>NC_135535.1:18668776-28436276 GCF_045843805.1 Urocitellus parryii
GCGAGCCAGGGAGCCCAGGCACCTGTGGAGGTGCCATGGAAGGCAGAGAGCCGTCTTATGGCAACACCTGTGCTTTCCAGGGAGCTTCAAGGACTTCTGGAAAAGAAGAGAGGAGCTGTAGGATGAGCGGATTCTGGGGAACCTTTCTGACTTCAGATGAGGGGAAGGCAGATGAACTGAGGAAAGGGAATGTGATTAGGCATTGATTAGGCCAATGTTTCGACTGATGATGAGAATCTGTGTGTGTGTGTGTGTGTGTGTGTGAGAGAGAGAGAGAGAGAGGAGAACAAATTTTTTAATAGTGGACAGAGTCTAAAACTTCCCTTATATATGAAGCACTATAACTTAATGGCCTAAAAATTAGAAACCAATCTCACTTTGAATCCCAGTCCTAACACTTACTAGCTATGTGACTTTGAGGAAACTATTTAACCTAGCCTTTCTCTCTCTCTCTCTCTCTCTCTCTCTCTCTCTCTCTCTCTCTCTCTCTCTCTCCCTCTGGAAAATGTAGATAAATCTATTGATAAGAATTTAATATGATAGCATATGTAACACATGGTGCTAATAGTTGGTAAAAGTATGAGGACCTTGCATTTTAAATAAGATATTAATGCTCTGGACCACACGTTGAGAACTAGTGGTTTAAGAATTAGAAGTATTTCTGTGGCAATGCCATCATAATGGCGTAATGAAACTGGGAGCCACTGTAATGATAGAACTGTGAAGAACTGGGGTCAAAGTCCTCTGAGATTCTGTTCTAGACATTGGATTGTCCCTCAGGGACTTGCAACCTGGGTAAGGAAGGTAGAAATGGCTGATGTCTCAGTACTTAGCCTGGAAGCCATTGGAGAGCAGGAACTATCTTGAGCTCCCTGTGACACAGTCCTCCCTCCCCTGCTTCTAGCATGGAGGTTTATGTTTTTCCTAAATAGATATTCAATTAATTTTTTTTTCTTTTCTTTTTTATTTTGGCGGGGAGAGGTACTGGGGATTGAACTCACGAGTGCTTTACCACTGAGTTGCTTCCCCGGTCCTTTTTAATTTTTATCTCGAGGTGGTCTTAATAAGTTGCTGAGACTGGCCTCAAACTTGTGATCCTCGTGCCTCTGCCTCCTAAGTCACTGGGAAGATCTCAATAATATTCATTTATTGAATCAGAGGAGAGACCTACCTGCAAACTTGGTCACAAAAAGGAAGCATCAAAACTCAATAAATATTTCTAGAGCACCCAACTTTGTAAAGACAATTCCATGGGATCTAACCCTAGCCATTGTTTATTGATCATTCCCATATTATTATTCACACGGATGTAATACAACGCTCAGCACATCATGAATTCTCCAAGGATGAGATTTCCCTTCCACCATCTTGTTCAGCAAGGTCTCTTCCTTTCTCTACTATCTTGCTCTAGGTTCCCGGCCTTCTCATCCTTGGACAAATGACTTTTGCTAGAACTTCTTGGAGACGATTATGAAACTTTTCAATTCCTAACCACCGTATGACTACAAACCCATTTCTCTAAACATTCTCATCTCTTACCCTTCTGTCTTAAAAGGAGAAATATTATCTAAAGTGAATCTTTCCAACTGGGCTTTGGTTCGCCTTCACTTGAGTTCCTTCGGGTACTTCAATCTGTCAGTAGTGCCTTTCTTTTTCCTACGTCTTGAGCCTCTTCCTCTCCTCTCTGATTCACGAGCCTCAGAAAATAGATTGCTCCCTTAAAAAAATAAGCAAACTAGCCAAGAAAATAATTCCTCTCTTCCCTAAATCTCTATGTAATTTCTCTCTCTCTCCCTCCCTCCTCCCCCGTCCTTTCTCTTCCCAGGCAAGTTCTTGGAAATCCAGACCACCCCTTGCTGATTTCATTTCCTCATTTCATCACCCACAGCAGGCTGGCTTCCAGCCACCTCTCCACTTACTCTGTTCTTGTCAAGGTCACGTTGACCTCTGTATTTACAGATCCAGTGGTAGCTCCACACACCTTAACTTACTTGACCTTCCTATTGAATTTGATCCTGGGGACCACTCCTCCCTTGAAACTTCCTTTTCCACTGAATCCAGCCCTACTTCCAACTGCCTCCCACGTACCCCTAGCAAGTCATCCTATGAGCACTTCAAACTGAAAGCGTCAAAGCTGTATACTGTCTTTCCCTCCAAACCAAACGATCCTGTCCCATTTCTTGTTCCTGACAGAGTCACTGTCATTCATTGGCTCACCCAAACTGGAAACTTTGAACTCCTCCTCAGTCTTTCTTTCTTTACTCTCTAGATTCAATTGTTTACTGAACCCTATTCTTTTGATTTCATTAACAGCTTTGGAATTCATCCTTGTCTCTTCTTTCCACTAGTGCTGCCCCACCCCCATCCCAAGGATGTTTCCATAACCCTCTGATTTATTTCAGTGGTCTCTCAAGTGGTAGAAACATCTCCAGGCTCTCCTTACGCCAAGCCATCTGTCCTCAAGTGAATAGATGACAATATAGCCTAGTGGTTAAGGAGATTGACTGCCTGGTTCGGATTTAGACACAACCATTTATAAATTGTGGGATACTGAGCAAGTCTATTGGTCTTCTCCATGCCTCCATTTCCTCAGGTGCAAAATGAGGGTGGTGATCTTCCTCCTAGGGTTCCTGTGATACCAAATGAATATAGAAGAGTGCCTGACAGTGAATGCTCATTGAGCTTTAGTGATTGTTATTATTTAATGCTGCTCAAATAAACATTAAAAACAAGCAAAACTAAACTTTAAAATAAATCGTTTCTACAACATGGCAGACAAGACCCTCAATGCTGTTTTCTATCTGCTCCTTCAACTGAATCTCTCAGGGTTCATACTCAAATTCATACTCCAATCCTATAGTTCCAACAATGCACTCTTAAAGTGTTATGGATTTATCGGTGCCTGGTATATTCTTATCCTTTCTCTATACCACACAAATTCCCATTCATTCCTCCAACACCTTCTGTCGTTTGTGAAGTCTAAGAATTTTCTACCACCCTTAAGCTGAAAAAAAATCACTACTTTGTATACATCTTAAATGATATTGACCTTTACATATACTTGTGTGTAAACACATGTGTGTGTATGTACACATACACACACACATCATGCTGTATTGCATATACATATTTGCACATCTGCTTATCCTTTTAGAATAGAAGCTCTTATAGATAGAAACCATTTGACTCATCTCAGGGTAGATAAGACTTACCATATTAAGACCCTTACACTAATACTAACACTTTACATTTCCATGCACCTTATAATTTACAAAATATCTGTAGCAGAGAGTATCCAAAGATGGTCATCATCAATTCTTTTTCTCCTTGTACATGTATGCTGCTCTGTCAATAAACGAAAGACTATTTCTTATCCTCCTGAATTCAGGCTGACCTTACCTGGACCAGAAGAATATGGTGGAAGCAATGTTCTGGAACTTTCAAACTGAGGCCTTAGGAGAACTGGAACCTTCTACCTTCCTCATTTTAAAACCCAGCCTTCAAATCAGAAGCCTAAGTGAGACAGTTAGGGATCCTCCCCCTGAAAAAAGGAGGACACCCTTCAGATTAAGAAAGTCAAATCTCTTGTGGGGAAATGAGGCAGCAAAGGTAGCCCTCATGACAGAAACTTAGGAGTTAAAAAGTAGACCAGTCTCCAAGGCTATAAAATTAAGATAACACAGCAGGAGATGGGAGGTTGGGAAATCAGTTCAGCCTTCTGAGACTATGTGGTCAGCAGAAACACCACGAAACCAGACAAGACAAGACAAGGTCACTAAATCCAAACCTGAAGAAGGACAATGGTTTGCCCTGTTCTGAAAATAATATTAGGAATTTCCCAGATGATAAGGAGCATCTCCAGATGGTAAGGGGCTAATGCATGTGTAGAATTGTCACTAAAGTAACCTGCAGTTCTTTACTTCATGAGCACAGTGAAACACTCCTGGGGAGGTGGAGACTTAAGATGGTAATGAGACACGTGTCGCATGAAGAAGCCCGATGCAGAGAACAGGCACAGCTAAAATTCTACCTCTACACGTAAGAACCTCCCAGACCGGAAACCTGCCTACCTTTCAGGTGCTGTAAAAGCTGTGCACCTTTGTCCTTTGCTGGAGCCAACCTGACTCTTTGGGTAAGTGCTGTCTCCCTTCTGGCTGAAGCATGAGCTTCCCTAATAAGAGCCTCATTCCTGTGATATTGTGCAACTGCCAGACTCTTCTGAGAGAAGGCACAAGAACCCACGAAGCTGGTGACAAAATCACACTGAGACCAAGGAAGCAAGAACCCAAGAACAATTGAGGGCCTGTGAGCGACCTGGGGAAGCTGTTCCCTCCACATCTTCCTGCTCACCACCAGTCGGGGGAACCCAGCCAGCTATCAGAACCTATAGCTTCCTGGGGAAGAGTGATGCTCTGTTTTCCTGGAATGTTCCTGGGACTTTCACAATTCCATATCCCAGGAATCCTTTAATCCTAGGCAATCCAGGACAAGATGCAACTCTCTCTTCAGAATATCTATCACTGTTGACATCCTCTCCTGAGTCTCTGGAGACACTCAGCTGTTGGCCCAGAGGTCTCTGGGTTGGAAAAGGACATTTATTACCTCCAAGGTTAATTTTCCCATCCAGCAAAGAATCAGTCTATTCTCTTTCACATCTCCAATCATGCCCAGCCACATGGTCCAGCTGAGCTTGCCAGAGGTTATTCAATGAACCCAACTAATACAATGAAGACTATCCCAAAGTTACATAACATAATTCCCTGTAATTATTCAATTCTCAGTGAAATGAAAGCCCAAATGTTAAGCCCCAAATAAAGTCCTTTTCTAAAGCTTAAAGTACAAAAAATTAAATACATAAAATAAAAAATCCTGTCCTCTCCAACTTATTTATCTGCTAAGTCTCAGCCAAATGCCATTCAGGTTCCTTCAGCTCTCCTGAGCAAAGATGTTACTGTCAACCTACATGGTATTATCTGAAATAGGAAAAAAATAAATCAATGGGTCAAGGTGGGAACTGTAAAGGTAATTCTCATCCAGCCTAATGATAGATGGAAGGAATTATCTCAAGGGTCTTGATTTCTTTTGTTGACTATCCAGTTCCAAAGTTCACATGAGTGTCTAGTTTAATCGTCCCCCTCCAAAATTCATATTGAAATGTATTGCTATTTTAACAGTATTAAGAGGTGGGACTCTTAAGCCTCTAAGAGGGGGTCCATGAGAGCCCCACCCTCTTGGATCAACTCCACCCATTATGACTGGAGTGGGCTGGTTCTTGGGGGAGAGGGTTCCTGATAAAAAGTGTGAGTTCTTCCAGATTTTTTCCAACATCTTATGACACAGAACAAAGGCCCTCTCCAGCTGCCAATACCATGCTCTGGACTTCCCAGCTTCCAGGACTGTGAGCAAAATAAACTTCTATTGTTTATAAGTTACCCAGTCTGTGGTATTCTATTACAACAACAGAAGCAAGTAAAACAAAGACTCTGCTCATTTCCTCCTTCTAGAAGCCCATAAAATATCTCCATGTATTTCAACTGCTTTTTGTAGGAGTCTGTTTCCTGCAGCCATAGAACCATGACTGAAGCACACTTCTTAGAAAATTGCTTGTTAGAGAATGTACTTTCCCATATACCCATGATCCCCCTCATTTGGTTCCCTGAAATATCATCTTACACAGATTGGAGAAGCTATCAATAAAGCATACATTGCATGCAGTAGGAAAATGAGTTCTGAGAAGATAAGAAGCATGAACAGATTTTTTAAAAATTAATGATTAAATTGCATTTTTACTCATTTATCAATTTTTTTTAAAATATGAAGTCTGTGGGATCTATAACAGCATTTCTATTTTAGGGGGAAGTTTCCACAGACATGTATCCTGATATGATTTAAGATTTATGAAATTCCAGAATGCTCAGAAACATATCTGCCCAGAAACGGAGACCTAATTATAGTTCCCACACTGCAAACAAGAGAAATGTGGGAATACACAATACAAGGCTCTAAGAATATTAGATGTCTTTAAAAATCAACCCTATATGTTTCAAGAATGACACTGAAGAAAAAATACCCATACTTGAGTGGGGGCTGAGAGCTGGACCTTACAAAGATGGCGCTTGTCCATGGTGTTACCATCTTCATGGACGTCTCTCACTCCAAACAACTTTTTACCACCTAGGCAAGAGCAGGAATAACAGGAAAGAATGCCATGTAACTTAGGTCTTCCCTGTGTCTTTGTTCTGGGGACATTGCTTTAACTTACCTGTATGTCACCTCTGTCACCAATTATGTAGCCACTGAAAAGTCTGGGTGTCTTCTGCTGTGAGTCCTATTCACAGATGCACTCTTTATTTGATTTAAATCAAATAGCACACAAGAAATCAGCATCTACTCACACTTCCCAAAAAAAGGATTGTGTGTACCTGCCCACAAACATCACACATACACACATGTGGTACATAATCTAGATGCTACTAAATTTTTTTTTCTATCAGAGTCCAGGGGAAGTGAGGTCAATTACATCACCCATCAAACAAGTAGAAAAAAAATTCCTTCTTGAATATTTGTTACTCTAAAGTTTCCTTCTCACTTTTGAGCCACAAGGTATCTCTCCCTCTTGTTTTTCTCCTAAACCGAGCCCTGTCGCCTTGACTCATCTCCCATCTCCCTTTATTCTCTTGTTCTCCTCCCCTTATCCCTCCAGGAGCCACACAAATTCCCACACTCATCTTGTGCATGGCAGTTTAGCGACTAGCTTCTGCTATGTAAATATATCCTTGGGGTTTCACCGTCCTCCTCTAGAAATTTAACCAAGAATTTCTTCCACGTAGGTACAATGTGCTAAGAATAATTCTGCTGAACAAAACTTTCTCTCATCTTCACTAAGAAAAAAAAAACTAAGAGAATAATATAAAATTAGAAAACCTAAAGTATTACCCACCTTTCACGATCATAGACCCAAACGTGGGGCCGGCCATCCAGTGACAGGCATTGTACTGAAACCACCAGCATTGCAGAGGGACAAGTTTCAGGACATCTAGACCCAAGGGACAAGAACTAGGGCAGAGAAGCTTAAGAAATATATTTTAGCATCCAGTTTTCCATCTGAGGATCCATCTATATTATTCATTGGATTGAGTTAGGTAAACGACCTCTTCTGCCTAAGAAAACCACATCTCCCCAAGTGGCCATGCCCTTGCCCAGCAGCCGACATAGGGCACCAGAATAGCTGGCGTATTAAGGGCAGCTTCATGGGTGAGCAACCTGTGCAGTCACACAAGGCCCAGGCTCAGGAAGACCCAGGCTTGGTCTTGGTTCTGCAGTCAACATCTTAACACTCCCAATCTTCTTTGAACTTAAGGGTGTCCGGCCCCTCGTTTCCATTAGTCCCACAATTCAGGTAACTGACCCTGCTCAATGTTTATATAAGAGGTGCACATGCAAAGGGAAAAAAAAAAAAGATTGAGTCTTTTCCTTCCAGTGGTCTTAGAGGCAGCAGCAGCAATTATCTTCGTAGTCGTTACATACAACTCTTCTTCACCAGATGACACAGTGGAATTCCAGAGATGTGAAATGAACAGACCCCGGTCTCTCAGCTCATCCATGGGAAAGCTACTGCTTTCTGAAACTCCGGGGATTCACACGAGCTTCATTATCTTATAGTTTTAGAGGTTCTCACCCCCTTATTTTCTATGTGAATGGTGACTGGTGACATGTCACAAGATGGCCCAGCACTAGGTCTCCAAAACCAGCACATTCTCTCCCTAGCACCACCCTCGCTCCAAAGCAGGTTCCACTTTCCCAAGCCTTTCTCCTCTTTTCTGTGTCTACTGGGGTCTTAGGCATGGCAGAGAAAAGGCAGCATTGTCAAAGGAAGTTCCAAAGAGCAGGTGCTTGGGAAACCAGGGAAGTTTCTAAATGGTGAAAGAAGCCAGAAATTCATAAAGAAAAGGAGGCCCAGAAAGTCTTTTTGTTGTTGTTGTTATAAATTAAATTTCATAATACTGGCAGGAAGAGGAAAACACTAGAAAGGCCAGGCTCGAGTGGGTGGCTGACAGCTGTAGGCAGCTGGAGTGGAGAGAAAGAATAGAGAGGCCGTTAATACACGGCAGTGGGAAAAGAACCTGGAAATAATGAACGGGAACTCCTACTGCGGAGTGAGGTGACACAGTTAGGGACACATAATGGGCCAGTAACACAGTTACTTAGTGCCTTTATTCTCTACTAGAGGGGTTTTAATTTGCCATTAAGAATGTTGATGTGCTAACGTGCTGCCCCAGGAAAGGAACACACTGTTCAATCCCAAGGTCATTGAAGCTGGATTTTGAGGCTTCTCCAAGCCCAGCACATCAAGTCCACCTCTGGCAGGAGATCTGATTGAGGCAGGACCTGCCCCTCCTGCATTCATTTGTAGTCATCATGCAGGCCCTGCGGATGCTTGGTGGTGTTTGGGAATTCTCAGTCTATTAAAAGATTCAAAGAGGGGGGGGGGAATAAAGACCTTCCAAACTACAACCCAGATTAAAGCTCAGCCCCAGGGGGTAGCATCAGATGGGAAATATGAATTTCGTGAAAAAAACATCTGAACACTTGGAGAAAATTTGAAAACAGAACCATCTGTTACATAATCAGATCCAGGAGACTCTACACTTTGTACCAACAGCTGCCGTCAAATAGGAGATTATGAAACCTTGGACCAAATGCTCCACTAAGCCCGCTTTCTTGTTTCAGGGTTAACTTAGGGCAGAGCTACAAGACCTTGGGGATGAAAGGCTGGAGTTCTCTTTGGCTGGCTTTTGCTCCAGGTGTGAGTCTTTCCTTTAATTCTGTCATCTGTGGTAGATGTAGAAGTGACCCCCAGGCCCAGGATGTGAGGTTGGAAGAGGGGTATAAGAAACACACTCCCCATCATCTCTGCCTCTCCTTTTGTGTGACTTCTGACTTCCTCTCCTGTGGCCTCCAGTGTCTCCCCACCCACCTTCCATTCTCTGCTCCTCCAGGGCCCAGCATGGCAATGCAATCTCCAAAACTTCAGGGGAAGAGAAATTCCAGCCAAGATGGAAAAGGATGTGAGGACCAACATTCTAGGGCTTTTGGTCTTTACTTCTGGCTTTGTCCACAGATACGAAGGTAAATCCTTGGGGTAGAGAATCAGTCAATAGTTAATCTCAATGAAGAGACAAGAAGGAAAGAACCCAGAACAATCTTCCCGCTTCTATTCCTGAGTTTCTCTTATTATTTTTGTGCACCTCTAGCTCTCTTGTTTTAAATAGTCTTGTTCTGGGCAGGTCTTGTTCATTTGGATGACTAAACTATTCTGGGTATAGACAAGTCCAGGGTCCCCACTGACCAGTCTTACAAGACAGCATAGACCCATGAGAATCTAGAGTGCAAAGATTTATTCAAAAGCTTACTTCTATCTACTCAAAATCTGGAAGCCTTCCTCAGCTCCTCTGCCTCTCACCACCCACATCTAATCTATCAGCAAGTCCTTTGGCCTCTATCCTACAAACATAACCAAAGTTCTCAGCCTTCTTCTTTCTTCCTTCTGGCCTGGATGACTTTCTCTGGTTGAGTCCTGTCCTGCTCACTCTTATCCCTCCTCAATCCTATCTCCATCCAGAAGCAAGAGGGATCTTAAGGAGCTTAGCTCAAGTGATGTCCCCCTGCTTCCGGCCCTCCAATGAAGTCCTTTGTACCTGGAATAAAGGCAAACTCTGCCATGTCTCCTATGACCTGGCCCCTGCCCACTTTGGCTTCATTTATTGTCACTGTTCTCTCCCTCTTTTAAAACACTACAGAGACATGGGTTTCTTGTTTCTTGAATAGAGCAGATAGGTTCCTAGATCAGGGTCTCAGTCCAGTCACCTCTATGTCTAGAATGGCCTCTTTCTAATAGCTTCTCCTCCCACAGCTTCCTCCTTCTGTCTGTGACCACTCATGTAAACCAACTGTCACTCTCCCCTCAGTCCCTGCTTGTGTTCCTCACAGTACACAACACAAGCTTACTTGTTTGATTATTGGTTTCTTGATTAACTTCCCTCCCTTGAATGCAACCTAAATGAGGTCAGGGAATGTTTCTGAATTGTTCACTTCAGTTTTCAGGCCAGTGTTTTAAAAATGCTTGTGAAATAAATGGATTCCTGGCTGGGGATGCCCCAGAGAGATTTAAGACTAAGCACTGTCTTAGCACATCCTATCCCTTTTCAAGGCTTAAATTTCAGTGGTTTCAAGAGCATTATTTGGAAACTTGGACTGCTCTGTTGCTTTTGTTTGACAATCGTACACATGTTTATCAATGGAAATGATTTGCCTGGATGGCATACACTCCCCGCGGAGCCCATTTCCCAACATGTAGTTATGAATACAGCTTCTCCCCCTCGGTTTGCACGGTGCCCAAACACTTCCCAAGTGCATCCACCTAACAATGACCTTCACCAGGACAGGAATGACTTCCAGTTTACTTCCAGTAGGGAAATGGAGGCTCAGTGACATTAGCTAGAATGCACTTGAATCCAGAGATGTGGAGCTTCAGCTCAAGCTTTCTTTCCGCCAGGCTGTGTCTCATTATCTCATTTGTTGGTCATAATATCCCGGGGAGGTCGGAAGGGCAGGATGGTAATCCCTGTGACATTCCAGTGAAGTCTTCCCGTAATGGGAAGCTCTGGCTGGGAAACCCCTGTCTACCCAGATCAAACGGGATTACAAGGGGCTCTTCATGCCACACAAGTGGCCTGGAGGACTCTTCCCGAGTGCTGCCTTTTGTATACAGCACAGACAAAAGATGGACCGACACTGTCTCCAGTATTGCCTGTACTAGTGCCCAAGTCACCACCTCAGGGGCTCTGTGATTTCTCTCTCCTTGACCACCCCCCACACACACCCACTGAGTCCCAGGTAGGGCCTGTTCTACTCCAGTCCAGAATCATCTCCTCTCTTGGGCCACTGTTCATTTTTCTTATCTGCCAGCCAGACTATCTGAATTCAAATCTCTGCTCTACCATTTATTAAGTAGTGTTTGACTCCAGCAAATGAACTTCTCTCTGTCACAGAGTGAAACTGACCTTGTTTGGAGTGTCGTGAAGATGGAATCTGTCAGTGTGCGAAAAGCACTGACAATAGGGAAGTGCCATGAAGCTGTGAGCTCTACTTATTATCATCATCGGTGTTTCTAGGTTCTTGGTGGCACTTCTCTGAATTATGACTTCACCTCCTTTCTGGACCCCCTATTCTGTCTCGACTTCCTTTTCCACTCCACTCACCATCCACAGCCAGAATTGTCATAATAACACACAATTATGATTATGGCACATTCCATGCTTCTTTTTTTTCTTGATTCCCTAATAAAAGGTAAAGATGCAACCTCTCAGCATGTTACATAAGGTCATGCCAACCTTACTCATGCCACATCCCCCAAAACCTACCTTCAGCAATATTGAACTGTCCCTTCCTCTAGAAACATGATAAATCTTTCACAAATCTATACTCATTGTAGTCTATCCCTACTGCTAGCTATGAATTTCCCTCTCTTTTTACTTGGGAAACCTCTACCCAAATTTCAAGCTTCAGTTTAAATGTCACCATCTCTTCAGAGTCTTCAATCACTCACCAACAGAAAGTTGTCTCTGCCCTCAGACACAGCTCCGTAGCCACCTGGCATGTCCTTGCTGTACCCAGGGTCTCACTCATGCTAGGCAAGCACTCTATCATGGAGCTACATCTCCAGCCCTTCACTGCGGCCTCAATGATGTGGCCAAAGTCCTGAAGACCAAATGAGATAACCCATTTGCCAAACGCTGGAAACAACTAATAAATTTTATTGCCTACTGTGATGGGCCAGCTCTTATTGCTTGGATCAGAGCTGTTTGGAAAGCTGACAAATAGAGTATCTGCACTGTCCTGCACCTCACCTCTTAATTGTCCCCCTCTCCAGCCCTGATGGTAGATGACTTCCCAGGGTACAGGAATCAGAAACTTGGCCACCATCCTTCATTCTTCCCTCACTCTCATCACTACCTCCACCTGATCAGCAACTCATCTCCTTTCTGTTTCCCCAGTATATCCAAAAGCACCCAGTTCTCTTTCTCTGGGCCACCATCTCCAACCGGGACACATTCCCAGCCTTTTAATCAGTTTCTTTCCTTCTACCATTGCTCTTCCACAGGCCACAAAGCTCCCTAGCATAAAAGTGGGCCATGTTGCTCCTTGGATGAGGATGCTCAGTGGTCTCCCACTGAACTTTAGCTGAAACTCAGTTGCTTTACCCTGGCCCTCAAGGTCATGATCCTATTCTCTCTTATTCTGCAGGTCCTTTGCACATGCTCTTCTTGTGGTATTAAACTTTCTTGCTCTTTACTTTCTGGTCTCAGATCAGAAAAGCCTTTCCCATCTATCTTATCTGAGCTAAGTCACCCACATCAGTGATTTTCTGTTTCAGCTCCCAACTTTTTGTTTCTTTGCTTATTTTGTTGCTGATTTCTCTCTCCACATAATGAAAATTCCCTGAAACCAGTGGCCATGTCTGATGATCACAGCAGCAGAACTTAACATAGCAGATACTCAAAAAAATTATTGACTTAATGACTGCTGAATCTGTCATTAAGAACCACACAATGCCTCTGCCCAGCACTGGACAGATGGAGTCAAATGCTTCTCTCTGTCTAAGCATGTAAACCTGACTTCACAGAAGGGCCATGTGTGCTTGCCACCAACACTATTTCTAACCCCATGAACTCGATTTCCCTTGTGGTTTTGGCCCAGTTTCTACTTTTAAAAAGTAAGTAATTGGGGAACATTTCAATAAGCTTTAAGAAATCAGCTTTGAAAAACCTTATTATTGCCTGGTGTTCTCTGCATCCACATTGATATCAGTGAGAAGTAAAGCTTTCCAGAAGAAGAAACAAAGAGAGCAATGGTCATAGATACAGAAATGGGCAGAAAGGATTGAAAAGTTACCACTGAGTTTTACTGAAGAGGAATGAAAGGGGGCTTCATTCTACCTCTCCAAGTTTTAAAGGGAAGGGAAATGAGGTCTGTTAAAATTGATTACATTGCTCAAAGGGATAGCTGGGCCAGAGAGAGAAAGAAGCAGAGGAGGCTTAGGAGACAGGTGAGTAGAGTGTGAGACCAAGCAAGACCTCATCAGAGAGTGGTGCAGCTTTGCCGACTGGCCCAGGCACTTTGGAGTGTTCTGTAACTATAGAAAAGAGCCAAACAGCTTGGGTTCCTGGGTTCCTGGGTTCCTGGGTTCCTGGGTTCCTGGGTTCCTGGGTTCCTTCCTTCCTTCCTTCCTTCCTTCCTTCCTTCCTTCCTTTCCTCCCTCCCTCCCTCCATAAACCTTGATGGAGTTTCTGCTCTACACCAACTACTGTACTATGCTAGGCACTCTTGAATCAAAGATGATGCAGCTGTGGTGTCGGTATTCAGGAGCACCACACATATGCCTGTAGAGATGACAGGTATGTGAACAAGCAACGAGCCCAAAACATCGTGCATCTAAAGCAGGTCTGAACAACAGTAGCAGCTGGGATGAATCTGAGACCAGGTGGCTGCACTAGAAAGGCTCCTCAGTAGTGGTGAGGGATACACTGGGCTTTGTAGGTTGTGTGGGAGTTGGTGCATAATCAGGAATTCAGGCAAAGACAAAAGCCTGGGCAGAGGTGCTACCCCGCCACCCCCATTCTGTATCCTCCAGCTCTATGCTTGGTTCACCCTGCCAGGGGGGCAGCCCTGCCAGGACCTGATGTTGGGAAGGAGACAAATGCCCTTGGAGAATTGGCATTTGCTAAGGAAATACAAAAGAGAAATGGCTTTACATTGGAGAGAATGTAAAAGTGAAGGAAGAGAAAGGATGAGATAGTGTTCAGAGGACCTGAAGACCAGATAAGCTCTTGGTTTTCCACATGAGAAAGGGGATGGACCGAGGAACAGGTGTCAGCAGGCATCTCCCTACATTGTGCTGCCCTTCCCTACTGTTCCCTTCTCTTGAGGATTTGCAAAATCAACTATACCTCCTCAAGGGGAAGAAAGTGCACAGGCTGCTCCACCCGAGTCCAAGTTCAGACTTTGCCACTTTCAGCAAGTGACTTTAGCAAGCCCCCTCATTGCTCTGCCTCCTGTTTCCTCCTTGGTAAAAGGAAAGGGAGGACGTTGCTCTTTGTACAAGATATTGCAAGAAGAGTAGAGAGTGTGTCTTATAAATTGATAGATCTTACAACAAAACCTATACTCACAAGGTCAAAATAGCCCCAGGGAGTGAAGCCTGCGCTTCCCCAGCCAGCTGCTCCTGCCTATGGGTGGGCTCAGCACCCAGAGCGCCCCTCCAGAGGTTCGTGCTCCTCTACCTGCCCTCGCCAAATCTCTCATCCCAAGCCGCGCTTCCCTCTGACCCACGCAGACTTCGTGGACGGGTGGTCATGCTGCCCTGCCCTGGACATGCATCTGCCCAGGATCACAGAGATGTCAGGGGGAAGTCGCTCTGACTTGATCTCAGGCACGACCTGACACTGGAGTTTGTCTCACCAGCCAGCAGAGGAAACATGTGGGATGAATTAACAAAGCCAACCAGAGACAGCAACTGCTGTCAGACTTCAATCGGTTCCCAGACAATGGAGTGTGGGGCGGCCCGCCTCTGTCCAGCATCACAAGGGGCCCCTTGGCTACAACCAAACTCCCCACCCCCAAAGGGCTGCCCCTTGGCCAACCCTCAGCCCAGGGATGTGGGACTTGAACCCAGGCAGTCTGATTCATAACTGAGCAATTGGTCTCTCTCCATATCTAAAAGAGAGAGATAAGGAACAAGACAGAGATGGGGGGCGGGGCTCATTCATTTTTGCAGGTCAGGAATATAAGAAAGGAAATTGGGAGGAAAATCAAAAGCACTAGAATTCATACTTATACTCCAGGCTGGGGAGAAAGTTTATGGTTAAGGTACAGAACACCTGTAGCCACAGACACCTGATTGTACATGGAAGCACTTCATCCCCCTCCTTCCCGTGTCCCCACAACTTAAAGTGGAGTTTTTGGAAGCCACATGTTCCCTAGCAATACTAGAACTGAGTCATGGATGTGCTACTTATTCTTCTTCCTCCCATCAACTGAAATGTCCCAGATCTTCAACACAAACTTTTGTCTTCTGCTGGCTGTCTGATTAAGTGTGGCTTTTCCCTACAGACCCTGTATGCCTTGCCAGGTGATGCCCAGTTTGAAAAGTCCAGCCTGTGCGGACACTTGTCTGCTCAGCGCTCATCGACGCCTGATGTAACACATTTTCTCTTTTCTAGATTCATGGTTACAAGCAAAGAGAATGAGAAACAGGGTGTCCCTGTGCCTCAGGAGGCACTTGGAATGCTAAACAATGCTGGGCTTTTAGAGGATCTTCTCCTCATGGGAGATTGTGATCTCCGAGCTGGCTGGCAGCCAGCCACAGAGGTGCTTTTGGAAGCACCCTGATGCTTCCAATTTCTGCCCTCCTGGGGGAGAAGTGTTTATCTAAGACAGCCTCCATAGAGAAAGGCAGACATTTAAAAGAAGGTTAAATACCACTGACACTGAAATGGGGTCCTGGATGATCTCTGGAAATTCCAATGATTATTGCCTCCGTTCCCATCAGAGTTCCACCCTCTTCTTTTCTGCCAGAGTATGCTTCTAGCATTTTCCCAACTCCACCAGGTTCCCTCCGAAGGTGATGCTTCCCACCGAGTCTGTCTCCAGGCTTGTCTGTGTGATTGATGGACGCCGCCATCGTCTCTCCTCCCCTAGGAGCCTGTGGATCTGGATGCAATTAATCGGTTGTAACGTCATGTGGGGGAGAGCCAGACGGGTGGCGGCACCCCTCCAGGGTCACAGAGAGAGAGAGCCGATGCTGTGAAATGCAGAGCACACAACCATCCAATCGCATTTTCTAAAGGGTTCCAAGAAGGGGGACTCACCAGGCTTTGGTGACATAGTCTTCGTAGGGACTGGCCCCTGGGAAAAGTGGATTTTCAGTTTCATGGAACTTTCTTTCCTTTCATTTCTTTCTCTTTCATAAAATTTTGGTGAAATCTACATAGTATAAAATTCACCATCTTAACCATTTTCAATGAACAGTCCGGTGACCTTAAGTGCATTCACCTTGCTGTTGGGCCATTGTCACCACCCACCTCCAGCACTCTTCTGTCTTCTCCAAATGAAACTCTGTACCCATTAAACACTGATTCCCCTTTTCCCTCTTTTGGGACCATGACAAATACTATTCTAACTCCTGTCTCTGGGAATTTAACTTCTCTCTGACCTCCCATCATTGGAATCACACAATATTCTTCCTTATGTGTATCTGACTTATCTCACTCAGCACAATGTCTTCAGGGTCCACCCATGCTGTCACACATATCAGATTCTCTTTCCTCTTTAAGGCTGGATAATATGTATATACTACATTCTGTTCATCCGTTCACTATCAATGAATATGTGGGGTGTTTCCGTCTTTGGGCTATGTTGCTATGTACATGGGTGTGCCATTATCTTTTCAAGTCCTTGCTATCAATTCACTTGAGGTAGATACATACATCCAGAAATGGAATTCTTGGGCCATATGGTAATTCTTTTTTTTTAAATATTCAGTTTTTAGTTGTAGTTGGACACAATACCTTCATTTATTTATTTTTATGTGGTGCTGAGGATTAAACCCTTCACAGGCTAGGAAAGTGCTCTACCAGTGAGTCACAACCCCAGCCATGGGCCATGTGGTAATTCTATGTTAAAGAACAACACACTCTTTCCTACAATGGTTCTATCTCTTTATATCCTACCAGCAATGTGCAAGGGTCCCAATTTCTCTGGATCTTTTTCAACACACGTCATTTTCTTTGTTTTATAATAGGGCTTTCTTGGTTTTGGTTTTCCTCTCACATGGGCAATTCATCTTTCCAGTGAGAAGAATTTCCAGTTCACCTTGCTTTTGTCTGCCACGGGCAGGAGTCGCCATCTTACCAATGATGATCTGATAAACACCCCCTTTGGTGAACACCATACCCCTGCAGATCTGAGTTAAGTATTCAAGTGCTTTCCCAGGGTTTAAAGATTTCAAAAAACTTTTATCTCATCATGGAAAAGCTCTCAGGTGACAGCTACTTCCATTTTCACTAAAGAAAGTTACTCCCCTGTAGGAGAAGGGAAATAGGTGCAGGAATAATGTGGGGAAGAAGAAGAAAGGCAGTCTGTGGAGTCAGACACGGGAGCTTCTTCCTGTGTAGCTGCTGAGCTCAGTGAGCCTCAGTTTTCCCCAGGTAAAAGTGGGTGACAGGGGCTGGAGTTATAGCTCAGTGGCAAAGTGTTTGTCCAGCATGTAGGAGGCACTGAGTTTGATCTTCAGTACCACATAAAAAAATAAACAAATAAAATAAAGGCATCCTGTCCATCTACAACTACAAAAAAAGATTTTTTTTAAAGTGGTTGACAGGAAGGAACTGGGGTTCACTGGCAAAGCAATTACCTAGCATGCAAGAAGCCCTAGGTTTGACCCTCAGAACTGCAAAATTAAATCGATAGATAGGTAGGTGAGGAAAGTCCTACCTGTGTCATAGGATTGATGCTACATTTATAGTAAAGTGTCTTCTCACAAATATGTAAGATATAATACAATAAATGCTTATACGATGTGAATCTATAAATGCCTATGCACACACGCATTTCTGTTCCATAAATACTTAAAGGGGATCAATAGAGACCCACTGAATTTTGGAAGACCAATTATTTTTTGACTTTGTTTCTTTCTTGGTCTCTCCCTCACCCATGCACACCTCACACCCCTCACGGCCTCTGTAGACCGTGTGGATCTCTCCACAGTTTTCCCCACAGTTATATAATCACTTCCATAAAGGCAAACTGATGTGCATATGGAAGCTGTGGAAGCCCTTGTAAAAATGGGATGTTGTCCATACTTTTCTGCATCTTGGCTTTCTCACTCAACATTTCCTCCTGGAATTCCCTCTAAATCAGCTGGCACGCTCTAAGTTAATCTTCATAATGGCTCAATCCGTGGTTTCTCTGTGCTGTAATTTATTCAACCGCCCCTCTTGGTGGGCCTTCAGTTTTTCTGTTCACCACATGGCAGTCAGAGCATGGCTGGTGAACAGCGATTCCCTGCTCAGTGCCCTCCAGAGGCAACCTCTTCTCTCAAACTAAGATCCAAAGGCCTCATGATGGCCTTAAGTGATGCCCCCTCCTTGCCCTGTACTCTCCCTGTGTCCGAGTATTCTCTGACTTGCTCTGCTCCAGCCACACTGGCCTCCTTGCCTCTCCTTAAACCTATCACCCGTGCTCCCACATCAGAGACTAGCACTTGCTAGTCTCTTGGATCTAGAACATTCCTCACAGATTTCCACATGGCTCACATCTTCATTCCTGCTATTCTACTTTGGCAAGCTCTTCTCTAGCTTCCCAAAGAAGCTGCTCCCTGTGCCTGGCCATAAATCCCTATCTCCCATCCACCCTTCATTTTTCTTCCTAGTGCTTACCACTCACTTATTTGTGTCGCACCTGACCCTCTCCCTTAATTTGCTCAATTCTGTGTCCTCCGTTTCTATAGTAAAGCCTGTCTCTTAGCAGGGTTTGAGAAATATTCACCAAAGGGATCAAGGAGTGCACGAGTAGATGAATGAGCAAATCACTCTGCATGGGTTGATGTGGGACGTGAGATCTCATGGGACACAGAACTGCAACTTATCAGAATCAGAACAGACACAATGTTCACAGCCATATCCAAAGTCCTAGTGAGAAGAGATGGGACACAACACTGGAATTTATAATTTAAAAGTTACGTAGCAATCACAGATACATACACTTAACTAGTCACTGAAGTATGAAAAGCTCATTTCATGGGATAGATCAGCTGTTTGTGTCAAATTCAGACTCAAACCCATCAGGTCCTATTGCAGATGGGTCTGGACACAGCAGGTCATAAATGAGCAAGTGCCCTGACCATTCAGCACAGTAGCATAGAGCACTGGCCCCAGAGCCTGACCCCCAGGATTAACCCCCCCCTCTGCCACTGACCTTGTGTGATTTGGATAAATTATTTACCCTCTCTGTGCCTTAGCATTCTATTTTTCAAATGATATTATGAATAATTCTTACATTAAAAAGTAATCACTGCAGGGGCAAATGAGTTAATATAGCACGTAACTCATTTAGAACACAGGTTGGCTCCTAGCAAGGATTCATGTTATAGTTATGGTCTTGATTAAGAAGATAGATTGCTTGGGGTCAGATCCTGCTTCTGTTTTTAGCTTTGTGACCTTGGGCAAGTCTTTCAGTCTTCCTGTGACCCAGTTTCACGTCTATAAAATAGGGATAATCCTAGTCTCTCCTACCAAGTACGTTGTAAGAATTAAACATGTCGAAAATAATAACTGACTCTACAGGGTTCCTACAAGGATTGAAAGAGAGTGAGGATAGAAAAGGCTTCACCCAGGGCCTGGCACCTAGTAAGTAGTAAAAAGAAGGAAGAGGAGAAGGAGTTAGGAAAATAGAAATGTGTTTGGGACCTGGACTTAGATTTGTAGGGATTAAAAATGGAAAGGGGAGGTGTGGGGCACAGTGACAACTGTGGTTCTTTCCTTGGAGAAGATTCTATGGACCTATATTCTGAAAGTAGACTGAGCTAGGTGACTTCTTGGACCCACAAAACATGACCAGAGTGACATATGTGACTTCCGGGCAGAAATTTTAAGAGAGAGTGCATGGTGACCCGTGCTCCCTTTCCCTTCACTCCACCACATTGGGCAGGTATTGAAATGACACCTCCATCCTTCTGGAGGACCCAGCCACTGTGATGTGACTTATTCCTTTGGCTGACTTGCAATTGACATGTCATCTGCAGGAGAGACAAACCTTGTTTTCAACAGCTAAGAGAGGGACGTCTTGGTCACCGCAGCACAACCTGGCTTAACTTGATGGACACCAGTGCCGAGGACGTATTCCTGGAAGAGATGAAACCTTTGAGGGAAACTGAAGATGTAGAATTAGTCAAGTAAAGAATGTGGGAAGGCTGATCCCAGGAAGATAATAACATGCACAAAAGGTGCAGAAGTGGGAGATAGCTGGAACCTCAAGCCAACAAGGGAGTCCGGGAGGGGGCGAGAGTCGAAGTAGAGTTCAAGTGTGCTGAGGTGCTTGAGCTTTTGGTGGGTCACTGGAGAGTGCTTTAGCCCATCTCCCCTTTTAGTTTAGTCAAACTGCCCCTGAGGGGGCTCAAGTCCTCTGCACGTTGCCCTAGTCAAGGGTCACAAGGTAATAAATGGCTCTGAAGTCCTCGGTGGTTCTTGTTGGTTGGTTGGTTGGTTTGGTACCAGAGATTGAGCCCAAGGTTGCTTAACCACTGAGCCACATCCCCAGTCCTTTTTTATATTTTATTTAGAGACAGGGTCTCTCTGAGTTGCTAAGTACCTCACTAATCTGCTGAGGTTGGCTTTGAACTCGAAATCCTCCTGCCTCAACCTCCCAAGTGACTGTGACGACAGGCTCACACCACCATGCCCAGCCTCAGTGACTCTTGCTTGGCCAAAACATAAACTCACAGGCCTTCCATCTGGCATTTAGAAACCTAAAAATGAGCCCACCTCCCTAGCGCCTAGCAACACAAAACCTGTAACCAACTAAAGTCTACTTTACTGTCTGGGGAACACATCTTATAACCCTATTTTCAAGCCTTTTTCACATCTTCCTCTTTGACTTTTATTGATCCTCTCTCCCTCTCCCAATTACCAAAGTCCCAGAGGGAATATCCGGACCTTTGAAAGATCGGAGCTCTGATGCTGGCTGGTTTTATGGAACCCATAGAAAACCTGTCACCAACTTTTGAAAAAGTCTATTAGCTACTCTGGCTCTCATCAGTAAAGTGAAGAATACTGAACCATCTGTGATCTGACTTTTTGTACCCACCTGATGTGTTGCATCCTAACCTCCCAAGTGATATGGTAAAAGATGAGGCCTCTGGAAAGGAATCAGCTCTTAAGGGAAGACACTTTGTGAATGGGATTCATACTTTTACCAGAGACCCCAAAGAGCAAGCTCACCCCTCTATCATATGAGGCCACAATGGGAAGGTATCATCCCTGAATCAGGAAATAGACCCTCACCAGACACAAAACCCTATAATCACTAAAGTCTACTTTACTGTCTGGGGAATTGCCAGGACCTTGAATCTGCCAGGACCTTGATCCTGGACTTCTAAGAAATAAGTTTCCATTGTGAACAGAAGGTACCCAGTCTATGATGTTTTGTTATATCATCTCCAATACACCAACAGGCCTTTAGATGCTCTCTAAGGTGCTTTTCAGCTCCAACACTTAGAACTTTAAGTCTTAATCCAGCCAAAATTCTTAATACAGCCCAAATGACTACTCCTGCCCTCTCTTTGACACCCCATTTTGCAAATATAAGGTGCTGTCTTAGTAACCTAGTGTAAACTTCTCCCATCTCCTCCTCCCAGGCCCTCTCCCACTGCCCTACAACATTTGCAATCTTTGAGGTATTCATGTTGGGTTCAAAAGAACTTTTTCCCCCCAAGTCTCACATTTCCTGTGAAGGGCCTCTCCTACCTAACATCCCTAGTCCTACCTTCTCATGGTACCTCCAGTTATTTCTCCCTGGATAACACAATGACTAACCTGGTTGGTTTTGGGAAGAAAGAACAGGGTATTGATGTCTCAGCCACTTTGGAGTCATTCTTACTTATGCACTGTCTGCAGAAGACACATCAAGCTTTCTCTCTGCCATTAGATCTGGGTCTCCCTGTGGAAAGCGACCTATAAATTCCAGTATGCTTAAGATTAAGTTTGACTGCAAATAACAGAATACCCCCAAATAACAGGGATTAAGTATATAGAAGTTTATTCTTTTCTTATTTCCCTGACATCCTGAGGTAAGCAGTTTGGGACCAGTATAGTATTTTATGGCCATCAGAAAACCATATCCTCTTGTCTCATTGTTCTATCACAGTGAACATACAGAGAGAACTTCATGGTTTAATATAGCTTCCTGAGTTCCAACTATCACATCTATCTTCCAGTTCACAGAAAGAAGGAAAGGGATAAAGGTAGACTTCACTTTAACTTTCTAGTAGTTACACACACCACTTAAATCCTGTTGACCAGCACTTAGTTATATGGCTATACTTAGCTACAAAGGAGGCTGGGACATAGGACATGGATGATCATGTGCTCCTATGAAACCCATGGAGAATCTTTTGCAAAGTAAACAACAACAACAACAACAATATTGGGTGGTAACTAGAGTCTTGGCCATCTGATTCACAAAGGAAGCACAGTCTACCTAACCACAATCTAAAATCACATCCTTAACATTGGATCAGTCATGTAAGAGAAACCTGGAATTCTCTTATTCCTGCTTTCAGTGTGGGCCTCTCAATGGTTTCAAACTCAGAACTGAAAAAAAGGAATCCATTATTGAAATCCAAAACCTTAAATACATCACAACAAATCAGTGGAGATGGTAAAGCTAATATATCTATGTAAATCTTGTTCTGGAAGCAAGATACCAATGCACCAAAGAAACATACCCTCCCCTACCCCAAAGAAATCATGGAATCATCACAAATAATGTGAGTATGAGAATACAACCATTTTTGTATGTGAGATAAGCAGCTTGTAAGAATATAATATTGAAAGATTACTTTGGAGGGAGATAAAGGGAAAATATGTTCTTATTTCCACCCATCCGATTCTAAAAACTAAAATGCTAGTTATACATTCCCAAAGAGCAAGGGTACTGATACATGAAAACTTACTTAAATGTGTTGTAATCTTTTATGAAGATGGGGCCAGAACGAACTTTATTCTGAATTTCCATGATTTTTCTTAACAAGAAAATCACATCTCTTATGTTAGATCAACAAAGTTATTCATCACTTTTGTTTAAGGGCATACATCATTCAGGATACAGCCTTACTGCTGACAAACACATTTAAATAAGTAAGATTCCTTCTCTTATTCACAGAATGATTCATCTCATGTCACACACACTTCATTTTTGACTCATGAAGTACGTCATGACAGGCTAGTAAGGCTTATAATTATTGAAGTTATTTTTGTGCTGCTATTCACTGCCGCCTTCCTAGGCTCTCTGCATTAATAACCAGTTTTTCCTTTTCATTATTTAGTATCCAACCAAATAGAACTGGTGTCAGCCAATCAGCATCTTGGATGATGACTCATTTGCATTCAAAAGCTTAAAAATACTGGATCCTTATTAACAGAAATGAAGCCTTTTGCTATATACTGGGCACTGAGCTAGGTCAAGGGAAATGGAGAAAATAAGATGTGGTTCCTACTCCAGCCCTCACTTGCTGAAAATTTAAGTGTCATATTACATAACCACTAAGATCTCTTTCTAGCACCAACACTCATATTTTCATACAAAGTAACTACTGCTACTGGCTTTATGGCTTACAAACTATCTTTGTTTTCATTTAGCTCATCTGAGATGTACAGCAACCTCAGGTGAGATGCTGTTTCATTATTAGCCCCATTTAATAGACTAGGAAACTGAGGCTCAAGTTAAAAAAAATAGCCCCTACATAGCTGACTTTCAACATCAAAATTGCTTTCAAAAACCCCATTTCATACATTCCTCCATTCTAGGATTCTTTCCAGATGGTCTGGATAAAACAGTGGTTTTAATGAGCAGAGCCTCAGTTTCTTACATCAGGCTCATCTGGGGTGGCTCATCAAGTACGCAGACTTCTCAGTGCTTTCCAGACCCACAGAGTCAGAATGCCCAGGGGCTGGGGCAGCAGCTTCCCATGGTCCCTTGGGTGTTTGTCTAGCCCACTGACGTCTGAGCTCCACAAGATCAGACCCTCCCTAGGCAGCAAACAAAGGGCCAAAAATCCCAGGCAGGGAGAAGTATACTCTGGAGTTATGGATGCTCATGACAAGATGAGACACAGCAGTAGGCCAAAATTATCGACTGCATCAATTCCTCAATGATGTCATAGTCTAACCACGGAGCTGAGCATCTTAGAGGGAGGTACTAAAATACTCTCTAGCCACCCTGGGTGCCTTCAATCTCTGCAACACTTTTAACAGCTCCAGAGGGCCAGTGGCTGCAGCAGATGGAAGGTCAAAGTCAGGTTCTGAAAAAACCAGGGGCACTAAATTTAATCCCAGACACAACCTGCTGCTGGCTGCAAAGATCTACTTTCCTCCTCTGGGAGGAGATGTTTTTGGATGAGTTACTTCTAGGTTCTAAACCATCTGCATGTGGGAATAATCAGCACGCTAGACTAGAGGCCAGGGGACTCAGGTTCAAATCCTGTCCTGGCCACTATAGTCGTGAGGTCTGTTTGCAAGTCACTGAGCCAGGTTAAGCTGACAGGGAGATTCATTGTGAAGACACAGGGGTGTCTCACAAATCCCAAAGGCAGAGCCAGGCCTCTGGAAAGATGATTCTTTTCCCATTATTCTTCTCTACCTCACTTGACACATGAGTGCATTTTTTTTTGTTCCTTGGCCAGAGTAGCTTTTTCTGCTGACCTGTTTATGGGTTGGAACACACCTGCCCCTCTGCTCCCAGTACAGGTTGAGTGTGCCTAATCTAAAAATCCAAAATCCAAAATTCTCCAAATGCCAAAAACTGCTTGAGCTTTCATGTGATTTCTTAAGTTGAAATTTCTCACCCGACCTCATGTAATGGTCACAATCAAAGCCCAGGCACACTAAAAATATTGTGTAAAATTACCTTCAGGTCATGCGTAGATCATATATATGAAATGAATTCTATGTTGAGATTCAGGTCCCATTCTCAAGATGCCTCAGGATGAATATTCAAGTATTCCAAATTCTGAAATATTTCTGTTCCCAAGCATTTCGAGTAAGAGATACTCAACCTGTAAGAGTTAACAGAATCTGGCCATCTCCTTGGGTCACCCTATTGCAAATATTTAATAGGTATTTTTCTATTTAATTATCATGACCATTCTTTATGGTTAGATATGTCACAATTACTCCTTTTATATATATGAGGAAACTTAGACACAGAGAAATTAAGTAACTTGCCCAAGGACACACAGCAGATTCCATTACAGACGTCAGACAGAATGAATTCAGAGTCAGATTTGTGTCCCACCTTGGATTCCCTGTCATACACCAAGGGCTAATGGATGTCTCTCTGTCTAATCCCATAGTTTGAAGTAGAACTGAATGGTCGATGCTCTATCTAGGGCTGAGGTCACACAACACAAACAGGAGCTAGAGACCGTGCCCAGAATCCCAGCCCTCCACGGCTCCTAGTCCAGCCAAGTGATCTTCTGCAATTCCCTTTCCATCTTTGGGTTTTAGATTCTTCTAATGAAGGAGCTCTTGCAGCACAAGGTTTCCCAGAGGATGTAATGTGAAAATACGGGTTGGGTGAGGTGCCGAGCACAGAGAGCCCTGTGGTCCAGAGGGAGATGCTGACTCCTACAGCCCTCTCTTTGCCACTCGCAATGAACTCTTGAGAACTAAAGGCTCTGAGGAGTCCTATGGTGAAGATAATTGCTTCAGCCTAACACAGAATCTCCCAAACATAATTGGCTGGAGACATTTCTCCCTCTCCTTTCCTACAGAAACAGGGCTTCCTATTTTCAGGAACTGTACACAAGTTCAAATAGGAATGTTACCATCTTCCTGCCACCCACGCTTTGAATCCACTGACCTCTCTGTCTCCTCTTTCCTCCTCCTCTCTGGCTCCATCAGCAGAGGTACTCCTGGGCTTTTTTGAGGCATGTGGATCTGGCCTGCATCCTTACATTATCCATTTCCACTCTGCCTCCTGTCTTTTCTAGACCCCCACCCGACTACCACCACCATAAACCATTTAAACATGTTCAACAACCTCATCCTACAGAAAATCTCCCCCTGGTCCTCACTTCTCCTTCTAGCGATTTCCTCCCTTCTGTTATTTTTCCACAGCCAAAATTCTTTAAAAGAATCTACTGTGGGTCCCACAATTTTCCCCATGCATGAATCCGGTTTCTGCAAACTGGCTTTTGACTCCAACTCTCACAACTTCTAAAATAGTTCTTGCTGGGCTCACCCATGGTCTCCATGTCACTAAATCCAAAGGGCTATCTTTTGGTCCTTCCATCTCTTCTCAACAGCACGCAACACTGCAGATCAAGCCCTCCCTATCCGAATACTCTCCTCGGCCATGGTGTAAGGACTTCAGCTCTCTCTCCTAGAATCCCTTCTCCTTCCTGGCAGCTCTTTCTAAGATTCACAGCTCTGTATCTCACTGTGGAGTGTCAGTCTCCCTCAAGGTGAGTTCTTACCAGGCCCGTGGCTCCGACTACAGTACTTTCTCCTCTCCAGTATCCTCCCCTGTAATTGTATCCTGAACTCCCCACCTGCCATTTCCCACCCATATGAGGGAATGTCCCATCCATACCACAAACTCGACCTATCAATATAATCTTCCTCCGACAATCTTTTCCTTCTCCAACATTCCTGAAGTAAGCAAATAAGAAACCCAAGCATCATCCTTAATATCTTGTTTTCCTCGCCATCTCTCCATATTGACTTTTGCACCAGGCTCTAACTAGTTTAGCTCCTAAATAGCTCCTAGATGGTTCTCCATCTTTCTTCTTGTAAGCACCCTCGCTGAAAGTGCCTCCATTTTCACCTGCTAAACTGTCATCTAGTCCTGTGGTTTCCCCTTCTATTCTATTTCTATTCTTTCTCAAGAGCTTGGCTCAAAATGCCTTTTACTTAAAACTTTTGAGTGGCTTCTTGATGTTTTTTAGGATTAAAACCCAAAGTCCTTCACGTGACCTCTAAGATCCTGCCCCATGGGTATGGTTGGGTGTGGTCTGAGTGTGTCCCTCAAGGATTCTTATCTTGCAGGTTGGTCCCCAGGGTGGAAGTGTAGAGATGGTGGGACCTTAAGAGGTAGGTCCTGCTGGAAGGTCCTATCATTCGTCTAGGGGTGATCACATGTCCCAGATGGGATCAACTGGACTACAAAGATGGACTTCTCATTCCATAATTGAGGGAAAGGCTCTTCCCCTGAATTCCTCTCTCTCTCTCTCCCAGCATGACTCCGTTGGTTGGACACAAGAATGTTGCCCCACCTGCTGCCGACCAGCATCTTAGAAAACAGTCCAAGAATACAACTCAAATACCAAGAATGGCAGAGAAAACCTCTTTGGGCTGCTGGATCAACCACACCTGAAGTCCACCTAAAGGCAGACTTACCACATGAAACAAATTTCCTGGTTCTGAAAGTTAGCTTAAATCATATTTAATCTTAGTTGAGATACTATAAAATCAATTTGTATGATTTCTCTCAGTCTCTGTCATCCATGAGCTCATGAATCTAGATGTTGCTAAGATCATGCTCATCCCAGACACCTTTAGTGGAAAGGTAAATGTATCTAGAGGGTGTTGGTAGGAGGCAGAAGGGCAGATTACATTTTAAACTTATTAAAGAATATGTCTTCTCCCACTTGGTCAACTCCACCTTTTCTATTATTTTCAATTCTCTGAGATAAGAGACATACAGGACAGGATGGAAGACAGATCATTTATTTTACCAAGCTGATGACAGGTGTGTTTGTGACCCCCATCAACCTTTCCTTCTGCCTTTTCCTAGGCTTACACTCCCAAACAGCTGCTCCTTCCCCTCTGCTGATGCACACTGGACATTCTGGAATCATCTCTCCACCAGACATCACTGTGTCTCACTGCCCAGCACGGCCCCAGCCACGGGACCAGAGACAACGGCTGCTGTCATTTGCCATGACTGTTAGGTACTGATTCTAGGACAAAGCAGGGTACACTGCTGAGTTCTGTGTTAGGACAGCATTGGAACCATACCAATGACAGCTAGGATTATCCAGCGCTTGCGATAACCAGAGCTTAACATTTCCCGAACCTTATCTCGTTGAATCCTCACAACACCCCCCTTGATGTGGGTACTATTATAAACCGTATTTTCCAGATGAGGTAAGAGGCCAAGGGAGGTTAAACAATTTGCCAAAGTCCACACAGCTGGCAAATGAAGCCCTGTTTCCTGGATCACAGAGAATAAAGGTAGAGAGAATGAGGCCCGCATGATTTATTTTGTTTTAATTAAGTCAGTCTTTGCTAAAATTTTCAATTAAAGAATAATAGATATGAGAGATAACCTAACCCAACAGTGTGGCGAGTGATCAACCAAAGGCAGAAACATCTGTTCCTCTCCTTTCTAGTCATCCCTCCAAATTCTGCAAGAAGCACAATTGCTCGAAGTTTCTGGAGGGTTTTTGGCAAACATTCTCTTTGAATGTACAAAGGAGCACTTTCTCCCTCGAAGCCATCTTTTCCCTCCTCCCGCTTCAAGGCACAAGTCCCTTGACACACACCATCCTCGGCCTGGTCCCTGTCTCCTTCCAGCCTCTCCAGGCCTCTGCAGGCCTCTTGGCCCCTTCCCAGAGGGCAGGAAGTTGCTCATTTCCATTCCACAGTCGCTTGGGCAAGATCACGGGAGGGGATCAGCTCCCAGCATCTTGTGATGTGGGAAAGACAAAGTGAAAGACCAAAAACCCTGAAAAGCCGAGGTTTCCTGAATAGCCTTTCTTGCAGCCCGTCGGCAGCTGTTCCTTCCTCCCATCTTTGTTGTCACCATAAATCCACAAGCTCCGCCTTCTTGTTCCAATGTCAGGGTGAACCTTCTTCCGCTGGACAGTTCAATAAACATACGAGGCCACTGGCAAGGACAGACATTCCCAAGGATCTGCTTTCTGGAGCTTTCCAAGTAAAGACAGGCCCCAGTGTCCACGTGGGGTCCTGCCCTTTATCCCACTTTCACCATCTGACTTTGCTTTTTCTGTCATTGGCGAAGTTAAAGAGCAGTTCTCTCAAAAGACCCTAATAAATAATCTCCCAAGCAGGTCCTTCCAAATGCATTCACTCTTCCAAATGTGGATTCTGTCTGCGAATGGCACACCCTCTCGTCCTCTCTCATCCCAGTCCTCCTCCCTTCTCTCCACAGAGTCACGAGTATTTATTCCCAGAAAAAAAAAAAAACAAAAAATGGAAATTAGGCAATAGGTTTTGGCTATTTCTTGGGTCAAGTCAATGCTGTTCATCTCATAAAGAAGCTCAGGTACCAGGAAAGTGAGCTCCAAGTATGACTGAGGAGTCCATGGACAGCCCATAGGCAGTCCATGATTTTGAACCAGGTCACTAAAGCCTCCTCTTGCAAGATTAAGTATAAAATACAAAGATCTGATCCTGCTTTAGACACTGCTATGTCTCTCTTTCAATGTCTGTTACCTCCACCTTGATGCCCTCTCTAGCTCCACCATCACCCTCTTCCAGCTAAGACCACCAGCATCCAGACGAGGCACCTGTCACTCTCTGAAGGCACCACACCCAGGATGACATCTCAAGTTCCATCCCATGTGTAAAACTAGAGCTTCTCTTTCTAATCTCAGGAAACCTTGTGCATATTGAATAGTGTCTGCCTGGAGGGTCTTTTCCAGGTTCAAGGGGGAAAACATGATGTTTAGGTCATGGATATGTAATCGGGGACTTGGAGAGTAGGACCGTCATATGAATTGCAAGTCTGGGAAGTTCCTCCTCTCCTACCACATGGACCTGATGTTATCATCTCTCAGGAACCATAGCAGGTTCATGCCACACATGTAACTGACCATGCACTATGCCCTCAACACTACTGTGAGCACAGGAGTTCTTACGTGAATGATAAAGTCACGTACCCTTGTGACATTGACATTTGGTGGAGCAGTAAACAGAGCTTGGGAGACAGGCAATAAACAGGATAGATATGTAAATTACATAATATGCCTAGCACCTACATACCGCTTTCATCAGTTTTTCACAATTTTCCCATCCCTCCTCTGCTCTCAGCCCAAGTGGTGTAGGTAGGACTGATCAAACTTACACCATCCAGTGTCAGAACACCAAGGTCTGGCAAATTAATAACCTCGTCATAGTGACTGGTTCAGAGTGAACATTCCACCCACATTAAGCCTAAAATGCCATTCTAAGGTTTTCACTGTGCTAAAGAGAAAGAGATATAATCTTTCTGTCTAGGCTGTCACGTTGATAGGACATAAATCTGGAGCATTATGCATTATAAAGCATCAGCTCATCTAAGAATGATGACATCACAGAGGAACACGGAGCCTAAGCATGGAGAAACAAATTCCTAATGACATCATTTGAGCACCTGGGTCCAGCCCTACCTGAAGACAGAATACTTAGCCTGTCAGGTTATGTTTTAATAATTTCTCTTTCTATGTTGAGCTACTTTGAGTTACTCTTCCTTGAATGGAAAATGTCATGACTATACTAATAAATGAAAATGAATTACTGTTTATTGCTGAGAGCCATAGCCAAGTAAGAATGACGCATGGCATTTTTTATTCACGTGATTTTAATGGTTTAATTTAAATTGGGTAAACAGCTGTTGAGGATTGTTTTAATATGTGTACAAACAAGGAGGTTAACAGATCTGTTTGTTTACTTTCACTTTTCCTTTTCATTATATTTAATAATTCTGTTCAGGATAATGTCAATTGGTCAGAAAATTCTTTTCTTAGTACCTGTTGGAATGTTACATAATTTCTTTTTAGCATCATTGCCAGAATTCCTATCTTCATCCCAGTGCCGGTGAAGACAAAGATAAAACCAAACTACAGCTTCTATGATAGCTATCACAGTAAACTGTATAAACTGATGCATCAATGAATAATAATTCAACAAGTAATGCTCAATCAAGGACTCGATTTACTTTGGGAGGAAATGGACATATTGCCTCCACTTTGAACTGCTTGCAGAACTTGCCTGGACTATGTATCACTTGTATGCATTGTGAACTATCTGTTGGTGCAGCGAATTGTGGTAGTGCTGGCATATCTTTGCTGATGGTGTCACCGGGATACAATTTTTCCAAAAGAGCCATCAATTGGCTTGGTGTCGTGGCATTTCTGTATCCTCCTCCCTTCTGCTAGTGATGGCCTAAAATTTGGGGGCCAACAGAGGTGAGGCAAAGAACCTCACCCCCCCACTGGCACCAAGGCCAAATTTGGGGGCCAACAGTGGTGAGGCAAAGAACCTCATCCCCCCACTGGTGCAAAGCCAAATTTGGGGGCCAACAGAGGTGAGGCAAAGAACCTCACCCCCCCACCACTGGTGCATAGGCCTATCCACAAGTATGGCTGTATGCTGGACTGGTAGTCAGTGACGGGTATGATCCAATTGCAGTGGTACCAACCTAAGACAGGAGGCTGACGCCTAGAGGTCAGCTCATCTGATGACGGGTAAGGACCATATGTTGAATTGGACAACCTAACAGGCATGGTCCCTAAGCCACATTGCTTGTTGTTTAATTAATCAGAAGGGGGGAGATGCTGAGAGCCATAGCCAAGTAAGAATGACGCATGGCATTTTTGGTTGAAAGGTGACCCTGCTCAGGGATTAGGGTGGCTCCAGGTTTAGGGTGGATCCTGCTGGGAATAGGGCATATCCTGCTGCCTCAGGCGCCTGCTCCTTGAGTTCCCATGGAGTTCTCACAGGGTTCTGAGAGAATTGGTATGCAGAGCCCGGTGGAGGGAGTGTATTTTTCCCAGAACGTGTGTGTAGAGTGTCGGTGAGAGTTCGGGAATAAAGAATTGCTGTTTGAATCTACAAGGCTTTTGTGGTGGCTCGGTTATTTTGTGCCCAGCCAGACTGTGGCGGTTTATCATGGCCTTTGAATCTTGCCTGATCAACCAAATGAGTAAGGAATGGTAGATGAGATGGCAAGGGGTAGATGTGAGTTACAGAGTGAAATCTGTCTGCCATCCTTCTGTCCTCTAACTTTCATACATAAGACCATTAAATTCCCACCTCTATAGGCTTCAGCTCACCTCTCAGTCCATGAAAACTTTTTCAGGCAAACATGGAAATATTGGAGTCAAGGGCCCAAATTAGGAATCAGGTAACCCTTGCATCTAAGCCCTTTGAACCTCATAGCCCTGCTCCGCAGTAACTGACCTTCTCCATCCTTTTCTCTTTATGTCTGAGTTCTTTGGGGTTCTGAAGGTCCAAGGGACTTAATTTCACTCTCCTAGACCTCAGTTTCCCTGTGCCAGCCTTAGGTGGAGTGAGTTGTTAGCCCCAAATCTTCATTCCCCCAGCATTCACATTCTTGCTGTGGCCTCTTCAGGCACGGAATCTTCTCTATCTCTTGACTTTGGGTTTGGCCATGTAGCTTCCCTGGCCAATGGCATATGGGTTCCAAGTGTTGTCCTTCAGTGGCCTTGCTCATTTTCACTTGCACTCCTGTGCCTTTGTTACCACCATGAAAAGGACCGTACATCGATTACCCCACTGGGTCAGGAAAAAGAAGAAGGGAGTCAGCCACAGCCCTCAGCTGAAATACAACAGTTCAAGACAGAGGTGCTCATTCAAGTCCTGTCTATAGGAACAAACCACACTGAATCTGCACAGACTTTAGCTCTAATAAAGGATTGTTATTTTAAACTATAGAATTTTATGGTGACTTGTTATACAGCAATTACTAACTGATAAATTAACTTCTTTTGTTTTTTAAAGAGAGAGTGAGAGAGAGAGGGAGAGAGAGAGAATTTTAATATTTATTTTTTAGTTATCGGCAGACACAACATCTTTGTTTGTACATGGTGCTGAGGATCGAACCCGGGCTGCACGCATGCCAGGCGAGCGCGCTACCGCTTGAGCCACATCCCCAGCCCTACATTAACTTCTTGATATTGGCTGCCAATAATACTATATCTGACCCATATTGTTGAACATTAATTGACTCTGCACCTCCCACCCATCTTGGATAAAAGATATTTAGATTCTGTACGTCTGAGCAGAAGGACTTCTTTTGTTTGTAGAATTTGAATATAAAATTTAGGAGTCCCTGTTTCACTGACATTTAAAATATAAATTGATAGTTTTTGCTATAGGTATCGCAATACTTCCTAACGTTCATCCAAAATTCAAATTTAACAAAATTTTGTATTTTTATTTTTTAAATGTGGCTGTGGTCCTTTTATTACTCACTCTGATTGGCTTTAAAGAAACAAAGATACCCTGCTTCCCTCCCTTCACTTAAGGTTTAAGATCATTTATTCATTTATTCAGAGAACTTGTTCTTTGTCAGTCTGTTTTCGATGACTGCCCTGTGACTATTCTCTCAAGGCACAGAGGTGAAGGATGGAAGATTCATGGAGTTCTTTACACTCCACACTCAGTTAACTAATCAGCATCAGGACTCCATTTCTCCCTACTGATTAAGAAAATCCATCTGTCCTCAACACACAGGGGTAGGGGATGAGTTAAATACCAGCAGCCACATACTGAGATTGCAAATGGCTGCTTCTCATTCCTCGGTTCAGAGAAGGGCCATATCTTTTATTGTCAATTTGATTAAAGGCTTCAGCTTCAAAATAAAACTCATGTCCAAGGGGCTTTCATTTTTCCTTTGATAAATGGGCATAATTCTCTTTTCTTTAATGTTATTCCAAATAGCATTTTTGTTACAATAGGGTTTTTGTGATGCCCCCAAAACATTTTTTTGAAACTGTTCTTATCTTTCCAGGCTCCTGCTAACAGCCACCAGGATACTCTCCTGGGCATAAGTGTGCCTGCTCAGGCAAAGACTCCAGAAATAAGTTTACGGCCTCTGGTAGTTGGATCCCCTGGGTGGGAGGGAGAAAAGACTGCATATAAATTCTTTTCTATGAAAGACTTTATCTAATGGCTGAAACAGAGCATACTGAGTAATTTGTTCCAGATTCATTTCAAGCCGCATTTTGTGAGCACCTACTATGTATCAGGTAGTTCACGTGCAAGTAGCTCCTGAACACTGGTGCATACGAATTTCACTTGTTCTTCCCAAGCATCTGACAAGGGAAGTCAAGGATCCCTGTATAACGTATGAGGAGGTGCTCCCTGGAAGGCAGCCTGAATGACAACCCCCTTGAGCTTGGTCTTATTTTATGCTCAGTTTTGCACCCTGACAACTCACGTTACTAGGGCACTGCAGGGTTTTGTTCCCGATTTGTTTCCCAGAGTCCTCTAGAAAAGAGCATAAATGCACAGCATCTCAAAACACTAAACTCCACGTACTAAAACTTGGTAGAAATATTTTGAAGTTCATACTGTAGAGTGTTTAACCCTAAACCAAATAAGAGCACGATACCTCCATTACCCCACACCCAGCTTCAACAATTATATGCATTTTCCTAGTCTTGTTTCCTCTCTGTCCTCCATGCTTTTTGTTTGTTCTCACTAGATTATTTTAAAGCCAATCTCAGGCATCCTATCAATCACCTGTAAAGACTCTGGCATTTATCTCTAACATCTGCAGAATTTTTTAAAGATTGTGGTAAGATGACCATAACATGAAATTTATCATTGAGACCATTTTTTAAGTGCACAGATCAGGGGCCCTAAGTATACTCACACTATTATACAACCATCATCACCACCATCCATCTCTAGGACATTTTTCTTCTCCCCAAACTAAAACTCTGCATCGATTAAACACCAACACCCTGTTGAGCCCTGCTGAGCCCCCGCAAACCACTGATCTATTTTCTGATTCTATGAATTTGACTATTCCAGGGATGTCATATAAGAGGAATCACATGGTATTTGTCTATTTCTGTCTGCTCCTTTCACTTAACATAATGTTGTGGAGGTACCCCAGTCAGCATGAAAGGGCCAACGATTTTTTTTTCTGTAGGAAAACCATAGTACCTGTTAGGGTTTAGATATGAGGTCTCCCCCAAAAGCTCATGAGTGAAAATGTGAGAAAGTTTAGAGGTGAAATAATTGGGTTATGAGAGTTTAACCTAATCATTGTGTCAATCCACTTGAATGGAATAACTGGGTCCTAACTATAGGCAGGTAGGGTGTGGATTGAGGAGGTGGGTCATGCCTTGGGGGTTTATATTTTGTCCCTGGTGAGCAGACCTCTCTCTCTCTCTCTCTCTCTTTCTCTCTCTCTCTCTCTGCTTCCTGATGTCCATATCCTGAGCTGCTTTCCTCTGCCATGATGTTCTACCTTACCTTAGTCCAAGATGGAGTCAGCCGTCTATGAACTGAATCTTCTGAAACTCATAGGACTCAATGCCAAATAAATTTTTCAAAAACTCTAAAATTGTTTTTGTCAGGCCTTTTGGTCGCAGCAATGAAAATGCTGACTTAAACAGTACCATTCTCACTCTGAACAAAATTAATGATAATCCCTTAATATCATCCCAGTTTAGGTTCATCTCTCTTTGATGTCGCATAAGTGTCCTTTTTACATTTAGTTGGTTGAAATGAGGATTCAAACAAGGGCTGCCATTACTTTTGGTTTAAATGCCTCTCAAGTTTTCTTTAATCTAATTGTGCCTCCTCACCCCAAACCTGGCACTACCTTTGGGTTAAAGAAATCAAATTGTTTGTCCTATAGAATTGCCCACATTTAGATCTGACTCCTGCATTTTCAGGCCTTGTAAGGTCTCTAACATGCTGTGCTCTTCCATCTTCATTATTCTCCATGGACAATGGGTAGAGCTAAAGGTTTGACCAGACCATTGTCCAATATTTTTTTTGGGGGGGGGGGCAAGAAGACCTCCTAGGGAATGCTACATCCACCATCTTTCCATTCGGGAGGCTGCCATGTCTGTGTATCCTACTTTACTAACATTAAGATTGCTCACCATGATTCAGCCATCCAATTCCTGCATGATACAATTTCAACATGGGCAGAAGCTGTGCAGGTCAGCTTCTCTGTTTATGGCCAGCTCTTCCCCTCTGTTCAAAGGAAGAGTCAAGTCCAGAGAAGTTAATGACTCAGTCAACATCAATTGTTTGTCAACTAATATTTACTGAGCTCCCAGTCCTGGGAGACCTGAGGCTCTTCCCAGATAAGGTTTCATTGCTCTTTCATGTAACTACACTTGGATTGGTTCTTTGTTTTCCTTATTTTCCTTTTTATGTTTTATGGAGGCATCACTGACATACAAAAAATTATACTTGTTTAATGTGTACATTTTGATAAATTTATACCTATTTATACACTTATGATACCAGGATCACAATCAAGCTACTAAACATACTCATCACCTCCAACAATTTTGCTGTATTCTTTAGTGGGCTTGTTTGTTTTAAAAAAACATTTAACATGAGACCTACCCTCTTAGCACATTATAACTTGTGCAATACCATATTGTGAACAATAGAAACTATGAGGTTTAGCAGATCTCTAGAACTTAATCATTCTGCACATTATCTGCACAATATGAATTTTAGATACTTATAAAGAGTAGAGATACTTTGACAGTTTTTTTTTTTTGGAGGAGGGTCTCACAAGGAATCAAGGAATAGCACAGGGTTCTCAAAGAACTTTAAATTCTATAATCTGGATGCTCCACAACCTGTCTTTATGGCCCAGAGATCAGCTGGGTAAAATTTTTAAAGGACAATTCTTATCATGTCATCTCACCACTGAAAACCTTCCAACATCCTTCCATTACACTTAGAATGAAGCCAAACTCCTAGGTGAGGGCTCTAAGTCCCTGCCTATCCTCCCTCTTACCTACCTCTCCAGGCTCACCTCTTAGCTTCTTTCCTACCACTCTGGTCTCCTTTTATTTCCCAGGCCCCAGAACATACCAGCCACTTCCAATCTCATGCCCTGGTACCTGCATGTTCCTCTGCCTAGACTGCTCCTCCTCCACATTTTGGACCTCTGATCAAGTGCCCTGGGACAACCATTTGAAATGGGCTTCCTCCATTTACTTTCCATCCCTTTACCCTGGGTATTTGCTTCATGATATTATTACTATATAGAATCATCTTGATTTTTATTGGTTCCCTTGTTTATGTCTCTTCCCCATCAGAACAGAATCTCCATGAAGACAGATAATTTATCTTACAAACTGTGCTAGTCTCAATAAAATGCATAGAAGACAAAAAGTGCTTAATAACTATTTGTTAGGTCAACAAATTGAGGCAAACTTAAAAGTATATGAATTCAGAATACCTGAATCCTGCCATCAGCCTATCTGCTCCCCCACCCTGATCCTTACCCTAGTTTAAGCCTCTTGACATATTAGTCCATTCAGATTGCTATAACAAAACACACACACACACACACACACACACACACACACAAGCTTATAAGCAACAGAAGTTTACTGTTTACTTCTCATAGTTCAGGAGGGTAGAAGTCTAGGATCAAGATGCTGGTAGATTCAGTGGTGAAGGCTGGTTGAAATTCTGTCATTTGCAGAATATAATTATGTTAAGTGAAATAAGCCAGTCATAGACAGACAAATGTCACATGTTCTCACCCATTTGTGGAAGCGAAAGAGTTGCCACATAGAGGTAGAGAGTAGAATAGAGGTCATAGAGGCCAGGAAGGGGAGGAGGAGGTAGAATAAAGACAGATGGATAATAGGTACCAAAACAAACACCTCGGAGAGGGAAAAGTAGTTCTAATGTTATTTAGCACAAAGGGGCAACTATCATCTATAACAATTCATTATGCATTTCAAAATAATTAAGAAGAGCTTGAAGGTTCCCCACATATAGAATATTCAAGGAGAGGAAAATGCTAATTACCCTGATTTGATCCTTACACATTGCATACATGCATACTAAATTACAACACTGTGCCCCATAAACAAGTACAAATAACAAAAATGATGAAAACTGAGACTAAATCACTCAGAGGAGGAGAAATTTAGTCAGAGGAGAGAAAGGAGGAGAAAACCTTGCCAGCCCCTTTCCTATTGCTCAAGACACTTGGAACCAAGGATAAGAAGGAATACTAGTCATTCACTCCCTTGACAAAAATGCATTCAAATAAAAGCTATGTGCAACAAAACCAAATCCAATATCATATTGAACAGGGAAAAGCTGAAAGCATTTCCTCCAAGATTAGGAAGAAAACAAGGATATCCACACCCACTGCTTCTCTCACTGCCAGAGCACTTAGAAGAGGGAAATAAATAAAAGTGATATTTATTACTTTTATTTATTTAAACAAAAAAGAAAGAAGTCAAATTATCACTGTTTATAGATGATGTGATCCTATGCTTAGAAGACCCTAAAGGCTCCACCAGAAGACTTCTAAGACTGATAAACAAATTGTGCAAAGTAGTAAGATAAATCAGCATATAAAAATCAATGACTTTTATATACACCAATAATAAGCTCACTGATAAAGAAACAAGGGAATCTATCACAATAGATTCCAAATAAAATGAAATACCCATGAATAAATCTAGCCAAGAAGGTGAAATACCTCTATAAGGAAAATTACACAATGTTGAAAAAAAGGAATCACATAGCACATTAGATATAAAGACTTCCCATGTTCATGAATAGCAGAATTAATATTGTCAATACAGCCATATTACCAAGAACAATCTACAGATCCAATGCAACTCCCATCAAAACACTGATGACAGGCTTCACAGAACTAGAAAAACAATCTAAAATTCCTACAGAAGAATAAAGGACCTAAAATAGCCAAAGAAATCCTGAGAAAAAAAGAATGATGCTGGAGGCATCACAGTGCCCAAGTTCAAATTATACCTCAGAGCCACAGTAGCAAAAACAGCATGGTACTGACATAAAACACACACACACACACACACACACACACACACACACACACGTAGAGCAATGGAATAAAATATAAGACAAAGAGATAAACTCAGCCATAGTCATCTGATTCTTGATAGAACTGACAAAATCATAAGTTGGAGAAAAGACATTTTCATTAACAAATGGTGCTGGGAAAACTGGCTAGCCTTGTGGAGAAAAATGAAACTAGATCCCTATCCTCGTCCTGTAAAAAAAAAAAAAAAAAAAAAAGACAACTGAAAATATATCAAAGATCTATGTATAAGACCAGAAGCTTTGCAACTGCTAAAAGAAAGCACAAGGGAAACACTTCAACATATAGGCACAGGCAATAGCTTCTTAAACAAAAATCTTACAGCTAAGGAAATAATACCACAATTGATAAATGGGATGGCATCAAATTAAGAAGCTTCTTCACAGTTAAGGAAACAACAGTGTGAAGGAACAACAGAATGGGATAAAATCTTTACCAGCTACTCTTCTGACAGAAGATTAGTATCTAGAATATACTAAAAATTTTGTTTGAAGTTCAATAAATAGACAAATGAACTGAGTAGACATTTCTCAAAAGTAGTATAGATGGCCAACAATTATAGGAAAGAATACTGGGCCTCTGTGGCTGTCAGGGAAGTGCAAATCAAAACCACACTGAAATTTCATCTCACTCCAGTTAGAAAGACAATCATCAAGAATACAAAAAACAATAAATGCTGGCAAAGACGTGGGGGACAAGGAACTCAGACACTGTTGGAGAGAATGCAAATTAGTATAACTACTGTGGAGATGAGTATGGCTATTCTTCAGAAAATTAAAATTAGCTACTATATAATCCAGCTATACCACTCCTGGATATTTATGCAAAAGAATTAAAGTCAGAATACTTTAGAGATAACACGTATACCCACATTTATAGCAACACAATTCACTATTGCATAGGAATTACCCTAGGTGTCCATCACAAATGATTTTATAAAGAAAATGTGGTATGTGTACACCATGGAGTTTTGTTCAACCATAAAAAAAGAATAAAATTATGTTATTTGCAGGAAAATGGATGGAACTAGATAGTATCATGTTAAGCAAAATAAGTCAGACTCAGAAAGACAAGTATCAAATATTTTCCTTCATATGTAGAAGGGGGGGCATCATGAAGGCAGAAGGGATACCCCTGGGTAGAGGAAGGAGGTTAGAGAAGGGAGGAGGGGACAGTAAGGAGAGGTATTAGGGATCAAAATTGAACAATTATATTAGGTGCATGTATAAATACATCACAAGGAAACCCACCATTCTGTATAATTGTAACACACTGGTTAAACATAAGTGAAATAAAATAAGCCACAGATTTTTATAATCACTGAAGCTGATGATAGGTATCTGGGGATCATCCTACCATTCTTTCTTTTTATATATGTTTGAAATATTCATAATAAAAATGAAGAAGCTGGGCACAGTGGCACACATGTCTAATCCCAGCCTCTGGGGAGGCTGAGGCAGGAGGAGAATCACAAATTCAAGGTCAGACTCAGCAATTTGGCAATGTCCTAAGCAACTTAGTGAGACCCTGTCTCAAAATAAAAAATAAAAAGAACTAGGGATTTAACTCAGTGGCAAAGCACCCCTGGGTTCAATCCCCAGTGTCAAAAAAAAAAAAAGAAGAAGAGGAAGAGGAAGAGGAAGAGGAAGAGGAAGAAGAAGAAGAAGAAGAAGAAGAAGAAGAAGAAGAAGAAGAAGAAGAAGACCTCCCTCATGGAGTTGATCCATGAGTATTAAATGAAAATAAATTGCCTGGCACAGTGTCCAATAAAAAAAAAATTATGGACTCAAGTAAATTTGAAGAAGATACATTTAAAAAAAATACACTCCTACCCACTCTGTGCTGGGCATGGTGTGTTAACCTAATATGATTTTATATGTGATGTCTAAACCCAGATTTCTCCTCCCTTCCCAGGGAGGCTTCTGTGTTAGCAACAGCACTGGTCTCCAGTCCAGTAACCATGGTTCAGTTCCCACGTCTGTTCTTAATTAGCCGTATGACCATGGGGGATGTTTCAGATTCTTCCAGTGTTCTGTTTCCTCATTGGTAAAATGGGCATAAAAAATACCCACACTATGTTTCTTGGATGAAATAAGTCAATCCATATGGCAACTGTGCTCACTACGGGCAGATTTCCCTCACTCCTCCTTTTTTCATAAGCCCTTTACTTATTCTCCAGTTTCCTGGTGGCAGCCACGGCCTCTGGTTGAAATAGGTTGGTTCAGGTTGGAACAGACCCTTTCATGAAGAGTCCAGAGTTAGGTCCAGAGACACCACTTTAAGATCCCTGATGTATGTTTAGTAATTTCGGATGATTCTAACCCAAAATTATCAATGTTGCTGTTTTTCTTTCCTGTTCTATTTTCAGATGTATTATAAACATAGCAAAATCAAACAGTAATATCAGAGTCTGGCTACCAAGCTAGACTTTGCCACTGCCCAGAGCATTCGGCTGATGTAATCATTGATCATCACTAAATGGTTGGCAAAGGTGGCAACGAGAAGCCAGTCTCCTATCCTTTTAGAAGATTGAGAACACTTTTTAGAAAATAATTTGACCATCTGTATTAAAACCCCCAAATACATATAACTTATAACCTAGAAATTTGCCACTAAGAATAAGAAGCAGAATATTTAACAGGAAGTAATTCCTTAACTGTTTATTAAAAAAAAAAAAATTTAAATCAGGGAATTCCTTCAGTAACCAACCAGAGACACCTGATTAAATAAATTATTGCTATTCATAAAATGGAATCCAATACAGCCACTAGAAATCTCATGATAAAATGAAGGCATTTAATCCATTTGTGTGTGAAAAATATGCATGGTGCATATTTTTAAATGACATATCAAAGGCTTAACAGTGACAATATCTGCACAAGGAACTATGGTTGATTTTTGTCATCCTCTATGTTTTTCTATACAGTGTTTCCTCAATTTTCTGCAATCTGAATACATTTCTCAGAGTGTTTTCAAAGGTATGAAGGTATCTCTGATGCTTCTAAGTAGTTAATGTGTAAAGAAGTATTTAAAAGGCACCCACAACAGGAGAACAGAGCAGAGGCAGGGACTTCTGAGAATGATGGAGACCCTGATAGCCATTGTTACATTGTTAGGTCTAAGGATCAACCCTGCGGCTCTGTACCTATTCTATAGTGGTACATGTTTCCAAGCTACATGCAAAAGCTTGTGACCAGCTTCATTCAACTGAGTGCATAACACAAACAAAGGTCAGGACAGGAAGATATCTTAGAAATGATTCCATTTGTTCCTCCCCTCCCTTTCTTTGGATAAGGTGTCCAAGCTCAGAGAATCCAAGGGGGTGGTCTTGGGCCACAGAGCTAGTCATGCCCTTTTTATCACTGTGGTCTGTAATAAGTGCATTGGGGGTTATATGAGGAATGGGAAGAGATTACTACAGATGTATAACATGTCCACTTGGAACAAGGTGGTGTATAAAAAAAAAAAAAACATGTCAAGACAAAACTATTCTCCTGAAGGATACAATGTTTGTTTCAAGGAATATTGAAATAAGTCCATTTGGAGTAGAAGTTGAGGCCTTGGAGCCATGAAATGCTTGGTGCTAAGTCTTCTGGGAGTGGGTAGAATTTCCTGCACAAGAGGAGAGAATTCTACTTATTTCTGAAAGAGGGAAGAGATGAGAGATGTTGATTATGAAATGTTGGTGAGTAGGTCAGTTTTTGTGAGGCTCATGAAATAACAACCGAATTTTCTGTCCAAGCTGAGTAAACTAACCAACTCATCCCAGTTTGCCCAGGACTTTCCCAGTTTCAGTTGCAAAAGTCCTGCATTCCAGGAACCTCTCAGTTCTGAGCAAACTAGAGAGGTTAATCACCTTAAGGTAACATGTGCAGTTATGAGAGATAGCCACCTCATCTAACGTCTGGATTACAAAATAAAGTTTCAAAAACCCAAGGCACTGTCAAGTTTTACAAAACAGTGTCAAGTCTTGCAACAGGTTAAATGAGCACTGTAGGAAAGAGATCTCTTCCTAACCTCCAAAGACTCTCCATATTTCAAAAGCTACTGTCTAGCTCTTATCAAAACTTTTGAATCCTTTATGAATGTGAGAAGCTTGATTAGAAAGCTCCTCTCTTGCTACTCTTGTGCCACACTGATCGGGCAACTCACCAAACCTCTGTAATATATGTAGAAACACAACTTCCATAAATAAAACCAAAGCACTCTATGTAAAACACTGAGGTTTAAATGAGTTCATATGTGTACTGATGATTTAAAAATAGTTTCTCTGGATTTGGCTGGTTAGAGTTGCTGCTTGCATTTCTATTCCATTTTCAAATCCTCTGAAAATATGTTAATATTGAAGCCAGAAGAAGGATCAAGGTAAAAATTCAACAATTGTAGTAGTGGACCAGAGACTGATCCTTACCCACAGAAAGGGACAACATTTCGTCTCCCGAATTTTCTTACTCTTCTCAGAATTCTAGTCCCTCCAGTCCTCTGTAGACCCAGGGTAAAGTTTTGGGTTACATGTACTCCAGAGGAAGAGTCGGGCCAGTAGGAAACAGATGTGCCTTCCTCTTGGCCATTCTATTAAAGTCCTCAGGCTGGGGCTCAGCACACACAACAGCCTTTCTCATGGTACTCTGGCAGATGAAATGGTAAGACAGAATAAGTGGAAATTATGGAAAGATGGGAGTTAGGAAGACCTAGTCCAGTGAAAGGGGTCTTATGGTTCTCAACCCTAAATGATAACAGAATCGCCAAAATAATTGGTTAAAAATCAGAGACGCCTGGGGCCCATTCCAGATTTTCTCAATCTCCAAGTCTACATTTTTTAACAGACACATGACTGTTTGGGCTGTTCCAGTCCACATCCAGGGTAGAAAGCCTTGAGCATAGCATATGTGGGCTACCGTGGGTCTCAGGTGGGTGTTCTGAGGCAAGGGGAATGCAGACCTCACCCGGAGAAAGTTTGCTGGACAGGTTGAGCACAGGCTCTGGACTCAGGAAGACCTGGTTTGGAATTCCAGCTCTGCCTCTAAGAAACTGGACAAATTACTTAGAACCTGAGTTCTCACTTTCCTCAACATATATTGGTGAGCAAAATAGGGCCTGTTTTGTTTGTTATGGATAAAAACCAGAGTATTTGTAAAACTTTTAGCAGCACAGAGCAAAGCACACAGTAAATAGTTAAAAAACAAAAAAGTAAAGGAAAGTCTTTACTTAATCCCCTGTGAGCCTCAGCATCTTCATCCATAGAAGACTGCAATCAGAAAGGTCCATCTGTAAGTCTCAGTGGAGACAAGCATTTTCTGTTGCACTCTATGACTGAGTAGGATGTAAAGCAGGAGTTGGCAGACTTTTCCTATAGAGGAACAGATAGTGAATCTTTCCAGGCCATCTGGTCTCTGTCACAACTACTTGACTCTGCTGTTATAATGTAAAAGTAGTCATAGACAATATGTAAATGAGTTTGTGCGGCTGTGTTCCAATAAAACTTTATTGACACAAACAAGCGGTCAACTAGATTTCACCCTGAGCTATCCAAACTAGAACCCTGACACTAAGGATGAAAGGAGATAGGTTTCTTACATCCTGTGCTAGTCAGAGGTATTACAGTGGTGCATCTTCTCCCAGATACTACACTTTTACAATATACTGAGACACAAAATGTTACATAATATACCTGAATTAACTTATATTTTTCAAATAAATCTCTCATACACCTGCTCTTCTTACAATGAGATTTGTCTCATAAAAAGCTTAGGTCCATGTTTCTTCCCATTGACTCTGACAAACTTGAGTATGGCACAGATGGCTCTAGGTGACTTTTGGGCTAGTATATAGGTAGTACAGTGTCCACCTGGTTCTCTGATGATTCTTGACATTGTAATAGATACCATGATGTAAGGAAGCTCAGGTCACCTGGTGGGGAGAATCCCCAGGAGAATAACTGGTATGCAGCACCAAATTGCATTTGTAAGCACCAGACAAGCTGTCCCAATTGGGTGGAGCAGAGATAAAATGTCCTGCTGTGTCTTGCCCAGATTGAAGACTCGTGAACCAAATAATGATGGGCTTTGCTTTAAGCCATAATTTTAGGAGTGTTTTGTTATAGAGAAGTAGATAATTTAAAGAAATCTTGGTATTGGGAATAGGATGTTTCCATAAAAAATGTAAAATATGTGGCATTGGCTTTGAGATAGTAGGCAGAAAACTAAAAGGCCTTGAGGAGTTGGTTAGTGAAAGTTTGGAGGGACACAAGAAGGCTATGAGAAAGGGAAGTGAACCAACTATTAGTCAAAACTAGAAGAAAAGGTTCCTGTGTTATAAGTGATAGAAAATTTGGCAATCCAGTCCCTAGGGTAGCATGTCCAAAAGGAAATGTACCTAGAAAATTTGATGATTTAGCTATAGGGACTTCCAAGAGGAATATTGGAAGAGCCATCTTGCTTCTTCTCACTGCCTATGATAAAATGTGAGAGGAGAGATGAGATCAAGAACAAACTGTTATGTACAAATGAGCCAGGATTTGCTTAATTGGAAAATAAAACTGTTTCTCATTCTAATCCTCTCCAAGATTTTCAAATCTATAAATGGTTTTAAGGCAAAGATGATCAAATACAGGATGTGACTATAAATTCCTTTGTTAAAATTTCAGAAATATTTAAGGTAGTGCCTCAGAGATGTGTTCAAATACATTGACTCCTAAGGATATAAGGGAGACATTTCACAAATCCTCTCAATTAAATGAGAGGGCTTACCACTAGAATCTTAAGGGTAATGTCCTTCAGAACACTCACAGGGAGACATAGATAAAGAAAAGCCTATCTCAAACAGGTTTATGGGTATGACTTTTACATAATACAAATCCATCAGTGTGATTCATAGAAAATCAATGGGGCTTTTAAAAGAATTATTCTGGTGAAAGCATACCAATTTGGAGTACAAAGAATAAAAGCCATACAAAATGAAAATAGTACTTTAGAAAAGGTTGTAGACTAATAAAATTACTCTACTTCAATAATAGAAAATGAAGGATAATTCAGAGTATGGACTCCCAGAAGTGTGGGGAAACATTGCTAAGGAGGAGAATGAACCCTAATTGAGGAGCTAACAGCAATACCAAGGTGGAATTCAAAATTATTATGGTCCCATAGCAGCTCTTTGAATGGAAATATAAATAGGGTTCTTCTATGCCAGCTCTACGTTATATGTTGGATGGGACAGCAATAGGTAACTTGCCTCTTTAGTTAGTTGTCTTCAGAATGATACTCAATTGGTTGTATCTGACATTATAATGGAATGAGGTTTGGATGGAAAGAACTTTGATTATTTTGCGTAAGGACGGGTATGAATTATTGGGCTAGAAGGCAGATTATGGAACATTGTGTTTTCCCAAAAGCCATAGCAATAGCTTCACTTCCACATGCTGTCCTTACAATGCAATATTGACACCTGTCTTAACATGGTTTATGCTGCTATAACATAATAACTGAGATTGGATAATTTATAATGAATGGATATTTATATTGAATCCACTTCCATGATAATGGATTAATCCATCCTTGAGGGCAGGACTCTATTAGCCTAATCATCTCTTAAAAGTCCTACCTCTTGGTACTGTCAAAATGACAATCAAATTTCAACTTGAGTTCAGGAGAGGACAAACATTCAAATAATAGCAACGTCCCTCTATCAAAATGTTCTGTGACTTCCAAGCCTAGATCAGAAAAGGTGATAAAGCTTCTGCCTACCTGTCTTGGAGTGCTCATTTCTGGAACCCAGCCACCATGCTGTGAGGAAACCCAAGCCCTCCTGAAGAGAGGTCCATGTTGAAATTGTAAACCACATAAGTGAGCTGGAAGTACACCTTCCAACCTTAGATGATACATCCTAGCTGACAATATGTGATGCAGAAACGAGTTGTCCCCACATATATTGTCCAAATCACAGGTTCATTATCTAAATAAATGACTGCTGTTATTTAATCCATTAATTATGGGGGTGGTTTTTTCGTATAGCAATCGATAGGGGAACACTCAGCAGAGCTCACATTTGAATAGGCCTTCCTACCTCCAAACTTCCCCTTTACAGTTGATGTAGAATGCTGCCCTGCCAGATCCCCAGAAAGGATGGAAAGACTGATTCCCTCAAATGCTGCAACTGTTGCCCACCAGCAGGTCTAAGTTCATAGGCCTCTCGAGTAATGCCCTTGGCTAAAAAGGGCCACGTGGCCCAAGTCATGACCCCTTCCGAGGCAGTCTACCTCCAATATCAAGTTGATGCAAAGGATATAAAAGCTCAGTTTGGGCCAGCCCTAAAGGACTGCCCTGGCCTCAGAGGTTTGTACAGTGTCAGCTAAGGCCTTGTTGCTACTGTACCAGGGCCTTTTCCAGCCTGCTTCTTTCAGTTCCTCCACGGGTGCTAATCCTGAGCAACCTTCTCCAAAATCTCTGCACACTAATCTGCATTGAGGAGTCTTCTCCTGGAGGAGACACCTGCAACACCATTCTTAACTATGATTAAGAGTGAAATGAGATGGTCACAACGTGGGGGAATTGGGAGCATTCAATCATCAGCACCCAACGGGAAAAGGGTAGAGAGAATTGTATCTTTGAAAATCACTTATTAAGTGTGTACTGCATTGCATGTTGTGAATATAAAGACAAGACTATCTTTATCTCTGAAAGTTTGTCATACAATTAAGAACATAGGAAAGGAGACATAAAAACACAATTCAGTGCAATAATCACCATAAAAGGGAAAGATTCTAACAGGGCTGTGGGAACCCAGAGGGTCTACATCTCTGGGCTTGAAAATAAAAAAAAACAAAAAAACAAAAAAACAATGTGAGCTGCATGTAGGGATCAGTAAACATTGCTGAAAGTTCAAAAATATAGGAAATGCTAAATTATGTGATTATAAAAGCTGATAGGGGGATAGACTGTGAAAGGCTTTGAATACCTTAGTTAGTGGGATGCATTTTACTTTATAGGAAAATAGAGTAGCATTGACAGGTTTGAAGAAATGGGTCATCAGAGTTATATGCACACTTTAGAAAAATCACTAGGACCACATCTTGGAAGATAACCTAAAAAGTGGCTTGAGACAGGAAGAGCATTCGGGGTTGCTATTGCAATAATCCAAACAAAAATTATGATTTTTGTCATTATTCTTCAGTGGCACCAAAAAAGAGACATTGGGAGTCTGTACTACCTTTACTGGTTGCCAAAAATGAAGCCCTCTAATCTGGGCATTCTATGCTAAACGTGACTGTCTGTTCTGATTAAGCTGAGCAATTAGCTGATGAATCCCATCCTTCATGTAGAGGTTGAGGAAGCAGGAGAAATGGCAGCAATTCTATGGCTCAGAGGGCAAATCAGTTCCTCTACCCTTGCTCTCCAGAGAAAGCACCTCAGGTCCTTAAAATGAAGACCTATGATTATTAAGCACCTGTGTGACATGTCCAGCCAACTGCTGACATCCTCAGCTGTGGCTCTCCTGCTCAAGAGTGCCTTCAGCACCCAAAGGACTTTCTTCAGGGATGAGAACATTTCTACTGGCAGCAATGATCAGGAACTCCTAGTCCAGCCTGAGCCCAAATTCATTTGTTGCTTTGTGTTTGTCTTGATATCTGTGAGCTACTATGTCTTTGGGTCAGCAAGACCAGGAAGGCAGAGACCTTTGAACAATGCCATAGAAGCCTAGAGTAAATCACTTTCATATTTGTCATGAAATGGAATGATCCCAGCACTGGAGCATCTAAGAGCTCCAGAAAACAGCTATAGACATTTGGGATTTAATTCTCTTGGATTAGAAAGAGGGTGAGGAATGGAGGTAGAGGAAGACATTTGTATTTTATTTAATTAACTACAATCCAATATATGCACACAAATGCAAAGACTCCAATTCACTTAAAATCTTAGTTTCTTAAAATAGGTCATATAATTAAGATGTTTTTAAAAAGTAGATCACACAACAGACTTTAGTTTGAAAAGTTTCTCTTCCACCTTGTTTGCCTTTCCTTCCATTCTCAATTTCTATGACAGAAGAATTATTGTTTTCAGTTTTATATATATATATATATATATATATAATCAGTATTATATATGATATATAACACATGCATTACATGTTATGATATAAATAATATATATAATATATATGGAATCCACATATATAAGTATATATAACATATATATGCCACATATGGGAGCATGCTACTCTATTTATACCTTTATGCATCTTGTTTCTCTTTCAACATAAAATGTTGGAGATCTTTCTGTATTAATACATATAGATCCTTTAGCCAACTCCCTATTGATGAACAGTGAGATTGCATCCAATATTTTGTGACTGAAGTAATTCTGCAGTGAATTCCATTTTGTGTGCATGTGCACACATACAAAACACATGAATTTACAGAGTGAAGGATGATTGCATAGAAAGTTAAATTAGTTTAAAATTTTGAAAGATAGCAAGAGCAGTCCTCACCCAGTGACAAATAGATGATGATGTATAAATATCCCAGTTTCTTTGCCTTTTGGCAGAGGAAAACTCTTGTGCAGTCTCTCAAAGGTGCCATTGGGATTGAACCTCAATGGGACACACTGAAAACCCCTTCACTCATGCATCCTTTTATTGGCCCCCTTTCCTTCCCTCTCTCTCTTATCCACCCCCTTACCAATTTTAGTTGAGATCACCTCCTAAATCAACCACTCCTGTGATCTGAATGTGTCTCCCCAAATTCATGTGCTGCTACAGTGTTGGAAGGTAGGAGCTAACAGGAAGGTTTTAGGTCACAGGGCTCCACCCTCTTGAAAGGATTATGCATGTGTTAAAAGAGCCTGGGGGAGTACATTCACTCTTTTTTGCCTTTGATCTTCTACCAATGTGAAGGGTGAAAAGGCCTCACCAGATACTGTAGCCATAATCTCGGATTTCTCAGCCTCCAGAACTGTGAGCAATACCTTTCTGGTTTTTATGAATTAGGTATTCTGTTATGGCAGAACAAAGTGAACTAAGACAAACTTATCCTCAAACTTTTGTCTTAAGGTCAACCTCTGAGAAGAGGTCCCCTTCACAAAAGTTATAATAACTTAATTTCTGCAACAATGTCCATTCCCCATCCCCATTCCATCACCACCCCAATTTACCATATTGTTTATTTATTCATTCATCAGTCACTCACTCATATGTTCATTCATTCCATAAATTCCTTCTGTGTCAGACATTTTTCTGACTCCTGGGTACAAACAACCACTGTTGTTCAGATATACTGTCTCCATTACCCATAATCCCTCCACCTTTTAAGTTGACATCTGTCTTAGTCTTATTTTGTATTGCTATAACAAAATAACTAAGGCTGAGTACTTTATAAAGAAAAGAGGCATTAGCTCATGATTTGGGAGGCTGAAAGTCCAAGATCAAGTGGTCTCATCCTGTTGGCCTCTGACAAGTACCTTCTAGCTGAGCCATAACATAGCAGATGGCATAACGTGCCAAAAGCATGTGTGAGAGAGATTAAATAGCAAGAAAGGAAGCAGAAGAGTGAGCCAAGAAAGCCAAACTTACTTTAGAACAACCTGTTCTCCCAATAAGCAATCCAACCCCTTGCTGCCTAACCCTCAGCAAGGCAGGCATGAACTTCTTCCAAGTGCAGTGCCTCCCATGATCTAATCACTTCCCACTAGGCCCCACCTCTGAGGATTCCACCACTTCTCAATACCATCACACGGGAAACCAAGCTTCCAGGATGAGCCTTTGGGGGACAAACCATTGCAACACCTAAACTATTTTCAAGGAAGCAAAGTACAACACCATTCCAGTCAGAGCAAAACACTTAAAATATATAATCTTAACTGATGCAGCCAATTTGTAACCATCAGTAACAACACTGATGATCCAATCCTTCCCAGGTTCTCCAAGGGATGGGACTGAAGAGAGCAAGAGATCTCAGACCTTTGAAGTGAGTCAAGGGGACCTGGGTAAAAACATAATCTCCAGAGATTTTACATGTTGATCTACACCAGAGTCTAATCCAAGACAAAGAGAATCTGCGTACCAAGCAATTTTGTCACTGGGCTACAAAGGCTCTGCTCTCATGATTTATAGACATGTTTTTGTTTTTCAGACTGCCTGTTTTCATAGTAAAGAGCTTATTCCCAGAGCACTCGTTAATGGAGGTATTATTGTTTTGAAAGAAAGAAGGAAAGAAAGAACGAAAAGGAAAGGAAGAAAAATAAGAAAGAAAGTCAGTCACCCCTGTCCTCAATAAATCCCATGATCTGCCTCTAATCCAGAGCTGCCATGAACTTCTGGGGATGTCTCTCCACTCTAGTTTGGATTCCAACCACAGCTGAGCCCTCCTTGCTCTGAATAAAACTTGTGCTTGTCCTTTCTTCTCGGAAGCTATTTCAAAGTTTCTCCTGTGTCTTTAAACTCCCTGCTGTTCTTCTTTCTCCCTTGCTCCAAGCTCATGAGCCTATTTTCTATTTTAAGGGGGGGAAAAAAGTAGAGCCATTCAAATCTGAGACTCCTCCAACCATAAATCTCTCCACATGTGCATTTCTCCCCTGCTCTTGATTCCTGGCCCCTCCAAAGATGGACCTCACTTATTTTCTCTGATTCATCCCCAACTCATCATGCTAGTACTTAACCTCTCTTCCCTCCTGGATCTTCTGCTTTGTAGAACTTCACCACAATGTTTTGACAGCATCAAATCAACATGCTCAGGTTTATCCCAACTCTAAATGGAAAGGTTTCCCTCTAACTCTCTCTCTTGCTGACTTCCTCTTCGACTCATTTTTTTGATAATCAATTTCTCATTTGAAGGAATCATCTCTTCTCACTGCCCCACCTTACTTCCCCTCAATCATTCCTAACTTCCTGCATCTTCTTCTACTCAACACGATGTAGATACGTTTCTACTTTTCCAAGCTTGAAGGTCCAATAAACCCTTTTCAAATCTCACCTTACTCAAAGTCTCAGCCATCAGTGGTTAGCAAATGTAAAAAATTAATATCACTTATTAGACACTTATTAGACACTTAATTAGACACTTATTAGAACTTATTAGACACTTAACTGATTGGCCCAAACCAATACCCGCTGGGAGTGGGGCCCAGTAGGCTATTTCAACAGGCCCTCCAGGGGACTCTGATGCATGATTTTTTTTTTTTTGAGAGAGAGAGAGAGAGAGAGAGAGAGAGAGAGAGAGAATCTTTTTTGTAGATGGACACAACACAATGCCTTTATTTTTAATGTGGTGCTAAGAATCAAACTCAGGTCCCGCCCACGCTAGGCGAGTGCTCTACCGCTGAGCCCTCATCCCAGCCCTCTGATTCATGATTTGACTTTGAGTTCCCTATTGCTAACCTCCCCTCTTTCTTTTTGAAACCCTTTCTTCACTTATTCTTTGTAAACTACTTTTCAGCCTTTTCATTTGTCTTTCAAGCTATATTTTTTTGTGTGTCCTTCATCCACCCATCCATTAAATATGGTTATTCCTCATGTTCTATTTTTACCCTATCTGTTTTGTTTATGGGACTTCTCTATTCACACCCTGTAGTTGTAGATGGAAGAAAATATAATTCAACTGAAGCAAAGTCAAGAAAAATTAAACAAAAAGATAGAAGCTATTCATTGATGTAATATGCTCATCCTAATCCAAGGTCTTAAATAAGGACATTAGGATATGGCCTTATCCTTTCTCTCTTAGCCTTGTTTCTATTTGAGTTGACATTATTTTCAATCTAGGTTCCCTTATGTTGTTCCTTGAAGCCCCAGGAGTCCATGCTCATACTGTCAGGCTCTTCCTGTTTATGTGCCCATTCTAAACCAACCGTGGTTGCCAGCAGGGTAGAATATGTTGACTTGTTAAAAACTGAGTCACATTGCCCTCTCTGGAGATAGGTGTGAGGTCAATCTTGCCCCCAAATGATATTAATTTATTTAAAAACAGTCAGTACGTGAAGGTCCCAAGTACTAGTTTTAGTTCTGAAATACAGCAGTGAACAACAAAATAAAAGTCCCAAGTCCCTATGGAACTGGCATTCCAGAGGGTATTATACATAATAAACAAAACAAACAGAAGCAAATAAGCTCATAAATACAAGAGCAGGGGTTGATTCCCCAAGAATATCAGGATGATGCTAACCGAAGGATTAATGCATTCTAGGTAGGCAAAATCAATAGATACTCACTATCATTCCCAGATTACTATGATTTGGATATGAGGTGTCACCCAAAACCTTGTATATGAGACAATGCAGGAATGTTCAGAGGTGAAGTAATTATATAATGAGAGCTGGAACCTAGTAAGTGGATTAATCCATTTGATGGAATAATGATTTAAATGGATTAATGGTGGTAATTGAAGGCAGGAAAGGGATGAATGGAAGAAGTTGGTTGCTTGGGGTGTGCTCTTGGGAATTATATTGTCTCTGGATCCTTGCACTCAAACTTTCTCTGCTTTCTTGTTGTCATGAACTGAACAGCCTTCCCTGCCTCACCCTTCCACCATGATGTTGGACCTCACACTGGGGCCCAGAACCATGGAATCAGCTGACCATGAACTGAACCTCTGAAACCATGAGTCAAAATAAATTCTTCTTCCTCTCAGTTTTTTGTCGTACTTATTGGTCACAGTGAGGAAAAGCTGACTAATGCTCAGCTCTGCACCTTTAACTATCATATCCTATCACTCTTTGGGCCCCGTCACTTTATATGGAAATCAAAATGGTCAAATTGCTTCCATCTTTAAATAAAAAGTTTTTCCCTGTTACTCCTTCTCACTAACTTCTCTTAAATTAAAATTCGTATATTCCTTACTTTTAATTTCCTACTCAGTTTTGCTTTTTCTTTTAAAAAAATCTTAGTATCTAGTTGAGGTATCTTCTCTCCACTCCCACACCTTGGAGGTAATTAATAATAAAATATAGTAGAATGCAATTTACAAAATAAGGGACTATTTTTGAGAAGGCTGAGATAACAACCTTGTTGGAGAAGGATGGTCAGGATGGAAAGAAATTAAATTATTGGAGAAGAAATGACTTTCCTAACATGGTTCTTCCAAAGAAGTATTCTGGCTAAAATCTTAAATTTAGAAATGACTTAATCTATCCACATCTTCCAGTTACCACTGATAGTCCATGATATAAGCAAAGTTGATTATCTGATTGCCCCTACCAAGTTTCATTCTTTAAAGCTTTCTAATACCACCTCTTCAATATTTCTGGAATTCATCCCCTTCTTAAGATGCCTAAGGCCACTGAATCTCATCTAAATCTTATCCAGTCTTCTTGTTTCCAATCTTGTCCTCTCTCCTGATATTCACAATATTTCTGGAAAGCTCTTGGACTTCCAAGTAGTACTGAATGATGATGCCTCTGGTCAAAAGTCTAAAATGAAGCCATTCAGCTTTATTATGTGGTTTCTCCAGCTTTAGCTGCTCAGTTGTAGGCATGGAGTTGAGAATTATATCAGGGGAGGCCTGGACAAGGTGTATCCACAGGGGATGGAATAAGTGATGGGCGATTGACTCTAAGCTGAGTAAAGGGGCATGAAGGCATGGGGTCAGGGAAGCCTGCAATGGGGATAAGGAATACTTGTGGTTGAATTACCAGAAATAAGATGGAAAAACAGAAGAAGGTAAGAATGGGTGAGATACTTGAAATGGAAGTCATGCAATTAACAACATCTAGGATAAGAGAATGGAGGTTGATAAGTAAGGCAGGAAGGGACAACAGAGGGTTGGGTGCAAGGAGGTCAAGGAGTGGAGAGGCCAGGTTGTCAGATGGACTGCCCACGTGGATGCTAACATACTCAAGAATGTAACAAAAATAGTGCTACAAAGAAAGAGACTATGGTCCGGACAACAAATTTTTAATGAGGGGAATGTCAAGGACGACAATGGATCATGGCATCCATGGGACAGGAGGTGGAACATTCTGTTAGCTTGTGCTCCAGAGGAGCTGGAGCAGAGTGATTCAGGGAAAAGGAATCAAAAATTGTCTGAAATAGGGGATAATAAGGAAATCATTTCACTGGAAATAAGGAGGACACCTGCTCATCATCTCCAGACCTCACTGGTATTAAATACCAGAAGAAAAAAGTAAAAGGCCCTCACAGAGAGGATTGGGAAAAAATCAATAGGCATATGGGTTTGGGAAGTAAAATAAAATGAAGAAATTGGTGATTCTGCTGCTGATGTGCTATGAATTCCAAAAAGAGGGTAGGGGAGGGGTACTGAGGAGTAAGCTGGATTGCTGAGATGTGCAGGGCAGTAGACAGAGTCTCCATGATGGGATGTAAAGAAGGATCCAAAATATGTAGCTTGGTCCATATGGTCTTTTAGAAGGAACTGAGTTAACCAATCTGACTGTAGCCTTCTTTGTGAGATGAGTCTCAGAAGTTGTATTCGGTAATGAGGTGGGACATTGGAAGGCAACACAGTCTTGCCAAAATATATGGGAAGCTCAGTATCTTCCATGGAACCCAAAGCGATTCATATTGAGCTCCCAGTGAGTTGTGACTCTTTCAGGGACTATTTACATTTTAAAGGAAGGCCATTTTCTTGAAGTAGGCAGAAGGGTGGGACTTTGAGCCTCTACATCTTGCCTCCTCTGACCCACATTCACCCCCACTTCACTCTGCGAATCACCTAGAGTTAATATGACAGAACAAGGATTACAGATGCAACTGTCCCGCCATCAAAGAACAACCCAAGCATGGTATTTGATACCATATCCCTCTAAATTAGCTAGTAATCATAAAGGTCACTGTTACTATTTTTTTTAAAGTTTTTTTAATTGTAGATGGACACAATATCTTTATTTTATTTACTTTTATGTGGTGCTGAGGATCAAACCCAGTGTCTCGCGCATGCAAGGCAAGCACTCTACCAATGAGCCCAAACTGCAGCCCTCAATGTGACTATTTGAAATTTGAATTAAGTTTCAGAACATTAAATTCTTTTTGTTAGCTGCTAAGGCTGAATATTTAGATTTGGTCTCTACTTTGGATTAGTAAAAAAGATGGTGAATTTTATAGCAGATGGTACTTCCTAAGGCCTTTGCAATCATTCATGTTAATCATCTCATTTCTCGAGGTTTAAATAAACTTGAGAACACCAAAATTCAATTGAAACAGGTCACCCTGACCTGGACCCAACTCTTCCACCAAGGATAGGCCATCGGGAAACTCCACGCATGGATGACGCCAGTGTGATGGGTTCCAAATCGGAGAGCTTTGTAGGTTAGTGGTTTGTATTAAGTACTTACAAATAACTTCATATTAATACATCCACTCTATGAGAACTTTTTTTATCCTTAATCTGTGAGCTGGGTATTGATATTCTGATTTTATAGGGATGGAGCTTCCCAGAGAAGAAAGAGCTTGCCCAAGGTCATACAGTGTGTGATGCTGCTAGAATTTCAACCCCAGTCTATCCCAACTTGGGGTGATAGATAGAAGAGCTATATATTATGGAACTATTCTGTGATGCTTCTGGGATTTAAACCACGGTCTGATCTCAACCTCTGTGATACTTATTTTGGAGGAAAGTCCTTTTCTCTTTTCAATACAATGCTTTTCTCCCTGTAACTGGATCATCTTGTAGCTTGACCAATTCCCTGCCTCAATCTGGTTTTAGATTTTCTTTCTTTTAATGTTATCTCTCTTTTCTGAAGTACAAAACCTCGAAGGGCTTTCCCAAGCCAGTGCCCACCAATGTGCCCTAGAAGCCATCCAAGTTTTACCTTGTTTATTGCATAAAGTGCCATGTTAGGGACCATATGTAGCAAAAATACCCATTGCTGCCTCTTTGCTGTGTTGCCGACTTGAGATGACTGTACACCATTATTCAGCACATTATCCAGGCCCACATCTCCCTTTCTCCATTTCCATGAGGTATTAAGTAAACAGGCACTTGGACCTGAGATTATGTCTAACTAAGGTCCTTTCCAATTCTAAAATTCCACACGTCTATCAATACTGTACTTTTGATCCTTGTCTTGAAACATGGTACATTTAGCCCTGGTAGCAGATCTGTGCTTTTGTTGATCCTTCCTGCCCCTTTCTAGCAAAAAAATATGGGTAGCAATTATTTTAAATATTAGATTTCCACAGCTTCTTCTTGATGTTAGATAACCAGGTCTGACTGCAAAAATGGAAGACGGTCATAGTTTTCTGTATTAGCAACCCAAGATTCCAAGTACCCAGTAGTGAGAGAAAAGGTGACATTGAATGATCTGTCTTTGAGGCTGAAGATATATACTCATCAAGTGCCTCATGTTTTCCCTTTCGATGTCTGCAGATTGTTTCAAACACTGTTTTGGCTATTTACCAGTTGAGCTTTGCCTATTAAAGTTTCAGATTTTCCAGGATTGTTCTCAAATTACTATCCACCTATTTCTAACACAATTTTCGTTCAGTTCTGTAAGATGCATTTTTTTCCTGCTAAAAAACTAAAACTACCATAGTTTTTTTAAAAAATAGCAATAGGTAATCCACCAATGATTCATTTTCTAAATGATCCTAGACTCAAAGAAATCAGAGCTACATAAAAAAATACCTGAAGCCCGGTGGTGTTAATCCAATTGCTAGGCTGCTGGTGATGAAACCACACTAGAACATACAAGTGTGGATCTTTATCCTAAATTTCTTTCTGTTCTACCTACTTTTAACAGGTACGTCCCTCCCCACCAAACAAGGAAAATGCTTTATTTCTTACCTCTTGGAATCGGACACGTAGACACTCTAAGCCTTGATAAATTAATTCCCTTGTCCTCACAGCAGTCATTTGAAAAAGTTCAAGCAGTGGACTCAGGATGGGAGAAGGGCCATCACATTGTGTGATGGTGGGGGTGACTCAGGAGAGCAAGCCCAGCAAGGATTCAGAGGAGGAGAAGAACACCTGGAGACAGCCTTGAAGAGGCAAGGAGGGTCCAGGTGGAGGCTGGTCTCCGAGAGGCCAATAATGGACATTTGTCCCTGTGAAGAGGAGGCAAAATAGTGTACATGGAGTCAAACGTGGGCAGGTAGATGAATGTGCTGGGGGAGCTCACAGAGGACCACTTCTGGCAGCTTCTGTCTCTATGATAAAACAGAAGTCAAGTTTTCAACTAAGAGTGGAGGAGGGATTGGAGAATTAGGAGAGAAGATCTGAAGCAACCATCTGTGAACGAGATTAGGTGAATGAAATAGAGGTGATTTTTAGGCAGTGTCAAGGACCACCCCTTCCATCTTTGACCATCCCAGCAATAAACTCCTAGCAATAATCATGTAATTTAGAAATTGATCGCATATTATTCAATTGAACACTTGAAGGGTACATTGGCTCTAATTTCTTTGTATTTAAAAGTGCCCCCTACAGAAGATGAAAAGCTTCTCAAGGTCATAGATCCTGAGGTCATGATTAGGAAGGCCACCATGGAAATACAAATAAACGTACTGGACAGTGGTGAGGCCACTGGGGAATACTTTCCGAGTGCGTCTCTACTGTGACCTGGCAGGCCTAATGGAACTCACCTGGCTCATGGCAAAGGTGCTAGAATTTTTATCCAAAGCATTTAGATGAGTCAACTGAGATTTATTCTTAATTCATTTGCTCACTCATTTCTCCAGAACGTTTGGGTATTTTTTTGTTTCCTCCCTCTGTGTTTTAGTCAGTTTTATCACTGCTGGTTCTAAAGGACCAGGTAAGAACAATTGTAGAGGAGAAAAGGTTTACTCAGGGACTCTCGGTTTCAGAGGCGTCCATCCGTAGACAGCAGGCTCCATTCCTCAGGGCTGAAGGTGAGACTGGACAACAAGGTGGAAGAGTGTGGCAGAGGGAAGCAGCTCACATGTGATCAGGAAGCAGAGTTCAAGGTCTCCATTTGCCAGATATAAATATATTCCCCATAGCCACGTCCCCAATGAATCACTTCCTCTAGTCACACCCCACCTGCCTCCAGTCACCACTCAGTTAATCCCATCAGGGATTAATGTGCTGATTAGGTTAAGGCTATGTATGCCCCAATCATTTCTCCTCCAAACCTTGCATTGTCTCATGTGAGCTTTTAGGGGACATCTCAAATGCAAACCATATCATGCTGTGTTTTCAATTTATGGAAACCATAATTTCTAATGAGGACAACATTTGATTCAGCTTGAGGTTCTAAGTTTTTTGTGCTAGGTAATAGGTTTGAAGCAAGTTGAGACCTTAGTTTTTAGCATTACTTCTTTAAAATATGATTATTATAAAAGGTGATTTTTTGAGGGAACACTAAGGATTTAATCCAGGGGGCATTTTACTAAGCTATATCCCCAGCCCTTTAGTTTTAATTTTGAGCAGAGTCTCACTAAGTTACTGGGGGCCTCCATACATTGCCAAGAATGACCTAATACTCGTGATCCTCCTGTCTCAACCTCCCCAATTGCTGGGATTACAGGCGTGCACCATTGCATCTGGCTATAAAAGGTAATGCTTACATGTTCAATTGTTTTTAAAGAAAAACTTCTAGATTCTTGTATTTCTAATCTTATTTCAACCAAAATTATCAACTGTCAAATTGAGCCTACTTCCTACCCGCATTAAAAAAAAAAAATGGCTTGAGTTTGGGTTGCTTAGTTAAAATCCACAGCAACCACTTTCTGTTTGTGTTTCTAGGAGCCCTCCAAGGCCATAATCAATTAGCTCAGGTACTGGATAGAATTATACAGGTAGCAGAGAGCTGTATCACTTGAAAAATGCAGGTGGACAGGAGGGCATTAGGGACATTGCCCCAAAATATGGCACCTTGGCACCTGAGAAAACAGCAGAAGCTTCCATCCTTGTCCTCTAAATCAAGACAGAAGACCCTGAGGTTAAACATGCCTCCCCAACTCCCAGAGAGATGACAAGTCTAAACACACAGGCCCTGCCCCGTTTCCCCCAGGTTGTCACCATTACATGGCACCTTTTGTCCTCCATGAATATCTATTCTTACCAAACCTAACCCAAAAGCTTTCACACTCACTGTTCCTGGGACTTTGTTTTCTTATGCAGGCTCCTGTACCATGCTAAAATTAAAAAAAAAATAATCTAAAAAGTGTGCTTTTCTCTTGTCAATATGTGTTCTTTTATAAGGGTCTCAGCCATAAACGTAGAATAAGGGAAGAAAAGATATTTTTTTTTTCTCCCCTACAAGAGATCAACAAATACGACGTTGGCTGCTAAAAGACTACAGGGAAATGAGACAGAAATGGGTTTCTCTCTCTCACACGGGGTCATCTCTGGGTCATTTCCACTTTATCTCTGAGTTAATCCTTGCTAAGCGAGTCTATTTGGCTATCCCAAATGCTATTACCCTGTTTTATTTTTTTCTACGTGCTTAGCTCTTTTTGAAATTATCCTATCACTTATTTCTTTGTGTGCTTCTTTTCCACCCCCACCCCTACCCACAGACACGCACACACACACTCTCCAGACAGTAAGATCCATGGAGGCAGTGACCAGGGGAGTCAAAGATGGGTTTTGAAAAAGAAAGAAGAAATAGAGATAACCAAACCTTTGGCCTCTATATCACTATTTCCTAAGGAAGACTCCCCTGCCTCTCCCATCTCAGTCCCTACTTTAATCAGGTACCTTTGTAATACTCCTTAAAGCCATAAACAAATGACAAAAAAAGCAATTTCCTACAGGATAAAATAACTCAGCTTCTAAGTATGCATTCATTAGTGTGATTATTTAATGAGTGATCATCTTTCTACACTGGACAGCAAATTTCATGAGGGGAGAATGGTGTGTGGTCTTACTCATTATATTTCTATTGCCTGTTATGCTCCATAACTAATTTATGAATGAAGCGATTGATGAATGTACACATATTTACAGACACATGTACAAAAAGTCAAGGTATGAGCAGAGTGGCACAGAGTTCATAAGGATGAGTCATCACTGCTAACTGGTACAGGGTTGCAGGCACAGAAGAGGTGGCAGGAAGATTGATGGCAGCCAGGTGATAAATGTGCTGGAATTTTCAGCTGCAAGTGTTGGGGTCAAGGTGGGGATGAAAATCCTTTAGCAGGAACTAAAGATGGAAATAGGACAAAATGCTTTTAGAGTACTGTAAGTCGTCCAATTTGGCAAGAAGGACAGACGAAGTTATGCAAGCTATATGAAGGTGTTTGTTTGCAAAGCTCCATTCACATAAATTACCAAAGGCTTGGGAGTTGTACTGATTCCATAATATCTCTAATAAAAATATTGGTGTGACCTAAACACATCATGCTCCAGAATAAAGAACACTTTGAACCAGATTCCTATGGTCTAGAACTCATTATAAGTTGTTTAGCATTAATTCCTTTTGGAGAAGATTCTGAATTGAAGCAGCACAAGGAATAAAAAGTATCTTTTTCTGATAGGACAGGCCCTGGAATGGTCTGATTTTACACAGGTCAGTTAGTGTGCTACAGTCAATTGGATCCACATCTGCATTTACTTTCCATGCCCCTAAAACTTTTCAGTGAAAACTCATTTTGACAGTAGAAAGGAACACGGTGTTGTGAGGCCAAACTGGGGAAGTAAAATCTCAGATGAAAATGTTCTATGGTATTGCCTGCCTGCCTGCCTCTCTATTTTCTTTCTTTCTGTCTTTTTCTTTCTTCCTCTCCCACTGCTTTTAAAAATGTTTGTTTTGTTTTACGCACATACACTTACTTAACTGGAAGTACGAGATTCAACATTATAATTCCCAACATATCAGATTTCAAGTGCATCTCTGTCATGATGACGGAAATCAAACTTCTTGGGCAAGCAGAAAGCCTCTCTTTTGTGCTCAACGAATCGTTGGGACATAATGAACATCTGGAATATACACTTGGCTTCTTTACATGATTATTGATAGACCCAATCCCACTGCACCCCTTCCATGACTATAAAAATATAGTTATATCACACACTTCGGCTGATTTGTATAAGGCATGATTTTGCCACATGATATTTAAAAATGCAAATAATAAACCCATTCAAAGTGATACTGTAGTTTGGGGCATCCGTGTGAGCCGAGCCTGGCCACCTACTGAGGAGTAGTATAAACCTACTCCTCAGGCAGCATAGGTGTGTAGTTCCAAAAGAACAATGATTTCTCTAGTTTTGGGTGACCCTAGCTTCTAAGTGAGGGGCTGGACCACCCCTATTAATGAGTCCCATCTTCCAGCCGTTCAGTTAAGTAATGGCTTTCCCTTCAGGAAGAAAATCTCATGATGTGGGCTGAGCCCAGGGCTGGGTTTGACATGCTTGTGACATGGGTGTCTCTGAAATTTTTCAAAAGGGCTCAGTGAAGATTGTGCAGAACTGTGATTTACAAACTGGAAAAAAAAATGCAGTGTCTTACCACCGGTCCTAAAGCTGGTGATGCTGTTGCTTAGTTATTCCTGACTATGCTGAGCACCTGTCCTCAGTTCCTCCCTCTCACTCTGAAGATTCCCTTCAATTCCCAGGAGCTTTGGGTTTTAGGCTTTGTTGGGTTTGAGTCTGAGTCCTACTAGTGGGTTAGATTTGGACCCCAAATTCCTTGCTCCACTGATGCTGTTGATGGAGGCAGCACCTCATGAATTGTGTGTGGTCACAAAACATTTGTTTTATCTGCAAAATTCACAAATTTGGAAGGAGTTTGGAAAAGGAGTTTGGCCTAGATGACCCCTTGGGAAAAACAAAGGCCCTCACTTAGAAGGCCCAGGCTTCTCCAAACTTTGCAATTGCTACAATTGTCTCTGGACGTCTTCTGTGTTCCGAGCAGTGGAGTGTGTTTAACAACCTTGGCACCATGCGGAGGAGCTCCCCCGTCCAGGATTTGGGATTGTTACCTTAAGGGGAACCCAAGATGGGAGTCTGCCAGTGGACTGGCAGCGCTGTAACTCTGGCAAGATCCAAATCTGAAGTCACCATCAGGGATGTGGAGACAGAGAGCAGTTGATTAAAGGGAACCAGTTCGGCAAGTACCCATTAGCCAGGGAAAGAGGATAAAGACAGGATTTGGGTGAGGGTGGTCCACAAAGAGCAACTGGGAGTGGAAAGTTGAGGCCAAGTCACTAAGCAGACAGTCTGGTTAATCGGTCCTACCTTAACTCGCAGGAAGGTCCACAGTTTTTCGGGAACTGTCTCCAATCTACCATGAGCCCATCTGGGAACCACAGAAGAAAAGTAATGGTTTTCCCAGCTCCCCCAAACTGCAGAGTCCTGGGCAAGTTGAGAGGGATTGGTTCCCTATCCTAGGTCCAAGGATGCCCTGTAGCTGCTTCTTTATCCTTAGGAACTGTAAACACCAAAGAGTGTTTTTTTCCTGCGGCCCTACGATTCTAAGAAGAGCATTCCCAGTCATTAAGTGGGAAATACGAAGGCTATGTTTCATCTGAACAGAGCTTATACAAATCAGAGTAGGAATCAGCAGAGAAGCGTTGGGCATTGGGAGCTTTACTGCCGCTCCCCACATCTAAAGCTCTGGGAAGACTCTGATCCTGACGGTCTGTCCTCTGTTCTTACTGGAAGTACATGGAACAAATGGCTTCCTGTCGGAGTCAGGACTTGCCTCAGCTTCTGTCTCGCTCCTCTTGCTTCTGGAGAGTTATTTTCTATCATGCTGCTCTGACAGCTTGCTTTATTTTATCGGAGGCAGCTTAGTGTGGTGGGAAGTCTGCAGGGACGTGTCTAAACCAGGGAGTATTACACATGGTGCCCACCTGAATCTGAATCTGCGATCTATAATTCACTAACCATGTGACATCGACCAAAACGTTTATCTTCTAGCTCTGTTTTCATTCATCCGACAAATATTTTTGAGAATCTAGTTTCTTCCAAGAACCAAACTAAGTCCTTTGACATGAAAATGGAAATTGAATATCTATTCCATCAAAGGACAAGAGAATTATTTAGATCATTAAAATAATATGAAATAAAAATTGAATATAATGGGCACTTAATAATGGTAGTTTGATTACTACAATTATTAATCAACAAGTATTTGTTGAGTCCTTATTAAAAACCAAGCACTATGCTGTGAGGCAGGGCTACGCTGGGAATAATAACAGGACAGTTGTGAAAAGCCATGCTGAGCATCAGCAGGGCAGGAGGCTACTTAGGAGGGGGCTGTTTTAATTGGCAGGGGGGAGCCTTAGATATGAAAGGACTCCCGAGGACACGCTGCATGTCCCCAAGGAAGCATGATACACGTGAACGTGGTAGGTGAGGAAGACGATTCCAGCAGCCAGACACTGGCCTGGTTGCTATGGGGGAAAGCATCTTAGAAGTCCATGATTGCATGGACCTCATCCATCCAACGGGGCACAATGGCAGGCAAATGGAAAAGAAGGAGGAGGAGGAGGTTTGCTGAGCTAATGACTGTGCCAGTCAAATAAGCAAGCCAAGACCAAGCTGATAATTGAAGAGGTTTCAAATCTTTGAAGAATACAAGGATTAAGTGAGTAACTAAATACACACACACACACACACACACACACACACACAGAATTGTACATGTATAGGCTACATTTTTAGTCAACATTAAGGACAGTTAGTATAGATAGCATCTGCCAATGATTTTTTTCTCTTTCTTTCTTTCTTTCTTTTTTTTTTTTTTTTTGGTACTGGGGATTGAACTCAGGAGCACTTGAGCACTAAGCCACATCCCCAGCCCTATTCTGTATTTTACTTAGAGACAGGGTCTCACTGAGTTGCTTAGTGCCTCACTTTTGCTGAGGCTGGCTTTGAACTTGAGATCCTCCTGCCTCAGCCTCCCGAGCCACTTGGATTATAGGCCACTGAGCCCAGCTCCAATGATGTTTTTAATAACTGTGTGACTTTTTTTGGCTATAAAAGTAACATCCTCTTAATGAAAACTAATTACTAAGTTCAGAAATAAGAATGTTAAAAAGCACTTGTCATCCTTTTACCCAAAAGGTCATGTCCTCATGTAAAGTCAGGCAAATAGTCAATCTCTATAGGCAAAAGCATATGGGATTCATCCCAAGGATTCAAGGTTGGTTCAACATATAAAAATCAATAAATGTAATTCATCACATCACTAGACTCAAAGTCAAGAAGTATATGATTATCTCAAAAGATGCAGAAAACGCATTTGACAAAACCAACCCACCATTCATGTTCAAAACACTAGAAAAACTAGGGATAGTAGGAACACACTTCAACATTGTAAAGGCTATACATGCTAAACCCAAGGCCCATATCATTCTAAATGGAGAAAAATTGAAAGCATTCCCTCTAAAAACTGGAACAAGACAGAGATACCCTCTTTCACCACTTCTATTCAACATAGTCCTGGAAACTCTAGCCAGAGCAATTAGAAGAAAGAAATTAAAGGGATATGAATAGAAAAAGAAAAGCTCAAACTATTCCTATTTTCCAATGACATGATTCTATATTTAGAAGAACCAAAAAACTCCACTAGAAAACTTCTATAACTCATAAATGAATTAAAATAAAATTAATACCCATAAGTTAATTCATTTCTTATATATCAGTGATGAATCAACTAAAAAAGAAATTAGGAAAACTATCCTATCACAGCCCCAAAGAAAATAAAATACTTGGGAATCAATCTAACAAAAGAGGTAAAAGACCTCTACAATGAAAACTATAGAACTCTAAAGAAAGAAATCAAAGAAGTTAGAAGATCTCCCATGTTCTTGGATAGGCAGAATTAATATTGTCAAAGTGGCCATACTACCAAAAGAGCTATACAGATTTAATATAAATTCTATTAAGGTTCTGATGAAGTTCTTCATGGAAACAAAAAAGCAGTCATGAAATTCACATGGAAAAATAAGAAGCCCAGAATAGCCAAAGTCATCCTCAGCAAGAAAAGTGAAGCAGGAGACATCACAATACCAGACTTTAAATTATACTACAGAGCTACAGTAATAAAAACAGCATGGTATTGGCACCAAAACAGACATGAAGACCAATTGTACAGAAGAGAAGACACAGACACATCCACATAAACACAGTTATCTCATACTAGACAAAGGTGTCATAAACATACATTGAAGAAAAGATAGCCTCTTCAACAAATGGTGCTGGGAAAACTGGAAATACTTATATAACAAAATTAAATTTGACCCCTATCTCTCACCTGCACAAAGCTCAACTCAAGGTGGATCAAGGATCTAGGTATTAGACCAGAGATCCTGCATCTACTAGAAGAAAAAGGAAACCCTATTCTCTACCATGTCAGCTTAGGAACCAAATTCTTAAACAAGACTCCTAAAGCATAAGAATTAAAATCAAGAATCAATAAATGGGATGGTATCAAACTGAAAAGCTTTTTCATGGCAAAGGAAACAATCAATATTGTGAAGAGAGAACCTACAGAATGGGAGAAAATCTTTGCCACCTGTGCCTCAGATAGAACATTAACTATCTATATAAAAAGAACTCAAAAAAAAAAACCTACCACCAAAAGAAAAAATAAGTTAATCAATAAATGGCTAAGGAAATTAACAGATACTTCACAGAAGAATAAATATGATCGGTCAACAAATATGTGAAAAAATACGCAACATCACTAGCAATTAGAGAAATGCAAATTAAAACTACACTGAGATTTCATCTCACTCCAGTGAGACTGGCAATTATCAAGAAAACAAGCAACAATAAATGTTGGTGAGGATGTGGGGGAAAAAGTACACTCATACATTGCTGGTGGATCTGCAAATTGGTGAAACCCTCTGGAAAGCAGTGTGGAGATTCCTCAGAAAACTTGGAATGGAACCACCATTTGACCTGGTTATCCCACTCCTCAGCATATACCCCAAAGACTTAAAATCAGCATACCATAGTGATGCAGCCACATTAATATTTATAGCAGCTCAATTCACAATAGCTAAGCTATGGAACCAAACTAGGTGCCCTTCAATAGCTGAATGGATAAAGAAATGGTGATACATATACACAATGGAATATTACTTAGCCATAAAGAAGAATAAAATTATGGCATTTGCATACAACTGGAGAATATCAGCTAAGTGAAATAAGCCAGTCCCAAAAAAGCCATAGGTCAAGTGTTCTCTCTGGTGTTCAGTGCTGATTCACAATAGGTGTCGGGCAGCAGGGAGTAGAGGTTCGCTGGATTGGACAGCAGGGAATGGGGGAGAGGGAGGGAGAATGGGAATTGGAAGGAGAGTACTGTCATAATGTAACTAAAAAGAATAAATTAAAAAAATTTAAAAGCAAATGGGAAACCTCTCTCTCCATTTTGCCAAAACATAGGAGCTCATCCTACTCTGAATACCAGTATAGGCCTGATATTCCTCTCCACTGGTCTAAACAGCAAATTCTCTTATAAGAGAATGAACACAGGTGTTTATGTATATATTTGCATGTGTATGTTTGAGTGGTGTGTGTGTGTGTGTGTGTGTGTGTGTGTGTGTTCTATGTATATCTGTTTCCCTTAGTAGTAGAAAAACACGAAACAAACACACTTCCCAGTGAGTGCGTCTTTGTGAATGCTAATGTCACAGCCAATACTAATGTCACCCTGAATCTTCCTCAGAGTAGGAGGAGCCCAAAGTTTAAAAACATGCCTGGGAAGAACACTTAGAACTGGAAAACATGATCCACTAACTCTGAGTTTTCTATTTTTGTAATTGGTAAAAGACTGTTCAGTTTTAGTGAAGGAAGACCCATGAGTACACCATGTGAGAACCACTGGTCTGACAGTTAATCATATGTGTCAATTTACCTACGCCACAGTACCCAGATGTTTGACTAACATCGTTCTAGATGTTCCTGTGATTTTTTTTAAAGGAACAATTAACATTCAAGTCAGCAGACTTTGAGTAAAGCAAATCACCCTCCATAGGCCTATCTTGCAGATTTTGGACTTGCAAAGTTACCACCACCACGTGAGCCAATTCCTTAGAATAAATCTTTCTATATTCTTGGTATACATTCTGCAGATTCCGCTTCTCTAGAGAATTCTGACCAATACGAATGGTTTGAAAATGTATTTTGAGTTCAGGAAAAAAAAAAAAAAACAAGGACTGTGCCAAGATGTTGTGAAACAGAACAAAGTGTATTAGTGTTATATCCAAGTGTCTCAAGGTGTTCATTTCACATTCAAGGGTCTGTGCTGAGCAGGGGATGAAGGGCCCTCTCCAAGGGTGTGTAGATGCCAAGACCTCCCCTCAGGGCTGTCTACTCACACTTCTGACTATGCTGGGAACTCCAACAAGGAGCAACCCCAAAAGCTCCCTAGTAGTCTCCTTCAAGGAAAAGACTGAGGTTAAAGAATCTGCACCCCACTCTCAAAGAGCACCACAAAACTTTTTAATGGACCCACATAAAGAGTGGTATAAAATAACTTTTTGCCTCAACCCTTACAGCAATCTTTATGATCCGTTCACTTTTCTATTAACATCTATGTCCCAGAGTATCAACGGTGCCATTAAACCTTCCAGAGTGGGACCTCTAGAACCACCACTGGTGATCGATGGGTACCTCGGTTCTTCTGGAGGACTGCCCAAGTGGACCTGGGTCAAAATGAACCCCGAGTCTGTTACAGCACGTATGAGTCTGTTCTCAGGGGTGATCACAGGTTCAGATATGTACAGATCTTTGCATACTAGGGAAACCTGAGAGAATTAAGACTTTCAGTCTTTCACCTGTGTGAAGGGAGCTACTGATACAGGCAGAGGTGATGAAGGGGAGCCACCGAGCCACCGTGCAGGACACTGAGCACATGACTATGTTACTCCCACTTTGCTCATGCTGTTCCTTCTGCCTGGAATGGCCTTTACTGTCTTACGTCTCAAAAGAGAACACATGCTTCAAGGCCTAACTCAAATGCTAAACTCTCTGCCAAGTCTTTTCCCTTTCCTTTAGTTTTTGGTTGGTTTTTTTTTTTTTTTTTTTTGTTTGTTTGTTTGTTTTGCTTTGCTTTTTGCAGTGCTGGGGATGGAATCCAAGGCCTCACCCATGCTAGGCAAGTGCTTTATCACTGACCCACATCCCCAGTCTTTCTGCGAAGCCTTTTTCAATATCTCCAGACTCTTTGGAAGACTGGGGTGAAAAATGAGTGAGCCTAGAAGGAATCCAAATTATCTAGAACTGTAATTAACACATTTATATGGTGGCATTTTTTTTTAACACACAACCTCTTTGTCCCCAGGTTTTGCAACTGTGGTTCTTTATTTGTTTTCCCAGTATAATAACATTTTGTTATGGGACACAAGTCCCAAACCAGAGACTTTTAAACATCATTTACACATTGTTTCTCATAACCGTTGGTCACCTGTAATGTTATTTCTTTACCTTCAATATATTCTTTCTTAAATATATGTTTTTGGGATTTCGATACATAAGTTTTAAAACTCAAAAGATATCTATTTTTAAAACAGCATCACTTGCCCTAAATTGAGGGTATATTCTTAAAAAGAAATACCATAAAAACAAAACAGGATTATTGAATTCTGGATAGCAATTGCCACCTGCAAAGACTTAGGGCTTGAAATCCACTTTTGTTTTTTTAATTAGAAAGGAAGCTGAGCAAGTGTTAGAGAAGCACTGAAACCAAACTGGTCCCAAACCAAAACTCTCTCCCTGATCAATACAGGATAGAAAAAGAATTAAAAACCGGAACCACCGTGTGAAGGTGAGCAATTCTTTAACTCCCTGGTCTTTGTTCAGAGGCATTCTAATCCACATTTTGAAAAGTAACATGATGAAAAGTGCATGGAACAGAGTCTGGGTTCGAGCTTGGTTTTCAAGCACCTGAATTGGTTTGGTTTAATAAGTCATTCTTCTATCTAGCAACCGTGCTCCCCAGTCTCATTTTTTTCTTATTTAGAAAATGGGAAAGTTGGTCGTTTTACTCTCAGAGAGTTTACACCTTTTTTTAACATTTATCTTTAGTCTCATTTATTTATTTTTTAATGTTTATTTTTAGTTGTAGTTGGACACAATACCTTTATTTCACTTATTTATTTTTATGTGGTGCTGAAGATCGAACCCAGGGTCTGGCACATGCAAGCAGAGCACTCTACCGCTGAGCCACAACCCCAGCCCCTAGTCTCATTTATTTTTGAGACTTCCATTCATTCAGCAAAATGTTTGGAGCCCTCACCTGGAGTTAGGTTTGGGGGATATGGGCATGAAAATACCCATGCTCTCATAAAGTCAATAATCTTCCTTTCTCTCTTAGCACTCGTCCCCTTTTAAAGGGCAGTTTTAAATCTATATTCTGGATTTCCAAAGACTTAATAAAACTAAAGGTAAGTACAGTTTGAGGCGTATTTGAATCCAGAGCTTTTAGACGGATCATCCTTCCCACCACCACCCCCTGCAGACCTCCCATCCAGGGAAGAATGCCATGGCAGTTTCCCAGACGCCCACTAGAGGGCGCGCACATTTTTCTATTCCTAAGGAAAGCAGCTGCGTGGGTTCTACCCCTGAGGTTTGCAATTGGTGTCTGTTTGCCCACTTTCTACGCAACGTGGGGCAAGTGTGGTGAGCCCTCCAGTTCCCTCACTCCACCAACCCATCCTTAGCCCCATGCAGTGACTCCTCCTCTGCCATTACGAAGAATTCCTTTGCTCACAAAACCACAACAATTTTGTTTCTGCTTCCAGCATTTATCCTTTTGACATTTTGAAGAAATAAGATCCAAGTTTAATGTTGAAAAGAAAGCATTGATTTCTTTAGTGAGAGGATTTCTCCTCCCTATTCCCGTTTTCCCTAGCTGTGGGGAAAATACTCCTTTAAGCAGTTAGAGCGACCCCTTTGAGCTGAAGAAGGTCTTTCTGGGGAATAACTGGACCCTTCCAAGCAGATCTTTTGAAGCTAACAGGACTCCACGTGGCTTGTAGCATGTTGAATTTGGGGGGAGGGGGTCCAGCATTACCCCTGAGTTTTGCTGTGTGCATCAACAAACTCTTCACCTCAAACATTGGCGAATACACCCCCAGAACAACCCTCCCCACAAACCAAGATCCAAGAGAAGTGCCAAGAGTTCCCCCAAAGTTCTTTGCCTGGTGGGTTGCTTTAGAACCGTAGACCCCATCCTTTATTGGATGCTAAAGAATCTTTACCTCCAAATCTCTATTCTGAGCTTTTCTTAGGAGTCAGCACAAGACTATAAGGAAATAAATTGTAAATATGCCCAAGTCCACCTGGATGTGAAACAACCTTTAGGATGAGCTCCTCTCCGGGAAACAAAGGGGAGATTGGGAAACATGGCTTAAGCAGAAAGAAGAGGAACAGGTCTTGTCACCCCTTTCTGTGACCCTCAGACAGCCTACCCTTTCTGAAAATGAACAACTTTTTTTTTTTATATAGAAAGGTGTCAGAAGTCTTCTGAAGCTGCAGCTTTTATGCAAATATACTACTCAAGTAGAAGGCTGTAGGGGAGAGTTATTTATATCCCACAGGCATTACACATGCAAAAGGTGAAACTGTGAATCTCTGAATTTCCAGGAGTGGATGTTCTCATGATGAGCACATCCTTGCAGTTAGCTATTTTGGTTGGCACACAGTTCCCATATCTGTCAGATTTCTTTCCCAGACAGGAGACTGCATAATCATTCCGTAATTTTAGACTGACCCTGGATATTTCTCTCCAGTGGGATTTCCTGACCTGAACTTTGCCTGGGCATTAGATTTACTACCACCTTGGACTCGGGTAATAGGTGCATTCATTTCTTTCTTTCTTTCTTTTTTTTTTTTTCCTAAATGGATACAGCACTCAGTCATTAAAAAGTAATAATGTGGCACATTATTGCCCATTCGTTTCATATTGAGTCCTGGAATTAGCAAAGAAAATGGACATTTCTCTAGGAATGATTGCCCTGCTCTGTTAATGGCTCAACCTCCCCAGAAATATAGACTATTCTCCAAATTGAAATATACATTAATCACTTCAGGAAATTGCTTCCCCCATTGGAAACTGATAGCTCACATCGGAATGTTTCCAAAGCACAGCTGATGACAATTACGACTCTCTGAAATTTCAGTTTTCTTTGATTGTGACATAAAAACTGGGACATAAATTAAAACTCAATTATCCTTTAAGGGTAATTGGGGTTATAAAACCAAGAGAGTTCCCCATGTCGATATCGCAGGAGGGCAGCATCTGGTGGAATGGTATATATTCTGTCCCCAAAGTGGCCTTTCAGACAGAAATGGTTGAGGATAAGGTAATCTGTGCAGAGTGTGTGCCAAGAAAGCACATCAGACGGGGTCACAAACTTGGAGAAATTTAGTGAGCTTCTAGGACATCTTGGAACAATTAAAGCATGCCAAAACAGCAACCCGGGGAGGGGGGCAATCAAGTGCTGGCTTACCTGTGAAGGTGCCCAACGGTGGAGCAAGGAACAGAGCACTGAGACTGCAGCCTAATTCTGACTCTCACACTTGAAAGTGGGGAGCTTCTTTCTCACCTGGGAGAGAAGTGAGATCAGGGGTTTTTGCTCCTATACAATCTACATCATAACAGGAGGATGGGCTTTTTTTTTTTTTTTTAATGAAGGGCATGATCCTCAAAAGCTGGAGAGAAAAGAAAAATGTTTGGTAAATTAAGTCATAAATCAAGTGCACAAGGAGAGCTTGTTAAAGGAAGCTTTGGATTATTCTTTAAGAGCAGGGATCACCACACAGCTGCAGATGTTTACAGGGCCACCTCTTGAGGATGCATCTTTGTGTGTTCTTCAGGTCAAATCTTCTCTGTTGAAATTTCCTAACCTGGTACCCCCCGCAAAAAAAAAAAAAAAAAAAAATTTCTCATAGCACAATCCCTCCTTCCCCAACCTGGATTTGCAAAAAAAGTTTCACTTCTCTATCTTCCCAGGAAATTTGCTGCTCCCTTTCACTGTGAAGTGTTCATGGTTTTAAAAGAGCACATACTCACCACATGACAGTGAGATTTTCCTCTCTGTCTGCCTCTCTGTCTTATTCCTCTTTGTTTCTCTGGGGATGTGTGCAGTTGGGAACATAATAGTTGCTCACAAAATGAGCTGAGTATCATGTACCATTGCAACAGGAGAACTTCAGGGAGCTCACTTTTATTTTTGAAAGGTAAACATTGAGGTATTAACCACAGGGCAGATTTCCCCAAGCCCAATTCCCTTTTAAAACTAATCAGGTTTTCTCTGAGGGCATTTACCTCTATAGCCACAGGACAATGTAAAAAGCCAGACTACAGTTTCTAGCAGACCTCTCTTTTCAGTGGATGGGTCGGTATGGTCAAGTCCCCTGAGAATCAGGAGAGAGAGAGACAGACAGACAGACAGAGACAGAGAGTCAAGGTCCACCTAATTTCTGCCCTTCCTGGGAAACCGTGCCAGGACAGAGATCCAGGGGAAGTGCCATGTCTGATCTGGGCTTTTGCAACCTTATTTCATAACCCATTTTCTTATCACTGCCTCATGAAGCCAAAGAGGAATAGGTACAAATTGTATTGACAAAATATCACAAGTTGATTCTCCATGGCAAAGGCAAGTATACATTATAAATAGCAAAACAGCTGGTTTGGACCCTGCCGCCTGGCCACTCACTCACGCAGTTGAGGGATTTGAATGACATCATAACCCTTGAGAGGGTATTGCTAGCCAGCTGGTGCTATTTAGAAATTTAGAATACACAACAATTAGAGAAAGAAAACGGCACCCTCTCCCCCCACCCAACACACACTCTCCACACACGCAGAGGTTCAAGTTATGCAGAAAATATAAACAACAGGAAAATAGCTTGTCCCTCAGGTGCTCCCTCCTGGAGAGTGGGGAAGGTGACAGGCAGCCAGCCTCGCCTAAGAGTGAAGAAAAAGATTTTATTTTTCAGTTGATTTTACAGCTCAGCACCGTCTTTGCCTCTTTTGCTAGCGAAAAGCATGGAGACAATGTTCTGAAAGGAGCCAATCCAAAGCTGCCTGCCCCTTCTGTAGGTTTTAGGATATGAGCTCATTCCCCTCACTTGGCAACTAGGACAAGGGGTCACTCGATCTCCGTCTTCCAACCTAAGTTTACCCCAGTCATTGCAGGGTTAAAACTGTAGGATTTGCTAGAGATGGTCTTTTCTTCCTTTCTTCTTTTTCTTTGAAAAAAAAAAAAAAGCATTTGCTTTAAAATATAAAATTGCTCCCCTATCACTGTTTAATTCTGGTAAGGTGTATTAGCAGACGTGTGTGTCTTCATGCCTGGTAGAAAGTTAATCAGAGAACAAATTCTTATTTTCTATGGCAGCATAAGTATTTTCATGTCTGCTAACCCTGTCACTAACACACATTCTTTTAAGGGAAAAAAAAATGCTTCTGTGCTCTAGTTTTAAAATGCAAAGGTATGATGTTATTTGTCACTATGCCCAAAAAAGTCCTTACTCGATAACTTTGCCAGAAGAGGGAGAGAGAGAGAAGGCAAATGTTCCCCCAGCTGTTTCCTGTCTCAGTGTCTGTGTTTTGTAGATAAATGTGAGGATTTTCTCTAAATCCCTCTTCTGTTTGCTAAATCTCACTGTCACTGCTAAATTCAGAGCAGATAGAGCCTGCGCGATGAAATAAAGTCCCTCAAAATTGAAATGTGACATTGCTCTCAACATCTCCCATCTCTCTGGATTTCTTTTTGCCTCATTATTCCTGCTCACCAATTCATTTCCAGACTTTGTACTTCAGAAGCAATGGGAAAAATCAGCAGTCTTCCAACTCAATTATTTAAGTGCTGCTTTTGTGATTTCTTGAAGGTAAATATTTCTTACTCTTTGAAGTCATGGGGGAATTTTATTTAAATTGTGTGCCGTTTTTTCTTCTGCCTAGAACTGTTATTCACTTTAGAATTTTCATTGTTTGGGAACTGGGAGATATTTATAAATTGCTGAATATGCAATTCTGTGGGATCTGAGAAAATAGCTCCGGGAGATGGATGCATTTGCACAGATAACTGTATGAGTAGAAACTATTGCAAGGTACTTATGCTAAATCCTCCACTTCTGCAGGGCTTTGGTGGTGTCATTTTGGAAGATTCCTTTAAATCCTGCCTATGGCTAAGGGCTATAGAGCATCCATAGGAACTTTGGGATTTTTTCTTTCTTTTGCAGGTGCAGATGTTTTATTTTTAAGACCGTGTGAGTGTCTGTGTGTGTGTGTGTGTGTCTGTGTGTATGGGAGAGAGAGAGAGAGGGAGAGAAGGGGAGATTTGTCAGGACTTTACAAGGCATGCCACAGACGGAGAGCTATATTTTAGATGATATTAAAGCTTTTAAATGTGATCTTTAAAGCTAAAGACCCGGAACTCTCTGCACTTATGCCCAGAGAGTCAAAGTTAGAGTGAAGTTTAATTTGCTCTTTGGAAAAAGAACTCCGTGACAGTGCTTGCTTACCTTTCATAGTCACATAATTTAAACAAACGCATACTGGATATGGAAAGCAGAAACTTTCTAGCAGCTGCTAGTCTGACTTTTTTCTTTTGAAGAGGACTTCCCCGGGTGAAGTTTGGACCGCGGGGTTTTGTGTTGTAAAGCTCGGATTTTTATGCTCGGGGTTGTAAAGTCTCTTTAGGTGAATTTGGCTGCTGTAGTCGGGTGCACCGGCTTCTCGGCTTCTCAGCTTCTCGTTTCTGATCACTGGCCCTGATTCAAGTTTCCATTCTCAGCAAAATTATATCCTCCAAGACTTGCGTTTTTCAATTTGCAAGCACTTTCAAGCCGCTGTCACTGGCTCCTCAGAGGCAATTGCCGGAGGGCTCAATTCATAAAAGGTCCAGCTACTCAGTGAAGCCGGGGGTTTTTTTTTTTTTTTTTTTTTTTTTTTAACTGCTTTCAAACGCTCCACCAGGAGGACTTTTCTTAGTCTAGTAAGTGGCTCGGGAGTTAAGAGATACCCTTGTCAGGCACCTGATTCTGCTGTCCCCCGAGATGCCAGCACACCCGGGGCCACGTTTTTCTTTTACAAGAAATGAAGTCAGTGTACATATACACTGTGTGGTCTGGCAGCCGGGGGTTTTTTGATGTCCCTACGTAAAGGGCGATCAAAGAGGCTGTGGAATGTGATCCCTGCATTACTTACAAGTTTGGAAAATTGTCTCCAAATGAACTTTTCCTGCTGTGCATGTTGAACATTTCAGAAGGGGAGCTAGCCCTTGTTAACCCTTTCATGTGCTTGCTGCAGGAAGTGGCCAGAGAAAGCTTCGTGGTCTTTCAAATGTAATTAAGAGAATAAAGGCATCCTGCCCCGAGGCAGAACTCAGGAGCTGCTGGTACTTAAAGAGTCTCAAGGTCTTTCCCAGTGACAGAGCCAAGAGGAAGGGAGCAAAAGCAGACTGGGGCTCAGGTCACAATTGGGGCAGCTATAAGAGGCATGCAATGGCGTTTGGTGGCTTGATGGGGGGTAGGTTAACTGGGATCCCAGCTGTGTGATTTGTTCATTGTTTGAATGGACAAAAGGCAGTTTACCCAGGCTCACAGCATACCTGCCTGGGTGTCCAAATGTAACTAGATGCTTTCACAAACCCCACCCACCCCGCAGCACATGTTTTTAAGTCTTCAGTTTTCTATTCACATCAGCCTCATAATACCCACCCTGACCTGCTGTAAAAGACCTGGAACATACAAAAAAAACGATCACACCTACAGTGAGTATTTTCTTATGACTATGGCCCTCACATTTTACTGGGCATTTTCATGGGAGGCCAGACATCTGGAATCCATTGATCTTCCATTTATTTAAGATAAAAAGAAAGGTTTTTGAAAATGTGGAGTTGTGAATGACTTCCAAGTAAGAAATTTTTGAAAATTTTTTGTTTTTTTCTCTTCTGTTTCAGGTTATTCCCTCTTTGCTCTCTCTCATGGGCTTCCCTTTCTATTCGTTGCCTTTACGGTTGGCAAAATAAAAGGCCAAGGGAATGATGAACATATGGGGCCACTTGTTTAAAACTTTCAACTCCTCAGCAAGTTCATTATTGTTTTCTGTTTTGGGAACATAATGTGATAAATTTTCTGATTCTCTGTGGGTGTGCTGTGCTGGACTGTTTTGTGAACTAAAGGAAAATGCACTAAAGGTTCTACCTCATCCTAGAACTATTAAGTACTGATATTATCTGAGAATACAACTTGGAGGGGAAAAAATGGAAAAAAAAAAACAACATTAAAAAAAACTATTATTATTATTTTTTTTAAATTTCAGTGCTGGGGATTGAACCCAGTGCCTAGTGGATGCTGAGCAAGTGCTCTACCACTGAGCTATACCCCAGCCCTAAAAGAATCTTGAGTTTTTGATTGCTAGAGATTTACGTGTATTGTTGGATTTAGAAGTGTGATACCAGAAATAACAATTAAAAATACAGTTTTGACATCTAATGAAGTGCCAAATTGACTAAGGATATAAGGTGAGTCATTTCCCCCTGGATTTCACAAAAATTTGAAAGAACTTGAAGGCATTTATAGCTGCAGGTGCTTGGTCTTCAAACAGTGTTAGAAACTGAACAAAGAAGGGAGGGTAGAGAAAGTTTTATAGAATAATACTTTCTAGAACTGGCCTATCACCAGAGCATGGAGATACATTTTGTAAGATCAGTTACGGTTTGTTCTTTTACAAAGAGCCATGAAGTCCAGTTAGGTTAGATTTGTTGAGGTTGCCATTGGAATTACTGAAGTTAGGACTGGATGGTGATCGGCTTCCAGCCTTCCCAATGGCTCTAACTCTGTGGGGACGGAAGGTTTCTCTGCAGAGGTCACACTGAGAAAAGGGAACAAATGTTGGGTTTTTACCTCCTGCTCTATTTCATGTCCATTCATCATGATGATTTGAAAATAGAGAATGTTTTTCATCTGCAGCTATTTTATAAGCATTAACTAAATATTTACCTTATGTTAACAAGAGTCAGGGGTTTGCCTCACTACCCTCCACCCACCCCACTTGCCGGCTGAAGGTCTGGCCACAAAATTGGAAATCTTAATTAGGATGATGGAGCAAACATTGCCACTGGTGCAGAACCATCTGGTTGAGAGTTCAGGGAGGACAAGGAGGGTGGTCAGAAAATAAATGACCTGAGTCCATTTCTCCCAAACTGAATGGACCTGCCCTTACTGTGAGGTCTAAAAAAGATATATATATATATATATATATATATATATATATATATATATATATATATATCTCCAGCATAACCCCACAACCCTTTTAAGGGTTAAGGGTCCCTCACTTAACATTCTATGGTGGCTTCTTCCAGTGCAGCTGACAGTAGAGGTATCTGTGACAGGTGGAGCTATTCACTTTGGGACCCTTTGAGTATTTGTGACAGAAATAACAATGTGGGAAGTGTGGCTTAATGGTCACCTTATCCCTTTTCTACTTTGCAGAATGAGGACAGAGACCTGAGTCACAAGAATCCTGCTTTTTTCCAGGGCTGCCATTTAGCTGTCTATCACTGACAAAGTCATGAAACCAGGGGGCCCTCCTTAGATTTTACTGTAAAATGGATACAGTGACACAATAATCCCTCCAAGAGAATTCCGGTGACTAAATAAAAAGACTTATTCAGATTTTAAGCCCCGTGTCCTGTCTGTGGAATGGACTCACCACCCATGTTGCCTTGATATTAGATTTGGGGTGAGGGGCTTTAGAATGCAGAGACAGTAGAATTTACTTAGTGTTGGGGCTCAGAAAACAACACCCCAGAATACAGTTCTTGGCACGCTGAGTATTGTAAACTAAAGGGAATTGAAAGGTCTCAAAAGCAAAGTCTCTCTGACCTTCCTCTGACCTTCTTTTACCTGTTCTTTATTCTCCCCCCGAGTCAGACGGTGGAAACGAGAAAAACTCTTCCCCCAAACCAGCCCCCAAACCTGGAAATAAAGTTCTAACCTCCCCACCTCCTCCCACCATGGGGAGGAGCTGTCCAAAAAGAAACTTTGTGACTTAGCTTATCTGTCAGTACATTCATAGGACCCTTGTCCCTATATCCAGGACATAGGAATGGTATACTTAGGGGCAAAGTAGAATCAAGACAGACAAACCTTGCTGGGTTTCCCCATCTCTGGCTGTGAGCACTAAGTTCTACCTTTTGTACAAATATATTTCTACCCAGCGATTCATACTTCATTTAACCAAAGTATAAAAGACAGTTTTCCCTGAGTCTTTGGGTCTTGCTTCTGTGACCTCCATGTTGCATAAAACTTCAACAAAATTCATTCATTCTTTTGTGAACTGTCTTGAGTTATAGGGATGTCACCTGTGATCCTTATGATGAATGAGGGAAAGGATCACACCTTTCTGCCCTGATTTTGGCATGAGTCAATCTCACTTCTACATCCTTATATTTTTCCTGTTTCTGTTCATTGTTTTTCTTCCACTTGTGATTATGTTAACTGCTGATATTCCCCAGGTAAGAAATATCTGTATTCTCCTCCACCTCTGTCTCTCTCCCTCTCTTTCAAAGAAACTATAAAAATATATAACAGTATGTAGAATTTTTACAAGTCCTTTTTTGGCCACAGTAAATTCTTCTTAATCAGTAGCTGAGGAATGATGTTCTGGTTCATTTCACATTCTGGTTAATAATTCATGGATGGCCAACTTTCAGAGAATTTAAATTAATAAAACATATTTGACCACACATCCGTACTGAGCACAATTTAACCTTTGATAATGCAAAAGTTTTACCTGATCTCATAGTCGTGTGGAATCCCACTATAGCATCCTTCTTCTACAGAGTAAATGTTTGCAGATCTCTTATCTTAATTGAAATAGAAGTCCATGGACAAGGGCTTCAGAAGGATTTCTCCAAGGATCTAGTAGCAAGGGGACTAAATGCAGGTCATCTGATGTCAGGACCTGTAGGGGTCCATCACGTGTTTTTTTTTTTTTTTTTTTTTTGCACTTCCGGGCAAAGTGGTTCTGATTAATGAGGGCAGTGGAATGATGGGAGTCAATGTGTTCTACCTGGACCCCACTGCCCTTTCAAGGATCAGGGAGAAAAACCTGACCCGCCTTCTGTTTCTTTGGCAGGTAAAGATGCACACCATGTCTTCTTCACACCTCTTCTACCTGGCCCTCTGCTTGCTCACCTTCACCAGCTCGGCCACAGCTGGACCAGAGACGCTCTGTGGTGCTGAGCTGGTGGACGCGCTTCAGTTCGTGTGTGGAGACAGGGGCTTCTATTTCAGTAAGTAGTTCTCCCTCTCCTCCTGTTGCTCAAAGTCTGAAGTATATGGCTCTGTGGATTTACAACCACAGGGAGTGTGTGAATAACTGAATGACTGCCCGTGGCTGGCAGTCTTCCTAGGCCTCCAAGATCCTTTTACCTTAAAGTAAGCAGGCTGTTTCAGCGGGGTTTTGGCAATTTTTGCAGAGTTAGGGTGGAACTTTCTGCCTTAACAATTTGTCCTTAACGATTTCCTATGGAGCCTTCCTTCATCTATTATGGTCTACTATCATTCTTCTATTTCTTCCAGAGAATGGGATAAAAATGGCCCTTGTTTTCAAGACCTGTGGGCGCACATATAAATATACAAAAGATATGTATGACTATTTAAAGTGCTGGGTGACTTGAAGGGAAATAGTAAGGACCCTCCATTCGTGTGGGTTTAGGAAAAGAACTATAGGGGCATATCCTAGATGTCTCATGCAATATGAAATCACTGTGAACAGGCAGAAGGTGACCTTTGCTCAAAGACAGGTTTGCAAATACACAGGAGGCTTCCTCTAAATGCAAACTGAAATGTCATACCAGTTTGCCCTCTATGCCAAGTGACCTTGATTTTTTTTTTTTCTGTCATGGCTATTTCTTGGCACAGCTCTTCCCTGGTACTTCCTAATGATAGCTCCATCTGGAAAAGGGTCTTTGATGAATGCAGAATCAGTTATCTTATAAGTAGGTCTCAGACGATTAGAAAGTTGACAGTCGTTAAAAAGTAGACAGCTGAGTCAATGTCTGCAAATAATAAACACAAAAGTCAATGGTACCTAAGGGAACTGATCATTTAAAAGATCTACCCCAAATGTATCTATCTCACTGTATATTACAAGACAGGGAAAGACTTAAAGCCAGATGCTCACTCTGCATAATTATTTGGAATTTTAGAGAGTTCCAGGAAACGGAGCATGAGTCATTCTCAAAGGTTGATATCACTCCAAGTGTAGACAGCTTACCTCAGTTACCCACTGAGCTTTGAATAGCTCCTGGGATGACTCACACGCTTGAAGCCTTTCTCATCTCCTTCCCAAATGTCGGCCTTTCTCTAGACAGGTGTGTGTGTGTGTGTGTGTGTGTGTGTGTGTGTAAACTGGGGGAAGGGGTGGGTAGCACTCCAATCTGGAGCTGGGTAGAGGAGGTGGGAAGAAGGAGGCTGATAGGGACACTTGTACTTACCATGGCTTTGGCAAAAAATGACAGAGAATCAGAAGTGCTTTCTACTGTCTGGGCCATTTCCCATTAAGTGCTTTCCACCAGTATTTGAATTGAGTGAATTTATTTATTTTTCTGGCAATAAAGCAATTCTATCCAATTTTCTGCTGCAAGGCCAAATGAATAAGTTCACTGGGAGGTGCTTTTCCAGTGGCAGGCTTGTTATAACTTTAGAACATCCAATGGAAGGTAAACATCGGACAACATAGAGACCCAACAATGGGTTGAAATTATTCAATAATTTGCTGCTACTGATCTGTATTTGTTTAAGAAAATAATTAGTTCTCTTTAAGCCCAAGAGGGTTTTTTTTTTTCCTTGATAATCCATGCCTGCAATTTCCTTTCATCCAGTTCACTAAGTAATTGCCAAGTCTCTGAGTGCCCTCCGTTACATGCCAGGTTCTGATGCTCACTATGGAATGTCTATGTGGCCGTGTGGAAAGTAGATCCTTCTTCACCTATGAATGTTTGCATCAGATGATGAAAATGCAAAGAATAGCTTAGTCCTAAGTAACTGTGATCCTTATGTATGTTCACACAGACACCTAAAGGCAACTATGTTGAAAAAAACCAACCTCAAGTCTGAAAGCTTTCTTTTATTCTGTCACACAGTGACCGTATTTTAGGGTATGTTTTAAAATTATGTTTTAATCACTTAAAAGAGAGAAAGTTACTTATTGCAACTCTGTGTGTTTAAAGTATGGCTAGAATGTGGCTTTATAAATTGTGTTATTATAAATCCTGTCATTAAGAGCATATATTTTATATGCTCTGCCTTATAGAATTCCTGATTTAGGTTAATCACCTGCCTGACATAGTTCCTTATGCACAAAAGTATTCTCATTAGCTTCTTTGTCTAAGAGATGTGTGTCAGATTCTATACCAAGCATGAATCAAATGCCTGAAAATGAATGAGAAATTGGCCTCATCTTTGAGGGACTCACAGTTTAGTGGGAAGATTTTAAAAAATGTGCACATACATATCATCCGGAGACATAAGAGAAAAAGAACCTTGGAAGAAGAGACTTTATCTTTGATGCCTTTCCTGAGAATTCTGTCTCATTTTTGCCATCAATTTACCTGGTTCTACCTTATCATGAATAATGCCTTCTCAGTGGGCTCCTTGTTGCAAAAGACAGTGTTTATTTACCCTTGAATCCCATTGTCTAGTTCAATGTCTCACTGATAAGGCAGTTGCTTATATCTGATTCTTGAAAGGTTGGGACTGAATACAATTGATTCAGTCTGAATCTAATGCAATTATTTCTTTGGAATTTTAGTTCTAAGAGCCATCAGAACTTAGGCTTGGTTGTCTAGTACTTTGAACCATACCTCTTACCTCAAATGTTTACCCAGTTATTTGATAAACTGCTTTTCTTTCTCCCAATTGTGTATAACGTATATATCCTAACAGGGACTTAGAGGCTGCGTTTTGGTCATCCCTGGGCTACATTGATGGTCTGTTTTGTGTCTGAGCCAATTATTTTTACAGGAATTAACTGTTGTCAACAAATTTTATTGAGTTTCCTTTTCATTCCCTGAGATTTACTGTGTGTGGAGAAGTCGGCTCTAAGCATTTACAGTCTTTGAAATACTTTTTAGAGGAAAGCATTCTTCCATACTTCTATCCCCTGTGGGTTGACACTTGTTATTTATTGTTCTTTACCCTTACTTTCAAAGTTTCATTGTGGCTGTACCTTTTATTTTAGGCTTCCTCACCTCTATTTTAGAAGTATGGATTTTTCTTAATGGTGGAAGAGAGTTTCTGATCTTAGTTTGAAATTTAAAAGAAAATTGCCTCCATCTGTCTCTTATTCATTAATACAGAATCTTTAACAAGAAAAGTTTTTAAAATACTACTAGAACTGTTCTGAATAAAAACGTTGGTAATGCTTGTTTTGTATAAATTGACCCAGTATTATGAATGAGCTCACTTTCCCCTTCAAGCCCAAGTTCCAAAGGAGCACAGTAGAAGCAGCCTTCTAGTTTAACCTGTTTTGTGAACATTTATCCCAAGCCTAAGTGGATCAGTCCACCTATAATTAATGTAACATCCCCCAGACATTCTATGAAATGGAAGAGCCGATGAAGAACTAATTACTGATCCTTCCCTATACATCTTAGTAAGAGGGCCTGTCAATCAGCCTTTTGCTCTCAGGGTCCTGTGTGGAAAATGGCGGCATCATGGAGGTAAAGCACACTGAGCCAGAGATGGCTATTACCTTTGCAGACTAAAGAAGCCCTCTTCATGGGTGGCACATTATAGCCTCCTTCTACATAGAACACAGCAATAGCTGAAATGAAGTGGGAGAAGTTAAGCTTGCCACAGAAGTCATTTTTGACAGCCACAGGGATGAGCCATTTTAGCATGCTTTTTAGGAGCTGGTGGAATTTTTCTTCTTGAAGATATTTTAAAAATGGAAGGGCAACCAACCATCTTGGATGGTTTCAATTAAGAGCAAGCAAAAGAAAGAGAGTTTCTGGGGTCCTTTTTAGTTTTAAGAGTCTATAAACAGTCCCTTAAATAAACTGTATATGCTATACCTCGGGCAGTCTGGGAAAAAGGAGAAGTAAATCAATTAGAAAAGAAAGTTGGATACCCTTTCAGTTATTCCAGATTTATGGCTTTTGTAAAACATACTTCCAATGCACAGTTATTAAGAACAGGTCTGAATAAACGAAAGACATTCTTCATGTGTTAAAACATACTGTTTTTAAAGAGTTTAAGTGAAACTTTGCAATTAACTTTCATTGTTATTGATTGCATAAACCTTCCTAGATTTCAGTTATTATTATTAACTCAAGCGTCTTTCCTTTGATATATAGTGTTCAGAAAACTTCTCCCAGACCTGCCATTCATTAGTTCTATGACTTTGGCAGGCATTTAAACTTCCTGGGCTGAAATGTCCTTGTCCATAAAACAAGGGGATTTTGTTGAGGTAAATGACTTCTACTAACATTAACAGATTTGTATTCTAGGTTGTAATTAGCAAGGTGCTATTCAGGGAAGGACAATCTTGGATTTAAGTAGTGACCAAAGAGCATTATCTTCTTTAGATAGTTTCTGTTTGTTCCCAAAGATAGGAGATACCACCCACTTAGAGAAAAAGGAGTCACCTTCTTTGTTTTAAGTTGGGCCTCAACCTCTTAGAGATGAAACAGAAATTCAGACATGGCCAAGTACTATCAGATCATCTACCCCAAAGAGTACATACCTCATGAAAACACACTGCCATTTTTCTTTGTTAGGAAGCATGACCTGAAGGTTCTCATCTTTGCATTTTCTCATTTTCTTAGTGGTGAGGACAAATTAATGGGCTCCTTTTTAGCTGTGTTTTATTAAGTTAGAGGAGACAAGGAGCTATAGGCTTCTGAACTTCCACCAAAAGCCTTTCCCCAGTCTATGGATACTACCTTTCCAGTGGAAGAAGAGAATGTACAATTTGGAGCATTCAGGTGTACATTCTCCCACTTTCAGCATTATTTTAAAGCAGACTGGATTTGAACTGGGATTTTTGCATTCCTTTGCTTGATACCCCTGAGACTCTCAGGCATGCATTTGTGTGACTATTGGTCAAAATTAGGGGTACAACCACTAGCCATGGAAAAGCTATTCTCTTTGAAATAAGTTGGTACATGTGGAGTTTGACCTTATGGTCCTGGACTCATTAATACCACAAGATATTAATAATAGGCCATTAATATCATTAATAGGCCACAGATATTATCAAAGAAAAGCACTGGGTTTTTATATTGGCCCCCAAAGCTTGTTACTACTCTTTAAATATACTCAGGAAGATGAGTCCATATAACTAGGAAAAGAATGGTTTCTGCACAAAATTTAAAAATAATTTGCATCTTGATGATATGTTAATGCTCTTTAAGGCCATCTTCTACCTGATGGAAAATTATAAACAGGAGAGTGAGGGGTTCAAGACCAAGATTGGGGCCTCTATGCCAGGTGTCCAGTGTTTGAACCCCATCTCTGCAACTTACTTGGCAGGTGACTTTAAGAAATTTACTTAACCTCCATGTTTCTCAATATCATCATCTCTAAAATGGGACAAACTTACAGAGTTGGTATTAGGATTAAATGAATTAATGGATGAGAATATGTTAATTTAAAATACCAACTGACATATAGTAACCCACACATCTTAGCTATTACACTTATTTATTCTCTTCTGGGATCCATTGCAGAATCTATTGCAAAGGTTGAGATATCTGAAGAGCCCAATTAATTATGCACTCATTTTCTCTCCTTGGGGAAGCTGATTAAAATTGTTAGTAACAATTATTTAAGGAGGATCTATACTAGTAACAAGAAGAATGACCATATGTTTATCTAGTACATTTACTGTTTGAAAAATCCAATTGTCTGGATCCTCTCATGATCTATAAGTGAGACCATGTTTAAAACACAGATCATTGATTCTCTGGGCAAATAAGATACGTGAAGTACAGAGATTTGGTGACTTACCCTACTGGATAGGTCCAGAACTACAACCAGGTTTTCTTGTCTCCAAGATGTGTATTCATATAGTCGTTTACATTGTTTAGAAGCCCAAAGTCTAGTAGCAGAGGGAGATGTTTCTAAAAAATCTTAGTCCTCTTCCAAGAAATAAGAAGCAGGAATCCTGGGGTGACTCAGTTGATTTTGAACATTTCCTTGAAGGAGATATCCACGTAATGACCCTACATTTTACCTTCAGGGAAAAAAAAATGGAGACAATACTAATAAGAATTTCTCGGGTTCTTTGATCAGAGTCTCCTGCTGTATAAAAGACTTCACAGGTCCCCACTCAGGCAGGACACTGCCACTCCTCTGTGGTCACCAGTGTGATCTAGGGAGCCTCTCCTCTAGCCAACTCAAGTTCTTTTCTTCCTCTGCCAGCAGATCTCAAGTGCTTCATTTCTTGCAGCTATTAGCTTTGTTGGTTTTTCTTGAAGAACTTTCAATGAGGGCTATTTAGTTGGACCAAGCATCTCTCTTGGGGTACTATGAAAGTGGTAGTGACTAGGAGGCACCATGAGCCAGAGAGCCAGGCAGGAAGAGACTTCCCAACCTGACCAGGATAAGAGCTGTGGGAATAGCCAGGAGGTTTGGAGGCAAGACCTCCACCTGGGTGGTATAGCTCAACCAGTTGTTTGAGACCATTGGTATTGGAATGTCTCATATCTTCTGGAACTTGTAGGGTACGCATTTGGGATCCAAAAGAGGGTTTTGGCATTCATTGTGTGGATTCAGTGGGCTCAAATGCCTTGTCTAGACATGCCAGCATCCCTCAGGGGCTCCATGAAAGACAACCTCCACTCTCTACCATCTTCCTTGATTACACAGCCCACCACAAAGAGTCAGACACACTGAAAAAACAGGCACAAGATCTCTCTCAAGGAGATTTCTCATTGTTCTCAATAACAGGCTGCAAAGGTTTTGCTCTTTTATGCAGCCAGACGTTTTTGACAGTGGTGGTGGCAAAAAGTCATTTTTGCACTGAGCTGCTACCCTGGCAAAGGTCTATCCTACACCTCTTCAGGAAACATCAACAAGCTCTTCCATCCTAAAGAATTACTTTGGGTTGCCTGGAAAGTTCAAACCCCTTATTAGCTGTTAGACTAAGGAGATGACAACACAGCATTTTGTTTGTCTTTATCTATATGTGAGATCATGTTTAAAACATAGCAAAGAGCTGTTATTTGACGTGCAATTCCCTGACTGCAGTAAGCTGTATGCCTATTTAATGCATTGTTTAGTCTCACATTGGCTAAAGCCACTTAAAGAAGCACTTGGCAAGCTCTAGACTTTCATTCTTGGCATAGCTGCCCCTCTTACTTTTTCACTGAACCTTAAATACCAAGAAAAACCCTTCACTTACTTTATATCTGGCATGTTGCTTCCTGTAATTCACCAGAACCTTTGCACGTGGCCCTCTGAATTTGTCCTAAGGTAATTAATGGCTTTGCAATATTTGATCAGCAGAAACACAGATACAAAGAGAAATTGTGCAACCAGCAGAGACCACACAGTCTTTTAAATTAAAACCTCTTGCTTTAAATGCTAAGGCATTCTGCAGGAATAAGAGTTTCCATTCAAAAAAAAAAAAGTCATGCTGAAACCCCTGAAGAGACACCCAAGAACCTCATTATTGATTAAGTGTCCATCTTCCTATTCCTTCTTAAAACTACCTGATTGTTGAAAGGAAGCAAAATTGAAGATTGCCGTAAGCTTGGAGGTCCCCGAAAAATAATTTTTGTCAAACACTTAGACCCAGAGAGAAATGACATGTCCAAGGTCACATAGCTAATTAGTGCCAGAAGAAGTAGAAGGAGATTCTGTTTTCTGATCCCAGTGCAGTAGTCCTCCTTCAGCAGTAATTAACCACGTGTGTGTCAAAGTGATCTGGTAAATTAACAAGACCAGGAGAGCCTCCAATCAAGTTCATGCAAATGAGCACAGATGTCAGTGGATCTTTCATTCCAATTAACTCACCAGAGACTTAATTAACACTTTGGTTCCTTTGCTGCAAAAAGTGATCCCCTACTTATCTCCTACATATATGATAGACAAAACTTTTTCAAATGTACTTTGGGCATTTCAAGTCCACTTAAGGTCATAATTTAGACTATTGTTGTATATTATATTATTCTGACTCTCTGGTCACTCTCTCCAATGTCAACTTTGGGAGAACTGCCTTGGAATGACTTAGCAAAGCTGTGTTCCTGGAAAATCTGAAAAAGTCTGACGAGTTGTTGGATCAGTCTTTTTTTTTTTTTTTTCTGGAGATTTCTCTGATGGTCTCAGGCCAAAAGAAATTTACACCTGATTTTTTTTTTTTCAAAATCCCAAGCAAATACTCTATAAATTCTGATTTTCTTCTTTCATTTGTGGCCTTTGTGAGGTATTAGAAAGGCTGTTTGAGGAACCTTTTGAAACTCTGAAAATCTGTCAGTCTATTTCAGAATTGTCAGGCAATTCTGTGAGCGTTTCTGGGAAGATGGCACTACCTCTGTACCATTTACCCTGATGAAATGGGTCTTTCATCAGAAGCGAGAGATTTAGAAAGTCTGTGCTGAGCCAACCCACAGGCAGCCAGCTCCTGATTATCTGTGAAACTGGGGAAAGGAGCGCAGGAGTTAGAATCCTGGATTTAACTGCTGTGAAGCCTCTGTGGGTTGCTCTTCTCTCTCCTCTCTGCCCCCTGCCCAACCCCTTTATGACACCAAGTGACACATTTTTAAATCCTGCTCCAATCTTATAATCCTCACTCAGTTTTCCAACCACACCGCTGGCAACATGGTTTTCAACCTCAGTGTTATTCGTGTTTGGGGCCAGATCATTGATGATTGAAGGAGGGGATTATCCTAAGCATTATAGGATGCTGAGCAACAAACTGGGCTTCTAGATACCAAATTGTGATGACCCAAAATATCTTTAGACATTTCCCAGGGTCTTCTCTGTGAGCAAAATGACCTCTAGTTAAAAAGTACTGGGCTGGGCATGGTGGCGCATGCCTGTAACCCCAGCAGCTCAGGAGGCTGAGGCAGGAGGATCATGAGTTCAATGCCAACTTCAGCAAAATTGAGGTGCTAAGTAATTCAGTGAGACCCTGTCTCTAAATAAAATAGAAAATAGGGCTGGGGATGTGGCTCAGTGATGGAGTGCCCCTGAGTTCAATCCCCAGTACCCACCCCCCCAAAAAAATACTGGACTACACAAGTCTCCAGAAGTGAAAATAACACCCCACTTAGCAAGGCTTCCCTTGTGGGGGAGTCACTGATTAATCCTGAGTTTGTGTCCAGTTGCCCAGAGTAAGCAATGAGAGGAGTCACTGGGGTTTTGAAAACCACTCTCTGAAAATAAAAAGCTCTTTCTATAGGCTCTTTAAAAAGTATTTGCAGGCTTTCATTTCTGCCTTATAGCTATGGAACTCATTTATTTTAGCAAAGCCTTGTGCTTAGAAGTTTGATTGTGACCACCTGGAGAAAATGAAAAAGAAGCTGTTTATCTTTGACCTCGATATTTGTGGCTGTTCCCTTCTTAGTCTCATAAGAAATAAACTCTCAATTCCTCACCAGTTAAAAAACCTACTTCGAAGGTAGCAGCCATCATTTTTCTCTTCCTTCATTGTTTCTTTCCTCTCTGAAAGCATCACGTGAACTTAATTATTACCTAGAAACAGTCAACGGTCCCATGTTCAGGCCTGACTCAGTTTCCCTACCAAATAGCTCTGTGATCTTGGAGAAGTCACTTAACATCCTCCAGCTTTACATTCCTTGTCATAAAATGGGGATAAAAATGTTATACCTCATCATTGTTCTGAGATTCAAGTCCAGAAGGATTTTGGAAACTGAAAGGGCTATCCTAATATGTCCCTATTGATATCCAAGTATGTCACTATTAATGACTCACTTTACCTTATCTCCCTTCTCATGTTCCACAAATGAGTTCAATGGTTCAGCTTCTATAAAACCTTATGCAAGAATTATAGTCCAGAGAAGTTAATATGGCAGTGCATTTTCCAAACTTTTTAATTAAAAAGAAAAGCATGTAGGTACCTTGTAGTCACATACCACTATGCATTTAGGCTGCCCAAGAGTTAATTAATGACTTTGAGAATGCTCACTCAGTATTGCTCTTTATTTCCTCTTATTGAAAGAAGCAGAAAAAAGATGGGGTCTATCACATTACCACACAGAGCTTGCTTAGAGAATCTGTCCCCAGTGAGGTGGTTAGGTAGTCTCTGAGGTATCACACTTAGGCAAACGATTTCCATTCTCCCAAGTCAGCTATTGGAGATTTCTGCTTAGCCTCCAAAAACTGTTCAGCAGAGGGAATACTCTCCTAATCCGAGAAGTATCTTTACACTCTCAAGTTGCACATCTAAACTGCTTGCTTATCACTATCCAACTTGGGGGAATCAAATTTTTTTGTTTGTTTGAGCATGCCTTTTGTCAAATCAAAATTGTGAGTTTCCTCACCCTATGGACCAGTGACTAAGTAGTCCTTCCCTGAGGAACCTCACATCCAGGGAATCCCAGAGATAAGATTTGATGTAGTAAAGACATGTTTGAATTACACAGTCAAATACTGGTTTCTTTTGCAATGAGTTCTCATTATGTTTTATTTTGAGCTCTTCAGTAAAAGCAGAGACAAATTTTAGCAGGTTTTTCCCCCCCTGTCCTTTATAGCACCCAGTGTGTGGCACTTGATACTTGATTTGATATTTAAAAAGTCATACCAAAAGCTATTTTCTTTTTTCAGTCCCCAGAATAAACCCCAGGAGTTTCCATTTGTTACTATCATCATTACTTATGGCATTGGTGATTGAAGGAATAGAAAAATCTACAAATCTACTTGAGGAATAACCTTTTGGGGATCCATTCAATGCTGTCATACTTAAAACTCCCAACTCAAGAGTGAACTTATTCTAGTCTGGACCCTCACTAATAGGTTCCAGATGAGAACCTCTACTCAATTTCTCTTTCTTATACCATTTGAATTATTTAAAAGGATTTGTGGAAGGCAAGACATGCAACAAAGGGGACATCCCTGGAAAATATGTCCCAAGGGGGTGGCACAGCTGGAGCATCAACCCTTGGAGAACACCATAAATAGTTTCTATTGCCAAAGCATATTGAAGAACTGGAAATCTAGAAAGAACCACATAGAAAAATCTGATCCATGGAACTGAGATCTAGAGAAAACACAGTGTGCATGAGGTCATAAAGCTGGTCATAAATACTGGCCGGGGGAACCAGGACTACAATTCATTCAACTCAGAGAGCTTTCCCACAGCTAGGTATATTAGACTTTATAAACTCCTGTAAAGGTGGTCCAAACACTCAGAATGAACCACTATGGCACATTCTACTGGTGTAATGCATCAGAATAATCTTTGAAAATTCAAGCCCTTAACTATTCATTTAAAAATTTCCCAGTTCCTGTCTCCCATTGGATAATATTATTAAGTCTCTTTATCCCAAATCTGATCAACTGGACTTACAGGATTATGAATCTTCCTAAACCCTAGTAGTTTGAAAGACTGGGAGTTAAAAAAGAAAAAAAAGAACTAATTCCTTTTTATAGTTAATTTTAATTTGAAGTCTAGTTAATGCATTTTGTATTGCTGGCTAACTTTGAAGATACCCCAAACAAAAGGTATTCTCAATGAGTTTTCTCTGTTTCCACACATTCCCGACTTGCTAGTCTTCCATGAAGGTCTTCCATGAAGAAGCTTAAATTTTCCTACGTATTTTGAGTTTTATGTTTCTTTCCATTAAAGTTTCCAGCCGTTCATAGACATATTTAGTTTGGCAGAAGATAGTGGTGACTCATGGAATGAAGAAATTTGAAGGCAAAGCTACTGAAAATGGATCTAATTTCTTTTTAGGGTAATTTGGGAGCAAGCAATTGATAATTTGTCTAATTTTTTCTGGTTTCATCAGCTGCCACACTGCCAAATATTTGTTCCATATGGATGCTTTGTTATTCCTGAAACACATAACAAATTTCAGCTGCAACTATATCTAATATGGTCAAAGGGTAAGACTATTGTTGGCTCATTGTCTCATTGTTTTTGGCTGGACACCCTCAATCAATGGCTATTGAGTGAAAAAACAGGATCAAATTGAAACCATTTTCAGCATGTTCCTTCCTATGGATCCAACCACATCACTGTGAGTTTGTCGTGCACTGCAAATGTTCCCTATTAGAGGCATGATGATGTTTCGGTGTAAATGCCATGCCAGTTCATTGTGTTCACCTTATAATTTCACTCTCTCAATTGTGGTGTAGAGATGTTTTTGGCTCCCCAAAGATCCCTTATTTTCTGCCTGTTCTTGCCTCCCAGTATGGAACAGACACTTGGGGATCAATTCTGAGAAGTTCAATGACATGCTCATACCATAGGTATCATTTCAGGCTTCCCTTAAGATAGACAATCTGTGGGCCCTAAGTCAGATGAATCATAAGACTTGTAAAAGGAGTCAGCCACAGATACAGCTGACACTTCTGGAGATTATTAGTACTGGTGCCTTGCATGTACTTAGGGAAATCTCCCTTCCCAGATAAGCCAGTCAAGGGTACAGAGCTTACATGATGTGTAAGCTAAAGGACTTGTTTTTGACTGATTCTGAGACAGTCATTTGGCCACATAGAGTCTTAAAGTCACTCAGGGGATTATTGGTTTCAATATAAATGGTTTGATCCCCTCTACCATCACTACCACCACGTAAAAAACAACCACAATCATAAAGAACAGGGATGTCTACTTCTTAGAAGAAACCAGATTTGATTGGTAGCTATAGAGAGTGTTTTGTGTCAGGGAACAATTCCTTGTAATCAGTGGATTTGGTTTGATGGACACATGTTCTAAGGACACATGCCAATGTTGCTTAGTATGTGTGAAGTTTGGAAATCGTGGCTTTAGTCAAAAATTCTATCACTAAATAACTTGGCATATTTATTGATTACTCCTCTGGATCTCAATACTTGTTGCCATTGGAATATACTGCTCAAAGCAACCTGAGAGCTTATTAGAAATGCAGAATCAGGAGCTCCAAGATCCCAGGACAAGTCAACCAAACCTGCCATTTTAACTAGATACCCAGGGACTGCACATGCATTAGGATCTGAACCCTAGACTAAGAATAATTGGTGACACTCATCTGATAAGAGAGAAAAGAAAAAAATAATCAGAGTTCACCTTCCACTGAAGATAAAATCAATAATGGGGTCATACCCACTTGTGGTCAATATACAAACAATATATAAGGTGATTTATCTGTATCAAGTCCCCATTCCTTTAAGTCAGTGGAGCCATTCTTCAGAGGAGGCATAGAAGTGCTCCAAGGATAACCCCATGGCCTGACTTTCTGTGAACTGGAAATTGGAACTCCTAATTGCTGTAGCCACAATTTCCAAATCTCACTGTGGCCAGGAACTGAGCTCCAGTACTTTCGATCTTGCCAATTGCTTTTTCAATAGTTTTTTTTTTTTCCAAGAATAGCCAAATGAGAGTGATGTGTGTGTGTGTGTGTGTGTGTGTGTGTGTGTGTGTGTACATAAAGTATGTTTTCTAAATGCAGGGAGTTGACAAATGTGTTTTACTCATATCACATTGCTTCCTTTGTCATGCTTAGCCAGGTTCTAATATTATTTCTTATGAGTCAGAGTTGATTAGTACCCTTAGGGCACCTATTAGGATTTAGGAGAAATGATTTTAAGATGAGAAAAGTATATTTCTGTCACCTATTGGGAGGTGAAGGATAAATTTGGAAACTGCTTTTCAAAGAGAGATAGCTGGCTTCCAGCCTTTGCTACACCTGTTTTAGAATGTGACAGGTTCCCCCATCTGGGTCCATTAATGGAGGACCAGGATGTGCTTCTTCTTCACAAGGACCTTATCCCACAATAGAGTAGGTAACTTGAGTCAGTTTGTAACTTGTATTCTTTGAAGTGACACCAGGAAAAAAAAAAGGAAGGCTTTGAATTGGACAGTTTGAAAATCATGGCTTTTAATCAAAATTCTATCACTAAATAACTTGGCATATTTATTGATCACTCCTCTGGATCGCAAAACTTGTTGCCATTGGAATGATGATACTAAGATGTAACAAGACATCCCACCTCTGAAATGTGATCCCTTTCCCCAATTTTCCAGGAAAAAGAAATAAGTCATCAATATCATTTTTGCATTTTTTTACATATGTTTTCCTCGAACTTTAAGTATTTGCCACCTCTTGATTATATTCAAATCTGAGATAAGGTGGTATTAGGCTTTGATCAAGATTACATATTTGATATGTTTAAACCTAGTTCATATTATTTAGACACAATAATATCCCTGACTCCTTGGCACTCTCCCTACTGAATGAATGTTGACACAAAATAATCTCTAAGACCTTTTTCTAGAATGAACATTTAATGTGGTTTCATGGGAATCTATAAAATTCCCTTACAAATCCAACTGTGTGTGGAGTTTATTGTTTGCTTTTTTGTAAGCATTCTCTTCTCAGCACTTTTTCTCAGTGCTTTAGCAAAAGGTATGGCAATAAGATTATAGCAACCGTAGAATCATCAGCTGAGCACCTGCTCTGAACTAAGTACCCAAGAGAAGACAAAACTATGCCTTCAAAGAGGTTTCACTTAGTGCACCAGGCCCCTTAAATATCCATGGTACAACCCCAAGCTCAAGTGAGATGGAGATATTCCATCCCTCCGTCACATTAGTCTCCACCCTTGCTAGCCCTCTACACAAATGATGAAAGACTTGAGGAAGACACCACAATCTAAACCCCAGTATGGACAGGAGGGAATAAAGCACAACCCTTTTGCTGGTGGAGTTGGTTTCTAGAGCAGATGGCACACAGTGGTGCAGGCCCCACCCCACCCTGCCTGAATCCAGCCCACAGTCATGATTTTTTGGTTCATTCTATGTGTGTGTGTTTTTTTTCTGAATTTCAGAATTATAAAACTCAAGTTATTTTAAGTAGAAGCAAAGATTAACAGTTTCTCTTGAAAAAAAAAAATGAGGCAACCTACCATGGCTGGGCTTACCTTCCTGAAAGCCAGCCAGAAAAACTGGAAGCTTCCATGTGGGGGGTATGCAGGCTTCAAAGTGGGTGGGGGGTGCACCTACCTTTCTAGTTTTAGCATATTTTGAGCCATGCCTCTCTGCCTCAGATATGCAAGCTCTCTTTGAATATTAACTGTCTACCCTTCTCCTTATTCACTTCTACGTGGCATTGATTGACTCTATACTGTTACCCAGCACTAGGCTAACCACAGCTGGTTCATATGAATGAGACACAAACCTCATCTTAATAGAATTTCATGACTCCCCTCAGACATACCAAGGCTACAGCTCAGCTAGAATTTAAAAGACAATAAGTCCTCCTGGTGAAGGAAGATCCCAGATCTGAAAAGCTGAACATTCAATAATTTAGAGATCACAAAGAGATATTTCTTCAAGAGCAAGTGGACTTTTTTTTTCCCAGTGACCTTTCAAAGCAGGAAAGGCTAGGTTCCCAGCCAATGCAATGGATGATTTACGCAATCACCCAGAGTGTTTAGGACAGTGGAGACCATCAAACCCAACTCTTTAGACAAAGCAAGCTGTAGCATTATAGTTTGTTTTGCACCAAGATCCAGAACAGCTGTTACCAATTCGCTAGAAGATTACACATGTGTCCCTCCTTCCAGTCCCACCACTATTTAGGTCCTCCTCATCACTCACCAAAACTATTGCAACAGCCTCCTCAGTGATCGCTGTGTCCAATCTTGCTTGACACCAGCCATCCCACCCATGAGATTAATCTTTCTAAAAAACAGTCCTAATCACTTTATTCCTTTTCTAAACAACTTCCAGTGACCATCCATGGCTAAATAAATTGAGTCCAAACTTCCTAATTTGACAGCAAGGCATTTTATGGAAGACCTCTATCTGACTTTCCAATTGTGTTTCCTAATGTTTCCCTACAGCAGAGCTCGCAAACTGGCAGTCTGTAAGTCATATCCAGTCTTCACAAGTATTTTGTTTGGCAAATACAGTGTTTTTATGAAAATGTGAATTATTTGCCAATATTTACTAAATGACTCTTCCCTTCATATTGGCACATGCCTGATGCTTTACCAAAGCCCCCATCATTCTCTATTATTTTCTCCTGGCCCACTTCACTTCCTTATAATGACTTGTGTCAGTCATAGAGTCACTGAATCAATACCTCATTGAGTTTACAACTGCCCCCTGCATATTCCGACGTTAACCTCGATGACTGACTACCACATATTTTATTTTCCTGGACTGCCCTTCTGTTCTCTCAAATGTCACCTCCTTTGTAAAAATCTTCTACCAGATGTAAACTCTCTTTCCTCTGAAGAGGGCAGCAATAATATTACTCTTACTTATAATCTGCTCTATTTTGTGGTTTTTGGTGGATTGTTCATGCCTCATGCCATCTGGTTAACTATCAGATCCTCGAAGGTGAAGACTGTATTTTATTACTCTCTGTAAAATCCCCCTCACTCCTTTGTACACAGGAAAGTCGATGACTGCATGGAATTAATTAAGGCTTCCATTTTTCTTTGGACTCACAAGCCTAGATTAGTTGTGTGTGCTCATAAGAAGGCAATAACTCATTTGAAATGCAGACATGGCTGAGTCGGAAGGCCCCCATGGACTTTTAGGCATTTTCAAGAAGGGAGTGAGAAATGCTGTATCTAAAGGAAACTACTGAGGGAATTTAGGTAAACAGAACATGATTCTTTTTGTTGGAAGCTGACTGTGATCTCCAGATTAAAACGCTAGTGCATGCCTCACAAGGAACATCAGCAAATCCTTGAGTTTGCTCAAACTTGTGTTTGAATTACAGGAGTCCATCTATTCCTGAGGCCCCAGCTGAACAGTGAATTGAGCCAATACCAATAGATCACAAATACACTAGAAAAAAAAATGGAATGCAAAGAGCTCTTCCTGCTACATTCAAAAGCGTCCATTTCTCAAGTTTGTGAGTACCTAGAAAGGGACTCTCATCCTTGTTGGTGCTGGTATCAGGGTTGTCAACAAGTCACAAGGTTGTTTTGGCTCCAGACATGAATACAACTTAATGAGTTTCAATTGGAATGATCTGTTGTAAAATAATGATCAAAAAGAAGAAAGTCGCTCTTTTAAATGTATTTAAATTCAGCAATGTTTGATGAGCTACTGTGTACCTAGCATGGTGCTAAAAGCCAAGATGAAAGCTGAAATAAGAAAGCCAGAGGAGACACTGCCCAAGTCTGTCCTAAAATCCTTCAATTTACTTAAGAAAGCAACCCTTACTACTATGTAGGACTGATCATCATAAGCCTATAGTATTGAAAGAAATAATAATATGTAGAAATGGTATTCTTTTTCTTTTCTATGTCTCCTGAACATAGATTTTAAAACATGTTTATTGAATTTCCAAATGAATACCAACAATTTTCAATCTCCTCTTCTTTTATTCAGTCTTATAAGGTCTTCCATTGATATTTAAGGTGGAATATGTCACCTTCATGCCCTGAATGTCTGCTGGGTCCTTGGCAAGGCAGAGATGTGGATGTTTTCTGTAGCCTGAGACAGGCCAGAAATAATGTGGCAAGCTGCTTTGACTTTGAGTTGATGGAAAGCTCATAAAAGACTCCCTCATTCTGTGAAGTTGCCTGGCCAGGCTTTCAGTGATGCATCCAAATTCTTCCTAGAGTCTTGAGGTTCACCTCCCACCTGACCTCCACACCCCACAATACAGAGAGGATCAGATGCAGAGAACACGGGCATTGTTGGTCGCTGTTCTCAGCACAAGTACTCTCCATGCATATTTTTCTAAAGTAAGCAAAAATCCAACTATGAGTGTCTGAGTGTATTGGAGAGAGATTATTTTGCTACCAGAAAGACAACACAGACTATCACAAAGAACTCTGCATCTAAGTTGAGGAGACCTGGAAACAGCCTTGAACTAGCTGGTTATAAACTGGGTCTATTTCTGTCCTTTAGAAAGGGAGGGTGACCATCCCTACCTGCTACCAAAAGAGATTTTTTTCTAAGTATGAGGTGAGGTAATACTGGTGGCATTATCATAACGCTGTCAGAGAACCAAGGCCCACTACCAGTTTCTAGAAATAATCTGAGAGTGGAGAGTTGTTAGAACTGAAGGAGAGCTAGGCTGGAGTATTCTAAAGCTGAAAGTGGGTTAGCCAAGATGGCACTCTTGCATCTACCACAAGAGCTTAGGGACTGCCATTCCTTTTTTGGGTCATATATAATTTCTGCGAACTCAAATGACAAGGGTAAAAGTAGGGGGTCACTATATTCTTGGTCAATACATTTCACATTCCACCATCCCATGAGCGGGGATAAGAGGTTAATTAAATACATCTCTCGGGCAACAGAAATGATCAAGGCTGGCCCTGGAACACAGTTGCTTCAAAAAGTAGGCTTTTGTTTCAGGGAAGATCTCCCACAGAGAAACATGGACCGCCAAAGAGAACTATAAATAGGACTATCATTTATGTCAATTATAAATAGATTTGTTCCCTTTTGATTAGAAGATTAACGCTAGCTGAAACTCTGTAGTTGAACAGAAATGAGGGAAGAAATCCTGACAAAATATTATTACATGCTAACAGTTAGATTTGATACCTTTTCCTTCCTGAGGTATTTTCTCTGATTTCCCCTAAATGAGGACTTTCTTCTCGTATGAGTTTAAAATTCAGTGTAGTCTTTGAAGTATATTTGTTCATTCTTTCCTGGGTCCCCAGGATCTCTCCTTACTTTCTAGATTAGACAACACACATGCCTACACACCCCTTTCTTTAAAGGGAAAAATTGAATACATCAAATGTTAGTGTTAGGAACTCAACAGGGGGCAAACCTGTTGCCTCAGATACTCCCAAATTGGCCATCTTGTTCTATTAGAGAAGTTCTTTTCAACGAAAGAGATTCTTTACCAAATTACCATGGACAAATTAACTCATTAAACACATGTTAGCAATGAGCATAATCACCCAAGAGACAAAGGGAAGTATTATAGAAGAAAGTCCACATCACATAAGCTGTTGCTACTGAGAGCTTGTTAGATGTGGAACCATTTTCTTTTCATTTGGACAGGGGCAATATCAGAAGGGTCCGAACTCTGTTTAGCCAACTCCTGGCCCTCTGTTCATGTTCATGACTCATCTCTTCTCAGGCCCAGGGAGAGAAATTACAGCTTCTCATCCAAGCTCTCTGCTAGGTTCACCCTGGGATGAGGGGTTGAAGATGGAGCAGCAGGATGCCTCAGTCCTGTACCAGGCAGGATGGATGGAATGCAATGGAACATGCATTTCATCCCTGCTTGGATGAGGGTATGGGACATCTCACCCAAGTGTACCCACCTTGTCCCAAGGAGGCTTTTGACTTCAGCTACCTCAGACTCAGCATTAAGGAAGGTGCTATAGTTAAAAGATGGCTGAGCAGAGAGGGCAGATGTGCTGGGCAGGGACCCGTCTGGGAAACTCCTCCCCCACCTGAAATGCCCTACTGATTTCACTGTGGGATACTTTTACATAATTTTAACTTGTCAACTGGATATTCTTTGACCTGAGAGGGGAGATTTCTGGGGGAAAAAAAAAAAAACCCTAATCAGGGGTTTGGAAAGGGTGGATCTCAACATACAAAGAAATATTGAATATTTTTTAAAGATACAAAATACTTAGAACCGTTGGACAGGTTTCTGTGCATGACCTCTCTCTTCCAAGTGGCGTTGCTCAATAGCCTAGCTCCCCTCAGAAGGCTGTCGTCACGCCGTTGTGCAATCAGACCCAAGTAATGTCACTTTGCTAACTGCACTTGCTGTGCATTCCACGACTGAGAAGCTGACTGACTTCAAGTTTTGAGTCAAGAGTTCTAAAAAGGATCATTCCCTTGAAACCTGAGCCTTTCGTTTTTCTTTTAAAAAGTCAAAAGACATTTAGATCTTGCAAATCCAGAATGTCAGAGCCAATATTTTCCTCTTTAATCAAATTCCAGGACTGGCACAGCGGGTGGCTGGGGTCCTGTCCTCCTTTCTTTTCCTTCCCTTCCCCCACACTCCCTGTCAAGATTCTCCAGGCAGAAGGGGGCTGAAGTGACAAAGCAGTTCCAGTCCTTGTGTGGTCGGTCAGCCCTGAGGGTCTCTGCCAAGCATGGCATTAATGGACTCCGACACAGTGGGATATGGAGACATGAGCCTGAGAACACAAACTCACTCCCAGACTGATAGGTAAACAGCAAAGAGGAAGCACTTCTCTTCCACCCTCATCTCAGCATTCCCATCAAGATATTTTGGACTTCATCCAACAGCCTGACTCCACATCTGATGCTGGCCTCTGACTCAGTTGACCTCTTGATGAGGAATCGTCCATCTGTGTTGGATCCCTCCTCTGGCTCCATCTATGAACATTTTTTAAAACTGAGAATATGAGGCTCTTTTCTCTTCTTACATAGGCTGGCCTAGAATGTTCTTAGGAGCTCCATGAAGAACAACGAGTCTTGGCTTGTTCACAGAAGTGGCAATGGCCTTCAGACTTGGTTAAGGCAAATATTGGCACATGCAGGTCACAAGCTGGTGTTAGTGTTTACCTTGTTTCCTCTGTGTGGCTGACATCTTTCAGGGAAATCTAGGAATAGCAGAAAGATGAATCTGCCTGCCCTTCCCTCCTCGGCTACATGCCCTCGCCTCCAGGGAGGAGGAAGAGAAAGCCCTGCCATTTCCATGAATCACTCTGGAGGGTCAGAAGTAGCTTTGGTAAATGGCAAGTTTTAGAAAGGGATCCTGCAACCACTTGCCACAAACCCTGTGAAGTTCAACAAGGGTGCTTGCCTTTGCCTGAAAGTCACAGCTAGTGTTTAAAGTAGACCTTGAATAGGGTAGTATTTTGATAGGTGGAGAGATTCTGGGCATAAAAAAGAAGTCAATGAACAAGCACCCAGAAAGAAAGTATGGAGTCTCTTGGTACAAGAGATATCATCTAACTGTTTAGGTATTATCCTAGCAAAGTGTAGTGCAAGATAGTCCAAAACAAAATAAATAGATTGGCACAACATTTATAGTGGAAAATAATAATTAGCATATGCTGAGCACTTATTATATGCATTATACCATTCTAAACACTTACATGTAATACGAAGTCATTAGTCCTCAAACAACTCTGTGAAATAGGTGCTATCATTATCCTCTCTTTACAAGTGACACCACAGAGGCACAGAGAATTACACAATGAACTGAAGAGCACATAGCTTCTAAGTGTGACAACCAGGGATTTAACTCAGGTGATCAACCAAAGCACGTTGGTACCTGGTCACCTTTACAGCATACTCCCCATAGCATGATTTTATTCTTCACTCTTTCTTCCCTTTCCTCTTTCTTAGCTGTATAAATGCTGGGTAACCTCTAAGGCTAAGCTCCTCTATTCTTTCTTTAGTGAAGCCTCTTACTCCATAAGAAAGAATTTATCTTTCTGGACTCCAGGTGACTGTTCACTTGTCATACAATAATTTCCCCAGCCTTACCTACTCATTTATGAATTTCTCCAGGCCATAATTGACATCATCCTTCTCTTTATATCTTCAAAGCCCAGGATGGTTCTTTGCATGTAGAAAGTGTTCAATTAGCATCACTTGGATTGAATTGAATACCAGAGGCCTCTGGTTAAGACCTGAAGAAATGTCCCCTACTTCTACCTTCGCCATATGTCTTTAAGATGGTCTTTCCAAATTCAAAACAAAAACAACAATAACAAAAAAAGACCAACCTAACAAATGTGGAGCCCTACAGGGAACTCTCTCTCTAAAAACCTACAACCCATAAAAAACTATTTGGAGAAGCACAGTGTAGATAATCTCAGGCTACAGACCACGCACACTATTCCGGGTTTAGCCGAGTTTGGCTGCAAAAGACGCTAATGGCAACAGTGCTTCTAAAGACAAATATGTGGCCACACATGCATGACACATCTCACCAAGGGCCATGGGGTTTCAGGATTTCTGAGAAGGCTTCCTTCATCCTAATAAAGTTCTCAGAGTCTCAACCCCCAAACCCAAACTCCCTTAGGGAGATTCAAAAACACCCAATTTAATTAAACCTCTTTTTTTTTTTTTTTCACATTGAAGTCACAAGTTTTCACAGGATACAACGTGTTGCTAACCCAGCATTTTCCAGACTAGACTGCTCAGCAAGGCAGGTGCTGTTTTCTTTTTAGGGCTTATGTCCTTAAATTACTTTGCTGCATAAATGTCTCTAAGGACCAAATTTCTCTGGCAGATTTTAATCCAAACTTTCTCTCTTTCACCCCAAACTTTTCTGGCCCAGAATAGTTCTTTCTCCCATAGGTGAAAGTAGCCCATTTTTAACCCATTAAGTCTCAAGTTTTCCACTCTGTATAAGATGATGGGACGGAATGGGTTTTCAGTAGTTATGTCCCAACTCAGAGTGTCAATAACAGCAGTAAGGACAGCAGTGGACCTTCTGGAATGCTGTTGAATAAGTATGTGGAATGGCCAACAATGATCTAATTGGCAAGACAAACCTAACACAGTTTGGGTGTCAAATAAGTGCCAAGTTGAGTGCTAACAAGCGATTGATAAGTGCTCAGATATTTGCTGAACATCTACTACATGACAGGCTCTATGGCCATTGCTGGGAATATGATGCTGAGATAAACTGGCAGGGTTTCTGTCTTAGGTGCTTATAATTTAGCCAATAAAGTATAGATGCCAGTACCAAAGGAGAGCAAGGAAGAGAGAGAGACCCCTGTGCACTGAATCACCTAATAGGAGCACTATATAGTACATCCCCTAGCTTTCTTTCCTTCCCAACTGTTAAAATATCTATTCAATCTCCCATCTTCTTTTCACATTTTCTTCTTATCATCCTCTGTAACATATGCTTCTGCATACCCACTGTTATCCACTGTTTTAGAAACTGATTATGGGTTCCTTTTGTGGTTAGATTGCCTCACTGTGGGGTTCAGTTGGTTTCTTGATCTCCCCCTCTTCTTAGTTAACCAAAGGACCTTGGTAACTAAAATTGGGTGCCTTGTTGGTCTCCCCCCAGAGTCAGGCTCATTGGGCCTCTGCATTTTCCCAAACACATCCGGAAATTTCAGGTGTGCTCTATTCTCTTGTCCTAGGAGGGTCCATATTCCTGAAATGTCAAAGAAAGGAAACCGTGGCCCTCTATCATGGCACCTTGATCTCAAACTTCTGGAATTGCTGATTTCCTCAAAGCTCATTACCCAGACTGTATAAACAAACAAAATAGAGAAGGATAGGTGACAATGGTAGTTCTCATATTATTTGTTGGAGAAATACTGAGCTACTCTGTAAAAGGGAAAGCAGTGATCCCAGATCTTGACCAGGTACATGAAGAAGTCCCAAGGTTGAACATGATTTTCATTAATGAACTCAGTTCCCACCCAGAAGCCATCTGGTCTGCCTAAAATAATTCTGGGCATAGACAAAACTAGATTAGGATTAAATCCCATCTATGAGACTTTAATACACTTGATATATCATTAGAATGTTTTGGCAATTTCTTATCTTCTCACCAATAATCTTTCTCTCCTCTGGTCCCGTTAGACTAACTTGCTATAACAACACTCTCTGAAGCCTCTTTCAAGGAGGAACCCCCATGACTCTGTATCCCTAGATCTCAAATCCTGACTTTAATTAACAGAGGTTTGATCCAAGACCCTTCTTCTGAAAATCCACCCAAGGTATTATTGGAGTCCTATTCGACCTAGAAAGAATATGTCAAAACTAGATGCATAGATGGAAGGACATTGTATTGGCAAATAGCATGTAGATATTGATTAAATGACATCTAAAATACCAAGAGAACTTCAGGGTACCAAATGACTTGGAAAGAAGAAAAGGCAAATGTATCCTCTAACTGTATTTGTCAACACAAGATATAGTAAAAACCATCTCCAAATTAGATGGTACAAGCCCTAGCCTTCAAGTGGAAGATGCAGAGTAGATGGAGAAATCCAGAAAAGCAGCCTTTCATCAGGTCTAATTTAGTCCCAGTCATTGAGATTCCATTTGCCTCTAAGTGGAGCATTGTGTGGTGGCTGGCAGAAAGCCGCTGGGGCTGTCAAAGCAAGAGAGGCTTCCCAAAGAAACTCAGAGAGGAGTCCCAAAAGGCAAATATGGTCTGTCACATCCCAAACAGTTCACTCAGCTATTACGCACTTTTCTTACGCTTTGTCATAGAGCAATTTCTAGGACAGTTGTGTAAAAGTAAGGAGACTTTTAAATTTGAGCGGCAGATGAGTCAATTGGGCAAGGAAAGCATACAATTTAGAAAGGAAAAGAAAAAAAAAGTGATAGGAGAGTAATAGAAAAGAGTGTGTTCTAGGTAAAAATTGACACCTACAAACCAGATATCCTCTGGACAGATTTTCTCCATTTAGAAGAATCCATCCCTTGAATAAAATGCTTTCTCAGTTTTTATCTCTTATGTTTGATGTGGCTGAGCACTTCCTTCTTAGAAGCTCACCCTCTCTGTCCACTACTGGATGAGGAAAAGGAAAGTCCATGAGTGGGTCTCCCTGGAGGCCTCTCTACCTACCCACATTTGTGCCTGACTTCTTCCAAGTGGATGCAACATGACTAGGTGCAGATAACTAACAGGGCAAGAGTTTGTGTCAGGAGAGAGGTAGAAGAACCAAAGAATGAAAGGGTTGGAAAAGACCTTCTAACTCAGAATCACTCTGCAGAAATGGCTTTCCCTTCTTCCACAACATGACAGAGACCTGTGCTAGAATTCCTCCAGAGGGGGCAGACAACAGATAACTCTCCTGCCTTCCCCATTCTGCAAACAGAAAACTATCAATAGGGTGTCACATTGCTGAGATGGAGACTCAGTGGAGTTGCTTCCTTGTTTGTACCTGCAGAGACACTGACCCTTGTTCTGCTTTGGACTATTGTTATTTATGGGTCACCTCATCTCCCTGCTAGATCAGAAACTCCAAGAAGACCCTAGCTTGGGCTTACCCATTCATTTTCCCAGTTAGGGCCATGCCTTAAATATGGCAGGTAACCAGTAGCTTTGCTTGCTTTTCAATGTGAGTTACTTTTAAACTGACTTGCAACTTAGCTCTGCAAGAAGACATCTAGATTATAAGTGATTTTTGTCAACATGGATTGAAATTTCCTTAGTCTGTTCAATTTAAATTTCATCTTCTAAAAAGCATGCCTGACGCATAGCTGAAAGTAAATGAGTCTGTTGAATGAATTTGGGAGTGAATGAAGGGATGAATTTATGAATTTGTGAGTGAATAAATTAGTGAATAGCAGGTGCTCCCCTCTTTTGCCTATGGAGTGGACAGTGTTGGCAGATGGCTTTATTTGACCCTAACTCTCCTGTTTCAGTCTGGTATTGCTGACACAAAGTATCATCATCCTTGTTAATCCAATACTGATGTAACCTGAACTTTTGCTCTGTGTAATCACAGATCAGTGGTGAGTTTCCTAGAAGTGAACAGCCCTGGACACAACTCTTAAATGGGAAAAAAATAAACATTGGGCTTCTTCCTTACTTACTTTCAAGATCAAGGAAGTGGTGTCTCTGCTCTGCTTCTTCCACCTTGGCCCTTCACTCCAACCTGCCCAGCAGCACAGAGACCTGCCCAGATGGCTTATTTTGTGCCTTCTGTCACTCCACTCACATACCCTGGGTGATCTGTTACCTTTCTCCCAGAATCTCTGTATAAATACATCCTAGTTCAATGGGACAAAGTCATAATGGGGAAATTACTTATTCAAGAAGGGGTAATCCAAGAAAAAAGAAGAGGAAGAAGAAGAGGATAGCATTAAAATACTCCATGAGCCAAAGATTTCCAGGGTTACAATGGCTTCAATACAATGGGAATTTATTTCTCCCACATAACAGTCTCAAGAGACATAGTGCAGGGCTCCTGGACTATCTGCTATGCAGAGCGGTTGTTTTACAAAGTCCTCAAGGATCCGGCTCCTTGTAGCTTTTTGTTTCACCCTCCTTGCATTGTAGCCCTCGTCTACATGGCCCCAAATGGCTGTTTGAGATTCAACATTACATCCAGCCTCCAGCAAACAGGCAGAGTTAAGAAAATAAGAGATGCCTTCTGTTTCTCTTTCAAGGAAGGATCCCAGAAGGTGCCATATCACTTATAGTGCCTTGTCTAGAACCTGAGCACATGACCATGCAGAGCTGCAAGGGAGGCTGGGAAATATACATTCAGGTGAAAATTAGAGTTTCTATTATTACAGACAGAGAGAGAGAACGGATATTGGGCAATGACTAGGAGTCCCTGCCAGAATAAACATCCCTGAGCTCTTATAAGTTGTATCACTTAGGTGTCCAGCATCAAGGCACTGCAAAATCAAAGGTTGATCTAGTGTCATCCAGAACTAGATGCCAATCCTGCCAGCATCACTAATAAATGGCATGGTCTCTGAACCATGTCCTGTGCTATCACAAATGAGCATAACACTTCCCTCTTAGATCTCTGTAGGATCCTGAGATGACTGGTATGGTGCCTAGCACAGTGAAATGCATAGAGGAGATGCTCAGTCCACATTTATTACTATTATCATTCTGCCTTTGCATAAGATTGGCTCTGCTCCAGGCTTTAGATCAACCTGGGCATGAAAACATTAACAAAGTTCCTGGCAGTCATGCTTCCTTGAGCAATTTCACACCCTATCCATTAACCAGATGTGTTAGAGCAAATAAGTGATGCTCAAGAGAATGTCTATCCTCATCTGCCCTTCCCTTCCTCTTTGCTGCATGGTGTTGAACAAGACAAAAGCAATTTATTAAACTTCTCAGCACTATAAGAGACAACAATTAGGATCAGAAGAGCTCAAAAAGGAGCATCAAATGGAGAGCATTGGAGTAATGGGTTTTATAGGTTACAAAGAGCATTTCTTTTCAGTTCACCCTGTTGATCAGGTCAAGCAAACTAATGTGGGAAGTCACTGTGGAAAAAGGTCAAGAAAAATGTATCTCTTCTGTCACTGCCTACTATGCCATATCAAGTAAGTGGGTTAAGAGGTGTCCTGGGATTTAGTTCACTTTGTTTCATGCTAAGGCACTCCTAGAAAATGTGCTAAGATGCATTAAGCAATTCTCTTTGGCTTCTGCCTAGGCAGGAATTTTCTAGTCAAGGTGAAAATCGAAGTAATAGAATAACTTGGTGCTCAGAAAGACCTGAGTCTGAGTCCTGACCTATCCACTTATTAGGTCCGGGTGATCTGGAGACAAATTAATAAACTTTTCTAAAGTTCAGTATTTTCAACAGTGTGGTGGGAACAAGGATGGTTTCCATCTCACAGGATTAAAGAATTGTAAGAGTAAAATGCGATGATGCAGGTACAAGCCAGATGTCCCCAGGTTTCCCAGTCTTCTTGGGTCACACTTCCTCCAATATCTACTAAAATCCTCATGTGATTTCTTTCCACCTTCCATGGGGAGTCCATACTCTGCCTAAGAGCTCTGCAGCACCGGGGCCTCTGCTTCTCCCAAGTTAGTTCACGTCACGGTCTGCCTCCCCACTATTCCCACTCCCACTTATCACTCTAGACTCCTGAAATTGCTATCCTCTGTCATCTGCCCCCTTTTTGCTGTAGCTCACCTACAGGTTAGAAAAAAGCTGGAAGGAGAATCAGGACTGATTGGAGTTCTGCAAGAGCAGTAGGAGTGGGTAGTGGGAGGGGACCCTGAGATCTGTGATCACAGAAATCTGAAAGCAATCTAATGCTTCCTTGAATAAAAGAAAAAGGAGCAGATAGTAGCCAAAGATGATTGTAGGATTTTGAGCCTGACTAAGCATGAAGACAATAAAGCAAACATGGGCAAGTCCAGAAAAGGATTTGACTTTAATTGAATTGACTTTGGTCAATGGTAAAGATATTGACTTTGGTTTTGGAGATACTGAATCATTATGGCACATTGAGAAGATAATTCTTATGGGTCACTAAGGTACTAATCCGAGGCTCAGAAAGAGGGCAACATAGAGTATGATTAGAATTGGAAGTTTTTTAATACAGTTCATAGCTGAAGTAGGCTCCCCATTCCTCTACCCAGCAAATATTACATTTATAACTCATTTTTACAAGTAGAATAAAAATTGCCCTTTTTTCTTAAAAAGGACTGAGACCACCCAATTCCATTACAGATAATCTCCCCCCAAAACTCATTCCTTTAGACCATCAGCTAAATTTCTACCCATTATTTTTGTAACTAAGATTTCAAATCACAGAATCATAACATATTGCAGTTGGTAGAAGCCTTAAAATGTTCCTGAACCAAATGCCTCGCTTACATATGGGGAAACCGACCTGCTAGAGATGTGGGTGACCTACACTTTCTCTCTCATGATGAATAAAAGGGCTGCCAGAGAGTCTGTCCGAATTTCTGTTTTCCTTTGCTCATTGTTCCTCCTGCAGTCCAGCTTCTGATGATATGATTTTAGACATTTCACCTGCATTAAAAATGTTCCCTCTAACTGAAATGCAAGCAGAGGTGGCAAAGAGAGGGTGAATAACAAAGGAGCCAAAAGGCCTAGATCTTAGTCTCATGCAAAAAGAATGACCTGAAGAGATTCATTTAATCTTCCCAGTTCTCCCCATTCCAATAGCAAGGGCTAATAGGAAGGGGACGGGTCTAGACCGCAATGTCTTGCAGTTCTGACGTTCCACGATTCTTGGAGGAATCAGCTGTCTCCAACTGGATCCCCATCTTCTAGTTCCACACCACATGGAGAAGCGGGCCCATCCCCAGCATTTTGGGAGGCCCATGAGGACAAAAGCTGGCCTCTCTCTGTGGGGGCTGCAGAACGGACGCAGCTGAAGCAACACTATCAGTTTCCTTCCCATTCAGAAGAGAACAATCCAGCTCCTCCCGGGGGAAGCCATTCGGATTTGGACAGTGTGGGGTCTGTCTTGTGACGGGAATGGAGGATTACTGTAGAACAGGGGTGCTTAGTGGCCATGGTTCCGCACACAGAATCAAAGATGGAAGGAAAGCCAAGAGGTCCTGAGGTCTAGTCCCCTGTCTCTGCCTAAGCCTTCCAAGGCAGATGGTTGTCATCCTACGTTTAAAGATCTCCAGGGTAGCAAATGCTCAGCTTCCCACTGCACCCTGGGTCAGCCCGTTTCCCCCTTACAATCAAGAAATTCTTCCCAGAGTTTAAGTGGGAATAACTTTCAAAGGGTCTCAAGCCTGTTTACCCTTGTCTAGTCCTCAGTGGAGATGAGGGAAGAATCCTCAGTGAAATCCTAACCCTTCTTCTACCTGATGTGGTTATTAAGCCACCTCTTAGCCTTCATTTGCTGGGCTATATCTTAACTTCATTTTCCACACAGTTAATCATTTTTTTAGTCCTCACTGGAACCTTCCCAGCTCTCTCCAAATGAATCCTAAAATAGGAGGATGAAATCTGAGCTCCCACTCTAATTAAAACCTCAGCAATGCCAAGTTTTGTGGAAAGACAACTCTCCAGGATTTTGCCCCTGATTCCCCACGTACGCTCGCCTCATATCACAATGTGTGGTAGTCCTCTCTCACTCACTGGGGCCCACGGCTATTTCGCTTCAGTCCTTGTCTCTGCCAGAGGAAGCCCATTTCGGTTGGTGTTTTTAATGACTCCCCCTGTCTAAATTATTAAAGATCTCTTTAAATTCTAATCCTACCTCCTACCATTTTGAAGATCTTTTCCTGACTCAGTGGAATCTGAAAAGCATTCTTTTCTATTATTTATCATTGAGGAAGGAATTTCAATTTACATTCATTCCCAAAAGAGCCCGAGACTGTCAGTCATTTCTTCCAATACCACAGGCACGGTGGGAACATGAAAACCAACGTTGACCACCCCCTCTATCTATTCATTCAGCAAACTTTTGAGGACCGGTGGTAGCCACTGAGGACTCAGGGATGAACAGAACAGTGTCTCCAGCCATTCACTATTGTATCCATACATGTATACAAAACGTATTCATTAAGCACTTACTCTATGCAAACCTCTTATGGGCCTTGTAGCCCTTGCAGTGAAAAGGAATAAAAAGCTCTTGGTTCCATAAACCCAGAGGGAGGGAGGAGGAGGAAGGGGGAGGAGGAAGACAAAGCACAGGTCCACCAATAAGTAAACAGGACCATGTCAAATCTTGATAAATGTCTACAAGGACATAAGTGGGTGATAGACTGGATGGTGGCCGCTGCCTTAGATAGAGTAGACAGGGGAGGAGTCCCTGAAGATCTGATAGCTTAACAGAGTTCTTTGATTCTAAAAGTTCTTTTATTTGCCCCTTTAGCAAACCAACCTTCCTGTGTTCTCTTTGCCCAGACACAGAGTTAACTTTTGAGGGGATTTTAATGATTGACAATGCACTGTTGCTCATGTAATTGTTTACATTCTCAAAGGATTCTCTCTTAATCAAAAACAAAAGTGATAAGCAGAAGGAATTTCAGGATGAGGTGCCTTAGACCTTAAGGAAGTGAATAGATATTCCTGGAAAACTGGAGTCCAGCGGTGGATTAAGCAAGGGGAGAGTAGACTTTGGTGCTATCACATAGATTTCTTCACTATAGAACTCCTCACAGCTTTGAACAGGCTGGTGAACTTTAAGACTCTCCAGAATGGGCTTCTGTTTGGATCCCTGAATGTCTTTTGACACTGGAAGTGTCACTGGGGAGGTGACTCCAAATCACAACTGCAAGCCACTCCTGGATATCTCTGAAGGGTGTGGGAGAAAGAAGAGTGTGGTGGGAGATAGGGGATACAGACTCTGCTTCAGTTCCCTACGGGCCTCTATTTCTGGGCCTATATTTCTCTAGTTTTCTCAGATCATGGAGCCTTTTGAAAATCCATTGACTATCTGTCTGAATTTCCTCTTTCCAGGAAAATCCACAAACATACTTAATTATACATAAAAAAAAAAAAAAAAGGATTCACGAGCCTCTTCCCAAAATGTATCCATGGGTGGAAAGATTTCTAGGGACCTATCCAGCACTGCAGTTTGAATAAGTCTGGGCTCTTGGATCATGTTAACCCAGCATGGTCCAGGTTTTTGACTCACCCATGGGCTCTTTGGGATCAGAGCAAGTGTCTTACCACCTCTTAAGCTTCCTTCAGCCTTGGTGGAACACTTCAGTATCCAAGGAATTTGCATACATACTTCTGTGCTGTGGCTGATTCTCCCCAGAGGGTCCTGAGATGGCTGCCATTTGAGAAACAGCTCAGGAAGATGGGAAGACTCCTCCACACAGAGGTTCTAACCAACCCTGGGGACACTCAGTTTTGAATTTGCAATGAATAAATGAGGTCATTTTCCCTCTTTTCTTTTCCAGAAATAGATCCTAGAGGAAGACATGTGTTGAAAGGACCCAGGGAGGCAATGGGAAGGAAGTAGCTAGAAAGAGAATCATTAAAAGCCCAAGTTCTTAAAAGGGCAATGGAAACAGGGACTTGAAGGAAAGTAATAATTATCCAGCCAGCCATGGCCTCTGCCTCTGCCTCCAATATGGATTTCCTGCCTGCGGGGCACTGCTTGATTTAAAGCTATGAGAACCTCACACACAATCTCATGAGAGGGCTCAGAAACAGAGCCTCATTCACCCTCTTCCTGCCACTTCTGTATGGACCCTTTGGATTCATTAACCCTGTTTCTGCAGTGAGCTTGATCCTCCCTTGAGAAACGTAGGTGATTATGTATAGCCTGGCTGGCAAATACCAAGCTGTATATTTTTTTTCTTTTTGCAAAATTGAATGTCCCCTGGTTTGTGTAGCCACCTTGGATCTATGGGCAATCACCAGTGGTAATGTTTCCTTTTCACCCTCCTTGGCCTTGAGTTCTGAATGATCCATGAAAGGATGTTTGGACAGTGTGGTTCCAAAGGTGTGCTCAAACCCAATCCCACCCCTTTGGGCTTCTCTGCATGACCCTAGGAGTGTACAAAGGTGAAGGCATAGAAAAGGAAAATTGGGGTTCTTGTGAAGTCTGTCTTCTGAGCTAAGCTGTACAATTGAGCAGATTGATGGGAACACCAACCTGGCCATTCTGAAAGCTTAGAAATGGGTTGAATGTGGGACTTTGAAAAGAAATGGCTGTTGGTATCCGAGACTGTCCCTGTGTTTCCAGTCTTCGTTTCCTGAAGACCTGACTTCTTGTCTTCAGGTACTAACTAGAACTCAGAAGGACACAGACTGTGAACAGAAAAAAACAAGGGAAGGGAGATAGGTCAATGTGTTGTTGTTGTTTGTTTAATTCCAGTTCAGTTTCTTACTTTAAGGGATTATGATTTTTTTCTCTTTTGAAATTAAAGTTATTCTGCTACCAGACTGACATATTAATATTTTTATTGGGCAATTATCAAGATTTTCAATTATTTCAGTTATCATGAAGACTTTCTAGAGTTTTTTAGGTCTCTCCCAGGACTGAAGCCCTCATTGGCTTTTTCTTTTTCTCTAGTGCTTGATTGTTCAGTCACATGTTGGGGGTCAATTGCACACAGAGGCATTGGCCTTATCTCAAAGTTCTGAAAACTTGCATTTGGAAATGCAAATTCTCAGGTACCAGCTATTGAAACAGAGGGTGGGTTCGATTGATCTCTGCTTTTGTTGTTATTGTTGTTGTTTTGGTACCACGAGTGGAACTCAAGGGTACTTAACCACTGAGCCACATCCTCAGTCTTTTTTAATTTTTTTTTTATATAGTCTCACTACCTTTCAGAAGGCCTCACTAAGTTGCTGAGGCTGGTCTCCAACTTACAGTCCTCCTGCCTCAGCCTCCAAAGCCATGATCTGTGTTTTAACAAGTCCTCTAGGTGATACTATGCAGGCTCAAGTTTAAGAACCACTGATATGCATCATTGTGTAATCCACCCATCCTGTGGTGTGTTAGTCCTCTTGGGCATGGGCTGCTCCAGGAACACCCACACACTTGTGATCTTGAAATGTATCCTCTCGTGGGGTTTGGGGGACAGGAATGTGAATAGAGAAGGTTCACCATTTGAAACCAAAAGATCCTCAGATTCATACATTAGTCACTTCAACTCTCAGTTTTCTCTTCTTGACAATAGATATAATTCCATCTACCTCATCAGGTTGTTGAAATGGCTAAAGGAGATAATTTCCGTGAAAGTGATTTGCACTCTGGAATTACCGGCGGTGCTGGCTGTATGGATCGATAATGCTGACGTACATTATGAACTGTAGGCTCCTGGGGGTGGGAGGGGATGTGGACTGTCCCCTTTGTCCTCTTTGGCATTCTGAGAACTGTGTCCAGGCACATAATGGCCAACCACTGGCTCTTTGCTGAATAATGTTAAGTGACGTTTGTTAAGTGTTTAATCTTGCGTTCGTCATGAGCACCTTGTGACGTCTCTGTCTCTTTTTGGATGAGACCTGAGAGGCGCAGTTGTGTACCCACGGTCACATAGGTAGAAATGGCGGAGCCAATGTGTCAACCGAAAAATCAGGTTCCAGAACCCCGTGACATAGCCACTTCTCCACACAACCTGACACCCAAGTTGTCATGGTGATACTAAGGAGGGTGATGTCAGATACTTGCTATGTCCCACATGCTATTTGTGCCTTAACTCACAATAACCCATATAAGTTAATACTGTTCTCACTCCAATTGACAAGACAGGATATGGAGATACAGACCCTGGGCCTCTGATAGGATTTCCTGTTCTTTTTATGGTGCTGGGAATCGATCCTAGGGCCTCAGACATGCTAGACAAGTACACTACCACTGTGCTACATCCCAGACCCTTGATGATAGGTAGGTTTCCCCTTTTCTATGCACAGATTGCTTCTCTTCTTGTGGTGTACTTTTTTTTTTCTTGCACAGTTTCATCAATACACCCATTAACAAGCATTTAGGAAGTACCCACGTGCTCAGGGCTGTACTTCCAGGCATGGGAGCATGCGGTTGGAGTTACTGCTCTAAAGATGCTTAAAATCAAGCTGGGGAAATGGATTGATCTTTGCAAAAAATAAAATAAAGGTCAATATATAGTGAAGTGTGAGTTGTGAATACACAAAGTAGTCATTTTACGCATCTGAAGAAGTGAATGGGAATGAAGTACTCAGAGCAGAACGCTCCCCAGGTTCTGAGGGAATTTACTCTTGCCAGACTCAGACTTCAATGTTGGCTCTGAGCAGTTGTCAGTGCACAGTGGAGCATCTCTGCACTACAGTTTCCTTTAAGGTTGCCATAGGAACCAGGGTCATAAGGGGATACTGACCTGTTATCCCATTTGTGTCTGTTGGGTTGACTTCTTATCCCACCTACTAAGAACACCATCCAGAATAGAGTAAGTGCTCAATAAACATTTGTAATTGAAGGATTATGAGCAGGAGAGGAATATTGTGGTGAAAGAAGGGCATATGTGCTTGGCCAAATTTTGGCTTGGATGAGAAGGCAGGAATATTATTTCACAAAAGAACATTGGGAAACACCAGAAAGGATCTCAGAGCCCTACCCATTCCTTCCCTTGGGGTGTAGTATCATCTGGGCAGTTGTGATTCTAGAACCCTCCCTGGAGAAGAAAAACTCACAGGTACTTGGTGATAGTGCAAGTTAAGAATGAGGGTCTCTTGTTATCAATTTCCTTTTCCTTGCTTTTTCCTCTAGTTAGCAAACCTTTGAATGCCAAGCCCAAGTCTTGGTTACATCCCATGTTTCCTTCAGAGGAAACTGCACTAGAAATTGAAAGCAGAAATGGGTTCATTTGTTCTAATTCATGGGAGGCAGGTAAGATTCCTATTTATGCTCCACCTTGGCTGTCTCTTTTCTACTCTGGATTTGATTCTCTTCTTTGTTTATTAAATTCTTTCCAGTCCTAGACTGGGGATTGTAGGTCACTGGTAGAGCACTTGCCTAGATTCAATTCTTAACACCAAGATCAATCAATCAATCAATCTTTCTGGTTCTTAGGCAAAACTGTGAATTTTCATCAAAATAGAATTTTTAAATAATATTCTTTGACTCCGTGATTTCATTCCTGAGAATTTATTCTTATAAATGACTGAGGAGAATGTTATTTCTACAGATACTTATTGCTACAGTAGTTAAAATACTGAAAACACTGGAAATAAACCAAATGTCTATAGAAATAGAAAAATGGTCGAGGACACAAAATGACAGTAATCTACTTAATAAAACATTCTGCACTTTTAAAATTATAATTATGAAGACTAGCAATATGGAAAATGCCTATGATGTAAGGTTAAGTAGAAAACAATACTGCATTGATTTTAGGCTGTGACTATATTAAAATAATGTGCACATCTGGATGAGAATGAGAAAAAAAATTAGAAAAATGAAGATAATGGGATTTGTTGGGATATCAAAATTGTGGGTAAAATTTCCCTCTTTCATTGTCTTTAAATTATTACCACTTTGTACGATTCAAGGGGATTGGAATAAAGATGATCTGACTACATGACAGAGCTGACTGCCCCATCTAAAAACTGAAAGGGTCACCAGGTTCTGCATTATGCACCCTCCAGAATCTCAGTAATGCTACCAACCTCAGAATATTGTATCACCCCAGAATTCTCACAATTTCAAGGTGTCCCCAGTCAAGATGCTCATGTTCCAATGTATAATTTCTGTCAAGTTACTATGTAACCTTGCTAAGTCTCAGCTTTTTAAAACATAAAATGGATATGGTAGTAACACTGACTGCATGTAGATGTTGTAAGGGTATAAATAAGACATTGAAAGCAATATTTACTATAGTAGCTTAACAGAAAGCACTCAATCAAGGAGAGCTAGTGGTCGTGTTATTGCAAAGGCTCTGAATTTTCTAAAATGTCAAAAAGAAACTTGTACTTAGGGAAAATGTTCCCAAATTCCTCTTGGTGATATCTTTGGGTTTTATAATGCCTTCTCTCTCATTAGTTATCAGCTTCCTTGAGATTTGAGTCTTCTCAAGTTTTCCTGCTTGCATTGTACACACTGTCTATATTACTCTGTTTAAATCATGTGAGGGAGCTTAGCTAAATTTCAAACCAAGTAGCACAGCCTGCATAGTATAGTACTCTGAAATTTGGAGAAATGCAAATCTCTAGGTCAGGTAGAAAGCTGGAGAGACGCTGTTGGTGATGTTACCAATGACTAACCCAGATGGGGAATGTGAGAAGGCCGGGGGGTGCCAGGAGCAATGGCCAAAGACAAGAGAGGAATTTGGTTTGAAAGGAAAGTGTTAAGATAGCAACAGACTGGAAAGAGAAGTCCAGGGTGATTTGTGGCCTGTTGAGTACCAGGAAAAAAGATGTGGCAAAAGAAGGCACAGATGTTCTGAGGAACGCAGGGAATTTATGACAGTTCATAGTCCAACTGCAATAAATGGCTGCCAAAGGCAAATCTCAGTAGATGGTGGGAGCACTGGCTCTTAGAAGAAGATAGGAGAAGACTAGGATTTCACAAGTGACCTTTACCAGAGTATGTTCTTGAACCATAAGCAAAAAAGATGAAAAGAAGAAGGAGAAGTTTCTTGGGAAGAAAGTAAATTAGCAAGTGTTTAAAAGTAGATTAAAATATTCCTAAACCAACAGATCTCCTTTTCCTATCTTTTTTTTTTCCTTCAATAACTTGAGCTTCAGTATAGGAAAGAGAATGTAGGGTGGGCTCTCCAGTCTCCTATCAGAGCTCCACCACTCAGAGTCAAAAGCTTCCAATGCCATTGCATGGAACTATTCTAAGACCTTGAGATTCATTTCTCCTCAGCAACCTGAAGGTTTATGCATCTTAAAAATATATGTATGTAGTTGACATAGGACAGATTATGGAGACCATGCCCACCAAGAGGTCATTGGACTCATTATTCTCCTTTCTCCCAAGAACAACAGCTTTGAGTAGGGTGGCAAAGAAGAAGGTGCTGACACTTTTCTACTGTGAAACTGTATATCAGAAGAGAGCATTTAGCCCCTGCGCTGGGCCCTTGTTTTCTGTTAGAGTCAGGGAAGAGCCGAAGACACCTATTGGCATAAGCAATGTCTCCATGAAACTTTCCCAAACCCAGACTGAGCCAAAGAGAGCGCACAGAAGGCAAGTGTCAGGGGAAATAAAATGGCCCACAGCCGTTATTCAGGCTCAGTGTCCCTGCCCCAAAAGAGCCTCCCAGCTGAGTGTCATGTTAGGCCTCACATTGCTCGTTCTCAGTGAGGCCAACTAACTCTGCAACTGGGGAAAGATTTTGTGATAAATTAGAAAACAGCTTGTGGGACAACAGTCTCTGGTTCTCAGAAAGGAAATTCACAGAAGTGGGTGAGTGGCCAGAAGGCCAAGAGGCCATTGCCTCAGAGTGGGTCCCAGGGCAGTGATGTGGCCATTCACAATGTGTTCCAGTATGTAAGAAAAACTACTAATAGAAAAGAGTGTGATTTTTTTTTCCAGCCAGTATCACAAGCCAAAAATATTTTTCTATGCTGAATTTAGTAAAATAATTAAAAGAATCAGAGTTTTTCTTGGTGGATAATTGTATTTGCTAAAAAGCATTTAATGAGGTTTGGGATATAGGCATGATGTTGGTCCCAGATGAAATAAAGACAAGAACATGACTTATCTTGGTGTCAAGCTGTAACTTCTCTCTCTCTCTCTCTCTCTCTCTCTCTCTCTCTCTCCCTCCCCCTCTCCCCTCCCCGCCTTATTCATAGATAGTTCACTTCTTCAATTTGGAAAAATAATATGTGGGCAATGGGGAGAAAGTTAAGAGGAACATAGAAGGTAAACGCTAACAGACTCAATAATGAATCTGCTATAATATCAAAAGATGTAGGAAACTCTAAAACCCAATAATTTGAGGAAAGCACTTAAGGTCTCTTGGTCATACTTAAGCAATCAAATACTATCATAAAAAGAAAGAAAAATTACAGCATCAAAAATCCACAAAAAGTAAAAAAGTCATGGTCTGATAAGTCCAGATTTTATCCTAAAGGTTCTGAAATAAAATAATCACACTCTAAATGAACCATTCAACCTCAGTCTGCATACTTGCCTGATATTTGATGAGTAATATTACAACTTGCTTGAGAATTTCTTGCACAGATTTTAGAATTTTAGTAACCTCAGCATTCGTTTATTTTGCCAAAAAAAGTGGGACGGGGGGAATAGCATTTGAAAAACCATGTTTACAATCTTTCTCATCTGATTTTATTCCCTTGGCACATGTTGGATACCAATGTCTGGTGGCCCACTCTCATCATCAGAGATAAGACAACATGTAGTTGGGAATTTTCAGGGAAATTGCATCTGTTCACCTGAACGGAAGTAAATATCACACAGAGGATTCATAGATCATTGACAGGCACCAAAGAAATTAGTGAGATAAAACATTGGCCTACATTGAGCAATAGAAAGGTAAGCATTTTGGCCAATAATATTAACAATCCGCCTTGGGGTAGAAAGAGTCACTTATTCACCTCTTGAAGATGCAGTTTTGTGAAGTGTAATGATAAAAGGCCTTGTAGAAGGGATTCCAAGAAAGACTCTTACACTAACCCCTCTTCACTACTATATTTTCCTGTTAATAAGGAAAATAACTGCTGTGATGATAGATAGATAGATAGATAGATAGATAGATAGATAGATAGATATAAAGACAGAGAGATCAAGGAAATATAGCATAGTTATAATAACAGGGAAATAACTTATATATTATTGATTTAAAAAATGTGTAACCACCCAGAAAGAAGCTTGAGATTATTCAGTACCTCGGTTATGTACATGAGAAAACTGAATCTTAGCCAGTTTGGGTGGCTTGTGAGACACACAAAGGATCCCGAGCTGGAATGCAGTGATGTTTTTGATATCCCATCCTGCCTTCCTTCTGTCCCTTCTCTGCATACAGCACGGTGCTAGGTGCTATAGAAACACTCCCAGGACCTTTCCATCCAAGAACACTGTTGACCCACCAGCATGGAAGGGGCATCACACAGGACCCAGCTGGCACTCAAGTGCTCACCAGGCAGTTATTTATACCGTGAAACACCTGAACCGTCTCCTCCTGTCCTCCCTCCCCCTCCCTCTCTCCCTGTCTTCAGTCTGTCACTGACTCTGGCTGCTCCCTTTTCTGCCATGCTGCCAAGGGCTGTCCCTGCTGCTGTGGAGGCTGTCTTCCAACAGTTCACTTCCTGACGCAGCCCCCGTGACTCCCTTGACAGGGCCTCCACCTCCCAACACACTCCCTTCAGACATGCCAGGCTTCCCTGGCAGCCATCGCCCCTTCACCTGCCATCCTGACCCTGTCACACCCACCCCTGGGAAAATGTCCAGATGTGCCCCAAGCAAAAAAAAAAAAAAAAAAAACCCAGAACCAGAGGTCTGAGCGAGGAGACTGACAGGGAGCAGGGCCCCTGAGAACACAGGACAGGTGCCAAGTGGCACAAATAAGAGAAACGAGAGACTCTAGGGGGAAACTAAAAATGAAGAGAATGTGTTTTAATACCCCTGTGACTGATTCGTCTTTCTGTGCCACCAGAGAGAGAGGTGTTACCCTTTATTCATGAATGCCCTGCGTTCTGCCCACAAGACCTCTTTTCTGAAAGAGTAACAATAACAGCATAAGTATAAGAGATAATGCTGCTGGCATGTCCACAGTCGCCAGTTTGCTTGCAATTTTTGTCACAGTCTTTCTCACAGAAAGAAGAAGAAGAAGAAGAAAAGAGAGAGAGTTCATATATACAATTCCTCAACACCTCTTCTCATCCTTTCTCCTGTCATTTTCATCTCATGGGTCCAAGATGGAGTCGTGACTAAGTGGGCCTGGTGACACAGTATACTTGGTGATTGCTTATTCCCAAAGCAGGGTTGGCGGGAGATGAAGCCCTCTTTTATAGTCATTTCTGGGAGGGAACAAACCTCTAATTGCTAGCCCACCATGAACTTTGCAAGACATGAGCTTTTGACCTGACATTCATCGGTAAGTAAAAAGAATGGCTATCAATATCAGGAGAAGAGGGGAAAGGGAAAAAGAGAAGAAAAGAAAGAGGTAAGCCATGAATGAGAGAGAGGCAAGAGAAATACAGATGCTGGTTAAAGAGAGGGGGAAAGAGCTTCTGACTACGTATTTCACCCACACCCATCCCAATGCCTTGCAGCATTGTTTTAAAATAAGATGGATGAATATTGCCACTGATAAACCAATGATTTTAACCACTGAATTATTGAGGAAAAATCAACAGTAACAGGGGGTCAAGATCATCTCATATGACTTTTCCTTGTTGGACCTACTTGGAGGATCCATTCTCGCTCAGTGTCTACTCTAGATTAAAATTGTTCAGGATAGTCTGCACAACATAAAGTCTAGATAGCCTTTCATTTATTTTAATGGAGAACACTCCTCCTGTATTTCTAGATAGCCATCTGTTTCAACCAAACTTGGGGGGAGGTGCATTTTTAAGAATAAGAGAGGAAGGGGATACCTGCCCAGCTAACTATGTTAAGCAACTCAACTCCATAATACAAATAACCCATATTTATGTAGTTTATTGCATGCCAGACATTGTACAAAACACATTCTTCATCTTCATAACAGTTCTAGGAGGTACTTTTGCTATGTCCATTTCATAGACAAGGATTTGGGTTTTGGAAGATTTGGTGTCTTGCTAAACCAAAGTGAACAGTGAATAATGGTAGATTCTAGACCTGTCTGACTCCAAAACCTGTGCTTTTGATGACTCCATATTTTGACACCATCAACAGTATGACAGATCTTATTCAAATTCCTTAATATGTTCTAAAGTAGAAACTACATAACTAGAAAATGGTAGCTAACTTATTTAGCAGGACCCATTGAAGTAATTCAAACCTAAAAATGACCTCTTGGCATTTGATTATCTTTTACCTTAGACGCTGATAAGCCAAACCATTCCCTTAGGACAGGGTTTCTGTGCAGCAAAGCATTTCTCTTGCCAAAGTATAATTTTGTTGGCTACATCTATCTCCTCCAAGCCCTGGAATCAGACCTAAGCTAGTAAATTGTGCTGTCCTGGCAAGATGCTCATCCTCCAGGGCATTGTATCAGGCTAAAGTAATACATCATGTTGCTTCCCACTCTGTCGGCCCATTTCTCCAAAGAATCTTAAAACAGTAATGTTTCTGCTTTGAATCTCTAGTTGTTCTGCCCATAGGCCTTGTGCTTTAGCTCCCTGGCCTTGGAAACCAAGCTGAACTGAGCGGCACCCTTTCACACCTGTCCTTGTGTCAGGCTTTCAAAAGAAAAGAGGCTCACAAGAAAGGGGCAACCCCACAGTGCTCTGTTTCATTCCTTTTAGACCCACAAATAAACATTGACTTTATTGGGTAACAAGAAGACTTTGGTCTTTGGGGTTATGGGGATTTAGTAGCTGAGAAAGAATTGCTGGGTGGTGGTGGTGGGGGGTGGTAGGTCATATAAGGCCACCATTCCTAGAAAAGATGACCTCGTCCCATTAAGAGGTAGTGAGGCCAGCAAACATGGCCAATTAAAAATTAACACAGGCCAAAAGTGAAATCGATACCTAAATTTGATAGGTTTTCAAGAAAAGTTTATGACACAGAGTTCACAGAAAAGAGAATATTTTCTCAGGGTTCACTTTTACAGATGCCAAAGGTCAGTCTTACTTGGAAAGACCCTTCCACAACAAAATCAGAGATGTATATGGTTCATTAGCAAAGTATAAGATAGGATATATATTCATAAATTCTTCAAAACCAACCCTAGTTTCTAAAGCTTTGCTATTGACAATAATTCACCCTGATATGTGTTTGAGTATATACAGGTACATATCCATGTTATTCTAAATGCATAGCAATATGACCAGTAGTAAATCTTTCTTTCCATATTTTTACTAAGCACATGACTGTCAGTATCTCGATATTTGCCTCAAATAAAGTAATATTTTCACAGAAATGTTTTAAAAGGTAAAATATTGACTCAAAAGGTTTTAAATTAAATGTGAATACCACAAGTTTAGGAAATATCAACCATTCAAGGTATCACTTTTGGGGTCTAGATAATAGTCATACCATAATTTTATTTATACTAGGAATTCAGGAAAGGTGTCTGGTTTTCCAATATAAAGCCACCAAATGTACAAAATACTGGAAAGTGATCTATTTTTCTGCAGATGAAAATTAAAATGCTAAAATGCAGGACTGGGGGTGTAGCTAGTTGTAAAGCACATGATTAGCTTGCACAAGACCCTGGGTCCAATCATCTTTGGAAACACAACATACACACACACACACACACACACACACAATGCTAAAATGTAGACCACTTTAAGATTAGTTCCATCTTACATAACTTTTCTACTAGTATCCCACATAAAATTATGTCCATGGAATGTATTTGTATCAGACAACATGCCCTACAGAACAACATTGTCCTAAGAAACCAATCCTTGTAAATTATTCCAAATTGCCAATATATCTGGAGGTCTGAAATAAACAATTGGGATAAGAAACCTAATTTTCTGGCTTCTATAGAACTTAACTGTGATTTTAAGTTGTGTAGTCAATCCTCTGTTAATCAAAATTAAATGAGGATAAGTTTATTAGCTAATAATTCCATTTTTTACTAGACACATAATTGAGAATTTTCTTAAAAGAAAACCTCAAAATATCCAACTTGGATTGTCTTACCTCTTTTATCATGCTTTCAAAAAATGGTGCATTTTGGAACCTTCTCCTGTTAGCAAATTTCTAGAGAGTAATTTTATTCCTTGGACCCCAAAGAGTAACAAGTACATGTCTTCAAAACTAGATATATCTCTATTTGGAAAATGTTTGCAGTTGTCATTATTTAAATACTGATTCTTCAAATCAATGTTTCCTCTTTCCAATGACTTAAAATAGAGTAGAGCTTTCTCAGTAAGCAAGAGGGGAAGTCTCAAAGGAAATCAGTCAAGTACAAGGTCTCAACTGCACGTCCCAAAACTGGTAAGAAACAAAAACTTGTGCAGCCCCAGTAGAGGTAGTTTTATCAGTGGAGAATTCTTTGCTCTCGAAGTGATAACCCCAGTTAGATCTCAGCATCACACATTGCTCCTTAACAATGGAGGAGAGCGAGTGGCTTGCATCCATGACAAAATGCGAGACTCAGCTGATTGATGTGGTTTTGATGATGCCACAATTCTGCCCAAAACCCTTGTAACTAGCAAGTTTGCCCTGAAGATTATTGAATTACTCCACTGACCATGCATTATTTAAAGGGAAGTGCTGTTATTACAGAAGCCAGCTGTTTAACCATTGGAATTCTGTCTGTTGGCCAACTTTCAAGACACAGTAGTGTGTTATGACTAAACATTATGTCTACTCCTAGACAGTCGAAGTCTAGGTTAGGCGGTGATCAACTTCTCTGATAAGCAGTCTTTGGTCTACATGCTATGAAAGTGCTGAAGCACAACTACTGGCAAAATAAATACATAAATATATGAATTTTCAATGTTAAGACTGTCAGTGAGAAAAATCTGTGTGTTGTTATACATGCCTCTTCACTGTAACAACAGAGTGAGTATTTAGACACTTTATAATGCTGGTACAAGAAAACTCTGGGATTGTCTCCCATTGTAGAAGGAACAAGCTCAGTCATATCTCTCGTTGTATTGGGTAAGGACAATGAAAAATGTTCTGAGCATCTTGGAGAACCCAAATGATGGATAGAAAACAAATTTTCAACTTCAATATTCAACAATATTTGAACTTCTTTCTTGAGGACAATGTGAGTGGCTTCCAACCACAATGAATATTCAGCCTAGATGAGCTTTTTCTACCATCTTTTCTTGGAATCTTTAGAACAGAAAAGACCAGAGTACTTATCCACTATGCTCAACTCAGCAGTGAGCTCCTAGGACCGCTGACCGGTGTTCATGTTGCCTTTATTTAACTGCTTTCTGCAATGGGGAGCTCACTGCTTTCAGGGATGTCTGTCTCATTATTAACTCTTTTGAATTTAAATTGTTAAAAAATGTTTTTCTTCTATTAAACCAAAATTTGTTTTCTATTTATAGAAATACCAATTCTGATTCTACCCACCACAGCAGAAGTATATAATATAGAGTTTTGTTCCATTTCATTTAAAAATTCATCAAAATGAATAGAGTAAGCTGTAATTTTGAGGTCATTAAAAGTACCTATTTTTCTCAAAAATTATACTGGAGAAAATTATTTTATTGCCTTTTCTAATAAATCACATTGAGTCAGGTTTCCTGTTTTAGTCCAGAGAAGCACATATCTTTATTGTGGTTCAGAAAAAGAAGGCATATGAGGATTTGAAGATAAAGGACAAAACTTTGACTCACAGTTGTGGTCTCCCAATTGGTGAGAGATGATGATTGTTTGTTAAACCTCTTAATGTAGAACCAGAAATCAAGCCTATAGGGCACTTCAAAGGATAAATTAAATTTAAAAGGCAATAGGTAAACACTTGTCATATTCATATATTCTGAATAGAGTACAATGATTCCATTGTAGACATTATGAATAGACAAAGGAAAACATCTAAGATCCTGGTAGTGGAGATAAGTGGTAGTTATATTTTATGGGAAAATCCAAGTCTGTATAGCACTACTTCAATAACATTTTAAAAAACAGATATGGACATAAAATCAACTTTCTTTATGGAACATTACAGAAAACTCCTAATATTCTCTATTCTAAAATTCATCAGTCTAAGAACTAAAAAACACAGCTACTTCATAAACTGAGTCATGTCAAACCTGAGCTCACCTAAGACAGGCAACAAACCTGGTGTCAGGTATGTCTGCCATTTTTGGCTGTGGTGATTACTGTCTGTTTCCCAAGAAGAAAGAGACCTTTGACTGTTGACAGTTGCCAAGAAGGGATGATAGGACACAGAGTGGCTCTGCTATCCCAGGTGAGGGTTGGCGACTTCCTCCTGTAGTAGGTAAGGTTTTCAGAGCAAGGATTAAGTCAGGTGTGCATGAAAAGAGAATGCAAGTGTAGCTCCTGCCATCCCAAAACCTATCCCTCTCCATTTTCAATGTATAAGCCTGAGTTTTCAAATCAGTTTTTTTCTGAGTTGGCCACACATTTGGAAGTTTCTGGAACCATTCCTACAAACCCATCCCCAAATATCAAATTTCTATTTCATCGTCAACAAATGAATCCCAATTAGGTCCTATTAAGAAATAGATTGTCTCAACACAGAACAATCATTACCTGTAGCTGATGACAATGACAATTAGCACAAAAATGACCATGTCACCTTCTTTTTTCCCTACCTCAAGAGAAAAACCACTAATCTTGACTGGCTAGCCACTTAGCAAAAAGTATGTAGAAGTGCTTTGTGGATTACAAAGAACCATGTCAGCCAATTTGGGTCTTTCTTCTAATTTATTGTCCCAGGAAAAGATTATAAAAACAAAACAAACAAACAAAAAAAACACACGGAAAACATTGTTTACATTGCTCAGGGGATCAGCCAGTCTCGGCTTGCCAGGACCTGGCTGGCAAGTCAGAGCAGAGTCCACTTCTATACTAGCCTTTGCCCCCATGGCAAGTGAAGGCAAAGCCAAGGCTCCAATTGGGGCCAGCTGCCTGGTCCCTCCCAAAGCCCACAACCATGAGAAGCCCACAGCGTTTGCACTGGGACCCAGCAGCAGATCCTGCCCAGAGAGTCCACAAATGAACCCTCACTAAGTGACTACCTCCAGCTGCCCTAAGAATGACAATAAACCTGCCTTTCGGGAGGAAGCACCACCAGGCTTGCATGCCAAGCATCAGGAAAACATTTGGGTTCTTAGAGGATGCCATGAACAGTTGGCCCTTCCAGCAGAGAGGCAGCCAGACTAGTCTGGTAGCTGGCCATTACCGTGGGCCTGACATCCCCAAATGAGGAAGTTCAAAATATACATGAGGGTCTAGACTTTCAAAACCCCATCCTTAAGTATAGTGTCATTATCATGCAAACATAAGACTTTTTTTTTTTTTTAAATATCAAGCTTTCCCAGATCGGGGATTAAGTTTGAATCTCTTTCATATTTGTAATTGTATTCTTGTAGATTGATGGTTTGTAAATTGTCTTCCATGAAGCCTGGACCTCCATGGAGAAACCCAGGCACCTCACCTCCCATAGGAGACAAGGGAGATGAGAAAAGGCCAAAGTCCAGTCTCCCTACCCTCACCTGAGCCAGAGGAGCTTCACCTGGGTCTGTTTTATGTTCTGGTGTATAGGCAAGGTTTGATTTAACAAAAGATCTAATAGGACACAAATTTACAAATAATTTTTCCAGGTGCATGTGAAGTTCTGTGTGAGCTTGTTTTGCCCTCTCTTTTATTTCCAAAGCCAAAAGAAGTGTGCCCCAAACAAAATCAAACCAAGCCAAGACCTACTTGCCAAGTAAAGAGGGCTAATTGATTTGAGTTCTCCCTCTTAGCAATCAGAATCACATGGAAGATGGACTTTTAGTTCAGTCTGTCTCAGTCTAGTAGATTTCTATTAAAAAAAAGAAATGATTATACTGATCCCTCAGGTGATGCTAGAAGGAGCCCTATCCCACTGCTACTATGGGTTCTAAGTTCCCAAGCTTCTGGGTGCAGTCAACAGTAACACTGCTTCTTTATAGACCATATAAGACCCAGAAAGGGTGCTCAGAGGAAGCAAACCAATATTTATTTAGCATCTACTATGTGTCAGGTGCTGCATTAGGCACTACCCTTACATTCTTTCCTCTAATATTTTATTTGATCCTCTATTTTGACAAAGAAGATATTATTAACCTCATTATATAAATGGGGAAACTGAGGCCTAAAGAGCTTACATGACTTGTCTAGAGTCACATGCCAGGTCTCCTGGGCTTGATGGAGCACTTGGGCTTTGCAGAAAGCACATAGGAGTTTGAATCCTTTCTCCACCACTTACTGCATGCGTCCCCTTGAGCCAGTTGTTCCCAAATGAGTCTCAGTTTTCACACCAGTAAAATTAGGAGCCCTTTTCATACTTTAAACCCCTTTCATCTTCAATTTGATATTACAAAGGAAGCAGTTAAGGGAAAAAGCAAACCTTGGAGCTGTCCTGCATATAAAAAATATACAGATTTGTTAAAAAGATGAAGAACACCCAGTTTTCCCAGAACCATTTATTGAAGAGTATCCTTGCTCAAAAATGTGAGATAATGGATAACCCAAATATCCTGAGTTGATCATTACAAAGTATATTCATGTAATGAAATATCACATTGGATCCCATAAACATGCACTAATATTATCTGTCAAAAGGACAAATAAATAAGCAAAAAAGAGGTTAAGGAAACTTACTGCATGATTTTCTTTTAGTTAATATTTTTAGTGGCCTCCCAAATAAACCAATATATCAAAAGTGTTCAGATTAGACAAGATTCTTGACAAGTTGCTGAAAACATAGAAAGAAATTCTCCCAAACTTCTCTCCAAGTTTTGTGGTGAATGAGTTCATGCCAACAAATATAGTGTAGACCCCAGGAGACACAAGGAAACCAGGAGGATCCGTGGGGTCCGGAATTGCTGGGGAAGCTTCCAGGAGAAGGTGAGATATTAGAGGATGAGTATTGGCTCCAAGTGGAGAGAAGAGAGAGAGCGTAGAGAGTTGTAAGATTAAAAGTAGCAGATTCCACACTAACCCCAGCCACTCTTCATGTGATTTGTACAGACAAGCCCACGGGGTACGGCTCCAGCAGTCGGAGGGCACCTCAGACAGGCATCGTGGATGAGTGTTGCTTCCGGAGCTGTGATCTAAGGAGACTAGAGATGTACTGCGCACCCCTCAAGCCTGCCAAGTCGGCCCGCTCCGTCCGTGCCCAGCGCCACACTGACATGCCCAAGACTCAGAAGGTAAGCCCACCTGGGTGGGATCCAGTCACCCTCAAGTGATCTCCGTCTTCTGCGCATGGGTGGGTCTAACAGAAATTCTGCCTCCAGCCTCCTGGTTAAAAGGGGGAAAAAACCATTCCCACCAACAGGATGGATTCTATGTCCATCCCTCAGTCACTCAGCATTGCAAATTTCACCTTCCCCTGCTCTGGATGATCTGGAATATGGTGTAAAACACTGGCAAAAATATGGGCTTTGGAGCCAGGCAGGGTAGCACACACCTGTAATCCCAGTGGCTCTGGAGGCTGAGACAGGAGGATCGCAAGTTCAAAGCTAGCCTCAGCAATGGCGAGGCGCTAAGCAACTCCATGAGACCCTGTCTCTAAATAAAATACAAAATAGGGGTGGGGATGTGGAGGGGTTGAGTGACCTGAGTTCAATCCTTGGTACCCCCCCCAAAAAAAATGGGCTTTAGAATCAGACAAAACTGTCGTAATTGTAATTGATAACTGAAAACTGAACTTGTTAATCCTGGAATTCTGTAATGGTGCAAAAACAAAACAACAACAAAAAAAAAAAAAAAAGCTCTGTACTGGCATCTATTTGAAATTGACATTCAGTGGGAAATACAAATTAGAGGGGAAAAAATTACAAATAGAAATTTCTGTTTGACTTGTGAGACCATCTAGAAATTTCTAATGATCAAAATTTGCAGGCATCTTTGTTTTCTACGAGTTAAACTATAAACATTAGAGGTACCAGCTATGCCATCAGAAGTACATAAAATCACCCAACAGATTTTTGTTGAATGGATGAGTGACAAATGAATATGAGGGCTAAGTAAAGGTTTAGTCTGTAAGTAGAAAGCATGAGAACTAAAGAGAAGATGAAAGAAGAGGAGAAAGTGAGGAAGATGAGTTAAAAAAAAAAAAGATAAATTTTAGGACTCTTTGGGGACTCTGTTGAAAAAAAAAAATTCCTACATGTTGTTTTAATTTTTGAAGCCAAAAAACTCCACTGTTTAGAAAGCTCAGCTAGGAGACCATTCATCCCGACACCTCTGCTGCTTCCTGGTCTTAAGCCACAGCTGAAGCGGAAGGAAGACCTTGGTGTCTTAGTGGAGATGTCCCCCAAGAAGCCATCTCATGTGATATATAGGGACTGTTGAAGACAGGATGCACACAGAACACAGAAGCCAACAGTGAGTCCGAGAGAGAGGGCCACAGAAGAAACTTCTAGATAAGTGAGGTGGGAAGGTGTGCTGGAAGGGGGGGAAGGTATGTTCATTCTTTCTCTTCCCAGGTGACTCAGTGCCTCTTGATTTCTAGCCAGGGAGGAAGTGGGTGTCAGAGATGAGTCTCAAAGTTCTGGAACGTTGGGTCTTGGGACCCAGTTGTAGACTCTTCTCCAGGGCCAATGCTGGCTTCCTGCTTTCTATGGAGCCTGGGCATTCTGGGCTGACTCAAAGACTTTGTCTTCAGGGTCACCCTAGGAACAGCCTCTTCTCAATGCAATTATTTTTGTGATGTTTACAGTATCAGCTCCCATCTACCAACAAGAAAAAGAAGTCTCAGAGGCGAAGGAAAGGTGGGTCAAAGCTACACCCAGGAGGGGAACAGAAGGAAGGGGCAGAAGCAAGTCAGCAAATCAGAGCAAAGAAGAAAGAGCAGAGGAGGGAGACGAGGTAGAAACTGATCAAACAAGGAAAATGGAGGAGAGAAGGACTAAGCAGACAGAGGCCAGTCTAAGAGAGGAAATGCTGTAGAGGACATGAAGACCAGTGGCCCTGACAGCGCTAGATAATGCTCACGATGGAAGGAGAATAACCTGTTAAATGGGAAAGAAAAATGGAAAGCCAAGAAAGGACAAGGAAAGTGGCAAGAATGGATAAAAAAAAAAAGAGCAAAAATTATAAGAGGCACACAAGATGCACCCTTTTCCTTTCCCCTTCCAAAATTTAAATGAGTAAAAACAATTCAGATAAAAAAGGCTTTTATATGTATTTTTATTTTAAATTTTCTACTAATCTATAATAGAAGAATTGCCCATGTCAATATATGTTCAGAGTTAAATATTAGCCCCAAATTCTCAGCAAGACTGAATTGTGTCACAGAAGTTCCCAGATTTCTTTTCCTGCAATATTATTGGAGGCCGTGTTTCTTGGTCAGGTCCAGGGGTCAGACCAAAGGGCACCCAGTATTTACCTAAAGGCTTATGAGGTAACCTTTGAGAGGTCGCTGAACTTTTTTTTTTTTTTAACTTTGGAATCTGATTTTTAAAATGTATCAGTTGGCTAAGGCTGCCATAACAAAGTGCCACAGGCTGAGTGGCTTAAAACCACAGAAATTTTTGTTCTCACAGTTTCAGAGACTGGAAGTTCAAACTTCAGGTATCAGGTGTTTCAGAGGCTCTCAGGAAGGTTCTGCATCAGGCCCCTACTTTGACTTGTAGATGGTCTCCTTCCTGAGTCTTTCTCATCTTCCCTAGGTACATATGTCTGTGTCCAGTGCTTCCTTGTATAAGGATGATAGTCAGATTGGATTAGGACCCAACTTAATGACCTCATTTTAACTTAATAACTTGTGTAAAGATCCTATCTCCAAATAAGGAAACATTTCTGAGGTACTGGGAATTGAGACTTCAACATATAAATTTCAGAGAAGGGAACATAATTCAACCCATAATGAAAACTCCTGATGTCCAATTACTACCTTCTAATTATCTTTCCTAGAACCACCCCCAACACATACACACTCTCTTTACCTTATAGTGAACTCCTTTTACACACACATATCTAGATTTGACTTGGATTTTTAGATTAAAATTCCATGAGTTTCTGCTCCATGAAAAACATTAGGACCATGTTATGTTAGAGATGGAAGAAGCTTCAGAAATTGTTTTGTTCAATCCCTTCATTTTAAATACAAGGACAGTGAGATTTAGAAACGGGTAAAGACATACTTAGATTCTAAGCTTTTCTTTCTTCTGGCCAGCCGACAAAAGTACATAATCAATGAATCAACTGAGAAAAAATTCCAAAAGGAGAAAGAGAACAGAAATGAATACATGAAGTCTCCCGCTAATTTAATATTTTTCATCCAGAAGGAAATAGTAAATAACAGAAGAGATGCTGGATTTCCCCGAGGGTGAAGAAAAACTAAGTCGATTCACAGAATTTAAGTCTTAGAGATCTTCTTCACTTTTCTGGATTTAATCGGTAGGAGCAAAGTCTTCCTAGAGGATAAAGCAAAAAGTCTCAAGATCATCCAAATTGTGAATTATAGTCATTCAGAGAGGGTAGAAAAGAGAAGTACTTAGCCAAGTAAATGATGAAGTCGGGGGTAAGAAGATGACTAAAAACCACACATGACCTAGTCCATCCAGGTAGCCTAGTTTAACGAAGTCATGGTTCTTGGTGGCCCTGCTCTGCTTTCTGCTCCAGATCACCCTTCCTGAAAACCCAGCATTCATTCAGTATGGAGACTTCCAAGGCTCAATCCATAAGGAAAAGTTCTAATCAGAAGCTTCTCAAGGAACCATTAGTTCAGCAGAAGAATTCAAAGTGCATGTCTTGTGGAAAGGTTTGGGTAAACTATTACTACGCATAATCATAAACTATATTCAAGAAGAATTTTATAAAGGCAAGAGAGCTGTCTAGTTAAAGTTCCCATAGTCTTAGACTATGCATTAAAATAAACTTTCTTTGGGAATGGGTTTTATCAACCCTAAGCAATCCTTTGGAATTACCAAATAATGATTGCCATGTAATAGGTACTATCAATACCAAAGAGCCCACTGGATGGATGGACAGATGGACAAATAAGTGATTTAGATGACTGTATCATGGTGGAAAGACAGACCATAAAAACAAGTTCACTGCTGAGATGAAATGATTTCTATGTAGAATAGTGAGGCAAGTACAGAGTAAAACAGGAAAGGACACAAATCTTATATATTTGGAATGTCCTTCTCTAACATAAGGTGAATTGTTCAAGGACCTAAAAAAGGCTAAATGTAGTGAATGTTAGATGCTTATTAACTTCCTCAATGTTTTCTTAAAGTAGACAGAGTATTAATAGTCACTTAAAATTTCCAATTTTCAACTTTAAATGTTTTCCTTAGGGGAAATTGATGATTGTGTGCAAAATGAATTGAAATAAGTATGGACTCATGATCCTAAAATAAAATTATTGGAAAACATTTTTCTTGAGCATCTACAATGTAAAATATCTCCATACTAGGCATGAAGGAGATTATATATATATTCATATTCATTAAGAGCACAGAATGTACAGTCAGAATGCCTGAGTTCAAATCCTGGCTCACTTACTAGCTACATAGTCTTAGGCAAATCATGTAATTAATCCTATGCCTTAGTTTCCTAGTCTGTCAAATGGGGCTAATAATTGCATCTACCTCATATAGTTGTGAGGACTGAGATTTTGTGTGTAGGTACAGACAAATGTGTATGTGTGTGTGTGTGTGTGTGTGTGTGTATGTGTGTGTGTGTGTGTGTATGTGTATTATGGTGACCAAAATGGCACATGGCACATGACAAGTGCTATTAAAGTATTAACTAATATTATTGTACTTCTGAAAACTAGAGCCATATGTAAAAAAGTTAGTCTCTTGAAGTAGAAACAATTTTCATATCACCAAAAACTTTAAGCCCAAGCTTGCCAACACTTTTTGGTGATGTGATAGTGAAATCTCAAGCATGTGACAGATGGAGAGAACCCAATGACCTAAGGCCCCTTCCAACTAGGAGAACCCCTGAAACTATGAAGAATTTCAATTGAAATGGTAGCTTGGCTCTTCTACATGAAGAACCATTAACATTTATTTCAGGACCACATAATGAACTTTTCAAAAGCCACCATTTTTCTCAACCAGTTAAAATCAAGTGTAATATGTGTTTTCCTTTCGTGGTGCCTGGGGAAAATGTATTTGTAGCATGAACTCCAGCTCTTGCTAGTTTTAAGTGAAAGTGCCAAACTAAATAGAAAGGGGGGATATTTCCGGGCTCACGCAGCTTCCGGGACACTTCAGTTTCTAGGACTGCCAATCCAGTGCCTTTCACAAGCATTTGATCTTCTTTCAAACGTCTCTTGAAAACAAACAAAACCTCATACAGCTCCTCAAATGTTTTTTGAATGTGGGTACTGTTAGGATGTAAGGATGGAACAGGAGGCAAATAAATGGCTTCCAAAGAATAACTCCCCACCCTCTCCAGTCTCTCCTGACCACCTCGCTGTCATCCACAGGGGAAGCAAGGCTTTCTGAGGTCATATATCTTACAGTTTCACAAGTCTGTTTGCATCCATGGGAGAAGATGAGGCCTATTCTCTTTTCTTGCCCACTTAAAGGGAATAGCACTCTTTTGCAATATTTAATAGAAAGGGTGAAGATGATTTTTCATCTGATAACAAAGTTGACAGTCTAGATTGAAAGTGGAAGCTTTGGGTAGAAATACAAAGATTAGCAGTTTGAGATGAAGCACAATCCCCCCTTTTTAAGTTTGGAGTATCCACTACAGAATTATATGCTCATCTCAAAGATGAAAGCCCCATTATTGATTTCTTTGATGTAGGCAAGACGAATCGGAGAAGCTCATTTTAGCAAAAGTTCTTCAGGGACCACTAAACACCTCACCTGCAAGGCCAAAATCAGTTTGTCCATCCTTAATGTTCTAAGCGAAATCAGAATTTTTCCCTGATGCCTCCATATTTGGCGGGGGCGGGGGGGGCTCTCGTGGAACTTTTGGATGCCTTTAGTCCTAACTCATTATTACCCAGCAAACAAAAGAGATAATTTAGAAATATAAACAGAAGACAGAACTGGGTATCAAGAACAGCAGGGAAATGATGAGAGACACTCATGAGTCCATGCCTGACATTTCTAGAGTCCAAAGGAAAGTTCTCACCATTTAAGGGCTCAGTTACAGCTTCCATGGGCTAGTGGTAGATGAGTAACAACAACTAGAAAACATTTTGGGAAATTCATGTCTTTATATTATTAACTGTTATGGTTATGGTTTTAAGAACCATTGATTAGGAAAATTATTTAAAAAGATAATACTAAAGGCACAGCCAAATGATTTTAATTCTAAATGTCCTTGGTAGTAATTCAGGATCTGTAATTACTTTTTCCATAGAATCAGTTTGCAAGTTGAGAAGCTTCTAAATCTACTTCTTGACCATGAGAACCAAGGTTCAGAGCACCCTTCCTCCCTTTTGTTGGAGACTAGGATTATTGGCAAAAAAACATCACATGCTTCTTGCACCATTTCCCCTTTCCTTAACCATAAATCTCTAACTTCCTCTATCCACTCTGGCATATTCTTTCATTTTCAATAGGTCCAATAAAGGAACATACATTTAGACTTGTTCAGGCAAGTATTATTTTCACTTTGGAAAAAAAATTTTAAAGGAGACAATGTCCACCTTGACTCCTCTAACTGGCATGGTCAGAATTGACATAAGATGGGATGTTGAGAGCAGGACCTCTGACTGGCTGAGCATGATAGCAACTCTTGTCTTTGGTAAAATTGCTCCACTGTTCCCAGTGAGAGACCAAGAAATTTTACATCAACCTTGCACTGGCCAAATGGGCCCAGGCTTTCAAGCTAGGATTCATATGCCAAAAGTTTTATAAAACTCTGTGTAAAATCTATAAACATTTGCATGGGGCTTTCTGTCTGGCCAACACCAAGAGGTTAAGTAATCAAAGACCAACCAGCCCTGCCATCTGTGAAAATATGATGGGCTATTTTCACAGCTGTAGATAACAATTATGGCAAGACAAAAATTCCAAATAATTAGGAGCAAGACCATGGCAAGTCTAGGGCTGAGAAAGATCCCTAATCCTGTGACAACTGTAAACTTGAGAATGCGCAAAATTTGTGTCATGGTGTGGCATGCTCGACTTGTTCATGAGGCATTGCAAGATGAGAAGAAAAGTAGCAAAGAACCAGTAAATGTACAACATCATTATTGTTCTTTTGTCAACATTAGTTGAGCAGGCCATTCTCGAATGTTCTGGTTTGTCTCTACAAATAATACTTGTCTCCTTTCTTGAAAAGGATAACAGGGTGGAGGAGGAGGTCCTTTTGGCACAATGCAACAAGTCTGATTTTTTAAGACTGTGCACGCATGAACTGTTCTTGTGCCATTTTCTGTCTTGGAAAAGCACTGGCTGGCATCTGTCATGTTTACTTTTATGTGCTAAAGTCTACCATCAACCTCAAACAGATGCAAATCACTTCAACTTGTCATAGTGTTATTTTGTACATCCTAAAATTTCAGAAGAGTCTTCCAAACTTCCAAAATTTCTCTCAATTCAGTGAGGAGGAAAATTCAGAACACAGAGTTTGAATGTTCTGCCCAGATTTGTCACACATACAAAGAATGAGTGGAAGAAGGCAACACCCTTTCCTACTAACCCTGCAAACTCATCACAACTGCATTACACTGACCCCCACAGGTAAAAACCCAGGGCCTCACATCTCTCAAGGACATCATTGTGTCAACTATCACACATGCTACTTGAAGTAACCCTAGCTTAAATCAGTTGTCAGATGAAACAATGGCATTTAGAAGTGTAAAAGTAAAGGAATCATCAAATCCAGCTCTTAGGTAAGAATGTGCCGAAACTCTTAACGCATTATCAGTACAATTGCTAGAATCTGGCGTTTCACTTTTTTAAATGCCGTAACACTTGAACCTTTAGCAATTCCAAAATCAACTCCCTCTGAGAAAGAGAGTATGCTTAAACTTTTTTTTTTTAATTTAAAAATGTAACACAAACACAAACAGCTAACTCAACAAGCTGCCCAGAAAATCAGCAATCTAAGCAGCCCTGAATCCTGAAGTATTTTACAACACCCTTCAAGACTATTAAAAACAACATAAATACCTCTTGCCAGGGAGAAAAAGTACCCTTCAGCATTTTTTTTTTCTTTTTCTTTTCTCTTCCAGATTTTTAAGCCATTTTGGTAGTGCTTTTTTACATCACAGGAAGAACTATTTGAAATAGAGTCAGGTGGTATCCTTTGAAGACTAAGAAAATTGATAAATCAAGACAATCTTGGAATAATGATGGGATAAATATAAGCTCCCCAATTCCTGGAATTGCTGGGGGTGCATACCAGTCACTGGGGTCAGTGAGGGAACAATTATAAGTCTACTCTCCCAGCCCTCCAGGGAGCTCTGAAAATCTGGAGGTACCTGCTATTTCACTGTACTCAGCCAGAAAAGTGCTAGCATGGAAAGTGCTTTGACTATTAAAAGAAAAAAAAGATAATAGTAAGAGCTGATATTTATTAGGAATATATTCTGTGGTGAAGGCCACAGGGAATCACTTCATTTAATCACTATAGCCTACAGGTTAAATACTAAAATTATCCCTACTTTTCAGAAAAGAAAACTCAAACTAAAGAATCATCGTATGATTATAGTTCTATAAAACAAATAAAAGATCTATAATAGAAATTTTCTCTAACAATCCCCCAAATTTTAGGAATGGTAGTATGTGGCTAAGTTTTCTGGGACATTAAAAACTAATAAATACATTATACAAAACTCCTCCTTGAAGTGAATTAAAAGTCTATTTTATTTTGAAAATGTGAACTACAGAAAGAAAGTAAGAAAGGGAGAGATGGATCAGACTCAGGCTAAGAAAATCTAGAAAAGGTAAATGTCTTGCCAAGGCCTTAGCTACTCTTAAAAAGTGGCCCAATCTAAATGCAAAACCAAGTCAGACACCAGACCACCAGCCACTGCACTGCACGCCCTCTTGCCCCTAGTAAGCTCCAAGACAGCAGAGGGCTCTGTGCTATTTGTCCCTTACTCAGAAGCCAACAGGAAACAGGCCACCATGCGGTGCTTGCTGTTGACCTAAACTGTGTTCCCTCAAATCCTACAGGACACTTCAATTAATTTAACCAGCTTTATGCTTTGCTCAAAGCACCATTCTTGGGTCTGGGGAGGATACAGAAGTAAAGGAAACATGCCTCCTACCCTCAAGGAGCTTACCTTCTACCAGGGAGACGAGACACACAGAATTTACTCTAGAGTACACCAGTGTTCTAACAAAAGTAGCCCTAGAGCAGATTCTGACAGTGCACATGTCAAAATAGATTGATACTCTTCACAAAAACCACCTTAATCAAGTGCCCTTGATTAAGTATCAGTTCTCTCATAAACAACTATGCCTATCTCCCTGGGCCAGTTAAACATTCAAGGGTTTTACATTTAATCAGAATGCCTGTATGGGGTTGGTGCTCTTGCTTCACTCTTTCAATATATGGAAGAGGAAAATGAGGCAAGAACAAGGCAGTGATTATCAAAGGTTGTACCCCTGTGGGGTCCAACAGCTGGGATCCAAATCAGGCATATAAGCCTAGGTTCTCTAAGAAGCAGAAAATGAGATGGGGGTCAAATGAGCAAGGATTTTATTTTATTGTGTGAAAGGAAATAGGAAGGGCTTTGGAAGAGTGGGCAAATCATCAACGGCAATGCAAGTCTGAGCCCACGCAAAGGAGAAAGGGAGAAGAACTTGGGAAGAAATATCTATACTATTATGTGGTCGAAAGGAAGAAACATAAATCCATTATTAGTCTTTGGGCTGGGGATGTGGCTCAAGCAGTAGCACGCTCGCCTGGCTCCTCCCTGGGTCAATCTACTATGATCAAAGAAGGTCATAGTGGAGAAAAAAGTTATGCTTTAGGCCATTTCTAGCATAACTACATAAAAGGCAATGAAGTAGTTTCCAGGCAACAGCATAAAGTGAGGCAGAATTAACACTGTGTCCAGTAAGTGCACACCTCTCACTTTTTGCTAAAGAAACAGCCACTTACCTGAGACATACAGATCTCTTGAATTCTGCACCTTGTCCTTTAGTTTTAAAGTCACATCCAAATGCCCTGAGTAAATCTCATGACACTCACTCAGCTTGGCTCCCAGAGATGAAAGGCTGACCTAGCTCTCCTGGAATTTGAACTTGTGAAGTTAAAAAGATATCACACTTGATACTGAGACATCTAAATCATCCTTCACAATTTCACACGTTCCCAGGCCAAACCAGGAAAAAAGCACATCCTTCCAACAAGTGACAAGCTAAGATCTGGGCCATCTCTCCATCACCCACTGCTCTTTTTCCTCTATTTTACCCTTTTGGGGAAAAGGTCAATGCTAAGTTAATACTTTATGATATACAACAGGCAATAAATGTTCCATGCTGGATAGTATTTACCCAGTATTTTTTATAGGATGCCAGGTTTTTCCAGACTTTCTCTCATATAATAGTTAACTTGTTTGGAGTGGGTGGGGAAGGAAACATAGTCATTGAAAATAACACTGCTTCCTCCTTGAAATCTAAAGAGTCTATTATAATTCTTCTTTCAGAATCTGTCTTTCAGGCCAAATCTCCTTCAGATTAGGGAGAAGAGAAATGGTTATGCTATCCAAGAGTTCATTTTCACTAACTGAATACTGTGCTACTAGATTTCTATAAATAATCACACAAAGAAGCCCATCTCACATCAGTAAAAAGAGAGGGCACCCAGCCACCTAGATTAGTCTTCTACCCACCAGGCAGTACCTTCTTCTCTAAAAAAGCCCCTAACAGAAGCTGTGATCATGGGCAGCTCAGGGCATTATTGGCCATTGCTATTGGGAAGACTTTTGGACTTTGAGACACCAAGTACAGTTTTCGGTCTTGGGGAGATAGTACAGCAGAATGGCTAACATGGTAAGCTCCAGAATCAGAAGGAACCAGCACAAATCCCAATCTCTGCCCCATCTTCTCTATATGTTTATCCTTTCAAAGCTTCAGACTCCTTAAAGGTCAAATGGTCAAAATACTCATACCCACCCCTAAAGGACTATAAGAATTACATCAGAAAATATTTTCTTTTTTTAAAAAATTATTTATTTATTTTTGCATTAAAATTCTTAATACACCATTATATCATAATTTATCATATCTCTGATTATACATAAGGTATATTGACACCAAATTCCCATCTTCATACATGTATTTTGTATAGTGATGAGGGTCTCCTTTCACCATCCATGCTATTCCCCTTCTCCCTCCCTTTCCCTCCCACCCCTATTCCCTATCTAGATACAGAAAATATTTTCAATGAGCCTGCATAGTACAATCCCCAGCACATAATAAATGCTTGTGTGATGGGTACTATTAGTATCAGTTCTGGGCTTATCAACTTGTTCCTATGTGATTTCAAGCACATCACTAAATTCTCAGCTTATTAACGGGGCTGATGTGAATAACGTGACTTCACCATGTAGTTTGAGAAGATTGAGTGAGATTATCTGCAAACTATAAAGCTTCTGCAAATGTGAAGATGATTATTATTTTCACTGTTATTAGTCTTCAACGATAGTTAATGGATAACTTTCCAGAGGAAAGCTTGGAGCTAGGATAAGAACAAGAATGTAATGGGAGACAGTGAATGGTCACCTCAGGGTGGAGGTACCCATGTGGAATAATGTATATTGCAAATCAATTTCTTTCCCAGTTTATCCCCTGATGAGTTGGTTAACCCTCCCTTCAAAAGGGTTAACCAACCCCAGTAAACTGGAAGACCGATATTTTTAAAAACAATCTTACCTTCCCTGGTGTCAATAGGAAACAGTATTTACTCACTACTGTTTTCCTTTCAAAAATCTGTCTAGTTGCATACTAGAAACAGCTTTAGCTGGTTTGTTTGTCTTGGACAGGCTGCTGAAGTGAAAAGTTTTTGCTTGGCTGAATGTGGGACAGTTTCATAACCCTTTGAGAAGTGCATTGAAGGTGGTGCCAGCTCAGGACTAGGACGGCCGCTCCTTGCGTGCCTACACTTGCCACCCATTGTCAAGGGTGGCGGCATAATTAAATTAAGACAATGAGCAAAGCAACAGATGCATCTGAGACCAAGTCCCTGAGTGCTTTTGTTTAGTCACTGTCATTGTCTGCAACAAAAAAGTCACATGTGAGAGCTTGGGAAGAGAGCCAGATGCAAACCAGACAACATCCCAGCTGGTTTGAATGGCCTTCCCCGTACGTGTGTGTGCATGAGAACCATGCTACTTGGAGTAGTGCTGGGTGAGTTTCAGCCCATAGCTCTGCTGTGACGCTGAGACAGGCCCAGAAGAAAAAGTCCAGAGGATACCTCTGCTCAAACCTCACACCTTCAACCTTCTGCTTTAGGAGCAAAGAAAAGAATCTCTGTTGGAAACAAAAGATAAGATCTATATGATATGTCTAGCTAACCTCAAGGTTTTTGCTATAGCGCTCATGAATTTGAAGAGCAGAATACAGAATATACCTGTTGTCTTCTATAAATCTGTAATTAATTCAGTTTGCAAGGAAAACTGAGAAACATCTTGCAGAGCATTGTTAACATATCATTCTTCAGTATTTTTTTAGTTTGGGCATGTCAGATTCCTAAAAATATTTGTTTTAAGCTGGTATGCATCTTAAATAGGAAAAAAAAGGTAAAACTCAAATTAGAATATATCTCTTCCTGTTAATTTGGTTTATAGTTTGGCGGAAAGGTGGAATCCTTCAAAATAGTTATTTAGGGACTTACATGAGATACATCCCATCAGTAGGGTCAACACAGAAATTTTTCAAGGAGTTTGGGAACATTTGTGTTTTTACTCTGTGGGCCTATATGTCTTTCTTTCATTTTCTTAACTACTATTTTTAAAAAAGCAATATTCATAGCTGCAATACATAGCAATAAATGCATGTTAAATAGATTTGGTAAAAGGTGTGTGCTATTTGAGAAAAAAAGTGCCAGGATTTTAAATAGAAAGCATTTTGAGGATTCTATTCAAGTGCCTAGTTTGTTCACATTAGCTTCTTTTGCAGTGGCCACTGAGCTAGACTCCTTAATAAATGTTTTTATACAGTGATGTCATCTGCCTTTCATTCAGTCAGTTCAGGGATATCAACCTTCAACTCGAAATGCTAGCTGCCTTTCAAGAAGGACTTGGTGGTAAAACTCTATAATGTTCCAGGCAGAACTGAACACATATAAGAAAAATTGCCAAATCCCTGTGGGTCTTGGCCAACAGGTATTATTTCTAAGGAATGGTAGGTGGGTTTTCTCCCATTTCAGCATTAAAACTTCTCTCGTTGCTCTAGGTCTCAGTTCTGAGCAGCACTAAGGACTCTTAGTTCCTAACAGTGTGTGTTTGGGTGGGTGATCGTAACTTAAGCCAGAGAAAAAGTTTGGAGATTCTGGCCATCGTTATAAGAACCACTGGTTTGGGGTCTTAGTGAAAACATGTTTTAGGGATGAGGATAAGAATTCTTGAACTCCATTTTGTAATTGTCCATTATGTCCCCCCATAGAAGATTCTCTGGCTAGAAGCAAAACCAAGCAAAGAAGTGCTTTAAGTGTGTGCATGTGAATAACATTTTAGTTCACATCTCCTTATATGACTAAATACAGTGCTATTTAAATTGATTCAAGGCTAAAATAAGAACAATAGGAAAATGCATACCGTGAAGGAATCCCTCGTACTCATGTGATTCATCCTATAGATATTTTTTGAGCACCTGAAATATCCTGGGCCCTGTTTTAGACTCTGCAGCTGTCACAGTGTCCTTGCCCTCATAGAGCTTCGATTCTAAATGAAACTCCAAATTCCTTAGCTAATAGCCTTGTTTGTCAGTAAGTGAATGGTATCTCCAAAGCACAGAACTCAGGATATTTGGTCTTAGAATGGTTACTTTGCAATACAGATGACGTAATAAGAAGAGCAAACAAAGAGTAACTGAAAATAGTAACAGCTAATACTTATGTAGTGCTTATCATGTGCCAGACTAGTATTAAGTGGTTTTATTATATATGAATCCTTTCATCTTTAATCCTATAAGGTAGATAATGTTATTATTCTGTTTCATGAAGCAACAGAGACAAAAGAGACCTCATTTGCACAAGCTCCCATGGCTAGAAAATACACTAATTAGGAATTGAGCTCAGCTCAGGAAGTCTGTGATTTTATAGATGACATCAATGACAAACTTGTGAATTTCTACTTCCCAAACGCTGCCTCTTTCTAGAGGGCAGGGAAAAGAACAAAAAAAAAAAAAAGAAAAGAAATATCATCTTTTTCACAAAAATTAAAACAGAACTGTGATAAAAACAGCAGAGGATGATCTCACCATCTAATTGATGTGTTTGTTTTATTTTGTTTTTTTCTAAGAAAAGATGCTACAGGTCAGACACAGGGATTTTCAGGATCCCTTTCCCATTAATGTGTGAGATAGGCAGATGGGTAGAAATACACTTTATATGACTATATATAATCATATATGTATAATATGATTATATATACATATATAAAAACATATGTATGTGTATATATGTATATAGGTGTGTATAATATATATATTACACACACATATATTTCCACATCACCAGACACGGAAGTAACCTAAGTTCGGTTTAACCAAGGAATTAACTAAAGACCTGTCCATCTATATGCCTCTCTCAGAAAAACCAATGCCTAAAGCTCTGCTGTAGCTTGATTCATGGCATACAAAGTACAAAAGAATGAGACCTCGTGTTAAAAACAGATGGGTACAGTTAGATAGGAAAAATAAGTACTCGTGTATTGCAGCACAGCAGCCTGTGTATAGTTTAGAATAATTGATTATATATTTTGTAAAGAATGAGAAGAGAGTGTCTGTTTCCCAGCATGAATAAAGGATAGAATTTTAAGGGGCTAGAAATACTAATTACCCTGTTTTGATTATCACTGCTGATACCCATGTATTGAATTATCTATCACAAGGTTCCCCATAAATATGTACAATTTTAAAATAGATGCACTTAAAACAATTAAATTCGATGAGTCTACAAAACCTCACCAAGCTAACGTCACTGTCTCTCCTTTATTCATAGGAAGTTCATTTGAAGAACGCAAGTAGAGGGAGTGCAGGAAACAAGAACTACAGAATGTAGGAAGAGCCTCCTGAGGAGCCAAGAATGACATGTCACCGCAGGATTCCTTGCTCTGCGCGAGTTACCTGTTAAACATTGGAACACCTACCAAAAAAATAAGGTTGATAGCATTTCAAAGATGGGCATTTCCCCCAAGGAAATATACAAGTAAACATTCCAACATTGTCTTTTGCAGTGATTGTTAAAAGATTTGCACCTTGCAAAAACAGTCCTGGAGTTGATAGATTGCTGTTGATCCTATATCAATCATGTTCTATAGAGAAAAATATATATATCTTAGTCCCTGCCTCTTAAGAGCCACAGATGCATGGATGTTGTTCAGACCCAGCTGCCCTCAGTTCCTTTCTGAATCTTGGCTGCTGCAGCATCCATTCAGCAACCTGGTCTAAGTGGTTTATGAATTGTTTTCTTATTTGCACTTCTTTCTACACAACACAAAATGTTTATTTTACAATGTCTCATAATCTTCTTTGTCTATCCCCATCACTCACCCCTTCATGTCATTTACGTTTGTCTAATTTGGCCTCCTCAAAAGCAGTAGCAAGAAGTCAAAGAGCCCACCGACGTTTAACCTACAAGATTCAATCTGTGGCATTTGTACCAAATATGAATTGGGTGCATTTATTTTAAACAAATAGCTTTATTTTTCCACATCATGCCACCAAAAAAAAATATATATATATATATAAAAGAACGCAAACAGTTGCAACTTTGAGGCCAATCATTTTTAGGTGTATGTTTGAAACAGAAAGTCTCTTAAACTCTCAATGGTTCCTTCGAATGATGAGTTAGCGTGCAACCTGATTAGTAAATTCTCTCTTTTTATTTTTTCCATGTAGAGCACTATGTAAATTTAGCATATCAATAATACAGGATATATCAAACAGTATGTAAAACTTTGTTTTTTAGTACAATGGTGCTATTTTGTAGTTTGTTATATGAAAGAGTCTGGTCAAAACGGTAAAAGGCGAAAGCAAAGCAGGAGGGAAAGCCTGGAGCCAAGGATGGTACCAAGGGGAGGGAAACTGGAAATTCCATCCATTTAGGAAAGAGGGCAAAGTCCCCCAATTATGCCTCCAGAGGAATTTAACATACAAAACACCAATGCAAATTCGACTGGCACGTCCAGAGAGGAAGCCCTGGAATGGAAAAAGCAAAGGCTAGGAATTTTAACAGTCCTGGTTTCTGTTTCTTGCCGAAGAAACAAACATCCAGCTCTGCCACAGACTCACCACTGTGTGACCTTGGGCAAGTCGCTTCACCTCTCTGTGCCTCAGTTTCCTCATCTGCAAAATGGGGGCAATATGTCATCTACCTACCTCAAAGGGGTGGTATGTAGGTCAAAAAGATGAAGCTTCAGATTTTTATCCTGGGTTGGTAGGAGGGCGCAACACCAGAGCCCTTGAATTGCTGGGATATATGGAATTCTATAAACAACCCATTCACAACATGGCTAGAGGGTTATTAACCAAATGTTTTTATGAATACAAGTGAAAAGAGAGAAAGGAAAAGAGAACAGTGGAAAAACAAAAAGATTTCTACCAATGAAAGGGTAATCAATCAATCACTCCGTTTGTTAAGTTCTTAACTGATTTTTTCCAAGTGGTTACCTTCTATCTAGTAGCACCTCTTTAAATGTGACAAATAATATTCTACTCATTTGGAAAAACACACTTTTCTTGCTTCTTAGAAAATATAAGAAAAATTGCCCGAGATTTTAAATATTGAAATAATATCCACTAAAATATCACATAGTTACTTTCTTTAATGGACTTTATTCTTATCCTTAGTTGTATATATATACACGTATTTTATTTTTGTGAAAATATGCTGACTAGAGTTGGTAATTAAGAGACAAAAAACTCCTCCTCAACCTTGAAATTTCTCCTCATATCTGCTTAGAAGAGTGATTCCGAACTTTCTGTGAATGTCTTACACATTCAACTGAACATTGATATTAAGAAAAATCCAAAAATGAGGACAGCCCCCCAAAATGCTCCCTGTCTATGGATCAGGATTTTCCTTTTAGAACAATGAACTATCCAGCATTCAGATGTTTTTATCTGCCTTAGATTTTTTGGTGAAAAGCACACAGTTTGAGTATGTCATGTAAATTTTTATCTTTTATGTTCTTGGAAAGTATATATGAAAAACAAAAATGACATCTTTAGGTTTGGGGTTTTTCTTTCTTTCTTTCTACCTTTCTTACTGGGTCTCCTCAAGTTTAAGAGGCCAGGAAAAAAAAAAAAAAAGAAAGGCTTCCTGAATCTCTGATAATATGCAAAAAGAAGGCCTTATTCAGTGGAGTGTTCCTGTTCAGTCAACTAGCATCTTAACACTCAGTCCTCAGAGTCATTTGAATCAAGCGCCTTGGGGATGTTGAGTAAGGCTCTGATCTCTATGGAGAGATGTCAAAAAAAAAAAAAAAACCTATAAATTGGTTTTGCTCTTTGCCTGCTTTTCTAGACATGGATTCTATGGAGTGAGATGCTAGACCTAAGCATCTTTCCAAGATGGCTCTTCTGATTTTTATTTCTTGTTCCCAGTGTATACCTTTTAAAATTGCTGATTCCCAGAAAAACTTCACAGGCAGTCTTCCCCAGATTTATGGGTTTCTTGACATAGTTGGATATGATAATTCTAAGGGTGACAACGACATATTCTATTCATTTAATTCTACATGCAGTCAAAAATATCCCAATGAGGAAAGCTTCAATATGTGATACCACGTCATATTTAAAAACATTTTCCAATACATAATCCCCTCCAGCTGGATCCTAAATCAACAAATAAGAATTAATTAATTAGACTAGCCCACCATTTTACTTTCAAATGAATTAACACTCGAAGACAAATAGATGTTATTGCTGCAATTCAATTGATTACTGCCACAGAATGGCTCAGGATTGACAGGAAAGAAGCACCTAGAACTTCACAGCTCAAAATTTTACCCACTTTGCTATGGAGTTACATTGCTTTAGTACTTAGAAATGGGGCGATTTTCAGTTGTTTATAAAAAGAATGACAAAAATTGTTGGATGAGCTTTCAATGGATAGGTTTATTTCCAATGTAATTGACAGTATTCCACACCTCTGTCAATTTTTGGTTTCTCTTCCCCAAATAGTGTAAAGAATTATTTGACTATTTCAAGATGAGGCAATTTCACTGGATAGGCTAATGCATCTTTCCATCAAACCTCACTCTTCTATTTTAAAAGAAAATCTCATCACCCAGACTGCACACACACATGTACACATGCTCACCCTGAGAGACCAATGGAATACTGAGTGGAAAAAAAAATCACTTCCTTGAAAATCTTACTTAAAAATAATGAAAACCAACAAGGCCTCCCTATGAATCCTTCCTTTCCCTTCCCTTAGAACATGGATGTTTGTATAGATGAAAACATTTCATGCTCTGTGGCTCCAGGGTTTCTGTTACTAGTTTATGGCTTGCAAGAATGCTTAGAATGAAGATGTAGCATATTTTGCTTTCCCATTTATTGTTTGGCCAGCTATGCCAATGTGGTGCTATTGTTTCTTTAAGAAAGTACTTGACTTAAAAAAAAAATGAAAAAAAGAAAAAAAAAGAAAGCATAGACATATTTTTTTAAAGTATGAAACCAACAATTCTATAGATAGATGGCTTAATAAAATTGCATTAGATCTAGTCACACCACCTTTCAACTTTGTATCACTCACAAGTAAAGTGTTGTTCACCAAATTGTGAGTTTGGGGGTACTGGGGTAGAAGATGGAAATTTTTAAAAGTTACAAGGCTCCATTATTTCGTTGGCTCTCAAACTCAGCAAAATCAGCAATATTTCATCTAATCCAAACACTTTGATCAAGCGCATGGAGTATAAAGGGAAAGAAAAAGAAAGATCTTCTAGGTAAATGGCAGAACTAGAAAGAGTATTCAGTTGCTTTTTGATTTTTTTTTTTTGTGTGTGTGTGCTCTGCTCTAAAACAGATATTCAGCAAGTGGAGAAAATAAAAACAAAGAGAAAAAAAATGCATAGATTCGCCAACTACTAAAAACAGGTTCTGCCACATCTTCCTTGGGTGTTCTTGGGTATGGTCTGTAGAAGATCCTCTCCCTTCTTCAAAGATCTCAAACAGGCAGGAGCTCTCCTACAACACAATCACTGATCTCACGGGGAAATGTGGGAAAGGACTTCCTTATGAGATTGGGGGTCATCTGCTGATTAAGAAAGAGAAGCCTTTATGAGAAATTGTTGAAAGAGATGTTACAATCTGTGAAGATGTTTTTGTTCTCAGTTTCTGATTTTTTTTTTTAACTTTAAACTGTCTTTATGAATACCCGAATGTTCCAAATGACTTGGTCCTTTTCTTCTTTTTTCATGTTGGAATGAGGGGATGATAAGATTAAACCACATATACTCTTTAAACCATAGGCTAGATAGAAACATATGCTTGACTTATCGAATCCAACTATTTAAAATGGTTTGCTATTTTTAACCTTGAAAGATGGTCCTCAATTGAGTCTGTTTGGCTGTCCTCGTAAGAAAGAGCATTTCCATTCAAATCACATGGATTTCCCATCGATGTTTTCAAAAGGTAAATCTGATCTATGATAGGGCCTCATGTACTTTAAAATACAGTAGAAGAATTAGCAGTCTTCATGAAGCCCCTTCCCTGAAATGATCATAAAATCCAGGATCTGAGGGGGCGAAAACAAAAAAAAATTTTTTTGGATTCTTTATTTTTGTTTTTGTTATGTTTTGTTTTCAAGGCTAGTGCTTAATCTTATAGTACATATTTGCTTATTGCTATTTTAATATTCTATAAGACTTTCCTGTTAGGTATTAGAAATTGATACATAGATATCTTTTTGTGTGTAATTTCTATTTAAAAAGAAAAGAAGACACAAAGACTGTCTAAAGCTTTAAGTGCATATGGTACAGGATAAAGTTAATGATTTAAATAAATAAGTCCTTATGTGGAACAATTTTTTTTTTAAGGAAAACTCTTACAGATAAAACAGGCCCAGGAGATTTTGAAACTGTCTTTACTCTTCTCCACCCTTTTTTTTTTTAAAATCTGCCTCAGAATTTTTTAGAGAGCTGATCAAGCTGAAGTCCTAGAATTAAAGGAACCTCTTATAAAAAAAAACATACACTTCACATGGTCCCACTTAATGTATGATTACATTGATCTTAAACACAGTCCTTCTCTCCCTATTTTCCAAATGTCACTGATATAAACTTTCAAGGGAAACTTAAAAAAAAATTAAAAAGAGAGAGAACACAAGAGTCAGAGTGTTCCTGCCCAATTGAAATATGATCTAAGATGGAAATAGAGTTTCTCCTACTTAAAAATCCAATGCTGATTCACCTTCAAAATGACCTTTTACAATCCTTAGAATACTTCTTTGTTCAAATTGCCCAGGCCTACAAGCAAACATTACTCATTTTCTTTTGCCCACAATGCACTAAAAATGTAAAGTAGAAAAAATGAAATTAGAATTCTAAAAATCCCTTCCAAGCCACCCACCGACCCCACTCACAGATTCATAGCAAAGTCACTCTGTTGATCCCTTACTCAGATTTTATTTAGATGTTTATCTTGTACCTGCTGCTAAACACAGTGCAAGAGGGACTCTGAAACCTCAAGCTGTCTGCTCGCATCTCTTCTCTGTGTCTATGTATCATTAAAATGTCTATTCAAAATATCAAAAACTTTAAACGTCATGTAGCTTATATTCAGTTCACATAGAAGCCCCAAATAGATGTCAGATCTCTTTTTGCTAAAAGAGTTAATGAACTATGAGAATTGGGATTACATAATGTATTTTGCTTCATGTATTTTTATCACACTTATAGGCCAAATGTGATAAATAAACTTACGGACACTGAATTAATTTTCCCCTGTTTTCTTTGAAACCAGAAAATAATGATTGGTCATTCATTGTATCTGTTTTAGTGAAAAGCATACTTTTATTAAATTAATTCTGATTGCATTTGAAATTATTATTCAATTCATTTATGGCAGAAGAATATCAGTCCTAATGACTTCTAAAAATGTACTAACTGAATCATTATCTTACATTTACTGTTTAATAAGCATATTTTGAAAATGTATGGCTAGAGTGTCATAATAAAATGGTATATCTTTCTTTAGTAATTACATTAAAATTAATCATGTTTGATTAATTTGTTCTTTTGGATAATGTTGGTGTAATGTGTCATTCCTTAAGAGGTCTACCATTATATAGCATTCTTATTAATTAACATCATCACAACAAGTAAACGTGAAAACTTACCCAGAAAAATAAAATCAATCATACAACAAAATGGAAATATCTTATAGAACTTATATTTTTTTAAAAAAGTATACTTTAAAGGATGTATACAAAGTAAGAGAAAGATAAGATGAATTATATAATATGTGCATCAATAATAAAGTAGGTTGAAGAAACTGGCCCTACTCACTAAGACTCAGCATTGAGTAATAACCCAGGATAGAAAGTTTTTTGCAAATAATTTTTTTGCCAAAATACCTAAACATATCTTATAGAGTACATAATAAAGAGATGGCATTTAATACATGCCCAAACCAAGAGACTATATAAGAATGTGATCTTGCTCAGTATTGAGCTTTTATTTCAATAGATCTTTCTAACTCTTTACTGAATAGACACTGTGGATATCAAACTCACAACAGTATTCGTAGTGATACGAAGTGTAAATGTTTAAAATTTCCCTCTTGTTTAAAAGCACATGATTGATCAATTTTTCTTTTAATAAACTCACCATAAACTATTTGGAAAATAACTCCAATGTGAAAATAGCTCATGAACTTGGTACTTGGTTTTAAAGAAATAATACTGAAGTTTTCTTTACTATTTCCCACATGACCCTGATAACTTCACTCCCCATGATTCCCACCCTCACTTCCTCAAAATTTCTGTGGATCTGCCCTGGACCAATATTCCTCAGGTTCTTTCCTCCAAATGTCTAACTCATGCTTTGTCATTTTATCTCCCATGGCCACAGTCTTCTACCAGCTCTTCTCTACCCTCTGCTCAGGAGAGTATCTTTCTCCCTGCATTCACACTAGGTTAATCTAGTTCCACCCCTGCTAAAGGTTTTGTAGATAAGGAAGTGGGAGGCAACTCAACACGGCAGAAAAGGCATCTAATTCAATGTCAAACATCCATTACTACACATTTTTCAAGGAATTTCTGGCTGCTCACAGGCCCTCCTGTTGCCTTAGTAAGAACTCTCCCCTACTTTGCAAACCCTCTCAAGAACAACAGTATTTCCTATCCAACCTTTCACCACCTCCCTTAGAAAGAACTTGCGAGAAAATTCTATTATGTTCTTCTGCAGAGCAAACTTCCTCTATGACAGCTTTGCCCATGGTGGGGTGGAGGCAGAGCTGACCCACATTTTATTACTGAATGTCCAAAAAGTGTTTTTTTCCAAAACAAAGGAACAATTCCATTCTTAGAAAGAATGTTATCTTCCTCCAAAGTCATTTAGGTCAAATGACTGCCACCGTTAAAAATATTATTTTCTTCCTGTCAGATCTGCATCAGGAATAATTATCAGAAATTGAAAGAGACAATAGTTTAAACAAGGTAAAAATATTTGCCAGGATTTGCCTCCCATCTGGGCCAGAACTTCTACATTAAATGTCTATCACTATTCTAAATATAATGATGGTTAATATTCACTGAGCACTTATTGTGGTTCAGTCGCTGTGCCTAGTGACCTACCCACATTGTCTCATTCATCCTTAAAGAAAAATTTCTATGCATCAGACACGACTATGAACCCTATTTTAAAGACTAGTAATGAATGCCCAAAGACATTATTTACTTTCTGAAGGCAACAGGCAGTCAGAACCAGTTGAATCTGAGCCGAAGACAACAAAACCTGTGTTTTTATTCTTCACCATCCATGTCCCAATCCTGACTTGAAAACAGCTCAGTGCACACAGATCAATACATTCTCATTCAAATTTTGTTTTACATGTTACAGGCAGAAATACAGCTAGTTATATCTTTGAGTGATAAATCACATTTGAGTATGGCATTATCAAGATAAATAAGCATTTCTGTACATGACCAGTGTTATCTACCCTGGCTTTAAATATTACTGTCTATTATTCCTCCACTCAATCACACTATAATATCAGTCCTGACAATGCTTCACACAGAGTATGTAACATCCAAGGGTAAACCAATCTCCAGACTCCTTGGGGAGGAAGGTTATGTCTTGTGCTCTTACACAATCCAGAAATAAACAATTTTCACATGAGTCAAACTGAAGCCGATCATAGAGAATCTTATCAAGGGCTCCAGCAATAATCCATCTACTTTTTTCCCTTGACAACTTATCAAAGTCAGTGTAGTCTTAAGGGTAAAGGTTGAATCAGAACTGCTGGAAGAAAAGAAAAAAAAAGTGCCCTTGAAGCTTGGAACTTCACGAGACCACGCTCCAATGAACTTGTCCTCCAAAACAGCCTGTTAGACCACATTACAGGTTCCCAGTAGGAACAGTGCTGGTCCTAGATGGCATTTTGAAAACACACAGGGATACCTGGGGTTGTCACAATGATTGGGGAAACTGTTACTGGCATTTATTAGGCAGAGGCCAGGCCTTCAGAATTTTCATGTAGGTGATAACCCTGTTTATAATCATTAAGTGTAGAATATAACTCCAATTTATTTTAAAACTCAAAAAAGTATTTTTCCATGATTTTAACACAAGCTGGATTTTGCAGAAATGCAATTGCCACGTAGACCGAGGGAAGGTTTTAGGTCTTTTGTTTGGAACTTTAACAAATGTTGTTGCCATTTTAGAAAATCCGCACCAACAGTGGCAATGTTGATTGTGCTATCTGAAACTCTTCAGTCTGTACCTAGCAGTCTGCACAGGCAGTTTTCACATTCGCGATTCCCCACACGGGTGTAAACATCTGACAACTTCATTATGTTTTCTAGTAGAGTTGTGTCTGAGCATTTCTATCTTGTGATGCATGCTTTCTTATTACAAACTCTTTTCCTTTAATTTCTCCTTTATATTACAATCCAAGCTCGGCTCTGATTTGTCATGGTTGTTAAAATTGTGTATTTCAATGTAATCTATGAATCTCACTTTGTAAATTAAAATGTCTGTCACAAAATGTTCATTATAAAAAGTGGAGCTTTGGATCTGACAGGGCTGAGTTACTAGGATATCAATTTTGACACTCCCTGGGTCACAATGACAGATAGATGGCAGAGCTTTTGCTCCCTTAGTCATGAGGAATCCTAAGTACAGAACTGAACTAAAAACTGGCCTCTTCCTCACCTGTTTATGGATAGAGATTAAGCCTCTTTGGGATCCAATAAAGGATAATGGTTATGGTTAATACAACATCTGGTTTCTAAATGTTCTTTCCTTTACCCTATGATGGGATTAGATGACTTTGAAAAGAATAAAGCAATCACTAAAAACAGAAACAGATGTAAATTGCATTTGAGACAATTGCAGCCATACATCAGAAGTAACATTTGACCTTGGATTTTAAGTAAGGTAGGAAATGTGGCCTGGCAAGAAGGTTCCTCTTTTTAGTTAGAGAGGAAGAGAGTTAAAGATGGAGTAATTGTCCTATAATTTCCTAACTCTGCTTATTTCACTCAGTGGCTCCTGCCTAGCCCCCAGCTCACTCAAATGGAAATGAGGAGGGGGTCATAATTAGTTATGTCAACTTCTCTATTTAAGTGCTGTGGCTGAACCTAACATTCTACCCCACACTGTTCTTCCCAACCCAAATATCTAAAAGGTAAATGGGGGAGGGGTTTTTCCCTGAGAAATTGAAAGAGACAATAGTTTAAACAAGGTAAAAATATTTGCCAAGATTTGTTTCCTATCTTATTTGGCCCAGAACTTCTACTTCAGCCACCCTTATATAATGTAAAATGCACCAAAGTACCAAAGTTCTCTTTGTATTTATTCTGGATCTCTCTACTTTAAGAGTCATTTGGAAATACAAACAACCCCAACCCTCTCCAATAGGCCAAACTGATTCTTCTAGATTGTTAATATCGAAAAGTCTCTTTTGGTATCACTAGACCCTGCAGCTATAGTAAAATTCACTATAGATTTATGCAAAATGTACTGGTTGTTAACCTGTCTGCTTTTATACCTGTTTCCCAACATTCCCTTGATCTGCTCTATTTTACAGGGAACTACATTTCACAGCATGTATGGTTTCTGGTCTCTGGGTGAATTTGTCCAAAGGAGACATAGCAAAAGGTTGAGGATAAGAGGAAGGAAGAAGCCAGGGTATCCCCCTGCCTTTTCCCTCTGCTTCAAGTAGCATCTTTTAGCAATATGTGCAGCTCCTCCCTCCATGGTCCCTGTCCTCCAGCCCAAGAAGCATCTCATGCCTCCTGATGGACCTAGGTCTATCTACTGGTTTTTCCCACTGGGCATTCATCTCCTTTCTGTGTCTTTCTAGCCCTAGGCATAGTGATTTCCCGATACTGATATTCTCTGGGTGGGCTCCTCTCCCTTATTCAGCTACTCGTCTCTTTATCACCTACATTAAATCCTCTCCGTGTTAACATACAGGGGTTATATTAACCTTAAGCAATACAAATAGGAACAAGATAGCAGTTAGAAACATGGGTGCAGAAACCTGGCAGATGTGAGTTTGTGTCATGGCTCTGGCATTTCTAGCTGGTTGCTTTGGACAAATTAAAATGACTTCTATGAAGATCAGTAATATCTGTCTTATATTAATAGGAGGATTAAACATTATCATGCGACAGTTCCTAAACACCTAAATTTCTCAAAATAGTGAAATTTCAAAAACTAAAAGTAAAAATTGGGTGAAATGGACATCAGATGGCAAAATCTGTATTTAGCTAAAATAAGGCCATAAAAAAAATCATCTATCACCAACATTTGTCATTAAAAAAAAAGGAATTTCAAAAAACATGGCATGGATATGAGGAGGCATTTCTTTTAATGGAATAAATAAAGCTGTATGGAAAACTCATTACACTGGCTTCATTCTTTTCATCTTTTTGATTTCTCTGTGGCTAGATGAAAATACCAGCACAGTCTAGCACTATCTGTTCATTAGGTCTTGCTCGTGTAGTTTATTATCATTGTTTTTATTCTCATCACTAAGGCTAATACTATTATTATTAAGAATGAGCACTCTAAGAATCTAACATTCCCAAGGTAGAATTCTCTCCACTGACTCCTGGCCTCAGCTTTCTAACACTAACCAAGTTACCACCTTTTTTCCCTAATCCAAGAGAATCTCACTTAGGAAAATACTGGTGCAAATCCTTACACCATGAAAACAAATATAAAATTTCAAGTCTAGCATTTTCTTTCTGGGTCAGTGTAATTCTTTATCTTCACCCAGCCCTTCCCAACCTAGCCATCAGAGCTATACATTTCCCACATTATAATTTTTAGTGACTTATTTAATACTTCCAGGCTATCTCTATATAATACCAAAGTAATTCCTCATCAAAATAAAGAATTTTTTTTAAATGCTTGTCACTATGCACCAAACACCAATAATTTTTCAACCATTTTGCCAGATTCATCAGCATATAATTGTAGCTATTCTTTTTTCTAATGCCAATTAATTTTATTAGCTTAAAAATTAATTGAAACATAATAAAATAATTACCATTCATTTACAAAACTCTTTGCTATTCAGTCAACTAATATTTATTGAGCACCTCCTATTTTTCAAGTCCAAAAAACATGTCTGCTACCATACAGAATTCTGAAAACTATCCTTTTAGATAGTATTTTTCATCAAACAGATATTAGGGAACATGTCATCTATTGTTCACATGTAGTTATTTTTTTACTTTTAGCCATATTTATTCCACATCATAGTCTAAGATATCACTCTTATGGTTAGCAGCCTATTAAATAGTCTCTTACTTCTCAATCTTTTTAATTTTTCATATGTCAAATAATAGAAATATCCCTGGAATGGCAAACTCCAATTCCCTGAAAGAGAAGTGAACATATTTTCAAGTCCTTTGTAAGCCGGGAAGATTTCTTTTTACTCTTTCAAGTTGTGTGTAACCTTTTTTCCAAATCTTCTTTGGAGACACTCCTGTACAACCCAGGGTGTGTCAGTCAACTAGAAAAGCAATTTGAAAATCTCTAGGATTAATTTTTGAAAATGCAGTATGCACAAAAACAGACTTCAGATGCTGTCCCAGCAGGAGCTGTAACTGTACTTTTGTGGAAGATGCCTTATGGGGGCTTGCTAAAGAGCCATTGTATGGCAATCATCATTCCTTTAAAAAGAAAAAAAAACATTCTATGCTGTATCCTTGTATGACCATTCACAAGAATTTTGAGTATGGACTTGTATTCCCCAGTAAGAGTCCATAGCAAGCTAAAGCAGCCAGATAAGGTAAAGAAGATCAGTCAGTGAAAGATTTTCTTAGTGTCTTTTGGCTTGTTCATGCCTTCCAAGGTTTGTTTGTACATTAGCAAGACAACTCTCAAAGTCATACTGATAATACCCTACTATTTGCAAGTAGACACTTGAACAGCAAAGAACCACACACTCCTGGATCCTTGCATTGCCTCTACCAGAGAAGCAAATGAATGTGGGAAGGCAGATGTGAGTGGACGTGCACATGATAGTTCCATGTGCACTGGGTCATGATGCCGTCTCAGAAAATGTGATCTCTGTCCCGAGAGCAGAGGGAGAAAGAAAACAAGGCTTCCTGAAGAAGCAACCCAGATAAAGCCACTTGGAGCTATTCTTCCAGTAGTTTAATGGATTACACACAACCATGCACACTTTCTCACTGGGCCCCCTTGGGACAATGCTACATAGTTCAGAGACAAGTAGACAGGATTAGGGGTGAAGTCTGTGAACCATGGAATGCAATTTTCCTCGCCATGAAACTAACTGGCCCTTCTTGGGATCAAACCCATGACCTTGGGCTCGTTAGCACTCTATTCCAACCATGCCCAAAACAAATACAGGTTTGAAGCCAGAGGAGCTTCAAACCACACATAAGAATGTAATCAACGGAGCCACAGGGAAACACATAAAGTAAACACTTTCTATATAGGCGAAAAAGAACGGAAGATTTGGAAAGAACCTACATTCTCTAAATCCCTTAGTCATCTGAAGGCTTACTGGAAATTTCCACTTGGACATCTTTCAACACTTTGACTTTAGTCCATTTTCCTCTCACAGTCTCTACCTCTAAAAGCAATTTGCTATTTAGAACTTTTCATCTACAGTGCCCTCACCCAGTAGACCAAGACAGAGTTGTTCTTAGCAACTCATTCAAGCCTCCAAAGCACATTTAGATCAAAACATCTTGCAGGGCAGGTAGATGTTTTGATCTAAATGTGCTTTGGAGGCTTGAATGAGTTGCTCAGACAGCAGAATACATCAGACACTAGAAAGGCAATATGTCAAGCAATGGAAGGGAAACTGATATGATACAGCAATTTGTATATGGGGTAAAAGGGGGAGTTCATAATCCACGTGAATCAAACTGTGTAATATGATGTATTATGAACTATGTAATGTTATGAACGACCAATAAAAAAAAAAAAAAGAGTGGGAAAAAAAAAAAAAAAAAAAAAATAGATCAAAACAATGTCCACTGAAGCCATTGTTCAAACAATCTCTTATATCTCTCGCCCTGCCTATCCCCAAAGGCCTTATCACAATCCAACTTTGCTACCTTCTGGAAAGTTGTAATAGCTTCCTACCAGTCCTCTCTCCAATTTACTTTCATACGATGTTCTTAAAATTCTGCTTCACACACCTCAAAAAACTTCAGTGGCTACTATCTCAACCTGATATCTTAGTTTTTCTCAATAATTATTACAACCAGACTACCTACATGCATCTTACCTTTGCTTGACATTAGTCCTTTCTTCCCTTCCAAACATTCAAAGGTTTTCTATCATTTAAGACATAGTCACACTCCAATTCTATTTTCTAGGCTACTTCAAAGCCTGTGGGTCTTTCTATTGTCCTTCTAAATTCTGCATCTATAATTTCATTCTTTAGGAGTCTAGTTCTCCTCGAATCTATTGTTAGGTTCTCTTCTGTATATTCTTCTCTCCCATTTATACTGAACATTTTGGAAGATATAAATTGAATTTTTATCTCATGGGAATTTACTGAGTCTTAATGTATGAGAGGGCACTATTCTGGGAATATAATCATAAAGGAAATCAGATTTACTTTTTAAAGGAGAGATGAACAATAAAAATACACATGAACAAGGCACTTGCAAATAGAAAAACAAATAAAATAATAGGGTCATATAATAAAACATAAATTGCTACTACAAATTCACCTATTATCTGGGGCTAGGCAGTCTAATGTGGAAATCAAACTTTTACAAAGTTAAACTTTATAAAACAATTTGTCTTGATTTACCTTTTACACTAGCATCCCCTCCCTTACAAATACCATCCTATTATTGTAGTCTTCTCCTACATGCTAGATTTATTTCGTCTTTTGAAATTCAATCATTATAATCTACTGACTAAAAATCGCTTCCACCTCTACCTGTACTAACAAACCCAGTTATTGAACTCTCATATACTATAATTTTAAGATACATACTGGATTCAAAGGTCTGACAGTAAAATAATATAATTAATATTTGCACATTGATTAAGCACGTGAATGATAATATTGTAGCTGTAATAAGTTAAAAAAATCATTAAAATTAGTCTACTCTGTTTCTTTTCACTTTTTATGGTAGCTACTAGTGAAGTTTAAACTGCACATGGCTAATATGTGTGGCTCTCATATTGCTATTGGACAGTGCTAACCCAGGGTCCTACCAACCATTCAGATGTGGAGCACTTCCAGCATAACAGGATTCGACTTGGTAAGTAACCTCTCATAGTGTCAGTACTTCAACACAGTGACACTGAATGTGTCCTGTCTCCTCCCAAGCTTACTCTATATTTTGGCTTTCTGATTTCCATCAAAGATTTCATTCTAATTTTCCAGATTTAGGAAGTCATAAATATGTATCTTTTCTCCCAGTGCATCATTTTCCAAGTCCTGTGTAGGTCCCTCTGTAACATCTCCCTCTAAACTTATACCACTATTCTTAACATCTCTCAAAGGACAATTTAGTATGTTCCTTGCCTCCTTCTTTCCCTGTTCCCTAGATGCCACTGCCAAATCAGTTTTCTGGATCCACTGTATGGAAAGCAGGAGTCACAGAATGGGACAATTGAAGGAATCTTGGAAATCTTTGTAGGTTCCTTTCAAAATGAGATGGATGGATAAGATTTATAGAAGAAGTACTATCTGTGCACCCCCATCTATTCTGTATGTCACTTGCATAATCACATTTAATTGTCCAAACAACATTATGAAAGAAATATTATTATTACTGCACACATTTTTGGAGATGGAGATCCCAAACCCAGGGAGATTAAGTATCATAACTCAAGACATAGCACTATTTGTAACTCTGGTCTCTGACCTCAGAGGCCTTGCTCTTACACTCTACATTATGTTATTACAATGACAGGAAAGTCTTGTAAGTTTCTCTCCTAGAAGTTTGCTTCTGTCTAGATAAGTATCTGGTTCCAATATTCACCCAGTGGCTTGGGTTAAAACTCTGAGTCTTTTTTTATGACTTTCTTTCTCTCACACTCCAAACTGAATCCTTCAGCAAATCCCATAATCTCTCTCCTAAAAAATATACCTCAAGTGGAACTTCCCACAATCTTCATACATATACATACCCTCATAAAGACCCGTTCATGGCTCAAATTTTAATTTGGTTCTTTATTGGTGTCATGGGTTGAATTGTATCCCAAAAAGATAAACTCAAGTCTTATCATTCCCTTATCTATGAATATAGACTTACTTAGAAATACAGTCTTTGCAGATGCAATTATTAAGGCTCTTGCGATATGATCATCCCGGACCAAGGGTGGGCCCAAAGTTCAATGGCTTGTGTCTTGATGAGAGCAGAGGGTGGGGGATTCAGACACAGAGACATAAACACAGGGAAAAGCAGGGCAGAGGCCCGAGCATGGAATATCAGAAGCCACCAGAGCTGGAAGATTCAAAGAAGGATTCTTCCCTTGAGCCTTCAGAGAGAGCATGGCCCTGCCAACACCTGGATTTCATATTTCTGGCCTCTGGAATTGTAAGAGAATAAATTTCTGTTGTTGTAAGCCTCTCAATTTATGGGAATTTTTATGGCAGCCCTAGAAAACGAACACACTCTCCTTTTGTCTTCCACAGTCTATTCTTAACAGAAATGCTCCATGTTTCAGATTTTGCATTAAAGGAGTTTGGAAGTTGAAAATCCATCCCTTACAAGTAAAAATTCAAACAAACTGAAAATCAACCACTTTTCTTGGACTCACAGGAGAGGGGAGGACCCAAGATACACCACTGCCCCCAGGATTAGAGCCACAGGGAGCCACAAATTACCAGAATGGAAACTCACAAGCAGAAACTATTATGGGAACCAGGGATAGGACAGGAAAACCTGAACTGTAGTTGACAAGTTACTGGGAACTCAGTGCTGATAAGCCTGAGAGTTAAAAATTTTCTGAACAGAGGGGGCTCCCTCAGTATGATGAGATTTATCTCCAGGAGTTCAACCAGGTTCCCACGGTAAATATCAGAGAAAATCCTCTCAGGCTTCCAGCATATGAGAGCAGGGAAGTATTTTGAAATATACCAGAGCATTCTGTCCTTCATTTCTTTCAGAAAAAAAAACTAGTTAACCAGAGCCTAATCTCCTGAGGTATTATCAGAGCTTAACCTACCAGAGGAAGGTACCGCAATTCCAATCAGCTCTAGCCTTCTATGTGGGAAAAGGGAAATAGACCAGTCTAGTCATTCTGCCACACTGAGGGGGGGGAGAAAGAACTGAGGAACATTTGCCAAGTTTATAGTCCCGTGGCAAAAGGCTCAGTAAAAGACTGGGACTTATCAAAGAAATATAGATTGTTTCCCTCTCCAACACTTACCATCCCATTTCTAAAGACCTGTTTATATCAGTTTCTTTTATCCAGTACATCATGTTGGCTGTCAAAAATTACAAGGTATACCAAGAGGCAACACATACACATACATGCATATGCATGCACACACACCAAAAGTAAAAACAAAAACAAAAACATAATTTGAAGAGACAGAGCAAGCATCAGAAGCAGCCATGGCAGGACTATTGGAATTATCAGACCAAGAATTTAAAATAACTGTCATTATGATGAACAATGGAAGCAGAGAGATGAAAAATCCCAAGAAAGAACCACAGGGAAATGGCATATCAAAAACACTGTAAACAAAAATGAAGAATAACTTTGATGGGATTATTAACAAACTGGATACAGCTAAGGAAAGTATCTCTGAGCCTGAGTATATATCAACAGAAACTTTAAAAATTTAAAAAGCAAAGAGAAAACTGGGTAAAAAAAAAAAACAACAACAAGACAGACTATCCAAGTACTATAGGTGTTGGGAGTCACCCTGGCTCCAAAGACTAACTTCCCCATCCCCCAAGAAGAGCCGTCCAATGGTGAGCCCTGCTGGCTCACATGATCCTGCCATCCAATCAGACTAGCCCTGCTGGCTCACATGATCCTTACCCACCAATCAAAAAGCATCCCATGCCAACTGTCAAACCCTTCAACTATTAAACTGTCATAACTGTCAAACCACCCCTGGCTCTATAAATATGCAGAGCTGTTCCTCAATAAACGGGCATTTTCTCTGACGGCAAGCCTTGATTGTTCTTTCAATAGGTACAGTTAGAAAAAGTATAATATAAGCATGATGAGAATACAAAAAAGAGAAACAGAAGAAATATTCAAAACAATAATATCTCAGAATTTTCTTACATTAATACAAACTACCAAATATCAGATCCAGGAATCTCAGAGATCACTGTTACAGTATGGATCTAAAAATGTCCCCTGAAGAACTCATGTGTTATGCCATGCATCAATGTTCAGAGGTGAAAAGATTAGTCTTTGAGAGTTGCAATCTCATTTGCAGGTGAATACAGTTGATGGATTAATAATTTGAATGGACTATTGAGTAGTAATCGTAGGCAGGTGGGCATGATTGGTGGAAGTAGGTCACTGGGGGCATACTCTTGGTGACTATATCTTGTTCTTGGCTCCTCACTATCTCATCCTGCTCCCTGGTCACCATGTGCTGAGTAGTTTTCCTCCACCACATCCTTCTACCATGATGCTCTGTCTCATCTCAGGTCCAGAAAATGGAGTCAGCTGACCATGGACTGAACCTCTGAAGCCTTGAGCCAAAATGAACTTTTCCTTCTCTAAACTGTTCTTGTAAAGTTTTGCTACAGCAATGAAAAGCTATCATAAACACCAAGCAGGACACTTTAAAAAACAAAGCAAAACACAACAACAGCAACTCATATCTACTCATATCCTTTTTAAACTTATAGAAAATCAAAGATAAGTTCCCAAAACAAAAGAGAACTTAAAAATACCTAGAGGTGTTTAAAATGAGAATTACATCCAACTTCTCATCAGGAATCATGAGGCAAGACAAAAGTGAAGTGAAATAAGTGTTGAATGGAAAAGAAAATCTCCACCAATTTAGAATTCTGTACTCTTCAAAATTATCCTTCAAAACTGAAGAATACATAACATCTTGGACAAACAGAAATTGAGGGAATTGTTGCTTATTGACACACCTTCCAAGAAATGTTAATAGAAACTCAGATCTACACCAAAAAAGGAAGAACATTGTAGAAGAATAAGTGATGGTAAAATAAAAACATTTGTTTTTCTTATTCTATTCTTAACACAACTATTAGAGCTTTCCAGTTAACAGATCTAGGTACTTCCTATTCAAGATCCTTCCTCCTGTGATTTCTCATCATATTTGGAATGATTATCTAAAGTTCTGCCTATGACCTTCTGGACACAGTGTGACCTGGTCTCTGGCAACTGTCAGACCTATACTTTGCTCTAATCTTCCTGGCCTCTGGATGTTTCTCAAATATAAAAGTGTGCCCCCACCTCATAACCTCTGCACATGCTGCTTTCTGTATGGAAGGCTCTTCTTTCAGATATTCCCAAGGATCTTTCTCCCTTTGTATAGTTTTCTGCTAAAAAGGAAAAGAGGGTCTCTCTGGTCATCTACCCTCAAGTAGTACATCACACCTTGAACTTTAAATTCCCTTACCCTGTTCCTCAGCCCTCCCCCACTGACTCTATTTGACACATGTGCTTATGTTATTGTGTAATGATTGCCAGTTGACCACGCCAGCATGTCAATCACCTGAAAGCAAGGGCCTTGTTCACGATGCATCCACAGCACCTACAAAAGTCCCCAATACATTTTAGGCCTTCAACAAAGATTCATGAACTGTGTGGACAACTGAGTTAGAGCACGATAAAAGTTAGGTAGGATTTTGTGAAGGTCCTGGGATTATTATCAGGATAATAAAATATAAACAACAGGCTGGGGTTGTATCTCAGTGGTACAGCGCTTGCCTAGCATGTGTGAGGCACTGGGTTGGATTCTCAGCATTGCATGTATATAAACAAAATAAAGGTCCATTGACAATTAAAAAATATTTTAAAAAATATATAAACAACAAACTCTTATAATAGCAACCACTCCTTGAGGGAGTTCTATGTGCCAGGAAGTACTTAAAGGGCTTAAGTATTTTATCCTCAAAATTACTCTAGTCAATTGTAACAATTACCTATTGAGTAAACCGAGCTTAGAAAGTTAAATGGCTTCAAATATATATATATATATATATATATAGGAAAGAGATACCCAGAATCTATATATAATTCCTATAAATCAATATAAAAATATGAATAACTCAGTAGAAAAAATTGGAAAAGACACAAACAGAGAACTTGTGGAAGTGAATATGCAAATGGCTCATAGTTATAGGGAAAAAAAGTGCTACTCCCATTTACTTATAATCAGAAAAAACAAATATTAACACACTGTTAAATGCCATTTTTACCCATAATGTTGTCAAAATTTTAAAATTTAGTACTATCAAATATTGACAAGACTAAGAGGAAACAGTTTCCTATCCTGCCCTGGGTGTACACTTTAGTTCACTGGAAGGCAAATGAGCAGCAAATATTAAGATCTAAAATGCCCATGTGCTTGATCCATCATTTCTACTTCTACCCTAGAGAAGTCCTCACAAGTGTAAAGGGAACCACGAGGATATTGTATTCTCTGCAGCAAAAACCTGTGAAGGACCTCAATGTCCACAACAGGGGAACAGTGAAAACCTGTGAATGGACTTGTCTTAGTCCATGTGTGCTGCTCTAACAAAATACTACAGGCCAATTCATAAACAATAGAAATTTATTTCTGAAAAGCCCAAAATCAAGATGGACACCAGTAGTTTTGGTTTCTGGTGAGGGTCATTCTCTGCTTCCAAAATGGCACCTTGTTTCTGCACCTCCAGAGGGAATGAAGTTGTATTCTCATGCAGCTGAAGGGATGGAAAGGCAATGGGAAGGGAATAAGCTACTTCCCTCCTGCCCTTATAAAAGGTGTTATAAATAAATAACACCAGCAGTGTTCATCAGGGCAACACTCTCATGAATGAATCAGTTCCCAAAAGGCCCTACCTCAATACCACCACAATGTGGGCTAGGTTTCCACAAATGAATGTTGGAGGACATTTAGATCTTTGCAGTTTTCATGGTAATGAACAGTATGAAGCTATTAAAAAGAATGGGGTAGGTCTCCTTGAACCATAATTATGTTAAGTTTAAAAAAAAAAGCAAGGTGCAGAATATCTACAGTAACATATCATGTACATAATAGCAAACAAAACAATTCATTTCCTATGGGAATGATAGATAAATACATACATACATAGATAGGAAGGATACATAGGAAAGAGAGAAAAACAGGGGGAATGGATAGACAAAACAGAGCAAAGGAATGAATAGACCTAAGAAGAATATGGAGAGAGGAATGAACGCCCCATGACTCAACTCAGAGGAAACACAAACCCTCAAAGGGTTCTGAGAAGTCATATCACAGAGGTAGGAGGAGAATCAGAAGACTGAGATGCTACCAAGTCTTGAAGACAAAGTGCTTCAAGGAGAAGATCAGTCTTCTACTGCACTGAGCGGCAATAAGAGCTCCACAAGGTACTTTTGCAGCAGCTCAATTCAAAATAACTAGACTATGGAACCAATCTAGGTGTCCCTCAAGAGATGAATGGATAAAGAAAATATGGTATTTATACTCAATGGAATATTACTCAGTTTTAAAGAAGAGTGAAATTATGGCATTTGCCAGTAACTGGCTAGAGTTGGAGAATATCATGCTAAGTGAAATAAGCCCATCCCCCAAACTAAAGGCCAAATATTTTCTCTAATATGTGGATGTTAATTCATAATAAGGTGGGGGGCCACTAGGGAAGAATAGCGTTACCTTAGATTAGATAGAGGGAAGTGATGGGAGGGGAGGGGAGGGGAGGGGATGTGGGGATAGGAAAGATAGTAAAATGAAACAGACATTATTACTTTATGTATATATGTGACTATATGACCAATACGATTCTGCAACACGTACACTCACAAAAATGAGAAATATATCCTATCTATGTATGACATATCAAAGTGCATAAATGCATTCTACTGTCATGAATAACTAATAAAAACAAATTAAAAAATTTTAAAAAGATATTGGTGGATTTTGATTGAGTAGATTAGAAAGAGTTTGCTGGATTACAGAGAGCAAATACCACTTGGAGGTTAGGTGAAGAAACAACAGAGTTGAGGAAATGATGAAAAATGTATAGAAACTTTTTAATAGAGTTTTGACCAAGAAAGAGTCAGAGAAATGGTAGGTATGAAATTGAAAAATTTCCTTCTTCTCCTTCCTTCTTCTTTCCTTCTACTCTATCTTTCTCTCTCCCTCCTTCCTTCCATCCCTTTCTTTCTTTCTACCCTCCTCTCTTTTTCTGTTTATTTATTGTGGTTCTATAGATTAAGCCCAGGGCCTTGCACATGCTAGGCAAGTGCTGTGCCATTGAGCTATACCACCAGTCCTGAGAGGTTTATTTTGAATGGAAGATGCTAGAAACTGTGTGTATATTAACACACACCAGTAGTGGCTAAAGGTGAAAAAGGGGAAATGAAACTTAAAAGAATGAAGTCCTTGAAAAGATGAGAAGGTATAAGATCCAGGCTCTCAGAGGGGGGAAAAAAAAGTCTTTGATTAGAGAAGGGCTACTTCTTGAATAATTATGTTCTTGACAATCCTTTCTAGGAGGGAAGAAAAAAAGTGCAAATGCAAGTAGGTTTATAAAGTTAGTAGCAGAAAAGTTACAGTGTGCCTATCTGATAATGTCAACATTCTCTGAAATGGGATTCAAGGCCATCATTAAAAGTAAGATAAATAGGGGAGGGGGCTGGGAGTTTGAGGTGGCAAAAGATATAAAATGTTCATTACAGATGATAGGACAACCTTAGGAAAAAATGTAGTACATCTATTGATGACAGAGAATGTTCATTTGAAGTTGAGGATTACAAATATACAAGATATCAATAAGACCATTTGTCTCTATGACCACAAGTTGAAAAGTACCAGGAAGAAAAGTCAAAGTCTTTGCTAAATGTAACTTTTAATTTTTACCTTTCCCAATATTCAATCAACTCATTATAGTCAATCAAAAACAATGTGCACTCTACCTGGGATTTATTTTTTGAGGTCAAAGAGTTATTTGGGAGTGTTTTCTTTCTTTCTTTCTTCTTTTTTTTTTCTATCTTGCTTCATTAAAACCATCCTGGGAATTTCCCCATTGTTGGAATGGGCAGCATTTCTAATGTTTCTACAAATACATGAAAAAAAATATGAAGCCAATCCCTGAAAACCAAAGGCCAAATGTTCTCTTTGCTAAGTAGATGCTGATCCATAACAGGGAGGGGGGAATCAGGAGGAAAATGGAGGAACTTTGATTAGGCAAAGGGGAGGAGGGAAGGGAATGTGCTTGGGGCCAAGAAAGATGGTAGAATAAGATGGACATCATTACCCTAGGTACATGTGTGACTGCACATATGGTGTGATGCTACATCCTGTACAACCAGAGAAATGTAAAGTTGTGCTGCCATTGTGTACAATGAATTAAAATGCATTCTGCTGTCATATATGTCCAATTAAAATAAATTTTAAAAAAGGAAAAATATATAATATACACAGATTATCTTCCATTCCTTGCTCCCTGTCCATCCTCACACCCATTACCCACCAATATCACCCTAGGACATCAATAGCACAAAATCTAGCTGTACATAAGGATCTTCCACCAAAAGTGCTTCAGAACTTCTGGAAACTGAGTCCCTGATATCTCCACTTTTAACAAGTTCCCTAAAGGATACTTTTTTAGTCAATATCTATCCACCTTTGGAGGCCTCTCCACCATATGTAACATGTATTTTCGAGTTTCTTTGACTTTAGGGAAAAAGCACCCCTCCTTCTAACAGAAAAATAAATATAAACCAAAAGAGGATTTCCACTTCCAAAACAATCCATTATTCTCAGAGTTGACCACTTGAGTCTAAAGTGCACATGTGTATTTTGTGTGTAAGAATTAATGGTTGTGGAATGAATAAATGAATGGATGACAGCGGAGCCCACAGGAATGGGTGAGGAGATGTTCAACTGGGTGATAGTCTACAAGGCTTGATGAGTCTTCATGCAGCCTGTGTTGAAGAGCTGACGGGGAGAAGAAACACCCAATACTGAGGAGAAGTTGAGCAAGAGGAAACTTAAAGAGGAGTATGGAAGCTTGGAAGGAGTAACATATGAAATAAAATGTCATCTATTCTTTTCTAATCACAACTCAGTTTAATGAGGACGTTTGGCAGAGAGGGGGTCCTGGTTGGAATCAAGATGCTCTATTAACCAAAGAGGCCAGGGGAGAGTACAGTAGCCAAATAAACTGTACTGGCCTTCCCTAACTTACCAGCTGTTTCCTTTCTGTTGGATGGAAATAGAAAAATTAAACTTTCTAAGCTCAATATGAAAATCTTTTTTTTCAGATTCTAGAGAGCATGATCAGGTCCTTACTAGGGAAACGACTTAACAGTGACTTAATGATGGATCCCCAGAATACAAATTCAAGGGACTAGACATGGAATGTTCATCAGCCTTTCTAATGACATTCACAGAGTTATTTTTATGCTTAATCAAATGAGTCTCAGCTTTTGAATATGGAAAGGATGATACACAAATGTTTGTGCCAATTTCTGGTTATGCACTTTGCTTAAAAATTGACTTGGACTAGCTGACATTTTGGCTGAAGGGGCTTCTTGGTGAGAACACAGTGAAATATGCAGGCATTTTATACAAATTGAGAGAAATGTCACTTTGCCTTGAGTCTTGGGGCTATAAAAGGTTAGCTAGGTGACAAAGAGACAAATTCTCATTACACCATTTAACAGAATTTTATAGATTACAGGTTGAAGTAGACAATTTCCATTACCATTTCCTGGATGGGGAATACATTGAAATATTAAAAGTATAATAAATGACTCAAAACATTAAAATTAAAGTCTGCTCCCTTCATTTGCTTTTGCCTTAAAAAATACAAATTTGTAATATGATATAATGTAATTTAGAACTCGAAAGACACAAGAAAACCCTAACTGAAAATGATTGTTTCAAAATAAAGAGAAACTGTCAAATTTATTTCAAAATTAAAGTACCTAAGAGGCAATTGGATTTTTCATAGCACTACCAATGTAGTACAATTAAGAACGTGGCTTCAATTTTCCATACCTGTTATATACTAGAAATAAGATCAGGGATCTGTTAATACCCCATGGAAGGGCAGGTTCCTTCCTCAAAGTCCTTGTCTTTACCTTCACCAGCAATGTGCTGGTTTCTAGGAAATACCTGGTGGAAGAAAGCAAACCGAGGAAGGGAAGACCCCAGCAAAATCCTACCCAAACTAATTCATTTGGAGAGAAAAAAAAATTTCATTTTTTCCTTGGCTAAAGTAATTTGGTTTGGCTTTCCACATGACCCAAATTCACCAGATAATTACTAGTTCTCTGTTTCTCTTCGTGCCGTTTTGGTCTGGCCTTTGAATCCTGGGTGTACCCACAGTCCAAGGGATTAACTGAAAATTTCCCCTGACATTATTAAACCCATATACCATGCACTTTATGGCCTGATGAAGGACCCCAGATTGCCAGCACTGGGAAATATGCTCAGGAGATTGGCTCAGGCCCCTAAATCAGATAAAGGGAAAGGAGTTATGAGAACCGACTAGTTGGGGTAGTAAACTGCATGAGGACAGGGACGTGCTCATCTTGTCCTCATTTTATCCTCAGCACCAGCAAAATGCCAGTAGGCACGTAGAAAGGGTCAATAAATATTTCTTAAAAGCATTGATAAACTAATGAATAGAAAATCAAATGAATAACTCCAGAAAGTTGAAAAATTGGGATAGTGAAAATATAACATCCCTTTTAGTTATAGACAAAACTTTTTTTTTTTTTTGTACAATACCACTATACCACAGACAGGACAAACACACACACACACACACACACACACACACACTCTCTCTCTCTCTCTCTCTCTCTCACACACACACACACAGACACACACACACACATACTCTCTCTCACACACACATGAATTTGCCCTCATGTAGCTGAGCATAGGCAGTCAGAACAACTACTACTAGCAATTACTGCACTCGACTGTGCACCAGGCTTTGTTCTAACAAAGTCATGTGTATTAATTCATTTAATCACTGCAAACCCATGTGGCAGAAATTATGATCATGCCATCTGGCAGACAAGGAAGCCAAGGCTCTGAGAGTTTCATAAACGTTCTCAAAGTTTCCCAGCTAATAAAGGGAGAAAACCATAATATACGACAGTCAGCCCCGCTCCAGAGACCACACTCTTAATCACTGTGCTGCATTAACTTCTAAAATACAACCTAAGAAAACAGATGAGTGGGGTACCTAAAAAAGAGATTTGTGATTAGTTAACTCATACAGAACTTAGAAAAATCTAGGGATATTTGGGATTATTGCTTCTGCTGCAAATGCATGGCTTGACATGCAGGCAGATATTTTCAGGTTTTGAACAGAAAAAATATAAAGAGAACCAACAACCATGGTCTCCCCATAAATGGCAATGCCAACTCTACAGAGCACACCAATGCTCTGGCTCACTAGGTCTCTTCCATGGGGTCCCCTCAGGTCTGACCACCTCCTCCTAATCCGCAGTCCACCACTTCTCCTCTCTTTCTTCCAATTATTAAGGGACCACCACCTACCAGCCCAGACAGAGGGTGACACATTCTGGTTCTTTCCCCTCTTCTGTTTCTAACCTAATTTTATGTCATAGACTCTACAACATGCTTCCTTTAAAGACTTTCCCTTTGGTTCTCAAGGACCTTTTCCTCCTCAGCAGAACCTGGCTCCTGAAAATTAAAGCTTTGATAATAAAATCTATGCATCTATTGTGAGCTGCAAGAACCTATTTTCCTAGTTTCTTTCTCGCTGCTTTCCTAATCTAACAGTCCTACCTCTCTTCAAAGCAACATGGATGCCTCTGGAAGAATAGGAAAGAAATGTGGTAAATGTAGCAGAGATTAGTAAATCTTTTTTTGTCCGTCTGGTTTTGGGGGGGGTATTTTTTAAAAGATTAATATTTCAAGAACAAAAATAAAACCTCCCTTCTGTGTCAGTCAACTCAAGCACTTAGTTTAAGAGATCACTAAAGCATCATGGTTCAACTTGTTATGTTTCTTTTGTTTTTCTTTGCTTCTTTACCTCCTCCCCAAATTTGCAGAAGCAATTCTTGGACATGGCCCCCTTTGCTCCAGAGGAGAAAAGAGTTCTGGTCCTTAGCTTTTGCCCTAGAACTGTCATTATTTTGCTAAAAAACTTGAGCTAGCTCTGGGCAATCTCTCCCAGGTGTACAATCTATGGAGCAATCATCTTACTCTCTATTTATGAGGCAAAGACTATAGGCAGACCCTCTCTAGAAAGGTGTACCTGGATTGCCTCTCTTGATCTTACAAGAATCCTGAGAAAGAGGGAGGTATTTCTATCCCCATTGTACAGATAATTCAGCTAAGGTTTAATGATAAATTCAGATCAAAATCCAGATTTGCTAGTCTCTGAAAGTCTTCATAATCTGTTAATGTAGTATTTAGATTGGTTTCTGTGTGTGTTGTGTGTGTCTGTATTACTGAAGAAATGCTAAATCTATCATAAAGGAAACTTAAATGAACAAATACATCTAAATACAAATACAAAATGTCTGAAACCCATCTATGCACAATGCTGGAGAGGGAATACCTAATAGTTAATCACCAGTCAAGGGACAGGGCCATGGGGGATATCCTCATCCAAGAAGATATGGGCAGCAAATGTTGAATGAACTAGCAGATTCCCTTTGGTTGACCAATCTGGGCTGATTGCATTGATGGAACAATTTCTCACCCTGCTAAGACAGGATAAGAGTTACAAAATCTTGAAAAAAAAAGTGTGGGGGGGCAAGACAGAGACCACAAGCATTCTGGCAAAATTCTGGTTTGCAGTGGCTTCTCATGCTGATTTATTTTTGCTGAAATGATAAGGCCCTCTGGGCAGGAAACTCCAGTGCCAAGGGAGGGAGTCTAATTAGGAAATGGACAATGAGCCACATGCAGACCCTCGTATCCCTGACACAGCAAAATACTCCCTTTGCTCTGGATGACAAAGTTGTTTTCTCACTGTGCGCGTGGGAGAGAGATGACGCATTCTGTGACAGTAACTGCGAACAGGTGCGGGGAAAACAAGGGTCACTTCCAAGAGGCCTGTTAAAACTTTCCCTTTTCAAAGTCTGAGGAAATAATATTGTGGCTGCCCAAATGAAAACCTATCTGTTGCTATGCGTTCAGAGTGCACCTTGCTTATCCACTCAAAGTCTCAATTAAAATCACAGCTGTTATTTGTGTGGTGGGCTCAGAGGCTCTCCTACAGCTATGGCAAAGGAACAAAGGAAAACACCCTTGTTGCTTGCTACACCTGCAGCTAGGATGAATGTGGTCAATGTCAGCTGCACTCAGATTGTATCTGGAATAATAATAATGCTTTTCATTTGCAGAGAGCTTTACAATTCATGAAGTCCTTTTACATGCCTTTCGTGCATTCATTAAAATTAAATATAGTGCCTCCCTTACAGTAAACAGTGCAAATGGACACTTTCAAAAGTCAGCTTCTGCAACATGTAGATGACCAAACATTTCAGTCTTTGAAAATATTCAATTTGTGGCCACAACAATGACCATAAAAATTTCCCAAAAATTTCTTCTCCGTTTTAATAGCCACACACACACACACACACACACACACACACACACACACACACACACGTTTCCCATTTTGGGTTGGGTTGTCTATCTTTTGTATTTATGGATTTATAGGAATTACTTGTACATTCCTAGTATTTGTCAATTATATGATTTGTGAATATCTTCCACTTGCTCGCTGGATCTACAATTCATATACCATTTGTTGACATTCAGAGTCATAAAAATTGCTAGTAATCCTTTAGCTCAACTTCTTCATTCACAGATGAGGAAAACAGGGCCAGAAAGCAGTTTATATGGATATTTAAAGGTAAAATTAAGATTAGAATCCAAATCTTCTGATTTTTTCTTCTGGCCTATAGCTAATACTCTGCACTGATGAATTCTTAAGTTGTAGTAGTCGTATGATTCACATATAGCAATGGAAATAAAACCTATCCATGTATACAACAGCATAATGAATCTCAGATACAATTTTGAGAATTCAGATACAATTACACAGCTACATAATTCATTTAAATAAAGTTCAAATGAAATTGAACTTTTAATGTTCAAACCTATTGTAATAAAAATCAGATTTGTGCCTCTGGGGAGAGGACAGTGACTATGTAAGGGAACTTTCTCCTGTGTCAAGTGTTCTATATCTTTATTTGTGAGATAATTGTGTGTGTGAATACATAAGTTCAAATTCATCTACCATATATAAATTATACATCAGAAGTAAACAAAGAAAACAACCAAAGCAAGACAGAGACTTAACTATTCCTCATTAACATGACAGAAATTTAGCAAACTAGAATAATCTGGCCTTTGACTGATTTTTAATCAGAATTATTCTTTTTGGCCGTCTTTCAGTATTACACAAACTCTGAAGTTACCAAATCTCTGCTTCTTTGAATAATCTGGCTCTTTGTTGAACAAGCTGTGGGTTGGGCTCATTGACCTTCAAAGTCTCTCCATGGTCCAAATTTTTGGGATTTTTTTCAAAAGATGCCAAAATATATGTAATCTCAGAGTGGGAAGGAGCATCAAAGGTTGTCTGGTTCTTGACTATTATTTTTCTAGGAGGCTGTGGCTAGCATGTACATTGAAAACAATTTCCAACATTGCTCCAATAATAACTGGATATAGATATACAGTCTTCACCTCCACTCAATCCACCAATTGCCCCTTATATTGTTTGGTGCTAGACACCAAGTCAGATTCTACACTGATTTCCCAGTCTCCATAATGCCAACAATTAGGACTCCAGTACACTGCTGTATTAGAAAACCAATGAGGAGTTCATCTCCCACATACTCAGTGAGGGCACCAGCAGACAGAGCCAGAAGATTTAAAAAGGAAGCAAGCCCAAGGTCAAAGCACCAAAGTAGTATAGCCACACTGTACCCAGGAACAGACACAGTATGGCTATGTTCTTCTCAGCTCTAAGATTAACAAAGACTGTGACTTATGGGTTCATTAAGAAACTTGTGAGGCTGGTGATTCTAGGACTCTATGTTACAAACATGACAAACAATAATTTTAAAATCTACTACATAAAAATTTTAATCATATGGAACAGATTATGTGAACCTGAAATTCTCTATTTTGTAAATTTGTACTTCTTTTCTGAAGAAACTTGTATATTTACAAAAAACAAAGTACTTTTCTTCTTCAGTGAATTTAACAAGCATGATGAACTAACTACTGTAAGCTTCTTTGAAAGTGATTATAAAAACCCCCATGATGCAGGTGCAATGTACACCTCAAAGCATGCAAAGCATAAGCCTTCGCTTTGGTGTTAAAAGCATAAATACAGTAGATACAGGCTTAGAGAGAACATCAGAAGATGTGGTTCCCTCTTCATTCTATTATCAACAAGCTAGAGAACCTTCTTTTTTCTGGGCATTCACTTATCTTCTCTGGGCCTCCATTTCTCAATTTACAGATTGAAGAGGTTGGACCAAAGAATCACTAAATTCTTTTGGGGTCTAAGATTAACAAAGGCTGTGACTTATGGGCCCATTAAGAAAACTCTGAGGCTGGTGGGCTTGTTGGCTGTTTCAGAGAGCACTATAGGTAGTGAGGATGCAGAGGATTAAAGGAGAGGAGAATGGGCAGAGAAAAAGAAGGGAAAGGAGAAAAAATTAGGAGGAAAAGGCGTCATTGAGCCTTCAGGTAGCTCCTTGCCCTGGGCTTCTGACCTCTTTTCTTTCCCTTCACACTTGTACCCAGGATATAACTGGTTCTATCCTGATCATGTTGGCCTAATAAAGTTCCAGACTCTCACCCAGGAGGGGCGACTGTCCATTTTCCTCTACTTTCTCAATATGTCCCACTTCCTTTTCCAAACCATTGTGGTCCATCCCCCAAAATTCTCCTCTGGGTGCAAAAGGCACAGTTGTCCACGCCCACACACATTTCCTTCTGTTCTTGAACTCTACACAGACTTAGTGAAAGTCTATAATCCTAAACTTTGAGCTTAATGAAGACCAAGTAACTGTAGAACCCCCACCACTCGTCTTCCTGAAATCTTTCTGTGAGGCTTTTTACAGCTCAGAATTTACCCGGGATATAGATGAGGATTTTTCAACAATGAACATACAATAGGAGCCCATTGTGCCTCTGAAGACAAGGAACGTTGAGATCCCAGTTATAGAGAAGAAGAGTTATTCTGATAGCACAGCTGAGCCCACTTCTTAAAGAGGTTCTAGAGCCTCCTTCCTCTCAACCCAGAGTGTGTACAAACCGGATTGTCTTATTTTTTGACATCACTATCTAGTGAGACCCAGAGAGAAAGGTGAGCTTGTTGGAGGAAACTCATTTTCTCAAAACCAAACTCCCAAACAGCTGTGTCTGTCACACCTTTCATGAACTTCTTACTTCTCCATCATGATTTGCAGCAGGTCCCCATGTGCCTGTTCTGCCTTCCTGAATCTGATGCTCTGGTTCTCAAATTTAAAGGCAGTGGTTCTCTGCACTAGAGCAATAGGGAGAATTTTATACAGATGCCCAGGCTATGCCCCAACCTCATGAACTGAGCATCTATAGGAATGAGAGACAGACATCAATATTGTATAAAACCTCCCTGGTGGTTATGGTTGTTCTACATAGAAAATCGTCACTTTAATTGGTTTAAGAATCACAGAGGGGACTGGTAAAAATAAAGATTGTCAGGCACCATCCCTGAGATTCCAAATCAGCATGAAGTAGGGATCTCAAGTGTGCATTTCCAATATCCCCCAAGGAACTACAAACAGATGGCCTGAGGGCCATACTTGGAAAAATTCAGTCCATGTTGCCTGAACACTCTCACTGCCATTGGATTTCTTTTGGATTCCCTCTCTGCCTGGAATGCCCGCCCCTCCTCCTGACCTCTGAGAGAACTTTTGATCACCTCCCAAATGTAAACTCTTCTCTGTGACTTTTCCTGACCCTTCCCAGGAGGAATTAATCACTCCCCCATCTGAGTTTCCATAGCACGTTGTACATGCTTCTGCTAAAGCATTTATCACATGGTATTATGGCTGTTTCTTTATGTGTCTGTCACACCCTTTAAACTGTATTTTCCCTTTTTCATTTCGCCAGCACCTAGCACAGTGCCTGGGACATAACTCAAGTCATGAAGTGTTTACTGTATTAAATGCAGTCATTTGTGGAGTTGGTCCTCATCTCAGATATCCATTCATGTCTGGGACGACTACAGATGCTCAGAATGGGACACAGGAAAGAGCCTAGTGCCAGAGTGAGGAGTTGGCCATAATGAGGCATGATAGAACTGCCAGCCCCATGACCAGGACTGGGGATGACACAGAGGGTATATAGGACATATCAGGCTTGCTCCCTAACACCAGCAGGGACAAGGACTATTAAAAAAATAAGTTAAAAATAAATATGAAACAGAACTTAAGGTACACGGCTATGGTAGATGATCAAGAACAACTGGGGCATTCAAATTAAAATAACAGACTAATGAGCCAAAAAAGCAGACCTACAATCAAAGATTTCCAAAGGACACATTAATAATCTAAATGTTTGATAAGAGCCCAGGGAATTTTTATGATCGTTCAGGTTTGTAAAATACGTGGCTAAGCTAACCTCAGCATGTGCTAGGAGTGAGTGAACAGGTTCTTGGTGCAAAGGAAACTCGGCATCCTTAGGCGCTTTGTGGTCTGTTCTGGTGGTATTACATGAATCATTGGTCTGATGGGAAGTGAGGGTAAATTTGAAGTTTGGGAGACCTGTGGCCAAGGTACCCCTGAGTCCCAGGAGGCCAAGTCTAACTTTTAAGAAGCCTGATAATGAACTGCACCAGCTGAGTTGTAGGTCTTCCTGACTATCCTACCCCCATGAAGGTTGAGCTGCGACAGGGATGAATACAAGTCAGGGACAGCATGGAGAGAAGCTGAGGCTGCAGGAGTGAAGCCACTGGCAAGAGGGTAGGAAAAGAAGCAAAGTTCATCCCTGCCTCTCTCAAACTACGATAGCTATAATTCTAGTTATCTTTTAAACCCTGGGAAAGGACTAGAATATGAGAGTGTCGTTACTTGGAATTAGCCTGCAGAGTTTCAGGGCACAGTCTCACAGACCATCCTCACTTCTGACTAGTGCAGGTTTGGGGAGGCTCCAAAACCTCCCTGAGATTTGATAACCCACCAGAAGGATTCACAGAACTATTGGAAGATATTATATTCATGATTATGATGCATTACAGGAAAAAGATTAGAACCAGCCAAAGGAAAAGACAGAGGACAGAGGTTAGAAGGCCTCTAAATGGGAAGCTTCCAATGTCCTCAGGATGTATTACCCTTCCAGCCCCAATGTATGACCGAGATGCAGAGTACGGTCGACTTGGGAAACTCGGCTTCCGTGTCCACAGATTTATTAGGGCTTCATTACATAGGTTTGATTTGTTGGTTGATTGAAAGATTGCCCAACATGGTTGAATGCAAAGTTTTTGGTTTTTTTTTTTAATTTTGTTTTGTTTTGTTTTTTTAATCTGCTCTCTCCCTTCCTCAAAGCTTGGGGGTTGGACCAGAGGAGGTCTGAATGATGGCAGCTATGCCCGATCTTTGCCATCCTTGGAATGGAGTTAATGCTTGAAAAACCAAAACTGGATTTTCCATAGTGCAATAGGTTCTTGTCCCACATTGCATAGTCCTGGGATCAACCCAAGAACAGATTAGAACAAGGATAGCTTTATAAAACGTAAGTAAAGACATTCAAATATATACACACCTAGTGACTCACTTTTGACTTCAGTACAAAATCAAAACTTACTAATCAATTGCTCTCTGTTGAAAAGGGAATCTGCCATATGCACGGTACCATCCCAGGCATCAAACCACTATTTGAGGGAATATTTTAGAAATATCAGATTCAATCAAGGAGTCCAGAAATCACAAGTTAGTCCACGAAGGTAAATCAGACAAATAAAATAGGCAGAGGTTTTCAAATAGAATTCAGTGGGGCATGCCAAACCCTTCAATGATCAGCAATGGAGAGATATGTTGGTGATAAGAATATGTGAACTTATAACTATGTGAAGGCTATGTGAAGGCAGAAAAGACTTTGACACTCTTTTAAATGCAAAGTGTATGCTATGCATGTGAAATGACCTCAAAGGGAAAAATGGTAAGGACTAAAAAAATAGGGAGTTTCTGACCCAACCTTGAAGCATTTGGATGATTTGAACAAGACAGGTGGAAAAGCAGGCCACCTCGACCACCATGATAGACATTAGAGTTAACTCCAGAACCAGCCATCTGAGCAGCAGCAAGTACATTCTGAAAAAAGAAAGTGAAAGCTTTAGAGTAGCCTTCAAAAACTGATGCCCAGAGGCCAATGGCACTTTCATCAGGATGCAGAGCAATAACAAAGATCTTAGGCCCTTTCCCATGCTATTCATAAATCAGCCACCACATAATAAAAAAGACCTCATAAATTTGTAATCTGTACATTACATACATCACAATTTTTAAATAAGTTGGAAATGCAAAAAAAAAAAAAAAAATCTACCAGAGAAGAAAATGGGTAAGAAAATAGAAAGAGAGAAGAAGAATTGTGAGCTAATAAATAAATGGCAGGTAATCAGAAGGGAGGTTTGGGTCCACTCAGTGAAGAACAGTGATCTACATAGAAGCATTCTTAGAGCAGAACAAGCCATCAACACAACACTGAACAACTAAAGAACTTGGAAGACAGTAAAGATTCCTGAGAAATTTCAAAAATCCTCTAACACATCTCCTATTGTATGCCTTGAAACTTAAGGGGTCCCAAGTCTTAGACTGACCCCCCAAAGCTTTGAATAATCTGTGAACAAATCATCTCTCTGTCATTAAATCATTTATTCAACACCTTTTTGAACATCTCCACTGTTAGGCTCTGAGGACACAACAACAAATAAACAAAAAGTCTTTGTCCTCCAAGGGATTGTCTTCCATATCAGAGGGACAGGCCATAAACACGCATGTCTGCTATCTGATATGCAATATAGTTACCAGTTTTATGATAGCAAATAAAGTATTGTTAGGGGAGAGGATCTGGGTAGTAGTTTAATAGGTGTTCTCTCTCTCCCTTCTCACTCATGGGGAAAGTGAGGGATTAAATCCTGTGGGTCCTGGGGGGAACCGTCCATGTAGGGGGAATAGCTATTACAACTCAAGGCTGCAGTGGGCTTCACCTGGAGGCTGAAGTGCAGCAGAACAGGCCAGGGAGCAAATGGAATAAAATGAAGTGAGAGAGGTGAGCAGGGGCCAACTCGCAGTCTTTAGTAAGCCAAAATAAAGTTTGGATTTTATTCAGGCTGTAAAGGAAAACCTTTGGAAGCTTTCCTTTATGATCTTAGGAGCTCAGTAACAGAACTGGGCGAATGCAGATATTTCCTACTCTTCATGTTTTCTCTCAACCTGCAACTTCTCTGGTAAGGAGACGATTGTTTCTGCCCTCTACTACCACCCTCTGCCAGTGTTCCTACTGTGGATGAGTGACTCCAAATTTTATTCCTGAAGGATCTGAGCTTTCAAAGCCTCTTGCTGGGGAAAATTGGTAAGTCATCCCTTAATTTTCCACTGGACAGGGAAATCCTAGGAGCTTAGTTTGAGTCAGCTTTTTTGGTGCTGCAACTGAAAGACCCAACCAGAACAACTGTAGAGGAGGAAACGTTTAATCAGGGGCTCAGGGTTTCAGAGGTCTCAATCCATAGACAGCAGGCTCCATTCCTTAAGGCTCAAGGTAAGGCTAAATATCATGGCGGGAAAGTGTGGCAGAAGGAAGCAGCTCACATGATGATCAGAAAGCAGAGAGAGAAATTGCCACTTACCAATACAAATATATACCCCATAGCCACATCCCCAGTGAACCACCTCCTCCAGCCACACCCCACCTGCCTCCAGTTACCACTCAGTTAACCTAATCAGTGAATCAATCCCTGATGGGATTAAGACCATATGACAATCATTTCCCTTTCAAACCTTCTTGCATTGTCTCACATGTGAGCTTTTGGAGGACACCTCACATCCATAATAAGCTTCCTCTGGATTTCATATATATTTCTCTCTAATTCCACTGTGCATCAGAATTTGTATCAGAAAGCTTTGATAACTAGGATCAGTCACCCCAGCCAATACTGTGACCTGTATTTTCCCTGCCAATTGGGAACAGGAGCCTGAAACAGTGAAGTAGCAGTCTCTGTTGCTTCTTCTGGTGAATGCATCTCCCTCCCAAGTACGAAACTCCTTCATAAGAATTACCCAGCGGCAGCGGTATAATGTTAAATGTAATCATGAAAAGTGGCACTGCTTTCCTTTGGTCCAGGGATCCATGCTTTCTGTAAGGGCCTGCACCACCTATCAAGCACTTAAACTTAAGTTAAACTTAAGTCTGACCTCTAAGGTGGCCCCAGACTTTCAAAATGCTGATTTCAAGTCTGCACTATTACTGAGTCATTCCACTGTTTTGTAAAAACAGCTGCTTCCAGGATTTATGATAAGACCATGAATTTTGATGGGAATCATTTCATTGGCTTCCTTTCCTAAAAACATTTATTTCTTGATGAGAAGCGACATTGGGTAGAATCTCTGATAGTGCACAAGGCATCCAGAATATTTACAGATAATGACTTTGACAGAAGTGTGGAGGAGAGGAAGGAGAGGGAAGTAAATCCAAACAGAGTCTATTTTAATGAGAACATTAATATACTGTTACTCCTTCTGCAAAGAAAGGATTCAAATGTGACTGACCTCTCACCATGTGACTCGTTGGTCTCCTTGAAATGGTGTTGGATGGGGGTGTCAGGGCTGGTCACTGGAACTGGCAAGTTGGTGATGCCAGGAAAGCCATACTGAAGGGCAGTCTGCATAACTGAGCTCATATGTCAGTTCCTGTCACTGTAGCTACTCATTTACGGAGTCCATTGAACACCATTGACCACTGAGCACCTAATAATTGTGGAAAGACTTTTGGTACATACTACATAGAATTCAAATAGTATAGGCCCATTCTAAGAACATCAGATTAGAGTGCACCTGGGCTCATTCAAATGTATAGTTTTGAAGATCAGAAAACACCGTTCATAGTTCCAATTTATATATTTGTTATTTAGTTATAAATGTCAGAAATTATTTTGATGATTTACCAAAAAAAAAAAAAAAGTCAGCAAACCAGGATCCAATGCTACACATGTAAGGATTGTGTTCAAAATCACACTGCAGAGTTCAGTTGCTGAAGGTACTTCTGCCACCACCACTAACACAAGATCCTGCAGTTATTGCTGTCCCTCAAAATCTGATGTAGTTGCTATTGCTGCTACCCATCACTTTAGTGGATCTGTGTGGCCTTGACGCTCCACCTCCCTCAATTGTCTTTGTGTTTGTGATCATCTTGTTTAAAGGTTTGAATCCAACCTCAAATTCTAGAGGACAACATAGAGTTTAGAACATAACTAAAAAATAAAAATGGAGGTAGAGGGTGGATAATTAGCTAAGAACAAGGTGTTTTGTTTTGTTTTTAACTAAAAGAAACTAACCAACAGGCAAGAGGATGATCTTAAGAATGTCAACTAATGTTTACATAAAGTAAGTCACTGAGGAATGACAAACATTCTGTCCCATCATAGGGACCAAAGTCCAAAGAGGTAGATTAAAAACTCCCATGACATGTTCAGGGAGCCCAAGAGCTGGTTTCCCAGTGGGTGGCCTAGAGACTTGGGTTCAACATGAAGGTTAAATAAGAATGACAGAGACATGTAGAAGGGCAGTCTAGTCAGAAAAACAGCACCTGAGGCATTTCATTTCAAACAGGACCAATTTCAGAGAGGTGATTGATTACATAGGTAATAAAAGAACAAAAAACCCAAATGAGGAAGGTGAAGCAACTCAGACACTTTGCAAGAGCAGCAAACTACCACCACCTGAAGGGACACAGAAAAGATATAGTGTTACCAGAGCCAGAAACGAATGCCATTTGGAGAAAGTTACAGCCAGGTAGGGGCCATTCCACAGGAGCTGGGAACACAAGGGATGGAGCTGACCAACAGCATCTGAAACAGCATAAATAGACAAGCAGAAGCAGCCAATGCTGGGAGGAAAAAAGGAGAAATACACTGGTTCATTCTACCCTACATTCTTTCACCTGTACCTTCCTCTGGCCAAACCTACTAGCAAACCATTTGGCAAGAGAACATGGGAAATGTGGTTCCCTGCAATATAGATGGCATGAGTTCTTCAAGGTGTCTGCTGGAAGATATGAGTCCACACAATAAAAACTATTGAGCTTGACCTTCTGATTCAGTGGAGGCTTTCATATTGATCCTGTAGGCTGGGAAGTCCATGGCCAACCTGACATCACTCAATCCCTCCCAGGCTTCGTGTCCAGAAGATGAGTCATCGGTATATGTATGATGTTTTCAGCATTTATAACCTGGGGCTAAAACAGGTACAATTGTGAGGTGACCATGCTGTGTTCTGGAGTGATATGGTTAAGGGTCAGAGAGGCACCTAAATATATCTCCTCTTTTGGGTCCTGAGAAACTACACTGAATAAATGCGCCTTATCTGATAATCCCTGGCCTTTGCTGAGACCTGTTTTCCCTGGGTTGACCACAGTAAAGTATAACTCATGTGTAACGCAGGCATCCCCAGTTCTCATACCCAGTCCTCTGTTTGATCTCTGGAGGGGTTAATGTCTTAAGACTCCAGGCAGACAGAGTTAAAAGAAGAGGTCTGAAGGTGGGAAATGAAAGAAATAATGGATGATATGTCAAGAGCTTTGTAATGTTTTGAACAACTAATAATAAAAAAAAATAAAAATAATAAATAAATAAATAAATAAATGAAATAAAAGATCCATTGACAACTAAAAAGTATTTTTTAAAAAGTATTTTTTAAAAAATAGAAACATGTTCTAAAATTCTTTATGCAAACATGACTTTAGAGACTAATGGCTAAATCATGATTTTGTTTATTTTTTCTTTAAAAAATTTAATAAACCTGCAGTCAACTCCTCCACTTATCCATTGTTTTGCTTTTCATGATTTCAATCAGTGATGATAAAAACTCAAAAAAAAAAAAGAAAGAAAGAAATAATGGACTGTGCCTCAGTCTGGCTGGGCACAATTCAGGAGCCACTTGTCAAAAGAAACGAACTTTATTTTTAGAACACACACACCACACCACACAGCTCTTCAGGAAAACCTTCAGAGCCCAACTGCCACCACTGGCTTCCCACCAGCCTCTCAACCTCCCCCACTCCTCCTGCTCTTGAGGCTGATTGGCTGGGTCGTGTGGGCGGAGCCAAAAAAAGTCCCCAATGAGCAGCTCTGTGGTCTGAAAGGGTGGGGAAACAGCCCAATGAGCATCACCGCAGAGGAGCCAATCAGCTGGTAGCTAGAAGTTTGCTGGGGCCGCTGTGAGCCAATCATCAGCTGGCAGCTGGAAGTTTGTTGGCAGCTGGAAGTTTGCTGGGGCCCCTTCGGCAGTGGCTCTCAACAGGACTGTCCATTGCATAAGCCAGTTTGGCTATTTAGGAGAAATTCCATCTCTTTTTAGCAAAGTCTTTGAGACCCTCATACAAAACTGGCTTGCTCTCTTACGGAGCAAAATTCCCAGAATTACTAGGGCAATGAAGACACACTAGGTGCCCAGCTTTCTGGAAGAAGGGGAACATTTAATAAAACAACAACATGTGCCAGAGGCAGCCTCTGTACTTCTCCAAGGTACTAGTCATTGTTTCATACCACCTCTTCATGAGGTGGTTGGGGGGGGGCAGCACCCTATTTTATAGATGAGAAAACCAAAGTTCAAATAATTAATGCAGTTTCCTAAGAACACAACTGTTGAGTGGAGAACCTGAATTTGAGATAACATCTCCCAAGATCATCATCCCAGAAAATATTTGGGAAGCTCTCCCCAGAAGGAAGGGGACAAGCAGCAAGTAATTCTTGGAGTTTAATGATGTGAACTGGAAAAAAATCAAAGTCCCTTGAGACGGCCTCAAGTGGGATTCATAAAGATTGCAAGGGAAACAACTCCAGATTCATGACACTGAAATGACAGAAGATTCTGGAACCTTGTGTAGCATTGGTTTCTCTCCAAACTCTTTCCACACTAGCCTTGGATTATTAGTAACTCTTTAATGTATCCCAAAGAATGGAAATGTTCCAGGAAACTACACAACACTGCTATGTGAAAGCCACCTACTTAGGGTAATGAATTCCCAATGATTCTACTCATCTGAGGGTGGGGGGAATGAGAGAGATTGGTCCTGGTTCCCTCTTGGCTTTTCCAGCACAGTGTACCTCTCCTGGACCTTCTCTCCCTCCCAACTCTCACTTGACCTGCCCTCCTGTGGAGTGGTCTTCCACACCAGTCATTGGTCAGCTGGACCCCACCAGTTGGCTGGTTAGGCACCTGCTCTAGGCTGAGCATTTTACCACCTGTGAGACAATTTTAGTTCTTTCAGAATGTGACATATTGCTAGTAAGCTCAGCTGAGGTTCAATACTTCTCTCTGCACACATTCATGTATTTTCAAATCCTTTTAAAGTATAAAACAATCCCTTTCTGGCCTGGCCTGGCTTGTCACTGCGGGTTCCACTAGTATGCTGACCTTCTCTGGCATCTCCTGGTTCTCTGTCCTTTTAGACAGTTTGTACATTTCTGTCTTCTGGCCTCACCTTAAACGATTGTCGTATGTGCAGTGTTAGCAGGGATAAAGGGAGGGGGCCAGTTGGAGCAAGCCTTGCTCTTTGGGTCCCTAGAGAAGCTGGGCTTTTTCCTGTTATCTATCTTCTCTCTTCAGCCAGTAACCTAGGTCCTTTTAGAGGATGTCCTTTTTCCTGCCCATGGACTAAACAAGTTAGGATTCTCTCTGACTTTTGGTCCTGAGAGCTTTGTCTGCAGCCATTCCTGTATTCTGTATCCTGTATTCTGAATTCCAATTGATCTCGTCCCTCTTCCTGCCTGAGTTTTTCTTCCTTACCCCCTCCCAAGTCCATTTTCCTGCCCTCTACTCTTTCCTGCCCCCCTGATCTCTCAGGTTATTGTCCCAGGAACTCAACCATCACCACCTTTTCTACAAATAACCTTGGCATTACCTGTTCACATCTAACACAGCTGCAGGTCCTGGCCTCTTCCGCCACCATGCACAATGGCATTTGCCTTGCACAATTTTGACCACAGCTTCACAATGCCTCCCTGCATTTTAAAGCAGTATTTATTGATCCCTACCACATTCATAAAAATCCTTAAAGCTACACTCGTGTTTTAATAAAACATTTTGAGCCAAACATGGCTACTTTTGCTGGGGACAATGTCTTCTTTCCTAGAGAAAGCATGACAAATATACACAACAGAAATATTTTTGCAAACATGCCCATGAAATGTTTTGGATATAATATAATAAAATCAGTATGTACCTAAGTAGTTTTTACTCTTCCTCTTCTTCAGAGTCTCCAGATCTTAAAAGACCATCGAAAACCTCCATAATCTCTTAGGGAAACTTTCCTGACACATTCCTGGCCTTATTTACTGTATACATGGGCAAGTTCATTATCAGGAAAATTTATGTTGTTCAGTGTCAAAAGTCAAAAAGGAAAAAAAAAAGTGTTTCAGAATGAAAAAAGCAGCAAGAAACCACAAAGTCAAAGAGAATTCTGGAACAACTTCAAGGCATAATATAGTCGGACAAACAGGGGAAAGTGGAAGCAGAATAAATTGATTCTTTTGTAGATAAATCCTTTGCTAAGTCAGAGAAACTCTGCATCATTTCCACATGAACCACAAAACTCAAACCACAATTTAAAGCCACTCTAGAAAATCCAGGAACCAGAAAGTAAAGGTGTTTCGTGAAAGCATCGAGTTTTAGAGCTAGAAGGAACTTTAAAGATTGGTTATCCAAAAAGATTATAAAGGATGGACTCTCTAAACTCAGTACAGCACTGAATGATAGAGTGACAGCTCACATTTATCATACATTCCTTTCAAAGTGACATCCTTCATGCTATTGTTCCATTAGTACATTTTTTTTCTTTCACCTCACAATAGCTCTATGAGGTAGAAATTACTCTTATGCCCATTTCCCAGATAAGGAAGTGGAGACTCAGATATGAGCTTAATTCAAGTATTTAGAAGCAGAAAGCACCAGGGCTGGGATAGAGAGACACCCTGACTGCACAGGGGTCTGTTCTAGTCAAACCTATGGCTAATCTATGCAAATAAAGAAAGCAGACACATTTTGAAAGGATCGCTTGCTGATAAATTATATGGCACAGGGCACCGTCGAAGGAGAAAACCTAAAAATATAAATGAAGAGTTCTAATGACTCCCTCAGTACCAACTGCATGGCACTGCCTTGTGAGTAATTTGACCACCCTAACTCTGTAATTTGGAATTTGTTTGTGTATTTTGAATTTATTTGTGTGCTTTGTGAACAAGTCTAATTCCAAATTATTTTCTACCACTGTGGCTCTTTTAAACCACTAAACACACGATCCTTCAAGTACAAAACTGTATAGGGCAACATTTCCGACCACATTAATAAAAGCATGATCTAAATAAAATCCATATTCCAACTAATAAGTGGAAAATCTGTGACTTTTTGACATGAGATAATACATACAGAAATTCTTCTCATGTTGCTTGGCACAAAACAGGCACTCAATAATTGTTAGCTTCCTTAAACATTTCAGACTCCAATTAATCTTTCTTAAGAGACACATCTATGTCAAAAGCTGCCAAGTGCTGTTGAGTCTAGCTCTACTTCTGGCTCTGACACTAATTACCAGACCCATGACATAGTAGAAAACCATAAAGACAAAAATGAATGACATCGGAAGATGCTGTCCCAAAGCTCTTCCCCAGAGAATGTTAAAGAGAAGTTGTTCTCTGGGCCATGGCTATTTTCACATGAGTGAATCCTCCTGCCGTAGGGTTCTTTCTCATCAACTAGAGCAGTTTTCAAATCCTTTGGACATGTCCGGGTCACCATCATTGCCCTCTCTGTCATACAATGACACATATGTACAGATCACTGAAGGTAAAGGCAAGTGGAAGGCAAGGGGGGTTGTTTTCTCAGGAAGAAAAAGCAAAACCACAATTGGCATGATGGGATTGCCATATTAGCTGCTGGAAAGACAGACATGGGTATTCAAAGACAAAACACAGGAAACCCTATACAGAAGTAAACCATGGAGATCAGATGGTAGGTCTTGGGGGAAACCCATGGAATGAGAGCAATTCCCTTTGAGAATTTAGAAAATAAACCAGGGCAGTGCCAATCATATAATTCCACACATCTCTTTTGTGATTAAAACCAGAATGAAAGGAATGCCAGTCTAGTAAAGAAGAGTGGATAATTTTTCTTACTGGTCTCACCCATGATGAAGACAATGGATGATGGAAGAGTCCCCTGACTTTACTCTACCTTACTTGACCCCAGCCATGAATACTTCCAACTGAACCTTTGCTTCTTCATTTTGCAACAGGAAGAAATGCTTGTTGGGGGAACTTTCTAGCCGGATACCCTTGAATGCACTTCCTGATGAAGTGGGAGAGGCGCCAGCTGACACTACAGATGCTGAAAGAACTGGGAACAAGTGAAGCTGATTGTAATAATATGTTGCACAAGACCGAAGGAGTGATGGCACTGGCGAGACCCAGCACAGTGTTCACGCACTATCCCGCTAAACAAAGGCCAAGGTGAAATGTGGCCCCTTACTCTAGCCTGACCATGAGGCTCACTTGCTAATCTTTTACATGGCAGGCGAGCTCTGCAGAATTTCTTAAAGAGAAAGAAAAATAGTATCATCAGGGGGAAGACTGAAAGTTTTTTGTTCCTGGAGATTATGATTGGCAATTTAAGTGAGTTGTGTAGGCTGTCATTTCAGACACAGAGGAGGCTCTGTGCCAAGAAATATATCATTTAACTACTTGAAAAATGCTCCCATTGCCATCGTTAGGGATATATTTCTTTGATCTCAGTCTTGCTCTGTTGTTAAAATAAAAATTCAGGTCACAGTAAATCACCATCGAATCATTTACACCTTATTATGAATTAATTAATATATTAGAATCTTACCCCAGAGAGTTGTCAACACCTCCAAGTAGCAAAATGGTGGGGGAGAGGAGGGGAAGAAAAATAAATGAGTGTTTCACATCTGAAGGGGATTTTAGAGCATACAGGAATACATTACTTTAGACTTAAAAATCACAGGTGGAGAGTTAGCTGTCTGGGAACATGATAGAAAGAGGAAACCAGAAGGGGAAGGCAAAGGTAAAGTTAAATATTTTTCCTTCTGTTGAGTATGTTTGTTTCAACATATTGATTGAATCATTTGAGGAAAAAATTTTAAAAATTTTAGAAAAAAAAACTTGATTTTTTTTAAGGTTAAGACATGAGTATCTTTTAGGCCAAAGATGAAGTTTTGAGAACTAGCATTCATTGTCTTATTCTTTTCACTATAACTGCTCTTTCACTGCCTAGAAAACCATTGAGTACAGGCAGATTATTAACATTTTTTTTATGAATGAACAGATGAATGAAAGAATAAAATTAAATCCTTAAAACCAAATAAATGATTTTTTCTTCAAAATTATCACATGGGAGATTGTGTGCTTCTTCTAATTGCTCCTGACTGCTCAAAACATCTCCAAACAGTAGTCTAAGAACTGCCAAACCAAGTGACAAAAGTATATTTAAAATCCACAGTGATGCCAAGTCCTTTCCCTCTGGTGATATACTTGGTTTATTTATTTGCTGTTCATTTTGTTACAAGTCTAATAGAGGGTGCATTTTCAAGCTCATCCTATTTTTCAATCCAAAAATGAGATATAATTTTATGAAAAAGTTAAGCTAACTTCCCTGTGTGGCATGAGCAAACCTAAAAGGAGGTCCCAATCACTCCAAGAGAGTTCTAAGAAACTGTTGGGCTAACGAATAGCCCTCCCACATGACTACTCTGAAAGACAAGACTTATTTGAATGTCTAAAATAGGATTTGTTTTTACACAAAACAAAGAAGAAAATAATAGGACAATCACACCTTCTGTTATTCATTAAGTACAAACCCCTACACAAAGATAACATTTTAAAAGAATGTGCTCCATTAGGTTGGGGCAATAAATGCATTCATTTAGGTTCCTCTCTTCACTCACAAATAAATATTTCATGTAAATAGGAAGGATTCTCACACATCTCTCTCAAACTCTGACCTAACCCCTGAGCTCTCCATTTTCAACTGTCTACTCTAGACTCCCATGTGGGTGGGCAATAACCATCTCAAACGCAACATATCTAAAAGAAGCTTGCACCCCTTTTCTTTCTCCTCCCAGTTACTCATTCTGCCATGACCCCATTGCTTAAGCCAGAAATACAGGAGACAGCCTCATTCCCTTCATCAGCAAATCCTATGAATTCTAGCTCTGAAATGCAGATGTTCCTCTATGTATCATGGGGTCATATTCTCACTGCAAATTGAAAAAAAAAAAGTACAATGTAAATAATATATCAAATGAAATAACATGTAAATATCATAAGTGGAAAATGCATTTAATACACCCCATCTGTGGAATTCCATACCTTAGCCTAGCTTATCATGAACAAGCTCAGAACACTTACCCCTAGCCTATGGCAGGCAAATCATCTAACACAAAGCCTATTTTATAATTAGATGTTGAATATCTCCTGTACACACACAGATGGGCATTTTTGTAGACATGATGGGATGCCAAACACAAAATGTAATAACCAAAAAATGCGGGCTGGGGATGTGGCTCAAGAGGTAGCGCGCTTGCCTGGCATGCGTGCGGCCCGGGTTCGATCCTCAGCACCACATACCAACAAAGATGTTGTGTCCGCCGAGAACTAAAAAAAAAAAAAAAAAAAGAAAAAAGAAAAAAAAAATAACCAAAAAATGCTGGCAGCATAATATACTGTTGAGTGTCAGGAGCTAAGCCTCATGATTGTAAGACTGGGAGCTGAGGCTCACCACCACTCCCCAGCATCTCAAGAAAGTATCATACTGCATATTACCAAGCTGTAGAAAAGTTTCAAATTCAAATTTGAAACATTATTTTCACTAAACATGTATCAATTTTGTATCACAGTAAAGTTGAAAAGCCATAAATTTCACTGTCAAAAGTTGGAGGCCATGGGTATTTTCAATCTTATAACTGCCCTCACCTCCCCACCACTCCCATCCTAATCCAAGGCAAAAACACCTGGGCTACTATGCTAGCCTCTCACTCAGCTAGCCTCTCTGCTCTCTGCTTCCAATTCTTATTCTTAAATCTAATCTCTTCAACCAGCATGATCTTTCAAAAATGTCAATCAGGCAATATAGGACTTCGAAAACCTCTTACTACTTTAAAACTCAATCTTATTACCAGTCCTCTGATCTGCCCTCCTCCTCACCCACCTCACTCTGCGTCAGCCCATCTGTCCTGCTTACTGCTCCCAGACACGAAGCTCCTAGAGACTTGGCCCTTGACTCTTTCTCTTCCTTCTGCCTAGAATTCGCCTCCCCTAAATTTTCACATGTAATTCCTTCTCATCACCATAACTCTGTTCTAATGTCACCTTCTTGAAGAGGTATTTCCTGATCTATCTAATACAGCCTAGTCACTCTCTATCTCCAACACTTCTTTATTTTATACACAGGACTAATCATACTTGAAATCAGTATTTTGTTGTCTACTTTTCCTCACCTCTAGAACATGGTGCTATGAAAGTAGGAATTTTATTTAGCTTGTTCATTACTAAAAGAACAGCATTTGGCACATGATAGTTTATAATACATATTTTTGAATTAATGAGTATTCAATAAATCCTATAAATTGTGAGGTATTTGTATTAGGTTTCTTTAGAGAAAGAAAACCAATAGGATAAAGAGATATAGACATAGATATATAAAAGATTTATTATAGGAATCAGCTCATCCAGTTGGGGAGGCTGAAAAGTTCTACAATATGCCACCTAGGAGCTGGAGAACCAGGAAAATTGATGGTGTAAATCAGTTAAAGTATGAAGACCTAAGCCAGGGGAGCTTGTGGTATGGCTCACAGTCTGAGGCCATAGGGATGAGACCCTGAGGTAGAGGGCATAGGTGGACAGACACTCGTTTAAGTCTCTGGTCTAAAGGCCCCCCAAAACAGGAGCCCTGATGTTTGAGGGAAGGAGAAAAATGGATGTCCGGGTTCTAGAGGATAGAGCATATTCACCCCCATCACCAGTTTTGCTCTATTTGACCCTCAAACTATTGGATGATGCCCACACACATGGTTGAAGGCAGATCTTCTTTACCCAGTCTACTAAATTGAATGCTAATCTCTTCCAAGGAGCACCCTCACAGACACATTGAGAGATAATATTCTGCCAGCTATCTGGGTATCCTGTAGGCCAATTAGTTGAAATATAAAATGGACCATCATTAGTTCTAACAAAGATTTATGGTTAGACTACATTCTTCTAAAGGTAAAGAACTTCTAGTGGAGACAGCAGCCATCACTTATACAAGCAAATCTTAGGATTTAAAAATAATGTGTCTACAGGGACCTGCCTAGATTATGAATTGTGAAGCCTGTTTTAAATATTAGCTGGTAAACAAATCTAAACAGAATGTGTAACATTTCACATTATTTTAAGAACGGCAGAGAATGCTTCCTTTAGCGATGAAAGAAGATCTGAAATGAAATAGTAAAATGTATATTATCCAGGCCAGTCTGGACAAGGGGTTAAAAATGACCAATGCTGGCATCAACAGGCTGTCCTTCTTTGCTCTCTCCTTTTAAACATGGAAAGTCCATTGGAAAAGAAGCATTATATGAATTTAAAGCATTATCTTATCAAATCCCCATAATTATTTTAACTATGTGGTGTAATCTGTGCGCAGCCAGTGATTAAGCCATGCCACAATTATAACAATACCATGAAACTAATCACCAATGAGCTAGACGGGCTGTGCTGTCTTCCTGCATGGTGTCTGAATGTAATTCCACTCTGCAGACACAATTAAAATCTTCCAGCGTATTTTTTAAATCTCTGGCTGTCTGAGGGTGAGTGAGGTCAGGGAAGAATGGGTGGCGACAAAGAGTGGGGACGAATCCTGGATGAAGTTTGGGCTATTTAGACAAGCCTTTCATCTTGAAAAGGGGAAAGTAACTAAAAATGATTCTTGGGAAAAATTTTTTTCCTTTTTTTAAAAATTGTCTAATCAGAGAGCCAGATAGCTTGGCTTGACCTCAGGAGCTATCTAGAAGACAGAAAGGCCCAGCTCTTATTTCCCCATTTAGATTGAAGCTACAATTATTTTCCTACTCTGAACAAATGAGGGAAAGAAGATAGAATCCAAAGATTAATGCTAAATTCATCATTTTACACAATCATTCACACAAGGCCAATGGCATGAATAGTTTACACGTACACATCCCCATGTTACCAACAGGTTTATGGGCTGCTTTCATTGATGTGATCATTATTTTAACTCCCAACTAATAGAAGGAAAGACAGTACAAAAGCGCATGGGTGAACAGCAGAGACAGATAAAATTTACCCCAATCTACCAAATAATTCAAACTGATTCTTTGATTCTAGTCCAAGGATATTCTGATAAAACCATACAAATGGGGTAGCTCTGTGGGGCTAAATAGGGAATGGGAGAATTAAGTGTAGTACTAGGAAAGTATCAGGGCTTACCTTAGATTAGCTGACCCTGGATCAATACTATTGCCTCACTCAGAGCTTCTTAGAAATGCAGCTTCTGGAGGCTGGGGGTGTAGCTCAGCTGAAGAGCACATGGGTTCAATCTCAGCACCATACACAAAAAAGAGAAATGCGACTTCTAAAATGTTAACCTAGACCTACAGACTCTGGACCTCTAGGAGTGGGAATCGGTGTTAATCATCTCTCTAAGTGATACCCACACAAGCCACAGAGGCAATGCTTTTGGGTATCTGCATCAGTACTGGTAGAGAACTATAAGGATCCAAGCAGGCCATCGCCTGGGTATTCCAGGCCTCCCTTTCAGCTATAATCCTGACTTTCCCATATGCTAGACATCAGACAGGAATAGAAATAAACTGCCCGCTAACCTCCCCTCTATACCTGCAGACAGAAGTCTAGGTAGACCAATGTGCATATCCCAATAAGAGAAGAAGAGCTGGAATTTCATATCTTCTCTCCAGGCAGAGCTATGCTATTTGGGAAAAAAACAATTTAGGATAAATAATGCACTGGGTCTTATACATTATATCTTTTTTATGTCTTCTGTTCATTTTTTTATTTGCTCCTTTTAGATATACATGACGTAGAGTATATTTTGACATACATACATGGAGTATAATGTGTGATACATTGGATCTTAAACATTATACATCGGATCTTAGAACTAAACAGCAAGAGATTTTAAGCTCCGATTCTAGTCACCTTGAAGTGTTCTTCAGTACCTGGCACTATGCATTGACTGTATTGGCTTTCAGTACATATTTGTTCAAATGAATGAAATAATATTTTCAACAGTTTCAAGTTACCCTACTTATGGGAGGAAGCTATCTTCAGGCGTGTTTTCTCTTCACCATCTCATTTGACCAGAATATCATCCTGAAAGTAGGAAAAAAAGGTCCAATTGTTAGGTTCCCTGACTTCAAATTCAAACTTACTGGAAAGACATGAACTCCATTCATTCATACTTCTGTTCATTGTGGCATGACAGGCACTAGACTAGAAATTTTAAAAACTAATGCAGGTTGGACATCATCTCATACCTGGAGACACACAGTTGAGTAGAAGAAAGCATACATAGAAATAGTTAAGAACAATAAGATCCACGAGGTTCTAAAACAAAAGTGAGCATCGGTTATGGGACACATGCAAGATGGTACATTCTAATCCTATTTTAAGACTGTGGAAGGGTGTCTAGTAGCATTGTTCCTGAATGTGTTCTCTGTATACTTTTAACTCAACCTGAACCAAGTCAATTCTGCATGGATTAAGGACTTATTCTGTGATCTGAGAGTTGAAATAATCAATATTCATAGGTTTGGAATTGGTCAAGGACATGAGGATTCAAAAACAAATAAACGCTTTCCTTAGACAGTCAACTGAATAGTCTATTTTTGCTGGGCTGTGTTCTGATCTGTGTGTCAGTTCATTTGTGCCTCCTTGACGACTGAAGTCAAGGCCTCATGCTTGGCTAAAATAATGCAAGCAGCATGCCACCCACTCTCCTCTCTGCTGCCACAGTGATTCTAGACTTTGTGCAAATCTACCCTAAGCAACTAGGGACCACAGCTAGGGAAATCGATGTCCTTAAAAAGCAAATGGAATAGAGTTGCCAAAAGAGTTTCTAGGAGGATATGCCTGGAATTTGGGATTTTTGATTTGTGTTTCTACAAACCCTGGGCAAGCTGCCCTACTAAAATTACCATTAAGTTGAATTTATGACCAAGTAATGGTACATTTCTCTCATTAAAGACAGATCTTCTCTATCTGTCTGGGCTCAAGCATGACCTGTGTGGGAAAACTATAAATCATCAACCCTGTATTGCTCTTTTGTGTGCCTTGGGACTGGAATGGGAATGCCACAGCAGTTAAGGTCAGCTTTGTGATGTATGTCTCAGGAGGGCAGAAAAATCATTTTGAGGATTTGCTAAAAGATCAAGAAAATAATTGATAACCAGTGCACTGGCATGATTCTGTGGTTGGAATGCCTTTGAAAGAGTTCCCAAATGGCACCAGGGATTAGGGAAGATTCTTGAAGAGAGAATGAGTTATGTGACCTAGGGCGTACTTTAACTCTGCCTTTGACCTGAGTATCTTTGGGAAAAACACTTGGCCTCAGCGACCTCATCATCTGTCAAGTAGGTAGAATAATAGCTGCAACCCAGATGGAGCACAAAGCACCAAGAGACATCTTCCAAAAGCTGTTAGTTATTTTTTTGGGGATTCCTCAACTTTTTAATTAAAATCAGAGAAAGAAAAACAGATGAACATAAAATCTAATTTTAATCCTTAGGCCCAAATTATGGGAAAACAGCAGCTGATGTACTTACTTGAATTTTTCCAATGCAGCTTCTCCTTCCAATTTTTGCCAAGAATAAATGATAATAATTATAATATTTAAGATTCATTGAGTGTGTAAAAACTCAGATCAGGTATTATATTAAGCTCTTTACATGCATCTCATGTAATGCTCAGTGATACTTCATTTTTCAGGTGAAAAAGTAAGAAGGTAGGTTTAAGGAATCTCACTCACTGAAAGTGCTGGGACTCAAACCCAAATTATGCCATTAGAAAGTCCATGCTCTTGGGTCCTAATATAGACAGTAAAGAAAGTCCCACCTGTTCTTAAATTTTGAGAAAAATTTTTCAAATGTTAAACAGAACAGTTTAATATCAGGTGATTTAATCATTGGTTGCCTTGAAATTTCCTTTTTAATTACTATTATGACAAAGAAATCTATTCGATACCTATTCCTTTCTTTCTCAGCATTAATGAACTATATCCTTCCAATCTCTATGTAGACTACTTCAGTAGAAGCATTTTCAAGATAAATGTTCTACCTTAATGCCATTCGGCATTCCAGCTCCCTTCTTTTGCAAGTCTTACACGTTTATAGCCTCAGATCATATCATAAATTCTTTTATATTATCGAGGAGTTAATTATATGTTTCTCAAAACTATATTCCCTTTCAGAATTTAGAATTTACTCCAACCATTTCTGAGATGAATTATTATAAACTTCTTGATGACTCAACATCCTCTGGGAAATTCATGCTTCTAAGTCTTTCTATAGAAATATAAAATAAATCCAGACTCTGTGCCTTTTAGTTTGGGGGCCTGTATTTTCTCTCTGCTGCCACCATTGTAAACTGTTATTCTACATGCTGCCAGTGTGGCCTCACTGCTTATAATCTATCTTGCTTTATAAATAATTGTCTGGATTAGTGCCTGAAGGCAGAATCATACTTCCACTTTGGAGTGCACAGTCTTTGTGACATGTATTTCCACATTATCATTTGGTTTATCTTTGAGTTCACAACAGTCTTCCCAATGGTTATACTTGAACCAGGACATAAGTTGATTGTGAATGCAGGTTAGATTTTTTTTGTCAAGCTATATAGACATACATAGTAACAGCTCAATGTAGAGGATGACATAGGTGTAGACACACAGATATCAAGCATGGGTGCTTTTGCTTAGACTCTTTGTAGACCAGGCATAATACTGTGAGAAACCATGAATATCCAAACTGGAGGCTGTATTAAAAAGTTTGCTTGAAGCCTAGAATTCAAAACATTGACAAATTCAACATTTGGTAATTCAAAAGAAGCATCAAATAGTCATCTTCATGAAAATCAAATTTTGGGTATTTGCTTTCATTTGTATCTGGGGTCAAGATGCTATGTTTAATGCTCAGAGTTTCCAAGTGTCTTAACCCCACTGTGTTCCCAGGAATATCAAATAGCTTGACTGAGCTCACACAGTCCATGGCAGAGCTTCAACTTGTGTATCTAGATTCTCATCTCAAATCTTTACCCCCTCAGAACAGATTCAAAGGGCTAGAAGAGAAGCCCATATTTGAAGAATTAGCAGTTAAATGACCTGATGATGATCCCTAACCAGAAGGAAAAAGGAATTATGTGATCCAACATATCTGTGTCTCACTTGCCAAAAGCACCCCTACAGAAAGTACCTTTTTTCAGGTTGTACAAACTTCCACTGGTCAAAGATGCTCCCACCCAATCAATCCGTGCTTCAGCTTCGGTTTTGTCTGCTACAAATTCCTACCACTAGGAACCATGCATGGGACAAGCAAACCTTCTGAGAAAAAGCAAATATAAGAACTCTATATGCTGCCCCCAAAGGAAACATGGATACTGAGAAGTACCTAATAGCCTCTTTTCATACAAGGGCTAGCAGGTTTTCCAAGCTTCTGTTGCTGCTTAACAAGCCACCTCAAATCTTCATGATTTAATAATAACTTAATTGGCATAAGAATCTGAAAGCAAGTCTCAATGAAAACAGCTCATATCTGCTTCACAGGGCCTCTCTGGAGCCTGATGATGTCTCTCAAAGACGGCTTGCTGACATGGCTGGTAAAGTGATAGGGCTGAGGAGTTCTCTCCATGTGGGCTTCTCAGTGGGGGTGGTTTGGGCTTCCTTATAGCATGGAGAGTGTGTTCTAAGAGCAAGCATCCTGAGAAATGAGGAGAAGTAGCCAGTTTCTTAGAATATGGTTCTGGAACTTTCCAAATCAACAGCCACTTTCCAGACCCATATCTTGAGAAATTGGCATAGCAACCTCCGCCATATTTTATGGTCAAGTAGTCAAATCTAAGAAGAAGGGAGACCACTACCCCTACCTACCCCTACCTGTAGAAGGAAGGGGGTCTCAAAGAATTGAGGGAAGGGCATATTTTATAGCCATTCTACCAGGATGTTACAGAATCATTACTTCAAAGAGTATCTGGACACTTCTGTTGGTTTCCCTTTAAGCCCTTGCTCTCTAGTAAGAGAAGAAATATGTGTATACAACTTCAGTATTGTAAACAAGACCATTCTCTGTGGGCATGTGTGATCTTGACATTCAAATTTTTTTTTCAGACTTTATAAACAGAAGTGGTTACATTGCATTTTAAAATCAACCTGACAGTTCTCTGTACACAGAGACTTCTTTATGTAATAGTGCCCTGAACTTAGTAGGCATTTAGTAATAGAGCAAATCAATATGAACCAAGTTGGATTCACACAATTGTCAGATTGTCTTGGTAAATAGTCATTATTCAGTATTTGGTAATCTGATAAAAGAAAGTAAAATCTATAACTTCTTCCCCTACCTCATCATTAAGTGAGTGGCAGATGTAGTAAAAGTAAATTTCATACTACATACTGCCCATAGAAATATTTATTAGCAAGCAAGCTCCAAAATAATCATACATACTGTTTCCATGGGCTTAGAGAAGTTCCACACTGTTTTAGGCACTCCAACAAACTTTACCATAATAGTCTAACAGTAAAAATATGGCAAAGCATCTAACTGAATCAAGTGAAGGAGTCTTATTTTAATGGGGAGGGACAGAACCAGAGTTCTAGACCTAGGGATGCTCTGAAGATGTTAAGCTTCTGGGTTTGCTATGTCCTTCAATTTGCCTTTCCAAGGACAGAGATGTGTGAGGCCATCTCTCAGCCAGATACAGATCTTGCACACTATTTACTTACCCTTTATCTCAAATTATGCTTAATGTCCCTTATATCTTCCATGAACGCTTTAGTGCAGATTAAATAGCAACATTTGAAGTGCTCTTGTGTCTGGATCCCTGAATACAGTGCCACAGGGGTCAAGGTGGTATGTTACAGCTGGCTTGTATGGGCTCATGAGTTAACCATGAACATCTCTTCCCAACTCTGCATTAGGTGACCTCACCATATTAACTTGAAACTAGCCATGGTTGGAATATTCATACAAGAGAAACCAACAGATACTTCAAATTAGGATTCCCCATGACCCTTCAGGTCAGTTGTTAATATTTATAAGCACATAACTGTAACTAACTGCTCCTACATTATGGATTAAAGTTCTATTTTGTTGTTTTATTTTTGCAGTGCAGGGAAATTGAAACCAGGACCTTGCCCAGGCTAGGCAAGCATTCTACCACTGATATATTCCCAGCCCTAAGGATTAAAATTAATTTATGTTGCACTATTCCTATTAGAGTATTCAAAAGAAGCTTACTGATAGCATGATAAGTAAATGTTAGCTGCTTAATCATTGCATAGAGGTTATATACTTAAATAATTGCCAAGGGGTATATGAGTGTATATAATAAGTGAGAAGTTGTCTAATCTTACCAGCAGATTATATTCCATGAAGTTTTAAGTGACATAATATTACATAGACTATAAAAACTAAATAGAATAGCATTTGACTAGTAGGGCTAAATTAAGTGGCAGGATAAAGCTTTTATAAAATAATCCAATCCTGCTTAAGACTGATAAATGACAGACATTTTAGCAGTTTCAGCACTATTCAAAGGTCCAAGTCCAAAATCTCATCTGAGATTCAAGGAAAACTTGTGGATATTTTTACCTGTAAAGATTAAAAGCAACTTACATCTAATATATAATGGCACAGAGTAAACATTTCCATTCTACAAGAGAGAAACAGAGGCATAGAAAGAAGGTATAGGACCAAAGGTGAAATCCAGCTGAGCAAACAAGTCCTCTAGCTCTACATCCAGCACCTGGGACACATGGCATTGTGATGTTCTCTCCAAAGGTTTTGTGTAGCTCTGCCCCTTTGGCCTTGTTGATTACAGCCCACCTGGCCTTTATCTTGGCTTGTTTCTGCTCAATTCTTGCTTCCTTCCTCAGCTGACCTCCCACACTACAGGCATATCTTAATTTCAGGGATCTCCACAATAACTTCAACTGCCTTCTCACTTCTTCACACATGGCCTTTCAGAATCAGCCTGTAGGGACTCTGACCATGCTACAATTTGCTTGGCCTTTCAGGGATTCCTTTGAAGTGTTCATGGAAGCTTCCATCATCCCCTAACTCCAGCATCCTGCAGTCCTGCAGAACCAACACCACATGGTTAATGCAAAGGTCTGCCATCATCTCAAGAATCAAGACTCCTGGAGCCATGGCTGCAGCAATCTCTGGGTGCCTGGATGCCTAACTTTCTGAAATAACTTTCTAGGCAGGCCTGCCTGTGCAAGAAGGAAACCCCAGTGGTCTCTTTTCAGAGAAATTTTTACTTTTACACCTTTGAGCTTGAGATGGGTGTGGTCTTGCCAATTCCTGAGATGCCCTCTAGCTGTCTTTCCTATTATTTCTGAGTAAAATACTTACCATCTCTTTAGTGGCTGTAATCTCTTTAATAACTACACATTCTTTAGCCCCAATTTTATTTGTCCTTTTCTGACCAAACTCAAAGTTTTTAAAATCTTTCTGTTCTGGTCTCTATTCCTGTTTACCTTTACCACAATAAACTTGGTTAAAAGACACCAGCAATATCATGTCACCTCCTGAATGCTGTGCTATCTTGAAATTTCCTCTACCAGATTCATTAGTACATCATCTTTAAATTCAGCCTCACAAAAACTCTCAGGACACAAGCAAAAGGTAGTCAACTTCTTTGCCAGAACATAACACAAATGGCCTCTGGTCCAATTTCCAATAGAGTCCTCCTTCTCTGAATTGTCATGAGCTCAGTCTTTACCGTTCACAGTTCGATTGGCATTCTGGTCTTCTGAGCTCCCACCAAAATTTCCCATTAATCTCCAGTTACAACATTCTAAAGCTTTACCAGATTGCATCTCTAAACTTTTCAAAATTTCTTCGCCCTGAAAACCAGCTCCAAAGGCTTCTGAACCACATGGTCAGGTCAGACATCACAACACCCCACTTCTTGGTACCAATTTCTGTTTTAATCAACTTTTGCATTGCTGTAACCAGAAGACCTGACAAAAACAACTTTAAGTGAAGAAAAGTTTATTTTGGCTCATGGTTTCAGAGGTTCAGTTCCATGGTCAACCAACTCCATGGTTCTGGGCCCAAGGTGAGACCAAACATGATGGCGGAAGAATTTTTTGGAGGAAAGTAGCTCAGAACATAGCAATCAGGAAATAGAGAGCCTCATTTTTCTTCTCTAATAATATCTCTAGAGTTCTGTAGATATTCAGAAATCAGTTTAGTTATTTTAAAAGGTCTTCTAGGCCACACAATAGTTGAATGGTTGAATCCCTATTTCCTAATAATCATGACTTGCATTAAAACTGCATGTCTGACACCCAAATTGGACACTTATTAAGTGTATTTTTTTTTTATCTTTGAGCTCCCAGTGAGTATCCTAATTCTTAGCAAAGGTGGCATTTAATCTATATTTGACATTTAATGAAAGAATGATTTCAAGTAGCCATATACCTCTGCTCAACTGCACACCTGCAGTGACAGGAAAGGCACTATTGCCAGAAGAATCCATCACCTTCAAGAACACCTTGTGTCATAAAAAGGAAAGAAAGGAAGAAATAAAACTCAAAGAAATAGAGACTGTCCAGGAATAGATTTAACTACCTGAAGCAAACTATTTCCAAATGAAGTTCAGTGGCCTGGAAACTGAGCAAAGTTTTCCCAAAACTCAAACAAACCACCTTGCATTGTATAACAAAAGTACATTTTTTTTCCCCAAAAAGTGGTAAAAGAGATTGAGAAGAACATACCATTGTCAGCAAATGGAGGGCTTTCATTCAGCACTCCGGTCACAAAAATAACTCCAAGTAACTTCAGAACCCATGAATCAGTTTTGAAACTGATAAAACAATAATGCACATGTGTGATAAAAACAAGTAAATTGAAATAAAAATTGTTTAAAGTCTAGAATTATTTTTTAAATGTTTCACCCTTTCAAATTTTCAGAGTTCCAGGATATGTCTACAGTTGCTCAAATCTTCAAACGCATATTAATTGGAAGTACTTCTCTTATTAAATGAGTAAAATCTTTATAAGGTCTTTTAAATGTACTTTATGAGACAGTTATTTATAGCACCTTGTTATAGATAATTTTGTAAACAAGGTACTTCATCATGCATTTATTTAATAAGTTCGAATTTTCTTTTATGGTGTTTTTACCATGGTAAAAAGCATTTTTTCTTTTCTCTAGAAAAATTACCAAGACAAATATTTAGATATGAATTCTAGCATAACATGTTGATTTTAATAAAATTATTTAACATTGAGAAAATTTCCAAGCACTGCTTTATATTCTATCACCTTCATTGTATGACTACCAAAAAAATCCTCTAATTTCTGACCTCTTTTAGTAGATTCAACTGTCTTGTGCAAACAAGACAACAGAAGCCCAGAAAGGGTTAGTTGCTTTCTCAGAGACCACCTTGGATTTGAGAATAGTGGGGGCTCCCTGATAGCCATTTCTCCTGCCCCTCAAATTAAACTCTGTTTCTCAGCCCTTTAACGTCTCATATTTAAATTATTGATCTTCACACATTAATAAGAGAATAGGCTTCTTCATCCTTTATATACATTATATATGAAGAGAAACTAAGGTAGGAAAAAAATCTATTCCACCTTCTTTCCTGAGTTTTTTTGAAATTCTGAAGAAACATTTCAACTTAATTTTTCCAGCTAGGGAAATTTCTTTCTGTATGTCTATTGTACAAGGCAACAACTCTTAGTTTTTGTGTATGTGTTGATTTTGCCTTTGTGTTTGTTTTGTGGTACTAGAGATTCCACTCAGGACCTTGAACATTCTAGGCACCTGTTCTACCACAGCAACTCTCTGAGAATTTCTAAGAACCGAAATTGAGTGAAACCACAGTCTAACTGCAGGACTAAGACTGGAAGCATCAGGAGCAGGGGGTCAGCCTGAGTGCAGCACAAAACTCTCCTGGAAAGTTTTTCCATGTCTTTAAACAAAACGTAAATGCTCTTCTCCAGCTTCAGGTTCTTTATATAGATTGTTCCTTTATCTGACTGCCCTTCTTTACTCCCTTTCACTGATAAGCATTAGAGAGCTTCTCTTAGACCTCATTTCCTTGAGAGCCAAGTCAAGGTCCACCAGTGCTCTAATCACAATTGTAGTTGACTTCTAATGTTGTAATTTATTGTTAATATCTGTCCCCCTCATTGACTACTGAGCTCTAGAAGATAAAGAACCATCCTTGCATGTATGCTACTACAATGTAACTCTACCACCCAGCCCAAGGTCTAGTATATAGAACATGCTAAATAGTTTCATTTATTCAACAGATTTTATGAAGTATTAACTATGTTCTAGTGATTGTGCTGGGCACTGGGGATGTGGTTAAAGAATGAACCTCCAGGGAGCTCACATTTAGTAAGGGAAGGACACACAAAAATAAAATAAACAAAACATTTACTTAATGAGTACCCTGAAAGAAACAAACAGGAGGCCAAGAAATAAAATAAAAGGACTTAAGGAGGTACAGATAGGTCTATCTTAGACATAAGGATTATAGACATCTGAATAGGCAACATTCAAGCCAAGACCTGAAGAATGAGAAAGAGCCCATTGCAGAGTTCTACGTAGAATTTCCAGATAGAATATCAACAGCAAGGGCAAAGACCTGGTGTGAAGAAAAGTTTGTATATTCAAGAAACAGAAAGATGTCACTGCAGCCAGATAGATAGCCTAAGTGAAGAAGAAAGTGGCCCCAAATGAAGTTGTGAAAGTAGGCTGGGCTGGATAATTAAGGGTTTTGCAGGACATGGTAAGGAGTTGGGATTTTATTCAAAGGTCAATGGGGAATTACTGAATGATTGAGTAGGGATTTGACATGCTCAGGTTTTTACTTATTTTTTTAATGTGATTTTTTTTAGTGTGACCTTGACTGATGGGTAGATGATATAGTGTAGGGGGATAAAAGTAAAATCTGTGATATCAGTTTGATGGTTGACACAGAAGTCCAGGAAACAGACGGTGCCAGCCTGAACCACAAAGAGTGACAGCAATTAGGAAAATATGTGTATAGATGGTGTATTTATTTTGGAAATAGAAGCAATAGTTATACTGATTACTACTGTTGGATTAGATATGTGGGATGAAGGAAAATCAGGATAACTTTGGGTTTCTGGCTTGAACAACTAAGTGGACAACTTACAGAGGTAAGCTTAGGATAGAACAAGAAGTATCTGGGGCTCATCAAAATTACCATATGATCCATCTGTTCATCCTCTAGGTGTACATTTGTTGATTGGAGTATCTGTGACGTCAATTAATAAAGTTCTATTTCCAATTAGGATGAAAGAAGCTACAAAAGAATGTCACTAACACCCAGACACAAAAAGTTGATGATCTGTACTCAGATACTAAGCTACCCAAGAAAAAGGCAGATCATCTACAAAGTAGTGAGTCCTAAATTCATCAATGAGCTGAGGTTGCAAAGTAATGGGGTCAACTAAATTTCAAAAGGTGTAAAAGTTTTCTCAGAGACAACACAGGACACCCAAATATTTCACCTTTGTGGAAGCATGGGAGGAAAAGGAGACTGCCATAGGAAAGGGTGAGGTGAAAACAATTGAAATCTAATATATTCCTAAGTACAACTTTGGGTTATTATTTGGAAATGTGGCGTCTCCATGAAACCACAGGCACAAAGAAGTCTGCACCCACTCACAGTATTTTTGCTAGGGCTCCACTGGGTACTCCTAAGAAACATTGGGGGAAGGTAGGAAGCTGGAGAAAGCCCCTCTTAATGGCACAGGGACACAGAGCATGCTCAGGTTTTAAAGTAAGAATGCTTAGAGAATTTCACCTGACCTTGGGCTCTGCATGACTACAGTATGGTAACCAGATGCCAATGTCCACAATGCAGGATTTTCTCAGCTAGGAAGCAAAATCTATCTGTTGAGGTAACAGAAAGAATATGCTTACATTTTGGACATGGCCATAGTTTTATATGAAGTAAAATGGATCTGCCACTAAAAGAGATTCAGGAAATCCTGCCACATCTCTATATCCAGGCAAAGATTGGCAGCTTCTGGTGCTAAAGTGGGAATCAGGCTTGTACCTAGAATCCTACATTGCTACAAAAAGAGGTTCGCTACTGGAGATGCAGAAAGTTCATGAGAAAGGCAGAGTTCACCTTTGTAGGAGTGAGAGAAAGTAGTACAGGAAACCTACCTTCTCTCTAGACCCTGGACTGAGAAGGAGGCAAAGATTTGTCATGGGAGAGAGGGGAGAGTGCTCAAAAGGCCTGATATGTGATGCTTAGGAGCACAGGGCCTGCCTAAGACTAAGGCTAGTGCAGAAGAATTGAAAATTCCCAACTCCGGCATGAACCTTACAGAGTAATAAGCAATAGAAGTCTAATGCTGGAGGAAGGACAAGAACACAGAGAAAAAACCCCTCCGTGGAAAGGGTATGAAGGAATCACAGAAAGCTGAGGGTGGAAAAGGAGTATTTAGAAAATCTCTTCAATATTTCAAACCTCACACTAAGAATAAAGTAGCACTAGTCCACCAGAGGAGAAATTCAAAGCTTAGAATACACTAAAGTTAACAAAAACATATCAACAACAATGACAAAACCAACCCTAGCTCAGATGCCATTAGGAAGCCCCCAAATGCCCAAAGGCTCATGACCAAATAGAAAAAGAGGCATGCCTAGTTCTGGGTATTAATATTATTTAGTTCAGTCTCTAATGTTATTTTTTTACACCTTACCTAATATGTAAAACAAACTGGGATGCTCAGGGAAAAAAAAAATCAAAACAACCCATTGTCAAGAGATTAAACAAACTCAGAATTTGCCCCATATGTTGAAACTAACGAACAGGGAATTGAAAATATCTGTAATAAATATGTTCACACTCCCTCTAGAGGCTCAAAGGGAGACTCCTTCCTTGCCTCCTCCAATTTCTGGGATCAGTCAGCCTTCCTTGACTTCCAACCACAGCACTCCAATCTCCTCCTCTATTTTCACATTGCCTTCCCCTCTGTGTTCTGTGTCTTAATCTCCTCTATTTATTATGAAAATACTTAATGAACATGGAGCTTCCTCCAAAGTCTAGGTATGGGGCCTCCATATGACCCAGCTCTATCACTCCTTGGTATTTAGCCAAAAGAACTAATGTAGGCATTCTAGAGTATACATGTGTATCATGTTTATAACAATACAGTTCGTGATAGCCAAGTTAAGGAACGAACCCAGGGTCCCATCAACAGATGAATTGTTAAGAAAATGTGCTATATACACACAATAAAATTTTACTTAGTCATAAAGAAGAACAAAATTGTGTTAATTGCAAGAAAATTGATGGAACTGTAGAATATTATGTTAAATGAAATAAGCCAGAAAGTCAAGGGTCATATGTTTTCTCTCAAATTTTTTCTTGAGAGAAAAAGAAAAGAAAAAGGGGAGATTTTTATGAAAATAGAAGGAAGACCAATAGAGTAGAGGATGTGGACCAGAGACCAGGGAGAAGGAGGGGAGGAACTAGGGAGTAAAATTTACCACATTGCTCTGTGCTTTTATAAACATGTCACAGTGAACCCCACTATTATGTATAATTATAACAAACCAATTAAATTTTTTAAATAAAGACACTTATTACTGGATATAGAAATCGCTCAGGCAGTTCAGGATGATATAATCTCAAGAACTTAAACTTCATTACATTTAGAAATGCCCCTTTTTCCAATAAGAAAGCAGTCACATGTCCCAGGGAATTGGACATAGATGCATCTTTTAGGGATCCACCATTCGACTAAAAATAGTTATTATAAAAGAGAATCAGAAGGTGTCGTCAACAGAATAATGGAACACTACCCAAACTGTCCATGACTTAATCCCCTAAATGTGTGAACATATTACCTTACATGGCAAAAGGAACTTTACAGATGTGACTAAGTTATGGATCCTGAGATATACTTCTGGTTTTACAGATACAAGGAGCCATTAGTTTAAAAAATTCAGGTGGCCCCTAAGCCTGGAAAAATCAAGGAAATGAATTCTCCTCTCAAGCCTCCAAAAGGAATGCAGTTTTAATGACACCTTGACAGCAGCCAAATGAGACCCATTTCAGAATTTTGACCTCCAGAACTGTAGTATAATAATGTGGCATGGCTTAAAGTGAGTAGCTTTTTGGCAGTTTGTTACAGCAGCAATAGGAAACCAATGGAGATAGAAATGCCTGAAATTAAAAAACATTACATATTGGCACAGGTGCCAGTCTCCTCAACAAGATCCCTAAAGCTCAAGAAGTAAAACCAAGGATCAATAAGTGAAAGAGCATCAAATTAAAACACTTCTGCACAGCAAAGCAAACATTTAAGAGTGTAAAGAGAGAACCTACAGAATGAGAGAAAAGCATTGCCAGAACTCAAAAAACAACACCAAATAAATAAATAACCCAATAATAAATGAACAAATAAACTAAACAGATATTTCTCAGTAGAAGAAATACAAATGGCCAACAAACATACAAAAGTAAAAATGTCCAACATCCCCACCAATCAGGGAAAAGCAAATCAAAACTACACTGAGATTTTCTCTCACTCCAGTTAGAATGACAATCATCACGAATATGAATAATAATAAACACTAGCAAGGATGGGGGGGCAGACACATTGTTGGTAGGACTGCAGATTGGTACAACCACTTTGGAAAACAGAATGGAGATTCCTTGAAAAACCAGGAATGGAACCACAATATGAGTCAGATATCCCATTTCTTGGTACTTACCCAAAAGAACTAAAATCAGGGGCTGGGGTTGTAGCTCAGTGGTAGAAGAGCACTTGCCTAGCATGTGTGAAGCACTGAGTTTGATTCTCAGCACTGTATATAAAATAAAATAAAGGTCTATCAACAACTAAAAAAAGAAAGAAAATCAGCATACTATAGTGATTCAGAAATGTCAATGTTTATAGCAGTGCGATTCATAATAGCCAAGCCATGGAACCAGCCCATGCTAAGTGGAATAAGCCAGACTCAGAAAAATCAAGGATCAAATATTTTCTCTCATATATAAAAGCCAGAGAGAAAAAGGGACAAATGGGAAGGGGTGTCCCTTGGAAATAGAAGGGAGATCATGGAGTAAAGGAATGGGTTTGAGGGGCCTAGGGGGAGGAACTGCGGAATGAAATTGACCAAATTATACTAGTTCATATATAAATGTACTACACTAAATTCCACCTTTAGATATATTGTAAAGCACCAACTAGAAAACAATAAATAGAAGAAAGATCCGTATAGTAGAGGAAGCAGAGCAGTGGGAAGGTGAGGGAGAGTAGAAGTATCGGGGGATAAAATGGAGCAAATTACATTCCATGCATGTATGAATATGTCAAAGTGAACCCCTTGTGTGTATAACTGTGATGAACTAGTGAAAACGTCAAAAAACTAAAATAAAAATTCCTTTGACAGTTTTATTTGCAGACTATCCACAACCAGGGGATAGTCAATGAACTTGAAGATACATAGATACTATCCAAAATTACATACATGAAAAAAAATGATTATCCAGAAATTTTTGACACAAAATCAAACAGTTTAATACATTTGGAGCATTATTGAAAGAATAAAAGAACAGAAAATAATATTTGAAGAGGTAATGTTCAAGAATTGCCTAAAATTAATGAAAGGCAAAGACCAAAAAATAATTTAAAGGATCTCAGAAAAACCCAAGTGGTACAAATAAAAATTAAAATAGAGCTATGAAAATTTACTCAAATCGCTGGAATTTAAAGGGAAACAGAAATATGTTGAAACAGAAGAAGAATATAAAAAGAAGCATCACATAGAAAGGAAGACAAGAATTACAGAACATTTCTTGTCGGAAGCTCTGCAATCCAGAAGATAAAGTAAGAATAATACACCCAGCAAAACATGTTTTTCCAAAATAAAAGCAAACTAAAAACTTTCGTAGACAAAAGCCAAGAAAATTCATTGCTATCAGAACTGTACAATAAGAGATATTGAAAGAAGTTCTTTAGGCACAAGAAATATGATGCCAGATAGAAACTGAATTTATGTGAAAGATTAAAGAATATAGAAAAGGTGAAAAACATGGCTAGATATGAAAGATATTTTTCTTTTGGGGGAGAGTACTGCAGATTGAACTCAAGGGGACTTGGCCACTGAGCCACATCCCAGACCCTATTTTGTATTTTACTTAGCTACAGGGTCACACTGAGTTGCTTAGCACCTCACTTTGAACTCACAGTCCTCCTTCCTCAACCTCCAGAGCCATTGGGATTACAGGCATGTGCCAGCTACCAGGACCAGCTATTTTTCTAATTTTGAATTTCGTTAAGATCTAATTGCATGTCCAAGGCTATAATAGTAACTATATATAATGGGGTTGTTTGCTAATATATGCAGATGTAGAGAATATAACAAGAGTAACACAAAGTTTGGAAGAGAGGAAATAGATGTACATGTGTAAAGTATACACATGTGAAATAATAGAAGTAAACTATTTTAAGTTAAAGATGTTTGTTTTAAATCCCAGAGCAATCATTAATAAGCCAGTTTGGACAAAATATTCTACTCAAAAGTAGGCACTAAAAGAGGAAAGGAAAGACAAAGAACCAATAAGACAAGTAGAAAATATTTAGTAAGATGGTATACTTAAACTCAGCCATATTAATACTTATTACCAAATATAAGTGGGATTAACACTCCAATTGAACGCTAAATTGTAGGGTTGGATAAAAGTGTAAAACCCAGTTACATGTTGTCCTCAATAAACCCTAACTATAAAATCATAAAGAAATAAAAACAAAAGTGGCGCATGCCTGTAATCCCAGCGGCTCAGGAGGCTGAGGCAGGAGGATTGCGAGTTCAAAGCCAGCCTCAGCAAAAGAAAGGCACTAAGCAACTCAGTAAGACCCAATAAGGCTGGGGGTGTGGCTCAGTGGTCAAGTGCCCCTAAGTTCAATCCCCAGTACCCAAAATAAATTGTTCTACCAATCAAGAAAGCTGGAGTACCTACATTGTCTAAGATAGACTCCAAAAGAAGACATATTATATATTAACAGCAACTGAGACATCACATAACAATAAAAAGTTCAGTCCATCAAGAGAACACAACGTTTCAGATATATGTACCTCATAACAGAGCTTCAAAATTTTTTATATATATATATATATATAATGGCTTATAGAACTAAAAGGAGAAATAAACAAATACACAATTATATTTGGAGACCTCAACACTCTTCTCTCACTAATTGGTAGTACAAGTACATTCAAAGATCAGTTGATGATATAGAGGACATGTGTAACTCTGCTAATGGAATAATGGACTATATTCTTTCACATGCAGTGCTAGAGATTGGAAATCTGAGCTCAAAGGTGCTAGGGTTGTTGAGATCTGTGGGCCGTCTTCCTGGTTTTCAGATGGCCAACTTCTCTGTGTGCCCTCACATGGGGTGGGGGGAGGGTAGAGAGAGGAGGAAGAGAGAATTTCCTCTTATATAAACATAATAATTCCATCATAAAGACCCTCATTCTTATGACCTCACCTAACCCTAATTTCAATACAAAGGCCCTATTTCCAAATACCATCATATTTAGAGTTAGAATTTCAACATAAGAAATTTAAGGACACAAACATTCAGCCCATAATATTCTATCCCTAATCCCCTAAAATTCATGTCCTTATTGCATGCAAATTACATTCATTGCATCCTAACAGCCCTGAAAGTCTTAACTCATTCTAGCATCAATTCTAAAGTCTAAAGTACTAACTCTCATCTAAATATCCATTAATTCAGGTATGAGTGAGATTCAAGGTGCAATATATCCTGAGGAGCAAAATTCTCTCCAGTTGTGAACCTGTGAAATCAGATAAGTCATGTGCTTCCCTGCTAACAAAAAAAAAATTGAATGAATGAATAAATAACAGGAAAAGCAAAGGATAGAGACTCCCATCCAAAAGGTAAAAATAAGAAAAATGAAAAGGGCAGTGGGTCACAAGCAAATCCAAAACCTAGTTAGGCAAATTCCATCAAATATGAAGACTCAAGGATCAACATTTAATCTGATGTTCTGCTTTCCAGACCCACAGAGACAGAGGTCCTTGCCTGCATAGTTCTACCAGCCAGGGTCCCATCCCCCAAGGATCTCCAGGGCAGTCCTGGCCCCATAGCTTCAAGTAGAGGCCATCTGACCAACTGAAAGCAAAGTAGAGACCCTAGGATGGCCTTCAGGTTTATTTCCCCCTCTTCTTGAAGAATAGTAAGTGTTCACAGCCTAATAACTGTCATCCTGTCACCTCAAATCCTTCATTTCCCTATGTCTTCGTCCCCTTCAGCTTAAACCAATAATATTTCTTATAGTCCCATAAACTCTTTATCAAGTTATAATCTAGTCATGCCTTTGGTGTTTTCTTAGAATTTTTTTTTCATTTTTGCAATACAGATAGACCAAGAATTTTTCAAATCTTAAAACTCTAATTCTTTCTTCAATTTATCTTTTTCCTCATGTTTTGGTATAAGCAGTCAGGAGTAACCAAGCTGGTCCTTAAATACTGTGCTTGGAAATATCCTCAGTCACATGCTCAGTTTCACCAGTTTTAACTGTATTTTCCGTAAAAAGCTAGAACACAAACAGTGCAGCCACATTCTTGGCTATGTTGTAATCATCTTTCCTCTAATTTCCAATAATAAGTTCTTCATAAGCATCTGAGACTCATCAGAATTGCTCTTAACAATCATATTTCCTAGTGTTCACCTCAGAACATTTCCAGCCTCTACCCATTATCCAATTCCAGATCCCCTTCCACAGGTTTAGGTATTTGTTATAGCAGCAACCTGCTTCTTAGTAGCCTAATATATATTCATAAAAATTCTCTAGATAAAAAGAACCAATAAAAGAAAAATATATAGATGTAGATATATGTGCAGATTTATTATAAAGAATTGTTCTATGTGATTATGGAGGCTAGGAAGCCCAGTCTATACTCAGAAATCCAGAGAACATGGGAGCCTATGACTTACTTCCAGGCCAAGTCCAATGACTGAAAGCTAAGACATCCATCCAATGGTGTAAGTTTCAGAATTCAAAGATCAGAGAGAAGCAAGTTCAAGAGTCAAATAGACCACAACACAATAATCATGGGAGATTTTAACACACCTCTCTCACCATTGGACAGATCTTCCAAACAAAAGTTGAATAAAGAAACCATAGAGCTCAATAATACAATTAATAATTTAGACTTAATTGATATATACAGAATATACCACCCAACATCAAGCGGATACACTTTCTTCTCAGCAGCACATGGATCCTTCTCAAAAATAGACCATATATTATGTCACAGGGCAAATCTTAGCAATTACAAAGGAGTTGAGATACTACCATGCATTTTATATGATCATAAAGAATGAAATTGGAAATCAATAATAAAATGAGAAAGGAAAAATGCTACATCACATGGAGATTAAACAATATGCTACTGAATGAACAAACGGTTACAGAAGACATCAAAGAGGAAATTAAAAAATTCTTAGAGGTAAATGAAAACTCAGACACAACATATCGAAATCTCTGGGACACTATGAAAGCAGTACTGAGAGGAAAATTCATTTCATGGAGTTCATTCCTTAAAAGAAGGAAAAGCCAACAAATAAATGACCTCACACTACACCTCGAAGCCTTAGAAAAAGAACAACAAATCAGCAGCAAATACAGTAGAAGGCAAGAAATAGGGAGCCTACATCCTGGGAACAAATCTTTACTCCTCACACTTCAGATAGAGCCCTAATATCCAGAGTATACAAAGAACTCAAAAAATTAAGCAATAAGAAAACAAATAACCCAATCAACAAATGGGCCATGGACCTGAACAGACACTTCTCAGAGGAGGATATACAATCAATCAACAAGTACATGAAAAAATGCTCACCATCTCTAGAAGACAGAGAAATGCAAATCAAAACCATCCTAAGATACCATCTCACTTCAGTAAGATTGGCAGCCATTATGAAGTCAAACAACAAGAAGTGCTGGCTAGGATGTGGGGAAAAGGGTACACTTGTACATTGCTGGTGGGACTGCAAATTGGTGCGGCCAATTTGGAAAGCAGTATGGAGATTCCTTGGAAAGCTGGGAATGGAACCACCATTTGACTCAGCTATTGCCCTTCTTGGACTATCCCCTGAAGTCCTTAAAAGAGCGTACTATAGGGATACCGCTACATCGATGTTCATAGCAGCACAATTCACAAGAGCTAGACTGTGGAACCAACTTAGATGCCCTTCAATAGATGAATGGATTAAAAAATGTGGCATTTATACACAATGGAGTATTACTCAGCACTAAAAAATGACAAAATCATGGAATTTGCAGGGAAATGGATGGCATTAGAGCAGATTATGCTAAGTGAAGCTAGCCAATCCCTAAAAAACAAATGCCAAATGTCTTCTTTGATATAAGGAGAGCAACTATAAACAGAGCAGGGAGGAAGAGCATGAGAAAAAGATTAACATTAAACAGGGACAAGAGGTGGTAGGGAAAGGGAGAGAGAAGGAAAATTGCATGGAAACGGAAGGTGACCCTCATTGTTATACAAAATTACATATACGAGGGGAAAGGGAAAAAAATCAAGGGAGAGAAATGAATTACAGTAGATGGGGTAGAGAGAGAAGATGGGAGGGGGACAGTAGAGGATAGGAAAGATAGCAGAATACAACAGTCACTAGTCACTAGTATGGCAGTATGTAAAAACGTGGATGTGGAACCGATGAGATTCTGCAATCTGTATACGGGGTAAAAATCGGAGTTCATAACCCATTTGAATCGAATGTATGAAATATGATATGTCAAGAGCTTTGTAATGTTTTGAACAACCAATAAAAAAAATTTTAAAAAATAAAGTCACAGTCAGGGCTGTGGCTGTAGCTCAATGGTAAAGAGCCCGCCTGGCATGTGTGAGGCACTGGCTTCAATCCTCAGCATCACATAAAAATAAAGATATTGTGTCCAACTAAGAAAAAAAAAAAGATCAGAGAGAAGGTGTCAATTCTGGTTAATATAAGAACAAAGGTAGAAGAGGACTGATCTTCCAGCTTAAAAACAGGCAGAGAGCAAATGACCCTTTGTTCTGTTCAGGTCTTCAATAGATTGGATGAGGCCTGCCTACACTGGGGAGAGTGATATACTTCACTGGGTCTTCACAGTGACTCTCTTCTTTGCCTGTTGTTTCCAGGTTGGCCAGGCAGCAGTCTTAACTTGCAGTTCAGTGGAATCATTGCTCTGTCTTCTGATGGAAATCTCCCTCCATTTGGAACTCAGACCTATAAGCCAACAGAGAAATAATGCCTATTCCTATATCTTCCCACTTTTTTCTTATTTTTCCTGTTCATATACAGGAAGGGAAAAACCCACTAGTGGGTCACTAGAGTAATTGTGGATGACGCCTACTCCTATTTCCACCTCTTGATTCCTGGACCCATGATTCCCAGCTATGGAGAAATAGCACATATTGGACACTGACTCAGAACATATGCATCCTTCTGGAGAACCTTCGTCTACCTCTGCAAGGTATACCTAGCTAGCACTATAACTGAATCTTCCAACAGCAATTTCATCATTATATAAACTATCTAATTTAGGATAGTGAGGAACATGATAAAACAAATGAATTTCACGAGTATGGCCCCCTTGGCACTCTTCTTCTGCTGTGAAGTGTGTCCTTTATCAGAAGCACTACCGTAGCAATGAATACCATGTGGAATACTACAGCAACAAATAGGCATTCTATATGTCCATGAATGGTATTTCTAGCAGAAGCATTGCTTGCAGGAAAGAAAAATCCATAATCAGAATATCTGTCTCTCCCAGTAAGAACTAAATGCTGCCTCTTCAAGATAGAAGAGGTCCAATGTAATCAACTGCCACCAGGGCTGGCTAATCACACTGGAGAATGGTGCCATATTGGGAGATCAGTGTCTGTCTAACTGCTAGTAGCCTGGGAACTCAGCAATGGCAGTAGCCTGGTAGGACTAGGTGAGTGGAAGGCCATGTTGCTGAGCCCATGCATAACTTCTATACCCCACTATGGCCATATCAATGATGAGTCCATTAGGCAATAACAGGAGTGAATGGACCAAGAAGCTGATGAGTATCCACAAAACAGGTCATTTTATCCTCTTGATTCTTAAAATCCTATTCCCTTGCAGTTACTCTCTGTTGAACATTTACATGTAACACAAATATCTTCACATTTTTTTTCTTATTCAGAGAGGTCTGTCCACATACCTCTTCCCCAATTCTTATCAATGATTTTCCTATCATTTTCCTGCCATATCGTTCCAGCCAAACCAGTGGCCTCAGCCCATGAATCAGCATATAACCACATGTCTGGCCATGCTTCCTTCCAAGCAAAATGAATAAGCACTTCTCAGAAAGTTCTGCCCACCGGGAGGATCTTACTTTGCCACTGTCCTTCAGGAATTTTCAGAAAGGGGCTGTCATGCGGCAGCTGCCCTGTCTCAAGTGGTGCCTGGATGTGATCAGAACCATCTATAACTAGGTCAAGTTTTCTCTATCTCTGAAAATTGATCACAGGAACTCCTCAGGAGGCCATGGATAAAAATCTAGGACAGAGAAGGCAGCTCAGCAAGAAAGGACACCTTTGGCATTTGGGCCACTTCTTCATGTAACTTACTTATGGCTTCAGGGCCTTCTTGGGTCCAATTACATAGACACTTCTTCCCTTTGATGATGGAGTGCTGTTGTACATACCGAATTTTATGGACTGGTGAGTCAGATCATACCCAGCTTGAGATGGGCAGCTTAGATTTCATGTTAACTCGGTAGCCCCCAGTTAAGCATTGTTCTCTAAGGTCCTGTAGCAGGCCAAGAACTTTTCTCAAAAGAACAGTAGTGATAAGCAGAAGATGGAAAGTTTTTGCTCTAATATCCTAAGGTTTTGTGATTCTCCCATGTGATTCACTGTGAGAACTGCCAAAGTATCCCAACAAACATCCTTATAACTGATACTTCAAGCACCATTAGATCTGTTGGATGAGATAACCAAAGAGCCACAGCAGCTTGCACAATAACCTGGACCTGTTAAAGAATCTTCTCTTATTCTGGGCTCTGCTCAAGACTAGAAGTTTTTCAGGTCACTTGGTAAATACAATGAAATAACAAACACATTCAAATAAGACATATGTTACCTCCAAAATCCTACGAGACCCACTAGGCATTGAGTCTCTATTTGGTTGAAGGAAGCATCAGATGAAATAGCTGCTCCTTTAGCTTAGGAGGAATATTTTTAACAGGCCCCATATCACTACATCCCTAGAAATTCATTCCATTTGTAAAGTCCTTCCATTCTCGTCCAATTTATCTTCTACCCTCTGACACATGAATACTTCAACAGCAGGTCTAGAGTGTTTGTTACTTCTTTCTCGTTAAATACCATCAACATAATGTCATCCATGTAATGGATCAGTGTGATATCTCATGGAAGAGAAGGATAATATAAATCCCTGTGAACTAAATTATGATACAGGACAGGATAATTTATGTACTCTGAGGCAGAAAAGGGAAGGAGTATTGTTAGCCTTGACAGGCAAAGGCACAGTAGTAGCCTAATATGTATTAAATGGTCTTTACTGATGTTTCTGAAGAACAAACATTTACCAGATTAATAGTTTCATAACAGGTTCTAAGGGATGTTTTAAATTTCTTTAGCAATAAGTAGCCAATTGAGATCACCACCCAGTTAAACTCACTGTCATTCTCTAAGATCTATGTTTTCTACACAAATCAAATAGGTGACTGGGGATGTATTAGGAATTACCACTCCTGTCTCTTTCAAGTCCTTGATGATATTGCTAATCTCTAAAATAACTCCAAGAATACAATTAGTTTTAGTTTACTAGTCTTCTTACCTTTGGTGGTTGAATGAAATTTTTACCTTGCCACTCCAAGAGCTAATTAGTCCTATCACATTAAAGTTTTCCAATTTAGTGAACACAGTTCCCATTTAAAGTCTAGTCTACAGAGAAAAGCAAATACAGAGCTTTGTAAGAATACTGGGACTCTCCTCACAAATGTATTTGTCAGCATTGATAAAAGGTATCTCTTGTGGACCCTTTGGTATGGGTGAATAGATGTGAAATAATTGACCCAGTCTACATTCCAAATTTCCAAAGTCTTTAAATTGCTTCCTCTATATTAAACTAAAGCAAGTCCAGCATCTCTAGTTCATTCACTATGGTCTATGTTTTACTTCATATTTTAGTCAGCCAACTAAACCAACTGCTGGAGTCCTTTCTAACTCCCTGAATATAGCATTAACTCCCTCCTATATCATTAAATTTAACCCAATCCAATGGTATCTTCCTTCTACCATTATTCCATACCCCCAATACCCTTGATGTTCCCTCCACCATTATCCCATATCCTCAATATCCTTTCCCAAACGTGTTCCCCAGGTTACTGTCTGTATAAATTCAGGAAATACTAAGTAGTTCTTCTAAAGCATACTGTAACTTCTTATAGGACACATTTTGTACCTCACCTGTAGGGGTCTGATGGGACTTGAGTCATCATAGAGTTAGAAGCAATGGAGTATGTCAGGGAGTGGTCTGAAAAGAATCAGATTGCACTACTTGGTAACTGCCCTGGGGGTGGCCATGGGTTTCATTAGGGTCAATCCCTTCATATGGGAGTAGAAAAGCCACTTTCTCTGGGGATGGGGATGCCACCCCCAGTAGGAGTGGGCTATTCATTTCCACTAGGGTAGCAGTCTATTTCTACTGGGGATGGGAAGTCTGCTTCCTCTAGAAATGGGGAGGCTATTTACCCTGGCAAAAAGACTTATCAGAATCTAAGGGTTCAGTGTCCACAGTTTCCTCAGAGCCTTTATACACATCCCTATTCCAACTTACAGAATCCCATTATTTCCCAATCAACAGTAGGACCTATAATGTTGAAGTTCAACTTGTCTTGTCCTTTAGTCAGTCATAGGATGACACTGTATTGATTTTCTGCAGTCCTAGCCCTGCAGCCCAAGGAGATAAGGGTCTCTTCAGGATACACACAAAAGATTTCAAGTCATTTATGCCAGCACATGTTTGTTCTTTTTAATTGCTGAATATTCTATCATGTGAAATATTTGTTTATCCATTCACCAGTCAAGGACAATTGAGCTAGTTCATAATGATTATGAATAAATCTGACATAAATATTCATGGACAAATTTTTGTGTGGACATCTGTTTCCATTTTCCTTAGGCAAATACCTAGGAGTGGAATTTCTAAGTCATATGATAAGTACATGTTTAACTTCATAAGAAACTGCAAATTGGGTTGGAGTTGTGGCTCAGGGGTAGAACTCTCGCCTACCATATGTGAGGCCTTGGGTTCGATCCTCAGCACCACATAAAAGAAATAAATGTACTGTGTCCAACTACAATAAAAAAAAATATTAAAAAAAGAAACTGCAAATTGATTATCAAGGTAGCTTACCATCTTGCTTTTCCACCGATAATACATGAGAGTTCTAGCCGCTATGCGTCCTTGCCTGTACTTGGTTTTGTCAAATTGATTGATTGACAGATTTAATTGCAGCCATTCTTATAGGTATAAAGTGGTCTCTTAATTTGCATTTTCTAATTACTAATGATATTAAAAGTTTTTTCAAGTACTTACATTAGTATTTCTTGGTATTGTCAGTTTGCTTACTTTCTCTCTTTCTCTCTCTCTCCCCCTCTCTCTCTCACTATTCTTACAGGTGTAAAGTAGCATCTCATTGCAAATTTAGTTTGCATTTTCTTACTGACTAATGATGTTGAAAAATCCTTTAAAGTGTTTATTTGCCACTGATATTTCTCTTTGGTAAAGAATTGGTCCAAATTGTTTGCTTTGCCCATCTTTAAATTGCATACTTTCCCCCTTATTTTTTAGATTTTAAGAGTTCATCTAAGTATTTCTTTAGCCATGTCCCGTAGATTTTTGATGTGTTGTATTTTTTTCACTCAAGTAAAAATATTTCTAATCCATTATTTTACTTTCTTTTTTACTGATTTGTCATTAGAAAGCATGCTCTTTCATTTCCAAAATTGGGGATCTTCCAAGTTCTTTCCTTCAATGATTTCTAACTCAATTTTCTGTGGTTAGAGATATACTTTCTTTGATTTAATCCTTTTAAATTTGTTGTTCACAGTTCAGAATATAGTCCGCCTTGGTTCTGTTTAGGGAGAAGGGTTTCCCTGAAGCCATCAATAGGGACAAAATTTTTTTTGCTTTTTTTTTTTTTTACTATATATCATTATAGACATTGGTATTGAGGCTGAGGAAGCAACCTGAGAACTGATGTTTACAGAATTTATCATATGGGCTCCCTTGTCCTCTGGCTTCCATTGATTTGGCCAATTTCAGAGACTAGAAGCAGCAGAGTTCCCATTTTTCATTCCTTTCTCACTCTCTTCCTTTCCACAGTTCTGACTGAAGTTGTGGTCCTTGACACCAACAGATCCTAGCCAACTACTTCTCTCCAGCTCTCTGGGCTGTAATAACACCATTTCTCCCCTTGCCTCTTCAGGCCCAGGCGTAGTAATAGCTTCCTGCAACTGCTACTCTCCCTGACTCATCATCCTCTGTTGGTTACTTAGCATGGCCCTGATGTGGTCCCTTAGCATTTCAGTCCAACTTGTCTGATCATGCCATGTTTCTTTCCAGGACTCCCTGATGGGTACACTCTTCCTTGCTTGTGTTCTGACTCAAAGTCTATTTCTGTTTTGTCATTCTTCTCTACCTCTCAATGGATTTGAAGTTTTAATTGATGATAATGTGATGATATTCCTGCTTTGTTTTAGTTTGGGTTATTTAAAAGAATTAGCAATTCTTTTAAAAGATTATAAAATTAAAAAGTATTTTATAACATAACTTAGTTTATAACACAGCTTTGTAGTTCCCTCCTGAACCCCTCCCCATAAGTTCATGCTTTTCCCTCTTGCTTATAGTGTCTGCTTTCTCCTACTCATTCTTGAGGATCTCTCCTACAGGGCATGCTGACCTGCCCCTCCACCCCTCAGCAGATTTAAATGCCTTCTTCTCTTTGCTACCAACACATCACATCGTTCTGTGACTGTTGACACACAACTCTCTCCGATAAGTTGTAATTCCCACAGGACTGTGTACTACTCCATCTTCCTATCGCTGGCATCTAGTATAAGCCTTGTACATAGTGGTTACTTGATGAGGCCTTGTACATAGTGGTCACTCGGTGATTTTATGATGGATGAGTTAGACAGCAAAGTTAGATTCTTCCAGACCAGTTCTCAGCATAACCCAGTTGCACTGTGGTGTCAAGGCCACCATTATTCAACAAATCTACAAATTGTCAATGTTAGGTTCCAGGAGGGACCTCCTCCAGCCCTATGTGGAAACATACGCATATCTAGCTTTCCAATTTCCTTGGTTCATCCAACACTCCTTAAATTACCTTAGTTGAACACTCAGCCTAGCACAGAACCACAGAATCTCAAGTTTATTAAATTGAAACCCCCAAATCCCCCATCCATACATGAACATCATCATACTCTCTAGCCCAGGCAGATTACAGAAAATCAAAGGAAAGCATTCTTTCTTCCAGCTTCTCCAACCTGATACCATAAACAGAGGCAGCAAAACTGCATACCTTATATCATTTGTCCTCTGTTGCTCACTTTCCATAAACAAGCTTGGGAATCTTAAGGTTTCAACATAGATCTTGAAAACTGAGCACCTCCAGGAAGAAGCTATTTTGAAAAGTTTTCCAAGGTTACACTCTGGGAGCTTCAGTTTGTGTGCCTTCACCAAACCTACGTCAATCTGCTGTTCTCTGCTCCATATGGTCTGGCAAGTAACTCCTCCCTTTTCCCCCAGCAGGGAGTTAACTCTACAGCAAAAACAGTGAGTCTCAAGGACAAGAAGCAAACAAACAACCCCATCAAAACAAGTCAAGCTGGCGTAAACACTGGAACACGGCAGGGGAATTAGACACAGCAGACAGAGTTCCATCTTCTTAGACCTCAGTCACTTACCTCTATGGACCACATGCAAAGGCTGTCAGTTGTTCATTGCGTTGGAGCAATGTCATTTATTTGTCTGTTGTTTACAGTGAAGTTTATTTCATGGAAGGTGTGAGTACAGCTACAAAACGAAAGCCTGCCTTCTTACCTCCAATCATTCCCTTTCGGCTTGTTATGTTCTTAGGACCCTAAACTACTTAGCAATAAATTATTTATAACTCTCAAATGTGGCATTGGGCTTCTCTGCATAGAAATATACTTTATGCCAAAAAAATTTTCTAGACGATTACTAGAAAGAGATCTAGAAAAATGCAATAATAAATTTAAATTATCTTGGGAGGCTGAGGCAAGAGGATCACGAGTTCAAAGCCACCCTCAGCAACAGCGAAGCACTAAACAACTCAGTGAGACCCTGTTTCTCAATAAAATACAAAATAAAACTGAGGATGTGGCTCAGTGGTCAAGTGCCACTGAGTTCAATTCCCAGTACCCCCAAAAAACAAAACAAAAAGAAATTAAATTAGACATAAAGGAGTAAGGGGGGGGTCTTGATAATGTGATTACACTGGAATGAAGATGAACTCAGGGACCTGAATGAAGAGGAACACTGTTGTGTAATAAAACCTGCCTAATGCCTCCCTGTTAGCACCTGTGTTCTGGGAGCCATTTTATCTAAGGCTGGTAGATAGGATTAAATCCATTTTATACAAAAGGAAATGGAAGATCAAAAAGGTAAGACAATGAGGCTTTTCTCTACTTCAATTAGACGATCCCTGCAGAGTTAATCAGATAAGTGGTAGGGGTGAGAGTATGCCCACCAGAGCCCTGCCTTCCAAGGGAGCTCTGAGGTTTGCATCTCAGTGTCTTTGCTTCTCCCCACCCTGATGATGTCCTTCCTTCCCACTACCCACTCTGCTCATCCAGACTTCAGACCCCAACTCCAATTCCATTTCTTCTAATGGAATTGAATAGGGACGGCAACTCGGCTAAACTCAAATGAACCCTTTCCCTTCTCTGCTCACCTGGCACTGCCCAAGTTTCCCAGAGAGCTCTCTTCCCAAGCATGAGTATTTTCTTTCTAACCAACTTAAAAGCAACCCAAGAGCAGGCTACTAGATCTTAACATCCTCCTATGTTCCCCCATTATTCTTAGAATAATTCTAAGCACTAGTGAAATATTAATATATAATATGCATTTAGGAACAATGGAATGAACAAGTAATTTACAGAGGAAACATTTTAAAGTATGTCGTATGTCCTATCCATACCCCTCGCCTACTCATTACGTATTTACACTGTAGCACAACTATAATTCTATTTTATTACATATATGTAATATATATATATGTGTGTGTGTGTGTGTATGTGTATGTATGTATGTGTATATATATAAAATTTTTTGAGATGGGGTCTAACTAACTTTTTCTCAGTCTGACCTTGAACTCTTGGGCTCAGGTGATCCCTTGACTTAGCATCCCAAGCAGCTGGGACTACAGGTGCATGTCACTGTGCCCAGCTACAAGCCATGATTCTGAAGTACTTCTAGATTCTCATTTGCCACTGAGAAAGTAAGTTCTACTTACTAAAATAAATAAGTAAGAAATAACTAAATTTTGTTTTAAGAGTTTTCAACAGCAACAGTCAAAACAAAAGAAAAACCATAAATCTGTGTGACCTGGGGGATTAGCTGGATTAACCTATATTGTACACAGGCTTCCTGATATGGCTTCAGTTTTTTTCCTTGACAGAGAATTTGCCTGTCTAAAATGAAGTTGAGAGGCAAAGGGCATTTTCCTAAGGCCCCACAAGCCCCTTAGGGGGTCTTGTGTTCAGAACACAAGACCAAGAAAGAGTAACAGGGCTGAGAAAGGTGCTCAGAAACACACAAAGTGAAAAGAAAAATAACCTTAGAGAAAACTCAGGCCAAACCAGCAGCCTCCCTGAATAATCTACCCCTTCAAGGGAATTACCCATTCTTGGGAATTGAGAATCCTTTCTTTCTTTTCCTTTGTCATGCTACATGATTAAGTCCTTTAGTTAATGAGAAAAACATTTGACTTATTTATTTTCAATAAATTCCCATGAAAAAGAAGGAAACTTAAAACATTTTCAGGCTGGGAAGCATTTTTAAAAATTTTTTTAATAAGCATCCATCAAAACACTCTGCATCAGCCGGAAGAACTTAGCACCATTTTGGCAACCTGAGCCATATGCCTCGCTCTGTCCACCCAGCAAGAAGCATCTAAAAAACCACAGGAAGCCCATCCTAAGATCCTTTAGCAACACTTCTCATTCTCAGATCAGGCCCAATCCAGGCCAGGATGGAGCTTTAGAATCAGCAAACATCCCAGACTCAGACCTTGGAATATAATATAATTTACATCTTTTCTTTGGCCATTAAATTATTTTTACTATCAAAGCATCTTCTAAGGAAGATTTGAAACCCCCAACAAAACGAGAGAGGAGGAAAAAAATCACCTCAAATTATACTTTCTTAAACTAGCAAAAATTAATGAAACTCCTTTCTCCCTCAAAACCTTTCCCCCTTTTCCAGCCACTCCCATCTGATTGAAGAGTGTTACCACCCACCAATTAGGTTAGACAGACCACAAATCTAGCATTCAGCTCATTAATCAGCATTTTTCTAATAGATTTCACATTTATATGTACAGCATTTTAGCTTTATTACATAGTTAATGGGGTTACTAGTTTGAAAATGTTAAATCAACATTATTTTTTTATTTCTCTTTAGCTACTATAGTCCCAGAGCATTCCCCCACTAAAGCAAGAAGATGCTGACTCCGGGCAGCTCACAACAAGACAGGAAAACATTAAAAGGCTCCTCCTCCAGGCCCTACAGAATGGAGGCAGAGAAAGCATGGAGTAGAAGGAAAAACAAACCTCTGTGATTATATATCATCACGATTTGGGAGTTAGCCAGGCATGGTGGCACCTGTAATCCCAGTAGCTCAGGAGGCTGAGGCAGGAGGATCACAAGCTCAAAACCAGCCTCAGCAGTGAGATATTCATCAAGACTCTATCTCTAAATAAAATATAAAAAAGGGCTGGGGATGTGGCTCAATGGGTGAGTGCCCCTGGGTTCAATCCCCAGTATCAAAATTTTTTTAAAAACGGGAGAAAAAGAAAAAAAGATTTAGGAGTCCTTTGTTACAACAGCATCTAATCAGCCTATCCTGATTGATACCCTAGGTTACACCAAACCCAGAAAGTCCTGATAAGCAGACTGATGCTACCTCCCGAGTCAGCTAGAGTCCCTCAGAGCTGACAATCTCTCTGCCATATATTTCTCTGCCCCATTCAGAGGTGGCACGGGTACTCAGCCCATTCATGAGAAGTGAAGGATCAGGCATGGAACCATGTCTGAAACAAGGAATGCACTTCTCCAGATCCGTCTGAGCCTTAGGTTATAAGGTGAGGGCCAAGTCTCACCATTGCCCACCTACACCTGCTCCCTGTGGGTGTGCATTGCCTGTCTCTTGCCCTTCCCCTGCCAGTCATTGACAGGATGTGTGCTGTACAAATCAGGCCCAGGAAGAAAGCCCTCCTTGAACCTGCCCTCCTGTTCTTTCTTTGTCTTTCTTCCTTTCTTCTCATTGCAAACAGGGCTTTCCTATTGCCTTTTTCTCCTGACAGGACAACTTTTTAGAAAGCATCTTCACAGAAAGGAAGCCTAATCTTAATCAGTGCTTTCTACTTAGGACCAGAAAATATTTTGTTGTGGCCTCCATGTCACCTCTACATCTCTCATCCTACAGTTTGACCCCCCCCCCTTTTTTTTTTTTTTGGTACTGAGTTTTGAATCCAAAGGTGCTTAATCACTGAGTCATCCCTCAAGCCCTCTATATTTGTTATTTTGAGACATGGTCTCCCTAAGTTGCTGAGGCTGGCTTTGGACTCATGATCCTAAAAGCAGGAAGGAGTAGTTTAGAATTTAAATTCCCATGTAAACAGTTATTTTTTTTCTTTTTTTTTTTTTTTCTCTTTCCTTTTCTTTTTGAAATGGGGTTTCCCTGTGCAACCTGGGCAGGCCTTGAACTCCTGGATTCAAACCATCTTCCTGCTCAGCATTCCAATTAGCTAAGATTACAAGTATACCCTGTTACACTCAGCCTAACATTTTGATTGAGATAAATAAATTTGTCCTTTCCATTGCTGCATATAAACAAAAAGTGACACACTTGCTGGCTCAAATCACTAACTCTTAACAGACAATCTTCCCCTATTGGTGACTATCCACTGAGCCATGTAAGCATTTGACCCTGAGAGGCTTCCCAGCAAACCCTGGAGGACAAGGTGACTCAACAGACAAGGAATCTAATTCCAGGAGTAACAAAGGAGCTGGATTATCTTTTCAAGGACTTTCTTTTTTCTTTTCTTTTCTTTTTTTTTTTTTTTTTTTTAGGGGAGGAGGATGCAGGGGGATCATGCACTTCTGTTTACACAATAAAGCTATTCCAAAGTGACATTAGTCAAGAGCTTTTTAGTTAAAAATTTTATACTAATTAGATTGCTAAAATTTAGAGCCCATGCAATTAAAAAAGAAAAACAGAACACTCTAATTTTCTTGTAAGTCAGAAGACAATTCAATATATTTACTCATAGGAAGAGAGGGAAAGGGAGTTTTTCATTTAAAACTGAGCAAAAATACAATTAATTCCAAGTAAACTGAACATCTGGTGTTTAGAAATAATGGTGTCATTTTTCATTTAGTGGTTGGTGCTCGATATGTGGTATTGAGTCTTATAACAACTCTGTTAAATAAATATCAAACCCATTTCACAGATTACAGGAAAATTAGGTAACTTGTTCTGATACACAGGTGGTAATGGGCAAAGCCAGGATTCAACCCAGGGATTTAGTTTCAGACTCTCCTATGAGTCACTATGCTTCACTCAAGTCAAAGATATGAATAGAAATTTAAGGTTGACTAGACTTTTGGGAACTTCTGAGAATTTTAGAGTCTAGAGGGACTTTAAGAGTCACCTCCAGATAATACCCCACCAGGAGATTATCCAAACCTGTGCAAGAACACCTCTACCAATGAAAACCTCAAGACAATTCATTTAACAAATGTTAAGATGTTCTTGGTTCTGTTAAAACAAAATCTATTTCTGTGCAGCATCCACTTACTGATTTTTGGTTCCATGCTTTGCAGTAGAGACTGTGAATCTAATCCCTCACTCTAGTGATTACCCTTCAAATAGAAGAAGACTGAAGTCCCAGCTGATTGTTTTCTTCTTCCACATCGATCCTTTTACTCTTCTAATCATTCAGTTGTCTCACATGAGTGATAATTTGAAGAACCATCACTTGTCTCATCACTGTCTCCTCAACACACTCCAGCTTGTCTGTGTCACTCTTAAAGTGGGGTACACAGGAGGTCAAAGCTCTGCTCCAGAGATCCAGGATCATGGAAATTCTACAACATGGCCTGCTTGGTCAACAGGGAAAAGATGCTGTAAAGCAGGGTCTGGTCAGTCCTAGATGGAGCAATACCCTCAATTTCCTCACCTTCAAACTTCTAATATCATCATGTACAGAGAAACTACCTTTTTGAGTGAGCATATCACATCATCAATTCCCATGGTATTTACTGACACTTCCTGAACTCTATGCAAAGTGTACAATATAGTTCCCAAAGAGTGTGGCAAACACATTACAGTTTAAGAACTGGAATATGAATAAATACCTGTGTATCTGTCACTCAACTTTAGAAATATAGGAAGTATAAAACTGAAAGTGTGTTAGAGGCTCCATATGCATGTTCATTTCCATGTATTTTTCATTATAGTTTTACCAACCATCCATCCCCAAACAATAAATTGTTTAATTTTATTTTTAAAATAATTTACAAATGGGGCCACAAGTATGTGTATGCATGTGAATATATATATATATATATATATATATATATATATATACACAAATACACATATACATATATATATATAAACACACACATGTACATGTATACATATGTGTGTGTGTGTGTGTGTGTGTGTGTGTAATATTTTGGAAATTGAATCCAGGGGTGCTTTACCACTGAACTACCTCCCAACTTTTATTTATTTATTTATCTATCTATCTATCTATCTATTTATTTATTTATTTTGAGGCAGGGTCTCACTAAATTGCTCAGTGCCTTGATAGGTTGCTGAGGCCTACCTCAAACTTGCAATCCTCCTGCCTCACCTTCTCAATCACTGGGATGACAGGCATGCACTGCCATGCTGGGCTACAATGTGTATAATCTTGTTTTACTCAGAATTATGTTATTGAGATTCATTCTTTTAAGTTCATTTTATACCTCTCAGTGCCAAGCAGAGTTCTCTCCAACTTTTCCCATAGAGTTTTTTTAGATCAAAAAAATAGAATTTTAAATGCATCTCTATTACATAGAATCCATTCTTCTATTCCATCTCAGAAAATACCTCTTACTGGATAATGTGACCCTGACTTGATATACAGATGCTGTCTATACTGTAAACCCTGGATTGGCTTCTAGGATCCCTTCAAAAGGCTTCCATTAATTAAACCACTTACTAAATAGAATGTCTCTTATTTTTAAAAAAGTCAGGTATTTTATAAATTTAAAGCTGACTTTAAAGCTTAAAAGCAAACAATAATCACCTTAAATTTCTAGAATCATAGAATCTAAAAACCTATGTTTAATTTCCTCTTCGTCTCTCCCCACCCCGCAATCACACACACATACACAAGAGTACATGCATGTGGTGCTTGCACACACACACACACACACACACACACACACACCTGAAACTCATGAAGAGATGAAACACCACCATCCTGAAATATCTTTTAAAACTCAGAGCTGTTAATATGGAGGAAAAGAGTTTATTTCTTCTTTTTCTCTGCCAGTCTTCTAGTGGAAGTGCCAATAAGCAGCAGAAAACTCAAAAGGAAAATGAAAAAAAGAAATGAAGGGAGAAGAAAAACCCTGGTCAATACCTTTGATTACCTGTACAATTTTTCATCACACATTGACTAGACATAATAGGGAGATGCCAATAAATCATGACCACAGGTTGCTAAAGCAGGAATCTCTCACTCCAATATTTCAAGTAAAAGAGTCCAATCATTTTAGACCCAAACTCCTTCCTTTACTAGGAGTATAAACACCAATAAACACACTCACCTCACTATTATTCTGGTTAAAAAGCAATGCTGGTACACAGCAGGGTGCACATTCAAAAACCATTATTCTGTTCTATAAAGAAAAACATGTCTACATCCCTATCCACTTTTTTCTACTAAAAAAGATACAGAATTATTCAACTTGAATGCAAAGCCAGCAGCCATCTGTACAAATTTTCTTTCTGCCATCAACATCTTAATGGAAGGTGACAGTTTAAGTATATGGAAAGACTATACATTAGTTAAGGCAGGAAAATACAATAACAAACCACCTCCAGAGTCTCACCAGCTTATACTGAAAAAATAAATAAATAATGTGACTCACAGCTCCCATAACTGGGTCAACCAGCTCTCCCCTCCAGGGATCCAGGATAATGAAGATTACCACATCACCTCTTCATCAACAGAGGAAAGAAAAAGAGAACTGAGGAGCTTAAGTGGATTCTGTGCATCATCTCAGAAGTAGCATCATGTTGTGTATCTTATATGGATACCACAAACAAACTTATTTTATAAAAATAAAAAAGTGACATGTCATTTCTATCTATAACCCATTGGCTACAGTTAGTCCCATGATTCAACCCAAGTATAAGACTCCTGGGAAACTTGGAGCAACATTACTGACTCTGTCATAAAAGAGTACCCAAATCCAGACTTTATAGAAGAAAGTTAGCAATCTCTTGTGTTTTTTTTTTCCACCTCTTTCCCTACCACAGAAACGCTCGTGAAAACGCAATGAGAGATGCAAATTTCCGATAGCCTTTGAAACTAGCAGTGGTCATCAATGATCTGTCAGAGTCCAATAAAAAAAAAAAATTCACTGGCCAAAGGAAAGGTGAAATCTGTAAACAATTTGCAGAGGCATGTAGACAAAATTGCACTGAATGAATCTATCAACTCAACCCAGGATTTACCTTAAGGCTTGACTCAGCTGACCTTGGCTGATTCCGAGTGGTATCAAAGGCAGCCTAAGATGTCTCATTGCCTTCCCAATCAGGTGCTTCTACCATTCTACTCAATGCAACTCAACTGAGAGTTCAGGTAGACAGTAAAAGCTCCAGGCATTGACATTTCCTCTTAGTGCGACAAGCTGGTGGGACAAGGGAACTCATTGTAAGCAGTCAGAGTCCATATGAATAAAAGACTGGAGAACACCATAAAATAGGTGAAGAGTTATGAATATCAACCAGACTTCCAGCTTATGATATGAAAGTTCTGGTAGCAAGCTGTGGAGGAGTTGAAGAAAATCAGAAAACCAAGCAATCTTTCATAAGTGATGCTTTCCTACTAAGCACTCTGGGATATGAAGTAATCTCTGAGGAAATATTAAGAAAGGCACTTACTGGAGGAGGGTGGAACCACCCTGACCACTTTAGGAAGGAGCTTCAATATAACCACAAGTTTACACAGACTAGCAATGTCAAATAAAAATTATAGGGCTCTGGGGTTGTAGCTCAGTAGTAGAGCACTTGCTTCACACACATGAGGCACTGGGTTGGATCCTCAGCCCCATGTAAAAATAAATAAATAAAGATATTGGGTCCATCTACAACTAAAAATAATATTTTAAAAAAATTATAGAAGGACATTGTTTTGGACCAAGCCCTTGCACTAGGCTCTAACAGACCAAATTAAAAATCAAAATGGAATCACTCACATTAAAGTTCCATATTACCAAAGCTAAACTAAGTTGTTATCTGACCTGAGAAATCAGGAGGGAAAGGTAATAGCCAATTTTCCCAAATAGGCCAGTTTTAATCAGCATGATAGTAAAGTTCCCTCCATTTTGTTCCATACCACCTGTTAACCAATCACTTATTTTCCTATTGTTCTGTCTCCTTGTCCCTGCTTATAAGAAAAGCAACTTTGAAATGATTAATCTACTTTACGTTCTTTGTTTCTACTTTCTTGAGTCCTTAACCTCCTCTGTTTAGCCCTTTAGAAAAGTTACATTCTATTTTATGGAATGAAATGTTGCCCAACTCTAGAATTGCATATAAAGCAAATTGAGATTGTTAAATGTGTTGTGATTTTGTCCTTCAGTAGCAGAAAGTTTAATACCCACCTCCCAGGAACCCCACATATAACAAGTCACCATGGTACTAACCCATTTTATAGATCAATTTTGTATACTTTTGCTTTGACTCTAATGCTAGAAATTAGCATCTGCCTTGAAGATGAAAAATTTTCTCTTTTCTGAAATCTGGTTGAGAGATGAAGCTTCCCTTCTTCTGTCTAGTATCCACTTATGAAACGAAGGTTATTCTTTGGGACCAGTGAGAATAATGGGACTGACTTGCCCATGAGGCAGGGGTACTGTACTAGGAGAGCCAAGCTGTGAAGGACTGGGGCTGCTGCCCACCTCTCATACACACCACAGCAAAAATGCTTAGCTCCTAAAGTGAGTGTACCAGTAAGAGGGAAGTTGTTATTGTCCCTGCCGCAGGGCCAGATCTGTAGCTCAGAGATTTTGTCTAAAGGCAGAAGCTGGCTGTAAAACAGAGAACTCCAAATCTCTCCCCAACCAACCATGGATAATTTCAAGTCCAGAGTCATTCTCCAAAACAGAAGAGGTATAATAAAAGGCAACTGATGAATTCATTAGTAACTTATCCTGAACTGTAAGTTGGATGGTTTACTATAGAAAAATAGGAAATGAGAAAGTGGAGACCACCTTCTGGGGGTCAAAACAAATCTTAAACACTGACCTCAGGAAGTATCATGACAAAGAAGCCCAGGTTTTACTGGGTCAATTTGCCAAAACCAGTCTATGTTCTGAGACATTGTTAAAGGTAAAAAGAGTGTTTTGATCAGCAATGAAATGGCACTTAACTGCTGGGTTTGACCAGGAAGAGCTGCTCAATCCATTGTGTTCCCAGGTAATACCCACATATGGTAGTTGTTCCTCCTGAAGAGCAACATCAGAAACTTTATATTATGCTGAACAATCCATTTGATCTATAATAAAGCAAGCAAATAAATAACAAAAACAAATCATAGAAGAACAGTACCTAGAATTGTTACAACATATTATCTAAAATGTCCAGTTTCTAACAAAAAAAAAAAAATGATGAATCATGCAAAGACGCAGGGAAGAATGACTCACAGGCTAAATAACAGTGAGCAACAGAAACTGCCTGTGAAAGCTACCATATGTCAGATTTAACAGATGTCAGATTTAACAGAAAAAGTAGTCAAAGTAGCCATTAAAAATAATTTCAAATTGCATTTTCGAAGAAAGGATGCCATGATTACAAAACTAAAGTATGATTACACTAGGCTCTAACAGACCAGATTAAAAATCAAAATGGAATCACCCATGCTAAAGTTCCACATTACAGAACCTAAACTAGGTTTTTGCAACACCTCAAGCATAAAATATCAACAAGGAGATACACATTATTTTAAAAGAACCAAATGGAAATGCTAGATTTGAAAAAAAAAACATAACTGAAATGAAAATTCACCAAAGGGGATCAAGGGCGGATATTAATTGGCAGAAAAAGAATTAGCAACACTGAGGATATTGACAGTGATAGAATCCAAAGAATAGAAGAAGGGAGGAAGAAAACGAATTACCATAGCCTCAGAGAAATATGGGACACTATTAAGTATACAAATGAACGAGTGTTTATCAGGAAGGAAAATAGAGAAAAGAAAAAAAATACTCAAAAAGCAGCTGAACAATTCCCAAATTTATTGAAAATGTTGCTCTACATATCTAAGAAACTCTACAAACTCCAAATAGGATAAATGCAAAGAGGTCCATAGATACTTGATAATAAAAAATAAAGCTACATGAGAAATATAAGAAGAAAATCTTGAATGCAATAACAGAAAAATGACTCATCACTTACAAGGAAACCCCAATAAGATGAACAGCTCTATTCTTCAGAGAATGAATTGAGAGGATAACATAAGTGTCTTGGGGGAAAAAAGAAAAAGAAAAGAAGATCTCATGCCCAACAAAAACAGGTGAAACAAAAACATTTCTAAATAAACAAAAACAGAGAATGTGTTGCTATAAACCTACCTTGGGGAAGAATTACTATAAGAAGTTCTTCATGCCACATGCAAGTAAACCCTGAAAATAATTCAGATCTGCATGAAAAAAAAAAAAAAAACAATGAGTACCAGTAACGGGTGGCTAGAATGGAAAAGTCATATAATAACAGTGTTGGAGAGGATACGGGGAAACCAGAGCCCCCATCTGCCACTGGTAGGAATGCAACTTGATGCAGCAACTTTGGAAAACAGTCTGAAAGTTCTTCAAACAGTTGGACAGTTACCATATGACCCAACAATTCCTTGGTTATATATACCCAAGAGAAATAAAATCACATGGCCACACAAAAATTATATACTAATGTTTATGTTGTTATCTATATACATTGTTCATAACAGACAAAATGTAAATGCCCATCAGCTAATTAATGGAAGATCAGAAAATGGCACATCTACATAGTGGAATCATTCAACCTTAAAAGAGAACAAAGTACCAATACCCAACAAGGATGAACTTGGAAAACATTATGCTAAGTGAAATCAGCCATTCACAAAAGAATGCCAAACATTACGTGATTCCATTTATATGAAATGACCAAAATAGGCAAATACATAGCAACAGAAAGTACATTGCTTAGGGTTATAAATCATGGGGAACAGGGAAAAGGTAACCAAAGTATTGGGGGTGTAATTTTGTGGTGATGAAGATGTTCTAGAATTGACTGCAGAGTTGGTCTTGCATATCTGTGTAGATAACAGGAATTAATAAACACTGAATTTTATACTTTAAATGGACAGATTTTATGGTTTGTGAATTACATTTCAATAAAGCTGTTCAAACTGATACATCACACACTTCACAGATGTATTAGTTTTCTATGGCTGCTGTAGCAAATTAAGAAAAATTTGGTGGCTTAACACAACACAATGGGGCTGGGGATGTGGATCAAGCGGTAGCACGCTCGCCTGGCATGCGTGTGGCCCGGGTTCAATCCTCAGCACCACATACAAACAAAGATGTTGTGTCTGCCGAAAACTAAAAAAAAAAAAAAATGTAAATAAAATATGAAATAAATAAATAAAATTTTTTAAAAAACACAACACAAATTTGGAGGTCAGAGGACTAAAATCAGTCTCAGGGATAAAGCGAAGGTTTTGGCAAGGTTGCAGCACTCTTTCTGGAGGCTTTAGAGGAGAACCTGTTTCTTTGTATCTTCTGCAGTCTAAAGGCTAGTGTTTCCTTAGTTTTGGCTTCTTTCTCTGTCTTCAGAGTTTAGGGCTCTAGTCTCTTCTTCACTCACCACCTGGCCTTCTCTATTATAAGGACCCGGAGATTATACTGGAGCCACCTGGAAAATGTAGGATAATCACCCATCTCAAAATCCTTAATTTGATCATATCTGCAAAGAAATCTCGTTTGACAAATAAAATGACATTTATAAGTTCCAGGAATTAGGATGTAGAGATCTTTGGGGAGGGGGCCCTTATTCATTTTACCACAACTAGTAGATATTGGAAATGAAGTAGGCATTCATGGTAAATGTTTCTAGGAGTAGAAACCCTGAATGGACCAATAATCACTGAAGAAATTGAAAATGGAGAATAACATCCTTTAAATCCTTTGGGTCTAGATGATTCTACTGGAAAGTCAACTAAGATGATCAGTTTTTAAAGATTTTTTTTTCTATGCATTCCAATACCCTCTAAAAATCTTTACTAAAGACTGTATAAGGCATGGTTAATATTCTATCTGCTGTGATTTGAGTATGGATTGAGTATGTCCTCCAAAGTTTCAGGCACTAAAAGTTTACTCCCTAATGTGACAATGTTGAAAAGTGGTGGAAGACTTTATAGGTAGAGCCTAGTAGGAGGTAATTAGGTCACTGGGAATGCATGCTTAGAAAGGATTAATATAATTCTTGCAGGACCCACGACTCTGGTTAGTTTCTGTGAGAGTGAATTGTTACAAAAAGAATGAGCTTGACATTGTGATATCATCTGTCATGAGGCCCATGAGCTGAAGAGATGGGGCTGCGTAATCTTGGATGTTCAGCCTCCAAAACTGTGAGCTAAGTAAATGTATTTTCTCTATAAAGTTTCCATCCTTAGGTATTTTGTTATAGCAACAGAAAACAGTCTAAGATACTATCCATATTTTTACCCAATTTTCGACTGTACATCTCAACCCTACTAAGATGCTTCACATAGCCAAGGTTGAACTCATTCTCCCTCCCTGTAACCAATTCCTTTAAACACGATTTCTTATCCATGTCAATTTGTGTATATAGAAAGAAAACCTAACCCATGTGGCTTAAGCCAAAATACAATTTACTAGTAAATTGTAATGAAATTTACATAAATAAAAAATCCAAGAGATAGGATAGCTAGGTTCAGTTCTTAAAGAGTGTCATCAGGATTTTGCTTCTCTGTCTCAGCTTTGCCTTCCATTGCGTTGACTCTATTCTCATCAACATTTCTTTAGGGAGTTGAAGATACCGACAGAAGTTCTATGAATTCACAGTCCCAAGTCTTTTAACATCGGTCCCGGTCCCACAGAAGTTCTGAGATTCACTCCAATTGCACCAGCTTAGTTGCTGCTACCAACCCTGAAACGTGGTTGGAGGATGTGTTGCACGGACTGGCCCTGGGTCACGTGTGCAGTCCCTGGAACTGGAGGTGGAGGGAGCTCCATCTGTAAACACATGCATTGAGTTTGAGGAGGGAGTTGTCCCTAGCTTAAAAAAAAAAAAAAAACTGGGACATAATAACCAAGAATATAAATTCTGGAGGCAACAGCAAGAACTGTCCATCCATGACACTCAGTGTTTCCTGTCATAGTCACAAGAGCAGGCGAGACACTTGGGAGTTCATCTTTAGGTCTTCTTTCTTCTTCATTCCATATCCAGCTCCATATTATCAGTTCCTCTGTTTCTCTTCCTGCATATGTCTATCAAGTCACTCAAGTTCTCTATTTTCACTCCTACCAGTCCAGTTCCAAGCTTCCAGCATTTCTCCCCTGGATGCTTGATTGACATTTTAACTGGCCTCCCTGTAGCCATGTCTAACTCATTCCAGGAAGAGTAATAGGGATTTTGAACTCGCCTCTTCTGTACGTTCAACACTCCCCACTATGTTCTGAATAAAGTAGCCTTGTATACCATTCTCTGCCCTGAACCTATGGAGCATTTAACTAAGCCTTAATGAGGCTGTAAATGTGTCATACTCTTTCTCTCTTGTGGAACTTCCTTATGGGTCATCTGGATCTGCTTGAAACTCTTCCTCCAATCCATCCATTATCACATGGCAAGCTTCTACCCATCCTTTGGATCTCAGCCTAGGCATTACTTTGGCCAGAAAATTTCTCCAGATCCCCTTAGTGTGGTAAGAGGTCCACCACTAAACAATTATGGCCCCCTGCATATACAACCCCACTATTACAGTTATCCTAACATATTACAGAGATCTGCACATTTGTCTGAACCTTCCACTAAACTTTAAATTCTTATAAAAGGAGTAAATATGTTTTGTTCATAGGGGCATCCCCAAGATCTATAGCACAGTGTTGGTGTAATAGGTGATTGACAAGTACTTGCTTAAAATTGCTGCAGTTGTGTACAATGTGTACAATGAATCAAAATTCTGTCATATATACCTAATTAAGATAAATAATTTAAAAAAGAACTTCCCTCAGGAAAAAAAAAATTATAACAACAACTAACATTTACTAAGAGCTTAATGTGGGCCAGCTACTGTTTTAAGTGCTTTACATGTTACCTCATCTAATCTACCAACAATCAATCTTCCTCCCACCTTATAGGTGAGAAAATTGAGATACAAGGGTTCTACTTCTATTGAAGAAGTCATAGAGCTAAGTTAGAGTCAAGATTTAAACCCAGTCAGTCTGGCTGCAGAAGCCAAGTTTTTAAATACTATGCTATATTCTCAAGTGCACACAGGCATACAAAAATGCTGCCCTAGATATTCTGAGGAACACAAAAATGAGAGGGGTAGAAGAATAGAATGTACATAAGATACATAAAATACCAACAGAGAATTATATATGTAATATAAGGCTTGCTTGCTTTATTTAAAACACAAACAGTAACAAAATCTTTCTGTTTGGTGAGATGGAATTTTTTCACAGAGAAATATTTCAGTATAAAAATTCCTGAATTCAAATGTGTATGTGACTCAATTACACAGTGGCAGTTGATATTTATGTTGAAAATGAAAAACAAAACCAACAAGTTATTCTGGGCACTAAACCATATTTAAAACTGCTGCATTTATGTTTTGAAATGTTTTCCTATAACTACAAACCTACCCAACGGGACCAACTGTCTGACATTTCTTAAAAATTTCCATTCAAGGTTTATGTTCTTCTGCTTTGAAATAACAAAGAGATATTATGACTGTCTTTTACTTGGAACTATAAATAATTAAAATAGAGAAGACTAAACTCACCATTCCTCCAAATGAAGTTAAAGTTTAAGGGAAATATTTTATAAGCATACTTAATAACAAACTAGTTATCAATTAAGCATGACCTCTTGTTTTGTAAATGATTTACTTCTCCATTGTAAGACTATACAATGACATTTTAACTAGCTTCATTATAAAACTGTGCAAGGTAGACAGCCAAACAGTAGAAAATAAAAACCCATTTTGCATATTTGGAAAAAGAAATGCTGCTGTTGGGATAATTTGTGAATCTTTGAACCCAGGAAAATGGGTTCAAAGCTAGGCAATACACTTTTTTAGTGACCAAGGGCAGCTTTTAGATGAACAGCAATCACATGCTGAAGATAATACAAAATGGTCTTAGTTCTTCCAATTCTATAGAATTTTTCTTACAAGTAAAACATAATTTTGCTATCTACTTACTTTAGAGGAAAAAGTTTTTAAAAATATTAGTCTGCATGCCCGTTCATGATAAATAAAATATGAATGGGCTTGATTGGGAAGGCAAGCTGATTTAATGATGCTTAGATAATAATTATCTCGGGATAGCAAATGTTAGAATAGTCTTCAGAGGAAATATGTGGAATATCATTCTTCAAGAAATATTTAAAATTGGAATTGAGGTGGATGATCATCTTTGAAGCTGTGATCTCTGAATATAGCAAACCATTATAAACACATTCACAAAAGTTAACATCCAGTCTGGACCTACTAAGAGAAAGGACAGTTTAAAACACAAAAGGTGGGACTTCAGGATAATTTTAAAGGACTGCGTTTAATACAATGTGGGTAAGTCTAGAAGCTTAGAATTGAGATTTAATAAAGACAGCAATTCCCATTCATTTTTCATTTATCATGAACAGGCAGGCACGCAGGCTATTATTTTTTCTATTTTGGAAATAAGATTATTCTTAGGTTTAAAATGCACCATACATTTTTGTTTTAATAACTGTTTCCTTAGACAACCCTTTACTCATTTGTGTCTCAAAGTTAAACTTTTATCCTATCTTATGTGAAGGATTATAAATTCTTAATAGAATTTTTATATACTTACAAAATTGTCAGATGGCCATTTCAACAGGTATGAATGCTATACCTGCTAAATAAGAAATTACTCAGTGAATATGTGATTAGTTCCAGATAATTCAAGAGTGTGACTTTCTAAACCAAACTTCAAATTTTCAGCAAAGACTAAAAATTCTTCCTAGGGAAAGAAGCAACATCTAAAAAAGAAAACAAAAACTATCAGGAATAAAAACAACAAAAAATTGTTATTATGAGTGTTAAGCTTGCATACTTTATTCATTAACTTTGTTAGCTGAAGAAAAGTAATTTTGAGTAGTTACTGTAAAAGATCACATGGAAAACAAATTTCCTGTGTCAATAGGTTAAGAAAATGTTATGCTTGCTGACTCTGTGTAAAGAGGGCAACTCAGAGAACACTTGACCTGATTAGCTCATCAGCAACCCATTAGGAGGTTTTTCTTGGAAAAGAAATGGGGAACCCATTTGCACTATTTTTATTACCTTCCAGACTTTTGTATGCTGTTGTGCAGCATGATGCTTAGCTACTAGTGGGCACTTGATGTGCAATGACTGGAACATCTGAGTTTTGGTTTTAAATTTCAGGAATCCTAACAGTTTCTGGGTTTCACAGGAATCTGAAAATGCAAAATGTTTCACACAAATGTTACCTTCAACCAGCTTCTTTATGTGTATATAGACGCATAATCTTCAAAGCTACACCCAAAGATAAATGTATATGCAAACAAATGCAATGTACAAATATATGCTTGTATGTATGATTTGTATAAATCATTTTAAGATATAATTAATTAGGGGAGAGAAAAGAGTAATGTGTGGGACAGAGAGAAAGAGATGGAAACAGAGACAGATTGAGGTGGCAAGTCTTATTTTTCCCCAACTAGACTTTAAAATTCTCAGGAATAAAAACTTGGTGCCAAGGTTCCCAACAGTGTCTAACACATGGTAAGTGTTCAATAAGTGTTTTATAAATGTATTTTTCTATGATATTCAGAGGTACTTTCAAAATGAATTTGCCTTTTAAAAGTAGTGTCAAACAATATGCCAGCATATTGTCTCAATTTTACTCATTTATACCCATTTTCTACTAATTCTAGTGAATAAAATTAATCAGTAGAGCAGAAAACATCTTAACACCCATATATCTAAGGTTTACCTCAGGAATTTCCACTTTGAACTTTTCTTTTTTTCACTTTGAACTTTTTTGGTCCAAAAATATTCTCACATTTATATATACCATTAAAAATACCTGTGCACAAATAAAGAGCTAAGACTTAAGTACCTCAAGGTTACAAGAAAAAGTAATTGTTTGCATGTTTGAAAGGGGCATTTTGCATTCTTTACTTTTTATAATATAGCAAATACTTACATTTCATTTTCTTGATTGTTAATTCTTCTCACTGAATTCGCCACTTAAATGTTTGTTATTAACTCACTTTTTAAAAGTGATCATAAAATAGGAAGAGCAGCAGAATAGAATAGACATTAGGATTGATGTGTGTGTGTGTATATATATATATATAAAACTCTATGACCAGTGTGATTCTGCAATCTGTTCAATTAGAAAAATGAGAAATTATACCCCAATGATACAAATGTTTGAATTTCCAAGATCATTGTAATGTCATGTGTAGATAATAAAAAAAATTAAAAAAAGTGATCATAAAAATAAAATCATGATGGAATGGGGCTGGAGGTGCATCTCAATGGTAGAGCTCTTGCCTAGCATGGACAGTTCCCTGGGTTCATCCCTAGCACTGAGAAGAAGGAGGAGAAAGAGGAGGAGGAGGAAAAGGAGGAGGAGGAGGAGGAGGAGAAACTACATTGGACCAATACAAAGATTCCACAAGCAAGAAAAGTTATAACTTTGTGATTAATAAGAGATGAAATTATTTTCAGAAAATGTTAATACCAAGGAGTAAGATTCAATAAAATTATGGAAATCACAAATTTATAAGTACATAAAAAACATGACCTGAAATAAAAGAAAATAGTAAGACAAAAAACAACTGGGAAACATTTTTAAAGCCATCCTGAAAAAATAATATTATATAAATAATTTATTCATTACTAAAAGTAGAAATCAAAATAGCAATCACACTGTAGAAGAAAGGATCACATATAAGGGTAGATAAGCTTGAGAAACTCTCCTACAATAAGAAATGAAAAGATCTGAAAAAGCAAAATGAAAGATATGAATGACTTTCTAAAGAAATGATCAGGAAAAATGGAACACTGATGATAAACAATGAGATAATAAAGACAGCAATTTTATTTAACTAGGGAAATAAACCCATTAGTAATCCAAAAGGATTTATTATATACCAGGAAGAAATAATTTTAAAAAGTTATCATCAAAAAGCATTGAAGAACTATTTCTTAAATTCAAGGAAAGCAAAATAAATCTTTAACCATTTAGATAAATTTAAATTTCCCTACATCTTCCATTTACGAAAATGCCAAGTTATTTTATTCATACAAACTCTAATTGCTAAAAAAAAAATGCTTGAAAGATCAAAAAATCCAAAGATAGGATGATATGCCAAATCAAACTATAGTAGAAGGTAAATGTCCAGAAAAGTAAATAACTTTTTCCTAAGGATATTTGCTAATCCAGATAAAATTGACTGCAATTTAGAGGGCAGCACAGGGGCATGGAGTACATTAATCAAGGTCTAGACCCTTGAGGAAACAAAGCACAGATAAGTGCATAAACTCTGACGTAAGGAATGTACCCTCCTAGCCACCAGCCCTACCCAGGGAACTGATCAGGATGGAATTCCATGCTAAGTAGAACAGAAGGGGGAAACAGAATTTTAAAACCTGTCTTTTAAAAAGGGTAACCACAAATGAACTCTTGCATGGATTTCCAGCCCTATCTCACATTGGTAGGGGTGGTCAAGGAAACCTCAAGCTTCAAATATAGTTTAAAACAACTCTGGGATGTTTATGCATCTAGGGGTCTGACAGGAACAAACAAACTCCATTTGGAGAAGAAACTTCACTCTAAGCACTAGCAAATCCAACAAACAGTTTTTGAATGAAAATTGGTAGCACACAGTCAAAACTAATCAAGGCCTCAAGTAAATATGATACCGTGAGTGAGAAGAGAAACGCAAACAGTGAACAAAAAGAGATCCACAAAGACGTCAGACATTGGAATCACCAAGCACCGGTTTGAAAACAGATAGACTTATAATGTTTAAGAAATAAGGTCAAGATTGAAAGTATCTGAGGGGAAGTATAAAATACAAAATGCAACCTACAAGATATGGAAAAACATCTTAGAAAATGAAAATAAAATATTCTCACTTCAAAATTAAGTTGGAGGACTGGTATTTCAGAGGTGAGTGCTTGCCTAGCATGTGTGAAGCTCTGGGTTCAATCCCCAATATCACAAGAAGAAAATAAAAAAATAGAAAACAAAATTAATTCCCAACACACCAAAAAGAAATCACAAAACAAATTATGGAGGGCTAATTTAATAAAAATATATAAACACACACATTATATATATATATATATATATATATATATATATTTATATATATTAAAATATATATATATAAATTGGCAAAGGTTGTGGACAGAAAATAGAATACAAAAGAAAATAGTACTTTATTTTTTTTAAAAAATCAAAATTACAACAAAATGCAGATTTTTCAGATATCAGATGAGAAAAAGAATGTTTCAAGTTAGACAATTGGAGAAAACGGGCTCTCTTACTTTGAGAAGGGAATTTCTGTTGGTAAAATCTCTACAGAAATTTTCAGTTCAAGTAATTGTCTCTCCTATACTCTGCTTCTAGAATAAGTGTTCAGATATATTCCAACAAATGCGCAAAGAGCTATGTACAAACAAGTCTTTGTAGTACTGCTTGTCATGGAAAAAAAAAAAACTGGAAACAGCCTCAATTCCTATCAATAGAGATTGCTTAAATAAATCACAAAACATTCCTAGAGTGACAAGACTTATTTTTCATTGTACAAGCACTGATGTCTTGAATTTTTTTTTGCCCGTATGCCTGTTTTAATGCCATTATAACTTCATATTTCCTCTAGGTTCTCCATGAATGAAGAGAGATAATAATTTCATGAGAAAGAGTTGTAAGCTAAGTCCCCTCCAGGTAGAAGGATATCTAGGTCAGCATCAGGTATAAGATGAAAATACTCACTATAAAACTTGTTACCACTCACTGTCCCTTCTTATATACTACACTAACACCTACCCTCATGGATATTCAGTCTTCACATCATTGGACAACATAAAGCAATCAGAGACAAGAGGGAAATTTAAGTCTCCCAAAATAAAAAAGACAGGACAGGCAATTCCGAGAGTCTCAAAGCCCTCGGGAAAACTAATGAAGCCCTTGACGTTTTTGCAAAAACTGACTGTACAAAATTACACCAAGAAAAATCAAAAACCCAAGTAGAAGAATGTCATCTCCTACTTTCATACCACTTGTCAAAAAAAATCAACATTGAATTCATTCCTTACTTCAAATCAATGCATGGTCGTAAGCTAAATTCTATGTAAAATTAAAAATAAACTTATTTAAGTGAGTTTTGCTTTGCCTTTCAAGCTAATGTCCTATTAATTCACTGTCTTAAAATTTTTGTCCCCGTTTAAAATGGATCCCTCTGAAGAGTAGGGCTTTTCTAGTATCCATTTTACGCTGATTGTGAGGCATTATTGCATAACCGAACCTGAGTCTCTATTTCTTGTTCTCAGCTGGGAATCCCACACAGAATGAAAATCTTCCTTATTTTTCCACACCTCAAAAAGTAGTTCACATAAGATAACTGGGTACAATGAGTTCAGCTTTTGAGCATCCTGTTTCATTTTACAGTCTTAAATTCTAAGAGTGGCCTCGAGGCCACAAAGTTTGGAAGAAAAACTAGATCTAACTTCTTAAAGCAACTTTCCATTAAGATGGTTGCTATTCTATACAGTTCAAAAAACTCATACTTAAATTTAGACATTTGAAAAAGCCAAGAGATTATATTAGATCATAGAATTTGGATCAAAGTCTATGACAAAAAAAAAGATATTTCCCCTATACACACACACACACACACACACACAATCTCCATTAACAACCAAAAATGTAACTAAATAAACCCACACTAATTGCTGTGATTAAAACCATAAATTCAAACTATGCCTTGCAGGATAGCTCCCTTGGACTTATTGTACTTCAGGGCTGTGGGGACATCACGCCACAGGTCTCTGACTCAGATCTTTCCTTGTAGCTGACAAAGAGGAAGGGGGAAAATGGAAACAAAAGTAGACCCCAATTTTTCTCAAGTCCTGAGGAAAAGCAGGGCAAGGTTGCTCTCACAGAAAGTCACTTTTTAGACCTGAAGACAACCAGACGCCATGGCTTCTGGCCCAGTTCACTCTTCTCAGATTTCACCATCTAGAATATAATATCTCTGCCAAGAACACCTTCTTCAAGATTCGATACCAATTAAACTAAAGCACTCTGACAGAGAAGGAATTGAGACTGGCTCCAATGTCACTAACACTCCATGACTAATATAGCAGTGGGTTGGCAGGGAACCTGGAATAAAGACTCTAAGGCAAATTGCTTAACCTGGGATCCTAGGTAGAATTTGAGAAGCACAGGATCATGGGTGGGAAAAAATATCCTTTTTTCCCCCCTATTAAATTCTAACTTTACAACTTCTTCAATGTTTAATTTGTGACAAAGTCACAGATGCTGCTAATATTGCTGTGGTTTATTGTTTACTATAGCAAAATCAGCAGCATCTATGACTTTGTCACTAATACAAATCACAAATATTTTTATATCATACTCTATTGCTACAGATTACTAACATTATCATTAATACCTATTCCCACTTCAAAATTATGAGAGTAGCTAACCTGTTGTTAAAATTCCAAGTACTAGTTACTGCCTCCCTGCCCATAGATGTTCTGAGCCACTCTGGACATCATATTTACTGAAACACATTAAAGTCACATGTTCTCACATGGGGACCCACATTCATGTTGCTTTCCAGTATTCCCTATCTATAATTATTAGATATTATAACTAATATGATGAATCAGAGACTACTCACATTTAATATTCTCATTCAAGCTAAGCAACTGTACACTTCACACTATTATCTTTAATAAAAAAAAATCAACTTACCTGCATTTTAAGTGAATTATTCGGTGAACTAATGTGTTAATATAAAGAAGTATATATATGATTAAGCCACCCATTTAATGTTTTGATAACTATAAATAGAACCAGATTTTTTAATTCAACATATATTATCTGACTCATTTAAAAGCATTATTCTGAGAAGCAGTCTATAAACTTTAATAGATAGCCAAAGCGGACAATTATACTACAAAGTAAAGAGTTGCTGAATAACAGATAATGTAAAAACTACATAATCAAGATAAAATGCACTTTTCTCAAGTAAATTTGAGTCTATCAGTAGTGTCAATTGGTATAATTTGTCCAAAAACAATTTTTACTGAAATTTTACATATATTTATTATTTTTAATACTTCACACGTATATGACAAGTTTTAAATTCTGTAGGTAATTGCTAATAAGCTTTTCCTTTTTAAAATTATCTTTACAAGCACCATGAACCAAGGTGGGAATCCTAGAGGATATTCCATTTGAACACCCTTCCCTACTCACTCCCCAACATGTTATACAGAAGTGCAGACCCTAAATTCTTATATGAACACAAGACACATGAAATTCCTTTGCATCCATTCTCAGTCTCATTCAATACTTGACAGCTCCATGCAGCACAGCTACAACCACCAGGCCTCATGTTACACCACTGTGTCCTCCTAACCGAGGAGACAGTAAACAGCAGGAGGAATGGTAAGGCCCAGTTTGGAATGAAATGACTCAAAGAAGAGCCCATGAGTATTCTGTTTACAAGACTCTTCTCCTACCTAATGTAATTTACTAGTTTTTCTCCCAAATAATGCACGTGTTCTTTTTATATGTAAAAGAGTTTTTTTTCCCTCATTGACCTCTGATAAATGCCCTGAACACTACTTTTCATGACTATTGAGGTTCCCTCAATAAACCTTTAACTATGACTTAACAAAGTCCTTTATGTACTATGACAAATTTTCCCATATTCAGGAATTCTTGTCTTCTTTTCTCTCTTCTTCACCTTATCATAAACATGGCTCTCCAGATCACACTCGCTCCCATTCACTTTCTCATTCCACTAACATATATTGACCATATGTTCATATATGAAATATATGAAAGTGCCTGGCATGTGCGAATTTTTCCTCAAGGAATGCACTCACAGGAGGAATATGAGGCAATTTGTAGTTGGCAAAATGCTATAGTAGAGGATTATTCAAAGTGCTAGGGAGATTCAGAGAAGGTAGAGATTGGCACTGTTAGGGGAGGTTGGATTTAGTTTAAAGACAACTGACTTTTGTAATTCCAGAGACTTATTTTTGAAAAAGTGGCTCAACTGCACATACACTACAACCAAGGATACTCCTAGGAGAAACATTTTTTGTGCTGAAAAGATATATGTCTAAGGTCAAAAAGGACTCTAAAGTCATCCAGAGAGGAAGAGAAAGAAAATCAAAGAGTATTCCTATGTATGAGAATAAAACTTAAACTAGTCAATGTAGAGCTAAACAGAGAAGATAAAACTTAATATTCATTTTGACTCACTCTTCCTGGAACCTCACTAAAATGGCACAGAAGGAGTTTGTTAAAAGATAGGAACTCACAGGTATATAGAGAAGAGTAGAGGAGGTAAAAGCCGTTCAAATTTAGAAACATAAAGCAGATAGGTAAATAGAACTGCCTAGCAGACCACAAAATGCAGAAAACAAGCTGACCATGAAGGAAGCCCAGAACGAAGCTCAGGTGGGCTGCAAAACTCCAAGAGAGCTTCAAAAAGTGGAAACTTCAGGTATCAGACGAAGCAACTGTATAGGTGGAACAGAAAGTGGGTGAACTGCCTGAAAGTCTAATAAGCTCAGGATGACTAGAACACCCCCCAACTCTACCAGCTGGTGTCTACTCTTTCCTACCTTGGCAGAAGGTTGTTGACTTTCTTCTGTTTATTAAATCAAGTGGACCATGGACTTATTGAGAATTAGGATAGGAAGAAGGAGGAGGAGGAGGAAGAGGAAGAGGAGGAGAAGGAAGAGGAAAAGGAGGAGGAGGAGGAAGAGGAGGAGGAGGAGGAAAAGGAGGAGGAGGAGGAGGAGGAAGAGGAGGAGGAGGAGGAAAAGGAGGAGGAGGAGGAAGAGGAGGTGGAGGAGGAAGAGGAGGTGGAGGAGGAGGAGGAAAGAAAACCATGGAAAGAACTTTGGAGCTCCTATTTCTAGCCTGCTTCCCAGAATACCAGTGGCCATGCTTTTACCTCTCAGGCAGAGAATTGAAGAATGCTGCTCCGGGAGCTGGCCCACGGAAGATGTGTGTGTGTGTGTGTGTGTGTGTGTGTGTGTGTGTGTGTGTGTATATATATATATATATATATATATATATATAGAGAGAGAGAGAGAGAGAGAGAGAGAGAGAGAGAAGGGGGGGTAAGAGGGTCTCCCAAAGAAATGGCCCATTCTCTCAACCAAACATTTAAAAGCTACACACAAACACACATACCCAGAACCTGATAGTGGGATGGGGCTATAAAAATCAGCAGATACTTGAGGACAAACTCTATCATTAGAGAGAAAAACAAAAGCAACCCAAAAGGTACAGAAAGACATTTTAAAGAAGAGAAGCCAATACTGGAAGCAGAGGAAATTTGGAGGAATGTAATTAATATTTATATAAGATAAGATACTGCATCTATAACCAAAAATGGGATGACAAGAAAAAAGTTCTTAGAATTAAAAATATAGTGAGATCAATGAAAAACTCCAGAGGAGTTAGAAGATAACTAGGCAAGGAATCAACTTAAAAGACAAAAAGCTGAAAAACAAAAGAGAAACCAACAAACAAAATTTAAAAATCAGTTAAGAAGTTCCAACAGGTGATCAAATAGTAGTTTTCAGAAACAGAGAACAGAAAAAAATAAGGAAGAAGTTCTTGGAACTACAGAGCACTAGTTACATGGAAAGAAATAACTAAGTCTCTAAAACACTTACAGAACCAAGACAGTCATGAAATCTCATGTTGTCAGAGACACAAAAAAAGATTCCAAATGTGTCCAGAGAGTAAGGGCTCATACATAGAGGACAAGGGACCCCAGTGGCATTGGATTTCTCAGTAGCAACATTAGAACCAAATGATAAACAGAAAATGTCTTCAAAATTCTAAAGAAAATGTTTCTTTACTGAGGTGCATGTGGCTTTGTATCCATTACATAATGTATCTTTAGCTGAATGTTAAATGGCAAAGTATTGGAATCAACTTTCAATCAAAATCCAGTCACCATCCTGGAATAAGCTTCTGAAACACAAGAACAAATTAAAATTTTATTTTTTGAAAGTCACTTTTACAATTTTATTAAAATTTTTTTAGGACTGCTTTTTAACAATTTTATATTATACTACATGAAAGTTTTCTCACTGTGACTTTTCAGATATCTACCAAATGTCTCCTCTGGATACTATAATTGTCATCTGAAATGCCAAAGTCTCATTTTCAGCTAAAGCCATTGGAGAGGCAAGACATATTATTGCTAACTCTGATGATTCAAAGTTCTGCTATAGTAATGTTGCCACCACACTATTAGGTTCCTCTGTAAGGAAACGATTTATTTGCTTTTATCTCCTGGACTTAAAGATTTGGTCAATGATGATGATGCAATTTCATTAAAGTAGCTCCTCAGGTTGAAGTTAACTATACTACTTTAAGATGCTTTATAAACATGTTCATAGCACACTTAGGATTGATGCCCTCAGTTATATTTTTAATTTCTAATATTTTGCCTACATATTGTATTTTCACATAGTTGCTTACAAAACTTTGCCCTTAACCTTAGATCAACTGTGTGAATGAAATCATGTAATTGAATATCCAGATATTTAAAACCACCTTTGAGAAAACCACATAATGAGAAAAAATATCTTTGCCACCTATATCTCAGGGCATTAATTTCCAGGATATACAAAGAATTCAAAAAGCTTAACACCAAAAAGACAAATAACCTGATAATTTGTCAATTCAATAAGGAACTGAACAGGCACTTCTCAAAAGAAGAAGTATGAATGATCAACAAATATATATATTACAATGTTCAACATCTCTAGCAATTAGAGAAATGCAAATTAAAACTACACTGAGATTCTGTCTTACTCCAGTCAGAATGGCAATTATCAAGAATACAAGCAAATACTAAGTGTTGGCAAGGATGTGGGGAAAGGGGAATACTCATACATTGTTGGTGGGACTGCAAATTGGTGCAAACTTTCTGGGAGTAGTATGGAGATTCCTCAAAAAACTAGGAATGGAATTACCATTTGATCCAGTTATCACACTGCTTGGAAAAAAGATTTAAAATCAGCATACTACATTGACACAGCCATATCAACATTTATAGCAGCATATGGAACAAACCTAGATGCCCATCAATATATAAATAATAGATAAAGAAACTATGGTATAGAAAGAAGAATGATTTCATGACATTTGCCAGTAAATGGAAGGATCTGGAGACTATCATGCTGAGTTAAATAAGCCAGTCCGCTGCAAAAAACAAAGGTCAAATGATTTGGCTATAATGTGGAAGCTAAACCACAATAAGATGGGTAGGGGAGAAGAAGAGAAGTTAAGTAGATTAGACAAAGGGAAACAAAGTGAAGAGATGGGGAGAAGAATAGGAAAGACAGTAGAATAAATCTAACAATTTTCCTATAAACACATGAAAATACATAAATGAACCCCACCAACATGCTCACCCACAAGAATGGGATCATAATTAGAATAAGATATATTCTGTGCTTATATAATTTTCTAAAAATTGATTCTACTGTCATGTATAACTAAAAAGAGCCAATAAAATAAAATTAAAATAAACATCTTTGAATTTTTGCAGCACTCCATCTTTCATTATGCATCTGGCATATGCAATGCCGATACACAGAACAAAGGGATGCAGTTTGCTTCTATAAGGAGAGAGAAAAATGGGTCACCACTTTATGCTTTCATCAAGAATTTCTTTTTTATTGAACTATTAATAACTACTATATTTTCACACAAATGAAGGGTATAAACAAAACTTTGTGTGATTCCTAAATCACTCACATTCTTTATGTTTGCTCCCTTGTCAGTAACAACCTAAGACAACCTAAAGGAAATGGATAATTTTCCAGGAAATTATAAGTTGTCAAAGTCAATTCAATAAGAGGTATACTAAAAATCAAAACAGACCAACAATCATACAGGAAGTTGAAGATGACCATAAATTACCTAGTTACTTGCTGAGCTCTGGAGAGTGGATTGTGTGTGTCTCTTCCCAGTTGTGTTCAGTGACATACCATTTGTAGCTTGAGACCTACCATAATGGTATTTGCATCACAGAAGTAGGCAATGATGACAGGCAGGAACTTGTCTTTTTAAAAAAAAAAAAATATCATTTTTTACTGTTGTTGTTTATTTATTTATTTTTATGTGGTGATGGGGATTGAACTCAGGGCCTCATGCATGTGAGGCAGATGCTTTACCATTGAGCAATCTCCCCAGCCCCAGGAACTTGTCTTTTTAGAGAGCCAGTTGTTGAACATTTACCAGCGTATCCTTGGAATCATTCTTCCATCCAAAGTAGCTCAGGTCCAGTGGTTTCCCGGAAAAGTTCTAGCAACTATTCAAGAACAAGTAATCACCAGATTATATTCCTTACTAGTTATATTTACTTCATTCCTTTTCACAGTCTTTAGAGTAATATTAATTTTACAGCAAAACAGAACAATTGCTCTCCACAATCTCCATTTCCAATCCTCCCCCCTATTCTGAGTCTGCTCCAATCAGGTTTTCATCCCCACTGCCGCAGTCTGGCTGGGCACAAAATCACGAGCCACTCACAGCCTTGTAGATTCAAACAGCAATTCGTTATTCCCGAACTCTCACCGGCACTCTACACGCACGTTCTGGGAAAATCCACACTCTCCACCGGGCTCTGCATCCCCAAATACCCTCTCAATCCCGCGAGAACTCAACGGGAACTCAAGGAGTGGGCGCTCTTGTGATGCCACTCACCATGAGACCTTCCCCAAAGGCTGTATCGAGGGTCCTGCCAGATCTAGGACTTTTAACCTCTAAAACTATGAGCTAAATAAACCTCTTTTCTTCATATATTTCCTAGACTGGATTTTTCATAGCAACAGAAAATAGACTAATACCGTTGTCCAGTGGTTCTGTTCTTGTATTTTCTCTCAATCTAGAAGATCTTACCCACTTAGAACTTTTATATACATTATATATGCTGATGAAACACACATTTTCATTCCAAATTCACATACTGAATCGCCTATTACACTTCATTGTTTATAATACACATATTAAATTTGACATGTCTTGACAGTTATTGCCACAATGAAATAACTATCACATTTATCTTCCCACAATAAACAATTCAAAAACAGAACAAAAATAAATGAAGAAACTGCTTTTAAGCATTGTACAAAGATAATACAGATATGATTCCTACAAGAAGAAAATTCCAGGAAGTGAGCCTCAAATTCTTCTTAGCTTTCTTCCTGCGAGTACTTTACAAATGTACAGAGAAATGGATTACAAATACAGACCAGAAGTCATACTGAGTAGAGAAAGCCAAGTGAAAACTGTAAGAAAAGTTGAGAGAGAGAGAGAGAGAGAGAGAGAGAGAGAGAGAAAGAGAGAGAGATATCAATCTACAAAGTAACAGCCCTGTATGTTTATATATAGATTCCCTTTAGTGTTTGGATGAATACTAACTAACCTATATATACACAGAGAAACCCTCCAAGAGATTTACTGGGGTCTAAGGCTGTGAGATTAATATAGATTCCAAAGTTCTCACAATGCTAGAATAGGATCGGGTTCTGACAAGACAGAGTGAGGAGATGCGGGAATACCCAAGCCATTTAATTTGGACCCCAAAAAGGAAACTCTCAGGTGAAAATTTACTCTATCAGTAGAATAAGGGCTACTCTAGACCCACACAAGGAAAGCTGAAAGTCAAGTAGAATCAAGCTGAATGAGTATATGTCCTGCCACCTAGAACAAACTTGTCATTATTTAATGGAAAACGTGCTTTCAGGCATATTCTTGGCAACATAGCATCATAAATGCCCAGCATGCAATAAAAAATACTAGATATATGAAGAAGCAGAAAAATGATAGAAAAAAGAAAACAAGAGAAAAAAAGGTCAGTAGAAGCCCAGAAATGGAAGCAATGTTGGAACTGTCAAATAATAATAATAATAATAATATAATATAATATTATTATATTAACTGTCAAATAATAACTTTAATTATTATACATACTTTTCAAGTATTAAATACAGGCATCTATAGTGAGTGAATAAATACATATTCTAAAATTAGTGAAAATTAAGGGGGAAATTCTAGAAAAGAAAAAGAGTATCCAAAATGAAAATCTGTTTGCAGAGACTTAACAGCAGAACTGTACATTAAAAGAGAAAAGATAATTTTTTGGAGATTGAACAAAACAGACAATCCAAACCACAGCACAAAAAGAAGGAAAATATGATTGACCTAGAATAATATGTCTAAAAAAAAGGTATATTTTGAAGTTGAAGGCAAAGAAAAATATTCAGATAAATAAAATCTGAGAGAACTCATAAATACTAAACCTGCACATTAGGCTTGAAGGAAATTATTCCAGACAGAAATTTGGATCTATAAAGAATGAAGAGTGCCAAAGGTATATCTTTTTAAATGGAGAGTCACTTACATTTGCATGTGTTTATTGTATTAAGATATTGTTATATTTTAATAATTTATTTTGAAAATTGATAATTTAAGACAAAGATAATAGTGATTTGTGGTATTTGCATAATCTAAAATGTGTACACAACCAATAGCAACATTTTTAAATAAATGAAACAAAAACCGGTAGAACCAAGAAAGAAACATAACACATCCATGCTTCTAATTTAAGATTTTAACACTATTTTTGAAAATCAACAGAGTGGGAAGGGAAGGTTGGTAAGATTAGAAAAAGATTTGATCAATTCTAGGACCAATTTTCTTTTCAAAATTTACCTCGGCAATACAGTTCCACATGCTTTTCAAGACATTGGCACATCCCTTTAAAGAGGTGGAGTTTGTTGCCCCTCTCCTTGATGGTATACACAAGACTCTGTGGCCCCACCACAAATGAGAAGCGGGGCTGTGTGACTTCTAGGGCTAGGTCAAAGGGACAATACAGCTTCTCTTTCAACAGGCAACTACAGAGTTTTAAGCCAATGGCTTCTCTACAGCCAACAAGGTGCAGAGATCACATAAAGAGACCATATTAAAATCGAGGTGCACAAGATGATCACAGTTTACAGCTCCCAATCCTGCCCAAGGTAACTGACATTGAATGAGCCTCCCTTTGAGATAATCCAGCTGATACTTAGCAGTTCACAAATTGTTCCATTGCCAATAAGTCTTATTGAAATAGCAGAATTTTGAGACAACTAAATGTGGTTACTAAGTTTGGGGTGCATTTGTTACATCCCAACAGATAACTGAAGCACTCACTATCAAACAGCATGACCTGATGGACATTTATAGGATATCGTATTCAAACTACAGAATACATGAGCTTTCAAATACTCATGGTAATTCATCAATGCAGACCATATGTTGTATATAAACATGTCTAAATGAATTTAGAAGGATAGAAATCATACTAAATTAGAAATTAAAGGAAATAAGTTAAAAAATAAGTAACCAAAAGATATCTGGAAAAGTATCCAAAATATCAGGAAATTAAGCAACTCAGTACAATATGATCCAACATCAAAAGAGAAATCACAAGGGACATTTGGAACTATTTTGAAATTAATGAAATGAGAACAAACATATCAAAAATTATGAGAGACATTTAAAGAAGTATTCATAAGGAAATTTATAGCTTTGCTACCTATTTCAGGAAAGAAAAGAAAGGTTGTTAACTCAGTTCATACTTTAAAATCTAGAAAATTAATTTGAAGCATAAAAATGTGGAAAATAAATAGAGAAAATTAATGAAATAGAAAACAGACACACAGGACTTCCAAGTAGAAGGCCCTGGGTCCCATTGCCAGTATCAGGGAAAAAGAAAGAAAGGAGGAAAATAAAAAGATAACCAGTAGAGAAAAAAATCAATAATATCAGAAGATAGTTGTTTGAAAAGTTGAATAAACTTGATAATATCTTAGCAAGACAGATCAGAAAAAAAAGAGGGGTGGGTAGAAGAGAGGGACATAAACAAAAAGTAAAATACCTAGAATGAAAAGGGCACATCTTTGTGGAGGGCACTATGGAGCATGTAAATTCTTAAAGAACAAAAAAGGAATGTTATTAGGGGGTGGGGTTGTGGCTCAGTGGTAGAGTGCTTGCATAGCATGTGTGAGGCACTGTGTTCACTTCTCAGCACCACATATAAAGAAATTAAATAATAAAGTCTATCAATAAAAGTAAAAAAAATTTAAAGGGAATGTTATTAACAACTAAATTCCAATGAATTCAACAAGTTCAAAGAATTAAGCAGATTCTTTGAAAGACATAAATTATGAAAACACAGAAATACATTTAAGGAAAAAAGGAAGAATACCCTTTTATCTGTAAAAAGATAATGAGTTTGCAACTTAAATCCTTCACATAAAATAAACTCTAGTCCCAAATGGAAAATTTAATACTTATCTAACATAAGATCTTTCAGAGCATAGATAAAAAGAGAATTCATTATATGATATGATCATAACATAATAGCAAATCCAGACAAGGACTTCACAAAACAAGAAAATTATAGCCCTAAATCTCACATGAATATACTCTCAAAATTCCTAAACAAAATAATAATACATTAAATCACACAGTACATAAAAAAGATTATACCTCATGTTCAATCCTTCAAACGATTTATCCCAGAAAATGCAAAGTTGGTTTGCCATTCAAATTACATTGATTTAATTCACCTTAATAACTGGATGAAATGATTACTTAAATAATTACCTCAGCTAAGCAGAAAAATACATATGACAAAATTAATGATACAATTTTTCCAACAAGAGCTGTCAATTGGCTTGGTGTATCTTCCTCCCTTCTGCTTGTCATGATCGTTCAGCTAAAATTTGGGGGCCAACAGAGGTGAGGCAAAGAACCTCACCCCCCCCACCCCCCCACCCCCACTGGTACAAAGACCTCTCCACAGGTGTGGCTGTATACTGGACCGGTAGTCAATGACGGGTAAGATCCAATTACAATGGTACCAACCTAAGACAGGAGGCTGACGCCCTGAGGTCAGCTCATCCAAAGACGGGTAAGTACCATATGTAGTATTGGACAACCTAAGGCAGGCACAGTCCCCAAGCCACATGCTTGTTGTTTAAACAGGGAGGGGGAGATGTTAAGAGCCACAGCCAAAGGGGCCCCAGCAAACTTCCAGCTGCCAGCAAACTTCCAGCTGCCAGCTGATGATTGGCTCACAGTGTCCCCAGCAACATCTAGCTGATTGGCTCCTCTGCGGTGATGTTCATTGGGCTGTTTCCCTGCCCTTCAGACTGCCAGCTGATGATTGGCTCACAGCGGCCCCAGCAACATCTAGCTGATTGGCTCTTCCCAGAGCTGCTCATTGGGCTGTTTCCCTGCCCTTTCAGACCACGGAGCTGCTCATGGGGGACTTCTTTGGCTCCGCCCACGCGACCCAGCCAATCGGCCTCAAGAACAGGAGGATTGTAGGAGGTGGAGAGGTTGGTGTGGGTGAGAGGCTTGTGGAAGCCGGTGGTGGCAGTTGGGCTCTGAGGGTTTTTTCCTGAGGAGTTGTTTTGTTTGGCGTTTGTAGTTCTAAAAATAAAGTTAGTTTCTTTTGACAAGTGGCTCCTGAATTGTGCCCAGCCAGACTGCGGCACTTTTTCCCATTTAAAAACTTTCAGCATGATGTTGGTTTTGGGCCTAGCATAGATGCCCTTCAATAGACAAATGGATTAAAAAAAAAAAAAAACTGTGGCATATATAACAATGGAATATTACTCAGCATTAAAAGAGAATAAAATTATAGCATTTGAGGTAAATGGATAGAGTTGGAAAATATCATGCTAAGCGAAGTAAGCCAATCCCCAAAAACCAAAGGCCAAATGTTTTCTCTGATAAGTGGATACTGATCCATAATGGGAGGGGGAGATCAGGGGAAGAATGGAGGAACTTTGAATTAGGCAAAGGGGAAAAAGGGGAGGGGAGAGGGCATGGAGGTAGGAAAGATGGTGGAATGAGATGAACATCATTACCCTAGGTACATGTATAATTATATGAACGGCGCGACTTTACATCATGTACAACCACAGAAATGAAAAGTTGTGCACCATCTGCGAACAATGAGTCAAAATGCATTCTGCTGTCATGTATAACTAATTAGAACAAATAAAAAACTCACAATAAATAGTAATACAAGGTAATTCCCGTGTATTTGTAGTAGTCTCCCAAATTTAGCCTTTTTACTATTAAAATCTACTCTCAAAAGAGCAACAAAGTTATCTTATTAAAATACAACCAAATGAATTTGTTTTTCAAAATACCATATGCCTCCAAATTCTGCTTCTGTATTTTACTTAAATCAAAAAGATATTAGCAGTTATTTATGTCAGAATCTCTAAAGCAAACATGAAAGAATATACAAAGAGGTATGGAAAACAGCCAATAGATAAATTAAAAATGGATTACCACTGGGCACGGTGGCGCATGCCTGTAATCCCAGAAGCTCAGGAGACTGAGACAGGAGGTTCAAAGCCAACCTCATCATTGGCAAGGTGCTAAGCAACTCAATGAGACCCTGTCTCTAAATAAAATAATACAAAATAGGGCTGAGGATGTGGCTCAGTTGTTGAATGCCCCTGAGTTCAATTCCCAGTACCAAAAAAAAAGGATTACCAAAAATAAAATAAAATAAACAAAGCCATGAAAAAAAGAGAAAAAAGCCAGAGAGAATAATAATAATAGTAATACAAAGGTAGACCTACTACAAACATATTAATAGTTATATTAAAAGTAAATGATCCACATACTATTTAAAAGACAGTGGTTGTCAAACGGAAAAGAAAAAATTTTTAATAGACCCAACTGCATGTGATCAACGAAAAACCCACATTAACAGTAAAACAATGGATTCGTACTATGATCAAGAATTAAAAAAAAGTATGCCTGCTCGTTCCATTGTTCATTAACATTGTTCTGGCCAATGCAATTGAATAAGAAAGCAAATTGAGAAATAAGAATCCTGGGAAAGAGGAGGAAAGACTAACCTTATTTGGAGACAGCATCATTGTCTAGGTATAAAACTCAAAAGAATAATATGAGAAGTAACTAGGATTTATAGGAAAGCTTAGGGGAGTAATAATTACAAAATAATTAAAGCTCAATATTCTCCTATATCCTAGTGGTAATGAATTAGGACATAAATTACATTCCTGATGGCAAAATAATACATATCACCTAACAGTTAAACTTACAAGAAATATCAGAACTTCTGAGAAGAGAGCCACAATATTGTTATTGAAGAACATAAAGAATACTTGTCTAAATGAAGAACTGTCTGATGTTACCAACTAAGAAGACTTAATATTGTCAAATGTCAATTCTTTCCAAGTAAATAAATAAACTTGCTGTAATCCCAGTGGGTTTGATGATTTATTTTTGGAAATTCAACAAATCATTCCAAAGTTCATCTGGAAGAATAATACATGATGTTAAGTAAGAGATTTTGAGAATCGTGGTAATGAACTGACATTGCTATTCTAGAAAATGAAAGATGTTAACATATAAAATGAGGGTAAAAATTTTATAGTAATGCCATAAAAACAAGAACAATGGAATTAAATTTAATTTAAAACTGTTTATGTATAAGCATAAGAATTATTTTTAATAGTGGTATCTTAAGTAAGTGGGAAATAACAAATTAGTCTGAAAATAGTGAGAAACACCTAATAATTTGGAGAAAAATTAAGCTGGATTTATACTTGATCTTATATTCAAAACAAATTCTGGACTTTTAGAGATTTAGATATAAAACTATGTTCTATAACACTATATATATTATCTATCTCTATCTATCTATGGAAATATAATCTTAAGTGTGGTAAAGAAAATGTCTCCCAAGGTGGAAAATATTAAACTTGCTATCAAAATACATTTTTATCTAGTAAAAGATGACATTAAAAATGAAAATAAGACTTGCAAATGACTGAGGAAAATAGGTCACAAGTCTTGAAGGAAAAGCTCATATTAATCCATAGAAAGTTAATGGAGGCATCAAAAGAAGCAAAAAAATCACTACGGGACAATAATAAAGTTCTCAAAAAAAGATATAACTATTTGCCCCCTAATAATTAAAAGAGCAAGTTGGGAAGCATATTATAACGTCAATGAGGCAAAGTTCTGTGTATGTATTTGCAAGATATAGAAAAATAGAAACTTCTGTGTCCTGGTGGAGAGAATAGATTTCTATGACCTTTCTGAAAAGCAGACTGAGATTCTTAAAAATTTTAGAGAATTAACCTTAACAAAATAATAATGACTCTTTCTAAAAGGTTATCAGTGATACCTGATTAGAAAATGTCAAACTAAAATGGGTTCTACATGATTTTCTCTTAGAAATCAACTTAAAACATCAAGGAAATTTTTAAAAGAAAAAAATATTTGATAAAGCTAGGAGATGCCTGTAACCTTGAACTACAAAATGTAAGTGCTGCATGCAGGGAAGGTCAAACAGGTATGCAGAGAAATACCTAAGGAGACAGGTGTCCCAAGAGATCTCAAATAAATCATGCAGAGTCTAGTTATCCAAAGCAGGTAGCATTACTCAAGTACCAAAACCACAAAACCATTGCCTTCAACAATGGAAACAAGATGCCTGGTTCTTTCAGAGAGCTCCTCTGGATTCTCTTTGAACCCATAAAATGGGCAGAGGAGATGGGGCTGAATAAAGAAACACATCTTTGGGAGAAGCAATGCATCACGGAGGAAGGGTGAAGGATATAGACCTTCAATTATGAGCAGTCCAGCAACTGCCTATTTCTTTGAACAAGGGAGAAACAAAAGTTAAAACAGTTCACATGCACACAAAACCCTTAACTTAGCCATGAACTAAGGAGAGTTACTGCTTATCTGGAACACTGTTCTCTGCTCTCCCTTGAAGGAACCGCTTGCAATTAATTGGAAGAATCCACCACATTCACAAAAGTAATAAACAAGAAAGAGCCAGCCAAGTATCTATGCAAAGTTATTTTCAGGAAAAGGAAGAAAAATGTGGGAAAAAAACAAAAAATGTGGGAAAAAGGAAAAAAATGTGGTAGATGATGAACACACACCAGAAAAATATCAACACTGCTTAGTTAAAAGTCAAGACCAAATATATGGTCACAAGTATGAGGCACCTAATGAATCAAAATGCTGAAAGCAGAGAACTGGAGGGGAGGAAACATGAGCTGGCAGACTTAGGAAATAAACAGAAGAAAAAAAATAAATCCATCCAATAAATCAAGACCACATCAGCCATCATTGAATTCATGCTAAGGAACAGAAGAGCAAGAATGAGAAAAGCAAGCAAGGTGATAAGATGGAAGACAGAGACTAAAAGGGGGTTGGGGGTAGTCAACACAAAACAAATAGAACACAAAAAAAGTTTTTAAGACATAATTTTGAAAAACTAAAAGTCTTAAGTCTATGGGTTAACCAGGAAATTAGTACCAAAAAACAAAAGCAAACCAAAAATCAATCAAAGAAAAAAAACATTATGCAATAGTACCAAGACTGACACATATCCTGGTAATAGTACTGACCTTCAAAGACTTTAAAAAAAAGAAAAGAAAAAGAAACCCATCACTTTATACATTCAGACAAAAATTATTACTTAACTTACAGGTTTGAGGTAGACTCCTATGGGTGCTCCTCAATCTTATATTTTTGACTGTGGGAATACCCATCAGATAATGCATTTGCAAGGTTTCTTTACAATTCGCTAAGCTGGCCATATGAATACGTTCTAAAAAACTGAATATGCACTGAAAAAAGTAGCAAAGGCATCTGCAATTTTTTTTAAAAGCTGCTTTCTCTGTGTTTGGCCTTTTCATTTTTTTGTCTGCTAGAATGCCAATTCAGTAAGAAAATGCCCTGAGAGATGGTGGAACAACAAGAAGGAAGAAACTGCTCCTTCATGTCCTTATGTAGCAGATGCTCTGATACCTCAGAGCATAAGACACAAAGTACAATGTTACTTACCTCATATTCTGTGCTTGGTTGCAATATCACATCCTTTCTCAGATCTGATACAAAGGAGGAGATCAGACTGGTCTCATACTTCACAACAATATTCAACATTGAAAGCATAAATAATGTGATACCTGTAATTTCTATATCCAACCAAATTGTCATTTAATTTTAAAGGAAAATGACAAATATCATGACTTCCATGAACCCTTCTTGAAGAAACTACTAAACCATAAACTTTGATCAATCATATTATAAATTATGAAAATGAAAGAATGATAAAAATCAAATGAGAAACACAGGAGAGGGGAGATTGAGCAAGTGTGTATATTTTCTCATACATATGGCTAAAAATCTTTAAAGAAGACAAAGATTAGAATCTTCTAAACAATATAATTGAATTACAAGGAAAACTACATGCATATATGTGTTGATCCACACACAAGTGGTTACACAAAAAGCAATTTAAAAAAACAAACCAGGTAAAAAAGATTTTTGAAAAAAATGGAAGCAACATAAACTGAAATCATGATATTAAATGTCAAAATTCATTCATCTTATATTAATAGGATAAACTCACCTGTTGAATATGTGTGTATATGCTTATATGCATAGATATACTGATTTATATGTCTATGCATGTCTATATGTACATGTAGGTATACACATACATGCACACACACACCTGTTTATAATACCTGTTCATATAAAATTATATAAACTTACCTGTTAAATATATATGCATAATAATAAATATGTATTTGACAGATGAGTAATTATATATACATATATATTTAACAGATGCGTTCATCCCATTAAGACAGACGAATTTTATCATCTCATGTTTTCTTTTTATGGTAAATATAAAAAGGAAAATATAAAAATAAAAAATATAAAAAGGAAAATCTGATCATACAGAGGTATGCCATTACAAAGATGCATTCAAAACTAAACTCCTCTGGTTAAAAAAGTAAGTATCTAAGCTAAGGTGTATGTGAAAACAAATAAAAAAACTGGGTTAGATTTGCAATCTGTCAAACAAGGATCAAATTCAGGGAAAAGGGCATTAAATGAAAAGGAAGTATGTCTTATAATATTAACTGTATCACCTATAATTAAGACTTAACAGGGCTGGGGATGTGGCTCAAGCAGTAGGGCGCTCGCCTGGCATGCGTGCGGCCCGGGTTCGATCCTCAGCACCACATACAAACAAAGATGTTGTGTCCATGGAAAACTAAAAAATAAATATTAAAAAAAATTCTCTCTCTCTCTCTCTTAAAAAACAAAAAGACTTAACAGATACAAATACCTTTGCACTTAATTATAACCAAGATAAAGCAAAAATTACATAAAGTGCTGTGAAATTTAGGTGAAATCACATTCATATTAGGAGACTTTAACTCAATATTGTGTCCAAATATAAACAGAAATGACATAAACAATTGCACAAGGTTATATCTAGTTGATATATTTTTAATTCCATCCCCCAAAAGAGAGAATACAATTTTTTAATGTCCATGGAAAAGTCTGAGATTCATTAAATCAACCACAAACCCAAAAATAAATCAAATAAATTCCATAAAGTTTACATTGTATAATAACATTCTTTGGGGCTAATGGAAAGCATATAGAAATTAACAATCAAAAATAGCAAGAAAGAAAAATATTCATACACATACATACACACACCAAAGTTAATACCTGGGTCAATAAGAAGCCGTAGGGAAACAAAAAGAAAAAAAAAAAAAAACATATCACATATCCAAGCTATTAGTCATATATAAGGCAGTGTGCAGGGGATAGTTTATAACTTTAAATTTTTACAATTGTAAATAAGAATGTAAGAAAACAAATAAGCTGAATATTCAATTCAAAAGTTAGGAAGAAATGAAACAAACCTGCCCGATAATAAAGGCAAAAACAGAAATTTATTCATTACAAGAAACTATATTACAGAGCAATAGTAACAAAAACAGCATGGTACTGGTACCAAAACAGGTGGGTGGACCAATGGTACAGAATAGAGGACATAGAGACTAATCCACAAAACTACAACTATCTTATATTTGATAAAGGGGCTAAAAGCATGCAATGGAGGAAGGATAGCATCTTCAACAAATGGTGCTGGGAAAACTGGAAATCCATATGCAACAAAATGAAACTGAATCCCCTCGCCTCACCATGCACAAAAGTTAACTCAAAATGGATCAAGGAGCTTGATATCAAATCAGAGACTCTGCATCTGATAGAAGAAAAAGTTGGCTCCGATCTACATATTGTGGGGTCGGGCTCCAAATTCCTTAATAGGACACAAGAATTAATAACAAGAATCAACAAATGGGACTTACTTAAACTAAAAAGCTTTTTCTCAGCAAAAGAAACAATAAGAGAGGTAAATAGGGAGCCTACATCATGGGAACAAATTTTTACTCCTCACACTTCAGATAGAGCCCTAATATCCAGAGTATACAAAGAACTCAAAAAATTAAACAATAAGATAACAAATAACCCAATCAACAAATGGGCCAAGGACCTTAACAGACACTTCTCAGAGGAGGACATACAATCAATCAACAAGTACATGAAAAAATGCTCACCATCTCTAGCAGTCAGAGAAATGCAAATCAAAACCACCCTAAGATACCATCTCACTCCAGTAAGATTGGCAGCCATTATGAAGTCAAACAACAACAAGTGCTGGCGAGGATGTGGGGAAAAGGGTACTCTTGTACATTGCTGGTGGGACTGCAAATTGGTGCAGCCAATTTGGAAAGCAGTATGGAGATTCCTGGGAAAGCTGCGAATGGAACCACCATGTGACCCAGCTATTGCCCTTCTCGGACTATTCCCTGAAGACCTTAAAAAAGTGTACTACAGGGATACTGCTACATCGATGTTCATAGCAGCACAATTCACAATAGCTAGACTGTGGAACCAACCCAGATGCCCTTCAATAGATGAATGGATAAAAAAAAAAATGTGGCATTTATACACAATGGAGTATTACGCAGCACTAAAAAATGACAAAATCATGGAATTTTCAGGGAAATGGATGGCACTAGAGCAGATTATGCTAAGTGAAGCTAGCCAATCCCTAAAAAACAAATGCCAAATGTCTTCTTTGATATAATGAGAGCAACTAAGAACAGAGCAGGGAGGAAGAGCAGCAGGAAAAGATTAACATTAAACAGAGACATGAGGTGGGAGGGAAAGGGAGAAAAAAGGGAAATTGCATGGAAATGGAAGGAGACCCTCATTGTTATACAAAATTACATATAAGAGGTTGTGAGGGGAATGGGAAAAAAACAAGGAGAGAAATGAATTACAGTAGATGGGGTAGAGAGAGAAGATGGGAGGGGAGGGGGGAGAGTAGAGGATAGGAAAGGTATCAGAATACAACAGTCACTAATATGGCATTATGTAAAAATGTGGATGTGTAACCGATGTGATTCTGCAATCTGTATTTGGGGTAAAAATGGGAGTTCATAACCCACTTGAATCTAATGTATGAAATATGATATGTCAAGAGCTTTGTAATGTTTTGAACAACCAATAAAAAAAGATTAAAGGATAGAAAAAAAAAGATTGATTCAACAATGCAAATAACCACCAGGCATTTGCTAGTTCATAAATAACATGGAACTAAGAACAAAAGAAGCCAAGCACAAAGTTACAACAGGAATCCTGTAATGGTTCGCTAGGTCTGTAATAACCAAGTACCACAAACTGGCTGATAAGTAGAAATCACACAGTTTTGGAGGTTGAAATTCTAAAAGCAACGTATTAACAGAGTTGGTTTCTTCTAAGGCCTTTCTCCTTGGTTTGCCCAGGGCTCTTGTCCCCTGTGATTTTACCTAGTCCTCTGTATGTGTCTATGTCCTAATCTGCTCTCTTTTTAAAGACACCAGTTATATTGGAGTAGAGTGCATCCTGATGATCCCAGGTTAATTTAATTACTCTTTGAAAGGCCCTTTCAGCAAATACACTGTCTGAGATACTGAGGAATTGTATTTAGAACTACAACATCTGAATTTGAGAGGAGACAAAATTCAACCTATACAAAAGTTACTAAAATATAAAGCAAAACTTTAGGAAGTGCTGCCGTTTTGATGTGGCTTGATTGTGCCCCAACAAACCTTCACATGTTGGAAGCTTGGTCCTTGGGCCTTTAAGAAGTAGCCCAGTGGCAGGTATTCAGATCTTTAGGGGATTAAGATGGATCTCCCAGGATCCTGAGTTAATTCTCATAGTAATGAAAGGTTATAAGAGTGAGTCTGGTCCCTCCAAATTTTCTGGCAATCTGTTAGTCCAAGGGATCTCTCCCTCTCCTACTAGTTCCCACCTTGACACTATCTGCCACGATTTTATGAAGTCAGGGAGGACCTCATCAGAGCTGGCACCATGTTTTTTAACACTTTCTGCGCCCCCCCAAATTGTGAGCTACATAATTTCTTTAAAAATTAACCAGCCTTGTGGCTGGGGTTGTAGCTCAGTGGTAGAGCACTTGCCTCACATGCATGAGGCCCTGGGTTCAATTCTCAGCACCACATAAAAATAAATAAATAAAAACAAAGATACTGTGTCCATCTACAACTTAAAAAAATTTTTTTTTAAATTAACCAGCCTTGAATATTTTGTGATAACGACAGGAAATAGGTACAGTTAGTTTACTGATAACTAGAGAGAACAAAATTGAAGCTTGGGGCTCAACAAGAAGGAGCTCTGGTAAATATGTCAAGCATTTAGTTATATCCCCTGAAAGATCACACCTTAACAGAGAGACCGAATTAGGAGATCTGCTTTTTCATACACTGAAATGCATCTTTGAACTAGCTCAGTGCAAGACGAGGTTTATGTGAACTGCCTGTCAGAAGCAACTACAAATTCTCTCTGAGGGAAGGAGCAGTGCTCATACCCTCCAATTACCTGTACAATTTCTTCTATGCAATGTTTATCATACAATTAAAAATTATAGGGCTAGTATAGCTGAGTGGTGGAACACTTGTCTAGCATGCATGAGACCTTGGGTTGGATCCCCAACAGTATAAAAACATTTTTTTTTAAAAATCCAACTAAAATGATTATAGAGTTTAACAGGAAATAGAAACAACTGAAACCAAGTGGAAAAGAAACAACAGAAATACTAGTGATTCAGAGTTATTATTCTAGTTGTACTGCACCTATTTTTAAAAAGGCTTTTTAAAGCTATCAGATGGATCTGCAAGTAAATAAACCACCTGATGAAACAAAGCTCAATAATTATTAAAGAAAGGAGAAAAATAAAGATACTCTAAAATGTAAAACACTCAATGATCCACAACTAACACTGAATTACTGGGCATGCCAAGATGCAGGAAAATGTGACCCATTAACAAAAGAAAAATGGGCTAAAAATACAGATTCGGGAATTACAGAGATGATGGAGCTAGCTCATGAGGGCACTGTACATAGCTACTGTTACTATGTTCAAGTATTTACAGAAAATCACACATCTAGTGAGAAAATAAAATACATGAGAACAAGAGGCAGCTTCAAGTATAAGAGCAAATTGAGCATATTATAGATAAATGATTGAAAACTGGTGATTAAAGTAAATATCTCAAACCTGTTCAGAGGAAGGAAAATGATACACAATGAACAGAGGAACAAAATCAGAGTAACTGAAGACTTCTAATCGTAAATTATGCAAGCAAGAAGACAATCAAACATCATTAAACTGCTAAAAGAAAAAAAAAAGCTGTCAATCTCCATTAAAAATAATCTTCAAAACAAATGTAAGCTGGACACCAGCAACTTGGGAGGCTGAGGCAGAAGAATTTCATGGTCAACACAAATCTGGGCAATGCCAAGGGACTCTGTCTCAAAAAATAAAAAGGGTTGGGGATATAGTTCAGTGGTAGAGTGTCCTTGGGTTCAATACCCAGTATCACAAAAAATAAAATAAAGGTGAAGTGAACATACTTAAAGGTAAACACATGTTGAGAGGATTTGTCTTAGGAGATCTGTATTAAATGAATGTTGTTGTTTTTCAACAGAAAAAAAAAATAATACCCACATGAAAACTTGGATCTACATAAGAGAATCAAGAGAAGCATAAATGGTAAAGATAAATATATAACTCTTTTCTTTTTTTAATTCTTCCTTAAAAGATAATTTTCCGTCTACGGCCATACCACCCTGAACACGCCCGATCTCGTCTAAAAGATAATTTTCCATTTGTAATATAATAATAATAATACATTGTGAAATGTATAATACATGTAAAACTAAAATATGTGATAATGATACCAAAAAACAGGGAATACTTGTCAAACAATAACACTGTTTCTTACATTATATGTGAAGTGACATAATATTATTTGAAAGGAAACTGTTATAGGTTAAATATGCATGTTGCAAACACTGGAGTAACCACTAAGAACGTAAATCAGATGTTTAATTAATAAGATAATAATGGAGATACAATAGAATTGGAAAAATTCTCAATCCAAAAAAAGGCAGGAAAAGAGAAAGTTCAATAAAGAGAATAGACGGGACAAACAGAATACAAAAAAAAAAATTAAAAAGGAAGATACTAGATTTAAATGCAACCATTTAAATATCGCATTCAATATAAATTGCTGAAATGTCCTAGGTTAACATGCAGATTTTCAGAATTAGTGAAAACACCTTACACCTCAGTCATGATCAAAGAAATACAAATTTTCACTACAATGAAGGTGATTTTTAACTGACATTTCACAAGTAGACAAAGAAAACCACTATCTTGAGGTTTATGAAAACAACCTCTACATTGTGTGTAGGCAGGGAAACTGACACAACCGTATGAAGATATAACGCTTGTCGGATTCCCCAGCATTGCTGAGAACACAGCTGGATTTAACACTGTCAAGCTGTAGGGGTCCTACTGCCCCTCCATTAATATTTCCTGTTTGTGCATGTCAGAGGAAACCTGGAATGATAGATATCATTTGATGCTGCCATTTTTCAAGACCAGAAAAGCAAAGATATAGGAAGTGAGAAGATGAAGAATAATAGGGAGCGACAAACTCAAGTAATAGATCATGGACCCAGGATAAGTACAAGGGGAAAAAAAAAAGAGACAAAAACAAACTACTATGTTGGGACAAAATGAATTGAAAAGAGACTAGAAGAACCGACCGCGTCAAAAAACCATCAACAGTTGGAGACCCAGAGAGCAGGCCCTCCTCTGGTATTTCCAGGTAATGGCACCAGTTCAAAAAGACCTACTTACAAATTTAAGAGCAATATGAGTGGTCTAAAATTTTGAATGTTTTTCAGTTTTCATGGGCAACCATTAGGAATATCGTGCTAATTTGTGACTGTCTCCAGAACCACAAATTGGACTCTGAAAGAATATGTAGCAGTGGCTTAAGAGCCATATTTGGGTGATGATAAAATTTATAAGCTAAAGCTCCTTGGTAACATTTGGTAAAACTGTCGTTTGCGATAACTGGGAAAGCAGATCATTTATTAAATCAGCTTTGAGCCCTCCGGAAAAAAGTTTAGAAAAGAGAATGTAACATGTCTTAGTCGCTGGCTATATTTGGCTACTGGTGTGGTTAAGATGGGTCCCCTACTTCCTCAAAAAAGATAAGTTGACTTCTGCATTAGTCAGCTTTTTGTCACTGGGACCAAAATACTCAACAAGAAAAGTTTATTTTGTCTCACAGTTTCAGAGTTTTAGTCCATGATGTGCTGATCCATTGCTCAGCAGGACATCATGACAAAGGGCATGGTGGAGGAGTTGGGCTCACCTCATGGTGGCTGGAAAGTACAACAAGGGAGGGGAAGTGGCCACTGGGAAAGATCACCCTTCCAGGACACACCTCCAGTGACCCACCCCCTTCAGACACGCCCACCTTCCTACAATGGCCACCCAACTGGTTCATTCAATTAGGATGGACTGATTAGGTTACAGTTCTAATAAGCTAGTCATTTCACCTCTGAATATTCCTGTATTAACACAGGAGCTTTGGAGGGACACCTCATATGCAGCAGTAGCCACCCCCAAAACACCAGAACTGGAGATACGTATGATCAATTTAAATGAGATCCTACATAAGGGTATCATTATAACAAGAGAACATTTGAACAAGGAGACATACCATCAGACACCTGCCAGGTGAGAGTGAAAGTCAAGATCAGGTGATGTATCTATAAGCAAAGATATGCCAATGATGGTCAGCAAACCACCAGGAACTAAGAAAAGAGACATGGGATAGACTCTTTCTCATAGCCTCACCAGGAACTATCCCACCCACATCTTGATCTTAGACTCCAGAACTGCAAAATAAATTTGTGTTGATTAAGCCCCCCAGTTTGTGGCATTTTGTTGTATTCGCCCTAGAAAACTAATATCGCAAGCTATTATAAGAAAGAGATGCACTTACTGGATATGACGTCATAAGTCTGTTATCCCAGCTACCTGGAAGGCTGAGTCAGGAGGGCCACAAGTTCAAGGCTGGCCTGGATTAAATTAGCTAGACCCTGTCTCCAAATAAAAATTTTAAAAGCGTGTGGGTGTAGCTCAGTGACAGAGCCCTTGTGTAACAAGGCAGGGCCCTGTGTTTGATGCCCAGAACTGGAAAAAAAACAAAAACAAAAACAAAGAAATGTAGAGAGATAAAGAAGAAGAAAGAGATGCTCTCAGAAAAGATTCGACTAATGTGCAAATAGGAATGAAAATGAATAAATACAGGGATTGGGGGAATTTTCAGGGAAGGAGAAAGCAACTGCTTTTCAATTCCATTGGTAAAATATACACACAACTGAACAACAATGCTGATTAAAACTCAGCCTTGAGGCAAGGATCAAATCAAGGGTATGGCCAGCACATTCAGTTACATGTGCTGAATAAGTTAAGGTGACCCAGAGGAATATTGTGATTTACTTAATAAATATTTTAAGTTTATGAAATAGTTTATAGTAAAGATATTTAGGGTGGGCATCTACATCATCTTAACAGTAGAGCAATAGCTCCAAAAAAGCTCCATAACTCACACCCATAATCCAGACTCCAAGAACAGGCAACAGAACCTTCAACACATGGATAATTTGGTAAAGTACAACAACCAGAAAGAGTAGGGTGGCATTTTATGGTATAAACTTCAAAGGAAGTAATTTTATCAAAGAAGTTAAAATGTTTACAAAATGAACTCCGTAAGAGGAATGGTCTCTTTTTATAGCTGCACACCCAGCACCTAATTCAAAGCACTTAGACTAATTAATTGGTTAACAAATATTTGCTAATTGCAAGAATAAATTAAAAGGGCCAGGAGCAGTGGCACACACCAGTAATTCCAGCAGCTTGGGAGGCTGAAGCAGAAGGATCTTAAAGTTCAAAGCCAGCCTCAGCAACTTAAAGAGGCCCTAAGCAACTTAGTGAGACCCTGTCTCAAAATAAAAAATAGGAAGGGCTGGAGATGTGGCTCAGTGGCTAAGCACCCCAGCTTTAATTCCTGGTGCTACATAAACAAACAAATAAAATGGAAAGCCAGAAGCCAGAAAAATATTGCTCCTTTCTCTGCTTGCCTTTCCTGGTCCCATTAGGCCGAGGGAGGCAGGAAGCACTTGAGCAAGATTGCAAAGAAACCTGACTCCACCGACGGTAAGGTAGAAGAGACCTTTATTTTAGAAGTTTATGTAAGACCTCACAGGAGATCTTTGGCCCCAGACGCTCACGGGCAGTTCTGCCATTAAGTTATCATTGCCTCACCAGTTTATTTCTCCCACACTAGTCCAGATCTCTCTTGAAACCCACAAATTTCTGTATTCCCAACCCTTGTTTTTCAGCACGTGATGCTAATCCCCTTTATTTACTGAGCAGATTGGAACCATCCAACAAAAGCATTCTAATCAAATCTTTATGTCAGCCCATAACTTATGAAGAATATTGGGACTTTCTAGTATCGGTACGACAGATAAGGACAGGACCTCGTCTTGAAGGCAGCATTTCTGGATTCACATTGTTCAGCAAAGAGAATATGTCTGCTCCTTCCATTCATTTACAATGTCTGTTCTTTGTGGAACTGGAGATTAATATGTTGGTCCCATTGTCCCCTGCCTTTCCCCTCCCCAACCTCTCCTCCTTCAGACCAAGAACTCTCCCAAGATCCTGAGATAAATATTTCCAGATGTAGAAAATTCTCAATTTTCTGGCTCTGGCTGCTAGATGAAAAGCATCCACAGTACATGTGAACTAGTATTATGTATTGCATAGGAAAAGGAACAAAGGCCTCAGCCCTAGTTAAAATCATTCTACAATGGGTCAAGGCTGGAACTGTATCTCAGGACTCTTTAACCCTCACCAATTCAGCAAACATCTTTGTACGTGTTCACTTTCTGGATGAGCACCTTTATGACGAGATCTCAAATTCTATCCCAGTTCTTCGGAAACTGTGGGAGCTTTTAGAAAATAATATTTCCTCTACTTTCATGTTTACTGTACATATTAACCTAGGTGCATCACATTTATCCTGTGCATAGATAACTATGTGAAATGAATTTAAGTTTTCAATGCAGATTTGCAGAAATCCAAAGTTCTCCCCCAGGATTTCTTTCTAATGATCTCTTCTGTTCAGTTCTACATTGCTAATCCAGAAATAAAATTCAACTCTTCATTAATTTTAATAGAAAAGCCTCTAGTCCCACAAAATGCAGATTTTTTCTGAATATATGGGGAATCACAGAGCAAATATCATAAAACCCTATTGCAATTATCCCTCTTTCTTCAAAGTCTTTTCCTATCATCTTCCACTATTGACCCTCAACCTATACAGCTCCCAACTCCATGTCTTCACATAAACTCCCTTCTATCCTTCCTCCCTTCCTTTCCAGAAAATCCAGACCTCGAAGTTTCACTTTTGACCTCCAGGTATTTTTCCAGAAAAATACTATTTCTTCCACAGTAAGAATTTTGATGTGAGCTAAGTTTATAGTGGATTAAAATCCATGTTAAATACTGAAAAGAATTTAGTAATTGATTCTAGTCTCTAGTAGTTGATAGTAAAGAGATTTAGGGTGGGCATCTACATCATCTACATTCTAGTCTTGTCTTCATTTGTTTTTCAATTAAAAAAACAAGCTTAGACATCATAAACACCTTACTCACTTGAACTCTCAGAACAGATTCCTGATTTAGAATCGCATGGGTGGTTTGGGGTATTTTTAATGTAGAATTTGGGGGCAAATGTCTTTGATCTACTAAAACAGGATCTACTAAACAATCTCCCCAAATAATTTTTAGTTCCATAAAACCACTGTCTTAGGTATCTAACTTGGGGCCTCCGGAAAGGCAAAGCATAAAAGACGTTAAACTTTAAATCCAAACTCTAAGAATGGCAGCTTGGATTCATGCAACTCCTGAAAAGACTTTGGACAACTTTGACCCAGGACAAAGTACATACTGGTGTCATTTTGGCGAAAAGAACACCAGACTATGAGTCAAGGCTAATTGTGTGACCTTGAGCAAGTTACTTAACATCTCTGGACCTCAGGATCCTGGGCGGGGGGGGGGGGGGGAGTGGAAATACTACTTTTCCTACTTAACTCCAAGGACCATTTGAAGGATAAAATGAGGTCATGTATGTGAAAACATTTGTGGGAGGAGGGTAAAATAAATAGCTCTCTACGACTGCTAGGTATTATTTCAAAGTCCTACTTGGGTCTGGAAAATATCAATCTTCTGCATGTTACCAGTGTGCTAGGAAGGCAGCCTGTGGAGTTTTTCAAGAAGCCTGTAGGATCCAAGTTAGGCAGCTCATTGCTCAGGCTGAGTAGCCAGAGAGGGGAATTCTTGATTCAGAGCAGCATCTGCTTGTGATTAAGGTTTCAGAGGCATGTGCCTAAACTGAACAGAATTTGTCATAGCAGCAGTCCCAATTGTAAAACAGATCCCATCCTTTTAAAGTGGATATGAAAGGTAAACATAAAAGCATTGTTCTGTAATTGCATGAAACAGAGCAGCACTTGTTTAACATACCCCACAACACACACAAAGCACACACAAAGAGAAACAACAGGCCGAGCCATCTACAAAAGAAAGAAGTCTCTGCACAGCAACCACCACCCCAGGCTCAGAAGAGCTCCCTTGTACTCTGTCCATTGCAAAATATATTTGCAGAGTGGGCCTCTCTGGCATCCACCCCTGCCTGACATGTTCCTCCTTTAAAGTTCAAGTTTGGTCAATTTGGATCCTTGAGGGGAAAGAGGGAAAAAAAAAAAAAAAACAGAACAAAGCAGAAATTCATATCCAAAACTCACTATCACTTCTATCTGTGTCAGAGATCAGACAAGAATTAAATTAAGCACGTCTGCTATAGCCCAAAAGTTTAATAGACCTGGAATAAAGACCAAAGATCTGGTCATTGTGGAGAAAAGTGACCCCAGGACTTCTAAGTGGGCCACGTGAGTGAGAAGTTCTGAGTGTTCCGTGGATGGAGGTAAAATGAGGTCCAAAGGTTCTTATTAGGGTGATTTCAGTGCATTTAATATTTAGAAAAAGTGGGTATTGGGGATGCCAAGTTGGAATTAGAGTGGAATCCTTAGGGAGGGGTCTGTTTAAAATACAAAGAAAAAGTTCAGACTGAAAGTTTACCGTAGGTCAGACTTTACTGACCAAGCTGTAAAATTTTAATCAAAGGCATAAATGATAAACATGATATTCAGAAGATGAAAAAAAAATTCAGAAGATGCCCAGATAATCAGCAATTTGAACAGCCTGGCTGATATAAACTCGTCCTTCTAGAAGCACTTGAAACAAAAGCGATTTTGAGTTGTGATTATGTTTGCAGCACTGGCCAAAAAAAGAGAGGCCAAAGTGACTGTACGGTGGGTGAACCTCAGGACGCCTCAGTGCAAGAAAGTTGATCCAGAAGAGCAGAGCACTGTGCCTGGGGGGCCAGCCACAGAGGCCAAGGGAGGAACAGAGTGGATGAACCATGGGCAATTCTATTTGGTTAGAAGTTTCCTTCTTTTCCATCATAAAATGAACAGTCACCTTGTAAACTAGATCACCATAAACCATTCTGATTCATCTTCTAGTGTGACTTCCTTAGGACAGCCAACAGAATAAGAAGATAAAATGGTGAGATGAGATTGGAAAGGTCCCTTAGCCTTAACTGGTAGTGCAACAACGTTATGAGTTCTACTCCCAGGCTTGTCAATTCTTGGCCAAGGTGAGATTTCAAGGGAAGGCCTTGAGCTGGTCTATGTATCTTCTGGAATCCTGCAGCAGGGGAACAGTGAGTGAAGGTGGACAGAGAAGGAAAGATGATCTCCAAGCCCCTTCCAGCTATAGCAGTCTATGATTCCAGTTAGTGTATAAAATGATTGAGAAAATCTGGAAAGCTAGTCATCACAACATTTACCTGAGGCTACCTCGGGGGAACGGGACCAGGGCAGAGGTGGAAGAGAGACAGTTGGAAAGAAAACAATCCAAGTGTAATTTCAGTGAGGAAAAGTACAAAGGCAGAGGGGATTTTTTTAAATGAAACATTAAACCATAAAAAAAAAAAACCTCCAGTTAGATATAGAAAAATAAAGTCTAGAAGGCCAGATATCAAAACATGACTGGTAGTCAGAGTCTGAGCGTGGAGGAAAAGGAGAGAAGGGTGAGTGAACCGCAGTGTGATTTTATTTTCCCTCTTTCTCTCTCACCCTTGGATGGAAATCCCATGGTAGAGCCACTTACTCCATTGCATCTACCTCCTCTTTGTCCTCTGAGGACCACTCCTCCATGCCCGGTGACAGAACAAGGAAGGGTGGAAGGGGACTGCCTGAGAGCCCGTCCCTCAGCTTCCTGTGCGATATACGATCTGATTTTCTGGCATGCTGTGAGGAAAAGCAGAACTCATCTTATAGTAAATAATCAGCAAGAACCCCAAATCCATCATTTGTCTGTTTCTGATGGAAGACCTGGCGAACCACGTGTTCAATAAACTTGGTTGATGCAGTTCCAGTGGAACGACCCTTCTGATCTTTGCTGACCTGTAAGTTTTGAGCATTCCAAAGAAAAGTACAAAACCCAGATGGATTTACTATACTTCATCACTGGGGATCAGACTAAGTCAACTGTTGAAGGACCCAAGTAAAACTCTCTGGCATTCCAAAGGAAAAAAAAAAAGCAGAGTAAGAGCATTTGGAAATTCAAGTTACTAAATCACCACTGAAATTGTAACACTGCACTTGAAAACATGAAGGAATAGGTTCAGTGTCTACTTCCAAACCTGTAAAAGGTGATTTTTTTCCCCCTCATCTTCCTTCTCTGTGCTTTCCATACCAAATTTCAGAATGAGTAGATTAGACAGAAGTTGGAGATCTGAGAAACCAAAAGGAAAAACAAAACCAAACAAACAAAGGAAAAGGAAAGCTTCAAATTAATAGAATAAGCCAGAATCTCTAAGCAGAGAATGGATCTTTTGCTTGTAGCCTGAAAAACTGAAGGGTGAAAAGAAACACAGTTTTCTACCTAAGGCCCAAGGATTGGTCTCAAACCCGATTCCCACCATGGGTTTGTCTTTATATTTAAACTAAGGAATTATTATTATTACCATATAAAAATTATTCAGGGATAGGAGTAGGATAATGTCTAACCAGTTATTATTCCCATAATCCTTCACATGGATTACTTTTTTTTTTTAAGAGAGAGAGAAAAGTTTTTTAATATTTAGTTTTTAGTTCTCGGCGGACACAACATCTTTGTTGGTATGTGGTGCTGAGGGTCGAACCTGGGCCGCACGCATGCCAGGCGAGCGCGCTACCGCTTGAGCCACATCCCCAGCCTGCACATGGATTACTTTTATTCTCCTTTGATCTCATCTCCTTGACTTGTAACATGAGTCAGGTGATAACTCCAGTTATCACCTCTTCCTCCACCCGACTGGTCAAAATAGCCTTTTATCCTGTTGGAAACTCAGGTGACATTGGTAATCCCTGAACCCTAAAACATCATCTGATAAAGGAGATGGGAAACAGAAAATAGGGTCACTGAGGGGCCCACCACTCTCTCCCCGTTTCTCCTTAGAAAATAAAAGTTCTACCACTGGGGAAGGTAGACTGTCATTTCCTCTGGATGCGAGTTCTGAGCTCGAGTGTGAGAAAGGTGCTTCCTGTCCTCTTCCCTGGCCACTCACTCCAAACCCAGCAGAAAAGGCTGTGCTTTTCTTATAGAAGTAAATGTTTATAACTTCTATGAATTCAACACTAGTGGTTGTCTATGGGTAAATGGGAGCAGCTCACTGAAAGTTATTTAAATATTAGTAAATATAGTAAATAATCATGTTAGTAGACAATTATAGTAAAGTGAGTGGTAATTTGGAAAAGGTCCTAAATGTGTTAATAGAGAATTTCTGAACTCTATGTCTGTAATAAAGAAAAAAAATGCCTAAAAGCCTTCTGTTTTGCTACATTTTAACACCACTTGAAAATTGGATTAAATGTGACTGTGCCCATAAACTACAAAGAGAGGTCTGTATGTGGCCTGACTATTGCCTCTTGTCACCAAAAATCACTTGGTGGGGCCAGTGCCTCAGTTAGTTTCTATTATAACTGAGTGATCTCCCCCAAAAAACTGGTCTTCAAGTTTTTATGGTCTAAAAAATATTTTAAAAGATTGAGTGAGCTTCTTAAATAAATACCAGGTTCACAGGCTCTTTGAGCTGTTGATACTCCTTGGTCTAGTCTGAAACTTCATTGCCTTAGAGGCCAAAGAGTGAGGACAAGAAGCAAAGACAAAGGTGGCTTTCTGGTCTACGCCAACACTAATTCTGAGCTCAAAATATATGTATTGGTTGAAAGAAGATACAACTTAGGAATATTAATCCCTCCGTTTATCAAATTCAGAACAAAAATAAATGTTCTAGTAATGGTGAACACATCGTGAAGTTCACACAGCTGAACATTGTCCTTATCTAACTTTGTTTTCATTTTTACATAGACACAGAACCCACAGAAGCAGAAACGAATGGGTTTTGTATAACCCTGGCCTTTTCCTAGAGCCTAATTATTTGTTCTCAGAAACTCAAACCACTTCACTATACCCAAGCAGGCCAGAAAGTTTGCAGGTAGAGTGAGCCAAAGAGTCTGGTTTGGTTATAGAAACCAAAACACGAGTCGACCCATTTGAGCTGACTAGACACAAAAGCAAAAGAAAATATCAAATTTATATACGTGCATGTACGTGCTGGTCTGCGTAGTGTTGTGCGTATGGTCACTGGGGCTGACAGAGAGAATGACAAGAGTATTTTCACTGGCTTGTCTTTTCCTTGGCTCATTTCTACGGTTGGAGGCAGAGCCGCAGTGCTGGGTCCTGACTGCCTTTAATTTGCCTACCTCATTTCTTGACAATCAGGAATAGAAATTGTAGTACTCTTTGTTATTTCTGCAGTGGATACAACCCTTTAGAGGTTCCTTACCCCCACTTAAAGCATCCTTCTTCTAAACTCAAAAATGCTTCCAAGATTCTGTGTGGTATTTGAGGTAAAGAGAGAAGGTTATTATTCATTTACTCAACGAATGCTTGACCTTCCTAGTATTTACATTAAACTCTGCTAGGCACTGTGGGGGCAGGGGGAAGCAAATGAAAAGAAGCACAACACATAAAAATTTTAATTCAAATTGCAGGATAAAAAATGTTTATTAATAATGAAACGATCCCTTCAACAAAGTACAATTCTCTCTTGCTTTCTCTCCATATGTATAGAATTAAATAGAGCTATATGTATAGACATAGTTACATAACTCCGAGATATACATAAGGATTTTTTTTTCTCTATCCCATATAGAAGTGTTTGCACATACAGATCTGGACATGGAGAAAAGGGTGATGAGGGGGTTTTTACTCTCAGGGCTTCTCTATGTGCCTGTAACTTTTCTTTCCCTTCAAGGTTGATTTTGTTCACGATGACCCTGACATCCAAGGATCCTTCACTCAGAAGTTCACTATGGACCTTCCCCACTCCACTTTCCTAAGTGTGCTCCTCTCTGACAATGGATATTCAGAAACACACATTTTGCTGAAGTCTTAAGAAATGCTGGTCCATTACCAGCAGGCAGCATGGTGTGTTGGCCATAAGCACTGGTCCTGGACTGAGTTAGACAATTGTGTGGAATCCTGGCTCAGACACTTGCCAGTTTTGTGATCTCCAGCAGCTTACTTAACTTCTCCATGTTTTACTTTCCTCTTAGGTCAGATTAGGTAAAGGGGAAGGGTGGCTAAAATCTTAACTCATCTAACTTATGATGCCTTCTTATGGTCCGTGGTATGATTTTACATATGATTTACATACCACGATGAAAGAAAGAATGCTTTAAATCATGCTTGTAAGATGCTGTTGATAGTAAAACTTATCCCAATGTCAGAATGTTAAAATATGGAAAAATGTGCATTTAAAAGTGATTAAATACAAGAGTACCAGCTTTATAAGTATTGTATATCATAGGCTATTATAAGAATTACTTGTCATACATACATATATATGTGTGTGTGTGTGTGTGTGTGTGTGTGTGTATAATATTACAAGTATTACATAAGATAGCTAATTATAGTGCTTATCAAAATGTCAGGCACAAATGAAGCTCTTAATTATCAGCAAATATTATTAATGTGTTACTCCTTTCCTTTAATAGATTTCTTTTGAACAAAAGAATCTGTAAACACAATGCATTAACTTATAGACTGACTCTGAGGCTGAGGTAGATGGAAGATTATAGCCAAAAGAATTATATCTTCCGGTGGCTTAGACTTTATGATGACCTCATTCAGGTTATACATCTTGAAAGTTACCCTGCAGGATTGCCCCAATTCAAAACCCTAGTGGCAATGGGTGCGTTGGAGCACACCTATAATCCCAGTGGCTCCAGAGGCTGAGACAGGAGGATTGCAGGTTCAAAGCCTGCCTCAGGCACAGTGAGTCACTAAGCAACTCAGTGAGATCCTGTCTCTAAATAAAATACAAAATTGGGCTGCGGATGTGGCTCAGTGATTGTGTGTCCCTGAGTTCAATATCCAGTACTCCCCCTCCCCCCCAAAAAAAACCCTAGTGGCATAAATCTGGGATCAAAACTTTTGTCATACTTTAGATAGACTTTCCCCTACATTAAACACACTTGCTAATGACTTTAATAATTAGTTGAAAGCATGAAATATAATATCAAATTTATGAACACACACATGAACAAATTACTTTCCCTGGCTTCCTTTCTTCTGCTCTTTAAACCTGAAAATCTGCTTCACTTATGACTATTTCAAGTTTATGTCACCTATGATTACTTATCCTCAGAATACAAAGACAAAACAGGAAAGAATACTATTTCACCACCAGACAACACAGTTCTCCTTCGGATGAGTGAATTAAGGAACAAGAATATTTTAGCAAGCACTTTGAATGACATAAGTGCCCTATCTTTAGAAATCTAATTCTGTCACCTTCACATTAAATTCAACACAGAAAATCTAGTGGCATTCATCCAAGAGTTGGATATGATGTACATAACAAATGTAATTCCCATAAATATGCTGTGAAGTCTCATTCCTTTATCAGTCCTTAGTTTAGTCTGCAGCTTGAAAACTTGTTTATGCCAGCATGCCTGTCTGCCTGCTAAGTACTATACTAACTCTGCTGATGACTTGACTACCAGCCCCACAGTTGACAATACATTGCCACAATTGCATAACTTCACAAAAGCTTTCATCTAGGTCTTGCCAAAAAAATTTAGACGTGTCTATTTTCAAGAAAATTAACCATTTTCAGGGATTCTGACCTTTGTATCTCTAATATGAACAATATACCAGGATCTAAATTGGTTAAGAAGATTGACTAAAACCCTTTCTATACACTTGTCAAAGAAAGGTCTTTAAGATCCAAGGTTTATGTTACTTGCACTAATATCCATCTGCTTCTGGCAGAATTTAGGAATAGCCCTGACAAGAAGACAGTTATTCCAATTTGCAACCCTGATGCTGGGATAATCATATTGACCCTTCACTTAACACCCCCTTCTACTGTACTACACTTTCGTGAACTCACTTGGAGTATTTGTTAATCTCTAGGCTCCCTTAATAAATAATAAACTTCCTTGAAGACAGAAACTATGCCTTGTTCATCATGGCATGTTCCTTTACCCATCCTTCTTCCTTTCCACAATGCTTTGTAGATGGTGGAGTTGAAAATTTGTTAAATTAAATTATATATGTCTCCAGGTATGTTCATCAGTTTTCCATTACTATAACAACAGGCATGATAAACACTCTAATCAACTTATAAAGAGAAAAGATTTATTTGGGTTCATAATTTTGGGGGGTTAAGCCCATGAGCAAATAGCCCCACTGCTGTTGTCATGAGCTAGCACGTCATAGCTGTAGCACGTGGCTGAGCCAAACTCATTACAAGGAAGCAACAGAGAGGAAGAGGAAGAAGCCGGGGTCCCACTATCCTTTTCAAGGGCACTACCAGTCAAAAGAATTATGACCTAAAGACCTCCCATTTCTTGAAGGTTCCACCACCTCCCAGTGGTGCTGCAAGCTGGTAGCCTGGCCTTTAAAAACACGGATCTTTCAGAGACACTTACCCATTCTAGAGAATTCCACCCCTGGTCCTCAAATCTTCATGTCCATCTCAAAATGCAAAATGTAATCAATCCATCTCAGAGAGTCCCAAGGTTTTAACTATTTCATCATTACTTAAAAGTTCAAGTCCAAAGTCTCTTCTGAGATGCAAGGCCAAATCAACTATGAGCCCTTGTAAAAGTCAAAAAGAAAGGGACGTATTTAAAGATACAATGACAGGATAAAAGAGAGGAACAGGAAAATAGCAAGGAGTGGTAAGACTGAAACCCAGCAGGGCGAACATTAAAACCTATATATAGTTCCACACCTGGCTTTGGGGTACACTGTAGCAGGATATGGGCTCCTGAGGGCTTGGGCAGCCCTGCCTCTATGATTTTGCTGGTTGCAGCTCACATGGATACTCTCTCTACCTGGGTTTGCTTGTTACCTACAGCTTCCGTTGGCAGGTGTTCTATGTTCCCACACCTCTCTCCTCCTGAGTTCTCCATTTCAGCTTTGATTTCAACCACATAACTCCAGGTATCAACCAGTCAAGGTCAACTTTTAGCAACGTCCATCTTATAACACAGTGCCTGGCCCCTCAGGCTTTCCTTTGAGATCTTGGTAGCAGCCTCAGTGACCCAATAACTCATATTCTTCATGCCTGCAAAACCAGAATCAAGCTTTAAACAAGGCTGGAAGAACCTTTGAGTCTTCTGCAGGCTAAATACAGAAAACTGATTTTTAGGGCCTCTGGACATTCCTCCTGCAAACCAGTTCTTCTCTCAAAATCAAAGTCTTTGACACAAATTTGCATTTCTACATCTTTGACCCTATGATGGGTGGGGTGGCCTTGCAGATTCTTTAGATGCTCTGAGGCATCCTTCCTATTGTCCCAGTGCAAAATACTTGGCTTCTTCTTAGTGCTATTAATAAACAGGTGTTCCTTAGCTATTTACATAGGCTCCTTTCCTTGCCAAGCTATAAATCTTTTAAATGTCCCTCCTCTGTTTCCTTTGTTCCTGATTCTCATTATAAATTTGGCTAAAAGCAGCCAGTAATGCCTATACTGCTGCCTAAATACTTTTCTGTCTTGAAATCTCCTCTTCCAGATAAATTACTCCATCACCTTTAAGCTCAGCCTCCCACAAAGTCCCAGGGCATGGATGGAATTTTTTTTTCTTTTTATGCACTGGGGATTGAATTTAGTGGCACTGAGCTACCTCCCTCCTCGGTCTTCTTTCTTCTTTTTTATTTTTCTTTTTTGTGGGGCTAGGGTGTCACTAAGTTGTTGAGGCTGACCTGGCACTTGCGATCTTCCTGCCCCAGCCTCTCAAGCAGCTAGGGTTATTCAGTGTAGCACCACCATACATGGCTCTGTGGCCAAATTCTTTAACACAGTGCAACACAGAGGGCCTCTTGTCTAACTTTCAATAGAACACTTATTTCCATCTGAAACCTCATCAGCATAGACTATCCTGTCCATATTCCTATCATCTTTCTGGTTGTCTGAGCTCTCACTGGAATTGACCATAAAATTCGACTTATAGCTAGCATTCAAGGCTTTCTCTAATCCATGTCTCCAAACTTTTCCAAATTCTTCCTGCAAACCAGTTCCAAAGACCCTTCCACATCATCAAGCATACAATAATTGCAAAAGCCACCCCACTTCTCAGTGTGAATTCCCTGTGTGAGATTTTTCCACCACTATAAAAATACTTGAAATATATAAAAAGAAAAGGGTTATTTTCATTCACAGTTTTGGAAATTTCAGCCCATGACTAATTGGCCCCATTGCTTTTGGGCCTAGGGCAAGGAGACATCATGAAAGTAAGAAGTAGAGAGCAAATACCACTCAACTCATACCAGGATGCAACAGAGAGAAAGGAAAAGGGGCTGGGGTCCCAAGATCCCCTTCAAGGGCAGGCCTTCAATGACCTAAAGACCTCTCACTTAAAGGTTTCACCTCTTAAAGGTTTCACTGTTTTCCAATAGCTCCACCAATCCTTTAACACAGATCTTTGGTGCCTTGACCAGTGCAGCCAAACTAGCAGGTTCCAGCGTGAGGCCTGGGGAAATTAGACAAATAAAGACTCACACAAAGAGAGAGATTTTTGAAGATAAAATAGCTGAGATCAGGTGGAGCACTGTTCTCGGATGAAGAAGTATGTCTAAAGAGTTACGCCAGCAATCTTTATTTATATAAGTTTTATGATTGTGGCTCAGTGGCAGAGTGCTTGCCTGGCATATGTGAGGCACTGGGTTCAATCCTCAGCACTACGAATAAATAAATAAATAAATAAATAAATAAATTATTTTCTCCATCTACAACCAAAAAAATATTTTTTTAAAAAAGAGACTATGTAAGCATTATTCTTTGTACTCAGAAAGTTACAGGTCTAGAAACATTTATGTAGCTTCCCCCCCCCCACCCCAACCCCGGCAGTCACAGTTTACAGTTGCAATGTGCAATGTTAGGAGCTTTGTGTAGCTCTCACTAAAGTCCATTGTTTGAAGTTACCATCAAGCGGGGAGGGGGGCTTCAGAAGTAGTAGAAGTGGTGAAACACTGTGGTTGTCTAGCAGGAGAGCTCCTCTATTCCCAGGAACTCTGTGCCTGAGATCAAGATTGAGGCTGATAAGACTCTTCTGCAGAGGCTTTTCCTGCAGGGCATGGCCACAGCAGCTGGCCTCCTGCACCCTTGCACAGGAACATTCCCAGGCACTAGGCTTGCCAAAGCCTTGAGGTCATCAGAGACCCCAATCTCAGACACTGCTCTCCCATTCTCTATCACTGCTCTCCACATTTGGCAGCCACTTTGTAGCACCCGCTTTCTAAAAATCCATTGTAGTTGAAAAAAAAACATATACAAGCATAAATCTACACAAGGTCTTGAAATCAAAGATCTAGAAAGACTGAGCAATGGATCTACTTTTAAGTTTCTGGTTTTGAAGCCTTGGGTAGAGAAGAGAATTTACTAATTAGAACTACAACCAATTTATCACAGATTTCATTAACTGATATTTTTTTCCTTGATACCCATCTATGAAAGATAAAAGTTTTCTACAAGTATTGTAAACATAATCTATTTTCTATGATAAAATGGGCCTAGAAATGGTACTCAGAACACTCCCTAGAGAACCAGTTCTCCAAGGAGTGAGTTATGTCTCCAAGAAATTGTGGAGCACTGAGCTTCCTACTGGTAAAATCAACTTAATGAGCTAAATTAGAGAAATATCCTAGAAATTAATACTTGGACCAAGGAACTTGAAGGAACCCAGAGATCATCTAATGATTCTAGTAAACTCACTAGTTTTACAAATAAGAAATTTAAGCCCTAGACTAGCTATAGGACTTGACCAAGTCCTTTGCCTGGTCTTGCAAACTGGTTTCACCCCACATTTCAAGTTATAATTCCCACTACTCTCCAATATTAGCAGTATCTAAGCTCAGCAAATAGGCCTTCTGGTGGCCCCCTGCACCTGGCTGCATTCTCTAGTCCTCAATGCGTGAATTTCTTATCCTGAAACACCCTTCCCACTCTTCTATAAACTAATAGAGCCTTCAAGGACCAACTCCTATCTCACATCCACCATGAATAATCAGATCATTCCCACCAGGAAATGATGGTGTCCTTGTTTGGGATTGACTGTCCCTGCCACTTAGTAGGACTTTAACTCTCAGCTTTATTTCATGTTCTCAACCATTGGTTCATTCCTAAGCATAAGAACCAACACAGTCTTGATTGTCAATAACAGCTCAGATAAATATTAAGAATTTAAAGGCAGCTTTACCACCAATGCATGGGATGGACTCAAACTAAAAAGTTTCTTCTCAGCAAAAGAAACAATCTGTGAGGTGAACAGAGAGCCTGCACCTGGAGAGCAAATCTTTACCCCTCACGCATCAGATAGAGCACTAATCTCTAGGGTACATAGAGAACTTAAAAAGCTAAACACCAAAAAACAAATAACCCAATCAATAAATGGGTCAAGGAAATGAACAGACACTTCTCAGAATATGATGTAAAATCAATCAACAAATACATGAAAAAGATATTCATCATCACTAGCAACTAGAGAAATGCAAATCAAAAGCACTCTAAGATTTCATCTCACTCCAGTCAGAATGGCAGCTATTATGCATACAAACAACAATAAGTGTTGGTGAGGATGTGGGGAAAAGGTTATATACTCATACACTGCTGGTGGGACTGCAAATTGGTGCAGCCGATATGGAAAGCAGTATGGAGATTTCTTGGAAAACTGGGAATGGAACCACCATTTGACCCAGCTATCTCTCTACTTGGTTTATATTCAAAGGACTTAAAAACAGCATACTTCAGAGACACAACCACATCAATATTTATAGCAGCACAATTCACAATAGCTAAACTGTGGAACCAACCTAGATGCCTTTCAATAAATGAATGGATTTTAAAAATGTGGCCTATATACACAATGGAATATTAATCAGCAATGAAAGAGAATAAAATCATGGCATTGCAAGTAAATGGATGGAGTTAGAGAAGATAATGCTAAGTGAAGTTAGCCAATCCCCCCCCCCAAAATAAAACAAATTCCAAATGTTTTCTTTGACATAAGGAGGCTGACTCATAGTGGGATAGGGAGAGGGAGCATGGGAGGAATAGAGAACTCTATATAGGGCAGAGGGGTGGGAGGGGAAGGGAGGGGGCAAGGGGTTATTAATGATAGTGGAACGTAATGATAATTAATATTCAAAGTACAGGTATGAAGACACAAATTGGTGTGAATATACTGTGTATACAACCAGAGAATGAAAAATTGTGCTCTATATGTGTAATAAGAATTGTAATGTATTCCACTGTCATATATAAATAAAAAATAAAATTAAATTTAAATAAATAAAAAATATTCAGAATTGTTTTATAATTTCAAGTTACTGAAAAATACTATAATCCTATAGTTCCACTGCTAACTATAGGAGTTGCATTATTATTGGCTCAGAAAATAGTTCTAAGAAATCTCCAAATTTTTGAAAAATTAACTAGATATATTTATATTCTAAGAAACAGACTTGATTCCTGTAGTGTTAAAGCATAAACATAAAGAATTAGATATTGATGTCATAAGAGCACAATATTTCAAATAATATTTTATTTTTAAAAAAAAGGCAGAAAAATTCAAATAATGGCAAATATCATCAACCACATTTTACTAGCATGTGATTCATAGATTTCATGTGAATTAGTTCAAATTTCACAGTAACGTGATTCCATGTAAAAGCAGAAACAATCACTTTAGAGGACAATGAATGCTTGATATAATTCAACTCCCATCACTAGCTAAATCTATCCTCAGTTAAAAGAACCGGCTGGTTTGATAAGAATGTAAGTGCATTTCGGGAATACTCGAGTTATTTACTAACTAGAAGCTTGTCAATTTAGTCATTTCTATTATCTGGCATATCAGTCTCTAACTAAATAAGTAAATGAATACTTAATTAAATCCTCCATATCTCTGGATGCTCTGAGACTCCCAGTCATTCTAAAATCCTTTGAGGTTGTTTACTTCACAGCTTCAGCAAGCCTCTGTTTCTTTGCCCCTCAAGGCCATCTTCCACATCTGCCCAGTGTGAGGCTTGACCTCATTTTGCAGTATTTGATCAGTGATCAACTGTAAATGAGGCAAGATACCCTATCTGGTATGTTTAGAAATCAACAAAAGTATTCTAAATTATTTCCGAATGAATTGTTTTTGTTTTGTTCTAAAATGTTTTCATTGTTGTGTATTGCTGGTGTATATGATTTCTGACAATATATATATATATATATATATATATATATATATATATATATATATAAATAAATACACACACACATATTTTTTCCTACATTGTACACCTCTGCCTTGAATATATTCCCCTGTGCCAAATATAAAGAAACCCACTCAATAAATAGTCATTAAATTGAATTCTTATCCCTGCAACAAATAAATTGTATCCAAGGAGGATAGGGTCTAAAGTATTGGGCTCTCTTTGAAGTGGAAAATATGTTTCAGAAGTCCACTAGGTAAAGAACTAGTTGTTCTCCTGGGATGACTTTTGAAATGAAAGCTGACCACAAGGGAACTCACTATGACAGGCCTTAACTCTGTTGGATTTAATCACCTATGAAAGATCTTCCCTGTTGTGCACATCAGGAGGCTTATAAATTGGATGCAGGCTACTCAATAGCTTACAAAATTCAGCTCTCTCCAGAAGAATTGGAAAGAATGGCTTTATAATACCTACGGTAAGAGGGGCTGCCACAGTAAAATAGCAGCAATTGGGGCTGGGCAGGCCCCTTTTCCCATGCAGATTCCCTAGTAAGTGTTTTTGTTTCTTGGTTTTGTTAAAATGAGATCCAAGTTATGGTTTCATAATTTCCCCCATCACTAGCCCTGAAATGAAGTTACTACAGCCCTTAAACTGGAATGACTCCATGAGCTGCATACAAGTCTTTGTCCAAGATTCAAACCAAACTGAATGTTTGAGGGTTTGGGTTGTTTTGAGTTTTCTAAACTTCAAGCTTAAATTTTCATGAACCTTATTGCACTTCCTGATCTCTTCTGGGAGAGAGAGTGGAAAAACTGACCACTCTGGTGCCAGTGTTAGAAGCAGCCCTCCAAGTGTTGTAACTAACTGTGTGGAGAGAAGATAGGTCTAGGGAGGAATACAGTAAGATCATCAACTCTGGAAGTATTCTTAAAAATTCTCTCTGAAGTTTCCTCTTGAATACTATTCTCCTGGTACCTTTTATTTAATTAAAGCACCCAGTGGCAAAACCAGAGGGCTGTCATTTGAAAAAAAAAAAAAAAAAGAAGAAGAAAAAGTCAATCAATGGCAACTTCAGAGTTTCACACTGATAGTTCTTGTTAAGTGGGAGTTTCAAAAAAGACAGACACACTAAAATTAAGGATGAAAAGGGCAATTTTAGCCAAAGCATCACTAGCATTGTCTCCTTCTTCAACTATGCTATGGATAGAAATCAACATGGCAGCTAAGTATGATGTCAAATGCATCTGAAATTGTTTGCCATGAATTCTGCTTAATAAATACTATTTTGATGCCATCAGAGTCTCTCTTTTAGGAAATATAAAGGGATCATTTAAGAGCAAGCCAAATTCTAAATGATGTTCTTATAAGCCTTACTGAACATCCATATCTTGGAAATAGTGGGAACTATGCATCTTAATTTTTTTCCAAAATTGAAAGTCCTAAAAATATATCCTAAACACTTAACTAATGTGAACTAGTATATTGAGATAAACTATACCTTTATTCAAATCTTTGAAAATATTATCTTGAGCAGTCATAACTATCTATAACTATTCTCTAGATAGGAGTATTTTTGTTCAAATAAAACTGACCACAGGTCAATCATCAGGTGTAGGGAGTGCTAGGGTCCTGCCAAAAGGGAAATTGCTAGACATAGACAAAACAGAAGTACTGAAAATCAGGAAATAGCTCAAATTAGGCCTTTGTATAGGGGGAAGGAAATATCAATCAGGAGCTGTGGAATCAGCAGGAACCAGTTCAGAATGACTAGGAATAAAATAAACTATATGAGTTATAAATCAATTTTTAAACAACTATTCCTGTAACAAAACATATTTCCTATATGCACTCTGATATAATTGAAATAGCAGAGGTGTATTGAGTTCTGCAGCAATATTTAATACAGAAAATTTAGAATACAGATAATCACAAAGAAAATACATGCATTTTAACTACCTATAATTAATCCTACTACCAGATATTATACTATTGATATTTTAGTGTATAAGTTTTGAGACACTCAAGTACAGATGAATACTTGTTTTAAAATGTATCCTAGGATAGATTTGCATTTTATATTAAATATATTTTTTAGATTTTTTCATGCACACACACACACACACACACACACACACACATATATATATATATATATATATATATATATATATATATATATAATCTACATCATCATTCTCAATGACCACATAGCACAATTCTATCACAATTTATTTAATTGAGTCCCTATTTAAGTCCATTTGAATAGTACTTTATCAAAAAAGCATTTTTATACATATCTTTTGGTATTTTCTGATTATTCCCTTTGAAAGCACTTGTAGATTCAAATTAGTTGGTATAGTGTATGTATTGTTACCGATTTCCAAATTGCCTTCCCAAAAGGTTATGTAAATATATACTTCTACTAACAGTATGTAAGAGTCCTTATTTACACACATCTTCACCAACCCTAGGTTTTATTCTAAATCAATGCCAATCTAATAACCAAACTATAGGAACTTCCTGGAGTCTCATTTGCATTTATCTTTTTGGTGTCTTGTCTTTGTAAATTTGTTCTTTGAAATTATATTTAAATATTTACAAGGTACAAATGTAATTATCTAATAGTATACTTTTGTGATTATGTTTGGATATTTTCCTACCATAAGATTATCTAACCACTTATGTTTTCTTCTAGTCCTTTTGTGGTTTGGTTTTCCATAATTTAAATATTTAAATATATCTGGACTGCATTTTCCTATAATGACAAATGGACCTCTAACTTTATTTGTTCTCTAATGGTAAGACAATTATATAAGCAGAATTTTGTTTTCTCTAGAGTTATTCCCAGTACATAGGCATCAGGTATCCTCAAGACTATCCTTAGACTCAGTGGTTCACTAGGACTTAGAACTTAAATGTTGTTATACTCATGGTTGTGGTTTATTACAGTGTGTATGTCTGTGTGTACACATGACCATACACATTTGTAAGCATACACATACAATCAAGAACCTCATAATGCAAGGACACATTCTGAGAAACTTGTCATTAGTCATGGTGTAAACATAATTGAATATAATAAACACCTAGGCTGTATGGTGCACGCCCCTTAAAATATTTTTTAATGTTTTTGTTAAAAACTAAGGTACAAACACACATTATCCTAGTCCTACTCAGAGTCAGAACCATCATCAGTATTGCTGTCTTCACCTCACATCTTGTTCCACTGGGAGGCCTTCAGAGCACTGATATACATGGAGCTGTCCTCTCCTACAATAACAGTGCCTTCTTTTGAAGTCCATCTTTAAGAACAGTTTTGTTTTGTTTTGTTTTCTCAAAAGGAAAAAGTATACTCTAAAATAACAAAAAGTATAGTAAACACCTAAACCAGTCACATAGTCATTTATTATCAAGTATCATGTATTGTACATAATTGTATGTGCTATACCTTTACAAAACTGATAGCACAGTTTTATTTAGACAGGTATACCACAAACACATCAGCAATAAATTGTGCTATGACATTACAATGGCTATGATATCACTGGGAGGTAGTGATTTTTCAGCTCCATTATAATCCTATTGGAACATTGTCATATAGCAGTCTACCATTGACCAAAAATGACATTATATGGCACTTGACTGAATATACACACAGGGAGAGGGGAAGGGAAGATGTCTTCATAGCAACCTATATCAATCTCTTACTCATGCATTTGCTGGAATTTCAAGAACAATGATGACTAATAGGATAAAAATAGGCATAAAAAAGTCTTATTCCTGACAATAGTGGAAATTTTTCAGTGTTAATGATGATATTGGTACTGGTTTCCAACAATATGTTCTTTTTCATGTTTCCCTAATTTAAGAAATATTTTCAAGAACAATTGTGGAACTTAACCAAATGCTTTTGATTATCAGTCAAGATAACCAGATCTAAAATATCCAAAAAAAATAAAATGCAAGCTAATGATTTTGTATCAATGACAAGAGCAATAACAACTTACAACATGCAAAAACACAGGGAATACTGTTCTCATGAGCTACTGAGAGTCTACCATAGAATTATCTGCTTACAACCAAAATGACTAGAAAGACATCAGCATAAGGCAGTGTGTTATAAGGTGACTAATGTGCATTAAATACAAATATTTTTATAACTAAGACTAAATGAGTGCTGAAAGGGAAAAAGACAGTGTGGAATAATGACACTCTCAGATAATAGTCAACTCTTGTACAAACAAAAAAAAGGGAGCATAAACAAACAAAAAAACCTCTTCAATTCTTCTCAATTACTATCTTGGTGGTAGAAGTAGTAGTAGATTAATATTTTTAGATTTTTATTTACATAATTTAGAATAAAATATAAGTAATTATGAGATATTCTAAAATACCCTGTAAACTTAAAAACTAAGATTTCTATTAGGGAAGATAAAGAAAACAAAGATATAATAATACTAGAGAGATTAAATGAAAAATCCCTGGAGCAAAATTTGAACTAGAAACATCAGTATGAATTCATTAGATATTTTATTCAGTGTTGGTTTAACTGTTGTATCCACTGAAAAGACCTAGAAAAAATGACTACCCCAGGATCACTGAGCATCTCTACTACCAAGACTGTGCTTATGATAGTCCAGTTCTTACTTTTAAAACTTTTTGAGGAAATGTCAGTTTCCAGGTCTACAGCAAGGAATGTACAAGATGTACTTGAAATGTTATGTTATACCAGATAGCAAGAAAGCTATTAAAAGACTCAGGAGCCCCAATAAGGAAGCTCCCAATTGCCAAAGGTGGGACCATTTAAACTCTGGGATGGATAATAATTTCAACTGATTGAAACACATTAAATACGCTTAAATCTATAAGTTCATATTGCTATCCAGATAAAATAATTAATTGCCTTTGGAAAAATGAGAAGAACCCACTCCTTATTTTGAATAGTATAAATAAAGGAAAAGAATCAAGTATTTATCCTGCATTTCTGTATAAACTGTACCACTGGGCAACAAATTATCAGATAAGGGGAAGTATTTCTTGGAAAAGTATTTGAAATAATAAATGAGAAAGTTAGAATATCACAATCTTAACTCCTAAATAACTGAGTACCAAAAGCTGATAATACAAATAATTATGTGTCTCCAGATGAAAAAAGTTCTCACTTAAACTCTTGTCAAAGGGTTAAAATATGAGGTACCATTATTAATTCTCTGGATAGTACTATTAGTTCGTATGAAATAAGAAGAAAAAATAAATAGGTTGAACTTCACCATGAGCACATAATTAGTAAAATCCTTGCTATGAGAAATTCTACATGCTACATGCCTTTAAAAAAAACAGTAAATAATAAGAAACAAAAGGATGAAAGAGGAGCATTACATTAAAAGAGACAAGGGGAAATGCTGGGGAGTGATATTGTCCAAATTATATTGATATACTATGTGCATGTATGACTTTATAATGACAGACCCCATTAATACATACTACTATAATGCACCAATAAAACATGAGGAGAAAAAAGAGACTAAATTATGGCATCTAGGCAGGCACTGTTGAGTAATGAAAGCACATAGGAATTCAAAGAACTAATTACTAAGAAACTAATAATGGTGGTTCCTTTTGAAAGTATAAATGCGGTTTTAGATGGAGACTGAGCAGCAGGGGTTTGGGGGGTATTTTAGTCAGTTTTGTATCTCTATAATCAAAATACCCAATGGGAACAAGTTAGAGAAGGGAACGTTTATTTTGGCTCCTAGTTCAAAGGTTTAGTCCATGGTTGGCAAGGTCCATTGTTCTGGGCCCAAGGTGAGGCAGCACATCATGGTGAAGAGGGCATGACAGAGAGAAGCTGCTTGATTCATGGCAGCCAGAAAAGAGAGACAGGAGAGGAGAGGAAGGGAGAGGAGAAAAAGCAGAGAGCCAGGGGGAAGGGTCAGCAGGGCAGGTGAACTCTTCCAAGGCATCTCCCCCACCAGTGACCCTCCTCTTCGGGCCATGCCCCACCTGCCTAGGTGGATTGATAAGGTAACAGTTCTCATAATCTTCTTATTTCACCTCTGAGAATTCCTGAATTAACACAGGAGATTTTGAGGAACAGTTCATATCCAAACCTTAGCATGGTGCATATGAAAAAGTTCTGTTTCTTCTCCTGGGTAGTGGTTATTTTTTTTAATTCATAAAAATATACATTTTTTTCTATATTTGTGTGTCATTCTACAAAAACATGTCAAAATTCTCACTAAATTGTTTGCTGTTTACATATATTTTATTGGTCTGATATGAATTTCTGTATTAAAATAGGTACTTAGCAAATGTTGCTGTCATGTTTTAGAATGAGGCAACTGAACTATAAAGAAATAGTTCTAGTTTGCATGAAGACGTTGATGATTAACAGCATTAATCATCCAAAATACCCTCACATTAGTAAGCAAACCACATAGTGGACTTTTACTAAAAAAGTAAGCCCATCTGATTCATTCCAGTGAGATTTGTTAGGTGCCTACTTTGTGCCTGAATATCCTTTTATGACTGAATGCTACCCCAGGTCACAGGAAATATTTGACTAGCTATGATTGAATAAGATTTACCAAAAATTCTTCATCAATTTAACCCATAGAAAGTATATTTCTCTAGTTTTCCATAGAGCTACATTTAACTCACATCCGTGAGAGATGACTCTTCAGTAATTTCCTATTAAGCTTCCTCTTAAAACTGCAGGTATTTTTTCCATCTGCTCACTGCTCACCAGTGGTAATAGCTGCTAGGCAGAGGGGAAGACTGTGAGCTCCCAACAGAATTTCTATACCCCTAGTTTTTCTTCCTAACAGAACTCCAATTATTTGGAGTACCATAATGTATAATTGTCTGAAAGTAGGCAGAAGTCACCGTGTGGGGCTTTCAGAAAAGAATTTTAGAAGATGCTAAATGAACTGACACATGCCTTTTTTCTCCCTGCACCCCCACCTTTCATTTCATCCAACCAGGAACCTGGGCTGGAGTTGCAGCAAAGACCACGTGACCTTGACAAAAGTACGCAGGTATACAGGTATGGCCAGAAAAAAGGAAAGAGGGAGCCTAGTGCCTGGTAACACTCTGAAGCCACCACAGTGGTCCTGTACTGATTATTTCCAGACTCCTCTTTGCAAAGGAAAACTAAATCCCAACTTTTTAAGTGCTTTTATTTTGAATTTCAGTTACTTAGCTATTAACTGATATAATAACCGCTCTGATTATCAGTGTCCAACAAAAAAAGTATACCACTGATAAAACATTTGATAAAAGTGTGCATGAAGTTGCATATGTGAAAAAATAAAAATTCTCAGACATGGAAATTATGCTTCTTAGAACCTTTCATAGTAAAGAGGATTGCTAGGACTTACCAGCTCTTGATGATGTGAAGAGAGAAATATTAAAATGAACAATGGTGAAGGGCCAATCTTTGTGGTTTATCTTCAACAATTTTCCATGGAATGTCATTGACAACATCAGCAGCAACAGCACCAGGAATATTTATTAGGCATCTGTAAAACTTCAAATTATACAGATGGAAGAACTGTTTGAATTAATCTGGTAGCATGATCCTGCCTCCTAGGGAACATTCATACATGTACTTGTCACCACATAGCTTCAAGACAGAGGCTGCCATCAAGAAGAAAAACATAGTTTTTGGCAACTACAGGACACATCATTTCTTTCCATCATTGGCAAGACCTTGGCTGGAATTCTTTTGGATCAGTTACTGCTCACTGATGGCAACTGTGTACTCCCAGAATAACTGTGGCTTTAAACCACAGGGCAACTGACATAATCTTTGCTCTATGTCAGAAATAAGAAAAATACAGAAAACAGCCTGAACATTACTAAATTTATTGACTGCCTTAAAATTTTGATGGTGTCTGTAGACCTCAACTATAAATTACTCTCTAGCTTTCTGTGCCTATGATTTGTCAGTATCTAAGAAGTGGGTTGGACTGTGTTCATTAATTAGTTAATTAATCAACATTAATTTATACAGTTACTATATACCCAGCTCTAGAGATTGTAGTTATTTGTATGATCATCTATTTAATACTATCTTTCTTTACGATATATGTTCTATACAGAAATGCCTGAGAATATCTTGTCCACCTCTGAATTCCCAGTACCTCATATATATTATTAGATGCACAATAAACATTTGTTGCATGAATAAAGATGTAAAGATTTTTAAGACACAATTCCTTTCATTTCCCCACTGGGGAGACAAAACAAAACAATTATACTTTATTATCTAGATTAATCTTCATAGTTTCCCCTGCTGAGCCGTGCTATTCAACAGAACTTCCTGCAATGAAGAAAATATTCTGTATCTACACTGCCCCAAATGGTAGACTCCAGCCACATGTGGCAACTGAGTGTTTGAAACGTGACAAGTGCAACTACACCACACTACTTCATTGCCATCTTACTCTACACTGCTTAGATTAGTTTTAATTTTTAACATTCACTTAGAAATTTCTTGGAGTTTGAAGTAGAGAATGGGAGTCCTAATATTTGTTTGGCCAATACAGTACCCCCAAAATGTATACAACCAAAAGAAACCCTGGAAAGACGATCACTATGTTATTTGCAAGGAAATTTCACTTTTCTAAGTCATATTTAAAGAAAGAGTAGAATAGACTTTACCATCTTAAGCTATATAAAAAGCTAGTCACATTGAAGTATGCAATATTAAGTTATAATTATAAAATCTAACATTTAGAATAAAAATAATATCTTCATAATAGTGTTAATAAGGACACCACTTTTTATCCCAAGTAGTGCTATACTGTTAACAGGAACGTTACACTGCAGGATATTCATTCAATTACTCCATGTACATTTATTGAGTGTTTACTATATGCCAAACATATTTATAGCATTAGAAACACAGTAATGGAAAGAGAGAAAATTCTTGTCTTCTTGGAGCCTTTACTTCGGTAGATAGAAACAACATCAACAACAACAGCAAAAAAAAAAAAAAAAAAAAAAAAAACAAAGATATAAGTAAAATACACAGAATGTCAGGTAATAATAAGTCCTATGGAGAAGAATAAATCAGGGGAGTGGATAAGGATGCACAGTGAAGGAAAGGACTGGCCAGGGAAGGCCTCACTAAAATGATGATATCTGAGACAAGACTTAGAGGTAAAGAGGAGAGCCAGACTTGAGTTTCAGACAAGGAAACAGCAAAATCAAGGAGCCGGTGTGTCCAAGGAACAGCAAACAGGCCAATGTACCTGCTGCTGAGAAGGAAGTAGACAAGTAGAAAAGAGGTCAGAGCAGCCACCAGATTGAGAAGAGGCTTGGAGACTACTGCAAGGACCTTAATGTAATCCTAAGAATAATGGGAACCTTTTGGATAGTTTTTAATGGGAAGTGAGAAGATACGACTCACATTTTCAAAGGCCCACTCTGGTTGCTAAATTTAAAAAGAGACTGTTAAAGGTGAGTGGCAGTAGGGAGAAGAAAAGGAAAAAAAACAGAAAAAGTTCTCCTGCCCTCAATTAGCTTGCTTTCTAATTTGACATCCCATAACCAGAGCTGATACTATTCAATCTTACAAAGGACTTTTCTTAATTCAGGTATTTAATTATACAACATTATGACTTCTGAAAAGTCAATCTCATTGACATCTGCAACAACCAGAAACAATTGCTGCACTTATATCAAGTATAACCTGCCTCAAGCAAAATGAGAAAGAGAAAAGGGGGTGCTATTTCTACTTAAAAATCTCTTAAAAAGGAGGGGATATCCCCAAAATCTGTCCTAGTAATTCAGGTTTCACAAAAAGGTATTGAGACTAATAAACTACTCCGTTACCAAAAGGAGGTCAACTTAACACAGGCTATAAAGATTCAAGATTTCTCTTCTGTGATTTACATGTCACCCACAAACCTCTGGTTTTCCTGGAAATGTTAAGGGCCAAGAGAAATCTCTCAGCAATTATTTCAAAACAGCAGAACAACTTAAGAGAGGCCACATTTGAGTTGAATAAGAGCACAGGATCCTAGGAAAAGAATGTCAAATTGAACCTCACCTCTATCCCGTGCTAGATGTATGACCTTGAACAAATGATTTAGTCTCTACCTCATAGGTCCATGCTAAAAAGTTGGCTAAGGCATGTGGTGTGCTTAGGGGAAGCCTGGCATGTAGGAAATGCTCACTAGGTGTTGCTTTAAACATGTGATAACATTATTGACCCCTTAGATCCCAGGAGCTATCCTGAGTGCTTACACATCAATCCTGACAATCTTCTGAAGTAGGTGTTATTGGTATCTGTGTTTTGCAGGAGAGGAAATAAGCACAGAGGGGTGAAGTAGCATGTTCATGTACATGTGTAAGTGGCAAATCTGAGTTTTAAACCCAGATGCACTGGCTCCCTAGCTCTTGCTCTTAAATGATGCTGTTTTCTGCCTCTCACATGCTAGAGTTGATCATATCCATTTATACATGTGGAAGGCCTCCAATATGCCCCTCCCCAGAAGAATTCAGTTTGAATCCCTGAAACCTGTTAGAGTATTACCTTATTTGGAAAATGGAACTTCGCAAAAATTAAGGATAGAGATAAGGAAACAGTTCTGGATTATCCTAGTGGGCCCTCAGTGGCACCACATGACTTTAAAAGAGAGAAAACAGAGGGATATTAGGGGCAGAAATGGAGAAGACCATTAAAAAGAGAGCAGAAGACGATGTAGCCATAAACCAATAAATGCCAAAGGTCACCAGAAGCTGGAAGAAACGAAGAAAGACTCCCCTAAAGCCTCAACTGGGAGAACAACCCTGTCCGCACATCGGTTTTAGTTTTCTGGCTTCCAGAACGATAAAATTTCTTTGCTATAAGCTACCAAGTTTGAGGTAATTTGTTATAGCAGACCCAAGAAATTAATAAACACTTCATCCTACTCTAGAACCTTGTGACCTCTGTTCTCTTGGTTAAAAAAAACTTGTTCATACATTTATCACAAATTTATTGAAAGTTTAGCATGTGTCCAGCTGTTCTTGGTATAGGGGAGAGAAGAGTAAACAAAGTTCCTGCCCCCAGGGACATTTGGAGAGATGGACAATACACATGTAAACAAATTAGATAAACTTGGAAGCATAGTGAAGAAAATAAAGAATGAGAGGAATAGGGAATGACCGGGAAGGGGGCTTCTTTAGCTCCTGGAACAAAGGAAGCTCTCTCAGGTGCTCAAAAGCTGAGTCTCATGATGATGAGCAGCAAATGCTCAGATGAATAATGAGAGAAAGATGCTCCTGACAGAAGGCACAGCAGAGAAGAGGTATTCAGCCCAAAATGATCCTGGCATGTCACCTGCAGAGAAAGGTCAAGACAGCTAGAGAGGCAAGAAAGAGGGAGAGTAGTAAGAAATATAGTTAGTAAGGAAGGCCTGGGCCAGGCCATGTAGGACATTTCTATCAATGATCCATTGCTACAATAATACTTCATGAGTATTACTCTATAATTTTTCCTTCTTGTAACAAACATACTCAAAATTTCAGAAGGCACACAACAAAAATGTTTATGACTTATGCTTTCGAGGTCAGCTGGGAGCCAGCTATACAGCTCTGCTGACCTTGACTGGACTTGCTCTAATATCTGATGATTAACAGGATGGCCACTGGCTGAGGATGGCCTCAACTATGGCTGCCGGCATCACATGGCTCTCTTTCATGTAGCTCTCTCCAGCAGGCTAGCAGAAAAATGTTGTCATGGTGATGACAGAGGCTCAGAGGGGAATCCCCAAAGTGAAAGACCATGTCAACTTTTCCTTGTGTGGTATCTGATAATTTCTCACTAGTTTAATCCAATTGGGGTGAGATTCAGAGTGGGCAGGCACTAGAGTTACATGGCATGGATACAGGGAACCATGCTATAGCATTCAGAGAAAGCTAGAAGGAGAAGAATCATGGAGGAGATTTTAGATTTAGATGGGGGGACAGACAAGATGAGGGAATTTTAAAGAGCAGGGAATTTCATGAGAAAAGTTACAATGACAGTGAGAAGCATGTACATACGTGGAATGAAAACACCGGCATGTATGCCAATATCAAGATGTTTTTATCTGATCCAACATCTATCACAAACAGAAGAACATGGAGTTCAATAAATGAATCACATTTTCATTTACATTTCAAACTGTTTTTAGAGTATAGAGTTCTCAACATAATAAGTAGGAATGTCTGAGGCTAATGACAGCAATGAAAGTACAAATTAGAGATTCCTAACTTGTGCAACAATGAAAACTCAATGAAATATTTACCGTAAATAATGGTGAAGAAACCCGAAATTGTGAATCAATGTATACATATAACAATTCTTGTTGGTTAACTCAGTGTTGAAAGCTAGTATCAGGTTGTTATTCTGGAAGCATGCTCCTGACTCCAAAATTGTTAGGAATCAAAACAAAATCCAACAATCATCTTTGCAAGGCAACGGGTATGATAGCCATGAAAATAATCTCAAGAATGTTCATATGACTCTTAATGTCACTTATAGTTGATTTGTGCCAATAGTTGTTAAAGCAATTCTCAAGATTATTAGCCAAGGCTGAGACATAGCTCAGGGATAGAGCACTTTCCTCACACTTGATGGGCACTGAGTTCAATCTTCAGCACCACATAAAAATAAATAAATAAAAGATACTATGTCCATCTACAACTTGTCCATCTACAAGCCTAAAGCTCTAAAAATTAAGGACATCCAATTCACTAGAACTGTGTCTTCATTTGGCTTCTTAAACTCTTTTATTAATTCTGTTTACATGACAGTTAGAGCAACATACTTTCCAGTTATAAGACCCAGAGAAACAGCCAGGCCACTATGATTCTTAGAGATGAATTTTAAATCCTTGTAAAACTAATTAAAAGAGGAAACCATATGCAAGGCAGACTCATCATTCAATGACATATTGTTGCAACATAAATAAATCCACATTTAACAGCTGTAACAGTGGAACAAAGCTTAAGGACATCAGTGTTCCTGCCCAACTTGTTCATATGCACTGGACTAACAGTAGATCATCACCAAACTCTCTCCACTCTGCCATCTGCAAGTCCACTGCACTGAGCGTCACAAGAAGATACTGATGGAGAAAAATGGGAGGGCTTTCCCAAGTCTACAGCCTCTTAGCACTCCCACAAGCCCAAGTGGTGTGATGGAAACCTTCAGTGTCTCTGAACCTTCAAAGGAAAGACAGACTGAAGTTGATTCTTACTTGAAAAGGGTCAACTTATCAACCAGACTTAACACTTACCTTCCCAAGCCCACTGCCGATCTAAATGCCCAGAAGGAGCTAGCTTTCCCTGGCAACCACCTAACACAACACACATACCACCCTCTCCTAAGGGAGTGCTGGCACTAAGTCTCTTGTGAGCCCAAATCACCAGACCATGTGCCCCGATGCCCTTTCCCCGTAGCCACATGTGAGCCTGTTGAGACATCTATCTTACCCACACTTTCATCTCTAGATAGATCTGTGTTTTCTCTTTTCCTCTCTGATCTTTGTACCATGCCTCTTGGGTAACACACACACTTAGAGTCTTCCCAACTTAATTGTCCTTCTCACCACCACCTGTTTAAGAGTTGGGAAGGAGAATGTCCTTTTCATTACATACTGTCAATAGCATGAAACACCTCCTGTTAGCTGGGTCCCATGAATTCAGCAATGCTGAATTTGCTTACCATCAAAATAAAAGTCATAATGCTCTCTGATCATCAAGCTATAATATCTTCCATGTTAAAAAAAAGGATAATTCCCTTGGTGTCACCTTTCTGTCCCCAACACAACTCTTCTTCATTCCTCTATAAATTGTTGACATGTTGCATATATCCATTATCTCTACTTATTCTCTCATTCTTTTTAAAACCTTCTCCTATTAGGTGTTAACCCCTACCAGTGTCATTGAAACCTCATCATTAAGGTCATCAGTGAGTACCACACAGCAAAGTTAAAGATGAATTCTTAGTTCTCACCTTACAATTCCAGTAGCACTTGATATAGATGATCATTGTGCTTGTCTACATTTATTGAGATAATTTTGATTTTTTTCCTTTATTCACTTAAATGGCAAATTTCAATGATTCATATATATAATACATATATAATATATAAATATAAATAGATATATATGTATATGTATATGTATATATATATATATATATATATATATATTAGATGGACACAATACTTTTATTTTATTTATTTTTATGTGGTGCTGAGGATTGAACCCAGTGCCTCACATGGGCAAAGCAAGTGCTCTGCCACTGAGCCCCAGCCCCTGATTCTTTAAAAAGTGAAACTATTTTAGATTCTAGAAATAAATCCATATAACTGGATTCTGTTTCATAATATTTTGCTTAGGATTTTTTTGGGGTGGGCAGAGTATTAGAAATTGAACTCAGGGGTACTCAATCACTGAGCCACATCCCCAGCCCTATTTTGTATTTTATTTAGAGACAGGGTCTCACTGAGTTGTTTAATGCCTCACTTTTGCCGAGCTGGCTTTGAATTGGCAATCCTCCTGCCTCAGCCTCCTGAGCCACTGGAATTACAGGTGCGGGCCACTGCTAACAGCTTGCTTAGAATTTTTATATCTCATGTTCACTGGAAAGACTGGCCTGTAATTTTCCCTTATTATAATATTTTTTCCAGGGTTTTTTTCTTGTTTATATTAATTCATATTTCATTTCTTTATTTATTCTAATTTGTTATACATGAAGGCAGAATGTAATTCATTTCATATTACATATAGAGAGTACAACTTTTCAAGTCACTGGTTGTACACAAAGTATTTTCACACCATTCTTGTCTTCATACATGTACTTAGGGTAATGATATCTAATTCATTCCACCATCTTTCCTACCCCCTTGCTCTCTCCTTTTCCCTCCCTCCTCTTTGCCTTATCTGAAGTTCCTCTGTTCCTCCCATGTTCCCCCTCCATCACCATTATGAGTCAGCATCCTCACATCAAAGAAAACATTCAGTCTTTGTTTTTTGGGGATTGGCTTACTTCGCTTAGCATTATATTCTCCAACTCCATCCAATTACCTGCAAATGCCATGATTTTATTCTCTTTTATTGCTGAGTAATATTACATTGTGTATATATACCAAAGTTTCCTTATCCATTCATCTACTGAAGGGCATCTGGGTTGGTTCCACATTTTAGCTATTGTGAATTGTGCTGCTATAAACATTGATATGGGTGTGTTCCTGTAGTATGCTGTTTTTTAAGTCTTTTGGGTATAAACTGAGGAGTGGGAAGCTGGGTCAAATGGTGGTTCCATTCCAAGTTTTCCAAGGAATCTCCATACTGCTTTCCATATTGGCTGCACCAATTTACACTCCCACCAGCAATGTATGAGTGTGCCTTTTCCCCCACATCCTCGACAACACTTATTGTTGTTTTTATTCATAATAGCTGCCATTCTGACTGGAGTGAGATGAAATCTTAGACTAGTTTTGATTTGCATTTCTCTAATTGCTAAAGATATGGAACATTTTTTCATATATTTGTTGATTGATTGTATATCCTTTTCTGAGAAGTGTCTTTTCAGTTCCTTGGCCCATTTATTGAGTGGGTTGTTTTTTTGGTGTTAAGGTTTTTGAGTGCTTTATATATTATCCTAAAATTGGTGCTGTCTGATGTGCTTGTGGTAAAGATTTGCTCCCATTCTGTAGGCTCTCTATTCAACTCACTGATCATTTCTTTTGCTGAGAATAACTTTTTAGTTTGAATCCATCCCATTTATTGATTCTTGGTTTTAATTCTTGTGCTATAGGAGTCTTATTAAGGAAGTTGGGGCCTAAACTGACATGATGAAGATTTAGGACTACTTTTTCTTCCATTAGGCACAAAGTCTCCTGTTTAATTCTTAGGTACTTGATCCACCTTGAGTTGAGCTTTGTGCATGATGAGAGATAAGGTTTAATTTCATTTTGTTACATGTGGATTTCCAGTTTTCCCAGCACCATTTGTTGAACAGGCTATCTTTTCTCCAATATCAGTTTTTGGCACCTTTGTCTAATATAATAAGATAATTGTAATTATGTGGGTTTGTCTCTGTGTCCTCTATTCTGTACCATTGGTCTACAGCTCTATTTTGGAGTCAATACTATGCTGTTTTTGTTATATTGCTCTGTAGTATAGTTTAAGATTTGGAATAGTAATGCCAATAGCTTCACTCTTCTTGCTAAGGATTGATTTGGCTATTCTGGGTCTCTTATTCTTCCAGATGAATTTCATGATTGCTTTTTCTATTTCTATGAGAAATGTCATTGATATTTGATTGGGATTGCATTTGAATCTGTATAGTGCTTTTGGTAGTATGGTCATTTTGATAATATTAATTCTGCCTATCCAAGAACAAGGTAGATCTTTCCATCTTCTAAGGTCTTTTTTTCTTTAGCATTCTGTAGTTTTCATTGTAGAGGTCTTTCACTTCTTTCATTAAAGTTGATTCCCAAGTTTTTTTTTTTTTTTTAAATGGGGTGGTTTTCCTAGTTTCTTTTTCTGAGGATTTGTCCCTGACGTACAGAAATGCCTTTCATTTATGGATTTTGTATCCTGCTACTTGGCTGAATTCATTTATTATTTCTAGAAGATTTCTGGTGGAATTTTTTGGGTCTTCTAAAGTTAGATTCATATCGTCAGCAAATAGTGATAATTTGAGCTCTTCTTTTCCTATCCATATCCCTTTAATTTCCTTCGTCTGTATAATTGCTCTGGCTAGAGTTTCAAGAACTATGTTAAACAGAAGTGGTGAAAGAGTGTATCCCTATCTTGTTCCAGTTTTTAGATGGAATGCTTTTAATTTTTCTCCACTTAGAATGATGTTGGCCTGGAGCTTAGCATAGATAGCATTTACAATGTTGAGGTATGTTGCTGTTATCTCTAGTTTTTCTAGTGTTTTGAACATGAAGGGGTGCTGTATTTTGCCAAATGCTTTCTCTACATCTATTGAAGTGTTCGTATAATTTTTATCTTTGAGTCTACTGATGTAATAAATTACATTTACTGATTTCTGTAGTGCACCATGATCAAGTAGGGTTCATCCCTTGATCATGGTGCACTATCTTTTTGATATGTTTTTGTATTCGATTTGCCAGAATTTTATTGAGAATTTTTGCATCTATATTCATTGGAGATATTGGTCTGAAGTTTTCTTTCTTTGATGTGTCTTTGTCTGGTTTTGAAATCAGGGTGATATTGGCCTCATAGAATGTGTTTGGAAGTGTTCCCTCTTTGAGGAGTATTGGTGTTAGTTCTTCTTTTAAGGTCTTGTAGAACTCAGCTGTGCATCCATCTGGTCCTGGGCTTTTCTTAGTTGGTAGGCTTCATGGCATCCTCTATTTCCCTTTTACCAAGTTTATACTGGACTCATAAAAAGAGCTGGGAAGATAATAAGTCATGGTTCAATCAGAGTGTTTTTGTTTAGGTGTGGTATCCCCCAAAAGCTCACAGGTAAGACAATGCTTTAACCTGATCAATGGGTTGATCTCTGATGGGATTAACTGAGTGGTAACTGGAGGGGGTGGGGTGTGCTGGAGGAAATGGTTCACTAGGGGTGTGGCTATGGGGTACATATTTTGTATCTGGAAAGTGGAGTCTCTCTTTCTCTCTCTGCTTTCTGATCACCATGATGTGATCTGCTTCCCTCCGCCATATTCTCTTGCCATGATGTTCAGCCTCACCTCGAACCCTGAGGAATGGAGCCAGCCTTCTATGGACTAAGACCTCTGAAACCATGAACCCCCAAATAAACCTTTCCTCCTCTACAGTTGTTCTGGTCAGGTCCTTTAGTCACAGCAGGGGAAAAGCTAACTAAAACACAGAGAAATAGAACTATACATATATATGCACATAAACAGAAACATACATGATTTGTTATAGGATTTGATCTCATGCAACCATACAAGTTATTAAGTAGCACTTGTAAGATTGTTCCATCTCATTCTGAAGTTCACAGGGCAGGAAATTGGGGAAGACAGATGGATATAAATTAACTGGAATCTACCAGCATGAATTGACACCCATGAGGACAGACTGAAACTCATGTCAGATCATGCTGCCTCTGGCATGAATGGTCTGAATGTCCTGAGGAAAGCTAGCCCCCTCTGTTACACAGCAACAACCAAACATAGGTCAGTGGTCAGAGAAACTGAAAGTGGTTCCAGAGGAAAGTGGAGCAGTTGCCAGTCTGACTACTACCCCAGCCAAAAGGATGAGCCAGCAGACAAGCGACATCTGTATGAATTATAAGTGGCCTCTGCTTCACTCCCACTCTTCAAATTTTAAAAAAAAAAGTCTTTTGTGGCCCACTCCAACAGGAAACATACAGGTAAAGAACGTGAAATTCAGGGCTGGAGTTGTAGCTCAGTGGTAGAGCACTAGCCTCGTGTGTGTGAGACTCTGGGTTCAATCCTCAGCACCACATAAGAAATAAATAAATAATCAAATAAAATAAAGTTATTGTATCTATCTACAACTAAATATTTTTTTCAAAAAAAGAATGTGAAATTCTGGAAAAGGTAATTCAGCATAGGCAAGTTGATAACATTACAAAACTACCACAGAGCACTTAACTCTACTAGCAGTTTTCAAGTTGTCACGCACTATAGTCACCATATTATATAAGAGATCTCTTTTTTTTAATACCTTTATTTTATTTGTTTTTATGTGGTGCTGAGGATTAAACCCAGCACCTCGCATGTGCTAGGTGAGCGCTCTACTGCTGAGCCACAACCCCAGCCCCAAGAGATCTCTTTTTATTATTCCTAACTAAAATGTTGAATCCTTTGACTAGCATCTCTCCAATCCTTCTTCCTTGGCAACTGACTTTTTTGGTTATCAGGCAAATACAAGCAAAACCACAAGGAGATATCATTATTCATCTATCAAAATGGATAGAATTAAGACTGTCAACATCAAATGTTGCTCTAACATAATTAATTCAAGTGTAAAATGGTACAATCACTTTGGTAAATAATCTGACAATTTCTTATAAAATCAAATATACATCTAACTTAAGACCCAGCAATTCTATTCCTAGGTATTTACCTGAGAAAAATAAAAACATATGTCCCTCCTATACACACACACACACACACAAAAAAAAAAAACTGTACGAGAATGCACATAGCAGCTTTACTCATAATTGTTCAAATCTGGGAGTAACTCAAGAGTCCATCAAGAAGAAAATGGATAAGCCAAATGTGGGATTTTTATAATAGTAATAAAAAGGAAGAACTAGTGATTCACACAACATCACAGATATATGTCAAATATGCTGGGAGGGGACTTGCATTAAAGATTACTCACTGTGTGACTCCACAAAGATCAAAGCACTACATGATAAAAAAAAAAATTTGAACAGCAGAAGACTGGATTGAGGGACAGTGGGAAGGAGGTGATATAGAAACACCATGAAGAGGCAAGACATTACCAGGGTGAAGGTAATATACTGTATCTTAAAAGAAATTTAGGTTACACAGAATATATATTTTTCAAACATACATATATGATTTATGCATTTAATTTTCTATAAATTTTACCTAAAAAGAAAAACTCTATAAATATTAGATTCTAGGCAATAATATATATGCTGTAGTATTTAATGGAATATGTATTGATATGTGAAATGTGCTTTGAAATGTATTAAAAGAACAAGATGATAAATAGTAAGAGAAAAAAATAGAAGAATGCAAACAAAATGTTAATGGCAGTAACTAGATGGAATGTATGAGCTCACTAAAGAAATTTGAAAAGGAATTTCAACTCTGCTTATACCTTTTGATAACATAAGTGAACAATCTTGGCTTTTACACTCATAAAATCAGCCATTAAACCAATGAATAACTGACATTTGATTTATTGTAAATTGACTAGCAACACATAGAAAAGATATGCTAACTGGAAGAAAGAAAAGTTCAATAAAGTGATTTATAAATACATGGTGTTGGGCTGGGGTTGTGGCTCAGTGGTAAAGCACTTGCCATGCATGCGTGGGGCACTAGGTTTGATCCTCAGCACCACATAAATAAATTACATAAAGGTATCATGTCCATCTACAACTAAAAATTATAAACAAATAAATAAATACATGGTATTAGTAGTAGTTTTTCAGAAAATAAAGATCATATCTGATATAAATAGCTTGTGCTTTCCCAAGGTTTTCTGAACCACCCCTTCCCATCTGGCAATAGTTTTCTTTCAAAATCCCCTTCTACCACTTGGAGACATTTCATTTTCAGCATCAATGAAAAAGAAATCTACTATGCTCCACTGCACATCACAGTAACCAATGTTAAAAAATTTATCATTAAAAAATTTGGAAACTATATCCATAATTAAATGGTTATGGGAGAACCTCATAATGTTCAAGAGGCTATGACAGTTTAAGCAAAATAAAGGAAAACATTAACTAACTTTTCTAAACCGTCAAAATGGTTTGGATTTGGTCTCAATTTTGGATGAAGATCAGCCAAACCAATTTGACCAATGGAAACCTAAATCAAAATACATAATTGTTAATATTTATATACTTCCAAAACAGCAGCTAAGAAAAAACAGTTACCATTAACAAGCATTTCTGTAGATTAAACAGGCACCTTTAGAGTGGGTTTCAGCTCTGGGAAACAAACCAAAGAACAAACAGAAACATTATAAAGATAATGGAACTCTAAGAGCAAAGATTTCAGGGGATGACAGTCTCTTTATAAATATGCTAAGAGACCATCTGCCTAAAAGATTTAGGTAGCCTCCAGGTGAATCAGCAGCTATCTACCTCTGATAAAATACACTGAAGTGAAATGGACAAACTACAGAATAATGTATATTCCTAAAACAAACTAAAAGATACAGAGAATTGAATGTTTCTATAGTCACTAAAAAAAGTAAATTAATCATTAAAAGACAAACTCCCACTAAGTAAACATAAAGCCCAAATAGTTTAATAGTAGGAAAAAATATAAAGAATAAATCTTCCCACTCAGTTCAATTATGAAGTTAGTAGAATATTAATTTACAAGAGGAAATTATAGATGAGTCTCACATATAATAAATGTAAAATGTCCTAAATCAAATATTGCCATATTGAATATAATTAAAAGGTTTGTTTCAAAACACATGGTTAAATTAACACTGGAGAAATCTACCAACTTAGCATATTAAAGACTGAAGGAGAAAATGATCATCTCAACAATATATGCAGAAAAAGCATTTAATAAGATTGAAAAACAATGCATAATAAAAAAAATCTATTTGTAATCCAGAAATAGAATACCCTTCACCTTATAAAAAGTGTCTGTAATAAGCCTTTGCAAACATCATGCTCAATGGTGAGACACTGAAATCATTCTGTCAGTTCATGAACACAACAGCGTTATCTCCATTCCCAACACATACTGCAAGTTTTGGCCAAGTCTGTATGAACATAGGCGTGCACCACACACACAATATAAACACACTTACAAGGAAGAAATACAATGCCTCTGTTTTATTATCAATATTAATTGTCTTCATAGAAAATGCCAAAGTATCTAAATTTTATAAACTATTAAAGAATTTAGAAAGTTTTTTTTCTATATTAGATCACTAATACAAAAGCCAACTGCATTTGTGCATACCAGAAATAATGCTGGAAAAAGTAGTTTTAAAAAAGATACATTTAGTTAAATAATTCGACTTCTCTCCAAAATGAATCTATAAAATCAATGAAATTACCTTGAAATCCCATCAAATTTTCTCCCAGAAGTTGAAAAGCTGATTTTAAGATATATAAGGAAAAGAAATGTTCAAGAGTAGCCAAGGAACTGCTGTTGAAGTAAAACTGGTGGGTAAGGAGAGGGCTGAGAAAAATTACCTTCAGATATTAAAAATATAAAGTTATATTAATTAAAACTGTAAAATGATAGTGGAATAAAGAGTTCAGAAAGGCACACACACACACACACACACACACACACACACACAAACCTGTTGTACTGCACAGGTGCCATAGCAGATCAGCAGGGAAAGGCTGATTCAATTGAGAAATATGTAAGAATATTGGAAAAGTAAAATTCTACTTCTAAGATCATACACAAAATTCCAGATAAATTAAAAATTTAAGTGTAAAAATAAAAATATTTTAACTTTTAAAAGAAAATATATGGGAATATGCTAATAATCTCAAAATTGGGAAAGATTTCTAAAAAATAACACATTAAAAAAGTACTAATCATAAAGAAAAAATATTAAACATTAAAAATTAATCAGTTTGGTTCACCCAAAAATACTACAAGAAGGCTGAGAAGACAAGACAAAAACCTTAGAGAAAATATTTGTACCACAGAGGGCTAACAAATCATTAACAACCAAAATATTATATAAAGAATTCCCATAAATCAATTAGAAAAAGACAACCCAATAGAAAATGGACAGAGAGAGAAAAGGTATTTTACATTAAATGGAAAGATAAATGGCTCACAGACATATGAAAAGGCACTCAACCTCTTTGGTAGTTAGAGAAATAAAAATTAAAAGGGAATACCTAAGCATTGGCTAGGACATAGAAGAATGGGACTCCTCAGATCCTGCTGCTGGGAGCATAAACCGATTACTACTCTTCTAGAAAATATTTTGGCATTAGTAAAACTGAATATATGCATACTCCAGGGTCCAAAAATCCCATACTTTGGAATATACCCTAAAAATATCTTAGACGTATATACCAGAAAACATATGAGAATATATTCTCTTACTCACTGGAATCAAAAGTAGACATTAATTCTGAAATGTATGATTAAAAATCTTATAACATCCAAAATTAACATTTATGGAGCACATAAATATTCTTTTCCAGGACATCTTAATCATTTACTGCTAAATCCACTAATAAATATCAGCGTTATCCTTTTGTAAACATAGAGACAAAACACATCTGACAGGTCAGTTTTAGATGAAGCATGAATGCCTTTTTGTTCACACTGACAAGTTTATGTCATTTAAACACCAAAGACAATATCAAGTGTTTATCAAAGAAAATCCCTTCTGAAGATTATTTCAATTTAATCCGAATTAAAAGAAAATAAAAACTTTTATCCTTATCCTTGAGTGAAGTAACTTGAGTTTTAATATCTTAATCAGAAAATACACTGAAGGAAACAATAATATTTGAAAGAGCCTGATGTCCTGTGGTCTTCCTTAATAACTACCCATTTTCAAGAGACTATAATCTACTCCACGGAAAGCCTTTTACCAAGGATCTTAATCAGATTCTCAGAAAAGTCACACTTAAAATAAACAATATGCCACTAGATCCAAAACAATGTAGGTATTAGCAGCTATACAAAAGCCTCTATCTGATGAGTCATGTCTAAAATGATGAAAGTGTAAGTCTTTGAAGTGCTTTCTATTCAACCTGGAAAATATATAAAGGTAGGATTTAGCAAGCAGGTTGACAGGGAAACATCCTTGTTTGTCTTTATGCAAACATCAAACTAAGAATGGCAAAAATGAGTCTCTCTTCCTATATATTAATATTAACTTTTTCTCTGTTTTCTCAAGGTATTTTACTTTCAGCTTCCAAGTCCATAAGAAATTTAGAAGATGACATGGTGTTTAATACATTTCGGATGGGAAAAGCCTTTCAGAAGGAAGATACTGCAGAAAGATCAGTTGTTGCCCCTTCTCTGGAACAGTATAAAAATGATGAGAACAGTTTCATGAATGATGAGGAAAACAAAAATTCAAAGGTGAGTAGCTATGTGACTTGTCTTTTATTGTAACAGAAATGTAAATTACTTTTTTAAATCTTCTGAAAAGAAAAATTGACATGTTTATTTAATAAATAGAAATATATGCAAATAGTGACAATATGCATTAGTAGGATAACTGATGACAATTCATGTAAAACAGGTGGCTCTCTCATCCCAGAGAATATCTTTTATACAAAAGTTTTTTTCCCCCCGACTAAACTTGTATCTAAGCTATTTTTAAGGAGTCAAAACTAGTGCAGAACATCTTTAAGTTGATCAATAAGGGCATTAAACAATAGTATCATTGCTCCATTCCAAAGAAGACAGCTAAAACACAAATTTTCTCTTCACAGAACACAGGCTCCAAACATAATTTTGTGAGTCATGGTCTGCCACTGAATCTGGCTATAAAGCCTTATCTTGCATTAAAGGGATCTGTAGCTTTTCCAGTTGAGAATGGAGTTCAGAATATTGAATCAACACAAGAAAAGAGAGAAATTGGGGATGAAGAAAACTCAGCTAAGTTTCCAATAGGAAGGAGAGATTTCGACAGTGAGTAGTCTTTTAAAATTCAGTTCTTACATCTTAATACCATAAAAAGACCTCTGAATTTAACTGAATTTGGATCTCATTATAACAAAATCAAATAAGACTGATGTTCAATTCCAGTTGACATTAAGTGACTGTCAAAAATGTGGGAATAAGAAGCATTTAGGTATGATAATTTTGGTTTACTCAGAATTAGTTATAGTAGATCCATTCTTGTTGTTGTTATTATTATTATTATTATTTCTTAGTTCTGTGTGATGATTGTAGTACTTTGAGTAATTTAAACTATTTTATTCTTCCTTCAGTGCTCAGGTGCATGCTGGGGAGAGTCTACCGGCCTTGTTGGCAAGTCTGATACCTGTTGGTTCACGTCATCTTTGGGGAAGAAAACAAAACCATTTCATTGCCAGTGGGAAGAAAACCTTTAATGTTCTATAACTTGTATATTATTTTAAATGTCTGCTTTAAAAGAAAGTAGTGTTAAGACATACCAATAATCTAAATGATGTGCTTTTTCTGTATATTAAACTTTGTGAAAATTCTGCATAATTATGACTCAGTGTTGTTTTTAAACAATGCTTATCACATGAACCTTACGTTCACTTCAAAGAAAAATTTAAAAGCATCACAACTGACACCTTGAGCTTTTATAAATTAAACATGTGACTTTGGTGTACAGCTTTCCATATGCATAAATCTAAAACACATAAAAGACACAATCATAGTCTAAAAAATTGAGTTAACTTTGTCTGGCCAGTGATGAATTTGGCCTTAGAAGTATACTTTTTGCCTTTTGCTACTTTGGTTACTTCGTTATCCAATTTATTCTGTGAATCCTTTGATGTTTTAGGTTTCTTAACATTTTTATGTTGAGGTGGTTCATTTCTGTTATCACAGAGAATATTTTCGCCATCCAAATCCACCTGTTTCCTTTTTGAGCTTTTATTTCCTGTCTGGCCACTTGATTTTCTTGATACTTTGTCATTTTCACTTCTGTCCAGATGAACATTTCCAGAACTTGTTGCAATTGTTGATTTTCCAACAGATGATTTTATACCCTCTGTTATGCAAGATGAAAAGGGGAAAGAAATCATATAATAATTCATATTATAACTTGTGACAATTTTAAAATAAATTTTAAAAATGGCTAAATAATATTAAAAAATTTATGATTTACAATAAAATAATTCTAACCAATTAAATAATTAACAAATATAACTACATTATAACATTAATTTTCATTCTGCCATACCACTTCTCATCCCTATCAATAAATATTTGTTTCAATATATGACATTTAATATTTAAGTAAATTATATGAATTATTTTTTAATACATTTAGTTAAATCAAACTGTCGTATTCCTTTCCATAAATTTGTACTTAGATTTACTCTCTTAAGTAAACTCAGGCTTTAAAAACATAAGCCTTTACATTTCATAGCTCTGTGCAAAAAAATAATCTGGGTTTATATAAATTAAAACCAATTGGCATACTAGAATCAAATTGTTATTTATTTGTTCAAATAAAGTCAATCACCAGCAAGGTTGTTTTCCATATGAAGAACACATAAAGGTTCTGATGCAGAATTCATGTTATTCCATTTATCCTTGCTTATCATGTAGTCATCTTTATAAGTACAAGCAAACTGCGATCTAATTAATGTTTGAGTCATCTGGTAACAGAAAAAAAGAAAAAAATACACAATTTATACTTTATTTTATGTTTTTATCTAGATAAACACACATTCTATAATGGTTGAGGTATAAAAAAATTTCCCTTAAAAATTCTGTTATTTGGGTCTGGGGTTGTGGCTCAGCAATAGAGCACTCACCTAGCACATGAGTGAGGCACTGGGTTCAATTCTCAGCACCATATAAAAATAAATAAAATAAAGGTATTGTGTCCAACTACAACTATACATGTTTTTTTTTAAATTCTGTTATTCATTGGAAACTTTTGACCTTTTTTGTTTTATAATTTGCAAACTCACTCTTTGCCATGGTTGGCATTTTTTTCTTTCAGCAATATTAGCTTTATGTATATTTCTGATTTTTTTTTAAATACTTGTTAAAAAATCAACTTTAGACTCTTCAGAGGTTTTTGTTACACATTCCTGTGTCTGGGCTGCTGCTTTGGAGAATGAATTTTATTATAAGTGAAAAGAATACTCATATGCATAATCATAGAAAATACAAGTTCTACATTCTAAGAAATAGAGCACAATTCTTTTGGAAAGACACCATATGGAATTCAAAGTAAAGAAATTGAGGAAGGGAGAAATGATAAAACAAAAAAGAGAAATAAGAGAGGTCAAAAGAAGAACAGAAAATAAAAGAGCATGAAAAAAGAAATGGGGAAAGGCATTTTCTTGTTTAAAATTTGTATGTGTAGGAAAACAAGAAAGATGATCTAAATGTATCATTCTAAAAAGATTCAACCAATATTTTAATAGTTAAAAATTCAAAATATTGGGGCTGGGATTGTGGCTCAGCAGTAGAGCGTTCGCCTAGCATGGGCGGGACCCAGATTCGATCCTCAGCACCACATAAAAATAAAGGCATTGTGTTGTGTCCATCTACACCTAAAAAATAAATTTAAAAAAAATTCAAAATATGTTCTTGCATCTATCAGACATAAAATAGGAACTCTTAACTTTCTTCCTAATTTGGAGAAAAATTAGAAAGAGTCAATTAAGAATTAGCTTTGAAAATGAAGAAACTTTAAGAATTAAAATAAAATTTAAGAATTCAAAAGGACATAGCAAAAAAAGTAGTTTCAGAAATGTATTCTGCAAACATAAAACCACTGGGCTGTTTTAAAGATAGGAATTAATTTCAGAACAAAGTAGCCTATATATGTAATACAAATTTCAAAATTTAAGTTTTTCTGTAACCACTCAGTTATAATGGGAAGATTTCTCCAAATAATTAGAAATCATTTCAAATCCTAAAAACACTTCAAACTATAATAAATACAGTATTCTCAATATTATTTATTGATAATAAATGACTATAAATTAGATTTATATATACAGCATATTATATTCAATAATTTATAGTATGTTATAGTATGTTATATATTCAAAGAGATCAGTGTATCATTCTACTCAGATGTTGCAAAGATAATGGCAGTAAAACCACTGACTATGGTTTAAGAAATTAGAACAGTCTTCTGTTCGGCCGTTTCATAAAGGCAAATTTTGTTAGGATAATAAATTTTCTATTTTTCTGTCCAGTAGGTTTGGGAGAACCTCTTTTTCCCAGATCACTAAAAATTATGTTTTATGTGCTTTAATGAGGCATTAGACAACTGTTGTCGTCTTCCACTTACCCACAAAAATTGCACAAAAAAATGTAGAAGATCAAAAAGTTATGTTTTTTAAGAAAGCAAACTAGAGTTGGCTGCTGATAATGAATGGGTCTATGAATACAACTCCTGTTATTCCAACCACAAGATTTCCTATAATACAATAGAAAGTTTTAGGTAGCTCTTTTTGGATATAACCCTATAAATATAGAATTAAAACAAATTATAAAGCTATTAAAATAAGTTTTATGAAAAAACACACTCTATATTATATTATATCATATCATTGCTATGTAACATTATCTGTGAACTTTTATTTCCATCTGCAAGACCAGAACTAATCATGGACATTATCTTTTCACATACTTTTTTCATTTCACCAGTTATTGCTTTATAGAGAATTATAAACTATTCCTTACAAAGAGTTACAAAAAGTATGATAAGACCTTACAGGCAAAGAGGTGCTAAGTGACTGTCTTGGATCACTCTCTCAGTACCTGCTGAGCAAAGGCACCTATAGGTACCTTCTTCCCACTACAAAATCTTCATCAGCAACACCAATAAAACACTCTAAATAAAAATACAATAATTATATTATTTACTACAGACAACTGATATTTTCTCAATCTCATGTTTAGCATAAACAGAAATTTCTTCAGCAAGCTTTGTTACTTTTATTAATTTATTTATTAATATACAATCTAAGTAAAAAATCTTTGTTTTCTGTGTACATACAGTCGAAATTGGTGCTACAACTACCTGGATTTCCTCTCTTCAGTTCCCCTGTAGAGTAATGCTGGAGCCCTTAGTGACCATAGGACAGTTCTAGAAAACCACAGTTATGAGGCAATAGATTCTTAAAGTACAGAACAGGTTCAAATGAGGGGAAAAAAATCACTTTATGAAAAAACAGCAATTATAAAATTTATTATGAAAAACAGCAATTATAAATATATCAAGATATGAGAAGGAAAACAATAATAGCTCTATGGAGGTGTTGGAAAATTGCATCCAAAAGAAATAATTGAGAGTAGTTATACTAAGGGTCTTTCTTCTTTCTTATAAAAAGTTATACATAGAGAGATTTACTTTTCTCTGTCTTGTACAAAATTTTTTAAATCAGTTACTGTTTATTAAGTTCCTTATGTGGTAAGAACACAGTATACAAAAGAGAAATGAGAATGGCTCTTATTAAGTTCCAGCTTTGCAACAGGCACACAGTATACAAAGGAGGTAACTAGGATGTCTTCTATAATTACAAAGACATTCTATTTATAAAATTTGCTGTTGACATACGGCTGGAAGGAATAAAAAACTGGATAACATACTCAAGATTGAAAAGATTCAGAAGTCTAGAAACCATAAGTAGAAAATAATAAGATGAAAATGGGTGGGGATAAACAAAGTCCTACATTTAGTCCAAAAATATCAATTACATATGTACAGGATGAGGAGAACTTGACTTGAAAACTATGTAGGAAAAAGACCTACAGATTTTAAGTGATCATGAACTTGACTGAAGTCAACAATGTGATGTCCAGCTAACAAAGCACCACAGAAAGACAAAAATGATAGTGGTGGGGGGAGCACCTGATTTGTAGTCGAAAGGCCCAGCTTCTAACACTGGCCCTATTACTTATTAGATAGAAATCTTGGATAAGCCATTATACCTCTCACTTTTCCACACAAATAAAATAACACCTCACAGTATTTCCAGAATTATATGAAGTAAAAAACATGGATAGACTATATTAGAGTTATAATGAAGATACTGTATAGTTATTATTGTAGTAACATATATGAAGTAGGCATTCCTACAAAATAAGATTTTTTGAATTACATCTCCCAGATCCAGGCTAATTCTAAAATGAACCTAAGAATGCAGCTAAAAAAAGAACTTATAATCAGTTTTTTCATTTTAATTTTTAAAACAATGCAAGCTACATCGGCTTGTATTTATAACTTAAAAGAGATTGCTTTTTCTTTGTTCATAAAAGTTGGATTTTTCTGCATAAGATTAGTGGCTACATAGAATTAAGATTACTTCCTGTGGCAAATCTTCCAAATCTCTCTGTGTATTTGATTTGGAATCACAAATAAGCAAAACAATTCCCTCTTGAAAGTGCTTTTGAAGTACTAAACAACTAAGAATAATGTCCAGATTCATACATGGCTGTTAAAATCATTTTATGTTCAAGTCACATGAGAAAAACGGATTGAAAGTTTTCCTTTGTAGAGTGATTTCCCCCCTTTGGAAAGATTTCTATCCACAGTAAAATTGCAATGAACTTCAAACTTGCCAAGAATTGAAGTCTTTTTGCCACAAGCTCTTTTTAAATTGAAATTATTAGTAGGTTCCCAGTTTGAGGAAAATAGTACTTCACATAGGAAAGCCTGACTCCAGTTAAATTAAGATGAATGAGTCAAAACACAGAAAAGTCACAGCCATTCTGAATTAGCTGCAGTATTAAGAAAATAGAAGTTCTAACCTCTACCATACCAACACGTAGATTCTCAAGTTTGAAAATGGACATTATTCTCAACATACCTATTAACTGAAATAAATATTCAAATTTATCTTTTGATTCTTACATGATCACATTTTCAAAAGCAGAGATTTGGCAACTTTGATGGCATGTGAATTTGTACATACTTCAAAACATTCATTCTTTATCTGTCAAATTTCATTTACTTTGCTAAATAGCCAAAAAAAACCATCCTGACCTAAATAGTAACATTATATTTTTGTGACCCTTCATTATAATTATGCTGCCTCTATTTACTCTTTGGAGATAGCATAAACCTAAAATCTTGACACCTGAATACAAATCCCTGCTCTCTTACTTACTAGCTACATGGGAAAACAATGCCTTCTAGAGTTGAGCAAGGATCATCAATACAAGATGTCCAAGACACTTAGTAGATACTCAATAAAATCCAACTTCATTCATTTACCAAAACAAATTCAGTTTTAGTCTAATACAAACATTCCTTCTTCATTCTAATAAATGATGCTTCTCATTCCCTTAGAGTCTTTGCTCAATATCATCTTGTCAAGGAGACCTCTATTTATCATCCTACATAAAATCAGAACACATGCAAAGAGCATTTTCTCCTTAGCCCTCTCCCCATCGCACTGATAGCCTTCTAACATACCATAAAATCTACTTGTTTGTTTTGATTATTATCTGCTTTCCTCAGCTAAAATATAAACTCCATAAAGAGTAAAACTTTTAAAGTTTGGCAACTCTTGGCCCCTCTGGTCCTCCTCTCACCACCTTGTGGTGTATCCCACCACAAGGCCTCAGACATGCCCACCAGGAGACCAGACACCCCTCTTAAGTCCTGCACCAGGCTCCTGGAATCCCTGGGCACTGGACGACATTGGCCTCTTCCTCCAGGTTCAAGAGCTGACTGCTATGGCAAGGGTGATGGGGAGTAGGGTACCCACAACAAGTCTTCTGATGCTATGTCCCCTCAAGTATGAAACAAAGCTAGGTGTGAAGAGGGTGTAGCAGTAGGCCTAGGCTAAGGCCTTCTCTTTAGTTCTTTTACCTCAGCTGCACAAATATGTGAAGAAGCTTTGTCCACCATAGCAGGGTGTTTTGTCTGCCCTGTTCACAGTTATGTCATCTCCAGTGTCCAGCATCAAGTCTGCTATACAGGAGGTGCTGAGGGTTGGCTGAATGAATTCATGAATGAAGAAGTAAAACTAAGATCATAACAAGGGTATGCGAGAAGCCATGAGGGAATAGAAAACATGAGTAAGCAAAAGCTCAGAGTTAGAAAGGCATATACAGAATAGACTCTGCTCTCTTCAACAGAGACAGAGGCAGCCACACCACACACACCGTAACTCACATTCATCCTCTGGACCTGTCCCTCCTCCAGGCTTGTGGGGATGTCTACAGCCTCTGGCCTGGAAGTCTGGGGGTTTGGGTCTGTTTTTCAGAGGTTCTCACACCCTGCTCTCTGACCTCCTCCCCTAGTTCATTTTCAAATGTCCTAAAAAAAAGGAGGGCAGCCATGTGCCTGAGGCAGGTCCCACTCCTCAAGCTGAGTCTCCTTTTCTTATTTATATGCAGTGTTAAGAAATGAACCCAGTGTCTCACACATGCCAGGAACATGTGATACTGCTGAGCCCCAGCCCCAGCCCCAGCCCCAGTCTCCTTTTCCAAATAAGACCACACGTGATTTTAGCCCATACCTCCCATAGCTACAAAATCAAGCATGTGTGTCCTGGGTAAAAAGCCTTTCAAGACACCCAAAAAGCTTTGTTGGTAGGTTGGTTCCATTTTTACTTCAGTAGTGTTCCTTTATGTGGGCCAAAGTCAATCATCAGCTCATATCCAACACTAGCAAATAATACCAGGGGAGAAAATAGCCAACATCAATCTGCTCATCTCCCAAAGACTTTATCCTCTCCAGATGTTTAGTTTATTTACACTTCTTTGCTAACATAGCCCTGCTATGTCCTTAAAAATGTGTTTATGTGATTATACTACAAATACTTATAACAATATAATAAAGAATTGACAAAATAATGATAGAAAACAACAAAATTCAATGATGTGTTCCATAGGCATTAAGTACTAACAACTACTAATAACCAACAGAAAGACAATAGTTAGTAATAAATTAATGAATTTGAGGTACATAGATGAAATATATTATAATCAAAAGCTTTGGCTGAGCATTTAATCCCAGAGATTCAGGAGGTTGAAGCAGGAGGATTAAAAGTTTGAGGCCAGCCTTGTCAATTTAGCGAGACCCTATCTCAAAATAAAAAAAATAAAAGAGGGCTGGGAAAGTGGCTTAAAGCTAAAGCATTCCTGGGTTCAATTGTCAGTACCAAAAAAAAAAAAAAAGCTTTGCCAATTGGCCCAAGGAGCAGAAAGGGCATACAAACTATAGTTTTCTTTTTAGTTGTGTCAAGATGAATAATTATTTGATGATTTAAGGATAATTATATATTTTATATAAAAATGTGTTTAAAAAATTAATAATTCTCAGCTTACAACAGTGTCTAATGCATAGTAGATACTCAATAAAAGTATATTATATAATCGAATGAATTAAAACCAAGTTTCTTTAAAAAGAAACAAAGACCAAGAAAATTTTAAATGCTTAAAGAAATACATTATTAACTACTTATAGACAAATGTTTTGTATGAGACAGTTCAGACTAAATAAAAATATAAAGAGCTGCTCTAGTCAAGAACAATATAAAATATCCTTCCCATGCTGATCTACAATTATTTACATTCTGCCATTATATCTTTATTCAAGTACAATTTTAAGTTACATGGTAGTATAGTTGGATCTGGAACATTTTCCAAAGGCCCATGTGTAAAAGTCTTGGTCCTCAGCTTGGCAATACTGGGAGTAGTGACATAAATGGGGCCTAGTGAGCAGTCTTCAGGTCATTGGGGACATGCCCTTGAAGGAGATAGTAGGACCCTAGCCCCTTCTTCTCCCCTCCTCTCTTTTTCCTCCCTGGCCATGGAGTGAATGGTTTTGTTCTGCCACAGGCTCCCTGCCATTGCCACCCAGTACCCCCACTACAGGCCTATAAGCAACAGGGCCAATCAATTATGGACTGGAATCTCTGAAATTTTGAGATAGGTAAGCCTTTTTTCTTTACGTATTGATTATCTAATGTATTTGTAATAGTGATAGAAAGCTAGCACACATAGTCTCTCAAGATTCCATTTAAGGTATTAGAAATGCAAATGAGAAGCCCATGTCTTATTTATTTTCCCATTCATTCAACAGATACTTAGTCAATATTTGCAATAACAACTGCTTATTTCTTTTCTTCTTGTAGGTCTAGGGAACTAAATAGCCAAAACAGATTAGTTAAGATTGTATAAAAGGAAAATTTCTGTATGTCAATCCTCATTACTCATTTTCCAATTCATTCTTACTGGGTCATAGGCAATGTATATTTACAATATGCCCCTCAACTTTAAATATTTATTTATTCTAAAAACAAAACAATATCATTTTCATGACAGTACACTAAATTGTACCTTATTTTTTTTCTCTTGCATTGACTTATAGATGCGTTCTCTTAGGGGTTTCACTGATGAGTTATTCACTTGTGTGGGAGAGCTATGGAAAAAAAAAGACAAAAACTTATTGCTGTGGTTTCAATGTTTATGTCCCTCCAAAATTTATGTTGACACTTAATCCCCAAAACAAGAGAGGTGAGACCTACAAAAGTTGAGTGGTGGGACCTATAGAAGGTGATTAGGTCATGAGGGCTCTGCCTTCACAAAGGAATTTAATGACCTTATCAAAAGGCATAAAAGATCCTGTTTGGCCCCTTGGGCCCCTCCACCTTTTTTGCTACATGAACATGCAGTAAGAAGGTGTCATCTGCAAGGAATAGGCCCTCACCTGTGAATACCAATGAATGTGCTGGCAATTTGAACTTAGATTTCAAGCCTTCAGAATGATGAGAAATAAATATTATTTACAAATGATTCAATGTAAGCTATCTTGTTATATGAATGAAGACTCTCATAAACCAAAGTAATTTACAAGCTAGTTTTCCCTCACTGCTCTACCTAAAAGTGGCTAAAGGATAAAGAACAGCTCAAGCTATATGTTTATAATACTTCGTATAAGTATCCACAACCCTATTTGAGAATCCTAATAATAATTTGCTTAATTAATTCAATAACTAAATATTTCTTGATCTTCTAAATTTATTTCCAAGGCACTATATTATGCCCTTAAAGGGAATAATGCAACCTTTTCAGGGTAAATGTTGATTCTTTCATTGACTCTATATCCAGGTCTAAGGTCTAACTAAGGTCTAACTAAGGGAAATAAGATATCTACATACGTAAAAGTCAAAAGAGTAGGGAAAGGAAAACATAGAATTGGAAGGTTAGAGAAGGCAAAATGGAGGAGATCCTGCAGCCTGCTGTGTCAACCCATATTCCTCAATAAATTAATTCCTTTTTAGCTTAATAGAGCCAAAACTTGAACCTCTTTGACTCAAAGATCATTATTTATATAAGAGTAAAGGGTAGTTTACCCTAAGAAAAAATAGTAATAACTTTACATTGACCTAAATTCATATACTACATTGTGCTTAATTTTATCATTTTGGTGCAGATAATGAAAATTTTTCCCTACTATGGACTGTCTGCACAATGACAACTAAAGTGCTAATGTGGAATTCCCTCATAATTGAAACGTGTTTGGCCACATGATTAAAGTACAGGAAAATCTCTTTTTAAAATGGACCCAGGAATTTGGTTTAAACAAATTCTACAAATAGAAAAATTTCCCCCCAAAATGATGTAATTTAATCCAACAGAAAATTAAAATTATCTATATTTCTACCTAAAAGCATATTTTGTTAAATGGAAAAAAAAGAAAGGATCATTGTCTTTATTCTGCTTTCTGAGATTCCAGCACAGTGTCAGTAAAATATTCTTTAGAGAAATTTCCATTGTTAGGATAACATGTGGGCATTTTTAAGTAGACTGTGGAAGAATTATACTGTGCCAAGACAGAAGAACTGTCAAGGAAAGCTAGTAAGGAAGATGAGATGTAACGAATGAGATAACACACTGAATGAAAACCCATGAAGAAGTCACTCTTTAAAGAGAAGAAAAAAGATACTGAGGCATGGGAGACAGCCCCTGAAGCAATCGTGAATGGAGATAAGCAATTTCAGACCTAAAAACAGATCTCTAAAAAGTACCTCCTATAGAAAACAGAAATGATCAAACAGTAGGATGATTCTATGAAATTTTTCTACAATGTACTAAATTTAAAATTTGAAATGGTTGTTCTAAAAATCATTAAAATTCCTAGAAGCCTATGTTTACTTAATTAAGAATTTACCCACTTATTGAGTAACCAACTTAATTGCTGTTTAAACTAGAGAGTATCTGCTATAGATGGAAATGTATCCCTCCAAAAAAGATACGTTGAAACCTTAATCCCAGATATAACTGATTTGAAAATAGGGCTTTTAGGAAATAATTATAGTTAAATTCGATCATACAGGTAAGGTATGATAGGCAAATTCCTAATCTGTGGCCTTACAAGAAGAGGAAGAGGGCAATGTCTGTACAGGCGCTAAGGAAAGGCAATGTGAGCACACAGCAAGAAGGCAATCATCTGTACCCCGAGAGAAAAGCCTTCACCAGAACCAAGAGCTCTGGCGTCCCATCTCACACTTCCAGCCCAAACAGAAAGCAAGTTTCTGATATTTAAGCCACCCAGTCTATGGCTGTCTAAGTCAAAGAGGACTGAGACACCATCAAGGTCTTATTTAGCATATTTTTCTTTATAAGGTGAGAAAGACCAGAAAATGTCAATTCCAATGTATATATGCCTTTTCTTATTTGCAGGGTGAACAGCAGTCCTTAGAGCTCAGGCCTTGGGCTTTGGAGAAAGAAATCTTTGCTACTTGTTAACTTTGCTTTTTTGGGCTCTCTCTCTCTCTCTCTCCCTCCCTCAAGTGTCTAATTCTTCACTAAGTGGAGATACTACTAAAAGGAGTTGTGAGGGCTGAGATAATTTAAGCAAAAGAATTTAGTCAAGTTCCTAACACACGGTAAAGCAAATGTGTTCTTAAATCAAAAAACGAGAATAAAAAGCAACATTGAAACCGAAAACACCTGCAATACTCTCACAAAATAATATATAACCTCTTTGCATTTAAATGTTCAATCTCCCTTTAACTTTTGTTTTCTTTCTTCATACTTATTGATAGTTTCCAACCTTCCTACTATAAGCATATATTTCTTTTATAATCAACAAGTGTTTTTTCAAAATTTCCAGAATTAATATTTATACACATATGACTTCCATGGTACTTACGTAAAAAGTGTAAGAATAGAAGTTGCATTACAATGAATGGTGCTTTCGTCACCATATAAAAGCTCTGCTTTGTTTCTGGTAGGAGCACGGGCTGCTTCTTCATCCAAGAGAACTAGTAAAGTTTTCACGGTATCTCTGCCACAGTATGATGTGTCATGGTTGATGGCATGAGATTTGGGCTAGAACAAAAAGCAATTTTAAATAAATGTAAAAATCGCTGCTACTAGGTTGAGTCAGCCACACTTTTCCATTTCATCTGCCACTCTTCTTCCTCTGTTGTTGAAGTAACAAAACATAAGCTATGAGAAGTGGCTATAAGACATATTAATGTTTCCCCTCGAAGCCGTATTATTATCAATATTCTCCATTTTTAGATGCACAAAAAATATCACCAAAGGAAAATATTAGGCTCGGATCAAAATAACATTTGAATCAGAAAAACTTAGCCAATCTCTATCTATATAATCTCAGCCCTAGGAGGTGCATCTTCTCTCTTATATCAAAGAGTGAGAAAGTTTTGGAGATTTGAATACTAACCCGCAGAGATGGTTGTTAAGATCTAATCAAATGCAAAAGTGAAAACTAGTTCATTCAATCATCATTATTAGTATATAGTACATTCCAAGTACTATGCCTTAAGCTAAAGCTACAAAGGTGAAAATCACTACCTTCAAAGAACCCACAGCCTTGGGCATATTGATAAGATAAATAAGTAATCAACACATCATATTACAGAATGCTAATTGATATTTCTAACAAGTATATATACAATGGTGCAGAAGCATACAAAACAAAGTGGTCAGTGTACTGTGGAGTCAAGGATGGTGTCAGAGGAAGAGACATACAGCGGTAGGAATGAGCATAGATAGCACTCTTGGAGACTAAGAAGAATGACAAGATGGGGAACAAAAGACTAGGTAGAATGACAAGGCTGGGGAACAAAATACAGGGAGGAAGTAACACAGGATGAGTCTGGAAAAGCTCTGTACACTATGCAAAGAAGTTATAAATCAGTCGGTTACACGGGTAAAATCTCTTGCTTTATCAAGCAAGCAAGTACAATAACATTACTTAGATTTTGAAAAAATTCCAATTGATTCAAATGTATGAATTGCCAAGATCTATAATGTCATGTGTGGCTAATAAAAATTTTTTTTAATTGATGCTGGCAATGTGTAAAATATATTTCAGGATAAGAATATTATCAAATCTGGAGACAGGGTCACAAATTAAAAGGCCATTTTAGGTATGACAGGTCTGAAGGTAGCACTAGAGATAAAATAGATTAAAAAGGGAGAGACAAGCCAGGTGCAGTGTAGTTCCAGCTACTCAGGAGGTTGAGGCAGGAGTGTCACTTGAGTCCAAGAGTTCAAGACAGAACAGGCAATACAATAAGACCCCATCTCCAAAAAAGGAGGGTGGGCTAGAAAAACTTAGTGACTAGATAGAGGAAAAAAAGAGAATATATGATAAAATAATTTTGCAGATAGATATATGTAAACACAAACTGTAGATTTTGATACCAGATTATTAACTGTATATGCTATACAACTCTTGAGAAATTTCTTTACTCCTCTGTTCTTAAACCTGGGTTCAATACCAGATTATTCATTGTATGTACTCCTCTGTTCTTAGACTCACTGGCAAAACAGGGGCCATGATAGTGCCAGACACACAGGGCCGATGAACACTGTGCCAAGATAACAAAGCTGCATTTTCTGGGCCATCTACTGCAGCTATGCCAGTTTCCCCAGCTTTTACCAACTCGGCAGACTCAGGCTACCAGGTGAACTCTAATGTGCAGCTCCATGGGAATTAAAACAAATGGCTTATCACAATCTGGTGCTTAACATATAGTTTCCATTAGTTTAATATTAACTTCCTTGAGTATTATTTGATTGAAATTTTTAAAATATTTGTGATTTGGTAGAAAACATAAAATTAAAAACCAGGCTGTTTATATCTTATTTCTTTTGCCATATGGAAGAGACTGGTGCTCTTAATTACCTGAGATTGTGACAGTTTCTATCACTTACAAGGATAATCTGGTTGTCATCTGAGGCAAACTAGTTGCTGGAAATGTTAAGATATATGAAATAAATGAGGTGGATCCCAGAGTCTCCCCCATGCCATTCCTTCAAAGTAAATTTAAAAAGATGTATTATTATAGAAAAATAGCTACAAATGGCCATCAAGGTCTGTGAATGAATCAGTAAATGATAAAATTAAGCAAGTTTATGTCTATATACTGGTTGTCATAATAACACCTAATGTAAACGGGCTTTTGTTAACTGGATAAACTGCAATAAATGAATTAAAAGGCATACTCCAAAATTCTGTTCTAGAGCTAAAAACATGGTAATCAATTTTTCCTATAATATCATAGGTTAGAAACTATTATATTTGATTACCTACATAAGAAAAATCAAGAAAGAAGTAAATGTTCTGGGAATATACAATTTAAAAATTGCCATGTATGGGGAAAACTGGTAGAAAAGAGGTAGAAATAACTGATTACAGAGATCTATATAAAAAAAGTTAATTGCTGAGGAAAAACCATTTCTAATAGAACTGCTGCTGTCCTGCAGAGGACTCAGTCTTGGAGTCAGAAGCCAGGCTCTTAACTTATATCTGAGTAAATGGAAAAATAATTATTTTATAAGAATAGTTACTGAGAAATACTACAAAGTATTTGTAGTATCCATCAAGAATCAGAAGCTTTTAGTGTCACAAAGGGTACTGGAGATTATCCAATGACTTACTTTAACAATACAATTCTTCCCAAAGATGTTATGATTTATGCAAGTTGAACATAATCCTGTTGAGAAAATTAAATTTTCAATATCATCTTAGAACACAGGAAATGCACTCTTTAGACTTAAGTATCAGTAGTAAACCATTTCTAATAAATATAAGAGATGATGTTTTGTTTAGACACACAATGAAGAATAAAAAGCTCATTACCCGGGCAGGACTGATGTCAGGGGTGCTGACAGCTACAGCCTCTTGTTGAGAATTGATAATGTTTTTAATCCTCAAGTCCAAAGCCTGAGCAGCTTCCTCAACTGCTTTATAAAAAGGATCCCTGCTGTTCTGGCCTTTAGTCAGCTGCACCTTTATCACTGACAGAATCCGACTCCCTGCAATGCTGAAAATAGAAATAAGATCATCTTTAAAATAGTATTGCAAACAGCAATGTGCTTATAAGCTTGAAAATATAATTTTCAGCACTAATCAACACCTTTCAAAGAATTTTGCTTTGATCTTATAAATCAAACAGTAAAGCATTTAAGAAAATGATGAGAACCATTAGAAACAAAATGTTTAAAGTTTTTCTAGAAACAAGTAATTTCAACAAGTGACATTTTCCTTGATTTGAAAGCTGAAGGGAAATACTTTTGTTATACATGAAATGTGATTACAGATCAGACCCACTTATATACACACAATATACTTAAAGTATGTACTTTTAGATATTACTAAAATAACAAAAAATAGCTACCTCTCAATGAACGTCTAGAATGTTACATTACTGTAATTTTAAAACCAGTCCGAAAAGTTGTTAATGTTACCTCTAAATCATAGATGAGAGAATTGAGTCTCATGAAGATTAAATGACTTGACTGAGAAAATTGTGTTTGGGATAGGAGGAGACTGACCTGAAACATACAATATACCATTCTAATATGTGAAGGTTACTATATATGAACAAGGAAATTAAACAAGTTAGTACTAATACAAAGCAAATCAGAGACTGGACCAACTATGACCAATATACAAGTGTTTTTAGAAACCTGAGATGTTCCTTTATTCCAAGACTAAACCTGAAGGAATATGGATTGCAGCTCCTGCTGTAGAGAACCTGCCAAGGACCAATGTGAGAGATATATAGGACAAAGGATCTTGGTCCATCCCAAGGCAGGAATTAGAGATATCCAACAATAGAAGAGGAATCTCACTTGAAGTCACAAGATCCTCATTCCCTGAAGCACGCCTGGAAAGTTGCACAGTGCAGAATGGGAGAGAAGTCTGGGCTGACCATGGAGTCAGGCTGCCTGAGACGAATGGCACTTCTGCCATTTGCTGCTGAGAGTATGCTGCTAAACTTCTCTTTGTAGTAGCATAAGGAAATTTTATGAACTGAAGTTTGCATCCTCACAGCTTTATTGCCAGGTATTACGTCTTAGAGAACAGCCAGACTCGCTAACAAGCACGGGAAATATGATAGTTCACATTAAAATAACTGGTCCAGATAGAAAAGTTAAAAGAAAATCACAGAGAAACTTAATTTATGATGACAATACATTAGATCAGTGTCTCACAAATTTTCCCAATCATCAGAATCAGATCAGTTTTGTTTAAACATCAACTCTGGATCTGATCCTACTGAATCAGCATCTCCAAGGACACTGGATAGTAGCATTATTTAAAAAGCAACACTGGTGGTTTTTATAAGGCAAAGTGGAAAACATTTCAGGCAAAAATTAGGTCTTTGAGAAAGGAAATCATAAGTAATCTTCACATACCAATGTACACTTGACACACAGAAGATATGATGTTTGTAAAGGAAATGAACATTATTCAATCTGCAGTTTTTAATAGTAAAACTCAATATATAATTTACTATTTATTTATATTATTAGTTATAATACAATAGTGCTTAAAGTGTTTGCACTTACTCTACAATAAGTGTAAACACTCTGGGGAAAAGTCTCACTGAGCATGGTGAGAATAGAGGAAAATCTCCAAATACCCAAACTCTCCTTCAGAAAGGAATGAACAAGAGCTGGAGTGGTAAGTGGTAAGTGGAAAGTTGTGAGTATAATAAAGCAGGAAGAATGAGGTCTTCCAAAGGCAAATATCTATAGAAGCACTGTGATCAGAACACAAAGCCCTGGGCTAGCAACAAGTGGGATAGGGCAACCAGTGACTTTCACTGTCAGTCTGAACTTTCCAAGGGGGAAGGAGCTGGTGTGGCTTTTATTAGGTTAATTCTATGTACCTTATATATTTAAAGCTATTTTTCTGAAACTTTCTCTATCTAGTGAAGGTATAGAAATACAAGTATTTTTTTATTTATTGACCTTATGATCAGATATAGAAATACATTTACTTCTTTAATTCTTAATTTACTTCTTTAATTCTTTAATACATTTACTTCTTTTATTGACCTTGCATCCAGCAACACTGTTAAACTCTAATGCTAATTTTAAAGTTTTAATAATTGTTTTTAGATTCTTGGAGTTGTCTACATATATAATCATTATCAAATAGCTTTATTTCTTCATTTTAATTGCTTTATCTCCTTTTTTTTTTGCCTTACAAATCTGAATTAGACATCCAATACTGTGTTGAAAAGAAATGAAGACAGCAGTAACTTTTAATCTTAAACTAAATACTAAAATATTTTATAATTAACTAGATCAACTAGGTTTTTATAGAAACCCTTTTATTAGGCTAATGCCCTCACTCGTATACACTGAGGAATCAGCCCAAGAGAGTGGTAATCTGCCTCTATTAGAGCCACTCATGTTGGGCAGACTCTGGATTTTGTCCCCTCAGATTCAAACAACTAAAAGAATAGAACTCCAGTTCACCAAATTCAGCAAATGTTCTCAAAATAAAGGCTGGTTTCTTTTTAACTTGCCTCTTTGGATTTCTTCTTTTGCATATTCTACGACCTGCATTTTCATTACATTTTCCTGTTCATCAAGGCTTTATTAATTACTGTTAATCAAAGGGTTGATCAGGGGACCTAGCCTGTCATATTTCTATAGTCAAAAGTCTGAGTAAATTCTAGGATAGTTTCAAGTACACACACAAGAACTTTCTTTTTCATGTGTTTTTTTTTTCCCCTTAATTTCCATTTAAAAGCACAGAAATGAACTAGATAAAATATAGTTAAAATGAAAATATAATTAGCATAATATACTTTTTTCTGAGAATTAATCTTATGAAAAAGGATTTTGAAAAATATTCAAATGGCTAATAAAATACAAAAGCATGTCTTAGTGCCAATCACAAGAATTTATAAAAAAAAAAATGTTTCAAATGATTAAAGAAAAAAGTCACCCTTGACCTTCTTTTTCCATGTTCTCAACAAGAATAAAAATGGTAAATTTTAAAGATTATGTAATTTACTGAGAACCGTTTAGGAACAAAATTCATAACTTACATTTCAGACTTATATTTGCCTAGGTTAACAATTTGAGCCCTGGCTACATACCCCAAACACTCATGCTATCACTAGTTTATTACAATATATTCACTACTAAAGCCATCCATTAACTTTTTCAATATTTGCCATTCAACATAGTGGCTTAATTCAAACTTTGCCTCTAGAGCCTAGAAACTCCACAAGTTTTATTTGTTTGTTTCCTAGTGTTGGAGACTAAACCCAGGAGTGTTCTACCACTGAGCTACATTCCCAGACCTTTTTATTATTTTATTTTGAGAAAGGGTCCCACTAAATTGCTGAGGCTGACCTCTAACTTGTGATCCTCCTGTGTCAGTTTCCGATGTAGCTGGGATTATAGCTGTGTGTCACAGTACCCAGCCAGAAGGTTTAACTCAAATTACCCCATGATATCTGTGCTATGCACAGGGGTTACAAAGTGAAGAAAACCTTTTTCTTAACTGTAGCTCCTGATTCGTGACTGCATCAAACCAGAGTGCTGGGGCAGAAAGAGAAAAATGAGGCTAATAATGAAAAACATAATTCGATTCTTAAGTTCCAAATAAAGTAACTTGAAGAAAACACTGAGCAATAACAGAGAAGTGACTGCCAATACTTGAAAGTAATTATTGATTATTCTTCATTCTACTAAATAAAGTGATCGTCTTTTCTGTATCATATTCAAAAATTTGATAATGGCGTCTTTTCTGTATCATATTCAAAAATTTGATAACTGTTTGCTGAAATGAATTTTACCTTTAAAAAGTAAATTTGATGAAAGGCACCACATAAAATGTATCAAAAATGCTTCAGAAATTTTTAGACAAGAAAAATTTTAACATTCTATAAGCACATACTAAATATGTAATGCTGGTTTGCACTAAAATTGGGTAATAATCTTGAAAGACAGCATTTAAAACTTCTAAACAACAACAACTAATTTATATAACCTAAAATCCTTTAACTCAGGACATTTTTTTCAGGTGAAGGTATGGTATGCATTTTGCGGTGGCACCTACTGGCAAAGTGTAGAAATGCAGCCAACTACAGCTAAGATGGCCTCATGAAAAGCTGGCAAGAGTGATGAATGTGAGAATCAATTCTCCCCCCCCCCTTTCTCCCATGTCTATTCCCATTCTTCCATGAGCTGAAAGGTGACTATAACTCCCCTATTACAAGGTCAGTATACAAACTTATCCTCAGATACAAGAGTTAAATATATTTTTATTTCCAAGTTTTAAGGTTGAGAGACAAAAAGGATAGAGACCAAGAGTGAAGACAGGCAGGAATCTGACTATATACAATTTTGCATACCTCACTGAGATTCCTGGGGCTTTACCCTATACCTACTATGCAATCATTGAAGGTCTTAGTCATGGGCTTAACATTCGCTGCTTCAGGAAGATCATTCTGGTAGCAATAAGATTAACAGGATGGAGCAAAGCAAGACTGAAAGCAGAATGGACAACTCAGAGGCTGGCAAAAAAGTCCAGAAAGAATTAAAGTCTAAAACATACAGCATAAAGACTGGAAATAAGATGGCAGCTACAGGAATAGAGATGAGGAGGAAGAATACAAAAAGTGTCACAGAAGAGGAGTTGGTAGATCTAGGTGAACCAGGAGATAGAGAAAGGAGAAAGGCTTCACCACTTTAGAAGAAGCACCTTTCCAGGGAAAGATTAAGATGTAGTTTGAGACATGTTAGGTTTAAGTTGCCTTTGAGGTACTACCTCAAAGACAGTTGAAGATATATCTCTAAAAATCAGGAAAGAAGTCTGGATTTCACTGAAATATAGATTTGGAAGAATTTGCATAATGTAATGAAAGGGGGCTAGAAAATAAGAGAATAGTATCTTAGATGTTATGAGGGAAAAAAAAGAGTTCAAGACAGTAATCATATATAAGGACTCAAAAGAGTCCAAAGACAATAACAACCAAATGATCACAAAAGCTCATAGGCAGAAGAGCTTTGGGAAACATGAACAGGTATGAGTTGGTCAAGTATAAGCAAGGAAATGAATACTGAATGTCTGCTCTGTGCCAGAAATATTAGTAAAGAAAACCAATAAACCCTCAAAGAGCTTACTGTCTCCTGAGAAATGCACATTAAATAACTAGAAATAGCAAAGTATTAAAAAATAGCATTTTCTTCAAGAATTTGAGCTGTAAAAGGAAGAAGGAACTGGAAGAAACAGAAGAGATGGTGTCTTGCTTTTTCTTATTATCTTTAGATTGTGGCTAAAGTCCAAGTAGAGAGAATAAAACAAAATAAATTACCAATGAAGCCCAATAGGTTGTCCACACCCCTGGGCAACATCTTCAAGTTTACATAAAGAGTTAGCACAATGTCTTACACAATTAGCATTCAATAAATATCAGCTATTTTTATTAATTTTTAATTTTTTTAAGAGAGAGAGAGAGAGAGAGAGAGAGAGAGAGAGAGAGAGGAGAGAGAGAGAATTTTAATATTTATTTTTTAGTTTTCAGCAGACACAACATCTTTGTTTGTATGTGGTGCTGACGATCGAACCAGGGCCGCACGCATGACAAGCGAGCGCGCTACCGCTTGAGCCACATTCCCAGCCCAGCAGCTATTTTTATTAGAATCATGCTATGGAATAACAATCAAAACCACAGGAGTCCACCATAATTGTAACTTCCAAAATTTAACTTTTAAATTTTAACTTCCAAAATTTTTCTTTAAAATTTATCATCCAATATATCTATATTACAAATGCAAGTCTGAGATTAAAAAACCCTCTTATTTCTAATATCACATATAAACAAATGACAGGTGAACCAAAGATTTACACATTAGAAAATAAAAGATAACCAGTATAAAACAGAATAGAGAATTCATCATTTTTTTTAATTTTCTTATTCATTCTTAGTACCGGTTTCCTTCAACACTAAATTAAAAGTTTAAAGGAATTATGTCTATTTGGCTATTTCTAGTCTTCAAAAATCTGTTTCTTCTAGATAAAAATATTAATACTTTTTTATTAATCTAAGTTAGTTTGGATGTACTTTTAATTTTGGTAAAAATTTAAGAATGAGAGCAAGGCATACAATAATTTATTCATCTATTTTGCTTTTCCTCTCCATTGTTTGGCCTAACGCTTGATCATTTTGATATCTATCATTCCTACCTGTGATTTTGTGAAGTTTTAAAGATAGGCTAATAAGACAAATTTGTAATTTATGAAAAATTATTACCTTGGACTTGGTATTTCTCCGAGAATCTCATTTAATTTGTCAATTAAGTGAATAAAATTAGACAGTCCCTTTACATGTTTCCTTAAAGGATCAGATGGTGATGGTGCATAGCCTTTCCCTCCAAGCTCTAATGTTCTAATAAAGGATGTAGCCATCTGTGAGTGGAAACAAAGAGTTTACTCATGTTTAATGATTAAGCAAAAAGCTACAGTTTATCTTTTGAAGCTAGATCTATGTAGATTTAGGAATACAGTTAAAATGAAGCACAATTTACGGCTCATACCACTCTTCATTAACCAAAGAAACAAGTGCCAGGCAGAATTCATGCACCAAGGTTGGAGCAATAATGCCCAGCTCAGGTGGAGGCTGATGGGCTAAGTCAGAGAGTAAATTAAGGACTAAAGATCATCTTCACATTCATAAGAACAGGTCATTGACTATAAAGAATTTGTTAACATTCCTAAACTGATGTCAGACTCCTGGAACCATTATGAAGAACAAACTTGTTTTCATTGTCAACTAATCTACTATGAATTGTCTGGAAATTCAGCATTTCCAAACTTTTACTTTACCTTTCTTATAAAATAAATATTTAGACTAGATAGCCACTAAGTTCCAACTACGTCTTGCATCCTAGACTATTTGACCATGTGTAAAATGCTTTTTCTTAACAAAGATAAAATATGTATGTGATGGTTGAACATAAGAATGTCTCCATCAAAGAAAAAATGTTTAGTAGATGCATTTTCCAAAGTATTACCCCAAGAAAGACAAACTCTATGAAATACCAATAATTTGGGAGAAAGCTCCATGGTGAAATAACTTAGAAAATAACAGATTAAATAATAAGGTTAACTTCTTTTAAAAAAAATCTTTTTAGTTATAAATGGACACAATATCTTTGTTTATTTTTTATGCGGTGCTGAGGATCAAACCCAGTGCTTCACACATGCTAGGCAAGCACTGCACCACTAAGCCACAACCCCAGTCCCAGGTTAACTTCTTAAGAAGCAGACTTCTTTATGAAGGAACTTCTCAGAGTTCTTCATACATAAACATGCATTATGAATTACCAACGGGGAATATACTATTTCTGAAATTTATGGCCTTGGAAACATTTATACGAGAAGAATTTACCAAGGCTAGGACTCTACAGAACACATGTAGTTAAACAGTGCTTTAGAGAATTTCTCCCTTGCCAAACATGAAGAAAATAGTAAAAAATGAAAATACCATTGGTTTTCAAATACAGAGATAGACCATGAATTGACTGATTAAAAGTTGTTTCATCATAATCATAAGAACTCTACATCAGATCCCTAAAGTTCAGGAACAATGCCAAGAATTAATAATTAGGATGGCATCAAATTAAAATGCTTCTGCACAGCAAAGGAAATAATTAGGAATGTAAAGTGATAACCTGCAGAATGGGAGAAAAACTTTGCTAGCTAGTTTTCTGCCAAAGGATTAAAAAACTTAAAAAAAAAAAACCAATCAATAAATGGGGAAATGAACTAAACAGATACTTCTCAAAAGAAGAAATAAAAATGATCAACAAATATATGAAGAAATGTTCAAGATCATTAGCAATTAGGGAAATCAAAACTAAAATGAGATTTCACCTCACTCCAGTCAGAATGGCAATCATCAAGAATACAAATAATAATAAATGCTGGGGAGGATATGGGGAAAAAGGAATACTTTTACACTGTTGGTGGAATTGTAAATTAGTACAACCACTTTGGAAATTAGAATGGAAGTTCCTCAAAAGACTAGGCATGGAACCACCATTCGACCCCAATATACCACTCCTCAGTATTTATCCTAAAGAATTAAAGTCATCTTACATACCCATGTTTATAGCAGCACAATAGCCAAACTATGGAACCAGCCTACGTGTCTATCAATGGATGAATGGCTAAAGAAATTGTGATACACACACACACACACACACACACACACACACACAATGGAGTTTTATTTAGCCATAAAGAAAAACAAAATTATGTCAACTGCAGGAAAATGGATGGAACTTGAGAATATTATGTTAAGCACCAAACCCAGAAGGTCAAGGGCTTTATGTTTTCTCTCATATATGAAAGGTAGAGAGAGAAAAGGAAAAGAAAGGAGGATGTGTGAAGATCTCACAAAAAAATCCAGGGGTAGGGAGGAGAGAAAGGAAGTGGAAAGTGCTGGGGAGTGATACTGGCCAAAATACATGGTCATATTGTGTGTATGTATGAGTATGCAGCAACAAACTCCATCATTATGTACAACTATAATGCAACAATAAAAAATGTGCAAAGAGGAAAAAAAGAACTCTATATCAGGGTTTATGAACCCACTGCTCAAAGAGTCTTAACACAATCATGACAATATAACATTTCCATACCAAATAGATAGACATCTGTTTCTCTTGAGCAGCATGTTTCAAATCAGTGAAGGCTTCTCTTCCAAGTCCTCTATCAGGAATATTGAGAATATGAGCCAGAGCCAGGTCATTCTTTGAATTTACTAGCAGGCTTAAATATGAAAAGATAACTTTCTTTGCTAGTAGCTGTACCTGTACAATAAAATATTCAGTTATTTTCTTTATTGCAGTTATTCTAAATATTTTCAATGTATAGTAGTACATATATAAATACACCACAGTGAATCTCCACATCATGTACAACCACAAGAATAATACATGTATGCATAACATGTCGAAATATACTCTAGTGTCACGTATAGTTTAAAAGAACAAATAAAAAGAATCACAATACTTCACAGTTCTTTAGGAAATGAGAATTGTATATAAACTGAAACCTTAGGTTGCATAGTCAACATATTCTTTCTTATAAATAAACTCACTGACAATAAGAAACCATGAGTACATAGTAACTATTATAATTATTGGAAAATGACTGTTAAAAAATGATACAAAAGATACAGTTCAAATCTGCATTTCTAATTCTCTTGCACACATCAGCCACTAAATAATAGCCAATAATAAAATTTCAGAAGCTTAGACCACGAGCCAACTGGCTCTATTTGTTCCCATAGCTACACTCCTTAAACGCCAGATTTAAGGACTAAAGTTAAATGTTTAAGTTTTGAGAACTAGTAGATATTGAAAATGAACAGATTTAACTAAATGTTAAATAATAGCATTCAGTTGATGCTGATATTTACTGGTGTCATGCAGAGTTACAGACTATTGAAGCAAAAAATAAGATTAGGGAGAACTTGACAGAGCCATCAAGTCTTGTGTATGTGTGTATATATCTCCACATTTACAACTTACTCTTTAAGGCTAAAAATATTCTAAATTTCTGATCTGTGATCCTGGGCAAACATCAGGGAAAAACATCTTGGAGTCCTCACAGATGGAGTGTTTTTTTTAACTCATGGCTGAATTGGACATCTATCCCCATCATTATGGTCAAATAACATGGCAGTTATGGTTTCCCTGCTCTTGTATGTGCAAGTGGGTTTTAAAGAGGCTCTCTGTAAAAGCAGTCCACATGAGTACAGTTATGATGTCCAGAAGCAAGGGCTTAAATTAACAAAATCCACAAAACTGAAGCTTTTCCAAGATACCAAAAATAAGGATACTGCTCTATTTATTTGTTTAATAAACTGATTCTATCCATACCACAAAATATTTGTGAGATTTGTTTAGAAATTGGACAATTTTATTTAAGCTTTCTGACAGTTCCAAGTTGCTTTTCCTATCCCTTAATTCTTACTGAAATGCTGATATTCAATCTCAGTTTGAACAAAGTTTTTCTAAAATAAAAAAATTTGCAATTTGTACAGGTATCTTTTTGCCTCCTTGGTTAACACATACATGTTTACATTTGCCAAAAAAAATAATAATAATAACAATAAGTTGAATTAGAACAGATATACTGATAGAATTTTTTATTTAAATAATGATTTGGGGGGCTCTTTAATCTTTTTCCCTTCATTACTCAGAATTCTAAAACAGTAGTTTAACACTTTAGGAAAAATAAAATAAAGAAACAAAAATATTGTTTCTTAAATTCATTCCATTCTTCTATTTGAAGATTTTGGTGTAAGCAAATTTGGTGATCAAAGTATATCTTGGCAAGACCATAGCCCAAAAAAGTAACTTTAGCCTTTCAATAGAAATATATTGACTTCCAAAAATACCTTCTGAAAAGAAAAATTAGAAACTTCAGAGCTGTCAATGTGGCTCTAACTTTAATGGCCCTCAGAAAATCAAATCCACCAGCTAACTAGTAAGATAAAATTCTCCTAGAAAAGACAGTCCCAGGAAGCAAAAGATAAAAAGCATAGGTTTAACACAAAGAAACAAATTATGAGTTTTTGGAGAGTTTTCTTTGGTTGTTTTTGCTTTGTTTTGGTGGTGGGCCAAGGCCTCAAACACAGGGCCTTGTGCTTATTCACTTATTCAGGCTACACCCCCAATACCTATCATGTTTTTTAAATATAGGTACAATGAAGACCCATCAGTTTCTCCATCATGGAAATTACTTTAGGATAATGTTTTATAACTGTAAGCCAAAATTCTAAGAGATTAGATCTTTTTACATATACAAATCAGCTCATTTCTCTCTTTTTAAAAAGTATATAAAAAGCCAGGTAAGATTGCCTGCAACTGTGATCCCAATGGCTCAGGAGGCAGGAGAATTGAGAATTAAAGCCAGCCTCAGCAAAAGCAAAGTACTAAGCAACTCATTGAGACCCTGTCTCTAAATAAAATACGAAATAGTGCAGGGATGTGGCTTAGAGATCCAATGCCCCTGAGCTCAATCCCTGTTACCAAAAAAAAAAAAAAAAAAAAAGGATAATAACAATTACTCTTAGATTCTCCCCTATAGAGTACCAGGAGCAAGACAGATCAAAGAAAAGGAGGCTGTAAGAGATCTCCCCTCCTCATACATGAATGTAGTTCTTAAGTGCCACTGAGAAAAGACCAGCCAATTTGGTAAGCAGTTTGTCAAGCTTTGGAGCAGAAGAGGAAAAAAGTGAGAATGTAAGTGAAAACTTAATTTTAAGAAAATAGTTAAAAATCACTAAAAGGAACATGGTGGTCTGGGCAAGAAACATTCAAGGTGGGCTTGAGAGAAAAGAAAATGCTCAAAAAATCTAACACGGCATAAATAAAAACTACATAAATAAAAATCCATGACTCCACAGCAATCTACAAACAAAAAAGGAGAAAATAGAAAAAAAAATCTTATTTTCCTCTTATGTATACCAATTCCCATGATAGAGAATTAAGCATTAACCTTGACGTTTTAACAGAACCACACCTCATCCCATTTAACAAGATAAAGCTTTTCTTTACTGAGAAATGGCAGGTAATTAATGTACACATGACAAAAAAAGAAACTCACCTTTCTATAAATGCTAAATATTTGACTCAGGCAAGGATCACCAATGCATACATAAAACCATTAGGGAAACATTGTTGGGAAATAAGGTTATTTACACAGTGCTAAAGTATCACCCCACAGACATATGCTGACAGCAAAGAGAAAACTAACATGTTATTTTTAAAATTGTTTTTAGTTGTAGTTGGACACAATATCTTTATTTTATTTATTTATTTTTATGTGGTGCTGAGGATCGAACCCAGCGCCGCACATGTGCTAGGCGGCGCTCTACCACTGAGCCACAACCCCAGCCAACCCGAAAACTACATTTTCATTTTGTAGAGACCTTGCAATTTGGGGCAGCCTGTTTGTGCCTCCTGAAGTGATACAAAATGAAATTCTCCACATCTGTTATAAACTATTTCTTAAAAAATATTAAGCCCAAATTTAAACTTCTAACTTCCAGTTTATTAGAATTACAGCAAGTAGCTGAGCATAATGGCATGTGCCTATAATCTCAGTGACTCAGGAGGCTGAGGGAGGAGGATCAGAAGTCCAAAGCCAGCCTCAGCAACTTAGCAACCCCTATCTCAAAAACAACAAAACCAATAAAAAGGACTGGGATGTAGATCAGGGATAAAGTACCCCTGGGTTCAATACCCAGTACCAAAAAATTAAAAGAGAGAGAGAGAGAGAGAGAGAGAGAGAGAGACAGACAGACAGAAAGCAAATAAAAGAACAAGTTAAATATTACCAGAGTATTCATCAGATAATTAAAAAGGAAGAAACAAAAAGATGAGGGGAATTCTTATAAATTAAGAGTCTAAAGAGATATAAAACCATTTTGGGGACAAATGCTGAAATTGGAGTAGAAAGGTAGTAAATTATATTAATGGGTATTTAAGTTTTCTTTATATGATAAGTGATACTGTGGTCATCCCTAATTTGCAGGAAGTATATGGTGAAGAATTTTAGAGATAAGGTGCAAAGGATAGAAATAAAATCAGATACACATTAAAAAAAAACTAAACTAAATTAAATCCAGAATGCAGGTATTTACTTGAAGGCAGTAATAAAATATGTTTTTAAAAGTACAATCTGTAAAATATAGGTCTTCTGGAAGAATCAATCTCAGAAAAGTTTTCTGAAAAATTAAGAAGGTAATTCACCAATGTGTTGACTTAATGCAGCAGTTGGTTATACAAGTAGGTGCACTCTAGATCTTTTATACACCATATTTTTTAAAGTATGTTAAATATAATTTTACTATTTTTCCCAATACTCTCTAACTCTTGTCAATGGTGATTTAATTAATCATAGAAACTTCTATAAATATAATTCCCATGGTCAGTGGGGGTCACTACATGTAATTAGATACCTAGCATAACATGCAGCTGAAAGCAAGTTGTATTAGACAAAACCTGTATGTGGCTCTAATGTTCTGTAATTCGTTTCCACAGCAAAACCTGTGGTCAGAACTCTTAATCGTAGGTAGTACATCATTTGTATTACTTCAAAGGATACAGGCCATATTTTTCAATAAAACATATTCTCCCAAGAATCACACGTCTAAAATAGTATATGTGAGGTGCAGAAACTGATAACTGAAAGTTCACCTATTTTTCTGGTTCTTTGAACGATACTTATTTTTGCTTAGTGGAATTTGCCTTGGCCCCAAACCATGAATAACCTGATTAGTATCAGGCTCTTTCTCTAGACTCCAGTGTATTAAAATTTTTGCAAATAGTTTATTTCAACAAACTAAAAACTTATAAAAATTTTAAAAGAACAAAACATTAATAGCTCAAATGAACCATCAAATACATAGTGATTTGAAGGGGCTCATATTCTGCTTTAATTTACTAATCTATCAATACCTTTTCATGATCCTGGTTGTGTTTTACTGGTGACATTGGCATATAAAGATCATTTTCATCATCTCCTGCATGCTCTTTGCCACAGAGAAAATCCAGTAGTTGAATCTGCAGAAAATATAGGGTATTACTAATAAAAAAAATTCACACATAATGTCACTGATATTCCAGTGCAGAATATTACTTGATACTTGTTGGCAGTTATTGACTATACATGGAATTCTTCATATGAGATATTAGCATGATATTCTTTTTCATATTTCATAAATCCTTCAACTTGACTGATAAATGATAATCTTGATCAAGGATAAGATTTGCAGGTCCTCTTCCTTCAGGGCATGGAATTAAAATTTTTGTTAAATAACAAAATTATATTTAAATTATAATTAAAGGATAAATTATAGTTAAATAAAGAAACTAGTAAGATTCATCATTATCCTTAAGAGTTCAAGAATTTTACCAGAATGTGAAGAGGCACATATTTTCTCATCAATATAGCCTGGAACTGTTAAATACTCATCATTAGCAGAGTTGGGTCTCCCAGCTAAGGAAACTGTTTATTATAACAAATATACATATTTAATTATGCCCTCATATGCATCTGTTTTCCTACCTTGGAGTACTATCATTTTCATGTTAATTCCTCTAGATTTAACCTCCAAGTTTCCTTTCCTTTATTTCATAATGTTGTATTTATTCTGTACTTTAAATTTTTATTGTGCTTGAATAAAGAAAATGTAGTATATATATCATGGAGTTTTATCTAGCCATAAAGAATAAAATGATGTCTTTTGCAGGAGAATGGATGGCACTTAAGGGGTGAACCTCATGCAAATAGAACAGAGATGGATAGAGGAAGGAAATCTGGAGGAGGGAGAAGAAAATGGGAGGTACTGACCAAATTATATTGTTTTATTGTGTGCATGTATAAATAAATTTACTATCACATGTAATTATAATGCACAAATTAAAATCAGACAAATAAAAAATTTATTGTCCTTGATTTTCAGGATACTAACTTGATTTTGAATTTGTTTTTATCTTCTTTTTTTAAATTCTCATAAAAATGGCTTATTTTTCAAAAAGAATAGGAGTTACTCTGAAGTATTTATCTGTATGTAGTTACACAACTTTTCCTGCTTCATACTCTCATGCTTTATTTGAAAAATTAACAAGTTTTTATCACTTATATAAGCATGATAATTTTATAACCTGGTAATTGCTAAAAAAAAAAAAAGGTGGGGAGGGGAATGAACCTCTGTAATAGCTTATAGAGGAAGAACTAGCTCATAAAAAATCACAAAGGTGGAGACATCTTACACAAAGAATAAATTCTTATCATACTCAGAACATCAGTTGATGAAATACTAGCCTGCATCTAATTCCTCTTTGTGAAAGATTTCATTCTCTCTGTTGAAAGCCTCCAAAGAAATGCAGGTACTTCTAAGGAGAATGGAATTCTTGAGGCTGAATACTTCCCCCCCACACCTGCAGCTTTGAGAATAAAGCTTTTATCCATCTCTTAAAACAGAACACCCTAGACCTTACATGTCCCTACAATCTATTATATACTATTTTATCATTCCAGTCTGTGATAACATTTATAGGTAGTCCTTTCGATCCCTCTCTAGTAATAGGCTTTTATCTGCATGCCTGAGGAGAGCCAGCCCACCTGTCCACATACCTGAAAGAGGGACCCAAAAGCAGCAGAGGAAGGGTTGGGGTTAAAAAGCTTTTTGTTTGTTTGTTTGTTTGGGGGAAGAGAAAAACAAATGTTTGTGGATAAAGTTTGGGGCCGGGGCACAACACGGGACAAACATTTATAAGAACAAAATCTTGCTTTGTATTTAGTAACCACAAGGTGTTCACAAAGACAGGTATCTCTAAGACATGAGGACTTTGGAGGTTTGCTGGCAGTTTTCTGGGTTAAACTGAAGGGCTTGAGCTTCTGCTTCTGCCCAAGATGCTGGGCAGAGGCCGACAGGGTAAGATCTTCCCTAGGAGTAAGGAGGTCTGGTGGCCCTAACTGCCCACTGCACCTGTTGGAGGCCTAGATCATGCAAGGCCTCCTCTTTCTGGAGGTGGCTGCAGAGCTGACCCCTGCAGGCACGGGGGACCCACGCTCTGGATCTCCCTTAACAAAGGTTAGAGGAAATGCCTGGTGGTCTCAGGTTCCAACTAGGGGCTGCTTCCTCAGGAGTGCTGTGTTTTCTGAGCTTTCTCAAGAAGTCCCTTCCTACTCAGAGTTCACCCCAGAAGCTGGGCCTTGGGCACCAATACCACTTCCCCGGCTGCCCTGGGCAACTGCAGGTCGCACCCACTAGTGCCAGTGTAGTCCTTCAGCCCAACACCCTGATATATTCCTGGTGCCACACCACCCACACTGAAGCCCTGCAGATGTGGCTTGTTTTTAGTTTGGAGTTTGTTGTTTGCAAAATCTAGGAAGTCTTATGTGTGGCTGCTATCCTTGAGTTTCCTTAAGTACCTAATAATTATGTATATTCAAGTTGTCATTCCCCTCTAGAAGCTCTGTTCTGTTGGGCAGGTATGTTGTCAGCTGACCTATCCTTCTCTGGCTGCGGGTAACCTGTAGATGGTTTGTTGGTTTTCTTCACTGGCAGTTTGGGGCTTAGCTCTAACATGACAGCTCTGCAAGTAATGGAAGGTGAAATGTCTTCTATGGCACAGCAGTGGGAGAAAAAAAGAGGCTGTCGAAGCGAACGAAGTCCCATGTTCTCCCAATGTTCTCCCAAGCCTCACCAACAGGAAGCAAGCCCACCCATCCGCTCCTTCTTGCCTAGAAGGAATCTGGGCATACTCACAGAAGATATTTGCTGACCTTGCTCAGAGGATCCAAAAGTCTCTGTGGTTAAGCTCTTCTGCTCCTCACCCCAGATCTGACGCTATCTTTCAGATACCCACTAGTTCATGAGAAAGCAAGCTGTTCACCAAATCTCCACTTCCACTCCAGCTAGAACCAAACCTTGTCTGCTTCCAGATGCCTATGGCGCTGCAACCATAGTCCTCAGGAGAGGAATTATAAACCAGAAAACGAAGGTGAAAGGGGAATGCTTCAAGTTTACAGGTTGCTGTCTTAGCTTTATCCTAATTCCTCATAATTCCTGCCTTATTTAAGCTATAATAAGAAGCAAATAAATTTTATCATGGTAATGAAAATTCAGAATCATTTGGAATAGTCTAATATGTAAGTTTAAAGGCACTTAAGCATAAATTAGTGTTATATTTAGTACATTTTTGAGAAATACATCTGTCCATTTTTTCCTTACTAGAAATTTCCTTAGAGCAAGCATAAATATCAAAGACCAAACTATTAATGTTTCAGAGTTTAAATATAGAAAATTTCTTCATGCACTACATTTTAGCAGTTTCAATTTTCATTCCTGGTGTCCTTCAAGGGAGATATGTTACTATTTGGAGACCACCTCCCTCATAGACAATCCAAATGTGCACCTTATAAATCTCATACTACAGGTTAATACACTCAAATGAGGAAGCTTTTTAGAGAACTCAGACAGGGACAAGGCACAGGATGAAAACAATGTGCCTAAAATCCTCAGTTATATCATACTAGTGCTGGTTGATCTTCTTTCTTGTTTCTACAACTCAATGCTTATATATGATTAGCCTCTCAAAAAGTAAAGTAATAAAAAGTAGTAAAAAATCACCTCAACAAGCAAGCAAAAAAAGTATAGCTAGGGGAGAATGTACTAAGTGAACTATCTCCACTTGCAAGTACCCTTACCACACTGTGGATGTGCATGTGTGGGATGAACATGCACGTGGGCAACACATTTTGAGGAAGTTATAAGCAAAGGCCTCCATGGAGCCCAGTGAGGCAAAGACAACAAACTGCCAACTCTCCAACTCCATGAACTATTTTATCCTTGCATGTTACTACCCAAAATAATGACTATCTTCTCCACCCTCCCTCAGCTTGGAGTGCCCATGTGACTAACCAAAATGGAAGCAAAAGAGCTATGTCTCCCTAAAAGGAGATTGCTGTTCCCTCTTACTACTTCCTGTAGCAAAGAATGCTGATACAATGTCTGGAGCTTCAGTGGTCATCCCGAACCATGAGGTAGGTGGTCTTGAGGACAGAGGACAAGAATTAAGATGGAACATGAGATGGGGAAAGCAGCATGACAGGAAAAGCCTGGATCTCTGATAACATGAAATATCACATCAGTCCTAGTTGCATATATTTCAACATCTTTTAGGAGTGAAATAAGCTTCTATTTTTTTCTAACTCACTTTTTTAGTAGAAGTTTCCATTATAAACAGCTAAAACAATATTACCATATGGAAATATTTACAAAGTATTCAAATTATCTTATAAAATATAGTAAACATCTTCTTCTAATTCTAGCTACACTTATTTAGCTATTACTACTATTTAACCACTGCTTTATAGCATTCAGTAAATCTTAAAATAAAGAGCACCTTCAATGCTTTTAAAAAATTAGATACAGATGAACATATTCTAAAAAAGGAATCATAAATTCTAATGTAAACAAAACCAAACTGCAAGGGATGCTACTGTATTTAATTTTTTAATTTATATTCTATTAAAAAATAACTATGGTTGTACAAAAAAAAGAAATCTATATCTCACATATATTGCCCCATACTATTCTCATAAGATAAATGACACTCCCATCACAAAATATTATTAATCCATAAGAGAAAAACCATAATAATCATTCATATAACATATGCTGAATAACAGATGCACATTCAACCAAGAAAAAATACATTTTAGAAAAGCAATCCTTGACATAATTTAAAAAAAAAAACATGCATTTGGTACTGATTTGTTACAATATTTTTTGATCTAATAAAAAACTGTTATAGCAACCAAATAATAACACAAGTTTAACAAAATTTACCACCAAAATATTTCTTTCAAATAATAACTAGCTTTCAGGTACCTAAATTTTCCATTCTTAACATGATCACCAAAGCAAAAACATTATCAAATTACTAGAGCTTTTGTTTTTCTCCGAACATGTTACTAACCAGAACAAAGACTATATTCTCTGCCTTCTTTCAGAATCTTCCTCAAATTACTATAACTGTGTAACTATGATTTAATGGTGCATGTTTGTAATCTGAGCTACTCCAGGCAGGAGGACTGCAAGTTCAAAGCCAGCCTCGGCAACTTAGCAAGACCCTAAATAACTCAGTGGGACACTGTGTCAAAATAAAAAAATAAAAAGGGCTTGGGATGTAGGTTGGTGGTAACACCCTTGGGATTCAATCCCCAATACCAATAAATAAATACATATGTACATATACATATATAAAAGTAGCCTCGCTGAAATTTAGTTCTATTAAAATAGGATTATTTTTAAAAATACTTACGGGGGATATCATGTCATTATTTTCACAATTAGAAGTCAAAATCCTACATTTTTTATAAATGTCGATCAGATCTACCATATTACTATTTGTCAAAAAATCATCGTAAATCTTCTTAATGTCTTCATAATGGTCAACCACTTGCATATCTTCAAGGGGTAAGTTTAATTTCTCATGTAGTAAGAATTTCCATGTCATTAAAACATCACTGAGAGAGACTGTAAATTCTTCATAGTGCTGAAAGAGATGATGCCAAGAGAAAAAAAGGATAAAGTTGGGTGCCAATATATTCATTAACTTATAATTGAGATGGGAAATGCACATAAAATTTTGATGAGGCAAAACTTGCACACGACAAAACTGGTAAACAGAGTCATAGACTTATTTCCTAAATTTCACTGGATTTCTTCTACTCAGGGTCAAAAGAGGAGTGGGCAGTGATCAGTCCTTAAAGTACTACTGACTGGGAAACATTTGTTTCTGTAATATTTACTTCCTTTTAATTAATGAGTTTTTGCTGTTTTGTTTTGTTTTACAGTCCTAGGAATTGAACTCAGGACACCACATGTTAGGCAAACCCTCTACCACTGAGCAACATGGATCTGCAGCCTTACCTAATATATCTTTAATCTTTTATTAAAAATTGCTAATGTCATAATGATTCCTACACAACACAATGTTTCAATGTCTTGAAAATATGGTCTTAGGAGTTTTTTTCAAAATGATGTTTCATTCCACTAGTGTTGGAGGGTAAACAAAATATCAGTGCTAAAATCTAGGGCTTGAAAATAATTTTGATTCTTCCCTGTTTATAGACACACTAAACTGTAACAAATAAGCGTTAAAAAGCAAAAGTCAGGTTTTTTTCTATAGGTTCTCAGATGTTTCTAATCAGGCAAAATATTCTTTTGCTTTCTCTATTTTGACTTTCTAATTTTCCTGAATGAAATAAAACAGATTGTAATCTGGCTACAGTGACTTAGTTGCTTAGAGACCCACTAATGTTACCAACATGTTTGTGTGTCAGTACTTTATCTAACAACAAAAATTTATTTAAAGTCTCTTCATCAATATCTACATGATAAATTCTCTCACTGGACATGCTGAAGGTTTTGGTTTTTAGGGACTGCATGTATTCTTTTCCTACATTAATACTCTACATACTAATAACACTGACGACTAAAAAATGCCAGCTTTCATTCAGTAAAAATTTGTTTCTTTCCAACATAGCATGAATAACAAATATGTTTCAGTATTCATATGTGATTTTGTAAAATGTAATATGTGCTATCTTCAATTGTTATGTTCCCTTAATATATTAGTAGTTTCTGCTATACCAAGCCCTTTCCACTAAACCCATTTGAAGATGGGAGGATAATTAAGAACTGCATAATTCACTGAAACTAAATTGTTAACACCATCTTTATACAATGAAGAATAATAAAAAGAAATCAACACACCCAACCCACATTTTCTATATATTTGATGCATTGAAATCTTTATCTTCATATCTTTTATGATAATCAGTCACATTTGCTACTTACTATCCAAATTTATGACAAGGTGTCCAAAGCTGTCTTAAAATAATTAACTCTACTTTTCCATCTGGAGACGACTAAGAAAATCATCCTGTTGTTCTTAGGATAGGGACCTATTATACCAGGAATATGGAAATTCACTATTGTCTATGAAACTAGTTCAATGAACAACCAAAACAAATCAGTAATTCTCAAATCCAAACATAAGACAGATTTGTAACTTCCCAGCACTGCATCAAAAATTGGATACTTAAATTCCCAATTCCAGAAAGCTTACAGTCCAGAATATTTCCAAGTGGTATTAAATTAAATAAATCCAGATATTTAGAGTTTCAAAACTCACTTATTTTATCTCAAAAATTTCTAAAACTGTTGTTGGTATGACATTCTTCATGTTTAAAATCAATTAAGATTTTTGCCTAATGTAAATGTACAATTTATTCTCACTCTGTTGAATACAACCAGTTAAAATAAAACCATGCAAGCTCTTCATCTTGTGAGAAAAGGTTTTGACTAGATTAACAGTGTTTATACTGGGACAGTAAAAACATTTTAAATCCAAATAAAAATGCACTCCAGATATCAGTTTTCATGATCAGGTGCCCACCATGACAGCATATTCTATTATTCAAACCAGTAACAACTGATTGAGAGAGTCTGTGGTCAAATCAGAAAATGTTTTGGTAGGAGAACACGCCAGCTGGCTAATATATGAAGGAAGTTCAAAATGTTCAATTCTTTAATTCTCTGATGGACCTAAGGATTGTATTTCATAAGAATCAAATGAGCAAAGCAAGAGTTACACATTTTTCAGAGCACTTGTACTCTGATTATATATTATATCAGTTACTTTATAATAATTCAAAATTGTAAATAAAATTTACATTTTTGAATTATGAAACTTTTGTTGTTAGTAAGAAAGATAGCAGGTCTAATAAAGAGCACTAATTAATTGTGTGAGCTTGGTTATTGACCTTGCTTGCTAGTAAAGAGCATTAAACCATAGTGTGACCAGTTTCCTTGGTTAAAAAATGAGATTGTACAAATGAAATAATACCTGATAAATGGTAGAATAAAAAATGTCAATTTCCTTTCTCTTTTCCTACTCTAAGTAAAATAATTGCTGGGAGAAGGGTGGTACATAAATACAATAAAAATTTAAAACCTCTTTCTTCTCATTTCTTGGGTCACTATTAGGTCATTTTCAAATGTGACAAGTCTACCACAGATGCTGAGATTGCTTTCCATGAAGTAATAAAACTGATACCTTTGTCTATTTCACAAAATGAAACATTTGAAACCTTCTTAGTAAGAGCATATAAGGTGAAAAATATTCAGTATAACGTGATTGCCAGACACGAAATCATTTCCAAAGAAAGAAAAGACCACAATACTATTTGCCAACTAATGAAGCTATGTATATTTGCCATATAGTAAAGTCAAGTCCTCAATGAATCTATAGTTTACCTTTTTAGCAATATAAAGCTTTTGGAGTCATGAGTCAAGCCAAAAAAATTCCCCCTCAAAAAGAATGTGAAAAATATAAAACCCAAAGATTATTGTAACATACTTTTTCTTCCATTTAAGCAGTTAATAAAACAAACATGACATGACAGACCACCAATTCTACTAGGTATTCAAGAGTTTAGTTGTAATAAAATTCAGTTGTAAGGACACACTGTAGGACTCATGCTTTCAAACTTAAGAGAACTTAAGTAAAAATAATTCAAAGGATGAAACATATAGGTAAAGGATATATATATATATAACCCACTCCACCCTACTATTACCATATGCTATTATGTAGGGGCGTGTGTGTTGCTTTATACTGTTGAGTGCTTGGAAGTCTGAGCATAGTTGATGGTGCCTGCACTGATGTGTCCATAGAGCTAAATAAAACTGAACTGCAAAACAACAACACCACTCACTGCACACATGCACACCCAATTGTGAACTGTGAAAAGTCAGACTCATCTCTCCTCTTCCCCACCTAGAATCTGAACTTTCACAGTGAATTAAGTAAATTGGCAAGCAGCAAATTAGCAAGCAGAAAAAGACACTGAACTACTGCTTACATACACACGCCCTGAATAAAAACTGTCTTTGGTTGAATATTTCAATATTATCAATATTTTTATTATGACAACTAAATGTCTTCAGAGTATATTTTACTTAGCTTGTTGATAAAATATGTTCATCCTTCTAAAATGAGAGGATTTGAATATGTTCTGATTCCAGAAAAACAGCCTTCAATCATATATAATACTGATACTTCATCACGTTAATGTCTCTATTTTCTAGTAAATGGCCACCAAGGTTTAACCCCTGCTATACTGTTCTATTTGTATTATATCTTCAGAATCTCTTACTTACCTTGGTGTCATTTCTTCAGATTATTAAAGACAGACACTTTAATTTTACATTGGGAGTCAAATTGGCAAGGCTTGGATATGGGTTGCAATGGGGAACAAAGGAAAGGAACTCTGGGATAACCCTTCGGTGTTGGGTGTCTCTTTCAGTGACCAGTGAACAATGGTATCTACTATCGAGAATAAGAATATGAATGGGAAGACAATTTAAGGAAACAAATGAAGTGCACTAGTTTAAGAAATTGATGTGGAGATGGTAATGGAGCAGCAAAGGAGCACTTTATCATACCAGACTAACAACCAACAGATTTCCAATACAAATGCTGGTGAAATGCATTCAATTCAAGTAGATCAAATGAAGGCCACTGGAAGCTACTCAGGGAATAAAGATATGCCACTATAAATGATGCTGCTCTGGAATATTGAAAACTTGGGTTAAAAGCACTAATAAAAAGCAGATGCAAGAAGACCACTCTCAACTTCCCAATGTTTCTTACAGCAGATTAAATTACCATGTTAAAAAGTCCTCTCTATTCCAGAAGGAAAGTAACATTCTTACCATCAAGCACAGGAAGTTGAGGCCAAGAGAAATCTGAACAGGTCTCTTTAAATAACCTTACCTTCCTAGACTCTTCTCTATCCAATTAACTACCTGGCTCAATCTCTTTGCCATGTCACATTTTCATTTTATTAGTCTCTGTCAAATTCCACACATAAATGTTCAACTTGAACTTTCTTCTGGGTTTTCATTTCCTTATGAAGACTCCCATGTCACATGAAGACTTGTATTAAATAAATCTGTGTGCACTTACCCTATTGATCTGTCTTCTGCCAATTTAATTCTTAGGTCCAGTGGAAAAACTCTAGAAGGGCAGAGGTAAAATTTTGCCTCCACAAAACATGAACAAAGTGTAAAACAAGGAAAGTATATAAAATATGTACAGAATCTTTCAGACAATACAAAGAAAAACCAACTTGATGGTGTCATAAGCCAAAGATATGAACACAGAATTTAAGAAAAGTCCTAGTCTCATAAAGTAAGTTTGGAAGTATGTCTTCTACAGTGTTCTGGAAGAGATGGAGAAGGGTTGAAATTAGTTCTTTCAATGTTTGGGAGTATTCACAGTGAAGCCATCAGGTTTGGGGCCTTTCTTTAATGGGAGACTTTTATTACAGGATTCAATTTAATGTCACTTGGTCTGTTCAGATTTTCTATTTCATCATGATTTAGCATATATCAAGGCATCTGAGTATTTCTTCTAGGTTACACAGTTGTATATTGTTCATATTAGTCTAGTCAGGGCTTGGAATGATCATTTATACTTCTGTATTATCACTTGTAAGGTCTCTTCTTTCATTTATGATTTCTTTTATTCTTAGTCTAGCTAAATGTTTGTTGATTTTATCTTTTTAAAAAGCCAAACACTTAAGTTTCATTGATCTTTTCTGTTGTTTTTCTAGTCTTTATCTCAAGTATTTCAGCTCTATTCTTTATTATTTCCTTCCTTTTGCTAACTTTGGGCTTAGTTTGTTCTTCATTGTCTAGTTATTTGAGGTACATTAGGCTGCTTATTTGAGATATCTTGTTTTTGATGTAAATATTTATTGGTATAAATTTCCCACTTAGAACTACTTTGGCTCCTTCCCAGAATTTTTTTGTTATGTTTCCATTTTTGTTTGTTAGAAGATATTTTAAAACTTCCCTTGTAATTTCTTTGACCCTGTGGTTGTTCAGTTTATTTTTTCATTCCAATGGTTTGTGAATTTTCCAAAATTCTATTATTGATTTCTAGTTTTATACCATTGTGCTCAGAAAACATACTTGATGTTTCAATCTTAGATTTATTAAGACTATTTGTAGCCTAACACATGAACTATCCTGGATAATGTTCCGTGGGTACTTAAAAACTTTTCCAAAAAATTAAATAAGAGGAATACTTCCAAATGCACAATAAGAGTCCTGATATGAAAGCCAGAAGGAGATATAATGAGAAAAGAAAACTGCAGGCAAATATCTTCCTGATGAACAATAGATGCAAAAAAACCTCAACCAAATACTAATAAACCAAATTCAACAGCACAATAAAAGGATCATTCGCCATGGACAAGTGGGATTTATCTGAATGATGTAAGGATGTTTCAACACATGCAAATCTATAAACATGATACACCTCATTAACAGAATGAAGGACAAAAATGATATGGTCATCTCAAGATTAAAAAAAAATTATTTGACAAAACAAAACAGCCTGTCATGATAAAAACTCTGAATAAATTAAGTCTAGAAGAATATATCTGAACACATTTAAGATCATATATGACAAACCCACAGTTAACATCATACTCAATCATGAAAAAGTATCTTTCCTTCTAAGATCAGGAATAAGATAAGGATGCTCATTTGCACCACTTCTATTCATTGTGGAACTATAAATCCCAGCTGGAGCCATTTAGCAAGAGAAAAATAAAAGGCATTCAAATTACAAAGGAAGACCTGTGACCGACCGGCGGAGCAGGCCCAGAAGCCGGCCGGCGTGGTAGACACATCGGCCCAATTGGAAGAGGGGCAGAACAGAGCCCCTGCTCGCGCCTGCAAGGTAGGCAGACCTGCGACTCACCAGCGGAGCAGGCCCAGCGGCCCTCTGGTGTGGTAGACACATCGCCCCAATTGGAGGAGGGGTGGAGCAGAGCCGCCGCCCGCGCCTGCAAGGTAGGCAGGCCTGCCACCAACCACCAGATCAGGCCCAGCGGCCAGCCAGCATGGTAGACACATCACCCCAATTGGAGGAGGGGCAGAGCCACCGCCTACGCCTGCAAGGTAGGCAGACCTGCGACCGAACAGCAGAACAGGCCCAGCGGCCCGCCGGCATGGTAGGCACATCACCCCAATCGGAGGAAAGACCCAGCTGCCGCCCACTAGGTAGGAAGACCGCGCATCCTGGAGAAAGGGCCCAGCGGCACACCGGCCTACTTGAAAGATAACCCCAATTGAAGGAGGGGCACAGCCGCCACCTGCACCTGCAAGGGAGGCAGACCTGCAACCTGGAGAACAGGCCCAGCGGCCCGCCATCGTGGTAGACAGATCATCCCTATTGGGGGAGGGGCCCAGCTGTTGCCCGCAAGGTAGGCAGACCACGCAACCTGGAGAAGGGGCCCAGCGGCCTGCCGGGGTGATAGACAGATCACCCCAATTGGAGGAGGAGCACAGCCACCGCCCGCCCCTGCAAGGGAGACTTTGCAACTATACAAGAGCAATATAAATATATAGGGGGAAAATTCAATAACACAACACTTTCACCAAGCAGAAAGAAACGCAAGAAGTATGAAAAGACAAGGAAAGAAAGGACTACAAGCAATGCAGGTCAACTCAACTTTAGAAGAGGTAATAGCTGCAGCAGATGGAATGTCAGATAAAGAATTCAGGATTTACATGCTTAGGATGATCTGGAGACTGAAGGAAGACATTAGACAGCAAAATCAGACAATGAAAGATAACTTCGACAATGAATTACATAAACAAATCCAAGAAGCAAAAGATCAACTATATAGGGAGATAGAGGTTATAAAAAACAAACAAACAGAAATCCTAGAAATGCAGGAAGCCATAAACCAACTTAAAAACTCAAATGAGAATACTACCAGCAGAGTAGAACACTTAGAAGATAGAACACCAGACAATGAAGACAAAGTATTTCAACTTGGAATGAGCAATCTGTTCAACGAAATAATATGAGAAAACTTCCCAGACTTGAAGAATGAGACAGAATCCCAAACCCTAGAATTCTACAGGACACCGAATGTGCAAAATCATAAGAGATCCACACCTAGACACATTATAATGAAGATGCCCAAAATACAGAATAAGGAGAGAATTTTAAAAGCTTCAAGAGAAAGGAAGCAGATTACATTTAGGGGTAAACCAATCAGGATGACAGCTGATCTTTCAACACAGACTCTGAAAGCTAGAAGAACCTGGAACAACATATTTCAATTGCTGAAAGAAAATGGGTTCCGTCCAATTTTGTGTAGCCAGCAAAATTAACCTTCAGGATGGAAGATGAAATTAAAACCTTTCATGATAAACAAAAGTTAAAAGAATTTGCACCTAGAAAACCAATTCTTCAAAACATCCTCCGCAAAACATTACAGGAAGAGGAAATGGAAAATAACAATGAAAACCAACAGTGGGAGGTAGTACAGTAAAGGGAAAAAATAATCAAAGAGGAAAAACAATCCATGTTAAGTAACATAAATAAACAAATATGGCTGGAAGAACAATCCATATCTCAATAATCACCCTAAATGTTAATGGCCTAAACTCACCAATTAAGAGACACAGGCTAGTAGAATGGATCAAAAAAAAAAAGACCCAACAACATGCTGCCTACAGGAGATGCATTTGATAGGAAAAGACATACATAGACTGAAGGTGAAAGGTTGGGAAAAATCATATCACTCATTTGGACTTCGGAAACAAGCAGGAGTGTCCAAACTCATATCAAATAAAATAGATTTCATGCCAAAGTTACTCAAAAGGGATAAAGAGGGACACTACATACTGCTCAAGGGAACCATACACCAACAAGACATAACAATCATAAATATATATGCTCCAAACAATGGTGCAGCTATGTTCATCAAACAAACTCTTCTCAAGTTCAAGAGTCTAATAGACCACCATACAATAATTATGGGAAACTTCAACACACCTCTCTCACCACTGGACAGATCTTCCAAACAAAAGTTGAATAAAGAAACTATAGAACTCAATAATACAATTAATAACCTAGACTTAATTGACATATATAGAATATACCACCCAACATCAAGCAGTTACACTTTTTTCTCAGCAGCACATGAATCCTTCTCAAAAATAGATCATATATTATGTCACAGGGCAACTTTCAGACATTATAAAGTAGCAGAGATAATACCATGCATCTTATCTGATCATAATGGAATGAAACTGGAAATCAACGATAAAAGAAGGAAGGAAAAATCATGCATCACTTGGAGAAGAAACAATAGGTTATTGAATGATCAATGGGTTATAGAAGACATCAAGGAGGAAATTAAAAAATTCTTAGAGGGCTGGGGATGTGGCTCAAGCGGTGGCGCGCTCGCCTGGCATGCATGCGGCCCGGGTTCGATCCTCAGCACCACATACCAACAAAGATGTTGTGTCCGCCGAGAACTAAAAAATAAATATTAAAAATTCTCTCTCTCTCTCTCTCTCTCTCTCTCTCTCTCTCTCTCTCTCCTCTCTCACTCTCTCTTTAAAAAAAAAATAAATAAATAATAAAAAATAAAAAATTCTTAGAGATAAATGAAAACACAGACACAACATATCGGAATCTATGGGACACAATGAAAGCAGTTCTAAGAGGAAAATTCATTGCCTGGAGTTCATTCCTTAAAAAAAGAAAAAAACAACAAATAAATGATTTCACATTTCATCTCAAAATCCTAGGAAAAAGAAGAGCAAAACAACATCAAAAGAAGTAGAAGGCAAGAAATAATTAAAATCAGAGCTGAAATTAGTGAAATCGAAACAAAAGAAACAATTGAAAAAATTGACAAAACTAAAAGTTGGTTCTTTGAAAAAATAAATAAGATCCACAGACCCTTAAACATGCTAACGTAGAGAAGAAGAAAGAGAACTCAAATTACTAGCATATGGGATGAAAAAGGCAATATCACAACAGACACTTCAGAAATACAGAAGATAATTAGAAATTATTTTGAATCCTTATACTCCAATAAAATAGAAGATAGTGAAGGCATCGATAAATTTCTTAAGTCATATGATCTACCCAGATTGAGTAAGGAGGATATAGACAACCTAAACAGACCAACATCAATTGAGGAAATAGAAGAAACCATCAAAAGACTACCAACTAAGAAAAGCCCAGGACCGGATGGGTATACAGCAGAGTTTTACAAAACCTTTAAAGAAGAACTAATACCAATACTTTTCAAGCTATTCCAGAAAATAGAGAAAGAGGGAGACTTCCAAATTCATTCTACGAGGCCAACATCACCCTGATTCCTAAACCAGACAAAGACACTTCAAAGAAAGAAAACTACAGACCAATATCTCTAATGAATCTAGATGTAAAAATCCTCAATAAAATTCTGGTGAATCGAATACAAAAACATATCAAAAAGATTGTGCACCATGATCAAGTAGGATTCATCCCTGGGATGCAAGGCTGGTTCAATATACGGAAATCAATAAATGTTATTCACCACATCAATAGACTCAAAGATAAGAACCATATGATCATCTCGATAGATGCAGAAAAAGCATTCGACAAAGTACAGCAACCCTTCATGTTCAAAACTCTAGAAAAACTAGGGATAACAGGAACATAGCTCAATATTGTAAAAGCTATCTATGCTAAGCCTCAGGCTAGCATCATTCTGAATGGAGAAAAATTGAAGGCATTCCCTCTAAAATCTGGAACAAGACAGGGATGCCCTCTCTCACCACTTCTGTTCAACATAGTTCTCGAAACACTGGCCAGAGCAATTAGACAGACAAAAGAAATTAAAGGCATAAAAATAGGAAAAGAAGAACTTAAACTATCACTATTTGCAGCTGACATGATTCTATACCTAGAAGACCCAAAAGGGTCTACAAAGAAAATATTAGAACTAATAAATGAATTGAGCAAAGTGGCAGGATATAAAATCAACCCACATAAATCAAAGGCATTCCTGTATATCAGTGACAAATCCTCTGAAATGGAAATGAGGACAACCACTCCATTAAAAATATCCTCAAAAAAATAAAATAAAATACTTGGGAATCAACCTAACAAAAGAGGTGAAAGACTTATACAATGAAAACTACAGAACCCTAAAGAGAGAAATAGAAGAACATCTTAGAAGATGGAAAAATACACCCTGTTCATGGAGAGGCAGAACCAACATCATCAAAATGGCGATATTACCAAAAGTTCTCTATAGGTTTAATGCAATGCCAATCAAAATCCCAATGGCATTTCTTGTAGAAATAGATAAAGCAATCATGAAATTCATATGGAAAAATAAAAGACCCAGAATAGCAAAAACAACTCTAAGCAGGAAGTGTGAATCAGGCGGTATAGCGATAAAAGACTTCAAACTATACTACAGAGCAATAGTAACAAAAACAGCATGGTACTGGTACCAAAACAGGCGGGTGGACCAATGGTACAGAATAGAGGACACAGAAACCAATCCACAAAATTACAACTATCATAAAGGGGCTAAAAGCATGCAATGGAGGAAGGATAGCATCTTCAACAAATGGTGCTGGGAAAACTGGAAATCCATATGCAACAAAATGAAACTGAATCCCTTTCTCTCGCCATGCACAAAAGTTAACTCAAAATGGATCAAGGAGCTTGATATCAAATCAGAGACACGGCGTCTGATTGAAGAAAAAGTTGGCTATGATCTACACACTGTGGGGTCAGGCTCCAAATTCCTCAATAGGACACCCATAGCACAAGAGTTAATAACTAGAATCAACAAATTGGACTTACTCAAACTAAAAAGTTTTTTCTCAGCAAAAGAAACAATAAGAGAGGTAAATAGGGAGCCTACATACTGGGAACAAATCTTTATTCCTCACACTTCAGATAGAGCCCTAATATCCAGAGTATACAGAGAACTCAAAAAATTAAACAATAAGAAAACAAGTAACCCAATCAACAAATGGGCCAAGGACGTGAACAGACACTTCTCAGAGGAGGACATATAATCAATCAACAAGTACATGAAAAAATGCTCACCATCGCTAGCAGTCAGAGAAACGCAAATCAAAACTACCCTAAGATACCATATCACTCCAGTAAGATTGACAGCCATTATGAAGTCAAACAACAACAAGTGCTGGCGAGGATGTGGGGAAAAGGGTACACTTGTACATTGCTGGTGGGACTGCAAATTGGTGCGGCCAATTTGGAAAGCAGTATGGAGATTTCTTGGAAAGCTGGGAATGGAACCACCATTTGACCCAGCAATTCCCCTTCTAGGTATATTCCCTAAAGACCTAAAAAGAGCATACTACAGGGACACTGCTACATCCATGTTCATAGCAGCACAATTCACAATAGCAAGACTGTGGAACCAACCTAGATGCCCTTCAATAGACGAATGGATAAAAAAAATGTGGCATTTATACACAATGGAGTATTACTCTGCATTAAAAAATGACAAAATCATAGAATTTGCAGGGAAATTGATGGCATTAGAGCAGATTATGCTAAGTGAAGCTAGCCAATCCCTAAAAAACAAATGCCAAATGTCTTCTTTGATATAAGGAGAGTAACTAAGAACAGAGTAGGGAGGAAGAGCATGAGAAGAAGATTAACATTAAACAGGGATGAGAGGTGGGAGGGAAAGGGAGAGAGAAGGGAAATTGCATGGAAATGGAAGGAGACCCTCAGGGTTATACAAAATTACATACAAGAGGAAGTGAGGGGAAAGGGAAAAATAAAACAAGGGGGAGAAATGAATTACAGTAGATAGGGTAGAGAGAGAAGAGGGGAGGGGAGGGGAGGGAAGGGGGGATAGTACAGGATAGGATAGGCAGCAGAATACAACAGACACTAGTATGGCAATATGTAAATCAATGGATGTATAACCGATGTGATTCTGCAATCTGTATATGGGGTAAAAATGGGAGTTCATAACCCACTTGAATCAAAGTGTGAAATATGATACATCAAGAACTATGTAATGCTTTGAACAACCAACAATAAAAATTTAAAAAAAAATTACAAAGGAAAATGTTAAATTGTCTCTGATTGGAGATGACATAATCTAATATACAGAAAACCCTGAAGACTCCACAAAAAATTGTCAGAATTAATAAATGAATTCAGTAAGGTAGAAGAATATAAAATTTAAAAAATGTACAAAAATCTGTAATGTAATCTGTATACTAACAGTGCACTATCCGAAAATAAAGAAAATGGCTACAAAAATAATAAAAATACTTAGAAGTTAATTTATTAAATATCTGTTCATTGAAACTATAAAATGTTGATAAAAGAAACTGAAGATAGAAATAAATGGAAAATAATCCCATGTCCATGAATTAGAATATTATTAAAAATGTGCATACTACTCAAATTAACCTGCACATTCAATGCAATCCCTATCAAATTCTATGGCATTTTTCACAAAAACAGAGAAAATATTAAAATATATATATATATATATATATATATATATATATATATATATATATAACTACAAAAGACTCTGAATAGCCAAAGCAATCTTTTTTTTTTTTATTGGTCGTTCAAAACACTACATAGTTCTTAATACATCATATTACACGGTTTGATTCAAGTGGGTTATGAACTCCCACTTTTACCCCGTATACAGATTGCTGTATCACATCAGTTACCCTTCCATTGATAGACATATTGCCTTTCTAGTGTCTGATGTATTCTGCTGTCTGTCCTATTCTCTACTATCCCCCCTCCCCTCCCCTCCCCTCCCCTCCCCTTTTCTCTCTCTACCCCTTCTACTGTAAATCATTTCTTCCATTTGTATTATCTTGTCTTACCCCTCCTTTCCTCTTATATGCCATGCCAAAGCAATCTTTAAACAAAAAGAACAAAGTTGGAGGCATCATGCTATCTAATTTCAAAATATACTACAAAGGTATAGTAATCAAAACAATATGGTATTGGTTTAAAAACAGACACATGATAATGCAAGAGAACAGAGCAAGCACCCAGAAATAAATCCACACATTTATAGTCAATTTGCCTTTCAGCAATGATGCCAAGAACACATGACAGGGAAAGAATAAATAAACAGTGTTGGGAAAATTAAATATTCACATGCAGAAGACTGAAAACAGACCTTCATCTCAGATCATTTTAAAAAATCAACTCAAAATGGGTTGAAGATTTACATGTAAGACCTGAAATGTAAAACAACTAGAAAAAAAACACAAGGAAAAGCTCCATCACCTGGTGTGGGCAATGACTTTTTTTGTAAGAACCTAAACATACAAGCAACAAAAGCAAAAATAGGCAAATGAGACTACTTCAAACTAAAAAACTTCTGCAGGGATAATGTAACAACAGAGTTTAAAAAAAAAAAAACAGAATGGAAGAAAATGTTTGCAAAACAAACATTAATAATGAGTTAATATCTACATAAGGAACTCAAACAATTCAATTTTATAAAACATAATTCCATTAAAAATAATTAAAGAATCTGAATAGACACTTTTCAAAAGAAGATATATAAATGTCCAAGAAAAATCAAAATATGCTCAGAATGAGTAAATTATTAGAGAATTACAAATTAAACCCACAATGAGGTATCACCTCACAGTATCAGAATGGCTACTATTAAAAAGATGACATATAAAAAGCGTTTGAGAAGATGTGGACAAAGGGGAACCCTAAGGCTCTGTTGCTCGGAGTGTAAATTAGTACTGTCATTATGGAAAATAGTATGGAGGTTCCTCAAAATATTAAAATTAGAACTACCATATGATCTAGCAATCCCTTCACTGGGTGTGTAACCAAAGGAACTGAATTCAGTTTGTAAAATAGATAACTGCACTCTTGTGTTCCCTTGAAACATTACCCACAATAGCTAAAGTATGAAATCAACTTAAATGTCCATCAATGGATGAATAGAAAAAGAAAATTTTGTATATATTCACAATAAAATACCATCAATCTTTCAAAAGATGGAATTCCTGTCATTTGTGACAACAGGTCGAATCTGGAGGATACTATCCTAATGAAGTAAACTAAGCACAGAAAGACAAATTCTGCAAAGATTCACTTATTTATGGAATGTAACAAACTTGAACTTATAGAAGTAGAGAGTAGAACGAGAGTTAGCAGGAGTCAGATGGGAACTGAATTAGAGAGATATTGGTGAAAGGATACAAAATGTCAGTTAGATAGGAAGAACAAGCTTAAGAGATCAACTGTATAACATGCTGACTGAGAATACTTTGTATCCCTGAAAATTAATAAAATAACAGATTTTAAATATTATCACAAAAATGATAAGCCTGTATTTAATCATTTTATAATGTATATATCTTTTAAAACAATATATTATTCAGGATAAATATATATAATTTTTAAGGGCTAGAGTTGTAGCACAGTGGTAGAGCGCTTGCCTAGCACGTGTGAGCCACTGGGTTCAATCCTCAGCACCACATAAAAATAAGTAAAATAAAGGTCTATCAACAACTAAAAAATTTTTTTTTAATTTTTTTTTAATTGAGATATGCTTAAGGCCTATCAAAAGGCTAAAAATGGACTGTGAACCAAGACTGACTCCCAGAGCCCTTATTCTTAACTATAACTCCATGCTACCTGTTTTATTAGCAATATATATATATTTTTTTCCAACCCAATAAATGTATATCTACCCAAGCTTTTTAATGATTGCATAGCATTCCATTAGTGGTTTATAAACCTACATAAAAAGAACCTACAAACAATGTACATTTAGATTATTTCTAGTTTATTTCATTATTAAAAATTATTATGCTATGAAATACATCCTTCCTCTAAAACCTTCCCTTCCTTTTTCCAAAATCTACCTAAAATCAAGAAGTTTTTCCTTAACTGCTCTAGCCTACATTATTCCTTCTAGCCTATGAACACCTCCAGCCCCTTAGTTTGACCCAAGCTGTCTATAAAAAAAATCATTTAAGGGAGATTTTAAAAGGCAGTTTTCCAGCGCTTCAATGCAGATTAGGATAATCTGAATTTATAGGATTAGAGCACAAAAGGTCAGTATTGTTTGAAAGTCTTCACAAATTATTAGTCTTCACAATCTGTTTTTGGAATAATAATCCATACCACAGAGTTTGAAACTATAATTATGTTTAAATAAAAAGTATATGTGTCATCTAGAACTTCTTTTAGGGAACCAAGGAACACTTATTAAACAGGAATAAATTTAACCATAATAATCATAATAGTTGCATGTTTATCTGAAGACCTCCCATGAAATATTAAATGTGCATGTCCTATGTCAAATTGTACATATGAAGGTCTCAATTTTGAAAAAAATTATTTCAAAAGCAATTGAAATATTTTGACACAGATATGCAGCAGCCTTTTTAATGTATGATACCATCATAGAAGGGGCAAACGTTGCAAAGAAATTGATGGACATAAGCTTAAGTTTATTCAGATAGGCAGCAACTGGGCTGGGGTTGTAGCTCAGTGGTAGAGCACTTGCCTAGCACATGTGAAACACTGGATTCTATCTATCCTCAGCACCACATAAAAGTAAATAAATAGAGGTATTGTGTCTATGACTAAAATATGTGTGTGTGTGTGTGTGTGTGTGTGTGTGTGTATATATATATATATATATATATATATATATATATATATATTTAAATGGGCAGCAAATAAAAGGCCTTATTTTTATTTAGAAAAAATAGAAGAGTAAACCTAAATATAGTTTACTAACCTGTTTATTGTTCTCTGCCATGGAAAGCTGCAATGCCAAGAGCATGGAGTCTGCGCCACACAGAGTAGTTCTTTCAGAATCACAAAGAACATGCCAGTTCCTTCTAAATGCTTTAATCATGTCCAAGACAGACTTCTGGTTAAGCACAGCCATTCCCTTAAAGTAGGACAGAATACAATGTTAAAGTGCCTTATTTTAATTGGAAATTAACATTTAACATGTGTAAGCAAGCACAGTTAGAAGGAGGGGGGGAAGTAGTAAATGAGAGAGTATTTCATATTTACCAAGATTGTTGTTAATTAAATTCAGGAAAACAGAATAATACAATTTTTGCTCAATCATATTTTCCTCTACTTTAGTTTTCTTAAGCCAAATCTTTTGAAATAACAAAATTCAACCTTCAATTCTGAAAATTCACAAAAAAACATGAATTCTGCAAACTTATAATTAAAGACGCAGACATAACTAATTAAAGCTGTATTTTTAAAATATTTATTTTGAGATAGATGGTAGTTTAAGGGTGGGAAAAGCCAATTTCCTCCCATCTCTATATTGTTCCAAAAGTGGTGGTCTATTTTTCAACCCTTTGAATCTGGGCCAGTCTTGTGACTTAATTTTACCAATATCATGTGATGAGAATGTCATATGGGAATTTGAAGACAAGGCCTTAGGAGGTGCAGAAGAGTTAATGCATCAAGAATGACTGCTAACATTGGCAGCTAGATTCTGGGAACTTAGATTTCAGGAGGGTTTCCAATAAAAGTAATTCACTGTGCTAAACTATTTGTACAAATAATACAGTTTATGACGAACATTTGGTCTCCTTCTGAGTCTGGAATTTTGGTAAATGCCAGACAGAGCACACCTATGTGCTCAGCCCCCAGTTAAAAAAACAAAATAACAAAACAACAACAACAACAACAACAACAAAACAAAACCTGGCACTAAGTCTCTACTAAGTCTTCCCCAATAGATACATTTCATGTGTATTGTCACCTGTTTCTGGTTGATTCCTGAGGAAGAGGACCTTTAGAAGCTTATACCTGGTCTCCTTGGACTTTGCCCCATATTCCTTTTTCCTTTGCACTGTTGTTTTGTATCCTTTTGCTGTAATAAATTATATCCATGACTATGACTATATGCGGAGTACTTTGAATCCTCCTAACAAATCATCCATTCTGGGTTTTGAGGACCTCTCACTATATTGTGGCCCTGAGACTGCTGTATTAAAAAGTTCATGCTAGCCTCCTGAAATGGACACATGACAGAGAACCACAGCACTCCATGTGAAACTTATACCAACTCACAGGTGAATGAGGGAGGTGACCTTACACTACCTAGCCTCAGTCAACCTGCCAGATGAATGTCAGCAACATGAGTGATCTCAGGCAAGACCAGCAGGACAATGACCTAGCTGAGTACAGTACCAAACTGCTGACCTACAGAACCATTAAAAAAAAGGTTGTTATTTTACAGTCACAAATTTTGAGGTGGTTTGTTGCCACAGCAATAGACAACCAATGAAAGAGCTAACATTTAGGAATTATGTGGTGTCAGATACTTTTCAAAAGCTTAATATTGATTACCCCACTCAACTCCTAAAAGTACCATATCAAGGTAAAGCCTATTATTATCCTCATTTCACACCTGAAGAAAATAATGCACATGTCACTCAGCTAGTAAATGGCCAAACAGGCATAAATATAGATTTCTAAGTCCATAAGCTGGACTCTTAAATCACTATATTTCATAACTTCTTCTCATGCTGACAAAAGCCCTTCAAAATAACCTGATGTTGTGCCAATGTTTTATATACACAAGGCAGCCAATTCCTTTCTCTGAGTTTACAAATATGCCTGCTAAGATTTTTTCCCATTTTCTTTTAACTACCCAAGTCTCCAACACATTCTTCACATGTGGTATTTTCCATACACATCCTATTTACTGACTCCTCAGTTATCCTTTTGTTCTTATGAAGCATAAACAGAATCCCAGATGTTTACTAGGTACCTAAGGTTTGTACAATGAAGAAAAAGGGTATATGCCATCTGCAAAATAATAATTTAAATTACAGACATAATCTGTAATACAATTTAAAAACACAGGTAGCAGACCATACATAGCTAAGTTATATTTCTCTTCAAAATACCACCTCCATCTCTTAAAAAGAAGAACATGAAGAAGTAAAGCATCAGCACCAGTGATATTACCAGTTTACTTGAAATAAAATTTCAGCAGATTCCTTACTGGTATTTTTTTTAAAGATACTATGAGTTGAGATTCCTGTAAGTGAAAACTCATCTAGAATTAGATCATTCTGAATCCTGGCTCCAACTACTTACTAGTTATGGGATCTTGGCCAACTTATATCACTTGTCCTGCCTTAGTTTCCTTGAACTGAAAATAAAAATAGTTCCTATGTGTAGGGTTTTGTGAGAGTAATGAGAAAATGACATAAATACATACAAAGCTTTTGGAACAGTGCTTGGCACATAAAAAAGCACATAACCTATTATCACACATTATGAGATTCTAAGTCATTTTTGCTTGTTTTTGTTTTTGGTACTGGGGATTGAAACCAGGGGAACTTTACCACTGAGCTCCATTTCCAGTCCTTGAACTTGCAATCTTCCTGCCTCAGCCTCTGGAACTGCTGGGATGATAGGCATGTGCCACCCTGCCTGGCTGTAGATTATTTTGAGTTAAAATTGAAACAACATTACATCGGGCACAGTGGTATACACCTGCAATTCCAGAAACTCCTGAGGCTAAGGTAGAAGGATTGCAAGTTCAAGGCCAGCCTCCGCAAATTTAGCAAGACTGTCGCAAAATAAGGATAAGAGCTGGAAGCATCACTAGGCTAAATTCTCAGTTCCAAAATACCAAAAGAGAGAAGGATAAGAAGAAGGCGGGGGAAACACTAATGGTGACTAAACACCAACCAAGAGTCTCATCTAGGGGTCAGCAAATTTTTTGGAGAGAACAAATAGCAAACATTTGAGACAAGCAGGCCATATCATCTGTGTCATAACTACTTTACCTTATAGTATGAAAATAGTCGTGGACAAAATATAAACAAATGAGCATAGCTGTGATCCAATAAAATTTTATTTATGGACACTGAAATTTGTGTTTTCATATAATTTGCACGTCACAAAATATTCTTCATTTTTTTTCTCCCAACTATTTAAACATGTAAAGTCCACTGTTAGTTCAGAAGCCAACTGTACAAGAACAGGAAGTGCAAATGGTTTGCCAACCTCTAATCTAGTTCCTGTTCTTCTAGTAGCTCTTCCAGTGGCTGTGTGAACCTAGTTAATAAGCTTTACACCTGGCTGCCCAGTAGAGGTATCAGAACACTGAAAATCTAATTTTTCAACTTACCTTCCAGCCAGTTGTCAATGAGAGGAATCAATGAGAGACTTTATGTGCAAGCACTTTGCAGGCTACACTGTACAAAAAGAGCCTTAAAATGTGGCCTTAGTAATAAACACTTATTTTTAAAAACTCTACTCCAAGGTGCACTGGAGCAAAAAATATATATACATATGAAACAGAAAATTCTCACTGGGGGGCAAAGTGAGATGGTTGATAGAAATATACTTTGGATTCAGATACAGCCGAATTCACACTCAGACCCCTTATTGGTTAGTTCTACGCTTTGGGGTATTTAAAATCTTTTATGAGCATCTGCAGAAAGGGTAAGATAATTTCTACCTAATAAAATGATGAGGCATTAATGAAAAAATTATACAACCCACTTAATGCTGAGCATTTAGTAGGTACTAAATAAAAATGGCAGTTGATGCTGTTATTATCAGAAGCCAGGTCCTAAATATTCCTTGGGTGCAAATCATAACAAAGGAAGAGGGGAATTGTGGAATTGGAGTCCGCCTACATCGTAGAACTAGAATCCTGATTTCCTGCCTTTCTAATGGACTTTAAGCAAGCCTCCATGAACCTCAATCTTCCAATCTGCAGGATCCCTCGGGATCTTTCAGCTCCAGCACAAAATACTGTGAACTCTGTCCAATGCCTGCTGACCCAATAGTCTTTAGAGAAAGCCACTACACAAAACCCCAGATGGTCACTTAGCACTGTGCTGTCACCGAAACGCTCAGACAAGCCGCATTTTGAATCGTCACGCAAAGTAGGAATGGCGGGCAAGGAGAAAGCGAGACTCACTTAGCTCAGAGAAGACCCAGGAGGTGCAAATCTCAGGGAGGTAAGGCCCCTCACGACTACAGATTGACCGCTGTTCAAGTAGCTGCGGGTTACATTTCAAATATCGCGGGAGGGCTCGGGAACCAATCGCTGCGCTTGCCCTTCGACCCGGAAGCAGAGGCACGCTCGCCGCTGCAGCCCGCAGCAGAGACCAGCTCCCTCCAGGTCGCTTCCCCGCCTTCTCCGGTGCGTAGCGTGCGGGCGATCCAGGGGGCCTTCGCCGGTCGCTGCGGGTCCACTCTAACCCTGTCCCCCAGGAGCTCTTCCCTTTGATCTCGGTCTCAGGGAGGCGGGTTGTCACGGGACGCACCTGGCTCTGGGAGAGGCTTGGGAGTTATCTTGTTCCTTCCCTCTTCATCTGCCTTTCCACTCTGTGACTTGAGTGGGCAAGTCCCAGCTCTCCGGGTACAGTGAAGCCCTGTGAGTGTATTGGCACCAGGCTTTCAAGAGCAATAGGTGAGGTACCGAGTCTCGATCTCCAAACTCTGGCACTTGCATCTCTCTCTGCATTGGAGGACTTCTCACCTGCTGGTTACCCTTAACACGTGTCCAGTCCTGGATGCGCATTCATTAAGGTTATTAGTATATAAGCTCCCTGAGGGGTAAGACTTATCTCATTCTCAGTACAGACTCAGACACTTGTTTTTTCATTTGTTTTTTTTTAATTTTTTTTTTTTTAGTTGTAGATGGACACAATGCCTTTATTATTATTATTTTATTATTTTTTTTTAGCGTAGTGCTGGGGATCGAACCCAGTGCCTCACGGATGCTAAAGCACTGTACCACTGAGCCACAACCCTGGCCCCCAGATATTTGTTTTCATTGCCGAGTCCAGCTGTTTTCAGAACAGTTCGTGTGTGTGTGTGTGTGTGTGTGTGTGTGTGTGTGTGTGTGTTGTAGATGGACATAATATTTTTATTTATTTTTATGTGGTGTTGAGGATCAAACCCAGTGTCTCATACGTGCTAGGCAAGTGCTCTGCCACTGAGCTGCAACTCCAGCTCTTCTGATGTTTTTTAAAATGTATATATTTTTGCTCTTTAAAATTCATAATTCTCATGCAGGAATGCTATTTTCAGAGTGCACTCTAAGTCCTGACAGGTTAGTTGAGGTTTTGTGCCCAGTTTTGTAAATCAGTCACACATGTTGGCCCTCTAGATCCTCCAGGATCTGTATTTTATATCAGCTTATGTTATGGCACTTTTCACACCTAGTCATAACTATCCTTGTTGGTGATTTCCTTCAAGGAAAGAGGCCATCTTTTGTTTGTTTTGTTTCCTCTAGCACCAGTGCCCAACACAATAAAATCTTTCAAGTCCTGGCTTTTGTTTATGAGCTTAACAAATTAACCACCTAAAGCCTTGATGCCTTGGTTTTTAAAATGGGATCAACAGGTATTACCTGTTTTTAGGTTAGTGCGAATATTAGGGGTATGCCAGTAAAATGCTAAACAGGTACCTACAAATACTGTTTCATAAATTTTTAACTATTATTAATTTCTTATGAATATACTTTCTTTTAAAATGATTCCTTTTTTTTTTTTTAATCCAACCCAGGGCCTTGTGCATATGAGGCAAGCACTCTACCAACTGAGCTATATCCCCAAGCCATAAGATGATTCCATCCTTATTCTTTTATTAATTTTTCATTAAATTATATTTATTCATATTCTAGGCCTTAATAATAATGCCAACAATATCATGTTCATAAACATTTAGTACTTTTTCAAGATAAAACAGTGTTTTCAACTAATAGCATTTGTTTGAAGGTTGCTATGGGGTTTAAATGAGATATTGTACATAAAGCACCTACCACAGAACTTAAAATGTTATTTATTCATAGTCATAGCATTATCATTTTGCAATAGAAATAAAAATGTTGTCTTATAATTTTAATTAAAATATTTCCACAATATATATTAAAAAAAAAGATGATTCCATCTTTAAGTACTCAGTGTATCTTTTAATTAATCTAGACACAATTTTATGATGTTATATACAAGGGTATCATGAATGTGGTAAAGAGGAAAGCTGCAGAACAGTGCTTAATTATAAATAGTTAAAGTGAAGGGTTTTTTCCCTGTATCTTCTGTCCCTTGATAAGTACTCTAAATGCTTTTGGGGATCTGCCTTTGACAATGCAATACCAAACCTTATTTTGAATCATCTGTTAAATGACTAACACTGACCACTTCTAAATATGTCTGTGCTATCATCCACAGTTTCTCGACATTGTGCAGTGGAGATATTCTATTTCTACAACTGCTCCGGTTTTGACATACAAGATGAAGCAAGATCCCACAAGAAATGCTGCCTACACTGTGGATTGTGACGATTATGTACATGTGGTAGAATTTAATCCCTTTGACAGTGGGGATTCAGGAAATCTAATTGCATATGGTGGCAATAATTATGTGGTTATTGGCACATGTACATTTCAGGTTAGTGCACAAACTACAGTGAATGATAGTGAAAATATTTCACTGATAAGAAATTTATACAAAGTTAAACTTTGAAAGTATATTGAATTTTAGTGCAAAAAAAATATGAAGACCCACAGAGAAGGATATTCCCAGTAATATATGCTTGAGATTTGTGCAAACATTATATAAATGAAAACGTAGAGTATGAAGTTCCTTTTTTGCCTATGAGTAGAAATGAAATATTGTGGTAATTAAAGGCTACGAGTAACTGAATATTGGTATGCACAGAAAAAGTTCAAATCCAGTTAATTGCAGTTTTTCTATATTCTGCTTTTACATAGGAAATAAGGTCATATTGAGAGCTTAAAAAGTCTTCCAGGAGAATTTACAACTTTCATGATATTCAGTTTTCTTATTAATTTGTTCTCACTTTTTACATTTAAAATATATATCTAAAGTATATGAGATATGGGATCGTGTTTAAGTGAGCAGGCAGGTCAGCATAGCCCTTAAGAGCATAAATTCTGGAGCCAGAATACCTGGGTATTTTACTTCTGCTTGGCTGTACCTCTGAACAACTGCACAGTCTTGAGCAAGTACTTATCCTCTCCTATAATCATTAGAATATAATGCTCAAAAGGACTTTTTGAGGATATGATGAGTTAGTGTGTATAAAATTTCTAGATGCCATCTGGTACATTGCAATCTGTATATGTTTTAATTATCATTGATAATGGTAGTTGTGATAGTTGTAGCCCCATATTTAACACCAGAGTAAGATTGCTTTGTGGTGAGCACACACAGTGTTTTCTTACAGGAAAGCTACTACATGTAAGAGCCTAAATAATTAAAGCTTTAACCATCTGGAATCTATGGCTAATCCTTTGTTGATTGGGATATTATTCATAGAACTATATTTCTCAAATTAGAATTAATCAATGAGGTAGTTTGGCAGTCCCCAATTTTCAAAGGTTTAAAATAACTATTATTAAAGTGATGTTATAAACATTATTTCCTCTTTCACTTAAGAGACAAGTTTCATATCTTGAACAGTTTTGTCATCAGAATGCAATTTAGCATTTTATAGTACAATAAATGTGTAAAGTTATACAAAATTAGGATGCATTCATATTTATCCTAAAGGGAAGTATATATTTAAGGTTTTAGTTTGTTGTTATTTGAGTAAAACATGAGAACTCTTAGGCTACCCCACATTGTCTTATTAGGTAGGGGTAGGAGTTTGTAACTTTTAGCCTACATTTGCCCCTTGACCTAATTTCAGCTGGAATGCTAGATTAGGATGATAAAAAGTCATATAATTAAGATAATGTAACATACTTTTGAGAAAGACCAAGGAGAAATAATTTCTCTCATGTAGTCCAGTAATAGAATAAAACAGCCCCCTACAGGTGAAACAAACTTTCTGCTTCATTATTTTAACATTGGTAAATGTAAACACAGACTTTGAAAAATGTTTATCTCTAGCTTATGATCAGTTAAAACATGTTTTGGGAGAAAGTCAAGAAGGGAGAACAAATTAGGAAAAAGGAAAGACAGAGATAATGGATAGAAGTGGGGAAAATGACTCAGTGAGAAAAGAGAACAAGTGAAAGCATTTGTATTATTCCATTATGGTTTGTAGTGACATGCATTGTCTTGAATGATTCTCAGACCTGGGAGTTGGCTATGTAGATCTTATCTCCAAATTACCTAGGGAAAAATTAGATTTTGTATTATTTTAGCATATAGTGATCACATCATATTCTAAGCCAGGCATTACAAATGCAGTTAAACAAAACAGTTCCTTTTCTTTCAGAATTTATATTCTGCTTCAGAAAAGTTCAGGGATTTGCATGATTAGGAAATGAAAAAAATAGGATCTAGACCCTATGCTTATACTTTTTTTTTCTTTTCCTGTGCTTCTGTTCAAGAAGGTAGATAAAACAGTTCTGAAAGAGCTGAGTTCCATTAGTTTGGCCTTGAGGATTCAGAATAAGTTAATCTCTTTGAAGTTATTTTTTTAATCTAGTTAAACCTACTAAACATTCCTAGTCTCTCATCCTAGAACCTTCAGGTTTAATAGCACTCAAGTTTCATGCCTCTTGACTTTTTTTTTTTTTTTTAAGTTGCTCAAGACAGTACAATGATCCTGACATATCATACATTTGATTCAAATGGGATATGAACTCTTAAGAGAAAACTATGCAAAGTATATTGCATTGAGAGATTTTGACATTCCTATCAGAAAGGCAATTCTTATTATAAGACTGTTAGGAAAATACTGATTTTGAATTTCAGTGGAACAGTTTTCAGAACCTAAAGCTGTCATTTTGAGTATGATAGAAATGTGAGTGGAATGATATAGTACTATTGACTGATGTCATGCAATTGTCAAATATTCATTAAGTGCATGGTAGTTGCCAGGAAAATACAAAAGCAAAAACCCTGCCCTCAAGGAGATATGTAAATCTAAAGCAGTGCAATAGAAGCCCTATGTATAAAGGACAAAAGAAGCATGAAAGTTTCTAAGTCTATTCAGAGAGTCTTCATTAAAGAATTAAGATATCTAGTTGGACTTGAATGAGAACATTGATTTAGGCAAGCACATTGTTTTTATGTGGCACATGAAGCTGAGAAGGATACCTTAATGCTGTGGATAATAGACTTCATTTATTGAGCACCTGTTATATGTCAGGTTGTGTTTAGATCCAAATGTTATTTAATAGATTGGATTTATGGGCTCAGTTGAGCAAGCTAAAATTGAATATAAAGTCTTAAAATGATAGACTGTTATATCTGAAAGAGAGAATTGTGACTTAAGAGTTTTTAGTCATCTGTGTGTTCACCATGAATCAGTACTGCCAAAGGGAGCTAATTCAGTACTGTCCAATAGGAATATAATATGAGCACAAATATCAATTTAAATATTGTAGTCATCTAAAAACTTCAAAAACAGGTGAAATTAAACTTTAACATTTTTTACCCACTATATCTAGAATATTACACATGTAATCAGTGCAGAAATTAATGGCTGGCTGAACATGGTGGCATGTACCTGTAATCACAGCTACTGGGGAAGTTAGGGCAGGAGGATGACGAGTTTGAGGTTACCTTGGGCAATATAGGGAGATCTGTTTGAAAAAAAGTAGAAAGTTTTTAATGATATATTATTTTCATAATCTTTTAAATCATCTAGTATGTTTTACACCTTATAAAGTGTACATCTCAAATTGAACTAGCCACATTTCAAATGCTTTAGGTCATGTGGCTAGTGGCTACAATATCAGATAGCACAGTTCTCTTATCTTCCTCTGTAAGTTGACAGTAATATTTATAACCATAACCTTCAGTTCTCAGCAATATATTATGATTCAGAGAAGATAATATATTTGAAGACAAATTTCAGTGTAAGTTTAAACTCATGGGAGTGCAAACTTTTTCAGATGTTCTGCTAGAGATTAAAGCATTAAAGAAACAAACTAGATAAACTTCACAGTCTTGTCTAACTGAAATTCTGTGTTTGGCATTAAATAGGTGTGTGCTAATGCATTTTAAACCCTTAGAAGAGCCCTTTCATCAACATGGCTGATGTCTCAACCTCAAATTTTTGGAGCCTTGTATAATCATTTCTATTATAGCAAGTTTTCCAGAGTCTGTTAATTTCCTGACTATACAATACTGCCTGCACCTCAGATTGATCCCAAAATAGCATTCATCTCTGCCTATACCACACATGCACTCTATCCTTTTTGTTGGCTCAATGACAGACAGTGCTGCCAGGGGAAAAAAAAAAGTTTCACTGGTAATTCATAATACTCAAGCTATATACAATCCCTGAGATTGAGCCCATGACCACCTAATGATTCCATGTATAATTTTCAACAAATAAAGGACCTGATTTTTCACTACTATTGTTATAGGGACAAAATAATGTGCATTTTTATTTGAAAACTCTATTTTGAGAAGATTGTTTTGTCAGGTGTGGAAAAGTAAATGTAATCCAAACTATGAAGTCAGCTGTGATTAGTCTCCTAAACTTATTTTAAAATTGCTTAGTGGTTGCTATCTTGGCATATCTGACTGTTAGCTATATAGCTATTATACACACACGTTGTAAAGCACTAAAATTTGGCAGAGTGTTTCTTTCCTTGATAGGTGTATTTCTGTTTTCCCCTTTCATTTACAGAAAAGCTTTTGCTATTAACTCTAAATTCATCTGATATTTAAAGTCATTTTCAAAGGATATCTGAATTATGTAGAGAAAGATAATGTGTAGTATGTCTGTGAAGATAAAAGATAATGTGTAGTATGTCTTGGCTAAGATCCCGAAGCCTGCCGTGGGGAAAATCAACACATCTACTTGGATGCAAGTAGAGTACATTTATGAAATATTACATTTAGTTGAAGTTGAAGGGAATTCTTAAAACTGGCCTTCAGGTAATCCTGTTTATACAGACATATATTCCATTATATATCAAGTATCACCTGCTCTGGATTTTTCTCTGATATTTTATAATCCCATAGTTCTATAAAAGATGACTAGCATTACTTAGTACTGAACATTCGTTTGGCAAATTTGTAAAATTGTTTGCCTTAATCTTTAGAAAATTTGGTTCAGGTAATGGTTTAAATGGAAGAATGATTTATTTTTAAATTTTAGTATTTTATGCTCATAAAAATATGTATTTAAAAATAGTTATTATCTAGATAAGTTATAATGAAAAGTAATAAAGTGGATCCCTGTATACTCCCTACTACCTAGCCTAGGAAAGGGATATTAGCAATTCCTTTGAAGACCTGTGAATATCCCACTACTTCCATTCTGTCTCACACTAAGGGGTAACCATGTTTGAAATTTTGTATTGTTGCTTCCTTATTTTTCTTTATAGCATTTTTATGTATGTATATTCCAAATCACTATGTTTTCATGTTTTAAATTTTATTTCAATCTTTTAAACTTTGTTGTTCTTGTTTAACAGTGTATTTATTAGATTCCTCCAAGTTGAAGTTCCTTTATTTTCAGCATTGTATGATATAACATGACAATTTATTTATTCCTATACTGTTGGGTTACTTTTCATTTTCTGGTGTAGAACAATTGTCAATATGCATGTTCTTATCATGTTTTCAGTTTACATTTTACACACACATACATACACATTCCTTTTCATTTTTTCCACTTTAGTTGTTTAGAAGTTTTATATGGTATTTCTCTATTTCATAATGATTACCAAAGACATTTGAACACCAATATTTAATTGAGTCAAAATTAATATCTTTACCTTCATTCTGAAGAAGACAAATCCTTTCACATTTAACTGTCCTCCTCACTGCTCCAGATTTTTGTTCAGTATTTTAGTTTTCCTTCCTTTTTCCTCTTGTTTTAACTCACAAATTAGATATTGCTGTTTTACATAACTAATATTTGTTTGTATTTACCCACCTGTTAGCCTTCAGTTTTTTACTCCTTGTTCCTTTCATTTCAAGCTTTCTGAGATCACTCTTCTTCTCCCAAAGCATATTCTTTGCTTCAAGAGTTGGCAAATGTTTTCATTAAAGGGACAGATAGTAAATATTTTATGCTTTGCCAAGCTCTCAGGACTCTGTTAACAATGTTACTCTTTGTTTTTTGATTTTCTTTTCACAACACCTTAAAAATGTAAAAATGATTCTCAGCTCATGAAACTTGTAAAACAGGCCATGGGCCAGATTTGGCCCTTGAATTATAGTTTGCCAGTCCCAGATCCTTTAATTGATGCAAACTTTGGGGTTTTGTTTTTCTGAAAATTTATTTAACACAACCACATTCTTGAAATCAGGTTTGTTGTGTCTAAAATTTTATTTCTTTCAGCATTTTGAAGACATTAATTCTACTGTCTTCCTGCTATTGTTTCTGCTGAGAAGTTGGTTGTTGGTCTAATATTCTGTTTTAGAAAATGTATTTTAGAAGACTTTTCTTTCTAGCTTCAGTTGCTAAGATTAATATCTCTAGCTCCCTCTCTCTTCCTCTTTCTTTATCTCCCTCCCTCCTCACCCCCTCCTGTAGGTGTGTGTTTTCTGAAGTTTCCCTACATTATTTCTAGCTATGGATTTGTTTTTAGCTGCCTGAAACAAATGTGGCTACTGGTGGGTGTCATCTAATATGGAGAATCCTTCACCATTGTCTCTTCAAATACTGCCTCCTTCCTATTCTCTTCTCATACAACTCAGATTAGATAAACGATGGAACTTTCCATTAAAATGCTCTCTGTCTCCAAACCTCTCTTTTTGTCTTCTCTTGGATGAATTCTGAGCAGTTTTTATAAATCCATCTTACAGCTGCATCTAAGCATTGAATTTTTAAATTTCAAGTGTATCTTCATCTCAAAGTTCTGTTTTTTATTATTTTTCATTGAAACAGTTTTATATTTATGGGGTATAATATGATATTTTGGTATACATGTAAAATGTGGAATGGTTGAATCAAGATAACATTATGTTCATCACCTCATTTTTTGTAATGAGACTTGTAATTTTTTTTTATTAACCATTTTGAAAAATGTACTACATTATTATGAGCTGTGGTCACCATGCCCTAAAGTAGATCTCAAAAACAATTATCAAACTGAATTTTTGTATCCTCTGTCCAACGTCACCCCTCCTCCTTCGATTTCTGGAAACCAATATTCTACTTCCTATTTCTATTAGATTTTCTTTTTCAGTGTTTCCCGTATGAACAGATACTTTATCCATTCCATTCTTTATCCATTTATCCACTAGTGGACACTTAGGTTTATTCCATACCTTGGCTATCGGTGATAATGCTGCAGTGAATACAGATATGCAGATATCAATTCTATATACTATTTTCAATTCCTTTGGCTATATTCCCAGAAATTTGATTGCTGTATCATAGGGTAGTTCAATTTTTAATATATTTTTAATTTTTGATATTTTGAGGAACCTCCATATTGTTTTTTATAATAGTTGGCATAATTTTCATTTCTACCAACAAAATACAAGGTCTACTTTTTCTCTATATCCTTTTCAACACTGTTTTCTTTTTGATATGGCCATTCTATCAGATGTGAGGTGCTATCTCATTGTGATTTTAGTTTGCCTACTGGGCATTCTTTATATACCTTTTGGCCATTGTGTGTCATTTAGGTCCTTTACCCATTTTTTGATTGGGCTTTTTATTTTTTTGCTCTTGAGTTTCTCATATACTTAGGATATTGATCTCATCAGATTTATAGTTTATAAATATTTTTGCCCGTTTTATAGGTTCTCTTCACACTTGTTTCCTTTGCTTTGTAAAAGCTTTTTTGGGTTCATATTCAAAATATTGCCCAGACTAGTATTGTGGGGCTTTTCCTTCATGTTTTCTTCTGGCCGTTTTACAGTTTCAAGTTGTACATCTAACTCTTTAATCTGAGTTGATGTATATATAAGGTATGAAATAACAATTTGATTTCATGCTTCTGCTTGTGGATATTCGTCTTTATTCGTCCTTAACCCATTGCATGTTTTTCAGACCTTTATTTAAAAAAGTCAATTGTCTGTAAATGCATGGATTAATTTGTTATTTCAGGATTTTTGAATCCTGTTCCATTGGTCAGTGTGTTTGTTTTTATGCTAATATCATGCTGATTTGATTATAGGTCTATTTAGTTTATTTTGAGTCAGTGTCACCAAGTTGCCCAGACTATCCTTGAACTTGCCATCTTTCTAGCCAAGTAGTTGTAATTATAGGCATGTACCACTGTGATTATTCTTTATTTATTTGAAGTACTGGGGATTGAATAATTCCAGGGGCACTCTATCACTGAGCTGTATCTCCCGCCCTTTTATTTTTTTGAGACAGAGCCTTACCAAATTAATTGCAAAGGCCTAGAACTTGCAATCCTTCTGTCTATCACTAGAATTACAGACATGCTACCACATTCTGCTGCAATAATTATTTTTAATCTGATGTCTTTGTAGGTTCAAGTCTGCTGTTTTATTGTTTTTGTTTGTAGTACTTTATTTGCATATGTAAAGTGCATGTATATACAAAATTGTGTTTGATTGGACTATATCTTCAGGAACTTTTTGAGGCCTGGGTAGAGTTGCTCATCCAAGAGAAAATTGCCTTTGTTTCTGTCAGGTGCTTGAGGCCACTACCAACATATGACCACTTTGAAATATGTTGTCATTTTTTTTGGACTGCATATTTAGTGTGAATTCAAGTCCCAGACTCATGATTAAACATAGATTATTAACTTGATTTTGCTCTAAAGTTGCTTTTTCTTTCTCCTGGCTTCAACTCATGTTGGGTATTTTGCATGGTATTTCTTTTTTTGTTTATTTTTCTTCTTCCCCCTTAAGGGCCTTCAGTCTATGTAGAGATCTTTGATATGATGTCCTTCCTTGTGTGGTACTGAGCTTTGTCTCCTATTCCTTGCAAACAGAAGCTTTAAGTCATTTGATGTGGGCAAATGAGACCTTCTGACTCTGCACACTTTGCTACACAGTTGCTTCTCTGGATTTGTCTTTTTTCATTAATTCTATAATGGAAGAGGTTCTTAAGTTATTGTCCACATTATTAGAGATAGGTGGCTTGACTTTTAAAATTCAGTTTCTTCTTACCTTCCCAAGATAATAAACTGAAGTCATTTTAGTAAGACAGAGCTAGGTAAGTAAGCTGACTTTACTGAGCATATATACCCAGAATCAAATATCTAAGAGCACCAGGCAAAGGGGCACACACCTATAATCACAGAAAGTTGGGTGACTGAGGCTCCCAAGTTCATGACCAGCCTCAAGAACTTAGCAAGACCTTAAGCAACTTAATGAGACCCTGTCTCAAAACATGAAAAGGGGTTGGAGATGTGGCTCAGTGGTTAAGTGCTCCAGTGTTTAATCCTTGATACCAAAAAAAATTTTTTTAAGAATCTTAAAAGTAAATTAATTTGAATATTATTTGCATATTTGCTTTTCATGAACTATTATGGTACATCTTTTTTTAAAAAATATTTATTTTTTAATTGGACACAATTTTGTTTATTTTTATGTGGTGGCTAAGGATCGAACCCAGTGCCTCGAACATGCTAGGCAAGCGCTCTTCCTTCCACTGAGCCACAACCCCAGCCCTATTATGGCACATTTTACATACCACATGAAAATCACTGACATTCACTATAATGACTTTGAAGCATTTTAAGGCCCCAAAATATCTAATCCAAACTTTATGTACATTTTTATATCATCAAGTTGATAGTCCATGTATAATCATTCATTTATTTAGAATGTTCTGATTTTGAAAAATGTAACTTTTTTCTTGAACTTGTTATAAGATATGTTTACTATTAAAAGTAAAATGTTTCCTAGAATAAACCATAACACATTTACTGCTTGATTTTAGTTGTGTTAGGAATTTATTTTGTAAGGCCTAAACAACTTTGGTTTTGTTATGGCTTAATCTATAAATTAGTTTAATTTCAGTCTCCAAAATATTTACATGGCCTCCTGATAAATTTTTTATTATAATGAAATTCAGAATATTTGTTTTATTTGTCCTCCAAACGTGTTATTGTATGTGCTTAGGAGGAGGAAGCAGACATTGAAGGAATTCAATATAAAACTCTTCGAACATTTCACCATGGAATCAGGGTTGATGGCATAGCTTGGAGCCCAGAGACTAGACTTGATTCATTGCCTACAGTAATCAAGTAAGTTTAAAGTTTCAAATGCAGTATTTAATAATGTTCTCTGATTATGTTAAATGATGACAAGTCTGATTGTAGAGACTGTTTCCTCCGTGCCCATTTTCCATGACTCTAGATGATTCCATATTTTGACATTGCTATTATTAAATTAGGATTATCATATTTATTTGTGATTTAAATATGCAGTCATGGCAATGATGACTTGACCATGTGTTTGGTCCAAACTACAAAGATCTTTACCTGAAATTCATATGAGTAATTTGAAGTCTTCACAGATTCTTCTCTTATTTTGCCACCTTAATTACTGAAAATCCAACTTTCTGAAAAACTAAATTTAGTTGAGACAGTAATGCCTGCTGAAGCCGTCTATACAAGGGCTTATATCTTGTGATCATTCCCTTCGTTGCTCAGTGCATGTTTGCCTCCTTTTAATGAATTTGCTGCAATTCATCACTTTGGGGTTTTTTTGTTTATTTATGATAAGCTATTCAAATCCTTTTTGGAACTATACAAATGAAAGTAATACAGAAAATATTAACCAGCCGTTAATTTTAAAGTTAATATTTTGGGACTGGAGGTATAGCCCAGTGCTAGAACACTTGTGCAGCATGCCCTGGTTTCAGTCCCCATACTGCCAAAAAGTTAAAGAATATCTTCACAGCAACCTAATGACATAACTTTGTCCTTTCCAAATAAATTACATAGTTCTCTTGTGAAAAATAACACATTAAAAATTTAGGAAATGCAGTAATATGAAAAGAAAGAATCCATTTATACTTCCAGTTCACTGTTTTATACATAATTGTGGGCAATTGTGATTAAACTTAAAGTAGCCTTCTTTACTTTATATTTTTTTCATAGTGTTCCAAAATAAGTACATTCATAACTACATAGCAAGTAAGGTGTGACTTGGCATCGCTCTTAACCATCATTAACATTTAGCTTACATTTAAAAAGAAGTTCTTCTTGGACAGGGATTATAGCTCAGCGGTAGAGCATTTGCCTTGCACATGTGAGGCACTGGGTTCAATCCTAATGCACCATAGTAAAAAATAAGTAAATAAGATATTGTGTCCCATCTGCAACTTAAAAATATTTTTTAAAAAAAGCAGCTCTTCTTGATGGATTCTCTTTAGCATATTATTATCTTGAGTTTATTTTCTTTCTCTTTAGACGTTTTCTTTTTCGTGTTCCATTTGCTTGCTTTCCTTTCATAGTGGCTAGAAAATAAATTGTTCACCTTACTTTACTTCTCTGAGGTTTCTGATTTAATTAAGAGATGGATTAAATGCTCCTGAAGTAGAAGAGATTCAAAGAAAAGTGGAGCAACACCAGGCATTCATGTACTGATTTATAATTGAAGAGACAAATCCAGAATGTTGTAACATTTTATGTGTTTTCAAAATAAAATATTTAATTTGCCTCCTATGTGCTTTAATGGGCATATAATATTTCCTACAACAGAGCTACAACATTCTCCTTCCCATCCTCAGGAAAAGCATGATTATGAATTATAAAACATTCCAGTGAAAATTGGAGGGAGGGACAATAGGAAGGGAAGACTTTACTTACAGAGGCTAAAAATGGATTTGTTTGGGTTTTTTTGCTTCCAGATTTTGTACTTCAGCTATTGATATGAAAATTAGATTATTTACTTCAGATCTTCAAGATAAAAATGAATATAAGGTATGTTGACAAGTATAATTCATAAATATTCAGAATTTACTTGAAAACATGTTATTATTTTTCTTTTAAGTTATTTATCCTAATTTGAAATGAGTTTTTATGGTCATCTTCAGAGTTTGTGATTTAGGGACTCATTTATTCTGTTATATACGGTAGTAACTAGGTTCTTAGTAATGACTGAAGATTCTAAATCTGATATCATTTAGTAGTAAAATATGAGGTAGAAACAGTAAATAAGAAAATGTCAATCATAGTCGGGTATAGTAAAAATAAAATGGATGCAAACATACTTGGAGTAAGAGTTGAACTCAAGGGAACAAATGGTAAGGGCAGGATAGCCCAGACAGGCTTCTAAAGTGGTTAAGAGCTCAGACACAGGAGCCAACACCCCTGCATTTGAAGCCCAGCTCTACAGTTTAGTAATGGTATAACCTTAGTTTAGTAATGGTGTAACCTTAGTCAAGTAATCTAATCTCTGTAAACTCTTACCCTAATCTCTAGGGAAAAAGGTAATCATAGCATCTCCCTCATAGAATTATGAGCATCGCTTGAACTCATTCATGTAAAACAGAATGGTACTTAATACATAATAACCCTATATACGTTTATATAGGGTTATATATATTACATTTTCTGGTAATGTAATAGCCCTCAGGATGGGTTGAAATTGTTATCACATTTTCTTATAAGAATGGTATTGCCTTCTTGACTTTCTAGCAAATTAAAAATATGTTATAAAGCAAAGTTAAACCTTTCCAATCATTTAGAGAGTAGTGAAAATTATGCTTTAAGCTGTGTGCAATAGGGATAATGTATTGTACATATTGATTAATCTAAGGCTCTACCATGAATAACTAAATGTATAAATAGCACATAAAATTTTTACCTATTGAAAGTTAATATGCTCATTATGATAAATATTAAACATTTAATGTTAATTTGTCTCAGAACAGAGGAGAATCATTGGAGAATTATTTGGAGGAGTTGGGTTTATTAATATTACACGGAAATGCTTTTTTTTCCCCCTTTTTTATCATGCATTTCTATATAGTGAACAGATCAAATTCAAGTTTTTGGAAGGAAAGGAGAGAGGAAGGAAGAAAATCCATTGAGATATTCAAATATCTGGCAGGCTTATTTGGGACTTCAACTATAAAGATTTTGACAAATGGAATCTTGCCTGTTCACATTGTCCTCCAGCTTACAACTTCCCATTTGTTCCTTCTATGGTCAGAAGGGGATTACTGTGTTGATTGTGACTTTGGGCTTATAATACTGTCTCCAGTGCTGGCAGTTACATTGAGCAAGAGAAGGAAAACATTTGAAGGTGAAGTTCATATTATGTATATTAAGCAATAAGTGTGAAAAGCACTAGATAACAAGGTAAAAAGCTTAGAGGGACTCAATCCCAGTACCCCTAAAAGGTTTTTGAGCATGTGATAAATGAGAAAGGAGGTGAGACAAGGACAGGTACAGTAAAAAAGTATGCATGTTTTTGGAAGAAATGCATACAAGAAAAGTTAGACTAAGCTAATAAGCAGTGTGTTAAATGACTAACTTCTTTCCAAGACAAACCTTCCCAAAAAGTGGGTGTATAAATCATGCTTTAAAAATAGCAGCTTGCCAAAGAAATATTTATAGAAAAAAGAAACATGCATTGAAATCTCTTGGCGCAGAGAAGTAAATATATTTGATAGGAATATTGTAGATTATTTTCCTGTTTTCTTATTAAATTTCCCATTTTGTCAGGTATTAGAGGGTCATTCAGATTTCATTAATGGTTTGGCATTTGATCCCAAAGAAGGTCGAGAAATCGCAAGTGTGAGTGATGATCATACCTGCAGGTATGTGGCTTATGTTATAACCACATTTATAAATTTTCCTTTTATTTTAATGAGAATACATATTTTAAAAATTAGATAGGGACTAGGGTTGTAGCTCTGTGGTGGAGTGCTTACCTAGCAAGTGTGAGGCATTGGGTTCGCTCCTCAGCCCACATAAAAATAAATAGTTAAAAATTATTATATCCATCTACAACTTAAAAAAATGTACATGCAGATGTGAAGTTTTAATAAAGTTCAACATTTATATAAATTGCACAAATTATTATAAAAGAAACATTCTATTTAAATCAGAGATTTGGCACCAATGTGATTTTCAAAATCAGTGAAGTCAGTTTTCATCCCAGTTAATGGAAACTTTCATTAACTTTGTGAATATCTTTCTGCCTCTTATTTTAGATGTACACTTTTGTAAAATTTAAATATACATTAGATCCAATATTGGGCAAGATCAATAGAACAATAAAAGACCATTATCATATTATGAAGTTATGTCACAGATCATGCTTAAATAAATGTATAATGTATAATGATGAACTGCAAATCTCAACTTGTTTCATGAGACTCATGGAAAATTTGGTATTTTGACAAATTCAAAAGTCTTTATATAAGGTTTTCTGCAAATACATTTCAGTATCATGTTCTTCCATCCTACCCCCTAGTCTAGAATGGATGATGTAACTATAACATTTTAATAGTTCCTAAAGCTGGAGAATATCACAAAAACAAGCTGAAGAGCAAGAGTAGGAGGTGGAAATAAACTGAGAAGTCAGGAGTGAAATGAGATAATCAGTCATTAGAGGAGTACCAATTTCTTCATTGGCTTTATCAATACTGTGATCAAAAGACACTGCTCTGCTATTTTGCATAGTTTTAAATAATTGAAAAAGCTTTGTCAAAATCATTAATATTTATTAATTATTATATACATATTTTAAAACTATTAAATATCATTAATAGTGATGTAATTAATAGTGATATAATAGTAAAATTGCTGGCTACTTTTTTATAATTTTTTATCTTTATAGAGCTCACCTTTTTAAAGTTTCAGAATTATAGGCCATTATTCTTTATGTATGCACTGCCTGTTAAAATTTTTATGTCAGGGAGATGAAAGATTTATATGACATTAAAATTTTAGGTCCCCAAGTATTTACAAAACCAAGTTTGTATAGAGACCTTAAAATGGCTCATTTTCAAGGTAATAAATCACTAGATATAAATATTGGCATTTCAGTTCTCTAAAACATATTTCAAATCACAAGCATTTGGAATAATAAAACTTGAAAAGGGAGGAAATGGGAGTATTTGCAAGCCAAGGAATAACCTGTGAATGGTGAATAACAGCCAGGGAGATATAGGAATACTCAGAGGTCTATGATTTTTTTTTTCTTGTAGTAGACGTTTGAAGTTTTTTATAGACTAGTAAATTTCTCCAAAAATCTTGGTGATTTCAAGCTTTCTTTTATTAAACAATAAGAATTTTAAGTGTTATCACCTTTCATTATCATCATTTCATAAAAGAAAGGACATAATTCCTTTATAAAATAAAGGGCTTAGCTACAGAGTAGGTCCTTTAAATAAATTTATCTTTTTGAAAAACTATTTACATTGTGCCTGAGTGTCTGATTTTGCTAGATTATGGTTGATGGTGTTACTGTGTAGCAGGTATTCATACTCCTTACCCCCTCTAATGGAGGGAGATTTTCCTATCCCATTGGGCTTAACTTTGTGACTCATTTAGGCCAGTGTGATGTTAGCAAGTGTGACACCAGCAGAAGCTTTAAATGTTTTACCTGGTTTGACTTGACCTCTTGTGCTCTATCATCTGCGGTAAGGTGAGCATGTCCTAGATAGCTAATGGCCCCAGAATGAGAAAGACTAGAACAGATATGGAACCATCTGGCATTATGAAACAGCTTCCCATAGACCCATGAGGAAAAAATTGTGCTTATTTTTGTAAGCCTCTGATATTTTGAAGTTGGTACACATCATCATTACAGTAGTAGCTGGGTAGCTAAATTTAGAATTTGTCAGTTTAGTTCACTAACCAGAAGTAAACAACAACTCTGACTGGCTAATAAAACTAAACAGTATGGACAGAATTATATTAAAAAAAAATACAACCACCAGAAGATGCAACTATGTAAAACAAGAAGTTAAAAGAATAGTATCATTCATACTCTCACAGTTGTAAAGGAGAGAAATTCTAAAGGGATACCCAGTAATAGAAATACATTTCAGTACCACCATCTTCATTAACTCAAAGGATAGACTTGCCAAAGTACAAATAAGGACACTAGCACATGGAAAGTGTGTAATTTGGACAGAGGGAAGAGCCATTTACATCATGGGTATGACTTTTCACACTGTCTAAAGTAATGCCACTCTGGGCCTTCATGTTGGTGGTAAAGGTACATTATTGAAATCCTTGTCTGATCTTAGTCAAAGCCTTTATCACCTTGGGAACAGATGATACCAGGCATAAAATAAATTAAAAATGAAAAAAAAAAAACCTGTGCTAAATCCATATAGAAGATCAATAAAGAAACAAAGGACTTCAACAACATAAAACTAGATGTAACAGACGTACACTAAAACACTCGAAACATTTCCACCATTAGCATAATACACATTCTTCTCAAGTGCACATGGAGTTTTTTCAAGAATAAACCATATGTTAGGCCTTAAGACAATCATCAGTAAACTGAGAAAAATGTAAATCATATTAGACTGCAATGAAATAAAACTAGAAATTAAGGAATACTGTAAGAATCTACAAATTCATGTTTATTAAATGTGGCACTCAAACATCTAGTGGGTCAAAGAAGGAAATACAATGCAAAATATTTTGAGATGAATAACAACAAAGTACAGTGTATAAAACTTATGAGATGCAGCAAAAACAGTGCTGGGAAGGAAGTTTGTTGTGTGAACCTACATTAGAAAAGAAGGTGTCAAATCAGCAACCTAACTTTATACCTTAGAACTAAAAAAAAAGGACAAACTAGCACCACAGCTAACAGAAGGAAGAAAATAAAGATCAGAGGATAGAGAACCAAAAAGTTGGTTCTCCAAAAAAATTCAACAGAATTAACAAGCTGTTGACTAAACAGAAGAAAAGAGAGAAAGTATACCCAATAAATATAATCAGAAAAAAATGAGGATATTGCTTTTGTTCTTAAAAAATATGAACAATTATTACCAACAAATTAGATAATCTAAATGAAATGGACACATTCCCAGAAATACAAAACTGCCACAACTGCCTCAAGAAGAAGGAAAATCTGATTAGACCTATAACAAACAAAGGAGTTTGAATCTGTAAAAAAAAACTAAAACTCCCAACAGAGGACATAATGCCTCACTTGTAATTTCCACCAAACATTTAAAAAATTAACACCAATCTATCTCAGAGACTTTCAGGAAACCAGGAGGGAAAACATTTTAACTTATTCTGTGAGGCCAGCATTACTCAGATATCAATAACCCTTAAGAAAGAAAAGAAAATACAGACCAGTATCCATTATAAATATACATGCAAAATCCTCACCAATGTCTAGCTAAAGTGAGGAAAATTTCTTAGAAGAAAATATAAGGACAAATCTTAAAGACCTTGGAGTTGACAATGGTTTCTTAAATACAACACCAAAAAACATATAAAACAAAAGAAAAAATGCATAAATTCAACTTAATCAAAATTTAAAACCTTTGGGCATCAAAAGAGGCTGTTAGAAGGGTGAAGAGATAACTTACAGGGTAGGAGAAAATATGTGTAAATCATAAATCTAGTAAGAGTGTTGTATTCAAATACATGAAAACTCTTATAATAATTCAACAATGAAAAGACAACCCAGTTTAAATGTGGAGAAATTACTTGAATAGACAGTTATACAAAGAAGTTATACAAATGTTATTCAGTACATGAAAAAGTGCTAAATGTCATTATTATTAGGGAAATGCAAATCAAAACCACAGACATTCACTAAAATAGCTATGATTTAAAAATGGGACAATAACAGGTGTTTAGGAAAACGTGAAGGAATTGGAACCCTAATACTTCACTGGAATCATTATAAAATGGTACAGTGCAACCATTATAGAGGATAATTTTGCAGTTTCTCAAAAAGTTAAGTGTTGAATTATCATGTGTCCCAGCAATTCTACCCCTAAGTATATACCCAAAAGAATTCCGGAAATGTGTTCAAATAAAAATTTGTAAAGGAATATTTCTGTCAATGCTATTCTCAAAAGAAGAAAATAGCTCAAATGTGTGGATTTATCAGTGGATAAATGGATAAACAAAATGTGGTATATCCATATACCGGAATATTCTTCATGAAAGGAATGAAGTATTGATACATGCTACAACTTGAATGAACCTTAGAAATATTATATTAACTGAAATAATCGAGACAAAAAGGCCACATTTTCTGTGATTCTATTGGGATAATGAATATGTTGTGGAACTACATAGTAGACAACACTGTAAATGTACCAAGTGCCCTTGTGTTATGTATTTTAAAAATGTGAATTTTGTAGTACATCACATTTTTTAATGCTAGGCTTTAATATGTAAAATATTATAGCTTCATCGAAAGAATATTTTATTGTTGCACATATACAACAAAAGAGACTACAGCATAGCACAGTCTTACGATATAGTCTTAACATCTGTACTATAAAGGGCAGAGAAAAAATGTCTCTGACCCAGTGTCTCTTTTTTTTTTTTTTAAACTATAGAAATTTATTCTCTTTTTTTTTTTTTATTGGTCGTTCATAACATTACATAGTTCTTAATACATCATATTACACGGTTTGATTCAAGTGGATTATGAACTCCCGCTTTTACCCCGTATACAAATTGCTGTATCACATCAGTTACCCTTCCATTGATTGACATATTGCCTTTCTAGTGTCTGATGTATTCTGCTGTCTGTCCTATTGTCTACTATCCCCCCTCCCCTCCCCTCCCCTCCCCTCCCCTTTTCTCTCTCTACCCCTTCTACTGTAAATCATTTCTTCCATTTGTATTATCTTGTCTTGCCCCTCCTTTCCTCTTATATGACATTTTGTATAACCCTGAGGATCGCCTTCCATTTCCATGCAATTTCCCTTCTCACTGCCTTTCCCTCCCTCCTCTCATCCCTGTTTACTGTAAATATTCTTCTCAAGCTCTTCGTCCCTACCCTGTCCTTGTTTACACCCCTTATATCAAAGGAGTCATTTGGTATTTGTTTTTTAAAGATTGACTAGCTTCACTTAGCATAATCTGCTCTAATGCCATCCATTTCCCTCCAAATTCTAAGATTTTGTCATTTTTTAATGCAGAGTAATACTCCATAGTGTATAACTGCCACATTTTTTTTATCCATTCATCTATTGAAGGGCATCTAGGCTGGTTCCACAGTCTTGCTATCGTGAATTGAGCTGCTATGAACATCGATGTAGCAGTGTCCCTGTAGCATGCTCTTGTTAGGGCTTTAGGGAATAGACCGAGAAGGGGAATAGCTGGGTCAAATGGTGGTTCCATTCCCAGCTTTCCGAGAAATCTCCATACTGCTTTCCAAATTGGCTGCACCAATTTGCAGTCCCACCAGCAATGAACAAGAGTGCCCTTTTCCCTGCATCCTCTCCAGCACTTATTGTTGTTTGACTTCCTAATGGCTGCCAGTCTTACTGGAGTGAGATGGTATCTTAGGGTAGTTTTGATTTGCATTTCTCTGACTGCTAGCGATGGTGAGCATTTTTTCATGTACTTGTTGATTGATTGTATGTCCTCCTCTGAGAAGTGTCTGTTCAGGTCCTTGGCCCATTTATTGATTGGGTTATTTGTTATCTTATTGTCTAATTTTTTGAGTTCTTTGTATATTCTGGTTATTAGGGCTCTATCTGAAGTGTGTGGAGTAAAGATTTGTTCCCAGGATGTAGGCTCCCTATTTATCTCTCTTATTGTTTCTTTTGCTGAGAAAAAACTTTTTAGTTTGAGTAAGTCCCATTTGTTGATTCTATTTGTTAACTCTAGCGCTATGGGTGTCCTATTGAGGAATTTGGAGCCCGATCCCACAGCGTGTAGATCATAACCAACTTTTTCTTCTATCAGATGCCGTGTCTCTGATTTAATATCAAGCTCCTTGATCCATTTTGAGTTAACTTTTGTGCACGGAGAGAGATAGGGATTCAGATTCATTTTGGTGCAAATGGATTTCCAGTTTTCCCAGCACCATTTGTTGAAGATGCTATCCTTCCTCCATTGCATGCTTTTAGCCCCTTTATCAAATATAAGATAGTTGTAGTTTTGTGGATTGGTTACTGTGTCCTCTATTCTGTACCATTGGTCCACCCGCCTGTTTTGGTACCAGTACCATGCTGTTTTTGTTACTATTGCTCTGTAGTATAGTTTGAAGTCTGGTATCGCTATACCGCCTGATTCACACTTCCTGCTTAGTATTGTTTTTGCTATTCTGGGTCTTTTATTATTCCATATGAATTTCATAATTCTTTTATCTATTTCTACAAGATATGCTGTTGGGATTTTGATTGGCATTGCATTGAACTTATAGAGAACTTTTGGTAATATCGCCATTTTGATGATGTTAGTTCTGCCTATCCATGAGCAGGGTATGTTTTTCCATCTTCTAAGGTCTTCTTCTATGTCTTTCTTTAGGGTTCTGTAATTTTCATTGTATAAATCTTTCACCTCTTTTGTTAGGTTGATTCCCAAGTATTTTATTTTTGGGGGGGATATTGTGAATGGAGTAGTTGTCCTCATTTCCGTTTCAGAGGATTTGTCGCTGATATACAGGAATGCCTTTGATTTATGCGTGTTGATCTTATATCCTGCCACTTTGCTGAATTCATTTATTAGCTCTAATAGCTTCTTTGTAGACCCTTTTGGGTCTGCTAGGTATAGAATCATATCATCTGCAAATAGTGATAATTTAAGTTCTTCTTTTCCTATTTTTATGCCTTTAATTTCTTTTGACTGTCTAATTGCTCTGGCCAGTGTTTCGAGGACTATGTTGAACAGAAGTGGTGAGAGAGGGCATCCCTGTCTTGTACCAGATCTTAGAGGGAATGCCTTCAATTTTTCTCCATTCAGAATGATGCTGGCCTGTGGCTTATCATAGATTGCTTTTACAATGTTGAGGTATGATCCTGTTATCCCTAATTTTTCTAGCGTTTTGAACATAAAGGGATGCTGTACTTTGTCGAATGCTTTTTCTGCATCTATTGAGATGATCATATGGTTCTTATTTTTAAGTCTATTGATGTGGTGAATAACATTTATTGATTTCCGTATATTAAACCAGCCTTGCATCCCAGGGATGAATCCTACTTGATCATGATGTATAATTTTTTTGATATGTATTTGAATCCGATTCGCCAGAATTTTATTGAGGATTTTTGCGTCAAGGTTCATTAGAGATATTGGTCTGTAGTTTTCCTTCTTTGATGTGTCTTTGTCTGGTTTCGGAATCAGGGTGATTTTGGCCTCGTAGAATGAATTTGGAAGTTCTCCCTCTTTTTCTATTTCCTGAAATAGCTTGAAAAGTATTGGTGTTAGTTCCTCTTTAAAGGTTTTGTAAAACTCTGCTGTATACCCATCCGGTCCTGGGCTTTTCTTAGTTGGTAGTCTTTTGATGGTTTCTTCTATTTCCTCTATTGTTATTGGTCTGTTTAGGTTGTCTATATCCTCCTGGCTCAATCTGGGCAGATCATAGGACTCAAGGAATTTATCTATGCCTTCACTATCTTCTATTTTATTGGAGTATAAGGATTCAAAGTAATTTCTGATTATCTTCTGTATTTCTGAAGTGTCTGTTGTGATATTGCCTTTTTCATCCCGTATGCTAGTAATTTGGGTTCTCTCTCTTCTTCTCTTCGTTAGCATGGCTAAGGGTCTGTCAATTTTATTTATTTTTTCAAAGAACCAGCTTTTAGTTTTGTCAATTTTTTCAATTGTTTCTTTTGTTTCAATTTCATTAATTTCAGCTCTGATTTTAATTATTTCTTGCCTTCTACTTCTTTTGCTGTTGTTTTGCTCTTCTTTTTCTAGGATTTTGAGATGAAGTATGAGATCATTTATTTGTTGGTTTTTTCTTTTTTTGAGGAATGAACTCCAAGCAATGAATTTTCCTCTTAGAACTGCTTTCAATGTGTCCCATAGATTCCGATATGTTGTGTCTGTGTTTTCATTTAACTCTAGGAATTTTTTAATTTCCTCCTTGATGTCTTCTAAAACCCATTGATCACTCAGCAACCTATTGTTCATTCTCCAGGTGATGCTTGCTTTTTCCTTTCTTCTTTTATCATTGATTTTCAGTTTCATTCCATTATGATCAGATAAGATGCATGGTATTATCTCTACCCCTTTGTATTGTCTAAGAGTTGCCCTGTGACATAGTATATGGTCTATTTTTGAGAAGGTTCCATGTGCTGCTGAGAAAAAAGTGTAGCTACTTGATGTTGGGTGGTAAAGTCTATATATGTCAATTAAGTCTAGGTTGTTAATTGTGTTATTGAGTTCTATAGTTTCCTTATTTAACTTTTGTTTGGAAGATCTATCCAGTGGTGAGAGAGGTGTGTTGAAGTCTCCCATGATTATTGTATGTTGGTCTATTAGACTCTTGAACTTGAGAAGAGTTTGCTTGATGAACACAGCAGCACCATTATTTGGGGCATATATATTTATGATTGTTATGTCTTGTTGGTGTATGGTTCCCTTGAGCAGTATGAAGTGTCCTTCTATATCCCTTTTGATTAGCTTTGGCTTGAAATCTATTTTATTAGATATGAGTATGGACACTCCTGCTTGTTTCCGCGGTCCATATGAGTGATATGATTTTTCCCAACCTTTCACCTTCAGTCTATGTATATCTTTTCCTATCAAATGCGTCTCCTGTAGACAGCATATTGTTGGGTCTTGTTTTTTGATCCATTCTACTAGCCTGTGTCTCTTAATTGGTGAGTTTAAGCCATTAACATTTAGGGTTATTATTGAGATATGGTTTGTTCTTCTATCCATATTTGTTTATTGATGTTACTAAACCTGATTTGTTATCCTTTTTGACTACTTTCCCCCCTTTACTGTCCTACCTCCCATTGTTGGTTTTCAATGTTATTTTCCATTTCCTCTTCCTGTAATGTTTTGCCAAGGATTTTTTGAAGAGATGGTTTTCTAGCTGCGAATTCTTTTAACTTTTGTTTATTGTGGAAGGTTTTAATTTCATCTTCTAACCTGAAGCTTAATTTCGCCGGATACACGATTCTTGGTTGGAGCCCATTGTCTTTCAGTGTTTGAAATATGTTATTCCAGGATTTTCTAGCTTTCAGAGTCTGTGTTGAGAGATCAGCTGTTATCCTGATTGGTTTACCCCTAAATGTAATCTGCTTTCTTTCTCTTGCAGCTTTTAAAATTCTCTCCTTGTTCTGTATGTTGGACATCTTCATTATAATGTGTCTAGGTGTGGATCTCTTATGATTTTGCACATTCGGCGTCCTGTAGGCTTCTAGGATTTGGGATTCTGTCTCAATCTTCAATTCTGGGAAGTTTTCTCGTATTATTTCACTGAATAGACTGTTTATTCCTTTGGAATGGAGCTCTGTGCCTTCCTGTATCCCAATGACTCTTAAATTTGGTCTTTTGATATTGTCCCATAATTCTTGGATGTTCTGCTCATGGTTTCTTAGCAGACTTGCTGAGCTGTCTATGTTCTTTTCCAGTTGAAATACTTTGTCCTCATTGTCTGATGTTCTCTCTTCTAAGTGATCTACTCTGCTGGTAGTATTCTCAATTGAGTTTTTAAGTTGGTTTATTGTTTCCTGCATTTCTAGAATTTCAATTTGTTTGTTTTTTATTACCTCTATCTCCCTGTGAAATTGATCTTTTACTTCCTGGATTTGTTTGTCAATGTGATCTTTCATTGTCTGATTTTGCTGTCTCATGTCTTCCTTGAGACTCCAGATCATCTGAAGCATATATATCCTGAACTCTTTATCTGATATTCCATCTGTTGCAGCTATTACCTCTTCTAAAGTTGAGTTGACCTGCATTGCTTGTGGTCCTTTCTTTCCTTGTCTTTTCATACTGCTCGCGTGTCTTTCTGCTTGGTGCAACTGTTGTGTTTTGAAATTTACCCCCTATTTATTTATGTTGCTCTTGTATACTTGAAAAGTCTCCCTTGCAGGTGCGGGCGGCGGCTGTGCCCCTATTCCAATTGGGGTGACGTGTCTACAACGCTGGCGGCTCTCTGGGCCTGTTCCGGGAGTGGAAGGCGGCTCTGCTCTGTCCCTATTCCAATTGGGGTGTCGTGACTACAATGCTGGCAGGTCGCTGGGCCTGTTCCGGGCGTGGGCGGTGGGCTTGGCTGGCGGGATTCCACCTAATGGCAGTCCCTAACCTCCCTGCTTGCTAATTAATGGCTTCTCTGAGGCGCCACGCCTTCTGTAGCTGCGGGGCAGGCCGCGAATCAGTTGGCCTGGATCTCCGGGGTCCTGCTGCTGGCTGTTTTGATGTTGCAAGCTGTTGGAGAGTGGTGGTGTATTCTTCAGCTTTCCCGGATGGTGGCCGCTGACTGCCTGGATGGAGTGTCCGCTGTTTTGATGTTGCACTCTGAAGGAGAGTGGCGGTGTATCCTTCAGCTTTCCCGGATGGTGGCCGCTGACTGCCTCGGTGGAGTGTCCGCTGTGGGGGATGGGACTGTACCGCTTCCTTCCCCTTCTGAGATCCCGTGCTCGGCCCAAGGGTCCGTGTGGGCTTGGCTGGTGGGATTCCACCTAATGGCCTTCCCTAACCTCCCTGCTTGCTAATTAATGGCTTCACTGAGGCGCCACGCCTTCTGTAGCCGCAGGGCAGGCCACGCGAATCAGTTGGCCTGGATCTCCGGGGCCCTGCTGCAGGCTGCTCCAGTGTCTCTTTTAAAAAGTAATTTTTGAAATTACTTCACTATTTTGATCTATGCACATTTTCTAATGTTTGATTTTGACATTTCTAAGAGAGAGATAATACTATAATTAGTTAGTAGATTGGTGGCCTTAGTAACACCATTCTAAAACAGCCTATTTCCTCAGTAGATTTATGAAATACATGTATTTTGTTTGAAAATTGGCATTCTGAATCACACAGAATAAAGATTCACACTGTGAACTAAGGTGCTACTGATAATATGAAATATTATTATGGTAGAAGATTGGTTAAGTTTTTATCAGATTCCTTCTAGTTTTAATCTATGATCTGTGCAATATTTATGAAAACTGAGATCTCAGTTTAGCCTATTGAGAACAATATATAGTTACAAAAAAATTAAAGTGCCTTAATTATATTATATTTTTATAGAATAAATAAACACATGTTTATAGAATAATAGTGTTAAAACTACATATGTCTGCATACTGAAATAGTCTTTTTTCCTCTTTATAATGAATTGGATTGCATATCAGAAAATAACAGGAAATTTTAAGGCAAAGGCAAGACTACCAAGTGCATGGTCCACGTATATTATTGGCATAGAGTACAGTGTAAATAGTGCCATCTGGAGTTCTACAGCATCATAGCCCTGAGCAAACTACAGTATTACAATAAAGGCTTGTGTTAATCATAATAGAACAAGTTAAATAGGCTTAAGAGAAAGAGGAAATAATATAGCAAAACAATCTATAGGATGTTAAGTTGAAAAACAGAAGGAAAATATTGCAAATCATCCAGTTTGTATATGTATAGTATCAAATAATTCAGTGTTTTGCCAAGGAACAAAGTATTGAAAAACATTACAGAAAACTTATCTTCTTTCTTGAAATGTTCCCACCTTTTATGAGTTTCTAAAGCTTAGTCTGTCATTTGAAAGTTATATAATTATTAGTATTGGTGACTCTTAGCCACTGCCTGCCCTGTGGCACCCCAATCATTAGGACAACCAAAAATGCCACTTACTTGTTGAGAACCACTGATATATTATTTTTATGGCAGTATTTTGAGCATTTAAAATAATGCTACAAAATCATAAATCAGTGAATCTGGGTAGGAATGAATACAACTATGTATGTGTCACAGTATCTTTATAAAAGTGTTATTACAAAAAAAAAAAAAGCATCTAACAGATGTGTTTAACAAAAGAAATTCCCCAATAAATTGTGGGATTACTAGCCATTCAGTATCTTGTATGAACATATATACACACAAATATGTATGTGTACATACATTGGGTCGTATGATTACTGGTTTGATCTGTGTGTATTATATGTGCTCTTCTATGCAATTGTACAGGAAGACATAAATACTGACATTCATAGTTATGACCCAGTATCATCAAAAGGAAGTAAAAATCATTACAATGTTTTAGAGGTAAAAAAAGTACATATTCATTTAGATAGATTTATTGTCTTCTGCCTCCAAAAGAAGGTAAAAGTGGTATTTAAATATTTTAATGGGTTAAGCTTATTATTTAAAAAACTCACAGAACATCTCATTCCCAGTTAATGCCAAATAGCAGATGTTCTTTTATATCAGAAACAGTACCATTCTGTAAGAACAAGTCAGATCAACAAGTATTTAGTAAACACATTCAGTAGAATCAACATTTAGTACTTTGGGGGATACAAAAGAAACATACAACCCAGTACTCACTGTATCTACAAAGGATGTCAGAAGTAAATCCATTTTCTATTCCTCCTTACCCTTCAATAATTTTTTAAGATATTAGATTAAAAATTTATGGCAAAGGAAAATTGACTATAAGACTAATGAATTAGAGACACATAAGGTACCATTCCCTTCGTCTGTAAAACATGAAATAATTGTAAATGTCATGTTCTAGCTAGGATCATTTTTTTTTTTTTAAAGAATGGGAGAAGGGACAGGATATAAGAAATAAAGAATAACTTTGTTTTGTTTTGTTTTTAGGAATATAATCACACTATCGGATAAGGGAATACTAAATTACCTAAGCTAGTCACTAAGCCAGTAGTATAGGGTTACAAGAGGAAAAATGTTAGAAGAGGGAAAACAATGTTTATCAAATGTCTTTTGTGTACCACATGGTGAGTTCTTGCCATATCACCTTTGTCTTGATACATTTGAGAGTCTTGTAAGATCTCTAATTAGAGTGCAGTAGTCTTTCTCCCCCACCCCAGTTGGGATCACAAAATATGTGATATATTTAAAAACAGTCCTAGTGGGAAGCAGACAAAAGGGGACTGAGAACCTTCTGAAGATAGGCCAATGAACTATTCTTAGGAGGTAATCCGTGTTTAGGAGCACATAAACCATGCCTAAATAATTCCAGATATGAAGTGAAATCAGGATAAATTCCTATTACTCATTATAAGGTTATGGTTAAGTGAGGAAATAAAGTTCGCTGCTTATCTTCTAAAATTCCCTCTAATTTCTAGAATATGTTTAATCAAGAGTAATTGTTGTATAAGTTTAGCAGAGCTTTGAGAATGGAGTAAAATTGATAGTTTGTGTTGTTTGATAATACTCTCAATAAATAGAAGTTAAGGATTCTGTGTATAAAAAAAATACTGTCTGAAAATAATAAAACCTTGTGATCATAGTTTCAGACCTTTTTATTCAATGAATAAAACCAAATGTTAATGAAAGATTATTATATCCTAAAAATCAATAAAGTGATTAAAGAATTTTCTAAAATGTTGCATGATGATGTACTGCTAACACCACTCTGTGATATTCAACACTTTGTTCTTTCTCATGTGCCCTTCTAGATGAAATACAAAACCAGTATTTATTAAAGTCTTTTACCAAACCAGTGATTACAGTAATTTCAGCTTGCCTTATGTGGCCCTCATGTGGTTACATTAAGTGAATTATATAAATGGGAGTCATGTACAAATACTTTTCAGGTTTACTTTGAAATCCTTTAATGTGCATAATGAGGACTACTTTGCCTTATCTATAGTTTTCATATTTAGCATGTAGTCAAATTTTAAATTGTAAAGTTTTATCGAAACTTTTGTTGGACATCATGAAATTCTCATATTTCCTAGATAGTATAAAGGGTATATGTATTAAGGATTGTGTCAGTTAAAGAACTTACAAGTCCTACTCTGAACTCCTTAAAGATGAAATTATATATGATCTGTTTGAAAACTACCATATGGTATTTCTTTGCAGTTGAGTTTAATTCTGATGAATGTGACAAAATTTATCACAATTCCCTTCCTTGAAAAATCTACCTATTAAGTTTTTAAATGAGATGTTAATTCTGCTATGGGGTATCTTCCGTTTCTCACTTCTGGGATATTAAACTTGTAATTTCTGCTTAAATTAATTTAATTAATTTCTCTTTTTAGTTCTTATTCAGAAGTTAGTAAAATAATCTATTAATGCTGCTAGCAAACTGTCACTACTACTAGCTCAGTAGACTTGAGTACTTAAAAACAATAGGAGTCAGTTAGTCTTATTTTCTAAATATATTTGAAGATACTTTACTAAAGTATCTTTTATAAAACTCCTACTTCAAGCTATCATGCCATTTTGGTTTTGCTCCCTTTTAAAACTTATCTTTCAATGTTCTTCAGAGTCTGAGCCATTACTAACAAAGTTTATTCACCATTCTAACCTACCAAACCCACTATCAAGATTTGTCAATCTAATCCCTGGATTGGGGCCTTTAGTTAGAAGATTCCCTACCTTTGAACTTCTTTTGTGCCTAAACAGTTATTTCAGCAATAAATTATTTATTACTTGCTTTATTTACCTTTCTAGTTGTGTGTTTACTTACTAAAGAAATATGCCATGGCTTAACTTTTTTTTTTTCAATCATCTACATCACAAGTATCTGATTACTTGGAAATGAGAGAGAAAATCCTCAATTTGCTATCACAAACTCAGTGAAAAATGTGTTTCTTGTTTAGGATACACAGGAGGTCCCATTCTTGCACTCAGGGATATTGTAAAGTGCCTCTTCATCCTTATAACTACATCTCTGTAGTATTACTTTTGTTCTTGTTTTCTAATTTAATTATTCAGTTCACTGATTCATATGATCTAGTCATGTCTTTTAGAAAGATTGTGGTGTATTCTTTGCTTTACCCTTTACAGAGGGCCAAATGGATACAGATGTGTCATTTAATCTCATCCATTCCTTCTTTTGTCTGTGCTGTCAAAAACATTTGGTAGCAGAAACTTCCTTCTACAATGAACTCCCTAGGAGACAATGAGCTGCCAATTAAAAATGGAGAACAAAAAGAACAGAGTTATTACCCAGGAAATTTCCTTTTGAATTCTCAAACAGAATATCAACCTCTGCTAATTGTCCATTTAAAAGTCTTTTGAGAATATCTAAGATATCCCAATATGCCAACACCAAATTTATAGTACCTTTTTATTAATTAAATGGGATAATTGTATTTGGGTACTACATGATAGGGATACCTAAAGAAGTTCTGCTGAAAAGCACTGGGTCTGAAATGAGGAAATAATTTTAGCAATAAACTACTAAAAGTAAAGTAAGTATAATTCATAATCTTAGACTCAGTTAACTCTTCATCCATCCTTTTTATGATTAACAAGAACAGTTCTATTTAGGACTACAGTAATGGTGAGAGGGAAGATGTTTGTTATAATTACAGTTCAAATTGGGTCAAAACTGTAGTTTATTTCACTTGAGAGTAATACTGTACCAGTGCCTTTTGATTCACTGGGTCTGACTTCTTAATGTATTAGCAGATGACCTTTACCTTAGAAGCTTTTCCTTTGCAAACAGTTAAATATGTATACATGTGTATTTTATATAGCTCCTACCTTTCTGGCCCAGGTAATTTAACCTGGTAACATTTATGCCATACTTCTATAAGTAGTCCATTGTCGTTTCATATATTTGTTTATTAAGAAGACAATGAGCCCTTAAAATTAATTTTTTTAGTAATTTTATTATTATAAAAAATTTCTTGCTAAATAAATTTGACAATACTAAAACCTGAATTTCCAAATTTTAAATTTGTTTTCCTGTTATGGTAGAAGCCCTTTTTTTTTTTTTTTCCTTTAATGATCTAGACCAGTAGTTCTTAGAAAACCAAAAAGTCAGTAAACTCAGGAAATCATTTTGAAAGTTTGCCTACCTATCTTATTCAGATATACAACATATATATGAAAAAAATTTGCCAATCTTTTTGTATTGGGCCCCAGCTTTTTTCTTAGGTTATGAGTCATTGATTGGCATTGGATTCTTGTTCTACATGAGCAACAACCATAATACAATGTCTACAATGGATACAACACTTACAAAAGTAGTCTTAATTCAGAATACATCTGAATTTTGAAGATTTTTTTGTTGTTATTTAAGTTTTTGTAACTGTCTCACATACCTAATTTAAGAGGGTCTTTTTTCCCTTTTAGAAATAGCCTTAGTTGCCAATAACTTCATCAAAAGAGCTCTGTCATTTTCATGTTTTATCCATTTATATAATAACAATTATATAATTACAACAATAAGACTTTATATCATATATATAAACAATGGTTTGCTGGGGGAAAAAAACCCATATTCCCTCTTGGTAAGCATACAAGAAATACATAAGTGGGAACATTAAGAAATTGCTTTCTCTTTCTCTTCATTTCTACAGAGGGAGAAAGGAAGAATCTGTCACAAGGAAACCATTTATAGAGCTTCTGTATATTGTATTCACTACATTTTAAAACTTACATAAATATATACATACATAGATATATAAAAAGAACAATATAAAATGCAAGAATTACAAAATAAGGCCAACTGAAAAGCTGTGCCTTTTGCCATTCTGACAGTATTTAATCAGAAATAAGAGAAAGTTTTAGCTTTTTTCCATTGGTAATTAAAAACGAACAATGAAAGAAAGTATGAGGTACAGCTAATTTGGAAAACTGTTCAGTGATATCTGAAGAACATATTTGTAAACTATGGTCCAGCAATTCCGTGCCTAGGTATGTACCTAGCAGGTATGTGTATGTAATGGGGGTGGTATATGTATATCTATACTCAATAAAATTGGACCGTGTACAAAAGGTTTATAGTGGCATTTTTGGTAATACCAAAAATTGGAAACAAACGAAATATCTGTCAGCAGTACAATGAATAAATATGCTGTGGTATATTTAAATCATGGAATACTGTATAATTGAGTTGTTAAGTCTTATTTCTCTTTTTGATAGATGAGAATGAAGAGATTACAACATGCAACAAAGTTTGCAAATCTCATAAAACCTAATGACCAAAAAAATATGTAACATATGATGGTAAAATACAGACAGAAGTAAGCATGGTGTTAGTAGAAGTTAGGATAGCAGTTAGTAGTCAGCTCTTCTGTGAAAAAGCAAGGAAATGTGATGGGAACACAAGGCAACTTTTGGAATTCTGGAAATACTCTGTGGATTTGGGTTCTGTTCTCATTGAGTGTATTCAGTTTTAATTATATACCTAAGATTTGTATACTTTTATTACGCATGATATATTTTTTTAAAAAGCAATGTGACTTTATCTGATGAAACTAATGTGAACTATATGAACCATGTAGTAAAGACAAAGAAAAATGAGTTGAGTTCCATAAAAGGATTTGAGAAGGGCTTAATTTTATAATTTATCAAAAAAGGAAATAGGCCTTAACAACCTAAATTATACCATCTGTAGCTAATTTGGTTAGGATAACTTATTTCAGCCCAATTTGTTGTATTTTGCATACTTAGTTACTTAAGTTTGCAACCACTGAGAATTATTGAATAAGCATATAAATATGAACCATAAATCATTTTATCCTAGTCCCCCCAAAATTAATCTGGATCACTCTCTTTAAACCTTCCTTGTGTTCAAGTCAGTTTTTCAAAAAAATTAGGTTCTATTCAGGATAAAATACTGTTTTAAATTTTGGCTTATTGGAATATACTTAATTAGTTGACAATTTTATATAATATCTCAACCTAGATTTTCTATTCCTTTTCTCTCCTTCATTTGAAAATGTTGAAAAAAATCATAAAAATATCTGGTATGTATTTCCTCAATTTATATAGTAACCAACAAAAAAATCATATATATTAGAATAAGATCAAAAGAATGGATGTTTTAAACCATCTTCTCATGGGATTCACTGAATTTGGAAGAAAAATTTATGCTGTTTCAGTAGTGGCAAAATATATGCAAGCCCCATGCTATATTATGCAAATGAAAATAGAGAAGAAAGAAATATTCAATTTTCGTAATTAATAATCTCATTCACTGTGGGAAGTGAAACTCAATTGTATAAACCATTGGTAAATGAGATTCCCCTCTTCGATTAAATTGTAATTGTCTCCCCTGTGTAGTAAATGCAGATGAAAAGTGTTGATTTAGCAAAAGAAAAGTGTATGCTTCAAATATTTAATCAAGAAGTTAATCATAAAACATGTTAGTTTATGTGCAACTATGATACTCTGTAATTTCTACAAGGAAGAAAAATATTTGAAATAATGTCATTTAACACAGAGTAGCATTGTCTAATAAATATATCTACATTCTTTGAAATAAAATTTAACTCTATGCATAGGATATATTCCTGAAATTTTTTGAAATTGTTTTCATCCTAAAGAGAGATAAACTATAAAAACCAGAAGAAAATGAACCCACGAACCCAGGGTCTTAAGCATGCTAAGCACAGAATCCACTGGTCTATGCCCCAGTCCCTGAAGTGTTCAGTTCTCAAAGACCATAATTCTGTGGGCACTTTGCCAGCCACCTACTAATTTCTATCTTTGCATGCTAATCTCTTCCAGTACCATATAATAGTAGCTGAGTAAGAAGACTTAAGTTGACATAAAAAGTCTGGGTGGGGAATAGCAGTTCTCAGAACAAAGTACCATACCTGAGAGTATGGAGTCTTAATTCCCCACTGTAGGTGGGAATGCATGGGAGATCCATGTCTGAGTAACCTGGTCCTTGTTACCATGGATTTGTAACTAATGAGGACAAAAAGAGTATGAGGTACCAAGTGCCCCGTCTTCAACATACTTTAATCTAGTAGCTATCAAGTCCAGCTACCTTTGGGAGAAAACACTGAAGAAGTGAGCCAGATTGGAAACTGTATAACATAGGAAGTATCCTCTGGGTTGGAAACCCAAAGGTACATGGCATAAGCAATTCCATCTGTGGAAAATGATTATGCCTCTAAATTTACATCACCACTTCATATTAGCTTCTTTATATGTTATTTTTTAAATGAAAATGCTAGGTAGTGGGTGGGGGGTTAAGCATTCCTGGTTAATTGAAGTGACTACTAGGTGAAAATGTACTCTGATAATTTACCTAGAAGCTTCAAGATCTTGCCATAAGGTAAAGAGTATAATTGAAAAACAAATTATTGTGTTGCTATCTTATATTAATTAAAAAATGTGTGTCTCTTTGTTTCATGATTTTAGTAAAACTAAATTCTTCATACCACTTTTCATACTTTCTAATAGCAGTGTTAATTGTCTTTTAAAGTAATTACAAGTGTTTATCATAATTTGTAATAAGAGCTTTGAATAAATTTATAGAAATTTGATTTTACTAGTAATTTATCAAGAATATTTAACATTATACTCTTATTCTTTTATTAGGATTTGGAACTTGGAAGGAGCACAAACAGCTCATTTTGTTCTTCATTCCCCTGGAATGAGTGTGTGCTGGCATCCTGAAGAAAATTTTAAGGTTATTATTTATAACTTAGCTTTCTTTAATCAGCTGAAAAGACATATAAGATACAATACATATACCCATAGAAGAGAAAAATCAATGGCTTCCCATCTCAGAAACACTAATTGGCATGAGTACATTTGGATTAGTCTAGATATCTGTACTTTAAAAGTTTATCTAAAATTGTTAGTTTTAATTTGACAGCCATCATCCACAAGTGGCATTTATTCAGAGTATACTTTTCCTGACATTTAGCAGATTTAGTCTAAAAACTTATACCCAGATGATCTAGTAGCATTGTGAAGTTAATAAAGGAAAAAGGACAGGCACAGTGGCACCTGCCCATAATCCCAGCATCTCCAAAGGCTGAGGCAGGATTGTGAGTTTGAGCCAGCCTCAGTAATTTAGTAAGGCCCACAGCAACTCAGAGAGGCCCTGTCTCAAAATAAACAATAAAAAGGGCTGGTTATATAACTCAGTGGTAAAGCAACCCTAGTTCAATCCCCAATACCAAAAATAAAGAAAAAGATAAAAAAAGGCACATCCAAGCTTGTGAGCCATAACATATAAACAGGAAGCATCAGTGACTTAAGGCAGATTTTCCCTGGTTACAGTGATGTTCAATTTCTATTCGGAGTAGAGCTTCCTAAAAATACTAAAGGTACACTAAGAGGTCTGATTATCAATTGGTCTTAACTCTCATTTCACTGGGAAAACAGGAGCCATTCAGTAAGAGTTGTTATTGATGGCTCATGCCTGTCATTTCAGCAGTTCAGGAGGCTGAGGCAGGAGGATAGTGATTTGAAAGCCAGCCTCACTGAGGCCCTAAGCAACTCAGTGAGACCCTGTCTCTAAATAAGATATAAAAAGGGGCTAAGGGTATAGCTCAATGGTTAAGCACCCCTAGGTTCAATCCCCAGCACCAAAAAAAAAAGTTATGTTGTTGGCCAATATTTTCTATTTAACATCACTACATTTATTATATCTGAGTAGAATCTAAGAAGTTTCAGCTTTCTTAAAAGTAATCTTTCAGCTGTTCTCTGGGGTTCATTCCTGTCCCTTAGGCATCCTATTTTCACAGCCCTCTAATGTCTTTATACACTTTATTCATTCTGTAATGTCCTTAAGTTTGCACAAAATGATAAATTTGACTGACCATGGCAAACAAATAATGCTCAAGCGCACTGGGCCCTCAGCTAGCATTTCATTTACTTTTCATGGTACTCTTATGAGTCTCAGATGATCTCCATTTCACAGATAAGGAAACCAAGGTTCAGAGAAGTTAAATAAACTTGCCCAGAGTCATATCACTGGTAAGTGAAAGAATTGGCATTTGAACCTAAGCAACTCAACTCAATAGTTTTTGCTGTTGATGATTGCAGTCTTCCATATTTCCTTTAAATTTTAAACTTTTACACCTTTTATTTCTAAACATTTGAATCTATTGCCCATAACTTTTAACTTGGGTTCTGTTTTCCCGTCTCTTGGTCCAACCACTGTCTCATTCAGTGCCACTTCTTTTAGAAATTACCACTGATATTTTCAACACATAAAATGTCCTTTTCCTTAATTCTTAATCCCAAGGCAGCTTTTTCCACCATGGAGCACCTCTGTCTTGAAAGCCCTAGCTGCACTACCCTAGTCCTCTTGAGTAACTTTGCATGTATCTTTTTCTTTTTATACCGTTATCTTTTTTTTTTTCCCTATGTATTTGTGAGTTGTCCCAAGGATTAGTTTCTACTGATACTATACCCTCTTGTAATAGGGCGTAATAAAAGGAATAAGTTTCCTTCTTTAAGTTATACTCTGACTTTTAAGGAAGAAATACATGTAAATACAGCATCACAGATAATAAGTATTAGAATTTTTAAAAATCTACTTAGTATGACTACTAACATAAAGGACAAATAATCAAATCTTCTCACAGCTTTCACAGAAGAGGTAAGCCCCAGACTGTCGGTGTGTTCTTTGACCCTGGGATTCCTTGGAAATTTGTTTCAGGCCTATTAGATCTTTTTATGAGAATTATGCTCTGTATGAACAAAATGTTCTAATTTATTCATGTTAGAAGCTTAAGTGTTATTTCTGAATCCAGGTCCTAAATTTTGTTTTATACCTAGATTTCTCCCCTAGAGCCGTGAATCTACTTAAAACAAAGATTCTACCAAAATGTTAATACTGCTATGTTTAACTACAATAAACTACTTTTTTAATAAATGACCTAGATGAGAAGTAAGAAAATTTATTACAACATCTATCTCCAAACATGTAAATTAATGCTGAATTTGTTAATATTTCAGATCACTTTCTTCCATATGCTTTATTTTTCTTCTAAAGATCATTAAAATTCCTTTTATATTTAATGTTTCTATGATTTCCTAATGTTTGGAAGTCCCTGCTCCAAATCACATTAACTCACAAACCTAAAGTCATATCTAATTCTTTCCTTCCCTCAACAAGCATTTCCATGCCTTCGTGTCCTAACTCTACTTGTTCCTTCATGTCACTAACTCTTCTTGTTCCTTTCTTCCTTAAGATGCATCTTCCTTTTCCTGTTCTCTTAGTTAGCTTCCATCAGGCATTGATTGTTTCTGAGGTCTCTGACTCTCCACTCTTTGAAAATCCTTCTTCCTTTTTGGTTAATATTCTTAAAATAACAGATTCACATATCACTCCTAAACATAGAAGCTTAGAATACAGAAAAGTGTCACAGAGAATTGGTTTAGAGTGTGGACTCTTGTGTTAACTGCCTGAAGTTAAGTTCAAGTTTACCACTCAGTAGTTGTTTAAACTCTCTCATTTACTGCCTTCATTTCCTCAACTTATAAAATAGATACTTTTTTATAGCATCACTAAATGAGTTAACATTTCTAAAATCCTTTTGAAAGTACATAGTAAGCAATCAGATGTTGAAGGTATTTTTTACAACTACAACAATCCAGTGCTTTTCAGTGGCCTACCATGTCAGATCAAACACAGAATTTTTATGCTCTTATGCTTGATCTTGATGGAAAAAACAAAAGAGAAGAGGGTTGGGTCTCTGATTACCTGTCTCATAGAATTCTTAGAAAAAAATCACATGGGATATAAACTGCATAAAGGAGCCATATAATCTGGAAATCACAAAATACATATAGTAAAATGGAAATTTTCTTGAGATTGAGGCTCATGTCTTTTATCTTTGACTTCTGTTGAAATTAACAGTGTTTACATGTATATTTGTATAAAGTTGATCCTCATTATTCACAGATTTTGAATTTATAAATTAATCTACTTATTAAAATGTATTTGTAACCACAAAATCAGTATTCTTAGCACTTTTGAAATCACAGACATGTGCAGAGCAGCAAAAACATTGAAACATCTAATGTGCACATTCCCACATAAGGTCAGACAAGGCAGCACTGCCTTCTTGTCTTAGTCCTCGTAAAATAAATACATGTATTTTCCATGGTCTGCCAGTGGCACATTTTTTACATCTTTGTACTTTTTGTTGTTAATTTTACTGTGTAAAATGGCCCCAAAACACAGTACTGAAATGCTATATCGTGTTCCTAAGTACAAGGCAGTGCTATGCCTTATAGAGCTTATAGAGAAAATATATGTGTAGATAAGCTGTTTTCAGGAATAAGTTATAGTGGTTTTGCTTATGAAGTCTATGTTAATGAATCAATATATGTTACATAAGGTGTCTTTAAACAGAAACACAAAGGTATGTGTGCATTGACCAGTTATGAAAAATGATCTTGGGAGCTTCCAAGAATCTAACCCTATATTTACCCTAGGAACAGTTGTTCAAAATTTGCTAATTCAGTGTTTGCAGCCACTTTAGAGCACCTAACTCCCACAAGTAATGAGAGTCAACTGTATATATAAATAAAGTAGATGATCAGTGGAGGACTGTTAGAAGAGTAATGGAATGTCTGCCAAAACCCCTGAGCTAGAGATGGCCTATCTTGTTAGAAGTAGTAACAACATTTTATGCTATTTTGTGATACAAGTCCAATCACATTTTAGCCATATGGTAATTTTTTGAGTCTGATATAATTATCCCCCATTTTATGGGTGAGAAAGAAGTAAATTTCAGGTCTTTCATCAGATTGTGGCAGAGTTTTCATGCCAGTTTCCACATTCTTTCCAGTCTACCACTGTTAGTTCACACCTTCAGTGATGTTTTTATCTTAATATAATCAGAATTTAAACAGCATTCTTAAAAAGAAAGAACTTCACAGAGAATTTTATAGAGCACTTTCTTTGGGCATCAACAGCTCATATACTTAGATAGACACAGCACTCTCTTAATTTGTGCATTTGATAAGTCACAGATTAAAAACACTGATTATTGAATATCTTAAATCAGTGGCATCTTAGAAAAAAGGGAATATTGAGTGTGAGGCTACTCATTTAATCATTGCAACAACCCATTAGCTATCCTCATCCTCCAATTTCCAGTTTAGAAATGAGAGAGCTGTTGATCATATGTTGGAGTTGATCAGTTTTTAACTGGAGGAAGCAACCTTGCTACTCAGAACTACCTGAGCTCTTCAACTGTTCCAATGCTGCCTTCCACTCTGGAAACAAATTGCATAAGGATGTATAATACAGGATATATACTTGGCTATCCTTGCCAGACAATAAAGCTAACATAAAAGGTTAACTTTTCTCAGAATGAATGTTTAGGTTGATCTCTTCTGCCTAGCATCATCATTTAAAATTGTTTTTTTGTTGGGGGAGGGTGGGCTGGGGTCGTGGCTCAGTGGTAGAGTGCTTGCCTCACATATGTGAGGCACTGGGTTCAATTCTCAGCACCACATGTAAATAAATGAATAAAATATAGGTCCATCAACACTAAAAAGTATTTTTAAAAAAAAATTTCTTGAATCTTTAACTGAAGTTTTTGTTTCTTTTTTCCCCATATTTTATAGACATTTTTGCATAGCTTTCTTATTTCCTTTGTGTTTTATCTCTTTTTAAACATAAGCATATGTTTACTTTTAGTAGTATAGCATTGAATCTCTGCTTGTTTCTCAAGGGTAGCTAGTGAGATCAGTGGTTAAGTGTTCTTTTCTTTTTCTCACTTGCAGCTGATGGTTGCAGAGAAGAATGGAACAATCCGATTTTATGATCTGTTGGCCCAACAGGCTATTTTGTCTCTTGAATCAGAACAGATACCATTAATGTCAGCACACTGGTGCTTAAAAAACACCTTCAAAGTTGGAGCTGTTGCAGGAAATGATTGGATAATTTGGGATATCACTCGGTCCAGGTACTTCCTTAGCATGTTTGTCTCTTGCTTACCAAAAAGCCAGTAACAATCACTAAATGATCTACTGGGCTATGCTTATAATCTGGACCTCCAAGTAGAATGAAAATAAGTGTCTCCTGTAGAAGGGCTGGAGCTCTGGGTTTCACATAACATATTCATGCTTTGCAGGTTTACTTTGGGAGTAACCCAGAAAGGACAACGCAGAGGAGGAAATCTTTGATCTGAGCTATGTTTACTTATGTTAGAAAAGAAGAATAACTCTGATCCTGTTGAAAGATGTGCCCTATAATGAATGATTCTAAGTCTTGTCATAGTTTATCTATTTTAACTAGGTGCTTACTTGGAATTTTGTTACAACTTAAATATATTGGGCTTTTAAAGAGAAAACATCATTAAAACCTTAATTTCATTTCATCTACTTGAGTCTAACACATTAAAATCACACAATGCAAAATCCTTTTTTAGTTATCCTCAAGAGACAAGACCTGTGCACATGGATCGAGCCTACCTATTCAGGTAATGAACCATTTTTGTTGGAGGTTTTGTCTTTTGGTCTAACCTACTAGTGGGGGTTTTTCCAGATATTTTCTTTGAAAAATTTTATAACTCACAAAAATACATGTTGCCACTCTGTCAGTATCACTCAACATTTGAAATATATATTATGCTTCCTTATTGTTCTGCACTGATAAAGATGTAAATGTACTTACCTATGTTTACTTTATAAAAAGCTCATTGTTGTGTTTTAAATGAGAACATGCCAAATAGTATATTTCCTCATCTTTGACATGATGGCTTTCATTTTTACTTAAATTGACATGCCTTGATCTTTTTCTTTTTTTTTTTTTTTTTTTTTAAAGAGAGAGTGAGAGAGGGGAGAGAGAGAGAGAGAATTTTTAATATTTATTTTTTAGTTCTCGGCGGACACAACATCTTTGTTGGTATGTGGTGCTGAGGATCGAACCCGGGCCGCACGCACGCCGGGCGAGCGCGCTACCGCTGAGCCACATCTCCAGCCCGCCTTGATCTTTTTCATTCATTTCATTTTTCATACTATTCCATTGTAAAGTGTAATCAGTTAGCTGCTTTCAGTTTTAAACAACAGGCAAACCAAATAACAGATACTACAATCAATAGAACATTTTTAATATGTTATTTTTCATCAAATCTTAAGATATCCCCCCAAAATTGTAGGACTTAGGACACCATTAATGAGAATAAAATATATTTAAGTAATGTAAGAATGCCATAAATATAAGCTGCATCCTGACTTCAGAGCTGGTAGCAAACAAATATTTTTAAACCAATGATCTGTGGTACTTAAGAAACTGTGTGGGTGTTGGTTTAGCAGCTCTCCAGTGTTAATAAAGAGCTCAGACACTTTTCATTCTTTCCTTTGCCATCCTCAATGGTCAGGCTTGAGGCTAGTTGATTCAAAGCTCTAAGATGGCTACCAGAGTTGCAGGCATCTAGCCTCATGCCAGATTGTCTAATGTCAGAGGAGAACCAAGAGCACTCTCCTTTCATTGGGGATTGCCATGACTGCCTTAAGCTAGTTATGTCTTATCTCCTGGGGTTGGACATACTGTGCCAGAAAAAGTTGGGGTTCAATTAGCCTAAAAAGGGGGCAGAATAACTGTTGGTAGGCAACTAAGAATGTACAAAACTAGCCATGTTTTTAAATCAAACCCAGGTCCCGCCTGTGCTAGGCGACCGCTCTACCGCTGAGCCACAATCCCAGCCGCCGCCCCACACACACCATTTATTACGCTAGCTAGGCGTGTTGTCAGAATTCCAGCAACACTGATGTGGTGAACCGCAATGTCCAAGATGCCTTGAAGCTTAAATATTTAAATATTCTAGACATTTATATCATCCCAAAGGATTTAAACATATAAATGTATTGCTAATTTTATAAGAAATGTTAATAACATTAAATTTATTTACTAAATGTATTGTACTATGAGATTTTTATATCTGTCTGTTGTCTTATTTGTGCCTTGTATTTCTGACTACACTGTTTGCCCCTTGGGTAGAAGAAAAGGACTATGCTAACCTTGTGTAACCTTGGAGCTTAATACAATGACATAATAACAATAAATATGGCACTGGGACTGTAGCTCAGGGCAGAGCGCTTATCTAGCATGTGTGAGGCACTGGGCTCAATCCTTAGCACCACACAAAAATCAAACAAATAAAATAAAGGTGTTCTGTCCATGTATAACAACAACCAAAAAAAGGAAAAAAGAAAACAATATTCACAAAATGAAAACATATTAATAGCTAACTATAATTATTTCCAGTCTAAATGTAAAACCACATTACCAGATTTAGAATTAGAAAATTTTGCTTTTGTGCGAGGTGGGGGAGAACTCATTTCAGAAAACCTCATAGTTATCCGTAGTAAGTTGTGCTTAATTCTTATGCTTTCTCATTTCTTAGATGGTCCACAATTAGTGAAAACTTGTTTGCAACCACTGGTTATCCGGGCAAAATGACAAGCCAGTTGCAGATTCATCATCTAGGACACACTCAGGTAATGTCATGGAATATCTGTTTTTTTAAATTTGTGATTTGATTTTTTCACAAATTTGTAACTTGTAACTAAAGACACTTATGTCTTTTATCTGCTTAAATTGAAAGAGAAAGCATTTTCGATGTTTAAATCACCAGTGACAACGGATTTTCTTTTTTTGCCAGAATCCATGTAAGAAGCATAGTTCTTCTGTTGCTTCTGTATTTTCTCTTCCATCTAAACATATTAATCAAATTTGGCTTGTTTGGTTGATGCCAACTGCAAAAATTCTTGAGTCAGGGCAATATCAGTTATTCATAAATGGATTGTAGCCTTCATTCAAACTGGTTACAAATAGATAATTTGCATTTCACCTTTGATGAAGCATATTTTTAGTATTTCTGCTCTTAACGAAGATAATTTATCAGTGCATTTATTATTTTTGGTTTTCATTTATGAGCTTTGGGCATTTATTTTGCTTCTTTAATTCTTCTCATATTTTATAGCCTGTCCTCACTGGTTCTGTAGCCGTTGGATCTGGCCTTTCCTGGCATAGAACTCTCCCACTGTGTGCAATTGGAGGAGACCACAAGCTGTTGTTTTGGGTGACTGAAATATAAAATAAATTTTCTCTGTACTTTAGATTCTTAAACTTTGTATTTTTAGTACATATTTTGGAAACTCCTTATTTTTATATCAGATATTCTGTAAATTCTAGAAATGTCTCAGTTATTGCTTTTGTTAAATAAAATATTGATGATTTGAAAAATTATTTTCTTACTCTATATTTTTTAAAATCATCGTGTAAGACTATATAATTAACTTAGCAGCTCAGCTCCAGAGAAGAGATGATGGGAAAAATAATTTTGATTTATCAAAGTACTGTTCCAAGGGTGTTTTGTCTTCTATATTAAGTATATGCCCTTTTCCTAATTCTCAGGGTCAAACATTTACAAAAGGAGAATAAGATATTTCCATGTACTCCGAAAGTGTGTACATATTTTTGTTAGCAATCTATATGTTTAGGGATGTTAAACTTCCTCATTATTTATTAAAGATTGTTAGTCAATTTAATATTTTTTAAAAAGGTTTTCAATTTCTTCAAACTGTGACTGATTATGTTACCCTGCCCTGTGTGCAGAAGCTTTGGTCTGGACTTGGCGCTCTTAAAATATCTGGTGTAAGGGATAAAATTCACCAGAAAAAATGACTTGTGATTTATACCTTGAACACCCTTCCCTCTTTTATGGATCTTCATCATTCTTACTAAGAAACGTGGTGTAATGGTATTCTTTTACCTTAGTAAACTTTGTTTTTTGAAATATGTTTCCATTAGACTAAGACATGAGGAAATGTTCATGGAGAATTAGTTATTGGTCATCACTTCTACTTCTTGATAAGTAACAAACGAGTTCTGATATTGTTTCCAGTTTTAGTTTTCCACATTTGTTTATGGGTATGTCCAAAAGGGTTTTTCTTCTGTTGAGATTAAGTTTTCTTCGGAATTGCTTCACTTGCAAACATTGTTGAAAGAAAAACAAAAAAGTCATGTTCTAAAACTTGTATTATTTAAGACTGTTGAAGCAAATGTCAGGATATCACAAATCTGCAAGATGTCAAAGCTAAATCCTACTCTTTCAAAATGATGGGATCATAAGTCTCATTTTATTTTTTATGATTTGGCTTATATGTTATGAATATTTCAGTGTCTCTCCCATGCCAGAACACAAAATCACACACCCATGGACTCTAATTTGTTTCTTACTTTGGTAATTTGTGACTACATATTGACATTGACCTAGAAATGTTCCTGTGGCTGTTTTAAATCTCATGTCAGTGGACAAGAAATTGAAATCTGGTTTGCACATTTGTGTCTGGTTTTTTGCAGTTGTTCAAAATCTGACATTATCCCAGAAATGCTGATTGGGGAGTTATGAGATAGTATTATGGCCCAGACTAATTTAATAATTTTGAAGAAAGAGTTGCTCCAGACTCTCTTCATGGTTCTCTATTGCTCAAAACATTAACTCAGTTTAACCCACCTTTATACCATACCAGTAGCCTTTACAAGTTTACAGAAAATTTGCAGAGTGCACAGGACCATTTTGGAGATTCATTTCCACACATTCCTCATAAGAGCTTGGTCAAGTCCTCAGACACAGCACGCTGTTCCAGTATATCTTTATCAAGCTGTCTCTGTGCTCAGTAATAAGGACAGGAGAGAACACTCTGTTCTCTCATCTTAACACCTTGTTGATTCAAAACAGCATGCATTTCTAATCATACATTTAAAGAAATAATACCTTTAAAAATAAGTAGATGTTTTAATTTGCTATTAACATGATTTCCGTTTATAATAACCATTTGTTACCTAGTACAGTAAAAAGAAAATAATTAGGATATCAACTTTGAAGATCTCATTTCACAAAAAGAAAAAATACATCCTTTTTATGATGTATCATACTCAAATTCAACATAAGCAGTTTGTTTTACATACACACACACAGACTTCATAGGAAAGCAAAAGCATTTAATCTATTTTTTTTACCTTTACAGCTGTTCTTTGAACTACTTTAGTAAAAACAATTGTTACCCTTATGTAGGATCAAGTGACATTGGTCTGGAAATTCTTTGGATCAGTTTATTTCTGTTTAACTTATGTCTTTTTTATAAAGTTATTTGCCTTCTCAACTAATTTTTAACTGGAACTCCACCTTAGGACTTTCTTGTTTATATAAGCTTATAAAATCCATATGAATAATAGTAAAAGAGGAGTTTTCTCAGCTTTTGAAAACAATTGGAGGAACTCAATAGATTTTAAAGAATTGTGAAATGCTTACTTCTCTACCATTTATAATGCTGTATTGAGTTGAGTGTCTATTTCTTTGTAGTAAAAGACAATAATGCTGCTGGTCTCTGTTCTAATGGTGGTTAAGTACAAAACTTTGATCTTTCTGTAAACACAGCTGTTGTCCTATTATTGAGCCAAATCCAGATGAGATTAGACTCTGGCCAAAATTAAGGTTAATCTTTGTAGCCATCTCAAGTAAGAACTTTCTAATACTGTTTTAGGAAATCTCTGTTTTTGAGACAGTGTACAAAGGAAATAAGTGCTAGACTGCTAACCTCTAAAGCAAGCCAGAAGCGACTAATGATAAATTATATTGTAGTGATAAGGAGGATGGAAACTCTAACCAAATGAGTTCATTTTTACTTAGACTGTAATCATAAGAAATTATTTTCTTCTTTCACATGAAATTTAAATCAGACCATTAGAAGTTGTTTTTTAATGAACTGCTGCCATCTTAATGTTTCTTCCACAAATTCCAATGAAAACTAGGTATTAAATAAGCTAGAATAATATTTTATTATAATTATTGTGTAATAGACTATTTTAGTGTCTAGCTAGCCTATCACTATCCCCTCAAAAAAATCTTTTTCTTTTAAGATTTAGACACCAGAATTTTAAATACTTTGCCAAAAGTTCCTTAGGACTGATTCTCCTGGGTGTTGGACACTAGTGCTTCAAGCTGTGTTGTAAAGAACTAATTATGCATTTCTCTCCAACTTGCATGTTTCAGGAGAACATCCATAGGAATGTCCCTCACCTGCAATCTATAGATCTCAAATATTAGACTTATTTAATAACATTTCCCTAGTACTTAATTTTGAGCAAGTAGAGGACCTGGTCATTCATATATATATATATATATATATATATATATAGAGAGAGAGAGAGAGAGAGAGAGAGAGAGAGAGAGAGAGAGAGAGAGCGCCCCATCTCAGAGCTCTCACTCCATCCTGAATTCACATCACAAACACATTAAACTCTAGAGGGCCTGAAGAGTAATTCTGGAATTCTGTATTTTTGACATATTACTTGTGTCATGATTCCATCCAATTGACACATTAACTGTGTTCACATATTACATATATGATCTTTACAAAAACCCAACCTACTAAGGGCAAATACCTGGGAGAATATGAAATTATTGCACGGGTTTCTCAAAATTATTCATACTACCACTGTCAAAATCCTTTTCCTTAGAAAACATGATTTCCTATAGTCCTAAGATAAGACACCCCAAGATCAAACTTGCTTACATATTTCCAACAGACATTGACTTCAGCCATCCTGACATCTGCCTCTTTCTTTCGTTAACACCTTAAGAGGTAGAAGGGGAAATGAGCCTGCCAATGGACCCTTCACTCCCATAGTGGCTTTGAGATTTCAGTCAGAAATCAAGGGAGTTGAGAAGTTCCCAATATATTGAGTTAGGTCTGTCATCTTGTATTATGTTATTCCAGGTTTGGCTATGGAATTCAGGTGAAAGCCAGAATACTTGAACCTTATATATCCTACCTATGATATATAAGGTAAGACTTTCTAAGGCAGGATGTATTAGGGAAATTAATTGAATCTAGCTGGAAAATAAAAGGGAGAGTCATATTTGAATGAAAATAGGGATTTTAAAGACAAATTCCCAATATAGCTCACCAATTTTCATTTAAAACTCTTATGTTAACTCTCCCTCAACAATGTATATGTGTTTACTCAATGAATACTAGATGTCCAGCCATAATTGCCCTGTGTTCTTACATATAAACGGGCTTCTTTGTGGTGGTACACACCCATAATCCCAATAACTAGAGGGTCAAGCAAGAGGATTGCAAGTTTGAGGTCAACCTCAGCAACCTAGCCAAACTGTCTCAAAATAAAAAAATATATACATTTTTTTAAAGGGGCTTCTTACACTGAGGATGGAACTCTGGTACAGCATATGCAGTGTCCTGGGTTTAATCCCTAGGATTGCAAAATAAATAAAGGATTCTGCAAAATATTATGAACCACTTTCCTAGACTGAGGTTCAAAATTTCTGTTGTCCTTTTTCAAAAGGTAATACCAAGACTCAAACTATTTGGACTCCAGAAACAAGACTTTAGGAAGAAATGTTGATGTTGAACATGTAGAGTACTTTTAATGATTTTACATGGTTGTGATTCAAAACAACCTGACTGCTTTAAGAAGGCCAGGTGCTGAGTCATTTACTAAAACAGCCAGGAGGGGTTAATTAGAAGCAGCTGATAGTGGCATCATTTGCTGCCTTTTTTTAAATAATAGGGTTATTCTTTGAAGAGGACCCAGTGCTATACGTGTGCAAAGCTAAGAAAGACTCATGACTAAAAGCCACTTCATTTTTAATCCCACTAGCGGAAAAGAAAAAAAAATGAAATAGTGAACTCAAGATAATCAAGGCCCTATTTTTTAAAAATGGTAAAATTAGTATTAAGATGAGTGATGTGGATGACATTTCCCTCTCCAATGCATTTAGTTTACTTCTAAGTTTTCCATGATAAATATATCACTTTTTTTTTTCCAGTATGGGGGATTGAACTCAGGGCCTCATGCATGCTAGATAAGTGCTCATCACTGAGCTGCATCCTCAGCCTAACACCACTTTTATAATAATTGCTTAACTTAAAAATAAGCAGATATTAACTGGCTCTGTCATGGTTGTAAGAGAATATAAACAAAAATTATTTTACATGGTTGTGATTCAAAACAAAAAGATATGGATGTTTTCTTTCATGTGGAAGCTAGAGAGGGGAAAAACAGTAGGGGGAATCTCATGAAAATCATAGGGAGATCAGGAGAGTAGAAGAAAAGGACTGGAGAGGGAGGAGGGGAGAGAAAGGGGAAATACTAGGGAATTATATTGTCCAAATTATATCGTATATTGTGTTCATGTATAATAGGTAACAATGCTACTGACCTCAAAGAGATTATAAAGAGGTTGGAACACCCCATGGTCATGAAAAGATGAAGGTAGAATGTGCCAGGTATTATGGGTATTGTGGGTATAATGATTAAAAAACAAAGTAGCTTCATGGTTTTCACCTTCTAAAGCAGGGAAGTTCAGACACTTGGGTTTCTATAGCATATCCTTACTGAGGAACTTGGAGCACCAGTTCCTCTGAAGAGAGGGGAGGAGTGTTTCAGGGTTGCTGAAACAGAGACTGGGTCAGGAATGCTTAGACTCCACTCTGCAAATGCCTTCCCCACTGGCTTGCAAAGCCAGACAGCAGCCACTCCTACCCTTCTGGTCACTTCTTGAGAAATCAAATCAATGAGATCCCGAACTCAGGAGTGAGATGCCTTGCTGAAACCAACAGAATGACCTAAATTAAGCTTATATACAACAGAAAGATTACAGTTCCATGTTTTCTTAAATACCATGTTTTATCTATTAGGCCAATTATAGAAACTATATTCTTTTCTCTGTATCCTTGGTATCCTAGCACTTGTGGCCTTATAGAACCAAGGCAGATTGTCTGTTCGAAAACTTGCTAATTCCTAAAGATAGTAACCTGCTTACTTCATAGCATGTCTTTGGTGTGCAAACCAATCAATCCTGAGCCCAGATCCCAAAAGCACCCCTTATCTTATACACCAAGCCAATATTTCTCCTGCACTAAATCAATGTAGGTCCAGGTACTAGACAACTAGAGACAGCTCCTATATTCCGCAACTTATCAGAATTATTCAAACTAGTCAATCCTAAACTGTTAGCCTGCCCTGCCTTTTCAACAAAGACTCCTAGGCCTAGACATCCCCTTGCTCTGTCTTCTGACTTCCATCCACAATCTGTGCTTCCCTGTGCCTCTGCATGGCATGATGAGTACAACTGAGTACATGATGAGTCCCGTGAGTACAACTGAGATAGACCTTTTTTGAACCTTCTCAAAGAATAATTATTGGGCTCTCTATCATTTTATTGGGGGCTTCCTGACTGTGAATGTCTTTAGATTTCTTATTTTGAGTCATTTGGTTTTCCAGAGAAGAATGTAGTCTTCTGCCTACAGAATATAAGCTTACAACCCAACTTTGTGAGTGAAGTTAGGAAAGTCAGGACACTTAAAAGGAGTTGCCTGAAACTGAATTTTTTTTTCATTTTTTACTGGTGCATTCATAGTGCAACTATAATGCACCAGTAAAAAATTGTGGGATTTGTTATCATTTGTTGTCCAAATTGTGAGATTTGTTGTCATATGTATACATGCATACAGTATAATAATATAATTTTCCCAATATCATTCCCCAATATTTCCCCTTTCCCTCTCCTCCTCGATCCCCCTGGTCCCTTTACTCTTCTGATCCCCTTTTAGTTGAAATAGTGAATTATTAATACATTGAACTAAACTGGCTAGAATTCCTTCACTTAACCAAGTCTCAACAGACAATTTACATTACTCCTAAGATTTGGGAAGTGGGGAAGGGGATAGGAGTGAGGAATGTTTAATTTTACTTCCCCATTAATATGAACCAACACCCTGCCCCTCTAAGGGGGTTCCATCCTGAAAGCAGAGTAGGGAGAAACACAAAAGAAATACTAGGGACCCATTTCTCATCCTTTCCCCTAAGTAAGAATTTACCTATGATAAAATTAAATAACAGTAATTTTCTAGTAATGTGCCATGAAAACAATGTAACAATTGAAGATAATGGAAAAAAATTAAGAGATTTTTTTTAATTGAATGAATAGATGTATGTGGCTTATATAATCTCTGTCCTTTGAAATCAATATTCATTACTACTTGTTTTGCCTCCAATATTCATAGCAGTAAGTGAAATCTGGCAATCCAGTGATGCATTTTAGTTTTTACCAGCAAGAGAAAGTCTAAAGGAAAGAGTACATATTTCAGAGGAATTCTGGCAGATGGCCAAAGCCTATAGTTTTTAATAGATCTGGAAATTCAGTTATTAAAATGTGGCACAGTTGTCAAGAGCTATGGATGATTGATGAACAGTAATCATTGAGGCTCCTAGGAGGCAGAGAGAAATTGCCACTCTTCACATCTTATATTAGAATTCTTTTTTTAAGATGCCAAACCACTTTTTAAAAATTTTTTGTCTTTTGACCAACTGAGAAGTTCATATTTCTATAGTCCTATGATATATAGAGAAATTTATGTATACTACTAAATATATTTATATGCTACTTATTCAGAACCAGGGACTCCCTCCCCAATTTCCATTTCCGTAGCTGGGAGCCTCTCTTGGGTCTGGAGAGGAAGATTAGGCTGACCAGTTGAAGAGTCTTCTCAAGAAGGCTGATTGAGTACCCAGAGTTGTAAGTCCTGCCTAAATCAAGGTTCATGGAAGATAAAATAAGGTGTGGAAGTACATGAGTCCTTAGACCCAAACATTATTGAACAGATATTTATCTGAGGGTTTATTATAGAACAGACATTGGGCTAGGATTTAGTGAACACAGAATCTCTGCCCTAAATTAACAATCTGTGGGCATTCTAGTCAACAGGCTAGTGGAATGTGTGCCAAGATAAGGTTAAGCAGAGCATGCTGTGGATACATATACTTAGAAGAACAAGTAAACTATTTTTGGTGAGTCAGGGAAAGCTCTAGAATAAGGCAATAAAACTTATACTATTGGTTAGGGTCTAGAAAGATGTGAGCCTTTCAAATCAGTGATAATAACAAGAAATAACCAGATGAAACAAAACTTTACTTTTCCATGGAGCTGTTGAAATCATCAGATGTTTTATAACTTCAGGGAAATAAATTCCATAAAAATGTCTATGTCTGGAGGGACATAGGTGAGGAGAGACTGAGCATTGCCATACCCAGGCAGAAGAGCCTGGTCTGGGTGCAAGACGGTGGAAAGGCAAGCCTCAGGCACTAGGAGACCTGGCCAATAGTATTAACTGGTGGGACAGAGCTGGGTCCACAGGGACCTCAATCACAAAAATAAATTACTGAGGCCTATCTTCCAACCTCAAGATTCCTGAGAAAGTAAAAGTGGAGGAGATGATTTTAGTAAGGAGAGAGAATTTTCATAGTGCTCCAAAGTGCTTAAAATTCTTCAATGGCTCCCATTGTGTATCACTCCAGATCTTCCATGGCATCCCATCTCACACAGTGTGACAACCAAAGTCCTTACAACAGCATACAAAGTTCTGTGTGAACAAGATCCCACATAACTTTTAAATATCAAAGTTCCACCTTGATCTTTCTGCATCTGGCTTCTAAATAAAATATCTGTACTAGATACATAAATATGGGAAACTAGATATTGGGAAAATGAGGGAGAACCAGCAAATGAAACTGAGAAGTGGGGGGCTGGGGACGTGGCTCAAGCGGTAGCGCACTCGCCTGGCATGCGTGCGGCCTGGGTTCGATCCTCAGCACCACATACCAACAAAGATGTTGTGTCTGCCGAGAACTAAAAAAAAATAAATATTAAAAATTCTCTCTCTCTCTCTCTCTCTCTCCTCTCTCACTCTCTCTTTAAAAAAAAAAAGAAAGAAAAAAAAAAAGAAACTGAGAAGTGGTGTCCAGCATAGGAAAAATTAAATCATGAAAGATTTGCTTTCCAGAAAGATGAATTTTGATAGTCCAAACAGGAGAATGTAATCAACTTTATTAAATGTTACTTAAAGGTCAAGGTGGAAAAGTAAGAATTGACCAATGGATTTAGCATCATGGAGGTCAGTGGTGGCCTGGAAATCACCAATTTGTATATACAGTTTTGGAGAGCAGTGACTTGGGTCATGGTCTCTCACTGCCTCATGGCTGTGGCTGCGTTGCTCTAGGAACTTTCTGTGCAGTGATTCAGGACAAGATTGCCCAATCGCTATGGTGATGCCCTGCCTAAGCAAGCTCTGTGCAAAGGCATGGAGCTACATCAGTCTTGACCTTGAGCTCAGACACCAGCTGCGAGCATAGAGAGCTCTGAACATAATAAGATAACCATAGCCAGGTGCACATGCCTGTAACCCCAGTGGTTCAGAAGGCAAAGGCAGAAGGATCTCAAGTTCAAAGCTAGCATCAGCAATTTAGCAAGTTGCTAAGCAACTCAGTGAGAACCTGTCTCTAAATAAAAATACAAAATAAGGCTGGGAATGTGGCTCAGTGGTCAAGTGCCTCTGAGTTCAATCCCCAGTACTCTTCTCCCCTGCCCTGCCAAAGAAAAGATAATCACAATGTCTCACAAGCGCTGTGACCTTTAAGACTGCCTGCTTTGCAAAAACTTTTCCACAAATAACCTTTTGATGATAAAATCTATATAATAGATGTGCTGTACTAATGCTGGGTCATTGTTCCTTCATCAGAGGACAGTGTCCCAGCTAGTCCCCACTTTCTCTCTATTAGTGATTGTTTGTCTTTCTTAATCCCCCTTTGCCCCTTACTGGTTTCTTAGATTTGGCCATGCTGTCATGGCATACAGTAGGGGGACTTATTAGGGAAATTCAGCAAATAGAAAGAAATTGAAGAAAGTGAGGGTGTACAATCTTTTGAAGAATTCTGAAAGAAGGGAGTATAGTCAAGATATTTATCTGATGAAAATAGGGGAAATAATATGTTTGTATTTTGCTGGGAATTATTCAACAAAAAGGAAATGTTGATGCAGGGGGGAGTGGAAACAATCACTGAAGTGGTATCTAGAGCATAGGTAGAGGACCCCGGGCTTAGCTAAGAGTAAGACAGTGTATGCATAGTAGTCGAAGGAAGACAAGGTGTAAAGACTCTGATGTGGGTAAGAAAAAGACCCGTAAGTGGAAGCATGTGCAAGATCTAACCTTAAGAGAACATGATTTAAAATGAAAGGAGGTCTGGATAGGGCCAGGCAACATGGGTTGTATACTACTGATAGCCATTACAGAAAAAACAGAACATTAACTAGGCTTTGCCAGGAATGACGAAGGAAGGCAGAGCCAGGTTTATGGAGAGATTATAAGGAAGCACATGATCTTCACTGGATAAGAAGGGAAGTAAGAGCTTGAGGGAATCAAGGAACACTGAAAAGGTACACTTCTGAAGGCTCAAAGAACTGTCAAAAGAGTGAGTTAGGAAGATGGGAGGAAATGGCCATACCATGGATGCTTCAAATTTTAAATATGGAAGGATGAAATTATTAACAGTGACAAGTTCTAGGGATTGAAGATGAAAAGGACAGGGCCCCAGCTCCCCTGCAGCAGGATTCCCTGCCAATGGCCGCCTTCCCCTGATGGTCTGTTCACATTGAGTCCGGTTTGGAGATGGCAGAGGATCTTGGAGATGAGTGGTGGGAGAAGCAGCCAGCAGGAGCAACCGGGAACCCAGCTATCTTCAGGAGGTGCCTGAAGATAGGAAAGGGATTCCTCTGGCCAAAGCAACCAGCTCAAAGTGTATCAAATCTACACTGGCTCCAGGGGAGAATCTCCATCTCTACTAGCTCAGTGAAACTGAGTCCTCATCTACATGGGCTCACTGAACAGAAAAGGGAGGCATAGTGGTCTAGCCCTTGGAGAGGACAGCCCCGGTCTCCTGCCCTTGCCCTGAAGCCTCCTTCTTTTCTTATTTTTTAAAATATGCTTATTTTTAAAAACCTTTGGGACATCAATTTTATTATACAATTTTTGAGAAACAGAAATTTATTAAGAGCCATCTCCACTATTCCAGAATAAAGGGAGAAAGGACAGAGAAGAGTAGGACAGGGAGATGTGTCCCTGGGACAAGTCTCTGATGTCTCTTGAATTCGGAGGCAGAGGAGATTCCTGTTGGATCCAGATGCACTCCTGTCTGGGATCCATGTGGAAAAGCCTAAGCCAGTTTGCTCACTCCTGTGTCTGAGTCCATACCTGACCAATGCCCAAGCCGTGACATCAGGATCCACAGAGCTGAGAGTCTTCTGGCTGTCCATTGGTTTTGTTTGTTTCTGAATCTAGGACAGTTCTGTCCACCTTTAATTGGAGCCCCTTTTTTTTTCTGAATGCCAGCCTGAATTGAACACAGTTGTTGAATACAGGTGGTGATCCTCCTAGTCACCCCCTTCCAGCCCTTGCTATTGTCATGGGTTTGTCCTGTGGAGGTACCTCAGGAGGAACTGCTGTTGTGTCCAGTGACCCACCTACTGAGGAGACTCAAGAGGTTGGACACATGGGGCACAAGGTCATGCTGGGAGGCTTTGAGGGGCGTAAGGGTCCTCACATGCAGGAAGTGGAGATGAATGGCAGGCTTGCTTGCTCTTCCACTGCCCTTCTGCCCTGGCTGCTTGGCCTCCTTAGGCAGCTGCTGCTCACCGGGCAAGGGGAAGGTGGGAAGGGCAGGCTCACTGACATTCCTCTTTAGGGGGACATTGGAAGGATTCTTGAGGCCTGGGCAAGGTCCAAGTCCCTGACACTTAGACTTCACCAAGAACATGCAACCCACCCCCAGATTCTCTGGTGCTGGAGTGTCAGGTGTGTAGCCCTCCTCTCATCATAATTTTATTTTGCCATGGGCACTCCAGTATTATATGTCATGACTGTCACAATTGTGAGGTCCTGGTGTTTGGGGAGTGACTCACTAGAATGACTAGGAAATATTCTTCACCCTGGCCCAGCCATGGGTGCCCCATGATTTGCTCCACTGTGGGCCTCAGTATTTGATTGGTGAGGCTCCATGCTTTCTCAGAAACATGCAAGGGCATGTTGTACCTGGCATGTACTACTGACTCCTTCAACTGCTTATCATTAGTCCCCATAAAGGGCATCTCCTTGTCACCAACAAATATGGAATGAAACCCAGGGGCCCTTTTATTTTTCCCTCTGGATGACTTTAGGGGCAAGGTATTGGGAGTGTGCCCCAGAAATTGTTCAGCTTGTGCCCAACCATGAACCTGGTGTTCAGGCCAAAATCAATGTGTTTGATGCTGCCTCTGGCATCTACCAGGACATTCTCCACTTTCAGGTCTAGATGAATGACACTCTTTTCAAGGCAGTAGCTCACAGTACTCACTATTTGCCTGAACAGCTTCTGGGTCTCCCCCTCCAACATGCCATCAGCCTCCGGGATGTGATGCCATAGCTTTGTCCCACCTGCGTGCTCCATGACGATGTAGACCACCAACCACCAAATACACTGACTATCTGAGAGCCTCACAGGTCACCACCAAGAGCTTCCTGTACTTACAGACAAAAACCCAGTCACAGCCACCCTGTTACATAGCCAGTATTTGAAATTCCCTCACATTGTCTTCTCTTGAGGTCAAAGCAAGAAATGGCCCAGTCACACATGGGTATACCATTTGTAGCCTCCAGGACCTTTTTGTGTTTCATAAAAAGAATAAGAAAGGAGCTTGTATGATGATACAAGACTGTAATCCCAGGGGTTCAGGAGGCTGAGGCAGGATGATTGCAAGTTCAAAGTCAGCCTCAGAATCTTAGGAAGGCCCAAATCAATTTAGTGAGACACTGCTCAAAATAACACACGTAAATTAAAGGGCTAAAAATACTGGAGATGTGGCTCAGTGGTTGAGCACCCTTGGGTTCAATCCCCAGTAACAAAAAATAAAAAAAAGAAATCAAGCCTTTTGTTTCAGTGGGTTTTAGAGACTAATACTTACTTTTTCAGAAATTAAAATTTGTGGGATTAAAAAAAAGCCTGTAGTTTTAGAGGCATTGGTAGTGACTGATGTTGATGTACTCAGCAAAAACACCATTAAAAGGTGAAAGGAAAGATGAAAAGGACAGTATGGCTGAAGTAGGAAAGTGGAGAACAATAACACTGGGGGAGAGTTAAGAAATTAAGAGACTTAGGGGCTGGGGATGTGGCTCAAGCGGTAGCGCGCTCGCCTGGCATGCGTGCGGCCTGGGTTCGATCCTCAGCACCACATACAAACAAAGATGTTGTGTCCGCCGAAAACTGAAAAATAAATATTGAAATTCTCTCTCTCTCTCTCTCTCAAAGAAAAAAAAAGAGACCAGGGTACCAGAAAAATTATAGAAAATCTAAAGATTAGAGTGACTGTGACAATTTCTTAAAACAACAATGCAGGTTGACACATATTTTCACAAAACATTTCTCAGTAGCATGTTTGATAGCACTTTTCTCACAGTAGATCATCTTTCAAAATTGGCACCAGTCCTCTCAATCAGTGCTGCTGCTGTATCAACTGTTTTCATAATACTTCAAAAAAATCTCAAGAAACCATTTGAGGCTACATTTCTAAAAGCAACGCATAGCAGCAAAGCAGGGAGGATAGTTTCAAGGATATCATCTATATTTCACAGCATGAAATCAGAACTGTGGGCCACTTTTAAGGGAAAAGAAAGGGTAATGGTCTGGAAGCAATGAGGAGCAATATGTACCTCCTATCCAAATAATGCAAGGATTAAGTGGATAACAGTCATGTTGGGAGCTAGAAGAGAGTAATGATCAAAGAACAGGTTAAGAAATGGGGATTTCACTAGAGACTAATTTCTTTTTGTCAGATTAGGAGACTGGAAGTTGGGGAAGGATAAGGTGATGGATGAAGAAAGCCATATAAGGTTGGGTCTGAAGAATGAGTGATGTCACCAGAGTCCAGAACTAACTATGATAGTCTTAAGAGAGGTAGTGAAGGAGGAAAAGGTAGGATTCTTGCCAAGAGTAAGTATTGTCTTCACTCCTACCAAAAGGATGGATAGGCCAGGGCAGGGGTATTCTTACCTGGAATGTTTAAATCTCTGAAAGTGCAAACCTCAGTGCCTTTGCATACACTGTGGAATACACATCCCCATTCTTCTTTACCTTTCTAATTTTTGTGCTTTCAAACTCAGCTCAGGTATCAGTTCCTCTAGAAAAACTGCCCCCAGTTTCATTAATCCGTTAGGTGCTCCTCTTCAGGGCGTATTCAGTCATGCCTTTACACTATTAATTGCTTTTTATTTTTCTATCTCTCAATTTCCTCAAGACTGAATTGTTCAATCTTCTGATCGAATCAACAGATGAAGAGTTGTTTCTCATGGAAAACCAAATGTTTTTTTTTTTTTTACTTGTTTGTCTATTTACCTTCATAAGGGTATATTTTTGTCTGTTCTGTTCATTGCTATGTCCCTGATTTATAGAACAGTGTTTAGCACACAGTAGGGAATGCATGTTTAATGAATGGATGGATGGTAGTAGGATGGTTTTCCAATGCTAGGCACCAGCCTTGGACCATAGTAAGCCCTCAAAATTACACATTAAAATTATTAATGATTTTTCACTGAAAAGCAGAGTGACTGTTACTAATTGAAGAGACACAAGAAAAGAATAATCCTTGCTCCAAGGAATTTACAGTCTAATGGAAAAATTCCAGCTCGTATGGACTTTATCAAGGGGAAAAAACAAAACATAAGTACAGTTGCCTAGAACTGTCACAATGTTTATTTTATTTATAGTTGTGGCACTAGTACAGTTCAGGTCAGGCATGCCTCATTTTATTGTGTTTGCTTTATTGAGCTTTGCAGATATTGTGGGTTTTTTTTTTTTTTTAACAAATTGAAGATTTGTGGCAACCCTACACAGAGCAAGTCTCTCAGCACCCTTTTTCCAGCTTCATATGGTCACTTCTGTGTCTTTATGTCAACATGTTGATAATTAAATTATTAATTTATCTATTATGAAGATCTCTCATCACCACTTGACTGTTTTGGGGTGCCACTATTATAACTGTTTGGGGGTACCTCAAATCACTCATGCCTCATTTTCCTGCCATTCTCTATTTCTGAGCTCTTTTGTTTGGACACTATCAGCTTTCCCTTTCTCCATACCACACTCCATGCCTCTGTGCCTTTGTACAAAAATCCATCCCAAATTGTCTGCTTAACACGCCTTATCATTAAGAAGCTGCTTAAGTCTACCTTCTCTGGTTTCCTCAGCTCACCTGGAAGTGCTTCTTATCTATGGTACAATAGCACTTTGCATCCATGTGGATGCCTGTATCATCTTTACAGTTTTGTTTGCATGTCTGCCTAGATAGTGCAAATCAAAATTCTGCATGTATTCTCTACACTATACATTTCTGGAAGGCGGAGATTATCCTCAATCTTTTCAGTACTCAGCATCTCGATTGCTATATAGAAGGGTTTCCAACTTTTGGTCAGTTGACTTATCCTGGATCTTAAAGCTGGTAAACTACACATTTAAAATCTGAACCAAGATCTCCAAATTCCAGGTGTAAAGAGCTCTCCAGGTCACTGTTCTGCCTTTTTGGATAGCAGCCACTTCCATAGCTTTGTGCCTCAACGTTAGCATAACTTTGTTATTTCATATTTTAAAGAGAATATATAGGTCTTATATCCTCCTTCAGAGCATAAACGTTTCCAGAGCAGCAAGCTCGCTCTGACCAATTTTTGCATTTCCCACAATGTTAAGCAGTATGTTAAGTAGTAGCTGACCTTCAGTTTAAAAAAAAAAAAAAAAAGAGGAGGGATATGAAAGCTGGGAGAGGTATATCAGTCATCGTCTTAATCAGTGATGGAGGGACCCTCCCCCCTTCAAGGTGAACTGTAAGGCTTGAACATGTTAAAATGTTAAATGAATGACAGAGTTAATTATATGACAAGACTAGGCAGGGAAAACCTCAAGTGGATGCAACTCCTGACCTCTTTTTTCTTTTACTTAGCCTCCACCTCCGTTTTTTAAGATCTTACTACTACAATTGCAGCCGCGCTCCTGATCCTCCACAGCTCTCCTCCAGGCTGACGTCATAATGCGAACCACAAACTACAAACCCCAGAATGCCGAGCGAAGGGGCGGGCTCTCCTGGAGCCGCAGAGTGATTGGTGGGAGAGGCGTTTCCTTCCGACAGAAAGGCCCGGGAGGCGGGGACTCGGCGAGGCTCCGGGCGTAGTTACCGGGTTGGGCGGGGTACATCTGGGAGGGGTTTGTGGGTGAGCTCTGGGTCCCCCGCCCGCTGCGGAGATGGATGAAGATGGGCTTCCACTCATGGGGTCAGGCATAGACCTGACCAAGGTTTGTAAAAGACGCAGTTGAACTTCCGGCCATCGGCGGGGGAGGTTGGGGAAGGGACGCCCGGGTGCCAGGGAGAGGCCACCTCTACAGGCCCCACCCTGACCCTGTCTTCTGCTGACCTAAGAAGAGAATCTCAAAGCTCAGCCTGAAAGGGGGTCCTTCCTGAACCAATTAAGAGGATAACGCACCTCTCCCGCCTTCTCATCCCGTGTCAAGTGTCTCTGCCCAAGGTTGATCCCCTGGAGACACAGACCTGTTGTGACCTCTGATTCTTATGTTTTTTTGTTCCGGTGGGCCCTCCAGTTGGTGTGTGTGTCTGTTCCTACAAACATTCGAATCTGGAGGCCCTTCTAAAACTTTTCTACAGAGCCTCTGTCGTTTTCTGACATTCCACCCATGGCTTTGGAAAAAAAGTTAACGATTATTCTCACTCCTCCAAGAAATCCATATCACACAGCAAAATGCCCCGTTATGGTGCCCAAATACCCCAAACATTGCAAGGTGTACATTTGTGTGAATCATGTTTGTTTTTACAAAACACAGGTGCCAGCTATTCAGCAGAAAAGAACGGTGGCATTTCTAAATCAGTTTGTGGTGCATACTGTACAATTCCTCAACCGTTTTTCTACAGTTTGTGAGGAGGTAGGTATTGTGATACTGATTTCTCAAATAGCCTAGAAATCACCTTAGAATTTTTAGGTTGAAAAATGGAGTAAAACAAGAATCATAGTCTTTATGTATTCACATGGCTCATGTCAATCCATGGTGGTGTTTACACTCCTTAGCTTCTCTATGACTCTTTACCATCCAATTCTGCTCCCTACCTCTGCTGAATGAGAGTATTCTAGAGGCCTTTGTGAGTTAACTCAAGTTTCTTGTGATTAAAGAGAATAAAAGAAAATCCAAAATTTCACAGTTAAAACATTTTTTAATTTTTAATTTTGTTTTTCATTCTCCTCCCCAAATTGACATTTTAAAATACTAATTTAAAATATTCATAGTTTGTATTAAAATTATCTTACGTTTGTTGACATAAAAGGTGTCTAGGGTGAGATAGCCTAGAAACACAATGTTGACATCAAATATCATTATGGAAATAAAAATACCTTCTGCAAATGACTTGTGAAGTAGTGTTAAATACCAAGTTAAGAAAGTACTAGATCCAGGGACTCTCCCTATCTTATAAAATAGTCAAAAAAAGAGAATGGGGAGGAAAATGAAAAACATAGTTGAAATTGAATTTAAGAAAAAGAATCATGGGACTTTTAGGTAATTCACAGGTGAGCCATTGGAACATTCTGTCTTATATAAGGTAAAGCCTTAGCAATTAGTTTTTGTAAGGTGTGTTACTATAACTAAAAATTGCATGGAGACAGCAAGACCATTTTTACTTGCATAGAATTCCAGCTGTTATTTTTGTTGATTTATCAAAATTTCCTCTGCATTTTCACCAAGACAAAAACGAGATAGGATAATTGATAGCCTGCAGCCATATGTTTTTAGGAGTTGCATAGTTTCTTGACCTTACCTGTTTTTAGGAGTTGCATAGTTTCTGCTCTAGTTCCTAGGTCTTTGATCCATTTTGAGTTGACTTTTGTGCAAGGAAAGAGGTAAAGGTCTAGTCTCATTCTTCTGCATATGGTTAACCAGTTTTCCCAATACCATTTTTTTTAAATGGCTGTCTTTTCTCCAGTGTATGTTTTTGACACTTTTGTCAAGGATCAGGTGACTTGTAGATGTGTGGGTTTCTATGTCTTCTGTTCTGTTCCATTGATCTGTTTTCATGCCAGTACCATGCTTTGTTGCTATAGCTCTGGAGTATAATTTGAAGTTAGGTATTACAATGCTTTTAGCATTGCTTTTTTTGGCTTAGAATTGCTTTGGCCATTCTGGGTCTTCTATTCTTCCAAATGCATTTTAGGACTGTTTTGTCTATTCACTCTTTAACCTCTTATTGTTCCTCCCTCAACTTCCCCACATTATTTTAGCTGTGTCACTATTTTTTAGTATTTCCTTGAACTCAAGAGAAAAGTTTGTTGAACAAACAAGTGTAAGGGTAGTCTGTGGCCTTTTATCCTTTATTTTAATTGACAATATAAATTGAATATTTCTATGATGTATAACATGATGTTTTCATATTTTTAATGTGTTGTGGAATGGCTACATCATGCTATTTAATAAATGAACTTCTTCCCATACTACTAAATTTTTTGTGATAAGAACATTTATAAGCTATTCTCTTAGCAATTTTCAAGGATACAATGTAATGTTATTACTTGCAGTTATCACCTATAGTAGATCTGTTGAACTTATTACTTCTGTCTAACTAGAATTTTGTATGCTTTGATCAACTTCTTCCCAGTCTTCCTACCTCAGTTCCCTCAGCCTTGGGTAATCACCATTTTAATGTCTGAGTTCAACTTTTTTTTAGTCTTCCACATACAAATGAGATCATGTGATATATGCCTTTTTGTGCCTGACTTATTATTTTTTAACATAATATCCTCTAGGTTCATCTATCTTATAATAAATGACAGTATTTCCTTTTTAAAGTCTGAATAGCATTCCATTATATATGAATATTACATTTTCTTTATTCATCTGTTAATGCATACTTAGGTTGATTCTGTAACTTGGCTATTGTGAATAATGCTGCAATGAACATTGTAAGTGCAGATATCTCTTCTATATACTCATTTTACATCCTTTGAATATACACCCAGTAGTGGAATGGCTGGGTCATATGAAGCACTGTTTTTAAGAAATCCATATTGTTTTCCAAAAAATTTACTAACTTATATTCCTACCAACAGTGTGCAAGAATTCCTTTTTCCGGTATTCTTTGGGTACTGGCTAAGACTCTGGAACTATGGAGGCTTGCATAGTGCCACGTTTACTGAGGTTGACCCTGTGTGTAGTCAAAAAATAAAAAGAAATGTAAGCAAAGTCTAATGCTTACTTTTCTCTCCTCCTTCTAATTGGAGAATATTCCTCTCCATGCTGTACTTCTACAGCTGGGCAGAAGGTAAAGATGGTGATGGGAAAACTGTTCTTCCTACCTTCTGTGTGTCTTTTTACACTCAGGTACTATACTCTTATCTGACTTCCCTATCTTATAAAGGTATGTTCATATGGGAATAGTTTATCAAATCGATGTTTCTGCAGGTGGATGAGTGCTTCAAAGTCCCATTCCACTATCTTGTTAGTCTCTAACCTTCTTCTTCTTTATGTATGATAATCTGAGGTTGAATATAACTCATTCTTTACAATTCACATTTTAGCAGCTTGAATATTTATGTCAATTGTAGATGGTGAGATAATAATATTTATCACATGCTTACCCTGTGCTAGGAATTTTAGTAAGTGCTTTACCTGTATTGTATGGCCCTTTGAGAGCAATTTAGTCATACCTCTTTTACAGATATGGAAACTAAGATGTAAAGAGTTTTAAATAGTTTGCTTAAGTCATTTATAATTCAGCAAATATTCAAGTACCTTACATTTGTACCTGCACCAGGGGCTCTAATTTGCCATAGATAGAAAATAATTTGCCACAGATAGAAAATAGCAGAACTGGATTTCCAACATATCTTCTAACTGGAAAAGTCAGAAATGCCTCATTCTTGTCTTGGGTTGCACTTTCTGATCTGAATAACAATCATGTTTACATCATTTTTATTTCATAATCATAGTTTCGTAATTTTTATAGCTGTTTCAAAATCTATTTTTCAGATTCATGTTTCTGCTATGCCATGTCCATTTGGTTTGATGTCTTTTTTGATGTGATAAATTCTAAATATATATATATATATATATATATATATATAGATAGATAGATAGATAGATATAGATATAGATAGATAGATAGATAGATATTCAAATGTAAAGTGCCATTCTTTGAAGTTAAAGTCAGTGTGATGTTTTGAAATAATTTTTAATTTATTCCTAGCACCCATTAGGCATGTAGTCTGTTTTTGTTAAAATTTTAAGACCCCAAATGACTTTTTCCCCAAAAAACAACAATAAAAATGAACTTCAGTTGATATGTCTTAAACTGGAAGTGAATTAGATGAAAAAAGAAATTTTTTTTTCTCCCACATGATCTGATTTGAATTAAACCCAAACTGTAACAACTTCAATGATAGCTAAACTCAAACTGGAATGAAATTTGAAACAAATTTCTAGGACTCTTTTTTCATCATTGATACTGGTTTTAGAGTTCTCTAATAAAGAGAAGAATACAAAACTATAACTGTGAAGAACACAACTTTTTGAAAACTTTTTGCATACTAGGATATTCTGTAACTCTTCTGTATGATGAGATTAGAAGGAAAGGAAAGTATTTGAATTAGATCCAAATTTCAAAGTTCCTTCACAAATCCTCACTAAGCTTTTCTGTTCTTGACCTGGTCAGTGAAATCCTAATGGTGGGCCATTGGTACAAATTCCATCCTATTGTAGGTAAACCTGAGACAATCTTACAGTGAGTTTTAAAGTCAAAGATACTTCATAAACAGGAGATTCAGAACTGCTATTTTGACTCAGACTTATTATGCTTAGAATACTGGATTTTAAATCATTTTTTAATATTTAAAAAATTTATTTTTTCTAAAATCTTTAAATACAGGAAAAAGTGCTGAGTATTCTCACATTATCTTAAAAAAAATTTACAGTGCTTATCTTACGTCCAATTTTTAACCTCCTTAGACTTAACTTTCAACCAGATAATGTTTTGTATAGAATCTCATTTGCTGCTACCTATGTTATAACTGCCTGATTTAAGTTTCAGATGGAGCTTAATAAAAGCCATTTATTGTTTCCCTTTCTGGCTTCTAGGTTGTTATATACAACCCAATGGGATATATCAAAAGATTTATTGTTTTAAAATACTGTTTCTCTTTTAGAGAATTGGATATAAAAGCTGCATATTTCATAATCAAAAAAAAAAAAGTCAATGTTTTAGGGCTAGGGCTAAGGCTCAGTAGTAGATCGCTTGCCTAGGATGCAGGAGGCACTGGGTTCGATCCTCAACACTACATAAAAATAAACAAATAAAATAAAGGTATTCTGCCCATCTACAATTACAATGTTTCATTTTTGTTTCCATATTCATCTAGTTGCTCCATACTTCTTCCTCATGTCTTCTTTTTTCCCTTTAATAAATGTGCTACCTTAGAAATATGCAAGTAATAAATCAAGACATTTTCAGCATATCTGACAAATTTCAGGTGCCTTGTAAATTCCTGTTATCCCAAACCAAGGCATTTCAAGTTTGTTTCAAATCCTCATAAAAATAAGATAATGGGGGCTGGGGATGTGGCTCAAGCGGTAGCGCGCTCGTCTGGCATGCATGCAGCCCGGGTTCGATCCTCAGCACCACATATAAAGATGTTGTGTCCGTCAAATTAAAAAAAAATAAATATTAAAAATTCTCTCTCTCTCTCCCTCTCTCTCACTGTCTCTCACTCTTTCTTTAAAAAAAATAAGATAATGGTTAAATAGATGGGAAAGACTGTTACTTTTTCATTTTTCTTGCAAAAACTTTCAGAAGTGGAGATACGTATTGTCCCTGATCATGTTACTTACATTTTATGCATAGTCATCCTTACTTCAGGGTAGTGGTTCTCAATCAGGGACCATTTGGGATTGTCTGGAGTATTTTTTTATTATCATAACAGAAAAGTGCTAGTGGCATTTAGTGAATAAGAGACCAGAGATTCTACTACACATCCTATAGTGCATGGGAGGGATCCTCCACAACAAAAAAATATCCATCCCAATATGTCAATAGAACCAAAGTTTGAGAAACCTGCTTTAAAGTGGTCTGTGGCTTTAGAAGGGAAATGCAGAAGGCACAAACATTAATGAAACAGCTACCCATTAATGAAGCCAGTTATATTTTCACAAGTGACAGCAACTCTAAAAGGTACATATTTATGTATATTATAGCAGTAATCACACTGGAATTGACTCAAAATCATGTGCTAAATTCTCTTTGGAAAGCAGAGATTTTTAATTGTGCCATGGACTCTTTGACAATCTATTGAAGCCAAATCAATGTTTTTAAATAGATAAAATGTGAAGGATTACAAAAGAAACCAATTATATATGTTGAAAACACAATATAGTAGTAGGCTCTTTATCAAAGCATTAAATTATATAATCACCATGTCTGATAATCTTAATTTCAAAATATAAATTTGCAAATATTGTAATAAAAATTTGTGATTTCTCTGATGACAGAGTTGTAGGTCCTACTACTATGACTTTTTTTCAAACTAAAAGGAAAATGACAAATTTAAGTTAAAGGTAGATTAAAAACGGAAATAGAACTCTTTTTCTCATCTAGCTTCAAAACAACTTTGTTTAATGACTCTCAAAGTCATATCAACAAAAGAATTTTTTTTCCATTGGGTAGATTTTTGTTGTGATAGTTTGTGTTTTTATCTTATATTAAAGGTTTTACATATGTTCTCTAGAGCTGTTTTTCGAGAGTCCCAAATGTTAAATGTGTTATCTAAAAATATATAATGTTTCCTAACGTTGCCTATCTTTTTTGACAATCATTCCTAACATACTCAGCAACTCTCAAATGAATTTGTAAATTATTAACTAGACTAAAACTAGTTTCTGATGTTTTATTTCTAGATTATATCTTTGTTGATATCAAGATGCTCATCTTAAAAATAAGTGTTTGGTAGAACAGGCACTTTGTAGTAGGTATGAGAAAGGATGTGATACTGGAACAAAGTACAAAATACAAATTAAATAAGATTGAACTTTTTATTGCTCTCATATATCATTCTGGCTATTCTAACTTATTAAAGCAACTGTTCATAAGATCATCCAAGAGCAGTTTCTTCATGGTTGTCATTCCACTATCCACCAAGGTATTTCTCACCCTTACCATCTAGAGTATCTAGGGTGGAACATTGACAAATCTACATCTCACCTTGCTAAAGGCAAAATATGAGAAAACTGCTTTAAATTACAGAGGACAGAGTCTAATATCTGGCAAATGCCTATAATCCAAGCTATTTTGTAATCCCAGCTACGTGGCAAGCTCAGGCAGAAGGATCACATGAACCCAGGAATTTGAGGTCATCTGGGAAATATACTGAGACCCTGTCTGAAAACAACAATACAAGTGTCCTGTGAAAAAGCCATTAACTACTCTGCATGCTGCTTTCAGTATTTTATGTGTGCTAATTGTAGATGAAATGATCATTTCTCAGGATGTTCAAGTTCTGCTTATTACTTCGAAGCTTGATACTATCACAGGAAGTATCTGTGCTAACTATCTGCTAACTAGTAAACAGGCCATCTGCTCTTAGATTGTGGATTGAATATGATAATGTTATGATTGGAGATTTTATTTTTTCTTTTGTAGTATTGGGGATCAAAACCAGGGCCATGCACTCTACCACTGAGTCTTACCTCCAACCCTGAATTGGGAGTTTTAAATAAATGTGTTTATGGATCATATTCTATGATCTTTTATTTGTGTACATATATATGTCCCTTAGATAATTTAACTGTACAGAGTAATTAGAACATGTTAGTCTCTTTGTTCTGGTTTATCTTGAATTTTGATGGTAGATTGCTTCTTTTTTTCCTTTTAAGTGCTTTCTAATTTTTTCTCGTTAAATTCTTTCAATAACATAATTTTTAAAATTTTTTTTTAGTTGTAGTTGGACACAGTGCCTTTATTTATTGTTATGTGGTGCTGAGGATCGAACCCAGTGCCTCGCACGTGCTAGGTGAGCGCTCTACCCCTGAGCCACAACCCCAGCCCCACAAATAATTTATCTTCCAGTTTCATCCCCTTTTATTTTTCAAACTTGAGAAGCCTGAATTTTGGACAAATTGTATATACTTATGCGTTTCAATAATTTATGAAGGCAGATCTTGTTCCAGGTTCTTTGGTGAATTTCTATCCTTTCTCTTATTTTCTATGAAGAATTCCTTCATTCATCAATATGTAATTATTAAGCTCCTAGTTGAGTTTCAGGTGTTTTGGGAACTTGGAGTACAGCAGTGAACAAGACACTATCCTAGGCTGAGTTTATATTTTGGTTTCAGTGATTGTTTATTCCTTGGTAATTAGTTTTATAAAGCTGAAAAGAATATGATTTTACGAAATACTTATGAGGCATTCTAATAAAAATAAGAATACTTGTTTTCATTCCCACTCATGTAAATAAGATAGTAGTATATTGAAAATGACAAATATGTAAGCCATGGTTTCTATTATTTTATATCTCTTTTGTTTTTCTTATATATAGTTTTAATTAAAAATTATATTCTATGTCTCTAATTTCTCTTTTCCAGAAACTGGCAGACCTTTCTCTTCGGATCCAACAAATTGAAACAACTCTCAACATTTTAGATGCAAAGGTTTGTATTTATGAATAATTTATAATATAAATTTTGCTGTACATAAACCAGTTTTCTCAGACATGCTTTAATTGCATTTGGGAGTGAATTCAATTTAATTTCTACATCTGTGAAGTGGTGCAGTGTTTTGCTTTTTAAAAAATTTATTATAATTGCAAGGAAATGTTGTTCATTATTCATTATGAACTATTGAGTCTTTTCAAATGTACACGTGGATTGAGATTTCTTTCATTATACTAGCCAAAAGCATAATGAAAATATCATGTTAACAAATTGAGCTGTTTTGTAGTTCATTTCATTTGATGGAAAATTCAAAATTATTTTAATAGTTATCATTTAATAATAGTACAATAACAGTTATATAAAACTTTAGATGTCTCCAGAGCAAAGTTTACAGACAATATCAACTGTTTTCCATTTACAAATATCTTAAATGCTAATAAAGAGTAACAATTTGATGTCAGAAATTGCAAGAGTTATCTGGGGAAAATAGAAACTGTTTTGATTGAAAGTTTTAAGATTTAGATCATCAACAGTGGCATATGTTGTTATAATTTGGTTTCATTTGTAACATATGTACATGTTTTTCCAGTTTATAAAGAAAACACTAGTATATTTTTGTGACTTTATTCTTTTTAAAAAATATCCTATAAATGTGTAATTTTTATGTTTTTATGATTAGTTAAAATTAATTTAAATTTTATAAAATTGATCTAAAATATTTGTTAAATATTTCTGAGAAAAAAGAAATAATGACGTATTTAGAATAAGGATCAGACTATCTAGTTTGCACTTTCTACATCTTCTATGAACTTCAGCAACTATGTTTCTTTTAGAATATTTCTCTGGGTTAGAAATTTAGGCTACTTGGTCCTGAACATGCTTGGGATATTCTCCTAGAGCCATACTCACTTGAAACTATTTTGGCTGTAGCAACCATACTAAGTACTGCCTTCACTCAACAGTTCTCACTGCTTGAGATTTTATTACCATTTTTATTTCCATTATTTTTTATTATGACTATGTATCTTGTTTATTGGGATATTCTCAGAAAGTTGGAGTCCAAGGTCACAAGTTATGTTACAATCTAGGCAAATTAACCTTATTTATTTCCATGGCCATAGAATTAATATCCAAAGTTACTCATACATCTGCCAAATATGAATCATTGATTACCAGTATAAAATCAGAAAAGGGTTTACCTAGATTTTGCAAATCTGACCTAAAGTGCCTAACTATTTCTGGTTGAAATGCTTAACCATTCTAGGTTGCAATGCTATTGTGCTTTTTAAAACATTTGTTATAATTGCAAGAAAATGGTATTCATTATGAACTATTAATGAATGGTTAATCATACCCATGTTTTGTGTATCAGAAACAATGCATTTTAGTAATATTTAAAGATTTTTTTTTTTTTTTTTTTTAGTGATAGCGTATTGCTGTATTGCCCAGGCTGACCTTGAATTTCTGGGATAAAGGGGTCCCCCTGCCTCAGCCTCCCAAGTAGCTGCAACTACAGGCATGCACCACTATGCTTGACATTAAAGAGGTGTTTAAAGAAAGGAAAACTCGCTGTTTCATACATTAAGATGTAAATGAGTTTTTCATACCCCAGATAAATAAAGCTTAAATTGTACTACAGAACACCTTTTTTAAACATATATTTAAAATAAAAATAATTTTACAACTTTGTAAATTTTCTTTGAAAAAAATTTTTTAGTTGTAGATGGACATGATACCTATTTATTTATTTATTTATTTATTTATTTATTTATGTTGCTGAGGATCAAACCCAGTACCTCATGCATTCAAGGCAAGTACTATTCCACTTAGCTACAACCCCAGCCCCTGTGAATATTTTTATTCCCAATTTATAGGTAAGAAAAAATTGAGGCACACAGCTTGTGAGTGGTAGATCTAGGACTTAAATTTAGACAGTCTGACTCCAAAACCCATGTTCTCAGTCCTTATACCAGGAATATCTACACCTTAAAATAATTTCTGAGAAAAAAAATGGTTATAAGCAAAATTACATTTGGGAAATTCTTCAAAAGTACTGTATTTTTGAATGTCTTTCACTATAGTTCATGACCTGGAAAATTAGAGTTGAGATTTTATGAGCTCATAAAACTTACATAAGCCTAAAACTAAAACAACTCTCAGTAAAACACACCTGAAAATTTAGTGTTTATTTATACACCTAAGAATATTCTTATGTACCAACACTAATTTGCTTTTCAAAGTTGTCATCTATCCCAGGCCTAGATGATGTCACATTTGTGTCCAGTGTGTCCAGTGTCACAAATGGATCACAATCTGAAACTACTTCAGAGTTGTCACAGGTAAGTATTTAAATGGCAAGAAGTATGAGCAAATCTTCTTGGTTGAACCTGATAGACCTAGGTAGCAGGTTGAAAGAGAAAAGTTAAATAAAAATGTTAAACTTTTAATAGTAAGATTATAAAATAGAAAATGTAGTTTGAGGAGGAAAAAAGTAAGCTGTTAATTTTTTTGTTTTTTCTTTTTAACATAGGATACTTTTTTATTCTATTAGGTTAGGATATCTTCTTTTTTATTTTTAAATTATAATTATTAACACATGTTAATTGTACAATTAATGAGTTTACTGTGTTGTGTTATTTTGAGGGACTTCCAGGTTAATATTTGCTTTGCCTGTAAAAAAGAAAATCAGTCAATACAGGACTAGGAAGAATCTTGAATATAATTTTTTTTTCAAATTCAGTATGGAAATGTTCCTGAGTTCTTTTAAGAAATGCACTTTTAAGTGTTTTATAAATTATAAAAATTTTAAACAGAAATGGAATAATACAATGAATACTCAAATGCTCATTTCCTAAATTCACCAGTTAAGATTTTATCACAATTGCTTTATTTTTTTTGTTATTTGCTGAAATGAATCCCACACATCATGTCCCTTTACCCCTCTATGATTCCTTGACCATCTCTGAAAAATTTTACCTTTTTTTTTTTTTTTTTTTGTACCAGTGGCACTTAACCACTGAGCCACATTCCGAGTTACTTTTTTTTTTTTTTAAATATATTTTATTTTTGATTCAGGGCCTCACTTAGTTACTTAGGGCCCAACTAAATAGCTGAAGCTGGCTTTGAACTCATAATTTTCAGCCTCGCCTGGGATTACAGGCGTGCACCACTATGCCCAGCAAATTTTGACAAAATTTTCTTTACATAACATTTTACTTAATTCCTCTGTTCTACTTTATCATACAAAATACAATTAACAATAATTCCTGGCATTCATCTTCTGCCACCTAACTAATGAATCAATCTACTTTTTTCATTTGTTTGTTTGTTCTGGGGATTGCACCCAGGAGCACTTAACCACTGAGCTATATGCCCAGTCTTTTTTGTTGTTTTTTTGAGACAGGATCTTGCTAAGTTGCTGAGGCTGACTTCAAATTTCCCAACCTCCTGCCTCAGCCTTCTAGGTTGCTGAGATTACAGATGTGAGCCACTATCCCCTATTATCCCCTATCAAAACCTTACTTTTTAACAAGACTCTTAGGTGATTTGTAGCTCTTAAATTTTGAGAGGTACTTTTCACAGGGTATTGTTTAGATCATGATGGTGTTGATAATAATGTTAATAGCTAATAAAGGATGCTCATTGTATATCCAAGCATGCTTAAGTGCTTTTCAAAATTAACTCAGGCCTCACAAGAGACCTATAAAATATAAATACTATCAATCCTGTGTACTCATGGGTTTTGTATCTAACTACAGATTGAAAGTATTTTAAATATTACATCTATACTGAACATGTATGGAGTTTTTTCTTGTCATTATTCCCTCAACATCACAATAATTATTTACATGACATTTACATTGTATTAGATATTATAATTAATATGTTAAAGTATACTGGAGTGTGTATATAGTTTATAGGCAAATGCTGTGTCATTTTATATAAGCGACTGGAAGATTCATGTATTTTATTATCATCAGTCATCCCGGGACCAGTTTCTCACAAATACTGAAGGACAGTCCTACTTTACAGGATTACACAAAGTTTGAGTACTTAGGGCAAATGATAATGTAAGAGCTAGAATTTTTACTCAGGAAGTCTGGTGCCAAGAGTCCTAGCTCTTACCTGCTACACTGTACTATAACTAGTACTGTATTTAATCCATTGAACACATTAATGTGTGCTACAAGGCCCTGTGAGATGAGCCATTATATTTAGATAGGCTGTGTGCTAGGGAAATGGATTAGATGATCATTTACTTAACAATTAGATATTAGAAAATTTAGCCTTCATTTAATTAATATAATAAGTTTCATTATGTGCGCTGGAATATAAATATAACATTTAAGAGGAGATCCAACTGTTGTACAGAAGTTTAACTTTGTAAGTTTTCTCAATTAAATGTAGGCCACTTTTTTTCCTAAAGGAAGGCATCTATAAAGAATATGAAGAAAGTATTTCCAATTTACCCAATAGTCACTCTTTGGTGGTTAGAGTTGTTATATGTTTATTTGATATTTTTAAATCGTATCTGTCTATCTTTGAATGTTAATTTTCCAGGTGCTATTATGAATGCAATATGTAATATGTATTTTAGAACTTTTATACAGTTGTGTGTTGGTCCTTGCCTATTTAAAAAAATTTTTTTAGTTGTTGATAGAACTTTATTTTTATTTATTTATATGTGGTGCTGAGAATCAAACCCAGTGCCTCACACATGCTAGGCAAGCGGTCTACCACTAAGCTGCCGGTCCTTGCCTATTTAAGGTTCTAAATCATTACCAACAATCACAGCTGCATTTCAGTAATCACCTGTTATCTCTCTCACAATTTTATTCTAAAATCGTATAATAATTATTTTAGAGGATTTACAAACTTCTGTTGGCTTCCTGGATTTAAAAAATTATGAAGTTTTGTGTTCAGCATGCTTTTCTCCTGTACTAAGGATGAACCCAGGGCCTCACACATGGCAAGTTCTCTACCACTAAGCTACATCCCCAACCCATTTTAAATTTTACTTCGAGGCAGGGTTTGACTAAGTTTCCCAGGCTGGCCTTGAACTTGTGATCCTCCCAAGTTGTTGGGGTTACAGGCATGTGCCACTGCACCTGACTGTTCAGCATGTTTTTAATATTAAAATCAACTTCTTTTTTCTTCTTCATTGTTATTAATTGATATATTTTATGTGAAATATTTTGAAATGGTCTTAAATTTTGCTTTATATACTTTCCATTTTATTATAATCAACTCAGTTATCAGATAAAGGATAATTATGCACTTAAAAATCATCCGTTTATCACCATCTATAATCTATATATGAGTCAAAGACCCAAGGATTGGATTATGATTTTTCTTCAACTTTAATTTCATGGTTCAGCTCTTATTGTTCACAAAAGACATCAGCTATACAGATTGGAATTAATTTAAGAATAAAATGAAGGATAGTTGAGAGACAGGATAGAGGACTTAATAAGTCATTCATGTAGCAAATGTGTAAGACATTACTTAATTAAACCTTGTTGAGGCCTTGATTATTGAGCAAAAGTTAACAACTGAGAGTTGAAAACTGGCTGAAATGTACTTCTCCTTTGCTCCATTCTGCTATGAGAGTTTGTTTTCCATAAAATTTAAAAAACCTTGAATCTTATTTTTAATTTTTTTATTCAATTAACAGCATTTTGGATTTTTTGTATTTAATTGTATTACAAATGAATACATATATGTATACCCACACTCACTTTTATAATGTTCTAAATATATTTTAAATATAATGGGAGAAACCTAAAGGATGTTTGGATTTTTTATTTGCTTCAGAGTTCTTGACAGGTTCAGTTTATATTTGAAATATCTGTGGAAAGCCTTAAGATATTCAAATTTTTAAGAATATGAAAATTAAAAAATATTGATTTATCTACATTTTAGTATATTTATAGAGACTTAAAAATGATTTCATTTGTTAAAGAAATTCCTCCCAACACTTATATGCTGATACTCAGTGAGAGTCACAAAAGTAACTTACTTTAAGTGTTCAGTTTGAAAGAAAAAATCAAGTACAGTAAACAGGTAGTCAGCCCTGTGCTTAGAGATGATGAGGGTCTGCTGTGGTCAAGCTTCAGTTAATATAATATCCTGTGAAGTGAGCACGGCCTGTAGGACAAAAGCATCCTTGTATAAAGGACCATTCCCCAGTATTTCTCATTGTAAAAAGTATTTAATCTTATCCATTCTGTGGACATTGTTGCCATTGATAATAGTATTTCCATCTATAACTGAAATATACAAAAACAAATAATTTTGTCTGAGAAGCTGAGTTTTCTCCCACAAAATCTCTACGCATTGCTTTCTAAAAAATTTAGAAGTCACGTACCCTCAGAATAAGATAATTTAATAAATGAGGAGTTTCAATAGTACAGATCATAGCTACCTAGGAAATTAATTCACTGTTAGAGTTGAACAATTGAGAGATCAAATAGTTTTACTAGCTTCATCTAAAGTATAATATATCCACCTATAATTCATGTTTTATGTCAACACCCTGGGGACAAGTAAATGAGGATTAAAATTTTTTAAATGCCATGAATATACTTTTTAATTTTAAGGAATACTGTATTGTTGATATTAAATGTAGCTTCCTCTGAAGTCATATTTAAGTGTTTATAGATATTTAAAAATATATCCCATAATTAAATTATTGGTATTTAAATTTAGGAATATTCTTTCTAATATTTATTGCCTTATAATTATAAAAAGAAACATCCCTTTTAAGTAACATGATAGACCCCTTTTGTGAATTGTCTAAAGATTTACACAAAATACTCTCTACAGCAGAACAGTACACAAGACTCTGGACCACAGGAAAGTGAAGTATCATCAGAAAATATCTTAACTGTAGCCAAGGATCCAAGATATGCCAGATATCTCAAAATGGTTCAAGTGGTAAGCTAATTTGGTCTGTCTTCTCTGTCTAGCAGCCTCATTATAAATTCTTAAGCCTGGAGGTTTCATTGTTATTTTTTCAATCTGAGCAAACTGCTAAACTGAGTGACCAAATTTTTTAGTCTCTCAGTTCTATCCTATTTTAATTAATACCCTGGAAAAAAAGTAACGAGAAATCAAATCTTTCTCATTGAAACTGATTACACTACAAATTAACATAGTTTAAATATAAACTTATGTAATTATTTCTGCTTTACACAGTTTCACTGCAAAACTTGGATGTATCAGAAAGAAAAGGAAGTAGACTATTCATTTGTTAAATCTTATGACTAGCTTAATTTATGCTAGCATAAATAATTTTTTAAATGTATTTTATTCTGATGTTTATCTATCAATGATTTGGTTTATAGGAAAGGCTTTTAGCCATGTAAGGTAATGTTTTTATATATGACTTCAGAATTCTTATATATATTTTTAAGAGAAAATAACATGGTATGATAGAAAAAATATTTGCAATTGTCTGTAGTAGCCGAAGTTAATTTTTTTTATGCCTGTAGAAAAGTCCTACTGCCACTGGTTGAAAGAATGCCATTTTTCTGTTAACTATAAAAATTAATGCTTTTATAACATTCTGTTATCAAGCAAAAGAAGTACTAATACCAAAGGCTAAATACAGATTTGTTAAGCCATCCATGGCATTATTTATCACCAAAATAATTTAAAAGCAAATATATCTCTTAGCCAGAAAGAACATATTGGCTAATTTAGAAACCAAAATGAGGGTAAAGAAAGTACATTTACTTTGTGTAGTGGAAGAAGTAGATTTGTCGCTTTTAGAATTTTCATTGACAGTCAATAGCCTGGGCTCTAGATTTCAGAACAAAATAGATTTGGGGATGAAAATATACATAGTTCTTTACTTAGTAAAAATAAAGCAGAGTCAGTTTGATTATGAATAATGAATACATTTTTAAAGCTAGAACCCAAGAAAACCTAAGCTTAAAAGATAGACTGTTAAAAACTGTGTGGCTCTCAAACAAGAGAAAAAGTTTCAAAAAGTGACTCACAAAACATAGAGTAATCAGTCTAAAATGGGAAATGGAAATATCTATTTGGTATCTACAAGGATGACCAGAAATCTTTTGAGAAAGGCTGTGTTTTCTGTTATACAGAAGGTTCCCACTTCTCTACAGTTTCACTTTCCAGTTTCAGTTAACCATAGTCAACCTCCATATGAAAATATTAGAAATACTTTATAAGTTTTCAATCTCATGCCTTTCTGATGCCATCCCACCTTGAGTGTGAATCATTCCTTTGCTCAGCTGTATGTACTATCTGCATGTTGGTGAATTTGTGGGTGTCTTGGTTATCAGATCAATTTGTTGCAGTATTGCAGTGCTTATATGCAATGCATCCACCGGGGGTCTCATAGACCCACAGATAAGGGTGGATTATCACTATTCATTTATTCTACAGATATTTATCAAATACTTACTTGAAGTTACTATGTTAGGTATTGTGTAGACCTACTTAGTTAAGATTCTCAGACCCACTTGCAGTTTTTACTTTTGTTATTTATTAAACAAGTTCTGTTGCTTTCCAGTGTGTGTGTGTATGTGTATGTGTGTGTGTTTATAAGATGACCCTTTATACACTCATTTTTCTACTGGAGATGATGTGGAGAAAAAGGAACAATTTTGTACTGTTTGGGATTTTAAATTAGAGCAACCACTGTGGAAATTGGTATGGAGGTTCCTTAAAAAACTATGTATGAACCACCACATGACCCATCTATACCATTCCTTGGTATTTATCCTAAAAAATTAAAGTCACATACTATAGTGATACATATGCATATCCATGTTTATAATAGCACAGTTCACAATACCCAAATTAATGGAACTAGCCTAGATGTCCATCAATAGAGGAATAAATAGAAAAAATGTGGTAAATATGCACAATGTAATTTTATTCATCCATAAAGAAGAATGAAATTGTCATTTGCAGGGAAATGGATGAAACTTGAAACCATTATGTTAAGTGAAATAAGCCAGACTCAGAAGGTCAAGGGTCATATGTTTTCTCTCAAGTGGAAGCTTAGAGAGGAAAAAGGAAAAGAAAGGTGGGATGGGTGGGGAATCTCATGAAAATCAAAGGGAGATCAATAGAGGAAAGTGTCCAAGAGGTGGAGAAGAGGTAGGGAAGAAGTGCTGGGGAGTGATAATTGGTCAAATTTATATTGTTATGTTGTGTACATATGAGTATATAGCAACAAATTCCATCATTATGTCCAACTATAATGCACCAATAAAAATGTGTAAAGAAAAAAAATGTGTATCAACAAAAAAGTAAAAACTCATTTTTCTAATCATATGGCTTATCATTCCACTAGGAATAAAATCCAAAGTCTTTTACAGGCCTAAGAGATAGGTTTTCCTACCATTTAGCTACCCTTTACCTTACTTTTTAAATTTTTAAAATTCTTTTTGGATATACATAACATTAGAGAGTATATTTTGACATATTATACCTATGTGGAATACAACTTCCCATTCTTATGGTTGTATGCAATGTGGAGTTATACTGGTCATGTATTCATATGTGAACATAGGAAAATTACGACTGATTTATTCTACTGTCTTTCTTATTTCCATCCCACTTCCCTTCCCTTCATTCCCCTTTGTCTAATCCAAAGAACTTCTATTCTTCCCCCCTCCCCCCTTATTGTGTGTTGGCATCTACATATCAGAGAAAACATTCGGCCTTTGGTTTGGGGGGATTGTATTATTTCACTTAGTATCATATTCTCCAGTTTTATCCATTTACCAACAAATGCCATAATTTCATTTTTATGGTTGAATAATATTCCATATCCTTTACCTTTCTGATTTCATATCCTCACTCTGTTCTAGCCTTCCTGGCCTCCTTAATGTTCCTTGAATAAATGGCATTTTCCTATCTGGGTGCCTTTGTATCAGCTGTTTTCTCTGCTGGAAACACTTTTCCCCAAATATCATCATTATTTGCCCTTCCTTCAATTCTTTATTCAAATATTAGCTTCTAAGTGAGGTCTTAGTCGGCCATCATACTTCAAATTACACTGTCTTCTGGTCCTATTCCCTTTACACCTTCCCTGATATGGTTTTCAGAATGAGAAACTTCTAAAATACGTGTTCCTGGGCTCTGCTCTTAGATTTTCTGGAGTTGTAACATGGATCTAGACCATATGCAAAAGAAAAAGATCATCTGAGTAAAACATGCTTAAAAATATTTTAAACTGTATAAATACCATTAAATTTTTCATTTAAAAACATTTAAGAAAATTTTAGTTTTATTAAAAACAAACTCTCTCTAGTGGTACTTGAAATCTCTGTCCTTTTGGCTAGTATTCTTGAGTCTGAGTGGGGATTCAATTTTATCTGCCTTAGACTTTTCCTGTTTTTAGCCAGATTTTCCTATTTTAATCTCTTTGCCTCCCTCCAGCCTTTGGTCAGGGTATTTTTATACCCTAAACATTTCCAGGGTTCTGGAGTTACTACTTCTTCACGGTGTCTCCCTGTGCAGGCACGTGGACTCAGCCTTCATCTGCTATGCCAGGTCATCATTCTTCTGTCTGCTTTTACTTTTTATACATTTGGTTCATATATACCTCTTAATCATTCAAGTTGGAGGTTGTGTTCTATTTCTAAGTGTTTGGGGCTGATTATCAAGGAGAATGGGGGAAGCAATATCTTTACACTGCCATCCTAAAACTGGAAGTTCATCCAAGTTAAATTTAATTTTATTGTTTTTAGTTTATTGTGCCAACCTGTATCCCAGAATCTTATTACCCAACTTTTTATTTCCTAGTGCTCCCTGTCCTGAATTCCATTGTTCAGTCAGACAAAACCACAAATCTTTCCCCATGTAAGCAACTCTATGCTTTTCCATCTCTGAATCTAGTTTTCCCTTCTCTTGATTATTACATGTCCACATTTTACTCATCTAACATGTTATGATGAATGCTTCTATGAAATCATCCCAGATTCGGAACCCACCCACATAAAGAGAACCATATTGACCTGTCCAACCACTGGTTCTATATTTATTAAGGTATTTGTTACTTTAGGTTTTTTCTATAATTATTTTTGCATATTTTAATCTCCCCAGTCAAAATAATAACCCTAAGAGGAAGAACACTGTCTTGATTAATCTTTTTTAGCCAGAAAGGTACTCCATAAGTATGTTTCAGTGGATTATGTAGTCTTACATACCAAGTCTCCTTCCAGGCTTTGTGTCACCTGAAAGAGTATAAATATATTTTTCTTCAAGTTATTGATTTTAAATGTTTTATAGGACCAAACCAAGAATAGATCAAGTAGATGTCTCCCTTAAAGTTAACATGAATCTGCTAATCATTATTCTTTGGGTTATGATTATTAAGCAACATATAAATACATTGTTTCTCCTGTTTCTTAAGTGTATCATGAGTGACTTGTCAAAACCAAAACTGGAAAAACAGATGACAGTACCACTTGCTTTAACCTCACAGAAGTGGAGTCTAATTAGAGACTCATGATGCTGGGTGAGGTGGTGCATGTCTATAATTGTAGGAGCTCTAGAGGCTGAAGCAGGAGGATCACAAGTTCAAAACCAACCTCAGCAATTTATCAAGGCCCTAAGCAACTCTGTCTCTAAATTAAAAAAAAAAAAAGACATGAAAAGGACTGGAGATGTGGCTCAGTGGTTCCCCCCCCCCCGGGTTCAATCCCTGGCATCAAAAAAAAAAAAGAGAGAGAGAGAGAGAGAGACCCATTATAATCCATACCATTGATTCAATCCATGTTTCCCCATTCACATAGAAGAATCTAAATAGTCTTTTGTGTCTATACTCCAGGATGGTGGTATACCTTCTAACCATTTGTTTCTAATGCCAAGTTTGGTTCAAGTTCTTGAGTATGATGAAGAACAAACAGTAATCAGAGAGTTATAAAGATAAACAAATTTGACTGCTGGCCCTAAGAAGGAATCTAACTCCAGATCATTCTAGAGAGTATCATCTTTACAAATTGCCTTGTCATTAGTGAAAAGTGTATTGCTTTCCCTGAAAGATTGCAGATTTCATTGAAATTCCCAATTTTTCTCAACTTCAGAAAGTGACCAAGATTTCTCTTTCATATCTACTACTTAAAATTTAGTTTAAGGGGGCAGAGGTTGTAGCTCAGGGATAGAGTGCTTGCCTAGCATGCATAAGGCACTGGGTTTGATCCTCAGCACCACATAAAAAAATAAATAAATAAAATAAACATATTGTGTCCATTTACAACTTTAAAAAATATATTTTTAAAAAATTTAATTAGTTGTTACCGTAGAAAAAGACATACCAGAATAGTGAGTTCTACATTGTCTGTTGATATGATTTTGAGTAATTACTTCCCATTGTATATATTATCATAGGTTATTGAAGCTGAGTTTTAGAAGCCTTCTTTGCATTTGTTAGGAAATTGTATTATCAAAAAGAAGGGCAGCTTGGTCTCAAAAAACAGAACCTGTCTTTAAGGAAAAAATCACTTATTTATACTAACAATATAAAAATCTATTCCTGAGACCCTAAAAATCATCATCTCTGTAGCATCAAAAAGGAATTAGCAGTGCTAAAGGTTTGTTACCTCCAAGGGACACTACTATGATTAATTTCTTTTTTGGTGCCTAATTTATATTCTTTTCATTTAAAAATATGAGTTTCTCCTTAGGTACACCTATAATTCTATCTATACTGCTTCTTATCTTTTTCCAAAGGGTAATATTCTTCCACTTATTTGCATCTTGGTACCACCTAGCCCTTCAACAATCTTGTAATCTTTTCCACATCCTTCCTGAATTATTCTGTAGAACCATTTCATCCTCTTGAATAACAGAGTACAAAAGTATATCTCAAGCCCTTTGAGCTTTTTCTCTAATATAAAAGGCTTAAATATGCAGATCATCTAGGTGTAGTGGTCATTGACTATAGATAGAAAGACATGGAAAGTTCTTCAGATTACAAAGACTTTTTTTTTAAAATGTTTAGGTTTCCTCCTTATATGAGGATGAACTAGAATCTTCGGGGGCTTTCTCCTTAAGCATCGTGAAAATTTTCTCTTCCTTGGTTCTAGCTTCCTCCTAGAATGTCTTGTTTTCATAGTTGTTCTGTCTCACTTATACTTATAAATCTATTTTGGAGTCTAATAATTTAAACCATACAATTAATATAAGCCCCTTTAATTTTCACTTGCCTAACAAGTACCAATTCATAGAGCAATAAGCAATACTTTGCTTTTTGGTCTCCATGCCTTTTTTTTTGTTGCACCTGGATTACTGCCATTTGTGAGACATAAGAATGATGACAGTTCCAGAAAGTAGTTGTCAGGGAGACAGTTTGAATGCCTAGGAGTGTACTTAAATCTTTACTCTGTACTTCTGAAATGCAATATGCTATAGTTTCTGTGCTTTATCATTCTTTGTATGACCATGCTCAGTTCATGTCACCTCTCAAGCCTTAGTTTCCTTACACACATGAACTCTGAAGTTCCTTCTATATTCATGGTCTATTAATTGATCCTCAGATTTGGATCTTGTTATTAATGAAAGTTCCTGGAACACCTGTTGGCATTTTCTGATCTTTTTTTTCCTTTTTAAGCAAGTTTTACACAAGATTTTTCACTGAGTAATACTGTTGTGTTCCAAATGTGGCAGATAATTGATTCTGATTTAATGTTTGTTGTCATAATAGTGCAGCACAAGCCTTTACTAAATTACATATTGCTTTTATAACTTAACTGGAATTGTGTACATAGATCACTTTTCCAACAATTCTCCCCTTTTTACTGGCAGAGCTTGGTGAATCCTTTGCCAGTAATAAATTGTGCATTGGGAAAGTCCAACTTCCACATTAAGAAGCTAATGACTTGTATTTTTTGAAATCATATTTGCCAAACCGGTCTCTTCGGACACTTAGACTTTTTTAAAGCTCTATTTTCTTTGGCTTGCTTAAAATGTGAATTGAATAATCTCTTTGGTTCTGGTGGTTCTGATGCATCTGTTGCCAGCAGTGGATATTGGCCTGAGGAAATGTGCTTCCATTACCTAAGGACACAGAGGCTCCAAATGATTATTAAAGATGTTCATCAAGAAGTTATGCACCTTGGAACTGGTGAAACAATCAAGCATGAAGTAGAGTGCTCTTTAGATATCAAGCAAGATGTAATTACTGTAAGAGTAAAGTCCTTTTATTTTTTTTATTATGACTAGAATATGACTTTTCTATGGCTTAGAAAACTCCAAAGTAGGTTCCTTGTCATCAATCAATGTATAGTCAAAAGGAGGAGCTACTGGTTCATATATAATCATAACTGTGACAAATACTGTTACAGATTGAGTTTAACAACTATGTTATTTCTTTTTTCGTTTTCAGCAATGTTATGTGTATGTAATAATATGTGTTTCATTTCTTTTATAATGCCTGAAGTTTATGAATCAACGCCAAGGTCAATGCTTTTCTAATACATGAGGATTTGGAGACTTGAAGATGAAAGTATATATCAAATGACTTGATTTTCTATACATATGAATGTAGATAAAGATGCAAATGAACATTTGTCTGTTTAATAATTTCATTAGCTTACTTTGAAAATTGAAAAGAAAATTTTATTCTTTCCATCAACTAAATGGTTCACCAGGTCTATTTGACTTTAAGTGAAAAAAAATACAAAGCTTAGCAGAACGGTAAGAATAGTTAACTGTGAGTTGGCATAAATGAAACTCCAGTGACCTCCAAAAATTATCCCTCCTTCCTCTGTATTCTGTTTTATATTAAGTGCAAGAAAGTTTAGGTAAAGCTTTCCTGTAAGTAGAAAACTCTATAGTTAGCCATCTGCAGTGTTACCTATGCTTTTGCCATGGCCTGCCTATCCAGAAAAACTAGAATCAAGAGAACGTTTTGACAAAGGACCATAAAAATTAGTTATTCTCTGCTGCAGTCAGTGAACTGTACTCTACAGAAACCATGTGTGAAGAATTATTATACCAGTTTTACAAATCATGATTTTTAAAATCATTTTGGCTACCTTTTTAATCCTCTGCATGTTGCCTTGAAAGTTAGGGAGCCCAGAACAGGTCACAGTCTCAACAAATTTAATCTTAGGTTTAATTTAAATAATTTATTTGCCCTTTTATGTATCTGCTTATTATTTTAAAAAAAATATTTTAAGTGTTTGTTAGCAATAAACAATTATACTGATTTTAAGTTCAGATTTTAAATTCTTGCTTTTTTCTTGTATGTGATAACAATAGAAGATGGTAGAAAGTACTTACCATATAGTTATTTGGCAGGTATACTAAATGTTGTTGTCCATATTTATTAGGTAATATCATATGTGCTTCCAAAACTACTTTTTTACTATAACTATTTTTGTTTATGGTGCCTAAAGTCTCTGGAAAATACATTTTGAATTGTGAACCATAGTATATATTTGAAGAATAGTCACCTATCGACAAACTGGTGTTCTTACACAAATGCTAGTCTCTGTTAGAACTGTAGATGGATATTTGGCTACTGTACACTTAAGCTCTTTGGTTTTTTGTTGTTGTTGTTGTTTGCACTATATAATTAAAAATTAATTTTAGTGAGAAATAATTTTAAAGGCGAGTAAATAAAACACAAGAAAAAATTAAAATGTAAAATAATCTTTAAAAAATAACTGATAAGGTGGGGCTGGGGCTGGGGCTCAATGGCAGAGCACTTGCCTACCATGTGTGAGGCACTGGATTCAATCTTTAGCATCACATACAAAAATAAATAAAAATAAAGGCATGCTGCCCATCTACAAAAAAATAAATAATTAAAAATTTTAAAAAATTAAAAAAACTGATAAGATAATAAATTTAGGATACTAAATTTGTCAAAGCACGTTTTCTTTAGTATAAAAGTGTGTTTGATGAGAATATATTTCTTCAGGAACTTGTTATCCAGATCATAGTTTTGTATCACTGGTATTATAGTAAAATAATTTAGATAATAGAATAAATCAGATATAACTTTCCTATGTTCATATATGAATACATGACCAGTGTAACTCCACATCATGTCCTATCACAAGAATGAGAAGTTATATTCCATTTATGTATGGTATGTCAAAACACATTGTACTGTCATGCATAACTAAAAAATAAAAAAAAATAATTTAGATAATGTGTAGGATGGCTTTTCTTCAGTACTTCTTTTAAGCCAAAATGTTTTGTTTGTAATTTTAGTTTTATTTTTCTAGTTTTCTATAAAATTACTTCATCTGCCTTAAATTCACCATAATGTTATACATCTGTCCCCACAAAAAAATAAAGACACAGAGTACAAGCAAGCAAACACCTAAGAGGGAACTTGTAGAAGATTAGCTTATGATAGTTTTAAATTACACAGGAAGTCCTTTAAATTGCACATAAACTGGTAACAAATGAACAGTACTGGCAGAAAAATATTTTTACATTGGATTCCATATCTTTCATTCCAAATCATTTAAACAAATCTTTGGAAGTTGTGACAAAAGGAACAGCACTCTACTATTAGAGTTCCTAAGGCGGCTCCTGAGGATATGCAGTAGCAATAGCAGTTGTTATGCTTGCTGAAATGCGTGGTATAGTTTTTAAACTCTAATCCAAAATTTATTTTTTAGCTATTCATCTTTGATTTCTCAGTGTCTTTCTCTCCTTTACCACTGAACATCTGTCAGAAATAAGAAGGAAAGGAATCTTATATAAAATTAGTCCAAATTGGTGAGGAAGAAATAATAACCATTTAAATATAAGTAGTCACTTTCTTAGATTTTATTTTTTTATTTATTGAGCATAAACATGTAGGATTTATTCAAGTGAGAAGAAAAGAGAACAGAATTCCCTGCAAGAGTAAGAGGGGACCCCATAGGCATTGCCCTTCTTAGGTTTACTCTTATTAGAAGTATCGAGCTTTTCACCTTTACTATTAATTTTTTTTTTTTTTGGTCTAAGATTGTGGCTAATTAATGAGGGAGAAAGAAAGAGTAAACACTATAATAAGGAAGCAGGCTTACCTCAGGAGAGAGAAATGCCTGAGGGGTTTCAGAGGCCTTGAGCTTGAGGAAGGCATTTTTAGTACCATATGCCCCCAACTCAGGCTTTATTTATTTATTTATTTATTTATTTATTTAATTTATTTATTTTGCAATTCTGATGATTGAACTTAGGACACTCTACCACAGAACCACATGCCTAGCCCTTTTTATTTTTTATCAAGATAAACTCTCACTTAGTCAATGAGGCTGGACTCTAACTTGTCATCCTCCTGCCTCAACCTCCTGAATTACTAGATTTATAGGTGTATGCTGCTGCTCTCAGCTTAATACCACATTCTGACAAGGATCTCAGATAGTGTAAGCATTCATAAGGGGGTGGGCATTCCTGGGCAATTAGTATTTTTAGACCTATATATAGTTTGCTCAAATTTTTCATAATACAGAACAGTATCCCAAATTTTCTTTTCTTTTTTCTAGCCCAAGTTCACAAATGATTTTTATTTAGTTATTTGGTTAGACCATGAGATATTGACATTCTAATCAGACTCTGGCCCTTAATTGTGGTTCTGTAGCCATGTTGAATGCCTAATCCTGACCATCTTTCATTAAATACTCCTAAGGACATTGTGTGAGAGAATCATAATACACCTATTTAAACACATTGTCACTGATGGACAGTTAATTCAGAAATGAATGTTCTGTTATTTAAATCACTAAACAACTTTATATAAAATCAGTTACTAAGAATTCTTTGTAGTTTTATTGCTGTGTTTAGTAATGTAACAGTGGTCCACTTTCTGCTTTGAGAATAGCCCTTGCCATTCTGCCACTGCAACTTATTTTTAAAAGGGTATATTTCTCTCTCTTCCTTTCTTCCTCCTGCTGCCTAGTCTTTCAGCTTCTCTAATCTCACGGGAAACAGGATTACCTTTCTTCCCCATTCAAGGCAGAGTTATCTGTCCTTGAGCACACCCACCACTGGAACAAAGTAATTGAGACTTGGGGATGGCACCAGAAGATCTCAAAAAAAAAAAAAAAAAATGACTGTCTCCCAAATTAACTAGTGAATTACAACTTGGACTGAGAACATGGGGGAATGTAGCCTTTGAATCACCTCTTTAAAAACCCCCTGTTCCCCTTGATAGGCAGAATCATAGGTTCTGGGACAGGAGTACCCTGTGTTTCTCTTTTGCTAACAAAGCAACAAAAAAAAAAAATTTTTTTTCTTTTTCTCAAACCAAAACCATGTCCTCCTGTATTGGTTTGGCATCAGGGACAAGGACCAAGCTTTCAGTAACCAGTAGTTTTCAAAAACTGAACAGGAGACCTAACTTATAACACTTAATTTGAGTAGCAAATTCCATAATGATTTCCATAAATATTCTTTTGAAGTTTTTATTTCTAGAAAGTATAATAAAATTTAGAAAATTCTAATATTCAGTTCATGTTTCAGTAAGCAAATGTCATTTGCACAAAATGAGGTATATATTTATGATGGAGTGCTATCATTAATTAGTGCATTAAAGCAAATCTTTACATTTTAGATATTGTTTTTGCATTATAAATGGGAAGAAAATGGGTCTTTCACAACCTCGAATACTGTTAAATCAACGAATACTTGAGCATTTGTAAATTTAAAGAAAATCCAATCAAAATACTCTATGTACTTTTTTTGATCATTAAGACCTGATGTTTATCATGTTACAATATATTGGTAGGAGGTAAATTAATCACATGGAAAGAATTTATGCAGCTTTATTTGGAATTGTCTCATAATAACAGATTCCTGGCTTTTTGAAATAATTTTCTTAAAGTTTTTTCTTCATAGTTCCTTATCCCTAAAAGGTACAGACATCTTTCTAAAATATATTTATTTTATGAATAAAGAATAGTAATTGCCTTACCAGTTTTCTGGGGTTCTGATCATGACCAGTATGTGTTAATTTTTTAATTGCAGTATTAGGGATTAAACCTGGGTATACTGTACACTGAGCTACATCCCAGCCCTTTTTATGTATTTACTTATTCATTTATTGAGATAGCATCTTGCTAAGTTGCTGAAGCTGACCTCAAACTTGCAGTCCTCCTGCCTCAGCCTTCATAGTTGCTGGGATTACAGGTGTGTACCACTGGGCCATCTTCATTTTCATCCATTTCTTCACGTAAATTGTTCCTTCATCTTAAAGAAATATGATGGCAGTCAGTAAGAAAGTATTTCTACTACAAACTCATCTTTTGAGATAATCCTTGAAAAGAGAATAGTTTATTTTTAGCTTTCATTATGTATAATACTAGTCAATATTTGTGAGCCTTTTATTGACCTATATATTGAAGTTCAACCCTTGATAGCAACATTATCAGAGTATAACATTTTCTAGATTCATACAAGTCTTTAGAGATAAAACTTCACTTTTGTTAGGGAGCTATATTCATGTTATAATGATGAAGAGATTTGTTTAAATTGATATTTTATGCCTTCCTTGAAAGTTTACAGATGGAGAAAGATTACGTATGTGCTTTCTTTTGTGTTATGGTTTTTTTAGGAAACAGTTATCTATCTGAAAAAAATTGTCCTAAATATAATACCCTACAAAAGTATTTAATTAAATGCAGCCTATTTTTAAAATAGCACTATTGAAAGTCAAAAGGCAAAGATATGGTTGAGTGCATTTCACTGAATTAAAGTAAAAGGAACGTGATTGAAGAACATCCTGCCTTTTCCTAGCTAATAGCATCTTTTCAAATTCCTGCTCTTTCCTTATTCCTGAAAAATAAAAAACATTTTGTCCACCTATCAATTCAGTACATCTTTTTTATTGTTGTTCTAGGTAGAAAAAGAAACTTCATATTTTCCCTCTTTCCTAACTGAATTGTTGTGATTCAAACTCATAAAATGAGAGGAAAAGCTAAAATATAAAGAACATTTTTTTGTTTTAAAAAACACAAAGTCATTTATATCTGTTAAACTTAATAGTAACTTTCCTTTCTTCTAATCTAAAACTTCATGAAAATTTCAACATGGTTTATAAAGAGACTTAGTAGCTTGGCTTTCATTAACCCAGCAACAAATATATATAAATATTGGCAGGGCTTTAAACCTCCAGACAGTTTTTGTGATATAAGAAACTAGTATTTAACCATTAGTGCTGCCATCATAATTTCATTAGTGTGGCTTCTTTATACACTTTCTCCAGTGACGCAAATACAGACGTGATTTTTTGGAACATCAGACTTATGGCTGCCTTCTCTCTTCTTCATTACTTATGTTGGACAAACTGCCATTATCACTTGCCAAAAAAAATCCCACAGTTCAGTAGACTTTAGTTTTGAGGTCTCTCATGTCCTCCTTAGACCACCAGTAGCTTTGTCTCTTGGTGATTAGAAACTGGACACTTCTTTTTGATGTTTAACAAACCAGACTCTGTTACTTGACGTCTAAGGAAGAATATAGAAAAACAACTAATTTTCTAAGCAACATCACTGGAAACATTACAGCAAATCCCTTTGGAATGCATCCTTTGGAACCCAGGCCAAATTATTCTTTTTTATCATGTTTTGTGAGATTTGTACAAAATATGTCTCTCATAGGATAAAATATTAGAAGTCATATGTATTTTCCTTTACCTATATAGAAATGATGAAGACTTCCTGAATTTTGGGTTTATCTATACTCTTGTACTGTAACCAGTTCCAAGAAGCTAAGATTAGAATATGGATACCCTTTTACTATGACCAATTCCGTGAAACTAATGTTAAGATAAATCTAATTCTACTAATGTTAAACTATGTTAAGATAATTCTAATTCTACTAATTTCACTAACATCACTATTCTCCATTACTCTCTTTCTGCCACTATCTCCCCTCTCCTCCACCCCATACATACTTTCTTTGCTGTATTTCAGGAATTTCTTTTTCAACCTCATTTCTTTTCCCTTCTGTTTTCTCAGCTTTGTAACTTATTTGTCTAACCTTTCCAATGATGTCCTGTGGATTATTCTAATTATAATAAATAAATCACAAAATTGGGTTTATAGAAAGCCCATATACCATCAAACCATAATTAATAGAAGCTGAGAGAGCTTTTTTAAAAGAAGTATGACATTACCTCTATTTTTTCCCCTTTTATCTCCTTAGTACTTTAGTGTTTTTTTCTTTTTATGAAATGTTCCAAGATTCTAACTTTCCCTGGTATCCTAAATAGTTGGATGATATTTAATTATCAAGTTAAATTCTTTGTCATTTAAGGAGTTAGCTTTCTCCTCTATTATTAATCTTAAATTAATTTTGTTATTAAGTAAATTTTGTTTTAAATCTAAAGTTAAGTCTTGGTTCTAGGTGATATATTTAAAAATTGGTGCTTGTTTAATCTCTTGCTTATTTTATTCCGAATGTAAAGAGTTTATTCACATTGCATACTGCTAAGCAAAGTAGGCTTTTTCTTTTCTAATCTTCCATTTATCCTTAAAGCTTTGTTACTGAAGGTCCAGAGTTTTATCTTCAATCTTCTTTGTCTTCCAAACATAATTCACTTTTCAAAATATCATAAAGTTGTCTTGTGAAACAAGAGTACTTTTAGGGGTATGGTTTTGAAGAGGATTTGATGTTGATGCTATTTAAATTCTATCCAGTACTTAGAATGCATTTAAGCATCCATTGTTATTTGAATCTTAATAGGTTAAATTTTACTAATTCATAATATAAAACACAGTAGCTATGAAGATAAATATATAAATGGTTCTTCAGATGGCTGCCTTGCCTTTGCTCTCCCCCTCATGAGAAGATATCTTCTGAGTGACCTATAATCTTGAAAGAAAGCCTCTGTTTGCCAGCCTCATTTAACCTCACAAACTTTAAGAGAGCACAGGGACTTTTCTTCCTCCTCAGCCCAAATCAACAATTATAGTTCTTCTTATAAATGTCTTTTCTGGACAGTTTAAAGGTAAATAAGAAATTTTTGAAATAAATAAAATTTTCTGATTTAAAACCCAAGGATCATCATTAATGATAATCTGACCTGATTTAGTAAGATCTATAACATTTCTATAAGAAATAGCTGGGGACTAAAATCAATCAACTTGTTATGTGCTTATACAAATATGCCACAATGAAACCCACTACTGTGTAATTACACATTAATAATTTTTTTGAAAACAAGAAATATATTTGTATTGAATTCATAATATAGTTGGCTTCCATGTTTCTACATGTGCTTGTCTGGACTTAAGTCAGATTTTATTTGGAAATGTAAAATTTGCTTTTTGGACAAGAGAAGTAACTGTGAGGATATTTACTTGTTCTTTAAAAATATTTTAGACAAGCTTATTATGTATGACAAATAAAAATTTGTGTATTTCTAAGTTTTTGTGTTTTTCATTTGAAGTAAACCACTAACCTATCTTCAGGATAATAACTCAAAGATCACCTCAGTGATTCTTTAATTGGACCTTCAGTAATCTGGCTTGCCCTGAATCTCACATTGCCCATTATGCAGGTCTCTATTATCATTGTGCTGCCACATGATGTTAAACATTGAAGTGTGGGTTGGGATATCAGAATTCTACCACTAACCGTAGAAAATTCACTGCTAACCACCTTGTAGGATCCCAGAGGCCAGAAAACACATCAGGGACTTTTAGAAAAGAAAGCAAAGGAACCTTAGCTGGGCTAGTGCCCAGAAACTTTAGGCACCAGCTCTGAGAAATTGGGTTAAAGCATCAAAGTTCCCAAGGAGCCTATTCTGTACCTTAAGTTCCAAACTGAATGGCACAGCTGGCTTGTGCATGGGAAGACAGAAGGGAAGAGTTTGCAATAGCAATAGAGCAGTGATTGAGCTTTTTCCCATTGGACCCAACTCAACCTCCTCCTTCTGCCATATGGGACAAAGAGACATAAGGACAAGGTCCCCTTCAGTGATCCACCCTGCTTCTTGAAGTGATATAATCAAGGCCGTTAATTTTATACATCAGGTTAGTTTCTTTATCTTTGGGAATGGTGTGAAGAGGGGGAGTTGACAGAGGTTTGATTGTGACTTTTTCCCTTAGAGTTTAATCAGGTGAGCTGTAAATAAGTGTGTTTATTCATCAAATCAGATTCCTTTTCCAGTAAATTTGTGTTTATTTCTTTTGTATCCTTTTCTTACTGTTTTGATATTCTTAACCTGAATGATGAAATTCACATTTTCTGAATATTTTTGCAACTTAATACACTTATACAACTGTTATTGCTTTGTGTTTGTAATGGTTTGGAATATGTATAATGAAGTACCCAGAGGGTCCTTGAATTCTATTTAACCTATGTTCCTAAGGTGTCCAAATGGAATTGGATCATTTTCTTATTAGAATAATATTAGTATGACTATATTATATATAAAAAACATTCTGAAATCTTTATTTTTACTTGAAAAGACATTTATTCATATATTTAAGTAAGTATTCATTGTATCACTTCAGTTGGTTTTAATCATTTGACCTATCAGTGTTTCTTTCTGTTGGCTACATAAGTGTGGGAATATTATCTCTGCTTTCTATACAGCAGAATTAGTAATGAATAAGCTTACATGTGTACTTTGTTACAAATTATTCAAGTGCACAGACTAACAAAAGCAAATAGGACTATTTTAAATAATGATGCATCTAAAGATCTTATTTTAGATGGCATGTGGAAGCACAATGAAGGAGGCACAGAGGCATTTTTAATGACTGAATTATTATGTTTTGTTTAGGGTGTTCCGGTGATGGCAATAAGAAACAAAATGATATCAGAAGGACTGGATCCAGATCTTCTTGAGTAAGTGGTTCTTCTAATACACTGCCAAGACACTGTATTTGTCATTTATAATAGAAATATTTTAAGCTCTATTTTTTTCGTATATGATGTTTTTCAGTTGAGAAGACCAACTTCCTTCCTTCCTTTTCTGCCATATTAAAAAGAAAGAAAATATTCTCTGCTACTAATACCAGCCTTTTCATGTTTTAGAAGCAGTTTCAATAGACCAACCATGAATCTAGGTATCCAAAAGAGTCAACATTTGATGACAGTTATTTATTTTTTTCTCTCAATCCTTCCTTTTTTTTGGGGGGGACATGGATGTGGGAGTTATTATCTGCCAGCTCTTCATTTAAGACTTCTATGTGTAGGAAATTTATTCTGCTTTTGACCTAGGTTAAGCCAGATAAAGAAATAAGTAGGGCAAAAAGTTACCCTGGGTTTACATTAATGGTTATTATGAAACTAGATACTGATTTGTATGAGTTTTATAAAATATTTTTTGAGAAATGATAAAAAAAATCATGTCTCAGAACTTTGATAATTCATTCCTTCCAAGAAAACTGGCTATATAATTTATCCTTGATAAAATACATTTTAATGGATTTTTCAAAACTATTCTGTTTTGTAAGCATCTAGATACTTGTAAAGCATCTTTTGCAGTTTGGGGTTTTAGTTCAGCCCAGTGCTACTCAGGCTTTCCTATAGTACTTAGCAGTATACTTAGGAATTTTTCTTGGCATTCAGCCCATCAAGAAAAGGTGTGCATTTTGGAGGTGTGAAACACCATAAAAATCTTTTTCTCATATTTTGTTTTTCAGGATATGTAATTTAAGGATGTTTTAAGGTCTACAAAACCAGATTTCTAACATGTATCTACATTTGGTGTATTTCCAAGTAGCAAATGGTTCAAGTACCATGGCATGGCTTGGTAATTTGAACTAAAGCATCTCTGGGATATTTGGCATTTGTTCTTGAAATTGTTTAAACAGAAACTGTTTCTGTTTAAAAGCAGATGGGCTGTAACATGTATTTGCTTATGAATTTGGCTTTAATCCATTTGGTACTTACAGAAATCTATAAATTAAAAATATATTTACCATTGATTGTGACCTCTTCTTTGCTTCTGGAAATATAGAGCAAACCATCTGTAATATCAGAGAGCTAAAATAAGCTTTAAAATGATGATTTAAAATTATTTTCTCAGGAGAAAATGTATTAAATGGAAAACCAGTACCTCACAAGCATCAGCATATGCAGGATAGCCAGTCCCTTTACGGGCTACTGGTTTTATTTCATCCCCTGCCCAAGCTAAAGCTACTTCATAGCCCTTTAGTTCAACCAGCTAGTCACATTAACAACTTGAAAATCACCGTAGCTCTTTCTCTCTTTCTTACTCTTTATCAATCACTATGATTTTTCTCATTTTTAGTATCTCTTACATCTGACCACAACTCCATACCCAGAGTTGTTCAGACTCATCATTTCTCACCCGAATTATTATAGCAGCTCCTGATTTGTTTTCCTGTTCTCTTTTAAGCTGTCCACAAAGGCTGAGTGGATCTGTTCATACTTTGTTCTTGCTGCACATGGCCTGTGACTCTCCACTGCCCTCTAACTAAGCATTGCTACAAATACTTTCACCATCAAGTCACAGATTCTTTCTCTAGCTATATCTCTTGCTACTCTTCCACCCATGCCTATCTCATGCACCTATCACAAACTACTTGCAGTCATCTGCATGTATCATTTTCCTATTCCCTTTTGGTATCCTTAAATGTTTTCTTTCTTCTCTGTGGCCTGCTTAATTTGTTATCCTTTAAGAGTCCACTAGGTATCTCTACCTTAAGAGTCCATAGGTGACTACCAGGAGGAGGATCCCAACCCACCCTTATATTTTACTTTGCAAGTCTGAGGGTATGTAATTGTCTATAAATGTTAAGAAACATCAGTTGTGAGATAGTGCCAAGTTTTAGGGTAGAATTCCAGTAACAGTTAACATTGTCTTACAGAAAAGCAGCTTCTCAACCACAGCCTGGAGCCTAACTTGTGACCATTACCTCAGAAGTGCATGCCATTGGTCACCAGGGGCACTGGTTGGAGTGGGAGTGATTCACTGTAACCTATCACCACTACTGGCAAGTCAGTTCCAACTACATTTAGCTAGATATGATAAGTGGAATCAGCCACCTTGTTAACAGAGGAATTTTGGTGCTTTTGGCATCATGTTTACATAAAAGTTAGGGAGCCTCACTTTGGGAGAGGTGATGAAAGAGAAGAAAATGTGCCATCTGAGAAGAGAGTACACTTTTATTTAGAATCTTAGGTACATAATAAGCCTCATCCAAGAACTTTCAGTAAAGATTGTTCTGTTTTCTTTTAAATTATAAAATACACTTTCTATTTTATGAGCTTTAGGTAGTAAGACAAACTCATAACTGTTAGAAGAAATAGCCTACGTCTGTCTGTACTGAGCAAAGAGGAAAACTGAGGTTGATGTAGAAATAGTGACCAGTAAATTCATTGCTTTGGATTTGTATATATAAAAAATTGGAAGCTAAAAGAATACACTAATTAAGCTAAATATTTGCATGATAAAGAGGAAGAAAGCCTGGCAATTTTTCTAGAAAAGTGTGACTATCAGAGAGTTTCAGAAAGTCTTTAAGGCTGAAGAAAATAACTTATAATTATTAAATAAGTATTGTTTGTTTGATACTTTTGATTGGTTGTTTAATTATTGTTTAATATCCAATGAAATGTTGTTATTGAAAATAACGATAGTTCTTCTTTAACTAAGAATTAGTACTTACTATTCAGCTTATAAAAATTAGTTTCAGTGCCATTGAATTGAAAGATATGTGAAAAATACCCTTGTCACCATCATACTCAGAAGAGTTTAAAGGGAAAGAAAATGGAAAATTTTAATTGGTCTTTGTCCAAAGGTTAATCTGCTTCAGTCTTGCATTCAGAAATACAGAATGGATAAATCATGCTTTAAAAATTCTTTCAATCAATGCCCAGATTTTCTTAAAAAAAAAACAAAACATTTCTCCCCTATCCTTTTCTGTGTCCCAGAACATTTGTATCTCAGAGCTAAAGTTACTATTATGACTCTAGGATAAATAGACTATCCACTGATCTGCTCCATCAGCAAGAAATGGAATTCATGCTGTTTAAAGCTCAGGCTAAGGCAGGCTTTGGAGATGGTCTCTTGCTGAGGTTTAGGTTCTTTCCTGACACTCTATGGCTGTATAACCTGGAATTGATTACCTAACCTCTTTGATTGCCTAACCTCTTTCCTTATCAACAAACTGGAAAAGAGAAGCATTCACCCCCTAGTAGAATTGTTCAAACTAAGATCAATAATGTTGTAAGCACTTAGCACAAGTTTGGATAAGCAGTAAATGTTCAATAAATGTTAGCTGTGATTTGTGAATGGTTTAATGGAGAACTTTGTAGCAAGTTCTAAACAATGGATTCACCAGGCTTTTGAATCACAACTTGTTTATAATCCTGCAGTTGCTTTGTTTTCAACAAAGACATATTTCACATACACAGAGTATTATCTTTTAAAATTATAGTCTATTTTCTCAAACTGAAAATCTGTATTTTCAACTTTTTAGAAAAGAACAGACTTCTGAAATTGAAATTCAACTGGTCACACACACAACTGGTGGGAGGGTGCAGTGTACAGCATATTGATTTGGCTAAAGAAAGCATATAATTGAGTTCAAGTTGCTCTGCAGGCTTTGAACAAAACCAGCTCGGTTGGCATTTATCCTGGAGATATCTATTCAAAAGACATTTATACTGTCTTCCCAGATGGTGGAATGACTACTTTTATGGTTGCCAAAAATAAAAGTAACTACCTCAGCCTGCTTATCACTGAGTCAGGAGGGGATTTATTGGAGTTAAACAAAAGGATATTGAAAAGCATGAATTTTTTTAAGGCCTATCTGGCATATCTAGCAGATTGTCCTGCTCTCTAAGGGAATTCCTTATCTCCCAATATTCTTTGTCTGCCTCCTGCTATAAAGTCACCAAATGGACTTAAGTTTGGGTTTGAACTGGATGAGAATAGAACAGATCTCAATTCCACAACTGGACAATTCCAAAAATAAGGTTTTTACTGGTTTCATGTATTTTTGTTTATGTTGAACTGGATTTTCTGTTCAATATAATTGCCAGCCCTCAACAATTGACTGGCATATACTAGCCAAAAAACATAAGACATTTGTTTTAAAAATCAATGTCCAAAAGTTATTATTTGTCTACTGGTTGGAAACTTTGATCACAAGAGAGAGATAATAGCAATAGCAAAGAGGAGTTGTTGAAAAGCATTCTGGGTCTGTTGGTAACTAGCAGACGAGGAAGTAAAACTAGCTGCAGGAAGTAAAAGATCCCAAGATCAACAGCAAAAACCCATCTTACCTGGAAGACCTGGCTCTTTTTCTCCTTGATATTTGACATTTATTTGTCTCCCTAGATGTAGAAGCCTGCTTACCAAAACAAAGAACATAATATACGTGTCTTGGAACATTCAGAAAGGAACAGTGTCTTTGAGTAAATGTAATGCTGAAACAAATCTCCCTCGCTATTAGGGATACTAGCTATTATCAAAGTCAAAACTGTTAAATTTTTGACAACCGTAGAGGTTTTTATATGGTAAATACAATTTAAGTTTAAGAATCTTAGTGTTTTGCTCTTCCCTTAAGACTACCTGTTGCCATTGCATAGAGCTCTGACATAGCACAGTGTCATATGAAATTATAACTTTATGTATGAACTGAAAACACATGGACAAATGATTTGAATGGTAATTACCACACCCTTTCCCTACCATCTCCTGCTCAGCAGTAGTTTTACTACTGTTTTTGGTACTTAATCTGCTTTAAATTCAACTCTTTGTTTTTAAATACATTTATTTATTTACTTTTATGTAGTGCTGAGGATCAAACCCAGCACCTTGCTGAGCCACAACCCCAGCCCAAATTCAATTCTTTTAAATTTAACAAAATTAAAAATATTTTTAAACTCTTCATCTGCATAAATAAAGACTGTTATTTGGTTTTGTGTCCTTAAAAGTGACTGTCTTTAAACACAAATATAAATCTTCCTTCAGTGAAAAAACTTTATTCAACAATATTTGTGTTTGAGGACTCCCTTCACATTCAGGGTTTCAGAAACCAACTTAAACAAAAAGGGAAGTTGTTGGCTCAAAGCTAAAAAGTCTATGTGTAGAACAGGATGTAGGGCCTCAGTGTCATCAAGGCTGACTAGCTGGAATCTTCTCTTTCCCCTAATCATACCAGCTTTACTTCGTTGGTATAATAAAACACGACTCTCCAATCACAGAGCCTTATCTCTGAAACAAGGAAATAGAACCCCCAGCAAGGCTTTAATATTTCTAGTCACTTTTCCATAACACAGTATCTCATTTCTAGAGAATCATTGCAATTGGCCCTGCATGAGTTACGTACGTGTCCTCTTGTTTTGAATCCCTTGTCCTCCAAAGAAAGATGCCTGTGATTGGTCAGGCCTGGATTGTATGACTGAAGCAAGAAAGTGGGTAGGGAAAGGGTGAGGGCAGCAGGAATTAGGGAGAAGAAGGAGTGTCAAAATTAGCATGTGCACAGTGTTATTTGCTAAAATGTACTGATTTGTATATACTTAGTCCTTCCTTCTATCTCCTTTCCTTCCTAAATTTTGGCTCCCCCCCCCCTTTTTCTTTTTTCTTTTTTTGGTACTGGGTATTGAATCCAGGAGCACTCAACCACTAAGCCACATTCCCTTCCCTTTTTTGTATTTTATTTAAAGACAAGGTCTCACTGAGTTACTTAGGGCCTCACTAAGTTGCTGAGGCTGGCTTTGAACTTGCAATCCTCCTGCTTCAGCCTCCTGAGCCCCTGGGATTATAGGCATGCCCCACTGTGCCCAGCTTGGCTCATTTTTAATTAAGATCAACCTAGTAATTTCTTTGAAAATACTTAATTTTTAAAAGATAATTTAGACTTAGTAATGAGTTTAAATATAAGCTTTTTAAAAATTTTGGTTTTATTAAAAATTTATTGATAATCCTGATGCTTTAGATTATATAAATACACTTGTTCAAATGTTAACACCAAGGCAGTGTTTTTATGTAATTTTAAAGATGGAGAATTTTTAAAAATATCCAGGATGCATCATGAATGTACTTGTGACTTTATATATTTTTCTCTATATTGCTGATACACTCTTCTTTAGTATTCATTTATATACTTAAAATAGTAAGAAACTATTATAAAGTTCTCATCATTCTAGATTTCAGTAGTGAAATGTGTTTCCTTTGGATTTGGATTAATAATTGTTGAATTTTAGGCTAGTAGTTTAAAGTAGTAATCTTTTAAAACTTCTCCATGAACAACAAGTTAAGATGAAAGATACATATTGCATAGAATCAAGTTAAGAATACAACCGTTCATAATATAAAGAGCTAAATTTCTGTTTCCCCTGAAAATATGGATATCTAGGCTAAAACCGATGGCATTGCTGTGAGTTTTATTCACATTGTCTAAGACTTTGTAACCTATAAAATGTTTTCCTGTGTAATGCCTCATTTGATTTTGTGATTTCTTGAAGTTTTTCTCTTTTTTGTACCCTAAGAGAAGTAGTGTACACTTTTTGTTCTTCTAGTGATTCCAAGTCAAAATAGCATTGTATTTATTTTTAAATGAATGAGGACAGACAGTAAGTAACAAGTGTTGGTGAGGATATGAAGACACTGGAATCCTCACTCACTGTTCATGGGACTATAAATATTAACACTACTAAATGTACTTAACAATGAAATACTGATAGGTCCTACAACATTTGTGAACTTTGAAGATATTATGCTTGGTGAAAGAAGCCACATTCAAAGACCAAAAACAGTATAGTGATTTCTCAAAAAATTAAAACCAGAATTACTATATCATCTAGCAATTCTACTTCTAGGTAAAGATCAAAAGCAAGATCTCTGGATAAAGATCAAAAGTAAGTTCTCATAGAAATACCTATACACCCATGTTCATAGCAGAATTATTCACAGTTGCCAAAAGGTGGAAGTGTCCACTGATAGATGAGTGGATGAACAGATTGACATACACATGATGATTAAATATTTAGCCTTGAAGGAAATTCTGACACGTGTTAAAATAAGGATGAACCTTTTAGGACACAATGCTAAATAAAATAAGCCAGTCAAAAAGAACAAATATTGGGCTGGGGATTTGGCTCAGTGGTAGAGTGCTTGCCTAGCATGCATGAGGCACTGGGTTCTATCCTCAGCACCACATAAATGTAAAATAAAGATATTGTGTCCACCTAAAACTTAAGAATAAATATTTTTTTAAAAAAGAGAACAAATATTGTACAATTTCACATTTATAATGTCTTCAAATTCACAGCAATAAAATAATGGTTGTCAGGAGCCAAAGGGAAGTGGGGATATTGTTTGATGGGCACAGAGATTCAGTTTTGCAAAATGAGATGTCTGGAGATGGATGGTGGTGATGGCTATGCAACTATCTATACTTAACACTGCTGAATATACTTAATACTACTGACTTGTACATCTAAAAATGGTAAAGATGGTAAATGTTATGGTATATGTATCTTACCACAATAAAAATGAGAAGAAGAATGAAGCTAGACAATGTAAATTTTGGTGAGGATATGGAAAAATTGGAAACCTCATTCATTTTACTTGTATGAATGTAAAATGATAAAGACACTGTTACTGTTGAATGTAATTGGGAGTTCACTGTAAGGTTAAACAGAGTTGCCCTATGACCCCCAATCCTACTCCTTTGTATATATATCTAAAAGAAATGAAAACATATATTCACATTAAAAACTTGTACTCAACTGTTCGTAACAGCATTATTTCTAATAACAAAAAATAGATAACCCAGATGTCGTTCAACTGATAATAAATAGCAAAATGTCGTATATATAAGCAATGGAAAAATATTCACTATATAGAATGATTATGTACTGATAAATGCTATAGTAAAGGTGAACTTTGAAGATACTATGCTGGGTAAAAGAAACCATACACTAATGCTGAATATCATATGATCTCATTTATATGAAGTTTCCAGAATAAGAAAGTTCATAAATATAGAAGAAAATATATTATTGTTTTCCAGGATTGGAGGATAAAGGGAAATATAAAATATAGAGTGCTTGCTAATGGATGAAGTCGTCTTTTTGGTGTAATGAAAATGTTTTGTAATTAAGTAGTAGTAATGGTTGCACAGACTTATGAATATACTAAACACCACTAGCTTGTGTACTTTAAAATGATGAGTTTTATGATACGTGGATCGTAGCTCAATTTTTAAAATATATTAAACTTAAGAATCCCATGGGGCTGGAGTTGTAGCTCAGTGCATGCTTATACGTGTGAGGCACTGTGTTTGATTCCCAGCACCACATATAAGTAAGCAAATAAAATAAAGGCCCATCAACAACTAAAATAATATTTTTAAAAAAAAGAATCCCAAGCTTAATTATGCTATTTCAGTGAAAAACATAAATTTCATTTAACTTCTCCCCATCCTTCACCTTTCTCCTGCCAAATGATCTTTTCTATTGTTACGCCCCAATATACCTTGCATTCTAGCTACCAGATGACTTATAGTTCCCAAATGCAGTATGCCACACCATTCCCATTTTATTGTTTACCCAGAACATCTTCACCTTATCATCTTATCATCTTCAACTTATCCCAACTTTTCTGTTTCTGGCAAACTCTGCTCACACCTCAAAACTCTTTGTAAGCATCTCCACCTCTTTGGAGTTTTCTCTTACCAACCCTAGCAGAATTGATTACTTTTTCTTTTCACACAAACTTTGTTCATCTACACTATGTGACATTAACTTTTTTGCATTTTTCTCTCCCCTACTAAAATGTCACCTGTTTCATGGCAGGAACTACCTTTTATTCATTACCCCTGAAGGAATATAGTTCTTAGCAAATAATAGGTGCCTGACAGTGAGAATAATGTAATTATAATAACTGTTTTTAGTACTATGTTCCAGATATTATTCAATGTAGTTTACATTTATTAATTTAATCATCGCCACAATCCAATTAGTTACTCCAGCACAGATTGCTTAAATAGCTTCCTCAAAGTTGCTCAACAAGTAAGTCGCAAGACTGGGATTTGAACACAGACAGTCTGACCCAAAAGTGAGTCTGTGTTCTTAACTAGTATGCAGTATAGTATCAAATGTATCTGTAAATGATTACACACACAATAAATTTAAAATTTTACTCCCTTGCACTTTTACCTTTAAATAGCATCTGTTTTAAGGAGTTACATACATTATTTTATTCATTTGAGTTGCATAGATACTAATATAATCTTGATGCAGTTTTGAAGTAATTCCCTCTAGTATTTTTTCCTCTAACATAGTGGAGATGAAAGAAATCAACCACATAATAAAGATTGATTTATGTGGAAAAGTGTGCCCAATACTCATGCCCACTGCTAATAAAGTTGTTTGTTGCTTTTGTGAAGAGTGATGGAGATAATGGTCCTGTGTTAGTATTTTAGCAGATGGAGCATCAGTCAAAACCTGGAAATGTTTTATCAGTTTTGGTATATGTGGTTGCCTTACAGGTATAACCTAAAATTTTTCAGTAGAGCAAATGAGTTTATATTTGAAGGTAGAGAACAGTGCCATTTCCTTCTGTTAATTAACATGCCAAACATATCAATTTATGTAAGCCATTATTTTTGATAACTAAAAGTTAACTGGTAGACAATACATTTTCTTATTTTACTACTATTAGTTTCTATTTATTGAGTGTCCTAAGTCTTTAGTAAGAATTAAGGAGCCCGAGGCAGAAATAGTCTGGTGATTTTCATTATTAAGGCATAGTAGTTATATTATTCTTCCTTTTCATCTTAATTTTCCCAAAAGAATACTGCTCTTGCTTAATTTACTTTCTTGATAAGAATGGAAAGAACAATAGTGCTACTGCATTGATTAAATGATTTGTTGGCACAAACACTAGTGGGGCATATCTAAATGACTGCTTTAATAACAACATTAAAGTTTCACTTTGATTTCTTATAGCACACCCCTACAAAGTTAGTTTAACCATTCTGTCTGCCCAGGGAATCTGTGAAATGGTATTTTTTACCCACTAACACATTTTATGTTCATTCTCTAGAGTTACAACTTGTAAGTGAAAATATCCAACAAATATTAAGAACCTCATTTGACCAGGCACTTTTCTTCCCCATAAAATTTCCATACTGCCTACATTTCTTCATGGCCTTTCTTGAACTCTCTTCTAAGTTTCTCCCTGCAACTTTCCTGAACATGAAGACTTTCCTTTCCTCTCCACTTCTAGCTTTCCTTTCTCTGTGCCTCATGTACACTTGAGGTGGCAGGGATTTAGCATTGGTCATGCCAGCTTCTACAGATCACATCTCTGTCTATAGTTGGGTCTCCATGGTAATGAGAAGCAGAAACTGCTGAAGTAGCACACTATGTAAGGGCTGGCAAGAGAAAATAGAGCCGTGGCCTTACAGGAATAGCACTTAATCCCCATGGAGCGCAGAAGCCAGAGAGAATCATGCTGTTATAGTGCAGGAGGCTCCCTCATTTAAGGACACAGAGTTGGCAGATTTATTAGCCTCCGTAGACTAAGATGAACCTAATTTACAGTTTGTAAGTGCTTCTCTTCAATTGGAAAAAAACCTTTAAAATTGTTTTCCTTCTTCTCTTTCAGAAGGCCAGATGCTCCAGTGCCTGATGGTGAAAGTGAAAGGACTGTAGAAGAAAGTTCAGATAGCGAGTCTTCTTTCAGTGACTAAGCTGAATTTTGATAAAAATTACATATACATGTGTAAGGGTATGTTTACATTCTATGAGAGAGTCTGACTCTCTTCATCATAGAAAACATCAAATAGCCACATATTTACCACCAAGCTTCTTCATGTTAAAAAAAATAAAGCATTTATAACCTGCAAGTATGTCTTGTTACCAAAATAAGGGTTCTGAAATAAAAAATAGAATAACCTAAATTGCGACTAGTGTTTTAAAATGAAGGTAAGCTATTCCAGGAATGCAGTGAGCATTATAGAATGAAGTTTAATGTGAATATTTTAGTATGGAAAGTTATGTACGTTTTTATTCTAAAAATTGTTAAAGAAATTTCTGATAGAAGATAATATTGGAATGAAATTGTGACAACTTGAAACTTATATGTCATATCTATTATGGATCTGGAACTTATTGATAGTATTTATTAGTATGCACATTACCCCTTGGCCAATAGTTCATATGAGTATGAAAGTGAGATATTTTTATTTATTTTCAAGTAGAAATATTGAAGGTAGTTATAATGTGGTTCAGAGTAAGCAAGCATCATTGTCATCAGCTTCTTTATTGCCTAAACCGGAAAACTTCATTTGCACAAAATTAAAATGCTCTCACCTCAACTTGCAAAAAAATTCTTCATAAACAAATATTTTTTTCTTTAATATCTAGAAAATCCCCAAAATACTTAGATGAAGAGACATAAATGCATTTGGTTAGTGGTTCTCAACCTAGTTTAGGTCACCTGAAAGTAGAGTCAGAGAAAAGATTTGGATGTCTGGAGGTCATTTGTGAGGTGATCTCAGGAAGCATAAATAAGAGAACATGGAGAAGAAGGAGAAAACCAATATGAAGATGTATTGTATTATCAAGGTTACTATTTTGGTCTTGAGTGCTCTAAGACCTCCTAAGAAGCTTATAGACTGCCTCCCAATATTGTCCACCTGATAGAACTGCAGACATTTAGTTAGCAGTTTTCATTACCCATTATAGTTGAGAGTTGCTGCCAGGGGCATTAACTTCCCCTACACTTCTGGGCTGTGGTGTTTTTTCGGGGGGAAACAGTATCTCCCAATATTGAAGCAGGACTTGGAATAGCAAGCAGATCAAGATGCTCATGCTTACATTGGCATTTCACTGACAAGAAGGACAAACCTGAGCTTACTTAGAACTATCCAGGGAAACTATGGCTGCTACTAGAAGCAGAAAAGAAATAATGTGGAGCAAAAGAGGTGTTTGCTGCTGTCCACTTTTTGACCATTCCATGTTAAGTCTACTCTGTCACCGAGACTTCTAGATGATGGCCAGCTGTAGCCTTCCTAAAAGACTATACAAGAAGATTAGTTGCAGTCCTTGTTGCTGCACCTCAATCCAGACCAAAACTATTATCATCATCTCCTTCCTTCACCATTTCTCTTGGTCTGTGCCAGAAACTCTGCTGGACAAAGTTGGTTGCCTGGTAAAGAGACCTAAAAAGTTAAGTTCTCTTGTCCCAGAGAATGGTTATTTTGGCCAATAAGGTCTCCTTTATCCAACCTTACATTCTGTCTCTCTGATCCAGTAAACTCAAAGATCTATTCTCACATGTTATCTAGCTTACTAGCAGTACTTAACCAGCCAGTTCCTGAAATCCTTTCAGTATGGAACCTATTTCTTCCCAGCTCAATAACTATATTTTCCCTCTCAGACAAAACCTGATATCATTTAATCTTCTTGAAATAATGCCAGAGAGCAGAGTTGGGTCTTAGGGATGAGAGTTCTCTTATAAGTCACCAGCTTCAGGTAACACTCTGAGTGGTCTCCAGGTAAGGGGAGGCTCCTTTCCTTGATTGTGAAAGAAAGAGCTCTTTGGATGGTGTAGTGGGCTTAGAGGAAACCAGGGATTCAGGCCTCTGAAGCCCAGATTTTCTCATACCATATCTCAGTCACACCCCTTTGCTATCAGGGCCCTGGCTTAGCAAAGTAAACTTGTTGAGGTTGTACCTCTCCTCTCCTTTACTATTTTTACACTCTGGGTCTGATTTTTCTGGACAGGAGGCCTTTTGGCTTCCACAGTATGCTCAGGGTTGATGATTGGCCAATCTGGACCTGTCAATTTTTCTTCTCAAAATATCCAAGGCAGTTAACAAATGCTAGTGAGTTCCATAATCCTTTGCCCCCATGCTGTTCTAGTGACAGAACTACCAGTTACTCCATTACTTCTCACCCTATTCCACCATAGATGAGATTCACAGGAGTTATGATGCACACGGGGGGCAATTACCATCCTTCTTAACCTAGAAATAGGAGTAAATGATCTAGTCCAGAATTCTGTCCTAATGGATTTTCTTTCCAGAGTCACTTCTCATACCTAAAGCACACTCTGAGATAGATACTTGTATTTGTGAAGTAACCCCAGGAAGTAGAAATGAGAGCAACCAGAATGAAAGAGGGAAGAAAATCCAATACAAGGATATATTACTGAGATAGCCATTGTGGGTACTTGAGATTTGATTTCAGTACTAGCACTCCTTACAAATGAATAATGCTTCCCAGAATTGCCCATCTGAAGACTGGAGGGTGGAGCATTTGTGCACTAGCCTAGGACTATTACTAGGGGGTATTACTCCTTACACTTGTGGAATCTTCTTGCTCATAGGCCTTGGGGTCTTCTGTGGCATTAAAAAGGACACTGAATTGGAGACTGGAGAATGAGGCTTTCATTTGAGATGGGTTGCTCCACCAAAAGATGAAACCCAAAAGATTGAGTACAACTCTCTATTACATCCGTGGTTGAACTCCAGGAGAGACCCAGGGATGTATTTCAAGGTATCACCAGAAGCAGCAGATATAGACAGTCTTCCTCCAAAATATTAGATTGACCCAAGCTTATGTTTATTTAAAATATATAGTTTCTTCTTGGATATAAAGACAAATTGGATGATAAGCCACACACAGGATTTCCAGAACTTCTTCATTAAAAATTTTAGTTTTTAAAATCTTCCAAAAAATGAGCAGAGGATAAACAATAACTAAATCTATATCTTTATATTCTGTTATAATAGAATTTTTAAATGTTTCCTATTACACATATCCCATAGAGTTTTTCTGTGAAACTTTTATATCTGAACTAGAGCCTGGCTCTGGATATTGTGTCCATGTGCTCTTAAAGAGTATCCAGACAATATAATGGTCAGTAAAATGCTTTTTTTTCTGATCATGTATGTTCTTCACAAAAACAATCTTGATATCTAGGGTTCATGAAGAACTTACATTCTAACAGTTTATTTATTGATTTATCTGTTAGAAAAGCATGATGGATTTACTTAATGAAATGGAATTAATACTCTGAGGTATATGGAGCAGACTGCTTCCAAGAGAGGATATGGCCTTGTGTATTCTACATTGTGGGCTTTTATGCCCTGCTTGGGATTCTCCCACTCTGAATTGTTTATCTGAGGCGGTCACTACACTTTCCTGCATGGTTTAGTGTGTTTGCACTGATTTTGCCATGTTAGAAATTTTTGCAACATAGACTGTACCCATTTTCTCCACAATGGCAGGGAGCTGTCTGACCAACCTCAAGAAGACAGTTCTTTGGCCAGTTGGGTGTTGCCTGGAACAGCCTGAATTTCCTTTCTCTACCTCTCTTGCTCATGTCTGCCTAACTACCTGTTCTAACATTTCCCCATCAAGGACTTGGAAATTCCCACAGTTTAATCCTGTATTTTAATAGCTGTTGCAACAATGACAAGTTGTCTTTCAAAAAATTAACTTTTAAAATTTTTGTTGGTAAGATTAATAAGTGAAAGGACAGACAATAAAGCAAATGTCACACTGACTTGGTTAAAAATCTTAAGACATTTATTGTCCTTTGAAATATGAAGTATAAAGATTTTATTTGTGATTCCATTTCGTCTTTCCCCAAACAATATTACTTTAGATGGGCAGATATCAAATACTTCTAAAAAATCACTTTATAGTAGCTACAAATTATTTACTAGACAATTGTGTATACTTATCTTCAAATTGATATAAAACTCTTCAGAATTAGTTGATATTAAAAACAATTTTTAAATAATTTCTAAGAATTGGAATAAAAGTATATTTAAGTCTAGAAGAAATCTTATATCTAGTCTGAATAACTTGAGACCCTGGAGAGTTTGAATAATTCTCCCAAGAAAGGAAAGGGGGGAAAAAAGATTTGTTTATATGAACAAATTGCTTAACTTCACAGAAATATTTTACATTATCAGTGCTTTTAGTTATCCATACAAAAGCAAAGTACTTAAAATTTCAGTAATCTTATTAATCTGCAGTGAAGTTTTCATATACTTCTTAAGGACATTTTAGTGTGGATCTCTTAATTTTTCATTGGCTTTGAAATATGTAACCATGTGGCAATCAAGTAAAGCTAATTCTGCATTTTCACAGGGGCCTCTTAACTGTACCAATTTATATTTTATTGTATGCTCATTCTAGCTTCAAACCTTAGAAAATCTGGAAAAACCTGGAAACATATATTGTATTCTTTTATTGTATTTTAATATTTTGTATATATTTATATATATTATACAAATAAATTGTATATATTTAAGGAGAATAACAAGATGATTTGATATACATATATATTATGTTATTGTTACCACAGTCAAATTAATTAACTCATTCATCATGAACCATAGTTACCTCTTACCTGGGGGTGTGGTGAAGACACTTAAAATGGCCAGTAGAATCACAGTAGTTCTATAAAAACCAATAAAAAACTCCATGAGTTAAAATATGACAAAATTTCTTGAAAGACACAAACTGTAAAAGCATATGTATATATAAAATAAACTGAAAAATTTTTATTTGTAAAAGAAATTTAATATATAGTTAAACATGTTGCCATAGGGAAAACTGGATACTCACATGGCTTCAGTAATGAATCCTACCAAACATTTAAGAAAGAAGTGATGCCAATTTTACATAAACTCTTCCAGGAAACTAAAAGATTAGGAAACTCCTTCCTAAGATATGCTATGAGACCAGCATTAACCAAGAACAGAAAAAGGAATTGCAAGAAAAACATAGATTTTATAGAAATTGACACTATAAAATTTATATGCAAGTGTAAAGAAATAGCCAAAACACTTTAAAAATGAACAAAGTTTGACCACTACAAATACCGATTTTAAGAGTTATCATAAAGCTACAAAATTCCACAAAGTGTGATATTGATTTACAGATGGACAAATAGATGAATAGAGCATAATATAGAGCCCAGAAGCATGCCAACACATCTATGGTACTAATTTTCAATAAACATGCAAAGTCACTCTGTGGGGGAAAAATCAGAAATGCAAATGGTGATGGAACAATTGGATATCCATATATTGACTCTTATGCAAAATGAATTGAAAATGTGTCATAAACCTAAATGTGAAACCTAAAACTATAAAGTTGAGGGCAGGGGAGAATGTGATTTTAAGTTGGGCATAGATTTCTTAAATCTAATACCAAAAACATAATCAGTAAAAACCAAGTTGATAAATTGTAACACAAAAACAAGTTGTTAACACTTTGGAAGACACAAGAGAGTGAAAAAACAAGACATAGACTAGGAAAAAATATTTGCAAATATATCTGATAAAAGACTAATCTCTAGGATTAAAAACCCTCAAACTCAACAACAAAAAATAGACAAAAGATTTAAATAGATATCTCGACAAAGAAGGTACACAAATGACAAATGCTTAATATTTCTCATTAAGAAAATGCAAATCGCTTAGAGCAGATTATGCTAAGTGAAGCTAGTCAATCTTTAAAAAACAAATACCAAATGACTCCTTTGATATAAGGGGTGTAAACAAGGACAGGGTAGGGACGAAGAGCTTGAGAAGAATATTTACAGTAAACAGGGATGAGAGGTGGGAGGGAAAGGGAGTGAGAAGGGAAATTGCATGGAAATGGAAGGCGATCCTCAGGGTTATACAAAATGTCATATAAGAGGTAAGGAGGGGTAAGTCAAGAGAATACAAATGGAAGACATGATTTACAGTAGAAGGGGTAGAGAGAGAAAAGGGGAGGGGAGGGGAGGGGAGGGGAGGGGGGATAGTAGACAATAGGACAGACAGCAGAATACATCAGACACTAGAAAGGCAATATGTCAATCAATGGAAGGGTAACTGATGTGATACAGCAATTTGTATACGGGGTAAAAGCGGGAGTTCATGATCCACTTGAATCAAACCGTGTAATATGATGTATTAAGAACTATGTAATGTTATGAACGACCAATAAAAAAAAAAAAAAAAAAAAAAAGAAAATTAGGACCTCAAAAAAAAAAAAAATAAAATAAAAGCTAACCTTGGTTAATTTAATATAAAGACATCAATAAAAGTGTGGTACATTAAAAAAAATAAAATAAAAAAAAAATAAAAAACCAAAAAAAAAAAAAAAAAAAGAAAATGCAAATCGCAACTGGAACAAGTTACAATTGTACACCAAACAGAGTAGCTAAAATCTAAAAGGTGGAACATGCGAAGTACTGGCAAGGATGTCGAGGATTTGAAAAAGCATTTATATATGTACACAAACTATCCATCTAGCTACCTACTTTATTTATATATCAAATAATATCCTACATATAGTAATAGGAGTTCATGAAGAAAAAAACCAACAGTACAACAAAACACTATAAAGCATTATTGAAAAAAACTTTTCTAAAATAAAAAGATTACATATTGAAATTACTTATTGAAAAGACACACCATGTAACCCAGAGCAGTTAATACTAAGACACATTTTTCTAAACCTATTTTACTAAACCTATTAGACATTAGGAAAAGGGAAAAAATGTTCTTTGAGCATCAAGGTAAAAACAGACCAAGTCACTTCTAAATGAAATAGGATTAAATTATCATCAAACTTTTTTTCTTGAGATTGAGATTGCCCAGTTTGGCCTTGAATTTATGGTCCTCCTGCATCAACCTCCCAAACTGCTGGAATTGTAAGCATGCACTACTGTACACAGCTTCAACACATTTTTTTGATGCAATAGCTTATATTAAAAGCTACTGGAGAGGGAGAAGGGGAATAGCATGGATTGTGAAAGGAGACCCTCATCACTATACAAAATACATGTACGAAGATGTGAATTTGGTGTCAACATACCTTATATAATCAGAGATATGATAAATTATGATATAATGGTGTATTAAGAATTGTAGTGAAAAAATAAAATATTTTTTAAAAAAGCTACTGGAGTAACACATTTAAGATACCAAAAGAGCCAGATGCAGTAAAGCACACCTGTAATCCCAGTGACTCAGAAGGCTGCGGCAAGTGGATTACAAGTTCAAGGCCAGCCTCAGCCATTTAGCAAGGCCCTAAGCAATTTAGCAAGACCTTGTCTCAAAAAATTAAAAGGACTGGAAATGTGGTTAAGTAAGTATCACTGTTTTTCAATCCCTGGTACAAAAAAAAAAACCGCAAAATAGAGAAAATATGAGCTATTTGTTTTAATCAGTTTTTAAAAAATATTTGTTTATTTTTTTAGTTTTAAGTGGAAACAATATCTTTATTTTCTTTTATGTGGTGCTGAGGATCAAACCCAGTGCCTCATGCGTGCCAGGTCAGCACGCTACCACTTGAGCCACATCCCGAGCCCTTAGTCAGTTTTTTCACTGCTGTGACTAAAGGATCTGACACAACTATAGAGCAGAAAAAGTTTATTTGAGGGCTAACGGTTTCAGAGGTCTTAGTCCTTAGAAGGCCAGGGCTCGAAGTGAGATTGAACATCACAGCAGGATAGGGAGGCAGATGGAAGCAGCTCACATCACAGTGAACAGGAAGTAGAGACTCCACTCTTCAGATACAAATATATATGCCAAAGCAATGCCCTAATTCTCACCTCCTCCAACTATACCCTACCACTTCAGTTACCACTCAGTTAATCCCTATTAGGGGTTTAATTCGCTAATTGGGTTAAGTCTCTTACAACCCAATCATTTCTCCTTTAACCATCTTGCATTGTCTTACATGTGAGCTTTTGGGGGACACTACATCTAAATCATAACAGTGTTTTATATCCAATCTGAATTTAGAGCATAAACACACAAACTGTTAATACTTTAACTCATCAAAAACAATCCAATTGGGCTGGGTTGTGGCTCAGCAGTAGAGCACTCACCTAGCACACACAAGGCCCTGGGTTCAATCCTCAGCACCACATAAAAATAAATAAAGGTATTGTGTCCAACTACAACTAAAAAATAAATATTAAAATAAATAAATAAAAACAATCCAATTTAAAAACAAAATACTTGAATAGACATTTCTCCAAAGATATATGAATGGCAAAGAAGTACATGAAAAGATGCTCAAAGTCATTAATCCTATGGAAATGCAAATCAAAACCACAATGAGACACTACTTCATATCCATTTGGATGGCTATTATTTAAAAAGAAAGAAGAATTGATGAGGATGTGGAAGAATTGAAACCCTGTACTATGCTGGTGGGACTGTAAAGTGGTACAGGCATTGTAGGACAGTATGACAATTCCTCAAAAAATAAAAGACGCAAAAACAATTCAAACAGATATTTATGCTCATGTTTATTGCGACATTTTTCACAATACTTCAAAGGTAGAAGCAACCTAAATATCCATCAACAAATGAATGTAAAAAACAAAATGTGGTATATTATTCAGTCTTTATAAAGAATAAAATTCTAATATATGTTACAATATGAATAAACCCTAAAACATTACAAAAAATGAAATTAGTTAAAATTTATTTTCTAAGAAGGTTGGAAGTGAACTAGCTTGTTATTTTGAAATAACAACAACAAACAAGAATTTACTTGCCTTTTCCACAAAAACTGTATCTTGGGGTAATCAAATAATCGGTGAAGGAAAGTTTGTCTTCATAGAAATATTCTAGCATACAGGGAAAATTTAGAAATAAAATATCATCATTTTGCAACCTCTAATGAATTAACAGATATTTGTATTATCCAGATAAAGAAAATAGTTTATGAAGCAAGTCTGATTTATCATATTTCTCCCATAGATTTCCTTTTTTTAAAAAAAACTTATTTTTAATTGGTAGATGGACAGAATACCTTCATTTTATTTATTTTTATGTGGTGCTGAGAATTGAACCCAGTGCCTCACACATGCTAGGTGAGCACTCTACCACTGAATCACAACCCCAGCCCCTAGATTTCCTTTTTAATAGTGTGAACACTTAATTATTAACTCAAAATGGTAAGACCCTAAAGATCAAGTTTAAGAAAATGTCTTTTGTAAATTTATAGTACTATTTATACACACTGGTATTATGCTTTTTTTAAATTGGGTCTTTTATTTGTGATTAATGGTCAACTTGCAATAAACACACATTCAGTGAATATCTTTTATGTGGAAGGCACTGTTCTGGGTGCTGTCGGGTGTTACTTCTGCCCTGAGGAACTTTTGCAATAGTAGTGGGAAGATTCATTTATTGAATGGAGAATATGCCACAAATTTTTCTAGGTACTAAAGATACTGAGATAAATAAAATCAGTCAGTCACCTGGAGAAATTATAATCATGGAGGGGGACAGATGAACAAATGAAGTTGCAGTAGAGTTTAATGATTCATACATGTGCTAGGTACTGCTCTAAGTAACCAGGGCAAAGATTTATTTATTTTTTTATATAACAAATGACTGGTGAGTACTTATTATATGTCAAGTAACTGTTTTGAGTGTCAAGGATACTACAATAAACAAAATGGGCAAAAGTCTTCTCCTTTGTGTAGCTTATGTTCTCTCTTTTTGATCAGTGCATAAAAGTGAAACATAGGATATTTTGATACATGTATACAATGCATAATGATAAAATCAGGATAATCAGCATCTTCATCACCTCAAGCATTTATTATTTCTTTGAGGTGAAGTGAGAACATTGAAAAGCTTCTCTTCCAGCTATTTTGAAATATACAATAAATTGTCAGTAACTGTAATCACTCTATTGTGCTATAGTATTCTTGGACTTATGCCTCTTGTCTAACTGTAATTTTTACTTATTATCCAAAGTCTTTCTATTATCTCTCTCCCTTATTTTCCCTAGACTCTCATATCCACTAATCCTCTCTGTCTTTCTATGTAATCAGCTTTTTTTAGCTTCCACAAATGAGTGAGAACATGCAGTATTTATTTTTCTGTTCCTGGTTTATTTCACTTAACATAATATCCTATAGTTCCATCTATGTTGCCACAAATAGCACGATTTTATTATTTTTTTTAATGCCTGAGTGATATCCCATTGTGTTTATATACTATATTTTCTTAATCTGTTCATTCATTGGTAGAAATTTAGGTTTGCTACAAATCTTAGCTGCAGTGAACAATGCTGCAATTAACCAGGGAGTGCAAATATCTCCTTGACATACTGATTTTCCTTTCCTTTGGCTATATATCCAGTAGTGGGATTGCTGGATCTTATGATATTTCTAGATTTGGTTTTTTAAGGAACATCCATACTATTTTCCATAATGGTTGTACTAATTTACATTTCTACCAATAATGGCATTCAAGAGTTCCCATTTCTCCACATCTTTGCCAGCATTTGTTATCTTTTTTCTTCTTAATAATACCCTTTCTAAATGAGGTAAGATATCATCTTACTGTGATTGTATTAGTCAGCTTTGCATCTCTGTGACAAAACTCCTGAAAAAATAATCTAGAGGAGAAAAACTTATTTTGGCTTACCATTTCAAAGGTTTCTGTCCGTGGTTGGCTGGCTTCGTTGCTCTGAGTCTGAGGTGAAGCAGAATGTCATGATGAAAGGGTGTGCTGGGAGGTAAGATGCCTCATGGCATCTGGGAAGCAGATGTGCACGTGTGTGTGTGTGTGTGTGTGTGTGTGTGTGTGTGTGTGTGAGAGAGAGAGAGAGAGAGAGAGAGAGAGAGAGAAAACCAAAGGCTGGGGACAAGATATAGTCCTCAACCTTTCAACTAGCTCTAACCTCTTACAGTTTCTATCCCCTCTCAAAAGTCCACTTAAACTTTGAATCTATCAATGGATTAATCCATTGATTATTCCAATGATTAATCCATTGATGAGGCTTTAACCCTCATGACTCAATCACTTGCCCACATCCCCACCTCTGAACATTGTTGTTTTGGGAACCAAGCCTTTAACACAAGAGCCTTCATAGGGTATTCCAGATCAAGCCATTTGGTGGTTTAGAGTAACATTTCCCTGATGGATAATGATGTTGGACATTTTTCATACTCTTGGCCATATGTATGTCTTCTTTTGAGAAGCATCTACTTAGATCAGTTGCCCATTTCTTAGTTGTTTGTTTTGTTATTTGTTTTCTGTTGGGGGTTGTTTGAGTTCTTTATGTATGGTGAATATTAATCCTCTGTCAGACAGATAGTTAGCAAATACTTTCTCCCATTCAGCAAGTTATGTCTTCACTCTGTTGATTGTTTGGTTGTCACTGTGGTGGTGATGGTGGGACAGAGCTTCTTAGTTTAAGTGGTCCCATTTGTCTACTTTTGCTTTACCTGACTGTACTTTTCAGGTCTAATCTCCCCAAAATCTGTGCCCCAACCAATGTCCTGAAGTTCCCCCCATTCCTTCACCTCCCATTTACTTCCATTAGTTTCATAGTTTCTGGTCTTCCACTTAAGTCCTTGAAGTCCTTAATCCATTTTAAGTCCTTAAAGACATTAATCCGTTTTTCTGTTGTTGTTTTTGTTGTTGGTAAACTGGTGAGAGAAAGGGGTCTAGTTTTATTCTGCAAATGGATGTCCAGTTTTCCTAGAACCATTTATTGAAGAAGCTGTCCTCCTCTCAATATGTTTTCTTGGTGTCTTTGTCAGATATCAGTTGCCTTTAAATATGTGAACTTATTTCTGGGGTTTTCCATTCTGTTCCTTTGGGTTTGGTTTTATGCAGTTCTGGTTGCTATCACCACATAGCTTATAGGCTTGTTAGGAGATAAAGATGAACATGTGAAATACATAGTACATCAGATGATAATTAGTGAGGGTGGGGAGGCATTCACAAACTAGTAAACATAAACGTAATATTTTTAACATCAAGGTAAATACTTCACAAATAATATTTGTGGAAAATTTTATGGATGTAACAGGAGGGGCATCTAATCAGCTTGGGGAAGGGCAATGTAAGGGGAGCTGATAGATATGGCAATGTCTGATTTGAGTCCTTAAGAATGACCTGAAGAGACATTAGGAGGAAGGGGCAAGATTCAGCAGAAGGAGCAATATTTGCAAATACCATGATATACGAGATGCCATGGGGAAATGGGTAATTCAGAATGAGGTGAGAAACTAGGCTTTTAGTTGGGCATTGTGGGCCACAAAGGAGAACATGAGTTTTTTATCTGAAATTCTATGGTGAACTCACAAAAGATATTAAGCATGGAAGCAAAGTAATTGGATATTATTTCAGAAAGGCCATGTTTTGCTGTATAAAACTGATTGAATTAAAAAAAATGAAAACCAAGACCAAAAGCAGAAGAATATGACTAATAGACCCAAAAGAGAAATGACTAAGTCTGAATCAAAGCACCAGTTATAGGGGTTGAGAGGATAGAGACCCTCCTGAAAAATGTGTACAAACAAAAGAATGAGATTTGGTGAGCAATTGGAAATGAGGTTTAAATGAAAAAGAAATAAAGAATTGCCAAGATTTAAGACTATAGTATCATTTACTAAATTCAAGAGCTCATAGGGGAACAAGGGTAGGTATAATAATAATGTAATTGAGACTTGTTTACTTTGGAGCATTTATGGACATCCAGGTGAAACTCTCTAGGAGGTAAAGCAAGTCTGAAATTCAGGGAAATAACAAGGACTTGAGATAGAGATTCGGAAGTATCAGTTTATAGTAGATAGATGAAACCATTAACATAAATGAGAACATGAAGAAAATTTGAGATATAAATTGGGAAGAAGGCCAAGGAAGGAAACAGTGGGGAAAACCATGGGACAGGTGAAAGAAAAACAGCTCAAATGAAGGCTGTTAAAACATGATCAGAATCAGAAGGAGAAGACAACCCAGGAAGATGGTAACACAGATGCCAACATCACATAGAAGTTCAAATGGGAGGGAGTAGCCACCATCAACAAATACCAGGTAAAACCTTGTTGCTTAATTGCTTGACTTTCCTGCTAGACTTGTGCTCTGGGAGGGAATTTGTATTTCTTACCATCATATTCCCAGCTCCAGGTATAGCAGATGCTCCAAGTGTTTTGTGGAATAAATAAAGATTAAAGCTAAAAGACTCCATTGGACATGGGCAGCAAATAAGTCACTGGTAACTTTGATGAGAACAATTTTGGGGGGTGGGGGGGGGACGATGGCTTCCATGCAGCAGTGCATTGTTGAGATATACCTAGATATACATAGGATATGAAAAAAAATCGAAAAATCTTTTCAGAGGATTATTTGTGAAGGGGGAAAGGATAAAACAACAGAACTCAAGAGTGTAGAAGGATCATGGGAGGTTTTTAGTCATTGAGCTTATTTTTCAAAAGAATAGAAATCTGAACAGGAAATGGGGCAATTCTGTAGAGGAGGTATGCTTTGAAAGGAAAGGAGAGAGAATCTAAAATTTGGGTGGAGGAAGGACATAAACATGGAAACATTTGCATAAAAATTAAAAAGAAGAGAAACAACTTTTTAGGAACTTTCACCAGTCACTGCGTGACTTAACTCTCAAATAACTGATGATCCAAAAAGTATTCACTGTTGAGCGAAGGATGAAATCACTTGGAAGGGTCCGGGAATGTCTTGTGTAGTGTGTTTCAGACCAGTGGAGGTGAAGAAGCAGTTGGGACATTCCAGGTGAAATGACCTCAGAGGTAGTGCTTTCTAATGAAAAAGAACTTCTGGGTCTTTTCAAACCATGCTACAAATTGATCAAATGGAGAAAATTTTGGCCATTATATCTTTAAATATTTTTTCCGTCCTCACCTGCCTCTCCTCACCCACTGGGACTCCAATTACACACACCTTAGGCTGCTTGATGTTGCCTACAGCTCAATGATGTTCTGTTCGTCTTTCCCCCCGCAGTGTGTTTAGTCTTTGTGGTTCATTTTGGATAGTCTCTATTGTGCTTTCAAGTCTACTGATCTTTTCTTCTTGTAATGTCTAATCTGCTCCTAATCCCAGCCACATCCAGGCCACTTTTCAACTCCAGAGGTTTGAGTTAAGTCTTTTTAGTTAGCTTCCATTTCCCTCCTCATCATGCTCATGTTTTCCTCTGACTTTTTGTACATTTGGACTATATATAATACCTGTTTTAATGTCTTTGTGTACAAGTTCTGTCATCTGTATCACTTCTTGGCCTGTTTTTATTGACTTCCTTCCTATCCTTGGTCTTATATTCCTGCTTCTAAGCATGTTTAATCATTTTTAATTTAGTATCAGACATTGTTAAGTTTAATGATTTTGGGGTGCTGGATGTTTATAATCCTTTAAATATGTTTGGTCTTTGCATTGTGATGCAGTTAAACTACCGGGCAATAGTGTACTGTTTTTGAAGCTTCCTCTTAAATTTTGTGGGTACAGAATAATCTTTCAACTAGGGATAACTAGCTACTAGTGTTGAGTCGATACCCTTCTGTAAGGCTCCACTCAGTTCCTTATGTGTTTGGAAGTCTTTCTACTCTGGCTCATGGGAACATAGAGTATTCCCAGCCCTGTCTGTGCTTCAAGGATTGCTCCACCTGCTTCTTTCCAGTAGCTTGTTCTCCAGCCTTGGTACTTTCCTCAAATCCAAGTGCTGACTTCTAGTAATGCAGCTGAAAACTCAAGGAGACCCCCTGCAAATATCTGAAGTGCTCCTTCATTGTAGCTTTCTCTCCAATGTTCTGTCCCCCTGAAGACTTACTGCTTCGGTATCTCCAAACTCTGAACCTTGTCTCAACTCTGAGAGATTGCAGGCTACCCTTTTCCTGTGCAATGGCCTGAAAATTCTCTAGGCAAAAAGCTGGAACCTTCATTAGGCTCATTTTCTGCCTTTTTTTTTTTTTTTGAGGGTAGTGGTTCTCTGTCCTGCTGTGCCTGCTTTCCAATGTCTGTCACCATTGTTTTAAGCTTTTGTTTAAGAAGGGAAGGTAGTGGGAGGAGGAGGGGGGAAAGTGCTGGGAAATGGTATTGGCCAAATTATATGGTTATATTTTGTGCATGTACAAATATACACAAATCCCATCATTATGCACAACTATAATGCACCAACCAAAAATACGGAAAGAAATAAAAAATAGACTTTAAAAAAGAAGGGAGGGTAAATTTTTTTGCTGTTACTCTATCATGGCCATAAGTGAAAGTTCAATGCTTCAATTTCAATTAGACTCTCAGATTTCATTAGAATATGAGTTCCTTGAAATTAAACCAACACCTAGAATAGAGCTTGGTATATTGTAGACATTCAATAATTATTTTTTAAATGAACAAGGTCCTGTTTCCTCCCAACACTATCTTCAATGAACTTTTCCCTTTCAATTCTAGCCATTTTCCCCAATATAACATGAATATGATCAATTCTGAAATATTGACTCATTTCTTCTATACCCATCTTGATGTGGTTAACATATTTCTGTATCATTTCTAAAATATTTAGGGGGAAAAAAAGGACCTACAAGAACTGTTCATGGTTAATTGAATCTACTGATACCGCTACCGTCTTTCACAAAAATCTCCAATCACTTGTGTAGCCATCAAAAGATGGTCTAATCCAGTGGCCTATAGTTCCTTCAAATGAAAAGCTTCCTATGTTGCATCTACCGAAATAATTTATCCTGGCCCTGGTCTAGCTTTATAACTTATGGCCTGAAGACCAGAAAAGTGCTAGGGAATAGCTAGAAATGGCACATTGATTCTTCTAGGTTACTAGGCTACCCACTTAAAAAAAAAATGTCTTGGGTGAAATCATCTCCTAAATCAGACCCTCTTTCAGAAGGATTCAGTAAAATCAGTTCAAAGTTAGTAACTGTGCTAGGACATAGTGGGTATTTGGCTCCCTCCCTTGTGTCTACTGCTGATCTACCCTTTATCCCTATTAGTGCATTGACTGTTTGAAAATAGAATAACATGACTAGAGTGGAAACACATGTGCCATTCTAGCACTAAGAGAAAAACAAACAAATAAATAAATAATCTTTTCACTAAAAAAAAAATCAGATGTGAAATTAAATGAAAAAAAATATTTTTTTTTCAGTGCTGAGGATTGAACACAGAGCCTTATGCAAGGCAAGCACTCTACACTGAGCTATATCACCTGCACTTTTTATTTTATATTGAGACAGGATTTCACTAAGTTTCCAAGACTGGCCTTGAACTTGTGATCTTCCTGCCTCAGCCTCCAGAGTTGGATTAAGGTATACACCAAACCCAGCCAAAAACACTTTTTAGAGAGAAAATAGTGATACTTAAAAGTATTTTCTTAACTTACTCTTCCCAAGTTAAAGTGGGCTCTAGTAAGAATCCCTCTTCAAAAGGCACAGCATAAAGGAATTTTTGCTGCTACTTTTCAAGGGAGCATTTCCTAACATTTTGCCCTTGCTCTACATTCACTTTTTCCTTTGAGTCTAGATCCTTAAGTCCTAAAAATTCTTGGCATTCCTTAAGAAACATTGCTGAGAGTCCCTAGATTCCTTTATTTTATCGCTGGCAAGATAAAGTAGGCCTGGAAGAATGGTATATTTGGAACGATTTTATGATACTTCTTTTCTGATTTTGATGAAAAAGAGTAATGGGTGTGCTTATTTAGACTCACTGTTGATTTGATTCAGTTAAAACTCACAACTTATATTCTTATTTTTCTGGGACATAATATGTTAATATCTGAACATTTTCTTCTCAACCAATGCTCAAGTTGCAATTTCTCATATACTCTGATCATATAAGAGCCATCTATTTCTGGAAATGCTTGCCTCTCTTCAGTCTTCTCTCTTTAAATAATTGAAACTGAATGGTAAAGAAACTCTTTACCATTTAAGTAAAAGAATTTAAGTACTTTTCAACTTTTTGGAGTACACAACCCAAGCAGAACAATCAAGCAACTATAGTAGCAACAACATAACCCTCTGTTATTTATTAAGCAGAAATTTAGTTTTATTTTACAGATGAAAAAGTGCCAAAATATTTGGAGCACAAAACTTCCAAGGTGCAGGTGGATGTCATCTGTTAACATTGAAATGGAAGGACTGAGATTAATTGATTTTCCCTCTTTTTATTTGTGATAATAATTATAATTTGAGGGTAGAGCTTTTCATGTTGACTGTAATTATTAGGCCAAGAGATTTTGGTTCACAAGGTTACAACATTCAGTGTGGAAGAAAAATGGGACAAATCAAAGTCAAAATAAGTTTCTCCTCCTGGAGCTATTACATGAGAGGGAACAGCTTGTTCACTAATTGCACAGATGAAGTCATTTCTGTTGTACCAATATTAAAGGCTGAACATGAGAATCTTTCAGTTTCATCTTGCTCTGCAATATAACGCCAGTGACAGGTATTTAAGAACTGTCTGTTCTTCCAAAAGGTTCTCTGTCTACTGAGTACTATCAGACTGTCTGTATACATAAACAGCTCCCAAGAGCTTTGAAGCACAGCAGATTCAGTGTGGCAGGCAAGCCTCAGGTTATAACTCTCCCTTTTGGATCTCACTGTGGTAGTTTTAACTTTTGATTTTTTTTTTTTTTGCTTGCTTTCACTTCAAAGACAGTGAATAAGGATTTGCTTTTTTTTTAAAGACTACTTTTATTTAAAAACAAACTTACTTGCTTCTTGAATGCAAAGAGGCTTGCAAAACATAGTAAAATATTTTACATGATGTCTCAGATCCTTGCTTAATTTTATTTTCATTATATAATCAGTTCCATTTGGTGGAGAATCCTTGAGGCTATTTCACATTCTGTTAAATGCTAACATACACCAAATTTGTAGAATCATAGAAGTTTGTTGGTGTGAAGCAGGAAAGTTTGCAGAATTAGGGCAAATTAAGCTAAAGGTCAGTGTTATGATCAAACATTACAATTTACACAAGAAAAAAACAAAAACAAAATGAATTGGAAGCCCTACAGTTGAATCCAGGGATACCCTTTCTAAACAGTTACTTGCTCTTCACCAATGGGAGAGCAAAACGATCCTTTACGCACTGGTTTTTTTTTTTTTTTCTTTTTGAGAATTTGCGGTTATAGTTTGGTTTTCTAACAGATATTGGTTCCAAACTCTTTATGGGAGAGGAGTATTTTGCAATAACCTCTTCTTTAGAAAGGTCGAGTCTATTTGAACATGTCAGACAACAACTTGGCTGGTTTGAAAGTTATTAATATGAAACCTTTTCCTTTCTTTGCCTTTCTTGCTGTTTAATGGCACCCAATAATGAAGGCTTTCACTTTTTTTATTTCACTCATTTTTATAACATGCAAACTGTACAGAACATCATAACCATTAAAACAAACCTGCAGTTGTACTAATATCCATGGAAACATTGAAATGCAGATAAATTGTCCCAGACAACAGATAAGAATGCATTAACCTGTTTATTAACAGTTCACATGTTTTGACAGGTTCCCCCTAAGGAAAAAAAAAAGCCAGAAAATTAAGAGGAGATAATACTATTTTATTAAAGCAGTCAAAAATAGCATGAACTTTCTGTAGCACTTCTAATAAAATGAAAATACAATTCATAAATTATTTAAAATTTGACAGTATCTATATTATTAAAAGTAAAAAGAAATATTTAAAATTTATTTTAATAATACATTTTATTTAAATAGTATTTCAATATAAAACTAGTATAAAAGTATTAATGAGTTATTTGACATCCTTTTTTTATTCTGTCTTTGAAGCCTGATATGGTATGGTATCACTCATAACAAATCTGAACTTGGACTAATCACTTTTCAAATATTCAATAGTGGGGCTGTGCATATGACTCAGTGGTAGAGTGCTTGCCTAACATGTGTGAGGCACTGGGTTCAATTCTCAGCACCACATAAAAATAAATTAAATAAATGTATTCTGTCCATCTAAAACTAAACAAAAAAATGTTTAAAAATATCCAGTAGCCACATTTGGCTAGTGAGTGCCATGTTGGTTAGAAAAATTCTATAGGGCAGTACATAACTTTTGGATTTTAAAAAAAAAAAATAAGAGTCTCTTCAATGGAGATCCCTTTGTAGTTTTTACCTTGACCTTGTTTGGAAGCTCTATAGACCCCCCTCTCCACCCCCCAAGGAGCAGATATGTTCCTGTCCAGAATGATTTTGCCTTGGGAGCTGCACATAGACCAACAAAGCAGGCCTGCCAGAACCTGCTGGTGTTTTGCTTCCTTGTGTCTTCTGCAATAACATTGTGCCCCAAACCACATGACTCTTGGCTGCTGGCTGTAGTCTTAATATTCTAGAATCTTTCCTAATTCAAGACCTCTGGCCAAGCAATGCACTGCTGAATCTGACTTGATTCATTTTCAAATACTACTACTTCCATGAGCAAGTCAATAAGTTCAAACTTCAAATAGCCTTAATACTGCAATCTTCTCTATAGTCATCTCTTAGGAGAAACAAGTGAAAGCTTGCTTTTCAATGTTAACTCACAAGCTATTTGAAAAGAATTAATAGTTTTTGCATATAATCGCATCAAAAAGAAAAAAAGGACTAAAAATAAGATGTGGACCTTTTAGCTCCTTGCTGTGGACTGGGTCCGTGTCAGCAACTCATTTTGTGAGTTCTCATAGCCTCTCTATTATTTTTCAGCACAGTTGCCCAGGTATATTTTTTACCATAGAGCAATATCAGTAGTTCACTCTCATACCTTAGCATTTCCTAAATCAAACTCATCACCGTCTTTCTAAAACTTTGCAGCACCTGTGACAACTGTTCCTCATTGATGCTCCACTGCCAGCATTCTAGTTCAGCTCCATGTTACCCCTCACCCATGCCCTGAGAATCACCTCCCTGTTTCCCTTCAACTCCTAAATTCCAGCATCTACCAAGGTAATCTGTCTAAAGCTGTAGGCCCATCACCTCCCCACTAAAAAACTGTCGGTCTCTTCTCATCACCTAGTAAACAAATTCCAAATTCTTTAGTCTGACATTCAGGGCCCACCCATGCTGTGACCCCAATATAACATCATAATGCGATCTCCTCCTACTCCCCTACATGCACTCCAGCCAAAATGTACTAATAGGCTTCCAAATGCATGCTGCCCATCCCAGCATCTGGGTCTTGTCTTTAATTTAGAGCTCTTATTTCTTCTTACTTTCCTAACTTCTTCCTGATTGAAAAATGATCCCATACTCCAAGTTCAAGTCAAAACTACTGCCTCTCCCATGAAGTCCTTCTGGATTTTTCAGCAGGAAAAAATCTTTTGGTTCTCCAGCATACTTTATGCCCATGTCTATTATGACGCCTACTTTAGTTTACATGGTGAGCCTATTTGTGTGTGCTCTGCATCAATATCTTATTACTGCTGAAATTATAAAGTTTATTTAATTCATTCAATACATATTTTTTTAAGGAATATTGAGAAGTACATTAGAAACAACAATCTCAGGGTTAAATGGAATGTTTCTTCAAAAGGAACATGACACAAAAGTCCAACTTCAAAACATGCGATGAGTGAGCAAGTCAATTAAAGGGCCACTGATGGTGGTGGTAGATGAGCTGGCAGTCTTCTTCCTCAGCCTGGAGATGGTCCCTGAAACACTCCCAGCCACCACTAAGGCCCTGATGAAAATACTATAAAATTCTCTAATATTCTCCAGTTCCTAGTTTGTGCCCAAATCTCCTCACAGCATTCCCAAACAGATTTTGAGCCTCATACTCTCATACTCCAATGTAAGAGAACGGAGTACTTCCAATCATTCAATACATATTTATTGAGTATCTATGTTGCTCTAGAGCAATATAGTAAACAGTGAACAAGACATACAGAATATGCATTTCAGAGGACCATTCCACACTACTTAACATGTATCTTATACTCTAAGTCCACAGTAAGGCACATTTCTAAATATCATGACTGAAATCCGAATTCATCTGAAATACGTATATCAAAAAGTTTTATTTTCAGAACATAAAAGCAAGACTATAAAGTAAATTAAAAGTCTTCAGGGGCTGGGGATTGTAGCTCAGTAGTAGAGCACTTGCCTAGTATGGGGCCCTGGGTTCCATCCCCACAGGAGAATTTTTTAAAAAATTGTCTTCAGAGCAGCATGATTAGAAGTTCATAACACAGATGCATTTGACTCTTATGCCATTTAACCACAAAGACCTTGTCAAGTCCTCACACAAACTAAGCCCTTTGCTCTCAGTTTATGCACATTTCTAACAATAACAATCATGACAACAACCACAGTGACCTGGGGCATCTGATTTCCAAACTCATTTCAGCTGAGAAGCAGCAAATTAGGAGCAAGGAGTAGAAACAGCACAGTCACTAACATGGGCATCAGTGAGATTGACGGCAGGAAGGGAAGACCCAGAAAAGCTAAAAAACAAAACAACAATAAAAACTCAGCAATCTGGGGAGATCCAACATGGCGGCGGGCGCGGAGAGATCAAATCTCTGACCTCTTCAGCTGCGATGGAATAGGGAGTCGTAAACTGTCTAAATGCTGTTTGCTCAGGATCACTAGGCAATTCAGAGCTGACGTGGATCTGGGGCGAACAGTCCAGGCCTCTCAGAACACACACCGAGCCGGGATCGGCTGCATTCAAGCTCTCGTTCGCCTGCTTCTCGCAGCCAAACCGCTATGACTCAGCACTAACGATCCCGCCGAAACAACTGGTCGGCCCTTCTGATCCTACGGAAGTAAATGCCAACCGAGCCTTCATAGGCAGTGGCCACAGGATTGAAACGGGGCTTGGGAGAGACAGTCAGGACCCACCCATTGCATTGGTCACCTGGCAAAGGGAACTAACTGTCACCATTTGCATGGGATACCACCATGGCAGAGAACTGATGTCACCAAAACGCGGCGGACGAGATAACTTCATTGAAACCAGAGGCAACAGCATCAAATAAATTTATAGGAGTAAACAGTAACTCAGCAGTCAAACAGAACAAGAAGTAACATGAGCAGCTTGAAAAAGCAAGGAAGAAAAGGAGTACAAACAATGCAGGACAGCCTAAATATTCAGGAGGACCTAGAGCCATCAGAAAAATGGTAATATAAGGAACTCAAGGAATACCTTAGACAGATGGAATGGAACCTTAAAGAGGATACGAGACAGCAAATTCAAACAGTGAAAGAATACATTGAAAATGAATTACATAAACAGATAAAAGAAGAAGTTAAGCACCTTTATCAGGAGATAGAGATTATTTTAAAAAATCAAACAATAATTCTAGAAATGAAAGAAACTATAAACCAAATTAAAAACTCAAATGAGAGTATCACTAACAGAGTGGAGCAAGTAGAAGCCAGAACGTCAGATAATGAAGACAAAATATTTCAACTTGAAAAGAGTCTAGCCAACTCAGAAAGGCTGGTTAAAAATCACGAGAAAAACATCCAAGAGATATGGGATAATATAAAAAAACCAAATTTAAGAGTCATCGGGATAGAGGAAGGCACAGAGAATCAAACCAAGGGAATGAGTAACCTGCTGAATGAAATAATTACATAAAACTTTCCAGAAATAAAAAAGGAAATGAATATACAAATTGTAGATGCATACAGGACACCGAGCACACAAAATCACAGTAGACCAATGCCAAGACACATTGTTATGAAGATATCCAATATACAAAACAAAGAGAAAATATTAAAAGCTACAAGAGAAAGGAGGCAGATTACATTCAGGGGTAAACTAATAAGGTTAACAACGGATTTTTCATCACAGACGCTGAAAGCAAGAAGATCCTGGAACAACGTATTTCAAACACTGAAAGACAATGAATACCAACCAAGAATTCTGTATCCAGCAAAATTAAGCTTCAGGTACAACAACAAAATAAAAATCTTTCATGATAAACAAAAGCTAAAAGAATTTGCAGCCAGAAAAACAGCATTGCAAAGCGTCTTGAGCAAAACACTACACGAGGAAGAAATGAAAAACAATAACCAAAACCATCAGTGGGAAGTGCCTTGGTAAAGACAGAGGACAGGGGGAAAGCTAATCATGGAGAAACAAACTAAATTAGAAAAAAAAAGATAAATAATCAAACATGCCAGGAAGTACAAACCATATATCAATAGTAACTCTAAATGATAATGGCTTAAACTCTCCAATAAAGTGACATAGGCTGGTAACATGGATTAAAAAAACAAATCCAACAATATGCTGCCTCCAGGAGACACATCTGATTGGAAAAGACATACACAGGCTCAAGGTGAAAGGTTGGGAAAAAATATACCACGCACACGGTCCCCGTAAGCAAGCAGGGGTGGCCATCCTCATATCGAATAAAATCGACTTCAAGACTAAGTTAATCAAAAGGGATAAGGAAGGACATTATATACTGTTAAAAATAACCATTCACCAACAAGACATAACAATTATCAATATTTATGCACCAAATAATGGTGCTGCGATGTTCATAAAACAAATTCTCCTCAAGTTCAAGAATCAAATAGACCACAACACAATAATTATGGGTGACTTCAACATACCTCTCTCACCATTGGACAGATCCTCCAAACAAAAGTTGAATAAAGAAACTATTGAACTCAATATCACAATCAATAACCTAGACTTAACTGACATATATAGAATATATCAACCATCATCAAGTGGATATACTTTTTTCTCAGCAGCACATGGATCCTTCTCAAAAATAGACCATATATTATGCCATAGGGCAACTCTCAGTAAATATAAAGGGGTAGAGATAATACCATGCATTTTATCTGATCATAATGGAATGAAACTGGAAATCAATGATAAAAGAAGAAAGGAAAAATCCTACATCACATGGAAAATGAACAATATGTTACTGAATGATCAATGGGTTACAGAAGACATAAAGGAGGAAATCAAAAAATTCTTAGAGATAAATGAAAATACAGACACAACATATCGGAATCTATGGGACACAATGAAAGCAGTTTTAAGAGGGAAATTCATTGCCTGGAGGTCATTCCTCAAAAAAAGGAAAAACCAACAAATAAATGAGCTCACACTTCATCTCAAAGCCCTAGAAAAGGAAGAACAAAACAACAGCAAATGTAGCAGAAGGCAAGAAATAATTAAAATCAAAGCGGAAATCAATGAAATTGAAACAAAAGAAACTATTGAAAAAATTAACAAAACTAAAAGTTGGTTCTTTGAAAAAATAAATAAGATCGACAGACCCTTAGCCATGCTAACGAAGAGAAGAAGAGGGAGAACTCCAATTACTAACATACAGGATGAAAAACGCAATATCACAACAGATGCTACAGAAATACAGAAGACAATTAGAAATTATTTTGAAAATCTATATTCCAATAAAATAGAAGATAGTGAAGACATTGATAAATTTCTTAAGTCATATGATTTGCCCAGACTGAGTCAGGAGGATACACACAATTTGAACAGACCAATATCAATGGATGAAATAGAAGAAGCAATCAAAAGACTACCAACCAAGAAAAGCCCAGGACTGGATGGGTATACAGCAGAGTTTTACAAAACCTTTAAAGAAGAATTAATACCAATACTTTTCAAGTTATTTCAGGAAATAGAAAAAGAAGGAACTCTTCCAAATTCATTCTATGAGGCCAACATCACCCTGATTCCGAAACCAGACAGAGACACCTCAAAGAAAGAAAACTATAGACCAATATCTCTGATGAACTTAGATGCAAAAATCCTCAATAAAATTCTGGCGAATCGGATACAAAGGCACATCAAAAAAATTGTGCACCATGATCAAGTGGGATTCATCCCTGGGATGCAAGGATGGTTCAATATACGGAAATCAATAAAGGTTATTCACCACATCAATAGACTCAAAGATAAGAACCATATGATCATCTCGATAGACGCAGAAAAAGCATTCAACAAAGTACAGCATCCCTTTATGTTCAAGACATTAGAAAAACTAGGGATAACAGGAACTTACCTCAACATTGTAAAAGCTATCTATGCTAAGCCTCAGGTTAGCATCATTCTGAATGGAGAAAAATTGAAGGCATTCCCTCTAAAATCTGGAACAAGACAGGGATCACCACTTCTATTCAATATAGTTCTCGAAACACTGGCCAGAGCAATTAGACAGACGAAAGAAATTAAAGGCATAAAAATAGGAAAAGAAGAACTTAAATTATCACTATTTGCAGATGACATGATTCTATACCTAGAAGACCCAAAAGGGTCTACAAAAAAACTACTAGAACTAATAAATGAATTCAGCAAAGTGGCAGGATATAAAATCAACATGCATAAATCAAAGGCATTTCTGTATATCAGCGACAAAACTTCTGAAACTGAAATGAGGAAAAACACTCCATTCACAATATCCTCCAAAAAAATAAAATACTTGGGAATCAACCTAACAAAAGAGGTGAAAGATTTATACAATGAAAACTACAGAACCCTAAAGAGAGAAGTAGAAGAAGATTTTAGAAGATGGAAAAATATACCCCGTTCATGGATAGGCAGAACTAACATCATCAAAATGGTGATATTACCAAAAGTTCTTTATAGGTTTAATTCAATGCCAATCAAAATCCCAACGGCATTTCTTGTAGAAATAGATAAAGCAATCATGAAATTCATATGGAAAAATGAAAGACCCAGAATAGCAAAAGCAATTCTAAGCAGGAAGGGTGAATCTGGTGGTATAGCGATTCCAGATTTCAAACTATATTACAGAGCAATAGTGACAAAAACAGCATGGTACTGGTACCAAAACAGGTGGGTGGACCAATGGTACAGAATAGAGGACACAGAGACTAATCCACAAAGTTACAACTATCTTATATTTGATAAAGGGGCTAAAAGCATGCAATGGAGGAAGGATAGCATCTTCAACAAATGGTGTTGGGAAAACTGGAAATCCATATGCAACAAAATGAAACTGAATCCCTTTCTCTCGCCAAGCACAAAAGTTAACTCAAAATGGATCAAGGAGCTTGATATCAAATCAGAGACTCTGCGTCTGATAGAAGAAAAAGTTGGCTCCGATCTACATATTGTGGGGTTGGGCTCCAAATTCCTTAATAGGACACCCATAGCTCAAGAGTTAATAACAAGAATCAACAAATGGAACTTACTTAAACTAAAAAGTTTTTTTCTCAGCAAGAGAAACAATAAGAGAGGTAAATAGGGAGCCTACATCATGGGAACAAATTTTTACTCCTCACACTTCAGATAGAGCCCTAATTTCCAGAGTATACAAAGAACTCAAAAAATTAGACAATAAGATAACAAATAACCCAATCAACAAATGGGCCAAGGACCTGAACAGACACTTCTCAGAGGAGGACATACAATCAATCAACAAGTACATGAAAAAATGCTCACCATCTCTAGCAGTCAGAGAAACGCAAATCAAAACCACCCTAAGATACCATCTCACTCCAGTAAGATTGGCAGCCATTATGAAGTCAAACAACAAGTGCTGGCGAGGATGTGGGGAAAAGGGTACTCTTGTATATTGCTGGTGGGACTGAAAATTGGTGCGGCCAATTTGGAAAGCAGTATGGAGATTCCTGGGAAAGCTGGGAATGGAACCACCATTTGACCCAGCTATTGCCCTTCTCGGACTATTCCCTGAAGACCTTAAAAGAGCGTACTACAGGGATACTGCCACATCGATGTTCATAGCAGCACAGTTCACAATAGCTAGACTGTGGAACCAACCCAGATGCCCTTCAATAGATGAATGGATAAAAAAAATGTGGCATTTATACACCATGGAGTATTACTCAGCACTAAAAAATGACAAAATCATGCAATTTGCAGGGAAATGGATGGCACTAGAGTAGATTATGCTTAATGAAGCTAGCCAATCCCTAAAAAACAAATACCAAATGTCTTCTTTGATATAATGAGAGTAACTAAGAACAGAGCAGGGAGGAAGAGCAGGAAGAAAAGATTAACATTAAACAGAGACATGAGATGGGAGGGAAAGGGAGAGAAAAGGGAAATTGCATGGAAATGAAGGGAGACCCTCACTGCTATACAAAATTACATGTAAGAGGTTGTGAGGGGAATGGGAAAATAAACAAGGAGAGAAATGAATTACAGTAGATGGAGTAGAGAGAGAAGATGGGAGGGGAGGGGAGGGGGGATAGTAGAGGATAGGAAAGGTAGCAGAATACAACAGTCACTAATAGGGCATTAGGTAAAAATGTGGATGTGTAACCGATGTGATTCTGCAATCTGCATTTGGGGTAAAAATTGGGAGTTCATAACCCACTTGAATCTAATGTATGAAATATGATATGTCAAGAGCTTTGTAATGTTGTGAACAACCAATAAAAAAATAAAAATAAATAAAAATAAATAAATCAATTAAGATAAAAAAACTCAGCAATCTGCAGCCATTTAGAATAGGGACAAATAATTCTGTATACCTCAGAAGGGCTTGAGGGCTTCTCAGTGTTATAGCTCAATACTACTTTTAATGACAACCCTGAGTGATCTAGCTGGGTTATGTTTATAATGCACTATTTTAGAAGGCAGAGAAGAGTAACATACTGGAAATGTTTCCATCCAAGATAATTAAAAGTAAAACTGTTGGTGTTTAAAAGGACTAATCCTCAGCCATCTATTAAACTCACTTATCCAGAACGGCTCTCCCCATCACCCCCCACCTACAGCCTCTGGAGCTGGGGTTTTATTATACATCTTTGTATTACTTGATCCATTTGCTTCAGAACATTCGTTGGCTCTCAGCATTTAGTTCAGTTTTCATTCAGTAAGTTTTATTCCCATTTTTTTTTTTGCACAACACTCTAAGAGGGCCAACGGAGGACACAAAAGATTTGACCCTAGGTTTGTCCCAGGGATGCTCAAGGTCTAAGTGAGGAGATAAGATCTGCATCCTTGACTGGACATAGGATACAAAGGAATGAGACACAAATAAGTGTCTGGTGAAATGGAAATGCATAGTGTGAGAAAGGAATAGAGCTAATCAACCCAGAGTTTCTAGAGATGGAAGATTTGGGAAGGTCATTTTGGGTAAAGAAAATAACAGGAGTAGTATACACTAGAGGTTAAAAAAAAAGAGCAAATTGTGTTTTGTCAATAGTAAAGAGGTATCTGGCAGACTGGGGCTAAGGGGAGTCTGCATGGGAATAATAAGAGGTAAGTTTGGAGCATTTACACAGTTTTGTGGAAATTCCTGTGACTTTCCAAGGTCATGTCTTAGTCTGTTCAGGTAGCCATAACAAGACACCACAGCCTGGGTGTCTTCAACCACAGAATTTATTTCTTACCCTTCTGGAGGCTGGGAAGTCCAAGATCAAGGTACTGACCAATGTGGTTTCTGGTGAGTTCTCTCTTCTTGGTTTTGAGATGGCAGCCTTCTTGCTGTGTCCTCACATGGTGGAGGGGTGTGGGGGGGTGAGAGGAGAGAGAGAGAGAGAGAGAGAGAGAGAGAGAGAGAGAGAGAGAGAGAGAGAGAGATCTCTGATGTCTAATCCCAGCATGAGATCCCTACCTACCTTCATGACCTCCTTCAGCCCTATTCACCTCCCAAAGGTCTGATCTCTAAATACTACCACATTGGGGTTAGGGCTTCAATCTCAGGATTTAGGGGAAATAAATCTTTAATTCATAACAGAGCATGCGAACATAAATCCCTGCATTTTTTTGAAAAAAAGCTTGATGTATAGATGGCTGTTGTCTTCAGTCATGTCATTTTGCTAGAGAGCTTATGTAGTAGCTAGTTGCCAGTTATAAAACTTGACTCAATTTTTCTCTTCTTTATTTATTTGACAGATAAAACCATGGTAAATATTTAAACTCATTGGTTTAGAAGCTCTGGAGGATCCAACTTGTAGAGGACACCACCTAGAGCAGTAGAAGTGCCTGAAGCTTTAGGTGATATTTAACAGATTCATGGGTAATTGAGTATGAACACAAGCACTTTCTAAAGCTTGTTAACTGGTAAGGACTGGTGATTTATTAGGCTGTTAAAATGAGGTTCTAATAACTGCTTTCACCTTTCTCAATAGACTATTAGCTCTGAGGGGATGAAGTGTTTTCCCTAGTGTCTAGCCCCATACCTACCAGCAAGATGGAATTTAGTGTTAAATGAACAATTGAATGAACGATTGAATGCAAAACAAATTTATTTATTAACACTAGACTAAAGTAAAATCATGTATTTCTCAAAATGAACTTGGTCCGAATTGGCTGGGATTTTTGTGACTGGTGGATCATGCTTCTTTTTTTTTTTTTTTTTTTTTACAAATTGAAAAACCACAAAATCAGGGATTTTTAAAGGAATTCTTTCACAAACGTGTTCATTGTAAATCCAATACACGTCTCCTGTTGAATTGGCTGCTTTGTGTAATCGAGAGCCAATTTCAATGTTCACATGACAATGAAAATCTCAAGCTTAAATTTATTAATATGTTGCCTTGGCTGAACACCAGGTCTCTTAATAGCAAAATATGGAGAACAAGGATATTAGTCTCCAAAGACTTGAGTCTGATTTTGAAAATAAACGGATGTTCTTTAAAAAATCTTTCAGAAGAAGGCATAACTGTAGAACTATAAAGCAATTTAAGTGAAAAATAATTCAAAAGACGGAATCAAATTAAATTTTAGTATGATGTTTAGTTTGGAGCTCCTGCTGAAAGAAGGCCTGAGAGTCAAAATATTTAAGTGTTTTTAGAGCTCACCCAAGCAATTCAAATCCTGAAACTCACTGTTAGAGAACTGCTTATCTAGACATACTTGACAGGTAATTTGCCAAACAAACCAGGCTATGGAGCAGAAGCACTGCATGTTTAACTAGGCAGACCCCAGAAAAAGGGACTCGTTCATTTCTAGTAACCATGGCTGTCTTATATTGCTAAGTATCTGTCCAACACTATGTCAAGTGCTATACTGACATTATTTTATCCAATCCTTTAAAAATTCCTATTAAGCAGATGAGGAAGCTAAGACTTAAAAATAATTAGAGAAAACCATTCCAAATCAATGAACCCTTAACTGGCAAAGTAGGATTTGAACCCAAGACTACTGAATTCCAAAGTCTTTTCTTTGGGCCACTCCATTCTATTCCGTTGTTTCTCCAAGGGTGGTCCTCGAACTGACAACATCAGCATCATCTGGGAACTTGGTGGAAACCAAAGTCCAAAAACCCACACAGACCTTCTGAGTCAGAAACTCTGGGTGTAGGGCCTATGACTATTTGAACCAGCTCTCCAGGAGTTACTAATGTACAAAAAAAGTTGGGGAAGTACATCTCTATTTTTCCAGCTTAGCAAGAATGCAGGATATTCCTTATAGATTCGTATAAAACTCAGAAAATTAACATTACATCCATCTCTTTGTTTGAGCCATGTGAATAATAGTCACTATACCAGTGGTGACAATTTCTACAAATAGAATATGTAAAATGAGCTCCAGGGAAAATGACACAGAACATTATTATTATCTTAAAAAATGAACAAAAGTACAATAATTGGAAGTCTTTCAAGACCTGACTACACATATTGGTTTGGGATTAAAATAGTAATCACTTAGCTCATTTTGAGCTTTAATAGATAAAACAGATTTTAATATAATCTGAGAAATGTGTATTTTGCCAAGAGGGCAAGAAAAGAGAAGAGCAACCATTCAGGGTGCTGTGATTAAAGTGAAATATAATATTTGAAAATGGCAATCAGAATTCCAATCTATTGCTATGACCAGTTATCTTGCCAAATAATGAAATGTATTGACATTAATGCTGAGCTGTCATTGGCATGTTATAAGACATCGACATTTTCTAAGCAAAGTTACTGGAAGTCATTCAAATATTCATAATGGTGTAATAGGTGAACTGGAGACGTTTTCTTTCAAAAAAACATTTTTGTTCCAAATGCCTTGATGAGAAAATATTTGGAAGAAGGCACAATAAATTTATATAAGACTTATATGGCTGAAATTGATTTTTATTTCCCTGGGAATTTAAGAATCTTTTAATAGTTGAGAGCTGGTGTACAGCTGCAAGAGGTTGGCTTAATGCGAAGCCAATATTTATGCTTTCTTGATAGAACAAATGAGAGTTCTTGTTCTGTTTTCTGTCTTACTGATGCTGAAAACCTGGCAACGCTGGGATATGATATTTTGCCTCTTCAAAATGTTTCTAAATTGTTGCTCACTGTTTGGTATTTCATCTCAAAGCTGCTTTATTTATAATATTATTAAACCTCAAGGAAATCCATATGGTAAAAAAGAATGGAGAAATTTTATGATTTTAGTGTTTTATTCTTTTTTTAAAGAATTTACTTGAAACTGAAAATTGTTCTAGTCTGTTATTTATTCTTAAGGTGTGTATCCATACTTTGCAATGGGATGGCTTAAGCAGATGGGTAAATTATATTACACAATAAATGTTATGGCTGAGGTCTAATTCTGTAGAAATTCCTTTTTCAAGTAGGTATGTGAAAGTTTGTTGGATTCTTGCTATTTCTGTCTTAAATAAAGCAAATCCAGCCTTGTGAACAAGTGAAGATCTACCAACAGCTACCAACAGCTCTCACTCCTTCATAACTTCTGGATTTTTTTTTTTTTTTTAGTGTTGCTTATTTACTCCTCTTGCTTACCATCTCTCTACTATATTGAGGATCTACTAAGGGCCAGCATTATGCTGGGGGCTTTAATGGTAGGTCATATATCCAGGTGTGGTTCTCTAACACATGGTAAACACTGGAGCAAATATTATATGCAAAATAATACTTGTGCTCTCAGCAGATGTGTCTGTAGACAAAATAATTTAGGCTCCCCCAGAATCCTAGCTATAATGTAGTGTTGAAGATCATGTGTATTAGGGCTGGAGATGCAACTCAGTGGTAGAGCACTTACCTAGCAGGCATGAGAATCTCGGTTTGATCCCACCACCAAAAAAAAAAAAAAAAAAAAAAAAAAAAAGAAAGAAAGAAAAAAGAAAAAAAAAAGGAGGAGGAGGAGGAAGAAAAGTATTGGTGGTACCACGCAGGATTGATTCTAATCCTTGCTCTACTGCTTACTGTTTAAGATCTCTGTGATCAGTCTTTTAAACATTCCAGGCCTCCATTTCCAACCTCCCAGGACTATTGTGAGGATTAATACGGAATGCTTAGAGCAGTGCCTGGTTTGTGGTAGGAGGTTGATATATTGTAGCCATCATTATTATTCTCAGGACCTTATTTTCCTTATCTGTAAATTGATGCATTAAACAAACCAACAAAAACCATATGGAATTATTGTGAGGAATGAGGTGGAGAACCTAATATGCCTTTTCACTATTGTATGTTAGCATGCAGATGCTTGGCATATTGCAGTTACAAATAAAAATGTAAATAAATGGATAAATGAATTATATATGTAAAACATTTAGCACAGTGCCTGGCACACAAGCCGTGTTCAATAAATGGAGGCTTCTATGTAAGTATTTTAAACTATTTTAAAACTATTTTGTAAATCCTTTAAAAGAACATTTTCTCAAGCCTGACCTGTGTCCATAGTACTGTTTAGATGGGAAATCTTCACTGCCTGAACTAAGACTTGCAAAGCGTTTGTCCAGTGGCATTGTGGAATAATACCTTGACTAGAAAGGAGTTAGTGGTAAGATCATTAAGTCAGAAATCCAAGAGACCAAGACTCAAGTCCTGGCTCAGTTATTTCCTAGACCTCTTCAAGTCTCTCTTCTTGATTATAAAATGATTAGTTTGGATTGAAACCTCCCCTTAATGACTCTGGATCTTCTATCAATTTAGAAATTGTATTGTAAATCTTTGTTCCTGAACATATGAACAATTTTTATGACTTATCCTTCATGTATTAGCATACTTATTTCACAAGTGCACACATAAATGTGAATGTGAGGGAGAGTCAGTAGTACCTGCTATACATTTTAATTCAATATATGAACTTTTCTTCTAGAACACTGAATTAATCTTTCCTTTTGTCCTTCCTTTTTCTTTTCTTTCTTTCTTTCTCTCTCTCTCTCTCTCTCTCTCTCTCTCTCTCTCTCTCTCTTTTTTTGGTGATGTCTTCATAGAGTTGTACATGTAGATCTGTCATCTCCATTAGATTAGAAATGAGAAATCTTCTCAAAGAAAAATCCCTGATTGAGACCTATTTTTTTCCATTCCATGGAACCACCATATGACCCAGAGGTATCACTCCTTGGTATTGATCCTAACCCATACATGTGTTTATGGCAGCACAATTTACAATAGCCAAACTATGGAACCAGCCTTGATGTCCATCAGTGGATAAATGGATTTTAAAAATATGATATATACACACAATAAAGTTTTATCCAGTCATCGAGAAAAAAAAATAAATTATGTTATTTGCAGGAAAATGAATGGAACTTGAGAACATTATGTTAAAGGAACTCAGAAAGTCAAGGGTTGTATGTTCTCTCTCATACGTAGAAGCTGGACAGGAAAAAAGGAAATAAAAGGTGTGGATATTTTTTGTGAAAATCAAACGGAAATTAATATAGTAGAGGAAAGGGACCAGAGAGAGAAAGGGAAATAATGAGGAATGACATTGACCCAGTTATATTGTCATATTTTGTGCATGTATGAATATGTAACAACAAATCCCACCATCATGTACAATTATAATGTACTAATAAAAGTATGGTAAAAAGGAAAAAACCTATTTTTTTTCTATTTCAGTCTAATAGGATTCCCACCTTCCACACTTGTCCATTTTTTCTTGCTTGTGTCAATTTAACATTTATCATATATCCAACTTGTTAGATGTGTGTGTTTGTCTACCTGTTTCCCAATATAGGAACAGATGTCACTAAGTGAGTACTATTTTCAGAGACCATTGTCTAATTTTCTAATGCTAGAAACTTGTCTAATTCTTACAATCTCATTTCTAATCTAAGGTTCTGAGGTATCATGGGAACCAAAGCTTTGTTCCCCTATTTCTATTCCAACATTCAACAGGCCTGAACATCAGTGTCCCCATCTTATGACAAGTTCTTGAAAGCTTGCTGTGGAGAGCTCAAACATACTCTAGAGACTCTCTGAGACCTCCCATACTCTAAGAGTTTTTAATTTTTTTTTTTTTTTTGGTATTACCATTTGCAAAAGTAAGAGATTGGACAAGGCTATTATTTCTGGTCATAAAAACAAGAGAGCACATACTTAAATGGAGTAATAAATACAGTTTTGAAGTCTTTTTTTTAATTACGGGGAACTCTTGAAAAGTGGATATCATAATCAACCCTAGGAAAGTTACATTAAACCTAGCATTTGGATTAGTCAAGATAAGCTAACAGCTTCAAATTTTCAGAGATTCACACAATAAAAGTTCATTTCTGACTCATGCAGGTGTTCTTGGCCAGCCATTGATTCCCTCATTAGCAACTCGGGGCCTAGGCTTCTTCCATCTTGTAGATCCACATTCAGGATCCTCTCCATTCAGCTGCAGGATGAGAACAGAGAGAATGTAGAAGATTTAGCAGGTTTTTATAGGCCAGGCCTAGATATATATCACTTCCCACCTATATTCCAGAGGCCAGAACTTAGCCACTGGCCATACCTTACTGCAAGGAAGACTGAGAAATGAAAGTCCAGTAAGAAAAGAGAACAGGGTAAGCAAACACACATCTACTATAGTCCTAAACATATACTTTACATTCAGCATTATTATTTGCCTGTAAAGAGCCCATAAATTGTTACCCTTTTCACCACTGGTACCTCTGACACTATTTAATAACCACTATCAGAGCCTCAACATAATACAAAGCCTAGGATAAATTGTAAGCTGTGATAAGAAATGACCTCTGAATTAAGAATATTGCTCAAAAATACAGCTCTCATCCCACTTTAATACTAACAAAAAATAAACTAAGGATAAAGTAGAGAAGAAATATTTTTGTAGCATGCATTTCATTTAACTATACCTCTTGAGGCCAAGACCTGATTTATGTATCCATGGTCCTTATTTGGTATCTGGCATATACTAGGAGTTACATAAGTATTTGTTTTTAGGGAACAAAATAGAGAAATGTATTGAAAGAGTGCAGAGAACAAACTGGGGGTTGCACTGTAGAGCTTTAGGAGATGAAGTTTGCATTGGGATTATTATTAGAGTTGTATCGTAGATAGCCAGGGGGAAAGAGCAATCAGAAAATGCACCCAAGAGAATGTGGAGATTGAACAGGGCTTTGAAATTTTTACATGAACATAAAAAGAGTCAAGACGTCAGAGACAAGAAAGACCCTGTGCAGAAGCCCAGAGTCGTGAAAAGACAGCTCACAGACCAGGTAACTGGGAGTTCTGCTGAGTAACAGAGATAATGGATGAAAGGCAGAGAAGTACTTAGCCATTCAATAATGGAGGATGTTGAATGCCACACTAAGTTTGAAGTTCTTTTGGTAGACGTTCAGGAATTGTTGTTCCTTTCAAAGGAAGGAGATGGTGTGAGCCAACCATACAGTAGGAAACTCAGTGGCCTTCTGTGGAAAATGGACTGAAGTAATGAAAGGCAGACAACTTGGGAGGCCACTGCCATAATGCTGCTGAGAGATGTGAAAGACCTAGTTAGGATAATGACTAAGTGGACAGAAGGACATTGTGACTCATTGGCTGCTCCAGGTAGGAGTGAGTTGGAAGACAGTGGGTTGATTACAAAAAGGGAAAGGAGCTTTTAAAATAGAGATGATATGTTCAGTGCAGTATATATTACGTTTGAGCAGGACACCTTCATAAATATCTGGTCCAGAGTTCATGAAAGAGGAAAGAAGAAGATTTATGAACTATGAGCCCATGGTTAGTGGCTTAATCCACAAAGGGCATGTAGGCAGGTAGGTTCTTCACTGGTTCTTAACAGGGTTATATGTGAATATAGGAGGGGAGTGTTGGTCTAGTTCACCTATTACTGAGTAATAAACTATTCCAAAACTTAATTATAGAACAAAAGCATTTATTTTCACTCATAATTTATTGGGCCAGGAATTTGGAAAGGATTTGGCTAGGTAATTTTTTTTAAATGACATTTGCTATAGGGGCTGGGCTGGGAGGATCTATTTGCAAGATAGTATCTCCCCTTATTTATGGGATCTTGTCCTTTGAGGACACTTCATATGACTTAGGATTCTAATCTCATGGTGGTTTCAAGATAATCATACTTCTTATGAGAAGCACGAAGTAAAAGGCACTAGGCCAATAAAGGGCCATGCCTGGAACTATCATCATTTCTGTCCCACTATTAGATGTCACAGGTGCAATCCTATTTAAAGATGTTGAGACCTGTACTTTATCTCTTGATGGGGGAATGGCACAGTCACACTGCAGAACAGAAAGTAAGATGGAGTGTTCATTAAATTCACCTGGGGAACTTTTCCAAATCAGCTATTATGCTCCCAAGTTTTAAATAAGTTCCAATTATGGATTGGCAATTATGACACATATGCTTGTCTAACACCCACTGGGGTGTGGAGGATAGAGGGAAAATGGCCCAGGACTGAAATATGCAAAGAAGAGAGCAGCTCTGAGTAGGGAGTTTCTACTGAGAGACCAGAGATGAAGGAAAGGAACTAGAAACAGTATGAGAGTCAAAGGAGGAGAGAATTTCAAAGAGGGTGGGGTCAGAGCACTAAATGCTCTGGGGACAATGAGAATGAGAACTGAGCACAAACTGCTAACCGGCCTCTCCGCAATCTGTTTCAGTTGGGTAGAAATTTGAATTCAGAAGCTTGCAAATTGGGTCTGCAACCAATAGTTTTAAGGACTGAAATAGTAGTTACATGACAGTAATATAAGCCAATTGCAGATAACAGCAGTTATGTACGACTATTCACAATCAAAGAGACACATTTGTTGACAGCCTCCACACTGTGTCAACATGGCAGAAGGGAAAGTGAGCACCTGTGAGACAGAGAAAGGTTGGGGACCAAACTTATCCTTTGATCAAGAGCCCACTTCTTACTGCCATTACCATGTCAATTAAATTTAAATATGAATTTTGGGGGTGACATTCAAACCATAGCATTTGGTATTTACTTTTATAAAATTGGGGATATCAATCCAGAATTATATAGCATATTGGTTAGTTCTTTTTGTGTAACAAATCACCCCAAAACTCCATGGCTTAAAATCAAGGATCAGCAACTACATCCTGTGAGCCAGATGACTGTTTTTGGAAACAGAGCTTTATTTGGACACAGCCATGTTCATTTATTTACCTACTATTTTTGGCACTACAACAGCAATAGGGGAGTTAGGATGGCTTCATGAACCTATAATATTTACTATCATGCCTTTTAGAAAGAGAGAATTGCCAGATTCTATTTAAAACAATGAGTATATATTACTGATCTTGAGTTGGTGGGTTTTTTTCCTGGTCTCCCATGCCTCAGTCATGTTCAGTTTGTGTTCTGATGGAATGGGCTAGGTTCTCTCATATGTTGAGCTAGTCATCTTTTCATTGCTGTGACCAAATGCCTGACAAGAGAAACTTAGAGAAGGAAAGATTTATTTTAGCTCATGGTTTCAGAGGATTCAGTCCATGGTCGACTGGTGTCATGGCTTTGGGCTTGAAGTGAAGCAAACGCCAAGGCAGACATTGGTGGAAGAAGAAAGCTGTTCAGATCATGGCATCTGAGGAGAAAGAAAGGAGAGAAAGGAGAAATGGAGAAAAGATAAACACTCCAGCCAGGTCTGCAGTGATCTACTTCCAACAACTAGGTCCCACCTCCCAGTAAGTAGTCCATTCAACTATCAATGGATTAACCTACTGATGAGGTCAGAGCCCTTATGATCTAGTCATTTCCTAAAAGCCTTTGAACACACGAGACCTTGGGGGGACATTCCAGCTCCAAACCATAACATATGTGGTATTCAACTGGCTGTCAGCATCTAGGATCGCTTTCTCTGGGGTAGCTGGTATCTTTTTCTCCTTGTGTCTTTTTGTCCTTTATCAGTCTAGCCTAGTTCTAGAGTCTGAATGTTTACCTCCCAAATTCCTATATTAAACCTTAAGTCATCAATGAGATAGTATTAAGGGCCTTTAGGAGATGATTAAGACTTGAGGATAAAGACCTCATGAATAGAATGATCTTATACAAGAGATGTGAGGGAGCTATTTGCTCTTTTTTTGTGTGTTTCTATGTCTTCTGCCATGGGAGAATATAGATGCATCCCTTCTGGAGTAAGAAGTATTCAAGGCACCATGTTGGAAGAAGAGATCAAGCCTTCTGCTGAATCTTGGAATTCCCAGCATCCAGAACTAGGAGACATAAATTTTTATTACTCAGAAATTACCCAGTCTCAGATATTTTATAATATTAGGAACGGTCAAAGATACACCCAGGCTTGTCCATAAATTGCTAGTAAGTTTCCAATAAAGCAAGCAGATGCATACAAAGTCTCTTGAGACCTAGCTCAGAAGTGACGCCATCACTTCTGCCACTTCTGTTGGCTGAAGCAAATCAAGATCAACCAGATTCTAGAGGTGGGGAATAATCTTACTCAAGATCAAAGCCATATTGAAAAGCCATATTGAAAAGGATGTAGATACAGGGAGACAAAAAGTATTATAGCCACCTTTGCAGTTAATTTATCTCACAGAATATATAGAAATCACACCAGCCTGAGATTCCAGAAGACTAAGATTGGCTTCTGATCTAGCTGCAAACATACTGCGAACTTGGACCTTTGGGCCACAGACTCCTTAGGACTAAATTCTATATTAAAAAATGCCGTACTCTGTTCTTGTTTGCATTCAACAAGTGTTTATTTTCTTGGAATATTTTTTAAACAAGACTTGAAAATACTCTCTGTTTTCTAATGTGGTATTACTTGGGGCCAGCATAAGGGAAAACATCTGCTTTTATTTCATTCCCTTGACAGGGATTCTAAACATTTGTAATTTACATGAAAAAATTACAACAGTCATACTGGATTTCTTTAAAATATGAAGAAGGAAAGGTCTTGCAAATAAGAATGACAGAAGCCACCTTTCTAGTAAGAAGACAATCTATAGATGGTATTTACTCAGAATGACTCAAGGAAAAAAAATCCCCAAGTCCTTACCTTCACCCAGAAGTACTGGTAAAGAGGTAATGTAAGAGAGATTTAGGTTACCGAACCCTCTAGAGAGTACTGTAGGAAGGGTTATGAAGACCAGGCTTTCTGTATACTTGTTAAACCCTTTCCAAATGGAACTAGGAGGATGTTCCTGGACTGGCCCCTGGGGCAATCCTCAAGCAGCATCCTCTGTACCCAGTTTGCAAGAGAGCTCTCCAGGCATCCACCTTCAACAAGGTTGAGGCTCAAAACAGCTGGGGCTGGCTTTCATGATGATTTTCGTTCTTGTAATCTCCTTCTCCATTCTTCTCCAGGATACCTCTGTAAATAGAAAGCCAAAGTAGCTCCAATCATGAAATACCCTATTCATCAGCTCTCCTGTTTCCAAATCACTTCAATCTGGTCCCTTCCTCCATTTCCTAGCTATTGCTTACTGTTCATCCTTGTTCTGATGTTCCCTTTCCCTTCTTTCTCACTTATTCAGAATCTAATCAGTCTTCAGAGCCAGGATAAATTCTGACTTTCCCTGGAAGCTTCACTAATTCTAGGTCTCTCCGACGTCTCCCATACAGTCATAGTTTACTCAATAGGCAGCTTGAGTATGTGCTTAGGGCACTTACAATTCAAGTGCCTTATCCCACACTTCTCTGCTCCTGTCACAACCTTACCAAGTCTATGTGCATGTACATGTACACACACACACACACACACACACACACACACACACACTATTAGCTTTAATAAATGGAAAAATTCAGAAATAATTAATTTTAACTTTAGTGCATGTAACTTTTATGACAGTTCAATAACACTTTTTCATTACATGAGGAAGAAGGGTATGTAATCACTGTTTTTCAGTTCATAATATTCAGATTCTTAGTTTTGTACTTCCGTTAGTTAACTCTCCATCACTATAACAAAATACCTAAAATAATTAATTTATAAAGAGAAAAAGGTTTATTTTGGCTCACAGTTTTGGAGGTTCCACTTCATGATCCCTCAGCCCCATTGTTTTGGGCCTGTGGCAAAGCAGCACATCATAGCCGGTCTGTGTGGTAGAGAAAAACTGCTCATCTCATGACCAGGAAGCTAAAAAAAGGAAGAGGAGATGACCAGAGTACTATAGTCCCTTTGCGGGGAATATCCCCCAATTACCTAAAGACCTTCCACTGGGCCTTCTAAGAATCTACCACCTTCCAACAGTGCCACCCTGGGAACCACGTCTTTAACACATAGGCCTTTGGGGGACTTTCAAGATCTTAGCTATAGAAGTACTGGTCTTCCCTCTGAAATTATATTGCACTTAATGAATTTTGCATAGGCACAGGAATTTAATTGTAAATTGTCATATATATATATATATATATATATATATATAGAGAGAGAGAGAGAGAGAGAGAGAGAGAGAGAGAGAGAGAGAGAGAGAGTCTATGGTTGAGTACATGAATTCTGAAGTAAGAGTGGTGTTGTTAGAATCTTAACTCTGACATTGACCGGCAAAGTATTTGTGATACAGTCTCCAATTAGGCCTGACATCAACTCTTTTGCTTCCTGTACACGCATGCTATTCCTCTGCCGGAAGGTGGCACATCTTTCCCCTTCTCTTAAATCTTGGTTAGCTTGTGACTGCTTTGACCACTAGACTGGCAGAAGTGATGTTCTGAGACTTCTGAGTCAGGCCTTAAAAGAACAGGAAGATCCCATTTCTTTCTTCTTGGAATGCTCCTTCTTGGAACTGGGCTGTCATCCCGCCAAGGGAATATGAAGGAACATGGATGCACTCTTCAGATAACCCCAGCTGTGTCCCATCGATAGCTAGCACCAGTTGCCAGGCATGTGAATGAACCATTTTGGATACTCCAGTCCAGATGAGCCTCCAGATAAATGCAGCCCCAGACAGCATCAAGTGGACCAGAAGAACTGCCCCACAGAGCCCAGTCAACTTATAGAACTGTGAGATATAACAAAATGCTGGTTGTTCAATTCGTTAAGTTTTGGGATGATTTGTTATGCAGCAATAGATGACAGGAACAGTATTTAACCTCACAGATTTGGATTTTTCCTCTGTAAAATGGAGTCAATAATAGTATATATCTCATAGGTCTCTTTTGAGAATTATGCTATTTCTCTCATTACTTTTATTATATATGTTTTATATATGGATATATATTATATATATGCATATTGTGTATATATTTGACAGAAAATTGAACCAAGGGGGTGCTCTACCACCAAGCTACATCCTCAGTATCCCCCCCTTTTTTGGATACAGGGTCTTGCTAAGTTGTTGAGGGGCTGACCTCAGACTTGTGATCATCCTGCCTCTCTCCCTAGTAGCTGGGTCATTATTATTTTTAATATGCAAGGAAAGGCTCTGTCACCGGTGAAAAGAATTTCTGAATTAGAGAGCAGATATGAGTGCAGAAGTTGTAGGGACAGGAGAGAAAATAAGTGCAGCTAACATTTATTGGATACCTACTGTGTGTCAGGACTTGTTCTAGGTTTTCACATATCTTCCTTGTTTCTCACAGAGACCTTATTAGGCACATACTTTTATCCTGGTCACTGGGTTGAGGTTCAGAGAGGCTAAGCCAGTTTACTCAAGGTCTTACAGCCAGGAAATAGTGTAAATAAACTTCAAACCCCAGTCAGTCTGACTAAAAAGCCCATTTTTATTTATTTTTTCCTCACCTTCCTACATACTTTGGATAGAGGGGCTTCCTGAAATCTTCCAACATATAATTACTTTTTTTTCAGTGAGAAATGACATAATTGATCAGATTCTGTTCAACTCAACCAACATTCTGCCTCTGACAGAAATACTGAGGACAACTTAAGAACAAACCCTAAGGCATGTCACTTCCACTAAGAAAAGTATTACAAATCTAGCATCATGGAATCTAGATAAATCTTTCATGGAACTCGTTATTTTTAGCCTGTGTCACTTCTCTGGGAAACAATTTCCAGGCATGTAAAGCTGTACTGCCTTTTATTTTCTCTAAAATATACCCTTAGCCCTCCGGGAAGAGCTATCCTTCATGCCTGCATACACTGTTGCTTAATTTATAAATAGGAAGTTAACTTATTTTTCTCACAGAGTTAGTTTTCTGGGTAAGGTCAGTATAAATCTGATAAGAAAACTTTAACTAGGTCTCTCAAACCAGGCCTCCAAGATCCTGGCTGAAAGCTCAACACAGATCTGTGTCCAATAATAAAATCCTCCTCAAATCTGGGAGCACTCAGCTCATTCCTGCCTTCTCAATCTTTTAAGTGCCTCCTTCCCATGCTCCTTCTTTTCCTTTCCCCAGTCTCTTGCAAAATCTTGTTCCAAAATGTCAGTCAACCATCAGCTAATGGGATCAGAAGTTGCCTCACAATCACAAAAACCTCCTGGTCCTGGCCAAGGGCCCCCCATTACTCCTCTGTCCCAAGATGACCTCCCAGCCTCTGTGACGTAAGAAGACATTTCAGAGCAGCTTTATAAATGGAGAAAACTCATTTGTTATTTTTTCAAAGAATCAAGAAAAGAAAACATTATGAACAAGGAAATTTTTGGTGGGTCATTGGCTGGGACACTGAAATTTGAACATTGAACAATTAATTTGAGGATAATATAAACAGATTTCATTATACAGATTTTAGGAATATGATATGAATAGTTTGTTTTTAATTCTAGAATGTTCTTCCCCCTCCCACATGCCACACCACTCTCCACCCACCCTCTTACCATGAGTTGGCATTGTTGCTCCTAGGTTCTCTACTCTGTTGGTTGTTTTCTCCATCTAGATCTGCTGTTAGAGTACAAGTGAATGCACTCTCTGATTGGCTTCATGTGGTTGCCTTGCCTACATTTACTCTGCTTTCCTATTGTGTTGCTGACACACATTTTTAAGAGTTCCATTGTATGACTTTTTATTCCCTCCCTACTCTCTTCAGAAAATTTTCAAAGAAATATTTTTTAAATTTTTTGTAATATAAATAAGGTTCTTTCTAATTCTTTGTCCTCTTTTACAAATACAGCCATGTAATCCATAAGGAATCCATTAATGTGTAGGGGCTTTGAAGCTGCTAGATTGTGTGTGTGTGTGTGTGTGTGTGTGTGCGCGCGCGCGCGTGTGCTGGTTATTTTCTTTTTCTCTCAGAATCTTCTCACTGCCAACCTCTGATTTAGGAATGTTTAGGGGTATATGCCAACTCAATAATCAAAATCATTTTGGTACTGGGAACCCAAACCCAGTCTCTGTAGACCAGTGGAATTTATTGCTTGCTCCAGTTTATTAAGTAATAGTACCAACAACATTTTGAATAAAGAGGAGTCTGATAAGATGTGATAGAATGTCAGTGTAATTCATTTTGATCATAAAACAATGCTTGTTTTGAATCTGAAATAGTAAAAGCACAAATAGCCCGATGGTCATGGTCTCCCGCCCTTGACCTGAAATAGGAATGTGATTCATAGCTCAGTTCATAAAATAGACTCAGTGCAAACTGCTGGTTTTCTGCTACATGCACATCTCTGCTTTCATTCCACAAGTACGTATGTAGGACCTACTGTGGAGCCAAGTACTATGCTAGGCATTTTTACCACAGTGGTGAAGAAGATAAACACAATTCCTGCCACATGGCATTCACTGAAGGAAGATATCTCAGCAGTATAAATTACTTCTTGTTGAGACATTTAAGGCAGATGCCGTAAATGAAAGTAATGCTGAGGCTTGTGGACTCTAGATTCTGACTTAGTTGTGTTCTGTGCCAGGTTGTACCACTCCAAACTATTTTATCTTGAATAATTTACATGGCCTTGCTAAGCTGCAGATTCCTAAATTGCAGTAGTACTTACTTCATAGTTATTTCAAAGACTAAATGAAAAAAAAAATCTTTGCACAGCTTTGGGCAAAGCGCCTAGTTAATAGCCAATAATAGTCATAGTAATAGATGAGCCATAGTTGATCTTCATCAGAAAAGACTGTTTCCTCATCCTTGGTATTCCAAAGTTCATGAGCAAACCATCACCAGGAGGTGGCAGATCCATCCCACCGTAAGAGTCTCTGCAATTTGAAGAAGAGGAAAAATAAATAACTAAACAAATAGCCTTTCCTAATGCTTAGAAACGCACCCTCTGCCTTCCAAAACTGTGGTGCCTCCTACTATTCATAGAAGGTAGTACAGCTTCTTACTCCTCAGCAGCCCAACAGCCTTCGATGAAGATCCCTCTTACTACCTGAGCCCCAAAAGATGCAACGCCCTTCACTACTCCTGAGGCCTCTCACCATTTGCTAGAGGTGTGGAAGCCTGCCACCCTGATGTAGACTCTTTCTGCTGACTCTGTCTCTTGGGTATCAGCAAGTACTCCATCCCTTTCCATCTTGATCCCAGGAGCAGCAGCAGGTCTGGGACTTGCAGTGATGCTGGGGCCTTCAGAGATCACAAGAAACCCACCCTGGTAATAGATCCTGGACTGCTAGTCCACTGGGGATGGCGCTTTTTTCAAACACTTATCTCTAAAAGAGCATTCAATAGTTACTATGGCTGCCACATGACATTGTGTGGGGCCTGAGAAAACACAACTGCCATATTTAACCAGACTCCTCCCAAAATGGTTATGAGGGTTTCCTTGTCCCATGGGGCTACTCTTCCTAAATTGTGATAGGGGTAGAAAGCTCTGCCCAGTTGATTTGTTCCATAGCTATGCCTCTACAGGGCTGCCTCTGACCCAGCAAGAGAGAAAAGTTGGATTGGTTTCCAGTCTAGGGATCCAGGCACAAAAGGAACCAATAGTAGCAAATTCACTCCCTTCCTATAAAGAGTTCAGACACAGAAAATTCCATTTGGAGTTCCACAAAAAGTTCCACTCCAGTTGGCTCTTTGAAATCAGATGCAAATCTAGAAAAACTCCAGGACTGGGCTATGTCTTATACAAGACTGAAGGGTTGAAGGGAAGAAGGGTGCTGAAATTTGGACTACACTTGTCTCTTAGCCTGGTTATGTGAGTAAAGCTCCCAGTGGAAGGGCTGCCATACATTCAGTTCCCACAGACACTACCCACCCACACAGCGAGAGAGGCTACCTTTCCTACTTAGCCTGCCCAAAGCTCTCCTCTTTATAACTGTCATAATGTATATGTTCAGTGGGTGCCCAGCTTCCCTCAAAGCCTTCCGGAATTTGATGCTACAGGGCACCTAACTACTTATAATCTGAAGCATCTATCCCACATTTGGAAACAGCCACTTTGTACAGGCCTTATGCTAACTTTGGACTCTGGTTTTCTACCAAGGGGTAGAATGAAGGACTCTGTTCATTTAGGATTTAAAATATATATACATTTAAATATACGATATATGTAAAATTTAAAAATTCATTTAGAGATAATTGTAGATTTGCACATAGGTGTGAAAAATATATAGAGGGATCCTATACACTCTTTACCCAGTATTTATTTTAATAATCAGTATTTGTTGACACTGTTTTTATGAGAGATATCAGGAAAAACCAAGACACATCAGATGAGACCCCTGACTCTCAGAACCTTCTAGTCTCAAGACAAAGAGACACAAATGGGGCTTTTGATGAATCCTTTGTGCAAAGTGCCAAGAGAGAAGTGAGCATTTTAGAAAAATAGTCCTGGGCAGTATCTTAGGGGATGAGTAGAAGTTTTCCAAGGACAACTCTGTCAGAGAAAAGAGCATGGGCAAAGGCTCAGAAGGAGGAAGTAATCTGGTGTGTGCTGGGAGCCATTCAAGAAATTCAGCATAGATGGGAGCAAAAAAAAATTCAAGGAAGGGATTTCAGAAGCATCTTGGGAATGACAATGGAATGTTGTGTGATCTGGCCTCCTGCATTCTATGCTGGGAAAATAAAAAACACATGGGGAATATGCTCCCAAACATGGCACAAAGTTGACTCTCAGAGGGGGAAGAGAGAATCTCCTTCAGGTCTGAGGAGCCCACAAAGGCTTCACTTCCAACCGTTGGAATATGGCCCATTTCCTTCCGTGTCCTGTACCCGAGGCCAAGGGCAGGAAGTCTAGCTGACATTATATTAGTGGAACAGAACATTCTTCTCCTGTATAAGGGTAGCAATCGGAATGAAAAAATGCTGCCCTAGTTGCCAGTCTAGGCTGCTGGACTGGGCAGAGTTAACTACTGACCATCTTTGGCTCCCAAGTGGCATGGAGGGCATCTAGAAATCATTGAGGGTCCAGAGAAGGCATAGAAGGTAGCTGATGGTGCTCCTGGCAAACTCAGCAGAGGGTTACTAAAGTAGGGGCTCACAGGGCAGACCACCTGGGCTGGGAATATTTTAGTCAGCTTTGACCAAAAGACCTAATAAGAACAGAGGTCATAGTTTCAGAGGTCTCAGTTTATAGTTGGCTGACTCCATAGCTCTGAGTCCAATATGAAGCAAAACATGATGGTGAAAGGGCATGCGGAAGGAAGACAGCTCAGGCCATGATCACCAGGAAAGAGAGAGGGCTTTGCTCACCAGGGACAAAATATAAACCCCAACAGCACACCCCAATCCCCAATGACCTATTTCTTCCAGTTAATCTAGATCAGTGGATTAATGCACTAATGTGGTGACACCTCTCCTAACCCAACCATTTCAACTTTAAACTTTCTCATATTGTCTTACACAGGAGTTTTTTTGGGGGGGGAACACCTCATATTTAAACCATAAAAGGATCAAATAGGAATACCATGTTCACATTAAAGAAATATACAGCCTAGAAAGCTGAGATGAGGCAAGTTAACCAGAAGGCCTCCAGACCCGGACTGAACTTAAAGACAGAAAACCGAGCATATTCTAGCCACTGATGTCCACAGAAGGTGCTAGCGAGTGAGGAGTGACCAGACAGGCAGGGAAAGATGGGGAGGATCCAGGAAGCCGCATGAGATCAGCACACAGATGTGAGTTCCACCTCCCACCATAGAAACACGGTAAGCAAAGCCATACGCTAAGAAGCCAGTGAGGTAGAAGAGAGGGAGCAAACGCTGAGATCTCAAAAGGTAAACGTCCTTCTTACCAAGATGGAGCACATAGTGATTCATAGAAAAATTTAAAAAACAACATTTTCTTTGTCTAAATGAGCATTTTTTGTGTGTGTGTGTAAATGATCAGTCCTCTGTATGCGGTTTAGGAATACCCTTGGCTGAATTTTGGTGAAAACAATTTTGTTGTTGTTGTTGTTTTGTTTTTAATTCAGAATAAGGATCCTATGCTAGTTAGTAACTTCTAAATCACGCCATAATCCCTGCCAATGCTAAAGTTTTTCTCTAGAATATTAAGTAGAAGAAGAGATGAGCTCCCTTTAAAAAGCCAGTCCTCAGGTCCAAAGAAGTGATAAACACTAGTACATCTTCAGAAAATGGGGATGCGGCCTGCTACTCTCTAAGAGAACTTGAATAGCCCTTGGATCTGTGAACTGGTTTACTTCAGGATGAGATTTTTGGGGGGCAGGGAGACAAAGGGGATGGGTGGGAGATTGAGATTTGTGTGGGATAAAGAAACCATCAAATTTAGGATTTGATGGCTCCTGGGTCACTGAGGGACATTGTGTGTGTGTGTGTGTGTGTGTGTGTGTGTGTGTGTGTGTGTGTGGTGTGTGGTGTGTGTGTGTTTTAATGTAAGAAAGGGATTTTCTTAGAAAATTCTTATTTTCATAAAGCTTTCTTATTTCATCTCAGTTTTCTCAAAGTTACATAATCTTCTGATGAACTCCATCTTGTTAACAAGGATATTTCCACTGAGGGATCTCAGTGGTTTTGCATCAGGTCATTCCAGATTCCAGGCTGAGAAAGCCCCTATGTGGGACTTGCCTGGGAAAGGGACAAGTGAACTGGCCAAAATGTCTTAACCCATTAAGTCCCAGGTATTCAGTTCTGTGAATATTTCAATGACACAAGTGCATTAAAATAGGTCAATACTTGTTGTCAATTTAAGTTTTTATAGATATTCACATCTTGGATGATGGGACAAAGTAAGATCTATTCCTTCTGTTCCAACATGGTGAGTACCATAGTTATTCACATTTCATTGGTCAAACATGGCATATGACTCAGCCCAAGTCCAGTAAGGTGAAAATATAACCCTGCCCCTGCAGGAGACATAATAAATCACATGACCGTGGGCAAGAATAAACAGTACTCATAGAGAGGAGCTTGAGAGTAATTGAAAAAAAAACATATAATCTGCTATGATAATAAAAACTTATAGAAAAATTGAATAGCATAGAGAAGAAGGAAAACAAAAATTTCTTGTAACCCACTGTTAGCATTCTGATATATTCCCTTTCAGTATGTATATGTACACACATTTGCTTGTTTAACCAATTTATTATTCTATAACATATACATATTTACATATGCCTTAAAATCTGCTTATTTATATAGAATTATATATTGAACTCTTTCTCACATAAGTCATAACTTTTTAAAATATCATTTTAGAGACTGCATAGTTTTTGTATTAGTTCTATTAGTTTTTATAGCAATATCTAAAAACTGTCAGCTTGGTTGTGTGACTTCATAGAGCAAAGAGTTTGTTCCTTGTTCAGGTTACATGTCCAGCCCAGAATGGCTTAGACTCCCTGTGCATCTTGCTCACTCCAGAACAGAACAGAGCCGCTGCCATCTCAAATGTATTTGGTTGTTGTGAAGGCAGGAGAGAACTAAGGAAAGCATGTGTTGGCTCTTAGATCTTCCGTCCCAAGAGTTTTCGTGTTCTGTTAGCCAAAGCAAGCCATATGGTGTCACTGATTTTAATAACCACAATACTTTATAGATCTGCTAGTCAAGAGGTTGAATCTTTTTTCCAACCCTTGTCCCTTAGCTTGGCCATGTGACTTACTTTGGCTGATGGGACATTAGCAAATGCAATACTGAGGTTTGACACATGCTGGTGTATTGGAACTTCTCTCTCCATGCTTTTAGAACAGCCTAAGATTGAGCTAGAGGATGAAAGGCCACATAGAGAGGCTGGGCTGTCCCAGGTGAGTATGTGAGGACATCCTCAATTATTCTGCTCCAGCTGAGCCAGTCCAGACCAAAAGAACCATCCAACCAATCCATAGGTTTTGAGAATGTTTTAAGATATGAAAACTGGGGGGTTGTTATGCAGTAAGCGCTGGCTATGTATGTGATTATCTCTAATATAATCTGGGGAGGGAGCCATGTTTTGGAAGAATCTTTATATCTATATCAATATTAAATCTTATAGATGTGCAATCATTTGTTTAACCATGTTCTTATTGTTAGAATCACACTGTGACCAAATATGTGACACAACATTTATTACAACTAGAAATAACACTCCCATAAACATCTGTGTGTGTACGTTTTTACGCAAGTTTCTGGTTATTTCATAACAATAAAAACTTCCATTATAAAAATAGATTGTCTGAATAAGAATTACAAGGTCAAGATTTAAGCCTCTTAGTATTTACCAAATTACTTGCCAAAAGAATTGTACCAATTTATATATATCATGAAAGTGTCTAAGTATAACCATGTTACTGCAGCCTTATTCACTATTATTGAGTGTAAACTTTTTTAAAGTATTTTTTTAGTTGTAGATGGACATAATACCTTTATTTATTTATTTGTTTGTTTATTTATTTTTATGTTCTGAGGATCAAACCCAGTGCCTCACATGTGCTGGGAAAGCACTCTACCACTGAGCTACAACACCAGCCCCTTGAGTGTGAACTTTTAAAAACATCTTTGGCTGGGCAGAGTGGCATATACTTGTAGTCCCAGATACTCACGGGGCTGAGGTGGGAGGATTATTTGAGCCCAAGATTTCGAGACCAGTCTGGGCAACATAGCTAGATCCTATCTCAAAAAACAACACACACACACACACACACAAAAAAAAAAAAAAAAAAAGCAAAGGAAAGAAAAAAAAAACTTTGCTAAGCTGATGGGGAATTTTTTTTCATTTAAAAGTTAATTTCTTTGAAAATTGAGGTTGAAGTTTTTGCACTTTTTTTGAATTTTATACAACATCCAAAGTTTATGTTATATTTATTTACTTTTCTATATTAAATCAAATTCAACTTGAGTGCCCCACAGAACAAAATTGGCAGGAAGCCCAATACCCAGTTTCCTTTCCCTCCCTTAGTTGGTGGGGACCTGGATTCCTGCAGAGGTGGTGTGGAAGTGGGGGGCTCTTGCCACACCCCCATCTCTCTCCAAGCTAGGCTCTGGGACAATTTCACCTGTTTCCCATCCTTGAGGTAGTGTTCAGTTCTCACACTTGGACTCGCCTTATTGAGGTCTGTCTACCTCAGAGACACTGGAGTGGGTACAGGTCCCCTTTCTGCTCAAATCTGTCACCATGTGTCGCCCATTATCACCCTCCACCAACCACTTTAGGAAGATGGGGCGCAGATCTCTAGTTCCCTGTACTTGACAGGGTTAGTTATGGTTTGGGAAAACTGAAGTGTGGCAATGAGGAGCTGGGGAGGGGAAGGGAGGAGGCTGGGATAATGGGTGCTTATGTGTATTCCAAAATGCTTTTACCAAAGGAAGGAGCAGATATTGCAGAAGAAAGCCATTTTAAGTGAGAAGTCTGTTACAAAAAAAAAAAAAAAAAAATGAGCTGGGGGTGTAGCTCAGCTGGTAGAGTGCTTGCCAAGTGAGCCCAAGGCCCTGTGTTCAGTCCTTAGCACTGAAGAAAAATTTCACAATATAATCATTGAGATCAAAATATAAAGTCAGACTATGAACACACTTCCTGAACATAACACCAAGACCCTCTGTAATCCCACCTGCCACTCACACTATTTTTTTTTCATACCCTTTTCTTTGAAAAAGCTTCACTTCCAATGTCAGAGGGTCTAGCTTCTGTCAGTCCATCCTCCAACAGCTGCTCTCAGCCCTTGGTGGGCAGATGCAAATACCCAGTCATAGTGGCAGGACCCCAATGAGCATAAAGTTTGTCTTCCACTCTTCTTTCAGGAAAAGTTACTGAGAGAGACAGAAAAGTGCTTGTGGTGGCCCTCCTTGGTGCTACCTGCCCCTGTGTCAGAGTGAGTGGGCGGATGGTGCAGTTGCCAGGTTGCCGGCCTCTCAGACGAATGAAGAACTGGTAGAACTGGTGAGAAACCACACGAAGCCTGCGAATGCCAAACTCATGTGGAGGCCACGTGTGCCCCGCAATCTGTGTGTGTCATTCTGTCTTCTATGAAGGACTGTCAACAAAGGAAGGGAACAGAAACTTCCCAGTGTGGGGCCACACACGCTCAAGCTGGGGCAGTGGATTTAAAAGTGGGCAGAGGAACAGGGCCTCTGAGACAGGAGCTCGAGTAAGGGCTCAGCTCTCTTGTTTTGAATTTGTCCCTTGGAGAAGAGAGGGGTTTTTAGAGCTGCCTTACTCTTCCAGGCCACTGGGAGGGGGGGAGGTCTTTGATGTAGTTACCCCACCATGCAATCTCATCTTAAGGTTCAGCTTGAGCCACGCAGAAGGAATACGTCTTTTGAAAGAGCAGAAGCGCCCAGAAGCTTCTGGGTGCAGCAGGACACACGCTGTCTAAGCTCACCACCTGCCAGGCAGCCTGATGGATGTTGAAACTTCACAGACTGGGAGAGAATTCCCCATCCAGATCGCCTGCTCCCCAGAGCTCGCTGATTGCCCTCATCCCTGTTAACAAAAGCAGATGCGTGCTCTTGAGCAAAGTAAACATTCAAGGTCAATATATGTTCCTCTCCGCCAATCTAGCTTGGCACTTCAATATGAGCAAATCGTCTATGAAGCAGAGTGGAACTTTTCTATAACACTGGTGTCGAGTGACAGGACTCACATCTGTGTCTTAGGTTAACTGCTATATTCAGTGTCTACACAATAGACTTTTTCTGTTTCCCTGTTTTTTCCAGGGAAACAGAAACTCTGTTTGAGCTACAGTAAATCTACTGACACGGAATAGTTCTTCCTTATTAGAGAAACAAGAGAATAAGAATACTTAAGAGCCGAAGTGTGAATCTTGGTCCTAATGCTTATTCTTGGTGGAACTTGGGCAAATAATTGAACCTCAATGTCTACTGCTATAAAATGGAACGTTTAAATTTTTATTTATTTTGCTGCTGGAGGGACAGAGGTGATCACTCGTCTATTCTGAACGCTGCAAATGTTGGGAAACAGAGAAGGAGCCTGGAGCCCTGAGCACTGTGTGGAGTCGAGCCTCTGCTCTTCAATTATGGGCCTCTGCATTTTTGTATAAAAAAAGAAAAACCATCAAGTTTAAGCTACTGTTATTTTGTGTTCTATTACTCAAAGACAAAATGAATCCTAAGTGATAACAGTGTTCAGAAGCATGGATTCTGGAATTAAACTGCCTGGGTTCATTCACTTACTAGCTCACAAGCTAGTAATTTAGTTAATGTGTTTTACTTCTTTCCCTCAATTGTAAAGTGAGGATGCTAAAGACAGCATCTACCTTCTAGGATTCTTAGGAATGAGCTCAGATATGTAGAGTTTAAAATATATAAAGACTTTATATATTTCATAACTGATTTTAATATCGTTCATATTTATTATTTCCCATGTTAATATGAACTATTATAAATAATAGTAAATAATAAATATGAACGATTATTAAAATCAGCTATGAAATATATAAAGAATCAAGATGTTCCCAAATGGAACAAATCAAAGGGTATTCTTCTCTCAAATCAAAGGTAGGCTTTTTAGTACTAAGGAATATAAACGGTGCTGATATTAATATCTTTAATACTTGGGTGTAGCTCAGTGATAGAACACATGCTTAATATTTACAAGGCCTTGGGTTCAATCTCCTGACCCAATAAATAAATAAGTGGAACATGTATGTGGCACTTTGTAAGAACCTTTCCATCACTCTGATGAGTTAATTATAATTATTTGCATTTCATGGAGAAGATAATCAAAGCTCAGAGAGTTTAAGCAACTTGCCAAAGATCACACAGCTGCTAAGGAGCTGTGGTGGTATTCAAATATAGGTCTTTTGCCCTTTCGTTTTCTACAAATCTTCACTTTCTTTTAAATGCAATTTTTGTACTGCTATGCACTGCATATCTTTATCATGTTTTTTTGTTTTATGAAAACCTTTTTGTAAAGGGCTGGATTTTTCTCATAGTAAAGAATCATAGTCCATATCCCCATGAATTTTGTTTCTTCATCCCTGACAGAGCTCAGACACACACACACACACACACACACACACACACACACACACACACAAAAGCTTTTATTTGATTCAGTAAAATGTTAACCCTAGAATATGCTTGAGAAAAGGAGATCCAACTAGGGCTCTGCTCAGGAATTGGGGTGGAAGAAAAGTCTGAGTCCATTTTGATTGCAATCTAGATAGTGGGGCTTGATTGTGACACTCAGACTCACCCTGCAAGGGACCCAAAGAAGAGTTGAGCATCTGGGGTGGGGCCGGGCTTGCGGACAGTGCATGTGTTTTGAATTGGCAATTCTTTTAACAGAAGCAGTTTGGAACTAAGACTGGGAAGCTGCTGCTCACTGGGAATATTGCTGCCATTTTCCATGTTTCCTGAGGGCAGGGCCAGCAGCGGCTACCAGAGCATCTGGGGGATTTGAGTTAGATGCTAGGATGAACTTGCTCTCTCTAGTCATTGTGAAGGGCAGACACATAGGAGGCTGTAGACTGTTACTATCCACAAAAACATGAAGAAAGAATCAGGGAGGCAGATGTTTCACCCTTTGTGCACTTTAGAAAGTGCTTTTGAGTTTCCCACCATGCACCGATGATACTTCAGGTAGAGACTATGGATTTAGGAAACAGGAATAAGAACACAAAGAAAGGACATAGTAATTCTCAGCAATATTTTCTTCATTCAAAGTAGTGCTGAGTTCAAATCTGAGCTTACTAATGCAACGATTTGGGCCAATATCCTTATCCACTCTGTTCAGTGTCCTCTTCTATAAAAAGGAAATCACAGAGTATCTACCACTTAGAGAGACTGAGGTTGAAGTAAAATATCTCTAATATGCATTTCATAATCTTCTTATGAAGCTTTTCCTTTTCTGTGACTCTATGATTCAGCACTTCCTGGAATTCAAAAGTACTAGAAACCTTCCAAGAGTTTAAACTTTCATTTCTAGCTTCTAAGCTCTTCCCAGCATTACTCTGAGAAGAGTGGTAGAGACATCAGAAATCAGGCCCAGCAACGGGGCTTTGTCTGCTGGTTCAATAATGTCCCCTCCCATTCCCTCTTCTCCACCGTCCTCATGGTCAGAAACAAGATGCTCCAGGAGGGTAGACTCAAGGTGGGATGTGGCTATTGCTTATGCCTCTTGATGCCTGTACAGCTGAGCTATACTGCAACCACCTAGGGGCTTGGGACAGAGTCCATAATGGGGCAATTCAAAGGCACAACTTTGGGGACAATTGGGCAGAAAAAAAATCAGACACCAGAGGGGTGCTACCCCTGCTCACTTGGGGACCCTGATTCTCACATGTATTCAATGAGAGGATAAAATCAGGTAAATGCCACAGATCCTCCAGAGCCAAAGTGTCTCTGAGCCAGTGAGGTACAGAGCTCCTCCAGGTGTAAATTCCACTGTCTTCTGTTGGTTTCTTTGAGCCACACTCCTGAGTCTTGTTTACACTTCCTTTTGAGGAAATGATTTTTATAAAAGTCTGTGTAAAGTCTTCTTTCCTAAGTGGGGCTCTGGGCAGGGGCAGGATTGGCAGGCAGAGGCAGAGGCAGTCATGACAAGGGAGGATGCAGGGGAAAACGTAACCTGCCCGAGCTTTAGCTGCTGACAGTATCACCTCAGAACAAGCCACCCCATAAATCCTCATGCTTCTCCTGGCTGGGGAGGCCTGACTGCCGTCTTCTACTCCTCAGGAAACTGACAAGGATGTGAGAAAGTTAGGTATGTAAGTTCTGTCCCCAAGCCTCTCATATCCTCCCACATCACTAAAAAGAGTCTAAGTCTAGACAAAAACATTCAAATTAAAAAAAAAAAAAAAAAAAAAAAAAAAAACAACTTGGATCCTAAAGAAGTTTGTTGTTTTCCTCATCTGTATTTTTAAAGTGAGAACTGACAAAGGAAAGAATTCCCTTTTTAACTAGTAGGCTCCATAGGACTTCCCCTGTTGAATGTAGCTGCCCCAAAGTGAGGACAAACAGCTGAGAACAGTTGTTTTATGTGATTTTCTGTTTTCAAAGGTAAAGGGCAAAAAGATGTTCCCTAATCGAATTCTATCCCCCTTTTTTTTTTTTTTTTTTTTTTGGTCAAAGAAGATAGAAACAAACCCCAAAAGAAAAGGAGTTTGTTCTCAGTAGCTTTCCATTCAGCTGGAAAAGAATTGCTCAAGTCTCTCTGGCTGCTACAACTTGTGTTTGCCTTTTCTTGCCATTTTGTAGAGGAGATGCCCATATATGCGGTTCGCTAGCGCCCCCTATCGTCCTTTTCAGGAAACTAACCATGCTCCATAAACTACTATACTTGATTCCATCTTAAACTCTTTAATAAATCTCAACAATTCAAAATTGTGATTCTACATTTGATTCCCTGCAATTCATGGTAAAGTTACATTGCTATTTCCTATACATATAGAATGTTAGGAAGGGTCCTTAGAAAATATTTAGCCAATTTATTTTATTTTATTTTTTTTTTTACCAAGTGTGGCATTAGTTATGGCTATAACCCCCAAAAAAGGGTCAGGAAATGCTGGGTTAAATAGGCATTGATAAACATTAAATGTTTATTAGTGGAGAGTCTTTTCTTCCAGGCTTCTCAGAGCATTTAATTTGGACTGTGTAGCTTCCAAGAGGAAATGCGATTTCTCAATCACACTTGACAACAGAACCACTTTTTATATGTATTTCTCATAGGGCCAATATTCAAAAGGACACACTTGGGATGTGCTGAGTCTAAATGAATCGTTATACAAATTTGGAAACTGAGTCCCAGTGACTCGGGGATAGTAGGGTCCCTGCAGGCAACTCCCAGCAACTTCTTTGTGAGGATGCCCCTGTTAAAGTTGACCTTTAGTACTCCTGTACCCACAAAGAATGTTTACGTTTGAATGGGGCAGGGCATTGCATGCAGCCAAGGACATTGGGAAAGTCCTTTAAAGAGTACATTCCAACTATGAGGAGAATTTGTTTCTGATATTTTCAGTTCCATTTCTCTCTGACTCTTCTAAAAACTTTATTAATTTATAAAAAGTCTCTGTTGAACAAATACTTATTTAGCATCTACTGTGCACACATACTAAGGAAGGTGAGGTGGTGATGGTACCACATCAGATTAGAGCCAAGTTCTATGGATCAAGTGCTGGGTCTGCCATATTCTGGTTGTGTGTATTTGGACAAGTTGCTTATAATTCTGTCTAAAAAAAACGGGGATAATAATGCACCCATGATAGGATTGGGTTGAGGACTGAAAAAGACAATACACAATAACGCACATAAAATGGTTAGCACTGTGCCAACACATAGAAGTACTCAGTAAATATTGGCCTCAGCTATTACTGTTGTTGTTGTGATTATTGAAGCTTATTTCCTGCTCCCAAGAACTTAATAATTCAGCTGGTGAAAAAAGACAGCACACTCAGAAACTTCAAATAGCAATGAAAGGGAATGAACGAGAAGCATCCAGGTTTCACATCCACTTGCAAACTCCAGCTAGCCTTCAGTAGCTGCCCCAGGTGTCACTTAAATTCTTATGGTAAGAAGAATCCCAAGGTTTTTTGCCAGCTACAGAGAGAAAGAGCCCTAGTACCGATTATGACGTTGGTCAAGGGAATATGGAATATTGATATGCAGTTATGTGGCATGTATTTGCCAATCCTAGGATGAATGATGAAATAATTATACAGGACCATTATTTCTGGAGGAGATGGGATAAGCTGGCCCTGGACGATGGTAACTTATGAATGGAAAACACTGAAATAAGGAAGGGAAGTATTCTGTGAGAGGAACACTAAGGATAAAACCAACATGTCCTATTTGGGTGGCACTAAATTGATCAGCTCTATAAATATGGTAACCAGAGATGCTGAGCCGGCCACCCAACATCAAATAAACTATCCCGCTATCCCCATTAGCTCCCTCATGTGCACTGGGCTATGTGCCTGGATTTGAGAGCCAGACAATGTGGACACCATTCCATCTCTAGTACCAATATTCTCTACCATGGAGCTATTCAAAGTCTTTTTCCCATAGCCCTTGCTCACGAGGACGATCCTTTGGCATTAAGTCCATGGCTGCTGTTCAAAGCCCATTACCCTTTGTGCACTTTAGAAAGTGCTTATGAGTTTCCCATCATGAACAGATGGTACTGCAGCCCCAAGCATCTGAGCTTCCCTACAAACACACATGCAGGAAAAAAAAAATAACTGAAGATGGAAAATGAAGAATCGACCTACCAGAAACTGGAGTGTCCAGGCATACTATGTGTCTCTTCTACATCCAGTACTACACTAGCTCTGGGAGGAATATCAAAGAGGTACTTATTAAAACCACAAATAAGGATGGGAGGTTTTGCAAAATTTCCTGTTTGCAAAACTTCATAGCTTGGTATAATGAGATATTATTCATCTACTCCTTTTTATTGAATGTCTCCCACTAACACTTCTGTGGTTAGTCAGGACATGTGTGGTTACAAGTGACAGAGACCTAATTCAAACTCATTTCATCCAAAGGAGGTGGGTATTATAAGGGATAATATGATGGCCTTGAAATCTAAAGACAGAAATGTGCCCGAGGCTTGGGAACAACTGGAACCAGGAATCCAAACACTACTGTCACAGTTCTCTCTTACTCTTCTTGTCTCTGTGATTCCACTCACTCCTCATTAGCTAGAGATCAGCTTTCTCCGTGGTGAAAGACCTAGGGGCCAAAAGCTCCGAAGTTTACTAGTATACCTATATAATTTTTGTCCCTACCAAAAAAAGACTAAATGTTCCATCTAGTTCCAAGCCAAAAAGTCCCAGAAAATAACTCACTGAAGCAGTTTGAACCAGGTCAACTCTAGAGAGTAATGAGACAACATGGCCGTTTCTGTGGGGGCCACAAAGATGGAACCCAGGGAGAAAACTTTTGAAAGAAGAGGGGTGATGTGCTGGGCAAACAGTGGAACAGATGCCCGTTACATTCTTCTCTTATTTATTTTTAAAATGCCAATTCAGTTAGCACTCAACCAACAATTCCATTCATTTAAACACTTATTCACTTACTGAATGCCTGCTGACATACCAGGTACTGTACTAGATTTTAGGGATGCCAATAGGAACATGATGTTCTCTTTAAATCATGTGCCTCTTAAAAGGGCTGGCTGGGCATTTGGAGATACAAAGAAATAGACTTAGTTTAGTACCTTCAGTAACTTATCATATAACAGGAGAAAGAAAACGCTACACTTAGAGAATAATCAAGGGGCAAGTTGTGTGCTGTGCTATGAGGGTAGGAGAAAGTTCCAGGTGAGTGAGTTCAGTGGAATCCTGAGCACTCAGGAGAAGTATCTTGGAGAAGGCAGTGTTTTTGCTGGGTCTTTGGAGGATGAGGAAGTTTTGTTTATGACTACATGTGTTTAAAGCACTGTATTTTCACAACATCACACCAAGTGCGGCCTCTGCCTCTGGAGGCGTTCTGGAAGGCAGCCGCCAGTCAGTGGCCTGTCCCTTTCTCAGAGACAGGACTGCCACCCACAACTCTTCTGATAGCCTTGTTTTTAATTGCCATGGGCTGTTGGATCAAAGCCGCTGAGTTTGAGGCAAGTTCAAGATCATTTCCTTCAAGGATTAACTCATCTTTCTGGGCTTGGGGAGCCTCACAAGCAACATCTGGTATGGCCTGCTGAGGGGGATTTCACCCCAGGAGTCTCCAATTTCAACATGTGAGCAGTCCTGTTGAATCACATCATCGCTGGGAAACTTTGCTCAGAGACGTTATCTTGTAACGAGAGCTGCTTGTGACACCCCACAGACATGTTTTGCACATGACTATAATAACGGTAACAGGTCCCTTTATCACTTTATGTCTTGCCAGAGTGACTGAATTCCAACTGTCCGGGTTGAAGTCCCCTGTGGGTTTCCTCTGGGGACATTCCACAACCCGTCCCAGTACCATGAATAACACCCTCCCTGTGCCTGGACCAGCCCCTAAAGGCACAATTTAACATATGTTCAGGGAATCTGTTGGCAGTTCCTATTGCCAGATCCCATATGTCACCTCCTTGTGTGCCCAGGCCTCCTGCAAAGTCCTTGGGATCATCTCCTTGCCTCTTGGTAAAACCATGACTTTATTCCTTCATGCTTTGGTATTCCCAGCTCTACCCTCTGCATCCCATGGCCTAGTTCAGCCACCCCTGGGTTCTCTTTGAGGTCACAATTTTACCATGTTCTTAAAAGTGAAACATTATAAAGTGAGTAGTGGGGTGTTCTATGGGGGGTGTATGATTCATAGGAGAGCTATTACCCTCACCCATGAGATGAGGCTCAGAGTTTGAGTAAACTGCTCAAGTACAAGATATAAACCGCTGTCTGTCTCACACCCCTGCCTGCTCTTTTTAAGGGATAAACAGGGGCATGCAAGGAAATGATCATGGGGATCCCTACTTCCAAGTGGAAATGAGGAAAAGCCAAAAGGAAGTTGGCTCTGAGTGTAGAGCAGAGTGTTGAGGCGTGGCCAGCTGTGTGGGCAGCCAGAATAGGTTCAAACTGTTGAAGGCATTGGCCAATGTCTTTGAGAAAAACTTCGGTAATGGATCTGCAAGAGTTTTCTAGGAAGCAGGTAGAGCAACACAGACCACAAACAAAAGGAAAGAGCAGGGAGCTATTTTGTATCTGCTCAACTAGAAATTCTGGGGTGGGGCCCAGGACCTGAGGTCTAATAAGCCGCCCAGGTGATTCTGGCGCACCCTCAAGTTTGTGAGCCACTGCTAACCTACGGCGTTTTTTATTCCTGAGTGCAATCACCTGGGCCATTTCCTGAAATTCTGATTTGATTTTTCCAGGCAATGTTTTTGTTAGTTTGGTTTTGGTACCAGGGATTGAACCCAGGGGCACTTAACCACTGGGCCACATCCCCAGTCCTTTTATATTTTATTTAGAGACAGAGTCTCACTAAGTTGCTTTGGACCTCGCTAAATTGCTGGCTGGCTTTGAACTCACAATCCTCCTGTCTTGGCCTCCAGAACCGCTGGGATTACAGGCTTGGGTCACCGCCGCCTGCCCGGCTCAGCAATGGAGTTTCACAAAGCTCTACACATGACTAATGGGAAACAGGGGGTTGAAAACCAGTGCTGCAGAGGGAGGAAGCTGGGGGAGAGGAGTCAAAGAGCAGTGGAAGGGGCAATGACGTAACTGCAATGCAGGACTCTGGCTGTGCCAGGCCTTGTGCTAAGACAGGGCTTTTCAAGCTTTAATGGGCAGAAAGATCATTCATTTCTAAGTGCTTTCCAGCAATGCTCCAATGAGTCCACAGGACAAATCTGTGAGGCAGGTGCCACCAATAGTCCCATTTTACAGATAAGAACACTGAGGCTTCAACAAGGGGATTAGAGTAAGGAAGGGCTAGAGTTGGAATTGGAAATCAGGTCTCTTTTCATTCCAAAATGCTTCTTCTTCTTTTTAATTATGGTAAAATTATATAACATTCACCACTTTAACCATTTTTAAGTGTTCGGTAGCACTCAAAATGTGTGGAGAAATCACTGCTTCCAGACCTTTTTTGTTGTTGTTGTTGTTGGTACCAGGGATTGAACTCAGGGGCACTCGACCACTGAGCCCCATTCCCAGAACTATTTTGTATTTTATTGACAGGGTCTCACTGAGTTGCTTAGTTCTTTGCTTTTTGCGGAGGCTGGCTTTGAACCTATGATCCTCCTGCTTCAGCCTCCCAAGCCACTGGGGTTACAGGCGTGATCACCGCACCCAGCTTCAGAACTTTTGCATAATCTAAAACAGAAAATGTTACCCATTAAACAATAATTCTCCATGTCCCCCTCCTCCCCATCCCTGGTAATCTCTCTTCTACTCTTTGTCACTATGAAACAAAGTTGTTTTTTTTTTTTTTTTTTTTTTTTTTGGTAATGGAGATTGAATCCAGGGCCCAGTGCTCCACCATTGAGATATATTCCCAGCCATTTCTTATTTTTCCTCCTCCTCCTCCTTCTTCTTCATTTTTTTTTTAGTTGTAGATGGACACAATACCTTTATTTATTTATCTTTATATGGTGCTAAGGATAGAACCCAGGTCTCTTACATGCTAGGCAAGTGCTCTACCACTGAGCCACAACCCCAGCCCCTGATTTTTATTTTGACACAGGGTCTTGCTGAGTTGTCCAAGCTGGCCTTGAACTTGTGATCCTTCTTCCTCAGCCTCTTGAGTAGCTGGGATTATAGGTGTGAGCCACTGCACTGGGCAAAGTACTTATTCTCAATCACTATATGTTTCAAGATAGGATCAAGAGGATGTGGAGGTGCTGAATTTGATACTGATGGTATCTGTGAGGTAGGTAAAACCACTACCTGTAACCTATGTACCCACAATATGGAACAGCTTATAACCACCCCCTCAAAAAAAGCAAATTCTTTTTGTCTCTGTGCCTAGCACTTGCTAATCCCTCCATGAGCTGTGCCTTTTCCCACTTCACCTTCATTTACCCAACTGTCTCCTTTGAGTCTCCTGCCAGGCATGACCATCCTAGGGAGCTGAATCAAGTGCTTTGGGGTCTCACAGACCAGGGCTTGAAAAACATTCAATCCAATCTCCCAGACATCTTGGGAAAATGCACATGCAGATTTAGTAAACCTGGTTCAGAGCCCTAAGACTCTGCATTTCTACCAAGCTCCTAGGTGATAGGGCTGGTCCCCAGGCCACACCTTGTAGTGAGGTCCCAGAATGCAGTGCTTCACCATGACACATTTTACTGCCATGTTTCCTTGGCTGCTTCACCACCCCCAGTGAAATATCTTGAGGGCAAAATCCTGTCTTATTTGTCATTATATTCCTAGACTCAAAAACTGGCTGGCCCAGAGTAACACTCAATAAATGCTGAATGAATGAATATACAAATGAGCTCACAGTCTGGAAGGATAAAAAGGAACCAGATCTTTGATACTAAGGAACCTGGCATTTATCATGAAGTCATGGGAAGGTACTGGGGGATTTTAAGTAAGAAGGTGATAATATCAGGGGTGTGTGTGTGTGTGTGTGTGTGTGTGTGTGTGTGTGTATGTGTGTGTGTACTGTATGCAAGACATGTTGGAAAGGACCAGAACTGAAGTCAAGGAAATAACAGGAGCAAGATATTGCACTGGTCTAAGTAAATAATTATGAAGGCCTGAACTAAGACAGTAATGATGGCAACAGAGAGAAGGAAAATGACTGAAGATCAGATGAGTAGGTTGATCATAAATCCCCATTTGCTTCAGATGGTTTAACCCAGGAATAACCCTTCTTTAGATGATAATTATCGGTTCACTCTATGCACAGGAGATTGAGTTAGTAGATCATGGGGGGCTGGAGGAAGCAGCAAGAGAAATCTAGAAGGCTTCTCAAATATTTGTCCTGAATGACCCGATGGATGGTAATACTTCCAACCATGCTCAGGAGATAAAACACTAGAAGCGTCTCTTGAAATAAAAATATTTAAGTTAAGATGTTATTGCAGAGTACTCAGTAAATCGCAGTACAGAAAATGGCAAGGAATTGTATTGGAGGCAAACAAATGGCTGAAGTTTGCAATCCTGATGGAAGCATCACCCCACGAGACACCCTCCCTCCCTGAAGCTTGCAATTCAATTAGTCCCAAAACCACTTATTCCATTAGGAAAGGGGCCTTCGAGGCTCTTCAGACCAACTGCAGGTGGGATGTCAAAAAGGGCAATTAATTCTTGGATTTGTTTGTCATTTCCCATTTTCTTCCATTCAGGTCACTGCTGTGATGGCTCCAAACAATTGGTGACTTTTGAGTATCCTCACGATGAACTGGATTCAGTGGTCCATGTTCATTTAGACACTCGGTATGATGGGTCACACCACATCCTGGTTGAGTCAGTAAAATATATATCCTCTGGTTTGACAGTCTTAATTCAGGGGACACCAAAATGTTCCATGCCATTTCCAAGTCTCATGACCCAAGATCCTTACTCATTTATTCATTATCCACAATACCTCCAGCCCCCGTCCCCCACAACATGTCAACAGCTGGATAATTATTTAATAAGCCTCAGGAAATACCTTTGCTTCTTTTCTCTTGGCCTGAGACCTGGGATTTTCCCAGTTTCAGTTTTCAAGGTGGCTCTTAGTGAAGAGTTCCAAATGCGGTCAACAGCAGAATAAATTCACCCACTAGAGACTTTTGAGGGAACTTTGAAACAAAACTGTGGCTTTTTAAGTATTGAGAAGAAATGAAAGACTGAACTAAGCTCAGTCTTCATTTTAATACATGTGTCACAGGTCATGTTAGCAGCTGTCAAAGCGCTGGCCAATTCTGAAGACATCACTCTTCGCCCTAAATCAGATGTCTTGGGTGGTATCTGGAACCCACTCTGTGGGCTGACCCTGACAGCAGGATTGTGAATGAAGGTGAAATTTGTCTTTTAGCCTTTCCTGACATTTGTTCTAATATTAGCCTAGTGAGAAAGTGAGAGTAAGAGAGCTGGAACCCAGAACCTCAAGTCCTACCACTACACTTTGGGATAAGAGATGATATGAAATGCTGGAGGTCTGATGTCAAATCTATAGGTCTGACAAAAGTGAATGCTGAGAACAAGTGACCCAATCCAAAAATAGGCAAAGGACTTGAATAGATTTCTCCCAAGGGGCGGGGGGGGGAGGAATATATATATATAACTAATTCACACAAGAAGAAAATGCTCTATATCACTAGTCATTAGAGAAAATGCAAATAAAAACTAAAATGAGATACCATCTCATACCTATTAAGATGGCTACCAAAAAAGATAGAAAAAAAAATCAAACGATAGTTAGCACATGGAAAAACTGAAAACTTGTGTTGGTGGGAATGTAAAATGGCACAGCCATTGTAGAGAATAGTATGCCACACACACACACACACACACACACACACACACACACACAATTCTGCTTCTGGGTATATGCCCCAAAGAATTGAAAGCAGGGTCTCCAAGAGATACTTATGTACTTGTGTTCGTAACAACATTGTGCACAATAGTTGAAATGTGGAAATAACTAAAGTATCCATCAACAGATGAACGGATAAGCAGAATGAGATACATATGTGCAATGGACTACTATTTAGCCTTAAAAAGGAAGGAATCCTGTTATATACTACATCGTGGATGAACCTGGAGCACATAATGCTAAGTAAAATAAGCCAATCAAAGAAGACAAATTCTGTAGGGTTCCTCCTACAGGTAATTAGAATAAGCCACATCAGACAGGAGGTAGAATGATGGTTGCCAGGGGCTGGGGGGAGGAGAGAAGAATGGAGAATTATTATTTAAAGGATACAGAGTTTCAGTTTTACAAGCTGAAGAGAGTTACCAGGATGGATATTGGTAATGATTGTGCAACATTATAAATTTACTTAATGCCACTGAAGTGTACAACACTTCAAACGACTAAGATGAGAAACTTCATGTTTATGTGTTTTGCTACAATTTTTAAAAGTTTAAAATGTTTTTGAAGTGAATTCTCAGGATTTCTCACCAGCCTGATGGCAGCCTAAATGGTCTTTCCCCTGTGCCTGCCATGACTTCTCCCTGGAAGTCCAGAACAACACTATCCATGTAGATCAGAGGTAGAGTGCTTGCCCGGGTTCCATCCCCAGTAGAAAAAAAAAAATCCAGAAAAGACATTTCTTTCCAAGCTTCTCTGCACCAACCAAGAGCAAAGATACTTCTGGAAAGTCCTCAGAAACCACAACCTCCAGAGCCCTAATAACCCTGAAAATACCACCTTCTCTCCCCCTCTCCAGTGGGATTTCATTCCTCAGGGCCTTATATGACCTAGAAATGCTGAAGAAACTCATACTCAGGATAATGGTTGATAATCCACTCCTCAATGGGGAAAAGGTTGACGGAAGGAGTCACCACCTCGGGTTTCATCCTAACCCTGTCACTTGGCCTCTGTTGACAACCTCATTAACCTCATTACATTTTTTTTTTTTTGTCTTTTCTGTTTTGGACATGGGGACTGAACCAAGGGCTTGGCAAATGAAGGCAAGTGTCTTGCCGCTGAGCTCCATCCAGTCCCTCACAACCCCTTAATTTCCCCAATAATAAAGTGGAGCTGATTATGAGGAAATCCCACTCTCACAGTCTGCAATATGGTAGATGCTCAGTCAATTCTCATGGCACCTAAGTCCTTGAACACCTTTCTATAGATGATCTCAAGTAAGACTATTTTTTTTTTCCAAAATTATATAAAAGATGCATTGAGGCAAAAGTAAAGCTGGTGATTTTCAAGTCAGACTTTACATCTCTGGAAGCTGGAGTTTCTTGCTCTCTGTGGCTTCATGCCCACTGCATTGCTGGCACTCCCCACTCCATGGGTCATTCTGCACCATGCCAAGCTGGGTCAGGAAGGATCACAAGGCCTGGGGATTCCCCTCAGTGTTCTGCCACCAGTCCCTTGCTAGAGGGAACTGGAAAGGTTGGAATTGATTGTTGATATCTACAAAGCACAATTCTCTCAAAAGATTAGGAAAATATGTTAAGAGAAGTAGCAGTCAAAAAGGGAAAGTGGGAACACATACCCCAGTCGTGTTTCTCATCTCCAATGACTCATACCTTGTTCTTCCTTTATCTTTTTTCCTTTCCCCTCCTCTTTTGATGAATGGAGAAAGACAATGGTATAGATACACAATGGAGTATTATTCAGCCATAAAAAAGAATGAAATTAGGTCATTTGCAGGAAAACAGATGGAACCAGAACATGTTATGTGAGTGAAACAAACCAGAAAGAAAGACAAATATTGCATGTTTTCTCTCTTATGTGGAAACTTTAAAAAAAAATTAAAAAGGATAAGCGGAAAGTAAAAGAGACTGTTAGGGACCATGAAAAGGCTGAGTGTGGAAACAGGGTGGGGTGTTGGGGGGAAGAGGGTAGAAGAAGAGTGAATGCATATATGATCATCACAGGTTGTATGCATGTGTGGAAATATCACAGTGAATCCCACTGATCTGTACAATTATTATGTGCTAATAATATAATTTTTTAAAAGAGCTACACTAGCAAATCTTATTCCACATACACCTTTTGGTTTGTGAAAGTGCTGGCTAAGGGAACAAAGACTGCCATGGGGCCATTCTTATAAATACATCTCTCTAATTGCCCCACTGCAGCTGGACGTGTGCAGTATTTTTCCATTCAGCTTTGCCATATGATGTCAATCATTTAAGAGAAATTATTCAGATTTTGTTTTTATTATCTGTGATTAAAAATTAATCAAAAGATATTCTGGGGCTGTGGTTGAAGCTCAGTGGTAGAGTGCTTACCTAGCATGTGTGAGGCACTGGGTTCCATTCTCAGCACCACATGAAGGTCCACTGACACACACACACACACACACACACACACACACACACACACACATATATATATATATATATTTAAGATATTCTGGTCAGAAACTTCCTGATCTTCACCCCCCAGGCTATTTTTCTCACATTAACCAATTAAAGTGCTGGAAGCATAATTCATTCTTTACCTATAAACTGAAATCCCTGTTCTGAGTCTTCTTACCTATGTGCAAAAAATATGCATATATCTGCATAAACACACACACATGAATGACAAAAAAGGTGGTGGTGGTGGAAATAAATAGAAAAAAGATTAGAAGATGCAGGAACAGAAGTGCCAGGTCACAATGAAAAGTCTGAAGCAAGCTGGAGACACTCTTGACCAGGCAGGAACAGAGGGGAAGAGGCAGAAGGCAGGACAGTCCTGCTGTCAGCAGAAAGGGGAGGGGAGGAAAGACCTGAATCCCTGCCATAGGGTAAGGTTTAAATAAAAGAAGTCACAAACAAAGGAAGTGTCTACAGAAGGTTGGTGACCAAGTTAGGAGGCCCCTGTCCCACCCCAGTTACCACAGAATCCGCCTCTGTGCAGGGTCTACAGTCCTGGCTGCTCTGAGCGACGACTTAGTCGCCCCAGAAAGGTGAACTTACATTCAGCACCCTCCTTCAGAGGGAAGTGGGCGTACGTGCTGGAAATATTTCTAAAGGCAAGATGACAGTATTTGTGCAATTACAGATGAAGTTCTCTTTGTCCCCACATTCTACCCGTGGAACTTCCTCCCAGAGACTTTCTCTTGCACGTGTATGAAAGGATGTGCACACAAGGTCATTTATTTACAATTGCCTTGATAAAGAAAGGATAGGATAGTTTCATGTTGGAATAAGATACAGGGATAAAACAAAGCAAACCCACTGGGAAAAACAAAGAAGTTTCATTATAGTTAGATTATGAGCCCCCCCCCAAAAAAACTCCTGTATTAGTGCAGGCATGTTCAGAGGTGAAATAACTACGAGAGCTGTGACCTGATCAGTGGATCAATCCATTAGATGGATTAATAACTGGAAAGGATTACTCTACCAACTGGTAACTGTAGACAGGGCATGGCTGGAGGAGGTGGCTCACTGTGGGGGGGGGGGGCGTCCCCTGCAAGGGTTGATCATCCCTGCAGCCCCCTCCTGTCTTTCTCTTTCCCTCTCCCTGCCCCTTCCTCTCCCTCTCTCCTCCCCCCTCTCCTCTCCTTCCTGGCCTCCAAGAGTTCAGCCATGATACTCCTCCTCATCTTGGTCCAGAGCAATGAAAACAGTTGAGCATGGGGCTGGAGTTGTGGCTCAGTAATAGAGCGCTTGCCTGGCATGAGTGAGAGACATGGGGTTCAATTTCCAGCACCACATAAAATAAATAAATAAATAAAGGTACTGTGTCCATCTACAACTAAAAGAATATTAAAACAAACAAAAAAAAACAGATGACCATGAACTGAACCTCTGAAACCACAAGCCAAAATAAACTGTCCTCCTCTATTTGTTCTTCTCAGATACTTCTCAGGTATCTGGTCACAGTAACGCAAAGCTAACTAGCACAGTCTGTAGGTGCGGATAAAGGAAACATCTCTGAGATTCATTGCTAAGACAGAAAAGGAGGCCTCAAACTGTTTGTACAGTATGCTACCCTTGGCATAAAAATTAGAAGGAAAATACTTAGAAATGTCTGTTTTTGCTTTTTTCTTTTCTTTCTTTCTTTCTTTTCTTTTTTTTTTTTTTTTGGTGCTGGAAATCAAACCCAGGGCCTTGTGCATGCAAGGCAAGCACACTCTACCAACTGAGTTCTAGCCCCAGCCTGGTTTTGCTTGTCTTTTCATAAAAATCAGATAAACAGAGAATATCTTCAAGGAGAGTGAACTGAGTAAATGTGAGTAAAGGAAAACAAGATGGCTTTTCACAGTCTGTTTGCGTGATGCTTTGATTTTGGAATCATAGGATATTCACTCAAAAAATCTTAAATTAGAACAAAAGATTCACAAAGTAAGGATTTGTAAATGGGGCAGCTGAATCCCACTTATCTAGAAATTATCTTTCCATCCCACGTGGTGTGTTAGTCGGCTTTTGCATTGCTGTGACCAAGAGCCCTGACAAGAATAATGTAGAGAAGGAAAAGTTTATTTTGGCTCATGGTTCAGAGATTCAGTCCATGTCCACCCACTCCATAGCTCTGGGCCCAGATACGGCAGAACATCATGGTGGAAGAGTGGGGTGGAGGGAAGCTGCTTAGGACATGATAACCAGAAAGCAGACAGAAAGAGTGCTGTATTCAGTAGGGGCGAAATCTAAACCTCAAAGGCATCCCTACCCCAGTGGCCTACTTCCTTCAGCCACACCCTACCCACCTAGGATCACTTCCCAGTTAATCCATTTTAGTATATTCATTCACTCATTAGGTTACACCTCTCACAATCCAATCACTTCACCCCTGAACATTCTTGCATGGTCTCACACATGAGCTTTTTGGGGACACCTCATATCTAAACTGTAACAATGGAGACTGTTATAGTATTTTCATATTGGGAGAATCCTTAGTCATCCAACTCAGGTTTTTTGGAATTAGAGGCTATCTACTCACACAACTGAAAAATAAGAGGTGGCACTGGCTTTGGGGATGGTACAGCACAGAGCCCTGCTTTCTGTGAAAGGCACCTCGTGGCACCCTGGCTTCAACCACCCAGCACATTAGTTGCCATCTCCCTCAGCATTTTCCAGGCATCGACTTTGGAGGTCGCTGCCACCCCCAATGTGAGTTAGGGATCCGGCAGCTCTTCATTTTAGAAAATGAATCTGCTGGGGGTGACCAAGCAGAGCCAGAAGCTTCTCCTCCAGGATTTGAGACTGTGGTTGCTCTCTTGTGCAACAGACACGACACAGATGCATGACATTCTGGACTTGAGAATGCGGGGCATTCAGAGCCAGACCAAGAGTATGTGTGTGGGGAGACGGCTGGGCTTCCCGGCTTGCCAGACTCAGGGAGTGGGAGAGAAGGGGAGACCACTTATCTCCTCCCACTCCCCTTTCCTCATTCCAGGCCCAAACACCAGACCAGTATGTCTCCAGCTGAGTAAAAAAATGGGAACATGGGACAATGCCACATGTAAGAGACGTTAGGAAACCCAAACACAGCACAACGTTGATGTACTTAATTTGGTTTATGAAATGCAATTTGCAATTTCTGTGGAATCCTCTGTGTTAGTGTTAAATAAAGGCGAGGGGGGTGGGGTGGGGTGGGGTGGGGGGGTCACTGGGGGACTTGATGAGGAATCAGGAAAACAGACTTCCAAACTGAAGCTGTTGCCATCTGGCTATAGAAGCACTTGCAGGTCACTGAACCTCTCTTTGTGATAGTCTCCTCATCTGAAAAATGTGATAATTAACTGCCTGTTCCACCTCACAGAGGTTAAGTAAGAACACAGGAGCCTTGAAGAATATAAGCATGACTTAGAAATTAACAGAAGGCATCTGTATTACCTCAATTGCTTATTTACTTATTTTTTTCTTTTTGGTTCTGAAAACGTTATTAGCATGTATACTTTGATTTACTAAAGCAAGTTAGGATGGGTTGTGGGGGTCCAGGGAGACCTAGATTCCTCAGTGAAATATGCTGCTTTTTGTATTTCCAAGGTCCTTTTCCCACACCTGAGAAACCATTTTCACTGACCAATCAGCCCTCTTCAGAGGACATGTGACTTAGTTCTGGCCAATCAGAATACCACTCTCCCCGGGCATGTGACTCAAGCCAGCCAATCAGGAACAATGAGTCTCAATTCTGGGTTTTTTTTGTTGGAACCACTTGGAATTCCTTGGTTTCTACTGGATAGGTTGGAGGCCCCAAGGTTCTAGAAGCCTTCTCCCTCCCAGGGAGAAGGGGAGCTACCTAAAAACCCTGTCCATAGAGAGGAAAGCACTGATGAGAGGAGGGAGGAGATGGAATCCTGGGAACACTTCTTGATCCCCCTATCCCTGACGCCAGCTGCACTCTTGAACTTCCTTCCCAGCTTCCCAGGTTAGTAGATACCCATTTTTCCTTCACAAGGCTAGATTTCTCATGTCTTCAGCTCTAAGAGTCTTGACTGATATGATCTCCTGAGACTGTTTGAGAATCTCTACAAAGATAAGCCAACAGTGACTACATGCAAAGCTACACGAATTAAGAAAACACAAGGTTTAAGCCATACCTTTGTGAAGTCCAAGAGGGTGTGGAATCATCTCCCAGATAAATATGCATCATAGTAGTACCAGGTGACATTTTATAATTAAACAGTGACACAAATTACTAAAATAAAGAAATATTTCATTTTATTTTCTTTTTAAGTCATGAGGGACAAGGAAAGGTGAGTTCATAAAAGTTAAAACATAATACCAAAATATGAATAAAACCAGCTTTAGAGGTTGCACGGAATCAGCAGAATGTGATTATCTGTAGTGATTTTGGGCCTTCTCAGTTTGCCCAGACAGGTGTAGCATTTGGTCTAGCCCATGTAACAATTTCTGTGGTAACTGTCCAGAAGAGAGTTGTCATAGAATCATGGAGCCCAAACAACTGAAATGTTGACAGTACACAAAGCAAAACAGTCAACATCAACGGGGTGATACAATTGGTTTACATTAAAGTAACTAGTAAACTTAAATCAATAAATCCCATTATGCAGCACCTCAAATACCCTGAGTCATTCCTTCATTTGCTCATTCAGTCATTCATGCATGCACATTCAGTAATAACTGTTTAAGAAGCACCTACGGTGTTCCAGGAGGTACTGTGTTGAATGCTGGGGTTACAAAGGTAAAGATTAAAGCACATTCTCTGCCCTCAAGGAGGGCTCAATCTAATTGTGTAAAGAGACGGAGATGTAGAATGACAGTACATCTTTGAGAAGTGCTGATAACAAGAGTCTGCTTCCCAGAGAGACACTCCATGGGTTCACTCTACCATAGGGTCCACGGAAGAAGCATGTGGGCTCCTTTTCCTCTTCAGAACCAATGTCACTCTTTAGTTCCAGTGTTACAATAAGGATCCACAGCATTACAAGTTAAGTGGACCCAGAAGTGGTTATCAGCTTCCCATCACAGAGCACTTGGGGGAGTGGCAGGTGGTCATAGCAGAGGTGGCAGACTGCTTAGCAGAGTTAATAGGGAGCCGCAATGGGCTCCCCACTCCCCAGATGCCCTCTCCAGGGCTGTCCAGATGGGCTACTAAGCCTTGTTATGAACCCTCAAGGTCTGCTCCCATTTGGCCATACCCAAGGTTGTAGTCTGAGGGTCTTTGAAAGAGGGAATACCTTCTTGTCAACATTCCAAGAGCTGCTTCTTTCTCTAGAAGGACTTGCTTTTCAGTTGCCATTGGTGATTTGGGTAAAAAGGCAGAGTCTATAGGTCCTGCTTAACCCCAAGGGCCTGACTTATATTTTCTATAGTGTTGTGGAACATCTGAGCACATACATTAAAAGGAGGAGAAAATAAACAGCACCTCCAATGCCCAGATCTTTCAACTGACCCCTCTTCCTTTCTCCCTGTCTCTCTCTTGGACCTGAATTCTCTTTGGTGTTTACAGGCATAAATGAATTTGAAAGATGTGAGTTTCAGCTTCTAAATCAGACTGTTATTAAGGTTACACCGTTATAGTAAAGGAGAGTTGTACAATTTCTAATCTGCCTCGCTGAACCCATCCCATGGGAATTCCCACTACTAGTGACTGCCAATCAGCAGCAGGGGACAGCTGCAGCCTTGTGGACAGGGAGAAACTGAAAAGGCAGAATTTCAAAACCCAGGGTACTTCTGTATTCCGCTAATGCCACAGTGAATAGTAGTAAGGCCTCCCCATAGAATAATTTTTCATATTTCATCTAAAACCCAGAGTATCTTAGTGTTAATTTATTAACTGAATATTTGAAATTTGGGCATATGATCATTATTTTCAGTTGAATTTTATAAATGCTCCTGAGATAATAGATGTATACAGTTAATTCTCTAAAAATGAAATTTTAAAATGAATATCCACGATTTTGCTTTTTAATAAATGTACTAGACTTCAATTCCTCATTTAGTGTATTTCTCTAGAACACTTGCACACAAAGACAACAAGCAACAGAATATGTACAAAATAGGAGCTCTCCATTTTCTGTAACACCTTATCTTTTCTGTATAAGAGTTTATATAAAAAAGTGTCTACTTAGAAAAGTATAAAAATATTGCTACAATGTTATAAATGCTCTACATTCTCTAGGAAAACATACCTTTGTAAATAGTACAACTATAGGAATCTTGGTGAAATTCAAGTCCTGGATGTACCGCAAATGCATCCCAATCGGGGCAGCATCAAAACCTGTCCATCTCTGTGCCACTTCTAGAAACCATCTGTGACATTCACTGAGACAAAATCCTCTTTTCTTCAAATATCACCATCGATTTCTGTGGATATCCTTAAAGTAACACTCTATTAAAAAGAAGAAGAAGAAAAAGAAAAAGAATAAAAGAAAAAAGATTTCAAAGAAATTCAACAATTCCAGGGCTAACTATGAAACTTCCAGCAGCGTTACCCCACCTGAGTGATGCCTCACTATGGTTTGTGCTATGTTTGATTTGGGCATTATAGAATTTTTCTTGGCTTTCTGTATTCTTTTAACTAATAATTCACTTGTTTCAAAATGTAAGACTTTCACTACAGCCAAGTCTGCTAAGGTCCCAACCTTCTCTCTGCCTTGAGAACATTTTTGAACAACACACTTTTCCTTTTCAAAAAGACATATTTTCTGGTTTTTGGAATGAGTGAATCCTCTAAAACAATCAGGGTACATGACTTGTAGCATCTCAAGTGGCAGAAGGCATAGGAAAATTTCATTAATTGAGTGAGCTATAGGGATGCTTCTCTTTGGAGAGAGAACTTACAGAATGGTAGAAAAAAAAATTCTAGCTACTCTTCTGATAGATGACTAATATCCAGAATATATAAATAATTCAAAAAACTTAACTCCAGTAAAAACCCCATTAGTAAATAAATAGGCAAATGAGCTAAACAGACACTTCTCAAAAGAACAAATACAAATGACCAACAAATATATGAAAAAATGTTCAACATCATTAGCAATTAGGGAAATGCAAATCAAAACTCCACTGAGATTTTTCCTCACAGTAGTCCAAATGGCAGCCATCAAACAATAATAATTGCTGGAGAGGATGTGGAGTAAAAGGAACCCTTTCACACTGTTGGTGGGATTGTAAATTAGTACAACTACTATGGAAATCAGTATGGAGGCGCTACAAAAGACTAAGCAGGGAACCACCATATGACCCAAATATACCACTCCCTGTTATTTATCCTCAAGAATTAAAAGTCAGCATGCTATAGGGATTCCTGTATACCTATGTTTATTAGCAGCACAATTCACAATAACCAAACTATAGAACCAGCCTAGGTGTCCATCGATGGATGAATAAAAAGGTTGTATGTATACACAATGGAGTTTTATTTAGCCATAAAGAAGAATGAAAGTACATAGTTGCAGGAAAATGGATGAACTTGAGAACATTATGTTAAGTAAACTAAGTCAAACTCAAGTCAAGGATCATATGTGTTTTCTATTATGTGGAAGCTAGAGAGAGAGAAAAGGAAAAGAAAGGTACTAGGGGGAATCTTGAGAAAATTGAAAGGAGACCAGTAAAGTAGAGGAAAGGGATCAGGGAAGGAGGAGGGAAGGGAAAGGGAAAATACTGGGGAACAATATTGACCCACTTACATTGTTATATATGTGCATGTACAAATGTGTAACAGCAAATCTCGCCATTATGTATAATAGTAAAATATGTGTATTAATTATTATATTTATTAATTATGCATAATTATTATACATATTAAATATAGAAAAAAATGTTTCCCTTTGGGAATAAGTAAACTAAGTTGCACAATATGTATTTTTCAAACACAGCAAGAATAAAAACAAACTCTTCTTTTTAAATTCAATAATTTTTTTCTAAATTTTTTTACTAATCCCCAATTGTCAGCAATTTGTAACATCTGAACTGATAAATACCTACCTGAAAATCCTGGATGAATGTTAGGAAGTAGAAAATAAAACCAAAGGCCACGGTCCATTCACAGATTGCGCTCACTACATGGTACACATAATCCTAATAGCAATAATAAAGAAAGAGAATTTAGCCTAAAAAAATACCCACTTAGCATACAACCTGAAATAATAATGAGACAGACCAGAGGTGCGAGAAGCTGTCCAGAAAGCCTAAACCAGAACCTTGAGGAAACAATGTAAGCAAGACCACAATAGATAAACTTTAGGGACTGGCCCAATAAGAACAGGAATGGAATGATCCTGAATATTCTCTCCTGCTCTCACACACTCCGGTTTTAAGACAGTCTGCATAACTTCAAAAGGCAAAATATGGACCACAAAACAGTTAAGATTGGGAAGGAAATTTAGACTCAACAGAAGAAAGAACTTTCCATTTAAGGCATGCCTTGGTCTCCCGCAGTTGGGAATCCCGTAGCTGAAGGGCACGTTTAACAAGCATCTAGTCTGCGCTCCTGCGGTTATTCCAAAGAATGACTGTGTGCATCTAGACAAGACAAAACATAAAGCCCCCACTGGGTTTTAAGTTTCCCTGTAACTGGAGAAATCGCTCATTCAGCAGTCAGTTCTGCTTATGTCAAAAGGTAAATAAAGCTGCAAAGCAAATGCTAGTAATGAGACTTCCCCAGGACACCTGCATATCTTCTCCAAGGCAAGAAGAACGGGAGCCAAGAATCAAAGTGGCTTTCATGGGGGTTTCCAAGCTCAGTTGCTTATGGAGGCCAGGAAATTAATAAAAATAAATGAAACTGATGGTTGTAGGGTGAAAGAGAGAAAGAGGGGCCCATGCCTCATCAACTCAATTCCACATTCACAAAATGGGAAAATAATACCCCAGCGCTTCTTTGAAAGAAGTTAAAAAAAAAAAAAAGCCTATTTGTGTGCATGCATGTGTATGTGCACATGTGTATGTGTATGTATGTGCACATGTGTATGTGATCTCCTGGTTGTTTTTTTTTTTTCTTATGCTGGAAACTCATTTCAAAGCATTTTAAAATTCCATCTAAGTAAGGAAAAAACGCATGTCTGCATTTTAACTTTAGCTCACATGCCAAACTAGGCCTGCAGACTCTTAGTTTACCCCCTCTGATTTCAAATAAGGTTAATTGTTTTTCCTACTTGGCTTTCTGCTCTGCTATAGGTTACATGTGTGAGTAAAAACGTGTGCTGGGTTGCTAGTCAGTTCCATGGCGACAGCTCTTTTCCTGGACCCTGTTTTCATCCCATAAAGATTTAACAGATTTATCACTTTTGGCTGTCTCCAGGGACATATCCATCCATTGTTCTCATTCCAGGGCACGCTGGGGAGAACCTGGCCAGCCTGCATTAGGAGTGGAGAACAGAGGCCTCCTCTTTTTGGTGCCAGCAACAGGGGACATGTCCCATCCCATATCATCCCTGAACAATGAAGATGGCTTATTAAAAGGAGGCATAAAAAGGGGTGGGGGAGGACATTGACGTGAAGGAAAACATTAAAATCTTGACTTTGAAAAGAAAAAAACAAACAGAGACACAATGGCCGAGGGTATGTGGGATGTCTTCAGCATCATATTAATTCAAGTTCCGTGGAGTGGCTTCACTCCATGTGTGAACACAGGCCAAGCTCTGAACTTGGTGGGATGAAACAAGGACATATTTCTCACCCTCCCTACCGAGTAAGCCCATGCACATAGGTATGCAGTGAAAGCTCTAAAATACTATACAGAAATCTGGGGCAGGGCCTAAAATGATTATTCTTTTCAGGTAATTAATGTAAAGAGGGTTATGTTGTTGTTTGTTTTCTGATTTTGCAGCCACTGATACTGGAAACAGAAGGAAACACCAAAGTGGCACAGAAATTTATAGACGGAATAGAAAATCAGGTACTTTTCACACTTTTAGATAGAAAATGGAAGGCTGACAGATTTTTCAGAGACCTGGGGATATGCTTTGTGGAGCCCTTGACTTGTGGTGGAAGGTCGCCCCCCAGTGGCCTAATAGTAAAGTACACCTGGGCCTGCTCTGCTGTTCGGTTTCTTGTCAGGAGTCCCCCAGTGGAAAGAGGAGCCTAAGCCCCTTTGGATAGGAACTTATTTCCCACCCCCCCACCCCCCGTGCAGAAAAAAAAAAAAGTTGCCTTTTTCTAGGTCTAACCTCTTGGATAATCTGGACATCTTCCTGTCATATCCAAAGGAAGTGTTTTTTGAATTCTTGTCTGGATTATTCTCTTCCTTACCATCATCTTCAGTCCTTCCCGTGTCTCAGCAACCTCCGTGGAGAGCTAGTATCCTCTGTCTTGGGGAGCCCTTCCTCTGACCCTGCTATCCCCTCTAGCCAACCCCGCATTTTCCCCCAGCAAACATATGTGGATAGCTGAATGAGTGAACCACCCTTCGTTGCCCAAATTCAGTGACCTCTGTTCCATTCCTAAAGGCTGTTTGTTCAGACCCATCTGCCATGAATAATCATTTCCCTTTCTCTTGAAAAATGCCCTCCTCTTGCTCTCTAGGGTAATATATCTTCTTCTCATTTCAGAGTGACAATTCATGTTTCAAAGAACCACATTTGGCAGTGGACAACTGGTTGTTTGCTCCCACTAAACTACAGGCTTCCTTGGGGACCTGCCACCCTATAGCTGACCATCCCAGCAGCATCCCTCAGCACAATCTTGCTTACAATAGGGACTTGGTCAGTGAAGACAGCCATACTGCCCAGTTCTGATTCTTCTTGATTCATGACTCTTCTTTTTACTTCTTTTTTTTTTTTTCTGGGTACAGTCCTTCACCTGCCCTTTGGAAAACAATCTATTGCTGTTCTCTCACTAAATCCCTTCTCTCCTGGGGCATCACTCATTCAGTCTCCTGTACCACATCTGGTTGAAGCACTATCATAAGAATTTCATGGCATGGGGTGATCTCAGTTTCACATACTTGGGTCCAGGTGTTTCTGATATTTGGTTTGGAAATTATTGGTCACTCTTCTATGCCATGAGGGCTCTTGGCCCTACCAGAGATCTAGCTTCACATTTTTAACTGGACATTCAGCCTTGATTTTTCCCTGTAGCCTCAGATGCCAGTGGCTGCAAAACCAAACACATCCACTTCTGCCTGTGAAATCATTTGTCCCCAATAAAGACGGTATCTCTGTGGTCATGGAAATAAATTATTTGGTTCATCCAAAATAAAGACTTGGAAATCATTTTTGATTCATCATTTCCCTTCCTTCTCAAGTCAGCCATGTGCAAGTGCTCATCCCATATTTTGATCCTATCATTTCCAACTGAGGTTCATCTTGATTTGAATCTCAACTAGTAGAACTCTCTGCTTCTGGTCCTGCTAATGCCAAACTCTCTCTTAAATCCACCCCAGCTGTTGCTTCTACCTAATATTTGTCCAATAATACTCACTCAATTTCCTTTCCTGATCAGAAGTCTTCAAAAGCTTAGTCTGGCCAAGTTGAACCTCTCTGTCAGCCTCCAGAAGCCACTGCGCTTCCTTGCAAAGTCACCCCTGATTATATTAATTGTCACTGTGTCCTGAAGTGAACTGTCCACTACACTGAATCTTGTCTTGCCCTCTCTGATTAACATTCTGCACTTTATCCGACCTCTATAAACCTCACTCACATTGTCCCCTACCCTTTAAGGTCCAATCTCTTACTAAGCCCTAAAAGTTGAAGTGTGTTAGAAAGAAATAAGGAATTCTAAATTTTGAAAATAATTTCAGGAACCATTTGGGATTATCCCAATAACTAATGTTAATGTTATGGGAGACCTAAGCTCCTACACTAGGCCTCCAACAGATCAAACCAAACCAAAATGGAGTCACCTATGCTAAGTGCCACATAATCCAGCTGAAACTTCAAGAGACTAGATAGAGCACAAAACTGAGAATTATTTTTTTTTTCCTGAAGACAGGAGATTTCCATTTACCTGAGCCTGTGTGATAAAGAAGTCTCTTCTGCTTACAAAATAAAGATAATGTGACGTAGCCCCATGTGAGCCAATCAAATTCTCCCCATTGTTCTGTTTCCTTGTTCCCACTTTACAAAACCTACTGTGCCACTGCTTGGTGGAACTTTCATTCTATTTTGTAGAATGGACCCTGCCTCAGGTTCAGGAATTTCAAATAAAAGCCAATTAGATGTATAACTAAATTTGTTGTGATTTTGTCTTTTGGAGCTATTTACAACACATGCATTGTCGAGTCATTGAGCAGTAAGTTGATGACACGACACATGTACCCCACATTTTGCAACCTGTTCTAAGAAATAACAGTGATCCTTCCTAGGATTCGGCCAGTCACAATCTCTCATAAACAGGATCAACATCATCTTGAGAACAACTTAAATGTTACCTTTTCTTTTGGATTCCACTCCAGTTTGGTTATAGAAATTAGTGAAGCACAGGCAATCACTTTTTAAAAAGAGAACATTGTTAAGGAAACTACAGAAGAAAAAAAAAATGGTTCTATAATACTAAGACAATTCCAGTAGAATCAATACGTGGTGTTAAGATATTAATAACAACATTGCTACAATCAAACCAGTTCTATTGGCTTCTGGTAATCTCAGACCTTCAAATATGATAGTAGCTAAATTACAACAGAAATGCACAGTCATACCTTAGTGATACTTTTTCAGTTACATGTAGCAGAATTTTAATTTGCAGCTTGACCCCCCCCCAATGTTTGTCGATGTTCCCACTTAAATTGGCTGTTGAAAGCTGGTCAAAATAGCTGACAGGATAGTCCAAAATGGGTCCTTTTTTGAGTACTTACTAACTAAATAAAAATCCATCTTCCCTAAAAATATTATTCTCAAGGTAACAGCTGTAAGGAAAATTTAACATTTTATATGCAAAAATAAGCTACAAAAATTCAAACTGCTACCTGTTAAAAACAGATGTCTGTTGCATAACTGGGTATAAGTGCAGCCCTTTCTCCTGACACAGTTTCCAAATCAAAGACATTCAGCCTACTTCAGACTTTCAGGCCAAGCCTTATAAGGCCAGGGGCCCAGGCTTCTGCCCTCCCTCCACACTACTAGCTGGTACAAAAGGTGGTGATCAAATTTAGAGGGTAAAATAGAGCTGGGCATGGTGGTGGTACACCTGTGATCCCAGGTGCTCAGGAGGCTGAGGCAGGAGGATTGCAAGTTCAAAGTCAGCCCCAGTAAGTTAGTGAGGTCCTGTCTCAAAATAAAAAATAAATATAAAGAAAGGGAGGCTGGGGATGTGGTTCAATGGTAGAACACCCCTAGGTTCAATCTCCAGTGCCAAAAATAAAGGCAAAAAAAAAAAAAAAAAGCTAGAGGAAAACAGAAAGCTCTGTGGAATCTACCAAAAATTAGGACTTCAAAGTGCTGAGTCAATGCAAATTTAGGGCCTTCTGTGAATTCAGAGTCAGCACATCCTCTCTATGTCTCGTCTTCATATTTTGCAATACTTAACACTTCCCAGTTTCTCAAAATAAAAAAAATTGAGAGCATCAAAGATTTATCATTTTCATCACCAAACCCCTGTGTGCAACTGTTTAACAGCTACTAATTCTTTGGTTTATTTGTTCTTTAGTTTCATCTTCAGTACACCAGGTACTGCACTGGCTTGGGAGCGAGGGGAAAGAAACCCCAGCAAAACAGAAAAGGTGAAAAAGGATAATCCAGAGCAGGAGAAGAGGGTGGGCAAAAGAGAACAAGAAACAGCCAGGCTTAGGGGACAAAGTGTAACATGAAGTTGGAGAAATAGTAGCTCATGATCAGATCATGTGCTTCCTGCAAAGGAATCTGGACTTTATTCTGCTAGTGATCGTGGAGGCTTTCGAAAGCTTTAGAGGTCAGTGCAAGATGAACAATTCAGCAGGAGAAGTCCAGAAGTGTGACTCTAAATGACTGTTCTCATTCAGAGCCTCAGTTTCATTTCACAAGAATGACCCAGGAAGAAGAAAGCAGGGCATTTGGAAGATGCTTTGAATCCTCTGTAAGGAAATATTATTACCATGCTGAAGTTGAAGACAGACTTTTGCATGTAGATAAAAATTCATTTTAGTTAATTTGCCCCAGGGACATAACCACTTCTGTTTGGGGCTGTAAGAGCCTTCTAAAATGAAATCTATTACTTTAGAAAACTCTTGAGGTCTGAAATGTTTATTTTGCTAAAAATTCTATGATTTTAATATCTGGGGAATCTGTCTCTAAAAGTTGGAAGCAAGGAAAGATTTTATACCAAGAATCTGCTTTTACACTATATGCACCCTATAGTGCACACACTATAAACACTATACATTTTACAACACAAGCTGCCAGTTTTAAGGAGTTATATTTAATGAGAAAGCATGAGCATCTATCTTCAACCCATAAAAAAGACTAGGAAATTGAGAAGGCATTATCTTAGGAATAAAATAACTGGTAAATTTCTCAGGATTTGAGAGTAGGTTCCTGTGCTTAGAAATTTTGTGATTAAAAATTTCCTTCCATCGCTGTGTGTGGTGGCGCATACCTGTAATCTGGAAGCTGAGGCAGGAGGACTGTAAGTTCAAAGCCAGCCTCAGCAACTTAGTGATACCTATCTCAAAATAAAAAATAAAAAAAGAGCTGGGAATGTGCCTCAGAGGTGTAATTCCTCTGGATTCAATCCCCCCCCCCAAAAAAACAAGAAAGAAAGAAAGAAAGAAAAAGATTTCCTTAAGATTTAAAAAAAAATAGAGATTTCCTTAAGATTTAAAAAAAAATAGACTTCTTGTTTTGTATAACTTCTATTTTAAAAGAAAAATACAAATCACAATGTGTAGAAACACATGATGTATTCAAAATGCGTTCTCAAGCTTACCTACTTTATACCATGACCCAAACCAAACTAATGAAATTGCCACTTATTAAATAGTTTCAATTTTTCTGCAATTTGACATTAATCATCACTTTTAAGAACACTGTAGCATTCTTTAATATGACCACAGTTGGTATTTTTAAAGATGCTTCACACCTTTAAAGACCACAGTTTTTTAATTTTCTTGGTTAAAAACTTCATTAAAGAAGAGAGAAAAAGAAAAAAAAAAGGGACAAAGTTTCGTTTCCTCTAAATCAGAATATACAATCATGACAAATTCATATAATTTTTTTCACATTGCTGAATTAGAAAATGAACTTTATTTTGAACTACAAAAAGACTACCTACCTTTTAATTGACTTAATAAGTGATGGTTTTTTCAACATCTCAGTGTGAACACTTGGGACTTCACAGGACTATTGCTTTAAGTTCAATATCAATATTTGGTATCTTCAGCCAAGCACTACAAAGAAAACTAAATATTTTCAAATGGCTCATGAAACTAGACTGTGGAAAGGAAAGTAAATAGAGATTGAAGTGTTCCTACATTGTTCCATTCCCCTTTCACACCATTTTCTCCCCAAAGATTCGTTTGATCTAACCAGACCAAGTTGAGATGTTTTCTTAATGATTTATAGTTTTCTCCCATTTGTTGTTCTGAAGAATGTAGAAACTTGGTTTTATCCTTTGATTTTTTTTTTTTTCCATGCCTTTGGAGAGGGTGTCAAACTTGCTAGGACAGTGTAACAAAGATTCTTTGCTTGGCCAAACTTTGAACTCCTGAAACTTCTCCCAAGTCCATCTGGACACTTCATTCTAAAATCCAGTTTTAGCCCAGCACAATGACACATGCCTGTAATTCCAGTGACTCAAAAGGCCGAGGCAGGAGCATCACAAGTTCAAGTCCAGCCTTGGCAACGTAGTGAGACCCTGACTCAAAATAAAATAAAAAGGACTGGGGATGTAGCTCAGTGGTACAGCACCCTTGAGATCAATCCCCAGTACTGAAAATAAATTTTTAAAAAAGAGAAGAATTAGTTAAGCCAGCATCCCCCACCGATACCTCTGACCCTGCCCTGCTTCTATGGCTAAAATACCCACTTGCCCATGCTGTATTGGGAGTTCAGCCCAGTCTCTCTCCCCTGCAAGATGTACAGTAGTCTCTACACCTATCACTATGGCCTAAAAAGAAGTCCTCCTTACCATACTTTAATAAATGCCAGTAATTTTTTTTTTTTTTTTTTTGCTTTAGCAACTGACAAGTGTGAAAAGGATACTGGGGACAACAGCTGCACAGGAAACAGCAGAGATGGCCATGCGTATGTGGCACGTCAAGAGGCTGTTCCACTGTGGACACGATTTGTAAGAGATGATGGATTGCAGGAGCGTATACACCACACCGCAGACAAAAGCCAGAAGGGCGCCCCCGTCGTGGACCACGGGCACAGCTAACTCCTGGAGAGAAAATCACAGATGTGTAACGACTTGCATTTGACTGCCAGCATTAAGTTTTGAATTCTCAGTCACTCCGGATGCTCCAAGCCACTGTTTGTCCCAGATGCAATCGTCCCTGGAAAATGTGGCTGCTTCCAGAAGAGTACCAATTGCAAAATAAACGCCAGCAACTGGATTGTTCCCTAGCAAACCTGGGCATGTGGAACAAGGAAGGAACAATGTTTACCTTGGAGGTAATGGACTTTGACCCTTACAACCTCAATCTCTGTATCTATAAAATGGGCATAATCATTCCTGCCTCACAGGTATGTGGTGAAGACTATATGACACATCTCATACAAAAATATCATTTAGAGTAGGAGATGTAGCTCAATGGAAGAGCACTTGCTTAGCATGTACAAGGCCCTAGGATTCGATCCCCAGCACTTAAAAACAGACTGCAAGCGGGGCACGGTGACACATGCCTATAATCCCAGTGGTGTAGGAGGCTGAGACAGGAGGATCTCAAGTTCAAAGCCAGCCTCAGCAACCTGGAGGCAAGCAACTCAGTGGGACCCTGTCTCTAAATAAAACACAAAATGGGGCTGGGGATGTGACTCAGTGGTCGAGTGCCCCTGAGTTGAATCCCTGGTACCAAAACAAAACAACAACAACAATAACAACAGCAACAACAACAACAAAAAAACCAGACTGCATTAATACTCTGTCATATATTATTCATTTACTAAATATGGATTTTGTGTACCTAGAACACTTAGCATGAGAATACAGATTCAGGAATGTTATACACAAAAAGTAAAATACATTTTATGCATTTTAAAATGAGTATTAACTTTTAAGTATATAAAGAATTCAGGGAAATAACAAAATATATGCCAAAAAAAGGTTAAGATGGTAAATTTTATGTATATTTTAAATACAATTAAAAATAATTTTAATAAAAAGGAATCAATATAAATAAATTACTTTCTTCCCCTGAATGTTAGGCACATTTGGTTGACAAGAAATAAAAGGCAAAGCATCTGCAGCTAATGAGTCAGTTTCAGGAATAATCTGAGAATTCTGGTACTTTCCATTCTTACTCTCCTTTTCATGCGAAGTAAATCAACATCTTGAATTGGCATCCTTTATTTCCTTTCATAAATACTGTCAGGGAATTTCCTTCCTTAGCCCCAGCCAATTCAACATGTCCATTACAATCTTCATCCACAAATTGCATAACCCTATATTAACACTGATGTTATCAGACCCAAAGGCCCTAGTCTCAGCAGGAACTCTCTCTATAGTGATGTCTTTTAGAAGGGAAAGGATTCTTAGGTCATACATGAATTTTGGGTAAAGGATGAGATAAAAACATAGCATCTTTTTTAGACAACTTTTTAGAAACTCTTGCAAATTTAAAAGATAGCAAAACATAGAGCCAGGTACCATGGTACACATCTGTAATCTCAGTTGAAGCAGGAAGGTCTCAAATTTGAGGCTAGCCTGGGCAACTTAGTGACCCCTTGTCTCAAAGTGAAAACTAAAAATTTAGCAATTTGTCTCAAAATTTAGCAATTTTGTCTCAAAATAAAAATTAAAAAGGGTTCGGGAGGTGCTGTGGTTGCCTAGCACGTTTCAGGAACTGGGTTCAATCCTCAGCACCACATATAAATAAATAAACCAACAAATAAATGTATCCATCTACAACTAAAAAAAAAAAATTTTAAAGGGGGTTGGGGAAGTAGCTCTGTGGTGAAGTGCCCATGGATTCAATCTCCAATTCCTGGAGGGGGATTAAAAAAAAGAAGAAAAAAGAAAAGGTAGTAAAACATAGAGAATACTAGAACCAACAGGGCTATCTATACCTTGAAAATGTTCTTTTCTAAAAAAAAAAAAACAATTCTTTTTTAATTTTATTTTTAATCTACAAGTAATAATTGTATATATTTATAGGATTTTGTATATTTTTATATATTTACAATGTGGAATGATTGAATCAAGCAGATTAAGATATTCATAACTTCACAGTTATTTTTATAGTCAGAACTTATAAAATCTGGTGCTTTAACAATTTTGAAATATACATAATTATTAATGATAACCATCATGCTATATACAATAAATCTCATTCATCCTGTCTGAAACTTTGTACCATTTAACCTCACTGTTCCCAGCCCCTGGTACTGTTCTACTCTCTGCTTCGATTGTTAGATTCCACCTATAAGTGAGATTTTGTGCTATCTGTCTTTTATGTGTCTTGCTTATTTCATATTTAACACAATGCCCCGTGCTGTTTCAAATGATAGAATTTCAAAAGGAAACTTCTGAAGGGAGAATAAAGTATTGACAGAAATTAGTGAGGACAACCTCAAAAGCAGGCATTCTACCCATCCACTCACAGAAAGAGTTATCTGTGAGCTTCTCATAAATGTGATTATTACGACTCAAGAAAAACCACGATAGCCAGTCACGCTCTCTCTTGGCCTCTCAACTCAAATTCTTCTCGAGGTAGCAGCTCAAGTTGGCCTGCTGATGGCATGCTAGAAATGAATTACAGGATATCAAACAAGGAAGTCGTAAAGATGCACTTATGGGAACACTGCCAAGGCAAATACTTTGCTCCCAGGGACTGTTAAAAAAAAATTCTATTTTCGGTCTCTATAAACATTTGATAACTTCATGGAAGCTTTAAAAAGAATCAAAAATTTGATTATCTAACCATCTAAGTTTTCTTTCTAAAGCTTGCCCTTTATGGTTTAAAAGAAATGACATCTGTATGCCTTATGTGGTGCTGAGTTATTCAAAAAATAAAATAATGTAAGTACATGGTACCCCTCCCAAATAATTCAGACCCACACTGGATTCCACAGTTTATATCATTCCAAGCCACCCCTTTTTGTCTTTTTCTTTTTTAATCATGTTTTCTGATGGTAGAGATATGTGCTGTAAACAGTCACCCCTCAGGATCCACAGGAGATTGGTTCCAGGAACCCTATCAAACACCATAATCCACAGATGCTCAAGTCTCATGTAAATTTGCATAGTATTTGCATATAGCCTCTGTACATCCTTCTGTATACTTGATTTAGTCATTCTTTAGATTGCCCATAATACCTAATACAATGTAAATACAGTGTAAATAGTTGTTATACTGTATTTTTTAGAAAATAATAAGAAGAAAAAAGTTTAAGTTCAGAACAAATGCGATATTTTTTTTCTGATTATTTTCAAGCTGAGCTTGGTTAGATTCAGGGATGGTGAGGTGACTATACTTAGTTTTTCCTCATAGATAATTTCTTCATTTGAAATAACACTTCATTGAGAATAACTCTTTTTTTACAGTTCTGGACAGATTGCTTCAATTCGAAGGTCACCTCTGCCACACATTGTTCATAGGATATTGGGCAAGTATTAGCTAGTCTGGGCCTCTATTTCACCATATGTAAATAGGGAAAGGAAGAGTACCCACTTATAAGGCTTTTATTGGAATTGCATGATCTACAGTGTGGGGTATTTTCATACATATGTCTGTCATGCAGAAGAATCCCAATAAATGTTTGTTGTTGTGAAAAACAGAATACATGCTCTATCATATAAAACATAAGAAAATGCCATAAAAAGCCCAAGTCACATGACAAATGATCCACACCACCACTGCAGCTCTCTGTGTTGCTTTGAGAAGCAAATTTAAGTGCACAATATGCCCCCTGTGAAACCTAATACACTTGCTTCAGGGGGACTACAGATTTGGCTCTCACTTTTTTAGCCTCACCATTAACAACATGGAGACACTAATAATCACAGGATTTATAACATCCAAAAACTAAAATGAGTTGAGTCCTGAGAGATTATCCATGGCCTGTGTCATATTGAAGATACAATATAAGGAAGGGGACTGGTCGTGTCATATTGAAGATATAATATAAGGAAGGGGGCCTTTCCCCATAAACCTTTGGTAAGTACAGGAGTGAATTTCCTGGGGCACAGTATTATAATGCCCCCCCCCACCATGAGAAGTGCAGAGAAAGGGATTTTATGAGGCCCACTGGGGGCCTTTTACACTGAGGACTCTGTTTTTGATGATCCGACTTCATGCAGGAGAGGACACTAGAGAATGAATGGATCATACAGGTGGAGGACTTTGGTTATTTAGTGTACAGACACATGTTGGAGCAGTCTACTGGAAGTGAAGGCTGCCATCTTTATTTGTGAAAATAACATTGTACAAGGTCACCCCTGATGGGAAGACAGTTAAAGAAGTACCCCAGGCAGAAGCCAAGGTCCTCCTGGAGTAAGGCCATTCTGCTCTCACAGAGACAACAGGTGAAGGAGAGCACAGGTCCATCTTAATGGTAACCTGTGATGATGAACCAATAATGACCACAATAGCCACCAGGTACAGACTGCTGGCTATGGTAGATTATATGATGGAATCCTTGCAACAATCCCTAGAGGTGGGCATAAGTAGTAGTAGTAACTAGAAATTTGACCAGTATTTTTAAAATATTAAATATTGTCTCCATAGACAAATAATATGAGCAGAAATCCATAGAGTAGAATAATGATGTTTTTTTTTCCATATACCTCACACATTGAGGATATATCAGGTAGACTCTGCATAGAAGTTAATTTTCTCTGGGGGCCATATTTTGATTCTGAGACTCATTAGCTAAATAATCCCTAGCAAATGACTTAACCTCCACTAACCAAACTTTGACTGCAAAAGGAAGAGATCAGATGCTGCTCTTTGAATGCCAGATGGAGTCTACCGAATGGTGAAATTGGTAAGCACACATAAATATCTTCATACTCAGTAAAATCAATATAATTACTAAGTAACTCTCCCTGTATCAAACCACATCAATATGAAATGGACCAATGCAGAAGCCATAGCATTTTTTGGAAGCGCACACTCATAATTGTACAAACATGCACCCCTTCTCTCCCAAGGATCAGATAAGACCAATGTCCCAATGTCAAAGATTTATTCCTAAAAATTAATCTCATCCAATTTTTGGAAACTCATCAACCATTTCACAGCTCTCCCGGCACAAGCGTGCTGCTTGGGTTCCTGCTTCTCTCCTCACACATTGTCCCCAGTACCAAGAAAGCCACAGACCATACCTGAAAATTTGCTACAATGCCCATTCCGATACATCCCACCAATCCAAGAACTAAGGACACCAAGTTAAAAACAGGAGTGCCGAAATAGCTGGTTTGATTTTGCTTCTCTACTATTTTATATCTCGTGTACATCGTGGCTGCACCTGAAAAAGAAAGGCACTTTGATGAAATTTTCATGTTTTTTTTTTTTTTTGGAATGAAAAACTTAGAAGCAGTTTTTAACCATTTGTTAAAATGTCCTGATTACGGCTATAACTGTAGGTAAGCGCTAGAGTACTTGCCTCGCATGCATGAGACCCTCAGTTCAATCCCCAGTACCCACCTCAAAATAAGTCCTGGTTGCAATGCCTCCCTATTTGCCCATCCCTGTCCCTTCCCGCACCCCATTTTAGTTTCTCTCCAGTGTGATGGAATAAATAGACAGAAACATACACACCCCATTGTGGTTGTTACTTTTTCACATAAAAGTCATTATAGTATATGTATTATTCTGTCTTGCTCTTCTCACTTAACAATATACCCTGGAGATTTTTCCAGGTCAGTACAAAACAAATCTACCTCGTCATTTATGAAGGATCTTATAGTATGAGATACCATATTTATTTCATTATTCTTTTACAAATGGATTTCTACATTGCTTCTCTGTTTTTTTTCAGTTATAAACAGTGTTCAATAAACATCTTTGGATATAAACCTTTGGGCACTCTATCAGGTATTTCTGAAAGGCCAGTTCTTAGAAGTAGTTATTACTGTTTCAAGGAAAAAAAAAACCCACACACAATTAAAATGCTCAGAAGCACTTCCAGATTGCTCTAAGACAGTAACAATTTATATGCCCATCAGCAGAATTGGAGAGCAATTTTGTATACACTCGCCTTTTTAATTATTGTCAATCTAATGAATAAAAAATGGCAACCAGTTGGTTTAATTGGCATCTTCCTAGTTATTACTGAGATTTAGCAATTTTCATTGTATCTACCAGTCATTTTCATTTCGTCTTCTGAGAATTGCATGTTTTAATTTTTTTTCTCATTCTCCTCTTGGTTTTGTTTATTCATTTGTAATTTGTGGTTGCTTTTTACACATTATGTCCCCTAGTCTAAATCTGCTATAAATATTACAAATTTTCCTCTGATCTGTTGTTTGTCTTTTAACTTCATTTCGGATACCTTTCATTGTTTAGAAGTTTTCATTTTTTTACCTACTCAAATCTGTTAACTCTTATTTAGCATCTGTGCTTTGTGTATGCTCAGATAAGTTTTTTCATCCCAAGATTTTGGAAACACTAAACTTCTCTTGCACTTTTGCTTTTTATATTAGTTCTTTAATTGAAACTGGTTTGTGTGAGATGCCTAGAATGTGAACGTTGGAGGCCGGGTGCAATAGTGTACACCTATAATCCCAGCTACTCTGCAGGCTGAGGCAGGAGGAACACAAATTGAGGCTAGTCTGGCAAATCAGCAAGACACTGTCTCAAATTTTAAAAAAAAGAAAACCACAAAAAAGGAAGGAAAGGAAGAAGAGAGAGAATTTGCAGGATAAATAGTTAGCTAACATAATTTTAGATATGTATTCCCTTTAACTCAGCAAGCTTACAGAAATAGTCACCTCAATACACAAAGATATGATTAAAAGGACATTCACTTCTACACTGTAATTACAAAATACGAGAAAGAGCCTAAGTGTTTACCAATAGGAGACAGACTGAATAAATTAAAATACCAAACATCCACATGATAGATATCAGTCATGTGTTAAAAGGATAAGGTAACTGGATACAGTGGTGCATGCCTGTAATCCTAGAGGCTCTGAGGCTAAGACAGGAGGATCATGAGTTCAAAGCCAGCTTTAGCAAAAGAAAAAAAAAATAAAACTAAGCAACTCAGTGAGGCCTTGTCTCTAAATAAAATACAAAATAGGGCTGGGGATGTGGCTCAGTGGTCGAGTGCTCCTGAGTTCAATCCCTGGTATCTGCGCCCCATCCCCCAAAAAAGGATAAGGTAGATTTGCCGTGTATTGACATAATGATGATTATAATATTTTGCTATACTTTAAAAAGCAGGCTAAAAATTAATAATTTTTCATAATTTATTTTTATTGATTGTAATTATACATAATAGTGGGATTCATTCTGACATCTTCATACAAGCACATAGCATGATTTGGTCAATCTCATTCACCAGTAACTCCCCTTTCTCTCCCCCAACACTCTTCCTATACTCTACCATTTTAAAAAATTTGTGTATTATAATTATACATAAAGGTAAAAATCATTGTATATATTCATGGACTATTTTAAATAAATATATTCATGTCAGCTTCTGCATGGCCTAGAAGCAAAAGCCATATTTATCACTTGCTGTTTCAAAATAATTTCAGTCTTCTAAGTCTGGACTCTTGGCAAGGGATGGTGTAAGAGGGACTGAGATTGAGATTGACAGACCCCTCATTTCCACTTCCCCTTGCTTACTTCCAATTCCTTGGGAGAAGATCCCAAATGGGTGACAAGACGAAACATACTCCCTCTACCAAGTGGCATGAACAAATTCCAAAGATACCCAGTTACCAAGCAGAGTTTCCAGTACCTCTGTCCCTTCTCACCTGCACCAATGGAGAGGGACAGAAAGTGTTGATTAACCATAGTTCCTTGGCAACCTGATTGTTCCACAGGGTAGAGGATTATGAAAGGATTAAGAGAAAAATCTCTACATCTTACATCTACATACTCAGATCCCCCTATAGTACACTGAGTTTTACATCAAAAAGTAGTTGTGATATTACATTAATTGACTCACAACAGGATTGTATCCCATCAATTGCATCTCAGGTGGTTTTGAGGAACTGAAAAGAAAAATCATACTTGTGTTGGAGACAAAACTATTCCTTGTTTCACCTTTCTCATTTCTTTAAAGGTCAGTGGTTCTCAATCTTTAGTGAGTATCCAAGTCCCCTACAGTGTTTTTTAGAGGGGAGGGCTGGGGGTACTGAGGATGAAACCCAGGACTTCATGCATGGCTGGCAAGCGCTTTACCACTGAGCTACACCTCCAGCCCTGAGTGCTCATTAACATCACATATTCTTGGGCCCATTCTAAAAGGTTCTGAATGAGTGCATCTGTAGTACAGTCAGGGAGCAGCACTCTAACCAGCACCCAGATGGTTTTCATGTAAGTTGCCTTTCACATGAGCACACTTGGAGAAACAGTCTTTTCTGCGTTGGCTTACAGAAGTATCTTGGCTATACATCACAGTTTTTAAAAACTAAATTGCATTTCAAAGCCACCTCAGAAGTTCGGGGTTTAAAACCACCCACAGCAAACCCTGTGTCAAACTGCTAAATAAAGTGAAGAATAATTCTATAACAAGGTTATAATCTTGGATTTCTACATGTTTTAATTTCTCAATGTAGGGCCACATTCTAGTTGCAAAGGTTGTACTTTGAAAAAAATATACAAATTGGGGAGGGAAAGGGAAGATATTGGGGAAAGAGACTGGCCAAATTGTTATGTGCATTTATGATTATAGCATAATGAATCCCACTGCAATGTAATGCACCAGAAATACAAAAATTGTAACATTTTTTTAAACATTTATTTTTTAGTTGTAGGTGGACACAATATCTTTATTTTATTTTTATGTGGTGCTGAGGAGAAAACCCAGTGCCTCACATATGCTAGGCAAACGCTCTACCTCTGAACCACAACCCCAGCCCGAGATTGTAAATTTTTAACTTATTCATAATAATTGTATACTTACCAAGAAATGCAGAGAAGTTTATCATGAATCCAAAAATACCACTCTCTGGAGGCGTTGTTCCTGTATCACTAGGAAAGAAATATGCAAATTATCAAAAAGAAGCTTGGTTCAACCCTCTGGGTATGTAATAGGCAAATTTTGTATTGTGTTTCCAAGAAAAAAAAATCAAGAACCAATAAATGGGATGGATTCCAACTAAAAAGATTCTTCTTAGTAAACAACCAATAACATGAAGAGAGCGACTACAGAATTGGGAGGAAATCTGTACCACCTGCACATCAAATAAAGCACTAATCTCCGGGATATATAAAGAACTCAAAAAACTTAACACCAAAAAAAGAAAAATCCACAAATAACTCAATCAATAAATGAACTGAACAAACACTTCACAGAAAAGATATATAATCAATCAACAAATATATGAAAAAATGTACATCTCTAGCAATTAGAGAAATGCAAATCAAAACAATTCTAAGATTTCATCTCACTCCAGACAGAATGGCAATCATCAAAATACAAGCAACAATAAGTGTTGGCTAGGATGTGGGGAGAAAAGTACACACATACATTGCTGGTGGAAATGCAAATTGGTGCAACCACTCTGGAAAACAGCATGGAGATTCCTTAGAAAACTTCAAATGGAACCACCATTTGACCCAGCTATTCCAATCCTCAGTTTATACCCAAAGGACTTTAAATCAGCATTCTACAGTGATACAGCCACATCAATGTTTATAACAGCTCAATTCACAATAGCTGAACTATGGAACCTAAATGCCCTTCAACGGATGAATGGATAAAGAAAATGTGGTATATAAACACAATGAAATATTACTCAGCCTTAAAGAAGAATGAAATTATGGCATTGGCAAATAAATGATGGAGTTGGAGAATATCATGCTAAGTGAAGTAAGCTAATCCCAAAAAACCAAAAGCCAAGTGTTTTCTCTGATATGTGCATGCTGATCCATAATGGGGAGTGAGGAGGATAAGGAAGAATGGAAAAACTTTGGATTAGGTGGAGGGGAGTGAGAAGAGGGGAGAGGTGTAAGAATAGGAAGGACAGTGGAATGAGACAAACATTATTACCCTTTGTACATGTATGATTGCATGAGCAGTGTGACTTTGTACTATGTACAGCCAGAGGAATGAGAAGTTGTGCTCCATTTGTGTAGAATGATTTGAAATGCATTCTGCTGTCATGTAAAACTAATTAGAACAAATTAAAAAATTTTATATTGTGTTTCTTTTGTATGTTCAACAACATTGAATTCTGAGGGCATGGACTAATTTTGTTCTAATGTATTTGAACAAATTTTGAGCACTGAAAAACCTAAAATTTATTTTTTCATCATTGAGAGATTACATTTTTTCCATAGCATAAAAGCTAGGGTAAATGCTTAAAGTGAGTGGTATTGCAGTTTCTCAAATGATGGAAACTCATAAACTTGATATGCATTTATTCTTTGTAAAGAATTGAATTTTATATTGAAAATAAAAACTGAATATTCTACTGTTGAGATATTAAATACAAAAACACTTTGATCTTTTAATGACTGGGTTTATGCACAAATTTTATGCTTCTGAAGACACAGTGATGAAAAGTTTGGCAATATTAGTGATCACAACTAGTGCTTTATTGAAACAATGGGGTATATTAAGAATATATTGTGGGGCTGGGGATGTGGCTCAAGCGGTAGCGCACTCGCCTGGCATGAGTGCAGCCCGGGTTCGATCCTCAGCACCACATACAAACAAAGATGTTGTGTCCGCCAAAAACTAAAAAAATAAATAAATTCTCTCTCTAAAAAAAAAAAAGAATATATTGTGGTAAGTTATTTGAACAAAAAAGTCTCTATAAAATATTTTTTTCAGATACATTCATTTGATTAATTAGATAACTTGGGAAATAGCATTTGACATGTTCTATTTTCCATTCCTTATTGCCAAATTTTAAATTTTTACATTTTTAGGTTCCTCATAAGGAACTTTTCCAATGGAAAGTTGAAGATAAAAGAGCTCTCAATTTGAAACAACTTGTACCCATTTTGAGTGTTTCCACATATAAAAATAGCTCCAAAATTTATGTGTTGAAAAACCAATCACATTGAAAAGACACACTTCAAAGTAGCTGAAGAATTCCAGGAGAAGCTTGTGTGTGCAGAACACTTAACATTCAAAGAGGAGCATAAAGAGGTCAATAGCCACCGCCCTTACATCAAATACTTTTATTCATAATTATTTCAATCTCAGTGCCACCTGTCCCTGTAAGAACCTGACATTCCCACTTTTCCTCATTTTTCACAATACAGGAAGTTTGAAGGAGAAAGTTCCACATGGGTGAGATGCCCTTCTGAGCATGGTACCAAGCGGGCACCCAGGAAGCGAGATGCAGTGCAGGGCTATGACCCTGGGCCGCACTTTTGCTAGATGATTAACTCTGGGAAGTCAAGCTTTTCTCTCTTGGCCTCAAGGCACATAAAAGCAGCAGCTATCAGGTTGAGTCATCTTGGAGTTCTTGTTACACATTTGTCACACCTCAGAGAGTCACGTGCCAGGGACAGAAGAGAGACAGCAATGTGCTGGGAAGAAGACTCTGTGTTTGTTTGTGAAGGAAGAGAAATGGAAGAATGATGGGATACTTAGGAAGACAGGTAGGTGAGTGAGGCCCTGAGTCTATCCCCAGCACCAAAAATAAAGGAAGGAATGAATAAATCCATGTAGGACACAAAGCACATTGTAAATAGCCTTTCTATATATATTGTTTGAATGAATATTGGTACTGGAAAAACTGACCTAATGTATACCACTTACTGAACAATAAGTGTGTATCAGACACTGTTACGTGCTTATCATACATGATATCATTTTATATTTATAACCCTGATAGGGATCCTATAGCAACTACATTTTACTAATAAAATGGGTATTAAAGGTTATGTTACTTGTTCAAGGTCACCGAGCCACTTAAAGGAATCTACATCCCAATTCAAATGTCTAACTCCTGACCCCCCAGCCTCGGTTCCTGACTCCTTTGCCTCCAATGGCAGTGAAGCAACAAAGCCATTAGAGTGAGTGGTGGCACAGAACAAACACTGATGTGCTGGTGAATGTTTATCAGCTAGCTCTGAAGGGTGTCTGATTTGTTAGCATTTCCAATTGCATGGCGAAAATATACCCAACATGTCAAAATGTGGGTTCCCAAAATGCAGGTCACTGAACATATAGAAATAGATGCACACCATTGTCTCCCTGGAGTAAATATCAGCTGATTCCAACACAACTTGGGAATGAACCATTGTAGTAATGAAAAGGGATCATTATGTCTTTGCTGTATAGCAGGAAGACATAAACCAGGCAAGAATTTACACCTTCTCAAGTACCATAATGTAATTGTAAGTCCTCTTTTACAAACATTAGCATGGTAAATCTGATTTTTTTTCAGCATCACTGAGTCCATAATATCCACTATCAATTCATGAGTACCAATGGGCTCACATTCTTATACCTTTGCACCCAACATAGGCAATGTCAATATAACAAGAACTGGGGGAAATACTTATGCACTGAATTCATAAACAGCTGTATGGTTAAACAGCCATCTTTTCAAAATTTTTGACTTGGCTGTGCAAATCCCTATAAAATGAATTCATTTGTCAACAAATCATGTTAGATACCATCATTATTCATCAACAAAATATTGTTAGGCAAATCTGAAACACAAATTCCCAAATCTATCAGGTAAGAATGGTGAAAGTTTGGGGTTTATTTCCACTAAGTAACAAAACGGTCCCAAATTACATTAGCTGAAATTTTGCTCCGGAATATTTCATTGAAACTTTCCAAGCAACAAATGAAATGTGGACACGTTTAAGAACTTTTTTTTTTTTTTTTTTTTTTTTTTTTTTGGTGGGGGTGTTGCTGGGATATAAACCCAGGGATACTTAACCACTGAGCCACATCCCTAGCCTTCATTTTTTTTTTTTTTTAGTTTTTGAGTTAAGTTGCTCAGGCTGGCTTTGAACTTGGGATCCTTCTGCTTCAGCCTCCTGAGCAGCTGGAATGACAGGCGTGCACCACCGTGCCTAAGTATCTAAGAACACTTAAAAACAGTATTAGTTGTCCATTGCCATTAATAAAAATGGTAGGGCTCTTAACTCTTACTGAAAAATGTTCTTATAAGTTGGTTTCTGATCTTATATATCACATAATTAGTAAACACTGAGTCACATCTTCTGCTAATGTTGGAATCCAAATAAGCATAACACCAAGCAGGTAACCAAGAGATCCTGTGGGTTGCCTCATTTTTACTTTTTAAAGCTCAAGCTAATGATGCCATCATGTGAAGGCAGAACGGTAGTACAGTCAGCCCATCGTATCTGCGGGTTCTGTTATCTGTGGATTTGACCAACCCCAAATATTTTTAATTGCATTTGTACTGGACATGTACAAACTTTTTTCCTTGTTGTTATTTCCTGAAAGCTACAGCATAACAACTACTTACACAGCATATACAATGTTCCAGGGGTAGTGAGTAAGCCAGAGATGATTTAAAGTGTACTAGAGGACTGTGCATGTTATGTGTAAATAACCCATCATTTTATACAAGGGACTTGAGCGTCCACAGATTACGGTATTCTCCAAATTTGGTATCCAGAGTCCTGGACCCAATCCCCGATAGACACCAAGGAACTACTGTATTGGATTGCTTAGCTGTACCTGGGTGCTTGATTTAGGAAATTGGAGAAAAAGTGAAAGGCGAAACCAGTTGCTTCCCAACCTGGCAGAAGTAGTCACTCCACCCAGCTCCCACACACTGTTCTGTATCCCGTGGTTGCAGCAGTGTGGTTGGCCCTGCCCCAGTCCCACCAACCACCTGGCTGGCTGCCTTTTTAAGGAGGAGCTTCTGAAACTGAACCAGGGATGAGGAGAGCAATTATTCCTTTGCCTGTACTTTTTAGAAGCTGTTGAGGCTGGTATGTGTACACAGTTGTTTCAGGATACCTTGTGCCTGGGAAATCAATTTATGTCTACATTTCCTGTATTTACATTTCCACAAGGTAAGCCAACTGTGGAAAATTACAAGTAATTCATGTAAGATCCTTCTCCAAACTAATTTATGATGTCAAAGCAGTAGTACATTATTACTTAATGCTCAAAGGAGTGAGCACAATAGAACAAAGAAAAATACCTGATAGTATAGAACTTTCCCAAGCTTGGACAACTGCTAGAGTGTTTGGTTTGGTTTGGTTTGGTACTAGGGATTTAACCCAGGGGTGCTTTATTGCTGAGCCGCATCCCCAACAGTTTTTATTTTTTATTTTGAGACAGGGTCTTGCTAGGTTGCTTAGGGCCTTGCTAAATTGCTGAGGCTGGCCTTGAACTTTTGATCCTCCTACCTCAGCCTCCCGAGTTATTAGGATTACAGATGTGTGCCACCTCACCCAGCCACAACTGCTATTCTTTTAATCATTAGATACATGTGATTCTATTACTGAAAAATCTGGAGAAATTGAAATGTAGGCTTATTGGGAGGATTTAGATACTGACAAATTGCCACATTCTTTGTATCTTCAGACTGAAGTTTACTAGAATGTTCTAAAATTCCTAGGTCCACTGCTTGAAAGATTGAGCAAGATTTAGAACCTAAAAAATTAAATGCATCAGTAATTAAATGCAATCACTAAAACATCATTAATTTCTTTATCTTCTCAATATTTAAATATACTAAAGGAATGAGTATGGTAATAAAAAGTCACATTACATTTTATGAGACATGGCTGATAACTAGTGATAAATTTATGACAGCTTTAGTTGGTAATGACTATTTTAGGATGGGAGATACCCTGCAGTTTATTTTTAAACTCAGAAAGAATTTCCTACTCACAAACAACTTGCTCTTTTCTTGAACTATGGAGTTTGGCTTCTCTCCTTGTTTTCACTCATACAATAAAACTTAAAAAAAAAAATCATCCAGCTTCTCTTACATGTCGGGAACTGTGCTAGGTGACATGGATAGCAAGATGAAAACAAAGTTGACTACCTTCAGAAAGCTTGGTACTTAACCAAAAAAAAAATTCACAGGTTCATTGATTCAACATGTAATTACAGATTGTCTTCTGTATGACAGGTAATTTTGTAGACATGGTGAATGAATACAGAGGTAAATGAAACGGAAAAACTCTTCCTTGGTGTAATTTATATTATTGTGGGGAGAACACCAGCAATAAAAACCAATAATCTAGCCCAGGCACTGGTGCTTGCCCCAGTTCCAGCTATTTTGAAAAGCTAAGGCAGGAAGATTGTTTGAGCTAGGGAGTTTGAGGCTAGCCTGGGCAACACAGAGACCCCCATTTCAAACAAGCAAACCCTATGATGTAGGGGTGTTGAGTGCTGTGAAGAGGGAAGAACAGATACTAGAACAGAGACTGATAAGGGATCTACCTTTTGAGACAGGGTAATTCCCAAAAATGACCTTCATGGAAGACCTGAATGAAGCGTGTGAGCATTAGAATATTGGAGCCAGGAAATTTGCTGACCACAGGCAACAACCAAGCATACAGGCCTTGAGGTGGCAATGTGTTAAGGAAACTGCAAGGAAGTGGGTGTGGCTGGAAGGGAGTGAGCGAGGAGGAAGGTTGTATCTGAGGGCCTGTAGAGGAAAGGTCACAGCAAGGAGTCCGGATGCTCTTCTGAGCATGATGGGAAGCTGTTAGGGGCTGAAAGCATCGAAGTGATGTAAAGTTGATTGACATTTTTAAAGGATATTGTGAAAAGAATATAGATTGGCAAGCTGGGCCAGGAAGACCGTTAAGAAACTAGTTTCAGTAGTTTGTCAAGAGATGACAGTGGCTTAGACGAGTGTGGCTAATAAAGACGGAAGGAGAAAGTGGTCAGGTTTTAGAAGCCTTTTGAAAGGAATCTCTAGAAACTAGTCCTCCCTTGGACTATACAGGTTCCAGAGTACCAAAGGAAAAAATACAAACAGACCTTTTTTCAGCACTTACACTCTGCCAGGCACATCTCTTAGCTAATCTTCACAACATCATAAAATACTTAGCATTGCCACCTTAAAAATTAAGAAATCAGTGTTAGAAAAGTAACTTGCCCAAGGTCACAAAGATAGTGGATGGAAGCCAGGATGTGCATGGACAAGTAATGTCAGTGGACACAACTTAGGAACTCTCTTCTGCTGAACTATATATATTATACTTCTTTAAGCATATTGTATTTCTGTGTGTGTTTACAGTATTGTGTATCTACAATTAGGTTCATAGCAGCTTGTTACTGCTGGAGCCATTATTAAGGGGTCCTTGGCTTACAGTGACTCTTTAGTGCATGCTCTTGATGGACTAAGATGCAATTATTCAGTTATTGTGAAGTAAAGAGGACTTTAATGGATCTCTCTCTCTCTCTCTCTCTCTCTCTCTCTCTGTTGAGATGAAGTGCTTCTGTTTGAAAGTTGTCAGTCCTGGATTAGTTATGAATATGAATAACATTTTAAAATTCTCAAAGTTTAATTGAATTCAGTGGGAAGGAGAATTTGATGCACTCAAATGAACGGAAAATTTAAATCCAACAGCAGAAGTTATACGTTCATGATTGGCTCAGAAGCAACACTACTACTTCCACCACAATTAATTTTCAGGCTGAAAAAACTGGTGATCCTCAATTTTCTTTCTTTTTATTTTAAATTTATTACTGTAGATTGAACCCAGGGCCTCTTGCATGCTAAGCATATGCTGTACCACTGAGCTATATCCTTGGCCCCTAATATTCTTGTTTTCATTATAATTAACTAATTTGGGTAATGATTTTTTTAAATTTACCATAAGGCTATGATTTAAAGAAAAAAAATTGCAGACACTAGAGCACATCAACAAAGTCCAGAATTAAAGTCACATTACTTTTTATGGGCTATGGTTAAGAATCTGCTTAGATACCAAAGTAAAACTTAATACAAATGCTTAATTATTTAGGCCAAAGGACCTCTATAGAAGTATCTGTTCTCCAAGGCATTCCAGTTTGAGACTTAGTTTTAGATAAGGCATGACAAATATTAACGAAAGACATACAAAATGATAAAAAGAGGAACTCTACAATTCCCCACATATTCTGAACCAATAAAACAAATCTAAATTATTTTATTATTTTTCTTTAAACAACTACCAAGATTGGAATCAAAGATAAATACAAGGCACAACAGTTTTGCTCTGGTTGTTATTTAGATATGGGGGATTTTTTTTATCTTCTGTTTTTTCTTTTTTTTCATTTTTGAAAAAAATCAATTATAAATTGTGATTTCCAAGGATGAAACTTTTCTGACTAAAAGTTTCAAATAACATGTCCACATTTTTGTCCTTATGACTGTATGGTGTAGATATACTATGAAGTAATAGTCACAATAAAGATTGAAGATGTCATTAACACATGTCAGAATAGTGATTTTAGGCACAGTGACCTCACTATCTGAATATTTATTCTCCACTGTGACAGTTACAGAGGAAAGCAACAATCACCACTCCCAGAAATTTGGTGTAATCTCAGTCATCAAAAAAGTTGTTTTTAAGCAGAAGTCATGAAAAATTATATGGATACTAATACAGCACAAATGTTTTAACTTAAAGCATGTAAATGTACATTCATTTTTTTCACCAGTTTATGTGGTCCAAGGCCATTACAAGAGCACAGGTATATAAATTAGTATTTTGTTAACGATCACATAATGTACAATCACAATTATGCACTAATTCTAATAATTAATAACCAAATCCTCTGGAACCAAATCCGTTAGGCTATCTGGTATCAACTTAGCAATTTCCTGCTGGTAGACCACTCTGCTGACTTCTTTGCCCTGTGTCTCTTTCATCCTCAATGTTCTGTGACCCTTACTCTTAAAGTTTGCCACTTGTACTTGCAGAAGAAGGCAGACAAGTACTAATAAAAAGCAAAGCTGTCAAAAAAAGCTGTCTTCCTGGTATATAAACCGCCTCTCTTCTTGGAATCATTTCATTTCCAGATTTGTTTTCTTTAAAGTGGAGGGAAGTATTAAAGATACTCTTGCAGCAACTTAAATGAAGGATCCTCCTAGTTTGTTTTAATCAATTTTTCTGAATCTTTGCTTTTGTCAGATCCACTACTAAATAGATCAACTATAATTTGAAGACAACTTGTTTCTTTTGAGTCTTCCCTAAGTATTATTCCACTGAACTTTTTCATAAATTACAATTCTTTCTGCATTGAGGGATCAATAGTTGCTGTGGATTACATCACACAGTTACAATCAAAGTGATAATACTAATAGAAAATACTTATAGAGAATTTATTATGTTAATGAGTTTTAAGTTCATACATGAATTTGTTATTAGGTGCTGTTATTAATCTATGGAGAAGTCAAGTAATTTCTCCTGTTGGAGAAGTTAAGTCACTTACTTTCTTCGGCTGGAGCACCAGCTGGAGCTATATTCTAATCAATTTGTCTTCTTCAAAGCTCTTGCTCCTAACCTCTACATTATATTCCCTCTGGGAGTGAATATCAATTTTGTAAATATTCAATGATATGAAAAGACTGCAAAATGAGATTGAAAATCTCATAAAAGGGCTGGGGATGTGGCTCAAGCGGTAGCGCGCTCTCCTGGCATGCGTGCGGCCCGGGTTCGATCCTCAGCACCACATACAAACAAAGATGTTGTGTCCGCCAAGAACTAATAAATAAATAAATATTTAAAAAAAGAAAATCTCATAAAACATGAAAAATTTCAGAAGTCAGCCAAGTGATGTGGGAGGAGGACTGGAATCACAACCAAATCAACAGAAGAAGCCAACAACTGAAGAGGAGGAAACTGACCAGATTAATAAAGCAGGCCTATGTTGATCAACATTCAACCAATATTCACTATGTAGCTACCATACGTCAGAAACTACATATGTCAACACAGGAGATTCAAGAGTAAACTCCAAATTTCTACCCTCTTGAACCATATTTTTCATGACAAACAATATGCAATATCCTTAAGAATTAGATTAAGGATGGCTATTGAAAAAAGTTGAAGTCTTCAAATATTTTTGCAAAAAATGAACAACTTCTTATCCCCCCTTCAAAAGCCAAATGCCAAAAAAGGACTTTATATCATGCAGTCCTTAAACAATAATGAAAAATTTGTTCATCATTCCCTTAAAAAAACAGTATCTGAATTATTTCTTAATTATTAGAATTAGTGCATAATTGTAATGATACATTATGTGATCGTTAACAAAATACTAATTTATAAAGTTGCTTTCCTCATTTCTAGTTTTTGTTTTGAAGTCAAAGGCCTGACCTCTTTTCCTTCATCTACCATGTAATTTTGGTCCTCCTTTAAAATGGCTTAATTTTAAGTGGCCCAGTTTTCTTCTATCAATTACTGAGCAAAGATTGTGGTTAAGAGGAAGAACAACACCAACAGACCACAATCATCCAGCAAAACCATACTTGCAAAAGAAGGGAGACAAGTACTAATAAAAAACAAAGCTAGGATCTAGAAGTGGCAAAACTTTAAGAATAAAGGGTCACAGAAAGAGAAATGGGGCAAAGAAGATAACAGAGTGGTCTACCAGCAGGAAATTGGAGAGTTGATACTAGATAGCCCAAGGGATTTGTTTGAAGAGGATTTGGTTATTAAAAATTAAGCATTGGGCTGGGGATGTGGCTCAAGCGGTAGCGCGCTTGCCTGGCATGCGTGCAGCCTGGGTTCGATCCTCAGCACCACATACAAAGATGTTGTGTCCGCCGAAAACTAATAAATATTAAAAAATTCTCTCTCTCTCTCTCTAAAAAATAAATAAATAAATAAAAATTAAGCATGATTGTGCTTCAGAATGTGGGTGTGGCCTTGTAAAAATCTAAACTAATCTTTTAAGGTTGACTTTTATTTGCCCTTGATTTTGACATCCTAGCATTAGTAATTTCATAATGCACACAGAAATATCACTTTTTGCTATTTTAATTTGTTAAATTTAGTGGGTATTTGAATCCCGTGTTTTTAATTTTCTGATAGGAAACCCATCCATTTGACTGAAAAATGAATATACACCCAAAGAGATGGTGGGAAAAGCCTTATAATCACCTTACAATATCTTACTGATCTTTTCTACCTTCCATCACACACAAGTAAACCACTTTTATTAGTCTCTTTATTTTTTAATTTTTGGTACTAGGGATTAAACCCAGGGCCTGGTACATGATAAGCATGCACTCTACTGCTGAGCTACAACCCCAAGCCTTATCAGTCTCTTTATACAAGCTAACACACACACACACACACACACACACACACACACACACACCCCACATACTATTTTTCTTCCCCTTTTTCCTGACTAATGGTAGAATATTTTGTTCTGCATCTGACTTCTTTCCACTTAACAATTATATCTTGGAGATTTTTTTTCATATCAGCACATAAATTTAAAGTGAATCTGCTAAATAGCAAGAGATTTCACTTGAGGTATTGTAATTTTTGGATAATCTGTATTTATTTAGTCAGTTCTCTATTATGGACATTTGCATGGCTTCCAGTCTGTCATTATTAAAAGCAGTGTTGGACTGAGTGTGTAGCCCAGTGGTAGAGCACTTGCCTAGCATGCATGAGGCCCTAGGTTCAATCCCCAGCCCTGTAAAAATAAATTAAAAAATAAATAAATGTAATCAGTGTCGTGAACAACCTTGTAGAATTGCCATTCTTCAGATGCGCAGGTATCCCTGCAGGATAAATTTCCAAAAGAGGGGCTGTTGCATCAAAGGATGTGTATGTGTATATCATTTCCATAGATTTTTGCTAAAGTCCCTCTACAGAGATTAAAATCAATTTACATTCCCACAAGCAATATAAGAGATAGTCTGTTTTCCCAAAGTCTCACCAGTAGTGTTATCAGACATTTGCATTTTCTGCCAGTCCAGTTGGTGAAAAAAAGGCTTCAATGAGTTTCAATTTGAATTTTTTGTTTCTTTTCATGAAATTGAACATCTTTCTGTGTCAAAAAGTCATTTGCCGATTTATTCAATGTACAGAAGAATAACAATGTTATTTGGAGAAAAATACTTGATAAGGAAGCTGACTTTGAATGTCATTCTGGAAAGAGATCTTCTTGTGCTTTTTAAAAAAGTATTATTTTTAGTTGTCAATGGATCTTTATTATTTATATGTGGGGCTGAGAATCAAACTCCGTGCCTCACACATGCTAGGCAAGCGCTCTATCACTGAGTTACATCCCCAGTCCCTCTTCTTGTGGTTTTTACTCTTATTTAAAGTGAAGAGTATGCTAAAAACATCAGAGCATGGGTTTGGCTGAACAATTTTAGCATGGGAAAGGGGACTCCCCCTGAGAACCTCTAATCTCTGACCAACCACCAAACTGAATGGCTTTATTGAGCTTCCCAGGGATCTGCACTGACCAAGGATGAGTAGAGAGCTCAAGAAATGTAACTTCACACATACTGAGGATCTTTTCAAGGATCTTACATCCTACTGAGGAAAGGCAGATAATAAACACAATAAATAAGTTAAAGCACATAATTTCTTAGCAGGTGATAGGGGCTATGGTGAAAAATAAGACCATATGGGGGATCAGGAATGTAGGGTGCAATTTTAAACAGGGTGATCAGAACAGATCTCACTAAGATGATAATATGTGAACAAAGGAGGAGGTAAAGGACAATGCCTGGCACTATCTGGAGTAAGAACATTCTGGCAGTCAGCCAGTGCAAAGCATGGTTGGATGGAAGTATAAGGAGTGGGGGTAGAGGAAAGGAGGAGGAAGAAGCCATAAGATCAGTGATAACAGATAAGGAAGGTTGGGAGAGAGCTGAGAGGTTCTTGGGGTTTAGGGAGAAGAGATAAGGTAAAAAAAAAAAAATTCTGGATTGGTGAATAAATATGTTACACCATGGTTTCTTGATGTCTGGTTCCTTTCTGCATTTTGTCCTTGTTTCAATTAAGTTTTCCAGAAGGGGCAGGGCAAGCCAATGCTCCAGCTGCTCACATAAGCAGACAGCAAACAACCCAAACTCCCCAGACAGACATGGACACAGTTGGTACACTTTGTTGTTGGCTGATGGCTCCTGGCAGTAAGGGGACCATCTCTTGCCTTTTTCTCCTAAAATTCTGCTTTTCCTGTAGGCTTTTTTCCTTGTTAAATTTTAAACCCCTTAATTGGAATGAGCATCTCACAAATATTTCACTTTGTCACCTTATTTCCTCATTTCTGATTGTCCCCGGGGTTTACCTTGAGGCGATGTTAGTCATAACTACACATGGCCAGGCCCATGTGCATATCATATTATTCATATTCAGACTCAGGACAAACACAGATATTTTAACAGCTCTTCATTTTTTTTTGCAAGTTGAAGGGAATCTATTCTGTCTCAGAAATGAGAGAAGGGAGATGGTAACACTTGGGACTGAGAGGTGCCATGAAAAACCCAGCCCAGGTTTCTTCCAGGGCACAAGACTAGCTTGGGGGGGGGGTCTCCTAAATCTTTAGAACATTTCTTCTTGCAAGGCAATACCATGACCAACCCTAGAGATTTGCTGCTGTGCACCATTCAACCTGTCTGTATATTCCTTGCATCTTTCTTTAGACCCTAGTCCTCTCTTGTCTCACCTGTCTCCCCTTCCTCTCCATAAAAACAAAAACAAAACAAAAAATCAACCAAACAAAAAAACACATAGATTGTTTACCAGACAGAAAAGATACAAAGAAGGAGAGGCCCTCTCTATCCTAAAGTAATAATAAGATCTTGGCTGTCCTCAAATTTATTTTCCTTTCACTAATCAACGCAGATCCAGTGGGGTCACACCACTTAAATAAGGATGAATCATATTAATGGTTAAGGAATGCCTACTCTTTTGGGTACAGAGCTCCAAGCCATATAAAGAGGACCAAGCTGGGCTGGGGATGTGGCTCAAGCGGTAGCGCACTCGCCTGGCATGCGTGCGGCCCCGGTTCAATCCTCAGCACCACATACAAACAAAGATGTTGTGTCCACGAAAACTAAATAAATAAATAAATAATTCTCTCTCTCTCTCTCTCTCTCTCTCTCTCTCTCTCTCTCTCTCTCTCTCTCTCAAATAAATAAATAAATAAGAGGACCAAGCCACCGTCCCTGGCACTGATCCTCAGGAAAGGTGGAAGCCAAAATACAGGAAAAATAAAATGGCAAAATAATGCAAGCGATGTTAAGAGTTGACAATTTGCGGGCTTTAACTTTGGTTGTCCAGTGTTCAGAGGAGTCTTAAACCAGAGTTAGGCTTAAATTCCCAAGGGAACTTAAGCCAGACTCCCAGGGATCTGGAGTCAGCATCTTGTGGCTGTGGGCAGGGCACGGATCTGGATGTGAATTGTTTCTTCTATCATTTATGAGCACGGATTGACATCAGTGTCATACTGATGTTTCATTATCTATTTAAACCTCCAGTTTTTAGGGGGAGGGGCATGGAAAGGGCGGCTAGATATCCATTTCGAGAGATGTCCGCAAGCAGAAGAGAAATACGTGTGCTGGTTAGCACACACCTGGATCTACCTTTTAAAATAAAGGACATCAGTCAAGACCTATCTTTCTTTCAGTCTCACCAGAGAAGCCTTTTATCACAATTCCGCTCCAGACCCCGACTAAAAGTTCTATGGTCTGTTGGGTCCTGAACCCCCATCCTGATGCCTCTGTGTTCAGTGCTCAGGGTACACGCAGACCGCTAAGCGCAGCACCCCTGCCTCCCTAGGCATTGAGGAGTTGCCACCTTCTGGTTCACATCGACCTCAAGATGCCCCCAGCTGGGTGTGGACTGGCCGTCTTCCCTCCCCACCAGCAGCGCTGCCCTGGGGTCCCTCTGTCTGCTCCCTGACCGCTGTCGTCCACCCTGCTCCTCACCTGATGTAGGGGAGAAAGGGGTTGACGTGCCCGGAGAGCACAGCCACCACGTAGGAGATGATGAAGGCGGCGGACGACCAGGTCACCAGGAGGAAGGGGACGAAGGCCATCCCCTTCAGAAAGCACAGCATCGCGGCGCGGCCGCCGAGGGGGCGCAGCGCTCAGCGGGGCAGGACGCCGGGTTGCTCCGGGCTGCGTGGAGGCGGCGGCCGCGCACTTGTCAATGGGCTAGACGGCGGCCACGTCTCGGAATGCGACTCGTGGCGGGACCCGAGGCTCCGGGAAGGCCTGGGCAGGCCGGGGAGGGAGAGAAGCGCGAAGAGCCAAGAGAGGTGGCAGGCTGCAAGGCCGCCGGGCCGGGGTGGGTGGGGCGCGGGTGGCCCGGGCTTGTTGCGAAACGCGTGAAGTCACAAAGCGGCTGCTGGGCCCCGGCGATTAGGAGACAGGCGGCCACCTCCCCCCGACGCCTTTCCAGGGTCGATCAGGCTCCTTTCACTTTTGATTCGGACGCCGCAGGGTGGGTGTGAGCGCGGGACGCTGGCTGGGACGCCTGCCCTGGTGGTCCCACCCCCCAGCCGCCCGCCCGGGCTCTTGCGCAACTCTGGAGAAATGGATTAATTCCTCCCCACCCCTCCTTGCCTCGGGGTTTCCGGGACTCTGGACTTCGCAACGGTACCCCGAGGGCTTCCCCTCCGAGGGTCCGCCGCGGTTTTGTCCCGGGGAAAAGGGTGGCCATGGCTTGGTGACGCCCACCCCAACCGGTCGCGCTGCTGCTACCGCTGCTGCTGCTGCTGCTACGACTGCTGCTGCTGCTATAGGGATCCCGTCAGAGATGTTTGGTGACGTTCCCCAGGCCACCCGGCGCCGGTGTGACACCCACGTGGACGGTGTGCACCTGAAAACCAAGGTCACGTATAGGGTGGGTAGCCGTGGCAGGGAGCATGGGATCCTACCCTGGCTCAGCCTGGCGGCCTGGTGTGTCGTCTACTGGTCCACATCTCACCAGAGCGACTTAGAGTATTTGTTTCCCTCGACTTTTTCCCTTTCTCCTCTCATGGATCTGGATTAGTCCAGATTTGGAGCCTTAACCCAAGATGAATAATGTTGACCTGATACTCTTCAGACTCTGCAAAACGTATTCATTCTCTGGAGGCACTTGTTAGCATGCTGATTTTAAGGGTTTCTGAGCCCCATGTAAGTGGCAGAAGTCATTGGCTGAGAGGTAACCAAAAGTGGGCTCATTTCAACCACATAAACATTTCTTGGGTGCCATGCTGTACTAGAGAATAGGCTAAGAAGACCAAATAGCACTATGGGGATAGGAGACAGATCTATCCACTAACATGAAATTATATAGAATAGGATAAAAAAATAAAATAGAGATATGCATAGAACTGGGGACCAGAGAACAGCACTCAGATGAAGGATATGATGGTAGTTCCTGGAGATAACATCAGAGAAATAGCAACCTACAGAGAAACGAGCATTCCATGCCAAAGAAATAACAGGAGAAAATAGACTAAAAGTTCTTGTTCTGTGGGACTAAGGAAGCACCTAAATATGTGTAAGCAGGAAATGGGCAAAAGAGGCCAGCTCACAGAAACCTGGCTTTTTGGTTTTGTTTTGTTTTGTTTTTTGAGGGAGATAGCAAGGAAATTATAGGAACATGAATGCATTAGTATTTCAGAAGATCAGGTGACAATGGAGTTGAGAGACCCACCACACTGAATAAAGCAGAATCTTTAAATTAAGTCTTTTTAAAAATTGCAAAAACTGTCATCCATGATGTTCTGTGTACATCTTTGCCCAGGTCTCTGTTCTGAAAACAATTCTATTCTCTCATCATCTTCTCTATTCAACCCTCCCTTTTCTTCTTTCCTGCTTTACTATTGATTCACCCAAACAACACTCTTCCTCGGCAAAGGAATAATGACATCATAAGGAATTCACCTGATCATCTTGCCCTTCTGTTACATAGTAATTCACATTGGGGACAGGTGCTGGGGGTTGAACCTAGGGGTGCTTTACCACTGAGCTATATCCCAAGGTTATTTTTATTTTTTATTTTGACATAGGAATTTTTTGCTAAATTATAGAGGCTCGCCTTGAACTTTTTATCATCTTGCCAAGGCTTCTGAATTGCTAGGATTACAGCTACCATGCCTGATTACTAATCACTTTTAGCATAAATATGAGTGGCAATAATATTTTGTTATTTAAAATAAACACATATATAATATATACATATATGTATGTATATATTTGGAATGGGGCTATTTCCGGGAAACCCAGCGTGTGAGAACTGTCCATCAAGACAGAAAGTACAAAGAGAGCAAAAAAAAAAAATGTAGACAAATTCAGGACTGCATAAAATGCAGTTTGTTAGGGGCTTACGGATGGAAACATGATTTAGGTGACAACAGCAAAGGAGAATCCCTGCACCCTGATGCTGGTGCAAAGGGTTTATGTGCTTTGCTACACAAAGGTTGCCCATAACCAGAGTGCACCTGAGCTTTCCCCAAAACTATTAGCATGCTGAGCTGACCATCATAAAGACTTTGTTCCTGCTAGGGGTCACCTGACATGCAAAATGGTAGTTACGACCATGACAGTCATGTCATGCTGGATCCCTATGTAGCTACATAACTATAATCATATATGTATACGTAGTATACGGTATCAAGCAGCCCTGAGAAGGCACAGTGCCACTTTTCCTTCTAAAAGTTTCCCATATCATAGATCTTGAAAGACCTTCCTTCTTCCTGGAATAGTAAAGTTTGACACTAAGAAATGCAGAAGTCTGAAAGCTGGGCATAGTGATGCATGCCAGTAATCCCATCTACTTGGGAGGTCAAGGAAAGAGGATCAAAAATTTGAGGCCAGCCCAACTTAGCAAGACCCTGTCTCCAAAAAAAAAAATTGGGCAGGGTGGGGATGTCTCTCAGTGGTAGAGTACTTGCCTAGCATGAGCAAGGCCACTGGTTCAATCCCCAGTATTATGGGGCTGGGGAGGAAATGAGGAAATGTGGAAAAGCATGTGACTGAGTATCTTTAGAATATATAATAAAAGTCACCTTCTTCCCTTGGCCTGATTCCTGACTTTCCCTGACAAAAAAAAAAAAAAAAAAAAAGGAATGCTGCTTCAAGATCTGGATGGAGTGACCTTATAAGGATAAAGTCAGTCTTCCTTGGGTGATCCAAAGGCAGTGTGCTTCCCTCTAACTGGTCCTCATATCAGCACTCAGGTATTATTCTCCCTTTGTTATTAGTAGAAACAGACTGAAGTTCATGCAGCTAACATATAGATGTATAGAATTTTCAATCCAGTTCTAGTCTTTGGGACTCCAAGGTACGTAACCATGGTAAATTCTCAAACTCCAGAATTACAGAAGGAAACTGCTTAAACAGTGCATGGTTCTTATTTCTGTATTTTTATGTAGGTATATGTATTTATGCATGGATGTATATATGCAATTTGAAGAAATTATTATATACATGCATACATATGTGTGTGTACACATACACGCACACATATGTTGCTGGGGAAGTTGGGGTTATCTCTCTCTCTAGGCTTTTATGTGAAAGAGAAATAAATTTGCATTTACTCATAGCCAATGTTATTTGGGAATTTTCTCTTATGAGTAGCCACAACTATTTTATCATATTCTCTTTATGTCTCTAAAGTCAAGATACTTGTTCAAAGCCAGCCTCAGCAAAAGCGAGGCACTAAGCAACTCAGTGAGACCCTGTCTCTAAATAAAATACAAAATAGGGCTGGGGATGTGACTCAGTGGTTGAGTGCCCCTGGGTTCAATCCCCAATACTCCCCAAAAATAAATTAAAATCAAGGTACCTAATTGCACGGTGGGCCACATTCCTAGAAAACTGAATATAAATTCATTTTTCTAAATAATATTATATTTTGGGGTGCAGGGGTATTAGGAATTGAACACAGGGCCTTGTACACACTGGGAAGTGATTTATCATGGAGCTATGTCCTCAGTCCTTTTTTATTTTGAGACACTTTAAGTTGCCTGGGCTGGCCTTGAACTTATGATTCTCCTGCCTCAACCTCTTGAATAGCTTGGATTATGGGTGTGTGCTACCATTCCTGGCTCACTTTTGAAATACATAATAAATCCTCTTATATCCACATCATGGACAACCACAAAGATGGGAAGTTATACTCCATGTATATATGACATATCAAAGTACATTATACTCATTTTATTTTGAGACAAGATCCCACTAAGTTGTCCAGTCTAGTCCTCCTGCCTCAGTATTCTGAGTAGCTGATCTAGTGCAATAGGAACTATTTCAGATTTAGTGCAATAGCATCTCTTTAAAATGCAGAATTCAGAATAGTCTGGGTACTGTTTCTCCTTAAGCTGCAGCACAAAATCTCTTTCAGAGATGGCTTTAAATGGGCAACATTCTAACTCAATAAAAACAAACAAAAAACTCTTTCAGATGGAAAAAATACTACTAATAATAGTAATGCACAGTTCAGTATCTCAGTCACTAATCATTACACAATTTTTTATACCAGATATGACTTAACAATTAGCACCAGTATTGTAATGGCATTTCCAAGCAATGTATTGTAATTGATATCCTGCACATATCACTATAACAAATGGATCAGAGTTAACATCACCATAATAAATCATATTGATATAATGAGATATTAAATAAGATCTGACGAAAATCTGCTTTTCCTCTGGTATTTTCCCCTAAAACCCATAACCCTAATCTATTCCTAAGAAAACATCAGACAAACCCAAATCGAGGGCCATTCTATAAAATTCCCCATCAGCGGCTTCAAAAGTGTCAGGGTTATGAAAAGCAAAGAATGACTAAGAAACTGTCACAGGTTGAAAGGAAGTAAGGTGACACAAGGACTTAATGTAATATCCAATATGGTATCCCAGATTGGATCCTGGAACACAAAAGGGAAAAAATAATGGGTGAGATTTGAGTAAAGTCATTTAATTAGTGGTATTTCGTCTGTTAGTTTCCTAGATTTGACAAATGTACCATGGTTATATAAGATATCAACCTTAGAAGCTAGGGAAAGCATGTGTGGAACTCTCTGCTATTTTTGCAACTATAAATCTAAAATTCCAAAATGAAAACTTAAATTTTAAGATTTGCTGTGATTTATTTGTTATACATTCAATGTTTAAACCGTGTTTCTAAAATTATTCCTTTTTAATTTTTTAGTGCTGGAGATTGAATCCAGGGCTTTGCACATGCCAACCATTTGCTCTACTACAGAACTACACTCCTTGCTATAAGCTCCCATATTTTAAATCTCACACTTCATTAGTGTATTTGTTAGGGCAACAAATCCAAGATCAAGGGGCCAGCAGATCCAGTGTCTGGTGAGCACCTGTCTCCTGATTTTCATCCTCTTGCTGTGTTCTTACGTGTTTGTGAGCAGAGAGGGAGACAGCATCATCTTTCAGTGTTTCTTCTAATAATGGTACTAATCCCATCTTGAGGGCTCCACCCTGTAACCTACCTACTGCCCCAAAAGTCCAAGAGTTCAGGCTTCCATATATGAATCAGGAGAGGAAAGAATATAAACATGCCATCCATAACAATTATTCACTTTATGACAACCCTTTTACTTTTATAAAGTATATCACAGAAGCAGAAAACAAATTATAGCAGAAATGATATGTTCACTTGCAGTGAAAAATTCATGCTTCTTTCTCATTATGTAGTTCCTAGCCAGGAAGGGACTTCTCAGGCAGGGCATTTGGTTCCCAGGCCTCCCTGTGACACCATGAGACCACAGGACTAATTTTTCCCAGTGGAAGACACAAGTCATTTCCAAGAATGGGTTGCAAAAAGGTGGGTATGGCTTCCTTACCATCTGTCTTTCTTCATCTGCTGGCTACTGCCGGTAGCAGGACGATCTGGAAGTCACATGTTATATTCCTGGCCTAGTCTCTGAATGACTTTGTGAGGCAAAGCACCCTGTCCAAACCTCACCCCACAGTCATTAAGAAACTCTCATTTGAGTCTTTACATAAATGAGAAACTCAAGCTCTTGAGATTTCTAGGTTTATTTGTTTCCGCAACTCACATTATCTTAATTAACATATACATCTACTTGACTTTTTCAACTTTCCTAACTCATCTACATTGGATTGATATTTCTAGATTTAGAGTCAGGCGGATGTTTACAATTCCCATGAGCAACAGGGGAACTAAAGAAATAAAATAATCATTGTAATTCAGCACATTTCAAATTAAATCAAATAGTATCATAGTACATTTTTCCCCCAGAGTTACTAGCCTACAACTCTTTCCCCAGCAGAGGTCATAGAAATTCTAATCTTCTCTGCAGGTAACTATAAAATAATTTTCTGACCTACCTCATTTGATACTTGGTCATAAGACCCTCCTCATTCTGGAAGGGTCCTGCCCCATAACTTGGAGGGAGGAATGCTGCTCAGAGAGGCCAAGAAGAAAGTTGAAGCAGAGAGATCTTGCTGGGTTTCCCTACCCAGTTTTTTAGCCTTAGGTCATACTCCTTTATTCCAATCAAATTTCAACATGTTTGTCCGTGCTTCAAACATGCCTATTGAAATTTAAATCTCCTTAAAAACCCAAAAGGAAATCAAGCATGGCGGCACATACCTATAAATCCAGCTACTCAGAAAATCGAGGCAGGAGGATCACAAGTTTGAGGTCAGCCTGGGCAACTTAGCAAGATCCTGTCTCAAATTTTTTAATTTAAAAAACGTGCCGGGGTTGTATGTATCTCAGTGTTTGTCTAGCATGTGTGAGACCCTGGGTTCAATCCTCAGTACCACAAAAAAAAAAAAAAAAAAAAGGAAAGAAAGAAAGAAAGAAACACACATACAATACCATAAATATAGGTGTTATGGTTTAGATACGCGGTATCCCTCAAAATCTCATGTGTGAGAAAATATAAGAAAGTTCAGAGATGGAGTGATTGGGTTGTGAGAGCCTAAACCCAATCAGAGAATTAATCCCCTGATAGGGATTAAATGTAGGCAGGTAGGGTGTGGCCGGAGGAGGTGGATCAGTGGGGGCATGACTTTTGTCCTTGGTGAGAGGAGAAGTCCCTCTCTGCTTCCTGGTGTCAAGTCCTGAGCAGCTTTCCTCCTCCACCACACTCTTCAGCCAGATGTTCCGCCTCACCTCAGGCCAAGAGCAATGAAGTCGGCCATCTACGGACCTCTGAAACTCTAGCAACAAATGAACTTCCTCCTCTAAAATTGTTCTTGTCATGTCTTTTAGTCACAGCAGTGAAAAGGCTGACTAAAATACAAAGTTCAGAGAACTTCTGACAGCTGAACATGTGGAGGTTCCTGGAGGTACCTGGAAAGGGCCTGGAAGCTTCATGCCCCATCCCTGTACCTACTCCTATTCATCTCTTTGCCTTTATTCTTTGTCTAAATGTGTGTTTCTCTGTATTCTATGAGCTGCTCAAGCAAATTAATTGAATCCCAGGAGGGGGTTGTGGGAACCCCAGTGTATAGTCTGTGGGTCCAAAGTACAGGTGAAATCACCTGAGGTATGTGAGTGGCATCCAGAGAGAAAAGACAAGTGTTAGGAACTGAACCCTCAACCTGTTGGATCTGACACTCTTTCCGGCTAGTGTGAGAATTGAATTGGATTAGAGGATGCCCAGCTTGTGTTCCTGGTTGCAGAATTAATTACCCGCTTGCTGATGGGGAGAATCAACATACCTTTTAAGGCCACAGAAGTCTGTTGTGTGGGTAGTTGTGGTGTGAAAGCAGAGGCAAAACAGGCTTTTTCTGATGACACAAATGTATTCTCTTAATATTATATATACAGATACATATTTACCCAAACTTGTAAAGAGGTTTTTGCTAAATACATACAGGATTTTTACCTATTAATCATACCTCAATAAGTGCCTTTTAAAAATACATACATAAATTTAATTGTAGATGGACACAATGGCTTTATATTATTTATTTATTTTTATGTGGTGCTGAGGATCAAACCCAGTGCCTCACACATGCTAGGTGAGTGCTCTACTACAGAGCCACAATCCCAGCCCCATAAGGTGTCTTTAAAAAAAAAAAAAAAAACATGTCATTCATAAAAGCCGTACTGTAGATCAATACGTATTGTTTTGAAACATTCATGGAATGTTAAACAGTGGTTGCAAAATAGTATTCACTATGCTTCTATAAAGGAAAATGCATGTGTATTTATTAATCCATAAGAAACAGGTACAGGGAAAGATCTATAAGAGGATATACCAAAATATCAGCAGTGATCATCTGGAATCATAGGCCCCTCATTTCTTTCCTGTATAAGATGCCTGTATTCCCTAATTTTAAAATACTTGACATATACTATGCATTTAATAAAGAAATTATCAGAAAAGGAGGAAGAAAGGAAGGGAGGGAGAGATTGAGGGGCTATCATTCACATACCCATCTTTGTGTCTTTAAAAACATCAAAATAGTCTATTTTTCAATGGCAAGGTCATGGATCATTCTAGGCAAGTGGATGTTATGATTTTTCTTCTTTCAAGAGTCCTTTGAAACAGTCAATTAAATTTATTTGAACAAATCTGTATAATCACTGCTTTGAGGGAAAAAAAAGAGGGGAACACGTATTAGTGTATACCCTCTCTTCAAAAAGTACCATATATAAGTTTACTCTCCCTTTTGTGATCAGGAAGAAACTAAAAATATACTCTTGGGGATAGCGGTTGGGTTCAATCTCCTCCTGGTATTCTGGCTTCTGCAGTGGGGCATTGTCACAAAGCAGATGTCAGGACTGGGACAGGCAGAGCCAAGTCCCCATGTGAACTGACTCATCCCTGTGTGTGTATGCACATGTGTTCCTGGGGCCTGCATAGACATGAGAGTTTGTGTCTTTTTCATGGTGTGGCCCCTAGCTGTAAATGGATTCTGGGCCGTGTTCCCAGAAGTTTCTCCTCTGTATATAGAATCAGAAAATATCGACGGGTTCTTGACATGTTTTTGTATAAGCTCCAGATTACACAGTGAGCTTGAATTTCCTGTGCCTACCTGCTTGTTTTTAATTATATAATTAATCTTGAAAGATATGTTGTTGTTGTTGTTTTTAGATTGTCCATCCGGCAAACTCCTGATCTTTTTTTCCAGTTATACTTCTAGAAAGTACACTTCACAAGGGTAAGAATGTCTTTGGGAGCCATGCCTGACATAGGTGAGTAATAGACATTTGTTGGATGTATTTGCCTCAGCAGTGGCCTGTCTCAGGAAGTCCCCTCCCCACCCCCACCTCCACATCTGACCTCTGTGCCACTGCTCTGCATCCTGAAGCTACTTCTATGACCCATTTCACAAGGTTACCCTCTCATCCTCTCATACCAGACTATGAACTCTTTATGTTCAGGAACCAAATCTCCTGTATGTGTATCTCTAGTGCCAAGAACTAGCACAAAATAAGTGGTTACTTAAGATAAAAAATACACATGGATGAATGCTTGAGACTAGTTTAATCTTTTTACCAAGAAAACCTGGTCTTATACATTTGTGCCCACCAATAGGATAGTAACATCTCATAATTAGTATTTGTAACTCCATGGCACTGAGTACAGAAATCAGAAAAGTTTAAAAAGTTGGTTACTCAAAGGGAGAGAGGGTCAGAGCCCTTTGTGGGAATGATTTGACTGTTGTCATGATAACCTGATGGTTACAAGTCATCACTGATTTGGGCAATGTCATCAGATTCTTCCTCAGTTTCATAATAGTTCCTGGCTGATGCTTTTGTTACCAAAGATGAAGGGAAAAAAAAACAAAAGGAGCACTTTTAAGAAACTTGGGAATTTCCATTATGATAATGAATATGAGAATTTCTTGTAAGTTTTAAGAGGTCAGGTTTTTTTCCCCCTTCCTCTTATGAATAGTTTCTAAATTAACTCACAAATATAGGAACTCATATGATCTGACTTTCTCCACTTAGCTAACCTCAAACCTTATACTGACTTCAACAGTCCTAGGGGTTTCCTATCAGGTATAATTCATGCATTCATTATTATCTGTGAAAATAATGAGGTATGATGCTCTTGTTTGCAAAGATCTCATCAATTTGTTTCTCCATGGAGTAAAGATAACTATAGAAAGACAGGAAAGTGTTTTGTTAGATGTTCCTCCTTTGATATCTGATATAAATTGGGTTGAATTAGAAAGGGGCTGATAAAATGACAGAATCATCAGATCAGCAGGCCTTGTTTGTCTCCTCCTCCTTCCCCCACAAAAAAAGGTTAATTTTCTGAGGTAGGGATTTCTTTCATAATTATTTTGTTTAACATTTAGTTAATGTTCTCTCAAAAAACCAACCACCCAGGCAGGATTCCAGTTTGTCAGGCATTCTGCTTTGTGATTATATGCAAAGAGAACACCCCATGCCTGAAATCAAGGGCATGGTGTTCAATTGAACTTGATCCTTCTAGGGGATGATAAGTGGGTCCAATGTGACTGGAACCTAGGAAGATTAGGCTGGGGAGGTCGCTGGTGATGACGTTGTAAAGGGTTTTGTATAACATGCTAAGGAGATTTGAATTTACCCTGAAAGTAACAAGGAGATTTCAGATGTAAAGTGGTATCCTTGTTAGATTTATTATGTTGTGTGTGTGTGTTTTTTTTTTTTTTTATGGTGATAACTCTAGCCACCCTTCAAGGTTTGGACTAGAGATAACATTGGGGATTAAAGTCTGGTGAGTCATTTTAAGAAATGCCAAGGGCCTAATCTAAGGCAGTGGATTATGGAGGAGAAAATAGGATTTGGTGGCCAATTGGCTGACTACAATAGAGGAGCTGAAGAAAAGGTGGAGCTGGTTTCTAGCTTCAGAGGCTCAGTGAATATTAATCATTAGTTAAGTCAAGGAAGAGAAGTATAGAGGACTGTGAATTGGGTTTTAGACATACAAGTTGGAAGTATCTGTAGGATACCTCTGTGAAGACAAGTGCTGGGGGCTTGAGAAATGCCTGGGGAGGCATCAGTGGAGAGGGCTAGTACCCAGTTAAGACCTGGTGAGACGGCCAGGAGCAAATGCTGCATGAAATCAAGCACAAGGAGAAAAGGAAGATTGGTCTGGGAAAATAATCTGTCACTGCTCAACTTCAAATTTCAGTACATCGGTATAAATAGAAGCTGGATTGCATCACACTGAGGAGTAAAGGCAGGAAGTTCAGACTTTTATTCCAAGATGATAGGTAGAGAACTCCAAGAGGACAAAATGGTGAGATCCATTTGTAAGTTAGCAAGAATCCTATTTGAAGGCGAATCTCCCGGCTCAGCGAGAGAATAATTGATTAAGCAAGGTCATGGAGGAGCAAGAAGAGGAGGGAGGAGAAAACAGGAGAAAAAATATGTTTTCACAAAATCTCCAAGTTGGCCAATCTCAGTCATGTGATTTCTTTTCCTGTGCTTAGAATGGACATGTCATAGAGGGGTTCTTTCCATGTTGGTCAACTCTAATGACCCAAACCCTAAAGAGTGAAAAGTTCAACAATAGCACTGGGATGTAGTCTAATCCCATAAGAGGTTAATAGGTGACCCTTGATAAATACAGCTCATGGCTGTATTTATGAACAAGAAACTATCTGAGTATTTCCAGAAAAATTCTATTGAATAATAGAGTAATTTCTTGGATTTATGTAAGAGGAAACCGTAAAATTGGAGCAGTACATGTCCAAACTCACATGGTGATGCGGTGGTAGAGTCTCCAACAAAAGGATCATCATTCAGGTTTCATAATTTTGTCTGGAAGTCTTGAACTCACATTATTTTGGTCAAAGAATTGAAAATAGAAAATCTTTTGAAGATTGATTCCAATATTCATCAGCACTCCAAAATCTTTATTCTTGCCAATCTAGTTTTCTGTTTTTGCTCAATTCTATCATCAATACCACTAGAATGTATTAAGCTCTACTATTTTGTGATCAAAGAAATTAAATATTATGTATTGAGCTATGAAAAAAGGAATAGCTTCTGGATTTTCTATAATTGGTCTAAAATTGAAGGAGGTGGTAGGACATTCAAATTTGCTAAAGGATAATATGATTGATATAATATAGAAATACCTCCCCCAATAAATTGTTTTCTGTAATCTATTCCCTTCTCTTGTAAATTTTCCTAACTTTAAGACTTGGAGGTATTTATTGCCTTAGGGAAACAAAGGGAAAGAATTAGTTTTAGGTTAAAGAAGATTTTTTAATTTTTATTTTTATGGTACTGGGAATGGAACCGAGGGCCTTGCACATGTTAGGCAAGTGCTCTATCACTAAGCTACGTCCCAGCCCTTCTTATTTGTATTTTATATTGGAGACAGAATCTTTTTTTATATTATTATTATTTTTTTTTTTAGTTATAGATGGACACAATATCTTTATTTATTTATTTATTTTTATGTGGTTCTGAGGATCGAACCCAGTACCTCACACATGCGAGGTAAGCGCTCAACCACTGAGCCACAGCCACAGCCCCCAGAGACAGACTCTTGCTAAATTTCCCATGCTGGCCTTAAACTTGTGATCCTCCTTCCTCATTCAGCCTCCTGAGTAACTGGGATTATAGACATATCCCAGCATGCCCTGCTACACCCACTGGAAGGTTTTCATAAAATCTAATGGAGGAAGCCTTTCTCTGGTCATGACTATAGTAATTCAGCAATAGTCTAATTGGACAAAGCCAGTATCTTCCCTTAGAAGAGAGCCAAAAGTCCCTCCCTGACATGTCCTTTGAGAAAATCGAAGATAATCAAATGGGACCTGCCATTGGGTAACCATGAGGAAGTAAGGGAGGGGAAGGTGACCCTGCAGCTCTGCCCTAGGTCTGAGGAAGACAGTCTCCAATGGATGCACAGGTAGGTATTTTTGGGTCACTGGGCCCCAGTCCAACAAGAAGAACAGATTATTAGTCCTCATACTGTAAACACTAGCCACAAATATCCTCAATGGCTGGGCATATCAGTTAGTGCTCAATACATCAGTACTGAGTTGAGCAAGGACCCTGAGTCCCACAAGGATTCCAAAGCCTGTGAGACTCACTTATGGATACAAGGGCTCTCTCTTTGTGCTAAGAGGGTACATGGCTTACCTTATGGGACCTAGGGGAACTGGATACATTAGAAATGTAAAAAGGGGAAGGAGGATGAAACAGCTCTGATATGGAGTCAGATAAAAGATTGACTGTTAACCTGAAAGAAACAGGTTTAGCCAGCAGCAAGGAAGGTACCTTTACTTGGCTAGTTCAACGCCTGGGCACTTCAATCCCTTCTTCCCTCTCCCTCCAACCAGGAAGGTGGAGGTTAGTGAGACTCTTGGATCAATTATAAGTAAAAATGAGCAACAATCATGGCATATGTGGGTTATGTTAAAGTTTTAGTGTCATGCCATTCACTCTGTGTCAGGCACCATGCTAAGACCTTTCTGTGTGTTATCTTATTTAATCCTCAAAACAGCCATATTAGACAAGTTACTATGATACCATTTTACAGATGAGGAAACTCGAGCTTAAAGATGGGAAGCATCAGGTCTCAAATTTTCACTGATTTGATTCATCTCAGAGACTTTTATTTTGAACAACTAGTTCTCTGTTTTCTCTATAGATCAAGTAGGGCACTTAATGAAAGCTTACAGCTTCAGTGATCATTAATTGATTTTATGTTTATACCACTCTAAATATTTAATGTCTAAGAAATTTCAAGCATCATTTGCTCATTTGGCTTTTTTTTTTTTTGTCCTGGGTATCCAACCCAGGGCCTCCTGTCTGTTAGGTAAGAGCTCTATCACTGTATAAAACTTTTAATAGAGTGTTATGAGAGATACAAAAAATTTGTTACTTTTATTTTTTTTAAAGAGAGAGTGAGAGAGAGAGGAGAGAGAGAGAGAGAGAGAGAGAGAGAGAGAGAGAGAGAGAGAGAGAGAGAGAATTTTTAATATTTATTTTTTAGTTGGCGGACACAACATCTTTGTTGGTTTGTGGTGCTGAGGATCGAACCCGGGCCACACGCATGCCAGGAGAGCGTGCTACCGCTTGAGCCACATCCCCAGCCCCAATTTTGTTACTTTTAGATTCTCTTGAAGCTGTGGGATGGACATGATGTTTTGGAGGGCAGTTAGCCAATATCTATGCAAATTGAAATGCATATCATATATATCATATAAATATGATCCATATATATGATCAGAATAAACAAAACTCCAGAACTGGAGCTACAGAACACCAAAAAGAAAAGAAAAGCTTTCAAAACAGTTAGATGGAAAAACAAACACAACAGTTTATCAGCAACTGACTATTGACTTTCAATAGCAATATTGGAAGCCAGAGGGATGTGGAATAATATCTTCAAATATCTTTATTTTTTAAATTTTTTTTATATTTATTTTTTAGTTTTCCGCAGACACAACATCTTTGTTTGTATGTGGTGTTGAGGATCGAACCCTGGCCACAGGCATGTCAGGCGAGCGCGCTACCACTTGAGCCACATCCCCAACCCTTCAAATATCTTTAAAGTCTTTAGGTCAAACTGTCTTCAGGATGAGGAAAAAAACAAGACATTTTAGATAAACAACAACTGGGAATTTTATCAATGATAGACTTTCTCACTAAAGCAACATCTAAAGGATGTATTTTAGCAAAAATAATTATTCTGGAAGAAAGATCTGAGATCCATGAAAAAATAGAAAGATCATTAATTATAAAACGTGGCTAATTCAAAACAAAATGTCTGCATAAACAGAGAAATATATAATGTTTGTGAACTGGAAGATAAAATAGTATCAAGATATAATTTTCCTCAAATTAATCTTAAAAATTTAATGTAATCCCAATAAAAGTTTTAGTGGGCATTTTTACATAAGTTAACAGGCAAAACTTAAAGTTTATGGAAATACAAAGGATCTGCAATAGCCAAAAGTATTTTTTAAAGGAAAGCATGATTGGAGGACTTACAGTATCTAATTTTGAGATTTTCTTTTTTAATTCTTTTCTTTTTTTAAAAGTTTTCTTTCTTTTTTATATCTTTATTATTTTGTTTTTTATTTTTATGTGGTGCTGAGGATTGAACCTAGTACATCACATGTGTGAGGCAAGCACTCTGCCACTGAGCTACAACCCCAGCCCTTAATTTTGAGATTTTCCATACAGCTTTGGTAAATAAGGCAGTGTACTATTAGTGTAAGGAAAGACATAACGTTCAACTGAACAGAACAAAGAATCTAGAAATATATATATATCTATGTATATACATATTAGATATATGTTGCTGTATATTAGATATGTATTATGTACTTATATATGTATGTACAAACCTTCCAAGACTGAATTTTAAAGAAGATTGATCTCAGAAGGGCACATGGAAAACTTTTGGGGGTATTTTGATTGTGGAAGAAAACACCAACTGCACATTTTGTCAAAATCCATTGCATTGTCAAAGGGTGCCTTTTATTGTATGTAAATTATACCTTAATGATTTTTAGTATTTTTTTAGTTATATGTGGCCACAATATCTTTATTTTATTTTTATGTGGTGCTGAGGATCAAACCCAGTGCTTCATACATGATAGGCAAGTGCTCTGCCTCAGAGCCACAACCCCAGTCATGAATCTGACTTCAAAAAAAAAAAAGAAAGAAAGAAAAATACCCTTATGTTTGGCTTAACTCAAAATCATCACCTCTGACTAGCATTCATTGATGGAAGGGAGATTGGTAAGAAGTCTATTAAACTGCAACACTCAATATATTTTATGGACTAGGAGGCAGGGCAGGGGAAGTTGCTCTGTATCTGTAGCAATGAGGGAAATGCAACTTGAAACATCAATAAAAATGTTTCATTTTCATCAGGATCCCTCCTTGGTGTTTTGCACCTGTGGCTTGAAATAATCTTTCCCTGAAGTTTTACGAGGCTTCTAACCCCTACTTCACTCACATTTCTGTAAAATCTAACCCCTACTTCACTCACATTTCTGTAAAATCGCTTCCTGATGACACCCTCACTTCCTGAAGACACTTTCTAACCCCAATTCCATCACTCTCTAGTTCCTTGTTCTGCTTCATTTTTCTTTATCACACTCACCACCGTGGAAACCTGCAGTGTATGTTAATATTACTACTACATTCCCCTAGGGGAAGGAATTTTCTTTTAGGTATTGTTTATAGATTGTTCTTTGGCCCACACAATACTGGGCAGGTAATAAATATATAATGAATGTTTGTTATATAACAGAATGAACCAACAAAGAAGAAATCATTTTGTATAGTTTAATTCACCAGATGTATAAAACTTTAATAAAGTGTTGTGAGAGATACAATAAATTTATTACTTTTAGATTCTCTTGAAGGAGTGGAATGGACATGATGTTTTAGAGGGCAGTTAACCAACATCTATGCAAATTGAAATGCGTTTGTCTTTTTTTTTTTCATTTTTTTTTTTTAGTTGTAGATGACACAATACCTTTATTTTATTTGTTTACTTTTATGTGGTGCAGGGATTGAACCCAGTGCCTCATGCATGCTAGGCCAGCACTCTACCACTGTGCCATAACTCCAGCCCATGTTTGTCCTTTGACTCACAAGTCTACTTCCAGAGACTATTTGACAGAAATATTTAGTATATTCATGCACAAAGATATAGGAGCAAGGATGTTCAGTGTATCATTGAATAAAACTGATGAATTATTTAAAAGTAAGGGAATCATTAATTATATCACATTAAACCAAGTCTGTGGAATATTTCCATCTGTAGAAATTAAATGTGTGTGTGTGTCTAACATGGAGACAGAGAAGTAGAGAAGAGTACAGAAGAGTACTTTTAGGCACTGGAGCAAGGCTGCCTGGGTTCATCTCTTAGGTCTGTTATTTCGTCACTTTGTGATCTTAATCAAGTTACTTATTTTCTATTTTTTCTGCATCATGAGAATTACAATTGTTCTTACCTTACAGTGTTATAATTAATATTGTTAAAATACTTAGAGCAGTGTCAGAGATAGGGCAGGCACACCATAAATACTAGTCTTCATTATTATGTCATTATAAAAATGGTAATTATTATTTAATGTGATATTATTTTACAACTAATGATTATTATTGTTATTCTTACTGCTACTATGTAAAGAGTTTTGAAGACTGTTTGGCTCATCACTGTAGTCCCAGGACCTAGCAAAGTACATAGTCAACCCCAACAATTATCGAGTTAATGAATGATAATATATTTATAGAGAAAGCAATCATAAGATGTATATAATGTGCTTTTAAAGGATAATTTAATGCTAAAGTGTTTAGATGAAGTGTCCCCATCTCTTCAACTTACTTCGAAATACACTTTCAGAAAATAAATTGATGATGGGCTGGGGATGTGGCTCAAGCTGTAGCGCGCTCGCCTGGCATGCGTGCGGCCCGGGTTCGATCCTCAGCACCACATACCAACAAAGATGTTGTGCCCGCCGAAAACTAAAAAATAAATATTAAAAAAATTTCAAAAAAAAAAAGAAAATAAATTGATGAATGGGAATTGGCATAGATGGTTGGACAGATATGTGATAAAACAAATAAGATAAAATATTAATAGTAGGAACCAATTGGTGGATACATGAATGCTTTATTTTGTAATTCTTTTAATTTTGTGTATAAAAAAGACTCTGTGCGTGTGTGTGTGTGTGTGTGTGTGTGTGTTTAGCATGAAGAAATCCTACAGGATTTTTCAGCAAGGGTGCCAATGACATTCCAGGGGAAGGAAACTTGGGTCATTTGGGAACCTAATGGACATTCCGAAGTTGTTATCCCTGAGTGCTATGCCCTCATAGACCTATTTAGCTCCCTAGTCACCATGACAACCAGAAATGCCCTCTCACATTCCCAAACACTGAAGTGTGGAAAACCAGAATCCACATGCAATTGGTATCAATGGTTACTTCTATGTAGTTTCATTTGAGGGGTCTGGGGTGAAAGAAAAAGAGAATAATACTTGTGTTGTAATTTCAGGAAAAACAGTGCTTTCTAAGAAATAATTAAATCTGCAGAGAATGATTGTCTGGAAGAATGCACATAACAGTTCACAATGGTTAACCCTCAGGAGGAGGAACAGAGCCCTGAGGGAAAGAAGTCTTTGACTTTTTACTTTAAACACATCTTATTACTTTCATTTTTATAAGTATTGATCATTTTGGAACAAAATTTTAGGGTCAATTTAAAAAAAAAAAAACAATGTATGGTGAAACCTAGAGAAATAAACAACAGAAAGAGGGATGGGAGATTTGGTCTCCTTTGACCTGTTCTATACTAAGAAGATAATGGTTTCATAATAAGAAAACTAAACTGAACTTTATTTTAAAAACAAAGAATATTAAAATTCATATTAATGATGCATAAAAGCACCAATATTTGCTACTAGCAGTCAGGTTCTTTTGATTCTAATCCAGGCTTATTAAAAATATTCAAGAGAAACCCATCTGCATGGAAAGTAATTCATTGGTATTTTTCATCAGAAAGAGAACAACAGTTTGACCAATATTATGATGTTCTTAGCACGCTCTTGCTACCATCTCCATTGAAGTTTCAGTGATATATTTATTGGGTCTGGGCCATCCAAATTATCATTGTGGATGCTGCCACTTAGTGGTGAAATGTGTTGACCATCTACTGTCAAGTTTTGTACTTTTTAGGTGAGTTTTAGGCCCATGTCCACCACAAACAGGTCATTCATTAATTTATCAATTATTAATTTACCAACATTTTGCTGGGTCCCTAACCTAATAGAGCATTAATGGATACAATAAGGATTTGAGGAAATGTGAAGCACAGTCTTTGTCCTGAGAATACTTTTCAAGAGAAAAATGCAGAGGAATTTTAATAAAATCATGAGGTTAAGTATTATAAAACCATGGAATCTCTCTGCTATAGAGGATTCTAACAGTCATCTGGTTCAAAGCCATGAGATGGTCAATACCAAATAAAGAATAGAGAACTTACCAGTAGGAAAGATTAATGAATGGAGTTGGAGTAATTTCTGAGGCTTTGGCCTGGGAGACTTGGAGGGTAATGGTACTGTTGAAGGGGAGACACAAAAGTCAAAACAGGGAGATGGTTTGGACACAAAAGATGATGAGATCTATTTTAGACACGGAATATGAAGGAACAAAAGGGCATTGTGTTGGCTAGTCTCCATTTGCTCCCTGATTAATTCCCATAGCCTTTGTTGACCCCATGGATGGTTTTATCCAGCCTCTCCTAACCTCTGTAGAGAGCCATTCATGAAACATGAGGAGCCCAAAGTGTTGAGAGCCACAGCCAAAGGGGCCCAGCAAACTTCCAGCTGCCAGCAAACTTCCAGCTGCCAGCAAACTTCCAGCTGCCGGCTGATGATTGGCTCACAGCGGCCCCAGCAACATCTAGCTGATTGGCTCCTCTGCGGTGATGTTCATTGGGCTGTTTCCCTGCCCTTCAGACTACGGAACTGCTCATTGGGGGACTTCTTTGGCTCCACCCATGTGACCCAGCCAATCGGCCTCAAGAGCAGGAGGATGGTGGGAGGTGGGGTGGTTTGTGTGGTGAGAGGCTTGTGGAAGCCGGTGGTGGCAGTTGGGCTCTGAGGGTTTTTTCCTGAGGAGCTGTTTTGCTTGGCGTTTGTAGTTCTAAAAATAAAGTTAGTTTCTTTTGACAAGTGGCTCCTGAATTGTGCCCAGCCAGACTGCGGCATTTGGTGGCTCGCACGGGGAGCGACTGAGGGTAAGTAAACTGCTCGCCCCTGAGGGCAGGGCGAGAGGATGGGTAGCCATTCTAAGTTTACTCTTTTGTTTTGCTTCATTTTTGTTTTAACTTGCCTGTCCCTGGAGATGAGTGAGAGGGAAGAAAAAACACTCACATCTAAGGAAAAACTATTTGTGTCTGAGGAACAGATAGGGAGAAAGGACGGATGCACATGTCAGGAGGATAGAAAGGCTATAATGAATTTTTGTTGTTCCATTTTTATTGCATTCTGTCTCGGTTTTGTTTGGCGTCATCTTGTTGGGTTGTATTATAGTAGAAATACAGGATCAGCAATTAGTAAAAAACAAACCGAAAGAGTGTTAAGTAAATTGTTAGACGAAGGAGGCATCCCAGTAAAATCAAGAGCAGTCAGGGCATACGTTGATACAATACAAAAATATAGCCCATGGCTTTTTAAGGAGGAGTTGTTAGATATATCACAATGGAACCATCATGGTGAAGATTTAAAAAGAATAGAAAATAACAACCCAGGGACTCTGCCAGTTGGCACATTGACATTGTGGGCGAACGTATCTGGTTTGCTTAGTCCAAAGCCTTCAGTTCAGACAAAGGTAGAGGAAGGAGAAGACATATTGATTCAAGTAAAAGAGAAGGTCTCTCAAGTTAATCAGAGGAAAAGATTCAAGTACAAGATAAGGTCTTTCGAGCTAGTGAGACAGAGGAAGGAAGTTTAGAGCAGAAAAAGCAATCAGGGGAAAAGTTACAACAGGAAACTGCTAATAACACCTTTCTATCAGAGAGCGAAAGTCTCCAACCAACAGCACCACCTCTACAGGAGACTGCTACTAACAGCATTCTATCACCAGAGGGCATAAGTGTCCAATCAACAGCACCACCTCCATATGCTAGGAGACTCCCAACCCCCGAAGTTGATAGTTGGGATCCTGAGACAGGATCTCAAGTATGCCCTGTATTTGAGGTAGGAGGGCAGCAAATTTACCAGGGTTTAAATTTCAAATCAGTGAAGGAGCTAAAAGAGGCTGTAACAACCTATGGTCCTCAAGCACCCTTCATTGTAAGCTTGATCGAATCCATTACCAACTTAAACATGACACCAGCAGATTGGGCTAATATTTGTAAAGCTGTGTTAACTGGAGAACAATACCTGTTATGGAAGGTTGCCAATGAGGAATTTTGCAAGGAGACGGCTAGGCAAAATGCAGCAGCTGGTTATCCTCAGAGAAATCTAGATATGTTGTTAGGAAAGGGACCTTATGAGGATCGGCAGCAACAACTTGCATATGATCCTGGTGTATATTTACAAATTGCTGTAGATGCAGTTAAGGCATGGAAGACTTTACAAGGACATGGAGGTTTACAAGGTCAATTATCTAAGATAATACAAGGAGCTAATGAACCTTATGCTGAATTTGTAGATAGGCTAATTCAAACAGCTACCAGAGTTTTTGGGAATACAGAACAAGCAATGCCATTAATAAAACAACTGGCTTATGACCAAGCAAATCGTTGGTGCAGAGATATCATTAGACCATGGAAACAGGAAGATTTAAACACATATATTAAATTATGTAGAGACATTAATGAACAAGAGCAAGTCATGGCAGCTGCAGTAAAACAGGCTTTAGATGCCAGAGACATTAATGAACAAGGGCAAATTGTGGCAGCTGCAGTAAAATAGGCTTTAGATGCCAGAGACATTAATGAACAAGGGCAAATTGTGGCAGCTGCGGTAAAAAAGGCTTTAGATTCCAGGCCAAGAACATGCTACAATTGTGAACAAACAGGACATTTTAAAAGGAATTGCCCCATAAGAGGAGGGTTTAACAAAACTAGGTATCAAAGGAGTAGAATATCGGGTATTTGCCCACAATGCCATAGAGGGAGACATTGGGCTAATGAATGCCGTTCTCAAACCACCATAGAGGGTACTCCATTATATTGTGCTAATGAATGCCATTCTCAAACCACCATAGAGGGTACTCCATTATCAAAAAACGAACAAGGACAAGGTGTTTATCCACAATATCGTGGACAAAGGCATAGGGCTCCGTTGCCAAAAAATGGACAGGGGGCCCCAATGCTCCGGGGCCCCAAACCACAAATATACGGAGCACTGGAGGAAACCAGCAACCCCATCAGGGTAGTGCCCAGGACATCAGATCCCTCATCAGACAAACCAGAGGGAGCGCAGGGTTGGACATCTGCGCCTCCGCCAGATCAGTACTAACTCCAGAGATGGGAGTTCAAATCATTCCCACAGGGGTGAAAGGACCTCTTCCCAAAGGAACAGTAGGCTTATTATTGGGATGCAGCTCTTCTACTCTAAAAGGACTTTTGATAAGTCCTGGGGTAATTGATCCCGATTATGAAGGTGAAATAAAAATTATAGCCAGTTCTCCAAAGGGTATATAATGCCGCAGTCTGGCTGGGCACAATTCAGGAGCCACTTGTCAAAAGAAACTAACTTTATTTTTAGAACTACAAACGCCAAGCAAAACAGCTCCTCAGGAAAAGAAACCCTCAGAGCCCAACTGCCACCACCGGCTTCCACAAGCCTCTCACCCACACAAACCTCACCACCTCCCACAATCCTCCTGCTCTTGAGGCCGATTGGCTGGGTCACATGGGCGGAGCCAAAGAAGTCCCCCAATGAGCAGTTCCGTAGTCTGAAGGGCAGGGAAACAGCCCAATGAACATCACTGCAGAGGAGCCAATCAGCTAGATGTTGCTGGGGCCGCTGTGAGCCAATCATCAGCCGGCAGCTGGAAGTTTGCTGGCAGCTGGAAGTTTGCTGGGCCCCTTTGGCTGTGGCTCTCAACACCAAAGCAGCATGGAAGCCCATTGAGTGGGAAAGTCTGGTATCTGGGAACTTAACAGTGGCAACCTTGCTGTATAGTAGGTGTGAAATCCCACTCAGCTGTGCTGAAGGTCCTGTACAGCACTGGGCATGGGGTGACCTGCTGTAGCCACATAGCCTTTCAGAGATGGGTGTAGCCTGCCAAGATGCCAATCAATCTGTTGATCAAAGGACAACATGAAGCAAGATTCCACCTAGAAACCTTATCCCTGCCTTAAACAAACCACCAGAGCCATTTTATTTCCTTTTTTTTAAATATTTATTTTTCAGTTTTCAGCAGACACAACATCTTTATTTTTATTTTATGTGGTGCTGAGGATGGAACCCAGCGCCCTGCGCATGCCAGGCGAGCATGTTACCGCTTGAGCCACATCCCCAGCCCCAGAGCCATTTTCTTTTTTTTTTATTTATTTATTTATTTATTTATTTTTTTTTTTTAAGAGAGAGTGAGAGAGGAGAGAGAGAGAGAGAGAGAATTTTTAATATTTATTTTTTAGTTCTCGGCGGACACAACATCTTTGTTTGTATGTGGTGCTGAGGATCGAACCCGGGCCGCACGCATGCCAGGCGAGCGCGCTACCGCTTGAGCCACATCCCCAGCCCATTTTTTTTTTTTAAAGAGAGAGAGAGAGAGAGAGAGAGAGAGAGAGAGAGAGAGAGAGGATTTTTTTTAACATTTATTTTTCAGTTACGGGGGACACAACATCTTTGTTTGTATGTGGTGCTGAGGATCGAACCCGGGCCGCACGCACGCCAGGCGAGCGCGCTACCGCTTGAGCCACATCCCCAGCCCCCCAGAGCCATTTTCTAATTGTTCTGTTCTAGCTCCTGTGTGGACTGGAAGATCCTATCAGGCCCTCCATGCCTTTTAAAACTAATTCTGACTTTGTCTTATTTCTTCACTGATTACTTCAGACTTCTCAGGTGGTGTATCCCCTCCTACCCAGGTACAATTACCTTGGCCAGGTGCTGGCCACTCCCGATAAACCTCTGGTTTCAACTAGTGGGAGGTGCTAGTAAGGGATAGAAGGGTGGAAGCCTGACAAAGTTTGGAGTACTTCTCTCCACACCCACCTCCTCCCTTCTCACAATGGCTGACTCCTCCTCTAGTTCCTGTGGAGAGGCAGCCTCTTTTCTGCTGCTGTGGCTCCAGCTCTCATCAGACTCTGAGAACATCCTATTCTTCAAAATATCATCACAGCTTTCATTTCATTCTAGAAGTGTCCTTATAGAATACAATATAGAAAAAGAGCAGAGAGCAGAGGTCTAGTCCATGTGAACTCTGGGCCACCTAGAGAGAGCAAGAAGAGAAATGCAATCCAGAAAAAGAAATTAGTGAGTTTCCATTACTGTAACAAATACCTGAGATAATCAACTTATAAGGAGGAAAGGCTTATTTTGGCTCAGAGTTTGAGAGGGTTCAGTCCATGTTTGGTTGGCTCCATTGCTTTGGGCCTGTGACTGCACATCACAATGAGAGTATATAGTAGGGCTAAACTACTTACCTTATGGCTTGGAAGCAAAAGATAGGAAGAGGAAGGGACTGGGGACCCCCTATGCTCCTCAAGGACATGCCCCCAATGACTTTAAGACCTACCAATGGGCTCCATCTTTTAAAGGTTCCACTGCCTCTCAGTAGCACTTGCTGGGGACCAAGCCTTTACCTCATTGACTTTTGGGGACTCTTCAGGTATAAACCATAGTATAGAATATATAGTAAAGAATATAGTAAAGGTCTTCAAGAAGAGTCAGGAAAACATTCTGTCCTGAACACCCAAGAAGAATGCCAAGAGGGGTTTATTGAAAATATTATCAAACATTGCAAAAGGGTCAAGGAGAGATGAGCCAAAAATAACTACTGGATTTGTTAGGATTCATTATTTTGGTAGTATTTCATTATTTCAGTAAACAATTTAAAAAGTTTAAAGACTAAACACAATTTTTTTAAAAAGGGAAAAAGATTTGAATGAGCTTCTCACCAAAGAAGATATACAAAAGACAATAATACCATTAGTCATTAGGGAAATTCAAATTAAAGCCACAGTGAGTCACTGACACAGTCACACTAGAATAACAATTAAAATTCCAGGCTAGGCCAAATATTGGCTAGGATGAAAAGAAACTGGAACCCTTGTGCATTGCTGGTGGAAATGTAAAATGAAAAATGGTTTGACAATTTCTTAAAAAGTTAATATGAATTTAACATATGCCCCAGCAATTGATAGGTATCTACCCGAGAGAAGAGAAAATATACATGCACACAAGAACATGTATGTTCTAGCGGATCTATACATGATAGCCAAAGGAAACATTTAAATGTCAGTCAGTGATTAACAGTGATAGATAAAATAGAACAAAATGAAAACATGGTGGGCATGCTATGTAATACTACTCAATAATAAAAAGGAATGAACTACTGATGTGTGCTATAATTAGGACTGGTCTCAAAAACATGCTAAGTGTAGAAGCTAGACCCCCAATACAAGATATTGTACATATTCTATAATTCCAGTTACAAAATGAAATGTCTAGAAAAGACAAATTTAGAGAGACACCCAACCTGGGGTTGCCTAGAATTGGATGTGGGATTGAGTATTAACTACAAAGAGGTATAAGAGAGCTTTTAGGGTGATAGAACTATTTTAAAACTGAATTGGCATGGTGGTTGAATAATTCTGTAGCTCTATAAACCATTGTTCCCCCTTATGTGGAGTCAATTTTATAGTACATAAATTGTACTTCCATAATTTTTTTCTTAAAAAAAAGTAAACAGGGTATTTTCTGAGAGAGAGAGAGAGAGAGAGAGAGAGAGAGAGAGAGAGAGAGAGAGAGAGAGGATAGATATATGATATATTTGGGGAAGTAAATGGAAATAGAAACATTATCCATGAACTAACAATGAAGTGGTTTTGTTGTTGTTGTTGTTGTTGTTACTATTTTTGGTACTGGGGATTGAGCCCAAGGGTGCTTAAACACAGAGCCACATCCCGCAGAACTTTTTATTTTGAGGCAAGATCCCATAAGTTGCTAAGGCTGGATTTGAACTTGCAATGTTCCTGTCTTAGCCTCCTGGGCTGCTGGGAGTACAGCTGCTGGGATTACAATTGTGCCCAGCGAAATTCTCTGGTCTATTTTGTCTGAGAATTGGTCATAAGATTCCAGAGGAGTTCTGCCCCATAACCTGGAGGCTAGCAATGCTGCTCAGAGAGACCAAGAAGAAAGTTGAAGCAGAGAGATCTTGTTGGGTTTCCCTACCTAGTCTATCACCAAGTATGCCTTTGCAATTAAATCTCCAAAAACACCACAAAGAACAGGGTTAAGAGAACTTCCAAATAGATGAACATGTAAAGGATCCTGAAGGTTGGTACACCTCCATGCCCCTCCCCCCATTTGTCCACCTATTGATCTATTCACCATTATCCTTTGTAATGTCTTTTTTTTTTTTTTGAGAATTTTAACATTTATTTATTTTTTCTTAGTTCTCGGCGGACACAACATCTTTGTTTGTATGTGGTGCTGAGGATCGAACCCGGGCCGCACGCACCCTAGGCGAGCGCGCTACCACTTGAGCCACATCCCCAGCCCTGTAATGTCTTTTATAATAAACTAGTAAATGTCAATAGGTGCCTCCCTGAGTTCTGTGAGATGCTCAAGCAAATTAATCAAATCCCAGGAGGGGGCTGTGGAAACCTCAGTTGATAACCAGTGGGTCAGAAGTACAGGTGAGACAACCTGAGGCATGTGAGTGACATCTAAAGAGGAGGGACAGTTTTAGGAACTGAGCTCTCAACCTGTGGGACTTGACACTTTTTCCAGGTAGTTTGAGAACTGAATTGGATTAGAGGAGGCCCAGCTGGTGACCCCCATTCCAGAACTGATTGCCTGCTTACTGGTAGGAAGAATCCACACACTTTTTTGACCATCATAGAAGTCTTTATGTTGATTGTGGTGTGAGAGGAGAAGAAAATAGTCTTTTTTCCCCCAATGCAGCTATTAATCACTATGATAAATTTAGAACATTATCAAAGCATTGCAGTAGAAAATCAGAGTGCCTGTGTCAATCTTCCAAAAGCTGGCTGTAAGATATTTAGTTATGCCCTTAACATTTTGATGTGATAATCAGTGTTTATGGACAATCAAATATATCTGTGAGTCCTCACTGCTTAGAGATGAGGAATTTAATCCAACTTTCAAACATAAGGGTAGGAGTTAGCTTTTGCAAATGGTTATGTTTTGCAAAGTATGTTATGGAGGACTTGATATTGACCTGAGAAATAGAACCTACTGTCAATTGAAGGCTTGTGAGAACTTATACAGGGATGAAATTAGGAATTAAAAGAGAAAGAGAGACATAGAGAGTAAACATGTTCTTTTTAACAAATCTGAAATTTAACAAAAACAGACTGTGTACTGGGCAATAAAAGACGCTTCAATGAATTCTAGAGAGTTAATGTCATGCAAACTATATTCTTTTACCATGTTTTGGTCAGATTAATTATTTGTAGATTGAAGAATCCATTTGCTGCTTAAAGCAGAAAGGAAATAGGTTGGGAGGCTGGGAGTGTAGCTCAGTACTAGAGTGTTTGCTGGGTTCAATCGCCAGCACCTCTAAAAAAAAAAGTAATTAAAAATGATAAAGAAAGGAATTAAGTTGGTTTACTCATGAACTGCTGAGAGGGTTGAACACAGGGAATTTGTAGGATCAGCTTCTAAAACCTCAGATGAACAGAGCTGCCAAGGGAGCTGCTGACTGTCAGGATCACAATGAGGGGAATCAGGTGCCTTCCACAGAAGCAGTATTGCCTGCAGAACCACACCCCATCTACCTTGATTCACATTAGCAAACAGAGGTGTCCTTTGCCCTGCCATCTTCTCCATGTAACTCTTTTCCAGGTTCAAATCTGTGAATTCATCTGATTAAAAGAATATAAATTATACCTGGACCCCTAGCTTTTGGGTTGTGTCAGTAGTCAATTGTTGCCTCTCAGCTCCAAATTCATCTAACAGGCTCTGTGTTAATGCACTGGACTTAGGGGGATCTCCTTTGCAGTGATGCTAAATTTTGTCAGTAGAGGGCGATAAAGGGATATTGCAGAAAGAAGGAGACTCCTCTTCCTGATTCCAGCCTGTGGTTTTGATTTTCCTTTACTCCTGTTGCACGGTGAATTAGTAGATGAGTATGTGAGACCAGCACTGGTGCTTTGCTGCAGTCATGCATGCCTAGAGAATACACTCTTTTAGTGATCTTGCTGCCCTGGGGTAGTCTGATGATCACCTTGCTTTGGTTACCTTGATGGGGATACAGTGAGCCCTGGACCTGACACCCAGAGCAGCACCCTATCTTGCATTGTGCACCTGAATTCGATGCCAATATCTATAGGATGCGATAAAATTAGTAGTCTTTCGAAGATTAAATTAGAAGTTTTAGAGGGAAATTTATAGTTTGGGGATGATTTATTAAAAAAAACAAACAATGCACATGAGACTCTGGATTCAATCCCCAGAATTGCAAAAACAATCAAACAAACAAACAAAAATCAGAAAACAATAAAGACTGAAAAAAATTATCTAAACATTAAATTTCAGAAACTAGTTCAAGTGCAGCAAAACAAAGAGAACAAGAGGAAAGGAAATTACAAAGATAAAGGCACAAACCAATGAAATAGGAAGCCATATGAAAAGATGGGCATAATGGGGCAAGATGGTAATCCCAGTTGCTGGGAGGCTAAGACAGGAGGAGTACCAGTTTGAGGCCAGCCTGGGCAACTTAGGGAAACCCTGTCTCAAAAAGGAAAAACAACAATAACAAAAACATAAGATTCAAATAAGTAATCATAATGAAATGAACAAGCAGAGAGTAATAACATAGACAATAGAGATTTTAAAAACTAGATGAATGACAAAAATTATCTAGGGCCAGTCAATTCTCCAAATGAATTATTATTTCCAGTGCTAGGGATGAAAACTAGGGCCTTGCACAGGCCAGGCAAGCATGCTAGAGCTAAGTTACACCCCCAGCCCTCCAAGGAATCCTACCTCAAATTTTAGTTTTATTCTCCCTGACACTCTAGTTTTTTTTTTTTTTAAAAATAACACATTGCAATTCAACTTATCAAATTTTAATATATGCCAACTCTATCAAATTTCTTAGCTTATGCATTCCAAACATATCATTTATACACATAAAATACATGCAGGCCCAGGGGCAAGAGGTTCCTCTTTGTGCAAGATTGTTAACTTTGGTTGTTCATTTTATATCATGGCTGAGAAAAAAAAAAAACATTCAAAGATGGTTGATATTTTAGGTTCAAGATCTAAAAAAAAATTTTCATTGTCTCCTGAGTTTTGAAGTAATTGAGAAAGCTGCCCTAGGTTATATACAGTTGGCGATTAGCTTTTTGTCTGATAAAGTTAATTGGAGGATGTTGTTTTATATCTTTGGACAGCCAATACTTCAACCCTGAGTTGGACTTTCTAGAGACTGGTCTAAACTCACAAGCAGATACTCATAGGGCTGTCAGAGTGACTTAGAATATTTCTATCAAGTAAAACACGGAGCTTTCTGTTCAATGTGAAAATATTTTTTTTTTAGTGTAAGTATGTTTCAAATACTGCATGGTATATATTTATGCTAAAATATGCATTGTTTATCTGAAATTCAAATTTAACTGGGCCTTCAAAGCCCTGTCAAACTCTCTAGTTCCATCTCACTATGCCTCCAGCTCTTTTTGCCTTAATTCAGCGCCTTCAACATGGCCAGCCTCCCTTCCCACCCCTCACGTCTAGTCCTTAAGCCTTATCTTCCCCATCATCTCTATTAGCTTTCTTTGACTGTAATACTTGAGATAATGCACTTATTAAAAAAAAAAAAAAGGTTTATTCTGGCTTACAATTTTGGAGGTTTCAGTTGATGATCAGTTGGCTCCCTTGCTTTGAGCCTGGAAATAACCAGGTGCTAAACTAGAACTAGATGTGCCATCGTTGGTTCCCTTCCAGCATGTTGCACGATTTCTATCATAACTCTTTTATATTTAGTGGTTTACATGTTTATCTCCCCCACTAGACTCCCTGAGAAACAATTTCTGAATAATCGACACCGAGCACCAGGCACCAAAATAATAAAAACGTATTTAATGAATAAATGAACTTTGGGTTCCACATATTAACCCAAAGGTCTCCTCTTTAAAAGAACATGAACCGGGGTTGGGGGGTAGGTGTCAGGGATTGGGGTGAAGTTCCACACAGTGTCTCTTCTAAGCGCTGGGAAAAACCATGATTTCTTGGTTCAGGATGGAAAAGGTTTTTTTTTTTTTTTTTTTTTTTTTAGTCTTATTTTTTTTTTGGTGGGGTTCTTTTTTTTGTCTTTTTTGGAACTGGGGGTCGAACCCAGGGCTTTGCGAATGCAAGGCAGACGCTTTGCCACTGAGCTACATCCCAGCCCGGAGGAATCTTTATGCACAATAATATTCCAGCTGTCAGCACCGTCTGAGGCTGGGCCTGGCTTCGGGGGGCTGGTCCTCTCTCGCTTGCCTGTCCAACCCGGTTGGTGGATCTCAGCCCACCCCGCAGAGCCTGCCGCGCACGCGCAGACGGAAGGGCGCGCAGCTGCTCTTGCCCCTCAACCCTCCAGGTGGCGCTAGCGATCCCCGCCGCCGCCGCCGCCTCTCGCCGGGCCAGACCCGGGCGGCGCCCGCCGCCTCGCGGACCTAGGGTCCGCCTCCGCTGCGCGGAGGGCGTGGGCTCTCGGCTCCCGGAAGCGGCTGCCGCGGCGCCTAGCCCAGCGGGCGTCAGTCCTCCGAGCTGCAATGCGCGGTGCCGGGAGGCTGTGACCTGAGCGCCGCGGCCCAGCCGGGGCCCCTGAATGGCGGCTCGTTGAGACGGCGGAGGCGGCTCTGGCTCCTCCGGGCGTGGCGTGGCGGCGGCCGGGGTGATGCTGCTCAAGCTCTTGCAGAGACAGACCTATACCTGCCTGTCCCACAGGTATGGGCTCTACGTCTGTTTCGTGGGCGTCGTTGTCACCATCGTCTCCGCCTTCCAGTTCGGAGAGGTGAGTAGCGGCGCTGCCGGAGCCTGCGGACGCGCGCGGCACCCGGCTCCCTGCCCTGCCGAGCCCCAGGCGCCCGCGCCCCGCGCTTCTCCCATCCGCCCTGCATCCCCGGGACCGGCCCCACGCTTGCGGTTCCCCGAGGCAGCCAGAGCTCGCATCTCCTCCCCGGCACGTGCTCAGCATCTAGGGTCGATATCTGTCCAACCCACAGTGTCGGGGAAAGACGCTGGTTCTGCTGAGTCCCCCTCCTTCAGGTACCGTCGCCAGGGTCCTCCTGTCATTTGGCGCTCTCCCTCTGGCCTTGCCCTCCCTATTGAAGCTCTTTCCCCTAGAGTTTCTTTTCCCGTTTCCTTGGCGCTCCTAAATCCTCCTTCCCTTCCCGGCCTCTTCTTCTATTTCCCTCCCTTGTTGCCACCCTACTAATCTTGTCACCTTTGACAAAGCACTTTATTTTCTTCATCTCTCTGTTAATCCCATTTCTTCCTATATCTCAAAACTTTTGTTCAAGAAACCTGTTTTATTTCATGTGAATTTGCAACGGGGAAAAGGTACTGGTCCCAAATTCAAAGGACTTAGCTGTGAGAATATTTATTTTATTTTATTTTACTTTTTCACGTTTGCTTTCTTATTTTGGACAGCAGTATGTCAGCTGATGCCTGGAGGCCCTCATGGTAGCTGTGTGCACCCTGATGTTAAAGATCTATTGGCTACTTCAAAGGCCTCTCCAGCTGAGAATAGGGCCCTTGTCATGTGGCAGGGACTGGGTAACTTGGACTCCTGCCCCAGACCTCTTGGTAGCCACACAGGCCCTTGGGTCATGGGATATGGTAATAATTTAAATCACATAAACCCTGCCTTTCCTGATCTGCTCTCATTTACTGTGCAATAAGTAGTTCAGTTAGACTGTCAAGTTCAGGGGATCCAGGCAACAGGTGTGGGAGCCAGCAACACCCGTGTTCAGTGGGTTTTGTGCCCATTTGGATGTATACTTTAAACGTTTTCTGGATTGAAATAATCCTTTGATCTAGACTTAATAGTTATTTCATTTAATAACGATTGTATTGCTTAATACAGTGTTCTTTGTGGGGGCCTTTTTTTTTTTTTCCTTTTTGCCTCCTGAATGCTAAGCCACACCACCAGCCCCAATAGAGTATTTTTTTTCCCATCTAAAACAAGTGTACGGAAACTATGAATAGGTAAGCATTGAGACAGCATGTGTATGTGACTATAGAGAACACCACTTTTGGCAACAGAAAAATTATATTATCAGGTGGTTTAAAATTGATCTACTTGTTTTAACTTTTTTTTTGTTAGAAGATTGCAAAAGGTTTTAAAATTAACAGAGTGTTTTTTAGAAATGCCACATACACATTTGCTTAAAATATACCCATTCTGGATTATTAGCTCCATAAGAAAAGGTGCTGTGTAAATAATAACTGTTAACAGTAGCTCAAATATAGTGTCAGATACTGCCAGTATATGCAGACTATTTAATGTCTGGCTGAATTATATGCATGCTTCCAAGTGTGTACTTTCAGTATGTATTTCTAGAAACTACCAAAAGAGAGAGAGAGAGAGAGAGAGAGAGAGAGAGAGAGAGAGAGAAAGAAAAGGAAGAGCCTATAGATAAGAATGAGAGAGCCCTAGACTTGTAAGTATAGAATAGCTGCTTAATGTTATCTACCTGTTGACCTTTGTTTCATGTGTTATAACTTAATGTATCTATGCGCAGGTAAGAGTCTCATAGCTTTTGGATGATCTTCTTACTCTGATTAATTTTAAGTTAGCTATCAACTCCCTTGCATTATAAAGGTAACTTAAGCATACCAGTTGTTAGAATTTTTCATCTTTTATACCTTTTTTCTTTTTTCCTTTCATTCATTTATTCACCCTCCCCCCCAAAAAAAAGACATTTGTCACTGTTTTGAAATGGCCAAAGACCTTAAAATTTAAACAGACAAGAGAATGAGAGGCAAAGAACTTCAACAGGTGGCGTGGAAAACAGGCAGCTGGCTGTGGTTAACTTGTACCGCAGAGTAGAAAAGAGGAGATGCAGGATTAGGCAGATCTGGGTTTGAATGCTGGCTCCAGGTAATGATGATCATGATAATAACTCACACTTTAACATAGGCCTTACCAGGTCATTTAATCCTCATACCAACCCTGTGACATGGATACTATTATATACCCATTTTACAAGTGACAAAACAGAGGCATTTGCACAAGTTAATGCAGCTAATTCATGCCAGTGATGAGCTTCAAACCAAGGCAACTTGGCTCTGAGGCTGTTTACATTACTGTTTCTCAAACAGACCAGGATCCTTCTTGTCTAATCTGAAAAGAATATTTAAACTCTCTGAGCTTCCTCATCTTTAAAACGAAGGCAAGAATATCTTCCTTGCAGGGTAGATACTGAAGACAAGATCTGTGTGTAAAGAACCTTGAACAATTCATGGCATGTAACAGACCCTTATTAAATGGTAATAGCTACTGCTACTATTGGTTATTATTATCATCATGAATTATTTTATGTCCTCAGTCCTTATTTTGAAATATACCCTGAAAATAGAATGCTTTGATCATATAGTTAATAATACTGACTTATTAATAATTAATTATAATGGATTAAAGGAATAAGTTTATTGTTAACTATGAATTCATTATCTTAATTCCCTCTTAGTGTAAGAAGTATTGGTTGCTATGTTTTGAGAAGCCATTTGTATACTTACTCCAAATTTTATAATCGAGGGAGGGAAGTATATAAAAAGCATCTAAAAAAATTTTTTTCCTTTAGTTGAGCCAAGTGTTTTCTAGAGAACCCTTGGGAACTCTGATAAAACAAAAGTAGAACTGGACCCAGAGGTGACACTCCACAGGATAGGCCCTGAGAATTGGGACTAATGGTCACAGAAATACATTGCCTTGGGGTGAGGGTATCAGGGAGGAGCTTGTCTGTGGTAAACTCCTTGACTTAGGCAAGTCATGTGACCTTTGGGAGCCTTAGTTTTCTCATTTACAAATGAGAGCACTAGATTGACTATGCTCTCAAGATCCCTTTTAGCTCAAAAATGTCTGATTTTAAATATTCATTCTATCTTAATTGCCATTGTATATATTTTAAGACGTATTTTTGAGGTAAATAATTTACTTTGAGGTCATGATTTTTTAGTTGAATTATTTATATGCAAGTATACAATTTCTTATCAGAAACTTCTAGAAATATAACATTATAATTAAACCTCAGGGTTGTGGTTGTTGTTTTTTTTGTAGTGAAATATATGAATATTCTCAGTGAGGAAAATACAATCTATAAATAGCCTATGTCAGTTTTGGTCAAGTTTTGCCACAGACAGGTTCATGTTAGGTCAAGTTTCCCTATAAGGGACAAAGCCATCTTTGGTGTGCAGGGCTTTTGGATTTCAGGATTGTGAATAAAGGATTATAGATACCCGTGTACATGTACATCTGTGTGCCTTTTGTGTGTATATATAAAATATGTCACTCCCTTATGTGAACTAAGTGTGGAAACAAATATCCCCAAACTGACTTTCATAAGGAGGTCAGATAGATTCAAATAGAGTTTTCTCCTACCAGATAGTGCTTTTCCCCTGGCTTCTCTGCACTCTTTTGCTTGCCTCTTTTCTATCATCATTTTGGAATAATAAGATACTGTCATTCAAAGGAAAAGAGGATTTAAAAACTGGGTATAGCTCAGGTTACCTTTTGCCTCGGTGACTCATTTCTCACACTGGTCCAATTTCAAGAAAGAAAATAGTTATCATGTTTGTATTTGATTAGTTAATTCATTAAACACACATTTTGAGCATATTCTTGGTCCAACACAGCAAATAGATGAAGTGGAAAGAGATTTAGTCCGAGAGGGAACAGTCTGGCCTGATCCTAGCTCCAGCACAAACTGATTCTCAATGGTTCCCAAATTGAGTAACTCCCAGCTGCCTTGTTGGTTGGGATCTTCCATTATTATCTGTTTTATAATTTCTTTTTGGTGGAAAAAATTTATTGTTTAAAAAAATTGTGTTTAAACTATTAGAGTATATACCTAAGTCCCTCCCCCATTTTTGGTTTAATGTTCTGCAAGTATATATTTATTGGGTGCTTCACATTAAAAGCATAAACTCTCTGTAATATTATGGCATTAGTATTACTGAGAAAAATGCTAGGGCCCACTAAGCATTTTTTTTTTTAAAGAACTCTTTCTTTGGGGGGATGTGGGAGGGATACACAGCCCAGCTAACTACCAAGCAGGGACCTTATTCTCTGTTGCATTCTTAGCACCTAGCAAGTGACTGATCAAATAAATACCGGGTGAATGGATGGACATATGAATGAATGAATTTTGAACATTCTTAACCAACATCCTTTCAAGCTCATTCCCAGTAAAGATAAGTTTTCTACTGTGATTCATAGTGTCTGTAGTCACCTTTGATTTTTCAAATATGATTGATCTGATTATAACTTGCTCATTTTCATGCTCTGGAATCATTCATGTTTTGGTAACTTTTTGAAAACTGGAGGCCTGCTGTTAGAATGTCCATAGTAGAGTGCAAGGCACTGTCAGAGATGTAGAGGCTTTGAGCTTCTATATGTTGAGCCTCTAGCTGAGATGAGGTGACAGATGCATGAGGACTGAGTAATGGTATAAAGGAGGAAGTAATTGAGTGCTTGAATAGGTTCACAGAAAGTGCTTAGAAAGGCAGCAGAAAAAGAAAATTTATGGGTTGAAACAGTTTAGAGGAGGCTTAGAGACCTTTACAAGGTGGCACAAACTTTAGGGAGGCAAGACTATTTTAGGCAGTAAGAATATTTAGGAATAATTTGAGTATAGTTTGGTAATATCATAAAAGTTTATGACCTCTCTTACATTTTGAATTCCCAGTGGTTAAAAATTGTTGTTGGTGTAAATTAACAGTACTAGGTTGCAGGTGGCAGACCCAGTTCAGACCTGGCTTACTAATAAAGGTGTCTTATTAGCTGGTATGATCAAGGATATAGTGCAAGTCTCTGGCAGAATTGGATTGGGGATGCTCAAATGGTGTTGTCAGGAATCTCTTTTTGTCCTTTGTCCTGAGAAGTAAGCCAAAGTGGAACTGGCTCCACTTTGGTTTACTTCTCAGACAGGCTTTTTCCATATGGGAGCAAAGATTGTTGCTGGCAACACCAGCTTCTATTCTGCCAGTTTAGTTACTGCAGCAGCAGGACAATTTTCTTTCTCATTAGTTCCAGCTAGACCCAGAGCTGCCTGCCTAGCCCAGAGAGCAAGTGCCCTTCTTATACCCTTGTTACCACCTGGATCATCGCCAGAGCTAGGGGACTGGGCGAGGTAGACTCTCAGAACTGAACCACATGAGCTGAGGATGGCTTCCCACAGGATAATTACAAGGCAGTTACTAAAGAACAGGGCAACAGAAGTCCTAAACACTGGCTTGAGTTGAAAGCCATTTCCTTTTCCTGGCCTTAACATTGACATTAAGTCTTGTGATAGTTGTTAGCCCTTTACCTTGTTGCAAAAGATGCAAAAATAGGTTGTTTCTATTTTTAATATCTTGTTAGTTGATTCATGAAACTTGTATTCTCATATGCATTTATTAATATGGAGTTTTGCTAAACACAGTTCATTGTGTCCTTGTAAATCTTTCAGTATTAAATCAATTCATAATTTAATATGGTGATTTGATAGTAGCATTTGACCCGACTTCTTCTTAGAGGTCTAAATATTGTTCATTTTATTAATGAATTTTAGCATGTTGTGAGAGAAAAACTTGACTTTCTACAGCATCTGGCACTCTGTGGGTCTGGAAATTCCCCCTCCAACTTTCTTCTGCAAGGCTATCCTCCCCACTCTGCCTTCATTCATTGTGCCTTCTCAGTCTTAAATGCTGGGATCTGTAAAGCTCCATACATACCTACCACTCTACCACCTTGTGACAGATGGTACATATTTATCATGGTCCTTTTTTTTCCTTGAGTACAGACATAATTTCAGAATAATTTCTTTAGCAGTCTGGGATTCCTTCAACTTCTGAGAGCTCTTCAGAAGATGGTTAAAGAACTTGTCCAAAGGCTCAGTGATCCTTTCCTGGTATTGGCCCCATTAGGCCGTAGAGCCTTCCTGAATGATCCCCTGAACAGTTGTGTTGTATGGGGCAAGATTCTCTTATGGAAGAAGAATTGGTACGTGACACACTGAGTAGGTACATTGCTAATAGGCCCTCAGTTGGGCCTATGGCATCTGTTATATGTCTAGATTATACAGACTCCCGTGGTCACTTTAAATCACAAAGCATAATATCCCTTCAGCAGTTAGAGTGGTTACTCTCATGGCATGGTGGAACTTAGAGCTTAGGTTGGCGCTTCTTGCCTCCCTAGCTGCGTGGTACAGGCAGGAAGCCTGCAGTTGAGGGGAGCACAGGTATATGGGTACAGAAAGAGACCTCTGCTGGTGCTTCTCTTTCTCAGTTACCTGTTTATGATCCTTCCTGTGAGTGCAGAAGGCAAAGAGGTAAGGTAGGAAAGTCCTTCCTAAACAGATATAGAGCTTTCTGGGATTTGTACTGACTAAGCTTGCTCCTCCTGAGGGAGTTCAGAGGGCATCCTAGGTGACCATACCTACCACCCTCCCTGGGGCTGATTCTGTTGTAGTGACCACTACTCACCTCAGAGCAGGTAGCCAGGTAGCCTTCCTAGTTCTTAAGTGTGACACAAGCATGGTCCCATCTCCATGGACCTATAATGAGCTCTCTTGGTGATCCTGTTGAACTCTTAACTGGGCTTGGGTGGGGAGGAGTCGTCAGGGAATAGGAGTCATGGGATAGAGTCAGGGAACGCCATCTGATTCTGAAAAGCCTCTAATCTTCAGCCCTTGGACCTGTGATTGGGATGTTTTTCACCCTCCTTAGAGAACTTGGCATCTTGGTCCAGCACTTCCCTTTGGAATGTGATATCTTGTGTTTCTGTGCCTCAGAGGAAGCTTTTAGTTTTCCATGCCCAGCTTCTCAAGGCTACTACCAGTTAATTGAGCTTGCCTACGAGATGAAACTTGCCATTTCTGTACTGAGCATCCTGAACCAAGATGGAATCTCTCTTATCTTCAGGTTCCTGTGCCCAGCAGAGTGTCTGGCTTATTCATTCATTCAGTGAGTACATGTTTGTCAAGCTCTGAACCAGGCCCCTGGGGGTATAGCAGTGAAGGAAGAAGACATGGTTCCTGCTTATGAAGAAATTATATTCTGGTTGTACAGCCAGACAGTAAATGCTCCTTCATTACAGTTTTGGGAAATGATGCAGAGAAGTAGAGGGTATTGGATGAGAGACTTGAAGTGAGAAGTCTTTTCTGGTGGCTGGGGTCAGGAGAGGCTGTTTTGGTTGTGTGAGCTTTACTCTAGAGGGTAGGAATTATTGAGGCAGAAGACAGGAGGCAGGTGTGCTCTAAGCAGTGGTTCTCAGCTGGCAGTGATTCTGCCCTTTCCCCACCCTCAGGATATTCCACAATGTCTAGAGACATTTTTGATTGTCACAGTTGGGCATGGGATGGTATTAGTGCTACTGGCATTTAGTGGGCAGAAGCCAGGGATTCTGCTAATGTACAGCCCCCAAAGCAAAGAATTATCCAGCCTAAAATGTCAATTGTGTAGAGAGACTGTGCTGTCTTTCCACAAGGAAATAATGTGAAGGCTTTGAAATCGGGGTACATTTGAGGAGGTAAATGAGGGCTGTTGTGTCTAAAGGTTGAAAGCAAGGCAAAATGGATCTAAGGTGGAGTGCATTTGGTGGTGCCCTTTTCCTAGCACCTGGTAGATTAAGATTTTTAGGACTTCACTGTTGGTCCAAGAACAATGAATACCAATAAAGGTTATTTTGCACTAGCATCTAGTAGGTGGAACCCAGAATACCACCAAATCTTCTGTGATGCATAGGGCAACCCCCACCACAATGATCAGGCCCCATATATTGATGATGCTCAAGTTAGGAAATCATGAATTAGAGAGCCAAGAATGGCTGCTGGGTGGTCTACAGGAGCCCTGTACTAGGCTGGTGGAAGGGCATAGAAAGAAGAGAGATTTGCAAGGTTTAGTAGGCCCAGACATCTTGTATATGTTTGCCAGACACTTCACTAATATCCTGAGATACAAAAGTAAACAAAATAGATAAGTTCATTTGTTCTCCTAGACCCTAACTATAGGTGCTTGTGGGTGTTTGTTGAATGAATACTTAGGGGCATCAAAATTTGTTTTGTTCACTAATTGTCATGTAGCCTAATGAGGAAAGATGTATTAAAAGAGGTGTCTAATGTGTACAAGACACCTTGCAAAGTGTCTCATGGAAGATGTTGAGTAAATGCTAATTAGGCACCATATGTCCTCTCTCAGGAGTGTTCTCCTGGTCATGATGCTCATGAAGACAGAAGTCAGGGACCTACCCTCTGGGCTGATGCCCACCTGGTGATCTTTCCCTAGAGATAGCAAAGAAAAAAAACCCCACAATATATTTGATGTGACAACAGAGGGGGTGAGTGCTTGATGAATTTAATATAGCTTGCACTTTATAATTACACTGTAGACTGTCTCTCTCATTTCTTCTAAAATGTAACCTATATAACTAATGGGTGATATATATTCACAATATATCTTTTTATATTTATCCAAGCTTGAAATAATTTGTTCCCATCTTGTGATCCAGATGCAGTATCTTTAGCAGGTGATTAGTCAGCCTGTATGATTCATATGTGCACTAAATTAAACAGGAAAAAAGTGATCTTCAGAAGTGTTACAGACTTGATTGTCACAGCTGTGATGCATATTCAAGTCACACTTATGCAGGGTGAAATGTACTCTGTGATCAGACTAAAAGTCACATGGCTCACTTTAAAATTACTTTCTAAAATTGTTTCTTATTTTAGGATTCTAGTTTATCCTTTCCCCTTGATAAATCGCCCCGCCCCCTTTATTACCTTTTCCTTCAATTTCATTTTTTCCTTCCATTAATACCAAAGTCATAAATCTTTACCAAGGTTTCGGAATCTGCAACAAAGATTTATGGAGGCGTTTACTCTGAGCCAGGTTCTCTGTTTCAAACTAGAGACACAGTTTCTTTCTGGTTTTGAAAAAATCTCAATCCAGACAGGGAGATGGGCAAGCAAATGAATAAATGAAGTGTCTAATGCATATAAGACACCTGACAAGATGCATTGTGGGACAACAGCAGGGATGAGAGGATGAATAAATTCAGTAGCTTGAATGATGATGTCAGTGGGGACCGTGATCAGAATGTAGAAAACAGCACACAGAAAAATGGTAGAAATAAAAATGGAATGAGACAAGAGAGCAGCAGCAGAGATGGGTGACTGACCCTGGACCAGCAGAGCATCCTCTGCAGTACAAACATTTTCTGGTTGCTTCAGGAAGACTCCAAGCTATCCCATCAGCTCAAGAAGCTGTGAACAGATCGTCAAACAGATCTGTATCTATGCTTCTGTGGAGCAGTTGTGGAGGCTTTACAGTCACATGGTATGTCCTGGGGACCTGACAGGCACAGTGACTTCCATCTCTTCAAAGAAGGAATGAAACACATGTGGGAGGTTAATGCAAATAAAAATGTTGATAAGCAGATTATTTTTTGCAGAAGGGCTTGGTCTCCTGTAGCTGGGAGAATCTCCTTCCGGCCCTGTTGGAAGAATAGTTCTTAGTTGGGGAGAAAGCCTATGGAGCTGTGATCTCTGTCCACTTCTAGGGCAGTGTTGTTTCAATATGGAATAACACTGCCAGTGACCAAGCAGCCACAGCCTGAATCAATGATGTGCTTCAGTATGTGCTTAGCCCGCCACCCAACACCATCGTGTACTACAAAGCACACCAGAAACATCAAAATCCCAGGCAGTCTTGGATCCCAAAGTCTTCTTTTTCAAAACCTCCAGAAGCTGTGTCAAGCATGACATGACCCTCTTTCTCTCTAGATGACACCATCATTGAAGTCTCGTATTTTTTTTGGCATGCTCTCTGGAAGATCCTTCTGTTTTGAACGAGAGGAATTAGAAGAACATTTTATGCTTTAAGAATGGACTGACACACATAGCAACTATAGTAATAGCTGAGATCACTTAATGATGCTAATCTTGAAAAAATTGTGATAAATGAAGTTGAAGAGAGAGACTTGGGTGCCAGGCAATCTTCTCTGATGGAGTGACATCTGCGCTTGTTCTGAAAGGAGATGGCTAGGAAGGAAATAGGATCCTTTTGGTTTTTTCCTTTTAAAGTGAAAGATACCATGGGTGTAAAGGTGTATATGAGACATTATCACCTGAAGAACTTCAGGGTTTTGGGGGTGGTAAAGAACTGAAGCTGGAGAGGCAGATGGGAGCCAACTTAGGACTTGCTTATTGGATGCTGCTAAGGAATTCGGTTTCATCCTGAAGGAAATGGGACCATCAAAGGATTTAAAGCAAGGGAGTGATGAAATCAAATCTCTGCTTAGAACAATTATCCTAGAAGTAATATGGAAGATGAATTGCAATGGAAGAGAACTGGTACCACTGTCACTACTCACACTCTTGCTCTATTCTAACTGTTCTCCACACTACAACCAGAGCAACATTTTAAAAATTGAGTCAGATTACTTCATGTCTGTTGCATATAGTAGAAAATGTAGACCTTTTCCAATGGCCTGCATAAGGACCTATAAGTGTGCCTCCTGCCCCTTCTGAGCAACCTGTATCATGTAACCTCTGTGCATCATGTAACTTTCCACAAAAATGTTCCATAACAAGTAACCTAAAATTTTCTGTCTTAAAGCAGGAGCAACAAATTAAGGCTATTTTTTATGTGGCCTGTAATTAATCTAAGAATGATTTTTTTTTTACATTTGATATGGTTTTAAACATTAAAAAAATAGGAATATAAGAATTTTATGAAATTCAAATATCAGTGAACATAAATTTTGTTGGAACTCAGCCATGGCAGTTTGTTTATCTGTTGTCTGTAGCTACTTCACATTTTGCACAATGGTAGAATTGAATAGTTGGGGCAGAAACCATGTTGGCCTATAAAGTCTAAGATGTTTACTGTTTTGCCCTCAGAAAAAAATTGCCAGCTCCTGACTTAAAATGGCAATTATTTGTTCCCTAGGATGTGCAGCTCAGAGGCAGTCAACCCATCAGCGTGATCAGGGTGGGTTGGTTGGCTCCGTGCCATGTCCCTCTTCCTCCTGGGACCAGTGGGCCAGCCTGGGCTGACTTTCTCACAGAAGATCAGGGGGATACTTGCCAAGGCTCAGGCACACAGCTGGTGCAGTCACCTTGTTTTTGATCCTTGAACACATTTTGCTTGTCCTGACTTGGGAGCTTTGCACTCGTTGTTGCATCAGCCCATAGAGAGCTCTGTCCCAGGTCATCCCTTAACAAGGCCCTTGCCGTTAGGCAGTTCTGAGCTCAGTAACACCTATCATCTGGAACGGATCTGAAATTGTATGTGGATATGTATGTTTTCTTACTTCGTGTCTTAATTTCTCTGCATTACATTTTAGATGTAAGCTCTGTGGGAGTGGAGGCTTTTCTTTCTTATTTATTCACCTTTGTCTCTTCAGCTTCTGGAAGCCTAGAAGCTCCTAGAAGTAAGCTGAGTGTGGAAATATTTTTTCATACTGTCTAAATATGGAAAGGTCACATGTGGAGAGAAGTTTCTAAATTTGAATGTAAAAGAAGATATGTGAGTTTACTTTGTGTGTGTATGTGTATGAAATTTTAGTAGACTTTATATTTTAGAGCAATTATAAAGTACAGAGAATTCCCATATACCCCCTCTCCCCCAGCAAAGTCTTCTTTATTTTTAACCTCTTCCAGCAGAGTGGTATACTTGTTAAAATTGATAAACCAATATTGGTAGACTTTTTATTAGCTCAATTATTTTAAGATTCATTCTTTGGGTTGTATGGTTCTATGGGTTTGACAAAAACATAGGCAAGTCTGTCTTTACATTGTTGCAGAATAGTTTCTCTGCCCTGCTGAGGCCCTGCCCTATGCTCTACCTGTGTATGATTCCCTCTTCCCCCCCCCTTCCCCCATCAATCTTGTTACTGTGTGTACAATTGTTCCTTTTCCAGAATGTGATTTAGTCGGAATCATATAGTATGTAGTCTATCCAAATGGACTTCTTTTACCTAGCAATATTTCTTTTGGTTTCCTCCATGTTTTTTCATGACTTGATAATTAATTTCTTTTTGTCCCTGGATAATGATCCATCATGTGGATGTACCAGTTTGCTTAGCCATTCACTTATTGGTGGACATCTCGATTGCTTCCAATTTTTGGCAATTATGAATAAAGCTGCTATAAACATTTGTGGGCAGGTTTTTGTGTGGACGTAATTTTTCAGGATTGGGTAAATACCTGCTGAATAACCCTGAATCCTGTGGTAGGCCTAGGTTTAGCATTTTAAATACTGCCAAACTCTTCTGAAGTAGCTATACACCATTTGTATTTGCATCAACAACGAATGGGAGTTCCTGTTGTTCCACATTTTCGCCAGATGCCAGTGTTATGGATTTTGGCTTTTCTGTTAGGTGTGAGTAGGATCTCGGTTTAATTTGTAATTCTCTAATGATATATGATGTCGAATATCATTTCGTATGCTTATTTGCCATCTGTATGTTGTCTTTGGTGAAGTGTCTTCAGATATTTTTTCTCATTTTTTTAAATGGATTGTTTTCTTATTGTTGAATTTTCAGAGTTCCTTGTATATTTTGGACACCAGTTGTTTCTCAGACATGTGTTTTTTACAAATATTATCTCCTGGTCTGTGGCTTATCTTTTCATTTACCTCAGGAGAGGTGCTAACCTAGATGTTATAGTATTTTTTAAATTTCAAATTTCAGCTATTCATGCTGGTATATAGGAAAGCAGTTGACTTTTTTATGTTAATTTTTTATTTTGAAACCTTACTATAATTGCTTATTAGCCTCAGGAAACTTAGTTATTCATTGGGATTTTCTTAATAGACAATCACTTCATCTATAAACAAAGGCAGTTTTATTTTTTTCTTCTCAATTCTCTTTACCTTTTATTGCCTTGTCTTGTCTTACTGAATTACCTGGGACTTCCCTGTATGATGTTAAATAGGCATGATTAAATTCCATGCTTGTCTTGTTTCCAGTATTAGGGAGAGAGTATGTCATTTCTCATCATTATGATATTAGTTATAATTTTTTTGTGGATATCCTTTTTTTATTTGAAGAAATTTTCTTCTATTCCAGTTGCTGAGGGTTTGTTTTAATCATAAATGTATGTTAGATTGTCAAAAGCTTTTTTGTACATTTATTGGTATGATTATACAATTTTTCATCTTTAACCTATAGATGTGGAAGATTATGTTAATTGATTTTTGGATGTTGTACCAGACTTGCATAAATCCCACTTGTTCATGGTATATAATTCTTTATATATACTGCTGGATTTTATTTGATAATATTTTATTGAGGATTTCCACATCTGTGGTCATAAGAGATACTGGTATATGATTTTGCTCTTTAGTAATATCCTGGCATTGTTTTGGTAGTAGGGTGATCATGGGCTAGGAAGTCTTCCCTTTGCTTTGGTTTTCTGGAACAGATTGTAGAGAACTGGTATCATTTTTTCCCTTAAGTGTTTGGTAGAATTCACCATTGAAACCATGTGGACGTGGTGGTGTCCCCCGAACTCTTTAGATGGTTATTAATTATTGACTCAAATACTTTAATAAACATAGGCCTATTCAAATTATTTATTTCTCCTTATGTGAGTTTTGGTGGATTGTAACTTTCAAGGAACTGGTCCATTTCATTGACCCATTTCAATCCTGTGGGTACAGAGGTGTTGATAGTCTTCCTTTATTCTTTTGAGAAGAAAGTATTATAATGATTTCTTTATGTTTCTTTAAATTTTGTGGTAAAACACATATATCATAAAATTTGACATTTTAACCGGTTTTAAGTGTGTAACTCAGTGTCATTAATTGCATTTACAATGTGTACAACCATCACCTGTTTCCAAAACTTTTTCAATACCTGAAACAGAAACTGTAACCATTAAGAAATAACTTCTTTCCATCCCTCCCTGGAGCTCCTGTACCCGATTCTACACGTTCTGTCTCTGGGTTTGTCTGCTCTGGACACTTTATGTAATAGAACTGTATAATATTTTTTGTTGTTCTGGCAGATTCTGCTTGCTTTTCTATGTTTCTGTGGAGAAAGAAAGAGTAGAGCTGACTGTCACACCATTACACTGACATCTATGCCTCCAGACTGATATTTTTGTTGTTATTTTTTTATGTAATATTTTATCACTTTATCCCTTAATTAGTCCATAATTCTTCACAAAGGAAGAAACTGTTATGATCGTTACTCTGTTGTCAGACTCAAAAATAGTGACACATCATGTTTATGAGTTGACTGATTTAAGCTCTTAAATATTTAACTATTATTTGAAAACATAACTTTTAGTAGTTTTATAATGCTTATGTAAAGGTGCCATAATTTATTTACTCAGTTTCCTAATTTAATTTTATATCATTTTCATTTTTATAGTGATGGTGATTTTATCCTACTTACAGTGTTTCTGAGTGAAACTATGATGATTTTCTTATCATGTGTTTCTGTTAATAGAATTAATCAGAGCGAAAGAACATGAACATGATCATTTCTTAGGTCCTTTGGTGTCCATATTGTTAATAATGACCTTGCAGCTATTATGTTAAAAAATACAACATTCCTTCCACCTAATTTATGACTTTCCAGCATTTCATATTCATAAAAGGTATATTTTTAATATGCCTTTCATGGTATATTTTTTAAATGTTTTATCTAGGTGATAGTATGCAATGAATTTTTTTTGTTAATGAAGCTAAATACAATCAATATCACAAACAGAAATTGTATAAAATTTTATTTCATTAACTTTTTCTTTTTTAGAAAAAAAAACTTTTTAAAAAATTATTGTGATAGCATATTTGACTTGCTGATTAATGTCAAAGATGGAAGATGATTAGTAGATAATGCTTAATGCTTAGGAGATATATAATTTATTTATTTTTGCAGTGCTGGGGATTGAACCCAAGGCCTAGAAGCTAAGCAAGTGTTCAATCCCTGAGCCACACCCCTTTCCCAAATCTTAGAATCTTTAAGATACCTTGGTTTTTCTTTGCTCTTGAAAACTAAACAATAAATGTCTCTTCATCATTTTACACAAATAAATGATTAATTTGCAATAGGGACATCAGCTGTGTGAGGACCTGAGTCCTGATTTCCACTTCATGCTACTTATTCAAACACTAATTCATCTCAAAAGCACTCTTCTAGACCCTAGACCATGTCTACTTTTTGGAATTCTTTGTGGCATTAGACAACATATTTGTTAAAAAGTTTTTGTAAAGAGCATGAAGTGGAAATCGGGACTCAGTTCCTCACACAGCTGTTTCTTTCTAATCATATTTGATTAAAGAAGTAGGTTTTCCCAAAACAAAGTAGCTAAGTGCAGTAGAACACAAGTTAAAAATAAAAAACTGACCCATTTCATGTTAGGAGTTGAATGGTTATTAAAACTGAGGTGACCTGAGTGTGGTGGTGCACACCTGGAATCTCAGTAACTCTTAGGAGGCTAAAGCAGAAGCATTCCAAGTTCAAGGTCATCCTGGGCAACTTAGCAAGACCCTGTCTAAAAATAAAAAATAAAAGGGGCTAGGAATGTGGTTCAGTAGTAAAGTTCTCTGGTTCAATCCCCAGTACCAAGAAAAAACAAAAACACAACCAACGAACTACTGCAAAAAACACTACCACTGGGGCGATTTCTCCTCTTCACATAAACTAAAGGAACTGATCCAAATCCAAGACTTTCTTTTAGTGCCTCTTAATATAAAACAAATTTTGTTTTCAGAAACTGGGAAGACTATGTTGTGATCCAGGAACACTAAACTTTTGATCATCAACATAGGAAATATCATCAGAGTTACTTAGCATTCTTGCTGCTTCTAATTGGAGAGACCTGACTTCTTGAATTTCATAGGGCAGCATGCTACATTTCTGCTGTGCTAAAAAGTTGAGAAAATGTGCTTTTACTAGGAGACAATTTTATATGCTTGTATAGGTCTAGGCCTGCTGTTAACTCTGTGATTCTATCCTTTATCATAACTATTTTGAAATGGATCTGAAAGAAGGAAGTTCTAGAGAGAAACTTTAGAGTGGTGAGCTGTTCCAAAATGTTTGCCTTATCAAACCAGTAGGCTTTTGTTCATTTATTCTGAGAGTGGTTGTTGATTTTGTGCCAGGCACTAGGGTTCTTGGAATAAAAGTAAAAAATCAAGTTCTTGGCTTTGAGTTGCTCTCAGGAGCAGAAAGATATTTTGTTTTTTTTAATTCATGAGTAAAAATTGGACCTATTAGGTACCACATAATGATGACCATATACATGTTTACATCATATAAAAGCTTAGACAAATATTTAAATAATAATATTTTAAATTACACTGTAGCATTGTAAATGCTGCTTTTAATAGGTGAACAGTTTGACTATATTAAGTATTTTACTTATGACAGTAGTCTGGTAAAGCAAATGATATTAATATTTTACAAAAGGAGAAAGTAAGACTAGAGAAGTTCTCCAGGTTTATATTACTGATAAGTATGGGGTTTAAATTCATATCTTCTGATGTAAATCTTGTGATCTTTGCATTGTATACCAGCCCCCCCCCCCGCCTTTTTTGTGGTATTGGGGATCAAACCCAAGGCCTCACATATGTGAAGCATGCTCTCTACCACTGAGCTACACCATCAGCCCAATTCTCCTTCTAATAATTTTACCCCTCTTTTTTTTTTTAAATCAGAAATTCTTTAATACCAAGAATTACAGGGCTGTGTATCATTCACCATTATCTACCATGGCATGCATTTCATTCTGATCAGAAAAATCTTTTTTTTAAAAAAAAAGCACGTCCTAGTTTTACAATTTTAAAAAGTTTTTATCTGGGAGTTTCAGCAAGTGTGTGTGCTGAGGGAAAACATAAATTCATGTGACATTTATAAACACGCTAGAGCGGCAGTTCTGGGTCACTGAGTAACAGATAAACACTTCAGCTGCGGATTTGGTTGAATGGCTGCATTCATACATGTGCATTTGACAAAGCTAGCTCTGTGAATAAGTGTCAGAGGAGCAGCGTGGGCGTGAGAGGGCGACACAGAGTTCAGCCTTGCCATTTGGTAGCTACACACTTGGGAGTGTCACCACCTGGTAGCAAGCTTACTACCTTCCTCACAGCAGGCAATTGGTGTAGGAATTCAGTGGCACGGAGCACCTGGCTTGAGAGATTGGGTGCAGGTGTGCATGTGCCCTTTTTCTGTTGTCAGGAAATTAAGACTGACTTTGGCTGCCATTTAGTAAAACTGACCAACCACTGATGCTGAATGCCATGATGATTCCAATGGAAGCTTGAAAGTGAGAAATATTTTTAATGGGTAGAACAAACTAGCTTTAAATGATATTTGCAATTCTTTATCAATAATACCTTATTTATGTGGTACTTCTGAACATATTTTCATAAGTAGTTCATTGAGTCTCCAGTTTTATTAAGAATCACCTTAGTAGCAGAAAAAAATAAGTACTCTGAGGAAAATAATTTAGAAAGGAGGTATCTGGGGGAAGAGCTCTAGGTGGCAAGTAGGAGAGATTTTTGAGGGCCAACATTGTATCTATAAAAAAGAAAAAAAAGTCTCATCAATTTCCTTTTTTATTTTGTACCAGAAATTAATTAAACCCACATCCCCAGCACTTATCTTTTTTTTTTTTTATGTTTTTTTTTTTTTTTCTTTTTGAAACAGGGTATTGCTAAATTGCTTAGGCCTTGCTAAGTTGCTGAGGCTGGCTTTGAACTTGCAATCCTCCTGCCTCAGCCTCTAGAGCCACTGGGATTACACAATTTCTTTTTTCTTTTTTTTTTTTTTTTATTGCATATAGTTTGTGTGGTCTTGGGTGCTGGGGATTGAACCCAGTGCATGCTAGGCAAGTGCTTAACCACAGAGCTACATCCTCAGCCTTCTTTAGTTTTTTATTTCAAGACAGGGTCTGGCAGGTTGTCCCTGTTGGCTTCAAACTTGTGATCATCCTGCTTCAGCCTGGGATTATAGGTGTGTGCCATCACACCTGGCTCTCCATACAAGTTTTATGTTTGCATTCCTATCAGTATAATGTTTTAAATGACTTGCCTTTATAATTATGGTTCTGGAAGATATGTTTTGTTTATCTAAGACTTCCCCACATATTTCTAATGCCCTTTATTCTTCCATTTTTTCTGAGAATCTCTGTCCTGTAGCACTCAGAAATCTAATGAAACAGACACTGTACCCAATTTGTAGATAAGAAAATTGAGACCTGAACACTTGTGGCCTGCCTGAGGCTATCCATCTACCAAGTAGGAGAACTGGAGATGTCTGTACTCCTGTTTTAGTCAGAGTTTTCTCTGCTGTTACTAAAAGACCCAACCATAACAATTTTAGAGGAGGAAAACTTTATTTGAGAGCTCACAGTTTCAGAGGTCTTAGTTCCTAGAAGGCTGGCTCCATTCCTCGGGGCTTGAGGTGAGGCAGAACATCATGGTGGAAGAGTGTGGCAGAGGGAAACAGCTCACATGGTGATTAGGAAGCAGAGAGAGACACTTCATTCTCCAGATACAAAATATATACCCCATAGCCATGCCCTCATTGAACCATTTTCTCTAGCCACACCCCACTTGCCTATCAGGCAAGTAATCCTATCAGGGATTAATTCACTGGTTGGGTTAAGGCTATAACCCAATCATTTTTCCTCCAAACCTTGCACTGTCTCACATATGAGCTTTTGGGGACACTACATATAAACCATAACAACTCCCAAATCCAGTCTGCTCTTACATGCCTCCAGATTAAACCAGGGAACATTTATTAAGAAGATGATAGATGGTGAATTTTTTGAGTACATTTGGATGACAACTAGAATTGTAAGTACTTTTGTACCCTCAAATAGCTTATAACTTAACTAATCTAAGAAGATGCTAACATGGGAGAAAAGATAAGCAACAATGAGAAATCTAAATAGGGCAAGAAATGTTATAAGGTAGTGGGTGACTGACCACCAAGTCCACAGTAGAGGTTACTCAGAGTTCTGTGAAGGCAGCATTTAGATTGGCCTGAGGAATATGGAATTGTTTTTCTAATACTCCAAAGCACTTTATAGATGGTGAGATTAATTTATCCGAGGAGGAAGAACAATATGGTAACATAAAGCAGATAGCATTCTTGACCCTTTATGAAGCGGCCCTCTCTGATACCTTCTACTTATCTTCCAGGCAATGTACCAGCCAAGAACACTTTCATTAAGTTTATATTTTTGTGGAAAAATAATAGACTGGTGGTCCTTTTGCAAAGTACATAGAGATACTGATGGGAAATCACTTCTGTTTGTACTTATTACATTGATAGAAATTGATGTAATTGTATTATTGAAAATAGTTCACATATAAGCAAAGTAGATAGCATTTATAGCTATGGGTTTGCTGTTACACATGATACCAAAGGTAGCACTCATTCCCTCTCTTCTAGGAATTTGCAGTCCTGCTGGAGAGACCAGTGGTTTGCAAGTGTAACCTCAAGTTTGCTGTAACAGAAATGAGGCCCTCAAGTCCTGTTAGCTCTCATCCTCACTATGCCTGTTCCTCCCCTGTGCTTAAATGACTCCACTGTACATTTATTGACTTGGACTAGAAATTCTGGAAACCTGGCATTCACCATTAATTCTCTTCTTCACTCCTTCATCCAGTCTGGTAGCAAATCCCTCCAGCATACCTCCGTCCCCAGTGAACTGTGGCAGACTCTCCTTTATACTTAAAGACTCTGCAATTGTTGCTTCTTCTAGGTAGTCTTTCTTGGTTTTCCTAGGAGGCTCACACTTCTCCAATGTGGCTATAGCCAGCAGTAAACTTCTCCACTAAAAAGTGACAGTAGGAAAATAGTGAGATGTTGGCCAGAGGACACAAAGCTTCAGTTAGAATAAGTTCTGAAGATCTATTTTACAGCATGGTGACTGTAGTTAATACTAATATGTACTTAAAAAATGCTGGGAAAGTAGATCTTTTTTTCCTAAAAGAAAAAAAAAAAGGTAAGTATGTGAGATGGTAGATTGATTAATTAGTTTGATTTAATTATTTCACCACATATAACAAAACACCATGTTATACACCATAGATTTATAGTTTTTTTTTTCCAATCATACATTAATGAAGCTGGGAGAAGCAGTTGACTATAGTTCCTTAAAATCAGGAAATTTAGCTTATTCCTCCTTGCAAACCCTACACTGAGGCACTTTAGACTCAGTAAATGTTTTTACATTTATCAAATGAGAGAATTATTAATTCATGATACTTATGAAGCCTATCAGGGATTAATTCACTCGTTGGGTTAGACTATAACCCAATCAGGTTGGAAAGGCAGGCAGAGGTCAGGTCTTGTTAAAAAGAGGTGAGCGAAGTGTAGCAGGGCACATGGCTCCTCTGTATCCAGTTGTGGGCAGGTGACTAGGTTCTGGCCAAGGAAAACATGTGGTAGGTGCTCCTCAAAGGTGGACATGTCTTTCCCTGTTTTCTCTCTGCTGGCTTGAGTGAAATCCAGAGACTTCTTCCATAGCCCCACTCCATGTAACAGGGTCACATCCTAGGGAGGGAGGTCTAGAAGCTGGAAGAAGCCTTAGCAGAAAGGAGAGCATTCCAGGAAGAGGCACAGAATGAAAGGACACAGTATTTTTAAAGACTAGAGAGAGAAACTGGCCTGGGAAGGAGCCCCCAGAGTGATAAAAGGAAAACCAAGAAAGTGTTTCAAAAAAAAGGAGGAATTGGGCAGTCACCAAGAATTGAGTACACTAGAAACTCAGCAGTTGTCACTATATTTGACAACATGGGGACTTTGGTAAGGCTACTTGAATGGTGAAAGCAGAAGTGGTTTTGGAGTGGGCTGAGGGGATAGAAGAGTAGAGATGTCTTTGAAAGGAGCAGAGAACTTGGGGTAGCTGGAAGGGATGTGGAGTGAAGGAAAGGTTTTCCAGAGGTGCTGAAAATGGTTAAGTGGCAGCAGACAGAATCCTATTGAGAGGAAAAGAAAGGAGCAGGGTCCTGAGAACATGGGAGTTGATGAGGCCCAGAACAAATGGTCAAGGAGGATGTTTGGGAGGAGGGGCACTTTCTCTGTGGTAAACGGGCACATGTGCAGGTAGATTATAGGTCTGGGGTGCAGGCATGAGGGAGCTTTCATCTGTAGCTTTACATCTCCTGAAGTACCCAACAAGGCCGTCAGCTGGTTTCTCATAGGTTAAAAAAAGGTCGTCAATCTCTAGGTCTTCTCAGTCCCTGCTCTTTCAGCCTGTCTTTTAACATGCGGTGAGAAGACTTTTTCCCACACTTCAGATGGATCCTGTGACTGAGTTAAATGTCTTTGGTGCCCCAGCTTCCCAAGGCACAGCAGGCACATCACAGTCAGGGCCCAGCTTCCTCTCCCAGCCCCATTTCTCTCCAGGTGACTACCCGTGCTCTAGACAGAGCCACCCCACAGTTGCCCTCAACCTTTGCTTGCTCTTTCTCCTCCTTGAACTTGCTCTTCAGCTGGCTGGTATTGTCTGTCCCTTTCTTACCACCTGGGGAATTTGTTCAAGTCCCAGTTCAAATGTCCCATCCATTTAAACCTATTTGATTCCCCTACCCCATCCCAAGCACAGTGAAACCCTAAATCTTTTAGGCAGTCCAGGTGCAGGAACTGTGGTGACTTACTCACCTGGATCTGCTACCATGTCTGGTACTGGGTTAGGCACTAAGTAGATAAATGAATTTCAATTGCTGTTTCTTTTCCTTTAACAATTTTTAGTGTGATTAAATGAAGGTTATGTGATTTTAGTTTTTGATGCAAAGGAATCATTGTCCTTTTTCTTTTTTATTCCAGGTGGTTCTGGAATGGAGCCGGGATCAATACCACGTCCTGTTTGATTCCTATAGAGACAATATTGCTGGGAAGTCCTTTCAGAAACGGTGAGAAGAGACCCATTTTGGAGAGTATCTGTTTTTGGACTTAGATGATGAGTCATAAAATCATTCATGTTTTAAATATGGTGGTTGAAGGGGTCTTTCCAAGTTGTAGGTATGGTTTCATGTATTCAAGAATACAGTATGCTCTGGAGTTCACCACATTTTATGGGAGAAATCTGATTCCCAAAGAATAATCCTGCCTTGCAGTGTGAGTATGCCAATTGCAGGATCTCATTTTCTTTTGCCCCAGTTCTGTGAGGTTAAGGGAATTTCACCCCCTGTAGGATGAGGAAGTCAGGTGCCTACTTGCAGCCAGCCTGAGCTCTGGCCAGCTGCTGACAGGCTCTGTCAACCAGCGCTGTGGTGACCTCCAAGGCTGGGTCTGTCTTGAGTCTTCCCTCCTCTGGCCAGGCTTCTTGGTGCAGCTGCTCTGGAATACTGCCTTTACCCTTTCTTGTCCTTGGGGAATAGTTTTCTCCCTCACAAGACAGAGCTCAGAATGGAAGCAGTTTCTCAACATCCTTTTTCTTTCCATGAGATAAAATGGATCTCTTAGTTCCTTTTCCTTTTTGGACACATGTAATTTATATTGTTTTATATCATAAAAGCAATATGTCTGTCTGAAAACAGTTCAAACAATACAGAAAAAATAAAAATTGAAGGTCTCTCAATGTCCCATTCCCAGTTTTTTCTTACCCAAAGGAACTACTGGTTTTTGTTTTGTTTTGTTTGGGTGTTTTTTGCAGGATTTAGTGTGAGAGCAAACCCATGGCTTCTAAGTGAACAACCACTGAGCGACAATCCAAGCCCTTTCATACTTTTATTTTGAGACAGTGTCTCACTAAGTTGTCCTGCCTCAAGTAGCTGGGCTCATAGGCACGCACCACCGTGCTCGGCTGGAACTACTGTTAATGAATTTTTGTTTTGGATTCTTCTTTGATTACTATTCTAACTTTTAAGAGAATTCTCTCTGTTTATTCATTTTTATGCAGTATCTATTGACTCTCCTCTTTATTGTAATGGTGCACAGTTAATCACTATTGGGTAAGGACAGGAGGTGGCCAGAACAAACTGAGTAGCTAACAAAAGTTGTTAATCCCACAAACGACCTTGGTCTAAATGTCAGAGACCATAACTGTAAAGTTCTCTGGGATCAGGCTCCCTGTTTTCCCCAAAGGATAGGTTTCATAAATCCTTCCCTCTCTTCTCACTGAGTCAGAAAACCTAATTAAATTATAGGTAATAATTCGTATCAATTCATGCGCCTTCACAGTAGTTTGTGAATTTCTGAGTACCTCTAGACTGCATCACCAATTTGAGCCCCCTTCCCCCTGTTTAGAGGCACTTCCGTGTCCCTCCATTCACTTGTTATAAATGCTTATGTGGTTTCTATCAAATAAATAATTTAAAAAATAACCACTAAATACTGTATATTAACCAAGCATTACTAAAGTTCTGAGTGTCTCAAGAAGGAAAGGCAAGGGGTCTCCTCAAGTTGACCTAACGCTTACTCTTGGTTTTAGTCTTTAATGCACCCTAGGTTGAATGGCATCCCCTCGATAAAGATTGCATCTCTGAGACTTACCCAGTTATAGACACTTGAGTTGTTCATTTGCCATTAATGGTCCAATAGGGGAGGTAGCTTGTAAGCAAGTATCTAGTGAAGTTGGGAAACTACATCTTTTCCATTGGGTTCTTTAAAATAGCAGTTTTCAAAGACCTGGGGGTCCCCAAGACCCGCAGGGATTCTTTGAACTTAAAACTTTCTATAAGAGGTGTTACTTGGCCTTTATTTTAAAATTAATTTTACTGTGTTGAGCTATACACTAATGGTATAAAGGCAATGGTGGGTAAAATTGCTCACACTTAATATGTCATTGTATTTTTTATCACCACATATATGTAGAGAGTAGAAAAAAAAGCTAGTTTCATTTCGAAATACTTATGATAAAGCAGTAAAAATTATGAACCCAATTATATCTTGACCTTTGCATATTTTTTAAAGTTTTTTTAAATTGTAGATGGGCACAATACTTTTATTTTATTTGTTTATCTTTATGTGGTGCTGGGGAATCGAACCCAGTGCCTCACACATTCTAGGCAAGTGCTCTACTACTGAGCCACAACCCTGAACCCCAAGTGCATATATTTTTATTATTACACACATAAGCAGTGTGGAGATTGACTTGAAGGAAGGCCCTTGTATGATATTTGAGTTGCTCAACTCGCTGTCCTCTCACTCAACATTATTGCTACTTGAAAGGACAAAAAACAGTGATTCCTCAAAAATGGCTATTTTTAAAATCAACTTATTTATTTATTTATTTATTTATTTATTTATTTATTTTGTACCAGTGACTGAACCCAGAAGGGCTTTATATCCCTAAACACATCCCCCTGCTCTTTTTATATTTTATTTAGAGACAGGGTCTCGCTAAGTTGCTTAGGGCCTCACTAAGTTGCTGAGGCTGGCTTTGAACTTTCGATCCTCTTGCTTCAGCCTCCTGAGTTGCTGTTATTACAGGTGTGCTCCACTACATTCAGCTATTGGTTATTTTATTGACAATGAAAAGCTGTTTTGTTATTCCAAGGAAAACAATAGTATTTGTTGCTAATGGTAACATTTGAAATTTCAGATGAAAATTAGAGTTTTGGAAAACTTACTTCTACTGTAGTTAGTTAGCTTAACAACTACTATATATTGTAAAAATTTTTCTGGTCAGGTTTGTGGTGTGATTCCTGAAATACATTTGTTAATATTAAATAAGAAGATTAATGAAGTGTTTCAACACTTGGCAGGCCTTCATAAGTGAATAAGCTCTTTTTTTCCCCCCAAATAACCAAGGAATGATGTTACAGAATCTTGCATGAAAACACTTTTCAAAATACAGCAAAGACCAATGGATTTTAATGTAAAAGGACCAGAAGCTCATTAATGTTTCAGGTTCCATATTGCTTTAATATTTAAGTTTATTATTTGAATATTGCTTTAATACTTAAAAAGCTACTACTTGTGTTGGTATCAGAAAAGAATATATACTAATACCAAAATATATATGAAATATTCCCGCCCTTTTTCTACTACATGTCTGTGTGAGTGTAGGTTTCCTTCATATACTTACCCAAAGCAACATCTAAACATCTTGTTTTAAAATAAATGAAGTAGCTGGGTGCCATGGCATACACCTGTAATCCCAGCAGCTCAGGAGGCTGAGACAGAAGGATCATGAGTTCAAAGCCAGACTCAGCAAAAAGTGAGGCACTAAGCAACTCAGTGAGATCCTGTCTCTAAATAAAATATTAAACAATAGGGCTGGGGATGTGGCTCAGTGATTGAGTGCCCAAGTTTAATCCCTGGTATCAAAAAGAAAAGAAAAGATAAGAAAATCTACATTTTGCATTTAGCAGTTTTAATCAAATATTCTTGTTTTCTTTCTAAACAACTTTTGAGAATCTTTGTGTGACATATTTCTCCTAATTTTAGATTGCACTTAAGTGCAGTTTGATTTTTATGTAAGCATGCTCAAAAAATTGCCAAATATTAATAGTGACAGAAAGTGGATCAGATACATCACATGTTCTAATATATTTTAAGATACCATAATGTTTATGAAAATCTTTCATTCTTTTGCTAGTAGATGTATATATCTTTTTAATGTTATTTGCCTTCAATGAAGAAGAAACCCTCTCTCTATATAGTCAGTAACAAGTGAATGTATAAATTATCAACTGCTACTAATTGTGAGATAGTGAGTCATTTGGGATTCAGTTTTTTCATGTAAAATATGTAAAATCTCTTCCAACCATTTAAATTCTGTGTTTTCTTGTCTCCTTTATACAATGAAGAACAAAGGGTCTAGTAAGTGACTTTAATATTAACCTAAACTAAATAATAGTTAAAATAAAAATTGCATTAGATTTTTGTCACCACTGCTTTGGTTTTGAGTCATTGGTGAGTTAGACCTCAGCTGAGTTAAAACCTTCCTTCTCATCTAGGAATCAAGATAGTGGTCTTGTGGTTAGAATGAAAGATTCAGACTCACCACCTTCATGTCTGATGGAAAAACAACTGACTCATAAGCTTGAACAGATCACACGATCTCTCGTAGGTTTTCAGTTTCACCAAAGAATTAAACCAACCACGGAAGAACAGTCTTAATAGAAAGAAGAGCCAATGTATAAATGGATTATATATTTATTTTCCTCAATTGAACATATATGAGTAGCTCTTGATTCTATTAAAAGTCATTAAAAGCAAAAATAATTACTTTATAAGGAAAACTTCAGAATATGCAATCCCCTTTTAACGATTTTTTTAATCTTTATTTTATTTTTTTAATGTGGTGCTGAGAATCAAACCCAGTGCCTCACGCATGCTAGGCAAGCGCGCTACCACTTGAGCCATGTTCCCAGCCCAGCCCCTCCCCCTTTAACTTTTTAAGCTATATCATTCAAGCACTTTTTTAAAATTTATTTTTAGTCTGAACAGAGACCATTATAAGTGAGATTATAAGCGAGATGACCTTAGATAATTTGCACATGGGCATTGTGAGTCAGATAGATTTTTATTTTAATGGGAAACATTGATGTATATACCGAAGGAATAAATTATAGTTATTTATCTAACAAATTGTTTAAACACCACTTATGCACCAAGCACTATTCTAGGCCATATGATGCTGAGCAAGATGAAATCATTAACCTTATATAGAACTGGCATTTTAGTGGGCAGAAAAGTGAAATATAGCCTGGATATAAATCAACTGAGTTTTATCAAAGTGTAATTTCCCAGAACAGCAGCATCAGTGTTACATGGGAACTTGTTAGAAAAGAGAATTCTGAGCCCCCACTCTAGACCTATTCAATTAGAACGGTAGGAATGGAGCCTAGCAATATGTTTTACAACATATTTTTATGCCTACTAATGTTTGGGAACCATTTATATAGATAAATGCAAGAAAAACTTAGATGGGGAAGCTTTTGCATATTGTTACAGTAAGGAGAGAGAGCCTGAAGATGTAGGAAAGAGGAAATAATGAAGCAGCACACAATGCATGATACCATTTCTGCCCCAGGGGTGCTTTATCTACTGGAAGATATATATGCATCCATAAAAAATAGTACACACAATATGCCAAGGACTCCTTCTAATGCAAAGTATTGTGAAAGCTGCATGTTATGCAATAAATTCTCTTGGGGCAGTAAGGAGAGAGGAGAGACTGGGAAAGGAGGTTGTTTTTGACTGAGGAGGGGACTCGGAGGTCACATTGTGTCTTTCTAAAGGCTCTTGTGTTCTTGCAAGAGATTTCAAGCTAGACATAAAGTGTTGTAGAGTATAGCAAAGTTTATTAGAAGGGAGGGGAAAGTAGCACCCTCAAGGGAAAGAGTAGGTCATATCAGCAATGTTGTTCTCAAGTCTTTGGGAAGTTTCTAGCATTACTCCCTAAGAGGGCACTTTTGACTGACAGTAGGATTGCATCAGATTTTTAAGTGCCTTTTATCTTAGGTACCAAATGAAACCCATAGGGGTGGGAGGCACTAATATATTGAGATTAAAGATCTAAAGATAACCCTGGGTCACCTTGGCCTGCACTGACCAGTTGTAACTGGAGCTTGTTTTTACAGATTCTATAGTTGGTGGGCTTTCCTTTTGATTAATGGTTTTGCTGAGTGTTAGAATATTTGGTCTGTATAAAGGTCACAAAGGTCCCCTTTCATTCAGGTAAACTTGGGTTCTTCTTATTGTGGAGAAGGCTTTGGATATACCTTCCTTCTCCCAGAGAACAGACCTGCAGCTAACTGTTGTGACTAGTGACTTCAGCCAGAGCGGTGGCATTGGGCAATTTGCTTTTTAAAAGAACAGATATGGGGCTGGGGTTGTAGCTCAGTGGTAGAGCGCTTGCCTAGCCTATGTGAGGTACTGGGTTCGATCCTCAGCACTGCATGTAAATAAATAAAATAAAGGTCATTGACAACTAAAAAATATCTTTAAAAAAGAAAGAAAGAAAGAAAAGATGTAGAGGGCCAGCAAGTAGGCCTGTTTTATGGAATTGTTCGTATAACTTCATGTTCCTAACATGTCTATCTGCTGCCAATCTTTAGGGTTAAAAGAAGCATGCTAGAGAGGCTGTTCTAGGCAGAGGGAAAAGTATGTCCATAGGCACAAGATCTTATGAGTTCTTACGTTTGGGTAAAGATAAACAGTTGGAATACCCAGAGCACTAGGTGCATACCGAGGAGGAGATTAGACTATTCCGTAGTGATGAATGTTGACAAAAAAATGGGTAACACTCAACATTCAGAGTTATATATTCATAGTTGAATGTATAAAGTGGTTCCTCTTTTTCTAAGGAAGCCTGTTCCCTGTTACCTCTTTGACTTTTATCTCCAACTAATCTCTTCCATTTGTTTTCTTTATCTGCACCTGGAGCACTGCCCCCCCAATTCCTGAAACAAGCCAGACATGCACATGCCACAGGGCATTTGCACATACTATTGCTTTTCTTTGACCGCTTCTTCTCTTGTAACCCAACTACCTTGCTTCTACATTTTCTTCAGATCTTGATTGCAATGCCACCTTTCATCAAGGTCATCTTTGATCTTCCTATCTAAAACTGAACCTCCACACACATTTTCTATCCCCCATTTCCTGCTTTATTTTTTCCATAACATTTAACATCTGACTTTGTATCTGTTCATTTAGTTTATTACCTGTCTTCCCTCTTCTAGAATGTAAGCCCCATAAAGAAACAGATTTGGATTTTGTTTTATTTATTGCTGAATCTGCAGGACTTAGAACAGTGCCAGCATATACTAAGTACTCAATAATAGACACTCCTTTTGTTTAATCTCTCACCTACTTTTTTAAAAGCCAAAGGTGGTAGTCATTGTCACCTTTTTTTTCTGCCATAATTTGAAAGATTTACCCTCTAAACTGCATTTGTTTTCCCATGAAAGAATTAGCTGTACACTGAGTAACCAAAAAAGCCTAACCCTGTGCCTATGATGTGAGGACAAAAGGAGAGTGAGCTTCAGTACTGCTTGGCAAGGAATAAAACAACAACAATAAAAAAAACAAACAACTAAAACCCAAACTGTACTAGTTGCTTGGAAAATACCAGAATCATCCAAAGTGATGTCAGCACCCAGGTGTATATATGAACTCCTGTGTCACAGTCGCATGTCTAGACCTGGCCCTAGAAGATGGGTAGGTTTTTGGTAGTCAGTGAGAGAAAGGGGAAGAGTGCTTTTGGCAGAAGGCGTTAGAAAGGCCAAGTGTAGTAAAACAAAGGAAATAGAGAGCAGGGAGAAGAAGCTGGGGAGGGGCTGGCTTGGGGCATCAGGGCCCAAGAAGGCTGCAGTGATTGGTCCAGGTGTTCCTTGGGACTGTTTGATAACTTTGTGTCTTGTTCTTTGAGCTTCTTATTTCTTCCCTATGTTTGGCTGCATTTGAATCCCAGCTCCTTCCTTTGCTATATGAGAATATAGCAGTTTATCTAATCTAAACTGAGACCACCCCTCTCTACTCCCAAATAACCTTAAAGGGCAGTGATTTCAACATCCTCATGAGGTGGTTGTGACGACGTAATCACATGAAGTTTCTTGAATAGCCCAGCCACAAAGAAGGTGTTTTGATAAATATTAGCCCCCCCAACTCTAGGAAGTCATGCAGTTCTGTGATCATATGCCTTAATCAGATTACTTTTGCATTTTTTTCATAGCCTCTAAGTTTAAACTCTGTTATACCTTACTGTCAAATGAACATGCTTTTAATCTGGAGGACTTGTGGGTTTACCATAGGCTCTGTCTGCCCATGCCAATCGATGTGGTTTACACCTGGGTGAATGGCACAGATCTTGAACTACTGAAAGAACTGCAACAGGTCAGAGAACAGATGGAGGAGGAACAGAAAGCAATGAGGTAACACTGATTTTAACAAAACAAAACACATTCCTTTGAGTACAAGGAAGCCTGCATTTGAGAGGATAAGGTGACTTTCATACACCATTAAAGATCTGTCTCTGAAACTCACACCAACATGAGACCGAGACAGTCATCCCCTGACCCTTGCTTGGTTCTTGGTGCCTAAGGAGGGCCTAGCCAAATTCTGGTGTCACTTCCGTGGCCATTTTATGAAGAGATGGCTTGGTCTCCCAGGGGTCTAAAGGTGAGGGAGCCTCCTAAAAGAGCCTTAGTTTTTGTGCTCAGGTGGGTCCCAGAATTTATATCTCCATGAAATTAAGATTTATTATGCAAAAAAAAATAACTTCATGTTCTGATAGATTTTTTTCTTTGAAAAGTACAATAGTCCTATAGATTTGTTTTCATCTAAAAGACCGTCAAAAGTATATTTCCTTTTATGAAGACATGGACTGTGAAATTAGAAAGTTTGGTACTTTTTTATTTAATATGTCACTTTGGTCATTTCACTTGCTTTGTCTGGGAAAGGCATAGGGACTTCTGGAGACCCTCGGGTTCTGGTGCTGGCTGACGTAACTTCCCCTCTGACTCCTCAGGAGTGTGTGTTGAGATCCTGTCCACTCACTTCTTTATAAATGTATAGTCCAGTTACAGGTCATTAGCACCTTAAAATGCAACAGATTCTGTCCATGTTGGATATTCCCGGTGCATGAAAATGACTGATAGCCTGGTCTCATGTTTTACTAGTAAAATATGAAAGCCTATATTTTATGTGAACTGTCTTGGTTACAATGGATGGGACAGTGCTGTTGATAAAATTTCATTGGCACATATAATTTATTGGCATTATAAATGGTGTACCCATTATTATGCTTCCTACCCGTATGGTAGTCTCAGTGGTATAACCAAGAAAATCAACATTATGAAGTCCATGTTTTTTCAAATTTGGGACTAGCACTAGCCCGTGCATATGTGACAAATCATATTTGCTTTTTTAGAGAAATCCTTGGGAAGAACACAACAGAACCAACAAAGAAGAGGTAAGCAGTTTGATTTCTTTGCATTGATAAAAATTGTAAGACTGAAAATGAAATATCCAGATTTTCACTTGTTTTTGTAGGATGCACAATATTTTATATTTCTAATTATATTTAGTCCCTTCTCTGCTAGTTTTTGACCCCCAAGTTAAATGCATCCATTAGGTGGGAAACAGTGCCATGAAGGATAGGCTGCTTGAGAGCTCTGGTCATTTGGGTTCTAGCCAATTAAAGCCTTATTGTTTTTGGAAGGGTTAGAGTACTACTCACCTGTCTTGGCCTTCTTAAATTCTTATACCCAGTAATTCAATGATAAAGTTTGTATCTATCATTTATTGACATGTTCACTATATATTTTCTTATCTTACACAACTGTCAAACTATATGTATTTAAGGGCCTGGAAAGGGGATTTTACCCAGTGACAAGCATCAGATATGTATATCTTGCTAGATACATTTGATTTGAATCAGACCTAACTGACTTACTGACTAGCAGAAATTCCTGTTAACTGCCACTTCTCCATTTAACCATTAAACTTTAGAAAAAAAAGTTATAAAGACAATTCTAAGTGCCCTCCATGTTTAATCATCTCTTCCTGTTAATTATGTAGCTTTGTCTCTAAATGTTATAGTCATTTGCTATTTTTACATTGATACATTATCTTCATGCTTCACCCTTTAGTATAGATGAACACCTGTTTCATATATAACATATGTATATGTTGCCACATTGCTTTCCCAAGAACTATTCCCAGGTGGGGTGACACCAGCATGCCTCAGTAGAGCATGTGTATTGGGCCTTACTGTATTACACTAATGCTGAACTCTCATTTTTAGAGGGGTGCTAATTGAGTAAACAAAAGGTGATTCCTCATTGTTTTCTTCTGCATTTCTTTGATTTTTTTAAGGGAGGTTGAACAATTTTATATATTGTTTAACTTTGTGAATATTCTAGATATCTTACTTGCCATTTGTTTATTCAAGTAATATATTTGTTTTAGGTATTTCTTATATTCAGATAGAAATAGCTCATGTAAATTCATGTTAGAACCATGATACATTTGCTTTTTTTTAAACTTTTTTAGAAATTGATGGACCTTTATTTTATTCATTTACTTATTTGTGGTGCTGAGAATCGAACCCAGTGCCTCACATATACTTGGCAAGCTCTCTACTACTGAGCCACACCCTAGCCCCATACTTTTGCTTTTATTTGCATCAGTATAGTGTTACATTCAATGTCTTCAATTGTTTTCTAACTGGAACTGATTAATTATATCCAGTAGCATGACATTCTGTTAATCGGGATCTACCTAGTTCCTGATCATGGGCTTCACTGTAATTTTGAATAGTCTATAAAATGATAATAATGAAATGCTGCAAATCTGTTTGCTTTTGAGTTAGTAAATCTGGGTGGCAATCTTATTTCAATAATAGGAGTTTGAAAACTTTAGAGTTCAATTTGTTAATTTCATACCACACTTGCTAACTTACTAAGTTTTTATATTCTTAAGATAAAATTCCTCATTTGTTAAAATATAATGATTTTTAAAATATAAGCTGTAGGAAAAAATGCCCCAATTTAGTCGTGCCAACAAGCTTTTTGTAGCTGATTAAATTTCAGGAATGTCGTTGTAAGTGTGCTGGTGTTTTCTTGCAGTGAGAAGCAGTTGGAGTGTCTGCTGACGCACTGCATCAAGGTGCCAATGCTCATCCTGGACCCGCCCCTGCCGGCCAACAGCACCTTAAAGGACCTACCATCTCTTTATCCTTCTTTTCATTCTGCCAGCGATATATTCAACATTGCAAAACCAAAAAACCCTTCTACTAATGTCTCAGTGGTTGTTTTTGAAAGCACTAAGGATGGTAAGCTCTTTTTTTGTGGTTATTTAAAAATCTTATTGTCATTGATGTTTGAATGACAAAATACACAAAGGCCAGGCCTGGACTTGGCTGGAGGACGGGTTCTGGACATCTAAAGATGTGGTACTGTTTCATGCCAGGAGTTACAATTGTATAAAGGCACTTCCCTTTCATGAGAGCTCGGCCTTCAGTCCTAATCACCTACCAAAGGAAATGATTGGATATCTAAAGATGGAAATGATTCAATTTTAGAGAAGTGTCTGATAAACTAAAAACACACAAAGAAGAGCCAAGGAACTGCCATTGTATGGGCTTTGTATGTCATGTCTAATCTCAGAAAAGGATTGTGTATTATTCCATGAAATCCACTTTCTCCATTTTTTGTGCTGAATGCCTGGTGAGGACCTTCAGTCTGGTACTCATCCTTACCTTATTTTCTTTACCCTAAGTTATCCAGAAGGGTTCTCCCCCCTCCCACTATTTAATTCCTGAAGTTTGGCAGAACATACCTGGAGCATTCATAGTTTATATTCTGAAACATCTGGTTACATAGGTATTATGGGCAAAATGTTTGTGTTTCTTCCAGAATTCACATATTGAAGTCCTGAGCCTCAGTGTGATGTTATTAGGAGGTAGAAGCTTTGGTAGGTGATTAGACATGAAGGCTGAGCCCTCACGAAGACGATGAGTGCCTTCATAAAATTGTAACTCTGAAAAAAACTGCACCACATCTTTAGATGTCCAGAACCTGTCCTCCCACCTGATCGCTGGGCTGCCAAGCCCAGGCCTGCAACACTTAGTCTAGTTCTCTATCTCTGCTTCTATCCCAGTCTAAATCTTTGGAACCATCTTTGCCCCTTTTCTACTTTTTACCTCCATAACTAATAATTAACCTCATCCTATCATTTGCTTTAATTGCAAGTAATTCTTAGATTCATATCTTACTTATCTCATTTCCTCTACCCTGGTCTGCATTCCTTCTCAGATTCCAGTGATAGACTTCTAGCACCCTGTCTGCCTGGGAAGTTCCTCTCTGTCTAGCACATGATTATCAGATAAATGTGAAAATCCTCCACTTACCACTTTCCTCTTTTTGTGAAGAAAATGCTTTAGTAATTAAATTTGGTTTTCACATGGTATAATCTCCTCCAGGTATTCAGGATTCAGCTTTCATTTCCTTGACTATGCCTTTGATCCCCCTCTCTGTGCATCACTAGCTGTCAGAGTCCTCTCACTAGGAGTTGCTGGGCCTCTGTGCATCCACACCTCCCTACTAGTTCCTCTCTTGGCCCATCTCAAGTTCTGCTGCCTCCATGGAGCTCCTGGACTAGAACATTCACAATGACTTCATTTTTACTTGTCTGTGTCCTGTAGTACTTATAATCTAACTCCTAATTTGTTTTTTGATTGCCCGGGAGTTTATGGTATTCTTGTATAATTTCTTCATTGAGCCAAAATGTTACCACTCACCAGTTTGTATTCTGAATGATGTTTAATGAAGTCTGGCTTCCTGGTGCACAAGTTATTTTTAGTTTGGAAGGAAAATTTTAACTTTCCAAGCACATGACTATCCCCTTTCACACTGTAGATATGTCGCTGAACTCCTTTGTGCTTTAGCAATCACATATTCCAGCCCAGAAGTCTGGATCCAGGTCATCTCAGTGGAGTGGTTTTCCCAGGCAAGCTTATACCCTTTGATACATAGGAAATGATTTCTTCCAGGGCAATTCATATTACCTCTGGACTAAACTGGCATTTCCAAACTACTTCCATTTCATATGGCTCAATTTGTACAAGGAAAGCAGGACCATGAATTCAGCAAGAGCTTGTTACTAAATCCCTGCTATGTGCTGGGTACTGTCCTCTGTGCTGAAGGTGCTACAGTGAACAGATGAATGAAAGTCTCTGCCCTTATCGAATTTACTCCCAACAAATGAGTAGATTATGTAGTCCACATAAGATAAATATTGCAGAGAGAAATGGAGTAAGATAGAGGAAGCATCAGACAGAGGATATGGGATGGTAATTTCAAATTGGGTGGTAGGGGCAGACATCACTGAAAAGATGATTTTTCAATGAAAACATGAAGATAAGAGAGCCAGCAAAATGAACATTTGCAGCAAGAGTGATCTGGATAAGTGGCAAAACTAGTACAAAGGTCCTGAGGCAGGAATGTGTCTGGCCTGTTTGAAGAGTAAAGTAAGGAGGCCAGTGTGCTTGGAGAGGAGTGGACAGAGATAAGCATAGAGAAGTAATGGGAGCGTGGGGGCAGGTAAAGAATGCAGACCCTCATAGCTACATTGAGGAGTTTGGTTTTATTTAGCTCAGAGTGTAATAGAGGATCATTGGAGGATTTGGGGTAGACAAATAACGTAATCTAATTTATATTCCAGAAAGATCAGTTTGATCTTTTTATTTTTATTGCTGTGGTGAAAATAGATTGAGGAAAGGAAAAAATTGTAATGATTCAGGAAAGAGAGAAAGTGGTTAGATCAGGGTGGTGTGATACAGCTGAGAAGAGTTTGGCTTTAGATTCCTGAATTATTTATTTATTTCTATTCTGCGCTACTCTATTCTATTCTTACAGTGCCCGGGGGTGAGCCCAAGGCCTCACACTTGCTAGGCAAGCACCTTACCACAGAGCTACATCCTCAGTTCTGATTCTGGACATTTTTAAGGTCAGTCTCACAGGGTTTCCTGATGAGTTGGTGACAGGAGTCTAAGTGCTTTACTTCTGTTTACAAGCACAAAAATATAATGGAAATTCAGTAGGGCCACATCATGAACTATCAACTAAAACTCCCAAGTCTCTTTAAAAAAGTTATATGCTAATGCTCAAATACATATTTATATTTATGTTTGCATAGTTGGTTTTTGATGCCATGTCTAGATCTTACTTTGTTTGTAGGAGATTTTATTTTGCTAGATTTGATTCATTGCTCTAAGCAGTCAAGAATTGGAGGAATCCTGATTCTGTTATCCAGGATAATAGTCTCTGTCAGCTATGTGTAAATTCACACATTTGACAGACACACCTCTCATATCTTCCAGAACCTTGATCTATCGTTCTTCAAGGCAAAACCTTGATGGTTATGACCTCAGAATTCACATCCTTCAGGTGGTATTATTTATGTTATGATCTACCCAGTTCAGGGTCCAGCCTGAATATCTGTTGTATCTATGAAGTTTGCTTGAGAATACTATTGCAGGTCTGCTGAGCTTACATACAGATACTGAGCTTACATACAGATACTGTTAGGAATCTGATCAACCAGTGTAGCACCCACTATAACCTTGGAGAGAGGGAGAGAGATGTATCTGATAAATTCATTCTCAGCGAAGGAATGCTTTTAATGCCCAGTACTTCCTTTAAAGTCAGTGTATTTCAAAGCTTCTTTTTCCAGGGACTCACTGGAGACTTTTCTAGGATTGACATCTGTCTTGCTAGGCTATAATTTGCAGAACTTACTTTCTTTCCCCATCTTGGGGGTCAGATTCAGAGCCTTCTGACCACTCTTCCATTTCCCATGATTCCTGAGTATCAACAGCAAATTTGCTGATTCACTTGTGCCCATTACTTTAGAAACCTCTCCTAGTCGGACTATGTTATCCTCACCCCAATGGAATCTGCTCTATTCAAATTGAATTTTAGAAACTCATCATGAGAAAATTCTCCTCTTACGGAGCTAAAGGATCTGGTGGTTTCCTGCTGTTCAGATAAATGATGCACCACCTGGTATTCAAGGGTCCCTTTGGTTACCCTTGCTTGCTGGTACATAAGTTGCCAAATATTTTACTCTAGTTGAGCAGTTCTCTTTTTTCTCAAATGTATCCATGTTTGCTCGTATATCTGTGATTTCTGTCATCCTGTCATTTCCTTCTTTGAGATCCAATTTTCTTTCTTTTTTTTTTTGATACCAGGATTGAACTCAGGGGCACTTAAACACTGAGCCACGTCTCCAGCCTGCCCCCTTCCCCTGTTTTTAAAAATTTGTTTTTCATTTTAAGACAGGGTCTTACTAAGTTGCTTAGGGCCTTGTTAAGTTGCTGATGCTGACTTTGAACTTCTGATCCTCTTGCCTCAGCCTCCCAAGCTGCTGGGATTATAGGCATGCACCACTGTGCCCAGCTGAGATACAATTTTCATCCTTGTTTTGAGGGAGATGTTCCTTCTTTGTGGTGCTGGGGATTGAATCCAGGGCCTTGCTCATGCTAGACAAGCAATCTACCACTCAGCTACAACCCCAACTGAAGATCCAGTTTAAATTTGATTACTTCCAAAACTCAGTCCACATTTCTGCTGCCTGTGTGAATGGCTAGGTAATGAAAATTTAATGTTTAATTGTACACCAACTTTCATTGTTCCTCCTTTGCTGAATGTGTTAATTTTGTCTTTCCTAACTGCTTTGTTTTTGAGATGATGTATTATGCTCCTTTAATAGCTCTCAATGCTTTACACAATGTCCTGCCAGATAACAGTTAAGTTTTTGTTAAAAATATGCTTGTTTACTGTATTCTTCATTGTAGTTGAAGATGCCCATGCCGGAGTGTTTAAAGGAAATAGCAGACAGACAGTTTGGAGAGGCTACTTGGTATGCCATTTTAAATTCTATTGTATTTTTTGCATTAGACTAGAATAAAAGTGTGAATAATGAAGCTCTTTTCCTTTGAGAACCTTTTTCTCTGAGCCCAGCTTACCAGTGTTAATGAGTGTTGATTTAAGTAATGTCACCATTCTATTTTGATGTTTGTACAATGCAGTAAGCTCTTGATTAGTAAGAACTCTTTTAAGTTTTCACTCAGCTTCTTGATGTGGACAGTGAGTTGTGTTTTTTCCCTCCTTATTTTAGACAACAGATAAAGAAGTCCCTGGGTTAGTGCTGATGCAAGATTTGGCTTTCCTGAGTGGATTTCCACCAACATTCAAGGAAACAAGTCAACTGAAAACAAAACTGCCAGAAAATCTTTCTTCTAAAATAAAACTGGTAAGAACATAGAAAAGAAGCCACTGTCTCATCTAATGCATGACCCTTCTCTGATAACCATTTTGTTCAGAGTATAGCCAAATGATCCTAAGAGACAGAGGGACTCTCTCTTGCCACAGTGTGCTATTGTAAAGGTGGCTTTTGAGAAAAGATCCTCACCCTTGAGTATTAATTTGGCCAAACTCTTAAAAAGAGTCTTGTTTTCTGGTTTGGTTTGCTGGCTTCCCAGATAGCAGTGGGATTCATTTGTTTAACAAATGAGCTCCTACTCTGTGTCAGGTGGTGTTACATCCTGTGTGGATACAGCAGTGGGCAAAACAGACACAGAGCCTGATAGCACTGATGACATAAGGAATCGAAGGTCTGGAAGAGGAAAAGGGATCCTAGAAGCAGGAGGGCCACAGAGCCAGCCTGCAACTTTATTAATGCTTTCATTCATGTAGCGATTATGCTTGAGATATGTGGAACATTTGAGAGTGTAGAACTCTGATTCATTGATAGATAATAGAGGACTCCATGTATTTAGAATTTATATTTAATAACTCCTCAGGACTGACCATTGATGCCATTTGTTAAGGTTGACTCCTGAGGCTGGCCTGTGACCTGCGTCTATATGGGTGGCTGTCTAGTTGATCAAGATGCCTACTGTTGTTTCTGAAATGTTCCATGTTGTAAAACTTGAATGTCTTTTCTCTCAGAGAGCATAAAATCCCTGGCATAAATAATTTCTTAGGCTTTGGTTTTCTTGGGTTTTATGAAGAAACACTCTTTGAGTTCCACCACTGGATTTTACTTCCTTGATTCTGACTTCTTCCTCTTTTTACACATCATTTGACTGTTTATAGGTGGGAGGATGAAAATGGGCTAGTGGGGTGGAGGAGCTATGACTAAGGGAGTTTTTTGATCCCTGTCTTAACTATGTTTTTATACCCTCCACAAAATTCCCTTTAACTTGCTTCTTTTTCCCCCCACCTGTGTTTCACTGTCTTAAGAATTTATAATATTTTTATAATATAATGGCAATATGAATGACATTTGTAATTTTTTTATATTTTACTCCATGACTTTCTTTATTGTACTTTAAAATATGGTAGTGCTTAGCTATATTAGGATTTTGCTCTTAATATGCAGTTATTTTGAAATAGTTATTACATCTCTACTCCTGAGTTATTTTTGATTTGGGCCAAAAACAAACAAAACATAGATTTGCTTTCATTTTAGCCACATCACTTCTTGGCTTTCTTAGCTATTAGTTCTAGAATTATAGACACATGTACATCTGTACTTTTGACTATCTACTCAGTTTCTCATTCAGAAAGAATGACATCCTTGGTTCTATTTAATAATTTCAATTGTAATAAATTTTTAAAGAAAGAATGTTTCTTTTGCTTCTCCATCCTCCACTCTGGTTGGAATCCCACATCTCCAGACCTGCTACAGCCTCTTACTAGTACTTACTGTTTTTGATGTGTCTGTTGATAGGCAGATGTGTGCTGCCAGAGAATGCCAGTCCCAAGGTGTGGTGGACCCTATGTATACTACTCTGGGATGGCATGATGTGGTGTCTGCTGGTAGAGGTAGTGAAGAGTAGTAACTTGCGTATCAGCAAGTTTCCCATATGGTAAGAACTGCTCTCCACAGCTCATTCACCCAGCTGGAGAGCTGTTGGATTTGGAGGCCAGAGCATCACAGTAATTATCCATAAGGATTGCTGCAGGTTGCTTTGGTAATTCCAGCATCTGACCACCTTCAGGGACTAGGACTTTTAGTCTTGAGAAGCTATAGAGAAAACGAGAACGAGGAAGAACAGATGGATTTCAGCATTTGAGCCAGATTTTCAAGCCTTTCTCTTTGGTTCTACCTGTGACTTTATTATGGGTCATCTGAAAGTGAAGTTTCCTATCAGGGGTTCTCAGTCCATTTAGATAGTAAGCATTTATTAAATTCATCCTATGTGCCAGAGGCTACGTTAAGAATAACTGAATGGATAAAAGCAGTTATATTAGCATATGATCAGTTCTGAATAAGAGTTTGTACAAAATGCTGTCAGAATGCTGGGTTTTAGCCATCCTGGGGTATGGCAGGCTTTGCAGAATGGGAAGCAGTTTAGCTGGGCCCTGAACAGACAGAACATCTGCTCTCCAGCAGAGAAAGGAATGACTATTCTAAGTAAAGGGGACTCCTGAGCAATAGGGCTGAGGCTTGGATATAAGTGGTGTTTTCAGGGAATCCAGGCAGCAGTTCCTAGAGATCAGAGCATAGACAGGGGATGAGGGTGGGAAGATAGGTGAGACCAGAATGAGAAAGGTCTCCTTTAAGGAGCCTGGACCTTTTCCTGGAGGCAGGAGGAAGGCAGAGTCTGGTCTCTTTCTAGGGAACATAGTAGGGGCAGGTGTGGCGGGTGTTAGACAGGGAGAGGCTGGAAGCAGGAAACCAGTTCAGCCACTGCTGCCTTAGCCCAGCAAGACATTTCTGTTCAAGTACCTTGGTACTGAAACGCCAGGAATGGGAATGGCTCCAGAAACATCAGAGAGACACCTGACATCACATGGTAACTGTGATGAAGCTGTTGGGGAAAGGGAAGGAGAGGGAAAGTGGAAATGGATATTTTTAGTGAAGATAGAAGTGATGACACTAACCATCCTCTGAGCTATGGTAGAGACGCAAGATTTTAGATGGAAGCCTGGAACTCAGTTTGGGGTGTGTTGGGTTAGAGGTACATGTGGCATGTGTGAGGAAAGCCCCTTAGGTGTTAGACTTCAAGATCTAAACAGCTGGATCACTTTGCCTTCCTAGGCTCCTCTAAGAGGCTTGTGCTGAGGACCATGGCTCAGGTCTGCCCCAAAACTCTAATCAGGTCATGAGCATCTCAGGACAAGCACTGCCCTGTTCATCTTTGTATGCTTGAACAGATTACCGGACACTTAGGGACCACTCTAGAAATGCTTGTTGAAATTAGGATGGTGGCTCATGCCTATAATCCCAGTGTCTCAGGAGACTGAGGCAGAAGATAGCAAATTGAAGGCCAGCCTCAGCAACTTAGCAAGACCCTGTCTCAAAACAAAATAAGAAGGACAGGGCCAGGTGTGGTGGTGCTTGCCTGGAGTCCCAGTAGCCTGGGAGGCTGAGGCAAGAGAATTGCAAATTCAATCCAGCCTCAGCAACTTAGCAAGGCTGTAAGCAACCTAGTGAGACCCTGTCTTGAAATAAAAAATAAAAAGGGTCAGGGATGTGGCTCAGTAGTTAAACGCCCTGGTACCTAAAAAATAAAAAGAATGTCAGGGCATGCAGCTCACTGCTGGAGCACCACTAAAAAATCCATAACCATAAACACACATGTACAGTGACTTGGAACATAAAGGGAATTCTTTTCAGGACTATGATTTTTCACATGTGCCACTCTAGGTATTTGGTACCAGAAATGAGTCTGTATACTAACTTGTTGCATATATCCTTTATATATCCTGTTTAAAGGAAAACCTACATATTTTTCCCCTTTAGGAGAGGACATAGGATTTGAAAATGCTTTAATTTCTAATAAAATGGGTTTGAATTCATAAAACTTCTCTGTCAACTCTAGTCTTATAAATCAAGCTTTTTTTTTTTTTTTTTTTTTTAAGTCAGAGGCTTTCTAGTTTGGGGTGAGCCCTTGCATGATTCAGTTAATTTATCTGTAGAATTTTTGTGTGTGATGGCACAAAATTAGCCTTTTAATAATTATCCATTTGTCTTTATTTTCAGGTCACTCAAAATTGTGTTTTCAGACATGTTGATTCGTGATGGGTTATTTTTTCATTCATTTTTTGGTTAGTGAATTTTTTTTCTTTCCCCCCCTTTGGGGGGGTACTAGAGATTGAACCCAAGGGCTCTTAACCACTGAGCCACATCCCCAGCCCTTTTTTATATTTTATTTAGAGACAGAGTCTCACTGAGTTGCTTAGTGCCTTGTTTTTGCTGAGGCTGACTTTGAACTCGTGATCCTCCTGCTTCAGCCTGTGAGTCCCTGGGATTACAGACATGCACCACTGCACCTGGCTTTTCTCTTCTTTTTTACCATATGAAAACAAGTTGGAATTCTTCCTGAATTTCTCAAGGAAATGCTTACATTATGCCAATTCAATGATAGAGGTTGCTGAGCGAGTATGCAAAAGGAGTGGGAGGATACTGACCCTGTCCTCAAGTATTTAGAATTACATTCTGAAGCAGAATGTGGCTATGCCAGGTCCTTGAAGACTGGGTAAGTGTCATAGGCAAGAGGGACCTCAGTCAGGGTGGGAATAAATAGCATAATGTCTTACTTGGACTCTGCACCCTTGGCGTTCTATTCAGAGCCTATTTAAGTTCACCCTATTTAAGTTACACAAGTTGAACATCCCTAATCTAAAAATCCAAAATCTGAAATGTTCTAGTATCCATAATAACTTCATAAGCCCCAATATGACATCACACATGGAAAATTTCTTAACTGTGTAAAACTTGTGTTTCATGCACAAAATTTAAAATATTGTATGAAATTACCTTCAGGCTATGGAGAGAAGGTATACATGAAACATAAATGAATCTCATGTTTAAACCTGAGTCCCATTCCCAATCTATCTCCTTATGTAAATGCAAATATTCCAAAATTTTAAAAAATCTAAAATCTGTAACATTTCTGGTCCCGAGAATTTTAGATAAGGACTGCTCAACCTGTACTATTGTTCTTATGACCTTTTGTTTGTGATTCTCTGGAACCATTTTATGTACCTGCTCTTTTACAACATGGTGCCCCTTCTTTTGGTTTTATTTCATCAGTAGAGGGGATCAACCAACTCTGGAGTTGACTTTAGTTTTAGAAAACCACAGGACATATTAAGACCTAGTGGCCTTGAGTTGTCAAATCACTGAAAGGTGCTAATTTGTTTTTCAGTTGGTGTTGGCAGAAATGTTTTTCCCCTAAAGGGTTCTTACTTGCTTTAAGATTAAATTATTTCAAAATAAAAATAGGTTAGATCTTCTGAATTTTTGAGCCCTTTAAAATTGTTGTGGACCCAATATGGGAAAGCCTTTACCATCCTTGGGGATTTGAACATTCTCCTTGACCTCTGTACTGGTGACAGTTTGGGCCTGATACAGCTATCATGTAACAGACTGTCCCGTGCATTATAGATGTTCAGCAGCATCCTAGCTCTGTCCTCTAGTTGCCAGTAGCACTTCCACTCCTAGTTTTGACAACCAGAAATGTCTCTAGATATTGCCAAAAGTTTCCATGGAGGCAGAATTGCCCCTGATTGAAACTATCCCAGATATAGTATTTGCAGATACACAGTTGTTTAGACCGGTTAGTACAGCCTTCTGCCGCAGTCCCGCTGTAGCAAAATAAGGGGGGTGGGGGACAACTTGTGTACGTTGATACAGCAGGAGTGGAAGCCGTTTATTGTAGGACAGGAGGGGTATATATACATCCCACACAGCTTATCTTAATTAACATAAACTAGATACAGCAGTTAACCACTAAGAAATCTCCATATTTAATGGCTCGCTGGCGCCACCTCATAAACCACTCCCCCTGGCAAAATGCCAGGTGCCATCCAGACTTGTTTACAGACCCTAACATTTGCCAGGCGCCATCCTGACTTGTTTACAGACTCTAACAGCCTTCCTTTTAGGCATTTATATATGATCAGTTTGAAATAACTTTGCAAAGAAATTATTTTTGCAAAATTTATGAAAAGAAATGATTTTTAAGTAAGGTCTACCTTAACACATGACTATTTTGTGTGCCTTAAGGGGTGAGTTCTCTTCTGCATTCATTACTTTTGGTTGACTTTAAAAACATGCATTCATACTCTTTTTTTGTTGGCTGTTATTATTTTTTAAGCCAAAATCTAAATGTGAGATACTATGCTAAGAACAGTGGAACTATTTAATTAGAATAACTTCACAAAACCAGTATTTTTACTTTTCCATGTTTGTACACTTGTGACATTAATAAACACCAGTCTTTCTTTGATAGTTTGTCATCACTTAAAAGAACTGAAAAGTGAAGATTTCTTACATTTTTAAAATCCTTATATTTCATGACTTGGTCAGTATAATCCTGAATTTAAGTTTGTGAAAAAATACCTCTCTAATTCTTTTCTCTTCCCTGTCCTATTTCATACAGTAAACCCAATGTAAAGTGTTAGATTTGGTTCCCGTACACCCACACATATATAGATAGTTTCTGGAAGTTGTCCGTGAGCGGTCAAGTCCTTGGCATCTGGTTTCCATGTCCATTACTCCTCTGAAGCCACTTGGCACTGACCTGCTAATTACCTAGCCCCTTAATTTTGGTTTCTCACCCCTTAATTTTGGTCTCCATTATTTATCTTTAGACGTATACCAGGATTCAGCATTTTTCTTGGAACTATTTTTCTTCTTGTTGCAAAGAAATGATTTTGCAAAATTTATAAAAAGAAATGCAGTAATTCTTCTTGCTGCTATTATAGGTTGCCCAGGTCCTGTCCTGGACCATCATTTTGTTTCATCTCTCTCAATCTTTCCTCACTTCTTCCTGGCTCACCTCTTCCTGGATTTATCTAAAGTGAATCTAGGAAGATGCCTATACCTGGAATCCTACACTAGATCCTTACATTTGGACTTAAGGTGTGCCCATCCTGCTGCTCTAGATGATGTAACAGTAGCAAACACTCCCAAATCTCATTGGCTCAAACATAACAGCTCATTTTGCAGTCCTGCTACCTCTCCTTAAGAGTCTGTAGTGGGGGGTGTGGAGGTTGTTTTCTGTGAGAAACTTATAATTATATTTAAAGAATTTAGATAAATGTAAAATTCAAAGTAAGAAGCGATCTATGGAGGCAGTTGCCCACAATTGACCAAGCATAGGACTCCAGCCTCTGCCACCAAGTACAACTCTTCTGCCTCACCCACCTCCTGTCCCTTCTCTGGCAGAAGTAACAAAGATATGTGGGATTGGGCTGCCACCTTGTGGTGGCAGAGGAACCCTTTCACCATTCACAACTTGCTTAATTGCAGTGGCAGAAAATCTTTCTCTCACATATAAATATTCCCTTGAACGCCTTACTCTTTATCTCCCATCCACTTTTGTACAGTTACCATGGGAAAACCTCTTCTTGATCTTTTAGTGTATATGTTATTAGAAATCAGCCCTTGGTATATATATACTTTCTGGTTGCCACGAGCTGAGCTACTTTCCTCTGACATACCCTTCTGCCATGATGTTCTGCCTCACCACAGGCCCATACAATGGAGTTGGCCAAGCGCAAACTAACCTCTGAAAATGTGAGCTTAGAATAAGACTTTTATTCTTCTAAAAAAAAAATAGAAAAAGAAAGAAAAGACATCAGCCCTCTGCAAGGTGGCTAATGTAAGAATAGTTATAGCAATGTATCTTTTATCAAAGAAAAAAATGAATATAAGCTGTGAAATCAAACAAGATGTAATTTAATACTAGTGTTATGGCAAGATTGCTGTAAATCACCAAGTTGATCTTAAAGCAGGAAATGGAAACTTTATTTACCAGCAGGGGGTCCAGATCCACCAGCTGGCGTGCCATGGGGCAGGCTACTAATCTACACCCTTTGACTCCCTCCTGGGGTTTGAGTCCACCTTTATAGTGCAAAACCACATTAATCATAAGTGGCTGTTGCTATGATTCAAAACCATAAACAAACATGAAATCTAAAATAAGAAGAATATAAGTTAAAGAATGGTTACTAAAGTCTAGTGACAGTGCACATTATCCAGGAAAAATGGGATCCAAAGAAAGAACAATTTTACATTGTATAAGAATTACCATTTTGTGTTGGCAAACATGCTATGCTAAGCAACTATTGATGGGTCCAGAGGTGGGGTGTTCCCATGGGAGAAGCGTTTCTTACATAACATGGAGTCCCAGGGCAAAATGGAGAATATTTTATGGGCCATGTAGCCTGGCCCATAACACTAGGAATTCCTGAATCTTCTGTTAGAACCCATAGGTGTTATAATTCTATTCTGACACCCCTTTCACAATTTCTGAAATTTTCTTTTCCTCTATGTGAGGAGTAAAATAGATTTTTTCCTTTCTTTTTCAAAAAACTTTCTTCATACCTTAATGGCTAGTATTGGAATAGGAGTGTATTTTGTTTTGTTTTCTTTGTCTTAAAATGGAATCCCCAGCCTTTCAGTTGTAGTTACATAGTTACATGATGACCTGGGAGCCTGTCTGCAGCAGAGGGCAGTGAGTGTTACATAAGATTTAGTAGAGGTGTTGCTCCTGCTTCCCTTTCCAGCCAGGTTTTGCAATTTCTTCCCTCTGGACCTGGTTAGAGATCACCTAAACTACCTAGTATGGTGAAGGAGCCATGATCTTGTCCCTTGGTATGAGAATGTCCAGGTTCTATTCCTAGAGCACAGCCTCTCCAGCAGCTCTTCCCTGCCCCAACCAGCCTGCCAGATACCTGCTTCTTGTCACGGCCCCTGTAGAGCCCACCCATGCGATGCTAAGTGTCTGATAGCGTGTGTTGCTAGTCTGTTGAGTAGTCGTCCTCCATGCCAGTGTGACTCACAGACCAGCCTGTGGCATCAGCAGAAGCCTAAGTAAGTGATGCACTCTACTCTAGGAGCCGAGTTTGACCCCTCAGGTGTGGCACTTGCTAAGCACCCAGGCCAAGTCTGGCATACAGTGAGTGCCCAGCCGGTGGTAGAAACTGAAGTGAAAATGTTGTCATCAAGTTAAAATGTAAGGGTGTTAGGCAGTAGTTTCACTGATTTTTTTTTAACTTTAATATCATTGCACTCTTTTATATACAGCTTCTGAAAAAGTGGTTCTCTCTGATAAGCCAGTGCCTAGGTGGAAAAACCAATGCCACCGTGAACCAGTGTTCAGCAGTCAGTGGCATTGGATCTGGTCCGAAGTCAGGGAGCAAGGTGGATGCACTGTTACACCTTGGAAATATATTAGTGTCAGATCCTTTTCTAGATTTTAAATTCATCTTAATGTTAAAAATCTACAAATTTTAGAATGTGAAATTTCAGAATAACTTTCCAAAATAAAAGCAATTTAGATAGAAGAGATTAGGATAAATGTATTTTTCCCAATTAATTTAAAATTAATTTGGAGTATTGTTACTGTATTGAGACTAGAATAGTGATGATTTTCACTGCAGGGAGCCCTCAGAAGGGCCATGGAAGAAGGAGCAGGGAGGCTGGCCGGGCAGTTCCCGAGCAGGCTAATATTCTCCCTTTGTGGCTTGCCTCCCATTTCCCACACTGAGGCAGGGTGAGGACAGTAGTGACAGCAGTGAAAGCCGAATTCTATGAGTGTTTAATCTATGCCAGGAACCGTCAGTGTAAAAAAAGTAATCAGACAGGATGACAGTACTTACGTGTGCTCGAGCGCACATCTACTCCTGCACGATTGGTGGTACAAGTTAGCAGCCTGCATTATAAAAAGGGAGAAAGACATGGAATTCTAACTGCAGCCTCTGGTTTTTTGGTCTCCATAAATTCAGGAAGTTGTTCAGAAGATGCTAAGTATACTCACATAATATAGAATTCAGAATGAGCCCATAATGATTTGTGTTTGCTTCTATTTTATAAATTAACAAAGAACTGATGTCAGAAGAGCTAGTTTAGCCAAAGGATTTTGCTGTCCTAGATTCATGGTTTTCATCCCCTCCCTATTTTCTGATCTGAAAGCCTCTTTTTGTAGGAAATTCTATGACACAGAGTCAGAACATAAAGCAGATAACGGGTGGGATGTACTCTGAAGTGGGTGGAGAAGCCTGTTTATAAAACTAACTGATGATTACCATATTCCCTCTTAGATTTGTGATTGTTCCACAAGCTTGGCCCCAAAAGATAGTTTTTCTACAGGCAGCCCTGCCAAAGATTACAGGGGAAGATTAAGGGGGTTTCCTCCTTGAGGTTCAGTTTTCTTGTGTGTATCTCTTCTTCTTCTTCTTCTTCTTCTTCTTTTTTTTAATAGTTGCAGTTGTATTCAGAGGCTAGTGTGGCCCTTCTAAAACTGAATAATCCCAAGGGTTTCCAAGAACTAAATAAGCAAACTAAGAAGAATATGACCATCGATGGGAAAGAACTGACCATAAGTCCTGCATATTTATTATGGGATCTGAGTGCCATCAGCCAGGTAAGGAAGGCAAAGATTCTTTACAACTCAAGTAAAGGGTTTCCATTAAAAGGAAGAGAATTTACAGAGAAGTGAGTTGATTGGAACTTTTCTAATTTTCCAGTCCCTGCCATTGATTTAAGATTAATTGAAGTGACCTAGAATTATATCTACAAACCTTTTTATAAAGTGTGATAAAGAAATGTTATATCTTCAAGTTTTGTTTTTATTTTCGTTTTTGTTTGTTAATATTACTGAGTCTTTTACATTTTTTATAATATTCTAAATTAGGATTCTGTAACAGTTTGGATATGAGGTGTCCCCAGAAAGTTCATGTTGATCAGTGCAGGGTTGTTCAGAGGAGAAATGATAAGATTATGGGCTATAAGTTAATCAGTGAATTAATCCATTTGTTGGATTAATGATTTGGAAGGACTGCTATACTGGGAAGTAACTATAAGCAGGTGGGGGTAGCTGGAGAAATAGGTCTCTGAGGACATGCCCTTGGGGACTATATCTTGTCCCCCAGACCCTCTTCTTTCTGTTTTCTGGCTGCCGTGAGTTGAACAACTTTCTTCCCCTATACCCTCTGCCTTGATGCTCTGCCTCACTTCAGGCCTGGAGCTATGGAGTTGGCAACTGTGTACTAAGCCTCTGAAACCTTAGTCAAAATAAACTTTTCTTTCTCTAAATTGTTCTTATGAGCATTTTAGTCTCCATGACAAACACTGATTCCATCTTTTTTTTTTTTTTTCCATATTTGAGATTAAACCCAGGGGCTTAACCTCTGAGTCACATCCCCAGCCACATTCCCAACCATTTTTTATATTTTATTTATAGACAGGGTCTCACTAAATTGCATAGGGCCTCGATAAGTTGCTGAAGTTGGCTTTGAACTGGCAATCCCCTTGCTTCAGCCTCCCAAGTCACTTGGTATTGAAGGCATATGCCATTACGCCCAGCCACAGATTCTGTCTTTGAAAGTCATCCAGAGCACCCTGAATTCAGAGGGCAGAGGGCAGAGACAAGGAGGAGGAGGAGGTGTGATTTAAGGGGTACTTCACATCTTTATGTGTCCTTTGTTTCTCTCAGTCCAAGCAGGACGAGGATGTTTCTGCCAGCCGATTTGAAGATAATGAAGAGCTGAGGTACTCGTTGCGGTCCATCGAGAGGCATGCACCGTGGGTTCGGAATATTTTCATTGTCACCAATGGGCAGATTCCATCCTGGCTGAACCTTGACAATCCTCGAGTGAAAATAGTGACACACCAGGTACAGGACTTTCCTATTCTCTTCTTGTAATGTGGTGTAGGAATCTCAGAGTCTCATTCCTTCTACTCCTCTCGCCTTCATGTCCACCTTTTAAACTCTTTTCTTCCCTTCCTTTCCATCAGCCAGTCCAAACCAGAACAATTCAAATTCACCCTTTCTCTCCTTTTTTTTTTCTTCCTTTTTTTGTTGTTTGGTTTTTCTGTTAAAAGGATGTTTTTCGAAATTTGAGCCACTTGCCTACCTTTAGTTCACCTGCTATTGAAAGTCACATTCATCGCATCGAAGGACTGTCTCAGAAATTTATTTACCTAAATGATGATGTCATGTTTGGGAAGGATGTCTGGCCAGATGATTTCTATAGTCACTCCAAGGGTCAAAAGGTGAGTGTCTAAGACGAGGGGATGCCGAGGCTGGAAGTCACTGTGTGTATTTCTATACTCAAATGTAAACAAATAAGTATTCAAACGAGTCAACAATTGAGTAAAATAGCTACTATAGGAAATTTGCTTCCCTGCATTCTGGGATACCCAGGACCCATTCTTCCCCTTGCCATAGGAAATAAAATTGTAATTAGTGTCAGCAAAAGGAAAGTTAGGCCTGGTGCCTGGCTCCAACAGTCTCAGAGACTGAGACAGGAGGATTGCATGTTTAAAGCCAGCCTCAGCAACTTAGTGAGGCACTAAGAACTTAGCAAGACCCTGTCTCAAAATAAAAAAAATATAAAGGGCTGGGGATGTGGCTTAATAGTTAAGCATTCCTGGGATCAATTCCCAGTACCCAAAAAACAACAATAAAAAAAAAAAACAGAAAAGTAAAAAAACGAAAGTTAGTTCAAATTAGCACTTCAGGTGTGGAAGAAATTTTGTTTTGAGGCAGCCTGTTTCCATCTGGCTTTGCTGAGAGGTGGGATGGAAAGGTGAAGTGAGAGCACAGACATAGGGGCCAACTGTTTAGGACCACACTGGACAATGACTTGGCCAAGGGAAGTTTTCCATCTGCCTGGTAGGGAAAAATACAAACACCCCCATAGCATTGTTAGAAGGATGTAGTGATAATTTAGAGACTTATCACTCTAGGCTTGAGTTATAAAACTATGTTTTAGTCGGCTTTTTTTCATCACTGCCACCAAAAGATCTGACAAGAACAATTAGAGGAAAGAAGGCTTATTCAGCTCATTGTTTCAGAGGTTTCAATCCACAGACAGCCACCTCTGGACCCAGGTTGAAGTAGAACATCATAGCGAAAGAGTGGTAGAGCAAAGCAGCTCAGGACATGGCAACAAGGGAGCAGAGAGAGAGCTCTGCTTACCAGGGACAAAATATAAACACCAAAGGCACACCCCAGTGGTCCACCTCCTCTAGTCACAGCCTACCTTCCTACAGTCACCACTCCATTCATCTATATTAGTGGCTTAATCCACCAATTAGGTTATAACTCTCCCAATCCAATCATTTCACCCCTAAACTTTCTCACATTGTCTCACACATGAGCTTTTGGGGGACACCTCATTTCCAAACCACAATACTCTGCAACTCTAAATGCTAAGAGCAAAAAGTTACTTTGTTGATGTTTATGCCTCCCACCTGCTCCTTCTCCTGTGTCCCTGTCCACGTGCCTCATCTGCATTAAATTGTAGGGATCCAAATTTGAGTTTGTATATTAATGGGGACAAGTACAAAATCAGTGACTGTGTGTAGAGCTTTTGATGCTGACAGGCATGTCCATGCTGAGGAACATGAGCACAGGAGGTTTAAATCAGTTGGAATGAGGGACAGCTCCCATCTGAATGGACATGTATTTTGAAGAATAAGTAAGTGAAGTAAGTGAAGAAAGACATCCCAAATGGATGGAGTGACAAAGTTGCAGAAACTTTAAAGTGGGAGTATATTTTTAAAATGGTTTTAATTTAAAAAATAACCATATACCTTATCACTCATTTTGGGAGCTTAGAGTGCTATGCTGGTTCATTTGTCACACGGCCTTATACATGGAGGTAAAGGATACTGAGAGTCTATCTATTCCTTCTCTCCTCATTGAGACTAAATTATCCTTAAATACACTTAGGAGTTACTGATGGCTGTCACAGAGAAACAGTTGATTCTTGTCACACTTCCCACCTATTGTGGCATATTTTTGTACTCAAAATTAAGTCTGACATGATGCTATTTTATTTCAAAGTAGATTACAGGAGCATGGTGTGAGAAACTAGTCTATGTGTTGAGCCCTGGTCTGGTTTTTTTGAGTAATGGAAAGGAGTGAATGTGCTCAGCACCAACACCACAGCAGGGTGCTCTGGGACAGGCCAGCTGAACACAAGCATGAAGTGGACAGTTAGGCCTTGGAAAATTCAGCCTTTTGAGAGGAATAGATTAAAAAAAAAAAAGGAATTTTAATTCAAAGTAAAAAGTGTCATAAATCACTTATTTTCTGTTTGGTTTTGTCACAGGTTTATTTGACATGGCCTGTGCCAAACTGTGCCGAGGGCTGCCCAGGTTCCTGGATTAAAGATGGCTATTGTGACAAGGCTTGTAATAATTCAGCCTGTGACTGGGATGGTGGTGATTGTACTGGTAAGGATGTGTTAAAATGTGATTATTTTTCATGTTTACAGAAGTATTTTCATTCTAATTAAATTGAAGATATGCTATAGACTTAAACCATATATTTGAAATAGTCAGTGATCCCTAGACCAGGGATTGAACCCAGAGGTGCTTAACCACTAAGCCACATCCCCTGCCCTTTTTATTTATTTTTTTGTTTTGTTTTGAAGTAGGGTCTTGGTAAGTTGCTTAATGACTCGCTAGGTTGCTGAGGCTAGCTTTGAACTTGGGATCCTCCTGCCTTAGCCTCCTGAGTCACTGGGATTATAGGTGTGTGCCACGATGTCCAGTGGTGATCCATAGACTCACAATCTCATGTGGCCTAGTTTATTCCTATTATCCATTATTGAGGGCACTTTCCAATATTTATCCTGCACTTGAAAATGCCTTTTCTTATTACTTAAAATATGAAAACCTAGAGTACTATAAACCCAAGAACAAAATAATTCTGAGTCATCTCATGGGAATTCATGATTAGGAGCTTTTACCAACAGATTGCAACAGGTCTGGAATAATTGAAGAGATGCCGCTTTTCTTCCCTTCTCATATACTCATATTTGGACTTACTGATAATAGCAGTTTTTAAAATTTATTTACCACCTTACAATAAAGTGTTAAATTTATAGAGCATTATTCATTATCTACTTGAATTTCTTGGTCAACTAAGAAAAAGTGTGTTTGTGTACAGATAGGATCATCTCCGTGTTCCTTATGAGGGAACACATTTGGAAGTTTGTTGACTATTTGAGGAAACAAAGCTTCAAGTTGTGTTTCAGTCGGATCTGCCAGGCATACTTAAAAAAATTTTTTTTAATTTGTTTTAATGTTAGTGTCAGGCATAGTTTTGAAAACACAAAGCAACTATATAGGGAGAGAACACAAATGTTCAAAGTAGATGTGTGCTGGCCAGAGCCTCTGTCCCTAGTAGAACATTAACATTCAGTAGAAGAGGTCATTATTCATGCTCAGACATGTTCTTGTGCAGTTTTGATAGTCATGGCTTTTGAAATAATCTCTTCCTTTTCTCCTTGTCTACACACATGCACACACACATGCATGCACGCACACATGAGTCCTATAGCACTGTCAAGTGATGCTCCCTGTTCAGTTGTATTTTTTTTTTTAAGATACATTTTGATGGCAAAACTAGACCTGGTTGTGAAATGAAATTATAAAAATGTTATGGTAAGAAACCAATGCCTAGGGAAGGGGTCAGTTCCCCTTTCTTCTCCCAGCCTTTCTCCAGGAAGTCTAATTAACCCTGGGTCCCTACCTTTTGGATTGTAAATAACTGCCCTAGGAGTCTGACCACTCCTTCTTCAAATGTAACAGATGCCTGTGATGTCAGAGATATAGTGCAAGGCCTTCAGTTTTGAAAAGAAGGAAAAAAAGGAAAAAGCCCCAATAATAGGATGGGTCAAGATGACAGCAAATAACTTATCATTGTTGTGAGAAACCATGGATCAGGGCTCAGAATTTGGAGTTTTGTTTTCCTCTGGGCCCAATGGCATAAAACAAAGTTTGGAGTTCTCTTCTCTGAATGCTGCTTGCTGCTTCCCCACCAGTCTGTTTTGTGCAACAACGTGAAATCTACTCAAGAATGTGGTGAAATTTTCTGACTACAATTCATGCATCAGTGTTGAAAACACTAGTAAGAAATAATTATCTTCTTTCAAAATTGAAAACCTACCAAGATTTAGTCTTCCTCCCTCCCTCTACAGGTAACAATGGAGGGAGTCGCTATGTTGCAGGAGGCGGAGGTACTGGGAGCATTGGTGTTGGACAGCCCTGGCAGTTTGGTGGAGGACTAAACAGCGTCTCTTACTGTAATCAAGGATGTGCAAATTCCTGGCTCGCTGATAAGTTCTGTGACCAAGCCTGTAACGTCTTGTCTTGTGGCTTTGATGCTGGTGACTGTGGGCAAGGTACGTTTATTGCCATAATGACATACTAAAAGTAAAAGGGTAAATCATGGAAAAGTATACGGGCTTTTGGGTGGTTATTATTATTTTAAGTAATTAATCTCTGTGTTTCCTTTTCTGGTTTTGCATCTAAATTTTAAGCTAACTTAAAGAGAAGGACAGAGATCTTTAGAAAACAGTTGACATTTAAGATTATCTTTTCTTTTACATTTTACATTCTTTTAACATACTGAATGCTTAATTTGGAAACAATAAGAGCAGGTCAATAATTCATTAAATAAAGATAGTTTGAATATTCGTAATAGCTTATTAATGGAAGTCATCATTTTGTCAGAAAGCTTTTTCTTTTCTTCCTTCAAGTAGAGAAAGAGAGATGGAAATTGGCATTTGGAATTTATTGTTAAGAATAAGAACTGTTGGGGCTGGGGATGTGGCTCAAGTGGTAGTGCACTCGCCTGGCATGCGTGCAGTCCGGGTTCGATCCTCAGCACCTCATACAAACAAAGATGTTGTGTCCGCCGAAAACTAAAAAATTTAAAAAAAAAGAATAAGAACTGTGCCAAATCTCTAAGATGAGTCAGGGTCAGCATTCCATGTAAATAACTGTGATTGTCTCAGTAAAATGAGCTGCCTACCAGTAGCTATTAAATTAGAATTTCTGATCACTCTTAAAAAGTAGAAACTCAAACCCAAAAAATTAAAGGAAGAGGAGTAAAATGGTGCTTAGTTTTTCTTTAACAAAATCTTGTTTGTGCTTTTTCCTCTAGATCATTTTCATGAATTATATAAAGTAACTCTTCTTCCAAACCAGACTCACTATATTATTCCAAAAGGTGAACACCTGCCTTATTTCAGCTTTGCAGAAATAGCCAAAAGAGGAGTAGAAGGTGCCTATAGTGACAACCCCATAATTCGACATGCTTCTATTGCCAATAAGTGGAAAACCATCCACCTCATAATGCACAGTGGAATGAATGCAACTACAATACATTTTAACATCACATTTCAAAACACAAATGATGAAGAGTTCAAAATCCAGCTAACAGTAGATGTGGATACAAGGGAAGGACCCAAGGTGAATGCTACAACCCAGAAGTCTTATGAAAATTTGGATAGCCCCATAACACTTCTTCCAGAGGCAGAAATCCTTTTTGAGGATATTCCTGAAGAAAAACGCTTCCCAAAGGTCAAGAGACATGATGTTAACACAACAGGAAGATTCCAAGAGGAGGTGAAAGTTCCCTTGGTAAATATTTCACTCCTCCCAAAAGAGGCCCAATTGAGTCTCAGCAACTTGGACTTGCAGCTGGAACAAGGAGACATCACTTTGAAAGGATACAATTTGTCCAAAATAGCCTTGCTGAGATCATTTCTGGTGAACTTACAGGATGATAAAGTAAAAAATCAAGCTACTCTAACAGATGAAATAAATGACAGTTTGGAGGTCCCAACAGAAAAACTGGCTCATGAAAGCCTAGGAAGATCACACAGGTCGACTTTTCCATCAGGGACAGTAAAAATGAACTACCAGGGTCAGAATCCACCACTGCTCTTAGAGACCAAAGCAAGATTTAAATTGGAAACTAAGACCCAAAATGGGAATGTGTCTAAAGGAAAGCTTTCATCTCTGATTATTCCACTGGAAATCCATGTGACAAAAGAAAAGGAAATCACAGGGAAAGAAGAAGAACAAAACAGAATGGAGGAAGATGCTAAAGATCACCTAGATGTTAATGAGGTTTTACCTGGAAGAAAGCTGCAGCATTTCATAGGAACTCATCTGGGCTTTTTGCCTTGGGAGAAAAAAAAGTATTTCCAAGATCTTCTTGATGTAAGTTAGATCCGGCATTATTCTTCATCTTTCTCAGGAAGAATAAATAACTTTGTAAGTGATAATATAATAATAGCTACACTTATTTAATACTTCCCTGTGCATCCACTAAGCTAAGTGCTTTTCTTACATGATTTCGTTTAATTTTCCCAGAATCTGTTTTTTTATAAAACTTCCATATAAGGGGATTTATTATTGTTACTCCCATTTTACAGTTTTGGAAACAGTAATAGTATGAGTAAGGAATTTAGCAAGAAACATACCCTGAGGAAGTAGAACAGAGTGGCATCTTATCTTTACTTAGCATGGTAGAGCTGATGTTTTTCTAGTTTTACTGAAAGAAAAACCTGAGTTTCAGATAAGTTCCTTAGCTTTGCCAATATCACAGCAGGAAGTCAGTGTAAGCCAAAACTAAAAGTTGGAGTGTTCTTCCCTTGTGCCATAGCTTCCGGCTGTAGCATCCTTTATTCATCTCCCAGGTGCCATCCCAGTGCTCAGTGCTGGGGAATACAAGATGACTAGTACATAGTTGCTACCTATGGAAACTTGGAGAGCAGTAGGAATGACAGATTTGTGAGCAGACAGTTGCAGCAATGAGATAAAGTATCTCAGTTGAGATCCAGGTAAGGAGTCTAAAGGGAGAGCTTAGATCTGCCTAAGGTATGGGGGCAGCATCCAGGAGGAGTACCCTCCCCCCCACCAGGAGTTGACAGACCACGAGAAGTCACATGATCCAGTATGGGAAGGGAAGAGGCAGAGCCACAAGTGCCTGATGAAGGGGGAACTTGTGTCTCATTCTCTCAGTGTTTTCAGGAAGTATCTTATTTTCCGTTAGGCATTTACTGATCATTGAGTGAAGGGCTGCCTAGTTCTTGCCTATGTTTAGTTTTCACACTTTTTTCTCTTTCCTTTTTTAAAAATAAAAAATAAAATATTTACAAAAGCACTACTATAGACTAGTGATAAAAATTGCAAGCAGTGCAAAAATATAACATTAAAAAGGGTAGAGGGTGCTCGTTCCTCAATCTGTGCCCTTGAGACAGCTATTCTTCATAGTTTGATGGGTATTCTTCTGAGGTTTTTCTGTAGGTATGCAAACATACAAGCTATATCGTTTCTGTTTTGCAGCAGTGAAATTACACTGTAAATACAGTTCCCTGGAGTTGCCTTTTGATTGAAAATATGCCAGCAAACTATGCCTGTCACTGCCATTGTTTGTTTTAATGGCTGTAAATGATTTCCAATGTTTTGCAATGAATATACTTGTACATGTATATCTTACACTTAGCAGTTCAACCTACAGAAATAAAAATTTACTAATGTAGGTAGAATTGCTAGGTTAATGTATCTGGTTTCTTATAAACTTTAAATATATCCCAAAATATTGCACCACTTCACACTGGAACAAGCAGCATACTGGAGTATTTGTTGCTCCACAGGCTAACCAACACCAGGTATTGTCAATTTCTTTACTGGATTTTTTTCAGTCTGGGAGGCAAAAATATTTCCTCTTCTGTAATTTGTCTTTGAATTCCTTGCCAGTTTTCTTTGCCCATTTAATTCTGCCTCTTATTGGTTTTGATTTTATAATCTTAAACATTGTTATAAGTGAAAGCAAATTTGTTTCTACTCCTTATGTTTAAAACTCAGTTATTTGATGCTTTGAGATCACCAGCACAAAATAGCTTAATATTGAAAGTATTGCCAAATTTATATGTAAATAAATTTTCTAAATGTTGCATGAATTGGCTTCAAAATCTTATGATCAATGACTAGTCCTTCAGGAACACCCTATAAACAGACCTCTCACACAATTGTTGTTCTCAAGCCAATGTTGGGAATTTCAATGCCTTTATTACTTGGTAAGAAGGTACACTTAGCACTGAGTATAACCCTGAGTTATATGGAATTCTCCTTCAGGAAGAAGAGTCATTGAAGACACAATTGGCATACTTTACTGATAGCAAACATACTGGGAGGCAACTAAAAGATACATTTGCAGATTCACTCCGATATGTAAATAAAATTTTAAACAGCAAGTTTGGATTCACATCTCGGAAAGTCCCTGCACACATGCCTCACATGATTGACCGAATTGTTATGCAAGAACTGCAGGATATGTAAGTCTTACTTGTGTTTGAGTTATTTGCCTATGTTTAGAGCTAAAGATACTTGAAATTTGCCTGTTCATGTGCAAAATTTTTAGCTCTGATATTGTGTGACTGATATTTTTAAGGATATTATCTAAATAAGAAGAAAGAAAAAGATTCTATGTTCACAGATATTAGCTACCATATATATTTTTATAATCCAAAGCTCACTATATGTTATATTTGGACAGGTTCCCTGAAGAATTTGACAAGACATCGTTTCACAAAGTGCGTCATTCAGAGGACATGCAATTTGCCTTCTCTTATTTTTATTATCTCATGAGTGCAGTTCAGCCACTGAATATATCACAAGTCTTTGATGAAGTTGATACAGACCAATCTGGTGTCCTATCTGACAGAGAAATCCGAACACTGGCTACCAGAATTCATGATCTTCCTTTAAGTTTACAGGTCTTGTATTGTTTTAGTCTAAACTTTGTGACATTTTAAATGGAAATTATAATTCTGATAGTCTTTTTTTCTGCTCTATATTTTGATTTAATTCAAGTAAAAGTAATTCTTAACATTTAATGAGGATTTTGTAATTTATTGATTTGAGGTGCCAGAATTAAAACCACATTTGAAGTTCATATTTCATGAGATTACTTTCTGTAGGTTTGTATTAGGGATTATCTTCTCCTTATTTGGGGAAGAACTGGAGAGTAGATACCTTCTATAAGATTCTTGTAACAAATTCATTTAGGGCCTTTAGGCATAGATGACCCATGATCTCAACCACACTCCTCCATTAGGGCATCCTGTAGCCCAGGAGTAGGAGACTTACTAATGGAGAATTATAAGATATCTCCTGTCATGACCCCTGTACCATAATGTATAAAATGTGTGCCTCAGGCCAGTATGTTCCACTTGGAGATGAGGGTGAAATATTTGTTCTTGCATTCTCATTCTGCTCTTTCTTAGCTTGTCTTTATGCCTAAGAATTAGATTTAAACTGCCTTGTAAGGATAGTATTTAGGTCATTTTTTTATAGAGACTTTTACATGACTTTTGTTTTTTAAATCCTAATCTTTACTTATAATGTATATAACAAGTTTATATTTTTATTTTGCTTTTTTAGGATTTGACAGGTCTTGAACATATGTTAATAAATTGCTCAAAAGCACTACCTGCTAATGTCACTCAGCTAAACCACATTCCCCCAACTCAGGAAGCATACTATGACCCCAATCTGGTAAGTGGCCTGAGTTTCTCTTATGTACATTTATATCAGGTGTTATTTACAACATTTTTGTAAAGCACATCAAGAAATAGAGGCAGGCTCTGTTTTCTTAAGTATCTGGAATAAAGTAGTAGTGCATATAATCCAGAATTATTTATATCTTGCTTTGGAATCTCTCCTTCCCCATGAGGATTTAAGCTGATATATTCAGATCAGTTGCATATATTCCATAAACAGACGTCCTCGACAGCATGTAGGATGGCAGCATGTAGCCTGAGAGCATTGTCATTGGCCAGGGGGAACAATCCAGGGGTTAAATATCAGCCAAAAAAATAGCAATTGAATGGACCAGTGCTGGCACTTTCTCAGTCTTGACTAGTGAATGGTTTGCACATACACACTAGAAGGCCACCTGGTTGAAGTAATTGGAGGACTGTTGATTGTAAGACACACTTCAGAGAAGTTAAAAAAGGGGAAAAAAATGTGCATCTTAGAATTGATGAACGGGAATAATACAGACATTGACAAATTGTTTATAGTTAATTTTTACTAATATATGGAAAAATGCTCACAATATAAAATTCGGTGGGGAAAGTGCTTAGTACCATATGCACAGTATGATTTGAATTATGAAAATCTTCCAAATACCCTGCCCCGCCTCAACAAACATAAACATACATATCCCTAAAAGTAACAGAAATGACAATAGGTTAAATCACAAGTAGATTTTAATGTCCTTTTCTTCTATGAGTATTTTCTATAATGAGTAGCTTTTGCTTTCATAAATAAAATAAATTGTTATTTTTAAAAAATTTACAGTCTTGGCAAGTCTTCAAGTCACATATAAGTTATTATTAAGTACAGATCAGACACTTGTAAAAACTATAGAGAAGAGTTATAAAATCAGTTAAAAATTTTACTCCTTAAAGAAAACTATTCATTTAGCATTCGGTGTGCCTGTCAGGAGTTGTTTCTCATGCACATGTTCAGAGAGCCCAATGGAAACTCACTCACAAGGAGGAATAGTGTGATGAGTGGCAGCCACTGATGAGAGAGGTGGAACAGCAGCTGTGGAGGCACATAGACCAAGCATAAGTACTAGCAATCATGCACACATAGGTCAGGTTAGCATGCGACTTGGGCAGGTATACAGATTTGTGCTAATTAAAAAGCCAATTCTCTAAGTATTCTAAAACTTTAAACTAGAGAGTCAGTGAGGTCAAGATCAATAGAGCAAGACTCATTGTCAGCCACAAAGGAATTCACTCTAGTAAGGTCAGCAGATGGGAACCAGCAGGTAGAGAATGAGAGTAGTTCTGGGTGTGGGTTTGCAGTAGGCCTCAGGCACAGCTGATCAGCACTCAGGCTGGTGAGAGGATAGCAGCTCCTTGGTGTGCTTCAGGGTTTCTTCTGGATGTTTGACATAATCTAGAAGGATAAAATAGTTAAAGCTTGGGAAAAAATGTAAACTCTACAGACTGTTTTATAAATGTTAGTAATTGTTTGCTAGTGTGTTCTCAATCATGAAAATGGTATGTATGTCATCATGGTAGGTTATTTTGCTACCTCTGGAGAGAATAAAATCAATGTCTTAGAAATTAGATTTCACATTCTCAGTTACAAAACTTTTAAAACAATAACACTTTTCTGTTTTCTGAAAACAAAACTCTAAACTGTAACCTAGTACAGTTAACTCTGAATCAGAGAAGTCAGTGACCTAGTTTAAAGAAACAAACATTTGTGTATTTGTCAAGATTACTAAATTTTTATCTATTATTAGGGATCTGGGTGCACTATTTCTCTTTGAGAGAGAAAGTAGGCATCTGGGTGCTCCAAGCTACCCTTTCTTTTCCTTTATCTTTCTTGTGGGCACCCCTCAGTGTGGTTAAGATAGAAGAGATGGAAAGAGGAAAGGCTGTGGGACTCCGAAACTGCTTCCCCTTGGCCTTTCTTCTTAACCTGATCCTCTTTGGTCTTCAGTTTTTTGGGGGTGATTGAGTCATATCTTAAACAGTTTACATGCATGAGCCTCAAGACTAAATTATAATCATTAGCAAAGCAGCCTTACTTAATTTTTGGCCACTCACTTGCCTCAGAATACACTTAGCCCGTTTTATTTTTCCCATCCTTTCATTTGTGTTTCTTTCTGTCACTGTTTTTTGTTTTGTTTTTGTTTGTGGTGCTGGGAATTAAACCCAGGGCCTTATGCAGGCGGGGAAAGCACAAGTACCACTGAGCCATATTCCCAACATTTCCACTTCTTTTTTTTTTTTTTTTTTTTAAAGAGAGAGAGAGAGAGAGAGAGAGAGAGAGAGAGAGAATTTTAATATTTTATTTTTTAGTTATCGGCAGACACAACGTCTTTGTTTGTATGTGGTGCTGAGGATTGAACCTGGGCCGCACGCATGGCAGGCGAGCGCTACCGCTGAGCCACATCCCCAGCCCAATTTCCACTTCTTTTTTTTTTAATTTAATTTTATTTTTATTGGTTTTTCACAACATTACAAAGCTATTGACATATCATATTTCATACATTAGATTGAAGTGGGTTATGAACTCCCAATTTTACCCCAAATGCAGATTGCAGAATCACGTCGGTTACACATCCACAATTACCAATTTCCACTTCTTTCTCTTGTAAAACTTCTAGTCAGACTTTACCATTACCAGATACTGGAACTTGTAGAAATGTGCTCTTCTCTAAGGAAAGAGTATAAGCACCTAGAAAATAGACATTTGTCTTGCCTCTTGGTGGCCAAAGTGGGAGATTATTGAGAGATTTCAATTTTCCATTGAAATGTATACATCTTTTTTCATTTGCAGAATATTATTTTGTTTGCCAAATTTCTGGCATGAAATTTAGAATCAGAAAATATCCTTTGAGAGCCAAAAATTAAGTAAGGCTGCTTTACTAATGATTATAATTTGGTCTTGAGGCTCATGCATGTAAACTGTTTAAGACATAAATAATTAGTTACACTGGCAGCATTAATTAACATTACTTCAGTGAACTCATCCAAGGCATAGGCTTCATTACTATAATTAACAGATTACATTCAGGATAAAGAAAGTATTTTCTAATTAGAGTATAAAATCACTAAGTTTGTTTGCGAGTATCATATAGACTAGTTCTCTCTGATTATAGAACTATAATCACATTATACTTCTAGGTTATAGCTACAGGTTATAACTTCTAAACATCAATTTATTTTGGATTAGAAATTGTCTTTTTGAAAACATTAAGATTTTTAAACACAATATAGTGTAATGCATATTAAGATAAAATTTTATTTGCAAAAACAGCTGATTAACCAGCAGGCTTGTAACATACCAACATGATTTTTTTTAATATTCCATGAAAATATTCATTTCAGTGAATATAAGGTACCCCTTACATTTTGCACCTTAGGTGAGTGTCTGCTCACCTCATCCTATCTCATCCCTAATACAACATCTGACCTACTTGTATTTCCTCACAGCCACCGGTCACTAAAAATCTAGTAACCAATTGTAAACCAGTAACTGACAAAATCCACAAAGCATATAAGGACAAAAACAAATATAGGTGAGTAGTGCATATATTTTCTCTTTGCTTAGTTTAATACTAATTTCAAAGGTCTGACATTTTCATAATTTTTTTCTGTATTTTTTTCTTTTCAGCATTCTTTTAAAATTTATGTAAGATTGTTTTCTTTAGTAATACTGAAGGTCCAGTCATTCTGTGGATTCTGAGTCTGCTAACATTTTTAAAAATGCTCTTTTCATTGAAATTTTGTTTTTCATATTCACATAAATATTTAGCCTCTTTAAATATGTTTTGATAATCAGGTTTGAAATAATGGGAGAAGAAGAGATTGCTTTCAAAATGATTCGTACCAATGTTTCTCATGTGGTTGGCCAGTTGGATGACATAAGAAAAAACCCCAGGTACTGATTTTCTTTAAATTATTTTTAATTATTCAAATAAACCTGACCAAAGGGCAACAGGACCAGAGAGAAGAGATTAACTTATTTCAGTTCTGGGCAGAAAGGCCTAATGGTGGAATTAGTGTTTCAAGCTGGGGCTTAACTGAGAGGTGCGAGTGGCAAATTGAGATGGGACACCATGTGGAGGGGTCAGCCTGGACTCCTAGGAGTGGGAACCGTGAGTTGTCAGTGAGATTGAAGGGCAGGCCTCTGGTATCCCCAGAATTATTAAAAGGGCGCCTCCAGAGCAGTTGTTTGGGTGGTTAGGTTTATGTTCACAATTCAAAGTGAAGTTCAGATGAATTTCCAAGGACAAAGAAATGCTACCATAAATTTTATGTGAAAATTAATCTGATAAACTTCAACCATTCTTTGAGATGAATACATTTTGAGGTTTGCATAAGCTTTGAAATTCAGCCTGACCCTAGCTGTTGTTTTGATGAGTTTATAAAAATTAGTTGAAATTTGCCTGCCATTCATTTGTCATGACCAGTGGGCAGCATCTGAGCCAGAGTGCTACAAACCTGCTGGGTTTTTATTACATTGCCCAGAGGACCATCCTCACTGCTTCATGCATACATTTTGAAATAAAGTTCCAGAGAAACAAAAGCCATTTCAGGAGGATAGTGGAATTCCAGTGCATCTGAAGAGTGGAGGTAGCTGATGCCCTCCCACATGGGGCCACCGTGATCCTTACGGGATTGTATATCAGTTGGCTGTGGCTTCATCTCCCAAGAAACAGGGGGGATTGGCTTCAGTCTTCTCAGTAGTTATTTAGTCCAGCATCATTCAGCTCTCTGTGGACCAGTCATCTGATAAATAACTGAGCTTTTCTTTGGGGATCAACATTTATTGACTAGTACTGACCATAACAAGTAAAGCAGTTTTTAACCATGAGGAAAAGATCTGTTAAAATTTTCATTTTTTGAATTGTTTGTTTTCACTTTGGGGTGAGTGGGGAGACCTTGGCATATAAAATAAACACTTTTCATTTTAGAGTTTTGTTTTTTTGCAGTGCTGGGAATGGAACCCAGGGCCTCTTGCATGATAGGCAGGCCCTCTACTACTGAGCTACATCCTAGCCCTACTTCTGAGTCTTTTAAATGCCTTTGAAAGTATTCAGTTTTGCCTCCTTTAAATGGAATTTTAATTATGAATGACCAGAGATGTATAATTTCTAGACATTGTAAAATGATGATATTTATTTTAGAAATCCCATTCTTCTTCAGGAGGGAAAGGAGAAAGATATTGGAATTTTGAGAAAATTAAAAATATCTTCAGTGTTTATTTCGTGTCTTTAGTAACCCAAGAAACTATTGATATTTCAAAAAATATTTCTCTCAAGCTTACCATAAGCCGTACGATTAATAAATACTCGGCTGCAAGTCTTTTTGTGTATGCTGTACATTCCTCCACCTGGAATGCACTGCTCTACTTCTTAAAAATTAATTTTAGTCTTTAGAATCCATTTTGATTGGGATACAGAATTCCCCCTATTCGTCTCTTAGACACTAGTGATTCGTAGAACTGATAAGAAAATTTACCATTTTGAACTGTAGCCTGTACTTTTGTGTCTCTGTGCTAGTTTGGAAATGGTTGGGTGAAAGAAACTATAGCCATCTCTGTGGCACTTAAAGTATAGTTAAAAGACAGCAAGCCAGCCGTCCTTGACAGTGGTTGCCAGACCTAGCTCCTCCAGTGTTTCTGAACACGTAATTTTTAATTCTTTGTTTTGTTTTACTTTTATGAGGGCTCACTTTAAGACAGGCATGGAAAAATCAATGTTCAAACTGACTTGAACTTAAGGATATGCCTATGCCTTTAACAGAGTCTGGGGTTGGCAGGGTCCAGCCCTCAGCTCTGCTTTGGCTTCTTAGCTCCGCTACCCTCCTGCTGTGCTGGTGGCTTCATCTATAGACCACAAGACCATGACCGCACATCCAAAAATTTCAACAGTGACGTACACGCCGCCCTCTAATAGTTAGGCTTTATCCAATTTACCAGTTGCCTCCAGATGCCCCTGATAGCTGCCATCTGTCTCTGTGTGTTTTAAATCTAGGATACAATCAAGGCTTTTGATATAGCTCTTGAATATCCTTTGATTTAAAGAAATCCCCCAAATTAGGGAATGCATGTAGAGTGAACTTTCAATAAGAATTATTTTATATTTGCTCATTTCATCTAAACCAACTCACCCCATCACCATCTCTGAGTAATTTTAAGTAAATCTCATTGTATCATTTTATCAATACATTCTCTAGTATATATGTCTAAACTATAAAGATTCTTTAAAATATAATTGCAATAACATTTTCACTATAAAAAATCAGTAGTGATTTCTTAAGGTCAGCCAGCTATCAGTATACACCTTTCTCCACTGTCATTTCATAAGTATTTATAGTGTTTTTATGTTTGTTAAAGTGGCATCAGATAAACTCATTGCAGCTAAATCTGTAGATGTTCCCTTCATTTCTTTTTTCTAAACTACTATGTGTGGGGAGTGGGTATATGAAGAGATCTGATTCTGTTTTCTGTAAATTTCCTACACTGTGCTTTTCTAATCAGTTCTTAGTTGTTTAGCATGTTTTTATATACCCTGCATTTTCCATGAATTGGTAGTTAAATCTGAAGCCTTTATTAAAAATTTCATTAAATCTACTTCAAAAGTGTCATTGGACCAACCTTTTTTTTTCCTATTCTTTTTTGATACTGGATATTTAAGCCAGGGGTACCTTACCACTGAGCAACACCCAGCCCTCTGAGATAGGGCTAAGTTGCTGAGACTAGCCTCAAAGTTGTGATCACCCTCCCTCCCAAGTAGTGGGATTATAAGTGTTTGCCACTGTGCCCAGACCACTTTTTAATGGTCCCTTGACATAGTGACTTTTATCTTGAAGAGAACTTGAAAGGGGAAGCACCACTTTAATCTGCATTTTGCAGACTACAGCTAGCATATTACAGCTTGGTAATTAATTTAAAAATTAATTTAAAAATGTCCAACTCATAGACTCTGTAGCTATAAGGCATGGTGTCTATCTTAGTTATCTATATGACCATTTATAATATAACCATCACTTAGAAAACTTGGCTTTAGGTACTTAATAATTTTTTTCTTAGCTGCTAACAGAATATTCCAGTCATTATGCACTAATGGAAATCATTAATTTACTACTATAGCCAGAAAACAGATAATCTTTAAGATTATCTACCTCAGTTCTCTTATTTCACAGATGAGGAATTTCTGGAGGAAATTTTTACAGAACATTACTTCCCCAGAGTCATCAGAAGATGTACCAACTTGGAACATAAGTCCATTTAAAATACATTAAGAGCCAGGCATAGTGGCAACTATAATTCCAGCAATTGGAGGCTGAAGAGAAGGATCACAAGTTGGAGGTCAGCCTGTAGTGAGACCTGTCTCAAAATAAAGTAGAAAGGGCTGGGGACATAGCTCAGTGGTAGAGCACTTTTCTACCTGTGCATGGCCCTGGGTTCATTGTCCAATAATAAATGAATGAATGAATGAATGACATTTGGAATCCACATTATTCAGTTTGTCAGGTCAGGATCAAGTTCATGATGACCATTAACTCTGGCTCTCTATTATTTCAGGAAGTTTGTTTGCCTAAATGACAACATTGATCACAATCATAAAGATGCCCAGACAGTGAAGGCCGTTCTCAGGGACTTCTATGAATCCATGTTTCCCATACCTTCCCAATTTGAGCTGCCAAGAGAATACCGAAACCGTTTCCTTCATATGCATGAGCTGCAGGAATGGTAAAATCTCATTTTTCATATAAAAGTGTGTGTGTGCATATCTTTATCTTAAATAAGTGAAATTTCTTTTATATATTATTTGCTATGTAATTTTTGTGTGTGTGTGTGAAAATACAGTTATAGGGGGCTGGAGATATAGCTCAGTGGTAGAATGCTTACCTAGCAAGCACAAGGTCCTGGGTTCCCCAGCACTGCAAAAAAGAAAATACAGTTATAGTTTTTATTGTGTTTAATATTTGAAAAACATTTAGTATCACTTCAAGGGATTGAAAAAACTAGGTGGCTGAGTTTTTCCAGTGTAATTAGAACTTTGCTTATTTATTCAACGGTTTGCTGATCAACATAGGAGTGGAAAGAAATTTTGTTTAGCACACAATGAGAGGCACATGAAGTCATTGTGGGCCAAACTGGAGGGTCTGTCTTTAGGAAAATGGAATTGGGCTAAGTCCTGAGGGCACTCTCAGATAATGGTAGGAAGGTGTCTACAAGCCAAAGGTTAAAGAAGAAAATGATGAGGGTGGTGTGGCTGCCAGGCTGACTCAGCTGGATTCATATGCTGGAAAAGGTGGGACGGAAACCTGGAGAAGAATTAGGAGCCCATTTGGTTAAGTGTTTAGAAATTATCTGATAGAGTTGTGAAGGGATGAAAACCAGGGAAGACAAGCATCAATGACAGTTTTTTTTCTTTTTTTTTCCAATTGAAATGAAAATCATGTAACCCACACCTCACCATTTCTAAGAGCATGATTCGGTAGCATTTAGGTCATGTATAATATTGTATAACATCTCCCTAGTTTTAAAACTTTTTCATTACTCCCAAAGAATTCCCCATGCCCATCAAGCAGTTCCTCCCCATTGCCTTTACTCTCAGCCCCCGGTAACTCTTAGTCTGCCTTTTCTCTAAGTATGGGTTTGCCAGCTCTGGATGGTTTTTTTTTTTTTTTTTTTTTTTTTTTTTTAGAATGAAGCTAGGGAAGGCCTGATTCAGGAAATCATTGTTTTCAGAGCTTCCAGTGGAAATTATGATCCAGGATAGACTGTTAACAGCAGAGAGTCCAGAGAGTAGGCGAGAATCAAGAAAGAAAATGCGGGAGTGTTAGAGGGCCTGAGGAGAAAAGGCAGCCATCAAAAAAGATACTTGAAGCACTCCTAACTGTCTAGGGAAAAGTGCAAGTCACACTGATGTGGGCGTTGTTTTTGCTTTCTGCTATGCTTGATTTTTCAGTCTTATTTTTCATTAGTTATCTGCTGTGGGAATCATCATTACCTATATTGAGTGCTAAGTAACAACACTGTTCTGAAAGTTTTCTGTCCATGTTTTCACTTAACTTTTCCATCAACTGTGTCTTTGTAACACTTATCCTCAAAGTATCTGGAGCATGGAGCTAGGATATGGCCTACACAAGGCATCTTGGCTTATGACTAGGATGCCCATGTGGGAACCTGGGCAGCCCACTTCCCAGAGTCTGGTCCAGCACCTGCCAGGCCTTGTTCCCCCATACCAATACCACAGTCTGACCACGTCAGAGTAGTGCACGTGCACTGAAGTACTAGCTGTGTACTAGACACAGCAATGAAAGGTACTGTTGAGTGATGTTGAACTGAAATAGCTGGCAACTAGCAGGTCCCGCCTGACTCTCCACCGTCTGCACATCCCACTGTATTCCAAAGTCACTTTGTACATTTCCTTCATTTTTTATTCTCTTGCACTGCTAGCATTTAAATAGAAGGATAATTTTATCTTTTAATTTAGGAAGATTTTTGACCCTTTGCCTGCCTCCCTGTGCCAAGCACTTAGAATATAAAGACAAAAGGCATAGAGCTTGGAGGTCCCCACAGTCTATCCAGGGATCCAGACACCAGGAATGTGGCTGACTTAGTGTACTGAGTGTGGCTGTGGGGTTCACTGCTGTTGGCGTATGAAGGAGGGAATAGCTGATTGTGCTGGGGGAAGGTAACATTTTTTTTTACCTGGATTTGAATTATCCAAATGACTTTTCCAGGTATGGAAGAGCACTTCTAGTAGAAGAAACGGCATGTGTTAAGGGAAAAGAGAGATTTTTGGAAGCCCATACCTGATATTTGATCTTTTTCTTTGTCAGAGTATGATAAACGGTACAGTTGGCAGGTGCACTGCTAATATAGGTACATTTTTATTTTTATTTTCATCTTTAGCTCAGTGGAGGAAGCTCTTTAGATGGTCCTAAGTGTTAACTCTCTAAATCTAGGCTGTGACTAAATTTACCTTCAGGGGCCCAATTGAATCAGGAAATTGTGAGCCGAAGAGTCCTCTGAGACGACTCTTTGATTCTATGTTGTGCCAGTAACACAAGTCAAGTGTGGATGTTCTTGTCATCCTCTGATTTAGGGCACTGGTTGCTCATCCCGTTCACTTCTGTGTCATCCCTCACTCTGACCCACCAACCCAACTCTTCTTTCTGGAAACAGTTGTCCCTTTTCTCTTTCCTTTCATGAGTCTCCTGTCATCTTTCATCCTATTCCCACAAAATGCCTGACTCCTTTCTGGGGTCAGCACTTCTGCACTGTACAGCAATCTCTGATGTTTGCCTCTCCTGCTTGACCGTGGATCCTTTTTAGGGATACAGGTGGTATCTTGCTGGTTTCTGGTTCCTTCCCAGCACACAGTAGGTTCTCAGTGATGAATGATTGCTGGGGCAACACATTAGCTGCCTTATAGCCGGTGCTTCTTAGCTCTTTAAAGAACACATGGATTCTGAATGACACTGTTGACACTGGAGTTGACTGAGCTGGTTGTGATCCTGGTAGCAGATGTAGGAAAGGAAGAAGAAGAACTGTGGAGGGGAGAGTGTGAGACTTAAGGTAGAGTCTTCCACTCCAACAACAGTGGTAAATGAGAACCTGAAACTCAGAACAGAGGCCTGAGGATAATTATTAGCTTATCTTCCAAACCTTATGTTAAACATTTTAAATTATTTTTCATAACAAATTATTCATTATTTCCAAATTACAGGTGAGAAATCTGTGTTGTGCTGCTTGTCTTTGTCCCCAACATTCTGTTATCTCTGGGACCACTTGATTCTATCTTCAGAATGTCCCTTCCACTGCTATTTCTTTGAATGTCTCTTCTCACTGACCAAGGCCAGCCTTTCCTTCTTTTTTCATGCCTGGACTAACACTGGACTGTGTGGCTTGGTTATCCACTTATCCTTTAAGTGGTGACCAGTTTTACTCCAGTTGTGTCACATGCCTCTGTCCCCTGCCATCCCATCCACTTTCCCACTGGTTTTATATAAAGACCCTACTGCAGGGTTTCCCAGAATGGCCAGCTCCTACCCACCCTCCTTCCTGCAGCTCAGCTGTCCTCCAGGCCTCAGCTGCAACTCTGCCCTCTGCCAGACTCTTCCCCTGTCCCCTCCAAAGCTGAAGGAAATGTACCATCTCAGCGGAGCGGTCCTCCTTTCTCTGAGATTTTTCCTCAAGATTTTGCTTTTGCTGATGTGTCTCTTTGTCTATCTGTTGTGGCCAAAATGGCTCTTAAGGTTTCTAAATATTTTTGCACTGGTACTTCATATTGTTCCTCTCTCTGTATCTCAGAAATTTTTTTTAACAAGTGATGAAGTGAATATGAACAAATAAAAGTGAGTTAAAGAGTGATTTTGTTTAAATACCACAATTTTCTTTTGAAGTCTTCTCTCCTGCCTGGATAATTTCTAGTAATCTAGTACAGTGTTTTATACCACAGTAACTAATCTGAACTCATGTTGGAACTATATGTTGTGTTAACATTTTTAGCCTTGCCTGTAAACAATGTTTTTGCTTTTCACAGCATTGTTTTGTAAAAATAGTATATAAATTACTTTTAACTAATGACAGCGAAGCCATATACAGAAGTACATATTTTCTTTCTTCTGTCTGAACAGGAGGGCATATCGAGATAAGTTGAAGTTTTGGACCCACTGTGTACTAGCTACTTTGATTATATTTACTGTGTTCTCGTTTTTTGCTGAACAGGTAAGTTTTATATATTTTACATAGGTGTTAGTATTTCTTGGTACATTATTATCTGAGTCTTTTAGAAAATAATATAAATTCACAACTAGAATATTTTAAATTCTGTTAGCTTATAACACATATGCCAATATGTGAAATATATTTTATAACATTTAGGCAGTCAGTATAAGAGATTTTTATTCATATATCTTCTAAATCCATTACCTGTCTTCTTCTTGCCTGACTCTTAGTGGATTAACTTGTACATTTCGAGCTAAAACTGAAAAACTCTACTTAATTTTAACCCAAAACCTGCCTAGAATCCTTGTCTGATGCTAGTTTTTATGGGTCTCTGATTTTCTTTCTTTCTCTTTTAACTTTCCTGAAACAGCCTCAGCATCTTCTCTTCAGATACCCCCTGGGTGTGTGTGCCCTGCACACATGGGTAGTATACCTCCCACTTCAGTGAATTCCTGGGTTCCCCTATCCCCGCCCCCTCTGCTGTTTTAGTCCCTTACCGTTAGGCTCGCCTCTGCGCCCACTCTCAGCTTCCTTGATGTGAAGGTCCTGAAGACGTAGGGATGAAAAGAGAGGGATAAGAGAATCCTCATTAGGCTGCAGGTATGAAATGCCCTGAAGAAAAAAGATTGAAGGAGGAGAACGGCAACTGAGGTGACCTAACTTGTGTGGGGCAAACAGCCCCACCTCAGCCTCTGGTCAAGGTGACTCTTGAGTGACCTTTTCTAGTTGTCGTCCAAAGGAGATGTACACCAGGTTTACTTGCACTAAGAGAAAAGAGGTGCCTAAAAATTGAGAGCTTTAGAATAAACACTGAGCTTCCTGCCACTGATGGAAGGAAATTCAGAAAATGGAGATTGGACAGGTAAGTAGGATGGCAATTTAATACTTACTCATCTTCAGGTTCGAATATTTTGTTCCTAATATTTTTGTTGCCATTGTTCCTGGCATGTAAAAATCTTACAAAAAAAAATTCAGAAAGACTACTTACTTTTAGAATAGGAGTCCATTGAGAGATTTATGAGTCTAAACTGTCCAAGGATAGGGAAAAAGAGGGAGCTGGGCTAAAAGGAGCCACTGGGGGGCAGTGGAAGAAAACAGGAAGGTCAGTCTTTCCTGGGTCCTTCATAGGAGCAGAAAACAATGAACAGAATGAAAGAGGTAGGAGGGAGAAAGGAAAGGAAAGCCTCTAGTTACCCTGCTTTCCAGCTACTTGAATCAAGCTCTTGTCCCCTGCCTTCCTACCACCAAGAGGAACAAACCAGTCGATACCACTTCTTCCTCTGCTCAAATCCCATGCATCAACTAAACCACAGTGGTACATGCCCCTGCTCCAGCCTCCCAAGGAAGCAGTAACTGGATCTGCTTGGCAGGAGAGAGGGAGGCAAAGCACACAAGAGGGATCCCAAATGGAAACCATAAGAACATGGTTTGCCCCCCCCCCATAAGGACTAGGTTTTATTTTTAATTTTTATTTTAATTTAGTTTTATTTTTCATTGATTCTTTTTAGTTATACATGACAGTAGAATTCTAATTAGGAACCCATTCTTGTGGATGATCATTGAAACTTTTATAGTGTTGGTGACATTTTTTATTTCAATGATAGCATGGGTAACTGTGTTCATAAGGAAAAATGTATTATTTAATCCCAATTCTGAGCTACTGATTTACAAAAGAATTTTTATATTACAATCCTTTCATAAATTAGGTACTTTATTTTCAAATGATTTTTGCTAAGTATAGAAAAAACTGTCAGTACGGTTTTTAATATAGATGTATTTTAAAAATTCTGCCTTACAACTGCAGTCATATTAAAACCCAGAGAGTGTCTTACTGGTTACCTAGAGTCCATTCCCTTTTGTGGAAAGACTTGACAAATAGAAATCTTGAAAATAAATGTCTGGTAATAGGTATACAAAAATCTATAGTTACGGGTTTTAGAAAAATGAAGTGTGGGCCCAAATAATTTTAATCCTCTTGGGTCTGTTTCTGGACATATACCTAGGCACATTGATCCTACAAAATTAAAATTTGCTTTTGTTTCAGGGAGGAATGAGGAAACTTGTTTTTTGACTTTTTTACATATAAGACTATGGAAATGATTAAGGACAAATGTCTCAGAAAGTTGGATGCACTCACACTCATTCATCAGTATGGAAAATTGAAATTTATTTTCTGTCTTCCCTTGTTTAGTTAATTGCTCTTAAGCGGAAGGTGTTTCCCAGGAGGAGGATAAACAAAGAAGCCAGTCCCGATCGAATCAGGGTCTAGAAGATCTTCATTTGAATATCACCTACCTCAGAATTTACTGAGCATTTTGAAACTCAGCATCACTGAAGTGTCTTTGTGATGTGATGTGCAGCCAGCGTGGCCCAAAGAAGGGAAAATATTCAGAACCATACTGTGCTGTGGCATGAATATAGCCCACTGCCCAGGAATTATTTAATCAATTCCAAAAACTTAGATGTGGAACAGCTCTGAACTGATTTTACTTCTAAAGCATTTACTCATGGACCTGTCATCTTTTTATGAAAACCCTCACGGATACGCTGCTAATTTCCATCTGTAACCATTGCAAGCTAAGGGAGAAGCCCAGGCCAGCTTGGGAGCAATTGCTGAGAGACCCCCGTCTTTTCATTCCAAAGCCTTTTTCTATAGTTTTGCACTTTTGTTTTTCTTTTTTCCATTTCTCATTTTTCAGATAAGTAGCTATTAAGCTAACAAGTTATTCTTGCTTCTGAAAAAAGTGAATCAAGATGTCTAAACGTGATTTTATAGATGCTATTTAAATAATGTAGTTAATATCATCTCTTATTGGCAATATGCAAATTATTGATTTTATTAATGTGTAAAGTGGTCTTAAACCACTAATAACTACTGAAGAGCTCAGTGACTGACATTGGAAATACTTTGTACTTGTTTACTTTAGTCCCTATGAATACTGTGATTTTGTGTGCAGGCCTAATTACAAAGGGCTAGAGTTAAGTAGCAGTGCTACTTACCAGATGTAATTATGTTTTGGAAATGTACATATTCAAACAAAAGTGCCTCATTTTAGAAATGAGTAGTTCTGATGGCACAGGCACAGTACCTTGGTGTCTAGTTTAATACTCATCAGTATATTCCAGTAGCTCTCTTTCTCTGAATTGGTTTTGTATAAAGCAAGGGTCAACAAACTTTTTCTGTAAAAGGCCAGATAGTAAATAATTTCAGGACACAAATGTCTCTATCACATATTGTTCGTCATTGTTTTTATTTTTTTAAGCAGTCCTTTAAAACTGTAAACCCTGTGTTTAGCTTGCAGCTGTACAAGAACAGGCCATAGGCCAACATTGGCTAACCATTGAGGATTAGTATTTTTTATGTCTGGGGTAAACCCTGAAGTTTAGCCATGTTTTGTTATATCATTATACATTGGATTTAGGGAAACCTAATTCCATGAGTCCTGTTTGAAATTTGACAGGTATTTTAGATCATGATCTCAACAGTATTCTTCCACAGTGGCACACATTTTGTAAAAAGAACTTGAAATGTAAATACTGTGTTTGTGCTGTAAGAATTATGTATTTCAACAACTGAAGTCTCCTAAAAAGTTATATTTGTCTGATGCTTTGATTTTTAAACCTTTGGGGATTTATTTTTAAATCCACATTCAACAAATTACTTGAGTGCCTACATGGTGTGTCAGACTCTGTCCTGAATACTACTGAAATTAAGTGAAAAGTAGGGTGAAGACAGGAATATTTTAACACACTGGAGAATATTGTTTTATAAGGAGAAAAGAGGTTCAAAAGGAACTTATCATATGGTCAAATTTTAGGAGACTATCTGGGTTTCATTGTAAAAGCAAAGAATTTATTCTTGAAGTTATAGAGAAATGAATATTTGGGTATAATGGAGATTTATGCAGTTAGATGAACATAGACCCCACCTAACTAGGGGTTTGACAATGGGATAGATAATAGAACCATAGAATATTCATGGGATCATTCATCTAATGATTCAGCAGAATATTAGCACGTATGAACTTCGGAAGCTGATGAGTAGTCTGTGTCCTTAAAATTTTTTAAGGCATCAGAACCATTAGTTCAAATGAAATTCTATAGAAAGCCAACGTGTCTTAGGCTGTTTGTGTTACTATAACAAAATACATGAGATTGGGTAATTTATGAAGAACAGAAACTTATTTTCTTATAGTTTTGGAGGCTGGGAAGTCTAAGATCAAGGTGCCAGCAGGTTTAGTTGGATGAGGGGTAGTCTGCTTCCAAGATGACACCTTGGAATGCTGTATTCTCCTGAGGAGGAAGAACACCATGCTCTCACATGGCAGAAGGTGGAAGGACTAAAGGATGAACTCTCTATGGCAAACCCATTTATAAGGGAATCTCATCCCATGCATGAGGTCTTATCACTTCCCCTAAGTATTACCTGCCTCTTAATACTGTTATTTTAGTGATTAAGTGATTAAGTTTGAACTTGAATTCTAGAGGAAATAAAAACGTTCAAATCATTGTGTTCTATGATACAGAAGAAGGAAAGCTGCTGTGCTATCTGAATACCCCTGTGCCTCCAAACCCCAGGTCCCCGCAGGCAGAATTTCAAAACCACTGAACCAAGCCTTTTTTTTTTTTTTTTTTTTAATCAATGGCAGTAAGGCTGGGAGCACTACCTGACTTGGCTCAGTTCTCAGAGCAGTCAGAGGCAGAGGTGGGATTGGAACCTAGATTGTCTTTTTCCCATCACTTCCAGACCATGCTACCTCCACAGGGCAGTGGCACATGTGGGTGGTCACACTCTATGTGGTCAGATTGCAAGGGTTCAAGGTTTGGACCCTACACATGGTTTGCTAGGATTCAGCTTACTCTTCTGAAATGTGGGAATGAATACTGGTAGCTATTTCATAGGCCATTGGCTATGATTAAAGGAAATGACCTATGCAGCGTACCCAGGACAGTGCCTGGCAATCGTGTCTGCCTGGCAAGTGCCAGTGATGATGGTGGTAATGACCAAAGAATGTGTTAAGGGGTTGAATCTAGGCCAGAGGTGGGGCTCCTGGTCCAGTCATTGAGATGAGGGGATTCTACTACCCTTCACTAAGAAAGTAACACACTTTAATTAAAAAGAAAGATTGCTACACACACTTTATTTCTTCAAATATGTTTATTTTTAGGGGTCAGGAATATATCTCAGAGGGAGAGCACTTGCTTAGTATACATGAGCCCATGGATTCTATCCCTAGCACTCCAAAGATGGAAAAAATAAAAAGAGCATTTACTTTTAAAATTATTTCTTCACATATCTAACAGATCAAGGATTTAAAAATAAACTTTAATTACTTCTCAAGTCAAAACATTTAAGGAAGAAGCAGTACCAGTCCCACAAAGATTCCTTCAGAGAGTAGGAGAAAAAGAAGGAAAACACCATTGAACCATCCTCTGAGGTGAGCACAACCCCAGCCCCAGTGCCTGGCTCCCATCCCACAAGGACACCACATATACAATATACCCCACAAGAAACCCATATAGAACACTAGTTGGCTTCAGTTACTTGCCAAAAGAACAACTTTTAGGACAAAGCTGGATCTGTTCCAGGAAGACAGGATTCGTCCAACACTTAGAAATCAGTGCAATTCATTGTATCAGCAGAACCAATAAAAACCACATAACAGCGTCAACAGAGTTTTTCTTTTAACAAAATTATGAAAATTTTAAAGAGACTAAGCACCATGAATTCCCATTTGTCCAACAGTTGTTAAGGTTAATTTTTCTCTGTTGATATATTTTAAAGTAAATCTTAGACTTGGGGTAGAGACATGAGTACAGAGCATCTGGTGGTTGAGGTGAAGGGGGTGTCTTGGTCCTCTAACTGCTCTTCCCTCCCATTCCCTAGTAACAGCTGCATCTCTCTGAGTACACTTGGTATGCTAAGTGGTTTATGTTCATAATTTCATTTTATCCACAACCCACACTCATTTATCAGTGAGAAAACTGGGCCTCTTGCCTGAATCATATGTACAAGATCTTTCAAAGGACCATAGCACTTACACAAATGTTGCTTTTATTTATGGGTAAGTAGTGATCCATTGAATTCTGTATTCTAAATCTGCTTAGAATTACTCTGTTTTCCTGTATGATTAAAATGAGACAGAATAGTAAGGACTTTTTGGCAAACAAACTATTCATTGTAGTGGAGAAAAGTGGAGTGGAGAAAAGCTACACAAGACACAATGATAGACTGAGAGAAGATCATCAGATGAGACTACAGAAAAGACAGCTGAACTGTGCACAGGCCAGGTGGTACAAAATAGCCATGGTGCTTGGGAAAACTGCATGATGCTCAGAAAGGAGAGGCGAGAAGGGGAGTTAACGTGAAAGGCTGAAGATCCCTGCATGTACAAAATAGCCATGGTGCATGGGAAAACTGCATGATGCTCAGAAAGGAGAGGCGAGAAGGGGAGTTAACGTGAAAGGCTGAAGATCCCTGCATGACACCCCCAATTGTGTTAGTGTATCTGAGGAACCCCCGAAGGCTTTTGGGCACCACCAAGTAGGATCTGGAGGTAGATCTGACTCAGAATCCCCACTCTCTTGCTGAACTTTTCTAATCCATTCTGGGGATAATAAAACCCAGATAGTAGGTTTTTACAGAACTAGATACAATGTATATAAAATGCTCCCACATTTGGAATGGTATAAATAAGTGATAGCTACTAGGTGACAACTGGAGATTATGATCAGGTTTTGACTTTAGAACAATTACCAGCAGCAAGATAGAGAATGGGATAGCAAAAGAGCAGGTGAAAAATGATGGTCTAAATTAGGGCAGCAAAGTTGGGAGAGATGAATCCTGTAATGACTAGAACTGAAATGTTTAATGATGTTTAAAGTCCAGAAAGGGAATTCTTCAACGTTCAGCTTAAATCAGAGACACTCTGAAGAGTCTGTCTTTGGTTAAAATAAACATTTGTTCGTTTGGTTGTGTTTTTGATTTTCATTATGCTGGAGATTGAATCCAGAGCCTTGCACATGCTAGGCAAATGTCTACCATTGAGCTGTACACCCAGACCCTGAATGTGTGTGTGTGTTTGTGTGTGTGTGTGTGTGTTACCGGGGATTGAACGTTGGGGCACTTCACCACTGAGCTACATCCCCACACCCTTTTAATGGTTTATTTTGACAGAGAGTCTCATTAAGTTATTGATAGTCTTGCTAAATTGCTGAGTTTGGCCTCCAACTTACTATCCTCCTGCCTCAGCCTCCTGAGTTATTGGGATTACAGGTATGCACCACCATGCTTGGCTCTAAATTTACTTCTTAATGCAGTTCTGGGCTTCCAGAAATTAATGGAACCATTTCAGGGGGAAAATAAAAACTGAAAGAAGAATAGTAAGCAATATGCAACCATGAAATACCAAAATTGGAGTCAGAAAATAAGCCCTGTAGAGTAGGACTTATATACCTGATATTTACTTGGATTCTTGAAAAAAGTCCAATTAATAAATGTACATCTGAAGGAAACAGACATCTCTCTGGAAGAAAGTACTTGAAGTTTAAACTCTCAGGACTGCCAGACAATTAAGATCAGATAACGGGCACAATGGCACACTCCCGTTAAGCCCAGTGACTTGGGATGTTGAGGCAAGTTCAAGGACACGCTCAACAACTTAGTAAGACTCTGTATCAAAAAATAAAAAGGGCTGGTGAAGTAGCCATGTGTGTGTGTGTGTATGGAAGCATGCTAGCCAGAATAATTGGAAACAACAGAACTAAATCTCACTAAAGACCTTAGATGTTACACTTGACAGAGAATGAAATGTTAAGGAGGAAGTTGGAGACTCCTAATCAGCAAGCAACAAGAAGCCATTATAAAATGAGTTAGAAGAGATTCAAAACTAATCAAGCAAAACTGGAAAAAATAAATAAAACATTGTTAGAAATGAATCAGTGGAAATATCTAATAAAAGACTCAATTCATTTGAATGGAAAAACTAGTGATCTGGAAGACATAAAGAAAATAGCTCCATTGTGGTGAAAGATACAGGGGAATGCAAACTATGAAAGGGAAGTTTATGGTTAGGTTTTTGCAACTCATTATTTCATTTCTTAGCAAAGTAAGAATAGAAGGCAAACTTTCAAAAGGGGAAAACAAATCCACATACAGCATCGTCATTGTTAACAGAAACTTTAGACACATGTCCTTTAAAATGGAGACAAAGACAAGAATGTCCAATATTTGTGCTTCTATTTACTGATACAAGAGATCCTGGTCAGTCCAGTCAGAAAAGGAAAAAATAAGAATTATAAAGCAAGAAACCAAAGTGTGATTAGTCACAGATATTATTATAAAACCCCAGACTCTACAATCAAGTTATCAGAAATAATAAAGAGTTTAGCAAGATTAATATCAGAAATCAATTACAATTTTACATAGCAACAATTAGAAAAAATATCAAAAATATAATTTATAAAGCAATCCAATAAAATATGCAAAATCTGCATAAGATAAAAAATTTAACTTTATTGAATGATATTATTGAAGTCCTAAAAATAGAAAATATACTATATTCAAGAATAGTGAAATTCAGTAATCTCTAAATTGTTTTATAGATTTGGTGGCATTCCAATAAAAATTCCAGCAAGTTATTTTTCATGGATGTTGGATAAACCCATCCTAAAATTACTTGAAAAATTCAAGTATACTCAGGATACTGTGAGGATAAAGTAAGATATGAGACTTGCCCAGTGAGACATAAAAGCATTAATAAAATTGGAACAATGAAAACTGTGGTTTTGGCACATGGATGTGGGTAGACTGGCCAGAAAAACAGGCTAACAAAACAGGCTCCTGGACATTACCTTGATTTGATGATCACATGTATATGTATTGAACTATCACACTATGCCCCATAAATATCTACAATTATTATAAGTAAAAAAAAAAAAAGACCATCAATAAATGATGATGGGACAGTAGTTTCTATGTGAAGGGAAAAAAAAGTAATTTGATCCCTGACAAAAGACACAAAGATTAATTCTAGATGAACGAAGCCATGAAAAAAAAATCTTAAAATTTTACTGAAAATATAGTGGAATATTTTTATAACTTCAGGGAAACAATAAATTTCTTTTAAAAGATACCAAAAAAGGAGCGCTGGATTTGTTCCTCCCTGCACTTGCTTAGCACGCTTGAAGCACTGGGTTCAATCCTCAGCACCACATAACAATAAATAAATAAAATAAAGGTTCTGTGTCCATCTACAACTACAAAATAAAAATTAAAAACAACAACAACAAAAAAAAAAGTTGTGGAGATTAATACTCAGCATAAAGACCTACAAACCAGTAAGAAACAAATTAATATCCAGTTGAAAAATGGGCAAGAAACCCAAGTCAACATTTTCAGGAGACAGGGAGATGCCTACTGGGCATTAGAGGAGCTTAATCTCATGAGTGATTAGAAAAATATAAAAAGACCCGAAACAAATATCATTTTATATCCACTAGAATGGCAAAAATGGCACAAAAAAAAAAAAAGAGTAAAGAAATCCGACAATGCCAGTAAAGAGGAGTACGTTTGACAGGGATACATTTTGTTGGTTGCAATACAATTGGACACAATTGAGGGTCACTCTGTATCACCAGGCGCGACAGCGACCCCACTCAGAGATACTCTGTAAACAGTTCAGCCCGGCGCTCCCCTCCACAGCGAAGGTCATGAACTTGGACCACACGGATTCATGAAGCAGTTCACATTTTTATGTTAATAAAATAAAAAACTTAATAAAGTTGTCCTTATGTTGAAATATTTCTAAAAAAAAAAAGAAATCAGAATGTTCAATCGGCTTTGGAACTAACTCAGATGTATACTGACAAGAAAATCCATGGAAAAATCGTGGAATAGTGGGGTTTTGTTTTTGTTTCTGCTCTGCGCAAACGAAACTCAGCCCCGTGGTTCAAGGGCAGGTACGTTTGGTAACAAAAGTTAGCAAACGGGAGGAGTTGAACGTTCAGCACGCCCCGCTGGTAACTTTCGCACCTCTCAGAAACCGCGGGAAAGGGGCGTGAGAGAAAGGGGCGGGCTGAGGCGGATAGGCTTTCCTGAGGAGAATCCGTGAATCCAATTCGGTGAAGGTGTACTTCACAAAGTAGGTAATGTGTTCATTTGTTTCATAGTTCGCACTGTCTCTTCACATTTTTTGAGATTATATAAATTTAAAATGTAGAAACTGGAAGGCGCCAAGCCTCAAGCGCGGGCTAAAACGTGGGCGTGGCGAACGTGCCCGAGAGCGATCGCCCCGTGGGGGGGGCGGGGCTCGTCTCCGAGCACGCATGCGCCCGGCGTTCAGCCAATCAGCCAGGCGCTTGGCTGAGGCGAGACTGGTTTTTCTCCCGCTCGAATAGCAAATTGCCTCAGAAAGGTTTTCTGGAGGCGAGGACGACGAAGCAGCTGAGTTCTCAGGTGAGGAGCCAGGATAGGGGAGGCCGGAGCGTTGGGAGTCTAGTAACGGGATGGGGCCACTGAGGTTTTATTGAGGTGTAAGGAGGGGTGGGATTTGTCGGCTTGGGGGTTCCTGCGGGCCGAGACTACTCTTGCTTTTGAGGTGAATCCCCATTGGCGTTACCTGGGGCCTCCGACGGGAAGATGGGGCCGGGGTCCCACCGAGGGCAGAGCCTGGGGCAGGCGCGGGTGGGTGGAGGGCAGGTGGCGGAGCCGCGTCTGGGGCCGGGTTTTTGGGGAGCGCGGCTGGGGCCTGCCTCCGCCTTCTCGCTCCTGCGGGCCCCAAAACCGTTAAAAACCAGGGCAGGGAACTGGGGACTCCTTCATTTTCATTTTAGGAAACCTCTACAACATACATGTATGTCCGCATCATAGAATTTTCCTAGGCCCGCTTGGACTTTTTTTTTGTGGTGGGTGGGTGGGTGGGTGGGGGGTCCGGGGATTGAACTCAGGGGCACGGCCTCTGAGCACATCCCCAGCCCTGTTCTGTATTTATTTAGAGACAGGGTCTCACGGAGTTGCTTAGTGCCTCGCCATTGCTGAGGCTGGGTGTGAACTCGCGCTCCTCCTGCCTCAGCCTCCCGAGCCGCTCGGATTACAGGTGTGAGCTGCTGGGATTACAGGTGTGCGCCACCGTGCCCGGCCTTTCTGTTTGCTTGGTGTTTTTTTTTTTTTTTTTTTTTGCTGGACTGGGGTTGGAACCCGGGGCGAGCGCTCCAGCGCTGAGCGATACCCTCAGCCCCAGTCCCGTGGAACTCCTCTGGGAGATGAGTGTTGCCATGAACTTAAGTCTGGCATGATCTGTTTTGCCAGCAACCGCGATTCCACTTTGAGACTGAGATGTGGAATAGATTTGCCCAAATTTAGCAAGAATCTGGCAGAGGTGGGACTCAAATTCAGATCTCGAAATCCTCATGGGCACAGCACTTTTGGAGTCATTATGTTCTTGATCCTTTTTGGTACCAGGGATTGGAACTCAGGGGCACTAGACCACTGAGCCACATCCCCAGCCCTAGTTTGCATTTTATTTAGTGACAGAGGCTCACTGAGTTGCTTAGCACCTCGCCATTGCTGAGGCTGGCTTTATCTTGCGATCCTCCTGTCTTAACTTCCCAAGCCTCAGGGATTACAGGTGTGCACTACTGTGCCCCACTTTGTTTTTCCTTTTTAACCAACAAATGTCAATAGGTTAACTTTTGGACCAACGAAATGGGTAACATTTAAAATTTTATCAGTTGGTTTAAATGATGCTTTTGGAATCAGTTTGAGAGACTTGTCTTTTTTTTTTTTTTAAGTCTGAAGACATCTGATCGAAACATGGTACCTTCTGTAAGAAAGCATTCTGGGAAATCTGGGAAACAATCAGTGGAGGATCAGCTTGTAAGAGTCTTTGACTTTGAGAAAGAAGATAAAGATCTGAGTGGTTCAGAGGAGGATGTTGCTGAAGGTACTGTATACCTAAAGCTGGACAGTTATGATGTCCTGTGGTTCATTTGTTTTGAATCTACTTTATTTAAAATAAAATTTTGTTAAGCATTTTCATGTGCTTTGTTTCTCCTTTGAATCCTAATACTCCTGTATCAGACTTGCCTTTGCCATCATTATTCCCAACTTCTCCATGAATAGTACACTGCTTACTATGTATGACCTTACCCCAGGAAGACTTGAAAGATTGGTCCTATAAAATAGTTCTGAAACTTGATTTAATTTTACCCAACCTGCAGAGAAAGTACTGTTTATATATCTACTTTTAAAATTATAGTGGCAAAATGCTTAAAAGACTCACAAATGAAAATTATGTCGTTAAAATTTACCAAAGTAGCATACTTAATATAAAAAATGTTTTCATTTTTTGTCAATACAGGAAAGACCCCAGCAATTGATAAGCATGGGAAGAAAAGGCCTTCTGCAGGAATAGTTGAAGATATGGGGTAACATATTCAAAATAAGAAAAATTGGCTTTGGTTGTCTGACAAGTATTGTATGTAAAATACTTGGCTGTGATATTTCTTCCAAAATAAGTATGATATTTTATGGATCTTTAATTAAAAGTTTATTTTTTTTTCCTGCTGGGGTTGAACTTAGGCACTTGCACATGCTAGTCAAAAATGCTCTGACACTGAGTTACATTCCCCATCTCTAAAAGTTTTTTAAGTGTAATTTCTTTACAGGGGTGAAGTACAGAACATGCTGGAAAAATTTGGAGGTATGTTTTTGGAGATTTTCATTTAAAGAAATTATTGAAAACCACATAGTAATTTATATAACAGAAAATGTTAATCAGTGACCTACGCAACTATTATTTCTTTGCTCACATTTGGGATTTTGCATAACCAAGTGTGATTTAGTTTCATTAATTTCCTTACTTAACCCTTTTCACCATGTGAGAATGATGCTTTTAGACATGTGTAGCTTTAATGGAATTTTAGGCGGGGGAAAGAATGGGAAAAGTATATACTTCTTTGTAATTTAAGATTGAGTAACTCGTGTACATAGTACATATCTATATATCTGTATGTACATCAGTTTTTCATTTACTCTATATTTTAGAACTCTTCCTGTGTTCCTTTCTTTTGGGAGGATTATAAATTGAAGGCTCTAAAATAACTATTGTTATTTTTACATTAATAAACTGCAGTTGAAAATGAAAAACAATTTTGCTAGCCATTAAGACATTTATAATCAGGTCCAAAATTTTTAAGTTTTTTTATGTTAAATATCAATTACAGGGAAATTTAAGGGAAAATACTCTTTAAAATGAGTCAATATTTGGCTTCTCAGAAGGATTATTCATACAATCAAATATTTTTCTTTAATATGTGTTTTGTTCGGTGACAGTTCACTGTTTTACAAATGTATAATTTGGGATGCTAAAATTATAAAATATTTATATGTAGTACAGCACCATCATGATTATTGAGTGATAACTATTTGTGGTAGATCCATAGTATTATTTGAAGTATTAAAATATTATGAATTGCAGTGCTTAGTGGTAAAATGTCTACAAGAAAGCTCCATGAAAGCATTTATTTAAAGTATTCTTGGGACTGGGGATGTGGCTCAAGCGGTAGCGCGCTCGCCTGGCATGCGTGCGGCCCGGGGTCGATCCTCAGCACCACATACAAACAAAGATGTTGTGTCCATCGAAAACTAAAAAATATTAAAATTCTCTCTCTCTCTCTTTCTCCCCCCCCATCTCTCACTCTCTCTTAAAAAAAATAAAGTATTCTTAAATGAATTCATCTATTAAACTAAGATTTTTTTCTATCTTTGGTCTTTGTTTCTTTTAATAAAAAATATACTTAATAGTGTCATTAACTATATTTTTAACATAATTTTCTTATTTGGTATCCTTTTTTAATTAGGCTTTTTAAAATTAGGTTTATAATAGATTATTTTCATGTGTTTTATATAATGAGTTCTAATAAGGATTCAGCCAAGTGTGTCCTTTTTTAGCTTTTGTTAAAATATTTTCTCGTGAGGAAATTGAAGTCTATCCTGTCCTTTGTTTTATTAGCTCTTTTTTTTCTATCACCCCTAAATTTAAAAATTATTTTCACTTAGGAAAATCAGAATTGGGATGAGGCTGGGGAATCCTTTATCCAAAATGCTTGGGACCAGAAATGTTTCAGATTTCAGAGTTTTTTGGATTTTGAAATATTTGCACAGTCTTACTAGTCTGAAATCTAAAATCCTGAATGCTCAAAAATATAAAACTTTTTGTATATTATATTGGTATTTTAAATTTGATTTTAAATGTCTCTTTAATATTTTAATGAGCTTTACCCATAATTATATTTACTTGGATATGTGGGAACAAAATAATTTTCTCCAATATTCAGTTTTAATGAATGTTTCTTTCAATATAGCTGACATTAACAAAGCTCTTCTTGCCAAGAGAAAAAGATTAGAAATGTATACCAAGGCTTCTTTCAAAACCAGTAACCAGAAAATTGAACATGTTTGGAAAACACAGCAGGAGCAAAGGTAAGGTTGCTGGGTTTTTAAGGTCACATTGGTATCACTTAGTATATATTGTACCAGTCACTTATGAAAAGTAGTATTATGATCTTCTATTTTTTGGAAAGTTTAGTGAAAATATATTTGGCTTGATTTTTCCTCTAAGTAAGTAGTCCTGTAACCTCATGCCTTCATAGAATTGATAACTGCTTCTTAGCAGTGAGTGAACATTACATTTTTTGTTGCTATTTTTTAGATATACAATAATAAGGGTGTATTTTGATATGTTTTACATACATGGAATATAACTTCCCATTATTATGGGTGTATATGATGTGGAATTACACTGGTCATGTATTCGTACATGAACACAGGAAAGTTATGTCGGGTGTAAATTACTTTTTTCTCTTTCCAGATAACAAATGAGGTTTTTAAATTATAAAAATAATGCACATTCACTCCAGAAATATACTAGTTAAGTAAAAGGTAAATATCATAGAAATTATTAGTCATCTTATAGTTAACTATGTTTGACAATGTAAGAAGAGGTCAATTTTATATTGTAAATATTTTTTATATTTTCACTGATTTAACTAATCCTTTGTACAAAATCTTTCCTGTGCCAAAATGGAGAAAAAAGTCAAAGGACATATTTCTATTTAGAAATGTTTTAATCTGTTTAACATATCAAAATGTACATTCAGTAGGGGAAAATGAAAAATAAACTCTTTGGAGAGCAAATAAATTTTTCTGGAAAATTTATATAAATGATAAAATTTTCAATAGCTAAAGCATGTGAGAGGACTTTGTTTTAGCTTATTAGGGAAAAAATTCTGGAATCAGTATGAATCTAATTTTACTTTTTGGATTCCTATCAGAATATTTAAGTTGCTTTGATTTCCTTCTTTTTTTATATAGTATAAAAATACACCAACTCAATATTGTCTTGCATGTTTTTTTTTCCTATTGGCATGAAGTGTGACAACATTCATTATTATGTTTTACAGACAGAAGCTTAACCAAGAATATTCTCAGCAATTTATGAATCTGTTTCAGCAGTGGGATATAGATTTGCAGAAAGCTGAGGAACAAGAAGAAAAACTAGCTGTTGGTATCATTATTAGCTTTTCAGTTAATTTATTATAACCAAGTCTCAAGTATTAGTAGAGAATCTAGCTTTGTATTAAGCCCATGAACTAAACCAGATTCCATTTCTCATTATTGGCTTTTTTTTTTTTTTTTAAAGATGCTGAACTGCAGACCACAGAATAGGAATATATTATACTCATAAAAGCTGTTAGCCATCTTACATTGGTTGGAATTCTTGATTTTCCAGTGACAAAAATTTGTTAAAGGACAAAAGAAGGATTATTGGATAATATAAATGAAAATCAGTGTAGTTTAGATTCAGGCATACCTGATGGGGATAGGAAAGGGTTGCTTATGTAGTGCAACTTGGGACTATTGCCAAACCTTAGTGGGTTCATCTTGATAGATTTTTTTTTTTTTTGTTGTTGTTGTTCAATTCTAGACTTACTACAAATTTTTAAAATAATTTCATAACTGCAGTGGATTGAGATAATCTTTCTCGCTAGCTCTGGCAGAAAGTTCTGGAGGAATATCCTGATTTAGTAGTTCATTCCAGAGCTAATCACTATAGTCAGAATATAGTTTACTCTTAATTTTTTTTTCTCTTTTTAATATGAGATGCTGGAGATTGAACCCTTGGTCAGTACATGCAAGGCAAAGCATTCTGTCACTGAGCTATAGCCCCTACCCAGAACATAGTTGACTCTTAATGTGTTATGGGAGATAGAAGTCAGCCCTGCTCAAATACTTTGCATTAATTGTTCTTTCAACTTATCCTTTCATTGTTTGTAATTATCAAACATTCCTTAAGAGCTAAGGTATTGACTTGGGAGCTGGTTAACTCAATTTTGGAAATGTTAAATTTGAAATGCACATGAAATGTCTAAGGAGAGGTTGAATAGGTCACTGGTATATTACTCTGGAGTTCAGGAGAGAGAGGCTAAAGAAACAAAGTTGAGTATTAGTTTAAAGACAGTTTTTAAGCCATGAAAACTGGATGAGATAAAGTCATGATTGTAAATTATAAATTTTACTTGAATGTTTAGTGTTCTGGAAGTAAGGGAGAACCCGCAAAGGAAACTCCATTATGTTTGAGCTAATATCTAATGTGTAAACCACTCTACACCAAATAAAGCAAGCTTTTTAAGAAGGAAACAGGATTACTTTTGTTACATGCTGCTTACAGGCCAAATAGGGTGGATTTGGCAATGTGGAGGACCATTGAAGTCCTGGATCAGAATGATTTTGGTAGAAAAGTGAGGGCAAAAATCTGATTAAAATGAGTACAAGACAGAATGGCAAAGAAATAAGATGACCTGAGGAGAAAAATAGGTTTTTTTTTTTTGTTGTTGTTGTTCTTTTTGTTTTTAAGAGAAGTGGCAACATGTCTGTGTATTGACAGGAATAATTTAGAGGGACAAATTTAAAATAACAGAAAGAGGGAAGCATTTGCTGAATTCTTGAGAATGGGTGGGACATGTGAAGAAGTTGGCCTTACGCACAAGGATAGTTCATCCTTTGAAACAAAAGGGAATGCAGAGTATCTTGAGCATAAATTAATGTAGGTGAACAGTCGATATTGTAATGGGAAACTGATAAAGTTCTCTTTAGATTTCTTTTATTTCTTGAATAAGATAATCAGATGGTGAAAGTCTTGCTTCTAGATAGAGTAGCTAGAGAGTTGAATTTTTCAGGGTTGAGGTTTAACCAATTAAGTGTGACAAAGAGTCAGAAAGGGGCAAGGTGTATATGTAAAGGAGTAATTATAATAATTGTCCATATAATTTAAGCTGGGAAAGAGGAAAGTTAGGACAACAGGAATAGGAATGACAGTGAAAATAGGTAGAATTAATGGATTTAGTTTCCTGATATATTATTGAACTGTATTACTAAAGAGAGTAAGCTTGAATGTTGAGGTGGTGATCAAATACTGGGATGTGTGGAGAAACAGTTATGCATATGCAGTGTACCTGGACTCTGGAAAAATACAGTTTGAGATCAAATCCTGGTTTGAGCAATTGGTACCTGTGAAACTATGGACAAATTATTTAACTTTAATTCTTAGTTTCCTCAACTCTAGAAGTGACTCATGAGTACCTATCTATCTCACAAGATTAAATGAGTTCACATAAGTTTGAACTTATAAGTCTGACACAAAGTTAATATATATTTTGTTTGCCATTATCAATACTATAGAAAGGTCCTATCATTGATAAAGGCAAAATCTAGTGTATAAGTATGTAAGTGAATGGCTAAAATAGGGAAGACAAAAATCATTGGTGGAGGATAGGTTAAGGAACTGAAAGACCACCATTATAGAAGATCATCCATGTGGACATTGAAATTACCTAGAATAATACATGTCTTGAGCATTAAGATTTCCTACTCATTGACTGGTAGGATTATTATAATTATTCCATATTAGCAATAAACACAAATTATCTAAACTCTGTCATAATAGTTATTGAAACAAAAACTTAAAACTACCAACTTATGAACTATTCTTTTCAAGTGCAATATGGAATTATTTTTTGCTAAGTTTAAAACTTCAGGGCTGGGGATATATCTCAGAGGTAAAATGTCTAACTTGTGTGAAGCCCTAGGTTTGATCCCCAGCACTGAAAACAAACAAAACAATTTACCAAATTGTTATTACCACAGTTTTTTCTTTTTATGATTATAGAATATGTTTCGACAACAACAAAAGGTTTTTCAACAATCTAGAATTGTTCAGAATCAGAGACTGAAAACAATTAGACAACTATATGAGCAGTTCGTAAAGGTAAATGTTGTACATTTTGTAACAATACAGTCTTAAAAAAACAATATACTTATGGAAATAGAAAATAATTCTTTTGTTTCCAAACTTACGGGGAAAAGTATTTTGCTAATGCATTTAAAATTTTTACCTTTTCATTTTGAACTCATTTCTGACAAGTGACAATATATATCTTTACTTTAGGATTCTTTTTTATGGTGATTATTCAAGACAGAAATGGTAAATTGGGAATTTTACCTGGAAATATACTTATGTATCAAATCCACAAAATTAACATTTAAGTCATTATTCTCTGTTTAACTGTTTCTACATAGTCTTTATTAAATAGAAAAGATCCAATTGAAATTAATATTTATTTTCAGATATACGTATAAGTATGGCATATTTGCTTTTAGAATTTATTGCAGTAATCAAAAATGACTTTATATTCCAACTTTTAAGAGATAGGCAAGATAGCTTAAGAGTAAAAATCTGTGGATTGAAATTATTTACTGATAATTGTGCAAGTTGTGATCTAAATAGTAAAATAGTTTTAAAAATGCAAAAGTTACTTTTAAAATTAAAAGCATTTTCATGTAGAGAACTTGCTTTCTCTAATGCTCCCTGAGAATAAAATTTGTTAATTGGTATGAAGGTTTGATAAAACTAGAAAATATTTTTTTCTAAATATTATAATTAAACATTACTACCTAGGATAGGAACTTCAGTATACTTTGACTCCTCCACCTCCTTTATCTTTCACATTCATTTATAACTAGGATCTTGTAATTTTTCTTCATCAGTGGTTCTTTCTTTTAATTCCCACTGTTATTACTTTAGTTCGGGGCCTTATCACTTTTTGTTTTTACCATTAAAACTCTTAACTGATTTCTCTGTTCTCCAGGCCATCCTTCATAAGTCTTCCATGTTATTTTTCTAAAAAAAAAAAAAAAAAATCTCTTTCCTCCTGAAAAATCTACATTCCCATTCTACATTCTTAGGTCTTTGAGATCCCTGTCATGACTTTTTTTAAGTTTCATGTAGTTTATTACTTCTACCCCTCTACATAATTGCTTTCTCTGAACCCACTCACTCATGCTTTTGCTTATATTCTCCCCCTAGAATACTTTCGACTCCTTTATTTATTGAAATTTTACTTTTTTGCCAAATAAATTGGATTCAATCCCCATTTTCTTTGATATAGCCTGAGTAAGCTACATTTCCATTCCTGTTATAAAGCTTTTGTGTTATTTTTGTTTATATGTTTCTTCTCTTTGGAATAATGAAGCAACCATGAATTATTTATTTTTAAATTTCTCCACAGCACTTAACATAGTACTTTTAACATAGTAGGCACTAGGATAACTGTTGAGTAAATAGTAAAAAGTTAAAATATAAGTTGTTTTTCATAACTTTAAGATAAAGAGTTCATACTATAGATCATTTTTTTCTCTCTAGTGAGTTCATGTCACATTGACTATTGGTCATAATTAGTAGGTTATAACCTGATGTTTGAGAAACTTATTCGAAATTTTCAAAATTATGGTATTCTACTGATGGTACCTTTCCTTTTTTTTCTCCACTTTTCCATTAATAGTTCTTTAACCCATTATTTCCTGTAAAGTATACTACTATTGTATCTTCTGAAATTGTATTTGATTCATATCTGATTTATTTTACTTTTTCATACTAGGAATTTTGGTCTTCATGTATTACTTAGAATGTATTTTTAGTTGGAATAAATATAATTAACATCTGAATATTGAAACTTTTTTGACAATTTTCCAAGTTTAGAAATTGAGGTAAAAAGTTATGGTCTAAAACTGAAGTAACCTTTTGTGTTTTAGAGCTTGGAGGACTTGGAGAAGAATCATGATAATCTACTTACTGGTACACAAAGTGAACTTAAAAAAGAAATGGCTATGTTGCAAAAAAAAATTATGATGGAAACTGTAAGTCACTATATTTCAAATTGAAAAAATAAGGGTTGGTGTAAGCACTGAAATATTTTATTTGCTGAAATTGTATAACACTTAACTAAAAATTAAACAAATGTTTAATATCTCCTTTCATGAAACAGCAGCAGCAAGAGATGGCAAGTGTTCGAAAGTCTCTTCAGTCCATGTTATTCTGATGACTCTTTGAAGAAAGAACTTGAACCTAAGTAATATGATACAATTATAACATTAGCTAAAAGTCATGTAAGTCTTTAGAGTAGTTCAGAAATTCAAGTTTAAATTAAAACAAGTTTAATCAGTAGCTTATTTAAGTGCAAGTCCTCCCTTCCTGTAAACTTCCAAAAAAATTGCAACAGTTATGTGAAGTACCAGATATTCCTAAATTATATGTATCAAGCTTTCAGCTCTGAAGTTGTAATTGTGAATTTTTCTAACACTATCACTTTTATTAGTATTAATAAAGATACTGAATTTAGATTTAGGCTTCAGTGTATTTGTTAGTCACAAATGTACAAAGTACAAGTATAAAGATTACATTGTTCTTTATTCCTTTTTTTTTTTTTTGAGGTCTTGCTCTGTTACCAAGCTTGTCTCAAACTCCTAGGTTCATGTGTTCCTTCCCCCTTACCTGAATTAGCTGGGAATACAGGCCTATGCTACCACATGTGGCTTACATTGTTCTTAAGAAAAAAACCACAAAGTCTGTTTTACATATACATTCTTTTCTATATACTATTACATAGCCAATTCTAATGAAAATAAGATTTCAAGAGAAATCTATTCTATTGGCATATAAAGTATATTAAAAGAATTTAAATTTGTGACCTAGAATAAATTAAACTGCTAAAATCATTAATATAACTGAGCAAGATTTATAAATATTAGGTGTTTTTTTTTTTTGCAAGTGGGGGGGCACTGGGAATTGAACTTGGGAACTAGACCACTGAGCCACATATACAGCCCTTTTTTGTATTTTATTTAGAAACAGGGTCTCAGTTGCTTAGCACCTTGCTGTTGCTGAGGCTGGCTTTGAACTCACACCCTCTTGCCTCAGCCTCCAGAGCCGCTGGGATTACAGGCATGTGCCACCCAACCCAGCCTATAAATATTAGGTTTTAAGATTTTTATTTTTATATATTTTTTTAATATTTATTTTTTAGTTGTGGATGGACACAATATCTTTATTTTATTTCTTATGTGGTGCTGAGGATCGAACCCAGGGCCTCACATGTGCTAGGCGAGCACTCTACCCCTGAGCCACAACCCCAACCCCAGGTTTTAAGATTTTTAAAACCTGCATTTGTGAGTGTGTCATTTCCACGAAGACATCAAAATATCAGGTAATTGGGATTGGTCCACAATTGACACATTTTCTTAGTAATAATTAAAAGTATTTCATTAACATAACTAATTAAGTATATTATGACTTCAAAGATAATTTTACCCAGTATATCTTTTTAGTTTTAATATCAATAAAAATGTGGAATTGATTTTACATTCATTTCAAACCTGAACAAGTTATTTTTTATACCTTGTCTTTTAAAATACACATTCTTTAAATAGAAAAACTTAAGGAACATCTGTGGGTTTTTTGGTTTGTTTGTTTTTGTACAGAGGATTGAACCCAAAGGCACTCCCCAGACCATTTTTAAATGCTTATTTTGAGACAGGGTCTCCCTAAGTTGCAGGGGCTATCCTGGAACTCATGGTTCTCCTGCCTCAGCCTCCTGAATTTCTGGGATTACAGGCTTATGCCATAGTGGCCTGGCTGAAATGCTTGATTTAATAAATATTAAATTGTTTCAACATTTGTTTGAAATAAGTCAGTTAAAACTCTTTTTTTTTTTCCTTGCTGAAAATACTTCCAGTGAACGATCCAGGCAAAAATGATATGTCCATTAGAAGTAAAGGAATGACTTTCTCATGCTTTTCCATTTTAAATTCTAACTTTTGCCTCTATAACCCATCCTTATGTTACTTCTAAGGTCTTTCAGGTTTTTAAAAGCAAGTCTATACAAATTATCGTGTTTTTTTAACTATGATAATTTATACAAAGAAATTAATGCTCCCACCATTAGGAAATATTCGACAATAAGAGGACAGTTTACTTCCAAATTTTTGAGTGTGTGGTGCTGGGGACTGAACCCAGGACCCCACCCATGCTAAGCATGCATTCTTCCACTGAGTGATACCTTAACCTAGAATATAAATATTAAGTACTATTCAAACTTCTAAGAAGGTCTTTATTTGAGAAGTTCTACCAATAGTTATGGAGGCAAAATAAGTATCTACAGAATGTTTTCTATGTACTTAATTCATAGAAGTATATTTTAGGGAATATAAATTTCCACTGATCATTTTTAAAATGTTTGTTTCTTTGTTATTTTTTTCTGATTATTTCGTCATACAGCAATATGGCCTATGTAACTCTATAAAATTAGAAATAGGGTCAAATGGGAGTCTGAAGATTTGGATCATCAAAGATCTTGGTGATATTTCTAGTATTTATAAAAGCAATCTAAATCTTTTCAACTAAGAATAGAAAGAGAAGAATCAGAGCCCAGAGTGGTTGAATAACTGATACTTATTTTGTCCCCTTATTACCTTAAATGAGTTATGTGTACTTGAAGTAACTGGCTAATATTCTATAGAAGGATGTTTTTGCCATGTTTTTATAAATTACTAATTTTCTTACATATCAGCTGTTTTAGTTGCTGTTTTTTGTCTTTCATAAAAGGGAATGTTTAATGTCTTTTTCATGGCAATGAAATTTTAACCCATAATATCAAGAACAAGTTACCCTCAATATAAGGATTCACATGTTTTTCTGAACTAGTACCACAAAATCTTTTACTAAATACAGATTATTAATTCCCATGGCCCTTTTAAATTCTAGTTGGTACTTTTCCTTTTATAGCAGTAATTAACATAGTTTTTGAAAAATAGCTAGCATAAATTTTTTTATAATATCAAACTCAGTTACACTATTATAAGCCATGCATTTACAATTATGAGTTATCAGTTTTTAGCAAAGAAGGCCATTATGTTCATGATGGCTAAAGTTTAAGTTCTGAATTTTTATGTAATTCTTTGGCAATGAAAATCCCAAGTGTCCGATAAATATTTTGTAGACACAAAGAGATTGCTGTTTAGAACTACCTATGTTCAGTTTTTCATTCTTTGGTCTTGTTTCTAATTTACAGACTACATTACTGATAATACCTTTGATCAAAAATGTTGATGAGACATAATGAGGACTTCATTACTGAAATCATTATAATGAAATCTATAGGATTTATCTATTATATTCAAATATAACCTTATTGGATAGTATACTAGCCTCCTGCACAGGGGGATTTCCTTCACACATAGGTTTCCCCTAACTGCTTCTCCTCTTTTCCTTGGGCTATTTAGTCAGTCAATATGCTTGTGAACCTGTTCAGGTGCTTGATGATATGAAATCTTGAAGATATGTAGATGAAGGTGTCTTGAAATTTGAAGGCACAAAGCACCAAAGTATATCATCATATCAAATGAAGAAATGACCTTTGGAAGCAAAAAAGAAAATATAAAATGGATTATGGCCTATGTTTTCTGAATTTACAGACATTTTTCTGTCCCTTCCCACCCAATCTCAAATATTCTTAACATAAAATTCTTAACTCTGAAAATATTACTTTTTATTACTTTTTAGAGTAGTTTAGCATATTTCATATTTGGACCTTATTATTATACTCTTCTGGAATATACAAGGTATTTCAATTATAGAAGCTGAGGGTAAGAAGGGTAAGAGGACCAAAGTATAAAAGCTCAAAAGTAACAGAAGCCAAGTCTTCTGACTCCACATTCTTTCAACTTTTTGCTATGCAATAAGGCCACACATTTTCTAGAAGGGGCTGCCAGTCATTGTAATGAACTATTCAGATACATATTTTATTCCTTTAAGGCTAGTTATAAGAACATAAAAGATCTGGGCAAGCATGGTGGCACATGCCTATAATCCCAACAGCTGGAAAGGCTGACAGGATTTCGAGTTCAAAGCGAGCCTCAGTAAGGGCGAGGCAAGCAATTGAATGCGACCCTGACTCTAAGTAAAGTACAAAATAGGGCTGGAGATGTGGCTCCCAAGGTGAGTGCCCCTGAATGCAATCACTGGTATCCACCTCCAAAGGTATTATCAGTAATATAGTCTATAAAAAAGGAATATAAAAAGATCTGGGAAAGACACCCTGTTGAGGGGAGGCATATACAAAATTGTCTTCTATTCAAAATGGAAAGAGGAAGGTTTCCAAAGATTTTCCTGGAGATTAGTCAAAAGCTTTCCTTCAAACAATGAAGCCTAGGAGAAGAAGAAGCCTCATAGCTGTGCCTTTGGAGAGGGATTATCACCCATGAGAAAATATCTCTGTCATTTACTTGAAAAGCTCCATCAGATCCTTTTCTATCTGAGGCAGGAAGCTTTTCCTCAGGGATGCCACAAAACACATACTTTGTTCGGCACCCGTTGTGTATGTGTGTATTATCTTCTGTGTAATGTTTTTTTTTTTTTTTTTTGTGGTGCTGGGGATGGAACCCAGGGCCTTATGCATGCAAGGCAAGCACTCTTATCATCTGAGCTATATCTCCAGCCCTCTTCTGTATAATGTTTTAAAGAAAAGTTGAATTTGACTTCCTCAGTTTACCAGCCTCCATCACTGGTATAAATCAGGCCAACTATTCATTACAAAACAGGTGCTTGAATTTTTAACACCTGATATTTTAATTTTGTTAATTCCATTTTATAATACATATCCAAGTACATCAAAAAAATTAAAGGAAAGTACTCTGATTTTCTGACACTTTATATATATATAAATACCTTTTTTCAGACACTTATATATATACATATATATATATATATATATAATACCTTTTATTTTTTTACTTATTTTTATGTGGTGCTAGGATCAAATCCAGGGCCTTGCATGTGCTAGGCCAGTGATCTACTGCTGAGCCACAACCCCAGCCCCACTTTTTAGTATATTGACTGCAAATTTTCATTGCCCAAGAGGATTAGGTATTATATCTCACCCCTGGGACAATAAAAAACTTCTAAATGAACTATGCATGAATATTGTTAATTTAATCCAGATAAAGTATAATACTATATAACCTAGGGAAGTTTCATCAAATGTATATCAGTGGCCTATACACAACAGAAAACAGATTTTTTTAAATGCCTAAATTTAACAACAGGAGAGATCATTTGAATTATCAAAAGATTTATTTAGAACTTTTAAAAAATACATATCAATATGTTTATATATCATGAACAATTTGGTAAAGGCTGGTGAGATCCAGAAATAGGAAAAAATATATCAAGACTATTGACTATTCAAAACCACTATTAGTTGAAGACCAACTGTAAACATATATCTCAAGAACAGAAAAATGTAATGTTCCTTTTATCCAATTTTGTGATTGTTACTCGGAATGACTTTCTTTTCCTTGGATGGCTAAAGTGTCTTTCTAAAACACCATATTCTGCATTTTATAATAATTTTTGAGTAGAAAAATACATATATCTACATGCCTTTCTTGAGCAGCATATCATTAGAATTTAATCCTTGCTTGATGATTCAATCATCATGATTAAAACAAATTATACTATCATCAAGGGCCATATAGATACACAGAGTTGCCTACCTTTAATATAAAATGGTCTCAGAATCCTGAACTTCCTAGTGACATCTATTGTTGTCTCCTCAATATTAGTAGACGATTTCTGATGCAGCTAAGTATCCTTGCTAGTACTAACCCCATCTAATTAGCTTGTTACTTGCTGTAAGCTGGGAATAATTTTAATAAGCTTAAGGAAAGTCAGAAAGTCCTTTGGTTAGAATGAAGTGGTTTTTGACATTTCTGTTCTAGTTTGTGGGGGTAGAGGGGGAAAGATATAATAAATGATTGTGTTTCCAAGGACCTGGATTGTTAGAAGCTTGATCTTTGGATACATTGGCTATTTCTATACAATATAAAATGGTTCACAACTTAAAAGAAGTAATTTTCATATTCAGAAACATTTTATAGACTAAATATTGAGGCAACTGATAGTTAAATGTCTCCTAAACATGTTGTGCTTTGACATCTGTTAAAAAATAAATAGCAGAAAAGTACTTACCATTGCTATCCATAGAACAACATATTCATCTACAAAATTATTAAAGTACTGGTCTAAAAACAAAAGACCTGGCCCAACAAAGACAGTGTCTTGAAGATACAGTTCACTTTTGGTCATGTGAGCTATCTACAAGAAAGTAAACAAAATAATTTTACTATTAAATTTTAAATGTTTTAGCTCTAATTTTCAGGAGAAATTAGTTAGTTTTAATTCACTATTAAGACAGATTATTTAGTCTTATATTCAGTATGGGAATCCTTATCTACACCTCTCAAATTCATAACCAGGTAGCTTATTAAAGTTAAGTTTCTTGATATCAGAAAGTTTTAATAGATAATTACAACTAAATAATTCAAAGAACTGAATATAATATTAAGTCATAATGCAGTTTTTCTTGTAGCACAAACAGCTACTTACTATGATACTGAGTCTACAAAGAAAAACTTAATGCATTGTTTGAAATAGTTTCCAGTTTTGCATTTGTGAACTAGGTATAATCGTTACACTAAGAATCATAAAAGAACTTCTTACCACTAATTTTTGTGCAACTTTAGCAAAGACACACCCAAACATTAGGGTATACAGACAAGGATGCTTTTCAAAAACATTAGTTGCTGACTTTTTATAGATCATTATTGCCAGTATAATAATTAGTCCTATGTGGAGTCCAGGTGACAAGACACTCGTGCCCTAAGGGATAAAGCAGAAAATCAGCGTCACATTTTAACACTGGATTTATTACAATTCAAACATTTTCTGAACATCTATTATGTGCAAAGAACTAGAGACTTAAAGAAGAGATTATGATGTTGTATGGCTTAAAGAAGTATACACACCTTAGGTATGCTGACTTCAAACTTCCACAGAATCCTAGCGCTATACAGATGTGAAACAGTGCAAAAGACATTTGATTCCAGTTTTATATATGCGCATTATAAACCAATAATTACCTAAAAATTAACACTGTTATTTATTCTGTATCAACTTTTACTGTGTCAAAGACCATCAGTACTTCAACTGTCAACATTTTTGTGTCAATGCTAAAAAAAAAAGAGCTTACATAGCTAAATGAATTATATAATTTGCTTTCAACTATCAACATTTTTGTGACAATGCTGAAAAAAAGCTTATTCTGCCAATTCTACAAAATATTTCACTGACAATACTCTGCCCTGGTTTCTCTTCACATCAACACCTTCTCACTCCCCTTTATTTTGTATTCAGACTGCAAATGTCCTTTTATATAAAATGATATAATCCAGGCCAGTAAATTTTTATCCATGTATATCAGGATTCTCTCAGCACTACTTATCCTAAACAAAATACTGAAATAAATTTAGTGTTAAAGTTACTAAATCTATAACTACCAATTTAAAAATGTTCACTAAAATAGCCTTATGCTTATTTATTAAATTCACATATTTTAAGATAGAAATCACTATAAAATAAAAGTAATAACACTATAAGTACTATAAAATTACATATGTAAAATACTGTATGGTAATAAATTATAAAACTTTTGACTAATAGCATTTTATCTGTTTATATAATGTTCTTAGGTTTTATTCCAGAAAAAAAAATCTGCCAGAAACTGAAAAATCACCAGTTTCTGAATTTGAAATTAACTACCTTCCTAGCTTGTGTTGACTTCTTAAGTTCTTGTCCAGACAGTTAATAATTATTTTTTAATAAAATATCCTCTAAAGTGAATGTTGATCCTCACAAATCTTATTTTCTTCAGTGGAACTTTTGTTCCAGCTAGTGCTCTATTTTATTATCCATCAAGCAACATTTATTCCTAAGCACCTTCTGTACAGTACTGCACTAACATCAACTGACAAAACACCTCAAGAAATGAGAGGTTTTTTTCCCAAATAAGTCAGAGCTTACATAGCTAAATGAATTATGTAATATGCTTTTGAAATATATATATATTCAAAATATATATTCAAAAAGTTGATTAAGTTGATTTTGTATTATGGGGACTCCTTTGAAATTGTCTTAAGAGCCAACTTATAAGTCATTTAAAAGAATAAGACTTTTTTAAAACTAAAAATGCTATATCTCATGTTTATTACTCTATTTTATTAGTCCTTCCAAAATAACTTTTACTGTTTTCCAAAGATCAAATCCACTCTAAAAGAATAGAATTTTTGAATTATAGAACCAAAGGAATTAAAGGGTATGTGCAATCCCTAAAATGTCCTTATAATGTTTTATTGTAAGATGGCATCACTGGAATAAACATTTATCTTCCTATGTTCAACTACTTTTAAGATGATAATACTAATACACCTAGCTATCATGTTTGTTTAAAAAAAAAACTTGGAAAGAATGCTCTTTCCAATTTAAAAGTAGTGAAGTTGGGCATGGTGGTACATGCCTGTAATTCCAGTAACTTGATAGGCTTAGGCAAGAAGATCACAAGTTCAAGGCCAGCCTGGGCAACTTGGTGATACTCTGTCTCAAAATAAAAGATAAAAAGGCTTGGGATATAGCTCAATGGGCAAGTGCCCCCAGTTCAATCCTCAATACTGAAACAAACAAAAAAAACCCCAAAAAAGTATTAAAGACTTTAAAAATTATATGAATAAATAAAAAAATTATCACATGAGCAACTGTAAAGAACATAAAACACAAGGTATACCTCCTTGAAAATTGAGATTAAACTTTTTCCCTTTAAAAATATTAGGATAAGTCTCTTAAGTATTTTCAGTGGCATTTCAATAAAATTTATGAGTAATAAATTGTCCCACTGTATAACCTTTGACCTTTGATAGCTTTCCTGTCAATTCAATCAGGAACTTATTCCCTACTCCTCTTCTCCTCTACTAGTTCAAGGCACAAATTGCAAGAAAATAAATGGAAACTCTTGATTATGTACAATAATGAAAGTAATTAAATGAAGTCAGAAAAGTCTATGCAAAGCAAGCCTGTGGAAAGAGGAAAAATGCTTCATTATAAATATACATAGTTTTTAAAATTTTTTTTAGTTGTAGATGGACACAATACCTTTGTTTTGTTTATTTTTTTTAATGTGGTGCTGAGGATCGAACCCAGTGCCTCACACTGAGCCACAACCCCAGCCCCACGTCTACATAGTTTTTAAAATGTTTTTGTGCTGTGTTTCTACAATAAATTCTTTAAGATATTTAGTTTCCTTCTCCATTCTCAAGCTTTGACATATTTTCATGTCTCTTGGTAGCTGGTGATGAGAAAAAAAAAGTTATCATAAATCAATAGTGATGATGAAAAATTAGGGCCTTACTGCTATAGTGGATCCATTCTTGCCAACACCACCATGGAGGATAACATGGAAATAATTTGAACAGGAAAATATTGCTCCACCAACTATTCCAAGAACTGGAAAGATCTTCAATTTTATTTCTAGAATGGGTATCTTTAGGAGTAAAGAAAAGAAAGAAATCATTAAGAAAACAGAATTTTCTTCCTATTAGTTAGTAAAGAAACATTATGATAGGTCCTGAATAATAAGCTATCCTTTTTCTTGTAATCAAAACTTAACTTTTAGAATATAAATGGTAACTTCTTCTGAAATTGGTTTATTCATTAAGCAAAAATGAATTCACCAAATCAGTTCAATCTATTTCTATAATTGTGATTAAATACTTAACAAGCCTTCATCTGACTTAAACACGAAAAAGGATAGTTCACTTAAATGTAGTAGCCCCTGAAAGGCAGACACCATGATATGCATCTTAAATGTGATAGATATGATGTGTGTGCATGCAAAAACATTTGTGTAGTGAATATCCAGGATCAAATCTCTAGCAATATATTTACCTGTTGGTCAATTGCTGTTCAAGAAAAATTCCAAAGGCAGCAAAGGATTTAAAAACAGTAACAATGAATTGCCAAAGGCCATAGGCTATTGTATTTTGAAAATAGACTTTGAAAGATTGTACCAAATTTGCAGAAACTACAGGTTAGCCATTAAATTTTGAAAACCTAAATAAAAAATAAGTATTCTTAGTGAGAATAAGCAAGTGTATTTTATTCCTATGACCTTGTCAAAACAATGGAAGAAACATTTTTTCAGTTCCAAATTCAAGTGAATTACATCTGACTTAATGACTGCAGTTGCCCAAATGCTTCTTGGTCCACATTCACCATCTTATGGGTACTAGCTGAATAGCTACCATAAAATATAGCATCTCTCCAGTATATTGTATGGGCCTATGATAGCATATCCTCAATACTACTGTTTATGTTTACCTAATGAGAAGGAATATGAATGTCTCAGGGAATGTATCACCACTTAAAAGTATGCTGAAAATCTTTTTCTGAGCCTACCACTAGAAACAGTAATTAGCAATTCTGAGTATTACAGGGAATTAAATATTTTACTGTTTTTACTAGATTTTTTAAAAAATAGTTATAGGTTCATAGCAAAATTGAGAGTATAGTATAGGGCATTCCCACATTTCTCCTGTTCCCACCCCATAACCTTCCCTACCATCAATATCCCCCATCATGGCATTTGCTACAACCAATGAACCTACATTGACACATTATCACACAAAGTTCATTGTTTACATTAGGTTCCAATCTTGGTGTTGTACATTCTTTTGTGTTATGATAAATGTATAATGACATGAATCCAACACTCATTCAAAATAGTTTCACTAACCTAAAAATCCTGTGCTCTCCGCCTTTCATCCCTACTTCCTCCCAACTTCTGGAAACCACTCATATTTTTACTGAGTTCATAGTTTTGCCTTTTTCAGAATGTCATGTTCTGAAATCAAAGTATGCAGCCTTTTCAGATTAGCTTGTTGATCTTAATAATAAGCTTTTAAGGATCCTCTAGGTCTTTTTATGTTGTGATAGTTCATTTCTTTTTGGCATTGAATAATATTCCATCATCTGAATGGACCCCATTACTTACCAATTTACCAAACAAGTTTTGACAATTAAAAATAAAGCCATTTTTGTAATTAGCCATTTTTGTGTCGACATAAGTTTTCAACTCCTTTGAGTAAATACCCAGGAGGAGCTTGACTGCTGGATCATATGGTAATTTAGTTTTGTATCTCTCACTGTTTTTGCTGGAGATATGTGGCTTAGTGATTACAAACATTACGTCTGGAATGAGTCTGTTTAAGTCTTAGCTTCAGTACTTCCCATGTATCTTTGAACAAAGGACTTAATCATTTTAAGACATTTCTAAAACAGAATAATGATAACATCTATTCCCAGGATTGTTCTGAAGGGCAGATGAAACTGACAGCACAGTTTTTGGGACAAAATCAGTGTGGAATATCAGTTGTTGACTGTTGACATTATTCTTCTTAACACTATGCATATGAAGTTGTGAGTCAGCTAGTGTTGTGAACTTGGGTTGGGTGACAGAATAATTTGTTTCTTCATAAATTTTCTTCTTATGCAAAGCTCGAGTTTATAATAGTGGTCTCCTAAAAGCCAACTGAGGTCACCACCTGGCATAAAACAAAATCATGCCTTAATTTTCATCTCAAAATGGATTTTAAAAAGGCAAATTAACCATTTTCCTTCCTTAATACTTAAGGACAAATTTCAAACAAAATTAACAGGACTTTTAAATGCATATTTATTTCATGATATAAATTTTGGCCTCAAAAGATAATTTCTGTTTTTGAGGGGGGTAGAGGGCAAATAGGGTCATTATCTTCTATGCAGTAAAATATTTACACATAGAAGAAAATGCCATTATAAGGTATACAGGATATTAACATTATAAAATAAAGGGAGGTGTATGACTATAATCCCAATGGCTTGGGAGGCTGAGGCAGGAAGATTACAAGTTCAAAACCAGCCTCAGCAAAAGCATGGCACTAAGCAACTCGGTGAAATCCTATCTCTAAATAAAATACAAAATGGGGATGGGAATGTGGCTCAGTAGTTGAGTGCCCCCGAGTTTAATTCCTGGAAAAGATTTGAAGAGATTAACAATACACTATTTTGTCCTACATATGTAAAAAGTGCTTAAACATCAATTTAAATATTTAGATTTACCGTGTAGTCCCACATTGTTGATCCTCCAAATGTAGTCAACAAAAAGACGATCACTAAAGCTACCTGAACCTCAGTTACATCCACTCTAAAAAGGAAGGACAAAAATAGATAAGGTGTTTGCAAGTAAAATTCTTGACTGTGTAGTTTAGCTAATCATATATCAGATGTTGAGGAAGTAAACATCTTTATACACTTTGTTTATTTTTACCTTTACTTGAATCTTTGAATTATCAACTGAATACACAAAGTTGTATTCAGTTGATAATTCAAAGATTAAAAGATTCAAAGGCTACAAAACAACATGTGCAAAGGGAAGAAACTTGTATAGCATGTATCAAATTGCTAATAATTGTCATTGAAATTTCAGAAGACTTACTTTCTACTATATATACTTCTATAAAGTTTGAATTTTTTAAATTATGTATTACTTTTATAAATCATAAAATAAATCATAATAATAATAGGAATAAATCATAATAATAAACAAGCAACCATATGATTTAGGGAAAATCATGAAACACTTCTAAGTCAATTTCACTTATAAAGTAGGGGGAATTCTAACAGCTTTTATTAAATTACAACTAGTCAATGTGTTTTTTGGTTTTCACAGACTTTTTCCCTCTTATAAGCATATTCATATTTCTCTCAAAAAAACACTAATGTGGGCTGGGGATGTGGCTAAAGCGGTAGCACGCTCGCCTGGCATGCGCGGGGCGCTGGGTTCGATCCTCAGCACCACATAAAAATAAAAAATTCTCTCTCTTAAAAAAAAAACACTAATGAAACAGTCTCAGTCTCTCTAATCTGCATTCCCCAGAAACTATCAAATCCTCTCTCCTTTCCTCCCTCAACAGGCTAATGGAGAATTAGTCTACATTTGTAATTTCCTCTTCATATTTGTGATTATTTCACTAGAGTCTGGACTGTGGTCCCATTATTCCACTAAAATTGCTTAAATAGTGATTTGATTTACCAAATCTAGTGGATATATTTCATTAATCATCTTATATAACTTCTTTGCAAAATTTAAAATGTGGATCATTCCTCTTTCTTGAACTGTTTTGCTATGTTTCTATTTATTCCATGTACTCTCCTGATTTTTTTTTCCTCTCTAGAGTTCTACCCAGGCTCTTTCCTAGACTTCCTATTCCTCTACATTTTAAATGCTGTTTACTAAATTCCATCTGCAATTTCATATTCTCTGAATAATTTAACCTAAATTTAAAACTACCAACTATAAATCTTCAATTTTTTTCTGAGCTCTAGACTTTTTTTTAATCTGTCTACCTGCTTTATGTCTCTGCTTTAAGACTCTACTATATATCCCAGAGTCTTTAATGCTAGAAGAATATTTAATGTTTTGCAAATACAAGAAATGTAGGGATTTGATAAAACTAGATATGGAAGAAAAGATTTCTTGACTGAGTTATTTTGGTCAGTTAGAAGGAAAAATGAACTGAATCTTAACATACAAATAAAAGGAAAATATAATAATAACATTCAGTATTTATAAGATCAGTAGCAGGCAAACCAAGATCTCCAGGCTGCCTGGAGGAGAATCAAATTAGTTGTAAAGGTAAATATAATAATATTATGTAGGGTTCTTTCTGAAGAAAAAGGAGGGAGAGTACTGAAATTTATTTAGCATCTATTATGTATCTTGCAAAGTATAAATTATGTCTGGTTTTTAAAGAATAGCTGAATATTGCTTAAGAACATGACTTCAGAGCCAACACTCATCCTACTGCACTTAGGACTATTATCAGTATTGCACTCATTTCAGTAATAACAAAGAATAATATCATTGTCCATAATTTTCATGGGCTATGACTAGTGACCAGAAGCAACTAGAAAGCAGATAGGGATTATGGGATGAGCTTTCTTTAGAATGAAAGTAAATGACACACATGAGAACTGAGCTAGGAATATGGCTGGTTGCACATATACAACATTCAATAACATAGATGTTAAATTAAGCTCATATATTCATCCTACTTCTGTGCCTGTTAAGTCTAGAAAAAAAGAAAGCTGAAAAGATAACATTGAGATCTAGTAAATAACAAAGTTTAAGGGAGTATAAGGGTGGAATCACTCACCAATCCTCAAGTTTTGAACTATGAAGAAACAATTGGAGTTTGAAGGACACATTATACAAAGACCATTCTATATAACAACTCATAGGCTTAGAGAATTAATTAATGGGTTAAGAATCTGTTCAAAAGGCTTAAAATGCCAGAAAAATAGATATTGGGGATATGATGGCATAATACCTATAAGTCCCCAGGTTGTTAACATTGAGGACAATCTACAATAGTGCTATTCAAAGTAGTACAGAGTTTCTTACGAGTCCACAATGAGAGGGTTACAGAATTGAGAGTAAGCAGTAGAAAAAGTTTCAGTAACTTAACAGTAATATTTTGTGTGTTGAATCAAATAAAATATTGGGGATTATATTTTATAAGTCTGCTTTTTTTAAAATTGTATATTGTAATTCTAGGTTGGATGGGGATAAGGAGTCTTTCCTCCCAAACGTGGTCTTAGAAACAGATCTGATAGAAAGGTTTTGAAAGAAAGGAAAAAATTAACATTGAATCTAAATATTCACATGTTGATTTTTTTAAAAGTACCACATAATACAAGTTAACACTGGACTTGAACTTAAAATGCTTGATTTAGTTTTAAAAATTAAATTTTAAACCCTGCTTTACTGAATTACATAAGATTCTACATGGGAACAAGCATGTTATAATAAATAAGATATGCTCTATCTTATATGGCAAACATTAGACCTGGAACAGATTTTAACTGTAAATTTTTCTGCTAACTGTGTTAAAGAAAATCTAATATACCATTGATAAACTTATATTTATAACTACATAAACTAAACACCAATACATAAACTAAGGTAAAAGTTTAAAATTAGAGTTAAAGTAGTTACTAATGTATTATGGCTTTAATGATCTGATTCAAGGTAACAAGTTCATATTTGTAGTGAAATTACACATTTTTAAGAGGTCAACCTAACAATTAACATCCAAGTAAAACAGGTAGTACTTCTATTCTGTGGAACAATACAGGACAGTGTTTTATATTCATAAGGAAAAAAGAAGTGTTTAAATAGTTGCTCTTCCTTCCTTATTTTTTTTCTTCCCACAATTATGAGAGGCTTTCTGCCATGGACCCAGAATACCCTTGTGTGGCCCTGCATATGTGCCAAGAATGCAAGCTTATGTCTGAACAATAACTTTTTATGACAACACTCAACTGGGGTCATTTTCCAGGGTTGTGAATGTTGTGAGCAACCCTGAAAGATGAGGTTACACCTTCCCTAAACAGGTTTGCTTTTGCTTGCTATAAAACTAAACAGATCCTCAAAGTTCTCTCTTTATGGAACCCACTACAGGTGCAGGCATTCATCTAGGTCCCCACAAGACTAGGGAGAGGGTCAGGCATAGAAATGTGGCACAACAGGAACCTCTGTCTGTTGTTTTTGCCCAGATAATGTTGTCCTCTGCCTCTGACCCAGGACTTTGTATCTTCTGCAGGCATTCATAAAACATTAACAGGCTTTCTTGGAGCTTATAAGTAGGTAAAATATCAGACCCCTTACAGTTCTTGACACATACCACTTATCACCACCCAATTTACTATTTGCAGTATTTATTTGTTTAGCATATTTTACTGTTATGTCTCCAAGATTAGAAAGTAAGCTGCATGAAATCAGTGATTTTGTCTGTTTTGTTTGTTCTTCTTATTATGACACCTAGGAAAGGGCGTAGAATGGATGCTCAATCAATATTTGATAAAATATTTATTCAAATTCATTGCTCCAGTATTCAATAAAACCACTCAATAAATTATATTAACCTCCCATCCTCAAATCTGTTTTGATTCAACTTCCCTATGCTTCTTTTCATTTGACATCAGTTACTATCTCACTGATTAATACATATGTTTTTCTTTTAGGAAAGGTTAGTTTTTAATGTCACTCCTGAGGAAATAAACATACCAAAGAAATTGAATTAAAATATAAATAGCAAGGCATCATAACGCTAACTTTATTATGGAATATTTCTATGTTCCAGATTCTGTGCTAAGTACTTTACATACATTGTTGTTCAATATTCACAATAACTTTTTATGACAATAGTTCTAATTTGATAGGTAAAGAAATGGAAAAAAATGAAACTAATATATTTCTGATAAATTAACTAGTAGGTAGGGGCCAGAATTTGATTCTACTCAATCTGACTCAAGAGCCTCTATTTTCAACTATTATACTAAAGTAGACTACTAATAAAGTGCATAAAGGGGTATTAAAATTGGAAAAAATGATATAGCAAAAAATATAGCAATGTTAGTAAAACCTTACATTTTTCAGCCCAACAAAACAAGCTGATTTGGTATGTTTTTTCTTAGGTCTTTTAAGAAACAGAAAATCACAGAAAACAGGCTTAAACCAAGAATGTATTCATGAAATAAATTTCTGAAGTATATTCTGATAGTGTTCATCTTGGTTTTATGTATCTATTTTCAAATACCATATATACTATAAAAATTATGTTAAAAATGACAGACATTCAGGAAATCCATCCTAGCAGGGACAACTGACATGAGGTCAGTCTACATACTTCCATAAGGTATGTTTATAGTCCTTCTTGTAGTATTAAGCAGGACCCTCAACCTATCCAATTCAGTTCTCCATAGTATTTTTACTTTGGTAAGGCAAAAAAAAGTACATAGCTGAAAATAAGTGTTAATGTTTAAATGGCTGACCCTGAGACCCTGAAGGATCTCCTTTACTTCCTCCAAGATTGGTAATCATTCACTAGCCATTTCTCTAATATTCTAAGTACTTTCCTGATTCTTCTGAGTAGAATGCTCTTCCTCAGTGTGTCTGGCATATTCTTGTAACAGGTGACTCATCTTTGTATTTCCAGTTCAAGATTCTCAATCAATAGTAATTGGGAGTAAAATTTACAGTGAGGCCAGAAATGTGAACTAATTCATCCCAGAAATAATTTTAATGAAGGAAATAATAAAAAAGTTTTATTTTTAGTCATTAATAATAATTATCCAGAACACTGCATTATATTACTCCAGTTTACCATAGCAAATTAACTAAAATGCATTTGATTTTGAAAAGGTGCTTTTCTATTTTACCATATCTTAATCTATAACTAGGTACAGATTCTTAATTTTACACAGTTACCTTGAATGTTTACTGGTACTTTCTGATCCATGGGTCTTGACTGGTATGTAAAGAACTAATTTTCACATTTTCTATTAAAACTCTCTTAAACTAGTTCAGCCTATAGTTACCTTCTTCTTATTTAGGATTTCTTCAGTGATTCTGGAAACCTAACGTAAGTCTTTTCACATTTGATCTGGACTGTTATCATTGTCACAGAAGTATTATCTCTAACGAAATATCCCACATAGTTCCTAAAAGAGGGCCTCTATCTGTCATGTATTTTCTATCTTTCCATGACATGTAATACATTGCTAGACTCATAGTTGTGGACAGCAGTTATTAAGAGCATGAAGTCAAAGACTTGAGTTGTAGTCTTGGTTCTATCATTTATTGGTAGTATATTTGTACAGTGGAGGTAACATCCATTTTCCAGGATTAATGTTAGGAATAAAAGACACAATGTATGGAAAACACTTAGTACAGTGCCTAAAGCAAGCAAGTGCTTAGTAGGTGGTAGTTGCAATTACTCCAAAATTTGGGATTAATATGAAAAGTTGCCTGAAGCCTTACTGCTCCAAAATGGTCTATACTTTTTGAGTTTTTCCTCTCATTATATCAGGAGTTTAGTTATGTTTTTTCTTTTTTCTTAGAGCTACTGATTTTCCTATGCAGCAAGAAAATGGGGCTAAAAAGAATCAGTAGACATAGGAAGGTAAACTGAGAGTGAGCAAACAGCAGGAAGGTCTTCAAGGACCAAGTGGAGGGGGAGAGCTACATGGGGAAGCAAGAATACAGAACAGCATTTCTGCTTTATGCACTATTTCCTGGTGTCTGAGAAAGAGGCACCAGAGGCATAGATAGCATCTGGTACAAGGCTCCAGCATTTACAGGGCACTTGTAGATCATTTCACCAACTGTGTCCACAGCTGAGAGTCTCACAATTACCTGTTATTGTTGATGGTTGTCAAGGGGGGTTCTGTTTTGGGGCACATGATGATTTGACCAATGAGTACCTTAGGCTCCACATCACTTGTCACTTATTATAAGGGTCAAATGCTGTTTATTTAAATACTACAAATTCTTTTTCTATGTTATTTGGACCCCTTATTTTTCTTTTTTCCCTGTCTATAGTAAAGTTGGGCTAGTGAGGAAGCTGGAGAATGGGGGAAGAAAATAAAACTATTGTCAAATAACATGTCTGTAACATGCAGAACATCTACAGGACTTAGAAGATGTAGCATGCATGGAACACTCTAATAAATTTAAAAGAATTTAAATTACTGAATGAAGCTTCACCTCCTTTATCATGAACAAATGCCATATCAGATTGTGAAAATTAATTTGTTTACATTTTTAAATATACAACTTGAAAACACATACTTACTTTCCAAATCTCAATATGCCCGAAACGTAGGTCTGCCAATGAGCACAATAAAACATGAACATCCCAATAAAAGAGCAGAAAAACAACCAGTCAGGATGAGTTCCTAAGCGAGCAGCAATCGAAGCTCCAATTGCCATAAATACTGAAAGAACAAAGTTTAAAGACCATTACGAATTTAAAAATCATCAATGAAATAATTGCCCTGTGCTATTTTGAAATGCAGAGTTTCAGAGGACATAATTCTGGCATTAAAATAAGGTCTATTTAACAAAATGAAATTTTGAACATCCTTTTTAAACAAATTATGCAAATTGCTCCCAAATGTACACCTCTGCAAAAAAAAAAAAAAAAAAAAAAAAAAAAGCAAACAACTTGGTTCATTTTGGTTTTTAAGCTATCAGTGTTAAAACAAAACTACAGAGAGAGGGTGGGGAAGAAAATGCTAATTTACCTGTGGAAAGAGAGTCACACCCATGGTCAAAAAGTTCCCCTAAAGGAGAACAAGAATTTGTTCTTCTGGCTTGTTTCCCATCAATAGCATCCAGTGACTGGTAGATAAAGAGTCCCAGGGCACATGAAAGGTATGTCCAGTATGGTGCCTAAAAATACATGGAAGTAATAAAGACAAATAATAAAGACTGTTCAGAGATAACATACTAGCTTCGGTTTGAAAATAGCTCAAACTAAGCCAAATGACATACTTTGTTGTGTGCACATTTTATATCATGTCCATATGCTATAAAGACAGTTCAAACTCTCCCTCTATAGATGAAAATAAATTGAGACATCAAATTAATTATGTCATTTGAGTTGAGAACCACCATATTGTTTGTAAGAAACACAAATTTAAATAGCAAGCAAGTGAAAGAAACTGGATCTTATTCCTAGTCCATGGCTCTTTTAATACAATACCATTCATATATGGCACAGATATGAACTTACTCAGGAAGCATTTGCTGTGAAATAAGACCTCAAAGGTAAACTGTAGACATTGGCATCCATTTGTGATGGAGCATCAAGGACTGAATTTACCTTCTCACTTTATATAACTAGAAAGGTAATAAAATACATGAAACAACAATTCTCAGACATTGCAGGCAATCGAGATCCCTGAGAAAAGAGAAACAATGAGATGCGTCCCTATGATTGCTCCAGTTTACTGCCCAGAGGCAGTTTCCAGGTCCCAGCTCAGGAATGGGGACCTAAATAGAGCCCCATAAGCTGGCTGTGGAGGAAAAGCATATCAGAGTTCATGAGGTCAAGGCAGCTAGGATTTGTGAAGCACAGTAACGGGGAAGCTACACAAAGAGAAAGACAAAAGTTGAGGGGGGCTACATGAAAATTATAACAAGAGAAGAAAAGACTCAAGTGGAACCTCCACAAACAGAAACTGCACTAGAACTTCAGCTTGCCCTCTACAAACAAAACTCCCTCCAGCCAAAACTACAAAACTCCTTCTCTCTTTCCTCTTCTTTCTCTTCATTTCAAATGAAATTTGCTAGGTCTAAACTGAAGGAAGCCGTGAGGGCAGGGACTATCTTTCTCCCCCACTGCTACCTCCCCAGCTCCCTACCACAGTGACTGGCATAGAATAAACCTTCAACAAATCCCCTCAAGTTAACAGACTGAAATGGCAGTGAAAGTCTTCATCTGTAGTTGGAGCACGCAGGTCAGGGCTTCCCAAATGAAGAAGTAAAACATGAGGGATGACCACAGTTCTTGACCCAGTGTCAGGAGCTTAGGCTCAGCCTGACTCTCAAGTTACCCAACTGCATACTCCAGTTCCTTTCCAGCCACAAAGTCCTCATGTCCTTGATTTTGTCTCATGGCTCTTCCCTTCCTAAACATTCTTCTCACCCAATTTGGCAAAGTCCTCACATATGCCCTCCTTCAAGGACTGCCTCCATCTATACTTGTCCTAGGAAGAAATCAACATACCCATTTCCAGTCACTCTATTCCTAAATCTATGCCACTTTATTTACTTATTTATTTTTATACTGGGGATTGAACCCAAGAGTGCTCTACCATTGAGCTATATCCCTTTTATTTTTGATTTTGGGACAGGGTTTTGCTAAGCTGCCCACCAGGCTGGCCTTGAACTCATGATCCTCTTGCCTCAGCCTCCCCCAGTCTCTGGAATTACAGTCCTGTCCCACCTATTATCTCTGCCACTTTAATTTTTCTTTTCTTTTTTTTTCTTTAATATTTCTTAGTTGTCATTGACACAATACCTTTATTCAATTTATTTATTTATATGTGGTGCTGAGAATTGAACCCAGGGCCTCACGCATGATAGGCAGGTGCTCTATCGCTGAGCCACAACCCCAGCCCCACTTTAATTTTTCAATTAAACCAGTCTTTCTATTGTACCAAGCTTGCTTATGACACCATTGACATCTCAAGCATACAAGTGTAAAAAACTACAAAACAATGGTGTTCATGACTTATAGCAATCCACTTTTTCTATGGTTTCCTTAGATTTATTTATTAATTTATTTTTTATTTATGTATTTATTTGTATCAGGGACTGAAACCAGGGGTGCTTAACCACCGAGCCACATCCACAGCTCTCTTTATTTTTTACTTAGAGACAGAGTCTCATTAGGTTGCTAAGGCTGGCTTTGAACTTGTGATCTTCCTGCCCCAGCCTCTGGAGCTCTGGGGGCATGCCTGGCTGTTTCTGTAGATGTAAATGTTTTCACAGGTGGCAGCATAAGATACAAATGCAAAGCTTTGAAATTATCTTCTTTGGTTAAGAAGCAAAGACCAAGTCATTACATTGTTTCACAACTGTAGCCCGCCATCTCTGTTACAGGGGTTTCTTTGAAACTGTCCTTTGCTCTGGCTCCCTTTGGCCCCCCTCCCTTTGGCCCTTTTGCAGAGGAGCAGTCATTTCTAGGTCTTAGTAATTCATGACAGGAGGGTAAAGTCCATTGCAATGTTCACCTAGAGAAGAAAAAGGGAAACACATCCATGATTGATGAGGACCCTGACCAGGGTAGAGCCTTCTGCTCACTATATCACCTTCTCCCCTCCCAAGAAAGCCCTTTGTGCCTGGCATGGTGGCACACACCTGTAATCCCAGTACTGGAGATGCTGAGGTGGGAGGACTGGGCAATTTAGTAAGACCTTGTCTCAGAATAAAATACAAAAGTGGTAGGGGCTGGGGATTTAGCTCAGTTTGTAGAGTGCTTGCCTTGTATGCACAAGGCCCTGGGTTCAATCCCCAGCACCACACACACACACACAAAAGTGGTAGGGATATAACTCAGTGGTAGACTCACTGGGTTCAATCCCCAGTACCACAAAAACAAAACAATAATAGCAACAAAAACTCCAACCCCCACCAAAAAAAATAGGCAGCTTAAAAAAAATACCTATTAGCACATACTAATAGATTTCCTTGTGACACTTCCATACATGCATATAACATGCCTTGATTGTATCCATCTTCTTTATTCCCCTCTCTTATTCCCTTTTCCCTGGTCCCCTTCCCTAAATTGTCGTCCTTCTATTTTCATGTCATCCCCCCCCCCAGAGTTCACATGAGAGAAAACATGTATTACTTATCTTTCTCCTTTAATGATATTATTCCCTTTTTAAATTTTTTTTTTTAGTTGTCAATGGACCTTTGTTTTATTTATTTACAAATGGTGCTGAGAATAGAACCCGGTGCCTCACACATGTGAGGCAAGTGCTGTACCACTGAGCCACAACCCCAGCCCGTATTTCTTGTTTTTCTGAGTCTGGCTATTTCACTAACAAGATGATCTTCAGTCCCATCTATTTTCCTGCAGATGACATGATTTTATTCTTCTTTATGACTGAATACTACTCTACTGTGTGTATACACCACTTTTGCTTTATCCATTCATCTGCTGATGAACATCTAGGCTGATTTCATAACTTGGCTGTTATGAATAGTGCCACTGTAAACATGGGTATGCAGGTACAAGATAGAGCTTTGAGGAGATAACCCTCCATCCTCTTCAGGCCTGCTTTGAATAAGCCTGATTCCTTCTCAAATCCTATCTCCCAAATGTTGGTCACTTAGAGAATTGGGCAGTCTGGATATTTGATTCTGATAATAACTTCTTAAATAATAGTTATAATAGTTGATTACGATCTTTGAATCTATAATTAAAGTGAGTGGAAACAAATGAAAACTCCTACAGAATCAAGCCTTCCAATCTCAAACTCTTAATTTCTATTTTCATAATCATTTAAAAGTATTAAAAGACTTAGAGGCTGCTTTTGCTAAAAAGCACTGATTTCACTTGGGCCTGCAAATGTAAAAAAAAAAAAAAACTTGGCATTTCTGCCTCCATTTTCCATCTGTCTCTTTTGCCAACTGATCCCAGATTCTAGAAACAACTAATGTAATTGATAAACATTTTGTGATGAGTTGAAATTATTCCCATAGGGAATAGCAACTTTCTTATCTCCTGGATAAATCCCTACCCACCAATCCTGAGATAATCTACCAGACCACAGTTTGACCAAGGCTGCTTGACTATGTATATTTCTGGTCCCCCTTGCCTATATATTTGGGAGTTCATGTCAGTATTCTGAAGACATAGCGGGTAATACCCGTCCCCTTGTCTTCCCGTTAAGGCCATACTGATTAAAGTTTCTTTCCTGCTTTCTACCATAACTTTTTGGTTTGGTTTGGGTGACTCATGCCTATAACTGATTTGTTGGCAGCCCCAGGGCCAGATCTTTGGCCTTGAACTGTGGTAATAAAATATAAGGGGCTGGGGTTGTAGCTCAGTAGTAAAGCACTTGCCTTGAATGTGTGAGGCACTGGGTTTGATCCTCAGCATCACATAAAAATAAATAAAGATACTGTGTGTTCATCTACAACTAAATAAATATTTTTAAAAATATAAGATACTCTCCATCTTATGATCAAAGACAATTACCTTATGATATCAACTTAGCTACTAATAACTGGAAATTAAATCATAACAATATTCTATTTTGTTCTTCTTAAAACAATAATTCCTTTTCTTCTTTAGACTGTAAATGATGATTTGATAATAATTACTTTAATTCATTATAATAAATAATACAGGAAAGACGTGGTGTTTTTAACATAAAGCATATGAAATGTATTCTACCATTCCTCAACTGTAAATTCAAAAATTTCTGTAAGAAAATAGGTTTTATTTCATATTTTCCTCTTTTTATTCTGTTTGTAGAAGGGACTCCTATAGAAGTGAAATAACGGAAACATTTCTATGTGATCAGTATAAACTCAAAGATACTTCAACATTCAAATATATCTAGGTGAAAACTAATTCTAGTTACAGAGAAAGCCAGCAGAGGTAGATTAGTAATTTAAGTATTACCAGGGTCCCATTAAGAAAGAAACCTCACAAATACTCAGGTGCTAGTCTGTCACAGTCCAGGAGAAAACTGGACTCAAGTTCCTTGATCAGAAATATGAGACTTAGAAAGGTATCTCTAGGATCCAAGAAAAGTCCTAAGCTGGTCTCAATATTTAAAGTTACCTGACTGGTGCATTACCTGATAGGTTCTGAAAGAACATTAAATAGAAGACCCATTCTCTGGGTTACAAGCACTCTGGCCTCTTTCTGGGGCACTTTTCGTCCTGTTCCAGAGAGTAGGAAGGCAGAAACCCATTAAAGTGAGAAAAACAGGGATATATTAAATAGACAGGACTTCCTGGGAGAATGGACCTCTCAGTGGAACTTCAGTTGAGAAAGAAATGAATCCCTAAATGCTCAAATGATTAGGCTTCATAATGGCACATGGTCTTTTAGTCAATACACAGTAAGGATTATTTTAAAGAGAGAGAAGTGTAACCCATGAACGTAGTCTCTCAAGTGGTCAGTCAGACAGGTGGGAGGATGACAGTGAATCACACGGCCTTCTACAGCAGAAGGCACAAGGCAAACATTGAGAAGATGGCCACAGTGAGTGGTAAGTACACATATCCAGATGTCCAGGTGAGTGAGAGTCACTGGGCAGTGAGACTGGCAAAAAGGGGCACCCTGCTGCATCAGAGTAGCTGCTGGAGAAAATTTAGAAGCCAAAGAAGAGGAATTACAAGAGAAAATGAGTTCCTAAGAATGAGGGCCACGAAGCCTTACAGATTGCATATGGCACCAATCATATGCATTTCCACTTTAGATTTATGCAATCTCATTTGTGTTTGGCTCATTTCATATTAGAATAGAATCCTTTCACTGGGCTGAGCAGATATTCTGTTTTTAAAGTCTGATATACATACTTCAAGAGCTCAGTACCTAGATGCTGAAAATCAATCTTTCATCCAACTTTTCTCCATCGGGTAACACAGCAATAGTTTAAGAGAAAAATATAGGTCCAGGGTTTTCTTACAGAGTGGTTAGGAGTGTGGATTCTGGATTCTATTTGTATCCAGATCCTTATGGCTGAATTGAATGAGTTATTTTTCAAGTCTCCCCATGTGAAAAGTAGGAATAGGCACTATTCCTATCTCGTTGTGAAAATTAAATTAAAATGTAAGGTGCTTGTAAGAGTTCGGTTAATGTTAATCATTGTTATTGATATTACTGATACTCTATCAGATAATTTTAGGTGATTTGAGGGTCAACTATTTTTCTTAATATATATTTATATATTTAATGTATTTATGTTTAATTTACATATTCTGGAAATTTTTAAAGTATTTTGAAAATAGCATATTATATCTGTGATTTTATGATTAGAGTGTGAGTTTTTAAAATTGGTTGGTTTAAAGTTGACGTAGGGAAAATTAGTAAATAAAATCTAGTATGGGTAATATATAAAAGCAAAAATCTTCCCCACCCCCCCAAAAAAATTTTTTTTTAGAGAGAGAGAGAGAGAGAGGAGAGAGAGAGGGAAGAGAGAGAGAGGGGAGAGAGAATTTTTTTAATATTTAGTTTTCGGCGGACACAACATCTTTGTTGGTATGTGGTGCTGAGGATCGAACCCGGGCCCACACGCATGCCAGGCGAGCGCACTACCGCTTGAGCCACCTCCCCAGCTCCCCCCACCCAAAATTTAGAAAACAGTACATCTATACATTGTCTATGATCTGAATTTTTATACTAAAAAAAAAAAAAAAAAAAAAAAACACCTCTTTTGATTTAAACTCCTTGGGTGAGTGGACACATATGCAAAAGGGATTAACAAAACCCATTATTAGGCCAGCTGGTAAAATTTCAAAGTTATCCAAGCATCGATTGACTTTCCTTTTCCATGAAAAGAGAAACTAAATTTCTAAGAGGTGGAGAGGAAAGAAGGTTAGGAGACAGGCTGTGCATATGTGAGAAAAGGTAATGCTGTGATGCTGTTAAAGGCGGACTTTGTCCCCAATCAGGTGATTCTATGATTTTTAGGAGAACTCATGGTGCCTCTAAGGAACTACTACTACCTTCACTCTGGAAAAACACAATTAGAAATGACTGATTGCTTCTAACTTTTCTTTTGAGGTGGGGGGAGGTACTGGGGATTGGGCTCGGGGCACCTGACCATTAAGCCACATCCCCAGCCTTATTTTGTATTTTATTTAGAGACAGGGTCTCACTGAGTTGCTTAGTGCCTCCCCATGATTTTTTTTTTTTTTTTTTTTGTGTGTGTGTGTGTGTGTGTGGTGCTGGGGATTGAACCCAGGGCTACGTGCATACAAGGTAAGCAATCTACCAACTGAGTTATATCCCCAGCCCCGACTGATTGCTTCCATTTGTGTAACATTCATATTAGGAGCCTATAAATAGGTGCTTCCTATTTACAGAGGGTTCTCATCACTGGCTTGGCAGAGCTCCAGAGCAGGTTAGTGGTCAGGAAAGGGAAAACCATTCTCTGTCAAGCCAAACAGGATGGCTCCAGGGGCTTACTGGTTTCATCCTGGCCTTCTTGCCTCAATTCAGTTCAATTTAAGTGCCAACATTTGAGAACACACTCATTTTTAGGAAATAAGGCAGGTTATAGGTTAGGGCCAGGGAAATCAAGCATCACTCATGAATGCAATTAAACCAGCACTTTGAGGACAGTTTTCTCATGACTGGAGAAATCCAGCTTCTCAAGGTGGACTTCTTTCTTTTTATCATTTCTGTGACTAGTTCCAAATTTTCCTCTTCCTTTAGTACTTGCTAGAGTCCTCCTTGAAAATGCCTGCCTCTCACTATGTTAAGGGTAATAGGAAGGGCAAGGGATAAAAAGAACTCTTGGGCCTCACCTATATCAACATCAATTGTATCAGGTGCCCTAAGTCACAAAATCCAGGTGGTCCAATCCTTGTGGCCCTAGTCAAATGCCCCAGGAGTAAGTAGGGTTTTAATGTTCTTTCTCTATACCACAATGCCATATTTTTTCAACACTTGACCCAGAATTTTAAAGGAGAAACAGTTTATGCTTTGGGAATTAAGTACAGTGAAGCCATAGGAGTTAAAAGAACAAACCACAAAGGAAAACTAAGGGGTTCCTTCTCGACAGGGCTGGACTGGGGAAAGGTGAGGAGGCACCTCAGCTGCAGAATCAAAGGGGCATCTGTTCCCAGGTCCTCAAGTGCCTCCTTATATAGAGAGGTCTGGACTTACCTCATCCTAGACTCTGTCCTGTTTCTAGAACTTTCATCTTCTGAAAGTCAGGAGTTTATATTTTGTTTTAATAAAAGAGGTTACTCCCTCACAAGTCTTCTGCCTTAATAAATGATGCTTGATAAATTAATGAACTGTTGTTAAAAAGTGGGGGGAGGTGGAGAAGAAGGTGATTAAAAAGGAAATGTGCTAGAATTCAAAGAAACCAAACCTGTTAGTAAAACATCTGAGTAAGAATATGCAGGTTATTGCCTTTTTTTTCTATCATTCCCCCGACCCCAACAAATAACTCTTTACTATACAGTACAAAGGCGGCTATAATCTCAGTTATTTAAACAGGTGTGAACTATTTCTTAACATCCTGCTACTTCTCCAGGTATTTTTACCTTTTGGTTCAACTCTGTCATCACAAACATAAGAATTGGTCAATGCCCTCTGACCTGGCCCAAGCTAGGCACTTTAATTTATCAAGCATCATTTATTGATAAGCATTTTTAATTCAAGATCAGCCTCAACATACTCTTAAAAGAGATACTGGCATGGATTTATGGGACAGATGAACAAGGCAGGGCAAAAAATTTAATCCAATAAGTAAAAGATAATGAAATCAAAGATTTAAACTAGTCAAAAATGAATGTATGGTGTGTTTTGTAGTAGAGAATGCTACTACATTACAGCTAGAAAAACTAGATTTGAATCACTGAGTTGTCACATGTATAAATGTAGAAATTGCATCAAATAAACTCTTAGGTTCTTTCAAACTCTAAGAAACCTGTAATTCTACTTTTGGATAAGAAAGCCAAGGAATGGGGTCAGGGGCTACATACTTAGACTGGAGTTCAAACAGATCTGCCTCATGAGGGGAGGAGATGATGCAGTTCTTGTTTTCTCCATTCATCCTAATACTTGCTTACTTCTTAAAATTACTCAGGCCAAACAATTGATAAGCATTTTTAATCCAAGATCAGCTAAAACTAAACAAAAGTTGAAAGACATCATCTCTCAAGATTACATTGTTATTTCATTCATGCAGCCAATAATTTAATAAATACCCAATAAGAATTTGCTTTATGCAAGGCACTGTGCTATGGAGATTATACAAATGAGCAATTTCTGTCTAAACTTGAAAGCTGATGGGTTTTCCTGCTCAGTAAGGACACACAGCATCAAAATAAAATGCAGAAGTTCCACAGAAGAGTACTCCTGGGCCAGGTCTATCATCAGCATCAATTGTATCCGGTACCTTAATGTAACATCTGTTCTGTTTTTTAACTTCCACAAAATCCACAAAAGCCTGTGGGGTAGGAGAACAGCTTTCTGGATTGGAATTCTGTCCTCACTTAGAGCTAAGTCACCTAGAAGAGGTAAATTTCCCTTCAGTTTCTTCACCTATAAACTAGAAGTATTAATAGTACCTTATTCAGGTTGTTGGGAGGATTCAATGAGATAATAGAAAAAAGCAGTTTAAAATAATGCCTGGCATGTATTAAATATCCAGTAAATGTTAGTTATTATTGTTGTTATTATTGCAGAAGTTCAGAGGAATAAGTGGTTGATTTGACTTGGGAGAGGAAGAAAAACTTCATAAGAAGGCAGTGTTAGAATTGGGCACTGAAAGATAGGTAGCAATTGGGTACCAGTGCAGTAGTGCACATCTGTAATCCCAGCTACTCAGGAGGCTGAGGCAGGAGGAGAGCAAGTTTGGAGGCCAGCCTGAGCAACCTTGTTTCAAAATAATAAAGGCCTGGGATGTAGCTTAGCAGTAGAGCACCCATGGGTTCAATCCTTAGTACCGTTATCAGAAAAGACAGTTTGAAAAGCAATTCAGAGCACCACTGTAGATGTTTAATATAAATCACAAGGTTTTTTTCTATCAGTTTCCCTTCATCCCCAGTCATGTCCTAGAAATTAACACAGTAGTTACAAAATATATAAAATCATATTATTGTAGACAGTATTGCAGGCTTTTTGAGTAGATAAGCCATATTAAAAACCATATTAAAAACCCTTATGTGATTGCTCTGTCCCTTTCTGGAAACAATCTGTTAGGTACTGTGAAATTCTTAAGTCTGGGGGCTGGGGATGTGGCTCAAGCGGTAGCTGCGCTCGCCTGGCATGCGTGCGGCCCGGGTTGGATCCTCAGCACCACATAAAAACAAAAGATGTTGTGTCCGCCAATAACTAAAAAATAAATATTAAAAAAATTCTCTCTCTCTCTCTCTCTCTCTCTCTCTCTAAAAAAAAAAATTCTTAAGTCTGAGAATCCATAAACAAGTCTCAAGACAGGTTAAAATCACTTAACCTCTCTGGGCTTCAATTTTCTCTTACAAAATGATGTACTACTGTTACTTCATGAATGGAAAAGAAATACTGAGAGGGCAGAAAGGCTATGCCAGGAAGGGAAAGCTTACCAACTTCTTTGGGTTGACATAGGACACACATTCAACAATGATGTGAATGCCCTTTACATACCTGAATTATATAAGGCATAAGGAGTTTTCCCACATGCACAGAGAAAAGGAGCAACTCCAAATGAGATGATGTGTAACAAAAACAATATGAACTTTGCAGGCAGACCTGAATCTTACCTGGTCCTGTCTCATTTACCCGTTCTGTGACCTTAAGGCAAAATAGCCAGAAACTGGTATGCTCTTTCACACTACTGCTGGGATTTTTATCAAACAAGCAATGTGGATCCTGAAAGGGTGTTTCCTCTCCCTGCTTCAGCCACTTAGAAGCCAGTTAAGGATCTAATGACACCCATTTCAGAAAGTCCTCCAGTTTCATCTTATTATGCTAATCCTTATGCCCCCTTGTGGGGTCATTCTGATTTTTCAATTCAAGTGCTTCAGATCTTCACCTCATGCCCTTTTTAAAAACTACTCTGAGCCTAAAATTAATATCATAAATTTACCTCTCCCATCAGGCATCCCCTCCACCTCTAAACAGAAGCTTTTGGACTTGTTTGTATGTATATTGTTATTAACGTGCTTAGCAAAGTATTCTTTAATTAATAATAACATCTAAGAGTTCACAATTTAATTGGTCAATATCAGATGTTTTTGATATTGGCTAATGTCCAGATGTTTTTTGCCAAATCTACGCCCAATCAAAACTAATTTTTCATGTGCATTTTCAGGACATTGTTTAAAAACAGTATATTTTAATGTGTTAATGAGGTCTTGTCTTTATCTGCATATAATACATCATTTGTCTCTCACTGCTTCCTAGTAAAATTGGTTTGATGGCATTATTTTTTATTTTCAACATGGGAAAGCAGATTCTGTAGGTTTGTTGTGCCATGGCGAGATGAGAATTCAAGTCTTCCACTTTCAACCCAGCGATCTTTTCATTCTAATACCCTGCTTCTGGGAAATTCTAGAATTGAGCAGCAAAGAACAAATACTAAAGCAGCTTACTTTTTCCCTAACAATTCGGAAATGAACAATAATGGGAATGACTAAGAAACACATAATAAACATATCCATCAACTGGCAAGACATGTTAAAATGAAGGCTCCATCAGACTTTTCTCCTCAGTGCTCTACCACTGAACTTTAGTGCCAGCCTTTTAAATTTGTTTTATTTTGAGGCAGGGTCTCAACTAAGTTGCCCAGGCTGGCTTTGAATTTGAGATTCTCTGGCTCAGCTTCCTCAGTAGCTGGCATTACAGGCATACACCATACCAATGGGCTCCATCAAACAAAATTTAAAAACACTTGCAGGTATTTCCATAGTATTTCTCTTATCCAACCTCAATTCTCACTAATCTTTCACAGATCTATAGTCAAATCTATAGTGGTGATGGAGGGACTTCACTATTTGTAAGACAAAGAAAGGAAAGCAATGTCAAAGAATGTGCCATGCAATATTATCCTAGCACTTTAGCTAAAAGTGACCCTTCACTCTGCCACCCTAGATCTCCTCTACACTCAGCTTATGGTGTGCTCCTGGTTAACAGTTGTCCAAAGCCCGGGTTATTTACTCTTCTTACTTTAGAAATAGGTCCAATATAATTATTGCTAATAAGATCTGTTGGCTTTTATAATCTCTCAGTTGTGATAAGGATTATCACTTTCATACTACCCTAGCTTGTTTTTCTTGAAAAAGTCAATGAGGCAAAGAGGAAGTTGTCTCTTAAAGGTTACTTATCTTTGACCACTACTACCACCACCTTTGAGAAACAAACTATTATAAAAGTGTTCAAAGGGCAATTTGGGCTTGGCTGACCCCTCCTCAGATCCTTGCTCCAGGAAGAATGGTGATGAGGGTGCCCAGTCCTTAGTGTGCAAAGCACCCGGACTGCTGGTCCAAACCACAAGTTGGCATCTATGTGGGAGGACATGGGACCAGACCTTGACCTTGACAGCCCCTCCGCTGCTTGCTGCTAGGGGGAGGCTCAGGGCGGTCACAGGACTAGGGTGGTGGCGTGACAGCCCTTAGGCGACCCGGGAGAGGCTCCGGGTGTGTCCGCGCGGGGACAGTGAAACCGTCCGCGGTGGATTCAGCAGCAAAGGCCGTGCCCACCCCTTCGCGGCCACGGGGATGCTCAGTGGCACACCGGTCTCCCCTCCCGCTCCCCGCGCCTCTGGCTACCCAGGGCTGGGCTCGGGGACAGCAGTTGGGTGACGAGGCGCGGGCGGGCGGGCGGTGAGCCCTACCTCCTCGGTGACCGTGGGGCAGTAGGAGATGAGCACGAGCGTGGTGACCATGTTGATGACGAGGCCGATGAGGGTGATGGTGTTGGGTGCCATCCAGAGCGGGATCCACTGGAGCAGCCAGGTCCAGTAGAGCTGCAGCGGCGGCTCGAGCACCGAGACGCCGGCCGCGTTGTAGCGGTGCTCCTCCAGCCGCCGCAGCTGCGCGGCGCTCAGCGGCTCGCCCAGCGCCTTCAGCCAGCGCGGCGCCGGCCTGGCCCCGGCCCCCGCCGCCATGGCCGCCTGCGGACCCGCAGCCGCCACCGAGCGCCTGCCGAGCCGGGCCGGGCGGGGAGAGGTGGAGGGAGGGGCTCGCGGCCGGGGCCTGCGCCGGCCGGTGAGGCTCGCCGGTGGGGCCGATCCGCCGCGGTGGAGGTCAGGCCGGGCCGCCCCAGGTCCCGGCCCCCGCCTCCGCCCCCAAAGCGGCGGGGCGGCCGGAGCAGTGGCTGGGGGCGGGGCCTTGGGAGGGGCGGGGGCGCGAGGCGTGGCTGGCCGCGGACACTTCCCGAAGGGCGCGCTAGGAGGCTCCTGCCTTGCTCAAGGGCCTCCTGCACCTGCCTCTGAGATCTGATTTCTTCCGCTACGTGAGGGAAGTCTCGTCGGCTGGACGGTTACAGAGCCGCTTCCTCCACCTGGCGGTGGTGGGCACAGCTGGGTTCTGGGCCTACGCTGTGGCTTCGGGCTGATCACCGCAGCACAATGCTGCCTAGAGCCCAGGAATTTTCAAGTGAGAACATGAATTTGCAGATCTTGGGTCCACCACCATGATAGCCCCATCTGGGCAGCTTGGAAACACAAGCCTGCGGGCTTTAGTTGCCGGGTCAGAGGACGAGGTTTTGAAAATTAAAAATAAATAAATAAATAAAATTTTAAAAGAGAAAAGAAAAAAAGGGGGGAAAAAGTCAGGGCTTGGAAAATACTGACAAGGAGACTGGATGTTTGAAACTCAAATGCCAATTTTTCAGGTCATTTGACACCAACAACAATGGATATTTTTAGACACGCTCTTCCTTGGAATAGAAGGCAGAAATCCAAGTGTGTCCTCTCATTGCACCGTGGAGCAAGCAAGCTTGCCACACAGTGGGAGTTCACCAGTCTTTTACCTCACAATGCACCCACTTGGGTAGGGGACATCCTGTCATAAACATAATTTATTGCACAGATAGGTCTGTCACTTGCCTAACTCTTCACTTGGTGATTCTGATCTATATGCACTTTTCTAAGGCATAAGATAGGCTAGAAACTACTTCCAGATACTTATATTGGGCAACATCTTTTGAGCAGGTGGATTTTGCCCCACAGGATTCATGACTACGTTTTGGAGCAGAGAGTCAGCAAGCTGCTCCCTGCAGGCCAAACCTAGCCCACCACCAGTTTTCCTGAAGTTTAAGAGCTAAGTATGGTTTTTGCATTTTTAAATGATTGGGGAATACTCAAAAGAACAGTATTTCATGATGTGCAGTTTATGAAATTCAAACTCAGTGCCATGAATAAGGCCATGTTTATTCTAGTAGAGTTCAGGGGTTGTGACAGAGACCACAATGTCTAGAATATTTACTACCTGACCCTTTACCAAAACAAAGTTTGACATCTCCTGCCTCAGAGCAATATCAGAGCAAACCTCTCATTAAATATATTTCTGGTGATTTTTAATGTGAAAAATGGTGCTTGCAAATGCAGAAAGATTCACTTTTAACTATGCTGATTCTATGTGCAGTGGACTTGGAGATAATTACTTTTTTTAAAGAGATAGAGAGAATTTTTTAATATTTTTAGTTTTCGGCGGACACAACATCTTTGTATGTGGTGCTGAGGACTGAACCCAGCACCACGCGCTTGCCAGGCGAACAGGATATCACTTGAGCCACATCCCCAGCCCCAAGAGATAATTACTTTTTAATTTACCAATGCCATGACTGTAACAAGGAAAAAAGTCCCTTTCCAAATTAAAAAATCTAAATATGTTAAAGATAATTTCTATTGTACATCAAAAGACATACTAAAGAAAATGAAAAGACAAGCTATAAACTGAATACATTTCCTTCAAGTAACATCCACAATAAATAGTATTCAGATTACATAAAGAACTTCTAAAATAAGTAATAAATTAAAATAATCAAATGGGCTTATGTTCATATATCTATAGCAAAAGCTCCAAACATGTTGACATATACAAAATATAAGGTTATTTTTCTTTTACATAAAAGAAGTCTAGAATTGGCATTCTGGGGTTGGCATGATAGTTCTGTGGTCATCAGGAACTCCAGACTCTTCTGTTTTTTTTTTTTTTCTGCTCTAACATCCTTTTATGTATCTACAAGGTTATCATCTAATGGTTCAAAGTGGCTGCTGGAGTTTCAGCCATCATATCTAGATTTCAAGCAGCAAGAAAGAGGAAGAGGATGAAAAGGAAATAGAGGAGGTGGAGGAAGAGAGGAGGGTGAAGGGGAGGAGGAGAGTGCTACCACTCAGCTGAGCCAGCAAACTAGAGTACCATTCCAAAAGTCTCAATACTTCTACATACAATTGGTTGGCCAGAACATAGACCTACCTAAATGCAAGTGTTAGTAAAGATGAGTAGATGAGTACAACCATTTGCACAATAATCTGGCATTATCTGGTAAAGTTGAATATTCACATACTCTGCAACATGACAGCACAATTCTGATCTAAAAGCCTATCCTAGAGAAATTTTTGCACAAGTATCCTAGGAGATAGGTGTAATAATATTGCCAGTACATTTGTACATCAACCTAAAGCTAGAAAATAACCTTAGTGTCCACCAATGCTAAGTGGGTTAATCAACTTGGAATTTTCATATAATTTATGTAAGTTTAATATAGCAGTGAAAATTAAGGAACTTTATCTTCATTTTTTTTGTGTGTGTGTGCTTTGTTGTTGTTTGGTTGATTTGTTTTGTTTGTTTTTTGTTTTTTGATACTGGGGATTGAACTCAGGAAATGCTTTACCAGTAAGCCACATCCCCAGCCCCTTTGTATTTTGTATTTTGAGATATAAGTTCTCTCTAAGTTGGTTAAGGTCTTGCTTAGTTGCTGAGTCTGATTGGAACCTGTTATGTTCACTTATTCATATGAATTGCACAAGTTTACTGTTGAATGGGGTGGGGCAGGTGTATTAGTTTGGGCTGTCAAAACAAAGTACCATAAACTGGGTAGCTTAAACAAACATAGAGATTATTTCTCACAGTTCAGGAGGCTAGAGAGTCCAAAGTCAAGCAAGCTGCCACCTGGTTTGGTTCCCAGTGAAAGCTGTCTTTCTTACTTGCCTATAGCCCCTCCCATCTATGTCCTCACATGGGTATGGGACAGGAAGGAGGGGGCAGAGAAAAGGAGAGAGGAGAGAGAGGAAGTTCTCTAATGGTTCTGTTTATAGGACACTAGTCCCACCAGAAATACCCTGTCCCCATCTAAACCTAATTATTTCCTAAAGGTTTCATCTCCATATACCATCACAGGGGTGGGGTGGGGTGTTGGGGTCTCAACATATGAATTCAGGGTGGAGGGGTGGATATTATACACACCATAGCAGCAAGTCACTGGAAAAATGCACAAAGTATGACCTTACTTATATATAGTTTGAAAAGATGCAAAATTTAGCATTTAGGGATATGAACACATATAGCAAAGTTATGAAGAAAAGGAAAAAAATTATTAATATAATGCTGGATAGTGGTTGCTCCTGGTAGAGAGGTGAGATGGGATTGTAGAGGGGCACCAAGCAGTCCTGACAGATAATTCACTGGGAGTTGTTTTAGGATACAGCTAGGAAACTGTAGAAGCCTGAATGAGATAGAAGTTAATTTTCCTCAAATATAATGTCTGGGTAGTTAATCCAGGGCTTGGTACAGCAGCTCCATGATGTCAGAGAAGTGGGTTTCTTTTATTCTATTAGTATACCATGTTTAGGATGTTAATCTTGAACTTGTGGTCCAAATGGGTGGTCCCAACTCGAGACCAATTGAGAGAGAGCCAAGAGAAGGGGGCTGCACTCCTTTTCCTTCGAAAGCCATGACCTAAGTTTGTATACCTCACTTTTTCTCCCATCCCACAAGCCAGAAAGGGTCACCTGCTAAAATTTCCACTACTATTGAAAAGTGCTAGAACGGATATTAGCAAGCCATCAAGCTATCTCAACCACAGTTTTCAAACTGGGTAGTTCATTTAATCATTACTTATGCCATATATGTGTATAAATATGTATAATTCATGTCATATCTATGTGCAGACACAGACATCTGGCATAAATATTTAAATTTATTTTGCAATATAAAATATTTCATAATTAAAATGTAGCAAAAATAATAAAAAGGAAAAAGAACCATTTTTTCCCCTCATCATGTTCTAGGCTGATTTCCCTTCTTATTGCTATTTGTGGTAAATATTTGGAAATTTCACTTTAATTTAAGGCATGCTGAGGCGCATCTGCCCCTTTTACCTTATCTACTGCATGTAATGCATTCCAATTACCAAAAACAAATAGATTCACAGTTTCCTGTTACTTCACCAGACTCCTTCCCATTAACATGAATTATTACATGGTGATGTGTACATCTATCATACACAGTATAGTGACAATTTTACCTTTTTGTTTTTTTTTTTTAAATTGTAGTTGTATATGGACAGAATACCTTTATTTTGTTTATTTTTATGTGGTGCTGAGAATTGAACCCAGTGCCTTACACGTGCAAAGCAAGTGTTCTGCCACTGAGCTACAGTCTCAGTTCAGTTTTTCCTGTTCTTGAACTAACCTGGTAGCTCACATGAGTTCCTATCTTGGGCACTATTCTGAGTGTCAAGAGTTACTTTCTTTGATTATCACAAACCCTTACAAAATACTCACCATAATCATCTTTATATTATAGATGAGGAAACTGGAGTAAAGGGAGGTTCAGTAATTTCCTAGGATTGCACAGCTAATATTGTGATAAAGCCAGGATTTGAGCCTACACAGTCTAATTCCAGAGTCCATACTCTTAACCACTGCAAAATACCACCCAGTAAGTTGGACAATTAAGTATAAATTGAACAAGACTGATCTGAAAACCCCAAATCCAAAATATTCTAAAATTTGAAACTTTTGGAATTTCGGCATCATGACACCATAAGTGAAATATTCCACACCTGACCTCATGTCAGTCAGGTTTTAGGACACAGAAGCTCTCAAAATACTGTATAAAATTACTTTCAAGCTATGTTTATAACTGCACATAAACATATATGAATTTGGTGTTTTCACTTAGGTCTTTCCATCTCATAATGTATATGCAAATATCCAAATTCTGAAAAAATCCCAAACCTGAAACACATCTGATCTCAAGCATTTTGGATTAGGGATACTCAATCAGTATAAGACTTAGATGGGCATTTTGTCAACAGTAAACTTTTCAGTTTCTATATGTCATGTGGCATTTGTGCCATTACAATTCATTCTAAATATTATGTAAAGAATTTTGGGGGAAGGGGTTGTGGCTCAGTGGTAGAGCACTTGCCTAGCATGTGTAAGGCACTGGGTTTGATCCCCAGCATCAGATAAAGAAACTAAATAAAATAAAGGCACATCTGCCCTTTAACACTTCTGAAACAAACACACACATCTACAAATATATACATACACACATACACACACACACACACACACACACACACACACACAATTGGATAAGGTGTACCAAACTACAGTTAAGAGGAATGAGTTATAGGGCTCTACCTCACAGGGTGACAGTAGCATACAACAATTTCTTATATACTGTATAAAGAACTAGAAGAGTCTGAAGTCTCTGAACAAATAAATGATCAATGTCTAAGGAGATGGAAATGCTAATCACCCTTCTTTAGTCATTGCACATTGTATACATGATTGAATTTTCATACTGTACCCCATAAATATGTGCAATTATTAAGTATCAATGAAAAATATTAAAGAATTATTTTACTAAATTTCCTAAAACTGATAATACATTCCCCGGTTCAGAAGCCTTTGATGAAGTCCCACCTACCTAGCTTGGGATTTAAAAGCCTGATCATTTTTCTAGTTTTACCTCCCAAATTTCTCCTTTCCCTAAATCTCATGCTTCGGCTGCATGGGTCCATTAGCTGGCCCCTCATTTGTTCCCCATTGGAGAGTACCCTCTATCCCTTACTGCCCTGAAACACTATCAGACAGGGCTCAGCTTAAATTCATTCTTCCCCAAGAGGACCACCCGGATTCTACTAGTTGTACCTCTCTTGCTCCCATACAACCAGAGTATTTTGTGCCTTGTAATCCAGCCTATTTTTGGTTATAATTTAATTATTGACCTATCTCCCCACCCAGCTCATACAGTACCAGTGCTGCTGTCTGAAATTACTGTAACTGTACCCCATAAATATGTACAGTTAAATATGTACAGTGTTGTGTTTAGAATTCTGAGCTTCAGACTATAGGCTGGAGTATTTACAATTATTATGGTCTGGAGTTTTATTTAATTTCTGTCTTAGTGATTTTGTACTTTGAGATTCTAAAGTTCAAATTTTATGAAACTGTGCTACTTTTAAAAATTTGTGGGTAATTAGAGATGCATTGTTCAATAGCAGATCAACTAAAACCTTTGCTCTCTTCTAGAAATACTTCATTTCCTACTCAAGATCAGAAAAACAAAATTTCACAAGAGAATCCCTGAGATGATGTAATTGTGCTTTTTATCTGAAAAAAAAATTGCAAAAGCAGTTTAGGGTTAAGGAAACTGTATTCCCTTGGAGACATAGTTCTCAATATTGTTTATATCCTTTGTTTTTCATTTATTATACTTTTCTGAGTAAATGCCCTACTGCTTTAAAATGTTTTCCAAGGTATGATTTGAGGAATGCTGAAGGGAACCCCCTTCATCAAAAATTCCCTTTTCAGCAATTTGGGCTGCCTAAAATCCCAGAGCAATTTATTCTTTCTTGCAGCTTAGGGTTTTTAAGAATAACAGGTTAAGTCACATTTGGATGTCAGGTAATATCATTATCAGGAATACCTGAAAGGGGATCCAGTTATCAGAATAGCTTTCCCTGAGAACAACTGAGAGAAAATGGCCCCAAATAAATATCCATGCAAGGAATTAGACAAAAAGAGAACTGGAGCCTGGCCTCTCCTACATGAATGAACACTGAACCACCAGAGAGCCAGTTGAAATGCAGATTCTGAATTTGTGGATTTGGGAAAAGGCCTGAGAGTTTTCATTTTAAAAAACTCTCAGGTGACCAAAGCTGCTGGTCATCAAATCACATTTTGGGTAACTAGGGACCAAAGCACAGTTTTTTTTTTTTTTTTTTGTAGTTGTTTTTTGTTTGTTTGTTTGTTTAATGTACCCGGAATTGAACTCAGGGGCACTTGACCGCTGAGCCACATCCCCAGCCCTATTTTGTATTTTATTTAAAGCTAGGGTCTCACTGAGTTGCTTAGCACCTTGCTGTTGCTGAGGCTGGCACTCTTGATCCTCCTGCCTCAGCCTCCTGAGCCCCGGTGCCCAGTGTAGCACAGGGGTCTTAGAAGGCTTTAGTGAGGCACCACTCTGAGAAGCCCTGTTGGCCCCACTGAACAGGGAATGAGTAGAAAGAAGAGAGAAAAGACTCAGATGGCAATTAAGGGACGAGAAAGACTAACTGGACTCAATTTTGCCTTCAGCTGTTCTTTCCAGAACAAAGGATTAGATGTTTGATAGATGGAGAGATGGGTGCTAGATGTTTAGATAGTTAGATTTTATCTATATAAGAACGGTATCTGGTGCTGATTCTATGATAATATCTACAAGGTAACTGAAGTCTACCTTTTGATCCTTGCTAAGGGTGTCTGCTGTTGATGTAGTTTTTCTCAGCCAATGATGAGCTTCCTGGACTAAGAAACCTCTTACTCCATGACAGTAAATCTGGAGAAACAAACATCCATTTGAAGATCCGGGAAGAAGAAAGTGTTTTGGTATTAAAATAAGCTCATCTATAATGGAAGAGAACACCATGCTTGGATCATAGGCGGTGGCTGAGCGCTAACACTGTGTTCCGGAAGCCCACCATCTCCCTGCGGTTTTCCATCCTTCATAAAGAGAAATGCAGCTGAGGTGGAAAGGGTTAAGAAAGCATGGCTGGATGAATGCTGTAAAGCAGATAAACAGGAGCTCTTTTCTTTTTATTGTTGATTTTTCTCCTTAGGCTTCCTCCCTAGCTGCTTGCCTGGCAAGGCTATTTCTGGCTTCATTCCCCTCTGGCTGCTCCTGACTTCCCTTCCCTCTGTACAAATAACAGTGCCTTACTCTGTCCTCCCCTCCTCCCTCCTGCCTGATGCTGCTCCTTGGCCTTGGCCATCACTGGCCCTCTTGTCACAACCTCCCAATCTATCTACTCGTACTTAACTCCTTAAGTGAGAGAAGTGACTCAAAGTCTATGCTGGGCCAGAATCCATGCTTTTGAAAGACCCAGGACTGGAAAGACCCAGGAAACAATCTATGTCACCCATGAACTCCTGCTTCTGCTACTAGGAATGATTTTGGAGTCCTGCCATGAGTTATTAAGATGAGCATAAAAATAATCCTCTTAGCAAGTTTCTTCCCCACTATTACTCCAACTACCTCTGGCTCAGGGGCACCTCCCAAGGCAGAAATGGGAACTGAATTCACAGTGACCCCCAGTGGACACTCAAGCCTGGGGCTGGGATGAGCAGCTCCAAGGCACTTCATCCCATAGCCTGCAGAGGGCTGGGATGAGCAGCTCCAAGGCACTTCATCCCATAGCCTGCATTGGCTCTCCAATGCCTGGAATTTTCCAGAGGACCACATGACTTCAAAACAGCTTTGGTTTATTTTGAATCATGGCTGCCTTCCAATTATCCTTTGTCTTGATTGTTCAAGAAGGTTGCCTTTCAACAAATAAATAATGTTCTTTTCCTGCCACAGAATTGCTGGTAAATATTAGTTGTTGTTCTTCTATTTATTTATTAACTTCAAAAAACAGGAGCCAAGACTTTTACATTGGTATATAATGTCTTTTAAGGTGTTTTCCTGTGCTCTAAGATTAGAAGTCTTGCTATGAACAGCTATGTGAGTACTTATCTGCAAAGAACAGGAAGGCGCTTTCTGAAACTATGGCTTGGGAGAAAAAGCAGGTATCCTGCACTTGAGTGCAAAGTTTTTTCTTTAATGACAGATTTGAGTCCTCCAGCACCCTACTCTGCTGTTGAGTCCTCGCTCTGGTAGTGTTTAACTGCCTCTGTCACCTCCGTGGCATTTTGTCCCTAGTAATCTACTCGAGATAGAATAAAAATATTTAGCAAGGCCAGAGATTGCCCAGGCCAGTGCATCTGGGGACACAGAGAGATCATCAGGTGTCTTGAAGAGGGTGAGGACAACCTTAGAATCAGAACAACTGGTTGTTCCATTAACAGCTTTGTTTTTTAGTCCTGAATTATCAAAGCTTAATTACAAAGGGTTTTATAAATACTTATATGTAACAGTAACTTGAATTTTTGGTGCAAGGATGGAAATTAAGTGACACCCACTAAACTAAGAAAATAAATATAGAGTTCAATTTATAATCAATTAATGTTATAGAATTGGTAAGAAGACTACCTGGTTTTATTATGTCTTAGTTTATCCCTACACATAAGAAAGAGAGGCCAAAGTTGTATTTCCAGAATTCCATTCAGGAGAACTTTAAGGAGGGAAAGGGTCAGACTTGGAACTTGGTGAGTGGGAGGAAGAGGTGTGCAGGGAGGAGAGAGTTGGGTTGGCTGGTGGAAGAGTGAGAGGAAAAGGTACAGAGAAGGAACAGAGGCTGTTGGGGGCCGACTGCACCCTAACTTTTACAGCTGTTACTTATAAATACTTAGAAATTATAAATCAAGCTGACTGATGGTTAATAAAATAGTTGTATCCTCCAGAATATCTTCATAATGACCTGGAATGTCCAGTTTGAATGTAGGGTGATCAGATTCTTCAGTGATACTTGCCAGAATATCATGGCCCAGCCTGTCCAGTCTCCCTGCTCTTGTCACCCTGACTCCCTCATTTACTGCACCATGAGGAGTGTGTGGTCCACCCATGTAGATGCCTCAGCCTCTCGTCACTTTCCCTGACCCCAGTCCCTTGGCGAATAGATGCTTCTAGGCCACCCTTTGAGCCTGGGGAGTGCATATACATGATACTTCCTTGGGAGTTTGAAACCAGAGTAGAGGCCTTAAAAATTAGGTTTCGGAAGCCTGTAATCCCAGCAACTTGGGAGGCTGAGGCACTAGGATTGAAAGTTCAAAGCCAGCCTCAGCAACTTAGTGAGGCCCTTAGCAACTTAGCAAACAAGACCATGTCTCAAAAAAATAAAATAAAAAGGACTGGGGATATGAAAATGCCCCTGGGTTCAATCCCTGGGACAAAAAAAAAAGGGGGGGGGTTAGGTGCAGTCTGTAAGAAAGCAAGATATGATAAGTATTCCAAGTAGGACTACCCCCATGGTGGCATGACTAGAAGAGGCCCAGAGTGGAATTCTTGAAAATGCTGAGGTTCCTTTCGCCCATGTCTAAGTCTGGTAGTGAGTAGAACTTTCCGATTCTCCCATCTAAAAGTAGCAGGTGAAATGCTGTGATAATTAATTTTAATGTCAACTGGACTGGACCAAAGAATGCTCAGCTAGGTCATTAAACATTTCTTTCTCTCTCTCTCTCTCTCTCTCTCTCTCTCTCTCTCTCTCTTTCTTTCTTTTAATTCTTTTTCTAGTTGTCAATGGACCTTTATTTTATTTATTTATATGTGGTGCCCCACACATGCTAGACAAGTGCTCTACCACTGGGCTACAGCCCCAGCCCATTCAAAAACATTTCTATGTAAGTCTGTGAGGGTATTTCTGGAAGATAGTAACATTTGAATTGATGAACTGAGTGAAGCAGACAGCCCTCTCCCTTGTGGCTGGGCATCATCCAATCACTTGAGAACTCTGGGCTCTCCTGGTTTCTCAGGCCTTCAGATCGAGACGATAATTTATACCATTGGATTTCTGGCTCTCAGGTACCTGACTATACCACCAGCCTTCAGAGGTCTCCATATCCCTACACAGCAGATTACGGGATCTTCAGCCTCCATAACCACATCACCAGTATCTTATAATAAATCTCTCCCTAGAAATCTGTTACAGAGCTGGGCCCTTCCAAGAAACTGAGGCGATGTGAAAACCTTCTCTTCAAACCCCAATTTTTGTGACCTAGTCAGAAAGGTTTCAGACATATCACTCAGAGTAATAGGAATGAGTTTATTGAAGGGATAGGAAAGGGGAAGGGGATACTCTCAAGGGAGAGAATGGGTCCTCTCAGAGAGAAGAAGGACAATGTGTCTGTCCTGCACTTCCATTTTATTGGGGATCCTAGAGAAGTTTCCAGAGAGTCCCACCCAGGTCTACCTCTTGACTTTTGACTAACAGCAAGACTTTCAAGTCCTCACTGCCATGGCAACTGTAGGTCCTATTGACCCATGCTGACTGGTTCTAATTGGATTTTTAACCATACATTCTTACAGATTTTATGGTTGGAAGGAATTATCCTTATCTCCCAGATTTCAGGACCACAAAAATCTCCTGGGTTCTTTCCACTGACATTATCTTGGGCCTGCATTTCTCCTGCAGTTAACAAGTAGTTTGCTGAGGAATGTGAAATATTCTGTTCACTGAGGCCAGGCAGGGCTGCAGGTAAATTGCTTCTTGGAAAAGAGAGCATGTGGAGGTCAGCACAGCAGGCCCATTTTATAGAATTATTTTCTTAGCTTCCTGTTCCCACCACCCTCATCTGTCTGTTCCCTAACACATCCATCTATCCATCCATCCACCCACTCATCTTCTATTGGTTCAGTTTCTCTGGAGAACCCTAATACAGAAGTCATGCTATAGCCTTGGAGTCTGGAATTCCTCAGTTCTACACTTATCAGGGAAGTTTCAGTCACCTGTCTTTGATTGAACCATATGGGGTTATATCACAAGTATCTCTGCCATCACCAGTATTAACTGAAGAACAAAAACCTTTCTTTTACTGCATTTAGTTAGCACTAGGGACGATTCCGGTTGACTTTAGAATCTGAGACTGAGGTAGAACCCCCACACAGGACAGAGAATTTCTCAATTCAATCCCCTTAGCTGTCCTCAGACTCATACTACATTTGATTTAGAAAAATAAAGCACTATGGCATGTCCTGTACTCCACACATTGATACTGTAACAGAATCCTTTTGAAATTAAAAGCCCTAAAATAGTTCCCCCCAAACTTGCTGGTTATTGTTTTCTCAATCTCAGTGGAAGCTGAAATACTGCCACTAAAGTCCAGGTGGCTTGAGCAAAGGCTGAAAAACAGGAATTGTGACATTCTCTGGCTAGCACTGCCTAGATAAATCTATACATAGGTATAGTTCCTGGCTTTTGTTTCTATAAAGTGTAAACTCCTCTATAGGACCTGCAGAGAAATTTACTTGCTTCTCCCTAGTTTTAGCCAAATTGTATTAAATTCATTTTTTTTCCTTCTTAACTGCTTATTTTTCATGCAGACAGCCAATCCCAGTCAGCTGGGATTTGGGTAGGTCCCTAGGTTGGCTGCCAGTAACTACTAACAAATATAGAAACCATGTTATCCAACTTCTGCAAATCCTCTAACACCTGCCGTGTTTGTTTCCCTTTGTGTATTAGTCATATACATTATCAATGCACGAAATGGTTTATTCATCATTTGAGTTCCTAGCTGAGCTGATCAGTGTACACATCAGACCTTCAATAACGCACAGGTTGAGCTAAACAGAACATTTCAGAATTCAATTTAAAAGTGAAGAGTTAAAGACATATTACCTTGTTTCAATGTTTCTTCTATTGGTTTTTCTTCTACTTCAATAATTTAGATGAGAACATTCAGCAAACTCTTTTAAATGAAGTAAATAAAGTGTAATCCTTTAAAATTCTGAATGTAAAGTTTCCAAAAAGAATTTTTGGTAAATTTCTGTGACATATAATTGAGCCATGACACTTTTGGTATGTTTTGCTCTTTACAGTTTCAAAATGAACTTTTTTCTTCCTTTTTAGAACTTTGCGGTGTATGGGTACCTTTAATTCGAGGCAAGATCATATGCAGAAAATTAGCATTATAAAACACAGGATATAAGTAGAGTGTCTAAGTCATGAATGTGGAACCTAAACCATGGAAGGATGCTTTACAGTCACTCTAGGCTGTGTTTATAAATGGCCTAACAGACTTGACCATGACTTGGCAAAATCAGGCAACGGATATTTGAGTTAGGCAGCCAGCCAGGCTGTTGCAATGCTGCCAGATTGGCCCTTTAGGTCCCTGGGTTTCACATCCAAGTATTCAACCAACCACAGATTAAAAATATTTGGGGAGAAAATGCATTTGCATTAAACGTGGGAAACTTTTTTCCTTGTCATTATCCTCTTAGCAATACAGAGCAAGAACAATTAAAATAGCATTTACATGTACTCAGTATTATAAGCAAACTAGTAATGATTTGAAACATACAGGAGGAATATAGAGATTATATGCAAACACTATGATATTGAAGAGAAGAGATAAAAGTGTTCTGCTTCTACAGGGAGTCCTGGAACCAATCCCTGATACCCATGGACTCAGGGATGACTATATTTTGGAGTTGTTGGGAATATAGGAGAGGGGTAATAACCAATATTCCTAACAACCATAAAGGGCAAGGTCACCAACCAATTAGAATGGAAAAAGAGGGGGCCACCATAGTTTGGACACAAACTAGTTTTCTCTTGCTGTTCTCAAATGTCCTGCAACTACCTGGATGATCCACCTGTTCTTTCATGAGCCTGTCATCACCCAGATCCACGACCACCATCACAACTCTGATCTGGAGAAGAAGCAGTGCAGAGATTTTAACAATGTCATCCCATGATGCTATGAAAGCACCTGTGAGTCACTATTTATTCAGCCTCTGGGACAAGGGAAAAGGGGGAGGAATCATGGGCAAAACAGTAATGAGGTGGTACCTTACACTTGCATTCTACTCCCTTCTCTGAAACTATAATATCAGGAAGAGCAAAGGAAGTTGCTTAAAAAAAAAAAAAAGACTATGGATTAGTACAAATGTTTCTCAGCTGCTAGAATTTTTTTTAAAAAAAGAGGTTCCCTTCAAATCAAACAGATACCATCAGCTAACCCTAATTTTGTAACTGCTCTGAAGTCTGCAACAGTCTCCCATCCCTAGGACTAGCTATTTTGGCAGGAGATCTAGTGGATTTGTCCAGGAAGCCCTGCCAGAGACACCATAGGGGTTGTACCCGAGTTTGGTAGCATCCTGGCTCTCAGCCTTTGTTCCTCAGTTCTGTGTCTGAGAATTCGATGCCAAACACATAAATGAATACAATGACATTTCATCGTAAACACTTGACATGTGTTGTACTACTTCCTGAATTAGTTTTCCTTTCTACTGAGAAAATTTGTCTGAAAGGTAAACTTTAAGAAATCTTTAATGAATTCAAATGGGAAAAAGGTGGAGGGGGCATAGATCTTTGTGTTAAGCAGGCCTGTGTGAAATAAACCACTCTTAAGTTATTTAGAAAAAAGTCCATATACCAAGAGCAAGATGGGTGTTCAAGTTTCTACCATGGTGTATTGCATTCTTTACTCCAAGAGAGGGGGACCTTGTACAGCCTATTCTTTGAAACTAAAACAATTGCTTTTGCTTATTCTTTTCTACGATGCTTTTTAAAAGAAAATACAGCGGAGCATAAACAATAACAGCCAAGGCGCTGACAGCAAATGAGATTTTGTTTGCAATTTTTAATTAAGCAACCAGTGCAAACAATTTTTTTTTTCTCTTCAACATTCAGAGGAAAGAAAATGACCACACTTGGGGGCCTGGTGGAAAACCAGAAAATGCTTTCTCTTTTCAATCAGATTTCAAAGCAGCAGAATTCAGAGAGGCTATGCCCAGCCCTCAGTATTCCTCAGGATTGCTTGAGTGTAAGTCTCGCAAATATGAATCAATTATGTTTGGAGGCACACCTTGCAAGAGGAGCCTGCAGAAGGACAGCCCACCTATAAAGGACAGAGAGAAGGGAAAAGTCAAAACCATCTATGTGAAAAATCACTGAAATAATACTACTGCACTAGCTGCCTGGAAATGAGACTAATTATGATTTTATTACTACAAAGATTCATTCAATCCCTACTTGGAAATCTTCTCCAGGTTTAGTACATTTAGAATTTAAAGCCCTTGGCATCTAGACAGAAAAGCAAGTTCCCAGAAGACCCATAGCAGTTACTCCCCTTCTATTGTTCAATCTTAGTTTAAATTCCTAAATGGTAGAAAACACTTATTGTTCTTAGAGAGGTTTTGTGATTGCTCTATAAATGATTTAAAGGTTCTGGCACAACAAATGCATACCATGTTATGGGTCAGTGGGAAGATCTGTTTCCAGTTTGTTAATGCTCCTTTTAATTAAGCACAAAAAGTTCTGATTCAAGCAGATTGGAGAAGAAAAGACTCTTTCCTTTAACTTTGACCACTTCTAAACTGTCGAAAGTGCAAAAATTGGAACTATTTGGTTAAAAATAGTAGGAATGGTCCAATACCTTCTGAAGGTGAGAGAAATGCCTAACATTTCGTACCTACCTTCCAAGTTTCTGAATTTTTATATTAAAAAAAACAAAAGCCTCATTCAAATGAGAACCCACGAAACCACAAAACTGCACGGTCCTTCAATGAAGGGTTTTACTACTTGCTAATAAATTCATGTCCAGACAAAAAACAGCATGCTATTTGAAACATTCTTAAAACTTCTTTAATGCAAATTTGAGAAAGTCATTCTCCTTAACAAAATAAAAAAACTCAAGTCACATATTGGTAGAAATGATGCCACTTATGTACATGTCCATTCCTTGATGCAAAGAATGCAGAATGCGTGGGTATCAATCATGTCCATCTACATTAAATGCTTTGATTCATGCTCTATCACATTCAACAGTTTGTTTCATGTCACTAGGAGATTGTCATGATGAATAAGTACTAGATATTAATTTAAGATGCTGAAAAATACAAATTAATACTACAAAGTTAGCAATTTTAAGGAGTCTATTTTCATTGGATTACGTAATGAAAATCATGCCATACTCCACAGGCTTGGTATGGCTTATGATAGTCATAAGCTTCATATGCCAAAACCATATGAAAGCTTACCTTAGATGGCAATATACATTCAAACATCCTTATTGTGCTACAACTAAGGAAAAGAGAGAAAGAGAGAAAGAGAGAGAGAGAAGTTGTAAGCATTAATAAACTGCTAACACCCAAGTTGAGTACTGGTTGGATGAAATTATGGTCACAATTATGAGGAGTTGATTTCATTAATCCTTAGTCATGTGAAAGATGTGGGAAAATAGAAGCACATGGAATGAAGGGTGAGGATCCAGTCACTTCAAAAGGATCATTAATATGTAAAATATATATATTAATATGCACAACCACTCTACCAGAGAGGTGGCAAAGCCAATCTGATGGTATAGTGAATATTTATGGTAAGAGCTTCCAAACCATTAGCTTATGAAAAAAAAAAACCTACAACATATATATATTGTGTTTTTCATCAAAAGAAAAACATAGATATTTTACAAAATGTTAGTGTTCATATATATATGTTGAAATTCCAAAAGGCAAAATTATCAAGTATAAATATTAGACTAATATATTTCATAATATTCTATCCTGAACTGATTATATATAAATGATGTAAACAAATGCAAGACTTAAACACAGGATACAAAGTGACAATATGTATAACAATAAAACTTCAAAAGCAGAAGTTAATTTCTTCTTTGTAAAACTAACTCTATGTCTGGAGATTCAGAAAGCAAATATTGTAAACTTAGGCAAAGTCTACATTAAAGGTCATAACAGATTGTCAACTGGCCCCAAAGAATTCTTAACTGGCTCTTTCAAATGGGGGTGAATTATACATACATAATAGAACTCATTTATTGCTTAAAACACTTTATAGTGGGTCTTACACTTTTCTTTCCTTTTAAGTTCATAGACATATAAAATAATTTGGGTCCCATGGAAATGACTAAATTGTCCAATGGATAGAGATGGATTACAAACACTCTACTCACAAATTTGTAATGGGACAATCTTAAATATGAGTTTCCAGATGTTGGGTCTATTTTTATACCCTCCATCAAAAATGTGCATAACACTTGTCTACAATTAAAAGGTTCTATTTTCTGAATTCTGTCCTTCTTTTAAGAAAACTATGCTGTAAATTATCTTAAAGGACAAATATATCTTTCTATATTCAAAAAATGAAAATACTAAATATATGCCATTGATTCCCAAGTTTTGATAATCTTATTATATAAGCTGAGGACCTCTTCAAATGTAGTGTTCTGATTTGACTCCTGGGGACCTGTGGTCTGGTACTTAGTTTTCTGACAAAGCTCATGGTTTCTACATTACTTGATATCCTTGAATAATTTGGCCTTCCTTGTTCATGGCATAAACACTGTATGCCATGAGCTGCTAAGAAAACAGAATTAAAAGCAAATGAGAAAGTCAAGCTTTACATGCAAAGTGCGTTTTCATGTAAGAGGAATGGAACGGAAAGTAGAAATATCCAGTGGGATATGAACTTTTTAAACCTGTTGCTGCCCCTCCAGGAAGACTGGTTGTCCAGGGGTATTTACTCCTTGATATATCACTGCAGAATCAGAATATTTGTACCAGTATTTATTTATTCTTAGTTGACATTCTTACCTTTTTTTTTTACACAGCTTAACTTGATTCAAGTTACCTATTATCAGATAATAATCTGATGATAAAGAATCTCAGCATTACTTTTAGGACCAAAAGCTTTTTTTCAATACCACAGTTGATACCTTATCATGAACTTATAGGTTAAAATACATTATTCTGATTATTAAGTTCAACTACTATACAATTGACTATATGATTATTACTAAAAAGAATATAACATCCACATGCATAATACTGTTTGCTCTTATGGAAGGCTCCAAATATTGAACCATTTATAAAAGCATCATCAATGTCATTAGCAACATTCAATTTTTTTTCAAAGCATGAATAGGTGGTAATTTAAAAAAAAAATTTTGTTTTTGTTTTTTTAGAGGATGTCGAAATCCAAGTATCAACAACAACTTAAAACTAATAAAATGAGGAGTTTAGAAACCAGATGATGTGCAAACGTGACCTTAATCATCATTTAAAGCAAACAAAGTGGCTAAAAAATAATGTTTACATTTGTATGAATTATCTCAATTGTAAGGTTTGAAAAATTTTAAGAATATTATATGCCTGATGAGATAAAAATAAATTTTCGCCTATCACTTAGTTACAAGTCTGCATACCATATACCAGAGGACAGACAGAAATCATATGAGAAAGAAAACTGTTTTTAAAAAAAGTTGTAAGAAAGAAGTTATTTTGTTCAATAAGTTTCTTATACTACATTTAGGACTACACAGCTAAATAACTCTTTAAAAGAAACATTAATACCCTGAGCATTTACTATGATTTTATTTTTATTTGTTTTTTTTTTCTTTTTCTTTTTCTTTGTACCAGGATTAAACCCAGGGGCACTTAACCACTGAGCCACATGCCCAGTCCTTTATTATTATTATTAATTTTGAGAAAGGGTCTAGCCTAGGGTTTGCCTAGGGCAAACTTGCAATCCTCCTGCTTCATCCTCTAGAGTCACTGGGATTACAGGCATGTGCCACCATACCCAGTTTACTATGATTTTCTAAAATAGATATTTACAAAGTCATTTTTCTGACTTTTGGATTACAATTTTTTCATTATAAAGAAATAAGAGGGTTCGGGTTGGTCCTCAGTGATAGAGCACTTGCCAGGCATGTGTGAGGCACTGGGTTCAATTATCAGCAGCACATATAAATAAGTAAAATAAAGAAATAAAGGTCTATTGACAACTGAAAAAGTATTTAAAAAAATAAATAAGAATAAAAGACATTAGTTATCATAGAATAGCAATATGATACAGTGACGGATGAGAAAAAACACATTAGGATCCTGTCACCTAGTATCTCCTAATGAGGATTTTCTGCAGGAGTTCTCATAGTGTCCCAAAGTAGGTTTTTATTAACAAGAAAAACTTCAAAACAAAGACTCTAGCCAATTAACGAGAAAACTAAGATGACTGTTCATGCTGAGACTCTCTTATCACAAAAATCCTTATGTTTTCATGGTTTATATAAGTTGCCACATTTCTTAAAACTAATGCCAATGAAATGTACAAGTAAAAATTCTCTAGCAATTTTAAAAGCAACGGATTATAATATGTATATGCTATATTCTATTATGTGTATAATCAAACACTAAATTAACAAACTTAGTCTATATAGATTAAAAGTTTCACAGATAAGTAAACCAATTAAAAATAATATGAATTCCTTAGCTTCAGTTTCATTAGATGAATTTTTGCAGTAGGCTTCTATTTCTAGATAGACTACATCACCAAAGTAACGTGTTCATTGTATTTATTCTCAGCATGCTGTACACCCATTAACATTTCACTAAAGCTAATATTCCTTTAGTTAATAGGAAATAAGAAGAGATAAAAATAAACCAATTTAAATAATCAAGTAGTAGCCTTTAACAAATAAAGCAGAGTGGAGGCAGAATATAAAAATGTCTCCTCTCCCTGAATCCCCCCTCCCCCTTCTCTTGCTACTGCTACCATTACAACTGCCCCAGTTGCAGCATTTTGGCAAAGAGCTTGGATTTCGCATTAAGAATCATAATTACACAATGTTCCTTTGCTTTGGTCTATACATGAGACGGTGGGTGGCATACCTTTCACCTCCAGTTTGCATTCGATCTCCACTGTCCCCAGGTCATTGACCGCTTTGCAGCAGTAGGTGCCTCCATCATAGGGGCTCGGCTTGCGAATCTCCAGAGTACAGACTCCCTGGTTGCTGAACATCCTGTATCTTGGATCATCCACAATAGCAACTTTGTTTTTCATCCAGGTTATTTTGGGCTGAAGTTCAGATTGAAGAAAGTGAGGTCAAAACCTATCTGTATGTAGCACATTCAAAGACCATCAAAGCCAGTGACAGAATTTTAACGCATAGATTAGAAAGAAAGCACACTGAAGACTACACATCTACTTGGGCAGTGTATCTCTCAAATTACATTCCACTTAGTGGTTGGCAAGAAAGCAAGTGGGTAGTTCTGAAGGAGAAAGTCAGATTTGTTCAGGGGACATTGCTAGGGCAATCTTCCCAGATGGATTCTGTTGCATTTCAATTTGATCTATGTGGATACAAACATTTAGGTGTGAGCTGAATGAGTTTGGGGCATCCAGTGTACAGTGTGCATGGTGATAGATGTGTTAATTGTGATAATCATTACACAATATGCATGACATCTGAAGTCATCATCAGTGACAGTGGCTCTGCTCCCATCAGACAATGCAAGATCAGTTCCAACCCAGTCCCCCAGAAAGTTGATTTCATGCTCTGTGACTTCTGAACTGCACTTGAAATCCTTGATTCTCTACTCCCTTCTTCTGTCTACTCCTCCACTCTCTGAACACCTTCCTCAACACCTTCCACTTTTTATAATATTTTGTCTTGCTCTGAACCTAGATATGGCACCGTTCCTATCTCTTTCACGCAGTCCTCTTCTTCCTTCCAAATGGGAGCGTTCCCTTACGCTCACACCTTGGTCCTTGGCTTTTCACAGTACCCTCTTACCTCAGTGATAATCCTTTCTAGAGCTTGGGCTCCAAAGGGTGAAATGTAGCACCTCCACACTGGGCCTCCCAAACTGACACCAACAGCCCTGGATGTTCTCCTAAGCTCTGGATGAAACCTCTGATCTGCCTCCTCATCCTTCCGCACATCACTTCCATTTACACATTAATTCAGGGTCTTCCTTGTGTCCTATCTGGCTTCTCCCTTTGACTTCCCTATCTCTGTTGGCATATGCAGGAAACACACTACTGTTGTAATTTCCCAGATTCTAGGGCACTTTTCCACAGTTGCACCCAGGGACATAGTTTTTCATGGACAACTTTGTTAATTTGTTGTTATTTTCAAATGTCAACAACACGAAAACTTAAAACCTTTCTAAAGCTCTTCAGTGATCTCTTCCTTCTTTGTACTCTGCATTCTGCCTTGCATTACAGCATAATTGTTATTTACTTTAATCTGTTATAGAACTCTTTCTTTTCTTTTTTTTTTTTTGACTCTTGATGAGTCAAAATCACCACCTAATTTTTCAGGTGACTCAACATTGCTTTATTTTATTTACCTCTCGGTTCTTTCAAAATTAGGTGGTTTCCTTTTTCTTTTTCTTTTAGTAAAGACAAACATTTTTTTCCTACTACTTTTTTTTTTTTTTTTGGTGCCAGGATTGAACCCAGGGATGTTTAACCCCTGAGCCACACACCCAGCCCTTTTTATTTTTTTATTTGAAGCAGGGCCTCCCTAAATTCCTGGGCCTGGTCTTAAACTTGTGGTCCTCCTGCCTCAGCCATGTAATGCCTGGCTTTTACTACTTTTGAATAGTGAACCTAATTATCCACAAACACTGCTACTCTCCATTCCCCACATCCCAAAAAGACACAAATAGTGGTTAGAAGGTTCATTTATAAAAGTGTTAACCATTATAACATGGGAATATAAAAGAGGGACCTCGAGGTCCATTCCTCAGTTTAACTAACGTGATAGAACAGTATGGTACCTTGGGATTTCCTCTCACACTGCAGTTCAGGGTGGCGTTGTAACCAGCTATAGCATAGGTGTTAACCAAAGGCTGAGTAAACATGGGCGCCTCTGTGAAATCAAAGTCTTCATACACTGGATTTTTGTAGATTTTGCCTTAAAAACAAGTATTAAAATATGTTCAAAAGTACAAATTGGCTTGAGACTATATTATTCTTGGTATGCTTCACTCATGATTAAAACTTCCTTGAGCTTAGAAATAACACATGGCATACATTCAGAAAATGTACAGCCAATCATTACACACAAGATGGAAAGCCAGAATGGTCATCTGACTCTAAAACAAATATTGACAGGATTGGTTTTTTCCCCAAGAATTTTGATCAGAAATGTGTTCTAATGTGAATATCAGGAAGGGCTTTAGAGGGAGAGTGATTTATGACAAAATGAAAGGTTAAAGATAGAATTCAGCTTCTCCTTTCTTTGCTGAGTGGGTCTCATGTGTAGCTATATTGAAAGTGTCCAAGAATCAAAATACCAGAAATCCAAGAAGTAAATGTCTACTTTTTCCTATCCCAGTGACATTAGCCATTTAAAGCTCCATGGCCCAGAAACTGGAATCAATTAAAGCCTATATTTTAATTTATTTTTATTTTATTTTTTGTGCCAGAGATTGAACCCAGGGGCACTTAACCACTGAGCCACATCCCAAGCACTTTTTATATTTTATTTTCAAACATAGTCTTACTAAGTTGCTTAGGGCCTCATTAAGTTTCTGAGGCTAGCTTTGCACTTGAAATCCTCTTGCTTCAGCCTCCTCAGCTACTGGGATTACAGACATGTGCCACTGCTCTTGGCTTAAAGCCTTCATTAAAAAAAAAATGCAATGATAATGTAATATCCCTTGAATGATTTTGCCTGTAAAATTTAAATTTCACTTGAACATTTTTATCATAATTTTCCAATAATAATTGTTTCCATAGTTTTCCCCTCACCACATCTCCGCTTCTTTCAGCCTTATCCATCTAATCCCTGCCCACCTAGTTTTCTGGATGTCACTCCATTCCCGACTCACCATCCTTGGCAATCACAGCGCTCTCTTTTGTCATTGTCGCATCCTCGCTGAGGCCACACATGTTCTCAGCAAATACCCGGAAATAATATTCATTCCCTATGACCAGTTCAGTGATGGTAGCATTGGTTCGGTGATAATGCTCAATGACAGTGAACCATTCCTGAAAGAAAAAATGATAACAGTTTGAGAAAAATCAACTAAAAACACACAACTCTTCCAACTGTTGTTTAGAATAAATAACAAGTTTGTTTCATTAATGAAAAAAAAAAGAGTACTAGTTTTTATATTGAGAGTTACAACAAAGTACACGTGGCTTAATATTTTACAATTTGATTATACTTGACTATGAAATTCAATCTTCATGTACACATTAGATTCCATATACCTAGATGTCATTTTCTACCAACTTTATATTTTTTCATAACCGTACCATGTCTCTCATTTACTTATCTACCTACTTCTCTATCCATCTTTTGTAGAACAAAGTATAATTTTAGTGCCAACTTCTCTATTGATATTGATAAGATATGGAACTAAATTACCAGAGGAAAATTAATAGCATCCAGTGAATTTTCCAAACATCATTGACAGATTCTTCCAGATATCACCCCTTCTCAACCACCTAACCTCATTGGACACACTTTTATCACCTAACTTAGCTAATTTCTCCCCACAACACTAGCTACCAAAATTATATATGTATAAAAATATATGTATGATATATATACATGAAAATTAAATATATACAAGTTATATATATTATAATATCTATTTACTCATTTTACTTGTTTCCTCTTCATAGTCCCTCCTTGGAAAGTGCACTCCACAACATAAAACCTGATTTGCTTCTCAACTCTTTGTACCAATAGTGCCCATCACAGGTTTGTTTTTGTTTCCTCACCACAACACAAAACATAACAGTTTCTCTTGCAGCTGGATGAAACCACATCATACCATGTTTCATTACTAATAATTGAGAAAATATATGTGCTAACAAAATGTCACTTTATCAAGAAAAGCATCTTCCTTGGACACTCAGAGGCCTTCATGATCTATGATTTCTGGATATTTCAGACAGCAGATAGTTATATCTTTCTCTATTGCCAAAGCACTTAAATGCAAACCTCCATTCTAACATTTACTATATTGTGTTACCATTTGGCTTCATGTCTTCCTTCTTGCCTTGACTATGAGTGCCCCAAGAGTGGGAGTTGTCTTTTAAAAAAAAAATTATATGGAAAAAATTAAAAAATTAAAAAGTTTGATTCAGCAGCTACAATAGTGCTCAATATATGGTCAGAGATGAAAAGTGAGTGTTTGGGCACAGAATAAAAATAATGTTGACTGGGAATTTAAGTGGAGAACAGCATCTGCAGTTGTGATGACACAGGGATGAGTCGATTTCCTTGGGAGTGGCACTGGGAGGAGCAGCATCTTGTGGTCTCTTGGTCTGTCCCTGCCGGAATGCAACTGGAATACATGGTGGTGGGGGGTGTCCTAGGCAGATCTCAGTCACAAGGAGTGGCAATAAAGTCCTAGCTCTCCAGGATTTGACTGGATACCCATGTTCTCAAGAAGGCAAGTGTTGGGCAAGTATGCAGAGGGTGGAAGAACAGGGAGGCTCTGCAAGGAGCCCTCTGGGTTCACTGCCAGTATCAGGCTAAGGTCCAGTGGAAAACTCTTATTGCTAAGAAGCTGGAGACGTTCAGATCCTTCCTTCGCAAGGTCATCTATTGGTCCTGCTTTCAAGCTGTCCAGGTTTCCATGAAAGATATCACTTTAAATACCAAATCTTATTTTGACATGTAATCCCTACAGGGGTGGGGCAGGAGTGTGGGGACAAGCCATGCCTGTCACAGAAAGAAGTGGCTGAAACTTCTTTTCCTCAAAAATGTCTTTTCCCATACTTTCTCCTTCTATGAATCCAATGTAACTGCCAGACCTAATTTTCTTACTGAGAACTAAAAGAACAAATGCATAGACTTTCTATCTACATCATTTGGTATGATATTTTACCATAAGATGAAAAATGCTCTAAGTCACCATGTCCACACATTGATTTATTCATTCATTCATATACAGGTCAGTACTAAGGTGTAGAGTATGGGTTCTGATTCAGACACGAATGGCTAATTTCTGGTGATCTCCAACAAGCCACAGATCCTATATGAGCTTCATTTACTTCATCTGTAAAATATGGGTTATAATAATTCATACGCCAACTAGGTTGCTCCTTGAACACATTGTAATATTTTCCTCTTTAGGATCTTAGCTTAGGCTGCACATTGTAGAATATTTCTTTTCAATCTTGCTTTTGTCTCCATTTTTTTTAAAGACACAAGTCTCCACAATCCAACATTTGTTTCACAAGAAGAAAAGAGTTGCCAGCTACAGATTTGAGTCAGAATCGCTTTGAGTGAGTAAATATTTGTTGAACTTTACTAAGCATCGCACTAACTGCTTTATTGTTTAGCTTTATAATAGATAAGTGAGGTATGTATCTGGGCCTCCATTTTATAGATAAGGAAAATGGAGACCAAAGAGGTCCAGTGATTGATGACATGCATGTGGCCTCAAGTGACCTGGAGCCCGACTCTGTGGCTCCCAATGTGCTACTTGTTCTGCTCTGCAACATCACTTCTCCGTGGCTCCACAGTCTCCTCACCTGGCAGAACCTCACACCACCCCACCACCTCTTACGAGAGGTGATTTTGCTCCTGCCACTGAACAGAGAGCACCAGCCCTTACCATGCTCTTCTTGTCAGCCTTCTGGATCGTGTACCCTGTGATGGCCGCATTTCCATCATCCTTTGGTGGTGTCCACGTTAGAGCCACGTTCTCTCCCCAGACGTCTTCAATCTTCACAGACTGGGGTGGACCTGGACGGTCTACAGGATGGATTCACAGCATCACTGTGAGGTCCTTTTCCCTGCCAGTCTATACAGTTACATCTTAAAGTGTCCTCCTTCCCTTTGCCACAGGGAGGCGGAGCTCTTCCACACCCTAACATGAGGGGCATCTGAGACCCTGGGCCTTTGGTCAGAATGGAGCAGGACCAGATCCAAGGCCACAGAGCAACACTCCTGTCAGCAAAAACTAGAGAGGTTTAGCCACAGGGAAGAGGGCTTGGTTATAGGGCATGTCCTTTCACCCGAGGAGAGGCTCATCAGAGGCCCTTTGGTTAGAGAACCTCAATTTTTAGCAAATTGACTGAAATATAATAAAAATTATTGGAGGGATAGGGTTGTAGTTTTGTGGTACAGTGTTTGCCTAGCATGCATGAGGCTCTGGGTTCAATCCCCACCCAGCACCATAAGAATAAAAATACTGGAAACGAGACTTCTCCTAGCTCTGCTCTTAAAAATATTTCTTGACATCAAGAGAGTTATAGGGGCTGGGTGCACAGCACATGCCTGTAATTCCAGTGGCTCAGGAGGCTGAGGCTGGAGGATCCAGAGTTCAAAGCCAGCCTCAGCAATTTAGTGAGGCCCTTTCTCTAAATAAAATATTTTAAAAAGGGCTTGGGATGTGGGTCAGTGGTTTAGTACCTCTGGGTTCAATTCCCGGTATGAGAAGTAAAATAAAATAAAAATAAAAATAAAATTTAAAAATAGACAGTTATAGATCAGTTTAATAAGCGAGTACACCCCAAAAGGATCTCTGTTCTATTCCCCTAACTCTGGGCAAAAGCAGGAACTAACCTTTTTCTTTGTAAGCATCTAATAAGCCCTGAAGGAGCAACCCATTCAGTGTTTAACTGTTTAATTTTGTTTAGGTTCATCTTCCTTATATTTAACAAAAATTCCTCATTTCCCATTCAAACTTTTAAAGAGATTTTTAGGTATAGTAAGAAACATGTTAAGCTACATCCAGAATCTACATTTTTTTTAAGGCAAGAATTCAATATATAGAGTAGATTTATCATTGGGGAATTGAGAAACTCAGAGAGAGCTTGTTTGCTAAAGTTGTACAGATAGATTTCACCAAAAAGTACATACATTAATTTTCTTGAACACATGTGCCCCAAATCTTTTATGATTAACATTTTTAGTCAGTGAAAAGTTATTTTGAAATGCTAACAAATCTTAACAATTTATATATTTTTTTAATCTTAAAAAATTTTATGTAAAGGTAACCTAACGAAACTTTCCATTTCTCCCCTAATGTCATGGACATTTAGTTCCCACACTATTCTGACAGAACATTCGAGTTTCTTCCTCCAAACCTACCAACAATCTGGATGTCGATGGATGCGGTTTCCACATATTTTTCCACTTTGACCTGCAGATCGTATTTCCCAGAGTGGCTTCTCTCCGCTTTTCTGATAAATATGATTGTATCAGTCTCAGAGTTGCGGATGTTTATTTGATTCTTATCAATCTCTGCACCATCCTTCTTCCAAGTTAATTCTGGTCTTGGTTTTCCCTAAATAGAAAGACAAAAGAAGTAGAGGGGAGAAGGTGGATTGCCTGAGAGTGGTTTTCAACATGGCAGGAATGAATGACCATGGGCAAGGATGGAAAACAACACCCTTGGAGCCTTGGTGGGGGTGACAGTAGCAGGAGAGCCCCTGCCTGTGGGTTGCCTCTTGGGTGCAAAGCATGTGCGTGACACTTATTATCTCCCTTGATCTTCACATCAAGATAAGTATCATCAGCCTCTTTCTCTATGTAGGGGAGTTAAATGATTTGGCAAGGCCTGGCAGCTAAGTGTGCTAGAACTAAGTCTCTTTCGGACCTGCACTGCTCCATAGTCTGCACAAATAGGCTACTCGTCCGGAGCATGAGCTCTGAAGCCCTGCACTCTATATTTGGATCCTGACCATTTAATAGATGTGCAATCTTGGGCAAATGACTGCAACTCTCTGTGCCTCAGTTTCCCAATCTGTAAAATAGAAACAATAGTACTTATCTTACAAGATGGTTACAAAAGTTGAAGACCTACCAAAATTTCTGCATACTCAGGAATGTTTTATTAATATCATCTAAAGGTTAATGATTAGTATACACTATATTGTGCTGCTCACCTCAGACTTGCTTAGAATTCTCTCTCTGCTCTCTCTACCTGCTGATGCTATTTTTTTAAAATTTATATCTGACAGCGGAATGCATTACAATTCTTATTACACATATAGATATTTTTTATATCTCTGGTTGTATACAAAGTATATTCACACCAATTCGTATCTTTATGCATGTACTTTGTATAATTAATGATCATCACATCCCACCATCATTTATAACCCCATGCCCCCTCCCTTCCCCTCCAACAACTCTGCCCTATCTAGAGTTCGTCTATTCCTCCAGACTTAAAAGATAAATTTCAATCTGATTCAAGGGCATGAATTTCAGTTTCTATTACAAAGGAATGTCCTAGAATTTCTGATCACCCAGGCTCACTCCTGCAGACAAGAACTAAAAGTTAACTCAGAAATTAATTCAGTAATTCGTTAAAGGCACAGTTTTCCTAATGTGTTCCAGACATGGCTCGTGGCTGGCTGGGTTATGACACAGGATGTAGATACACATTAAACTCCTGCCCAGGGAGATTAAAGAATAATTGGGGTTGCTCACACTTGCAGAGAACAATGTAGGTCCCAGTGGCTCAGGAGACTGGGGCAGGAGGATTGTGAGTTCAAAGTCAGACTCAGCAAAAGCGAGGTACTAACTAAGCAACTCAGTGAGATCCTGTCTCTAAATAAAATACAAAATAGGACTGGGGATGTGGCTCAGTGATTGAGTGCCCCTGAGTTCAATCCCTGGTATCCCCCCACCAAAAAAAAAAAAAAAAAAAGGACAAACAGTTCCACATCTTCTTTCTTTAAAGGTACAGCTTGCTGTGAGCTACAAGAGAAAAACTGAGTTCTCTAATAACTTATGGAATGGCAAAAGCAAGCGACAGGGGACAAGAACTCTGCTATAGGCACTACCATTTACTTGTTGTGTGACCTTGGGCAAATCACTTAACTTCTCTGTCAATTTCTTCCCTCCTCAAGTGAGGGTAAGGATATCTACCCTTCCTGCCTCACTGGGCATTTCTGCTACCCTGAGCTGCAGCCCCTGCTTCACTGGGTGTTTCTAAGGATCAGATGAGGAAATGTCTGAAGCTCTAGAGGGTATACAAACATGGCACACAATTCTCATGGTCCCTTCCTGGTGGCCGAGAGGCTCCTGGGAAGCCCAACCTACGAGTCCCTGTTTTCATGCTTTCTCCTTTCCCAGACCCAGTGATGGAAGACAGAGACCCCCAAGATCTTGGAGGCTGAATCAGCCCTGGTGGTAGAAATGATCTGGAAACGGGAGGGCAGGGTCAGCAGCCAGCTCAGAGTAGGGCTGTGGCTGGCACTGGGTCTCCCGCCTGCTGTGACATACTCCCTTAGAGACTAGGAGGAAGGAGGTGGGAAGAGCCTGGCCAGCTCCTCCCCTCCCTGCTGGGCTCTGCCCAGTTGCTTTGGCCTTTGCTCTGATTTCAGGTGCTGTGTCTGCTGTACCACCTTTCTAAGGCTTGGGCCTGGATGCAGTGACATGGTCAGAATTAGCTGTCCCTTTAGCTTGGCTTTCATGGGAACCTGGGTTTGAACAGAGCTCTGTGAGTGTGTGTGTGTGTGTGTGTGTGTCTGAGTGTGCACATGTGTGCAAAGACCTAAATTCTAATTCAAGACCATGCTGCCTGATACAATAGACATGAGTTACACATGACTATTTAAGTTAGAATTAATTAAAGAAAATTAAAAATAAAAAAAACCTCTTCCTTAAACTTGCATTAGTTCCTGGTGGCTACATACATAGAACATCACAGAAGTTCTATTGAACAGCACTGCCTATTGTGTTCCATAAAGGTAGTCACGTGATTAGGGAGGTGGAGGGCTCTGAGGCTTTGGGGCAAGGCCCAGTGGGTGTGCACCTGTGTACCTGTGAGACCCAACCTGATTACTATAAGCAAAGCCTGGTTAATCTTGAGATCAACAGCTCAACCATTTAACAGTGAGCACATATTTTAGTGGCCTTAAGATTTCATATCTTGGTTCTCTCTCTTATTGGAATTTTGCTTGGTTCAGGGTCATGTGGGAACTAAGTGTGTCTTGTTTTCTTTTCTTTCTTTTTTTTTTTTTAAAGAGAAAGTGAGAGACAGAGTCAGAGAGAGAATTCTTTTTAATATTTATTTTTTAGTTCTCGGCGGACACAACATCTTTGTTTGTCTGTGGTAACCCGGGTCGCACGCATGCCAGGCGAGCGCGCTACTGCTTGAGCCACATCCCCAGCCCCGTGTCTTGTTTTCTTGAATGTTACACTGAGAGTTTCACTTAAAAGGATGGGTGTTACGGAGAGCTAGGACCAGAGAGGCCGCCGGCCATTCCTTTATCTGGTATCTCTTCAATGTTCCTCTCCCGCCCTCCAAGCTCCCTGAACTTTGGGCAAGACTAGATTTCATTTGTTTCATGCAGAAAAAAAAAAAAAACCTGACTATTTTGTAGGTTTCTCTACTTTTATGTTAGGAGATCCTTTAATCACTCCTTCCATTATGGACTCACTCTCCCTCTGAGGGTATCCTGAATCATTTAAGTGCTAGAATAGCCTCAACCCCTGCTCTTAAATACCCCATGCCTTGAAAAGGAAAATGAGGGACCCCTGGATTATTACCTGGAAAGGTATAACCAGATTGACTGCTTCTCCAACTCTGCGGATATAGGTTTGCTTCAGGTGCCTCGGGATGCGAATCTTTGGAGGCTCTGGGGGAAAGTAAAATAGTATAATTTTGAATCAGCACAGTATTCTGGAAATGGCCTTGCTTAAGCCCAATGGCACAGTGATCCCTGGTCTCTCCTTGTGGTCACAGCTCTGCAACACAATCTCGGATGTGTCATAAGCTTATATATGGCAACTTTGGTCAAAATGGTATTCTTTAAGCAGAGATGTTTTATTTTGATTCCACAAAATATATCCCTGACCTCCCTAACTTTAGCATAACTTTGTATTTTTATTGTCATTTAGACCTAAAGCAACTTTATAAAAAAAATCACCAAGTTTTCTCTCTCTCTCTCTTTTTTTTTAATAGTTTCTATCAGTAAGAATGCTCTCCAATGAACCTTCCAGAAAAGACTTACAAGCACCACTTTAGCTGGTAGGACTGTCCATTATTTCTCAGTATGGGGGGGGGAACAGTTTGAACATCTAGCATTTGCTATTTAGATGATTCTGTTCAAGTTTGATAGTTACTTTCTCCCTGTGTGACTCTGGTGAGGTATTCAACGGACAGACCTGAGTGTTAAAATTCATTAATTAAACACCATAAAGATACTAGAAAATGCTGATGCAAACCCAGGAGCAGGAAGGCTAAGACTCACAGGCTCTCAGGGATAAAGCATTTCTTAGGATGTTACAGGATTACAGGTGTGTGTCATGGCACCTGAGACTCAGCTTTCTATTCTAGATCAATCAGACAGTGGGTCTGGTCTCAGTCTTCTCTTAAGTAAAATGGAGATGACAGCAGCATACCTAATTCTAATTCAGAGCATGTTGTGAGAATTAAATGAAGTCATCCATGAAAGCATTTAACACAATGGCTGAGAATTTAAGAGCTCAATCATGTTTTGGAGATGGTGATGATGATGATGGTGACTAAATGTTAGGGCTGGAAGGAAAATTGTAGGTCCTTGAACTCCCTAACATTACATATGAGGAAATAGAGACCCAGCAAGATCCCATAACAAATTAAACAATAATAATAATATAGCTGATATATATTGAAGGTTTTCTATATGGCAAGGTCAGTGAAGTAAACAACATGGACTAATTTATTCAGTTCTCATAACCTGTTGATGTATTATTATTGTCCCTATTTTACAGATGAAGATATTAAGGCCTTAAAAAAATCATGTATTTTGTCCAAGGTCACAGAGCCAATAGATGGCAGAAACAGGATTAAACCTAAGCAGAATGATACCAGAATGGACTAAGAAAATGTATATGCTTCATGCTTTCTTTTATTCATCCTCATTTCCATCCAACCATCTGTTCATCCATCCACTACCCACTTATCTGTCTGTCCATTTCCTAACTCATTCCCAAAAAGGTTTTAGGAAGTCACATGCAATCTATGGTAAAACCTTATTGCAACCCAGATATCCAAGCTCTCTATCCAGTGTTTTTTCCTCTAGATTGGGGTTCTTAAACCTTTTGGCCTCAGCACTCTATTACAGATTAAAACTTACAGCTGGGGATGAAGCTTAGTGGTAGATCACTTTTCTAGAATGCATGAGGCCCAGGGTTCAGTCCCTAGCACACACACATAAATTATTATAGACCTATGAAAGCTTTTGTTTATGTGGACTGTGTTTATTATCATATAGAAATTAAAACTGAGTTTTGAAATGTTTACTGGTTCATTCAAAAACAATAGTGTAAATAATAAATAACCATATTTTATATTTTTAAAAACTCAACAAGGTCAGTTGCATTGTTTTATATTTTGGCAAATTGCTTTAATGTCTAGCTTAATAGAGGAAGTCAAATTCTCATGTTTGTTTCTACTTGTGGACAGTTGTAAATATTGGTTGAAGTATATAAAGGACAACTAGTTTCACACAGATGAAAGAAATATTTTAATAATTTTTTCAACAATTTGGATACTTCTCTTTGAGTCCACACAAAACACGGTGAGTGTAGTTTTCTAAAGATTAGCTACAATGTGAAGTTTGAAATCATTTCAATGAACTTTTTCATATTTTGTCACATTAAAATCCATTGTCTATTTTGCATTTTGAATATGCTTTTTTCCCCTGGCATGAATGTTTTTTAAGATGATAAGTCTTACTATGTTGCCTAGGCTGGCCCCAAACTTCTAGGCTCAAGCAATCCTTCTGCCTCAGCCTCCTAAGCAGTTGGGGCTAGAGGCACATGTCACTGTGCCCAACTTCCTTGCATGATTTTGTAACATATATTAGTAATTTGGAAAGTTTTACTCCACTGAATTTCCAAATGCTAAAATACAATTGCTTCATACTTTTCATTTCATTGTCACATGAGCTTATAAAAAACAATGTAATCAAGAACCAAGATTTAATAAAACTAACAATTTTGATGCTTCATTAAACAGCACTTTAAGGCAAAATGGCAAAACTAGACCTTTTATTTGAACTAGTAGTGTGTGGAGGTTAGTACAGTTTGGTGGCACTTTGTTCACTCTAAGGCACCAACAATTTTATTTACTTTCACTTTTACACCACTGGCGCAGATGTTTAAACATGGAAAAGGGCCAGAATGTATTCATATTATTATAGAAATGGCTTTGACCTTTTGACTCATTTAAGCCAAACTTCTGGTGTGGTAATCATTTGTACTGTTGCATTAACACAAAATCTTTCTTCAAGGTGAGCTGGCTCCTAGAACCTGGTCAGGTTAATTAACTGGTCCTCAGAATGCAAATTATAAATCCAAAGCTGACCTCCCACATTGCTCCCAAGGAGCTATTTTTTGTTTACTTCTAAATCCCAAGAAGCATTCATAAAATACCAAAGAAAAAACAATAAAATAAAGTTTGAGAAAGAGGTTTAAATAAAAAAGGCAAACAGTGTAAATGGGAGACCAAATTTTGAAATCCTTGACACTAACCTATGATTTCCTTCACAAGAATGGGCTGAGAATAGTACTTGGGCTCGCTGGCACCAGCGGCATTAACAGCCTTTACACGAACAAAGATCTTGGCATCTGTCGGCAGACCTGTGATGGTGAACTTGGTCTTGTCAATTAGATCCGTGTTTGCAACTATCCAGTCCTCAGCTAAAATCCATAAAAGGAGAAGAAAAGGAGGAGGAATGGTGTTTAGTGGAAGAAATCATCCCAGTAATTACAGTCAACTCCAACAGTATTTTGCTCCTAATCAAATCATTTGGAAAGAGTATGGCTTTGGTCTAAACTCGGATCAAAATGGTGGGCATTTTTCACGTGTTTAAGTTAAAAAATGGCCTAAAACAGCTAACATACACAACAGGAAGAAACCTCTTATTCGAGATTAAGGTATCCTAAATAATCATAATTATCCCCAAGAGTTTTGCAGCAATTTTATCCCAATTTGGTTTTATAATGATTGATGCGATCATGGCATTTAGTCATCTGTGTACATTAAAGTTCAGAAAAATAGGAAATTGCTATTCTTCTGAGAGGCTTCGACCTTTATAATCACATAATCTCTCTACTTTATCTTGGCTGGTTCATGATTATCAGACACTAATATGAGCATAGAGAATCTGTGTTCATTTGTATGCATGAAGAAAAGATCTTAACATTCACAAAACAGGAAACACAGCTCCTGAGTTATAAGCTCATATAGAGTCATCTCAATTCTTCATTCTGTCTAAAAATCTGATTTTTTTTTTCTTAGCTTTTAGTAGCTTTGTCTACAACATCAAGAGAATTTAAACCCAATATCCTGGGCTTGCAAATATTTCAGCTCTAAAAGTTAGCATGCATTATGCACAAAGGACAAAAGAGGGCTTGGATTCCAAGGACTAACTCCCCTCCTCCTCCCCCAGCTCTAGGGCTTTTTGGCATGTGGACAGTGGGCGTTCTTCGTGGGAGGTCATGGAACCTTCCCAGAAATGCTATCATATGGTAAGAAAGGCCAAGAGCTTCACAGGATACTTTACCTGGTAGATCAATCGCAGCCTCCCCACTTTCATCAGACTGTTTGGCTGATGTACCTTTGAGAATCCGTCATTAAAATTAATTAAAGACACCCACTTTCACACCAGAAGAATATGGTATCAGTAGTCAGCATTCTCTGTTAGTAAAGTATGCAAAATACGCAGAGATTTGTCTTCAGAGCAGTGACGGAGGAGACCAAACATGTTAGGGGGGGGGGGGTTCCTCAGGAGAGGCACAGCCTGCCCTGGGCAGCCTGTGGTTTTTGTTCTGAGACTCCTGCCCCAGAGAAGAGGAGGGAGAAGAAAAGAGAAGAGGAGGAAGCTTGGACATTTCCAACCGTGAGAAGAAGATACAGAGAAGAACTCTGAAAGGAAAGGAGAAGGAGGCCCTGGAATCCATGGAGGGCCAGCACACAGAGAAACCATTTATCCCTGTACCTGATCTTAGCAGGAAGGCTCTTCTCTAATCTCCAGGAACATCATGCTCCCAGGGTGGGGCTCCCTCATCAGAATCAGGGAGCATGGGCATTGTGATAAGGTCAGCCTCTCCTGCCAGGGCTCAGCCATGTTTAACGAGGCTCTTAATTGGAAATACAATCTGGCCCAGCAGTTCAGGAGGCTGTGACAACAAACTGTGTCAAGAAAGCAAACTGGGTCTGCCTGAGTCCTTCCATTCCATTGGGGTGGCTCACAGGGTGGCCTTGGGCCTGCCCCACTGATTTGGGGTGGTGACTTTCTTGATACAGGAGAGGAGCTAGGGATCAGGGTTAGGAGTTAACTGTGCCTGGGAACCTTCTCCTGCCTCTTCCAACCGTACCAGGAATATCATGGAGAAAAGTCTGGACTAGCCAGACAGTCTGGCCATTGAGAGGGCGTGTGGATGATAGAAACTTAACGTCTTTGAAAAGATAAAACTTTAAGCAAATGGTCTGCTTGAGAGCAATGGTGTTGGTATTTCACAGTCAAGAGACAATGAATGAGAAAGTGAAAGTACTGGAGTGAGGGAACATGTAGGGAAGAGTGAAGAAATGGTAAAGGAAAAATCTCCAAGAGAAAACAGGATGGTCAAGATCAGGAGGGGAAAAAAATCACCCATCTCTTCACATTTGAGCCACTTTAACAGGAGGGGAAACAGAAAGAAAGAAAATGATGTCTGAGGGGATGTGGAAGGGATATGTTGAGTTATTTAATACACAAGGTGAATTTTTAAGAAAGAAAAGAAGAAATGAGTTCGAAGGGGGGAAAAAACAAGAATAAAATACTGCAGGCATTAAAAAAAACAAAAACAAGAGAAAGAGTCAAAAAACAACACACGATCTTATACAAGAAAGAATTCTCTTCCAGAAGAGACCTGACATGTCTAAAAGCATTAAACACTACAGAAGATTAGTCTAGAGGACAGCAGCCATTAAATGAGAATGAAGAATAAGGCAGCCACATAAAGAAAGAAAAGACTGCAAGAAGATATACACGTTAAGAAAGAACTTCCATAGAAAGCTAATTCCAAAACGTTATGTGGCAAAATAGATACATAATAATGATTGTGTACATATACATATGTATAGATGTATATACATATATATCTACACAGACCACACACAAAATTTCGTAAAATACACTTCATTGTATTTTATCTAAGGTGGGTAACATCAAAATGACAGCCATCTATCATTTTGCTGTATCTTCTTACTTTTTAAACCTATCAGAAAGAAAAGAGTAAAGAATTTGCTCTGTTTCATACATACACAAGGTTTGAGCTCAGCAGCCACATCACATATAAGACTGGGAAATTCTGCTGGCCGGGCAATACAAAAAGCAGAGTGCAGTGCTCACGATTTTTTTTTTTTTTTTAAATAAGGGGACAAATGAAATGGGAATAAACCATATTCTGAAATCCTCAAGAATTTTCCTGTTGCATTTGTGACATTACCCCCCTCTCTTGCTGCACTAACCTTTTAATATCCCCATGGGTTTGGGTTAGTGCCTTTCTAAGCCCTGGAGAACCAATCACCAATCACGGCTCTCTTTGAGTGTAGTACATGTGAAAGGAACTCGGGGATGCCAGGGTACTTCATTCCCCATTTCTTCTTCCCTCTTGACCAGGGAGGATCATTTCTGTGGATGCCCCCATCCAGGGCCTGGGATTTCTTTGGAAGCAGCTTTCTCTGGGTAAGTTTTTCTTCAAAGTGGTTTTCTTCCAGGAAGGATGCATTCGTGTTCATATTCCCCACTTCCCAGATGCGCTCTGTAGCCTCTTTTCTTCACTTGGAGCATCCATGTCAAAGCTTGGCGTCCAAAGAGTTTTCTTAGAGGTCAAACCTTGGGCTCATTTTTGCAGAATAAGAAAAGATTTCCCTGGGGGATCCTTTACCATTCACCCAGGGTGGAGGCTGGGTCCAGAGCCAGAAGTTTAACTTACCCTTTTCAAGTTCCACCGCCTTCTAATCATGGCAATGGGAAACCAAGGAAAGCAACAAGCTTTGGTGACTGTCACAGCTTTTTGGATTTCAGGTAAACTCTGGCCTATATTTTCTAATGTCATTTTCTCTTTTTCCATTACTTCTGTGAGTAATTGTTTTATGGGCCTTGTTTCTCTTTTCCCTTTAAATTTAAGTGATTAAATTTTCATATACCCAAACCTTGAGATAAGTAACTGTCACATGTTGAAACTATTTCTTATACTCTCTGGGATTTAATGCCATTTCCTTTAAAATTAAAAGTCACTGTTAATTCTTTTTCTCCTTAAGAATACAAGAGATAATCACCAGGTAGTCTCTTATTATTAATCTAAACATGCAGCTCTTTTGATAGTGAGCTTCTGCTCAGCATAGGTTTTAGAATTTTCAACTTGCTAAACCTCAACAAGGTATTCACTGTGTTCTGGTACAATGCAATCCCACCGGTGGGGTTACAAAGTGGAAGACCCTGGAGTATCGTCAGAAGCCCTGCCTCCTAGGACCTTGGCTCATTTGTGTTGCCCAACTTTGCAGCCCAGCTAGGATATTTTTGAGGTCTCAGTTTGTTAGCATCAAGTACTAAAGAAGGGCTACATTTTTATACATCTCAGAAGAATGATCTTTGGCTTAATCTCATTTTCAATGGGAAAGAGATGAGTTTCCTTGAAAGACGAAAGGAAGTGGGGCATACCTCACCTACTGAGGACGGTATTCATGTGACTTCTAGTTGTACTTACTTCCTTCAAAGCAATACTCTAGCACATAGCCATCTAAACCTGCAGCACCAATCTGATCTGGGGGCCTCCACTTCATGGTGACAGTGGTGTCGGTGACAGAGTCAACAGCAAGCAGAGTAGGAGGGCTAGTGACAGCTTGAAAGAGGAAGAAACAGAAGAAACTATTAGCTAAAAGTTATCACCCAGGAACTCTGATGAAGTGAACTGGGATATCACTATAATTGGGCACAGCAGACTCACAGCTCAATAAAATTCAACCTAAACTCCTTGGGCATGGTTGTATATAGTGCAAAGATATGATCCACACAAGAATTGTGGCAATGACGTCACTTTTTCTCCAATTTGGGTGGTTGGTGTGAGAGGATGGGAGGCCAAGGAAGTCAAAGAAATCTAAGTTTGAGATCTAATGATCCAGAGTAAATTTCTTATAACCTTCTAATTTTAAAGTGTGAACTCTTTATGTTTCATTTCTATTGAAAAAAATACTTCAGTACCATAAAATAGTGGAGACATCTTTTGTTTCTTTGCTTACGTTGAACCAACATTTTTTGGTTTGAAAGATAATGTTTAATGTACAACCTTAAAGTAAGAGACTAGTTTCCAAGTGCAGGCTGTTGAACTGATCTCAGTTGGTTTTAGCCATATTGTAATATGTACACCAAAGTCTGCTTATACCTTGGGAAGACAGATGGAGAGTAGAGTTGGCTCCATGTTTTCATTGGGAGGTGGCTCCTAGAGTCACCTATGACTATCGCTGGATTTCTGGACATGAATTCTAGGGTCTACATTATGAAGACATTCAACTCTACCAAAGTTATCTTTAAATTTACCAGACAGAAAATTGCCCTAACCAATTCCTACCTCCTGCCCACCCACGGTTCTGAGAAGCCTCCCAGCTAGACATCAGAAGGGAAGACTTATATTATGGGATAATGATTCCCATGACAAAGACATCTCTCTCTTGACTCACCCAAGGGAACGAAGGGCTTAGAGGGCATACTGGGCTTGGAGATTCCAACAGCATTGACTGCAAAGATGCGGACCTCATAGGCCACACCTTCAATCATCTTCTTGGGCTCAAAAGTAGTTTCTTTACAGAGATCAAAATTCAGCCTCATCCACCTGGAACTTTGCTTCTTCTTTCTCTCAATAAAGTATCCTACGGGTACACAAAACAGAAACTGAAGATTTCCCCCCCCCCTTGGTCTCCAAAATTAAATTTTGTCAGATATTAGACATTCTTGAAATTTTTGCATATTCTCAGCATGGTAGGTGAAAGTCATATATGTATGTATTTCAACCCATCATATTCCATCAATTGTTAGAGATTATAGGGAATGCAAACATTAACATCCTATGATAAAGATAAAATAACTACCAGAAAAAAATAAAATTATACTAGAAAAAGAAAAAAAAACAGATTTCAGATAAGTAGACCATAGCAACTTAAATCAATATGGTTGGACAATATAGTCAGAGCCAATATAGTTGGCTCTGAGCCCCAGCAATGACGATAAAGAGGGGTAAGTGATTAGTTTTGTGAGTCTCATTACTGGTAAGGAGAAAAAAATTTTTATGCCATTGGGGAACCAAAATTTTCGAAGCATTTAAAGCTAAAAAAAGTTTCTTCATAACATGACCCTATGGAACTAGATATTTACTGAATAAAGCAGTGAAAGTTAGACTTATAGTTATTCAAAATTAGCTATTGAGTATTAATGATAAACAAAAAAAGAGAATAGGGAATAGATTAGATGATATTTGTTAGATCTAGTTAAATCTCAAGAGACTACAGAGCATCTCAAAATATATAAATTTCAATTTGAATGGATAAAGTCATAGTATAAGAGTTATTCTTGTAACTCAAAATTTTAAAAATGTATTCTATACTAAAACACATCAAGAGGATACCAACTGCACTGGAAATTACATAGACTGATCAAAATCCAGTTACCTAAGATTGGAGACCCTCCATCATAGACAGGAGGCTCCCAGTTCATGATGCACCAATCATCACCTACTTCTGTCACATTTGGTGCCACTGGAGGATCAGGGATGTCTGTAGCAGACCAAAAAAAAAAAAAAAAAAGACATGAAATAAAATGAAGAGAGAAAACAAAGTTATGTATACACATACACACACACACACACACACACACACATACATACACACACATGTAATAAGCACAGAAACTACTATTTCAAAAACGTTTCCATATTTCTTGAAATGTACTTAGTATCTAATTTGGACCAAAAGTTATGCTCAAATTTGGGGGCGATGTTGTCTCCAACTCCCTTAAACCAGTGTTACAACATTAAATAATAAGCTCCATGTGAAACCTAAGACTATTGCTCTTTCCCTTGAAAATGGCAACTAAGAAATTATTACCTGGATACTAGATGGTTATTGTTGTTGTTGTTTTTAAACTACAAATGAACTTCCAGAAGAAATGAATCAAGGCCTAACTATAACAAATTTTACATTTGTTAGAAGATTCAAGATGCTGACCAGTAGATATCTGAGTTAGAAATGAAATGTTTTGTAAGTATAGTTCAGTTCCTGCTAAAGTGACCAGTATCGGCCAATTTGAAATATGTCTCTTAAGGGACAACTGAAAAGAGAAGAGAGATCATTGAGACTTTGAAACATTAATAACCTGCTGGACCCATTTTTCTTTGGTTTAGTTAGGTTTAAGAAAAACACACTAAGGGGCTAGAGTTGTGGCTCAGGGGTAGAGCACTTGCCTGGCATGTATGAAACCTTGGGTTTGATCCTCAGCACCCAAATATAAATAAATAAATTAAATAAAAGATCCATTGACAATTAAAAAATATTTAAAAAAAGAAAAGAAAAATGCACTAAGGACCAAGATAGATCTTATTCTTCTGCATTGACTGTGATGTGGGAAATTATTTAGCAATTGTGTTTCAATGACTTTTAAAGGGCAACAAAAAGAGACGATGACTTTGCAGTTAATGATCAGGAATCCCAAATGGCTGACCTTTCCTCCAAAGTCAAGTCCTTGAGGCAAGAAAATAGAAGAGAAATTGAAGGAAGGGGGAGGAAATGGAAAGGAAGAGAAGAAAGTGGCAAAGGTTGAAAGAGAGGGAACAAGTGAGATTTATAAAATATAGCTATACTGTGCTTTCCTTTTGTTGGCTACCCAGAAAACCTGAGGCAACCAACACTTGGCGAGGTCTCCTCTGGATCTAGGTGTATCCATCTCATTATAGATGTCTGCTCCCCAAGAGGACTTACCCACAACTTTAATCTTGATGCTTGCATGTGCTTCTCCAGCTTCATTCTTCAGATTTATGTGGTAAACACCAGAGTCATCTCTTTCAGCCACATCAATGACCAAGGTGCTGCTATCAGGATAGGATTCTGCTCGTATCCGGCCACTGCCCTCCATGATAGCCTGACAAGGAGGGATAAAATGCAGCATGATGCGCACAAGAAGAGATACTTCAACTTGAGCTAGAAGTGGTGTTAATGCCCCAAATGCATTTTCTCTGTTTAATCTTCCAGCAACTCTAGCGACAGAGGCAGTATCCCATTTATACATGAGGAACCAAGACTTAACCTGTTCAAGTCCACAAGCTAAGAAGTAGTGGAACTGGGACTGGATCCCAGAGCCCATCAACCAACTCTTCCCAGAGAAAGATGGAGGACTGAAAATACGAGGGAAGAAGTGAACTTTTAGGACAGGAGTCTCTTCTTGAATGAAATTAGAAATACTTGGACTCATGTCAGAAATTAAATAATGATTTGTTAATTCCTATAGATGTCTTGAAAATTTTAAAAACATAGAAAAGGTTGAAGAAGGCCACCAGGTCAACTTTCCACTCAAGTTGTTGAATATGGATTTTCCATTTCCAATAAGGACATGGAAGAATGAATATGTAATTCCCAAAGTACAGAGAGAAGTTGGGGCTTCTGTTACTTTTTATTAGTTTTACTTTCTTCTATATTTTATTACTTTCTTTCTTTATTAAACCTGAAATTTAAAGAAACAACAATTTTTGGATTCTCAGATCATATTTTCCATATGAAAAATAATAGTGAATACACAAAGAGAAATAACAGAGAACGTTGGGGTAATTTAGAAACTTGGAAATTTGCCAGTAACTATTAAATTAACTTTCTCTTGTGTCAGATTGGGACTTATATAGGTCTTCAACAACACAAAATTGAGACATAGTAAGAATATACAAAATAACTTTCATAATTCATTTATTTTATAGTAAAATAAAATTTACTCAGTGTAGCCAAATACCAACCTAAGATTATAAAATATGTCCTTATTTACTTTAATGTGAAAAGAATATATTTATTTAGGGTGATATTACATGATCCTCTTTGGTTTTCTGTATTTTGATGTTTGCATATTGTGCTATGATATTTATAGAGAACATTTATAATTTTTGTATACCTGGTTCTATGAATTTTGACAAATTGATGCAATGTGTAATCATCACCCTGATTAAGATATAGACTATTTCTGTCACCTTCAATGGTACCTCCATGCTCCTTGGCAATCAACCCATATCTTACAATTTGGTCCCTGGCAACCACTATCTAATATCTGTCCCTTAGTTTTTCTTTTTTCCAAGTATCATATGACAAGAATCAAGCAGTGGATTGCCTTTTGAATATGGCATTACTTTGCATAATGCTTTTTAGATTCATCCATGTTGCTGCATCTATTACTAGTTCATTCTTTTTTATTGCTGAATTGTATTCCATTGTACTTTGCATGTGTTATTGATTCACAGCATAAAAAATATTGGTACAACTAGACTTTAGAGTTATTTCCAGGTTTTGGTAAAAATGAACAAAGCTTCTACAAATATTAATGTATAGGTTTTGGTGTAGACATGTGTCTTCATTTCTCTTGTGTAAATAACTAGAGAGAGTATCATAGAGTTGTATATAGTAAGTATGTGTTTATTAAAAACTATGAAATGGTTTTAATGCAATTCATGCAAAGTGGATGTACCATTTTGCATTCCCACCAGTGATGTCTGGAAGTTTAGTTGTTCCATATCCTTGCCAACATTTGATGCTGACAATTTTTAAGTATTTTACAAAATAATGTTTTAAAGTATTTTAAGGTCAGAATAATTATTTTGAGATTCATCTGTGTTCTTCTTACATGTATCAGAAACACATTCCTTTTTATTGTTGAGTATACTTAAAATTGCTTGAATATACTTAAAATTTGTCTACCCATTCTCACCATGTATGGAACTTGGGGTTATTTTTAGCTTTGGAATATTAAACATAAAATTACTACGGACATTTGTTCTAGTATATTTTTTTTGTTTTTTTTTAATATTATGTCACCTGCAAATAAAGGCAGTTTTACTTCTTCCTTTTCAATATGGATGAATTTTATTTATTTTTCATGCTTGGTTACCAAGCTCAAATACAATGTTGATTAGAGGTAGTGATAGTAGACATCTTCTCTTTCTCATTCTTGATCTTGGGAGGAAAGCATTCAGTCTTTATTAAGTAGGACAGTAACTGTAAGGTTTTTATAATATCTTCTACCATGTGAGGAAGTTCTTTTTACTTCTTAGTTTGTTGAGAGTTTTTTAAAATCAGGAATATATGGAATTTTTCATATTTTTGCTGTTTATTGAGATAATTGTGTTTTTCCTTTTTGTTAATGTCATGAACTTTATTGATTTTCAAATGTTAAACCAAGTTTTCCTTTTCCTGGATAAATACATCATTCTTTTCATATGTTGATGAATTTTATCTGCTAAATTTTTTTTTAGAACTTTTTCATCTGTTCATAAGCGATACATGTTTGTAGTTTTCTCTTCCTGTGATGTGGGAAATTATTTAGCAACTTTTTGTACTTCAGTGAAAATGGAACCAAAAGGGATCACAGTTTGCTTATCTCTTCACCTATGGAAAGACATACTGGTGCTTCCAAGTTTTGGCAATTATGAAGAAAGTGGCTATAAACACTTGTAAGCAGGTTTTTGTACGGATATTCAGTTCTCAACTCTTTTGAGTAAATACTGAAGAAGAGCTGAATCATGTAAAAAAAAAAGTGTGTTCCATTTTGAAAGAAACTGATGGACTCTCTTCCAACTGGCCATAGCATTGTACGTTCCTGTGGCTCCACATCCCAGCAAGCATTGGATGTTGTCTGTTCTGAATTTTGGCCACTCCAATGGGTGAGTCCTGGTATCTGATTGTTTTACTTTGTACTATACTAATGACATGTGGCGTGGGACCTCTTCTCCGGTGCTTACTTGCCATCTGTACTTATTCTTTGCGGTGTCTGTTCAAGTTCTTTTGCTCATTATTAAAGAAGATGAAGGGAGATCTCTTGAGTTTTTACAACCCTGGAGTGTCTCCAGTGCTTCTCACTTTACCCCCATTTCTTCAGCAGGACAGGAAGGCCTGAGGGATCTACAGTGGAGTCTTTCCCTTCCCCCCAGTAGGTCAGGCTCTGATACAACACCAGCAAGTTAGGCTCTGGTAAAATATTTTCTCCCCAATGCACGCCTCATTAAGAAGAGAATGCTCTAACATACTTCACGACGGCTTCTCCTGCCCCTGCTGGGATCTTGCTCCAGGATTCACTGTGAAGCCTGACAGAGCTCCTGAAAGTAAAATCGAAGAAGTGGGGGGTTTCCCATGACAGGGTCCCCCTGGAGTTTTGAACTCTCAGACTCCAGATATTTATCAATTACAGTCTAGGTTTTCCTCTCCTAGCACTGGTTTCCCAGGCAGAGGTTTCTGCTCTGGGTTGTGATTCTGTGTCTGCCTTTGTCTCTCCACGGTAGGGGTCAGCAGTCTGCCCTATCCTCTCACTTCTCTGACAGATTTGGAGGTGCTCATTTTCCAGTTTGTATACTGCCTTCTCTTGTAAGATGGACTGGCGACCTCCAAGCCCCTTAAATGCTAGAATGGAAACCGGAAGTTCAATTGGATGCCTCTCTTAGTTGTTTTAGACCCTTTCTATCCTATACTTCATTTTGGAAAGTTTCAATCACTGTGTCTTCAAATTTGCCTGCAAAATCTAATCAGCTATTAATTCCATCCACTTTTTTTTGAGGCATTTTATAAAGAGACATTTTATTTACAGTTTTTATCTTCTAGACAATTTGATTTGGGTCTTTACAAATAATTTTCCTCTTCATCCCCCCACCCCCTATTTTACTTCACTCTCTCTACTTTGAATGGAGAACTTAACATTTCTCCACCTAACTGCTTGAACATTGGGATATAATTGACTGTTTTCATGTCCTTGATTGCTAATTCTAATACAAGTGCAAGATCTGAGCTGGTTTCAATCAACCCTTCTCCTTTTGGGTTACATTTCCCACTCATTTCTCTGTTGTGATATTTGACCAATGGCAGATATTACAAATTTTACCTTTTTGGATGCTTGGTAATTTTGTATCCCAAATCTTGAGCTTTGCTCTAAAATGCAATTAAATTACTTGAAAATCAATGGAAGCTTTTAGGGCTTGCTTTTCTAATTTGTTAGATATGTCCTAAGCAGTGTCCAGTTCATTATTTCCACAACCAAGGCAAGGCCTTTGGGATGATTCTCCTCAATGCACTTTGCAGGATGAGGCTTTCAGTCTGCTCTAAGGAGGGACAAGCACTATTCCTGGCCTTGTGTGAATGACGCCCTCTTCTTTTTAATCCTCGGTGATGGTTCTTTCCTCAGTCCTGGGTGGTTTCCTGAACAATGTAAATTGATAACTTCTGAATACTTGAGAGGGACCCTCTGGGGAGCTCCAGGACTCTCTCTGAGCAACTCTCTTTTACAGTGTGACTCTGTTGGAACTCCAGCTATGCAGCTATGCAGCCTCCTTGTATGAAGGGAGTCCTAACCTTGGACTCTGTCTGGGTTTCTTTTCCTGGTACACTGCCTGGAAACTCTCTTAAGGCAGGAAGCTGGGACAATTGTAGACACACCTATTTCCATATTCAGGGTCACTGCTTTTCATTGTTTGGTGCCCATGCTCTTGAAAACCATCGTTCATATGTTTTGTCAATTTAGGGGCTTATTTCAAAGGAGCGTATATATCAGGTTCCTATTACTCTATTTTGATTGGAAGTAGAAGTCTGTTTTGCATTTCTACTTTTTTAAATGTAAAAATAGAATTTTCTTTTTTTTTCCTTCTTTTTGCAGGAAGCCATGGGTTACACTTGAGCGGACACTACTCTTCCACTCCAATCTAATCTTTCTCTTCCTCATTCACTCCACCCCAGCCCCACCCTCTTTCTTCCTATTCCTCCAGCACACCAAGCTTGCTCTCTCGCGCTGGACTTTGCACTTGCATGGTCTCTACCTGGAAATCTCTTCCCTTTCTTCTCTGCCTAAGGGGTCCCTTGCTGTTATTCTCAGAGGCGACCACTGACTATGCAGCCACTTGCTATCCGTGACATTCTCTTTTATTATCTTCATAATGCTTCTCGCTCTCCAAAGGGACTTTGTTCTGTCACTTATTTACTTTATCTAAAAAATTCACTATTTCTTCTCTATCCTACCTCATAGCATCAACAGAATGAAGGACCTTGTTCATAATGGGACCTTGTTCATTATGAACAAAAGCATACTTGACCACATGGTAGGGAGTTAGAATATGAAAAGAAAAGAATTATCAGATTTGCCTGAAAATCAATCATCTTTCCTTTTCAAAGAAATTACTGTACTCTTGGTTGTTGATTTGCCTTCTCCCTTCATCTGACTATTGGAGTGCAAGAAGTGGGACAGCCTCTGTGTGTGTGTGTGTGTGTGTGTGTGTGTGTGAGACAAACCTTATCTGCTCGGCTCCAAAGGCACTTAGGAGGTGGTTCTCCAGAGACAGGAATCTCAAGACGAAGCTTACTCCCTGCAATCACGGTCACTGTATTGTCAGCATCAAGACCATCCAGGATGATCTTAGGAGGATCTGGAGTATTAAGCATGGCCTTTGTTATCAGACAGTCATTTCCATGTGGTTAGTGATTGGCTAGTGCTTATTTTGGTTAGTGATTGGCTGGTGCTAAACATTGGTAATCCCGTGTTTTTATCTGACTAAAAAGAACACAAGAAGGGTCAAAGTAGTTGGTGCCCAGAACCTTGCAAAACTATCCCACTGTAAGATTTAAGAACCGAGTACTTCAGTTAGTGACTAATAGCAGGTGATATATCATATGGTTTTGGATACATTGCAATTCCTAGGCAAACCAGATCAGACCAATAAGAATACAACTATGCACTGATTTCTACTCACCAACAACATGAACTTTGGCAGGCAAAGTAACATTGTAGGCATCTGGTGTAAACACATAATCACCTTCATCTTCAATGAGGGCATTGGCTATAACTAACTTGTGGACTCTAAGGAAATGAGAAAAACATATTTCTAAGACTTAAGACTTAGACTATATATGAACCAAACTGAAAAGACACCTGTCCTTTACCTGATTTACTTCTTTCATGCATGAGAAAGGGAGAGGGAGAGGGAAACTGAGAGGAAGGGAGGGAGGGAGGGAGAGAGAGAGAGAGAGAGAGAGAGAGAGAGAGAGAGAGAGAGAGGAAGGAAGAATGAATGTGAAGTCTTAATTATTTGTTGACTTAAATTAGACTTCTATTTTGGAGTACATAGAAATATTTGTACCAAAAAATACCCTGCTTATTATGCGTGCAAAAGTCTATTCTTCTTTTTTTTTATTTTCATAACTTTAAAAAGATTAAGACATAGCACCTCAGTAATGCTACATTTGAAGATTCAAATTATAAATCATAATCTTGACTTGGTTTTACATGCCAAAAGAATAATAGTTCTTAATTTTATTGGTGTCACAAACCAGTGAATATCAGATGGATATTATGGACCCTTTCTCTACAGAAAGTGTGTATTTTGTATACACACAGAATTTTCTCACCATTTCAGAGGATTTGTAGATTCCCCAAAAGTCCATTCATGATTTTGTAAGAGCCCATTGGTTCAGACCCTTGCCTTAGATCTTTGCTAGATTCTAGGATATTATGCCCACCCCCTTCAAGGAAAAAAAATGTGACATTTACTGTTGTCAAAAGACAACATTAAAACAAATTTGTTTTAAAGATCTTAACTGGCAATTCTGGAACTGGGCAATACCTCATTCTATAAAGTAGAATGAGTATTCTGATGAGCTGAGCAGAAATTGACTTTATAGCAGAAAAGGGCTCAAGAAAGCAAAAACAACAAAAATTGGATTATTTCAAAGTTGCTTTCCTTGTACAGGTTAAAGCAGAGGGGATTTCCCTATCATGCCTGCTAAAACTGGTCTGCTTGGGATTTGGCTATTATTCTTCTTTTTCCAGATTTCATGGAAGATCAGATAAGCAACTTAGTTTGGGCATGGTGGTGTGGAACTTTAGCATGAGTAACTCCATGATGACTTGGTCGGTTGGACCTAGTACAGAAGCCAAGTTCAAATCAGTGGTCTACTCTACATCTTTTTTAACTTTGGTTGGGACAGTTCATACATTTGACCAGCTTGTCAGCTAGAGTTCAGCCCATTCCTCTAACCTCTTGTTTAGATGCAACAAAATTAGTCAACAAAGAACCATAGTGAAGTACAAATACAGGATCGTGAATAGGACATGATGTACAACAAAGAAATCACAGGTTCTTGCTAGTTGGAAGCAAAGAGCTAGACATAGGTCATCTCCCCATGGCTCCTCTCCAAACAGAAATTGCACAAGTATGTAAATGAGGAAGTGGGGAAGGTGGAGATGGTGACCAACCCTCACCAGTGGCACCTCGTTTGCTTACTTTCCTTTGTGAACAACCTTCAGACGGTCACTCTCCTGAACAGGCAGGCCATTTTTAGTCCATTTTCCTGGTATGTTTTCAGAGATCTCACACTTCAAGCATACTTCTTTTCCAAGTTTTACAGTCTGATCAGTCAGAGGTGTCAAAATCTTCAGAGGTCTCACTGTGGAGATAAGGAGCATCATGAGTGCAGAACCCAAGCTCAGACAGGCCAGCATGATGGCATTTCACAATGGGACTCTCACTTCTGCTACCATGCTTGTTTTGAAGATGAGAATTTGTTGCAGTGCAATCCATACACTAGAGGACAATTGTTATATTTATTGAGCATTTACTATGGGTAAAATTGCACCACTGGTTTTTATGAGGTTCTTTTAAAAAAATTGTGTCTCTAACAAATTTCTTGGAATGCTGTGTCCATATTTCCCTTTCTTGTGTAAACCTTGTGATTTTTACTGCATGATTTTGCATAGAATAATGATTATTAGGAATGAATATGTTGAATTAGAGCAGAACTGGCTGTACTTGCTTTAAATGGATACAAGTATCAAGACAAGGACCTGCCTGTGGTTGAAAAACATTTGATATTAGACTAAAATGGCCATAATTCCATGAAGCACAAGGAGTGTTTTGAGATTGCTTCTGAACAAATCCATGATCATATAAACTACAATTGGACAAGTAGGGAAATGATATTTTTGCTCTGCATGTCTTACCACTCATCCTGACATTTTGCTATTTTAATTTTCATGGCAAACTGGGACAGATTCTGTCACTGAGAAGTGACGACCATTAGAAAACATTTGGGAAAGTACATGGATTTTCTCAAAGCTCTGGAGCCTATTAGCTAATAAGCTCTTATTCATTGGTGGCATGTTCTTGATTATGCCCCGACTTGGTCTGAATAATTTTCTTCTTACCTCAAATGCAATTACAGAGTGTTGATTACTTATTTAATGACTAGATAGAATGCTTACTTACGGATTCAGGAAATATTATTGAGATTTTATATCTAAGTATTTACCATCTATTTTTATGGTCTTGAGATTAGAACAATTTGGATCACTTTTCTGGCTGATGATTTTTTTTTATATTTTCTTCCTGATATCAGTACTCTCCTATTAAATTCAGTAGTTGGTTCCTTTTTCAGAGTCCCTGACTATCTGATAGACACTCAGCTAAAATGGAATCCAATTTCACATCTTTAAAGATGCCACAGGAATGAATCAAATAGATTGGAACTTTCCTAAAACTGGATTGAAGAGCGCAACATGATTTGTGCACCAGCTCCAAAGAGGCCCAAGCAATCGTACTTACAGTCAACGCTCAGTTTGGCGGATGACTGTCCTCCCGTTGTCATCACTGAATACTCCGCGCTGTCAGCCTTCGTGGCTCCCTCTATGATCAAAATGTGTTTTTTGCCCTCAACTTTAATCCTGTATCTTGATTTTGGACCAGGGAAGATCTCTTCACCATTCTTAAACCTGAGTTAATATGGATCATAAAAAAAAAAAACTTTTATAAATCAACCTCCGGAAAACAAACTTCATCAGTCCCATTTCTTGATTTATCCCAGAGTCTCATACCATTTCTGGCAGATGCCAAACAAAGAAGAAAGATTTGCGGAGTTAAAAGACTGTATCAATCAATCTATCTGCCATTGGATTCATTCTGTAACAAATACCGTCTACAAAAATCATATTAAGAGAACATAAGCCAATCGGAGGAAGATGCTGAAAGTGGATAGTACCCCCTTCTGGGTTCTTGACACATTTTAAAGATAGCTGTGACAGTAGATTTGCATGAACAATCTAGTCTGTACCATTTGCTACAGATTCCTCTGTGTAATTTACTGTACTTCTCAACATAAAATTTTATTTTAAGATTTGGAATCCTCTAGTTTTTAATTTTGAGATTACTCAGAGGGAACATGTAAGAAAACACTCTCCACCTGACCAGGAAATAAAGCTTTTATTTATTTATTTACTTCCTTCCTTACTTACTTATTTTTACTTTTTTTTTAGCACAGGAAATCAAACCTAGGGCCTCACATATTCTACCACTGAGCTATATCCCCAGCCCCAGCTTTTTAAAATTTTTTTTTAAATTGGTGATTCTTAGTCTAAAATATTTTTCTGAGGATGCTGTAACAATACAGTGATGAGGATGTAATGAAAAAAACATGTTTTTGGTTTTTTTTTTCCATCTAAGTTGTCAGTAAGGATTGGTGAGAAGGATAGTGGTGTAGAGAGTCAGAGTATCCTCGGTCTTTGGAGTCAAACCGACCAGAGTAACCTGAGTAGTTATAAGTCCCTACCTTCCTACATCCTTACCAATATAGATTTCTGGATCTTTTCTCTGTCTTATAACTGAAAAGAACCCCAAGATTATAGAATAGTTGTAGTTGTCATCTTTACTAAGGATGAGATCTTTATAAGGTCAAGAGTCTGTTCATATGTTTAAAAGCCATGTGTATTTTCTGTTCTATTAACTAGGAAGATACTATTTTTGTGGCTCAGCAGTAGAGCACTCGCCTAGTATGTGCGAGGCCCTGAGTTCAATCCTCAGCGCCATATAAAAATAAATAATTAAAATAAAGGTATTGTGTCCAACTACAATTAAAAAATATTAAAAAAAATGGACAGAGGGCTGGGGTTATGGCTCAATGGTAGGGTGCTCACCTAGCATATGTGAAGCACTGGGTTCGATCCTCGGAACCACATAAAAATAAAATAAAGATATTGTGTCCACCTGAAACTGAAAAATATTTTTTAAAAATGGACAGATCTGAATGCAATGGCAAACACCTTTAATCCCCAGCAACTCGGGAGGCTATGGCAGGGTGATTGCAAGTTCAAAGCCATTCCCAGCAATTTAGTGAGGCTCTAAGCAACTTAGTGAGACCCTATCTCAAAATTAAAAAAAAAAAAAGAAAGAAAGAAAGAAAGAAAAAAGGCTGAGGATATGGCTCAGTGGTTAGGTGTTCCTGGTACAAAAAAAAATAAAAAAGGACAGACATCAGGAAAACTACTTACCATTTTACATTGGCATCATCTTCAGACACCTCACATTCTAATTCAACTCTTTCCCCACAATAAGCATTCATATCTTCCAGCTGTTTAGTCACCATAATTGGAGGTTCTAGTGTGAAAAGGGTGGAAATCAAAATCATTAAATATCAAAATCCTGTCTCCCAAACCTGACTTTTTCACAAATGAAAATCCAACAATACCAAAGCATCATCTATGGTAGTTCTATGGTAGTGAATAGGAGGTGAAGGTTTACTTATTTATTTTTTTACTCTCTGTTATTGGCAAAACAAATAGCTAACAACCCTGGAAAAGTTCTCCCAATTCTCTCACAGCTCTCCAAATTAAATAAATCATTGTTTTAGAGAGCAGATAAAATATGTATCAAGTATCCTTCTTTCAGCCAATAAGATACCAGGTGATAGACACTCCTGATAAGGAGAATGAATAACACTAAAGTTCTTTATTTTGGTTCTAAAAGGAGGGTAGAGATTATAGAGTTGTCTGTCATCAGAGGGCTTCATTAAAAAAACAACAAGTGGCATGTGGCTTCATTTCACCCCTCCAGTTCTTTTCACGTCTTCATAAATGATGATCTACTGATGCCAAATACCAAGCTGGTTTTAAGAGAATTCTATTTGTTATCAGTGGAGAGTGTGAAACAAGGATCATCCAGTGAAGTTTTTTGGGTTTCAGAAGCTATAACTATTTTAATTATCAGGCAGAACAGTGCTTGGCTTGAGTCAAAACTATGGGGCAGTTTTATTCAGAAGTTTCTTCTCCCCTTGACTTTTCTAGCCTTAGGACTTCTGAAGATTCCTTAGGATTCATGATACCTGCCAGTGCAGGGTAGCCTCAATGCTGGGTCAATCTAATGGCCAACCCAAACCATTTCTAGCTTGGAGCTAAAGAGGTTCCCTGACCAATTCTTTTGATCATTACCCCTGGGAGTAATGATGTACTGGGAGCACTGATGACCGTAGGAAGAAATTTCATCTTACCTCTCACAAAGAGCTCAGTAGAACATTTTTCATCACCAGCTGTCACATAATACTCTGAGTCATCTGTCAGCGAACAGTTATTGATAAACATGATTCTTTCGCATCCTTTGTGTTCAAAGATGTATCTGTTTTAAACAGGAGGAAGATAAACAGAGTCCATGAGCTTAATATTATTCTTTGCCTTATTGTCAGCAAAGATGGCTTATAATTTGGTAATATCTGAAAGTAAGGGAAATAATATTAATCATCCCTTTTTGTAGCATATATTTTACATAGTTTAATTAACATCAAACAAAAAACAATTCCCATGTTTATGATCTATGATACACATGCATGTTTATATACATTATTTAATTAGTTTATATTTTCTTTTTTACATGGTTTTTCTTTCAAATATAAACCAGTTCTCACATATTTGCTGTTTGATTTTTTTAAACCCACTGTTTGACAACAGGTTTGGTTGACAGTGTCAGATTTTTAACTCTGTGCATTCTTTTGTTCTAGATTTTTTATTAGTGTATTATATTTATACATAATTTCGGGGTTCATTTTAATATATTCATAAAATCATAATAACAAAATTTGCTCCATTTCAATCCCAGTACTGCCCCCTTCCAACTCTTCCTCCCACCCTCTAATCTCCTTTCTCTACTTTATTTGTCTTCCTTCTATTAATTTGGATTTTCAAATTGGTGCATCATAGTTACACAGAAAAGTGAAATTCATTGTGATATAGTCATACATGCACATAGCATAGTTTGGTCAATTTCATTTCACAGTTCTTCCCCTTTCCCATAACTCTGCACATTCTTCTAATGACCAATTCATGTGCTCTATGAAGGGGGCAGAGACTTAATCTTATTCATTGACATATATTCCATTCATTGCCGAGCACACGTACACAATAAACTGTTGGATGATTGTTTAATTTAACAGTTATATGACTAATCATTACAACAGTAGTAATTCTATACAATGTGACAGTCTCTTACATGAGCCTAAAACCCGTGCTTTCATATCACTATTAACATCTATTAAGAAAGTATTTGAGTAATCAGAAAGAGAAAACAGGAAGTCAAGAAGACAACAAATTTTAATGCTATGACCTGGATCATGGAGGAGCACATTAGAGCATTATAACAAACCAGAAAAAGTTAGTTGGGGTTGGGAAATTATCAAATTGAGGACTACAAGAATAAAACATTTCAACAATGTTTTCTAGATAAAACTAACCAAATCAAATTATGTTTTGGTAAATACAGGATGTCTTTAAGAGATTTTTGCACCAGATATAAACAATATTATCACAAAGTCACTCTGTTGGCATGATCACATTAAGAAATTGGAAACCACCTAATTGTACTCCAGAAGTGACAGATTTCCAGGATTAAAGTCTTTTATCAATGTACACGTGGCCCTTGTTAACTTAAAAAAATATACTGGAGTTGAAAATCTCTCAGGCTGAGGAGGATCTCTGTAAAGTAGTTTCATAATAGACTAGAGATACCATCAGACATCAGGGATTAGTTTGCCTACTTCCTTTGGGAGAGGGCCAAGAAATAATAAAACATGGGCTTAGACCTGCATTTCATTAGATCTCAACATGAAACACTTGTATTCAGATGCAACACTATGAGTAAGCACTCAAAATAGCTCCTGAATTGAATATAAAAGGTATTCGGCCATTATCAAATACAGATACTGTTTTCAAAAAACAAAAGTCATCTAATTATGAGGCATGATTTCTCACTGGCATATCAAATATGTATTTCAAAAGTTTTTAAGTTTTACTTTTAAAAACTGTGAAAAGTTTGGCAATCTCTTAAATAATTACATATAAGCTGTAGTGGCACTAAACTATAACTGGGAATCACTTGAAATAGTCTGTATAGAATTAAACATAAAGCAAAGTTTATTTCATATAATACTATGGTTTTAGTAATCATGAAATACATGCAGTGATTAAATTTTTATTCTCCGTTCATGTGCTTTTGCATTATAACTAAAAAGCCCTTGTATTCTCAGAAAATTAAGTCAAACACTGTTTGATTCCCTTATTTTTGTCATTGATTACTTGCAAAGCCCACTTACTTTGTGCTGGGTCGAATTTCTTGGCCATTTTTATACCATTTCACCTCCAATTTTGGATCTGCCAGTTCCACAACAAACCTTACTCTGCCTCCTTTATCAACCTGATATGCAGGATCAAGAATTTTTGCAAAAGCTGATCGATAGAAACAGCAAAATACGTTAGTATGTGTGTACATATGCTGAGAATTTAGTCAATATGTGTAAGAGAGCAGGACGAGGTGTCACATGACTGTAATCCCAGGGACTCAGGAAGCTGAGGCAGGAGGATTGCAAGTTCCAAGCCAGCCTCAGCAATTTAGTGAGACTCTGTCTCAAAATAAAAAAAAAATAAAAAAAAAAAAAACAGGACTGGGGATGTAGCTCAATGGAAAAGCACTCTTGGATTCAATCCCTAGTACACTGCATCTCTCTCTCTCTCTCTCTCTCTCTCTCTCTTTTTTCTTAGGAGTTACAGGATAATAGGAATGATCGCAAATGTAAACAAAATCCCTTCTAATTTCTCAACCTTTTCGAGGTGGTGGGGAGGATAGAAACAAGGAGATTTTTTTTAAAAAAGAAGTAGTGAGAATCTTTAAATTCTACCTGGGCAGCCTTAAAACAGTAAACATGGGATTGATGTATTATCCTGATGTATCATAAAACAGGTAGTTGACTGTTAGTACAGGAAAGTGAAAAGCTGATGATCTACTTAAAATGTATTCCTTTCTCTCTTTTCCCTCTTCATAAAGGTATTTAAAACCACAACAAAGTGCAACCACTTCAGATGCCCAGAGAGATGCATAGATGTTTTACAAAAAACGTACGGGGTGTGAGAAGTGGGCTTCCCAAACTCCCAGGATCGTAAGCATATGATAATAAAACAGAGACTCTGAGTAAGGCAGACGTGGAGGCTGAGAAAAGGGGTCCGTTGAAAAGTTCCAAGTGACAGCGCGGCTATTTACCACTCCACGTGGTCGATGGGACTGTAAATGTCGGTCTCCTAAACTCATCAGGAGCGGTCGGCTATCCACGGCTAGTACCGTGCAGGGCAGGGAACCACGACCTGAAGCCCCAGCTAACCAAAATAAACCCCAACCCCGTGCCAGGCGGGAAGAAGCACGGCGTGGGGTTCAGTCTGGCCTTTCCAGCGCACCTGCCCGGGGCCCGCGCTGCCACGCCCCGCGCCACTCACCCGCGCTCTTCTTCTCCACCCTGCGCATGCGCTTGAGCCGCTTGAGCATGCCGCGCAGGTCGGTGATGCCATACTGGAAAGCGATCTTCTCGTACTCGTTGGGGTTCGCGTTCTTCAGCAGCTCCCAGACGTCTACCTCGGGCTCCTCCTCCTGCGGCTTCACCTCCCTGTCCGGGAGAACCATTGCCTAGTTTAGTAGCTGCTCTGGCTCCCAAAGACACGGAAGCTCGGGTACCCTGTCCCACTTTTCGGTTGCCTTAAAAGCTCTGTTTTTAAACCTGGTTATTTCAAGTCGAATTGTTTGACTTGTTTTTACTCCCCTGCCCCTTTCTTTTTTGGAGGTATTGGGGATGGAATCCCAGCCCTTGAGCATGCCAGGCCAATGAAATTTTGGAGACGGTTTCAATAAGTAGAACGTCCAATATATGCTTTTGTTTTCCTAATTAAAAACACAATTTTAGGGGAGCAGAGGATGTCAGGAAATATACTGAAAACATTTTAAAATGTAATTGGAAGTGAGATTTTAAGGAACTTGAAGAATGGTTTTCACCTAAGAGATGGGTATTGCATTCATTCTGAAAGTGGGCAAAAATCTGAAAGATTTAAAATTTTGGTCTAGGAATGAAAAATAACCGATTTCTATGTTATTAATGTGCATATGGATACAAAGGCAATTTTTTTCAAATCTTTGGGTTTTGCCAGTAGCATTACCCTTCTATATTAGTAAGTATATACATTGACCATTTTTTATTTTTATATTAAAAAATCGAAACTACCATGAAGACTTTTTTTTTTCCTTTTTAAAAGAAAATTGTTTTTCCAAAATGGCAGGGGAAAAGAAGGGTGAGATGGAAAAAAAATCCATTTTCATCTTAACATACCGTCTTGAAAGTTTTTTGGAAGAAGGTTGAGGTAGAATTATAAACATATAAATGTTAAACTTAAAATGATGTAGGATTCCACGAACAAGAGGGAAGTATATTCTTAGGACTATTACCAAAATTATGAGCTCAAAATTTGATAACATAAAAATGTATAAACATTTATAGAACATATAAAAATATATAATATTTAAAGTGCCCTTGTTTTCCCTATTTCAAAACTCCCTGGGATAAAGACTTTGAGAAAAGGGGCATAGTATAAATGCAAAATATAATTTAAATGGATTTTCTTCATTGTCTAAATGGTTCTAATTTTGTTTAAGCTTAGTTGACTATTTTTATCTGATTAATTTAAAAATGTTACTGTGACTACTTAACATTTGATTTGGATATGATTTTCCAGACAACTGGTCAATTCATCTTATACATCAGTAGGAAAACAGATTCATGCTATTGTGTTAGGGAATGATGGGTTACTTATGGTTGCTTTGTCGAATTAATCACACCTTTAGATTTTCTCCTTTATATTCTTTTGTCATCATGGGCAAAGCATATGGGGGAGGCTAGGAGTTTAAGGTGACTTTAGCAAGTATAACTTCTAAATATCTAATTTCGTTTTTATATTGTCATGAAAGTCTTTTGCACTCTATGAGAGAGGGGATCACTGAGGTCAATCTTCTGGAAAATGGAGGTGAGAGGTCATTGGTCCATCGGTAATCTTCATGGGAAAGACTAGACAACTCCATTAGGAAAATGGAACTCAAAAAACTCAAGACAGGAAGCATTATCTTTATCTCACTGAAATGAAAATTCACCCTCTATTAACATGAGGAAATTGAAGAGCTCAAGAAATTGTCCTAAGATTGGAATAGTGGTAATGATTTGCCAGATGTGCAAGCAGTCTACATTTCAAGTTCATCTTTTAAAATATTTTAGTAGGAAGTCTTGGGGAATTGCAGTTAAAATGTGTGTGTGTGTGTGTGTGTGTGTGTGTGTGTGTGTGTGTGTATCTTTCTCTCTGGGAAAAAATCTTTTAATGCTTTATTTTTTGTCTTTAAACAATAAAAACTTTAAAATTATGCCAAACTTTAAAATTATGCCATACTAGATTGTTTAAAATTTGTATTTTAATTGAGAAGAATTATACACATGCACATTTTAAGTATCCTCCTGATATTGGTGGACAGATTTAAAGATAGCAAACTATGTATGATTTAAATAGCTAACAGGAAGCACAAGTCAAACACTGTGACATACCTAGATCTGTGAGGTGAATATTTATAAAAGGAGGCCAGTAATAAAGATAATAATTTTCTTGATTTCATTGTTTTATGAATCTTGATAAAATGAATTATCCTCAACAATTTTCACAGAAACACCAAGATACATGCCACTCTACCACATTCCCTACCAAATTCTGTATATGAATACCAATGACCTCTTGCTTTTTCCTTCTTTTTCTATCCATCACTTCATTGTATTCCGAATTGCAAACATATTGGAACGTGAGGTCAAGACTCTTCACTTGCAGCGTTTCCTTAACTCTAGAATGGATCTTTACTTACCATGGTGGCTGCACAGGAAACTAGCTGAATGGTATGGTAATTGCAGTAAGGAGAAAAATCAAAATTTCTGATTCCTTTCCATCATTGGCATAGACCTGTATAATGTCCACAGTACTTTCATCTACATCAAAATTTCTATAACTTGATGATCCTAGTGAACTATGAAACATTTATAGAAATTTTATGTAGAATAAGACTTTTAAGTATTTATATAGGTCTAATCCCACAACAGAATACAGCCCAAAAGATTTACCCTGATTTTATCTAATGTCTATTTGAAATAGACTCTGATCAGGGCGAGGAGATATTTTCTTTATACAGAGAAGTTGGGTGTAATTAGACTCATTCTGATGAGGATTTTGCCACACACTCTTGGGGAAATGGGAATGGCAACCATGTGTCATTACCATAATGAAAACATGCAATTCACACACACTAATATGAAAACACATCACATCTGAAGTTATAATAATGGATTAGTAGAGCATATTAAATGGACATAGTATTATATTAACAACAGTCTAATTATGAACCCAAATCTTTATTAGGGGATGTAGAGAAAATGAGAACTGGAGACATGTCGGCTGCCCATTTTTTCCTAATAATTTTTCTCCCATCATTTATAATTAGATTTCTTTCATTCTGCGATCTGCTGAATGAAAAAAAAAAGTCTGTTTTGTTCCTTTTTAACAGACAGTGACATTTAATAATCTACCATATCACATTTTGATTGATTGTGCGTGTGCATGTGTGTGTGTGATTTCTTTATGAGTATATGCTCTTTGAAGGAAACATAACATTTTCCTAGTGGAAGTATGTATTGATTTGCCACCTACTATTAACCAGGCCTTTTATACTTAATTTAGTTTTCACAATGTCTGTTAAGTCGTATTATTCTTCGCATTTACTGATGTGGAAAGCAAATCTCAGTGAGGACATATATTTTAATCAAAGCCACAGAATCAGTAGGTGGTAGAGTTGAGATTCAGGTCCCTGTTTTTGCCGCTCCCTGTTCCCTACTACAAATATGTTCATTCTTTTCTCTGTGCCAGGAGCTGGATTTCTTTCCCTCATATCTCCTGGCATTATATTCTGCACAAAGCACTTGGTATTTTCCTGGCAGAATAAATGATTGGAGTGTTTAAAAAAAAAAAAAACAATACTCTGCTTTACCTAGATTGTCGACATGCATTATAAACCCAAGCACCAGCTTGCAGGGCAGATTTGGAGTAGTTTTTCTTACATAGAGTCACAGAAAATGAGTTGACTCAGAAAAGGGAAACATGGATTTGAGTCCTTGCCCTGCCTCTAATTTCTATGTGACTTGGAGTAAGTCACTCAGTGTTTCTCTGGACCTTGGTTTCACATCTATAGAATAAGAGAAAATGAGGTTCACTTAAGGGCACTTCATATACTGTTTCTTTAAAAATGCACTTGGGGAATTAATAAATATTACTGCAACTAGTGATTATTTGAGGTATTCAAAGGAAGAAACATGTAGTTGATATTGCCATGTCTATTGATTGACTAATGTCCATCAGTAGTTAATAAATCACACCTGTTAATATTCCTCTTCTGAACCTAAATGTTGTGAAGAGTATAGATGAATTTTTCATCCACTTGAATAAAACCATCCTGCTAAACTGAGAATAAACATGAGCCCAGTTTATTACAAAGATTATAATTTGTTGCTAAGCCATTTGTACTATGGTCCTTTAATAAGCATAGAAAGCACTAGAAATAAAAATAAACATTAAAATTTATTTAAAATAAACCTGAAAAGCTCAATGAAAACTGGTATCATTATTTAAAAATATTGATTTAGAGTTATTCTCATATTTGCTAGATAAATGCAGTCTAGCAAAACCCAATTTCCTTTTGTTGCTTCTTCACTATAGTGAGTATCTGGTAAAATGTATGAATACATGTATAGTATAGTATATTATGTGATATGCATATATCTGGTTAGAAGTCCTATGAAATGGTTATGTACTAAATATTCACACTAAAATTCTATAAATTTTATCAAAGATAGAAAAATATCAAGGGAGTGTGAGTGATAATATTAAACATTTATTTCCATTTTACTACCATGTTTTATTGCTTCTAAAATGTACATTTGGGGGACATTTTAAACATCTCTGGAATAAGGATGTGTTTTTATAATCAATAGTGTGTCATAATAGTATTTGGAATAATTTTTTCCTTTGTGATTTACAAAATACTGGTATGCCTTTAAATCAATAAAGTCTTGAATTTGAAGAAATATTAAAAATCATCAACAATATCTTAATATAGATCTGTATATATGTGTGTGTGTGTGTGTGTGTGTGTATCACATGCAGAGATGTCTACGAAAATTGTGAAATTGATTTTTCAGTCAGTTATCAAATGTTAAAGCCAGGAGAATAGAGGTTTTATTTATTCAATCATGAGAAAGAATCAATATGTACACTCTTAGGGACTTCTAGGTATTTAAGTCCTATGTCTCAGTTTTCAAATTTCTCCATCCCCAGATAAGAACATGTGTGAAAATTTAGGTACTTTGAAAAAGGAAGTTCAAAAGCATCAGCTGAAGTCTTTAACAGATTAGTATATAGTTGTTTCTCTATTTCTTAGTAGACTCTATTATATTCTATAAGCAAAACACATTTTAAGAATTAATAACTCCTTGGAAAACATTCACTTTAAACTTGACTTCTCTGGGTGGGTGTCTAAAAGATTTCCAGGCCACAGTGCCCCACTCCATCACTTGGTTCTCACCTACGTTTCAGGAGACCACTAAAGTCAAGTTCCCCTGCATCTTCTTGACCTTCTCCACTGTCATTAACAAAAGAAAAGCAAAACTAGGTTTAATGCAAACACATACATGACAGTTTTCCCAAAACACTCTACATGTAACGTATATGCAATTTTGTGCTGGCACACGAGGACTAAATCAACACAAACTACTATTTCTTTTCACACAAGTGACATTGTACGTCAGAGTATGTACTTGTGGAAAAGTAAACAGGAGGAGCTTGTGTTCTCTACGATTTCAAAGGACACGATTTTGTAGATTGCATATATAAAATTGCTTGGATTTGTGTTAAAACCAGGTAACACAAATGCACTTAAGCCAAGCAACACAAAGTTCTTTGTTTTTGCAAGTCCGGGGGCCATAGAAACAAACCTGTGTAAAAAGCAAAGGACTTTTGCTGATCTCTGTTATTCACATAGGACAGAGATTGGCTTGGAGGTTGAAGTATACCAATGTCAGATATATAAGTACAAAGCCTTATATTCAAAGGTAACCTCTTTGCGTCCATGAATAGATGAATCAGATAATGTGATACCAACATAGCATAAAGATGGAACTAGCATTGGAGCTTTTGAAAAGATGCATTCCTTTCTATTTTAAAGGGATTGCTCTTTAAGTTACAGTCTTTTGATTTTGTCATCAATATGCTTTTAAAGGTATTTTAAAAATTATATCTTTGATTTTGTTAATGAACTCTTAGTGGTTTTTAAAAGTACTTTCTTCTAAAGAAATGCATCTTAAATTAGGCATGCAGCCACCATTGTGATTTCATCTGAACTCTATATAGAAGCTATGGAGTTGACATTTAAATGGTACATACTTACTTACATGTTTAACCTTTTAATGAAGATTTTGTTTCCTGCTCTTTACAAATGTTAGTTATGGTTTCTAAGAAAAGAGTCTGTGGGTTTAAAAACAGTGTGTATAACATGTAAGTCATAAGAATTAAACTCAAGTAATGTGTTTTCAAAACTGTAGGTGTTTAGGGACCTTTAAGTGAACCAATTTCTAGTCTTTTAAAGCAAAGAGATCATGTCTTTCCCAAAATATCCTCTTATGTGCCAGGAGCATAGCTTTAGACTTATGCATTTGCAAAATATGGGGTGAAAAGGGAAGCTAGAAAAAAAAGTAATGGAGTTTAGGAGTTTGACTTTTTTTTTTTCCAAGTAAAAAACACCATTGACTCTCAGGTGGTATTCAATATCTTTTAAAAGTAATTATAATTTTGATTTTTTTCATAATTTAGGAGGGAAATATGCCTTCTATTAACAGTCTAAATCATTGTTTCATAATAACAGGGTGTTTTGTAATTTTGGATGACTTTCCTTACTCAACAAAATTGTATGTGTATTCGGTTTTAGGAAGGACAAGACATGTGGTTTCCTTAAAGAATTTATATATTGCTATCATTAAAAATAAAGGGTAACATAGTGTCAGGGAGCTAGTTACATGTCTCACTGACTAGAAAAATTTTCATTTTTCTTCCTTGACACCCTGATTTTTCAGGCTTGGCTATTGCAAAAATTAAAGTAAATAGGTGTCTAAATTTTGCTGTTCAACAGGAGAGAGAGAGAGAGAGAGAGAGAGAGAGAGAGAGAGAGAGAGAGAGAAAGGAATTGAACCCAGGGCCTCATTCATGCTAGGCAAGCACTCTACCACTGAGCTACATCCCAGGCTTTTGTAATATTCTAAATGCCAGCTGTCTCAGTGTATTCCATTTAGTATAATCTAATATTATAAGGTGCTAACTTTAGTAAGTAGCTACTTGTTGTGGTTTTTCTGGGCAACTGGTTTAATAGGCCCATAGGTGATATCCAGATGAAAAGCAATGAAAATAAAAGTTTTCTCATGTTGTTTAACTGATGCTATAGGAAACATGTCTCTTTGAATATCTCATTGGGCTACTTTGTGGAAATAAATGCAATTACGGAAGAAGCCACATAAGAATAGATTGAAAGTGTATCTTTCTAAGGCAACTGTGAAACTCCAACAAATGGAAGCTTCACTACAAGATTATTCTAAAAAATCATCAGTGCATGCTTGATTGGGCATTTAACACATGAATTTCCTAGAACACCAACTTTTAAATAGGTGGTTTTTGATTTTGGTAAAAAGGATTGTTCCCACATGAAGTGTGGATGAAGGGAGGTGTGCTCTGAAAAATCCCCCACTTCATGTTATACGAAAGCTGTCTACATTCCCCTTTTGAAGTTACCTTCTCTTGAAGGCAGATCTGATGTCAATGTTTGGAGTAGTCCCGGTAGATTCTTTGAAAGGAAAAAAAGCAATATAATAAATACCCATTAAGAAGGAAAATTTGTGTTCAGTTTCTTTACAGGCATGGGAATTGATCAATTGGAAGAGAGTCAGGTGAAGGGAACAGCTGTCCTACTGAATGGCTGAGCTGCCAAGGCACCATCCTCCCCCATGAAGAGCCTATGGAGGGACCTTAGCGATTACCTTGTCTAGTTGTCATTCAACCTACCTGCCTGTTAGAATCACAAGGAACTTAAGAAATATATCAGCTTTCTGATCCTGCCTCCTGGAGATTTTTATTCACCAAATCGGGAAGGGGAAAACATAAATCAATATTCTAAAAAAGGCCTCCAGGTGACTCTCAGAGATGTCTGGCCCTGAAAGTGAAGTAGTGCTTCCCGAAACCAGATCCCCACTTCATACAGAAGTCTCAACAGTTCCCTGATCCATTATGGTTCAGCCTCTCCTTGATAGCTCCAGATGGGGATCTCACAACCTTCCCAGGCTGTCTGTATACCTTTCATGAAACATTTAATCTTAATGTGAAGACAAAATTAGCCTCTTTTTCCTTTCCATCTTTTAATTCTAATTTGCGTAAATCCTTCCTGAATACATAGAAAGGACATTTTTCTTCTTTTATGTGACAGCCCTCCCCCCTCTGCTATAAGCCACCTATGCCTACTGTCTTTCACCCACTCACTCAAGCTAGATAAGGTGTGGTTTCTAGATTCTTCATCCTCCTGGTTACTCTACTCCAGAAGGAATCCAGGTTGAGCTATGGTACCCATGACCAATGACATCACTCCAAGTGTGGAACAGTAGCATGTTGAAGAGAGAAGTTTCCTAAGTATCAATTCTACACCACTTGGAAAGCCCAGTTTAAAATCACTCTATTTGACTTTTTCAGCTACATCACACTTTGGATTCATCTTAAGTTGATGATCTTTGCTGCCAAATCAACTTTCCCTTTGTATACATATGAAGGGCGGGGGGGTCCTCCAACCTCAATGTACACATTTACATTTATCTCAATTTTATTTACTCTGGGTCATACACAGAGCATATAAATGGAGAACGTTCACATCTGACATTATTCCCTATAAAAGAAATTCTCCCTTCTACCTGGGCATCCTATGTCCTCACACCACATGACCTTATCTCCAAACCTGAGAGAGACAGCCATTGAAACAGCCATTCAGCAGTAGCAAAAATGTCACCATCCCTTATCTGGGAGCTTGAAGATATCATAGACCAGAGATACTTAGCAATCTTCCTCATCCTTTCCCACATTAAAAAAAAAATCACATTTATCCAGATAAGAAGGCTCACCGTGTACTTCAAGATCAAATGAACAGCTGTCAAACTTATCCTTGTAGGTGACCTCACATCTGTAGTTTCCTGCATAGTTCTCTTTGGCCTTGATGATCTGCATCTCAAATGTGTATATCTGTAATGAAATATACCCAGATATACTATTGTTATGGTTTAGATGTGGTGTTTCCCAAAAGCTCATGTGGGAAAGGATGCGAGAAGGTTTGGGGGAGAAATGATTGGGTTGTGAGAGTCTTAACTCAATCAGAGAAATAATCCCTTGATAGGTTTAACTGAGTGGTCACTGAAGTGGTAGGGTGTGGTTGGAGGAGCTGGGAATCGGGGCGTGGCTTTGGGGTATATATTTGTATCTAGCAATTGGGACAATTGGAGACCTCTCTCTGTTCTCTCTGATCATGATGTGAACTGCTTCCCTCTACCACACTCTCCCGCCATGATGTTTTGCCATACCTCAAACCCCAAAGAATGGAGCCAGCCTTCTATGGACTAAGACCTCTGAAACTTGTGAGCCCTTAAATAAACTTTTCCTCCTTTAAAGTTGTTCTGGTCAGGTCTTTTAGTCACAGCAGCCATAAAGCTGATGAAAACAACTCTAGTCCTACCTTGCCCACAAGGGGCCATCATCTTTCAGTTATGTCCCACAGTGGCAGAGCACAGCAAGATAATCACAATAGTGTAGATCCCGGGAATGTTAACTCCAGAGCATTTTCTAGGACTGAGATCTCTCAAAGCTAAACCTGAAGTGACTTCTTACCCACACAGAAGGAATGAGCTAGTCACACCCCTGAGCTGGGAAAGAGTTCAAAGCCATACCCGAGAGTGCCTCTCGAAGGTCTCCTTCAGCTGGAGATGCTTCCCAGCTTTGCTGGCCAGGTCCATCCATTTGCCTTTGAACCATTTGATAGTGGGTTTTCTAAGAAGGTCTTCAGCCTTGACTTTGGCTATAAAGGTGATGTTTTCACCTAGAAAAGGCACAAGGATTCGGTCTGTGATTTAAAACTGTCATTTGTTTTGCTTTCACCCAGAAGGAGTTGACCCAGAACCACTGAATAGACTGGGATGTGACTTGCATCTCCAGAATTCTGCAATGAATTGGCCCTGCTTTTTGATGAGTACCCTTGAGGTTCTTAGGATAGTTCAACTTGTTTTGCTTTTGAGTTTCATGAAGCAGAAAAAGAAGATTGGTGGAAAGAAATTTTACATATGGATCTACCTAAAATCTTAAAATTTTATATATACACATACATATACATACACATATATGGATATATAATATGTATATATAAATACATATAAATATGTTCTTTTTATTATGCAAGATGAGAGAACATCTGGAATTATAGGAATATGACTAAATGAAACGGTTTGAATTGACTGTCTGTGTATATTGACCTCTTGGACCTTAAGGACATCAAAACTTTACCCCTGCCACCAGCCCAGCATTTCAGTATCTTACAGGGACACAAGGGAGCCAACATTTTTGATCCCATGCAGTGTCCTGCATGCTAGAGCTGAAAGAAGGAATTTGGAAATATAGTTAGCTATGTGCTCATTCGCAGAATTTTGGATAAGCATCAAAGTTGGGTTCTGATCATAATATATTCCTCATAAAAACTGGTTAGTTAAAATTCTTGAACCTCCAAGGACTTTTCTAGAAGAACTATCCTGTTGATTTCTTTCATGGCACACAGACTTTGTGTTTTCCTGTTATTTCTTTTTGTCTCTCTTTTTAGACTCTGAGTACTCACATGTTATACTCAGTGTTCATCACAGTGCCTAAAACAGGAAGTGTAATTAGTATTTGTGGATGAATATTTCCAAAGCTGAACCATCTATTGGACTAGCCACCCCTAAGGTATATTATGCATTATAATTTAGTACATAGGCAGACTTATAATCATCTTATGGGGCGGTTTATGCCATAGCAACAGCAGACACTGGATCAGAACTTTATGTTATCTCAAGTACTATCAAAGCACCTCACAGAGCGTGCCTGTTATTACACACATTTTACAGATGAGGAAACTGAGGCATAAAGAAGCTAAATGGTCTGTCCCATTAGCAAAAAGCAGATTCAAAGTTAACCCTTGAAACCTTATCCGTGCCTCTGATGTCCCCACTATAAAATAAACATGGGCTCATACCCTGTTTCCAGTGCTCTCTTTCCAGTGTGGAAGCTGACCTTAAGGTCGCAGAGCCCACCTGCCCTCGGTTTAAGAACTACTCTGTGTTGCATGATTTTTTGCTGCTTTCTTAGTTTAATGTTGCAGCCAGCTCTTTTAAACCCAGTTCATCTCGTCTATGGGAGTCGTGGGAAAGAATCCAGCCATAAAAAAGAACGAAGTACCAATACATGCTACAAAATGGATGGGCCTCAAAACCATTCTACTAAATGAAAGAAGACAGATACAAAAACTCATCTATTGTATGAATCCATTTATATGAAATGCTCCGAACAGATCAACCCGTAGAGATATAAAGCAGTGAGTGCCTAGGCCTGGGGGGAGGGGTAAGGGGAGTAATTGCTTAATGAGGCCCATGATCTGGAGGTGGTGAAATGTTTGGGGGCTGGATAGAAGGAGTGATTGCACAACGCGGTGATTATACAACAGCTACCGAAAATTTCACTTTAAAATGGTGAATTTCACCTCAGTAATGGGGTGGAGGGGGGTGGGACTTAATTCGAGGTACTCACCCACTTTCACGGTTCCTGTTTGAGGTTTTTCAACAAACAGGGTGGACAGCTGGTTATTGGCATTCTGCTTGTCTTGTTCCTCTCCACCAGCAGGTGATTCACCAAGAGACCATTCTAGAGGGCAGAAAGAAGAAAAAGGATCATTTCAAGGCCAGGTTCTTGTTAGGCAGACTTACCTGAGTTTGCTGTTCTCATCAACGCTGATGCTTTTCCTTGTCTAATAAACATAGATAAATACAGCATCTTTCTTTGTGCCCCCAGCCACCATCACTAGAGAGGGACAAATTACCGTTCTTTAAGTAGATGTCTCTTCTCTGGTAGGGACAAAGGAACATTTTCTAATTCCTGGAAATAGTGAAAATTTTCCAATAAGTAGTTAACTCTGTCTTTCTGTCCCCTAACACATAAACAGTGGTAGGGAACTATTCAAACAGCAGGCTGTTTTTCCAAGTGACTGACTAGTAGGCCACATTTGTCCAACAGAACTTGAAAAGATTAGAGACAAGATCAGTTTAAGAGTAAACTGGCCGACAAAGCTGAGATAGTCCAGCCTGGCCTGCTATCTCTAGATTCCTTGTTATTGTATCACCGGGCAATTCTATTAGGGTTGTATAGATGTGGCAATAGTTTGACAATTAAATAACAGGATCATGACCTGCAGGTATAAATTTAAAGAATAGTGGAATTATCCTGCAAGGAGGAGAAAAAAAAAGAAAAAAAGAAAGAAAGAAACTGAGGCTTTCCCATGAAGAGAGACAGGCTGGAAATGAGGTTTAGTTTGCACCCAGGTGTTTGGTTGGTATTAATCTGTAGTCAATTTCAATAAGGAGGACAGGAGAGTGGACTGTAGACACTTCCTCTGTCTCTGAGCTGAATGCAGAGAAGATCAGTTTCAGTCTCTTAGTAACTGGAAAAAAATGCATGGGTCACCAACTCTACTTGTTAATGGGTCTTGAAAAGAAAGTGCACATTTAATTAGTTTAGTCTTCACGTATCAGCCATGCTCAGTGCGAGGTACTTGTAGCTACTGGACTCCATCATTTTCACAGTGAAGTTAAACAAAGTCGTCACATGATTAAACATCTTTGAAAACCCAAGTTAATGTTAAAATTGTATGATTTTTTGTGTCTATGATGTTAATAGTGACCATTCATGCTTAGAACATGAGGATAAGTATTTTTGTAGTTTCGATCACTTCTGTATGTAAGGTGCCTGTCAGATTGGCCGGCCCATAAGAGGCCCATGCTAGGATCCTATTTAAGCCCACAACACAAATTTGCAAGTAAATGAACAACCAAATAACAGCACAAAATGGTAGCAGCGATAGCCGGCAGGATGCATTAGAAAGTGTTCCTATCATCTGTACTTCAAATACAATGTTCTAGACAAATGCGAACTTCAGAAAATCCTAGGAATGAAGATTTAATTCTGTGTGTTTATTAAATGTTAAAAATGTTGAAACAAACTAACTGGTGGGATTCGTGTCTAGATTCTTGAATGTGTGTCTAGTACATATCACAACAAATTAATTGTTTCTCAATACATTAGTTTTCTTGTAAGAAGAAACGTAATGGAAGTTGCTCTAAAGGCTCCGAACTGAATAAAACAAGGATTAGAATCAAGACAGCATCAAGTAACAAGGTCATTAGTGACTACATTAAAATGGGGTCAGGAAGCCTTGTCCGGCTGTGTGCTTACCTGAATCTTTTCTCTCCAGGGCCCGACTACCCAAACCTGAAAGGAAAGTGTGATTTGGAGGATGCAAGGAGGTCAGGGGAAGGATGGACATGGAGGGCTGGCTTCAACCTTCTGGGACTCCCCAATACCCTGTGTCTATGATGTTAATAGTGACCGTTTCTTTCCCTGCTGGTGACAGGGAAAGAAAAACTAGAATTTGACTTGGATGGAAAATTGGTAGAGCTCCAGCCATAAAAGAATCTGTAAACATCTATGTCTTCTTGAAAAACAATAATAAAATTTAAAAATCCAAAATATCTCAATTTAAAGATCAGGGTAAAGGATCTATCTGTGGAAAAGGAAGAAAAGACAAAAGATTTTTGCCCCTAAAATTTATATTCAAAATCTACTACTCTTAACTACCTTTATTTTACAAAAAAAAAAAAAAAAAAAAAAAAAATCCTCCTTTGAAAATGTTCTCCCATAAAACAAACACAAATCTGCTTTTAAAACCAGGTTTTTCCTCTTGGTGCACTAACTCAGCCAGGCACCCTACCTTGGCTTTTCCTTTACTGTCAATCAATAAGATAGGAAGCGGGGAAAGGGGCAGGAATCGTCCTAACCTGGAGGCAAGGCACTAGGTGGGGAGGCTTCGTCTTCCTCTGAAACAAGAAACAGGAGTAAATAGTCAAGGAGGAAAGGACTTCATTCCAAGTCACCTGAGAAAAGAGAAATCTGAAAAAGAAGAGGAGAAACTACCAAAACATTTTCAACCACGGAGTAAGCCTAGACGACTAGGTACCTGAAAGGTTAAGCAAAAAGAAAAGAAAAAAACAAGGAAGAAAAGACACTAAAGGATGAGAAAGTAAGGTAACCCATAGATTAAATGAAAATATAGATTAATTAAATTAACTAATTAAATGAAAACACAGATGAAAAAATGGAACTCTATGAAGAGCTTTATGTGACTGTTGTTTAAGGAAAAATGGATGCTAAAAATCAAACCGTGGTGAATTCAGCCTTGAAGGTGATTTTTGAGTTCTATTCTGTAACTAAAGTCAATGACAGACATTATCATTGAGATATTACTAGGAATGGACACTGATATAAAAGCCTACATTACATGCATTTGGACACTGATATAAAAGCCTATAGGTACTATTTGAGAACTCATTTTCAGGCAGAAAACCCTATAATCCTCCTTCTGTCTTTAAGAAACAAACATCACAATTAATGAATATGAATTGATTTGTCTTATTTACTATTTTAGGAAAATTTTATAAGCATTTACCCCCAAATGATATTGGTATTTACCCATGCACATTTATAAAAATTCAAAATATGTCTTATAGTGTTTATGTGCAGAGGCACTGAATAGTCCCCTTGTTTAGAATATCTGAACAACAAAGTTCACGTTTTAGATGTGTGAAGAGGCATTTGGCATTATGGGAAACTCTGTCCCTTCCTTCCCAAAGCACAAAGACCCGCGATTTTATAAATAATCATTTCACGCTAAAAATACTAGAAAAGTTTTGAATTTCAATATACAAACATAAATGACTGTATAAAGCAAGATATAGAACATACATGTACATGACTGTTAATTAAAAAATACTTGTAAAAATTCCTGGGAATAAGAAGAAAAAAACAGCATATCTATATAATCTATCAGAATATTTACTACAGATTTTATTTAGCAGCCTGAAAAGTCTTACCCAAAACTTTCAACCAGGAATATCTCTTATTACTTTTAACAAAATAATGTAATACAGTGTATAAGGTCCCCCTAAAGATATTACCTTAGGACCCAAGAGGGAATTCACTGAGAACTCACAGGATTTGGGATTCTTTGGTGGAAGCTTTCAGTGGTCAAAGAAGCTTGGAAAATGCCAGGCTAAAGTTAAAAGCGTATGTGTTTGTGTGATGTGTGTTTTAAACTCTATTTAAGATAGCATTCAATTCCTTTATTTTATTTATTTATTTTTATGTGGTGCTGAGGATCAACCCCAGTGCCTCTCACATGCTAGGCCAGCACTCTACCGCTGAGCCACAACCCGAGCCTGATAACTTGGTTTTTTAACCCAAAGTTTGATGGATGATAGTATCAATGTCCACTAAGTATTAAGACTATTTGGGGGGGCATGCACAATTGTTTTAGATCATTAAGGAACATGTCCTAAAACAGTGCTTCAGGGGCCTATGAAATATTCTTTCTCTAGATGATACAACACACCCTCCACACAGCAGTGGCTTCTCGGTTGGCAATATTTAATTCATTCCCCATAGATTTCCTAATATACTTAATTAAGTATGAGATATTTTTGAAGCATCTCTTTGGTCCTGACATACTTTTCAAGTGGATAATGTAGTTAGGATGCTGGGATCCTGATCTTAGATTCTTGAAAAGTTCCCCATGAAAATTTGGCTGAATTGGGTGAGACAGAAGCCAGGTTCTATCACTGGGAGGGAAACAGAATATCCAAATCTTGCAGGTTGCATGCAATTCAACAACATAGACACAGCATGTTACAAAAAACAAACAAGACCCAAAACTAAAATATGCCAGTCATATTTCCTTTTTTGTCTTTAAAAGTGACTAAAATAATAACAAAAATGTAGACATCCATTCTGGACTTGCTAGAATATGGCATGAAGACCACAGCCGGAGAGCAGCCTGCTCTTTCTTCTAGCTGTGTAGAAATTCACCAAAGCAGACCTTCACTCATATTGAGGTCGTGGGAAAATAACATTTGTAAAACCAAAGAGATGATTATTTTAAACAACTGAAGTTTCCAAGGAAGAACTCCTGGAGAGTAGAGAAAGATCTCAGCCTCCTGTTATAGGCCTGGGATTTTACTCTGTGATGAGAGTCTTGCTACTGGAGAACAGGGGCTCTGGAGGGAGCAGAGTGTGCACATTCTTGTAACTTTTCATTCTCTTGGGAAATGATATGGTAATTAGCACTTCCAAACTCAGTTCACTTTCCACATCTTTTCTCCTGGAATGTTCATTAACGTTCCATAAAACTGTGTATTTATGGAGGTATAGGTATTCCTAAGCTATCAAGAGAATACTGTTATTTCAGAAAGACTGTTAGATATTTAAAATTTTCTATAAAAATAAAATACCTTGCAATTTTTCTGTCATATTGCTTACTATAGATTTAATGTAGCATTCAGTACTTCTACTTATGGTTTATTTTATTTTATTTATTTATTTTTTAAAGAGAGAGTGAGAGAGGAGAGAGAGAGAGAGAGAGAGAGAGAGAGAGAGAATTTTTTTTTAATATTTATTTTTTAGTTCTCGGCGGACACAACATCTTTGTTGGTATGTGGTGCTGAGGATCGAACCCGGGCAGCACGCATGCCAGACGAGTGCGCTACCGCTTGAGCCACATCCCCAGCCCAAACTTATGGTTTATTTTAATCGCCTGGTTAATTAAAATTTTAAGTAATATAAGCTTGATACAGTTATTAAGATTCTATGATAAAGAGTAAAAAGCACACAAAGTATATGGGGTTCATAAGTATCAGTTAGATGCTGATTGAGTATCTCATTTGATTTAGACAAATTCATGAATTCCTTAAGCAGGGTAATTAGTTGTAGTAAATATTGATGTAGATGATCAAAATGACAACAACAAAGTATGAAACATTAATTTATCATGTTTTGAGGCATTTGATTATTAGATTTTCTTAACGAGAAGACACATGCCTTCATACTCGCATGCTTATGAAACCAGGATTTATCTTACAATTAACTGTACATTTAATGTTTTTTTTCTTCCTCATAGCTATCAAATCAATGTTGCATCTTACAATGGCTACATCCTAGAATTTAAAAGTACAGTAATATTAATTTTTAGCAAAGTTTGTTACTAATAAGTAATGAAGTTAGAATACATCGAAAATGCAGAGAGACATTTTAGCAGTTGATTGCTTGACACCTAAAGGTAAATTGCACAAAAATGTTTTAATATACCAGTCAAAAGCACCAGGATAATGCTATAGCAAATGTAACAGGACCTAAATGAAGAAAAAAATTATAATCATTATTTTAATTTTAAAAAATTGCCTAATTAAGGAGAAAAACATGGGAATTTCTGCTGATTCACTTGGTCATCCAGCAATCAATCACTTTTAGGCCAAAAGGAAGACTTCTCATCCTAGTTTATGTGAGATATTTAATGTGCACAGGGTTCATTCACGATAGATTATATGGTAATGTTAATGCCTGGGAAGAGAAAATAAGTTTTATTTCCTTTGCAGTGATTACTGAAAAGAGTTATTTTTCTGGAAGGAAAATGAATAAACTTTAAAAAGGCAGTAATTCTCCCAAACAATTTTACCAAAATAGAGACTAGAGGCTACTAAGATATAAAAACTAAAATTTTTTAAAAAATATCAGAACTTAGTCATTGAAATGCGTCCCGATACTTAAAGTCATCTCTGATTCCAATGCTGTTGCTGCATTTGGGTCCAGGCACAGAACCGATATGGGAACATTCCACAGGGTCAGTTCTTTTTTTTTTAATATTTATTTTTTAGTTGTATACAATACCCTTATTTTGTTTATTTATTTTTATGTGATGCTGAGGATCAAACACAGGGCCTCGCACATGCTAGGCAAGCGCTCTACTGCTGAGCCTCATCCCCAGCCCCCACAGGGTCAATTCTTAAGTAGAAGAGATCTACTCTCATTACCTCTGTTCACACAAAGGATGATGATGCTGGTCAACAAAATAAAAAGGAAAAAAGAAAGAAGAAAATGACCCTACTCGACCATGTATACTATTCTCTACACAAGGCTCTCTGTGACTTTTGTCTGCTTCTAACACCCAAACCCACCATCCTCTGTTGATGCTTGTTTTTCCTCTTAAAGCAAAAGTTGGCTCCAGGAGAGCAGGACCTTGTGTCTACATGCGTCCCTAGCTCACAGATGATGGTCAGCAAATACTTGCTGAATAAGTATGCTAAAATAAAAGGCAGGTTTCTATTTCCATTAAGGATATAGAAAATAATTTATACTTTTAGCATCCCATTGATTTTCCATCTGAAATTAGAAGAATTCTAAGCCATAGCAAGCAGAATTTTTAAAATAAGGACTTGCCTCCTGGTGTTACCATTCTGAAAGGGATTTGCAAATTTAATTTCTGATATTGCTGTTTGATTAAACTCATTTCTTTATCGCCATCTCTATTTCTTCAATTACAGGAGACTTTGCTGGGGACTCAGTGTAAGGTCCTTGCTTAGCATCTTAAGTGACAGCAGCCATTTTAAGAAAAATTTCCCTTTCCCGCCCAAGGCGATGTTTATCCTTCCAGCAAACACGTTGAATAGAAATAAAAATCTATCCAAGTTACCACTGTTGAACTGGTTAGCAGGTAAACTAACGTGGAAATTCACCTCTTGGTTCAATTACATGAATATGTAGTGGACAATTGTCATCTGCAGCTCTGTGCCAGAGGCTGGAAGGAATGAGATGAGGGAACCAAAGAGGTGTTAAGACACAGTGCCTGGCCATCAAAAAGCACACAGCCTGTTGGGGAAAAGGAGTCGGCCATTAGTACATGACTTAGTGGAGATAAGAAAGATTGAATGACGAAAGCAACAGGTCCAAGAGAAATCAGAAAGAGGAAAGAAAGATGGAAATGAGCCAGAATGGTTAGAGGCAAGCTGTACAAAGGAGTGAAACCTGAGCTGGATAGTTAAATGGAGAGAGTAGGAGAAGGGAGAAAGGGTAGAGGAGGACATTCTAGTTAATCCTGGAGAAAAGCGGAGTTGTACCCCATGTAGCCCACGTGAGGCTTCCTTCTCACCTGAGGATGTACATGAGCAACAATGATTGCATCTGGTTTTTGTTTAAGTATTTTCTTTGAAATTTCCCTGTGCTTGATGAAAGTGGGTGGTAGTTGAAGAGAACTGATATTTAGGGGGGAAAATAACCCTCTGTTTACCTACCTTTTTTGTTTAGAAATGTCACTTTCTATCCTAAATTGATTTGCTTGCCAGGTATTTTGGCAACTCTCTGTACAAGGCAGTTTATGAACTTGTGACTGCGTGTGGCCACACCTTGCTTTTCTTCTGCAAATGTAAGAAAAATACTACTAATTTCAGGATGCCCTTGTCATTTCATCATACTGAATTCAATATAAATAAAAGAGCTTTGTCTGGTTGTTAAGTTGGTTGCTTTTCACTTTAGAGAAAGCTCATGTAAGGGTACCAATGTAATATGGTGAATTTTTCAGAAGAAGGGTCATGCATGGGCTTTGTCTAAACCTTGACAGCTTGCCCACTGGGATTACATCATCTGCTCTGTTGGTTGAGCCTTCTAGCCTGGTCCAAACACCTTTCCATATTTGGAAGTAGAGGTGTATTCCATCTGCCTTGTTGAGAATAATGTTACAGTAACTTCAGCCAGGATATCCAAACCTCCTTGAACCCATCTCATGGAAAGATTTCTAGGGGTTTGCACTGTCTGCATTCCATAAGAAAATAACCTTCAAACTGTGATCCACGTGGCCAGGATTAGTATTCATGTTACTATCCATGGAAGCCACTGAAGGTCAAGGACAAAGTGAGCGTGGACTAACATTATGTATTCATTTTTGAAAGTGTAAATTCAAGTTAGCTTAAAAGTGATCCAGTGTACTGAAAGAAAGAAAAAACATTATTTTATTAATGTTTAGAAGATAACAATATCATAGGAATTAGGTAGTGAAATATCAAAAACTAAGATACTTAACAAGCCTTTGAGCAGTGTCCAGGAAAAAGAGATTATTCTTATTGCAGTCAGGAAATAATTAATTATTTGAATACTTAGACTACATTATTCATTACACAAATAAAGGGTTGACATATGAAAACAATGATACAAACATATAAAGCAAATTTCTCAAATCCTCTTCCATGAAAACATTCTTCTATGGAAACTAACGCTCTTTAATTTAAGACAGACTATCAGTAATGACAATGACTTCATCCATGGTGAGACCAAGGAATTAGTATTTTATGGAATCATAGAAGTACATGATAAATATTTTTTCTAAAACCAGACTATATTCAAAAATGTAAAAATAGAAAAATATTGCAGGGATAAGTGAGTCTTTCAATTCAGTAAGAAACAATCTGCTATTTGTTCAACGTTCTATTGTTGATTTCAGTAAGTCATTATATAGATCTACATGAATATATACTCAAGGGTTATAAACTGAGGTGCTAGCCTTCAAAATTACTAGGAAACTTGGAATAGTTAATAAAATAACACAAGAACATTCAATTTTTAAAAAATCTGAGTATTTCAGATAATTTTCCCAATTGCTATAATCACCAAATCAAACATCTCTTTTCCTTAGCATGCACATTGGAACTTGGAAGCTGCCAGTTAATTTGCTGGCATCTCAACAAGCACTTGTAATATTTTTATCATTGTTGTTTTTCCTTGAGAAATTGTGTAATGGAAATATAGCAAAGCACTGTTTATCTTGGATCTTGCAGAGACGTTGATGAAAGACAATGCAGAGAAATTCACAATGACAATCATTATACTGACCTCTTCCTGCTTTTAATTTTGTTGAATTCAGTTCACTCTCCCTCCCTCCAACTCACCTTTTGCTGGTGTAGTTCCTGCCTCCTTCCCTTTATTTGGTTCTGTATGGAAAGTACAAACACATTTTTTAAAGTGTCTCAAAGCATTTTATTGTGTGATGAGCAATGGAGTAGGGTAGGGAGGGAGGAAATAAATGGCAATATTAATGGTGCTACTCCAACTCACCTTTTGCTGGTGTAGTTCCTGCCTCCTTCTCTTTATTTGGTTCTGTATGGAAAGTACAAGCACATTTTTTAAAGTGTCTCAAAGCATGCATTTTATTGTGTGATGAGCAATGGAGAAGAGTGGGAAGGGAGGAAATAAATGGCAACATTAATGGTGCTACATATCATTATGCTGTACATGAATTATTAATTGGGGAATTATAATTTAGAGTCACATTAAACTTTAATAAAAACAATAAGTGTGATCTTTTTTAAAAGTATGCATTAGAACAGGCAATAAATGTCTTGTTAAAATACACTCAACTAGCCAGCTATGGTGATGCACACTTGTAATCCCAGCTACTGAGGAGGCTGAGGCAGGAGGATTACATGTTTGAGGCTATACTGGGAAACTTAGCAAGATCTTATCCCAAAATAAAAAATAAAAAAATGACTGGGGATATAGCTAAGTTGTAAAGTGCCCCTGGGTTCAATCACCAGTACTGTCCCCCTCCACACCCACACTCCTCAGTTACAGAGGAATTATGTTATACAAACACTGGAGTAGAACTGAGTATAACGTGTGGGTTACTTCATTTTAGATCCCAATAAGGGATTGACTTTTTAGAGAAATTTGAACCATATAAAGTTCATGTGGACTTTGGGATATTATAGGAAGATACAAAATATGCAATTATGATGTATGTAGTTTCAAAGTAAATGTTTTGGTGTACATATGAATCTTCTGGATTGGATTTAGTGGTAATAAAAGAAGTGGCATCAAATTTTTATCAGCCAAGATCATCTAGTTTGCATTTTTTTCTGATCAGAATCATTCTAGTTCAGACACCTACAAATGGTATCTGATCTGACTCACAGTCTATGACAGGAAATAACTGTTTCACGTTATGCATCCTCTCTCTCTTGATGATTACAGACCCAAATCTCAGTTAACTATGAAGGACAACTTTAGCAGAGTTTGAGAGGAAACCTTTTAGCTACAGGAGGTCAATGTTGTGCAATGAATAGGAAATGTGGCATAATAAGAGGAATTTTATAGTGACCCAGTGACAGCATCTGATCTGAAGAACAGAGGGGAAAGGTTTATCTGTAATGATCAGTAGGTTCTCAGTATCCCCCAAATAAATCTGTATGTGCAAGACAACATACCAAGGGAGAAGATCCTAAGAAGCATGCCACACATCTATACCAATTTTAATATCAAGATCTACTAGAAACTACATCTGAGCTTGCCCTGGCTTGAACTCATATGACTCTGAGTCTATTTCATTCATTTGGACACAGGAATACTCTTCTACACTATTTAAATTTCAGTGTGTGGATCTAGTATTCTTAGCTGGACAAAGGGGCTTCTGTGAGCAGCTAGATTTCTAAAACTGTGCTCTGAGGGGAAAAAAAAAAGATGTCTTCAGAATGGAACCGCTTCATAATCCCCTCATAAATTTCCATGCAAAAAGACCAGAAACTGAGGCCTCATTCAACTCTTGCTTTCACCTGGGTTGACCCACAGTCTACAGAGACACCCTCCCCCACTTCATACCACATTGTCAATTCAAATAACCCAGGTTTAATTCTCCACTGCCTTAGGGGTTTCTTACAGAATTGCCTAATGCTGTCTTGTAGTAGTTATTCTCAGGGTTATATTTTACTTTTTACTTGACTGAAAACAAACAATATAGGATTATATGTCTTATTTGAAGCTCCACACGTATCTGGTCCAGTATGTTTGCCCCTAGTTATCAGTAAGCATTTGATAGACAGCTTTGCATCCTTCTCAAGGGTTAGAGTACCCTCTGGGGCTGTGCACATAGCAAATAACCAGCAAATAATTGCCAGTTTCTCATCCTCTTTAGGGAGGAAGAGTAACAAGAAAGAACATTTTGGTGTTTTCGTGGGAAAGGCACACGATATTGGTTGCTTCCATCTTGGGAGCTATTAGGCAGAGGCAAGCAGACAAATTATTCTGAAGGGCTGTGTTGGGGGTTTAACTTGGGCTTGCCATTATTTCAATTCTTTTCTCTTCCTTTGGTCCATGCATGTGTAAAAACTGGCTTCATGTGTTATATGTTGCTGGGCTCTGGGTTGACTTGCCAAGGATTTCTCTGGATCTCTATATTCATTGTTTTTTTGTTGCCACCTGGTGGACAATGGAATACTAAGAATTCAATAAATTGGTCCTGATGTTGAGTTTCAAAGCTCCCCAAACCTTTCTGGAAACTCCTCTGGGGACTTTCTGGAAGTGCCCAATGGTGACATAGTTCAAGTCGGCATCTCCCAGGTTCCAGATGGATTTACTCTCCACTCTCACAAGAAAAAGATAAGCTTTGTTTGACTTTCACTGTTAGGGAGGGAAATCCCATAAATCCTCCAGCCTCCACCAATATTAAACTTGAGCATAGCAATAATTTATGCATTTCTTGAGGGAATTTAAAATAATCACTCACATAATATATATGAAATGTCATTCAAATCAGATTAATATGAAAGAGTTATATAAACACAATGGATTATTTTGGTTACCAACTTATCACAATTGTCCAAGGTCTCGGTAGGAGTTAGGTTAAAGCTCACGGCATCAGTGGAAGCCAAACCGTGCTGGGATGGACGTTCTGTATATGCAGCCCAAATATGAGAGGCAGCGTTTAACTCACCTTCAGGTGGGGGAGCTGGGGCCACCACTTCATTTTCTACAAATAAAAAGAGTAATGGAAGCGTTAGTCTCACTTCTCAAAAAGAAAAGCTGCTTCCCATGTTCCCAAGATGCTCTCTACTCTGGAATACCATCTAACCTGTGCATGCTGACAAAAGACCATCCAGTGGCATCAAGAGACCCATGACACATTGCTTTTGGGTGTGAGGTGTCAGGTAAGAGATCTAAATGGTATTATATAGATTTCCAGGAGGTGGAAGAGAGAGTGATTAAAAGAGCACAGGTAACACAGGGAGCCAGGTCTCCTGCCACTTGGTTGCCCTTTCAGGAAGCCACGGACAGGGCATTAGATAGTACTAAACATATTTTCCACTCTGTAAAATGGGCCATGGCACCCATTTTATATGTATAGGGCTCCTATAAGAATGAAATGAGCCCCAGTGAGTGGGGCAGGCACATCCACAGAGTCTAAGGTGAGATTGGTGCAGAAAGAGACCCCCTTTCCCCAGAGATCAAGGGCACCAAAGTATCTGTAACATTGTCCTACCTGTGTGAGAGGCACTTTCTGAGAGATGATGAGACCAAAGTCCTCTGGCTTTGTAGCTTTTAGTTTTATTACAAAACAAGCCACCGTTCACTGGGAAACAGAATGAACCTCTCATAGATCTTTCTGGAAGTGCACCTACCCAGAGTAGATTTCTACCTACACTTGTCCAAAAGTTTCAAAGCTCTGATTTTGAGGTTTCACAACCTGGCGTTGGCTGTCCAGTATGATAGAGCAAACTGGCTACAGAGTATGTGAAAGAAACTTCTATTAAGGAATATATGATTTCTGGGTAGCTAATGGCATATCCATAGCCAAAAAGCATGAAATTTCCCCTTCCTAAGCCTGCAGATGCCCAGAAGTAGGAATTAGTGAGTGAAACAGCTGCTTCAACTCTAGGACAGGAAGAGGCAGTTAATGAAGGTGATTTCCTTTAAAACAATTTTCCACTTGATCATTAAATAAAATGTAAAGACATAAAAGGTTTTGTATTATAGTCACATTGTGGGATACCTAGGAGCCCGATCTGTTTCAGTGTCTGAGATTTTTCACATTCTTTTTTCCACATGTGACTCTAAACAGAATATTAACCCACAATGAGCAGTTTGGCCAAAGAGTCATCACTGTGTGTAGGCTGAGTACCCTGTTTTAGTCTAGTCTGGCTGATTAAATAAGCATAGAAAAATGAATGGATTGTACTGTAACAAGAACTAAGAACAGAGGATACAAGCTGTCGAGTTGCAACAATACCTTTTATCATCACTAATATTTTTGTGCCTGGTACAAACTGCAATTTGTTGGTTTGTTTTAAAAAAAGACTATTTTTGAACATTCAAATGACCACATATAAGTATATTATTATTTACTAATGAATGAAAAAGAGTATATAACCCAAAGCAGAGGGAAACCACATAACCATACAGGCTGGCCAAAGATAATGCAGCAGGGTGTGATGTAATTCACAGACAGAGTGAAAAATCTCAAGACACTGAGTGAAAACACCAGTGTCCCTGAGATGGTATCAACAGATAGGCTCTCGATTCTCCACCACATCATGGAAAGTATCATAATGCCATTGCCAACCAGAAGGCAAAACCCTCGGTCTAAGCATTTTATTTTCAGAGATCTGAGTGCAGAAATGGAAATCTAATATTGACAGCTTGGCTTTGGGCAAGTTGTTGAAGCACATGAATTGATATCAGAATACTGAGAGCCAGAAACCGGTTTCTTTGACACATTATCTTCTGGACTGAGCCACTGTCGCACAACGCCCCGGGACCTCATCCTGGCTCTTTCTACAGATAACTTTCTCTGCCCCTGGTCTCCTTTCCCTTCATGGCTGCAGAAGTTATTTATCCTGCCACTGTGTTTCATCCTGATATTCTACTTGAGAGGGTCTGTTACCTACTGGGTTAGGAACTCTCTCCAGGTTAGCATTGAAGCTGGTGTCAGTGGGCACTTCCTTGCTCTCTCTCTGTAGTGCCCAGTGGCTCCTCTATTCTAGAGCTGTCTTTCCTGTTCACCTTTTCACCTTTCTGTCCCTGAAAAAAACAATGTTCTTCTTTATTTCCCCATCAGACCTTCTATTTTTTTTTTTTTTTGTACATACAGTTAAATCAGACTGACGTAGTTTGAATCCTGACTGTATGCTTTGTTAGGTATGCGATCTGGGATGATTCCATGATCTCTGTTAGCCTCAGTTTCTTTATCGGTGAAATAATAATAAATGACCCCAAGGGTGTAATTCCCATGCAAAATGCATAACACAGCTCCCGGCAGGTAGAAAGAGCTCTGTCATTAAGAGCACTAGCTATTTTCATGGCTATCCTTTGGCAATCTTCGTCTTTGTAGTACCTCTTTCAAGGCTCTCTAAACTAATTACTCCATTGCATTCTGCCTTAATCTCTTGGCATGCTGGACCACACCATAATATACTATTTCTCGACTATAATTTAATTATTTTCCAGAGTCTCAGCCTACTTATATCTCTTTTGATCCCCAATTCAACAAAAATAAGAATGTTTCCTTCCTTTTCTAACTCCCTGGTATCTCATTTTGTTTCTGAAAACCCATTAAGTGTATAGCAAATTGATTTAAATAAAAAGAATTAAGGAGGGCTCCTCTGCTGGTTGCATGTGAAGTTGTTATTAAGTGTGTGTATCAAGTAGGCCATGCTATGTTATTTCCATTTCATAGATGAGGGAATTGAGGCACACCTCACTCATACAGATAGGGAAATATCCTATGAGGCTATGTGTCCTTAAGAATAAGACCTGTCAACTCAGGACATAGAATCTGTCACAAAGGCCCATTTTGTAAGGGCAGCTAGGGTTGCTTAAAATCCAAGTAAGACCAAGGGTGAATTCTAACTAAATAAATTAGAATCATCTTAGACACAGAAATTATAAATGCCCTGAATATAAATTCCTCATTTCTATCCATTTCTATTATGTGTATAGGGGCCATGGTCTATGTACTAGGTCAAAAATCAAATTAATATGAGAATCTAAAGGGTTTAATTCAACTTCCTCCAAATCCACAGAATTTTGGTCATTAACAGTCAACAGATAATCCAAACTTGGAAACATATAATTTGGATATTAATGCTAAGACATTTGTAGGATGGTTGCAGGAAATGGAAACTGGAAAATGTATGTCTGACTGATAAATAGGCAGACTTCTCCTTTTCAAAAACCACAGATTCCCCATTTCTTTATATCCAGTGAAGGAATAAAAAGTTAACAACTTGTTGGCACCAGCTAGATGCAGGACCTATATTATATTAATTCTTATAATTCTTCTTCTTCTTTTTTTATTCCAAGGATTGAACTCAGGTGCACTCAACCACTGAGCCACATCCCCAGCCCTATTTTGGATGTTATTTAGAGACAGAGTCTCACTGAGTTGCTTAGTTCCTTGCTCTTTGTTGGCTTTGAACTCTCGATCCTTCTGCCTCAACCTCCCAAGCTGCTGGGATTATAGGTATGAACCACCATGCCCAGCTAATTCTTATAATTCTTTAACTCTAGGAAGTTAGGACTATGATTATCCCCATTTTGCAGATGGAAATTGACGCTGACAAATCCCACAGCTCTGCCAGGGGTCAGCCTGAGAGCCTGTGCCTTGCACTTCCTTTCTTACTTACTAATTTTAACAGAGGCAGAAGAAATAAATAATTATTTCATTTTCCATAATGAGTTGACACATAGCCTCATAGGATATTTCCCGATCTGTATGAGTGAAGTGTGCCTCAATTCCCTCATCTATGAAATGGAAATAACAGTAAAACCTACCTCAAGGGTGGTTGGCAGGAATGAATGAGTTAACAGGGGCAGGGAACATGAAAAATGTCATATATGCTTTATCACTTCATGATTATTACCATGATTATCCTAATTCTTACTCACATGCACTTGTATAAAAGACACCAATGTCCTTCTGCATGTGCCACTTGCTACAGATCTGTCTTGTCTCCAAGTCCATGGGCTGTATGGTGTTAGAACATGTTTGGAACTGGGGTAGAGGCTGAGGAAGCAGGTGGGGACTGGACAGAGGTGGTAGGACCCTCCAAACCTTCTTTAGGATGGAAATAGTTATTGGTTTTGATGAACTTTACATGCATCATAGGTCATACAATGTCAATCAATCATCATGATGGTCTAGAAAGGATAAGAGTTCTTGGGCATTTGAAATAAGGAATTTAGCTTAACCTGGAGAGATGGAGAACCAGGAGTGGCAAAAGCCAAGCAACTCTTGACTGGGAAGGAAAATAAACTGTTACTGCTAAGTCTCAGGACCCTAGGGTGTCCCTTTTTACCTTGAAGGGACTGATCATGCACCCTCTCACTCTAACTCATGCTTTGGTCTCAGACAGATTCTGCAATGCTTTGCCACTAAAAACCATTTTGTGTTCCCCAAATTCATTGGCTGCCTCTATACAAATCATTCACTAACAGTAATGTCCATGGTGCCCCGCTGGCTAGTGAGTACCTAGGACCATCCATGCAACTAGAGTTCATTGAGCTCCCATTATGAACTAACTTAGCAAGGGCAAGGGGGTTATAAAAATGGCCAAGAACAGAGGAGATTCCTGTGTATAAGGAACTTACAGATAAATGAACTGCCTTTGAGTATCAATTTAATCACCTAACCAGATCACTGTACTCTCCTAGGACATTCAAGACTCACTACTTTCATAGTTCTTCTAGAGCATCCACAACCATAGTATGCATGGGAATCACCTAGAGATGGGATCCAACAGACTCCCAGGGTCAAAGCCAGTTTCAAGATTCTGCATTTCTAACAGGCTATAGGTACTGCTAGTCCTCGACCTACAATTTGAGTAACAAGGCTGGGCCTGGGCCCTCCATGTCACCCATTTCACTCTCCCATTTCAAAGGTAGTTGTGAACGCTAACAGGTTTACAGTAGATGGGGAATTTTCTTTTTCCCTTTGGTCACAAGCTTCTTGAGGACAAGGCCCGTCTCCTCCTCCTTTACAAGTTCCACACAGCAGGTGCTCCATAAATATAGTTGACTGGCAGGCTGTTCCTGCCCTGCACAAAAGCCCCTTCTGCATGCTGCCAAGAAATCAAGAACGGTCCGCTGGCACTCCATGGGCAGCTTTCTTCGTCTGTGTTACCCACAGGGAACACTATGTCTTCCATTGGTCTCCCTCCCACTGGCTAAAGGCTCCCAGGCATGCACCCAAACCCCATCATTAGATTTTGTCTTACTGTCAACACATGTCTTGCATTTCTTAACAAGGGCAGGAGAGCAATTAGGGCTAGAGTTTTGGCTCTCGGGAATAATAAACCCCTTGCCTTTCTAAGGAATCTCGCCCTTTTAAAATCTGGGCTGGAAAAGCAGAGAAGCAACTTGAGTCAAGGAACCTGTCCCACCCATTTCTTAGCAAATGACCCTCAGTCAACCATGTCAGCTCTGTTGTCAACCAGGTTAACTGTGTTGTCGTGGCCATGAGGCATCCACTTCCAGTAAGCTCTCTAAATCTTAGACAAGCAAATGGGTATTGACTGAGATCGGGGCCTGATACACTGGGCTTACTTAGAAGTCAAAGGACAAATTCTGTGGATCCTTCCCACGGTGTGAATAAAACTAGCCTTTTGTCCCCTCTCTGTCCTCCATCCATTGTCTGTTAAAAAACATACCAAGGGATGTACTCACTCATGAGCAGGAATATGTAAGTTGCTGTTGTAAAGCTTATTTGAAAATTAGGATATGTTTTGAAAAACAAAAAAACAAACAAAAAAATCCAACAAAATATTTTAGTGGGCAACACTGGATTCTGACCCAGCAGCTAAAGCCTGCTCCTTCCTTTTTGGGCAAGAGCGGCTGTTGTTTGATCCTTTCTAATTCATAGATATAGACTTTCTCTTCCTCTGCAACACTGAAATGCTTTCAAAGGGCTTGATCTATTTATAGTGGATTTTTCCCTATGATCACCTACTGTAAAAAGCACAGGTATGCCACCAATGGCATGCCTGCAGAGCCTGTGCCCGGGCATTCTAATTGACGGGCACTGGTGGCAGCTATGAAGTAGACAGCCCCATATGTGGCCTTTGTACTGCTGCTGAAACACTGGGAACCCAGTTCACTCCATAAATGGCTGGCTCTCTCCAGTGGAGGCCATTTCTATTTTCAACGATCAAGGGTTCCAGGGTCAGTAACTTGAAGGGTAAAAAATCTTAACTCTTAAAAGGCAGCAATCGGCCCTTCTTTCCATGTAGGCGTCTGTCCACTAAAACGACATACTCTGTTCTCTCCTTCCCATGAGCTCACTATCTCAAATAATACATTATTTTGTAGTACATTACAATACTAATATTACTGTATCATATTACATATATTAAAATAATAAATTATTAAAATAATATAGTGTTACTTCAAAATATTCAGTGTTTTCTTGTGTGCAATTTCATTTAGCTTTTTGATAACATGGAAGTATAATTATACCATACCATATGAATATGTTATGTATGCATAGAAAAGACAGGAAGAACATATAATAGAAGTTGTTATCAAATGTTATGTTTATAGATTTTTGTGTGTGTGTAGTTTTCATTCTGTCACTTTTTTGGGGAAAAGTTTTTGAAAAATAAACACACTAAAGCCATCATTTGGGGAGGTGGAAGAGAAAACTGCATGTAATTGCTAATTATTATTGCTTTTTCTGAAAATGGCATTCTAGGCTTAAATTAAATATGTGTATGTTTTATGTATGATAATCATCAATGATGCTGGTTTTACCTGGCTGATTCTTGTATTTCCACTTTTAGTAACATAACAGGTTATCTTTCTTTTTCAATTAAATAGGCAATAAACACCTACTAGGCTTTTTTCCTTGTTGATGGCAAGTTCTGGCCCTATGTACATGCTGCAGCCTGGCCCTCATATGCCTGAACAACAGCACAGTGGAAACTGCCCTAACATAGGAACATATTGTCTGCATGGAGACACACACAGTACTCAGGAAAAGTTTTGACTACATTAATTGAGTGTCACCAAAAAATTAGCAACCACAAATAGCAGTGCATTTTTATTGGGCATATTGATTATGTATCAGAAATTCAGGATTTGGACATAAATTAAGATTTAATTTAATATTTTAACAGTTATATGCTTATTTTGCCTTCTGCTCATTATAGACTATGAGTCCAGATATTTTATACATTGAATTTAAAGGATTTACGTATTTTTTAGAAGTAATCTAGTAGTTACCAAAGTATTATCTAAGATCTCCAAGAGTCCCTAAGACCCACAAGGTCAAAGCTACTTTCATAATAATGCTGAGGCATTGTTTGCTCTCCTCATTCACTTATTTCACAAATATAGAGTGAAAGTCTCTAGAGGATACTTAATAGGTGGTGACATCAATGGCCTGACAGCTGATAACTCTTAAAAGGCAGTAAAAATTGGCCTTTCTTTCCATGGATGTGTGCTTAATATTTTTGTGTTTCAATTGCTCATCAATTTTAATTTCCAATAAAATAATAAATATGCCAGTTTTTAAAAATAATTATTAACAGTGAAAATAATTCTGGGACCAAAAATTTTGAAAACTTCTGGTTTATAATTTATTGTAAATCTTCTTTAGAAAATGGCTGTGTATGTGCATGTGTGTGTTTAAAAAAATTCCTGCTGTATACTTCATTTGAGAAAAATATGCAGTTTTGACTGATAAAATGAATGAAGCAGTCAAATTAAAAATCACAAATGGATTTGGGGGGCAGTAACTTATTTTCCCTCTGTGCACAACAGAGAAAAAGATATCATCTTTTCAGTTTCCCCTGTTTGTTTTCGGCTATCTAGCAACGTTATTTATCCAGATAACAGCCGTTGACCTCTGAGAGGAAACTGGATCTGTCAAACTCCATGCACCCAGGGTCCCTGTGTTTTCCTCATGGGAGAACCCTACTGCTGTGTCTTAGTAAACCCAGAGTCTGCAACTAGTGGGAGGCAGATCAGGAGCCTAAGAAGCCACAGTTCAGATGCACACTCTCAGGTGCTGGTCTTGTATTTCATACCTGGAAAGTGAGTGCTCTCTTAAATGCTGCTCCAGCTAATCTTCAGGTAAACCCTACTGAACCAGATTGGTTATCTACAGCGCAGTCTATGACAACAAAGGCAAGCAAGACCAGGGCAACTTTACTGACTGATGAGAATAATAAGTCAGCAATGTCCCGGAAAGAGACGAAACAGACATGCCATAAATAATTAGACACAAACTCAAAATGCAAATCAATACAAGCCTATTTGACACAAAAGCAAGTCATTTGGGGCTCTCAAGATGCCATGTACTACAATAGCTGATATCTATAATTTAACACGAAATGAAGCTACATCCATTGTACTTTATTTTTAAAAGCAAAGAGTGATACATTACATTTTAGGAATTTTTCTATACAAATTAGTTAAAATAATAATGTTGTCAGGTATCAGAACAAAATGAACTCTTAGCTCTGCAGAGAATCCAGCTATTCAAAATGATTCCCTTAAGTCCATATTCATTTATGGGGGGGGGGGTGCAAGTGATGTCAAAATCTGTACCCTTAGGGTCTGAATGGATGGAATCTTAATTATGCGCTGAGTATGTAAACTTTCAGTGACTCAAGCTTCCGTCTGGTGGAATTTCCCTAAATCCACAGGACTTTTTCCCTCTCTGAGTCAACGTGTTCTTTTGTCTTTTTAATTATGCATGTTTCAACTCAATATGCCATTCCACACAGGAAGAGGATTAAAATATGGTCATTATTACAAAGCATCAAATATAAGATTTTTTTGCTACTATCTGATGACTTTATCTCTTCATTTCATGTTTTAAAAAAGAATTGAATGGGGGCTGGAGTGGTACAGATCAAGGGATTGTTGTAGTGTGAGGAAAGGAGGAAGCTCAAATTGAAATCTAAAACATTTTGCACAGGTTAAAAAAATGATTGCAAAAAATGATTTGAATTGTTAATAATTTTCCACTTTAGTCTCTTGTTGTGCCTTTGGGGGGGGGTACATCACTGACTTATGTATATGGCTATAGGGTAATAGGATAAGTCTTTAAAGGCCTTGCTTCAAGCCATTACTGGGCCTCACATTGGGTGACTTTTTTTTAAATAGAGGAAGGAGAGGCCTGATGCCAGGTGGGATCATTAAAAAAATTCCATAGCAGTAAATATAGTGGCGCTCAATCATCCACATGTGGTCATGAAGAGTTCTTTATGTGGTTATCTCAGAAAAATTCTGGTCTAGGTAGACCCCACCTGAAAGGTACCCCTCGTGACGTAGAGAAATCTTAATGTCCCTCAAACCCAAGCCTTGTAACTCTTGGTGGTAGATATAGTTACAGGTTCCACTGGGTAGGGTGACGATTTCATCTAAGTGGGAAAGACCATACCCCCACAATGGAACAATAAAGAAACAACTGATTATCCCCTTATATTTGACAACTGGGGTCACTCCCCACCCCCCCACCCCAGGCTGGACATAACACATTTCCATGGGAACACAAGAGAAGCCCCGGAGTGTAGGCCCTCTATTTGATGTATTTTATACGACCTAAACTTCCATGGGTAAAAGCTAAGATGTTTCACTATAAGTAACACAAGGACATATTTCCGGTGGGTAGCCGTGATGATTACAATAACAACAACACTTTGGGGGAATGTATTATAATCATTAATGCCAGGTGAGATGGGATGCAGTAGTCATTAGGTACCTTAGTGAAATTGCATTCAAAGTTTTTATTAAATGTGGGACATTTAATACTTTATACCACACAAGATTCCTGAGTTTTCTGTTTGAGGAGGAAAATACTTGATGTCTTATTGTATGTAAGCCTGTTCTCAGCACTTTATCTGATTAATTTTAGTTTTTACAAAGATCTAGTGAGTCAAGTACTGTTTTAATCATGTTACAGATGAGGCAACTGAGGCATACAAAGTGCCAGTAACTCTCAGTACATGCTGCAGCTGAAATTTGAACTGTCTAGAAAGTTTTATGAATACTTTCTAGTAATTTGTCTATGTTGCTATGTTTAATAATATTATTAATAAGCAGAGAAAAAGCTGAAATGCCTACTATATGGAGAACAATCTTAAAAAGACATATAACTCTGAACATGAGAAATTAAAATGTAGAGTTATACAAATAGGTGAACTTTTAGTTATAAGTAGAAATTCTGTCCTTAATTTTATACGAGGCATAGGCTATTATCCAATAAAAGTGAAGAATTCCTGAGGAATTTCTTTTTTTAAAGTTTAGAGGCTTTTTGGAGAAAGATTTGGATGACTTTGGAAGAGAAAAAAAAAAATGTTTAACCTAAAGAGATAAATGCAAGTCAAAAAAATGAATAAGATGAATTTATAAGATCTAACATCTGACATATCAAACATAATTTTAGATATTGCATTTATGTGCCAAATTGGCCTATAAAAGGATTCCTAAGGGAGTATAAAAGGGCGAAAGTCTTATCAAAGTGGATTTAGACTTGAAAGACATAATGAAAGCCAGATTACAGTTAGCTTTTTGTGATCTCATTTTAGAGAGAAAAATAAGCATGAGATCGAATGATCCTGGTCTTTCCTTTGCCAAATCAACTAATCTACACCCCAATCTGATGGTACCTAAATTTTACTCTGGAAACACACACAAAAGCCCATAAATTCTTGGCCTCATGAATGGGAACATTCTGAAATCTGGCTTGGATGTTTATCTTTGTGGTTGAACAAACATACTCTCTGTAAATTAAGGCTGACCCTGTTCACTTCATACAGACTCGCATGGGACAAGACAATATTGTCACTTTGGTATTCAGGCGTTGTCTTTGTAAGAAGTTATGGGGACACAGGACCTGTTTTTCTCTGGTTGTGAAATAATTTGCAGGCATGTAGGAGATTAATGACAAGGTCTTTGTTCTTTTTCACAGTTTCATCTCTCGCAATCACTGTGCTATTAATTTTTAGGAAATGGCTCTTGAATAAACAAGAGCTTCTTCATGGTTAACATCACTCAGAAAGGGATAATTCAGTAACTACCTTTCTATGTATTTAGGAAGTTTATCCAGCATGCAGTACTCTGAACCAATCAAGCAGTCCAGGAAAGAAGTGTTCCCTTAAGAACTAACATGTAAATAAAAACAAAGAAGACATAGCCATGTCCCCTTGGGCACACACATGAAATTAAATTTTTTTTCATTTTTTTTAATTGCTAGAACTTTAATTCTGTTTTTCCTGATTTAACCCACCCAAGCATGCCTAGAGATGAGGTCTAGAACTACTACAGAAATCACTGGCTGTTGGTAGTTCTTCATGTCACTTGATACAGGTTTCACAGACAAATTAGGGAGGAGTGCAGATAAAAATAGTAATTATTCATAATAATCAAAATTCTTCTCTAGGGATCTACATAAAGGCCCCAAAATACATTTTAAATAGAATATTCATAAGTATTTTAGGCAAAAAAAAAAAGATAATTTCTATGGCTGAAACAAAACAAACAATAAAAACCAAAAGGACCCCAGCAATTCCACAGAGCCCCCCATCACAAATCCCTAAAATTTGAAATATTACATTTGTTTCTTAAAATAATGCATAATTTAAGTGAACATAATTTCATGTTCATTTAAATCTTTAAAGAGACCATTTGTTAATTTATTTTTGTGCCCAAGCATTTTTAAAAAGAGGCTTCAGCCTGGGTAATTCATTCCAATGTGAATGTTGGAGAATTAGACTTTGAAATTGCTAAGAATAAGGAAACACTATGGATTGTGTGTGCCCACAAGCCTAAAAGAAAATGTTTCCAGGCCTTGTCTAATGGCCAAAATGAAGTGAGCCATTGAGATAATAAAGGATCACAAGTGCTTCATCTTTTCCCTTTCTCTTGGGTCCCTCAGATCAGCTGGTGAGCCTTACCCTTGACTTCACTGCTGTTTGAAAGGCCTGGGAACGAGAGGTAGACTTTAGACCTACTGAATGAAAATCAAGCACACAAACTTGTTTTTCCAAAGTTTTTTTTCAAAGCGATATATTTAGGACGCTACAGAGGAAAGCATTGGCCAGTCCTTTATTTATCTTCCTAACAGGTGCAGTATGAAGAGTCATAAAAGCAGGCGACTGAAAAGAATGATTCTGCCAAGTATTAAGCCCCTTCAGGGTGGGTGCATTTGCCGAAGAGTATTCCTTCTTTATAACAGAGAACTGAAGTCCATGCCATGAATCTTCCGGACAGCAAGGCAGTTTTTCTTTGTCTGTGTGTGTGTGTGGGGGGGGGCAGTTTAAGGAAATCATATTGTGGGATTCATTCATATAACTTCTTTATTCCTCATCCACGTCTTCAACTTGGCCTTAGTGAACCATTCAAAGTTAGGAGGAAAATAGAAGCCCTTAAGAAAATTCCTCCACCCTGTTCTTTCTTTTTATTTCCTATATATGATTAACTACTGCTGCTCCATTTGAGGTAAAGGTAATATTCTTTATATGTCATGACTTTTCAAAGACAAATTTATTTTGGTGCTTGAAATAACCCCAAATAGTGTCATGCAGGTGAAAACTGAAGGTCAAAGAGTAAGTAAATATGAGAGGGAGGCTTCCTACACCGGGGCTCCTTTTCTGACTATGACTAAGCCCTGGGCGATGCTTGCAAATAGGTGAGAGGTGATGGTGCTGCTGTACCTTCAGATGGGTTTTGAACTCAGCAGAAATTTAAAATCTGTTGAAATCTCTAGGGAGCAATGAAAAAAGATATAGAAATGGAAAATCTTTTCTGGACTGAAAACACACACACACACATACATACACACACACACACACACCACACACACACACACACAGTTGTCCATTACCAAGTTCCCACCTATTCAAGATCAATAGGGTAGATACTGTGTGCTGACACACACACACACACACAAAAGATCTGAAATCATAACACCAAGACCTTGATTCCTACACTTGCAGAATGACCCCTTAACATGACAATCATAAATGAACCTGTGTTTTGCCCTATGTCTGAGTTTTTAAGAAGGGATCTTACATGGAAGATGAGAAAACTAGTGAATCTCCGAAGGTGTTCTGAACAAAACACTAGTGCTAAGGAGGAACTGTGGCATTCTTCCAACAACTATGTGAAATATAAGGGGACTGGATATATCACATCACAAAAAAGTTCATGTGTAGGTCTCACTTCTGTGTTTTGGAAGAGAATTTTCTGGATTTTGCAGAATCTTAACAGCTAACAGCTATCTCAGGAGGATAAGAAACCAGGCTCATGGTTGTAATCATTTCATACTGCAAGAGATGAAATTTTAGGAAGTCATATTTATGGATTGAAAAACTATTTATAGTCTTTTTAAACTAGTAGAGATTCTACCTCCAGAAAGAAAGGCAATTGCAATTTTCTATTTCTATGTTGATAAAATTTCTTTTTGACTGGGAAGAGACATTTCCAAATAGTGTGATTTTTTTTAACACAGGAGAACCCAGAGGAAATTAACTGTAACGGACTTTAGATACCATCTCTTATGCATCTCTGAAATCTCAACAGCTAACATACAATAAGTGCACATTTAATAGTTGACACACAAATGAATGCATCAGCAAGTCAATCTGTGAGAGTCACACAAATCTGAAGCTTCCTTCTGTATCTCCTCTCAGCATTTTATTAGAATAAATAAATCCAATTTGTCCCATTGTCCCACATATGGAACACCTATAAAAACCTAAATATAAAATGAATATGTAATATAAATATATAATAATACAATAATATATAATTATAAAGGTAATACATAGTAATTTAATTATAATAATATATGTTAATTGTTAATATAATATATGTAATTATAATAATACATGGTAATTATAATATAATATAATAATATGTAAGCTCTAGATTATGATTTCCAACCTATTTTAATAAACCTGTGTTGGTTTCATTGAAATATTCAAACAATTGAAAACTTGGGACTTAATTAGTTAATTTTACTAGCCCTCTGGTTCTTCATGAATTCAAAGTGTATGACAGGTCTTTTATGTGTAACTGATAGTTCAAATAACATAATTCTCCAAAGAAGACACACACAATGGGAGTAGGACAAGGGGAAGTATTCTACTCCTTAAAAATAATACTCTCTGGAGTGGGGGTGTACGAAGTGGCAGAGCACATGCCTAACATGGATAGGGCCCTAGATTCAATCCTGAGCCCACAGAGGAAAAAACAATGCTTTCTTTTGTCAAAAAGGGTCACTAAGACATCTAGAATATTTTTAAGGATCTAAATAAGGACTGTTGACTAATTACCTCTATCAGACTTCCTCCTCAAGGTCCAAAGTTGCACATCTCCCAAGAGCCAATATGAGACAGTCAGAATGAGGCCACTGTAGGCTGGGAGATGGCTGAGCAAGACATGAAAACTCAGTGTTTTAGAGAGAACTGCCAGTTCCTGCCAGTCCATCCGAGGGCCAAACCAGCCCTTATGTCCTAACAAGACTCCAGGAAGCAGCCATGTCCTTCCTGGGCACACCTTCCCCAGCTAGGGAAGAGGTGAGAAGACCTGTATGAACTGGAGCAACCTGCAGAGAGTCTGAAATGACTGCGAAGAATTGGTTCCACGGCATGTTTAATTTGGGGGGCTGTCTTCTAGAGGGAGTCTTACACGGAACAAAAGCAACCCAGATAAAAATGAAATTTCCATTAGGAGAAGGTACTATTCATGACCAGAACATTGGCAACTGCCACACTCCTTAGTCTTCTGGTATCAATGATAGAAAAAGACAATGATTTCAATAAGAAAAACTCCTTAAATTATAGTTCCTTTAAAAATCAGTTCTGCTGACAAGAGAACACTAACAATAAAAATCTCTGTACTTCCTCAGTGAATTTTAAATATATCAGTAATCCCCCCACTTTTTTTTCCCCTCCTACTTCCCACCATCCAAATTTAAACTAACTAAAGAATCTAAGGGTATAAAATTACTGGTCTGGGTGGAGGGACTCCTACACAGCATATCAACAGTGTTTTTATAGTGAAAGAAGGTCAAGGAGACTGTAGTATCTGTGCTAATTTATATATACACATATGTCTAAAGTGAAAAAATATTTTTCTCTTTGCAGTTCTAAACTTTCATTTTCTGTAGAGGGAAAATGAATCAGATTGAGTTGTCAAACAAAACACAAAACTTCATCTTATCTAGCAGTCACAACAATTGAATTAGCTTTATAGGCTTTGCAGCCTGACTGACACCTTATTTATTAATTTTTCAGCTTTCTTGTCATTTTCAATTGGACTTTCAAACCACAAATGCAAACTCATCCACTCTACTCAGGATGATTAAAACAATATTCTGTCCTCAGTGAGGAAACAGAATGCACTTCATCCAAGTAAACCTTAAAGAGGCAAGTCAAGTGACAGATCAACTAAAAAGGACACTTAATACACATGTAAATCATTTGCATTACAAATATGACACTTTAGCAGGGGTTGGACTCACTGACTGATAGTCAGGATTAAGTTCCCATATTAATGCATGCATTTGGTGTGGTTATTTCTGGTGGAAGACTTCATCCATCAATGCCCTCCGCCACTAAGTAAGGCCAACCTGTAAACTGATCACCAGGCCTGTCAGCACTGGTTACTTAATTATATAAAGAAAATATATTCAAACGACTTTTGATAATATGGTTAGTATTTCAGCTTTGGGTTCAAACATGTAGCATCTTTCCCAAGGTTCTCCAAAATAATGGTTAAATGCATTTTTTTTAATAATTAAAAATGAAAAAGCTAAATATTATTTTTATATTCCTGCTAATTTGAGTGTGTGTGCTTGCGCTTTTATTTGCAGAAGTGAAAAAGAGAGATTCAGGAAGTATAATGAAGACTAGTTTTAATGAATAATATCTTAAAAGACATAATTAAGAGTTAAAGCCAATATATTTGAGTGGTGGATGGATGTGTTTTTCATTAATTTTCATAATCACTAATTCCAACTTATATTATTAATTAGTAATTTTAAAATATTGATCTTTTTATTGAAAAGAAAAACTTTATGGAAGGAAATACTTTTTTTCTGATGAAGATATTTTTATATTTTCACTTTAATTATTTTAAAAGGCTACCTTTGAAATTATACGTAATAAAACTCAGAAAGAACAAAATCTGTAACATTCAAAGACTTTTTCTTTTCATTCAGGAATTTGACAATGAAGCTCCAAAACAAAAACAAACTGGTAAAAGCAAAAAAATGCCTTCATTTGTATATTTTGAAGGTCTCTCCATTAAAAAAAAAAAAAACAAGTCTGTAAATAATGTTACAAATTCTTTTTTGAAGTCTTGGTCAAATTTATTAACTATTTGAAAAAGTGTTACAAGCCCCCACCCCAGCATAATGCAAATACATGATGAAAAAATTGAGATCAAAGCTAAGAAAACATGCTTAAAAATATAATGTGCTCACCATGAGCATTTAACATCCTCAAATTACACTTTAAAGATCCCCTGCACAAACAACAACAACAAAAAGATTTTCTTTTGCAAGTGAGTGATATAAATTTCATTTGACCATTGTAGTCAATATTCCTTTATAAACTATCATTATGAGATATTTTTCAATTCATTACACTCTTGCTATATTTTCCTCTAGTCTTTTGCCTCGACAAAAATCTTATCCTTGCATCACAGTGATTCTATTATTTTACAGTCTATATAAGAAATTGGATATTTGTTTGAAAATAGATACCTAAATAAACACACTTCATACAAAGTATAGCAAAAAGATTTACGGATGACTCTTACCCTCTTTCTTAGTGGGTTCTGGCATGGCCACAAATAAAATGTTATTCTCCAAAGAGCTTTTTCCCTTCCAGTACTAGTTGACAGAAACCCCAAGAGCAGTCGAGAGATGGTTCAGGTCAATGTGACAAGCAGTTGGGGAGAAATCCAGTGCTTTTATACTGCCTCTGGACATCAATCATGTTGGCACCTCCCTTCTTCAGCACAAGGATGCTGGAACTTGACAGCTACAGGGACCTTTCTTACATCTGTTGTCTGCACTCTGCTCTCTTGCCTACTGGAAGGAATCTCCTGTCCATCTCATGTGGCTGATGAGAACACCTCTAACTTTCTAAATTCAGCTGCAGCCTCGTGTTCTTTCTTGCTCTTCTCTCGCCATCTGACAGATGCGTGTGCCTATTCAGGAGTGCAGAAAGCTTGCTGCTCCGTAAAAAAATAGATTAACATCATGATATGCTAATCCAAGTATTTGCTTAATTTTCACTAAGATCAGAAAGAAACCTCTATTCAGACAATTTAATGCTCTCATTAGCTTGTCATTTTCATTAATTCTTAATTATTGGGTTTTAAATTTTTCTTTTTTTTCTTTTCCTTTATATTAATTTTTTATTGCTGCCTTCTAATTTCATTCATAATAATGTGATTCAGGGCAACATATTTGTATATGAACATAAGACAGTTTGGTTTCGTTCCCCAATACCTTCTCTTCTAAATTTTTGTATTTTATTGATGTTTCAAAATTAATTTGCCAAGCCAAATTTCTAAGTTGAATTGCTTTATTTTCTCTACCAACAATAGCAAAGATTTCTATCAAGGAATACATAGCATTTACCTTTTTTTTCTAAGAAATATTCTTTTTAAAATTATAGGGTATATAAAAGGATATATAAAGATTTCTATCAAGGAATACTCATAGCATTTACCTTCTTTTCTAAGAAATATTCTTTTTAAAAATTATAGGGCATATAAAAGCAATGATACATTCTGTAACATGAATGACCCTTATGCTCAGTGAAAGAAGCCAGACACAAAAATTAGACTGCAAAGTAACACGCCAACCCCTCTTCAATTCCATTTACTTGAACTATCTAGGATAGGCAAATCCAGAGTCAAAAACTAGCTTAGTGGTTGCTATGGACTGGGGGAAGTAGAATTAGGTGTGACTGCTTGTGGGTACAGGATTTCTTTTTGTAATGATGAAAATGTTCTGGAATTAGATGGTGGTGACCATCTAATTGTACACTAAAAATATGTGGGACATTGGCAAAGAAATTCAGACAGACAGGTAGTTATTGTTTTGATCACAGATGGCACATGGACATGCATATCTCACTTGAGATTTTTGTAGAATGTATCAGATTTGGTCAAATTCTTCAGAAACTCTCATGGAACTGATTTAAAATATATATATATGAACTACCAGGGGATTAAACTGAAAAAGACTATTTACTTTCTTTGTTCACATGCATGACACCTTAGAGACAAGGACTAAAACTGGTTGATATGAAAACTACCCATGCGCCTTTATTGGCATGCATGTTCAATGTAATTTTCAAGAGGCTGATTGATTTGTCCTGAACCAGCCACACTGTCTCGTTTAATTTCCCTGGTGGCTGAGAGCACAGCTGGTCAGACTTAGCTCTACCAAACCCTGTGCCAAGCTAACTTTTCATATAAGGATGGAAACTCGACTTAGAACTCAATAGCATCATGCTTTAACTATGTGGGGAGAGGGGGAAGCCGGCCAGTTGAGACAGTTCATGAACATCATCTATGAAACACATAGATATTCCTGAGCACTTTGTTTGCTTTTAAGATATATTTCTTTGATCTTAGCTGTTAAACAGATCGTGCCAACCGGAAAAACAGCATATTCTGCAATACAAAGCTAGAAAGGAAAAAAAAATAGAAGAGAGACATAGAGCTTTCTTGAGCCCTTTAGGAGTCAATTAGCAGATGAAATGAATTAGAGAACCTAGAATCAGAAGTCCGACCCTTGGGTTGTATTTCTGGACTCATCATTAACTAGCTGAGTTACTCTAAGAGAGTCAGGCAGACTTTCTGGGTCTTAGTTTCCTCTTGTGTAAAATGGGGGCATTAAAAAGTCACCTTGAGACCCCTTCTGGCCTTAGCATTGTGATACTATGTGGTAATTCCTAAAAAACAATCACTTTTCCAGCATTCTCAGCTCACTGAACACCACATATGAAATGGACAGAGGGGGCAGAGTATCATATTGCAGAAGAATGTTTATAGTGAGGGGTAGATTTCACACATACCACAAAAGAGGTGCCATGCCATCTTTGGCTTCTGCAGAAACCCCATGGGTTTTTAATACACTGATCATTTTACTGACGTGAATGAACATATGCCAGGAAATATTGACACTCATGGAGAAAGTATTTTATGACCTGGGAATACTTGGTTATAAAAGATTTGAATATTTAAGAAAAACACTATTGGAGGGGTTGGAAAAATGGACAAATTTTAGGATAAGCAGTTGTCTAGTATATAAGATGATTAAAGCAAAATTAGAATAACAAGTAAATTAGGATAATAAGTAGATATGAGTATTTACACTTTCAGTAAGGGGGAAAATGGCCAACAGGGCTCTTTTTTCCTTTGGTTAAATTCTTCATTGGATTTTTCCTTTTGTATTACTGATGATGAGGTTTGGTTGATTATAACAAACACAAAATAACAGATGGATCATGGTAAAAATCTTGCTCACATAAAACAAAGCTCAGGGCCACCAGGAACCCAGGATCCTTCTTCTTGCTCTATCATCTTCTAGGTGACTATGTAATCTAAAATGGCTTTCAACTGGGTACAGTGGTATGACACACAGGTAGGCCCAGCTACTCAGGAGGCTGAGACAAGAGAATCACTTGAGGCCAGGAGTTTGAGTCCAGCCTGGGTGATATTGTAAGACTCCACATCAAAAAAATCAAGTAATGAATTAAAATAAATAAAATGGCTTCGAGGGCATTAGCCATTATATTCCTATTCCAGGCAGCAGAAAAGAAAAAGAAAAAAGAACTCATTTCTCCATTTTAAGGAGCCTTCTTGTTTCCTTCCTCCCTCCCTCTCTTTCTTCCTTCTTCACTTTCTTTTTATGTATTGGGGATGGAACGCAGGGACACCACCCTCGACCTACATCCCCAACCCTTTTAAATTTTTATTTAGAGACAGGGTCTTGCTAAACTACCAAGACTGGCCTTGAACTTGTGGTCCTCCTTTCTCAGTCTCCCAAATTACTGGGATTACAGGCATGTGCCTGCACTCAGTTTAAAGAGACTTCTTTGAACCATACATTTATTACATCTCATGGACGAGACTTAATAACGTGGCTATATCTGGCTACAAAAGAAGCTGGGAAATGTATTATTTCATTGTCAGTGGTATTGAGCTCAGCTAAAACTTGAGGTTCTGTTACTAAGGAGAATGGTGTTGAACAGGTGACTCTCAATCTCTGCCACAACTTTCAAAATAAAAGCAATAATGTTCTCTGCATCAACCCAAAGACAGTGAAGGAGAAATAATAGCTAATAATCTCTCCCTCTCTCCAAGGTTATCCTCATTCCAAGGTATGACATGTGACCTAACTTTCCTTATATTCATAAAAATACACACAAACTTAACATTTATATGTAGGAAGTTCTTGATCTGCTTTTTAAGAAAGGGATCATTCTATTTACATTACTCTTCAACTTCTTGTTTTCATTTAACCTGTCATAGACATATATATATATATATATATATATATATATATATATATATATATATATAATTGTTCATGGTATGGATTACCATAGTGTGTCATATAATCTTTTTTTTTTTTTTTTTGGCCAGGGCTGGGTGTACCAGGGATTGAACTCAGGGGCACTGGATCACTGAGCCACATCCCCAGCCCTATTTTGTATTTTATTTAGAGACAGGGTCTCACTGAGTTGCTTAGTGTCTTGCTTTTGCTGAGGCTGGCATAGATCTTTTGCGATCCTCCTGCCTCAGCCTCTATGCAGGCGTGTGCCACCATGCCCGGCCTGTCATATGGTTTTGATTGTCACCTTTTGATGGACATTCAGGTTGTTTTCAGTGTTTACCTCCAAGTTTAATACTGCAGTCAATGTCATGGTAAAATAACAGGAATGGCATCGACAAGGTAAAAATAACAGGAATAATACAGGAAGGAAAAAATAAATAACTTTAAACTCCCTCATTCACATGATATAGAAATGAATTCTAGAACAACTAAGGTTTTAAATTTTAAAAATAAATAAACAGAAAATACTTGAAGAAAATTTATGACAGTCTTTGAACCATGGTGGAGAGACTTTTTTTTTAAGTAAAATAGAAAATACAGAAGCCATGGAGGAAAAGATGACAGATTTGAATAAACAAAAATTTATAGATTCTTTCGTAACAAAGGACATCATGAAATAAAAATGTTCAAAAAATAAAAAGGAGAGAAAGTAATTTGAAGAGCATAGAGTTAGCATCACCTGGACAAAAAAAATCTCCTTAGGATGGGGTTACATTCTGATAAACCCATTTTAAGTTGAAAATGCCTTCAAGTGAAAATGGATCTAATGCACCTCACCCACAGAGCATCAGAGCCTAGCCACACAGCACAAGGGAGAGTGTCTACTATTTCTATATGGGGTCCTGTGACTGACCCGGAGTTGTGACTCCTGCCACTGCCCAGCAACACCCACTGTCTGTCCCCAACCCAGGAGATCAAAATTCAAAATTTGAAGTTTTGGTTTCTGTTGAATGTAACCTGTGTTTGTACCATCATAAAATTGAAAGTGAATTTAAATAGAACCATGATCAGTCAGGACCATTTGTAAAGGATTTGAAGAAAAAAAGTGATTCACAGAAGCAAAGCCTTTCGGGAAAATGAAAACTTAAACAAACTTGTGGGTAATTCTAAAATGATTATATCTAGGGTGTGAGAAAACAGGTGATTCTGTTCAGTGCTGTTGAACTTTTGGATGAGCAACCTTTAGGGAAAGTAATGTAGCAAAAATATACTAAGATTTAAACTAGGTATACATACATGTAGGCAAACTCATTTTAAAAAAATGTATCATACTAATTTAAGTATCTATAAATTATAGCCTTTGTTTTCTTTTCAAAATTAATTGTCATCAAGACAAAATTCACATAACATAAAATTAACCATTTAAAAATGAAACATTCATACATCTATACAATGGAATATTACTCAGTCTTAAAGAAGAATGAAATCATGGCATTTGCCAGTAAAATGGAACTAGAGAATATCACACTAAGTGAAATAAACCCACCCCCCCAAAAGAAAGGCTGAATATTTTCTCTGATAAGCAGATGCTGATCCATTTTTCCATAGGGAAAAATGAAGGAGATTTGTATTATACAGAGGGGAGTTAGGGGAGTGCTGGGGCTGTGCTCAGGGGAAGGTCAGTAGAATAAGAGAGACATTATTACCCTATATACATGTATGATTACCCTATGGTGTGGCTCTGCACCCTGTATAGCCAGAGAATGAGAAGTTGTGCTCCATTTGTGTATAATGTGTCAAAAAGCATTCTCCTGTCATGTATAACTAATTATAACAAATTAATTTTTTTTAAAAAAAATGAAACATTCAGTAGTATTTAGTACATTATGAATGTTGTGTAACCATCACCTCCATTTACTATCAAAACACTTTCATCACCCCTAAAGGGAACACAGTACCTATTAAGCAGTTAACCCCATCAGTCTTTCTGCCTAGAACCTGGCTTCTATCAATGTTTTGTTTCTCTGTGGATTTACCTACTCTGGATATTTCATATGCATGGAATCATCCAATATATGACCTTTTGTGTCTGACTTTTTTTTTTTACTTAACATGTTGTTTTTGAGATTCGTTCATAATATGGTGTGTATACTTTTATGACTGAATAATATTCTTTTGTATTGATATGCCCATTTCTCATTGATATATATTTGAGTTGTTTCCATCTTTTATGATTGGTACTATGAACATAGGTGTATATGTATTTGTTTGAACATCTGATTTCAATTCTTTTGCATACATTCCTAGAAATAGAACTGTATCATATGGCAATTTATGCTTAACTTAAAAAATATTTTTGGTACCAGGGATTGAACCCAGGGGCACTCAACCACTAAGCCATATTCCCAGACCTTTTTATTTTTTATTTTGAGCCAGGGTCTCATGAGTTTACCCAGGGCATCACTAAGTTGCTGAGACCAGCTTTCAACTTGCCATCCTCCTGCCTCAGCCTCCCGAGCCAATGGGATTATAGGCATATGCTGCCACGCCCAGCTATGTTTAACTTTTTGAGAAACCACTGAACTGTTTTCTACTGCAGCTATACCCCGTTTACTTCTCACCAACAGTGTGTAATTTCTTTACATTCTTGCCAACACTTGTTATCTTGCCAACACTTGTTATCTTGCCAACACTACCCTGTCTTTTGGAAATTATAACCATCCTAGGGGAAGTGGGATTGTATTTCATTATCATTTTGATTTGTGTTTCTCTAATGACTAAGCTGTTGAACATCTTTCCATGTGCTCCTTCCTTCCTTCCTTCCTTCCTTCCTTCCTTCCTTCCTTTGGATTGAACCCAGAGGCATCTAATCACTGAGCAACATCCCCAACCATTTTGATTTTGAAACAGGGTCTTACTAAGTTGTTTGGGGCCTCAATAAATTGCTGAGGCTTGCTTTGAACTTGGGATCCTCCTGCATCAGCCTCCCCAGTTGCTGGGATTACAGGCGTGTATCACCATGACCAGTTATTTCTATATTTTTAAAAAATAAATTTAAAGCCCTATGTCCATTTAAAAAAATTGGATTATTTGTCTTTTTGTTGCAGGGTTGCAAGAATTCTTTATATAGTCTGAATACTAGACTCACTTTAGATATATGATTTGAAGATATTTTCTCCCATTCCTTAAATTGCCTTTTCACTTTCTTGATAATGCCATTTGATGCATACATTTTTAAAATTTTGATAAAGTCTAATTTATCTATTTTTTCTTCTGTTGTTCATACTGTGTCATATCTAAGAACTCATTGCCAGATCCAAGGTTCTGGAAAGTTGCTACATTTTCTCCTAAAATAATAGCTCTTATAGGTTGTTGATGCACTTCGAGTTTATTTTTTTTTATATATGCATGAGGTTGGGTTTCATATTAATTCTTTTGCATGTGGATATCCAGTTGTCCCAGTGCCATTTGTTGATTAAGTGTTCTTGGCATCCTAGTTGAAGATCTGTTGGTCATAGATGTGACTAAGTTTATTTCAGGTCTCTCAACCTTTTTCCCATTGATCTGTATGTCAGTCCTTATGCCAGTACCACATTGCTGTGATTACTGTTGCTTTGTAATAAATGTTGGAATTTGGAAGTGTGAATCCTCTGTCTTTGCTCATCTCTTATTGTTTTGGCTATTCAGACTCCCTCAAAATTCCATATGAATTTGAGAATCAGCTTTTCTATTTCTTTAGCAAGAGCACTAAGGTTTTTATAAAGATTTGTACTGAATCTGAAGATGGTCTTGGGGAGTAGCCACCTTAACAATAGTTAACTCTTCCAATCTATGGACATGAGGTGTCTTCCCATTTATTCAGGTCTTTGTTAATTTCCTTCAGCAACATTTTATAGATAGCAGTGTCCAAGTCTTGGATTTCCTCGGTTAATTTCAGCCCTAGCTATTTTATTCTTTTGGATGCTATTGTAATTGGAATTGTTTTCTTAATTTCTATGTTGAGTTGTTCCTTGATGGTGTATTCAAATGTGGTTGGTTGATTTTTGTGTTTATCTTTTATCCTGTAACTTTGCTGAATTTGTTTATTAGTTCAGTTTTTTTATCACGTGTCCTACTTCATATTTTTTTACAAACATGATTATGTATTTTGAAAATAAAGATGGTTTTATTTCATCCTTTCCAACTCAAATGACTTTTATTTCATTTTCTTGCCTAATTGTTCTGACTAGAACTCATAATGTTGACCAGCAGTCATGAAGGTAGATATCTTGTCATTTCCCTGATTTGAAGGGGAAAATGTTTCATCTTCCACCACTGAGTATAATATTAAGGGCTCAGTGGTTGAGTACCCCTGAGTTCAATCCTCAGTACAAAAAAATAAATAAATAAAGCTGACTATGTTATTAGTCATGAGTTTTTCATGAATGCCTTTTATCATATTTAGGCTGTTCTTTTTTATTTATAGTTTCTAAGGTTTTTTTTTTTTTTAATCATGAAAGGGTGTTGGATTCTGTCAAATGCATTCTGTACATTGCTTGAGATGACTGTGTGGGTTTTTTCTATTCGTTATGTTAACGTGGTGTTAACATTGAATAATTTTCTTATGTTGAGCCACCCTTGCATTCCTGGGATACATTCTTCTTGGTCAAAGGATACAATCCTTTTAATATGCCATTGATTTCAGTTTGCTGTTTTGTTGTTGTTGTTGTTGAGAAACTTTGCATTTGTATTTGTAAAGGATCCTGGTCTGTAATTCTTTTCTTGTAGTATCTTTATTTGGCTTTGGTATCCACATCATACCATAAAACCTCATAAAACCAGTCAGGAAGTGTTCCCTTCTGAGGGATTGGTGCTCATTTTTGAGAAGGGTTCATGCTAGTTTTTCTTTAAATGTTTAGTAGAATTTACTAGTGAAATTATCTGACTCTAGATTTTTCTTTGAATCGATCTTCAAAAAATTTTTAACAATTTCTTTACATGGTATGAGTCTGTTCAGATTATATATTTATTCTTGCATCTATTTTGGTATTTTGACTATTTTTAGGAGTTTGCACAGCATATAGTTGTTCATAGGATTCTCTTATAATTCTTTGGATTTCTGTAAGGGCAATAGAAAATTTCTGATTTTAGTTACTTGCATCTTTTTTCTTTTATTCCTTGCCAGTCTAGCTAAAAATTTTCGATTTTTTAAATTATTTTTCAAAGAACCAACTTTGGCCTCACTGACTTATTTTTTTCTATTCTCTATTTCATTTATCTCTGCCCTAATCTTTATTTTTTCCTTCTCTTTCTGCTAGCTTATGGTCTGTTTTCTTACTTTTTTTAAAGCTCCTTAAGGTATACAGTCAGGTTATTAACTTGACATCTCTCTTCTTTTTTATTGTAGGTGTTTATTACCATAAATTTCCTCTTGGCACTGCTTCCATGGTATCTCATAAGTTTTGGTATATTGTGTTTTTTATTTCATTCATGTCGTAATATGTTTTGATTTCTTTAACCTATGGGTTGTTTAAGATTGTGTTAATTTCTACTTATTTGTGAATTTTCTAGTCTTTCTTCTTTACTAATTTCTAGCATTATTCCATTGTAGTCAGAGAATATAAGCATAATTAAAAATTTTAAAAAACATATTAAGACCTGTTTTTTGACCTAACATATGGTCCACCCTGAAGAGTGTTCACTGTATACTTAAGAAGAATGTGTATTGTGCTGTTGTTGAGTGGAGGAGAGTGTTCTATATAAGTCTGTTAAGTCTTGTGTTATTCAAGTCCTCTATCTCCTTACTGATCTCTGTCTGGATTTTTTTTTAATTCATTATTGAAAATGGAATGTTGAAGTCCCCCAAATGTTATTGTAGAACTATCTATTTCTCCTTTTAATGCTGTCAATGTTTGCTTCATATATTTTGGAGCTCTGTTGTTGGGTATATTTATGTTCTCAATTGTTATAGCTTTATTAATACATAATGTTCTTTGTCCCTTGAAAGAATTTTTAAAATAAAATATATTTTCTTTGATATTGACACTGAACTCTATTCCGTTCTGACAACAAATAATATTCAAGCATAAAAGAAATATAAGGATTTTATTAATATTCAAGCATAAAAGAAATATAAGAATTTTTTCATTTGTAAGACAAAAAATAGATATTTAATGGAAATAGAACTTTATAAGTGGAATAAAATGTTATTCAGGAAGAGGAAAAAAATAATGTTAAATTTCCAGTGTTTCGAGAACTCATGTCTTTCATATTTTATGGTGGTTATCTTATCATTATGGTGCTTTTATGCCATGGGAGATATTTAAAGTAGGTATAGTTTTCTTTTTTAATGTCAACTTTTATAGAATGCTAGAAATTGCAGTCTTTGAAACTTTTTAAACTTTGATAAAAATTTTGAATATCAATTTGAAAATGTATGAAAATTGCCCAAGAAATTTTTTAGAGGTGTTAGTAGTCAGCTTGGGATGCCAAAACAAAATATCATAGACTGGGTTTCTTAAACCACAGAAATTCATTTTCCACAGTTCTGGAAGCCTGAGATGAGGGTGGCAGCATGGTCAAGTTCTGGTGAGGACCTTCTTCCTCCCTTGCAGATGATTCTTTCCCTGTGCCCTTACCTAGAGGGGAGAGACACAGAGCACACTCTCTGGTGTCTCTCCTTATGAAGGCTTTAGTACCATTGTCACACCCTCATGATCTCACGTGAACCTCATTACCTCTCAAGAGCCTCAGTTGCCATCACACTAGGGATGGGGGCTTTAGCATATGAAATTGTTGAGAACACAATTTATGTGTTGAGAACACAATTTATGTGAACAAATTAGCTGAAGAACTCTGTGTAGTATACCCATTTTGGAAGAAGTAACTAAGAGGGAGGGACTGATGGATCTAACTGTCAGGAAAGAGACCCTGCCTCTCCCCTGAGTTTCCCTCTTCTTTTTCCGTGGCCCTTTGGAGAGATTTCCTCAAGATTCAGCTCCTGGCCCTTTGCTGTTCCCCATGGTGAGCTAACCCCCTCTCATGTTCTCAGCTATGGCTACATGATGACTCCCAGGAAGCACCTCTGAACTTAACCCCGAGCCTCCACTTCTTTTTGTTTTTTTCTTAAATATTTAATTTTTAGTTGTAGTTGGACACAATACCTTTATTTTATTTATTTTTGTGTGTGCTGAGGATCTAACCCAGGGCCTTGCATGTGCTAGGCAAGCACTCTACTGCTGAGCCACAACCTCAGCCCTGAGCCTCCACTTCTGAACCTGAACATTCTCTATGTTGAATATTTTAAAAATTAAACTGTAAGAGATCATAGCAATGACTAAAACTGTCATATTACCATCCAGATTTTTCTATGCATATTTTGTGGAGTTTTTTTTTTTAACTAAGTCATGAATATCAGAGGTCTAGGATCCAAAATAAAAGTCAAAATCCAAAAGAGCAGGTTACCTAGTAATTTAAAATTTGAAGGATGACTCCACAAAATTATTACTAACTGTTTTAGGTCTAGCAGCTCTCCCTGATTCGGAGTAAAACAGGAAAGAACAAGAGGTGTAGGTGGGAAAGTTTTGATGAGTTTGTAAAATTTTAGCAGAGCTGTGCTATGTAATGTTTAAGTGAATTTTAGCTCTCTCTTTGAGTGTGTTTGTGTGTGTGTGTGTGTGTATGTGAGAGAGAGAAAGAGAGAAAGAGAGAGAAATTCATTCTATGTAATTTGCAGCTATCAAGACAATGATGTTTCTATCTAATATATTAAAAATTCATATTATTGAATAGTTCTTTAAATCTTGCACTTGTGTGAATAGATGGTATTAAATTTGAAGATGTTCCTTCAAAGACTTTATGGATATCAATTTTATAAAAAACAAAACAAACAAACAACAACAAAAAAAAACCAACTTTCTTGCAGCAAGATGTTCCCAGGCTTATCATACTTTGAAGTTGAAAAAAAGAAAACTGCCTTCTTGAAATTCCTTAGTGTGACTTTGAGTTTTATTTCACACCAAGTACAAGTTCATACTGGAAGACTTGCAGGCTATCAATAGAACTCTGCTCACCCGCCTTATTTTAAAGGCAAAGCATGTTAAGCCCTCTAAGCCTCTCCTCATAAGACATACCCTTCATCTCCCAAATTAGTCCTGGTGCCTCTGCTGGATCCCTTCCAAGACTCAGATGTTCTTTTAAGCTTCATGTCCTACCACACACCATGCGGTAGGCTACAAGTAGTGACAGTTCCTGTGCCTTAAAATCTCCTTTAATTTATGGACTCTAGCAAGTTTCAAAGTCTATAGCTTCTGTTCCCTGCTTATCATGCCTATTAGAAAAACACAAAATATTTCTTAATTCGGTAAAATATAGATTGTATTACAATAATTTTTTTATGACAAGGATCAAACAAAAAAAGACAATAAATAAAAACCTCAGGATCAAAGTACAGTGTAATCAGAGGCCCCTGACCTTGACCATGATTTCCCACTTGTGAGTCTTTGCTCCTACTAGGGAGGGAGGGATTCACCCTCCCATCACAGTGAATCCAAAGCTGATTCATTTTTGAAGAATAAATTGCAATTACTTACAGTAATTATGCATCTTATCTTCCTGCTATTGTCCTTTTGATGTTTAATCTTTATTGCTTACACCAGAAATCTCAACCGGGCAGCCTATGAGTCAAACCCAGCTTGCGAGTAAGGTTCATTTAGCCCACACATTTGTTTCATATTAAAAAAATGTGAAAATCACACAGGCTATGAATTTCTGCTTCATAGTCCATAGCATGTGTAAGTGGTAATTTGCAGATGAAAAACATATATGAACTAGTTGACAGGCAAATCTGTTTTAAGTGAGGTTATTTAGACCCAATAATTCCTCCCACTCTCCTATTCCATTATAACACCATTCAGAATCTATCAGTAAATACCTACTTACCTTCTCCTGTTGACAGTTTGGAGATATAAAACAAGCAAGTCCAGCACTGCACACTACCACGGGGGACTGTTTGAGATGATAAGAGATAAGTGCATGAAATGATTATAATTGGAATTTCAAGGCAGCTCATTAAAATGTTTTGAGAAATGAGATTCTGGAGTCAGTCAGAGTGGGTTTATAGCCTGGCTGCACAATTAGAATCTTGTGCCGGTGGGTAAATGTTTAACCTCTCTGAGCCTTAGTTTCTTCATCCTTTGCTGGCCCCCTTCTGAGATCCAGATTGGGACAATCATCATATCAGTCCCATGGAGATGAAGGAGGATTAACTGAGGTAACACAAGGAGAGTCCTGACCCAGTGTCTGGACCCGGTAAGGCTTCTACAGATGGAAAGGGTTATTATTTGCATCTGAATGACCAGAATCTTCTATGGTACACACAGGGGCATCTAATCAATACATAAACTTCACCTTGCTCTATTTGCAACCAGTCTGTATCATCAAGCAATTTGCTATATTCTACAAAAAACGGTTCCTTAATATTCAGAGTTTATTCCATGTGTGATTGCTGACTCTGTGTGGGTGTGACAGAAAAGATCAGTTTGTCACCAGGAGTCCTTTTGCACCATGGACATGTAAAGGCCAGCCCTTGGACTGCAGCTGCAGCTGCTATTTGTAGCCTATGTGATGAGATTCTGGGGCTCTGATTTATTTTCTCCCCTGTTCTTTTGTTTGAAAAGACCTTAGTCCTGCTCAGCTACCCTGGTCATTGCTGCTATCTCATTTTGCCTTTGTGGTTATAGATGTACTTCTTCTCTCAGTTCTTTCCCAGAAAATTCAGGAAAATCATCATCATCATTTAGATTACAATGTCCTGGACAGGCTGATAAGTATTTTTCATATATTATCAAATTTAATACTCATAAAACACTATGGGATGGGCACCATGGTTATCCTCATTTTAAGATGAGGAAATTGAGGCAGAAGGAGATTAAATGTTCTCCAAAGCTCACTATCAGAGGTGAAGCCAGTAGTTAAAAACAGATGTTTTCCGAACCCCTGGTCTTAAAGAAGGTGGCTTTCCTTCTAGATCCACTCCAACAGATTTTTGAAGTAGCTGCCTGCAACACTACTTTAAGGACTTAATATTATATTTGAGATAAGTGACGAAAATGTACTCATCAATTAGTAAAGTCTATAATGGGTTTTTAATTAATTAATTAGTTTATTAATGTATTTATTTATTTTTTGGCACCAGGGAAGGAACTGGACCACATCTTAACCACTGAACCACATCTCCAGCCCATTTTATTTTTTATTTTGAGGCAGGGTCTTGTTAAGTTGCTTAGGTCCTTGCTAAATTACGGAGGCTGACTTTGAACTCCTGATCCTCCTGCCTCAGCCTCCTGTGTCACTGGGATTACAGGAATGTACCACTGTGCTGAGCTATAGTGGGTTTTCAAACTGCATATTTGTTGATTTATTGTTTATGATAGGAAAGGGTACCTAAATAAGAGTCTTAGTATCTTAATTTTCAAAGAGGTATCAATAGAATAATTTCATTCATTAGGACCACAGGTAAGACAAAGTCATAGGTATCATTTTAAATATTCTTGAAAGTTAATATTGTCCTGTTTCCATAAAGGAAGATAGAGAAGCATTTTCCTATCTTAAGACCCCATCAAGCTGGGAAAAGTGGCTCATGCCTGTGATCCCAGTGGTTTGGGAGACTGAGGCAAGAATCAGCTCAAAGGCAGCCTTAGCAACTTAGTGGGGCCCTAAGCAACTTAGTGAAACCCTGTTGCAAAATTAAAAAAAAAAAAAAAAAAAAAAATATATATATATATATATATATATATATATATATGGCTGAGGATGTGACTCAGTGGTTAAACTCCTCTGGGTTCAACCCCCGGTTCCATTAAAAATAATAATGATGATGATGAAGTTCAAGATCTTTCAAGTAGAAACAACATTTATGCACATTCAAGTCCTGCCAAGTCTAAAAGTCTTTGGTATAAAGGAGAATTCTATGTACATCTCTTAAGAACTGAAGAAACTAAAATTCAAGCAAGTGATGAGCCTAGTTCAGAGTTGTTCCTGAGTTGCAAACAGTTGAGAACAGATAGTTTTGGCTGATACAAGGTAGCCAAAACTTTCAGGTTTCAAAGACCCAAATACAGAAGTGACAAAAAGGAGCTCAAACAGTAGAGGAGTAGAGAGAACTGCTAACAATTCTGGAGCTCCAGGTCTCAAGTCTGGACAAAAGCTCTAGTCATAAATGACTTTCATTAACTGGGGTCATGTCTACCTTTCTTGTGAGAGGCCAACTTCAATTAACTAGCATAATAATCATCTTCCAAAAGTGAGCTTGAATATTTTTTTAAGAAACTCCAGAAAAATTTAGAACTAAATATAGAAAAGTTTTACAGAATCAGAAGCAATGTATTAATATTTTTGCATTAATATTTGGCATTTACTGTGTTATTTAAGGGACAGTCTTGTAATTCTAATTTAAAATGTAAAATTAAGTAATTAATTTAGACTTGTGGTTTTATGTTGAAATTTGAGTTTATGTATGGTATTTGCACATTTCAGAGAATTTTTTTTACACACAAGAGTTGTATAAATATTTAAGAATTTAGTGTGCACACACAAGTATATAACAATGAATCCTGTTATTATGTATAATTATATTGCAGCACCTTAAAAATTCCCCCCAAATAAATAAATACATATTTAGGGAGTTATTTTTCATACAACTAAAATATTTTTTTAAAAAAGAAAAATATATTAAATAAATAATTTCTAGCCCATTAAAGTGATATGCTGTTTAGAAAGATAATTTATCTTTATGAATTAAGCTTGTAAACAGAATGACATAATGATATCTCTTTCAAAGTGATGACTAAATCTTGCCATAAGTAAATGTATAGATTACATTTATAACCTGATTTTGTGTGTGTGTGTGTGTGTGTATGTGGTGCAGGCGATTGAACCCAGGGCCTTGTGCATGCAAGGCAAGCACTCTACCAAATGAGCTATATCCCCAGCTGTAAGCTGAATTTAAAAGCTTAAAAAATTGGGGGGGCTGGGGATGTGGCTCAAGCGGTACCGTGCTTGCCTGGCATGCACAGGGCGCTGGGTTCGATCCTCAGCATCACATAAAAATAAAATAAAGATGTTGTGTCCACCAAAAACTAAAAGATAATATTTTAAAAATTCTCTCTCTCTCCCTCCCCCTTAAAAAAAACTGGGCTCATGAATTGGTAGCTATAATAAATTTAATACAAATCATTTATTCCAAGAAAAACTTCTGAATCTCTTTTGTACTTGTGAAAGCCTCCATTGCCCCCCAAACCTTCTCTTCATGGAAAGCATCACTTACTTGTCATTTGATTCAATTATGGTTTCCTGAGCAACCAAGAATTTACAGCCAGTCCTTATAGGGGACCTCAATTCAACTCATCTCAATACCCATTTTCTGACTACCTCCTCTTTCGGTGTTATTGCTGGGTATTCAACAGTGAAGAAGACACAGTGTTGCCCTCAAAGAACCTATGGTTTGCTGGGAGACAGACAAGTAAACAGCTTACCTGGTGGCAATTCACACATTACTATCCTCATAGTGATGGAATGGGTTGAGTGTCTTGTCCAATTGCAGCTAGAGAACTGGAGCTCATTGCTGACACCATTTTGCCATTGTTGGTGATACCATGAAACTAACCAAAAAGCCAGGCATGATTTCTTTCATTGGTTGAAGAGTACATCCCACTTGCATAAAAGATTTCTTAAAGCTAAAGTTGCATTACTCACACAGAATGACCATAGCTTCTTCCATCTTCCTTCTCAGAATTAGCATCACCTTCCACCCAATTGTCCAAGCCAGATCCCTCATTGACTCTGCCATTCTTCAAGCTCCACATGCCACCATGGTCATTTTTCCCTCTCGGGGTCAAAGGGAAATTATAATTGCACATATTGACCAAGTTTCTAGTTATATGTATACCTTTGCTTGTGTGTGACTTGGTCCCTGGGATGTATTCCCATTGCATATGCTCAACTAGAAGATCTACAGAGTCACAATCCTAAAGCATTTTTCATAAATAACCTAAATCTCCAACAACACTTAAAAAAACCCTCCAGTCTGCCTCTCGCCTTGGGCCCTCCACACAGGACATCCGTTACACCCTTAGCATAGTCCAGTTGACCCCTTCTGACAACAGGAGGGAAAATTTTTCAAATTTTAACCAGACACTTGGAAATTGCTCATGAAATGAAAAACTTTGTTCTAGATTTAGACAGATGTTTTACAACCTGGTCATACATTTGAGTCCCCTGGGGAACTTGAAATAAATACCCTTTTTAGGGTTTCACTGCCTTGCCCAAGCCTACATTCTAATTTAACTGGTGAGGAGTAGGGTGGTATACCAGCATGTATATGTTATCAATGTTTTCTTAGCAAAAGAAAATGTACACTCAGGTTTTGGGGGACCCAGTGGCTGTAGATAATTGGATTCCCATAGGGGTTGCTCATTTCATACAATGGAGGTCTTTCTAAATGGCTGCTGTTAGTAGAATGCCATCTCACTAAAGTTACAATTGCAGAAGACCTCTTCTCACAGTGGCTGCTTAATGTTGATTTCAGTTTCTTCGTCAAGTCGTTAATGATCTAGTAACCGTCACTAAATCTGCCAAGAAACCCGATATGCAAGAAATTCTATAACAAAGAGATTTACAATTACTTTTTAAAAGCCGGATACTTAGCTGAGTAGAAAGTGTCATATTCTGTTAATGAGTCACATTAAAAAAAAATCAGTTTTCTGGGGCTGGGATTGTGTCTCAGCACTAGATCACTCACCTAACACATGTGAGGCACTGGGTTCAATCCTCAGTGCCACATATATATAAATAAAATAAAGGTATTGTGTCCACAACTAAAAATATTTTTTTAAATCAGTTTTCTTCCTGTTTTCTACCAAAATTATCATATATATTTCTTTTACAGTCTAGAGTTATGCTAAGATGGAATTTTGGTGCTTTATAGACAGACTGAGAATCTTTTTTAATATACAATGTTGTTGCCAAAAAAGAAGAAAATGTGTCAGCAAACATATAGGACAAAATAATTCTATAGTGTATGAATTTTTAAATAGAAAATTCACTGGGCTGGGGATGTGGCTCAGGCGGTAGCGCGCTCCCCTGGCATGCGCGCAGCCTGGGTTCGATCCTCAGCACCACATACCAACAAAGATGTTGTGTCCGCCGAGAACTAAAAAATAAATATTAAAAAAAAAAAAAAACGGTTTCTCATAAAAAAAAAAAAAAAAAGAAAAGAAAATTCACTACTTGTCTCTGCTTGCTGGTTGTTATGTCCTGAGCTGTTTTCCTCCACCATGCCCTTCTGCCATGATGTTCTGCCTCACTTCAGGCCCAGAGATATGGTGTAGGCCAACCATGGATTGAACCTCCAAAACAGGAGTTAAAATATACCTCCTTCTCTAAAAATTCACCACTTTTTCTTTGCCCCCAATATCAATACAATGATATCTGGGGGAGAGAGTCAACTTAATGGTGTGTTCAGAAAAATTAGGACAAAAGTATTTTTATATTTAATAGTCCATATCATCTAATTATTTATGATATACTCTACTACCAAAAATCCTATTAAATTTACTGTCTTTGAAATGGAAAGTAGGAAGAGATGAGGATTTGTATATTGTTTTTAAGAACTGTACTTCTGCAGGATATGAACATGATAAGCAGATGCTGTATGTAATAGGGTAAAATCTCCCTCTGAGAGCCCAAAGAAAATTTTTCCATCGTGTGACACTGCACAGTCAGCCAAATGTATCATAAATTGTTAATTTTCTAATCTACCAAACCCGAAGAGTTCATCTTTCTTGTTTATTTTATAAAAATCCCAAGGTCGATTTTCTTTTGAATTGTTCAAGAGAGACCAGGCACAAATAACACTATTAGATCATTTCCATATTTGTAGAAAAGACAAATCACACATTTCCAATCCTTTCCCATATTTCCCTTGAAGGTTTTATTCAAGGTCATACTAATGTTTTTTGTAGGAAAAAAATTTTATATTCATTGAACAAAAGTGTTTTTTAAAGAAAATAAAATATTAAGCTCTTATACTGAAATTTTCTGATTTTTTTAAAAGAAAATTGATCACACGGGGCTGGGGATGTGGCTCACTCACCTGGCATGCGCGAGGCACTGGGTTCGATCCTCAACACCACATAAAAATAAAATAAACATATTGTGTCCACCTAAAACTAAAAAATAAATATTTAAAAAAGAAAATTGATCACAGCACACAGTGTTGCTTTAAAACAAAATGATGTGTCATCACATTTTTAAAAGTTAAGAGTTTACCGTCCCTTCCTCCCTCACCATTTTAAAGTGGATATTTATAGGTTTGATGAAATGGATATTTTGTATATATTTATCTCATCAACTCTACATACTTAAAGGAGATTTATAGGATCATATTCCTAGGCATAAGTGACTTAAATCACTCTCAACACAACCTCTTAACGTCCCATTAACTCTGTGATCCTCTCTATAAACCGAGTAGATATGACCAACACACTACTCCGATATTTTTTGAGAGAGAAAGAAGCAATTCTGTAGATCCACAAAACCGGTTTTCACCTCCAGAATGTCCCAGTTTCTAAAGAGAAAAGGAGACACTGGTTGAGAGGCCTGTCTATGGGGGAAGATTCCTTGTCCCAAAATAAACTCTTCCTGCTCAAGTTAGAGCCTCGGGCTTAAAGTATCAGCATCCTGGAACCAGAACAATACAAACATGGGATAAGATTAATGAGACAGGAGCATTTGTACGTGATGTGGTCATCGCTCTGTTAGTGTGGGCTCGGTGACACGCTGGGAATGCACCGAAGTTAGGGGGAATTCTAGTCAACCATAAAGGAAAGCTAGGTGCCATCTACTGGTGAAGAGACTGAAAATAAGTCGTACATTTTCACTTTTTCAACAAAACTGTTTTTTCAGACAACACAGTCTGTAGGAGATGGTTTTAAGGAAACACAAATCATCATCCTGTGGTCAGGATGGAATTGGAAAGGTCATCTAGTCCTTTACCTAGCCTGATTTAGAAATGGTCATTTCTATTTTGGCAAAACTCTGTGCACACTAGCAATGAAGACCACGTGAGAGGGTATTAACTGTGACGCTTTACAATTATGAAGAAAACGAGCCTCGTGTTCAATAATGAGAATCTCATAAAATATTACATATTAATTAATTAATTATTATAAATAGGGCACTGTGGTGCAGGCCAATAATCCCAGTAACTCAGGGAGCCTGAGGCAGGAAGATCATGAGTTCAAAGTCAGCCTCAGCAAAAGCAAGGTGCTAAGCAACTCAGTGAGACCCTGGCTCTAAATAAAATACAAAAAAAGGGCTAGGGATATGGCTCAACAGTCGACTGCCCCGGGTTCAATCCCCAGTACAAAAAAAAAAAAAAAAAAAGGAAAGAAAGAAAGAAAAATAAAACAATCATTTGAAATTCCACTATTCCAGCATTTAATGTTGTTGGTAATTTCCTCTCTTTCCAAATCAATTTCACACTGTTTTATACGTACACATTTTATTTGCTACTTTTCTGTGTTATTACAATAACTCTAGAAGTTTTCCAATTTTAAAGATATGAACTTTTCTTCATTTCCTATGCTACATACACCTCGATGTAATTTAAAACAAAACATATACAGCTTTACCTTCCCATCTCAACCCTTTCCCTTTGTTAGCCTTGTTTCAATATTGTTGACATGCTATCACCAAGGATAAAGCTCCAGCATCTTCCAAAATAGAGACTAAGGAAACGATCAGATTTCTTTAATGCTCTGCCCAGCACAGTAACTTGGCTGATGGAATAAATACATGCTGGACAGTGGCGTCCGTGGCCTCATGAATCCAGGGCTGGCCTCATGAATAAAGGGCCGGTGGAAAACATCACAACTCTTGCAAAACCCACCAAATTACAACGATAACATCCTTCGGTGAATGGAAACCAAGTGGGAAGCGTGGCTTGATCTGGTTTGAATGCCAGTGAAGAAGTGTGAGGCACTGGGAAGATATTTGGAAGAGAAGAGCTTGATTAAGTTTAGCTTGCATTGCTTTTCTGTTTAACTGACAGAGACTCCTAGAGGATTTGGAAAAGCAAAAATAAGGGGTGTACGCAACTCTGAGTGTTGATGGAAAGTGTTATTCAAGTACATGCCTTGCCTAAGAAAGGAAAGGGGAACCATTTGGGGTAACAATGATGAAAGGTTGAAGACTCGTGGGTTTCACTATGTGAAGCTCTACTGTATTACACTCGGGTTATTTTGAGACTGTCACGAGAGCACTTGAACCCTGAACAAAGAACCTCTCCTTGCTTTATCCCATTGCAGATGAAAGTAAAGTGGTTCAAGTGCCCAGATTCTGATGCAGCTATAAAACTCCCAACTTTGCTTTTGCTTTCTCCAAAAAGTAACATCATTCCAAAATATGTTTAGCTCCATTTTCCCATGCTGTTTATAATGGTCAGCCTGAGGGAACATGAGTTCCCAGGACTGGTGACACACAGAGTGCGCACTTGATTTAGCTGGCGAAAGATACAGTAAGAAAATCTTAATACATTTAGTCACACTTGGTTTTAGCCAGCTTTGTCCTTTGGTTCTGACAGGAGCTGAAAGTAGAAAAGAAAAAAATAGAATCACCAAGAACATGTGTTTAAAGCTAGTGTTGCTTGCAAATAAGCAATTCTGGAATCTTCAAGCCTTCAAGCCTTTTCTATGACAGATACAGAAGAATAAATTTGAAATTATAATAAAGGTGGAGGCACTTTTTTTAAAAAAAAGAGAATAAATAAGCCATGTAATAGCTGAACAAACACCATAATTATTTTGACAATACTCGTATTGCTCTAAGTTCAACGTAACTTGGTTGCCACTCTGGAAAACATCTGTGTGACAAATTAGGACATCGATCCCAAGTCCTGTCCTAGATTATCGCCAGTTAACTGGAGTCTCTCTCCCTTTCCTTCCATTGCCTGAACTTGGCTAAGCTCCCAAATGAATAAGGATCTTCCATCTCAGCAGCAGATATCCAGAGCAGTTATAAATATAGGCTCAAACTGCCTCACTCACGAGGTTAGGTTTTAGCTTCTGATATACGAAGTGCTAATGGTTTCAGTGAATACCTAGCCAAAAATCTGCAGTCTTCTCTTTGCATATAATTTATTACGATTGTATTATCTGAGTGAGTAATAACTTAAGTAAAAGATTTCCAGCCCCTTTGCTTTTTACCCCCTCACCCCATTCAGATTTAGTGATAACATTCAAGTTCCATGTCATCCAAAGTTTTGATAAAGCCATTCTCCTCTCTCCATCTCAGGACTCATGAAATAATATCACTGGTACTGCAATTTATGGATTACAACAACCCTGTGTGTGAGATACTATTGTTATCCTTACTTGACAGACGGAGAAACTCAGGAATAAAGGTTGAAGTATTTTGCCCGTGGTCACATAGCTGGTAGGTGAGGGAGAAATTTGAATTGATTGTTAAGTTGTGTGCCTATATTCTGAACCTTGGAGAAAATATAAGCCAGCTGACACCCTGGGTCTCTCATCTTATTTCCCTGTCCCTACATAAACTTGTTCATTTTGAGCAAAATCTGGTGGGTTTTGTCCTTGATTTGATTCTTCAATAATTCACATTCATACATGACACTTAAAATGTCAGCAGTGACATCTTCTCTGAAAAATATTCAGCCTTATGCCCATGGGTAGCCTCAGTTAAGCACTCCACAGATTCTAGCACATGAATAACATCCAATAGACACAAACATAGATGATGTTTTAAGTTACAGTCAGGTTCTTGGTGACTCTTTTTTCTCTCTTCCCTGGTGAGTCCACCTGTTCCTCCTTTCACGTGTCTTTCCACCCTCACTTGGTGTCCTTCTTTTACATTTGTCTCTGACATGTTCTTTCTTGTGGGTGCCAAACATCCTTGTGACGGGACCAAAAAACAAAGTCATGTGATGATAGTATTCACAACTTTGCTTTCCTCTCTGGTCTGCCAAAGGGAATTCTCCCTCCCCTCAAATCTACACGGAGGAGGGATTCTTGCTTATATAAGATAGGCGAGGTGAATCCATAAAAGAACGTTGGGGATGGAGATAGCAGAGGGTGGGGCAGTAGAAAGCCTTCTGGGATTGGATGTTGGAGATTTGGAGAGGCTCGAGAAAGGTTTGCAGTTGAAGGATAAAAAGGGTGTGGATTAGACAGGATGATTTTAGTAACTGTTGCTGGGAAACGTGCATTTGGATTCTCTTGAATGTTCTTGAATGTTGCAAGTAAAAGATGAAAGTCTTTTAGAAATTTTTTCTTTTCTTTTTCTTTCTTTTTTTTCTTTTTTTTTTCTTCTTTAAATGCAATTCCATACAGAGCATAGTACACAGGGAAACTCCCTATTCTGATTTTATTACTGTTATGTCCTGGTTTACATCCTCATTCTTAGGCAAAGATCAGGGAGAAGATCATTTTTACCAGAGGGAATAGAAGATGCAAAATCCCTAAATGAGAGTACTGGAGTACAGGGGAGTACAGGAGGAAACTAGGAGTATTGGAGGAATTTACTGTGATTGGAGTTTAACAGGTGCCAGGGAGAGTTGTACAAGGTCAAGTGGGAGAGATGATCATGAGTCAGATCCTAGGTCAGGAAAGACTTTGAACTTTGTTCTAAGTATAAATGAAAGCCATTAGAATTTCTAAGCAGATGAATTGTTTTACTGGCTGAATGCTTGTTCCCCCCCCCCCAAAATAATCCTATGTTGAAATGCTCTACCCTGTGTGATAGTATTAGGAAGGGGGCCTTTGCCTGGTATGGTGGTACATGCCTGTAATCCCAGCAACTCAGGAGGCTGAGGTGGAAAGATCACAGTTTGGTAATTTAGAAAAATCCTGTCTCAAAATAAAAAATAAAAGGACTGGAGATATAGCTTAGTAGTATAGTGTCCCTGGGTTTGATCTCCAGTACTGCTGGGGGGGGGACATGGAAAGGGGGGAGGCAGGGCCTTTGGAAGGTAATTGGGTCACAAGGGTGGGCCCCTCATGAAGGAGAGTAGCACCCTTATAAGAAAAGACACGAGAACTTCCTCTCCCTCTGTTCTCTGCTGTATGAGACATAAAAAGAAGGAAGCCAGGAGGTGGGCCCTCACCAAGACGAACTAGGTACCTTGATCTTGGACTTCTCAGCCTGCAGAATTATGAAAAATAAATATTGTTCAAGTCACCCAGTCTATGGAAAATCATTGTGACAGCCCGAATTTACTGAAACAAGCAAAATGATCTGTCACTTTTAGGACTTTCTGGGTGCTGGAAGGAACCTGTATTTGCAGAGTGGGTAGCAGCAGAAGTGTGCGGTGATAAGAGACCCAGTTGGCTTTGAAGGAGGCTGGTGACAAGGGCGTTGAAGTGTGTACGGTTTGGGGAGATGCTTTGGAGATTAGAATTGATAGGATTTATTGATGGATTAAGGTAGGAGATTAAGGGCAAGGAAGAAACCAAGGCTGTTTCAGAATCACAGTCGAATATGTGAGATCAGAGTTCATTCAGAGAAGTGGTCAGGCCTGGAGAGACGGATGCTGATTGAACTGTGGGCCCAGATGAGATGTCTTAGGGAAATACCGCTACTGCAGAAGAGACGGCACCCAGAAACAAATTCTTAGTCTCTCCAGATTTAGAGGTGGACCAGAGGAGAAAGAGATAGGGTTCTGAAGAGTAGAGGCTTGTAAAAAATAGAATAAGGAGAGCCAGCCGTGGTGATACAACCTATAATTTCAGTGGCTTTGGAGGCTGAAGCAGTAGGGTCGCAAGTTCAAGGTCAGCCTCAGCAACTTAAAGAGACCCTGTCTTAAAATTTAAACATGTAAAGTTCTGGGGATGTGGCTCCGTAGCAGAGAAACCCTGTGTTCAGTCCCTGGTACTAAAGACAAAGAGGAAGGAAGGAAAGAAGGAAGCAAGGGAGGGAGGAAAGGTGGGAGGGAGGGAGGGACTGAGAAAGGAAAACAGATGAAAGAATCCAAGTAAAGTATGTAGAAGTTGAAGAAAAAAAATTTAAAAGGTCAAGAGTGCCAAATCCTCTTGAGAGATGAAGTTTTAAAGACTTGTGAACTTGGCCTGTTGAAATGGGAGTCACGTGACCTCAGTGAGTGTCAGTGGAAGGCAGGAGAGGAAGCCAAACTGCAGTGAGTTGAGGAGAGATGCTTGGATGAAGGACTGGAGGCATCAACCACCAGTGACTCAAGAAGCTGTCACAAGGGCTGGGGATGTGGCTCAAGCGGTAGCGCGCTCGCCTGGCATGCGTGCGGCCCAGGTTGGATCCTCAGCACCACATACCAACAAAGATGTTGTGTCTGCAGAAAATTAAAAAAAAAATAAATAAATGTTGAAAATTCTCCCTCTCTCTCTTTAAAAAATAAATAAATAAGTAAGTAAAAGTTTCTCTTTAAAAAAAAAAAGAAGCTGTCACAAGTTAGGGAACACAGAGAGTGGGAAGGTAGCTCAGAGACAATGTGGGCTCAAGATAGGTTTTTGTTTTGTTTTGTTTCTACATGGACAATAGTAGACCATGTTTTCATGCTAGTGGGAATAATCAATAGTTCTATTTCATCCTCACTGTGGGAATATCTTATCTTCATGGTATAGGTGAGGAAACTATGGATCTGAAAGATTTTTGTTTTCTCCAAATGTCATTCTGTTGATAAGCGACAGAGCCAAGATTCTAACTATTAATTAATATTAACTCTAACTATTAATGTTGTTACCATGGAAGTGGGTTGGTTATCATGAGAGTGGGTTGTTATAAAAGAAAGTTTGGGCCCAGCACAGTGGTGCACACTGGTAATCCCAGCGGCTCTGGAAGTGGAGACAGGAGCTTTGCAAGTTCAAAGCCAGTCTCAGCAACTTAGCAAGGCCCTAAGCAACTTAGTGAGACCCCATCTCAAATTTTAAAATATTTAAAAAGGGCTGGGGATGTTGCTCAGTGGTTAAGCACCCCTGGTTTCAATCCATATACAAGGAAAAAAAAAAAGCATGTTTGACCCCCTCTTGCTCTTTTACTCCCACCTTGTCTTGCCCTTCCATGTCCATGGGATGATGCAGGATGAAAGCCCTCACCAGATATCAGAGCTATGTTCTTTAATTTACCATCCTCTGGAACCATGAACCAGAGAAATTTTGGTTCATTATAGGCAGTCTCAGATATTCTGTTATAGGAGCAAAATGGACAAAGTTTGGCTTGTGCTCTGATGGAGAAATCCATCCGGTGATACGCACAACAGGCAATGGGGGCACCTTCTGTGGAAAGGAGAGGAGGGTCTGATCAAGGAAAGTTCTGAGGGGTCTGGAGGGCGTGGAGGACATTTGCATCAGAGAAAGCAGCCAGGGCAAGGGCACGGAAACACACACAGGTGCCATGTTCAGGCACTGGCAAGAGGGGTGGTGAGGCTGGAGTTAGGGTGCATGGCCGGCCCTGGGAAGAGCCAGGCGTGGAGACTAACAAGGAAGCTAAGGCAGACTCTCAGGGGTCTCATCTGAACTTCTAAAGATTTTTTTGTTTGTTTGTTTGTAAGCAGACTCGTATCATTTTCCAGCATAGGTACACAGTATCTGTGTGTTCCTTGCCCGACCACCTCGTCTGAGTGAATTTGCTTCAAATGCCTCTGCCAACCTGGGCCTTGGTCCTTCTGGTAAGACATCCTAGGGACTCTGTATTTTGATAAGACTGCAACTGCCAGCCACAAGTGATAAGTAGCCTGGGGACTGTGAGAATATTCTGGGAAGTGTGTGTGTGTGTGTGTGTGTGTATGTAAGAGGGGGCAGACATAATAAACACTTATACCAAGCACACCATGAAATATTACATTTTTTAAAATTTTTTTTTAAAGAGAGAGTGAGAGACGGAGAGAGAGAGTGAGAGAGAATTTTTTTTTAATATTTATTTTTTAGTTTTCAGCAGGCACAACATCTTTGTTTTGTATGTGGTGCTGAGGATCGAACCCGGGCCGCACGCATGCCAGGCGAGCGCGCTACCGCTTGAGCCACATCCCCAGCCTGAAATATTACATTTTTTTTTTACTAAGACTGGGGATTGAACCACAGGGTGCTCTACATTCCCAGCCATAATTTTTTTTTTCTTTTTCTTTTTTTTTTTTTGTGACAAGGGCCCACTAAGTTGCCCAGGCTGGCCTGGAACTTGTGATTCTTCTGCCTCAGCCTTCCAACTTGCTGGGATTACAGGCATGTGCTGTAATTACACCCAGCTGAAATATTACACCAGCCCTCTTGCCAATTTTTTTTCTTAGATTCAATTTCAATATTATACATAACATTCACTTACCATATAAGTAATCAACTTCAAAGCAAAATATCAATACAATTAAAGAGAAAAATTTTTCCACTATGAAAATACCAATGAATGGCATTAATAAAATTTTATGACCTTTTGGTTTTAATCATTATGTAATTTATATATCATTAAAATCAAGCATTGAATTATTTTCTCTCTTAACTGTATCTCATAGTTTTCCATTCATTCATTCATTCATTGTATATTGTAAAGTAATAATCATAATCATAAATATATACATATTTATTTAATCCTCAGAGCAAATCTATGAGCCAGATACTATTATTATTGTCATTTCTAGATGGAGAAACTAAAGCTCAAAGATGCTAACCAACATGCTTATCATCACAGACAGCAAGTATTATAGCCCACACTCAACCTACACCAAGTAGGTACCATTGTTCTGATATTTGCTATTCAATTGCACTGTTACTGAGTACACTATGATTGCTTAATAAATTCCTAACTTTTGGCTATGTGGGATTCTCATAGCACTGTTGGAAAAACATTTGTACTTTTTAAAATTTTTATTTTTTATAAGACTGGGGATTGAACCCAGGACCTCACACATGCTAGGCAAATATTCTACCACTTAGCTATACCCTTAGTCCTTTTTATTTTATTATGGCAGGGTCTTGCCAAATTATCTAGGCTAAGCTCAAATGTGCAAACCTCCTGCCTCAGCCTTCTGAATAGCTGGGATCACAGACGTGCATCATCGTGCCTTGCACATTTACACCATTTTTTAAAAGCAGGGAGTCACGGAGCAGAGAGATGTAGCCATGCCTTCAAGCTGTATTCCCAAAGTGAATATGAACTATCTGGGACCTTTGTGTCTGATATTCTGATCCTTCCTCACAATCATCCCACTGATTCTCAAATTCCCTAACTATCTGTCAACATCCCAACTGCTCAATGGTCCTACCTACACTGAGGGGTTTTGTTCTTTATTTATTTTATTTTCAAACCTCAAAAGAAATACCCTCTTTTTGCCATAAACCAAACAATACAACAACAACAAAAAGCAAACATTCTCATGTGTAGTGCCGCCTCCACTACAGATTTCACCATAACCCCCGTCCTCCAAACTCAAGGTAACTAATGGCAACAGTTGAAATATACCCTCCTTATTCCTGAATAAGGTGTTTGCTTTCTCCTTTTTGGAAATTCAAATGGATTGAACTTTGCATGTTACCATGCAACTTATTTTTTTAGTCCAAATCAAAAGATGGTAGAATGAGAAGGACATCATTACCCTAGGTATGTGTATGGCTGCACATACTGTGTGATGCTATATCGTGTACAATCACTGAAATGAAAAGTTGTGCTGCAATTGTGTGCAATGAATCAAAATGCATTCCGCTGTCATATATACCTAATTAAGATTAATTAATTTAAAAAATTAGTCCAAATCAATGCACACAGCAAATAATCATTATTTTTTTAGAGAGAATGAATTTTTCTAATATTTATTTTTTTAGTTTTCGACAGACACAGCATCTTTGTTGGTATGTGGTGCTGAGGATGGAACCCGGGCCGCACGCATGCCAGGCAAGCGCGCTACCGCTTGAGCCACATCCCCAGCCCCAAATAATCATTATTTTTAACAACACAATTGTTGTAGACACAACACAAATTTTCCCTTTTTCCCATACGAATAAACATTGTTCACTTTTGACCAAACAAAACGGCAATAAGCATCCTTGAAAAAACAGCTTTATATTCTAGTGCTTTTATTTATTCAAGAAAAACTTCAGATAGAACAATTCCTGGGTGAAGGTATATGTGTGTTTTAAATCTGAATGCACACTGCCACATTTCTTCCCCCACAGTTACAGTAACTAGAATTCCTAACCTCACCTCAATGTAGGGCAATATGTATTTCCTCATATCCGGTCAGCACTGGATGTTACTAATCCTTTTGAAATTTTTCAAAATATTTTCCCCCAAAATGGTACCTCGTTTTTTTGATATGGATTTTCCTAATTACCAATAAGGTTAAATAACTTTTCAGGTGATTATTATCTTTATTAGCCTTTTAGGGAATTTTTTTTCTCCTATGAATCATTTTTATTTAAAACTCCTTTAGGTGTTGCTCTATTTTGAAATGCATGAAGAGAAACAATAGTATCATAAATCTAAATGGGCGTATTTCAATGGAAAGGAGGGTTGTATAAGAGAATTCACTGTGAGGTGTTTCTGTTTGTTAATTTCTTTCTTAACAGGTCTGTTGGAGCAGATGCTCACCCACACAAACACGCACAAACACACACACACACACACACTCACGTGGAGGGTGGCCCTCTCTTATCCTCTCTTTTCTTGCCCTTTGCTCTGCTTTTCCCTTCCTCTTGAGCAGACCCTTTTGCCTCACCCCTGGGTACTAACAGTCCACCGTGTGCCTCCAGGGGCCTCTTCCTGGCTCCCCACTTAGGGCCCTTTGCTTTAGGACCAAATCAGGTGGAAGGGAGTTGGGGGGTAAATGTCCCGGCTTCCTCTCACCTGGGCTGTTTTAGTCAGCTCTTTCACTTCTGTGACCAAAGGACCTGACCAGTGTAAAGGGGGGAAGGTGTATTGGGGGGCTCACAGCTTCAGAGGTCTAAGTCCACAGAAGGCGGCCTCCATTGCTCAGGGCTAGAGGTGAGGCCCAACATCCCGGCAGAAGAGTGTGGCCGAGGGAAGCAGCTCACATCACGATCAGGAAGCAGAGAGAGTTTCCACTCTCCAGATACAAATAGATACCCAAAGCTAGGCTCCCTGGTCCCGCCTCCTCCAGCCACACCCTACCACTTCAGTGACCCCAGAGAATCCTTATAGGGAATTACTTCACTGATTGGGTTAAGACTTACGATCCAATCATATTTCCTCTGGACCTTCTTGTATTGTCTCACATGTGAGCTTTTGAGGGATACCTCACATCCAAACATAACACTGGGGAAGGGAGGTTTTAGTTTTAGTTTTTTTTTTTTTTTTAAAGAAATGAGGTTCACTCTGATACCCAAGCTGGCCTTGAACTCTTGAACTCAAGTTCTTTCAAGTAGATGGGACTACAGGTGAGCTACCATGTCTGGTGGGAGATCATGATAAGATATATTTGATATAGTCTCCCAGAATTCTAATTCTGGGCTAGTCTTGGTTACCAATAACATACCTTTTGTTGTCTGTTTTGTGTTTCAATCTCACTTCCAGAATCTCTTGTTTTGTTTGTTTGTTTTTTTAAACTAAGAATGAACCCATAGGTGCTTAACCACTGAGCCCTATCCCCAGTTCCTTTTATTTTGAGACAAGCTCTCATTAAGTTGCTTAGGGCTTCGCTAAGTTGTTAAGGCTGGCTTTGAACTTGTGATCCTCCTGCCTCGGCCTCCCAAACTCCTGGGGATACAGGCTTGCACTACCACACCTGGCCCCAGAACCTCCTGTCAGTGTTTCCTTGGGAAATGTCTACCGAACGCTTTTCCACCTGGCACTCTGTGAGCTGCCGGAGGCACACAGGTGAATGAGATACTCAAAGTCCCTGCCATGCACTTACTCTGTGGTTTCCCATTCCCCAACTTCTCAATTGTTAAAGAGCACCAACAGGTGCAGGTTACAGAAAAGAGATACTGTTGAAGCCAATATTATCTACAACAAAGCCTAAAATTCAAACCATATGGACATAAATTCGGAGGGGCAAAAACTTGGAATCTGTACCTTGTCCCATTCTTTGTTAGGAATTTGACATAAACTTCTCTAAGAGGCCTTCTTTCAAATAGTCACATGTTTCTACAACTAATCAGCGGTGCTTACCTACCCTACAACAGCCCTACTCCATCCCCACCTCTCAACCCAACTGGTAAGTAAATTCTAGTCACATAAGATCTCAGAGAATATGTTGATCTTGTCACCTTGTCCCGTTTAATGGATTGTAAGGACTCCCCTTGAACACTCACACATAACAAATAGACACAAGCACATACACAGCATCACCTCAACGAAGAACAGTACAAGTTTCAGAAACACTCACCTGTTGATATGTGGATTGTTCTGGTGACAGGACATCTGTAGAATTGATAGACACCTACAGAAGTAAAAGGAGGCTTACATAATCTTTGTGGATATTTTCCTCCCTGAATCAAGCTTAGACTGAGACATTGTTGGGCCCCCTTGGCTTTGGGATGAACATGTCTTTATGTTCATTCATTTAATAAGTTCAGTGTGCCAGGTGGCTGGTATACAGTGGGAACAAAATGAACAGAATCTGCCAGCTCTTCCAGGACTAGGTGGCTTCAGGACAGGTGTATTCACACATCTGTCCCTTGAACTTCATTACCTCACACCTAGTGTTGCAGGGGACAGACGAAGCAGACTCCAAATAGGAAGAGGAAGCAGATATTTTATTTGGCTATAGCCAGGTTCAGAGAGGTCAAAGCTTTCCACGTAATCAATCAATCCTCCTAAACCCTGAGTTCAGATAGTTTCAGAACTTTATACCCAGAGTGTAAGGGGAGGGGCTCAGAAGTTCACAGTCCGCAGAATTTCACATAAAAGCAGCTTTTTCTTTCACCGTTCTGGCCAAGTTAACCCTTCAAGGACAGCACCTGAGAAGGGGAGAAGTCTTCTCCTCTTTCTTTTCTTCTCCTGCCGGTTGTTACCATGGTGCCCAGTTGGTAACTTCTTTTATCTTAGAAATGTAGACATTTCTGTGAAGCCCAGCTCAAGGCCAGAGGCCTTGTTAAGGATTTGTCTTTTTTAAAAATAACATTTTGCATTTGCAAACACGCTCCACAAACAACTATACTGGATAAATGTTTGTGAAAAACTAGTAAAAGGGACATCCAGCACCTGGAGAGTAGATTTCTTCCAGGCCAGTGTGGCCAAGTAAAATAGAGCAGCAGGAAAATAAGAAGTTTACTGACACTGAACTCTTTGTAGAGACTCTTTTGCTGAGAGTCCTAAATCAATTATGGTGAAGATTTCTGGAGAAGTTAAGATTTTCTATGGAGGACGAGGTGCCACTACACTAAGAGAACGGTGGCTTCCACTTGGTTTCTGTGTTCCAACTTCCCTCCATGAAATATATACCAAAATTGAGAATTGAGTCTGTTTCGGAAGAGAAGGGCCAGCTTTCAGGTAGAGACAATTACTAGGAAGGAACAAAGTAATGTGCTGTGGATCCCGCTAAGTCTTTAGGAGTGTACCTATCTCTGCAATGACATGTGAGACCCCTTGCCAGGGTCACACCAGTGACTTTCCTCCAAATAGTCCCCTTCCTTGGCTCCCATGACCCATGACTGTTGGGAGCTGGCGACCGCACCCTGAAAATGGCGCTGGCTTCCTGCTTCTGATGACTTAGCGGTTGGAGTTAGAAGTAAACAACTCCTTGTAAGGCTGTGGGCTGGGCTCTGGCCTGTTTCTGCTGCGCTGCACCTATTAGACTCTTCCACGTAGTGCTGATTCATTGGCAAGGCTGGGTACTTAAGCTAGGGCAGACCGACTGCTTGCGCGCACGCTTTCTTCTCTTGTTCCTGTTTTCTCATCATGATTCAAAGGTCCTGAGTAAACTGCTGAAAGAAGAATCCTGTGTCGTGTTTCCCTTGCCGGCGAGGGGTCGCGACAATTGGTGGCCCATACGGGGAGGAATATTCCTCGAACCCAGGATCCAGAACTTTCAGCAGTCAGGGTGGTGCACCGGTAAGTTCCCAGGTAAAGTGGGAATCCGCAAGCAAATAGTGGGACGCTCCTCTGTAAATAAAGAGAGAGCGGGGAAAAAATAATAGAATAGGACGCTCCTCTGTAAATAAAGAGAGAGTGGGGCTTTTGTACTTTCACTTTCTTCATAGTTTTGAAAATATTATGGGTGTTACCTCTTCAAGCCCAATTTTTTTGGCCCTGGATGGGCTGCTGCGTTCAAAAGGACTTAAGGTGGAGCAGAGTACTTTGCAGATGTTTTTAAGAGAAGCTGATATAGCGGCTCCTTGGTTTGTTTTTTCAGGGAGTCTTACGATTCCCAGCTGGGACAAATTAGGGAGAGATCTGGATTTCACTTATGAGCAAGGTACTTTAGAGGGTGGCGTTAAACCACTTTGGAAATTGGTTAGAGAATGTATGGCAGACTGTAAATGCCAGGAAGCTGTGGGTGAGGGTCAGGCCGTTCTTGAACAACTACATGAGGAAAAATCTGAGGGGTCACATAGCGAAGTGGCAGAGAGTGTTAAGAGTAAGAGTAGTGAAAAGGGCAAAAGAGCCTGAAAATAAAAATAGGAGAAGGCTCTATTCAGACTTGACCGAACTAAAAACACCCGAGGACACAAGTGGCTCAGAGAGTTCTGAGGACCTTGATATATTGTTACAGCAACTACGTAAGATAAAAATGAAAAGGAAAAAAAGGGAGACACAAAGCATGAAAGCCTACCGTGAGAAAGGGGATAAATCTAATTTTGATAAATCTAATTCTGAAGAGGAGATTGAGAATTTAGAAGAAGATGCAATGCCTGTTGCATCGCCCTCATATGTGAGGGGAGTCCAAAGCTCCGGGAGAACTTTTCATACACAAGTTTGGAGAGCAGTTGATACAGATATGGGACTGGCGTACCTGGTTTTTCAGGACGCTAATAGGGGAAGATACCATGAGCCTTTAGATTTTAAAATAATTAAAACCTTGGCAGAATCTGTTCGCACTTATGGTGTAGATGCTGCTTTCACTCTTACTCAGGTGGAGCGGCTTACACTGATTTAGTACATTTACTACAGTCAAAGGGCTTGCTTATTTCACCTGATAAAGTACAGACAGGAGACTCTATTGATTATCTTGGTGCTAGTATCTCTTGTGAAGCTATTACACCCCAAAAGGTAACTCTCAGGACTGATAATTTGTATACGTTAAATGATTTTCAGAAATTATTGGGTGACATAAATTGGATTAGGGGTTACTTACATATTCCCAATGTTGAATTAAAACCCTTGTATGAAATTCTTAAAGGTGATTCAGATCTTGCTTCCCCTCGACATCTTACTGAGGAAGCCAGGTCAGTGTTGCTTAAAGTGGAAAAGGCTATACAACATGCTAGCCTTTGCAGGCTTCAAGAGGATAAGCCTCTTCAATTATGTGTGCTCGCCACTGTACGGCAACCTACTGGAGTTTTGTGGCAAGATGGTCCTTTGTTGTGGATACATCCACGTATATCCCCTGGAAAATCCCTTGAGTATTATCCTGATGCAGTTGCTTCTTTAGCTATGTTAGGGATACAACAAAGTATACAATTTTTTTGGTTTTTCTCCAACGTCTGTAATTGTTCCTTATACGTGTCAACAAATTCAAGTTTTGTGTGCTAACCTGGATAATTGGGCTATACTACGATGCTCTTTTCCAGGAGAGATAGATAATCACTATCCTTCACATCCTCTTATTACGTTTGTTAAGGAACATCCTATCATTTTCCCTAAAATCACTTCTTCTATGCCTATCCCAGGAGCTGCAAATATCTTTACAGATGGATCTAAAACTGTATTGGAGCCTATGTGGTAAATGATCAACCTCCTATCCAACATCAGTTTGCTCCTGGCAATCCACAATGGGTGGAGTTGCAAATTGTCATAAAAGTATTTGAACAATGTCTGTTTCCTTTTAATTTAATCTCAGATTCTGTTTATGTAGTTCAAGCTTTAAAGGTGTTGGAAACAGTGGGTCCCATACACACATCAGGAGTAATGTCTTCCCTTTTTCTCCATCTTCAAACATTGATTTGGAATCGCTCCGCCTGTTTTTACCCCTTGCATATTCGAGCCCACACAGGTTTACCGGGTGCTCTTTCTGCTGGCAATGCCCAAGCTGATCTTGCTACTCGTCCTTCATGGGTGTTCCCTGTTTCCTCCTTAGATCAAGCTAGAAACTTTCATAGTAAATTTCATATTAATGCACGAGCACTTCAGAAGCGCTTTGCTATCTCCCGTGCTGATGCTCGGCAGATTGTATTGGATTGTCCTAATTGTATCATTTTATATCATCCCTTTTCTGTAGGCGTAAATCCTCGTGGTTTGCGGCCTTTAACTATATGGCAAATGGATGTCACTCATGTTCCCGACTTTGGCAAACTTAAATATGTCCATGTGTCTGTAGATACTTGTTCTGGCATTATCCATGCTTCTGCTTTGTCTGGTGAAAAGGCTGGAAATGTTATCACGCATTGCTTGGAAGCCTGGGCAGCATGGGGATTACCACAGACCATTAAGACGGATACTGGACGTATACTGGATGACAATTTTCTTCCTTTTGCAACCAGATGGGTATCCAGCTTGTCCATGGTTTGCCCTACAATCCACAAGGTCAGGGTATTGTAGAGCGCGCACATAAGACTCTAAAAGAGATGCTAATAAAACAAAAAGGGGGAATTGGCTTAGGCCACACCCCGAAAGAGCGCCTCTCCCTGGCTCTATTCACTATTAATTTTTTTAATCTGGACATCCAAGGGCGCTCTGCTGCGACTAGGCACTGTTCGCCCTCTGCCCCGAACTTTGGGCAGGTTAAGTGGAAAGATGTACTTTCTGGACAATGGTATGGGCCTGATCCCATGCTGGCATGGGCACAAGGTTCTGTCTGTGTTTTCCCACAGGACCGAACGGAACCGTTGTGGGTGCCAGAGCGCCTCGTGCGGAAAGTCCCTCAGGCTCCGTCAGGAAGGAAGAATGAAGATGAACAAGATGAGGTGCTTGATGCTTCTCCTGATGGTGATCGGTCATGAGGTCGTCTGGACTGCAGAACGACTCCTCTGGGCGGTGGTAAAGACGTGGCCATGTCCATTGCCCGTTACTTCTCAGGCTGGTGTACTTCCATTTTTCTTCACTACTAATGGCTCTGCCACCATGGATTGGTCGACCTTGCCTATGGATACTGTAGCAGCTATTGATAACTTTTCTACTGTTTCATTATTTGACACATTGTGTTTCTCTGTACATGTTAATTACTCTGATTCCATGCCTTGTATTATGTTAACCAATCAATCTTTGGGCTGGTTTGATAGTGATGGTTCCCGAGACTCAAATGGTAATGCTACTATAATCAAGGGTGTTTTTCCTGCTAAGGTATTGAGAGCCAATACTTCTATCTGTGTCTATTGATGATGATAATTTGCCTGTATTATTGCAAAGAAACAAAAGAGACTTTGGTATAACTGCAGCCATTGTGGCAGCCGTTGCAGCTTCTGCTGTTGCGGCGGCCACTGTCGCCGCGGCTCTCGCTACTGCTGTGCTTACTGCTGATGCTGTGAACAAGCTTGCGGGTACTGCTGCAACAGCCATGGAGACTCGGACTGTGGTGGATCAACATCTACATCGTGGTATTGTGCTTCTAAATCAGCGGGTAGATCTGCTACAAGACCAAGTGGACATTTTGAGTCAAGTACTCACTCATGGGTGTTTATTGCCCATGGATGGACTACAAGAAATTGTTAGAGTAAATAAGATGCGAGTCCATATTGCTCCCGTGAAAGATGTAATATCATAGTTGTTTAAGTCTTTTAGTTTCTTGAAGCAATGGGCAGGCATGGGTGCACTGGCTGTGGTCCTGGTACTTGCCATTGGATTGTGCCTGTGGTGTCTGGTTCGTATGCGCAAGCGGCAGCGGGTGCGGAATCTTATGCTTGTACAAGCCTTTGCCGCTTGAGAGGCAGGACAGTCCCCTCAAGCATGGCTCACCATGCTCAAGTGATCGACACAGCACAGGGTGCGAGGCAAGGCACTGCACTTGGGAGCTCTAGGTTTGAGTCCCAAGAAAAGCATGTCCTATTGCATGTGGGTTTGATGTCGACGCCCCACCTCCATGAAAAAGGCATGGGTCGGAATGGTGACTCGCCTGGGGAGGCGCCCCTCAGGAGTGTGCCATTATTTACGGCCACTTTTGCACAATGGAGATAGGACCTCTACTTTTACCTGTTGCTTGTAAAACAGAAAGGGGGAACTGTTGGGAGCTGGCGACCGCACCCTGAAAATGGCTCTGGCTTCCTGCTTCTGATGACTTAGCGGTTGGAGTTGTTAGAGGTAAACAACTCCTTGTAAGGCTGTGGGCTGGGCTCTGGCCTGCTTCCGCTGCGCTGCACCTACTGGACTCCTCCACGTGGTGCTAGTTCATTGGCGGGGCTGGGTACTTAAGCTGGGGCAGACCGACCACTCGCTCTCTTGTTCCTGTTTTCTCATCATGATTCAAAGGTCCTGAGTAAACTGCTGAAAGAAGAATCCTGTGTCGTGTTTCCCTTGCCGGCGAGGGGTCGCGACACAACTCTCTCCTGGTTTTCTTCCCACCCGGACATTTCTTCCTTTTCCTCCTTTGCAGTCTCACCTCTGTCCATGGGCTTTGGAATGATGGCGTCCTCCAAGGAGCAGCTTCCATTTTGCCTAGTAAACTCCTCTTCATTCTTCAAATCTCATCCTGAATGTCCCTCCCTCAGAGAAGCCTTTCCTTGTCTCCTTGGTCAAACATGCCCCTCTTATTAACATTCACAGCACCAGGCTTGCCTTTCTGTGTATCTCATCTTTAAACTGATTGGTATAATTAGTGAATTTCTCCCTAGAATCCAGCTCCATGAGAATAAGATCTCCTCCTACCTAAGGTATATATATCATTAGAGGCATCTTCATGGGTGTGCAGTGCACTTACACAAGGCTCACACTCAGAAGGGCCACACACAGAGCATACAGCTCTGTTATCACTATCTTGAAATTCTTGTTATATTTGAACCAGCAACCCTACATTTTTCTTTTGCACTGGCCCCACAAATTATGTAGCCAGTTCCGGTACTGATGATATCTCGAGCTCCTAGCAGCATCTGGCACATAGTAGATGCTCAACAAATATCAGTTGAATGAGTGAATGGAGAAATGACTGACTGACTAGATATAGCGTGTCCAGAGCTAAAAAAAAAAAAAAAAAAAAAATGTAGCTGGATATGTCTGACTCCCAAACCTATGCATTTTGCACTTTTCCATATGCTGTTAGACTCAGCGATGGGTCTGAGTTTGACTAAATCTGCCCACGGACCTTCCTTTCCCCCTCATTCCTCCAGATTGTTTTCTCCTGGGTAGGATTGCAGTGGCAGCATTCTCTGGCACAAACATTCCTCTGAGTCATAGAGCAATCCCATCGCGAGGGCCCAGACAGCTGCAGCTGTCAGGCATCTGTGAGTTACTTTGAGATGGCATGAAAAATATCTCCCAATTGGTTAAATCTACCTTCTGCCCTGCCCCTGGATTTGTAGGATTGACTTTTCTACAGAAGACTTTCTGGGTACATCTGAACATACAGCTCCCGCGGCTGAAAAGAATGGACCTTCTCAAGTTCAGTTGAGATAAGCCCTTACTTCAAAATTAATTTGAAGTTGATCTGCAGCTCTTTGAGCTGTCTGTAGTCATCTTAACTTAGAGGAGTAACATGAAAGGATTAGACTTGGAATCAGGAACCTGGGGCAGGAATGGAGAATTGATTCCGATTTGGTAAAGGGAATTTGTGAACTGGCTTGTCTTCCTAAAGCTGAGGAGTCTGTCTCCACGATTAAGCTTGCAGTAGATAGATTTGTAAAATCCGACCTTGAAGCCACCATCAAAGCAAAAAAACAAACAAACCTGGGGCCGCCTTTGGTGCAGTGCCCACTGGGCAAATATTTAGCTCTTTCAGCGTTCCAGAGAGGAGCTCTCTGCCCATAAACCACCTTCAAATGGCATGCCGGGAAAAGATTTAGGCTCAAAGAGAATTAGCTGGTGTGCTTTCAGCCATGCGTAAATCACACCCAGGGTAAGGGGCAGGGGGCAGGGGTTGCTATGCAAATAATCAGCCCTAGGAATGGCATAGCCCAACATTCTTTTGAATAAAAAGCTGAGCAAGGCCTGGTTCATGACATTGAGCTTTGCCACATCGATCATGTCACTTAACTACTTACCTTATCACAGTTAAGTTTGTCCTCTTGGTTTTATGTTGCAGGCATGGATAATAAATCCTGTTGGCTTTTTGTAAAAGTTGAGGGCATTAGCCTTTGGATCCATAGGTTTAAATGGCAAGTGATTAGAATCTCAAATAATCTCTGTTCGCTGACTCATATATCCTAGAAAAGTCTCAAGGGCAGTTTAAGGTCCTCAGGAGTCTGGTGGGTACAGAAAGGACACTGTAACACACTTGCCCATTCTGCAAAGATCAAGAGCTTTCAAATATCAATGTGCTCTCTTTTTGTGATATCATTCCAAAGAGAACTGGCTAGGAATGTCTCCTACCAACCAATCAACTCTCATATAATGATGATGCTCATAATCATCATCAGAAGCACTAGCCCTTTTTGGATGATTACTATATAGTATATAGTATTCTAAGCACTCTACATGTATTAGTTGATTTATTGCCTACTTACCACAACCTTCTGAGATAGGAACTATAACTTTTGACAGACGAGGAAACGGGCACAGAAAGTGACACCAGGTCACTCTATCTTGAGAGGGAACTCTAGTGATAATTCTAATGACATTTTCTGGGATTGTGTGTTATAGGATTTTGCAAAGGTGACTTGGAAAGTAAATTTTTTTGAATGCATTTTTTTTAAGTATTGGGGGTTTAACCCAGGTGTGCTTTACCATTGAGTTATATCCCCAGTTCACCCCCACAACTATCCCCACCTTTTAGATTTTTTGTTTTGAGAGAGAATCTCACTAAGTTTCTTAGGGTCTCACTAAACTGCTGAGGCTGTCCTCAAACTTGTGATCCTCATGTCTTAGCCACCTGAGCTGCTGGGATTATAGGTGTGGGCCACCATGTTCAGCTGGAAAGTGTTTTTAAGTGAACTGAAAATGCTGAAAACTTAAAGGATAGAGCTTTAAATAAAAGGAGAAAATCAACATAATGTTTAAAAAATAAAAACTTATGACTATTTGGAATGCAGTTGGAATTGTACCAAGTTCTCACACATTCTAGGCAAGTGCTCTACACCCCTAACATGGGACATGTATGCTTCAAAAGTCAACTCAAAGAAGAGAGCCAGTTATAAGGAAATCATACCCAGGTAAGATAATGAGACTTTTTATTTGGCATTTATTGATGCTTTTTGCTAGGGATTATTTTCCATATTAGGATGCAGGTCAGTCTAAGCACGTCTCAAATGTCAATCCAAGCCTCTCTTTCAATAAATATAGACTAAGGCACAGTCCATCACTGCCCTTCTTGGGGCCTCACATTGAAGTAATAGTTGCAACTTTTATTTCAAGTCACAAAGTCACTTTCTTTAAATTTATGTTCTGAGTTGGGTTCACTTGGGCTGCTTTTACAAGTTGGTAAGTCGTGAACTTTCAGATGGGACTATTATCTCTTTTTGCTCCTTCAACGGGATGCAAATCAAATTTTCAGAATAATTAAAGGGAAAACTTAACCAGAGGTACGCAGAGGTGATTAGTACAGCTTTAAGTACCCATTTCAAACTAGAAAACAAGATGGAGAAGAAATATCGGAGAGGTATCTGTAGTTGGTGAACTAAGTAGTTTCAGAAACACAAAAGTCAAAAATAAAACCAAAGCCAATAGCTAAGCTCACTTTAAATCACACGAAACTAATTATCTATCCAGGAACTAAATAATAACTGGGGAATGAGCAGTGGTCATTCTTCTAGCTGATTTTGTACCAACCCAAGATTATCAGCAAGGGAAACTTTCTTGGAGAGATGCTACTGTGGAAAACTTGCAAGTTATCTTGGGCTACAAATAGCTTTGCTTGAACTGGTCTAGAGGAAATGGAAATGGAATCTTTTATCACATGTAAGCTGGAAGTAGTAATCTACTGAGATGGAGGACATTGGTATAAGCACCCAGGGCAACCAAGGTATTACTTCCACCTCTCCCACTGACCCCCAGTGGAAACCCTTGTGTTATCAGCTCAGTATCCATTCCTCTTTCTTCTGGAAGCCTAGATATTCTTGGGTAAACCATTCACTCTCCATCTTCAGTCGCTCTGATTGTCCAACTTACCGTCTGACTTCAGATGTAACAATATAATCCAAGGCTGATCAAGAAAAAAACACCCCACTGGCTGGCTGCTGAAGTGGGTTCAGGGATGATCCCAGGATTCAAGCTGGCCAGTAAGACTTAAGCCTGTCACTCCCTTCCCATCCCGTCCCCTGCCCCGGTAATTGGTAACTTGTTTACTAAGGTTGGATTACAGGAACTTGGGACTGGAAGGGGAGTCAGGAAGCCAGAGAACACGCAGAGGCCAACGTCTAGAGACTTCATTTCGTTGAGGTCTTTTTGTTTTTGCAGTATCAGGGATGGAACCCAGGGCCTTGCACACTCTAGGCCAGTGCTCTATCACTGAGCTACACTCCCAGTACCCCTTGTGTTGAGTTTTGATTTTGCCTGAAGGTAGAGAGAGCCACTGCAGGAATGATCAGAGCTGAGACTCAAAGGTTATTTCAGCATCCATTCAAGGCCCTGGGTGTCAAGACCTCCCTTGAGGTGACAAAGGCACGTTGGGCAGAAGAGTGCTGTAGGAGCTTGTCACTCTTGAAGAGGCAGAACAGCCTGGCTCAGTGGCGCCTGCCTAAATCCCAGTGCCTTGAAAGAACAGGTATAGGGGTGGCAGGGGAGGGAGGCAACAGGGGCACCACTCCTAGTTTGGGGCCTTGGTGGATAGAGGAGCCGTTCACTTATGCCCAGGCAGGGGAGGTGGGCCAAGGCTGAGTCTGGGAACAGGCTGAATACAGACCTTCCTCTGGGGAGAGGTTCTGAAGCTTTGGCTCATGGTCGTCAGGAGGCTCAAGAAGTGAGGGGAGGGATAAGCTGGGCCAGGAGGGCATGTAGAAGGCTCCATGCTCCTGCCACAGCTCAGGAAAGCACCTGCCTCCATCACAGGATGGGTCGCAAGGATAGGCAATAAGCAGAACTTCCAGAGCCTAAGGGAAGTTGGCACAATGTTTCAGCGCCTCAGGGCACACAGGCTGGGCCCCGTAGTGCAGCAGCACTTCGAAGAAAACCTCGGGTTCCCAGTGGGGGGGCGTCCTGGGCAGCCTGCAGAGCAAGTGCAGTTCATGGGGGTGTAGCCTGCCCCATTGGGGAGCCCTGCACAGGCCCCATAGCGCAGCTGTAGCAGCTCAGCCACGGCCTTCAGCGGTTGGCACGGTGTTGTATAGTGGTGCGTGGCACTTGCGCCCAGGCGCCCTGGCCTCTAGGAGGTGGCATGCTGCGGCCTAGTGCTGCTGGCCACTCCTGGGGCCCTCTGCTTCAGCTCAAGGCCCACATTGGTCTCTGTGAGGATGGCCTTAGGCCTGAGCCTAAATAACTCCATTTTTAAAAGTCTAGTTTGAAACCTGCAGTCTCACCAGGCACATCCACAGAGCCCCCCAGGATGGCCTCAGACAAGTCACTTCTCCTCACCCTGATAATAGAGTGAAGCCCCTGGCAGGCTGTCCTTGCCTGATACAGGGGAAAGGTGAGAAGATCAGGGTGGAGACCACCAGACCAGATGTTTCTGACCTCAGGGTAAATGATGTCACTGAGAAATCTGGTGTTAGCTGATAAGGATTACAAGAGGGGTCAAAAGCCCCAAAATTTAGTATAAATAATAGAGCTGATGAACAGGCATTCAGCGAGCCAAAACAAGGATGCACTGGATCTGGAGAGCCTGATGAGGACCTGGACTGATATCCATCACTACTGTCTCAAGGGGGCAAAATTGCGACGTATGCAGTTGAGGGGAGGAATAAAGAATGTCCACGCACCTCTGCCCCTTTCAAGGCTTTATTGACTCAAATTACTCAATGCAATTTCACTCTATAGGTTCTGAATCAAGGAAATGACAATCCTTAATGCTCGGCACTGCAATAGACATAATCAATTCACAGCAAACAATTCTAGATTAACTCTAAGCACTGCAAAACAGGCTTAATCATGACAGGCTCATGACAGACATTCCCTCTGCCTGCTACGTTCAAAAGTCTCAAGCCTTAGGCTTTGTGTCCAGCAGATGCACACTCACTCAGGCCGCAGTGATCAGGTCCAGAACCAAGGCAGGCTTTTCCTGGCGTGGAGTGGACGACTGGTGGAGGAGGGGGTCTTAGGGAGGAGTTGCAGATCTCACCAAGGTCCAGACGAGGCGGTAGAGTTTGAGAGCGGTGAGGATCATGCAGAGGCTCAGAAACGATGAGAAGTGATGGGATGTCAGGTCCTCACCAGGCTCTCCAGCTCGAGTGCATCCTTGTTTTGGCTGGCTGAATCCCTGTTCATTAGCTCTATCATTTATACTAAATTTGGGGGCTTTTAACCCCCCTTTCAATCCTTATCAGCTAACACCAGATTTCTCAGTGACATCATTTACCCCGAGGTCAGAAACATCTGGTCTGATGGTCTCCACCCTGATCTTCTCGCCTTTCCCTCTTATCAGGCGAGGACAGCCTGCCAGCGGCTGCACTCTCTTTATCAGGGTGAAGCTGAGTAACTTGTCTGAGGCCTTACTGGAGGGATCTGTGGGTGTGCCTAGTGAGACTTCAGGTCTGCTTAGGCCTAAGGCCATCCTAACAACTTGTCATCCTTCTCCTAATCCTCTGCGTGATCCTCACCACTCTCAAACTCTATGGTCTTGTCTGGACCCTGGTGAGAGCAGCAATTTCTCCACAGGACCCTCTCTTCAGCTGGTCGTCCTGATCATGGCGGTGTGAGTGAGTGCGCATCTGCTGGACCTAAAGCCAAGGGCTTGAGATTTGGAGCTGACATTTGAACGTAGCAGGCAGAGGGAATGTCTGTCATGAGCCTATCATGAGCCTGTCATGATTAAGCCTGTTTTGCAGTGCTTAGAATTAATCTAGAATTGTTTGCTGTGAATTGATTATGTCTATTGCAGTGCCGAGCATTAAGGATTGTCATTTCCTTGATTCAGAACCTATAGAGTGAAATTGCATTGAGTAATTTGAGTCAATAAAGCCTTGAAAGGGGCAGAGGTGCGTGGACATTCTTTATTCCTCCCCTCAACTGCATACGTCGCAATTTTGCCCCGTCCTGACAGCCTCCTAAACCTGTCACTTTTGTTAGAACTATTGGGATTGGGGCTTCCTTTATCTTTCTGTTATAAGTTGATAAGCTAGTAGGATATATCCTGGAATTACTAGGAATGCTCTGATCCCCAATGGGTAGATTCTACCCGAGAATGAAGCCATCACAGGGAGAAGCAAAGCTCAAACAGCAGGAAAGACAAAGGCTTAATAGGATCATATTTGAGTGCTGAGAGCCATTAGCCAAGTAGGCATGACAATTTCCTTGCCAGCGTACCCCATGTTGCTTAGAGGAAGGACTCGTGGAAATGGCCTTGCCTTTGGACCCAGGTCATTTGCAGTGACATTGCATGTATGCTTGAGTAAGGTGACTTTGCTCAAGGACCAGGGCGGATCCAGGTTTAGGGTGTATCCTACTGGGATTAGGGAGTATCTCGCTCCTTGGGTTTAGGGTGGTTCCAGGTTTAAGGTGTACCCTGCTGGGAATAGGGTGTATCCTGCTGCCTCAGGCAAGCCAGCTCCTTGAATTCCCATTGAGTTCTCCTGGGATTAAAAAAGTATTTGGGATTTGGAGCCTGGTGGAGTAGGTGGATTTTGCCCAGAACGTGTGTAGAGTGCCGGTGTGAGTTTGGGAATTAAGAATTGCTGTTTGAATCTACAAGGTGTGTGGTGGCTCGTGATTTTGTGTCCAGCCAGACTGTGGCATTTGAGAATCAGTAACCAGGGCTGGGGCTGGGGCTCAGAGGTGGAGCACTTGCCTAGCACGTGTGAGGCACTGAGTTCAATCCTTAGTGCCACATAGAGACAAGTAAATAAAATACAGGTATTTTGTCCCCATACAACTAAAAAATACACATTGTGAGAGAGAGAGAGAGAGAGAGAGAGAGAGAGAGAGAGTCTTCTCTCAACTATCTCTTGTAGGAACGGTGGAAAAGCTCCTTAAACTCAACAAGCCAAAGCAACCGTTTATGTTTCTGAGATTTTATTAGCAGGACCATAGGGGCCAGTCGCAGAAGAGAAGGGGGGAAGAGAGGGGGGGAGGGGAGGGGAGGGAAGGGAAGGGGGGAAGGGGAGGGAAGAGAGGGGGAGAGTAAGAGCAAGCACGAACAGGGTGTTGATATTTATGGGCTTAAGGCAGGATGAGGAGGATCAGGGCGAGTGGGCTGCTACTTCTTCATTGGCCGAGAGTTCGAGCCACTTCAGGGATTGGTGATTCGCCATTCAAAGTTCGAGCAATTCACAGGGATTGGAGGTGAGGGTTCGTGCGCCATTCAGTGCATCATGGACCTGAGCTCCCAGAAGAGAAGCGCTCCATCTTTACCAACATCCCTTCCTTAGTGAGGGCTTATTCTGGCCACCCTATTTAATATAACCTGGTCCCCACCCTGCATCCTAATCCCCTTTGCTAGAATCTTCTTTTTCTCTTTTCCATAACATTATCAACTTTTAACGCACTAGATTATTTTCTGTTTAATATGGTTGTTGTTTGTCATCTGTTTCTGCTAGAGGCTCCAACAAGGACAGGGGGTCTTGGTCCGTTTTGTCCCCTAGTGTATCTGGAGGACCTAACATGAAGTCTGGACATCATTTTAGTGTTATTTAAAATGAGCATGAGCCAGTGAGATTTCACTCATGTTACCATTTTAAGCAAGACTTTTGAAGGTTAGGACTAGATATTGTACATGGTCCAAAAGCTAAAGAGAAATCGCTAATGTCACACTTGTTGGTAAATGCCGAAGTCTGGCTGGGCACAAAATAACCGAGCCACCACAAAGCCTTGTAGATTCAAACAGCAACTCTTTATTCCTGAACTCTCACCGGCACTCTACACACACTACCTGGGAATACACTCCCTCCACCGGGCTCCTCGCGCCAATTCTCTCAGAACCCTGCAAGAACTCAAGGAGCAGGCGCCTGAGGCAGCAGGATCCGCCCTATTCCCAGCAGGATCCACCCTAAACCCTAAACCCTGAGCAGGGTCACCTTTCAACCCAAAATGCCATGCTCATTTCTACTTGGCTATGGCTCTCAGCAGGTAAAGATGGCACCTGGAGCACTTCTCTTCTGGGAGCTCAGGTCCATGAAGCACCATGAAGCACTGAATGGCGCGCAAACCATAACCTCCAATCCCTATGAATGGCTCAAACTTTGAATGGCACATCACCAATCCCTGAAGTGGCGCAAACTCTCAGCCAATGAAGAAGTAACAGCCCACTCGCCCTGATCCTCCTTATCCTGCATTAAGCCCATAAATAGCAACACCCTGTTCATGCTGGCTCTCTTACTCTCCCCCTCTCCCTCTCACCCACTCTCTCTCACCTGTGCTCTCTCTCACTCTTCTCCCTCTCCCCTTCTGCTCTCTCCTCTCTCTCTCCCTCTCACCCTCTTACTCTCCCCCTCTTCTCTCTCTCTCTCTCTCTCTCTCTCTCTCTCTCTCTCTCTCTCTCCCCTCCCCACCCCCCTTCTCTTCTGCTACTGGCCACTACGGTCCTGCTAATAAAATCTCTGAAAGGTAACCGGTTGCTTTGGCTTATTGAGTTTTCGGAGCTTTTTCTGCCATTCCTACAACACTATACATTTATTAATAGAAAATATAAGTCTCTGGTCCAAGACCTTATCATCCACTGCCTATACCATATTTTCTCTTGGATATCTTCAAGATATCTCAGATTTTACAATTCAAAAATTGAATGCCTAATTTTTCCCCTCAAAATTTTATCCCCTCTTGTTCTTTCTGTCCAGATATTGTGGTGCATGCCTCTAATCCCAGTGACTTGGGAGGAGGAGGCAGGAGGATCACAAATTGGAGGCCAACTTCAACAAGGTAGTGAGGCCCTAAACAACTTAGTGGGATCCTGTCTCAAAAAAAAAGGACTGGGATGTAACTCAGTGGTAAAGCACCTCTGAGTTAAATCCCCCACTACTCACCCCCCCCGCCGCCACACACACAAAAACACATACACAGACAGACACAAATCTTGTTCTCTCCGAGCTCTGTATCCTGAAGAAGGATATAACCTTCCATCCAACTAAACAGCCTAAAGCTCTAGGACTTACTCTTGACATCTACCTTTCCCTTATCTTCTCTATCCAGCTTATCACTTAGTTCAGCTCTTTTTACTGTTTAACTATTCTTCCCTCCCTATTCCCCAGTTCTGGGGATTGAAACCACAGGTGCTTTACCACTGAGCTACATCCCCAGCCCTTTTTTTAATGTAAATTTTTTATTGATATATGCCAGCAGAATGCACACATCCCTTTTTAATTAATTTTTGAGACACGGTCTCACTAAGTTGCTGAGATTGATCTTGGACTTGTGATCAGCTCCTGCCCAAGGCTCCCAAGTTACTGGCATTACAGGTGTGCACCAGTGCATTTTCAAATCCGTCAAATCTGTTTGCACTTCTTTCAAATCTGTCTACTTGTCTTCATATTTAATATAACCTCTTGCTTGGACTATGGCAATAATATTCTTTTTTTTTTTTTGGAGGGGTACTGGGGATAGAACTCAGAGGCACTTGACCACTGAGCCATCTCTCCAGCCCTATTTTGTATTTTATTTAGAGACAGGGTCTCGCTGAGTTGCTTAGCACCTTGCTTTTGCTGAGGCTGGCTTTGAACTCACGATCCTCCTACCTCAACCTCTCGAGCCACTGGGAGTACAGCCATGGGATACCATGCCTGGCAGCAATAATAGTCTTGTTCCCATTTTTCTTAATCCCTTTTGTTATAATCAAAGCTTCATCCCTGGGTTTCATAAATTGACTTCCAAACCACTAATGTATAATCGAATCAAGCCTTTATTGAAGCACACCGGTGGCGACTGACCAGAACATAAAGCTGATCCCCTGATCAGCCCCGAACTATTGCAAGGGTGCTCCTATAAGCCTGAAAACCACAAAAGGGATGTTCGGGGGTCTAGCCAATGCAAGCAAGCCAGATTACAGAAGCGGGAAAGTGCAGTCAAGCCGAGGGAAGCCTAACCAATCACAGCCCAATCACCCCAGTTATAGAAACAGAGCCCCGTTACCCTAGTTATAGAAAAAATGCCCAAATTAGGTAGTTCTGTGATCTTAAAGGTTTCTATAGCAAAAGGAAAAAAACATCTTGCCCCAGTCATGACCCTTCTACTTGGCATGGTTGCTTTATAGGATGAAGTCATAAAACAAAATGGAGTCACATTTGCTTCTACTATCACACTTTAAGCACTCCTTTGATATTGCACTCAGATGTCTTTTCAAAAGGCAAATCTGATCATGTCTTTCCTTTTTGTTTCTACCTAGAGTTGGGATTCATTGGCTTGATTTGAAATATTTAAGAGTTTCACTTTCTTTTATGGAATGGTTGGTCCCTTTGGGGGTTCACCTCTAAGCTGCAGTCAAACTCCTCTATAGTCTGCTCTCCTAACCCCAAGAGGCACAGACAGAGGCACAGGCTGGTGTGGGATAACAGAAGAGCAGTGAAAGGGAGACCTAGAGGAGGGAGTTTATGTGCCTTTTGTATCCGAAAAGGCATGCAAAGCCCCTGGCCCGGTCTTTGTCTCTTGGTGTACTGACACTTTTATATCATCAACATGATAAGGAATCAAAGTGAGGTCTGAGTCAGCAAAGAAAAGCATCCCAAGTTTTGGAAACCCCCTGATGGCTTCCCAGTGATCCTCCTGTAAACAAAAATTCCTCTTGTATGTAATTTTGTATAACCCTGAGGATCACCTTCCCTTTCCATGCATTTTCCCTTCTCTCTCCCTTTCCCTCCCCCCTCTCATCCCTATTAATGTTAATCTTCTTCTCCTGTTCTTTGTCCCTACTCTGTCCTTAGTTACTCCCCTTATATCAAGGAAGTCATTTGGCATTTGTTTTTTAAGGATTGGCTAGCTTCACTTAGCATAATCTGCTCTAATGCCATCCATTTCCCTCCAAATTCTATGATTTTGTCATTTGGGGGTTGAGAGAGAAGAGGGGAGGGGAGGGGAGGGGGGATAGTAGAGGTTAGGATAGAGAACAGAATTCATCAGACACTAGAATGGCAATATGTAAATCAATGGAAATGTAATTGATGTAACTGATGTGATTCAGCAATCTGTATACGGGGTAAAAATGGGAGTTCATAACCCTTTTGAATCAAACTGTGAAATATGATATATCAAATTAGATGTAATGTTTTGAAAGACCAACAATAAAAAAAAAAAATTCCTTCGCTCTGTCAAACACCTGTCATGCCTGGGCCCACTTACTCCTCCAGCCTAACTTCAGCCCCCAGTCCTCACTCCCTGTACAAGGCCCACATCCTTCTTTCACCACCTCAGGACTTCTGTTCATGCCATTCCATTGCCTGGAATGCCTCTCCACTGGGTTAATGCCTCCCATCCTCCAGCCCACCTCTCTGGGGAAAATGCTCCTGACCAAATCAAAGTCCCTCCTCTTAGAACAACCTGTCCTCTCCACAGCAATTATACTGGTTGGCAAGCCTCTTTGTGGATTATTTGATGAATGGCTTTCTCCCCCAACTGGGTGGTAAGCTCATGAGTGCAGGAACTGTAAATTCTGCTTACACTTGACTCCCTAGTGACTAGCCAAGTTCCTGACCCAGAGTAAGTCCTCAATACATATTTGTTGAATAATAGGATAATAAAATAAATGAATATGTAAATGAATGAAGTAATTAGAGATATTCTAGTATCTGGAAATTTCCAAGATATCTATTTTAAATGGCCCCAAACAACAACCATTGCTGGATTATTTCATTGTTTATTCTAAAACTGCCATATCCGTGCCCCAGGTAACAATTTATACAACATGGTGCTTAGGTCCTCAAATAGATCCTATGATATTAATATGAATTTGTGGCTCTAAGCCATAGTTTGGAGAAGACAAATATTATCTTCTTACCACATTGAAATATGGTTTCAATCTCTTAGAGGAGATCACCAAAAAGCAAGCTGTGAAAATTTTATACCGTGGACCTAATTTTACATCCTAGTAAAAATCTGATACTGTTTGGAAAATTCAATAAGAATCTATTTGCAGACTTAATTGGTGTAAAGAACTTTTCCAGGTTACAGGTTACCCAGCTTTGCAAAAGCAGAGCTCAAGACCCATCTCTCCCTGGTAAGCTTAAAGGCGGGTGATGAAGAGGTGTATAATTTTCACCATCATGACATGCTGAAAGATATGTGGTCCTTATGCTTAGAGTAGGATTGCTTTGATCATTATGAGGATGTGATTAAGCTTCCATCTGATGATAGAAAGAGCTAACACACACACACAGAGAAGAGCTAACACTTAGTACCAACTATGCCAGGCAATATTCTAAATTCTCATTTAATCCCCATAACAATTATAAATGATGTTGGTACTATCATTTCCTCCAGTTTATAGGTGAAGAAACTAAAGCACAGAAAGATGATATAATTTTCCTAAGATTATACTAAGGGCTTCTGGCTGCAGAGCTCACCTCCACACTGTTTGCTATGGTCCCCACTAACCCTGTGGCTGCTGAGCACTTGAAATGTGGCCAGTCAGGATCCAGATGCACTGTATGTGTGAAATGTGCACTATATTTTGAAGACATTATGAAATACAAAGAATATCTTATTAATAATATTTCAATTGATTATATATCTGTATGATAATATTTTAAATATACAGGGATGTCATTAAAATTAGTTTCAGCTATTTATTTTCTTTTTTATGTAATATTTAATTCTATTTGTATCTACTTTGATTGGACAGTGCTGGCCCACACTCACGCTGCATTGGCCCTTCATGGACAATGAATGCCTGCACTTTACATAGGGCTATTAGCAAAGTAAATGAACTATCAGCATGAATGATGCATTGTAAAATGTGGAAGAGAAAAAAGAATAGAATTAATGGTGCCACCCCCAGTTTATCAGCAGCACTAAAATCCCAAATCAGGGAGAGACGTTAGCTTTTGTCTTTAGCACATAGAGCTCTGCAGTGTGATTCATTGTCTAGGACCCTTCTCATTTCTAGACCCTGTCCTGGCTCCAGCCTTTGCAGACTTCAGCAACCTATTGACATCTTCCTGTTCTCTTCTAGATAGCAGGGGGGGGGGAGCATCCTTCCTGATGATTTCTCTTTGTGCCTGTTAGCATTTCCTTATATCCAGAAATTGTATCTATTCATGGACTTGTTCTTTTTTTCCTCCTCAGCTTTATTGAGTAATAATGGACACATAAAAATTGCATTTATTTAAGGTATACAATAAGATGCTCTGGTATAAATATATATTGTGAAGTGATTATCACAATAAGCTGATGAACAGATCGGTCACCCTGTATGGTCACCTTGTTTCGTGTGTAGTGAGAACACTTTAAGATCTACTCTCCTAGCAAATTTCAAGTACACAATACCTCTTCATTATAACAAGTTATAAAGTTATGAAAACTTTTTTTAAATAAAATACGAGGAAGGCTCTATTATTATCTCTATTTTCAGATTAGACAATAAAATATTGCCTCGGCGGACACAACATCTTTGTTTGTATGTGGTGCTGAGGATCGAACCTGGGCCGCACACATGCCAGGCGAGCGCGCTACCGCTTGAGCCACATCCCCAGCCCATGAAAACTTTTTAAAAGACATTTGATAATAAAATATTTTGGTGTGTGAATGAAAATAATATATAGATTCTTCCTCCTTTTTACGACACATTCTAGAGCACCCTATGTGCAGGCCAAACCACAAGACGTTCCTCCTGGAGGTTGCATTTTAACTGAACCAGTATTCACCAGGCCCTGCTATGGGTTGAGCACTGAGGGTGTGAAAACTGATGATCAAGGTTTTGCCTTTAAAGCAGGTCATAGGGAAGAAAAAGTAAGTTTTAAAGAAATCACTGTCATTACTTTGATTACCACGTTAAAACTCCTAGGAAGTGGGGGCAGTGCTGTTACTTCCATTTTTCAGATGAGGCTGTGTTGCTGAGAAATGAGCTCCGCTGCTAGGGCCGGGCTGTTAGAAATGGTAGATGCATACACCCCACCCCAGATTACTCTGTTACCCTGATCATTGGCTCTCCTCGGGGCTGCCATGAGGAGCTCTGCCCAGATCAGGGGGAGGAACTCTAAGTAGACCTCTGTGTTCTCCAACATGGTGGCCACTAGCCACACATGGCGATTTAAACTGAAATTAATTACAATCAGCTAATATAAAATAACTCAGTTCTTTATTGGTGACAGCCTCCTTTTAAATGCTCAATCGCCACAAGTACTTGGTGGCTACCAAATTGGGCAGCAGAGAAGAGAATGTTTCCCTACAGAGAATGCTACTGGATAGTGCTGCCATGAATTCATTTTAATTTGGTATTTATTAACAAATAACAATCCATGCTTACTAAAAAAAAAATTACTCTAAATGAGGCCTTATTTAAACCTTCTAACAATTTCTATGAGGAAGCCTCTATTATTATCTCTATTTTCAGATTAGGGAACTGAGGCCAGAGGAGTGTTGTTGGGATCTGAATACAGTTAGTCTAGTGCCAGAGTGGGTGTCAGTCCTCCTTGGTGTAGTCCTTGAACCACCACCAGCGGCAGCAGCAGCATCACCTGCTAACTTGTGTGAAATACAAATCCTTAGGCCTCCCCAGAACTGATGAATCAGAAGTTCTTGGTGGGACACAGTTGTGTTTTAACCTCTGCATTCTGTTGTGTCATATTCTGTGGCATGCCTAGAGTGCCGCTCGGCCTGGCTAGTAGTATCTTTTATATATATAATATTTATATTTATCTCTTTCTTTCTTTCTTTATTTTTATGTGTTGCTGAGGATCGAATCCAGTACCTCACAAGAACGAGGTAAGCGTTCTACCGCTGAACTATAACCCCAGCCCCTAGTAGTATCTGGCGCAGTCTGTTTGGGCACAATTCAGGAGCCACTTGTCAAAAGAAACTAAGTTTATTTTTAGAACTACAAACGCCAAACAAAACAGCTCCTCAGGAAAAAACCCTCAGAGCCCAACTGCCACCACCAGCTTCCACAAGCCTCTCACCCCCACACCAGCCTCTCCACCTCCCCCAATCCTCCTGCTCTTGAGGCCGATTGGCTGGGTTGTGTGGGCGGAGCCAAAGAAGTCCCCCAATGAGCAGCTCCGTGGAGGAGCCAATCAGCTAGATGGTGCTGGGGCCGCTGTGAGCCAATCATCAGCTGGCAGTCTGAAGGGCAGGGAAACAGCCCAATGAACATCACCGCAGAGGAGCCAATCAGCTAGATGTTGCTGGGGCCGCTGTGAGCCAATCATCAGCTGGCAGTTGGAAGTTTGCTGGGGCCCCTTTGGCTGTGGCTCTCAACAGTATCTTTTAATAGGAGAGTATGTGTCCAACAAAAACTTTTTTACTGGAATACAAAGAATAATTGCTAATGAATGTGTACTGAGCACTCATCCCATAGCAGATTTAAGGGTCCATTTTTAATTGAATAATCTAAATGAGCTAACTTGTCCATTTCTACACAGTAAGAGGATTTTGTTCTGTTCCCCCCCCCCCCAGGACTTGGGCTTGAACCAAGTGCACCACTGAGATACATTTCCAGCCCTTTTAAAATTGTGAGACAGGCTCTTTGTAAATTACCGAGGCCGGCCTTGAACTTGTGATCTTCCTGCCTCCACCTCCCAAGTAGCTGGGATTACAGGTGTGAGCTACCCCTTGGGCACAAATGAGTTTTTTCGTTCTCTGTTGCTTGATCATCTCCTCCTCCTCCTCCTCCATCACCACCTCTTTCTCCTTCTCTCCTCCGGCTCTTTCTTCTTCTCCTTCTCTCCCTCCTCCTTTTTCCTCTTCTCTGGATCTCATTCTATCCATTTTTTAAAAATTCAGCCTAAGGCTGGGCATTGTGGCTCATGCCTCTGATTCCAGCGACTTGGAATACTGAGGTAGGAAGATCACAAGTTCAAGGTCGGCTTCAGTAAGTGAGACCCTGTCTCAAAAGAATAAGAAGGACTGGGCATGTATCTCATTGGTAAAGCACCCCTGGGTTCAATTCCTAGTACCAAAAAAAAACAAACAAACAAAACCCTAAAATCTTTCCACATCAAAAGATATATACCTTAGAATACACCAACCTGACCTGAATTTCTGTCCCTGGAGGTTTTAAAACAGCAGAAATTCACTCATTCTGTTACATTCTCCCGTGTTACATGTCTTTATTGACATCTAATATGCATCAGGCATTGTCTTGGCTAACAAAGAAGAGACAAATTTCCTCCCTTTAGGAGGCTTTTATTCTTAGCTTCTCATTCAAAATCTATATTCTTATACTGTTTGTGAAGAGAAAAACAATAAATAAGCAGATAAATAAAAACAACAAATGCAACAGGAAAGATTCTGTGCTAGGGAATAATCATGACCTCTCTGAGATACCTTGAAGATACATGAAGGAAGGAAAAAAAAACTGTCATTCAAAGAGCCTAGAAGATGGAATTGCAGACAGGAGCAGGGACAGTATATGCAAAGGCCCTGAGGTGGGAGTTTGGCTAGTTCAAGGAACTGACAGGTGGTGGGTTTTAGGGGAAGGTCATTTGGGAGGGCTGAGCTAATGTTGGAAATACAGGAAGAGGCCAGATCATGCAGGGCCACATAGCAAGAAGTTTGGATTTAATTCTAAATGGGATTTTATGCTTTAACAAGGAACAACAAAAGATCATGACCTACTTGTGATCTTTTACAGATTTTTTTAGTTGGTTATTTTTTTGCAGTACTGGGGGTGAGGATTGAACCTGGGGTGTGCTACCACTGAGAAGATACATTCTTAAAACATCTTTTTAAATTTTATTTTATTTATTTATTATTTTTTGAGACAGGGTTTGGCTGAGTTGCCCAGGCTGGCTATGAACTTACAATCCTCCTGCTTCAGCCTTTGGAGTTGCTGGGATTACAGGTGTGTGCCACAGTGCTTGACTGAACTGAATCCTTTTCCACACACATCTCTGTATGTATGTGTGAATGTATCTGCAAAAATATATGCCTCTCAGTGCCATGGGTGCTACTTGTAATCAGTGTCATGATCTTTTGCAGTTTTAAAAGATCATTGATTTTAAGAGCCAAGACTGGAAGAAGGAAGGATAGTGGCTGTGTCCACATGCCTGATGATAATGGAGATGGAGCTTAGGAGATAGATACAAAAGTATTTCGGGGGCAGATAACTGTGTGCTCAGGACCTGATTAATAGGTAGAGTATAAATGTGTGTTCAATAAGTGAACGAACAAATAGATGTTTCTCTAGGACTTATGATGCCCCTTTAATGCCTATTTATTGAACAAGTAAACCTGACAAGGGGGTGGCAAGAAGCTTCTCTGGTAAGAGAAGCTTACCAAGCTTACCAAGCTTCTAAGAGAAGCTCTAAGTTTTTTTTTTTTTTAATTTTTAAAATTTGTTTTAATTAGTTGTACATGACTGTAGAATGCATTCATGTACTTTGATATATCACACATAGATGGGATATAATTTCTTATTTTTCTGAGTGTACATGTTGCAGGATCACATTGGTCATACAGTCACATATATACATACAATAATAATATCTGTTTCATTCTACTGTCTTTCCTATCCCCACATCCCCTCTCCTCCCCTTCCATCACTTCCCTCTACCTAATCTAAGGTAACACTATTCTTCCCTAGTATCCCCACCTTATTGTGAATTAGCATCCGCATATTAGAGAAAACATTGGGCCTTTGGTTTTGTGGGATCGGCTTATTTCACTTAGCATGATATTCTCCAACTCCAACCATTTACTGGTAAATGCAGTAATTTCACTCTTCTTTAAAACTGAGTAATTTCCCAATGAGTATATATACCCTATTTTCTTTATCCATTCATCTCTTGAGGGACACCTAGGTTGGTTCCATAGTTGAGCTATTGTGAATTGAGCTGCTATAAACAATGATGTGGTTGGGGCTGGGGTTGGGGCTCAGCGGTAGAGCACTTGCCTAGCACATGCAAGACCCTGGGTTCGATCTTCAGCACCACATAAAAATAAATAAACAAAGGTATTGTGTCTAACTACAACTAAAAATAAATAAATATTTTAGTAAAAACATTGATGTGGCTGCGTCACTATAGTATGCTGGTTTTAAGTCCTTTGGGTGTAAACTAAGGAGTGAGAAGGCTGGGTCAAATGGTGGTTCCATTCTCAATTTTCTGAGGACTCTCCATACAGCTTTCCATAGTGGTTGCACCAATTTGCAGTCCCACCAGCAACATATGAGTGTGCCATTTCACCACATCCTCAGCAACATTTATTGTTGCCTGTATTCTTGATGATCGCCATTCTGACAGGAGTGAGATGAAATCTTAGAGTAGTTTTGACTTGCATTTCTGTAATTGCTAGAGATTTGAACACTTTAGTGACAGCTCTAACTTGTGGAGTGCCTTTTGCCTTTTTTTTTTTTTTTTTTGGTAGAACCCAGGGACACTTCACAACTGAACCACATCCCCAGCTCTTTTTATCTTTTATTTTGACATATGATCTCACTAAGTTCCTTAGGGCCTTGCTAAGTTGCCAAGGCTGGCTTTGAACTCACAATTCTCCTGTCTCAGCCTCCCAAATTGCTGGGATTACAGGCGTGCACCACCACACATGGCTCCATTTTATTTTTAATTCTGAGACAGGATCTCCCTAAATTGCTGAGGGTTTTGCTAATTTTCTGAGGCTGCCCTTGACGTTGCCATCCTCCTGCCTCAGCCTTCCACATTGCTGGGATCACAGGCATATGCCCTGCAAGTGGCACTTATGAAGTGCCTTTCATGTGCCATTTGTGCATTTGTCAATTCATCCTCACAAGAGTTCTATGGGGGTGGGGGTGCTATCATCACCCCTATTTTACAGCTGGGGAAACAAACTCATAGATTCTTTTAACACCTTTATTCCATAAGGGTTTGTTGCAGGATGCCATGGATCATAAGCACCAGAACTAATATTGGACCCGGGTCTGTCTGATACTGAAGCTCATTCACTATTACTGGGTTATGCTGTCTCTAATAAAAATAAGAAAATTGAAAAAAAAAAAAACCAGACCTTCCCTCAATCTGCTCTGTAATTTATGTGACAGTAAGTACAAAATGGGAGGTGGACAGGCTCAGTTCAGAGCACAGCATAAGCCTGCAACCCTGACCTTTCCTCCCTAACTCAGAACACTCATCTGTATGACACCAGGATCTCTTGCCATGAGTGGAGACAGGGAGCTGGCTGGCTCCATGCGTCTGCATTCCCACTTGCTGTCCCCTGGGTCCAACTGCTTGCAGCTCCCTGATATTAGGTCTCGATGGCTAAGTCTGGCCTGGCACCAGGGAGAGGGACTCCGAGGCTGAGAATTCTTGCTGGCCGCTGGGAGGGCTAGATAACACCAGAGAGATGCTGGCATGCTCAAAAGAAGAAGCGCTATTTTGAGAATATGGTCAAGTAATGTTTCACAGTGGAAAAACCAGTGGCACTCTGCAGTAGGATGTGACCTGACATGAGTTATAGCTTGGGCATCAGTGCCCTGGGTTTCTATTTTTATCCCTAAACTTGCAGTTGGAACTCTTTAAAAGGCTGGTACCTAAGAAAGAGATAAAAGCCTCTTTTTTTTTTTTCTAATATTTCTGGAAAATATCAGAGTTTAAGATTGACAGCCAACCTGTTAAATCTATTATCAGATGATAGACCTGGATTTTAAGATATGGATTTAACATAAAGGAACACAACACAGCTATTAAAATAATGATATGAAGTTTTATTTGTCAACAAGTAAACAAGTTCCTGCAACATTTTTTTGGGCAAAAAGATGGTTACAAAATAGAGCGCATACCATGGCGCCATTTTGTAAAATATGTACATGTTTATTATTTGTATAGAAAAATTTGAGGAGATATAACATACATTAATGTGGTTATTGTGATTTTTATTTATATTTTATAAACTTTTAGCAAGAAGTTTGAATTATGTGCCTAACCAGAAAGGTTAAAAAAACGGGGGGCAGGGGGATGCAGCAGTTTCTGTATTGAAGGAAAAAGATGGTGGCCAAGGGACCTCTGACCAAATGCTTGAGGGAAACCGTAAAGGGTGAGGTTGGGGTGAGGCCCAACACCTTGGCTAAGGTTTTGTTTCTAATATTCTCATAAAAGAAAGTATTCTATTTCTAAAATTGTCCCCAGATTGTTTATGTTATGTTGACTTATGTTATGTGAGCTATGGGTTAGATTTATAAATGTGGATTCAAAGAACATCCACAAAACTCTTAAGAAGAAAAAGAAAAATTAATCAGCCATTGCGTTCAAAAGTTTAGTCAGTGCACTGGAATGGATTAACATGGGACACTTGGGCTGGGACCAGAACAGCTGTTTTTGTAAGGTTAACAGATGTCTACCAAAGGCAGACAGTCTGGGAGAGGAGAGATGATTTTTGTAAGACAGGAGATCAAAGAGCTTCAGGCACCTTGACCGTGAGAGTTAATGGGGGCCACTCAGCAGAGGGAAAGCAGAAAGCTACTCTCAGCATGTGCCAGGGCAGAATTCATCTGCCATGCTCATCTCCCCTAGTTCCTTAATCTAGGAAGAGGGTTTTATTCCCCTTCAGTTTTTTCCTCAACTAGATATACCTAAACTTCAATTCATTTAAAGAGCATAATGGTTTTTTTTTTCTTTTGGAACAGGAAATTGAACCCAGAGGGTTTTGACCCCTGAGCCATATCCCAGCCATTTTTAAGACTTTTTAAATTTTGAGACAGGGTTTCTCTAAGTAGATTAAGGCCTTGCTAAATTGCTGAGGCTGGCTTTGAATTTGTGATCTTCCTTCCTCAGCCCCTGGAGTTGCTGGAATTACACGTGCGTGCCATCATACCCAGTCTACCATAACATTTTGGGTAAGTAGTTAACCTAAAAGAGCTTGTCACCCAGTGGCCCAGGAGACAGAGGCAGGAGGATGTTGAGCTCAAATCCAGCCTCAGCAATTGAGCAAGGCCCTAAGCAACTTAGGGAGACTCTGTCTCAAAATAAAAAGGTCTGGGGATGTGGCTCAGTGGTAAAGCACCCCTGCCTGGGTTCAATCCCTGGTACCAAAAAAGAAAAAAATTAAATAAAAACGTTGGCCTTTTACACTAGCATTTTGGAAGATTTAAGAATATGTTAAAGATTACACAATTAAGCCTGGTGTGGGGTTGCATACCTATAATCCCAGGGACTTGAGAGGATAAGGCAGGAGGATTGTGAGTTCAAAGTCAGCCTCACCAATTTAGCAAGGTCCTGAAGAACTTAACGAGAACTTGTCTCAAAATAAAACATGAGAAGGCTGTAGATGTGGCTCAGTGGTTATGTGCCCCTGAGTTCAATCCCTGGTATACACACACACACACACACACACACACACACACACACAGATTATATGATTATACATTTAAATATGGAGCACAAAGTCCTCTATGGATGTTATGGACTGAAGTGTGTCCCTGCAAAATTCATGTTGAAATCATGTACCTCAGAATGTGACAATAGCATCAATGCCGATGGAATTAGTTAACAGGAAGTCATGCTGCCATTGAATGAACCCTAATCCAGTATGACTATTATCCTCATCAAGAGGAGAAATTTGGATACATTTTTGACACACACAGTGGGGAGACAAGGGGAACAGACACGGGGAGAAGATGGCCATCTGTAAGCCAAGGGAGAGCCTCGGAGCAGATCCTCTTGCTGCCCTCAGGAACCACACTTGTTGACACCTTGATTTTGGACTTCTGGCCTCCAGAATTATGAGACAGCAAATTGCTATTGTTTAAATTATTCAGCTTGAGGTACTTTATTATGGCTTCCCCAGAAAACCAATAAAGAGTGTAAGATATCCTAATGATACTTGTGTGTTGGGCTCTACCGTAGGCACTTAAGGAGGATCATCATGGTTTTTTCATGTAAGGAAATCTCATCAAGGCTCATAAGTTAAGGGCTTACCCAAGGTCACAAAAATCCAGAAGTTGTTTCCATGTTCTCTTTCTGGATCTGGGTTCCCCAAAAACATTCTCCATCTAAATCCTTAGACACACACATGCAAAAACGATTGATCCTCCTAAAACCAAACCTTTGCTGAGAGTGCACATTTTTCTTCCTATTAGTAGCAGAAAAGATGTTGGGTCAATTATTGAAAGTATCATAAAAAATTCAAGAATAACTTTATTATTGCTGAGTTTTCTCCAAGGCAACCATATCATCAACATCATCTAAACCAGGTATAGTGGTACATGCCTGTAATCCCAGCATCTCTGGAGGCTGGGGCAGGAGGATCACAAGGTCAGTCTTAGCAACTTAGTGTAACCTTCAGCAATTTATCAATATTCTGTCTTAAAAAAAGTGAGGGGACTGGGGATGTAATTCAGTGGTAAAGCACCCTTGGGTGTTCAAACCCAGTACCAAAAAAAGAAAAAGAAAATGAACATCTTCTAAAATGAAAAGTTATGGTCTGGGAATGTACAATGTTTCCCAAGCATGCATAAGGCCCTGGCTTCATTCCCAAAACTCTCCAAAAATATATAAGTAAACAATAAAAAGTCATAAGCCTCCATGAGCAGTCGCACATACTAATAGGCTGAAGACCAGGGTGGAAGGAGGAAAGAAGAGAGAATGGAAGAAGAGACAAAGTAAATGTCCAGGCAGTGGACCTAACTGACCTTGGCATTGAGGTCAGCGGGCTCTTAGGATAAAACCACACTGTTGACCATGGCCCTCAAGACCTTTTCTCCATCTCCTCCCAACTAACTCTGTCTCACCACATCACCCCTCTAATCCTAATACAGAGGTCATCTTCTCTGACCACCTAATGTTAAACAAACCCTCTCTATCATTCTGTTCTCATGTGCCCCAGTTCTAATTCTCTGCAGAGCATGTGACACTCTTTTGTTTAAATACTTTTTTGGTTTATGATCTCTCTCTTTTGGAAAATGAGCCCCACAATCACTAGTACCCTGTCTTTTCTCTGCTGTACTGTATCCTCAGTGCCTAGAATAGGATCCAGATCATAGCAGGTCTCAACATGTGTGCTCAAAAAAATGAATGGATGGTCTTCATTTAAATTAAGAAAGAAGCCAGGCTCAATGATGCATGCCTAATCATAGTGACTCAGGAGGCCGAGGCAGGAGGATCACAAGTTCAAGGCCAGCCTCAGCCACTTAGTGTGGCCCTAAGCAACTTAGCAAGAACTTATCTCAAATTAAAAAAAATAAAATAAAAGGGGCTGAAGATGTGGTTCAGTGGTTGAGTGCCCCTGGGTTCAATCCCCTGTAACAAAAATAAAATAAAATAATTAAGAAAGAAGTTTTGCTGTTTAAGGGATGTTTCATTCGAATTCTGAGGGTGCCAATCCAATTTTTAATTTAGTTTAGGGATCCATTTTAACATAATTCGGCACAGAACACATTCTAGAGAAGCTGGTTTCTTTCTCAACCATGGTATGGGAGGTTGAGATTGTAGGATCTCTCTGTGTAGAAGTAGGAGAATCTCAGTATACGATACATTTGGGGGACTGGTAACCTAGTACAGTCAGGAGAAAAGCAATGCTTCTACTCAAGACCAGTCAGTGAAATTTCCAAGGTCCTTCCTGGGCTGCTGACTTCACCAGCTTTCTTCAGTATAGCAAGGAAGTGAAGATCAGGGTCTCTGTAGTGAGACATCCTGGACTTGGATCCCAGCTCTACCCCTTCCAAGTTGTGTGACTCCTTGAGCACATGGTATCACCTTGCAGGTCCTGTGGGTGATGATTATTACATACTCGTCCCAGAATTTCTATATAGCAAGGACTTAGGAGCAGCCAGATGGTTGGACAGAGATGTGAGGCACTGTGTTGAGAGCTGGTTTTGCTCTCGACTTAGATTGTTTATTTTGAGGTCCTGGTGGAGATTTAGTGGATACAAAAGACCTCCCAAGATAACTGTTGGTGCCACCAGTGGGTGGTTGTGTAAATTTAGTAAGATAAGGTTTAAAAGCCCTTAGCAGAGTGCCCAGCACCTAATGAGGGCTGGACAAATGTTCCCAAGCTTCACTGCCACGTAGATGTCCATGAGAGTAACACAAGGACCTCTCCTAACACACAACCAAAATGAATCTTCCAACGTGGGAATACAGAGAACGGGGATCTCAACTAGTCCCTGAGGAGCACTAGCATCCATAGAAGAATCAAAGTTTAAATAATAGATATTTAAGGACATCAAATATATTGTCTCTCAGGAAAAAAGTCTCCTTAGTTTTGCATCTTTATGAGGACTTCTGCTATTGCACACTCTCACAATTATGTCACACAGCACTGTAACAATGAATAAATTGTTGTCTCAAGGAATTTAAGTCAATTGTTCAAGACTGAAGATTCAAACTCAGATTTTTCTACTTTAAGTCTACATTATTTTTTTTTTACCGAGAAAATTCAATGCTCAATCACACATATTTTTTAAAAGCATAACATTGTATTTTGTTATGCCAGTGACTTTTTCTATGCTATAAACCTGACTGCAATGATTCCTCATTTATTTAGTTTACTTATGAATTCCTTTTTATTAACAAATGACTCTCCAGAAATGAAGGGATGGATAAGAATAGGAAAGACAGTGGAATGAATCTGATATGTCTTTCTTATGTGCCAATATAAAAATACCACAGTGAATCTCCACATCATGAACAACCACAAGACTGGGATCCCAATTAGAATAATATGTACTCCATGCCTGTATAAATATGTCAAAATATACTCTACTGTCATGTATAACTAAAGAGAAAAAAAATGACTCCCCAGGTTGTCAGATTTCTTTCATCAAAAACCATATACCACCAGGCCTGGTGGCACATGCCTGTAATCCTAGTGATTTGGGAGGCTGGGGCAGGAGGATTGCAATTTCAAATCCAGCCTTAGCAATTTAGCAAGGCCCTAAACAACTCATCGAGACTCTGTCTCTAATAAAATATAAAAATGGGCTGGGGATGTGGCTCAGTGGTTAAGCACCCCTGGGTTGAATCCCTGGTACCAAAAAACCAAAACAAAACAAGAACCATATGCCATGATGGCACACTCCTGTAATCCTAGCAATTTGGGAAGCTGAATTAAAAGGATCACAAGTTTGAGGCTACCCTGGGCAACTTAGTGAGATCTTGTCTCAAAATAAAAAAATACATACAAAGAGACATGGATGTAGTTCAGTGGTCAAGTTGTACCCTTGGGTTTAATTCCCAGTACCAAAAAAAAAAAAAAAAAAAAGATGGCTGAGCTGGTAGGTGGCGCATATCTGTAATCCAAGCTCCTCAGGAAGCTGAGACCAGAGAATTGCAATTTTGAGGCCAGCTTAGCAACATAGCAAGATCTTGTCTCAAATTTTAAAAATAAATTAAAAAGCTGGAGGTGTAAGATCAGTGGTACAGCACTTAGAGCCCTGGGTTCAATCCTTAGTACTGCAAATAAAGGGGAGTAGGATGCCAATCTGAGAAATAAGTTTAAAATTTCTCTTCGTTTTTCCAACTAAAACGAGTCTCTCTGAACTCCAACAAAGTCAGATGAGCTGAATAAGTTATTCAATATGGAGGTAATAAGATAGCAAAAATATTTTTATGAGTTGGATTGCCATGTTCCTTCTGCCACTCAGGAGACATGATAGGACATTCTTACTCCACAAAAATGTTTTTACATCATCCTGCTATCATGTAGTCCGTATATATAAATGTTTCTAAAAATATCCATTATAAATGTTGGTTTGTTTTTAGCCTCTTTTAGGTTTTAAAGAAATACTAATTTCCTGAGATCAAATGCAGAAAACTGGTTTTCGTTGTATTTTAAAGTGTTTTACACACTTTGAAGTACAGCAATACAGTTTTATTTAAATAGTTTTTATCAATTTTTTAAAAACTTTATTATTTATTTATTTATTTATTATTTGTATGTGGTGCTGAGGATCGAACCTAGGGCCTTGCATGAGTGAGGCGAGCACTCTGCTGCTGAATTTCAACCCCAGCCCCTTAAGTAGTTTTTTAAAAACCCTAGCTTTTCTTGTGTAAATCATCTAACCCACTAGTATTAAATTAGGTTGATTTTCCAGTGATTTAATAAACCTATTACACAAAATTAATGAATCACATCACTGTCTTTGAAGGAAAAAAAAATCAGCTTACAAAAATAGCTGAAAGGTAAATTAATCAATAGGATAGCTAGGCAAATATATACTTATGTATGTATAGATATAGTTTATGCCCCAACTACTTCCTAAAAGGACTATAAAGCAGCAAACAATAAGTACACATGAACATATTTGATATATAAAGACAAGAAAAACTAGAAATCAAAAGTAAACAAAAGAGTAATAATTAAATCATAAATCATGAAATAGAGTGTTTAAATAAATGGATAAATAAACTAATGGGATTGGTTTTTACTGAATATCAATTATGATGTGTTATGAATTTTCTTAACAATCAGAGGAATATAGATGGAGAAGGAAGAAAATTAGATAGAATCAATGCTTCTCAAACTTTCCCCTGAAGTTCAAAGACAATGAGGAACTCCTGAGGAACAGGAAATTAAACATTCCACCAGAAATGAAAAATCAACTTAGAGAATTAATTAATATTGCATTCCATAATTAATATACTGGAAGTTTGGGACTAGCTATATGATAGAACAAATGCTTAGCACTTGTGAGGCCCTGTGTTCAACCTCCAGCATCAAACAAAATAGTAATTTGTTTAATGAAAAAACAATTTCATTGTTCATAATCTGTGAGTAAAATTTGATCTTCAGAATAAAGTACCACATAAGTGCTATATATAGTTTATCACTATTTTCCCATGGTACATTTTTTCCTACCCCTGGAAAGTAATATACACAATTTTAGAAGCGTTAAGTTTATAAAGTTCTCATCCATTCATTTTTAAAAATCATACAAGAGATGATTATATTACATTATGTACTTTAAAACGAAATCTTTAAATTCATATATAATATATATGCAGCATTATACTGTATGGAATAATGTAAAAAGGGAAGAAATCATACCACGTAGAGACTAAAATCTAGTCTTGAATTAGCTCAGTCTCTGACTGGATTACAACAATCTGGTCCTAATTTATCTTCTAAAGCAAACTAACACAAATTCTTTTTTTGGAGGCAATAATATTATCCAGAACTGCTAGAGTTTTTTATATGCAATGTCTGGCATTCCATTAAAAACCATCAGACATACTAAGAAATTAGATCAAGAGGAAAAACAGACACTAAAAATAGAACCACATATGACCCAATGGAGAGATAGTAACTACCTTGGCCAAGAAAAGAAAACTTCAATATATGTTTCCATGGAATGAAAAATTTAAGAATCAAACTGATTGGCCTCTCCTGAGACATTCAGAATTTTGAAGCACAGGTTATCATAGAAAACAGGGGTCAACATAGGGTCAAAAACAGGGTAATTAGTTGAAAATCTTCAAATGGTAAAATTGCATCCCTGGGTTTCTGATATCTAGAAAGATAACTATTCTGTCTGAAATCATGAGCTTATCATGTAGAGAATTGGATTAGGGTTACTTCAACTGAAGTTGGAGGAGAGGGTGAAGTATAAAACTGAAAACATGAATATTGGTGAATATCTGCTTGTTGAACCATGGGATTCCCCTGGCTGTAATTTAACCTGCTAATTTAACCCCAGGAACTGGGCATAAGTCCTTCCAGTCAGTACTTTGGAATATTCTTCTCAGGAAGAGTCTTCTACAGGTAGAAAATGCTTGGGCTTCTCCAACCCAAATAGCCAGCTCATAACTAAGTAAAGTTGAAGCTAGGCTTAGAGAATTTAAATTCTTAGAAAATTTAAAAACTGATGAAATTGCTTTCTCAGAAAGATAAGAAAAAGTTGTTTAGAAACTATTTATAAATTCTCATGACCACAGAAGTACTAAGAATAAACAGTAATTTTGGAGATTAGCCAGGTGGAGCAAAGGTCTTTAAAATTAAAGTCTGTCTGCTCTGATCCTCATTACTGTGGTTAAAAATCATAATGAACTTTTGTCATTTTTTTGGCTGCCCAGCATCTGAACCCCTTCCTATATTCAGGAAAAATTTGACCTTGTGAGTCTTGGTAGGAAGCAGAATCAGTCTCCCAGTATGAGTTAAAAGTTCCAGATTATCAATTTTCTAGCTTTCTTTGCAGCCAAACATGGACACGTGTCTTATCCTCAGTCAATCAGAATCCCTCTTCCTAAAATTTGAATGGAGAACTAATAATGTACACAATAGGGGTGGCAGAAAACCAGCTCTGGATGCAATGGCATCAAGATTGTTTTCAGAACACAGTAGCAATGCCATGCTACCTCTGTTCAGTGACACATGTGGTGTCACATAAACTAAGGCCTGTAGGGTTTGGTGATAGTATGGCAGTGTCAGCCTAAATTGACCACATCATTGATGTGGTTTGGGTCTTTGTCTAGAGGTGTATTCTCCAAGCTTTTCAGAAATTCTGTAAGCAATCTAATAATAAGTTTCTTTTGTATTTAAGTGAGCCAAAGCTGATTTTGGTTAATTACAGCCCCTAAAAGTTCGCTGCTTCAAAATTCAGTGCCAGAAAGTAGGCTGCTGTTAGTAGCCAATGTTAAATTATGGAATTAGTCAGCCCGGTCCTCTGAACTCATTTTAACATATTGCTACCCAGTTCTAAGAAAAATAAACAGGGAGATTATTTTAGGAGGCAGAGCCATGGACCATGAAGTACAGGATAAAGGGTATTCCCTGAAAAGAGAGGATGTAGGTCTAAGCAAACATGCTGACTAAAGAGCTCATTCCTCTTCCAGGCAAGAGTCTCCCCACTCCTGTGCTGTTGGAGAAGGTGTGTGTTATGGACAGGGACCTGGAGCTTGTTTGCTGCTCTTGCCCTTTCTAGATCAGACTTTTTATTGTAGCCCATCATTGGGCCATGAAAAACGAATACAGTCACAGATAGAGAAGAATGAATATCACCCCAGAAATCCTGGAACTTGGGTAGTGTTACTTCATGAGGTTCCTGAGTACCTCCCCTGAAGGAGGATGTGAATGATTTCTACAACGGCATGATCTTTTTTTCAGTGTATGTGGAGATAAACAAAGGGGTAGGTTGTGGCAAATATTGTTTTCTAGCCAACATCCATCACTTTGTTTCTCAGCGTTCTTCAGCGTTCTACAATTGTCCATCCCTCCCTCCTGCGATTCAAGGGATGTCAACCCTGACTTTCTCCAGAAGGAAATCCTATTTGGTCTGAACCAATCATACCTCTCTGCACCTTTTCCTCTTGACAGCGATTGACTTAGGGCTGAGCATAATCCGACTATGACATTAAGAAATGAGAAGTGTTGTTGTAATGGGGGTGGGGGGAGCTTCCTTGGGACTAAAAAAGAAGAAAAAACAACCTTTCTGCCTCTGCACTTTGCTCCGTTGAGATGTGACCTGGAACTACAGTAGCCATCTCACTTCCAGCCCCAAAATAAGGCTGGTAGCAAGAAGAAAAGAAAAAAAATTCACAAAAACAAATGATATCAGATCAATAATTTATTATGGTTGTTGTTCATTCTGCCTTTGAACTTCTTGATCTATGAAAGAACAAATTTTCATCTATTTTTTAAAATTTTTCTTTTTTAGCTGTAGATGGACACAACACCTTTATTTTATTTAGTTATTTTCATGTGTTGCTAAGGATGGAACCCAGTACCTCACACATGCTAGGCAAGCTCTCTACCACTGAGCTACAACCCCAACCCAATTTTCTTATTGTTTAAATGAGTTTGAATTAGGAATTTTTGTCACTTGAAACCCAGAGCATACTAACCGTTCTCCTTGCTTTTACTCAGAGTGAGAAGAAACAAAGTATGTCAAGAGATATTTAGATGACTCTAAGTATTGTTGAGAATTTAATTGTTTACATAAACATGCTTGTTATGTAAAATTTTATTTGTCACCTACGTCAAAAAAAAAAAACCTAATATAGGAAATTCAGTTTGTTCATTTGAGCTATATATGAACTCATTGGTCTCTTGTTGCTTAATCTACCACTATAAATCCCACACGGATTTGTTTGTCAAATAGAATCTTCTCTAACTCCTACAGCTGTGGAGAATAAAGCCACCTCGGACAGCTGACTTAGACATTATGCAGAGCTTCATTCTTGCAGCTTGTATATGCTTCATATTTGAACCATGTTCACTTTTGTGACTTTTGTTGATTCAAAATTACATTGAAAATATTCATCTGGCCCTGGGCATGATAGCACATCTGTAATCCTAGATACCTGGGAGGCTGAGGCAGGAAGACCACAAATTCTAATATAACCTGGGAAACTTAAGTGAGATCTTGTCTCAAGATAAAGAAAAAAAAGGGGGTCCCTCTCCTTTCTGAGAGGACCCACTGTCTCCCTTGAGAGTGTCCCCTTCCCCTTTCCTATCCCTTCAATAAACACATCCCTGTTACTCTGAAAAAAAAAAAAAGACTTAAAAAAAAAGGGTTGGGGGTTAGCTCAATGGTAGAGCACCCCTGAATTTCATTCCCTGTACACCCCCCCCACTCACACATGAAAAAGGAGAGGAAAAATCATATGACCTTCTATATTTGGGTTTCTGATGTGATCTACTTATGACAAATCCAGATGCCTTATTCTTCTCTTTCAGCTCTTTTGTAAAATAGCTAGGGTATGTAAGGGCTGCTCCTGATAATTCTTTTTTTTTTTTCCCACAGTAGTGGGGATTGAACCCAGGGATGATTTACATCTCTACTCCCATCCATTTAAATATTATTTTTTAAGTTTTGAGACAGGGTCTCATTAAGTTACCCAGCCTCAGACTTGTGATCCTCCATCCTCAGACTCCAGAGTAACTGGAATCATAGGCATGAATCACCATGCCCTGCTCTTCATCAAATTTATAATAGGTTACGCTAAACTATAGGATCCAATAGGCCTTAAGGTACTCAGTTTTACATACTCATGGGATGTCTCACTGTTGTTGCCTAAGGATACCCAGTCCTTACCTGCAATCCTTCTTAAATCCATCAAAACCTTCACATTTCAGTCCAGCCCTAAATTGGAGATGTAACCATCCCTTGAATGAAAAACTCATTTTTACCATATTGTAAAGGCAAACCCGCATGGTTGTCTGTTCAGAGTTATAAGCAGGAAACACAAAGAAATTTTATTTATTTTAATTATCAAAAAATTTTTCATGAGCTGGGCATGATGGCACAGACCTGTGGTCCCAACTACCCAGGAGACTGAGGCAGAAGCATCATTTAAGCTCACAAGTCTGAGCCCAGCCTGGGCCACATAGTGAGAGCCCATCTCAGAAAACAAAGAAACAGCAAACAAGAATGTCTTCGTGAACTTTTATTAATCCAGGAAAAAGAAGTAATTGCTTTAAACTTACTTTACATTAATATCTTTCTTATCAGAATCTACAGCATCAAAATAAAAAAAAATTGAAATCAAATTCTATCCCAGATGGTACCAATTAGGGAAAAAATATATGAACTAAAATATTTAAATATAAACTAAGGCACAAGAGTCATTCTAGCTCTTTGGAGACAGGTATCAATGACATTCCATAATGAAGTGACATTATCCTTGTGAGTCTGTGGTTGCTCAGGCTTTGCTTTGAAGTGCAGAGATGAAAGGAGAGGGCTTCTCCCCTTAATTTAATAATGGAGATGCTTTGAACAGGGATGTTGCAGAGAATATTTCCCACATAGAATAGCTGGATGAGGAAAAGGAAAGTTTTCTCAGCACTTATTTATGTTTTATGGATAGGAAGAATTGAAGGGAAAAAGAAAATGAGCAAGCCAGAAAGACCACAAGCTCTAGGACCCAAGTTCACCCGAGAATCCTTTGTGTGTGCTATCACCATCAGCAGGAAAATGCAAATCAAAACCACAATGAGATATCCCCTCACGCCTGTCAGGAGGACTACACAGATATAGATATAGACATGTAGATAGAGTGTTGGCAAGGATGTGGAGAAATTTGAATTCTTGTACATTAATGGCAGTAATGTAAATGACACAGAATGGAGGTTCTGCAAAAAGATTAAAAATAAAATTACCATATGATCCAACAATCCAATCCTGGGTATACACCTAAAAGAACTGAAAACAAATTACAAAGAGATAGCTGCATTCCCAGGTCTATTGTAGCATGATTCCCAACAGACAAGATATGGAAACAACCCAAATGTCCTGTCCACAAAGGAGGAATTAAGAAAACAGCACGAAATATGATTCAGCCTTTAAACAGAAGAAAGTCCTCCCATTTGCAACAACATGAATGAGCCCAGAGGACATTATGTTAAGTGAAATAAGCCAGTCACAGAAGGACAAATTTTGCCTGCTTTCACTTACATGAAATAGCTAACATAGTCAAACTCACAGAAACAGAGAATGGTGATTGCCAAGGGCAGAGAAGAAAAGGAGGAACTAGTGCTCAAGGAGCATAAAGTTTCGATGATGCAAAAATTTTAAAAAGAAAAAGTTCTAGAGATAAGGCACACCATGCTTAGAGTTGATAATGTGCTGTTGCTCCTTCAGCAATTTGTTAAGGGTTCTTAGTACTGGGGAGAGAGGTATCACATATATACATGAACAAAGCGACACAAGGAGACTGAGGTGATGGTTATTTTTACCTCCTTGATTGTGGGGATGGTCATGGGTGTGTGAAATATGTCCCACTCATTAAATGCTCAACCTTAAGCATGCAGTTTTTATTGTAGATCAATTATATTTCAATAATGCGGTTGAGAAATAAAATGAAATCAAGACTACATTTTACAAATAATTAAATAAAAGACACTTCTAGAAGGAGATATTTAATGCTTCATGTCTGGGCCTTTGGCAGACACTGCAAGCGGATGAAGTTTGCATCTCAGAATTTCATGGGCTGGAGAAGAGTTTAACTGGTTTCCTGCCAGAAAAAAAAAAAAAAAAGAAACAAAATGAAGGATTAATTAAGGACACATCAGGGCTAAGGGGCCATGAAGTCTCTCTTCCTCATCCCTGGGTGGTGGCAAGAAAGAATGACCCTGTGTGAAACCGGAATCATTTTTTGTAATAGACAAATAGGGTTGTAATGTCTGGGCACTGGTTGAAGCATATCTTTACGAGGAAGGACCTGCTTGCAGAAATGGGCTTTGGCTGGCCCTCTTTGAGTAGAAGACGAAATGGAGATCTTTGCCATCCACTCTGCTTAACAGAAGGAATGTGGGAGCTGACGGGGGCGTCAGGTGGGAATTATCAACATGAGACCCTCAAGTTGACCCTGGGTGTAGGAGGGCCTATCGAGAGAGCTGTATTAAGTGATTGAATGATTTCTGTGGTAAACCCTAGTCACAATTTCCCTTTTCAACCTTTGGCAAAATTTATGCTCTTATTAATACTTTACAAAGCATGTTTTCTGTGTGGGACAACAGGTGTAAACGTGGAGTCCAGCTTTGAGGTTAGTGTGTATGAAAATCCAGGAGACATGATTCTACAAATCCAGTAGGGCAGGCCACAGGTGCTCTTGGCCTGACTTGAAGATGGTCCAGGTCATCGGGAAAGCTCTCCTGCTTTCTGATAATATGGATGCCCATGTGTCACCCTGCCAAGCAGGAAGTAAAAGCAAAGGGTTTCTTTCTAGGGCTCCTTGTGGAATGTGGAGAATAAGCCACAGCTTTCAAAAGCCACACTGCCTTCTATGTGGGTTCTTTAGAGTTTATTATTTGCTAGTCTCTAGTCTTTGTCAGTCTTTTCTTTCTTCTTTTCCTCCGCCCCCCACCCTTTTCCAACTGTTCTAGCCTGGTCTCAGCTGGGCTGGTTTAGAGGACAAAAGGAACCTTGTTTCAAGGTGGAGCCAAAGAGATAGCAGGGCAATAGCTCCTCTGTGTGGCTGTTTCAGAATAGCAAGAAACACTGACCCCGAGTATACTCAAGGGAAGGGGGAAATGCAAAGAAATGGTTATGGGAGACATAACTGTCACTGTTATCACTAAGGAAGGTGGTGTTTTTCTTTGACCATCATCTCTTTTTAGAACCATGGAGTTATAAACGATGAATGGAAATGGGATGAAAATACAAACTCAGGATATCCCCTCAAATTTTATTTTTGCTTGACAAATAATAATTGTATATATTTCTGGGGTATGTGTTTTGATGCATATATGCATTATATGATGTTCAATTTAGGGTAATTAGCATATCCATCATCTTAAATATTTACCATGTTTGTAGTAACAATACTTATAACCCTCTTTTAACTATTCTGAAATATAAAAAATATTATTAACCACGTTACCTTACTATACAGTAGAATATCAAAGCTTATTTCTTCTATCTGATTATATACACACACACACACACACACACACACACACAGGGGATTGAACCCAGGGATGCTTTTTCATTGAGCCACAACCCCCCCTTTTAAAAAATATTTTTTTAGTTGTTGATAGACTTTTGTTTATTTGTATGTGGTGCTGAGAATTGAACCTAGTGCCTCACACATGCCAAGCAAGTGCATTACTGCTGAGCCACAGCAACAGCCCTCCTCTTATTTATTTATTTTAATTTTAAGACAGGGTTTTACTAAATTGTTTGAGGCTGGCCTCAACTTGAGATCCTTCTGCTTCAGCCTCCAGAGTCACTAGGAGTAAGGTATGCATACATGGCTATCTGACTATAACTCTGTAGCCAAAAAGCAACATCTCCTCTACCCCTTTCCAGGGTTCTGGTGACCACCATTTGACTCTATCTCTGAGTTTAACCTTCTTAGATTTACATATAAATGACATCATGTGTTACCTGCTTCTTCTTGCCTGACCTGTTTCACTTAATGTAATGTCCTCTAGATTCATCCATGTTGCTGTAAATGACAGAAATTGCTTTTGTTTTGCTAAAACTGAATAGTATCTGTGTGGTGTGTGTGTATGCATGTGTGTATACATAGATACCACATTTTTAAAATCTACTTACACTTACATTGTTTCCATTTCTTGACTGTTGGGAACCATCTTATAAGGACATTGCAGTGCAGATGTCTCTTTAACATTCTGAGTTCAATTCTTTTGGTTATGTACCCAGGAGTGGGATTACTGGATCATATGGTAGTTCTAGTTTTAGTTTTTTTGAGAAAACTTCACATTATTTTCCATAAAGCCTATACTAATTTGCATCCCTACCAGTAAGTGTATAAGGGTTCCCTTTTCCCCACATCATCAGCAACATTTATCATGATCTTATATATAGAAAAGTCCTAAATACTCCAGGGGGAAAACAAAAGCTGGTTATAACTGATGAACAAACTCAGCAAAATTGCAGGGTTCAAAATCAACTTATAACTGTCAGTATCAGGGGCTTGGAATATAGCTCAGCGACAGAGCACTTGCCTGGCACGTAAAAGGCCCTGGTTTCAATCCCTAGCAGCACACATACATGAACACACATAAAAATAATAGGAATACATTTAACCAATTGTTTATATCTACAAGATCTAGGTACTGAAAATTATACAACACTGATGAAAGAAATCAAATATTATGCAAATAAATGTAGAGATACCCCATGTTTATAGGTTTGAAGAATATTGCTAAAATGTCTGCTCTACCCAAATTGATCCACAGACTAACTACAATCCCTTTCAAAATGGTAATGTAATTGTTCACCAGAATACAAAAGAAAGAAAGAAAGAAAGAAAGAAAGAAAGAAAGAAAGAAAGAAAGAAAGAAAGAAAGAAAATAAGGGAATTCTAGCTGGGTAGTGATGCACACATATAATCCCAGTAACTAGAGAATGAGGCCAGCCTCAGCAACTTAGTGAGTCTCTAAGCAACTTAGTGAGACCCTTCTCAAAATAAAAAAATTAAAAATTACTCTAAATGGGGATGTGGCTCAGTGGTTAAGCACCCCTAGGTTCAATCCCTGGGACACACACACACTCCCAAATAAAAAGGAGAAGAAAAGATGAAGGTGAAAGAGAAGAAGAGGATGAAGAGAAAAAAGAAGAAGAAATTCTAAAATTTGTATGGAATTATATAGACCCTGAATAGGCAAAGCATTCCTGACCAAAAACAAAGCTGGGAGCTAGTTGTATTAGAGAATGACTGTAATCCTACAACTCAGGAGGCTGAGTCAGGGATATCGTAAGTTCAAGACACCAGCCTCAGCAACTTAGTGAGTCCCTGCTTCAAAATTAAAAACAACAATGACAACAACAACAACAACAAAAACTAGATGTAGCTCAGTGGTAGAGCACTCCTAGGTTCAATTTCCAATTTTATCACCACCACCACCACCACAAAGAACAAAACTAGAGACAACATATTGCCATATTTCAAAATATATTACAAAGTTAAAATAATCAAAACAGCATGATACAAGCAGAAAACAATCAACCAAAGGAATAGAATAGAGAGCCAACAAATAAACCCTTCTATCTAAAGTGAATTGATTTCCTTTAACTTTTTAATTTATGCATTATAATTACACATATAGTTGCATTTATTGTGACATTGGTACATAACATGATTGGTAAATTACATTCTCTGGTATTTTCTCTTTCCCTTCCTCTACTGGTCTCCCTTCTAATTTCATAGGATCCCTCACCCTTTGTTTTCCCTTTTTAGTTTCCACATATGAGAGAAAACAAGACTCTTGACTTTCTAAGTCTGGCTTATTTCACTTAACATAATGTTCTCAAGTTCTATCCATTTTTCTACAAATGACATAATTTTATTCCTTATAGCTGAGTAAAACTCCATTGTGTGCATAGACTACATAATCTTTATCCATGCATCTGTTGGCAGGCACCTAGGTTTGGTTCCATAATTTGACTATTGTGAATTACACTGCTATAAACATGGGTAGGCATGTACTACTACAGTATGCAGACTTTAATTCTTTTGGATAAATATTGAGGAATGGTGCACTGTTAAGCCAGGATGCAAAGAAAAGACCACTGACTCCAATTAAAATCAAATTAAAACAAGCTTATTATTTTGACCGGCTGGGCTGTCTCTCCCCAAAACCATGGGAACCAGAGACAGCCCTCCTGCTCTCCAGGAGTACAGCTTTATAGCACAGAAAGTTACACAAAGGGGGCTTGAGAACCTACAGAATTTTGACAAGAATAACACAAAGGCTAGTTCATATTTTGCTGACCCGGACATCGGAATTTATGAAGGTTGAATTTATGAAGGTCATGGGAGAGCCTCAGAGAGGGTCGTTATCTGGCCAGGGAAGGTCAAGATTTACAAGGCGCCACTAAAGTTTCAGAGAGGGTTGTTGTCTGGTTAGGGAAAGCCGGGCATGGGTGAGTTCAAGGCACAGCAGGTATTCCAAGCAGTTTTACAACATCAAATTACAGCCAGGCTATACAGAAATCCTAATATTTTACAGAAAACAGAAATGAATCCTTTATAACTTGTGACAAGATGGCTCCTGATCTTAAGAGGCAATTAGGCTAGGTTTATCAATAACTGAGTCTTAGGGTGGCTCTATTCCTAGTCTTTTGAGGAAACTCTATATTGATTTCCAAGGTGATTGTATGAATTTTCAATCCCACCTAAAGAGTATAAGTTGTTCTTTTCCCCCCACATTCTTGGCAGCATTTATTATAATTATTATTTGTAGTAGCAGTACTAGTAGTAGTATTGGAAATTGAACCCAGGGCCACTCTACCAATGAGCTACCTCCCCAGCTCTTCTGACTTTTGCCATATTTCAAACTATATCACAAAGTTATAATTTTGAGACAGGATCTTGCTAAATTAGTTACTAAGGTGGTCTTTAACTTGAGATCCACCAGCCTCAGCCCCTTAAGTAGCTGAGATTACAGGCATGCACCACCACGCCCAACTATTATTTACAATCTTGATGATTGCTATTGTAAATGAGATAAAAAATCTCTGTGTAGTTTTGATTTGCATTTCCCTGATTGCTAAAGATGTTGAACACTTTTTCAAATATGTGTTGGCCACTTTGTATATCTTCTTTTTGGCACTGTTTAATTCATTAGGTCAATAGATTTTTGAACAAAGATGCTAAGAAAAAAAATGGGAAATGGATAGTCTCTTTAACAAATGGGGCTGGGAAAACTGGATATCCACATACAAAAGAACAAAAGTGAACACTTATCTCATCACTTGTACAAGCATAGACCCAAAGTGGGTAAAAGACTTAAACTAAGGCCCAGAACGATAAAACGACTAAAAAGAACATGGAGGGAAATTTCCATGACATTGGTCAGAGACTGCTCAGATATGTTCACAAAACATAAGCAATGAAAACAAAAACAGACACATGGAATGGCATCAAACAAAAAGCTCTTCACAGCAAAGAAAACACAGTGAAGAGAACGCACAGGCTGGGAGAAAATATCTGCAAATCATGAATTCAGGAGATAATACCCCCAATATTCAAGGAACTCAAACTGCTCAAGATAACAAATATCCCTACTTAAAAAAGGGCAAAAGATTTGAACAGATGTTTCTCAGTAGACAAATGACCCAACCAGGTGTGGTGGCATGCACCTGTAATCCTAGCAGCTTGGGAAGCTTGGGCGGAGGATCTCAAGTTCAAAGCCAGCTTCAGCAATTTAGTGAGGGCCTAAGCAACTCAGCAAGACCTGTGTCTAAATAAAAAAAAAAAAAAATCAAAAAAGGGCTTGGGATGTTGCTCAGTGGTTATAGCACCCTGTGTTCAATCCCTGGTACCCCCCCCCAAAAAAAGATAAATGACCAACAGATATATCAAAAAATGTTCAATATCTGTTAGAAAAATGCAAGTACAATATCACCTTATACATATTAGATTTACTATAATCCAAAAGATGAACAATACACTTAAGGTTTTAAAGCTAGGAATGCATTTTGTTATGCATAAACATTGTATCATATGCAATTTTTTGTGGATTTTTTGGTTGGTACCATGGAGGATTAATCAATGAGCCACATCCCCAGTTCTCTTTTATATTTTATTTGGAGAAAGGGTCTCAATCATTTGCTGAGGCTGACTTTGAACTTGAGATCCTCCTGTCTTAGCCTCCCGGATCACTGGGATTACAGGCATGTGCCACTGTGCCTAGCTGTTGAGTGATTTTTTTCATCTGATAGGGAAATGTTTTTTATTTTTTCTAGATAGTTATACATGTCAATAGAATGCATTTTTTTTTTGTTTTTATTACCTATATTTCTTTTATTTATTTCTTTCTTACATACATGACAATAGTGGAATGCATTACATATAATTATCCATTCACAGCAAAATTTTTCATAACTCTGTATATAAAGTATGTTCACACCAAATTATGCCATTATACATGAGCTCTCTTTTTTTGCATTACAATTTTAATATACCACAATTTATCGTATCTGTTTGTATATAAGGTCAGAATACATTTTGATACATCATATATAAATGGAGTATGATTTCTCATTCTTCTTATTGTACATGATGTAGATTACATCAGTCATGTAATCATATGCATATAGGCGCGCATAATGTCCAATTCATTCTAATATTCTGCCTATTCCAATACCCCCTCCCCTCCCTTTACTCCCCCTGTATAACACAAAATACCTCTATTCTTCCCTAGCTACACCCAATAATTATTGTATAAAACAAGCAGTGGGATAGCTGGGTCAAATGGTGGTTCCATCCCAAGTTTTCTAAGGAATCTCCATACTGCTTTCCATATTTGCACCAATTTGCATTCCCACCAAAAATGTATGAGTGTACCTTTTCCCCTACACCCTCACCAACATTCATTGTTGCTTCTGTTCTTGATAATTGTCATTCTGACTGGAGTGAGATGAAATCTTAGTTTTGATTTGTATTTCTCTAATTGCTAGGAAAATGTTTAAATTTATATATAACTTAAATCAATACAACTGACATAATCTAGAAGAAAGTAGATACATGGATTATGCTGAGAGCAAAGACACTTTCAGGTCAAAACTGATCATTTGAAACAAAGTTGTTTTTTAGAAAAATTTCCTTATGTTAGTATAGACTACATGCTATTTGATAAGAGAGCAAAAGGAGTTAATTTTTTTTCAGTGCAATGTTAATTGGATAATTGAAGTTAATAATTCTCCCCCCCCCCTCTCTCTCTGTAACTTCTGGGGAAATTGGTTCTAGGACCCTCAGATACCAAAATTGACTCTAAAGTCCTTTATATAAAATGGGGAAGGAACTGAGAAACTGGTATGACTCCATTTTTGAGAAACCAGCTTCTACTTCAAGGCCTATCCTAAGAAAGGGGGCTTGACCCTTGTCCTTGGAAAAACCCACAGAGCACTCCTAAGCACATACCCACCCTGCTGAGTTGTTTGTCTGTAAATAACAGGAGAGGTCTGGGGCGCCAGGTGTCCCTGACTCAGTTAGGCTACATGAGGACCCATAGCAACCCCCTAACAACCTCCAATCAGCATGAGACAGGGAAAATACCTGGGGATGCCAGATGACCCCCCCCCCAGTAATTTATGGTGGTTGATAATGTGTTGGGAAACCCTGTAGTTTAGCACATACACCCTCATGGTTCAAACCAATCAGTTCAAAGGAATCCCCCTCTTGTACTAACGAATCACCCCTACCCAACTTGTTCCCGCCAGTGAATGTGCTAATCAATGTTAAAAGTCATTGTTTGGTTTTCCCGAGGTATGGAATGATTTGCTGTGCGATGTTGTGACCCCAAAACCTATAAAATCTCACTAAACAAAGGAACAGGAAGTTGGGGATGTGGCTCAAGCAGTAGCACACTCGCCTGGCATGCTCGGGACTCTGGGTTCAATTCTCAGCACCACATAAAAATAAAGATGTTGAGTCCACCGAAAATTTAAAAATAAATATTAAAAAAATTCTCTCTCTCTCTCTCTCTCTCTGTCTTTAAAAAAAAAATAAAAGACAGGGACTCCCTGGGACCCCTGCGTCGGGAACAGTTGTGAGTCCAGGCTCAACTCTTGTGTGATTACATCGGATTCGGCTCCTGGGGGTCCCACGAATCTGGCATTACAGAACATCCACTAAAATACTTCCAATCATCTCTAGATTACTTATAATACCAATATAAAACAAATGTTATCTAAATAGTTCTTACCGTATCGTTTGGGAGAAAATAACAAGAAAATAAGCTCGTACATGTAAAGTACAGAAACATTCATTTTTTCAAATATTTTCCATCCGTGGTTGGTTGAGTCCATGGATGTGGAACCTGTGGGAATGGAGGACCAACTGCTTTCAGAGAAAAATCCTGAAGCTTCTAGAGTTTTCCGATGCCAGGCAATGGGGAAATGAGAGCGAATATTTAGCATTCAACGTAATTTAGCTCATGGTAACTGGCATAGGCATAGGTGTGATTGACATTCCAGTTACTTAAACTGAGATATTCTTGATCAGGTTGAACAGGCTGTGAGTGGAAAATCTCTTTACTCAAGAAATGAGGTGGAGAGAGTCTTTGGAGAACAGTCTCACTGAACTGGTAGGTGAGCTTTCTTCGGATTTTGGTGATTTCCCCAGTTCTTCCGTAATTCCTCAGGGCTCTGGCCATTTTCTGGTAAGTCATGGTCTTCCGATTGCCTTTTTTTTTCCCCCAAAGTTCAGCAAGTTTTTCTTTGTTTTTGGATACAAACTGAAAGATGCCTTTGGTTTTATCTACCCACTGAATACAGGAGGCCATCTCAGGATCGCACAGGGACTCATGAAGGTATTCATACAGCCTGAGCTTCTTTCTGCCTGCAAGGGAGAGAAACAACATCAGAACCTCCTCCGAAGGATTTGTGGAGTAACAACAGCATTAAAAGCTGACTTGGCACTGGTTTTCCTCCTCCTTCCCTCCTAGAAATGCATTTATGGCTTAATTTTGTCGGACTTAAATTTTGTCAAAGACCTATTTGGCCTACTGAGGTTGCAACTGGACCTTCTCTTGTGGTGGAAATTGTCCAAAGAATTGCACTGTCTTTTGCCGGAACAGGGAATTCCGGAGCCTCTTTACTTGGGGGCTCCATTTGTTATGTGGTCTTTCTTCTCAGTTAAATCCTGACTTCTCATTTTATGTCATATCTTAAGCTTCCTAGAGAACAAAGCTGAGCGAAATGGAAAGCAAAGTTCAGTATTTTTAAAGAGATGTCTCAAGGGCCTTTTCTAGAAAGCATGACATTTTGAAGGATCCTTATTCAAATGAATTAAAGGATGTAAATGCACTTCGTAACATGGAAAACAGGATGCAAATAAAAAGTGATATTAAGGGAATTATTCATAACAACTTAGGCCAGGATGCCAACTCTGGATTTAGTGGCACAATGACTTGAAAAATATAAATAGAGCCAGGTGCGGTGGTACATGCCTATAATCCCAGCAGCTCCAGAGGCTGAGGCAGGAGAATTGAGAATTCAAGGCCAGCCTAAGCAATAGTGAGACCCTGTCGCAAAATAAAAAATAAAAAGGGCTGGGGATGTGGCTCAGTGGTAGAGCACCCATGGGTTCCATCCCCAGTACAAAAACAAAAACAAAATACATACAGGAGTAGAAATGCAAAAAAAAAAAAATATATATGTATATATATATATATATATATATATATATATGCCATTATTCAAGAGCAATGACAAAAGGGATTTTGATTTTTTCTGTTGCCATGAAATAAAATGGTACCAAAGTTTTGCACCTTTCATGAAGGCAGCCATTTATATTTCAAAAGAACTTGGCAGGAAAATTTGAGAGAATTTCTATTTTTTTTTTGTTTTCCAGCTGATAAGAATTCTTTGGCCTAATAGAAAACTCAGGAAAACAAAAGCCATAGCTTGTTTTGTGACTTATGAATTAGCCTGTAACTATAAGGCTCCCACAGATTCATCAGTTGTTGAAAAAAATCCATGAACAAATTCCATTTTTCCCTTGCGAACGTAGACTACTTGATTCCCAAACTCCTTTAATCAGTCTCTGGGGAGTAAGATTCTTGCATCAGTCATCACTCATCCCAAAGCCACAAACCTTTCACAGAGATTATCATTTGCATTATATTATTTTGAATTGGTGAATTGAGAAATGCAAGGGACTTACCAAAAACACATCATGAATTAAAGTCACAGCACTAAGTAAAACTCTTCTGTCTCTTATCCAGTTATCTTGTTGGTCTTAAGAGATCATTATCTTCTAAAATTAGTTCTCAATTTTTGAAAAATGTATAAATTTTTATTCCTTAAGAAAGGGGGGTGGAAGGCAGGCATGGTGACCACACCTGTATTCCTAGTGACTCTGGACGCTGAGGAAGGAGTCACTAGTTCAAAGCCAACCTCAGCAATTTAGGGAGGCCCTAAGCAACTTAATGAGACCCTGTCTCAAAATAAAAAATAAAAAGGACTGGGGATTTGGTTCAGTAGTTAAATGTTCCTGAGTCCAATCCCCAGTACAAAAATATTTTTTAAAATAAAAATGATCAAAAGTATGAACTGAAACTAAAAATTCTATTTGGTAGATTAAATACCAAATAGGAGAACATGGTGAATTACTTTGGGTATAAACTGAGAAGAAAAGAATGAATAGTTATTCTTTACATGCTTGTGAATAGCTCTAATTACAAAAACTTAAGAGTCATTATTACTTTTGAGTTATGGAATTAAATAACTAAATTAAAATAATTAAAATGTATTTTACAGTATTTTTCTGTATCAATACATGCAGAATGCCTTCAAGCCTTTTAATAATTATATATGTTCTACTTTATGGGTCTACAAATTTTCCTTCTAAGAACAAAGACCCAAAATACTTTGTATTTCATCACATTTCAAATGTGTCCCTATTTCGAGTGGAAGACTAAAATCTAAAAACAGAAAACAGTAGGTGATGTATTCCCTAAGGGCACAACTCCACAACACAAAAAATACTGGTTTCACTCCCTAGTGTTTGATTTTGTTTAATTTTATATGTAATTCCTTGCTGGATTAGAGTATTAAGGTATATTTAGAATTTTACGATTCTAGGATATAGTATACTACTGTACAATTTAAAAAATATATGTATTCTTTCAACATTTTTTTAGTTGTTGATGGATCTTTATTTTATTCACTTATTTGTATGTGGTGCTGAGAATTGAACCCAGTGCCTCACACTTGCTAGGCAAGCACTCTACTACTGAGCCACAATCCTAGCCCAAAATATGTATTATTTTAAGCCAAGCATGGTGGTACATACCAGTAATCTCAGAATTCAGGAGGCTTAGGCAGGAAGATTATGATTTCAAAGCTAGCCTCAGCAATTTAGTGAGGCCCTAAATAACTTAATGAGACTGTCTCAATATAAAATATTTTTAAAAGGGCGTTAAGTGGTTAAGTGCCTCTGGGTTAAATCCCTGGTACAAAACAAAAACAACAACGACAACAAAACCCAGGCAATTTAGCTGGACCCTGTCTCAAAATCAAATTTAAAAAGGATATAGGTTAGTATTAGTGCACTTTCCTAGCATGTGTGAGGCCCTGGGTTCAATCCCTTGTATGTTCATTTAAAATAGTGTATAATTTTGGCTGGGCGTGGTGGTGCATGCCTGTAATCCCAGCAACTCAGGAGGCTGAGGCAGGAGGATCACAAGTTCAAGGCCAGCCTCAGCAATTTAGTGAGGTCCCAAGCAATTTAGTGAGACCTTGTCTCCAAATAAAAGGGCTAGGGATGTGGTTCAGTGGTTAAGTGCTCCTGGGCTCAATCCCTGTTATCAATCAATCAATCAGTAATATAATGTATAATTTTAAAAATTGCATGTGCACAGTGGCATACACCTATAATCCCAGCAACTCGGGAGAGTTAAATTATCACTATTGTAATGAGAGAATTTTTCCTTTTATTTTTTATGACATGAAGTTTCCTTATGTTGCCCAGGCTGGTTTCAAACTTCTGGACTCAATCCATCCTCCCACCTCAACTTTCCAAGTACAGAGACTACAGGCTGGCCAAAAGGGAATATTTTGTAAATACAATTTCAAACACAGATACAGAAATCCCTTTAAATCTGTTATGAGGATGACGTGGTTACTGTGCCTATGGAAGGTGTGGTATATCAATTTACCTTTCACTCCCTTTTGCTGGAAGACAACAGGTTCTGCCAACTGATTTCCAGTTATATTCTGCAGAGGTTGATGAATATTACCTTCATAATAGAAGTCTGTAGCACTGTTCTGTGTAAATAATACACAGAATGTTAGTGGGAAGTTCTCCTGTGGCCCCCAATTGGTGGCTAACATCAAAAGCTAAGAGCAAAAAGAATGCTAAGAATCTCCCAAATTCTAAAAGCTGCTGTCCCCAATGGCAGCCAGATAGCGCCCAGTAAAGAATAACATCAAACCAATATAAAGAGAGGACCAAGGGGTGGAGCTTAGTCTTTGGCTTCACCAGGAGAGTTCCATGTCCTCTCTCCCTGGGAGAAAGAGAGGGGATTGTTTCATTCCTTCCCTCTCAGGATGCCCAATGAGAAAGATCAAAAATAATAAGGGCTGGGGCTGGGGCTCAGTGGCAGAGTGCTTGCCTAACATGTGTGAGGTACTGGGTTCGATCCTCAGTACCACATATAAATAAAGAAATAAAATAAAGGTATTGTGTCCATCTACAACTAAAAAAAATGTTTTAAATATAAAAAGTTAAGATGGTTAAATATAAAAAGGAAGATGGTTGAGGATTGAACCCAATCCTGCTTCACCACCGAGCCACATCTCCAGCCCTTTAAATTGTTGTTGCTGTTGTTGTTTTGAGACAGGGTCTCACTAAGTTGCTGAGACTGGCCTCTAACTTGTAATTCTCCTGCCTCAGCTTCCAGAGTTGCTGAGATTATAGATGCATGCCACCACACCTGGCAGGAAGATGTTGGCTGCCCATCTGGGCAACAGGAGGATAAAGATGGCAGCCAAGGGAAGGTGGATTCAAGAGAAGGGAGAGGAGGAAGTAGCCCAAACTCCCATTTTACCAAACCCCACACAAGAGGCTGCTCAGGAGACAAGGTGTCCCTAACCACTGGTGGCTGTTCAGCGTATGCGAACACCAGTGGTTTGGAGTTGAGCTGGAAGCAGGACGGCCAGATTTAGTAAGTAAAAATATTGGGCATTCTGCATTTTGGCTGGCAACCTTAAATGGAAATAGAAAAGGTTAAAGTTGCAAAGTTAAATGTCCTATGGAAATGTCCTACAGAACAATTTATAGGGACAGAAAAGTGGATGTTGGACATACCATAGTTGAAGGTAATGATTGAAGAAAAAAAAAAGATTTTACCTTTAGACCCCACCTTTATTAAGACTGCTTGATAAAACAGCTGCATGAAGAAAACAATGGAAGAGAATAGCAGGACATGCTACATACACTCATGATTCTGGCCACTCAGGAGTCTGAGGCCAAAGAATTGCAAGTAGGAGGCCAGTCTGGAAAACTTAGGAAGAACCTGTCTCAAAATTTAATTTTTTTTTTTTTAAAGAACTAGGAATGTAGCTCAGTGGTAGAGCACCCTGGATTCAATCCCCAGTGACACACACAAATACCACACACACACACACACAATGTACCACAAATGGAAAGATACTGGGGACATCTCCCTTTGTGTGTGGGGGGGGGTGTTACTAAAATATAATTGAATTGGTCCAATACATGTAACTAGTTCAAGAAAGCAAACAGAGCAAGAGCAAGTTCATACAAGATTATAGGAAAAGCCAGAAGGAGAATGTTGAGCCCAGCCTGGTGGCGTATCGCATGCCTGTCATCATTGCAGCTGAGTTCAAGACCAGCCTCATCAATTTTGTGAAGCCCTAAGCAGTTTATCAAGACCGTGTCTCAACCTAAAAAAGAAAAAGAAGCCTAGGCTCGGTGGTGCACGCCTGTAATCTCAGCTGCTCAAGAGTTTGAAGCAAGAGGATCACAAGTTTGAGGCCAGCCTCAGCAATTAGCAAGGCCTGAGCAACTCAGGGAGACTCTGTCTCTAAATAAAACATTTTTAAAAGGGCAGGTGATGTGGCTCAGTGACAAAGCACCCTTGCATTCAATTCCCAGTATCCACAAAAAAAAAAAAAAAAAAAAAAAGAAGAAGAAGAGGAAGTTTGGGTCTTGGTCCTGTCTTTTAAAGGAACCAGATGTCTTTGCAATTCTCCAGATGGATGAAGGAGAATCAGTGATATGAGAACTCTAAAAACACCTCCTCTTTACAGAAGTCATTCAAACTAAGAGTAATGACAAAGAGTAGCTTCCTTCTTAACAGCATTGGGGCTGATCCTCCACGTTGACTGTCAAGTTCAGATCACAACTTATGGCCCTTAGTATTTTCATCTTGGATATGTGTCTCCTAACAGCTCATGTGTGAGACAATGCAGAAAGGTTTTAGAGGTGAAATGATTGGTTTATGATAACTTAACCTAATCAATGATTGGTTTATGATAACTTAACCTAATCAGTGCATTACCCTCCCGATTAGAATCACTTGGGTGGGGCTAGAGAAAGTACTTCATGGAGGGCATGCCTTTGGGGGTTTCAATATGGTGAGCTGAGCTTAATCCTCTCTCTGATTCCTGGTAATGTGATCACTTGATAAAGATACTCACTATCACAGTTCTCCAATTATAGATGGGTTCCTCTGTAGGACACACTCCATAGTAGCTGGAATTTCCTCTGATGTGAGGACAATGGTTAATGAAAGTCAGGTAATTTTTGTAATCTAAGTTAAAAATAGAAACAGAAAGTCCAAATTTACATATATATTTATTTGTATTTATATTTATGTATATGTAGATAGAGGCAGTCAAAGCATACACCTGTGCTTATATATTCAATTACTGTCTCCTGTTTTCTTACCACTTTGTACTTTCCCTATGGTGTTTATTCCATTCTGCAAGAATTATATTTTCTAACACAATCCATTTCCCTTTTTAGAGCAATGTTCCATGTAGCCTGAGACACTGTAATTTCTTTTATCTTGGAAATCTCTTGAAATACCCTGGATAAACCCAACAAGCAACCTATCTGCATCTTATTTAGACTAGATAGTCTGTAGAAAATGTGAGGGGGGAGGAAATACATCTTTTTTCCAAATAGACTATCTGTTGGGTGAGTGAAAGGTGTGTAAGATAAATTAGAACAATTAAAAAGTCTTTCCTGAGTAATTAAAATGTCAATTAGATAAATAAGTCCCAACTAGACATTCTTTTTTATGTATTTTTGCAGTGTTCTACCACGGAGCTACATCCTAAGTTTCTTTAAGTTTTTTAAAGTTTGAGCCTGGCACAGTGGTGCATACCTATCATCTCAGTGACTAGGAAGGCTGAGGCAGGAGGATTGCCTCAGAGCTGGAGATGTAGCTCAGTGGCTCAGAGGCCCCCATCTGGCCTCCCCAGTAAAAGGAATTATAATACACCAGTCATTCTTAAAAATAAATCATTTTATGTATTTGTATTCTTATGTGGAATGTCATTCTCTATATCTCTGCATTTTTGTATGTGAGACTTGAAATTTAGTTAGCCTAAATAACCCAGGATATGTTTTGCATTCATTAAAATTAATCCTAGGTGCTTTAGATGAAAATTGTGTCCCCCAGTTGTGGGCACAGTTCAGTAGTAGAGCATTTTCCCAGTTTGTGGGAGGCCCTGGGTTTGATCTTTAGCAGTGTAAAATCATTATTGTCATCATCATCATTTCTGGGCTGTTTTTGTTGGTTTTTGTGATGCTGTAGCTCATATTCAAGGCCTCGTAGATGCTAGGTAAGTGCTCTACCACTGACGTACCCCCTGATCATTATTCTTATTCTTACATATGTATGTGACCAACCAGCCACATGACCTACCAGCAGAAGAGAGTAAGTACTTATCTTTACCTGGGGTGTGTTGAAGATCTCCTGTTGAATGATGCCTTAGTACTTCGATAGCGTCTTCAAAGGCTTGACCTAGCTTGTCTTGCTCAACAGAAGTCTGTTGGAACGATGGCAGAATGTTGGAGTTGAAATTACCCATGAAGTTAATTTTCCTGATACAAAATAGTATTTTCGATCTCTACATTATTGATATTTGGACTTGGCTGTCTTTGTTGTGGGGGGCCTGTCCTGTGCAGAGGATGTTTAGAAGCATGTGTCCCTCTCTATGCACTGGAGCCAGTGGCAATCAAAACCATCTCAGTCACATGTGGTGGTGAAAACCTGCAATCTCAGTGACTCGGAGCAGGATGATTGCAGGTTTCAGGCCAGCCTCAGCAATTCAGCAAGACCCTAAGGAACTTAGCAAAACCCTCTATCAAAAAATAAAGGGCCCAGTGCAGTGACTCATGCCTGTAATCCCAGCAGCTCCGGAGGCTAAGGCTGGAGGATCATGAGTTCAAAGCCAACCTCAGCTAGTCAGTGAGGCCCTAAGCAACTCAGTGAGACCCTGTCCCTAAATAAAATACAAAAAAAGGGCTGGGGATATGGCTCAGTGGTTAAGTGCCTCTAGGTTCAATCCCTGGTACCTAATAATAATAATAATAATAAATTAAATAAATAAAAGGGTTGGGTATACAAGATCAGTGGTAGAACATCCCTGATTCAATCCTCAGTAAAAACAAAACTTCTCCAAATGTGCCCTTGAGGACAAAGTCAATACCAGGTGAGAGCTACTTCTCTAAAGTATAGTATTTAGAGAAAAGTATTAATCCTAGAATATAATATTTAGCATTATTATAAAAATTTAACAAGGAATCAGACTTGAGGAAGCTGATTTAGGAAAAGAGGTCAACAAAATAAAATTTAGAAAGAAAGGAAAGAATAAAGACAAAAAAAGAGGTCAAGAAAACATGTTTAGTGGAACAGCATCGTGAATCATTACTTGAAAATCATGTTAATTTCTAAAGTATGTCTCCAAGACTTCAAATTGCTTAATTTGATCCAAATATTTTGTTTTTAAAATGGAGAATAAAGATTTAAAATGTCAACTTACCATGGCTTCATTAATTAAGTGGCGATTCTGAAAAAGTTAAATATTAAAAATTAAGCATTTATAATTTGATTCTGAAAATGACATATAAACCAAAATACCATCTGAATTTTCTTTGAGAATTTCCTACAAATATTTCTATTACTCTTCTATCATTACAACTTTTTTTTTAATACTTATTTTTTAGTTTTCGGCGGACACAACATCTTTATTTGTATGTGGTGCTGAGGATCGAACCCAGGCCGCACGCATGCCAGGCAAGCAGGCTACCACTTGAGCCACATCCCCAGCCCTCATTACAACTTTTAAAATATGAAAATAGCTGAAGGCTGAGGCAGGAGTATTGTGAGTTCAAAGCCAGCCTCAGCAAAAGCAAGGTGCTAAGCATCTCAGTGAGACCCTGTCTCTAAATAAAATACAAAATAGGGCTGGGGATGTAGTTCAGTGGTCAAGTGCCCCCGAGTTCAATCCCTGATACAAAAAAAAAAAAAAAAAAAGAGTTAATAGCTCAGTAGTAGAGTGCTTGCCTAGCACATTTGAGGCCTTGGGTTCCCTCTGCAGCACCACATAAAAAAATAAATAAATAAAGGTATTGTGTCCATGAACAACTAAAAAAAAATTACTTAAAAAAAAAAGATTCAATGTTAAAAAAATAAAAGCTAATTGTCCACACTGTTTCACTGATTAATACAGAAATAACTCAGGGATATAGCTCAGGAATTTCAAGTACTTCAAAATCCTTTTAAACATTTTGAGTATTTAAAAGTTTTGACAATCGAAATCCTATTTCTTAGCATAACCCTCCTTTATGATAGTGGACTTTTAAAAACCCTTTTTGCCTTCTGAGAATCTCACAAAAGACTTCTCTTTTTTTCATGACAAATGGATTTACATTACAAAATAAAATTTAACCAGTGCAGCCAATTCACAGAATCTCTTGAATCCTAGGTTATTTTACATTATCTATTGCCTTATTTCTTTAAATGAATTAGGTTTTGCTTTCAATAGACAATTATCACACCAATCAATGCTTAAAATGGTTTTTTACTCAACTTTCTACAGAATGGCACAAACCAACCCACCTAAGAAATATGATAAATATAGTGGGCCCAATACTGCCTATCATTTCAGTGAACAAATCCAGCAACTGTTCATACAAGTTCCTACATTTATCCTGCAAATACAATGAACTTACTCTTTCATATTAAATACTAATACAACAAGACATGGTAAATTAGGAGATGCAATCTATTGTCAATATTACACATATCCAAATATACAATCTGTTAAACAATAACATTCTATTCAATTGGCTGGGATGGAGTTCAGTGATACAGTGCTTGCCTAACATGTGTGAAGCCCTGGGTTTGATCCTTAAAACCACAAAAATAAAATCAAATTCAATTTAGCTTTGTAAAATCACTGTATCAAGTCAGTTAAAAGAAGTTAGAAAAAGAAAATCCATAAATCACTGCTTGAGCTATGATCTTTAATGAATATCATCAGTAGTGGATAATTTTTAAAAGCTGCCTCAGTGACTTTCAGTTAATAATTCCTTGACTCAGAAGCACTGAATGTTGTATTTTGAATTATATACTTCAATAAAACTGCTGTCTTACACTAAAATACACCAGAAAATTATCACAACTCTTAAAAGTAACAACCCAAAGGGAAGGGGAAAAAAACCTTGAAAACATTATCGACCGCTTCAGTGACTTAATATATCTTGCAACTTAATAGGAGGACAATTAGGACAAAAGCCTGAGAAACACTCATTCAGCCAAAGGAGAAAACTGAACAGTTCTTACAAGGTATCTTGAAAAACACAAGCTGACTACTTACCGGGAAGACGCTTCAACCCTTTATAAAGATGTGCCATTAATATCACAATTGTCAAGACATCACTATCAAGAACACACTGGCGAGTTGCATTAAATAGCTGTTTTTAAGGAAGTGCTACAAAAGGGGATTTTTTTTAAAAGACACAGTGCCTTCATAATTTCTATTTTATGCTATGTCTAGTAGACAGAAAGCAGGGGCTATTATTTTGAAGAGGCACATAACAGTTTGCATCTTCTGGGCCAAAAGCAATACAACCAACCATAGACAAGTCCACCAGAACCCTGTGCAATTCTGTGACCTGCACAGGGGAAGTTGATGGCGGAGGCCCAATCAGATACCTCTGACCAATACATCTCTTGTCTATCTTTCTTCTTTTTCTTACCTTTTAAAATTTCTTTCTTTCTTCTCTCTCTCTTTTTTTTTTTCTTTCTTTTTTTTTTTGTATCAGGGTGAACCCAGGGGCAGTTAACCACTGAGCCACATCCCCAGCCCTTTTAATCTTTTATTTTGAGACAGGGTCTTGATCAATTGCTGAAGGCCTCCCTAAATTGTGGAGGCTGGCTTCCAACTCCGTGATTCTGCCTCAGTCTCCAGAGTCACTGGGGTTACAGGCATGTACCACCAGGCCCGGATACATTTATCTTCTCTTCCATTTCTGATCTCTACACTATCTTTCCTTCCTCAACTGTGAAAGCCGGCACTCTGGCCTCCCACAACCAATCTGCTTCTCTCTAAACCGGGTTGCACACACCGACGGGCACCGATAGCCTGACTTAAGGGTTTAGAGTTACACCCCTGGTGTTCCAGGCCCTTCATTGTTAGCATTATTTCCCACTTTTCATTTAAGAGGAAGAAACAGAGCAGTGCATAGGGATGCAGGCTTGCAATCCCAGCTAAATTCAGTTATCTTAGTCTTAAATTTTGTTATTTTTTTTTTTTTGGAGGGGGAGGAGGGATTAGTATCAAGGGTGGAACTCAGGGGCACTCAACCACTGAGCTACATCCCCAGCCCAATTTTGTATTTTATTAGAGACAGGATCTCATTGAGTTGCTGAGGCTGGTTTTGAACTTGCTATCCTCCTGCCTTAGCCTCCTGAGCCGCTGGAATTATAGACGTGCAGTGGCACCCAGCTGGGCTCTTAGTCTGAAGTTTTATCTGGGGTGGCTCCTGTGCCTCTGATAGAAAATGAAGGGAGGTTCCTTCCACTTCATCCCCAGTACCCCAGTACCCCACTGCCCATTTTACGTTACCTGTGTAGCATCCAGTTGCACCAGGTGAAAGTCACCTTCTTCTCTTCTGAAACCCAGCAGGCAGCACCCTTGCCTAAATGGCAATTGGCCATTTAAATATCCGTCAACATTTAGCCAGCGGGGGAACCGCCCAAGAATTTTTGGTAAACCTTGTGGGCGGGGAGAAAGAGAGGTGGGTGTGTGATTTCAAAGCTGCCAGTGATTTTGTGCTTTGTGTGGTTTCAATTAGAGCTCAACTCTGATATGAGACTATTGTTCTAGATCAATTATTTTTTTGAGCCAATTTGTTATTTTTGAACCAATTTGTTATGCAAATATAAACCCAAAGCCCCTCTTGTGAAGTGCAAATATTATAGCAACAAATATAAAACGCCAATGGCTAATGTTGCATGTTTTTTTTTTTTTCAGTCTGTACCAGTTTTGGTGTCTACACCCTTTTTATTTCATTTGGTTCATCATTCAATAATGATAGATCTCCAAGCTCTCTATTCTGCTAGGCATTGTCCTGCGTCCAGGAGCCATAACCTAAATAAGTTCTAGTGCTAAGAAATGACTCCAGGGGCTGGAGTTGTGGCTTAGTGGCAGAATGCTCACCTAGCATGCATGAGGCACTTGGTTCGATCCTCAGCACCACATAAAAATAAAGATGTTGTGTCCACCTAAAACTAAAAATAAATCAATATATATATTAAAAAAAATAAGCACACTATCCATGCCTGGTAACACAAGCCTGTAATCCTGTAAACACACGCCTGTAATCCGGTAAACACACGCCTGTAATAAGACAGGAGGATCTCAAGTTCAAGGCCAGTCTCAGCATTCTAGAGAGGGTTTAAGCACCTTAATATGATCCTGTCTCCAAAAAAAAAAAAAAAAATGTGGCATTTATACACCATGGAATATTACGCAGCACTAAAAAATAACAAAATCATGGAATTTGCAGGGAAATGGATGGCACTAGAGCAGATTATGCTTAGTGAAGCTAGCCAATTCCTAAAAAACAAATACCAAATGTCTTCTTTGATATAATGAGAGCAACTATGAACAGAGTAGGGAGGGAGAGCAGGAAGAAAAGATTAACTTTAAACAGAGACATGAGATGGGACGGAAAGGGAGAGAAAAGGGAAATTGCATGGAAATGAAGGGAGACCCTCATTGCTATACAAAATTACATGTAAGAGGTTGTGAGGGGAATGGGAAAATAAACAAGGAGAGAAATGAATTACAGTAGATGGGGTAGAGAGAGAAGATGTGAGGGGAGGGGAGGGGGGATAGTAGGGGATAGGAAAGGTAGCAGAATACAACAATTACTAATAGGGCATTATGTAAAATTGTGGATGTGTAACCGACGGGATTCTGCAATCTGCATTTGGGGTAAAATTGGGAGTTCATAACCCACTTCAATCTAATGTATGTAATATGATTTGTCAAGAGCTTTGTAATGTTGTGAACCACCAATAAAAACAAATTTTAAAGTTCAAAAAAAAAAAAACCAAATAAAATGCAAAAAGGGGAATAGTGAAGCTCAGTGGTTGGGCATTCCTGGGTTCAATCCCGGGTGCCTAAATAAATAAATAGGACTGAGGATACAACTCAGTGGGAAAGCATCCTGAGTTCAATGCCCAGTACCAAAAATAAATAAATGATAAGAAGAAAAGGACAAAAGAAGCAGAGTAGAGAAGAGTTAGAGAATGACATATATTGGGGGGAAAAAAAAACAGAGAAAGGTGATGGGGAGAGTGTATGGCCATGGCGAATGGCCAGGAAAAGTCTCATGTGAGCTGAAATTCAAGGATATAAGGAATAAATGAACAAAAAAGATGAGACGCAAAAATCTGGGGGCCGCCTCCTGGCAGAAGAAACAGTAAGAAGGAAGAACCCGAGACAGAGATGAGTCTGGCTGATTGATGGCACAGACAGAAAGAAAGCCAGGGAGCCAAGAGGCAAAGAAACAGAAGGAGACAAGAGCTAGATAGAGGTATGTATGAAGACATTTAAAAAAAATCACTTGTGTTGGTGGTTACCTGCATGGCCTCCTTTCACAGATGAGGTATCTAAACTGAAGCTCAGAGACTTTCACGATTTTTTTCCTGAGGTTCAGTTGATAGTGAGAGGGGAACTGGGCCAGATGCAGATCTGGGTCCCTCCAATTTCATGTGGACACTCTAAGCCCTGGAGCCCCATGCCTCAAGTTTGGGTTGCCTTAGTACCCAAGGTACCTTCCATGGCCCCCCCCACAGATGCTTACCTCCGGCCACAGGCTTGGTAAGTATCTGAAATGAACGGAAAGACAAGTGAACTTTCTAAACTTGCATTTCCCCCAGTCGTGTCTCCAGAGTTTTATTCCACAAGAGATTTAATAAGCCCAGTGGCACATGCCTATAATCCCAGCTGTTCAGGAGGCTGAGTCGGGAGGATAGAGTTCAAAACCAGCCTCAGCAATGGTGAGGCACTAAGCAACTCAGTGAGACCCTGTCTCTCATAAAATATAAAATTGGGCTGGGGATGTGGCTCAATGGTTGAGTGCCCCTGAGTTCAATCCCCGATAAAAAAAAAAAAAAAAAAAAAAAAAAAAAAAAACAAGTTTAATAAATAGATCCTAAGAAAGAGCTGAGTGGAAGGTACAATAGCTGCTTAGAACTTCTTTAGTGAGGCTGATGAGGATGTTGGATGTGCTTGGATGCAACTGATTTTACAAATGAGACAGAGAAATACAGCTCTTGGGTGTTCTGTAGGGCTAGATTATGGAGGGTTTTTGTTTGTTTGTTTGTTTGTTTTTGTTTTGCAATTTGAAAAGATGACTCAATAGTCCTCTCAGCATTTTAGAGGTCAAGGCTTTGAAGAAGGAGCTACAAGTTTCTTCCCAGGAAAATAGCCTCAGCACAGGCTTCCCACACCCCCAACCCTGCCAAACTGCCCCCCACTACCCTCTTTGAATACTAAGTATTTGCTCTACATTGTGCTGTGCGGTGGCATATGCATGTAATCCCAGCAGATTGGGAGGCTGAGACAGGAGGATTGCAAGTGCAAAGCCAGCCTCAGCAATTTAGCAAGTACCTAAGCATTTTAGAGAGACCCTGTCTCTAAATAAAATATAAAAAGGGCTGAGGATATGGCTAAGTGGTTAACTGCTGTTGGGTTAAATTCCCTGCTCTTAGATAAATAAATAAACTTTTTAAGACAGGGTCTTACTAAATTGCCTAGTGAGTCCTTAAACTAGCAATCCTCCTGACACAGACTCCCAAGAAGCTGGATTACTGAAATTATAGGTGAGTACCACCATGTCTTAGTTCAGTACATTATTTCAGGAGAACCCTGTCTGTAAGGTCCACAGACCCAATTTAGGAGCTCTTGCTATGTTGTATTATTTTAGGTGTAAGGACTGACTGCCTCTGAGATATTAACACCAACACACACATCCACATACACAGGGAACACATCATTTTGGGAGGCAGTGGCAGGAGCTCTCTGGACACCAATATTGCCCTCAAATCCATAAATGAGCTGAGTTAAAGCATAAGGACTCTATAGAAACGATCCCTGATTGACAGATTCTCTTTTGCAGAAGTTCATTGTCCTCAGTGGCAACTGAGATTATTTTAGTAAATCTTAAGCAACAGATGCTGCTGTCCAAATCATATGGTGTCAAGCTTCAGGTGGAAGATTGCATTTGCTAAGAATAGGGAACTGCAGAACCCAGGAAAAGGGAGACTAAGTTCAAGCTCTTATTAGTCCTTGCCATTTCTGTTTAAGTAACTCAGTTGGGTAGGGGATTGAAGAACTCTGTCTTAATCTTGGCCAGATATCTGAAAGCCTAATAAGCCAATAATGATTGTTTGCAGACCTGGAAGAAAATGCCTCCTGTTGGGCTGGGGAAATAGCTCAGTTGGTAGAGGGCTTGCCTAGCATCATAAGGCCCTGGGTTCAATCTCCAGCACCACGACCAAAAAAAAAAAAAAAAAGAAAGAAAAAAAAATGAAAAAAGAAAAGAAAAGAAAGAAATGCCTCATGTTAGCATAAGAGAATGCAGAAAATCCAGAGAATATGAAACAAATAACCAAACCACCTCATTAATAATTACTCATGGGCTGGGGTTGTGGCTCAGTGGTAGAGTGCTCGCCTAGCATGCTTGAGGCACTGAGTTCAATCCTCAGTACCACATAAATGTGAAATAAAGATAGTGTGTCCACTTAAAGCTAAAAAATAAATATTAAAAAATTACTTATAAAAAATTATACTTTGAAATTTATTGACACTTTTATTTTTGTAGTCCAACATGGAATCTATCTTGAATGGATATTCTCTTTGCGCTAGAAAACATGTGTACTTTGCAGCTGTTTTGTGTATTTTCTGATAACTATAAATTTAGATCCATTTGGTCGTTAATATTACTCAGATCCTCCATGTCTTTATTGATTTGTTTTGTTTCCTGCTGGGATTTAACCGAGGAGTGCTCTACCACTGAACTATATCCCCAGTTCTTTTTTATATTTTGTTTTGAGACAGGGTCTTGCTAAATCTCTGAGGCTAACCTGGAACCTGGGATCCTCCTGTCTAAGCTTCCTGAGTTACTGGGATTACAGGTGTACACCACCCCATGGGGCTTCTTACCAATTTTGTATGTATATACAAGTTCTGTCAATTTCTGAAAGGCTAATCTCTAACTGTAATAGTGGAATTTTTCTATTTTCTTCTTTAGTTCTGTCCATTTTTTTTTTGTTTTCATGTATTTTTAAACTTTTTTTATTAGATGCATACTAAGAACTGTTATCTTTAATTAATGAATTGAGACTTTTGTCATAAAAAATTCTCTTTTCAATAATCCTCCCTATTTGGAAACTTTCTTATCCTTGGTGTCTACATGATACATATTATTATTTAAATGGTATTTGAGATTGAATCTAGGGTGTCACACATACTAGGCTAGTGCTCTACTACTGAGGTACATCCCTACCTCTTTTGGGGGGGAGGATAGAGATTGAACCCAGGCATCCTCTACTACTGAGCTACATCCCCAGCCCTTTATTATTTATTTGTTTATGGGTATTAGAATTCAAACTCAGGGGCACTCGACCACTGAGCCGCCTCCCCAGCCTGATTTTGTATTTTATTTAGAGACAGGGTCTCACTGAGTTGCTTAGAACCTCACTTTTGCTGAGTCTATCTTTGAACTCACAATCCTCCTGTCTCAGCCTCCTGAGCTGCTGGGGTTACAGGCAGGTGCAATGGAGTCCAGCTGCATCATATATATTTTTACTTTTGATCAGTACAACTTTTCTGTGTCTACACACACACACACACACACACACACACACACACTTACTTTTTGGGTGCTGGGGATTAAACTATGCACATGATAGATAAGTGCTCCACCACTGAGCTACATCCTCTGTCCCCGTACTCTGCATCCTTAGCTGATCACAGTCTACTAGAGTTACTATTATAACCACTTCTTGTATAACATAAGAACTTTCTTGTAGAATAATTTCATTTATGACCTCTCATCTTTGTGTTATTCTCATCATGTATTTACTTCTATATATGTTATCAGTTATTGAAACTCACAATAATGCTGTGAGGTGGTATTTTCATCCCTGAGTTCTAATTGTGGCTACATACCTCCTGTGCAAACTCGAATAAATAACAAGTAATCTCTGTTTCCTCTTCATAGAATGTGGATAAAGATTTTACTTACCGACTGGGTTACTATGAAACTTATCTGAGTAAACCCACGTGATATGCTCCTGATTTAACAAATGCTTGACAAGTCTAAGTCTTACTTTATATTTACTCCCATTTCACTGATAGGAAAACAGAGACTCAGGAAAATGAAGTTAACAGTTAACTCAATGTCACAAATATAGTAAGTGGTAGTGGTGGAGGTTTTTCCAAACCAGTTCTACCTGTCTCTTGTCAAGGGCTTTGAATCATTTAACCTGACTTTGCCTCCTTATCTGTGGACTCAGAAGGAAAACAAGAATCTGATAACAATGGCCTTGCCAACCTAGTGATGGGCTCCTGTAATCCCAGAGACTCAGAAGGTCGAGACAGGAGGATAACAAGTTAAAAGTCAGCCTCAGCAACTTAGTGGGGCCCTAAGCAATTTAGAGAGTTCCTATAGTGAAAATAAACAAATAAATACATAAAAAGGGTTGGGGAGCCTGAATGGTGGCGCACGCCTGTAATCTCAGCAGCTCGGGAGGCTGAGACAGGAGAATCACGAGTTCAAAACCAGCCTTAGCAAAGGTGAGGCGCTAAGCAACTCAGTGAGACCCTGTCTCTAAATAAAATATTAAAAAAAACCCTGGGGATGTGGCTCAGTGGTCCAGTACCCCTGAGTTTAATCCACAGTACAAAAAAAAGGGGGCGGGGCTGGGGGTGTGGCTTGGTGATAAATGCCCCTGGGTTCCATCCCCAGTACCAAAATAAACAAACAATGTGAAAATAATAGCCTTGGGTCACCTACAACCTGGGGCTTGCACCCTGGCTGAGAGTGGCAGAGCGGGGACTCAAACCCAGGTCTTCCCTCTCCACAGCTGCTGCCGTTTCCCCCAAACCAGGTTGCACCTCCCCAGCCCTATTTTGTATTTTATTTAGAGACAGGGTCTCACTGAGTTGCTTCGTGCTTTCCTTTTGCTGAGGCTGGCTTTGAACTGGAGGTCCTCCTGCCTCAGCCTCCCTGGCCCCTAGAATTCCAGGCGTACACCCCGTACACCCCAGTGCCTGGCAAGAGTGGTGATTTGTTATTCCTGTGTTTTGAACCGTGGCTGATGGTGTGCTCTCTTGTCCTGAAAAAGACTCTAATGACCTCGGGGGATCTGATTGCACTCCAGTCGTGGAGAAACGAGCTAGACCTCAGCCACATTCACCATCCCTCTTTATCCTAAATCTAAAGGACAAGTATGTTTTTCCACTTTCCGTCATTGTGGATTCAGAAGTTTCTAAACCTAAACCATTTATCGGACTGGGAAGGGGAAGAGGAAAATGACGATTCTCTCCTTCTCTTAATGGATTCCTAATTTCTATTTTCACTTTCTAATTTACTAAGAAGATAGGTTGCAATGGGTTAGAATTTTTTTTTTTTTCCAGCAATGTGTGAGTGGCAACTTGAAAAAAAGAAAATGTTGTAAAGAAACAACATCCCATTCTTACAAAAAAAGTAGCTGGTTAACTGGAGGTAGAGAAGAAAACGTGTATGAGTCCTTTGAATTCAAAGAAATTTATGAAATTGGTGGATTCATGGGACCCCAGCTGTTAGCTTTGTGCCTTCCACTGGCTGAGATTGTCTGCTTCCAGCTGGCATCCATTATGAAAGACAAAGTGTCTTTGTATGTAACTGATTTTGGATGTTGTTTTTAATCAACTAGCAATGAAATATAGTTTTTTAAAAAAAAAAATCTGTAGAACATAGGAGGCTGAGGCAGGAGGGTCACACATTCAAGGCCAAACTTGGCAATTGGCGAGGCCCTAGGCAATTAAGCAAGGCCTTGTCCAAAGATAAAAAGGGCTTGGGGGTCTAACTCAGTGGTAAAGTGCCCCTGGGTTCAATCCCCAGTACTAAATTAATTAATTAAAATCTGTAGAGTGCTTTTGGTAAGTTTAGAAAAGACAAAGTTGCCTAGTGTGTTGGTGCATCCCACTTGGGAGACTGAGGCAGGAGGATCAAGTTCAAGGTCAGCCTGGGCAATTGAGTGAGACCCTGTCTCAAACTTAAAAAAAAAGAGTGTGGTGGTATAGGGCTATAATCCCAGCAGTTTGGGAGGCTGAGACAGAAGGATCGTGAGTTCAAAGCCAGCCTCAGCAATAGCAACAGCAACTCAGTGAGACCCTGTCTCTAAATAAAACACAAAATAGGGCTGGGGATGGGGCTCAGTGGTTGAGTGCTCCTGAGTTCAATATCCTATCCATCCCCCCCCAAAAAAAATTTTAAAGGGAGTCTGGGAATGTAGCTCAGGATAAAGTATCCCTGCATTCAATTCCTAGTGGTAAAAGAGAGAGAGAGAAAAGAAAAAGGTAGGGGGTGGGGGGTTATAGCTCAGAGGTAGAGCACTTGCTTAGTATGCCTGAGATCCTGGGTTTGACTCCCAGCACCCCAAAATCACCACAACCAACACCAACAACAACAAAAGCATATTTGCCAACTATTTTTCCTCATCAATTATTTCAATTTTTGTTGTTGGCTTCTTGAAAAAAAAAAGTCTAATTGAAAATAAAAGAAGAAGAAATCCATGTATCATCAAAATCTAATGCCCAGAGTAGATTAGCTAAACCCATTTTGAAGAGTTAATTGGTTGAAATTATGGTGTGTAACAAATAAAATCAGCCTAGGGAAGAGCTATTTGGGTTTTTTTTTGTTTGTTTGTTTGTTTTGGAGGGAGGCTGGTCATGGAGATTGAATCCAGAAGCATTATAACTCTGAGCTACATCCCTGGTCCCTTTTTAAATTTTGAGGCAGAATCTCACTAAGTTTCCACAGCTGGCCTTAAAATCGCCATCCTCCTTCCTCAGTCCCCCCAGCAGCTGAGATGAGGCATTCATCACGCTGGGCAGTTTCAGTGGTCATGAGCTGTTGTGCCGCATCCCACCTGGTAAAGTGGGCATGCTCAGGAGCTGCCATGTAGCCAATCAGTTCTTCATGACCTTGATACGAGACCATCAATCTGGAACTCCATCTGTCAACTTTGACAGGAGTCTTTGTTTCAATGCTTCACAAAAATCAAGAAGTGGGATAATACCAATTAAATAGAGAAGACATGATTTGTTGGAAATTCATAGGACTGGTCAGAGACTAAAAGGAGACAGCTATTTAGGAAAATAGCCAGTAGAAAAGCTTAGCCCATAAATCCATTTATCTAGCTAGCTAGCTAGAGCAAGTCAGCTGCGCCTGACGGTGTACATCTGTCATCCCAGCAACTTGGGAGGCTGAAGCAGGAGAATCACAAATTGGAAAAAAAAAAAAAGAGAGAGAGAGAGAGAGAAATATACAGATACCTGAACACATACATTTACATAGGACAAATACATACATAGATACTGACAAGAGAATGAAGAAATAATTTGTGGTATGTTCACCTAATGGAATACTACAGAAGTGTAAAAATGAGTAAAGTACATGTAAATGGAACGACAGAATAGTGGACTGTTAAGAAAACCCTAAACCCCATACAACTACTTGAAATATGACAGGATTTTTAAAGAGTTCAAAAACAAGTAATAATATATAATATATATTATATATTTTAGTGCTTGAGAGTCGATCCAGGGGCGCTCAACCACGGAGCCGTATCTCCAGCCTTTTTTATCTTTTTTTTTTTTTTGTATTTTTTAAATTTAGAGACAGGGTCTTGCTGAGTTAAGTTGCTGAGGCTGGCTTTGAACTCATGATCCTCCTGCCTCAGCCTCCCAAGCCCCTGGGATTACAGGTGTGGGGCACCATGCCTGGCAATGTATTCTTATTCTATCTAGCTTATCTAGCATAAATTATGGGGGTGCATGTGAAAGAACAGAATAAATACAAAATTGAAGACAATATATGGTCTCTCTACACTCATGTTTCTTCTTGTGCCCCCACCTTTGGAAGATCACAGAAGCTGACACATTTGGTTTGTTTTTGTTGTTGTTGCTGTTGTTGTTGCTGTTGTTGTTGCGGTGCTGGGGATTGAACCCAGGGCCTTGTGCTTGGGAGGCAAGCGCTCTACCAACTGTAGCCCCAGCCCCAACACATTTGGTCTTAAACCCGTTTGGTAAGGCATCTGTGCTCTGCTCAACTCTACCTTATTTTGTTTAACTAGAAACCAAAGAGCTCAGTTATTTTTTATTTACAGAGTGAATCACCACAATTTTTTTAATTCTTTCTTTCTTTCTTCCTTCCTTCCTTCCTTCCTTCCTTCCTTCCTTCCTTCCTTTCTTTCTTTCTTTCTTTCTTTCTTTCTTTCTTTCTTTCTTTCTTTCTTTCTTTCTTTCTTTTTAGTCATACATGACAGCAGAATGTATTTTGACATATAATACATACATGGAATGTACATACATCAATCATATTCTCAGTTCTATTCTGCTGCCCCTCCTATCCTCCTTACTCCTCCCCTCCCCTCCCATCCTTTCTCTCTATCCAATCTAATGTGACACACTTTTTTTTTCTTTTTCTCATTACAACATCGTATATGTATTCTGTATAACAATGAGGTTCTCCTTCCATCTTTTTTTTTTTAAAGGCAATGGAGTACACAGTTAACATCTATTTTTTTTTAAAGAGAGAGTGAGAGAGGAGAGAGAGAGAGAGAGAGAATTTTTTAATATTTATTTTTTAGTTCTCGGCGGACACAACATCTTTGTTTGTATGTGGTGCTGAGGATGGAACCCGGGCTGCACGCATGCCAGGCGAGCGCGCTACCACTTGAGCCACCTCCCCAGCCCCATAGGTGTCTTATTAAGAAATTTGTGGCCTGCCCCCATGTGATGAAGATTAGAGCCAACTTTATCTTCTATTAGATGCAGAGTCTCTGGTCTGATTTCTAGCTCCTTGATCCATTTGAGTTGACTTTTGTGCATGGTGAGAGAAAGGGATTCAGATTCATTTTGTTGCATATGAATTTCCAGTTCTCCCAGCACCATTTGTTGAAGATGCTATCCTTTCTCCATTGCATGCTTTTAGCACCTTTGTCTAATATAAGATAGTTGTAATTTTGTGGATTTGTCTCTGTGTCCTCTATTTTGTACCATTGGTCTACCAGCCTGTTTTGGTGCCAGTACCATGCTGTTTTTGTTACTATTGCCCTATGGTATAGTTTCAAATCTGGAATCACGATACCACCAATTTCACTCTTCCTGCTTAGAATTACTTTAGCTATTCTGGGTCTCTTATTTTTCCAGATGAATTTCATGATTGCTTTTTCTATTTCTGCAAGGAATTTGGAATTTTGATGGGAATTGCATTGAATCTGTAAAGTGCTTTTGGTAATATGGCCATCTTAATAATATTAATTCTACCAATCCATGAGCAAGGTAAATCCTTCCACCTTCTAAGGTCTTCTTCTATTTCTTTTTTTCAGGGTTCTGTAGTTTTCATTGTATAAATCTTTCACCTCTTTTGTTAGGTTGATTCCCAAGTATTTTAATTTTTTTTAAGGATATTGTGAGTGGAGTAGTTGTCCTCATTTCCATTTTAGAGAATTTGTCACTGATATACAGGAATGCCTTTGATTTATTGGTATTGATTTTATATCCTGCCACTTTGCTGAATTCATTTACTAGTTCTAGAAGTTTCTTGGTTGAATTTTTTTGGGTCTGCTAGGTATAGGATCATGTCATGGGCAAATAGTGCTAGTTTAAGTTCTTCTTTTCCTATATTTATGCCTTTAATTTCTTTCGTCTGTCTAATTGCTATGGCTAGTGTTTCAAGAACTATGTTGAACAGAAGTGGTGAGAGAGGGTATCCCTGTCTTGTTCCAGATTTTAGAGGGAATGCCTTCAAGTTTTCTCCATTTAGAATGATGCTGGCCTGAGGCTTAGCATAGATAGCTTTTACAATGTTGAGGTAAGTTCATGTTACTCCTAGTTTTTCTAGAGTTTTGAACATAAAGGGATGCTGTATTTTGTCGAATGCTTTTTCAGCATCTATTGAGATGATCATATGGTTCTTATCTTTAAGTCTATTGATGTGGTGAATTACATTTATTGATTTCTGTATATTGAACCAGCCTTGCATGCCAGGGATGAATCCCACTTGATCATGATGCACGATCTTTTTGATATGTTTTTGTATCCAATTTTCCAGAATTTTATTGAGGATTTTTGCATCTAAATTCATTAGGGATATTGGTCTGTAGTTTTCTTTCTTTGAAGTGTCTTTATCTGGTTTTGGAATCAACAATTTTTGAGGCTGTTAAAGACTCAGTTGTCAGAATCTGTAATGACAGATGCCCATGTGGATGCTCATGGGTCTGCAGGGGTCCTCATTAGTTGAGGTATAACGAAAAAGCCTCTCAAGACCATATCTTGTATACAGAGATATGGTAAAGTGTGGTATAGAGGTGTATTAAGAATTGTAAGGCAAAAAATAATAATAACAAGAGAGCTCACGTAAAAAAAAAATCTTAAAAACATAAGTAAATAAATATATGAAACAAGAACAACAAGAACTGGGGAAGGGGAAAGATAAACCAAACTAAAGCTACTCATGAAAGAGAAAGACCAGAAGGAATATCCAAAAAGAGAATGAATAAATCATTGAGAAAAAAGACCTGGTTGGTAACCAAAGAACCCAAGAAAGAAGCTTTTCAAGAACTAGCCAGGAGGAGAAGGACGTAATCCACTTTTTGAGAAAGTCAACGGCTATTTGGGTTGGTCACCCACGAATTTTGAAATATTCAGAGATCTACAAAGAAACCAGTCTCCTTGAAACAAGGCCAGAATAGGGTTGTGTCACATCGTCAGGATCCAAGAACATCAATGTACAAAGAGCTCAAAAATATCAATACAGCTGGACACCGTGACACATGCCTGTAATCCCAGCAGCTCAAGAGACTGAGGCAGAAAGATCACAAGATCAAGGGCCGCCTCAGTAATTTAGCAAGACCCTCAACAACTTAGCGCCATGTCTCAAAAAATAAAAAGGGACTGGGGATGTGACTCAGTAGTAAAGCACCCCTATATTCAATCCCCAATACCCCCCAAGACCACATATACGCACAGACATGATATATATAGCATATGATAAGATTATAGTATGTAAAACATATATAAGATATGATATATATCATATTGTGTAGATGATGTACCATATATATCATATGATATCATAGACTTAATATATCATATATGATATATGTATGTATATATAAAAATACAAATAGATGGATATCTAGGAAAGATATTTATCAGAAATTCTCTTTAAGACAGGACCATCCGTGATTGGATTACATTTGAGCTACTGTAGGGCAGCTGAAGATCCACTCATGTACCTATGAAGGTCTCCAACATGCCTTCACTTATTCATTTAAAAGGAGAATGGCCGGAAGAAATATCCAAAAATAGAATGAATGAGTCATTGAGAAGAAAGACCTGGTTGGTGAACGCCTACTGAGTATCAGGCAGATGCTGCTCTGGGTGCTGGGATCCTAGATGAGCAAAGCAAAGAATCCTGTTTTCAGAGCATTTCTGCAAGGGGAGACTGGCAGTAAGCATGGGCACAACTGAGCTACATCCACAACCACAAATAAATACATTAGATAACATACCCAATAAGTTATAGGGTTAAGACTGGGAGGCATCCCTTATCAAACAGAATGATGGGTGCCCAGGAGGTGGGGAAGTGACGCAGGAGGGCGCCTGCGGGAACGCACTGGGCAGGAGGAGCAGCGAGGGGGATTACAGGCCCAGCCAATCCCAGGGTTGTATTGGTTACTGGGGGCCCTGATGAAAGTGGTCTTTATTTTACCTTTTCTGGCACAGAATTCATTTCCTTTGGGGGATGTATGTCTGTGTGTAGGGCTGGAATTTAGGGCCTGACACATGCCAAGTACATGCTACTTTTTTTTTTTTTTTTTTTTGATACTGGGAATTGAGTGGAGCAGAGTGGAGGGCAGGCATTCAGCCACAGAACTGCTATGCCCACATTCCTTTTTTATTTTATTTTATTTTTTTAAATAAGATCTCTCTAAATTGATGAGAAAGTTGGCCTCAAATTTGTAATTCTCCTGCCTCCGTCTTCTGGGTACCTGGGATTAGAGGCATGTGGCTGGTGTGTGAAATATAAACCTGTGCTATCACGCAGAGCCAAAAATCAAGATTTCTTTTCTTTTCTTTTCTTTCTTTCTTTTTTCTTTTTGGCAGTACTGAGGATTGAATCCAGCGGCTCATGTATATTGAGCAAGTACTCTACCACTCATCCCAAGCCCTGCTAAGCACATGGTTTTCTACCACAGAGCTACAACCCCAGGCCAGAACTCAGATCTACATACTTTATATATTGGTTGATATTTCAGGAATATCAGGTGGAGATTGCACCAAATTATGAGGTTGCTCAGTACATACTTGTTTCCATCTCTTCTGATGCCATGAAATAGGGTATGGAGAAAAGGAAATCTAGTATATTATTTGTGGGAATGTAAATTGGCAGAGCCACTGTGGAAAATGGTAAGAAGGTCCCTCACAAAACTAAAAATAATACCGCTGTATGATTCAGCAACCCCACTTCTTGGTATATATCCAGTTAGGATATAGGAAAATTAAATTAATTATGTCCAAAAGGTATCTGCATTCCCGCATCTACTATAGCATTATTCATAATAGCCAAGAAAGAGCAACCAGGTAAGTGTTCATGGATAGGAAAAGAAATTGTGGCACACAGATACAAAAGAATATTATTTAGACTTGAAAAAGGTGGAGTCTAGGAGTGTAGCTTAGTGGTAGAGTGCTTGCCTAGCATTTGCAAGGACCTGAGCTAGCTTTCTTTTTGTTTCTTTTCTCTTTTCTTGTCTCTCTCTTCTTTTCTTTCATTTTTAAAATTTTTCTTATTAGTTGCTCAAAATATTACAATGATCTTGAATATCATACATTTGATTCAAATGGGGTACGTAATCTTATTTTTCCACGTGTACAGATAGCAGGATCACATTGGTCATACAGCCACGTTTATACATAGGGCCATACTAGTGTCTATTGTATTCTGCTGCCCTTCCTATCCCCCCTCCCCTCCCCTCCCCTCCCCTCCCATCACCTCTTTCTACCCAATCTACTGTGACACATTTCTCTCTCTTTTTTTCTTCTCCCTCACACCATCTTAAATGTAATTTTGCATAACAAGAAGGTCTCCTACTATCTTCCATGCAATTCCCCTTCTCTCTCCCATTCCCACGCACCTCTCATCCCTATTTAATGGTAATCTTCTTCTCATGCTCTTTCTCCCTGCTCTTGATGATTTGCCCCCTCTTATATCAAAGAAGACACTCTGCATTTGTTTTTTTAGGGATTGGCTAGCTTCACTTAGCATAATCTGCTCTAATGCCATCCATTTCCCTGCAAATGCCATGATCTCGTTATTTTTTAGTGCTGTGTAATATTCCATTGTGTATAAATGCCACATTTTTTTTTTATCCATTCATGTTTTGAAGGGCATCTGGGTTGGTTTCACAGTCTAGCTATTGTGAATTGTGTTGCTATTAACATTGATGTAGCTGTGTCCCTCTTGTATGCTCTTTTAAGGTCTTTTGGGTCTTCTTAAATTGCCCAGGCTGGCCTTAAATTGTGCTGCTTCTGCCTCAGCCTCCCAAGTAGCTGGGATCACAGGCGTGTGTAACTACACTCAGCATACTCATATTTTCTTTCTTTCATTTCTTTTTTTGGTGGGGATGGGTACCAGGATTGACCCAGGGGTGCTTAACCTCTCGAAGCCTCGGTTTCCTTGTCTGGAAAGTGAACTATCAACAATGACAACGCCTCTCTGGGTGGCCGAGAAGGATTATCATAGGGAAGGTATGTAATAGGGCTTGATATCTTAGTGTAGGTCAATTGGGGCAATCCTCAGCCTTTTTCCATGTTTTGAGACAGGATCTTGATAAATTGCTGAGGTTGGCTTTGAATTTGGGATCCTCCTGCCTCACCTCCAGAGCTGCTAGGATTACGGCATGTGCCACCACGCCTGGCCATATATTTTCTTTAGACTAAATAAAACAACAACCAAAAAAGTACTGTTAGAAACTTGTGGTATATTATATTCCCAATGTTATTATTGACTGGATGACATCAACCTAGAGACCCTGAAAGGGTCAGACCACTGTGACCCACTCTGTGCCCCAGACACTGTGACCCCTCTGTCCCACCTCCCCACCCCCTGCCCCACTTCTCAGGTTTCCTATTTACAAAGTTTTCTTTAAAAAGAAGAACCCTCCACCCCACAAGTATCTCTTATTCTGAGCTCCCCCACTTCTTCTTTGAGTGCCTCTCCTGCTTTATTTTTTTTGCTTTCCTAAATAAATGTCTTCACTTTCTTAAACCTTTCCTTTCTGTGACATAAGTCAAGAAGCTGTCAGGTCAAAGTTGAGGTTCCCTTCTCCTTTCTGGGGAACGTCTTTGTACCCCTTTTCAGTGATGCCAAGATTTAGAAACTTTTAGGTTTAAAACTGAACAGTTGCCTGACGAAGTGGTGCGGCCGGTAACCCCAGTGATGTCGGAAGCTAAAGCAGGAGGGTCTCAAGGTCAAGGCCCGACTCAGCAATTTTGCGAGACCCTAAACCACTGAGGGAGACTTTGTCTCAACATAAAGAGTAAAAAGGGGGCTAAGGATGTGGCTCAGGCGGTAGCGCGCTCGCCTGGCATGCATGCAGCCCGGGTTGGATCCTCAGCACCACATACCAACAAAGATGTTGTGTCCTGAAAACTAAAAAAAAAAATATTTTAAAAAAGAGTAAAAGGGCTGGGGGTGTGGTTCAGTGATTAAACACCCTTGGGATCAAAAACAAACCCAAAACAAACCGTTAAAACCGCCTCAGGAGGAGTTGGTGACAAAATGCACTCACAGAATATCAGTAACAACGACAGGGTATGCTGGGCACACCCGGTGTGCTAAGCGCTTTAAGCTTTACCTGGGTAGGTGAGCTCTTTTAATCTCCTCAACAATTTCACCACCAGGTTAATACTATCATTGGTTTTATAATGCAATGAAGAGTCTCTAGGGAAGTAGTGGGATCAAAATGTGTCCTCTGGAGTTCCTATTTTTTTGCCATAATTCCATCCTTCTGGGCTTACATCAAATATTTTGTTATTTCATCAAATATAGCCAGCTGTATTGGATTCTGAGGATCCTGGAGCCCCAGAAACACCATAGGACCCCGCAGTCACAAGTTTGACTTGAAAGGCCTCTGAGCAGATTGGTTTGAACCCAGGACTACCAGCTCCCATGCCCTTCCTGGGAAAAAAGTTCTCCAGCTTTGGATTAAGTGATGGGTGCCTCCGATGCTCTTCAGTGGCCCTTGTCTATCCCCACATAACTCTTGTGAGTGGGAGTCAATCTCAACTTTGCCCATTCATAGTTTTATCTCTTGGATCAAACATAAATTCTCATTGCCAAGTGTGGTAATGCATTCAATCCCAGGTACTTGGGAGACTGAGGCAGGAGGATCACAAGTTCAAGGTTAGCCCCAGCAACTTCGCAAGACCCTGTCCCAAAATAAAATTTGAAAAAAAAAAATGGGCTGGGGATGTAGTTCATGTGGTAAAGTGCCCCTGGGTTCAATATCTAGTGTTGGGAAGAAGAAAAAAAAAAGCTATCAGTAATTGGGTATGTATTGTATGTCTGGTACTGTTCTGGGCATGTTTCATGTATGAAATCACTATTCTGTATTTATGATATTGTTCTGCAAAGGAAACATGCCTGCAAAGGATGAGAAATTTGAGTTGGCCTTTTATCCTCTTTCAAAAATGGTGGGATAGTGAGGAGACAGAGGATGGGAAAGGTTGATCAATGGGTACTTGATCCACCTTTATATAAAGAAGCAAAAAGTTTCCCGTGTGGTATTGGTATTGATGTTGATGTTGGTGTTGACCAAAAAGTTAGAAGAATGGAGTTTGTCTTCACCATAAAGAAAAGATAAATGTTTGAGGAGATGGATTTATTTAACCTGACCTAAACATACAACATCAACATGTATCAGAACATCACATGGTACTCATCAACATGTAAAATTGATATGTTTCGTGTATCAGTTAAAAAAAACAATTATATTTAAAAAGTGATGGTGGCTGGTTGGATTAAACCAATTCATGCATGGGAAATGGAAAATATATCAATGCTTCAATTAGTGTTTCTCTGGTGAGTGATTTTATTTCCTCACAACTAGTCTCTATGTCTGGAGTATTCCAACTTATAACTTATTTTCACCCCGTTTCAATACAACTTCACTCTCCCAGTCCAGAGGCTTTTAGGGAATTCTTCTTAGATTCAGAAACTCTTGTCGTACGGCTCTGGAAACATGCTGTTTGTTCCTGTAGGTTTTACCAGGCAGTTTCCATCGCTGGGGAAAATGGAGAGCTACCGGTGACTGTGGTTTTTGTTGAGGGACTAACTTAGACTCTTGAGAGAGAGAGTGAATTTGCAGGGAAGGGAGGATCCTGTAACGGCACAGGTTCTGTGAATTGAGGTGGGTGCCGGAGAAAGAAAAAGCTTTGTTAGCAAGGCCTTGTGAAGATGGTTGGATCTAGCCTTCAGTGACCATTTACCCCTTTCCTTTCTCTCTCTCTCTCTCTCTCTCTCTCTCTCTCTCTCTCTCTCTCTCTCAACTACATTCCCAGCATTTTTTTTTTTTTTTGAGAAAAAGAAAATTGCTTAGGGCCTCCCTGAGTTGCTAAGTTCGCCTTGAACTTTAGATCCTCTTACTTCTTGCCTCAACCTCCCAAATATCTGGGATGACAGACATGTGCCACTGGGCCTGGCTCTTACCCGTTCCTCATTGTGTCTAGTTCTCATTGTCATGGGTCATTGGTCACTGTAACTTGGGACTAGGGAGTGCTCCAGAACATTCCAGAACAGTGCTCCAGAACAGAGGGTCTTGTGCCTTTCTGCTGACTTTAGAGTACGGTGAACCTGTGAGAGATGGGCTTCCCTGGGCAGGCAATTCTTAAAGAGAGAGAGAGCCAACAGAAACACAAAGAAACTTCTGAGAATGGGGTCTCCATGGGGGCTTCTGTGTGCTTTCCGTACTGGGATCTGAATGTGATTTGTGTCTCTCCCAGGGTTCATGCTGGGAACTTGATGCCCAAGGTGGGGGTACTGGGAACGGTTGTGGGCCATTACAAGGTGGGACCTTTGGTCCTTGGAGGCATGAGGTCATTGGAGTTTTCAGGGTGGTCCCTGGGTTCCCCTGTGGTGGGTGTTGTCAATAGAGCCAGCCTCTCCTCCTGGCTCCAGATGGAGTCGCTTGCCGCGCTGGTTGCCGCCATTGGTGTCCCTGCCATGAGGTGACGTCATCAAGAGCCTGTGTCTCGCCATTTGTACTCTGAACCTCCAAAACCATGAGCTAAATAAACCTCCTCTCTGTAAGTAGCCTGTGTCAGACATCTCTCAAAGTGACACAGAGTTGTCCAATAGAGGTGCGTTTTCTCATTCATGATCCTTCCAGGGGATCCTTGAATTGTTGCTGCCTGAAAAGGCCTTGGCTTTCAAAGATTGACATTCCTCATCAATTGTGTTGTTGTTGTTGTTACTATAGAATTAATGATAGTAAACATTCATGACCCTGTCCCTCTCCCCCAAACTCTTTTTTTTTCCTCCTCAAAATTTCTTAGAGAGAAGCCATAGCTTTCTTTGAAAAGCAAGAGAATCACAGCTTGGAGTCTGCAAGTCAGTCTCATATGTATTGACGTACATTTGGAGCATTCTGTATTTGGAGCATTGCATCCCTGCCCAAAACTTACTTTCTGGTGCCTAGCACAGTGTCTGGCACCCACTAGGTCACCAATAAATGCTTCTTTTAAAAAGTTCTTTTTTTTCCCCATTTTTCCAAAAACAAAGACTATTACATTTTTGGGGGGGAGGCTGCTTAGAATTGTGATTAGAAAAAAGCGCAGATTCAAGCAATCTTGAAAAAGTGCTCCCTAATAAACAAGGTGGCACGCGCTTGTAGTCCCAGTACTTGGGAGGTTGAGGTTAAAGGGTCACTTGAGCCCATGAGTTGGAGACCAGACTGGGCAGCAGAGTATCAGTATCAGTATCACCCCCATGTGATTCTATGTGTACTGATGATACTCAAATACTTATTGTGCACTGACTGCTGTTCTGTCAAATGGCAAGCAAACTAGACAGTAGTTCTGCAGTCGGGGGAAGGTAAGAATGTAGTGATGGAGGCAGACATTGACCAAATGACAAGTGGATGTGAAAGTATTGCTTAGTTCTCCTATGCAAAAATATTACTTATATTATGCTACAAAAAGAGAAGAGGGTTATGTTTCTGTGAGGTGCTATAATTGAAGCTACTAGATTATTAGCTAGGTATTCTTAGGCAACTTAGCTTGGAAACTTCTATTTCATTCTCCATAAAATGTATGCATTGGCCTAAAAGATCCCAAAGTTCTCATTCGGCTCTAACATCCTGTGTTTCTTTGTGAATTTCTTTTTAAAAAAAAAATTTCTGTGGGGCTGGGGTTGTGGCTCAGCGGTAAAGCACTTGCCTAGCACGAAATAAATAAAATAAAGGTCTAAAAAAATTTTTTTTGTGAGTATTCTCCTAGTATGAAAAAGATAGTTTATTGAGCAGAAACATTGGCTAGCAAATAAAGTAATGGGACTCTTTTTTATTATTATTATTTTATTTATTTATATGTGGTACTTCACACATGCTAGGCAAGTGCTCTACCACTGAGCCACAACCCCGGCTCAACGTGACTTCTTTCTGTACTGCTAATTTGAATCTAATAGTCTTAGGCATCCTGCTTCAACATTTTTGCTGAAACTTTGAAATCTTGCTTACTCATGATTTTTAAGGGAACATTGTGAGCCATGAGTAAGCGAGTTTCATTGAGTAAAAAAGGCAGGAGGCTTTTAACCTTTAGCAAAGATGGCTCTGTCGGGGGTAGCATTTGACAAACATCTTAAGAAAGCTGTGGTTGGTGGCGGGGAGTTACATCCCCTGGTAGCTACCTGAAATCCCACGTCATTCATAACTCTTCATAAAGCCATTGAATGACAAGGAAAATGTTCATTTGGAAACACACTGCTTCCCCCTCCCCCCTCCAATACTTCCGTGGGAATGTCTTTTGTTAACTAAAAGTCACCCAAGGATAAGCAAGGGAAAGAGGCTGGAAAAACCTGGAGCTTGAGGAATTTGGTCAGAGAATTCAGACTTGGTTAGAGGTCCAGAGGTAGAAATAGCCTCAGAAGTTCTGATGGCCAGGCAGAGGAGACCACCCCGAATGAAAGATGGAGGGAAAACTACCATACAATGTTGCTAAGGGTCAGCAATGAGTATCTGACATGTTCACGACCAAGGAAGTCCACTACCCAAGAGCAAGCCCCACAACCGTGTAGTGTAGAATACTGGCCTTACATGGCCTAAAGAAAGGAGCCCAGCGTAAGTATTTTAAGCAAGAGATGAAAGGGTGTGAAATTTTTTTGCGATGACTGGAGGTCTTTGCTCCCAGTTTCATAACATCCGTCTACCCTAGATAGGTGTCAAAGAGGAAAAGGACAGGGAAAAACTGAGCACAAACTTGAATTCATGTGACTTTCCCACGTTGATGCCAGCGAAAAAGCCAATGAATAAGTGCAAAACAGCTCTAAAATAAAAATGCCATGACTAAGCACAACGGGCCTTCACAAGCCAGTTCTTCTTTCTGTAAAGGACTTGAAACTTGCTCATGTCATAGGAGCAGTTTTCTCATGCCCGCAGCACCATTTTCACATCCCACATTTTGCCAGCTTCGTATTTCCTTCCTTATTACTTAAAAGATTGTCAGATATTTTGAAAGGAGACAAGAAGACAATTAAGACACATGTAGGCGCTTAAAAATTCTGAAAGATCCAAGAGCACTTAAGATACCAGCAACCATTAAATATGCCCTGGTTTTGGAGAGGGTAAGGAACACCATTGGTTCATGTTCTGGAACGTGGGGGAAAGGTGATGTTTGTATTAAAAGCACACGTTTTCTGCGTTCATTCCAGGAAAGATTCTCTTTATTCCATATTATCCATAAATTGCCTCAAACAGATAAGGAATTCTAAGGGGGGAAAAAGGAAGCTTTTTCAACCTTAGTAAGGGTGCTTTACTACTGAACTGCATCTCCAGTCCTTTCTATTTAATTGAATTAACTAATTTATTTATTTATGTGGCACCAGGGATTGAATTCCAGGGCAGTCAGCCACAGAGCTACCTCCCAGCCCTATTTTGTATTTTATTTAGAGTCAGAGACTCACTGAGTTGCTTAGTGCCTCGCCAAGTTGCTCAGGCTGGCTTTGAACTCACGATCCTCCTGCCTCAGCCTCTTAAGCCACTGGGATTACAATACAGGCATGCGCCACTGCATCTGGCTGTATTTTATGTAGGGTCTTTCTAAATTGCCCTGGTTGCCGTTGAACTTGAAATCCTCCTGCCTCGGCCTCCCAAGTTGCTAGGATTACAGGCATACAACACCGTGTCTGGCTGGTGGAACTGTTTCTATACCAGATTCACATATGGAATGTCAACATATAAAACACATGGACTCTCTCCTGGCGGGATCCCATCTGGTCCTGCAACAGTAGCGCAGAACTGCTTGCAAAGCCACTGATCTATCCCTACCTATTGATGTTGCCCAAGTGGGAAAACTGAGTTGCAGAAAGGTTAACTGGTTGACCCACAAACAAATCTGTTTAGAAAGAAAACCCAGAACTAAAACGTTGGTCTTTGATGCTCAGTCCAGTACTCATTTTAGATCAACTTTTTTTTTTTTTTTTGCTTCACTATGTTTTTAAAAAGTAGTTGTAGATGGACACAATACCTTTATTTATTTTTTATTTATTTATTTTTATGTGGTGCTGAGGATCAAACCCAGTGCCTTATGCGTGCTAGGTAAATGCTCCAACACTGAGCTACAACCTGAGCCCTGCTTAATTACTTTATTACCAGTCCAGTGCAGGATCTCGCAAGCAATAGGGACTAGATAAGTATTTATTGAAGGAATATATTGTGTTGACTCAGTCAATATCAAATAGATGTCATTAAGAACATTAATAAAAATAAATAACATATAATTATACAAACTTTTGTGTTTTTTTAATACTATTTCAGATCAGGAAATAGTTGGCTTTAAAATATGTTTTAGCACTCAGTTAAGCAGCATGAATTCATATTCACTTGAGAAGTGTGTTTTGAGTGACACTTGTCCTGTGTTGAAATGAACTGGAAAGTTCAAGTGGCTCCTGTCCCCTTTGCCTGGACGCTCTTCTCCAGTCTTCCCATGACTGTCTCCTTCTCATCTTTCACCCTTCAGCCTTCAGTTGAAATGTCACCTTCTTTGAGACCTTCCCTGACCTGTCTGTCTAAAATAGGCCCTTCTTCCCTGTTTGTTACATTTTATCACTTTACCCTATAGATTTCCACCACAGCATTTATTGTACTCTGTAAGTATCTCCTTGTTTTACTTATTTATATGTTGAAAAGTTACAGGTTTTCCTCCCTTTGAGGCAAATCCCTAGGGCCAACAGAGTAGTTAGCCTATTCCCAGGGCTCAATGAATCTTAATAGAATGAATGAATGAATGAATGAATGAATGCATGAATAAACATATATAATGCCTGAGAGCACCCAGTTGCCCATAATGATCTTAGAACACAATAAATAGGAATTGTGCTAGGAATGGATCCTCATATTGAACACTCCAGCAATACTTTTTTCCATAGATGGCACTTAATCTCACTTTACTCAGTAAAGGAACAATAACATCAACTTTGACATTCATTAATAAAAGTCCTTTTTCTCCAAGCATGCCAATTGTGCACTCATGGGATAAGCTGCTTCTAACAGGAGAGGATGGGAGGAAAGGTCAGGTTTGATTTACCTTGAGCTCATGGATTGACAGAGGGAGTGCTGGGAGGTTTGTTGCACGAGAGACCAGGAAGTATCCAAGGAATTAGTTACTTGAGGGAGAAAGCCAATTTTGGCTGTTGCATGCTGTTTATCATCCAGATTTGAAGAGTTTATGACTCATGTCAAAAACAATAACTAAGCTGGGCAGTGGTGGTGCATGCTTGGGAGGCAGAGGCAAGAGGACCATGAGTTCAAAGTCAGCCTCAGCAACAACAAGGTGCTAAGCAACTTAGTGAGGTCCCATCTCTAAATAAAATGCAAAATAGGGCTGAGGATGCGGCTCAGTGGTTGACTGCCCCTGAGTTCAACCGGTACCCCCCAAAAAACAAAACAAAACAAACAAACAAAAACAATAACTGGATAAATTGTTATAACAAAAAAAAATGTTGTAAAACATGATGGAAGAAAGGACCCTTTGCAGTATGGTTTGATCCTCACTATGTGGTGGCATCAGAGGGTGTACCTGAATATCTCCCCATTACCTGGAGGCTGAGAGGACATCTATGTGGGCTTTGCAGAGGGGCTGGGAGCAGAAGATGGAGTCAAGGAATGCTGTCATTGCTATCAATGAATTTCTAACTTTTCATGTCACTCTCTACTTTTGTGACAGTTGTTGAAAAGAATGAGTAAATCTACATGTAATTGCCACAGTCTGGCTGGGAACAGAATCACAAGCCACCACACACCTTGTAGATTCAAACAGCAACTCTTTATTCCTGAACTCACACCGGGCCTCTACAAACACGTTCTGGGGAAATCCAAGTTCTGCCGCAAAATTCACGTACTCCACCAGGCTTTGAATCCCAAATACTTTCTGAATCCCATGAGAACTCAACAGGAACTCAGGCAGCAGGATACGCCCTATTCCCAGCAGGATCCTCCCTAAACCCAGATCCACCCTGGTCCTTGAGCAGGGTCACCTTTCTCAAACATACATGCAATGTCACAGGGAATGTCCATGGCAAGTCCATTTCCAAGAGTCCTTCCTCTAAGCAACATGGGGTACGCTGGCAAGGAAATTTCGATGCGTCATTCCTACTTGGCAATGGCTCTCAGCATGTAATAATATAGATTATTTGCCAAGATACATTATTGTTATGTTATTGAAAGGAACAGAATAATATAAATATTGATGCTATTTATAGTAAACATACATATATTATATTATTAATAATTATATTATTACTTATATTTATACCATATACAAATGCTACCATTTCTATTAAAGTATACATACTACTGGGCTCAGTAGCATACACCTGTAATCCTATCCACTTGGGAGGTTGAATCAGAAGGATCTCAAGTTCAAGGTTAGCCTGGGAAAGTTAGTGAGACACTTTCTCAATATAAAATAAATAACTCATCAGTAGAGTACTCAGGAGCTCAAACCCCCATATCACAAACAACATACAAAGATATATACAATATGCATACATATACATAGACTATATTTGGAAGTATACCTAAGACTATTTATAATGATAAATTCTGACAAGTGACCCTGAGGCAGGGTGGAACAGAGATTGAAGTATGAAATGACTCTATACTTTCATACTGTTTGAACTTTTTAAATAGCCTTTGGGGGGATATTTAATAATTATGTACTACAGAAATAAATTGAAATTGAAAATGATTTCTAAATTAGGTCAAAGTTCCTCCTATGGATCATGTATTTACTTATCCTCAATAAAATAAAAAGAAGAATATAACATTTAGAAAATAATATGTAAATTAATTTCAGGTATTTTGGGTGGTGGAAGGGTGCTTGGAAACAAATGTGGAACCTCACACATGCTAAGCACATGCTATACTGCTGAGCTATCCCTAGTCCTACTAAGGAAATTTCTTAAGTGAATTTGGCTACATTTTTTTCATAGTTATATAATACTGAGGCCAGGTTCTGATGTCAAACAGTTTGGGATTCAATCTTAGCTCAGCGGTTTACTAGTTTTGTACTTTGGAAAATTTCTTAATTTATCTAAACTTCAATTTCATTGACTTTAAAATATCAGAATAATTGTATTTTCTTCTGGGGGGGTTTATGAAGGTTTTTTTGTTTTTGGTATGGAGGATTGAACTCTCAGGGGAGCTTTACCATTGAGCTACATCCCCAGCCATTTTTAATTTTAATTTTTATTTTGAGACTGAGCCTTGCTAAGTTACTGAGGCTGACCTTGAACTTGGGATCCTCCTGCCTCAGTCTGGGGAGATGCTGGGATAACAGAGGTGTGCCTCCACGCTCAGCATTTTTATGAAGATTTAATGAAGTAACACAGTTGAATCTGCACACAGACTACTGCAGAGTAAGCGCTTAACTATTAATAATGATACACATGATGGACATGAAGTGTGTATACAGTGAGGATTTGTGAGATAAGGCCAACATTTTCTTTCTTTCTTTTTTAGTGGTGCTGAGAATCAAACCCAGGGCCTTGTGACTAGTAGGCCAGCAACTACCTCTGAGCTATATCCACAGCCCTGATTTCCTTTTTGAAAAATGTGGCCATACAGTGACAAATATGGATACTAAAACATGGTTAACCAGGTGCAGTGGCATATGTCTGTAGTTTCTGCTACTCAAGAGGTTGAGGCAGGAAGGAGGATTGCTTGAGTCCAAGCCACTGGCATTACAGGTGTGCACCACCATGCCCGTTTTATTTATATTTCTTGATATTCTCACAATTCACTTGATAGGATGTTTCACTAATAGGACAAAAGGAGACCAAGGCCTGAAGAGAAAGAATTCAAGCCAGATTCTGTGTCTTATGAGCTGGCCCGACCACAGTGTCCCTACTTGTAAAAGAAGACTGGGCCAGGTGATCTCAATGCCTCTGATTCTATCAATCCTATAATAATGCCAGGCCTGCCTCAGCCCTTCTGGTCTCTACTGATTCCATATCCAGCACTGCTCCATTCTGATGAACTCAGATTAGGAGGTGACAGAGAGTATTGCAAACCCAGGATTTAAGATAACCTTCTACCATGACTATTTTATCACAAGCTAAAGAATAACATAACATCAAGATTATTCAAAGTATTGATGTCTCCCTAGAAATTTCACTTTATTTTATGAAGAGAAGTTTCCAGAGATGGGTACACTAATTTAAGAATGGAAATCCTTTCGGGTTTAAATAAAACAAACTGTTTTAAATGACTAAAAGCTACAAAGAAAAAGATTCATTATGCTTCACGTTTCCTATTCAACTGATAAGACTATTTTTACGAGATGTACTCATTTAGGTAGTATTTTATAGCATTTTGCAGAAATGTTATACCTTATGTGTAATATTGATTAAAATGCTTTATATTTATAGAACTAGCTCTTTAATTTTTACCAAGAGTTCTTACAGTAAATTTCAATTTTAATAACTTCCAACTAAAACATCTCTCTGATCAAGAATTTGATACTATGAAATATAATTCTTTTCTCTTGTCAGAAATGATGAATTAATATGTGAGTTAAAGTTTATTTTATACAGCAAATATTGCAAGTTGGCTTAAAAAAAAAAACCGTGCTCAATAGAAATGCAAAGTAGGGTGGCATGATCTGAACCATCTTACTTTTTCCCACAATAGTGAGTTAGGCAATATTCAAAGAACTTCCTTATTTTAACTTTAAAATTTAGAACAACTTCTCTATATTAATAATAAGATTCTTTGTTTTCCAGGCAGGGAGTTCACTCCATTATTTGATATGCCACATGGTATTTAGTATAAAGCAGGTGTTTAATCAGGATACTGAAATAATGATATTTCATCATACTCTATAGGTTTCTATTCATGATGTTCCTATCCATGATGCCAGGTTCACATGCATAATATATTAAGTGTATTTGGTTTTGAAACATGGGGGCAGAAATAGCAGGAACAAATTTAATTGTTTCCAGAACTGAAGGGAGAAAGTTAAATTTTAATATAAGCTCATTTTAGACATTCTTAGTATCATTAATTTTTGAATAGATCAAATTGTTGTTCCGATTGGACTGCTTCATCTGAGTAGATTAGGGAAATTCCATCTCAGCTATTTCCTGTATGTTCTAGAAAATATCGTTATAGAATACTAAAACATCTGATTTCTCTCTGGCTGCGTGAGTCATGCATTTATCCATGGATTCCACAATGGTTTTTTGAGTACTAAATACATGAGGCACTGTGCTAAGCCTTACAGGAAAGAAAAAACAATATTTAACTTGGGGACGTACATAAACACCATGGTAATCTATAATTATGGTTGTAAATGACAAGTAGAAAATTCCAAGTACCAACAGTGAATACTGAATACTGCGATGGGTTAAAGGAAAACTGAGGTTCAGGGTGCTGGAGAGTTAGGGAAGGATTTACCCAAGAGAAAGAGCTTGAAAAGATGGGTTGGATTCAGATAGAGGGAAATAAATGGGGAAAGAATCTTAGGGAAGAAAAACAGCGTACAGGTCATGATAGCATTGATCACGCAAAAGACAACAAACAGGCCACAGAGCATAGAACTTCATAATCATGTAAGGTGTTCAGTGGAAGACACTAGTATCCCCTGAGAGCTTGTACAGAATGTGATTCAGCACACTCAAGGTTTTTTGGTGCTTTATGTATACAATAATGGCAGAGTAATTCCATTCTAGGCCAGTCCTTCATTTTGCAGAGGGTTCCTTTTTTTTTTTTTTTTTTTTGGTAGCACTGGGGATTGAACCCAGGGCCTCACATATCCTAGGCAAGTACTTTACCTCGAAGCTACACCCCCAGCTCTTTATATTGTCTTTTTCTTTTTTTTAGCTGTAGCTTTTTTTCTTTTTTTAATTTTTCAGTTGTAGATGGACACAATACCTTTATTTATTTATTTTTATGTGATACCAAGAATCGAACCCAGTGACTAACACGTGCTAGGCAAGTGCTCTGTCACTGAGCTATAGCCCCCGCCCCTTTTTATGGTCTTTTTAAAAAATTTAATTAGTTACACAGAACAGTCTTTATGCTTCTCTTTTTTTCCTTGATATTGATTTTGTTAAGAGACTAGGTTAGATATCTTGCAGTGTCCTATACCCTAAATTTGCCTGAGTAGCTCTCATGGTGTCTTTCAATTTGTTCCTCCATCCCTTGTATTTCCTGGAAACAGGCTGGACATATTCAAGTTACATACTCATATCAGTTTTATTTCTTGGGTGACGTTCTATACTTCATGTTGTGTTTAGGTGACACATGTTAGGGTTTCATATTTACTAGGTTATTATAAAGGATATTGCAAGGGATACAGATGAATGGGTAAGTGCTATGGTTTGAATATGATTCTCTTGTCTGGTCCCCCAACTCACTTTTAATCTCCCCCAAATCTTATGTTAATGGTAGTAAGGGGTGAATACTTAATCTGACTGTGGTGTTTACAGGGAGGGCCTTTGGAAAGTGAATCCTGGTGGCTTTATAAGGAGAAGGAGAGAAACCACACAGACAGATATACACAAATATTCCCTATCTCTTGTCATGAGATGCTAAGTGTTCACTTTGAGACTACCAGCAGGAAGGCCATCACACCTCCAGAGCCATGAGTCAAAATAAATCTCTTTTCTTAATAAAGTAGTATTCAAGTATTTTGCTATAGCAATTGAAAATGGACTAAAATGAGAAGAAGGTATGTGAGTTTCCATGCCCTTAGGAGATGCACCACCCTCCAGAAGCCTCCACATTAGCCATCTTGAATAATCCATTTAAATCTCTGGGAAGTCAACAGAATTGGTTGTGCAATTCCAAGTTTTCTGTTGATTGGTTAGCTACATTTTGTTTGTTTTTACATAAAGAATCTTCAAAACCTTTGCTTTCTTGGCTACAAGCAATACAAACTAGTTATCTGTTCACAGGTCATCTATTTTCTTTTTCCTATTAGTGCAACTGTAACAGCAAAAATGCCAGGAACCAAGTTGCTTTTATTAAACTCCAATTTCAAAGTCCTGTTTTATTTTGTTACATGAGTATTCACTTGTTAAAATGTATCAGCTGACTTAAGAAACAACAGCTGTCCTATATCCTAAAAAAATTTGACCAACTGTATAAGTGCTTATTATAGTTAATGCATAGCTGGGTAGTTTAAATTCCTCTCAAGTTAATTGTGTAACACATATTTTAACACCACGATTTAGGAACTTCTATGTACCCAAAATGCTCTCCACCCCCAATATTGACTAAACTGCCTGTTTCAGTAAGCTTAGTAGGCTCTCCCATCCCCAGTACTGGGGATAAATGCCAGGACCTTGCAAATGATAGGCAAGATCTCTATCTTTGAGTTACATACCCAGTCCTTTCTTAAAATTTCATTTTGAGACAGGTTCTTACTCAGTTGCCCAAGCTGGCCTCAAATTTGCAATCCTCCTGCCTCAGATTCCCCAATAGCTGTGATTACAGTAGGCTCCATCATACCCAGTTTAGTAGGGTTCTTTATCTGGCATGTATATCTGCAGAACCTGTCTATCATCTAGCAGGGACTGAGTACATGTTGTTATGATAGACCTGGTGTGTCTGGGGTTGATCCCTGGGTACTGTTTGTTCAGTTCATATAACAGAGTCTCAGTAGAGTCTCTTGTGATCTAGATGAATAGCTTCACTTTATAGATGAGAAAACTGAGACTGTGTAAGAGAAAATTTACAAGTTATGGTTAATATCATGGGCCATAGAGTGAGTAAATGAAGTCTCCAATCCAAGCTCTGTCACTTTTTAAACCAGATAACTTGATATCTTCATCAAGTAAATTCAAAAAGAAGAAGAAGAACAACAATAGCTAGTTTATTTTTATTTGAAAAGTGATCCAGTCACATGGTATCAAATTAAAAAATACACAAGGGGCATACAATAAAAAAAGTCCCCCTGCTCTTCAAATCTGCAGGGCTCTCTGCAGAGCAACCTTTCAAAGAGGTTCTTGTTTAAGTTTCAGAATTTCCATGCATATAGAGGCATGGCAAAATAGAAATGTTGCTATGTACATGTGAAGGTATATCTATAAGATCAATACCTAGCTAGGCACAGTGATGCACACCTATAATTCCAGCAGCTTGGGAGATCCAGGCAGGAGGATCTCGAGTTCAAAGCCTCAGCGATTTAGCAAGGTCTTGAAAAGTTTCTGAGGATCTAAGTTACTGAGGCTGGCCTCAAACTTGGTATTCTCTTATCTCAGCTTCCTGAGTTGCACAAATGCCCTCTTTATAGTGTTTATTGAAATTCTTTAAAAATATAACACATGTACAGAAAAGCACAGAAAACATAAATATACCATTCAATGAACTATCAAAGAAGCAAAGCAGGTCAAGAAATAGAAAACCATATCTCTCTTATGCCTCCTCCTAATCACTTACCCTTTTCTCCTTCCCCCAAATTGCCTGTTTTGAACTTATAAACCCAAAGTCATATAACGTATTCATTCCTTTGTGTCTCTTTTTAAAATTCAATAATGGGTTTGTAAGATTTCTTCATGTCATTGTGTACAATTCTAGTTCTTCATTTGCATTGTTACAGAGATTTCCATCAAACAAACATATTGCAACTTTTCTATCAATTCTACTGTTGAAAGGCAGATTTTGGTTTTTATGAATAATGCTATTTAAATATTTCCATACGTGTCTTGATGAACACATGCATGCATTTATGTTAGCATTATGTACCTATGACTGTGGCACTGACAGACCCATGCCAAGATCAGTCTAGCCTCATTGAGGATGAATGACCACATGGGGAAAAAAATGTTAAGCAACCCACCCATTGAACCAGCAGAACACAGCTGCATGAGTAACTCCAAGAAAGACCAGGGGGAAAAAATTACCCAGCGAATCCATGTAATTATGACAAATAACATATTTTTGCTATTTTAAGCTCCTAAATCTTTTTGGTACTAGGAATTGCACCCAGGGATGTTCTACCACTGAGCTACATCCTCAGTTCTTTATTATTTTTTATTTTGAGCAAGGATCTTGCTGAATTGCTCAGGCTATCCTTGAACTTGTGATCATTCTGCCTCAGCCTCCATAGTATCTGGGATTACATGTATATGCCACTGTACCCTAATAAGCTCCTAAATTAACTGACAGAGAAATTGGCACCAGAGATGATGTATGAGAACTTTTTTTAAAAAATTTTTTGGGGGGGTACTGGGGATTGAAACCAGGAGCACTTAATCACTGAGCCACATCCCCAGCCCTTTTTGCATTTTATTTAAGAGACAGGGTCTCACTGATTTGCTTAGGGCCTCTAAAAATTGCTGATGCTGACTTTGAATACGTGATCCTCCTGCCTCAGTTTTTCTGAGATTACAGGTGTACACCACCACGGTCAGCCTTGAACTGTGTGTGTGTGTGTGTGTGTGTGTGTGTGTGTGTGTGTGTGCATTTTAGAGATGTCACCTTTGGAATTAAAAATACGTATTATATTATTTAATAAATTGTTTTGTTTTACAATACAGGTAGTTTTTAAATTTTTGCCCGAAATGATCTCTTTTATATATTAATGATTACAAAAGCAATTTTGGGAGATGTGAGGAAAGATGAAGGAACTGAATTATTATTTCAGGGTGTGCAATCAGTGCTTTTTGTTCAGTCTAGTTGCATAAGTCAAGGTTGATAAGATAAATGTTTTATAAAATCAAAGCAGTGGACCAAATGACAACATGGGATTATCCTATTCAAGAAAAAGAAAGATTAAAAAAACGACATGTGAAAAACAAGACAATATAACCAAATTACACTCATGGTCTGGGGTATATGAACATTTAAATATGTGGCATTGACTTTGGAAATAAATTTTGGTGAATGAGGAAAATGAGGAGATTAACAAGTGAGACCTGGAAGAACAGCAAACAAAAGGATTTTAAGGATAACAAGGCAGTGAAGAAACACCATTGGTGGCTAGAAAAAGAGTGAAGTATGGTAAACCATTGTGAAACAGTTGGTAAAAATGTTTCTTTTGCTAACTTGAAATATACATTGCATATCTAATGAATTTGCGGAGCTGACTGGGAGATTTCCAGGCAGAATGCTGAGTGTCATTTGACTTCTTAGAGTTGAGTAGGGTAAGTTGTGGGAAGAGAGAAGAAACAGGGGACCAAGGACCTCATCTCAAAGCTCTCCATTTGATAAGAGTCTCAGAATTAGAAACTTCTTCAGTGTAAAGATAAAATCAGTGGTATAACTGGAAGACCCTTTGTTAAAATCTCAGAAAATGCAGGGCACCATGGCATGGGACTATGATCCTAGCTACTATAGAGGCTAAGGAGGAGGCTAGGGTGGGGGCAGCCTTGGAAATTTAGCAAGACTCTCAGCAATTCAGCAAGATCCTGTCACAAAGTAAAAACTAAAAAGGGCTGGGAATGTAACTCAATGATAAATCGTCCCTGGGTTCAATTCCTAGTAACTAAATAAATAAAATAACATCTCAGAAATATTTGAAGTAGAGGCTAGCAGTCACTCTTAGATAGATAAAAGGGATCTCTGGATCTTAAAGGGACTATTTCATGTCATTCTGACTTTATCAGAGAGATCTATTTCTAAAAGAATTTTAATTGTGGCCTTTTAGGCTGGGACAGAACCCCAGTAAGACTCTTTGGAAAGCTGCAGAGTTTTCAAGAGAGATAAGGGGGAAAGAAAATCCATATTTTTGAAATTTAGTAAATTATTATTGTACCATAGTTCTGAAAAGGATTCAATTGTTCACTCAGCTTTTAATAAATTGACCAGTTGACATGAGTTTCATCATTAGTTTGAAGCAACACCACCACCTGGTGGCTTCTTTTCAAATAGGACAACTTCCTTGATGCTTGGTCTATCAAATTAGCACAAGTGGTTGAGTGCTATTTTATTTTATTTTTTTATTTTTTTGACTGTCAAGGGTTGACTACATTGCTCTAAGTTTTTGAACCTAGTTTTTGTGAGTACTATTTTAGATAACAAGTTTTAATTGCATAATATATGCTTAAGAATTAAATTAATATTTGTACCATATTTTTTTTGGTACTGGAGATTGAACTCAGGGTTGCTCTTCCATTGAACAACATTCCCAGTACCCCCCATTACATACTTTTTTTTTCTTTTTCAAAATTTTTAAGACAGAATCTTGCTTCTGCCTCACCTCCTGCGTCTCTGGGTACAGGCATGGGCCACTGTGTTCAGCTCCTTATTTTTAAAAATATTTATTTATTTTGGTACTGGGCACTAAACCCAGAAGTGCTTTATCATTAAGTTACATCTTCTGTCATTTTTGTCTTTTATTTCGAGACAGGATATCCCTAAGTTGCTGAGGTTGGCCTGCAACCTCAAGATCCCATGCCTCAGCCTGCTGAGTTGCTGAGACTACAGGTATGTGCCATTGTGCCCAGCCTTATTTTATAATCTTAACAAATATATGTTTGTGTCCATGTGCAAGAATAAAACATTAAACAAAATGGACAAAACATACTTGCATTTCATACTTGCATTCATTCTACTGAATGTAAGACAATAAAAAATCATAATAAGCAAGCAAGTTACAATGTTTAATGAGAAATTGTTTAAAAAAAAACAGAATAAGAGGAATGTGGTGTAGGTTGCAATTTTAAATAGGATGACATTTGATCAAAGACTTGAAATAGGTCAATTCAACATGGTTGTGGAAAGGACAAAATTTGAAATGCAGTCAATATAAATAATAATTCTAGTATGATATTATAATTCCACTTCCTCAAAGGTTATCTTTTTAAAATAAGCTGGAACATATAATACCAGGTCAATGTTAATTGGATGTTACATTTTGAGGAGTAATACTGCCCTAAAGTTATGTAAATTTCTCATAGAATAATGGCTATCTTGAGTTAGAATCAGGAAAAAAACCCACAAGAAATAGCAGTTTTGTAATCTTGGTTTTTAAATACTTTATGCTTTGAAAATTGTATTCTAATAAAAGTAGTAACTTTGTTGAGGCTTATAAATTGAGAGAAGTAAAGATTAGGTGGAGATGAGATATAGTCACCAAGAAAGATGAGTTAAGTTTCTTTTGGTAATTATGTTTTTGTTAATTATAAATTTATCTCAACATTTTTTTCCCTTGGGGTGCTAGGGATTGAACTCAGGGCCTCACTTGAACATTAATTACTTCAGCCCAATCTCAAATATTTCAAAAATAATGAATATTTATGACATTTTGAGAACTATTCTAAATATTGCATGTGTGTCAGTTCATTAAAACTTTTTCTTTTTTTTTTCTAAAGAGAGAGTGAGAGAGAATTTTAATATTTATTTTTTAGTTATCGGCGGACACAACATCTTTGTTTGTATGTGGTGCTGAGAATTGAACCCGGGCCGCACGCATGCCAGATGAGCACGCTACCGCTTGAGCCACATCCCCAGCCCCAAAACTTTTTCTTTTAAAAAGTCTCAAAACCTTTTGAATTCATTTTAATTTTGTCCTATCCCCAAGGTCTTCTGAGATTATTATTATTATTTTGTACTGGGGATGGAACCAAGCAAGGGGTGTTCTACCAATGACCAGTTTTATTCTGAGACAGGATCTTGCTAAATTGCCTAAGCTGACCTCAAATTTGGGATCCTCCTGCTTCAACTTCCAGAGTAGCTGGGATGATAGGCATGAGCCGCTGTGCCCAGTTTATATTAGAAATTTGATGAGAGTAGAGATTACCTTCACATCCTTCATAGGCTTAGCATAAGGCCCTGAAATCCTGCTTAGAAGAAAATTATTTAAAATTATTTTAGTTGTCATAAGCTTAGAAAAATTTAAAGGTAAGGTAACACCCTATCTTAATATTTTGGAATTTTTCTTTACATCAGAAGTTCCTGTGAATGAGGATTTTTGTTGTTGTTGTTAATGCATTCAGGGAATTGTAACAGATCTTTACTGATGAAGAGGGTACGTTTTGAAAAATGGGTTTTGATCAAATTGTTAATTGGGTTTTTGGTTAATTTTTAATCAAACTGTTGTTTTCATCATGACTTGTTATTTTATGCTTAGTATATATTACAAAGACTGAAATACCATTTAATAGTCAATATTAATGCTTTTTTAAACTTGTTTTTGTGTGTGTATGTGGTGTTGGAGATTGAACCCAGAGCCTCGTGCAAGCACTCTACCAACTGAGCTATACCCCAAGCCCAATGCTTTTTAATTTGTATACAGCACTTTAGTATACAAAACATCCTCACATATATTTCATTTGGTTATTTGGTTCTAAGTATGTAGTCTGCATAAAAAGGTTATTATATTACAGCACATTTTTGTTCCCTTTTAAAGGAAATATTTATTTTCAAATATTATATGCAATTGTACTCAAACATAAATCTGTTAGGAAATGTGAAATAGCAAGGGTTAAGATACACCAAGTGGGGCTGGGGATGTGGCTCAAGCGGTAGCGCGCTCGCCTGGCATGCGTGCGGCCCGGGTTCGATCCTCAGCACCACATACAAACAAAGATGTTGTGTCCGCCAATAACTAAAAAATAAATATTAAAATTCTCTCTCTCCCTCACTCTCTCTTTAAGGAAAAAAAAAAAAAAAGATACACCAAGTGGCAGCAACTAACCCAGATGAAGAGGAGTCAGACAAAGAATAGGGAGGAAGGTCAGTCAGTGGATCATGAAGGTCTGACACTTGGAACACAATGCTTACAAAGGATAGCCTCAAAAAGATTCAGGTGTTTAGGTAAAGAGTCACTCTCTCCTTCTCAAAACAACAAATCATAAAAAGAAAAAAGACTAAACATTTCCGTGCAAGGAAAATTTCTGTGAATCTCTGGTCTTGAAGGATGAAAATAGGCAAACATACGGTCAACTGGACTAAAGTGCTGGTTATAGTGGTACACACCTGTAACTCCAGTAACTAGGGAGGATGAGTCAGGAGGACTGCAAGTTCAAGGCCAGCCTCAGCAATTGAGTGAGGTCCTAAGCAACTCAGTGAGACCCTGTCTCAAGATAAAAAATAAAAAGTACTGAGGATGTAGCTCAGAGGTAAAGCACCCCTGGTTCAATCCCCAGGTACCAAAACAAATAAACAAACCAGAACAGGCATTAGGAATATAAATTAATATAGCCATTATGGAAAATATGATTCCTCAAGAAATTAAAAATAGAATTACTGTATGATCCCATTTCATTATATCAAAGAGATGTGCATTCCCATGCTCATTGCAGTTTTATTCACAATAGTCAAGGTATGAAATTAACAAATGTGTGAATTAACGCATTTAAAAAAATGTGGCTCTTCTTCCTCTGCCAGGCCATTCTGCTTCATTTCAGACCCAGAATTATGGAATCTGCTGCTCATGGACTGAACCTCTGAAAGTGTGAGCCCAAAATAAACTTTTCCTTCTCTATATTATTCTTTTCAGGTCTTTGGGTCACAATGATTAAAAAAAAAAAAAGCTAAAACAGAAACTGGTCTTGAGATGTGGGGTTGTCGTTCTCACTTACCTGCCCATGTAGTTCAAAAACGTTTTTGAGCTTTCTGGAGTTTATGGAAGGCATTTTCAAAAGCTTAGAGCTGCAAGCTGGAAAAGTTTTAGAATGTTTTAAGTGGGTGATTTTGGTGGGTGCTTAAAAGACCAGGATTATGAAAGAACTGTGGAGAATAAAGACTGGCTCATGAGGTTTCAGAGGAGGAGGGCTCTATTGGAAATTGGATTAGAGGCCATTTATGCTACCTTCTGGCAAGACTTTGTCAATACTTTGCTTGTGTCCTGAGATTTTCTTTAAGGTTGTATTTAAAGGTGATGTACTAATTAATCTGGTGGAGGAGATTTTAAGACAGCACAGCATTCAGGCTGCAGAATGGATATTGCTGGTAGTTTATTTTTTTATTTTTATTTTTAAATACATTATTTTGTTTATTTTTATGTGGTGCTGAGGGTCGAACCCAGGACCTTCCATATGCTAGGTGAATGCTCTACCGCTGAGCCACAACCCCAGTCCGGTAGTTTATTTTTTTTTTAATATTTATTTTTTAGGTGTAGTTGGACACAATACCTTTATTTTATTTATTTATTTTTATGTGGTGCTGAGGATCTAACCCAGGGCCTCACGTGTGCTAGGCAAGCGCTTTACCACTGAGCCACAACCCCATGCCTGCTGGTAACTTTTAACCAAGTTTACTGTAATAATCAGGAGCAGAAAGCAAAACAGAAAGATCTGGAAAAAAATTTGCAGTGTGGCCAGAGAAGTGTGAATAAAATTAGTGCTAAGGAAATAGTGGTTGTTAAAGATATTGCAGCATTAAAGAGATGCTAAGTACTTTACATGGAGACACTAGGAAAGACCACTGGAAGTCAACCCAGGAATTGGCAAGAACATACTCATCGAAGGCTCAAGGGTGTCAAAGTATAAATTCCTTTGAGAAGAGGCCATGGGGGCACCTTGCTTGCACAGGCAGGCCTAGAAAGTTGTTTCACTGTGCTCAGCTGTGTAGGCACTGATGCTGCTGCAGCCATGTTCTCAGGATGCATAGTTACTGCTCAAGATGATGGCACACTGGAGTCAACCATGTGCTACTGTTTCTGTAGGAATGCAGGTTGCAGGAGTTAGGGGGTCATGGAGGCTTCCACAGAGATTTCAAAGAAAGGCCTGGAAAGCCACACATAGTGTAGCAGGGTCAGAGTTCCTGTGGGCAGCCCCTGAGAAGGTGATGCATGAAGATATGAGAAAGAAGTCAAAATTTTTTTCCTCTGGGAAAAAAGAAAATGTAATATATATTACACACACATACACAATGGAATATTATTCAGCCTTAAAAAGGAAATTGTGTCATTTATGTCAGCATAGACAAACTTGGAAGACATTATGCTAAGTGAAATAAGCCAGACACAGAAACACAAATACTTCATAGTTAAGAATCTAAAAAAGTAGAATCTGCAGAGGCAGAAACTAGAATGATGTTTGCCAGGGGAAAAAGGGATGGAGAGGTTTTAGTTAAAGGAAACAAAGTTTCATTTAGGCCAGAGGAATAAATTCTAGAGCTATACTGTGCAGCATGGTGACTATATTTAATAACACGGTAAGAGAGAACTTATCATTTCTCATTAACACAAATAACTATGAGGCGATGGATGTGTTAGTTTGTGATAATCACATCACAGCTCGTACATACATCAAAACACCACACTGTCCACCACAAATATATATAATTTTGGTCAACTATACTTAAAAAAAAAGTTTGAAAAAATTCTTAAAACAGACAATTCATAAACTCTTGAATGGATGACAATTTCTATTATAAATAAAAACGTAACTTGCAATGTTTGTATTGGGAAAGAAATCTGAGAAAATGTTGTGTGTGTTCCAGTGGGAACTGAAGGTTTAGGATTAAGGGATAAGTTTCCTCTTCTGTGTACCTTTCCAAAACTCTTGACTTTACAAATTAAGAGTCCAGGGAACTCTTGCCCGTTCTCCAGTTGCGCTTCCTCTGTCAAAACCTACATTACTTCCAAGTGACGCCCCCGGAGAGAACAAGTCCCCGATCTTTCTAATCCGGCCCAGCCCTTCCACATCGCTCAGGTATCCAGAGTCAGAGGGAGAGGGTAGGGGCTCTAACGCTAGTCCTGGCAAAAATTCTCCAGGTAGCGACCTCAGGTGTAAAGCTGCAGAGTACAGGTGGCGCGGGGAGGCGGGGGGCGTCTTCCCATTATTATTACGTAGTCCCATCTCCTTCTGGGGAAAGCACAGGTGAGAGCGGGGCCACCCGCGCAGGGTGCTCCCGGACCAGCACGCCCTGCGATGCCGCAGCCGGCGCTGGTGTCCTACGCGGCCGCTTCTTTGAGTCCTCGACTCGCTCTCTGAGTTGGCTGATTCGTCAAATTTTTCGTGTCAGAATTTAACATGAAAATTCGTATTCCATTATTTCGGAAGCCATTTCTATCCAGGAAATCGGAATCTGGAGCGACTTCGTGTTCTTGCATTCTTTAAGATCCTGGCGTCCACCGTCCTCACCCTCGGCGATCCGGGACCTTGCGTCGAAAGCGCCGACGCGGATGCTCAGGCCGCCATTCCCAGCGCGCAGTCGCGGCGGCCCGGGCCCCCACCCCCGCCGGGAGTCCGACGTGGAAGTTGCTGGCTGACCTGGCTTGAGAGGAGACCGCCTTGGAGCCGCGGCTGGAGGCTAAAGCTAGCGGAGGTGGCGGCGCCGAGGCTGGAATAGCAGTCGTTGCCGAGTCGAGGCCTGCCTCCGCGGACCGGCGAGGGCCGACTGGCGGGTCATCATGGGTGAGCAGTTCGAGGAGTCTGGGCGCGCTCGAGGGGCTGCGGCTCAGGGCTGGGGGCGGGAGGGGGAACGGGGCCGCGGTGCGAAGCCCTGAGTGGCCAGCTTCTCCCGGGCGGTCGTGCGGGACTCAGCTTGGCTCTTCACCTGCGGGCGGACCCCGCTCCGCGCTTCTCCGCTGCTCTGGCTGCTTCCCCTCCGGCGTCGGGGGCGGCCTGGCGGCGAGTCCTTTTCGGTGACCCCGACTTTCCCCTCAGCCTCCTATACCCACCGCGGCTCGCCGGGCGCAGTTGGGCTTGCGAAGCGCAGCGACGTGTCAGTTGCGGGTTCACTGACAACGTTGGAACCGGGGCTCCGTCCCCGCAGTGCCAGCTGAATTCTCTCCCCAGCGGAGTCGGGACTGCGTCACTTCGAGAAGTCCGACGGGAGTGTTGCTTTAAAAAACAAAACAAAACAAAAAAACACATTTATTTTATTTATTTGTTTTTATGTGGTGTTGAGGATCGAACCTGCCAGTGCCTCCTCCGTGCCTCTGAGCCACAAGCCCAGCCCGGGACAGTGTCGCTTTATGGCCACCCTGGCATCTGTGTTGATGGTCTGCTGTAGCTTTTCGTGTAAAATTAAGTCGGGTAAATTGAAAGTGGGGAGGGTGTTACTAGTCCCGTGAATGAAAACTTGAATTCCAGTTCTAGGGACTGTTCCTTGTGCCCGCTAGAGACCAAATGGAGGTGTGCATTCGTGAACTTGTTTACCACTTTCCAAATGAAGATGCTTGTCCTTTGGTTTAAATCCCTCGTCGGTTTTCCGGGAGTAAACTTCCTGCTCCAGAGGCTCACAGCCCCTAAACCTGTCTTGTGTAACCCTTCAGTTTTGTTCTTCCGCATCTTTCCTACCTGTAAATGGCAGAGAGGACTTTGTCAAGTCACACCCAGATTCTTTTGACTTTTCCAAGTTTCTCTATGTAGCCCGTGGTGTGTTCGATTTTCCAAACTTGGCAACTCTTAATTTTCCCATCTCCTTTCTGTATAGCAAAGTGTGGCAACCCTTTTGTTGTCAACTATTATTATTATAATTTCTAGCTTTAAAAAAATTTTCTCTAGTGGCTTTCAGAAATAGTTCTTGTGATTTCTGGTTTGTGTGTCAGTTTCTTTTTTTAAAGCACTTTATTGCCTTTATTTTATTTATTTACTTTTTATTTTTATGTGGTGCTGAGGATCGAACCCAGTGCCTCACTCGTGCTGGCAAGTGTTCCACCACTGAGCCACAACCCTAGCTCTGTGTGTCAGTTTCTTCTGCCTGTTATATTGTTAATTGGAGAAGTCTCAGTAATTAAAGATCATTGTGATTTTGCTGCTGTACAATAATTGCTTTTCATGTGTGAAAAACCACTGCCCTTCTGACTGGCCCTTTGGTTTTTAGGGGTAGTAAGGAAACCATGTCAAGGTATCTGTATTCTGAACCCCATGTCAGCAGTGACTATATTTCTAATTATTTAGTATATCTTTTATATAACTAATTACTTGTGTGATGTTGTATAATCCATTTCATTAGAAGCAAAAATATCTACCAGGAAAATATATTATTTAATTTGATATGTAGCTTTCAAAGGACAAGATTAAATGTATTGTGTATCTGGTTTACACAATATTGAATATGATTTTGCTTTTATTATCTTTTTAGGTGGCTTTTTCTCAAGTATTTTTTCCAGTCTCTTTGGAACCCGGGAAATGAGGATTTTAATTTTGGGATTAGATGGTGCAGGAAAAACCACAATTCTGTACAGATTACAAGTTGGAGAAGTTGTTACTACTATTCCTAGTAAGTGTTGGTATAATAAACTAATTGTAGGAGCTTTCTGGTTTATATCTAACTTTCAGAATAAATGATTTGTATAATAAATTGATAAGGTTTGTAAACTTCTAATATGAATATAATATTAATAACACTTTTTTCCTTCTCTTTTTTTTTTCCCATTACTAAGGATTGGACCCAGCAGTGATTTCCCACTAAGCTACATCCCCAGCCCTATTTTTATTTTTTATTTTGAGACAAGATCTACCTAAGTTACTTAGGGCCTGCTGGGTTGTTGAAGTTGGCTTTGAACATGTGATCCTCCTGTCTCAGCATCCGGAGTCACTGGGATGATAGGTGTACTCTACTGCACCTGGTCCGATAGTTAAACTGAGAGGCAATTTGATATAATTTAAGGCCCCCTGTAAGGGTGCAAAGCAAGTTTGCTGTTTAGAGCTAAAGTTGATTTAAGTCACTAAATCTTACTGAGGGCCAGTATCTTTACTGATAAAACAAAAAATAATAAATATCTACTGGCCTTGAGGAGGGGAAATAAATGAAGTGTACAAAAATACTTTAAAAATACTTTGTAGGGGTTGAGGCTATAACTTAGTTGTAGTAGAGCATTGGCCCTGGGTTCAATCACAGCACCAAGAGGCAGGAGAAACAGAACAAAAATTCTTTGTAAATGTGTGTAAAGAATTATATGGATGTTAAGTGATATTATCATATGCAAAGTGCCTTTTTTTTTTTTTGCCTGAATTTGTTTGTATTTTAACCATAGTTAGTTTGTCTTTAGTAATTCTATAGGTTCCTTTTTGTTGTGGTGGTGGTACTTAGGTCTGAACCTAGTGACTTGGGCATGCTGTGCAAGTTCTGTACCTCTGAACTACATCTCCAGCCTTTATTTATTTTGTTTTGAGGCAGTGCCTTACTAAGTTGCCAGGCAAGTGTTAAGTAGCTGGGATTGCACTTGGCAGGGTTCTATTGATTACTCTTAAAGATCTGAGTTGTAGAGACTGAGTGTCAAAATACACTGGTACTTAAAAATAACAAAAGAAACATTTGTTGCTGTCTTAGACAAATATCCAGGAACAATCCTGTTTATTTATGAATACTGTTATTTATACTTTTTCATTTGCTGATCTGAATTTACTTAAGATTAATACATTTACACTAAATTGAAGAGTTCAGAGTTTGTTCAAGATTATTTAAATTATTGCCTGTATAGTTATTGTTACTGAGGTTCTAGATTTTAAAAGTCTAGCTTTTATAAAAAGAACTTTTTGAACTCTGTAGCATCTGTTATTTTCTTTTTGCTACATTCAGTACATTTCAGTTCCCTCGGTTCTTCTTAAAATTTCTAATCTCTACTGTGACAACTCTCGGTGGCCCATGCAGTGCATAGTGGATCCCATTTCAGTGAGAGCTCTTTATACTACATTCTTGTTCTTTGCACATAAATAGTGCTCTTAATCATGGTGAATGAGGGTAATCACTGTGTAATTGCATAATTCTAAGGAGGACATCATGAACTTGGCTTTTTAGTTTTCCACTTAGGTTTCTTATACTATAGTTTTAATCATCCAGTTACAAGAGTAAGTTGTTTTTTGCTTTGATATTTTTAATCTTGTAAGATGTAAGTACTCTTTGTATATGTCAGTCCTAAGTTTTTTCAGCATCCTTTCCACTCCTTAGATTCCTTTCAGTGACAGTGGTAGTACCTTGCCTTAGCTGTGTGGTGCGCCTTCAACCATTCAGCTATGACTTATTTTGAGACACGTTCTCATTAAGTTGCTTAGATTCTCACTAAGTTGTTTAGGTCCTCACTTGCAATCCTTCTGCCTTAGTCTGCCAAATTGCTGGGATTACAGGAGTGTGCTTACTGCATCTGGTCCATTCTTGTTTTTTTTTTTTTTTTAATATGTTTTAGCTATAGATGGACACAATATCTTTATTTTTATGTGGTGCTGAGGATCAAACCCAGTGCCCCACACCTGCAAGGCAAGTGCTCTGCCACTGAGCTTTAGCCCCAGCCCCATTCTTGGTTTTGATCCCTATTTATTTACTACCTACCAACAAAAATTCCAGTTTTTGTAAATATAACTACATTCTAACTACAACTTTCTGAACACTTTTATTTGCTAGTACTGAGGGAATTTAATATAATAGGATTTCCATTGATCTGGGAATTAGATATTTCAGATCATTCTTATGTAATCTGAAGGTGGTGCTAATCTTGTTAGTGAGTTTGTGTGTATGTGTGTATCATAGAATATTATCTTAAATGAAATAATAATGTCCCAGCCGATAATGTGATTGAACAGTTACTGTTAATTGCTAAAACTCAATTGAATTGGACACTTGAAAGTAGAATGTATTAGTCTACACATACTTACCAATTTGATTTCTCTTCCAGCTATTGGATTTAATGTAGAGACGGTGACATACAAAAACCTTAAATTCCAAGTTTGGGATTTAGGAGGACAGACAAGTATCAGGTATAGTTTAAATACCAGGTTATTTTGTAGTATTTAACTTTTTTTTTTTTGGTCAACTGTTAACAGCAATAAACCAAAGCATATCTTCTATTGTAAACTGAGTGGGAGTTACTTAAGTTTAAAATATTATAAAATTTGAAACTGCCTATTCCCTCAGAGCATTCATTGAATTAAAATCTAAAGATAACCACTTCAGATCTGATTTTTTTCAGATATCACTTAAATGAAAATCTGTTCATGAAAATCTCAAGACCTAATTACTAAAGTAGTTTTTTAACTATCCCTCCATTTAGCTCTCATCAGCCCCTTCCTTTGTGTGACAGAGAATTCATAAAAATACCCCATAGACATTCCATTTAGAGGTAATATAAACATAGATGTCTCAGGAAATTCAGGACTTGTATGAATATTTAGTAACTTAATGGTAGTTTCCTATGTTGCCATTGTAAGAGATTAGTAATACATTCCCTATACATCTGCCTTCCTTTAACGCGTTTCATTTCTTAAATCACTTTTGAGGTTATTTCTGATTTTAGCCATTTCTGCTTCTTGGTGTCTTCAGTGATTAATTTAATGACTTGGATAAAACCATATTAAAATAAGTCCATTCCTTTTGAAGGATTCCTAGTTAAGAGTATAAGCTACATTGGCCAGATCTTTGTACAACTTTTCTATCAGAAAATTTGATGATTTTATAGATGATAAGAATCTGTCTCAGCCTAAAAAATTTGAATTATTTTTAAATTCCTTGGTCCTTTGATTGAAGATTTACCACCATTCTTTCAACTTCATGAAATCCTAGGGACATGAGAGATAACTGTCAGAAATAGTGAAATCATTACAGCATTGTTTCTAACATGAGTGGGGCAGGATTGGCATGCAGCCTTCCCCACCCACTCATTATTGCCCTGAGTCCTAGCAAGTAAATTGGTGTGTCAGTTTCTTCTTTCAAGTAATAATTATATATTCTCCCCCTTTGAATTTTCTTTAGGCCATACTGGAGATGTTATTATTCAAACACCGATGCAGTCATTTATGTAGTAGACAGTTGTGACCGAGACCGAATTGGCATTTCTAAATCAGAGTTAGTTGCCATGTTGGAGGTAAGTAAACTAACACTTTAAGATGAAGGGAAATCATTTACATTTGCTTGCTACTTCCAGAGTATATTATCACATGTAGGAATAATTAAAAAGAATGCAGTGACTTTTTCCTTCATGTTTCAATGTTTTCTCTTATTCACAATACTTCCTGTTCCAGAAATACAGTTGGAAATGGGGGAAAAAAGAAATCTAACCCTAACCCTGAAACTTCCTATAAGGTAGATTCTTTGATTTCCAGAAGTTCAGAGGTCTCTTAAGGCAACTATTAAAACTATCTTAAGTCAGTCCTATGATGTATCCCACCATCACTTTTTCTTTCTTCCTTTTTTTTTTTTTTTTTGTGGTTTTAGGGATCAGACTTAGGGTTTTATGCATGCAAGGCAAGCCCTCTACCACTGAGCTAAACTCTAGCCCCTATGATGTGACATTTAAAAAATGTCTTATTTTTAGCTGTTTTAGAAGCAGAAATATAATTTAAAAACTAAGTAAAGAAACAATAAATGGAATAAAGAATAAAGTAGGGTAAATAGTGAGAAAATAACTGAAACTCCTCTGTGGGAGAGAGACTTGTCAAAACCGTGTATTTCTAGGTTGCTGGCTGTACTGGGGATTGAACCTGAGGACTTTACCACTGAGCTACATCCCCAGCAGTTTTTATTTTTATTTAGAGACAGAGTCTAAGTTGCTGAAGCTGACTTCAAACTTGTTATCCTCCTGCCTCAGCCTCCTGAATAGCTGGGATCATAAGCATGTACCATTCTACTGGGTCACATTGATCTTTGTTTTTTGAGCATACTAAGTTGTATACTTGGGCCTTTTATACCTGTGAGCCTTCTGCTTAGAATTCTCTTCCCCCAAAATTTTACATTGCTACTTTCTGGACCTTTTTTTTTTTTTTTTTCCTGACACACTCTTCCTGAAAGAGTACTCTCAGTTACTTTCTAACCCCTTACCCTACTGTATTCCTTATATCACTTACTGTTTCTCTATTTAGATATTTGTTGTTACTGTGTTTTTTGCAATACTGGGGGTTAGTCCCAGGGGTACCCTACTACTGAGCTACATCCCTAGTCCTTTTTATTTATTTTGAGATGGTCTTACTAGGTTGCTGAGGCTGGCCTTGAACTTTGAATATTCCTGCCTCAGCCTTCTGAGTCACTGGAATTACAGGATGTGCCAATGCACCAGGCTCTTAGTTTTTAAATGTATTTGTTTATTTATGTATGTTTTCCCCTCAAAATATAAGTTCCTTGACTTTATCTTGATGTGTGGAAGAACTCAGTACATTTTATTCATTGAGCTTAAGATGATGTATTGGCTGACATTCAGAGGATGCATTAAGTAATTTTTAAAAATGAAAACAGCAAGATATACTATGACTAATTTAATAATGAAATTGCATTTTCTCTAGAAGATCAGATAGTTAAATTTCCTTTTCACACCAAAAATATATTTCTGATTTACCCAGTCATTGAATGCTTAAATATAAGTTCTAGACCACTTGATACCTAAGGAAAACCATTCTCAGAAGAGAGGACACTAGATTTCTGATTTCTTGGACTACTGACTTTGTAATGGTTTCCAAATTATAAATTTCAAACTTAGTAGTTTTAAACTTATGCTTAATTTTTTACATTATAGCATCATATTTATTATAAGATCTTTGTAGATAAATTCAAATATAAAGAACTATTTGTCTTATATATAATGGAGTTTTAAAGTAACAGCCATAAGCTGTTAATTAGATTTAATTGTATAAACACAAAGAACTGCCCCCCCCCAAAAAAAAAAAAACCCAGATATACCAAATGTAATTAAGAGTAAAAACGGGAAATTAGAACTTACTAAACACCAGTGACTTAAGAATTACTTTTCATTTTTTGTACTGGGTATTGAATCAGGGACGCTTAACCACTGATCCACATCTCCAGCCCTTTCCATAATTTATTTAGACGCAGGGTCTTGAGTTGCTTAGAGTCTTGCTAAGTTATTGAGGCTAGCTTTGAACTAGATTCAAAGATTCTGCCTCAGTCTCCTGAGCCACTGGGATTACAGCCACTGCACCTGGCTAGAATTTCTGTTCTTAATCATATCTAGACCTTTTTCGAATTAGTAGAAAAATGAGTAAAAGGCAGTATACATAAGAGAAACACATTGCTAATAACATTTGCATTTCTAATGGCCTAATAACAAACATTCAGTTAGAACTATGTTTGGAAAAATAATTTTCTGGTATACTAAGGTTATATTGAAAATTTAGATTTGTTGGTGGAGTAAAAATTGTTACCACCTTTCTAGAAAGCTATTTTATATTATTTTTTTTTCACTTTATCAAATCCTCAACATAAAGTTTTAGAGAACTGTGTTAAGAGAACAGATTCAAAGATTTCTGTACAAACACCTTGTTACCTGGATTTTTCTAATTGTCAAGTGAAAGAATATAGAGTCCAGTGCTATAAAATTGTTATATGATTTATGGTACATATACCCATAGTGTAAAGTATATTTAGTCACTAATTTATTTTTTGAAAAATTTTTATGGTTTGGAGAAAGATTCATGTTTATTTTTTTAAAGCAGGGTATAGAATTATATGTAATCTTAAATTTGAAAATGTATTAACTAAGTAAACTAAATATCTTTAGAACCACAGTACTGGTAGAAAATATTCCAAATGTTAACAATGGTGATTGGGAGGTAGGATTATGGATGAAGCATCTTTCTTTGTATTTTTCTGTACTTTGAAATAATTTATAATAAACATTATATGTACTTTTAAAGTAATGTAGTTTTTGGTATTTTTTCCATAAACTCAAGGGAGCAAATTGATTAGAGGAAATTAAATATCTTCCATTTTATTTAGGAAGAAGAGCTGAGAAAAGCCATTTTAGTGGTGTTTGCAAATAAACAAGACATGGAGCAGGCTATGACTCCCTCAGAGATGGCAAACTCACTTGGATTACCTGCCTTGAAGGACCGAAAATGGCAGATATTCAAAACATCAGCAACCAAAGGCACTGGCCTTGATGAGGCAATGGAATGGCAAGTATTGTATTTCTAGAAGCCAACTCAGCAGCTTATCACACAGGTTCTCCCAGCCTTTTCTCTCACTGGTCTTCATGTACATCTGCTTTTATTTTAGCCATATCTACCTGGTTATAGTTATTTAAATAAATCCAGCTCTCTGCCATTCTCAAGAATTTTTCCTGATTTATCTCCATTCCCATACCTTTCCGCATGTTGCTAGGTGACCTTGTTAGAAATCAGTGACATACTACTTGTTACACTGACTTGTAATTGTTTGATTTGTGCATTTGTTCATTGGATTATCAGCTCCTTGAGGAATGAGACTAGTTTTCACCTCTGAATCATCCACATGTAGCCCTACAGTAGTGGCAGCCTGGAAAATAGAAGTTCGGTCTTTTTTTGATTATTTGTGCAAATCACAAAGTCAAAGCTTATAATAACCATCATGGAAATTGAGTCCATAACTTCCTCCTAATTTGTGTTAGCATTCATCATTTTATGTGCTTTGGAATCTGCCTCCATTATAAAATTTATATTATAAATGTGCATGCTTTATACCTGAAAATTAATTTCATGGAACTTCATTTTCTCTTTACAGGTTAGTTGAAACATTAAAAAGCAGACAGTAATTAAATCACTTCAGCTCCTCTGAAATGAAGGCTGCATCACATTCTCTTTGGAAACAGGCAGGTGTGCTTCATATCACTAAATGTTGAAACCACACGATTGTTGGCATATTACTGAACTGACTACAAAGTTCATAATAAATACAAAAAATGAAGTATTTGGTTAGAGGGGTAACTTGATGAATCATCTGGGTATTCTATGTAATGTAAAAACATTCTTTCCTTGCTTTCTTGTGTTAAGGTATATATTCTATTTGTATGGAATTCTTATTCAAATACAGTTCTATTAAAGAATGTACTCTTCTTGGGGGGAAGCCCGCCTATTTTTGAATTAGTGGTTGCATCTTGTTTGTGTCATTAACACATATATTAACTCAAGATTTTTTTCTTCTTTAAAATGAATTAAGTCTTTCCAAAGATTAGACTCCAGAGAGTAGGCTAGAAGCACAGTATATATAATTTTTATTTGCTTAGCTGACCACTTTATATTAAACTGTTTTACTTAAAAGTTTTTGATTATAGGCATGAATATTTTGTTGACTAACTTCATTGACTATCTATAATTGTAACTTTATAGTACTTTATTAAGAGCTTTATAATACTGATCTAATCGGTTTATAAGGAAACCCTGTGAGGTAGATGGGACAGACTGTAATGTAACTTCATGAATGTGTACCTGCAGTGCTGATACATTGGCTTGCCCAAGGCCACATACTAGTGAGGTAGGTAGGAATAGGGCTCAAAGTAAAACTTCTGGGTCAGAAGTTTGTTTCATAAATTGTGCTATATATTCCTAAAAATTGAACATTGACAACACAGATAACCTAACTCTTAAGATTATGATAATTAGTTGCAGAACATTTAAAATAATGTCATAACTTTGTCTATACTTGTAAAACTGATCAGTGACAGTAAAAACAATCCTAAATGGGCATATTTGATGATATTTATAGCACAATAAAGAGAAAAATTCACATTAAAGGAAATTTTTAAAGCAGCATTATAAAAGATGTCTTTAGTATCTTGCATTATCTACCTGTAAATGTAGTGTAAATTGGTTAAAAGTAAAAATCTTATTTTATTGGTTATTTTATTTTATTGATTCTAAAGGAAGAAATTACATTCTTGGTTTTACAAATTAGGTTTACTGCTAAGCTGTGGTTGTTGTAAAAAGCCTGTTCAAAGCAACTTTTCAAACTACTCAGTCCATGACAGGATAAACTAGTGTGAACAGTGGTAGATATAGCTCTTTCATAGCAATTATTAAAATGAGGAGAGTTTTTTTTCTCAAGTTAAACAACCAGCATTTTAAAAATTAGTGCTGGTATAAAGAGCTTAAGCTGGGTGCAGTGGCACATGCCTGTAATTCCAGCTACTCAGGAGGTTGAGTTAAGAGGATGTCAAGTTTGAGGCCAGCCTGGTCAACTTATCAAGATCCTGTCTCAAATAAAAGGGCTGGGGGACATAGCCCAGGGGTAGAGTACAGTGTAGCATGCACAAAGCCCTGGGTTTTATCTCCAGAACTGCCAAAAAAAAACTATATGCCATTGTGCCCCCAAGTCTCAAAAATACTAGTGGTTCATTTCATGGTTCTCATCCTCTTTCCTCTGGTTTCTTTCCCTCAAAATTTATAGGCATTCTCCCATTGCAAATGAATTCAGCTTTCTTTTTTCACCTGCAGGATTCTATTTTTTTCCTTCCTCTGGTCTCTTTTGAATTCTTTTTTGGAGAGTATTTTCCTCCAGGCACAAGTGTTTCTAATGTAACTATTAACTCACTTTGATGGACAAGACCTGTCTTTTTATATTTATATCCCTTCTATCCAGTATGATACCTGGCACTTTATGGCCCATCAGAATCTAACCATAGTTGAAATGGTGGGATACAAATCTAGGAGAATTGCACTTCTGCAGTTCAGACTTGGGTTCTCTTCTGGTCAATGGCACATGACTATGAAATGCTAGTTTACTTATAAACTTGAGGTGCTAGGCTTGTACTCAAGGGCCTAAGTACTCTCTAGCAGTTCAGGAACAGTGTGAAAAATAGTAGGAGAGGGGAATAAGGGCCTGCCAAATTGAATTCTGAGGCATGAGTACTGTCCTAGTACCTGGATGATTCTGATTCTTCTGGTTTATAATAAAGAATAGGATGAGATAAAAGAGGGTACACTAATAGGGATTAAGATCCTTGTCTAACATGGAATAACTGCATAGATAATGCTACTAGGGTTCAAATATTGATATTTCTAAAATAAATCCAAATACTGTTTTTTGTGAGATGCCTGGTCATGGCAAAAGCATCACACTTGAAATCAAAACAGAAGCTCTAGGTCCAAATGGCTACCTTTCAGTTTTGTTTCTGTAAAATGAGACTTGGACAGAAGATACCAAAAGTTCCTTCATCTCTACCATTATATTTTATATTTCTGGTTGGTAGTTGTGCTGTGTTGTGATCTCACTAAAGAAATGAGAAATCAAGTAGTGGAATTACTTCTGTTATCTTGAATACCTGACATGCACTTTAAACTGGAAATATAAGTTCTGTGAGAGCAGGGACCATATCTAATTTACTGTTAGTATTCCTTGCATCTAGTGTGGTGCACCTGGCATATAGTAGCACTCAATAAATATTTATTTAAAAAAGATGCGTTCAATATCTTGTGATACATGTGTTCTTTTTGATGTTTATTATTTTTATTTATTTCGATGCCGAAGACTGAACACAGGGGTAATTAACAACTGAGCCACATCCCCAGCCCTTTTTAAAATCTTTTATTTAGAGACGGTCTCACTGTGTTGCTTGGGGCCTAAGTTACTGAGGCTGGCTTTAAACTTGTGATCCTCCTGCCTCAGCCTCCTAAACTGCTGGGATTATAGGCATGCACCACCACACCCAGCTAGTATTTTGATTTTTGAGTTTTAAAATTTTTATGAAAGTAAATACAAGGACTTTAAGTCAAATAGAAATAATTAATTAGATCTGACTTCCAAGATGTCCAGTGCTTATCATTTTGAAACATTGCAGACCCTTTAGAAGGTGAGAACACATGTTTGAAACACAAACTTCACCAAAACATAGATGAGTGAGTGTTCAAACAGTTGATTCTTAGGCCACATATTGTATTATAATTCCATAATTATAAAGTACAAAGCGCTGGACTTGAAGTTGTAATCATGATTCTACAACCTGTCATGTTTGATTTTAGGAATCCCTCAGGGGTACTCTGAGAATTAAAATATATGCCAAGTGCCTGGCACATAGGATAAATTCTTCTTTCCCTTTGTCTTTAGATACATGGGGCACTAAAGAATTTGTTTTCATATCAAATGTATAGCAAGGCAAAAGATGCCATGTGGTTCAACAACAATTAGTTTGGCTTCCTCTAAGTGTGGCTGGCTTTTTAGTTGTAAATACTAAACCTTAAAACAATTACTAGGTTTCAAAGAAATCACTTAATTCTTTTCTTTGTTATTAGTTTAGTAGTTTTGGCCACATATTGAAATATTTTTATTATAAAATTTAATATTTTTGTAATTATTAATAATAAAATAATGTAGTTGCAAGTGTACTCATCTTCAGGTTTGTAATGAAATGTATGAAAACTTAACCTTACACCAAATATAAGACAGAACATTTTAATCCCCCTGCCACCATACATCATGTGCTTCAAACCCTGTGTTTAATATAAGTACCCTATGCTGAAATTTTTGAAATCATTCCCATTTTTTTCTATACACACACACACACACACACGTATATATTTTCCAGACCTGCAAGTTTTCCTGAGTTTATTACAGATATTCAACTCTATTTTTCTATGCTTACCCCCAGTTGAACAGTTTCTAAAATTCATCTATACTGATAAAACTGGTTTTTAGTTTTTTGAAATTTCCTTACATGAATATGCCACTATTTTATTTATCCATTCTCTTGTGGAGGTACAGTTGAATTGTTTCTTGGTCATATCTTCTTCAGATCCATGGCTCTAAGTCTGTCTTAGGTGTTGAACTGCTGCTGCTAGATTGGGAGTATACTCTTCAGGTTTGTAAGATAGTGCTAAATTATTTTCCAAAATGGCTTATGAATTCCAGATGCTCCACTGTCCTTGTCACTTGGTGTTGTCAGCCTTGTCTGAAGAATTCAAAAATAGAATGTTATTCTAGTGCATTTTCTGGCTAGGTGTGGTGGTACATGCATATAATCCCACAAACTCAGTCTGAGGCAGGAGGATTGTAGGTTTGTGGCCAGCCTCAGCAATTACAGTGAGAACTGGTCTTAAAAAATAAAAAGGGCTGGGGTAGCTCAGTGGTAGAGCACCCTTGAATTCAATCCCTAGTTTGAAGAACCTATACAGTCATATCAACTAATTGTCAAAGGATTATCTTTGATTCATAGGTATCATTGTCTAGTGTGGACATTACTAATCCTTTGGCAGTAGAATATGGTATCTGCCATATTCTACCTTGTGTTTTTTTCATTTTCTTAATTTTTAATGAAGTAATAAGTCTTATCATACATTTCTTCTATAGATGGCACTTCATGTCTTTTTGGTTTCTGTTGGGTAAGACCTTTATCATCCTTTTCTAAGAGTATCATGGCTATCTTGACTTTCAAATAAATTTTGAATCAGATTAATTAGATTAACATGAAGAACTCTTGGGTTTTTGATCCAGAGTGCATTTAATCAGTGGGACTGACTTGGGAAAAACTAGCATCTTATAATAGATCTTCCTATCCATGAACATGGCTATATTTTCTCTACTTGTGCAGATCTTTCCTAATGCCTTCTGATAAAGCTTTATATATTCTCCATAAATATTTTGTTTCATTTATTCCTGCTACATTTTTTCTTGCTATTTAAACTTTTTATTAAAAAAAAAACTTTTAAACTCTATCATGTAGTATCACATGCTTTTAGACAATGAAGATAACAGTAACAGTTTAAACATTTTAATTAAAAATGACCATGGTTACATTAAACTATGTATTTACACATTCTGTGTCAAAGTTTAACTTAAGTAATAAAATCTGTTGTGATTTCAGCCCAGCAAAATATACCAGAAAGTTCATGTGTTGAGGTGAACTAAGACTATGAATTATGCTCCAGTATCAGGACAGGGAGCCTTCACTCCACTATTGCTAAATCTTTCAGGCTGTGGCTTTTTTGCCTCTTGGCTTTATAGCCTGGACGCAGGAATTCTATCTTTCTCTTCTTTGCTTCACTTTTATTTTTATGTTTCTTCAGCTTTTTCTTGGCAGCAATATCAGGATTGGTTACAAACTTGAAAAGAGAACAGAAATTTTATTACTTTTAAAGTACACGTTAAACCAGTTCCCCAAACATGCCCCTATGTTCACCTTTAAACATTGTGAATGTAATACATGCTTATTAATGAAAATATGGAACTCTTGCTATCAAGTTTCTACCTCTCAAATCTTCAGTCATCTTCTGGGTAAGTGTGACACAAGTGTGTACATACCTGTGGTTAAAAAAGCTTGAGCCCAGCAAACAAGCCATTTTCTCAAGCAGCAAACTCACCTCCAGAGCCTTCCTCTTTTTCCGGAGTGCCCTTTTCTCATTAGCCTGTTTCTGTATAGAGGCAAAGGCTAATGAGAAGCTCTCGAGCCCAACCATCTTTTTGAGTAATTCTATTATTTCTTGAGATAGATTCTTCAGTAAAGGATCTACTCGAACACAGAGAATATGGTTAAAGATGGTCATATGGAAAAGGACACAGCTGAACATCAACAAAATCAACAAAGTACAGTATTTAAATGTGTGGCATTAACAGCAGTTCATGGCCCCTGCTCGTTTCCAAGATGGAAACAAAGCCCTCCCATCCACCACCTCATCCAGAGGCAATAAGAGATTAGGCCCACTTCCCAGCAGGTTCTGAAGACAAGGAATTTGAGAACCTGACAATATTTTGGATTACTTTTGCAAACCTGTTCAGCTTTGTGCAGATGCAGGGAGAGGTTAAGATTGCTTCTCTAATCCATGGGTCACAGAAGCTAAGCTCTGCCCATGATAACCTTTTTTGGGGGATTAGAGACTGAAGAGCTGACAGAAGGCTGTGCTGTCCTATTCTTTCTGTTCCCTATCCTTCAAATACAGATAACCCAGACATTTCATATTAATTTCAGGAAAACTCAGGACTTGTGTGTTAGACTGCAAACATCAATCCCTTTGCACTGTTGAAGCCCCATTGCCTGGCGTATATTAGGTGCTCAGTACATGATGGCTGCTTAAACCAAAGTCTTTGATTTAATTGCTCTTTTCCTCAAAATTAGAGCAAGGAAAACTTTCTATCAAGGTTTCAAGGCTAAAAAAACTCTAGTTTTCATATTTACTATATTAATTTTTAAGCTCTTAACATCCACTTTACCCCCCCTTTCCCAACACACAATTCCCTCTTTTCCTATTATTAACAATAGGGATCTGTTAAGGGAATAGAACAAATGTACCAGGCAAGGAAAAAGAAGAAAAATGGCAAATGTTAAAATTATATTTAAAAACTATTTCAGATAAGAATGGTATATATTTTTGCCTCATAATTTGCAAGAATGTAATAACATCTTTATTATTGTTCACAGTGTTATGAGTTCAGAACCATCTCAAAACCATAGTTTTCTTTGACTGTTTAACCTATGCTTTGAAGTAAAACATAAAGCTTTTACTAGAGAAACACTCATGCTTAGACATTAGAAAGCATAGGAGACGGTCATCAAATACAATAACAGATGTGCTTATTTACTTGCTACTAATTGTCTCACAAGTATTCTGTCTTAAATTCTGAAAGGGAAAGAGTACAAAAAAGGAAGAAGAGGGGCCTATAGAAGAAGTTAGGTATCTGAGCATGAAAATATTCAGGAGAACAGAAGTGGCAGTGTTACCTTGCTCTGAATAGGTGCTGTTCAGTTCTCGAAACAAAGGAGCTATGATCATTGGCAGATAGGGCTTTACCTTGTCTACCCCAAGGTCCATTGCTACGGCACCAAGGAACTTAAAGATGCATGTTCTCTGAAAGTGAAGATTGTTTTTTAAACATTTCTCTTTAACACAGCCACACAAATACACAGAAATAAATTTAGAAAAGTGTTCAGTATACTTTGGGGTGAATGTTATTGCTATAATTTTGGATTCAAAAGGGAAAATTCCTAAGGACTTGGGATAACTAACACAATTTAACACAGTTATCCTGTCATACCTTTAAGAGATTTCTAGGTGAATAAGCAGCTTCCAATTTGGCCATCCGGGACAACTTCTGGATCAGCCACATCAGTGTGGCTGGCTTGCTGGGCTTGCTCTTCTCTTCTTTGTCAGACTCTGGCTTTCCAAGTGTGCAGGCCTCGTATTCTGTTGCCTCTCTAGCCACACCACCTCCTAAAGCTTCGTGTTCTTCCAGGTCTTCTTTTATCTCACCTTGCTTATCCTCAGAATCAGGTTCTAGTAAATATAAGACTTTGGCTACGAACAACAAATTCTTAACAACCTTTAAAAAAGAGGGGAGGGAAGAATTAGATTTTGAAACAAATATGTTTTTTTGTTAGAGCATGAGCTGAAGTAGGCATTCTACAATTAGAAAATATAAACAACCTGGGTACTTCAGTATTAAACCGATGATGGCTCTTTCAACAATTCTTGTTTTTACATTCCAAATTCATTTCCATGTAATTTTCATCCTGTTGGCTAGTTCTGTGTGTGCTTTAAGATCATACAACATAAATAAAAGATTTCCTTATGGATCAGCCATTTAATTTTTTTTTTTTTTGTACCAGAGATTGAACCAGGGGTACTTAACCACTAAGCCACATCCCCAGCTCCCTTTTATAAACTGTATTTAGAGACAGGGTCTCTCTGAGTTGCTGGTATTACAGGCATGTGCCACCATGCATGACTAAGTCATTTACATTTTAAAAGAAAGCTTTCATCCCAACTTTCATTAGATTCTTTCAACCATTCTATGAAGAAATAATATTAACTGATTACTAATTAGTTGCTTTATTTTTATTTAATTAGGTACTCAGCAGCCCTTTACCATTGAGTTACATCCCCAGCCCTTTTTATTTTTTATTTCGAGACAGGGTCTCACTAAATTGCTGAGATTACAGGCTTGCACCCCTGTGCCCAGCTGATAAGTTGTTTTATATATAGTATTCCAATTCAGCTGTAAAACATCTCAGCCAGATACTATTATTAGGAGAGAAGGCCAAGTTTCAGTGTTATTACATGACTTACCCAAATAAAGGGAGTGGCCAATTAAGATTCAAAGATAATTCAAGGCCAATTTCTTAAACTTTAGCTTCCCATCCTCAACTCCCATCTAATACTTAGGATTTTAATCTTAATATAATGGGACCATTCTTTTGTCCCTATCAAATCTCTGATGTAGGTATTTCACATCCATTATGTGAGGGAGGAAAACAATTTGGGTTGAGTTCCTTGATCATCTTGGCTGTTCTGCTGGATGTGCTGCATCAAAATTCTCCCGCACATATTTGTCAGAACCTTCACACATTCCAAGACTAGCTTAGCCATTAAGAATTAATGCCAAACTGGGCACAGTTGTGCACACCTGTAATTCCAGCTACTTGGGAGGTTGAGGCAGGATGATTCTAAGTTACAGGATAGCCTGGGCAACTTGTCCAAAAAATTAAAAAGGGCTACAGCTCAGTGGTAGAATGCCCCTGGGTTCAACCCCCAATAAAACACATATACATTAAGGTCAAGATCATAATTTCCTTCTTCTGGAAGCCTGATCCTTGTGAATATAGCCCAGGTTTGGTGGCCTTCTCACCTGTGGCAATCTTTGTTAATTCATCCCAAAATTCATGATCATCTAAAATCCCTAATTTCTTTTATCCTGTAAATCTCTTCCTCTCTATGGTCTACCAGCCCCTATAAAAACTGCTTCTTTGTGAGACCTGATCCTCTGTGAACCCTGGCAGGATTTTGATGGCTCCATTTTGCTACTCACTGAATAGCTATCCATTCATTCTCTGAGCCTGCCATATAATGAAGTTGAATTTTCACTGCAAAATGTGACAGAAGTGTTATTGTTCATGATGTGCCACTTGAGATTATTCTTCAGATAAAAGCATTGACCAATGCCTAATGCCTACTTCGATGAATCTATAAGGCTCCATCTTGCCAATGATTTATGAGGGACATGGTCAAGGCCCATGGGATAATGGTGCTGACTTATGATCACCAGCCCAAATGCTCTATCAAAAGAGGTAATAATAAAATAATAAAAGTACTAGTAGACTATTTCATAGCAACAAATTGCATATTTATAAGTGCCTTCTCTGAATTTACATTTTATGATTTTTTTTTTTTTTTGGTACCAGGGATTGAATTCAGGGGTGCTTAACTACTGAGCCACATCCTTAGGTCTTTTTATTTTTAATTTTGAGACAGGGTCTAGCTAAATTGATTAGGGCCTTGCTAAGTTGCTAAGGCTGGTGATCTTTCTGCCTCAGCCTCCTGAGATGCTGGGATTAACAGGTGTGTGCCACTGCACCTAGCAGACTTTAAGATGGGATAACCCACTTGCTCACATAGTAGATCACACAGTAGCATGAATATTATTGCTTTCTCTTTAACTTTAAGGGATAAAGGGAGGAAACTCAATATTATAGTTTTTCTAGAAAAATAACCAATCAGTGCCCCTTAAAGCTTTTGTCACAAAGTGGAGTATATGTGAAACCCTTAAGATGAGAAGATTAATAGCCTCCCTCCCATTGTATCATCTTTATTGGGAATTGTAAATGGAATCATGAGTTCCTCCAACATAGTCCCCAGAGTTGACGAGACTTGTGTGCATAACTGAACAGTTTATTTGAGTATATGTCTATATTTTGTGAAATCTGTCAAGCACTAAAATAGCAAAAACAACAACAAAATCCAAATGTAAACATATTTCTAGACTATTTGGTAGAATAGTAGGTTGCTTTCACTTAAACTTGGGGAGCTATAATTCTTACCTGCTCTCCTAGAGACTGATCCAAGAATTTGGAATGCAACTGATGGCAAGAGGCTAGAGAGATACTTTTCATCTGTAGAGAGAAATGGTCATTGGCAAACATAACATTTCTGATTATTAAGAAAAAAAATGACCATAATGCAACTGATGTACTAGATTTTGCTCTGCATGACAACCTATACAGAGCTGTAGAGAAAAGGTCACAACCAGAAATTACGTAATTATTCCCTTCTACCTGCCCCAAACATGTCAGTCCCCCCACACCCACCAAAGTTTAATGTAATGGTCTAATTTCCTAAAACTATTAGAATACTTTGCAACATTCCAGTAGTTTTTTCTTTTTTCTCTTTCCCCTTCCATCTTATGCTTATCCAGTATTTATGGAATTCTCACTATGAGCCACACTGTGCTAGGTTTAGGAATCAAGAAACAGATATAACATGGTCCTTACCTAACATCTTTATGAACATGATCTCATATAGTCATGAACAAGGTTATAAAGAACACAGGACAGACAGTTAATCTTATTTTTTCTAATGTTGATAAAAGACACACAATGAAAGATGGACAAGCTAAATAATCACAAGTTTGATTAGACTGATGATCTAAAAATTATCTTTGGAAAACTGGCCTTGAGGGTAACCCCTCTCCAGTTATTAACACTTATTGATTCACATATGCAACATGTTGTCAGTTGGAGGAGTTTTTCCCAAGGGAAAACACTAAGATGTTATGAGAACCAGAGTGAACATTTCAGAGGTCACAAGTCAAGGAAAAGGTTTTAGAGAAAGAAACCTTACCTTCTGTTCAAGATCACCTGTTAGAAACCTGACTGCTACAGGGTCTGCGAATTTCTTTTTAGTCTTTTTGGCATTCCATTTTTGAATAAGCTCCTCTGGATGGCAAGAAGCAAAGAGTAATCCAAAAATCTGGGCCGCTGTGAGCCACACCCAATTGTGTGGGTGTCTCAGGTGAGAGTGCACATGACCTAGGGGAACCAGAATGCATTCTCAAATGCTGCACAGCTTTTATGATTCATAGTAAATATGAAATGGGCATATATTATATGTTTGGGAAGAATAGCCAAAGATGGCCAAAATAGTCCATGTTTCCTGGAAGACCACTAGGAGATAGAGAGAAATGAGGTGAAGAAACCCTAAAACAGCTAGGAAACTAACTCCCTGGGTGGTAAATGGCACTGAAAAGATATGCCTAAGCTTACGCACAGACTTGTTTCACACAGATTAGTTTCAGATTCAGGGAAATAAGATGACATTTTAACATTATGTTTTCTGAAGTGACTAATGTAAAGATATATATATATTATATATATAATAGTGAAATTGGTGGTTCAAAGTAGCTTCCCAGAAAGCTATCATTCATGAGTGTTTTCTTTGTGCCAGGCACAGAGCCATGTGTGTTATATACATTACCTTATTTTTTAGAGCCTCACAACAGTTCTGTGATGTGTCATTTCCAATCTAACATGAGGAAATGAATTTCCAGAGAGGCCAAATGTCATGCAATGGGTAGAGACTGGCCTGGGCCCCAGAGCACATAATTCTTCAGCATTAGAGTATACACCCTTGGAAAGTACATTTGTAAAGTCTTATAATGTAGGTGTTGTGAATGGGATGGATTAATCATGCCACGTTTCAGTTTTAGCCTATACTACTATATTTCATGAATGTTATTTACATCTGTTTAAATCTTTGTAACAATCTGGCCATGTCTCAGTGGAGCCAGACCCAAACAGGTCATATAAACAGTTATTTCTCTTTTTTTGGTAGTAGGGATTGAACCCAGGGTACTTTACCACTGAACTACATCCCCAGTCCTTTTTATTTTGATACATGATCTTACTAAGTTGCTCAGTCTGGCCTTGAACTTGCAATGGTTCTGCCTCAGCCTGAGTCACTGGGATTGGAGGTCTGTGTCACCATACCTGACTAAACTGTGTTATTTCTCACAGGATCACAGTTTCTGGCTCTTAAACCAAGAACTAATTGAAATGTATAGTGTGTTAATGGAGTCTTTATTTTTCATTTAGAGAGTGATATAGTACTTAAATACACCACCCAAGTGAGATGGTTCAGTAAATTACAGCAATTTGCATGATGGCTATTGAAAAGGACAGCTAGGAAGTGAACTGTGGTATAGTAATAAGCTTACTCAGGTACAAATAGCTAAAAAAAAATCATAACTATTTAGCAAAAAGACTAGATAGAAATATATGTACACATTTATACATATTTCAAAACATTCTGTACAGGGAAAATATATATAATTCTTACATGTCAATTATACCTTAATAAAGCTGGGGGGGGGCAGCAAAAGGAAGAAGTGGGAAAATATATGCCAAATTATCATCAAATAGAACTTGGGAGAATTTTTCCTTTGATTTTGTGACAATATTCTCTTATGGATGAAATGTGTTACATGAAGTAATACATACACACACACACACACTTTTTTTTTCAAAAGAACATTTTGACTGTAATCAATCTGATAGGATCTTTCACATTTTTTTTCCTCATGGGCTTTTCCCTTCCCATCTATTTTTTGAAGATGTTCCCATTCTAATTTCCCAAATCTATTTTCAATAATTGTATCACAACTGTTTTTTTATACCAGGGACTGAATTCAGGGGTGCTTAACCACTGAGCCATATCCCCAGCCCCTTTTTATTTTGAGACTGGGTCTTGCTAAGTTGCTTAGGACCTTGTTAGTTGCTGAGGCTGGCTTTGTACTTGTGATCCTTCTGCCTCAGCCTCCTAAGATGCTTGGATTACAGGTGTACACCACCATGCCCAGCCTAATGTGTTTTTAGATTTAATTAAATAAAAAGGAAATACTTACTCCAGATTTTACTCAAAGTCTCAGAGGGCTTGGTAAACTGAATAAAATTACATTCCTTGATGAGTTTACTTATTAGCGTGAGAAAACTGAAGAGCAGGCGATCTGCAGCTTTTTCTTCAGTCTCTTCCATGATCTAAACATGGGGTGATTGCATATAAATGTAAGACAACAACCTGGAAGTACCTGGGATACATGTTTGTGTCAGCATGTAAATCCATATCAAGTCACTATGGGGCTGTCACTTGACTAGGATGTTTAGCAGCATCTCTGGCCTTTATCCACTACATGTCAGTAGCAACCCCCACCCTCCAACTGTGACAGCCAAAAATATTTCTAGACACTGCCAAATGTCCTATGGGGGGCAAAATTGCCTGAGCTGAGAACCTTTTACCCCCATCTTAAAAAGAAGTTCCAACTGCACTAAATTCTTGCTTTTATTAACAAAGAACATTTTTAAAGAAACTACTTAATCTACTAGTTATACTCTGTCAAGTACAACTTTCTTATAAAAATCATCAGAAAATTTATTCCTTAACAAATTACTTACATCTTTAAAGTTATCAGGATTAATTTCCTTTTCAACCACAGGAAGAACATTTCCAAGTCTTCTCTCAAAATTAACCCCTTCACTTTCCACAAATAAGCCACAGACCAGGGCAGCAAGTTGTCTATTTAAGCTCTATCAAAAATAAACCACCACAAGTGAGTGTTAATACAACTTGGGAAGATGTTTATAAAAATTATAAAACGAAGGTGGGGATTATGTTAACAATCAGACAGTAAGAAACCTTTTTGATGCCAGAATCAACAAAATATAGTGTCACGGTCAACAAACAGAAGTGAAGCAATCTTTATACCCAAGAATAACATTAGAAAAACGGCACTTATCCAGTGAGTATTTTGATACACATTTTTCCATTAAAAAAAGAAAAAAGAAATAGAGGTTTCATTCCCAACCTCAATTATATAGATATGCAACAAATTACTCATTAATATAAAAAAACATATTTATATTCTAAAGATGGGCTAGTGATGATGGTGGCAGAGTCAATAAGTGAACAGAATAATAGAAATTACACTCAGAAAACCAATAAGCAAAACTGGAAGCAGATATTCACCAACTGGGTCTGGTTAAGTAAATGATGATTATATTCAAGTAGAGTGCTTTGCTAGCAATAACAATGCATTAGGAATACAAATGACTCAGTGTTAACTTTCTATAATTTCTTACACTTTCTGAAACTTTGAGAATATATTACTTGCATAATCAGATACAAATATAAGCCAGTTCTACAGTATATAATATGAATTTTTATTTGAAGTTTGGACTTGTTGAACTATGATTAAAAGCAATACTAACCTTTTTCCCTCCAAACCAGGAGATAACCATATCAAATAACCAGTCTTTTTTCTCAAGGCTAATTTTACTGAGTAAGGATTTGATTGCCATGGATGCCATCTTTTTACATACAGCAGAGTCATCATTCACCATCATTAGACAAAGAGGGATGAAGAACATCCCACAGTTCTCATGGAGCAGTCCCTACAGGAAAAGAGGCATTGATGAACTTAGTGGGCATGGAATTCCTACAATTGCTGTCCAACAAGGGAAAGCCCAGGGCTTCCAGGGATCATGGGCAAACAGTTGAAGGGTTTCTCTTTGTGATTCATAGTACCTGAGGAAATGTGTCAAAGAGATAAGCGATCATTTCCAAGGTGGACTCTCTTCCAGTCTCATGTTCATAACTAGGGCAAGAACATTAGATGAACTGTTAGTATCTTCTACATTTATTTTTAAAAAATTTAAAATATTACAGTTAGGTGTCAATCTTTTTCTTAGAAACACAAAGTGCTCTATTTGCTCAATTTTAATGTTTATATTCATCAAGCTACTGAGCTCTTTTAAATGTAATTTTATTAGATTTTCAACACTGTCCTCAGTGGACTTTACTGACAATCAATAGTAATATTAAACTGAGTGAAAATTAACTTAAAGAACTGACATATGAAACCAGACACAGTGTCTGACAATCAAGCCTACAAGTCACACCAGCATCTTCAGAGAATGTGCCACTGAAAAGGACAAAAGCTTGTCCTTTTCAAGACAACCACCATGTTAAAAGAAAGAAACTAGCTTTTTGCCTCTGCATAAGAAATGGTTCAGCTTACTTCAGTTGAGCGAGCATGAATTCCAAGTTGGGTCTCAATTTCTCACCAAGGGGATAGTCAAGAATGTATTTCAGAAAAACCTAGGGGGAAAAAAAAAATCACACAGTTAATCATTTAGATCCTGTCACTCCAGGATTCCTGTTTCCTAAGCTGTTTTCTGAGATACACTCATACTCTATAAAATTTTTGCAAAAGGGTAATCAACCAGGCTTTCCAACTGACTCCAGCTAATTCTGTCTACTAAGTCAACCACTGTGCCCCTTCCTATCTCCTGCTTCACTCAGCTGGATCTTAACCCCTGTGCCTGGCTGAGTCAAGTCTTGACCCCCCCACTGCTATGGTGGTTTAAGACCCAAATCTCAACTTACATATATATTAGAAGCTGATCTGACAGGTGGGGCAGTCAACTGAGTAAGGACTATGGTTCAACCTTGTATCTCCCCTTCATATGAGAATAACAACATGGTAATGAATTAATACTGATAATGTATGTGCCAAGCACTATGTTAAGTATTTGTTTCTTGGCTAATTCTCCTCACTCCCTTAGGAAGTAGGTGGTGGTATCACATTTTACAACTGAAGATAAAAGATGGCCCAGAGAGGTTCAGTAACTCGCTCATGTGATGGTACCAGAATTTCATGCCTAGTCTATGGTCAAAGACTTCATTTAAAAACCATTAGTATTTAGTCTCCTTTATTAAATGATGTGCATTAGTTCTCACAATTTATTAACTTTCCAAGGTCTGCTTTTTTTCCTAGCTATAAAATGTGGATAATATTCTTTTGAAGGGTAGCTGTAAATAGAGGTCATGTGTGTAAATTCCTGGGCAAAAGCTAGTGTTTTAATAAAAGCTAGCCATCCTTCCTAAGTAATCAAGCAACTTTTTTTTTTTTCCCAAAGACATGTTTCTTCTCTTCCATCCTGGCCTTCTCAGTGGTCTAAAACCTCCTTCAACCTGGAGTGTGTATTTCTAATTCAGATCTCCCACTTCTTGGGTATGATATATATTCAAAGATTAAACAAATCTGAGTGTGTTACTCCTCTGCCTAAGGATCTCAATAGGGTCTTACTCTTCTTAGAACAAAGCCCTAAATCTTTAACAAGACCACAAGATCCTGCCCCACCTGGCTTCCCCTGCTCCCTCCACCCACCCTTCATTTAGTTCCTCAAACAAGGTGAGCCTTATTCACCTAAGGGTTACCTTCCTCAGGTATTTATTTCCCCTTCTCCTGCAAGTTTTGGCTTACCTGTCAATCCTCAGGAAAGCTTTCTCTGACCTACCTCATTAGGTGTTTGAGTCTCAGAGCATAGCAAGAATATGACAAAAAGTAGTCTTCAGAATTCAGTTAATACCAAGAGCTAACTAAAAGATGAACTGCTAAGGTGGAGCCCACCCAACCCTCACTATGGGAATAAGCTCCCTCTACACACCTGTCTGCATTGGACTCTGGCAGGTTCACTTTGTGCAGAAATTGCCAACTTGGACACTTTTCGCATGACGTCATCAATTTCTGGGACCAATAATCTTCTTGATAAAATGGCCTAAAAAATATAAAAAGATTCATTTCATGTGTTTTACTGTGTATGTAGGTACTTTCAGATGTAAAATAGCTGTAGACACTTTTCAAGCAATGAAAGTAACTTCAAATGAAAAAGAAGACGCACTTGGTAGAGTACCCGTATTTGTTCAGTATTCCCTGGGAATGTTAAGTAGTGTATTCAAACATTTTCATAAGTAGAACGTTAGCTTATGACTGACACATTAAAATCATCATAATCTTTATAAATTACTTAAATTCAGTGGTCCAACAACTAGTCAAAACAATATGTTCCACATTATTCTAAATACTAGACCTGAGACTCACAAACTGTGAAAGACAAGGTTATAGTGACACCATACCTTCAGAAGACCAAATGCAGTGGCTTGTCTTGAAGTATCGTAAATGTCCTCTTCAGCATAAGCCAGTAGAACTTGAAGCTGTTTTTCAGTTATCTGGTAAGATTTGACTTTCTTTACAAGTATGGTCACACACTGCAAATAATAACAGTGAAGTTAACAGACAGCATACTCCACATGTCAGGATCCAGTGAAATGATAACGAGTTGACTTTTTCACACAGGATACTAACCCTCAAGCACTAGCAAATTATTATGGAAATAATTCTGACCAAAGAGCAATGGGGAAAACTGAACTCTGGTATTACTCTAGGTCCTGGCTTTTTCTAGGTGCAACTGATTCACCTCACCTTGAAACAATTTACCACCAGGTGGAAGTTCTGGCCCCTGGCAGCCCCAAGTTTTGCATAGTTCTTCAGCAAAAGAAAAAGGTGTTTCGTCAGCTGTCCTGCTTTTCTTTCTATGGAAGGCAGAGGAAACCTTAAGACCCAGATCAGACATTGTAAAGCACCTGTGATCACCTGAGAAAACAAAATAATAAACAGTCAACTTTGAAGTGACCAAATCCATCAACAAGGCACCAGAGGCTGTGCAGATTATACAAGTGGCTGAGTTGAATAAATTAATTTAGGATTTTTGTTTGTTTTTTGGAAAAATACATTTTAAATGACTCTTCTATTTTCCAGAATGGTACTTCAATGTAATCCATCTTTTCTCACCCTGGGAATGTTAATATAGTGTATTCAAACATGTATAAAAGGCATGTACTGGGCATCATCATTATCATTATTGGTGGTGCTGGGAATCAAACCCAGGGCTCTGCCCACCCTAGGTAAGTGCTCTATCACTGAGCTACATCTCCAGCCCTCTATTAGTTATATAAATAGAAAGATAAAGAAGGAAACTATCTCTGTGTGTAAGGAAAAGATAGGTGGAACAGAAATTAAGCAGAGGAAAAATTAACAGTCATATAAAGTTTAGTGCTATACACAAGGATATAGAAAAAGTGTGCTAAGACCATGTGCTTATACATGAACTTTGAAGGTCAAACCTTGCAATCCCCAGGATCAGCTAGTTTAGCTCTACCTAAAATAATCCTGCTGCTCTGACTACTACACTGCAATGGATTTGATGAAAACACAGAAGAGAGATGGGAGTTTTAAAGACCTAGATGTTAAATCCCAGTTTTATATTTGACTACTGTGTGACTCCAGAGATGTTATTACCCTCTAAGCATCTTCACTTCTGAAGGTGCTGTACATAAGTGGGATTTAGAGTCCAACAGACCTAGATTCATATCTAAAACTGTAACTAGACCCTAGCCCTAGTTTTCTCATCTATAAAATAGAAATGTTGGGAAGAGGGATGTGGCTCAGTGGTAGAGCACTTCTCTGGCATGCATGAGGCCCTGTGTTTAATCCCCAATATCGCAAAACAAACAAATCCCAGAAATGTCAAGAATATTTGTCTAAGAGGTGGTAAGGTTCAGAAGGATTATGGAAATATGGACTTTACGAGATTGACGGTGGTAAAGATGTCCACTGGTGTTGGGACAATACTAATCACCCCTATGAAATTGTGAGGATCAGATAAGATGATTAATGTACCTAGAAGCATTCTAAAAGATATTAAGATCTATCCAAACAAATGGGACTTATTAATTCAGGAAACAGTGGCAGTTCGTAGTATCACCATTTCATTTAAAAACTCCACCATCTCACAAAGCAAGAGCCCTGAAATAAGTTCCATCTAAGAATTCTGCATGACATGGCTCTTGTGAGGGAATGAATGCTCACCTTCACATCCATGGAACCCAGGCAATCTATGAGGAGAGTCACAAAAGGATCCAACATTTCCAGGACATGATCACTTGAAGACTTGATCTTGGAAGTCTTCAGACTCAGATGAAGCAGCTAAAAAGTATAAAAAAGATATTGCACATTAGTTGTTTTGAAGATTGGATGTATGAGGTCAAATGTAAAATAAGAGATACACATGAAACGTTAAGCTGCTTCTGTTTGAAATGACGAATATTTTTAAGAAGTGAGAAATGGCCTTGGAGAGTCTTAATAAGTCAAGAAGGTGGAAGCTCACTGTGCAGTTGAGATACTAAGTCCATTTAGCAAATGGTCACTCAGCATCTGCTGTGATTCCAAGCACTGGCTAAGTATGCTGGGCAAAGCAATGACCAAGATGAACATGGTTCCTGTCCTCATGGACCTCAGCCAGGAAGACAGACTCAAAGTTTGACTGCTAGGTACTCTGAGGCTTGTCGGGGCATGGGTAGAGGGAAGAGTAAGCAGTGAAGTCTTGGGGGCAGCAATAGAGTATGGGGACTTTATGGATGAAAGGGAAGCCAGAATGGCTGGAGCATATGTTGGAATGGTATAGGATGAGGCTAGAACCCTGCAACCCAAATGAAGGACTGTGCTCTCTCCTAGGAAAAATGGAAGCCAAAGGAAATAAAATAACCAGATTTGTATTTTTAAAAGCTCATCATCTTAAAAAATATATAAAATAAAATAAAAAATAAAAATAAAACTTGAAACCTTGTCTTTGTTCAGAGATTATAGGATGTCCTTGGAGAAAGTCCCCAGAAATTGACCCAAAACTCCTGGAACTGAAAAACTATTATAGCTAAGTTGCAGGATATAGGTTACAGAAGGAACACAAGTCAATCACACACCCTATATACCCTCAATGAACAAGGAGAATTTGAAATTTAAAACACAATAGCATGCCAGATGTGGTGACACACATCTGTATTCCCAGCAGCTCAGGAGACTGAGGCAGGGGACTCTCAAGTTCAAAGCCAGCCTCAGCAATTTATTGAGACCCTGTCTCAAAATAAAACATAAAAAGGGCTCAGGATGTGTCGCTATGGTTGAGTGCCTAAGGTTCAATTGCCCCCATCCCACCCAAAGGCAATAGCATTTACACAAGCATCCCCAGACCTGAAATATTTTTGTTTAAATCGAATGAAATATGGTCAATGTGAAAAAAGCAATACAACATTGTTAAATTTAAAAAAAAAAAAAGATATTCATGTTTATAAAGAGAAAAATAGAATTGTTAAGATGTCAGTTTTTCCTAATTTGATCTACAGATTCAATGCAATCCCAAACAAGATTTCAAAGTTTTATATTTGAACATAAACAGTTATTATTTGTCAACTAAGTTTTAATTAATATTATTAATTAAATTGAACTGTGTATTGACAAGCTGGTTCTAAAATTTACATAGAAAAGCAAAGACACTAAATTTCCCACATACTATTGGAAAAGAAGAAAAGAAACAGGAAATGAACACCATCAAACTTTAAGATTTATAAAGATACAGGTATCAAGATAGTAGGACATTTTCTGAAGAAAAGACAATGCGGCCAAAGGATGACTCAGAAGTCAATTCACAGTGACACAGCTATTCTTTTTTTTTTTTTTTTTTTAAAGAGAGAGTGAGAGAGGAGAGAGAGAGAGAGAATTTTTTTTAATATTTATTTTTTAGTTCTCAGCAGACACAACATCTTTGTTGGTATGTGGTGCTGAGGATCGAACCCGGGGCGCATGCATGCCAGGCAAGCGCGCTATCGCTTGAGCCACATCCCCAGCCCAACACAGCTATTCTTAACAAAGGGGAGAGAATCTTTAATGCATAAAGGATGGTCTATTTAACAAATGGTACTGGAAAAACTGAATATCAACATGTAAATTAAAATAAATATTCTAGACACATCTCACAAAAATTAACTAAAAAGACCACACATGCATAAATATAAACCCCAAAGGATAAAATTTTCTAGATAAAATGGGACAAAATCTAAATCCCCTTAGGTTTGATGATGTTGTAGATACAAACACTAAAGGCAAAATTCATGAAAGAGAAATTTTTCTAAGTTGGAATTAATTAAAAAAAAAAAATCAAAGTCAAAGTGGTTTAGAGCTGCTCATGGGCAAGGCAACAGTGAAATCCTAGTAAATACTAGAAATTCAGCAAAAGATGAAATAGTACAGACTCTGTGAAGTCAGTGAGTTTCATTTTAAGAGGAATTCTTACCCGAAGCCCAGACTCAATAAATATGTGCATGTTGGTTTTCCTGCTCACAACAGCTTTGGGTCCACCTCGAACTGGAGTTGGGGGGAGCAGCAGGCAGCTCTGGGGTGGCAGACGTGGATCGGGTGCAGGGACTGCGGGACTCCTATCAGTCCCAATGGAATAAAAATGGAAAACACTGTTAGCTGCATTCCAAGAAGTTAGTGTGGCCCTCTATGAAGATGAGAGCCTAGCACTGAACATATACTCTGGTTTCCTCCCTTCCCTTAACCACAAACACACAAGAGATGCAATCCTGTTGATCAAGTTACTAGGACGGTCCTTAGAAACAGAGGTTTCTAAGGAAGATGAACAATAAATGAAGATGAACACAAGAGGACATTCCCTTTGATCCCTGAAAATAAATGGCAAGGAGCCTTTCCCACAACACAAAAGCAAAATCCAAAGGAAGGCATTTTCACATGTTTTAAGTACAGACTCTGTGAAGTCAGTGAGTTTCATTTTAAGAGGAATTCTTACCCAAAGCCCAGACTCAATAAATATGTGCATGTTGGTTTTCCTGCTCACAATAGCTTTAAATCTGCAATAAGCTGTGTATATTTAAAATCTATCCTTTCATTCAATAAATATTTAAAATAAAAATGACCTCATAGAAATAACATTTCTGTCACAGATACCTCAAAGAAAATCTTATGTTGAAAAGTAGCACTTTGAAGGACCAAAGTAGTACTTGTGTTTCACATAATATAATTTTTATCTTTCTTTAGAGCAAATCCAAACTTACTTGTCTTTCTCTGTTAATAGGGGTAGGTTTTCACTGACCAAACCATAACTGAGCAATAGAATGGATTCTGCCGTCATTTCCTGATTTACAATTAATCCTGCTATGATTCTGCGTAAGGTTTCATGAACTTTTCGGGCCAGTTTTAAACTTGTGGTATTTTGTAAGATCTAAAGGCAAACATAAATGTTAGGTAGAAATAACACAAACACAATTAGATTCACTACAATTTTTTTTAAATTTGCTTTCTAATTTTTTTTTTCTAATTAAAAAATCTATTCTAAAATTTCAAACAGTAATATATATATCTCACACACACACACACACACACACACACACACACACACACACACACACAAAGTCACTTATAAACTCAAACCCAAGAGATAACCACTGTGAGCAGTTAGAGTGCCTCAGAATCCTTCCATTCCTTCCCTGCTCCCTCCTTCCCTGTTGGTGAGGTAGCAAGACATACTGCTAGAAAAATGACGAGACTTCCAACAACGTTAATCTTCTAAATGTAACAAACGGGGTAATTTACACACAGGCACCCTGTACCATAATAAAATGTATAGTCCCTATTCTAAGCAACCATGTGACTGAACTACAATGACCAAGCCTCAGGGTTTGAAATTAATTAGTGGGTCAAATCAGAGGAATTTAATGTAAACTCAGGATCATCAACCACAGTAAAATACTTAATCACTACTTGATAGGATAGGACTTCTTGCGGATGACTCTCTTTAATCCTCAGTAAACATTGTTGGGAGTCGTCCAAAGACTAACTTCCCCATCCCCCAAGAAGAGCTGTCCATTGTAAGTCCTGCTGGCTCACATGATCCTTACCCACCAATCAGAGCCCTGCTAGCTCACCTGATCCTACCCACCAATCAGACTAGCCCTGCTGGCTCACCTGATCCTTATCCTCCAATCAAAAAGCACCCCATGCCAACTGTCAACCACCCCTAGCTCTATAAGTGTGCAGAGCTGTTCCTCAATAAATGGGCATTTGCTCCAACGACAAGCCTTGTTCCTTCTTTCAAACATCAACATTCTTATTAGGCTCAGATAATACTATGTGCATTCTAGGAACAATTATGAAATTCTTCTAGCATCAAAGCATTTGGATTAAGAGTAATTCATGTCACTAGATAGTGATTTTTTTCTCTATTTTTTGCCATAACCGAGCCGCTAAAAAGCCTTGTAGGTTCAAACAGCAACTCTTTATTCCCGAACTCTCACCAGCACTCTACACTCACTTCCCGGGAACACACTCCACTGGGCTCTGAGCACCAATTCTCCTGGAACCCCCCTCCCCCCCACGATATCAAGGGGACATCCAAAGTAGCGGGATCCTCCCTAATCCTAGAGCCGCCCTATTCCCAGCTGGATCCATCCTAATCCCAGAGCAGGGTAGGGTCACCTTTCAACCATTCCCTCTGGCAAAAATGCCAGGCATCATTCTGACTAAACTGTGGCTCTCAACAATTTTTAGTACATAAAACTGGAATAAAATGAATCGATAATGTTATTGTATGTTCATCCCTGTAACAGGCACAGAGAAACAACAGAAAACTAGGTTAACTATAGTCCCTACTCTTAGGGGAAAAAATGAAAAAAAAAAATGGAAAGAATGTGAGCTTTGGATCATAAAGATCTGGAACGACATTCTGACTTTTCTTCTTAACTGTATTCCTTTTTGCTCTTCTGAGCCTGAATTTTCCTATCTGTAAATGGAAATAACATTGATCTCATGGGATGATTGTGAAGATAAGAAGAGAAAATGTAGCAGTACTTAGAATGTGATTTATGTTCAATAAATTCCAGTTACCTTCCTCTTGGCAGTCTGGGGATACAGTTTGATTCTAAAGGCTATGTTCTTAGCTGCTGCCCTGACCCAGCTATAAAATTCACTTGCACTCCAATTCTTGATGCCTTTCCTTCTGCATCTCATGGATTACATCAGGGACTGAATGGAGTCTAGAGCACCCAACGCAAGGCTGCCACCTAGTGACTAGAGGGTATTCATGACCTTAGCACTAAAGGAAATCCTGGGTACTCAAGTAGTTGTTTTTGCCCTATAGGTTCCTTTCAGGAACTCATAATTTTGGGACCACCTGAACTGCATTCTAGTCCTTACCTCTTTCAACGGAACGATAAGTTTTGTGACCTGATCTTTTCCTACAAACTTGCCCAGGATTTCATAAGAATCGTAACTCTTGCTTCTTCGTGCCTCCATGACTTTGGAGAGGATCTGCTTTACTTCCTTCTCTTCAGCAACAGAACCAAACAATTCATGGTTAAACACCTTTGAAAGCAAAAGGACAAAAGGTGATTAAGTAGCCAACACAAGCAGTCTTTGACAAAAGCACAGGTATAACCAAGTCAAAGGAAAGCAAATGGGGAGGGAATGAAATGAGATGGCAGGAGTTTCTATTAGATTGTACTTGTTTTCAATGCAGTTTAGGGACCAGTAATAAAAATAAATAAATAAAAATTTAAAAAAATAAACAAATAAAAATAAAACATGCAGAAATACTTTTAGTTTAATATTAATGGAAAACAAAAGAAAAGTATTTCACAGACAAAAACATATACAGAACAGATACTTCTTTTATGATAATACCAGAGAGTTTAATTTCCCTTTAAGAAATTCTATTTGCAACTTAATTATAGAACTTAATGTAAATATTTAAATTAAGAGTCAAAACTAGTGCCCATATTTTAAAAAACAAATGAACAAAAGGCTGTGTGGCAAATTTTTTTCCTGTTCCCAAATCTACCTCCCAAATTACCAATTATCCAATTCTTTTATTTATTGGATAAAACATTATCCAATATTTTCCATTGGCATATTATAATTATACATCATAATGAGATTTGTTATTACATAGTTGTACATGCACACACATTATTCAATTTTTAAAGTTAAAATCATTGTTAATTTTTCATTATAAAATGAAATTCTACTCCAGACTATATCTCTGATTATTCCTTCAAAATGGATTCTTGGAATTGAAAATTTCTGTTCCTTTTAAAAGCTGTTAACATACTAAACACCCACTCTACCACAGAGCTACCCTCACTCCTCTATTTGTATGGATATTATTATTTTCTGAATTCATTTTATGCCCTCTGCTTTAAAAAAAAAAAAAAACTGGAATTCCATTCTGTAAATCTTACCTCAATCATGATATCTAAACAAGAGTCCAAATCCCCAACTTGCAGCTTGTTGCTAAGGCCTTGCAGCAACATGTAAACAGTGAAGGTGAGCACGTGGACCTAAAAGGAGATGCACAGTGAGAACAGGAGTGGGTACAAACCCCATGTTAAAGAACATTAAGATCTAAGAAGTACTGCAAAGAGAGCACTCAGAGTTTATGTTATTGCTGAGAGCTTTGACAAATGCCACCATTAAAAATCCTTTAACCAAGTGAGCACTGTACGAAGGATGTTTAGAAACACATTACCAATGCTTAGGATCTATAACTGTGACTAAAGCAGGTCAGTGATTTATAAAGGCCCCAAAGCCTTCAACTTTAAAAGCCAAACTGTGAATTAAGGAGCTTGTTAATGCTGAATGCAATCAAAGCTGGTACATAAGGATAGAAACAGGTTTTTAAGTTTTTGCCCACAATAGTAATCAAGCAAACATTTACTAGGAACTTACACTGTATTAATACAGGTACTGAATTAATATCTCACATGTATAAATATTTAAATCATTTAAGCTTCATGCATTCTATCTATGGTGTAGGTGCTAAATTATCAGCATTTATCAGATGAGGAAGCTGAGACACAGAGAAGGCAAACAACTTGTCCAAGGCTGCACAGGTAAAAGGTGGAGTTAGGATTCAAAACCAGAGGGGCTGGTACCATAGTCCCAGGTCTATATCACTGCAGTATACTGACTTTCAAGTTTTTTGCATTTTTAATGCTGCTTCCATGACTGTCTACCCACCAAAGCAAACATCAGATTATAACCAAAGGACAAGGAAACACACTTGGTTGTCAATATAAAAATTAGACCTTAAAGGCATAGTTTCTTTTGTATCTTACTTGAGACCTTTAAAAATACTTTTTACATATTTACATGTTTGCTATGAGCTTTATATAATTCTTAAAAATCCCTTTTCGGGGTAGGGGTGGAAGGATGAAGGACACCTGAAGAATACAATTTTGGTTTGTCTACATGATTAATACTAAAACACCAAAATTATTTTTGTCTACCCTATTTTAATTCTTTTAACAAATAAGATAGACTTGGAGAATAGCTGAAACAAACAAACAAAAAAAGGGTTACTCATGGAAATACCTTTGGTTTAAGGAATGTGTGAATGAATTCTCAAGGACAGAAATGCACTGAATTCATCCACATATGCCAGCACCTGTGACAGCATCTCACCTATAGTGCCATGAAGTAAATGCTGGTTAAAAGAACAGAATAAAGATGAACACTAAAAGGGGCTCTGGTTCAGGTAAGATGGAGAAAAGCACAACTAGTCACTCTGTATTGGATGTAGCTATAAAGTCTGGACAGGACCCAAGGAGCAACTCTCAGGGGAGAACATGAGAACCGAAATGCCACAAAATGTTCAGAGAGTTTGCTAGCATTTTTCAGCTGACACAGAAGTGGGCGCCAGGATGAGCCTGAGGGAATGCTGGGAAAGCTTTCTATTCTGGTGTGAACAGGAGAGAGAACTCATCAGGGAAAGAAAGGGTATGAAAATCTCTCATTTTATTTTTCTTGTCTTAATTTTTTCCCATTTCTGGAACCCCAGGCCCAAGCAACACTGTCGAAGTAGTGACAGTGACTTATAATTAGGATTGGCAGGAGATTGGCAACTCTGGGAGGGGAACCTGAAAACAGACTAATGTAAATTATCTAATCTAAGTAATAGAAAGGAAGACAACTGGAGGAAAAATAAACAGATGCTCAGGGACTCATGAGAGAGAAACAAAAAGTTTAACTTTCATTTCATTGGAGTCCCAAGGGAGAAGAAAGGGTAAACTGCAAAAAAAGTATCTGAAGAAATATTGGCTAAAAACTCAAATTTGGACAAGCAGCTCAATTTACCCCAAACACAGTGATCTCCAAAACAAACCAAACAGCAAGCAAACAAAAAGTCTTAAAACAGAAGAGTGGGGTATTTGTGCAGGATTCTGGGTTCATTCCCCAGCACTATTAAAAAAAAAAAAAGTATTTATGAATGCAGACAGAAAAAAATGTATTATATAGAGGGGAAAAACAAATTGGACAACTCATCATGAATAAAAAATTTAAAGAAAACAAACAAAACAAAACAAAACAACTTGCTACCAAAGGACCTACTACCACCAGATCTGTCTTAAAAGATGCTAAAGAAAGCTCCTTTAGACCGAAGAGAAATGATATCAGAAAGAAATTTGGAAATTCAGAAGTAAAGAGTAAGTGAAAAAGTAAATAGGTAGTATAACAGACTACTTTTTCCCTCTCATCTTTAAAGTATGTTTGACAATTAAAAGCAAAAGTTATAACATCACTTGAATAAGTTTTTAATACACAGATATAAATAACTGTAATACAAAAAAGGGAGGGCAAAAGGACTTATATTTTGGACTTATTTTACATTCCACCTGAAGTAGTAAAACACTGATTCTCGGGACACTGTTAAAAGTGAAATATATATATGATACCCTAGAGCAACCACGAAAATGTCATACAAATGTGATCAAAATGAACACAGCCATTTTAGTGTTATAACCTACGAAACAGGTTGACCTTGCCCATAAATAAATTAGAACACACCATGTAAAGCTAACTTCCAGGAGTGTTAACTGGGTACTTGAACAAACTGTAGTGTTTTCCAAACTTTAAATCACACAGGGGACCTTACTAAAATGTCGTTTCACAGGTTGGGTGTAGGGTCCTAATTTCTGCATCTCCAACAACTTGGTGTTTCATATTCTGCCTGGTGCTCTTACTGTTTTTATAACTTTCATGATTTAACTTTTTTTTTTTTTTTCCTGTACTGGAGATTGAACCCAGGGGCATTATACCACTGAGCTATGTCCCCAGTCCTAATTTTTTTTTCTGAGACAGGCTCTTGCTAAGTTGCTGAGGGTCTGAGGATCAAACTTTCGATCCTCTTGCCTCAGCCTCCCAAATTGCTGGGATTACAGGTATATACTACCGTAACCAGCCTATGTCTGCTTTTTTTTAAAAAAATATTTATTTTTTAGTTGTAGTTGGACACAATACCTTTATTTTATTTATTTATTTTTATGTGGTATTGAGGATCGAATCCAGAATTTCGCATGTGCTAGGCGAGCACTCTACCACTAAGCCACAACCCCAGCCCCTATATCTCCTTTTTAAAAAGATCTTTTTAGGCCTAAGTTGCATGACCTTTTTTCCTCTCAAATTATTTGATACTGAATTTCATGTTCTCTGGATATTAATAAAATTATTAATTTATATTGAATATACTGTCTTAGAATGAACAAGAACATATTTATTTGCTTAAGAGTTGAAACATAGCTGAGTGTGGTGGTGCTTGACTGGAATTCCAGCAACTCAGGAGGCTAAGGCAGGAGGATGCAAGTAGTGGTCAAAATGCAAGTATTTGAAATCCAACCCATCTTGAATATAAAGCACACAATGCAATTTACCTGATACCCTCGGACAAGGGTGGTCTTTAATTCTTTTAAAACATACTGCAGGAAGTGCACACCAAGATCTTCTATTATTTTTGTGAGTGTGCTGCGTGCTATGTCTCTGATTTCCTGTGCTCTATTCTTGAGGAGAGCACACACTTTCAGCAAAATACTAGAAAATGAGAAGTTGAAAAACGATCAATCAATAAACACACAAAAATTCAAATATCATTCTATCTCTTAATTACTTATAATGCTAGGTTTCCCTTAGTATTCAGAAGTACAACAAAGTAGGATAGTACCTCTCTTCTTTGTAACAAAAAAGATTGAAAAGTTAGGAAGAAAAGAACCAATATTTGAGGTTTCCTGAATTTGTCACATACATACTTTGGCAGATTAGCTTCCATGACCTCTTGTGGAAGGGACTGCATCAGTTTAACCATGGCAAAAGCTAAAGGGACTCGAACCACTTCCTCATCGTTTACAATCTTGGACTTGATAAGCTTGTGTTCTTCTTCTCTTTTAGTCTATAAAAAATTTCATGTTAAAACAAAAATAAGGATGAGAGTCCTGCTTACACTGTAACTCTGTATTTGAAAGACAAGCTCTTTTCATGTTTAAGTCCATGTCTAGCTGTCTTTAAAAAAACTAAAAGTTGTGTCAGTTGGAACTTTCAAGTGTTTGTGTAACATGGTTGGTACATGAAAAATATGCCTCCAATAGAGAAGGTTTATTTACAAAGATACAAAATGACCAAGTCAATACCTTATATTAGCAATTGGCAAACGTTTTTGTAAAAAAGTTTTGTAAAAAAAAAAAAGCATTTGGCCTTGTAACCCTCCTGTAGTAATGCAAAACCAGGATTAGATTACATGGAAACAAATGGGCATGTGTTCCCATAAAACTTTATAAATACATAGATACAGCACAGAGACCAGAATTTGGGGGCTCAAAGTTTTACAGTAAAGAGGAAAGGCTCTAGCTTCATGAATATGCACTGCTAAATGTAATTCCTCTTAACCAGAGGAGATGAATTTTAAAGTAGAAAATGGAAACACTAATTTTTAGTTAGCTTTTTTTGGAAATGCGAGTCATCTTAACATTTGCTTCAGAGATAGAAAAAGCATCTATCTAGCATAGCAAAATCAAAACGCCAGGCCATTACTGACTGACTAGCTACAGCAGGAAATGAGACTGAAACTGATGAGAGAAGGGAAGGGAATTATAAAATGTTGAGGTACAAGGAAACTCAAGCTGTGTATGATGGTGCAGCCTATAATTCCAGCTACTCTTAGGCTGAAGGGGGAGGATTCCAACTTCAAGGTCAGCCTGAGCAATTTAGAAAGTCCCTAACTCAAAATAAAATTAAGAGGCAGGGGATATAGCTCAGTGGAAGAGTGCCTCTGGGTTCAATCCCAGTACTATGAAAAGAAAGAAAGAAAACAAAAACAAAAAACCCCAGAAAACCCCCAAAGCTAACCCCCAAAGTCACTTTAAGAGCCTGGTGTGGCAGTGCCTCACTAGCACCCAAGTTCCTACAGACCAGCCTGGCCCCAAACAGAGTTATTACCGTAGATGAGAGGCACTTATGTAGCCTGGGGAGGATATCCCCAGTTATGGTTCCATGGATAGTTTTAATTGTTCTCTCCAATTCTTCCTTATTCCGAGGAAGGAAAGAGACAGACTTTGTGATACAGTCGGATTCCTTAGCCTCTGTCCCATCAGAGTCAGCTGGATCAGGGTGTGCAAGAGTATCACTGTTGTCTAACAACCCCTTGGATGTATTTTCTTTTTCTTCCTCATTCATGTGCTCGAATTCCATGGCTTCAGACTCTGGTAACTCAGTCATTTCTACTGTATCTACGTTTAATAATAAACAAACAACAAAAGTCACCTTAAATTGAATGAGGAAACAGCACAGTTGTGGCAAGTAGTGTTTTCCATGTATATCTAACATCCAATAAGAACATCTGATCTGATCTCCAAGTATAGAAAGGCAAGGTTAAGTGCCTAAGAAGCAGCAGGCAGTGAAAGGCCTATTTTTTGCTTTCTCAAAATTTAGAGTCTAATGAAGGGCACAGACAAGTAAACTGGCAACTATGAAAGAATGTTGAATATTCAGGACAGGATTACTTGAATACCTATTTGGGGAAAGGGGATGGGGCACACTGGGAAAAAAATTCTTAGGTGAAAGAAAGCTTCCTGAGTCCTGTAGTTGTTTCCATAAGCAAAAACTTCTATTCATGGGCATGAACACCATAATAGCAGCCAATCATTCCCATGCAGAAATTTTTCTTATTCCAGGATTCAATTTATTAAAGGAAATTGGGCAGTACAGTATTGTGGAACAAGTCTAGATTTGATCCTGCTAACAAACTATATGATCACAGTCAATCAGCATGACTCCAATGAGCTTTGGCACCAACCTTGCAAGGCTACTGTGAGGATTAAATGAAATAAAGTCTACAATTAACTAAAACATGTCAGACATGTTAATGGCAAAAGATGGGAACATCAATCTTTTTTTTTGCTTACCTGCTATATAGCTTTGGAAATGTTACTTTATATCTCTGAATCTTAGTTTCTCGTATCAAAAATATGGGATAACTAATACTAAGAATCTTGAAAGCTTCTTATCAGAACAAATGAGATAATGTCTATAAAACCTGGCTCAAAGCAGATGCAATAAAGGTTTCAAATTTCATTACACCCCTTTTCCTATTCCTTAAAAAGACCACTATTTTGTGGACTATGGTGCTCCACTTGTGCAGTGATGACTTAGGGTAATTTTGGGGCCTGGTAGTGATCAGCAGGGCAGGGCTCTTGTCTATCATAATGTGATAGACAGTCTTTTATGTTGTTTTACCAGTATCTGATATGAGCAGTACAGAAGAGATTACTTATGAAGGAAAACAAAGGGAGAAGAGCTATTTTGAAGGACAGGGAACTTATTGTAAGTTGATGACTATTTTGAGGGAAAGGATTTGTTTTGTACAGCACCTGGAGCCACTGCTTGTCTTCAGAGATGAACCTCAACATGTGTTTTCTAAAGTGATATGAATCTAATCCAAGGAAAGCAAATCTTTCTATTGACTTCCCTAACTTTTTAGATACTTGGAATCAGCCTTTGCAAGTAAGATATTTTATTTGTTATTTGACATCCTTACCAGGCAGAGGTTAGATCTCATCACAGCTATGCCTCATATAAGAAGAAGTTTTTTTTCCAAAAACAACTAAAGTTATATAAATAAATTAATAAAATATCCTAGTGAAATATTTCTTAGGGACAAAATTATTTTCTATAAATAAAAATAAAACAAAACCTGAATACTGTCACCAAGAGTTGGCAATCATTTTCAAAAGAGATTTCAGACAACTATTAAATGGAAATATCAACGGCACAGGGTCAACAGCACAACATATAAGAGAGCCAAATTCAGGTGTTGCACATTATTTAGATCAGACAGCATAACCAGATTTCAGTTATCTTTTAAATATACTACATGGATTTGGGTACCACTAAACTTGGATAATTTGAGCTAGTTTAGAATAGAGAGAGTAACTAAACTCTCTAAGAAGAAATAGTTAAGTAAATAAATATTTTAAAATTAACAAGTATTTATACTTATGCAAAATTGCCAAAGGCAGAATTAACTGATTAAAGAAAATAGTGCCCTGGTGTGCAGTGGTGCATGCCTGTAAACCTGGTGACTCTGGAGGCTAAAGAAGGAGAAACGCAGGTCTGAGGCCAGCCTGGGCAACTTTATACCACCTCAAAAAAAGGGGGGTGGCAGCTGGGGATACAGTAGTAAGGTAGAGCCCTGGATTCAAACCCCATTATTAAAACAAAACTAAAACTAAACAGAGGGGCAGAATATTCCTCTGTCTTTAGCCAAAATAATTAGGATAAGCATCTTGGCCTATTTGAGTGCTGAATTTTTTTTTCTTTCATATTTCTATTCTGACTAGAACCTCTAGTTCAATGTTCAGGATAAGCAGTATCAGGTATTATTCCCTCATGCTGTTTCTTTTTTTTTTTTTTTTAATACTTATTTTTTAGTTGTAGTTGGACACAATATATCATTTTTTTTAATTTATTTTTTTTATGGGTGGTGAGGGTCGAACCCAGGGCCTCACACGTGCTAGGCGAGCACTCTACCGCTGAGCCACAATCCCAGACCCCTTCATGCTGTTTCTTAAGTGATAATTAAATTTATACTTCTTTATCCCTGAGTAAAATGCTGCATTAGGTTTTTATTTTTAAAAAACGTGGAACGCTTCACGAATTTGCGTGTGATACTTGCACAGAAGCCATGCTTGTCTATCTTGTTCCAATTTCATTATATGTGATACCCAAGGAAGCACTTGCATTAAGTTTCTAAAACACATCTTTTGCTTGAGTATATATGAAATTTAATCAAATATTTCCCTGGGGTCTACATAGACAATCATGTTTTTAAATATGCTAATGTGTTAAAGCCCACTGACTGCTTTTCTAGGAGCGAGCAAACACTGCATTCCTTGAATAATCAGCCATGGTTATGGTTTTTAATGTTTTTTATCACTTAAAGGAATTTCATCTGTAAATATCTGGTTTAGGATTTTTATATCCATGTTAATGAATGAGACCTTGTGATACTCCATTCTCAGAGTACCTGTGCCAGTTTTAGGTATGTAATTATGCCAATTTTGTAAGTCAGTGGGGGAATTCCTCTTTTTTTATTCATTTAAAAGAGCTAGTAAGTTTGAAATTACCCATCCTTAAATATTTGCTAAAACTTGCTGATACAACATTCTTTACCTGGCATTTTCATAAGGAGATGCTTAACTATAGACTAGTTTCTTTATTGGTTAGAGATCCATTCAGATTTTTTATTTTATTCTAAAGTCAGTTTTCTTCAATTTTCCTACTATATTTTTGCTAAGAATATGTATATTCCACCCATATTTTCGAATTTATAAATACATATATTATCTTACTTTTTGCATTTAATTGTCATCCTTTTTAGTTCCTAATATTGTTTATTCTGTCTTCTATTTTCCCTGGTTAATCTTAGCAGGCATTTGTCAATTTATAATCTTTTCAAATACCAAAGTTTTGTTTAATCCCCTCTATTGTATCTTTTATATTTCACTAATTGTTGCTTTAACATTTTTTTTTTCTTTTCTTACATTTGCTTTGCTTTCATTGGTTAATGGTCTTTCTATATAAAAGTGATGGACTTCTAGATAAATAACCTGAAGTTCAAATTATTTTTTTACTAATAAATTTTAGACTGGCCATCTTCATAGTTAAATAAGTTTTTGTTTTGTTTTGTTTTTAAATAAACCATTCATTTTAACTTTCTCCTGATCCATTAACTGGTCATTGCTGCAAAGAACAGAAAAAGGACTAAGTTTAACTGACACCTTTAATGCATAATCATAAATGATCCAAAAATACGGGATGAAAATCTAGTTTAAGAAAGCTTTACAAACTTACTTTCTTCATCCTGAATTTTCCCCATTTGTTCTTCAAGAGTTTTATGGTCAAAGTGGAATGCTTCTAACACTATTACTAGCAAACTGTTAAAAAAAAGATATACACATTTTCATTATATTACCAACACCATTTGACTATTAAAGTTAATGTAAAGTCATAAATATTAAAATTACTTTTACTAGTCTTTGTTTTTACTTTAAACATTACCATAACCTTATTGATACAATGTAAAGAGATTAAAGACAAATTCAAGAAATAATTTTAAGATTATATTAAATAAACAAAAATAAGAAGTTTGACAATACCTGACACCCAACTTTTGATTGATCTGTCCTGACTGTAAGACATGAATGAAATGTTTCAAGTAATATACATATGCTGACCAAGAAAGATGTCTGCAAATAGCTCCAATAACTTCTATGGCAGCAATGGTTATATTTTCATGCTGTAAAATAAAAACAGCATAAATGTAGAACAAGTATTGGCTGATGGCCTACTAAAAAGCTTACACAGTACATGATTAGTAATTATAGAAAGGGGAGAACATCCAAATGTCCCAATTATACTCCATATTTCCTCTTCTGATTCCAGGAAAAAAACGCATTTAAAGGAGTGACAAATTCCTTTAAAGGATATTAACTCTTTTCCACTCAGACCTCCCTAACTGGTTCAAGACTAGATATAGTGAATGATATCTATTTAAGATACAGAAGTAGACAAATATTGGGGCTCAGATGTAGCACAATGGTAGACTGTTTAGCATGTGCAAGGTCCTGGGCTCAGTGGCTGGCACTGAAAAAACAAAATTGACAAATATCAAAAACTATACACTACATTGCTCTTAGCAATCAAAACTACACTATTTTAGCTGGGCACAGTGACACACACCTGTAATCCCAGCAGCTCAGGAGGCTGAGGCAGAAGGATCGTTAGTTCAAAGCCAGCCTCAGCAACATAGCGAGACCCTATGCAACTCAATGAGACCTGTCTCTAAATAAAAAATAGAAAAGGGCAGGGGATATAGCTCAGTGGTTGAGTGTCCCTGGGTTTAATTCCTTGTACCAAACAACAACGACAAAATGTTGTCTCAGAAACATCACTAGAAAAGGAGACAAAAATATAAGAAACAACACTTTTCATACTCTGAAAATTAAACAGAATGGGAGAACAGAACAGTGAGTAAAGAAACATGAAGTGAGTCTTGTAATTACACAAACTTACTATGTGCAGAGAACTGCAGTCACAAACAGCACATGAAGGTAAAAGAATGGCCCAGTGATCTCCCTGAGTTAAGGAGACAGAGCTGAGGCTAAGGTAGTAAGCCCACAGGGCAGATTACCAGAGGAAGAGACATATACACAGAAAGTCCCTTGAAACTCCAGCTGAGTACTGATGAGTATATGTGAGTAAGGATGAGAAGAGGAAAGAATCATAAAAAAGAGGTGACAGAGTCATCAAAGACTATTTAAAAATGAAAATAGTCCATGCTCCTATTAATTAGAGTGTTAAAATTCATGATACATAGGGCACGATACTGGATGAACACCTTGACTTACACAAAGGAATAGAGAGCACCAGGAATTACAAATGTGCAAGCAAATATAAAACACCTTTTATTTTTTTAAGATCTCATTAAAAGATGAGTAACTATTTAAAGCAAAAATAACAATGTACTGTATTATTTAAAGCTAATGAAGTAAAAAAACCTATGATAAAAATATTACAATTAGTAATAAGTCAACAGAAACCAATAAATTAACAAAAAATAACAAATTCATCCAACAGAAGGAAAATAAAATGTGGGCAAATGAAAAATATATTATAAGTTTACAGCCAAAGTTTATTAACAATTATATTGCATGTAAATGTCTAAAAGTCAGTTAAAAGGGAGACACTATCAGAATGAAGTTTCCAGGAGCAATCTTTTAACTACTAGATTCTTTCTTCTTCTTCTTTTTTTTTTTTTTTTTTTTTTTGAGTCATGGTCTTGTTAGATTGTCCAGGCTGGCCTCAATTTCACAATCTCCTGCCTCAGCCTTCCAAGAAACTGAGACGGTATAGGCATGTACAATGGCACCTGGTTTACTTACATCATTCTTTTAAATATTTCTTAATAACTAAATAAACACTATTATTGTAAAAGGCCATGTAATAAATTGCATAAACTCAAGTCACAAATCCTGACATTACCACAATTAAATTTCTGTGACCATTTCTTTGTTCCACCTTTCATTAATCTATATAATCAATAAATACTCAGCCACTTTTCCCCAGGTACCAGGCACTATTCTAAGCTCTGTATAGTACAAAGGTTAAAACAGCCAGAAATTCAAACACCATTCCAACTCCACTTTTGTGAAACTTATAAAACCTCACCCACTCTCAGTTTCTTCTCCTGTAAAACAGTGGTAAACAAGTCTTTATCCCATAAAGTTGAGCAGTAGTGAGGATGAAGTCAAGTATACAGAACAGTGCCTGGTACCTGGTATAATGTGAAAGGTAGCTATTGTTTTATCTCATTTCTTAGGAGCCATTTAGGCAAAGGCTCTGCTGATCAGTGGAGTTTACCAGAAGTCCTATGACACAAAAATAAAAGTATATTATCTCAGCAATATGACCATTTCTAGAAGGAGAATATTTTGTGGATGGGTTTTGTGAGGTAATAATAATAGTAAAGATTCAAGTAACATCAACATTTACATAGCACTTATTATGTACTAGGCATAGTGATAACAGCTTTAGAACTCTTCTAAGCCTCTAGTTATGGTGAAGATGGCAATGCGGATGCCATCAACTCATCGACATTTTGGCAAAGTGTGTCATGATATGGGCAGAGATTTGTCAGTTTCTAGATTTAATGCCCTACCTTGAGCATTTTCTCATCAAAAATTGGAGTCATGGCATAAGGCATAATATAATTCTGAAGAGATTTTGAAGACATCACAACTTTGCCTTCCATTAGCTGTTTTGCCAGTTTCTTCAAGGCTCTTGCTCTTCTGTGGATCTGTGAGTAGACAGAACATGAATTAGTTACTGAATAATCTCACTTATAACCAGCTCTACCTTAGGACCACTGTCTTGTTCCATGGAAATATTAAAGGAGTCAAACACAGTCCATTTGTTACATGAGCAAACTGTACCTTGACTTACTTACAGAAATGCAACCTATAGCATTTGTTCAACAATAGGTCCCAAAGCATTGAAACTTAGGAAAAGACAGAGAAAGGTATACTATGATTTGTGGTTTGTGATATCATTAAAATAATCATATCCCAGGAAACGATCATCTTATTTGCAAATAATAACAACCAAGGAAAGAAAAACTTATTAAACCTTTGGGGGAAGTTAAAAATATGTTTTCTAAATGAGACATTCCAGGCAGGGAAAAGCAGAACTGCTGTGTACCTGAATGTGCTTCATGTTCTCAAAGAAGTCCATTTCTGGATCATGGTAATGAGTAAGCTGTACCAAGTCTTTAAACTCGAGCTGATCTGGAAAGGTTTGAATTAAACAGGAAAGTACTGTGGTATAATCCTGTTGAATACTCTGCAAATCAAGAAAAATATTAAAATTTAAAACAATCTGCTTCCTAAATAAAATGAGGTGGCACCAAAAAAGCCATTAAATTAAGAACCACCACCATCACCACCACCAGCACTAAACATTTCCATTGTAAAAAAATCAAAAGTGATTGCTCCCATCTATTCCCACTCTCCTGTTAAACGTTTGGTCACTATTTCAAGTATCTTAATTAAATTAACTAAGCCTGACTCCTTTTCTACACAACAGTGGCAGAAGAATGAAAGTTTAAAACCAAACCTCAGATAAAAGTATTCAAAAGACAAAGTTACAATACCTCTGTCTGACTCTTCAATCCTTTCCTCAATTTCTCCAGGAGTGAACGATGAATGATTTCTCTATATTCTTTCTCTGTGACATTTAAGGCGGCTAGCTTTTTGATAATACTCATCAAGCACATGCTGGCATTATCACTTAAAGACATATCTCCTAACTAAAAATAAGAAAAAGAACCCAAGTTATTCTGTATAATAACTACATACAATATGAAATATTATTTCCTAAGGAAAGTGAAATATTATCACTGGTTTTTATAAAAGTCCCTACTAAGAAATGCACCTTGAGTATTGCATAACTCAGGACGAACACAGTGGAGGAATGTGAGGGATATAATCAATAAGTGACTTTGAGAAACTATGCTTATCGAGAAGTGTCTCTTAATTTCAAGAAGCACTACGAAGGGTATGTTTTAGTTTAATTTCCCCAAACAAGCAGTATAACAGGTCCATTGAAGCCAATTTTCAATATTCAATACCATTAGGTCACCAATGAAAATGACAGAGTTGGCTGGAATAATTTTGGTTATGTGCCCCAGAGTTCCTGGTTTGAAGAATGTAGCCTAGTGTAAAGAAGATATTCTCAATTCAGCCAACCAGGCAGTGACACTGAACACCAGTGTTGAAACTGGAAGTGATGTATCAAGAATAAGCTCCAAATGGGAGAGCATTTTTTCATGTACATAATAACAAATAATTATGCTGCACAGTTTATAGATGGTATTACATAACTAATAAAAAGCAAGGATTCCATTTTCGAACTTTGTTCAGTCCAGCAACAAGGCACTTACTATAGCCCAAATACCTTTTACTTCTATCATATCATCAATAAAAAGGGCAAACTTTCAAGTTAGTTAACAACAACAACAACAACAAAAAAGGTATGTAATTGACATACCATAAAATTCATCCTTTTAAAGTACATAATCCAGTGGTTTTTTAGTCTATTCTGAGTTGTGAAACTGTTACCAGTATCTAATTTCAGAATATTTTGTCGCCCCTAAAAGAAGGCCTATACTCATCATACATCATTGCTCATTCCTCCCTCCATGAAGCTTTTTTCTCTATTGAGTTTTTAATGTTTTTTGTAATTATAGATGGACAGAATGCCTTTATTGTATTTGTTTATTTGTATGTGGTGTTAAGGATCGAACCCAGTGCCTCACACATGCTAGGCAAGTGCTTTGCCAGTGAGCCGCAGCCCCAGCCTTCCTGCAGCTTTTGATAAACATTAATTTACTTTCTATCTCTTTGGATTTCTTCTAATATGTAACTTTATTTTTTTTGAAGTGTTTCTACCTACAGTATTTTATTTGAAATATCTGTCTTTCGAATAATAACAGTAAGTTTTTTGCCAGGTGAAAAATTCTTCATCTAAAAGAAATTTTATCCTAAAAACATTTCTCCTTGACAAAAACAAATTTAAAAATTAGGTGATAGTATTAGATGGTTGTATTATCAAACAATAAAAATCTCACACAATTTTGCTATAAAAACCTACCTCCATATTATAGAAACAATTATGCATAACTGGAATTAGGAAGTTAACATCCACAGTCTGCATTTCTTTAATGTAAGAGGTGATGGTCTGGAATGCTGCAAAGCGAATGTCGAAGTTGATGTCATCAAGATGTCGTTGATCAAAGGCATTAAGCTACAAGAAATGCCATTGAAATCACATAAATGATAAGGTGCATAAATCTTAAAAATGATAATGCTTTTGACATCAAAGAGAAATGAGATTCCTTCCTTACCTTGACAACATCAGTAATATAGTTTAGTCCACTCTCAAAATCAGAAAGACTCTAAAAGGAAAAGAATGGTTGATCAGTGAATAGAATTTTAAATTTTCTGACTTCCTCCCCTTAGCTCAGTACACAAATTCATACAAAACCATCCTACTGTCACAAAAAAAGGTTGTTCCGATGCTTTTTTATGTCAGTTTTTTAAAATATATTTTAAATTTTGTATTAATTAGTATATATGACAGTAAATTGCATTTTGACATGTCATCTATAAACGGAGTATAACTTCTCATTCATCTGGTTGTACATGAATGTAGAGTTACACAGGTCCATATACGCACATAGGGTAATAGTGTCCAATTCATTCTACTGTCATTCCTACCCCCATAACCCCTCCTGTCCTTTCCTCTCCTCTGTCTAGTCCAAAATAGACCCATTCTTCACCCGCTTATTGTGAATTAGCATCCGCACATCAGAGAAAACATTTGGCCTTTGGGATTGGCTTATTTCGCTTAGCATAATATCCTCCAGTTCCATCCATTTACTGGCAAATGCCATAATTTCACTCTTTTTTAAGGCAGAGTAGTATTCCATTGTGTATATACCACATTTTCTTTATCTATTCATCTTCTGAAGGGCATCTAGGTTGGTTCCATAGTTTAGCTAGTGTGAATTGAGCTGCTATAAACATTGATATGACTGTGTCACTATATCACAGTTATCTTTTAAAGAAAGGGTGATTTGGGGTAGAAATAAATATTACATACCTGGAACACTGTACAAAGCAACTGTCTTGACAACTTGTTCTTAATAACTGAGAAGAGTTTGGCAAGAGGCTTGAGAAAGCTTGTAGGATCCAGACAGTGTTTTAACAAGTTTTGCACTGTCACCAGAATATCAACCTCCGTATCCTTTAGAAGAAATGAGAAATCTCATTTCAGTAATTTATAGAACAGGTCAACTTGTATTTTGATATATTATAGCATTGGAAATAATGATTGATATGTAAAAGTAGTACCTGGAAAAATAACTGCATAGTCTTTTAAAAGGTTTTAGAATTTTAACTTAATATAAGACTCAATAATGTTGATAATAGTTTCTTCCTTTAATTCTAATAGAGAAAAATGTGGTTTTGAAACATAATTTCTGCAATTGTGTAATCAAAAAACAGCTAACAAAACAAGCTTGCTGAAGGGAAACAAGACACTTCCGGTCATTCACAGATTTGTGGTATTCTAAACTGAAAGTACTTTACACAGTGCTGTAGCGAGTGATGATCAGTGCTCCTGAGGCCTTATTGAATGAGTGAATGAGCCACTCAGAGACGCATAACTGAGGAAGGGTTTGAGGGTTAGAAATTCTTCACTATGTCTAAATATTAAAAGTCTGACTTTTATTGAGTTTTACCATGTGATCCATATTTGAGACTAAAAATCAGAAACTAAACAAAGAAAATAAAGAGACTAAAACTTTTACTGTTGTGGCTGACGATGATGTGTTACCTTTTTGCCTGTCCCCATACCTATTTCTGTGAAAAGTTTTCTACATCTAATTTCTGTATAGTTTTTTAAGTTCCTTGGGACAGACGCATCAAAGAATTTAACCAATAGCTGGGTGCGGTGGTGCACACCTGTAATCCCAGTGGTTGGGGAGGCTGAGACAGGAGGATTGCGAGTTCAAAGCAGCCTCAGCAACTGTGATGTGCGAAGCAACTCAGTGAGACCCTGTCTCTAAATAAAATACAAAATTGGGCTGGGGATGTGGCTTAGTGGGTGAGTTCTCAAGTTCAATCTTCAGCACACACACACACAAAACAAAACAAAAACAAAAAAACAGTAAAATTGTTGCTTGTAACTAGCGATAAAGTGCCACTTCAAAGACAAAATAAATGTTGCATGAATTTGTACCTGAGCAATATTGCCACGGTGGAGGAAAGGAAGGAGAAGTGTAATGAGGACAGAACTTTGTTCTTTGTCTTTCATAAACTTGCTTATCCTAGAGAAGGAAACAAATGGATATGTTAGGAAGACAAACAAGTTGAGAATATTTCTCTAAGAAGTTAACTTTTTGTAGAAAAGCATTAGCAACTAAACAGACTTTTAACATTTGAATTGACGGTGGCTTTGGAGTACTGTACATGTGTAAGAAGGTTAACTTAGTTATTTAGCAGTGCCCTCTAATCTTATTCCTCTCAACACCAGGTTCCTGGGATGATTCTATTTCTTTTACAATATCTGATCCCATAGGTGGGCTCCCCCTTTCTTTCTCCCCCACCTCCCGCCCTTCTTCCTTTCTTTTTTTGATATCATAAATTGAACCCCCAGGGCACTTAACCACTGAGCTAGCTACATCTCCAGACTTTTTTTTTTTTCATTTTTTAATTTGAGACAGGGTCTGCTAAGTTGCTTAGGGCCTTGCTAAATTGCTGAGCCTGGCTTTGTTCTTACAATCCTCCTGTCTCAGCCTCCCAAGCCACTGGGATTACAGGTGTGGGCTATCATGCCTGGTGGAATTTATGATTTCTTACTTTGCAAGGAAATAACATTTTTGCTAAGATTTAAGGTTTTACATACAGTATTTCAATAACTCTTGTAACAGCCCTGTAACAGGGGAATTATTAGAGCTTTGTACATACTAAGGAAGAACTCTATCACTGAGCTATATCCCTAAGCCCTAAGATAAAGTCATTTCCTGCACTTGGGTTTACTAACCTTGCCCTTTATAGAAATCACAATTATATACTACTAGGGTCTATTGACAAACAGACTCTTAAAAACAAACAAAACAATCTGTTCTTTCAAATTAATCATTTTTTTTCAATTAAGATAAAAAATCAAAAACAAAAAGGATAAAACAGAAAAGGGTAATGATCTCACAGAAGCCAAGGCTTTAATTAAAATATGCAAATACTAACTAAGCAAAATCTAGTAGTTTGATGTAGGACTCTGTAGTCAACTGTCTTTAATTACATGAAGGCAAATGCATAAGAAGTTTCTAGTGATTATGTCAGCAAAGAAACAATTCTGTAACTTAAAAGTGTAGGGCATTTAAAATACTGTAAGTTTTTTTTGGTATTAGGGACTGGACCCAGGGCACTGCACGTGCTAAACCCCCTGCTACACCACTGAGGTACACTCCCACCCCTACAGATATGCTGTGTGTGTGTGTGTGTGTGTGTGTGTGTGTGTGTGTGAGATAGTAGTACTGGGTATTGAATCTAGGACGTACTACATACTACTGAAAATTTTTTAAACTTATTTACCATGTTAACTGAAAAGCATGTAAAAAAAAAAAAAAGCATAACCATGCATGATAATGTAATCTTTACCAATGTCACTTACTTTGAAAGAATACCAAGTTCTTTACTGACTTGTGCCCTATTCTTTTTCTTTTTCACCTTTTCAGCACTTATTGTGGTTTTGCTGAGGTACTGAAGAATTGTAGGTACATGAGGTAGAATTAATCTTCCTCCCACAGTGATAGACTCTGAAACACATTTATTAATGTCTTGATTTTCACAAATTCTTATAAAGCATAACTGTATAGTATCTTCTTGATGACAGATACAGAAAGTAATCAACTACTAATAAACAATTAAATTTCTACTCTAAACCTTAAATAACTTTTTCTTACTTAAAAGACTTATATTGCTAGATAAAACAAAAATTTATGAGGCTTTATTTAATCCATTTTTGATAACAGTAATAGAATTTTTGGAGTAATATGGTAAGAAGAATTCAGAGAGATAATGGTAGAAGTCATCTGATAATTTCCTAAAGGATAACTGAGACTCTGAGGGCATTAAGTAATCTGCATTCCTATGTGTTCAAAGAAAATTCAGTTTTTATAAATAGAGTATTACTTCCCAGAGAAAAGAAACTCTGAGCACTCAATTAAGAAAGTCAATTCTACGGACTTTTTCATTTTTGAGAAGAGTCACTGCCTCTGAAGACAAAGATTTGCTTTATACAACATACACACCTTCTGTGTTTACTACTGTGTCAGCAGTGTATACGCATCCAGTTACTGGCAAGCTCGAGACTGCTTCTGTAGGCTCAAAATCTGGAAGGTTAAGAAGGTCATCAACTATATCCATCACAATATTGGCTGTGGCATCAGAGAGATTCTTTGCTGAGAGAATTGCAAAGACATTGGTCAATATATCACATTCTGGGTGCTCAGGTTTCTGTTTAGCCAGGAAAGGAAAATATCTGCAGGGAAAAAACCATTGTAATAATCACCTATTTTCCAACATTTATTTCTAAAATATGTTCCATATGAATTTTTACAATGAGTTTAACAAATATATGAGTGTGTATGAACATTAAAAGGTTTGCTTAAAAGAGGAATTACTTTAAAATCTAAAACTTGATCTAAACTAAGCACACCTCATAAACATTATACTACTTAGGCACTTTTTGTACATTTCTTATTTAATCCTTACAATGTCTCTATTAGGTAGTAGTATTTTCACATTACAGATGAAAAAACTGAGACTTATCCAAAGTCATTGTGCTAATAAACAACTAAAAAAGTTGTAGAGGTGAAATCTGAACCAGTCTAATTCCAGTCTTAGCCCTTTCTGAAAAAAACATGTGAAAGCCTATTTTTATTTTTCAATGTGAAATCTCCCCCTTTGGAATGTTTTCAAAATTTTAAATATTTTTTTAAAATCTTAAATTTTAATTTTTAAAAAAATTTCCAGGAGCTATAATACTAACAATTTATAAGAAAAAATTCAGATAGTTTGCTATCAATTCACTATCACTGGAGAAAAGAGTTCAAGTACTTAGTACTAACAAGCTGATGAAAAAGTTCTGAGGTTGTATTCATAAGTCTTTTTGTATAATAAATATTGGGCACAGTATGCACAGGTTCCAAGCAAGATACTTTACATATTATCATTTCTGTTATCAATGAGGTAGGACTCTTTTTATTTCCATTCTATAGGTGGAGAAACTGAGGCTCAGAGGCCATAGGAGAATGATATTGCTCCATGCTGAGGTATATGGCTCAATCAGAAACTTCAACCATTCATTCAACATGCAATGAATACTGACTAAACATGGATTAAGAGGAGCAACCCTGTGTGGAGAAAGACATAATTATGAGTGAGAAATGGTTTCTGTCTGCAAGGAGGCTTGGGCAGATAATTATAAAGATAGAGAGTACAATCAAAGTTGTATGTGATGTCAGGGCCTTAAAAGAGTGGACAGTACTCCCAGGAGGAAGAGACTGAGCCAAGCAAGGGTCATGGTAATGAGAATCAGTACAACTGAGAGTGTGGTCAAGGACAGTCCCAGTTATGTTGGTTGTCTTAGCCTCATTAGTTTCAGCATCTTTTCACACAAAGGAATGTAGGGGACAATAAACTGTACAATCACTCTAGTTGGTAAGGAAGTATTTGTCGTCTTGAGTTCACCTAATTTCTGAGACAATTTATCCTTATTATAAGCTTAAAGATACTGGCTATTGTTCAGCTCTACATGTATTCAGGTAAACATTAGACTTCTGTACAGATGGAAAAACCTATTTTAATATCTGATGGACACTTACATAAATTGTAAGTGAACTTCAAAATGTGAATTTATTTTTAATCAAAGAGTAACATTCCCATGGAGTGGTTCTGAAATATTCATTCATTAATTTTTCTACATAAAACTACATGTGCATACCTCCTGCCATGAGGATTCCAAGGAGTCAGACTTTTTAGATTTTTTTTCAGATGAGTATCAAATATAAAAGAAGTTCCCTAGGCTAGTTTTGATTAGATTAACCCAAAACACCACCCCTTTTTAAAGAGGGAGAAGGGGGAAGATTATACCTTGCATTTCTGCTCCATATACTAATTAGTTTCAGCAGAGGAGTAGGTGAATACTGACTCTCAGATCCAAGCCTGCAGATCTACAAAACAAAATTTAAAATGAACATAAAATAAAAACACATAGAGAATCATAGAAAAGCAAAAACAACCAACAAGCAGAACAGAGAAATCATATCACAAGATGAAGCAAAAAACAAGGGACAGGGATTAACATGTAAACAAAGGCTGAGAAAAAGATAAAGGGAAGCAAAATAATATTGACATTAAAGAAATGGCAGAGATGATGCATGGAAGTTCTTGACTTGAAGGAATCAGGTATTTTAGGTTTCAAATGGTCAGAAAGGATTGAGAGTTCATGCAGCTAGAAATCTCCAAAGATCAAATCTCTCCTGTAGTCTTCTGTGCTGTATCTACATCTCTAGCATCAAGTGATTACAACTAGAGAAATCAAACAAGAAAACGCACACCAAAAACACCTGAATATTTCCCCTCAATGTATATTTGTGAGAAGCTATGAAAGTTAATTTTGTTTAGAGACACAATCATATTCAAATTAGCTTTAAGCACAAATGCCTACATATTCAAGAAACTAAACTCTTGATCTTTAGATCTAGTAGTGGAGGGGGAAAAAAACATGTTGTGAAAACTTTCAGAAATAAAGAAATGCTTGCTGTTAAGAAAAAAAGACCAGAATAAACATTCATGTCTAGGAGGCAGACTGAGATGTTAAATTAATAATAAGGAAGCAGAAGATGCCCAGGCAGAAAATAGAAATTTAGGTTTACCTGGGGCCAAACTGCACCATGAAACACAGCATCGATTTCTTCTGTTTTGAACTGATAGGATTCCCAATCCAAAAAGATATCAGTAACCATTTTGATTCCAAGACGTCTTAAATTTTTCAGTGGGTTAATAAACCTTAGCTGTATCTGCAAAACAGAAGATCTGCTATATTAAAAAAAAGAAAAGAAAATGAAAAAAAGTACATACCCAATTTTTTTTTCCTGATTCCTCAGAAAGGCTCTCCTGCTCAGATGTCAAACTGAACTGAAAATCCTGTTATTAAATCTATTGACTCTGATTCACATGGGGACATCAAAGGAGCAAGTCACATTGCTATTCTCATTGAACTGGAAGGAAAATCAGAGCAAAAAAAATCAAGTGCTCTGCTATCACTGCCCAGTAAAATCACATTCACTGTCCTTAAGAAAAAATAATCACATCTGTAACAACTTTGCATGAATAGAATGTTCTAAACAAAACCTCCCCCACCCCCCCACCCCCACCCATCTCAATGCCTCAGAATCAGGATTAGGGGAAAAAGAATTAGAACTTCATTTCAACTCAGACTAATGTTCCTTTTCATTTTCACACTGTATTATTCTTATTTTTTGCCACTTAAAATCTTCCAAATTGTTTATTAATTGTTATTTTCTATTTCTGTGTCAAATTCTTGAGATCCTACTTCCATTCCCCCTTTTCTGGCTTTCACATACAAAAGAAAGCATAGTCCTTGATTTTCTGAGTCTGGCTTATTTCATTAAAGTAATGCTCTCAAGTTCCATCCATTTTTCTGCAAATGATTTTGTTCTTTGATATGGTTGAATAAAACTCCACTGTATATAGACACAAAGTTGGTTCTGTAACTTGACTATGGTGAATGGTGCTGCTATAAACATGGATAATTGTATCTTTTCTTAAAACTAGAAGTTTTAAATTATTCTAGTTAAAATTAGTCTAGGGGACAAATCAAAGAATCTGTGACCTTTCCATAATGTAGACTATTTTGTGCAGTAAAGAAAAGAGAATGAATTAAGGTATGGAAGATCAATGGGTCTGAATTAAAAGCAAACTTCTTTTTATAACAGATATTGCTATTTCTACTGCATTCTCCTTTCTCTATGAGATATAAAAATCACAAACACGCAGCCAATTGTTCAGACTCAAAGTAGAATAATGTAGTGAGTCCCCACCAATGACATTATGGTCCTAATCTTGACCTCAACTTAAAATCTTAACTGGATGCAAATTTATTAAATTAGGTGAGAGACTGAAAATCCCAAAGATATTCAACAGATAAGAAATTCTATGAATTTGGGAAGAGTAAACTTTATGGAAAAGAATTTCCACTTGATATTAAAAAATGAAAAAGTGTAGGCCAGTAATAAGAGAGACAATGGCCTCAGAGAATTCTATCAGGTAGAGAATGTTGTAAAAACCAGACTTTAAAGAGGAACTTTCAACCCCTGACTATTTTGCCAACTGACTAACATACTGTGGGTGATGGGCACAAAAGTGCCAACTTATTTGTATATATGACTTTTATTACCTACATCAACATCTAAAGACCACCCTAAAATGTACAGATGACTGAAATGCACTCAGATGCTGAATATCAAGTCTATGACCAAGATATCACATATAAAACTAAAAGGGAAGTTACTTCCATGAAAATCTGATACTCTGATCAACAGATTGATTTGAATCTGAAATAGTACATTTTAAATTCAGGTGACTTAAATAAGAATTAATAAGAATGCTCTTAATTAATTTGTTATACAAACCTAAGGGACCAAAGTATCTCACATATCATCTACTATCAGCTAATGTGGGAAGCCAACCTTATGGGTGACTGAGTTACACTCCCCAGCTGGGTGCTGAGGCCCTCAGTCACAGAAATGGGTGTATCTTCCTATAGCCCCATGGGTGGAGCTATGCTCACCTGTTGCTTTGTAATATAACCCCTTGCCCTGTTTAGGATAGAATCTTCCATGGAAGTGCCTTGTGTGTGTCCCCTTCTCTTACTGTGCCCTTGGGTGTGGCCTACCCAGGTGTCAGTCAACCTGCTGACAGTGGACATCATGAAGACAGACTCAGCCCCCTGAAACCTGACCCCTTGCCTCATTTGAATAGCTTCTCCTCAATAAAAGGGGTCAGCGCGTGCTCTTGCTCTCTCTCTTTCTGCAGACCCTTAAGGTCAGAGGAGCCGTCACAGCGACCCCAAAGAAAAAGGTATTTGTGTCTCTTGTGTGGTTATTTCGTGCAGCCCAGTTAGCCCAGTTTAACTAGAGTGACCCCTGAGCCTTTTAGTCGAGAGAACAGAAACCCGGCAAGCTAATATTATACAAGTTAAAAAGATGAAAGAAATGACAGGCAAATACAAGAGGTGACATAGTTATAAGTCACTCTGATCTGCTTCAATTCCAGTGGCAGTATTTTATATGAGCTGAATTATACTTGGGGTGAAAGATAAATACTGTCACTGATACTTAAAATAACTTGGTATCACCATTATCTGAAGCAAATGCCAAACCAACATCAGCAACCATGATTTTAAATAAGACATCCCTGTCCTTCTCCAATCCCACCTATCCCCCTCCCTCCCTGTGGGTAGGATTGGCAGGCCCTACTTGTTTCTGCAACTCCAGTGCTGGCTACCCAGTAAAAACTGTTGGATAAACTGGAAAACACTCTCAAAATGAGCAATTGTAGACTTTAATTCCTTAACTGTCAGTATGGCTGAGATTATGTACATTATTACACCACTTAAATGTACAAAACGCCCACAAAGCGAACAATAATATTCATGGTACATCTTTTAATGTCGTCAGTACCTTGAAGGATAGGAAAGACATAAAACAGCAAATGTGTAACTGAACTCAAACACATAAATGTAAAACTTTAACTCAAGAAAATTCACTGTAGAATAATTGCATCATGCCACTTTAAGGAATTCCATAGACTTGTTAAAAAATAAAAAGAAGAAACCTCATAACTATGCATAAGCTTAACATCTCACTAACTAATGAACTGTGAAATTGCACAAATGATCCTCTGAGTTACTGATTAGTGACCTGGTAGCAAGGCTGCAATATTGAGTAACTTCTAAGTTAACCAAAAATTCAAAGGACTTTTACAGGCTTTACAAAAGCTATCACTTCTCATGGTTTAATATATCCACAGTCACTTTTACTTGCAATAAAGCATAAACATAGTCCTTCCTATGGTCCTTTAGCTCTCATATAACACAGAAAGATTTTTCCAAGACCTACTTTCAGTATTCACTCTTGACCTCCCACAACCTTTTTTCCATCAAGAAACCAAAGTGATATTTTTAAACATCAGACAATCTTTATCACTCCCCTGCTTCAACTCTCAGGAACTTCCCACCACTAAGCTGTTTAAGTGTACTTTAAAAAAAAAAACAAAACTCTATTTTATTTATTTATATATGGTGCTGAGGATCAAACCCAGGGCCTTGCATGTGCGAAGCAAGTGCTTTACCGCTGAGCCACAACCCCAGCCCCTTAAGTGTACTTTTATACTTAGATGTAAATACACCTCCTGCCATAGCCTACAAGGTATACATAACCCACCCTATCTACTTTATAGCTGAACGTCACCTTGCCCAATGTTCCTGATTTCTGCCACCTCTACCTTTTTTCTTCTTAGAACATGCCATGACTTTCCACCTGAGGAATTCTACACTGGTTGTTTCACTACTAAAACAGACTTTCATCCATTCCTAGCACCAAAATGCAGTCTAAAATTTTGCCAGTCAATTTTCACTTATTATTATGTTGAAATTATTTTAAAATAAAAATATTTAAAAATGTAAATCATTTATTAGGACTGTATTTGAGAGGCGATTCACCAGACATACTCATAAATGAAATGAGCCTGGATCTTTACTTCGAGGTCAGTCCCTGAAATTATTACGTATGGATTATTTCATTAAATTCCAAAGAGTACACTTACATCTATATACTTGTTTCAATGAAACATAAGTATATTGTTTGGAATACAATTCAGAAAACATCTTCCAGAACACTTCTTGGCAGCTGGCCAGTTGATATGTCTTTTCTCATCTCCCTGCTTATCTATTCAAGACACTGCAAATTGTAGGGAAGCATTTACTTGGAGTCCCATGTAACTATGTCTCAAAGTAACAAGGATGATGGCAACAGTGACTGATTTATTTACCAACCATTCTGAAGAAACGACAACTGGATGATAGTTTAACAACTCTTCAGCTCCTGAAATTAAACTTCAAGACACACCAGCTCAGTGAGCTGAGTTTCTGAGAAATGTATACAAGTCTACTATTATTCCATCTCCTTTAAAAACATACACTTGATAACAAGGAATTTGCATTTGCTAGTCATACATAAATATTTGTACATAAATATTAGATTCCTAATAAATGGAAGATTGATTTTAAAGAGATACTCTCAAGGGTTATATATAAGAAGATTTAGGTTAGAAGGATGTTAGTATTTCAGTCCCCAACCCAATTCCCAAAGTGAACCAGACTCCTCAGCCCAAGAAGAAGCATCTATAGTCAAATCTCTCACCTTTTCTCGCTGGTCAAGGATGTGTGATACGGTTGCTGTCATACAGAGCAATATCTGCAAAATCTTTGGTAAATATTCACTGATCAGATGGCTAATATTTTTCAATACTATTTCAAGGCTATTTAAAATTCCATGCTGACGTCCCAAAGGAAGAACTTTAGACAAATCCAAATCTTCTACTGCTTGAATGACTGCAGAATGGCACTCTCCTAACAGAAGAGATAATTGTGTACTGTAAAATGTTATTACTATATGTAATTATGGCTTCAATTTTTCTCTATAATACAGTATTTTATACTGTTATAATTAATAAATGACAATGCACCTTTCTCATATACTATCTCTTTTTGATTCTTACCAGATATTCAATGAGCTAAGTAAGCCAGGTTTTCCTATTCCCACTTTAAATAAGGAAACTCAGGAATAAAGGAAGATAAGAAACTTGTCACAGAACTCAGTCTCTTGGCCCATTTCTCATCCATTTTTTAAAATACTATTCTGAGTTACTAACAATCTTTCATTCCACCTGACAACTTTACACATATTTTTGTTTTGCTCATCTTTCAATGAGCTGAGTTCAGTGGATTCATGAAAACTGCTCTGCTATATTATAAACTCCATGAAGGCTGAGAATCCAATTTTCTATACCTCTTGTAGTCCCTGCCTAAGAAATAAAGCAACAGTCCCTTATAAACAGCTGTTGAAATATTGATTTCAGAGCTTACTGAAAACATGTTATTACTTCAGTTTTACATAAACCAACTGAGATGAGATCATGAATCAACTGATCCATAAGTCATTCTACCCTCCTATACTGGGGCTATACATGAACAAAAACTTTTGTATTCATTAGAGTCAACTTTCTTTACAGGACAATATTATACTGAATGAAATTCTTTTAACAGCTGGGCCCACTATCACAGAAAAACATCAAACTAATTCAATACATTGCCTTACAAATAAATATCTATGTTTACATAACCCAAAGCAACTATGGGACTAGTTTTTGTAGTCAGAAAGGTCTGGGTTTAAATCCTAACTCTACCACCTTCCAGTAAATCTCTAAGCCTCAGTTTCCTCATTTATAAAATGGGGACAATCATATACTGATAGCTCAAGTGGTTGCTTTAAGGATCAATTGAGTTGTGTGCAAAGGGGACTGTTAGAACATCTGGTATAAATTAAGCACTTAATAAATGTTGGCAATTATTATTAGTAATAATTACTAACATTGTGTACCACACATACCCCAGAGCCTTATAGCTCAGTGTATACACTATTCTTTCCTTCAATTCTTGACTGTGAGGTTGAAGGCAAATATTATACTCACTTTTCTGTTTTTAACTTATCAGAGTACCTGGGGTACAAGAGGTGCTCAATAAATCACTCTCAATAGGTGAATGACTCAGTGAATAAATAAATACCAAGACAAATAAATTTTGCAACACACTTTTGATTTCTTAGAAGAAACCCATTCTTTGTGTATGGATAAGTATTCACCATTTTTCAGATGGCCTAAATACACAAAATAATACACAAAATAATATACATTTGCTTATCAAGCACTTAGTAACATAAGAGTGCCGATAATTCCCAGGATCAATTGTAAGATCACCTAATTCAATGTTTAAAATGAATTGCACTTCAGCTGAAAGACAGTCATCAAGGTTGGGAGGATCAACCCAATTAGAAATACTTCTAATGTCCAGGAAAGTAGGGAAACATATTACTTTATAAGTTTCTACATAAGTTGTCTGCTACAGTAACATATTCAGCAGGGAATGGGAGGCAGTTGGTGGGTACCATTCTTGAAGTGTTTCACAGGTTCAGACAGCAGGTCTAAGAATATCTGGATTTCTTCAGGTTGAGTCCCAGCAAGGAAGCGCAGAACAATGGCCATGCGGGTGCCTGAAGCAGATTTCCCCTGAGTTTTACTCCCAGTTTTATTCTTCATCCGACCATATAAAATTCTGAAAAGTCAAAAGAACATTATTTCTTTGCACATTAATTCTAAAACACAATACTAGTTATTTTCTTTTCTTAAAAGGCTGTAAGAGAAACAGCAGATTTAAATTGGAAAAATGAAAACAAATGAAATATTTACATTGACATTTATAAAAAATAATCATTGTCATCATCATCATCATTAGGCCAAAAGGAAGCAGGAAGAAAAAAATATAGACAAAAGGCCAGAAGGTGTTTTTCTGTGTGAGAAAAGAAGCAGTAAAATAGGTTAAGTCAAAGGTTAAGTATAGTCAAGGAAAAATGAAAACAAGAACATAGTGATTAAAAGGAAATGAAATAAGAGTAATATGCAAATAAGGAAACTGCAAAGATTTTAGTTTAATAGCTAGGAAAAAAAACACATATAAACAAAAAGAACTTAAGAAGGAAAAAAACCTGAGTACACCAATTAATAACTGGAAAACATGGTTTATATGCAATACACTGTCTTATATAGTTGAATTAAAAAAATTATTTTTGTTGTTGATGGAACTTTGTTTTTATTTATTTATATGTGATGCTGAGACACAAACCCAGTGCCTCACACATGCCAAGAAAGCACTGTACTGAGCTACAACCACAGCACCATAGGTTAATATTTAAAAATAACTGCTGTCATAATTTCCTAGCAGAGAGAAAGAAGGAAACAGTCCTTTTGCATTAATGAAGGTGGAAAAACTAATAACTAAGATGAGTCAATGACCAAAAATGAAACTACATACTAATATTGCTTAGAAACATAAAGCACAACATTTCTAAACACAGTATCCAGTTCTGGGTTAAAACCAAATAAGAATTTTTCCAGGAATTGCAACAAAGAATCTTCAGTAAAATCTGTTAAATCAAATATAGATGAATAGTTCATATTAAAAAAATAATATAACCATTATAACAGTTGCTTAATAAGCATACAATTCAACATCCACTTCTGATAAAATTCTAAATAATCTAATAAAAGCTACTTTCTTAACATGATACAACATATTGACTTTTTCAAAATTTAAAGACAGTGGTTTTCAAACTTTTTGATATTAGGACCCTTTGACACTTAAACTTTATTGAGAATTCCCACAAGAACTTATGTGTCTGAGTTTTATCAGCTTATATTTACTATAGTAGCCATTAAAACAGAAAAAATTAAAATATTTGTTTGAGTTCACTTAAATAAAAACTTATATGTTAAGATAAATACCATTTTAATGAAAATAATGTTTTCCAAATTTCTCTTCCTTAAAAATTAAGACTATTGGCATTGTTTTATTTATTTTCTGTCTGGTTTAATATAAGATAACTAGATTTGCCTATCTGCTTTCAATCTGTTGGGGCTGAAAGAAAATCTAACCCCACACAGATATGTATTGGAGAAGGATGAAAAAACTTTTAAGATTAATTGTGACTATTCCACTTTGATACTAATCCAGATCCCAACAAGTGGTAGCTTATTAAAGGCTAACTGATGGACTCTACAACTCTACCAACAAACTTTGAGAACCTTATTATATTAAAATCTGTTTACTTTGCACTTTGAACAGAACTCTTACCCTTACATTGATTCTGTAACATGCATTAGTTACTCAGAAAACACTAAGTCCACTGAGTTACATGGAACGCCAAATACTTGCACATTTTATTGCAAACCAAAAGACAAGTGTGCTAATTAACTTTACATCATTATCCTCTTCATAAGGAAAGTTTTTAATTAATTGGGAATCTGTCAAGTTCACAGGAGCAAATAACAGTTTTCTAAAACCTTGATTTTCACTTGAATACTAGAATTTATCACTGGAAACAAAAGCTATCAATTGTTTCTCTTGAAGTGACAGGCTCACTGCCTGTTTAGAAGATTCCTATAAAATACCCAAGTGTGAAAAGAATCATAGTCTATTAGCCAAACTTCCAGATAAAAATGGTATTCTGTGAAAGGAAGGAAAAAAAAAAACCAAAAAAACAAAAAACATGGCCAGTTCAGCTCGTAGCTTATTCACACATGTGTGAATAACCAGTGTGCAGCAGAGGAGTTTTTATATATACTTCCCACTTTGTCATACAGAGTAGAAAAAATATATACTGAAGGGTCAATATTCACCAAGGACACTGAGTAAAACTAGCTTTTCTTTATTTTTTATTTTTTATTTTTTTAAAGAGAGAGAGAGAGAGAGAGAGAGAGAGAGAGAGAGAGAGAATTTTTAATATTTATTTTTTAGTTCTCGGCAGACACAACATCTTTGTTGGTATGTGGTGCTGAGGATCGAACCCAGGCCGCACGCATGCCAGGCGAGCGCGCTACCGCTTGAGCCACATCCCCAGCCCAAACTAGCTTTTCTTTAAAAGACAAAATAAAAGTAAATAAAATTTCCAGTTAGTTGGTAATGAAGAATGACTAGCAAAATCTAGTACCACAGTCCTGATGCATGATAAGGCACCATGATTTTACCCACCTTGCTTTTGCCTTGCCAGTACAAATGTCAACACAGTGAAAACAATATGGTCTTAGTTTATTATTATGAAAATTTTGGACCCTATGGACTTCCCTGTAGGTGTTTCAGGGACCTCCCCAAACAAGATGAGCACATTTTAAGAACATGACTGTTAATAAGTAATTACCGTTAGCCCATAACGAAACAAAGATAATCACTGCCACCACCACCACCAGTTAATTCTTTTAGGCTATTTGGGCAATAAATAGGATAATAAACTGGAAAAAATGGTTTTATATCATACATGAGTACAAATTAATTCAACCAATATTTATTAAGGGTCATGGAGCTTCCTATGATACGGAAGATAAGGAAAGATTATGCTGTATGATAAATATTGTAAGGAAAATAAGTAAGGAAAGGGCCTAGTGAATATCAAATAAGGAAAGGTATGATTTTATACAAAGAATTCAAGGAAGGCACCTCTAATAATGCAGTCACCCGAAAAATGTAAAGTTACACAACATGATAGCATTTCTCACCAACAAATTAGAAAAAATTAAACAAATAATAATAATAATACCCAGAGTTGGAATAATGGGGAAACAGCTATCCTACTACTGATAGGAATATAAAGTGGCTCAAAAATACTTGAAAGTGATTGGATAATTTATATCAGAAATTATAAAAGATCTGTATTTCTCCCTTAAATTATCTGAGAAAAATCATCAGAGATTGGGTCAAACATTCATATTCATAGAAAATAAAACTGTTGATAGAAAACAATTATAGAGAGCAATTTGGCATTTTTAAATGGTCATAAATTTTCCTATTGAGAATCCACCTCTAGAATAATTACACTATCCCATTAATATGTACAATTTTTATGCTTTTATGTACAGTTAACAATTTAAAAAATCCAAGTATACTTAGTAAGAATAAGTCATGAAGGAAAATGAAAAACCAATGATAATGAACAAATACCTACAAAATTAAAAAAAAATCTATCCTAATAAATTGATCTAAAAGATTCACAGATATTCAAAATCAGATATGTGTTTTGCAGAAAACAAAAACTAGACCCAAGCAAAAGGCTCAACATAGGGGGCTTGGCTAAAAAATTATGGTAAATCTATAAAATGAATAATCATACTTTGAAACATCTTATAGTATAAGAAAATTCATGTAATATGTTTTAAGTAAAAAAAAGATAAAACATTTTATGCAAAATGATTGCAATTTTCTTTTAAGAACTGTATATGCATGTATTCTGACAGTTTTTGGTAGTTTGTATTTTAGGTTTTATGCAACCCTTTGATTTTTACTTCTAGCTTTTAAAATGTTATTAGTATTGTTGATGTTTATAATTTATAATTGTTTTGAAAGATCATGAAGTGTTTATTTTTGAGTTTTGGGTAAGGTAATTTCTACTTGGCATTTTTATTGTTTCATAATCCACCAATAATTATAATTTTATATAAGTATATGTAAGTATATATTAAATAAGTATACTTACTTATTTACTCATATTTTCAAGTCCATTATAGCAAATACCTTAATGCTGGCTATAAATGGAATCAGAGTCATCACATCAGAGAAAGTATAGGCAACAGAGGATATGTGATCCATCTTCCATCCAAAAAAGGGACGTGAAGCCCAAAGAATCTAAAAAAACCTGCCCCAGTTTTCAGAACTACATAATCCCAGAGCTGAATGGCAAGTAAAGGTCTATTAAATCCCATTCCTATTCTCATGATCTTTCCAAATCCCATCACCCCAGAGCCACTTAGCTAAAATTTTTAAACTTCATTTTTTAATGCTTTGAATATATGATCTCTACATTATTTGTATATAACTTTGTATGCCACCATCTATAATTTAGAAAGCAGTAACATCATTAAATATAAATATGATATTTATAGACACTGGAATGAACTCTTTGTTCAGTTTCTTTAAATGGATTTTTTCTTTCTTTTTTTTGGTGGTGCTGGGGATTGAACCCAAGGCTTTCTGCACATGAGGCATGCACACCCAGCCTTTGTGGTACATCTAAACAATAAACCTAGGGAAATAATGGGCCTAATTTAATATTATCATTATTAAAACAATACTACATTAACAAGTTTCCTCATAAGAGAAAGAAAATTATCTAAATTACATACAACTGACTTCCCCAAAGATCCTATTAAAAAATTAAAAAAAGCATTCAAAAGAAAATACAAAATGATATATTCTACTACAACTGCTGAAAAGAATCATAACACTATACTTAAAATTGTGCTTGTGATTAACTTTTTTTTTTAAATCAGTTTTTAAACAGCAATATAAATACCTCATTAGAATAGGAAACAAATCTGCTCGGTGGGCTGTTTTCACTACAGTATTTTCTTCTGAAATGCTAAAATGCACTATCTCTTCCTTAAAGCTTCTGTCATCAAGCAACCTTTGTAAGTTTTCCCTTTAAAAAAGAGAATAGCACAAATTATCAGTCAGCAAGACTTTTTAAAAACAGAAGAGTAGTATGTATACAGAGCAAAAAGTACAACTAAATCAAAATATTAAATGGATATTATGGTTGGTTTCCATATACGAAAAGTCTCACAAAAATATCTTCAAATTTCAAAAGGTAAAGGTAAATGGACTACAAAGACTAGATTTACTACACAATTTGGCTATTTATAAAAAGCATACAAAAGGTTTCTTTAGTTTTTAGAATTATGACTCCCTAACCCTAACCTTTAAGATTTTATGGCACAGGGACAGAGAGAATGATTAAACTTTACAACATACATTTTTACATTATCCTTCCTTTTTTTTTTTGGTACCAGGGATTGAACTTAGGAGCACTCAACCACTGAGCCACAACCCATACCTATTTTGTATTTTATTTAGAGACAGTGTCTCACTTCACTGATTTGCTTAGTGCCTCATTTTTGCTGAGGCTGGCTTTGCACTCGCAATCCTCCTGTCTCAGCTTCCTGAGCCACTGGGATTATAGGCATGCACCATTGCACCGGGTTCTCTTTCCTATTCTATTATCTATATAAAACTGTGTGTGTGTGTGTGTGTGTGTGTGTGTTGGGGAGCGGGGAGGCACTAGATTGAACCCAGGGCACATGCTAGGTAAGTGGTCTACCACTGAGCCACAATCCGAGCCTATTTATTTTTTAAGAGAGGGTCTCAGTAGATTCATGCTGGCCTTAAACTTTCCATCCTCTTCCCTCAGACTCCCAAATAGTTGGAATTATAGGTGTGCACTACCCAGCCTAGCTAGAGAATAACTCTACCACTGAAAACAGCATTATGAATTCCTTAGAAAAGAGGAAAATTTCTCAGGCCTTCAGACATTTCATAAAGGAGCTCCTAAACAAAAAGATAAAAATCAGCCAAAGAAATAATATTTCTTTAAATTTAAGCAACTTACCTGTAAGGAAGTATATGAGGATGTTTGTATGTCATGATGCAATCCAAAGTTATTTTTTGCACTGTTTGGTCCTGGTGTAGCAATAACTGGAAATGATATTTTATAGAATAAATTAACATATACACATGCCATGGGATGACAATCTTCTTGTGTTTATTTGCTCAACTAAATTTCCTAAAATCTAAAATTTTATGCAAGTGTTGGGCTGATTCCTAACAAAAGCTTTATGAGTTTTCTCTAGTCAAAGGATAAAGAGAATATATGCAAATAAAAAATGGAAATGAAACTCTGACCTCAAATCTCTATGCTGAATTTAAACCAACTAGGTTGGTCATGTGATAAAGAAAATTCCTACACTATAACCAGAGCCAATAAGCTGCCAAGAAAAAACACTTGGCTCAGAGGACTCCCTGAATATTAAGTTCAGAATCTTGTTTCCCTTGAACAACTTTATAAATGAGGTCTCTCTGAATATAGGCAGAACACAGATAAATTCTGCTGAAATTAAATTTCTCTAAACAATATCAAAATGAAAAAAGAACATTTCTCAGATTGTTTAGAATGACATCCAACACTTACTCTGCTTCTGACACTAAATTTTTTCTGCAGCCTTTTCTGGAATTCAGGGACATACACTGTGATATCAATAGACAATTACTCCAACTATCTGTTTTTACTCCACCTAACAGATCCTGAAACTCTAGACCTCCATGAAGGCTGAATTAACTAGAAGGGAAAGGTAGCCAATTGCTTTTGGTACAACTCCCTTCTAAAAGCTAATCCTATGATGTAATTCATGCTTTTAAAATTTTCACTTTTAATACAACTCACCAATGTTTTATCACCTGAAATACCTTTAAATTAATTAATTAGTGTTACCTAAAATAATTTCAAGATAGCCGAAAGTGTGTTTATTTATTTTTTAAAAAGTAATTAAAATATGGACATAGGTTCTGTTCAACAAGCAACTACTGAGACCCTACAAGTAACTCTGGCAAAGAAAATGATAAAGACTTTATTTTACTTACCTGAAGATACAATTCATATAGTTTCGATTCCAGATATAAGGCTCGTGGATTTGAAAACTTAGAGAAAACTTGCAAATGAGCAATTAACTGCCTAAATAAAACCAAGTAAAGAGTATTACAGATAGAGATTATTTTCTTCAGATGACAGTACCTACAATTTTATTCTTGCAAAATACTACAAGCACTCTACCTATAGTTTCACTATTAATTATGCAAATAAATTATTATTATTGGTACCAGAAATTGAACTCAGGGGCACTCAACCACTTGGCCACATCTTCAGCCTTCTTTGTATTTTATTTACAGATAGGGTCTCATTGAGTTGCTTAGTGCCTTGTTGTTGTTGAGGCTGACTGAACTCACAATTCTCCTTCCTCAGCCTCCCGAGTTGCTGGGATTACAAGTGCATATACTACCGCATTTGAGTGCAAACAAATTACAAACATTTACATTTAGGAAGTTACTCTCCAGAAATTCTACATCTTAGTCAAGTCTCTCCCTGATACAGGCTCCCTATCCCAGAAAAATCTTTCAGGATGTGCTTCCTTCAAACTAAAGTTTGAAAGAAAGTAATCAACATAGTAATATATTCCAAAATTGAGCCAAGTAATTTTGGGAATAATTCCTTATCTAAGTTCTATAAAGTAGATGGTTAAGTGGTAGAATATAGTCTTCCTCGCCTTCATACAGCATAAACACTGATGTCAGCTAACAGAGGTCCAAGTTTAGGTAACAATGGCACCAGTTTACCACAAAGGAAGAAATGACAATGTTCTGTGGTTGAAACATAAATGTGTACATGGGAATGCCCAGAACAAATGGCCATCTCCTAACACAGACCAAGAGGGCTTTTACTGTATTTATTCACCTGACTTCCTAATCCACAGACTCTAAGACTCTAAAACTGCTTTGAGAAAACTCTTTTCTTTCTGTACGTAATCTCTGTGTTAGAACTTTAAAAAACAAACAAAAATAACTATAAATGAAAAGAGTTCAAAAGATTTTATCTGACTATTTCAAGAATGTAAGTAGGAAGAAGGAAATGGAAATCAAGCTGCATGTGTGTTTCTGCCAGTTTCAGCTGTGTAACTTTGGGGAAAGCTACTTACGTTTCAGAGTCTCAGTTTTTTCACTGTAATAACCACAAACTTCCTGGGTTTTCCACAAGGATTAAATGAAAGAAAGAGTCTAAGTTATGGTGCCTTTGCTCTGAAGCATTTACCAAACAATGCATTTCTCTGCTACTGGGAAAAAGAAAGCAAAACTATCAAAGTCCTTCTAATTAATATGAAGAAATTAAGCTAGAAATCACAACCTCTTTGGCTACTGTAGAAAAATAATCTGCAGTTTTACAAATAAACTTTAAAAAATTGAAGTCATGCACATACATGCCTGTAATTCCAGCTACTCAGGAAGCTGAGTCAGGAGGATATTAAGTTTGAGGCCAGCCTGCAACAAAATAAAGTTTTTGTTTTTGTTTTTAAAGGGCTGAGAGTGTAGTGGTGGAGAGCCCTGGGTTCAATCCCCAGTTCTGCACACACAAATGATTCTTCCACTCATTTTCTCCATCTATGTGCCATTTGCCTTACAGACTTAAAGAGAACAGGAGCTAATTTACACATTTTCAATAAAGTACTTGCCAAATGGTGATTTCATGAGAGATTATAAACTTAGGTTATGAAAATACTGAGATGGCACCAAGAAGGTGATTACTGATTTCTTCACATTTTCAATTTTGGTATTTGGTGGCAATATTCTAGGTTTGCTATAGAAGACAAATTAATACATAGATCTAATTCTTCAGAGTTTCTGATTTTCATGGGAAATCTATAAAAAATTAATATGCAAAGGAAGGAGTGGGGATGTGTTAGGGGTATGACAGAAGCTGCTACAAAAGTCAGAAATTGAGACAGACAATTTTGACTTTAAAAGACAGGAAAGGCTTAAGTGAAGTACTGATGGAAGAGTGAGTTAAAGTATGAATAGAACTTCAATTGACAGAAGTCAGGCAAGGACACCATGGAAAAAGGCATGAACATGTGCAAAGACCCAGGGATTAGGAAGACAAAGCCATGGTTGGTTAGAGATATGATTTATTCATCTATTCACCAAATACATATCTAGGACTAATGTTTTGCTAAGTTTTATGTTAATGGCAACGAAGGAGAAAGCAACAATCTTAAAGTAGTAAGTGACAGAATGTTCAGAGCTATGAGAAGGCAGAGGCAGAGGAGGAACTATATAGTTGCATCGTCAAGACTTTACCTGCCCCTGTGCTTTCTACACATTTCCATTAATTGCTAAGTCTTTTCTCATCTAAGGCTGCCAAACTGTAATCTTTCCGCATCAAAGATATTCTTTCCAGGGGAGGGGAGGGGGATAGTAGAGGATAGGAAAGGTAGCAGAATACAACAGTTACTAATAGGGCATTATGTAAAAATGTGGATGTGTAACCGATGTGATTCTGCAATCTGTATTTGGGGTAAAAATGGGAGTTCATAACCCACTTGAATATAATGTATGAAAAATGATATGTCAAGAGTTTTGTAATGTTTTGAACAACCAATAAAAAAATAAATAAAAAAAAAAAAAAGAAGATATTCTTTCCTTTGGAAAAATCCTTCTCCGGAACTTTGTAGTAGAAGTAAGCAATTCTTTACTGTGCTCCTATAACTCCTTTAAAAATATTTCTCATATAGAAATATTTCACCAGGCATTTGACTATGACTTCTGCATTGCAGACATTGTGTACAATTCACTTTAAAGCCTAGCACTTAGCAAAAATCATTCCATACAGTTACAGGATTGGATGAATTAACAAATGGCTCATGTTAAAATACTAAACAAATGAGATCTAAAGTTTTAAAATAACACAGGGGCATCAGTCCAGTGGCTCTTAAGACACCTCAATTCAGACAATTTTTAAGTAACCTGAAATAACTTCTGAAACCCCAATCATTTGTTTTTAAGGTTTAACAATTTAGATAAATGAGTAACCCAGAGAATAAGAGGGTATAACAGCATGAGAAAAAAGTAACCAGTAGAAGATAAGCCAACAGCAGAGTAAAAGTGGCTGATATGCTTATTTAAGAGAAAAAATATCATTATGTGTTCCCCTAGAACACAAACATAATGATGCCCTTTGCTGCGAAGATGAATAGCAAAAGTCCAAGAGTATTTAAGCACTGGAGGCTCCAAAGCTCACATCTTTAAAAGAAGTTACAATAAAAATGAGCTACCTCAAAAGTTCCTAGCTCTATATTCTGTGGATAAACAAGGCTAATAGTAAGTAATTGTTTCAGGACAATAATTCCACTGTGTGAAAACCAGCCTCAAGATGCCATGAGATCGAAAAAAGAGGCAGACAGATCCAGAACTGTACAGAGTGTAAAGTACTGGGGTCACTGACAGAGGCATGATCCTGGGCAGAAACAAGATCAGCGGACCCACAAAATATTGCACCTGCACAATCCTGGATCTGTCTGCCTATTTCTTCACTCTCAAGGCACCATTGGCCCAATTTTCATACCCTAGAACAGGGCTGTTCTAGAACAGTACACTCAGAAGACAGTTTTGTTTGGACTGTAAAAGAAAAATCCCAGGAAGATGTAGCACTTAGTAGTTCATGTTGTACAAGGCTATTTCCCATTCAGGTGAGAAGAGATAGCACCTGCTCCGCCTACATCTGTGATCACTCCACAAAGGAGAACTCACTTTGCTGCAGCTCTTCTTGTCTTTTTCTTCTGCGGGGGTTCATCTGGGGTTACCACCTCTTCCTCCATTTCTATATCATCTTCAGCAGTAGGTTCATCTTCTTTTTCCTCTGCTGCCATCCCTTTGCCTTTTCTCCGCAGATCCTGGGTTGGAGCAACCTGCAGATCTGCTGGGTAATACTCATTGCTACAGCGGGAAGAGAGTGGTACAACACAGATGAGAAGGGCACACTAATCTGAAATGTCTTGATTCTGTTCATGAGGGAGATGTTCACGGCACATAGAATCATACCCTAAACAGACATCAGAGGTTAGTCAAGCTTATTCTACAATATTATTTTTTTTATTGTGTCCCTCATTGACAAGGCAATCACTAACTGTACAAGACAGCTCATTCCACTGGTAAATTACTGAAAGTATTTTGAGATGTTTATTTTGGACTTCACTGAAATCAGCTTTTCATCTTTGGAAAAGCAAGTGGTGAAAAATGGATTATATTAAAAGATTGCAGCATGATGTTAAGACCACACTGTTACATTTGGCCAGACACATTCTACTTTGCCACTGTCCTTTTGAAAATATAGTATCTCAACCCTGAATAGCTAAAGTAATCTTGAGCACAAGGAATAAAGACAAAGGTATTACATTATCTAACTTCAAAATATCCTACAAACTTGTAATCAAACAGTATGATTTTAGAATACACGCAGAGGCCAATGGAACATAATAGCCTAGAAGTGAACCCACACATTTATAGCCAACTGATTTTTCAACAAAGGTGCTGAGAAAAATTGTATATCCATATACAGAATAATGAAACTAGACCCCTCTCACCAATTACAAAAATCAACTCAAAATGTAAAAAAAGACAGACCCAAAACTTTGAAACTACCAGAAGAAAACAGAAGAAATGCATCAGGACACTGGAACAGGCAAAGATACGTGTGTGTGTGTGTGTGTGTGTGTGTGTATGCATTTTTAACAAGACCCCCAGAATCATAGAAAACAAAATCAAAATAGACAAATGGGATTACATCAAACTAAAATGCTCTGTAGCAAAGAAAAAAATCAACAGTGAAGAGACGATTCACAGAATGGAAGAAAATGCTTGCAAACTATATATCTGACAAGGGATTAAATAAGATTCAGAATATATCAGGAAATAAAAAAACTCAATAGCAAAAATTAAAACAAACAAAAAACTAAATAATTCAATTAAAAAATGGGTAACAGACTTCAAGAGACACTTCTCAAAAGACATACAAAAGGGCCAACAATTACATAAAAAGTGCTCAACATATCACTAATCATCAGGGAAACACAAATCAAAACTACAATGAAATTACATTAGTAAGAATGGCTACGATCAAATAATAATAAATGCTGGTGAGGATTTGGAGAAAAGGGAACCCCTGGACATTGCTGATGGAAATGTAAATTAGTACAGCCGTTATGGAAAAATGCAGGGAAGTTCCTCACAAAACTAAAATCGAATTATCATATGATGATCCAGCAACCCCAATACTGGGGACATATCTAAAGAAATGTCTACACTCCCATCTTAACTGCAGCACTAGTCACAAGAGCCAAGACATGAAAACAATCTAAATGTCCATCAACTGATGAACTACATGAGCTCATATTTAGAATCTAAAAATGTTGATCTCAAGGATAATGGTGGTTACCAGACTTTAATAGAAGGAGGGATGGGAAAAGGTTGATCACTGTGTATTAAGTTCCACTTAGGAGTAAGAAATTCTGGTTTAACTATTGCACAGTAGGGTGACTATATGTAAAAATGTACTACATATTTTGAAAAACTGAAATAAAGAATTTTGTATGTTTTCACCATAAAAAAAATGTCAGGTGTTTGAAGAAAAGGATAAATTTAACCTGATCTGAGCATTACAATATATGTGTATCAAAACTTCACATGATGCTTATTAATACATAAAATTTCTTACCTTTTTATGTATTAGGTTAAAAATAAGCTTAATTTAAATTAAAAAATATACTTACAGAGGACATCACCACAAAATTCAGTTTAAAAAGCATGGGTCTGATAAGATAAAAGGAGCTATTAACTCCATAGCTTTTGGTGGCAGCCATGATATGGTAGATTCAAACGGAATGTCCATGCAACAAAAATCATTAAGTTTTTATGCTTTATCTCTTCTAACTATAGAATTTGTTCTTATTAAATATATTAAATTCCAATCCTTTATTTTTAATCAATTATTGTAGTTAACAAATACAATCTTGAAGTCATTTAGTGCACTAGCTTTCATTCATTCATCCAATGATTAACATTTTGTTGTTTACAGCATGCCTGGAGAGATACTAAGAAAAAGATCACACAGTGAGACTTTTAAATTCTCACTCAAAATAACATGTTGTGGACAGTATCCTACCAACCCTTTTAAAAGAACTACTAGAATAACACAGATTGAGGTTTTCATCTTTAAGCTAAGGGGTGATCTATTTTTTCAAATTAACATGGCAGAGAGCTCACATTCAATTAACAGCACTAAGGCCAGGTTGCACTTGGATGCCTTTTGCAATTCATAAAACAACTGATACAAATTTTGCCTCCAAAACAAGGCAAAAGATGATAAATATCACTGTCCTCATTTTATAAACAAATTTATATCCAAATAATTATGTGCAAAGAGAAAAATCATTGCTCTTCCATCGCTATATCTGTCATCCTGCTGCTTCTTTGCCAATAACCTTTGCCAAAATGAATAATTCATGCAAACCTTTTCACTTATGCATCGGATCCTATTTCCTCTTACCTAGTTGAAGAGATGGTATTAGCAAATTTTCTTCTCCCTTCTGGATCATTTGCACCAACAATAGATATATATCTGTACTTTCCAGATCCATTTTTCTTCTCCATTTTCTCTACAGCTCATTTAATCAAGCTTTGATTCTTCTCATATTAACCAAAACTACTATCGTTAAGGTGGCCTGCATGTAGGCCTGCTTTAAGTCATCTCTAAAATTCTTTCTCATTCAATGAATCAATTCTTGATCCTCATCTCACTGACTTCTCAGACACATGTGATTAAAGTGATTGCTCCCTCCCTAAAATATTCTCTTCATCTGGCTTCCAGGATATCAGATGGTCTTGGTTCTTCTTACTATCACTCTTTTGTAGTCTCTTTGCTGGTTTATTCTCTCTCAACCTCTAAACACTGGTGTCAATCCTTACAAGTCTTCTATTTTTACATTCATACCTTAGGTGACTTCATTCTCTGTCTTATCCACATACTGATGACTCCCAATTTATTATCTCCAGATCACATATTTCCTTTGATTTCGAACTTCTACCTTCAATGTGTACTTGACATACCTCTACTTGGGTGTTTACTTAGTAGCCCTAACTTAACACATCTTCAAATGAACCTTGATTCAACCTGCAAACCTGGAAAGCCTGCTCTCCTCATATTCTCAGTAAGCGGTAGCTCTCTTCTTCTATTTGCTTAGGCCAAACCCTTAAGAGACATACTTAACTCCTACCTTCTTCCCATTTCCTACCACCACCACATACCCATACTGCCATACTGGCAAATCCCACAGGCTGATCTTGTTGGAATCTTTCAAAAATATATCCTATCAAATTGAAATCTTTTAAAAATTCCCATCTTTATTGCTACAATTTTGATCAAGTCACCACCAAATTCTTGTCTAGACTTACAATCCCTACCTGATTGGTCTCTTGCCACTGCCATTCTATAGGCCATTTTCAATGTAACAGAAAAAAAACCTTAAGACTTAGATCATATCATCCTTTTGCTTAAACCTCCCAGGGCCAAAGTCCTTACCATTACTTAAAGCACACAATCTGGTCTCCTGTTAACTTTTTGCTCTTATTTCCAAACACTCCCTGGACAGCTCTATGTCTGCCACCTAGACTTCCTTGTTCATCCTTGGATAAGCTAGCATGTAATCCTACAGCATTTTCTCATGTCATGAAATACTAGTGGAGAGCATACTTTTTGCTAATTGCCTAGTTCTGACCATACCTTTGGAGTCTTAAAGCAACCAGACATATACACACATATATAGTCAAAGCCAAACAATACTCCAGAAAATTCCTGTTATTCTTTGACAGTACATGCATCAGCATGAGAAATATCAAGAGGCTCAAAATAGTAGATGGGGTTGGTTCACTGGAAAATATCTTCCAGTTCCAGGTAAACAATAAAACAACAAACAGGGCGAGAAATAACGAGGCCTCTTTATGTTGATCACACTCAATATGACCTTCTTATTTCGTAATGTGAAGTATTTTTATTAGTACCATTTGTGTTTTGATTCATATAAAATTAAGTGGTGAACAAAACTAGTTGTTACCTGAGAGAACCGGTGCTTCACAGACATTCCACTGATTTAAAAATGTGAGATGAATAAAGAACTTGGCCAGTTTGGAAGGTTAATACCCACACCCTACCAAGGATATATTCCTAGAAGAGAATACTTACTTGATAAATCTCAAGAAAAGTGGGGAAAGCTCCCTGGACCGTGGCTCTACTCTCTCTGGAAATTTTGACAAAGCACGCCAGAGCAAAAATCGAAAGTTGGTATGGTCCAGTCTTTCCTGACAATCAGTTTTCAATGTTAACTGCTTCTGATAAAAAGCTCCAACATCCCCTTCCTGGGTCTGTTCCCAGCTTTCATCTCCAATGGACCTTTCCTCATCTTTTATATTTTGCAGTTCTTTCTCTGAAACAGAGAAAAAAGTCATTATAACCACTACAGAATATTAACATATGCCCTATATGTTTACTCAAGAGAAGACATTTCTGTCTCTAGTAATATAAGGAAAATAAAAAACTCACATCCAATGGTTATAGAAGATAATACATTTCTCACTTGTTTTCCAATTTCATGCATAATTATGCAGTAAAAATTACAGTTAAACAACAGCTTGTCTTTCCAGCCTCCCCTGCCCTCTTACATACCAGCATGGGTTGCTGCTTTTTCTAGATGTTCATAGTAGACTTTCCAAAACTGCTTATTTTCCATTTCATGAGCATGGGAACTAAGATAAAAACAAATTTTAAAAATAATGTGGCATGGTCTTAAGTTTTGGATATCTCATAGGAAAAAAAGTGAAAGAATTATATTTGATTAACTCAATGGGAGGTTGTAAACAAGTTCTGCATTCTTTAAAAATGCCTGCATTGCTATACATACACACACACATACATATACACACATATATGTGTGATACATATGTATATAAAGACAGATAGATATAGATATATAGATATACGTACACACATACGTGTACACACACACACACACACACACACACACACACACAAACATTTAGCTACTCTGAGAATTGAACCCAGGGCCTCAGACATGCTGAGCAAGTGCTCTACCACTGAGTTACAGTCCTTTTTAAAAAATTTTTTTGAGACAGGGTCTTGCTAAGTTGCCCAAGTTGGCCTCTATATTGCAATCTTCCTTTCTCAGCTTCCCAAGTAAATGGAATTACAGGTATGAATCATAGTGCCCAGCTCAAAAATTCTTTTTGTAGTCATAAAAGACTGATGGGTATTTTAAAAAATGTAAATAAATCCCTATAAGGTGAATATTTTTTAAAGGCATAATAATGGCAATGGAGCATAGTATATGAGGTATATAGACCATTAAGGGAAAGAGACCACTGTTTGGAGAGAAAAGTTATTTTGTTCACAGCTTATTTTAAAATGTAGGTTCCCTCTACCAAATTCATATATACTTATTAACTCAACAGTAAAATAAAGATTCACCAACTATTTGAAAAACATTTTTAGAACTCCATGAATAGATACTAGGGGAATCAAATAGTGTTTACATAGTTTGATATTCCAGCAAAAATCATCTCGAATTTTTGATATTTTTTGCATTACTTTTCTGAGAATGCATAAACTTCATGCAGACATTAAACTATGTCTGTTATGTACTATACATAGAAAAAAAATATCCAATTTCCAAACAGAAATAGCTACCCAACAGGAAGGGAGCCCAGACACTATGGAGAACCATTAAAGACAATTTAGTACTTAAAGAAACAACATTTTTTGACAAGAGGCTATTGATAATATATCAGATTATTTTTGTCTTCTGAAGGGACAATAAACAAAATAATAAAGCTGGTGTTAGAAGGCACTTATTTTCAGCATACTGATTTGATGGTTTTGAAGGGAAGTAAAAGGCAGACAAGCTAATTTGAAATTCAAAAGGGATTTATTTATTGTTTCTTTCTGGTAAATAAGAATCAACAGTCAGGATAGAAAGGCCACATATGACATATTTCCAATCTGTTAAAAAGCCAGAGTACACAATCTGAAGACAAATATCTGAAAAAAGGACCAAGTTTTACATCTGAGTAATGACATATGTATTTTCTACGTGACTATTAAGATTCTTTTTTTAGATATGAACATAGGAAAGTTATTTAGAGCTAATAGGATTTTGTATACTACACAGCAAAGGTTTTGAAAAGTTCTTATTTTTAAAGTAAAGTGTGGCTCAATGACTCAATATATATAAATAAAAATATGCAATTATTGTATCTCTTACTATAAAAAATCAGCACAGAAATTATTACATAAAGTAAAAAGAAAAAGCCCTCCAAAGCTATTTCAATACACATACACATAGCAATGTACATATAACAACTGAATTGTTGAAAATCTTGACATCCAAGAGAATAATTAATGTTTATTAATATTCTATTTGAGATATGTGCAAAAAGGAACTGACACTACCTACCTTGAGGATTAAAATGAGATTATAGACATAAATTATAATTTTGTAAATTATAAAGTACAATTCTGGCTTCCTCGTTCCATAAAGGATTTAAGGTAATTGTAAATAGTGCACATAGCCATTCATTTAAATCACAGCTACAAAGTATATAATCCTGGCCTCATTATTCTGCAGCCATTAAAGCATAATAGCTTCATCCATTTAACCACGCTTACCTTATGAGTTCAATAACAGGATCCCAAAGAGGGCTGAAGTTAACATATAACATGCCTAGCAAATACCGAAGAGGCACCTGCAATTGCAAAAGACTTGTTTAGTAAATGAGTAATAAGGTACAATAGAATGGCAGAAGTGCTCAAATGCAGACATCCCAACCTGGACAATCTGAGATTTGGAAAGATGCTGTGCTTTAAGAAAAAATGTTGTAATTATCCACCCAAAATCCAGTGTGTAACAATTTCCTTCCTTTTCCTAACATATCACTCACAATTAAACACAGAAGACTCATTATAATGAGTAAACATATAATGAATAAACATAATATTCAAACTCATTTCAGATATCCACATATAAAGGATACATTTGACTCAGAATTAAATTCCTTTCTAACAAACAATTGCCATCACCTGCTAAAACAGAACCTAAAGAAAGATCAATGAAGTACAAGGCTAAAGAACTCAAAGTTTACTGTCAATGGCAGTTGAGGCTTCAGAAGCACATGTTCGAATTCTCAAAATTATACTTAAAAGGAGTTCAGTTCAGTGTGTAAAGTTTTCTCAATCTCCTTTTGGAATGACACTCATTATTACCAATATCTCCTAGTGAGAGGCATCAAGTTCATTACTTAAGGTTGGGATGTTTGTACATATTTTAGCAGCCATCTCTTTTCCAGATGAAATATCACAGAGGATGTTAACATCTAAAACAGGTTAAAAGCAGGACTTCCTGCAGTCTTGCTCACTAAGAGTTCAGTACATGATGGATCTTCAAATGCTATGGACTGAAAACCCCTAATGTCCTGCAACAGAGAACAAACGTGGGAAAGAATATAAGGCTTTAAACTTTGACACTGGTATTCCTATTGCTGTTTTCTCACCTACCTACCTCACTTGGGTTCTATTTGAGACATGTGCAAAAAGGAACTGACACTACCTATCTTGAGGATTAAATGAGATTATAGATATAAAGGCATGTTGTGAATTATAAAATACAATTCTGGCTATTATGTGTTCTCTGAACACATTACCTAAATTAAAATGAATCCATTGCTTTTACATTTTTTAGTGGAATTATCTGAGTTGTCATTAACTGAGGCCATGGATCTTATTAAAAGCACAGACTATGGATCCAAAACACTTGGGTTTGAATACCAGTTTTCCAAGCTCTGAGCTGTGTGATCATGGGCAAATTACTAAATCTCCTTTTTATGTTTTCCTTTCTATAAAGTGAACATAGTAAATGCCTAACTCCAAAGTTTGCTCTAAAAAAAAAAAAAATGTATTAATATACAGTAAGTCTACAGAGTGGTGCTGGGAACATATAAAAAGAGTACAGAGTACCTGTCTTGGCCAACAGGTAGAGTCTCCAAACAGAATTCACATTTATTTTTGTAAATAGCTCTGGACTAAGTAGGCAGCAGCACTCAGAATGTCTTTCAATGGTAAAGGCAGGCAGTTCCTTCATAAAAAAGCATGATTGTTACAGTTTACATCTGGAATGTCCCCCCAAAGTCTCATGTGTTAAGGGCTTGGTTCTCAATGTAATAATGTTCAGGAGCGATTCTAAGGAAATAATGGGTTCATGAGGGCTCTGATCTCAGCAGTGAATTAATCCATTTGATGGATTAATAATGTGACTGAACTACTAGGAAGTGGTGGAAATAGAAGGTAGGTAGACATGTCTGGAGGAAGTAGGTAACTGAGGGTTTGCCTCTGGAGAACTGACTATTTCTCATCCCCTGCCCCATTTCCAAGCTGTCAAGAACTCAGCAACTTTCTTCTGCTACACTCTTCCTCCATGATGTTTCTGACTTGGAGTCAGTCAATCATGAACTGAAACCTCTGTAACCATGAGCCAAAATAAATCTCTCCTCCTCCAAGTTGTTTTTCTCAGGTATTTGACACAATTTTTCAGCACTGAAAAGCTAATGTAATGGCCTAAAAATGGAAATTAATTCTCAGATAATGACTATCTATTTCTTTCTCTTAATTTCTAATAATAAGGAAGACAACAATAGCCATCATGTTTCTTGTGATTTCCTTTTACCAGGTTCCATTTCCACATTCTTAGCCCTAATACTACAACAAACAGAAGGCTGGTCATTGAACCAGGAAGTTAAAATGAAATACGTTTCAACAGATTTCCTATTATGAATGTTCACCATAACTTAGCCAAGGAATATCAGCAATTTTTCAACTCAAGTAGCCTTTGAACATTTCTCCTAAGTATTCCAGAAACTCACTCATCATCTATATGTTTTATTAATAGCACATAAAATCAACAAAAGGAAAAAGATAACAGTAACAAAAGCCAAATGTCTGCTCCACTCTCCCTTTAATAAAAATACCATCAAGTTTCAATAGTGATCTATAAAGTTGGCATCAGATGCACTGGTCAGGGTCTATGTCTCCTCTGTTCTTTGTTGTACAACCAGCATCTTGTACAGCGTAAGATACTTAAGAGATGCTATAAACAATACACAATAAATAACTGAATGAATGATGGCATTTCTTTCCAAAAATGGCAAATCTTTGAAGAGTGAAAAGACTGAAAACAAGGGCCTACATAGTGAACACTGTCTCTGGTTTATAAGGTCTATACAAAAGTCCAGGCTTTCAGATATGACCTAGGCCGATCTCAATTTTCATGATGTCTCCCCTGCACCTCACACTGCAGCCATATAGAATTGCCTGTATCTCTCATATGAGTTGGGCTACTTGATAACACTTCTGCCTCACTCTCCTCTCTCTGGCTTTAACAGCCTTCCCATCTGCATTCCTGAACACCTAATCCATCATTCAGCACTCAGCTCCCTCGGTGCAGCCTCATCAGACTGCACTACTGTACGCAGTGCTTTCTGTGTCTGACAGGCTCTACTAGGTTATACATCTCTTATAGGCTGGGTTATGTTCTCAATTATCTTTGTATCTCTAGAACCTAACCTGATGTCCAAAACATCGTAAATGCTTACTAACTGGCTAGATTCAGGACAGAATACTGACAAGCAAATTCAGTAACATAAGTATTTTCTGAATAGAAATAAATCATAGGTTTCTGGGGCAGGAAAAGTGAGAGACCGTCATATTAAATATGGCTTCTTTATAGATAGGAAAACTAAGACACAGGGTCAGCCCAGGAGAAGGGGCAAGTGAGGGCAATCATGCCCTCTGTATGATTCCCAGTTCTCTCTACACATGCCTCTCTACATATAATGACTTCCCATCAGCCTCCCAAGCTGCTGAACTTTCAGGTGGGTGCCACCATGCCCAATCCTATGAATACTTTTAAAGTACGATTTTGGCCACTCAATAAGGACATTTCAAATGTTGAAATGACTGTGAATAATTTACATATAATTATTTTATTTATATTTTATATATGCATATATGGGTATAAATTTCTTTCTGGTGGTACTAAGAATTGAACCCAAGGCTTTATGCTCTATCACTGAGCTACACCCCCAGTCCTTTTTATTTTGAGACAGGGTCTCACTAAGTTACCCAGGCTGGCCTCAAAGTTGTGATCCTCCTGCCTCAGCTTCCCACCATGTTGCTGGGCTTTCAGATGGGTGCTACCATGCCCAATTCTACAAATACTTTTAAAGCATCATCCACAATTTACCCAAGGCTTTGAGAGAAATAATATTACACAAAGACACCTAATCATCATTTTATGTGCAGGGCACACTGGCCAAAGTAATTCTATCTACTATGATAAGTTGATAATCAATATATAATTGTACTTTTATCTCTAGAAATGACAGAAAATAATATCCAATTTCAAGCACTGGATTTGGAATTGGACAATATGGATCTTAGTTCCAATTCTAAAATGCTCACTAGTACATAACCTTGAACAAATCATTTTAACATACTTCAGCCTTGAGCTTCTTATGCAATGGGTATACTATCTGGGAAAACATAAAACACCATGTGACTGTAAGGTACTCTTATAAAGGAGCAAGACAATCTAGGGTTTTGTAAAAATATTTTTAAGTTTGACATACAGTTTTAAGCAGCAAAACTGAAAGGCACTGTAAGTATTCTGTGTTGCTTTAGACAAAAGAAGTCAGTAACTCAGTAAATAATTAATAGTCATATTTTCAGTTTGTGCATAATTGAGATTTATTATTAGAGTTCCCTAAAAACAGAAAATATTAAAATATTAACTGTTGCCTGCAATGGAAACTTGAAATGTATACATAAAGAAAACAGATCCCATGTTGAGACTTGATTTTCAAAGTAATTTTGGTAAGAAAACTTTACATGCTTATAGGTTTTTGGATTATTCTGAAAAGTAAAGTGTATTTTCCCAAAGCAAGGCAGCAGGATGGCATGATGAAAAGAACAAGGGAATACATTCTGCTTCCAGCTCCCTAAATCCAGTAAAATAATGCCTAGTTAATAAAATGTGTGCTTCTCAAAAAGTAGACTTATAAGAAGTAAAATAGCATTTGATCTTTCTCAGACTAATAAGGACAAAAATCAAGATCAATATTAAGAACAATTTTATTATGGAAAGTATATTTTTTTTCCTTATGTATTTTACAGGCAGGGTGAAAAAGCAATTTAAAAAAAAATTGTATCTATTTTATGGCCATTCTCTGAACCTAAAAACCCAGCCACCACCTTGGTGGACACTAAAACCATCCTGATGTAAAAAGGACCTGGATATAGAAGGATCCTGTTCTCTCAGTCTCCTTCCAGTAGTTTAATGGACATTTGCCTTTCCAGGGAAATGTCTGGGATCAAAAATCCAACCCAATTGTTATTATAAAAACATATTGAATTTGTAACTTAAAGAAAATCTAATAAAAAAAATTTACAAAGTATGTCTCTAGTAAACTAATATAGAACAATAAAAATAATTTATCATTCACTTATTCTACAAACAAATTTCCCTTGAAAACCTGCTCAGTGGGGCAAAGCACTATGCTTAGATGATTAACACCTAAATTGCTCAAAGAAAATATCTAATCTAATGAATGCATAAGGAAAAAATACAAAGAAAAGAATATTATGTATTGTCAAGAAGCACAACAATCACCTTTGTAAACTAAAGATTGTAGAATAACTGAATTAAGATGAGGGAGAGAATGTCAGTAACAACAAACTGAACTACCAAGGCACCCTAATACCTGTGCAAACTCTCAGATATGTCAGTCTGTATAGTTCCCCTAAATAAACTACATTCTCTCAGACTTGTTTCCCTTACATATATTCTTCCTCTCAAATGGAACATCATCCCCTTGTGAGGGTACAGTCAAACATCACCCCTGCCTGAAGTCCTTGAACATTGTCTTACACATTCATTATGAAACCTGCCCTAAGCACAATGTGATGTCTTTGAAACATCAGTACATGTTTGATAAAATATTAATTTTAATAATCTCAAAGTTACCATACAAGTGCTTAATAGGTGCTAGCTACTGTTCTAACATTTTATATTTATCTCATGTAATTCCCAGAAAAAAGCAGTGAACTAAAAGTATTTTCCCAATTTCACAAATAAGGAAACTGAGTCACCGTGTAGTTCTAGGTTCAGTAAGTGGCAGAGCTAGGCCTTGATTTCAACAATCTTGACCACTCTACCTAAACTATTGTGTGATGATGCCAGGGACTACAAGAATCAATTCTGACTCCTCACATAACACAATTCGGCCTCCTACCTCCAGACCAATCATTTCTTTATACTCTATCCTTCAAAGCTTCTTTTTAAAGATGGAATCTAATTTTAAAAACATTATATGAATAAAACCAGTTTAAAAGTGAACTTTTGACAAGAAATTATTCACAAATTAACCCAATCTTTAAGGTCTGAGGTTAATGAAGTTAAACTGCTAAAAGTGACGTTGTATTTTATGCTAAAATGTAGTGCTACACGCTGAAACTGGAGAAACATCAGAGACCCTAAACAAAACAAACTTTTAAATTGGTCACTTCCCTATTCTACCAGGAAAAGCAATCATAAAACTAAACAAAGACTGGTCGTAAGTGTTTCAAACCTTCATGTAGTCAAAACGTGGGTACTAAATTATTCCTACTATTTAACAGGCTGGTAGAGCTAGTTAACTCACAGCATCTAAGAGAATTGTGAATTTACCTGTTTAAAAAATTTTTCAGGGGGTGTGGGGTGGGGTGGTAACTATTTGATATGCTTCCCCAAATATGATTTGAAGTGTAAATTAAGAAGGAAGAAACAGAAAAGGATGGTATTTTTACCTCCTGTAACAGCCCATCAGGTATTGCAGTCTGCACCACATCATGCCTCAGTTTTCTCAAGTGAAGAAGCTTCTCTCTATAATCACTCACTGTTGCAGGAACAAGTTCTGCCTGGCGTAATATAGCAAAGGCAGACTGCCGCTGACACAGCCCGTCACCCTGAACAGCCAAACACAACCCAAGCAGATCAACATTGGGGTTTATCCAAAAAGTAAAAGAATATTACATATAACTAAAGGTCTGAAAAATAAAAATAAAAAAAAATAAACTAAAATATATTAATGTCTTAGGTAACTATTTTTGTTTGGTTTAGTTTGGTAAAATGTTCATTTTTCCTCACACTATTTACTTTTTGGCAGGTAATTTAGGTTTAGTGTTTAGCACAGGAATGTAAAGTGAACAAAAAAGTAATTCTCACAGTGACTCAAATTGATTAGCAATATCTATTGAAATAAAATGTATATATACTTTTACTCTACAATTCCAATAGTTTGCATTATAGAAATATAATATATATAACCCTACACAGAGGTTGTGAAAGGAGGTTCACTACAGTGTTTACCCACCAAATAGGGAACTGAAAAACTAAGATATTTTAAACTGTGGAATACTATTCAAAACTTCAAAAAATAAGGTAACACAATAGGTTCTAACATGGAAAACTTTCATCATAAAATCTGCTTTAATTATGTATGTATACTGAAAAAGTTTAAAAGAATATTCATTAATTATCTAGATTTTTGTTTGTGGTCTTATTGTTAGGTGGGAGTAAGAATTAAAAAAGTTATCAATTTCCATGAGATATTTATAAAGTGTGTTAGTTTTCTGCAAAGATAACATTCTGGAAATTTAAAAAATGTGTAAAATTGTGTTTTTAAAAAACCTTCCACTCAAGCAGCTATAATACCTCCATCAATTCCGGAAGCCGAATGTCAAAATGGTTTAGGATCCTTATTGTCAAAAGCCGAATCTAGGGAAAGTAAAAGGCGTATTTCACTTACAAATTTATATGGAGGAAGAAACTCATTTACAGCCAGTAAGATCTAAGTTTTATAAAATAAAAAAAGATAACCATTTGACCAGAGTCATAGACATCTATTCTATCCCTTATTTCATATCCAACCAATACCTAATTCAAAAAAGAGAATATATATATATAATGACCAGACCAGATTTAAGACAGCGATGCTGACCAATATTCCATATTGTTTTTCTGAACGATAACACTGTAAGTACTTCTGTAAATAAGTGCAAGGAACTGATTAAGCTTATAGTTCAACCAAAATCAGTATTATTTTTATTCCTAAGTAACCTACTCATATACTTCCACACACCCAAATGACCACCAGAATCATCAAGGGGGCTTAAAAAACACCATGTACATTTTTCATTTCCACCCTAACCCTACTAAATCAGAATCTTTCGGGGTGGGGACCTGGCACTCATATTTTTATTAATCTTCCTAACTAATTCTGCTACAGTTTGCAAGCTAATCTTTAGGAATCCTTGCTTTAAAGAGAAATCATTCCACAGCAGCACTTTCTGATTAAGGAGCTCTCATGACTTCTGGCTATACACATAAAAACAAATGGAGACTGCGAACATCCCACAAAACAGTATTACCTTAGATATACCAGTAGAAATGTTTCCTTGTAACTTGGGAAATAATTCCATCAAAGCTTCCTCAGAAAGTGGCCCTTTACAGCCACATAAAGACAATCTCTGATAATAGAGATCAGCCAACAGCAATACAGATGGCTCCGAAGGAAATGTTCTGCAATGAGATATTTATAAGACCCAAATTGCACATACACCTTGGAGTATTTAGACAGTAAAATAAAATTATCACTGTTGAGGGAAATATAAAAGGTAGCATGGACAAGTTTTACTGGACATGTAACATCATGATTTTATAGATGAAGAATCTGAGGCCTAGAGACCCTGAGTACTCTGTTCAAGGCACATAGCTGATTGGAGGCAGAGGCAGGATTACAATGCTATTTTCACTCCATATGCACAGCTGAAAAATGACGGTCACATAAAAAGAAGATATGTAATACTTATTAAGTGTCTGCTGGGTACTAGGCATGGAGCTAGTAAGAGAAGCAGCAGAGGAGTTCTGGTGTAGGGCAGTCCATGTCTTGACCCAGCCCCATGATGCATCAGTGGCATAACCTTGAGCAAGCTTAATCTCTATGTACCACCTTCACCCAACAATTATTTACTGAATATTACTATATGCCAGTGACTTTTCTAGACATTGCAGATACAGCGGTTAAGAAAAAAAAAAAAGACAACATTTCTATCTTTCTGGAACAGCATTCCAGCAGGGAAAGATAGCCAATAAGTAAACTAACAATTAGTATGACAGTGATGAGTGCTGTGGAGAAAAGTAACCAGAGAGGGAGGTTAGACAGAGACCAGATTATGGAAAGCAGGGATGGAAGGAAATGAAAAAGGGAGCTAAGACGTATCTGGAAGAAGAACATCTTAAGAGGGGAAAGTAAAGCCACCACAGCCTGAGATGTGCTCGTCTGTGGGAACAGTAAGGAGAACAGTCTGGCTGAAACTGAGTTAACAAAGAACAGTGGCTGAAGATTTAGGAGTGGGAGTCATATGGAGCCCCAAGGAATCTGATAAAGACGTTGGATACCACTAGAGCAGGGTTTCTCAATAAATATTGGTACTATTGATATTTGAGGCTGGAATCTTTGCAGGGAGGTGACCTCTGCATGGTATGGTGCTTAGTAGCACCCCTAGCCTCTCTCCACTACATGCCAGAAAATTTCTCTCTTCAGTAGTCAATTTCTCTCAGTTAAGAAGCACTGTACTAGAAGGTTGTGAGGGTGGAGTGACATGACCTATCATCTTACATTTAAAAGAATAATCATTCTGGCTTCTGGTATAGACTAGAGAGCAGTAACACAAGGGAAGAAGTAAGGAAACTCATTAGGCAACTATGACAATGATCCATGCAGGAGATAACAAATGAGACCAGGGTGTTAATTTGAAACTAGTTCCCATGGAGAACAAAAGTACCTACACCTTACAGAGTTGTAAGGATTTAATAATGTATAAAGTGTACACACAACAGCAATTTGCATATAATAAGAAGACAATAAATGCATTTTTTTAACTATTATTGCATACATTATCCAAATTTGTTTGCACAAGGTAAGTACTATTATCCTTTCCTTTTTTAACTGTCCTCTGTTGAGATATAATGAAGCTAAGGTCAACTAACTTACCCATGGCCTCGGAGTTACAAACTTCAAATCCAGTCTGAAGTGACAGTGAAACCTAGACACTCAGTGTAATAGCACAACACTGAGAAAGGCCCAGTACATTCAATGAAAGATCATACCCTGACCTCAAAAATGGATCCACTTCTGATGGGCTTCTAAAGCTAACTGCCACCTGGCCTTTCCCAGAGGACATAATTACCCCATTCTGGTATGCTATGCATGTGTTTTGTTTCAAACACCCTAACCGTCTTCCACTGCTTATACCAAGGACTAAAGGATGAGAAATTTTAACCACAACAGTCAAGAAAAGGGAAATATGTAATATGGTAAATATGGTGAATTCAAATAAATATTCCCTCTCTAAAGAAAGTTCATTTAAACCAATATAATTAACCATGGAAAAACATCAACTTCACCCAGATTTACAAAAGTAAAGAGATTCTGGATTATTGCCATAAGTCTCCTAATTATCTTCTCAACTGGGTAAGCTAAGTGATCCCGTTTAGATCAATCCCTTGCCAAAAATCCTCTCCTTTCACTCACAGTAAAAGCCAAAGCCCTTCCTCTACCTAAAGGTCATATACTGTCTGCTACTTCCACCTCTGTGTCCTCTTATTCTACTACTCACCCACTCTGCTTGGCCACAAAACACCCCTTGCTGCTCAAGTTTATACACCTATTGCCCCCAGGGAGCATCTTGGACCCCATATCCCTCCTGCTTTCAAGTTTCTTCTCAGGTATCTCCTTCTATGTGAGGCCTTCCTTATTTAGAACTGCTACTCACCCTAACCTTCAGACTCTCCTACCCAAAGACTACTCTGGTTTCTTCATAGTATCTAGCACCTTCTTACATGCTGCTACATATTGTATTTATTCTGTTTAGTGTCTCTTCTTGCTAGAACATTAGCTCCATGACAGTGAATTCTGTCTACTTCATTCCACTGTGTTTCCCAGTGCCTAGAATACAGCCTGGTACATGAGAAAAGCAAAAAAATACTGAATAAAAGGTGCTACTACCAAAATCAGAGGCTAGCCAAACTAACTTAAACAATAAATAATTGTTTCAGTACACAGCAAAAAGATCACAAGGAAATTTTTCTGAAACACATTATGTTATGGTAGGGCAGAATATGATAGTGGTAGGAATGTGTCAGTTGGAATCATTAAAGAGGTTAATAAAGTTCAACACTGTGCAATGTTACATTTGGGAACAATTGCCATTATAAACTCTTTACACTGCACCTTAATTTACACATAAAAACAATACTCCTTCACAGAGATGAATCTGTATTTAAAGACTGTAAAAAAAATTCTTATTTTAATTGGAGAATCTAAGTCAATATTAAATTTCACTATGTGAATACAATTCATGCATGAAATATCTTAGAAGAATTTTTGTTATGTCTGAATTATAGACAATTATTTTATGTTCTCAAAAATAGACTTAAATATTTTATTCATTACTAAGCCAAATAAAGATCTGCTTACTTACAATATTAAATTCTTTACACGTTCCACAGGAACCAAATGAAGAAGTTCAGAAGATTCTTCCAAACTTAGCAGAGTACTTACAGCTTGACAAAGAACAAATAAGTTTCCTAAGCACAGAAAGACAGAAAAAACTGCTTATTATTTCTATGACACAACTATCAAGTATCTTATTTATCCAACATCTGATACTTACAGAACAAGTAAATTCACTTTAAAGTGAATCTGTACCTTCTAAAAATTATCTGTCAGGTACCTGAATTAATAGAAAGGAAAAGAGAAGTTTCCAAGCTTTATATTTTATCTTTTTTAAGGTAAATATGTATTTAGAAGTAGAGAATAATAACTTATTTGCCATTAATTGAGATGAGGATGAAATACTGGTTGGGCATCTCTAATCCAAAAAATCCAAAATCTGAAACATTTTGAATACTGCTATGATGCCCAACAAGTTCCGGATTTTGGAACATTTCCATTTTCAGATTATCAGGTCAGGATGCTCAACCAATGAAGCCTATGTAAATATTCCAAAATCAGAAAAAAATCGAAAACACTCTGGTCCTAAGCATTTCAGATAAGGGACACTCAACCTGAGTAATGACTCAACCCTCTTAAAAAAGCCAAATTATCTTTGTATAAGACTCATGTTGATATTAGTTTCTAATTTATAAAAAGTCACATACCAGTAGCTATTACCTTGAATATATTCAATTAATATTAATTAAACCCCATTTAATTTCTAGCCAAGGGGTCAGTAAACTGTGGCCCACAAGTCAGATATATTAGACAGTCTGTTTTTATATGGCCTGTAAGCTAAGAATGCTTTTTGCATTTCTGAAGGGTTCTTAAGGAGGAAAAAAAAAAGCAACAAAGATAAAACATGTCCATAAAATCTAAAATATTTATTATCTGGTCTTTTTGCCAACCCCTGCTCTACACTCTAGACTACTCAACAGAGCTTTATGCAATGTTAAAAATTATTGTGCTATTTTGTAGCCACAATCCAAAATGGTAACTAGTAGACAAATGCGACTGCTAAGCACTTGAGATGTCTTTTCTTATTTAAGTGAGTAAATGACTACCATGTTTATATGTTAAGAGAGAATACTGTGCTAGAATAAAACAAAATACTTGCTTTTAAATTGCTGACTCATGTACATCTTGGTACACGAGAAAAGCAAACAAATACTGACTGAATAAAAGGTGCTATTTATATGGGAGATGTACCCATATATAATAGGCGATGAAGTGTGGGGCAGGGCAGTTCAATACAGCTTGGAAAAGGCAGGAAGGCCTTCTCAGAGGTACTATACCCGAGCTCAGCTTTGAGAGGTAACTAAGAGTTAAATGAATGACAAAACCTAGAATGGTCCCTAGGCACAGGGAACACATGTTCAAGAGCAAATAGAATATTATGTTGCTCAGGGTGAGAAACAGAAATGCCTGGAGCATGAAGTGTATGCCCGGGATAGGGCAGGCAAAGGACACACAGAGCAAGACACAGGCTGGGGCTTGAACGGTTTTCTATGCCATGGCATCCTTCTGACACTCGACTTTCCTATGTTCAAGTCACCTTGATTTGGTCAATACATTACAGGGTACAAGTGAAACATGCCCTTCTTATGCTCTTTTTTCCGTATTTATCACATAAGGAGTTATGTCAGAACACAATGTTAGTATTATCCTCTGCTATTACATGTGTTTACAATTACTTTATGTGTGCCAGAAAAGACAAAGAGAACAAATGGTGATTGTAACTGACCTTTTCCAAAGCTCCCTCTGTCAACAGTCATGAAAAGTGATTCTATGAAGCATGTAACCAGTGGTATCACCTTCTCTTTCTCAAGAGGTCTGTCCAAGAAGTAGGGAGAAAAAGGGAAAAGTTCAAACAGTCATCCAATGGCTTTTTCACAGAATGGTAAAGAACAACTAATATATTTTAGGCACATGCTATATTCCTTTCAAAATTAAAAGTTTATTTTCTTACCTAATGTGAGGTAAAACAACAAGGGCTGCCCAAGAATGTGAAAGGTAGGTAGTATTTTTACTTGGGGGTAACTGAATTACAGATAAGAGGTGGTCCAAAACTGGAAACTGCTCCTTTCCTGCCTTGGATCTAGTCTTCTTCTGCCTTAAGTAGGACCTATAGGATGAAAATTCAAGTAAATGTTTAAAACTGGAGACAATATAATCACTTATTGCCCTCGAAAGTTTGAAATGACACTGGTTCCTTCTCATTGTGGCACTTCAGGGGAGGAGGGAACTAGTGGTGGTGGTTGAATATAAGTAACTAAACAAATGTGAGTCCTTCCATTGATTTTCACTGTGAGGTCCTTTCAACTCCACTGGCTCTACTTCTTTCCATTTCAATTTGCTTCATAACTTAAACCAAGTCTCTCTCAGTTTTGGATATTACTTAATTTATGTCTTTAAAAACTGGAGGGATAACTCATTCAAATGAACTAATCTCCTCTATTCCCTTTCATTTTTCATATGAATTTTACAACTTTCCAGATGCAGAAATGTTATATAGTTACTGTACTAAAGTTAACAAATATCACAAAAATGATTATGATTTACAAGTAATCTTCTACTGCTTTACTGTGTATTATTACACAATAACATTTTCTGATATGACATGTGGTTTGGGGTATGTTAGTCTATACTATTCTTGCTAGCCTCTTTTTATTCTTGCCCTCATACTATGCCTCAATTCTATCTGAAAGAAATCTGAAGAAAAATTTATCATAAAGGAAAATTATTTGTTTTCCAATTTGTCCTCCATGTCTAGTTTTTTGTTTTGCTTATTTTGTTTTCCCTTTGGTGCTGGGGATGGAACTCAGGGCCTCAGGCATACTTGGTAAGTACTCTACCACTGAGCTATAACCCCAATCCCTCCATGACCAGTTACATTAGCTTATTATGCAAAAACAGTGAAATATCAGGTTTTTTACTCCTATGCCCTTTTTATTATTACAATTAATCAAAAAGTCACAGTCTCATTTAGTTTCATACATATCAGGATACTGAATGATAGGAAATTATAATAAATGGTTAATTTTAAAGGTCAGCTACTTAAAGTCACCACATCCTGATGTATAGTTTTTTTGGCAGTAACCATGAATCAACAATCTACAAAAATCTTACAAATTATTAAGATGTTTTTAAAAAAAGAAGGAAAAAAAGAATGATTAGTTGCCATGTCATTCCCCACCTTTTTCATACCTGCCATGAGTTCCTCTGTTGTGTTAAGGTTCTATGTGATCTGACCCTTGCTTACCTCCCTCACCTCCTGTCATCCACTCCCCTCCTTCTCTAGAGCTCTTTACCCACAGAGACTTTCTCTTTCTGAAATAAGCTGAATTTATTCCTTTCCCAAAGTCTTTGTAATAACTCTTCCCTCCACCTGGAAGTCTTTCATCTGGCTCCCTCCAAGGCTGAATCCTTCTCAGCCCACACATTCTTGCTCCAGAAAGGAACACTGAGTGCCTCCTTCATGCTCCTTTTTATCACTATCTATAATCATCTTGCTTATGGGCTTATCTGCCTCATTCTGTCCCTTCCCATAGAATATTATCTCACCGCAAAAGGAATCTTTTTCTTACTCATTGTTGTATACCAGTGTCTCCAACATTACCTAATACTATAAATATTTATCAAACAACAGAATACTCTGAAAAGCATTTTCACATTAATTATCTTTTTATCTTCAACAAACTTGATGAGTGGACTATTGCTAGACTACTGAAACAATTATTTAAAGCTATTCACAGAAGGAATCAAGACAAAAGTGACCATTTACACATACCATATCTCTGGGGAATGGGAGGGTGAGTAGCAGAGGAATGTTTTCTCAGACAGACAAGGAAGTTGTAGCCCTTGCCTTAAATTAATACATCCAATTTATTTATTGATTTTACCATGTGACCTTCTCAGGAGGATTTGAGAGGGCTGAGATAACAGTGTGAGAAAGTCTGACATCCAGTCACATTAGTGCCTTGGCTTCAAGGAATTCAACCAACAAAGCAACTTCATTCCCATAATGAAGACACCATAATTGTGGCCACTTGCAAGGAATTGGCCTGCCAGAGATTGGTTTGAGGTTGCAAAATCAAGAGAAAAGGTTCAAAGGGATAATTCTATAGGAGTTACTCATTACCCACTCCTCAAGAATTGGAGTTCAGTCAATTAAAACACTAAAATTCTGTTGGCACATTTTAATAAAGAAGATAGGTTTAAGGTAGGCAGAAGATGTTAAGTAGGTGTTAAAAGAGATGGGTTCTCTCAGAATCTCAAGTTGATCAACCTCCAAAGCTATGTGACTGTGGAGACAGTATCTCCCACTTCAATGGATGCTGTGAAACTTTGAAGCTGAGTGCTCGGCACAAACTCAACACATGTGCACTTCCTCTGACTACCTTAAAGCAAACCATAAACACAGAACAGATCGAACTAATCCAACAGACATGAAACCAAATGTAAACACAAAGGAATTACAAGGGAACCCATTTCCTAACCTACAGTTTCTAGAAGCTTATTCACCTGACTATTTGTAAAACGATAAGCTGAATCCTCTCACATATTTAAATGGATTGCTTTTAACTTATAAAGGGTTCAACCTGTTTTGAGTGAAATTAAGAAAGTAATTCATAGTCCTTTAAACAACTTAAATAAGGCAAAAGTATAAAATTTAAAAATGAACAATCACTTCATTTTTCCTCTCACCATCTCCTGACAACACAAAACAAAATTAAGCCTTTGTATCCTTGGGGAGATGTTAATTCTCCCCAAATTGATCAAAAGGCTTAATGCAATTCTTTACAAAATCCCAGCAAAGTTTTTCTGTAGACATAGAAAAGCAAAAGGAATAGGAATAACTAAAACAATTCTGACAAAGAGGAATAATGAGGATTTTTACTTAAAAATCTCAAAACTTATTTTATAGCTAGAGAATTAAGAGAGTGGTATGGGAGGAGGAAAACTTTATGAAATGAGATCATGTTATGCATACTATATGTACAACTTGCTTTTTCCACATATTATGTATTTCTTATTTATATATAATCATTGTTATTTCTCTATCATTATATATGTTAAAACATATAGAGCTTCATTTTTTTACAGCATTCTTGGTGCACTATATTTAAAAAGGTAATCTTACTAACACTATAGGAACAGACTTAGAGAACTCACCCCACCGTCTGCTGTGAGAAAACAAGAGGATACTTTTCAATCGCCATGGAGCCAGCAGTGGGAGGTGCTGCTTTGTTCAGAATAAGCTTGGCCAAAATGGCCAGGGTTTCATCTTTGACCACATTGTCATCAATTAAGAAGCAATTCTCAATATATAAGAGAAAGCTTGGCAGAAAAAGCTAAAGACAAGAAAGGAAATCACACTTGTTAACAGATAAAAATTCTAGAATGCGTAAAAAAGAAAAAAATCATAACATTTCAAAAAAACATGAATTCATAAACAAAGGATCAGGAATCCTAATAGCATTAAAATTTTCCATAGGAACAATGAAAGAAGACAATGTAATACCCTAAAAACTGTGAAGGAAAATGATTTACAATCTAGAATTCTACATCCAGTTTTAAAAATGTAAGGAGAGAATTTCAGATGTACTAAATCTTTTATTTTAATGTTTTTTTTTTTAGTTATACATAACACTAAAATCCATTTTGATATAATTATACCAGCACAGAATATTTTATGCTAATCCAGACCTCAGGACTGCCCCTTCCCCTTCCCCATTCCCTTCTTCTTCCCTCTACTGAACTTTCTGCCATTTACCCATAGTTGGTTGTTTTAATTAATCAGATGTGCTAAATCTTAAAACTTTACCTCCATTTACCATTCTTGGGAACCCTTGGAAAATATAGTTCATTAAAATAAGAGAATAAACTGTGATAAGAAGGAAATCTGGGACCCAGGAAACAGGATTGAGAAGGAAAAGGACATCCTATTATAACATCTGTGTAGTGGGTTAAGAAAGCAACCCATTCAGAATGAATTGTAAAAAGAACTGACTGAACTGCTAAATTCTCTGACAGTTTGCCGTGTGACAGGTATTTACAATGATGCTGGCAGACAGACTCTAGTTTTTAAAAGATAAAGTAATTACTAACTTCAGGAAAAATACAAAGGTATGAAAAAAATGATACGTAATCATAAACACTCTTTGTTTACAGAAACTATGTGGTTCAACCAAAACCTGTGATGTAACTCTATCACAAAGATGATTTACTTTTTTTATATCCATTTACTATATGAAGAATTCTACAGATTGGGACAAAAACTAACAAACTAAGGAAAAGTAGTATATTCAGATGACCCAAAAATATAAAGCAAATGCCAGAAAAAAATAGCAAAAATCATTCATATTGGTCGGTGCTGGTAAAGTGAATATGGAGGACAAATGACTATCTTTAGATGTATGCCACTATTTTAAATTACATAAAAATGATTAAAAACAAAAACAAACAAATAAACGAAGATCTGGAGAGAAATGGAAGAAGAAAAGACATAGTTGCTAAGAAATCAAGAGTGAGATAAAGTCCACATAGAGCAGAAATGAGATCTAGGACATGAATAATAGAGGGTTTTTTTTTCCCCTTCAGTTTTTAGTCAAATAAAATTATATATTATTAAGAATTAATACAACAGGTCTTTGAATTATAACTATTAATTCTACCTTTGTCTCCAGCAGACAGTAAGTATACTGCAAGGTTATTAGTTACAGGATGTGGCAAATACTTGATGGCCATAAGAGGAAACAGGCAAAATAAACTCTGGATTTGACAAAAGGATTTTTTCCATCAGGTATTTCTTTTGAAGCAATGAAATAAACTTTCAATCTTCCTCCAAAACAAGCTGTTTCAGATACTATTTTTTATGCTTCAAATTCACCCAAAAGTTTCTTAAACTGTTTTTTTCAATTTTACTGCATGATTTTGTAACTAGGTTAAAAATTATTAAAAACAGATTGGTTGCTATATATCATTTTAAATGCTTTAGCATATGGAATAAAGTTTTACCTGTAAACCAGAACTGAATATAATTTCTTTAAAATAAGAAGCTGACTAAAACATTGAACACTAAGTCTGTTTCTCTCCAAAAACAAATAAAAATCACAGAATTTCAAATTTGGTTATTTTATCACGACAGATTCAAGGAATACTCAAAATCTAGTATCTTGCTCACCTGCTCAAACTGCTTCATAGCAAACATGACTTCAGAAAAATCCAAAATTAAACGTCTTTCCAATGTGCTCTCAAAAATCTGCAAACCACAGGTAAAAGCTATTAATTTAAGTATAATTACAGAATACCTTCCCCTTTACCCCCAAGAAAGTGAATACACTAAGGGAATGGAGGGCACATCAACCAGCATGCTGTTCTAAAGCTCAGCCTTCTCCAAAGGAACTCGCACAGATGGAAGGGGCATTGTTTTATCAATGACAGAGGCTCTGCCTAAGGAAGGATTTTCTCCAGCTCCACAAAATTGCAAAAGGGCAAAAAGCATGATCCTAACCTTTCCAATGTGTCCAGCTGCATTATGTGATGTTAGAAAACATCTAATATATCAATTTTCAATCACACTTCCCTCCAAACCATCTCTCAAAAATCACTAAAATGTCAGTCTCTTCAAATCATGCCCCTGCTTAGAATTCTTCCAGGGTTCACCATGACTTGTAAGATAAAACCCAACTTATTTTTCCAAAGCTGAACAGAGCTTTGTGGCTATCACATCACACTTCCTCAAGTGTCCATGTGCCCAGACTGTACACATTCCTCAATACAGGTCTTTGCTGTCCCTTCTTAGTGTTTTTAAACTCTTATGACTGGCAGAACACTATAGAACCTTCAAGGACTATTTCAAATATAAATCTTCAAAAATGTTTTTCTGTTCCTCAATCCCAGGCAGAATTAATGGTTATAATTCAATATGTATCTCAAACAAATCAGTTCTCTAGATTTTAACTACTGACTCCCAGACCCATTCTCTAACATCACAAACTGTAGGGATTACAGGGTTATCCCTGGAACACCTAGTTCACACATAGTAAGTTATCCATGTTCACTAAATATTTGCTCTAGAGATTTAGCTTTTACCCCACTTTATTTCCATTACAGCATACAACACGTCTTCTTAACAAGATTATAAATTCCTTGAGGACAGAGCCTTTGTCAAGCTTCATTTGTATTCCCCAGCAGGCTTACTCGATGCCAAACATATTATTAACTACTCAATTAATATTTGTTGAAATAAATTACTTTTTCTAAAGTTTCTCTGATGAGGGTCTCCGGCAAGGAAACATTTTCACCGAGAATCAAAGCAGAAATTACATCCAAGAGAGTTTCCCAGCAAGATGTGGAGAGATTGGGTATTTGTAATGTTTCAGACAGTACCTGCAAAGATAAAAGAAAAACAATGTAAAATCCACTTTTAATCAACAAGCTTTTAAACATATTAAGTTGAGAACTCACCTTACACACATCAGTAGGTTCAGTTACCTTTGATCCATTACCATGTTTCACAAGTATCAGATATATTTCTAATAACCTTTTAATCTGTTCAGAACTTTCATAACAGTTCTTTTTTGTTACTTTGTTATGTAGATCCAGGAGTGATTCCTGCAAACAATGGATTTAACAGAGAAAATAACTGAAAGATACTAAACTCAATTTTTCATCCAATAATGAAAATGTTGTGACTTATTTGAACTTTTTCATTCTTTTGCTTTGGAAAGAAAAGACACTTATGGGGATACACTAGATAATGAGAGCTACCATTTACTGAATGATCAATTCTTAATTCTTTGAAGTAATTAGCATTTTCACAGCAACCCTGAAGTAAAGAATATTGACATCATCCTTACTAATCACATGAGACTGAGGAATAGAGATTTAAATTAACTTCCCCAAATTACACTAGTAGTAAGTGGTGGAGCCAAGATTTAAACAGACAGTGTGGATCCAGAGCCTCTCTCTTTTTTTTTTTAGGGGGCGGGGGGGGGGGTACCAGAGATTGAAGCCAGGTATCACTGGGCTACATCTCTAGAACTTTTTAATTATTTTTATTTTGAGATGGATCCCACTAAGTTGCCGAGGTTGGCTTTGAATCCTCCTGCATCAATCTCCCAAGCAGCTGGGTTACAGGTGTGTCCAAAGGTTCTTGTAACACTATACATCACTGTATCTCAAGACATCATATCAAATAAAAAGAGTACTAAGGGTAATGGAAAGGAAAATCTTAAAATGTATGTAGAAGAGTGCTCTGATAGACTCAGAACAACAAAAAAAAACTCAACACTTCTTATTATATACCCATCTTTAAAACTTAGAACTCACTTGCAAACAGTCAAAAAATGTACCAAAATGTTCCTTGTAGATGTGGAATACAGTGGATTTGGCCATGTTTTTGAGTGTTTCTCCAACTAAAATCCATGGTAATTGAGTTTCTGTTTCAGTAACTGGTCCTAGTTTTTGCAAAATTAGTTTCACTGCCTGTAGTAAAACAAGAACAATTTAAATTATTTTAAGTATTAAACTGTGATTTACCATTCTAAATTAGCTACCTTAAAAATCTGTTCAAGAATTACCAAGGATATGGGAGCTTTGATGGTTAACTGTGTCCCAAGGAATTCCCAACCTAGGGTGGGGAATTTTACTGTACAACTGACCCTCTCTACCTACTTGTGCCCATTGATATCTGGGTTATTACCTCCTACTATCCACAATGAAGAAGATAGAAATGACTCTGAAAGTAAACATACCCAGGGCTGATGTGTCAGAAAGCATTCTACTCTCAAGTATAACTAATTAGAACCAAAAAAAGTACCTAGGGCCTACAGCAGGAAGCAATGTTATTAATCCTCTAATTTTCCCACTTAGTGCTTTGTATTTGTTCTAGGTTACCTATCCTTCTGCCATAACATTTGCCTAATTCTTCTCTATTTTTCTCTTTAATCCTTTTACATAGACCCCACCCACAACTTCCCATCATTAATTACCTGGCTTGTACAGGAGTGAAACATATTTCTAACTCCTTTGCACATTTCAAAGAGCAACTGCCCAACACCCTCCACTTTTTCTGGATGGTCATTAAAATCAAGAAACATTAAATTGAAAAGTGCATTTTTATCAGAGACCTAAAATATAAAATGAAAAAGTATATTTTCAACAAAAATACATTCAAATGAAGAAATCTTACTTCCTATTCTACATATTCTTATTTAAACATACTTAGCAAACAAACATTTGTAATGTTCTTGAGTTACTACAATAGTGTACTCTCATTTGTACAATCACATAGAGGAGTGATGAATTCACTAGTATGATAGGAAGATACCTACAAAAAAACTACATAAGGCAACATTTTATAATTTAAAACAAATCATATATTTGTATTTTATGAGTGTGGAAGAAATGTGATACCTATTTTTTTGTTGTTGTTGTTACAAAACCAGTCTAAAATTTACTAGGGAAATTTTTAGACAAACACAAATCACACTACGCCTCCATTTTTCAAGGAAACTGTTACAGAACTTCCTGTTCATCTTACTGTGAATGTATTACGGATTTGAATTTGAAAATACTTTTGAAATATACACACAGAAAGTTACCAAAAACCTAAATAACAAGAGTGACCCCAAATTACATCAAATTAATTAGTGAGCAAAGACTAAACTTTACAGAGATATAGTCAAAATAGTATCAGGTTTGTCTACGTATTTTAAAAAGTTAGTCCATAATAGCCATATTTTTACAAAGTGTCTACTTCTGGTCATCAGATTCTTGATGATCAACTAGCAGCAAATATATAAAACATCAAACTAACCTTTCTCATCAAAAATGTAAAGCTTTCAGCAGCAAAATTTCTTATGTGTAGTTTTTTATGAGCCAGGAGTGTACTATACATGCTATAAATGAGAAAAATAAGATAATTTATTAACCATATGACTCTAATAAAGATATACTACATGTCAGCAATAAAACTAACACTGTGCTAAGCATGCGAGGAATATCTAAGAGGTATAACACAAGTTTAACATCTTAATTACTTAATTACATGTCAAACGCAAGACTTGAGAGTCCCACATTCAGTGGTGCTGGTCTTATAGCAAAGACTCCATGAAAAGCTAAAACTAGCAGTGAGTTCTGAATGACAGAAATTCTGTAGGGAATGTTAGGATAAACAGAAGAATAAAGACAGAACAGGCAGCATTGATTATGGTCAAGAAATAATAAGGAGGCTATTCTGTCTCAAAGAGAAAGAATGTTGGGCTGGGGATGTGGCTCAAGCGGTAGCGCGCTCGCCTGGCATGCGTGCGGCCCGGGTTCGATCCTCAGCACCACACACCAACAAAGATGTTGTGTCCGCTGAGAACTAAAAAATAAAAAATATTAAAAATTCTCTCTCTCTCTCTCTCTCTCTCTCTCCCTCTCTCCCTCTCTCTCTCTCTCTCTCCCTCTCCCTCTCCCCTCTCTCACTCTCTCTTTAAAAAAAAAAAAAAAGAGGAAGAATGTTGGTGGTGAGATGCAGAGGCTGGGGGAGAATAAAGGTGAGAGGCTGAAAAAAGCTGCAGAAAAAGTTACTCACGTAAACAGATAGCTGTGAACACCAAGCAGATTAATTTTAACTCTAACTTACCTCTACGCAAGAACTTACTCTGTGTTACTTTCATTTAATCAGCACAAGAACTCTTTGAGATGAGTACTATTATTACTCTCATTCTACAGATAATGAAACTGAGACACAAAGACTAAGTTACCTGCTGAAGGTCACATATCCATGCAGCTATAACAAATTACTTACATAAATTGGCCTCTCTAATATGGAAGATAATGGAATACGAATTTCTCTCTCATTTTGGCCATATTCCTAGTTCCCAACAACTTCTTACTCACAGCAGGTACTAATAAATAATGGCTAAATAACAAATACTTTCAGAAAGATTAATTTGGGAGCAAGAGAAAGGATAAAATAAAGGGGAGGGGGGAGAGACAGGTAATCCACTTGGAAAGCTGATAACATCAGGCAAACTTGGGCTGATGATAGAGGAAGATGGTAAAGGATAGACCCAAGAGACATTAAAGTATCTGCTGCAATGAAATAAAAAATCTTACAGTAGTCCACAAGACCCACCATGAACTGGCCCCCATCTACTAGTACTCTGACATCACCTAATTGCTCTTATTATTATTCATGTTCTTCATTGAACATGCCAGGCATGTACCTCAGATGTTTCTCCCCCATTAAAATGTCTTGGTAAGAAGAGGGATTTTCATGTTTTATTTGTGACCATATCTCAAGTGCCTTCCAAGCAGAGAGCATGCAGTAAATACTCAGAGTACATGTGTACATAACAGCATCTTAGAGTCCTTGAAGATGACTGTGTCAAATATGCTTTCAAGGTGTGATACAGGAAGACTGTCAGTATAACTGATAAAAAAAGAAAAAAGGGCAGCCAAATGGGACTTGGTACAAGGTATGCCCTTAGTTCATATTTATGAGCACACGAATAAATAAAAGGTAAGAAAAGATGGTGTGAACAGAGATGTGTTAAAAACCTGGTTTTAACAATATTCAAGTAAAAATATCCAGGCCATTGAAGATGTCACACACTGAAAGCAAATAAATTTAGAATTAAAGAACTTTTCTTAGGAGACATAAAAGTGATAGTTTTTATGACAGCTGAAGTTATAAAACCAAATAAACTATACTCCCCTAAAAACCTCATAGGTTGTTAATGACACAATCTTGGCTTTTAATCATTTTATTCAAAGCTTCATAGAGAAATAGTCAAGAGTAGAAAAATACTTCTTTCTCATCCTTTGTTCAAAGTTCCTAAAAGAAAAGGGTGGGCAGGTAAAGGGGGTGGCACAAAACCACTGTTCTACTTTCTGATAGCGGGTAAACAGTTGACCGCTGATCTTAAGTATTCCTGTGGCGATTACCACGTTGAAACAATCAGGAGACCAAATCCCATCAAATACCAAATTTAAACAGATAATAATCTTTCCTTAAAATGCTACCATGGAAGTCATTCTCCTTCCCTGTCTACATAAGCTCAAAAATACTGGGTATCTCTTTTAGCTTAGTAAGCATAATGGTAGCTGGGTAAATAAGTGTTTAAGACAGGATTCTTAAAGAGTTCATGGGTTTAAAGGAAACAGCACTATACTACAAATAGTTAAAATGAAAGCTGTGTAATATAAATGATAATAAACAAATGCTTTCACTTCTGGTAAAGGTGCCTGGGAATATTTGTGGAAGTTATGAAATCCAAGTTAGGTTTGGATGACTGGGTATAATTTCAATAGTTGTAGATGAGAGAAGGTTAGGTCAATATAAACAAGATACATTCAACGCAGATTGCTAGACTAGATAATGAGTCACTCTGGCTGGCAAATCAACTCTATATAAGGAAATAATTAGGAATCAAGCTGCAAAGGTAGTTTAGAGTCAGGAAGCGGCCAGACAGAAGAGAAATATAAATAAAAAAACATACTGGAGAGAGAAAAGGGTCACCTGTATATATTGGACATGTCCTTCACCATCAATCTCCACAGATACTTGTAAAGATATGACAGTGAGGTAAAAGCCCATTCTAATAATTCGGTGTCCTGGGTCTCTAGGATGGATGTGATGGTCAGGAAAAAATCTTGAAAGTGTGGATAGAAATCCATCTGCAGATCTCGTGCCAACTGTACAACCAAACTGGATTTTAAAAAGAAGAAACTGATTATGTAGTTTTTTTTTTTTAAATAAAGGTTATAAATCTATATGATGATAGATTACCTATGATCATCAGATTAATTAATTCAAAATACTTCTAAATCAAGTCTTAAGAGATACAAAATTCTTCAGATCTTAAAGTGTTCAACAAAAAAATCAGGTCAGAAGGTACATTTCTTCAAGGCTGTAGTTACCTGCTTCCATAGTATATATTAAAAAAAAAAAAAAATGGGGTTCTTTTAGGAGTACATGACAAATGCAAAATTACACACCTAGGATTCTGTTTAATGATAATGCACATTTTCCTGATATTCTGATCTAACAGGAAAGGTAAATTCTTCTTGTTTCTAAATTACAAATATCTGATCCAAGGCATGTGCAGCTATAAAACACAATCTTTCTTAAAAGTTAAAAAAATATCAAATTTTCTCTCAAGATGTTACTTACTCCAAAAGGGGTTGGTAGGCAAAACTGTTCTTAATTTGCAGGTGAGTCTTCAAACTCTGAACGATTTCATTTTGATGATAGACCAACTGATTAAATGATTGGCATTTGCCAATAACTTCTTTGTAAAATTTGCCTGGGTGAAAAAAAGAGAAAGGAATGTGTTCTGCTTTCTATCACATTATTATTTAGCTGTTTTGAACATATAAAGTACAAATTAAAACAAAATTTAAAATACCGAAATGTTCCGTAAGATTTAATTCTCTCCATTTCAGCAGACCCTCAAAGAAGTAGGTTTCAACCTCCTGCCAAGATTAAAGCAGTCCATTAATCAGACAAGTACAAGAAAACTATGACAAAGTTTAACAATAATAATAATGATAATAATATTAATATGTTAGGACAATAACTAAGAGTTTAAAGTCTTTTTTAGTTGTTTTTGAAAAGTATGTTAACTAACACTTTAAAAAGCAATTAGAAATGATAGTATCAACAGATAATTTATAAAAACAAAGTTTTAGGCTGGAAATGTAAATCAGTAGCACAATGTTTGCCTTCCATGCACAAGGCCCTGGGTTTAATCACCAAAATATAAAAGTAAAATAAAAACAATGTTTTGTTGATTTGGTTGTATTGAATGATTCTCTAAAGCCCACAAAATAGTCACATAGAAAAAAATTCTTTTCTATTTTATTTTTTTGCAAGTTTAGACACAGAAAAAAAAAAGTGCTGATTCTTTACAGTTCTTTCATGGTGATTTTGGAAATAACTGCTACAACTTTATGGCAAAGCTATCTGGCATTTCTATTAAAATTAAAAATAGATTTACCCTTTGATCTAGCAACTCTATAGTTTTTTGAAACAAAAAACTGCAAACATAGAAGTACAAAAACGTATATCCGGTTCTACTATAGTGGAAACAAAACAGCCTAAAAATCCAACAATAGGAAAACTGTTGGAATAACTATAGTCTAAATATAGTAAAATATATTATGTGGCTATTGAAAAAGAAGTTCAATCCCCAGCATTAAAAAACAAAACAAAACAAACAAAACCCCACTATATTTTATATTAAACTAGGAGGATATTGAATGTTGATATACTCCCAAAGTGACAAAAGCCAAGTTACATAGTGAAATATACGTTGGGATCTAATTTTTACAAAACAAAAACCTCTGTAAATGTTGGCGTATGTTTATATGAGTATGAGAGAAAACTGTGGAAGAATACACATATACTGAACCATTAATGATGATTTCCTTAGCAATAAGGAGAACTGTCTTTTTTCTAAGTTCACAACATGTTGGTTATCTCATTAACACAGTATATATTATTTTGTTCTTTGAAAGATAAAGCCAATAAGTAAATTATTACCATGCATGTGTATATATGCACATGCACATACACACATACATATACAGAGAGAAAGACAGAGACAGAAAATACCTAGGCACATACCTGAACAACATGCCAAAAAAATTTTTTTTCAGGGCTGGGGCTGTGGCTCAGTGGTAGAGCACTTGCCTAGCATGTGTGAGGCAATGGGATTGATTCTCAGCATCACAGATAAATAAATAAAATAAAGGATCACTGACAACTAAAAAAATATTTTAAAAAAAATTTTTCCATTAAATTGTGTTTTGAAAATTTTAAAAGATAAAAATGAGATAAAATAAAAATAAACAAGGAGAATATAGGAAAAAGAAAATCCCATTAAATTTTATTTAGCACCCCTAAGGTAGAAGAAAAATAAACATTACAGTTTAAAATCTAAATGAAAAAGATATTTCTAGCATTCCATACTTACTGACACATGTCAGACACTTATGACATACCACATCCCTGCTCCTCCCACCAAGAGATGGAGTCTATTTCCTAATCCCATGAATCTGGCCTGGCCTCAAGACTTGCTCTGGTCAATAAAATTCAATCGAAGAGACACTGTGATACCAAAAGCAAGGCTTTATGCTTCTACTTTTACTCTCTTGGAAAGATTCTCCATCATAAAAAGAAGACTAGTCTATTGGAGAAAAAGAGGCATGAGGAGAATCAAGACCAACAAGCCCCAGCCAGCTGCCAATCATGTGACTGAGGCCATTCTAGACCACCCAGCCCAGGTCCTATCCCATGCTCTCTAAATTAACATTCTACCCCTTAGTACTTTTGAACTTTTCTATGGCTTAAACTATAAGCCATCTACTGAATGTCAAATCTAATTCTACCTCTGAAATCACCTATTCTCGAGATCCATATACCCAAATATCTTTCGAATAGTATCATTTTCATGTCCATAGGTACTGAATATCAAATTCTACTAGTCTCAAATGCAACAAATTATCTTCTCTCCAAAACTCATGCTCCTCTTCCTACAACTCTATCTTGATAAGTGACATCCTCAATCACCCAGTTATAAGAACCAAAACCTTTAACACCATTCTCCTCCTTCCTGCATATCCAGTAGGTCATACTTCCTTAGTATCTTTGGAATTCTTCCCTTCTCTCCATCTTGACTGGAACTACCCCATAATAATTTCTTACTTCAAATGACTACCAGATCCTTACAACTGGTTGCTCTGACTCAAGACCCATTCTTTCCTCTACACTAAAAACAGATCAAAAACTTAAAGCTTGATTCACGTCTCTCACTCCCACAGCTTCAAGAAAAATCTGAACTTAGAATGGCATATGAAATTCTTTCTTTGTGTTGCCTTAAATGTGACATGCATTTCCTAGCCTCTGTTCCTTTATGTAGGCTTCTCCCTCAGCCTGGAATAGCGCTCCCTGTTCTGCTTGCCATGCCAAAATCTATACAAATAATGAAATTCAATTCAAGTAGCATCTTGTCTAGATCACCTCTTTGACACTCCATTCTATACCTCCAAAGCATTTAGGGTACTCTGTCTTCACTATGAGTTCCCAAAGCATTATGTGCTTACCTAGGTAACATGATTTAACACACTGAACCTATACAGAAGAGACAATGCTTTTAAAGACACAGTGAGTAGACTTTGACTAGAGCCAAATGAAGAATAAAAACTAAAGTTGAATTCTCAAGTTAAAGGCATGTTATACAAGACCTTAAAAGGTTAGTCAGTGGAGGAATAATGAATTGATACAGTAAAATGAGGAAGATTTCTGTCCAAAGGGATGACATAGGTAGAATGTGATTAGAACTGGAAAATCCTGTAGTCTAAACCCCCCCAATTTTTTTTTTAATAGAGGAAACTAAGCCCCAGAAAAGTGATTCATCAAAATCACTTTAAAATAATACAAACATGCAGCAGTGTCAGAATGCACAAGAGAAAGGAAAAGGCTTGAATCACAAAAGCCAGTTGATTATCAAGTCAAATCAACTGCCTTTATAGCATCATTCAACAGAACTTTCTGCAAGGATGGAAAGAAATGTTCCCTATCTATACTTGTCCAATATGGTAACAACTAGACATGTATGGCTAGTATGGCTTCTGTGTTAGACAGCACAGGTCTAATGCATTTCATGCTCATGTAAGAATAGTTTGAAAAAGAAATCACTTTTATTAATAGAGAAAACTGAAAAAAAAATACAGGAAAAGCATCACAAATACTTTAAGACTTTCTAATATCACATTTTTCTTACCTCCTTATAACTTGCTGTTCTATCGATACGGTGAATAATATCAATATTCACATTCCCCAATCGTTCAGCAAATGTAAGAAACTGGGGAGGGAAAGCATATTTAAGATACATTATCATTTAGTACTTATAGCATTTTGAATATCTGAGTGCTATATAATAATCATATGTGGGCAATTTTCTTATGAAACAAACAAAAAAAAGTGTAAAGGTTCAAAAACCCTTATGTGCAATCATTACAAATAAATGTATGCTTTGCTTGGCATTTCAGACTTGTGTTTTCTATCAATCATAAACTACATAAATGAATTTTAAACTAAAAGAAAGCATCACTGATGAAACACAAGGGTAAGTATAAAAACAATTGAATGGCACAAGACTTTAAACAAAGACACTGCATTACTATTGGAGGATAATTAATTTTTCTGTATATTTGCATTAAGTTCTTCCAGCTATGTTATTTCAAATAAGATTTCCATACTAGACTGGTAAACCTACGTAAACGCTGAAGATTAGATTATCTGGATTTATTAGTTTCACACCACTACACAAGCGCAGGGACCCAGCTAAGTTTTTGCAATAAGAGTGATTTTTAAACCTGCAATAAGAGTGGTTTTTAAACCTGGAAACAAATTGCCAGGAAGCACCCAGAAAAAGAGCTACAGTAGCCATTAACTGGAAGTCACTTATCTTCTCCCGCTTGTTTTTTAAAGATAAAAAATCAAGGGAGATTCTGGGATAATAAATTTCACTCTAGACTGAAAGGTATCCGGGACGGCCCAAATCTCACAAGCTATCAGCGAAAGCTTGAAAACTTTCCCTCTCCACTTTTACTACACCCGGAATCTTCCACTTTCGCCAGAGCCTCCTGACAAGTGTCCCACTCTCTGCCCAGACTCTGCAGCCCCAAGAGTTCTGTGCCAGTCTTAAGCTGAGGCAGGAGGTACCCGTGGCTCCCGGCCCAAGCACTCGCGCTCACCCGGTAGGTGTTCTCGGTCTTGTGGGAAATGGGTTTTATCTTCATGGCTGAAGAGGGGCAGCGGCACGGAGGACCTCAGAAAGGGTCGAAGAGCTACAAGCGATCGCTGCCAGGACAAAGTAGCTCGCGTGCGGTACTCTCCGAGTCTCAGTAGCCCAGTCTTTCTCACGTGCGGATGGAGCCCCAGGGCAGCGCCATGTTGGAAGCGGGGAGGAGCCTGAGCTGGTCACGTGGGCGGAAGAAGCGTCGGAGCAGGCGCACTCTCACGGGTCGGAAGCGGGCGAGGGGCGGGGCCGCTTTGTCCTGGCTGGCACATGGCTGCGGTGTTTTTTTCTCTTGATTAGCAGGATAAATGTTTTTATTATAAAAGAAAACATGCGTGGTGCTTGGGACGTAGCTCAGTGCTAGAGCACTGCCCTGAGTTCGATCCCAGCACCCTCTAAAGCAAAAAAAACAACTAAGTTTGTCATCATTAGCAGCTAACATTAGCTGCTTCTCACTATTACCCTGCACCGTGCAAAAGCTCTTTCCATTCATAATTTCACAGTAAAGCTGATTGTGAACGCTAAGCGTAAAGGAGGGTTGTATCTTCAAGCCTCTTTGGCACGCTAGGAAACAGATTATACAGCTGGTGTCCGAATTTACTCTGACTGAGGTCACTTGCTTTTAAATTCTGATAACCACTATGCTTGGAATAAATTTTAAAAACAGAAAAGGAAATTTAAAGAAAAATCTTTTACTTTCATGTACTGTTAACTCATTTGGTGTTTTTCCCATTTTAATGTCTGTGCATAGCATATATTTTAATAATTGTACAATTTTACACATATACACAGTTTTTAGATATAATTTTAAATATAATCCCACACACACTTAACATTGATTTGTTCAAATATTTGCTTAGAGTCTACTATGGGCCAGTATTCTAGGAGTGAACAAGAGATAATATTAATAATTATGTTTGTAAATATTTAGTTTGAGTTCCTTACATCTTGGGGGAGAGCCGAGGAGAGATGTTAAATAGACATGCATACATAGCTGTATATATCAGCATAGAGATCAGGACTTAAGGTGTGACTTAAATACATTAAATACCCCGAAATACCTCAAGCCTGAGATACTGGTGACTTGTAGGAGAATCAGTGAAGTAGAAATGGATTAGTCATGGAATGGAAACAGAGTCAGTGGGCAGCTGTCCTGGACACTGAGGGTAGAGAAATCACTGTTGGATTATAACAATGTGACAGTCTAATTACCTTGGAAGTACAGTCTGGTGTGGAAGAAAAGAAACAAAATATTAATGGATCAAGGAAGGAATCGGGTGAAAAAGAACAGTAGGCACAACATATTGAAACTGTTATTGTCATTATATCACAGACATTTTCAATGTCATTGCAAGGTCATTTAAAATATTTTAATGGCTCCATAGAATTTATGGATTTTACTTTTTAATAACAAAATATAATAAAACATTGAGATACCCCATAATTGGTTTCCAATAGACTAATAATTAGCTTTTTTTTTTTTTCTCTTGCTCTCTTTAGGATATGCTTATCCTTTTAGGGATCACATAGCCCTCAGGAAAGTCTACCAAAGCTGTAGACCTTGTCCCCAGAAATATGTAAGTAAGCTTATTCACACTAAAATATATAGATGATTTCATAGGTTTGAAGCCTGCAGTTAACTGAAGGTGGGAATCCCGACTCTAAACAAAGTTCCTTATCTTTTGCTAAAATTGCTACCCAATAATTGTACCCCTTTTTTTCTTTGTTATTTGCTTTTGGTAATAGTTAGTGGGACAATAGAGAATGGGGAGAAAAATGAAAAATCAAGGAAACTAAAAGAATGGATACTTATACATAAGTTATCTTTCACATTCGTTGTTGTCTTGATTGTTACTGGACAGTTACTTCTTTGAATAAGAATTGCTGTTATTGTGCAAAGGAGATTGATCTCTACTGCCAGGGCTCCCAGGCTCACACAAGTGCTCTGCCACTGCTATCTGAGTCTCGGTTTACTTTTCTAAAATCAAGAAGAATATATTGATTTTCAGAATGTGGGTTCTCTGACCACATCATCCCACTGCTGAGTCCTCAGAGCCCCAAGAAGAAGTAGGATGATAATCTCATTAACACTAGAAACCAGGAAAACTTGAACTTGTTGTGACCGAAAAGTGAATCCAGATATAGTTGGAAAAAATTTTCTCATTTACTCAGTTGACAAGTATTTATTGAGTGCCTATTATAGTCAAGCCTTGGCCTAAAGGCTGAGGTCCTTGTCCTCAGGAGGGTCATGTTCTAGTGTGGGGATATTACAAAAAAAAAACAACATATACATTTATAGACTGTCAGGTGTGATAAGTGCTAAGGAGATAAATATAGTAGATGAATAGTGAGAATGACAGAAACTATTAATAATTCCACAGAATTAGTACTCTGTTTCATTTTTAAGAAAAAGAACCCCACCACCACTAGGGCTGGGTATATAGCTCAGTAAGTGCTTGCCTTGCGTGCACAAGGCCCTTGGATTCAATCCCCAGCATCTCAAAAAAAAGACAAAAGAACCCCATTTTAATCATTAACTGATTGTTTGCCCTAGCTCCCTTCTTCCCAACCCTACCCTCGCACCTAAATATACCCTTGTGACCAAGTTCAGGCCAATTGAATAAGAGTGGAAGTGCTTTATGCCATTTCCAGGCCGTTTGTTGAAAGATTGCCATCCTCTTCTGGAGCATCTATAAGGTGATCTAGGTTTGTGATCACAGAAAATTCTGGAGACAAATTGTGGGCCTCATCATATACTTTTGGATGTTTTCTCTTAATGAAATACTGTATTTATAATCAAATTCTGTGTGGGAGGATGTATTTCCAGAGATAACAGTAGATATTTAACCCAAGTTATGAATAATGACCAGACCTCTTCATGCCCAGTAACATCTCTGCCACAAAATACATAGTCACAGAATTGTAAGCATTGATTTATTTTCATTGTACAGATGAGGGAAACCCTAAGGAATAAAATGACCTTACTCCAGCCCAAGAAGACACAGGAAATTAACAGAAGAACTGAGAATTGCAATCCAGTTTCCCTGACTCCCAATATTACCCCCTTTCTATTAAAAGCTGCATTAACATTCTAGGTAGACTAGGTGGTGGTGAGTATTTCAAATCACAAAGCAATTCTCAGAACTTTTGAATCGGATTTGGTTGTGGAATCCATTATTTTCTTTAAGCAGCAGATTTTCTTTCCTAATGACACTTTGCATAAAACTGTGTGGGATGAAAAACTGCACTGTTACAAATCATATAATCTCAATGGAGATAGATAATTAGTATTTTTAAGGCCTCTTATTTATAAAGGACTTGCAGGTTTTCAAAGAATTTAACATTCATTATGTCCTCTGATCTTCTTGACAGCCCTGTGAGGTAAGCAGTGTAGATAAAATTTCTACTATACTATAAAGAAAGAAAATAGTCCAAGAGACAATAAGCAACTCAGCCAAGGTCATGCTTCTTTTCTGGGATGATGATGCTGCCAGATTTTCTTACTCCAGCTCCAAATTACTTGGCACCACGTTGCATCTTCCCAGGTGATTAATAGCTGGCACTTAATAGCTCTTACTCTGTTCCAGGCACTGTTCCAAGTGTTTTGCATATGATCACTCATTTACTCTTCCTACTAGGTAGATTCTATTATTATACTCTTTACTGATGGGACAACTGAGCCAGAAACTGAGTAACATGCCTAAGGTCAGATAGCCTCACAAAGCAGTCAGAGCTAGGATTCTGTGCTCAGAATCTATGGTCTCAGAAGCTGCACTATGTTGCCTCTTCAATCAGAAGAACTCAGAAGCAACTTTATGATTCAGGTGACTCAAGGGCTCAATTCAAGTCTTTGAGATCACGTTCAGATATCCCGTTGCTCCTGTGACTGTCCTTTGATGTGTATGACCACTTGGTCTTATTATTCACTTATGTAGAGATGTGATCAAAATTTGGTTTTAAAATCGTACATCTGGGTGGGGTGGAAGAAGTATAGAGCCAACCTGAGCAGTCATCATTTCACTCTTTTGCTTGTGTTCATTAATAATATGGAGTAGATATATGTTCTTTTCACCTACTTTCTCTGTTTTTGTTAGCACTATCTCAATTTTCTTTCAGGAAATCCCCTCTTTACTCATTGTCAATCCATGTAGTTTCAATACCAACACATTTCCTGTCTATAGGGTTGGATCATTACCCAAGTACAATGAGAGTATATCCTTTGGGGAGGGGCTGATTCAGGGGTCTGTATCTGATTCTAATCCGTTCAACGAAAGTTGGCCCTACATCTTGAACTATTTGAAACAGAACACCCCACCACCACCACCACACACACACACACACACACACACACACACACACGCTTTTATTGAGTAACTCTTACAGTCAGGTGTAAGCTCAAAGCTGCTGGTGGCTATCTTATCCTAATGAAGGAGAACTGGCAGACAGATAAAAGTAGAACCAAGAGAAACAAGTCCCTGATGATAAATTTCAGGTACTTAGATCTAGCTGTGTCTACCCCTGGACTTTTCAATAATGTAATCCAACAAATCCTCTAAATTGGATTTCTGTTACTTGCAATTTAGATTAAACTTTTCTGATTAATTGGTTTGATGAATATAGGCATTGTTCATACATCAGACATTCTCCCTTGCCTAGAAACTTGGAATTTCACTGTAATACTGGTATTTGTTGCCACAATAAATCTGTATTAAAAAAAAGCCACACACACACAGTGACATGCAACAGGTCTACAGTTGGCTGGGTGGTTCAGTTATTGTGGGTTGATATGGTTGATCTTGCTTGGACTTATTCATACATCTGTGGTCATCTGGCATACGAGATGGAGGCTGGTTAATCTAGTACAACCTTGGTTTAGATCCCTCCACTGCTTAGCTCTGCTTCACATGGTGTCTCATCATCCAGCAGGCTAGCTTGTGCTTTTTCCATGGAGAGGTAGAGTTCTGAGAGAGACTGGTAAATTGTGAAGGCTTCCACAGCATGTTTACTGTACACAGCCTGGTTGTGCTAGGTCAGTGGGATAGGTTGCCAAGAGACCAAAGAAAGTATCTGGAGATGGTATGCAAGGCATGAGGCTTTTTGAAAAATGAATACAGGGGGTATCCAGTGGTGATTGTCTGGACAGATAGTACCTTCATCCCTGACTGTGCTTCACCAAGTAATCCCTCCATCCCTCACAATGTTACTCCCAAAACTCCAGTGGTAACAGATTGACAAATAGTACCTTCATTCTTCACAATGCTTTGTCAGAAAATAGTACCTCCATCCCTATGATGCGTTGTCCAGGGGCAGCCCGCTGGATGAGTTGCATTTATCATCTCTATAGCACTCTCAATTCTGCACCAGTTACTTCAGGGCAAAGGTTTTATAAGTAAGGCAACAGAAGCAGTGACATCACTGGTTTAGTTTGCTTTGTCCCATTGTATGATTACCACCCCCAAGAAATAGGTATGCACACAAGAAAGTAGCTTTCTACAGATGCCACTAACTTGTCCTAATTCCTGCATACACTAGAGAAAGCCATTGTCCTTGGAGATATTATTTATCTGAACATTCCAGCCCAGACTCACTCATTGTTTCCTTGACTTGGCTAGAGAATGGAGAGGGGCATTTCAGGAACATGGTGTTGTACTGTCCATTCTTTTCAGGAAGGATGACACACTCCACCACCCATATGCCTGAATTTTCTCACAATTTTATATTGCACCCATTTTTTTTGTGATGTTTCTCAGGCAGTATACTAAGATTTAAATTGTAACAAAGAAAGAATAACAAACTATATCAAGTCTTATTGTAAGAGCCCTCAGACTCAATAAAATATATCTCCAGGTAATACTAAGAGACTGTAACCAAGCAGAAATAGATTGACACTAAGTGTATACATAGTGTTAATATGGGTCTGTAACTTATTTAGGGCCAAAGACATATTATGAGAATTATTAGGGACATATGTGTTTATGAGGGCACCAAGTGCTTGGTAGTCAGCATATTTATTGTCATTCTATTTTGCAGTACTACCTTTTACATTTGAGTAGTTTCTGTATTAAATCAAGTTATAACTCTGAATATTATTTAAGGCAGTGGAGTGTTTAGCTAAACATCAGCTTGAAACTAGATAAAAATGCTTGTTGTTTGAGGAAAAAGTATAGCACATGGGTAAAACCTCTAGGCAGCTCAAGTTACTCTATGCCTAGCTTTCACTATGTCCCAATTAGTATGGGCCATAGATAAATAGATAAAAGTGGAAAGTGTGTGGGATTAGGTATGTAGGGTCTTTTGTAAGTGCATCAGTCTATATAGTCATAAACAGGTATGGCCACCCATGACCTATAACATACCCATAACCTCCCCCCCGAGGGGTGCACATGCTGTTTGACTTTGCCATCCTAAGTGGTCAGTGTATTTGAATATAGTGGTAAGATATTTATTGAGAGTGGAGAAATACTATTGCCACTTGTCTTTTTCATACAGAGAGGAACTTTTCCTCTCACTTCAGTTGTACTTAGCCATCCCAAGCCATTAAACACAGTGTATCTTAGTAAAGGCTTGGTCATGTTTATTTGTTCCCATTGTAAACAGAAGATGTGATATGGGTGTCCTTAAAAGAAGGTAAATTTAGGTTTAAATCCATAGGCCAGTTATTCAGCTGTATCCATGAGAACTGGGTGTTATTCCGGCTTAACATTTGCTTCCACTGAACCAAGGTGGCCAGTTGCAGATGTCATGAGAGCCTGGTAGAAGATGAAAAAGACCTCTCACTCTACATGGGCAATCCTATAGTTATAGATTCTATTTCCATGTTTTGTTTTACTCCCTTTCCCCATAGACCTAGAAATCCACATTGTTGATTCCCTACTAGCCATTCTCATAGCCAGTAGATCATATTTTGGGTCACAAAGAAAGTGTTAGCAAATGCAAAACATACCTGTATAATCCTTTGCATCTTATAAGATCAAAATGGAATAGAATTAGAGATCAACAGCAAGAAATATTATGGAAACCACATAAATTAATGGGTATTGAACATTACTCTTTTGAATAAAGAATGGATCATAGAAAAAAAATTCCTAGAGTCAGATGAGAGTAGTAGTACAACATATCAAAATCTCTGAAATACTATTAAGACAGTTCTAAAAGGGAGGTTTGAGGCATTAAGTTTCTACATTTAAAAAATACAGAAGGATGCCTTTTTTAAATTTAATAAAAAGTAAGATGCCTAATAAACAATCTAATATTATATTCAAGGCCTTAGAAAAGGAGGAACAAATTAACTCTAAAACCAATACAAAGCAGGAAATAATTCAGACTCGAGCCAAAATTAATTAAATAGAGAATTAAAAAGCATAAAGGATCAATACTACAAAGAGCTGATTCTTTGGAAAGATAACCAAGTAGTTGCTGGAATTCCAGGTACTGCTACACTGACTTCATTATATCTTCTTGTTGAATTGTTCCAGTAGGTAGTGAACTTCCTTTTCTGTTCTGATTGCTTTGTCAGATGTGAGAATAGCTAATCCTGCTTGGTTTTGGACTCCATTTGCACAGAGTATCTTTTTCCATCTTTTAACTTTCACCTTATGGATACCTTTGGCTATACAATGAGTCTTTAGAAAACAGCATATAGCTGGGTCTTGTTTCTTAATTGATCCTGTCAATCTGTTTGATTTTTTTTTTTTTTGTTTTTGTTTTTGGTACTGGGGATTGAACACAGGGGTGCTTTACCACCAAGCTACATCCATAGCCCTTTTTATTTTTATTTTGAGACAGGGTCTTGCTAAATTGCTGAGGCTAACCTGGAACTTGAAATCTTCCTGCCTCAGCCTTGTGAGTCCCTTGGATTACAGGCATGCATCACTTTTGTAATTGGAAAGTTGAGACCATTTACATTCCATGTTATTATGGAGAGATGTTTATTTTGATTTGTTTTATAAATTTAATTTTGTGTTAATTTTAATTTGTCTAACATCTAGTGAACTTTATCTACTCAGAAGCTCTGGGGTTTGTTTTGGGGGTCTTCTCTGTGAAATATTTCTGTAAGTATTTTCTGGCTTAGTGGTCATGAATTCTTTTAGTTTATCCTTACCTTGGAAACTTTTTATTTCTTATTCATTTCTAAATGTTAGCTTTGCTGGATTTAGCAATCTTGATTGATGATTGTTTTAGAGCTTGGATTATCTCATTCAAAGCCCTCCTGTATTTTTAGAGTCTGAGCTGAGAAATCAGAAGCAAGCCTTATTGGTTTACCTCTAAATGTGACCTGACATGTTTCCCTTGCAACTTTTAATATTCTATCCTTATTCTCTATAATAGGCATTTTGATTATGATGTACCTTGGAGAGGGTGTTTTGGGGCTTCATATGTATCTTGTATGTAAACGTCCATCTCATTGCTAAGGCTTGGAAATTTTTCTACTATTATTCACTGAAAAGGTTCTCAATGCCATTAGCCTATTATCTCTGCATCCTCTTCAATTCCAATGACTTATAAATTTGGTCTCCTAATGTTGTCTCAGAGTTCTTTTATATTCTGAATATGATCTATTTTTTTTAACTGCTTACTCTGTGTCTAAGTCTTCAAGACCTGACATTCTGTCTTCTAGATAATCTAATTTGTTAGCAGTCCTCTCACTTGAGTGCTTCATTGGAGTGTTTTATCATGTCTTTCATTTCCAGTGTTCTGATCAGTTTCTTTTCAGAATCTCCATTTTTTCATTTCTTTATTGAAATGATCTTTCTTTTTTTAAATTTTTTGTAGTTGTACACAATGACTTTATTTTATTTATATATTTATTTTTATGTGGTGCTGAGGATCAAACCCAGGGCCTTGCACATGTGAGGCAAGCGCGCTACCACTGAGCCACAACCCCAGCCTCCTATTGAAATGATCTTTCATCTCTTGTATTTTCTCTCTTAATTTGTTCCTTAGATCTTTTTTATATCATTAATTATTATAGTAATAATTTTTGTTGTCTTCCTTTGGAATTTTATCCCTTTCAATATTTGTTGGTTCCTTTATTGGAGGATTGTAAATTTGAGGTGAGGGGAGAGACTTGTTTGCTTATTTCTATTGTTTACAGAGGTCTTAGACTTTCACATCTATTGAGATAGATTCTCATTCCTCTTTTATGAGGTAAAATGGTTAATTTGAATTGTCAACTTAATTGGATTAAAAAATGCTAAAGATTAAGAGGATTCTGGGTGTGTTAATGTAGGTGTGTCTAGAAAAGATTAGCATGTGGGATGGCAAACTGAAGTGGAGACCCTCTCAAAGCATAGGCATCACCCTCAAATAGGTTGGAGGCTTGGATGGAATAAAAGTTGGAAGAACATGGAAGCAGCAAGAGATGCAAGCTCTATTCTTTTTCAATGTGTTCTTGATTGCTGCTGTGATCACCTGAGGATATCAGACTCCTGCTCCTTCATTCCTCCAAAGTGGACTCTGCCAGTGATTTCTAGAAGCCTTCAGTCTCAGACTGGGGTAGCATTGTTGATCCCTCTTGTTCTGAGGCTTCAGCCTTTTGGACTGTGCAGCTACTGGTTTCTCCAGCTCTCCACCCTGCAGATGACCATTGTGGACTATCCAGCTTCTGGTTGTGTAAGCCAATCTAGTAAATACTCTTTTGATAATCATACTTCTTGTTGGTTGCGTTCCTCTAGAGAACCCTGACAAATACAAATTGGTACTGAGAAGTGGGGTCATTGTTGTGACTAAGCTGACCATGTGGTTAATAAGCATTTGAAGTTTTTTTGGAGTCAGTAGGAGGAATTGTTTAGCAATACAAACTGGAAATGCTTTAGGTTGTAGTATGCAGAGCTCAATGAGCAATTCTGGTTGGAGCTCAAAAGACCAGACTGTCAATAGGATCATGAACAGTGAAGAGAGGGATCAAGAGGGGTTAGAGGAAAAGGAGGACACTATTGGGATAGAGGCCATCATGTTATGTTCTGGCTGAGAAGTTGTCTGCATTATGTCCATGTCCTGAGACTTTCTGTGAGGCTGATTTTGAAAGTGATGGACTTCTTATTCTGGTAGAAGAAATTTCTAGACAGCATAGCATTCAGGTAGTGGCATGTATATTGCTGGCAGATTTTTAGCTAAATTTATTGTAATAATCAGCAGCAGAAAGCAGAGCCAAAAGATTTGAAAAACTTGAACTTGAAAAGTTGAAGTAAAACTGGGGCTAAGAATGTTACAGTTGTTACTGCCACTGAAGAAATGCTAAAAATTTTGCCCAGAGACAATAAGAAAGATGGCTTGAGGGCATTTTAGGAATTGGCAAGATCACACTCATCTCAGACTCAAGGAAGTAAAGCAAAAATTCTTTTGAGGAGATCTGTGGGGCACCCTTCTTGCACAAGGGTGACTAAGAAGTTTTCTCATATGTTCAGCTACTCAGGCACTCAGAAGCTGCTATAGCCAGGGTCCCTGGATGCTTGGCTACTGCTCAGGATGGTGGCAGACCTTGGTTTTGACCACATGATGCTGATTCTGCAGGAATGCAGGAAGCTGGAGTTAGGGGGTCATAAAGGCTTCCACCAATATTTCAAAGGAAGGTCTGGGAGGCCAGGCAAAGTGCTGCAAGGTCGAAGGCCCTGTGGGCAACCCCTGAGAGGGCAAAGTGTGCAAATATGAAGAGGATGCCAAAGAGACCCCCAAGATTATGAGATGCTAGTACCATGGAATGGTCATTGAGGACAGCTGCAGAATCAAGTTGAGACAAGCCAACAGAAAGGCCACTTGGGCTTCAGTTAACAAGGCCACAGGGGCAGAGCTACACAAGCCCTTTAGATAGAACATCACCATGCCATGTGCCCAGATACTGAACGTGGAGCTATAGGACTTGTTTGCCCAGCTGGATTTCAGGCTTGCATTGGTCCTACTTTTTATGCCCTAATTTTTCTGAATAGAACTATTTAGTCTCCATTTTATATATTGGGTACTTATAAATTGCTTTTAATTGTACAGGAGCTCACAATGCAAGATTGCCTTGAGCCTCAGAGAAGACATTGAATTTAAACTTTTAAGCTTTCTTGGAAATGTTGAGATATGAGAACTCTTAGAAATGGGCTAAATGTACTTTTTGTTTTTTGGTTTTTGGTACCAGGATTAGGGGTACTCAACCCCTGAGCCACATCCCCAGCCCTATTTTTTGTATTTTATTTAGAGACTGGTTCTCACTGAGTTGCTTAGTGCCTTGCTTTTGCTGAGGCTGGCTTTGAACTCATGATCCTCCTGCCTCAGGCTCCTGAGCCACTGGGATTATAGGAATGCACCACGGTACCCAGTTGATAAATGTATTTTGCATTGTGAGATGGCCATGAGCTTTTGGATGAAGTGTTATGGTTTGGATGTGAGGTGTCCCCCAAAAGTTCATATGTGAGACAATGCAAGAAGGCTCAGAGATGAAATGATTGGGTTATAAGAACTCAACCCAATCAGTGAATTAATCCCCTAAAGGGATTAACTGAGTGGTGACTAAAGGCAGGTAGTGGCTGGAGAGGTGGATCATTGGGGACATGGCTTTGGAGTATATGTTTTGCATTTGACAAATGGACTCTCTGTCTGCTTTCTGATCATCATGTGAGCTGCTTCCCTCTGCCACACTCTTCTGCCATGATGTTTAAATTTACCTGGAACCCCAAGGAATGGAACCAAACGACCATGCCCCAAATAAACTTTTTGTTCTGGTTGGGTCTTTTAGTTGCAGCAGTGAAAAAAAGCTGACTAAAACATGAGGGCATCCTTTGACGAGTAGTTCTCTCTTTTATAATAAGTGCCATGTTATCAGTACATTTTAGCTTCAACACATAGGATAAGTGCAGTCCAAGTGTTAATTTCAACCTCCAAACCTTTCAGTTTGCTGCTGAATTGATGATTTGATTTACTCTTGGAGAGCTGAGGCAGCATTGTGGATTTCTCTTATTCACTATCTTTGAATCTCCCTTTTTTTTTTCTATAGGAGCAGATGTCCATGTACAGGACCTGAGGGACACCCCTCCCCCCAGCCATTGTACCTACATGGATTATGAATGTCAGTTTGGGGTTTTTATCTCCCCTTTATATGTGTTAAAGTATAGTTGAAATGTGAGTGGGGTTAGTTTTTATATGGAGCAAGGTGTCCTGTCTAGGCTGTGGGTGTAGCTCAACACAAAATCTATACCCTGTGAATTTGTAGTACCCTAGTAGATTCCCAACACCTTTCAGAAAAGGGAAAAATAAACAATAACAACAGTAACAACAACAGTGAACAATACACAGCATCAAAATAAATATCCAATGTCTACTATGACATTTATTTGCCACAAAAAGGGGAATGGCAGGGTCAACAGTTCACAATAGAAACAACAATAAACAGCTGTGAACTAGATCTAGCATTAAAGTAAATGGCAGGTGTCAACTGTGCCATCACATGAATGGTAGGCACAGGAATCGTGTAAACTAAGTAGTTCTAAAAGATGGTAAAAATTACAGTTCATTAAGTTCACTATAGTATGCTGATTTTAAGTCCTTTGGGTACAGACCAAGAAGTGGGATAACTGGGTCAAATGGTGGTTCCATTCCAAGTTTTCTAAGGAATCTCCATACTGCTTTCCAGAGTGGTTGCACCAATTTGCAGTCCCACCAACAATGAATGAGTGTACCTTTCGCCCCCACATCCTCACCAAGAAAATGAGGTAGGAAGGCAAAAGTAAGTTTTACATATTCAAATCATGAACAAAGAAAAAGCAGATGACGGGTAGCAAGGGACAACCATAAAGAAGGAGAATAAATAAATAAATAAATAAATAAAATAGAGAACAAGATTGGCTATTAGAGGGGAAAAGGAGGGAGAGAAAGAGTAACAAGAAAAACAAACCCCCCCCCCCAAAATGCTTAGCCCTCAAAAGACAAAATACAGTGACATGAATGGATGGAAAAAAATGATAAAAAAGAAGAAGAAACAAATATGCATATGTATTTATATTTATGATCTAATCCGCACAGCAACTTAGGGGGAACAAGGAGAAAATAATCCTTGATGGAAAATGAAAGGATTGTCTCCACTGAGATGGTGAAAACTGTTGACGAAGATAGATGCTCACTCCCTATACCAGATTCTCCTTCTTTCCATTTCCTTTTGGGCTGTGTATCACTTAGAGAGAGGGATACAACAAGAGAGGAAGGGAGGGGGGTTGTTAAACTCTTCTTCTTTTTGTGTTGCTCAATAAGCACCAGCTAGAGTGGCCTGGAATTGTAGCTGGTGGAAATAGCTCCCAGCTGCTTTTCTGATCAGTGTAAGGTAGAACAGAATAGGATGTACTGTCAATTGGGATTTTGTCCAGACAGACTGGATCAGTGCACTCCTAGGGTGGGGGCTGATGTAGAGTTCTAAATGGGAAGTTCTGGAAGGGAAGCTGGTATTTAACTTTGATCAAATCCTTGAAACTGTGTTGGGTGGTATCTCCTGGGACTGGGGCAAATGCCAATCTCTGCTGGGCACTTGGATCTCAGGGGCCTTCCAAGAACTCCATTTATAGGACAGAGTATCCAACCTTCCAAAGGTCTTGCACACTCCACTGTCCATGAATGTGGTCTTCCCAGGCTGAGTCCCCACGTTCAGTCATGCCACCTTTCCAGTTTCTGGACGCTCCTCAGTTCACATGGGCTGCCAGACTCAAAGGGAAAGCAAGCCACAATCTTCCCATGTCCCTAACATGAATTCCTCTGAGCACAATCCTCTCAGTCTCTGTTTCAATCGGACTCCACTAGGTATACTCTAGGCCACACAGTAGGTGCTTACCAGGACAGTATTGCAATATTTGCTGTGATTTTCTGGGTCGTGCAGCAGCAAGCTGCAGCATGACCTCTTCAAGATAGCTCTCATCCCAGGTCTCTGCTTGTCAATTGAGAACCATGGAACACTTTTCAGACAACTGATTGCCGTGTAGTCTTTGGTTCAAATAAATTCAAAGTGCTTTTCTGTTTTACAGGTCTTTTTTTGGGGGGGGGAGTTCTAATTCATTTTTTTAATTACTTTTTATTTGTTCTAATTAGTTATATATGACAGCAGAATGCATTTCAACTCATTGTATACAAACGGAGCACAACTTTTCATTTTTCTTGTTTTATATGCTGCAGAGTCACACCATTCATGCAATCATACATGTAAGTAGGGTAATAATGTCCATCTCATTCCACCATCTTTCTTACTCCCACACCCCCTCACCACCTCTCCCTCCTCTCTGCCCAATCCAAAGTTCCTCTATTCTTCCCTTGCCCCACCCCCCCACCCCCATTTTGGATCAGCATCCACTTATCAGAGAAAATATTTGGCCTTTGGTTTTTTGGGATGAGCTTATTTCACTTAGCATGATATTCTCCAATTACATCCATTTACTGGCAAATGTGATAAATTCATTCTTTTTTAAGACTAAATAATATTCCATTGTGTATATATACTACAGTTTATTTTATCCATTCATCTGTTGAAGGGCACCTAGGATGGTTCCATAGTTTAGTTATTGTGAACTGAGCTGCTATAAATATTGATGTGGCCGTATCACTATTATAGTATGCTGATTTTAAGTCCTTTGGGTACAGACAGAGGTGTGGGATAACTAGGTCAAGTGGTGGTTCCAGTCCAAGTTTTCTAAAGAATCTCCACCCTGCTTTCCACAGTGGTTGCACCAATTTGCAGTTGCACTAGCAATGAGTGAGTGTATCTGTTTCCCCACATCCTCACCAACACTTATTGTTGCTTGTACTCTTGATAACTGCCATTCTGACTGGGTCTTGCTGTGCAATTTTTTTCCTTTTCTTTCTTTATTTATATGCAGTGCCTCACACATGCTAGGCAAGCACTCTACCACTGAGCCACACCCCAGCCTGCTGTGCAAAATTTGTCGGCTGTGTTTCTCTTTCTACCTATGTTGCTCCTCCCCTCTGCCACAAGCTTGGCTTCAATGTTCTCTTTCTTGTCCTCTGTTCAGAACTCCCACGTTTCTGGGTCTTTATGATGCTCTGACCATTTGATATTGAATTACAGTGAATTCCCTCTATCACTCACCTTCATGAGAAATAGTACTCTTGCTGCCTGGATTCTGAGCCTTGGAGCAACTGGTAAGTGCAGGCTTCCTCTAATCCACCATTTTTAATCTCAAGATAAACTTTTTGATATGATGTACAACACACTTTGTTTATATTTTTAACTTAATTTTCTGCCACTTCTTCCTATGTACCTATATTAATTATAATTTACTCTTTAAATATACATTCATAGAAGGCACAGAGACAAACCCACACAGATACAGTTATCTGATCATTGAAAAATGTGCTTAAACATATGTTGGCGAAAAGACAGCCTTTTAAACAAATGTTTCTGGGGGAAAAGTGGTTATCCGTATGTAGAATTAATGAGACTGTATCCCTATCTCTCACCCTTACAAAAATCAACTCAAAATGGATCCAAGTTGAGGATTTAGACCAAAACCTTGCAATTTCTAGGAGAAAATGTAAGAATAAACAAGTGGGATGGCATAAAAATATCCAGAATATATAAAAAACTCAAAACAGGTGCAACCAAAAAAACCAATTAAAAAATGATCAATTAGAGTAAACAGAGATTTCTCAGAAGAAATACAAATGACTAACAAATGTATGAAAAATGTGTTCAATATTTTTAGCAATTAGGGAATTACAAATCAAAACTACACTGAGATGTCATCTCACTCTAGTTAAAATGGCAGACATCAATAATACAAATAATAATAAATGCTGGAGAAAATGTGGAGGAAAGGAATAATTTTATACTTTTGGTAGGATTGTGGATTAATACGCCACTATGGAAATCCATATAGAGGTTCACAAAAGACTAGGAATGAAATCACCATATGATTTAGCTATATCACTCTTTGATATTAAAGAATTCAAGTCAGCATACTACATGCATACCTACTCAAGTTTATAGTAGTACAATATCTAAACTATGGAACCAGGCTAGGTGTCTACCAGTAGATTAATAGATGAAGAAAAAAATGGTATATATACTCAATGGAGTTTTATTTAGCCATAAAGAAGAATGAAAATATGTCATTTGCATGAAAATGGATGGAACTTGAGAACATTGTGTTAAGTAAAATAAGTCAAACTCAGAAAGGCAAGTGTCAAATGTTTTGTCTTATGTGTGGAAGCTAGAGAAGAAAAAGGAAAAGAAAAGTAGGGATGTATCTCATGAAACTTAAAGGGAGTAGAGGAAAGGAATGAGGGGGGCGATACTAGGGAATGATATTGACCAAATTGTATTGTTATATTTTATGCATGCAGGAACATGTAACAAGAATCCCTCTGTTATGTATAATTATAGTATATCAATAAAATATAGAAAAAAGAATTATGGTGCACTCCTGTAAATCCCAGTGATTTAGGAGGCTGAGACAGAATGATCTCAGGTTCAAGGCTAGAACTGACATCTTAGCAAGGTCCTCTCTCAAAATGTAAAAAATAAAAAGGGTTGTGTATGTAGGGGGCCGGTAGAACACTCGTGGCTTCAATCCCCAGTAATCACTCCTCAAATATAAATAATTTATAAAACATATTCATAAGATAGGCTAAATTGTTGCTATAACTTAAAAAGACCCAAAGGTCTATAATGTTTCACACACAACAAGTTTATTTCTTGCTCAGATGACAGTGCTGGACCGGTGAATAATCTGTGTCACAAGCTGTGCTTTGACTAGGGACCCAATCTAATGGAGAGGTGGCATTTTCACATGTGCTCCAAGGTTATCCTTTCCAGATATCCATAAAATGGTGTTGGGGTATTTAGAGGATAAATGTGGGGAGTTTTTATGGAACAGGCCTGGAAGTGATGCATGTCACTTCTTCTCATAACCCATTATCTAGAATTACTCGGCTCCACTTTATTACAAGGGAATCTTGAAAATGTCTAGCTATGTGCCCAGGAAGTAAAGGAAAAAATTCGTTGGTAAACTTATAGCTCGAAGTCTGGGCCATTGTGCCTTAAACTTTGGCAAACCTTTTATTTTCCCATGGTAGAGTGTTGTCATTTCTAAATAGAGGATAAGGATGGCACATCCTCCCCTGGGTTGTTGTATGGACCCATGGCACGTGTTTAGTGTTGTGCTCCTAAAATGACAGAGTGCTTCTGAGAAACGAATCAGGCAATTTTGACAATTTGTGAATATTACAGAGTGTAGTTACACAAACTTTGATTGTGTATGTCAGTCACTTGATATGCTTTTTTTAGAGAGAGAGAGAGAGAGAGAGAGAGAGAGAGAGAGAGAGAATTTTAATATTTATTTTTTAGTTATTGGCGGACACAACATCTTGTTTTGTATGTGGTGCTGAGGATCCAACCCCGGCCGCACGCATGCCAGGCGAGCGCGCTACCGCTTGAGCCACATCCCCAGCCCTTGATATGCTTTTTGATATATGTAAGAGATGTGGTAAACATGAGATATACAAGGCCTCTTCCAGCCTAACATGGCACACTGTTTCAAGTAAACATTTTTTTTGGGGGGGATGGTTACTGAGGTATTTAATTTAGGGGCACTCAACCACTGAGCCACATCCCCAGCCCTATTTTGTATTTTATTTAGAGACAGGGTCTCACTGAGTTGCTTAGTGCTTTTGCTGAGGCTGGCTTTGAACTTGTGATCCTCTTGCCTCAGCCTTCAAGCTGGTATGCCACCATGCCCAACTTCAAGTAAATATTTTTTTTTTTCCAAAAAGTAGAAGTACATTCTAAAACAGAGATAAAAACATAACATAGTAGATACATAAAGCAGTGAGAATTCTTTATGTCAAGTATTATGTACTGTACATAGTTATATGTGCTATAATCTTACACAATTGGCAGTGCTGTGTTGGTTTACATCATCAGAAACACATGAGCAATGTGTTGCACTATGGCATTATCACAGACACAGTATCACTAGGAAATAGAAAATTTTCAGCTCCATTATAATCTTATGGGACCCTGGTCATATATGTGCTTCATTGTTGACTGAAAAGTTATGCAGCATAAGACAGTACTATAAAGACTTTAGAACCTTGCCTGGCATCCCATCCAAGTTATCTGCTATTATTTTTATTGCAATTCTTAAGAGACTCAGTTTATATGTTACTTTCTTAGGTGAACTTATCCTCTTTCTTCTCCCCACCTGCCCACTCTCCTTATCAAAGTGTATTTTTGTTAGAGCTGTTCATTTTCTAGGGGGTCCCTCCTCAACATGACTAGACATGCAAGGATTGTGTTTAGTTATTTTTATATCTTAATCATCTTGTGTAACCTCTGACATATTATAGGCACTTTCTAAGTATTTGTTGAAGGAGGAAAGAAAGAAGTGATGGAAGAAGGAAAGGAGGGGAGGGAAGTGGAAGAACAGAAGGAAGGAAAGCCATCTAAGAATCCACTGATCTTTTCATGGGTACATTCATGAAAAGGCAGCTGGTAAACTGCATACAAGCTTGAGTAGCCATCATACTCCAGGTCCCAGAAGGTCACTTGATACTGAACTCTGATTCAGGGACCATGGTATAGCCTTCAAGTTCTGTAGGGGACACCGACTGTGCATTAATTCACATCCTCTAAGCCTGTCTTACCCCAGCCATTCCTGAAGCACACAGATGCCAGGGGAGCAAATCTCTGTTCCCTTACCTCAGCACACTCACATCATTCTGCCCTCAGGCAGCTGTCACGCCATTTCATTGGAGGCCTGCAGAAATGTGTTTTGGCTTTCACACATGCAAACATGCAAGTGTGCGGGAGTTGGCATCTTATCAAACTAAAAAAAAACAAACACAGAGTCCAAACATAATGATATTTATTTGGGAATGAGCAGGGAGCACTGTAATGAGAAAGAAACCTGTGTATTCAAAAAGGTTGAGGCAAAGGGAAATGTTTAAAGGTAAAATGAGGATGATTTCCTGAGTTGCTTGGAAACAATTATGCTTGGCTACAAGGATCTATAATAAAGAGGGCGTCATTCCATGGTTAAACAGGCAGGTGAAGTCGTGGCAGCCTTTGTGCTTTGTGCTGTGGTTCTAATAGTCTTTTGTGCTAGTTCTGTTATCAGGCATCTGTGCAGGAGATCCCCTCCTTCATGACCTCTGGCACTTATTTGCTATTATTGGGTTATTGTTGATAGAGTTTGACAAAAATGAGTCTACTTTAATTTTGACAATATTCACAGTGATCTTAAAAAGTGTTGGTGCAGCGACTTGTGGTAGTGTTGGAGTATTTTTGCTGATGATGTCATCGGTGGTACAATTTTTCCAACAAGAGCTGTCAATTGGCTTGGTATATCTTCCTCCCTTCTGCTTGTCATGATTGTTCAGCTATTTGGGGGCCAACAGAGGTGAGGCTAAGAACCTCACCCCCCCTCTGGTACCTCTCCACAGGTGTGGCTGTATACTGGACCGGTAGTCAATGACGGGTAAGATCCAATTACAATGGTACCAACCTAAGACAGGAGGCTGACGCCCTGAGGTCAGCTCATCCGAAGACGGGTAAGGACCATATGTAGTATTGGACAACCTAAGGCAGGCACGGTCCCTAAGCCACATGCTTGTTGTTTAAACAGAGAGGGGGAGATGTTGAGAGCCACAGCCAAAGGGGCCCTAGCAAACTTCCAGCTGCCAGCAACCAGCTGCCGGCTGATGATTGGCTCACAGTGGCCCCAGCAACATCTAGCTGATTGGCTCCTCTGCAGTGATGTTCATTGGGCTGTTTCCCTGCCCTTCAGACTACGGAACTGCTCATTGGGGGACTTCTTTGGCTCTGCCCACGCGACCCAGCCAATCGGCCTCAAGAGCAGGAGGATTGTGGGAGGTGGTGTGGTTTGTGTGGTGAGAGGCTTGTGGAAGCCGGTGGTGGCAGTTGGGCTCTGAGGGTTTTTCCTGAGGAGCTGTTTTGTTTGGCGTTTGTAGTTTTAAAAATAAAGTTTGTTTCTTTTGACAAGTGGCTCCTGAATTGTGCCCAGCCAGACTGCGGCAAAAAGGATCATTAAAACCTGTCTTTCTCCCTCAACAGTGGCTTTTCATATATGCTCTGTGAAGCTGAAAGATACAAATTCCTACAGAAGTCCTGGAGGATTCCTTACCTGCAAACTCTGCAAGTTCTGACAGAGTCTGGGCTCTTCCAAGAAACTCACAGAACCACATCAATATGTTATGTGCTGCTGCTTCAACAGAATTTGTCCTCATAACAAATAGGAGTTTGCCTATTTGGGGACTTTGGAAGGTTCTTGAAGGATTTTTGAAGACTGCTTAGCATCTTTGCTCCTTGACTAGATGAGTTACTTAACCTTGTTGAGCTTCCTCATGTGTATAATGGATAATACATGCTTCAGAGGGTTTGTGGATTTGTCATGAACCTTGGAGAGTGAATGCCTTAAGATACCTCATATATATGTGCCCTCACAGGAGAGCTTTAGGCATCGTGGGTGTGTAATTTTGTAGTCTAACAACTTCCCCCACCCCTTAATCTGTATAATTTTCAGAGCCTGGCAAAGTTGATCTGATGTTTGTTCACAAGCAGGAGATTGTGAGAATGAATCACATACCCAAGTGCAGTCCAGGGTCGGGCCCCTTGTAAGAGTGTCACAGAGTCTTTGTTGTTGTTAGTGGAGATACTTTCCCTCTATTACCTTTCCTCCCACATACTCTCCCCCCCACTCCATAAGTGTCAGTGCACAACCACATCTGTTCAACTTGCTTCTTTTCCTGCAGTGTTGGCTTCCTGCCAATCACTCACCCTGTGTCACTCGGTACAACTTATTTTGTAAGGTGCAGTATGTAATTTCTCCCTGTGTCCTTTTTAATGATGCAAAAACAATGTCTAACAATTGTGTTCTTCTCAGAAATGTGACAGCAGGGAGAGACTGTAAATAAATTACCTTAAGCTCCTTGGTATGAAGGGGAATCAAAGTCCAACTAATGCTTAACAAAATACCCAGCAGGACAGGAAAACAAAGGGCAATTGAGGCAAACTGTGATGCTTGGCCGGTTGTTGAAATCAGAGACCAATTGTCCTCTGACCGTGATGTAGAGACGCTTCCCTTAAGAATTACCAAAGGGTTCTCAGTCACCCTCATAATGACCTTTACTACAAGCATGGAGAATGCAACCCACATTTAATCTTAAAAGACACAGCTCTTTGCACTGCAGTTGTTAAAGAAGCTCAGAGCCGTTGGCTTTGACTCAGGATGAATAAAGAAAGAGTGGAGTGTCTGAGGGCCTGACATGGCACTCTTTCCCTGGCCTATAACTTGACTTCATTCTCTTAGGTACAGCAGGTATTGCAGGCTAATTGTGTACAATGCACTATGGAGGGTGATGAGTAAAACCAGGGCTCCCGCACTTTCTATCGCTCAGTGCTGGAAGCTGTCCAGTCAAGTGGAGGGAGCATGGACAATGGGATTAGTTGAATCTAGTCTAATCCCAGCTGCTTTGTACTAGTTATATAATTTAGACTACATAGTAATCTCCTTGAGCCTCAAGTTTTCGCATCTGCAAAATGGGAATAATGCTATCCACTTTGCAGGATCACAGTTGAGGATTAAATAAAAGAAACAAGACAAAATGGCTGAAACAAAGAAAGTTAAGTTTCTTGCCTTCTTCTGGAGACATAGAATATAAGTGTCAAACTTTCAGAAACTGTAGCTCTTTTGATTTTGTACTCTTTTAGCAGCTGAAACATTTCATCTTATTACAAAAGAAATATATTTTGGTGGTATAAGAATTAGAATGTTTAGATAAACAAAAAGAAAAAAGTTTTCCATATGATTCTAATAGATTATCTTTGGGTGAATCATTCCAAAATAATTTTTTGTGCCTATACATACATAAATATTATTCAAAACATAATTATACAATATCTTTCAACTTGCTTTTAAAAAGTACAATACATTATTTTTATGGGAAACTCTTTAAAAATGTTTTCAACGACAAGTCCAGGAAACAACAAGTTTCCTTGTGGGAAACTGTTAATCAGCTTTGCATTGCTATGACAAAATATCTGAGATAAACAACTCAGGGGAGGAAAGATTTATTTTGGCTCAGGTTTCAGTCCATGGTCTCTTGGCTGCATGGACTCTGAGCCTGTTGTGAGGCAAAACATTTTGGCAGGGAGATTGTGGCATAGCAAACTTGCTCCCCTCATGTCAGCCAGGAAGCAGAGAGAGAAGAGGAACCTGGGGACAAGTGAGAATCCTCCAAGGTCATGCCCACAAGGATCTACTTCCTCCAACTAGATTCTACCTTCTACCGTTTCTGCCACCTTTCAATAGTTCATTTAGTGACCCTATCGAAGGATTCATCTATTGATAAGGTTAGAGTCCTCTACTAGATCGACTAGATCTAGCCACTTTCCAAAGCTCTACCTCTGAACATTGCTGTGTGGTAGACCAAACTTTGAACACATGAGCCTTTGGGGGACATTCCAGATCCAGACTATACCAGAAACACATGGTGGCCAATGTCTATGATTATTAAGTATATTACATCAAAATGTGGGGGCCTGTTTTCCAGAGAAAAGAGGTTAGAAAGAATAAGTGAGGCCATGGTGTAGAACAGATTGGCAGAAACACTGATGAGACCTTGGGCCAAAGAGAAGAAGTCAGATGTAGGGACTCTCTGATGTCCTATTGATGAGTGTGTGGTATGGAGGAAAAATCTCTGGGCATGCTTGATGAAAGAATATCTCTCCCCAGTGCCTAAGTAAAGAACAGTGGAGAGGTCAGTAAGACTACTGCCCTCCTTCCATATTCACCTTTCTCTTAAACACTAAAGGATGAAGACCTTTAAAGGCCCTAAGAATCCTGTGATGTGACCTATCAACCCACCTACTCGCTCTATTTGTAACTGTGACTAGTTAACTAAATGAACTGAATTTGGATGTTGGAAAACATCTCCCTGCTTGCTCCACATTCTGGCACATTCAACAACAGAGCTCATATTTTTATCTGCCTGGAATATTAATCTTAGCCTTCCTTCCTTTGAGGATGCTTACTAATTCCTCCAAAATTAGGCATCATCTCCAGGAAGGAAACCTCCCTTGGCTCTAGCTTGAGCCACCTCTACTATGACTATGCGACTTTGTTAAAATCTATTCACATGAAAGCTTTTTTTTTGTTTTGTAACTTTTTGTGGTGCTTCACTCATGCTAGGCAAGTGCTCCACCACCGAGTTACATCCCAGTGCAATTCACTTCAAAGAAAGGGAAATTATCTTATTCATCTTTTTATCCCCAGGATCTAGTCCAGGCCCTGCTGAGCAAATAATAGCCATCATTATTATTGTATTTATTTTTCCACTTATCTTAGGTCAAAAATGATACTTTGAGAGAGCACCTACAGAGATGCATGTTTGCAGAACAGGTTCTCTGGGAGGCAGACTCTGAGATGGAGTAATTTGGGGTTGGGGGTCCTCAGGATCAATCTCTGGTGTAATAAATGAAGCAAGATGTAGTAGTAGAGAAGGAAGTCAGGCTATCAGGCCATCACAACAAAGGCCTAAGCTAATCCCACAGGGGCCTCTGGAAGGCACATGGTCTTGCAGAGTTATCCTGAATTGGAGCAGGGGACCAAATTTTTATACCCCTCTATCTGTAGTCAAAGCAAGCAGGCTGCCCCAGCGAAGCAGGCATGATCTTAGATGAAGGTGATATGAGCTGTTGGCCATCATTGTCTTGGAGAATGAGTTTTTCAGTCCTGGAGGGTATATGGATGGTTGTATTAGTCAGCTTTGCAACACTGCGACCAACATATCCATCAAGAACAACTTAGAGGAGCAAGATTTTATTTTGGCTCAGAATTTCCAAGGTTTCAGTCTCTGGCTGACTCCATTGCTCTGGGCTTGAGGTGAGGCAGAACACATGATGGAAGGGTGGCAGCCGATGAAAGCTGGTCACCTCTTGTCAGCCAGGAAGCAGAGACAGCTTGAGTGCAAGGGATAATATAATTCCCAAGGGCACAACCTCAGAGTTATACATCCCAGTGATATACATCCTCCAGTCCACCCATTAATCCATTTAAATTGTTAATCCATCAAATGTATTAATCTACCAATTAAGTTAGCAACCCTCACAGTCCAACACTTCACCTTTGAACACTCCTGCACTGTCTCACATACAAGTTTTGGGGGGACACCTTCTCCAAATCATAATAGGGATGTACCCCAGTATCTACCATGGCCCACTCCTGGTGATGCTAAGATTCACCTACTTCATATCAAGGGGTTTTCCTGAACAGCAGAGGCGAGTGCACTTTTCCCTAAAAGGCCAATACCCCAACATGAGAAAAAGTTGGACATCCTAGTTTATATGTCATTCTTTTGTCAGCTTAGTGAAATGAATTTTGTTTGAGCAGTTCTCTGAATCTAAAATTTGAAAACAAGATTTGGGATCCAAGAGTGCCTGCATGAAATTCAAGAGACCCTTTGAAGACATTTATAAAACATTCGATTTAGCTATCTAAAACACATGCCATTTCCTGAGTTATAAGAACTTTCTTAGAAGTGTCATTATCTACAGAGCAAATTTTAAATGAATGTAGAAAGAGTGAAATTGCAAGCCTTGTTGTTTAACTTCTGCAAATTAGACTCTAGACTAGAAAACCCCCTACTATGCTTAACCCTGAAAGTAGCTTGCAATATCATGCCAAAATAGTAAACTGGCCTCTCCTTCCTTGATAATATTTTTAAATGCACATTTTAAGTCTGTGGCAAAATACCACAGACTAGGTGGCTGAAACAACAGAAATTTATTTTCTCATAGTTCTAGAATCTAGAAGTCCAAGATTGAAATGTCAGCCAGATGCAATGGTTTATGCTTGTAATTCCGGGGACTCAGAAGGCTGAGGCAAGAGGATTGCATGTTTGAGGGCAGTCTAAGCAACATAGTGAGGCCCTCAGCAACTTACAAGACCCTATCTCAAATGAAAAAATAAAAAAGCCTGGGGATGTGGCTCAGTGGTAAAGCACCCTCGGGTTCAATTCCAAGTACCAATTGTGCCTTCTCCCTGTGTCCTCATCTGGTCTTTTCCCTATATGCATGCCTCTCTGGTAATTCTCTATACATTTAAATTTCTTCATTTTACAAGGACACTGCTCAGATTATATTAGGACCCATCATAATAACCTCTGTTTAACTTAATCACAGCTTTAGAAGCCCTATCTTTGAAAACATCCACATTCTGAGGTGCCTATAATTGAGGCTTCAACATGTCAATGTTGGAGGGAATAATTCAACCCATCACAGATAATGACCAAAGCAAAGTAAAACTTTATGAATTTAGAAAAGCAACCTCTGGGGTCTGAGGAGATATTTTAAGAGCATTTGACATTTCAACGGGTGGTGATAGACCAAAGAGTATTACATAAAGTTTCTGCACTTCACTATTTGGTTCAATGAGAGTTGGCACAGTTTTCTTTCATCCTGAATCCCAGGCACATTCTCACAAAGAAAGCAGGCACCATTGCCAAAGACAACTTGCCCTTTGAATATTGGGTATAAAATGTTAATTTTTTGCAAATGACGCTGGACTTCTGGTCTCAGCTGGGCCACTCTGCAGTCACAGGTTAAATTTCATCCTCCTTCAAATTTATATGCTGAAGCCCTAACTGCCAGTACTTTAGAATGTGATCTCATTGGAGAGGATCTTTACAGAGGTAATCAGGTTAAAATGACGTTGTTAAGTTGGGCTCTAATCCAATATGACTGAAGTGCTTATGAAAAAAAGAAATTTGGACATAACATACCATGTGAATAAGACATAGCACACCATGTGAATGCCACGTGAACATGAAAATTGCACCCACAATCCAAAGAGAGACCTGGAATCGATCCTTTTCTTACAGCCCTCTGAAGGAACCAACCCTGCCAACACTTTACTTTTGAACTTCTTGCCTAGAACTATGAGACAATGCATTTCTGTCATTTATGGCATGCACCTAATGGTACTTTGTTATGGAAGCTCTAGCAAACGAATATATGACCCAGCTGGACCCTGTCCCATTTCCACAGAGGCAATTATAAACTGTGTGATTCTGAGTTTCTGGTCAAAGGTAACAGACCTAGAATGAAACTGACTCAAGCTAATTTAAGTAAAAAGTGGGTATTTGTTATAAGGGTAGATGTCGTCTTAGAAATCCAAGTGTAAGTAAAGGTGAAGGCTGAGCCTCAGAGACAGATTATACAGGGACTCAGTTATATATGAGGGCTGGTCACAACTCTGCCATAGACTGGCTTTCAATCTTCTCTAGACCTTGTGGTGGGATAGTTAGATGGATTCCCAAGTTTAAATAGTTGAGACCCAGTTACCTAAAAAATGACCAAAATTCGCAAACCAGAGGAAAACATACTGGCTCAACTGTGGTCACTGATTTTACTCCTGTTGTCTCTGCCTCCTACTAATCATGTACAGACATTGCTGCTGGAAGTGCCCCTGGTAACCATGTGGATTGCAGAGGGAAGGTTAGACCACCTAGTTTCCTAGGGCTGCTGTGACAAATGACCACAAACCAAGAAACTTAAAACAGTAGGAATTTATCCTCTCACAGTTCTGGAGGCTAAGAGTCTGAAACTAAGATGTCACCAGGGCCATGTTCCCTTTGTTTCCTTCCTTACTTCCAGTCTCCTGTGGTTGCTGGCCATCCTTGGCATTCCTTGGCTTGTAGCTGCATCACTTCAATCTCTGCTTATATTTTTACATGGCATTCTCCTCTGCATGTATGTTTCCTCTGTGTCTCTTTTTCCAAATTTCCCTTTTCTTGTAGACACACTGGATTAGGGCCCATCCTAAAGCAAGTCATTTTAACTTGGTTGCCTCTGCAAAGCCCCCGTCATGATCTGTTCCTGCTTTACTACAAAATACCACAGACTGAGTAATTTATAAACTGTTCTGGAGTTCTGTAAGTCCAAGTTCTGGAAGCTGTAAGTCCTAGGTCATGACATCAGTAGATTTAGTGCATGGTTACATAGATAGCATTTTCTTATGGCACTCTGCCATGGCATAAAGGCAAAATGGCAAGAGAGCCTATCTAGTTTTTTTTCTAGTCTTTTTAAAAGTATTAATGCCTTCTTGACCTATTCCTAAAAGCCCCACCCCATAATACTGTTGCACTGGGGATTAAGTTTGAACTTGAATTTTGAACACAAATGTTCAAACCACAGCACACTCTACTTGAAAATAAGGTCACATTTGCAAGTACCAGAGTTTAGGACCTAAATATATCTGTTTTGTTGGAGAGAGGAAGAACCAATTCAACCCACAAAAGAAAGGAAGATAATCAGTAACTACTACACAAACTTCGAACACTTTCACTAGTCCTCTGCTTGCTTTGACTTTTCTACCTCTTGCAATCAAGTGGAGACCTTCCTGAGTCAAAGGCTAACTTTTTAAAAAATATACTGTCTATTTTCATATACTATCATCTCTACCTTCCTCCCTCTTATTCTGGAAGAGGAGCTTGGATAGGACTGTCAGATAGGACAGAATACACAGTTAAATTTCAATTTCAGCTGAGCAATTAAAAACATTGGTTAGTGAAGCATGTCCCGAGTATTGTAGAAGTCCTTTGCTAAACTTGACAATGCAAGTTCTGCACCTAATTTAAAGCTCTGGAAGCACTTTAGATAAAGCATATGTTTTCCAGTTTGACACCAGACTGTAATATCTATACTGACCTATTTTATTCAGTTAAGTTGCCTGTTTCTGGTGCCTGTTTGCAATGTTTTTTTCCTGGAGAGTCCAGATGGAAGGTGGAAGTAAGATGAGAGATGACCAGAGACTAAATTGAGGCAAATATATGCATGTGAATAGGACAGGAGAGGTCTTGAGAGCAATTGAGACACAGAATAGAAGTATTTGGCATCTGAATAATTCTAGTTTTATCACTTAGGCTCTGAAGCACAAGCATTAACTGAGTTAGGGATCCAGGGGCAAAGTGGTCATGAGTGAAGGTGGCATCTTTGCACTTAGGCATGTTGAGTTTGAGATGTCCTTTAGATGGTTGCCTGTGTCGTGTTCAGGAAAGAGGTGGAGGCTGAAGATATAAATTTAGAGCCACAAATATGTGGGTAATAGTTGAGATATGAAAGTGGTTGGGATTTCCTGAAGTGAAACTGTAATAGATTAGAAGAAAATAAAACCATGTGGAGTAACAATATTTAAGGTGAACAGAAGAAGAAATTCTGTAAGAAAACTCATACATGATTGAGGAAGGAGAAGAATCATGTTCAGCAATTTGGGCTGGGATCCCTGGGGCAATTCCTCTGCAGGCCTCACATCTGTAATCAACTGGGTTCAGTTAGGCACTCTGTCTCTGCAATGCTTTACAACCAACTGTTTGTGTCACATTTGCCAGTGTTGTTGGACAATGCAGGTGAGGTGGAGTGTTTCTCAAAGGATGAAGAAATGGATTCCGCCTCTTCCAATAGGAGTATCAACAATATTGTAACACAAAGGCATAGATGGGAGGAAGGGAAGAATTTGTGGTCACCTACTGTGGCTTAAAAACAAATATGGTTTCCTCACTCACATAGGAATTTAATCCCCAAAGTCTATGTCAATAGCATTAAGATGATGGAAAGTAAACTTGCTGAGAGCCATAACCAAGTTTGTGCCCAGCCAGTTTGCGGCATAAACTGACTACTGTTTAGAGGTGGGACCCCCAGGAAGTGATTAGATTAGATTAGGTCATTAGAGTGGAGCCCTTATGATTGAATCCTAGTAGTGGCTTTGTAAGGAGAGAGAGAAAACCACACAAGTAGGAATATATGCATACTTCCACCATGATGGGATGCAGCCAAAGAGGACCCTTGTCAGGGCCTGTGCCATGCTGCTTGGACGTCCAACTTGCAAAACTTAGAGCTAAATAATTCTCTCTCCTTCCTCCTAATTAATAGGGATTGAACCCAGGGATACTTTACCATTAAGATTTATCCCAAACCATTTTTATTTTGAGACAGTCTTGCTCAGTTAATCAAGCTGACCTAGAACTCATAATCCTCCTGCCTCCTGAGTGGCTGGGATTACAGGCATGCACTACTATACCTGGCAACAAATGTCTTTTCTTTATAAAGTAACTGATCTCAGGTATTTTGTTATAAAAATGAAAAATAGACTAACACATCACCTTTCAACTTATAAGATGGTTTTATTTTCCCTATTGTATAGATGAGAAAACAGAAAAGAGAATTTAAATAACTTACTTATATTTATAGGGATACGAAAGGATAGAACCAGAGTTTAAACTCAGTCTGTCTTATTCTGTGTGAAGGGGCTGCAGGGAAGATGAACCCTTCCAGGGTATATCCCCAGTGACCCACCTCCACCAGCCATCCCCACCTGTCTAGAATTAACACCCTGTTCTAACTAGGATGGACTGATTCAGTTACAGCTCTCATAACCTCATCGTTGAAGCTCTGAATATTTCTGCATTAACATGGGAGCTTTTGGGGGACACCTCATATCTAAACTATACCCATACATAAAGGTATAGGTATTGTATTTGTAAACTACTGATCAATTTCAGCTGTGAAGTTTTTATTCCAAATTCAATTGAAAGGGACTGAGTATTTTAAATTCTGTGATCCTAACTAGATGGAGAAGCATTCAAGGTTTTAGATTGTGCTGCCTTCACAGGATATAGGTACATGTTTATCAAAGCACACATGGTTAAACATGTATTCAAATATCCCTTTGTAGGAAAGGAGTGGTATAAGTAGAAACTATTTTTTCACTATTCTTGGGAGACAGAGTTGATTAATGGTTAGGAGTATTGGCTCTATAAAGCAAGACTGGCTAGGCTTGATTCAGCTGTGCTAATTGTTAGTTGGACACTCTTGGGCAAATTAATTAATCTCTGTAGGTCTCTATTTTCCCATCTGTACAGTGAGAATAATATTTGTTTCTATGAATAATTATACTTACCTCATAGGATTGTTGCAAAAGGTTAAAAGTATTTTAAAAAGTAATATCTTTAAATACTTAGAACAGTGTGTGGTATATACTAATAACTATGCACATGTTTGCTATTGCCATTCTATTAAGTCCTAGTAGGTCAATCAGAACTGAAGATTTCTGGAGTCACACTTGTAGTTTTATTATTTAAACAAGAGAGAGTATTATCCTGGATGTGTTAGGTACTAGTTAGACTCTGGAAAACTAGAAACTGCCCATTTACATTTTCCGTAAAAAAGAAAAACTGACTATTCACATCTTCTCAAGATTCTGACTAGGGTCTCCAGGTCCTTTGATCTAGAGCAGGATACTTGAGAGGGTGACCATGTTCTGTGGCTTACCCACAAAGAGCTCTGTCCCTTAGCAAGAATGAATAATGTGGGGAGCACACTGAGATTCCCCTACACCAGCTCCTCCTGAAGCATGCGTGTGTGTCAACCTGCAGTGGTCAGAACTGCCAACACTGCTAATGGATGGGGGCATCAGGAGAGGACCTGGTGAGGGAACATGCAGGTCCTGGAATTTGCTGGCCCCACATGGGGTAACTTTGTCTTCCTTTCCATTTCCTCTAACTAGTCTAAAGCCAGGATAATGAGGTTGCAAATTATTTACTCTGAAAATTCTGACTCTATTCCAGAGTTAAATCTTTTGTGCATGTTAAATGATTTGCATTATTAGAAGGACCAAGGAGCTCCTGTGGTGCATTCACTTTCATTTTACATGGAAAGAAGTCATGAACCCTTTCACTTTGCATTAAGGATAAAAACATGGAAGAGGGAGAGTGGGGTGAGAGAACTAATAATTACCAAGCACTTATTCTATGCCAGTAAGTTTATATATATATTGCCTGGGGAACCTAACCTAACTGAAGTCTGCGAGTTCAGGGGCCACATTTTTATTTATCTGTCTCTATCTCTATCTCTATCTCTATCATAGCAACTAGCACAGTGCCTTGTTATATGGTAGATGCTTCGTGTTGTTGAATTATATGAATTTATACATGTTATGGGTGCACATGATCTTTCACCTATTTAATCTTAGTTAAAGCTCATAGCATTTAAAATTACAGATTTAAACAGAGGAGATTGAGTAAGATAGTGGCTAAGATCCTCCTGCAACTCTCTTCCCACAGACACACCATTTTGAACAGCTGTTCATACACCAAAATACCTTCATAAGAGCTAAGGAAGCCAGCTGAGGGACGGAAGTACCTGGTCTTAATATCATAATAAGACAAGGCACATTGAGGAAGGCAGGAAGGAGAGTTGTCTGTATCATCTCTCCCATATCTCCTAGCATCTTGGTGAGAGACATATCCCACTTGGGGGAGGTAAAAGGAATTAAGTCGGAACTGTAGACTTGAAATACAGTACCAGGCCTACCACAGTGAAACTAACTGCCAGGCAAAATCCCTTGACCCTCAGGCCATTACCTGCAGACTGAGCCACTGAACTGTGTTAGAGGTGGCCAAGGGACTGCCTTGCCATCTCTCTGCAACCTTAGGCAGTGGAATAGGAGTGTTACAGTTTAGATGTGGTGTCCCCCAAAAGCTCATATGTGAGACAACACAAGAAGGTTTGGAGGAGAAATGACTGGGTTATAGCCTTAACCTAATCCTTGAAATAATCCATGATGGGATTAACTGAGTGGTAACTGGAGGCAAGTGGGGTGTAGCTGGAGAGGTGGATCATTGGGGGAAGGATCACGGGGTACAGTGGAGACTCTCTCTCTCTCTCTCTCTCTCTCTGCTTCTTGATCACCATGTGAGCTGCTTCCCTCTGCCACACTCTTCCACCACATTGTTCCTGCCTCACCTGGAGCCCTGAAGAATGGAGCCAGCTATCATGGAGGTCCATGGTGAACCCTGATTGAGACCCCAAAATAGAGGCATCCATACCCAGGCCAGAACTTGCAGATGGACCCCTACATGTGTTCCAGTGTCAGGTGAGACCTGCACCCCAGTGGGATAGATGCAAATTTTGGCCTTCATGTTGCCAAACTTGGAGTGGATCTGCAGTGTATACATCTTCTCCAGACTGCACAGGTCCCTACATCAGATGCAAACCAGCCTTGTCAACCAAGAGACTGTCTCCACTACCCCTTCCCCAACCTTGGGCTACACAGCTGTGCCCAGACCAGTATTTGCAAATAGAGCTCTAGACCTGTCCCAGAAACAGGGCAGAGACCCTAGTAGGGTGGACCTGTGTCTTGGCCTACATCACTTCCAGATTTGATGTAAAGCTTGGTTATACCTCTGAGACTGTGCAAGTCCTTGTGACTATAAGAATCAGGTATGACCTAGCTTACTATCAGCCTTGGTGGCCAAGGGACTACTTTCACAAACACTACCCCAACCCTGGACAGCATAGCATGGAGCAAGACTTCATTCATTGGGGATAGAATAGGGTAGTAGTAGTCACAGGACTTTGCCTTGGAACTCAGTGCCAAGACAAGGAAACTTAACACTGGGCATGCCCCAGTGGCCCCCATCCCTAGGCCAGGGCTCATGGATGGAGTCTCTGAAGTAGCCCTGGTGCTAGGTGGAGACACATGCCTAATGCTATAAGACTATTTTGAGCAGCATCACCTGTGACTGTTTGCAGCCCTCTTTTGCCATGAGTCCACCTCAGGAGTAGACACCCCATACTAACATAGGTCCAGTGCTGCCCTGGTCTCAGTAGGCTATAGGCTCAAGGTATGAACAATATTGTGGTCACCATCATGGCATAGGAACCCGGGATTTGTTCCTCTGCAGTGAATTAGGAGACTGGAGCTATTCCCTGCATAGTTCCTGATCATAGGCTGGTGACTATAGATGAGGTGTCTGGGCCTACCCCGCTCCAGGGAGAGGATTGTGGGGATTGACTACCCTTTCCAGGTTTCCCCTCAGTTCATGCTGAGTGAGATACCAGTTATGGCTTTGGTACCAGGATGCTTGGAGCATCCTCTAGCATTGAAACAGTGAGAACACACCTACATCAGATTCATATCAAACCTAGGTTTAGTGTGGCCTCTTGTGCTAAAATAGCAGAAGTGAACACAGGCCCAGAGAAAGTAAGCAGGCTGCTTAGAATTTTAGAAAAGACAGGCACACACACACACACACACACACACAAAGCCAGGCTATGAGGACTGGAATAAACACCTAATCTGTCAACATACACACAATGCTGTACACCTACAAGCATGAAGAACTTTCAGGAAACTGTTACTCACCTATCCTTTAAAATAAGGTGCTCCAAACCACTCAGATAATAACCAATATGAGTAACTCTCAGAGAATTTACAACTGCTGTTTTAAAGAAACTCAATGAACTTCAAGAAAACAGAAATGATTTAATACTCTAACAGAGAAACTGTACAGAGGGATAGAAATGGTTTTAAAAATTAAGTGGAGCGCTGGGGATGTGGCTCAAGCGGTAGCGCGCTCACCTGGCATGCGTGCGGCCCGGGTTCGATCCTCAGCACCACATACAAACAAAGATGTTGTGTCCGCCGAGAACTAAAAAATAAATATTAAAAAATTCTCTCTCTCTCTCTCTCTCTCTCTCTCTCTCTCTCTCTCTCTCTCTCTCCTCTCTCACTCTATAAAAAATAAAATAAAAATTAAGTGGAAATTCTTGAATTACAAAAATGCATGGGTGATATTAAAAATGCAATAGAGGGCACTGATAGCAGAATAGACCAAGCAAAAGAAAAAAAATTAGCTCAAAACCAGACTATTTGAAAATACACTATTGGAAGAGGAAAAAGAAAAAAGAATGAATAAAGTTGAAGAAAGCTTATGGCAACTTTGGAATAGCATTAAAAGAATACATATTTGGGTTATTGGGGTTCAAGATGGACTTAAGAATGCCAAAGGGGTAGAAAGCTTATTCAAAGAGATAATACCAAAATTCCCCAAACCTAAAGAAAGTTACAAATATCCAGGTACAGGAAAGTCAAAGATAACCAATAATCATTTTTATCACAATGAAGTCTACCCCAAGACATATTATACTCGAGCTCTCAAAAGATGAAGAAAAACAGAAGATAAATAAATAGCGAATGAGAGAGAGAGAGAGAGAGAGAGAGAGAGAGAGAGAGAGAGAGAGACCAATAACATATAAATGTATTTCAATTTGCCTGATAGCTTATTTCTCAGGAAAAAGAAAAAACAAAAACGTATGGGTCAGAAGAGAGTATACCATATTTTCATAGTACGAGAGAGGAAAAACAACAACAACAACAACAACAACAACAACAACAACTGCTAACTGAAAATACTATACCCAGAAAAGCTATCCTTTAGAAATGAGGCGAGATAAAGACCTTCCCCCAAAAAGCTGAGAGAATAATTTCCACCAGACCTGTGTTATCAGAAATGCTAGAGAGAGTTCTTTAAACGGAAAGAAAGAAACATTAATGAACAAGAGGAAAACATGAGAAGTTAACTCAGAATGCTCTAGTTTTATAAACATGGCACATAAACCATTTGTTGCTTTAGCAGGAAGCCTAAAAACAAACAACTAAAAAAATAACTATCCTAATATGTTAAGAGATAGATACAAAATTGGACATCAAAAATTCAAAATATCAGGAAGAATGGGGTGTAAGTATAGAGATTTATTAGTATATTTCCTCTTCCTTTTCATTTCTTTTCTTGTCTTTCTGATCATGTTACATTGATATCATTTGGAAATAGCTCATTATAATCAAAAGATATTTTTGTAAACCTCATCATAACCACAGAGCAAAAATTTGTAATAGACCCATTACTGTAAGATAGAACTTTGATCTCAAAGTTGTTTGCATTAACATGGATTGCATAAGTCTGTGGGTCTGGTGAAAAATAACCTTTTGATTATTTTTACTTACCCATAAAGAGGATTCCCATGTTATCTTATGGTGGAATTTTGGCATTGAAGAGGAGTTGGAGAGAAAATCGAATATTGGAAAGTTGGATGTGGAGGGAGTACAGATGAAGCTAGTAGGACACAGGAGAAAGCATCTTGGCATCTCATGTTTCACCTCTCCCTATTATTCTTAGATTATTTCAGGTCAGGAAATAGAATTGAGGTTAGCTAATTGGAGACATCATCTTCTATGAGTTATTTGTGCCTTGTAGTATTTTGGAAATACATTAGACCAGTGATTCACTAAGTTCAGTTACTTTTCTAATATGTTCATAATTTTTGCTAACACCTTAGTATCACCTTAGTATTAGTATTGAGTTCACTTATTTATTTTGTGTTTTGTAACTTTATTTGACAACCAGTGATTAGTTTTTATCCACATTGACTGTAGATTTTTGGAAGTAGTAACAGGGACATAAGTTATCCAAGTATAGAACTTGTTTGGTGACTCTTTGTTCTTACTATATTTTCTGAATCACTGTGCATGGACACAATATGGGATATTCCTTATTTCTTTTGGTCCAGACATCTATGTTGAGCCTGGAATTCCATGCACACATCTGGAGTCCTTGTTTCCTTCATGACAAATTTCCAGATCTCTTTGAGTGTCCAAGGTCTTGTTGTTGTTATTCTAATTAGTTATACATGACAGTAGAATGCACTTTGACACATCATACATAAGTGGAGTATAACTTCTTATTCTTCTGGTTGTACTTGATGTAGAATCACACCGGTTGTATATGTGTACATATACATGTGTATATGTATACATAGGGTACTAATGTCTAATTCATTCTACTGTCCTTCCTACCCACAGACTCCTCCCCTCCCTTCATTCACCTCTACCTAATCCATAGTAACTCTGTTCTTCCCTAGTATCCACCCCATTTATTGTGAATTAGAATCCACATATCAGAGAAAACATTTAGCCTTTGGTTCTTTGAGATTGGCTTATTTCCCTTAGCATGATATTCTCCAGCTCCATCCATTTACTGGCAAATACCATAATTTTATTCTTCTTTAAGACTGAGTAATATTTCATTTTCTCTCTCTCTCTCTCTCTCTCTCTCTCTCTCTCTCTCTCTCTCTGTGTGTGTGTGTGTGTGTGTATCACATTTTCTTTATCCATTCATCTGTTGAAGAACACTAGGTTCTTCAACTCAACTATTTTGAGTTGAGCTGGTATAAACATTGATGTGGCTACATCACTACAGTATGTTGATTTTAAGTCCTTTGGGTATAAACTGAGGAGTGGGATAGCTGGGTCAAATGGTAGTTCTATCCCAAGTTTTCTGATGAATCTCCATACTTCTTTACATAATGGTTACACCCATTTGCAGTCCCACCAGTAATGTGTGAGTGTACCTTTTCTCCCACATTCTCATCAACATTTATTGTTGCTTGTATTCTTGATAATTGCTATTCTAACTGAAGTGAGATGAAATCTTCGAGTAGTTTTGATTTGCATTTCTCTAATTGCTAGAGATATTAAACATTTTTTCCATATATTTGTTGATTGATTGTATTTCTTCTATGAAGGGTCTGTTCAGTTTCTTAGCCCATTTATTGATTGGGTTATTTGTTTCTTTAATGTTAAGTTTTTTTGAGTTCTTTATATAACCTGGAGACTAATGCTCTATCTGAGGTGCATGTGGTAAAAATTTTCTCACATTCTGTAGGCTCTCTCTTCATGTTATTGATTGTTTCCTTTGCTGAGAAGAAATTTTTTAGTTTAAATCCATCCCATTTATTAATTCTTGATTTTACTTCTTGCACTTTAGGAGTCTTGTTAAGGAAGTCAGATCCTAGGCTGACATGGTGAACATTTAGACCTACTTTTTCTTCTATTAGGCACAGGGTCTCTGTTCTAGTGCTTAAGTCTTTGATCCATATTGAGTTCAGTTTCATGAAGGGTGAGAGATAGGGCTTTAATTTCATTTTGTTAAATGTGGATTTCCAATTTTACCAGCACTGTTTTCTCCAGTAAATGTTTTTGGCACCTTTGTCTAGTATGAGATAACTGTATTTATGTGGTTTTGTCTCTGTGTTTTCTATTCTGTTGGTCTATGTGTCTATTTTGGTGCCAACACCATGCCATTTCTTTTTACTATGGCTCTGTAATACAGTTTAGGATCTGGTATTGTGAACTGTCCTGCTTCACTCTCCTTGCTAAGGATTGCTTTGGCTATTCTGGGCCTCTTATTTTTCCAAATAAATTTCATGACTGCTTTTTCTAGTTCTATGAAGAACGTCATCAGAACCTTAATAGGAATTGCATTAAGTCTGTATTACACTTTTGATAGTATGGCCATTTTGATAATATGAATTCTGCCTGTCCAGGAGCATGGGAGGTCTTTCCATCTTCTAAGGTCTTCTTCAATTTCTTTCTTTAGTGCTCTGTAGTTTTCATAGTTTTCATTGCAGAGGTCTTTCACCTGTTTTGTTAGATTGATTCCCAAGTATTTTATTTCTGTTTTAGTCTATTGTGATTCTAATTCAATCTATGAGTTGAGGTCCAGGATTGGGAATGGGGTATTTTTCCTAATTTCTCTTTCAGTGGATTCATTGCTGATACATAGGAATGCATTTGATTTATGGATGTTGAATTTATATCCTGATACTTTGATGAATTCATTTATGAGTTCTACAAGTTTTCTGATGGAATTTTTTTTGGATCTTCTAAATATAGAATCATGTCATTGGCAAATAATGATAGTTTGAGTTCTTCTTTTCCTATTTGAATCCCTTTAATTTCTTTCTCCTTCTAATTGCTGTGTTTAGAGTTTCAAGGACTATGTTGAATAGAAGTGGTGAAAGAGGACATCCTTGTCTTGTTCCAGTTTTTAGAGGGAATTCTTTCAACTTTTCTCCAGTTAGAATGATGTTGGCCTTGGGTTTAGCAAATATAGCTTTTACAATGTTGAGCTATGTTCCTACTATCCCTAGTTATTTTAGTGTTTTGAACATGAAGTGGTGCTGTATTTGTCAAATGTTTTTTTCTGTATCTATTGAGATGAACATATGATTCTTGTTTTAAGTCTATTGATGTGATAAATTATGTTTATTGATTTCTGTATGTTGAATTAACCTTGAATCCTGGGATGAACCTCACTTAATCATGGTGAACTATCTTTTTAATATGTTTTTGTGTTTTGGCTATTTGCCAAAATTTTATTGATAATTTTTGCATCTGTGTTCATCAGAGATATTGGTCTGAAGTTTTCTTTCCTTTATATATATAATATATATGTATATATATTATAATTTATGTACATTGTGCATAAAATGCAATTTTATATATTTCTATATAATTTATATAGAATATGCAATATATTTCTGTGGAAATATATGAATTATATCATAAATAAAATAATTATGTGTATTATATGCATAATTTTCTTTCTTTTCAAGTTTTTAGATTGTGGTATAAGAACTTGTGAGCTTAACTAGTTTGTCTTGCCCTTTCTGATGCATGAATAGAAATTGATGGGGGGAATCCAAATAAGTGACTAATGCAAAGAAAATTTACTGCTAATAAATTGTTTGACACTGTTGTCATAGCAAAACTCCTATAAAATTTACGATGATTTCTCAAGGTTTCAGAGAACAGGAATATTTTATTACAGAGTGCTTTTCCACATTAGTAAAGAGGCTTAATTTAATTTAATATTTACAAGCTCCTTGACCTTCTGGAACTCCTACCAACATTCATGAATATTTTTGCCAGCTGTCAATATGTACTAGGTCAAAAAACAAGGCCCAGGTAGGCTAATAAGTTGCTGCCCCTTTGAACTATTATTGTTTAAATTAGAATTAACAGTTGAACATTGTGGTGAACAGACTCTAGGATGGTCCCCAATGATCCATATCTCCTGATAATCAAGAAGATATCCCATCTCCTGCAATTCCCTCTCCTTGAATGTGGGCTGGCTTACTTACTTCTAACCACTATAATATGGCAAATGGATGGGATGTCATTTCTATGTTACATAAAATTTTTATTTTGGTCTTACTAACAGACACTCTCGATGCTTTCTCAGTTTGTGCACTTTGATGAAATAAGTAGATGTGTTAGAGAAACCCACGTGGCAAGGAAACAAGGGTGGCCTCCAGCCAACATCCAGCTGGGAATTGAGCATGTGAGCTTAGAAGCAGATCCTTCCCCCATCAGACCTTCAAGTAAGATCCCCAGCCCCCCGCTGACACTTGATTCTGTCTTGTGAAAGCCCTTATAACACAAGTGCATGATAAGCCATGCCTGGATTCCTGACTCATAGAAACTGGGAGGTAATAAGTATATGTTGTTTTAAGCTATTACATTTGTGGTAATTTGCCACACAATGATAGATAAATACAGGTATGGATGGGGCAGGGCTGCATGCAGTACCCAGCCAAAGCTTTGCTGTTAACTAGTACTATGGTTTAGATGTGTCCCCAACATTCATGTGTTGGAAGCTTGATTTGCAATATGGTGGTTGGTATTGGTAGGCAGGGGCTTAATGAGAAGGAATTGGGTCATGGGGGTAGAGCCCTCATGAATGAATTAATGTTGTTATTTTGTGTTGTAAAATAGCTCTGCCCCTTGTACTTTGCCTCTCCTACATGTACCTGCTTACCCTTCTGCTTTTCTACCATGATACAATGCTGGGCAAAAGTCCTCAGCAGATGCTGTTGCTATGCCCTGGGGTTCTTGGCATCCATAATCATGAGCTTAATAAAGTTGTTTTCTTTGCAAATTACCCAGTCTGTGGTTTTATGTTATAGTAACAGAAAACAGACTAAGACAACTAGAACTATCTACCTTAAAAGATAATTTGGCTATCAACTGTGATAGCTGAACATACCCATCAGAGATCTCACCATCTGTACAGTTAGAATTCTTTTTTTTTTTTAACAGTCCAATTCAGTTTTATTTTTCACGAGAACATGCTAAGATAAGAATAAGTCAAATCATGTCAAGATTAATGACACAGATAAGTTTCATAATACCAATTTTAAATTAATATTAATTTAAAATGAAATATAAGAAAGCTATGAATTACTGTACATACAAAGAAGGTATAATCTCATTACAAATATGATTATTCTTTGAAGTGTCATGCAAAGTATCAGCTATATTGTTAAATCAATAAGGCTTTCAATCTACTTTTTTATTGGTTCTTAGTTATAGATGAAAGTAGAATCTATTTTGATAAAATTATATAAGCATGGAATATACATTATTCTGATTAGGACCCCATTCTTCTGAGGGTACACAATGGTGGGATTCACTTAGGTATTTTCATGTGTGTACATAGAAAAATTATATTACTTTTATTCTACGGTCTTTCCTATTCCCCTCTCCCTTCTCCTTGTCTCCCTTTGTCTAATCTACTGAACTTCTCTTCTTCTCCTTACACCCTTTATTGTGGTTTAGCTTCCACAAATCAGAAAAGCATTTGACCTGTTTTTTTTGGGATTTGCTTATTTCACTTAGCATGATAATCTCCAGATCCATCCATTTACTGGCTGATATCATAAAGTCATTCTTCTTTATGGTTGAGTAGTATTCTATTGTGTATATTCTTTAAGCTCAAGTGAAAGAAACCAACTCACACTACTTTAAATAAAAACAAGATTTATTGATTTGTCTACTTGAAAGATTAATAGTGTAATAAGCACCCCCAATCTCAGTTCTACTAAAAAGAATTCTCTTTAATGCTTTCTGGGATACCTGCAAATATTAGGTCCAATATTTGCATCTGTGTAGGTTTCTCAAAATGACTGACTTAAGCCAATCAAAATCCCAACAGCATATCTTGTAGAAATAGATAAAAGAATCATGAAATTCATATGGAATAATAAAAGACCCAGAATAGCAAAAACAATACTAAGCAGGAAGTGTGAATCAGGCGGTATAGCGATACCAGACTTCAAACTATACTACAGAGCAATAGTAACAAAAACAGCATGGTACTGGTACCAAAACAGGCGGGTGGACCAATGGTACAGAATAGAGGACACAGTAACCAATCCACAAAACTACAACTATCTTATTTTTGATAAAGGGGCTAAAAGCATGCAATGGAGGAAGGATAGCATCTTCAACAAATGGTGCTGGGAAAACTGGAAATCCATTTGCACCAAAATGAATCTGAATCCCTATCTCTCGCCGTGCACAAAAGTTAACTCAAAATGGATCAAGGAGCTTGATATTAAATCAGAGACACGGCATCTGATAGAAGAAAAAGTTGGTTACGATCTACACGCTGTGGGATCGGGCTCCAAATTCCTCAATAGGACACCCATAGCGCTAGAGTTAACAAATAGAATCAACAAATGGGACTTACTCAAACTAAAAAGTTTTTTCTCAGCAAAAGAAACAATAAGAGAGATAAATAGGGAGCCTACATCCTGGGAACAAATCTTTACTCCACACACTTCAGATAGAGCCCTAATAACCAGAATATACAAAGAACTCAAAAAATTAGACAATAAGATAACAAATAACCCAATCAATAAATGGGCCAAGGACCTGAACAGACACTTCTCAGAGGAGGACATACAATCAATCAACAAGTACATGAAAAAATGCTCACCATCGCTAGCAGTCAGAGAAATGCAAATCAAAACTACCCTAAGATACCATCTCACTCCAGTAAGACTGGCAGCCATTAGGAAGTCAAACAACAATAAGTGCTGGAGAGGATGCGGGGAAAAGGGCACTCTTGTTCATTGCTGGTGGGACTGCAAATTGGTGCAGCCAATTTGGAAAGCAGTATGGAGATTTCTCGGAAAGCTGGGAATGGAACCACCATTTGACCCAGCTATTCCCCTTCTCGGTCTATTCCCTAAAGCCCTAACAAGAGCATGCTACAGGGACACTGCTACATCGATGTTCATAGCAGCTCAATTCACGATAGCAAGACTGTGGAACCAGCCTAGATGCCCTTCAATAGATGAATGGATAAAAAAAATGTGGCATTTATACACTATGGAGTATTACTCTGCATTAAAAAATGACAAAATTATAGAATTTGGAGGGAAATGGATGGCATTAGAGCAGATTATGCTAAGTGAAGCTAGTCAATCTTTAAAAAACAAATACCAAATGACTCCTTTGATATAAGGGGTGTAAACAAGGACAGGGTAGGGACGAAGAGCTTGAGAAGAATATTTACAGTAAACAGGGATGAGAGGTGGGAGGGAAAGGGAGTGAGAAGGGAAATTGCATGGAAATGGAAGGCGATCCTCAGGGTTATACAAAATGTCATATAAGAGGTAAGGAGGGGTAAGTCAAGAGAATACAAATGGAAGACATGATTTACAGTAGAAGGGGTAGAGAGAGAAAAGGGGAGGGGAGGGGAGGGGAGGGGAGGGGGGATAGTAGACAATAGGACAGACAGCAGAATACATCAGACACTAGAAAGGCAATATGTCAATCAATGGAAGGGTAACTGATGTGATACAGCAATTTGTATACGGGGTAAAAGCGGGAGTTCATAATCCACTTGAATCAAACCGTGTAATATGATGTATTAAGAACTATGTAATGTTATGAACGACCAATAAAAAAAAAAAATTAAAAAAAAAAAATGACTGACTTAAGATGCATGCCTACCCATATAGTGGGCAAGGAGGAAGGATATTACATTTGTAAGCTTCATCATATAATAGAGAGCTATCCAAACAAAAATTGTTATTTTGTCTTCAAAAGAGCAAGATGGTATACAAGGAAGGCAAAACAACAGCTGTCTATTATACTACTTTCTTCCCAGAATCTCATGATAACTTGGTGCTGATAACGCCAAGGTCGCGGGTTTCCCTGTACGGGCCACCAAATGCCGAAGTCTGGCCAGGCACAATTCAGGAGCCACTTGTCAAAAGAAACTAACTTTATTTTTAGAACCACACACGCCAAACAAAACAGCTCCTCAGGAAAAACCCTCAGAGCCCAACTGCCACCACAGGCTTCCCACAAGCCTCTCACCCCACCACAAGCCTCTCCACCTCCCACAATCCTCCTGCTCTTGAGGCCGATTGGCTGGGTCGTGTGGGCGGAGCCAAAAAAGTCCTCCAATGAGCAGCTCCGTGGTCTGAAAGGGCAGGGAAACAGCCCAATGAGCATCACCGCAGAGGAGCCAATCAGCTAGATGTTGTTGGGGCGCTGTGAGCCAATCATCAGCCGCAGCTGGAAGTTTTCTGGCAGCTGGAAGTTTGCTGGGGCCCCTTCGGCTGTGGCTCTCAACACATGAAAATATTACTTCCAACTGTGTACACAGTTCTATCCAAGAGAAATTTTGATAAATGCAGAATATAGATTTCTTTATAATTCCAGTGACTTAAAATTTTATTACTACAGTAAATAAATCAATTCTATTTACTATTATAATGTTGCCTATAAGAGTACAGTAGGTGAATTTTATTAACTAAATTGTACCTTATAATCAGCAGTCAGGTCAAAAAACACTAAGAACACTTCAAAAGCTCTGCTTTGTGCTCGTTTTCAGTCATTATCCATATTCCTCTACCTCTATCAAGGATAAATATGGTCCAGGATTGATTAGTTTTGCCTATTTCTATATTTTACACAAAGAGAACAATACCCCATGCTCTCTTTGGTGTTTGGCTTCTTTGTCCAACATCACATTTCTAAGGTTCATCCATGTTGTTGTTGTTATAGGTTGGTTGCACTTTTAGATAGCATTCGTTGTGTAGATCCAGTCTACTGTGGGTGGGCATCTGGGAAATTTGCTTTGGGGCTATTATTTAGAGTTCTGCTAGAAACATGGTGGTGTTTGTCTTTCATTGAACACATGTGTGCATATTTCTGTTGGGTGTTTATCTAGAAATAGCATTGCCGGGCCTTGGGCATCGAATATGTTAAACTTTAGTGGATACTGCCAAACTGCTTTCCAGGGGGTTCTATCAATTCCACAAGTGGTGTATTTGGATTCTGGTTACTGCATATCCTTGTCAAGACTTAATATTTTCGATCTTTTTCATTAGTCATTCTCTTAGCTAAGTAAGATAATATTTTTTTATGTATTTTAGTCATTTTCTTAGCTAGTAAGATAATATTTTTTAAATATTTTTTAAACTATTTTTTACTTACAGGTGGACACCATATCTTTATTTTATTTTTATGTGGTGCTGAGGCTCGAACCCAGTGCCTCATGCATGGTAAGCGAGTGCTCTACCTCTGAGCCACAATCCCAACCCTCTTAGCTAAGTATTAATATCACTTTGTGGTTTTAATTTGTAATTCCCAGATGACTGAAGAAGAGGAATCCTTTTTTGATAAACTGGTTAGCTATTTGAATTTTTTTGTTTTTTGACCATCATTCTATTGAGTACCTTTTTCCTTTTTTTTTTCTGTTTTTTATTCATCCCCCCCCCCTTTTTTTTTTGATTTGTAGTTGTTCTTCATATATTCTGGGTAGGAGAGATTTATCTACTATAATTGAAAATCATTCAACTTTATGGTTGCTTTTTCACTTAAACTTATGTCTTTTGATGAACAGAGTTCTCGATTTTAACATCATCTGTTATTTTTTTTTTCATTTTATGTTTAGTGGGGCCGTGTGTGTGTGTGTGTGTGTGTGTGTTTGTGTGTGTATTCTGTTTAAGAAATCATTGAAAACTTAATTCCAGTGATCTTTCATCATACCTCGGTGATATTTTGGTGACATATGTCCAGGTGACTTCTCAAGTTAGTATTTTAGTTTCTTCTGTAGGAGTCTTGGTTTTCTCATTTCTGTAGAAATCAATAATCAACAAATGTGCCTTGGGCTGCTACATTTTAGTAAAACATTGTTTTTTGTCTTATTCTTTTTTTTTGGAGTCACTTCAACTCCCCTGTTTAGAAGAAACTAAAAAAAATTTTTCCCCCAACCTTTTTTTTTTTCCCCAGAGACAACCTAAATAATGAAACATCCATTTAATATAATGGGCCTATATTTAATGCTGTTTAATGGCAAATCCCTTACTCTGATCCACTATAAATGCATCTGCAGCAATTGGAGAATAATCCCTGCCATGCCAATATCATGGTGCTGTTAGGCAAACAATGCCAGCAATAATAACAATGAGATGATACAGTGCCCATGATGCCCCAGTACTCTATAGAGTAGCCCACTGCCAAGAACATTGGCAAATAAAAATGAGTATGAAACAGAATCTTGAGGAGTACTGCCTATCAGAGGTGTCATGAAAAGTGTCACAAATGATCAAAACTTTCTGTGGAAATAAAATTAATTCACTAGGGAATAAATTAATTGGTTATCTCTGGAGAAGTTTCCTTTCTTATGCATTTCTTCCGAAGCTCTGCAAAAAGCTTTGTAAGGTTATATGCAAATGATAGAACCAAGCCAGGAAGCAGAGCCAAATATGTAAAAGGTTCGCTTGCTGAATGTCAGTCTTTAATGTGACACATTGTATACAACGGACAAATTTATGGCTCTCTTTTGTTAGTTTCTGCTCTGAATCTGAGTATCTTTTTCACTATTACGAGAGACTAAATACTCTTTCAAATCCTGCCACTGATTAAAACTATCTTGGAAAACTGTGGAAGCACTTCTGTCAGCTACCAGTTCACAAGACCCATCAGAAAAACCTGTCTGCTTACTTTATAATGTTATTTTTAACCCAAAGCGACTCTACCCTTCTTGGCATCAGACTTCATTTTGAAAGGTTTTAAAGTGTGTCTAAAATCACAGCCACCTTCTAAACAAAATTGACATCATTCAAGTTGTTTATTCAGAAGTGCCTGGGTATAGGGTTGCCAGTAAGAAAAACAACAACAACAACAACAAAACAAGAATATCCAGTTAAATTTGAATTTCAGAATCAACAAAAAATATTTTTTAGGATGAGTATTTCCCAGGCTTATACTAAATTCCCATTTCACTGAGCACCTGTATTTGTCTGGTTCTGAGCATAATTCTAGAAATTTCTTCTGCAGTAGTCAGGTTCTGAAACCACTTTGAATCATGAGCACAACTGAATTAGAATACAGTCTCTACTATCTTGAAGGAGATAGCTCTCAATCACACATCTAAATTATGAGGTTCCTTTTTTTAAAAAAAAAAAGACTTCACATTATCTTATTGTCAGTTTAATAACATGATCAGCAAGAAAAAGTATGCAATAACAAGTAAGAAGCATAAAAAGTATGTGGATTTCCTCAGCCTTCATTATTTATTGCATATTGACTCCAGTCTTTTAAGTTAGCAAGGAAACAGTTCCTTGGAAACTTTTGAACATTAACTTATACTTATTTAATATGAGCCAGATCAATTATTTTTTTTAATATTTGTTTTTTTTTTAGTTGGATCAACTGTGGTATTTATTCAAATACCATAAGGAACATAATGTGGAAAAATAGAAAGGTTCTATTACCACAAGTGAAAGGGAAATTCCCCCACTGAAGACTGGTTTATGAGGCCCTGGCCCTAACTTTGTTTCCTCTGGCTACAGTGGTGAAAAGGCATGAGATTTTTTTTTTTTTTTTTTTTTTTTAGGGCAGTGCCTTAGTTCCTCATGGCTTTGTTGTTTAACCATTATCTAGCAAGGACAACCTGTCTTTACATTATAACCCAAGCAGTAAAATACCAGCGACACACACACATGGTTTATAGAATTGAGAAAGTTGAGGCTGTAATGCACGAGAACAGGTTTTTTCATTTCAAGTATCTTAGTAAAGCTCATTATTTACTCAGTGTTTTCCTGGCACAATACACCTTCTGTAAGAAACATGAATTTCCCTGGAAATTCATTTTTCTTTGTATTTTCAGTAATCTCCAGTTTTATTTTAAATATGGAAGAGTTACTTTTCCTTAAAAGAATATCAATGGAAGAATTTTGACCAAAAAGAACCTTTTCTCTTTCTGTCAACAAAGTTGTTTTTTTTTTCTTCAATACTTAGGCTTTCTTTGAGTAACCATTCTTCCCCTCTCCCAACATCAGGAATTATATTTCAGTGAGTAAAAAGTGAGGTTTTTAAACTTGAAAGTTGAGAATTGTTATTGCTTCGGCAAATCTGAGTCGTGGCCTGTGGGTTGAGGATAATTAGGACATTAAAAATGAAAGACTTGCTAAGAGGTTCAAAGAATACAAGCAAATGGAAAAGAAGAGAGAAAGAATTATTAACTCTAAGAAATGCAAAAGGTTAAGAAAGTTAATTTCTTCTTAGAACACTCTGTGACTTAACTGTGAGTAATATTTCTGCAATCAAAATGAAATACATGCAGAAATTTTCTCCAACAATAAAAAAAATCTCTATTGAGGATATTGGGAATGGGAAGTGTATACGTATGTATGAAGGTAGGAAAATCAGGGTGCTGGGTAGGAGATCTAAATTCTTAGTTATCCTAATAGGAAGTTAATGAACAATATCTGAGTGTTTAGGGGCTCAAAGGCACCAAATGCAAAGTGATAAGGAGATGGAAAAGTTAATTGCTGTGTTTTGATCAGTTCATGTTGCATACTTGTATTGAAATAGCACACGGTACCCCATAAATATGTGTGATTATTATGTGTTAATTAAAAATGTTTAAATGTTTAAGGAGATAGGTTAACTACCTCAACTTGATTATTGCTCACTATATATATGTATTAGATTATTACATGGCATTCATACATTTGCACAATTAAAATAATAATTAAAAAATAAAAATATAAAAAGAAAACACCTAAACTTTAAAACATGAAGAGTAGCTAGTTAGAAACATGGAGGTCCCATTTTTACCCCAAATACAGATTGCAGAATCACATCGGAATGGGAGTTCATAACCCACACTTGAATCTAATGTATGAAATATGATATGACAAGAGCTTTGTAGTGTTTTGAACAACCAATAAAAAAAATATTCTGTAAAAAAAAAAAAGAAACATGGAGGTCAATACTAGAAGAAATAGCTAAAAGAATATAGTATTTTCTCTGGGGAGTAGAAATCAGAGGTGAGGACACTATTGTGTTAGCTAAAAGTCTTACAGTGTCAATGAATGGGCTTTTAAATTCATGTACATGTATTATCTTTTTTTTTTTTTAAGAGAGAGTGAGAGAGTGAGAGAGGAGAGAGAGAGAGAGAGAATTTTTAATATTTATTTTTTAGTTCTCAGCGGACACAACATCTTTGTTGGTATGTGGTGCTGAGGATCGAACCCGGGCCGCACGCATGCCAGGCAAGCGCGCTACCGCTGAGCCACATCTCCAGGCCCATGTATTATCTTAATATAACTAAAATTTTCATAAAATCATGAGTCCCCCAAAACTAAGATCACTCCCAAACTATCACATTTAAATAATAATAATAATAATAATAATAATAATAAAGCAAAAGGTAATTAGTTGGGGGCAGGGTTTGGTTTATATTTTTAGTTCCATATAAGTATTTAAGTGAGTAAACTTTAGGAACATAACTTGTTCGTAAAGGATGGGACTTTCTGTATTTCATATTCAATAATGGTATGATATCTGCCTTAGGATCCTAGGCATAGCCTTGCTTTCCCATCTTACCCCATTGTTCAGCTCTTTCCCATTACCTGTTTGAGTGAACTGCATTGCCTCTTAGATCTGGCCTTTACAGAGCTGACATTTCTAGATCTATCTAGCTCAATTTTCCTAGAGATAACCATGGGAACTAAGGCCTCTTGGGCCCTTTCCTACGGAACTTCAAACCTCCTTCTTTTCTTTGGACTGTTCCTTTCAAGGATGTGAGAGGATGGTAATGGCATGCACTGGGGAGAGATTTGCCAGATTAAGCAGACAGGATGCCATGGAAGATAAATAAAATTGACAATAGACTTGGCATAATCGAATGTTACAAACTTTCTGAATTCTTCAGTCAAGCCAAAAGCTTCATATTTTGGGGGAAAAGAGAATTCTACTGATTTCAGTTCAGTCTGTCTCTGCTTTCCACTTGGGTAGCAAAATCCCTCCAAATGCTAGAATTTGAAAAGCAACCTGGGCTGATCTGGGAGCATTTGTTCCATTTGTGCTGCTCCAAGTTTGTACCCGGAGCCAATTATCCTTTGGCATCAAATGCCCATTAGTCAGTGAAAGTTCCAACAGACACCTGGTCTGGGTGGCTTCCCTCAGGAGACAAAAAAGGCAGAAGAGACACCCACTGTGCCAGTGAGCAGAGCTCCTACTGTGAGGGGAGACACTCTTTCTCTTGCACTGCTAGAGAAAAGGAAATTCTGAGTGTTCATTCTCTGCCATTGGCCTTCTCATTTTAGAAGTTCTGAGCCCATTTGCTGCAGTAAAAAGTTAGTTCCGTGTTAGTTTTGTCACAGAGAGGATGGGACTGGACCCTTGCCAGAATCTCCAAAGACAGCTTCCTACGCCAGGTAGAGCTCAAGAATCAAGCACATCCTTGCTGCTCTGGTGTTGCCCTGATAGGACAACTCCCTCGGGCATTTCTTAGTCTAAAGTGCTGTAGAAGCACAACTTACCTTACACCTGAAATGCAGAAACGGAATCACAAATTAAATGAAAGAACAGGTAAGGAATCTTTACAAGGCTTCATTACAAAACCTCTTAAAAATTATTAGAGTGATAAAAAGAGGAAAAAAAGAAAGAGGGAATCTTATCAAAATAGAGGAAAGATCAGTACAGTAGAGGAAGGGGATTGAGGAGGAGGAAGAAGGGATGAATATATGACCAGACTTTGGTATGTGCGTGCATGAGTGCAGCTTGGTGGGTCCTGGCATTGGGTGTATCCACATGACGCTTGTTGTGACACACAACTAAACCAGTCAGGGTCCCTCCAAGTGAATTTGGGGACTAAATAAAAACATGAACACAGAAAGTACCTTTTCTTTGGGTTCAAGACCACTCCTCAGCTGCAGCTCCCACAAGGTGGCAAGGCAGGCAAGAAAGAGAGTGGGGGAACAAGTGCTGAACCCTTTTATTGGAGAGAAGCCATTCAAATGAGGCAAGGGGTCAGGTTTCAGGGGGTTGAGTCTAGCTTCGTGATGTCTTGCTGTCAGCAGATTGACTGACATCTTGGAAGGCCATGCCCATCTCATGTGCTGTGTGGGGATCATAGGCAGAGAGAGCGAAAGGACACATAGGTTGCCAGCCCAAACAGAGAGGCAATGTCAGTGCAGTCCACTTTGTGTGCTCAATGTTTATCGTTCACACACAGCCCATGGCTGGCTCGCCACATACATAGCTCCTATCCAGAGTGGCTCCCGACACACACTGTTTTAAAAAAGTAGAATGTTAAAAATTTAATATACAATACATCTTTTTCAGATATGTATTATAAAGAACAAAAATTCAGGGGCTAAGTATATATGCTAACTAAAACAAAAGACAAACGAAAACAACAAAACAATTACTCTTATGGATGATTTTTCTGCTAATATAGAATTTTTTTTAACTTACCTCATAAGTCCTGTCTCCACATCTAGAATATAAGATTCTCAAAGTCAAGTATTGTTTGTGTGATATATTTCTTTTTATCTCAGTTCCTATCCCAGAACTTATATACAGTAAGTATTTGATATAAAGTGCATGTTGATGACATTTATAAATACCTTCCTCTGTTTATATAAAATAAAATGAATATATATCACAGAAACCTGGGTTTAACTTAGGGTATACTTATCAATTTTCTACAGTGATTAGGCAGGGTGAAAATCTCTGTCCTGAATAATACTCTCCATTGATAGAGGGAAAAGGAGCCTCATATGCATTTAAATATAATAATAGTAATTAATAAAACAAGAAAAGCTAACTTTTATCAAGCACTTACTATATACTGGGAATCGCTTTAAGCAACTGATACATGTTAGCTCATTTCATCCTAAAATGTATTTTTCTAGTCACAGATATGTGAACATTGTCCTACAAAACTCATCCTGTGTTCAGACACCTGGTTATTTATTGATTTTGTGCAAGCGGATTGACATACTTACTCTATGACCCTAGTCAGAATGGTGCAGTAACACTTGTATGTTCATTTGAAATACTTTCAGGAAATGGTTGATACATTGGCACAAAGGTGTGGTGCCTTTATCACAAAATTGAGAATTGTATGTATCACACTTGAGGTGCAGAGGAACTAAAGAAACTCTTTTTTTCTGATTAGAGATTTTGAAACTGAGAGGCCACTGCCCGTGGGACATGAAAAAAACTTGCTCATTAGATGGGAATTCTCAAAGTACCTCCTGCCTAACAAAATCATCTTATAAAGCACAGAGTGATCCCACATGCAAACTTGGAAGGAATGGCTCTATTGAAAGTGAAATACAGCCTGTGACATACAAGTTTTATGGGGTTGGTGGTTTAGCTCTGTAGATTTTCCCATCAGATGGGCAGCAGAAGCTGGCTTACCCCATCTGGTATTCTCTATTGTTCCAGGGAAACAAAAGTCACACATAAGGAAAGCCAAGAGAAGTCAGCACCAACTCAGGGCCACCCATCACCCCACCCAAACCAGAAGAGCAGGAGGCCAGTGTGATGGAATATGTTGTTCTTTCTCCCACGAGCTGGACTCAGGGCTTCCTGACCTGTCCCTGAAATCCAGAACAAATGAAATCTGGAGAAGAGGTCCCACCACCACAACCAGTAAAGAGAGCAGTCGCTGCAACGACAACAGAGTCTATTGCTTTAAAGAAAATAATCATAAAATCTACAGGCAATGTAAACAGTCCCACCTATTTAGATTGGCCTGCTGACATTCTAGAATGACAGAGGGAAGAGGAGAAACCACAGAGGGAAGGATTATTAGCAACTGATGTTGCAAGGAAAGGAGAATAAGTACATTAGAGCTGAAGAGTCCAATGACCTGCTATTTATGAAAGAGGCCACAGAGGCTCAAATAAAGGTTCAGAAACTTACCTAAGGTCACCCAACAGGCAGTATGAGAATCCAGGTTTTGACTTCTGGTTCAACATGCTTTCATTTATGGCTTTACTTTTTTTTTTCCCCTCTGTCTCTTGATACAGGGGATTGAACCCAGGGGCATTTTACCCCTGAACTACATCCCCAATCCTTTTAAAAAATATTTTATTTTTGGACAAGGTCTCACTAAGTTACCAAGGCTGGCCTTGAACTTGTGATCCTTCTTCAGCCTCTTGAGTAGCTGGAATTATAAGCATGTGCTACCATGCTCGGCTACTTAGTAAAAATAAATTAAAAAATGAAACAATGCAATTATTTTTTTTAAATAAAAAAATTTTAGCAAAATCAAACATGTACCACCTTCCAATAAATATTATTATTTTTTATATTTTTCCCTCCAACATTTATTTATTTTCATACATTTAGCTTAACCATGATCATTAACCATACATTTCTATTTGGTTTGGAAACAAAAGTTGTTTTTCTCACTGACAATTTAAGTAAATTCTTAATGTTCATCCATATTTATTTGTTGAACATCTACATGCACCAAATATTTTAAAATAAAACAGTGTCACTATCCTTACAGGACTAATATTCTTGTGGAGTAGACAGAGGATATATAAATAAAGATGTAATGAATAATGCTGTCCTGTTAATGAGGATAATTTGTTTCTGAATAAAGGCCCCATTCATAGGCTAAAAATGTACCTAACATTAATTTTGACAGGAAAAATATATGTATTTTTTTCTTCTCAAACCCTCATATCAACACCCATGTATCCTGAAACAACACCAACCACATTAAAAGAGTGAAAATTACCTCATAGGTCTGTAGTTACCAAAGGATCTACGTCTTTATTCCCAGAGCAACCATATTATACTTAGTATGCATGGTAACATATGCCAAATGTGCTCCATGGCCTCCTGAGCCCAGGAAGTCCAACTCCCTCCTCGGAAATGTGAAGAATACCTCCTGAATTAGGTTGAGGTATGAAGTCAACTGATTTGACAAATTTCTTGTATCACTTAACGACCCCCTCCCACACACTCCTACCAGAGCAGATCTGAATAGTGTAAAGGAAAGTTAAGACAGTGGTAGGAAGATTAACCAGATAAAGAAGATGGGGCAAAATGAGGACAGGCATATCTTATACAGAATAATCAGAGAAAAGAAAGGCCTGAGACATCAAAACGACACTCAGGACAACTGTGAATGAGAGAGGAAGCCACTGGAACTATCTGAAAGAAAGCATTCTAGGAAGAGAACAGAAAGTACAAAGGCCCTGTGACAGAACTTGCTGGATTGCTCAAGTAATGGCAAGAATTTTGGTGTGAGAAGGCCCAGTGAGGAAGGACAAAATGGAAGAAGGTGAAGCTTGCCTGGTGGCCAGGTGCTAGATTACAGAGGACCTTGGTTGTTATGCTCAAGACCTGAGTACTTTGGAAGTAGAATATTTCAAGCAAGGAGTGACACAGTCAGATTCCTATGCAAAAACAGACTGTAGATCAAGGAAATAAATTAGGAGACTATCATTCAACTGACAGAAGGTAGCTTGAGTCAGGGTTACAGTGGTGCAGAGAGAAATAGTAATGTCGCAGTTGTACTTTGAATATAAAGCCAACATGGTCTGTTTTGAGTTATGTGTGATACGTGAGAGAAGAGGAGGAATCAATACTATTAGTAAGCCTTATGTATACTTTGTGCCAAATCTTGTGTGCGCGCACACACACACACACACACACACACACAGAGGGAGAGAGAGAGAAAGAGATATATCACAATCCTATGTTTTTATATGCTCTACTGTCCACTGAATTAAGGATATATAAACAATGACCTGGACATTTATGACCATGTGCCAATCATGTATAGACACATGATTTCTAGGTAAGGCATGTGACAATAGGGGGTTATTTGGGGAGTATGTTTTCTTTAATTTTCCTCTCAAAGTGAGACAAAAGAGGCTTTTTATTTATTTATTTATTTATTTTCCTTAGAGGAAAGCACAAAAAAAGCCTAGATATAGAACTCAATAGGATCACGCTCAGATTTCCAAATTTTGCTTTTAGAAACTTTGGGAATGTCTCAATTTCATAGGTTGTGGCAACACACACTGCTACTATGTGGGGATTTAAAAGGATGAGCAAGCATCAGTCCCCTTTCCCAGGGAGTTTCTCATCAATCACAGGAGACGATAAAATGATACCAGTGATTAACAGAGACACCTCTCAGTGTCTTGCAGCTCATCGTCCTCCTACTTGGATACCTCATCCCGCTTCCCCACCCTCACAGTCAATCTGGTCAGCCACAGTGAGAGCTCTCTCCTTCTGGCCACTGCTAATTTGATTAGTGGTCCATGAACATGTGACTTAAACCAAATCAAGAAACCAGATTTCTTCTCCAAAGGATTTAGAGTTAGACTCTAAAGTGATAATCAGCTTCTGCTGTCCACTGAATTAAAAAACATAAGCACTGACTTGGGCATTTCTGTCCATACATCAATTGTAATGGAGAGAAAAGCCATCTGGAAATCCAGAGGGAAGGATGAAGCAGGCATACAGAGTGGCTCTCAAGTTCTGCTTTTGGCCTCAGAGATCCATGAGTTAATCCCACATGAAGAGTCTTCAAACAAGTACTTTTATTTTATTTTATTTTTTATTTGTTTTAATTAGTTATACATGATAGTAGAATGCACTTATATACTTTGATGTATCATACATAGATGGGATATAATTTCTCATTTTTCTGAGTGTACATATTGTAGAATCACATTGGTCCTACAGTCACATACATACATACAGTAATAATGTATTTTTCTTATCTTCACATCCCCTGCCTTCCCCTCCTTTCACTTCCCTCTACTAATCTAATCTAAGGTAATGTTATTTATTTATTTATTTTTGCATTATAATTCTTAATACACATAAATATCATGCTTTTTGTATTTCTGTTTGTATATAAAATATGTTGACATCCAATTCAAATATTCATACATGTACTTTGTATAATGATGACCAACAAGTACTTTTAAAGGATATTTTCCCCCCCCAGTGTTGGGGATCTAGCCCAAGGTCTAGGGTACTCTAGGCAAGCACTCTACCACTGAGCTACATTCTCAGCCCTAAAACAAATGTAATACTATCTCACTATCAAGGCCAATAAATGACTATAAACATGCTAAGGGGACTCAAAGAGGGGGAGAGAGTACATCTGGTTGTGCAGCAGCTGGGATTAGGGATAGTAAAGTATTTGTGAAAAATTTTAACAATTGAATCTATCTTACATGAAAGGTTGAGAACATTAATTTAAAAATAATATTGGGGAGAATAATAAAATTAGTGGAGATGGCTGTTTTCTAAAAAAGTAAGAGCTCTTAAGACAGATCCTATTCTTGCATGAGCTATGGCACAAATCAACACAACCTAGTCCATTTTCCACTTGGAAATAGTTATGACCAACTACCAGTCCATTTCCATTGTTCTCCTTCTAACTCCTTTGTTTTAAAAATAATTAAAGAGGACATCCATAAAAAGTCCTGTATTTCTACAAATAAAATCTCTTCCAAAATAACATGAAATAATTTATAGTAATCATAATATATAAAACATAAAATAATAATAATATAAAATTACAATGCTGAGTAATATTCCACTGTGTATATATACCACATTTTCTTTATCCATTCATCTACTGAAGGGCATCTAGGTTGATTCCACAGTTCAGCTATAAACATTGATGTAGCTGTGTCCCTGAAGTAGGCTGTTTTTAAGTCCTTTGGGTATAGACTGGGGAATGGGATAGCTGGGTCAAATGGTGGTTCCATTCCCAGTTTTTCAAGAATTCTCTATATTGCTTTCTATATTGGCTGAATCAGCTTGCAGTCCCACCCACAAAGGATGAGTGTGCCTTTCCCCCCACATCCTCGCCAACACTTTAATAAGTTTGTATTGTTTGTATTCTTAATAGCTGCCATTCTGACTGGAGTGAAATGAAATCTTAGAGTAGTTTTGATTTGCACTTTTCTAATTGCTAGAGATGTTGAACATTTTTTTATTATATTTGTTGATTGATTGTATGTCATCTTCTGAGAAGCATCTGGCCCATTTATTAATTGGGTTATTTGGTTTTTTTTTGGTGTTAAAATTTTTGAATTCTTTATATATCCTAGAGATTAGTGTTCTATCTGATGTGTGTATGGTAAAAATTTGCACCCAAATTGTAGGTTTTCCATTTACCTCACTGATTGTTTCTTTTGCTGAGAAGCAGCTTTTTAGTTTGAATCAAAGGGAAAATAATTAGGGAAATCACAGGCTGTGTTTAACATTAGTACTTCCAAGCTATAAGTTATACCAACCCTATTCTCAACAAATTGGAAAAGCAGCTAAATATGTAATGCCAGCACTCAACATTGTCAGGGACTACACATGTATCATCTTATTTAACCTTCTATGGCTCTGTGAGATGAGAATCAGTACCCCCATTTTAGATAAGAGAAACCAAGAAATAGAGGTAAGCATTTGCTCAAAATATGGCTAATAGGTAGCAAAACCAGGGTGTCAGGTTTAACCTTAAGCTAGTTGGCCTCTAATGATCAGAGAGTGTATTGGTCATTAGCTGTGTGAGACTCTGCCCTTAGTACTAGTGTCCAAAAGAAGATAATTTTTGTTTCTTCTATTTCACAGATCTCCTGGATATAGGTTGCCTGAAGAAAAGGGTTTTGCAAAGATGGTGAATGTTGGTTTATGTTAGAGAGCTAAATGGGAAATTGGGACAAAAGCTCAAGGGAATGGTGGGCCCAGTTCTCCTTTATCCAAACACTGACCCTCAGTGTTATGGAGTTTCTTCTCCACTAGGCCATTATCCAGAGAGCTTGGTGTCCAACAGTATATAAAATATTTGCTCCAACTTAAGACTATTGGCTTTAAAGAATTTTTCAGAAGCAGATTCAGTTTCTATAAGGGTTGAGCTGGACTTCTCTGTGTATTACTCCTACAGGTTCTTACCCACACACAGAGTAAATATTTAAAGGTATGTAAATTTCACACAGGTGGGACATAATTCCAAGCCACATATTTGTTTAAATGATTGGATTACTTGGATTTAGTTTCTATTTCCCTCTTTATTTCCTTCTGAAAATTATATAGAAAAAAATGCCAGTTTATTAAAAAATAGAATTTGATACAGATTTCTTTACACACTACATTAGGCTAAATGCATTCTGTGATTGTTGATCAATCCAGCCATTCTGACTGGAGTGAAATGAAATCTTAGAGTAGTTTTGATTTGCAATGTTAAATTATAAAGATGTATGAAAATGGACAAGGACTGTTTGAAATAGATCAATGACTGGGCACATTTGGCTGGAGGGCCTGTTATAGGAGGAAAATCCAAGTCATATTTCTTTATGATCTAACACATGTGATGCTAACAATTTTTCAAGGCAAGGTACTTAAAATATGTTCCAAGTGTTGGTACCCAAACAAATATTTTCTTCCATATGCTCTCAGGTGTCTTCATTTAATGTGCACATTTGTGCCTACCTTTAACTCATATTTACATGTGGACTTTGTACAAAGTATAGCATTGTGATTAAGAGAACAAGCTTTGAAATCCAACCTGCATTAAGAATCTTTATCTCCACCATTTCCTTGGGCAAGTGACTTCACCTTTCTAAAGCAGTTTTCCTCCTTTGAAAAGTGGAGATAATCCCTATCTCAAGGGTAATAGTAAAAATTACACTTGTTAATGGAAAAGGTTTCAGGCGTGCATGTGTCATATCCTAAGTCTCATTAAACAGCTGTTATTATTAATGTTGCAGAAATTACCATTTCCATTACAGGCTGCACGGAGATGGGAAGTGTTTGTTGAATAAAAACGCAAGTGACCCATCTCACAGACTTCCTCCTCTCCTTTATAATTGCTTACCTGTCCAAGGACTATGATCTCAGCTCACGCACTGCAGTTGTCAACCGCATCACCCATTAACCTGTCAAGTAAGACAATCTAAAATCTCCAGGCAGACTTTCCAGTAAGGATCTGGACTGTTGAACTAAATCTAAAGGCGTGACAATTGCCCTTCGACCCGTCCCCTGCTTATTTAAATGGTGCGTCCCTTCAGGTGTCACTTGATAAAATTTGTGCTGAGCGCTCCTTGTGGATTCGCTGGACACGGCGGCAGGGCAGGAGGCTCCAGTTCTTCAGTTCTCACCTGCCCGAGTTCCCTGGTGCGTCGGCTGTCCTGGCCACCTGGTCGGTCGCGCACCTGGTGAGCGCTCAGCGCTGTGGGCAGATTCCCCAAGTCCCAGACTTCGGGGCGCAGCTCGCAGTGGAGAGTGCTGGGACCATTACCAGCTGGTACCTCCGCTTACCTTCTCATCTGCGCCAAGGCTCCGGACTGCGGGAGACACCTGGAGGACGCCTCTAACCGCCCTAGGGCACCACGCCTGCGGCGCCCAGGAAATAGAAGCGAGCGCCGGCAGCTGAGCTAAAACGCTGGGCTCGGGCTGCGCGTCGCGGGGCCACCAGTTTCCGCGCAGAGCCCTGGCCATCGCCAAGCCATGGGCGCGCAGCGGGACATTGGCACCTTCGTGGTGTGGGACTACGTGGTCTTCGCCGGCATGCTGCTCATCTCTGCCGCCATCGGCATCTACTACGCCTTCGCGGGGGGCGGCCAGCAGACCTCCAAGGACTTTCTGATGGGCGGCCGCAGAATGACCGCCGTGCCCGTGGCGCTGTCCCTCTCCGCCAGTTTCATGTCCGCTGTCACGGTCCTGGGCACCCCCGCCGAGATCTACCGTTTTGGGATCATGTACAGCATCTTCGCCATCACCTATTTCTTTGTGGTGGTCCTCAGCGCAGAGGTCTTCCTGCCTGTGTTCTACAAACTGGGGATTACCAGCACCTACGAGGTAAAGGGGAAGGTGGGGGACTTTTCAGGCTCCTGGAGGAATTTTCTTGGGGATGAATGGTCACCATCACATCGGAATCTTTCCTTGTCTCATCACCTGTCTGTCACCTTTCCCTTGAGGGAAAAGTGTCCTCATGACTATAAAACCTTGGGATTTATTCTCCTGAGCTCAATGTAAAAAGAGCCTTCCAAAGTAAACGGAATGATTGGACTTGTTGCTCCCTAGGGTCCTTCTTTACCTTCAGCGTCTTTGATTCCCAGTCAAGGGGAAAGATTTTAAAACTCTTTGGGGCCGGGTGTGGTGGGGGAAGGCTGGGGAGATTAAGTTGGTAAAGTCCCAGCTCCTCCAAGTTCAAATAAATCTCCTAGTTCCAAATCCTCGTTCAGCCCCCATTCACTTTTCCAGGATGACTGGTAGAGAATTTACACCAAGTCAGAGAGGAAGGTAGTCAAATTGTTAAGGTCCTGTGAACTCTTGTCCAAGTACCTGCAAGGAGACCAAATTTTACCACTTACTAGCCGGGTGACCTGGGCCACTTCTTTAATTAGCCTCTTATAACTCTTTCCTCATCTCAAAAAGAAAATAATACCACCCACTTCATCCAGTTGTTGGAAGGATTAAATAGGATGATGCAAAGTGTAACATTCAGAATAGAGGAGAGTAAGTGCTGGGGAGATGTTGGCCATAATTGATGTGGTGCTGGTAGTGGTGGTGGTAGTTTTCATGGGATCACTAGAAAAAAAATATAGCTGGAAGAGTTTTAAACAGCTTTGCAATCTGTCTATGGAAAAGTGATTAAGGAAAACCATCTCTTCTATTTCACAAACCCCCTGGGTATAGGTTTTCTTAAATTGTCTATAGGAAAGGGTTCTGCAAAAAATATGAATGTTGGTTTATGTTAGAGAACTAAATGGAAGGTGGGATAAAATCTCAAGGGAATGGTGGGACCCAGTTCAGTACCTTCAGTGGTTTCCTTCACCCAAGCACTGACCCTCAGTGCCACGGACAAGGCTGAAGTTTCTTCTCTGCTAAGCCATTATCCAAAGAGCTTGGCATCTCTTAGTGGCCTCTACTGTCTTAGAATCTGTGAAGTGTTTGCTCCAACCTGGGATTTCTGGAAGGTGACTTCTCAGTGAGGCTGGTTCAACTGGTGTTGGGACTGGGCCCCAATGGCACAAGAAGTGTTGGTGACAAATTCTGCCTGAGCTCTAGGGATGCCATCCAGAGTGAAGCACCCCAGGAGAGCGTAGCCTACTCTCTGTGGTCACTGTGTTTGGAAAAGCTGAAAGGGCTCAGTCATCATCCCAGAAGTGAGCAGGGTGGACTTTCTGTTTTGCTGGGAAGTGACAAACTGGCAGCCTCAGGACAAATTCAGTCCTCTGTTTGTGTATATATTGTTTTAAAAATTAAGTTAGCATTTAATGATGAAGGAGAATTCAAATAAATTCCAGATTCTGAATTCTTTTGAAATTTCAGAAGACTGATAATGCTTGTTGGACCTTCCCTATGGCCACAAGAACTCCAGTACGCAGCCATTGCTCTAATTCTCTTAATTCTCTATACTGAGGCCTTTTTGTGTTCACACAGTTATTTTCTTACGGTAGAGAAATTCTTATCTGCATTTATGTCTTTATCAAAAATCTAAAAAGAGAAAATGACAAAGGTATTGTTTTCAAATAGAGTCATGAAAGTGCATTATTTCTTCAAGATGTAAGAATATTCTGGAATGTTAAGCTTATGAAAAATTGGCCTATGTCACTCATGTGTATTGCCTGATGGTACCTTTTCACATTCAAATCTGTGAGCTCTGACCTGTAGTTAACCAACTTGAAAACTTGGAAACGGTTTGAATAATCTGGCAAGAGGATTTCTGTCTTGGCAGATGAATGCTGCTCTCATAATCACTGACCCATGCCTCTTTGGGGCTACAACGTTAACTCAACCAGAAACAGATTTCCCACACATTTCTAGTGATAGAAGCTAAGTGAGCAGGGATTCCAGCTTAAAAAATGACAAAAACTAACTTTTATGAATGTTTAATTCTTGCCAGGCACTAGGCTACATGTTTTATATACATTATCTGACTCAACACTCCAAAAATTCTTACAAGGGATGTACTCTCAGATCTCTGTTTTGCAGACAGAGATCCAGAGTAAGTTAAGCTAGTAAGAGAGTATGAAACAAAGTGGACACACATCTAGAAGCATACTTACTGGCTGCTTCTGCAGGCTCTAGTGGGTCTGTTATAACTCTGAGCAGGGTTTATACCAGTGCAGAGAGAACCAGGGAAGCAATACAAGACACATGAACTAGTGAGTACATTGTGAGTGTCCACACTACTAGGCAATCAGGGACAGGTAAGTTAGACAAAATGCTGTGCTCCTATCAATTGATCACATCATAGGTTTCCTGTGTAATACTTTTTAGTTTAATGCTGAGAGGTGGAGTTACTTATACAGAATGCACAGTGTAACACTGAGTGATGGTTACCTTGGCATTCTTGCTCAGATATGAAATCATTCCCTACTTATATTTCTATAGATAAAATTGGTTGTTACTAAGCATTTCTAATCTCTATTTTATCACTGCCTTCAAAATATATACCTGATAGGTGTTTAGCAACTTCCAGAACCATAGACAAGCAAGAAGTACATTTGAGGAATCTAATTCAATCGATCACTACTTTAGTATATTTTGGGATCTAGCTAAATATGAGTGTCCTAGATTCTATTTTGGTTTTTTATCATTTATTTCTACTAAAAGAGGTTGGCCAGGCATGGTAGCACACGCCTGTAATCTCAGCAGCTCAAGAGACTGAGGCAGGAGGATCCCAAGTTCAAAGCCAGCCTTAGCAATGGTGAGGTGCTAAGCAACTCAGTGAGACCCTGTCTCTAAGTAAAATACAAAATAGGGCTGAGGATGTGGTTCAGTGGTTGAGTGCCCCTGAGTTCAATGTTCAGTACCAAAAAAAAAAAAAAAAAAAAGAAGAAGGAAAGAAAGAAAAGAAAAAGAAGAAGTCATAGTGTCCAGAGTTAGTCTGGAAACCCTAGAGCAATTCTCTAAGCCTACTGCATAGTGACTTGGGCTCCTGGTTGGGTCTCCAGGTATTTCCTCTGCAGTCTAGTAACCTACTGGTGGCTGACCAAGACTATTGATGGACTTCTTGTTTCTGTCTTGAATTGGTCACTGAGTCACATCTCTCGCACCTTTTATTTTTTATTTTGAGACAGGGTCTCACTAAGTTGCTGAGGCTGGCTTTGAACTTGGGATCCTCCTGCCTTAGCCTCTTGAACTGCTGGGATTACAGGTGTGCACCACTGTGCTCAGCTTGAGTTGATCTTATATGGGCATATTGATTTTCCGGGATCAGCTGATTTTAGGGGAAAAATTATATCTATTTATATATATATATATGTGTGTGTGTGTGTGTGTGTGTGTGTGTGTGTGTGCGTGCATACACACACAGACACATAAGAGATTTACACATAAGAGATTTACTAAAAGAATTCTGAAGAAACAATGCTGCCCTGTTTCCCGTCTCTAAATGTCTTCTAAAAAGTCCTTGAATGAATTTGATACATGTAATTGACAAAGTTCATGGATTTAGATTCCACTAGCTTCTTAACATACTATTTTCGAATGCGTAGTTATTTCACCATCCATTTATATCATTGGATAGTCTCCAAAACCCCACAAACTAATAAAGGAAAGAATAGTTACTATAATCCTCATTTTCAAGAGAAAGAACCAGAAAGTTGGAAAGTGCTTGCCTCAAGCTCATGAGTTAGGAGTGGGACTGGATCAGTAGCTGGAACTCTGTTCCCAAAGTCCTTGCACATGAGCTGTGTATTTGTTACCTTTTAAAAGGTCCTATTATTTGTCAGTGTCACCTATTTACCTAGAAGTCTTAAACACCCGGTCAGATTGCTTACTTAGTGTGGTTATCCCAACACTGAGGACTATAAATTTGTGCATTGGTCCTGTCAATAATTAGGTCGCAGTCTTGGTGTCCTTTCTGAGCCCCAGCGTCCTCCTCTCTAACATGGGCTTATACATAGTTCCTGCCTCACAGAGTTATTGGGAGGAAAATGTACATAGCAAGTCTCTGTAGTGTTAGCTGTGATTATGGAGTAAAAATCTCAGATGTCTTTCCTCTGATTATTATCTAATGCTAGTTTTCCTTTCTCTTTTTACCCCTGAATATAAGACTGTTGTCAGCCTTAAACTTGTCTCTGTGTGTAGTCATGTTATTTAGGTTAAATATATTGGACTTCGGCTCTGCATTATAACTCTGTAATATACTACATAGTATAGGAAATAAGCAGATTATAAGATATAGTAGATTTCAAGGAGGATAGGAGAAATTGGCAGGGTTGTTTGTTGGCTCTGAACAGAATCTGACAGGTGCTATAAGTAAAAAAAAAAGATGTGTGTGTGTGTGCACAAGGACATGAGGGTAGTTCATTAAACAGAATAAAAAACAAGAGTAAGTAGGTCTTGGTAAGGACAGAAACATAAGGTTCCTTTTGCCATTGGCCCCACTCCACCCTTAGGATCAGTCTGCTCCAATCACTTTCAGTCTTTGTATCTTACCTTCTTCCATTGAGAGGAGAATCTCAGAAGCTGGAGTGGCATCATGTGACTTCTTGCTCAAAAGAGGCTGGGGACCTTAACTGACAGATCCATCACTTTTATCTACTATAGGAAAGGGTTGATTCCCCAAGTGAATCAAAGGAAATGTACAGAGCGGATGCTAAGAGAAAGGAGAGAACAAGATTCCTTACTCTTAAAACAAAACAAAACAACAGAATATATTTCATTTAGTGACAGTTTTTATAATCTTTCCAGGCTAAACTAGGGATGGAGAACAGATCAATGATTAACAGAATTTAGAGATTTGGGAAGGTCTTGACCATAAAGGGGCAGCATGAGGGAATTTTCTGGGGGTGATAGAGCTATTTTTATTCCAATTATGATGGAGATCACACAAATATGTATGTGTTAAAAACCATTGAATTATACTCTAAACCAAGAGTTAATTTTGCTTCATGAAAAGAATATTAAATAAAATAAAAACACAGAATACAAATGTCATCATAAATTTGCTTCAGATGTCTAACTCTTTACCTCTTAAGCTGCTGATTTTTAAAAAAAGTGTTCAGAAGATTCACATAATAACTATTTTTCTTTTTCTGGCAATAGTATTTAGAACTTCGATTTAACAGATGTGTTCGACTTTGTGGAACAGTCCTTTTCATTGTTCAAACAGTAAGTAGCTCTCCATTAATTTATTTTCTCTCTTGTCATATAAAATATTTTTATCCATGGCATTTGAGTGAGCCTTACTCAGGAAACATGAGAATAAAGAGATGTTGAAAATATGAGAAAATGAAAAAGAAAAAAACTTTACTAGTATGCAATATTAAACCTAAAAATTATTAAACGGTGTTGCAGCAAACGCTTTACTTTGTGAAAATGGGAGTGACTTAAGTGAATTTAAATATTGTGTTGATCAAGCAACAGCTATATTGCTTTAGGAAAACGTGTTTCCCCTTTCCTGCTCAACTAAGCCGACAGTAAGGGCATTACTAGATGGCAAAGATATTTGAGGGAGCTGTGGTCAGTGACAGTAGGAATTCTAACAAAGGGAAAACAAGTTTTGTGTCTCACAGTATTTTTTTTCAACATGTTGTGCAATAAATATGAAAAAAACTGATAGTAAGACATTAGGAAACAATTTTATTTGTTTGAAAGCATACTTTAGAAAAGGATCAGTGCTCTTTAAAATATTGTACTATAAGACCCAACTGAAGCAGTCCCTCAGAGTGCAAAGCAGTAGAATCACAAGCTCTGGAGGAGTTTTTAAAGACAGATACACAATCCAGTAATTCAAGACTATGCAAGTATAGATTTACTGGTTGACACAAATGGAAAGCAAGGATTTGCCATGCAGTCAGTGATATGTTTTTACTTCCTACTCTACATCCGGTTGCTGGAGGATTTTCATAGTCATTGTCTCATCATTTACATCCATCTTCCTCTTGGCAGTTAAGCACTTTAAAGCCTGAGTTCGCCCATCCAGGTTGAGGAAGGAGTTTTCATTCTTATTCCTAATAACAATACTCTTTCTCCAATCAAACGTTTCTGAAGCATTTGCTCCAGTAGTTCAGAGTGCCTTTCTAAGTTATTTAACTCCATTCCATTTTATATCTTTGCAAATTATGTCACTTAGAATTTATCCATTCTTAATACTTGCAGAGTAAAAGAGTGCTTTTTAGGATCAAGCAGGGATTCTGATACAGAGCTGAAGGCTGGTAGCTTGCATTTGTCAACTGCTGAAATCTTCTATGTATTTATGTTAAAATGTCAACAGAAATAAGAAGTGGGAACCATTATTAGGAAGACAGCCTGTCTCATTCATATCTTCAGCTTGGACAGAATAATGACTTTGGAAAACTGGCTCAGTCTTGCAAAAAGAAGAGATATTTATCACTTCCCACTTATAGGACTTATTTCCATATACTACATGCAGTATGATCAAACATTCAGATGGTACATAATATGTTTTTACCATAATGTGTTTTTATGGAATACTCTTGGTGTTAACCTGTGTGTGATATATTTAAAAGATCAATGCAATGAAACTGATATTTTGAGAAAGACTGAATTCACCCAACAAGTGTACACAGGTCAATAAATATAAGTTGAATGCAAATAAATGAAAAATAATATAAAAAAGATGGATTGTGGCTTTTGTTGGCTTTCAGAGTTTTTAGTGCAAATTTACACTTGGTCTAATTAAAGAACACACAAACTTAAAACTTTAAACTGGATACTTTTTAAAAATGTTACTTTTTAAAACATTAATTAGATGGTGATTAACAATAGTTTGGAGATTAAGAGCTCTTCTAAAGTTATAGTTTTTCTTCGTTATTGTTTTAAACCTAGGAAAATTTATTTTAAGTTTGAGTTGGTGGGTCAGTGAACATTTGCACAAATCACCACATTAAAAATTGTATTTTTATAAAAATCTGCTCATAAATGATTTTTGTGTGACTATACCACCAAAGAACAATCAAACTTACTTAACATTTTTCAAGTTATTTGAATTTTATTAGATATATTGAAACTGCTGTTTTAATTCATAATTGACTTTACAGGAATAATCAATATTTTATTTTGTAGTTAATATATAATTCATTTGAGTTTCTTTTTTTTTCCCTCTTAGATCCTTTATACTGGAATTGTTATTTATGCTCCTGCCCTGGCTTTGAATCAAGGTACATTTTGGATCACCCAATCACATAACTCCCAGTTTAGGATTCATTTTCAGTAAGCCCTAATTTCTCTTTGGGAAGATGGAGAGATGGAGAAATATTTCCAGTTTCCCATATTAGCTTTATGAGAGGAGTAGGGTGGTTTAGTGCCTATACTAGCTTATTTGGGTTTATGGATGAATATCTCCAGAATGTCTATAATTAGTAACAGGGCAGCCTGGCACTGGGTGGTGTCACTCTGGGATGTGTCCAGCAGCCATTTCTTCAGAACAAACGCCCCCTATAGGTTACATCATGAATGACTGAACTCTCTCTTTTGTGTCTATTACCTGGCGTCCATTTCCAAGAGTGTACTGCTCAGGTGCATGGTAAAATCTGTCAGGGAGAGCAGCTTTTCTACTCATAATATGGTCCATATTGGAAAAGAAAGCTCTGTGGTTTGAAATATCGGGTTCCTAGTGACAAGAAGACAGACGGTTACAGTATTATCATAAAATACCTGTGAAGATCATATTGATCAACAGATTCCCTAGACTCTAGATTTGAGTTGACAAAAACAGAGAGATTGGGAGAGTTTATTAAAGCAAAGGTTCATATTTTCAAAAGGCTTTGGGGGAAACCCCATGTCCTTTGAATTCTTATCAGTTGGAAGTGAGTTTATCTCTAAAACTTCCTTGTGAAATGGACAAGTGGACCCTGTGATGGTTAAGAATGTGGTGCAATTCCTGGAGTTAATATAATATAGAGGAAACCTACTAACTCCCTATTTGTGTTTTCTTTATTTTATAATGAATCTGATAGTTATTATCACCTACACTTACAAAGTGCAACAGTATCAATATAAAAGAAGAGTTCCATTATAGAACATGCTCTTGAACTCTGAATGCCAGGCATGTTCAGTGTCAATATTACCCACATCAGGAATGGATTATTTCCAATGTCAAGAACTGAGCTATAAACTTTATAAGTTACCTATTGATTTTAAGTGTAATTAAAGATGTTAGAGTTTTAAAGACATAGTCACAGTATTTGGTGTGCAACAGAAGCTAAGTAAAAAATCATTTAACTGAATTGAAATTCAATATTCTTTAGATGAAACCTTTTTTAATGTTCTTTTGGTGTTATGGAAAGCTTCAAACATGAAAGCTTCAAAAAAAATAGGGAGAATAATGCATTGAATCCTAATGTACCCACCACCCTACATTAATAATTATCAGCTCATGGTCAATTTTAATTCACTCTCTATTTCCCTCATTAGATTATTTTGCTGTAAATGGAAATCTTATTTCATTTATACTTCAGTATGTCTTTTAAAAACAAGGGCTTGTTTTTAAAAGAGAATTGTACCATCAACATATCTAAAACATTAAAATTAATTTCTTAATTTCATATTAAGTCAGTGTTTAGATTTCCCTGATTTTTTTCAGTGTTTATTAGAATCAGGATCCAAATAAGCTTGTATAATTGCAATTAATTGATATATCTGTTGAATTTATCTTTTTTCTAAAATTGAAAACCAGCTTAATAAAGCATTCTCATGTCCAGAGCTGATCATAGAGTTTATATGTAATAAAATGTATAGGGCATAAGTATGCAGTTGGGTGAATTTTAACAGTTGTGCACAGTTCCATAACTACCATCCAGCTCAAGATCTAGAATATTTTCATCATTGAATCCCAGAAATTTTGCTCTTGCCTCTTTCTAATAAACCCCACTGAGCAACTACTCTCTGATTTTTATGACCATAAATTACTTTTCCCTGGTATTAGATTTTATCTGAGTAGAAATATATAGAACCCTTTTGTATCTGTTTTCTTCAGTTAGCACAATGTTTTGAAATTAATTCATGTTGCTTCATGTATTGATAGTTCATTCCTTTTCATTTCTAGTGGTATTCCATCTACCAAAATCTGTTTATTTACTCCCCAACTGATGGACATCTGATTGTTTCCAGTTTTAAGGATGCCAAGAACATTCTGGCACCGTGTGTGGGGCATGTGCTTGTGTGAGTGTGTGTGTGTGTGTGTGCGTGTGTGTTTTGTTTTGTATTTAGACATCTATTTTCATTCTTATTGGAAAAGAAATACGTGAAAGTGGTGTAAAGTTAAACATATATCTATTCTGACCCAACTCAGGTTAGGTATATGTATGAAATTTAGGAGAAATTGACAAATAGCTTTCCAAATGTTTGTACCATTTTACATCCCATTCCACACTATGTGAGAATTTCACAAACATTTGGAATTAATTTTTTTCATTTTAGCCATTCTAGTAGGTATTATATGTTATTGTATTGTAGTTTTAGTTTGTATTTTTTTTTCTGATGACTACTGTTGTTGAGCTTATTGGCTCATAAATTTAAAATGACAAATAATCTAGTAAAAGATGGACAGAAAACTTGAACTGACACTTGACAGAAGCAGACATTCTTTCAATAGGTTATACGGTGATCCAACAATTTACTTAGGTCTTTTAAAATTTCTTGCAGTAATATTTTGTAGTTTTTGATATTTAGATCTTGGGCATAGATTTCAGATTTATTCCTAGGTAACTGATTCTTATACTATTACAAATAGTATGCTTCATAATATAATTTTCAACTATTTATTGCAATTATATAAAAAGGCAGTTGATTTTTATGGTCTATCAAAAGAAATTGCTAAATTTACTTTTAAATTCAAGTTCATTTGTGGAGATCCCTTAGGATTTCTTTTGCTTCTGTTTCTTTCTTTCTTTTTCTTTTTTTTTCTTTGATACCAGGGAATGAAACTCAGGGGTGCTTAACCACTGAGCCACATCCTCAGCCCTTTTTAAAACTTTCTGATTTTTGAGACAGGGTCTCACTAAGTGGCTTAGGGCCTTGCTAAATTGCTGAGGCTAGCTCTAAACTTCAAATACTTTTCTCCAGCCTTCCAAGCTGCTGGGATCTCTTAGGATTTTTATGTTTTTCATGTATAGAGCACTTTTACTTATTTTCTAATCTTTCTGCCTCGTAGTTCTCTTCCTTTTCTTACTGCACTGTTAATGTTGGAAGTTACATTGATTAACTTTTGATTGTTAAATCAGTTTTGCCTCCTTGGGATAAACCACGCTTGATCATAAGGTATTGTCCCTTTTACATATTACTGAATTCAATTTGCTAATATTTTGTTAAGGATTTTTAGAGTTCATGAGAACTCTGAAGTTTCCTTTTCCCATAATGTCTTTGTCAGATTTTTGTTTGTTTGTTTAGTTGTAGTTGGACACAATACTTTATTTTATTTATCTTTATGTGGTGCTGAGGATCGAACCCAGGGCCTTGAACTTACTAGGCAAGCAGTCTACCACTGAGCCACAACCCCGGTCCTCTTTGTCAGATTTTTGTATCAGCTATATTAGCTTCATAAATGAGTTGGGAAGTGTTCCCTCTTATATATTTTTTGGGGGATGGTACCAAGTATTGAACTCAGAGGAACTCAACCACTGAGCCACATCCCCAACCCTATTTTGTATTTTTATTTAGAGATGGGGTCTCGCTGAGTTGCTTAGTGCCTCACTTTTGCTGAGGTTGGCTTTGAACTTGAGATTCTCCTGCCTCAGCCTCCCAAGCCACTGGAATTACAGGCATGCCCCACCATGACTGGCTCCCTTCTATATTTTTTGAATGAATTTTTATAAAGTTATGTATTTCTTTCTAAAATGCTTTATAGAGTTTACAGTGAAGGCATCTGGACCTGATGTTTGTTTGTTTCTGTGGAAAGATTTTGGTTTATGGATTCAATTTCTTTATTAAATATAGTTTTTAATGCTTCCTAATTCTTAGGAATAAAGTTTGATGAGTTGTGTTTTTTAGAAAATTCATTCATCTTTCTAATTTACCAACTTAGTTGTCACTAAATTGTCTGGAATATCCTCTTGTTATCCTTGCTTATATATTTAGTAATGGCCATTCTAATTATTCCTGTGACTGTTAAGACACATTTTTAATAATTTTTCTGGATATATCTTTTTTTTTTGCTTATTTCAAGTTTAACTTTTCTAGCTTCTTAAGGTAGAAATTTATGTCACTGGTTTTAAAATTTTCCTATTTTATAATGTGAACAATTTAAAGTTTGCATTCTTTTTAAGCAGTGCTTTGTCTGCATCCCACAGATTTTTAAAGCTTACATTCTTATTGTATCATTCAGTTAAAAGTATTTTCTAATTCCTCTTACAATTTATCAATGAATTATTAAGAAATGTGTTGCTTGATTTTCAAATACTTGGAAATTTTATAATGTATTATTTTGTTATGGATTTCTAAATTAATGCTGTTTTAGTGAGAGAACTATTATGATTTTATTCCTTTGGAATGTATTGAAATTTGCTTTATGGCCCCCAAATATGGTTTCTCTTTCTGTCATTCCACGTGCTCCTGAAAAGAAAATGTATATTGTGTGATTGTTGGTTAATAATGTTTTTCAAATATTCTGTATCTTAGCAGATTTTTGAAAACTTGTTCTGTCAATTACTTCAAATTTAGAAATATAGCTACTGATTTTTCTATTTCTCCCATTCTGTCAGTTTTTACTGAATAGAGTATGAAGCTCTTTTTCAAGTCTCTCTAATTAATAACCTACTTCATCTTTTTTATCCCCTTGATATTTATCTTTTGCAGAAACTATGTTATTTGTTCTATCAAGTTTTCCAGGATTTTTATTTTACTGATTGCTCACATATCAGGTTTAATGTGTCTCAAGTCCTTGGCTTTTCTTGCATTTTAGACTGCAGTGCAACCTTTTGAAAGTATTTCCTAGGTGATGTATATAAACCATAGTTTTATTAGTTAATTAGGGCTTATAAAATGGGACATTCTAATTCTATTATTTCTTCTTTATTAATTAAAAGAAACACTTATCTAAAGAGAAACTTTATCTTGTTTTTTATTGGGTTATTCTGAAAAATACTTTGTTCAGGAAAGGCAGAAAAATGTCTTATTACTTGCTTATCAATTTTAAAATTAATAAATTGCAGGGCTGAGGGTATAGCTCAATGGTAGAACACATACTTAGCATGTACAAGGTCCTGGGTTCAATCCCAACATCCCCAAATAAATAAAATACAATAAATTGGTTTCCTACTATCCTCCTAAGGGCTTAGATTTAAAAAATATTATCATTATGAATTTATGACTTAAAGATTGGATGTTATTTCATACCATTATGGATTGGTATTATTATTGATGCTGATACTGTCCCAATTTTTTTAGCAGAGGCCTCTTCAGGTTGTCTCTTGATTTCTCAGCCTTGATTATGCATTGGGCACACTCTTGGGGAGCTTTTAAAAATATTTATGCCTGGGTTTCTAACCCCAGAATTCTGAGTTAATTGGCCTATTGAGTGACCCAGTCATTGGGATTTACAAATTTCCTCTGGTGATTTTATTGTGCAAAGTTGAGAACTATTGAGGATGAATAGAAATTCCAATATTGTAACTAATAATATGATGGAAAAAATGGTTAAAATTTTGTTCTTTGTAGTTTGTGTCCCAGAGGGATTTATAAAAATTACTGTGTTTTAAAGTCTTGTGTGTTTATGTTACAAACTTGATATATAACTAGGTTCGATTTATTTCATTTTGTTCTCACTTTGAAGGAGTTTATTTTTTAATTTCATTTTTTAATAATTACACAGAATATGTATGCGGTTCTAAAGTTATATCTACGCACCAAAATATGTTCAGAGAAGTTAAATTTATTTATATTCCTGTCTCCTCTACCCAGTTTCCTTCCTCTCTCATTGGTAGCTAATTTTTCTGTTTGTTTTAGATTTTTATCCTTCCATTTCAAAAATGTAACAAAGACTTCACTTCTCAGATAAATAGGATCAAACTATATAGACTTTTCTCCATCTAAGTCCCATTTTAATAAGCATGTATCTTTCAAGGATTGGCAAAATCATATGTCTATCTGAACCACGTCTACTGGGGAAAGATAGTAAATATCTTGACCCCTTTCAGTCTGAAAAGATACTTCACGGTATCAGTTTCTTAGATTAGATACAACATACATGCTTTTCTACATATTAAACTTAGCAAATGTTGGATCTGGGTATGGTGTCTGAGAGTAGAATTTACAACCATGTCCGTTAACTCATCAAATATAATTTGTGTGACATGAGATTTTTTTTTCTAGTTTTAGACAAGTGGGTATAGAGGTAGGTTCTCAGTCAGTGAGATCATGTTCCTCCATGATAATTTTTGAAAAGTGTTGTTATGCATATTTCAGTTATGTATGCATGCTCTTTTCTTCTACAGTCACAGGATTTGATCTGTGGGGCGCGGTAGTGGCAACTGGGGTGGTCTGCACATTCTACTGCACGCTGGTATGTCAAATATATTATTTCCCCTTTTAATCTACTTACTTGATTTGCAAAATTGAAATTTCTAGTAGTTGTGTACTGCAATATGGTTGTTCATACTTACTCTTTTGTTCCTGAGTACCCCAGTCTAACTTTGGTTAGAAACATTGGCTTGAGGTAAAATTTGATTCTTTGTAGAACATGGATTAAACTGAAAATTTTTTCTTTCATATGTCCTGTGGCATTGGTTCCTATTATCTCCTGATTCTTCCTTACTGCTATTAAATTATAGCTTTTCTCAGCACAGAAAACTATGATAACTTACCATTGTCCATAGGGAAGAGTGACAAAATATGTAAAAAAAAACTTTATGGTAGGACACTGGTATTAGCACAGGTGCTGATCCTTAGCACAGGTGCAAATCTAATGGGATCTTGGTATTCTAGGTATCAACCCTTTAATTATTGGATATTGTAGAAGATGTGGTCCTCAGGCAGGGGCTTATGAAGCTCAGGTCATAGGAGCTAGAAAGGCTTGTGAAAAAAAGATTTTAGTATTTCAACAACCAATATGGGTGCATACTGATTGGAAATCAGCCCTGCTTATAGGATAAATTCCACAATGTTGACTTATGCAATTCAACTCTGAATTTGCTTCCTAACAATCTGCCCATGCCACTTCACTTCACTCTAAAATACATATCTCCCCACATTCACAGGCCATGTAGTATGACCAGTCTATGCTTTTGCCCAAGCTATTTTCTGTAACGGGAGAACTTTCTATCTTTGCATGTGCTTATGCCTGAAAGCTTGGCTTAAATAGCTCCTTAATTTTAAAGATTCTCCCAACCTGATCATCTCTCTTGAGTGCATTTCTTGTTCATGATCCATGTTTGCTTCACTTTTGTACAGCACAGTGTATAAGTATGTAGACACTTAATGATATTTTACAGAAGCATTAATCCCAATACACTTTTCCCTTGAAGGGTGGTCTTAAAGCAGTTATCTGGACAGATGTTTTTCAAGTTGGAATCATGATAGCTGGATTTGCATCTGTGATTATACAGTCTGCAGTGATTCAAGGTGGCATCAATGGGATTTTAAATGATGCCTATAATGGTGGAAGATTAAACTTCTGGAAGTAAGTTGCTATTTACCTCTTGGTTAACAGTTAACAGAATATACCTTTTGTTTTCCCTTTATTGAAATAGTAGGTTTATATTAGAAAGCAAGCTAACAAACAACTAATGATGTGATGCAGCAAGTTGAAACTGGTGAGTAAATGTGTGAGAATCCCACCAGCTTTATAGATGGTTAAAGTAGTCATACGGTTCTTAGTTGCCTGGTGTTAGGATAATACTTCCTTCTGAAAATAAAAAAGAAATTATTTTCTTGCAGACAACCAAAGTCTGGAACAGGTTGAAAAGTGAAATAAGGTGATAAGGGAAAAGATATTGGAAAAATAAGAAAATAATGTCTCTTGGGAGACAAATACTAAAAGGCAGCGATTCCTTTTTGATCATTCTTCATTTCAAACATTGCCAAGGATTTCTCTTTTGAATTATCTTGGCAATATGTAGTATGTTAATATGACATATTATTACTATATATTATTATTTTAGGTATGTGCCCTTGTATATTATTTCTGAAAATTGATTAGAAAAGTTATGGCTGATGCCTCAAGTGACTGTGTAGCACAGGATATAATATGTCTTAAACAGCTGTGCTGTTTAAAAAAAAAAGTGGAAGCCAGGTGCAGTGGCACATGCCTATAATCCTAGTTACCTGGCTGACTGAGGCAAGAGGGTTGCAAGTTAAGGATATCTTGGACAACTTTGTGAGACTTTGTCTCAAAAATATTTTTAAGGGGCTGGTTATAGCTCAGTGGCAGAACAGTTGCATAGCATGTGCAAGGCCCTAGGTTTGATCCCCAGAAGCATATATACATACATGAATAAGAAGCATGGAAAATTAAGATATTTCAACCTCAAATCAAAACATGGCCATTTTGACTGATAGATAGCCATTTAGACTACAATGGAGAAATGAGAGTTTCCCCAAAGTAAACCTGGGTTGTGCTCACCAGAAGAGGGGGGAATGGAGGCCAGGAGCTGGAAACAATGGCAACTTAGGAGATTTGATTATTCCTGAACCTCTTCCTAGAAGGTCAGGCTGAAACCAATCATTTTCTGCAAGATAAATGTCACTTTATGCAAAGAATACACATCTCTGCCATTGAAGTGATAGTTTATACATCAATACAAGATTTTTTTAAATTTTTTTTAATTTATTTATATAGGTGCTGAGAATCAAACCCAGTGCCTCACTCATACCAGGCAAGGGCACTACCACTAAGCCACACAGCACCAGCCCTCAATATGAGATTTTTAAAAATAAAATTAGATGTTTTGGTGACCTTAACTTGGAAGATTGCCAACCATTAAGTAATAATGAAAAGCCCTATTGTAATTCAGAATTCTCAAGTGTTTTCCTTCTTATTCTGAATTGTTTTGAGAATATGGTGGACAAAATGTCGTTCTGAGATGAATGAAGAAAAGGATGAAAATCACAGAATTGGGTGTTGAAAATCTTGAGGGAACTCAGATAGCTCATTGACTCCTTTTGAGTATTGACTTCCATTAGCTAATAATAGGTGTTAAAGTAGTTATGGTTCTTAGTTGCCTAATGATAGGTGGTCTGTGGGAGAAATAATTAGCTGGTCTGTGGGAGAAAGGGCCAATGTTCTTAGAGTTTGATATTAAATGTTAGACAACAGAATAGAGGCTCTCACATTTCCAAAGAAATGCTCAAATATGTATAAAGTCACAATGCTTTACTCAACTGATTTCAAATGTAAGATTTGAAATAGATTTGCAGAATTTTATAATTTTCATGAAGTACCCATAAAAGCTAATTGTGAAGAAAGTTTTAAAATTTATATTATATGTCACAAATGAACAGAATCCCTCCATGATAATATATTTAAAAGGTTTAAGAGATATTTCAAACAAAGAAGTTAAGCTTTCTTTTTTAAAAAAAATATTTTATTAGTTGGTGATGGATCTTTATTTATTTATATGTGATGCTGAGTATAGAACTCAGTGTCCCACATATGCTAGGCAAGTATTCTACCACTGAGCCAAAACCCCAGCCCCAGGTTAAGCTTTCTTTCTGTTTTTTTTTTTTTTTTTTTTTTTTTTTTTTTTTTTTTTTTTTTGAGAGAGAGAGAGAGAGAGAGAGAGAGAGAGAGAGAGAATTTTTAATATTTATTTTTTAGTTCTCGGTGGACACAACATCTTTGTTGGTATGTGGTGCTGAGGATCGAACCCGGGCCACACGCATGCCAGGCGAGCGCGCTACCGCTTGAGCCACATCCCCAGCCCCATGGTTAAACTTTCTTTATAACAACATTTTGGACTTATGTACATGTTATTAAGTAGTTCTAAACTATTAATATTTAGCTTGTGCACACAATAGTTTAAGAAAATATGATTATAATGACATATGTTACTTTTAGCAAGTGAAAATCTTTAAACTGTATTTCTTGAGCATGAATATAAACTAAAACTATGACTGTACATGTACTAAAAGAGGAATTATATACACAAAATCTGTTAGTTTTGTGTTCACTTCAGTACTATATTTATTGCTGTGGTGCACTTAGGAATACCTCTCTCTGTGTCTCTGTCTCTCTGCTGTGATTGCAGTATGGCAGACTTCATTTACAATAGTTTACTAAGACCACGGGAGAAAAACTTATCTAAATGCTTAGAATGATCAGAACATTCATTTCTCTATAATCCTACCTTGAATTTCCAAATCTCTTAAAACAACAATTTTTATTTCATGGAATTTAAGTTAGAAATATTTCTTTCTTTTATATTACTTAATAAATTTGTACAACCTTGTGTATGTCTAGAGATATATGTATCCAAAAATAATCTAGAAAGATTTTCTTTAGTCCTTTGTCAATAGTTCAAATTTGTTTTCTGCTTCTTTTCATTTAGCTTTAATCCTAACCCTCTGCAAAGACACACGTTCTGGACAATTATTATAGGAGGGACTTTCACATGGACCAGCATCTACGGTATCAACCAGTCACAAGTACAGAGATACATTTCCTGTAAAAGCAGATTCCAGGCAAAGCTGTAAGCCAAACTGTGGTGTATGAATCATTAATAGCTATTAATTGTGGGAACTCATTTCATAAGTCAAATTTAGCTCAAGTTTAAATCTTAAGTGTCATGAAATTCTAGGAGATAAATTATATACTTGATTACAAAAGGACCAAGCAGAACAAAGTGGTAGATATTTGAAAGTATTTATGTCAATTATTAAATAAAACAAACTTTATCAAATAAATAAGCAGTTCTTATGCATCCATTTCTATAAGGATGTATAGGGGATAAAATATAAATATATGGCCCTTGTCATAAGGGAACATAATATCAAGTATATAAAAATGAAATAATACTAGAGAGATATAATAGTTCCATGAAACAATATAACAGAAGAAATGTTCCTATATATATATATATATATATATATATATAAATATATATATATATATATATATAGTAACTTATATTTTATTTTCAAGCTCAGCCATGACTTTATAACCCTTCTCGAATTGTTGGCTGCTTGAATGATCCTGGACAAATTACTTAGTCTCTCTGAGTCTCAGTTTCTAATTTTATGAAATGAGTGTAAGAAATACCATACTTCTCATGGAAAGTTTTGTAAAATACTGTACTTGGCACATATATGGTGGGGTCTAGTAAGTGTTAATTCCTTTTTCTACTTCAGCTGTTTTAATGTGAAGGTAGCGGGTGGGTGGAGATTCCTGTTGGCTTGGCAGAATGGATGATCATAATCTGGGCAGGTGGAGAAGAGTGGGAAGGTGTTACAGGTAGATAGGGGGATCTGGACAAAAGCACAGGGTAGTAAGGCCAGCAGGGCCAGGGCTTCCATCTTGTCTAGAGCAAAGACTATAGGACGGCAGCTGGCCTCAGATCAGGTTGGTGACCCTCATTCCCCATGTTGGTAAATAAGGTTGATTTTCTCACATGCATTTAGGGACCTAAAAATTCCAAATAGATTAAGAATACAGTGTAGTTGGGGAAAAAAAAAAAAACCTGGCAATTCTATTTCTACTCAAAGGTATGAGGTCAGGAGTCAGTTTTTCAGAGTAAGTTAGTTTAGAAATTATCTAAGTCTTTGGAAAACTCCACAATGAAAGGTCTATGTGAATGTGGATTTAATAACAGGGTAGGGAATTCCTCAAAGGTGAGCTTAGGAATTCTGGCATTTTAAGTTTTAAAATGATATAATTTATATGTATACATATGATAGTCTGTTGGACTTCTAATCTGTGTTAGAGCCAAGGTTTCTCCTAAAGTAATTGTGTACAGACTCCTCTTTGGTTTCTTTTTGAATATGAAACCAATTTTATAACTGAATCAATTTCCTTCAGATAACCCAATAAGTCTCCTAAACAAGAAGACTATCTGACCCAGGAGACCTGTTTCCACTGATTTCTAATACTGGTGCCGAGGCCTACTGCTGTTGATTGATAAGGAACAATAACGTGGATAATCAAACTATTTGAATATTATTCAAGTTTAATAAAACAATTTGGTTCTAACAGCATTAAATTCAGATATGAAAGAGGGAGGTGTTTGAACATTAGAGTGAGTATAATTTTGATGATTTGGAGATAAGATACAGTTACTTGCACTTTTTAGACAAAAAAGAAAGATGGTGAAACTAGTGAATTTAAGGGAAAAAGCTAGCAATCTGTTGCTTGGTACCTATTGCAGCAGGTTCTCCAGGAAGCAGACTCTGAGATGAAAGTTAACATGCAAAAGTTTATTAGGGAGCTGCAACTTAAATAAGGGAAGGCAGGAAGCAGGATTGGCCAGAGGGAGAGGGTAGACTGTAATGCAGTCTCAATAGAGGCCACAAGGGGAGCTCTGGACCTGGGGACTTCAGACTGGTCCCAAGTTAAGAGTGAGGGGACTGGGCCTTTAAACCTCTGAATCCTCTAGTTATTGGGCACAGACTTCCTTAAGAGAAGGAGGCATGGCTATGAGGCACATACCTACTTTCAGGCTAAGGTAGTTCATGATATTTTCCATTCCAGACCCATTGGGAAAGATAACATAGCAACTTTGAGGAGAGAAATGCTTACTAGTCAACTGATTATTAAGACAAAGCATTCAATGACATTTACACCATTAATAGCCATAACTACCATTTAACAAGTATTTATTATATGCCAAGTGTTGTGCTAAATGAAGTATACTGTTTTGTTTAATCTTATAGCTCTCTGACAGGGGCAGTGTATCTCTAGATGTAAGGGAAGAAACTAAGGATCACAGAGTCTAGATTACTTGTTCTAGATCCCATATGCAGAGCCAGTGTGTATGCTCAGGGCTGAGTATAAACTCTTCTGGAGCACGCAGTAAAAGTTATAATGCTGAACTTGACTTGAGAAGAACCTGTTCAGGGAATACAAGGTTTTCTTTCATACCTAAATGGGTGGTCTTATGAACTACATTGAAACAAGTTTGGTGAGTAGCTATATAAATGTTAGCCATACTTAGTAGTTTATAATTACATTACTTTTAAAGGGAAAATGCATAACCTTTACTGCTCTGTTGCCTATTAAAATACTTACTTCATGACATGAGGACCCAAACTAGTATAATTGGATACCATTATAAAGCTACCAATGCCCATGGAATTCCAACTAAGAGTCAACTCTTATTCAATGGAAAACATCAACTGTTATAAATATTTCCAGATATATGTTGAAGCAGAAGATCAGCCTAAACTTTTAAAAGTAGAATTTGTTCACCAAAAAGTAATGTACATTTGTTGAATATTATCTCGAAGCTCTCTTCTGTTAGAGCAACAGTTTTCTTAATCTTGGGAATAGAAATTACAGTTTTAATTTAAGGCTCTGTTTTTCCCTTCTTTAGGTCTCTCTACATCAATCTTGTGGGACTCTGGATAATCCTCGTCTGCTCAGTATTTTGTGGGCTTGCCCTGTATTCCAGGTACCATGACTGTGACCCTTGGACAGCCAAGAAAGTGTCTGCAGCAGACCAGGTTTGACGCCATGTCTTCTTCACACATGCATTAGAGACATTATAAAAGCATATCTGTCAGGGGGAGGAAGAGTCCTTGTCTTCATAGGAAAGAGCAAATGGGCACAATTTTACCATATTTCAAAAGCATTTGGCCAAAATGTATTTTAGCAGATAGAGCAAAAATGAAGAGTGCTGAATCTAACATTAAAATGTTGAAATACCTGGAAAAATTTTAGGCCAGGTGTTAAATAGAAATAACTCAGGGCTAGGAGTAGAAATGTAAACATAGTTGAAAAAAAGTCTATACACAAACTGTGGTCCTGTGGAACATTTGGTGGGTGATGTTAGATTGCTTACTTATAACCAATTTATCTTCTGGTTTTTAAATCATAGAGAAACAGATCTCGTAAGTAAACATGGGTTGAATACTAACATGCTTCATTTAATTCTCACAAGCCTGTAATTCTAATTTTATATATGATAAAATGAATTTCAGAGAGGCTAATAAATAAGAATAACTAGGAGTGCTTAGCAGATACCGTGGGCCAGGTACCATCACGGGTGCTTTATATAAATTTTAATTTTTTTATTTTCGCAACTGTGTTCTGAGTTATGGACTATATTATCTCCCTTTCAAAGATGAGGAAACTAAGGTAGAGAGGAGTTAAAGTAACTAGCTTGTAAATCTGGAGCCAGGATTCAAACCCAGACAGGCTGCCACCAGAGTCCTGTGAACCTCTGTGCCATGCATTGTCTTTCAAAGAATTTAGCTAGAATTCAAATTCAAGAGTACCTGACCTCAAAAAGCCTGTGTTCTTGCCAAAATTACTAAGACTTGCTTTACATCCAGCATCCAGGGGCCTCATAGGATGAAAACAGACTCAATTTTATGTGGATGCAAATGCATTATTTAGTTCAAGAAAAATGCATCTTTGTGGGATGATTAAATGACAGCCTCTTGAAGCTGCATGTCTCAACCCCATTTTAACTTGACCTGTTTGGTAAACATTCCCTCTGAAGTTCTCATATACCCTGAAGATGGAGGCACTTTTTTGTTATGTTCTTTCAAATCAAGAACTTTTTGATTTTTGTCAGTATTTATCATCTATGGTTTATATCACGAAGACAAACAAGGATTTAAAGAATGTTTTCAATATGCATTTCCCTTACCCTGGGACAAAACAAAACAAAACAAAACAAAAACAAACAAACAAAAAACTCCAAAACACCTTACCTTTGAGACTCCTTGTTGTGCACTGTATTCAAAGCATCTTGCTTGTTTCATCTAGAGAACTCTTGATGAGACCACCTCTCCCACCACCAACACCACAATAGATGCTTCTAGTACTGTGTTATTAGTTAAGAATGAATTCAACTAGGACATTCACTGAGGACACAATACTAATTAGACAGAGTCAGTGGATGATCAGATCAATGTTATCCTCAGAAGTGCAAAGATATGTCTCCACTACGCTGATGGTCCACAGCCTGGGCAAGCACAGCTAGTGCCTAGATTTAATTTTACTATTTTCTTGCCTAGCAACCTTATCTCATCGATTCTACCTATACCTGAGGGAGTCATTCAGAGTATGAAGGGATCATACTGATAATTTTTTGGGGAAAATTGATCATAAGGTAAAAAATTTTGGACCTCATTATGATACTAATGATAGATATTTTACTTTTGCTAATGAGTAAAACTCATTAAAGTTAAACTTTTAAGAGTATCTTGGGAAAATTGGGTCTTGATTTCATTTGGGAAGAAGTTCTTTCTTTCTTTCTTTTTTTTTTTTGAGAATAAAGAATTTATAAGCTTTGGAGAAGGTGAAGAAAGTATTCCTAAAATAACAGAGATCTTTTCAATAGTGGAGAAAGGTCTTCCATATCCCATCCATACACTGTTGCTAAAAGAAACCATAGAGGCTGTAAAAGCTGATAAGATAGAGCATGACTTCTATTCTGCACTGTGGGACAAGTAATCAATAAAGGCTCAATGCAAATGAAGGATACTTTCTATCAAATTGTCCACTTAGGACTCTTTTGATTAAAAAAGTAATTTTTCAGAAAGATGACCAAGTAATAAATATAGTCCTAAAGTCACATACCTGTTCATCCTTATTTAATATTTATTTTAAACATTTACATTATCAGAAAGCACTTGGTATCAAGAACTTTCTGTAAAGAACACGTTTCAGAGATTTTCGAGGTCACACTCTACCCATCACTATGTGCAAGTCAAATTTTGTCTTTAGTCTTGAGCAGTGATTGAAGTTCATTAAATAGCCTTGAGGTATCAAACAAAGAGGATGCTACTTTCTTAAACACAGACATGTGTAAAATGTTTCCTTAAGAATGTCTCTTACTATTTCATAAACTAAGAGCTGCTTTTATTGAGCATTTATTATATTCCATGTTCTATTCTAAAAGATCTACCTAGATTATGTAACTTACCTTTTACAGTATCTCTATGCGTTATTATGATATTACCCTTTTTAGAAATGGCGGAACCTAGGTTCGGAGAAATTAAGTAACCCAAACCATGTCTATCTGACTCCATAGCTTGTGTACTTAACTATTGTCTTTTGTTTCTTTAAGTGTTAGCAATTAAAGCTATTAAAGTTTTATGTGTTTGAAAATTTTTGTTATGTGAAGTAGCTCCTTCTATTTATGAAAAAAACACAGATATATCAGATATTCATTGATTTTATTCAATAACAAATAATTTGTAGGCATAAATTTTGGAATTTTTCAGCTCATGCCATATCTGGTACTGGATATTCTGCAAGATTATCCGGGAGTTCCTGGACTTTTTGTGGCCTGTGCTTACAGTGGAACACTGAGGTATGAACTATAACCCTGTGAGCATGTTATTTCCTATAGGCATCTTTCTTTTCTTGTCGGTTACTTTGGGTGAAAAAGCTTCATTCTAGACATGACACAGATGACCCCAAACAGGCAAACTTCTCCACGTATCCTCTCTTGTTGGTCTGACTCTCTTATCTCTGTGGAGTAGCACCCTTTGTCATCAGACCCCACTTCCAACCCGGCTTCTGATCTCTAATATACCGTAGCATATCCTATAGGGTCACAGAAATGATCACTTGAAGGTTCCTTTCACTGATCATCAAATATGGGTGCCTATAGTCATGTTTAAAACATGCATGTGGCTGAAGCATAGTCAACTAACAAATTAGAATTAGATTTCTTACTCACATGTTGAGTAATATTCACTGTATATATACTCTTGTGTTTTGTTATTGAACTTACTAATTGCACTTTCTTCTTATGTTTGCTCCAGGGGATTGTTATCATCAACATGTACAGTATATGTTAATAAATTAATAAGATTGATATTTACGGCATATATTACTGAGGATTGAGGACAGTCTTTTCTATGTACAAAAATATATGTTAATATTGTTATAAGATAAAACTGAGTGATATATGTCAATTCTTTTTATAGACAGAGGGTTAACAGGAAAGTAGAGGAAACATTAACTTATCCTTTCTCTTTTACTCTTTAGCCTGTGGTTGTTGTTTGAATCATTCTTGGATGATAACAGCTTCCAGAAAGAGGATGCTGTGATCACTGAAGATAACTTGGCAATCTGGTTACATTTAAGAAGTGTCAATTTGCTTCCTTCTTTTTTATTCCCACCAAAAGTATTTTTCAAAATTAAAATATTATGACTTAAAAGGTTTTTTTTCCCCTTTCAGCACAGTGTCTTCCAGTATTAATGCCTTAGCAGCCGTAACTGTGGAAGATCTGATCAAGCCTCACTTCCGGTCACTCTCAGAAAGGTCTCTGTCTTGGATTTCCCAAGGAATGAGTAAGTTTTTATATTCACAATTCCATTGTAGCTCAGAGATGACTTTTTTGAGGTATTAGAAATTCTTTTCCTCTGAAGAAATATAGTACCTCTGAGTGTGTGTGTGTGTGTGTATTTCCTATGGCTTAATGAAGACATGACCATATTTGTAACCAAGATTTGGGAGATACTTCAAAGGTTTAATTGTTGGTGGATCATCCAGAACAATTCCCAGGGATCTATTTGGCTGTCCTTGATGATGATTAATAACAAATCAGCTTGCTAACATATGTCAGATTTTCAAACATTCATTTTTAATGGTTTTATGAACTTATTATGTTGGTAATAAGCTTTAAGGACATCATAAACAAGAACAGGACAGATAATTTGAATGTTTTTTCAATAATTTTGACCATAATGGTGACTGTTCATAACCTATCAAATGGAGAAGAATAAAGCTAAACATATTGGAAATACTATTTATATCAGGACTGAGAGGCACTGAAAAATCATTGCAATAGAAACTCTTTTCAGATAATTAATGTACTTAGCAAAGGAGTGGGTACTAGTATAAATAAGATAGGATAACAAAACATAAGGAATGTATTCATTTTACATGATAAGAAATTTCCCATTCATTTTTTTCTATATTTTGAATTTGAGCATGGGAAATTATATGGTAATTTCAGGTAATTTTTGCTGGATGGATTTTTCAAAATAAGAAATTTGAGGGAATAATAGTTTCCTAGTTCTCAAAGCAACAGATGTACCTGGAGAAAATATGGAAAATACCAAAAATCAAAATAAGAACAAAAAAATCCCATGGTCTACACAGTCTGACGCAACTGGTGGTGGCTGGAGAATTTCCATAAAGAAGTTTAGATAAAAATAAGTTGGTCGAAGAGGAAATATATTTTTCTTGAAGTGACCTTGCTTTGCAAGTTTAACAAGAAAATCTTGGGGATGCTAATGGAGATTATAGGGGCCTAAGATTTCAATCCCCTGGTGTGTATTGCCCCTTCCCAGGAGAAATGAATGCCGAAGGTCGGCAGAGTCCAATTTCTGATGTTTTATGAGTCTCCTCTCCTGCCTTATTGTCTGGATCAGAGATCTGGCAGGCTGAACACAGAAACCTGAGCCTTTCTTTATAGACAAATGTTTATGGAGGATTAAATAAATAACACAATAGTTCTTAGTTTTAAAATCCCTGTAGTTAATTCTAGGGATTCTTTTCTTATGTAATCTACTGATATAATCCTAATCCTGAGACACAATAGAAGGGCTTTATTGGTCCTGTTTGTACCCTGCTGATCTTGTAGGAAAATACCTCTTTCCTTGTTTTGCTGGATCCAAGGCGTGTGGCCCATCTTTCCTTAGTCTTATTGTTCACTTTGATTCAGAAATGCAGTAGCCTATTTTATTGACAATTCAAGTTATCTGGGTCGAAATTTTACCCTGCCTCTTAAATCATGCATCTAGGTGTGCTGTATGGAGCTCTGTGTATTGGAATGGCTGCTCTGGCTTCACTCATGGGAACTTTGTTACAGGTAAGAGCTGATCCCCAAAGGTTAAAATCTTAATCACTAAATTCTTTTTTTTTTTTTTAAATGTTCATGTGTTCATCTTTCCAGACTTTTCTCCAAATATATATCTACACATGGATGTATCCAGGGATAGAGATGACTAAATTATTTAATAAAAAAATTGAAATTGAACTTTTTATTTTGAGATACCTGCAGATCCACATATAATTGTAATAAATAATTCAGAGAGATTGCGTATATCTTTCACTGGGTTTCCCTCAATGGTCATATCTTGCATAAACATCTTGCAATGGGAACTTCTTGATTGGACCACATCACAGCCAGGATGGTGACATTGGTACAGTGAAGATACAGAACAATTCCATCACCACAAGGACCCCTCCAACAGGGGTCACCTTCACAGCCACACCTACTTCTCTCATCTCACTTCCTCCGTGACCTTGAGTAATCGCCATTCTGTTCTCCAGTGCTATAATTTTGTTAGGTTGAGAATGTTGTATAAATTAAATCGTATTGTCTGTAATCCTCTGAGATCTTCCTGGTTCTTGGTCTTAAAAGTGAATGTTGATAGAAACCTGGAAATTTTCGTACTATGTGATGAGACTTTGGATCTTACAACGTCTGTCTCAGCTGTCTTTCCCTGATACCACTTCAGTAGCATGAGGGAGAGTACTGCATCATTGCCACTTGGAGGTAGAAGTCCAGGTTCCCCACTTGGCCCAGTTGGCTCTTCAGGAAGGAGCTCATTGATATGCTGGTGTGTATGCTCCATAAAGCATACGCATATGGTGGCATTAAGATTAAAGATAGCCATAGGCACTTAAGTGTCTTGCAGGGTGGATACTATGTGTCACTTAACAGTGTAATACAACCTGTCCCTGGGAGTTTCCAGTCCTGGCTCAGGGACTTCCAGCAGACAAGGCTACCTCAGCACAGATGCAACTCTCCTAAACCTTAGGAAAAAACTTACCCTTGCAAGAATAGCTTAAACTCCCTTCGTGAAAGAAACACCCAGTAAATGATCCAGACTGAAGACAGATATAAGAAGGGGGAGAGGATCCCCCAGACTCTGAGAAGGGTCTCTGGATGGACACTCTCCCAATTGGTCTGACGCCTGAGTGTATCTGGCCCATGCCACTAGCTGGCTTTTGCTTTTTTTTTTTTTTTTTTCCCTGCTGTCTTGTAAGAGCACTGTAAAACCCTTCATCACCTGTCTTGTCTTTTCACTATTTAAGTCACAAACAAAAGAGATCATGGGGATCAAGTTGTGCATTCTTAACATTCCTATTCAATAGAATCCCAATTGAAAAATAGTGTAAGTGACATATTTCATTTTATCTACCTAACAAGGTTAAAAAGAGGCCCAAACTTCAAATTTAGTATTTATACATGAAAAAGAATTAGACTGTGTAAACAGGAAATGTGTATTATGGTGAATTTCACTACTAGTAAAAAAGTCCTCAAAAGAAAAAAAAATAGCACTGTAAGAGAGTACTTAAGACCCATCTTTAAGGCAAATTGAATAGGAGGGGAGAACTCGCCCTTGAAGAAGTGGGTTAACTAGGACTACCCACTGGCAATTAGGATGGAATAACTAAGTGAGCAGTGAGTACTAACACTCATTTCTATGGGAGAATCAAGAAAGAGTAGCTGGGTACTGTCTCTGATCAAGACATCTGTGAAACCCTGTGGAACGTTCACAGTGAGTGATTTTTATTCTGCTTTCTGGTCTGTTGCTGCCTCCTGTGCATGCCTTTGCTGTGGAAAGTGCCACCAGGCAAAACCTGCCACTGTTGTTACTAAGACCACTCTGGCCCTAGTAAGGGCAGACAGTCTCCAAAGAGGAGGATGGTATTTATGCCAGCAGGATGTCTTGAAGCTGGAGTTATAACACCAGGGTCCACTCTCCAGGCCTCCCCAGGCCCATTGCCCATGGAAGGAGACCCATCCAGCCACGTGAAATAAGGACAGAGCAATGTCTTTTGGCAGCAAAATGTTGAAGGGTGCTCCCAGATTGGCTCATCTCCAACAGACCTCATGAATTCTTCCTGATTTTACTTAAGCAGACAGGGTCCATCCACCCACCGACCCAGACAGCTGAGCACCAATTTTCCCATCTACTAGAAGATGACTTCACTGATAACATTGCTGCCTTATACCTGGGAGGGTTGCACAGACCAACCCATCAACCCTGACTACATTGCCACCTGGTAAAGGCCTTTACTGGTGTAATTGCCCAGTAGTCTCTTGAGCCTCCTCCACCACTGTTTGCATAGCCTCCAACTCCTAAGTAAACAGCTGTTGAGACTGGCAGCCATTTGAGATGGACAAGGCTCAAACTTTGGCTTGGACCATACCCAAGATCAAGCATCTTTGATATCACCCCCAGCACACACAGTATCTCCAGACCTTACTGCTTGCTTTCAAGTCCTCTTAATCCTCCTGACTCACTCCCACTTGCCATTGCTTTGTAATGAAGCAGTTCCAAGCCTGCTACTACTAGGTCTGTTCAACTCCTTCTACGTCCTCATGTGGCCATTTTTCCAAGCCCCAGTGTGCCCACTGCCTTTTCCAGTTCCAGGCAGTCTGATGTTTCATATCTAATTGTGCCTTCCCAGACTGTTTATTGATCACTTGGAATTGAAGTTATTGTCATCCTCCGCCATGGGTCATTTTGGTCACCAACAGGGGCCAACCTTTCAGCTTGCTACATGTGACTTCACTGGCCTTCTGCCACTCATGCACGCCCTGAAACTACTTTTGAACCACAAACTTCCCTCACCATTGTCGAGTCTGCCCTAGGTCTACAGCTGAACTCCCCTCTCCTTATCTTAATTGTTCAGCTGGACACTGGACCTACTCTATGCCCTCTGCTGATCATGCAGTTTGGTTCTTACCAGATTATTCTGAGGATGCCACTGACTCCTCCTCAGTGTGCTAACAGCAGATATGTTTGAGATTTGAGTGGCCATGGAGTATACTTTCAAGTTCAGGTACTTTCTAAGTTATTGACCTCTTCAGGGTCAGGAGGTGGAATGTAGTACACTATGAGACTTATCGTGGCTTAATAACAACCATAAGCCCACTCAAGTGTCTTGCAGGATTAACACTATGTGTCACTTAGCACTATGATGCAACCTGGCCTGGGGATTTCCAAGAAACAAAATCCCCTCAGCAAATACAACTTTTATAAACCTTAGAACAAAGGTTACCTTTGCAAGAATGGCTTCAACTTCCTCTGTGAAAGAAATACCTAGTAACTATACTGAATGCATTTTGTATAAGAAAGAGAGAAGAATCCCCCAGATTCTGAAAATGGTCTCAGGATAGAGAACCTCTAGGTCAATTAATCATCTGACCCCTTAAATATTTCTGTCCTATAATACCAACCTGCTCCCATTACCTAACTTGTAAGAATGCAGCTGGAATGAACTGCTTGAGGTGGTTTCTAAGACTCATCTTTTTTTTTTTTTTTTTTTGGTGGGAGGAGGGGCACCAGGGATTGAGCTCAGGGGCACTTGACCACTGAACAATATCACCAGTCCTATTTTGTATTTTATTTAGAGACAGGGTCTCACTGAGTTGCTTAGCACCTCGCATTGCTGAGGCTGGCTTTGAACTTGCAATCCTCCTGTCTCAGCCTCCTGAACCTCATCTTTAATGTACAATGCAGTCAGCCTCAGGGAAGCTGGTGAACTAGGACCATCCAATACCCCAAAACATGATAGGTTAGGGTAGTGTCCACTGAAACCATGACGGAGTTGGCTTTGTTCCTGCTGTCACTGGTGAAAGTCCTGATTCTCCACTAGGCTATCTGTGTCATTATTTAACATAGGAGCACCCTGTTATAGGCAACCTACTTGGATTTTACTGGTATGGTTGTGAGTGGGGTGACAGTTTATTCTGTGGTGTTTGGATGGAAAGCAGCTCTTGGTGTCTAAGTTTTCTCTTTCTAGGCTATTCCTTTTCTTGTCTTGTGTTTACAGAGGGCAGGAGTTTGTTGGAGTTTTTTTTTTTTTTCCCTGTACCTAGATTTCTTTCTGTGTTGGCTGATTTCCTCAGCTCTAAAACTGGGTATATAAAGCAAAAAGAAAACCCAGAGAATTCACCAGGTTGCTTGTCAGACCCTGAGGTAGCCTGTCTGCCTTTCCTCACTTTTCAGATTCCTTTCATGTTCTTCTTCTTATGTTCAGTTTATGTATAATGTCCAGGATTTTTAGCTTTATTAGCAAGTGGAATAGAAAAGAATATGTCCACTCTATCTTCTTGGAAGTGAAAAAACCTATATTCCTTTTTGTTGTTGTTTTGTTGTAACCTAAGGGTCCCTCTCCTCCTGCAGCATTTGTTACCTTTATTTTTTGCGGGGAGCGGGTACCAGGGATTGAACTCAGGGACACTCAACCACTGAGCCACATCCACAGCCCCATTTTGTATTTTATTTAGAGATAGAACTCACTGCGTTGCTTAGCACCTCACTTTTGATGAGGCTGGCTTTGAACTCAAAATCCTCCTGCCTCAGCTTCTGGAGCTACTGGGATTATAGGCATGTACCACTGAGTCCAACCTTGTTAGCTTTATTCTTATGGAGAATTATTTTGGGTTGGAAAGTTCCCTCCTGCTTCTGGGGAGTTGTTGGGATGGAGAAGATAGCTGATCTTTGGAATTTTTTTTTGTGAGCTTGGTGTGTACTTTGCCATCTTTAGTACATGTGCCCCAGCACTGGCCCCCTGCTCTGCCTAGAACAACCTTCCTTTCTATCTCAACTGCTTAAGTGTTATTTATCCTTCAACTTAAATGTTGTTTATTCAAACAGACCTTTTCTGTTACCCAGCTAAGTTTGAGTTTGCTTATGCTAAATGTGACCAGAGTGCCAGCAATTCCTTTATCATCTCCATTATCATCCTTTATTGCAGGTATGTATTTGACGTTTGTTTTACTAAGTGGTCTGTAATGTCATGAGAGGGAGGATTATATCATTGTTATTCACCATTGTATGGGACATCTGGTGCCTACTGCAGTGCCCAGGAAAAAGTAGGCAGTTAGCAAATTCAGCTAGAATGTACCTATTTAGCTATTGGCACATAAAGACCCACTTTTCTGATCACCTTGGGTACTTTTTGACTCTATGGGCTCCTCCTCTGGGACTTTTGCACCTCTTTATGATCTAGAAACAAAGGTAAATGCTGAGCAAAGTTGGAGCCCTCCAGAATCTTGCTTCAATCCTCAGGGTCTGTTCTGATTGGTTGCTGCTTTGAGCATACAAGTTGTCAAAAATAGTTTGATTTTGTCCCTTATTATATGAGAAAATGAATTGGTACAGAAGTTCCAGGCCTATCAGCACACCTAACCATAATGAAATAAACTGATTCTGAGTGTGCTTTTCTCCAGCATTACTGCTGTGAGCTCTTATTGCGTTGCCCATTTTTTCCAGTACTTTTGGCTCTGTCCTGATTGTATCCAGTGAGATGATGTGGCAGAATCATTATAACTCCAAGCCAGTTCTTCCTGAATTCATTGCAAACCACCATCTTATTCCTCTATCAGATTCTTATTTAAATATCAGCCTTTATCCTGTCATAACTGGCTTCGTGGGTTATGTGATTATCTTTCGCATCTTCAGTGGAGTCTGCCTCACAGCCTAATGGATTCTGCTGTGAACCCATTTCTGATTGCTTCCTTGAGTCCATATCCTCACAAACACCACTTCTCTCTCATCACTTCCCACCCTTCTTTCTCTATCTCATAAGACAGTCTTTAAAATTTGCTTTAATCAAAGACTACAGTCTATATCTTTTTAGCATTTCCTTGACTTGGTATTTTTCTCTCTTTGATTTAGTCTTTTTTTTTCTTTAATTCTCCTTTCCTATAAACAAACCAAAATTTCCCCAGTTCTTCCTTTTATGGTCTTGTCTATTCTTTATTTCTAATTAATATGTAAAGTTGTACCTACTTATGGGGTTTCAATACATGTACACATTATGTAATGTTCAAAGGAGGGTAAATATATTTATCCTTTCAAGTATTTACCATTTCTTCTAAGCTTTTTGGAAATATACAGTCCATTGTCATATCATTCTTTTTCTGTGCCACAGGATGCCAGAACTTATTTTTCCTATAAAACTCTAATTTGGTGCTTACTGACCAACCTTTCCTTATTCTTCCCTCCCCCCTACTCAGAAACACTATTGGGGACATGTATGTCTTGGAAGCTTCAGTTTTTTGCATGTCGTCATGCTTCACATTGTCAATCTTTTTCACTCTCACGGTTTTAGCATCTCTACATCAAAGGAAATGTTACAGTTATCCAACCAGATTTTAAATATATTTCTGCCTCATTTGGTTCATCTTTGTTTTAGTCATATTTTTCATTCTAGTCCCATCCCTAGGGAACCAGATGAAGAATGGCACATGAGTTTCCTCCCCATTACTGCTCAACAGCAGTGCTTATCCACAGTCTTGCTTTGAGGAGTATTTTGAGACTGTCAGAGCAAAGCGACCGCTGCCCGCCATCAGAACATCCTGTTCTGATGAAGCCACTTACGACAGGATAATCTGTGACTTGGGCATCCATTCGAGGGCTCCCACTGTCTCGTGACTCTGTCTTCTTGCTTTTTGTTGCCTTTTTGGAGGATGCCTGAAGGAAGAGGTGGACAACTGAATTGAGAAGCAGAAGTTTCCAAGTCCCAGTGACCTTTTGCCAATGACAAGGCTGCCGTGAATCCGATTCTGATTTTCAGGAGGGGTTGAATACTTCAAATCCTCATCGTGATAAAATTACTTTGAAACATTTTTGTTTGGATTTGAAGCTGCTAATTGCTAACTTTATATTATTTTTGTAGGCAGCGCTCAGCATATTTGGCATGGTTGGTGGACCACTGTTGGGCTTGTTTTCTTTGGGAATTTTGGTTCCCTTTGCCAACTCAATTGTAAGTATAAAAAAATGAATATGTGTAAAGTTTACTTTTCCAACTAAAGAGGCAGTTTTACATACTGCTCTACCGGACCCCCGTTGTGAATATATGGTTGCTTTGAGATCTGTCATTTGTTACTTATCTTGATGACTTAAATTACTCACTTGACTTTGATGCTTTGATGGAGGGTACAATGAAGGGCTATGCATTGGGACCTGGTGTGTATAAAGCTGAATGGAAACTTCAAGAATCATAGGATTTAAGGAAGGAAATCAGTAGGCTTAGACATGAGAGTTTTAAGGACAATAAAACTGAGGATACCTGTGAGTAGCCATAATACAGGAAAGAGAAGTAATAAGATTTTCACCACTTTTACCATGAAGATTGTACACCTGATATTTAAAACTACCATCAAAACATGGTGTCTAGCTCATAAGAGGTGATTATAATTAGGAATATTATCCAGAAAGAGGTAATATCTCTGTTCTCCTACATAGTCATATCTGGGCTTTGGAAATCTCAATTTTATTTGGAATAAATAAAATACACATTATTTCTCTTAAAGCTACTTCTCTGAAAGGAGAAAGTTCACTGACTCAGTTCTGCTATATGATGAAGTTCAAGAAAAAAATAAGAATGTATGTGTAGTTATTGCAGATATTTATAGAGTGATTATTGGACTATGACTCAACATACAGAATTATATTTTCCTTATAAGGCATGGGCAATTGACAGATATTAATAAGGGCTATTATTAATTTTAACAAAATTCTCAATGAAGTGTCATGAAAAAGCTAGTTTGGTAGAAATTCACACAATTTTTAAAGAGTATTTTGTCTCAGAAAGTTGAAGCTTTATAAGAGTCTCTGCATTATGAAATGAATAATGGTTTGTTGAGTGTCTGAGAAAAAAAAAAGAAAGATCAGCTTTTGGTTCTTGACATTTGTTGCTACCACAAATGTCCTCCAAAAGAGCTGTAGATGACTAGGTCCTATTTGCCTTTTTGAGGAGGAGATGGGGAGAATAACATACTATTTTTCTTCCTACAGAAGTATCTCTTCTTACCATAGGTTATCCACCTTCCTTTTTTGGAGAGGCTTTCTCTCTCTCTCTCTCTCTCTCTTCCAGCCCCCTCCCCTATTCAGTGAATATTAATTGGCTGAACACTATCTTGGGAGTAGAGCTCTGGATATTTCTGCCCTCATGAGTTTTATAATTTTGTGGATCCTTGATCAAGGGTGTTAGCTATTCATTGCTGTGAACAAAGTGTCTGACAAAAATAACTTAGAGGAGGAAAAGTCTATTTTGGCTCACAGTTTCAGGGGTTCAGTCCATGGATGGCTGATTCCATTCCTCTGGGCCCAAGGTGAGGCAAAGTTCCATGGCAGAAATGTGTGGCAGAAGAGCCATTCTGTTCATGGAAGCCAGGAAGCAGAATAGGAAGGGACTGTAGGGCATTTAAACTTTTCTGGAGCACACCTACTTCCTCTAGGCAAGGCCTGCCTGCCTAATCACTCATTTAATTCATTCAAACTGGAGTGGACTGATTAGGTTATATTTCTCATAATATAATTATCTCACCTCTGAATATTCCTGCATCAATACAGGTGCTTTGGGGGGACACCTTATATCCAAAATATAACATCAAGCCATGTATCCCACTAAGAGTAAGCTAAGTCTGGCCTGTCCACAGATGGCCACCAACTATGCTAATCTCATCTTATTAAAGAAAGACCTTATGAAAATCCTTGTCCGCAACATGAATCTCCTGATCTGATCAACAACCCTCCCACTCTCCTACCAACACACCATTCTGTTTCCTACACTGTGATTTCACTTTTGTTTTTCCCCTAACTTCAGGTGCTCCTGCCTTTCCTCTCCATGTAGTGCCTAAGGCTCAGGCCACCCTCACTGATCATGATTCCTAAATCTCACTACAGAGGGAAGGTCTTTCCAGCTCAGGGTTTACTTTTACCCTGTCATTTGGAACTGGAGCGTAAATCATTCAAGAGCTAACAGAACCACTGGATTTCTGGTGAAAAGGGGATACCTGAGTCTTATAACTTCAGAGGGCACAGCTGACCAAATTCTCACCTGTCTGTCTCCATTTACCTTTAGAAAGTCTTGGTTTTGTTGAAGGCACTATCACTGTCATTTGTAAAAACTGTTTGCTAGTTTCTCCCTAGTTGTCCTACAGCTCAGTAACAATCATGCATGTTGTTAAATGTAAAGATAAACCTGATATGCTTTTTTGCACATGTGGAGTGCCATTTGCTCAGATTAAATGAAATGCAGGTGACAATTACCTTGCAGCCAATTATGTGACTATTTTCATTTTTTGGATATGAGAAAAAGAGAAGGCCAGAGAAGAGTACTGGCCATGGGAATAGTGGAAAAAATGAAAGTATGTGACATTTGAAAAGAAAAATGTGTAGGAATTCATGATTGGTTAAAAGTGATATGGAAAAGGGAATGGGGTTACAGAGTCTACAAGGGTCTGGACTGAGGGACCAGGGGCCAATGGTACCCATGACAAAAGGCAGCAATCCTGCGAGGAAGTCGAGTTTTAGAAAGGGAGCTGGTGAATTGGGCTTGGATCATGTTGAACTTAACTTCTTAATGTTAATTCCCATTTCAAAGCACTCTGTATTTTTCTTTCAAAAGCATTTTCTTTCTCTAGGGAGCACTTTTGGGACTCTTGGCTGGATTTGCCATTTCCTTATGGGTTGGAATTGGAGCTCAACTTTATCCTCCACTTCCTGAGAGAACTCTGCCATTACCTCTTGAAACCTATGGCTGCAACAGCACGTACAATAGGACAGATTTGATGACAGCCACTGCAATGCCATTTTCTACTAGTGCTTTTCAAGTACACAACATTGAAAGGTACTAAGTTTTAAAATCTGTCTTTAAAATTTAAATGACAAATAGAGAACTCCAGTTGCTTTTTGTCTTGCCTGTAACATGGTTTTTTTTTCTGATTCTGAAATGGGTATAGCCCATGTCGCTTTCTGGCTATAACATGTTATTCAGCAATCGCAAAAGAAAAATCGATATTTTCTTTATTTGTACAACAATTTCTGTCTTATTGAAAGATCTAAAAGAGACTTGAATATTTTTCTAATAACTTTATTTTGTTTATTTTTTTTTTTTAATTTGGTGCTGAGGGTCAAACCCAGCTCCTCATATGTATGAGGCAAGCACTCTACCACTGAGCCACAACCTCAGCCCCAGACTTGAAAATTAATTTAAAAATTCTATTATGGATAAACTCTACCAAACACCATCTCTAGCTGGTTAAAGAATTATCTCTCTTTGAAAAACTTTACAATGAAAAACTCAATTATAAAAAAATTATTGTTTATGCATCTTTGAAATAGATCCTTTACTGTTGTGGTTTAGATAGTTGCCCCCCAAAAGCTCAGGTGTGAATCAGTTAAAGAAAGTTTAGAGGTGAAGTGATTAGATTATGAGAGTTTTAACCACTCAGTACATTAATCCTCTGATAGGGATTTAACTGGGTGGTGACTGTAGGCAGGTAGGATGTGGCTGGAGAAGGTGGGTCATTGGAGTGTACCTTTGGGGTATATATTTTGTCTCTGGTGAGGGCAGAAGTCTTTCTCTGCTTCCTTATAAGATGTTCTGAGCCTCTTTCCTCTGCCACACCCTTCCACCAGGATGTCCTGCCTTATCTCAGACTTAGAGTAATGAAGTTGGCCATCTATGGACTGAGACCTCTGAAACCATGAAACCAAATAAACTTTTCCTCTTCTAATTGTTTTTATCAGGTCTTTTGGTCATAGTAGCAAAAATGCTGCCTAAAATATCTACTTACTAAAGAAAGATTGTGAATCTTTAAAACACTACCAATGAGTTACAGCTGTGACCTTCTTGCTGGAGTTTTTAGTTGTGTGTGTGCATGCAGGTGTGTGTGTATTTTTTTGGGGGGGGGGTACCGGGAATTAAACTAAGAGGCACTAGTGAGCCACATCCTGAGCCCTATTTTGTATTTTACTTGGATATAAGGTCTCACTGAGTTGCTTAGCCCCTTGCGGTTGCTGAGGCTGGCTTTGAACTCGCTGCCTCCTAAGCCGCTGAGTATGTAGTATATTTTTGAGCCTATGAACACTTAATGAAATAATACACACTGTGTCTTATTTGAATAGTCAACAATGTAAGGGCAAGAATTTGTAAAAGTACAGGCTTAAAGTGCACAAATCTTGTGGATAATTTTGAGGAATGCAAAAATAAGGCCACCGTCCCCAAAGTGTTGCCACAGTGCCAGCTTGCATAAAATAACAATATTAGAGAATCATTGCTTAAGTGTCTAGATAAAGTGTCTCCTTAAAATGGACCCACTCCTGGAAGAAAGAACGTTGCCACACAGCCATTATTAGCAAAGCCGTTCTTGTCATGGAGGGAATTCAGCTATGAGAATGCTTGCTAATGGGACTACCAGGGGAGTTCAAGGCAGGGAAGCTCTTCATGTATATAGAGAAAAGGTATTTCCAGAGTCTGGGGCACATCTAGCTGTCAAAATGAGGTGCTATGTGGACAGAGGCAAAAAACTTGGGAGGCCGTCTGGACAAGGATGAAAGCACTAATGGGAGGAGCTGGGAAAATCACTAGAGTCAGAAAGAGAGTGAGACTGCGGGAAGCTAAAGAAGAGGACATCCTGAATTTCTCTTAGCATTTTCCTCAATTCTGTAAGTATCTCCTTTAGTTTAAAAGTCTAAGGCAGAATGGTCATTTGGATTACTGACACCAATAAACCAGCCAAGGCTTAATATGTGACTGGTACCATAATAATCACTTTTATATAGAGGAGGAAAAGTTTATTGGGGGCTCATGGTTTCAAAGGTCTCAGTCCACAGATGGTCGACTCTATTGCCCTGGGCCAGAGATGAGGCAGAACATCAGGGGGTAAGGGCCCAGTGAAAGAAAACTACTCAGCTCATGGTGAGGGAAGGAATCAGAGAAAAAGAGAAGAAAAGGGGCTACAGGGAAGATTGCCCTTCTAGGGCACTCCCCCAGCAACCTGCCTCCTCCAGCCATGCCTACCTGCTTACGGTTACCACCCAGTCAGTCCATTCAAATAGAATGGACTGATTAGGTTACAGCTCTCATAACTGAATCACTTCACCTCTGAACATCCCTGCATTAGCACAGTCCGGGGGGACACCTCATATCCAACCATAACCCTACTAGGTTTTACTACTAGTATTATATAAAATCATTGTGCATGCTAGGCAAGTGCTCTGCAACTGAGCTGCATCCCCAGCCCTACATGAAATCCTCAGATATACTTTTGCTATCTTTTAGGACTCCACTAATGGATAATTGGTATTCTTTATCATATCTGTACTTCAGCACTGTTGGAACTTTGACAACGGTAATTGTGGGGATGCTTATCAGTTTATCAACAGGTAATTATCTTAACATTAGTATTCGTGTATTTGCCTGTGTATCAGTTTTTCCTGTATCTGTGTTATAACTGTTAATGTTATCTTATTGTGATCTTGCTAACAACTAGTTTAATTATTTCTTCCGTTTTACTCATGGGAAATTTGAGAGCCCAGACTTGAAATCGAAAGACTATTTGTGTTTGAATTTTGGATCTTTCACTTAGTAGCTGCATGAACCTAGGCAAGTCACATAACTACCTTGAAACTTAGCTTTCTTATGTACAAAATGAGGATAATAGTTAACCAGGCTACTTCACAGATTGCTATGAGAGAAAACTAAAGTGTTTGAAGAAAACTATATAGTAGCTACTACAAAGAAAAGGATTCTGTACATTATTTTTATAGCAACCCTATGCCAGAATCTTTTCATTGTCCCATACCAGTTCTTTGTAAGCTGTAAAAAGGTATAAACATGAAGGAATAATAATTATAATCTTTATGCCTAAGCATAGTATAAAAGCTTCCAAAAAATGTTCATAGACTTTAAAAACTACATATGTTTTTTTAAAAAATCCAACTGATAATACACAGAGTATAAATTGCTATGGAGCTTTTATCCTGGAAATTTATTTTGTCTTCATTGTGTGAATTCTCTTGGCTTCCCTCCTATGTTGGGTTCGCTGGTGCTTATATCCCACTAGTTCTAATTCTTATTTACTTCCTTAATTAAATAAGCACAATAGAAGAGGTTTTGGAAACTTTGCATGTCTGAAAAAAAACCCACTAAATTGAAAATAACTCACCTGTGTTCTGAGAGAATGTCTTAATTTTCTTGTAGGTGACTGGTCTTCTGTGGCTTGCTAATGCCTCACTACTTCTGACCCTTTGCCTGTGACCCATTTTCATAACTATTCACTTGCCCTCAGCCCTCAGCAGGGCCCTTTTAATCTGAAGACCCATGTCCTTCAATTGGGGTATTTTCTTGTCTTATTTCTTTTGTAATTTCTTGCCATTTTCTGTTTTCTCTTTCTGGAAACTCCTGTTAGTCAAATGTTTGAGATGGACAATTCCTCTTATTTTCTTGTCTTTTCTCTCCAATTTTCTATCTCTGTGTCTTTTAGGTCTACTATGTGGAATTTTTTCAATTAATTTTCCAGTAATTCTCAAAGGTACACTTGTTCCAGTTTTGAGAATAGTCTGTGGGGAATGAGGCAGGCAGGAGGCTATTGCAGTAATCCAGGTGAGACATCACAGTGACTCTGGCTGGGGTGGTAGTTGGAAAGGGATGGGCTCCTTAATTCCCCGCATCCCCACCCACATGTACATCCTTAGCACCCAAATTAGGGGAAGCCTGCACTGCTTTCTTTATCAAGGTGTTATAAATACTCTGAAATCTTATACTCTGTCCAGATCTGTCTGATGTCTTGCTTGCTTTATGCTACAAAGCTGCCAATGCTGTGCCACTTTTTAAAACATACTATTGACTGTTATTTTTTGACACCTGGATAGCACTATATTTCAAACTTCTGTGACATTGTATTAATTATAAAGTTTGTTACTTCTTGTTACTCCTTGATTATTTTAAAGTATTCTCTTTCTTTTCCCAAAGTATTGTGCTTTTTCTAAGTAAAAACCACTAGCACAGTAGGTTTATTCCTTACCTCTTTTGATATTTATTAAGACATATTTTAAATTTTTCTTACTAATTACAATTATTCAGACCTGGAATAAACGTATCTCTCTTCTTATACTACTTGACCTTGAACTTTAGTCTACCCTCACTTTTAAAAAAGGAAATGGAATATCAGAATACTCCCTTTGAATATTCCCTCCCCACCTTAAATACATTGATTTTGTTCACAGAATCTCTCCTCACCTTAAATACATTGATAACTGTACACAGGTATGTATTTTATTTTAAAAGCTAATACTTTATCCAGGTGAGCAGACATCCAATAATAAAAAAATACCTTCATTAATTTCATAAATGACTTATTCCTACTCAACACCAGCAGTGAGCACCTTGGAAAAACCTGGGAACATATAATTCTAAAGTTCCTTAGGAAATATATTTTAAAACATACTGTTCATCAGTTAAATGTGGACAAATATTTTTGTAAATAGCCCACGAACCCTGGAGGCAGTGATTGTCTTACTCATCTCTGTCTCTGCAGCAGCTAGTAGAATCTTAGCACATAGTAGGTACTCAGTAATGTTGAATGGATGAATTTAAAGCTCATCTTATCTCCAAAAATATAGATTCTCATAATTAAAAGTCTAGTACTTATACCAAAGTGGTGGTTCGCACACTTTAAAGGGCATAAAAATTATCTTGGAAACTTGGCAGAAATCAGGATTCAGTGGCCCTGGCAACAGGGGTTCTAATTTGGTCAGTCCAGACTGGAGTCTGGAAATCTGCATATTAAGCACATCTACTAGATGATTTGGATAGAGATTATTTGAGAACCATAGACAGTTTTTAAATGCATCCTCTTGAGCCATAAATAAAATACCAAATAAAGAATTATTTTTCATGAAGCAAAACCTTAGGGAAGAGGATTTAAATTAAACATCAGTAATTATATCAATTTTCAGTTAATTATTCAACAGTTCATAATTTCCTGATTTCTTTTTTTTTTAAAAATATTTTTGTAGTTGTCAGTGGACTTTTATTTATTGATACTTGGTGCTGAGAATCGAATGCAGTGCCTCACACATGCTAGGCAAGCGCTCTGCCACCGAGCCACAACCCCAGTCTGTTCCTGCATTTCTTCTCACACATCAGTATTTGCAGCCATAAAATTGGGGAAAGGCAGCTCTGCTAGCTCAAGCAGAGACAGATGGTTTGATATTTTATTGGTGGATCATGAAGGATACTTTTAAGCCAGTTTTCCTGTCAGAATAGGAGCAGATGACTCTCTTGTTGAGCACTAGCTGAAGCAGTTGCCTTGATTTTAAGAGCTAGTTATCTATTTCTTTCTCTCTCCCTCTTTCCCTCCCTCTCTCTTAGCCTCTCACCTTATAAGGCCCATATTTATCACAGTGAGACACTGAAGGGGAACGGTGGGCTGAATCTTCAGCATGGTTTGAAAGTTTCTTTTTCTCTTCATGTTTTTTATGAGTCCACAGAGTTGAATGTATATAAATTAAATGCCTGTATGACGGTATATCAACGTGTAGTTATAGGTATCATTTTAGCAATGTAATCATGTTTTTTGTTTTCCCTCTAGGGGGAAGAAAACAGAACTTAGACCCCAGATTCTTACTAACCAAACAGGACTTTTTATCCAATTTTGATATTTTTAAAAAAGTAAGTTGTCTTTCATTTACCTTAAATTAGAAAATTGGGCTTTATCCCCTGAATAGAACACTAGTCCTCAGCCTCTTTTTTTTTTTTTTTTTTTAACAGAAATGGACAGGGAAGGTATTTATCTTATCCTCTGACAATTCTGTGTGTCTGTGTCATTGTGTCATCTGCTGGTTTATATCTGTTGTACATCTCTCCCTCGGTAGATTACAAAGCTGGTTTACAGAAATAGAAACCGTAGTAACAATGATTTGTCATTAAACAAATGAAGTTTCTTGTTTTTCCTAATCACCATGTCAACATTTTCTTTTAGAAGCAGCATGATATAAGCTATAAATCTCATCCAGTGGAGGATCTTGGAACTGATAATCCTGCCTTCAACCATATTGAATTGAACTTCACAGATCAGCGGGGCAAGGTCAATGGGACTCGCTTGTGAAACACCTCCAAAGCAAGAAGATTTGAAATGATGCCTCGATTCTATGTTTTCTAGGATATTTAGATCAGATTTAGATCTATCTGTCCTTCTTTTGTCGGTCAGGTTGTGGGGCAATGCATTTTTGTTAAAGAGAAGTCCTAACTTTCTTCTCTTTCCATACTGATTCATTGATGCTACTCTGGAGTCCAGAATTTCAGCATCAGCATTTCTCACTTTTATTTCAATGAAGATACGGTTGTGAAAGTTATGACTACATATAGGCTGGAAGGCTAATGCACACATGTACCTGTGTTACTTGTTGGCCAAAGGCATGTTTTTGGGGCATTATTGAAAATATTTTCCGTGCCTTTGGTGCTAGCATGTAAGCTTTGGATTCACCAAAGTCGTAATTAATATTGAAAAGAACTATTCTCCCTTCTACCACTCTATTTGTAGAGAGCCATGAAGTGATAAATCTGTCTTGTCTAAATCTTTGCTTTTTATCCTGGTTCAGCCCAGAGCTCATAGTAGCTTTGGAACTGATTTTGGCTCAGGAAGGTGATCAAGAAGTGACCTGTCTGGGACAGAACAGGGACCCAGTGATCAAGGTCTTCTTGCATCTATTCTTGTGCCTTTGGGTTTCTTTCTGAGATTCCTGGTCTTTGGCTACTTCTCTCTATTGCTTTTCTTAAACTATAGCTCTTGGATTCTGAAGCTCTGACTGTGATTTTGTTGGTGGCGTCACTGGTGCCTGCCTTCCTGGATTCCTGTTGGCTCTATTGTCCTGGGCTTGGACATATCTTGAGACACCTAACATGAATTATGTCACCCCAGCCCCCAGTTCACAAAGTCCTAGCCTATAAATTATAAACCCCCATGAGCCTGGTACTGACTAAAGTACATTTGACATAGGTACTTTGGGATTTGATAATCTGAGAATGTTATATTTTTAAAAATGATTAAATTATGTGGAGTTAGATAATTACACTTCAGGCTATTAAGTTTTGAATTTTTGAGTATCAACTAATTTGCAGTCAATTAAATTGATCGAAGGCACATATGCTTAGAAATCTCAAAATTCTAGTGTATAGTTAAAAAGCTAACTTATAGATAACTATGACTATATTTCTAAGCTATGAATCTCATCCATCTAGTTCTAGATTTACCATATGTCATTTGCTTTATGTTTTAAAATTTCAAGTTTCAAATTTGCTTAGCTGTTTATTTTGCTATGTCTGGTTACATGATTTCATCAATAACTTATTTTTTCTACATTACCCATATTAGATACTGTTTAAAAGTTTAATTTTTTTTCAATTTTTTTTTAAAAATGAGAGAAATACTTAGATAAATACAAATGTTTTTTAATTCAATAATTTCATGATTATTTTCTGATCTATCTTGTTTAGGAAGCCATGCCCTGTAAATTGAGGGTTGCTAGCTGACATTAAAATATGTGTAAAATAGGAAGTTTTGCATTTATCTAAAGCAAAGAGGTTCATATCACATTTAAATTAACTATACATTTATAAATCTCTTATGTATTTAGATACTATTTTTTAATTACTATATTTGAAAGCCAACATCAAGCTTTGTGAATCTATAATGTTTTAAGGAGTAAGAAGACATGATCTTGTTTGTTTCATGCAACTTTGACGGTTATTTAAGAATTTTAAATGCATATGTATGTAGCATGCTTCAGTTTTGGAAATCAAAATCGGATTATATAAGTGACTTTTTCTTTTCTCTGTGCAGGGGTTATGCAATATATTCTTAATAAGAAATATAATACATCCATTCTTGTCCACTTTCCTTATGGCAAAATATATCTTTGTGACATTTGGAACTTTCACTTTTACTTGCACAAACACATAAGAGTGCCAGATAAAATTTTGAAGACAATAAAGTGATATTATGAATTTAAAATAATTTATCTTAATTTCTAAATTTTAGAATAGAACCAAAAAGGGGGAAATGTTAATATATTGTGATATAAAGTAAGTAGTGTTTTACTCTTAGTTATTTTGAGTCACAAACCTTAATGGGAGGAAAAGCCACATGGGTTGTTTGTCAATATATGTTGCTGCTGTCAAGTTGCATATCTTTGAATTTATACTTCACCTCCTCAAATGATGGTACATAGCATTAAACTTCTGCCTACCTCACAGAAATAATGTGAGTGTAAAAGATCTGCTGGATATCTTTGGCAGAATAGCACTTTTATAAATTCAAATAGTTACTTAATATTTTAATATTTGGGGGCATGAAATTTGAGACTAGAGTCATTTGCCAGTTTTTTTTTAAATTGCACTGCTAATAATTTGCATTATCATGATGTAGACACAGGGCCTTCTTTAAAAAAATGTGTACCAGAGGAATATTAAAAAATATTTAGGAATCAGCAGGATTATTCCAATAGATAGGACAATGTAGATCAGCCCTATTCACTCTGCAGAGAAATGGAAATTATACGGGTAAAATGTGAAACAGCATAAATTCATATTCATCTGTTTAGTTGCTTATGCAATCATTTTCTTTTTGTGCCAGTAGCTCTCAACCAGGGCCATTTGGAAATATCTGGAGACATTTTTTTGTTGGCCACATGGAGGAAGAGATGCCACTGGTATCTAGTAGGTGGAATTCAGGGATATTGTAAGCATCCTAGGAACTAGGGCGGCTTCCCTCCCTTCAACCAAAACTCACTGAGCCCAGGATGTCATAGCGTGTGGTTTGAGAAACCCCACCATGGAGGCTGATATTGGCTTTTCTGAAGTCCCAGCCTGGTTGTGCTGCTTCAGGAATGTGGCCTGACATTTCTATCTGAACATTCTCCTCCACAGGTAAAGTTGAAAATACCACTAGCAAGTGGTATTTTGTTATAATGCAGAATAATGACCTCATATTTTCACAGCATTTAAAAAAATTTAAGGACTATAGTATTGTGAATAGCTATTTAAACTAGTCATATAACAGTTTAGCTCCTCTCCACAGTTTCTCAAATTTTGACAAGCATCAAGATAAAGGAAATATTGAATGTATGAATATAAGAATTTCATTATTTTATTTTATTTATGAAAACCACAGAAAACATAGTTTGTTCCTTTTCTTTAAAAAACTGAGTATTCATGATATAGCTACATGGAATAGAGTGGGGTTGAGATGGGTTGAGTAACTCTGAATTGATTGTATAGGAAATTCTGAGTTTTCCCATAAAGATTATTGATAAAGAACCAATTGAGAGTCTGGGGCTGTAACTCAGAAATATAGGGCATGTGTAGCATATGTGATGCCCAGGGTTTGATCCCCAGCAAAAAGAAAAATGTCAGCTAAGTGCATTATCATTTAGTTACTGAAAATTCATGGTATGCTGTTAGATTTTGTACCCATTGCTTATGACAACCTTGAGAGAGTTGAATATTACACTGTATAACAGTTGAAAATCTGATTTTTCAGTTTGCTTTTTGAACTCTGCCAGATTGAATATAATTAATCTTATCAGCCTTTACAAAAAGATTTTTTTCTACTCTATTTACCGCAAAAGGGCTTTTCCTAAATGCTGTATATAAATTATAAAAGTGTAAGCAAATAAACATGGAGGAATTTTGTCATTAAAGAATATTTTATATTTTAAATAATTAATGCTGTATTTGAAAATAAAAGTGCTGTTGGTTTGGGTATTCCTCAGAGAGGTCCATGATTGAAATTTTAATCTGCAGGGTGACCCTATTGGAAAGCAGTATGATATTTGGGAAGTGGGTCTTAGTGGTGATCCTTAGGTCATTGAGGATAGCCCTCAAAAGGGATAGTTAGATGCCACCTTTTACTGTCCTCTCATTCAAAATGTGACCATTTGCTCCTACATGTACTCCCATTATGATGTACTACCCTCACCAGAGGCCAAACTAATGGGACTATCCAAACTTGAACTTGAACCACCAAAACCAAACTGAGCTAGCTAACTCTTTTTATAAAGTTAATTACCTTGGGTATTTAATGGTGATAATATGAAGCAGACTGATACAAGAAAGTACAAGAAAAGCACTAAAATAGTAACATTTTTTTTCTGTTCCCATTCAGATTTTTAATTGGGGATAATTTAAAAATTGATCCAAATAATTGCTGATGATATCAGAACTTTGCACTAGAAACAGAAACTCTTAATCTGAACATTTTTCTTCCTGTTGAAAAAAATATTAACTTGAAGTTTCAAATTTACATTCTTTTAATCTCAAGATAAAATTTGTTTGTGGGGTATAAAATCAAATGGAGAGCTAAGCTAATGATTCAGGTACCAAAGATGACCATGTTTCTTTCCAATCACCCAATTTGGAGAAGTATAATAAAAGAAGCAATTGCCACATTTCCTCTTTGGCAAGAAATGTTCACTTCTCTGATGTGCCTATTATTCATATAATTAAAAGTACGAATGAACCTGTAATAATCCCACCATTATGTATAATTATAATGCACCAATAAAATAAAAAGAAATTAAAAAGACAAACTCAAAACAAAGTACCCATTTATTTCTTACCTATTCTATTCTTGATAGAGCAAAATGCAAATTCTCCATATGGAGGGAGTTCTACATGACATTTCACTGTAAAGGTCAGATCTCTATAATTCAAATGTATCAAAGAACAGAATGAATATTTTGGAAACTGCCTCAAACTTTCCTACTCATTACCATTTGTAATCACTTATTTTTATTCATTTCCTGATTGTAAAGGCTATCTTACTAAATTCTTACCCTTGTTAAAGCCAAATCACCACCGGGCATTGGATTTTGTATCAGCTACAATTTACTGGTGGAGCTCCACATCCATTTCTGTATTTTAGTATCAGGATTCAGAGTTTTCCTCATTCAGTTCTACTTTCCTTGGCTCTCTAATTCAGGGGCCTTATTCTCTTCTGGACAATGATATGGTCTGACACTATTTTTTTTTCTCATTATATTCTAGAACTTCTCAAACTTTCGTGTACATCAGAATTACCTGAAGGAATTGGTTAAAACACAGATTTCTGGGCTCTACTCCCAGAGTTTCTGATTTAGTAGCTCTGGAGTGGGACTCAAGATCATCTCTCATTCTTTCCCCAAGGATGATGTGGTCTTGGAACCACATGTTAAAAAACTACAGTTTCACTTCATAGTTGTCTCTTTGAAAATTAAATCTGATGATTTACACCTCTGCTCAGAAATTTTTATCTCCTTATTGTCTAATAAATCCCACATCCTTTCACCTGATGGTCTTCTCAAGAATACATATTGTCACGTTAATAGACCTATTACATGGAGCTTCCTGGGATTTGCTAAATATATAACCCACTCTCTTGCCTTCTTATTACTTTACCTGATATCCCTTTTATTTAGATGCCCACCTTGTGTTCATATCTCAGATCTTTGAAAACACCTGCTCAATTGTCAGAACCTAGCTTATGTACCACTACCCTTACTTCCTTTTTTTTTTTTGTGTGTGGGTGATTTATCTTAGCTCCATTTAGCCATTTTGATGTGCCTCATATTTATAAATATGAACAACTACCTCTTCAGTGTTTCATGATATTCATTCCTGATGTTTCTGTCTATGTGGAGGGACCATCCAGTAGAGTCACAGTCCTTTGTCCCTTTATTCCTTTACTCCTCATGGAAACAAAGAGGGACTCTTGTGTCCAGTAAATTTGAGAGAGGAATTAGACATGGGACTAAAGGATTAAAATAAGTCTTTCCCACTTTGAGGTCTGCCTGGTTGAAGAATGTACACTGCATCTACTACTCCAGTCCAGCTATACTGACCTTTCTATTCCTTGAATTCAAGAAAACACACCCCTACTTTTTAGAAAGCTCTCCCTGATATCCACCTGGCTCCTGCTATGGACTTCCTGGTCTTTACTAAGATGTCACCTTCTAGGTGAGGTATTCTCTGATATGTGTTTAAAATATTGATTTCCCTTACCACAGACATCTCAGAAATGCAGTGGATCATTAAGGACTATTTTGCAAACTTATACTCCAATAAATTGAAAAATCTAGAAGATATGAATACATGTATAGAAGAGTATGATCTGCCCAAACTGAATCAAGATGACATAGAAAACCTAAACAAATCAGTAACTTGTAATGAGATACAAGAAGAAATAAAAAGGCTTCCAACAAAGAAAAGCCCAGGACCAGATGGATTTTCAGTTGAATTCTACCAAACCTGTAAAGAAGAACTAAGTACTCCTCAAATTATTCGATGAAATAGAACACTTCCAAATTCATTCCATAAAGCTAGTATCACACTCATACCAAAACCAGATAAAGATACATCAAGGAAAGAAAACTATAGACCAATATCCTTGATACAAAAATACTTAGTAAAATATTAGTAAATTATATTCAACAACATATTAAGAAGATTGTACACCATGTCTAAGTTGGTTTTATTACAGAGATGCAAGAATGGTTTAATATCTGCACATAAATAAATGTAATTTATTACATAAGCAGAATTAAGGACAAAAATCACTCATCTCAATAGATGCATAGAAGGCTTTCAACAAGATTCAGCACCCATTCATGATAAAAACACTGAATAAACTAGGCACAGAAGGAACATACCTCAACATCATAAGAGCTACATGTGAGAGAAACAAAGCCAACCTCAGAGAAAATGGGAAAAAGCTGAAAGAATTTCCTTTAAAATCTGGAACAAGACAAGGATGTACACTCTCATCACTCCTATTTAATATAGTGCTAGAAATTCTAGCCAGAGCAATTAGGCAAGAGAAGGAAATAAAAGGGATTAAAATAGGAAAGGAAGAAGTCAAATTATCAACCTTTGCAGATGATAAGATTCTATACCTAGAAGATCAAAAAACTTCATCAAAAGACTGCTAGAGCCAATAAATTTAGCAAAGTAACAGGTTACAAAATCAACATACAAAAATCAATAGCTTCTCTATATACCAACAATGAATCTCTTGAGAAACAAATTAGGAAAACAATTCTATAATTCCATTCACAGTAGCAAAAAAACCAAACTAAAACAACAACAACTTCAACAAAAATAGGAAGAAATGTAACCAAGGAGGTGAAAGACCTCTACAATGAAAACTATTGAATGTTGAAGAAATAAAGAGGACCTCAGAAGATGGAAAGATCTCCCATGTTCATGAATAGGTAGAATTAATATTGTTAAAATGGCCATACTTCCAAAAGCAACACACAGATCTGAGACAATCCCCATCAAAATACCAATGACATTCTTCACAGAACTAGAAAAGACAGTTCTGAAATTAATTTCGAAGAATATAAGACCCAGAATAGCCAAAGCAATTTTAAACCCCCCAAAAACAATGTTGGAGGTAGCATTTGTCTGACTTAAAATTATACTACAGAGTTATAGTAGCAAAAACTTTAAGGCACTGGCATTAAAACAGGCACATAGACCAATGGTACAGAATAGAAGACATAGAGACTAACCCACACATCTACAATCATCTGATCCTTGACAAAGGTGCTAAAAACATACCTTGGAGAAAAGATAGTCTTTTTAATAAACGATGCTGGGAAAACTGGTTATTAATATGTAGAAGAATGAAACTAGACCTTTATCTCTCACCCTGTACAAAAATCAATTCAAAGTGCATCAAAGACCCTAGAGTTAGACCAGAAACTATGCAACTTCTACAAGAAAATGTAGGGTCAACACTTGAGCTTTTAGACCTAGGCAACAAAATTTCAGGAAATAATGCCAAGAGTTACTACACAGAACAGTGTCAAAGTGAAAAGCTTCTGCTCTGCAAAGGAAACATTTAGAAATGTGCAGAGAGAACCCACAGAATGAAAGAAAATCTTTGCTTGCTACTCTTCAGGCAGAATTAATATCTAGAATATGTAATAAAATAACCCCATTATAAATGGAACAATGAATTAACAGACACTTCTAAAAAGAAGAAATATGAACGACCAACAAATACATGAAAACATGTTCAACATCATTAGCAATCAGAGAAATGCAAATCAAAACTAAAATGAGATTTCATCTCACACCAGTCAGAATGGCAGTCATCAGAAATACAAATAATAAGCTGGGTGTGGTGGCACATGCCTGTAATCCCAGTGACTTGGGAGGCTGAGATAGAAGGATCATGAGTTCAAAGCCAGCCTCAGCCATTCAGTGAGGCCCTAAGCAACTTAGCAAGATCCTGTCTTAAAATAACAAATAAAAAGGGCTGGGGATGTGGCTAAGTGGTTAAGTGTACCCGGGTTCATTCCCCTGTTCAAATAATAATAATAATAATAATTATTATTATTATTATTATTACAGGAGCGGATGTGGAGAAAAAGGAACAATTTTACACTGTTGGTGGGACTGTAAATTAGTGCATCCACTATGAAAATCAGTATGGAGATCCTCAAAAGACTAGGCATGGGGCCACCATATGACCCAGGTATACCACTCCTTGGTGTTACTTTCCGGTGTCCCCCCCCCCCCTCTCTCTCTCCCATTCTAACTTGGTGAGGTGGGTAGTATCTCTTGGTAGTTTTGTGTGGCATTTACCTGATGGCTAATGTGTTGAGCATCTTTTTCATGTATTTATTGGCCATTTGTATTTCTACTTTTGAGAAGTGTGTTCAAATTATTTGCTCATTTTTAATTGCATTACTTGTCTTTTTTGTTGTTGCTGTTGTTGTTAAGTGTTTCAGTTCTTTATATATTCTAGATATTAATCCTCTGTCAGATGACTAGTTGGCAAACATTTTCTCCCATCCTGTAGATTGCCTCTTCACTCTGTGGATGATTTCCTTTGAAGAAGTTTTAAAATTTGATGTTAATTCATTTTGCTTTTGTTTCCTGTGCTTTTGGGGTCTTTATCCATAGAAGTGTTGCTGGTTCCTATCTTTTGAAGTGTTCTCTCTATGCTTCCCTATAGAAGTTTTAGAGTTACATTAAATCCAGTTACATTTGATCCAGTTTGAGTTTATTTTTGTACAGAGTGAGAGATAGGAATCAAATTTCAATCTCTGCATAAAGGTATCTAGTTTTTTCAGCACCATTTGTTAAAGAGACTCTTTTTTTCCCAATTTGTGTTTTTGACAGTGTTTTCAAGAATCAGTTGGTTTTAGTTATGTGATTTTATTTATGGGTTCTCTATTCTGTTCCATTAGTGTTAATGTCCATTTTTATGCTAATACTGTGCTGTTTTGTTATTGTGGTTTTGTCGTGTGTCTTGAAATTGTGACACTCCCAGTTTTGCTCTTTTTGCTCAAGATTGGTTTGGCTACTCAGGATCTTTTGTGCTTCCATATGAATTTTAGGATTGATTTTTTTCTAGTTCTGTTGGGATTTACATTTTCACATGCTATCCTGGTGGTAGTTGTCTTTCCTATACAACTGAGTGTAGAACTCCTTTTGGGGTCTTTTGTATGCCTGGTCATGAATTTCCTTAGTTTTTGCTCATCTTGGAAGATCTTTATTTCTGCCTTGCTGGATATAGTGATCTTGGTTGGCAGAAATTTCGTTCAGGGTTTGAAATGCATCTTTCCATGCCCTCCTGACCAGTAGGGATCCTGCAGAGGTATCTGTTAGTCTTATGTGGTTGTCTTTAAATGTGACTTGGCACTTTTCTCTGGCAGATTTTAAAATTCTTTCTTTGTCCTATGCTTTTGACAGTTGACTATAATGTGTTGCAGTATCTTTTTGGTCATGTCTATTGAGTTCTATAGATTTCTTGTACCTGAGTGTTCATGACTTTCCCAAGATTAGGAAAGTTTCCCACTATTATTTTATTGAATAGGTTCTTTGTCCTTATCTTTATTTTTTCCCTTTTGGGTATGTTAATGATACAGGTGTTTGATTTTTTTTTTAATGAAGTCTATTATGGTTTGGATGTCAGGTGTCCCTCTTTGTTAATGCAGGAATGTACAGAGGTAAAATGATTGGATTTTGACAGCTGTAATCTCATCAGGCCATTTTAGTTTGAATGAGTGGTCAGTAACTGTAGGTAGATGGGACATAGCTCAGGGAGGTGAGTCAGTGGGGTCATGCCCTGGAAGAGTGCATCTTCCCTGTGACCCATTAATCCACAGTCTCTCCTCCTCTCTCTGCTTCCTAACCCTGCCATGAGCTGAGCAGGCCCTTCCTGCATGATGTCCTTCCACACTTTGGACCCAGAGCAATGAAGTCAGCTGTCCATGGACTCTGAGACCTTTGAATCCGTGAACTTCTAACAAACTTTTCCTCCTCTAAGCCATTCTGGTTGGGTATTTTGGTCACATTGATGCAAAAACTAATTAAAATAGTGTCCTAAGAATCTTACATGCTTTCTTCATTCTGTATTGTTTTCTTGTTTCTGTATGAATGTGATATTTTGGAAGATGTGTTTTCAAACCTCTGATATTCTTTCTTCCATTTGACCTCGTTGTTGTTGAATCAATTGATTTTTTTTCTCACTTATTGAGCTCTTCATCTCTAAGATTTATGATTGGTTCTTTATCAGAATATCTATCTCTTGGCTAAATTTCTTATCCATACCTGCATTGTCTTCCTAACCATTTAGCAGTTTATCTGTATTCTCTTGGATTTCATTGACCACTGAGAATTGAACCCAGAGGTCTTCTACCACTGAACTACATCCCCAGCCCTTTTTATTTTTTATTTAGAGACAGGGTCTCTCTAAATTTCCCAGGCTGGCCTTGAACTTGCCATCTTCCTGCCTCAGCCTCATGAGTCACTGGGATTACAGGAATGCACCACCATGCCCAGCTTCATTGAACTTTTAAAAATCATTCTTTTGATGGCAAGGTATTGGCACCAAATCAGCTACAGTGACACAGCCAAATCAATGTTTATAGCAGCTCAACTCACAATAGCTAAGTTATGAAACTAACCTAGATGCCCTTTAACAGATGACCAATTGTGGTAATGTTATAATCCGATCATTTCTTCTCCAAACCTTCTTGCATTGTCTCAAACATGAGCTTTTGGGGGACACCTCACATCCAAACTATAACAAACTCCAATATGGTATGCACTGTGCCCAAACTCTCTAACCACAGCCAAAGAAGCTACAGGAAGATTGAATTGTCTGGGCACAATTCAGGAGCCACTTGTCAAAAGAAACTAACTTTATTTTTAGAACTACAAACGCCAAACAAAACGGCTCCTCAGGAAAAAATCTTCATAGCCCAACTGCCACCACAGGCTTCCCACAAGCCTCTCACCCACACAAACCTCTCCACCTCCCACAATCCTCCTGCTCTTGAAGCCGATTGGCTGGGTTTCGTGGGCGGAGCCAAGGAAGTCCCCCTATGAGCAGCTCCATGGAGGAGCCAATCAGCTAGATGTTGCTGGGGCCGCTGTGAGCCAATCATCAGCTGGCAGCTGGAAGTTTGCTGGGGCCCCTTTGGCTGTGGCTCTCAACATCTCCCCCTCTCTGTTTAAACAACAAGCATGTGGCTTGGGGACCGTGCCTGCCTTAGGTTGTCCAATACTACATATGGTCCTTACCCGTCTTCGGATGAGCTGACCTCAGGGCGTCAGCTTCCTGTCTTAGGTTGGTACCATTGTAATTGGATCTTACCCGTCATTGACTACCAGTCCAGTATACAGCCACACCTGTGGAGAGGTCTTTGTACCACGGGGGGGGGGGGGTGAGGTTCTTTGCCTCACCTCTGTTTGCCCCCAAATTTTAGCTGAACGATCATGACAAGCAGTGATGTTCATTGGGCTGTTTCCCTGCCCTTCAGACTGCCAGCTGATGAATGGATAAAGAAAATGAAATATTACTTAGCCATAAAGAAGAATGAAATTATCACATTTGCAGGTAAATGAATAGAACTGGAGAGTATCATGCTAAGTGAAATAAGCCCATCCCCCAAAACCAAAGGTCTAATGTTCTCTCTGATATGTGGATACTAACACAAAATAAGGTAGGGGGAGAGAATAATAAAAGTCCATTGGATTAGACAAAAGGGAAGGAAGGGAAGGGAAGAGAGATGAAAATAGACAAGACAGTATAATTAATTGGACATATCTTTCCTATGTTCATATATGAATACACAACCAGTGAAACTCCACATTATGAATAACCACAAAATGAGATCCTAATTAGAATTAGTTATGTATAATATATAAAAATACACTCTACCATCATGTATGCTTAAAAAGAACAAATAAAGGTAAATAAAAATGTTCCCTTGAATTCTTTGTCAGACATTTAATACACTTTGATATCTTTGCAATATTATGAGAAAGTTGTACTCTTTATGAGGTGTCATATTGCTTTTTCACATTTCTTGTGTTCCTGTGTTGAGATTTGTTCTCATAGAATGGATATCTCTGCATTTTGATGGGATGGCCTTGGGGTATTGGTTTGCTATGTAATGTTATATCCATCCAGGTACTGCAATTTAATCTTCCTGTAGCTTCTTTGGCTGTGGTTAGAGAGTTTGGGCACAGTGCATACCATATTGGAGCCTGTTATAGTTTGGATGTGAGGTGTCCCCCAAAAGCTCATGTTTGAGACAATGCAAGAAGGTTTGGAGAAGAAATGATTGGGTTATAACATTAGCACAATTGGTGAATTAATCCCTGATGGGATTAACTGAGTGGTAACTGGAGGCAGGTGGGATGTGGCTAGAGGAAGTGGCTCATTGGGGACTCAGTTATGGGGTATGTATTTTATATCTGAAGAGTGGAGTCTGTTTCCTGATCATCACGTGACCCGGTTCCCTCTGCCACACTCTTCTGCCATGATGCTCAACCTCACCTTCAGTCCTGAAGAATGAAGCCTGCTGGACTGAGACCTCTGAAATCACGAGCCCCCTTTTCTACAGTTGTGCTGCTCGGGTCATTTAGTCACAGCAGTTGAAAAAAAGCTGACTAAAACAGAGCTGGAGAGACCCACTGTTTCTGTGAATTGTGCAAGAGTCGGGACACTCTGGCAGTTCTGGCAGGTGTGGTGTAGACAGCAGAGTGTGTGGGGCACGCCCTGTGTGGGTACTCCCACAAAGGGCATGGCAGCCCCTGTTGGGTGATGGGTGTTTCCTCGGGCATTACTGATGTTGGCTCTTTACTTGAGTGGTACTCGGGTACTGGCTGTTCCAGTAGGAGTGAGAGGCCTGAAGCACTTGTCTGCTGATTAAACACTGTGAGGGTCCAGTTTCACAGGGAATGGGTGGAGGGGGAACCACAGCACTCTTTTGTGGCCCTCACATTCAGTGCAGCCATCAGTGCATGATCAAAGTGTGGGGTGACCAATGCAGGAGCCCTGCATAGATGCAGTGGAAGCAAAAGTTGTGTTATTTCTCTGCTGCTATTTTGAGCATGGTCACCCAGAAATGGGACCTCAGACTACCTTAGCTGTGCACACCTGGGGATAACGCATTGGCAGGGGGCTTTTCTCCCCGGATTCTTTCAGTTTCAGTGACCACCAGGACTTGAGCACAGATGGGTTGTAGCTGGAGCCGGGTAAAATTCGTTTCAGTTGAGGTGCTTGCCAGAGCAAGTGAGAGCAGGATGAGGCTAGTACTGGGCAGCGTTTCTGGATCTCTGGCTACAACAAGAGCCAGAGCGATATTTTGGGGGACTCCTCAGCAGGCCTCTGGAAGGAACCTCATATTTTTCCTCTGCCTTGTTAGTGATGGGTGTCTGTGCACCATGCTGGGAGATGGGTGGTGGGGACTGCTCTCAGTCCTGGCACCCATGGGAAACCACAGATAACCAGCCCCCAGGTCTCCCCGGGCAGGCTCCCGGATTCTCTGTTCCCCTCCATGTTGCAATCCCCCTTCCCCATACTTTAGGTTTGTGTCAGAGTCGCTCCTCAGTCTGGCTCACGAGGCAACTGCCCACCAATGCAGTGGGGTCCCAGATATGGAATATGCAGGGGTCTCTGATTTCAGGAGTTGTTCAAACTCAGGCTATAGTACCCTGGCAGTTTTCTGGGAGATGCATTTCTTTTCTGAAGCCAGAACACTCTAAGATTTCAGGACTCATCTATTTAGGCTTTTGAGCCTGCAGGGCCATGAAACTTTCTTGTATCTAGGATTGCCAGTGTCTGTCTGATAGAGTTTTCTGGGACTCTCACTGTTACCTCTGCAGTGGGGGGGATATCCCCCCTGCCCTCTGTGGAGCCAGGGTGGGGCAGCAGGTACTGGGATATACGTCTGGATTTTACAAGGTTTCCACTTTTCTGCCATTGAATTCCAACATTCCCCCAAGGTCACTCACCTTAATATACAACTACACACCTGTTGCTTTCTTCTTGGAGGACGAGCAGTTGAGTGCTGGCTACCTCTATTTGGCCATCTTGTGGAATCCCTGAAAACCTCTGACTTCTATCACTCTCTGAACTTGACGGTAAATATCTTCATTGTAATTTTTCCAGAGTTTCACACATCTGTTTCCCTTAGCTCTTGTGAAGGTAACTTGGTATGTCAGTAGCTGGTCAACTTTGTGTTCCCATGGGGAAGACAATCACCAGAGGATCTTAGCTGCCATCTTGTTTGGCCTTCCCATTATCAAAGTGGCCCCACCTCTTAACAGCTCCACCACCTTCCAAGAGTACCAAGCTGAAGAACAAATCTTTAATAGGTAGATTTTTTCCAGATGGAAGCTATAGCAGTTGCTGTTGTTATTGAATAATTATCATTTATTACATATTGTCCTCCAGTAAAATAAAAGCAATAAGTAGGGCAAGATTTTTGCAAGTTCTGTTTAGTAGTTTCTCCAGTAGCTGGAATAGTGCTGATGCCACAGAGGGTACTCACTGTGAACCCAAATGCCTGCTTTTGGCCATGTGATAAGGCTTAGTGATATAAAGAATCTGCTTCCATAGGGACACCTGAGGTTTCAGTGCTAGTGGCTAGATGTATATAATATTGAGATGTCTTATTAGGAAAACCTGTTCCCAAGCAGTTAGCTGTGTCCCCCAACCATCCATAACCAATAGTATCAGTAATATTGTAATAAACAAGAGACCCAGTTTCTACCATCAGGGTTTAAAATCTAATAAGAAGATAGATAGGCAAAAACTGAGTAATTACAGTAACATGTGATGAGTATCACAACTAGAGTGTTGTAGCATGTGTACCACACGAGTTAAGCATTGAAAAATGAGTGATAGCAATGTACCATTAAAGAACCTGACCCATTCACAGAACACCATCCTGACCAGCAGAAGTAGAAGATGAGATCTGAAAGATGAATAGACATTAGCTAAGCAGAGGGAAGAAAGGAGTAGTTTAGGTGGAGGTAATGGCATGTTTGAAGATCTGGAAGGCAGAGAGGTGCATGACAAGAGTATTTATAAAAGAGTCCTAAGAGGTGAACAGTAATATGGGCAGTGAGCAGACTGTGGAGTATCATGTTAAAGATTTTAGAGGTTATGGAAATAAGAAGCCATTGAAGAATGGCTAGAGAAAACTGGCTAGGAAACCTAGTCACAGCACTTTGTATTGAATGATATGATCAGTTGATAGTTGCTACTGTAACTAAAATCATACTTGGGAATTTCTGCTCACCTACTTTTCACCTACCTTTCCAGTAATAGTCTCTAAATATTACATAAATATAACAGATTAAGTTTAGCTTGAATTATAGAACACATTAAAGTAATTTAGTTTCTGATCATAAAACATTAGTTGAGTAAATGGTTAACAGCGTGGTCCCCATCCAATAGAACCAATGCTACTTGGGTACATGCTAGAATTCGAAACTCCCAGACCCACTAGAGACACCCTGAATTAGAAAAATTGATGTTGGGGCTCAGATGATTCTAATGAATGCTGGTGTTTGAGAACGACGTGACTAGAAGATAATAATAATTAGTAGGAAAAACAAACTTAGTTTACTATTAGAAAATAAACTAGATATAAATGATTTCATAAAAATGGTTAGGATATTTCTTCTTCTTCTTTTTAGCAATATTTTGCATATTGAACCTCAACTCATCAAAATGACCACAACTTCTTAATTAGTGAAGTCTGAATAAAAGCTGAAGATTCCCTCCTCAAGGGCTAATGTCTGTGCATGCAGAGTGCAGCTATGCATAGAATCCCACCCAAAACTGCTTTCTCCACGAAACCAGGAGATTAATGGGATCTAAATTGAAGCCACTCATGTAATTAAAATATTGTTGAGCAAAACTTACTTAATTTTTGGTTGAAAATATTATTCAACTGGTGTCTAAATTCTGTCAATGGGCAATCTTGAGAACTGAATCTCCTTTTGGGAAGATCATAACCAACATATATGACACATGATCACAGTCACTTTAACTCCTTCCCTAGGGCAACAGATTGTATGAAGTTGAGTCCTTACACTTGGTTCTTTCATTTTGAGATAGATATTTATAGGAAAGTGAGTTTAAATTGGTTGCATGCTATAAGCAAAAGTGTGTCTCCCATTTAGATGCATTTATTTTAAGAAGCACTGAAAACTTGACAATAGGCATTACATTCTATTAGGCAGTGGGGAAGGTGAAGGTGGGTTTCTGGATCTCCATCACTTCCAAGCTACCTGTGGATGTAAGATTAGGCATGCATGCACTAGGAATGGTGCACAGGGAAAAGTGGAGAGTGGGCCACAGGGTGCAATAGGAAGTCTCCTTTTGGGGAGGAAGAGCCCCGTGGACAGGACTTAACATACTTACTGAAAAATTGGAATTTTATGGTGATGACATTTAATCATTAAAGCATGAATAATTATATTTCCTTTGTTTCAGAAACCTAGAAAGTGTACGGTACCTCTCTAGGAAGTTTCCATTAAAAATATCAGCTAACATAAAATTTTGACACAAAGATTTAACCCTCTTTGCTAACGACTTACACAACTTTATTTCTAGAATCACTAATTTTTTGGAAGAATGCAAAGAGCTGATTTACTGAAAATTATAAAACTGAATTAGGTTATTTCTTATATTCTTAGGAAGACTCTTGAGATTCATTCAACACCTTCTCAAACTATGGTATATACTCATTTATGCCTTATTTTTAAAATGTTCCACCATCAAGATAGAGAAAAAAGTTAATCAGAAATATTTTGCTGGCTATATTGTTTTTGCATGCATTCATCCAATAAAGATTTTTTAAATTTAGAAATAAATTTGTACAATTTATGGGGTACAGTGTGATAATTTGATATATGTAGAGTGTGTAATCATCAAATCAGGGTAGTTTATATCCCCATCTCCAACATTTAAAGAAAATTTTTTATTAACATGTAATAATTATACATATCTGATTTAGAGTATGGTAGTTCACAATAATGTATTATATATTTTATAAATAATTAGAAGAGCTTGAAGACTCTAAACAGAGTAATGATGAGGAGACGTAAACATTAGTCACTGTTATTTGATCAGTGCACTCCATATATGTATTGAAATTCATGCCTCATAAAATATGTCCTACAAACATTTTATTTCTTATGAAGTTTCTCAGAGATTAGAACCTCTATAACCTGCTTTGTCTTTCTCACCCCAATACCTAACAGCATTTAAAGATATTTGTTACATGTTCCTTGTACCACAAACAGGAAAGATGGATAAGTGCACTCAGTGGGATAATGGGAAGAAATGAAGAAAGAAAAGAAATGAAGGAAAGGTGGGAGGAAGAGATAAAAGAAGGAAAGAAAAGAATTGTATGCTAGATACAGATCAGGAATTGATTGCCTGAGGCACTTTGAATAACAAAGGTGGAATTCCACAGGCACAAGATATTTCTTGCCTTAGAGTTCAGTTTATGCTTTAGTTTGTGCTCAGACCAGGTAAAAGGGAATACTTAATAAACATTCACCTATTTTTCCAGTGCCTTGAAAGGTCCTATACCTACTTCTGAAAGTTTATGGCCCACTAAACACCAGGAGGTGCTCATAATTCCTCCATTGCACTGGGGAGCAGGAGAGCAGATGTGGATGTATCAAATCCTAGGACCCCCGGCCATGGACATGGGGTGGGGCGTTAGGCACAGCAGTCAAAAGTCGCAGTGCTGAGTCAGGAATACAAGTTGTCTTTTGGAGCTTCTCATTGTATTTATTTCCCAGGGCTGAGGAAGAAATATTTTACCCGATGACTGAAAAGAAAACCCTGTGAATAACCTCTTGTCTTTCAGTGTCCATAAAGTACATGTCCTTCTTTTGGGCCCTTCCCTGCCTAGTATTTCACTCTCTGGAACATCAGGTCCGAGGGAGTGCAGAGAGATGAAAGTAAGAAACGGTTGAACTTCAAGCCTACCCAAAGCCACTCTGGCCAATGATTCCCATCTCAAGGGATGGGATCCTTGGGAGTCAGCTCAGGTGAGTCCACAGTTAAGGTGGGACAGTGTTAGTGGACATTGTAATGGGGGCACTCTCATCTTTCCCAACTGGTGTGTAGTTAAGGTCACACACACACAGAAGTAACTAAGGAAGATAGTTGCTCTGGTTTGACTGTGCGTCCCTCAAAGTTTCATGTGCTGAAAGCTTGTTTCCAGTTGTCAGTGTTGAGGCAGGTGGAACCCTTAAGAAGTAGGGCCTGGCGAGAGAGGTGGGTCACTGGAAAAGATCAATGTAGTTCTCATGGGATCCCAGGTAGTTCTTGTCATAGTGGGTCATAATCAAAAGAGCAAGCCTGACTCCTGAATCTCTCTGGTTTCCTGTGTCAGCATAAGAGCTCACCTTCTTCTGTACATGGCTGTTTCCCTTTTTATTTCTCTGCCATGTCAGGTTGCAACCTGAGTTTCCTTCACTAGAGGACAAAAAACAAACAAACAAACAAACAAAAATACCCAATCTTGAATTTTCAGCCCCCAAACTATGAGCTAAACAAATTTCTTTTCTTTATAAAGTACCCAGTTTCAGTTATTTTGTTAAAGCAACATACATATATTAATGTGATGGAACTGCAAATTTGTTTGACTGTAGTAATCTTTTCACTATGTGATATATATCAAAATATCATGTTGTATAGCTCAAAAACATAAAATAAAAATAAATTTTAAACACTTTTAACAAGATAGATTCTGTAGTTCCTGAAGAAGACAGTAATTACAATATATTTCCTCCTCCCCAAATAGGCAGCTCCTTCCTAGAATAAGTTAGAACGTGCTAGTAGGCAGGGTCACAAAAGTAACTATCAATTATTATATTCTAATATCCACAAACTGCGTTTTCAAGCTCTTCATAGTGATTTCTAATTAATCTGTTTGATATCCCAAGAAGATAGATGGAAAAGGTGACAAAGAAAATAATATAGCTTCTCTGGAGGGTGAAGTAATTTCTCAAGAGCGTTGCGGGTTTGATAGACCTCACATTGAAGGTCACACTCTGCTATGATGCCCTTAGTCTATGAGAAGAAAATACAACAGAATTTCAGGACAGCCAGCTGAAAATATTCCATGTGCATAAATTTATTTTAAATTTTATTGCATCACATTATACAAGCATTAAACATGGCTTCATGTTGATGACTATTTAAATGTGAAAACTCATCATTCATGTCAGTACGTTTTGGCTATTTACAAGTAAGGAATTTCTATGTACTTTATATATCTCTGTATTTGTATGTACATATGTAGGAATATATGACTATACATATGTACACACAGAAATACATCTATGGCCATACACATAGCTATAGATATGTCATATTTAATAATCTCCTCAGAAAGATCTGAAATTAAAAAAAAGAAAGAAAAAAAGTTGTAAACAGGGTCTTGTCTGTGTCATTTGGTGACAGGGAATTAGGGCCACATGATGATATCCAAGGAATGTGTGTCCCGGTGTCCGAATACCCTTTTTAGCCCAGTGTCTGTAAAATCCACATGGAATCGAATGCAAAAAAGGTAGCAAACAGGCTGAAAAACAGGCCCAGTATACAAGTTCCCCTTGGTTTTAAAAACTTGAGAATGTAACTGCCCGTGACGTGCATGCTTGCTTGGTCGAGAATTGTCTATGGATAGATAGCAATTGTGTGCTGGACTGCAACGTGATCTCACAGCAGCGGGACTCCATCACCCATCCTCACTGGGCGCCCAGCCTCCCTGCGGCTGCCGGGGTCTGCAACATGCGCTGCGGTTGCATTTTTAGTCATTCACTTGAATGTGCTTTTGCACAGCTGGGAGAAGTAAACAAAATTCAGGTCCTTGGCCTGGAAATGAAGGATAACCTGGAAAGGGGAAAAGAAGGCATCAAGATCTGCTGTGCCCCATGGCTTCCCATGATGTGCAATGCTTTGTCCTGAGAAGGCATTCAAGGAATTTGTGACCCCAAACTGAGTCAGGTATGGCACCAATATTACGATGCCTGCTTTACAGAGGAGCAGATTGAGTCAGAGAGCACAAGTGAAGCAACATGGCAACTGTCTTGGGAATGGTGACAGGCACGATGCTTTCAAGAAAAAAAATGAACAATGGTCCCTGTGGGAGGAAAGCAGCCGGTAGGGGTGAGGCCAGAAGGAATTGCAGTGATTTTGGTTGCCAGCCAGCATAGCATCAAGGTGTGGATAATGCCACTCAATTACACCTTGGTCTCTGGCCACCAGAGCTCTCAGGAGCAATTCTCTTTGGTAATGTTTGTCTCCCACCCAACCCAAAGCCATCCGCATAGAGTTGACCTTTCTCCTCCAAAAAAAAATGACCAGATCAAGAAAAGAGGTGATCAGAATGGGTAAATGGCAAAAGGCTTGGAGCACATCACAGAATCCCAGAAGGTTAAAGCAAGAATGTCTCCTAAAGTATTGTCTAGTCCAACTTCTTAACTTTTGAAAATGTGGAAGCTGAATCCATATGAATGTTCTATGCAAAATCACACAAAAAGAGAAAGGAAAAGCCAGACATAGACTCTGGCAGACCACAACATGATGCTTAACAACAATACAAATCCTGGCTGGTATTCTATAGACTTTATTTGAGCTGCATATTAATTCTGCTCAATAGGCAGGCTCAGAGATGTTCACAATCTTCCTAAAGTCACATAGCCATATAGCAGATATGCTAAATTATGGCTAGCAAAACCTTTCTTGCCTTGAGTGAATGAAGCCAGAGTGTAGTTTGGACTTGAGTATTCAACATCTAGGTACCACTTTGATTCCCGTGGGCTTGGGTCTAGGCTATTTTCTCCAAGTCCATCCTCATTATTCAACTCATAATAACCTTTTGGACAATTAACATGGAACTGGGTTGATACACATTTATTAACTTAACCACAAATGCCTGAGCAGGTTATCTCCTACATCTTCGCCTACAAGGAAAGTAAAGAACATAATGTTCCCCTATGTGTGTTGTTTTTCCTTTGGAGGCCAAATTTGGAAAATGCCTTAAAAATCATTTTTCAATCACATGAAGGAGAGAGAATGGAAAGGCAAGGAAACAAAAGAAATTCTGTAATAATACTAGCTCATGGAGTATCAGAACAGAGAGCTGCTGTAAATATCTCATCACTGAGGACACTGAGGTCTAGAGAAATGGACTTATCCAAGGTCAGGGAGGAAGTTTCAGAACCTTTTGGTAGGATGTGTGAGAACATTATGGAGTTTTCTCACAATGTACTCACCTTAATCCCTCCTACCTTCCTTAATCGAAGTGCATTTATTAGGTGCCCTGAGTCTAATATTACGCTAGCTAGTTGGAAGAATAAGGATTATATTCCATAGAGATTTCGATGACTTACAATTATGTTGAAGGAGGTTGAGAACTATTCAAAGTCCATAAATTAACAATACAAATCAGTGTATTTCAATATATGTAGTACTGATGGCAATAAGCAGAGGAGTTTAGGAGGAATGTCAATAGGCTGACAGTCTGGGGAAGACTTCTTGGAGGGTATGGGTGCCGAGGATCAGGAAGCACTGCATGAGTGGTGGAGGCAAGGTCATGCTGGGTGAGATGAAAAGCTGACTTCAACCAGAAAACGGGGTGTGTGGCCCTGGATGCTAAAGAGAACCTCCTGGCTGGAGTAGAGGGAGAGGAAGGCTAACTCAGGGAACACCTGGGCCAGCTCATAAAGGCCATGACTGTCAGGCCAGAGTCTGCAGGAAGGTGAGAAGAGCAATCTGGAGGTGAGAAGCAGGGGAAGATCAAGTTGCAGATTCAGGGAACAAACTGGTTTTGGAAGCTTCTAAGGAGCTTATTTTAATCCCTATTACTGGAACCGTGGTGAGCTTTGTTTCAGGGTTTAAAGCAGCCCCTCCCACCCCCAGGCTCCTGGCCAGGCGCACACCTCTGCCCTACCTGGTCACGGCCACTCGTTGTGATGTGCTTTTCCATTTTTCTTCCTCTCCTTTCGTTCCTTCTGGAGGCGCTCCAGTTCCGCCTCGTACATCATCTCCTGGATCAGGTACTTCTCTCTCCTCATGCGATCCCTCAGATCTTTGGGGAGGTCTGGGATCAGATAGGAAATGAGGTGCTTTATACAGAACACGAGGTGCTAGAAACACAACAGAGGAGAACACAACAGAGTCAGGTGTGTGGTCCATCCTGCTCCAGAAGGAGCTCCAGGGGTTGGCTGGAGAAGGAGCCTGTGGGGTGTGTGAGAAGTGGGATGGGGCTGGGGAGGCAGCAGAGAAAAGACAACGGATGGGTGAGAGCTGAACAGGGTCTGAGTGCTCCACCCAGGGAAGAGGAAGAGCAGTCAGGGGAGAAGGTGTGGAAGGCACCCCTGGAGAGTTCAAAGGAGACCCAGAATATCCTATACCCTGGAATCAGGAAACCTAGGAGTGGGTCTGGCTTGGCAGCTCTCACTATCTCAGAGCATCTGTCTATCTGATAAGTCACTTAACTGCTTTGAGCCTCCATTCACTCATCTATAGAATGTGTGGTACAGTGAAAATTATAAGAAAACATTTAAAAATGCTTTGTAGATGGCCAAATTTTTTATGAAACTTGGTCGTAAGAATTATCAGTAGATCCAGGGAAATGCTCCTTTCAGTTTTTGGTAAAACTGCCCCAAATTCTTTATCTGAAATACAAATAGGTGTAACTTTAGAATCATGGTGACTTCTGTTCCTCTATATCCTGGAGACCAATAAAGTACCAGATGACAATGTAAAGGACTTTAGAGTTCTTAAGTATTTATTAGCGACAAAAATCATGTTCAATGGTTGTGCTAACGATTCTTCATTTTATTTGAAACTTGATAAACTTGGCACATAGATTACATACAATTCTGCCAATTAAGAAACTTTCCTGTGTGTCTCCGGTATTTTTATTTATCTTTTCAATATTTTTTAGTTGCAGATAGACAAAATACCTTTATTGATTTATTTTTATATGGTGCTGAGGATGGAACCTCACATGTGTTAGGCAAAGCGCTCCACCACTGAGCTATAACCCCAGTCTGCTAGTATTTTGAAACAGTTAATAATGGCATGTTGAGAGAAAAGGAAAAGTTCTTCTTGAAAAGTTGAATACTAACCGAGTGAAGCTCCCTCGTTATTTTGTCTGAAAAACTGTCAAGACTGTTAGGTTAAAATATCATCTTCAAGTTGGGTGTGGTGGCACATACCTGTAATCCCAGCAACTTGGGAGGCTGAGGCAGAAGGATCACAAGTTTGAGGCTAGCCTCAGCAACTTAACAAGGCTCTAAGCAACTCAGGGAAACCCTGACTCAAAAAACATTTTTAATAAGGGCTGGGGATGTGGCTTAGTAGTAAAGAGGCTCTGGGTTTAATCACCAGTACCAAAAACAAAAAACAAAATATTTAAAAAGTAACTGACCCATCGAGAAGCTAATTTTCAGGAAAAAGCTGCTTAATATTATCTTTTCTTAGTTCCGTGGAGTGGAGAAAATAACCACGATGGAATAGTCTCCAAAAGTATGAAGAAATTTTACATTTATGACTAGAGTTGCAGGAATGCCAACTATTTTAATAGCAATATTCTAAAAGACTGAAAGGAAATAGATGATATATTTTTATTGACACATAATACAAGAAATTGCTAGGAAGATTATACTTTATAAGTCTATTTTGAATCTTAGGTAATGAGTACTTATTTGTGTGTTTGAGTATAAATAATTCCATGATGACATACAATCAGAGGTACCACTTGTAATATTCATTCATTTCAATGCTTCCAAACTATGTTCCTTGAATTCCTGCAACAGAATCATCATGGAGGGCTAGTGAAAAAAAAATCTTAGTCATGAAGTACCAGCATCTCTATAAATAGCGGTGGGAAACATTGTATTTTTCCTAAAGTTTAAGAATCATGGTCCTGAAATATTAAATTTAGAACCAATGATTTCTGACTTTTCCATTAACAACCAATCAGTAATGGACTTGCAAATATTTCTTTGAAAGTTCAAATATTTCAATTAAAGAAAAAGAAAAGATAAAAAAATACAACATAATATGATGATGCTACTTTTGGAAGTAGACAGTCACATTGCAAATACTCATCACTTAGCCTTTTGGATGGCTTCTAGTGACTTCATTAGGTTAAAGAAAACAATGGAAATGGTTGAGAAAACTTACCTCAAACACAATGATAAAAGCCAATCGGGCTGCTAGCACGTGCCAGAACTGCAGTGTGTAGCCATAGGGCACAAGTGAATGAGGAGGGTCCCGGTAGTCTCTGTATCTATAAATGCACAAGAGAAGGATACATTCCAAAGTATGATTTTTCTGACCATCAAATCTCTCCCAGCCCCACTAGATAGTCCTCATTCATTGGAGCAAAGTGTGAAAAGCTTCTTCTGGTAAAATAATCTCTCTTCTCCTCTGGGGAATCATCCATGGGGTTGGACAGGGCTTGCCCCTCCCGCTCTCAACTCAAAGATGAGCCAGACTTCATCAGTAAGACTCATCATCAGTACATCTGTTAGAACCATGTGGATTATCACGAAGTCCACCAGAGGTAAAAGACTGGAATTGCTGGTGGCCATTGTATGGGGAGAGAGAGCCTATTTGAGAATGGAGTAACTAAAACAAAGTGGAACCAGCGGTGGGTAGGGTCCTACTGACCTCACTCATGTTTTGAGATCCAGTTGTTACTAAAGCCCATATCCCCTCTCTACTTTCTGATTTTTCTGAAACAATAAATCACTTTGTGCTTAAATCAGCTTACACTGGATTCTTCCACTTGCTACTAGAGTCTTTCCTAAAATATCCTCCAGTAGCTTTTGAATCAGCATTAAATTCCACAGATGTTTGTTGAGCACCTATTTGGGTTCAGGCACTATTCTAGGAACTTCAATTCATGTCTCTATTTTATCTTCACCATTATCGTGGCTATCATAGATGGGAAAACTGAAAAGTGACTTGTCGATGTAATAAAGTTTCCATGCATTTTGAACCCAGTATTCCTTACATTATCTCTAGAAATTTAGAATGATTTGGAATTATTGGTTGCTTGACAGTTTTGCTGTGTAGGTATACCAAAATTCCTATCTCAATAAAAAATTACGATTATTTGGGTTCTCATGTGAGACAGTCTCTAATTTCAAAGTCAACGCTGATTTCCATATGAAGATACAGAATAATGTACTCTGAAGAGTATCTTTTAAACATATCAAGGAGAAAAAAAATTATGAGCTGTCACAATTATCATCATCACAATTACCATCTTAATTAGTATTAGTGTCTATGGATGGATACATAGCAATATGTATCATGATTATTTATCATTAGAGTGATACTTGTGATGAAGAAATTAAGAAGAAATTTATTAGCCTTCAAATTCCTGGTTCTCTTTTTGGTGATGAGGATTACGTGACCATCTAAAACACTATTCTAACACATGGTTATATAATCTGTTTCTCCACAGGTCCAATAACTGTGCATGAAATTTTAGGAAGAATAAATTTTTTATTCTTTATTCAGGACTAAAAGTCTGCATGGATTATTCTACCCTCCATTTATTTTTTGTGGGGTACACCTAGTCAATAACCAGGAATTGTGTTTTCTGCAGTATAGAAAACAAATGTTAATTCCTTTGCTTTAGTTATCTGCATTTCAGATACAGCCCAAGTAAATATTCTAGAAGTAAAGTAGCAATATGCATTTATCATTCATATGTCTGACTATTAGACAAAAGTACGTAAAAGAAAGGATCTTAAACTGTTTCTAGAGTTGTCTCGATTGACAACTTAAGCTTTTATACAATAGCGCTTACTATGGCTGAGAATTCTTTTTGATACATCAGTTTTCCCTATATATAAAATTGGAGTCTTTCTGTCTCACACACTACTCTAAAAATTTGGACTACAATTCTTTTATTATATGCTTTTGCAGAGTATTATTGCAAATGCTTTCAGTTCCTGCTTCAACCTAAGCCTACCTCTGACTCTACTGATCTTTTCCATTAGGCAGAAGTTTGGAAAAAGGCCATGGGCAGATGCCATCTGGGACTTTTATTTTGTTTGTTGCACTGGGAACTTAACCCAGGGCCTCCTGCATGCTAAGCTCTTGCACTCTACCACTAAGCTGCACCTCCAGCCCTGTTTCTCTTCTTTTGATGTGGTGCTACGTATTTGCAAAATGACTGGTTTCCTGTTCTTTGGCACTTGTACAAAGAAAACACTTCCTTCTGCTGCTGTAGAAACAGCCACGAAGACGAGTTTCAAAGCTAGTAAAATCAAAGTCATACTCTTTTAATCTTCAAAGACATTGGGTAGTCCAGTGGCATTAATGTTTGGAAGAAAATTTTTGAAGGGACTCAGAATTGTTTTCAGAAAATGACTTTTCAGTTCTTGGCTTCATTTTTACATATAGGAAGGCAGACTATTCCCTTTTAGCTTAAGTTGATGCATTTCTTAAAGCTGCCTCTGTTTCTTAAGAAATGGATGACTGGCTTGTAAACAACATTTTTCTAGCACCAGCAGGTATAGTTACTTCATTCCCATTTTCAAACTGCGAAATTGAGAGTAGATATGTATCAGAAAGAGTGAAAAGTGAACCTCCTGGGACCCCCACCGGAGTTAAGACATAGAACGTGATCAGTGGTTTATAAATTCTTTGCTCCCATTCCCAGCCACCCTGTGAAGTCACTGCTATTCTAATTTTTGTAACAACCATCCTCTCGATTTTCTTTTAGAGTTTTGCCACCTACATAGGTTTTCCTAAATAAATAGTGCTTGGGTTTTCTCCTTGAACTCTATATAGATGAAATCATACTGTGTACATTTTTCTGCAATGGCATCTCTAGTTGTGCAATATACTTTTGAGGTCTCAATTTTATCCCATTTTCTATGTATCTGATAACCACAACAATATCTTTATCCTTTTCATTTCTATACATCATTAAGATCCTCAGTTACAAAGGATTGGCCCAATCATAATTGTTAATTTTTACAACATGAATTTGTTTCATTCATGGTCCTCTTTTAATTAATTTTATATTGATTTATTTAATACTTTAATCATATAAAGAACTCTCATAAATCCAACATGAAGCCCCCAAACTAAAACACTACCAGGAACTTACAGATACCTCTATACTCCTCCTTCATCCCCTTCCTCTGCCTCCCCTCTGCTGAATTTCATTTTGATCAACACATATTTGTATGTGCGTGTATATATGCATACATTTGTCTGCATATTATACTGTTTAGTTTCATTTGTTTTGAACGTGACCAAAGGACACTATACTGTATAGTTGTCTGGGGCTTATTTTTTACAGTACCACGTTACAAGATGCATGTAGCTAACTTTTCACTGCTGTACAACAGATATCTGTGTGCATATTGTACAGTTGTTTATATAGTATATGTTTAGATTTACTCATGGAGTGGTCACTTATGTTTTCTCTCTGCTTCTCGAACCATGGAAGGCCTTGAAACAAAACTCAAGTCCACCCAGTGCAACAAGTTCTCTTTTGTTGAGGGCCACAGCGGAGTCGGGATGACGCATGGCATTTTTGCCAGAAGTAGTGGTTGAGAGGTGACGCCATCGAGCCATTAAAATGATGACTTTTGAGTTCTCCCAGAGTTCCCGTTGAGTTCCGGTTGAGCTCTCGCGGGGATTCCTGAAGAGTTCGCATTGGTTGGGGAAGTTGCTGTAGGAGGGATTTCCGGTTGGTGGTTCCTGGAGGAGCCTCGGGGCTTTCGGGAGAGTTCCTGGGAACGTGTGTGGAGTGTGCTGGTGGAGTTCATAAATAAAGTTTGTTCCTCTTGAGTGGCTCGTGATTTGTGCCCAGCCAGACTGCGGCACTCTTTGGGTAAAAGTTGGCTGCAACAATCTGCATACTACTCTGGGTTCTGCCTTCATTTAGTTTTGGCTAGAGGATACCAATTTTTCTTCCTAGGTCATTAATGTACTTGAGAAGATATTTTAAAAATTTAATAAATAAGATAAAATGGAGAGCCTGTCTCATGTTTTGAAGTTTTCCACATGTTCAGAAGTTTTCAGCCTGAGAGCTGTTTCAAGTACACCTGTTTCATGACTGAAAATAGAAGTCTCATGTTTCTATTCTATTTTTCATGATGGAATATATACATCCAACCCACCTCTGTATTCCATCCCATTTCCCTGCTTCCTCTCTCCTGAATTTCATCTTTATCATTAACACACACACATCAATAAATATATACATATTTGTCTGAATATATATATATATATATATATATATACACACACACACACACATATATATATATAACCCTCAATTTAAAAACTTTGAATAAATCTGAAAATACTATTTTAGTACAGTTTTATACTAAATAATGCTAAACAAAACATCCATAATTTAAATTAATGATAACAGCATTAACAATCCCATTCATATTACTAATTTTTAGAAGGTATTTTATGCTATTATGTGGGACAAATAGGAAGAATTATGAGTTAGGAAGCAAAACATGAGACAGGCTCTCCATTTTATCTTATTTATTAATGACTGAAAGGTTCTTAACTTCAAAAATTATTTGGTGTTTTATTTTGAACCGTTTTATACTTGGACTCCTGTATGCCTCTAGCATTGCTTGCTCAATCACTCTATGTATGTGGTCTCATGAGCACATGGAACATCTATTGAAGCAGGGAGGCATCAACTACCGTTGCTTGGTTGCTTACTCCCCAACCAACCTTCAGCAGGGAGCAGGACTGTACTATTTTCCAGCCACTTTTCCTCATTTGACTTGTTCATCCATGTAGAAGGAGGAAAGAAGTCATCTGGTGTCACCTGACAGTCATTGGATCACCCGTGACGTGGTATGAGTATTTAAAGGGGTGGACTATGTGCTGTTGCTGCATAGCAATGGGGCCCACCTGGCTTCTCTTATGATTTCTTGTCCTATTGGAGCTAGCTGTTCGTGCCCAGGGTCATTGGACATTCATGTCTCCATTGTCTACATGATGAGTATAGAGTGTGTCACTTGTTCTTTTAGGCCAAACCAGTTTCCACTCTCTAGGGTCTAGCTTCTTAGACTGGGACTAAGTAAACAAATCTGGGCTTCTGTATGTCCCAACATCTACCTTATATGCCTTTGCCCATTTCACTGAGAAAAGAACTGTAGGCAAAAGAAAGAGAACGGGCGAATACACTTTTCAGAGTGTAGTTAAGAGGGTAACTTATAAAAGAAGGGTCATCTGATTTGGGCTCACAGAAAGCTGAAAATTCCTATCCAAGGGCATTGTTTATTAACTCCAGAAAGAACTACACTGGAGCCTCGGTATTACAGCTCTTCCCAGAGAGTCCTTTCCAGGTCTTTGCGGCACGTGGGAGAGTGTTACAGAGTGGCATGTGGTCCCTTTGCTAATGAATCTATTAAAAAAAAAAACAACACTATGATGAAAGTTAGGAGCCTTGAATTCTACCTCCAGTCTTGTGTCTTTTTAGACAAATCAAATACCATGACTGGGTCCTCTGCTTCCCATGCTGTCAATGAGGGGTTGAAATGGATCATTACATAGTCCCTCTATCCAAGGGTCCTCATGTTTTTGCTACTGGGAAAGCGCAGAATATCATGATGGGAAATCCACAAAATTCTTATAACATCAACCAAAGTAGTAGGAGAAAAGATGCATTTGAACTTGATTCATTAAGCTTTTGATAAGTGATTTTCTCATCTGGGATAATACTTCCTACCTTTGAAGGTTGATGTGATTATTAAATAAAATAACAGTTCCTGGCATATGGTGGGTGCTCAACAAATTCTTGTTCACATAATATTGAACAGGTAAATATCAAGAGGAGCAGCTTGATTTCCTCTTAGAGGGGGAGACAGAGTGACAGTAAACCTGTGTTGCAGAGGCTACTGAGGTAGAATCTGCAGCCAGCTGGGACTCTGCTCATACATCTGAGTTGTTGAACATTTGGAAATGTCATGTTTTTCAGTACGGACAAGAGGGAGAAATGAACCAGGACAAGTGCTCTCAACAACTGTCACTCAAACCACCTGTTCTTGGATCAGCTACATAAGTCTTCACCACCATATTATCAGTTTTCCCCTTTAAACCAGAAGTTCTCTAACTTCCACTGCACCTGGGTGCTTTACACTACTGATATCTGAGTTTCAGCTCCTGGGAGTCTGTTTTAGTTGGCTTGGTTAGCACCCTGACAGGAGGTGGTTTTTTTTTTTTTTTAAGTTCCACAGGGGATCTATAAATGCACAGTCAAAGCTGTGAACCACCATTTTAAACCCGCTTAACCAGAAAGGGGTATGGGAACCAAATCTCCCCTTGGGACACTGAGCCCAGCTCAGGCAGAGCCACTCTCAGAGTTCCACACTTACCTGCAGTACTTGAGAGGAGTTCCTGAGAACTCGCTGCCATCAGATTCAGGCTCAGACCGGTTCTCAAAGTCAGAAATCCGAAACACAGACAAGCTGGCATTCACATAGCCAACCATGCACCTGCAAGAGAATACAAATGTTATAATTAGAACACTGATCAGGCCTCCACCTCTAATTCACTCAAGGTTTTCTTCATAGAAGTCCCCCCGCAGTTGCAAGTGCCTTGAGCTACCCCTACCTTGTCGCAGGAACTGAGGCTGGGATTTACTGAAAAGCCCTGGGCATGTTGCATCAGGAGGGAGTCATTTCTTTTTTTTTCTAATCCCTTTGGCGCAGAATCATCAGACAGAACATCATGACCCCAACCAATGCTTTAGCAAAATAGGTGAAAGAGAGAGCCCATGATGGGCATCAATCCGCATGGGAGTCACAGCCCCTCTGGTTGAGGATAAACACATACACAAATGCATTCCTTCTTTAAAAGTGAAGGAACTCATTCAAAACACCTAGAACATGATAGGGCAAACACGGTCCCCCTCCCACCCAGAACTCGCATCATATGCGCCAGACATGCTGCACTCTGAATCCATCCTACACGGTGGTGTTCGGGCCTCTTTTCTGTTGGAATTCCTCACCCTTTCTTACTTATTCTTCAATGGTCAGTTGAAACACCATCCCTTCTGGAAAGACGTCCCCATTGAGAACCACACATGACTTTCACTCTGTGCTGGGAGGCAGTGCGCTAGAATACTAAAGTCTTGGGCTTTAGGGTCAAATCTTAGCTCTGCTATTTTCTAGCCACATAATCTTGGCAAGTTACGTGATGTGTGTGTTGGGGGTAGAGCACAGAGGCATGGGGGATTGAACCCAGGGCCTTGCACTTGCCAGGCAAGTGCTCCACCACTGTGTTACACTCCCAGCCCTTGTAACTTCTCTCAGAGACAAAAGCACCCGCCTCAGAGGGTCATTGTGAGTATTAAATTAAATGATGGATGTCCAGCATGTGCTCTGGTGCTTAGCCTCCAGCAAGATAAATGTGAGTGGTGATTATTCATGTTATTTATTTCTTGCACCTAACGGGAGGGCCATAAATAATTACTGACTGAATGAATAAATCATAGTCTTGATTCTCTTCATTAACATGTCTGATATGATTATCCTGAGCTGCTGACATTAAGCCAAAATGGTGACGTGAGTAGTTCTACATGTTGTCTTGCTTGAGACAAATCACTGGCTTCATCATGGCCTTAAAGAAATAAAAATCCACCGGAGCTCAAAGCCCCATCTGTCGAGTCACTCACAGGTTACACAAAAGGTCGGTGGGTGTGTGACATGCCTCCACCCTCCCCTATTTTGACTTGAAGAGCTGTTCGGACTGATGGCTCCCTCATCTATGAACTGCCCAGAGCTTGACATGAAAATAAATCAGTGCCTTGATGGCTATTAGATGTCACAGAGAGGGGGCTGGGTTTTATGAAATACAGACTCTAGCAGAGCATTCTCAAGAGCTGAGCAGTAGGAAGAGAAAGGCGCTTTAGAAACTGACCCCACACAGGCCCAGCATTGAAATGGAATATTCCTGACTTCTCCTGCACTCTTATCTCACAAAGCAGCCCTGAGGCTTGATTGAGATTAAAGCTTCTGTCTGTTGCTCACTCTTTTTAAAAACATTATTGACAAAATCTAAATTGAACACCTGTCCCATGGACAGTATCCTTCATTTTTCATCCCCAAGAGTAAAGAGGATGTATCTGTGAACCTATATATTAAGTATATGCACGTAAAGCCAGTCACAAGCCCATGTTGAAATTGTGTCTTTAATGAGTGGTCATCACTCCATCTGGGTGCAAAGAATCAAATGTGGGCCTAATATAGGGATGTGTAGTCTTCCCATAGTCAGAGAAGAAGAGGGGCTGCTCATGCTGAGCTCTCCAGGCATCTTGCTAATTCTTTTCACCCTGGTAGAATCTTAGCTATTGCCAACATCAAACAGTTGAAGCTATCATGATGATATGGTTTGGATGTGAGGTGTTCCCTGAAAGCTCACGTGTAAGACAATGCAAGAAGGCTCAGAGAAGAAACAATTGGGTTGTGAGAGCCTTAACCCCATCAGTGATTTCATCCCCTGATAGAGATTAACTGAGTGCTAACTGAAGTGGTAAGGTGTGGCTGGAGGAGGTGGGCATGGCTTTGGGTATATATTTGTATCTGGTCCGTGGAGTCTTTCTGCTTCCTGATCTGTGATGTGAGCTGCTGGCCTCTGCCACCACCCTCTCCTGCCATGATGTTCATCCTCACCTGGAGCCCTGAGGAATGGAGCTGGTCTTCCATGGACTAAGACCTCTGAAACCATGAGCCCTCAAGTGAACTCTTCCTCCTCTAAAATTGTTCTGGTCAGATCTTTTAGTCACAGCAACAAAATTTCCCACCCTTTTTCTATATTTAATCCAGCTGATGGTCTCCATGGGTCAACTCACTCATGTACTGTTAGAGTAGGAGGGACTCAGACAGCAGCAGATCCCACAGGGGAAGTGAGTGGTACCAAAACCAAGAAGATGGGGGGTGGTGGTGGAAGAGGTATCAGGTAAAGGAATCACTGCAATGATAAAGTCAATTTTCTTAAAGGGGAGGTAGGTGGGCTCTGACGGCATTATCAAGAATAGAAATTCAGAAAATGTCTTATGTAAGAATAGCATTGTTTGAATTAGGAAACATCTGTTTCAACTAACTCCTGAAAACATCACATTCATTTTAATGTGAGAACTAGAGGTTTAGATCAGGGCTAACGCACTTACCTAGCATTCACGTGTGCCTGGGTTCAGCACCCCAGTACCACACACACATATATCCCAAACAAAAGCAAAACAAAAACATCAAATGTAAGAGTTCTGCTTTTAAAACCTTCATTACTTATTGTTTTCAATCCTTTAATATACAGGAAAGGGATGGACCAGTGATCATTATCACCAGTTTTAAGAGAAAGAGCAGAACCAGAAGTTGACTTTAAAGTTTGTGGATTTCAGAAAAAAAACTCACTGAAGAATGTTTTTGAATTATGCTACCAAACTTGTGTTTGAGATTTAGGATATTGTGGCACCAATGCCCTAGAGATAGGAATCAAAGGCTGAAAAAGCTAAGGGAAATTTGATTGGTTTTATACATTTAAAATCAAGTATGCTTTATAGATAAAGGTTCTCAGGCTAATAAGATGAAGATAAAAGAAAGTTCTGATTTCATTGCAACTTCTAATTTGTTGCAATAAAAATGTCCAGTATTATGAATGAGATGAGAAAGACCTCTGCACAGTAAACTTTATCTTTTAAAAAACAACTTTGCGAATGGCGATGGTATCAACTGATTTAAGTGATTCTGACTTTGTACAAATATGTTACTTATTATTCATTAAGCAATATATTTGTAGGTAATTCTGTGCACATTTGAGCACTGGGTCCTTGATCAAGGTTTTAACCCCTTATGAATCGCTGTTTTTATGGAAATATCAGCTTTGATTTATATCACTAACTAAAGTCATCATTTTGGGGCATATACTTCATGAGAACTTTAAGGCCTGCATGTGTCTCCATGGAATGTTTCAAAAATCATCACCCCATGTCTTCCTTATAATGAAATAATGACTTTATTATATTCAGTGGGAGAAAAGTAATCCAACTGGTTATTTGTGCTGCCTGGAAAAATATTTAGTTTGTGGACTGAAATTTTAATTCTAGTTGGCAGAAAAATTTTATAGTACACATCTTCATGTTTTTACCTCATAACTTTTGTCTCTTGATGCCTGCTCAGAATTCTGTAAGCTTCTTTCTGAGGTCGAATCAACCTAGCTAGAAGAGAATTAATATGTCTAGAGGAGAGAAAAAAACATTTGGAGAAAACCTTTGTGTACGCAATGTGTAGAGGACATTGTTTCAAACCATTCATTTTAAAGATCTGACTGTGAAATGAGAATGTCTCCCCCCTTCCCTACAGTGATGCTACTGAAGTTTTAATGGCTGAGTATCTGTGACAATAGAGGGGCTGTGCTTGGAAGAAATAGGTGTAAACGACGTGGTCCTCATTCTCAAGTAGTTTACACTGTGGTTGGAAATGATACCCACATCACAGCCAGGAACCACCAGAGGCAGACCGAAAGGTGCTGGCACAGGAGTAGGTAAAGAAAGGTTGTTGGAGAAAGGAGATTCTATGCCAGGAAAGGCCAAAAGAACAGTAAGGAGGAGACACGGATGAATCCTGGAGTTCTGAAGAAGCAAGGAGATTGGGTTTGGAAGGAGGACTTTTGCTTGAGGTTCAATTTAAACTGAAATATGGCATTTCTTTAGCTGGATTTAAGGCATAAGTGGATTTGATGACCGCATATCCTGCCCCACCAAACCCATGACCTTGTAAAATTTGAGAAAGTTATTACTAAGTTCAATCATTTCTAAAGCATTTCTAAATTGGAAAAAGAAGAAAAAGTCCTGAAAAGTAATAGAGTTAGTGCTGGGGCAGAAAATAAGATTCATGAAGAAACATATGTAAATACAACTCTTTGAAAACAAGAAAAATGACCAATGGATTAAAAAGGCAGATCTATAACTCCAAAGTGGCAGAGGGCTCTTAAGTTAAAGAGAAAGGTTTACAAAGAAAATTAGAGCCCCGAGGAATCCCATAAAACTGAAATAAGGAGGCTATTAGGTAAATTTTAATCATCATGAACATAACCTAGCAGAATGCTAAATTCTGAAAGCTTTGATTTACTGTCTGCTATGCAGAAATGTGTCCATTGTATTTTTTAGTTCTCCAAAAAACAAGACAGGTTTCACCATTATTGGAATTAGAAAGAACTGAAATAACCGTTAAGACCTAAATCCCAGGGGTTAGTTGAGCCAGATGACCATGTCCCCTTGGAACGGAGCTCTATGAGTGTGCTTTAACTCGGTGTGGCTCCAACAGCAACTCTGCCTTCTGATTCTGGATTTAGCCTCCCTTAATCTTTTCCTGCTCCTCAGAGTGAGGATAATTATGCATGTCCCAATCACAGGGCTGTTTCAAAAATCAAAAGGAAAATATGTTACAGTAGCTTGAATTAAGGTAAGCTTTTTTAGGTTGAGCCAAGCAGAGAATGTTGACAATGCGTTGTGATTAGAAAGAAATGCTGGGTGGTATAGTCTAGGTCTTTCAAATTTCTCTTAAAATGGGACGGTATGCTCACTTAAAGATGCTAGATAATTAGTAGTATTTCATGGCCACATGATTATGGTAGTAAAGAAACTCACAGAAGTCTCTTCAAATAGCTGGATTGTGAGTTTTATTACATTTCTCAATCATACATGCCTTAGTGCATTTATGCAGAATTAATAATAAAATTGGACCCAGGCCAGGTGTGCATAATTCAATGAACTTGATTTGGAGGCACGTTACTCCTTTGGGCTGATCAAACTATAATGGCTACATTGGACACATTTGTTTGGCTCAGACTAGTGAACCAGTAGTAGGCAGCAGCCCAAATGAGACTTGTGGGGCATCCAGAAGACCTTGTAATCTTAAAACATACTCCACTCTGACCTACAGTTCCACAATTAGATTATTATTTTGACTTTATGGGTTTTTAAAGTATGTTAAGACTTCTTGAACTTTTTTTTTAAGCACAGAAAATAAAGTGAGGTAACTCATTACAATGCTGCCTAGGTTTCTATCTATCATATATGTAGTGGCTGACTTTACAAACAGAATTGTGCCCCAATTTGACTGAAGAAATACAGACACTGTCTGACTTGTTTGATCCTCAACCCTTCAGTAGATCTGGGATCTGTTGTTCTTCTTTTTGGCTGGAAGTATAATTACACCATAATTCCCCCACCACCACCATAGGCCTTATTATCAGGCTTATGTGCCACATACCCCAGGCCAAAGGCTTCTCCTTCAGTGCCCAACACCACACAAAGGCTAGGAAATGAAGATTTCAAAATGGTTCTGCAGCCAACTTACTTTTGCCCAGCTTCTCCTTGGCCTGCACAAGGTCCATATTTATAAGCATACACCAAGCGAGGGATAAAGTCAGATGTTATCGCTATGACAAATGCATTTGTAATAACAGAGAGAATCCCAATGCCTTCAAGAATTCCATACCAAATTCCTATTCAAATAGAAATGGGGTATTAGCTCCATGTACATCAGAGGTGGTAAGAATGAAAGCAATCAGAGTAACTTGTTTTCAATGTCCTTTCATATTTCCAAATACAACTGAAATTAGGAGTAAGAATCTGTGCTTCCAAACACCTTGGCATGTAAGGAATTTCTGAGAAAGTGCCCATGTGCTCATGATTTAATGATCAGGATCAGACAGAAGTCAGAGAATTCTGGTCAATGATAAGGCACCAAAACAATCTGAAAAGATGAGCTCAGTCAAGGTCAAGCTGCCACCAGACTGGGAACTCCTTAAGAGTATGGACAGGGTCTCTCCTGTTTATCTTTGGGAGCCCAACCCCTGAGACATGGCCCTGAGTAGGTGCTCACTGAATGTGAGCTGGTTTCATATGGAAGTTAAAAGCCTATTGTGAGCAAGAACATCTATATTCGATTCTCTTTCACACATATATTGGCTGAGCACCTGCCTACTCTGCCCTCAGCATTGGATGCACAAATGAATAAAAGACAGTTTTTGATCTTGGCTCTCAAGAGAACTGCACCTGATTCAATTCAACATCTTTGGTCAAATACCAGTGCTCATTTCTGCCCTTAGAAAACTAGATTATGTTTCATGTGAATCAAGAAAACACTAGGAAAATGCAAAACAAAGTTAAGCAAATGGAAGATCAATTTTTTTTTGCCCACATTTCTTTATTGGTGCATTATACTTGTACATAATGGTAGGATTTGTTGTACATATTTGTATGTTCACACAATATAATAATATAATTTGGCCAATCTTACTCCTTAGTACTTCTCCCCAGAAGATCTATATTAAAAATTAGTGATGAGAAATCAAAATTTTAGATTCTAATGTTTTAAGCTAGAAATAACCAAATTAAGAATCTATTTGGGCATATATTCTCAAGCAATGAAAATGATACATTTCAAAATAGGGCAGCTTTACTTCTTATTTGATATTATTTAAAACTAATCAAACTATTTTTTTGCAAGAATTACACTAAGTATTAAGTCATTTTACATGGAAGCCATAAGAAAAAACTAATGTTGGGTGGCTTTTAAAATTTTATCCACAAGATGGCTCATAGTGCTTTTTAAAAATGCCTGAATCCAACTTACCTATGTCTTTGGCCCTTGAAGCTAAAGGTCTCCTCCATTGTGTGACAAATTTGTAAGCATCCAGTCGAATTTCAATGATGTTATTCAGTAAGGCTAGAAGTGGTGCTAGGGGAAAAGCTGCCACAAAGATAGTTGTGAATCCAAACTGAAGAACTGGGGAAGAGAAAAGGAAGGAGAACAAAAATGTTGGTTTTCCATTACTGTTTTCAAAAGGAAATGATCTGAATGTGACATTGTCTTAAGTGATATTTTTCTGATCCAGATGCACAGGGGACATCTCTTACAGAAAGATGACCAAGACATTGGATCAAAGGGCACTACCTGGGGCCGGGAGTAAAGGTATCCTTGGGAACAGGAAGCATGCTTAGGACCCAGAGGTTGTTTTCTAAATGCCATTCTCAAATAAAAGGAACCAGGGCTCCTTGGATTCCCAAATTGTGGTAGAAAAATAAAATGTGAGACTAGGATATCTTGTAATGCCAGAAAGTAAGAAAGTATTCAATAAATGGTGGGGACACATCAATAGGACACAGAACAAACTTGAAGGCACACTCTATGGTCAAAGCCAGAATCATTTGTGGAAAAAAAAATATATGATAGCATTGGATTATAACTAAAACTAAGCATTAAGTCTACATTGATATTGATATAAATATAAATAGATACACATAAATGATAAAGGGGGGAATTTAGGTAGCTGTTCCTCATGGTAGAATTCTAATTCATAAACAAAGAAGGAATGATGAAAATAGAAAATCCACCACTCCATTAGATATCACAGTAATACTGTTGCAGGCAAGAACCATCAAAGAATGCTAAAATTAGTGGGGGCAGGGGAGGATACTGAAGAAAATAGGACATTTCTTGATTTAAATAATTACAAAGGGAAAAAGAGTATCTTCACAATACAGCAACCTAGTAGACATCACCTTACCCACATGATCAAAGTCAACATCACCAGCAATAAGACATATTGCTGTCACACACCCCTGGTAGGATGCACCTTTTCTTTCATGTTCCTCCTCCCCTCAGTCCTCTTGCATTAAAAACTAGATCTTGGCTAGCTCAGCATTCAGAACCATTGGTCTCCAAATCCCATCAATTACTCTTAAAAAATCTCTCTCCTTTATTCTTCTTATTCACTGTCCCCACTTGAGTTGAGACTGATTTTTGTTTTAATTGTAGATGGACACAATACCTTTATTTTATTTGTTTATTTTTATGTGGTGCTGGGGATCAAACCCAGTGCCTCATGTGTGCTAGGCAAGTGTTGTACCACTGAGCCACAACTCCAGCCCCAGAATTCAGACTGATTTTTTTAACTGGCTTCTCTACCTCCAAATTTTCACCTATTTTCCCCATTGTGGCATTTTACATGTGCCTAAAATATTGTACAAGCCCTTTGCTCACCATCTCCCTACATGAAAAAATTCAGTAGGTTCTCATTGCCTACCGAATAAATCCCAAACTTCCACCATGCCATTCAAGAATCTCAATAATCTGATTCCATACAGACTTCCAAGCCTTATGTCCAAAGGTTGTACCCTATGCCCAGACGAGGTTCCCAAACAGTCCTTCACTCTGGCCACACCACACTTCTGGTTTTGTGGAAACACATCATATACTCAATATTCCTATCAATGCTCAGATGAAAGTCCATTCTTCCTTCATGGGTAAGCTCAGATGTGCCCTCTTCTGGAGCCTTTTGGTAGTACTGCCTCCTCTATGGCTCCCACAACTCCTCTCACCACCACACAAAGAACTTCCTCCTTCTTTGGCTCCTTCTTTGTCTTTTCCCCACTGCGCTGACCTTCACGAAGGTAGGGATGGAGACTTTGTGTTTCCATTTTCCGTATGTTTACAACATGGTTTTGTGTATGGGAGGGACTTAACAGATACCAAATAATGCTGGTTCAGTGACTGACGTATAATTACAATGAAAAAAGACCAGGAAAGTAAAAAACCAACCAAACCAAACTACACACACACACACACACACCTTATTATTCAAGTGGAAGAATACCAGTAAAGATAATTCTTATAATCACTGAGGGTACTAGATATTTATTTAAACAGAAAACTTTCTTTTATCTGACATTTATTAAATTTAACTAGTTAAATATTATGACCTATAATTAATTCAAATAACTGCTTTCACAAAGCTCAGGTGTGACCTATGTGATATTGATCTTGAAGTGATTAACTACAGTGTCCAGTATCTGCTGCTTTCTCAGGAGGTTCAGGGAAGAGGTTTATTGTAGCCTAGTTAGATGGAATTTTTTAAATTTTTGGAAAAACCTTTATTACAGAAGTAATATAATAAAAAGCACAGAGAATTATTTTTATTAGAATTATATGGACAATACTAGTGTAATTAGGCAAGAACAACAAAAGTGCAATGATTAGAAAAGAAAATGTAAAATTATTATTTGTAGATGACATGTAAAAAAAATCTAGGAAATCTCAAAAAAAATCTAGAATCTGATATTATATCTTGGCATATTTGTGTGGTACAAAGTTAACATAAAACCAATGATAATTTTATACATCAGCAACAGAAAAGAAAATAAAACTAGGGCCAGGAGAATAGCTCAGTGGTAGGCTATGTGCTAAATATAGCATGTGCAAAACTGTGGATTCAATTTCCAGCACCCAAATATAAAACAACTCCCCAAAACAACCCACAAAAGAGCTATAAAAACATCATTTGAAATTGCACTAAAAATTCATAAACTGCATGCGAATACATCTAACCTGAGTTACCTAAAACTTGTACAGTAAAATCTATAAAATCTTGCTGAGAAAAAATGTAGAAAAATAAATAAATGCAGAAATAGACCATATCTATTAATTGGAAAATATGTTTTCCTCAAATTGTTTAAGAAGTTCAATTCAATTCCAGTCAATATCTTGATAAGATTTTTTTTGTAGAAATTGAAAATCTTATTGTAAAATGTATATGGAACCAATTTTGAAGAAGAACAAAGTTGAAACTTCTGTAATTTAAAGACACAGATAAGAGAGTTAGAAGTCAAGTCACTGATAAAGCAAGAAAGGATATTTTTTTTGCAATTTATATATCTGACAAAGAACTTATGTCTATAATATGGCTTCCACAAATCACTAAGAAAAAGACAGATTCCCATTAAAATTATGGGTTGGGGTGAGAATTCACCAAAGAAGATATCCAAATTGCCATAAGCATATGAAAAAGTTCCCAGCATCATTAGTCATCAGGAAATTTCAAATTAAAGCCATGGTGAGACACTACGACATACTGACCAGAGAGTTAAAATTTTATAAAAACACCTAATGACTTTTAGTGAGTAAATGGAATAACTGGAGCTCTTACGTTGCTAGTTGAAATATAAATTGGAACAACCCAACTTTGAAAAGCTTGAAAGGGTCTACTGAAGATTGACAAATGCATATTTTATGGTCAGGTAACTCCAATCCTACATAAATTCCCAACAGAAATATTTAACTTATGTGACTGAAAACACATGTTACAAATATGTTCACATAAGCATATTTAAAAGAGCCCAAATCTGGAAATAAATATCTATTAACAGTAGAACGAATGGATAAAATGTGGAACATTTCTATTTTCAGGAGCCAAGAAGATGTGCAAACTCACAGTACTTCACCTATTGGCACACTGATGCCTGCACTTCTTCAAGAAATTTTACCTGTTTTGGAGAAGCCTAACAGAGGCTTTGACACCTCTTAAAGTGTTCCTATCCAACGCCTCAACCCTTATTTGTGCTCAGAAAGACATTCAAAACATAGGAGAGACTTGATTAGTGATGTGGGAGTCAGTGTGCTGGATGGGGGCAAGGTAGCAAGCTGGGGCATAACTGAAAATGGAAATGCAAAAAAAATCACATGACTAAAAGGAAAGATGGGATGAACGTTGAAGACAATCTGCCTGTTTCATAATTTTGCTTCAGGTGTGTATATCTTAGGAATACTATAGAGCAAAATGAAAATGGAATTCTACTACCAAGAGCAACAGGGAAGAATGTTATAAATGTGATATTGAATGAAAACAGCCAGTTACACGAGTATGTACTCTACAATTCTGTTCATGTGGATATCAAAAAAGAAAAACTAATCTATGGCATTCAAAGTGATCACAGAGGTTGTTCTGTATGGGAGGGGGGACAAAAGAACTTTCTTAGATACTCATAATATTCTGCTGCTTAATCTAGTTCACAGGATGGCAAACTATTTTTATAAGGAGTCAGACACTAAATATTGCTGGCTTTAATGTCTCGGACACAACTATTCCACTTGGCTGTTATAGTGTAAAAGCGGCTATAGATAATATGTAAATAAGTGGGTATCATTGTGTTCCAATAAAGCTTTACTTAGAAAAAGACACTGGACTGAATTTGGTTTGTGGGTAGTGTGTAGTGGTTAGCCACACTCTCATCTACATACATTTGTGTGTAAACTTGTAAAAATTCATTGATCTGTACACTTACGATTTCTATATTTCTCTCTACATATGCAATTCAGTGAGTTACAATATTAAAACAACAACAAAGCCGGGAAGTGAAAAGAAAAATAAAACCAGCAGGAACAGAAGTAAGCTGTTGGAATTCACCCATCTGCTTGCAATGCTTCTCATATTTGTTTTATGGTGAAAAGATACTGCAGTATTTGGAGCACTACCAATTCTAGCCACATAAATGCCTCTTTTCAAGAGCTCGATATACTCACATTATCGTTCATTTCCTTCTTTATGGGAGAAAGAGTCCATTAAGAGATCTAAAAGTGGTTAGTTCTTATAATGAATTCCCTTTATTAAGTTTTATTATTAATGATCCAATTTATTTCTTTTCCAAGTTATATCATTCTGCCATTTTATAATTGAAACTCTGAAAACATCAGTGGATACTTAGGACATAAGCAATCTAAGAAACATTAAGTGTTAATTCTACTACTCCTTTAATTTTCAGAATTGCCTAGAAAGGATGGCTTCCTTCAGAAGTAATGTATCTTGCCCATTCCTAATCCTGTTTTCACTCCAGTGTAATAGAGCTTCAAAAATAATAAAGAAAATGTATACATAATCTATCTGCTAAGAGATATTACTTAATATCTTTTTGTCTCTGTTTTCTCTTCTCTAAAGTAGGAATGATAGTAAGAGTAACCCTTTGTGCATATCAAGTGAGTTAGTGAATGGAAAGCTCGGAACAATGCCTGAATCATTAGGATATGTTTACTATACCATTATTATTATTTTACTATATTTCTTATCTCCTAGAGGGGATATAATGATACAGATAACAAAGAGGTTTCACAGTTCATAAATTACAGGTTTGACATTTGAACCTAGGGAATTTGCTTCCAAAGTCCATGATCTGAGATACAATCTAAGAGAACTAGCTTGGGTTTGATTTTAGAGTGATCTGAGTCCATAACTGTAAGTGCAGCATAGGTTAAGCATTCCCAGCTCTGAACACTTTCCTCCCACAACAGAAATGACTGCTCCCCACTATACCTCCTACTGATTCATGTTACAGAATCTATGAAACTTTATTGCAGTTATTCTTTTCTCTCTTTATCAGTGTGTGTGTGTGTGTGTGTGTATGTGTGTGTGTAGTGGGGATTAAACCCAGTCTTCATGCATGCTCTGGGCACAAGCTCTACCATTGGGCTACATCCCCAGCCCTTTTATACGTTTTGAGACAGTCTCATTAAACTGGCCTCAAACTTGTGACCCTCCTTGCCTCAGCTTCCCAAGTAGCTGGGATTACAGGTGTGCACCACCATACCTGGCTGCAGTAACTCTTTATATCTCTCGTTCTCTCACACTAGCCTGTGCACTCTTTAAAAGCTGGGCACTGTGCCTTACTCTTTTTTGTATCTCTGGTGCCAGATACAGTGTCTCCCTGGCATTTCATGAAGTTCAAAAATATCATCTGAATGAGGGATCAATCACTCCATGAATGCTAACTTCTTTACTTTGATGCACCAAATTTCCCAATTCATTTTGTGTTCTGGTGACTCAGTACAAGGGACATGACAATGTCATGAAGAGTTTGAATTGGAATAGATTTGGGGCACTATCCCTATGGATTGAATTTCTTAAATGAAGACATTCTTCCCTCTGTATTTAGCTCGGGAGACCCACACACAGATGGCTTCCATGATAATGGGTGTATTGCAATTGAATATAGCTAGAGATCTGTCATTAAGAGGGTAAAAGAGAATATTTCCATACTCATTTCCAAGTACTCATCGAAGAGTCCATAGGCATTCATTGGCTGAAGGTTGTAGTCCTTTTCCCATTGTGGGAAGTTTACTTTCCTTTCAGTCCCATGTTCTTGACGTACTTTTCTTCTAGTCCACCAGTTCTGAATTAACCTGTACAAAAAGATAAATTTCTTACCAAAAAAAAAGCAACTATTCATAAGACTTAATTAATAAGAAAGAGAATAGTTAGAATTTGGAACCATGTTAAAAAAAAAGAAACTCATGCATGTAAGCAGAATGACTGATGAACTTCTTTCAAGCGTTCATGAAACGGTCTCATGCTTCATGCTGCCTAGAGGGTTGCATAGAGGACTGAGTGTATCTGAAAACTGACTTCTCTGCAACACCCAGCCAAGTGATAATAGGCCTAGGTTGCTTGAGCAGTCTTCTTATGTGAGTGCTGACCTGCAGATTCTGACTTCAGGGACCCAGAAAACCTGCAAACCCACAAAAATGCTTCCTCTCTTGGGAGATGGTCGCCTGCAATTTGACAACTGGACTGGGGTGCTTGGGCTTAAGCTGGACAGGAGCTCTAACTTCCAATAAAATGCATTTCACATTGGTGAAATTACACATTAATCCTCAGCAGTGTTCAGGAGTACATTTCATAATATGGGTAAGGAAATGCATCAGAGGTATGCAGATCAGTGTGCTGTAGGGTACAAGGAAAAAGGAAAAAGTTGAAGGGCACCCAGGAGTTCAAATGCCAAAAGAAAAATCATGTGAAATAAAAGAGTAGCAAAGACAAACTCTGACCACTTCACAATTATGCTGTATGTCTGTCTTATTAGAGGTCAAAATAGAGTTCCCCTGATGCCTAGGACATTGTCATTAATTATGGCTTATATTGTGAAGTAGAATATCATACTCCTATTTTTGTTTTATGTTTTATTTTATTTATGTTTTACAGAAATATCAAACACTTGGAATATGATTTCTAAATAAATTCAAGAATAGAAAATTACTGACATTGATTCTGACAGGGAGCTAAGGGAAGATGTTTTGAAGTGAACCAAATTCAGCTAATCATTCTAAATGAGTGGTCCTCTCTGAGAGGATCTTGATGTCCCCATTAGAGACTCAGAGCTAACATGGAACCCAGTGGGTATGGAGTTACAGCAGACACAGAAGTGTTGCTGATTATGTTCTCTTAAAACTAAACTGACCAGAACTGAACAAGCACAGCAGAGCTGAAGTTTATCTTTGCAAACATCATGCAAGTTTTGCCCAATGCCATGGACAGAAAAATATTCTGTCCAGGTGCTAATGCCTTAGAAATACACCTATTTATTTTGTGAATTCTCGAACTTTACTCCTTTCCATAATTTCTTTTTTCTGTAGTCTGAATTTAGTGTAGTTTTTAAAAATTACCATTCTAATTTATCACAGAAATGGTGAGGTGGCGGTCTTATTAATAAGTAAAGAGCTATGAACTTAAACAATGGTGGAGCCTAAAGGGTCAAAAGCATCACATAAGCATCTTGCAGGCCAATATTTAATACTTAGGGGACTACAGAGACTTCATAAAGAACATTCACTTTCATTCACGTGACCTGTGCTAAATCTCCCCATAGAGCCAATGTGTGTTTTCATGACTGCCTTTGAATATGTAAGTGTGACGCTTGCTTGATTGCCAAGTCTGCATTGCTTATCTTACTTGCCACACCCAGAAATGCCAATAAGGAGCAATGCTGCCTGTCAATGATAGACATCTAAGGTACTTACGGGTAGCCAAGTTCCATGAAATTATTCCAGGTCTGCTTTAGCACCATTATAATACCCATTTGCATACAGAGATCAATAAGGCATCCACTAGGGTGGCACTGCAAGGTAAGCAAACACAGAAAATTCAAGAATCAATGGTGAGGAAGAAAGGGTGTCTGCTTCTAATTTGCATAAAGTTTCCATAGGGCTGTTTCATGTGAGTATGTAGGAAATAAGGAAGGAGGGGAGAATACAGACCTCTTCTAGTCTCCACCTGTTTATCAGCCTCAAGTAGGCACCTGGGTGTCCTGTGAATCTTTAACACACAGAAAAACAAGTCATTAGCATTCTGTAAGTCTAAGCTTTCCGTGAATATTAGATTCAGTTTAGAACATCCTCCAAAGTAAATTATGGGTGCAGTCAAGTATCAGGTTGAAGGAATTAGGAAGCCCTCCAGAGCTGTCATAACTCTAGCTCTTGGAATTCTCCAGGGGACATTTCTCTTCCGGCTTTCCATCCAGTTGCTAGCAGCAGGGGCCAGTTCTTCCTGCTTGCTGTAACTTTTAACATTTTCTGCTGAATAGCAGGTGCTCTAGTTGGGGTAAGCAACAGTTTTACTGGTTCCTTTAAACATATTTGATGCTTTTGAATAATAGTCATGCTCTTTAAAATAAAATCAAGCTGTTCAGAATTTCATGCTATTGGAGTAGCTAAAAAACTAAGGAGATGCTGGTGCATGCCTCTCACTGAAACCCTATACCTGACTCCTTTCCCTGTTTCCCCACTCTCCTGAAATGCTTCCAGGTGGGGTGGAATTCATGGGGAATTACCACTAAGCATAGAATCCCTCCTAAATCCTCATAACTGCTAGATTTAAAGTTACATAGTATTCTCTGGTATTCATTCTATCCCCTTTCCTGGGCGGGGGGCAGGATGTTCTTCCCTCTTAGAAATTTAGGATATGCTGTAGGATTATACCCCTATGCCACCTGCTTTCATAGGTGTGAGTCTCCGGGGCCTTCTGCAGGTATGGATATTGGTCATATGTTTTCAATCCATCATTCACAGGTGAAAGTAAACCATTTGCATTAGCAATAAAAGATACAGAGCACTTCTGAGTGGAGACTATTTTTGGGGATTCATTTGGAAAGGGAAAGGAAGTCAATGTTCTCTTTTTACATTTTACATAGGTCACCCTGTGAGATGGGCTTCAATATCACCTTTGCTAGTGGACTCTGAGTGTTCTGTCCCCGCCTGGCATAAGTAGGTGTGGAGGGGTCAGGTTCTTACCTTCCAAGGAAGAATGCGATATAAAACGTGGAGCTATTCAGATTGACAAACTGAAAAAGAAACATTTTCAAGGTGAAGCTGTTCTCCCATTCAGACTCTGTGCGAGGCTGCTCTGTGGACAAAAGAGGAGCAGAGTTTGAGGGGCTGAATATGACCCCTCTCAACCTCTTGCCTCCCTCTCTCCACCCAGGAGATACCAGTTTGCCTACAGCTGACATGTGATGGAACAGACCATGCATGAGACAGATCCTCAAACTCACAGACCAGCCCCAGTAAGAGTTCGGTGGAAAGTAGCAACTGATGTATCTGAAGGATACATTCAGTGTCCAGAGTGTTCTGCTGTTATGGGATCCCTGGAGAGTGTGAAGCAGGGACAGGTAGAATGAATGGGGACTCATCCCCAGACCTGGCTCTCTGCAGTAGCTTTGCGTTTTCCTTTTTGTTTCTACCTTCAGCGTGGGGCCTATGTGGGGTCAGGTGGCCTCCCAGCTCCTAATGATTCCTTGGTCTCCACTCCTAGTTCCAGTGCTGCATAGGCTGCTGCATATTACAGAATACAGAGTATTTGACTTGGATGTCTTCACCCTCATCTACCATTTTCCATTCTCACAGGCAAACATTAAGATGACCTCTTTCCTAGAGCTTTTCCTGTATATATCACCACTGTGTCTTATAATTTTCTGACCTCAGTCAGGGGCTGATTGTCATCTCCTCATATTTCGACTTTCACAGACCAAAGGCTTTTTGGACACTCTGACGTGAACCAAAATATAGCTCTAGTTGCCCTTAAGGTCAAATCTCCAACTTAAAATCTCATGTCAGATGCCCTTATCCTTCCCTAGGAGCTCAATCCTCACCTCAAGGAGGGTCAAAGAAAATGTATTTAATGCAATAGCATTTTATCTGTTTCTACATTCCCTGAGCTGCTAATTACTCATTTAACATTTCACCCCATCATTTCTTTTTCCATGAATTATAACTCAAAATGCTTCCTGGAAGCAAATCTGAGAAGGAAAGGGAGAAAGAAAGAGAACCTGATTTAAAGTGGTTTAAAATGCCAATTTTAGAACAAGGCTATACTGCTGTCCAGGGCAGGAAAGACAAAGAATTCTTGGAGGGTTTTAGTTTCATTTCACTTCTCTTGACTGAGTCCTAGTTACATGTGAAGGTTTTCTGGGTTGTCAGCCAGCTGAGTTCCCAGATGTTTCAATGATGGATGGACCAAGGCTGTATCTCCACAGCCAGGGTCAAGCTATCACCAGACACAGCCTACCAATGGACAGTTACCTCTTCCATGAACATAACGCTCTTTCTATCTTTTTGGACAAGGTGTGATGGTGATGGAAGATGTCAATGATATTAAAGGAGATACAGTAAAATGGCTAGCTGTGTATCTGGCATATAGACTCAAGAAATGGCATCTATTAGTAATAATGACTGTTATAAATAAAAACAGTTTTGTGATCTTCCCCCTTCTGGATAAGCTACATAAGGGAATATATTAAAACAATTACCCATGGGAGCTTGTAATTTTCCCAAACTTCATAATGACTAAAATCTTGTCAATATCCAGCAAAATTAAGCTTCAAATTTGATGACAAAATAAAAACCTTCTATGATAAACAAAAATTAAAAGAATTTACAATGAGAAAGCCTGCATTACAGAGTAGTCTAGACAAAATATTCAATGAGGACAAAATGAAAAACAACAATAAAAATCAGCAAAGAGAGGAACTACACAAAGGGAAAATCCAATCAAAGAAGAAATAAACTCAAGTTAAAAACCACACATAATCTAAAATGACTAGGAATACAAACCTTGTCTCAAAAATAACCCTGAATGTTAATGGCCTAAACTCACCAATTAAAAGATGTAGACTGGCAGATTGGATTTTTTAAAAAAAGATCAAACAATATGCTTCCTTTAAGAGATTCATTTTCATAAAAGACATCCACAGACTGAAGGTAAAAAGATGGGAAAAAAACATAACACTTATATGGGCAACGTAAGTAAGTAGGGTTTCCATCCTAATGTCAGATAAAGTGGACTTCAAACCAAAGTTAGTCAAAGAGATAAAGAAGAACATTTCATACTGCTTAAGGGAAACATACATCAACAAGACATAATAATCACAAATATCTATGCCCCAAACAATGGAGCATCTACGTATATAAAACAAACCCTTCTCAATTTCAAGAAGCAAATAGAACACAACACAATAATACTGGGTGATTTTAACACACCTCTCCCACCACTGGATAGATCTTCCAAATAAAAACTAAACAAAGAAACTATAGAACTCAATAATACTATCAATGACTTAGACTTAACACACATAGAGTATTCCATCCATCATTGAGCAAATACACCTTCTTCTCAGCAGCACATGATCCTTCTCTAAAATAGACCATATATTATGCCACAAAGCAACTCTCAGCAAATACAAAAAAAAATAGAGATACTACCCTGTATTCTATCAGATCATAATGGAATGAAACTGGAAATCAATGATAAAATAAAATGATAAATGATAAAATAAAATAGTAGCTATTCCAACACCTGGAGACTAAATAATATGATATTGAATGAGTAATGGATATCAGAAGACATCAGGAAGGAGATAAAACAATTCTTAGAGGTAAATGATAACACTCTACAACCTATCAAAATCTCTGGGACTCTATGAAGGCAGTGCTAAGAGGAAAGTTCATTGCATTGAGCTCATTCATTAAAAGAATAAAAAGCCAACCAATAAATGACCAAACATTACATCTCAAAGCCCTAGAAAAAGAAAAACAAATCAACACCAAAAGTAGAAGAAAAGAAATAATAAAAATCAGAGACGAAATCAATGAAATCAAAAGAAACAATTGAAAAAATTGACAAAATGAAAGTTGGTTCTTTGAAAAAAAATAAATAGATTGTTAAACACTTAGCCATGCTAATGAAGAGAAAGAAAGAGAAAACTCAAATTACTAACATTTGTGATGAAAAAGGAAATATCATGATGGGCACTATTGAAATACAGAAGATGATTAGACTTATTTTGAAAATTTATATTCCAATAAAATAGAAAACCTCGATGACACTGTCAAATTTCTAGAAACAAATGATCTACTCAACTGAATCAGGAGGACATACACAATGTAAACAAATCAATTTCAAGCAAGGAAATAGAAGATACCATCAAAAGCCTACCAACCAAGGGAAAAATAAGACAAGGGGGAGAAATGAATTACAGTAGAGGGGGTAGAGAGAGAAGAGGGGAGGGGAGAGGAGGGGAGGGGGGATAGTAGAGGATAGGAAAGGCAGCAGAATACAACAGACACTAGTATGGCAATATGTATATCAATGGAAGTGTAACTGATGTGATTCTGCAATCTGTATACGGGGTAAAAATGCGAGTTCATAACCCACTTGAATCAAAGTGTGAAATATGATATATCAAGAACTATGTAATGTTTTGAACAACCAACAATACAAATTTAAAAAAAAAGCCTACCAACCAAGAAAAGCCCAAGACAAACAGATTCTCAGCAGAGTTCTATAAGACATTCAAAGAAGAACGAATACCAATATTCCTCAAATTATTCCATGAAATAGAAAAGGAGGTCTCTATAAGGCTAGTATCACCCTGATACCAAAACCAGAAAAAAGACATCAAGAAAAGAAAACTTCAGACTAATATCCCTGATGAACACAGATGCAAAAATTCTCAATAAAATCCTGGCCAATCACATACAAAAACATATTAAAAAGATAGAGTACTACAATCAAGTGTGGTTCATCCTAGGAATGCAAGGTTGGTTCAACATACAGAAATCAATAAATATAATACATCACATCAATAGACTTAAAGACAAGAATCATATGATTATCTGAATAGATGCTGAAAATGCATCTGACAAAATACAGCACCTCTTCATGCTCAAAACACTAGAAAAACTAGGACTAGTAGGATCATACTCAACATTGTAAAGGCTGTCTATGCTAAGCCCAAGGCCAACATCATTCTAAATGGGGAAAAATTGGAAGCATTCCCTCTAAAAACTGGTACAAGACAGTGATGTCCTCTTTCACCACTTGTATTCAACATAGTCTTGAAATTCTAGCCAGAGCAATCAGACAGACAAAAGAAATTAAAGGTACACACAGGAAAAGAAGAACTCAAACTATCACTATTTGCCATGACATGATTCTATATTAGAAGATCCAAAAATTCTACTAGAAAACTTCTAGAACTAATGAATGAATTCAGCAAAGTAGCAGGATATAAAATCAATATCCATAAATCAAATGCATTTCTATATGTAAGTGATGAATCCACTGAAAGAAAAATTAGAAAAACTGCACCATTCAAAATAGCCTCAAAAAATATAAAATACTTGGGGATAAATCTAAGAAAAGAGGTGAAAGACCTCTAAAATGAAAACTAAGGAACACCAAAGAAGGAAATTGAAGAAGATCTTAGAAGGTGAAAAGATCTCCTATGCTCTTAGATAGGCAGAGTTAATATTGTCAAAATGTCCATACTACCAAAAGTGTTATGCAGATTTAATGCAATCCCTCTTAAAATCCCAATGACATTTTTATAGAATTAGAAAAAACAATTGTGAAATTCATTTGGAAAAATAAGAGACCCATAATAGCCAAAGCAATCCTTAGCAAAAAAAAAAAAAAAAAGTAAAACAGGAGGCATCACAATACCAGACCTTAAACTATACTACAGAGAAATAAAAACAAAAACAGCATTATACTGGCACCAAAACAGACATGTAGACCAATAGTACAGAATAGAAGACCAGAGACCAACCCGCATTAATACATTTATCTCATACTACACAAAGGCATCAAAAACATACATTGGAGAAAATATAGCCTCTTCAACAAATGGTGCTTGGAAGACTGGAAATTCAAATGTAGCAAAATGAAATTAAGCCTCTATCTTTCACCACGCACAAAACTTAACTCAAAGTAAATCAAGGACCTAGGAATTAGACCAGAGACCCTGCCCCTAACAGAAGAAAAAGTAGGCCCAAATCTTCATTACATTGGATTAGGCCCCGACTTCCTTAACAAGACCCCTAAAGCACAAGAAATAAAATCAAGAATCAATAAATGGGATGGATTCAAACCAAAAAGCTTCTCCTTAGCAAAAGAAACAATCATTGAGGTGAAGAGAGAACCTATAGTATGGGAGCAAATTTTTACCACATGCACATTAGATAGAGTACTAATCTCCAAGATATATATAAATACTCAAAAACTCACAACAACAACCAAAAAACTAACCTAATCAATAAATGGGTTAAGGAACTGAACAGGCACATCTCAGAAGAAGATATACAAGTGATCAACAAACACATGAAAAAGTGTTCAACATCTTCAGTAATTAGAGAAATGCAAATTAAAACTAAGATTTCATCTCACCTCAGTCACAATGGCAGTTACCATGAATACAAGCAATAAGAAGTGCTGGAGAGGATGTAGGGAAAAAGGTTCACTCATATATTGCTGGTGGGAGTACAAATTGGTGAAACCATTTTGGAAAGTAGTGTGGAGATTTCTCAGAAAACTTGGAATAAAACTACCATTTTATCCAGCTATCCCACCCCTCAGGGTATAAACTATAGCATACTATAGCATACTATAGTGACATGGCCACACCAATGTTTATAGCAGCTGAATTCATAATAGCTAGACTGTGGAACCAACCTAGATGCCCATCAAAAGATGAATGGATAAAGAAACTGGTATATTTCACAATGGAATATTGTTCAGCATTAAAACAGAATAAAATTGTGGCATTTACAGGTAAATAGATGGAACTGGAAAATATAATGTTAAGTGAAATAAGCCAATCCCCCCAAACTAAAGGCCACATGTTTTCTCATCTATGATGGTGGGGTCTGGGAAAAATGGAGGAACTTTGGATTGGGCAAAAGGGAGGGGAAGAGGGGCTATGTGGGTAGGAAAGATGGTAAAATGAGATGGATATCATTATGGGGTACATGTATGATTGCATGAATGGTGTGTCTTTATACCATATACAGCCAGAGAACTGAAATGTTGCACTCCATTTGTGTATGATGAATTGAAATACATTCTGCTGTGCATACAATTATGTAGAACAAATAAAAATAGTAATAAGAAGTTAAAAAATTAAAAGCTCGTTAATAAAATTTGATACAATTTCTGTCTTGGAAATGTGGTAAATGTACTTATGGCTAGCTACCAAGTATTTTTGGCATCAGCGAAATGTTCTTAGAAGTGACTTGTCCTGATGAATGTTATTTCCAAAAATGTCAGTGATTGTTGCTTACCTACATTCCTGATTAACAGGCTTTCCATCTTCAAAACAACTAACTTTGCTGTGATTTCATATTGTTTTGGTTTATATGTGAGGTGTCCCCTGAAATCTCACATGTAGAAAATGCAAGAAGGTTCAGAGAAGAAATGATTGGGTTGTGAGAGCTTTAACACAATCAGTGATTTAACCCTCTAGTAGGGATTAACTAAGTGGTAATTAAAGTGGTAGGGTATGGCTTGAGAAGGTGGGAATTGATGTGAGGCTTTGGTGTATATATTTGAGTCTGGCCATTGGAGTCTCTCTTTTCTTCCTGATGATGTGAACTATTTCCCTCTGCCACACTCTTCCACTATGATGTTCTGCCATACCTCAAACCCCTGAGGAATAGAGCCAGCCTTCTATGGATAAAAACCTCTGCAACCATGAGCCCTCAAATAAACTTTTCCTCCTCTACAGTTGTTCTGGTTGGGTTCTTTAGTCACAGCAGCAAAAAAAGCTAACTAAAATACATACACTATAAAAGTCTGAACTTTTGCTAAATTGCCCAGGCCAGCCTCAAATTCATTGGTTCAAGCAATCCTCCTGCCTCAGCCTTCCAAGCAGCCATGACTACAGGAATGTACCACTGTGCCTTGATCATTAAATTTTTAATTAAACATTAGTTGTGGGTAATAGCAAATGAACACTTTTCTAATTATACTGGACACTTTATACACATATATTTTTATGATGCTATTTTGTGTGTGTGTGAAGAGAAAACTTGCTTTAAATCACATTAGCTCATGACACTGTGTTTATGAAGGTTTCAAAGGTCTAGATAGAAAAGATCCTCTAATTATAGACATTTAAAATGTTCTACTGAGGGTGAAGAATAAATTCTTGTATACAATTATAAGTGAAGGGTATAGTTCCGTTTAGCAGAACTTGAGAATGTACTCTGAAACTTACTTTCTAGGCCATAACACTATGAAATAAAATGTTCTACTTACCTAAATTTGTCAGAAGCAGTGCAACCTTTTCATAGAGCTGTAAAATAAATTTTATACATTTAATAAATGAACTGTACATGTTCTAAAATCTATAATTATAAAGGAAAAAGATTATCAAGTTATGAGTGAGAATAATTTTACTATTATTTACCATTCATTGCTTAAACAATGAAAACATTGTGAACAATTGTGCTTTTCCTGGGCGAGTCAGAAATGTGTAAGGTTCTACTTTACTAAATTTTAAAAATCTCACTTCTTATTTTGGGATGAAATCCTGTGGCAATGAGACTAGCTGCCACCTAACTCCCAGCTTCCTAGGTGAGTCTCAGCATACTGAATGTAAACTCTGTAAGACTGCTTTTGATGGTAAGATTCTGTAATTTGGTTATTTATGGAATACTGTAAATTCTAGATTACAGTATTCAGACATGCTGAATCGATCAATAAAATTGGATATTCCCAGAGTTTAGGGTACTCTGCTCTTCCATTTGTATACTAGATATACCCTGAGCTCACCCAATCATCTGATAGATGGTCCTAAGAGTGAACTGAAGGTGTATGTGTGTGTGTGTGTGTACGCGCGCGCACATGCATGCACATGCATGCACGCAGAAAGTATAGTTTAGGGCAAATTCAGTTGTAGGAGATTCACCAGAGAGGGTATGAATTAAATGGAAGAGTAAGTGTTCTCTCTAAAAAGAAAGATGATAAATGAAAAATAAAAGGAAAACTAGTCTAATGGATTTGAACAACATGAAAATTAAAACCATATTTAGATTAAAGTTGTTAAAGCACACTGGTTACAATTTCCCAGGCTGGTATTACAACTTTACCACCCAGTAAGCTGTAGGACTTGGACATGTTACCACATTTCTTCAAACCACTGTTTCCCTTACATTTAAGTGGCATTTAAGTGGGATAGGAATTGAATTGACTTTCAGATTCTTCTTAATTTCTAAATTTTCATATGTGAGATTTCTGCTAACTACAGAAACAGGCATAAAATTGGGAGTTTTTTACTCCAACTTTCAGCAATGACCATTTATTATAGTAAGGTTTATGGTTTTCTGTATTGTAATGTAACTAATATGACAATAAGATCAAATTTTATATAGAAACCTCAGTCTCTTGGGTCCCAATGTTAAAAGAGATTGGTATAATTTTCAGTAAGAAGCTCTGCGGTATAGATTGGTCATACTTGCTAGATCAAAACAATAAAATTTTTATAAATGACAAATTAGAACAGATGCTTTAAAATCAAACATTTTAGTATCTCAAAGGCATTGTACTATTAAAATTGCTTAATTGTATAATTATCAAGGAACATTAGATTTGACTGGTGAGGCAACTTAAAAAAAAAAAACAATTCCCAATTCCTAGTTTATCGTTTTTCTTTTTCCTATTGACATATACTTGTCAAAGTGGGTCAATGTGCATATTTGTCTCAAAGGTCTTGATAGCTGATAATATGCCTTTGTGATATGAGTATGAACATTGGAAAATAAAAATGTAAAAAAGGAATAACACACAAATCAACATTTGAAAAATAAGGTCAAGTATACAGGAACACAGTAGGGACCCATAGCATTTGTGAGCACCTTATACATTTGTTGAAGATACAAACTAAAGGATAGTGAAACGTTTGGCAAGATATGGTAAAACATTCACAGAGAGGCTCGTGGCCAATAAGGGATCTTCAAATGAGTAGTTTATGGAAAAGGCTTGATTTATCACTAAGCAGGTGAGATAGAAGCCATGGATGGTTGATTCTGATAAAAGCCACAGAAAAATCTTAGTTTTGAAACTTGATTCAACAAATGCTTTCATTTTCCTCTTGCTGAATTAAATCCCCTTTATCATTATATAATGACCTTTGGGTTCTCTTTATTACTTTAAATTTAAAGTCTATTTTATCTTATATAAATATAGCTACTCTTACTTTGGATTCCACTTGCATGAGATATCTTTTTCCATCACTCCATGTTTAGGCTGAGCATCCTCAGAGATAAAGTGAGTTTCTTGTAAGCAACATATGGTTGGGTCTTGTTCTTTCCTATACCTTCAGTCACTCTATGCATTTTAATCGGAAAAAATTAATCCATTTACATTTAAGGTAAATGTGAAGTAAGGTCTTACTTAAGTCACTTTGACTTTAGCAACTTAGCAAAATTCTGTCTCAAAAAAAAAAAAAAGGTCTGGGGCTGGGATTCAATCCCTAGTACTAATAATGATGAATGACAACAACAGTCTGATTGTTATAGCTATAACTAACAAAAAGCTTTCCGACCTTAAGGATATGTCTAAAGTTATGAGCACTTCTAATTTGAAGCATTTTTAATTTGAGCTTGTTTGCCTGAGCAGTGTATGTGAGCTTGTCCTGATCTAAGCCATATTTGGGGATTTCCTTTTTTTTTTTTTTTTTTTTGCAACAAGACATTGTAGTTTTTCACTGTCTACAATATAATGAAAAAAGTGATTCGCATTGATATGACTGAATAAAAAGCACATTAATAACTTCTAGTTTCCTCCTGAGATGTAGTCCATGTTGGTCTATTTGTCTGACAACCACCATATTGAGACATTCTTTGGTCACTAGTGAAGCAGAATGAAACAGTACGATAAGGAGGAAGAAATTCCATCCTAGTCATTCTATCTTTGAAATATTTATTTTTTCATGATATAAAAAAACTGCAAACCAGTAAATATCCCTTAGTTAAGAGGCATAAAATTGTATAAGGAATTCAGAAAGCTTTTGTAAAATAGTATGAATTTTATTTTATTTTATTTTTTTTTTAATTTTTTAATATTTATTTTTTAGTTTTCGGTGGACACAACATCTTTATTTTATTTTTATGTGGTGCTGAGGATCAAACCTAGCTCCCCGTGCATGCCAGACAAACACGCTACCCCTTGAGCCACATCCCCAGCCTTTTAATAGTATCATTTTTAATAGATTTTTTTTTTTATGAATTTTATTTTTAAAGCACACACAAGTACATACAAATAATCAGATCCAGAAAATAGATGTCTCAATACAGATTTGCTTTTTCATTTAGAATTGGACAAATTCAACAAGAAGTCAGAAACAGAGTATATGATTTAAAATTATTATAATGTTTTAAAATTACAGTCTTTAATGAATATTAATAAAACACTAATCTAATCTCAAGGTTTTTATAATTACTTAATGGATTAGTATTAATAATGAACATCTAAATGCTGATTTTTTTTGAAAGACTATACTGGGACATTAAAATGTCTTATATTGAGTTATTTCAGAAGCCAATGAAGATTTTAATTCTGATCTGTTCAAAGCCACATTATAGTCATTAGTATGCCATCCAATATGCAGATATTTGCTTTCTAAGGATTTAAATTTTTTGATATTCTGATGAAAATTCTTCCAAACTTTATTATGCATGTGGTTACCTTCATAATGGAATTTGGAAGTGCATATGATAGGAGTGTAAATGTGTGTGCTGGGGTGGAGATTTAGAGAGGGTCAAGGTGGATCAGGCAATTGGCCTCTGCACAAAAGGGTACTAGCTGATGCTGCTTTTAGAGTTCTGATATATGCTTTCTCTGTCTTTCTTCTCTTTGTTATGGCTTATCATTTCCTGCTAGCATCACTATTCTTGACGTAGTCATTTTATGTCATTCCAGTTTGACATTGGCTAGGAAATCAGAATACCAAAAGTGTTTACATTGTACCTAAAATTGATGAAAATATACCCTAAGGGGATTCCTAAGAATAATATGTTTTAGTTTCAGTGTGTGGACTCAACCTCATCCTGGCCATTCTGAAACTTTATTAGGTAAAATAAATTGAATGCATAGTAGCCTAGCTTTCAGTGTGTATTGGTGCTTTGTAATGTCAGCAACTAAATACTTTAATCACCTCTTATGCCCTCTTATGTTAATTTCCTTTTGTCTTGGTTGTGTCTCTTGACATAAAGATTGCTGGGTCAATGGTTTCCCCATAATAGAGATACTGCTTTGACTACGTTGAAACACGCTCAATATGCACAGGGGCAAGATATTTATAGACCCACTGTGTGTATACAGAAGTTTATTTCATAAGAAGATGCATAAATTAAATTATGATGATGATCCAAGGCTTTGTCCCTATTAAGCATGTACTCTATCACTGAGCTACAATCCCACCCCAAAATTAGATTTTAATAAGATATTGGAGTAAAGAGATGATAAAAATACAATAAGTATTATTTCATTTCATCCTACCTGAGCCCAGAAACTTTCAGTGGTCTGGCTGTTTAGTTAATTTTACTATGAGTTACTCTCCTTCATAACATGTATTCCTTAGTTAATATGGAGACTGAGTTGTATGTTGGAGGCAGGGTTAGAATATCAGAGCTGCCAAAATCTACTTTCAATCTCCACTTGACCAAGCAGTCACACAATCATCCTGTCAAAATAATCAGCAATTGTCTCTATTTTCTTTTTTAAAACAACTTCCGATTTGAAGTTTTGTTTTCTGAAATAAAGAAGTTTCCACACATTTCAATACTACTAGTAATGAGTTACCTGTATTTCACCAGCTCAATAATTACTATTAAAGTTCTTTATTATTGGATGCATAGGATTCTCTTAAGAATCATTCAAGGTTTATTGCTTAAGGAATTTAGGAGTGTTTAAAGAGATAGAGTTGGGCATGGTGGTACACGCCTATAATCCCAACAGCTCCGGAGGCTGAGACAAGAGAATGGCGAGTTCAAAGCCAGCCTCAGCAAAAGTGAGGCGCTAAGTAGCTCAGTGAGACCCTGTCTCTAAATAAAATACAAAATAGGGATGGGGATGTGGCTCAGTGGTCAAATGCCCCTGATTTCAATCCCTGGTACCAAACAAACAAACAAACAAAAAACTAGACATGGCAATATTCATAGGTATAATTGTATTGATAATAGTTTTAAATTACTTGGGTTTTAGAAAGTTCAAGTCCTTTTCTAAAAATGTGAGTATTTCAGCACTATGGCCCAGACTTAAATGCAATATAAATGAAGATGGAGGAAGCTATAATTAATTGAACATCTGCTCCATATCTAATATGGTGCTAAGCATATGTATGGTGTCATTTATTCTCTATTACAAACCTCCAAGGTCAGTATTTTTGTATGTAGTTGGCCTCAAAGTCTGACAATGTCAGCTATTACCTTTTATTCTGCAAATAATAACAGCAATTTGCTGAATGTCTACTGTTATGGTTTGGTTCTTTAGTGTCCCCTGAAAAGCTTATGTGTTAGGCAATGCAGGCATGTTCAGAGATGAAATAATTAGATTATAAAATACATAACCTAATCAGTAGATTAATCCATTGGATTAATTAATAATTTGAAAGGACAATGGGTAGTAACTGTAGGAAAGTGAGGAAAGTGGGGTGTGAGATAGATAGATAGAGAGAAGAGAGAGAGACAGAGAGAGAGAGAGAGAATTTTAATATTTATTTTTTACTCTTCGGCGGACACAACATCCCTGTTTGTGTGTGATGCTGAGAATCGAACCTGGGCCGCACGCATGCCAGGCGAGCGCGCCACCGCTTGAGCCACATCCCCAGCCCTAAGCTGAGAAGCTTTTCTCCACCATGCCCTTCTGCTATGATGTTCTCCCTCATCCTCAGGCTCAGAGCAATGGAGTCCGTCAATTATGGACTGAAACCTCTGAAACCATAATCTCTGTGTTGTTCTCCTCAGGTAATTTGGTCACAGCAATGAAAAGCTGACTAACACACACCTAATAGGTATCAGGCCCTGTTCTAAGCACTATGGAATACCAACAGTAAAAGTCAAAATGGAGAAATGGTTCTGCCATGATAGACCTACATTCCAATGGAGAAGACAGACAACAAACAAAATGAAGAAAATACACATAGTGCGTGGTGGAAAATGCTATGGAGAAAAAATAAAGAGGCAAAACATATGAAATTGTCAGATGACAGGAGTGAGTTGGAAGTTTAAATAGAAGGAAGCCTTTATTAAAGAGTAATATTTGAACACAGATCTGAAGGAAGTGAGGGAGTAAGTTAAGCAAACCCTAGGGAAGGGGGTGTTCCAGGCAGAGAACAGCAAGGAAAAGTCCTGGGGTGACAGTATGCCTGGTTAGAGCAGGTGAATCAGGATGAGGTGGGAGGAGATCAGAGATGTCCCAGGGGCCAGAGGAGGGAGAACCTGAAAGGCCACCACGTGAATTTTTACCCTCAGGGAGAGGGGAGCCACTGGACCTCGTGAACAGAGGGGAGACGTGAGCTGATGTATTTGTAAGATGCTCTCCCCGGCTTAGTGTTGGGCCTAGATTGAGGGGAGCCAACCTGCAGGCTGAAGCCCCATTAGGAAGCCACTGAAATAATCCAGGAAGGAGCCAGGCTGGGAGTGTGTGCAAGGGGGAGGCTGTGGGAGGAGCCGATTCTGGGAAGAGGGGAGTCCAGTTTTAAAGTGTTGGAGATGGTGGAGTAGAGGCAGTTTGGCCTATGAATTTGGGGCTCAGGGATTGGAGAGAGGTCTGGGTTGAAATGTGCAATTGGTAAGTGTGAAATCATCCTGATTTTTTCTTTGCAGGGTGATCTCAAGGAAATGTTTTAGATACTAACTACCTTCTCAATCATCAAAATCAAAAAGAAACAGAAACTAATACCGCTGAGCTATGACACAGGTCTGATGTGGGTATTCTAAATGCATTCCTTCTCTAAATTTCCCCAAAGGGAAATCCAGTGTTATCTCATTGATCAACAAAGAAACTAAAGTTCTGTGAGGTTAAGTACCTGGTCTAATCTTACACAAAGAAAATCTTGAAGCCTAGATTTCAATTAAGCCTTTTAAACCTCCAGATCTGAGAGCATCTTTATGCAGACATTTTGCTACAGGCCAACAGTGCTACATAACTAACCCATCTTTTTGAGACCAGGTCTCTTTAGCAACTGAAAACTATCATTGCAACCCACCTATTTTGACCCATGAGATTAGTTACCTTGCGGTTGACTTACCACGTTCAGTAACATAATGATACAAAAATTGATGCAAACGGCAGTCCCTGTGGTTGCAACCTGAGAGTTATTCCTGATTAACGCCCACTTAAAGGCAGCAAAAGTGCTGACAGTCACCACCCGGTAAATGACAATTCCGAATACAGCAGCGATCACCACACAGATCTGGCAGGAAGACAGAGGAGATTCAGTGAGCCCTTTGGTGGAATGTTTCGGGAAGGCGATTCATACTCTTGGAAAATTCTCTGATTTAAAAAAAGAAAAAAGAAAAAGAGAGAGAAAAAGAAAAAGAAAGAAAGAAAGAAAGAAAGAAAGAAAGAAAGAAAGAAAGAAAGAAAGAAAGAAAGAAAGAAAGAAAAAAGAAATAAACAAGGGTGATACTGATTGAAGGGAAATGCCTACTTTTTATTGTGGTTTATACTTTCTCTTTTCTGTATTTTTTTCCTTCCCTACTAAATAGAAAAACCACATGGCTTGACAGTTGAGGATTTCTATAAGCTGTGGGATTTTTTTTTTTAAAGCAGAATATCTAATGGAGCAGACCAATAAGTATTTATTACGGAAATCATCTCATGCCTCCATTTACAATTGTTTATTCGTTCTCTATTATTCTAGGATTAAAAAAAAAAGGCCTTTACTGTGTCCAGCAAGATTCCCTCCAGCCCCACAGGACACCATTGTCCCTGCTTTCTGGGAATCCCATACCCTTTTCTCTTTGCTTCAAATGAGCTAAGCACCACTAATCTTCAAGACTATTTTCTTTGCCTACAATGCCTGCCAGACATTTATGCACTTTGGTGCACACACATGTACGTGGCCTAGTTAACACCTACTCATCTTTCTTCACATCTAAACTCAGATACCATTTCACCAATAAGTGTTTTCATGACTCCCAGATTATTTTCCTCGTTGCTCTTATATGGGCATATCTTCTTTCAGGATACTACTTAAAATTTCTACCACTATCTGTCTGATTATTGTCCATCTCCCCTACATGAGCTCTGGAGGCCAAGGACAGTATTTGCTCACCACAGTTTCTGCAGGACCTTGACTTAATTGCAGGTGCCTAGATCATGCTATTATTTGTTGTTGAATAAATCAACCACGTGAAAGGAACACATTTTACTAATCAGATGTACACACAGATTGAAGCATCTTTCTCTGCAGATTTTGTGGTATTTGAGAACAATATGGCATATTTTTTTCTTCCATAAAATAATGGATATCTGAGACTCCAAAAAGTCTGGACTTTCATTAGGACTCCCTAATCTATTTTAGAGAACTTAGCTCACTTAATTGCCAAAGCTGGACTTTAAAGCCTGTCCTCGGGGTGGCCTCTCCCAATTTGGAAATTCCTTTCTTCATAGTCTGTTTTGCACAAACTTGATTTTCTGCTCACTTCTAAGAGTGCCAAATTCTAAAACTTGAGTATAAGTCCTGGGTAGAACTGACCAAAATAATAATATAATTCAACAAGGCAAAAACCTGCCCACATCTTAATTCTAGAGTTATCCATAGGGAGCCAGGTGAAATCTACACTGACGGTTGGCCTACTGGACTTAGGATCAGAGGACAAAGCAGAGCGCTGGCTCAGCTATTTCCCAGCAGTGTGACCTTGGCACAATTGTCCTCTCCATGGTTTCCATCTTCTGGGCTTCAGGCCCCCCATCCGTAGAGCAGGAAAGCTGAATCTATGTCTTTAGATCATAAGTGGGAAACAAGATAATAACTATGAATGTGTGTGTAGAAGACAAAGCAGGGCACAATTGCTTGCAAAGCAGCGTCTGTAAAAGGGTTTGAGTTTTCATCATGAGAGCTGAGGACCTAGACAACCAGCCTCACCATTCATCTCTCTACTCTCTTCACTGGCACCAGGTGGGTAGGTGTCTGGATTTGCAGTAGTCTTGTCCTTCCCACCCTAGGGGTCTAGGACATATATTGAAATACTTGTCATTTGAAAAGAGAGAAAATGAGGCTCCTAATCAATCATCCTTTGTTATTCTAAAATGTCCTTTCTGACTTGTGTGTTTTGTTTAGCAATTAATGGTGTCAAAATTGATTACAAAACAGCTAGCTTTCAGAAAAAGCTAATGACTCAGGTCAAAGTTAATATTTTTCAAACTGATGTGACCATAGTGAGTTGGGAAGGCAATTTTAGGAGGTTATATCTGGCACTAAAAATAGACTATAATAAAAAAATCAGTGTTTATTACATATTATAAAGGTGAACATTTTTTAGTTATTATTAAGTTTTATAAATCTATCTGCATAGTATATACAGGTTTATGACACAGTATGGATTTCCTACTGGGTGGTCAAGGCAAAAGTTTAAAAAACACTGCTCTTGGGCTGGGGTTGTAGCTCAGTGGTAGAACACTTGCCTCACATGCATGAGGCACTGGATTTGATCCTCAGCACCATATAAAAATAAATAAATGTTTTTAAAAACGCCACTATTAATTCTATCTCACATTTTTAATTCCTTTTAGCAGGACATAGGGGAACATGACAAGTGGAAAGAACATCAGATTAGAGTGGGGGTTATAAGCTCTTAGCTACTTACTGGTGGGCCCCGAGCAAGCCCTTTAAACTTTTGGAGTCTCAGTTGATCCATCTGTAGAATGGAAATAGCAATACTATCTCTGACCACCTAATGGAGTTGTAAGGATTAAGTAACATGATGTGTAATACTGTTTTGTATTACTATACCTAACTATCAAGTGCCTAAAATTGATTATTGTTGTTACTGTACCACAGGTCTGTGCTCTATAAAACAAATTAAAGAGTTTTTTTAAAAAAATTTTTCAAACCATAAAAAATATCCCCGATGCAGAAACAATAAGTCTGCTGCATTTATCGGCAAATGCTTGATAAGGTTCTGGCTTTCCTGAAATGGGATTCATCCGTTCCTTCTTGGAATACTTGGCTTCAAACTGCGGTCGTATTTCTTCCTGAGGAATGAACAGACACATTTTTATGCACTGAAGAGGTGCTCACATAATAAGAAAAAAAAAAAAAAAGATTCCTTTACCCCCACTGTAAAACAGCAGCTGCCACACTAATCAGCAACCAATGAAGTGGGTTGGCAATCTAGGCTTAAATGCTTAAAAATTGGCTACTTGAAGAATACCTATAGGATTTAAATCAAGATTTACTGTTATCAAAAGCAATGTAATTTAGACCAACAGTAATGTTTTTCTGTCATCTTATTAAACTATGATTGAAGAAAGAAGCTGAGAATAATATTTTAAAAGGGACTATCTGTCCTGTGTGTTGTGGTTTGAAACAATCAATAAGCTTTTACTTTTATTACATGAACACCAAGACAAAAAGGGTTCTGAACAGAAAGATGTTCAAAAACCAATTTTGTGAGGTATCATAACAAAATAATTGTTAGTTTTCTCCAATTATTTTTTTTTTCACATTTTTAGACCGAGGTGGCTAAAAACATGTGTGCCTACTTTTTAATACTCTCACAGAAGTTATTCACCTTTAACCAATGGATTTTTAAATACATTCTTAATTGTTACTGAAAATTAGGAAACACCTTTCCAATCAAGCTGAAATCAAGGCTTCTCCAGTTCTTAATCAAGCTGAGATTTTGTTTCATTTAGCTGAGCTCCATCCAAATGTTGACTGAAAAGCAATTATGGAACTAGAAAAAAGGTAATTGGCAGGTGGGTACATTGGAGTGGTTCTGGTTAATTAAGTACATGTTCTAGTTGAGTGCCTTGGAAAACGATGGAAAATGAGTGGAAACTGGTGAAATGGAGATAGGAGTTCATCCAGGGAGGAAGACGGAGGACTCAGATGAAGATCCTGAGAGAAAGCAATAAGGAGTTGACAGAAGACAGGCTCTGAGAACAGGTGACAGTGTGTATAGGGTCCCTGTGCAGGAGATGAAGTTATAAAAAGAGTTTACTCTCTTTCACTGATTTCAGGCAGTTACACTTGGGGATATAAACATACCTAGAATCCTCTGCTTCATTGGGAAACACTTTCAATTCATTAGGCTGTAAGGGCTGTCAAGAGCCTTGGGCCAGTCATCCAAGAACTGAAGCCAATCATGGATCCAGGCCTGTGTTCCTCGGTGTTATGGGCTGAATTGTGTCTTTCCCCACAGCCACCAAAGTCACATATTGAAGTCAGCCTTCAGTACCTCAGAATGTGACTTTATTTGGAGTTGGAATCTTTAATTAAGTTAAAATAAGGTCATTAGCATGGGCCTTAATCAAATATAATTTGTATCCTTATAATTATGAAGAGAATAATTATACGCATTGGATATTTTACCCATTTGGATATTGGATACACACATGCACAGAGGGAAGATGATGTGTAGGCCCAGAGAGAAGATGGCCATGTACAAGCCAAAGAGAGAGGTAGAGATCATTTCCTTCCCTCAGGGCCCTCAGAAGAAAGCACCCATGCTGACCTTATCTCAGACTTCCAGCCTCAGGGTTCATGAGCAAATAAATTCCTACAGGTTGTCACCCAGCCTGTGGCACTTTGTTATGGCAACCTTCATGAACCAATATTCTTGGCTCCTCCTAAAGAAGAATGCAGTGATCATGTCTGAGATTTTCTATATTGTGAAATGAGAGCCACGGGCTAGAAGTAAGAGGAATTTCCACAATGAATCCTAAACTGAGAACTACAACAGCCCATGACCATGAAGGTAGGCAGGCTCCTGAAAGAAGAAAGTATGCTAAGTGAAAGCTAACTGAAAGACTGATTCAGTGTTCCAAGCTTTTTACCAGGGACTGGAAGGCAGGAGGCTCCGGACTTACTCTGGATATATGTACTATAAATCCACCCACATCTTGGGCCTACCACAAGTACCCATGATGACTTTAGACTGGTTTGGTTAAGGCTACTTAAAATAGTGCCATACTTTATGGCTGAAAGGGGAAAATCTAGGAACACCTTCTTTTTTTTTTTTTTAGAAATGAAAAAGTGTTCAAAGGTGAGCAGTGGCTTAGTGTGACTTAAATGTGGGAAAAAATGTTCCATCCCATTGGGAATTGTACCCATGTACATATATAACCCCAAACAGCAGAATGGCCCACCCTGGAGCAAGTCCTGAATGCAGTCTAGCTGCTGCCTATCAACTCCTTAGTTTGCCTGGGCACCTTCTTCAAACCCAGATAATTATTTTCTGGAGAATATTTATAAAAAACATAAAAGGAGGCCTTATCAGAAGAATAAGGATTAATGAAAATTTCATATCATATATCAAAACACCATGTTGTACATCTTAAAAATAGAGGACAAAATCAAAACCAAAACCAAACCAAATAAAAAACTACCTAAGCACATTCATGTGATTGGTAGCTATTCATGAGGCATGAATTGAAGGACAACCCCCACCCTGCAAAAGTCTCCCCAAATTATATCACCACCAAGCCTACCACAGGACTAATATTCTAATCATTGATATTTCTAGAAGATTCATTTTAATATGCAAAAATGCATATACATATCTCTGGGAATAAAAACATCCATTCAACAGCTTTTAGCATATTATGTAATTAATTTATCTGACTCACAGGTACAGCAAAGCTCTGATGAAATGGGACTGAGAACAGGAAAAAGATAATGATGAGGGGAGGGAAAGAGGTGTTGAAGCCTCCATCAACTGTCCAGGGAAAGCTGTGCCCAATGCATGAATGTAGTAATCAAGCCCAGCATGAACAGGGCAGAAAAGAGGATCAGAACCAGTCAGAGTTAGGAAAGAGCACAGCATAATGGCCTAGATGGCGGTGAGAAAGACTGATGGGTTAGGGAGCTGCCACTGTCTGGCTGGGCACAGAATCACGAGCCACCACACACCTTGTAGATTCAAACAGCAATTCTTTATTCCCGAACTCACACAGGCCCTCTACAAACACATTCTGGGGAAATCCAAGTTCTGCCGCAAAATTCACGTACTCCACCAGGCTTTGAATCCCCAATACTTTCTGAATCCCAGGAGAACTCAACGGGAACTCAGGCAGCAGGATACGCCCTATTCCCAGCAGGAATAACCTTAAACCTGGAACCGCCCTAAACCCAGATTGTCCTAAACCTAACGCCCTAAACCCAAGGAGCAGGATACTCCCTAAAAGCTGATCCGCCCTAATCCAGTAGGATCCTCCTTAAACCCGGATCCACCCTGGTCCTTGAGCAGGGTCACCTTTCTCAAGCATACATGCAATGTCACAGCGAAATGTCCATTGAGTCCTTCCTCTAAGCAACATGGGGCAAGGAAATTTCGCTGGTCATTCCTACTTGGCAATGGCTCTCAGCAGGGAGCATGGTGAGGAAGTGAAGTCTGATGCATCTGCAGCTGGCCCTACACTTAGCCACGTTCACCAAGGAGGCTGCAAAGGAGTGGTTTCTCCTAATCCTTTGCCATTTGATATAATCCAGAGTACTGTTCTGCCTAGCTGGGTAGAAACACCTCCTTGGAATAGTTCTCTTTTGAGGTTTGTTTCCACATGCCAAGAGCTATAAAATGAATAAATGCCTTCTACTAAAGTAAAGAAAATGGGTAATATTTAACACTACTAAAAAAAAAAATCTGGTACCTCTCTACCTATAAGTGAAATGCTTCACTATTCATGGAATTTTAATCTATTATGGAACCAAAATGTTGTCTTTAAAAAATTCTGCCAGACCCTTTTTATATAGCTTGAGACTTCCTGTAAAAATAGGTATGCAGGGTGAGTGGACATGACCTCAGTCACCCGGTGAAGAGGGAAGATTCAAGGGGGCGGGGAGGGTGGTGTTGTTTCTCAGTGATTTGCTTTTTTAAAAAAGAAATTTTGAGGTAAATTATACAAACCTCCTCTTCTTCCCAGTCTATCAAATCCCAGTCATAAGCGATTACTGCTCGACGTCTTTTCCAAAATTCCAGGAAAACTGTTGCTGAAACAACCAGAAAAAGACAAAGAGATATTCAAAAAAAGTAAAATGATATTATCAACCATGTCACTGGATAATGAAGCCATTGCAAAGGATGACAGTTGTTTGTGTATCAGAATTTCTTGCTAAACTTCATTTAAACAAGAACCGTTTTCTGGAAATTACTAAGCTTGTATAAAACATAATGAAAAATTTAGAGATTTCATTTAGAATTAAATTAAGCTGGTTTGCAAGTTGAGGCAAAATAGACTCATTTAAAATGACAGAACTCCTGGGATATAAGTATACAGAAAACTTGGTTATCAACATCTTTCCAGCTGATAGAGCATTTTTAAAAATTTATCTATTAATTTATTTTTAAAATTATATTTGCTTTTAACTGGCACATAGAAACTTAAAAATGTACATGTTAATGAGATAATAAAATATTTTGATCCATGTATAAGTTGCATAATGTTTAAATCAGGTTACACACATCTTCCACCTGAAAGGCTTTGGTAAACTCTTTCAAAATACCTTCTTCTGGTTTTATTTCAAAGGTGGCCTAAAGAGGTTAAATATCCAAATGCTGCAATGAGCATAGCACATTGTAACTATTCACCATCACCATCAGAAGACAGAAAGAATAATAAGACATCTTCAGGGGAAAAGCTATCTGTGAACATTGTAAATCATGTGCAAAGAAACTGAGATGTAGTATGGTTTTGAAAAATTGATAGTTATCTGACTACAGGAGTCTATTTATGCTCCAGTACCAAGTTAAGTACTATTTTTTAAAAATATTTTTAAATATATGGTGGGATATACTTCCGTTAATATTACTTTCTTGTTTATTTATTTTTTTTCTAGTAAGAGCATTTGTTTTTAAAAGTGAAGAGGAGACAGGGTCAGAAAAACAAAAACAAAACTTAGCAGTTCTCATGAATTTGATTGGCAGTGATTTTCTGTCCTTTAAATCTCCTTCACAGCAAATATTCATATATGAAAATATATTTTTAGTATGCATTTAAATATACATTAATACATATGAATATATTTATATTTAATGTAAGTATTCTTTTCATATCCTAAGTGAAATTAAAATGCTTAAAGAACATGCAGACATATTTTATGGCTTATCCATCAGTGCCAGTTAAATAAGTACTGATAATATCAAAGTTTGAAACTCACTATGCTTTTCTTTTGTCTTGCAGTAAAAGCATGATTCTGTTCTAACTACCACTTTCTTTCTTTGATTGCATGGACTCTTCAGTTGACATTACCAACTGTCTTCTAAGAGCTATTTTTGCCTTTTTCCACAGTGAAAGAATTGTGGCATAAAGCCTGGCTGCCCAACTGAACTGTATTTCTCTGTCACTTTTGTAGTTAGATGTGGACAAAGGACAGTTCTCACCAGTACAATATGAACAGAAGTGATGAGGTATGTACTGCTCACCTGTTGACTTTTTAAGGCACTTAGGAATGATTTTTCCACATTCTTTTCCCCCTTTTGGATGGGTGGAGCCCAGATGATCCAGTGAGATCATGTAAGTGATGACCAGATCTAAGAGTCTAGCAAAAAACTCTTTTGTAGGAACACAAGTCCTTGGATGACCATATGGAGCTGGGTTGTCCACCAGCCTAGAATACTCACCTTAGACTTTTAAATAAGAAAGAAATTACTTTTGAATTTTTAATCTACTGATGATATTATATCTTTGTGTTAGAGTAGCCTGATCTTATCTTAATTAATATAGACACTTAGTCATAGAGAAAAGAATTTTCACTTGGTCACTTAGAAGCCACAGTGAAGGCACAAAGATAGAGCAAACTGTATTTCACTTTCCTTACAGATCTTAGAACAATCTCAAGTCACAGTATTTAAAACTTTAATAATTTCACTTATAAGACAGTTTTGCATACTTTTTCCTCCCCCTTTTCTATCTTCATCTCTACCCTGTGTTATTACCTAATCTTCTCATCAACAAGGTTCACCTGAGGTGTTAATGTCAATCCCAAATAGCAATCCTCTTATAACTTTCGTTGACACATTGGGAGAATCTAAGCCTTCTGCCCTCTAAATATGGGTGGGATCAAAAGTAGTATTCAGGTACACTGGCATTTAAATACAGTATTTCCCCTCTTATCTTCAGGCATGTACATTCTAAGACCCTCAGGTAGATGCCTAAACTTACAGTTACTACCAAACCCTCTATATGCTATGCTTTTTCCTATTTGTTCTTATTATAGATATAGCAACCTAGGTATGCATTTTTTCCTTATTAAGAATTTTTACCTTTTCACTAAAAGGAAGCATTTTATAGCATCTCTTTGGCTTATCCAAATTGTGCACAACACTACTCTTTCAGTTTGGCTTATTATGAAGCACCATCATTTAGTAAAACATGACAGCTGATCTGATGATGGAGATGGCTTCTCAGCGACTAACAGGCCATTGGGTAACAGATGAGTAGCACATACATAGTGGAGATGCTAGACTGGATGATTCATATCCTGGGTGAGATGAAGATGGACTGTGCAAGATTTCATCCAGTTACTCAGGACAGTATCCAATTTAAAACTTATGATTTGTTTATATCTGAACATTTCCATTTAATATTTTTGGACATGGCGGACTGTAGGTAACTCAAATAATGGAAAGGAAAAATACAGATAAAAGACTACTGTACCATGGCACTCTTGGCTCAGAATCATACACAACTGAGAACATTGTCCCATATAGTTCATAAGGGACACAAAAGGAACATGACATAGAATGTGCAGCAAGTCACAGTCTAATTATTTTCTTAAACAGAACAATCATTGTCAGCTTCAAATAAATTTGTAGTAAACTGTTATGCATTTACTAAAACCATTTCTTATTCTCTTAAACATAGTTAGATTATATTTTCTACCATTTATTGCAATTAGACACGGCCATCATCCATATTTTGTCAATGAAAAGTGAGCAGAAATGATGGTTGCCATTTTTGGACTAAAGAATTAAGAAGTAGGTATATCTTCTTTGAGCTCCCTTTCTCATTTTGCTGGGTGAATAGAGAGAACCTGAGTATTCGAAAGAGGATGGAACCACAAAATGGAAGAAACCTATCCATTCATATGAATGGACATATGGGAAATTGCCTTCCAACCAAAGCCATCTTATTGGATTCTACTGAATGCCAGCTATTGGGATTTGTGTATTATAGCAGTTTCTACTTTACTCATCCTAATAATGCGGATTTCTCTTCAAAAAAACATAACCTTGGTTAACGTACTGCAAATAGAAAGGAAAAAAAAAACCCCACTCCACTGAGTTACTATCTTTCATCATCTCATTAAAGTATTTAGAGAAAAACTCCCTCTCAGATAATATCCTAAATTCCATGGCAGGCTTTAAATGCTGTACTTCTTAATTATCATCACACGGGTAGAGAAGACAGAGCTGGAATTTGGTACTGATTTGCCTCAGTTTTAACTACAAGGCTACACTGTAATCTAGGAACTCAATTTTTCATCCAAATGAGAAGAGCCAAAAAGGATGAAGAAAGCCTATTTTTCTAACCACCTGGGGGCACTTTGCTGAAACTAATTATAAATATGAAAGGATTATGTCCCACCGTTGTAGGTTCAATGTGTGAGCCTGGCATTTACTCTCTACCCTTCCTTCCAACTGTAATCTTCTTGCAGGAGCCCTGGAAGAGCCCACACTTACTCTCAAAGCTGCTGGAAAACACAATGCTACCAATTTTTGCCTACTGGTAACATAATAGGTTTCAAAAAGCTTAATTTGATGCTTTAAAATGCTTTAAAATGCTTACTCTGGAAATCTAGATGAGAATAACGTCTAATTCTAGAAAATAATTGCAAAGGCAGTTTTTTCTCATTTTTGAAAAATTAAGAAGCTTTAAGGTCCCGAGGTCTAACTTTACCCCTTCTTATCAAAAGATTATGTTTCATTTGTTTGTATGAAAGTAAGAATCGAGTCTTGGCCAGTAATAAAGTGGGCAGTAAATATGGAAGAAAAAGCATGATTTTTATTTCAGAATGATGACCTACCATCTGATGACTCAAGCATTTTCAGAAACTGGCAAAGATGATTCTCTTATTTACTAAGAAAGCGGAATGACTTGGTTCACATATATAATCATTTTTCTACCAATACTAATTTCCTTTTACAAAAAAATGAAATTAGCAATATTAGCAGATTTCATTTTTTTCCAGCCATATATATATTTTACTTTCTGAAAATGAGCATTTGGAAACAAGGGAGTTATAATGATGGGCTCTCCAAAACACAGAAATAGAGGGATGAGGTTAAAACCTGAGAGCTTGACTTATAAAACCTACTAAAAATGAATGAGCTTAGCTGAGAGTCATAAATTCAAAGCTAATAGGCCCAGATAGTACAAAACTGAAAAGAAAAAGCCCCACCATAGGGTGTGGTGTAGATTGGAACGGATGAGAGGTCTGTGCATCATGTACAATGGTGGGCACATTCCTCTGTTCTCATTGAATATACTATGAAAAGATCATCCAGTTTTTCAAAAGACTCCATAAAAAATGCATCTTAAGGTGAACCATCAACAACAACAACAAAAAATAACAGTTTATTCAGATATTTTTAAAATCGGTGGGGGCCAAACAGTATTTTTAAAGGTTGCTAATTTACAACATCTGAGATAGGCCATGGGCACTAATAATGAAAATGAATGTAAATGAATGACTGGAGGGTTTGTGGAACACTGAAGAGTGTGAAAATGAGGACATTTCAGGGAGCAGGAAGGCCAGGGACCTTAGTGTATTTTAAGAGATGAAACTTAATCACTGATATTGCAACACTTTCAGGAGAGTCAGTGTTCTACATGAGAATGGCCAAATCAGGGCTTAGAATGAACATCTATAAATACAAGTTTGACAGTTTTATCTAGTATAAGGAATTAGAAGGATATCCTGACATGAATCCAGTCTCTCGGGGTTGTTCTATGTAATGTGGTAAAAAAGACTGATTAATCAAGCAAAAAGAAATAGTTCTCAAGACTTGCTGCCTTCTTTCTATTCACTTAACAAGTATTCATTGCAATTATTAATCTCATACTTTTCAAGTGCCAAGTACTTTTTCAGATGCACTGATTTCCATCTTTGAACAATATATGGTGGTTAATTTGGGTTCCCAAGTATCCTCTCATAGGAATAAGGTACTGTAGGTAGTAATTTTGAAATAATATTCTCTACTATACACTTGCATTTTTAAAAAAAAAAAAACATTTTGGATCATGCATTAGTGTTGGAAAAGTTTTCAAGAGGAGTCTCTTTCTCTAAGTTAAATTAGCTCTGGGTATTCCAGCCATGTTTCTGAACTGGTAATGCTGAGGCAATACCATGGGTCATGACAGTTTATTTTCTAGGATCCTGTCTGAGAGCAGGCTTTCCTTCCACAAATATCATCAAACTGAAGCAGCCAGAAGCCTTTCACCTCTGGCCGTGAGGGGTTAACTGCTGCAATATAGTGTAACAACTTTTATCAGTACTGGACAGGAGACAGTGCAGGACCGTGATCTCTGCAAGAAAGGAAATTCCTGGGGGAAGCCTTAGGATTGCACCAGTTCGTTGCTTATAGGCAGTTTCCAGGATACAGTTTAGGCAGGCGGAACAAAAACACTGGTCTCACTGAGTTTGGGAGACAGAGTTTGGATCAAGTAGGCTAAGTCATCATGAATTTGTGAGGAAGAAAAGCAACAGAAGAGGGAGTTACATGAAGGGAAAGCTCTAGACATCAGCAGCAAGGTCTCCTCTAATCTTGACACACATAAGGAAAACTGCTATTGGTAGCTAAATGAACTTTAGAGAGTTCATAGAGGGAGGGAAGTAGTTCATGATCCCACTAGTCAGAGGGTCAGAAAGGTCGTGGTAGTTGGGTTTTAGACCCACCCTAATAACCTAAAAACAAATCTCAAAAGGATCAAATTGATCTATGAGTAAGGTAATTGCAAGCCTGAGCAAAGTCCCGTACTAAAGAAACACAGCAAAAACCAGTAATCATTTTCTAGAATTTAACGAAAAGTTACCAGGTATGCAAATAAGCAGGAAAATAAAAACTATAACCAGAAGAAAATTCTATCAACCCTAGATTGAAAGCCCAGAACTGACAGGAAAGAACATAATAAGGATGATAACACAACTAGTATAAATGTGCTGTACATGTCAAGAAGATAAACAACAATGTGAACTCAATGAGAAGACTAATTAGGAATATAAAAGGACCGCACTAGTTGAGATCTGAGATTAATAATGTGAAAAGCAAAATATGCTAGGTAGGATTAATAGAACATTGGATTTTTCAAAGAAAAAATTAGTGAAACTGGGGACAAATCAACAGAAACAAAACAAAACTGCTGAGAATAAGACCTAACGTGGAGAGCGGTGACAGGATGTGAGAACAGTGACTGAGACTGAAGGTCTCCAAATGACTTCATGGCTGTGGCGCACCTGCTGCCTGGGAATGTTTCTGTGTAAGGGCACAGGGTGCCCAGTTGCTATGGTAACACCCCTGCCCCAAAGAAGCTCTGTGCAAAAGTCTTAGCAGCTTTGACCTACCTTGATCTCAGGCACATGCTCCCAGGGATAGAGGGATTCTCATCCAAGACAACCACCATGTTTCACCAGCTCTGCTACTCCTCAGTCTGCCCACTTAATACTAACTTTAAACAATGGGCCTTCTTGAGTGCTATACAAATCCAACATTGTACATTGCAACTATGGAAAAACTGTGTAGATGTTTCTAGTTCTGTAACTTTCCTGAGTACACAGAATAATGCTTGCTTAGTCTTTAACCTGATAATGAGACATATATAAATAAAGATTATTAGCATAACTCTTCAGATCTGCTTTTCTGAGATAGCACTACTCCACCAGATCCCAGCTTAATCTTCATATTTGTGTGTGTGTGTGTGTGTGTGTGTGTTTTTCTATTCCCCCATTGCCTCTTGCCAGTACTGTGAGTTTGGTTGTGCTAGTCGCAGCACCTAAAGACTGAAAAAAAAAATGTGATCAGAGCATAAGAGACCTGTAGGACAATATTAAGCAGAATAACATACGTGGAATTGAAGTACTAATTGAATAGAATTGAAAATATGCTAATGGAAAAATCCCTAAGTTTGAAGAAAATTGTAAACCCATTGATCCAAGAAGCTCAATGAACCTCAAGTACAAGAAACAAAGAAAATGCCACTCAGGCACATTTCCAATAAATATGAACCGAAAAGAAGAAAAAAGAAAAAATTTCAAAGAAGACAGAGGTGGGTAAAGCCATCTTGTGTAGAAAAGAATAAAGATAAGAAATATTAAAGACATCATGTCCAAAACTATGCAAGCCAGAACAATTGGAACAGCATCCCCAACGCAGGGCTTTTCAACCTTGACACAACTGAAATTGTATCCACTGCTGTAAAAGTAAGTATAGGCCATTGTTCTGAATCATCAAATGCTAGTAGTGCTTAACCCTCCCGTGTAGATGAGAATGCTCCAACAGAAGTGTCAGGTGACTCCCCTAAAGGGACTCAGCAAGACCATGTTACTTCAGGAGGATCAAGATTGCAACCTTCATGGGCAGTATTTCTCAAATTCAACACTCTTGACATCTTAGGACAGGTAATTCCTACTTATGGTAGAATGTGTTCTGTGCATCCTAGGATATTTAGAAGCATCTGTGGCTTCTATCTATTAGATGTAAGTATTCTCTTTCCTTCTATTCTCTTTCCTTTTATGACATCCAAAAAGATCTCCAGCTCAGTATCTCCCAAGAGGCAAAAATCACTCCTGGCTGAGAATATCTGTTCTACAGTGTTGAAAGCAAAAACTTCAACCTAGAATTCTATAGCCAGCAACAATATGTTTTCAAAATTTAAAATGAAATAAAGATATTTGAAGTCCCAAACTAAAAATTTCATACTAGAAAATCCATGTTACAAGAAATTTTAAAGGAAGTTCTTAAAGGAAGGAAGTGATACCAGAAGGAAGTTTGGATATAAAAAGGCAGGAAGAGCTCTTATAATGGTAAATATCAAAGTAAATATAAAATATTTTTTCTTCATTTCAGTCCCCCTAAATAAGGTGATCATCTGCTTAAAGCCCAAATAATAACAATGTATTGAGAGGTTTATAATGTGTATAAGGAAAATATACCACAACAATAAAAGCAAAATGCATGACAAAATAGTAATCGAATGTAGGACAACAACAACACAAAGAACAAAAGAGAGAAGAATTATAGCTTTTTATATACTACATGGGATAAAACATTATATTATTTGATAGACTGTAATAAATTAAAAGTATATATCATAGATCCTTGAATAAGCAATATAAGATTAAAATTAAAAGGTAGAGCTAATTAGTCAACAGTGCAGATGACTCTGAATCATGAAGATATCCAATTATTTAAAAAGACACTGCAACAGAGACATAAGGGACACATATAAAAAATAAAATCATACTGAAATCAAATCAATATTTAAATCAAATGGTATTTTTAAATGTGGTATACTTTGGAATACTATAGACATTCTAACAAAAAGAGAGCTTATTAGATTGGATTTTTAAAAAGAAAATATTTACAATTGCCTGTCTATAAAAAACCCACTTTAAATATAAAGACATAGAGAGATTAAGTGTAAAAGAAAGGAAAAAATTAAACCAGGCAAACCCAAACCAAGAAAGATCAGAGTGGCAATATTAATTTCAGACAAAGTGCAATTGAGAACAAGAAATATTACCAGGAATAAAGAGGAAAATTACATAAGACAAAGGCATCTATTCATCAGGAAGACATAATCCTAAATTTAAAACACATCAGGTAAAAATTACCAGAACTGAAAGGCAAAAGAGAAAACTCACAAATATGGTTGGAATTCTCATGAATATAGACTACTAGAACAAAATAAACAAGCAAGTACACCCAAATGAACTTTATAGACTACCTAATGACAGTAGGATATATGATCTTTCCAAGTGTGCATGAAACATTTGCCAATATACTACAGTGTGGTCATAAAGCAAATCTCATAGAAGAATTGAAATTGTACAAAATATGTCTTCTGAATTAAGTTAGAAATCACTTTAGTAAAAAGATACCTCAAAAACCTCCTAGGTCTTCAGCAATTAAACAACGCACATGGATCCTAGAAAAAATAGCAAGGAAAACTAGAAAATATTTTCAACTGATTAAAAATGAAAACACAATTCGGAGGATGCAGCTAAATGGGGCTAAAGGGCTATTTATGGCATTAAACTCTTAAATTTGAAAATAAAAAAAGATCTCATATCAATGAACTGAGCACTCACCTTAAGCAATTAAAAATAGGACAGTAGGCTGGATGTAACTCTGTGCCAGAGCACTCACCTAGCATGCACTGGCCCTGGGTTTGATCTCTAGAACCAACCATGGGGGTCGAGTGGTGGGTGGAGAAATGCCACAAATTAAACTCAAGTGTGAGACAGCACACATAACAACAGAAATTAAAGAAAAATAAAATGCACAATAGAAACACATTAAAATCATAAGCTAATTATTTTTAAAAATCAATAGAATTGCTAAACTTCTAAATTGGATAGATAGGAAAAAAGAAGATATGAATTCATGAATTCCAATTTTAGGAATAAAAAATGTGATATCATATAAACTTAAAAGAAATGAAAAAATACAAGGGAATATTATTATGAACAAATTAATGTTAGTACCTTCATGAATTTGGATGAAATGATACTCCTCCTGAAAGACAAGAATAGATAACTTGGAGAACCCTATATCCATTAGAGTTCATTAATGGCATAAGATAAGAAGACCTCCACTCTCAACATGTACATGGCAATGGTGGAATAGTGTCCCTTCAAAAAAAAAATGTGGATGTCCTCAGCTCTAGTACCTCAGAATATGACCTTATTTGCAAATAGGATCATTGTAGATATAATTAGCTAAGACAAGGTCTTAATTGGCATAGGCTGGGCCCTTAATCCAATATGACTAGTACCCTTATAAGAAGGCAGCCGTGGAAAGTAACTTCTCTCACAGGGAGAATGTCAGGTGAACACAGGAACAGACTGTAGCCATGCAGCTTCAAGTCCATGAAGGTCCAGGGCTGTTGGCCATCCAGAATCCCCTCAGAGCCCTCAGAAGGAGCCTAACCTGTTGACCCCTTGATTATGTACGTCTAATTTCCAGTACTCTGAAGAAAACGAATTCCTGTTGTTTTAAGCTACTCCATCAGTGACATTTTCTTGCAGCTGTCCTATGAAACAAACACATACCGTGTCCCTGTCACAGCAAACAAGCAACCTCCCCTTTGTCTTTGATAAGATGGCCTCCACACTTCCCCTCAATCCCACTTATTTGCCTGGCAAAGGGAAGACTTGTTTCCAATATATCTTTTTGAGTGAATGCTTTTCTCCTTTTCCTTTTTGACTAGAGGAAACCTCGCCGACCCATTATAAATTGGCTTTACCTTGGATTATAATAACAAACTCTCTTGTAACATATTATGAGATTTTTAAGGGTAGAGATGGTGTCATTTTTGCACACCCAGCACTCAGTGGCAACAAATATGCAGTCTGCTATGATGATGACATTTTTGACTGATGTGCCCTATTGAAGGTACATGACGTGGGGCACTCTAAGGTATGGCTTTGGAGTTAGGCAGATCAGATCTGTTTTAAAATTCAGATTCCACCACTGATCAGCTATTGAGTATTCTTGGGTACCCAAGTGGCATAACCTCTCTGGGCCTCAATAGCCTCATCTACAAAACAGGGCTAGAGATTTCTTTCTGATGGGTTATGAGAAACTGATAGGGTACCATATGCAAATGCATCTACACACATAGTAGATATAGTAAATGTCTACTATTTAGAATATATAATCACCATTTTGTTGGATTTATTGATGAGATTATAAAAGATAAAATTGGCACAAATACCCAGGAATGAAAGGCCAAATATATTAAAATTAATTTTAAAAATGCGAGACATACTTCATTTGCCAATTACTAACCAGAATCATACAGCATCTGAATTTTCACTAAAATAACCATTATCTTGTCATTTTGATTGGAGAGCTCCGAGGACCTTGTTTTGTTTGTTATTGGAGATAAATTTAGTTTTTGGCAACACTAAAAATGAAAGGAAAAAAGGAGGAAGAAAAAAAGAGAAAGAGAGAGAGAGAAACCAGAAACAAAGAACAAAGGGAAGTAATCTGCTTCCTGCCAGGTCTCTGCCAATATCTAGTTCCCTAATGACTCACCATCTCCCTCCTTACTCCAGAGAGAAGCTAATTTGGTCCATAATTATTCTGTCCCCTGACTCTTCCTGAACAAAAATGAGCACTGAGGAAAGAGCTACACTGTAGCTCAAGCCCAGAGCCCTCGGTCCCCAGGAGTCCTGCTATCACACACGTGTGAACATGAACAAAGTCAACCCACAGGCCCTCCGGAGCTGCTGGGAACTGGTTCCAAATGAAGCTTCAGTGTTTCCATGGCAAACACACATAGCAAAGGCAACAAAACAGACCATCAACCTGGTCCAAGGTCTTGTAAAACACTTATATCTGCTCTCATCATCTCTGTATCTAGCAATTTCCTGAAAATAGAAAGCATTTGTTTTCTTAAATGATGCAACTTGCCAATCAAAAGAGATGATCCTTAGGCCATTAAACTGAGCTCCATTAGAACGCACATGCTTTTATAGACCATCGCCATCTCAAAACAGCATAAATGGGGCTCTGGACAAGCATAAAAGCCCTTTATCTGAAAGTGCAGATCTCCAAAGTCAAAGCAAATGATTACTAACAGTACCTGAACCTATCAGGAGAGGAGAGAAGCTAAGACTGTCCAGTTTAACTTCCGGCTTTGCCAGTTTCTAGCTTCTGCCTCAGTTTCTTCATCTATCACATGAGGAAATTAATAATACCTTCCTTAGAGGTTTCGGCAGAGATTAAATAAGATGATGCATACACAATACTTAGGAGAGTGCTTAGCACATAGTAAGTCCTCAATAAATATATGCTACTAGTGTAACTGTTATTATTGTTGGTGATTCTAGATTTCTACAAAAGGCATATCTATCCCTTTCTACAAAGAAACCTCTGGGGTAGATCATTCTTTTCTTCAAAATGAGCACATTTGTGGGACTAATACCGGATTTAAGCAGTAAATTTTCAACCAAGCCAAAGCAATTCAGAGGGAGAATTTGCCAGGTTTGCCTGGGGTAGAGTGGCCCTAAAATGTTCCCTTGGGCCCAAAGTTTATTACAGAACATCTATCAGAATCTTACTGAGTATACTCCAAAGCACAGGGCTGTCCAATCTCCATCCACCCACTTGCAACCTTAGAAGCTTCTCAACTCCATGCTCCAGGCAGCCACCACCAGTCAGCTGAGGTTGGTAAAGGGAAAAATAAAACCTATTTGCCACGCACAGTGTAGGTCTCTCCCACTTCCAAAAAAGGGGGGGGGGGAATACAATCCTTTAAAATGGTGTTACTGGAGGACAGATGATAACCTCTGCCTAATAGCCAAATGTCACTGTTTGGAAATTTTACCTCTATACAGTCTCATGGGGTAAACTGTGGGAGAACAAACCATTATCATAGTCAAAGTATATCTAAAATTGGAGAAATACTGAAGTGGAGGAGGGAGTTTAGTGTTTTAAGTCTTCCTGAATAACGCCAGGGTACCACTGTCTACAGAAGAGCACTAACTCATTACACAGTAGATTAATAGTAGGAAAAGCTAGCAGGTGGATATGTAGAAATAATAACAATCCCTTTGGCTTTGGGGTGTTTCTAGGCTAGCATGTTTAGGGAGACCTATCCATGGCTGTGAGCAAGCTCTTTCATGGCCATCCGTATGCCGTGTACTTATTTTCATTTACTATATACGCTATGACCCAAAAAAGTTTGGGAACCACTGATTTAAGAAATGAATACATTTTCCAAAGTCCCTTCATTTGTAGTGGTGGCAAAGCTTAGTAAGCACTGCAGGTCCTATTATACTTCTTGATCATGGGTACTAATGCTGATATGTTCTAGAAAAACAAGATATACATTCTTGATCTGAATGAGAACTCAGTCCTATAGCCTAAGCTCAATTATGGTTAGCCTGCTTTGTTTGCAAGGGACACAGTTGCATTAAGGGGAACACAAATAGTGAGAGCTTTTCACAAAGTCCATCAAGGACTTTGCAGGAATGACGCAGGACTCCTATAGGAATGAAGACTTAAGTGATCTCAGCCACAAGAGACTGTGGATTTCCAATCCCATACTCCCCTAATAACATTACTTGATAATACTTTTTGTTTATCTTCGGAGGATTGTCTGCATTTTCTACCAGTTAACTACCAGTTGGCTTCTGCATTCTCTGCTCTTTATCTTTTCCACCAGTTCTTTGCTTCATCCTGTTTTTAGGTTCAGATTCTCATAAATTCAACCTTCTCATAATTCCAGCTGGTTCCTACTTTACCTTGTTTGTCAATCTCTTCCCCCTTTTTCTCCATTCTTTCTGATCTCTTACATCTTTTACTGTCAATTCCTGCTGCAAACTCCCTTGCTGTATATAACCCAGTTCATACTCTTGAGAAGAAGAACCTGGGTGGTCCTACAAGTCCCTGTCTGGTTAGAACCTCAGGCCTCTCAGGCCACTCATCCACCTGTTTTGATTGATCTTGGGTCAAATGCCTACTTGGCTGAAAGGGGTTAGTCACAAAACATGTAACCTTTAATAGATAGGTAGAATGATTTTCTTTTGACAATCTCTAGAGTAAGCTCCCTCAAGGGAACAAGGTTTTACATTTCCACTTCTCAAAAAAAGACCATTTAAATGCATTCATTGTATCATAGATATATTTTTTTGTTAACTTCTTCAATTTCCTCTTCTCTCTTTTCTTCTTTCCATCCATCCATCCATCCATCCATCCATCCACCCTCCCAAGAAATATATATTGAATCCCTTTGTCTCCAAAAGGAATGCATGAGGTCTTCAATGACAATAATGTTTCTCCAGGACTAAGAGCCTACTGGGTAAGAGAAGTTGTCCATGCAAATAATTTTAAGTTCCCTGAGAATGACATAAACAAAATCCTCTAGAAGTTCAAAGGAGGAAGATATTGCTGTTTATTGGAACAAATTTCAGCTGGGCCTTGAAAAATGGACAAGATTTTGATATTCATTCCAGACACAACTAAAACATGAGACTGATCTTAAAAGTTAGTAGGCTTTTGTAATATCATCAATTTTCAACATTTTAAGTTGTAGAATAAATGCATGATAATTTTAAAAATTCAAACCAAACTGAAAATATATAGGATAACATCACTTTACTTACTTTTCCATGAATTTCCCTCTGCAAACATAACTGATATTAACTGTTTTCTATTAACTGTCCAGACATTTTTCCATACCATTTATAATTATTTGATGATGTAGATATTATTAAATCAACTTTATAATGAAACAGGGTGAAAATCTGACTCCAAATAATAGAGCCTAGTAAGTGAAGGAATTAAGAATTCAAATGAGTCCTACTTTTTAAAAGGATTTGAATGTTTCCATTACATCTGGTGGATTGGTGCTAGTAGCTTAAATAGGTATCAAATGACTCAGTTCAGTCTTATGAATAGCTCTTGTTTAGAGAGGATCATTTCATCTTGATCTGGAAGCAAGTCAGAGGTGGGCACTTGTACGTTAGTTACTTCCACCAGAAAGTCTTTTACATACTGAGATGGGTGTTCATTATAGTATAGTATACCTTTTGGTATACTATAACCTTAATTTTTGTCTCCATCGGAAGGTGAATTCTATCCTAAGAGAATAATGATGAAATTGTTGAAGGTTTAAGAGAAGAAAAATCAGACATGTTTCTCCTCTACAAAAGTGCTTTAAAAGTTAAGCCACTGAATTATTGACCATTTTATTGCTAATAGAAAAGTCAACCAAATCTATTTAAGCCTCTTTCTTTCACATCCCAAACGAGACTTCTAAAGGAACATATCAGAGACTATATGGGGGAAACTCAAACTATATGTAGTTGTAGAATACTTACCCCAGACTGCCATGAAAACAGCAAAGAAGACAGTGGCTCCATTGTCAAAAAGGTGGGTCACCTGGAAATGACAGAATCAGAGTTAGGCTGAATTCTCATGTATGATATGGAAATCTGCACTTTTTTCAAGTTATATAAAAATAGTTATGATGAGTTTAGCAGGGGTTTTTCAGTGGATATTTCCTTTGGACCATAAAAAAGAAAGGGGTTCCTTTAAAACTGAAATGGTTCTGATATGGAAGAGAGAATTTGTTCCTTTATGTGGGGAATCATGTAGTTGAACATATATCAGCAGCCCCAATGGTGCTACTAAGAATTCCCTTTTGTGCACTACAAAAACTCTTATACATGCATATGAATATGAATATAGCTATATTTAGGACTAGGAAGGTATTGCTATTGCTGGTTTAAAGGTTTCCAGCTCCCCAAGCTCTGTTTTAATGCTTCATTTATTCACTTCAAAAACATGGCTATTTTGTTTGTGTAGTTTTGAGCAAATTTTTTTCTGGGTTTCTCTGTGGATTTCAGCATTATAAAAGCAAGAGACCAGAAACATTAACAAAATCCATTTCCACCCTTATTAAAGCCTCCAGTAATCACTATATTTACCTACTGCACACAACACAAAGACAGTCAGCAATACTTTATCGCTAGAATAATATAGTCTACTGCAAACACCACAGCAGAAAAGCAAAAAATATCTATTCTTACTGCGTAACTGCCAAGCTCATTTCTGCCTCCAGTATAAATCACACCAATGTCCATGCCAAATTGAAATGATAACTGATGGGTTCATAAAGCATAGCCTTTTAAAAAATATTTTATAGTTCCCTATAAAGTATACTGTACTGTCCCTTGGAGAATGTGCCAAGTATTAGCAGGTCTTTTCATGTTTTCAGAGCATAAAATATTTCATATTATACCAAAAGTTTAAACTTTCTCTTTCTTTGAACACAGGAGAGATAGGAAGCATCCAAACACCTAACGTGAGAAAAACATCTAAAGCCCATGTATTTCATATTCCAGAGGGATGTGCCTGAAAGTTCTGGTGGCACATAGTTGGTTTATGCTCTCTATCTGATAAGTTCGTAGAAGTAGTAACTTGTACCATTATTATAGGTTCTGGAATGAATTGTAGCTGTCATTGGTTTTGGCTGCCCTGATCATTTTGCCTCTATTCTCCTTTCTCCAGGTAACAGATCTCTCTCATACTGGTCCCAAAAGGCATGTGGCTCAAAATAGAACCAATCGGAATACTTCCCCAGGACAGAGATGCAAACATTTGGAGGAGACAATTTTCTGCTTGTGTTATTAATTTGGTAGTAAGCAAATCAGACTGGGTGAGGTATTAACAGGGGCTTCTGTTTCCTAGTAAAATGGTAAGCTAGCTATGCTGATGCTACCCTCTGCCAAAATAGACCACAGAAAAGCAGGATAGTAGATTACAGATGCTAAAAAAGAAAACAAAGACCCAGGGAAGACAAAAAGTTGCCTTGGAAGGATGTTGTGTGTGCGTGATGGTGGTGACGTTGAGGGCAGTAGGTGGCAGAGTGAGAGCACAGGTTAGAAAAAATATGTATATTATGGTCTTGCCTCCAAGTGGTCCTTGGACAGTTAGTTTTCCCTCCCTCAGATAAGTTACAATAAACCAAACCTCCTGCTTGGCTGGGGCATTGGGAAAGTAGGTGCTGCCTGGTCAGCTGTCCATTCTCTCTTAAAACCCAAGGATGGTGGATCACAGTCAACCAAGGGAAAGTGCTTATCCCAATTCTTCTTACATTTAAACAGGTTTTAAAATGAAACTGACCAGAAATGTCCTTTGGTAGAGAAGCAGCACACAGTGGTACCTGGGCCACACTGTCCTCTCTATAACTCACCAGGACCCACAGACAAGGGCTTGGACTTTGGCCTTCAAAGTATTTACTGTTCTAGAGGTATTGGCCCACAGGCCAAAATAACAGAATATTTGGGGAAGACAATTGCCCCCCCCCCAAAAAATTCTCAACTAGGCAATATACACTTTCTGAAATAGCATACACTCTATAACAACAGATTGAGGATTTAAAACAGCCACAAAAAATAAGCACAAAAAATATGCTTAAGGACATAAAAGAAGAAACCTAGAGTCACAGCAGTCAGCTGTGTGAAGAGAACTCATCCACAGAATGATCATATGCATGGGTGGGCAGAGAGAGACCCCTGGGACCTGGGTGGGACCCCTGGGACCCCTGTGTTCATAAAAAGCTGCAAACATCTTCTTGTTCTATCCAGTATTCATGTGCACCTGAAGTCCCATCAAACCACTCAGACATTTCTCTTTTAAAAATATTTTTAGTTATACATGGACACAATATCTTTATTTTGTTTATTTATTTTTATGTGGTGCTGAGGATCGAACCCAGTGCCTCACATGTACAAGACAAGTGCTCTGCCACTGAGCCACAACCCCAGCCCCACTCTGACATTTCTAATAATATCTTTTTATACCTGGGATAGAAGTACATCTCCAACAACAACCCTCCCCTCCCCTTTATTTATTTATTTATTTTTTGGAGAGAGGATCTTGTTTAATTGCAAGAGCCTCACTGGGTTGCTATGTCTATCCTCAAATGGCAATCCTCCTGGCTCAGTCTCCTGAGTCACGGGGATTACAGGTTTGCGCCACCACGTCAGGCTGTAATAAAATGTTTCTAAAGGAAACTTTGGGCATCTCAATTCTGTCATTCTTCATTTTGTTATGTTTCAAGGCCAAGAACACATGTTAGATTCAGAACCTAAACATCTTACAGCTCAGTGAGGCACAGAGGTCAAGAAGATATGCTTTCTGGTCTGATAAACCAAGGCCTGACTACTTAATGTGGTATGCCCATGGATGAATAGTTTTTACCTCTCTGGGTCTCTGCGTAAAATGGGGATAATAATAATTACCTTGAAGTTCCTATGAGAATTAGAAATAATAAATGTGGGTTACCTAGTTATTATTATAACTATAGACTGTTGTTAAAATTATTATTGTTCTAGATAATTTGTTAGGTAGAATAACTGCTAATAGAAGCCCTTATATAATTTAAGTACTCTAAACTATTCATGATGGTCCCTTTAAAGAATTATTAATGTTTTCTCCTAAAGAGAACTTTACCCAAGCATAACTTTACATTAAATAATAAATAAATAAATAAATAAATAAAATCCTAAACCAAAGAAACTCAGCTTCTGTTTCTGAGATTTCCCCAAAGCAGAATTTTAAAACCTGAGTCATTCAGGGTTATCTCATGACCTTTAAATAAAACTCCATTACTGAAAGAACTTCTGATCCTCACCAAATCTCTATTTTCCAAGGTTACTCTGTTAAATTTGTTCTCATATACCAAAGATAGGAAAGTGTCTTGTGCTTTTCTGGTTCCTAGTGACACATACTAAAAGCCTAAATCTTTCTAAAATCACAGCTGACTTCTGTGGTTCCCTGAACCACAGGGACCAGCCACCTGCAGTGCTAAAGACATCCTGGATGGGCGGGATCTGGGCTCCCTTCAAATGTTCTCATTTAAAAGGAACAAAAATGTACAAGACCAACAGAGTAATTAGATAGATCCAGGCTGCAGTAATTGCAGAGGTTCAATAAAATCTGCCAACTCTTTTATATCTGGAATTTGGGCAAATCCATATGCAGTGATTCTTGGAAAAAGAGTTCATTAACCCAAACTCCAGCTAATTTTTTTTTCCATTAGTGACATTGCCCCTAGGTAAAAAGACTCTTGGGATTAGATAAATGTGTCCAATAATAAAGTAAGGCATAGCCTGAGAAAGGGACATAACAAAAATCTGATGGAAATAATGGTGCCATGTTTTTTTTTTCCAAAGCACTTTCACATACACTGTCTTCTTCAGTCATGACATGCCAATGGAGTGGAAAGAAGATATGTATTACTTGCATTTTATACATGAGAAAACTCAGTTTCAGAAAAGCTGTATATGTACAACAAGGTCAATGAGGTAAGCAGCTGAGCCGGCTGTGAATCACAGTCTTGTTCACTATAATGATGAGAAAGAGGGAGAAATGATGGCAGCTATTACTTACTGACATTATGCTCAGTATATATTTTACCTCACTTCTTAAAACAAACATGTGAAACAAACCTGATGTTCTTCATTTTATAGATGAGAGAGCTCAGCTTCAGGGAGGTTAAATAACTTGTTCCCAGATAAGTAGCAGAGAGCAGTTAAAAAATCCAAACCTATATATGTCATGTGTCCCTGTGGAGAGCAGGCTGAGCCCTCCCTGAGTTATTCCATGATGTATAGAACAGTTTTTAGGCTGTGTGTAGACCTTTGTGACTCCATTTTGTAAAGCAGTAGTTTGCCATACGCTACTCCATTCTGAGTTTAAGTGCTGAGCTGGGATAATTCCACACTTCGTTTGTACAAGTAAACAACCACCATCTGCCTGGCACAACCATAAGGCATAAACTAATCAATCAATCAATCATGCTATTAAGAATGACCCCCTGTGAATTTATCAAATTAGTCAGGAGCACACAATTGCATGGGTATAGCATATCAAACTCACATTGGAAAAAACCAGTCCCACAAGCTTATTGAATATACCAGACCACCAAATGATGCAATCCCCTCACTTGAAACCCATAAAAGGAGGGACACCCCAAGACTGGATAAGGCAGCATCCTGACCCATCACCTGGCCTCTGGTCACAAGTCTTGCCTAGAAAAATTGATATAGCAATGAACCTCCATCTCTGTCCTTGGGCCTTAGTAGAGAGTGGTTTCTCCTGCCTGTGATGACTACACATGGCGCACTCCAAGCTGACACTGCTGTTCATCTGGACCTTGGCCTAGAATAAGTTCTTGCACTTTGACAGCTCTGCACCCTGAACAAGTTCTTTGGGTAGTTCCTAATCTTATCTGACCATCTACGGTGACTCTTCACATTTGCATCTCTCTCTCTGCCTTTGCTTAGTTCATCCTCCTGAATCCCTATGGTACCTTTAATCCTTTCTTAGCCTTTCTTTTATATGTATATAGATAGATATTATATATATATGTTTATATATATACATATATATTAAATATACACATATATTTGTGTAAAGTATAGTGTGTGACTTGAGTGTTAATAGATATTAGAAATTAAAATTGGAGTAAAAGAACCTGTGATTGTCCAGCTTATGACTACCAGGTGAGTCTCACAAGTATTCAGTGAACTGCCACTGATGAAAATGGTGTAGCTTGTGAATTTATTATTCAATAAATTCTGACATTGTAGAAAGACACAAATGTGTTTGGTCTATGTTAATGAAAAGACTTGCTCATGACAGTCTCCAATAATAACACAAGAATACTTAGAGCATGGGTTTTAGTCATTTTTCCTGTCATGGATCCCTTTGGCAGTCTGGTGAAACCTGTACACACCTTATCAGAATAATATTTTTAAATGTAAAAAGAAGTAGACAGGATTACAAGGGCAAAACAACACAAAACACACCAATTCTCTCAGAATATACAATATTATGAGAGACCTATATCATTGCTCAATGTGTCATCAACAATACAAATAAGTTACTTTAAATAACAACAAAAATTTGAACTTTTCTCTTTGCACTGTGTCATGCTTTAGCTTCTTGAGATGATACCTAGAAACCTATCTTTTAAATACATGTTATTATGGTTTGAATATGACGTATCACCTACAAAGTTCATGTTAGACGATGCAGGAATATGCAGAGGTGAAACAATAAATTATCAGAGCTGTAACCTCATCAGTGGACTAACCCATTGGCTGGATTAACAATTTGAATGGATTACTATGTGTAACTGCAGACAGGTAGAGCATGGCTGGAGGAGGTAGATCACGGGGGGGGGGGTATGCCCCTGGAGATAATGTATCTTGTCCCTAGAATCTGCTCCCTTCCCCATTTCTGGCTGCCATTAGCTGAAAAATATTCTTCCACTATGCCCTTCCCCATGATTTTCTGCCTTACCTCAATCCCAGAGCAATGGAGTTGGCCAACCATGGAATGAACCTGAGACACTGTGAACCACAATAAACTTTTCCTTCTCTAAGTTGCTCTTGTTAGGTATTTTGGTCACAGTGGCCAAGAGCTGACTAATACATATGTCCATTTAAAAAGATGTTTGCATTAGACTACTGAATGATGGCGATAAGTGTATCCTACAACATTAGCTTGCATATGAAAGACTGGAAATGACAGAGAATATAGTTACTCACGGTCCCTCAGGGAGGTGTATGTCAAATTCAATCCACCTAATATGCTGCCTGTTTGGATTTACCTTGGCATAAACACAGCTGTCAGACAGCCTCATGAATGGACAGTATTTATCACACACAGGACACATGATGATATCTGTAGCTTGGCAGACTTCTTTACTGGAAAAGAAAACAGAAAAAGACTGCTTTTTGATGACATGGACCATCGTTTTTCTCCTGCAACTTCATTAAAATGTTCAACTGATAAAATTCAGTAGATTAAATTTTTGCTCTTGGAAACTTCTTTGTCTTTTCTGTTTTAATATAAATAAGTTCCTATACAGTTTAATAGTTTGATAAAGCTACTTATTTATGAAGCTGTTTCTTGGCTTTACATATTAATGTTACACTTGGGAAAATATATGAAACAAAACATCGGTGGTCATACCCCAAATTATTTAAAAGTTCTTCACAAAATTTCTTAGGTCTGAAGTAATTTCATAATGAATTATGGAAGCAACAAGATACCTAAAAATGCCTAATTTAAACTCTGTGTGCATGACAAAACTAAAAATGGAGGACTAAATAGAAATAACTTGGGACCTTAATCCTGGGAGAAAATTATATCTCATTAACAATTTCAGTAAGTAAAATATTTCAATAGGGAGGAGACTCAATCACTCACTTTTATTTTTGTGATCACTTTAAAAAGTTACATATATTATTTAAGGTCACCATCCAGCTTTGCAATAAGATTTTTGTAAATATCTTAAACTATATTCTGGTGAGAGAACCAAGGAAACAATGATTGACTGTGAACCATTCCCAGGACACTGGTAAGTTGGTGAGCTGTATTTGTGATCTAGGTATTTAAATGGTCCTTATAAAAATCAGAATTCATGAAAAAGGACTGTAAGGCCATTATTTGAAGTAGGTATTAGTTTTAGGAAAGGTAAAAGAAGGAAGAGAGCAGTTTTTAGCCAGTGAATGAAAGTGATTTGCTCCAGGTGTATGTATGTCTATAAAGGCAACTTTCGCTTCCATAATAGCTGAAGCACGTAGCAGCAAGAACAATGGGTGGAGACAAGTAGTGAATTGAGCCTTTTGAGGTTTTCCATCAGAGATTGGGAAGGAAGTTGGAATGAAAAGCTGTGTTTCCAGTCTGAGAATACCCCAAAGCATAAGGAACCATTTTTTTTATTAAATGTTCAAAACATTACAAAGCTCTTGACATATCATATTTCATATATTAGATTCAAGTGGGTTATGAACTCCCAGTTTTACCCCAAATACTGATTGCAGAATCACATCGGTTACACATCCACATTTTTACATAATGCCCTATTAGTAACTGTTGTATTCTGCTACCTTTCCTATCCCCTACTATCCCCCTCCCCTCCCCTCCCATCTTCTCTCTCTACCCCATCTACTGTAATTCATTTCTCTCCTTGTTTATTTTCCCATTCCCCTCACAACCTCTTATATGTAATTTTGTATAACAATGAGGGTCTCCCTCCATTTCCATGCAATTTCCCTTTTCCCTCCCTTTCCCTCCCACCTCATGTCTCTGTTTAATGTTAATCTTTTCTTCCTGCTCTTCCTCCCTGCTCTGTTCTTAGTTGCTCTCATTAAAATACTCTGCAAAGGCAGGCCCACCCGAGAGCTCCCCGTACCTGACTTGGCAGTGATCCAGGGTGGTGACTCCATACAGAAAGACGAACAATCCGATGAAGGCAGCTGGGAAGAGCATGCCGGTATACCAGCCCAACCAGGCAAAGTACAGCCCGATCTTCTCTCCAAAGTACCGCCTGTGTGAGGCACGACAGACTTAGAAATTACAGTCAAGTGTGGGAAGTTCAGCCCTCGAACACTTTGTTCAGTCATTTTACACTGTATTGGCTGGCCTTCCTGATAAAACGCGGAGAAGGTAAGCGAAGAGAAGGGAACATTTGATCCAATCTAGGCTTGGGGTTTAATTTCTTCTCCTTTTACTTTATATCAGAAAGAGAATTGGCCCTTCCATCCAAGAGTGGGATTATACACAAGCATGTTCTGAGAACACAGATTGGATTGGAAGGGGCCAGAGTAGGAAAAGGGAGGCAAAGTAGGGGACACCTGTTATAATAGGTAATAGATGGAGATAAAGGGAAAAGCAGAAGACATGCAGGGATGCTAGGGGGTGGTTAGGCTCAAGAGGTCTGGAGCAAATATGAGCTACTGGACAAGAAGTATTTAAGAGATTAGATTCCTGAGACACTCCACAAATCCGTCTACTCATTCCTCTTGTTTCTGCTGACATAAATCCTGCTGCTCTTCCAGGACTCAGTTCTCAGGGTCAGGGGTGCTGACCCGCATCCATCCCTTCCATTTTTCTGAGTAGTAAAACTTAGAGCCTTCCTGATACACGTTACCTCCCTCATTGTGGATGGTCTGGTATTTTTCTAATTATCTCCAGAGTGCAGGGCCCGTTTGCCTGGAGGAAAATGAGTTTCTCAACACTAGAGACCATTTATCTTTGTCAACGGTACTTAGCACAGTATTAGAAATAAAATGAACAGCTAATTAATACTCATTGAGTCACTGTAAAATCTTGATCAAAACACTGTCACGGGTGGAGATAGTTTGCCCGAAGTAATGATCTTAATTTCCAATCAATCTAATTCTGTAACATGGGACTGAGGTTGGGAAGAGAATTTTTTTTCCCCCTTTCTCACTATTCTTCTTCATGCATTGAGTCTGGTCAAAGGAAAATTATCTCATCTCAGAAAATATTTTCAACTCATCCAGATCATCTGGATCATTTGCTACCAACACAAAGAATAGTACATAATTCGTCAATGTCCTTGGAGCATCAGGAATAAGCACTTGGCAACAAGGTAACGGGGGCTCTCTTAGGAAGAACAATTACTCAGGGGTTGAAATAGTTCTCTTTTTGTTTTTCCCCCAGAGCTCACTTTTTAGGGCCCCAGTGTAAGTGAAACACATCCAGCTAGTCTAGGAAATGAGACATGATGCTCTCATTAATGAGGAATCCATGAAGTGAGGATGGTCATTAGTCAACCTTAATAACCAGTCTCTACATAAACAATGAGATGTCAGAGAATAGGGCTGTTATGGCAGAAGGTTGGGCAGATATGATTTTTAAAAACATACATTTTCACTTCACCATTATCATATATTAAAAGCTGATATACTTTCTGACCCGTAATTAAAGCAAATTTTAAATGCTGGTAGCTTTCAATTAAAATTAAAATAAGGCTGAAGTGTATTGGAATGTGCTATTTACATGGTAAAAGTTGAGTATCCCTTATCTAAAATGCTTTGGATCAACAGTGTTTCATATTTTGGGTTTTTTAAAATTTTGGAATGTTTACAAATATATAAGTTAATTTGAAGACAGTACCCAAGTGTAACATGAAATTCCTTTGTTTCATACACACCTCATAAACATAGTCTGAGGGTAATTTTGTGCAATATTTTTTTGTATGCCTACATTTTTTGGTGGTAGGTACCAGAGATTGATCTCAGGGACACTGAATCACTGAGCCACATCCCCAGATCTATTTTGAATTTTATTTAGAGACAGGGTCTCACTGAGTTGCTTAGCACCTTGCTATTGCTGAGGCTGGCTTTGAACTCATGATCCTCCTGACCAGCCTCCCTAGCTACTGGGATCACAGGCATATGCCACCGCACCCTGCTCCTATGCCTACGTCTTGACTGTGATGCATCCCATGAGATCAGGTGTGGGATTTTCCACTTGTGGCATCATGTTAGTGCTCAAAGAATTTTGGATTATGGACCATTTTGGATTTTTTGATTTTTATATTAGGGATACTCAACAATATTCCATTTTGTGATTAATGCATGTAAGCAGTATTACCTCTCTATAGAACGATTTGTCAATGGCAGTCACAAGGGTAACCTGCTCCTCAAGTGGTCTCCCAGGGAGCCTTGCCCATCTCCTATGCCCTTCCTGGGCCCCAACCTTGTCAGAGGGAAAGTCAGTTTACCCAGAAAACCAGTGTCCTCTGACAAACTACCCTCAGGGAAGAAGTGGAATTACAGCAAGAACTCTGCACTTCGGAACCTTTTTCCCCTCCGTGATGTGATGGCTCATCTTTCAGTGAAGACTTTCTCTCTGCAGCTGGTTAAAAACTCACCTGACAAGATCCAAAGGCTGGTATTTATACCACACGCCCCAGGAAGCCCAGCACTCATAGAGTAGATGCCGGTGGTTCACAGCTCCATGGGTTCGAATGGAGTTCTTACTTCTGTAACTTCCCTGGGATAAAAGCACCATTGCCAATGAGGGGATATCCACACAGCCACAAGGAAACGCTGAGGGTAACATTAGCAGGAGTAGCAACGGGGTGAGAAGAAGGAAAAAGCAGCCCTCTCTGTTAAAAGGTACATAGTTGGGTTAATCTTGCTGATAATGCCATCTGGTAAACATCAGGCAGGTTTGAACTGAGTTCGGATTCAGTCCCACTGCTCTTTATGTAGGAGATCGTGGACGAGCCCCCTAAATACTCTGAGTCCTGATTTCCCAATGTCATAGAACTGCCCAAGCGTGATTAGATCTCTTCCCTGTTTCACTCAAGGTAGGGTCATTGGTACCAACAGCCATAGCCACAGCCTTTTCACAGCCTGATCAACAGGAAAATCCTGGAATGTGAAAGCTGGAAGCCACCTTGGGATTCTAATCATTCGAATCAAATTCAACCTCCTCATTCAACAGATGAGGGAACCCAGGGCCAGAGAGGTGGTTGTTTTTCTGAGGTCAGTTCATGGCAATGGTAGTTTGACCAACAGAAAATAAACCTTCGGAGGCAAATGAATTATTCACATCAGCCTGAGAATCCCATTCTTAATGGAAAGAATAAAGAGGTGGGAATAAAGGAAGGTGGGTGTGTCTCACTCAGTTCAACCACCAACTCACTATGTGACTCCAAGGAGGGTGAACTTTTCTCTCAAACTCTATTTAAATTTGTAACATGGAACAAGGGCAACAATACCTGTCCTTCCTGCCTATGAAGGTGGTTGTGAGGCCGAATAATATAAATGAATTAAACTGAGAGCAAAAAGTTAAAAAGGGAGCTGGGCGCGCTGGCGCACACCTGTAATTCCAGCAGCTTGAGAGGCTGAGACAGGAGGATCACAAGTTCAAAGCCAGCCTCAGCAAAAGTGAGGCACTAAGCAGTTCAGTGAGACCCTGTCTCTAAATAAAATGCAAAACAGGGCTGGGGATGTGGCTCAGTGGTCAAGTGTCCCTTAGTTCAATCCCTGGTTACCCTCCACCCAAAAAATTTAAAACAGTAATGGTACTATTATTGTGGTTGTTATTACTAATTTGGAAACTTTCTTTTCATAGAATGTAGGGCTTTACTCTGTAGAGACTCCCACAAATTACTCTGTAGGTTTTTTGTAGCTGCCTCTGCTCGGATATCCTCATGCCAGGCTATCTACTCCCCGGCCATTGTACATCTGCCCACCATTACTTGGATATATACCAGGGGTCAGGGCTTGGAGTGGGGAGAATGTGGTACCCATAGAAACATTCTCTAGGCAAAGCCAGCCTATAACTACAGGAAGCTACACAGAAACTTTTGGGAAAAAAATCTGTCTTCAGAGTTCAGAAATACATGCCTGTGGCCTCTGTAAACCTTTGTGTCAAAATGATTGCTTTGGTCAACCTAAAAGAAGAATTTAAAAAAGTGTCTCTCAGTCATCTGCAAATAGCATTTCAGACCACAGCTTCTAGTTTTCTTAATAAATATGGTTCTAAAAATTCTACCTCACCTTTGACATCCTCTTAGTGTTCAAAATCAAGAGAAAAAAATTGTAAGCCAAACAAAAAGTACATTTTGGGAAGACTTGCCATTTATGGAGAGGTGGAATTGTCCTCCAAAGTTTATTGGCAAACAGTTTAAACCTGGTTAATTTGTTTGCACAGAATTGGGGCTAGGACATTTGTCTTGTAGTCTCTGTGTCCTATAGTGATGGTACATGGTAGAGCTTAACACTGTGAAAATGACAATAACCTCTCAATAATCATGAGAGAACTCAGGTATTGAATTCTGGGTTAGATAATCCAAGATCTACTGGAAAACCAAATTAAGCATGATCACCATTATGCTTATCAAAGTCATTATGTATCACAAAGACCAGGAAGTAAATAAGGAAAATGTCAACATCTATACATATCTTATAATGATGAATACAATACTATTAATTTCCTTTATCACCCTTTGTTTATTGGAAACTTTGCAAAATGACTTCCTACCACTCTTTCAAGGAATACCTACAAATTTATTTATTGCAAAGACTATCTATTTCAAAAACATTCTCCTCTCTGTCTGGTGCCTCATGCAAATTTTCAACGACTTTTAAATTGCATGATTTACAGTCCCTAAGCTGTTCCTCTGAATTCATGCTGAGTGACTCTTAAGTGTTCTTTCAATTATAGAAAAAGACATAGAGAAATAAATCTATGCTGAGGGAGAGATAAAAAGAATGCAGATAGACCCTCCCCGATTACCCATTAAACAAATCAAATTCATTCTGAGCAAATATCTACAGTTCTGAGCCATAGCCACAAACTCAATTGATGACTATCCCTAGAAGCCAGTTTTAGTAACAAGTTAAAAGGAAGAAGAAAATGCAGCACAATACCTCATGCAGGGGAAAAGCAGCTTCATAGGAGCCATTGGTAAGCAAGCGATTCAGACCTAAAGCAACAAATAAGCCCATTCCAGTTAATAGTGAGTTTAGATCCTCACGATTCTCAAGACTACCAAGATTAGTACTTTCTGGAAAAAAAAAAAAAAAGAATCTAGGCTTTAAGAAAATTCAAACCTACGTGGGGTGACCAACAGTTTAAAAAGAAAACTTTGCAATCTGCTAGGTAATTGGGATCAATCGCTGGGAAATCTGTTTGTTTTAAATATTGAGTTGTCAAGAATGAATAGATTCAAAGTGTACAGTGTGATAATTTGATATACATAATACACTATCATGATTATGACAATCTAATTAATGACTATATCCATCACCACCTATGCTGTACCTTAGGTCTCAGAACTTATTCATTTTATAAGTGAAACTTTGTACCCTTTGACCAGCATCTTCCTGTTTCTCCTTTTCTATTCTGCTTCCAAAAGTTTGACTTGTTTAGATTCCAATAAGTAAAATCATGCAGTATTTGTCTTTCTGTGTTTGGCTTATTTCACCCAGAAAAATATCCTCCAAGTTCATCCATGCTGTCAGAATGGCAGGATTTTTTTTTCTTTTTATGGCTGAAGAACATTCCATTGTGTATATGTACAATTTCTTTATCCACTCATCTGCCCATAGACATGTAGGTTGTTTCTGTATCTTGGCTATCGTGAGTAATGCTGAATAAACACAGGGGTGCACATACCTCTTCAACATACTGATTTCACTTTCTCTGGATGTGTACCCAGAACTGGAATTGCTGGGTCATATAGTAATTCTATTTTAAATTGTTTGAGAAACCTCCATACTGTTTCCACAAGGACTATACCAATTTCCATTTCTACCAGCAGTGTATGGGAGATTTCTTTTCTCCACATTCTCACCATATTTAACTCTTTATCTTTTTGATAACAGCTTTTCTAATTCTAATGGGTGTGATATGATATCATTGTGGTTTTGATTTGCATTTCTCTGATGATTAGTGATGTTGAGTACCTTTTCATATTCCTATTGGCCATTTGCACATTTTCTCTAGGAAAATGAAAAATGTCTATTTAGGTCCTTTGCTTATTTTTAAATCAGGTTATCTTTTTTTTTTTTTGCTATTGCTATCTGTAAGTTTCATACATATTTTGAATATTAACCCTTTATCAGATATATGGTTTGCAAATATTTTTTTCCCATTTTGTAGATTGTCTTTTCAATTTGTTGTTTGTTTCCATTGTTATGTAGAAGCTTTTTGGAAATCAGTTTTCAAACACAAAAACAATGAAGCACATCTAGTACAGTGCTTGGCATAGAAGGGAATGCACAGAGAGAAGCAGATCAATGTGTCATTTAAAAAAAAAGGATAATTTTAAGTCAGAAGCTCTTCTGTTTTGACCTAGAAGCTTCATTGTGGAAAAACCTAACTCTTCTGCATTAGACTAGTGGTCCGACTTTGGAAAAATTCCTTTGTCCTCAGGCTTCAATTTTCTCATCCATAAAATAGGAGTGTAGGTAAATACATAGATCTTTTAAAAGAATAGCTTTAATGAGTTATAACAAAGATATGATAAATAGAACACACTTGAAGTGTATAATTAGATATATTCTGGCATATGTACTTACTCATGAGACCATCAACACAACTAAGATGTTCATCAAACTTCCAAAGTTTTATCATGCCACTTAGTAGCCTGCCGTTCTTCCTCACGTTGTCTCCATGCAAACATTGATCTGCTTTTTCTCACTATCAATCGTCTGCATTTTCTAGAGTTCCATATAAATGTGGTCAATAAGTATTTGCTATTTTTCATCTGACTTCTTTCACTCTAAATAATTATTTTGGGATTCATCTATATGGTTATAAATGACTATCAGTAGTTTCTTTCTCTTTATTGCTGTGTAGCTTCCATCATCTGGTATATAACAATTTGTTTATGTGAGTATATAAGAATTTTTTGTATATTTTCCTGATGATGGACATTTGGGGTATTTCTAATGTAGGGCTATTACAAATAGAGCTGCTATTAGTACTCATGTAAAAGTTTGCACGGATGTGTGGCTTCACTTTTTCTTTGAATAAATTCATAGATGTGCAATGGCTAGATCATACAGCAGGTATGTGTTTAGTTTTTTGAGAAAACGCCAACTGTTTTCTTGAGTGTTTGTACAATTTCACATTTTCATTAACAGTGGACGAGGGTTCATGTTCTCCCGCATCCTCATCAACACTTGGGAGTGGTGAGTCCTTTTCATTTCAGCCATTCTAATGTGTGTGTTGCGATTTTCATTGTGGCTCTAATTTTTATTCCCTCATGAATAATGTTGCTAAAAATATTTTCATGTGCTTGTTTGCCACCAACATATCTTCTATGATATGTGTTTAAATCTTATGCCCATTACAAATTTTTTATAACAAGATTTTTTTTAATAGTTGTAGATGGACAGAATGTGTTTATTTTATTTGTTTATTTTTATGCGGTGTTACGGATCAAACCCAATGCCTCACATATGGTAGGCAAGTGCTTTGCCACTGAGCTACAGTCTCAAATCTATAACAAGTTTTGAGAGGTTTTGATATATTTTAGATACTGTTAGACATATGCTTTGGAATTTTTTCCTTAGTGTGTGGCTTCTCTTTTTATTCTCTTAAAAATCTTTCTCTAAAGAGCAAACTTTTAATTTTGATGAAGTCCAACTTATCTATTTGTTTATTTTATGATTTGCATCTTTTTAATGAATTGTAATAGATTAACTTTCTTTATCATTATAAAATGAACTTTCTTTATCCCGGGTGATATTCTTTGCTTTGAAATCTACTTTTCTGGCATCAGTATATCTACTTAAGTTTCCTTTTTATTATGGTAACGTATCTTTTCCCATCCCTTTACTTTTAACCTATTTGTCTCTTTATATTTAAGGTGCTCTTCTTGCAGGAAGTAATAACTTAGACTGTGTTTTATTCCATATATTAATCTCTGGTGTTCGGATTGAGGTCTTTAGACCACTTATCACTGATAGTTTTAGATGTACATACAAGTCTGTGACCACACTGTTTTCTACTTGTTCCATTTGTTCTTTTCTTATTTTATGGGTTTTTTTTTGGTACTACTTATTTTTCATGATTTCATGATGGCTCTTTAGCCATCACTCTGATAGTGGTTGATTTAGAGCTTAGAGCACATCTTTCACTCATCATAGTCTACCTTCAAGTGAAAGTCCCATGAAATTGGAGGCTGCTTTTCTTCCCTTAATAACCTTTAAGCTATTGATAACATATACTTTACTTTGACATATTTTATAAACCTCACATTATAGTGTTATTATTTTGATTTAAGTGGTCAGTTATCTACTCATGATATTTAAAGCACAAGAATATTTATATATTGTTTCCTGAAGGACTGTCTTTAACATATCTTATAGGAGAAATCTTATAGTGATGAATTCTTTCAGTTTTAATATGTCTGAAAAATTCTTTATTTTACCTCCATTTTGGGGAAGATTTTTTTCACCGGTATCGAATTCTAAGTTGACTTTTTTTTTTTCTCAATACTTTAAAGATTTGCTCTATTGTCATCTAATTTGATTATATTCAAAGTGAGAAATATGCAATAAAGTTAACCTTTGTGCCCTTGTATGGACATGTCTGCAGATCTTGGAAACTCTACTTTCTGGAACTTTGTTCTGTGAGCTATAAATGCCTGGGGCTCCCGGGACTCTCAGCAACATCTTCTCAACTTGAAATCTCCCCAGCTTTGCCTGGATTCTCCTTCCTTGCCAATCGAAGGGTAGTCAGTTGTGGGGCTCATCCCATTTGTTTTCTGTTTCCAAGGATCCCTGATTTGGGTTTCCTAATGTTCAGTGTCTTGAAACTAACTGCGTCATATAATTTATCTTTTTCCTTTTTTGGTTGTTTCAGGTGGGAGAATAAGTCTCATGCCTGTTCTTTCACCTTGGCCAGAAGTAGAAGTTTAACATGTTGCTCTTTAAAGTTACTTTCAGGTCAAGACTTATGTTACATAAAGCTTTGATTTCCTGGAGCATCTACTGAATATTCTATATATGTCCTTGATACATTTCAAATATCCCAGATGTTAGAAAAAATAGGATCACAGAGACATAATAAGAGACTCTGATGATAACCTTTATGTTTATCATAACTTATCAAGTCCTGCAAAGTGATAAAGTAGCTCATATTTAAAGTTTACGACTTTACAAACTTCACTTTTAAAAACACACATTTTGAAAATACAAAGACCTTTCAAGATTCATTGTATGCACACATATTGCTCAATGAATCTTTGTTGAGTTATTAATTGCTCTATCTTAAAGTGAGCTTTACCAGGTTTGATTTTCACAGTTGCAATAAATTCAGAGTAAGTTTGAAAAACTTACATAGTGGCAGTTTATACTCCACTAAAACACCCTTATGAATCATGTCTACAAATCAATATTTTTGTGTTATTTCTAATCAATGTTGGCTCATGCAAGATGACAGAAAGTTTCAGGCAGAAAATAACATTGGATAAACATTAATTCTATCAAGAAATTAAATTTTCTTCCAACTTCCAGGTTGTTAATTTGTGAAACCAAAGATGACAACAAAGTAAGTAAATAGACCATTTGTAGTTTTACTCTACATTTTTAATCATAATGCATAATCTTGGCTTAATAATTTATTCTGTGAACGGTTATATCTAATTAGACATATTTCAATTTCATCCTTATTGAAGTGCTGAAGGTTTTAAAGATAATCCTTCACCTCATTTCATCAAATCATAGAAGCTTTTAGAATCTCTTTACTATACTTCAGTGCTCCTTCAGAACACTGAAAAAACATGGTCTCTGCCCTTCTTTTATCTCCTTTTGTCTAACTGTAAAAACAGCTCCCAATTTGAGATGCAAATATTATTAAACCATAATAATTGCTGTATGGCCTCACAGTACTGTTGGCAATTGTGTAGGATACTCATAAGGAGACAGCAATCATTTAAAAAATATTTTCAGTTCAGTTCAAGAAGCATTTTTTGAATTCTTTCTAGAAGCCAGACACTGTGCTAGGCCATGATAATGAAAAGATGAATAAGGCAGCTTCTTTATAGTTTTGAAGCTTTTTATCTAGACCAGCAGTTTTCAGTAGTAACTTTTCAGCATACTAGTTTGTCACAATGAATTGCAAGGCAGACTGCAAATGCTAAAACCAGTGTTAGTAAGGGGGCTGTCTTTTGAGTTATTTGTGTTTTATGAAGTAATCCAGAATAGCTACTGCCATAATAATTTGACATTCACTCACTTGTTTTCTAGTATATTCATAACTAAAAAAAATAAAGTATGGTAGAAAGGTATACATGCTATCCAAATTTGTTGAAAAAAAACTGACAAAGTTAATATTTAAATTACTTAGGATGCAAAATATTGGCAGTGGTTCTTTTTAGGTGGTAAATTTGCATAATGTCATTGAAAGCAATTGTAGACAATAAGAGTTGTATAATATTAAAATCATCAAATAAACACTCCAAAAATAATTGTCATAGGAATTCAGAAGAGGGAATAATTCCTTTAAGTTAGATGGGCCCAGAAGACTTTATGGAGAGGGTATATTTTAAGAATGAATGAGTTCTGTAGAGAGAATGGGTTGTGTTCAACTACAACACCATCCAAGTTATGAAAGATCTACATTAGGTTTATTTCTCTACATGCACCTGCACCGACTTTCTCTGAATATATATTCCAGGTATATTCGGATCTAGACCAGGTAGCTATCTATTTCTCCCTATTCTATTTTAATTTATGCAGCTTGGGATCAAAGTAGATTTTTTTTGGCAGCTTCATTATTCTAGTGACTCACACTGAGCTTGAATTCAACTCAACTCTCAAATCTGTTCTTCTCATGATGTTGTTGAGAAACATTTCTCCCACACTGTACTGGGGCAGTTATTTTGCTGATCTGAGTGTAGGACTTTACATTTACAAACTGTTAAATGTCATCTTGCTAGATTTGGCCTAGAGTACCAACCTGCTGAGATCACTGAGGTTCCTGACTCCAATGTATATATCCTTCAGCTTTGCCCCATGAGAGCAATAGATTATGTATCAGTTATCAATGTATTGTGCCCTTTAGCTCCAAATGCATCTTGACTGTGTGCTTTGAAGTAATGGAGCTGTCAGCTGGTAATACCTCTATGTGTTAACTGATGGAGGAAGGAGTTCCTCTTCCTGATACTGGTATCTTTCACCAGGCTTTTGCTGCGCCCATTTTTATAGCACCCATCTCCTGTAGTACGTGGTGACCAGCAGCACATGACACTCCCCAAGGGAGTAGCTCTGTGGGTGGCTTCACAGAGCAGCGTGACTGGAGCAACATATGCCAATGAGCAACTTCCCTTAGACCCATGTAGGCAGCTCCCCCAGACTCCAGACAGCAGACCCCCAGCAGCTCTCCACCAGACTCCTTTGCCCAGCTGCACCCCTGCCAATAGGGTCTGGATTTCAGCTTCGTCAGAGGAAACTGCTAATCTCTACTATTCTTCTATTCTTCAGCATTCCCTTGACCAGCCAATCTTTCATGACTCCAATCTCTGGTCATAGTTAGTTATTTATATTAAACTTTCCCTGTCCAGATTATATGTGCTTTTGCTTCTTTATTGAGCCCAGACTGATATAGGTCATTATTAAAAGTATCAGTAAAATCTTTGTTGGGACTAAGCCTCCCAAACCTTTCTAACACACAATTGCCTGTTTAATAAGGCAGGAAATTTGGTAATTTAATATGGGAAGATTCTCATAAAAAAATGCCTAAAATATAAATTGTGGAGGCTGTTTCATGGGGAAGGTGATTATTTGGAGAATTAAGTGTGACAACTCCCTCAGCCTGGAACCTTCCATCCTCCCATGCTGCCTCCTTATCACTCAGGTCTCAATTCAGATTTCAGGTCCTCAGGAGGTTTTCCCTGACCACCCAATCTCAATGACCTTGGCCAGTCTATCTCTGCAACCACCCATTTTAATTTCTTCATGTTATTTACTATATTTACCTGTTTGTTGTTTTCTCCCTCTACCTTCTTGGGCAAAATCTCCAGAGTAGAATTGTGCTCATCTCCCTAACTCCTTGCTCAGTGCCTGGCACAAGGTAGGCACTCCATAAAGATTTGTAGAATTGAGAGAAATTCTCCATGATCTTAGATTAATGACATGATGTGCTTTTTAGAGAAGATACATAAGGATGCTAGGAAGATTTTACACTTATGGACAGCTCCTCAAAGTAATGGAGGTTTTATAAATGATAAGCATTTCTAGAATTGACTCAAAAGTAATGAAATCAAAGGAAGAAAACTAATCCCCAAATCTAAATGTAGTATGTCATACCCCATATGCCACTCACCGATTTTGTTTTTTCCTTCTTCGTACTTTATTCTTTGCAGAATGTGATGTACAATTCTACTTCTTGTGGCATTGTTGAAGAAAGTGTCTTTGTTGTGGATGATGAAGCTGCACACACACATTGAAAACACAAAGCTGAGGATTAATTGGCAGTGAGAGATCTCATGTGTTATCATTGGGTGCTGCTCAGATGGAGGTATCTTGAAGCCATCCTAAATGAACAGCAGGAGAGAGCCCAGGGATGGCGCCAAAGCAGTAGGACCATGAGTCTAAGTAGTTTTGGTTCTCAGAATTCTGAGCAGTAACAGCATTAAGCCAGGAAGGAGCTGGAGATAAATGAAATTATAAAACCTTAAAACGAACTGATAACAAATATAGGTCTTATTTTTTCACTTTTGCTTAGTAAGGTCATGAAATAGATTCAACTAAAGATTTGTTTTGTTTTTATCTCCATGTCCTTTACCCTGCCTCTTCCCATGTTATAATCAGGTGGTTCTCCAGGAATTTTTAGATTTGAAACTGGCTTGAGTGGTGGATATAGAAGTTCGGTAATGAACTCTGGTCTGGCTCAGGGGTGAGGTGAGGGGCCAGTTTTGGGAAATCATCTCTGTCCCTCACTCTCCCATGGTCTCTACTGGAGGGAACCCAGTAGTATAAGCTTAAGCATAAACTTAAGATATGTTTTTTAACATTTAACCAGTGGCCTATCCAGTCTTTATAGCTTTCAAACGGCTCATAGGCCACACATACACACATACACACACACACACACACACACACTCATATACACAACACTGGACTGTCTAGTAGGTGTTCCTACCCTACTAGGTAATAGGCAGAGCTTCTAGGGTCATGTAATCTGGCATAAAATGGCCGTGTCTTCTCGTCCCAGAAATGCAGAAATGTAGAAATGTGAAATATGGTAGAATATTAGCAACACTAAGTGTAATTGCATCTTAAAATTTAAAAGTTTATCAGCTTAGTAAACTTTTATTGGGATCCTCCTATACGTCAGACTCCATGAAAACACATACAAATATTAATAACCACCACCCTGGAATCCAGCTTTGAGATCATCTCCTCTAGCTTTCCACCGCTCCAACTGTTTCCTGAGCCTCACAGAATGCAGCGTTCCTTCCTCTGTACTATTTCTTGCCTTGCAAGCACATTGATTGACCGGTCATTCTGTATTGTCATTGTATTCATTTCTTCATCAGATAGTTACAAAGGGCACTCCATAAGGTACTGATGACACATTGGCAAGCAAAATAGAAAAGCTTACAGTCTAATGGGTAAGACAAACAGGAGCCTATGGCAGAGAAAGGTAGACTCAACCTCCTTTTTCATGCCTTTTCTCCCACATAGGACTGTGGGTTCACTCAGGACAGCAAGCTGTAGCCCTGGGGTCCAGTGAGTGGCTGGCACATGGATATGTGAGGTCATGGGTTTACACTGAGGAAATAGCTGACACGTTTTTCTGGAGAAGATGGAGGCTGATTAATTGTAATTGATGAGACAAAACTGGCCCAGAGGAAGGGTGGTCCAGGCATGGAGCTCAGTTTGGGGGAACAGAGTTGAGAACATGAGAGTGGAATGACAGATAAAGGGGAGAAAGGCTGGAGAATATGAAGACAAAAGTGCATCTCAAGAGCTGATTCCTTGGAGAAGTATTTTCCTCCCACTTTTGCTTCTCTTGGGTTGTCTTAGAAAATATTGCCCTCAGAGAAAGGTGATTTGACGCGGTGGTGAGAGATGAATGCTGTGTGCGTAAACAAGGAAGCTGCAGCATTTATCTCGCATTTTCTCTTGGGTTTTCTGAAGACATTTTATGACATCAGAAAGGAAGACGGAAAAAAAACAAAACCAAGAGTAACATCGAGTGCAGTTCCTTTCATTTGATCTTTCTCTGCTTTTGCACCTTATTTGGGACAGGCCATTACCTTTTAATACCAAATAAAGATGTCATAAAGAAATAGACAACAAATAAAAAGCCCATTTTGACTAACAATTTCAGATGATAACTGAAAGCTGATAAGCACGATTATGCTTGATGAGACAATTTGGGGCTAAAAGCCTATATCTCTCCTCCATGAAATGTTTTTCTGCTTCCTTCTCTTTTTATAGTACCACTTTTCATCTTCTGAGCCCATGTGTGATGGTTCTCTATAATAAGAACTAGGGGCCTGCTCCAAAATCTTGTTTCAGTTTCCTTATATCTAGGTTGTACCTGGAGCCTAGAACACATATAGGGGACATGTGCCAGGCACTATTCTAAACACCCTAAATGCACAAACTCATTAAATCCTTACAACTATCCACAACGTGAGGCTTATTTTTCCATTTTACAGGTGAGGAATCAGGTTATGGGATGTGCCGAAAGACACTTATCTGCCAAGGGACAAATCAGGATCTGGTTGCAGAGGCTGCCCTCTTTGTCACCCGTCTTGCCTGCTTCTCTCTATACATGGCTCTGCATGAGGTCAGCCCAAGAGGAACCCTGCCTGGCATGCTCTTCTTGTTTCCATGCATCCCTGCACCCTCAGCTCAGGATATATCTCTTTCCAAAGCTCTTGCTCCACACCCCATCTTCACCCTGAAATGCAGTGTGGTGCTATGCTAGAGGAGGAAGCAGAAATCACTGAATGGATGAAGAGGGAGATGTGCTTAAAAGCCCTCAATGTGTTCAACATCATCATTGTTTTCTCTTAAGCCTCTGAAGTGAGACAGACCTTAATCTATGCTTCAGCACTGCCACTTACTCTGTGGTGTTGGGGTCATCCCTCAACTTTCCTGGATCTTGGTTTCCTCATCTGTGAAATAGGTATAACACTATAATTACTCTTCGGGGGTTTCATATAATTACGTGAGACAACAAGCAGTGCTGTGCCTTCTGACTGGCATTTCTAGGCTCCCAGAGTCAGCTGTCACCACTACTGTCGCTTCTATCATATTATATCAAAATTATCTGCCTATATTCCTGGATTGTCTGTATGAGTATCTTGAAGGCACATATCAGCCATGCCCATCTCTGTATTATAGCACTAGCTAGCATAGGGCAAAGTACAGGACAAACACTTAAAGTTAAATCAAAAGAGCTGATTTCTGGAGGACACTAGCCAGGCTAGGAGCTATGGAACTGTATCTCATCTCCTTAAATCTTGACCCTATTCCTGCTTCTTGGAGCCCTTTCTGTCCTCTCCATTTCTTTCAACTACCAACAGAGCCATTCCCTTAACATTGCACATTTAAGGCTCTTCTGGTGGGGCGTGGAGCAGTCTCATTTTCTCTGTCACTCTTTCCAACAGGAGGATTATGAGAAGGAGCACTGATGACTGATATTTCCCTATATCATATTCTCATGCTTTTCTTAGCCACAAATAACACAAATGAGATTGCACTTATATGCATGCATGCATACACATGATATAAGATGAAAAATTCTGGCCAATATAAGACTTGGAGCCCCAAGATTCTGAGCAGGGCTCAACGTGGGCTGATAAACTCAGTTCTGTACCTATATATTGCTGAGGAGGAAAACTTGTACAAATTCTATGGAGGTCATTTGACCAGATTCACCAAAATTCCGCATGTCCTCATTATATATCCTCTGACCCAGAAATTAATCTTTTAGAAATTTACAAATATACTTACCCATGTGGGAAGTGACAGATGTGCAAGAATGTTCACTATGGCATGGGTTATAATAGCAAAAGTCTTGAAATAACCTAATAATTCATCAGTGAAGAGTAGGATAAACAAATATGATACAACTCTACAGTGAGATACTTTAAAGAGATGAAGGATGCTCAGTGAAAATATTTAAAGTCTCCCAGATAGTACCGGGAGAAAACAAAATTCAAAACAGCTACATAGTTATTTGTATCAGAGGAAAATATCCATATAAGGAAGCACCCAGAAAGAAATATATTGACATACATATTTTCTGGTGCATACATAGAATGACCATTGAAGGATATATACACATCTGGTTGCCTCTGGGAGAACAAAGTGGCTGTAAATTTGGAAAGGAAACCTCACTGTGTACACTTAGGAAATTTTTATCATGTTTACTACCTATCAAACGGAAAAAAACAATTTTTTAAAAGAAAGCCTAAGAAGAAAATGTGTTTATATTCTAGGTCTATCCTTACCATCCCTCTGAGGGATGAAGAAGGAAATCAACTGAACTGGTGGAGGATCGACTCTGAGAACACAGCTTGGTACACACATCTCCTTGTTCTACCCCTTTGGAGAGATGGTATCAATTCCCCAAATTCATACAACCAGCAAGTGGCAAGAAGGGATTCAAAAACCATCTTCTTTGTTCCATATCTTCTCAATTCTTTGAAAAGGAAACCTCTAGGAGCACAGGGCTGCCTTTGTGCATAAGTATGTGAAGGGGATCTTCCGGATGCCTCACTCGTGCCCTGGGAGGAAGGCCCCGTTGACCTGCTCAATAAGTAATGGGCAGATTGGAGCCTGAAGCCCCCAGTGTCTCTTTTCCAGAGTCTCAGCCAGCCTTCTGCTTCCTATGGCGGTGAGCAGCCTGGGCTTTCACTTGGGGCCCTGGGGGATTGGGATCCCCATATCCTCTAGGCTAGGAAAGAAGGAATGGGAGGAAATATGCCTGGCAAATGAGTGTTAGCTACTGACCTCCTGGAGTTGTATTTGCTCTTTACTGATAGGTTCTTCCTATACCAACTGTTCACAGCAGGGCTATAAAATACTGTAATATGCTGGGTTGTTTAACAAGTAAATATTATGCTGGCACTGTCCTAAGCACTGTCACTGAGTGTGTGTATATCTGGAAATGGGTGGAAAACGGGAAGCGACAGGGTAGTATGCATTCTGAGGGAGGGGTTGCCAAGGTGAAACAAACCCAGCTCCCCTTCTCAGAGAATCCTCTGCTCTTATTAGATAAAATGAGAAACACAAACCTTCAAGGTTGTCAATTGGGAAAAGGGGCTCATTAGTGCTGGGTTTAAAATCAGCCTAGTATGAAATGTGCCACTTTCAAAGCAGAAAACAACTCAATTCTTTTTCTAAACTTTCCTCTTAGACTGCAGATATTAGGATAAGACTCCATTTTCATCATATTCATAGAACCAAGGGACATTTTATAATAGTTTGAGTTACCTAAAGTTCAACCCTCTTGGATAAAAATTTCTGAGATAATAAAAACATTCTGGGTTGGGGAAGTAGCTCAGTCTGTAAAGCTCTTGCCTCGTATGTGCAATGCCCTAGATTTTTAAGTGCCTGCATTGTTTAAAAAAATAAAATTCTCTCTGCACTATGCCCTATAATACTGATCACTTATGCACAGTTACAGAGCCCTTGAACTATGGCTAGTGCATCTGAGAAAGTTAACTTTAATTTTAGTGGATTAAAAGTAAAATTTCAACAGCCACATGTGGCTAGATGATACTGTATTGACAGTGCAGGCAAACGGTTGCCTAAGTTGTAGGTGATATTTTGAGCATGCAGGCAGAGACCAGCCACTGACTGCCTAAGTGATGGAATCTGGACCTTGTACCTTACTATGGCTACAGTAACTTAAGCAGGCAAGCATGAGAGGGACAAAGTGTGCCCTATAAGACCATGTGAAATTGTCGAATGACCTGGGTTCAAGTCCTGTTCTTCCACTTAAGTTGCGTGGTCTCAAGAAACTCATCAAATCTTTCTGGGATGCAGTTACTTGTTAGGAAAACACAGGTCATAAATCTTTAATTGACCAAGAACAGGGTTACATAGTATCCAGAATGTATACTCCACCTTTGTAAAAGAAAAATTCCCCTTTCTTCTATTCTCTTCCATCTTAAAAAATATGGCATTGCTATGCACCCAATTTCATAAATCACAAACTTGAAATTCACCCTTGACTCTCTTTCTCTTATGTTTGACATCCAATCCATCAAGTTCTGCAGGTCTTTCCCAACTGTGATCTTGAATCTGGTCCTTTCTTACCCTCTTAAAAGCTCTTCCCAGGAAAACATTACAGTATGTAATAGTCATTTAACTGTTCTTTGTATTTCACTCTCCCTCTAGTTCATCTTCTATAGAACAAACACAATGATCTTTTAAAAGAATGAATAATTATTCTTAGGCTTTAAATTTCCAATGGTTTACCATAGATTTGGAATAAAGGCCAAATTCCTTTCTCAGGTCTACACAGTTCTTTCCAACATTTGGGTCTCGAATGTCACCAGTCTAGGTAAGAAAGTCTCTCTTTTACCTGAAAATCACTGTTCCTATCCCATTATCTCATTTTACCTTATTATAGTTTATTCTCTGAAATTTTTAATTGGGGCATGAGTGGGAGACACCTGTCTTCCAGTCCACTGTTGGACTCCCTCCCTGTAGAATGCCAACTCCTAATATGAAGGTAGGGCTCTGTCTTATTCCCTACTCTAGGGCTCAAGTGATTAATAAACCATGTTCCTTATGACCCCAAGGCCCTCTGGATGTGTCAGAAATTGTCAGATTATATGATAGTTAAATTTTGCCTTTTTATTCCCCTAACTTAAAGTTTCTCAAAATCAGTTTCATCCTATAATAATGTTTGTATGTGATGCTGCTTTTTGGGTGAAATAAAGGCAATGAAGAAGATTTTTAAAGTCTTTTTTTTTTAAACGTATATTAGGGAATTTTGGAGATTGATAAAACAAGTAAGTTTTCTCAAAAGTTTGAAAATTTTAAATCTCTGTGGTTTACAAGTTCAAGAGGAAGTGGTAACTTTATCAAGAAGCATTTGACTATTTATATATGGGTCTTTAGGATTATTTTAGAATTTTAGACACATTATTGGACCTCCATATTTAAAAATCTAAGACAGGTGACAAGTTAGAAAACAAAGCCAGATAATAGATGAAAGCATCTTTCTTTTTTTTTTTTCTGGAATAAAGGAGAATGAACCAAGTGTCAGTTGAATTTCTGAATTAGTCTGGGGGAATAAAAATGACATGCTTTCTGTTGCTCCCTATTTTGAATAGTAGTGCCTATTGTCATGATTATGTCCTTGTTCCATCACTGCATTTCGAAAATGTAGGAGGCAGATGACTTGTCTCTTCTGTTTACAGGTCTCTGGCCACAGCTATGGAGCTGTATCCAAGGATTTTCATAACTTGATGAAGAACAGGAGATCCCGGACCTTTCGAGCCTGGTGCAATATTGGGATGGTATCGATAGGGGACCTAGGATGGGAATGAGTACATTTTCTCTGAGGGAAAAATATGAATAAGTTACAGCCAGAGGGCGCTGTGGTAGATGGCAAAAATGGCTGCAAAACTCCACTTCCTTGTGGTTCCTCCCTATTCCTTTGGGATGTTAATTTCTTGCTTCTACCGTCAAGAGGTAGAGGCAATCACTCTACCTCTTGAAACTGCAGGACTTGTGACAAGCTTTAATCAACAGAATGTGGGAGAAATTATTTAGCCTGTGGCCCCAAGACTGCTAGGCTAAGGTAAGGAATCCTGAGCTAGCTTTTCTGAAGATGAAACCCCACGGAGAGAGAAACCCAGCCAAGAGCAGCCAGCTGAGTAGAGAAAACTGTAGCTACATATTGGCTCCAGGAGGAATGGTAGAAGATCTGCCCATCTGAACCTAGCATAATTGCTGGGAAAGAAAAGAATCACGAGCAAATAAGATGAATGTAATTTTCAGTCAGCAATTTTTTGTGGTAGATTGTTAGGTAGCAATAGATAACCAACCTACCTACCTTTTCTGATGGCTGAAGTTGTATTACTTGACAACACAGGAAGAAAAGTAAAGGTTAATAACGCCTTAGAAATAAATATTCAAGTATCCTTCTTAGTTAGACTTTTAAATAGAGATTTATTTTTTAACAAGGAGAAGCAAAATGATAGTTAACTGTCACTTAAATTATATCCTCATATTAATGAAAATCTAAAGAGGAACAAAGCAACCAATTAATTTCTTTTTATATGACAAGGCCTATTAAGAGTTTTTGAGATTTAGGCAAGTGCAATGCAAAAACTAAATATTTAATCTTAAGTACACTTGTTAAGAATAAAAGGATGAGAAGATTATGGGACCAAATATATAATATTCAAAATCCAGACTAGTGAAGATTTTCAAGCCTACTTTTAGGATTAACATGATAAATTATTGGAATATAAAGCAATGTGAGACATTTTTTAAAATCCACTCCTTTCTAATTGTATTTCATGATATCATCTTTGCTATCTGAGCGTTAATAGGAATTTATAAAATACTTGCTCTTCAGGCTTCCAGGTAAAGATAGAAAATTAATCACTTGCATTCAATTTGTCTCTTTCTCTAAACTCCATGAAAATAATAGTGCTTATGTGTGTGTAATTCAATAAAGGTATAAGTAATAAAGGGAAGAAACAGCAGGAAAAAAAACAGCAACAAAATGTTGGAATGTGCAAACAGAGAAATGGTAACAGTTTTAGATCAGGAAATGCTAAATCTTCAACCAGTGCTACCAAAAAAAAATCATGAATGATCATATTTATACTACAAAATTCTGTAAAGACTTAGAATTGGGGCACCGGTAACCTCTAGAAGTTGGGTAAAAAGGATGCTAAAGTAAATATTTGAAATCTGTCAGGAAGAAATTAGCTCTCCAGATCTTTGCCTGTACTGTAGCAGAAGACTGGAGGCTATTTTCCGTATTTATTGAACGGTAAGACACCACGCATAGTCAGAGGTAGGGACAGCATGTGAAAACTAGAGGATCAAGTGAATATTTGAGTACTGGAAGCTGAGACTCAGCAGCTGTTTCCATCCTCTCAGGCTCTAGAACCCTGGTAGCCTGACCTTAACTTTCCAGGCAGGAGACTGGAAAATGTCCTCTGGGGAATCTGACCAACCCAGGAAAGAGATCTAAAGATACCGATAGTGAAGACTCCAAAATGAAACCATCCAGCCATGTATGAGGTCCTACCTATTATTCAGAACTTTAACGTAAGTTTTGATTTCTTTTTCTTAAATATGGACAGTCAGTCAAAATTCACTAGATGTCTGAGGAAGCCTATTAACATAAAAGACAGAGGATAATACAAAAAGACCAACGAGAACAAACAGAAAGAAACATGTTTGGGGAAATTAGGTTATATAAAGTGATAAATATTTTTTAAAAATAATTAACCCCAGAGAGCTGAGAAGATATTTGCAATTGTGGGGAAAAGAGCTCAAAATATGTTTTGAAAAACCAGAACATCATCAAAATAAAAATAATCCTTAAAAGTTAAAAAATTAGAAATGTAAAACTCAATAGAAGCATTGAAAATAAATTGATGAAATCTCCTAGTGCAAAAAGATATATATTAATAAAAAAGGACAGAAAGAATAAGAACATTAGAAGATCAGTTCAGGAAATCTACTATTTAAAACAGGAATTTCAGGAAAAGAGATAAAGGAGAAAATCATCTAAAACATTTTTAAGAATTATTCAAGAAAACTTCTCGGAACTGAAATGTAAGGGGGCATCCATGTTGAAAGGGTTCACTGAGTATCCAGTAAAATATGTGAATATAAAACCACATCAAGGTACATTATTATGATATTTTAGAATTCTAGGAACAAACATACTAACATAAAAGCTATCACGGATGAGAAAAGTTACACAGCATTAGGAATTGGAGTGTTTTTAAAGTTCTAAGCAATAGTATTGAATTTTAGAAATGAATGGAATAAGATCTTCAACATTCTGAGGGAAAAGAATTTTGGCTAGATATAGAATTCTATACCTAGCCAAAGTATCAAAAGAGTGAAGTACAACAAATGTGTATTGGTATACTCCAGTTGCTATAACAAAGTATCACAGACTGGGTGGCTTAAACAACAGAAATTTATTTCCTCACAATCCTGGAGGCTAGAAGTCTGAGATCCAGTTGTCAGCAGTATTGGGTTCTTCTGAGGGCTCTCTCCTTGGTTTGTAGATTTATAGTAGTCTTTCCAGTGTATCTTCACATAGTTTTCCCTCTGTGCTTCTCTTTTTCCTCTTCATATAATGATATTAGTCATATTAAAGTAGGCCCTATTTCATTTTCAGTTAACCACCTCTTTACAGACCCTGTCTCTGAATAAGGTCACATTCTGAGGGTTAGAATGTTAACATGTGAATTTTGGGAGAATGTGATTCATCCCATAATAGTGTGCAAGATTGAAAAAAAATGACCTGTCATGCAATCCTTCTATCAGGATGTCACTGACGGATGTGAAAAGAGTGGAATAAAAGTCCAGGAAACAGAATAAGCAACACAGGCAGGAGACCCAGAGAACACAAGGATATTGATAAAGGGAAATTCTAGAACAATTTGTACCAGGAGTAGAAGGCAAGAAGTTGAGATTGGAACTTGTCAGAAGGCTGCAGGGTGATTCCCTCAAGAAAATGAAACAAATTGCTTATCTGATGCCTCTGAACATCTTGAAATTGTGACAACAGGCAGTTTAAGATGGAATTAATGGAAAGTACAAAGAAAACTTGGAAAACTAAAAATCAAGAGAATTTGTTACTTTAGTTTAATCAAAAACAATACTGTCATGTACATCTAAAAATAACAAAAAAAATTCCAAAAGTATTAAAAAATTGCAGGATAGGAAAATAAGCTATACTGTCCTATGTGACAGCTCTGAGTAGCACTTATATAGTAATAATGATGTAAACACTAATATACATTATACCAATGCTTCTAATTATGATATAAATACACAGAAAGGATAAGGGATAGGTATCCATTGTAGTGGGAATTGGCAGGAATAAGATTTTATTCCCTGTAGCAGAAAGTCAATAGATTCTGCTATAACTAAAAACCCACAAAAACTCACAATAAAATAATTTATTTAGATATGTGGAAGTGATTACCCAAAGAATCAGCTAAAAGAGTGGAAAGTAGTTGTCCTTTCAGATGGGGAAAGATAAAGAGTTGGTGGGGGTTCCTGTCATTGCTGTTCTTCTAACCAAACTTGTAGGGCTATTTGACTCTTTAAACTGTGGGCATAAATAATTTTTTAAAGGACGTAGGAGAAGAAAGGAAGAATGGGTGGACAGAATGACGGAAGGAAAGAAGAATGGAAGAATTTCTCTTTAATAATATGTTTGCCAAGGTAGTTCAAGTTTTTAAAAAATAGAATTATTTTTAAAAATAAGATATTTATTTTGAAATCAAGTCAGTATCTTTATAATGATTCTTATTTCTTTTAGGGCTCAGTATTTTATATACTAAATTGGATAGACTAATACTGATATTCCAATTTGGAGGTGGACTTTATTGAAAGAATCTGCTTCGTGGATAGATAGAATTTACTTTTTATGAGCCCTAGAGCTTATAAAGTGTTTTCCAGCTTGCAATAGTTTTTAAAAATTTCTGAGCTCCTGGTGTTTTTTTTTCTTCCAAATAACACAGCTGGGTTATATCTTATTGATTGGGATGACAACGTCATGAAAGAATATACTATCTACTTTATTTGGTTAAAAATAAAACCAAATTTAGGATAAGATTTTTGTTCTGCCAAGTGCTATTTGAAGTTAGAATAGAAACTTCTCTAAGCCTCGGATCCTTATCTTTCAAATAAAGACAACAAAAATGTTTAAATCAGAAGGATTTTTAACCAGGAGATTCTGAATGCAACATGCTTATTGCACACATGTACTCGCAAATGGTAATTTTATATTATTAGTAGATGGCTATTTGTCACTTTTTGTAGGGATTTCTGACCCTCGAAGTTGAAACGTTCCCATGTACCTGTTATTTTGAAATTTGATCTTGTGAGGATCTTTATCCTTTAGTGAAATATTTTTACACAAACAAAAATGTTCCAATAATAATATCAAGCCCCAATGTGCCCACTAACTAACTTAAAAAGTAAATTTGCAAATAAAGATGGAGTCTCCCTGTGTACATCTCTTCAACTGTATTCCCTTTAGAGGTTACTGCCATCAGGAGTTTTTCATGATCTCCAATATGAACTTATTCCTAAAAATACAGTATTATATGCTTTACAACTTCACTTATTCTGCTGCAATGTGCTCTGCTTACTCAATAGTAATGTTGATTCATATTGATACAAAAAGCTATATCCCCTGCTGCTTAGAGGACCACTAAATGAGGACAGTATGATTTATTGGCTCATTCTCTTACTGGTGGACATTTAGGCTATTTTCAATTCATTAATATTACTAATGATGATGTGGTGAACATTCTGTATGATGCAAAGGTGGAAGCATTTTAAGGAAGTATGTACCAAGGGATGGCATTGCTGGGTGTGAGGGTATACTGTACTTGGATAGGTCTCAGGAAAGAAGTGTCAGTCAAATTTGGGAATCTAATTCACTCATATGACACAACACCCTGAAATGATGTGATCAGTGGTGAGCTGTGTGAGCTGTGCAACTAACTTGATGTAAGAATGGTTAGAATTGCTAGATTTGGGGATGATATAAAACCTTAGAATGCATTCTAGGCACCTTTATAATAACCTTGCCTTTCTCCTGTGCATTCTAATGTGCTTTCTAGCAACACAGGAAAGCACTAGAGGGTATGTGACATAAGTAAACATTACCACCTGTCATGTAGAAAAAGGTTGGCAAATCATTGGTTGGAATCAATAAACAATTTTTAAAATCAGTTACCTTACAAGAGAATATACATTAATGGGGTCAGAGGTTGAAAACCTGCTGATAAGATTCAGTAGATTAAACAGTACCTTTGACATCAGGTAGATGAACACAGAAACAGAAAACCTGGGGAGAGGAATGGTAATCTGGATAATTTTGGAAGATGAGAAGGAGATAGGAAGAGGAAAAGTGTGGGGAAAGAAAGGAGAAAGAATGCTGTAAGAAAGAGGAGAAAAGAGGAAGAGAAAAAAGTGATACCCTGAAACTGACAATACTCCAGACTTAATCTTTAAGACTGGGCCATGAAAATCAATATATAGAGAGTTCACATGTTAATAAAATTACCTAATTACTTATATACCAGATTGCATTGATATTATTAACAAAAATAGTACATATTAAATAATTGCCATAAGCACTGATTTACTATTTTTATTTTTACAATGTTATTGTTATTATTATTACTATCATTATTTATGGATCAAAAAAATTAAAGCTAAGGACCACATGCTTTCTGAGTTGCAGACCTGGGATTTGGGGACCCTCTTCAACTGACCCCAGATCCTGTGCTCCAAACAGAGTTCATGTGAACTTAACCATTAACCCTCAAGGGTAGAAAGTGTCATTCATTCGCCTTTGTCCACGCATGTCTAATTCTTGTTACTCACTGAACTGAAATGAATATTTATAATGAAAACATTGCAATATTCAAATTTATTAGAGATTCAAATTTATTAGAGATTTTATTTGGTATTTAAAAGTGAGCCAGAATTAAGAGGTAAGAGGGTTTTTTTAAAAAAAAATCTATAAAACATGTCTAGAAACAATAATGTTTCCTAATTAATCCCCAGATCAGAAAATTCCCATTTAGAATAAGCCATGCCCTCAAACTTCCACTAATTAGGGTGCTACTATAATTCAGTCAATAGTAACATTTTTCTTGAAATACCCAGGCGACTGTCACTGCATAAATTTATTATTCAGTGACTCATTCACAGCTACTGCTCAGTCTAGTCTTGGCCATGGGTCTTGTTTTCATATTCTCTTATAGGAGCTGAGTTGTCCTGTGTGTTGATGACGAGACAAATCTGTCTGCTTCTCTATAGTTCCTTTATATTGCAGTGAGCAGCAGAGTCCTAGAAACTTCTCCATGCATCTGCAAATTTTGGAAGGAAGTTGGTAAAATTTATCCTCCATGATCTCTCTGTTTTCATTTTTGGCCCTTTCCCCCCTCTTCCACCTTCATGGCTTCCTCCCTCCCAGCTACAGCTCAAATATCTCCTCCCCATCTTTGACTATTCATAATGGGGTATACATAAAGAATAACATTAAGTTTTTCACCTTTGCAAGAGACATTTTGATTTTAATTAAGGATAATATAAACCAAAGAATTAAAGTCAAATTATAAAAGTCCGTGTATCTAGGGAATGTGTTGTATATGAAGTCATCTCTTTCCCCCTTGTTGCTCTTTTCTATGGTGCTATAACAGTTTCTAAAAATGACATTTCTGCTTTGCTGCCCATCTCTCTGACATGCTTTGTCAGTACAGGGCGCTAGAGGGAGACTGGGAGGAAATAAGAGGTTATGGGACTTGGTCCTTCTAGTTTGCCTGCCTGTTCCTGACAATGTTCCCCTTGCAATGATCCTTCAACTTCACAATGACAGTTGGTTCTAGTTTCCAGCTTTAAAAAGAAAACCACTCCCCAAGATAGACTCACTGCACTGTCTCCGTCCCTGGGGTACTAGCATCAAGAGATAGCATCTCATCATCAGAGGTCTAAGCTCAGCTCCACTGGGACAGTCCTCTGAGCTTCCTGATTCTGATTCCTCAACCTTTTTCTTTACCTCTACCAACCCTGCGTGCAGTAGGGGCTTCACTTCTTGTGGTTATTATCTGTGTGACTTTATCATTTCCATTGTGATACTGTGATTCTTCACTTTCTCATATTGCTCCTCTGTTAAAGTAACCACTAAGTTTCTATTTCCCTGAATGGAACTTAAGGGATACAGGGAACTAGAAAATGAAATGGTCTTTAGGAAGGAGGTCTTCTCTCTGTCCTAGGCATGTACATAACAAAATCTGACAGAATATTGCCACGGGATAATGAGGGTTTCTGAAAGTGACTTCTGAAATATTCTAAAACCAAGCCTGATTTTTAACTCTACAGAAAATTCTCTCACTCAGGCCCTTGTTAACCTACATAGATACTTCCTTGTCTATACATATGGTAGGGGTTTTAAAACAAAGTAAAAAAAAAAAAAAAAAATATATATATATATATATATATATATATATATATATGAATGATATCATCTGAGTCCTAGAAGAAGTTACAGATTAATGAGTTATATAAAGTAACAGAACAAAAATAATTAACATGGGGTGTCCCTGGGTATATTGTATTGATTCCAAATTTGCTGCTTGTCCTTGTGAGGATCATGGGTCCCTATCCATTATCATGTGACTTATAATCCCTCTCCCTGGAGGATTAAAATTCCTCACCCCACTAATACCACCTCAGGCCTCAAGACTTATTTTGACCAATGGAGTGTGAGAAGAAGTGATATGCAGCACATCTGAGCAGACACTAGAGTGGCTTTGCCATTACTTTGTCCTCTGCCATGAGAATGCACATCCTAGGTACAGATTGCTTGTTCAAGCCCACATCTCATAATAAAGAAGACAGGTGACACAGATCTGAATTGATTCACTGCTATTATATTATGTATCAAGAAACAAACCTTTGAGTAAGTCTCTGAAATTTGAGGTTTGTTTTTGTTCCTGAAGCTGAATCTAGCATGATCTGACTTCCATAGTCCCAAACCCAAGAAAGATAATCCTAGCAGTTATGGCCTAAAGAGGATGGATTTGTTTTTTCTTGGCGGAGAAGTTATGTCAATCCATATAACAAAGTAATGAACAAGAGGGATAAAATTTTGGGGTGAGGAGCAACAATAAAAAAGAAGAAAAGTTATACAGGTTGGGGTGGAGGAAAAATGTTATTGCCAGGGATAGAGAAAAGACTCACCTGTGTAAGGCTCACCTGGGAAGAAAGGAGAGGAAAGAATGATAATAAACAGTTGCTGAGAACCACATATGTGACCTCCCTTTGTGTCCTTTGAAAAACTCAAATAAAGACTAGAACTGCCTTCTAATTACTTCTAATTATTGAATCATGCTTTGCACAGTACCCAGACATGGAAATAAATAACGGAGGTACAACACAGTCAGGGCCATAATCAAAGCATTTACAAAGGCTAATGAGCCCATAAGTCTTAACTCTGTCTGCATGAGACATAAGAGATTTCATAAAGAAAAAAATCCCTGAACTTGTTCCTAAAGGAAGAATAGGATTTCACCAGACAGTGAAAAAGAGAAAGAGTGTCCCTTAGGCAGAAGGAACAACAGTCGTGGAATGTTTAGGCAACCTCCATGGCTGTGTGGTAGGTGTATCCAAACCAGGAGGCCGAGAGACAAGGGGAAGAAGCTGAAAAAGCAGTTTGTATGCCACACTAGGGAGTCCGAAATTGATCCTAGAGACCCCAGGGAATCATTGAAAGCTCTTAAGCAAGAAAGCAATACTACTGCATATGGGACTGTCTGTCACTCACTGCCAAAAGTGCATGACCAAAGGGATGAGGAAGGGTTGAAATCCTGCCCACACTCTGCTTGCTAACCTGTGGGCTACTGTGAATACTGCAGAAGAGTATTATTCTACTTGAGCAATGGTGCTTTATGAATCCATGGTAGGAGCCTTGGACATGACCTTCAATATGAGTGTGGTGGATGGATCTGCAGTCAGGAGAGAGAGAGAGAGGAGGGAAGACTATTATGGTTATTCCAAGAGTTGGTCACCACTTCCACTAAGTCAGTGGCAATGAGGTCAGAAAGGAGGAGGAGGACCAAAAGGAGGTGGTGGTGATGGTGGGCAGTGAGGAGGAATGTGGTATCTAGTCAATAGACAGTGGTTATGTCAATAATCTGGAATAAGAAACATAAAAATGATGGTGTGATGGCAGTTTCACAGTGGAGGAAAGTGGAAAGTAAGATAAATCACATTTATACCCAGGGATAGAGACATTTCTAAGGTATGGCTCTAGATCAGTAGTCATTTAAATAAATTACTATCTATAAAGCTTACAGATATAACACCTTTTCCTTCACAGGGCCACTCTTAGATATGAGTAAGGAATGCCCTGTCCAGGCCTCAGCCTCTAGAGATCCCATATATGACCCTCCCTCATTTTCTCAGGATGGTCTCCTACTTTTACCAACTGTGTGACACAGGCAAATGCCTTACTTCCTCTGTTCCATTTATCCATCTCTAAACAGAAATGAAAATACTGCTAGTCTCGTGGCTAATCCAGTGTCTAGGAGGCACTCAACAAATGTTTGATATTGTATTAAGAAAGGAGCATGAGTTTGCAATCAGACAGATATGGGTTCTGACCCCAAAGTGAATTTATAACTTTGTGGCCCTGGATAATGTACATAATAATGTCTATAATCCTCTGTTCTAAGTTCTATAAAATGCAGATAATGAATTTTTTTTTTTTGCAAGGGTCAAGAGAGGTGATGATGAAGGACATGCATTACAGAGCCTGCAGGGGTGCCTGCCTGTGAGGAGCAATTGTTCCCTTGCCCTCTGCTTGGGCCTTCTGATCACGATTGGTTCTGATAACAGAATGCACTATGTGATTACACATGTCCACTTCACACAATAGATGGGATCTGGGTTCCTTTCCTTCCCCTTTATGTTAACCTGTCATTATTTTATTATACCTAAATTTGACAAATCTCTTCTCTTATATAGGTGCTTTAAATTGTCTTTAAACATCTTGATAAGGAAAATAACCTCTTGACCATCAAATTCAACATTTTTTTTAAAGAGAGAGAGAGAGAGAGAGAATTTTTTAATATTTATTTTTTAGTTTTTCAGCGGACACAATATCTTTGTTGGTATGTGGTGCTGAGGATTGAACACGGGCTGCACGCATGCCAGGCGAGCGCGCTACCGCTTGAGCCACATCCCCAGCTCAAATTTAACATTTTAAAGTCTAACATTTAAATAAATATATCCATACATATGATAGGTTAACACACAGATGTGAGCAATGGGAATGTGAGGTTAAGGAAATAATCCTTTAAACTCCGCCCACTGTGCTGATCTCCACATGCTTTCTTTTCAAAAGCAAGGTACCTGCAGCCCTGCCTGGCTGAAGTCAATAGGATAGGCTGCATTCCTCAGCAAACAAACTCTTATCTGAATGAGAAATGCCAGCCCGAAATAAGAATACAAGTTACCTTGAACCAGGGGGTGTGGGGGAGATAATTTCTGTGACTCTTACACAGATTCCAGAACTAGAGAGATAAGAACAATTTTCCCTAAACATAAAATCTGTAAGAACAAATCCCAATTAGAATGAATCAGCATGGGCCAAAGTGACCTAGAGTTGTCCTGGACATTTACCTTGTGCAGTGGAGACTTGGAAGTCTGATGTCATCTTGCTTTAAGTAAAGAATCAAGAGGTGGACTTGGGCTGGGCTCTCTGGAAACTTCCCTAGCATCCCCAATAAAACTGGAAGCACATCATCCTTCTCTTCTCTGAGAGGATTCACTGTCTCCCTTGAGAGTGTCCCTTTTTTTCCTTTTCTTATCTCTTCTAATAAACTCTTGCCTGCTACTCTGAGTGATATGTTTGGAATCTTTCTGGCATGATCAGAAGAACTGGTGAGAGAAGACTGCTGTGTCTGCCTCAGCTCCACAATGGACCCTTACCCTGTAACACATATTCATATGAACACATAGAAATATATTTACCTACTACAGGGCAATACTTGGCACTGAAAGTATCTGTTGAATAACTGAGCTGATAAACAGAAGAGTTCTTATAAAAAGATGGATAAGTATGAACAAAATATTTCCTAATGACTTATCACAGGTGGTCTCTCAAATATTAAGACAATATGCTAACTACTAACTCAGACACCAAAGGGTCTGCTTTCCCTTAAACTAAAGTCATTTTGCCTTACTGAAAAGGAGCCATATGATCTTCAGAAGCTCAAATCTTAGGCTTTCTGACTTGTTTCATTTTCATTTCAGTTTAAAATTTTCCAGAACATAGATATATCTCCCCTGACTCTACAGATCAATACAAACAACCTGCATATCAAGGATCCTGATGCCAATAAGTAACTGCAATAAAACAAGTGTCCTGAGACTGCTCTAAGTCATCGAGGCACTAAAAGAACATTAATCCTACCTAAATCAATCTTGGTATCTCTTTGCCTAAAGAATCCTCTAAAGATTTTAGATCAATGAAAACAACAGACAACTTCAAAAGAAAATACAGTAAAAGGTACATGCTAAAAGAATCAGTATTTTCAAATATCTATACTGGAAAGGTTTAAAAAGCAAGTTGGAATATGTTACTAATGCACAAATATGAAATGGTAATGCGTCTGGAACACTGATCATCATTTACTTTAAAAGTAACGCTATTCCAGTTTAGGCTAGAGATTCTCCAAATGATTCCCAATTTACTCCTGGCTCATGGTTAAAAACAACAGTCATCATTTATTGACTTTTTAACTATGGGCTGGATACTGAACTAAATAGATAAGTGATTTCACTTAATGAAATCAAATAGCTACCCTCCCTCCTTTCCTCATTCTTTTCTTTTTTTTTCCTATTAAAATTGTCCTCTGTTGGGACTTTGTGGACTGGCAAATTTATATGGATGTGCTAAGCAGAATAATGACCCTCCAAAGATGTCTACATCCTAACCTCTGGGATTTGTGAATATATTATCTATAAGGCAAAGGGGAATTATGTTACAGATGGAATTAAGGCTCTTAGTTAGCTGACCTTAAGATAGGGAGTGCTATGGTATAGATGTGGTTTGACCCTATCGAAACTCATGTTGAAGCTTGTCACCAAAGTAAAAAGTGGTGGGACCTTCACGAGGTGGTCTTGTGGAGTGGGTTAGGTAGCACGGGAGTGGATTAGTTCCCACATGCAGGTTGTTGTCAAAGAGCAACCCTGCTTTCTCCCAGCTTTCTCTTGCTTTCCTTCTCACCTTGTGACCTCTGTCTCTTGAACTTGCTCCCACCAGGTGAGGTTATTAACCATGAAATCCTCATCAGAAGCCAATGTCAGGGCCATGCTCTTGAATCTCCAGAACTTTGAGCTAAATAAACCTTTTTTTAAAAAAAAAAATAAAGAACCTAATCTCGGGTATTTTGTTATAGCAACTCTAAACAGACTAAAAGTTTCCTGAATTTTTCAAGTGGGTCCAGTGTAATTACCAGGGTCCCTAAAAATGTGAAGGAAGACAGAATGAAGACACAATGACAAAAGCAAAGTCAGAGAGAATGTGTGACACTGGCTTTAAAGATAGAGGAAGGTGCCATGAGCCAAGGAATGTAATAGTCTTTAGAAGCTAGAAAAGGCAAAGACATAGATTCTCACCCAGAGCCTTCAGAAAGGAAAATGGCTCAGTGAGACCTACGTTGGATTCTAGCCTCCAGAACTCTAAGATGATAAATTCTGTGTCTTTAAGCAATGAAATTCATGGTGATTTGTTATAGCAGCCATAGAAAACTCACATGTAATGTTAGGAGAATAAGAATGGGGCCGGAATGACTGGCTTTGGAATCCAAGCCCTGACACTTACCCTCTGAACTTGGATACGTTATATTTACCCTTTCTGTGCCTTAGTTCCCTGCTCTATAAAAAATGTAGGATAATGACCGTAACTTACTCATAGGATTAAATGAATTTCTAACTGCAAAGATCTGGGAACCTGGTAAGCACCACACAAATGTTATCTATCATAATCCTACAATAAATTCCATGGGGTACTATTGAATTATCTTTTCTGAAATTGAGTTTTGAGAGGAGCCTTCTGAAAGTATAATGATCCAATAAAATGACTGACTAATGCTGAAAGCCTGTTTCTACAGCTGGCTAGTAGTAGAGAGCTCTCTGTGGGGTCAGATGCGAAGGTAGCCAAATAACCATGGCTGGTAAGCAGCCTCTAGCCTCATCTCTGGTGATAACATATAAAAGGGCCAAATGGCATCATATGTTGACTTTTAGAGATGCATATGCACTGGCTTGCTTTTATTGCCTCTCAAACATAGATACACATTCTAATGGAGTTGAGGTTATTTGCTATTTAATCAGTTCTCAACTTTATTTATTTATTTATTTATTTATTTGTGGAATAAAGCTCAAACAACAAGGACAATTAGTTCAGGGGTATACTGCAGTACTTTGCTGGGCACCCTGCCTAAACTCCTGCAGAAGATTATGATCATGAGCAATTAATTCTATAGAATCATGTTGTCCAACCTTCCAGAAACAAACTCCAGAAAAGCATTTGCACTTAGGAGGTTACTGATAATTGATGTTTACTGTTTCATTCAAAGCCCTCAATACTACTGTGCAAGAATTTATTTCAGAGTCAAATGCTCAAGAAGCATCCCTTTATCTAAGGAATTGATACGTCTCTGACAATCAAAATCATGTGACTTATTATATATTTCTCCCTTCTACTCTGCCCAGTAGTCTGAAAGCCCAATTCGCTGAGTCATTTGTCAAGATGCGGAGTTCAGTGAGGGCTGCAAATGTGAGCCCACTATTTTTTTCTGAACTTGAATGCCTACGCTAAATGATATTCTCTAGTTTCAGAACATTTCATTAGATTACAAGAGGTGGAACCTAATCAACGGATTCATCCTCTGATCTGGATTCACTGGGTAACTGTAAGCAGGTAGGGTGTAGCTTGAGGAAGTAGATCACAGTGAATATGATTTGGGGTCTTGTATTTTGTCCTTAGTGATCAGAGCTCCATCTGATTTCTGGGTTCTATGTGCTGGTTCTATGTGCTGAGCTGTTTCCCTCTGTCATACCCTCTGCCATGATCTCCCCTTGCGCCCTGAGCTATGGAGTCAGCTGACCATGGACTGAAGCTCTGAAACCATAAGCCAAAATAAACTTTTCCTCCTCTACATTGTTTTTTATCAGGTCTTTTGATCATAGCAATGAAAATGTTAACTAAAACAGTCTTCTTAGGGCACCTCAAATGCTTTAACAATAAATTCCAAAGGCAAAGAGATATCTTAACGCCCACAGGCTCCTTCCAAATGTAATTTTTGCTAAAAAATTGTACTTGGGCTCCACTCATGTGGCAGCACTGTGGAGAAGGCACGCTTTACCCCGTGCCCTGTTCATTAATCTAGCATTGACCAGGGCAATCTTGAGCAAGCCACTCAGTCTCTCTAACCTTTGTCATTTACCTGCACCCTCATGGAGTTCTAATGTGTCTGTGGCATAGCCCTAGAATATAGGAGTTGCTTAGTCAATGGTGTTTGCTCTCACTTTGATTATTGCAACTGTTGTTAGCACTACTTGATGGGTTGATCACTAATGTTTACAACTAGCTTCCACAGTCAGCTGGTTTATTCCACTGAGAACAAAGTCAGAGGATAGAAAGGCAACCAAAGGGAGGTTATGGAGAATTTTCCACTGCCGTCTTTCCAGCAATTTTTCTCCTTGATGACCTCAGCACCAAGATTTCTGTGGTTAGTATGTCCCTAAGGGTTAACAGCTATGCTATTTTGTTATTAAAGACTTTGTTATTCCTTTATCTTTTTTATTATCACAGGATAGAAGGGAAGAAAGAGTATGTAAGCCAACTTCATGTCATGTGGTGTTTATGTCATGCCCATTTTGTATATGGCACACGATACATGAATTAAAAGGTGTAATATATGAATTAAATATCTTGGGATCAGGCATTATTCTTTTTTAAAAAAATTTGTTGGCATTATTCTTTTAAATTTTTTTAAGTTGTTAATGAACCATTATTTTTATTTATTTATATGTGGTGCTGAGGATTGAACCCAGAGCCTGACACACGCTAGGCAAGCGCTCTACCACTGAGCTACAACCCCAGCCCAGATATTATTCTTAATTAACAGAATTTAATCACCATAAAATCTTTGATAGAGAAGATGGTTTATCAGTTAGCAGAACTGAGGCCAACAATGAATCAACAAGTCAAGGGAAAATTAAAGTTGAACAAGGAGACCACAATGGAGTGTACTTTTCACTTTCCATTTGTATGTCTGGGCTTTAGAGAGAGATTCACTGTGAAGAGAGGACCTGCCTCTGGAGCCCTGGCTCTGTCCTTCAACAGCAGCAACAATGCCAACTCTGCTTTACCGCTTTTCTATTGTGTCAGGTGTTACACATTCCCTAGGTGTCATTCAACTCCAGGTACATAGTTCCTGCCTAGGTAGGAGATCTCAATCTACTAGAAGATTCAGGTAGAAGTCTAAAAGCATGTGAGCAGACTTCATTTCAGAAGACCATTTTATAATGTCTATTTCATATGTGCGCAGGATACATGAGTTAAAATATTTTGTGCATAATCACGCTTTGCAAAGAAATGGGGCCATGCTGAGCTATATGTGGCACATATTTTCATTACAGATTTTGAAAAGATAGAAACTTTATATATAGATATATAATATAATGTTATGGTTTGGATGTGAGGTATCCCCCAAAAGCTCAAATGTGAGACAGTGCAAGAAGGTACAAAGGAAAAATGATTAGTTTGTGAGAGCCTTAACCCAATCAGTGATTTAACCCCTGATAGGGATTAACTGAATGGTAGGGTGTGGATAGAGAAGGTGGGAATTGGGGCAGGGCTTTGGGTATATATTTGTATTCAGTGAGTGGATGCTCTCTCTGCTTCCAGATCATCATGTGAGCTGCTTCTCTCCACCACACTCTCCTGCCATGATGTTCAGCCTCACCCTGAGCCCTGAGGAATGGAACCGGCCTTCTGTGGACTAAGACCTCTGAAATTGTGAACCCTCAAATAAACCTCTCCTCCTTGATGGTTGTTCTGGTTGGGTCCTTTAGTCACAGTGGCGAAAAAGCTGACTAAATATATATATCCACACACACACAAACACGCATCGTCTCTCACTTGGATGACTACAGTAGCCTCCTAATTGGTCCTTGCTTCTACCCTTGTTCCTACAATTTGTTCCTAACAGAGCCATCAGAATAACTTAACTAACTTTGAAAAGCCAAAGTCCTTACTCAGGTCTCTTACCTCTCCAACTCCCCCTATTGCACTTCTCCTCATCATTTCTGCTCCAGCCACATGGCCTCCTTTATGTCCCTCAAATACCCAGACAGGCTCCACACTCAGATCTTTGTTCTGGTCTTCCCCCTACCTGGAGTTCTCTCCCTCCCCTTGAGACCTCCTGCAAGTCCAGTCACACCTTCTCCATGAAGCCTAACCTGAAGAATACAAACCCTGTCTTTAAATATGCAACTTGCACCCTCATCCTCAGGCTGTTATTACCCATTTCTTTTTAATTTTTTTTTTTTGTAGTTGTAAATGGACAGAATGCTTTTATTTATTTTTATGTGGTGCTCAGGATTGAACCCAGTGCCTCACACATGCTAGGCAAGCGCTCTGCCACTGAGCTATAGCTCCGACCCTACCCATTTCTTCTACACTAGTTATCCACAGCCTAAATCACCTATGCGCTGGATTTCAAATGGACTTTTTAAGAACACTGGCCTTGTCGCTATTGACTTGGACATCTGGATAGTTCTTCATGGTGAGGGCTTCTCTGTGCATTATAGGATGTTTGGCAGCATCCCTGGCCAGTAGCAATTTCCACATTAGAGTTATGACAACCAAATATGTTCTTAGACATTGACAGATCACCCCTGGATGACAACCATTGGTTTGTAATTTATGGCCAGTCATCCCCAACTAAAACATAAGCTTGAAGAAGGCAGGGGTCTTTGTCTATTTATTTACTCTTGATTCCCAACACCCAGAACAATAACTGACATGCAGCATGTGAATTAGTGAATATGTATTTACACATAAGCATGTACTATATAGCACAAATTTCAGATTCTTCTATTAGGAAGTAGTCAGTATTCAATTTTACCTCACTTTTATAGTTATATAAAAATAAGTAAAATAATAGTAATGATATAAATAAGGAAAGTACAGGGAGGAAAGTTTTTCTAGCTGTATCTAGCACATATTTTTTAAAAGGCAATTCAAAAGTGATCTATTTGTTGAAAGAATATACGGCATATCTAATATAAAAAATGACATGAATCTCTTTCATATTTTCCTTTTTTCTGTTTACCAGCAGCAGAAAACCTTTTTTTTTTATGGGTATTGACCTTAGAAAGTAATTGCCTCAAGGGTGTTTCTGCTAATGTCATTTTAAGAATGAAGGGCTGGGGATGTGGCTCAAGTGGTAGCGCGCTCGCCTGGCATGCGTGCGGCCCGGGTTCGATCCTCAGCACCACATACAAACAAAGATGTTGTGTCCGCCGAGAACTAAAAAATAAATATTAAAAAAAAATTCTCTCTCTCTCTCTCTCTCTCTCTCCTCTCTCACTCTCTCTTTAAAAAAAAAAAAAAAGAATGAAGAGCGGTGATACTTTAGCAGGGCAACATTCACCGGCAAGAAGGTGAAGAGGAATAAATTAATGCTTAAATGGACATGTCTATCACAGTCTTCACAGAGTTTAATATATCAAAGAGAGTGGAGTTTAATTTATCACAGAGAGTAGATTATCCTGCTTGAAGAGTGCCATGTGACAAAAGACACTAGAACATTGGTTCTCAAGGTGGTAGGGAGAGGTATGATTTTGAGCCCATAACAAGGTGGTAGGGAAAGGTACGATTTTGGTACCACCACTAACAGAGGAAATTTGCAATATCTCGACAAATTTTTGATTCTCACAACTAAAAGAGAAAGGGACACTACAAGTATCTAGTGGGCAGAAACTAAGGATGGTACTAATTATCTTAAAATGCACAGAGCAGTTGCCCCACAACAAAGTTATTCAGATCCAACTGTCAATTGTGCTGAAGTTGAGAAATCCTGCAGTAGAACAGAATGGTTCACAGTGTGAGATCTGGAGCCTCCCTATCTGAACTTAAATTCCTGCTCCATCACTACTTGTTCAGCAAGCCTGCTTCCCTTTTCCTCCTGGGCATAGAGGTAGATGGATTTTCCCAGCATTCCTGAGTCAGGAGTGAGCACATGACTGAGCTCTGGCTCCCGCAATGTGGATGAACGTGCTGCTGTATACTGCCTCTATTCCTGGCCCATAAAAACAGAAACTTAACTTTAAAAAATCACCTATCTTTATTTTCTCTTGTTTATAAGGAATCTAGGGGCTGGTAGAATTTTTAGACAGAAAGAATCCAAAGTACATGTATGAAGATTCGAATTGGGTGTCAACATATTTTATATACAAACAGAGATATGTAAAATTGTAGTATACATGTGTAATAAGAATTTATAATGTATTCCGCTGTCATGTTTTTAAATCAATTAAAAAAAGAATCTAGGCACCTGAATGACTACATGGAATGGGAACATTGTGCCCTCTTCCCAGAGGGAGGCCCACATTAGACAATGATATGAACAATAAATAAATTTCTACAGTGTTCAACCACTGCTATGCAGGATTAGTCATATATCCTGGGTGTGTGTGACTTATAACAGGTTGCTTAACTTCTCTGTGCCTCACTTTCTTCATCTGTAAAATGGTGATTAACAGTAATATCCACGGCCTTACAGGGTCATGTGAGGACTGTGAAGTTCTTAGAAGAGTGTCTGGCATATAGTAAGAGCCTTCTCAAATGTAGGCCCACCTTTGTTGATATCACATAAAATAACCAAATGGCATTATTGACTTATAGAAATGTCTACCACTGGTTTACTTTGATTGCTTCTCAAACACAGATATAGGTTCCAGTAGAATGGTAGACTATTTGTTTTTTAATGGATTCTCAATTTCAGACTTTTTTGTACAATAGAGCTTAAAAACAAAGATTTGCAATTAGATTTTTCTGTGTTGCCTTTATTACTTTTATCCTTAACCTATTCATTTACTCAACAAGTAATGAGTACCTACTGTATGCTAGGCATTGTGTTAGGTGTTGGAGATGAGAGTGTGAACAAAACTAGACACGTCCTGTGCCTCCACAGAATTCAGAATTTACCTAGAAAGACAGGCATTTCCCATTTAATACTCAAATAATCATAAACTGTCCAATTTGAAAAAATTTATGTTGGAAATATTCTTCTAAAAGTGTACAGAGTTAGGAGACCTGATCCTTGGAAAAATTGGCAGGGAGGAAGAGACCCTATGTGGGGGGAGGGGGCTTCCCAGGAAGACTCATTAGAGCTGAGTTCTGAAGGATCAAGTACAGCATGATCTTACCCATATGTAAAATCTAAAAATACTGATCTTATGGAAGTTGAGAGAAGAATAGCCATTACCAGAGACCAGGAAAGTAGTGGAGGAGGTAGAATGAGGAAAGGTAGGTCAACAGGTACTACATTAAGTTGGATAGGAAGAATAAGTTTTGGTGGTATTTGGCACAGTAGGGTGAATATAGTAAACAATAATCCATAGCATATGTCGTAATAGTTACAAGAGAGAATTTTGGAGGTATTTCCCACAAAGAAATGATATAAATTTGGGATGACTGATATATTGATTACTCTACTTTGATTGGTACCCATGTTCAAATTAATCAAAACATCACATTGTACCTCATAAGTATGTACAACTCCCCCCCCACCCAAATTATAAGTGCTGAAAAGTAAAAGGAATAAACTAGATGAAAGGGAGGAATATTCCAGGAGAGGAAACAGAATGTATAGATGTCCTGAAGCACAGTCTGGCCATAGGGCTGAGAGAGGGTGCGTGTCTGGACCACAGTAGTGCAGGATGGAAGGCCATAAAGGCAAGTGAGTCTAGGGGGAAGACAGCCACATGGCAAGGCCACAAAGCCTTGTAAGCCATAGCAACAATTCTGATGTTTATCCTAAGTTTTTAAGATAGGATTGGATTGGGGCTGAGGATATAACTCAGTTGGTAGAGCGCTTGCCTTGCACGCACAAGGTCCTGGGTTCAATCTCCAACACCATGAAGAAAAAAATATACAGGATTAGACTGACATGATTAGATAGATATTTTGAAAACACTCAGTATTCCCACAAGAGAATGGATGGGAGATGGGAAAGTCCAGAAATGGTGAGATCTGTGAATATCTCAGTTTCAAAAGTAAGATAATGGTGGCAAAGGTGGGGGAAAGTTGTTGGAGTAAAGATTCATTTAAGATGTAAAGCCTTCAGCCCTGGAAGATGCACAAGATGTGGGAAGCAGCACTGGGGGGGGGTTTTGCCTAAAATAGCCTTCGGGCTCCAGTTTCAGCAAATGAATTAGTGCTATGTCCTGATACAGGGAATAATGGAGGTGGAGGTGGACTCCTCAGAGTTGGTTTGAGGTGAGTGTGCAGTCAGCTAACTTCACCTCATTTCTATTCTCTACTCACATGATTCTTGTATTTTCATTTTAATGTACTCGTTTTTTTTTTTTAACTTAGCAAACATTATTGTACATCTGTTATGGAATTTAAAAATGGTGGGACAGACACAATCTTTCAAGGAGTCTTAGAGAAGGTAATTAAAATAGATGGTACTATTAATTAAGGAAAAATTTTTAAATATTGCCAAGACATAAGAGTGCATTTTACTCAAGAGTTAGAGATGGAGACCAGGAGTTAGGGAAGGTTTTCTGGAAGAAATATCTCTGATGAATCTGGGAAGAAGGGAGTCTAAGGGAAAAGTTATTTCATGTAGAAGGAAAAGCTAGGATAGGAAGGAGACAAAAGAGCCCAGGGTGAGTTAAGGAGGTCAAAGAGCTCAGTATGGCCAAAGTATACAGCAGGGGGAATGGAAGCAGGAGTTAGTGACCAACTTAGGAGTCTGAGTTTTATGCCGAGAGCAAGTATTTTAAGGTACTTATCCATTTTGATAATTATTTATTAAAATTTAATATTTTAAGGTACTTATCCATTTTGATAATTATTTATTAAAATTTAATATTTTAAGGTACTTATCCATTTTGATAATTATTTATTAAAATTTAAAATTTCTCTATTCATGGCCCCCGGTACATGTATAAACACTTTAATTTCTATCATTTTCTTTTACTCCAAAACAAATACAATATCATTCTGCAAAACCAAGAAGTCACATGAGAGTTTGGACTGCATTTGCAAAGCCAGGATATCATGTCACAACTCCCAGAGCTCATTAAGCAGCTACTTCTGATTAAATTAAACCCATTAATAACATCCTCAATGCATCTTTAGGGAATATTTTTTTTTCTGATTATACCAATGACTGTTTACAACTTGATAGTCAACATTCTTCAAGTCTTACTTTTTTACTACAATCAAAAGGATGTCACCCATGTGGTATAAAAATTTTCAAACAGAAAGAAATTCCCACCCCTTGGAACATTCTGGACACTTTATTTTTCACCTCTCATTTCCATGATAGAACTGCCTCTGTTCTCTTGGTCCCAAGAGGCCTGGTTTTTAGATTTGCCTTATTTCACCTATCCCTATGGACGTATGTGTTAAACAAAAACATAAACAAAAACAAAAACAAGGCCTCTCAAATGTGAGATGGTTGAATACCTCTATCCATAACTCCCTTCTTGGTTCTCCTGTCTTGAGAACTCATTTCCACTGATCTCTTTCCTTTTTCCAACAATAATGCTAGGTCCTCCTCATACCTTATAACTCCATTCACAGAAGACTATGAGTGATTCCTCAGTATCACCTTTTTTATCCTTTGTTCTTTTATATATTGTTCTGTCTTCTTAGGTAACCTGCCCCTGCTCCCTCTACCTACCTGGGCAAGTCTTATCCTTCTAGACCCTCATCAAGCACTTTCTTCTCCAATCTCTTTCCAAATCTGGACCACTGAGCACTTCTACTTTTAGGTCACACCCATCATTCTATTTTAAATAGTTTGTATCAGCCTATTGGGGTAAAGACTGTATTATTTGTCTTTATATCCTCCATATCCAGGCAATGCCTGGTAAGAGGTAGATACTAAATTGGTGACTGTTCAACTATTCAATTATTCAGTGAATCAATACCCAAGTGTATTTTTTTTAAAAAAGCCTCTCAAATGTGAGATGGTTGAATATCTCTATCCATAACCCTATCATCTCTCATTTGTTAGATATTTTAGAAATACTTGTAAAAATATGATTCTCAGTTCTAAGTCTCTAGAAATCCTAATGGGATCCCAAATGCTTCCAATTTTGAGATCCATGCTGAGAAGTGTTGTTCTAAAGCAAGAACATCAGGAATATAACCAGCATGAAGTGGTGATAGTGTGGGAGAATTTCATCTTTCATTTTATTATATTCCATTGAAATAAAACAAAATCCTGGTACAACATACACACCACTGATTCCTCTATACACATATCCATCCACCCATCTATCAGTCGTTCCATTCCTCCCTCCCTCCCTCCATCCATCCTTCCATCTACCCAACCAACCATTGCCCCACCTATACATGTAACCATTTACCCATCATCAAAAATGTTGAGACCCCCTTGCACTGTGCTAGTCACCCTTCCAGGCAGGTGACAAGCAAAGGGAAAATCTGCATGTAAAACAGACTCCACATTAGAAGGATTTAAAAAGCAATTGTTTTAAAAAGACTTCCAAGATAAACAACATCAATGCAGCAAGGATCTAAATTAGGAGTGGGAACATGCCAGGTTTCATTGCTCTTTTTCTCTTAAGAAAACACCCAGAGGTCCTGATCTCTGAATTAACATTAAATACCTCTCAGTTCCCATTTTCCATGGAGATTTTAACTAGGGTTGTGAGTTTCACGTTTTAAATGTTCACACAATGTGAACCAGGGGGATGCAAGGTTTGGCTATTTTAGAAGTTTTCTGAGTTGCTTCCTTTGCATTAGATTGATTTTCCTGAGCATTGTACATTTTGATGCAGAACAGAAGGCCAGGAATTCCTGAGTCTGGCTGAAGATGAGGCAGGGCTGACCTGATTTATGTCCCTTTGGGGAGACTATTTTTCCCTAGTTGTTTATAGTCTTTGGCATGTTTTTCTCTCCCAACACCTACCCTGCCTTCCAGCAAACATTTCTTGTCATCTCAGAAACTTTAGAGTAAATTCTCTATTACTTTTGCAATTCTTTACAGCCACCTCAGTTACTTAGCCAACTTTTTTTTTTTCTTCCCACATGTCAAAAGTGACAAATTGCTGTTCTGAGACAGTCTGATAGATGAGTCAGCAAGTGGGCTGAGAGGTGATGTGGCTTTTCCTGGGACAGTTTGATGATCTGCTGAAGGAAGGGGAACTGAGAAGCAAACTGAGATGAAAACCAACCAACAACAAAACAAAAAATCCTCTAAGGAGCCATAGGTACCAGTTCCCTTGCCTGCAAGCAAGCAGGTGAGCCTGTGGGACCCTCTGAGCACTGGAAACTGGCAGAGCCATAAGACAGATGGAGCCTGGGTCTCCTGATCACCAAGGAGAAGACCAAACCTACAAAGAGCATTGTGACATTTTAAGTCACTGAGATGTGGGGATTTCTGTGATAGCCATCAGCTTCCCCTGGCTGATATAAAAGAGAGATAAATGTGACATTTTTTTTAGGGGAGACTGGACACTATGCTGCTCCTTCTACCAAGGTAGGCTCTGCCACAGCTGCACCTCCTTAGTAATTTGGGGGTTTTAACACAAAACACTCACTGATGGATCCTTTGCTGGCTGAAAGGGGCAGTGTAGCAGTCGTTCTCCTCCAGGTCTGGCAGTGTCTCCTTGTCCAGCCTCATTGGCTTCTTAGGTAACCATCTCCGAAACCTGCTTATTTGTTTATCGATCCTGTGGTACATGGAAGGCAAGACCAAAGGGTACAGCATGTTAGTCAGCATCAGCCTGAAACACAGGAGCCATCATGGTGACACACACACACACACACACACACACACACACACTCCTGGCACTCACTGCACTCATGGCAGCCCTACTTCAGAGACGGGGCAGAGGAGAGCTGGAAGCCCAGTGTGGTTTCCATTTCACAGAATGGCCTCCATTTTATCACCTTTGAAATAGCAGCCATGAGCTCTATGTCCACCCACAGGCCAATAAATGTTCAAGTGGCCATAAAAAGGATGGAAGGCTCTGGAAAGGAAGCCAATCGTCCCTAAGTAAATCAGCAGAGACCTGAACTTCATATATTTTGTAGGTGCTAGAGATTTGTTATATGTTTGGAAAACCTCTGATGTCAGAGAAGAGCTCTAGCTATCAACTTTCTCTGGGGGACAGGTGATGGACAGCACATCCCAGTGGATTGAGTTGTGGACACAGAGTCTGGTGCTGTGGTTTGCTTCCTGCCTCTCCCACCATCTCTGTGAGGCCTCTCAGCACATAGCACACCTGTCAGTCAGCTTTCATTTCCTTTTCTAGCTGATTTCAGGGTTCTCATGATCCTGGGGTATCATGACACAAGGTGTCTCTCTGACCAGTGCATACAATGGTGCCAAAGAAACAACAGTGTTGCAAACATGGTTTTTAAGCCACATTTTTCTCCCCAACTATGTCCCTATTCCCTTAGTCCTACTGAAGTCCACTGATAAACACTTCTGGCTTCCAAGCGGCCAGTCATTGTTCATGGTAAACCAATAGAAGGAACAAAAAACATGCCAGATTTTAAAACACCATTGCCTTCCCCTTCCCCCAGACTAAACAACATCGATATTAGGTACCAGTTTCACATTACTCATCACAAACGGGACCGCTGAGAGGAAGATCATCCAGTGTACATTATCTAGCCAGTGAATAAAGCCAGAACCAAAATGTAGATTTTGGACTTGATGTTAGGGATCACTACACAATTGATAATGAGGATATTTAAGGGATCTAGAGGAAACAAATTCCTCTGGAGAAGAAAATATTTCAATGACTCGATAAACTGAAAACATATACAGTTCAGTCATGTTTCTTTTTTTTTTTTTTCAAATTGAAAATGTTTCATGCTAACTTATCACATTCAGTGACTGCGTTGGCTAATTTTATGTGTATATTTGATTGGGCTAAGGGATGCCCAGATAGCTGGTAAAACTAAATTACTCTAGGTGTGTCTATGAACATGTTTCCAGAAGAGATTATCTTTTGAATTGGTAGACTTGATAGATTGAGAAGCTGGCCATCACCAGTGAAGACTGACGTTATCCAACATGTTGAGGGCCCAAATCGAACCAAAAGGCAAAAGGAAGGGCAATTTGCTCTCTACTTTAACTGGGATTCATTTTCTTCCGTCCTCCAACTTTGGTGCACAGAGAGCCTTCAGACTTGCACAGAAGGCAAATCTCATGGTATGAGATTTCCTAGGTCTTCTCTTTGCAGACCACAAGTCATGGGATTTCTTGGCCCGCATTAATCTTCATCCAATGGTGTAAATTCCCATCTGAGTCTGAAGGCCACAGAACCAGGAGTGCTGATGCCAGAGGGCAGGACAATGGATGTACAAGTTCCAGCGGACAGCACATTTGCTCTTCCTCCGTCTTTTGGTCCCATCCTGGATCTTGATGAACTGGATGGTGCCCACTTGCATCTGTGATGGTCAATTTCTTTACTCAGTCTATGGATTCTAATGCTAATTCCTCTGGAAACACCCTCACAGACACATCCCTAAATAATGTGGTACTAGCTATCAGGGCATTCCTTAACCCAGTCAAGCTGACACATAAAAATAATGGTAACTCCTCTGACCACCTCATTCATCCTCAGCATTAGTCCAGCCTCACTGTGACTCTAACTCTGCCTTACAATAGCGGTCCTTTCTTAGAACCCCTGAATGTCCCAACTGGAAAGAATCTCACAGCTGCCTTAGACCCTGAAAGGAATTCTTCCCATATCTTCTCCCCAACATACAAAGAAGTAAAGATTCTACCCAGGGTCATACAGCCAAAAAGTATAGTAGATTAAAAGGGTCCAAAGCTCCACCCCCACTCCCACAAAGGAAAAAAAATCTCCATCTCCTCCATCCTTCATCCTCTTTGTCCTACTCTGACCTTAATCATCTCTTTAAAGATACTTAAACTATAGCGAGATGATGGGCTTCAGAGTAGCAGCATGATGGAGTGATTGAGAACATCAACTCTGGGGCTGAAGTGCCTAGATTCAAATCCTGGCTCTGTGAATGAATGTGAGCAGTGCAACTTTGGGCAAGTCACCTCACTTTGCTGAGCCTCAACTTTTCCCATCAGCCAAATGGGCATGATTATGATACCCAGTTCAGAGAGCTGTGATGATGAGCTAATTAATGTATACCTAAAGTCTTCAGAACAGTATCTGGCTATGATGATCATGATTTTTCTTCTTTTTTTTTATTTTAAAAGTAAGGATTTGAGCAACTGGCTTGCCTCTTAACATTTCTTTTTGCTTTCAATTCCGTTAATTGTGCTTTGCCAGCCTCTATCGCCTGCCCAAGCTCAATGATTTAGTCCTTAAATGGACTCATAAATTAGACTTCCTACACTAAGCTGGTGGTCTTCCCCATAGTGCCTTGCCTTTTTTTCCCCATCTGATTTCCTTAAAACCGATTCAAGAAAGAGGACATTGGCCCAAAGGTTTTCTATAATAGAGCTTTACCTCCCACACATCTCCAGTATGTAGCACTAATCGGATTACATTTTGCAGAATCTGGGCTCTGCATGCAATGACTATGAATTCAACGCAGCTGGGTACAGTGCTCAGTGTGGATAAAAACAAATAAAGCTGTAAAAAAAAAATCAAGCATAAATACTCTATGGGAATGAAATGGCAGCTTTTAGCAGCCAGCTGTGGCACCACAATTTAAATGAAATGTGGAGATGGTGAAGAGAGAGTAGAACAGGGTAATGAAAATGATTAATTAATTGGAACATGAGGGTAACAGGAAATGAGAAAGGAGCAAAGGGAGACTGACTGGCATGGTAGAAGGCAGATGGGCTTTGCCATCAGGTACCTGAAACCTGCTTCTATTGCTTATTAGCAATGTCATTCACCTTTCTGAGCCTTGTTTTCCAGGGTTATAAAATAGGCTGACAGTAATAATAGTCATCATTATCATCACCATCTTACTGATCCTCCAGGATGGTTAAGGGGCTCATAAAAGATGGTGTGTGTGAAATGCTTTGGAGAAACTGTGAGGCAGATAGCAAGCATTACTAGTGATCTCTCGAGGACCACAGAGAATGAAGGGGAAAGTGATAGAAAGCAAAAGAACTGGATTTTTAAAAACATGATAGTGGAATAAAGATATGCAAAAGAACATCTTAAAAACAAAACTCCCAAATACTGGCTGGGCTTGCAGGGTGGTGCAGATGGTCTGGCCTTCACTGGGGAGCCTGAACAAAGGCAGTACAAAGCGTGGACCCTCCAGGTTTCATCCCCTTTGCCTGCTGATGCTCTGGGCTTTTCACAATGATGGAAACAAACACTCAAACATGTTCAGTAGTTAATTTCTTCTGGTTGGAGGGATTGCTCCCCAAAGATGCCCACACTCTAATCCCCAGAACTTGTGAATATGTTAGGTTTCATGGCACAAGGGACTTTGAAGATATAAACAAGGTTCCAGACTAAGGTAGAAAGAACATCCTGGATCCCTCAGATGAGCCCAGTTTAACCACATCAGTCCTTTCAAAGCAGAGACTATTCTCTTGTGGGAGGCAGGTTACATGTGGAGGAAGGAGAGGTCAGAGAATATCAAGGTATAAGAAGGGTTTGATATGCCATGGCTATCTTAGAAGATGAAAAGTTTCACAGCTTGAGAATGCAGGTAGTCTCTGGAAGCTAAGAATGTCTTTCAGGCAACAGCCAGCAAAGGAACAGACTTTAGTCCTATAATTGTGCAAACTAGAATTGTGTCAGCCACCTGAATAAGCCTGGAAGCAGATTCTCTTCCAAATAAGTTTCCAAATAAGAGCTCAGATTGCCTAATACCCTGGTGTTAGCTTGGGGAAACCCTGAACAGAGAAATCAGTTGAGCCCTCCTCCACAGGACTTCTGAATTACAGAACTGTGATAATAAATTTGTGTTGTTTTAGGCAGTTAAATTTGTGGTAATGTGTTAGGACAGCAATGGACACTGATACACCTCTTAATAATAGTCTTGGTCTGACCCTCTCCTTGAGGCCTGGCCATGGTGAGCTGGGCTCTGGAGGTACCAAGGCTGCCATTCCACAGGCTGCTGTTCCCACCCCGCAGGTAGAGGACTCTGAGAGTGGGAGTCTTGTTCTCTGCGATAGGGACAAGATATGTGATGCTGCCCTGGGCTGCTCTTCACAAACACATTTCCGTTTCCAAACTGCCACACTGAGACACTGCTGAGGACTGACATCGCCGAGAAGCACACCATGCAAGAGCCACTGGGCTGGGAAGCAGGAGGCTCAAGCTGGATTCTCAATTCCACCACTGTACATGAGTGTGACCTGGGACAAGCCTTAGTGTCATCATCTCTAAATTGATGATCAATAATATACTCTCTCCATATTACTTGCTGTTGGTGACTTGGGCAGGATTTTGGTTGCATCATTTTAAAGAAACAACAGTAAACGGAAAACTTTCCATATATAGCGGTGGGTTCTGGAGTCAGCTGGGAGCAGATTCACAGCCCAGTTATACAGCTTGGGAAGTGTGAGAGGTTGGGCCAGTCAGTAACTAAACCTCTCTGAGCTGATAGAGCCCATCACATTAGGAAGAGTGAGGACTAAACAAAACAATTAATATCAAGTATTTGCACAAGGCCTTAGATGTATAAAGGGCTCAATGAAGTAGTGGTTTCCTGAATGAAAAAAAAAATGATGATGATAATGACAGAAAACTTTTATGTAGAATTCTCTTCGTAACAGAAATTCAAAAGCTATGATTATCTCTTGTATACTGAGGTCATTGATATGGTGTTGCTTCTAATAAACATCCCTAAATGGGCAATCCTGAAATTTACTCTGATGGGTTAAAGTTGGGAACCAAACTAATCAGAAATCATCCCGTTTGTCTCTTTAGTGTTAGAATGAAATCTAACTTCCTCAAGTCTCCATGGACAGAGAAAAGAAAAGAGAACACATTGGATTAATGATTTCAGATTGATTTTGGTTGGATACATGGTCACTTTATTCCATTTCCATTTACTGAGCAGAAATCCTCTTATAGACTGTACAGGCAAATCAATAAAGAGAGGATGAACTGTCCACTTGGGCATTTCTGGCCTTGACTTGTCAGGTTAATATCTGGACTTTTACATAGAAGGTTGTACTGAGACTGAGTTTGGGTACCTCTTTCAATTCTGGTTCATGGCTGGTGAGGTTCTTGGAAAAGCAGCTGGAGAGGCCTGGCCATGCAGTACTAGCACATGGGTAGGCTTGCCGCCGCTGCCTGGCTTCCCAAGGTGCATCTTAGGAAGCGTCTGCTTAACCCTTTTGACCTGGTTTTCTCAGCTGTAAAGGGAAGATAATCGTACCCACCTTATGAGTGGTGATGATTAGAAAAAAGGGCCTTCTTCCTAACATGCTGACCTGTCAGTGGACCTTTATAAATTATATGCAAAGACTCCATATGCAGAGTCCCAACTCAGAAACTGCAGATTGTACCCTGAGGAAGATGAAAAGAGTCTTTTTCCTTGAACTCTAAAATCCAAGGTGGAGTTTGCCCTCATGAAAACTTGATCACAGCTGGGCGTGGTGGCACACACTTGTAATACTAGCAGCTTGGGAGGCTGAGGCAAGAGGATCAAGTTCAAAGCCAGCCTCAGCAATTTAGCAAGACCCTAAGCAACTTAGTGAGATCCTATCTAAAAATAAAATATAAAAAAGAGCTGGGGGTGGGGGTGTGGCTAAGTGGATAAGGTCCCCTGGGTTCAATCCGCTGTACCAAAAAAGGAAACTTGATCATATTGAATGAAAGGAAACATGTGTACTTTAAAGACATGTTTAAAGTACACACTGCCAGGCATGGTGGCATATGCCTGTAAACCCAGCTGGTTGGAGGCTGAGGCAGGAGGATCGCAAGTTGAAAGCCAGTCTCAGCAATTTAGTGAGGCCCTAAGCAACTTAGGCCCTTTCTCAAAATAAACAAATAAAACAGGGCTGGGGATGTGGTTCAGTGGTTAGGCACCCTTGTATTCATTCAGTCCTTGGTACCAAAATAAATAAATACATACACCTATTTTTCCCCAGACCAGATTAGTCTCATTTTTCTAACAAATAACATTTTCAGAAATGGTATGTCTAGAGAGAAACTACAGATAAAATTTTGATGTTGTTGTTGTTGTTATTGTGTGTGTGTGTGTGTGTGTTTAAGGGAGGCAGCACACACCCCTACATGGCAGTAAATGAAGCCCTCTTCCTGGACTGATAACAGAAAACAGAAGGCTTGAATTTCTTTCTTTTTTTTTTTTCTTAGAGCAAAGTTCACCACATTTATAGCTTCTCCCTGGATAGGAGTTAGAGATCTTTGCAAGTTAATATGATTCTTTTAGGCCACAGGACTATAATTTGGGGCATAGCTCAAATACCTTGTAAGAGTCCAAAGACTTGGAACAACTTACATATATTAATTTTTTTAAAAAAATGGGAATGGAAAAATACAAGCCATTTTGTCATTTTGCTTGTATGCTCACCTGCTGTGATTGTGATGCACTGAATTTACAATGCAATAGGGCCTGGCATTCACTCTGTCAAGTATCAAAGGATAGAAGTCTGGCAGTGGTGGGTGGAGGGGAAAGCAGGGAGTAGAAATGAGACTTTAGTGGTAAACCGCCCACAGTAATCAGATTTTGCTCTATAATCACATCTTCTATGGACTATATTTGTACTATTTTGTGGTGGGAAAAAAAGGCAGAAGGAGGATGATAAATCCTCCTTCTTTATTGGATAGTTAATTTATAATGTCTATAAGCATCACAAAGACAAGATCCAAAGCTTTATTTAATAGATGAACTAGATGGATAAGAAGAATTTTTATTCCAAAAATACAAGTCTGAAATATTTGAGTGTGCTTTGGGAAGTCAGGTGACATTTTGAAATGAAGATACTGGAAAAAAAAAGAAGAAGAAGAAGACGACATTTTATTTCTCTGCCTGTTTAGAAACTTCAGAATTTTTAATTAATTTATCTTATCTTTAAAGTAGATAGATTTGTTTCAGGGATGCTTTTATGGAACTATAAAATTAAATTTAACATAGATGAAATTAAAAGCTAAAATTAAATATCCATATTTGGTATGATGGGAGAGATTGAGAATGCTAGATGTCAAGTCTTTCATTGCTGGGGTAGTATCAAGATCAGAGTCAGAGACGTGCCCTTCAATTTGGAATACCAGAGCTAACAGCAAAGGGACAGATCCTCTTTATCATCTCAGTCAGTCAGTTCTGGGACAAAGCCTAGATTTAAAATTGAAGCAAAATTTTCTACTTAACTACATTTTAAAATTTACACAAGACTTTGGGCTTCAGAAAGTCACATCAGTTCAGTGGGGTTCATAACTTAGTGCTATGTGGCAAGCAATGGAGCCTGTTTAAGAGGCCATTCTAGATCAACATGTCATATCACCGTTGCTGGGATGTGGTTTTCCTTTATTTGTCACACGGTCTTCCAGTGCCCTCCAATGCCTGAATTCTCCCACAATTGTGATTTATGCACCTGAATGAGCATCTACTTTCTCAGGCTAAAGATCAGGTTTAGTAAGCTGTTCTTCCAGCTCTGAAAACAAGGATTCCCAAGTTTTTATTCATACAAGACGTCTCCTCTGCATACGTGGAGAATGAATGGTCATCTACTCATGGTCTACTCTGCTTCCCTCCTCTTGGTTCCTATTCCAAATCATGTCCCCTATTTCTTCTTCTATCATAAAACTTATTAAGTTGTAATGAACCCTCACTGCCTCTGATGCATCAGGTCCTCCTTCTTTCCCTATCAGCTGTAAAGAGGTTTCCCATACCTTCCACTCCACGGTCATGGTTTGCAAATTGTGGTCCTGGACCAGCAACATCTGCATCAGTTGGGATTTGGATAGAAATGCAAATTATCAACCTATACTTTAAATCTATTGAATCATAAATTCTGGATATGGATCCAGTGATCTGTTTTTTAAAGTCCTCTTATAATCCTGACGCACAATGAGAAAAACCTCTAAGGAGACAGCTATCATGGAGAAAATCAACATTTTCTAAATATCCCTAGTAGATTCTCAGCTCTCATCATTCAGAAGCTGAAGACCGCACTTCCTTATGGAAACTCATTCCTAGTGTCTTTGATACTGCTCATTCTTTGTTCTCCTTCTATTCTCAAATTGTTCTTTCTCAACCTCCTCTCTCCTCTGGTTCCCTTAACATAGTCTTGCCAAGGAATTGTTATTAGTCTTCTTCATTCTTTATATCCATTACCAGGAAATTCCATACCCTCCTCTGGCTAAGGTCATGACTTCAATGCCACTGATTTCCAAATTAGATTCTTCTTGCTTTGACTACTTTGCCATCAGTTCCAAAGGCCTCCAGGACACTAGTACATCAAAGACCTTCTGTGAGTTATAATGCAGAATTACTAAAAGAAAAATCACCATCTTCCTTACCACATCTCCATTTCTGTTGGATTTCCATTCTTATGTTACCGTCAAGAATATTTTCATAATCACTTAACTGTGAAAACCTCCTTCTTTCCAACTTTCAATGTTTCAATGCTGGCTAAGTGCTAAAATCTTTTGCCTATAATGTTACAATCTCACTCACATCTTTTGCATTTTTTGCTTTGTAGATTAATTTTTGTCTCCAGTTTTGACAGAACTATGATCAAAGAGAAGAAAAGCTAGAGAGAGAAAAATTGTGGCTTCGTTTAAGGAAGAACTTTCTGACTGTCAGAACTGCTCATGGATGGCTAGGAGAATCCCCATCTCCAGAGATGTTCAAACATGGACTGATGAGTGACTGGGCTTGAAGACATTGACATTCCATAAAACTTCGAGATTCTGTTTCTTGTTATCACCATTTCCTTTCAAGCACTCATTTTCTATTCATCCCTCTTTCATTGTTTAGGCAAATGTTTTCATTCTAAGTGTATCAGACACTTTAGGCAGATGTGGTTTTTCTATGCTTCTTTTATGATTTCTTTTCTCTCTACTCCATTTCTCATGCATGTATATGGAGATTCATGAATTCATTCACCCCACCTACTACATCTGAGGTACAGAAAATATAGAATTGAATGGCCATCCTTGCCTTTAAAAACCGTATAAATGGGGAGATGGATTCCACATCATAGAGTACAGCACAAGGTGGTGATGGGGACATTGGGTGCCAATAGGACAACAGGAAAGAGGCATCATATACCCTGGTTAAAAATCCCAAATGCATAGACAGAGTTTTGAGGACAGAGTAGATGCTACTTTAGTGAACAAGTTGGGAAAGGGCTACCAAGAAGCACCATATAAGCAAAGATATGTAAACCCTAGTAAGCATAATGTCTTTGGAAACTATGAGTAGTTAAGAGTGGTGGGAAGGAAAATATGGGTGAAGGCAATTTATCAAGTGCTGTGTTTAAGTAAGTCTTTTCAGTTTATTTTCATTACTGTAGAGCAACCACCATGAGATTAGATCAGATTTGCTACTTGAGGAAGATGACTACAGTTTGGAAGAGGGTCAGAACAGAAGCAGGAATATAAATCAATGTGAAATAGGCAATGGTAGTGGGAATGAAGGGTGATGAACGGATTTGAGAAGTTTTCATGGGAGAGCATATACAGAACCTGAGAGGCTGATTGAGTGAGGGGTGGGGGTAGAACATCTAGAGTGACCCTGAGGTTTAAATTGTATGACTGTGCAAATAGTGGAGCCTGTATACAAAATATAAATGGAGACTTTATGGAATATAAATGGAATACAAATGACTATGTGGCACATCAAATCAGAAACTTCCAGAGAGTTAGTAGACTAGTCACAGGACAGAAGAAAGGAGAAACAGTCTAGGTGGATAATAATTCAGAAGCAGAAAGGGAATAGGAGGTATGTAAAGACACAAGATCATTCTTATGAATATTCTAAATAATAATCACTAATAGATACCATTCTTGAACAACTACTATATGCTAGGCATCAAACCTCATATTAACCCTATAGGGTAGAAATCATTTTATAAGTGTGGAAACAGGCTCAGAGATGTGAAGTAACTTGCCCAAGGCCATACAGTGCTATTGTAGGTTTTATGATCCCAGAGGAGGCGATCTGTCCCACATATACTGACTCTACTGAGTAAAGGTTACTTGGCGCACTTGGACCAGGGTAAGGCCCACCCTCCATTCCTTTCAGAATTTGGAATAGATTTCATCAACAGATTGAAACAATATCTGTATGGACTTGATATTTTCATTGTGCTCTCAGAGTTGGGAGGAACTTCTGTTCACCTTGTGTTTTTTCCAGGTGTTATTTGATTTGGGTTTTCATTCCCACCATCTACAGTTAGTCAAACCCTTAATTTAATGGGAATGTACAGATTAATGTGTCATGTGGATCAGAGGTTTTCAAAACATGGTCTAGGATCAGCAGCATTAGCCTCAGCTACGAACCTGTTAGAAAAATTCTTAGGTCCCACCACAGACCTACAGAATCAGGAACTTGGGGTGGGCTGGAGGCTCAAAATTTGTGTTTTAATAGGTGATTCTGATGCTAGTTGAAGTTTGAGAACTTTGTACCAGGCTGTTACAGAATATCATTACATGAAAAGGCACTAATCTGAATTGTGGTAAATACAAATGCATGTCTACTGCCTAATGAAAGAAGAACTGCTAATAAGATTGTTGCATAGGAAAATTTTGAGAAACTACAACATTTGAGGTGTTTTTTTTAAATGTTAATTCTTACACCATACCACATTGAGTACATATGCCCTGGAGAAAACCCACAAAACCACATCAATTACTCTTTTACTTACCACTCTGCATAGCATATGAATGGAGTGAACCTGAATCCCAGATCTCACAGAACTGAACTAACCATAGGATTTTCAGAGAAATTTTATGAATCCCTGGTTTAATCATCAACTCAACTCAGGGTGAATAGAAATATAAGGGCAATTAAGATTTTTTAAATTAAATTTACCAACGATCACCATGAAATCCAATTAAGGGACAATATTGTTCCTTTTTTCCTTGGCCTCTCATAAAACAAGGAAAAACAAATTTGAGTAGGATACAAAGTACCATAAATTAAATCTTCATTCAGTTCATTCTCATTCTCTCTCTCTCTCTCTCTCTCTCTCTCTCTCTCTCTCTCTCTCTCTCCAATAGAGAGGGTTAGAAGAGCTCCCAAGTTCCCAAATAAGGTTATACATTTGCATATTTTATTAACACAATGTTACTAACAGGGAAGGACCTCACCCATGCTGGGGGAGCAGCCATTAACTTTGTAAAAAGGTGGCTATCTATACTTGAAGCTTTCTGGGAGGGAGGGATTTATATGAAAACAAAATACAAAAAATAAAAAACTTCCAGGCCAAAGATGCTCTAAATAACTGGGATTTTTTGCAATTTGTCCAACGAAATGGGCTTAAAAAGCAGCACAACACACCTAGGGATGAATTGCATCCTCTCAAGTGTGAAGGGGTCATGGAGAAGCCTCTGAGAGGGGGACATTGTCATCTTTGTATGTGTAGAGGGGGTGTCTAACCCAAAAAAGCTGTTTTTGGACCATGCATGGCAGTATTTTCCCATGTGACATCTTTCTAGGTTTGTAGCTCCTTGTCATTGTTGGAGTACACAGGCCAGCAGACAGACAAACACCCCTCGTGACAGAACATGCTACTAACCTGCTCATGAACTTGTACCGGCGGGGCAGGTAATAGATTTTTCTCCTGGAAGAACAGCAAAAATGAAGCCAGTCGAGAAGAAAACCCATCGTCAGTTACAGTTTGAACTAGCAAGGAAGGAAAGGAGATTGAAGATAGAAGCCTGTAAGAGGTGAAGAAGAAAAAACTAAAAAGAGATTAACAGTGAGAAGTGTAGTAGGAACATGGGGCATGCGTTTTTGAGTTATGAAATCTTAAGAGGCACTTTCATTGCTCCTTCTCCCTTTCCTTATTACTATAATTATTTTATGGTTGCCTTTTCCCTACAAAACATGTGCACAGAGATGATTTGGAACAGATGCTATTTGTACAGATTTGGCTGAGATCAGCTTTTTTTCTGGGGAAACACAGAGATGGATACATAATTTAATGGGCACACTATTGTATTAAATCCATGTTGGTAGAGCTTTTAAGTTTATAGAACACTTTACTCATGATTTAGATTGGGGTAATATGAGAAATATATATTTCACAACCAGTATGAGAAGGACACTAATTTATCAGAATCAACACACACTTGAAAATAACCACCTGGGGCATACTGACTGACCCCTGGCTCTTGTTAAAGGTGAATTGAGCAGATAAAACCAAGAGATTCTATAAAAACAATTTTAAAAATCAGATTTAGTAAGGATCTCTTATGTTGCTGTATATTTACATTTTTTAAATCTTAAAAACAATCATTGTGGTTGTAGAGAAGAATATATGTGTTAGATGTGTTATTACAGTGAAATTTCTTTTAAATATTTCAGGCTTCAATTGATGAAGTAGTAATGAAACTGTTGTGGCTTATATGTATTCTGAACTATAACTGAGCTTTTCCAATTTTGGAAGAGGGGAAATTTATATGTTATAAAACATTTGTCATAGTTGTGACAATAACTATAGGGACAATAAAAAGATCAGTGGTTGCCACGGGTGTGGGCCAAGGATGAAAGAAGGAATAGATGAAGTTCAGGAGATTTTTAGGACATTGTTTGCCTTGTTATATTGTAATGGGAGCTACATGGTGGTATGCATGTATCAAAACCCAAAGAACTGTAACAAATGAGTGAACCTTAAACAAACTATGGACTTCAGTTAATAATTAGGAATCAGCATTGGTTCATTAATTGTAACAAATATACTACACTAATGTAAGATGATTATAAGGAAATTATGAGGTGAGGAGGTTTATATGGGTATGTTCTACATTGTATGCTCAATATACTGTAAACCTGTAAGTGCTTTAAAAATAAAGTTTATTAACATTTTTAAGCTATATCCATAGACATAAGTATTTAAGAAGCAGGTATTATTGGCAATTTCCCCTAAGAAGCCAATTCTTCAATTTCTTTTTAAACATTGTTGGGTAAAATATCCAACCTGAGATTCAGAATTATAGTCCTCAGAAAATAATAAAAACAAATACAATTCTCTGGGACACTGAAATTATGTCAAATTGATGTTTGTATATTTTATTGAAATACAGCAGGAAAATTCCTCCTTTGGAAATGCAATTATCTCCTTAGGCTAGAGTTACATATTTGAAACTATGGACAAGATAATAGCAGAAATTTTAAATGCATCAGATTGTAACAAATGAAGCTTTGCTTAAGTAAAATCACATCAATGTTAATGAGGCCAATTAGTGCCACACACATTAACAATTTTTTTTCTAACATTGTTTTTCTTCAGGAATCCTGACATCTACAAGAAAATTATTATTTGCATTCATTTTCAGTTTGTTTGCTTGGATAATATTCTCTTAATGCTGTTTCAGAAAGGTATTCATGCTGCTTAGAGGTGGCACTTTTCTGCTACCTAATGGGCATGCAGAAATTGTTCCTATGATGAGCCAGTCCTTTCAGATGTGAATCCTTGTGATACTAAGGGTTGCTTTGCACAAACATTGCTTAAGTTTTCAGTTTTTTTTTTACATTCTTCATTACAGGAGTGTTTGGCAGAAGGTCTTGTGAAATTTAGACTGAGGAAGGCGTTTCAATTTCTGTAAGCTTATTTTGTTGCAGTTTTTTTTCCCTTTTGGCTCTTCAGCTAATATGGTATTAATCCATATTAGATAGTTATGATACCATTGATAAATAACTGGATTTAACTATTTTAGTATAGAAGTTTTAAATTTTTTTCCTCAGTGCATGTATGATTTTTTTAAAAAAAAATTTGAGTGTAAAGATTTCCTTTTTAACACTTTAAATAGAAAAATAAATCATAAGATCAAAACTATGTTTATCTATTTTGAAAATTTTGCCTCTAGGAAAACAGATGCTAGTCCCAGTCTTTATTCTTACTTGATATTAGGACATAAAGACTAATAAACAATGAGAATAAGATGCATGTGGGAGATACATTACAGGCCTATGAATGGAAATTGTTCTTCTCTCAACATGTCTTTAGTTTCTCTCTGTATCTGCGAATATAACTGATTCTTTGTCTCCGTAACTTTCCACGGTCCATTAAGAGCTATTTGTAAAACTTGTACCAGTTTGCCTAATTCCTGTACATGACTTGGACTTACTGACAAAACGCAACCCAAAGTACTTAACTCAACTTTGGAACTGTCCTTGGTACTGAATTGCTCTTCCTTGTTTAGTAGATTCCATTCTGAATCCCCTCACTGGTACACACATATCTTGGCATTTAAAATTTCAGGTTTAATATCTTATTTTATTTCCATCTAGCAAATGAAAATCAATTTTTTCTTAATCTATAGGGAAAGTAATGATATTCACTGTGAGATGAAGGTAAATAATCCTCTCAAATACCTCCGAAATCCACACAGAGTATATTCTATTTCCCTTGGAACAAATATCCACACTTGTGTTTGCACAGTATTTATGATGTCTTAAATTTAAAAGTAGGTTATTTTTAAAAAAAATAGATCACATTTTCATGAAATTCCTTGACCTTGTTTATCTGGAAGCAGATTTTAATGTTTTTCTGGAAGGGACTAGTCAGTACGGAGCATGTGCCTAGAGACTAGTCTGGCTGTTTAAAGCAGCAATTCATAGGACTCCCAGAAGTAGCACTTTTAAAATGAAAATTTCTCTTGGAAAATGCTTTTTTTTAATCACAGGCACTTGAAATATCCACCTGCCAGGGACTGAATTATCCAGAAATTGTCACCAAAAGCCATGAAATCATTACTGGCCATGAAAACTTATTTGTATTTCCTAAACATTTGAAGGATTTTCTCCTTGAATAACTTTCTAGTCTGCACTTCAGTTTTATTTGTTCTGAGAGAAGAGAATATTAGGTGTACAGTGCAGCAGCAGGAGTGGGGGGAAATACATTTACACCTACCTGAAAGGCATCCTTACATTCATTTGTTCTGCATATCTTCCAAGAACTTCCCATGGGGCATGCAACTTCACAAAGATAATGTCACTATTTATTAGAGAGGACTGAAATAGAAAAAAGAATCTAAATTGAAACGCATATCCAAATCTCCCACAGTTTAAATTGAGTCAGAACACATGAACTTGAATGGAGTTTATGATTTGGGGCATTCTTCAGCTTTGAGTCAGCCCCTTAAATGTGCATATATTCATTCAACAAATATCCCACTGTGTCAGGTACTGGAGGCCCAGCTGTGAACAAGAGAGACAGACAGAAGCGGCATTTATATCCTACAAAAAGTATTAGAAAAGACGATGGGAAAAGTCAAGTTTAAAAGAAAAATTCAGATAAAGATGGGGGTTCTGAAGATAAAGGACTGAGAGGAAGAGTTATGGGGAGGAGAGCACTTTGGACAAGAAGTCAAGGAAAGGCCTCTCTGTGGAGGTGACCTGTGAGCTGAGACCTAAAGGAATATGGGACACATGTTCTGGGTGCTGAGGGAGTGAGCCAGGGAATTGCTCAGAGTGTCCAAGGGGCAGAAAAGAAAGAAGCATGGCGGCGGTGCACAAGGTAGGGAGAGAAGGGGCTGGAAGAGTGAGCAGAAACAGAGCAGGCAGCACTTCTTAGACCACTGGGGTTTATTTTCAGAACTCAGGGAGTTTCTAAAGTGTTCAAAGATCACTGGGGCTTCTGTATGGAGAATAACTTATAAGGGGGAGTTGTACAGAAAACAAGAGGAGAAAAACTCTCAATCATCCAAGTGAAAGTCAAGTTAGTGGAGGTGGAGATGGAGGGACCAATGAGATGCGTGATTTGAATCTGGGCTGGAGTTGGATTAGGCAAAGCTTTTGCAAGGGGCTGTGCTCTTTGGCCCAAAGCGTTTGCCTCCTTTGGGGCTTTTTATCAACACAGAATTTGGAAAAGGGAAGTAAACTAGGACTTTATACCCTGATAACCATCCAAGAGATTTTGGTCTCTGTCCCTGGCAGGAGGGACATGAAGAAACAATTAGGAAATTTCTTTTTTGGTGCCACCAACCAGGGGAAGAGGTGGATTGTGGAAGGAGAAGGAGGCAACAGTGAGCCAAACCAGTTTAGATTACTAAAGTGGCTGCATATTTCTCCAGATCTTTCCCATATAGACCATGAGGCCTATTGGAATAAAGGTCACTTAAATTTTTATAATTTAGGACTGTCATTTTTTTTTTGTTTTTTGCATAGTTGACAAAAATAGGTGTTCAACTTTGTGGTCTCACTGGCGTAAATCTGCACTCCAAGGATTTTTTTTTTAAATTGCAGATGATATGCAATTGTAATTCATATCTAATACTTTAATTCATCTTCTTCTTGCTGGGTTTATAAATGCAGTACTTAATTTATACAAGCTAATCAAGATATTATGCAAATCAAACTGGTATCAACTACAGTGTTAGAGACTGGTGTGATGCTGAAATTCCGATGGGTAGAAAAACCACTGCCCATGTCCATAGTAGTAGTGGGCACCCTCTGATATTGGTCTAAAATCTTTCTGGCTTCAAGCTGAAATGAGGTTTTTACTTTTCAGCTTGGGACAAGTAGTGTACTGAATACGTCCCTTTTGAGGACAAGAAATGGTCCGCAATTCCAATCCTAGCACAGTGCCTAATACAGAAGAAACATATACCAATATTTGTATGTAATCTATGAATGTGGTTAACAAGATGTGAACAGTCAGACCTGGCCCAGGTGAATGCTGTTGAGTCCTGGGAAACAGAAGTGACTGTCACTGAAGCCAACATAACAGGTTATGATGAATGAGGCATCTGCTCAAAAAATGGACAAGCCAGCAACAACTGAACCAAGTACTTTGTCTCTGTAAAACTGTTTTTTTTGTTCAGTAAATTACTACATTCAATTCTCCTTACACAGGTGCTTCAAGTTAAGTGGTCAAGGGGGCACAAATGAGCTCATGGGCTTCAGCGCCCATAAAGAACATATAAATACACACACACACACACACACACACACACACACACACACGCGCGCGCGCGCACACACCACCACAGATGCCTTGGTGGTCTCCAATGATCCCCTAGCTTAAAAGAAGCATTTGGCTTTGGAAAATACCTAATACACAATTTTCAAAGTTATAAGGCAAAAGGAAGAATAAATAGAAATATATTTCCCCAAAATTGTTTACATTAAATAACAAACAAAAAAGAGTTGTTTTTGTGGCTTCTTCAATTGGAAATTTTAATCAAGGGGGTAGAATTCTTTAAATTCACCTAGGTCTAGAATTTGGATCTGGAATGTTCCTTAGAAGCTCCTGTGTTCAAGTTTTTGTCTCTAACATTTGACAAAGTTGGGAGGTAATGGAACCCTTAGGGCATGGGGGCTATTGGAATAAAGTTAGGTCATTGTGTTCCTGAAGGGATCTCTGAGATGCTGGCCCTTCCTGTCTCTCTTTTGCTTTCTGGCTGACATGGAGCAGCTTTGCCCTCCCACTTGCTCCCCCTCATGATGTGCTGCCTCATCATAAGCTCAAAAGCAATAGAATCAACCTTCCATGGGCTGAAACCATGTACCAAAATAAACCCTTCCTCCTTTAAAGCTGATTATCTTAGATATTTTGTCATAGCCACACAAAGCTGACTAACACACTAGATTTCCTTTAAGTTTTTTTTTTCATCTTGCTTTGAAAGAATAAAATTGTGTAACAAAAGAAGACAAAACATAGGAATGTGATTGACTGAAAATCTGACTGATTGAAAAAAAAAGCAAACAAACCTGGATATACAGCAGAATCTACTTCTTAGAGTATAATCTCTCCATGGATTTACTGTGACTGCTAGTTCTACAGAAAATAAACATTCTAGTGGAAAAAAATTATCATTTTGGACATTCTCCAAGAATGTATGAAAACATTAAAGAAAACACATTAAAATATTCCACTTAAGGGACATTTTAAATGTCACATTTCTATGTGTGGAAAAGCCAAGTTCATTATCTTGAACACATACTGTGTCAACTAAAATTCTAACGTGGGATCCCCTATTTTCTGCATAAAAGCACACTTTATTTTTATTTATTCAGCCTCACATAAAGAACTTCATTTGCCTTATTCAATAATAATGACAAAAATTATGCCATCATTTTACTTATTTATAGTGCTTTGTAATTGTCAAAGCACTTTCACATGTTGCCTTGCTTTATTCCCAAAGTTGTGAGGAAGGCTTTCCTTCGATGTCTTAGAGGAGGAGAGAGAGACAGGATAAATGACTTGCTCGTGGCCACTCTGAATGTTTGTCCCAGACAGAGATGATTCCACACCCACATGCATTAGTCAGCTTTTTGCAACGGTGACAAATACCTGAGAAAAGCAATTCAGAGGGGGAAGAGAGATTTTTTTGGCTCACAAGTTTAAGTGCATGGTCATCTGGCTCCACAGCAGAAACACCATGGCAGAAGGGTTTGGTGGAGCAAAGCTTCTCACCTCATGACAGCTGGGATGCAGAGGGAGAAGAGGCTGCAGACAAGATCTTTCCTTCCAGAGCACATCCCTAGTGACCTCCTTCCTCCAAGGAGGTCCCACCTACTGGGAAGTTTCACTACCTCCCAATAACGTCATCAATCTATTAATCCACCAGTGGATGAGTCCATTGTGAGGTCAGAGCCCAATCACTTCCAATCACTTCCCAAAAGGCCCACCTCTGAACACTGCTGCATTGGGGACCAAGCTTTCAAAACACATGACTTTAAGGGTCATTATATCCAAACCGTAACATCACGTCTTTTGATGGATTTGTGAGTTTTATCTAACAACTTCTGAGGTAAGTCTATAAACATGCATTTTAAATGCTTATATTCTCTGAATTGTTCCATTACCAGATTATATAAACTAATCTTAAAAGAATTTCATATTTTAGAAAACAAAGCGACAAAAACAGGGCACTCTTGTAGTACAAAGCAAATTTAAGCTACTCACAAACTGGGATTAGATTGGGGGCTAGTAATTTATTTTTATAATCTTGAGAAAAAAAGTTAAATGAATTCCCTTGAATGATATGATTCATTAGGGGTGTGTGTGTGTGTGTGTGTGTGTGTGTGTGTGTGTGCAGGTGCATACGTATGCATGTGCACATGGATGCATGCACATACATGTGTGGGTGTCTTTTTTACATGTGTGTGGGAAAAATTTAAGGTGTGGAGCTTATTATTCATATTAAAAATTTCAAGGATGAACTGAGAAGGTATGGCCTATTGCTTGTTACTGCACACTGTCTGAACTTCAGCCCTGAAAAATAAATGTAAAACAGATGATTACTAATTACATGGCCCATGTATCATTTTTTTTTCTTTACTGCTAAATGATTACACTGCTGTTTCTAAATAGGTCTTTTCTTGCTGTTAAGAATCCCTTTCCACATAAATCCAAGTGTGCAAGTGCCAAAGTGAAGAGAAATAAAAATCACTTTTATGAAACACAGAGCTATTTCATTAACATACTGCAATAAAAGTCCTTTAGGTTAGAACCCTGGGAAAAGAAAAATGACAATTTAGTGAAGTTTGGAAAAAATATGCATAGACTAATGGGTAGAGAAATTTACAAATAGCTTGGAAACTATCTGAAACAGAAAATATTTCCTCTTTCTTTAATTCAACAAGAATATATTGACACCTTCTATGTGCTACATGCTAGAAATACAAAGTTATATAAATCACAGTCCTCACCTTGATATGTAACAATTTCATAAAGAAAGGTTAGATAAGACAATAATTTGAAAAGAGAAAAAATGGCACACCATAAGCAAATCAAACCAATTAAAAGATATATATATAATGTGTGTGTGTGTGTGTGTGTGTGTGTGTGTGTGTGTGTGTGTGTGTATGAATCATGAAATCACATTTCCTGATTTTTGGAACCATACATTGAGAACAGGAAATTGAGGGAGACTGAGTTTGGGAATGGAGGTAAGGAGGCCAATCATGAACCCAGGTTTGAAAATGTTAAAAATTTCAATGAGAAGATATCATGCAGTAGTTTAATAAATGAGTCTGCAGCAGTCTGGGACAGAGATATAAAGTAAGTGTGGCTGGGATACAAGTGGTATTTAAAGGGCTGGTTGGGATTATGTGGAAGAAAGTATTGGTACAGAGCCAGCTGGGCAGCTTGTAGTACGGGCGCCATTTAAGATGCCAATTCTGAGGTTGGAAAGCACATATACAAGTTCATATTCTTGTTAACCTCTGTGATCTTCATAATCCATTTGACCCCTCTATGCCTCAGTGTATTCAATTGTAAAATGAGAAATGATAGCAACACCTATTTGCTGAATGGTATTAAATGGCACAACATAGGTAAGGTTCTTGTAGAACACCAAAAAATATGTTCGTTCTCATTATGTCCAGGTGAGACCACACCATGTATATGTGATGCGAAGAGCACAACATTCTTACTCATCCAACTTACAACCTGGGAAGGTGGAAAATAGGGGACCAATATCTGGGAATGGTTTACTAATCTTTAGCTACAAGCCTCAACCAGAAGAAACCCTGAGAAGAAATCCCCAATTCCTTACACTAGACCCTTCAGGATTCTCAGGGCTTCCTAACAGGTTCTTTATGACAGTTTCCTATATCCATTCAATAGCACTCAAAACATTCATTAGCTCACTACAATGCATCGGGGATTCTGTTAGGTACTGAATATACCACGGTAAACAGAATTTACAATCTAGAGAGCAAGAGAGAAACATTAAGCAGCACATGACTGTATGGCTTAAAATTACATTTGAGAGCCCTTGCTTCAGACTGGCTGGTTGCTCTCTAAAGACAAAGATTCAAGATGGTATTAGCCATGGGAGGAGCCAAGTGAAAAGCATTCCAAACAGAAGGGACAGCAAAGACAAAGGCTCAGAGACTGTACCAGGACCTAAAAGGCCAAGGAGTCAGGACATTGTATAGTGAGAGCTACGTGAGAGATGGCTAGAGAGGAGGATTGGGAACAGACCTTGCCAGTCAAGGAATCATGAGGCAGAGAATATTTTATTTTCTAAGTCTCACAGAAAATCATTAATGGGAGGGATCACTTGTTTTTGAAGTGTGTGCTGACTATTTTGTGGAGAGTGATTCAGAGGGAGTACAGGAGTGAAAATATGAACAAGAAAGTTGTCTCAGTAGGTCAGGTGAGACAAGATGGTGACAGGAAACAGTGGATGCAGAAAGAAGAGGAGAAATGAATGAATTTGAGGTTTATTGGAGGTAGATTTTGAAGGAACATGGGATTGACCAAGTGAGAAAGATGAGAAAAAAAAATCCAGTGTTTAGAATGATGTACAGGTGGTTTTCCCTGGAAACTGGATGGTTTCCCTGGAAATGAGGTGGCAGGTGGAGGGGCTGAAACCATTCAGCCTGTACCAAGCTTATGTAGGTGGCAAAACAACTGGAAATCACCGTGGTCTTTGCAGATGACCATGTGTCTTGTCATACAAGTTGTAAGGTAGCATTCACTCACTTGCCCATTCATCAATCCTGCAAACCTTACTGAGAGCCTACAATGGGCCAGGGGCTGTTCTGGGTGCTGAGAATCCAGCTTTGAACAAAGCAGACCAAACCCCTGCTGTCCCAGAACTCAAGCTCTGTTGGGGTGACAGGCTGTCAACAGACATAAAATATTCCTGATGGTGTGCTTTGGAGAACAGAGAGGGTAAGGAAATAGTACTAGTGGGGAGGAGATGGCACTGCAGATAGAGTGGTGTGGATAGGCCTTTGGATAAGGTGGTATTTGAACAGAAATTAGAAGAAGGCTGTCTCATCACACAGGGAGAGAACATTCTAGGATAAGAGAAAAGTAAAAGGCAAAGGCCGCGAGGCATAAATATGCTTGGTGTTTTAATTCACTGAGCATAAAGGGAAAAATACAGGTAGGCACTTGCATCTCTGGTCTGTATCCCCTAAGGTAACCACCTGGATATCACTTTCTCACAACTCTGCTATTATAAGAACAAAGCAAAACCTTCAAAATCTGGGGTGAAAAGGAGATATTAACTTCCATCTGGGAACTCAGACAAGCCTCTTGGATGACAAAAATCACAGTGAAATGAGCAAAGAGAAGTGGTAAAGGCAGGAGAAGCCACGCAGTGCTACTGTGCATTAGTGTTTTAGAGCTTTTACATATATAAATCATTTCATCTTCACACTACCCATGAGGTAGGCACTATTCTTACCCTAAGCTATCACAGATGAGGAACTAATGCACACAGAAGTGTGGTGCTTTGGCTGAGGTCACAAAGTGAATAAGGAATGGAGTCTAGATTCTTATCAATGCACTTGGCTTCAAAGTTGGTCCTCCACAAGAAGAAAGCTGAGGCTCACCTGAATTTTGCATTTTCACATTTTGCTCATCTACTTGATTCCATTGGCATTTTATCCTTTGGAGAAATGATTGGTGACATATTGAAATTCAAAGCAGAGCATATACAGTCCCCTCTAAACATCCTATAAGGAATTTAAGGCCAGTGGTAAAATGCAATCTTCAAGTCTGGTCCTGCCACTCACTAACAGGTATTTCTGGGTACACTGCAATTCCTGAGGCTCAGTTTCTACAGTTGTTAAGTGGGGGGAAATACCTACCCTGCCAGGTTGTTCTGAAGCTGGTACAGTAGTATGGTAATAAGTCTAAGAAGTGAGACTGTGTCCTTCTTCCCCCAGTTACAGAATGCTTGCTGGACATTCTGGTAATCATAGGTGATGCTGTGATTTACTGATGTGTATGGAATCTAGTCTATAAAACTTGGAGAAATGTACTTTCCTGGAGAATTGAAGATCTGGAAGAAATCACTAAGCAATTTCCACTCCTCTCAGGGTGCTACTATCTTACCAGCTGTGTGTCACTGGGCAAATGACTTGCACTTTTCTGAGCTTCAGTTTTCTCTGAAAAATGAAGACATATGTTTCCCAAAAGGCTTTATTTTCCCTTTCCTTTTCTTTTCTGTTATTCTTGATTCTCTTAGAGATACATCAGAGTTTGTTACCAAAAAAAAAAAAAAAACCTCTGTAGCTGATTCCAAGCAATCTTCCAATTGTCTCTCTGTAGCACTCCCTCCCCCCCTCTCCCCCCCTCTGTGTCACACACACACACACACACACACACACACACACACACACACACACATATACACACACACACACACCCCTAATGTGTTGTGGTGGTGAGAAGCCTCTGAAGTATTGCACTGTCCTAAATGGTCATAATATTTATACCTTTAAGATGACATTAGCATCAGTCACTGGAAATAGATCTATGAAATGGCCTCCCTAAAGACCCCATACAGGCTCTAATATCATTTTACCTGTTCTCCCTGGAAGATTTCATCCCTTCCCAAAGATTTGGGAAGTCACCTATAATAATCTGATGTTTCCCCAAATTCTTATCTTTGTCCTAGACTGCTCTTCCAAGTGCCAGGTTGTCATAGCCTAAGTCCTTAGTTGTTTCACTGGTACAGACTGAATATGTCCCAAATGGATCCACTTCTTGGCAAAACTGCTCCTTCCAATGGCTCCTCTCAAAGGCTCCTTTCAAATTCAGGAAATGGTAGAATCTTCCACCCAAAGGCTCAGGTGCCAAAGTCATACTTGACTTGTTTTTTCCTTACGTTACATCAAATTAATCTCCAAACTTTATTTATCCTACTTTTTACATTTATTTTGACTCTGCCTACTTCTCTATCTGCTGCCACCATCCTCCAAGTCCCCATCAGCTGTCTCCTTGAATATTGTAACACAATCATAGCTGGGCTCTCTCATTGCATCCTTGCCTGTGTATTCTCATTGATGTCAGAGATATCTTTAAAAATGCATTGTGAGCTGTTTCCAGTGGCTCTCTGGAAAACTAGTAACACAGCCAATGCATTCTCTGGAGACTCCTTATCTCAGGCCATTTTCCCTATCTCTCTGGGCCCCAGACACACTGGTTTCTTTCTTCTTCTTTCCAAATTTCCAAACCCCGAACTGTCTCAGAGTCTTCTTACATGCTGGTTCTCTTCCAGATAAGTTCACACTCCTTTAGGTCTCAGGTTGTGAGGCATGGACTTCTAAGAGAACCCCCCCACACACACACACAGAAATACTGAATAAGCCCCTGTGTGCTGGGGTGTGGGAGGAATCTATGAATATGAAGGTTATCACTACTGTCATTAGGACACTACTCAGTTGACTGAATTCATCAAAACTGATTATCCTGGATTGCCTTGAACTGATCAGATGAGTCCTTCAAAGAGAGCCCAGAGATCAGAGGGATTCTCCGACTGGTTTGAAAGCAAGAAGCTGTCATATTATAAGAGGCCCTGTGAGGACAGGGAGTTTTGAGTGGCAGTTAGAAGACAAGAAGAATCTCCAGCTGAGAGCCAAGAAAACGGGGTCTCCACTCCTACAACCACAGGAACTACGTAACTGTGGGAGAGGACCTTAAGCTCTGGAAAGGAGAGCAAACTGACTGACACCTTGAGGGCAGCCTCAGAAGAACCTAGCTGAGCTGTATCCAGATTTCTGACCCCAAGAAACTAGGGGAGCACAAATATGTTGATGCTTCTAAGTTTGAGATGATCTCTTCTGCAGTGATATAAAACTAATGCCTGTCACGTATTAATTATTTAATGCCGTAATTATATAGTCCACTGTTATCTGTGAGACTTTACAACTTCCCCCACAGTTCTATGCCCAACACCCTGGATATTACTATGCATACGTGTATCGAGATGGACTGTTTTCCAAATTAAACATCTTGGGATCTAGACTTTGTGTAGCCTTCTCACATTACTGACTACCTTGCTAAAACGGAAAGATGTTCATCTTCTTGACACTGCAGAGGTCAACGTGGTTAAATTTATGAGAAACTCAAGTGAACTCTCCCCTAAGCTTCAATCAGGAGATGTCCAGTGCTGAGGAACTAAGCACAATCTTCACTTTCTACACAGGTTCTCTGTATTGCCATTAAGTGAATACAATGTAGCACACTCTTGGTTACACTTCATCACCCCTAGTGATCCCCACATCAAGCCTAAGGTTACATTTCATCACCCCAAGTGACCCCACATCAAGCCTAAAGAACCCTGCATCAAGGTATCTGAGGAAAATCAATTTTTGGTGTAATAGTTAGGTTGGATTTTGTTATGCTGCAGGAATAAATAATCACCAAACATCAGTGACTTAAAATGATATCTTAACTCTCTATAAGATAGCCACTAGCCCCATATGGCTATTGAGCACTTGAAATACAGCTAATTCACACTGAAATGTGTTCTCTGAGTAAAATATAGCCAGATTTTAAAAACTTAGTACACACACATACTCAAAGAATATAAAATATCTCAATCATTTCTATATTGATTGCATGTTTAAATAATAGTATTTTAGATCTTTTGGATTAAACATTAATTTTATCTGTTTCTTTTTAATTTTTATATGTGACTATTAGAAAAATTTAATTACATTATTTCTATTGATTGGTGTTATGAAAAAGGTTTATTTCTTGATTTCCTATTCATGCTACTTATCCATTACAGGTCAGCTCACTTTAGTGACTCAGTGGTTCATTCTTATAGGGCACTCTGCCAGAGGGAAGGCAGAGCTCAGAGGTCCTTATAAGAATGCATACAACTTCTGTGTCTAGTTAATCAGATAGAAGTAGTCAAATGGTCACATCTGTCCTCAAGGTCACCAGAGGAGGAATTCTATCTGATGCACAGTATGCTGACATAGAATAGCCTCTATGTCATAGCTCACTTGCTTAGGAAAATAGAAGACTGATCTATTATACAAAGCAAGTATTTTCTCTATCTTACATCATAGCCATTCATAAAGTCACTCAACAAACATGTAAAGATAATCTTAACTTCTATGGACTACATTGCCTAGTCTATAGGTACTATTTTGGAGCCTAGAGATATAAATAAGATGAAGATCCAGAGATCTCAGAGAACTGACAATTCAGCAGAGCAACTATCACATTAGTAATAATGTGAAGAATATGAACAGAAGTTGGTCCAATATTCACTGGGAGAGAAAAGTCTGCCTTTGGGGATACTCCTACCAGGCAGCTCCAAATGTCCTCTCACAAGCAAGCAATGTCAGTTCTGATCCATTAATCTCCCCAAATCCTTTCACTTGTTACAGACTATCACAACGTTTTCCCTATTTCATCAAGATGGTGTATGAGATTAATTTGAACTCGGGGACAACTCGATCATCATAGCTATGCTTTTCATTATCACACATGATCAATCTGCTGACGGCTATTCACAGCTATGATCCATTCAGTAACCCGTGCGTCTTTATGCCCTTAGAAAGCTGCTGCAATTAACAGCCATGAAATAAGCATGACCCAGAAAGGACAGGAACTTTGGTGTCTGCTGCTAGTGAAGAAGCAATTTAACTTTGGAAACACTTTCTAATGCACTTGGAAAATGCTACAAAATCTCTCCTAGGCTTTTTATTTTGATCTCTTGGTAGAATACTGACCAATATTAGAAGATGCTACAGTGCACATAGTGGTATAGTTTACCTAGTGTTTTAAATGAAAAGTTATAAAAAAAACTGTTGAGAAATATGGCTCATAATGATTTTTATAACAGAGAAATCTTTTATAGATTATACCACAAGTCACATCAGTTCCTCATTGGCATAATGTGTGTGTATGTGTATGTGTATGTGTGTGTGTGTGTGTGTGTGTGTGTGTGTGTATGGTAATGTACACACACATATTCATCATATATTCAGTTCATCCCATCCGACATATTTAAACCATACTGTGGTGACCACTGGTATGCTCCTGGCACCTGGTATTCTCCCCTGGGGCACATGGAAGTCTGAGCTTCCTGGCCCACAACAGAGACTGGAGCCATATGATAAGCTCCAAGCCCTGAGTTGTGAGCACACCTGTGAAGACTGGTATGTAATTCATGTTTCCTGGCCACAAAGGCAGGTTTCTGTCCTGCCACCCTGAGATCAAGTAAATCCTGCGGCCTGAAGCCTCTGAAAATGACAAAACCTTGAGTCACGTGAAGAAGTTTTACATGTCACTGGAAGAATAAGGTCACAGGGAGATAGAGTTACAGAAAGAAAGGGGACCCAAGATTAAGACCCCCTAAAATTTAGAGGTTAAACAGAAGAGAAAGGGGCCTAGAAGGGAGACATCTAGGAAAGCACGAGATGTCTCCAAAGCCAAGAAGAGAAGGCTTTTCCACGGAGGATACAATCTACCACGTGAAGGAAAGGTGCTGGGAAGGCCAGTGAGATAACAGGATGGAGGAACAAACGCTGAAGTTGTCCCTAGGTGATATATATGAAAGTGGTTTCTGTGGAATGGCGAGGGAGAAAGGAATTGGAGACAGGACACTAGGCAAATCTTCAAGAATTTCTTTCTTTCTTCTTTTTTTTTTTTTTTTGGTTTGTGTGCGGTGGAGAAGAGAAAAGGGGTCATCGTTACAGGAGAACATGGGGATGCAGGAGTTTTCTTCTTAAGATTCAAGTTTCAGAGGCAAGTGTGTAATGACTAAGAGGCCAAAGTGACGATGCAGGGGAGAAGGGACAATGGCAGCATCAGAGTCCTTGAGAAGGTGAGCCAGAAAGGGATTCAGTGGATATTAGGAGAGCTCCCGGGATGGTGGCACATATAGTAAGGACAGGAGAGGTGGGGAATGTGGAGAGCCATGGAAGATCTTGTCTCAGTGCATCTATTTCCTATCATAGTATAGGCGGTGTGCCGTGGAGGGGGGTCACAGAAGGAAAGGTGAGAGGGTTGAGAGGCAAGAGGATAATGTGGACCAACTCCCTCAGGTCCTCCTGGCTGCTGTCACATGTCATCTTCAGTGAGCCCCCACCCAACACTCTATTTAAAATCACCATGCCTTCAGCTCCATACACCCCTGCCCGTTCTCTGTTTACTTCTTTGGCATCCATTTACCACCTTCTACGACACCACGTTGCTTACTTACTCATTATGTATATTGTCCTCCTCACTAGAAGTTGAGCTCCATAAGGTCAGAGCTCATGGTTTGTTCACTGATGGATTCCAAGTACCTAGTACCATGCCAGGCACTGTATGTTTACTGAATGACTGACATTAAAAAATAAACAAATAAAAGAAAAAAGCTAGGAAAGAAAGAAAGTGATGGAGGGAGACATAGAAGGAATAAAGCCAGGATCAATGAAGTTACTTAACATGTATACAGGATGGAGGCAAAACTCTGAGGCTGCCTGGCCATTCTTTGGTACCACCTGAAACTATAGTCATGATTTAAAATAAACCAAATGGTCTGTTTTCTTCAGCAACATTCAACCACTCAGATGCAGGCAAAGAAGGTGGGGCTTAACCAAAGTCAAGTCTTTGCCAGGCAAATAAGTCTAAGGAATAAAGGAATGAAAGAATTCAGGGGCTTGCGAGTGAGTGGTCATGATGATGGACAATGGAATCAGAGAAATAATAAAGAAAATGACATGATGGCTAAAAAAAAAAAAAATGATTGGTACAATTAACCAGGGGCTCATTGTCACTGTCAGTGTGTCTTTTAATGATGTTTAGTATAATATTTCAGCCCATTCCAATCAACTTTAATTCCCATCTTAGATCAAAGTATTTAAGAGTTATAACTCTTTCCCTTAAGAAACTTTATTTCATAGGGGGATTAAGGTATACTCTTACTACATATAAATAGAAAAAGGGGAAAAAAGGAAAATCACTAAGATTAGTAATTACTTGCTGATTGCTTATCTTTGTTTTGCCAACCAAATACAGACCAAATACAGACCAAATTCTTTATGTCACCTAGTGAGACACTAGGTGACATAAAGAATCATGACTAACAGTTTTTCATCCAGTTGGAGTTTGTACAGAGAACTGTGGGGTGGGAGATCCCTTCTGGCAATCAGAAACAACAGAGGCCACCTTAAACAGGTTATCCTGTTATAAGTATTCTGAACTCTGCATAAGTCACTGAATGAAGAACTGGTTTTCAGAAGACCCAAAGGCACTTATTAGGGTCTGCGAGAAACTGAATAAAGACAGCCTCAAATGAATGCCAAAGTGATTTACTGCTATACAATCCAAAATAATATCCTAGCTGAGCTAAGAAAACTTTAGAGGAGGAGGAGGAGGAGGAGGAGGAAGAGCCCCAGGGGCAACATAATGCATTTCTGAAACACTAATGGACATAAGGTCTCCCCATGTGTAATTTTCTTCCCTTCCTGCTGGCCTGCTAAGGTCAAGGAAATCATAGTTTAGTATAGTTTCATTCTTCAGCCTGCTCTACTCCTGGTCTTTTATAAAGCTTTATAAGCTGTTTATGATTTCAACATGTATAGAAAGAGTAAGAGTGGAAGATGGAACTGAAAAACAAAGGATTCTAGACAGCAATAAATGTCATCTTCCTGCAAGACCACCAAGATTGTGATAGCAGGTGCAGGTGGTTTAGTTGAACCCTGGTCCAAAAGAAATCTACCAATGATATGACTCTTTATTTAAATAGAAGTATATGGATTTGGTTGCTGAATGAGCATAAACACTGTGCTAGTTAAGAGGAAGAGGTGGGCCAGGCATTGTGGGCAAACCCGTGGGATCCTCATGGAATTCACTCTCCAACTGGGAAGAAGAGATGCACACAGGAGCCAGGATGCCTCAATCCAGAGCTAATTGTGCCTTTGCTCATGTTTGCCATCTGGAATGTCATGCCCTTGTATCTTCCAGCAAGGTAAATACTTACTCATCCTTTAAGACCCATGTCACCTCTTTTAAGCTTCCAGAAACCTCTGGAAAAAGCATAAAATTATCTTAGTGTCTCTTAGTTATCTTAGAGTCTTTCAGACTCTGTTCTTGTTTCATGTTTGCTTTCATCGTTGATCAGTGAGCTCCTCAAGCCCAAGGAGTACATCATGGCCAATTGTATTTTCCAGTGATGGCTCCCGCAGTATCTCTTATCCCACACATCATATAGAATCTTACCACTCCCCATTAAGTAGTGGGATCTATGTCCTTTCTCTTTAATCCAGCCTTTACCAATGGAATACAGGAGAAGACACTGCTTTTGGAGGTAGATCATAGAATTGAGCATCCATCTTGGAACCCAGCCACCATACCATGAGGAATGGAAGAGACCAGGTCTGCAGCCTACAGTCCTGGCTGGGTGCTCAACTGCCAGCCAACACTGACTTCCAGCTCTGGGAGTCAGCCACCTGGATAGGAGTCCTCCAGGCGCTAGGGGTGCTGTTTCACCTGAAACCCCCCCAAAGAAGCTCTCCTATTCAGTCTTGTCCAATTACAGGTTTGAGAGCAAAATAAACGAAGGTCAATTTAAGCCACCAAATTGTGAAGTCTTTTGTTATGAAACTACAGATAACTGTAACACTTATTCATTTTTGATTGCCTAGTGTCTGGCAAAGGGCCTGGAATATAACAGAGATTCAAAGCACCCTTGAATAAAAATTGATACACTAACACAGCAGGGGCCAGAATTGTGGAGGGAACTTTTCTTTATTTCTTTGTGGGCAGTTATAGGGCAAGGAACTTTCACCTTGCCTTTCCTTTCTTCTTTCCTCTTTCCCTTCATCAAAACACAAGATGTTTCTTTATGCAGAGTGATGCTACTAACTCCCCAATTAAAGTTTGGGTCTCAATGAATGTAGCTCTGCTTTAAATGAAGAACCACCTAATGTTGGTGTCAGAACCAAGGTGTGAGTGTTGGGGAGGAAATCTGAGCCAGTCATGCTCACATGAAGAACCAGAAATGGTTGCTCCTCCATCATCTTGAATACAGGTGTTAGAGTGCATGTGTTACCATTATGAAACCATTAGGGTTTCACAGAGACGGGGCTAGCACAGTCTTCACTGAAGGGATAGGGGGTCTGTTAGAAGGAGGGTTTGTAGCTGTACCCTATACTGTTTGTTGTCAGCCTGGCATCTCTGACATCTCCTTCTGAGGCCTCCTCTGCTTTGACAAAGAGAAACTGGTACTATACTTTACAAAATCCCCTTCGCCATGGAGTTAGGGTTAGTGTCCACAAGGTGAGGTGCTCGGGTAAGATCTGAAAGGTGTAAAGGGAGAGGTCATTTCTTCCTTTAGGAAGGCAGACAGAGGCAGCCGTATGGGCAGATGCAAGGTTCTAAGCAGCTTCAGGTAAGTTTCTGAGTGTTGTGTCAGATACTCTTGAGGTTCCCAAAGGCTTCATGCAACTCCTGAGACCCCACTTCCCTATTCTGTGGTGGTTTAATCTGAAGTAGCTGGAGGCCGCTTCCCTGACCTTCACTCTCAGTCTTTCCAGCAGGTTGTAAACCTGTACACTAAAAACTTCATTCTTGGAAGACACAGAGTAGCTGGTTTTCCTGCACAATTTCAACTGAAAGAGGGGCCAACCAGTTATATGCACTAGGGAAGAATTTCAAAGAAGAAACTTTGGGCACATGGCAGGCAGAAGTGAGGAGGTAGTACCTAGAGTGGAAACTAAACTGATGAATGGCAAAGGACAAATTAGGGAAGGATTACAAACAAGGTGGGCCTCCCCAAAGGCCCCAACACTGATCAGGTACTTGATCTCTACCTAGCTCAGTGCAATGTAAGAATTCTCCCAGACCCCAGTCAAATTCAGCCAGTTTCCCCTTCAATATCCCTTTCCCCCACCAAGGTGTTCTATTTATTCTTCCTACATGCAGTCAATGTAAGGGAAACACAAGGCAAAGATAATCTTAAGAGTGTCGAATATAATGGAGTAATCCCAACAACAGCCTTACAGAGTTGCGCTTAGAAATGCAATGGAATGCTTAGTTCCCCATTATCACAAAGACTCCCCATGAACAAAAAATGAAACAGTATTCTTGCATTTTTCTCCACAGCAATTCATCCCATCTGACATTTATTAAATGCTTCTCTTTCCTCAATAATATCTATTAGATATTTGATGAATGTATGAATGAATGGTTCCATCCAGAAATGAAGTCCAGATATCACTGACTGCTCCTAAAATACACCTGAATCTAACCTATGAACATATATGAATAGACCACAGTGAATCTTACCTTCATGTACATTCACCAGGCACTAATTTAAAAATCTATAAATCAATAGCAGAAAGATGAGTAGAGAGAAGGGAATAAGGAGGGAAGAGAGGTGGGGGGAAGGGAAGTACTGGGGACTGAATTAGAGCAAATTACACTCCATGCTTGCATGATTATATAAAAATGAATCCTGATGTTACATATAACTAAAGGGGAACAAAAAAAATGCCTAAAGCCCCACTGGATGTGAAAGAAGCCTTGGTCCCTGCCTCAGGGGACAGTGCTGTATTATCACTTTCACACCAATGGTATATCAGGTTTGGTTGGTAAACTTCAACTTACAATTCTTTTTTCTTCCCCAAATTTTCTACTTGTAAGGATTACAAACAAGAGACCATGGACTTATAGTTCTCTGGACTGCTTTAAAGTTTCAAAATCTTTCCATGTCATCAATGAATAATTAGTGTCATATTCATAGTATGTGCTTTGCATAATTACCAGCACTTTAACATAACATGTGGTTAAAAGACAAAAAAGGAACAAAAATAACACCATAAAGAGAAGACTTCAGTTCCTTTCAAAGATACAATAATATGATGCTGACATTTGGTACACATTTGATGATAATGCAAAATGTGCTTTATATTAGAAAAGTTCAACTTAGACCAGTGAGAAAATATTTCAGATTAAGCTGCTTCTTGTGGGAAGTAACAATAGTTCACAATATGACTTCCATTCTTCAGCTTGTGTGCCATACAAGGGATGTTTTTTTTTCTCTTTTAAGTTGTTCTGTCTTGAGTGAAGAAATATGAATGGGTCAAATGAAATATGCATTGGTTTAGAAAAATCCTTTGAATATATTAGTTCAAAATAACTTTGTACTGGTCATCTTGACATGGCAACAGAAATGGTTTGATTAAACTTTGTCTTCTTAAATAAACAAAAGCAGCTGAGGTGATGGTAAGTCTCAGAAATTAAACTGGGAGGAAGGAAAGAAAAACAGGAGAGAAAACCTCCTCCACCCATCACCATTTTGCTAAAGCTGTGTTAATAACCAGATAGTTAAGAATAATGTCTTGGTTCTACGGACTAATATAGGGCAGTGATAGGTAAACCGATTCCTGGTGATGAGTTGGGATTCACCATTAGAATCTCTTGCTTTTGCAACACCAGATCTCTTGGGCTTTCCCTAGACACAGGCCAGAGACCCTCAGTTCAAGAGGTGATAGAGACAAGGTTGAATGCCTGAGACTAGAAAACAGGATGACCAATGATTGAAGCCACTCCCTTCTTTACCAAAACCATAAACAACCATTATTGAGCACTTAATATATGCCAGACTCTTCTAAGCACAGTAAAATGTATTAACTCATTTTATCTTTGTAATAGCCCCATGAGATAGGAATTATTTACCATTTAATAAATGAAGAAACTGTGCATAGAGCAGTTAAACACCTTTCTCAGTTATTTGGAAGTGGTAAAGTAGCAAGCAGATGTAAATCCAAGTTGTCTATCTTGAGAGTCTGATGTTAACAGTCCTGAAGTCGGCTGGGCCACATGAATAAAAGAATAGAACAGATGCCTTTAATTCCTCTGGCTATCTCATGGACAGAGCAACAGACTATATTAAGTTGGATCAAGGGTCCAATTGGGGGATTGCCAAATGGGAATGACTCCCTCTACCTTCCAGGACATGTAACAATTTTGGGTTGTCATAATTTGGAGTGGGTATGTTATGGTTTAGATATGAGCTATCTTCCAAAAGCTATGTGTAAGACAATGTGAGGAAGTTTAGAGGAGAAATAATTGGTTTATGAGAGCCTTGATCAGTGTATTAATCCACTGATGGGGATTAACTGGGTGCTAACTATAGGTAGATAGGGCATGGCTAGAGGAGATAGGTCCTGGGAGCAGGGCTTTCAGGTTTATACTTTGTCCCTGGTGAGCAGAGCTCTCTCTCTTTCCTCCTGATGCCCTGTCCTGAGCTACTTTTCTTCATCACACCCTTCTTCCCTGATGCTCTGCCTCACCTTTGGCCCAGAGCAATGGAGTTGGTCATCTATAGACTAAGACCTCTGAAACTGGGAATGCCAAATAAACTTTTCTCCTCTAAAATTGTTCTTGTCAAGTCTTTCGGTCACAGTGGAGAAAAAACTGAATAAAACAAGGTATTACTGGCATCTGTTGGATAGAGGCCAGGGATGCTGCTAAATATCCTATAATGCACAGGACAGCCCCCTACAACAAAGAATTATTCAGCTCAATATTTTTAAACTGCTCATATAGAGAAACCATATGAGTGAATTGATAGGTGTAACCTAGACACAGCCAGGGCTATTAGCTACTCACAAGCAGCAAACTCAAAATTCCATAAGCTAAGTAGAGGGGTAATTCTCTGGGATATAAAAACTAGTAAGACAGAGTCTCTTCCCTCAAAGTGATTACAGCAGCAACATGAAATCTTTGCCTTTAATATTCAGTATCTTAAATGTAGAAAAACAAGTTGGTGAATCAAAACAGAATAAATGCCAATGTGCACTAGTTCTTTCTTTCCTCGATCTCAGCAAAGACCTCCATGACTTCTGTGATTGCTAGGATCTCAAAGTGTGCTGCTTGAATCCTGCAGATTTGGCATATCTCTGCTACTAACTCAATGCCAATGGTAATGGATACTGAGGGGGCCAGTCCAGAAGGTGAGCCACCTAAGTGTTGGAAAATCACCTTCAGCCAAACAGTAACAGCACCCACTTCCTACAACCTTCATAGACCTGGATCAATGACCGACTGCCAAGGGGACCCCGACCTTAAAGGTGGCCCAGGTCTATGGTGTGCTTCCTGCTCCACATCTTCCCTCTTGGATCAGGCTGAAATTAATGTTGAGCTGAGGCCACATTCTTGGCTTAGCTTTTCTCTTTTGCTTCTCTCCTCCCCTCTCCTGAGACTGGTCCACCAGTCAACACCTTTAGCAAGAGTCCTTGCTTCAGGATTGACTTCCGCTTAGGAAATCCCACCTCAGTACTAGTTAACAAAAAAGCCACTGAAAGTGTGGCCCAGTATTGGAATCCCCTGAAAGACACTGAAGGAATTTCAGAGCTTTGAGATTCAGAAGAAAATCTATTTTCTTCACTCTTTGGTTAGACTGTGTTTAATTCTCCTTTCTCTTCACTCCAACTTGGGGTTCTTGCTAATATATATGTGGAACATATAAGGACTATAAAATTATTGAGTGAAATCAGATCATAATTTCTTTCTTTTGAGACCAGGAAGCACTAGAGAACAGGAACTTGGGTAGTTCAGGTTGTCCTGACATTGATTTATTCTAGAAACTCATGATTATGGTTTTAATCATGCAGGAAGGAAGGAGTCTACGGTGCCCCTCTCCTCATATCCTCAGAGGTGTGGATCCTGGGAGAGCAACAAACTAAACATGGTTGCAGAACATAAACAGAGATGAAAAACAGAAATTGACAGGAAGCCAATGAAGGCAGAGACTAGTACGTTAAATGGAAGAATCTTTGTGACATTTTCCCTGGAAGGAGGGTAAAGCAAGACTAGAATGGACAATCAAGAAAGTTGTTTTAGCTCTGAGTTGATCTATGATTTTATTCCAGATGAAACCAAAGCCAAATTCTGTTGAAGCAGACAAATGTCTGAACTTTGAAAACAACTGAGTTGTTAGTGAATATATTCTGAGCTAGTTCAAGAACATTAAAGATAATTGTAAATCTCATTAATTCATATACCATATATGGTCAAATGATGCCAATCAAGGTTGCTATTCCTAATGGTTACATCTTAAAAGGTTTGTAAACTGTTTGAAAATTTTCAGGGTAGGCAATGTAGCTCAGTGGTAGAGCATTTGCCTAGCATGAGGGAGACTTTGGTACCTGCTCCACAGTACTGCAAAAGTAAATAAATAAATAGATATTTTCTTAAAAAGTTTGCCTTGAAAATTACTTTAAAAGTAACAGTGTTAATCACTGTAGTTAGCTATGTTGATGATCATGAGGATGATAATATTTACTAAATGCTAACAAGGACAGAGATAAGCACTTGATAAAAATTATCTCATTTAATTATAAAAACATATGAGATAGATCCATTATTAGCTTCCCTTTGAAGATAAACTAACTTTCCCAAGAGCACATGGCTTGTAATGGTAAAACTATATGAGCACTCAGAATGCCTAAATCACTGTATTAATTACCTATTATTCCATGACAAATTACCACAGCTTTATCAGCTTAACAAGACCCATATTAATTATCTCACAGTTTTTCTAGCTCAGAAGACAGGCATAGCTTAGCTGGGTCCTCTGCTTCAGGGTTTTACCAGGCTGCAATTCAGAACTTGGCCAGGGTTGTGCTCTCATCAGAAGCTTGATTGAAGAATGATCTGTTTCCAAGAGCCCTTGGTTGTTGGCAGTATTCACCTCCTTCCAATTGTGGGACTAAGGTCTCTCTCTGTTTGCTGCTGACTGTCAGCAAAGGGCCACTCAGCTCCTAGAGGCTGCCTCACTTTCCCTTGCCAGGTGACCCTTCACATTACCATTATTTTCTTTGAAACCACTCAGGTAGAATCTTTTCGACTCTGGTCTGCTGAGATGGAGTTTCATGTACTTATAATAGTGACATTCCATTACTCTGTTATGACAAATGTCACATCCTATTGGTTTAAACAAGCCACAGGCCCCACCTGAACTCAAGGGGAGGGGAGAATGCAAAAGTATGAAAAGGAAGCTGGCATCACAGACTTAGGGTCGGTGTTCTGTGAGTTCTAGAAATTTGTATACCCTCTACAAAATTTCAATTGCATTTATACTTTAAAATGATTCACTTTGAAAAATAATAATTTTATCAAAACATTTACATCACAATTATACATGAGAAATCACTAGCACTTGCCATAAATAGAAGATAACTGAAAAATATCCTGAAAAAAACAAAATGAAATAAAATAAAAACTAATGTAAAAATAAATAATAAAAACAGATTCAAGTCTACTACAAATTCACATATATGGGCTCACTTAATCCTCATAACAATTAGTGACAAATAATCTTATTCTCCTTATTAAATAATGGAAGCAAAAATTCAGAAAGTTTGGTAAATTGCCCAAGACCACTCAGTTCTTAAGTGCTAGTACCAAGATTCAAATCCATGACTACTGGGGGCCAAAGTACATGTGAACTACAGCTTAGGGAGCACCCAACTTCATAATTTACCCCAATCTCCCCATTTCCTTTTCCTTCTCATAACTTTACTCAGTTGCCTCCTAACCTTTTTAATCTTGAGATGCACCACTAGCAACCAAGAATCAACACAATTTAAGGTAAAGAGCAAGTAGGCTTGGGCTTTGGTCCTGAATTTATTCTCTCTTACTGCTATGTCACATGCAGCAAGTTACTGCTTTGCCTCAATTGTCTCATCTGTAAAACAGAGATGATAATAATAAGTGCTTAATAAATGTCATTGTGAAAATATTGAGGATAATATTTCTGTCATCATCTTCAGGAAAAATTACAAGATATCCAACACGTGAGTATGGATGTGTGTGTGTGTGTTCATATAAGTGTATACACACACACACACACACACACACACACACGGTTATTTTAGTTAGATTTTTAAAGTCCCTTAAGACTTGTGAAAACCAAAACAACTATTTTGATTAATTGCCTAATTTTATGCATTTTAGTTTTTAAAACTTACTATCTTGACTTCTCCAGGGATAATGTATTGAGTGGGGCTGAGGGGATGGGATCTTGTGCATAAGTGTGGGCCTTAGTTAGAAGCATGAACAACAGGAAGACATCCTTAGCCCAGGGGAGAGTAGCATCTGTGGGCACAGACACAGGTAAGGAGGTCTGTATAATGAAGAGGTTGTGGTCATTCTTCCCCTACTGCTTCAAGGACATTGCTCCAAAAATTCTCCCCTTGCTCTTCCCTAACATGAATTTTCTATTCAAGTAGGTAATTTCTATTAGCATGAAAATATGCAGCTATTTTCTCTCATCTCAAATAAATAGAACCCTTTCTTGATCCAACTCCTTACCTAATTTCTCTCCTTCCCTTTCCTTGAAAGAGCAGTTTCTCTTTTGTTTTCTGCATATTTTCTGTTTCTCCTTTTTCTCGGTGCTTTCACTCTGACTTTTCCACTGAAATTTCTCATTGCCAGTTCACCCAGAACTCTCCACATTGTGAAATGCAATCATTAATTTTCAGTTTTCATCTTATTCCATCAGGAGTATTTGGTACAGTGTATTACTCCTTTCTCCTGAATCACTGCTCCAGGCACCGTACACTCTAGATTTTTCTTCCTGGCTCCCCAATGATAGATGGCTCCTTCTCAGTGATATAATCTCATCCAGATAAACATATCTCAGATCTCTTCTCAAATTCCAGACTCTTCTACCCCACATCTCCACTGGGACACTTCAAAGATAACAAGTCTACACTGAGTCCCACTCTTTTCCACATCCCTGGCAACTCCTTTCTTCCGATTGCTTGGTGAATACTGCGTGGCTCTTATACTTCTTTCTCAATCCACCTGCAATTCCCATCAACTCCACTTTGTACCCTTCTCTACTACATGCTTGACCTCCTTCATCTCTTTTTTGCAATTTTGCAACCAATCTCCTGGTGCCTTTGCTTCTGCCCTTGCTACCTCTCCCCCTCCCACGGTCTGATCTTACCAGGTAGCTAGAGTAACTATAATAAAACAGAAATCAGATCTTCTCATACTTGGGCTCAAAACTTTCCAACAGCTCCCCAAGTCCCTTAGAGAAAAACTAGATTACCCTATTAACTATTAAGGTCCCCAGGGTCAGCTGGCTACTATTGCCTTGCTGCTATAAATTCTCAATATAAGAATAAGAACTCGATTTAAATGGAAGTGCGTCCAGTGGTTCCTAAATCTTAACACAATGTAAACCTCTTACAAATGATATTCTCTTCACTGTCTTATGGACCTACCTGGCATCTTCCTGTCTCAGGACCCACCCCGCCCCTCTCTGAAGAGAGGCACACTTTTGCCAGATTTTATAAAATTGCAAGGTCCTCTCAATGCCTCCTGCTTTCCTTTCTTACTTTGTGCTTTATGTTCCAACAAGGCAAGGATTTTTGTCTTTTTTATTCATGGCTAAGTTCCTAGTGCTCAGAGCAATGCCTGGCAGAGTGGGTGTGTGATAAATATTTGTTGAATGAATTAGCTATTATCCAGATGGTATGATTTATATAATTGTAGTTGTTTTATAATGGCTATAATGATAGGGTCTTTTCTCATGTTCCACATGATTCCAAAGGAGGTGGGGATCTGTTCCATTAGTACACCCTCTTCTCACTCATCTCAAATAATTCAAAAGTCATCCATGATTTGACTGACTACAGAAAGAAAAATATAAACCTCTTACAAATGATAACAACTTCAGAATAGGGTACCAAAGGATTGAGAGTAGACATAGAATTTAAAATGGGGAAAATGCAAAATGTGAGTTAATAAATGTGAACTCTTGAAAAAGGGAATCCCTTTAAATAGAAAGACTAGGAAACGAATCACTTGGACTTAATGATGTTTTATTTAGCAATTTTGCTATGAATTGCTTTCTCTGGGCTAATATGAAATTTGAGTTATAGAATATTAAAGACCCAGGGTACCAAGGTAAGCACATACTTGCTGACTAATCAGGCTGGAACAAAGGTTTTAAGGAAGATTAAGTTTGATTGTGTCCTTACTTTTACATGAATAAAAGATTCTCCTAATTGTGCTTCTCAAAATTCAATGTTAAAAGAAATAAGAACTTTCTTGTGTTAAAATGAACTATACAACCTGTCTCTATTCATTCAAAAACATAAAGCTCAGTGTGTTAAACATGTTTTCCATAACTGTTGGACGTTATGACACACAGCTAATGAAGAAGTCACCAGTAATTCATAAAATGTACTTAGTGTCAATCATAGTTTCATAGAATGCTCACTGGGCTCTCTCTCTTTTTTTTTTCCTTCGCAACCTTGAACTAAGGTTTATGTTTTGTGTCTTATAAAAGGTCGGAGTAATTTCTGGAAGTTGAAATAGTCATTAGAATTGCTGTCTCTGTGCTGCAGCTGTTTATGAAGAACTCGATTTAAATGAAAGTGCTTCCAGTGGTTTCTAAATCTTAACACAATGTAAACACAGAGTTGTTTATTGTTCCACCAAGGGACATTTTAATTATTTGTGGCAGAGAAGAATTAATTTACCTATAATTTCCTGCTGCTTCCTAAGCAAGACAACCTGTGAAGGTCCCTTTTGCTGAGCTGGCAGAGGCCATGAAGATGCAAAGCAGAGCTGGGAGTCTGAGATAGAGACAAAATGGGCTGCTTATGTGAAGGCTGTGGGTGTGAGGGCAAGACTGGAGCCAGGCAGTGGAAAGGCTGCGTAGGAAAAATGTTCCAGAAAACGGAAGTTGTATCTGTTGTTGGTGTGTAGAGGACTGCAGGGAAAAGCAGAAATGGAGAAGTAGCTGCTCAGAGAAGAAATCAGGGAGGAAAGGAGAGATGCTCAAACAATTGTTTTTGAAGTTTTGCTGTTTTTCCAATTGCTATTTTTTTCTAATGCACATTAAAATAAATAGCTAGCTATTAAAATTCAAAAACCAAAATGATACTAGCATCCCACCTGCCACGCCACTGTCAACTCTGCACTGGGTAGCACAACCGCACGACAGGCAGAACTCTCCTCCGCAGCCTCCTGCTGCAATTCTGGTGGCTGGACAGATGATGTCTCGGGATACACAACAGGAGACTTTTAAGCTTTTCAGTAATATATATTATTTAGAAAAGTAATAGGGTTTTTTTTTGAGTTTAATGAATAAGTCAGGAGAATGACATTGAAAAGATCTATACAGAAGAAACCCTAGGAAGAGAGAGGTTAGTTATGAAGCTTGAAATAAAAAATCTCTCATTAATCGAACAAAGCTATCTATTATGATGAGAATCAGAATTGTGACAAAGTCAGAATGGACTTTGATTATTTCACATCATGCAGATGTTCAGATCTTTCATTTCTTCATGAAAGAATTCTGCCACTAAGGAGTAAGAAAAAATAATAATGGGAAAGATTTTTAAGAATAAATACCTTGATGTGCTATTAATGTTAAGAGAGTATATAATTGTCTCAATAAGAACTTAAAGACCAAGATTTATCAATGATATGCTCAACTGGCATAGGAAAGATTTTCTGGAATCCCACAAAGCTAGGAAAAAAACAAGACATTTAATACTGTCTATGCTCTAAGGGAACCTCAAGTTGAGACGGTCCGCTGAGCAAGTTGAAATTAGAGAAAGAACCTGTTCACTTAAGATGACACTCTACCCATGGTTTTTCCAGTTCTCTTCTTGGAAGTATTCCAGAAAAATACTGTTTCTGTCTTATAAATGTTCAAGGGTTGAGGTCAGTCTAACAGATCTGGAAAAATATCATTTATTTAAAGTCTCCCAAGATCAGCATAATTTATGTGGGCAAAATGTGCCTCTAATTTGGTGCTTCAATACAACCTGCAGATTGCATGAACTGCAGTTGCCCTTCACACCAGAAAAAACCCTAATGTCTGACTTCAAAGAAGCCATTTTTATTTGTCAATATGTTTTCCTTATTGATTAAGAAAAGCTAATAGAAGCTTTGCACAGTATTTAGGGAAAATTTGAGATGGATTAACAAGGCCAGGTTCTACAAATATGCACAGTATTTCTGGATACACAATAAGCCCATTGAGAATTATCACTGGAGGCCCTGACTGGGCCTCTTGTTTGCTTAGTTCTTCCTTAATACTCCCCATGCAGAGAAGACAGGGAAGGGAGAGAACAAATTGCTGGTAAAGTAACTCTTGAGTTTGTGAACATGATAACAACAAACTGAATGTCTCTTGAAACTAGAATCATTCTGTAAATTCCAGCTGTTTGGGGCCAAATCATCCAGTCTCTTCTTGTGTGCAAGGGTACCTGAGCCAATGGTGTTTCCTGAAATATAAAAATGGCTTCCAGAAGGGATGACAGCATTTCATCCTCCATTTACATCTCCAGAGAAACAGCAAATATAGAAAGTGAAGTACATTATCACACTTTGAAATAATCCATTTAATTGGAACAGGATATTTTCATCATCATGGAATCATTTGGCATTACAATGCCCTCCATGGCAAAATACAATGCAAATGTCTAATTGCTGGAACATTCCCCAAATAGTGAAGATTGACAAACTCTGACCAAACAAATGTTCTGTTAACATAATGACTAATTGCCCATTTTTAAAATCAACTTGATACGAATAGACGTATATATTTTTCTCATCCAAGAAAAGCTATTTACCTCTTTCTCCATTTGTAATCCTTCTGCTCTAATATTTCTTTCAAATACTTCTCTCTTTTCAGTCTGGGGATTGGATTTTCTGTACACAAGAATGTAGTCAATTCGACACTTTCCATCTCTAAAGTAAAGTCCATTTGATTTGTTTCTTTCTGGCACTGTCTGGATACAAAGAGAAAGGGACCAGTTTAAGCCATTCATAAACTTGAGCTTCAGGTGGGTAATTTAAAGAAAAATTAAAGCTAAATGGATTTTGTTCTTTGTATTTTATTAAAATTTCATTCTCTAATAAAAAATTTAAACAAGAAGAAACAAATAAAATTAAAATGGGGAAAACACAAGACATCTAAAACTACCAAACTCTGGAAAGGATGTGAAGCAACTGAGAATTCTCATATTTTGCAGGTGAGAGTGGAAATTGATATACTAACATTGGAAAACACACTAGCATTATCTGGCAAAACTGAACATTTGCAGTACATACAAAATTCTTGTTAAGGCAACGAAGAGATGTGTATATGAATATTCACAGCAACATTGTTCTTAATATAAAATTTTAAAAAGTTGGAAATCAACCCAGATGTCTATGGAAACACAATAAATGGATAAATAAATTGTACAAAGGGCATACAGTGAAATACTACAGAGCCACGAAAATAAATGAGTCTTGCATCTACCAACAATAGGAAAAAAACGAATCTTAAAAACAACTGACAGGAAAAATAGAAAGTTCTAAGATTTCATACCATGTTTTATAAAACACAAAATTTTTTAAAAATCTAAAAGTAAGTTGCTAAAACCACATATGTATGTGATAAAATTATTTTTACAGCAAAAAGGATATAAAGTACAAAATTCAGGAAGATGGTACTTCTCTGGTAGGGTAGAGACATGGGATTGCAAGTAGTTTCAATGGCTTTAGCAATATTCTAGTCCCATGTTTCTCAATTTTTTTTTCTCCACAATAAGAAAAACAGTTTACTGTATTATCTTTGGATATCTATGTAAACACATATATAAAAGTATTTGAGACCAAAGTTTCACACAATAACATTTCTCTTTGCTACTTACAGACATGCTACTATAAATTTCCCATTGCATTAAAAAACAATCATTGGAGTTAGTAATCTATGATGAGGTTGTCACCAGGATTTGAAAAAATACCTTTCAACTTCATAAATTGGAAAATGGTTCAGGGTGTTCATTTTATTATGATGCTGCTCTGCATAACTTACACTGAAGTTACAAATGTTATTTTGCAGTAATCAAATACTATAGATATTAAAAAAGTAAAACATTAAAGGAATGGGTTGAATTTTCATCCAGGCCCTTTCAGCTTGTAATATTGACCCTAAAAGAGAATATCATATATGAGCTGGTCAGGCTAGAGCAGGGTGTGGCAGGCTAACAGATTTCAAAATTGTATTTATATACCTGGCCAAGTGAGAGTGGGGAATCCATCTTTTCTAGGCCACAGAATATATTAGTTTCAAATAGTAACATGAAGAAGGCAAACATGTTAGACCTCCAAAGCTAGAAACCACATTCTTGTAGAAGCATCATACATGCAACCTCACCAGAAGAAAGCTCTGAGCCAGGGGAACAGAATTGCCCAGGCATAATGTCTCAACAGATGTTTTCAAACAGTGTCCAATCCTCACTCACCACCCTTTGGCTTTTGTCTTATGATGCCCTCAGGAATCTACCTGAATAAACACTTCATTCACAATGATTTGCCAAGCAAGGAAAGTATCCTGTGGATTTAGCACATCAGCAGCTGCTTTCCAAAACAGGGCTTTGGGCTGGGAGGAGATCTCAGTGGTAGAGTGTCTGCCTAGCTTATGTGAGGCCCTTGGTTCTATTCCCAGCACAGAAATAGTAATAGTAATAATATAGCAATAAAAATAAAATAAATATCTACAGTCATGAGTAAGTATCGGGAGGAGGGTTGCCCTGAGCAGAATGACAACTTGTGTTCCTTCAGCAAAGCTCTGATCTTTCTGAGACTGTTTCCTCCTTTGTAAGTTAAGGGGATGAGACTAGTTGCTTCCTGAGATCCATTTCCCTGCCCCTTCACTATGCCACCTTATGGTATCCAAAGTATCTGTGTGAAGAGCTGATGACAGAAGGAATTTTTTTTCTTTTTTTAAAAAAGAAAGAAAAGACATGGATAGTAGTTTAAGGAACTTATGGGGAGAGGTCTGCAAAGCTTGGTAGAAGTTAACAGTTTCCCCTGCCTAGGCATCGTTCTGTCCATCATTACATGTCTCTGGAATAACAAAACCTTAGCAATGGGCAATAAGTAAATTATTCTGATTCTGCGTACTTATCACCTCTAATTATGGTGCATGTACAAAGGAAATATTCAACTCCACCAAGACATAATCTGAGAAATAGTGAGTGCCTCTAACACAATACTTTTCCCAAAATGACACACTAATAACAGATACGTCTATTTTCGGCTGCAATGTTTCCAGATTACAGAAGCCAACAGAAACTCAAAGAGGCTCCAGCTCCAGACAACACCATCTATGGAGAGCTGGTGCATTTTATGCCACTATTCTATGTGCTGGGGGATTTATACTTTTTACCACTTATGGCACCAGAAATATAGATCTTAAACCAGTAGACAGTTTTAAGAATCATCCTTTGTATACATGAGATGCTTCTAGGTTTAAGAAAGTAAGTGTATGATCCATTCGAAGTTTGTTTTGAGCACAGGTAGATTTAGGATTCCTAAAATGTGCTAGACCCATGGGGGACATCAAAGAAAGATAAACCCTTGTTTTCCAGAAACCTAGAGTTTGATGGGACTACGACTTTAACGGTCCATTGGAACATACTTCACATTTTTTTTTTAAAGAAATCATACACTCTTACCTCTCCCCCTGTTTCTAATCTGCTGGCATCATCTGAAGTACTGGTCAGGTTTCCGGGGTGAAGGAGGGAATCATCATCTTTGCAAGGACTATTGACAGCTTCTAATTCATCAAAAAGAATATTGACATCCTTGGCCACTAGAACCAAAGTAAATACATTAAAAGCGGGTTTAAGAATCTGGGATCTTGAAAGCAACACTGAAAGAGAAGATATTTCCCTGTGACTTTGTACGTTCTCGTTATTTCAATCACACCTTCAGTGACGGGTCTATCATTTCCTAAGAGAAAAGATGTCAGATGTAAAACATAGTTGACCAGACAGTGACAGTGCATTCATTAGGCAAGATTAAGGAAACTGTGAGGCGAGGTGAAGTATGTCCATACTATAAATACAATTTCATGGTAACGGGAGGCATTTGTTTGGTTTTCCTTCACGTAGTGGTTTAGCATAACGTACTTTCATTCAAGACTTCTGAGAACTCATTCTCTGAGTTGGAGATGACCTATACTTTTATATTCTGCTTTTTTTCTTTCTCATTTAAGTGCTGTGCGGCTTATGAAGTAAATCCCATAAAAGTGTTACTGAATGGCTTAGTGATTTCTTTTTTTGTTCCTTTATTACTTCCATAAGGTCAGATAAAGAACTCCTAATGTAATCATGAAGCCTGTAGTTAGGTTTTCTGCTTTCCTTCTTCCTCTAATGCTGAACTGAAATAATGAAGTGAGCCAAGGCTCTCTGGAATGCCAAGGCTCTCCCCAGAGACTGTTGATGTTAATAACACAGTGACAAATAAAAAGCTGTATGTCAGAGTTCTCGGTACAGACTGCTTTCAAATCGACCATGCCTGTGGCACTCCAGAAAACAAAGAGCAGCACCAGTAGGAGGAGGAGAGAAAGGGATGCCAGGTGAGGGTCCCTCCTTTATCGACTCAAATTATGGCCAACATTGCAGCTGACTTTTTCTTTTGATGCTTTAAAAATGACCAAGGGCTTGTAACTTGTCAGAAGCTGCTGCACAAAAGAATTCATGGGAGATTGACTACTTCTTACCCAAGCACATAACCGATCATTCATTCTTTCATTCGAAAACATTTTAGGAATGTAGACATTGTTTGTCAGGCACAGAGTACATGATAGCAAAACTTCGGTAGATAAAAGTCGTGTGGCTTTCTGCATTTCTGTTTTAAGGTAAACAAACCAAAGAAATGTAAATTGTGAATGCTCTCATGGAAAGACAAAGCTTGGATATAGAGAATAGAGATACTTAAAGGGTGACCAGGTTCCCAATCACCAAATGTGATTAGGCAATTCATTTAACTTTAAGTTTTTCATCTGTAAAATAAAATGCACAGATGTAGAATAGAATTTACTTTTATCGCTTACTATGATAGGCTGAATCACATCCCTCAAAGGTGATCTAATCCCTGGAACCTGTGAATATATTATCTTACATCACTATGGGTTTGTTGATGTGATTAAGCCAAAGATCTTAAAATGGAGACATTATCCTGGATTACATGGGCAAGTCTAGTGTAATTATAAGAGTCTTTAGAAGCAGGAGCTAGGATGGTAAGAATCAGAGAGACAGACTGGAAATGTTTTGCTGCTGGCTTTGAAGATGGAGGACAGGGCCATGAGCCAAGGAATGCAGGTGGCCTTTAGAAGACAGAAAAGGCATGAAAGCAGATTTTTCCCTAGAGCCTCTAAGAGGAGAAACACAGTCTTGCTAGCACTTTGGATTTTGGACTTCTGACCTCTTAAGCACTACAAATATGTGCTATTCGAAGCCACTACATTTGTAGTAATTTAGTGCGGCAGTAAATCAATACACTTACTATAGGTTTTTAAACCATGAAGCTACAGAGAAGAAAACATCATGGTATTTCCATAGAGCCATGGCTTAGGAGCACCTACACTGTGCCAGGTGCTCAAGGAGAGGAGCCAACACTTTTTGAGGCAATATAACATGCACAATGCTTTTTAGATATAGCAAGACCAAAGACAGCTTTCCTGAGCACCCTAATGTAATGAAGCCCCCTAATTTTTCTCCTCCGTTTATCTCCTTCCCAGCACTGAATACCACTTGTAACTCCCTTGTTATTTGTCTATTTACTTTTTACTGTTTATTTGTCTATTTACTTTTTATTGCTTATTTATCTTATTAGGATGCAAGTTCCATAGGGCAGGGGCCTTCACTTTCCTGACTGATCTACAGAGACTCTGGCACAAAGTAAGCTCTTGACACACATTTGTTGAATGATGGAATGGGGATAAGCGATCCATTATTGGGTAGAGGGAAGTGATGCTAGTGATATTCAGTGGGAAGAGGTCAGGGAGGCTGCTAAACATCCTATGATACACAGGATGTCCAATGACAAAGAGTTATCCAGCCCAAAAGGTCAATATAGTAATTGGCTCTTACTTGCAGTTTCCCTTTCTATAGTTTCTAGATTAGCTGTGGTCAACCAGTGGTCACAGTCTAGCGATGTCTGAGAGTCCCTTCCCTTTAACAGCCCTAGGACTCTGAATATATATATATTTCCTAACATGATTCTCATGCACAAACCAGGACTGTGTAATTTCAAGTAGACAGTGATTGAATTTCAAGGAGATAATGATTAGATTTGAACAACAGATAAAAATATAGTTTTAACAAAGTCAGACAACCTGCTTGCTATTCCAAACTCTGCCACTTAGCCATGTGAATTCGCACTTCTAGTTCCTTACTGATGAGACAGGGACACTTTGGATCTTAAATAGCCTCCAAAGGACTATGTGTTAAAGACTTAGTGTCCAGTTGGGCACTAGTGGGAGGTGGTGAAGACTTGGAGAGATGGGGCCAAGAAGGAGGTCATCTGGTCATTAGGGCATGTCTTTGAAGTGTGTAAGCAGACTCCAGCCCCTTCATTCCCCTCTCTTTTTCTCACCCAAGCCAGGAGGAGAGAGTGCCCCACACTTTTTCCTATGCTGTCTACCTTAGTACAGGACCAAACACAGTGGGGACTGAACATAAACTGAAGCCTCCAAAAATGTGAGCAAAATGAAACATCTCTCTGTGTAAGCTGATTATCTCAGGTCTTTGGTAGAGGAACAGAGAGATAACCTGGAGAACTGGCTCTGAGAAGTGGAGCCGTGGCTGTGACTACACCGGATGATGTGGAAAAACCTTTGCAATTGGTTTGCAGGAGGGGTGTGGAAAAATTTGGAGAATCAAGCTCGAAAAAGACTAGCAAGCTATATGTGAAGTTTAATGCACCATTCTGCTGAAGACTCATATGACTAGACTGCTAATAGGAATGCAAATGGTAAAGGCTATGCTGATGAGGTTTCACATGGAAACCAGAAGTCTACTGGGAATTAAACTAAAGGCAAACCAGCTTACACAATGAGGAATTAGATACATTATGCTCAAGCCCCAAGACTTTATAGGATGCTGAACTTAAAGGCAATGGACAAGTTTATCTGGTAAAGAAAATTTCAAGGCAGCAAAATACTCATGCAGTGGACTGGACATTACTGGCTACTTTTAACCAAATTTACAATGAGAATCCACAGCAAAATAGAACAGAGTGGAAAGATTTGTGTAAAGGTGCAAGGAGGATGCAATTGCTAAAGAGATTAATAATGTTTTAACATAGCTAGATACTTTGCACACAGACATTAGGGCAGATGCCTGGAAGAAATCTCAGAAATTATGTAGACTCCATCTCTTGAAGGGTGGAATGTAAAAACTGTTTCAAAGAACTTCTATGGAAGTCTTTTGTGAAGGGAGCTTTGGGATACTGCTAGTCAAGGATTGCCTAAGCTGGCAAAGCATGCAAAGGCCCCTGAAGCTGTAGCTCAAGTAGGCTGGGGTGCAACTAACATTGGCAGAAGCTACCTTGACATCAACCAAATGGTGCTGTCAGAAAGTCTTTTACCAAGATTTCAATAAAAAGCCTGGGAGGCTTGTGAGTGTATTGCAGATTGGAGATCCTGCAAGAATCCATTATTGGGTAGAGACAAGTGATACTAGTGGTATTTAGTAGGAAGAGGTCAGGGAGGCTGCTAAACATTCTTTGATACACAGGATGTCCTACAACAAAGAGTTATCCAGCCCAAAGGGTCAATATAGTAACTGGCCCTTATTTGCAGTTTCACTTTCTGTAGTTTCTAAATTAGCTGTAGTCAACCATGATCCAAAAATATTAAATAAAAATAAATGACTCATAAATTTTATATGTTCACTATTCTGTATAGCATGATGAAATCTCATGCTATTCTTCTCCACTCTGCCCAAGACATGAATCAACGTTTTGTCCAGTGTGTCCATTCTTTATATGCTACCTACCTGTGTCAGTCACTTAGTATTCATCTTGGTTATCAATATAGTATATAGGCCTTGTTACTGACCATGGTTTCAGGCATTCATCTGTGGTCTTGGACTATCTCCTGTGGATAACGGGGAATGACTATTAAGATTAAGAAATCTTACTCTACTATTTAATTCTAAAGGGAACAATGAATGGGAAAGAGAAAGAAGCCCTTGTAATGAACTATATTACCTCTCTTATACTTTTGTTCTCAAATAGAAAAATGTTTGATAATTATTTGCTTAGTAGAATTCTGCTATTAGGCTCATTAAATGAGAAAGAGAGCCAAATGCTCTGGGGAGTCAATTAAGAGCAAGAGGGAGAGAGAATATAAAAATTCCATGTAATCCAAGTAGGGAATCTATATTGCATTCAGATTCAGGAAAGGCTGTGTGAACAAAGCTGGGCCAGCAAAGATGGGTCAGGCTAGGTAAATACCATGCATTTGAGGACTGTTATGATTTAGATGTGAGATGTCCGCCCAAAACTCATGTGTGAGACAATGCAAGTACATTCAGAGATCAAATGATTGGATTATGAGAACCTTAACCTAATTAGTTCATTAATCCACTTGAATGAATTAACTGGGTGGTAACTGTAGGTATGTAAGTTGTTGCTGGAAGAGGTAAATCAACAGGAGCCTGCCTTAGGGATATCTATATCTATCTACCTATCTATCTACACACACACACACACACACACACACACACACACACACACACTGAGCTGAGCTTAGTCTCTCTCTATTTCAGATTGTCTTGTCCTAAGCTGATTTTCTTCACCACACCCTTGTGCCATGATGTTCTGCCTCCTTATGAGTCCAGAGCAATGGAATCAGCTATCTATGGACTTATACCTTTGAAACTGTGAGTGCCAAATAAAATTATTCTTCTCTAAAATTGTTCTTGTCAGGTCTTTTGGTCACGGTAGCAAAAATGCTGACTAAAACAGGGAGGCAAGAGAGATGCCCATACAACTCTATTATAGAGATCAGGACTTTGTCTTGAAAAACAAAGCCTGGAAACATAACAGCAGAGACTTAACATAGGACTGAGCAAGGATCAAGGTCCTCACGTGGCCCAAGAGACCAAACGCCAGACAGTCTGCATAAAGCTTCAAAATCAGCACAGAAAAGAGATTTCTTAGAGAAGCCTCTTTTTATAGCATCCCAGAATAAGGGACGAGCAGAGAAGTCATAGGGCCGGGAGTCGGGCAGATACTGACATTCTTATGTGATGAGAAAGTGAATTTACTTCAGTAGTACTGAATTGACTTGTCAAATATTTGCAATTATTTCAACTATTCCTCTAGTGAAAAATCACTTGGAATGTTGGATATTGTTTTAATTCTCCAGGGAAAAGAGATCACAGATGTATTGCAAGAACTCTAATAAAGAGATTAACGAATCAAGTTATTTTCTGCCATGAGTTCATTGAGCCAACATTTAGTGTTAGGTGCTCCAGGTGCAAACATGAACAATACATGAATGGGAAGCCCTTGCATTTTCAGGCAAGAGTATTAAATAGGGGAATCAGTGCTATAAAAGCTATAAGCAAAATAAATAATGTGCTTTAGAAATAGTCTAAAAGAGAGTAGGACATAAAACTGAAAGTGTCTAAGAATTTGATTTATTGCTATTTAATTCTCTCCTATTTTACAAATGCAGCAGAATAACCCAACCTTAGTATTACAGCCTGAGAATATTTTAATGTCAGTATTTTTTATGTAGCCCAAATGAGGCAAAATTATAGGTCATGGAAAAATAGGTAAGAGAGCATTGCACTGTAATCCAGGTATTGATATTTGTCCTCCAGAATTCTGGTTCATTATACTATTTTTATCCTGAGTTCCAAATTATTACATCTGATACTCTGAATTCTGAAAGCATCTCATATTGACCTTAAAGCATCACTAGGAAACAAACACACAAACAAACAAAAAAAGGACACTTTTAGGAATAATTCAGAATGAAAGCAACATTGTTTATGTCTTAATTTCAATACCACCAGATCATTTTACTGTTTTATAACAAGTTCACCTTTATGTTTAGAGTAGGTTCTCTTTCAGATGAAAAGTTAATTGATACAAAGACTAGGAAATAAACTCAGTGTCCATTTTAAAATACATAATAGCTGATTGTAAGATTATATCAATTGTTTTTTTCTTATTCTAACTATCTTTGTGAGATTGCTTTAAAGTGTCGGTTTTTCTCTTAGAATCAGAGGTTAAATATGGAGGAAGTGGGATGGGAGAAAAAGGCAGAGAGACTACAATTAAAGCCCACTGCCTGTTAAGGATTGCCAGGTCTATTTTCTCATTTCATCTCCAGAACAACCCATGAGACAGATATTAGAAAAACAAGTCAGGTTCATAAGTGCTAAGTATAGCCACACAACTAGGCAGTGACAAAGATGAATTCTAACACAGTTCTGACTCCTGAATCCATGTTATTTCCAGCAGGCTTCTTGTTTTCGGGGAAGCATTCTACTGTTATTAAATCCTGTTTGGCTTTCAAGAACAGGAAGTCATTTAACTGCCAGGCAATTATCTTGTCACTGTTTTAACATTTATCTGCATAAAGCTAGACTTTACATCTGTAGCCCAACAGTTCTGACACTTTTTAAAGATTTAACAAATAGATCAAATTAAATGTTTTAAAAATTTTAGAGAAGTATACACACAAGGCACAGATTTGAGTACCTTAGGCTGAGATTTTAAAAGCTTAAGACTATGCAGCATTTATATGACACAAGAAAGCCCAGGACTCTCTTCAATGTTCATTACTCTTCAAATGAATCTGATAGCTTCCCTAAGGCACAGACTGCCTGGCTTACCAGTAAGAAACAAAGGAGGGGGCTGGGGTTGTGGCTCAGTGGTAGAGCGCTTGCCTAGCATGTGCAAGGCCCTGGGCTCTATCCTCAGTACCACATAAAAATAACTAAATAAAATAAAGGTTAAGAAAGAAAACAAACAAACAAACAAAGGAGGGACTAATTTAAAGAGCTCTAAATAAATAAAGTAATTGGGAAATACATAAATACTTTCTTAGCTAACTTTATTCTTTTCCAATAAGGCTAGCACTTTTCAAAATGTGTTCCCTCAAGTCCAGAATCCTTTTGAGGAGTTTTTGGGGGCAATGGAAGGGGCCAAAAGGAAACTGAGGGGGAAAAGCCCACCTTCTACTCCCACCCATACCAAAGAGTTCAGTTTCTTTGTGATTCAAACTATGTCTTCACAAACAAATAATCAAAAAGATGAAGAGTTTTTTAAAAATGTATGGTCATTAAAGAAATAATGACATTGCCATTCTCTGGTTCAGTAATGGCAACATTTAGAAAACAGCACAGACCATATATCGCAAGCAGCCCAGCACACACTGCCACAGGCCAAAATCAGTAACTTATTCCTGGCAGCATGTTTTTTATAAAGAGCTTCTCTTGTTCAATCTAAAGAAAAGGCAGACAACTTGGTTGCTTCCAGGTGGGTAAAAATGGCACCTCCTACATCCCTGGGAATGACATTGAGAGAACTGTGCTCCTCATTCAGGCTTTGTTCCTTAGCCTTGGCCACCTTTTCACAATATGAAACAAGGTCAGTGATGTTCTGCATTGAAGACCTCAATCCTCTGATCCATGATTTCTCCTTCTTTGGATTCAGAAAGATCTGAATTCAAATCCATCCCTCCCACTTACTAGCTATCGGATTGGGTTATTTTAGCTTATTCCAGTTTTAATTCCTTTATCTTTTAAATAGGGATAATACTATTTCCCGGAAGGGAATGTTGTGAGGAATAAAGGCAAAGGTGACCATCAGCACTTAGAGTGCTTACCATGCTCCAAGCACAATGTAAGGATTTTATGTAGATTTATTATCCTTATTTCCATTTTACAGATGTGGAAAGTACGGTAAGGCTGATTTAATATTAAATAAAATGAGATAGGTAAAAGGTCAACCACAGAGTTGCCAGAGAGGCTAACTAGATGCCAGTTCCCCCACTCTTGCCATCTTTCTCTCTGAAGCAGCATGACACACAGGTTGAAAACAAAGTTGGAGATAAAGCTGCAAAACACTGGATCCAGAATGACTCACTTGATATTGCTGAGACATGACTCAGTTTCCCCAGCCACAGAAGCACAAACCACAGCAATGCAGGAGCAGCCACATGACTCTGTAGGGGCTTGTGCAGGCACAAGGGGTCAAGCCTCAAAAACGGAAATCCAGGCCTTCCAACTCTCGAGCTGCTCATTTTGAAAATACATGGTTTTCCCTATTTCCTTTATTAGAACCCAGTGGAATACAGCACAGTCCTGTCTTTTAGAGGATGAATGCTACTCAAGAATCATTATGGTCTATCTCTGTATCTGCTTAGAATCAAGAAGAGAAAAACTAAGAAGACAATAAGAGGAGCAAGAGACAAAGGATGGGACAATGATTTAAAGCAAGAATTACCATGTCCAGTATAATCTTTGAATGACATGCCTCACCGTGGTTAGCTTATCCAGATATACGCCCATGCCTGATTGATGGACTGCTGTGCTTTTAAAGACAAGATGCTCAACCTAATTTCAGAAGGAAATATCTAAAAATGTGTACCTCTTAAAAATGTTCAGATTTTGAAACTTTGGTAGTTAAAAAGCAGGGGGGTATTCTGGCTTTAATTGATGTTATTTGCAGAACAAAGTAGATACTCAAATCTTAAAACTATATGTGGGAGGTCTGAATCTTACTAGACAAACTCTAGAGTTAAGAATTTGACCTGTGACTTTGTTATCATCACATCAAATTAAACCTGTCTCTAAGTTCACATTTCACTGCCTTGGTGCACAAGCCAGTCATTGGTGACATTTCCATTCTCCTGTCTCATGTATCCGGGATGGTGTAAAGGTGCCAGGAGTGTGGGTAAAGACCTGAACATTTAGAGAGACTGCTCAAAAATTCCTCTGAACTGACTAGTCCAAGTCCACAGTGCAATGTATTCATTCACTCATTCATTACATATATTTACTTAGCACCTGTGATATTCTATGCCCTGTTCAAGGCTCTGGGGAAGGTGAGATTGCCACCTTCCCAGAGCCTGCAACATCCCTCCCTGGGAAAGAATTCTGCTGCAGCTGGCAATTCAGGTGACCCTGGAGCTGTCTCCCAGGCACAACACAGCCATTCCCTCCCCTTCCATCCACCCACTGGAAGCCACGCAATTTCTGCAGCACAGTCCAAGAAAGCTTGTCTCAGAAATTCCCTCCTACCTGTTTCTACTTCTCTTATTTAAGTGTGAGCCTCGTGGAAGCTCAGGCTTTCAGAAAGCAAAAGCCAGGAGCTTTAAACATTATAAAACTCTGCTGAAACAAAGGAGTTCAAAGGACTAGTCTGCCATCTTGGGATGGGGAGTGAAGGGTGAAAATAGAGAGGGAAGGAAAAATCACACCAAGGGGAAAACACATACACACACACACAAATAAATATCTCCTTATTATCTAGAAAGTAGGCAAGTTGTTTTCATTCTGAACCATGCAATAAGATATGATCTGTAAATATTTTTATTTTTTCCTGAATTGGACTTGGTACCAAAATGTTCACCACTGTCTTTAAGTATTATGCTTAGTGTAGTGTCTGACACATAACAGGTGAGACGGATGAATGGAAGGAAAAAAGAATTCTTTTCTTTATTATTAGATGTACATCTAATAAGGAAGATCAGAAAAGCAATTTGAGTATGGCCAATGAGACATCTTTAGTACAAATGATGCTATACTTAGGGTACACACACTATGGGAAAAATAATATAAATCCATTTTACAATGTAGAAGCAAAGGAGGGAAAACTTTTGCATCAAAATGTGAAACCTTAAGAATAAAATGTTTAATTTTAATTTTGTATTTAGCAGAACAAGGAACGACACACAATTAAATATTGACTCCATTGCATAATTAACCATACAGCTTGGGAAGCTATACTTAAAGTTTTATCAGCTTCAAAATGAAGAAAATATCATCTATTATTGTCTAGGGCTCCCCACTTCCCACCCCCCCCACCACTTCTAGCACTTGAGGTAATATACATAGACATATATACACACACTCATATATATATGTATATATATATGTACACACACACATATCACTACAAAATTCTAAGAAAACAGTGAAATCTTTCTGTTGTCCTACTACTCTCAATAAAAATGTATGAAGAGGAGGAGACATACTGGTATTCAGAATTCTACATTTTTTTCGTTTTTTTCTGTCTTTTATTTTTATTTTATTTATTTATTTATTATTATTTAAATAACACGACAGCAGTGCAGAATGCTACATTCTTTACAGCATTACATTCTGGTCTCTCAAAGCTTCCTAGAAACCATCATCTAAGATATGGCCCCTTAAAGAACCAAGCTCTGCATTTTTATCCTTAGACATTACAATGAATTGGCTATACATATCAATCATATTGGGAACCTAGGTAGAGCCTGAATGCAGATGAATGGTCCAAATCCTTCCTGTTGGAAATGACCCAGCCTGTACAGGCAGCTTCCCAAATCTTCTACTTATCGTGAAACTAGTTTTTGTTTTTCTGAACAAGAGAGTAAATAGATTAGTTCTGAGGTTATAAAATGTATGTGCCTATAAAGATTTTCATTTGTATTTTAAATTGAAGTAAAATTTCCATTTTTTTTAATTTTGAAGTGTAAAGTGTTCATAAATTTGTATTCCTCTATCTGTTCATAAAGAGGTCACCATTTAAAACTATAGAAGAGTTTACATGTCCTACGAATGTGTCTCTACTATGATCTATTGTAAAAAAAAAAAAAAAAAAAGTCCCTTATTGGATCTCATGGATCCATGAGAGAGGGGAGAACAGTGAAGAAGAGGAAAGGGGTCCAGCAGGAGGGTAGAAGAGGGAGAAAAGGAGGAACTGCGGAATGAAACTCACCAAATTATGCTCTGTGCATGTATGTATGAATATATCACAGAGAATTCCACTTCCATTTATAATTGTAGTGTACCAATGAAAAACAATAAGTAAATAGATGGAAAGCCAGTAGGGATCAGGGGAGGAGGAAAGGGATAAGGCAAAGAACTGGGGATTGAAAAGAAGAAATGGTGTTATATGCATTTATAAATATATCAATATGGGCCCCATTATTATGGATAACTATAAAAATAAATAAAAATTAAAAATCATACCTTTTAAATCTTTAGTTTATTTTGACATGAGTTGAGTTAGCCCCCAAAACTTAAATTCATCTCTAACACTTTCATAGAAGCCAACTTTTATCTTTTATTGAAAAACTTTAAATCCTTTTAGCCCTGCATAATCTATCTCCTTCAAATTAAATGAAATAATTACATTATTGTATAACTTTCTATGAAAAGTTTTTTTTTTTCCAATGTCTATTAATTTGACTTTGTTTCTCTCGGGGAAAATATTTATCTTATTCACTAATCCAATTTGAAGGGATTTCCCAGCCAGAACAAAAAAAACTGGTCCCCTTATATTACTCACACAAAAAATTTCCTTCAGAAGTAGCCTTGTCTTCAATTTTAGTATCTCACCTCAGTGTGATCACATCCTGAACTGAGCACATTCACAAAAGGGGTTAAATGGCAAACAGGGCCCCCTCCATTCTAGCCTGGTCTCCAATATTTAACCAGTTATTTTGATACTTAATTTCTCCCACCCTCAGTTGTCCCACCTGTAAGATGGAGATATTAATTATCTTATAAAGTCAAGAATGTAATATAGCTGAATGGTAATTATCTGTAAAATGATGAAAATCATTCATAAGAAAATAAATACGGAGCTGAGGAGGTAGTTCCATGGTAGAACTCTTGCCTAAGCATGCACAAGTCTCTGGATGTGATTTCCAGCATCACAAACCCCTCAAATCCAACATTATATCATACTATGAAATATTATTTGAGGAATATCATCATCTAGAATTAGAACTCTGGTTAATGAAACATGAGTAGTAATGACTCCCTCAATGCTAAATCTGTAACAGGGATAAATATACCAGTTCTTATGACATTCTGAGTGAAAATTATAAAACACAAATAACATGGTATAAGAAGAGCTAACCTTGATTAATCAAAATGCTCAGAAATGACAGGTTCCCTTTTGAGAAACAGCCTGTCTGTCATTAACTTCACCAGATATTTGTGTCAGAGGGTAAGTTCCTGATTTCAGTTTACTGCTTTGACATTTAATCCTTGCTTCTTGCATTTGAACAGAGAAATGGTATTTTTGTTTCTTAATAGTTTTTCCTTGATGGTAATTAATCAAGGAATCTAAAAAATTATAATACTTGAAGGCTTACTAAATATTATAACACACTAAATATAGAGAACTTATAATTCCACTATTGGCTTCTTCAAAGACCCTAAAATGAGGTGGTTCTATTTTACAAATTCAACCTTCATTTCACTAACCATCTCTTCTGGCCACGAAATTATTATGCATAGTATCTCTTTTAAGACATCATTATATTGGTTTTTTGTTTGTCTTTTGTTTTAAATTTTTTTGTCAATGGACCTTTATTTTGTTTATTTATATGTGGTGCTGAGAATCGAACCCAGTGCCTCACACGTGCTAGGGAAGCACTCTACAACTGAGCCCAATTATATTGTTTTTTTAAAAGGATGGCATCTGAGGTTCCTGGTTTTGTTACCCCCTCCCAAGTATTACAATAGTTTCTCCTCTCCTGGTGAATTTAAAATTTGAGTGAAACTTACTTTCTTGTATTGCATTAAGAATCTCTGAAAAGTCCACATCACTCTTTGGGCCGTCAGGTAGTATTTGCATATCCAGCTGGCAGCCTTGCAAATCCACACCTCCTTCTAGAGAAATGAAAGATATTCATGGAGTTTGCACTGGTTATCACAGAGCCCAGCACTAGGGTCCCAAGGAGAAGCAATATCAAAATCCAAGATGAACAGCTAGCTGGTTTGCCAATGATCCTCCATCTTGGACACATGACTTAAAAAAAAAAAATGAAGAACATACACAATCCATTTGCTCTTTCTGGGACCAAAAATATTCACTTGCATTTCTAATGCAAAAATACAGCAAACTTTATTACAATGCAACATGCTGTGTAGTATATGGTTAATTTTATTTATAGCTGAAAAATCTAATAAATTAGCCTCCACTCAAGGGTGTTTAAAAATATTTTCAGATTCCGCATGAATGAAAAATGTCAACACAAACACTTTATAATACTATTTCCTTCAAAATTGAACTAATACATTCTTAAGGAAAGGGTCAATATTCTTGATATCACATAAAACAAGTATTATTTCCCCCCTCACACTTGGACTTCTTTTGCATCATTTATTTTCAAACTAGGCCAGAATCCTTTTATTTATTCCATGAAACAATTAAACCTCTTGCACTAGATCTGTGTGATGATTTTGGCATGTTCTAAAGAAAGATTTTTATTCTGCCTCACATACCTATGGAACATTCAAGGAAGTCAAAGTAACCAAGATACCAAAAAGTAGCATTATCATTAGCAATAATGCACCCTCTGACTGCTTCTTAATTAGTAAATACATCACCAAAGGGAAGAGTCTGAGGTTAAAAGGCAGTGCTAAAATAAAAAAGATATGATGAATAAAATGGGGCATGCCCTAGTTTTCAGTTTTAATTTTTTAAAATTATTTTTGTAGAAATAATCCTATCATAAACTCAACAAGTATATTTAGTCTTACACAAAATTTTGATTATTTTCCTAAGACTCAAGAATGTCTGCCTTATAGGGATGTTCATTCTAGGAGGGAAATGCCCACAGGTGACTTATTAAAATAGAAGGCAAGATTTAGGAAGGTGGGAGTTATGCATACTGTAATCCTACCACTTTGAACAGTGCCCGGCACAAAGTAGGCCCTGGACAAATGAAGGATGGATGAATGAATGAGGCTCTGCAGTGCCGTGAAACTGATGCAACAGAGCTCCAAGTGAAGCTACAGTCTCATATCTGAAGTCAGAGAGACCAGCATCCAGGTTCTAATTAGGTAATGCTGAACCTCTCTAAATCTTAGTTTCCTCAACTAGAAAACAGGAAAGATAATTTACAGTCTCACAGAATAGCCATGAGGATTAAAAGAAATAATGTTCAAAAAGCTCCTGGTTGTCACACAGTTGACAGTGAATGGAAGTTAGTACGATTATCACAATAACTTACTAAGGCAACACTGGCATGTATATAGAGAATATCTAGCTATTGAAAAATCAAGAAGAAGCCATAAGTCAGTTCCTTGGGACGCTGGGACACATATCAGGATTATCAGGAACAGCAATTTAGCATTTCGAAAACAGAAGCGAACTTTTCAAATTCATACATAAAGTGTTTAATGTAAAGTCTGAAGTTTACCTGTGGGACAGACAAAGATGCCAGTCTGCGGGTCTACAATTAGAGTAGAATTTTTGTCTTTTTTTTTTTTCCTCCATGGTTTGCTACTTCAAATGGGTAGAGGAATTGCAAGGTTTTCAATCTCTTCTCAGTCACCTTTATTTTGCTCAATAGCCAAAGACCTCACAATGACAATAACAACAACAAAGTAACAAGAATATCAAGACTGCCCATCTACCACACTCTCTACTACGCACTTGAATACCTCATTTAGTCTTTAATCTTAAAAACGAGGTTCAGTGAAGTAGAATAATTTGTCCAAATTCCATAGACACTGAAGTATAAAGATGCAGCACCTTCCTGCTCTTAGTTAATCCTCAGTACCACCCACAATCAAGCAGTCACAGATGCACACTATTATAAATAAGAAACGGAATTACTAAATAAATCCAACAGAAGCCAATATAATAACCCATGTTCTAATGCTTCAGATAAAGACAAAAGCTAATATATAACCTAAAAATTAAGGACTTCCTAATAGACTAATAAATAGAGACCAACTTTGTTTGTCCTAGTCAAGAGTTCATAAATTCATGGAGAAGTAGTTATGACTACTAAATAGTAACAGTTTTTAATAACTAAAATTCCACAGTTTTAATAACTTTTTAAAGTCAGAGCACAATATAGACATATAAAAAGAAAAGAAGCAACAGAAAGAAAGCCTGTAGGTCATTAAATTCTGTCTCTAAAGAAAATTTAATGATATAAAAATGAGGGAGGAAATATAAAGAAATGAAGAATATAGATATAAACAGACATTTCTAAGTATATGAAGAAGAATATCTATTTATATGACTAGAAAAAAGGAGAAGAAGAAAAATCTTCAAACGGCTACATCTATCAGTTGTGAAATTATGTGTAGGTTTGGCCTTATTCTCTATCTTTTCTATGTTTTTCAAAATAAGTAGGAAACATAATTTTAAAGACATTAAAAAACTCAGACTGGAACAGGGAAAATGAATAATTATTTAGAATTCAGAATTCAAGACTTAAAACTAAGATTATAGGTATTAATTATACAACTTAACATAAAAGATTTTCTAAATTAATACAATTCATAAAATATATATATAGCTCCTAAATTGCAGGATGTAGCATTCTCTTCATGGTAAACATTACAATTATAGTTGGAACCCCTAAAGTATCTTTCTTCCTCTGCTTTAGAAGAAATATAGAATACACTGTCATAAAGTATGACAATCTGGAACTTTTGACAGTAAGTCATTCATTAAAGTCTAGCATGATAAAGTAGGGGGTGCTGCAACACAAGACTTTCCTAATGAGAGAGTGATCAGTGTAAAGGACATTTTCAAAGGAATCCTTAAAGACAATAATCTCCACCTTTAGCACACACTGCCCAAGTGGAAGAGACTTGGTGACTTCAGTATAAAATGTTATATGTCTACTTGGCTCTTCTGACATTTATTGTTATTCATATAGTTTTGATAAGATATCTAAAAAGTTGAGAAACTCAGTTCTTCCCCATAGGCACAGACATTTAAGACTTTGGGTCAGAACACAAAGCTATGAAGCATTATTCAAGATGGTGAAGAGGTCATGGTTTCAAACTGAAGACTCTTTTAAATTATCACACCATTGGGCCCCAATAGTTCACATGGAACTACATGCAATATCAGGGAAACTAAACAAAATTTACATTAAAGAGGGAAGCTAGAAAGAATCCTCAAAGATGTAAAGAGCATACTAAATAATTTTTCAAAAAACAAAAATTTCTACAAAATCCATATGACCTCCAAGTTTGGCTGCAGCTTTTCTCATACTTGATGGACAATAGTGGTTATATTCAATTCTTCAGAGTGATTCTGAAGAGGAGAAAAGTTGAAAATAGTTTCACTAAAAGTCACTTTGATAGTGGCATTTACATTTAATTAAAAGTCTTCAACCAGACAAACACTATTTTAAAAATTCATATTAGTTTTGTATCTAGCTTGGAGTTTAGCTAAGTGCTTATATATGAGAGGGGGAAAAAATACTCCAAACCTGAGTTTATCGACTAGCAATATGTCAATGACACTCCCATCTCCTTTCTGTCTATAGAAATCTCTTTCTACTTTTAAGGCCCACTTCAAATCCTCTGCTTCAGGAAGTATTTCTTGATCCTGATAAGTAAATGCAATTTTTTTTCCATCCACTGAGCCCACATAGCTACTTATATTTTGTTTTTTTTTCTATGATCTATGTTTTCCATAAAAAATAAGGTAGGTAAAGAACGTAGCGCAGTATGCAGGAGACAGAGAAATGCGAGAGCCTCTTTCCTCCCATCTATATTTTCCCTCACTATTAGCACCTTCAATTAGACTGTAGTACATTGCAGCCAGACTGCGTCCATCTTTCTTCTCCTATAAAACTTAGAACAAGGCCTTGAACTTAATAGGTGATAAATTCATGCCTTTTAAACTGCATTCAGTTTCATATTACTAGTAACATAATGGACAGAGGCTGAGAAAACATTCCCATTTTTTCTTAAAATCCATTATTTAAGGCATCTTGATAGGTATAATTATCAAAAACACATAATCATATATTTTTCCTCTTTCTATGATCTTTTAAAATTTTATCAAATGATAAATAAAATCTCAAAGTATCGAAGGGCTTATAATGAAAGCTATCCCTTTTGCAATTCCAGTCTTCTTTCTCCAGAGTTACCATTTTTAAGTTTCTGTTCGATATTTCCATGTGTGTATTTCATTGTTTCTTGATTTGTCAATTTTCTATAGTACTTATTTTTTTCCTGATATGACATATGACAATGTTACTTACATCACAGTAATTCTCCATTTAACATCTACTTGCCCAACAAATCACTGTTTTTATTCTACTAGATTGCCTTAGTATAATAACTTTAAATAAATTACTTAAAATTCCATTTCCTGTCCAATCAAATATAGGGAGATCTAATATTTGCAAGTTAACACAAAGTGGTGGAGAAAGTAGATTTTGGCATTAAAAGTGACCTGGATTTGAATTTGACTTTTCTATGACTTTGAACCATTATATAATAAGCTCAAAAAGTTTCATATTTCTCATTTACAAAGTGGAGAGGATGACATTTTTTGGAGACTCTAGTAAAATTTTCAGACAGTATATGCAAATAATTTGGCCCATGGAGTTAGATCAGGCAGATTCAATTTAAAAAAAAATTATGACATTTTTCTCTGCAAAATGAGGATCTATTCCAGTCTTAGGACCCAGGCACAGAGAAAAAAATTTGGTAAAAAAAATCCTGTCACTTGAGACTCAGAATAGTTACTTAATATTAAAACAAAAATAAAGGGAATTCTGACAAGTCAAATCTTACCTTCCCATGTAACACAAAAGATGGGGAATATACAAAGTAGGCAAAAGGGGTCAAATGATATTTTTGGCAATTATTGCATAATAAACAATGCTGGATCTGAGCTGATGCCTATATCCTATTTATATTTCACAAATAGAAAATGGTAGTTCCTACCCTGAGAAGTAGGTTTAATGCAAATCCTCAAAGGCAACATTTTTTACAGGATAGGTAACAGTGCTATTTCAAAACATGAGCTAAATATCTAAAATAAATCTTCATATGCAATGTTTTTGGACTTAATAGACTGCAAAGATACCATATTTTAAATCGGGAGTTTTTTTCTGAACTCCCCATAGGTGAATTCAGCATTGCTATGACAGTGTGAAGATGGAGAACTATTAAGAAGGCAGGGAGGGACATTTTATCTTTACAGCCCTTCTCTGCATCAATCAATGCTCAAGAAAAATCTTTTTAAAAAAAGAAAAAGAAAGAAAAGAAATACACACAATTCTTCTGGAGGATCTGAAATTTTTTTTGGAAATTCTAGATTTACATGTGGGATAGTCCACCAGTTCTGGAAAGACTTTCCATCCTTCTGTTTCTTCAGCCTCATTTATAATATCCAACAAAATTTATTCAGCATGCCATAAGCTAGAAAGGCTTCACAATAAAGCAGGTATCATAAGAGCTATTGTAAAAGACCCATAAGCCATGCTCTTTTACATTATTAGTGTTGTATAACTATAAATCTAGTGAGGTTGAAAGTTCACTCCCTTACAGAAGAAAGCTTGGTTTGTGTTAGTAGGAGTAAACAGATTGATTCACCCACATTAGTAACTAAAAGGCCAAAGTTCTTCCTTCAGATGATTAACACTGAGTGGTCTTAATAACCCAATTACACTGGATCCTGAATGGAGTGCCACATTTGGCTAATAGCTGGGAGATGTTTCTCAACTCTGAAATGGAAATGATCCTACTGCGAAAGTCACCCAACAACGGCTGACCTTCAACAAAATTGCTTCCATGTTTCCCAGGATTGGCGAAATCATGATCTCCTAGGTTATAATACACCCTGCACTAAAAGCTCCAAATAGCAGGAATGACTTGAGAGTCCCTGAAGGCTGGGAATCCTTGGTGTCTTCCAATCTCTCGGATGCTAAGGTCTGTTGCTAGGATGACAAGGACTCTTGTAGGTGAGAGGAAGAGAGAAACTCAGGATTAGGAGAAGTTACAGATCAGAAAGTCTGAGATTTTCAGATTCACTCTAATGTTTACCCTCTTGATGCATAAGACTGGATATACAGAAGGAGTTGAAATGAGTGTTCAACATGCATCATGATAAGCCTCATGAAAGCTGGGACTCTGCCCACCTTGTGCCTTGGCTGCTCAGCTCTCAGTTAACTAGGCAGAGTAGAAGTTCACTATCAATCAACTGTCTACCATGGCGAAAGGCTCATGCTTTTAAATCTCAACTCCCTACTCGTTATAATTGTATGATCTGAGCTAAACATTTAAATCTCCCCAAGCTTATTAAGTGTAAACTATTTGAAATAGTCTTGGGTAAAATAAGTAATTTTAAATTTTACAAATAAATTTCTCTTCCCAGAAATTAATCATTTGGTTTTCTTTGTGGCTGCCTTTTGTATGACTTTCCCTCATTCACTTTATGTGATTCACTAATTCTCATTCAAATACTTGTGAAAAGATCCTCTGGGAAAATTCTGTCTAAATGCATCACATAGGTCAAGAGAATGTGCATGTGTCCCTTGGCAAGGGAAAAAGAAAATGCAAATAAGTGAAGAATTTTGGTATGTATTTTTAGAATACACAATTTTATTACTCAGCAAATTATAGCAAGGAGCACTGATAACCAATGCCTGCATTTGGCTAGGCCCAAAATAGCTTCTTTTCCTATGCACACCCTTATTTACTCAACTCAAATCACACATTGAAAAGAACTCCACTTAAAGAGGAAGAGATCCAAATGAAGTATGCTTTCTGTTATTTCTAAACCACAGCACTGTTTTGAAAGGCACCACCTTCACCTTCAACAAAATGAGAAACAAAAGAGAAGTCTAAAGCAGCCCTTATGGATCTTCTTTCCTACAATTTCAAAGTCATGAAAGACTTTCTCTACCACCCATAACAAAAATCCATCTCACAAACTGGGAAACAGAGAATTCTGTCTCAGCTTCAGAGCTATTCAGTAGAGCATCCAGATTCCTTAGGTTCAGTAAACAAGCCTCAGTCTGTTTTCAATAATATCTGTTTGCAGAAAGGGGGAAGAGAAAACAACAAAGTTTCACACTCAACTAATTCTCATTTTTAAGAAACCAAAGTTGGCACTGTGGGGGAAAAAGTCCCATAAGAAATTTAAAAATACAGGTTCTAGAGGGGAGTCCATCAATTACTAAATTTGCACTTTGGAACGAGTAATCTCATTTTCTGAACCACAACAGAATAAGGGTAATTGCACTCTACAGACTGCTGTAAGAACTAAATGAAATGTAAGAGAAACATTTGTGAATGTTCTTTGGAAAATAGAATATCACCTCAATATAAGATGCTGGTATCATAACTATCCTTCCAAAAATTTGCCATACATTTGCCTTTTCCTTATTTTTCTTTCCTATATACGAAGTATCTTGAAAGGTACTTACTGAGTTCAATTTATTCCCTAATTTGAGACCAAATCTTGACTTTGGTTCCAGAAAGTAATCTTCAAAACTCAGGGAAATAGGAATAAATTCTATAATACCAGAACCAGAAAAAAAAGGAGAATAAAAAATTAAAAGCCCAGTGCTAACTAGAAAAAGCAGAAAAGCTACAAAGTAGAATGTTACTTATATAGAAAAAAAATAAGAAGAATTTATTCAAATGACTGCATTTGTGTTCAAAAGAATCTAACTGGACCTTTTTTCAGTTGGTTTTCTTATGCTAAGGTTTGAACTATTGCAGAGTTTTAAAATTAAATTTTCCAAGGCTTTGTTATGCTAACTTGCTAGAAATATTGCTCCCAAGTTGTTTGAAGGAGAAGATAACAGCACACTGAATGAGAGAATTAGGCCACCTGAGTAGGAGTCTTGCCTCCAGGACTTACTGACTGTATGACCTTGAACTAGACTTACTCTTCTCTGGGCCTTACTTTCCCCATCTCTAAAATAAGGACAATAAAATGAAGATATAATGGGAATTAAATGAGATAATGAATACAAAGAACTTGTGTTTTTTGAGATAGAGAATATAGTGGTGTGTTTAATAAATTGTAGCTATAATTTTGTTCTTGTCAAACTATGCATTTAATGCTAGGTATTCAGACAGCACATTACTTGTTCTGGCTCATTGGAAAAACAAAATCCTAAAGTTTCTTTCCTATGAAATCTGTAAGTTTCAGCATTTAAATACCATATTTATATAAGGGGGAAATAATCATGCACAAAAGGGGAAAGGACCACTCAAGTTTATAAAAATACTTATGCTAGAAATCGCTTGGGGAGGTAATGAAACATATCAGCAAAAGGTCATTTTACAAACTCTAGAAGAGAACAAAGGACATTTTCTGTGACTAATGAAACTTCTCCAGAACTATATAATGGGCCTAACTGATAAAGAAAAAGTAACAGTAGAAATATTTCAGAAAGCTTCCAATTCTATTTGATAACATTAAGTTGGGAAAAATTGATCTACCCATTAAACTTTACAGCTTTAAACTCAAAAAACTGAAGTCAATGCATCAGTTCACGCTTCTCTTGAACCCTGAATTATAGACCCACATCTAGTATTATTTTATTCTTAATTAGTGACCTATAAAGTGAAATAGAAATAATATTCATTAATTTTGACTGACTAAAGGATACAGACAATACAAAAATCAATAAGCAAGAGAAGCATCTGAAATAATCCAAAGAAGAAAGAAACCATACAACATAAAAGCAAATGGCTCCTTTGTCAATACAGCATAATGAGACCCCATCTTATGGGTTCTGGCACAGGCTCACTGTGGAGCTGCTCTACGGTGTGGTGACTAAGCAGGAAATGATTCTGGGACATGTACACTTTAAGACTTCTGAATTTTGCTTATCATGATGGGGACACAAAAATGATCACTGCCATTTACTACTAAGCACCTACTAAGCACCAGGCATCATGGTGGGTATTTGACAGAAATGAAGTTATTTAGTTGTCAAAAAAAGGCTTTAAAAGGCTTGCAAGACATAATGCATAAAAACATAGGATGTCCAGCTAAATTGGAATTTCAAATAAACAACATAATTTCTTATTATAAGTATGTTCTTATAATAAGTATGTGCAATTTGGGGGGACATACACTCAAAAAGTACTTGTTTATCTAAAATTTAAATTCACTGGGAGCCCTGTATTCAATCTGGCAACACTTAATACTGTGAGATAGGTATTAACATTCTTTACTGATCAGGAAACTGAGATTTAGAGAAATTAAGTAATTTGTCCAGGGCCGTATGGCTATCAGGTGACATATCTGGGTCTTAAACCTGACAGCAAAGCTTGCCTTCATAACCAGTGTAGTACACTGCCTTATTATGCTCTTTCCTACATGTGGGTGGTCATCTCCCTTTCTTCCTGTTGACAGTCCACAGTCAGAATGCTCCTGCATCTTTCTTTAAATCTGTATTGTAGCCCTTAATACCGTTTGACTTCTATCAAAACAGGTTAAGTGCACATTCCATATTGGGTATTTTCCCATATTCCTTCCTAATGTCACCTCTGTTTCCTTTGGGGAATATGCCTCTCCCTCACTCCCTCACGGTGTATAATCCATTTGGAAAGAGACATTAACGGGTCCTAACCTTCCATTCTGAAGGCTGAAAGAAGAGGTCTCCTCCTGTACTAACCCTTGCCTCATCACTGTCAATCCAACCAAAGGAAAGGTCCATGGCCAATAGGACCGTCTCTTTCAAAGCTTGAAAACATGGGCCAAGTGATGGAAAAAGGTAAGAGTTTGTTTACTCCAGATAATCAAATAACTCATTTTTTGGCTTTGGTTCCTTTTTTAAAGCTAGTTTCCTAAGTTTTCCTCAGTCTCCAAATTTAAATTCCTTCTTTGCTTGAATTAAATAATTGGTTTGGTTTTTGTTTTTATAACAAAGAACCCTGACTGTCTCTTAAACATGACTCTGAGCTCCCTGAGTTTGGTACCATTCCAGTTCTAAGGAAGGTGTCTTTCAAATAAGTATTTGTTAGTACAAAGTAGGCATTCAGAAATGTTTGTAAATTTCAGGAGGCGGGGCAGAGACAAAGGAAGTGAAATCATCCAGGACGATGACATGAAGAGTCTACAACAGTCTCAGGCTCTTTCTTTCGGCCCTAAGCTACCAGTCCAGTCCGAGTGGGCTTTCAGACAGTGCTTTGGGAACTGAAATCATTAACTTTTGAAGAGTAGATGGATGACTTAAAAGACCTCAAGATGACTATCACATCTGTGTACTTCTAAAATCTATGACTCACTATATAAGTAAGAAACTCAGTTTGAGAGCTCTTTAATAATCTTCCACCAAGAACTATGATGCATTAGTGCAAATACACTAAGAATAAAGAGGATGGAACTGAAATCACATGCTACCTTGCCAGAATAAAATGATCTTTAAATATATTTTTTTAAATATGGTTTCTAATTGTAATTTTTAAACATAATTTTTCTTAATTATTATTCTGTGCTAAAGGGTTGGCTTTACTTCTCTTTTCAACCAACAGTCAATGTATGTAGGTTTTAGTAACCTGTGACACCATGATAAGTAGATAAATGTAGTGAAGTGTTCTTAAAGTAAGGGCAGAGAACTTAAGACTTGCTAAATTATCCCATGTTGATATTACACCATTAGGAAGTATCTAAATAACATTTCTTCCATTTTTATTATACTAATAGAAAAGAATGTCATTAAAGGAAGGAACAGACTGATTCTACTCTGTCTGGGTCAGCTTATAACAGAATATTCCATTCAAGTCCAAGCACTGTATTTTCAAAGTCTAATGAAATAAGACTGTTTCCAGGAGCAGAATGGGTAAGATGGTGAAGAATTTGAATATCATGTCATTTAGTAAAGCAGTAAAGAAACCAGGAAATGTTTCAGTTGGAAAATAATTCAGGATGAGTTTTTAAACAGCTGAAGGACTGCATGAAAGTAAAATTAGGTTTAGTCTCTATAATTTCAGAGTGCAAACCCGTATCTGGCATGTAGAATAGATTTTGACAAGCAACAAATAATCATTTATTAAGAACCTACTCTGAACAGTGCATGAGGTTAGTTAGGAGTGATAGAGGATACAAAGATTAATCCAGTATAATTTCTGCCTTCCAGAAGTGTGACACTCTAAATCAGGTGAACTTTTATCAGGCTTCCAAGTTCTGCGGAAGCATGGTGAAGTGAGACATCAATTCCGACCAATGAGCTCTTAAAAGATCTCTTGGAGGAGGAGAAATTTGAATGACATATTGAGCTATGAAAGAGCTAGAGATTTATTGGGGAAGAGCACTCTAAAATAAAGGTGCTCAAGAAATGGCTGAGAAAGAGCAAAAGCCTAATAGAGAAATTGTGAAAAGTGATGGAAAAGTGGGTAATGGTAATATCAAAGGAGAAAAGTTCAGAAAAGTAGGGAGAGGTTAAATTATAGACTTGAATTATAGACTTGAAAATGGGCTCCCAAGGCAGCACTTTCTTCTGGATAACACTAAAGATTTTTAAAAGGAGAGCTAAGGTTAATCATCTTCTCCAGGGTGGGACTTTGAGGTGGTTTGTAAAAATTAAATGGAGAGAGCCAGCAAAGGCAGTAAAATAACACCCAAACTCTTCTACTAAGCCCTCCAGAATTCTTGTCTATCATCAACCTCTTCTCAGATTGCTCCCTTCATCTAGATCTGATAAAAACCTAGATTTTCCTAGAGGCCACTATGTCAAAGTGGTTCTTTCTTTCTATTTTTTTCCCATAGACCTGGCACCAGTTGGATTAGGAGGAGGAGCAGGTATCTTCCTTGAGTCTCAAGGCTACCTTTAACCATGATCCTTCCCTTTTCCCTAAACACCCCCAGCCTTGAATCTTACATTGTTTTATTGTGTCGCCTTCTATTCTTCATCTCTGCACTCACCTGCTATCTCCCAGGTTACATTCCCTTTTTCCTTGATGCAGTTAACCTGGCTCATCATTCTTCCCAAAACTACCCAACCAATTCCTGACCACTTCAATTTAAAACTATCCCTCAGTGTCCATGGTAGATTGGTTCCAAGATCCTCCACTGATAGCAAATCCTGCAGATGCCCAAGTCCCTTACATAAAATGCTCAAGTTCCTTACATACACCCATGCATTTAACCTCCACACAGCCTCCAGTGTAATTTAAATCATCTCTATAGTACTTATATCACCTAATGTGATGCAAGTGATATTGTTTTGAGAAAAATCACAAATCACAAGAAAAAATGTCTGTACACATTCAATACAGAAACAATTTTTTTCCAAACATTTTTGATACACATTGGGTTGAATCCACAAATGCAGAATAGAATCCATGGATAAGAAGGGCTGACTGCATGTATAAATGATCTTTCCCATACTCTTGCCTCTCAGTCTCAATAACTTTACCCCATGCCCTAGTACAGTCTCTTATTTTAAACTCTGGTCTAGACCTTGTCTTTCCCAGAAATACTACCCACCTCTGCAATATCAGTGCTATTTGTCTCACTGATTGACCATCTATCTATTCTTACTTTCCCAGCTCTTTCTTTCATTACCCTAACTTGAACACCCTTTGGACCCCTCTAAGACCTCCATCCAACTGATCCTACCAACTTTTCAGCATTCTTCTCTTTCTTCATGTCTTTACTTCCCTCTTCCTCAGGCTTAAGTCATATAATCAATCACTGTGGTCACTCCCTTCTGTTCATGTTTGATTTCATCTCTTGCTTCATTTTCATTCGCAGTGGTGATCTTCCTTTCAACCACATTAAAGATAAAACTTACACAATGGGAAAAAAATTTCTCATACCTCCATCACACCTGCCAAAAACCATCTATTCCATCTTTCCACCTGTTACCTAGCATCACAGATGCTATCTATGACCTTATTGTGCATAATTCCCATCCTGCCATGGACACCATCTCACAAATTCTCACCTCTCTTTAATATCATGCATTTTCTACTGGAGGTTTGCTATTTTGAAAAGAAACTCTATCTTGGCCTCACTTTTACTCCCTAGTAGCTTCCTTGTTCCTTTACTGTCTTTCATAGAAAAAAAAAAGTTGTCTATATCCACAGCATCTATTTGTAGCCTTCATTCTCTCTTAAACCCACTTCAATCATGGCTTCATCTCCACCATGTCACCAAAACTGCTCTTATCCAAATCACCATTAACTTTCACTTTACTAAAATCAATGGCCAATTCTCAGTCCTCAACTTACTTGACTTTCAACTTGTAACCTAGATAATCACTCTTCTCTTCTGTGTAAGCTTTTTTAGCTTCTAGGACATGACGTTTCTAATCATTATTGCTGCGTTTTCTTGGCCTTTCTTACTGGTGGTTTATATCCTCTGTGACCATTTATTACTGTGTTAGAGTGCCCCAGGTCTTAGTCCTTCATCCTTTACCCTCTTTGTCTATACCCTTATCTCTCAGTATTCATAGGGGATTGGCTCCTGGACACCCCATGGGTGTCAAAAATCCATGATATTCAAGTCCATTATATAAAATGGTATAGTGTTGCATGTAACCAGTCCCATCCTCCTGTATATTTTAAATCATCCTATAATACTTTCTATAAGGTCCTTGCTTAGCATTTGGACAGCCATCTTAAGTGACAGCTGCCATTTTAAGAAAAATTATGCTTTCCCGCCCAAGGGTATTTTTGAGAAAGGCTCACCACTCCCTCATACCAACCCTACCTTTCACTGCCCCCTGCACAGATCTAATCCCTGAGCCTGCCCCATAAAAGTCCCAAATCCCAAGCCTGTTTTGCCTCTCTCCATCTATGGAGAAATGTGCCTTTATTTGTCAGCTCTGACAAATAAATTCTCATGTATATCTCTGCCTGGTCTCTGTCTTTCATTTCTTGCTCACCCATCTCTCAGTTTTTCACATTCCTTTAACTTGCAATACCTAATAAGATGTAAATGTTTTATGTATTGTTCAGGGAATAATGATAAGAGAAAAAGTCTGTTCATGTTCTGCATATATAAAAGTATTTTCCAAATAATTTTGATATGCACTTGATTAAATACAGAGATGCAAAACTTACCAAAATGAGGGACCAATTGTATTTCTTCATTTAGTTATCTCTTTCTATACAATGACTTTAAATGTCATGTATATGACACAGCTGTCAATTTTAAATCTCCTTTGTGGATTAATCTCTCAACTCCAGACATGTTTATCCTCCCACCCACATGATCTTACCACTTCTTGAACATCATATCCATGATCCAAATTCTGATCTCAGCCTTACCTTTTCCCTCAAACCAGACAAATATTCTTCCCCTGCAGCCTTCCCAATCTCAGATAACAGTAAGACAATTTATTCATACCAAAAACTTTTTGAGTCATCTTTAACCCTTTTTTCCCTTACCTCACTTACAATCTATTGGAGATTTATGTTGTTCCAATTTTAAAATATATCCAGAATCTAAATTATCACCATCATATCTTCTACTCTAATTCAGAACTACTATCATCTCTCAACTAGAGTATTTTGGAGGTTTCCTACTTGACCTTCCTCTTTTTGTCCTCTCCCCGCTACCCCATAGTGTATCCTCAAACAACTGAAGTGATTTCATTAAAATATTTCAGGTCATAAGACTCTTATTCTCAAAACCTTCTAACATCTCCCATTTTAAACATTTCCCACTGTAAGTTTAAAGTACTTACAATGGCCTGCTACATCTCGTCCCTATGACTTCATTAAGCAGAGATTTTCCTCCTTGTTCACTACATTCTAGGTTCATTGATCTCCATATGCTTCTTCAAACTGGCAGATTGACTCCTACCCTAGGGAATTCAGTTGCCCAAACATCATGGTCCTCAGCCACTTCTATTCTTTGTACATCTCCACAATGTGACCTACTCTGCCCACCTGATAAAATTATAACATGCCCACTCTCCACTACCAGATTCCTCTACTTATTCTTTAATCCATAATGTCCTCATCATAAACACTACATATTTATTATGTTATATATAGTTAATATGTAACTATATACAGTAATTACAACTAAAAGATAGTTGTATACAACTATAATATTGGTTATATATTGTATAGTTTATCTATTTATTATGTTGACTTATTCTTTTTCCCACCTAGTAAGTGATCTCTTCTAGGGCAGGAATTTTTGTCTGTTCTCTGATGTATCTCAAGTACTCATTAAAAGGCAGGCAGGTAGAGCAATTAAAAAGCTATCGTAAGCTCTAAAAAACCACTGATGGAGTTCCGTTTGGTTCTACCCTATAAATATTTATTGGGAGTACAAAGACAAACAATCCAAACTGGCCTTGAAGACCTTGCAGAAGACAGACAGGTAGTATCAAAATAAGAAAAGATAATGGAGCAAAACCAGGGAATCCTAGAAAGAGCGGCATATGCAAAGGTTCAGAGGCATGAAACAGCACCACATATTTAAAGAACTGAAAGCCCATCAATATGAACAGATGTGATGGTCTGTTCCCCGTTTCCTAATTAGTCATAATTTAGGGAGGATTGATCCAATCTGTTGAAAGGCCTTAGACACAGAACTAAGGCCTCCCTGAAGCAGTTCCACCTGTGGACAGTAGCTGTCACTGTGCATGAGTGTTACAGCCCGCCCTTCCAGATGGCCTGCCCTATAGAAGTCAAACGTGCCTGCTCGGTTCCAACATGACAAAAGCCAATTTCCTACAATCAGTCTCTAGCACACCACTTATGTTTTTCCAGTTGAATCCTAATAGATACAGTAGGGTAATAAAATTTAAGGCAGAATCAGGTGCAAAATTGAAGGATGAAAAGTGCATTTCCTTTTAACATGCTAAACCACTTGGATATGACCCTATCAACAATAGGAAAAGCAAGGTGCATACAATGATCAGGGAGAGAGATGACTCTTTCAGGATTTGCTATAGAGGATGAACTGGGACAGGAGGCAGGGGGAAGAGAGAGATACTAGACATTGGGAAAACAGCAAAGCTACACGTGGGAGAAGAGGAGAAGTCAAAAGTTTGTTACAAAAGCATAGGGAACAGTGTTCTGGGAAGAAGTATGTGGTCCAACCAGGTCTGCAGCATCAGAAGGGTGTTGCAAGCATCTACCACTTGTGAAAAAAGGAGGTCACTAAGGGCCTCAAGAATGGCCACAGTGGAGAGGAAGAACTGGAAACTAGATTGGATTGGCTGAAGGGTGACTGGAAAGTAGATTATTCTGCCCAAAGTTTTGTTTATAAGGGAGGAGGGGAAAGTGGCAGAAGAGACACAGAAGAGGACACAGTGTCAAATGAAGATGCTTAGATTGGGTCACCACCTGCCAGGACATTACAGAAAATAATTAAGATGGGGTGAGTTATTCTGAATGATATCTAAATTCCCTTGTAATTCAACATGTCCACAATATCACCTTCCAGGAACATTACCTTCTAAATGATGTTTCTTCATCATCCAAAACAATGACTAGCCTACTCAATAAGTATTTGTTGAGTGAATGAATGAATGAATATTTAAATGAGCTTCTCCCCCAAACAAACACATACAACCTTTTAGTTGGAATCACGTGCTTTAATGTAGAATTGTTTTTAACATTTTTAAGAGACCACAAGTGCATCCCAGAGGCCATGAAACCTAATAGAATGACTCTAGTCTTCTCCTCTGACCTCCGGAGGATGTGAGCAAGACAATCCAGATAACTTGGGTTTCTAAGTGGGTACTTTTAGCTTGAATTTTTTTTTTCTGAACTATTTTAGAGTAAATTATCAGGAAAAAGGCCAAATCTCTATTTTAGTATACAAGGTTTTCCTAAACGGAGCAGGAGTTTATCTGTCTGATTTTCATTTAGATTCTACCACTGTAGGTGGAATGAATTATTAACCTCTTCTGATACATCCATCTCCTGTTATTTGGTCTTGGTGGCAATTTATCACTGACTGAAGTAAAGACAGAGAAAGAGTATGAAACAAGACTTCTGGGAAAAGAAAAATAAAATAAGCTTAATTGGACGTATAGCATAATGAATGTAATGAAGGCTGTGTCAGGTTGCTGTAAAAATGGGTCCCTGTTGGAACTTCCCCGTGCATTACCTGCATGGAAAACTTTGGTTTTTCCATTAGTGATTCCAGAAGAGCTTGCCTCCATTTTTATTGACCTTCTGCCTGGTGGGAGTGAGGAATGCCTGACCACGGGCAGGCGACGACGTGACCCTGGATGGCTTGCCACACTTCGCCGTTGATGGATTTGCAAACGCTTTTCAGCCCCATGAATAGATAAACTTAAACCTGGAACGAGAAATAGCACCATTAGACTAAAGAAGTCAGTTCCGAATGACTAAAATGTCAGGTTATGTTCTTACACGAATACCAGAGAGCATAAGCCAGTATGTTTCAAATTCCTAAGAAATGCTAGTGATACTAGAATTGTAATATCAGTAGATTTTCATATAACTTTATTTACTAAACATTGCTTCATTCAAAAATGGATGTCCTTAGTAATACCAGCAAGACTTTTAGGAATGTATGTTCAACAAAATCAAACAGTAAACTTTTATCAAAATTATTTTCAAAGTCCTAGGAAAATATGCACATATTTGGCACGCTTTTGTCAGGGGCTGTGGGGCTTAGGAACTGTTTCTGAAGTGACTGGAATTTCAGTACAAATCAAGGAACATTCTCTATGGAATGCACAGATAGTCAGAGTCATCCACATTTACACCTCGGATAATCTAGAATTATGTGAATTTTTTAGAAATATTTTATTCAAGAGAATTTTAGACATACCAAAAGTAAAATAATAGTATAAGGAAACCCATGTACCTATCCCCGGCAACAAATACCAAGACTCTTCCATTTTTGCTCCATCTATCCCTCTCCCTTTGTTGTTGGTCTGCTTTTTCATTGTTGGAGTAGTCTAAAGCCAATTTTAGATATCATGTCCATCTCATCAAAAGCATATATTGATCATGTTGACTTACATCAATTTCATCAAAGTGGATTATATCCACAGATATATATCAACTGGTCAAAAAAGTTCTGAGCTCAAAAGATGTATTTTTTAAAATGCTCACTGATTGCCATTGGTGTTTGCTAAAATACCAATTCACTACTCAGGAAATTGATAAAAGGGAAAAAGTAAGCATGTATCCTGCCTTCCCTTTACCCACAATATTTCAAAAGACACAAAGAGTTGCTGAAAGAAAGTTATTCACTATAGAAAATTTCCTGTTAATAAATGCTGATGGGAAAGAAAATTATAAAATCATTTTAGAATCCCCAGTAAAATATGAAAGGTAACAGGATTTATCCAAAGAAACTCTGTGAGGACAGAGCTAGAATTCAAACTCATAGATGGCAGAATCCAGCTCTGTTTTTTAAAGAGAGTATTAGTCTTATAATGCCATCAAGGCAGTGGGACTTATCAGGAATCTTGTTATCTGAGAGAGGAAAGCTAAGCTTCACCAAATTGCAGAACTTTTTATTAAGAATCTTTTGAGCCGGGCTGGGTGCGGCACAACTGTATCCCAGTGGCTCAGGAGGCTAAGACAGGAGGAACTCGAGTTCAAGGCCAGCCTCAGCAAGGGTGAGGCACTAAAGCAACTCGGTGAGACCCTGTCTCTAAATAAAATACAAAATAGGACTAGGGATGTGGTTCAGTGGTTGAGTGCCCCTGCGTTCAATCCTCAGTACCCCCCCCCCCAAAAGAATCTTTTGAATCCTGAAAGTATAAATTTAAATTTAGAGTTGGAAGTTATTTTAGTATTTAGAGTTGATGCCTTTTAAAGATAAGGAGACTGAGGCCTGGTAAGAGAAAACAATACATTTATAGATTATAGTACTTGGAGGCCACTGTGAGAAGTCTACTAAAATCCCAGTAATAGAGGTAATAATAAACCTGCACTCACAGATAAACTGCAAAACTCGCAATCACTGGTCATGCCAAAGATATGAAGAGTCACTTTAAATTCCCCCCCCTCCTCCGGGGAGTCAATTTATAAGTTCTAATGAACCTTAAGAAAGGAAAATATAAATTAGAATGGGGTTGGCTAGCAAAGGAAACATTAAAACAGTGCAATAGAGACAAATATGTGCAGTGCCGGTCCAAAAAGCAGTCTTGAACTTTAAGAATTGGAATTGCACAGCCAGACAGCCCTAATGTATGATTCTACTCTTCTTTATCACTAACTGTCCTCATTCTGACAGAGTCTGCCAGACGACATACGGAATGGGACTTGGCTCCTCGTACAGGAAGAAAGTAATCACACCAGCATCACTGCCTACCAGCAGGCAGGTTCTCAGTGTGAGCTAACCAACTGCTGTCCTGGGATTTTACACATTTACCTCCTCGTGAATTGCTTACTGTCCCCAAGATCTGGTTGCTAAGCCCATGATGCTGTGAGCCTGAGCCTCAGTTTTGGAAGACTCAACCAGTTTGGAAGACGGTCTGGCAGGCTTTCTCACCAATGCCCAGACTGTGTGAACCTTCTAAACCTAAATGTCTCTCTCTGTGGGTATGACTGATACCTCAGCAGCAACCCGTTTTTCTTCCACTCCACCCTGCTCCATGACACATTTATTATTATTTCCACATTTCCACTTATGTGCAGCCTGAACATCTGTAAATACATCAAGACTCCAGAATAATCCAGATGAACTCACAGGTGACAGATGAAGGGAATGGGAAAGACATTTGAAATCAGCATCAGATGATACACGCAGTCTCAGCCTGAAACTATGAAATAAACCACTGTCTCCAAAATGCTGCTTCTTGACCCACTTGTGGAAGATTGGAATGGGATTATGACTCAGTCTGGCACTTCCAAACTCTTGGGTAACTCCCTTCAAGGAAGCACAAAATGACATCAGACCATAACTATTACACCATGGAAATAAATGACATAGCTACTTAGAAATGTTGAATCCTAGGTTAGAAAATATAATAATGTGTATTATGGGGGAAATGTAAAAAATAAAGAACAGTTCATGAAGATCACCTGGAGAGGCTGGATATGAGGAGAGTGGGTCTGTTACACAGGAATTTGGGAAGAATCCCTAATGCCTGAGAAAATCCATTCCATTCTCTAAGAATCAAGAGTCCTCAGAGGTGCAGACAAAGAGACTGGCCCATCAGAGCTCTCCTCATATGGGAGCTAAGTCCAGGGGAGACAGAGAAATGAATAAATGAATAGATAGTACACCAGAGAGCAAATAAACTCCAGATATCTGAGAAGGTTAAGATTTGTAGAAGATTCAGAAGTCACATGTCTAGAAGTGAATTGTTAGCCAATAAATGGCACCATCCAATTTGTTCTTAATTACTTCAGGAAAAAAAAATGTTGACATGGCTTTTCTATTAAATGCCAGACACTGTGCTTAATATTGATCATTATCCCATCAATGTCTTATCACAACCATAAAAAACCAGAGAATTTAATATCTGCATTTTACAAATGGGAAACCTGAGACTCAAGAGTTACGGGTCCCAGGTCATACAGAGACTGATTCACTGGCATTTGAACCCTATACCATGTAGTCTGGCAAACTAAATACTAATACAGAGATAAATCGTTTAGGTCTAGCAGTGGTTCTGGATAACTTAGAGATTTACCCAGGCAGGGATTAGAAGGTGCAGAATTCTGACACTCTGTTATGGTTTAGATATCAGGTGTCCCCCAAAAGCTCACGTGTGAGATAATGCCAGAAGGTTTAGAGGTGAACTGATGGGGTAATAGAAGCCTTAACCCAATCACTGAAGTAAGCCCCTAACAGGGATTAACTGAGTGGTCACTGTAGGCTGGTGTGGTGTGGCTGGAGGAGGTGGGTCATTGGGGCTGTGCCTTTGGGGTATACATTTGAGGAGCTGAACTTAGTCTTTCCGCTTCTTGGTGCAATGTCCTCAGCCACTTTCCTCCAACACACTCTTCTGCCATCATGTTCTGCCTCGCCTCAGGTCTTGAGGAATGGAGTTGGCCATCAACAGACTGAGCCGATGAAACCATGAGCCCCCAAATAAATTTTTCCTCCTTAAAATTTTTCTTGTCAGGTCTTTTGGTTACAGTGGCCCAAAACAAAAAGCTGACTAAAGCACACTCCTTTGACCCAAGCTCTTCTAGAACTCTCTTTTGCAGACTTCACGCATGACATCATCCAGGCCGAAATGTCTTCTTAGTTCTTTTTTCAAAAACCCTCATCATTACAAACCTGTTTGTACTGGCCCTTCCTTGAAGCCCTTCTAGTTCCTCTGCTATTCCAGGCTTTCATGTTGCCATTTGCTCTCATTATGCAACTACTCTGAACTCTTGTTCACCTCCTGGTGTACACGTGGCCCATTGATCCTACTAGTTTAAGAGTCTTTACCAGCAAGGATCAGATTTTATATTTCCCTTCTTCCCCCCTCAGCTTTGAGCAAAGCACTTCCCATACAGCAGATGTGAGATGATGATCCTCCCTCCACCCCTTCTTCCCCTGCACTTTAGGAGTTGCAAAGACTCCTTGGACGTAAAGCAAGGAGATGACGCCAAGCATGTTTATCTGGGCAACAAGCTTCAAATTTATGCTTCCTTCTTCATTATACCCTTACCATCTTTCCCAAACTCCTGAGGCCTGAAAATTGGCTGCCTCCCTCAGCAATGACAGAAAGCTTCCTTTTCCATTCAGCTGAGAAGACGGAGCCCGGGTGACCTAAACTTTAACTCCTTCCCTCTTTCCACCTCAAATAATTTTTATGAAGACACCTCTTCCTCCTGAGAGCTATCATCTACCCTGATAAAAGGACTAAGGTCAGAACCTTGGAAAACACACAACTTTAGGAACAAGGAGAGAGACATACATATGGTGGTCAAAATGTGGGTTCTATAGTCAGAGATTCTGCGTGCAAATCTTAGCCACACCGCTTATCATGTTACCTTGTGCTGATTTTTTTCATACCTGTTCAACTGGGATAACTGAGTTCATCCCTGACAGGGTTGTTGTGAGGTTGATTGAGTAAATGCCTCTCAAGTGCTATGGCAGTGTCTGGCATACAGCAGGTGCTCAGCTCCAGTTAGCTGCCATCATCATCTATCATATCAATGGCTGTTTCTCCCTCTTCATTTTCCTCAGGCTCTGACATTTAACACGGTTGCCTCTGCTCATCTGTTTAAAACTCTTCCTCAGTTTTCATGACACAATTTTTGGCTACCTTTTACTTCTTTAAACTCTCTTGACTTTCCTGTTTCCCAAAATGGGGGGGGGGGCCTTAGTTTCCTACGTTGCTATAACAAATTACCACAACACTGGTGGGTTAATAAAATCACAAATTATTATCTCACAGTGCTAGAGGTCAGACATTTGAAACCAAGGTATTAATTATCAGGGCTACATTTCTTCTAGAAGCTTTGGAGGAGAATATGTTTCTTTTTTTCTTTTTTTGCCTTCTTCAGCTTCTCGTGGGTGCCAGCACTTCATGGGTTCCTTGCCATGTGGCCCCACATCACTCTAATCTGTCTCTGGTGTCACATCATCTTCTACCCTTTGTGTCTAGTCTCTCTCTGCCTCTCTCTCATGAGGACATTTGTGATGACATTTAGGGACCACCCAAAAATCCAGGATAATCTTCTCATCTCAAAATTCTTACCCTAATCCCATATGCAAAGAGGCTTTTCCCAAATAAGGTCATGTTCACAAATTTCAGGGATTAGCACATGGACATATGTTTTATCAGCTTACCACAGTGGGCATTTCCCAGACTTTGACTCTGGCCATCTGTTCTCTACATCCTATACGTCTGCGGGGATCTCTGAGGTCCCCAAGAGATCTTGTACACTCTGTGCCTCCGAAACCCCTGTGTGACCAGCTGCCCAAGTCATTCCTCCTGCTTTTCTCTGTCTCCTAAACTTCAAGCTCACCTTTCCTACTTGGCCTGAATTTTCTGAGAAATTCAGTGAAGTTCATAGAAACAAAGAGCTGCTTAATATTGATTTTTTTTAAAAAAAATCACACCAAAGCTCATATTTCCTTTAAGGTCCTCATATAGTTTCCTTAGTCTCAAAAACTCTTTCTAAAATTTAAGATTTTTTTTCTCTCTCTCAATAAAATTGAATTCTTAAGTGCCGTTTCTCTCTGGTCCACTTCCAAGGGGCACCCCTCCTGACGGCACTGCGCGGTGGAAGCCTGCCTGTGTGACAGTGATTTCCTTTCATCTAAATGTCATTCCTGTGATTCAGAAGAGCCGCCTGCCATGGGTATATCTGCAGTTCTGTCAATGTTTTACAACTTGCAGCAATAGTGTCTATGTATCACATCATTGTCCTCATCATTTCTTAGATAAATTACTTTGCAAATCATGGGACAACTACATTTTAAATGTCACCCCTATGAGCAAAATATAACATTTTACCTAATTAGGAAGATAATAATCTGCAGAAGGGGACATTTATTTCTAGCTTTCTCTTAAACTACAAAGTAGAAAGCAAACGGAGTACTTCATTCACCTGCCCTGCACGCTGGACAGAAGGGAGGTAGAATTGTTCTTGGTTACTCTCAGACCTGGATTTACTTTCCCAAATTTTCTGTAACTTTCCTAATATCCCCTCTTATTTGTATATTAAAAAAAAATCCTTTACAAAAGGTTCATAAAGTGGGATCCCAGGAGGAAAAAAAACACATAGGAATGCACAGAAAAGGGAACATGTGGTGTGACATTAGCTTAGGCATGTTCCCGTTAAAGAGAAAATTTGTACCACCTCAGTGAGGTGAGCTCAGGTGGGCCAGGGCAGACAGGTTCTGAGGAGCTTTGAGCATCATCAGAATTGCACCTGAGTCCAGGTGCCTTCCAGGAAGTGGCCTGAGATGTAATCCATAAAGGGAGGTAGAAATGTTCTTGAAACCTGAAGGCCCGAGGTAGAGGACTACTTATCAGTAGCCTGATGAGAGGATGGACTGCGGCCCCAACACCCTCCATCACACCTGGTCCTTGGGATGTCATGCCTCCTTCTGTTTTTCTTATATTGTACCAGGCTTTTTGACAGATTGGCATCAGCATGTTACACAAATCTGGCAGCACCAACACATCAAAACCAGGAAGAACTTCCTGCCAAGACACTGTCATTTGTAATTTTGTGACAGTTGTATGTTGAAAGCCACATTAACTTGGCATTTAAGCATTTTGAAAAAAGGCCAAAATGCTAAGGACTAGACATAAAGTACCCAGATTTAACTTTTGGCTCAATGTTAAGATGAAGAATTTATAGACTCAGAGAGATAAGAGCCTGTACAAATGTTCAACCAGACTTGCTTGAATTCAAATAGAGTGCTACACGTAGGTTCCAGGTGCTTTCCCTCCTTAGAATCTACCTCTGGATTCTTCACACCCTTTTTTGTAACTTCTTGCTCTCCTGCTGCTCAGACTGAATTAAAGTCTCCTTTTCTTCTCCTGCTACAGAATTCTACTAGAAGGACTCCGATTCCAGGGACCACCGTGGCAGAGTAGGTTATTATCTCCAATCCGGGCCTTCTCTCTGTCCTGCAGTGACTTCTCTGCATTTCACAGTAGGAGAAACCATGCTGCTCCATGGTTTCCAACTTAGTGATCATGATTGAGCTAAGGGAAGTGGTAAATCAAAAGAACCTGGATCAGCTCAGCATTTCCTACTCTATTCTTTACCCCTACAAGAACATTCACAGTTAAAAACTGCCCATGTTTGTTTTCTTTTCTTTTTCCTTCTTTCTTTTTTTTTATGAAGAGTGATTTAAAATTCTTTTTAAAACGATGCAGTAGGTGTCCAAAGAAAACAATCCGTGCATTAAAAAAATATCCTCACTCCCATACGGACTACAGCATTATTCACATTAGCCAAGTTATGGAATCAACCTAAGTGTCCATCCACAGATGAATGGAAAGCAAAAATGTGGCATACACACAAAGGAATATTATTCTGCCTTTAAAAAGAAGGAAATCCTATCACTTGTGACAATACAGATGAGCCTGAAGGACATTATGTTAGGTGAAATAAGTCAAGAATAGAAAGATACCACATGATCTCAGTTATAATGAGGAATTAAAAAATTTGAATTCATAGAAGCAGAGAACAGAATGGAGTTACCAATGGGTAGGGAGAGGTAGAGGGGTTGGGAGAAGAATCAAAGTATACAAAACTTTAGACAGAGGAATAAATTCTGGAGAGCTATTGAACAGCACAATGATGACAGTTACTAACAAATGAACATATTATTGAAAATCACTAAGAGAATAGATTTTAATTGTTCTCACCACAAATACAACAAATATCTGAGGAATTAATTAGCTTAATTTAGCCATTTCACAATGTCAACACATTTTAAAACATTGCATTGTAGACAATAAATGAATACATTTTTTCTTTGTCATTTAAACACTAATAAATTTTTAAAAATAAAAATTTTAATGATGAATAGGTCATTAGAGAAATTCCAATTAAACAAGAATTAGATATCACTGCACACTTAATAAAAAGGTGAAAATTAAAAACACTGTAATACCAAATTCTGGCATGGATAAGGGACATGAATGTTCATTCGTTGCTGGTGGGAATACAAAATGGTACAACCACTTTGGAAGACAGTTTGACAGTCTCTTACACAACTGAACATACTCTTACCTCATGATCCAATAATGCTCTTTAATATTTACTCAAATGAGTTGAAAACTTGTGTCCACACAAAAATCCGCACATGAAGGTTCCCAGCAAATTGATTCATAAATTGCCTAGACTTGAAAGCAACCAAGATGTCCTATAGTTGGTAAGTGGATAAATAAACTAGGAACATCCAGACCATGGATCAGTACATTGTGCTAAGAATTGAGCTACGGGCCATGGAAAGATATACAACCAATATGAAAGGATAGATACGTGCTCTACAATTCCAATTCATGACATTCCGGAAAAGGCAAAAAATAAGGGCAGTTAAAAGAAAAGTGGCTGCCAGGGAGGATAGAGAAATGAACAAGCAGAGCACAAGGTATTGCTATCTCTAAATAAAATATAAAAAGGGCTGGGGATGTGGCTCAGTGGTTAAGTGGCCCTGAGTTTAATCCCTGGTACCAAAAAAAAAAAAGTTTCTGTTTACATATATTAATTTCCCTTCTAGGAAATTATCAGACACATTAAAACTTACACACAAAGATGTTTCATTTGGGATTTTTTTGTTACAAAGGAAAACAGTAAATAGATGGGCTTTCACGTTGAATAGATATTGTGGATAGTCTGGGTCCGTCCTGTAGTAGGTGTAGGATTTTTGGTAAGCTATGATTGAGTTGTATGTGAGCCTCTATTTCTTCTTTTGCAAAATGGAAGTTTAAATATCCAACTCAACTATATGCACTGAGGGTTAAATGTGTGTGTTTTTACATAACATGGTACCTGACATGTAGTGAACATTTAATGAACAGTACTTAGCATCATAATTCTAATTAATAATTCTGACATTATAATGATAATAGTTATTCTAATTATATTAATATTGGAATAGAGATATATCTGTTTATAGGGAAATAGTTAAAGACCTTATGGCCCACTCAAACTTTGGAATGCACCACAGCAAATATGTTGAAAATGCACTTTAAGATAGGAAAATGCTCCTTCATTCATTCCTTCAGTCAATGCTATCAACTGCCTTTGCTACTTGGATACTGATTTATTAGGATGTAGAACTAGTGAGTGTTAAAGTTGAAAGCAATGGCCTTCCAACTCTTTCATTTCCCTACACTGGGTCTCATTTGTAAACTGGAGGGCTGGAGATGGTCCCTATGCCTGATGATATTTTTGGTCCCCGCGAACCTAAAGTCCATTCCCCAACATTTTCCATGTATTCTGTACCTTGAGAAGCTGATCCTGCCAATGATACCACCCGGGCACCCTCACAGGCTTCCAACTGGCCTCAACCAATGGAAGTACAAGCAGGAGCTAGAGAGTGGGAGGAAGAGAGGTTGAGTTACCTCTTCCCTGCTCCTCTCCTGCTCCAGCACGTCTTAGGATTCTTCTACTTCTGAAATTCTTCTACAAGGTCCACCCTGTTGGCCCCTTTTCCATGGCTCCTGCTCTTACTGACCTCTAATATTCTCCCTGCAGCTTTAGGAATACATCCAGCCCTTGTTATCCACAGGAGATTGGATCCATGACTACCTTTCTACCCCCGAGGGTTCCAAAATCTGCAGATGTGCTAAATCCTTTAAAGAAAATGGCATAGTATTTGTATATAAACTACACACCTTTTCCCGTATACTTTAAATCACCTCTAAGTTACTTACAATACCCAAATGTAAGTAACTAAATGTTATGTAAATAGTTGTTACACTATAATATTAAGGCAATAATGACAAGAAAAAATTTGTACATGTTCAGTACAGATGTGATTTTTTAAAAAAAATGTATTTTCAACTTATAGTTCGTTGAAACCATGGATACAGAATCCATGGATGTGGAAGACCAAATTATTTTGTAAAGGCTCTCCAGTGTTGCTAGACCCAGAGTACTTTATTGTCTCTTGTTAATTTCCTTAAATCAGCCACTCCTTTGCAACATAGGAAATTTCTTTTTTTTTTCAATCAACAAATACATTTATTTATTAGGAAATTTCTTTATTAAAATGTTTGCTTATTAGAATTGTTTGCTCTGAATGAACCTTGACTATGAGAGTTTTAGAAATCCATCCCAGAATACTATGTTAATACTTCATGGTTCTACGTCCTACAAACCAGCACCACTGAAATCTTCCATAGAAGGCTCTCAAATACTCTATGTTTGCTATCCTTAACCTTTATTCACTAAGATTTTTTTTTTCATTTTGTCTCATTTGGGATTATTTTTTTCACTTCTCTGAATGTCACTCTAAATTCTGGATTTCTCGTTTGTCCTAACCCTAGGATATTTAATTTATCCTAAATCTTTACTCAGGGCAATTCTGAGAGAATGGCTATGGATTTTCTGTCACCTCACGGAAGTTTAAGAGTTTTCCTTGTGTTCTGTGAACTTAGGTACAATGTACCCCCTCCTCAGTCTCTTACAGATAGATAGCAACTTCATGTCATTTTAACAGAAAATTGGCATAGATATTTAAGGATGTGATTTAAATGGAAATAGACACTTGTAAGTATATGGCTTAAAATCAATACCTGGGGAAAGAGTTATTTTTGGATCTTCCATTGTTTATATATTGATTCATTAAACAATTGTCAAGAGCTTTCTCTGTGCCAAGCACTAAGGATTCAGAGATTAAAAGATAGTGCTTGCTCTCATGGAAGGCAGTCTGACAGAAAAGCATCCACCAGGTCGGAAGTGGCAAAGAGCAAGGGTGTCTAATGTAATGTGGAGAAGGACATCAATACTTCCTGGGTTTACCACAAAGAAAAATCAAGGTCACTTGGTTTCTCACTAAGAATCTAGTGAATCATCTCTGCTTTTCCTAAAATGAATTTAACTATTTGGTGTTTTTCTGAAAAGAGTAGCACAGTCAAATATTATTACAACCTAGGTAGGCAACAAAAACAGCTAAGAAGAAACTAGCCATCTATTTCACATGGTGAAACCCATACTATATTGTGTACACTGCAATCCTAAACTCCAGTGGAACCACTTATTAAGTGATATTACAAACTGAGCACAAGAACATTATTCCTTAAGATCCTTGAACTCAACTTTGTAGTTTACCTTAGCAGCCCATAAACTGTACCTATAAATAAAACACAACCTGGTTTACTCCCAGTAATATCCGATGATTAAACATTAACCCCTTAAAGAGTTTGTCATGTAGGAAAGTGAGTAAAACTTTGTAAAAATAACTTTTTTTTAACAGAATACTCTGTTTCTACTGTACCTACTGAACCCTGTGCCCTGCTAGCTCTAAGGACAGAAACAAGAACAAGAAAGTCAGAATCTGTGTCTACAAAAGGAGAAAATTCTTGCAAGAAAAAAAATGTGCCAAAGTAACTCTAAGAGAACAGAGATGTCAAAGTGGCACGGGTAGACTATGGAAAGACTACATACATTTTAATCAAGAGTCAGAGAGTAAACATTTTGAGTTTTGGGGGGCCCCTGGTCTCTGTTGCTACTACTCCACTGGGTTACTGCAGCCCTAAAAGCCAAGAGTGTGGCTCAGTTCTAATAAATGGTTGCTTATAAAACCAAGTTGAATGGCCATTCTGACAATATTAATCCTGCCTATCCAAGAACATGGGAGATATTTCTATCTTCTAAGGTCTCCTTCAATTTCTTTCTTGAGGGTTCTATAGTTTTCATTGTAAAGGTCTTTCACAAACACTTTTGTTAGATTTGATTCCCAAATATTTATTTTTTAAGACTATTTTATTATTTTAAGGCTATTTATTTTTAAAGCTAATTTCTCTTTCAGTTGATTCATCACTAATGTATAGGAACTCAATTGATTATGGGTGTTAATTTTATATCCTAGTATTTTGCTGAATTCACTCATGAGTTCTAAAAGTTTTCTGGTGGAGTTTTTTTTTGGGGGGTGGTCTTCTAAATATTGAATCATGTTGTTGGCAAATAGGAATAGTTTGAGTTCTTCTTTATCTTTTTGTATCCCTTTAATTTACTTCATCTGTATAACTGGTCTGGCTAGCATTTCCAGGACTATGGAAATAGAAGTGGTGAAAGAGGGCATCCCTGTCTTGTTCCAGTTTTTAGAGAGAATGCTTCCCATTTTTCTCCATTTAGAATTATGTTGGCCTTGGGTTTAGCAAATACAGCTTTTATAATGTTGAGGTATGTTCCTACTATCCCTAGTTTTTCCAGTGTTTTGAACATAAAATGGATGCTCTATTTTGCCAAATGCTTTTTCTGCATCTATTGAGATAATCACGTGTTTTTTGTCTTTTGACATGATTAATTACATTTATTGATTTCCTTAGATTGAGTGCTATACAGGTTTAATGTGATTCCTATTAAGCTTCTGATGACGTCCTTCATAGAAATAGAAAAAGCAGTCATGAAATTCATTTGGAAAAATAAAAGGCCTAGAATAGCCAAATCAATCCTCAGCAAAAAAAGCAAATCAAGAGGTATCACAATACCAGACTTTAAATTATACTAAAGAGCTATAGTAACAAAAATGGCATGTTATTGTCACCAAAACAGATATAAATACCAATGGAACAGAATAGAAGACACAGAGACAAACCCACATAAATGTAATTATCTCATACTAGACAAAGGTTCCATAAACATACATTGGAGAAAAGATAGCCTCTTCAACAAATAATGCTGGGAAAACTGGAAATTCATATGTAATAGAAAGAAATTTTACCCCAATCTCACGCCCTGCACAAAACTCAACCCAAAGTGGACCAAGGACCTAGGCATTAGACCAGAGGCCCTGTACCTACTAGAAGAAAAAAGTAGGCCCAAATCTCCATTGTGTCGGCTTAGAAACTGAATTTCTCAGTAAGACTCCTAAAGTGCAAGCAGTAAAATCAAGAATAAATAAATGGGATGGTATCAAACTAAAAAGCTTCTTCACAGCAAAGAAAACAATCAAGAACATGAAGAGAGAACCTGCAGAATGGTAGAAAATCTTTGCCATGGCACCTCAGATAGAGCATTAATCTCCAGGGTATATAAAGAACTCAAAAAACTTAACACCAAAAAAACAAATAACCCAATTAAAAAATGGGCAAAGGAACTGAACAGATACTTCACAGAAGAAAAAATACAATGGGCCAACAAATATGTAAATAAATTTTCAAATCACTAGCAATTAGAGAAATGCAAATTAAAACTACACTGAGATTTTGTCTTACTCCAGTGACAATGGCAATTCTCAAGAATACAAGTAACAACAAATATTGTTGAAGATGTGGGGGGAAAGATATAATATGTTGCTGGTGGGACTGCAAATTGGTGCAACCACTCTGGAAAGCAGTATGGAGATTCCTCAGAAAACTTGGGATGAAAACATCATTTAACCCAGTTATCCCACTCTTTGGCAAAAGATACCCCAAAATTTAAAACCAACATACTCCAGTGACATGGCCACATCAATATATATAGCAGCTCAATTCACAATAGCTAGACTATGGAACCAACCTAGGTGCCCTTCAACAGATGAATGGATAAATGTGGTATATATACACAATGGACTATTACTCAGTTGTAAAAAAGAATGAAATTATCACATTTGTAGGCAAATATACAGAACTGGAGACTATGATGCCAAGTGAAATAAGCCAATCCCAAAAATCCAAAGGTCAAATGCTCTCTCTGATATACAGATGATGATTCACAATGGGGACAAGGGTCACAGTATTGGACAAGGCAGAGTGGGAGGAAGATGAAGGATGAGAATGGGAAAAAGAATATTGTGAATCGGATATAATTTTCCTATGTTCATATATGAATACACGGGAATTTATACGCCATGTATATAAAATATGTCAAAATACACTCTACTGGCATGTATAACTAAGAAGAACAATTTTTTTAAAAGTACATATAAGATGGTCATCTCAGATATTTTGTTATAGTGACAGAAAGCTAACTAATGCAAAGTCAAGTGTAGATGTTTTCTACAAGTAAACATCAAAGCTTTGTCAGCTTCTACAGAATCTACGTTCAAACTGTGATGGCCACGTCTGTGGCCCAGGCCCCTACGCTGTGGCCTTGGCCTGTGGAATTAGAGCAGTCTTCTCCAATGCCTGTTCTGATGGTGCCACACCCCACCCTGCTCACATGCCTGCAGTGATTCCCCTGATATCCTGTGAGCGTTTTCCTCAGGGCAGCATTCAAGTCCTTTTATGAATTCTCTAAGAGAGTAAAACTCTCCCATTGTTTATATTTCAGTTCACAGTTTGGGAGGTTTCAGTCCATGATTGTTGGTCACATTGCTTTGAATCTGTAGTGAGCAAGTTATGGCAAAAGCCTGTGGTAGGGCAAAACTGTTCACCACATGGCCAAACAGCAAAAGAGGAAAAGAGGAAGAGGCTGGGATCCCATGTTTCCCTTTGAGAGAATGCCCCCATGACCTCAAGAACACCCATTAGGTTCCACCACCTCCCAACTGTGACACCCTGGGGACCTTCAATAGTTTGAATCTGGAATTCCTCCCAAAGGCCAAACTATTGAAATAGTAATAGAACTGAGAACATGAATGGGATATTTTGACGAGATGCTAAATTCAGCTTTGGATATTTTGGATCTGGGGCTGCCACGGAAATTCCAAATAAAAATATTCACCTAACACAGCCAGAATAGAACCAGGGTGCTTGGAAATGATTCCGATGTTCTTTGCCTGGAGATAAATGGCTAAAGCTTTGAGAAAGGCTAGAAAAGAGATCACAAAAAAATCTGGAATTTCTATCAGCAACTAGAAGGAGAGTAATCAAAATAGCAGCAAAAATAGTATTTGTGAGGGATAAATTAACATTGACTCATTTGATCATCATATCAGTCCTATGTGGTCCATACACATTCTTGACCCTCATTTTACAGAAGAGAAAAAAAATCAAGGTTCAGAGATAATGAGTGATTTGTCAAAAATCACACAAAAGTGGCACAGCCAAGATTGAATCCAGGTGGTCTGTCCTGCCAGACTGGTCTCAGAGGAAAAGGAAGTTAATGGGACAGCATGCTAAAGGCAAGGTCAAAGAAGCTGAAAACTGAGAAGAGAAAGGTTTAAAGTGGATTGGGACAGAGATGGATATCAGAAGGCAAGAAGCTGAAGACTGAGAAGATGGATGGGATAAGAGAAGGACAGGGGAATGGATCTGACCTAACTTTCCCACGTACACATAGGAATACACCACAGTGAATCTCACCATCTGCATCCACAAGACACTGACTAAACAAACAAACAAACACCTAAAAGGAAGTAGCAGAAAGATCCGCAGAAAGGGAAAAGGAACAGGGAGAGGGAGCAATAAGGGGAAATACTGGGGACTGAATTAGAGCAAATTATATTCCATGCTTTTTAAATCATGTCAAAATGAATCCTAATGTTAAATATAACTGAAAAGAAACAATTAAAAAATAAAAAGAACGAGAGGATGGGGCAGTAAAGAGAGGACATGTGGATAATGAATCCAAAACACCAGGTTCAGGTCATGTGGTGAGCCGAATGGTGGCTCTCCTGGAGTGTCCAAGTGCTCACCCTGGAGCCTGTGAATGTCACTTTACATGGCAAGAGAAGCTTTGCAGATTTGATTAAGGACATTGATATGGGGATATTATCCTGGTATGTGGGGTAGAGAGCAATCCAATCACATGCAACCTTTAAAGGAGAGGACTTTTATGGCCCAGGGATCAGAGATGCGTGTGACTGGCTTTGGAAACAGAGGATCCAGGAGGAAAGGAATGTGGCAGCTTTGGAAACTGGAAAAGTCTGTGTAACAGATTCTCCAGAACAAATGGAGGGAGCTCTGTTAACACCTCATTTTACTTCTGTGAGACCTGTGCCTCACTTCTAACTTACAGAACTTTGTCACATTTTAGCCACTGAATGTGTGGTAATTTGTTGCTGTAGGAATGGAAAAAAAAATACAGGTCCTTAATCTCTCCCTAATGTGATCAATACTCTTTTTTTATATATACACAATGTATAAAAGAGAGTCTTTAATGTTTATCTTTCCAGTAAACTTACACAAACTTTCATTTTATAAACTTTTACATACACTCAGACAAGGCTTAGACAAATATGGTTCTCAACAAGGCAAACACCCAGCAGGCCAGTTTCACCAGTCTTAAAGGAATAACAGGTTATAACTTCAATATGTATAATTTTAGAGTTATCCTTTTCTGATCCATACTCTTGAAAATGATTCCAAGACCCTGGTTCAAAATTTTGGCTTGACCCTGGTCATAACAACTTCCTGTATATCCCAGACAGTGGTAGTGAGGGGCCCTCAGAGAGAGAAATGATGAAGCTGGCCCCATCTGAATTTCCCTAGTCAATATTTAATTTACTTAACTGACCATAAAACCAATGTTAATTCACAGAAGCCCCCAAATTTATCAAAACTATCTTCAGAATACAAACTAGTAATTATTTGCTGATTATAGCTCTATGTTAATAATGGTACAATTAGATCCTTTCAGCCACATAATGTGCCTCTATGGACACTTATTTTAACAAATGTTTGTAAAACAAGAACAAAATGACACTGAATTACATGGGCTTTGCAATGTAACTTTTTAATCAAATTTATAATGATTAATTCATTGGAACAATATGCAGTATTTGTGTGATTTGAGTTATAAAGTTCATCTTGACTAATTTCAGTGTTAACATAATTAAATTTCTGGTGTAGTTAATAATGAATGAAAATCCTTCTAGCAGACAACTGTTACATTTTAAAGCCCATTCGAGATGTCTTAAATTATTCTTTAAAATTGCATTCCATTTTCTTTAAATATTTATCTAAAATAATTTACCCCCTACTTATTTAGCAAAGGATTTGAGACAGCTCAAAGCAATGAATATATTCACACATTTTCATTCTATGTGATTTTTTAAATAGTTGTTTTATCATCACTGTCACAAAGTATTGAAAGCCTATCCCTAAAGTCAAATTTCAGTGTATTAATAGGTCATAACAGAAGTGTCCAACTTTCATAGCAATGTAAATGTGAGCCTAAACTAACCACAGTTTGCAAATACTTAATTTAGCTAATATGGGATGTGAAGATGAGATCTCCAAGAAAACAGAGGGTCAGGGGGAAATAAGCAGGGCATTAATATTTTCTTAAAATACACACTTCCAATAAGACACTGATTCCCAAATTCTTTAGAATTGAATATCTATCACAGTAGGCTATCTTTCTCTTAGGCCAGCAGCCAGTAAACTACAGCTCATGGGCCAAATGGGGCCTAACACCTGGTTTTTTTGTTTGTTTGTTTCTGTTTCTTTTTTCTTTTTCCCCCATAGCTTTATTGAGATAAAACAGAAGTACAATAAAATGCACATATTTGAAGTATGCAATTTGATCATTTTTGACATGTATGTAGCCAATACAATCAATATGAAAAGCATTTCCATTTTTTAAAATTTGAAATTATGCAGTTTCCTGCATGATTTATTACATTAGAAATCAATCCCTTAAGAATCACCCCCCATGTCAACTAATTTAAAATTAGATAGCACACTTGTAAATATCTCAGAAGTCAAGGAAGAAAGGTCAAGAAAAGTAAATAAAAAGTGCTTTGAATTAAGTGATAATAAAAGTTTAAAATATCAGGATCTCTGAGATGAAACAGTACTCAGATGAACATTTATAACTTAAAGTACTTGTATCAGGAAGAAGCTAGAAAAACAATCAAATTATTTTCAAGTTATGTAGTAGGATGGAAAAAATAAAGGTAGGAGAAAAAATATATGAAATACAGAATAAATAATACAGCTAAAATTTGATAAAAATCAAACAAATCCAATCAAGAAAAAAGCAAGAACAAATATATAATCTTGAAATAGAATTGAACATAAATAAAAAATGTTAAGAAAGCATGAACAGAACTTCCAAGGACTATGGGATAACATGAAAAAAAAAACAAATTTAAGATTTATTGGGATAGATAAAGACATGAGGATACAAAACAAAGGAATGCACAATCTTTTCGATAAATTAATATCAGAAAATTTCCCAAACCTAAAGAATGAAATGTAAAATCAAATACAAGAGCTTACAGGATCCCAAATATACAAAATTACAACAAACCCACACCAAGTAACATTATAATGAAAATGCCTAACATACAGAATAAGGATAGAATTTTAAAGGCTGCAAGAGAAAAACATCAGATGTATTTAATACATATGGGGAAAACTAATATGGGCCTCATTTGATATTTAACACCTGTTTTTGTAAATAAAATTTTATTAGTATTTACTACCTAATTTTTCAAATAGAGTTTTAATGGAACAAAGCTACTCATTTTTCCACTATCATCTATCACTGTTTTTTGCACTAAAATAACAGACTTTTATAATCATGACAGGACAGAGATATGAAAATATTTACTATCTTGCCCTTTAGGGAAGAAATTTACTTCTTATAACAAGAAATTTGACTCTTATATCAATATTGCTAAGACATTTGGAAAACATTATGAGGGTGTTACAATTTATTAAAGCAAACCATCTCACATGGATATTTTACTAACTGTATTTGTTGTAAATTTCAATCTTTTGACCTTGCCTCTTCATTTCATTTTGAAAAGCATGTCAAAATACCCATGTAGTTTCTTGGCCTTTTCACAAAATAATATAGTAGTTAGGACATTTTTCTTTTCCTTTTGCTACAGGTATCAACAGGGAAAAGTATAAACAGAGTTCCACTGAAAACTCATATGATCTATTGGGTAAAGCTATAGCAATCTTCTTACTGAACTGAACTGAGTGGGGTGGCAATAGCAGATCACCCAGAGGCACTGAGGTTAAGAACATGGACTTGAGCCACACTGCATGACTCTAGGTCTTGCTTCTATTAGCTGTGTGCTTCCATTTCCTTATAAAATTGGGCTAACAATAGTAGCTATGTCATAGGACACAGCAGTTCTGGTCATATAGCAAGTATTACAAAAAATGTTGGCTATTTCTGTGACTATTCACAGAAAAAGATTAAATCTTCCGAAGATAGCAGGAGTCACTGTGGGATGGTTACATAGATAAACGCCTTCCCCTACATGTGGTGAACAATTGGTAACAAAGTTATTAGTAAGGAACATATTATGGGCTAAGAAGAGGCTCTGGAACTAGCTTATCTGGGTGATGGGTATTCTGGTTCTACCCCTTTCTAACTGTGTGACTTTGGACAAGTTACTTGACCTAACTGTGGGAATAATAATAACATTTAGGCCATAGGGCTGTTTTGAGTATTATTGAGTCAATATGAGTCAATACATTTTATAGTGCCTGGCCCAGAATGTATGGCCAATAAATATTAGCTGTATTGTTATTTTCAGTATTCATATTATCATTATTAATATTTTCATTATTGTGCAGCAGGCCTGTTGCTAACTGCTCTATACTCTGAGGTTATTATTATTATCAACATCACTTTCAGGATAAAGGATTTTAGGTTCAAGGAGGTTAAGTAATGAGTTTTATTCATTGAGTTCTTAAGTGATTGGATTAGAATCTGAGTCTTTCTAAAAGCAGGATTAGGAGACCTGGGACCTGTATCATAATAGTAAATTTCTTCAAGCAAAACAGACAGAACTATGAAACATTATTGTTTATTAACAGTTGCCGTAACAACTGCTTTTCTCCCTTTTTAGCAATTGTGTTGGACTAGAAATACTCCAAAAATACAGAATGCTAGGGTTAGGAAAATGCTTACAAATCATTTACTCCAACACCTCCATTTTCCAGATGAGGAAACTGAGGGTCCAGAACACTGCTATGATGGTCTCAAGAGTACTCAATTTCAGTAGCAGGGAAAAAAAAACTTAAAATTAGATCATCTTAAACCCTTCCATCACAACCAACTCCAAAGACTTAGGTAGAAATCTAATGAAAAATCCTTTCACATTATGGTTTTAGTATCCGTTATTCAGGTAAGAAGATTGCTATAGCTTTATCCACTAGATCATGTGAGCCTTTTGGTGATTCAGTGAAACTCTGTTTATACTTTTCCCTGTTGATACTTGTAGCAAAAGAAAAAGAAAAATGTCCCCAACTACTAATAGTAGAGTATTTGAGAAGTAGAGCCAAATGATCAGAGCATATTCTGCAAATAAACTGATGAAAAGGTACACATGTCTGTAAAATCTTCCTAAGAGAGAAGGAGTCATTGTGGGATGGTTACATAGATAAATGCCTTCAGACTAAATACTCTCATAGCAAAAACACATGGTTATCTTTTATTGAGGTCCTGCCTAATAGGAGTGATATGGTGAGGACCCACTGACAGTGACCTTAACTTGCTCACCTTACAGAACAATCAAATCATCCAAAGAAAATATGGAGGTGCCATTTAAAAAAAATCTGTGGTCTACATTGCTCTTAATTCTCTTGAAGTTAAAGTTCTAATATATGTGACTTCATTATTTTATAAATCAACTTCATCATTGCAATATTACATTTAAAGCACTTCAACAAAGTATAGTGTTTAAGAACAGATGCTAGAGTCAGAATCTCGGGGTTAATTAGCTTTGGGACTTTGCATAAGGCACCTCTATGCCTCAGTTTCCTCATTTGTCAAATGAGGATAAAAACAGTGTCCATATCATAGAAGGTATTGTGAAAATTAAACATGTCAAGTCATACTCTACTGTCACATATAACTAAAAAGAACAAGTGAAAAAAAAAGTAAGAAAAAATAGGCACATACTTTAAATGATATCTGTCTCTAGAGAACACTCAATAAATATTAGCCATGGATGTTTCTACCACTGCTATCACTGAGTAAGGACTTGAAGAATTTAATTTCCATCCTCAGAAAGACACACACACTAGCTTTTCCTGCTTTGTGATGTTCTTCAGGATCTGACCTCAAATAACCTCATAGCATCCTCTCCTGTTTCTCAGATCTTCCACATTCTCTTCTCCCATGCTAGCCACTCCTTCCTCCAGCCTTCTAAACCCCCATGGCATGTGCTGTGCTGTCACAATCCCATATACATGTGCTCCCTTCTCTCTGTGGAGAGTGCCCCTACCCCTTCAATCCTGGCTCACTTCCACAAATCTCACTTCTCCTTCCAGAGGAAGCTGAACTGTCACCACGCTGTAACCATCGCCATTCCACATTCGTGGCCATTCTGGAGTGCCTTCCCCAACTCACAAGCAGATGGTGGTTCTCCTCCTTCTCTGCTTCAGTAATAGCATTCTCCCGTAACCATCTCCCCGTTACTTTACAACTGCCTATACAGAAACCTCTGTCCCTCTGGATTGTGTTCTTCCTTTGATGTAACCTAAGTGCCTGGCCCTTAGAAAGGCATTTGATAAATTTCTGTAGAAAGATGAAAGAAAGGGGAGATGGAAGGAATCCACTGAGTATTACTGAATGCCCACCTTGTCCCCACCATTTTATCTGATGCTGGGAATAGAAGAAAAACAGGAAATGATCTCTGCCTTCATTTTTTTGCTGGTAGCAAAATCTCTCTATATAAATGTCTTTCTCCAAAGAATAAATTAATTCCTCAAATGTTTATTAAGCATGTAAGTGTGCCTAGCACTGTGATAGATGCTGAAATAGATGCAAAAGAAGGAGAAGATCTGCTCTCAGTCCTGAGGGACTCCCGACCTCACAGAGAGAACTCAATTAGACTCAGAAGCTCTAATTCAGTCTCTGACCCGCAGATGAAACAGGGCCTGAAGCTATACAGTCATCCTCTATACTGGTGAAGTTTGAATCTAACCACGAGTCTGCAAATGTCTTCATTTACCTGCAACATGATCTCCACTTAGAGAGGAATTATATAAAATAAAAAGTTAAATTGAGTGTATAATAATGCATCCAATATTCACACAGATGTGTTCCAATGGCTTGCTTCACTGACAGAAGCTTTAATAGTATTAGAAATTTTAGAAAGTAAGATTTATAGTACTAATCTCAAATTCACTGATACCAAGCAAGTTCCCTTTCCCCTCTAGGGGTCCACCTCGTCAGTTATCCAACCAACTTGCCTATGACATGCTCCCTGATACATGGATGAAAGACAAAATACCTCCCCACTAAGGACATAAAATCCAACCTTATTTGTATTACAAAACAAGCACCTTCCTAGGGGTTGATTACTTGAGACATGTTAACTCAAGTACCATAAATAGATCTTTTCAAGGTCTGAAGGCTCAGAAATAAATATTGATTGGTGAATCAGATGCATCACTGAGACAGTAAAACTTGGGATTTGTCAATTGTTTTTCACTTCATTTAAAAATTCACATTGCTTTAATAAAAGCAAATAAGCTAGGAAAAGCAGATGCTCCTTCCATTAAAAAACAAAATATAATAAAATAAAATAATTGCCAGTTAGAGAACAGCGCTCCTTTGGGAGATTATACAAGCGTTGCCAACTGACAATCATACTAACTTAGGTTCATTGCAATTGCTTTAGGAAAAAGTCAGCTTTTTGTTTTGTTTTGTTTTGTTATTAGTAGAGGCAGAATCAGCTCAGCAATAATCCTGACTTTGCTCTAAGTTACTAGGTTCTGATTCGGCTGGTTGGAATCCAGCTTTTCAATTATACCACCATTGGACATTTGTACAAGAGTGACACCCTCGCTTAGTGTCTGATCAGAAAACAGAACAAACTTCCCAGTGTGTGTTCTCACCGAGACATATCATCAGGTCCTTGAGGAAAAGCTGCAGAAAGAAGGCAACACCCATTAAGTGCCCACCCTGTGTGGGGCATAACATTGTGTATATATTATCTAATTAAATTTAACTCTACTAAATTAGAGTTCATTGGAGGACAAGACTGAGTCAGATTCACCACTATTTCACCAGCATTTTCCATAGTGGTTGAAGTAACATAGGTACTCAATTAATGCTGAATGGCCTCTCATAACAGTGCTGAAAGTTACGTAGAAGTAAGTGGGAGAGGATGACGCCTAAATTCAGTGATATCTTTTTCTCCCACTTCACCAAAGCAACTTCAATACACAATATTGCTTTGTAATTTCCCAAGGCTAGATGTGGTGTCTAGCTGAGAAACATACCATTTTAGGGTAATATTAGAAAAGTAAGATTGAGATACACATTACGGTATTACTCGCTCATCTGCTCAACACCAGAGGAAGAAAGCAAAGCTTGCAGAAACTCCACTGATTAATCTAGGACAGCAAAACCAACTCTGACATACCACATAGGGCTTGAGAGCTTGCAGTTAGGTCAGAGAAGATTTATGTCCCAATTCTGACCATTACTAGTAAGTAATTTACTTCTCTGAACCCCAGTCTCTTCATCAGTGATACAGGGACCAGAATAGAGCCAATCATGTCTAATCCAACTATCCTTTCACTCACTTACACCAAGGGCTGGGGGTGGGGGGGTGGATCACTCAACCACAATGACTCTGAATAGATATTCACGGTCTCAGATGGGAACGCAGCACAGGATTACTCCACAATCTGACCTCTTCCTATTAAATCAATCTTGGAAGTCTCTGAAGTTACTCTTAACAAATTAATAACACCTCTCACCACCATAGCTGCTGATCTCACCTTATATTCCATTAAGGAACAAACAGGAACTTCTACAAACAACCCCAAACTACCATCCTACTTGAACCCCTGGTCTCTATGTCCTTTCTTTGAAAAAAAATAAGGTACAATTGGCCACAAACATTGTACATATTTATGGTATTCAATGCAATTTCTTGATGTATGTATACATTGTGGAAATTAATGAACATATCCAACACCTTACATAGATACTATTTTGTGATGAAAATATTTAAAACATTTAAAATATTTAATATTCAGCAACTTTTAAATATACAGTGACTTATCAACTATAGTTACAATGCCGTACATAGAACTCTGGAATGTATTCCTTCTAACTAAAACTTAGTAGCCTTCAATCACCATCTCTTCATCCCTGGACCATGCTCCCCAGCCCCTGATAATTGTTATTGTACTCTCTACTTCCATAAATTCAGTCATTTCAGATTTCACATATAAGTGAGATCATTCAGCATTTGTCTTTCTGTGCCTGCTTTATTTCAGGCACAGAAAGACAATTTCAGCTTTAGTTCAGTTTCATCCATGTCATAAATAATAGAAATCCCCTCTATTTTAGACCTTAAATAGCCAAAGCAATATCTTAACATTTTAGTTTATTTTTAATTGATAAATGAAACATAAGTGTGTCTATATTAATGAGGTACCATGTAATGTTTGGTACATGTATACATTACATCATGTTTAAATTAAGACTGAACTTATTTATCTCGTTTATATTTTATTTATAGTGAAAACTTTCAAGATCCTCTCTTCAAGCTTTCTGAAATGTGGAGTATGTTATTGTTATCTCTAGGCACCATATTATGCAACAGTACACCAGAGCTTCTTACTATTATCTAAGTCAAAGCAATCTTGAGCCAAGAGGACAAAGACAGCGGCATCACACTATTGATTATACTACAGAGCTCAAGTAATCAAAACAGCATGGTATTTGCATAAAAACTGACATATCAACCAATGTAACAGAATAGAGATCCCCCAAATAAACCCACACACTTATGGTCAATTGACGTTTTGAAAAAGGTTTCAAGAATACACAGTGGGGGAAGAACAACCTCTTCAATCAATGGTGTTCAGAAGTCTGCTTTCTCTGATTTTGAAATGAAAGTTGTGATCTATTCTTACAACCAGCCTCTCCACCCGGTCTCTGCATCCCTGACGTATCATCTACTTGGGCACTTTTCCCCTATAGTTCTTCCCTTTTTACTCTGCATCATCAGTTTCTCCCTCAATGGAATCACTCACATTAGCAGACAAATATCTCTTCCTTTCTCTAGTCATTCAAAAACATCCCTTGACCCAGCATTATGTTCTTGCTACCCCTCTTCCCTGTTTCATGCCCACAACAAGAACTGGGCAGAGATAGCTCTCCAAGGGGCTTTCAGTCCTCCCCACCCAACTCTCATGGCTCTTGTCAATGTCATCTCACCACCAATGCCTGTCTTTACATTGTCCCATTGATTTCTCACAACTTTCTTCTTGAAATCTTCCCACTCCCCTTTCTTTAATTCTTGCAATTTCCTCTTCCTCATAAGGAATTCCTCCCAGGACCACCTACAAAATTTGCAGGATCTAGACATATGAAAATGAGGGATCATTACTTTAAAATTGTTCAGAATTTCAAGACTGTAACAGCAAACCATTAAACCAAGTGTGGGACCCTTCAATGCATGACCCTTCAACCCATCCACAAAGCCAGCTCTGCTCTGCCTTGTCTAAATGGCAGAGAGTCTCCAAGCTCTGTCTCAAATTCCTTCTTCTTCCAACTTATGTGTCCCCTTAAGGATCTTGTGTGCTCCCAAGGCACAATATCCATATTTTGATGGTGACACTTAAACCTTTACTTCCAGCTTTCCCCTGGAGTCCTAGATTTGTTTATCTAATAGCCTCCTTGGTATCTCCACCAGGGATCTCCTTCCACAACCCCTGACAAGAATGCCCTTGCCTTGGTGTTCTGATTTTAGTAAATACCATTCATCATTCTTCAAAAATTTGGAAGCCATTCTTATCTCTCTGTTGTTTTAGCCCATATCCAATCCATCAGCAAATTCTATTCACTTCAAAATATCTCTACCCTGACCAACGTTTGACCACGTCCACTGCTTCCACTCTAGCTTGATGTTTGAAGTACAGTAAATATCTGTCAGTAAACACATGGGTGAATGAGACTGTAAAAATGATAAAGGAATTCAGCATAAAGTATTTATTACTACAACTTGATGCTCAATAAATGGCAGTTATAGATAATCTGATTAATACAATAACTTTTATCATGATGGTGGCTAGTTATTTATGAAACCCAAATTCTCTTTCCCCTGGGGACACAGCTAGACTACACATCCAGGCTTCTTGCAGTACACATACCACGTGCCTGAGTTCTGTCATACGGGCAAAAGTGAGTGCTGCCCTGGCTCTGACAGCCTCCCTGCATGAAGTCACCTGCTCCTTCTCTCCACAGCTGGCTGGTGAATCAAGGCTGACCTTGGAAACTATGTGTTGAGGATGGCAAATCCTAGCACTGGATCTCGGATATGGGACACAGCTTCACCTCAGCAGCGGACAGTTGAACTTGACCTGAATGAGAAACTTCTATTGTACTAAGCCATTGACATCCATGTGTATCTGGCACAGCAACCAGAGTTACTTTAATACAACTCATCGTTTCTCCTGCAGCAGACCTGGGGTGTGTGCCATTTCAAAAGGAGAGAGAACCTCACAATGGACTGTCTTAAGAATCACTGTCTGCAAAATATCAGGAGGAGCCTCTGAGGACATCCTTTCTAGTAACAAATCACTGTGCGTGACCTCACTTAGGAGTCAGGACAAGAGAGACCCTGGGTTTTTGTCTTTTTTGTTCACTGGCACATAGTAGGCTTCTGGTAAGTACTTATTAAAAACTTGGATGGGATGGTGGGGAGAAAAGGCTCTAAGTGCTTAGGAAGAAGATTCTTTACTTCCTATGGGAGTCTCAAGGAAGCATTTGGATTATGATATGACAATTACTTTCAATGACTTGTAAAAATTACATAACTAACTAATTTTCAGATGGCCAAAGTGTCCCATTTTTTTTTTTTTACAAATTATAGCTGCTTGGATATAAATTAAAGTGCAAATGAGGTCATTTTTGTACCTTTTCCTACCAATGAACAAATTAACAAGACTCTTACTGAAATATGTTAAGTTTATTGATGCTAAAAAGAATAGCTAAATTGGACTTACATTTATTTTTAATGACTTGCTTAGGTGCAAATGCCTGTTAATTCTGTAGCTAATCATCATAATCACTTAGGATCATTACGTGAAATACTGATGGTGAACCGGACACATAAACCTACATTCCTGCCTGTGCTGGTTTATTGGAGTTGTTCAGAAAATGGAGCTGATCTTAGCATCACACATTCACTCTCCCTGATTCACTCTAACTTTCAGCTGCCCCTCCCCACTCAGCTTCCTTACGTTTCCACTCTTTCTGTGACAGTATCTACAATGTTACAGTGCAATCTTTTTGTTTCTATGTCTGTGTCTAACTGAAGGGAAAGACAGGAACAAGGTCTTACTCCTTTTAGATTCTCACAGCTAAGCCAGAGCTCTGCATTTGAATTAAGGAATGAAAAAATACTGAAAAAGTTAATCTGGTGGCCATTTGGCTTCAAAGTCTAGGAAAACGGCATTGGCTATGCATCATAAATTCAGTAATTTGGGTTATTAGTGGCAATCACATATAAATACAAAGATGTGTCAGCTGAGTTTGCAGCTCAAAATTTACTCAGTTGTACACAAAATACTAAATAATTCTCTTCCTATTGACTGAATGTTTAGGACTCTCCAGGATCCACAGGTTGGATTCAGGATCTCCAATGTGATATAAGGAGGTGTGGTGTTTGGGAGGTAATTAGGTCATGAGGTACTATGTGAATGAGATTAGTGCCCTTATAAAAGAAACCCAGAGAACTCCCTTACCCGCTGCACCATGCAAGGATATAGTGAGAGATGGTCATGTCTGAGACAGAAAGCAGACCCTCACCAGACCCCAAATCTACCAACCTCTTGATCTTGGACACCTCAGCCTCCCAAATTGTGAGGAATAAATGTCTATGATTTCTAAGCCACCCTGTATATGGTGACCTGAAATGACTAAGCTGCACAGTGTACAGAATGGTGAATAAATAACAGTCCTTGCCCTTGGGCCATTCAATCTACAGGAGGAGAAAGACGTTAAAAGGTACATTGCAAACCACCAGGTGTTTGGTGCTATAACAAAAGGGCATACGAGACACAGCTAGTTGACTATAGCAGTTCAAACATACTGCATGGAGAAGCTGACTCTCCAGTTGATAATCTAAGGATGACACTAAGTTTGACAGGGAGAAATGGGGGCTCGTCACAAAACAGCACCCTATTCACTTTTACAGAATTTGATCAAAGACATTGCCATCCATTTTGGAGCACAGCTTAGAAAGTTTTGTAGGTACTTCAGATTATATAACACCTCTGTCCCATGTTGACCTTTTTTAACAACACAGATACTATAAATGACCTTCTTTCTTTGAGGAAGAGCTCATGAAAGATTTAAGGTGATACAAAAACCCAGTAAACACAAAGTGATGAATGGAAATAGAATACTAGGAACAGCCCTGTTCTAAGGATACTGTACAGGAAATTTAATATTTGGAAATAGTGATGATAAGAATAAACTGTGTCTCACCCTAGATGAAGATTTTGTCCTAGTACTGGGTAGGAATAATGCGATGAAGCTAGGGAATAATGCACTCATTCTCCAAATAAATAAGGACATATCCCTATAATACCTGGAAAAATATCATAATGAAGAAGGAGACTTATTTAGAACCAAAATACCCACATTCTTAACTTATGAAACCCAATATATTTATAAATGTGGAAATCTAAAGTGACTTAGGAACAAATGAGAAAATAGTTCCTGCATATAGGAGTCTGTATATTGATTTCCTGGACTATAGATTACCCTGCCAGACTACAAAAATTTATTTATTGTCCTGAAGTCTAAAAAGGACTTGCAATCCCTAATTAAAATTTAAATGAAAGCAATCATCACATAAAAGTGACCCACAGGCCAAAGAATTAAAATAAATGATGCTGTGATAGTATTTGAAAGTTTTTAAAAACAATTCTTCAAATATATAAAATGGCAAACTCTCATGATTCAAGGACTATACCATAAAAATAATGAAAATGTAAAATAAATCCTGACTACATTAATGTAGTTTTTCAACAGACAACCAATGCTACTTAACTGAATTCTATCAGCTGTAGAATATGGTAAAGAAAATTAAAGAAAGAGAAATAATTATTTTGCAAGCTTTTTTTTTAAAAAAAATAAACAGAAGTCATAGGATGCTCTAGAGTTTTAAATAAGGTATCTTTAAAATGGGATTTGCTGCATAACTACATAAAGCTAAGTGTCAAAGTGTTGACAGTGTCTCTCAACTTAGGATTTCACCTCCTTTCTAGCAATTCTCTCCACACTGTTAGGTCAGCCTCCAGGTCTCAGGAACTGCTCCCTCCCAGCACTGTGTCAGGTCTCTGTGCCTCTTACTAAAATTGTCCTCAGATCATCTTAATTTGAGCATGTTGTTTTCTATTGAGAGTCTGAAGTGGAGTTTTGGGGTTGGATTGCTTACGTATTTGAGAAATGTAGGCAGAATTTCCTTGCTGGGAGTAAATAGAAGATAATCTAGGGAAAGTGGTGGCATCAGTTGTTCAAGTTGCCACCAGTAGTGGCATCAAATGAAGTGCAGGTGTAAGGGAAGGTGATGGCAGGTCAAGTGGCCAGGCACTTAATTGCTATGTTGATGATAGCAATTATAAAGATTGTTCAGTCTCTCGGCTTCTTCTCACAGCCCTAGAAGATGAAATCTCTGAACATACAATTGAGGGCATGCATAGAAAAAAATTGAGAAAGTCCCCATTGTTACTCATTTGTGAGAATCAGAGCAGTCCCTCATCTTTCAGAGTCTCAGAGCAGATGTGGCTGAGGACCAAGCCAGTGGATCGCCAGTTTGCTGACTAAAGATCTTGGGACTTCTTAGCCTCCGTAATTGCATGTGCCAATTCCTTAAAGTCAATATTTTTCAATCTCAATCAATCAATCAATCAATCTCTCTCTCTCTCTCTCTCTCTCTCTCTCTCTCTCTCTCTCTCTCGTGTGTGTGTGTGTGTGTGTGTGTGTGTGCTCGTGCTTACTTGTGCATACAGTTGATTCAGTTTCTCTAGAGAACCCTCATACATAATAGTCTATGAATACTATTAAGAGACAATGACAAACTGAACCAAGTGTCATTAACATTAACTATCACAACTGAAGCTTGGAGAGATCAACATACTGTGTGGCACCTTGTGTGCAGCTACTGGCCAGTTACATGCTCCACCACCCAACTCATCAGCATCTGAAAAGAAAATCAGAGCCCATTTGCTTTTGCTTACAGGGTACAGGAGAATGGTTGGCCTCAGATGTCTCTGTCATCTTTGTTTTTTCTTTTCCTAGAGCACTTCTGCAGAGCTGCTCTTCAAGACTTATAGAAAGCTGAATACTCTATTCATTTGCTGTGATTTCCCATTCAACAATGCCTTTGACCAAGGAACGTATTTTAAGTACAGTAGTGCCCTGACACCCATGGATTCAGTTGCTTCCCATTTCCTAGAAGCTTGGAAGGGCCGGTGGAGGTTCTGTTACAGTGGGGGATAGGAGACAACTTCTATAAGGTAGGGGTGCTATGCTACAGGACTAAGTATTGTATGCACTGGAAACAGACGTTTACATAAACAGAAGTTAAAATAATTTACCCCTCCCACCTCAGCCAGAATGCACAGGCCCAGGAAGAAGGAGGGATGGGAGGGACTGGGGTTGTGGCTCAATGGTAGAGTGCTTGCCTTGCACGTCTGAGGCCCTGGATTTGATCCTCAGCACAACATATAAATAAACAAATAAAAAACTACAAAAAAAAAACATTTTAAAAAAGGAGGAGGAGGGATGGGAGTGTTCCTATCCTAACTTGATCCTAACACCTAGTAAACCACTTGTAGGATTTTTGCTTCTTATCCCCATGATGAGCTGACCTTGGAAGACCTGGTGTCTAAGGCAGAAATGTTTCTATCAGGGAATACAGTCACAGTTCCAGTAAATTGGAAGCTGAGTTTGCCCTGGGTAGTATTATTGAATCAATACACTAAGGACTTACTGATTAGTCCACATTACCAGGGGAAAAAAAATGGGCTGTTAATTCAACAATGAGTACTATGCATGGAATCAGGGAACCCTGAACCACCCAATAAAGAGGGAGCCACCAAGGACTGAGATTCTGTAGGAATAAAGATTGGGGTTACCACCATCCAGCTCCATCCAGCTGAGGAGCTGAAGAAAGTACAGGAAAGATGGAGTGTCGGTGGGAGTGCACAGCTTGTGCTATAGAGTCAAAAACTCCAACAATGCTTGTGTTCCTTCACTCCCTTGCTCTGGTTTGGGGAGGGAGCATGACTGCAGTGAAATCATCCATAGCAGATGGGATTTCTCACGTCCTCTGTGAAGGGAACAGACTTTTCACTTAAGCAAAAGATAAACACATGAACTGAGGGGCAAAAGGAATGAACTGGTCTGGATAGCACCCACTGCCCCTCTAGATCTTTTCTCTACCCTTCTCCACCCAGTCCTCACCTTAGGGAGCCAGACTGGAATGGAGTGTATCAACGGGCTCCCTGTGGTTTCTGCCAATGGGAAGCACCAGCAAAAGATGGGGAGGCTAAATAAGAGAGATGTCACGTATCAGTCCTCCAGACTCTTCCCTGTGGGACCATCAATACCTACCCACGTCCCCGCCCCTGCAATATGGTAGCTCTGACAATGGCTCCCTCCTACCTCTACTCCTTCAGGTCTGGAGAAAAGTAAATAGAGCCACCATTACTAGTACTGGGGGGCTACTATGCCATCTCTGTGGTTTCCTTACACACTGCCCACACCTTTGCAAATAGTTCCTTTATTACATTTTCCTCAAATTATCCTAATTTGAGTGTTCCATCTGCTTCCTGCTAAGACCTAAATTTATATAGCACCAACAGGGTAAAGAAAAATGTTGCTTTTATAGGGTATTATTTTGCTTTGTTTTGTTTCATTGAATGAGAGAGAGAGAGAGAGAGAGAGAGAGAGAGAGAGAGAGAGAGAGAGAGAGAGAAAGGGAGGGAGAATATGAGGATACAAGAAAAGCTCTTGAAAAGTCCTTGAGGTAAAAGCAGGACTCATAAAGGTTGGAGGTGGGTGTGAATGTGTAAATATGAGAGAAAGGTTGAAGAGGGGATTCATCCTGAGAATCCTAAGCCTAAAGGGAAATAAAGCTGTAGGAAAAATGAATTTAGGGCTATACTGATTTGCCAACTGGGAACACACTTAGGATGGAATTCTGATTAGAAATAGGAAATAACTGCTTGTAGTTATTTGATCATTATTCAAATAACTTGACTATACAGTATATATTCCCTGTTTTTCTGCAAATATCACCCTTTGTTTTTTTGGTGTGTGTGTGGGGGGGGGCTTTTCCCCTACTTTACTTAGATATAATCCATCCATTCCCAGCTCCACATGGGGGCAAGTGACCTAACCTTGTCTGGTTAGAATCTCACACACTCTTTTCTACCATGATTGACTCAAGAATGGGCATATGACATTCATTAGTAGAATCATATTTTGAAACTTTTGTTTCCTGAAGCAAGACATCCAGATGATGGAAGCCACTGTCAACCACCTTGCAACTATGAGTAGACAACCTGCTTAAGCAAGAAGCCAATCCAGGGGACAATTGATTAGAAAATGTGGAATAGCTCTGATGACACCATTTGAGTTCCCTGGATCAAACTATGCTTGAAGCTAGATATTCCTTAGAAATTTTCTCTTGTTCAAAGCACTTTGACTTGCTTTATCCAAAATAGAAAATTTATATTTCAAGAGTAGGACAATGAGATAAAGTCTATGCTGGAAGGAATTTTATAAAGAATTTTGAAACAATAATAAAACCCACTATGAGTCAGTCTGCTTTTTATTATTACCATTCTCTGGCAATTTTAAACTTTATCAACATACTCCTCCCCTAAAGATCTCTTGATTATTGTGAATAATTGCTATAATTACCATTATATTTTAATAACATATAATCTACATCATAACTATATAATATACTTTAAATTAGCCCTTTTAATTGATTACACAAACTTAATTGCATTGGAAATTAATTCATAAAACTCTTAAATATGTAGCTGGCTTCCAGATATCCATGGCCCCCGTCACTTGCTTGCGTTTTAAGGGTGAGTTTGTTAGGGAAGCTCAGAGCAGTCTTGACTCAGCCTAGGTGTAGGCAGAGACTTCCCAGCAGAGCCAACACTTGAGCTGAGTACTGAGAGACCCTGCCTGTATCTCCTGTCTTGATTATTCTAACAAGTTCCTAACTGGTGGCCTTTTTTCTGCTCTAGACCCCGTACAGTCTGTTTATCCGTTATCACTTGTCCTTCCAATAGAATGGAAGTTCAAGAAAGCTGAACTCACAAGGCTTAGCACAACACATGGTATACAGCAGGCTCTTAATAAACATTTGAGAATGGATGAACGAACCTAAGACGAGCCTTTTGGGCACTAGAGAAGCTGCTTAGACTAGGGACAGAGACATGGGAAAGCATGTTCCATTCAGGGAATTTAAATTCAGGAGGGGTATAGAGAAGAAGGCAAGCAGGGACTCAATGACAACAGCCTTGTGTCTGTATCCATTTCCAGATGCCTGAGATCCTTTCTGGAAAGAAACATAAAATGGGGTGGGGTTGCTGACAGGAGTTGGGGAGTGAGGCAGAACTTTCACTGGACCAAGGAGAGCACAAAAATCCACTGAGCTGAGAATTTCTCAACACAGCAGAGTAATATGTATTAAGCACTTTTTTGAGGCCAATAAATTTTTTCCCAATCCCTGATGAAGTAATAAACCTTGAATCAGTAACTGTGCATTAGCCAACTTTTCACATCAGAATTTCACCCTGATTATAATGCCCAGTGGAAAGGGGCCAAGATGCAAGCTCAGCATCCAGCTCCAAAGCAGTTTATATGAAAATGCACCATCCCTCCAACCCAAGCCGAACTAATAATGCTTCTCTAAATAAGGCTTAAAGGCCCTGGTGCAGAGAAACCAAAACTTGAGAATCTACATTCAGTGGCTTCTTTGTACCTAGAAAAATTGCCAAAGAGCTACCAAGGAGGAGAAGTATCAGTACTGCCCTTTGCACAACCAAGAATATTCACCTAGTCAATACTGAATATTCATTGAGTCCTTAAGCTATTCTGTGCCCTAATATTTTGGTCCTTTTCATTAATCTGCCTAGAATGCCTGCCAAAGGCTATACATCACGCTAGGTGTGCAAGATTTTAAAAAGAATGAGACATCATTCTTGCTTCCAAAGAACTTCTAGAACAGTGAAATTTCTGTGAACACAAAACTATTGGTGATAGGTTAACACTACTTCAGAGATGCAGGAAAAGTGCATTCTTTTAGAGCGAATGTTTTAAAAATCCTCTAAATTCTTAAGTTTTCCAATCATGTTTGACCTATGTCTAGGCAGTCTTATGAGATCTGCACTGTTATTGCATTTTTCATGGGCCTAAGATGCTGTACATTTGTTACATTAGTCAGGATGGATTACATTCTGCCACAGTCACAACCCCACAAATCTCACTGACTTCATACAAGAAGGATTTATTTCTTGCCGATGTTACTTGTCCATGACAAGTCAGCTGGGAAGCTCGGTTCACATCATCACTCAGAGACTCCGACTGACGAGAGTAACAACTCTCAAAAATTAGCATGTTAGCTCTTAAAGTTTCTTCTCAGAAGTGACACCTGTCACTGCCACTCACATTTAATTGGCTAAAACAAGTCGCATAGCCATATTTGAATTTAGTGCAGTGGGGGAAAGTAACTGTAGTGTACTATAGTCCCCCAAAGGGAAAGAACCAAGTATTTCTGAACAGTCCTAAAGACTACTACCACCAAGATCTAACAGAAATGGAAGTTTGAGAGAGCTATTCCTGGATATGTGGGTGATGTTACTTTTTGCCCTGAGGCTTGACTTTCCTTGAGTGTTCCTTTGTGTCTCTGGGAAGATAAAATCCAGATGCACAATGACTCTTTTGTGAAAATCTAGTGTATGGCACTCTCCCATGCCTATGTGGCAACCGTGTGAATCTTGCTTCCAATACAGGCCTGAGTCACTGCTGTTGGGAGTAATTAGGAAACGAAGGAACTGGGGGTGGAAATGGGAAAAGGAAGCAGGGCAGATGGCAGAGTGGGTTTTTTTTTGCAATGAAGCTACTGGCAAGGAACAGGAATCTGAGGGAAAATGGACCCCAAATGCTGAGAGGTGCTACTCCATATCTGAAAGGAGACAGAAACCTAAATCTTATAAGAATTCTAAGTCACAAAGGCATTCATTATTTGAGTGGAGAACCAGGCAAGGAAAACAAAAGCTTTCTATGTGCAAATAATTTGTGACCAAAGAAGAAATTTAAAAGGAGTATTATTAAATTTAGAAAGAGCTTAGTTTCTAAGAAACCAAGGATGATAAATAGAAATTAATTACACAGCCCATGCCTGTATACAGACAATGTCGATCTTCTCTGTTCAGTATCAAGTCTGTAGTTTTATTTAGCAATTATATTATTTACACAGTTTTTCATCAGCCCAGTTTAAAACAATAGTGAATTAGAACTTTTAACTCATGAAGTCCTCCATCCCAAATTCTATTATAAAGAATAGAAATTATACTTAAGAGAAAAATAAAGACAAGAACAAATAACCCAATCAATAAATGGACAGAAAACTGAACAAGCACTTCACAAAAGAAGAAATATGAATGGTCAACAAATACATGAAAAAGTGTTCACATATCTAGCAATTAGAGAAATGCAAATTAAAATTAAACTGAGATTCCATCTCACTCCAGTGAAAATGGCAATTATCAAGAATACAAGGAACAATAAATGTTGGCAAGGATGGAGGGGAAAGGTACATTCATACACTGCTGGTGGGGCTGCAAATTGGTGCAACCACTCTAGAAAGCAGTATAGAGATTCCTCAGAAAACCTGGAATGAAACCACTATTTCACCCAGTTATCCCAATCCTTGGTATATACCCAAAGAACTTACAATCAGAATATTATAGTGATGCAGCCACATCAAGGTTTACAACAGCTCAATTCACAATAGCAAAACTATGGAAACAAGCTAGGTGCCCTTCAACAGATGAATGGATAAAGAAAATGTGGTACGTATACACAAGGGAATATTACTCAGCAGTAAAGAAGAATGACTTATGTATGATTTTTGCCAGAAAATGGATAGATCTGGAAACTATAATGCTAAGTCAAATAAGCCAATTCCAAAAAATCAAAGATTGAATGTTCTCTCTGACATGTGGATGGTAGCACACAACAAGGGGGTGGGGAGAAGAGAGAAGTTAGACAAGAGGGAATAAAGTAGATTAGATAATGGGGAATGAAGAAAAGGGAGGAGGATAGAACACAAAAGACAGTAGAATGAATTGGACATAACTTTCCTATGTTCATACATGAATACATGACCACTGAAACTTCACATCATGTATAACCACAAGAATGGGATCCTAATTAGAATAAGTTGTACTCCGTGTATGTTCAATACGTCAAAATATACTCTACTGTCACGTATATCTAAAAAGAATTTTTTTAAAAAACAGAAAACTTCATAATATACATGGTCTCCAGCAGTGACCTCTAAATGCACCTGGCGGAGCTCTCAGGCATATATGTCTGATGAGGACCTCTTCACTGCCATATAACGCTGCACAGCGTTGCTTCTCCTAGGGGAAAAGAAACACTCCTGCCTTAAATCTTGATGAACTCAACTATTAAGAGAAGAAAGGATAAATCATATTTTGCTTGTCTCCCCGACAGCCTTACCCCCACATCCAATCAATCATAAAATCCTACAAAGCTTCCCTCTTGAATATTTTAAGATCTCTTGCTGCCCTGAATGATAAAGCCCATACCACTTACCAGGGCAAATATTATCTAGCCCCTAGTTTATAACTTGCCACTCTCTGGTCACCCATGATTCTCTCACTATAAGAAACTGCTTTGGTCCCATAACCACATGCTAGCTGTCATGGCTGGTGGTGGAACTTCCTTCCCTCACCATGGTCTTGGTTTACCCAGCAGACTCCTCCCTACCTTTTTTGAGGTTATGACTCAAAAGTAGCCACCGTTGCAGAGCAGAAGTTGTTGCCCTCTTCTGTGTTCTCTGAATACCTTATACCCTTCCCTATCATTTTTCTTACCCTGCCATTGTACAATTATTGATGTGTATATTTCCCCCAACTTCCTATCAGAACAGTCCCTATATTTTCTCACCTCCTTTTCTCCCAGTGCTTAGTATTGAGCCATGAACACATACTCAGCAAATTAACCTTCAGATGTATACTCCTAGTTACTGGCATCATTTGGAAAGTTCCTTTGCTTCTATGGTATTTTCTTCATGTATAAAATTAGGGGACTGGTGGTTCTGCCAACCATAAGGTACTGTGATTCCACAATGAAGGCTTTTTCTAAAGCCAGCATTTGCAATTAGAGGCGGAAATGAAAATTCTGGCTGATTATATCCAAAATCATTTGGCACAGTATTTGAAATCTTCTAGAATCTATCAAAACTTCCTTTGACTTCATTTCAAACCTGTTCGTTTCCTTCACGCATTATTGTGGCCACACCACCAGTTTCAATATTCTCCAAATACACTGTAATCTTTTTTATTCCTCTGGCTCTTTGTCCATTAAATTCTCTCAGCATGGAAATTGTCTAGCCTCTCTTTGCCCAGGGAAATTCCACTCCTACTCCTACTGCTGGCTGGCTGTAACTCAAGCTCTTCTGTGAAATTCCTTCCTTGATTAGATTCTGACTGCAGCACTTGCTCCATTTTCCTTGATATTACAAAAGTTGTTAACATGCCTATATCCTTGTCATCCTTATAATTTCCTTGAAACTTGAAGTAGGTCCTATTTGTCACCATGCCATTAAAAACACAAATTCCTCATACAAGTAGGCATTACATAAATTGGTATGAGAAAGTATTCCTGGTATCACCTTAAAATGAGACTCCATTCAAAAGTCAAACTAGAAAAACCCAGGGAAGGATTTTCAACATCCTTCCTCCTGAGAGTTTTAGCCATAGAACATAATGCAAAAGATACATATACAACATTACAGGAAATTCATTTATAATACTGAAAACAAGAAAGACACTCTCTAATCATGACAGAATATGCCAATTTAAAAGACTATCAAGAGGTATTTAAAATGGTAATTTGAGTCAAAATGGTCATACTATCAAAAGCAATATACAGATTTAATACAATTCCTGTTAAAATCTCAAGGACATTCTCCATAGAAAAAGGGATCATAAAATTTATTTGGAAAAATAAGAGACCCAGAATAGCTAAAACAATCCTTAGCAAGAGAGTGAAGCAGGAAGCATCACAATACCAGACCTTAAACTATACTACAAAGCTATAGTAACAAAAGCAGAATGGTATTGGACCAAAATAGACTTGTAGACCACTGGTACAGAATAGAAGACACAGAGACAAACCCACATAAATATAGTAATGTCATATTGGATAAAGATTACAAAAACTCACTGGAGAAAAAAGATAGCTTCTTCAGCAAATGGTGCTGGCAAAACTGGAAATCCATATGTAGAAAAATGAAATTAAACCTCTATCTCTCACCCTGCACAAAAATCTACTTAAAGTAGACCAAAGACTTAGACACTAGAACAGAGACCCTACAACTAATGGAAGACAAAGTAGGCCCAAATCTTCACCATGTTGGTCTAGGATCTAACTTCCTTAACAAGACTCCTAAAGCACGAGAAGTAAAATCAAGAATCAATAAGTGGGATGGATTCAAATTAAAAAGCTTCTTCTCAGCAAATGAAACAATCAATAATGTGAGGAGAGAGCCTATAGATTGGGAGAAAATCTCCATATGCACCTCTGATAAAGCATTAATCTCTAGGATATATAAATAACTCAAAACTTAACACCAAAAAACAAATAATCCAATCAATGAATGGGCTAAGGAACTGAACAGACACTTCTCAGAAGATGATATACAATTGATCAACAAATATATTAAAAGGTATTCAACATCTCTAGCAATTAGAGAAATGCAAATCAAAACTATACTAAGATTTCATCTCACTCCTGTCAGAATGGCAATCATCAAGAATACAGCAACAATAAATGTTGACGAGGATGTGAGGGAAAAGGTACACTCACACAGTGCTGGTAGGACTGCAAATTGGTACAACAACTATGGAAAGCAGTATGGAGAGTCCTCAGAAAACTTGGAATGGAACCACCATTTGACCCAGCTATCCTACTCCTTGGTTTATACCCAAAGAACTTAAAATCAGCATATTGTAGTGATGTAGCCATGTCAATGTTTACAGCAGGTCAATTCATAATAGCTAAACTATGGAACCAACCTAGGTGTCCTTCAATAGATGAATGGATAAAGAAAATGTGGTATATATACACAATGGAGTATTACTCAGCTTTAAAGAAGAAGGAAATTATGGCATTAGCCAGTAAATGGATTACCTTAGTGTTACCTTAGATTAAGTAGAGGAAAGTGAAGAGAGTGGAGGGGAGTGAACGTGGGAATAGGAAGGACAGTAGAACAAAACAGACAGTATTACTTTATGTATATACGTGACTGCATGACCAATATAATTCTACAACATACACACTCAGAAAAATGAGAAATTATATCCCATCTATGTAGGATATATCAAAGTGCCTAAATGCATTCTGCTCACATGTATAACTAATTAAAAGAAATAAAATTTTTTTAAAAATAAAATGGTAATTTGAATATCACTTAGAAATACGGGAAAAAAAAACATATAAACCCAGAAGAGAGTTAAAATGCAAAGTTGCATACCTAGAATAATTGTAACTATGGATCCCTATGAATAAATATTTGAAAGATATCCAGAGATTAAAAAAGATCATTCTACCCCATTGACAGGATTATGGTAAAATTATTCTATTTTTTAAATAAAATTCCTAAAATCTTAGCATAAAGTTGTTTCGGTAAGTAATAGTGAAAGCCGAGCACAGAAAATAGAAGTTAATGAAGATAGAAATGGGAATAAAGGAGAGAAAAAAGGATGTAGGGAATGAATTTGACATTACTTACACAGAGAAATGACATATGCAAATATCACAAAGTATTACCAAGCCTAGTTTAAAAGTAAGAAATGGTATATTCCAGCTATAGAAACAAAGAAGGCACTAAATTTCTGATCAGGAAGCAGGCACTGGTAGTCCACATGGCTTTCAGACTAAGGTACATCAAGGTAGGGCTTGGGCATAAAGCATATGAAGAACACAAAGAAACAGACTTAGGACCAGGTGAGGTGAGAGTTGGTATTAAGACCCCTACATGAAGCCAAGGAACTCAAAATGTCTCTCAGTTCATGAAAAGGGGGCTAGATCAACTCTGCCCACCCACCACGACAGTGCCAAGGGACAGCAATTACAGAACATCATGAGGAAGGGGAAAAGGACAAGCCTGTTAGAAAGCCAAACCCTAGACTTGATCGTGAGTGTGTATAAAATTCAAATTCATGTTTGCATAAATGAGAACTCTGAGCTAAGAAAACAAAAACTGTTTCAAGATCTAGGCCCATTAAAAGCAAGCCTGGATTGGTTCTGGAGTGACCCAAGTACTAGCTAGAACACATAGAAGTCCCTCCCCAGTGATGCACAAACTAACACCCAAGACTCCTGCAGCAGAGGTGCTCACAAAGAACAGCTGTAAAACCTAGAAAGAAATGGAACATATTGAGGAAGATTAGGCAGATGAAAATGAAGAAAGCAGGTGCACCCCATGATCTCATGAAATAGAAAATCTAAAAGATGCTATTCATAATAATTATTAAACAGGATCAATCTCTGTGCCCACCCATGGAAGAATAGATCAAGAGTATGTGGTAATACTCACAACAGAATACTTTTCAGTCAAAAAGAATGTAATTGTGTAAAAATGGATGGAATTAGAGGACATGATGATGAGTTAAATAAGCCAGAGACAGAAAGACAAGTACTGCATGTTCTCTAATGCTTGGAAAATAAAGGGAAAAAAAGTCTACCTGAATATAGAAGAGTGATTAGTAGAGGTTGGGAAGGATGGGGTGGCAGGGGAGGCAGATAAAGGGAAGTTGGATTTGATTAGTGCATGCTGTATGCAGATGTTGAAATATCACACTGAACCCCATGACTACGTACAACTTATACGTGTTAATAAAAATATATTAATAAATGGAGAAATAAATAAAAGACACTATAGAATAAACACATTTAACACAGCAAACAAGTAAAAGGCACTAGGATATAACTCTACAGGAATAAAAGGTTGTTTGGGAAAACCACCAAACGGAAACCAACTGGGGACAGCGTTAGTAAGGTACATGACACACCTAGGGAAACTGCGCAGAATGGCATAAAAAATAATGAAGAAATAAGAATGGTCCATTGAGAAGCACAAAGCATATAATACTCAACCCTGTGTACATAGGAGTTCTAAAATGAAAAGCGGAGAAAATGGGGGAGATAATGTTAAAAATGATTAAACATTTTCCATAATTGAAGGAAGGCACAGAATATCTATTACGTCTAAACTAATCAGCAGAACTAGTAAAACTGCACTGCTTCAAAGAAAAGAGGAAATACTTGAAGCAAACAAGAAAAACAAGTACTACCAAGAAAATCATTACTGGATTGACAGACTTCTCATGGGATACAAAAGATGCCACAAAGCAATGAAATATCTCTGAGCATTTCTAAGAAAACATCTCCAAGAACTGAGGAGAATGAGCTCTAGAATTCTATACTCAGCAAAGCTATCATTCATGAAAGAAGAAAAACACAGACATTTGCAAGAAAGGAAGAGTGATTTTATCATTCCTAGTGCTATCCACCAAGATGCTTCTTGTTAGGAGTCAAACAGAATCCAGAAGAAACAAGTGAAATGCAAAAAGTGAGAGTAAGTAATGAACTAGTAATCACATGGGTAAATCTATATTAAGCTATTGACTGCCAAGGTAAAAAAAAAAAGCAATAATGTTTAATTTGGGAGTGATTGGAAAGCAGGTGTAAGTAAAATACTGAACAACCATAATCTTTTAGCTAAGAGTAGGAAAATAGATCCTTGAGCTATTTGGAAGGGGAAAGAGATGCTATCTTTAGCCTCTGATAAATACACATGTAAAATATTTATGTGAATGCCAGGCAACATTAGACTTCAATAAGGAAGAAAATGTGCTATAATTTCTAGAGTGAAAGTGAGTGGAAGTCTATATAGGTTCTGAACAAAGAGAAAAAATGAGTTAGAACTTGCTAAATCCTGGAAGCACACATTATTTTCAAACTACATTAATTTGGTTCTGGTTCAGTCACTGACATGCAGACCTGCAGGACAGAAGCAAGAGCTTAACAAGAGAGCAGTGTGTACAATATAACGGCATTTAAACTAGGGCAGAGGGGTAACATCACCACATAACTGGGAAAGGACAGTCTTTTTAATAAATGTGCTTCAGGAGGCTCAGTGGTAGAGCACTTGCCTTCCATATGTGAGGCACTGGGTTCGATCCTCAGCACCACATAAAAATAAATAAAGATATTGTGTCTATCTACAACTAAAAAAAAATGTGCTTCTGATCAAATTTGAAGGTAAAAACTGTCAATTTTCTACAATAGCACATTATATAATACCTTCATGAAATTCAAGTAAGAAAAAATTTCTTAAGCAGAATGTACAATATACTGACAATAAAAAGAAGACTGATAAAGTAGACAGCATTAAAATGAACAGCTTCTATTCATAAAAGACATTATTATTAAGAGAGCTTCGAAAAGGTAAGATACATACTGGGTTTGCAGCATGTATCTCAAACAAATGGCTTATTTCCAGAAAACATAAATAACTTCTTCATATTAATAAGAAAAAGATTATAACTAAGTAGAAAAATGGGCAAGAGACCTGACTAGGCAACTCACCAAGAGAAAAGTCAAGTGGTCATGAAACTTCATTAGCCATCAGAGAAATGAGAAACGACTCCTCAATGAGATATTCTTACATACACTCTCCATGAATCATTCATTTCCTCCCAGAAAGGTAATACCAAGCTATAATTCATCTATCAGAGTAAAACAGTGCCATTTCACCTTATGCTTGCTAACTATGAGTATTAACACTTTTATTTAAATTGCCAATGTAATGAACAAAAAATGAAAACTCATTAATATTCATTTTGAAATATTATAGATCTTCATAATTTTTACATGTAGATTGACTGGGACATGTATATTCCTCTTCTGAGACTTATCTGTGTACATTTTTGTATAAGCTGTACATTGTGGAGAACACTGTTCCCTCCTTGTTAGTAATAAAGTGCAGACTGTGTTTAAGGCAGCCATACACAAGATTCAAAATGCTTCTCTAAAATCTCGGAACTTCTGGAGCTAGGAGCAGTAGTGTGACCTAATTCTGGTCATGAAGTAACCAGAGGACTCCTGTTGGAGCTTCCAGGAAAACAATTTGTTTCCTAACAAAAAGAACTTTCTCACAGGTCATTGTCCTTTTCTCTCTTCTTCTTGCCTGAAATGCAGAAATTAATGTCTGACAAAGGCAACAATCTTGTGAACATAAAGATGACAGTCACATGTTCTTTCAGGACAATAGACACCTGTATCCTTAATTCCTTCTTTAAGCAACTGAACTACCTCTGAATTGCCTTCCTCTGGACTTTTTTGTAATGTTAGAAAAATAAAGCCCCATTTGGTTGAAACTCTATAGTAGGGTTTGTTATGTACATCTGATTATAACCTAACTGATACATCCACTCTTTTTTTACTGATTTAAAACTCATTTTAATAAATCAAGTATATTACTCTTATTATTAATTAATGTTGCAAGAAAATGCAAATCCTGAAAGGAAAAAGGATATACAAAATACATGCATGAAAAGTTCTAAGAAAAATTTAAATATAATTGAATAATAAAATGCAAATAGAAAATTTTCTAATAAACTATAAAACTTGCAAGATTAACTCAAGGAGTAAAAGATTACCAATAAGAAACCAAGAAATTAAAAGAATATTGCTTCCCCAAGGCTTCCAGCACCTGCCTCCCAAATTCCTGACCTCATCTCCATCTTCCTCTTCCCTCTTTCAGCCACCCGGGGCTGTGTGCTCCTCCCACCGGCTGGTTTGCTCTCATCATAGGGCCCCTGCTATCATTTTACCTCTGCCTGGATGTTTTCCTTAGATACAGATGCTTTGTCAAGCAGTTAGAACAATCCTTTTTAAAAAAAGTGATTCATGTCAGGCCACTCTCTACTTAATTCCTTACAATGACTCCCATGTCACTAGAGTGAAAACCCAGACACCCCAAATGGTTTATGAGCTCTGGAGTCTCCTGCACCAGACCATTCTTTTTCAGACCTCATTTCCTGCTCGCTCACTCACTTAGTCTACACCACCCACACTAGCCTTCTTAATATTCCTTGGGTATATTGGGCATGCTCCCACTAGGGACCTTTGCACTTGATGCTTGAAACATTCTGAAGTTTGGATTGGCTGACTCCCCACCCACCCCGCCCCCAGCATGTGGGTCTCTGCTTGGTTCTGATTAATGTAGCCTTCTTTCACAGCTACTCCTCATGCACCCCTCCCACTTGATTTACTTTGCGTCACGTTTACCATCATGTAACACGTTACAAAAAGCACCCCTTTTAAAAACTTTTAATTTTCAATGAAATTGTTAAAGATATAAAGGAGAAAATATAAATGAATATTTATCTGCATTATGGATGTGGAAAGCATTTTCAAATACTAAAAAAAAAAAAGAATTCACAAAGAAAAAGATCAGTAGATTTGATCTAAGTAACATTCTTGATCTCACCTCAAGATAACCAAAACACAGATGCAATTGCCTGGAAAAATATCTGTGATCATAAAAATGTAGTGTATGCAGGAAAAACATTAAAATCTATGGGGAAAGGCAACAAATTTCATAAAAACAATACAAAAGCACACGGAGAGAAAAATATTAAACAAAAGAAGGAAGAAAAATGGGCAACAAACTTTTTAATATTCTACTTCACTAATAAGAAAATTTAAAACTTAAGTGAGAAGATATCACTTCACATGGTTTTAAAAAATGACACACACCCAGTGTAACTCCACAACAAAAAGAATGGGATCCTAAGTGGAATGGGTTGTATTCTGTGAATATATAATATGCCAAAATTCACTCTACTGTCATGTATATATAAAAGTAACAAATAATTTTTTAAATGACAGTGCTGAAAGGATATAGTGATATAGACAATTTCATAAATTAATGATGGAAATATAAATCAGGAGAGTCTTGCAGGAAGCACTTTGGCACTCAGCATCCAGAGTTTAAAAAACATTTATACCCTTTAACCTTGTATTTCCAATGTTATTACATATAGCAAGGTAGTTATATATGCAGTATGACATTCATAGATAATTCTGTTAGCTACAGCATATTTTATAAGAGTTAAAAGTTGAAGACATAAATATCCTACAATAGGAAAATGGTTAAACAAATTAGGTTGTATTTAAAATATGAAATGTTAGGGTCCTGCTAAAATTATTCTTATGTGTTAACAACCTGTTAAATATCATACAACTTGTGTGTCATGATATTATGATAACTGAAAAATGCAGGGTGCTACATAGATGATAAGGCACAAATTTTCAAGAAAGAGAAGATATAATATTAACCAAAAAGTCAAAGGAAAAATACTAAATATTGCTAATTTCTGCATTTATATGGCCAAGTTTGGAACATTTTCCTTCCTTCTTAAAGTGTATTTCTGAACTTCCTGATTTTTATGAATGACCAGGAAAAAATACCCAAGACAAATGAATCTTATTTAAAAGAAAAAAATACACATTTAAAATATGGTGCTCATAATTCTTAGTGCTGTCAGTGTAATTCTGAATTACAATGAATATCACTCATTCTGCTGGGCTTTTCAGGTAAAATGTATGTATTTCATTTAGATATGAGGAATGACAGATATTATCATGTTAAAATGCCAGAAAAGTTACCCAAGGGAAAACCTGATAGCCCCAAAGTAGAAATGTAAACCAAAAAGGGGCAAACAATGGTGACCCTGGCACCAGGGCTCTGTGCAATTCTATCAGAAAGTGCTGCCATTGTCATGACCCCTAACACAATGGAGAGAACAGGAGAATGACTCTCCTTAGTCGGCATGAACAGTAGGTGTACCTGAGCCATGTCCTCATTTGGGCCAATTTGTAAATTGCTTCAGTCATCAGTCAATTTCATTGCCGTTGCTACTTCTTACTTTTACTTTAATCATATTTAACCAAAGTTCCCTATCCAAAGACCAATGGTGAAATACTAATGAAATTCCAATAAGAAAATACTAGGTTTTATTATTTTATTAACTAATTAATTAAATATCGCCAAATAGATGATAAATTTGATCTGTAAGCACTAATATTTTAAACACTCAATCTCAGTGGTCACTTAGAGGTAGCTTTCAAAGTTCCAGCTGTCTTCCTATGCCATCAACTCATTTCAACCAATTGTACATATTACAGAACATGATGCAGAGCCTGAGAGGTCATGCATTTGCTGGCCAGAGCCTCTATAGTCCTGGATATTTGAGGCTTATGATGACATCTAACAAGAGATTAATACAATCTCTATGTTTGGCAATTTGGCAATACTGCAAGGCGTGTATCCAATGACTTAGAAAACAGAACTCTAGAAATTTTCCTATGTTTACATGTGCATGTACAAAATGACATCGAATGAGGAAACGAACTCATAGATTAAAAACTTTGAAATGGTAACCCCAAAATCCATCAGCAAGGGGCTAGTAAAATGAACAGAGTGGAGTACCTGGAAGGTGTAAAAGAAAGAAAAAGCAGCTCCTGTGTCTTCACTGGTGTCAGATATTTGCCAAGACACACCACTAAGTTAAAAGCAGAGTAGCACAGTGCATAGAATATGTTGCCAATTGTCTTTTTTTAAATTCGTATTTGTTTTAATTAGTTATGCATGACAATAGAATGCATTTATGCTCTTTGATATATCATACATAGATGGGATATAATTTCTCATTTTTGCCAATTGTCTTCTAAAAGGTGTAGAACAGAAACACTGATTGCCTCTTCATTGGAGAAACTGGCAGCTAGGGGCTGGAGCAGGAGGAGACTTTTCCCTGTATACCCTCTTACATCTTTAGAATTTGTCACATGTGACTTTATCACCTATAAAAATGAAATAAAACACTTGAAAACATACAGACAGATCCATTTGTTTGTATATGTCTCTTTTTTCCTATCAAATCCTCACAGTATCAATTATGTCTATTGTAATAACAGATGTTCTTCAGCTCAGAACAATGGCAACCACTGTAACAGTTTCTATCCACAGGACAAGATTGTTTAATTTTTGTTCTTAGTTATCAATTCACACATTGGTTTGTTGAACTGTGCTTGTTGAGTGTTCTCTACATGCACTGGGTTTACCAAGTGGAAGAGGCATAGTCTTACTTGAAGGAGCTCATAATACAGTAGGGAAGACAATAAAGTAAACAAGCAACTCATGCAGTCCACAACTATTAATTTAGCACTCAGTATGTGCCGGAAAAATCAATAGTGTGATTAGTGTAACAGGAAAAGGAAAGTGTAGACAAGAGCGGAGCCAAGACGAGGCTCCCAGCCCAATCAATCAGCCCACGCTCTCACTAGACTCCACTGGGAAGGAGGCACAGAGAACTGCATTCCTCGTCTGGTCCCCAGCATCAAGGGGGTCTTTTGTTCCATGATGCATCCATGTCAGGAGATCCTAGATACCACTGGTTCCAATACTTGATTTAGCACCAGAATAGTCAAGCAAACTTTTTAAAGGTGTAGATCCAGGACCCTATTAATGCCCTAAAACTCTCATTCAGTAAGTCTGGGGTAGAACCTGAAAGTTAGGCTCTTTTGATGATACTGATGTACAACCAAGATAAATCCAAGGGACAATGACCCAGGGCAAGGAGGAGGTAAGACATGACCAAAGTTAAGAAATGCATGGTGCATTCAGGATCCTACATGTAGTTGGGTTGTAGTGAGGGGATCATAGGTAGAAATGAAGCTGGAACTTCTGCTGGAACAACTGCTTTGGAGAAATAAGAACCATGGTTAGAAGTTGGGATTTTAGTCCAAAGACACAAAGATTTTCAAGCACTTGAGATTCCCAAACAGTAGTTTTCAAACATGGTTTTACATCACTATCACCAAAAGACCCTGATTTTCAGATCCCAACCCAAACTCACCGAAAGAGGTCCTTGAATCTGTACCTTTAAAAAGTTTGCTTGCAGATTCTTAATGGCAAGTATAGGAACCCCCAGTATCTAGGATCTCCTGACATGGATGCTTCAGTTGACCTAAAAGAGGTAATTTTTTTTTTAACCACCTGAGACAAAATGAGAAGCAGCAACTTGCTACTGTACTGTTTAGATAGTAAGATGCTTTCTGAAGACTGGCAAGAGCTTCACATTCACAAACATTCATCTCTATTTTGGATTTGTCTTCCTTTCTCAAATTCCTCTTGGCCACGGTTTGAGGTATTTTATAAGACATAATTACACAGTAATTCTGACATGAAAACAAAAGAAAGGGGGGAGAAAGGAAAATCAAACCACCCCACAAAGATATATTTTTAAACATTTAACAGCTTTGAATCTAGATGAGTCACATACTAAATAGAAATACCACCCACAAATCCACCTGATCTGCACAGTGTTTTCTCCCCAAAAGCTAAGCATACGTTTATTAAATTTATCCATTCACTCATTTGATGAGTATCTACTGCATACCCGCTTTGGAAGGCACTGTGAGAGGTATGATATAATGGTGAGCAAAGCCGTCCTAGTCCCCCACTTCTCACACTGACATTAGACAAAGCACAAGGATGGGAAGGCGGGGTACATTTGCTCTGCAGCTCAGGCTCATGATGCTAAGGAAACACGCAAGACAGGGACCTAATCCTGTCTGGGTGATATGGAGAGCGTACCCTAAGAACTGTGCTAAAGCTGTGATTTGAAAAATAAGTAGGAGTCAACAGGGGAAGGGAAAGGAAAGGAGAGGAGGACGAAGGATTAGTATGTGTATGTATAGGAGGCAGAGCAGGAAGGGGATACCGTAGAGTGAGCAGCACAAGAGGTGGAGAGAACAGCATTAAAAATGTGCAGAGCTGAGATAGAACATGTTGTGCTGGAGGAACTGAGGACATTCTGTGGCCAACCAAAGACAGCAAGAGGAGAGCAGATAGAGCGCATCAAGAAAGCAGGCGTGAGAGGAGAGATAGGCGTGTGGTATCTAATTCATCCACAACCTTCTCATGAGTTAGGCAGATGGGGACTTTTGTCCCAATTTACAATTAGCTCTAGAACATAAAAGTTCAGTGCCTCAGCCAAGGACACCAAGTCACAGCAAGGTCCCAAACTGCTGCACTAGATCCATTAGTCTAATAGTCCCCTTAGATGTTGCTTTAGCTCCAAATTATGTAAAATTAGTAACAATTTAAGAGAACTGAAAGGCATACCGTCCTTATTTTTGTTGAGTAATGATATAATTTGGAAGCTTCATTATTTTCTTTGGGTTGAGCCAATGAGGGTTAAAGAAAAATTTCTGATGTTTTAATAGATATTAACACCAATAAAGATATTTTCATTCATAACATCAAATTGTTGAGTAATGTAATTTTATAGTTTTCCAAAACATTGCCTTTAGGAAAAACTGTTTATAAATTATCTCTACATTATTTCTTATAACTTTATGTGAACGAATCAACAATGACCTAAATAATTACTTCAATCAAAAAATGAAATTATTTATTTATTCAAAAACTAACAATAAGGACTGGGGCTGTAGCAGAGTGCTTGCCTTGCATGTGTGAGGCACTAGGTTTGATCCTCAGCATCACATAAAAATAAACAAATAAAATAAAGGCATTCTGTCCATCCACCAAAAAAAAAAACTAACAATGAGAAGAAAGTATGATCTTTAGGTATTAGAAAGTTCTTCATTTGTTTTCAGTTTACTAATTCATTCAAAGTTTAGGACATGATAGAGCCAGCGCTAATCATGGCTGTTTCTGGGTGCCAGATGCCTTGCTAATTAATTTGAAGTCTCATCTCTGCCTCACAATAACTATAAGATTAGTGTATTATAATTTCCTTTTACAGACTGGAAAACAGACACAAAGAAGTTAAATAATTTGCCCAGGATCTCACAAAAGAGCCTGGATTCAAACCAGGTCTGTGTGACCCCAAAGCTCTAAGTTGGATACAAATCCTAGGTCCTTTCTTTCTATGGGTCATTCAGTCCCCTTTTTTTCCTTCATTTCTGTTATTCAATAATGAAGTTGAACTAGATGACCTCTAATTTCATTTCTAGTTCAAATTAACTTATACTGAAATGGTAAATTATATGTAATATAAGCTATCTACAAACAACTACGATTAAATATATTCTGGTTTTTTTTTTCATTTTTCCCTCTTTTCTGAGTCTGTATGGCTATTAGAATACGCTATAGAGTAACTGTGCCATGTGTGCGTGCGCACACGCGCGCACGCTGGGGATTAAACCCAAGGATGGACACACACATGCTGAGTAAGTGCTCTGCCACTAAGACACATGCTATATTCCTAGTTCTTTCTTGTCCCCCTCTTCCACTCCAGAAAGAATCTCACTAAGTTGCCCAGGCCAGTCTCAAACTTGCCATCCTCCTGCCTCAGCCTCCTGAGTAGCTGGGCTTACAGGAGGTGTGCACTACGAAACCTAGTTACATGTGCCTTTGTAGATTCTATGAAATCCCACCATATAGTTAATATATCTATATGCTCATATGAACATTTATGATATATGTACCATACAGACAATAAAAATATTCCATGGCAAGTATCTTAAGTCATGAAGAACAAGTAGACTTCTTGGTTCATGTTATAGAAATACACAAGGAATAGCTAGATTCAGTCATGGATGGATGTTCAATATCTTCATGGGTGGGGAGGGGAAAAGGAGATCTGAAAAGACCTTGACTTCAAGCCATTCCTACCCTTTGTACTTATTACGTACCACTAGTCTTCTACTCAGATTGACTTTCCTGTCAGGTGCCATCTCAGTCATTTCCAATATTTCATTTTGGGGGGAGGAAGTGAATACTGGGGATTGAACTGGGATGCTTTACCACTGAGCTACATTCCTAGCACTTTTTACTATGTTATTTATTTATTTTTATTTTTTGAGGCAAGTTCTCACTAAGTTGCTTAGGATCTCCATAAGTTTCTGAATCTGACCTGAAACTTGTGACCCTCCTGACTCAGCCCCTCAGGTTCCTTGTATTACAAGCATGCACCCTACCACACCAGCTTTAGATGTTCTCTTGACTTGCAGCACTCTCCAGGTCCTCTCTGGCCCCTCCACAGATTCTTAAAGAGCCATGTGAGCTCCCTGTCTACGGCTGCTTTCTTACCTCCCCCTCACTTTCTATACCTGTGGTCTTTTTTCTCTACCCACTCAAAAAACACTTTTGCTTAGAACATCCTGACTTCCATCAATCGTGGGACTTTTCTGCCCTCAGCTTCTTAATCTTCCAACAGAATATGACATGGCAGACCACTGTCCTCCCCAAATTTCTCCTCTTGGATTCAGCAATAAAATATCTTCCTGGTTTTCCACATTCTTCACTAGCTCTTTTCAACTTTCTCAACAACTTCTTCTTCCCCTACTCACCAATTAAACTGGTATCTCCAGGGATTTTTCTCTGTTCCTCTCTTCTTCTCTACCCCATTCACTGCTGATCTCTCTCACTCCCCTACTGCAAAATATTATGAATATGATGGTACTAACAAATTTACCTGTTGTTTGACTGTTCCTCTAGCTTCCTACTAATATCCCCACATGGATGCCTCATAGGCTTTCCAAGCCCCCACCTTAATTTTCCACTCCTTCCTCACTGCCTTTCCTCTCCAAAAAGCCAGTTCCTCTACTTTTATGATCTGAAAAAGGCTCCACCATACACCCATGAAGTAATTCAGAAGCGCCCTGGTGTCTTTCTACCCTGTAAAGCTGTGTCTATTGATATGCCCCATCAATTCAGGCCCCCAAATGCACTTTGAATCTATTCCCTTCTTTTCATCACCTCCCCCAGAGTCCGGTCCAAACCACCAACCTCTTTCTTCTGGGCCGGGTTCCCAGCTGGTTTCCTCACATTCAATCCAATCTCTTTCTTATGCATTATCCTTAAGAAGACAGAGAAACCATGTGAAATGGAATCTACAGCATGTTTCCCTCCTGCTTACAACCTCTAAATGGTTTCCTGATCCACAGAGGACCTATAAAACCCAGTTTCATCTTGGTGTACCTTCCTCCAGACCTGAAACTCACACTCCTATCTCATTCCTGTCTTACTTTTCCCCTCTGGGCACAATTTGTTCTTCTGTCCTGTTTTCCTGTCTTCAATAAATTTCTTAGGATGTTCTTAAATGATCTTCCTGATTTATTCAATGTTATCAGATTAACATAATATTTTCTCCTCTAGACTCTGAGTTCCATGAAGGCAGGTATTTTGCTGGTCTTGTTCACCTCTTTAACCCTGCTCCCCAGATCAGGGCCTGACAATAAATAACTGCTCAGTGAATTCATGAAATCAGCAACAGGCACCTTTACTATGCCTTGTCTTGCCTTTGACTTTAAATGAAAGGAAAAGGAATAAAGTGAACAGTAAGTTTGTTTTTAGCTCAACTTCTAACAGAAGAAAACTGTCTAGTAACTCCAACGCTCTTTCCTTCTGGCCAGTTTTTCCAATATGAACAACTCATTATATGTTTTCAAGTTGAAATATAAAATCCAACAATCCCTCTCAGATTATTCCACGTCACTTGATTAGCCTGATATAATTATTTATGCTAAAATGATGAATAAAACCCATCCTTTCTCCTTATTCAAATTCAAACCATGTTAAAGGTGATTCTGTATGTATTTGAGGGGTAAGTTGTCATTTCTAACAGAAACAGGATTTTCTATGGTCATGTGACAGTCCACCTGTCTTCTAAGTTACTGGGTACTTTTGTATATCAATAAGAGCCCTCATTCTGCTGAATACCTTGATGTGTGTTTGAATATATAAACTTGGGGCTGAGTAACCGAATTAAATTTTTGTACAAAAGGAAATTGAAATTCTTGGGAATGGAATGTGTGAGGGCTATTTTCTTAACAGAGCTTAGAAATGCTTTTAGAGAGTTGCAGTACCATCATGGCAGGGACCTTGACAATCCAGACACTTTAGAGGATACATTAGTTCTTGACAATAATGTGTTATCTCAGTCATGATGTGGGTGTTGATAATGATCCAGGGACCATAACAAATCAAGGACTGAAGATGCACAAGGACTGCCCTGAGCCCTTGGCCTGCGTTATTTCAATCTTCTTTACCATGTGTCCAGAGTCACCTGGAGAATAAGTGGTGGCATTGGATGCAGACCTAGGTTCCCATGCTCTTCATAGTATAGTGTGCTCCTCTATCATAATTTGTTAGATTGTGATAAAGTGCTCTGTGAGGAAGCACTGGCTGGTGATGCTGGTGTAACTGAAACTGAGAAAGAAATTCTATCATCTTCAAGTGTATGCATGAAAGAAGATAAAGGAAGAGTTAAATGCAACTTAGGATCTGCTATTGTCACCATTATCAAAGGTCCTGCTGCTAGATGTTCAACCAAAGCTTGGGAGACAGATGTTAGTAGAGGAAAACAGGTTTAATCAAACCCAGCCCCCCTGAGGAAGATAGGGGAGATTCTTCTGTCTTGAATCTTCATCTTCAGAGGGACTCAGGGGCATAAATAGCTTTATAAGAGGAAAGGGGGTTCAGTGAGACAAAAGGCAAGAAATATACATATGTAGATATAACTGGGCTGTGCTAGCTAGAGAATATGTTATAATTCCAGGGTCTTCAACCCTTGATAGTAACTGCCCAGGCTTTGGAGCCAGTTGCTCAGTTTCTATTCCCAGTATGAAGAGATTCAGTGGCAGAAAAACAAGTTATCGGAAAACTGGGGAAATTGGGACTTTTCATTTCAAAGGGTCTCTGCTGTACTATGGTTTGAATGTTTGCATCTGAAGTTCACATGGGAATTTAAATCCCAATGCAAACAAATTTGAAAAATGGGAATTTTCAGAGGTGATTCGGACATGAAGGGTCCACCACCAGGGATGGGATTTGTGCCCTACAGAAGGGCTTGGGGGGAAGAAAGGATCTGTTCCCCTCCACCTTTCCACGTTCTGCCACGGGAGGATGCCATCATGAGGCGCCATTTTGAAAGCATTAGCAACCCTTGCAGACACTGAATCTACTGGAAACTTGATCTCGGACTTCCCAGCCTCCAGAATTGTGAGAAGTAAATTTCTATTATTTGTACATTACCTAGTTTAATACATTTTGTTATAGCAATATAAATGGTCTAAAGCAGGATCTTAATAAAAATGTTTGCTAAAATCAGAAGTAGGACAAACATGAAGTTATGCTCAGAACTTTTACACAGAAACTTACCTACCTCCAAAGGAGTCAGAGACTCTAAGAACAACATCCCATTAGACATGTCCTTGCACACACACACAAGTGTGCAAACAGTTCTAGAGAAGAAGCAAAAACAAACAAAAAAAATCAGTCTTCTGGAGAAAATAATGTGGCTACAGAGGGAAATTTCCAAGGGGCTAAGTTTCAAAACCACCAAGTTAGAGGAGGAGGAGACATATACGATACAGAGTGAAATGGGAGACTAGCAATGACCTAAATGAAGAATGTCAGGCAACTTTAACTGAAGCCAAAAGATCTGGAATCTGTGAAAAATTCCAAAGATGACAAAAAGGTTAGGTAGCAAGAATAAACAGAAAAAAAAAACATTAAGAGCCAAAAATGAATAAAGAATATTATGTCCTGGGCTCGCCGGGGGTGGACATTCAGCATTCCTTTAGCATTTGTCAGAAGATACAAAGGATATTTGGCTGAGATATACGCCAGCGTTGGGTCCGCCAATTTGATTGCCAAGGAAAAGTCAAGGAGAAAATGCACCTTTTCTTAAAACACACAAACAACAATGTCATAACCCTCCAGCTTAGGTTGAACTTTTGTTTTCTACAAAGAACAAATAGCAATAGGCAGACTAAGTATTGTTAAGAACCTGAAACTAAAAGAAGAAAATGATAATGAGAGGTCCCTACATTATTCAGTCAAGTTCAGTCTTCAGCCCCTGATAAATTATATCTTAAATTTCTGAAAGATGAGCACACCTGTCTTGCAGAACAAACAATGGGGTTAAACTCACATGAAAGGTAACAATCCAAGTGCCTCAGGGCCTTTGCATTGGCTGTTCCCTCTGCCTAGAATTCCTCTTACCCTGGAATTTGCTATAGTTTGCTCCCTCATTTTATTCACCTCAGTTGTTACCAATTGTTACAGTTGTCCCTGACTATTCTATTTAAATATGTCCCCACTCTCCATCCTTTGTTCTCTACCCCATTTCACAGCTTGATCTTGATTTGTAGCATTTATCACTCCCAGAGGCATATTTCTGCCTATTCATTGTCTTCTTTGCCTTTTAGAATATAAGCTTATGGAATATGGACTTTGTCTTACCCACTGCCTTAACATCTGAGGCACTCATTAACATTTGTTGAGTGGCAGAATGAAAAATACATACAAAAGTAGGAAGACCTAGCTTGGAAATCATTTTATGAAAAAGACATGACAGTATCAAAGGATGATAACATTAGTATGAGCCAATAAAGTTAGATGATCGCACTTTTTGAAAGGCCATTTTGGGCTTTATTAATGCAACATTTGTTTCTCAGAGCAATATTACAATCTCCCACGTGTAATCAATTACCATCACGATTTTCATCATGATAGCCCCAAATTTCTGATTCAAGCCATAGGTAGTGAGTCACAGCATCATTTTATAAAGGGATTTCCATTGCTCATCTCCTCAGATCCACTGGCCAAAGAAACAGAGGTGACTATTTGATCAGTTTTTGTCAACCAGTGTTCCAAGAATACCTCCAAGACTCTGGTCAGGTCTGCAGAATTAACTCAAAAGTAACAGAACCTGGTAGTTTTGTAGGTGGTTTCATAATAACTAACCAAAGAAATGAAGGAAATAATTAAGCTAACATGTCCCCCTTGGCCAATGCACAGGTGAGTAAAGCTGACCTGTGATTCCAGGAAATATCTGTACCTCTGTTGCTTCAGTGAACTTTGAGGGCGTTCCTGTACATCTGTAACCTGGAAAAGGGATATGTTTGGTCTGGAAAAGACTGGACTACTTAGGAGAGCTGCTTTCCCATATTTGAGGGACTATGAGTTAGAAAAAGGGATACAGTTTTATCTTGATCCTAATTCCCACCTCTGGAACAGCTCAATAGGAAGAAGAGAGGGAGAAAAGATGAACGCACTGAACAAAGAACATTCGACCCTGAATCCACCCTCCTGACGCTGGCTACCAAGCAGTGTGATGGTACAAGTCAATCCTGGGTCTCAGCTTCCCAAACTGTGAAATGGTACAGGGCCTGCCTTCCCCACTTCATGTTGCCTTTGATGAAGGAAACCCTGTAAAAACTGTAAACTTATACAATTTTTAATCACTTATCCATCCTGTGAGATTTACCAAGCTACAGGATGAAGGTTTAATTTCTAATTAAGAATTTCCTAACACAAGTACCAACCTAGAAGGCGGAGCTATCTCAAAGCCAAAGTGGGGATAAAAGGCACAGACTACCAATGTCACTGAAGTCATCCTCCTTGGGAAGGGAAGGGAACAGAGTTATCTAATGCTCTCTAAGCCAGTAATTCCTTGGTTTATTTCGCTTCTTCTTCCTCTTTTTTTTTTTATCTTTGTTGTTGTTTGCTTTTTTAGTTTAAGGACTTCTTTTGCACATCAAAAAATTTCACTAAACAGAGTATGCACACAAACATACAAAAAGAGGGTAGGTGGAGGTGAGATCACACCTTCAGCAGCACATATTTAGGAAAATTAAAAATAATCAGAAGTACTATGTGCCATAAAATTAATTCAAACAATTTGTATTTCCCAAGTACTGTGGATTCATGTCTCTGTGCAAGACATTGCTTAGACTTCAGGAAAAACCAGAACATGTTTTATACTAGAATACATTTTATAGTAATTCATTAGTTGCATTAGCACCTAAGGAAGAAGACAGAGAATCTTTGCTTTTATTTTTGTTTGTTTTATCAAACTAAATTAACCAGTGGGCAGCATTTTAGTCCACTTAGGCTGCAAATGAAACAAAGTTTCATTTGTTTCAGAAAACTTCTTTAAAATGTTTATTTGTCTTAACTCCCCAGCAAGCAAATTTCAAATAAGAATAGGATACTGGATAATTAACCTTGCTTTATTGAATAAAAGATGCCATCGGTTGTAAAATGCCCTATTGTTAATATGCATTGAAAATTTAAAAGACCTATGAAATAATTCTTTATCACTTAAAATTTTTATTTTATATTTTGTTATAAAGTTACTTTTAAACTCAGAATGGTTTTTATCACATATCCTTCCTGTACATATATAAATATTGGTTATGTCCTTCCTAAACTCCCTTTATTTGTAGAATATCTTAAATCCGTTTTGACTAGGTGTTCCTAACCTTTGTGTTTTTCCACACAAAACTATTCTCTGTGCCATCAAGAGGGTGATGGTACAGCATGGATCCAAAGAGTGCTCCCAGGTCACCTCTGAGAGTTTCTACCAAGTCTCTAACAACCATTCTGCAGGTTCTGACAGCCAAAATACACAGCAAGCTGGGTGCAGTGGCACCCACCTGTAATCCCAGTGGCTTGGGAGGCTGAGGCAGGAGGATCTTGAGTTCAAAGCCAGTCCTAGCAATGGTGAGATGCTAAGCAACTCAGTGAGACCCTGTCTCTAAATAAAATACAAAATAGGGCTGGGGATGTGGCTCAGTGGTTGAATGCCCCTGAGTTTAATCCCCGATGCCTCCCCTCCCAAAAATAAAAACATAACAGCAAGTATGAGATGCATCCTGACCACAGAGATATAAAGATGTGCACCTTGGATAAATTAAATAAAATAGTGTAAAATTATTGAAAAAAATAATTCTGAAAAATAATTTTCTAGTAATGAAATAGGCTTATCTTTCTAAGTACCTCATTGGTGGTGTTCTCCGTCTTTTAATCCTCAAGACTAGACTTGAAACAGCGTATAGTCTCTCCTTGTCTTTCATCTTCTGTGACCTTATCAATCCTCACCCTGGGCTACCCACTGGACACACCCTTTGCTCCTCAGTCCCACAGCGATATCCTCCTCCAGGCTTATACTTGGTAACTGCTGACTCCTAAAAATCCTTCCTACCTGTCGTCTCTGCAACCCATCATATGAGGATTGATGACTGAAAACCCTTCTTTCATCCTTAATTCTTTGCCCAAACATTTCTATTGGTTCTCTTTTCCTTATGATTTAGTCACCAAACTCCTTTGAAAGGCTTCGATCTACCTCATTTTATGTATCAAGCTTATTTTTCACCCTCTTCATCCCATATCTGGCCCAATGCTTGGGTGGTCTCCTCCCTAACTTTTGTGTCCTATGCATTCCCAACATCATATCTTTGCTCTCTCGCCATTCACCTATCCAGTTCCAATCCTTTTCTCTGTAGATTTCTGTGTTCCTGTTCTGCAGATGGTGAGTAAATTTTGACTTGAGACTGAATTTCACTCTTATTCTTTTACCATATGAAAAGCTTAGAATCATGAAGAAATAGAACGAATCTTGGTGCTCAGTCATCTCCAACCAAGTTGTCATCCTCTTTATTTTAGTCCATGTTGCTTAGAGTCATTCAAAAGAGTTACTACCTACTACTGTATCCCTTCATCTTCACCACCAACCTCAGTCAAGTGACACCACTGCACCATACTCAATAATCATAAAGACCAGAAAACCTACCATACCTCCTACAAGGCCACCAATAGTCCTGATATGCTCCATGGAATACTGAATAGCCAAGGTTTACTCATGCTGAACACATTAACCTGGTCTGCTAGAAAGGAAGGGGCACTTATAAGCAGCAAGGTAGTTTTCTAAAAAGTGGAACTACTTAAACCTGGCATCTATGACGTTCAAATCAACTGCATGCTGACTTGGAAATCTAGAGAAAAAAAGTTTGTTGAAACTCAACCTCTATGTGGCTTGATCACTCCAACTTTTTGCCCTGAATTTTAGATATGATAAAGCAATCCTTATTTATAAGCCTTCCCCCAAATAATGTCTAGATTATTTAAAAGGTATGATGTAGTAGAGAAGTGAGAGTACAAATTCTTGAGCCAGATTACCTCCAATGGCGTCCTAAACCCATTACTTATTAGCTGCATGATCTTGGGCAAGCCATGTTAAAGTCTCTGCACCTTAGTTTCCTCAACTGTGAAATAATAATGATAGTGCTACTAACTTATCTCATAGGGATGTTGTTAAAGATTAAATCAAAAAGTTCTCAGTATAGAGCTTAGTACAGAGCAAATTCTCAATAACCACTGTCACTGTCATTGTTAGCACCATTATTATTAAAAATAGGTATATTTATTCTTTTTTTTTACTATTAGAATCTACTGGAAGACCAGCTCTAAACACAAAGCAAAACTTCACTTATTTTACATCATAAATAGTACTTTTCCAATGTAAATTCCTTCCTCTGCCAACAGAAAACCCAATATCCCTGTGAGTTCTAGACCTGCAGTCCAAGTCAAGACTCTTAACTGTCTTCTGACACTTCACTTGGATCATCTCACCATGGGAACCTCAAATGTAACATATTTCTCCTGGATCTCCACTGTCTATATGGTAAATCCAAATCCCTCAGCCCAGATTCCCTGTGTGCATCTTACACAACACTCTGACAGTACCATCCATGCCTCTCCATGTTCTAGGCCTTGGCTCATGCTGCTCCCTTCACTAGAATCCCTTTCCCTTTTTCTTGACACCCTTACAAACATTGCTTTATTTCTTTCTTAGGCTCTCAAATTACTCCAGAATATTCTTATATCACAGCCCCTATCATATTGTCTAACCACAGCTTCTCTCTTTCTTATTAAGAGCTTCAACAAGTGCTTCATATTTTGTTCATTTTTTCTGCACCCCTGTAATGCCTGGTGTAGAGCCTGACAAAATGTTCTTTCAAGTTGATCAATAGGCTTCTGAGCCCACGCAAACCTTTACCAGGTGTTCTAAATACTAAACAAATTAACATTTCCATTTGAAAGGATTCCAAAAACATATTGATGGGTGGCATATAAAGGGAAGTTAGCAAGATATATGTGCAAAGATTATTGACCGCAATAAATATTAGTTTAGCACAGGATATTAGAATAAATGAATTTGCATTTTTCTCTGGCATCCCCCTGTTTTCCACCTGATGAATGATGCCCCCAGGCACTGGTCCTGCTGTCACTAATTGAAATGTATTTTCCTGATATTCAGCTTGGGTTGTTTTGTTGATTCATGTGTCACCTTGCTTAATTAAATAATGCAAGTACTCAGTTACATAAGGGCACCAAATTCCCACTTCACAATTCAACAGGACATTGTGGAAGGAGCTACTCAGCATTTGACAATTCTAAATGACTGTCCACACTGGCAGCACCAATGGTAATAGAAAATTCAAATGACCATCCTCTGATGACCATCTGCGGCCATACCAGGGTCTAGTTCCATTTTATATTTGGGCGTTCTTTGGGTTCATGTAGGAAAAAAACTGTAATAACAATCACAAACACTTCCACATGGGGATAGAACAGCACAGGTAAAATCAACTAAGCAAATCCCAAAATGACAGTAAAATGATAAACTACTTTAACATTACAAATCATGCAATAAATATAGACATTACATTTGTTTCTATAAAATCTTCTACGTAGTTTTTGTTTTCAATACATTCACAACGTCAAAGTAATGATGCCAGAGACAGAAAAAAAAAACTGAGAATAGATTGCAGAGATTCCAATCACTCCTCTTCCATTCTCTGTAACTATCCTATCTTCCTTGACATCTCTAAGCCTTCTCTAGGTATGATAAAGAAAAAACTTTCTCCTCCTATCCATTCACAATCACTCAAAATGAAATATATATATATATATATATATATATATATATATATACACACACACACACACACACATACACACACACATATGTGTGAATATGTGTGTGTGTGTGTGTATATCATTCCAGGCACTCTATAAAGTCATCAGATATAAAATGTATAAAATGAGTAAGATAGTATCCTTCCCTCAAAGAGCTCACAGTCAAGCAGAGCTCTGGCCAGGCCTATCCTGCTGCCTAGATGCAGTTAGTCCCTACTCCATACCCAGTAGACCATGCTCCATGCCTAATTTGGGTACTTATTGTATTGTATTAAAATATACCCTCACACATCTGTGCCTCTATTAGATCACAAGGTCCGTGGAAGAAGAGATCACATCTTTAATGTATTGCACACATGGTGGTCTGGTCCACTCATATCTCTGATCTCTTCTTCAGCCACAGTAGATCCTATGCTGGTCCTCAATATGCCAATAGGCTAGGCCTTTGCACTTACTGTTTCCTTTTCCCTGATTACTGTTTCCCCAGATATCTGCACTGTTAGATCCCTCTCATCCATCATTTTCTGTTCAAATATTCCCTTCTTAGTGAGAGTTTCTCTGACCACTCTTTATTTTTTTTAAAGAGAGAGTGAGAGAGGGGAGAGAGGGGGAGAGAGAGAGAGAGAGAGAGAGAGAGAGAGAGAATTTTTTAATGTTTATTTTTTAGTTCTCGGCAGACACAACATCTTTGTTGGTATGTGGTGCTGAGGATCGAACCCGGGCCGCACGCATGCCAGGCGAGCGCACTACCGCTTGAGCCACATCCCCAGCCCCCTCTGACCACTCTTTAAAACTGCAAGTCCTGACCCACAGCATATTCTATTGCCATGCCTTATCTGCCTCCGTGACAGTCATCACTAACTCAATCTGAATTTTCACCATCTTTCCCATTGGCTGTCTTACCTGCCACCAATAAGCAAGCTCCAAGAAGATAAGAATGTTCACATATATAGTGTTATCTACCCATAGCCTTAAACAGATGCTGGCACATACATAATGAAGAATTAACAAATATATGATTAATAAACAAACTACAGGTACACCAAACATTAGCATAATACGATCCATGCTCTAAGGAAATGACAATTTCCTCATTTTGAATTGAAAAACTGGTAGGAAACAATTAGGCCACTCAACATCTCTCTCTCCTTTCTAGCAGCATCAAGGTTTTCTCACAGAGGCTTTTTGGTTTCTGCCTGTGTGAAGACTCTGGGGATGATAAATCAGTTCCCTGGCCTTCTGCTAGGGCAGTCAAAAGGGAAGATCCTTCCACTCGAGGCCTGATGTGGCCAAGCTGAGCCCATTGCACAGTCTCTTCCTATTTGCATCCTAAGAAACAGCTGGAATTTCACCTCAGCAGTGGCTTGCTGAACAGACTGCTCCTGCCAAGAGATCATTCATCAGATTTCTCATTCCTCATCATATGCTACCTCCTGAGTTCCATCCGTTTCCAGCCCTGGTTCTCCATGCTCTGGTAAATCCAGTGAGCTATCATAACCTCCCCCAAGGAATCTTTTTACTCAAGTAACCAAATTAATTTCTATTGCTTATACCCAAAGAATCCTGATGATGCAACATGAAAAAAAAATAATTCCAATAGCCAGTAAGTGACAAATAAATATCCTTATTTGACTCAGAGGAGGATGCAGGTCCTATGGACTCCATGTTAGACCTGAGATAAGATCTCATCTTTGAATAATGGATAGGATCTGGATGGGAGGAGAAAAGAGGGCTCCAAGGCAGGGAATACTTTAAAAATCTCCCACTATGAACCAGGCATTCTGCTGGACACCTTCCCCAAGATCCCACAATGAGCCAGACAGTGAGACAAGATCAAAGTGTGGCTTCAGGCAGTTTAAGCAAGACTGAGATATAAGATCATATTGGAACTACTTAATTTGAGGGGAGCTGAATAAAATTTGAGATTATGAGACAGCAAATATAGAACATCTACAATTAAATCATCAGGCTATGACTATTCATCTCTGACTATAATTCTAGGATGAAAGTGAGGTTAGAAACAAATTTTACCAAGAAACACAAGTTTGAACATGAAATAAGTACTCAAAAATAGTAATGTATTTATGCATACCAAATCATTTGTACATTATCCTTTTCACACAGCGTTTTCCTTGAGATGCTTCAAACCCCAATGATTACATCAGGTGGTGGGATGTAGCTGTTAAATATTAAGAATTAATTCATTTTTGCATTTCATTTCTCAATTACTTAAAAAGATAGACTGACCATTATAAAGCTACCTTTTCCATTTTAATTAACGCGTCCAGTTCCTGAATACATTTTTGAAACTATGCATCCTCTTCCTATACCCTTCCATATGTGAGTTTACAAATAAATGGATAAAATAAACTACAAAGCATTGTGAAATTATATGATTTACATGGTTAGAGGTATCAGTCACAGATGTTTAGAGCCACAGCCGAAAGGGCCCCAGCAAACTTTCAGACTGCCAGCTGATGATTGGCTCACAGCGGCCCCAGCAACTTCTAGCTGATTGGCTCCTCTGTGGTGATGCTCACTGGGCTGTTTCCCAGCTCTTTCAGACTACAGAGCTGCTCATTGGGGGACTTTTTGGCTCCGCCCACGCGACCCAGCCAATCGGCCTCAAGAGCAGGAGGAGTGGGCGAGGTTGAGAGGCTTGTGGGAAGCCGGTGGTGGCAGTTGGGCTCTGAAGGTTTTCCTGAGGAGCTGTTTTGTTTGGCGTGTGTGGTTCTAAAAATAAAGTTCGTTTCTTCCAACAAGTGGCTCCTGAATTGTGCCCAGCCAGACTGTGGCAGGTATCAGTCACAGACTATCTGCTAGATAGTCTAAAAGACAATCATGTACACAAACGTTTAAATATTTATTGAGCTTAAGTATTGAAAGCACTAGCAGAAAATGAACACTTAATACATTAGAGGTGAACAAAATGGATCTGGGAAAGAAAGCGATGATTGAAATCTTGTTTTCTTCACCTACTCTTTATTTAAGATGGTATCTTTAAGAGATGATGTAGCCCCAAATGGCCCGATAAATTCATTTACATTGTGTTAAGACAAAACCATCTCAACACATCTTGAGAGGCAAGTGCTTTTGACTTGGCAGGTGACCAGCTGAAATCATTAAGGAGTGGGTCTGAACAAATACATGAGCAAGAAGCACAGCAGGGAAAAGAACCTTTAACTGCATATTCCTGAGCTAAACTAGATTCTCCTAACATCAGCAACATAAAATAATGATCCCCTAAGTGGACATTTTACCAGAATGACTCTGGAGATGATAAGTAAAAACTGGAATGTCATCAGTTGTATATGGATTGGGAGTGAGTCATCTAAGGAGATGGATTTTCACTTAGTGTTAGTGCTAACAGCACTTCAAAGAGACTACGGGTTATGCCTCTTTATTGACTGACCTCAACACTAGTCCCTATCCATCATTTGGCAAAGTAGTATTAGTCATGGATTTTATAGAAAGGATTCCTCTATGAAACAAAAAAAATAAGTTAATACCTTAGAGGGTCCTGCAAGGCTACATAAATCTCCTAAAAAATACATCATGTTCTTTCGTGTGGGTGGCAATTTTCAGAGTGATCTTGGAGATTTATATGCAGAATTGGGGAGGATGAGATTCTCTTTAACTATCATCCTTCACTCTTAAGGCCACGAAGGCTAATGGTTTACACATGTACCTATCTGAGATCATTGAAATCCTGACTCTGGCACTTGGAACAGATTTAGAGTTTGTCAACTTACAAATTATGTCATTTTTAATATGAGAATAAAGATGGTACCACCCCATTACCTTTCAACTTCAACTTCTCAATATTAACAATCAATATTTTCACTAAAATACAAGTTTACATGCTTCAGAAAAAGAAAACATTCATAGAATTTTAGAAATCGTTTAGTCATAGTTTATCACTCTACTAAGAAAGTTGTAGCCCAGAGAAGACAAGTAACTTACTCAAAGTGTCACAGTTAAGTGGACAAGCAGCAGACTAGCCATGTTTAAAAAAAAAATGTTTCTTGACATTTAGGACAACAGGCAATCTACCAGATTACAACATGATAAAGTGAGGGCCCACAGTTTATTTTACTAAAAACACTTTTTTTTTAAGTTTTTCATGAAAGTAAAATATTACTTTTATGTAGGTTTTTTAATTTATATATGACACTTAAAAACAGCATACTACAAGGACACAGCTAAATATACTTTTTAATAGTATGTACTAAACATCTCCAAATGGTCAGAGTTTCATATACCTTTTACTCTCTACCAGCCCTTTACCACATTCAGAAATTCAATGCTTTCATATTATATTCTTCTCTCATCCCATCAAAACCAGCTAACTATTCTTCCACATGTGGAAATGACTGATCATTGTACCTGCACAGGACTTACTACATAACAGGCACCCAGGAAGTTCTCAAAGGACTTCACTCATGAAACAACCTATTCAAAAACAGAGCAAAAGAAATCAGCCAGGCATTGCAGCCAATTTCCATTAGGAAGAAAACTTTTTACTTTTTTAGATGGCGCCTTCTCCAGGTACTTCTTAAATGCCCAATATAACTATGTTAAGCATCAACATACTCAAAAGACCATGTGCAAGACACACCAACATTAGGAAAAACAGCTAAATGTCGACTGTGGAATGTTTGCAACAAACTCAAGAAGTCATCCAGCACAGTCTGACAATTTTTAAAATGTCACAGCGTTTTCTATTAAATACTTTTGTCAATGACCACAGGATCTCTATACAGTTTTAAATATCATTTCAAAATAGCATATTCGGACAAGTTACAATTCATTACAAAAGACATTGTAACAGAATAAGCTATAAACACACTACACTGTAAAATGTTCTGTGTATATATGTTAAACTCTTAGTGAGACAGAAATAGATTTTATGATAGTCATTGAGGTATGGGTGAAGCCCATTTTCCCCAAGCGACAGGTTTTCTGCATAATATTTGTGAAGACATATGGTGCCCTGACCGAAAGAGAAAAAGAAAATCAACTTTCTTAATCTAGATTTTTTTTTGTACTCAAAGTGGATACTTAAGCTAAATACGGACTTGCAGTATAGTCACCAAGGAATAGAAGTCAACTTATTTATGATATTTTATTAACATCAGAAGCTGAAGAATTTTTTAAAAATGAGAAATTTTATCTCAGCAGATGGATGATACTGACAGAGAGGCACCTGGTATAAAATCCTAGCCTGATCATGAAGGAGGAGATAAGAGCCCTGAAAGAAAGGCTCAGGACCCACGTGATGCTCATTATCGTTCAAGACCCAGGGGTTTTTCAACTACTGCAGTGCAGAGGCCTAATGATCTGGAGTAGAAGAAACCACTACGTGCTATTCAAGTAAAAGGAAAGGGAGGTGATTAGGTAGGAGAATCAGTCTGGGTCCACTTACTGAATGCACTGAATAGTAGAAAAATTACATGGACTTCTAAACATTGTCTAATTTCCAAAGCACAAAAAAACATCATTCATCTTCTTAGGTAAATGTAAACCATCCCTCAATTAATCCCCCATGTTCCCATTTCGAACATACTTCTTGCCACTACCATTTTGAAAATAAAATAGAAAAGATGGTTTTAGACATAATTCTGGAAACATTAATAAATATCCTCCCCCTTAGCAACAACCTATCTTCCTACAGAAATGTAGTTTGACAAGTGAAAAAAGCAGCCCCCGGTCTGGCAGTGAAAAACCATGAGCACTTTACAACTTATAAAGAAGTGTTATATACATATTTTCACATAAGACTCAACATAAAGTTATACAATTTGCAGAATCACTGCCACCGTTTATAGGCAAGATCTGTGTTTCAAAGAAAGCAATGAACTTGTCTAAGATCACACAATTATTAAGTGCAAGAACAAAGAACTAAAATGTAATACTATCATCACTCTCTACCATAATGTGACCTCTTACACAAACTGTGGACATGTGACCCCTAAAAGCAACAGCAAATATGCTGCAGGGACTAATAATTTTATGTGGGAAATCACCAACAGCCATGGCACCCACTTCGCAGAGGACTAGATCTCAGTATTTATCCAGCCAAGGAAAAATTTCACAGAAGGAGCTTAATGCAGCTCCCTGAAACTCTGCTTGGTTTTTAAAATCATGTTCAGTTCCATTACACAACTTTAGTAGTTAGCAATTACATTGTACTGAGTTCTTTCACATCCATCAAAAATGATTTAAAAAGTAATCTTTATAAAGCAAAACACTACTTCTTACTTCCATTTTAAAAATGTAATAACATAATTCCTACTAGTGATTTAATAGCATATTGTAATATGTTAAGGGAAGACAAAGTCAATCAAATTTTTCCACTAGAACAAGGATAATCTAACACCTAAATTAAAAACGTTTGCATGAAAGTAGAAAGGGATTAATTTTTATCAAGTGGCTACTGCATGCCATACTTTGTACTCATAATTATATAGGAGTGTGTTTGTGTGTGTGTGTGTGTGTGTGTGTGTGTGTGTTTCTCCAGAAATAACTTTGTGGGGGTAGGGATTATTAAATTCATTGAATGTATAAGGAAACTGAAGTTATGCCTCTAATAAGCAGAGAAGTTTCATTTTAAATAAAGATTTATAAAAGCTAAGAACTTGATTTTAACCACTACATTATGACAACATATATTGATTCAGCATTTCCATCAACCAATTTATTTAAAGAAATCAAGCGATGATTTTCCCATATGAATCTCTATCAGCAGTGTACACTATAAGGGTTATTTACTTGTTTGTTTATTTATTTATTTGTCCTAACTAAATACGACCAAAGTTTAAACTAAGGTAGAAAGCTATGTTAAGTTGGAGTAAAGAGAAAAATAATTTGCATAGGTACTTTTAGCTCTACCTTTTATCCCTTGCTCTTTTCTGATTTCTGCTTAGTTCTTGGCAATGGATACTGGTATCACCGTCATCTTCTCACAATTACATGTAAAATATATAAAGAATAAATCAGGGAGATGGAAGGTGGTGGAGTAGAGGAAGCTGCATTCCAAGCTGCACTGTGGTATGGGATCAAAGCAATGGGTGTGCAGCTTCTCAGAGAGGTGGGTCAAAGAGGGATCGCACTAAAATTTAATGTTGGACATTCAAAGTAGCTTAGGAACTAAAAAAGCGGAGATACAGTAAACAAAAATTGAATATATCAGAGCCAACGCATTGGCCCCATGGGTGCTGGCAGCACAGATTCACCACAGGCAGAGGAAGGGGGATCACAATCTTGGTATAGAGAAAACTGCACTCAAAAATGGGCTGGGCTCCTGGGCAGCAATTAGTGGAAGATCAGCGTCCCCACCCCCGAGAACTCCTCATGACTGAATTTCTTGGGAGACTCCTGAGAACCAGACTGCGGAAGAGATTGGCCACTGTGTAGCCCAAGGGATAGGTCAATATAGTCTCTCGCTACCCAACAAAGCCCCTAAGGACTAATTAGACATCAGCACCACCTGCTGGAGCTCCCCTCACAGAATGCTACCAAGCAGTACCCTAGGAATGCACCAAGTTGGTCTGAATGGATAAAATCTGAATTAACTATACATCCTTAACCTGTCTTACTTCACACTGGTAGGAGGTGGAGCTAAATTTTATATCAAACAGCTTCAACCTTAGGCCACACCAATTGGCATCTCGGAGAACAACACAAAAACAGGAAGGGTTTAACAACACCCACCCCTTACTCTATCAGTACATAACTCAAGAAGAATTGGAAAGAAGAAAAGTTAGACATAGACAGTGACCATCGAATCTGGTCAACTATTTTGACTACCTCAGTGGAGAAAGTTCCTCTAGTCTTCACTAAAATCCTAGATTTTTTTTAACTATTTTATTTTATTTTTTATTCCTTCTGTGTTCATGTGTGTGCATGTGTGTGTATGAGTGTGTGTATGAGTGTGTGTGTGTGTGTGTGTGTGTGTGTGTGTGTAAATTCTGGCTGCGCTGACTGGGACAGGGACATATGTATACATTTACTTGTCTCTTTTTTTCTCATTTTTAGCATTTTTTAAGTGTAATTATTTTTTCTAGCATTGTCTTGTGAGGGTTTGTGTAGCCTGCTTTGGGTTTGTATTATTTTCATTTGTTTATTTCTCTTGTTCTCTCTTTCTCTCTTCTCCTGCTGACAGTCTAATTCTATTGTCACCTCTCCCTCTCTCCCAATACCTTGCTTCTTCTATTTCGTCCCTCCTTCTAGATAAACATCACCTGCCACATCTCTTCTGCAATCTCTCTGTTCACTCTCTGAAATTGTATAGTCTTTTCTAACTTTCTAACACATTTCCTTTTCCCATAATTAGCTGTATTTTTACCAGCTTTCAGAACTAATTGGTTTATGTAACTCCTGCCCTCACCATTAATGCTAATGCAATCATTGCTCCTGTGGACTATATAGTTGACACCTGCTATTTGCTTTAAAGCCACATCTAGTTCATGATTATTGTTTTACTGTTGACAAATGCTGAACCCAACATTCTTCTTTATTGGTGGCAATTAATGTTGAAGACATCATAGTAGGAATGGGTATTTAATTTAACAGTTTGTTGTCTGTTGTTTGCAACTGTTTTTACAATTGTTTATTTTGCCCCATTCTGTGAGGTGCTGGGAACCTACAGGAACGCTAAAAGTTCACAGGTGCAGAACTAAACTAATTCCCTGATTGTTCCAACACAATGAAGAGAACAAATACCCCAAACCAATGACAAGGATGTAAGGAAGAACTATCAAAGAAGGAACTCGGTTCCCACCTCCTGCCATCTATGCATACACTGAAAACAGAGAGAAGTCCCAGAACAAATAAGATAGTTACACACAAAAGAACAAAGGAGAAGGAGAAGAAGAAGAAGGAATAATAATAATAATGAAGGAATCCATCTCAATTGGTGTGCAAGACCAAGATCTCTGAAAATGAGAAAACAGGTAAACAAATCTCTTCCCAAAATCCACAATCCCCCATAAAAGGATCCCATTGATAGTGAGGTAGCCAAAATCCCAGAGAAAGAAAATTTAAAAAACTGATTATCAAAATGTTCAATGAACTAAAATATCTCAGGAAGGAATAAAGAGGAATTACAGAAGATAAAAGACCATTTTAATAAAGAAGTAGAAATAGTGGAAAGAAACCAAGCAGAACTCAATGTAATGAAAGGCACAATCAATCAAATTAAAAACTCACTTGAAGGCCTCATTAACAGATTAGATTACATAGAAAATAGAACCTCATTCCTTGAAGACAAAACTTCAGGCATTGAAGACAGGCTATATGATTTTGAGTACACAGAAGACAATAAAGGGGAAAAATTATAGAACATGATCAGAATATACAACAGACTGTATGTTCTTAACCTGTCCCACTTCACACTGGTAAGAGAGGGAGCTGAATTTTATATCAAACAGCTTCAACTTAGGCTGTATCAACTGGTATCTCAGAGAACAACACAAGAACAGACAAGAGGTTAACAATATCCACCCCTTGCTCTATCAGTACATAACCCAAGAAGAATTGGAAAGAAAAAAATCTGGACATAGACAGTGACAACCAAAGATGGTCAACTATTTTGACCCCCCCCCCCAGTGGGGAATCACTGGGTTAGAAGAAAACATAGAGATACAAACTAAAGGCATAAAAAAACCATTTTCAATGAGATAGTTACAGGAAACTTTTCCCATATCAGAAACCAGGTAGACATCCACATACAGGAGGCTTATAGAACCCCAAATAGACCTAGTGAAATAAGAACCTCACTGAGATATATCAAAATCAAAATGCCTACCATAGAAAATAAGGAAAGAATATTAAAATCCACAAAAGAGAAACCTCAGGTCACATTTAGGGCAAACCAATAAGGCTCACTTCTGATTTTTCAGTTCAGACCCTAAAATTATGAAGGGCCTGGAATAAAATATTTCAAGCCTTAAAATAAAACAACTTCCAGACAAGGTTACTATACCCATCAAAACTCAGTTTCAAATTAGAGGGAGAAATAAAAACTTTCTACAACAAGAATAAACTAAAAGAATTTATGAGCTCCAAGCCTGTAGTATAAAGTATACACAAAGCTAAACATCATACAAAGGAACTAAAAAAACAATTCCCAAAGCTCAGAGGAAGTTCAATAGAAGAATAATCTACCAGATGAGATTCAAGACAATATAAAATATAACAAAAAAACAAAATGGCAAGAAACATATACCATAAACATATATCCATACTGATATCCATTTTGATTTTGATATGTCTCAGTGAGGTTCTTATTTCACTAGGTCTATTTGGGATTCTATAAGCCTCCTGTTAATGGTCTCAAGTCCCCAATTAAAAGACAAAGATTAGCAGAATGGATCAAAAATAAGATCCAAATATGTACTGTTTACAAGAGACTCATCTTATAGGCAAAGAAATCCATAAGCTGAAGGTAAAGGAATGGCAAAAAATATTCTAGCGGTATGGTCCAAGAAAATAAACAAGAGGAGCTATTCTTGCATCTGACAAAGCAGATTTCAAGCAAAAATTAATCCAAAGAGATAAATAAAGTCACTATATCCTAGTAAAGGTAACAATCCAACAAGAAGATATAACAATAGTAAATATTTATGCCCCAAATGTCATTGCATCAAATTACAGGGGAAAAAATACTCCATTACATCAAATCTCACATAGACCTCAACATACTAATACTGGGTTATTTCCCTTACACCCTATCACCAATAGATAGGTCATAAAAACATAAAATCAATAAAGATGTCTTCAACCTAAACAACACTATAAATCAAAAGGACCTAATAGACATGTATAGAATATTCCATCCCAAAACAGTTTTACCCTCTTTCAGTTGCATGACACTTTTCCTAAAAATAGATCATAGTCTAGGCCATAAAGCAAATCTCAGCAAATATAAAAGAATTGATGTAATCTCATGCATCCTATCAATCATAATGGAATAAAGCTAGAAATCAACAGAAAGAAAAATAATCGAAACCACATAAACATGTGGAGATTGAACAATACTCTCTTAAATGAAGAGTGGATCAAAGAAGAAGTGAGACTAGAAATCAAGAAATTCTCAGAAATGAACAAGAACAGAGACACAACATATTAAAATCTCCAGGACAGTATGAAACACTGAGTGGCTACATTAAAAAATTAGAGAGATCCCAAATAAATAAGTTAATGTTCCACTACAAGGCCTTAGAAAAAGAACAAATTAACCCCCAAACCAGTAGATGACAGAAAATAATTAGGATCAGAGCTGAAACCAATGAAACTGAGAATAAAAAAAATAATACACAGGATCAATGTAACAAAGAGTTGTTTTTTAAAAAAAAAGATAAATAAGATTGCAAGCCCCTAGGCAAACTAACCAAAAAAAAAAAAGAGTGAGACAAATCAACAAGATCAGAGATGAAAAGGAGATATCACCACAGATGACACCAATTTTGAAAATTTGTATTCCAATAAAATGGAAAATCTGAAAGATATTGCCAAATTTCATGATACATATGACCCTCCCAAATTGAATCATACAGATATAAAGAAGAAAAAACTAAACAGACTAATATCAAGTAATGAATTGAAACAGCAATTATAAGCCTTCCAAGAATGAAAAGCCCAGGACCTAATGGAGTCTCAGCTAGCTAAGTTATACTAGATTTTTATAGAAGAACTAACACCAATCTTTCTCAAATTAGCCCATGAAAATAAAAGGGAGGGAACCCTTCCAAATACTTTTAATGAAGCCTGATACTAAAGCCTGATACTTTTTATAACCCTGATACTAAAACAAGACAAAGACGCATCAAGGAAAGAAGACTACAAACCAATATTCCTGGTGAACATAAATGCAAAAATCCTTAATAAAATATTAGCACACTGCATTCAGAAATGCATCAAAAAGATATTACACCATGAAAAAGAGGGTTTAATTCCAGAGATGCAAAGTTGGTTCACAAATGCAAAATCAATAAATGCAATTCATCACTTAAACAGAATTAAGGACAAACACCACATGATCATCTCAACAGATGCAGAAAAAGCCTTTGATAAATTCCAGCACCACCCATTCATGTTAAGAAGTCTGGAGAAGATAGAGAGCAAAGGAACTTGCCTCAACATTGTAAACACCATTTATGACAAACCCAAAGCCAACGTCCCACAAAATGGAGAAAAACTAAAAGCATTTCCTCTAAATTCAGGAAAAGAGAATGCTACCCGTTCTCACTACTCCTATTCAATATAGTCCTCTAAATATTAGCCAGAGTGTTCAGGCAAGAAAAAGAAATCAAAAGAATACAAATAGGAAAAGAAGAAGTAAGGGGTTGTGGCTCACTGGGCTGGAGTTGTGGCTCAGTGGCAGAGCATTTGCCTCGCACATGTGAGGCACTGAGTTTGATCCTCAGCACCACATAAAAATAAATAAACAAAATAAAGATATCTTTTTTAGAAAGAAGTAAAATTATCTCTGTTTTCTAATGATATGATCCTCTGTTTTCCAATGATATGACACATCACACAGACACACACATACACACACCCACAAAAGAAAAACCTTCCACCGGAAGACTTCTATAGCTTATAAATGAATTTAGCAAAGTAGTAGAATATAAGATCAACACTCATAAATCAATAGAATCCCTATAATCCAACAGTGATTGAGCCACGTAAAAAATCAGGAAAACCATCCCATTCACAATAACCTCAAAAACATTAAATACTTGATAATTAATCTAACCAAGATGATAAAAGAGTTCTACAACGAAAATTACAGAACACTGAAGAAATAAATTGAAGAAGACCTTACAAGATGAGAAGATATCCCATGTTCTTTGATAGGCAGAATATTGTCAAAAATGGCCATATATATACAGATTCCATGCAATACCCATCAAAATACCAATGACATTTTTCACAGAATTAGTAAAAATAATTCTTAAATTATTTGGGGAATAAGAGGCCTGGAATAGCCAAAGCAATACTTAGCAAGAAGAAAGGGGCATCACAATACCTAATCTTAAATTATACTAGCAGGGGACATAACAATACCTTATCTTAAATTATACTAGAGAGCTGTAGTAACAAAAACAGTATGGTATTGGCTTCAAAACAGATGTGAAGACCAATATAATAGAATAGAAGACACAGAGACAAATCCTATAAAAGTCTGATACTTGACAAAGATAACAAAAATATATCTTGGAGAAAAGACAGCCTTTTAACAAATGGTTATGGAAAAACTAGACAGCTATATGTAGAAAAATAAAATTAGACCTTATCTCTCACCCTGCACAAAACACAAATCAAAATGGATCAAAGACTTAGGAATTAGACCAGAAACTTTACAATCACTGGAAGAAAATATAGGGTCAACCCTCCATCATCTAGGTTCTGGCACTGGCTTCCTTTAATAAGATCCCCAAAGTGCACGGAATAAAATCAAGCATCAATAAGTGGGATGCCATCAAACTAAAAGGCTTCTGCTCAGCAAAAGAAATAATTAAGGATGTGAAAGCCTACAGAATGAAAGAAAATCTTGGCCAGTTACCCCTCCAATAGGGAATATCCAGAATATATAAGGAACTAAAAAGACAAACAAACAAAAATAACACAATCAATAAATGGGCAAAAGAACTAAGCACAAAGTTTCAAAATAAGAAGCACAAATGGCAAAACAATATATAAAAAGTGTTCAACATCTCCAGCAATCAAGGAAATACAAGTCAAACTACACTCAGATTTCATCTTATTCTAGTCCAAATGGCAATGATCATGGATATGAAAAACAATAAATGCTGGTGAGATTGTGGGGAGAAAGGTACAATTGCACATTGTTGGTGGAATTACAGATTAGTACAAGCACTCTGGAAAGTAGTATGGAGATTCCTCAGAACACTAGGGATGGAACCATCATATGATCCAACTATTCCACTCCTTTTTATTTTCCCCAAAGATCTAAAATTAGCATTCTATAGCAATACAGCCACATCAATATTTATAGCAGCAGATTTGCTAAATTATGGGATCAACCCAGATGCCTAACAATAGATGAATGGATTAAGAGATTGTAAGATACACACACACACACACACACACACAAAATAGAGTTTTACTCCGTCACTTAAAAAATCAAATTATGGCTTTTTCTGGTAAATAGATGGAAATGAAGAATATCATGCTAAGTGAAACTAGCCAAACTCAGAAACTCAAAAGTCAATTGTTTTCTCTCATATGCAGAAGCTAGAGTAAAATAAAGGAAAGGGGAAGGGAAGAATATTAGAACATAATGAACCAATCAAACATAAATTAATAGACTAGCAAAAGGACGTCTAGTAGAGCAGAGGAATTAGGATGGAAGAGGGGAAGGAGAATAGGAGGGGAAAGGGAAAGAGAAAAGGAGGGGATTATGAACCAAAATCAATTTCCATGCATGTATGAGTTTGTTGGGATGAACCCAACTACCATGTGTAACAATAAAGCTCTAATAAAATAATTTTATTAAAAAATTTTAAAAAGAGAAAGAATAAATCGAATACATGGCATGGAACTAAAACTTGAAGAACAAACATTCATAAGCATAAATATTAACTATTTTGAAAATCATTTTTCTTAAAATCTTTCTCCTACACACAGAGGTAGAATCACTTAAAAGACTTTTACACTTTGGGGGACAGTGAAGACATTTTAAAGGATGGGAAAAGCACTATCAGAGACCCAGTACCTTGACCCTCCTCCTGAATGAATCACTGCCACTTGGTGCATGGAAATGTAGATATCAAGGATTAAACAAGCAGCCAGATGTGTCCATAATTCCCTTCCTGATACCAAAAAGGAGGAAGTAAGGGAAATATTAAATAAAAGTAAGCTTTACATGAAATGCTAAAGGAAATTATAAATAAGGAAATGGTCTGATGGTAGGTATCTTACTTAAACTTCTTGCAAGTCCAGTGAGACTGTGGATCCCAGTCTAAATGAATGCTCAGCACCCCCTAGTGTCTGTGCAATTTATCAAATGATTTTCATCAAGAGCAAGTATTAAAGCTTGTTTCTAGAACTGACTGTAGGTAGAATTTACCTCCACCCATGGAAAATTATTTGAGGGTACACCCCCTTGTTACCATACCACTAGAAAACTTCAGCAGAAGTAATGGTGAATAGTGAAGGCAACAAATGTAAGGTCAAAGAGCTTTAAAGGAGCTTTCTTCAACTCAGAACTTCTGCCAAAGTCCTCTGCTTCTATAAAGATTAAATTCGTACCCATTTTAGCAACTTTGAACACTAGAACCCTAACACATGTCAACCAATGCAAAAAAAAAAGTTACCTAAATAAAAAATCTGATTAAATGAGAACTATGTCTATTTATCTAATCAAACACTGGTGTTTCATTTCCCTCAAATCATTTACTTGTGAATATTACTCTATTCAGTCATGACAAATATTTATCGAGCTCTTAGTATGCTCCAGGAACTACTATACCTGTATCAGTAAATGAAACATTTTTAAATAGTCCTTACTTTCACTGAACTTACATTTTAGAGGACAAGGAAAACAACACATTTAATTAAAATCACATAGTTTGCCAGATCACAGATATACTAAGAAAAAGGGAGATACAAACTGTTATGAGGGGTGAGACTTTTTTTGTTTACTTTCTAAAAGAAGTTTAAACAATAAAACTAGGAAGAAGAGCAATGAGAAGAGATTTTGAAGAAAAAGTTCAAAAAGCACAGAAATGAGTCATGCATATAATGATGAAAGATCTGTCTGGTCAGAGGCAACGGCAGGTACAAAGTGGACCTGTGGCCATAAGACAGAGCAAGAAGACCAGTTAGAAATCTCTATCAGTGAGAGATCATAGCAATTTGCACAAGGATAGTCTCAGCAAGATGGTAAAAATGGATCAGATTCCAAATATATGTGGCTGTGAGGGAAAAAAAAAAGGGTTTTAGCCAAAGTAACAAAGAATGGAGCTGCCATTAACTGAGAGTGGGGAGATTGCAAGAGAATCTGGTTTGGGGAAAAACATCAGAAACTCAGTTTTAGTCTTGTTAAGAGTGGAAAAGTCTATTGAGATCTCATACTTGAAAACTCCAGTAAAAATAAATATTACTATTATCTTTATATGTTGCACTTGGGATCCAAGAACAGTGACAGTTAAGGGAACAGGACAGTGCCATGGGGAGGAGGAAATCACTTCTACAAATTTCCAGACAAGTACCAGGCCCTGATAAGCAGTACTGGTTCAGCACCATGGACAGCATCTCACATAGCAGTAAGGACTGAATACAGAAAGGGGGAAAAAAAAAAGATGTTGGCAATATCACATCCATGAGTAAGATAGTGAAACATACGCTACATTAATGTTAGTGCATACCTCTGGGATTTTGTAGGTATTTTATTAGTTACATCCATCAAATCATTATTATATCAAGCTGAATGAGCTCTGTGAATCTTTTTCTGTGGGCAATCAACATTTCCCCTCTTTTTCTTTCTCAACTCCATCTTCAAACTTATTTTTTTTTCCTCTATAAACACATACTTCAGAAAATCTACTTATATATTTTCAAATGTTGCCCTCTTTAGTCATTTTTCATACTTCAATTCAAATTTTCACTTTTATATTTTGCTTGTAAAAAAAAAAGTGCTTCTTGTCAACTAATCTAAAATATCACATCAACCACAATAGACCTAAGAATAGTGCAATAAACTTGCCCATCAGCAGAGTCTGGCTAAGTTCTGAATGGTTACATTTCTCTGACTAATGATTTGATTGGTCCAAATTTCTCAGTGACGCACATTCCCAGGATAGTTGAGTTTGGTAATGAAACCAAAGTTTTGAGATGAAACTTGATTCACTGTGTCCGCTGGCAGGTGGGGTCTGCACAAGCTGGAGACCTCTGCAGCCAAGAAGTGTTGCAGCTCTTAGTGGCAGGCCATGCCCACCAGTGCTGCAGCAGACCCCAGCAGTTCACTGCCGATTTCTTCTTCTTTCTGGGTTCTTGTCTTGTGAATTGGAAGAATGAAATCCACAGACCAGGATGGATGAGTGTAAGAGTAGAATTTGTTGAACAGAAACAGGAATAGAACTCATGCAGTATTAGAGGGCACTTGTGAGTGTGCTAGTCTAGGGGTTTATGTATCCCTTGGGTCACTGTTGAAGTCAATGAACTGCACAAGCTCAGGGGGTGTCTGGAGCTGCAGTGTGCTTTTGCAGCAGGCATCCCCACTGTGTGCAAGCTGGCCTGCTTCTGGGTGATAGATAGGCTGGCCCGCAGTGCCTCAGGCCTGTCATGCCCACAAGGTATGGCTCTGTGTGGCCATGGGTAGTGATTGCCCCCTACACTCAACCAACCCAGGCCAGAAAGCCACTGTTGCCCTGCTCCACAGTTTGGGTACTACTCTTGGCAGGGACCAGTGGGATGTCTGCATAGTTTGGCAGCTGGAGAGCCATGTCAGTAATGACTTCTATAATAAATTAATTTTGTACAATTTAAAATTTTAATTAAAAAACAATAGCTAAACAGTATCACTTAAATGTTCTAAGGAAACATCTGAAAATATCCAGTCCACAGTGCTCTTTTTACAGAGTCAGCTGTGTCTTATCTATTCTAAAACATCTACTCTGCTCCTTAGATACACCTCAAGCAGCATGGTGCCACTTTGGAAATCCAAATGGACTCTCTGCTCATTGACCTGATTCTCACTTAATATCTTTTATGCTCAGCTTACACATCAAGAATTGAGAATATCTATATTTCAGAGTAGTATAGGGATCAAATGAGATCAAGTACATTGAGAGTCTAGCAGAGTCAGGCCCACAGCAGATCCTCAATAAATATTAGCTCTCCAGATAATTAAAAATGATTGGTTAAGAAGTATATTGAAGGGCTGGGGTTGTGACTCAGTGGTAGAGTACTTGCCTAGCATGTGTGAGTCACTAGGTTCAATTCTCAGCACCACATATAAAGAAATAAAATAAAGTCCATTGACAACTAAGAAAATATTTTTTTTAAAAAAAGAAGTAGATAGCAAAGCAAACTACTAATTTTCCTTTCTAAACCAACAATAGCCACCATCTGATTCATTAAGTAAAAGATGTGAGATTCTGTGTATAAATATGTAGACAGTTGAGACATAGTCCTTCCTATGTTATTAAATGATACCAATGAAATTACTGGGATGAGAACCAAGTAAAAGGTCATTTATGATGAGAAGTAAACATGAGAAAACACCCTATCTTTTTATGCAAATATTTATTTTTTAATTTATTTTAATTAGATATATATGACAGCAAAATGCATATTGATTCACTGTACACAATGGCAGCACAATTTTACATTTCTCTGGTTGTATGCGATGTAGCGTCACACCATATGTGCTGTCATACATGTACATAGGGTAATGATGTCCATCTCATTCCACCATCTTTCCTACAAAACATCTTATAACAAAAATTCACTTTCACATAATTTTTTATTAGAAATCTATGGGTAATTTGTGCAAAAATGCTTTCCTCCTTCTTGATATATTAAAAATTCTTTTGAAAATGAAGATCAATTAAGTATGTTTTAAAATTAAATCAGAACACCCAGTTTTCATATTTCTAATATAACTCATTTTTCTCTGAATTCATTTTATCTATCAATACTCAAAACAAAATATCTGGCATGGCAGTTTCTATGACAACTTAGTTTTCTGGTTTGCGATGCCATTTATCCTATGAAGTAAACATTGAGAGTTTTGGAACTTCATTGATAAGATCTTCCTCACTAGCTGCCAATGTTGCTTTATGCATCACACATGTAAATGTTTTGGACAGCTAATTCATCCCATCTGTGACAAACTGGCATTACCCAGAGTCACATTTCTGTGGAACACAATACTCTCTAAACCAGCCAATGTGACATTGTACTCTGAGTACAGAAGTCATTTTGCAACAATCTGAGGAAAATATTTAGGGAAAAAAAATCTGTAAATACACAAATTTAAATAGAAAGAATGTTTGGCTGGAGTTTTTACATTTTTAAAAATGTTGTGATGCTGATTTTTATTACTTTCTCAAATTCCTATTGAATTTCAGCAACTTGAAAGTTAGGAGGAAATATTTGAAAGCTTCAGTCATTCAATAAACATTTACTACACCCTTACCCTGTAGTACAGGGGTCTCCCTTTTTAAAATGAGGAGTTTGAGACTTCAGGATATAAATCACATGATTAATTTAGTAGTACCAAGTAAAAAAAAAAATCAGATCTTCTTGCTCCTAATCTAGAACTCTGAACACAGTACACTCTCTTCCAGAGCTTCTAAAGCTCTCAATTATGAAAAATAAACTCAAGAATTGCCTCCAGTTAATTTTTATATGGATGCCATTTTTCAATTATGCCTCTGCCTACTCAGGACCCCGAAAAATTCTCAGGCAACATTAAAGAGATTATCTTCATAAATGATTTTTATAGCATTTTTTATTTGTATTATATAACTGGTTGACTACTGTGTGAAAAATCCAATTATTTTAACTATATGTGAACAATTCTGATACAATATATGTTTATGTGAACTATAATTGCCTGCCATTTCATCAAATACACACTGTGCATGTAATAACAGTTCATTCTCTAAGTAGATTTTGTTGTAGTAACTACCTGTAGATTTATCACAAACTACAGGACATAGCTTTTTCACATTTAAAAGGTAGTTGGAGATTGCAGAGTTTGTGGCAATATTTTTAATTAGTATAAGGAATTTATGAGGGGAAAAGGAAATTTGTTGATTATACAAAAGAACCAGTTTTAAACGTCATTTAATGTAAAATTGTTTTAAAATACCTGGTTTGTAACTATATCTAGAGAAAGACTGAAAAACTTTTATCAATTTCCCAAAATTCCATCCTGTATGTAAAAGTGAAAGATAGCAGCAATGCATACTCCAACTATCTTCAATGCAAAGACAAGAGGAATAACAGGAGGTATGGGAAAGGAGAAGGAAATTTAGCATTTAAGTGACATGAGGAGTGACCTTTTTCCTTCAAATGAAATGACAAATATTTTATCCATCTTTTTTCTGTCTCTTAATAATCCATTCATAGATGAATTCCTAAATTTGGTACAGAATTTGAGTTGGCTTGCCTTAGAATTTCTCATGTATATAAGTATTAAGTAAATTAATTTTAAACTATAAAACAAATAATTTGGCTACTCATTTGCCAATAAAGTACAGTTTCAAAATTGGCATTCCTATGCCATTTTTGGGGGGGTGGGGAGGTACCAGGATTGAACGACTACTGAGCCACAGTCACTGTGTTGCTTAGCGTCTCACTTTGCTAAGGCTGGCATTGAACTCGCGACCCTCCCATCTCAGCCTCCCGAGTGGCTGGGATTCCAGACATGTGCTACCATGCCCAGCTGGCATTTCTAGACTTTTAATAAACTATTTCCATAATACAGGAGGTACGTGACACAGATAACATGGAGCCCAAGTGGAATTGTAGCATGAAGCAATCTCTGCAATATTATCTATTGCCTATAAATACTTTTTTTCAAAAACACACTTGAATGAAAAGATTGAGATTGGATTTCATTAGCAAATGCATTGTCTTAAATAATGCAGAAAGAGAAGGAACTGACAATATAAAGCAACTCAAAATGTAGCAAAATATCTGAAAAAAATAGAACCAAATTAATGGAAATATATCAAATTTTTCAACATCAAAGAAAAGAAGTGTGATACATAACTCCAATTGACTACAAAGGAAGTATGATTAAGACAGTAATCCCAAAGATAAGGGGAATATCTAACACAATGTTGATTGGCCCCTTCTGGAAGTTCAGCTTTCCTCCACCACCTGACCTTCTGCCTCACTCTACCAGGTTCTAAGCTATGGCTCATCAGATTTATGACTTATTTTTGTTCCTATTCCTAGTAGCTGGGGTAATGCCAAGATAGTGCTCTCTCTCTTCTCCATTCTCTTCCCTCATTGTTTTAGACTCCTTTGGAAGAAATTTTCTCTGTCTCACTCTGTGTGCATGCATTTTCTCGAATGTGGTTTTCTCTGACCCATCCTCTCTCATAAATACTACAGTCCAAAAACTGCTATCTCCCTTGAGAAGATCTGAGACGGGCGACTGCTAAGGGTCAAAGCAAATGCTCTCTGTCACTTGTACACTGATAAGTGTGGCCTGATTCAAACTAAAGTAATTAGATCCAACACTCAGGTTGGGACGTTGGGGAAAGAATTGTAGAAAATACTTCCACTTGCTGACAAGCCAAACCAAGCCAGCCTTGCTCGATTCTCTTTGCAATTCAGCCTAGCTGACTTTGCACAGGCAGAAGCAAAAGCCATTACTGGTGACAAAGGAGTCACCATGATTGCCTTGCTTCAGGTTTAGGTTAAGCTGCTCCAAAGACTAGAGTTGCTTCTTGCTATTTTTGTTTTCCATTGTTTTTTTTCTTACCATGGAGTAAATAAAATAAGATCCTATTTGGTGAGTGTGGTCCAGGGTAGGCGTGGTGGGCAAAAACAAAACTGTGTCAGAAGAGCTCATGGCATTCATGAGGGTGTGGGGGCAATGAGAACTTCCATTCAGTGCTGGTTGAACTTGTCAATTAATACAGTGTCTTTGGGGAAGAGTAATTTGGGAATATCCATCAAAATTCAAAATATACCTAACTGCTGAGTAATCCATTCCATTTCTAAATGTCAGTACTGTAGAAATGTCAGTGTATGACAAAGATATATGAAAATGGATATTAGCTAAATCATTATTCATAACAGTGAAACATTAGCAATGGCTTTGTTTTTCAATATTGGAAGACTTACCCAAACCATCAAGGCACCTGTGATCTGGAGCACTATACTGCTGTTAAAAAGAACAAGATGGACCTACTTATCTTGACACATATCATTCTCTGGGCAAATTCACTGAAAAATCAAAGTGGAAAGCTATATATGCCATTTATATTTATACTTTTTAAACTTCACATGGGAGACCCTGGTGCCATGTCTATTATTATTCTAGAGGGGTATTGGGTAGGGGGAGGGTCAGAGTGATACAGTGAGTCATTTAACTTTTATTCTTCCATTTCATATTGTTTTTGATATTAGATATATTGTTTTTCTTTTAAAAAAGTACTAAATGTTTTGAACATACCCATTTAAAAGCTTTCTCTAACCAAAGAGCTGAAAGACAAAGCCTTTTACAATGCTGCAGCCACTAATACCTACTGTTCCAAATGAAGCTCATGCTATATATCACAGTTGTTTTATTAGTTCCTGGAAATTTGCTCCTAAGCTTTGATCACCCATTTGATGGCACATTAAGGTACCATATGGCAACTCATTAGACATGACTGCACTGCACAAACCATTTCTATAAATAAAGCAGTTGACAATTACCTTCAGGGTATCAACACATGAATTTGGGAGCTGATCAGAAATAACAGAAATGTCCCTTCAATTCTGAAAACCATCAGCACTTTCTTCAAAAGTATGCTGGCTGTGGCATAGCCAGATAGCATGCTAGGTAAATCAGTCTTGAGATGACTGACTGTAATAGTGACCCAATAAATCTGATATGAGAAATGATGCTCACTAAGCATGAATCAAATCACCGGACCTTGTGTGTGTCCTTAATGAGAAAGTCAACCCAGCACAATGAGGGTCAGTATGACAAAGCAGAAGGAAGGGACGCATCCAACGTGTTATCATCTTCCTTATTGGCATGTGAAGAAATGATGAATACTATAACACTGCATTGCAAACCAGAGATGAACAGGCCCCGTGGGACATTTTGGAATTAAAACCGATGATAGTCCACAATCTCAAGTGATAGCTTAAATTTTGCCTGTACACCAGTTCTATTTTGAGGGGGAAATGATTTAGCAGTAGAGAAATAACTGCACAAGTATTACTGGCAGCTCGAAAACACTCAATTTCTTTTACCATAGTGAACGAGAGATAAGCTTGCTGACTTCACATTTTTCTCAATTATGAGGCATGTGTTTGCTTTTCCTTGAGACAGTGATGCCATAAATGTATTTCAGCACAGTAAAATAAATGTTCTGTAATCATCCACTGCTCATGCTCTGTCAATTCCCATGTGACATAATCATCATAGCAGGGAGAGGGGGCATTGGTTTTGAAGAAGTGATTTTCTTGGTGGGCTGTTTGAGGTGAACTCGTTTGGCAGTAAAATGAATCATGGAGGAGTAAGATTTTAACAGATTAAAGTATGAATTTCATCATAAATACCAAACAAAGCTGGAAGGAAGTGGTGGGAAGAGCAGGAAGGGGTGGGAAGAGGGGAATACTCAACGTCAGAGTTATAATGGTCAGAAATTAGGCCAGGGCTGCCCACAGGGAAAGAAGCTGAGGTCTGGGATCAGGAGGGTGATTTTTGAGACCTACATGCCAGACATCAGAGATGAAAAGATAAGACAAGGCCCCACCTTCTAAGATCTGGCATGAGCTCCAATTTGGGAGCTCCAAGGAGTTCATTCAAGCTGATCCCAGTGTGTATAAGGTGGAGTAGGCAGGAGAGAGGAGGAGAAATAGGGTGAATAGGCCCAAAAAGAAGAGGAATCACTCTAGCTTTTCTTTCTGAAGTCGCCTCAGGTCTTGCATGTTTTCACCAGAGACTTTATAAAACATTTTAGATGACAAATTAAAAACTCATAATCACAAAAATGTGATTGGTGTCTACGGGGTTGCTCATGAAATCTGTTCTCAGGTTCTTTATGTCAACCTTTATTTCATAAAAATACGATGCAGACAAGCCACAGCCATTAGTTACCACCAAGAATTTCAAAATACGTATTTCCAACGTATTTTATAATTGTACTACATTATTGTTCGTTCTGAACTGTCACAAGCCATAAAATTTAGTACCCCAAAATATCATTTTTTATATCACTGATGAATCTTACTTTAAATCAGAGAAATGTACTCACATCTCTGAAAATCGTTCTTTCCTGAAATATGGTTTTCAACTAAATTATAGCATTTAAGCTCGACAACATTAAATAGTTTTCCCCTTCCCTGTAAATACTGCTAAGACCTATCTGACAGTTAGCACTAAAAAGCTGTCATACTACTAAAGAACAAATAGTCTATGCTGGGTTTTCTACAATTATATTCTAATTTTTGAGAATGCTGAGTCAGAAAAAATACATAGTAGTAAACCTGGGCTGTAATTATTCTTCTCTGCTTATGTTATATAATTCATTGAAAATTATTAGGATACCATTTAAAGATCTACTAGATACTTCAATTTACCTAATACCCTCAGTTTTATATTTTGGAGTAATTTAAAACTTTAAAAATATGATCATAAATATGAGCCTAAATATGAGAATGAAAGATACTTAATAAATTCTATCACAGATTAACAAGCCCAGGGATTCTGTGTTGGCAATATTGAAATGTGTGGCTGAAAATTCTTCATTGTTGGGAACTGCATTGTAGGAGCTTAGTAGCAGTGTTGGCCTCTGTCCACTAAATGCCAGGAACATTCTCCAAATTGTGATAATCAAAAAAAGTCTCCAGACATTGTCAAATGTCCCCTGAGAAAAAGAATCACCACTGGTTGAGAATTACTGGCCTGTAGATTTAGAAGCTAAATCCCAGAGAGATTCAGTAATTTACTCAGTGTCACAAACCTGGAGTAAGGCATCTCTGGGAATAGAACCAGATTCTCTAAATCTTAGACTAATTAATGTTTTTTCACTAATGCTTATTTCTCCTGTATTATCATATTAGGCAATTAAATGGTTATATGATTATTTGTCTAGTGTATAACGATAAAGTTCATCAATCATCAACATTTTAAAGCCTTAAAAAGTTAATTAACTGTATGGGAAACATGAAAACTGCCCCATCTTCACTTTTTAGTTACGAGAGAGTAATCTAAGATTTATAGGTTTGCTGAAAATTAGCTCAGGATGATTTAAGATGCCCAACCTTAGATGACAATATTTAAGCTCCCTCCACTTATACATCTACTACTTAAGCTGACCCAAATTTTTAAAGGTCTGACATGATGATACTTATATGTAGCCAAGACATAAATCTGTTACTCCTCCAACACATTAAAAATTTTAACATGATCTTTCTTAGTTTCTTGCCAAGTTTCTGCTCTCTAAATCCAACATTTATAAGGGCCTATTCTTAGGATAGAATCCTACACCTGAATGGTTGTTTTGAACTTTGCAGAATGCAAACCTCAGCACATGGCTGTTCGGCTAAACAGATGCCTGCTGAGTACCTAGCATGTTCACCTTGCCAAGTCCCGTGTGTGAAGATAAATGAGATGGCTCACCTTGAAAGACTTACAATTCAGGATATCATACACAGTTAATTTTAAATAACTCTATAAATATAATGTTATCATGCTAGCAAAAATCAGGGGCAATGAGCCCAAACTGAAGTACCAGGGATGGTTTCCTGAAGAAAGCTGCAGTTGAGTGAGTTTTGAGGAATGATATGTTAGAGTGACAAGTGGAGAAAACAATGTAACAAGCATTTCAACAACAACAACAACAACAAAAAGCCAAAATCAAAGGCAAGAGAGAACAGTGGGAACTTGCAATTGGTTGCTCAATATTTCAAACTATGAGAAGAATGAAGAGGTTGGAGATCTAAGGGGAGAGTTTTGAAAAAAAAGTATTCACTAATACATTCATAGGTATAAATTACATGTTAAACATTGGGCTAAATTTTAACACACATGAATTATGCATCAAGTATTAATTATATTATTGTGAAACTGACATGTGGTTATAAGGAAAGAACTGTGGTTTTGCATGTGAACCATGGCCACATGTTCTGAGTCCTGAGCCACAACACAGCCTCCTGTGAAGGAAACCCGGGAAATCACCCACTGCATTCTAAGGGAATAAACTTTCTTATCATAGTTGCACACAAGCCAATTATTTGCATCATAATCCACAAGGTCTTGATTTATAGACATTGCCAACCTTCCAGAGGATGAGATATGAGAAACTAGAAATGCCCACCAGATGGTTCACTGATACTCAAAACACAGAACTGATAGGAACAGGGCTATCGGTTAATATTGCCAAAGTAACTGGAGAGTAGATTACTTACACTGTAAATATGAGGTTGGAAGCAGGAAGCTGAGACTTGCATTAAAGTGCAGGCAACCAACAAGAAAGAGAACCCTGAGAAGGAGATACAAATAGATGCCCAATTGGGAATGCAAATTCTCTGTTACTGGAGAACACAAGGCACATGGTGAGACACCAAATGCAATTGTAGCAGAGAAAAAGAATCATCCATAATTCTACCAACTAAAAAGAGAAAACTGAACCCTGCTCAGAGTTAACTGGTAAAGTATTATTATCAGCACTATTTTATGTCCACAGCTATTCCAAGCAGCATTATAACTCTCATAGAATGCATAAAATTGCAGGCTAATGAGCTTGAAACCAGCACAAGAAAAAAAAAAAGTAGCTTGTCACGGGACCTCCACTTAAGCTACAGTCCTCATTCCCTCCATAAAGCACAGAGATGCCCATAGCTCACAATTCTCAGCTTAAGTTTGTCTGTTCCTTATTCTTAAAGCTTTCTGGTTTTTAAGAATTAGTCATGATTATTTTCAAAACTTTTTAGGGGCTGGGGTTGTAGCTCAGTGGTAGAGCACTTGCCTAGCATGTGTGAGGCACTGGGTTTGATTCTCAGCACCACATATGAATAAATAAAATAAAGGTACAACTAAAAAAATATTTTAAAAACCTTTTTAGACCATTTTTGCTTATTATTTTAATTATGCAATATTAATTAAATACCATGCAAACCAATGAAATGTGAGAATGAAAAGAAAGCTGACGTCCCTGTGAAAAATAAGTTGAAAGCTTTGGAAACACTTGAAAAGCCTGAGTCACACGTACAGAAACAGTGCTGAAGAACAACCCGAGTACTCTAGAGGGAACTTTCCAAAGCCCCGGGATGAAGTCATGAAAAGCTAGATGACTTCTGCACTTGGGTTGTTGTCACCAGTGACTAAATCCTCACAGGTAAGGAACTACAGGCATGGCTCAGGCAAGAAAGAGAATGAAAAACACAAATGAATGAATCCTTACTTAAAAGCACAGTGATAAAAGATTAACCAGTCAGTTTAATTTGTGTTTCAGGTCAAAATAAGATGTTCAAGGAGTATACATATCATATTTTTTAAAGTATTCTCTTTTCCATTGACCAACAAAAGTGATCCTCAGCTTTTAGAGTAGAAAGGCTTCTAATTCTTCTGGCCACATTAAGACAGTTTGCAGTACCAACAAAATCAATGACCACTTCAGCAGACACAGATTATAGAATCCAATAATTGAACAACAAAGTTTCTTTTTTGTCCTTCCTGGCTATAAAGTTTGCCTATCCTTTAATAAGGAGATCTGATCATTAAATTACAGTAAAACACTCATTTCACATATATTTTAATTGGCCACATACATGGCTAATGTAGCTATGTAATAAACCTACTTATACCTTTATTATAATACTGCTTTGAGTCTTAGTTTCATTAAAATACTATCATGATTCTTCTCAAATCACATCGAGATCTAGGCTCTGACTAGACTATTCTTAGGGATTATCCTCAATTGTGCCTGTTCGAACCAATTACATTCCTCATATACCACAGTTACAGCTAGAATGCCAACAATGTGTCTGCCTATTTTAACATTACCAAGTAGGCAAGTTTTGCAAGTGTACCCCAGATCCAAATAATAAAGTGCTTTTTACTTTTTAATGCATATTTTTAAAGGCCTTTATAGCATATTCATAAGAAACCACATTAATAACCAATCAAGCTACTCATCGGATATTTCCTAAGATTCACATAAAATAATAACCTAAAGGTAAATTGATAAGTAATTACTTATAAAGCTTTGCATTCAAGAACACTGTTCCTAAGTTATTTCCCCACAAAGTAAATATCCAAGAATTTTTTTTTTTGTCTCTGAAATCAGAAGTTCTAATCTCTAGATTTAAAGACTAAAATTTACTTGACACTGAGTTTAGAGGGCTAAGAACTGTGAATATATACCAAGGGAAGAGGTGATAATCCTCAATTCTAATAAGTTTACAATTGAAAGACTTAGGAAAGGTGAGCAGCATAATAAAAAAAAAGTCCCTAAAACTTGAAAATATATTTGCAAACTTCCTCACCATAGAAGATAATGATAATAGTTTAATGTGCTATATTCCCAATTCACCCCCTTTTACTAAGAGCCAGACTTTAGTAATACCTCTTCTCCTTTCTACCCAGTTTTTATACTTGACTCAACTACCAAATCTAACTTCTACTTGTTTCTAAAAATTCATTTAACTTAGGACTTTATTGCCACTAACCTATTTTAAATCTAGTCTAAAGACCTCCTCTCTCAACTGAGTTACTCCCAGACCTCCTGACCAAGCCACCCATCTCCACTTCCTGTCTCCTACTGACACATTTCACCTTCCTTCAACCACAGGGCCTTGGTGTATGCTGCTCCAATTGTCTGAAATACTGTGTTACCAACTCTGGACTAACGAATACCAATTTATATTTCAGATCTTCATATAAATCCTGTGTGTCAGAGAGAGAGATTTTTCCTGACATTAAATTAAATCATTCTCTGATGCTATTTGCCTCTTATTATTAACAGCAATGATTATAGTTTGACATCACTATTCATTCCTGTGTTTGCTTCATGTGTCTATCCCACTGCATACAGGTTCCATAACATCAGAGCTTATACCACATTTATTCACTACTGCATGTGTCCACTAGTTAACAGTTTTCCTGGCATAAAAGAGGCATGCTATATATTTTAAAAATTTTTTTGTACTGGGAATTGAACCCAGGGGCACTTAACCACTGAGCCACATTCCAGCTCTTCCTATTTCTTATTTTGAGACAGAATCTCACTAAGTTACTTAGAGCCTTGCTATGTTTCTGAGACTGGACTCAAATTTGCAATCCTCCTACTTCAACCTCCCAAGTCTCTGGGAATACAGGTGTGAGCCACCACATTCAGCTTCAGTATATTTTTAGATAAATTAAGAATAAGCAAAATAATATTAAGCCATGTGATCAGTACTATATATTTTAAATGCTTTGGGAACACTAAAGGAAAAAATATTAAAGAGGTTTTAAAATAAAATTTATTCTCATCAAAATCTCATAAAACTGCCCTGTTAACATCCACGGATACCATCTGCTCACCTGCAAGAGGTATTTCTGTGCACACATTGCATAAACAGATAAAAGAATCACTGCTTATTGAAGTCTTATTTATTTATTTACGTCAACTTTTCTATTTGTTCACGGTTTTGTGGGAGTAAATATTTAATTTGAAAAGATTTTCATGTTGACTGGTAAAAATACATACAAATTCACACACACAATGTTATTTGCTAAATAAAAAGCCTTATTTATTAACAACAATAGCCTACAGTATTCTTTTTTTAAAAAATAGGAATTTTAGTCACAATTATCACTGATACTCATTTTAATTATACTTTCAAAGTACATATCTTAGAACAGTAACATAAAAGTTTGTGACATATACAATCCAAATAAGAAAGTAAGTCGCTGTAAAGTAAGTGAAATACCAGAGGTTTTGTGAAATATTGAAGGTTATATGCTAAATGCTGCAGTGTCAGATCACTAGTTAAATCATCAATATTAATTGGCTACATAGTATTCCTATATTCATCTATTTATCAACTAATGTCAAAGATCAAAAATACTTTAAATGAAAATTCCAAGACTTTTCAAAGTCAGCGACTATGCTACTACAACAAATACTGTCCATTAAAAACTCTGAAAGCCCTGGGAAGTAACTTGCTACAAAGGTCATGGAGAGATTTATAATCAGCCTTGTTAGATGCCAAAGCTCTCTATATAACAGTGTTTCCCCAATGGCCAAACTACAAATGGGTCACTTTTTTGTGTGATCTTTAAGAATTACATTCCTATGTATCCAGAAGAGCTAAAATAGAACTGGTAATCATTTACCTAATCTTCCTTCCATCTTCCTTTCTATTTTTCTCTATCTATTTCTATCTTTATCTCTATCTCTCACCTCCATCCTCTCCAGTTATCTAGGCAGACTTTTGGGTGTTGTTGGAGGCAACCCTTTTATTAAATGATCCCAGAGCATCCTCTTGATCCATTATAAATCCTCACACAGCCCTCCCCGGCTAACCAGTAGCCACCTCTTCACAGCCTTCTCTCTTTGCTCTCAGAAGCAGCTGCAGTTGGTCTCACACGTTCAAGGTGTGGACATACTGTCAGCCTCTGCTCACACAGGTTCCAGATCTGCAGATCAAACAACCTTGAATTTTTAAAAATATCTTTTTAAAAATTGTCTAAATTAAACATACACAGACTTTTTCATCGTCATTTCCTAAACAACATAATTATTTATGTATTAATTACCCTGTATTAGGTATTACAAGTAATTCAGAGATTATTTTTAAAAGTAGAGGAGGCTATGTATAGGTTATATGCAAATACTATATCATTTTACTAAGGTACTCATCTCAGGCATCATCTGATTTTGGAATCTTCCAGGAGTCCTGGAACCAGTCCCCAATGCACACCTATGGATGACTGTATATGATACTCCAGAACCTCCGGTCCCCCAATTCCAGAAAGCAGTGCATCCCAAACTCAATAAGGGCTCCTCTCACTTGGTTTAGAGTGAAGGATGAGCACCCTCCTCCAGCCCTACATGTACATCAGGATGCCTACTTCAACCTCACACATGGGATGGGCAATAATTAATTCTCTATATAATAGTGTTGGAAAAATTCATACCGTATTCTGAATGAGTATCTGCTAATGGGGGAACTTATTATACCATTCTTGATGTTTGGGATCTCAGTCAAAACCAAGGTAGACTGAATCCTATTTCAACATCGTTTTACATTTATAAAAATAAAAATGTATGAAGGACTAGAGAGAAATACCACCAGGATGCTTCTTTTTAAAGTAAAAAATATCATTCATTCTTTGATAAAATGATACAGTTCTGGCTGTGCCCCTTCTGCTTTCCTCTGTCATTGCTGTTCTCTGTGATTTTGTCATATGAGTTTAGAGCCCCTTAAAAATCAGAAAAACACAAGAATATTGATGTAAATTGGCAAGATAAATCTTACAGGGGTGATGAAAATGCTCCAAAATTAATTTGTGATGATGACTTCACAATTTGGTAAATTTACTAAAAATTAACAAATAGTACACTTGAAATGGGCAAATTTTATGTAAAATATGCATGGATTTTTTTTTGGAAGTTTGTCTTTCTATATTACATAATGTGCCACAAAAAAACATCCTAGGAAATACTGAATATATTTTGTAAAGTTTTCTAAAACTAAAGAATCTTTCTATTTGGTAGAGGAATCAGGATTTACATGAATGCAATCTGTTAGGATTACATTAAAGTACACAGCCAAGTACTGGCAAGATCAGGGAAGAAAGTTGTACTTGGAGGCTGACCTGACACTTGAGGTCAGCTCAGAGCTGGAGAACTGATCTACAGCAAGGACTTAATGATCCAGGGCAGGAGAAGAGGCTGAGGCATTGCTGTCAGAGGGGGAGGCGCGGGTTGTTGCCCGTAGGCAAAGAAGAATAGGGCTGGCAAATGGATCAAGAGGTAGGAGAACGGGGTCTTTGTTCTATCCTGTGTGGGATTTACTGACCTTGAGTAATTCTTTTCACCTGTCTCTCAGTTTTGTTATCTGTGAAACACACTTTCAACTGATATATAAAAGACAGTAATACCCCTTGTCCATTTCCCATAAGTACAGGGAGACAATGAGAAAATGTGTGTAAAGAAAGCTGAAAAACACAATGTAGCCATAAGATGTAATGCCGTAAGACAGGCTTACCAGGGAAACCAAGGCTGGGCCTCTGCTTGGAGGGATTTGGAATGGTAATAAGATAATAGGCGGGAAATATCTTAGCCTGACAGAAACAGAGAATCTATCTGAGTTAAAGAAATTGTGTGTGCATGAGCAACCATCAGAGACACAAACAGCACAACAGCTCAACTTGTAAAAGGCTGGAGAGAGTCCAAAGGACCATAAATAGAAAAGTGGTCTTAACATTCTGAATGGAGGAAGTTCCTGAAAGTTTTAGGGCTTTTTGAAAAATATCGATATAGTCGCTTCCTTAATATGAACAATGACTCTTTTAGAGCTATTTTGAAAATTCAAATATGTAAATGAAAACAACTATTTGGTTTATGTAGCACGGTAGATCTTACTATGAATTGATGGAAAGAATGCTAATACTACCACTGCCTCCTCTCCTCCCTCTTCACCATCAACACCGTCATGATGACCATCATCACCAACCACCATGCCAACCACACCAGCAACAACTATTCAGTCACCTACTGCCACTTCAACATCATTGGCAACAATCACCATCAACACCATCAAAACCCACCCCAATACCAAGAGCAACAACCATCAATATCACCACTAACAACCCTAACACCATCAGCAACACATACATATGCCTCTACTGTAAATTCCTAATTTATTCAGCCAAGCATGCAGAGTTTAACAGGAAAAAGGTATCTATACAAAATAGCGGTAGATACAGCATATCTTTGCATATATTTTCCCTTCTTGTCTCCCTATGGGGTTTACTGGTGTTGCCAATGACCCTCCCTCTCCAGAGGAGCAATTTACCACCAGGAATGAGAAGGAAACTCAATTCAGATGAAAAAAACCCTAGAAATCTCCTGTACAACATAATGCCTATAGATGACAATACTGTATTTACTAAGATGACTGATCTTAGAGAAAGTGGTCCTAACATATCCACAAATATGCACAAATAAAGTGACAGAAGGAAACTTCTGGAGGTGATGGATAAGGATATGGCACAGATTGTGGAGATGGCTTCATGGATATGTACTTAACTCCAAAATTTTCAAGTTGTAAATATTATATATTTACATCTTTTAGTATGTCAATCATACTTCAATAAATTTTAAAATAACGAATATGCCATATTTAGCAAAGGTAAAAACGAATCCAAAGCTATTGAACTATAGAGAGAACTGTAACTACATGACCAGAATGTTTTTGCGAATATTCATAAAAAGATATTTACAATTTTAAGTGTTCTTTACCTCTATTCTCCATCATAAAAAAGGAGACTACGCAATAAACTATAGCAATCAAGCTTCTGAGTGCTAGAGAAATAATTTTGAAGGTCAATTGTTTCAAACCCAAAATACTGCATTGTAATGACTTCAAAGTAAAAAGAAGAAAAATAAACCAATTTCTCACCAGAATTCTGCCCTTCCACCCTCAGGCTTAGTTCACATTTTGGAAGAAGGCATGCTAACAACTCTGCTTTTTCCAGTTGAAATGGTTCTACAAATATCTCGTATTTATTCCCACTGGTCATATTCCAGGAGGTCATATTCCCAAGAGGAGGAGGTGGGGGAGATGGGAAGCAGAGGAAACCCCCAAGTTTCCTGAATTCTATCCCCTCCTCTGGTCTTGCAGTCAGCCACAAAGCCCAGCTGCACAGAGTTACGTTGATTTCAACTCACTCTAAAATGGATCGGAGAGGGTTTGAGATACACGGGTATTTGATCAAGAATTTTGAAACTTTCTAATTAAAAAATTCAAGCAAGATAAATTAAAAAATAAATTTAAATTAAAATCAATGCCAAGGAAAAAGAAAAAAACATAAGTAAAAGAAAAATTTAAACTCAAATCCAGTATATCATAAGATAATAACTGAGGCTATGTAAGAGTCTATACTGAAAAAGACTAATTATTCTCTGCTACCTACTACATGATTAATAAAATGTAAAGGTCATACTGAAGTTGATATGAACACTACACAAAATACAAGTCTGTTCATTGAGTAAATCTTTTCTGTGTACCTAGACTGCAACGGGTACTGTTCCTGGCTCTGGGGAACACCAAAGAATACTGTGCATAAACTTCCTGCTCTCCCGTCAAAGAAGACAGATAACGTGAAGACGAGTAAACCAAGCTATATGTTAAGAAGATGGTAAGTTGCAAGGTGAATCGTGACTATCAAGAGGCGGGGAGTGGTACTACTTAAATAGGTGGTCAAGACCTTCCTCACAGACAATCTGAGTGAAGACTTGGAGGTAAAATGTCAAGAGTCATCCGTAGAGAAGACTGATCTCTGGAAAGGAAATAGTAGCTCAAAGATTTGATATTGGAAAGTACATTCTTATGCTTTGATCTAGAATATCCCCCCAAAGGCTCATGTGTTGAAGGCCTGGTCCCTGACACAGCAGCATTCAGAGGTGGGGCTTTGGGGAAGTGATGGGGACCATGAGGGCTGTGACCTCATGGGTGGACCCATCCATTGACAGCTGAATGGACTATTGGGAGATGGTAGACACTGTAGGAGGTGGGTCAGGGTTGGAGGAAATAGGTCACTAGGGACATACCCTGGAAATGTATTTCTTGTCCATCTCCGCCCCCCTTCCCAGATGCCATGCACTGAGCTACTCTCCCCGTCATACCCTTCCACCATGATGAACTGCCTCACCTCAGCCCAAAGCAATGGAGCAGCCAACCATGGACCAAAACCTCTGAAACCCTGAGCCAAACTAAATCTCTCCCCGTGTAAGTTGTTTTTGTCAAGTATTTTGGTCACAGAGACAAAAAGTTAACTAGCACAAGCCTGGCGATCTGCAGGAGGAGCAGCAAGGAGTCCACTTCATCTGGAGCAGACTGAGCCAAATGTGGAGAAAGTAGAGTAAGAAAACTCATTTAAGCTAAAAGCACTTTGGCCCTATGATACAGAGTCGATGAGCAGCCTTCAAACATGTTTGCTCATGTATAATCTCAAGATGAAGCAAAAAACAAAAATATCTTTGTATATCCTCCTGAATTTTTGTTTTCCACCTCCAAGACGTTTTAATTTGATATCATCCTAAGTTTATAGGATTACAAATAATATAATTTCTGACATATGACGTCGTAAAATTTTAAAACTGTACTATCCCACCATTATCCACTTTAAAAATATCTTGTCCAACTTCAGGCTCTTCTTTATCAGTGGAAAGGTTTATATGTCAGTTTTTCTCTTTTAATTCATACCCAGTCCACTTCTCCACAGAATTTCATCCTAATGTAGCATATGCTTATGTTGTTTATGTTGGAGAGTCTTTTATTGCTCACACTACTATACTTTTCTGCAAGGAAATATGTCAAATTGCTGCTCTGTTTGGTGCTCAGGCTGTTTCTACCTCCCTGCACAATGTCCAAAGCTAAGATCTGGGATGGAAAAGAGAGATTGCTTGGCTAATTGGAGGAAAGAGTGCTGGTAAACAGGGATGTAGGAAATGAGACTAAGCATATAGTCCAGACTTTGGGAATTGATGGCCTTAAAACCTTCCCTACTTTGCTGAGTGTTTCTGTGTACCCCACTCCCCACAAGGAACACCCATTTAAAGCCCCTGAGTAGATCATCCATTTATCTGGGCACTAAAGCAGATCCAAACAATCTTATATGCATAATTCTGTCCTAGCTGCTTGGTTCACCCTATGATCCCTTGCCAATTGCTTTTACAATTTTACTTTGAGGCCATGCTGTTAAAATACAAAAGAGTTTTAGGAGAATCAGCATTAAAAAAATTTGATGGTTTTCAGAACAAAACATAGTGTATTCTTTGTGGGGATTCCTGGGAGAGTCTTTTCTGATGTTGGTGCCAAGAGTACTTACAATCATCCTGCACAACAGATTTATCTTTACTTCTACAAGAATTTATCCTTCCCAATGGCGGATAGAAAGTTTAAAGCCAAAATTGTGCCTGTGTGTCTTAGGCTTAGGTAATTCTGGCATGCACTTTAATTGTATTCATACTTTCATTTTGTCCCCAACTTCTTCCTTACTTTTAAGTTATTTTTACTTGATATTTTTATGCATAAATATACATTATTATGTATGCATAAGATAACAAATATAAAAATACATATATACTGGAGTTTTGACCTATTATTCAAACTTCTTTTATTTACATAAAGGGAACCAAGCTATTTCCCTTTAAAATATTGCCTATTTTTTTAAAACTTGAAGTCATGAATATGCTACAGACTGTCACATAAAACCTAGTTCTCAAGACCAAGGTACAAACATTTGTCTCCCAGAGAAATTCAAAACTAAACAGGTTGCACAAGTATTTAAACAACACAGCAACCATAATAATAAAAACCAAAACCTGTTTCTCAGTTTCAATCAACAACTATTTTTTGAGCTCTACTCTATGTCACTGAGTTAGATCTGAAGAACTCAAAGGAAAATAAGAATGATTCATGAGTCAAAGAGCCTAGTAGAGTCTGTGGGGGAGAAGAGAATAACACATTAGATTTCATCTGCAGAACCGATGATGAAAACCATGCCCACAGACTGCATGAGTCTCTATGAGCTAGGTAAATTTCCACAGTGCAAACAGAGATGCAAAGAGGACAAGCCAAGACAGTTCTCTTGGTCACGCCTGGGTCGTGTGGTGTGTGTGCACATATATATATGCATATGTATAGGTGAGGATGTGTGAATATGCATAAGTATACTGGATCATTAGCACCACGAGGTTATACAAAACAGGGACCAATTAGTTCTGCCTATGGGGAAAGAGAAGAAAGGCTTTATGTGGACTGCATGGTTTAGAGAAGCCCAAGTTATCCAGCACTCTGGTTATCAGAGTAACCGAAGAGTTAATTTTCATCTTAGGGTAACACCAGGTTAAATTTAGGGGGAAAAAAAGAACTCACCTAATACAAAGAAGACTGTGCATGGTTTACTGCACAGTTAAGTGAATAATAATGTGCAGGACACTAAAATCCTGGTCTCAGGTGTGGCCAAAAAACAGTCTCCACTCTCTCCCAGTTTTGATCTCTATTTATCTTGTGTTATGGAAATTTACTTAGTGCGTAGTGACCCGGGGCGACTGTGGGCATGGCTTTCATCATTAGTTTTGCAGGTGAAATCTAAATCCTTATAAGCAACCTAAAAATCCTTCCAAAGTCAGGGTCTGACAAAAGGGGCACCTGATTGGAATTCATTAAAAACTTTCATAAGTGCAATTTCATTTTATGATGTAACACATCTCATTGTTTACAGAAATATGATTTGGAACTGATAGCACTGCATCCGTTAAGCTCAAAAGATAAGAGAACTAGCCTTGACTCAACTCCCTGGAATACTTTATAACCTTTTGCTAATGAAGAAAAATTTCAGGCTTTGTCTCTTGCTTTTAGCTAAAAGCAATTGAATATAATGGTAAGCAACTTATAATTTTCAGCCAAACAATTCAATTCTTCACATTCCCAAGATCCATGATCTATGGGTCCTTTTCTGTATGCCCCAAGTTGTTCCTCTCTTATGTCAGTCAGACAGGCTGCCAATTTCTTGAATTATCATGGCCCTGATTACTCTTTGCTGGAAATTCTCAGGCTCCAAAATTATTTAAAGTTAAATTTAAATGTATCCTATTTATCAATTTTATTGCTCAAGAAAGTTGACACCATTGATATTCTTGGGATTAACCCTATTTAATACAGCCTCCCAGAGTGAAGCAATCCCAGAATTCTCTCTGTAATCATGGCACACAATCCAATGTGGCTCACAAGTACCCCAAATGAAGAAAAGTTAACCCTGCAAGGGTTCATGACAGCTCTTCCTACAGTGACCCTGCCTTGATGTTCTTCCGTCATCTGCCTTTAAAACACTGGGTATTTCCTTGAGAGCAGTTATCTCATTTCTACTTGCCCATTTTACTTTCTGTCACATTTTCCTGCCTCCTTTCAACTCTAGGTTCAAGCCAGATTCATGATCCTACCTCCTCTTACTACCTCCAGAACCACCACCTGACCATCATCCCCCTTTCTACACCAACCAACCTCCTAACTGATCTGTTTACACCCTGACTCCCTAGAGTCAATTCTCTGCACGACAGCAAGTGAGAACTTTTGAAGGCTGCCAGTCAAATCAAGGCTCTCCTATACCCAAACTACTGCCACGGCTTCCCAATCTCACTCTCATTAAAAAATCTAAATATCACCACCTCCTCCATGGCTCTGCTCTAGCCCTCTCAGGCCTCCTTGCCATTCCTTAATTATGCCAAGTGGGATTCTCAGGGTCTTTGCACGGGCTGTTCCTTGTGCCTGGACACCCTTTCCCATACACCTCCTAGTTCACACCCTCTCTTCCTCCCCTCAGGTCTCTGCCCAAATATCATCTTGCCCAAAGGACCGTCCTGACCAACATACCCCTCAACCACCTTCTCTTTTCCCTTCATTCTGCCACATTCTGCTTTGTCATACTTACCACTGCTTGGAATGTCTGCCAGCTTGGGTATCAGCCTGTCAGGCTCCTCCCAACATACAACAGCATTGTTGTATACTTGAATACTGCAACAGGTCTAGCATCTAGAACAGAACCTGGTGATTCACAGGGGATTCTAATCACTAATTGGTTTTAAAAAAATCCTACATAGAGTCCTTGGGTCATTCTTAACACTACTGCCCCAATTTAACAGCAAATAGTCTCTCATGGGCCCATTCTTATAATATCCACGCTAGCATACCTGACTTTATACCCTGATATGCCCTTCTAATTTTTCCTCTGTATGCCTACCAGAGTGATATAATCTACCATCTCATCTTGTCTCTCTCTTACTCAAAATTTTCTTCAGTACTTATAGATTATTATACAACCTCTTTTGCAAGTCGTATAAAACTTTCAAGATTTGGTATCTGCCTACTGGCTAAGCTTCATCTCCCATTAGAGCCCCATAGACTGCATTGCTTGCCCCAGTGCCTGTCCACTTGCTTCATTTCTCTATCTGGAGCAGCCTCCTCTGCTTTGTCCACCCGGTAGCAACTCATCTAAATGGCCCCGTTTCAGATGCTACCTTCTCAGCAAAGCCTTCCCTGATAGCCCCAGAACAGCCTTAAGCCCTCCCTTTTATATCCGACTTCATCTTGCACGTACTTTCATGAAAGTACATCACTATATTTTATTATAATTATGTATTTTTCATGTGAGCCTCCAGTGAACCACTAATGTCTTAATGAAAGGGACTTTGTTTTACTATTCTTCATATTCCTAATGTTTGGTTTATAGTAAGTGCTCATTAAGTACTTCCTTATAAATGAATTAATATGAGACAATGATAGCAGAACACTCTACAAGAGTTGATGCTCTGAGTTTGGGAATGCAAAAAATATTAGTGATATTCAGTTGCAAATTTAAACAGATATGTTTCTGTAATTCGATCACCAATTCAAAATATGGGTTTTTAAATGAGAAATAAAAGAAAAAAATGAGTCAATCACAACCATATAGGCAAATACTGAGATTTTTTACAGTAAAGTACAACCTCCAGGGACTTTATTCTACAGTGTCTAGAAAACACTCTCATTGCCTGAATACTCCTGGAGATATGGAAAGACTTAGCCAGTACCTGTCATAAATCATAGCAAATAATTTATCTAATGAAAAAGACTATGAAAGATATATATGAAAAAATATTTTAAAAACACTACAGAAATTCATAAAAGATTTGAATAAATGAGAACCAACAGGGAACAACTGGTTGAATATTATAAAGAATTCTTCTGAGATAAAGCTATATGTTTAACTTAACCTTTCCCCCAGAATATGATTTTACTTCTATAACTAGACAATATCTAAATTTCCTATAAAAAATAAGCATGTAAGTAGATCCAGGGATATTCTGCAACCAAAAAGGGCAATAAAGGGAAACTAGCCACACCATGTATATAAATAAACAAAATTAGAGGAATTAATAAAGTATGGAACTACCCAACAAGACAATGACTCTCCAAAAAGACTTCATTTAGACATTTAACAAGTGATGCTAATATTACCCTTCCACTCACCTCCACTCTGATCCAAGTAACCAATTAGTTTTCTAGTAACTAGTAGCTAGTTTATAACTAGTTTTCAAGTAACATAAGTTTTCTTCAAGAATTACCATAGAACAAGGTAAAGATAAATTATTCAAGAAATGTTGGGGAGAACTGAGTAGTTATTGGAGAAAAATAAAATTAAGGCTCTTTCATTATTAAACCAAAACATGTATGATGAATCAGACAAATATAATTATATTCACATAAAATTTAAATTATAAAAATATAAAAGGAGCTGGGTTCAGTGGCACACCCCTCTAATCCCAGCAGCTCAGGAGGCTGAGACAGGAGGATCATGAGTTCAAAGCCAGCCTCAGCAAAAGCGAGGTGCTAAGCAACTCAGTGAGACCCTGTCTCTAAATAAAATACAAAATAGGGCTGGGGATGTGGCTCAGTGGTCAAGTGTCCCTGAGTTCAATCCCCTGTATGCCCCCCCCAAAAAAATACAAAAGGAAATGTAAAAGAATGAATTTTATGATCTCAGAGTAGCTTAGGCTTTTCTCATTACTATGCAAAATCCAGAAACTACAGAAGAAACACGGAACTTTAATTACATAAAATCTTTAAATTTCTCTTATGCTTTGAATACTATAAACAATATCAAAGACAAATGCTGGGCTGGGGATATAGCTCAGTTGGTAGAGTGCTTGCCTCACATGCACAAGGCCCTGGGTTTAATCCCCAGCATCCATCCCATCCCCCCCCCAAAAAAAAATGACAAAATTAAGGGAAATCTTTGGTGGAAAATCACTATAAGGAAGTGTGAATTCTTTAGCCTAGAAAGAGCTCCTAAAAATCAAGATGATCCACCCAAACTAAATTTTTGAAAAGTGAGTCTACCAAGGGCAAGAACAAAGAGTTAGTTCATAGAAAAGGAAAATGCAGAGTAAACACAGGAGAGGATGTGCAAATGAAACTGTGAGATGCTACTGTGACCCAGTAAATTGGCCAAGATCAAAATGTTTGCTCCAGGCTTAAGTGTGAGGAAAGAGACACTCTTGTGCCTGGCTGCTGGGACGAACCTCAGTGGATGGCGATACAGTCGGAGCTATCAACGTTTTTGAACTCACTCTCCCTGTGACCCAGGCCTTCCTCCCTACAAGCTTATGGGCACCTAACGCTCTTCCCCATCCCCTGCCTCTATCTACACCAGTCCCAGCTCCTTGGCTATTCTCTCCAGGAACTGCAAGGGCCGCGGCAGCAGGAGCCTGTGGAGATCACAAGACACCATAGGAGCAGCCATTCCTATGCCTCTGGAATATCAGCAGAGAAAAAAGAATCCACCATATTTTCCACTGTCTTGCTCTTTTTCTCCTTCACCTCACTTTTCTCTTTTCCCGCCTGCAAGGGATCCCGTGACCACACCGTCCTCCGCTCCATTGCCCAGTGCATCCCTGAGATACACACTTGAAAGACAATCTAAGTAAATTCCAAATCGCAATAAGTGCCTAAGGGACTGATAGCAAACAAACAAACAAACAACTTTGTTAGATTTCTCCAAAGAGCTTCACAAAATCATTAGGCACAAACAGGGAGAAGAAAGTGTGCTTATCATTGTTAAGTGACATTCTGCCAAGCTGAAAAGTACACACATCTCTCCATAAGAGCACTTCTCCAAACACTGAACCCTAGAGAGACAAGAATGACAGTGAGCTCACAGTGTTTAAGTAATTAACCATCTTGCCAACACTGTCCAGGTATTACCTAATCTATCATTTGTAACAACCATGAAGGAAGGATTATTAGTTACCCCCCTTCCTATAATTGAGGATAAGTAATGCACAAAGAAATGAAGCAACTTGCCAAAGGCCCAAAGGTAAGTACGTGGCACAACCAGAATGGGAACAAATTATCTGCCCCAAGCCTGGACTATCTACCACCAGGAGATATTTTCCCTTAATCCTAATTTTTTTTAAGAGACAAGGTAGAAATATTGACTGAAAGCTTGCTTGGAGCAGAATGGAACACTGGTGATGAGTTAAAGATCATGCAGAATATGGAGTGAGAATTTCTGGAAACCCATAAATACTACTTTTTTGTTTCAAGGCATCATTTCCATTAATCAACTCACACAGAAGTTCTACACTGGACAGAACCTGGTTTTGTAGAGGTCACTCATTAACACACACATATTTTGTTGTTGTGCTCACCTGTAATCCCAGCGGCTCAGGAGGCTGAGGCAGGAGGATCCTTGAGTGCAAAGCCAGCCTCAGCAATGGCAAGGTGCTAAGCAACTCAGTGAGACCCTGTCTCAAAAGAAAACATAAAAAGGGCTGGGGGTGTGGCCTCAGGGGTTAAGCACCCTGGGTTCAATCCCTAGTACCAGAAAATATCTATTTATACGTATATCTCAGTGGTTTTATCCTCCATCCCTCTTTTCCTCCCAAACAGAAATTCCTTGCCAGTTTCCTGTAGGGTCACTTTGTAGTTCCCTACTCCTCCCTCTCCAAATGAGCTGTGCCCATTACTCTTCCCAGGGCTGCAGCTACCCACACTCAAAAGCTCCCCAGTTCTCCCAGCAGAACACTCCACTCTGTTTCTCTCAGACTCAAGTGAGATCCATTTCTATCCTGTGTCCTTCATTGAAATCTAACAACTTAACCCTTGAGAAAAATTCATGAGCTTTTATGTCCACAGCGCTTTTGCTTTAAACCAATTCAAGAACTATATGCCTGATGATAACTTTTGTTCACAGCACTCAAACTGTTCAACAGCTACATTTATTTAGGAGAAAACCCCTCAAGTTTCTGATCATTATGGTTTGGATGTGAGGTGTCCCCCTAAACTCCTGTTAATGCAGGAATATTCGGAAATAAAACGATCAAATTACGAGAGATGTAACCTACTGGGCCCGTTCTGGGTTGAATGGACTGAGTGGGTGGTGACTGTAGGCAGGTGGGCCATGGCTGGAGGAGGTGAGTCAAGGAAGGGGACATCTTCCTGCGATCCCTTCCTCTCCTCTTCTCTCTGCCTCCTCACTCTACCATGAGCCGAGTGCTTTTCCTCCCCTGGAGTCTTCCACCATGATGTGCTCCCTCCCCTGAGGCCCAGAGCCATGGAGTAGGCTGTCTATGGACTGAGACCTCTGAGACCATGAGCCCCAAGTCAACTTCCCTTCCTCTAAGTTGTTCTTATCGGGTCTTTGGGTCACAGCAATGCAAGCTGACCAAACCAGTGGTCAGAAAGTAAATATTAGAACAGTAAGTCAGATAGAAAAATGGAGATAAAATAATTTAAACACAGTGTATATGTTACATAAACCCAAAGAAAGCTGGATATGAAGGAAAGAACAAAAACGTCCTTTATCTATTTTTCTTCAGAGTACTTTTCACCTAACAAAATCTAACAAGATTTGTATTTCCTCAGGCTCTCATCTATTTCCTTCTCCTAGTCCTACCTGAAGGCTAGCAGGATGTGGACTGATTGACTGCTGTTTCTTATGCCTGCAGCATACTAAGTGTTCAATGAATACTTGTGGAGTGGGTGTGAATGAATGAATGCATGAATGAAGCTTCTTTTCTATCTCACCATCTCTTATTCTAGGAGCAAACTTGACTGGCTTTCATGGACTGGCCAAGGTATTTACAGATATTCCTCCAAATATTTCAAAATCTTTTTACGTTAACTTCAAGGTGGCGAGCCATCTGATCTGATCCAATTCTGAAGTGTACGAACCTATCAACTTGCCCCTTCCCTACAAATATGTTTACTTATTCTTCTGGGGAAAACAAAAAAAGAACAAAGAGACACAGCAGAGCTCATCCTTTGGAAATGGACTGCATCTGTTGGAAGCGGAATTGTCTAAGCTACTTTTTCACTTCCATGAAACTAGCTTAAGCACACAGATTCCAGAGGTTCATAAAACAATTGTACTCCTTGCAAATATCACAAAATTAATTGCCAAAGAAAAAGACACATAACTAAGTAATGAGGAATAAGCAACAAAGGACCCCTGGGTTTCTTCCCATGATGGACAGTTTGTTCACAGGCACCTCCGTGAACAGAAGAAGTCTTACATTCTCTCCAGGTCTAAAGTGCTTGATTTAGGTTAGGTTTCCTGGCTCCATTTCCTTGTGATGACTTTGAATGTCAAGGTGGACCCTCAGGAATACAAGAGATTGGTGAGAAACAAACATCTTATGAGTTGTGTCCTTCCCAGATGAATAAAGACGTCTGATTTAATTAAACCTAAGGAGAGATTCTAAACAGATTTCCATTTGGCTTTCTTCCAGACTCTATTAATTATCCCTCAAATTTCAACACTAATAAACAGCCTTAGATCTTCTGACACCTTTCCCATCTCTCCCACCCAAAGATTTCTTGTCTTCCCCTGAATTTCCCACCTCTTCCCTTTCTGCCCCCCTGCTCCAAAGTCACCTCTTTATTGATGCATCCATCAGATCTTTAGATTCTCTCTCCTGCCAGCCCCTCTCTCTGGATTGCCCTCTCCACCTTTGGCCACATCTGCAAGTCTAAAGCCTCCTAGGCTTGCTATTTATAATAGTCTGCCTTGTAACTGGGTCATTTACACAAGGGGACTGATCCTTACTGGTTTGTGGTCGTTGGGAAGACAAGGATTATGTGGACCTTTAGTTTAGTTTGTTTGGTCTTTTACATCTTTCTTTGCTAGGGACCTAAAACAGTGTTTTGCTTATAGAAGGCACTTAAAATTTTGTGTTGTTTACTTTATTAAAATTCATTCAGAGCCAGAGACATTTTCTGGAGTTTAGCTTAGAATTTCTAATGGATGACATCAGGATATCTGCCAATCTCTTTATCCTATAATTCATGGATTTGAAAAATTAAAGTTCTCCACATAGCACCCCAGTTTCCAACACTAGCACTACATGTGTTTTAGATGGTGATTCCCCACCCTTTGTTCAGGATTACTGGTTATCTATCATACTGTCATCACTGAACCAGGCCTTGGGGTAGCGAGATGAAAGTATAGTCCCTGCCTTCAAGGAACAAAGAGTCTATTTGGGAGAAGAGAAGTAATTATATTATAGTCTGTAAAGTCCTATGAAATCTTTGTCCTGAGGGATCTAAGAGGACAGAAATGGTCTACCTAGCTTAGTTTTGGGGAGTAGGGGTTAGTAAGGATGTTTAAAACCTTTGAGGGAGATGATATCTAAACTTGCCTTGAAAGTTTAGCCTCTAGAGAGGACACAGTGTGTGCAAAGGCACTGAGGTAAGTAAGAGCTCTGTGTATTTCTAAGCACTGCAAATGGCTACGATATTTGTAGGACATTCTTCCGTGGGGGCTTCAGAACAAGGAAGCAAGAGCTGTACATTATGATGGGCCTACTGTGCAAGGCCAAGGGGTTTGGTCTTTAACCTGCAATGAGTTGTGTCAACCAGACTGTCAATTTGAGATTCCAAGGAATAAGTTAGTTTCACTAAAAAAATGAAAATGTCATTTTGCAAATTTGCAGCAACAGTATGAACAAGTTTAGCTAATTAATCTCTTTTGTTCAGTGAGGGAACAAAATCAGAAGCTAAAGATGTTTTGGAAAACTGGAAGACACATGTTGCAATAACAGCAAAGGTACCTTTTTATGAAAATAACTTCTCTATGTGAAAACCACAGGCAAAATCGCCCAAGCAAATGATTTTCCAAATGGATTCTCTGAGAAATTGTGTGAAAGAATAACCCAAACATGGCTGGGAATCAAAAGACAGTAAATGCCATGAAGCCTAAGTAGACTCCGCTCCACGGGAGTGATGGTCACATCTGGCTCTGATGGTTCCCTAAAGCTTGACCTCAGGGTGGACACAGTAGGCACTCAATATGTATCAGGGAAATTAAAGAATGTATGAAAGAATTGATCCAAAAACATCACCTGCTTTACAAAACAGAAATAATCATTTAAATTGTTTAAGTGCAAACAGAAGAAAACTAAGGACGGTGTTTGTAAAATTTTCGATGTGTTCCTAAGAAAAGCAGAATTTCAAAGTAAAAAAAAAAAAAACTGCATTACCACACAAGCATGAACAAATTTCCATAAACATTTGCTCGATGTGACTCACTCTGACTGGTACAGTCACGTCATCTGCATGAAATGAACCCAGGCATAATGGACACCAGTGAGTTAGATGCCACAAAGCAGTTTTGTGAGCAATGAATGACATGGTAGTGTCAGCTGAGTCTCGTAGAAGGGGCCCACATGGGGAGTAGGGCACAGTTCTGGTTAAATGCACCTTGCACTCAATCCATCTTGCCCAGGTGCTAAGCAGATTGCAGACCCTGAGGAAGTCACTCACATTCCTTAACTTCTATAAAGTAAGAGGGTTGGTAAGATGCTCCTCAAAGTCCCTTTTGATGACAAGAGTCATTTCAAAATGTCCATGGTAAGCAGAAAGCCATAAGCCACGTTCGTGAAGTTTTGACATTATCTCACTTTCCTAAGTAACTCTAATGATTCATCATGTCAGAGTTCTGGGGGGATTTATACAGCCGGAGGAAGGGACATGCTACCCCCTCTAGAAAGATCAAATATGGGTCATTTGTCTCCAAAGTGACCATCCATCTGGTATTAGAGAGAGATACAGGAACATTTCACAATGTTTCACTGTGAAAAACTAAAGCCTTCTGAGATCATCTGGCCCAAACCTAAAGTAGCAGATACAGAATTTAGGGCATAGAGCCAGTCAGTGGCAGGGTCTAGACTGGAATCCTAGGGGTCCTGAAGATATTCCTGCATTGACTGGCTGTGGTCTCTGCTGGTCTCTGACACTCAGTCCCTCTTCAACACTCACAGGAGGTCCCCAGTGGCGGATCAACAGGAAAAATGGAATTCCTGCTGAATTACAGTATGTCTGTTATCCACAGAATGGCTGCTGGCTCACACATGCCAAAAGGTCACCCAGCAGATGCCGAAGAGGGGGTCAAAGATTTCTATTAGAGAAAAGGTTCACAAGACCTGTCATGATGTGTTTTTAACAATTATTTCTTGGATATTCAGACTTAAGAGCCAACAGCCTGACTGAAAGAATTAAATGCTAAATTTAGTGAAAAAAAAATTTCCCCTTTCGTCTTACATTATTTTAGGGCTGTGATTTGGTGCTCCTCCAAAGTTCTGCCATCTCCCTCCACCACCCAGGAGGTAAAACTTGCAACATAAACATTTATGACAGCCTGGATAGATGATTTTGCTACTGAGGACATGGTTTTCTCCTACGAGGCTGATCTAGTGACTAAACTCCTAAATGAATTCAGTAGGGAGATCAAAAATGCAGGATTCAACACAGCTCATGAGGCATTTCTCCTGTTTTATACAATCTGTCTGAGTTGCCAAGTGAATAGCAAGTTCCTTTCAAAGTAGATCACCATAGCTGGTGTTAGAAGTGGTTTAGAATCTCTGCTAAAGAACAGGCCTCCCTGTAAGAAGCTTTACGTGGGAGTTGTACATTACTCTTTTTACTCTATAAAGGGGCTCATAGAGAGATGGTAAAAGGGAATATATTGACTTAATTCTATTGGAAAAAGCAATAGGAAAAATTCAGCCAACTTCCTAATGATGTGATTCATGCAGTTCCCAAAGGAAGGCTGTATCATGTAATTAAACGATTTTACTTTGTATCATCTATAACCCAACCCCCCCCCTTTACACAAAGACCTTTTAGACAGTAAACATGTCAAGCTTTGAGGGCAGTCCAACCTAGACAGATCTAGAATGTCATTAATTAAAATGCAAAACTGATTCTATTTCTGGTCCTGGTAATCAACTATGGAAAATAGTTTCAATGACAAGAATGTCTGCAGAAGCAAGAGGTTATATTTATATTAATGGGGGCAATTTCTTCGTTCAGTTACATGATTATAGTTTGAACATTTGCAGTTCAGTTACTAAAGTAGAAGCTGTAACCAACTCTTCATTAATCATCACACAATTCTCACTGTGCACATGTACTCTTGTTCACATATACACAGCAGAAGTGGGGAAGACAGAAAGCAGAGGATGAAAAATGGAGATGATTGATTCATAATACAAGCTGCAGGTTTCACATTAAAATATCAGCAAAAGAAACAGTCAAAGCACAGTTTTGATGGTAGCTGTAATTAAAGAGTGCGAAAGATGAATACCTGCATCTACACCAATCTAAGGTTTCTAGATCCATTTCAAATAAATTCAGTTTGCTAGGGTTGCAGGCAAAATCAATTGCAAGGACAGCAGCAAAATAAACACACACAAATAAAACCGTTGCAGTGACTTCCTCACACCAAGAGGCTACAGGCTCCACTCAGCATTGCTTTTATCAATTTTTCCTGCAGTAGTTTTCTATGCTGCCTTCAGAGACCCTGCAAAGGAATTAACATAAGAGCATGCTGTGAGACAAGGAAATGCTGAAGAATGCACTCTCCTAATTCAAAGAAATTCCCCAAGGCATTATCTGGAAGTGGGATGGGGAAATCCTTATCATAAAAAAAAAAAAAAGCTAGCTACAAAATGCTAGGCAATATCTCAGGAATTTTTCTTCTATTCTCTAAATGAGCATATTATTAAAAATATGCATACATAAGAGTCAAAAGTAAACAAACATCACATTTGTACATATGCTTATATATACATGTCTATTCATGTATGTGTGTATATATATACACACATTTATGTATATACAATTCTGATTACATAAGATAAACAATTTGTTTAGCAAAATAAAGAAAGCCTAAGGAATTTTTCTTTCAAAGCTATCGTTGCTACTAATTAAATGAAATCTAAATGCATCTAAGATTGCCGTGAAATACGGAGTCTATTTCCATGACACTCAACTTTCCATCTTGATGAATATCTCAAGTTGAGTTGCCAGGCATCAGACAAAATTCTTTCAAATGGAGAGGAAAAATTAAGCAAAGTTAAAAAAACATCGTTAAGAATGAAAGTAAACAACTAAACATTAAAGAATAATCAGAGGAAGCAGAGAAGTCTGCCAGTCATATCACAATACTGCTGCAAACCCCGATTGAGTGCAGGAAAGAACAGATATCAGAACGGATAATTCAGACAATGATGAAAGTATTTCAAACATTATTTAAGGATTCACAGGCTGCAGTCTGCAAGAAGAATCTTTTATTATTATTATTATTAACCTATTTGCTGATTTTACTCTTGAACTGGGGTTTCATGTAAATCATGTAAACATCTACAAATTCTGGCTTTCTACTTTACTGTATGCTTTTATACTTTAACCTTTCACCACAAAAACAAAACACCAAATATATCTACTTAGGACCCAGGGAACAGGATAAAAGCATATGCCTGATGTCATCACCACTATTTTAAGAGAACTCCACACAGACTGTGGAAATAAAAGCGGTGAGAACAAGCAAGACAGTTTCAGAACTTTGCATTCCAAACTCCCAATGAGAAGGGAGAAAGGCCAAAAATTTCACCCTGAATTCCCCCCATCATTCATCACACAAATCACAAGTCAGAGACTGAATTGCCTGGATGGCAATCCTTCCCAGAGGGAAAGGGACCAGTATTTTAAAATCCACATAAAATCAAATAAAAAAAAACCCATCTCCAGTCCAAGAATTGAAAAGGACTAAACAGAATCACAACTTCAAAGCATTTTCTTTAGGATGCTGCTTTGACCAAAATAATTCAGCACACCTGCAAGCAACACAAAACAAAAAAAAAAAAAAAAGAAAAAAGAAAAGTAAAAGTAAAACCTGCCAGTCAAGAAAGACTCCTGCAATGCACAAGTTCAACAAGGTGAAACTGAAATTTTCTTAGTTTCCTCTGGGCTCCAAGAGGCAGCCCGTAATAGATTTGAAGTTGAGGTGCTCTTTGCAGCCCACCTCTGGAGACGAGGTGGGAAATTAGAACACTATTCCAAGAGTACTGCCCTGCAATCAACAGCCTGCCACGCACATGTTCTTCATTGGAAACCTGCTTATTTTCTCTTAGAAAAGTCTAACCATTCTGATGATTTTAAAGCATTTTATCTCCCAGCAGGATGGTAAAACTCTATTGTCAACTCAAAAAATGTTCTGCTCATCGCCACCCTACCACTCTCTGAAGAGACTGCGAACTACAGCGTGCAGAACTGGGTTCCCTGAGACTCAGAAGGGAAGGAAGCAATGAGGTCATGCAATCTACGCCTTCTCGAGGGTGCAGGATTCCTCTCTCACTGCAAATGTTCCTGCCCAAGTTGTAAACCCCACAAGATACAAGGCCATCCATTCTGGACCCAAAGGCAGAGCAGCTAGCCCGGCTGGCTGCCCACAGCCAACTCCGACATAACTCACACGTGTATTTTCTTCTTCTCCCAGCAAGATGGAAGAGTTTGCAGTGTGGCAGGTCACCCCTGGCCCCTGCAGATCTGACAGCAGTGCCCCTCAGCACGCTGAGGATTCATCGTGCCCAAATTTGTCAGTCATCCTCCACAGACTCCCTACACACTGCTGCAGTTTACCATCGCGAACACATTTCCCCGGCTGCTGCTTCAAGGACAAAGAGAGAGCACTTATGTTTCCATCACAGCCGAAGAGCTCAGGTTGATGGAAAAAAAAAATAAAAAGACAGATAACCCAGACAAATGACCCCAGGCATTTCAGTCAGCCAGATCCTTCCAGATTTATAAGAACAGAAGAAATGCAGAAGGAAGGTCACTAAGCTTAGCTGCGAAGAGAACGGATCAGTTCACTGCAGCAGAGCGGCTCATTCAAGGCAAGCACTTACCATAAAAATAGAGTCAACAGAAGGAGAGCAGAGCCTTCCTCAGTGTCTTCCGCAGAAAGAAATCCACCAGGAACAGAGGCCGGCAAAGTGATGAGAGGCGACCAAACCACCGCACACAACTCCTTTTCAGCCTCCCCTCAGACCCGCATGCAGTTGTTTGTGATGTAAAAACCCTGAGAAGTCTGGAACAGGACTCTCCGGAGAGCAAGCCAGAGTGAAAACAGCCTGGTGAATTTCACCACGGTCTCAGAGCATCACGCCCAGGACTGGTCCTCCCCTGGGGCGCAGGGGCGGTATGTTGGGGTGGGGGTGGAAGGCACCAGGCTGGGCTCAGGGAGGGGAGAAGAAGGGTGGAAGCCTCTTTGGAGTGGAAGGAACTACTGCCGGTGAGAACATCAGTATTCCTTATCAGTTATTGCCAGTGACCAATCAGTCCAGACAGGGGGCCCTGTCAGTGTGACAAGAGAGCAGCAGACCACAGCCGGTCCTCCGAGTGACAGGACAGCCCCCTGCCTCGAACAGAAGTTTGGCAGGATTGGCATCTTACCCTTTACCCAGTTGCTGTTAATATTTGCTTGTATTTGCCAACTCCCAAAGCCCCACAGTTACACAAGCCACTCAGGAAGTTTCCAAAGCATCCCATAGATTCTCTGCAATAAACCAGATTTGAAGCTCACCCTAAATGATATCTAATAGCATCTCAATGAGCAGACACTGGCATGCCTCCGGGAGGTCACTGTGAACACAATAATGGCACTTTGGATCTGAGCGTCTTTGTGCCCAAAGTGCAGGTTAATATGACCAGGACAGAGCTTTCTAATTCATAAAAGAAATTTAATCAGATAAGGGTTAAGGGTCTCTTGAAGAATTTGACTGTCAGTCTTCATCAATTTTCCTGTGTAGTACATGCACAGAAGTATTGTTAGAGGTGAGTTTCTAAGGATAATTGATATTTCCCTTTGAGGTCTCTTAAATCACCCATAAGACAGACAATAGTGTTTTGGCTGAATTATGATAATAATTCATAAGAACACTGATGTTTGAGAAACTCTGAGTTACTCTGACAGAAAAGAGCAAATTCCTTAGTGGTAAATGAAGGATGCATGGACAACTGAAAACTTTTCCTATTTGCTTTCTTCTCCATTCTCCATTGAACCCATAAACTTGGTTCTTAATTTGTATTTGGTTGTGATGACTAAATTAGATCAGACAGAGAGGTTTCTGGAATTAAATGCCAGTTTAATTGGACTCCACAGTGAAACTTCAGAACTTTTTAACTTGGGGAGGTCCTCATTCACCTTACCTTTGTTAGAAAAGACAACTCCCTTGTGCCTGTCGAGAGTTGCTAGGAAGACAGACTCCCCCCCCCACCCCCACCCCCCCGCCATGTTTTGTTTTGTCTTGTTTCAGATGACTTACATGGCACAGGGTTTCTAATTTTAGATCTCTGTTTTGAACCTAGAAGTTGGACTTTGGTGGGACATTGTGATATGATTCCCTCCCATCAGGCACACTTGTGTTGAGGAGCCTGAATACCACAGCTTAAAAAAAGGGCTGGGTTCCAAAGAAGCATCTAACTCAGCATCAGAATGAGTCACAGCAGGAGGCCATAAAAATGTTCCACACCAAAGATGAACATAATGAAAATGAAATTTTCTTAAATGAGAAAGAAAGGATGGTTTGCCAGGGTCATCCTATGTACATACCGTAAATAAGGAAAACCCGAGACCCTCCAATTCTGTTTGTCACTCATCTTGTTTCATCTCAAATGGGCGCACAAGTAAAGACCGTCAACTCCATGACCAGGTGCAGACATGGATCCCTTTCTTCAAGAAGTTTATAGTCTCATGGACAAATTTAAATCCTCTTTTTAAAATTTCAACACTATGATCCTTGCCAAGACAGAAAATGTTCTACTTTTAAATGTCCTCCAGATAAAACCAAGCCTTATGAGGTTGGACTTCAGCCTCAAAGCTCTGAATTAGCCTAATAAGGTATTTACCATTATTATCAAATCCACTCGGGAAATATAAATGTACACATACTTTTTAAATCGAATTAACATATGAGGTTCTTTAACTGATGTTTGTTTTTATCAGCACCAACAGCTCCTTGCCACTGTAAAAATATGGGCAGCATATCAAAGAATATATTTAAAGGGAATATTACTTAAAGCTCCTAAATTAATTGAGATTAATACTGTTTATGAATCAGGTTCAATACTTTGAATATACAGGATGATAATGAAGCATGAAAAGGATAATACAGCAGAAATACAAATCACCTAGGGGATTAAATAATTGCACATTTATATAATAAGTCAATGAAAATCGACATTCTAGTCACTTACACAAATGCAATTAATTTTTAAAGTTTGGTCACTTCTCTATTCCTCCCTCCTCAAGAGATGATAGAAATGCCTCATGTTCAGACAGTGACAAACATCAATTAATTTTCAGAATGTACAAAATACTTACCCAAGTTAATTAAACTGGGGATGATATCATGGACTGTGTCTTGCTCACTGGTCAAGCACCAGCACTTAACATATAATAGGTTCTCAAAAATTATTTTGTTGGATGGCCATTTGATTGGACAAGAGAATGTGGCTAAAATTCTACAGCAGCACAATTTATTGTACCTATATGTGTCATTTGTTTAAAAAAGATAAAGCTTTTTCAGGAAATTTGCATGCAAGAAGCTTGCTAATAGAGCCCTATAAAGTCTGAAAGATAAGGATTCTTCAAGATCAGGCTTCTAACACCAGGTAGGCACAGTTCATAGAAGCCAGTTTCTACCTTCTGTAACCAGCCTGAGGAAAAATAATGAAAGCATCCCTATTCCCTAAAACACCACAAACTAAATGGCCATATAATTCCATTTTTTATGTGAGCATCTGTTAAAGGAGGCATGGGAATTGAAGAATTTTAGATAACATTCTGCTAGTTAATGGTTTTGAAAACTAAGTTATAATCTGCATAACAAAAAGCCTTTCATCTAACTTCCCTAAGCCAGTATCTAAAGGGACTAATACTTACTGAGCCCATTATACCAGACTGTATTGTGTGGCTTCATATCTCTCTCTCTCTCTCTCTCTCTCTCTCTCTCTCTCTCTCTCTCTCTCTCTCTCTGATATATGCATTCCTAGGACATGAGCACTCGAAACTCAGGGAGGAGATGGCCCAAGTGGCAACTCCCATATAGGAGCAACCAGAATTGCCTGGGAATGCTTCATGGGAGGGGTCTCCAAAATGTTTTCTGACTAAATATATGAGACTACTTAAGGACCCTTCCCACTCTGTCACATAAATTTGCATGAAGAAGGAATGAGACAGTACAAGTTAAAGCAAAAGAAAAAATTCATTTTATTTTCTGCAAAGAAATGAATTATTGGTGCTTATAATTAAAAAAAAATAATTTGGTTTTGTTGGATAATTTTTCTCAAATCTGATGGCACAAATTACATTTTAAAGCCAGGATGACTCATCCTCAATTACTAAAATAGTAGAAGGAAAGAATATTCCAGAAAAGTATGATTGACACAAACATCTAATTTCAAAATTGTCCTTCAGTCTTCAGAGGGAAGCTTAAAATGAAGAGAGAATAGGTTTAACTGCTAATATTTCCCTACCAGAGGTCACTCACTGGCTGAGAATAATTTCCCAAAGTGCTTAGTAGGCAGGTTTTCAAATATGCAACAACATTTCCAAATACATAATAGGTATCTGAGGCACATAAATATAATCATAGCATCCAAGTCCTTGAAAATTTGTTTGCACTCTGCATTCCTAAGCCAGAAGAATCCTATGGGATAGTCAAAGATCATATCATACAGAAAGAATCCATAAGATCACAGTCCTATGATTTCTCTCCTTTTTTTTTTTTTTAGAATATAGAAAAATAAATCAATGTCTGACCTAAAGAGTTATGGAAAAATAGGCTGATTTGAGAAGTCAAAATAAGGAGGTTGGGGAGGAAAGGAGAGGAGAGAGAGAGAGAGAATGCAAATATGAGAAAGCTAATGTATACAGCTAAAATTCTACTGAGGTGTCCTCACGTCCAATTAGTCCTTAAATCTCATCAATGTAACCTGCTCATTTCTTTTCCACCCATATTAGGGATTACAATCAATTCAGAGCTCCATATTTTCTCTTAAACTATTACAGTGACTTCTAACCCTTCCCATGTTCTTAGCTAACCCTCCTCTTGACATTAGCATTTTCTTTCTAAAACAGAGCTAAGGCACCCATGCCATTCCCTTACTAACAAACCTGGAACGTGAAACCAAACACATCTCCAGCGGACACTCGGGGCCTTCTGCAATCTGATGTTAGGTTTCCAGTGTGATTTCCCACCATTACTTCCTCTATAGCCCATGCCCTCATTACACTGATTACTAATGATTCCCCACAGACATTATACCTTTGATCATGGTAATCTGTTTTTCCTAGAATAACCTATCTTGCTTCTCTCCCTGGAGAAGCTCTACTATTCATCCTTCAAGGCCCACTTCAGTGACATCTTCTTGGTAAAGCACAGAATGCCTCAAAGTGATTTAATCACTTCTTCTATGTATTTCTATAGCATTTTTTTTCCTACTTTTGTATTGTCAAATGCAAATAATGAATACACTGTACTAAATTAGTGCCTCTTAACCTATATAATTGGGCTTCTTTGATATTTCCAGTGTCTTACCACACAATAGAAGTTCAGTGAGTACATGAAGAATGAACACATCTCTTATGCCTCATTTTTTACAGTCAAAAGCACTTTGAAGAAAGTCCAAACCTGTTTTCCGGGAATTTTGCAGAACTATTAAGTTTAGTAACTATTTATACCTCCTCCTTCAAATAGGAGCTTCTGTGGTTTAAAGGGCCTTGAATTAGAATCAGAAAAGCCAAGTCCCAGCCCTGGTCATGTCTCAGCCTATATGAGAATACAATGTGTCCAGCTTACTTGAGGACTCTTCTGAGCTGCAGATGAGGTACTGAATGGTAAAGTATTTTACCAACTACACAAGTATTTGGTGGTGAGCAAAACTATTGTTACTCTTATCACTGCTTTATAATTGTTCTTGCTGCTTATACCCCATCAAAGCCACTGCAAAATGTGTTTAGACAGATATCCTATGGAAGTCGGCCTAGGAGGCCAGTGACTCAGCACTGAAGTTATTTCCAATGCCTATTTCAGTCCTGCTGGTCTGAAGTTGGGGTGAAATGGAAAGTCTCTGATGGCCCTGACTCAGAGCCTAACTCTGTTGCCTCCTGGCTACGTAGACCTGGCCTCTGAGACCCGAGTCCTTCATTTATGAAGTGGGAATAATAATGCCTACCTCACCATGTTGTTACATATTTATATTTACACACACACACACACACTCAAGTCCAATAAGAAGACCATGAGTGGTTAGGAAAAGGTAGCCATTTCTGCTTAACTCCACCCTATCTATATGTGCCCTAACCCTTGCCTCCTTCTATATGTTGAACTTGTCAAGCTCATTTCCACCCCAGGGTCCGTGTATGAGTTTGCCTGGGAATCCTTTTCCCCAGATCTACATGTGTCCCCTCATCCCAAAGTTTTCTCTGATCCCACCAGTCATTTTCTTTTTTTTTTATTTAATATTTTATTTTTTAGGTGTAGATGGACACAACACAATACCTTTATTTTTATGTGGTGCTGAGGATGGAACCCGGGCCCTGCCCGTGCTAGGCAAGCGCTCTACCACTGAGCCACAATCCCAGTCCCCCACCAGTCATTTTTCTAGCATTTTACTCTTTTCATTTTTCTCTATTTCTAATCACCTTATTTATATGATTGCTTATTTAATGTCTATCTTTTACAATGTATGTTCCACTTGAGAAAGGACTTTATGTTCCTCCCTAGGTCCTCAGAGCCTTAAAATAGTGTCCTGCACATAATACATACAGCATGACCAATGTTTGTACAACTGCACCTATAGAAAGTTCCGATTATCTTTGTTGAATGGGAATGTAATCTTAGAAGTCAGTTATCACAATGTTCAAGTTTGTATAACTATTTAATAATGGGTAACCCTCACCAATAGACATTAAAATGCTATCAAAGGACAAAGGGAATCCACAAATAATATGCCAACTCCTGCCCCCATAGAAACAGAAATGACTGAGAATGGCAATGGGAATCCTCACCTATGTAACTGGAACTGAAGTACTGAGCACCAATGTTAAATTTTATTTACTTAATAAATCAGAAAGTTCCCTGGATCCTTATTTCACATTTTCCTTTTCTAATTTTAGGCAAAAATTGCTCTGGTCGACCCTATCCTGGGAAGAAATTTATATAAGGTCCTTGATCTCTGAAGCATTGACTAGAACAAATGATTTCAGAGAGGCCAGGAATTTAAGCGATTTCTCGTTCCTCGCAGGGAGCTGTCTCAACGGCAAGACACACAAAATCCTCCAGAGCCTGACCACACCATCCCTGGTTCTGATTAGCCCAGCCTTATAGGAGGCCTAATAAATAAATAACCATAGCAATCCTGTATAATGTATGAAGGTTACTTTCCAGTGGTCATTTCAATTAGAGTATTTTCAATTAGCCATCACATGCCCAGCTACCAAACAGGCATATGCATTTATTTGTCATTAACAGGAAACAGACTGATTTTTTTAAAGAGGTAAACACCACAGACCCATGACCCCATCTTTGTCTCCCAAACCTACTCTTCCTCTGGATTTTTTTTTTTCTATTTTAATGCATCACCACATGTTCTATTGCCCAAGGAAAATGACATTTGTTGAACCCTTACATGGGCAACTGTTCCAGTCACTTTATAGGACAGCGGGAAACCTCAGTGCGATCTTACTTCACCCCACCCTGCCCAGGTCACTTCCTGAACGCTCTTTTCTTCCTTCCATCCTCACTGCACTGCCACTGTCCCAGTCTAGCTGCTGGTTCTTCCAGGGTTAATGTGACAGTGTCAGAAGTAGCCTCCCTGCCTCAAGCCTTCCTGTCTTATCCACCTGTAGCACTGTTCCCTGGGAGGATGGGGGTTTTAAATGAAAACAGCATCTTGCTTTCTCCTACAGGGACTCTTCAGGATGAAGAGTGATTCTTCCCCAATCTCGAGAGCCCCAAGACTGTTCTCCGAGTTTGCCTCCCACTATCACTCCCCACATGCATCCTCTCATCCATCCATGTCCTCAAACTCAAGAGTTCCAGAACTCACCAAGCTGCTTAAAACTTCAGGGATCAGCATAGGCTTTTCCCCTGTACCCCACCCCCCTTATGAATTCTTCTTCATTCTCTAAGGACCAACTCAAGCATCCCCCTCCGTTTTGAAGCACTGGCTGACACACCCTCCTTATATCCCAATAGAGCTAACCATCTCCAAGCTTTGGCACTGATAACCCAGTATCATAACCCGTCTGATTATGCACTTCCTTCAGGGAAGTTCCAGTCTGAGTTTTATTCATCTTCATATCCCCAGAGACAACTCTTCCTGAAGCACTTAAATAAATGGTTTTAAAAATACAAAGCTTCCCCGTGTATCAGACTCTTACTAGACTCAGTGTCTTCTGAGGGATGGGAAAGAATCTTACCTTTCCAAACAGCATATGATGATGCCTGGCACCTGTGAATGCTCAGTGTATATTTATGGAGTTGTTTTGAAGATGATTGGCCCAAAATGAAAAACCCTTGGCTCATAGTATTAAGGAAAAAAACAAGAAAGAGAGGGGGGGAAAAAAACCACACTCTCTGAGCTGATTTCTAATTAACTCATTTTTTAAATCTTAAATACAAAAATCTTCCTTCTTCTCAAGATTTATTATAAAACACCACAGGCATTAATTTATAAGGATCCATCCTCTGAAACTCCTGGTTTTTAATGCTAACCCCTCTAATTGAGGCACCTTGGGGATAATAAAGCATTCCAAACATACTTTCTGCTTTGAATTGCCTGGTGGAGGAAAGGATATTGATTCTCTCTGGCTGAAAGGACTTCTTGGAGAAATTTTGCCAGCATTTCAGTTTGGAGGGAAAAGAGCCCCATCTTCCTGAATGCAGAATTTCAGTGTAAAGAGTGGGGCTCCTGATGGCTGTGGATATTGTTGGGCAGCCCAGTGGCTTGCCCCAGCCTCAAGATCATCCCATTTCCTCTATCATTGATCCTACTTCATAGAAAAGTAGCTATAATGCATCTGAAGAATTAGAAACCCCTCTGCACACAGCTGCCAAACATTAGTATCTAAACAATACTCTTCCTTTGCCTGCTAAATCCAAACCAGAAAAGAAGCCCATCCAAACAATCGCAGGGACCTGGCCAAAACACCTGGGAGGCGGGGCAAAAGAATATCTGCTTCCCCCATTCCTCCAGCATTGCTGACCCACAAGCAGAAAACCCAGAGTGGGCTACATGAGTGCCACAGAGGTGACTGTCCCATTTGCCACTGCTATCATTTCTCTGCAACCCATTTCCAGGTCTATCATTTGAGATAAGAGGGAAAAGCAGATCGAGCATTTTAAAGGACGGTGACATGCTTATATTTTGGTAAAATGAAACTAGGTCATACACTGAACACTTTCCACCTTTGTAGGGACAGATTTTTCCTTTTATGAATTTTTAAGAAGTCCTTTGAACTTTTAACAAAAATAAATCTGCATTGCTGGGAGAAATGCAAAATGGCACAGACACTCTGGGAGACAGTTTGGCAGTTTCTTACAAAGCTAAACTTACTTTTACCATATGGTTTAGCAATCATGCTCCTTGATATTTACCTAAACTGAGCTGAAAACTTAAGTCCACAAAACCCCGCACGTGAACATTTACAGCAACTCTATTCATAATTGCCAAAACTTGGAAGTAACCAACATGTCCTTCAGTAGGGGAGGCATAAATAAAATGTGGTGCATCCAGACAACAGGATATTATTTGGCACTGAAAAGATATAGGCTATTAAGCCATTAAAAGACACATGGGAGCCTTAAATTTATATCACCAAATAAAAAAAATCTCAGTCTGAAAAGGTTATATGTTGTATGATACCAACAATAGGAAATTCTAAAAAAGGACAAATTGTGGGGACAATATAAAGAGCAGTGGTTGCCAGAAGTCAGAGAAGAGGGAGGGATGAACAGGTAGAGCACAGAGGAATTTTAGGGGCACGTGAAACTACTTTGAACCATGCTACAATGGTAGATACATGCCTTTAGAAATTTGTCCAAACTCAGAACGTACAACACCAAGAGTGAACTCGAGTAAACTATGGCCTCTGAGCGATAATGAGGTGTCCTATAGGTTCATTCATTGTCATGTGTTAGTAGAAGGGAAAAAATAGCATGTGAGGCTCTTTGCAGGGGTAAGGACAGGAGAGAAGCAGCTACAAAAGATTTAACAACATCTATACATTATGAAATTTCAACTGCAATTACAGGAAAATAAAAGGTGAAGGAAATGCATATCCTTACAAGAAAAAAATTGTGGTGTCCCTGTCTGGAGAAGAGGAGGAGGAAGTGGGGAAGTGAGCCTACCATAAGGATGGAGGAGGGGAGAAACACCAGCAAAGTAAACTGTCACTGCTTCCCAAAAGTTGACAAAAACGGAAGGTAAAAATGCATGCCTCATGTAGCTACACCCAACCTCATCGTGGGTAGGTAGTGATAAGTTTTAAGATGCAGGCACAAAGGGCAACAAGGAACTGGAAGGCAACAGGGAGAGTTCCAAGGGGACTTTAGAAGATGCTCTAAGGAGGGGAGATTTGGCTGGGCCTTGCCTCAGAGAAAGAACAGGATTTGAGCAGGTAGTGGAAGTTGGACCAGGTCACTCCTGCTGAGGTTATGGCCAGAGGGGAAGCAAAGAAGTGGGTCAGGAGTGGACTCCCTTGTTGATTCATGCATTCAACAAATACATATCTAGCATCAATCAGTGGCAGAATGTTGTAGACAAAGGAAGATAAGGGGTTAAGAAAAATACAGTGGGAAGTGACAGAGCTGCACATAGCTTGGAATACTAGACTGCATTCAGTGCAGGCAGCAGAGAGCCCAGAGGGGTGGAGACCGTGGGATGTTGGTTCACCATCAATTCCTTGCTCCTTCTACTCTCCTTTTCGAAACAGACACTGGAAAGATAAAACCTACCTCCAATGAACTCTGAAGCTAGGATGCTGAAGGAGGATTTGATTCATTAATTTGATGCCTTTAGATGAGATTCAGAAGATAGAAGAAAGAATCTTCCCGACCTTTTCGATCTGTTTTCCACTTTGACAAGTAAGACCATAGAACTCTAAAGTTTCTCTGCAGCACTATTCCAGGGTCCTTCATCTTTCAAAGTGAGGGAAGGCAGGTGTGGGACAGTCGTATCATTGTCTTCCTGACCCAAGAGTAGTTCTTGAACTCCAGACTTTCAGTGCAGACTTTGGAGGAAGACCCTTGTTGCTTCACTCTTGTGTCTGTTCCTCTAACCCTCTTCTGATTTTAGGCTGCCCAACCCCCCAAAATTAAATACTCTCTCATCAAAATACCCAAGAGTGTTTTGTTTGTTTTGTTTCCTATACAGAATTCTAATTGGTGTAGCTAATAAGGACTTTTAAGCAAAGCAAAGAGATAATCAGATTTGTGCTTCAGGAAGTGACCTTGACAGATGCTTAGAAATGGATTGGAAAGAAGATGAATTGACTAGAGACAGATGTGGGAAACTCTCAGGAATGTCTGGCCAAAACTAGTACTCGTGGAATGTTCAGATTGAATAAACAGTTGTGGTGGGAATGGAGAAGAAGGGATGGAAGTAAGATATTTCATGAATAGAACTTAGAGAATCTATTGGAAATGGGGAAGCTTGAAGAGGCAGAAGAAATTAAACTGTGGCCTACTACCTCATCTCAACCCTGCCGGGGGACCCTCTGATATGTCTTCACTGTACTTTTTCATTCCCACCACCATCGCACCCACCATCCTACCTTAAAACTGACCCTCACCTCAAGCTTCTGACCACCTTTGCCTTGCTCCTTACCATACCCTAAGTGCACACCGTAGGGAATGACCCATAACAGCGTGCTCAGTGTGCACTGGTTGGGTGGAAATAAGACAGAAGGAAGGAAAGGAGGGAGAGAGGGAGAGAGAGATGCAAACCTCAGAGCCTCTGTAAAGATTGAGATTTTATTAACCAAGTGCAACCTAAATAATATTGAATCTTGGGTTAATGAGCTATTCAGGTAAAGAAAATTAGTACAGTGGTAGAAATATGAGTCTGGGGATTCAGAAGTAGACAAACCTGACACAAGTCATAGATCACTACACAGAATGAAAGCTGACTGCTTTATTACCAAGGATACTTCCGTAAGTCTTGGGTAATACCCATATTATTACTGACTACAAAGAGAAGAGAATCTCTAGAATACCAGTCACTGTACTAGATGTAGTGTACCTACACATTGATTATACTTATAACAACTTACAAGTAAGAAGTTGTTATTCCCATTTTACAGATGAGGACACTCAGCAAAATTTGACATTTGTCCAAGGTCATGTGAATGGTGGGGACAAGAGCTGAGACTCAAACTCTGACTCCAAACTTGTATTCTTCAGTATGCTCCCTTAGTTAGATAAAGTGACTAAGGACTGGTCAGAGAAGGAAAAAGAGGAGAGAAATGCTGTGGCACAGAATTCAAAGAAGCAGACCAAAAAATGCTAAGAAGGACCCATGGTGTTAACTATAATCAGGTGACCTTTAATAGGGAACAGTAGAGAAGAGAAAGAGAAGTTACGTTCTTTAGAGTAAACAGAGAAAGAATAAGTACTTTCCATGGGCACATTCAAAAAGATCGATGGGTCATTGGAAGTCCACGTGTCAGATGGCCATTAGAGGGAGAAGAAAAGTCAAGCACAGGTTTCTTTAACATAAGCAAGATGTGGGAGGCCCGTGGCCAAAGAGTAGAGAACAGTGAAGGGCAGGGAAGAGAGACACAGGAGAAGGCAATGAATAAGGAAAGCCCCACAAAGATGGGGAGAATGGATGATCCAGTCTGTGAGAAAGGAGGGAAGACAGACCAACAATAAGATTGTGTTGCGGTCTCCAAAATGCTGTCCATAAAGGAAATGATGAGATCGTAAGAACCATCTTCAGTTTGCCAATAAGCCTACAAGAATTTATGCAAGCCGGGTGCAGTGGTGCATCCAGCAGGTCAGGAGACTGAGGCAGGAGGACCACAAGTTCAAAGCCAGACTCAGCAATGGCAAGGCCCTAAGCAACTTAGTGAGACCCTCTCTCACTAAATAAAATCCAAAATAGGGCTGGGGATGTGTCTCAGTGGTCGTGTGTCCCTGAGTCCCCAGTACCAAAAAGAAAAAGAAAAAGAAAAAAAGAATTCATGCATTAGCCTCTGATCAGACTGTACATGAATAGATATGATTTATTTCCTTTTGATTAGAACGGCATCAACCCCTTTTGTAGTACTGATTATCTCATGCTGATAAGAAACTCTGATAGGCAGTTAAATTTCTCTTTCATGCACCAAAAGAAAGTGATCACAGATTAATTACCATTCATTAAATACTGTCATTTTTAATAGTCTTCTAAAACATACATCCACGGAAGGGGATAATGAAAGGGGCTCTTTGTAGCATAATAATTATTAACTGGCATTAGAATTAACACAAAGTAATAAGACTTTAAATAATACTTGAAAAAGTTGTGGCAAAAAAATAATTAAGCAGTAAATAGATTAAGTAAATACAATCTAATAGTAAAGCAACCTGGATGGATGATCACAGACCTCAATCAGACTAGAGAAAGTATAACCAGAATCCAAAGCAAAAGGACTGCAGGACCATTCCATGTGGACATGTGAATTTGGAGACCTCACTGACACAGAATCTGTGGAAGAAAGTTCTACCTAATCCTGGTGGTTGTAAGAAAAACCCACCTGGACACCTATAGCTCCCAACCTCAAGAACTACAGTTCCACAGTTGAGAATTATTTGAAAATTAATTAAAAAACAGTTCTACAGTTGAGAATTAATTGTTTCCTTAGCATATAAATATGTGTTAAGCCTGGGAAAGCTTAGAAACACATGGAAATCATGTTATAAATTAAGTCTATCATATCAATATTTTTATTTATGATTAAGTGTTTTTAATATTTAAGAGAGTTTGGCATGTCAGAGTAGCTAATTAATGAGTGATGTGATTCTAATGTAAATCACATGATTAATTGAGACTTGTGATTTCAATTTAAAAGTTTTATTAGAAGTCTGCTAAATTTGTTAACACATTGGAATGCTTAGAATATAAGTTTTACTGAGTTCATACATTTAATTCACTAGATTTATAAGAATTGAGAAGATTTTGATAAGCAAATTAATCCTAAGAACAAAATATTAAAATTATTAATGAATTAAAATATTTAGGGGAATTTATTTAACTCAGTGAAGTCCAACAGTAACCAACATATTTATTGTAAGTGATCATTAACACTTACAATTTTAAAATAAAATATATGGTTTAAAATTGAAAGCTTAAGAAAAAACTAGGTTTTTGAATGTGTAACTAAAAATGTTAATTTCTGAATGGCCGATTACAAATAGTCTTTGGAGGGCACAAATGTTCTGTTGAGTATATAAAAAAAAAATCCACACTGCATAGATCACTGATACAGAAGGACAAATATCTAGAACCAGCACCTAATATGTATGTGTCACCAAATGGGGACACAAAGATGAGTGGCAATCTGGCTGAGAAAGATATCTCAAAGGAAGAAAGGCCTAGATGCTCAGAGTATGGCATGCCTGGGAGAACATCTACAGAGAAAGGCAAAGGAGGTGGCTTTTAGGCTTAAGGACGGAGGTTTGAAATGGCCACCATTGTAAAATAGATAAGAATAAATGAAGAAATTGCCAAGAAGTAAGGCTGCTCCACATGAATCTGAGGTTTTCTCTACTTACACAGGGAAATTCCTTCTCCTGCCTGTAAGCTCAGAGATGCAGCACTGAAATGCAAACATGCTCAGGATGAATAGGGAAGAATCTGCAATCCACCTAGAAGAAGCTGGAGGCAATTTGCCATAGAGGGATTTCCAAGTTGGCAATAAAGGAGGGCTCATGACACTCAGAATATGCATGTGTCACCAAATGGGGACACAAAGATAAATCTCAATGGCATCTTGGAGACCTGTAGTCTGGCTACACTTTTAAAAATGTAGAAACCCCATCCCACACCTACTATATCACAATCTTTGGAGGTTGGAGACCTGGGGGTTGTGTTTTTTAGTAATAGAGATAGTAATGCCTACTCACTGTTAAAACAACAAATCTGAAACTATACAAGTAGATAAAGTGAAAAGATAATTTCCCTTCTTTGCCCTCCCTATCTCTGGAGGTATATATTCCAAACATGTATGAGTGTAGAAAGAGAGAGAGAGAGAGAGAGAGAGAGAGAGAGCGCTAGTTAGCTAAAGGCTCTCCAACTAATGGATAAGTAGATATTGATTAAAAAAAAAAAAGTTAAACCCAATGTTAAATGATAAAATCCAGGTAGTGGGTGTGTTCACTGTAAAATTCTTCTAACATTCTGTATATCTTAAAACTTTACAATAAAATGTGAGAAAACACAAGCTCTCCAACTGATTAGGATGCTCAGGTAGGGCTCACAACCACCGGTCTAAACCATTAGCCAAGTTTTCATAGAGAGAACTTGAGACAGAAGTAACATATCTGCCTCACATCTCAGGGTGGAAGGCAGGGGTCTCCTGAACCTCCATCTTCTGATGTTCTTTCTACTACCCATGCAACCTCTAGCTGAGGAGGCAGCCCCAAATCATCAGGAAAGGAACCTTAATGGAGCTGTTTTCTCTGGAATTCATCTCACAGTTTTAATCTTCATGGTGGCAGAAAACAATATTGTGTTCTAGAGCTACAATCTTTCATTTTTATGTATGTTGATTTAATTACACCGACTGCTTTGCTGATTTACTTGCCTTCAAATATTTTAAAATCCCAGCAAAAACTCAAGCATACATCCACTCTCATTTGTCACCACAGTATTTAAGCCCATCAAAGCTTCTTTCTGTGACAAAGAGGAAGATAAAGTTTTCAGAATTGTAAGCACTGTCTTTCAAAGCTGAGGAAGAATGTCAGTGTGTTGTAGCTTGTGAGGCAACCGCATGATTAAGGACAACAGAGGACATTCCTGAATGTAAGTGATGATTAAGATATTGGATTATACCAGGTACATGGCACACACCTGTAATCCCAGCAACTTGGGAGGCTGAGGCAGGAGGATCACAAGTTCAAAGCCAGCCTCAGCAGATTAGCAACTCAGCAAGACCCTGTCTCCAAATAAAATATTAAAAAGGGCTGGGGATGTGGCTCAGTGGTTAAGCACCCTGTGTTCAATCTCCATTGCCAATCAATAAATAATAAAACATTTTTTAAAAGATAGTGGATCATAATTGGTGAATGGAAAATACCAATATAAGTAAAGGCTTGGAGCTGTAGTAACAAAAATGGCATGGTATTGGCACAAAAACAGACATGAAGACCAATGATACAGAATAGAAAACACAGAGACAAATCCACTTAAATAGTTATACTAGACAAAGGTGCCATAAACATACATTGGATAAATGATAGCCTCTTCAACAAATGGTGCTGGGAAAACTGGAAATCCACATATAGCAAAATGAAATTAGACCCTGTCTCTCACCCTGTATAAAACTCAACTCAAAGTGGACCAAGGACTTAGGCATTAGACCAGAGACCCTGCATCTACTAAAACAAAAAAGTAGGCCCAAATCTCAATCATTAGGAACTCAATTAGGAACAGATTTCCTCAACAAGACTCCTAAAGCACAAGACATAAAATCAAGAATCAATAAATGGGATGGTATCAAACTAAAAAGCTTCTTTACAGCAAAGGAAACTATTCAGAACATGAAGATAGTATCTACAGAATGGGAGAAAATCTTTGCCACCTGCACCTCAGAGAAAGCATTAATATCCAGGGTATACAAACAAACAGAAAACACCAAAAAAATAAATAAATAACCCATCAATAAATGGTCAAAGGATCTGAACAGACACTTCACAGAAGAAATGCAAATGGTCAACAAATACATGAAAAAGTGTTCAACATCTCTAACAATTAGAGAAATGCAAATCAAAACTACTCTTAAAATTTCATCTCACTCCAGTCAGAATGGCAATTATCAAGAATACAAGTAATAATAAGTGTTGGTGAGGATATGGGAGAAAAGATACACTCATGCATTGCTGGTGACTGCAAATTGGTGCAACCAACATGGAAAGTACTATGGAAATTCCTCAGAAAACTTGGACTAGAACCACCATTTGACCCAGCTATCTCACTCCTCAGTATATACCCAAAGGACTTAAAATCAGCATACTATAGTGACACAGCCACATCAATGTTTATAATAGCTCAATTCACAAGAGCTAAACTATGAAACTAACCTAGGTGCCCCTAAACAGATGAATGGTTAAAGAAAATGTGGTGGAATATTACTGAACCATAAAGAAAAATGAAATTATGGCATTTGCCTGCAAATAGATGGAACTGGAGACTATCATGCTAAGTGAAATAAGACAATCCCCAAAAGTCAAAGGCCAAATGTTCTCTCTGATATGCAGATGCTAACATACAATAAGGCCTGTGGGGGGTGAGCTGGGGGTAAGGGAGGAACAGAAGTACTTTGAGTTAGACAGAGGTGAATGAAGGGAAGGGAAATCATCTTTATGAATGGTAAATTTTGTAAGGGGGGGAGTAGTTCAAATTCATAAATATGAATCCTAAGCAATAATGACAAATTAAGACTACTGTATATTGCCAAATTTTATATATAGGAAAGGCAATATTTTTCTTTAACTGCATAAAACTTAGAAAAAAAGTTTCTAACTTATAGGATCTTTTTAAGGCAGAATGCTAATTTTAGGTAAGTGGCACATCAGGGCCATATGTCGGACCCAAGGGAGAATCCTGGTGGTTATCTCTTTCCTATGACTTTTGGTCTTCCCAATAAACAACAACAACAACAACAACAACAAAAGCATGGGAATCAGGAGACCTGGTTTCTAGTCCTAGCTCTGTCACAAGTTGCTTCTCTTCATCTTCCTTAGCTGCAAAACTGAGGAAAAATATGTTTTCAGAGTCCATTAAAACTCTAAAACTGGATTGAACACCTATTTGTCACTTCTAAGAAATATCTGGTAATCAGTCCCTAAGGGGTCACCTTAAATATCAGTATCTTCATGTTTTTCTTATATCCTAACATTCTTGCTTATATTCCACTCATCTCTAGACAGTCCTCCAAAATTTAATTGGCAAAGAAAAACTACTCCCAAGGGAAAAGAAAAGGCCAGGAATTCTTTGAAAAAGACATTCACTTTTCTTAATTAGGTTTCTTTAAAAAAATAAATAAATAGAAGCAAAATGTTAACTAACCAGTGGGTAGGTCCTGAAGGTGAAGGGAATTCAAAAACCCCAAATCTTATTAATCGTTAGACTAGCTCTTGAAGACCACCATTTCTTTCATGACAATTTCAAGCAGCTCCTTCATATTAAAAGTTACTCTTGTTTAAACAAGGATCCTCAAAATGCACCTCAGCAGATACTGGCAATTGCACAAGAGCCTCTGGTCCCCTAGTGAAAGATCTAGAAAGGAAAATAAACTGACAGGCAAGTGCTCTTCTTCCCAGGCAACCAGAGCCCTGGGTCATTTCTGGTGCTGAATCCTTGGAGTGATTAGAAACTAAACCATTAACTTACATAACCAAGCTCTGGAAAGGTCTAGAGAGCTATTGAGGGCCCCCAGAAGTTGGTTCTGAGAGAGCAGTTCCAGTAACCACTCAGCTCATGACTCAAGGCAAACTAGGGAAATCTTTTAAATATTTTCTTAGTTGTTGATGGACCTTTATTTTATTCATTTATTTATGTTGGGGCTGAGAATCGAACCCAGTGCCTCACACATGTGAGGCAAGCGCTCTACCACTGAGCCACAACCCCAGACCTACTAAAGAAATCTTAATGCCCAGGTCACAGTGAGATGCCCAGAGCAGGGTCAGACCACCTGGCTTGGAGTCCTGGGTCTGCCCATTCCTGGCTATGAAACCTAGACATTACTTCTTGGTATTTCTATTTCCCCTCCTTTATAACAAGGATAATATTGAGACCTATGGGATTTTTCTGAGGATTAAAGGAATTAAATCATGAGTGAATAGTGCCTGGCACATAGCAAAAACTTGTTACATGTTAACTATTATTTTCATTCAAACTTTTCACTCCTTTTCTCAAGGCTGCCTACATTCGTCCATTGTAATCAATACAGATTAGTACAGATAGCGATATTTTAAACACAAAAGGTGTTTAAATACACACAGGTGAGAGCAAGCCATTCAATTTTTTCTTTAAAAAATACACATATGAAGTTCTTATTCCCAAGAAGTTAGAATAAGGTTTTTGTTGGTGGTGGTTTGTTTGTTTGTTTTTACGATCTAAATTAGGAGTCAGCAGCTTTACTTCTAAGACCAGGAGCAGCTGCTAACAAGCCCATGAAACATGCCCTGGTTTTTCTCTCATTCCTTTACAACATTCCAGGCCCATATTTCCATAGTCATTATTTCATTCAATACTTAAAACAACATCAAGGTAGGAGTTATTTTCATCTTTCAGGTAAGGTGCATGGAGATTCTAAGAGAACAAATGACTTCCCCAAGCTCACATGACTATGAAGTGAGGTATCTGGAACTGAGCCCAGATCTGTTTGATGACAAATGTTATCCTCAACCATTGTAGTTCACTGCAGTGGGTCATTTGCACCCTGCAAGTCAGAATAAAGCGAATATGCGATCCCAGGCACACACATCAGTTTCCTCTTAAATGAGAAGGGTTTTTTATAGGCCTAGGATCTCCTTCTGATCTTAAGCTCTGTGAGTCTAAGTTTACACATCTTTTTCAAGGAGTGCATTTCCAAAGAGCTGCATATCTAGAATCGCTTCTTTGGGAAAGAAAAAAATAATAATTCTCTGTATATTTGAAAGACTGCTAGTTTAAAACCCACAGTTTCTCACCTGACAGCCCCCAAACAAACATTCTTTAAATGCAAATTAGAAAAGTAGACTGTTTTTGTTACGTAATTATTTTTTTTAAATTTTGAAGAAAGAGCCACAAGGGAGATAGCATAATCAGACTTTCAATTGTGTGTCTCTGGCTCAGATTACAACTTACTCTGTTCTCCAAGAAGCAAAACAAAGGGACCTCCTCCTGAGAACCAAAAACCTTTAGATTGAAATACAGCTCAGAGAAAAGATTAAGCTGGATTTTTTTTAAAAAATGAACTTTATACAACCATTTGTCTTCACATACGTTTTCCCTGTAGGCAGTTAAGTTATTCCCTATGTTTTATTTTCATTTATGAGATTGTCCAAAGAAAACTAAAGTGGTTTTGCTACAGGGAAGTTGTCAGTTGTAAAAAAGAATTAAAGCCAAACCCTCTGGGTTCAAATGAAGAACACATGGACAGTGATCATCTCGTTTTGGTTTGTCTTGGATTAAGCATCATCTCCCTTGAGTAGAGGGGGTGGGCGGGGGGGGGGGGAGGAATGTTGAGTACATGCACTTTCCAAATGCCAACTACAGAATGATGTGTGCTCTACTCTATTTCCTTCTAGATCTTTTCATCCGTTTAGATGTTTAACCTCTACTCACTAAGGAATAAGTTAATCAAAAAACTCAATCTGTTTCAGGTGTTGCCTTCTCCAGGGATATAATCTCAAGATGTTGATCTCTTTTTCTATTCAATTAGTTACACCCTGTGACCTAAAAATTATTGGGTTGTTCCAGTCTTCCAGTTATAAAATGTTGTTGATGCAATTCAGCAGACCCTTAAGGAGGTCAAGATTTAGAGACAATTTGCTTTGGGTTTAGTTTCTAGCTGTTCTTAAGATTTCATTAAAATAGATCATTCTGTTTAATATTTTTGAATGTTATAAGTATTTAACTTCCTTTTCTCAAACAGAGGCTCATTAGGCTAGTTTATTGAGAGGGTAAAGTTCACACAGGATACAGAGGTATTTATGTTTTTCCAAGTCAAACTCTAGAGCAGGGGTTGGGCAAACTTTTGATATGAAGGGCCAGATAATAAATATTTCATGTTCTGCAGATCATACAATTTTAGTTGCAGCTACTCAGCTCTGCAATTGTAGCATGAAAGCAAAGCAGACAGATAATACTAAAACAAATGTACATGACTATATTTCAGTGAAACTTCATTTAGAAAACTAAGCTGTCTGACTGTATTTGGCCCACAGACCACAGTTTGTACAAAGACTGAATCCATAAAGGTGGCTGATCTTCAACCTTTCCACAAAAGAGGTTATTGAAAACTTGACTTGATCGCTATACATATAATGCATTCAAGTGTGTTATGCTTTACGCACTTGCTACAAATATGTGTTATGTTTCATGATGAAGTTGGGGTGTGTGATGATGAAGTTGGGGTGTGTGTGTGTGTATGTGTGTGTGTGTGTGTGTGTGTGTGTGTGTTTAAAAAAAAATGACCAGTGGGTCCAGGGAAATGGTTGCTCAAAGGTTAGAATCAAGGCAGAAAGGGACTTTTCTGGATAAGTCAGATTTTTTTTTCAGAGGTTGAGAAAGTATGGAGTTAGAGGAAACTTAAGGAATTCCACCCCCGGCAGGTTTTCCGTTTACCTCTAAGTAATATCTCTAAGGTTGAGGTAAGGGGCAGGATTACCATTTTACAAAGCAAAAAATTGACCCTCTCCAATTATTTCATTGGATGAATATTCTTGTGCAGTTACTAGGTTTAATTCATAATACTTGGCTCTGTGAGAACAAAATTATCTAAGACGCTGTCAGTTCTTAAGAAGCTTGCAGTTGAACTGAAGGAATAAAACAGGACATAAATCATAATAAAAAGGCTTTCTAAAGTAGAAAGTTATTAGGATTTAGGACTGGGGATATAGTTCAGTTGGTAGTGTGCTTGCTTCACATGCACAAGGCCCTGGGTTCAATTCCCAGCATCACCAAAAATCTTTATTAGGATTTAAAGAACAATAAGAAAATAACTCAATTTTTAAATGGGGGAAAGATGTTGGCAGGCACTACACAGACATATGAGAGATGCTCAGAAAAATACAAAATCAAATCACAATAAAGTAATATTTCACATCCACTAGACTGGCATTAATTTAAGTCTTAGAGTTTTAAGTGTTGCAAGGATGCAAAGCAAACAGAACATTAAGGGCTCATGTAGGAATTAAATGAATTTTGTATATTGAATGCTTAGAATAGTATTTGGTATGCAGTGAATGCTATGTGAATTAGCTATCATCATCATGATGATGCTTACTGAAATTATTGCTAGTTACTGATGGCAGGTGTGTACATTAATACAATCAATTTGGAAAACAGTTTGGTATTTTCTAATAAAGCTGAGCAGTTTCATATCCTGTAACCCAGCAAGTCAGTTGGAGGTATAAACCCCAAAGGTACATCCAAGATGTTCATAACAATATTTTTCTTAATAGCCCAAAATTAGAATCATGCAAGTGTCCATAAGAGGCGACATGAATAAATACATCTAATATATGGATATACTAGAATATTATGCAGTTGCAGAAATAAATGAATTACATTTATTCACATCATAAGAAGAATCTCATCCAATTTATGTTAAAGTGAACAAGTTACTCAAAAGTATATATACAATGAGATACTGTTTATATGAAATCCAAAAACATTCAAAACTAAACTGCATATTGTTTACAGATATGAATGTGTAATACAACCATAAAGCAAGGATAATATGAATTCCTGATATGGTCTGAATGTTTGTGCCCCTCCAAAAAATTTGTAGTAGGAATCCTAACCCCCATGGTAATCATATTAGGAGGTGAGGCTCTGCCCTCCTGACTGGAATTAGCATCCCTGATAAAGAGACCCAGAGAATTAACTGTATTGCCCCTTCCATCATGTGAGGACACAGTGAGAAAACCCCATTTATGAACTAGGAGGTGGACCCTACCATATGCAAATCTGCGGCCACCTTGCTGTTGAACTTCTTAGCTTCCAGAACTATGAGAAATATATTTTAGTTGGTTTATGAGCTACTCAGTTTATGGCATTTTGTTATAACATCACAAACAGACTAAGACAACTCCACATTCTGGACAGTAGCTACCTCTAGTATGGGAGAAAGCAGGGGAAAGGACTAGGGAGAGGCCACAGGAGACTTCTAAGGGTACATTCATGTTCTTTCATTTAAAGTGGATGGTAGACACACAGGTGTTTCAGGTTGTGTGATCCTTTGTATCCTACTTACACTTTATAAATATTTTATATGTATTCAATAATTAATGAAAAACCATTTTTAAAAAGAATTAAAGAAGGAGAGGTTGCTTTTGACCAGGAGGAATGAAAGGCTGAAGGTCACCATGGCAATAGGATTCTTCTTCTGCATTCACTTCACTGGTTGGAAGCAGTTTACTGAGTACTGAGGTGCTGCCTCCGGATTCTGCAGTTGCATGAGCTCCAAAGGAAAAATCCCACAATCAACGAGCAAAAAAAGTGGCTGCCCTGCTCACCGACCTCAGAGGGCTGAGAACTCCCTGAAAATTCAGAATCCCCAGGCTGAAGTTTTCCTATCCTATAGTCAGTCCCCTGTGCCACTTGGACTCCCTGATGTCATCTGTGTTGGGGTTTGAAAGACTAGTGGAGACTTGGGGGTTAGGGAATGGAGTGTGCTAGGCAGAAGGGCAGAAACAATTATAAGCATTTAAAGAGAAAGACAGTGAAATTGATGTGTAATTCTACACATTGATTCAACACTGAATTCCCCACCCCTTCCAAACTCATTCAGTGAATATTGTGTCATCTACCTCATGCAAACACATGATCATCTCTTCAAAGAGCTGAGACAGCTACAGAGATATCTTCCCCAGTGGCACTTCCTCAATTAGCACCAACCCAAATGTTCTGATGGTGATAACAGCAACCCTGTATTCACCACCAGCTATACACATTACAGGTCCTACTAAATGCCCTTCAACTGCTGACATACTATTTATCCCTGAGACAGCCTGGCTCAGTTCTGGTTCTCTGAACACTGTCCTAATGGGAGTCAACATCCTACTGAAGTCCTTGAGGAATCTGGCTCCTGGCCCAAATCCTAAGTGTGATTTTTCAGACCTGACCACAACTATTACAAAGACTTTACCTGGACAGAACTGGAAAGCTGTCCTCCCTGTTTCAGACCTGGAGCACAAACAACATATTGCAGTCTCCACAGGGTGCCACAGTCAAGGACTCATGCCCCTCTTGCCCAGCCATGCTCTTCTGCATATCTGCATCCTTAGCTCAGGCATCTTTATTCTAAGGCCTTTGTATCTTGAATCTTTGGTCACTAGGCCTTGGGCTCAGGGATATCTTTTGCCAAGATATCCCCATCAAGGTAGGAAAAACCATTCAGACTCAGTACTCAATATTTCTTTTCTTCTAGTCTTTCCCCTGGTTCCTGGACCCTTAAATCCATAGAATTCTTTTGTTCAGGGTTCCCTTGGCAGTCCAATGAGCCCCAAGTCTTCACTACCTATCTACCTATCTGACCTTGACCGCTGCACCATCCCATGGGGGAACCTTGGATGGTGGGAGTGGGTGCATTCTCCAGCTTAACCTCTTGCTGCCGTATCACAATACGCAATTATAGGCTTGACTGTGACTTTCACATTAGCTTGTGGTCTTACTCAACTACCCTGACACCTGGCAGCTCAGCTAAGCTCCAGACAGACCGCACTGGTCTTTTCAAGAGTCAACAGGGTTGGTTCTGCCAGTCTATTATTTCTGTGCTCTAATTTTCCTGTCCACCAACTAATCTGACCCCAGTCAAGCCATAGTGGCCAGGTCCATCCCACTGTTCCCACAAATGAAACCCCTCTCTCTTGCCTCCACCAGACACAACAGGTTGATTCCTGGTCAAAATCTGCTAATTCCAACATAACTCATTCCTCTCCTCTTTAACAGGATCAATATCTTCCTCCTTATAAGAAAGAATCTTATAATCAAATTAAAGATAGATATATAAATGCCCAAAAGAAAAGAAATCAAGACAGTGCTTCTTACACTCTAGTAATCATGAAATCTACAGATCTGTAGGTCCTTTATCTAGCATATGCATCATCACTCCTACCACAAAGAGGGGTCAAATATTAGATGGCAGTTTCTAGCTACAAGTTCTTCCTGCCCCTTCAAGGCAAGAGCTGATTTGCAGCCCTTAAAGCTCAGGAAAGACAAAACAAGGCAATTAGTAGAAACTATTTTCTTTGTTCTCTTAGTTCTTATAACCTCTTCAAAATGAACTTTTTATAAATTATTTTGTCCTGCCAACTTCCAAAAAATCTATTGGTGGTTTATTATAAGATGGAAAATATAGCTGTTATGATAGAAAGAGAAAATCTAAGTCCATGTAAAGAGAGGAAGAATCAAGAATCTGACATCTTAAGCCAATACTTTTCATACCTTAGTATCCCTTAGAATAAACAGTGTTCAGTTTATGTATAGATTTCCAGTTCTAAAAATCAAATATTCGGCATCAGTAGATCTGGGACAAGGACCAGAGTCCACATGAACAAATAAATGTTCAAGGTGATTCTGATGCCAGTAGTCTAATCTTCTAAACACTGACACTGGGTCAAATAGTCACTATAACTGAAAGTTGAGCTTTCAGTTTTCTAATGGCCACAGCTTTTTAAAATGGGAAATACTGTGTTATATAACCATCACTATATTTAACCAGAGAGACAACTTTCTCTTAAATTCTAAAAGTAAAATAAAGCATGAGTATTATTACTATCTACACAGTAAAGATGTTCCAAGTTGAATTACTTAAAATCAGTAAATGGTAACTCTTGAAAGTTTAGAAAAAATTGTTAATAAAAAAGTTACATGGAAGCATATCAAATGGTACTCAATAAAATTCTAAGTTCATTTTGTTTCTGAAAATATGTGTTAAGCAAATATCCTATAACCAACTATTACAATTTGCCTCTGACTCCCACATCTCCACAAGAGATGGCATATATAAATGTTTCAAGTTCAAGCAACTTAATGAGCCCTACTATAGACCAAGGAATGGAAAGAAAAGAGGTCACGTGGGAATGAAAATGTAACATTATACAATGACTCTGTGCTTACTTATTTTCAAAGAACTGACTTGAAAGTTTCCTAGAAATGATCTACAATCCAGATGACCTGCCCTTCTATGATAATAATCTTTTCTATTTGTATACTTAGAGTTATATCAACATGTCCTGTATTCATTGATGCATCATAAGATATTGTGTGAAAATTTCAAGTAGCCTCATTTCACAAATAGGGAGACCAGGCTCAGAGATTCTAGAATTTGTCCTTGGACAACATCTAGTCAGGCAACAAGCAAGAATGAAACCCCCGGATATCCTGTTTCCATCCCAGTGAGATGACCACACTAAAAATCTTATTATTAGATCCTAACACCAAAGTTACAATTACATTTTTTATTATCTTCAAGAATATCCTATTTATCTTTCTGCATTACTTATTAAGAGGTCAGATCATTTCAGGAGCCAGCTAGATTACTAGCATCTTTCCTTTGTATTAAAATCACAAACACATACCTCTCAGGAAATCCTTGCATCCTTGATAGGAAAAGTGAGATTTATAGGAAAAGTGAGATTGATATGGATGCCCAGTTTTATAATTCAATGAATGTGAGCCAAGAAAAATGACTCAAAACATATTTTCATGAGAAAGCAGAGATGTTCTGTAAGTTTAAGAATGTGTGAATAGGTTGGATTTTTTTTTCTTTTTGCTTTTCTATTTTGGTTGTTTCCTTGTTTTAACAGAGAAGTTATTTGTTATGTTGTAAATATCTACCTAAGCAAATGATTTTCACACGTTGGATAAAGATCATAGGCACAGAGGTTCATATCGCATCTTTAATATATCAGTAAATAATTCACATTTAAGGGAGTCAAGGTCTCTTTAAGGTTTTATAAAAACAGAATTGTGATATCAAACAATGTTATTCCCATACTCCCTAAGATATCTGATTGTGATCTGAACACATCATGGGGAAATCTGAAAATTGGGGAAAACTGTAGCATTTTAAAACAAAAAACAAAATCAATTCTTCTGTTATTCAAAGATAGTAAAAATAATAACCTAAAAGTATGGCATTTAAAACTCAAAGCTCTAATAAACAAATAAACCAATTTAATTCAATAAATATATTGGAGTCCTACCATGGATCAGCACTGTGCTAGACACTTAAAATCATGATCAAAAGGCACTCAGAGACTAAAGGAAAAGACATATACATGAGTACGTCAATTAAAATGTGATATAGAGGAGTCATATCAGTAAGATGGTAGAAAGGACTTTTCAGTTCTTGTCTCCTCAAAGAAACTTAAATTTAAACAACTCTCCATACAACAGAATACCTTTATAAGAGCTAAGGAAGCCAGGTCTGAGATCATAGCACTTTGGTGTAGCATGAAATAAGAAAAGACAAACTAAAGAGGGGAGAAAGGATAGCTTTACATTACCCATGCCATTTCTCCCGCCACAAACCCAGACAGCACAAAATGGAGAGAGATACCATCCATGTGGGGAAAGGAGAATGAAGTATGCACCCAAGTTTACCATAGATGTCAGTACTAGGTCCACTCCAGTGAAACCAGGGACAAAGCCAGCCCTCATGGCCTAAAGCACCAGGCCAACATCCATAGAGCCAAGTTCCCTACCAACACCATCAGATAAAGCCTCCAGACCCACCCAATACCATAATGGCCCCTGTCATCCCATACGATAGCAGATCCAGGGTCCAGGCTTATCCCAATAGAACCCAGTGCTGGACTAGCACCCAGGGACTACCTGAAGACACAACCTCCAGAATAAAATTTGTAGTCCTAGTTTCTATTTATGCATAGCACCAGGCTGGCCTCCAAAGCCCCAGGAACCAGGATAACACCCATAGACCCAGGCTTCAGACCAGCCCTGGGAATTTGGACCCATCCCAATGACAGGCTAGCTCCCCATAGTCCCAGGTTCCAGCAGATCTAGGTTCCAGGTCCATTCCAGTAGACCATGTTAGTGGAATAACCCACACAGATCCAGGATTTTAGCCCATCCTCAAGGACCCAGGCTTAAGTCCATCCCCATGGCCCCAGGCCCTATCTATCCAGGTTACAGGCCCACTCCAGTGAACCCAGGAATAGGAATGGTCCCTATATACCACAGCACTAGAAATGGGCCCTGTGAACCCAGTATCCAGGACAGCTCCTGAGGTTCTAGATTCCAGACCAACCCAATTGCTGACCAGCTCATTTGAGAATGCTATCAATAAGCCCACTACACACATCACCAAAAAGCCTGCCCTGAATCTGGATGGACTGATTGATAAACAGTTTTCTCTGCTGACACCAACCTATAAAGAGTGGGAGAGGTGCCTTTTTCTTCAAATGCACAAACACTAATGCAAGACCATAAGGACAATGAATAATCAGGGAAACATGACACCACAAAAGGAACTAAATAAAACACTAGTAACCCACCTCAAATAAATGAAGATCACAAACTGTCTGACAAAGAATTCAAAATATGCACTGTAAAGAAGCTTAGTGAGCTATGAGAATAAAACTAAATATAGTAAGGAAGCCAATAAATAAACAAATCAAAAGTTCAACAAAGAGATAGAAACCATTAAAAAAAAAAAAGAACAACCAAATCAATTCTAGAGCTGAAGAATACATGACTAAACTGAAAAAAATCCCAGAGAGCTTTAACATAGGACGAATCAAGCAGAAAAAGATGGGTCATTTGAAATTATCCAAACAGAAAACAATTAAAATGTTAAAAAAATTTAAGAAAAAAATGCAGAAAACCTTCAGAACTTATGAGACACATACAGCAAACCAATAGATGCATTATAAGAGTTCCAGAACCAGCAAACAAAGGAGGCAGAATGTTTATTTAAAGAAATAATAACAGAAAGTTTTGCAAATCTGGAGAGGGAAATGAATATCCAGGTCTATGAAGCTGAAAGAATACCAATTAAATTAAATATAAAGAATCTTCACTGAGATGCATTATAGTCACATTCTCAAAAGTCAAAGCATAAAGATAATTTTAAAATTAGCCAAATGAAAGCAATTAATTACCTACCAAGATAAGTTACAAAAAGATGAATACTCCAAGATCTCACTTCACATGGAATCTTAAGTAATCAAATTCATGAAGCAAAAAGAATGATGTTGGGGCTAGGGAGTGGGGGATGGGATGGAGAGATATAAAGTTTCAGTTAAAAGGATGAATAGAGTGGGAGGCTCCTTGGTGCACACCTGTAATCCCAGCAGCTCAGGGGGATGAAGTAGGAGAATCGTGAGTTCAAAGCCAGCCTCAGCAAAAGTGAAGTGCTAAGAAATGCAGTGAGACCCTGTCTCTAAATAAAATACAAAATAGGGCTGGGGATGTGGCTCAGTGGTCAAGTGCCCCTGAGTTCAATCCCTAGTACCGAGGGGGGAGGGAAAGAGGATAAATAGATTTAAGGGATTTATTATACAGTATGGTGACTATAGTTAATAATAATTAATTGTACACTTGAAAACTGCTAAGGGTGTTAGTAGATCATAAATGTTCTCATCACACACACAAAAAAAATGATAACTGAGGTGATATGTTAGTTTGATTGTGTAATCACTTCACAATATATGTATTTGTGTGAGTGTATATACAAATGTCTATGCAAACATCACAATGTATACCATAATTTTGTCAATTATATCTCAATATACATAATTTTGTCAATTATATCTCAACAAAGCTGGAAAAAAATAAAATATACTGCTATGAGGACAGAACAAAAGTAAAAAAAAAAAAGGACAGAGTTCAAGTCATCACCTTTTTAGTGGGTATGAAAAATCGAGTAACCTCCAACACCTTTGATCCTCCCACCACGATTAAGAAATGCATACATTACACAGCACAGAGGATTTATCGACTGCCCCTCCAAAATCTGATTTGGGCCTGATGCCTGTTGATGTCGAGAAAGAAAGGTAAGATGGCTGTTTGTAGGTGAGCATCACAGCAAAGCTCATATTTTCCACTGTGACAATTCCACAAGGTCTCAAGAGGCATGATTTGGGTACTCCTGAAATCAGAGTTTGAATCTCTCTTCCTGCTGTTGTTAGACAACTTTCTTACACTAATTGCATTCACGCTTCCAGCATAAAAATAAAAGTGGTTCTCAAATGTGCAATGCCATGTGGCATTATTAGACATGATCTACTTAGATTTCTCTAAGACTTTCCAGCAAATCAGTTATGGAGCTGAGACTTAACTGTCTAAGAACCACACTCAAAATTCTGATTTTCAGACCATCTCTTCCACAAAATGTTTACTTCACTGTTTCCTCGGGTCATCAATAACATTTTCATACCTCACTGTATTAAGAAAACTCAAGGTTTTGCCAAAATGTCATTCTGTATCAGTCATTTCTTTCCTTAAGTAAATAAAACAGCTCACATTTTCATTCCGTTTAAAACCTAATAGCTATGTTAACAGCATAATCAAACAAGCACTGCCATTAATGCACCCTAATCGGCCATGGCTGCCGGACTCACCTCTTGTCATCCTTAAATAAGAGTGTGACCAAAAGTATTAGTTTTCACTTTATACATAATCAGCATTATTCCTTCCAAAATACGTTTGATTGAATGATGCCCCCAAGGAAGCATGTGAACAACAACAACAACAACAAAAAAGGTCAACTGGTAATTACCCTAGCTATCCCTGACTATCAGGGGGGTTTTCCACAGTTTAAATGCTGCCTGCAGCTAAGTGGACTACATTCCCTTGGAGGCCTCTGTCAACCAAAGCCCCAGTTCTGGCTGCTTCTCTTTGATGTGCATAACAGGATTCCTAGGTTTAGGAGAAACGTGGTTTTGAGAACTTTAGTTTAGAACTCAGAAAACAACTCTGTGCTTGACAAGGGGAGGATTTGTTCACTGTATACTGAGCCTACTATGCGCTCACTAAGTCTGAGGCTTGACAGGTGGATGAAAGAAATGCAGTGTTAAGTGGTGGTAAAATTCAACATCCCCCCACAAAAATCCCAGTGACCTAAAATTAAGCCCTGAAGCCTATGTGAACTGAGACCTGAGCCCACTGCACAGTGGCCACAGGACTGGACCAGGTTGCTGGAGATTAGTGAGTGCTGCCCATTTGACAGCCAGGCATCTGTAAACAGATGACTGTGGGTAGAGAAAGGAGAAAATGTGGAGGGACCTGAGGGGAACAGCATGGAAATGGACGATTATTAGCTGGGAAATAAATATCCTCAGGGCTACTTACTCCTCAGTGTGAATTAGCTGGGCTCCTCAGGGGCAATAGGCCTATTTTATTTCTGTTATGGCTAAACTGCTTGACACTAAGGAAGAACAATATTGAAATCTGTTGCCTGGGCAGGATCCTGGGCTGGTTGTGCGGCCAGGCCCATGGGTTTCTGGTCAGGGGTTGCAGACTCTTTGGCCATGTGGATTCTAGAAAAACCAGGTTCCGATGATGTCATTTAACAAAAGTTACAGAAGATAAACTCCCTCCGAGTGTAACATGCTACACCCAGAATGCTAGAGGCAAACCATTCAGGAATTGTTTAGAAGGACCCTGTGTTTATGTAGCCAGAGGAATCTGGTTTAAATCCTTGCTTACCGACTTGCTATATTATGTGCCTTGGACAAGTTAATCTCACTAAGGTTTAGATTTCTCATCTGTAACATTAAATCAATATCTAACGTAGTACTTCAGAAGGCTATTCTGAGGACTCAGTGGGATCACTAGTTTATTTGACAGAGCTCTATTGGGAGCCCATCATATTTCAGACTCGTCAGTGGACAAAACAGGAAGAACTCCCTACCTCCCTGCCTGCATGGAAACTGCATTGTAGTAGACTGACTTGTACCCACAGGACAGCATCGGTTCTGGCAGTGTTCAGAACATGTCCAGGACAGCACTTCCCCTTCTTCTTTGGCTAGGGCCTGACCCAGACAGAAATTAGGAAGGAGGTTCTAAAAGGGCCTGCGACCTCCACCAGCAGAGCAGAGAGCCTGCTCACAACTCTCCCCCAACGACACTATCATCTAGCATTGAGGGTAAGTGCTTACCCACCCTCTCAGCCCCAGTCCTCAGGACTTCTGGTAGAGAACTTTCTAGAATTACTGACCCTTCTGGTCTCCTATCCTCACCAGTGGAACCATGTTTCTCAATTGGGAAGAGGTAGTCTAGTCAAAATTCCAAAGCAATAGAGATTCTGATTTCCTTTTCTCCCTTCCTACCTGGGACAACACGTCAGGGGATGCTCTACTGGTTCAAATTTTGCCGAAGGTGGCTTCTTCCTGGGCTTGGACAAAAAACTGCAGAAGGGAACATCATCCAACATGGGCCACATTCTCCAAATAGTTTTGCTTTTAGTGTCTTTACATATGTATGAAATATTCCATAATAAGATGTTTACACAAAGAAAGAAAGCAATCCTTGAGAAAAATGGCACATAAAAACAGAAAGTCTTTATATGGGGTGGGGGTAGAGAGAGAGAGAAACTTTAATAGTATTGGGAACTACTCCGTATGATAGGCACAGGAAAGAGATCCTGGATAACAGTAGGACACTATAGTGTTCCAGAGCAAAATGGGTTCAAAAAGGGTACACTGCAATCTTGACCTCTGAGATTCACCCAGCCCTCCTATGAAATGTGTAAAGGAACTGAAAATGTTATTTATGTTTACATTTTCTTTAAGCTTTTAGGTTTGGTATGTAGGTGCCTTTTGTCCAGGAAAGGAGGGAAGCAATGTAACTCCCATCCAGTTCCCAGGTGGAGGGCTCTCAGGCCCTTACAAGACAGGTGACCACAAGGTCCTAGCAGCTAAGCTTTGCCGAGCTCCTTCTGACAGCCCTGAACATGTGGGGAAAAGAGGGATAAAAGAGAAATGACTGAGCCCAAACAGGAATCCATTGTTATTAACTCATTCTTCCCTGACTCGGGTCTCAATCATGATGATAAGAAGACAGTTCCAACATACTCTATTCATAATTTGATAAAGATTTAGGCATTTCACCAGGTAAGTAGTAGGTGCTTAATAAAAATGGAATGAAAGTAATATTCCTACTATATGCAGCCGAACATCGAGTTCATGATCCAATGAATGTCTGAACAAAGCATTTACCCCAAGTTTCCACATCCTCAGATACAATACCTACCTGAGGTGAATTAAATAGTGCTCCACCCCCCAAAAAATAATTGCCTACCTGGAACCTCAGAAAGTAACCTTTGGTATAAGAGTCTTTGCAGATATAATTAAGGTTAAGGATCTTGGGATAAGATCACTCTGGATTCAGATGGCTCCTGAATCAAATGACAGGCATCTTTTTAAGAGATGGAAAAGGGTAAGACAGCCAGAGAAGGTCATATGGAGACAGAGGCAGAGATCAGTTATACTATCATAAACCAAGGAATTCCAAGAACCACCAGAAGCTGCAAAAGGAAAGAAGAGAGTACCCACTGGATTCTTTAGAAGGAATGTAGCCCTGATAAATCTTGATCTAAGCTTCTGGCCTCCAGATCTGTGAAAGAGCATTGTCTTGTGCTACCAAGATTATGATCATTTGCTATGGTGGTCCAGGAAATGAATACATTACCTGTATAGGTTGCATGGAACAATATGGACAATATGGATTTGGGAACCCTATATAGATCCATATTTGAGATCTATACATGATCTCAAATAAGATCATGTATGTGAAAAGGCATATCATGAACTATTTGCAGTGATATAGGTGGTAGCTGTAATTACTGAATCACAAAATTTGGGAGAGTAATATGTCTTCTGACAGATTCCAGACTTGCACTTGAGAGTATACCCAGCAGCTCTTCACAGAGAGGATGGCTAGACAGCTGGAGACTGGCTCTAAGGGTTGATCTCCCTACCTTGCTGCCTCTACGACTGCCTCACTCCACTTGCACTCATGCCTTTCAGGAAGATCCAAGTGTCAGCTGGTGCTGAAAAAAGGCACCCATCTGCTCCCAGGCATGGTCACATGGTGAACATTACACACTGAGGCCACCATCTGTACTAACAACTCACATCCAAGTGCACTTCAATGTCATCCTTACTCTAATTCTGAATGAGCCAAGATCAAGGGCAGGTGACTCAGGGGCCAAAATCTTCCCATGAACAGTGCAATTCTGGATCAGAGCTCTTCAGTACAGATGAGCTCAAGGCTGAAGAAGGAAAGGTAAATCACTCAATTACCAATCTCCAATCCAAAGTGCCCTGTTTGGGACATTTCTGAGTATGATTTGATTCTCATGATATTTTCTGGCCTTTCCAGTTCAAGGCAAGTTTTTTTTTCTTTGTTTGTTTTGAGTATTGAATTAAATTGAATTTTTCTTTGTATTAAACTCCAGGAGTTAAAGGAGTGGAAACTAGATATAGTTCAGAGTAGGAAGACTACAGAGAAGGAAAAACTGCTCAGAAACCATAACAGAAAGGGAATATAAGAGAAAGATGAAACAATCATCCCTGAAGAACTTAATGGTGACTTCAGACTTTATGATATGCTTGTATGAAAGTAAGTACTCCCTTTTAATCAAACAGAACAAAGAACAGGAGACAGGTTAACAGTCTGTGTTCAGAGAACAGACTTCTGCTCATCAGGAATTGATGAAGTGAGTGGACTCAGAAGACTTCAATTCTGCAATCTGTATTTGGGGTAAAAATGGGAGTTCATAACCCACTTGAATCTAATGTATGAAATATGATATGTCAGGAGCTTTGTAATGTTTTGAACAACCAATTAAAAAAATAAAATAAAATAAAAAGATTTCTTCCAATTTTGAATTCAGTTTCCTCTAATGTAAAATCTTTAGTGGCTCCACCTCTATAAGGTCAAGGTACTCAGTGAGCCTTACACACTGAGGCCACCAAGTGTGGCCAGCAGCCTTCATAATCAGGCTACCTTGGTAAGATTGAAAACGGAGAGCTGGTAAGAATAACCAGAGATGAGAATGAAAAGAAGAGGAGCCCAGTCCAGAAGTACTAGAGATATGGAACTGTGTTCTCTAGACAACACAATTGGGAACCACTAAAAAGTTTTATGAAAGGAAATGATATAAATAAATGTGTACTATAGAGATTAAGCCTGCAGCCATGAAGAGAATAGATAGCAGAGACTCCAAAGAAGACTAGGGATAAAGTCCAGTTGGAGGTGATGAGGTCCTGAAGTAGCCCAGGGAAAGTGGGACGGGAACAAAGAGGTTGACTCAGCAGGCTCATCACCTGGATGTGGGGAGCAGGGCAGAGGAAAGTACGGTTGTTCTCGGTTTCAAGATTGGAAAATTGCATCCATTTATCAAGACCGAAAAATGCAGAAGGGACAGGAAATAAATTGTGGCAAAAAGATGGTTTGGGGGTAACCTGAATTGGGGTGTCTGTGGAACCGCCAGAAAGAAATGTCTAGAAGGAAATCAGAAAAAGTCAGGTGGGAGGTCTGAACCAAAAGTACAGAATACAGAATGCAGGTGAAACAGACGTAGTGGGCAAGACCAGGTATGGCAGATGGAGCAGAAGAGGGGAGTCAAGGGCCAACACTTTGGACACATCCACATTTAAGAGACAGGTGGAGAAAGAGTGAAGGAAGATAAGAGAAGTAGGACATGTGCATAGCTGAAGAACTTGGAGGAGAAGATCTCCCAGGAGTTGAAATATCCATCCGAGAGTGGGGAAAGGCAAGAAGTCACCACTGGGTTGGGCAATCAGGGTATATCGCTCATGACCAGGGAAGAACATATCCCAGGAAGAACACCCCAGATGCCCTGAAGGAGAAGCCAGATGCAGGAGCAGGGAATGAATAGGATGTGAAGAAAATGGGTGTCGGGTTCGCTTTAATGGAATGTAGTTATGAAGAAAGGGACAGATGACAACGGTTAGAGGGGACTCTAGATTTAAGAAATGGGTTTTGCTTATTGGTTTTGGTTATAGGTTGAAAATTGGGTTTTGTTTATAAGAGGTGAAACTTGAGAGACTGTATATGCTAAATGGAACAAAGCAGTTGAGGAGGACAGCGGTAAAAGCAAAGTCTGGAAGAGGCTCAGGGACAGGATCCACTAGTGTGAAGAACTGCTATGGACCAAAGGAGGGATATGAGAGAAGGAGGTGATGAGAAGTGAGTATAAACTATTGAATCACAGTGAATCACAACTATTGAATCATAACTATTTATGTAACTATCTTTTCTGCTCGATGCTCCAAAAGGGCCAAGAATCCTACGTTTTCATTTTTACAAAAATCTACAACACTTTGCTCAATGGCAGGCACACAGGAGGTGTTCAATAAATACTGGATAAATTAAGTAACTGGTTTTATGGTTATATAAATAACAGCAGCGACTATTTGCCAGCACTGTTCTAAGAGCTTTAAGCTGATTAACTCTTTGATTTCTTACAAAAACACAATGATGTACATGATGTTATCATCTCCACTTTAATTTATTTTAAAAAGTCTGAGAAAATAAATGATAAAGCCAAATTGAAAAGTCAGTTTTTCTGGTTAATGATTCTGAGAGCTTTAGCCAAAAGAAAAAGTTTTTTTCAGTAAGTGCTACAATTAAATTTATATAGCAATTTGTCTTTCAAGATGTAGGCAGATTTAAACAACAACAACAAAAAAAGGTCAAATATTGGATGGGGTAGGAAGAGAAGAGGCATCCCTAATTTCTTGGTCTCCTGTTCTTCCTTATTTCAGCCTGGTCAATGCTTGTTTCATCATTAAATCACATTACATAATAATGTTCAAAGCACAAATCTAAATGACACCTTCGATTTCATCTTTAATCTTTGTTAATCTATTTTTTTTACATTAGGAAGTCTCCAAAGTACAGAGGAATGACAGGCATATAGTATTAAGATTGTGACCCTTCTAGAATTAATTGAGGAATAACACTTCAAAAAATTTTCTTTATTAACCTTTACTACATTGAAAGTAAAAATTTACAATGTTTTTTATCAATTAAAGAAAAGAGTTGAAAGAACCAGGATCCACTTACTATACGGATTACCCAGAGACCAAAGGAGGTCTATGGAGGAACTCCAGTTCTTAGCAAAGAATTTGGCCCAATAAATGAACAAAGAGGAGTAATGTAAAACATCTAAAACTCACTTAGATATAACTTATTTAAAAATTGTGCTTGCATTTTATTTCATAAGGACACTGTGTCTAACTCACCAAAAAAAAAACAATAATAATGGAAATAAATAATAACAAGGGCACACAAAGAAGCCCAGACAGTGGGGACCACAAGCCTATATCTCCTCATGCTAAACCAGTCACAATCTCTTTGCAAACCCTGTCATTCTAAGAACCAGTGATCCTCTGATAAAATAGTAAGAAAGTCCCCTGTCACACTTTCCTTAGAACAGGTAAAATGTTTTACCGGGAAGGTTTCAAAGGACTTCTATGCATAAGGAAGGGAGGTAGGAGAACAATAGCTATAATATCAGCAAATTTGAGAGCAGGCGAAAGAAAATGAGGACCCCAACAGCTGAGAAAACAAATATTTGGATTGAGAAGGTGCTAACAAACTAGAAAGAAATCTATTAAGGCCAAGACAATTAATGGTAATTAGATGAAGATAATCAGACATGATTCCAATAAAAGCATTATGATTATTACAGCATTTTAAATTAAGGATTAGGAATACTGAATTAGTTTAAGGACATAATTAAAACTTAGATAATCAAACTACTTAATTCAATAACTGTTGATCAATGATTATGTATCACACACACGCACACAAGACCACAGGGATCCAAGTTTGATTTGGACCTTTTTCCTACCTGCATGGCATTTACCATCTAGCAAGGCAAAGACGCACACTCAACCAAGATTCACTGTAGTTAGTATTTACAGTACCTCAGGACCTCAGAGGGAAAAGGTGGCATGAGAAAACCCTCACAGGGGCACTGGCATTTGAACCAGACCTTAGATTTCATCATGTAGAAGGGGAACAGGACACTTCAGGTGAGAGTTCAGCATAAGTAGAGGATATTAATAGTATACCAGATAGACATTGAGCACAGGTTGCTTGGGGGACATGAAGCTGCTCAGACCAGTGGGTCCAGACCATGAGGACCCTAACTCAATGCTATGAAGTATGAATTTAAACTGTAGGTGGTTAAGGGGCCATTGACGGTTTTGTTTGTTTTGTTTTGTGGTAGGAGGGGTTGAATTTATTTTATTATCATAAAATACACTTAACATAAAATAAATTGCCATTCATGAAATTTAGTATATTCATGATGTGTGCAATTATCATCACTATCAAGTTCCAGAACACTTTTATCACCTCAAAAGGAAATCCTAGACACAACAAGTAGTAATTGTTCATTCTCCCCTTCCTCTCATCCCCAGTAACCACTATTCTGCTTTCTTTCCTTAAACATTTACCTATTCTGCATATTTCATATAAATGGAATCAGATAATCTGTGGCTTTTGTGTCCAGCTTCTTTCACTTAGTGTGGTGTGCACGTATCAGCATTTATTCTTTTTTTTTTTTTTGGCTGAACACTATTCTATTATATGTATACCCAATATTTTGTCAAGTGATATACTTGTTTTCACCTTTTGGCTATTTTGAATAGTGATGCTGTAAATATTTAAAAATTGTGATTGCATTTTATTTCATAAGGAAATAAAGTTCTTGTTTGAGAGCCTATTTTCAATTATTTTGGTTATATGCATAGGAGTGGAATTGCTGAGTCATTTGGTAATTCTGTGTTTAAAACTTATTGAGGAACCTTCAAGCCCAAGGATGATTTTTAAGTCAAGGAACAACAGATTTGGATCAGTTTTTTAAATAATGATAGAAAATGGTGAGGAGGGGAGAATAGATTGGGAACAGAGAAGATAGGGAAGCCAGCCAGGAGGCTATCACCCACCCCAGATTAAAAAAGAAGAAGAAGAAGAAAGCCTTGATTGTTGGCATGAGCAATGACCACAAGAATAAAGAGAAGGTAGGTAGATTTGCGGGGCATGTCTGAGACAGAATGAGCAAGAATTGATGAGCAATTAGATGTGGGAAGGTGTGGAAAATAACACTTCGTTCATAGTCCCACATTATATCGTGAGTTACATGTTCACAGTTCACCTCTTTGACTAGATGCTAACCTTCAAAGAGAAAGAGTCATGTCTTAGTCATTTTCACATCTCTAGTTCTTAGCAAAGAATTTGGCCCAATAAATGAACAAAGAATAATTTCAGTGTCTGGCTGAATAATAATGGCAACCATTATTCACCAGAGAAAAAGAACTGATGGATACTGATTGTGAATAAGGGGAGTTAAAGATAACTCTTTGCTACTATTTGAGAAACAGGGTAGATGGTGACTCAGTTTATTGAAACACAGAACCCAGAACTGGTTTAGACAAGTGCATTGGAACATTAGAGTAGCAATGTCCAATAGACAGGTAGAAATTCAGGGCTAAATCCTAGGGGGAAAGTTAGAACAAAGGACCATTTTTTGACAAACACTATTGTTAGCTGTACTCATTAAAATACCATTTAGATATCTAATTTCATGAATCACCTCAAAATAGTATGATATAATGGTATAAATTTCCTTCTAAAAAGAACTAGAAAAAAACAAGTAAAAAAATATGTGTGTGTTATGGTTTCCATCTTTAATATCCTTCAAAAAGCTCATGTGTTGGGCAATGCAGGAATGTTCAGAGGCAAAATCATTAAATTAGGAGAGCTTTAACCTTATCAGGAGACTAATCCATTTGATGGATTAATAATTTGAATGGATGAAGGAGGTCACTGGGGGCATGCCCTTGGGGATTATATCTTGTTCCTGGCTCCTTTTGCTCACTCTCTCTACTTCCTGGCTGCAATGAGCTGTAAAGCTCTCCTCTTCCACATCCATCCACATGGTGCTCTGCCTCATTGCAGATTCAGAGCAATGCACATGGTTGACAGTGTACTGAGCCACGAAACTGTGAGCCCAAATTCAACTTGTCCTCCTCTAAGTTGCTCTTATCAGGCACTTCGTTCACAGTGATGTAAAGCTGACTGTACAGTGTGGTTTATGCCTACACCTAGGACCCAGGCAGGTCCAGCACATCTTACATGTTGGCAGAACAGGCAGTCTATAAGCCTCTTTTTTCCTAAGATGACCTACACTAGAGAAAGGGGTCTTAATAACAAAGTTTGGGTACAAATAGGAAAAACAAAGATCATCTAACCAGGTAGGAGGAGAATAGCATTGAGTCTCTTTTAGATAAATAACCCTGGTCCAGCTTAAGGACTCAAATCTGAGACCTACCCAAGCAAACAACCTCTTTGTGGTCAAGAAGATGATATTTGTATGAGGAGGGGAAGTGGAGATGGAAAGAGAGAGGCTGCAATAGATTGGGTCATCATTCCCAGTTATTCACAATTCCCTAATTACATATCCATTTGTCATGTAGCTTTTCATTACTGCTCCAGTGAGAGAAAGAGAGAAATTTCCACTCCATCATTAATTCTGGGCTCAGTGACATGGCTATGGCTAATGGAATATTAGCAAATGTGTTGCTAGCAGAGGCTTGAAGAGTGCTTGCATGATTGAGATGACCCTTTCTCTTGTGCCTCTAACACTGACATGAGAGCATGCCAAGGCTAGCCTGCTTGAGATGAAAGACTTATACAGCACAGCCAAGTCATCCCTGCTGCTCCAGCAGAGGTCAGCCTAGGTCAGCTACTAGCCAGCAGAACTCCAAGACACTGAATGAGCCCCACCAAGATCAGCAGTCAACTAGCCAACTCCCAGCTGATCCTGGATGCATGAGTAAAGGCTTAGTGCCATAGGCCACCTTTGTTTTGGGATTGTTAGGTATGCCATTTTATTGTGATAATGATTGACTGATACAGGATCCTTTGCCACAGCTCTTTGTGGTAAAAGTTCTCAGAACCATGAGAACTGCAGGGAACACAGAAATTCTTTGAGGTATTACTGCTTGGCCAACGTTGGAAGATAGTCTCATTGCCACAGGCATTATAGATTTTTTTAAATGAACATTCATAATTAGTCTTCAAAGAGAAATAATTTCCTTGTACAATGGAATTCACACACATGAAAAAACAAACTGCTCCTGCAAACCCAGTATGTTTTCAGAAGAATTTGGTGTGGTATATTATTTTTTCCAGGTGTATGTGTATAAGAGATGGGGTGGGAGAGACAGAGAAGTACCAGTATTAAATCACATATAAAAGTATTTCTTACTTTAGACAATGATTAAAAAAAAACACAAGTCACAAATTAAAAAAAGCAGTTAGATAGCATTTAAATACCAAGAATATTTAGTATCCAAGCCCAGCCCAGGATATATGAGGAAGAGTGGGTTGGGTTAATTAATAGAAATAACAGCTTTTGCCTTGCATTTTAGTATTTTAAAAATAAATTTGCTTATTTTATCTCACTTAAGTGGTCCTTCATAAAAGTACCCATTTACAAACGAAGAAATTGATGTTCAAGGAGATTAGGTCCTTTTGGTAAAGGTAACATGATAGAGGATCTGGGAGGAGCAACCAGCTCTTTAGCCTCCTATCCACATTCTCACTAAATCTTCACAGATCTCTCTCAATCTACTGTCACATCCTCAGACTTTTACCACTTCCAAAATCCAAGTTAAACCCCTTCTAGATTCTCCCTTATTGTGTTTCTTGCCTTCATGGAGCTAATCAAGGTTTCTTGTTTATGTAGTTATTTAGTCTGTGTCTCCTGTACTAACCTGCTCCACTGTTACTCCTTAAAAAAGGCACCATATCCATTTGGGTCACTCAGGAATACCCAGCACCTAATGTGGTAGGCACCCAGGAAATAGCTGTTGAATAAATAAATATGAGTCACATTGCCTTGGGCAAGAACTATGGAGTTAACGCTTCCACTGTACAACTACAACCAAAATTCAGTTGTATTCTTATTGGCCTAAAAATGACAAAAACTACAATTTCCAAAGCAACACAACCTCATAACTAGGGGCACAGGGTGTTTCCTAGCCCTTCAGGTGCCACTTTGCAACAAGAACCCAGGTGCTCAGCAGCTCCTGGGGGTTGGGAAAAGGTGCCCAGATGTAAGGCCTCTTTCTCTACAAACCTCAGAGTTCTGACACTCTTCTCAATCCTGTCTTGCAAAATAATTTACAACCTGGCATTCACAGCCTCAGTAAATGAGCTCTGATGAGCCAGATCTCAACAATGCTAGCCTGCTTCAACTTGGCACTCCAACATACGAGCTGGCTGCCATCTCCCCCTCCTATCACAGGCCTGAAGAAATTTGGTAAATTTCTTATTATGGCTTAATTGAAAATTCTACTATACTTTCCAACTTGCTTCCCCATTTTTATCCTCTAAATCGTTTCAATTTAGTCAGCTGGTGGAGTGGACTGCCTTCCACTAGCTACTATGAGCATGGTGCTGGTGACACACAACTGACCCTCTCCTAGGGAATTGCTCTCAAAGAGAATTTCCAAAGATCATACCTTTCCTTGCAGCAGCAGCTTGCATCCAGGCAATGAGAGGCTGGATTTGTTGTGGGACGACTTTGAGATCCGTCCCAGCCCCAGACCTCCCTGTGTGACTGGCTGACGCCTCACTTGTACATCACAGCTCACATCTTCCCTGTGCCCAGTCATGCTTCCTCCACCCTCCCACTTGCATACGCACACCCACACACACACATTCTCATCCCAAACGCACTCCCCAGTAAATTTCCTGCGCATGCATCTCTGGCTTGGAATCTATTTCCAGGAAACTAGAATTAAGACAGCTAAGTTCCCTCTCTAGACAGCTCCCTGTTGTGGGGCTTCCATTACATTTTTTAGAGTCTAAACAATGTCTATGGGAAAGTGAGAACACATATCTCACAAGTCAGAAATTTCCCATAACAGGGTATAAGCAGACCTCCCACTTACAACTGTTGGTGAAGGAAATGTCCTTTATGGAGTGCCGTTTTGAGTACACAGAGGCATGTTTGGATAATATTACCCAGTATCTCTAAGAGGATTATTCTTTTCCTTCATAGCACCTGACTCTTGTTGACCACACATTCTTTGGTATAATATTTCCTATCTTTACCTTGTGCTAAATTCCAAGCTCCATGACCAGAATCTTGGACATCATTTAAGGACTTGTTAGAAATGCAGACTCTTACCACCAACTACCCAGACCCACTCAACTAGGACCTGCAGTTTAACAATATTCCCAAGTAATTTATATTCACATCAAAAATTTGAGAATCACTAGTCCAAACTATGGAGCTTCCATTTTAGTTGAATTGAGAAATATTTGGGATAACCATTTATTCATGCCACATCCCATTAATCACCACATGCACTGAAGCTATCCCCAAAATGGTCCTCACATGCACTCCCTTTGGACTATTTTGCTCAATTCCATTCTTAGACCTTCCTATCTCTCATGGATCACACTTTGAGTAATAAGAGTTTAGATGCCTGGGTGAATGGATGACTTTACTGGAGCATGTTAATGCTGTTTGTTTATAAAAACATATTGTTCTTTCTACATCTAATTTAACACAGCTTTAATTCAAATTCTTTAGTTTCTTAAATCAGAAATCTTCAACTTCATAGCTGCATTATTTAATTTAACTTGTCCTCCTGGGCCATTAATCATTCCTTGATTCACTGATGTTTTTAGTCTTCAAAAACTAAATGACCACATGTGGAGAAGGAATGACTAGGACTGTGCTAGTTCAGAAATTAAATGATGGCATCTAGCTTTGAATTCAGAAAAAGAACAATATAGTCAAATTTAGGAAAACAGGAAACTTGAAGAAAGCTCTGTGATTTATTTTTCTTAGGCAGTTCTCTTGTCAAATGAATGTTTGCAACGATCCTCTTAGTTTTCAAGTATAGGCAGTCCCCAATTTATGTCACTTTTTCTCTAAGTAGGATATACATGGTTAAGATTTTTGGGCCTGCTCACAAGCATCAATTAACTACTGAATGTCAAAATGAAATAACAAAGTAACAGCCCCAGAGAACCTAACCACCATGTGCAGCAATATATCCACAGACAGTACATTCAGGGTTTGACCTTAAATGTTTTGCTGGGGTTGCATCACGGTGACAAAATACCTGAGTCAAGACAACTTAATAAGAAAAAATGTTTATTTTGGCCTGTAGTTTCAGAGGTTTCATGATCAGTTGGCTCCACTGCTTTTGGGTCAGTGATGAGGCAGAACATCATGGTGGGGAGCATATGGCAAAGCAAAGCTGCTCACCTCATGGCAGACAGGAAGCAGAGAAAGAGAGAGAGAGAGAGAGAAAGAGAGAGAGAGAGGGCCCCAATACCTTCTTCAAAGGTATTGCTACAGTGATCTACTTCCTGAGACCTGACCCCACCTCCCAAAGCTTCCACCACCTTCCAATAGCACCATCATCTGAGGATCAAGCCTTTAAGATACGAGCTTTTGGGGGGCATTTGAGATTCAAACCATGACGAAGGTGAAGGAAACATTTACTCCCAGTGCCTTGGAATCGGCTTTTACACACAGTCCTACTGCTTAGAATACCAGTTCCTCACTTCATCAACCTCTGTGCACACTCACCTGTCCTTCCACTGTGACATCTTCTACCTAGCCAGCAAACCACAGATCACCCTCCAAAAAGCATATAAATGCCAGAACATTTGTGTGGTTTTAACTGTGACAATTTCCTAACTTTAGTACATTAACCCTCACACCCACGTTCTACGTAAACCCAACCAGGAAATTTATTCTATAGCAGACGATTTCAATTGAAATATTCCTTCAGAGCCATTTTGACAAGAAGAAAAATTTTCAGGGCAGGAAGAGAAGGAGATGGATTCCATTCCATCCTTCAAATATTATATCAGGGGAAAAAAAGAAGGGGGAAAAGAAACACAAATAAATGAATAGTCAATGATTACAAATATGACAGATACTTATCCAGTTACATCAATAATCGTATTAGATGTGAATGATCCAAATACACCAATTAAAAGACAGGGGTTGACAGAAAAGATTAAGACAAACAAAACCAACCAAGCTCTATCTTATCTAAGAGAAACTCAGTTTAAATAGAATGGCTTAGAAACTGGTCCTGATTTATATTGTCCTGTTTTTTTGTAGAGGACAACTGGCATTGTATTATTCTACCCCACAGATTTGGCTGGGAAAACACTCAATCAGAAAGACTTTAGAACAGCTGGACATACTGTATCAAGCAGAGGCAGGTGAAAGAGTGTCTCTGAGCATCTCTAAAAGGAAGCACATGAGCACCCGGGGCTCCCAGCAAGGTCAGATTACTCTACATTTCACAGTCACATCAGCTCAAGTTGCAAGATCACTGTTTGTAACACTTTATCTCTGAAATTTAAAAACCTCCTGTTTCCTTTGGCATCCGTTCCAAAAGTATCTTGTCACAATTTGTTGAAAGACATTGAATTCATGCTACTACATGTACACCCCTTCCAAGGAACTCTACACCTCAGGCAAATTCACGGCATCACCAGTTGGGCACAACTCAGGAATTTAGAGTTCTCATCTATCATATAGGTACCAATAAGGCCCCTAGGCCACTATGTAGATTTAAGGGAAAAAAATACAAATAAATATTAACTTTACTTTTAAAAAACAAAGAAATAAGAAGAAACAAAGCTTTCATACAAAATACATATTAAAATCAATAAACTGCTATAGGAAATCAAATAAATGTAATAATTAACCTACACATATTTTTGAAACTTACAGAAATTACACCAACATCTATAATTTCTGTGGTAAAATGTTATCACATCATGTAATTTTGCAGTATATCTTTAGATATTCAATTGTATTTTATCAAGACACAAATAAACAGTAGTGATGATGATAATAATAATGATGATGATGATAATAAGCAGTTGATTGTTCAAAAAAATCAATATTTTATTGCTAAAGGAAAGTTTCCAGAAATGAAGAGAATTACGGGCTTTGATTTTGTTTTTTGAAAACCTACAAGTTAAAAATAGAAACCTCCTCCCAAAAATCAGATTGCTTCAGGGATGGTGCTCTATGGAAAGAAAAAAGCCAACTCACAGGGAAATGTGATAAAATGCTCATCTGGCAGCTGCCATTTCACATCTTTTTGCTGAAAAATGCCATAACCTTTCAGCAACCCTGGCCAAAGAAGACACTCTATTTCCTAACTTCAGACGTTATTAAACTAAAGCAAGCAGAGTTATTCTTCTTTGTGATAAGATTAAACCTGGGAGATTTCAAACTTGCAATATAGGAAAATTTTCAAATACCAGATCATGGATTTTCTGCTATCAAAATGACCCTCAATCAGGACCATCAGAAAGATAGTCAGCTTTGTCCAGTACAGAGCTGATGTATGAAAATGTGCCTCCACCTTTTTGAATATCAGTCTCTGTCATTCTTATTTCATCATTTAACCACTGGAGGGGGTCCCTCAAGGCATGGGAACCTGAGGAATCAAAATCCCAGCACGCAGAAGCCTGCAGAATACAGATTGCTGAAACTCATTCTAGAAATGTTTAAACCTGTTCTTAGCCACAGACACAGCATCCCCTCCGACAGGGCCCAGGAATCTTCATTTTTAACAAGTTTAACAGTGATTCCTTAACATTATAGAGAAGCCTGCAATTCACGGCTTTGGAGATTGCTTTTTTAGTCTGGAACTTCGGCAATATCTAAGTCTCACTCTAGGTGGCAGCATGGGAGAATTGTTGAGGGTCTGGGAATTCCAACAAAGACTTCCAGAACAGGAAACCACACATTGGGTGTTTGACCGACTAAACCATTATCTATAGAAGAAAAATGTGGCAGCATAGATTCTGCATCTTTTAAACTTATAACTCATACTTTAGAGATAAAAACAACTAAAGGGCCATCTTTTACACAGGTAGAGCTTTCTGTAATAACCAATATCAGTGTGATATAAGTAACAAACTTTCAGGCAGCATGTCAATTGCATTCTTCTTGCTCTGGATTGTTTAAGACATGACTTTCAAGGATTATTACATAGATCAGAAGTTGGCAAACATTTTATGGAAAGGGGCCAGATAGCAAATATTTTAGACTTTGTGGGCACTAAAGTCTCTTCCACAATTATTCATTTCTGCCATAGATAATATATCAATGAGTAAGTGTGGCTATGTCCTGATAAAATCTTATGCCTGAAGACTGAAATTTAACTTTCATGTAATTTTCATGTCTGAAAATATTATTTAAAAAATAATTTCTAACCAGCTACAAATGTTTAAACCTATTCTTAGTTCTTAGACTATACAAAAACTCTCAGTTGGCCAGATCTGCCCATGGGCAGTGATTTGCAGACCCCTGACATAGATTATTTGGTGGAGCAATGTGAATTTCTTTACCTAAGGTATTCAAAATGCCCTTTTGTTGACTGGTATGTTTTAAATATGAAGTTTCCCCCAAATTCATGTTTGAAGGCTTGGTACCCAATGCAGCGACGTTCAGAGGTGGGGCTTTTATAGGAAATGGTCGGGTCATGAGGGTTCTGACCTCATCAGATTAATCCCTTGAGAGCTAAATGGACTACTGGGAGGTGGTGGAGGATGTCAGAAGTGGGACCTAGTTGGACAAAGTAGGTCTCTAGAAGGGTCTGTCTTGTCACTGACTCTTCCCCTTCCCCTTTCTCCACTTTTGGTTGCCCTGAACTAAGCAGCCTTCTACCATATAACCTCCATCATAATGTTCTGACTCACCTCAGGCCAGAAAAATGGAGCCATCTGTCCATGGATTGAACCCCCTAAAATCATGAACCAAAATGAACTTTTCTTCCTTTAAATTGTTTATGTCAGATATTTTGGTCATAGTGACCAAAAAAAAAAAAATGACTAACATAATGACTTCTTTGAGTGTAAGAGGTTAGTCCAAGTCAGGTTATATTATATAATAATATATATAAATAATATGTAATAATATATATAAATAGAGAATTAAAGAAATTAAGAAGAAAAAAGTCATACAACAGATCTCGGAATTCTGATTCGGAGTTGATTTCCAAATGAGATTTTACCATACAGAACTAACGCTTAGGTCAAAATATTTCCAAACACACCCAACCCTCCTTCTAGTATAGCTAAGCAATTAAAGCCAGTGAATGCAGAGGTATTGTTGAAGTCCATAGCATCACATCAGTAGAAATGTAGACACAATTTGTTCATCAGGCAAATGAATGATAGAATCTTAGATACACTAAGTTCTGAACCTACAATAGGAGGCCAACACTGTTACCTGTTGTGTCTTGACTCAGGGTTTCCTGGCTGCTGCTGCTGTAAGAAGGCACTGGAGTGATGGACAATGAGGCTGGACAAGACAAAGGTGTGGCCAAGTCAGTCCTGCAGGTTAAGGATCGGTGGTACACGGGGATGCCTGCATCTTTGGAGACCAAGAGGGGCAGATCGGATGGGAGGGTGGGTCTTCCTTGTGCATATGGATTTTTCCAGTGGGTGAGCCCAATTGCAACAGGCCCAGCAACATCATAACCTGGTGAGATAAATACATTAGATCAGTAGCCGTAAGCAAAATCTTCTATTTGTTTTTGTATTTCCCAAAGTCTTAGCTGTTAGTCAAATCAAACATCACTCAAAATAAGGATGCATGTTAAATAATAAGCAAGCAGATAATATCATACTTGATGGATCTTGTTCATTTGTCCAACATATATTTATTAAGTGCGTACTACAAGCTAGGTGCCCAGTCATTGCTCTTGAGAAGCTCAGAGACTAATACCTGTGTTCATAATAAAACATAGGTGAAGACTATCTATTGCCAGATACTCTGCATAACTGGTCTTTAGTCCTCACAGCAATTGTACAAGAGGACTATTACTCTTTGGTTTTACAGATGAGGAAATTGGATCTCAACTTGGCCTAGATCAAGCAATCAGAAAATACCAAAGGCAAAATTTAAGCCCAGATATGTCTAACTCCAAAATCTATGTTCTTTCCCCTAACCTGCAACTAACTACAATACAAAGCAAAATAAAACAGACAGATTGAAAGTAGGACAGAAAGGGCCCTTCAGGAGTTCAGGGAAGAGAGCCATGCCAGGTGGAGGGACTAGGTCACAGAGAAGCTGGCATAAACTTAGCCTTATAGACAAAGTTTGCAGCCTAGAAACCAAAGGGGCGAATATGTTGTGCAGATGTGTTCTATTTAGTCCACTTTTTAAAAAATTTGAAGTAAAATTAAAATTGAAAACAATAAAAATCTAAAACAGTCTCACAAAAGTACCAGTTTCAGTCTTCTCTTGATCTTCTCCTGAATATTGTTAAACACACTGTCCCACGTTCCCACAGGGCAACTGTCAGAGCCATGACATTGCCACCTCCGTGAGGTAGAGTAAGGGAATCCCAACCTGCCATGGTCCCCAACACTCTCCAATGCCTCACTCCCACCTGGCTCCACTCTTTGCCACCCATGCCTGGCCCTTGTATGTCTTTACATTCCTAGATATAGAGCACAGGAATATATGTGCAGTCAGAAGAAAACAAGAACACCAAGTTAGATGTTATGGTGTAATTGTGAGATGTCCCCTAAAAGCTCATGTGTGAGACAATGCAAGAACTTTCAGAGTTGAAATGATTATGTTATGAGAGTTGTAACCTAATGCACCAATATGGATTAACAAGGTGGTGACTGTAGGCAGGTATGATGTGTGGCTGGAGAAAACAGGTCCCTGGGATTTATATTTTGTCACTGATGAATGGAGCTCTCTCACTCTCTCTGCTTCCTGGTGCCATGTCCTGAGCTGCTTTCCTCCACCACAACATGATGTTCTCCCTCACCTTGGACCAGAGAGCAATGGGGTCAGCCATCTATGGACTGAGACCTCTGAAACCATGAGCCAAAATAAATTTTTTCTCCTCTACATTGTTCTTGACAGGTCTTTTGGTCACAACCACACACACACACACACACACACACACACACACACACACACAAAGTCAAGGGTCTTACATGCTAAGGTAATTAAACTGATATTATTTGGAAGGCAAAGCAATATTCTTTAAGGTTTATACAATGCTGATTGGTACAATCAAATTAACAGCAGCAGATGTAGTCAGAATCATCACTTCTTCCTCTGTTGGTCTCCTCTCCTATCCTACTGTGACTTGCTGGAAGCTTATTTACCATGGTGAAGTGACAGCCAGTGACAGATGCTGAGATGGAGGGACTGGAGGTGGGTAGGAAGACAGTCCTGAATGGGGAGGGCTAAAAAGGAAGGCGACCTGCATGAAGTCTGAAGACTGAACCATGGTATCTAGAGCAGCCCTCCCCTACCATGCTGGAAAGTGCGTGGACATCGATATGCATCAGACTTTCCCTCCACGTTTTATTTCTTCTGTGTTTGTCTCTCTTATGAATGGAGCCTCCCTCAGGTTAGAGGGTGCTTTAGTCACCTTCATAATTTCTTTCCAGCTTTTCTCTTTGGCTCTATTCCTCCCTCCCTCCCACTAGTATGTACCACCAAAGCTGGGCTCCAAGCCAGCACTCTCTGTTCACGAAATTCCCCTCAGAATGCAGCCTTAAGGAGACCATGCAAGAGACCGCTGAGTATAGGCCAAATGAAAGTTGTTAAGGGACCAAGTTAAAGTCTTGTCATGAGGAAGGAAAAAGGAGGCAGAGAGAGATGTCTCACTGACCTGGGAAGAAAGGAGCCTCTAGCTATTAGGTAGCTTCATCCCTCACTGGCAAGATGTCAGAAAAGACTTATGACAAAGAGAATGGTAGATATTCTCACTCTAACTGTGAAAAGCTCAAATACCTCTTTAGATAAGAGGTATTTGAGCTTTAGTGAACATACTCATGTAGACCTGTCTAGCAGGTAGCTGGAAAACAAAGTGGAAATGCGGGTCAGAAGAAACAGGACCACAATCAAAAAATCTAGGAGTCATCCACACAGAAGTCATGAATGAGGCCTAGAAATGAACCATCCACTTCACTATGGTTAAGTAACAGATCCACTAACAATGGCAGAACTCTCTAGCACTTACTGGCACTGTGTTAGGGGATCTACAAGCACCACCTCATTTAAACCTTACAATCATACTGTCACAAGGTATTATTAGCTCCATTGACAGATAAGAAAACTGAGCCTGGGGGGATGTTATACTTTTCTAAAGTCAACAAGGCATAGAAATGACACTCGAGATTCAAGTCCACCCTCACTTTAGACAATACCAGTGCTTTGTGACACCAACACACACTTTCTTTCTAAGAAGGGAGGCAACAGCAGGGATTCTGGGAGCTATAAATGGGGACTTGTTTAGTCATCTTTTTCATTGCTGTGACCAAAAGAGCTGATAAGAACAATTTTAGAGGAGGAAAAGTTTATTTGACACTTATGATTTCAGAGGTCTCTGTCCATAAACAGCTGGCTCCATCCTCTCTGGCACAAAGAGAGGGAGAACATCATGGTGGAAGGGTATAGAGAAGGAAAGCAGCTCAGGACATGGCACCAGGAAGGAGGGGGAGAGAGAGAGAGAGAGAGAGAGAGAGAGAGAGAGAGAGAGAGAGAGAGAGAGAGAGAAACACTCCACTAAAGAAGGACAAAATATATACCCCCAAAGGCATGACCTCTGGGACCCACCTCCTCCAGCCACACCCTACCATCCTACAGTTAACATCCAGTTAATCCTTATCAGGGCACGAATATAGTAATTATGTTAAAACTCTCATAACTCAATCATTTTACCTCTAAACTTTCTTGCATTGTCCCACACATGAGCTTTTGGGGGACACCTCACATCTAAACTATAACATTCTAACCCTGACCACCAAAAGCTCATGCCCATTTCACAATGCAAAATATATTTAGTCCATTTCCAAGAGACCCAAAGTCTTTGAACAATTCCAGGATTGCCAAAAGTCTAAGTCCAAAGTCTCTTCTGAGACTCAAAACAAACTCTTAAGTGTGAGCATCAAACAAACTCTAAGTGTAAACATCAAAAGCAAGTTAAATATGTACACTATACAAAGGTATATAGTAAACATTTCCATTCCACGAGGGAGAAATAGGAGCATAGAAAGAAGGGATGGGACCAAAGCAAGATTGAAATCTAGCTGGGCAAACAAGTGTTATAGCTCCATGTTCAGCATATGGGGCACATGGCATCCTGATATTCTCTCCGAAGGACTTATGTACCTCCACCCACGTTGCTTTGCAGGTTGCAGCCTACATGGCTTCTAGTTGGCTTGTCTACAGCTTTTCTCAGCAGGCATTCCTACATCTCCACATATCATTGTATCAGGGGCTGCCCACTGGGTATTCAATCCTGCTGCACTTTGCCTGGCCTTCTAGACCTTCCTTATTGAAATCTTGATGGAAGCCTCCATGATCCCCTAACTCCAGCATCCTGCATTCCATGTGGTTGCTGCCAAGGTCTGCCACCATCTAAAGCAGTAGCCAAAACTCTAGGGACCATATCTGCTGCAGTCTTTGAGTGTATGGGTGACTGAGCATAGTGAAACAACTTTCTAGGCCCCCCTGTGCAAGAAAGGTAGCCCACTGGTCTCTTCTCAAAATAATTCTTAATTTTATACCCTTGAACCTGAGATGGGTGTGATCTTGCCAATTCCTGAGATGCCCTCAAAAGCCATATTTCCTACTATTTCTAGGTAAAGTATTTAGTTTTTGTTCAGTGGCTATATTGTCTTAACAACCATACATTCTTTAGTTCCAGTTTTACTCACAGTTTTCTAAACAAACTGGAAGTTTTCCCAATCTTTCTGCTCTGCTTTCTGCTCTTTATTATCACAATAAACTTGGCTAAAAGCCTCCAGCAATAGCCATGAATGTTATGCTGCCTAGAAATTTCTTCCACCAGATTAAGTCTATCACTTTTAAATTCAAGCTCACAGAAAGTCTCAGGACACAGTAAAAATGCAAACAACTTTTTAGCCAGAATATAACACTAATGGCCTCTAATCTAATTTCCAACAGAGCCCTCATTTTTCTCTGAAACTTCTTGAGCCAAATCATTACTGTCCACAGTCCTACTTGGCATTCTGGCATTCTGGCATTCTGAGCTCCCAGAATTGCCCAGTAAGCTCTGCTTATAAAACTCTTAAACTTTTCCAGCTTATATCTCTAAATTTCAAAATTTTTCAAAATTAGTCCCACAAATTCCAAAAAGCTCCAAAAGCTTCTAAACCACAAGGCCAGTTTAGTCACAGCAACAACCCTATTTCTCAGTACCAATTTCTGTTCTAGTTGGGTTTTTAGCTTCTATGACCAAAATACATGACAAGAACAATTTGTGGAGGAAAAGTTTATTTGGGGGCTCACAGTTTCAGAGGTCTCAGTCCATAAATGGCCAATTCCATTGCTCTGAGCCCAAGGTGAGACAAAACATCCTAGCAGAGGAGGAAAGCAGCTGAGGATATGGCACCATAACAGGACTGTTCCCTGAAAAGTTTCTATATTATCTAACCCTTTATGGATAATCTTTAATAGAGAAATCTTGGTCAACCAGAATGCTCAAGGAACAGGAAATGCTGATGACATATGTACACTATACAAAGGTATATAGTAAACATTTCCATTCCACAAGGGAGAAATAGGAGCACAGAAAGAAGGGATGGGACCAAAGAAGACTGAAATCTAGCTGGGCAAACAAGTGCTATAGCTCTTCTTGGTTGGTCACCTTCCTAGAAGGTCCTATGTGGAATGCAATGAGTGTGAGTGAATCTTGAGTGAGGGATACAAAACCCTTAAAGATAATCATAAGAAGATCAATTCTCAATGTTCAGAACTAGGATGGAGCCAGATGCCGCAGTCTGGCTGCAGCAAAATAACCGTGGGGTGATGAGCATCTGTGTAGATTGATACAGCAGGAGTGGGAGCCATTTATTGTAGGACCGGAGGGTATTTATATATTCCACACAGCTTATCTAATTAACATAAACTAGATACAGCAGTCAACCAATAAGGAATCTCCACACTTAATGGCTCACTGGCGCCACCTCACAAACCACTCCCCCTGGCAAAATGCCAGCAAAATGCCAGGCGCCATCCTGACTTGTTTACAGACTCTAACATTCAGAGATGTTGAAAAAGACAGAACTTAATGCCTATGGCCCCAAGACTGATTCTAATCATGTTTCTTGGACTAAACTTCTGATGCAAGTTTGTGATCAATACTCTTCTTGACTCTCCCCTAACTCCTAAGATAGTACTGAGCCACAGAAATGAAATTCTAGAATGTTTCATTTAAATTGATGCTCCTCATGTTTATTATAAATGTGAAAACTTGGGCTGGGGTTGTGGTTCAGTGGCAGACACTTGCCTCGCACATGTGAGGCACTGGGTTCCATCCTCAGTACCACATTTTAAAAAATAAACAAAATAAGAATATTGTGCCCATGTATACCTAAAAAATTTTTTTTTAAAAAAATGAGGGGCTGGGGTTGTGGCTCAGTGGTAGAGCACTTGCCTGGCATGTGTGAGGCACTAAGTTTGATTCTCAGCACCACATAAAGAAAAATAAACAAAATTATGATATTGTGTCCATCTACAACTAAAAATATTTTTTAAAAATCTGAAAACTCAATGCCTTCTATTTGAACCACAGAATCCTTCTACAAGAATAATAATCCCATGTTTTCCTCTTGCCTTATTGCTTCATTCAGAAACTTGCTTAAATCCCTCTTGTTCCATTTTTCTGACATTCTCTGGAATTATTGTAAAGAATGGAGCACACCATGAAAGCATTATGTTTAAAAGTCTCTAAGAACTAAATGTCCCTTATCAGATTAATTAATAAACTTTAGCAAATATAAAAAAGGAAATATTATTCAGCTTTATAAAGGAGATCCCTATTTACCTCAAGATGATGAACCTGGAGGACAATCAAATGAAATAAGCCAGACACATAGAAAAGTACTGCACAATTTCACTTATACATAGAATTTTTCAAAATATTTAAATACATAGAAACAGAGTAAAATGGTAAGATGATGGATATGTTAATTTTCTTGAATGCAGTTCATTTCACTAGGTATATCAAAACATCATATTACACACCCATAAATAAATATGTAGAACCGGTTCTTCATATTTCCTTAACAAATACATGTTCTTTTACTTCAAATTTTTAAAAAGAAAAAATTTAAGGTTCTAAGGAACTAACTCTGCACTCTGCACAATTTCAGGTTTTACCATTGGTTTTATAAAATTATGGTTAATTTATAAGCATATACTTAATTTTGAAAAAACACTGTTCACATGGCAAACAAGCCTTTTTTTAGTTTGGAAAATTATCACATCATTTACTCCAGAAATGGAGTTCATTAGCAAATATTTTAATCCATTTTATTGATACAAATGAGCTATGACAAGATTTGCATAATTGTGATAGAATATAAATGGACTAGTCTAAATTTAAAAGTAGCAATGAGGTCAAAGTACTTTGAAGGGACAACCACCAGGGAAACAGCTGTCAACTAAGAGGCAAGCAATAGCAGTGTCACAATTGTACCCTGCCTATTCTTTCTCATCCCTCATGTCTTCTGTTGGGGAGGGAGGTAGAAACACAGGTCTTGATTCTCTTAAGGTTCAGTGTCAACACTATCATTCACTGGCCCCCAAATTGTGAAAGGAGTCATGGAAGGAACATCTAGAGTTTAGAGGCTGTCTTGAGGGGGAAAAAAATGATATCAATTACCTATTTGTTCTTCAATCTCTAACAAATGGGTAAAACGAGAATTTACAACTAGAAAATAAGGAATTGTCCAAGACCCTCTTGGATTTCAGAAAGAGTCATTTTTCTGTTCCTGGGATTTGTTTTGGGGTTTTTTTGTTTGTTTGTTTGTTTTTTGGTGGTTTTTTTTTTTTAACATCTCTGCTTTCGGCAGGTTGTAGTTTCTGTAGGAACCACATTAGTAGGGAATCCACAGGAACATCATTTTTGTACATGGAATACCCCCACACAACACTGCTAGATGAAATGACTACTCTGTAAGAGAAAGGCTGAAGTGCAGGAGATGGAAGAAAGCAAGGAGCTTTTCAGAAAGAGTTCCTAAATAAGTCTGTGTTAGTCAGGGTTCTCTAGAGGAACAGAATCAACAGGAAGTATAATTATAAAAAGGGGATTTATGAGTTGACTTTCGCAACCAGAAGCTGGATAGCCCACAATGGCTGTCTATAGGCTGGGGAGATGGAAGAACCAGTCTCTGTGCAGTCCAAGAGGCTAAAGCCCCAGAACAAGAGGGATCTACAGGGCTACCCCAGTAAGACACTGGAGGCTTCTGGAGAATCACTTCAGAGTTGGCTTTGGAAGAGTGAAGAAGCAAAGAGTCTGATATCTTCAGATGATCAGCAATCAATAACCTGATCCAGAAGAATTGAGCTTGCATCTGCTGTTGCTTCCTTGTTCTTTCAACTTTTATTCTATCCAAGCCATCATCCTATTGGGTGGTGCTGCCCACACTTAGGGAGGGTCTCCATTTCAGTTGGCTCTCCCACATGCCAATCATTCCTAAACATACCCTCAATGACACACCCATAAACCTCTTAATCCTGGACATCTCTTAATTCAATCAAGTTGAAAAATATCATTACAAAGTCAAAGAGATGTGTCCTTCTTCTGGCACTCTGGGTCTAAAGTTGTTAATTATTCATCACTTTTACCAACTGCCTATTGCCTGGGCAGAATCCCACCCCCTCCTTCCTTTCCGGAGTCTCAGTTTTGTTTGGGAATCTGTTGCACCCCCACAAGCTTTGTGACACCAGGGCAGGTTACCTCATCCTCACCCCCAACAAGGACCTCAAATGGGTCTGGTAGGGCTAGAGATAATGCCATCTTCCTTGTCCCTGGATGGTTCAAGGATGGTCATGAGACATCATTGTGCCCAATGAGGTAGGAGAAATCTGTTGGGGATCCTCAGGGGAAAGTTTTGGCCCCTCCAATGAACCAACAAAGGTACTAACACTCTTACTTCTGATCACTGCCGTCTGAATGCAGTTCCAAGAGCCACATCAGCCATCTGGCTGCCACCATAGAGATAAATGACCCATGAAAGAAGGGAAAAGACCTTTCTCAGTGCCACAGAGCAGCTTTGTCAACCTGTCCTAAGGATAAGCCTGCTTCCTGTCTTCCATTATGTGAAATAATAACCTTCCTTATGGTCTTAGACAGTCTGCATCAGGGAACTGAAGCAGCATCCAGACCCTTTTGGTTCCTCCATCACCTTTGGAGAAGACCAAGCATCTGCCATACCCACCTCCCCTTAGAGGTTGGTTTTCTAGGGCTGCTATAATAAAGTGCCACAAATTGAGTTGCTTATCATGACAGAAATTTAGTTCTGGAAGGTAGAAGTCTGAAATACAGTGTCAGGTGGACTCCACTCTCTCTGAAGGCTCTAGAAGAGAATCTGTTCCCTGACTTTTTCATGGCTTCTGGAGGCTGGAAATCCTTAGTGTTCCTTAGTTTACAGACATATCACTCCATCATCATATGGCCTTCTCATTATGTCTCTGTGTCCCTTCTTTTATTATAAGGACATCAGTCATATTGGATTAGGGCTTACTCTAAGAAAGTATGACTTCATCTTAACATCTGCAAAGACCCTATTTCCAAGTGAGGTCACCTTTACAGGTGAGATATATATTAAATTGTCATTGCTTTTCATTTAAAAGTTAATCATTTAAAATTTGCACATTCTGAACCAAGTTCTGACATTTCATTTTAGTGTCTGGGTTTGCTTCTGTTTCCAGCAGGTTGGCACCAATTGATACACTTAATGAGGAAAGAGATGGATATGTCAAGGTGCATTCATACCAAATGAAGATCCAATAACCTCACATGAGTGAGCATTAATAGGTTTCACAGTGGGTTGGACAGAAAGCAATGACAGCAATGCCAAGTCACCATGAAATTCCTAGCAGGGATGACATGCTGAACTCAAAGGTCCTTCACCACTGCAGCCAGTCCCACAATGCATTACAAACCGTGATTGCATTCCAGTAAAATCACAATGTCTTCCAATGATTATGTATTAAAGGCTTGGTCTCCAATGCAGTCAAGTGCAGAGGTTTTAGGGAAATGATTGGATCATGCAGGCTCTGATCTCATCAACAGATTAATAATTTGATGGCATTATTTGGAAATATAGGAGATGGGACCTGTTGAAGGAAGTAAGTCACTATGGCCATGCCTTTGGGGACTATATCTTGGCCCTGGTCCCTCCCCCTGCCCTGTTTCCTAGCTGCCATGATTGAGAAGATTTCTTCAGCCATGCCCTTCTAACATAATGACTTCCTCCTCTCAGGCCCAAACAATAGAGTCAGTAGACTGTGGACTAAATCGCTGAAACTCTGAGTCAAAATGAACTTTTTCTCCTCTAAATTGTTTAAAGTCATATGTTTTTTGTCACAACAGCAAAAAATCAACTAACAGTGACAAATTTGAGGATTTTTTGCTTTACAGTGTTTTAAATTTTATTTGATTTTGGTAGCTACTTGGAATATAAGGTGTCTATGCTTAGCTTTATATTTGAATGTACCAAAGAACCTTATAATAGAATTTAAGTCCATGTTAGAGGCTCACCATTATTATTTCTTTTTTACAGGGGTCCACACTGCTGGAGTTTGAAAAACTGTGATATAGTATTTAAAATCATGGACTGTAATGTCTAACAAACCTGAATTGAAATCCTGGATACATTAATAATTGACTGGGTTGCAAAAAAAAAAAATCCAGTTTCCTCATCTATAAACTGAAGGATACTGATACCTTCCTCTTAAAGTTCTGATTAAATAAAATAATGTATGCTGGGAACCAAGAACAGCTGGCAAATAGTAAGCGCAAAATAAATGTTAGCTAATAATTATCACCATTATTTATTTTCCTGCTAAGTCAGTGCCCAGGACTCTGGAATCATGAAATTTTTGAAAGGAAGTAGAATGGATAGGAAGACTTCAACAAATAGAAAAGTAATGAGGGTCACTCTTCCCTTTTGGACCAAAAATAAACCACATTTACAATGGAGAGAAAGGGAACAGAGAAGGATGCTGGGGAAGCACACCATGTTCTGCCCCTGTGCTACGAGCTCTGTGAGGTCCCACGACAAGGAGGCGATACACAGAGAACACCAGGGCCCAAAACACAGGGCTTCAGACTTGGAAGTCAGCCATGTGCTGTGATATGGAGATTTTGTTTCTGAGAAGTCAGGAGTCAGGACAGCTTTTACACATAGGATTCCTCAGAGTTTGGAATGCCTCTTAATGCTGCAAAAATATCAACTGCATGAGGCACACAGAGCATTCAATAAGGTGGAAAGTGTCACGGTGAGAACAATATCTCTAATACTCCTTGCCTCATTTTGATCATAACAAGGAGAAAGTCTCACTTTGGTTTGTAGCGCCACCCTAAGAGCTGCTTAGCATGGCTTTTCAAACAAGAAAGAGTAGATTTCTACCCTGAGCATTGGAGGACAATAATTCCCAGGTAATATTTAGTAACATTGCTTTGTTTTGTTTTGTTGTTTTCTTTGTGTGTGTGTGTGTGTGTGTGTGTGTGTGTGTGTGTGGTTTGTTGGTTTGTTTGCTTGTTTTTTGGTACTGGGAATTTAACACAGGGGTGTTTTACCACTGAGTTATAACCTCAGTTCTTTCTTAAATTTTTGAGGCAGAGTCTCACTAACGTGCAAAGGCTGGCCTCAAGCTTGTGATCTTCTTGTCTAAGCCTCCCAAGTAACTGGGATTACAGGTGTGTGCCACCACATCCAGCATGGTTTTTCTTGGATATATGTATGTAGATAGATATGCGTGCATGCATGCATTGCCTTACATTTATGGTAAATACACATTTTCTATATCCAGTTATAAAAAGCTTATTTTTAATAGAACAATATTAAAAATTAAGTTTATTGTAATATTAGGTAAATAATAATTCATGTGATACATAAACAAAGGGTTAAAGCAAACTATGAAAAGTGGGAAAGACCAGTTCACTATAGTCCTTGGATCCTATTTCCTTCAGTTCTACTCAAAAGCAGTAAGAATCCACAAGAGGGCGCCCCAGAAAGGTGAGCCCACAAGCAATTGCTGTGGTTCTGGAAATAAATGTTTATGCCTGCACATTTTCTTCTCATTCCCTCTTTAGCGCCCCCACCCCCACCCACCCCCTTCCAGGCAACAACCATTTTTGTAAAACAAGCTGACTCGGTTGCTCACCTATGGTGATCTGGCTGACACAACTGTAGTAGCTGCCCGTTGTTGCAGAAGACAGGTTATAACTCCCACTGCTCACATCTCTGTCTGTGTAAAAAATAAAAGACAAGAAGGTTAGTCACCGCCTTGTAGACCCTGTGGTCACAATTAAATATATGATTGGCAGTAAATAAGCAGTTGTCTGTGACACTGGTGACTTCATACACAGTTGCTGCTGTATTCCTTGATGTTTACGGGGTGCTAGGTGCAGGCACTGGTAGGGGCACTTGGAATATCTTGATAATCAACCCAGACAGCCACACACAGGCAATTTCAGGTCAGTGTCACCATTATATAATGAAGGCGTGAAGGTGCTTGGGTGGGTGCTTCAAGCAGGTGAGAGAACACTAAGGATTCCTGGAGGAAGTGACAAGCAAACTAAAACCTAAAGGTCAAGTACTGTCTGACTAGGCAAAAAAAAAAAAAAAAAAAAAGGATGAATTGAGGGCAAAGATTCAGGCAGGAAGCTTTCAGCATGTCCACAGAGCTTTCAGCTCAGAGCCCACAGAAAACCTCATGAGTTATAGCAGCTAAATTCAGTAATAGGAGAGGGCAGCAGTACTGGACTGCACAGGGTCTTGTAAACCACATTAATTAGTTTGGGTTTTTCCTAGAAGGCAAGATCTCCTTTTCATTTCAAGAGGATCATTCTATGGCAGTGTGGAGGACAGACTGGAGAACATAAAGATTCATTTCTGAGTATACTGCAATAATCCTGATGAGAGATAACAGTGGCCAAACCAGAGAAGTGGATGCAGTTCCTCTCAAGGCTGAAAGTAGAGCACAGAGCATGGAATTCCTTCACTATTGTAAACAGAAAACATCCTAGGCAGAGTGGGGGCAAAAGAAATCAAGAGCTTAAAAAATATCCCGCATTTTAGCATTTTCACCCATAAGCACCCTGTGCAGACACCACCCTCATGACTCTAATAGAAAGTTGAGGATCCATGTGGCCAAGTGTCTTTCCCAAGGACACCATGACAATAAGTCTCAGAACAGAGCTCAAATCCAAACCAGAACCCCTCCCAACTGTTTATGAAACATGGCAAGAGTATAGAACTACAAAACCCCTAGAAGACAGCATAGAAGAAAACCTAGATGACCTTAGATATGGCAATCAATTTTTAGAGAAAACACCAAAAGTGCAATCTATGAAAGAGTAATTGAGAAGCAGACTTTAAAATGTAAAAAGTATGTTCTGGGAAAGACAATACCACAAGAAGGAGAATACAAGCCACAGACTAGGAGAAAGTATTTGCAAAGGATACATCAGATAAAGAACTATTATCTATAATAACAACTCTTAAAACTCAACAATCAGAAAATAAATGACCTGATTAAAAAATATGGGTCCAAGACCTTACCAATCTGCCGAGGAGGTAGGAAATGATAAATAAGTACAAGAAAAGATGTCCCGCATAGCATATCATCAGGGAAATGCAATTTAAGACAAAAATGAGACCTCACTATATACCTATGAGAAATAGCAAAGTTCAGAACACTGACAGGGTGAAATGCCAGTGAGACCCTGTCTCAAAATAGAAAATAAAAAGGGTTGGGGATGTAGCTCAGTGGTAAAGCATCCCCAGGTTCAATCTCCAGGACCTCCCCCCCTCCAAAATTTAAAAAAAAAAGAAAGAAAGAGGAATTCTCATTCATTCAGTGCTGGTAGAAATGCTAAATGATACAGCCACTTTGGATGACAGGTTAGTAGTTTCTTACAAAACTAAACTGATTCTTATTATATGATCCAGGAAACCTGCTCTTTGGTATTTACCCAAATGAGCTGATAATTTATGTCTATACCAAAACCTGCATACAAATATTTATAGCAGGAATATCCCCCAAATTGGATTAACCAAGATGTCCTTGAGTAGGTGAATGAACAAACTGTGGTACATCCAGACAGAATGTGGCACATTCAGCACAACATGAAATGAGCTCTCAAGCAATGAAAAGATGTGGAGGAAACTTGAATACACATTTACTAAGTTAAAGAAGCCAATCTGAAAAGGCTACCTATTGTTCAATTCCAAATATGACATTCCAGAAAAGGCAAAACTATGGGGACAATAAAAACATCAGGTTTTCAGGGTTTGGGCAGAGGGAAGGGATGAATAGGTAGAGCAGAGATTTTTAGGGCAATGAAACAACTCCATATGATACCATAACGATGGATACATATCATTACATGGTAATCCAAACCCACAGAAGGTACAACACCAAGAGTGAGCCTGAAGAACTATGGCCTTTAGGTGGTTAATGGCACATAAATGTAGGATGGTCAATTGTGCCAGTCTTGTAGATGATGTTGATAATGGGGGTGGCTGTTCACGTGTGGGAACAGGATACATATGGAACCTCTGTATATATTGGTGTGAATACAAAACTGCTCTAAAGAAATAAAGTCCTAAACAACAACATGGTAGGACATACATGACTTTTAAGAAACAAATAAATACATATGGTCTAATATAAAACACCACAAATTAAAGAGGCATATTAATAATGGTTGCAGAACCTAAAGGAAATTTTTGAATATTATGTAACACTAAAGCATTATAGATCTCTGATTATAGGTCTGAGGGAAAAAAATAAGAATTAGTCAAACGTTTCCAAAGAAGAAGGATGTCTAGAAACATATCAAATCACATTCTAATGACAGCATAGTGAGGATTGGTAAAGAAGATGACTTTGTACGTGAACATTCTTAGGAATTAAAAATAGTAGGTCCCTGGACAAAGAAGCCAGGAAATGAGAGTCATCTGCACAGGTTTGTATGTGCCCTGTGTTTGAAAACAAAGTATTGACAAAAGCAGATAGATGGTGAACCAAAGGGCAAAGAAATGCGGCTCAGAGCCTCATTCAGACCACTGTGTAGGTTCACAAATGAGGTAAAATTAGCAAGAAACATTTTTAGACTACTTTTAGTGTGGGAAAAATAATTCTAGCAAGTGCATGTGGCCAACTTCTCTAAGACACATTCCCAGACCATCCCCAGCCTCTAGGGTGCTTCCTGAACAGCTAGCCACGCCTCCAACAACCACACTGGGCATGCAAGACTACTGGTTTACACAGCTCCAAGTCCCTGGGCTTATCAAGGACAGACCCAACTATTCAATTTGTAATTTCCAGAGATAAGTGCTAAAATTCTCAATAAATGTTCACTGACTCAGAGAAAGAGAAAAAAAACAGGAATTAACTTATAACTTAATTATAAGTTATAATAACTTATAACTGCCCACCGGTTGGAACTCGCTGTCTAGATACTGACTTATAACTTCTGAGGTTATTGTGATAAGAGAGAAAGAGCACCAGGTTGAGAGTCAGAAGACCTAAGTTTGAAGCCCAACTTTGCTCCACAGAAGCTCTTTGAACTTGGGCAATCTGTTTAACTCTCTTCAGTACTAGTTCCTACACCTGAAAGTGTTGGCCATAATGCTTACCTCACTTTTTCAGGGAGAGGGGCATGAGGTATAGTTAATAAAAATAAATCAGCTATATGTAATGCATAGTTAGCAAATATTTCAGTATATATTTGTAGAATCTGTTGAAATCAACAAAATCCAGACCCAAACATCCCAGACTACTCCAACTACTCTCAAATTGACATTCCTAATTCCTTTTAAACCCTTCACTAATAGTCTGTCCTTAAGAGATTTTGCAAGGGAGGAGATTGTCAAGGGACAACATCAAGGGCATCAGAATCAAAGGGGAAGAGGAGATCTACAAATAAAGAAATGTCTATGAATGAAGAAGAAAAGCATACTGAGAGACTAGCAATCAGCATAGAAGCAGGATGCTTGAATTAGGAATGATGGCCTAGGAAGAGACTGCAAATAAATTTGAATGAAAAAATTATTCCACTTGAATCAAATTGGAATGGTAAAACTAGGGCAATAATTTTGGTGGCAATATTTTGAAAAGACTCACAGAGCAAAAGTACAAAGATCCATGGCAGCCTGCAATGCATGGTGATTCTGAGACGGAAAGTTTTGTTAACAAAAATACTAGACTTCATGGAAGAGGCTTAAAAGCCATTTAATCCTTGAGCAACCAAGAGCAATGAAAATATCAGATAACTAGTGGAAAAACTTGAGACTGAATGAGACCAATGAACATTGTGGGCTCTGGAGTCAGTATCTAGACGTTCCAACCTGTGGGCAGGTTACTTCATCCCTATGTGGCCCTGATTCATTGTAATAAAAACAGGAATAATAAGGGCTCCCATTAAGTTATTAATATATAAAAAGTTTTTATATAACAGCATCTAGCACATAAAAAGAGTTCAATTAGTGTTAGCTAATATTTTTATTTCATACTTAAAAAGAACAAGGATATCCACAAAACGTAATACTATATAAGCAAAAAAAAAAAATGAATGGAGTAAAGCTACACAATGTATCATGGATGAATTTTACAGGTATAATGTTGAATGAAAGAAGCAATCCCAAAACTAACACATGTGACTACTTATGCAAACTTCAATGATAAACAGAATTAAATTAATGCTATCCACGGATGCATATCTGGATGGTTAAACTGTATAGAAAAGTAATAAAATAATTAGTACAAAAATCAGCAGCATGGTGGCTCCATTTGGTGAGGAACCCAGGGGGTACGCACAGAGTAGGGTCTGCTGGAAATGTTCTGGTATTTGACCTAGGTAGTGATGCATGGCATTAATCTTATAAGTATTTATTAAATTATAAATTTGTCTTACCCACTTGTCTATACTATATTATAGCTCCCAATAACATTTTAAAAGAAAGGGAAAATATCATGGTAAGGCAAACCTGGAATGTAAATTCTGGAAAAAAGAAATGTGTAAGAAAAAGAGGAGGCGATGGAATTAGCACCAGTCACTGAGCACCTGCTCTCTGCCAGGCCCTATGCTAAACATTCATTATTTCACTTACATTCACTGTTTCATTAAAGCTTCAAAACAATTCTTTCAAGGTACATGTGCTTATCCCACTATGTATGTAACAAACTGGGAACTCAAAAAATTAAGAAATTTTCCCAGAGCCACAATTTAGGGAGGTCATAAACCTAGAATTAGAACCCAGGTTTGTGTTACACTAAAAAATAATAATAATAATTGAAAACAGACAAAGACAAAAGGAGGACAGATTATAAAGCAAGCTGTGTTCAGTGGATTCCTCCTTATTGGGTACCTTATCTTTGGGGATTGTTTATCTGATGTGCTAAGCAATGAGGCTCTATAGGTAGTAAGATCGACTATCTCCAGGGTACCAATCAGCAAAAAGAATAGACAAAACTAACACATCTTTTATTTGTCTTAAGTTATCTTCAGTATGCTCATTAACAATATGGCTTAGAAAAAGAAAATCAGGCCCATCTCAATGCTTAACCTACCTTACCTTTCATCATAACCATAGTGAGAAAAAAATGAACCTCACCTATTTATGCCTATTCACTGAATGTAAAATTCTGGTAAACATAAAGTCAATTTTAAGTAAAAATTGCTAACAGGAGACAATAATTAGTCTAATTTGTGAGGTTTTAGGGAAAAATTAACAGAACTCTTGTGCTAAGTAACAGTAACTATACAAACCAGGAGCTGGGTCCTCAAAGTATTGTTCAGGGAAAGTTTAACATATTAAATTTAGAGTTAGTTATGAGTGGGTATTTCATTTTTAAGAAATATTTAAGTAAAAGTACAAAAAAAAAGAAATACACTAAATCTCAAAACTCCTTATTTTATTCATGGAGGTAGGGGTAGAATGGTAAAGAGGGAGCAGGGATTTAACCAATTAATTCAAATTAGTAAAAGGAGATAAATGATAAAAACTGCATAGAAAAAAAGACAAAGTACAAAGTAAAATTATAGAAATAAATTCAAGTATATTAGTAATAATGATAAATGTAAATAATCTAAATCTGTTATTTAAGAGATTGTGAGGGGGTTCCTTTCTTAAAAAAACCAACTAATTGTTGTTTATAAAAGAAACATCTAAAATATAGGATTAAGAAATATTGAAAGTAAAAGATATAAAAAGATTGCAGGCAAATACCAAATATATATAGAAAGCTACAACAAGCAAAGACCAAAAATATATACAATGATACAACAAGAAAATACTAAGTAAAATAAAGCTATGGTAGTTATGTTACTTTTAGATGAAAAAGGTTTTAGGACAAAAAAAAACATTATTAAGAATGCAGAGTGTCAGAGTCCAATTCTTCAGGAAGTTGTTAAAAAAATTTTAAAAAGCAACAAACCTGTAAGCTCAAAATAACTTCAAAATGTATGATGCAAAAACTAAAATTAACATTAATATGTGAAGCTAGAGGAAGAAACTGACAAATCCACCATGAGAGGGGGAGTTTTTAACATATACTTAATAACTGAACAAGCAAAATTTCATTAAAAATACATAAAATTGAAACAGCACAATGACTTTCAGTTTAAAAAACAAATATTGAGCCCCACACTGATAGGTATCTGATGTGCACAATTCAATGAAAATGTTTGCAAAATGAATGCATCACAAAACTACCTTAAGAGTTCAACCTACATGTAAATTTATGTGAGAGGACATTATTTAAGAGATTCACCTGGAAAATGTACAAGAGCAGGTAACGCTGAGCAACTCTCGTATGACCAGGTCAATGGCAAGTTAGAATGGCATCCATTTCTAGGCTGGGTTCTGAAGGATGACAGCTCAGACTTCTAGAAATGCAAAAATGACTGGGTCCTACCCTTTTAATTTTACTGAGGTAACTGAGCCCTGGAAATCTATTCTCTGTTCTCAGTCATACAGCTGAAAAGTGGGAGAGCTCAGATATCTTAACATGAATCTAGCCCATGAGTCTTCCCAAGTTGTTTAGGGAAACAACTATTTTAAGTTATTCATCTTTATGGCATTCTTCTTCATTCTACATTTGAGAAATTTTATTAATTCTTATGATTGCTTAATTATTTTCACAAACTAGAAGGCTCCAAAGTCCTAAGTTGGGATTTTGTTGGAACATAAATTAGGCATAAGAGAGATTGATAGACTTATAAGATGCCAGATTCCCTTGAATTTAAAAAAACATGTGGCCTAAAGTCTGAGGCTAAGTTTTCCCCTAAACCTCAATCCACAAAGCCTGGACAAGCAAACGTCTTACCTACAGGACAGTAAGGACAAATTTAAAAAAGAAAAAAAAAGTTTTAATTTAATTTTTAAAAACATGTTTTAAGAGCTGGGATTGTGGCTCAGAGGTAGAGCACTCGCCTAGCATACGTGAGGCACTGGGTTCAATCCTCAGCACCACATAAAGTAAAATAAAGACATTGTGTCCACCTATAACTAACAAATAAATATTTTTTTAAACAACATGTTTTAAGCCTGCTTATATACATGGGCAGCTGAAACTCATGAATTTACCAACAGATAAATAATGGTAAATTTGAGTTTGCAAAATACATTTACTATGATTCCTTTAATAACCATCTCTTCTGGTGTACTGGAAATACCATTTAATTTGCTAAATATACTCACTGTATACAGTGAGCTACAACTACTTATTGCATCTGTTTTTTGTTTTAAATCAATTTAAATTGTTTATAAAAGACTCTAGAGAACCTACTAGTAAGGAAAAATACTGTGGTGCACTTGAATATGTGCATGCATGTTGCTATGGTAGACATATGAGGTGTTCCCAGAGGCTCATGTGTGAGTCAATGCAAGAATTTTCAAAGATGAAATGGTTGGATTATGAGAGTCTTGACCTAATCAGTGGATTGATCACTGATATGGATTAACCGGATAGTAACTGTAGGCAGGTAGGGTGTGATTAGAGGAGGCAGGTCATTGGGGGCATGCCTTTGGGTTTTCTGTTTTGTCCTGGGTGAGCAGAGCTCTCTCTGCTCCCTGATTGCCATATCCTGAACCACTTCCCTCTCCCACACCCTTCTGCCATGATTCTCTGTCTCACTTTGGGCCCAGAGCAACAGAGCTTATCATTTGTGGACTGAGACTTCTGAAATCAAGAGCACCAAATAAACTTTTCCTCCTCTAAAAATGTTCTTATCAATTCTTTTGGTTATAGGACCAAAAAAAAAAAAAGCTGACTAAAACACCATGTGTTCAGAATATCAACGTGAGAATCTATTCCATGTTTACTGAGTATTTTACAGGCTTACAAAATAGTTAAATTTTCAGCCCTACCCTTTCCTTCTAGCTGAGTCATGTGTATCTCCTCATCTCCCTGGGCCTCGACTTTCTCCTTTTTCTTATCACTGAAATTCATCTACTCTAAAAAACATTGAGTGCCCACCCTGTGCGGTAGGCACAGGCTGTCTCCAGTAGAACCTGCTGCCTTGGGCGGTCTCTCTAAGGCGCTGATGAATCAAAGTGTAGGAAGTGTGTTTCTACTCAACAGAGCTTTTCCTATAGAAACATCCCTTTATTACTGTGATAAAGACACCAGGCACATCACAGTACTGTATACTAATACATTGCTACAGGGCTCTCCCGGTTTTCATAGAGCTTTTGCATTGGCTTTTCATGGGCTCCTCCTGCTCACCAGAGGACAGGCGAGGCAGGCACTGATTGCGGGGAGTTCTTACAGTAGCAGCTGCCTCTCTGTGTCCTCCTCCGGACCTGAGCCAGACCCACACTCCTGGAGGGCAGGGCCATCCCTCCAGCAGCTGTGTCCACAGTGCCTGGCTGCCAATGCATAGAAGACACAACAAATGTTTGCCAAAGCCTCTAGAAGGCTTTCAAATACTTTAATCACCATCCCTACATTTTAAATACTGTGCCTGATCCTCATCATCTCAGCGTCCCTTCGATTCCACTCTCGCAGCAGGCACTGCGACAAAGGCCCTTTCACGAACTCTAATTAGAGAAAAGCCTTTCCTTTCCTACTTACACCTACTCGATTCAGTGTTGAAAATCATACGTTCCATTTGCATCTTCCTCAGAGAGAAAAGATCTGTGCCTTATCATTACCATGTAAGATTCATCTAACAGGATTTTCCTCCTTTCTTTTTCTGTTACTTCCAGAATTGCCAAGAGTACCTAACACACAGCAAGCACTCACAAAACCTAGGTTGAATTGTTTGTTCTAGAAACTCCCTCAACTGTGAAATATCTGTCTACATTTATATTGTCATAAAAAAATACATATTACTATTTGTTTTGAAGTAGATGTTTATGTCCTTCCCAAAATTCCTATGTTGAAGCCCTCACCTTCGATATGTCAGTATTTGGAGGTGGAACCTCTGGGAGATAACGGGGCTTAGGGTAATTCATGAGGATAGGACACTGATGGTGAAAGTGGTGTCCTCGAAGATGACAGAGATCTCCCTTTCTTAATGAGCACACATCCAATAAAGTCCATGTGAGCACACAATGAGAATGCTGTCTGCTAACCAGGAAATGTGCCTTCACCAGACACATAATCTGCCAGCACCTTGATCCCAGTCTAGCCAGGCTGCAGAACTGTGAGAAATGAATGTCTGCTGCTGAAACCACTCCGTCTGTGGTATTTCACTATATAGCTTGCCAGAGCAGATAGACTAAGACACTCATACAAAAAACACAATGTTTTACAGGAATGAGTAAAATGCTTTTTCACAGGATCAAAAGGAAATTTTAATTTAATTTTACCCCAAAAGAAATTTATACATTGTGAAGGACTGAAGGTCAGAGATGCTTTGCTGCAGTTTCCTTATCAAAAGGATCCTAATCAATATTGACCACAAGTGTCTGGATTGCATAATAACAAGCATGCCAGGTGGCAGAAGGAGGGCCAAAATGAGGAAGTCATCAAATAGCTCTTTGGCTTTATTTGGTAGCTAAGCCTGAGTCCCAGCCTGTTAGCATGCATCTCATATCATCACATAGCATGAACACTTTTGCGCTTCTGTCTGCTCTTCTGAAGAGTAAAAGTTATTTCACCTTTAATTTGCAATGGGAAAATGGAGCTTAGAAACCTGTGCATGGAGTTGGATGTGATAGTATGTGCCTGTGGTCTCAACTACTAAGGAAGCTGAAGCAGGAGGATCATTTGAGCCCAGAGGCAGCCTGGGCAACTTAGCAAGATTCTGAAAGAGAGAAGGGAAAGGAAGGGGAGGGGAGGGGAGGGGAGGGGAGGGGGAGGAGGGGGAGGAGGAGGGAAGGAGGGAGGGAAGGGAAGGGAAGGGAAGGGGAGGGGAGGGAAGGGAAGGGAAGGGAAGGGGAGGGGAGGGAAGGGAAGGGAAGGGGAGGGGAGGAGGGGGAGGGGGAGGAGGAGGGAAGGAGGGAGGGAAGGGAGGGGGAGGAGGGGGAGGAGGAGGAGGGAAGGAGGGAGGGAAGGGAAGGGAGGGGGAGGAGGGGGAGGAGGAGGAGGAGAGAGGGAAGGGAAGGGAAAGGGGAGGAGGGAAAGGGAGAGGAGGGGGAGGGGGAGGAGGGGGAGGAGGGGGAGGAGGAGGAGGAGAGAGGGAAGGGAAGGGAAGGGGGAGGAGGGAGAGGGAGAGGAGGGGGACGGGGAGGAGGGGGAGGAGGGGGAGGAGGAGGAGGGAAGGAGAGAGGGAAGGGAAGGGGGAGGAGGGGGAGGAGGAGGAGGAGGGAAGGAGAGAGGGAAGGGAAGGGGGAGGAAGGGGAGGAGGGGGAGGAGGGGGGGGAGGAGGAGGAGGAGGGAAGGAGAGAGGGAAGGGAAGGGAAGGGGGGGAAGCAGGAGGGGGAGGAGGAGGAGGGAAGGAGAGAGGGAAGGGAAGGGGGAGGACGAGGAGGAGGGGGAGGAGGGGGAGGAGGGGGAGGAGGGGGAGGAGGAGGAGGAGGGAAGGAGAGAGGGAAGGGAAGGGGGAGGAGGGGGAGGAGGAGGAGGAGGGGGAGGAGGAGGAGGAGGGAAGGAGAGAGGGAAGGGAAGGGGGAGGAGGGGGAGGAGGAGGAGGAGGGAAGGAGAGAGGGAAGGGAAGGGAAGGGGGAGGAGGGGGAGGAGGAGGAGGGGGAGGGGAGGAGGAGGAGGGGGAGGGGAGGAGGGGGAGGGGAGGAGGGGGAGGGGAGGGGGGGGAGGGGAGGAGGGGGAGGAGGAGGGAAGGGAAAGGAAGGGGGAGGAGGAGGGAAGGAGAGAGGGAAGGGAAGGGAAGGGGGAGGAGGGAGAGGGAGAGGAGGGGGAGGGGGAGGAGGGGGAGGAGGAGGAAAGGAGGGAGGGAAGGGAAGGGGGAGGAGGGGAGGAGGGGGGAGGAGGAGAAGGAGGGAGGGAAGGAAAGAATGAAAGAAAGAGAGGAAGGGAGGAAAGAAAGGAGGGAAGGAGGGAGGAAAGAAATAAAGAGAGAGAAAGAAAGAGGGGGAAGGGGAGAGGGAAGTTTGGACGAGGGGAGGGGAAGGGAGGAGCAACTTGTGAATGGTGTACTGCCCTCTGCTATAGTTCACTCAGTACCACTGTCAGTTGAACAGCCAAGTTTGGGTCACCTATATGTGTCAGGCACTGTGGTGGGCACCAAAAATACAAAAATGAAAGATATGGTCCTTGTCCTCTGAGATTTTACAATCCACTCATTGCAGTACAAAATGGGAAGGTGTTAGGAAGAAGACATGCCCCAAGAGGTCCCAGGTGAGGCACCAATTGAGATGGAGGAAGTCAAAGGAAAAGAGGTGGTATGCCAAGGTCCAGAAACCAGAGAAAGCCTTCAACACCAATCTCCCTAAAGGGTGGGTTTCCCACTGCCAAGAGCAGCAAGAAGAAGAGTGGGGAGGTTAGACTTTGACTCCAGGCAGAGAAGAGCCATAAAAAATTTTAAGCAGGCAAATAACAGAATGAGATTTGCAATTGGGACCAGAAGAGGTTGGGAATGGAAGCAGAGGGACAAGCTAGAGGTTGCTATGATGATCAGACCCAGCAGTGATGGTGGCCTGGGTGAGGGATGGGAGAAAAGAGAGTTGAAAGATGTTTAGGAAGAGGGATCAGCTTGGTGACTGAGAACCTCCTGGCTGAGAGAGGCAGCTGATGGTATTACTAAAGCTTACTGAGTACATTGGACCCTCCTTACCTGAGGATTCTGCAACCAACTGAAGATAGAAAATACTTAGGAAAAATCTGCATCTGTACTGAACACGTACAGATTTTTTTTCTTGTCATTATTGCTTAAACAATACAGTGTAACAACTACTTACACAGCATTTGCATTGTATTAGGTATTATATGTAATCTAGAGATGATTTATGCAGGAGGGTGTATGTAGGTTATATTAAAATACTCTCCCATTTTACATAGGAGACATAAGTATTCATGAATTTTGATATCTGGAGAGGGTCCTGGAACAAAACACCATTGGATACCAAGTGACAATGGTACTTACTATGTACCACTAATATGCACTTACAAGACTATTCCATCTAAATCTCAAAGACTCTATTTTGAACAATTTATTTTAAAAAAAAAAAGGAAAGAAGGTAAATTATTTTCCCAAGTTCACTATTGGTACATGCTGGTAAAGGACTGGAAGATGACTCCTGGGATTCTGGCTTGGGTAGCAGGCAAAGCACACTGACGCCTGCCCGCCTCTCCAGCCACACCTGACTTGATGACATGCTCTACCAATGCTGTGCCGCTTGCAGCTGCCTTCACGCCCCCTGAAATTCTTCCCCTTCATCTTTATTTATGCTATTATGGCTCCCTGGAATGTCTCTTTTAACATCCACTCTTCCAAGGAAGTGTTCCCGGTCTATCCCTTGCCACCCCACCCCAGCCTATTCCCTAAAATATTGCATTATAATTTTCTATTTAGGAGTCTGTGTGTTCCAGCTGACCTTCCATCTGTGAGAGAAACAGTGACATCTCATTCATTCTGGGAACCCTGGGTTCAGGGTTTGAGCTCAGTAGCTGGAGACAGCACATAGGAAACAGGTATGGGAGAGGAAGATGGATATTCTGGTTTGGACACATTGAGTTTGATATGCTAGAAGGGCAAACCAGTGGAAAAGTCTGGCAGACAGCCGAGTAACGGAGCACCTGCAAAAAAGCAGCTCCAAGTTGGTGATTCCTCTGAAGGAATCACCTGAATACAGATGAAGTCACAGAAAGGGGGAAGTTATGTACTGGGCTCTCACCCATTCTCACCCTCATTTGATTCCCACATTCCACAATTAGGCTTAGCTCTCAGTATAGCCCTCTCCTGCAACCCCTTCCAATCACAAGTACTAACTTACTTGTCCATCATCTTCAAGCTTTGGCTCAAGTCAGCCTTCTGCCTGGAGTTACCCACATTCCCACCCACACATCTGCTCATCTTTCTTTCTCTTCCTAATGACCCCCACCCCTAAGTTCCAGAGCCAAACTCCTAGAATGTGCCACTCAAAATGTGAGGCTAAGCAAGTTCCTTAACCCATCTGTGCTTCAATTTCTTCTAATGAATATGGCACTAACATTGGACCAATTTCTTAAAGGTTGTTGTGGGGATTAACTGAGCTAATTCACATACCCCATTATTATTGTGTCCAGGTATACTCCACATTCTACTTACAACTCAGAAAATTTTGTCACCCCATGTAGGCCTCCCACTAAAGGGACAGTCTGCAGTACTCACAGGGCATTTGGGAGGTATCTAATCAACACCATCCAAATGGTTGAGACTGTGGTTATCAAGCTCAAGGACAGAACCAAAGCAACACAAACAGAAGGAGGAGTCCACAAAGCAGCAGTAACTTACCAAGTCGGAGGCAAACAAGGGGAACATAGTTCTAACAATACCGACTCTGGGCATTTTCTTCCTGTCTTTGACTTACTCTCTCTGCTCTAGCCACAGTGACCTTCCAGGTAGCCTTAAAGCTCATTCCTGCCACAAGGCCTTTGTACTTGGTGTTCACTTTACCAGAAATCCTCTTTTCCTATGTAATGGACTGGATTGTTCCTTTCCTTCATTTAGGTCTGTGATCAAATATCTCTTCAAAGAGGTCTGCCCTATCTGAACTAGCTACCACTGTGCTCTATCAGCTATTTGGGCCCTTATTAAGCAACCTCAGAGCTGAAGCTGACAGTTCAATGTCAGGCCTGCAAGTCTAATGACAGGGCTCTTCCTTGTTTAGTCTGGAACATGGCCCCTGTGCCCCTTGCATGGCCAAGTCCCAGTTATTTCTCTCTAAGAGAGACTCATCACCCATCCTTAGTCTTGTGCATATGGTTATATAATGAGCTAAAAGTGGTTAAGAACCCAAACCATTTAAAGGACAAGAAAAGAAATGTCAGGCTAAGTGTAAGGGGTTGAAGCTTTAAAAATTCAGAATTTAAAAAATCAGATCATTCATTGAACATATATTTATTAGAGGTCATATGACAGATATCTATTATATATTCATCTCATTTCACATTTCTAGAATGTATGAGTCTAGGTGGTTGCCTGAAAGTAAAAATTCATGCTAAAATAAGAAAGAGTAAGTTCTAATATAGGATCAAAAATGCATATTGGAAGGGAAGCTAATGAGGTTTACTGGAGGCTGCTGCTAATGAAATGCATACATAAGCCAATTTCTCTCTCTTCTCAGGAACCTAAAACACACAGTCTACTGTATAACTGCTCATTCTCTTGGCAGCCCCTGTTCTAAAGATAGGACTAAAGCATTATTAAATCAGTCAACTGGATATAAAAATTGAACCCTATAAATTCCAGACAAAAAAATTTAGATCCTAGTGTATGATGTATCTAAACCCAAATCCAGTAAAATTGAAAGGGGGGAGCATTTTTAAAGCAGTTTGACTGTCAAAAAGATAATTTGTAGAGAGTTCCTGAGTCCACCATGCCCTCTCCTCAGATAATGATGTCAATAGCATTGGGTGGATAAAGAATATATTGAATGTGCTCAAATTTGCTTTTCCTTAATTTGTTCACTAGGTTGAAAATCCTGATGGACTAACTTATCTTGTCATGTTTTGAGTTACACCACTACAGACTTAAGAATTAACGTGTACTTGGTAGCCAAGTGTGTTCACGGTTTCAGAAATGGGGAAAGGAGGAGAGTGTGTCAGAAGCATATTTAAAATAGCACAACTTCTGACTGATATCTTTATTTAAATCTGTTTCGGTTCCCTTTAAGGTTCCAAAGAGACGCCTAGAGAATTCTTAATTGCCACAAAAAAAAAATATTATCAGCCACCTTTTCCTTTAATTATTGAATAGATTTGCTTTTCAAAGTAATTTCACTTATTCTGACTTCATTTTCTCTACCTTGTTGCCTATATAAGCTTCTACAGTACCTAGAAACTTATAAAACGGATTATTATGTAAACCTATTACCAATAGCATCCATAGAGCAGTATCTAAAATGATATTAAAAATCAGAAGTTAGAGCCCTCTGATAGGAAAAGGTGTAAAAATAGATTTTTTTTTATTTTTTGCCCATGAACATGCCCAAAGAACCATCTAAATATTGAATCATCCCTAGATGGTAACCCAGGAACAACAAGGTTGAGTATTAAATGTGCACAGGATAGGTACAACTCATATCCTAGCAAAAATACTTTGAGTAAAAAAGAAAGAAGAGGCAATAGGCAACTCAATTTGTAATCTGCTTACAATCTATTAGTAGTTTCCAACCATCATGCAAATCCTCTGAGCTACCCAAATAATTATTCTAAACAGTTAAATACAGAGAAAGAGGGACTGACCCCTTTCACCTTGGGGAAAATGAGCAGGGACATCTCTGGCTTGGTGAATGAAGTCTCCACACCCAGGAGCAGCAATTTCTCTCCCACCAACCCCAGGCTTTGACAACCTTCCCATTTAAAACTCCAAAATCTAGATGTTATCACAACTGATTGCAAGCCAGCGGAAGAGGGCTGTCTTCTTAAGTTTCTGCCTCCTACAACCAAGTCTCGGTAACATGCCTGATACAGGACTAAAGAGAATTGCTTTTTCCACACAATCAAGAATGTTGATAAGGCGGCTTGCTAGGATTTCTACCTGTCTCAAACCTTCACACTGTGAATCTGTTTTCCTTCAAAATTTTACAATGCCACATATGTGTGTACACATATAGATCTATATTCTCTAAATAATAAACAAACAAACAAAAAAGCCAGGGTGGGGGAATGCCTTCCTTTGCCATAGAACTTTTATTTCCAAATTGATTTCCCTTTTGAATTAAAAACACATTTCGGTGCATATTATTTAAATTCCACAGCATGGGTCACAATTTCTCATCTCTCGTTTACAGATGGGAGAAATGCAGGAGCAGAAAGTTTAAATAACTTGCCCAAGGTCAGTCAGGGACAAGATAAGCGCTGACTGAACGCCTCTCTCCCAACCCCAAGCTTTGCTTGAAAAGGACCTGACACCCCGTCCCTACCTCTGAGTTGTGGGAGCGGGTGGAATTTTTCCGTTGTCCGGGAGCTCCCACACCCTCCCAAATTCGAAGCGTTTGGACTCCACAGACGCTTCCCGCAAATACCCCCTTCCCAGGTTACTGGCAGCCTCCGACCCCACTAGTATGGGTCCCTCAGCCTCAAGGGCGGCACGCGATGCCTGACTCCCTCCCTTCCAAACCCTCCCGCGGAGCCCAACCCCAAAGTTTCCCGGGGAGTTCGGACGTCTCCCAGGGACCCACCTGCTCACCCCCGCCGCCCCGCCCCGGGAGCCCACCACCGCCCGCCGTTACCGTAAGCAGTGAGGGAGGCCATCCTGGCCCGCGTCCTGCCCAGGCTGGCCAGGGCGTCGGCAAGAGCCGCAGCTTGCGCGCCGCGCCCCTGGACAGCCGTCGCCCGGCCCGGCGAGTGCACGCGCTTGGCTCCCGCGGCGCCCGGCCTCCCGGCTCCTGAGCATGCCCAGTCAGCCTGCCGCTGTCCCCCGGAGCGGTGCTGGCGCGCCGATGCCCCCGGCCGGGCCTCTGCTGTAGGGGCGTGGGGGAGCGAGCGGGCAACCGGCTGCTGTGCGCTCGGTCCCAGTGGGAATTGAACCTGCTACTGAGGACGCGCGACGCGGAGAGAGGAGGGGCGAAGCAGGTGGTGGGAGGTGCTGGGCGCAGGAGCTTGGTGGATTCGCCCCACGGTGGAGCGTCGGGCAGGACACCTGCTGGGTCCGAGCCAAGCAGGCACCCTCCTCGGGTGGTGATGGCCTGGGTGACACCGGCAAATGCGGAGTCCGGGAGTCCTCCGCGTGCCAGAATCTCCCAGACCTCGCCTCCTGCTCCCCACTATGGGAGAGCACGCCTAGGGACGCAGTGGGTGGGGTCCGGCCGCCTTGGACTCTCGGGCAGGATTCCCAGCCTAGAGGGCAGGTTTGGGAAGGGATTGCCTTGGAGAGCCAATACCGAGAAAATATCGATCCTATCCTGTCCTGAGGACCGTTGTTAATGAAGTCATTGACAGCTAAAACCGAATTCTGACCCCAACAGTTCAGACTTGTCCCAGCACATCATCTTGTCACCTTTTTTTCGCGCTTACATCTCACCACGAGAATGTGACCATTGTCCTATTCCACTCTGACTCAAGGAGGGACTTAAAAATGTTAATGAATGAATGACTGAATGTCTGAGCCCCCTCTGTTCGCCTTCCCTGGAAGCCCATCCATCCCATTTTTGAGGGTTCTCCGTTTGGATTGAGTTCGGTGGAGAATAAGGAGTAGAAGAGGGAGAGAGGCCTGAGAGACTGATGCCGTCCATGGGGGACGGGACAGAATAAAAGGCCGCCTGGGTTCAGGTGCACCAGAGGCTTTGCTGTTCTCAAATGGAAAGTTACAATAGCACAGGGATCGCACCAGGGGCGTACGGTGCGGTGCGAAGCTGATGGTCCTGGTGCTTTCTAAAGCACCCGCGCCGCGGAACAGATTGCGGGGGCGGGGATATGTTGTCAAGGCTACTCACCTGCGTTTGGGTTTGTTCGCTCTCAGGTGGAGGCACACAGAGCAGAGAAATCCTGGGCGGCAACACCTGATGTTGCCTTAGAGGCTTGCAGCGCGCTCCGGTTGTGGGCGCCCCCCCCCCCATCTCAGCTGTTAGATTTTGTGCTTTCCACCCTCCACATCCCTCCCAGCATTCTGGTCGTCTGGCTCTTAAATGAGGGCAGGGAGGGCGCAGCAGTTGACCAGTGGGCAAGGCTCCTAAGATAAAATAGCAGCGCCTACAACCTCTTTTCCAGTAAGGCACGGATTGTAGCCTGTGAGGCCAGGACGAGAGCTAGGCCAGACGCACCCAGGCTTGTGGGGAGCAGGAGTCTCGCAGCTTCTTGGCTGTGCTGTCAGCCACCAGCCAGCTGGGTGACCCTTAAGTCAGACGTCCTCTCTGAATCCTCATTTTACTATCTGTAAAGCTGTTGCTGCTCTGTCCACCTCACAGTACAGTTGGGGGACAATCAGGTGGATACAGACAGCCTCATGCCTGAGGCTCTGTATTGAATGCTGCTTTCTACCCCTACCGTGTCATTTGAAGGCCACACCTGCCCCTCTCCCCAGGTCTTTTCAGCCTTACATTTCAGTCAATCCTAGGCCAAACTTGAGCGTGTGGTATCTCATCTAGCCTGTGGTCCAGCTGGGCCCTGGGCCTGAGCTCAGTATTCTCCAAGCCTCCTCCTTGGCCTTTCTGTTCCACTTCACTTCCACCTCATCCCACCTTCAGTTCTTGGTTTTCCTGGCTGGATACTGATATTAGTTTATTCCACTGTGAGCCTTGGAGTTGCCTCCCTTGTTTCCCTTTGAGCCAGGACTGGATCCCAAGATCATTTGCAAGTTGTCTTCTGAAGTCCAGTTCTTTCTCCTCCCTTTATCACCAGGTTTCAGTTCAAGTAGTGTCGTAAGTAAGGAAAGTCATAATCACTTACAAATTGCACTTTAATTCTTCTTGACAGCACTTCCTGATTAGCAGGAACTGAAAAGTGGTGTTCAATTAATTAATCTCTTTCTTAAGGCTACCTGAACTTCTGCCCAAGTAAAGACCACTCGATGTCCTTGAGATAGTCAGTCCTGTCAAAAGAATTAAGACTGAGAATGCTGGGACTCTTTTGAAGACTTGATGAATAAATGCAATTCATTCTTTGTCAGGTTTGTTAGGAACCTTCCAGCTGTTCTCAGGCCAAGGCTGTTAAGGGATAAGATCTTTAAGCAGCCTACCTGGGTTCCCTTGTGCAGTGTGAGGAGGGAGTATCCACCTACCTCATATTTTTTATGGGGAATAAAGGCATATGAAGAATGATGATATCCTGATGAAGCAATTATAGAAACTCCAGGGGGAGCAAGTGGTTCTGTCTTTGCAGGGTTCACACACCACTGCACCAAGGAAGTGACATTTGAAAAATGAGGTCCAGGATTTGTGAAGTGCCGATAAAATTTCTTAAAGACAAGCATGTCATTCAGAGTTTCTTATGTTTTATTCATTGGTCATGTTTTCAGGAGTAAAATATGAACTAACGCAACCTCGATGAAAGCTGTGTTCTAAATCCTTCTAGGAAAATGGCCCTTTTTCACATGATAGATTGAGGGAAACTAGTTATTCCCTTTTCAGCATCTCCAAAGGTGAATTATTTGACTTACTATTAACTGTCCGGAATGCATTTGAATCATGTTTGGTTCTGGAAGAAGCTGACTCTTTGCAATTAACATTTTTAATAATTTATCTTAATTTTGTAGTTTAGTAATTATTCTGCAAATACACATTCTTTAATACTATTGCATCTAAAAAGTAATCTAGTTTTCATTTAGCCACAATTAACTTCACTTAGAATTTGATCCATTATTAAAAATTTAACAAATTGAACATTTTAAATATTGCTACTATCATTTGTATTCCCATAGCATGTTATTTACAGCATCCATTATGTCATATTATAATTTATTTATCTATCCATTTCCCCCAATGGAAGTCAGAATCTATTTCTTATATTTCAGGGTATATAAAATGTGATTCCACAGACTGGGTAGGTTTTAAGGAAATGGAGAGTTCTTATGTCAAGGATGAAAACAATTGTTCTCACTTTTTGGCCTTCATTTCTCAAGTGTCATGAAAATCTCTCTTCAGCTTTTAACAAAAACACTTCTACCTTGTAATATAGGTTTGGAGACCACTTCATGAATTCTGTTCCTGCATAAATGCCATTTGTAAGGCCAAGTACCCACATGTCAATATAACTGAATTTAAAGTGGAATTTAAAATAGGTAAAATAGAGTTTTCTTTGGGAGAATACTTGCCTATTATTGAATTCCATGCTATAATACTGAGAAAATTTGTTAGAGAATACAATATTATTTATCTTAAGTATGATTTTATGTATTAGGTCTGATAATTATAGAACATACGGTTTTTTCCTGAAAACACACATTTGTACCTTACCCTCAATTCTATGTGTTGCAATGGCTGTATGTATGCAAAAATATTTTATATTCAGAGTCATTTGGGTGAAGTTCAAGTTGATCCAGCTAAATCTGTATTTATGAAAGGCATTATTAGAAATCTCCCCCTCTATACAAAAAAAAACTTTGCATATTAAAAAGCCATTTTCCATGTCCTAGAAAGCAACCCACCAAAATGTTGCCTTTCTGATTTTCAGTGAGCACCATAAAGAGACCTGGACACCAAATGTTTCCTCTGGAGTTTGATCATTAAATGGTCTTCCTGATATGGGAAGGGGTTTGTATGGGGCTCTTGATCAGGACAGTGTAGGAGATGATGTAGGAAACTGCACTGAATTTATTAGAAAAAGAACTCTGCAAGTACATAATGTAGGTCTTATTCCTCTTTATTTCACCCACATGGCTCTGCACAGCCTTCTAGCCAGTAGAAGCCCAATAAATGTTTATTGCTTAGAGACTCACAGAAGGTCAGAGCCATGAGCAGATTAGAGAAGAACACAAATTCTGGGGTCAGCCTGAGTTCATATTCTAACTGCACCACTTATAACTAGTATGACTTTGGACAAATAACTTAAACCTGGGTTTCAGATCCTTCTCTTTAAAGTGGAGGTAATAGATACCTACAGCATAGGTTTGTTAAAAGTTTTGAAAGAATATATATTTTTATAACGTTTCTCAATAAATGTTAATCATTATTAATAGGATGCCCAGTGTTCCAGGATTCCCTTGAGGAACCTCAAGAATACCAACCAAGTAGTATTTTCTTCCTCTTCCTTTTACCAAGAGATGATATTCAGCATATTAAACAGCTAAGACTGAGCCAAACATCACCAAGCAATCAGGACTCCACCTGTGCCAAGCTAGAATGTGGGGAATTTCAGGAGAACCAAGATGCCAGGCAATGGGGTAGCAGGTCTTAGGGATTTGGGAGAAATAACTGTTTTACTTTAAATCTGCTGTCAAAATGCCCTGGATTCATAACAGCTCTCACTCCTTCCCACCCTAGATAGACATCCAAATCACTGAATTTCTTAATCAACTCCATAGAGCAAACTAAAGCTTTTCATCTCAAACATTATTTTAGTTTTTAATTCCCTACTGAGAGAAGTGAAAACAAATATACTAGGATTATCAGAATGCAGATCATGAAATTGATATTTTGAAGACATGTAAATCCTCTATTTATAAACATACTTAATAAGAGATATTTTAAATATCTCTTTCATAGAATATGTATGAGGGAGGGGATAAACACCAAAGGATTTTAAAATAACATCAACCAAATCATCCAAAATAAAAACTAATAACCAAGAGAAATGCTGAATGGATTTTTATTAGCTGCCTACTGAGAATAAATTTCTTATGAGAAGAACATGGTCATAAGGGAGGAAAATATTTGCTTCCACTGCAGAAAAGCAGACTAAGAAATAAAAAGTAAACAAAACCTAGATAACATTAAAATAAAATAGTGGCAGCAAAATCCTTAAGTAAAATACCTTAAATGAAAGAGCTCCCAGATCTCCATTTATTGACTTGAACTGAGGTTTCTCCATTTGATGGAACAACACAAAGTCCAAGGAGCTAACTCTGGACTGTGACAAGTTGGGCCTCCCATGCCAGGTTAGACCTTGCTTTCCTCCATGAGCAAGTTTATATTTCCTCAAATATATCCCCTCTGGGAATGTCTATCTGAACTTCCCATGATTCAGACACTATATCTACTCTGGAGCTGGCTACTTGCAATTCTTCTCTCAGTTTCCAAGAGTCTGATATTTTATCCATCTCATTTTTTAGTACTCTGTATTCTTGAGATGTTTATAAGGGCTAATGGTGGCAGAAGCAGTGTTTGACCTTCTTAATTGCAAGTGATGGTGAGGAATATGACTTTTCATTGTATTTTTATTATGACTTTTTGGGACATTAGCCAAAAAAGGGGACAGAGACAGAAAAGATTGCATTTCAATATTTTCTAGTAATCAAATATTCTAATATAAATTTATGGCAAAATACTTGTTCTATATTTCTTAGACCCCCCCCCCAAAATGCTATGGAAAGCAGTGATAAATTCTACTGCCATTTCATAAAATTAATTACCTAATAATCCACATAAAAATGGGATAACATTGAACCATACCAGTGAAATCTCCTAATCAATCAAATAATTCAGAATTGTCACTGCTTGGAGCACACCTGTGTGAAAGGGTAATTTTCATCTAAGGTAGTGGGATCAGCCTCATTGAAAACCATTAATAAATAACTTGAGGACTAGGGTGGTGGCTCAGTGGTGCGAGGCCCTGGGTTCAATCCTCAGCACCACATATGAAATAATTAAAATAAAAGTATTGTATCCAACTACAACTAAACAAATAAATAAATATTTTTTTAAAAAAATAACTTGATCCATGGCCCTTGCTGGCTAACTAGAGTCTATTGATTCCCTTTTCCCTTTAAAAATATAATAATATGTTTTTCTCCCGATTTTTATTTACTTTTAACAAATCCCATGTGCTTCAGGGAGTATGCCAGTGCAGTGCGTCTATAGACCTGAGTGGTCTCAAGATAAACTCATCCCACTGGAAAGTGATTGCTTTGGATTGTCAGATTAAACTGATTAACTCATGGCATTCTACTAGCCATTTTTAAGAATGAGAATAATAGCAATGTATTATAGGATTTACAACATTTGTAGATGTGAAATATATACCAACAATAGAACAAAGGATGGCAGGTGGTAAGAACACACACGGTTGAGAAGTTCTAGCATGGTATGTTAAGTTATATACCATTAATTCATAGTAGAATGTGATGAGTTAAGAAGCATGCTTTAATCCTTAAATAACCACTATAAAGTACAACAAAGAGCTATAGCTAATAAGCCAAAAGTGGATGGATATAAAAGAGAATTTCAAATATTCTCATTTAATCAAAAAAAATGCAGGAAGAAAAAATTTGGAAGAAAAAAATCTTAAACAAAATGGAAAACAAAGAGCAAGAAGGTATATCTAAAAATATAAATAATTACATTAAATATAAATGATTTACACATGCCAATTAAATAAAGGAGATCTTTAGACTCAAAACACAAGAGCTAATAACATGCTATTTATAAGAAATGTGCTTTAAATATGAAGATTCCAACATGTTAAATGTAAAAGTATGAAGAAAATAACATGCAAGAATGCTAGAGGAGGTATACTAATATCATATAAAACACCAGTAATAAAACTGGACGTTTTCTGCTTAAAGAGTTAGTTCATTAAGAGAATATAGCAAGCCCAAATGATTATGCATCCAATAACAAAGGTTCAAAATACATAAAAGAAAAACTGACAACTGAATAAATAAATTTAAAAATCATTTATAGTTGACTATTTTAACACTCCTCTTAGTAATGGGTAGAATAAAGAATATTCACTGAGACCATATGCTATGCCACAAATAAGTCTCAACCCATTTAACAGGGTTGAATTCTACAGAGAATGTACCCTAATCACAAAGGAATTAAATTAGAAATCAACAGTAGATAGGTATCTGGAAAATCCAAAATTTTTCATAAATGAAACATGCACTTATAAAGACTCCATGGATTAAAGAAGAAATACAATCTTGAAACTGAATAAAAATGAAAAAAATCAAAATTTGTAGGGTGCAGTTAAATCAATACTCAGACGAAAATTTAAAGCTTTAACTGCTTATATTAGGAAATAAGAATTTCCTCAAATTAATTATCTAAGTTCCCATTGTAAGATACTAAAAATGAAGAATAATTTAAACCCCAAACAAGCAAAAGGAGCAAATAATGAGGCTAGCAGTAGAAACCAAAATATGAAAGCACAAAAGCAATAAAGAATATCAATAAAACCCAAATCTAGTTCTTTGAAAAAATCAATGCAATTAAAATTATGTAGCTAAACTTAGCCAAAAAATGAGAGAAGATATACAACCACCAATATTAGGAAAGAAAAGGGAAACATTACTACACATCTTTCAGTTATTAAAAGGATAATAAGTAAATATTATAAATTCATGTCAGTAAATTTAGCAACTTTAATAAAATGGAAAAACTCATTTAGAGAAATTATCAAAACCAAACAAAAATCAGCACTATTTCTATGTGCCAACAATTTTTAGTTTTTTAATTTTTTTTAATTTTAAGTTTCATTTTTTAATTTTAAGTTTCATTTATGATAATATACCTAAAAGTAAATTTAATAAATGTTGTACAAAATCTTAAAGCTAGAAAATATTACTGAAAGAAACTAAACAAGACCCAAATAAATGGAAGGATGCTGTGGTTTGGGCATGTTTCATCCTAGCTTAAACTCATGTTGAAATTTTGTTGCCAATACAACAGTATTGAGAAGTGGGACACTTAGGAGATAATTAGGTCGTGGGGCTTCTATCCTCATGAAGGATTCATATAGTTCCCCTCAGAGTGGTCTAGTTGTTGCAAGAGAAGTTTGTTATAAACAAAGTTTGTCTTAATTGACTTCCTATTGCTTCTATTTGCATGTACCCACTTGCTCTTCCACTTCTCCATTATACATAGAATAGCATGATACCATCACTGAAAGCCAAGAAGATGCTGCTGCCTAATCTTGGATTTCCAGACTCCAGAACCATACCCTTAATTCACCTCTTTTATTTACAAATTACTTGGTCTCAAGTGTCCTCTTATAGCAACAGAAAACAAAACTAAAATAAAGGATATAGCTTGCTTGTGGACAAAAAGACTCAGTATTGTTGAGATGTCTATTTTCCCCCAAACTGAACTCTAGATTAAAGTACTCCATATGAAAATCCCAGCCGTCCTCTTTGTAGAAATAAATAGGTAATTCTAAAACTTATCTGGAACTGCAAATGACTTAGAAAGTTGAAACAATTTTAAAAAGAGAAAAGCTATCTTGGAAGATTTATATTATCAGACTAAAGGCTCTAAAGCTACAGAATCAAGACAGTGTGGTATTGGTCTAAGTAGACGTACAGATCAACTTTGACAGGACAGAGTATCCAGAAATAGTCAATTGCTTTTCAACAAAGTTGGTAAAGTAATTCATTGGAGAAAGAATAGTCTTATATTAAATGTTGCTGCAACAATAGAACATCTACATGGAGGGAAAAAAGAAATAATGGAAGGAAAGAAGGGAGAAAGAAGAAATGAAGAATAGAAAGAAGCACTTTACCTTTATCATACATTATTTACGCAATTTAATTTGGAATGGATCTCAGCCTTAAATGTAACAGCTAAAGCCACAGCACTTTTGGCAAACAGCATAAAAGAAAATCTTTGTGATCTTGGGTTAGGTAAAATTCTCTAAAATTAAACATAAAATTTACAAACCATTTAGAAATTTATGAACCATAAGTTAGACTTCATCAAAATGTTCAAATTTGCTTTCAAAAGACATTGTTAAAAATGAAAAAAGCAAGTCCAATATTGGAAGAAAATGCTCATAATAGTTATATCTGTATATTCTATATACAAGAGGAATTGTATCTAGAATAGATAAAGAATTCTTAAAACTCAATAATATGAAAAATATTTTATCCCCAAAATATTTCAAGAGACATTTTCCAAATGGTGGTAGAAATGATGGTCGGTATTTTAGTGGCTCTTCCCTGATACTTAAAATATTCAGCATTGGACTTAATTCTTGGTATAACATTGTCTCTCAAGTTCCCCATTTTTTTTCTATTATTCATTTAATAACCACTTACATGCTCATTAAGCCATCACAAAGTTAATATGCTTTAAAGTGGGCAATAGAAGATATAAAAGGATAATTACCACTGCATGGTTGTTGCAGACAGCACTCTTGTTGATATGTATATCAGTCAGATTTTGCTGCCTAACAAACTATCCAAAATCTTATTCATTTAAAACAAAACTCTGTTATTTGATTCATGGTACTAGTGAGAAGTTATGCTGCTCTGCATGGGCTTGGCTGATCTCTATTGGGCTTTGGTCTGTGGTCAGTTAGTGGATTGGCTGGGCCTGACTGATCTAGGAGGACTCAGCAGGAACACCTGTTCTCTGCTCCATTTGATCTCTCCTTACTCAGCAAGGTGATCTGGTATTATTCACATGGCAACAGGGGCAAGGAGTCCAAAATGCACTGGGAGAGGGCAAGCCCCACTGTGCACCTGCTTCTCAAGTCTCCTCCATCCCATGGTTATGCACACCTCTATGTCCAAAGCAAACCACAGCCATAGGCCCAGAGTCAGAGTGAAAAAGCTCCCAATGCTGCATGGGAAGTGGATATGAACACAGGGAGAAGAATTATGTCCACTTCTTCAATCTAGCCTTCTAAGTACTACAACCCAAATCAACCTAACAAAGACGTAGATTATTGATTCAAGTAATTAAAGATTTCAGGGAATGAACCATGGCTGAATTGAGGGGTCCGAATACCACAGCAGAACTCACTTCATTGTCACCACTTCCCAAGTCTCCTTTATTGGGACCATTCTTGGAAGGCTCTCACATTGGTCATAAGATGACCTTCAGCAGATTCAGATTTCCATCTTACCCCTCAGCAACCTAACAGAGACTAGCAAGTTCTATCACTGTACCCATCACCACTACCTTTACAGTGTAAGTTCTAAGGTTCACTTGTCTTGGACCAACTTAAGTAAAATACCCATCTCTGAGCCTATCTCTATGGCCAGTAAATTGAATAAAATCATTCTTTAGGTCCAATCATATAGCCACACTTAGTGGTAGGAGGACAGGAGCAATCTCACATAAGCCACAAGCACTGAAAGGAGAAGTGATTTCCCAGGAGGGATGACTAAAAGCTGAACTGCAAATACAATGGATGTTCTGGGATATAAAAATGTCTTAAGGAGCCAGGCGTGGTGGCACACACCTGTAATCTCAGTGGCTTGGGAGGCTGAGACAATAGAATCATGAGTTCAAAGCCAGCCTCAGCAAAAGCAAGGCACTAAGCAACTCAGTGAGACCCAGTCTCTAAGTAAAATACAAAATAAGGCTGGGGATGGCTCAGTAAAAAAAATGTCCTAAGGAAGATGTTCATGTTATTATGTGATTGGTGAGTTACCTCCATTGCTGCCATTGTTAACTAAAAATCACTGACTAGTAGTGATTTTAGTGTTCAGTGATAGGCAATTTTTATACTTTATGTCATAGAGCACTGGACCAAAAGAAGCCAAATTTGGATCTGAAATACACTCCATCCTGGAATCTTGAATTTGAAGCTCTGATGTAATTGGGGAAAGGAAAGTGGATTCCATGTGCAGGGAAGAGAGCACACTGGGAATTTGGTGCAGAGGAGGGCAGGTTTCAGTAGCTGAGAGTGCTGTTTCCCATTGCTTTCACTCCTCCTTACATTCTGGGCCCACAGGAGCCTTGTGTTTCCCCAGCTTGCTGAAATTAGGCATTTCCATGAAACTATTAGTTTTTAAAAGCTGTGAGCAGAGCGATAGATGTCACTGCTAGGCTGAAGTATTTAATTACCATGGTGATTGTAGAACATGTTAATATGCAAGTGCCATGAAATTGGATGCTGAGTCCTAAAGAATCACCCACATCCACAGCAGTCTTTGCTTGGGTGGGACTTAAACTGGTCTTACAAAAGCCACTGATATTACTGGAGTTATTTGTTAACTGTAATTTTACCCAGCCTAATAATACTATGCAGCAAGTATATTTACTTCAGTTTCATAGATGAAGACACTGAGACATGGAAAGCTTAAAGAAGCTGCCTGAAGTCCTATATCTAGTGCAGGGCAAACCCAGGATTCAAATCAGGTTCGTCTGATTGCCACGTCCATGCCTGGAACCTCTTTCTGTCCATCCCCCTTAAAGAGAAAAGGAAGGAAGGGAACAAGGAGGAGGGAAACAGAGAGAAAGGGAAAGGAAGTGCAAAACGAAAGCAAGAAATAGGAGAATTATTGTTAAATAGCTCTCATTCTTCAACCTCTCTGCAAAATATGAAAATATAAAAACAGAGCTTTCAGCTGAATGTGTCTGCAGCTCACTTATATAATCTGGACACCCCTGTTTAGTGGGAGAACTCATTAGTGTAAGGATAAGAAAGTCCCACTTTTAGTTCCAGTTCTGTGACCCTCTGTGTCCTCAGTTATATCCCTTAACTCTTCCAGTTCTAAGATGTATTTATTTGTTTGTTTTAAATGTATGAGATACCAGATTCACTCATAGTATTAAAAAATAACAAAACATCTTGTAGAGCTGTCTCCTTCACTTTTTTTTCCTATTTAATTGCCCCCCCCCCTTCGAAATCATTCCCATTTTCAAATTAGCCTGTAAACTAACCATTCTCACCCAAATGCATCAGTTAAGGTTGAAACACTTAGAGAGTTAGGGAAGTGCTTCTACATCCCTGGCACATGCCATCACTTATATCTGTGAAAAAATCCATCTGGGATGCTATGCCAAGTAGTTGTTCGAGTTGAGACAATATGTATAAGTGTCTTAAATAATTTATAGTTTTTCTTTTTTATTTTTCTGTAGTTTTCAAAGTTTCCATGAAGCATATAATTTGAAAATAGTACTAATTTTTCAAAAGAAAAGTATCAGGGCTAAACATTAAATCTTTAAAGACTAAAGATATCAGGGAAAGGGAGAATTACATAAGTAAAATAAATATTCCATAGTAATCAAATACATATATTCATTTTAACCCCTGACATGCATATAATTGATTTTAAAGAGCCTTTAAAATGTAAATGAAAACTACATATTCCAGTTATGATTTCTGACAAAGATAGTTAATATCAGTTAATATCATACACGTGAGAAAAATCTCAGACAGACCACTTGCTCGACTTTACAGTTTTACTTAGTTCTGAAGATGGATAATTTTTTGCAGAGTCAGAGTCCAAAAGTTCACATTGCAGACATCTTCATGAGAAATTCCGGAGGCATGGCCTATTTTATATTGCACACCTCAGGACTATAAGATCTATTTATATTCTGGGTAAGCTCCTGATACAGTTTGAATACTTTAAAAAAAATTATAAATTTGGGGATAACAAATTTCAATGGATTACAACTGCTTCTCAAACAGATTCCTGTATGTACTTTTCTCTGAATATAATCAATTGCTTCAAAGACAGGGAATTTCATAAAAATCTCTCTTATATTCTGTAGTTTTGTAATCGCAGGTAAATCATATTGCCATTTCATTGTTAAAACTAAAAATGTCTTTGTGACTAAAAATGTGATTTCTAAGTTTTATCACAGATTTGTATTCATATAGTGGAACCTTAAATAGAGAGAACATTGTGGACACCTCTTTGAAGTCTGTTGAGATGTGTTTTGATCTCCAATATATTTACTACAACATCTATTACTCTTCTCATTCTTTTGATGAAAAAGAAAGTGGCTCCAAGTCATAAACAGCAATTACATTCCTAGGCTGCCTCTGAGACCAAATAGTATCAGTTGTCTTCCCAGTATAGTTTCCTTATTAATCGAATTTTAGCTATGTCCAGGGTGCAAGATGCCCAGGTAAATGCTTAATCCCAGCTTCCTTTGCTGCTAGGTGGAGGCTACATGGCACAGCCTGAGACAGTGATTTAACCATGAGGTCTTCTTGTACTGATGTTTGCACAGGATTTGCTGGTACTGTTTTGCTTTACTCTTTGCCTTGACTGTGTGCATGAGGATTGGAATTCCATTTAGGAATATTGAAAGAAAGGGCATAACAATCACAGGGATTTAAATGCAGACAGTGCAAAGCTGATAAACCAACACTGATTCCCAATTTTATTTTGTATGAGAAAAATAAACTGTCTGTTTAAGCCACTGAAGTTATATATTTTGTTACTTTCTACTAACAACAGTCCTAATGACTACTTCTCAGCATAATCTTTTGTGGAATCAGGTAGATAGCAAAGCTTTTATCTAATTCCTAATGGAAATCAGGAATGGGGAATCCTAACACATTAATTAGAACAGCTGTCCTTGCACCTGTCGTACTAATGAGCCACTGCAAAGAATTTTTGCTGTCAACTATGAAATCAGCCTCCAGTAAATAATTATTTATATTATTCTGAAAACTGCCCTATCCCCAAAACTCAAGTTCATAAGTCCACATGAAATAGTCATCTATTTGAGATGGCATTGTGTGGATTGTCTCAATTCTTCATGTTGCTATTATGGCACTAGTTTGAGCAAAAGGCTATTACTAAGGGAATGACTATACCAGATGATTAAGTAAAAGTTGGGTTGGTAACAAAGGTCTACCTCAAAGGAGTATCAGTATATTAAACAGGGAATGCACTTTCTAGATGAACTGTGTAATTTAGGAAGAAGAGAAGTACTATCTCCCTTTTTGATAAAGTAAAAATTAAGGACCATGGAATACATTGTAACTAATCTTTGGAGTAGAAGTGAAAATGAAAATACAAGATGATACTAAGAATAAGCAATGATAACAATTCTAATGAACTTTCATTGAGCATTTTCTCTGAGCCAGGAAAAGAACTTTACACTTATTTCTCTTATTTAACTTCACAATTATCCTTTAAGAAACTTACTATTCCACTTTATAGTTGAGGAAACAAAGACCTGGAGAGACTACACAATTTGCCCGAGCTTATGTGGTTAGCAAGAAGCAGAATAAGAACTCAAACCTAGATCTGTCTGTTGCCAGAAATATACACTCTGAGCCCTGTTCTGTAAGCATGGTGGATCTAGCCTAGTGTCTCTCAATGTTTTCAAACATGAAATTCTCTTCTATCAACCATTCTTTTAAAATTCACTGGTTAAAAACATATACAGTGATAAAAGTAGCTCTCAAGTGCTCTTAAATCACTCTGCATTATATTTATCATGCATATTTATTAGGAATGTTGCAGTTTATGTACATGTGAGACCTAGGATCCATAGACCCCAAAGACATTGCTTGTTAAACATGGGAATTTCTGAACTCTTTAAAATATTCTTTCAATCTCCTCAGGATAAAAAATTGTGTTAGTTCTGGTCCTGTGTACAGGACAGGACATTTATAGACAGAAATTTCTATAAAGGATAAATGGGGTAGAAGCGGGAGTAGTCTGGGGGAGAGGCGGGAAAATGCTGGGGGCAGAGGTGGAAATGGTCTTGGGGAGAGGTGGGAATAGGCTGGGAGAGATTTTGGGTCACAGTTAGGTTTGATGCTTGCAAAGGAGAGAGGGAAAGAAGAAATGGGCAGAAGACCCTCAGAATGGAGCATAGTTCTGATAAACCCCACCCAGCTGATGGGGAGTTCCTGAGACAAACCTGCCCATTTGAGGAATCCCCATAGGCCAGCACCAGTGCCCTACCATGCTCAGTCATTGGCTGGGAGCTGTTAGTCAACTGTGCTTCCCATAGGGAGCTGTTGTGAAGGAGAAGGAGCAGCACATCTCTAAGGCAACCACATATTGGGACTCAGATTTGGCCCAAACCCTTTATTTTTCAGATCAAGAAAATAAGGGCCAATTACATCAAGCCACATAATTAGGATGAAAATTTACTTGATTCAACTCTCATGTCAGTAGGTACTTAAAACACTTCAATCCTGGAGTTAAATTCATCTGCAGAATGAGATACTTTGGGCAAGTTAATTAATTTCTCTTAGCCTCATCATCCTCCCCAAATGAGAATGATAATAGCATCTAACTCATAAAACTGTTATGAGTTTTAATAATACTCATGTCATAATACTTAGCACAGTACCTGGTACATACTAATCACTCAACAAATGGTAGTGACTGCTATTTCCAATCCAGTGTTTTTCTACTAAATACAGATAAACTAAAAATGCAGGAATTATCTCATTCTGTCCTTTCACTTTCTACCCAGTTTATCCTCAGCACTCACTGAAAAGTAATCCAGTCCCATGAGAATTATTCTTTAATTTCCCCCGTGCATGCAAAAATGTTTGGGTATATTATCAATATTCCAAATACTACAAATCAGATGGCCTCTGAGCTCAGAAGAAGCACACATATTACAAACAATTAAGATCATTTTTACAAAGACTTATTCAACAAGCAGATAGCTTTGAATCATTGAGTGCTTTTAATGCTAATTCAGTTCAAGTTTTAGGCAGGATAAAAATAAGCCTCTAATATTTAAAATCCAATTCAATGCCTTAAAATATTTACCACAGTGGAAGGGAACAAATCAATGCTGCACCACCAAGGTCAGGAAGAACCTGCATATTCTTGGACAGTCGCTGCTGCTCCCATAGCTCATCTCTGGGCTTTCACAGGGCTTCCTGAAAGGCAAGGGAAGTGAGCAGAGTCAAAGCCAAAGCCAGCGAGTCTGGGCTCTTGTGTGATAATGAGAAATTATGCTGTTATGAAAGGCCATGAGCTCTTGGTTTCAGCAAAGGCAGGATTTTTTCTCCTCGGCTTGAAGAAAAGCAGAAACAACCAAGAGTGAACTAGCACAACAGGATGAATAGAGTGGACTCTGCTGACTGTACATTTAAAAATATTTAAGTTGGTACAAAAGAAACAGTAAGGAGGAGCTCTGTATAAGGCAGTTGGGGAGAAAGGATAAGGGAATTCAATCTTCTGTTCAGTTTTTCTGTAAACCTAAAACTGCTCTAAAAAATAAAGTCCATTAATTAAAATTTTTTTTAAAAAAAATAAAACATGCCAAATTTAAGACAGACACAAAAGGCCATGTGCATGATTTCATTCATATGAAATGCCCAGAAAGGCAGATCTATTGACACAGAAAGTAGATGGTAGTGGCCAGGGCCTGGGGGAAGAGGGAAGGAGGAATGGCTGCTAAGAGTTATGGGGTATCTTCTAGGGATGATGAAAGCGCTCTGGAGTTAGTGGTGATATTTGCATAACTCTCTGACTACACTAAAAAACACTGAACTGTATGCTTTGGAAGGGTGGATTTTGTTGTATGTGAAATATATCTCCATAATAACAAACAGCAGTATACCAGAAATAATGAAGATCACATCTTTTTACATTTGACCAAGAGACAGAGAAACATAGGAGAGTGGAGAACAGATGGAAGAGAACCAGCAAAAGCATTTTTCTCACTGGCCTTAGTACACTGTCTACCACCCTCTAGCCATGCCAGCTGCTATGAAGCTTGCTACTGAGCCAGCTCTCAACTATCTTACCCCTTCAGAGGCTCTGTGCTTATGTATGTTGCAAGGGACTTGCAGTTTTCCAAGAAAATATTTTCTTCTGGATGCTCTTATTTCTCCTGTTTTCAATTTATCTATTAATTACACTTACCTATTCTCTCTTGATCTCTCTTTGCACATTTTTTTTATTTGCAGTTCTTCATGCCACACACTTTCCACTATACTTTTTATTGCTTCTCTTTCATCTTTTCTCATAGATTGCTATAGATAGATGATAGATAGATAGATAGATAGAGCAGGTTGTTAATATATCCAAACATTTATTCTTCCTTCTATCCACTCATTCCTTCATCTATCCATCTCTTCATTATCTATTTCAGGAATCCATGCCATTTGGAAATAAAGGACTCAATTCCACGAAACCATAAAAAACAATTAACTCAAGGAAAAACCAAATTATCTCCTAGTTTCTGGGATCAAGTGAATGTCTTCATAAAACCTCTAGCTTGCACTACGTAAAAGGGAGTAAAGCAACTTCCCAGAAGAACCATAGTCTGTCTAGCTAGCTCAGGTTCTGTTAGTACTCTGGCAATGAACATTTGCAGAGGATGGTTATTTCACCGCTTATATGATAACAGAGGTTGAAATAAATGGCATAAGAATTGTCTTGTTAAATCCTGTAGATTTTAGCTTATTTACATTTAGAAACATTTGTAGACAAAAAAACAGAATTTTCTTATTTCAAATACCTCCCTATAATTTCATCAGTGGGAAGGGTGTGAATAGAAGGTTATTTAGTAAATAAATTATTATTTTAGATGCAAATAACACTTTGGAGGGATATATTTATTATCAATTCAAATATTAGCCTCAATTTATTTGATAATATCCAAGCCTGGATGTAACCGCCTGGATTGAAACTTTGTCCATGAGAAAGGAGAGAGCTGGTCCAGGGCCAGGTCATCCTTTGGTACCTTTGAGAAAGCTCTAAATCAGGGACTTTCATATCCTCCTACTTACTCACCCACTAAATCCTCTTCCAAGTTTTGACTCAGGGCCACCTAATCTTGGGAAAAGGTATTTCCTCGTCTCTCTGGTTTGGGCTGTCTTTTCTCTGTCTACCCACAGCTCACTGTGAACAGCAGGGCTATGTTTATTTAACATAGTATTAGAATAACTGATGTTCTTATCTTGTTCCTTAAGCAGATTGTGATCCTCTTTAAATGTCATTTACCTCTGAATCCCCAAGGCAAGGCAGAATGCCTGACACATAGTAGGTATTTGGTAAATGTTTGCTGAACAAATGTTAAGCATAAATGATCAGAGTTTTGCTTCTGGTCAGGATGGTAGAACAGAAATTCGATTTGCTCTTCTGCTCTAAACAACTAGAAACCTGAACAGATATATTTAAAAACACTCTTCAGATATAGGAAAGTAAAAGAGATAAAGACTATAAATTCCTCCCAGCTTTATACATAGAGGCACGTATGGTGGTGGAGCAGGAATGAGAATCCCAAGCAGAGCATGGAGGTCTCTCTGAATTGAGGAGACTGTTTGGAGCTCAGGGAGCTTAATGTTACTAAAAAATATGAAGAAGCATTCCACAGAAAAGGACAGACCTAGTAAAGGTGCTCTTGAAATCTGCATACATGTCCTCTAGAATCTTTGTAGAGCATTAAGATGTTCATGCTTAGTGTGAGATTCTACAAAGTCAGGAAAAGAGTGTCTAAGGACTTGTGATCTGAACACGTACCAGAACACACAGGATTAGAAATTGTTCCATCTCTGCTTCCCATCCTTATTGGTTATTTGAATATTCAATTCCAGAAAATCCACATCTTAGTAGTGGGACCAAACTGTTCCTACTATAAAGGCTATTCTATGCCCACTCTAACAAAATTTTAACATGAGTCTCAGAATGAAATGTAAATTATTTGACTGTCGGAACAAACCCCAGGCACTCAACAGCAAACATAGTATCCAGTATCCAGTCAAAAATTGCGGTTAGGTATTGTGTTACATGCCTATAATCCCAGGAGGATCTCTTAATTCCAGGAGTTTGAAACAGCATAGACAACATAGCAAGACCTCACCTAAAAAAAATTACCCAAGATGCCAAGAAACTTGAAAATTACTCTTAACAACAATGTCAGTTAGTAAAAACAGACCTAAAAATTACAGAGATTTTAGGAATTAATAAAGAAGGACATCAAAACAGGTGCTATAATAATATACAGGTATTTACGGGAAGTATAGCTATAATGAAGAGAGAAACAAAAGATACTTTTAAAAAAAACAGAATAACCTAGAGACAAATATAAAATGTTTGAAAAAATTTAAATTCCAAAATAAATGGTGTGGACAATAAGCCAATGGCAGGGATAAAATGGAACCCAAAAAACTACTCAATTAATCAAAAAAAAAAAAAAAAGGAAAGAAATGAGCAAAAAAGATAACAGTGAACAGATTGGAAAATAGAAAACTTAAAACCATCTTATCAATAATTACATGATACACAAATGGTCTAAACCCTCTAAAGACAGAGATTGTGAGGCTGACATCAAGGCAAGACAAAAAAATGACTATAGAACCCATTTTAAATGTAAAGATATAGAAAAGAATATGACTAAAAGTAAAAGAATGGGAAAGGATAATACCAGGCTAACACTAATTAGAAGAAATCTGGAGTAGCTTTGTGAACATCCATCAAAGTAGCATTCAAATCAAGAAAAAAGACTAGAGATGAAGGAAGATGATTTTATATGACAAAGGGGTCAATTTTTCAAAACTACGTAATAATTCTTGATAAGTCTGTACCCAATAACAAGTTTTCCAAATATTTTAAGCAAAAAGAAAAATAGGCTACAATTACAAAATTGTAATTTAAAAATTATAGTTGTAAGTGAAAACACAGGAGAAAATCTTTTGACCTAGGGTTAGGCAAAATTTTATTAAGTAGAATATATAGAATATAGTAAATATGAACTGTAAAATGGTAAGTTGGATTTCATTAAAATAAAAAACACTTTTATAAAGAAATTGTTAAATAAATGATAAAGAAAGACCAGGAGAAAATATTCATGATATGTGTACCTGACATAGGACTTGTATTAATAATATATATATATATATATAACCAATTTTGTGGTTTATTGTTTATATATACTTGTTATATATATTCTTGGTACAAGTCCTTTGTCAGATACGTGTACTATGAATATTTTCTCAAAACTACTCTTAAGATTTCATCTCACTCCCAGTCAGAATGGCAGCCATTATGAAGACAAACAACAATAAGTGCTGGCAAGGATGTGGGGGAAAAGGCACACTCATACATTACTGGTGGGGCTGCAAATTGGTGCAGCCAATATGGAAAACAGTATAGAGATTCCTTGGAAAACTTGGAATGGAGCCACCATTTGACTCAGCTATTCTACTCCTCAATCTATACCCAAAAGACTTAAAAAGAGCATATTACAGGGACATAGCCACATCAATGTTTATAGTAGCACAATTCACAATAGCTAAATTGTGGAACCAACCTTTTCGGTGGACACAACATCTTTATTTTTTATTTTATGTGGTGCTGGGGATCGAACCCAGTGCCCTGAGCATGCCAGGCGAGCATGTTACCGCTTGAGCCACATCCCCAGCCCCGACAATAGAGTATTACTCAGCATTGAAAGAGAATAAAATCATGGCATTTGCAGGTAAATGGATGGAGTTGAAAAATATAATGCTAAGTGAAGTAAGCAAATCCCCCCCCCAAAAAAAGCCAAATGTTTTCTCTGCTATAAGGATGCTGATTCATAATGGGGATGGTGGGGGAGCATGGAAGGAATAGATGGACTTTAGATAGGGCAAAGAGGAGGGAGGTGAAAGGAGAGGACATGAGAGTAGGAAAGATGGTCAAATGAGATGAACATCATTACCCTAAGTACATGTATGAAGAGAAGAATGGTGTGAAAATACTTTGTATACAACCAGAGACATGAAAAATTGTGATCTATATGTGTAATATGAATTGAGTTGCATTCTAAAAAAGAATATATAAAATCAAATTTGAACCAAGGATATTTAAAAAACTAAATAGATCAATAGAAGTAATGATATTTAAGCAATAAAAGTGTCCCAACAAAGAAAACCCCAGTACAGATGGGCTCATTGCTGAATTTTACCAGACTTTAAAAGAAGAACTAATACCACTGCTGTGTAAACTAGTCCATAAAATAAAAAGAATAGAAGCCCTTCCAAACTCATTCTTCAAAGCCAGTGTAACCCTGCTACCAAAACCTGACAAGGACACAATAAAAAAGGAAACTATAGACTAATATCTCTGATGAACATAGACGCAAAAATTCTCAACAAAATACTTGCAAATCAAATTCAACAGCACATTAAAGAGATCTTATCAGTAAAAAAGAGGAAATGTATTGGGATTGGGGGAAGGGAAGGATAGAAAGAAAGGTGCTGGGGAAGGATATTGACCAAATTATATTGTTATATTGTGTGCATGTACTAATATGAAACAACAAATCCCACCATTACATGCAACTATAATGAACCAATGAAAATATGGAGGGAAAAAAAGAGATCATGCACCAAACGATCACATTGGTTTTATTCCAGGATTTCAAGGATGGTTCAACATACACAAATCAATTAACATGCAGCATGTTAATAAAATCAAGAATAAAAATCACATTACCATCTCAATAGATGCAGAAGCTGTCTTTGATAAAATTCAACATCACTTCATGATAAAAGTCCTGAATAAATCAGATATAAAAGGATAATAATAAATATATATTTATTTATTTATATACATATGAAAAATCCATAGCTAAAATCATACCGAATAGAAGAAAACTAAAAGCATTTTCTCTAAGCTCAGGAACAATATAGTACTAGAAATTCTAGGCAGAATTGCTCTAGGTGGAAGGAAGGAAATAAAAGACATAAAAGTAGGAAAGGAAAAAGTCACATTATCCTCATTACAGATGATCAGATTCTTACATAGAAAATCTGAAAGACTCCATCAAAAGACTTTTAGAACTGATAAACTAAGTAGCAGAATACAAAATCACCATAAAAATCAGTAGCTTTTCTATACACCAATGATAAACTTACTGAGAGAAATCAGGAAAGCAATCCCATTAATATCACACACACAGGACTGGGGTTGTGGCTCAGTAGTAGAGCATTTGCCTAGCTCATGTGAGGTGCTGGGGTTTGATCTCGGCACCACATAAAAATAAATAAATAAAGGTAAAATAAAACATTTCTTTAAAATAGTAATAATAATACACACACACACACACACACACACACACACAAAGAAGAGACATAAGCGTAAACTTAACTAAAGATGTGAAAGACCTCTAAAGAAAATTACAAAGCAGCGAAGAAAGAAATTGAAGAGGCCATTAGAATGTGGAAAAATCTTCCATGTTCATGGATTGGGAGAATTAATATTGTTAAAAAGGCCACAATGCTGAAATCAATTTATAGATTCAATGAAATTCCCATCAAAATACCAATTGCACTCTTCAGAGAACTAGGAAAAAAACCCTACAATTCATATGGAAGGACACATGAACTTAAGTAGCCAAAGCAATTTTGAACAAAAAGAGTAATTCTGGAGGCATTACAATACCTGATTTCAAAATACACTACAGAGCCATAGTGACAAAAAACAGCATAGCATTGGCATAAAAACAGACCCATAAGCCAATGGAACAGAATAAAGGACCCAGAAATAAAACTGCATACCTTCCGTGAAATGATTCTCAACACAGGCGCCAAAAACCTACATTGGAGAAAGGGCAACTTCTTCAACAGTGGTGCAGGGTAGACTGGATATTCACATGTAAAAGACTGAAATTAGACCCTGTATCTCCCTCTGTTAAAGAAAAAAAAAAAAAGAAGAAGAAGAAGCTATTTAAGGGTCTGGGGTTGTCTCTCAGCGGTAGAGCACTCACCTAGCATGTTTGAAGCCTTGGGTTTGATCTTCACATCCCATAAAAATAAATAAATAAAATAAAGGTATTGTGTCAAACTAAACCTAAATAAATAAATAAAGCTACTCAAAATGGATCAAAGATCTTAACGTAAGACCTAAAACTTTGAAACTACTAAAAGAAAACACAAACACTCCAAGATATTGACACAGGTAATGATTTCCTGCATAGAACTCCAATAGCTTGGAAAACATAATAAGAATTTACAAATGGGATTACATCAGTTAAAAAAGCTCCTGCAAAGCTAAGGAAACAGTCAACAAAGTGAAAAGACACCCTACAGAATGGGAGAAAATCCTTGCCAGCTATTCATCTGACAGAAGATTAATACCCAAAATACATAAAGAACTCCAAAAACAACAACAAAACAAATAATTCCACCAATAAGTGGGCACATGATCTGAAACAAAATTTCTAAAAGCAGTACAAATGATCAATAAATATATGAAGAAATGCTCAACATCTTTAGCCATCAGGGAACTCCAAGTCAAAACTGCGCTGAAATTCTAGGTCATCCCAGTTAAAATTGTTATTACCAAACATACCCCCCCCCAAAAAAAAAACTAGAGGAAACAAAAGAAATGTTGGTGAGGTTGTAGGAAAAAAGGTAGGAATATAAATTAGTTCAGTCACCATGGAAATAATATGGAGTCTCCTCAAAAAAACTAAAAATAGAAACACCATACGATCTAACTAGATCTAACTATACTTCTTCTTGGTATTTATCCAAAGTAAAATCAGCATACAAAAGAAATATCCATGTTTACTGTAGCACTATTTACAATAACCAATATATGAAGTCAGCTTACATGCCATCAACAGATGAATGAATAAAGAAGATGTAGTAAGTACACACATGGAATACATAATGGAGCATTAGTCAGAGAAAAATGAAATTCTGTCACTTGCAGCAGAGTGGATTTAACTGGAAGACATTCATATTAAGTGAAATAAGCCAGACACAGAAAGACAAATACCACGTCTTCTTACATGTGAAAAATAAAAAGAGGGAGAGGGAAAAATGACCTGATATTAGAAAAGGGACTACTAGGGAATGGAAAAGGGTCAAGAGGAGAGAAGGACAGTTAGGAGAGAGTAGGAGAAGGGAAGTGGACATGATCAAAGCACAATATATGTGCATATGGAAATGCCACAGTGAAATCTATTAATCTGTATAAACAATATGTGCTAATAATTATAATAATTTAAAAAACATAAAAGTATAGAGAACTCTCAGATAATAGTGACAACCCAATTTTTTAAATGGGCAAAAATACAAACTCGTCACAAAAGGATATACATAAATGACCAGCAAGCACATGAAACGACACTAAAAAGCATCAGTTACCAAGGAAATGTAGGTCAAGACACCATTAGAATGTCTAAAGATAAAACAGTTGATAATACCATGTGTTGGTGAGACATTGATGGTTAGTTATTCATACCTGAATGCCTGTACATAATTTACAATAGACTCAGACTATAAACAACTTAAATGTCAATCAGCACTCGAATAGATTATAAGGTATGAGACACGGTACGATGGGAAGAACCAGATGCTGGCATAAGCAACAACATGGGTGAATCTCAGCACATTATGCTGAGCAAAAGAAACATGACCCCAAAGTGTAAATCACTGCAGGGCTCCAATTAAGTGAAACTCAGGGAATATTCAATGTCATCCATAGTGACAGAATGCAGATCAGCAGTCTCCTGACTATGGAATGGGAAGGGTCAAGAAAGGAAACTCTTGAGATGAGGGAAACATTCTACATTGTGATATTGTTGGAAACATGCGTGTAGACATTGATCAAAACTTTTCAAACTGTACATTTAAAATGTATGTGCTCTATTGTTAACAAATTATGCCTCCATCAAGTTGATTTAAAAATATAAAATTTTCCTGTACCCTACTCTTAATTTCCTCTGATCCACCCACACCCATATTATCTCTAGTACTGATTGAAGGCACTGGGATTCCCCATTATTTTCAAACCTATTCTACAGAAATACTGAGGCCTGGAATATCCCATTACGTATAGTCAGTACTCACCTTCAGTTGGTAAATATACTTAGTTGCTTCTGAGCTCTGGTTTAATTAAGGGAATACCCCAGGAGGTAACCATTTTGCATCTATCATGAAAAATCCTAACTCATTGATTCCCCTCCACTTTCAATCCAGTGTGTGTTTTCAGCATGATTTCTGAGGGTAGTTCTACCTTAATGCAGACACTATACTTTCTTCCTGCCCAGGAAGAAAAGTGGTTTGTGGACTAGAGATGCAGATACTCTCTCTCCTTACTTCTTCTAGAAGGTAGTTTTCAGATCAATAGGGAAGCTGGGGAGTTTTGTTTTGTTTCATTTCCAGTTTGCTTGGCCAACTTCATTTGTGGATGAAGTACATTCATCGTTCCCTAAGATCATGCCAACAGAGAGCCAACTTGATTCCTTGCAGAGCGGTTTTATTACATTGAAGAATAATGATCTTTATTCTACTAAGAATCTTTCTCTGGATCAATAGTGTGCTCAAACTAACTATTCTTCACTTGCTAAGCAATAAATTCCAATAATTGAACCCCTCTTTCATTTAGCGGTTTGGATTGCTAACTGGAAATTTCTTAGCAGGAAAATTGTTAGGCTTCGGAAACTTATGGAAACTGGGAAGAATTCAAGTTACTTTCTGGATAAAACAAAAAATAATAGAAAAAACACAAGGTGAAAGGTTTTTGGGAGATGAGACACACTCACATTCTCAAAGCATGGCCCCACAGATGACTTATTCCCAGGGGAGAGTAACCTTAACAATGAAGAGATTTGTGGTCACCAAAACCAACCAAGTGAACAGACCCATAAGACCATAAGTTTTATAGGTGTTTCTACTGTCCAGTATCAGCTATCTTCATCCCAGTACTTCTTTCAGTCAAACTGTAAACAGAAAACAATTCAAAGTTTATGTGACAACTTTGAACTTCCTTTCATTATTAAATGATCATAAAGATGTTTTGAGCTACCCACAGCTGGTGCTGATGATCTTGTACATGAGTGTTCCGCTCCAGATCTCTAACAGCTTCAGACAGGGTGCTTCGTGCATGTAATTGCATCTACTTCCATATTTTCCAGATTCTATCCTTCAAACTATTCCACTTCAACACTGTTGTCCTTGTCCTTCATGAGGTTTTCAGAATCTTTTAGGATCAAACAAGATGACTTGTAAAAATCTTTTGTAAACTCCAAAGTTACAAACAGAATTTGATGATTTGGGGAATATGTATTAAAAACCTGCCTGATGATAATAGATAAGATATACAAAAGACCTTAAAAATATGAATAATAATTAATTTTACTCATAATAAAAGAAATGGAAATTAAAATTACACTGAGAAAATTATAATTATTCAATTTGCAAAAATCAAAATCAAAAACTTGACAATACACTGTATGGGAAAGCTATGGGAAGAAAGTATTTTCTTGTTACTGGTGGGAGAGCAAAAGGGTGCAGTCCACCTGGAGAGAAATTCGGCAATTTCTAGCAAAATTGCAAATGATTTAAACCTCTGACCCAGCAATCCCACTGCTGGAAATTTACCCTGAAAATACTCCTTTGCAATCACTGAAAACAAAAATAAAAGTTATTTGTTGCATGATTTGTAATAACAAATATTAGGAATAATCCAGCTGTCTGTCCATAGTGTATGAACAAATAATGGTTCATCCACACAGAGCAGAACTCTGCAGCCATTGAAAATAAGGAGGAAGACCTATATGAACAAGATGGAGTAGTTTGCAAGATACACTGTTAAGGAATAAAAATCAAAGTACAAAAATGTAATTAGTGTAAGCTAGCCTTACACAGCTTTTCTGTGTAAAAAAAAGGGGGGGGAATTAATGTGTATACGTATATATTTCTTAATTTGTGCAAAAATAAATCAAGAAATATTTTAAAAAATAATGACTATAGGTGGCCTGTAGGGGATTGAGTAGATGATGTATAGGGAATAAGGGTGTGAGTAAGACTTTTCTAATTAGAACTATTTTATAATTTTAACTTTTCAGCCATGTAAATATTTTATATAGTCAAACCATAAAAACAAATAAAAATAAGGATAAAATAAAATCTTAGTGTTGAATACAGAAAGAAATGAATCCTACTTTTTACTAGATAGATAACATAGCTACACAGAAAATGAATTAACTAAAATAATTTGTAAGTGATATACTTAAACTATATGCTTTTAATATATCTCAAGACCAAAAGAATTGCAAAGAAATCTTGACTCTTACTTAATCGGCTTATTGCTGACGGTGTTATTATTTATTTTATTTCTGAAACTATTTTTTATTATAAAAATTATGAACAAGTAATGAGTTTGGTGTTGGGAACTAAGGTTTTCTCTGAAGAATAAGGAAAATACATATGTAGGATAGGGGAATAGAGGTTTGGATTATTTTTTTTTTATTTGAATTCATGAATCCATCATTTAATTTTTGGTAGCTCAATCTATAAAAAGCCGCTTAAGCAATGATACACTTCAGTAGCAATTATCATAGCTCCGACTTAGTTTTTTGTTTCTAAATTCTATTTCCCATTCAACCAGGGCCTCTTAGGGATATGGCTGACTACAGATCTGGGAGAGGGAAATGAAAGGTGATATTGAGACATCTTTGTGTCAGATAACAAGGAAATGCTCAAAGATTAATGGGATTATGTCGATTTTTTTTAAAAGTATGAGACTGTGTGGTACTAAAAAAGGGGGGAGGGGAAGGTCTGCTTCATGAAGAACACCAGGGAAGAGAGACAGATTACCTTCCTGCTTTATTAATTGATTAAGACAAGTGTCATCAATAGGTGCCAAAACCCCTGGGTGAAAGGTTTTTGGGAGATGAGACACACTCACATTCTCAAAGCATGGCCCCACAGATGACTTATTCCCAGGGGAGAGTAACCTTAACAATGAAGAGATTTGTGGTCACCATGTTAACTGATAATCCACCTGCATCCATCTGCAGCTCCTATGGTGTGTTCCAACCAAAAATATCTAAGCAGAATATACTCATAAGCAATAATTAGACAAATCCAGAATGTGGGACCATCTATAAGACAACTGGGCCAGACCTTCCCAAAATGTTGAAGTTGGAGGAGGGGGGGGAACCGAGTAATTTCCTTGGTTTGAAACAAAACAAAAGCGATATAATAAAGAAGTATAATGCATAAACCTTGATTGGATCCTAGATTTAAGAAAATTAAACAGAAATAAAAGACAGTCTTGGGCAAAAATAAATAAATTTAAATACAGACTATATATTGGAATATGTTAGAGAATTGATTTTCTTTCATGCAATAATAATATTATAAATATAGGCGAATGCCTTTGTTCTTAAGAAATGTATGCTAAAGAATTTAAGAGTGAAATATCATAACAACTGCAACTTATTTTCATATAGTTTAGAAAAAATGAATCTGTCCATAAAAGAGACAGCATACACGTGGCAGAATTCTCATAATTTGTTGAATTTGGATAAAGGTGTTCATCACACAGTTGCTTCAACTTTTCTGTATTGAAGTTCTTCAAATAAAACATTAGCAAGGAAAGAAACAACTCTACCTAGTATCTCTCAGATTCCCTTTTGTGTTCCAGATTGAAGAATGAGTTCCATACTTTCGTAGTCTAAGGTTAGGAAAAGGAAGGGTGCCCTCTTCAGATGCAGAAAACCCTCTTACCTAATCAGTGGCTAAGTGCTTGGGTTTGGGAATCAGACCCAGGCTAGGGACCTAGGCAAATTCTACTCTCTAAGCCTCAGTTTCCTCAACTAAATGAGATTCATTATAGTACTTACCTCAAGGGATTGTCGTACGGGTTCATGAGCTATTACCCATCCAGTGTTTGTTTAGCATAATGTCCTGGCACGTTCCACTACTCACATAAGCCAAATCTAATTTTTAGAGGGTAATGCTTTAGGCTTGGTCCAGTATTTGCATGGGGGAAATGGATGAGAGCAGAGCTTCTCCAGCTTAAATTACGTACAGGTCATCTGGCCTCATTATGTAAAAACACAGATGCTGATTCCCCATGTGTGAGCCAGGGCCTTCCCGAGACTCCTTATTTCAAGTCTCCTGCTGCTCATCTCCTCTTCACGTAGCCAGGGATTAGAGGAGCTTTCTTGCTCTATCTGTTCTCTACTTTATCTTAAATACAGCATACCTTCTCTCTGGTGAAAATTACTCTCTCCTATCTGCATATTGATTTTTTGATTAATTGGCTTTACTTATTTTTTACTAATTAAAACTAATCTTAGTGACTTTTCATTAACACTTAAATAATTTTTACACAAAATGCCCTAGGCCCAGATTAGAAATATTCATTTCAATACTTCCATTTATGCATTTGCCTATTTTCCAAAGAGTTTTCTCTGCAAAATCCAGAATTAAAAAAAAAAAAAGTAGTAAGAAGATCATTTTGAAAGAACGTGGAAGAAAAAAAGTGTAAGAATGCCAACTGGGAAGAAGGACTAAAGGAGGTTAGTCCAGGGTTAGTCCAGGAAAGTCCAGGGCTTTCAATTTCCAAAAGGTAGGAACAATTTCAACAGATTCTAATTTTTAGAAGGTCATAGACTTCCTTCAAAATCCAACAGGATTACTACCTAGAAAACTGAACAAAGTGATATGACCCACTCAAGGTAGGAGTTTGTGGACTCGCCAAAATTCATCCACAGACTAATAATTAGTTGAGTATTATACCTTCATGAATAGGTACATAGTTATACCTTCATGAATAGGGACATAGTGGAAATGAAGAGCAAGACCCTCGCCCTTCAACACTTCCATGCAAGATGTCTGAATTCTATAATTAGAGAAGAAAAATAAGAAGATCTGCAGAGACAAGTGTGGGTTTTGCAATTTTAACCTTGGGAGCAATAAAACAAATTCAAAGCAAATGATCTATATCAAAATCACTAGGACCTTGAAATAGATTCTTGTAGGGAGCAGAGAGATGTGAAGGAGAACAGAACCAGGTCGAAATGTCCTGCTTATGTAATGCAGGGACAGGATTAGAGCTCTGTTGAGAAAATCCTGGGATGGAGCTGTTTGCCTTATTTTCCTCTCATGGAGAACCCTGACTCCCATCCTTTCACAGGGTCCTCTAGGTCCGGAGTCTGTTTTCAGTGAAGCAAAAGAGCTTCTTTGGCTCAGAAATTTGTGTAGTTAACAAAGTAATTTATTGAGAGTAACTGAACTTGATCTGCTAGGAGAACTATTTATAGTTGTGGTACAAACTTACCATCCATACTCTACAAAGGATGTACAGTGGGTTCTGATAAGAGTTCCCAGCCCTTCCTCCTAAGGATGTGGAAAGTAAGTTTCTTAGGCAGTTTTCATCCATCTGTGTACCCATATTGCCTTGTCACCAGACACCTTATTGAAGAGTCTTAGTCTTCCCCACCAGCACTTGCTCAAATTACAACTCTCATGAACTCTAAGTCTCTGTCCATGGATTCTTGTAAGAATCACCATGTCCCTCTGACATGCCCTGCAAGATGCTGACTGTGGATTCACAATAGTGGAGCTTTCTATCTCTCTTGAACCCCAGTGTTCTGTCTCTGATTCTCTCTGTGGAACTATGATCTCTCAGCTCCAGCATTGGTGTTCTCTGCAATTTGTCAGCAGGAGGAGCATTAGAAACTCTTGTTGGCCAGAAGAGTCACTTGCTACTTGTGGTCTCTCTGAAAGTGTATCAATTAAAGAGAATTAGGAAAGTGATGACACTTCCTATGTAGCTCCATTAACATCCCTCAGAGGCCATAGGTCAAGCTGCTACTCTTTAATCACTTCATGCCCAACATTGTGAGTGTACAAGGTGTTATGCTTGTTCTGGAATGGTGTCATCATAATTGCAGCCAAAGCCATAGAATATGGGTGTTGGGGAGGACAGTAGGAGACATCTTGCACTTTGCCTGGAACTTTTATTAAGCTCAGTTAAGTATATCTCACAAATATGCAGGAACTGGCTCATATAAACTCACAAGGGCCGAGTATTAATTTCTCAGGAGTTTTGCAATCCAGTTGGTGAACTGTTGATAGCTTGAAATTGGCCTACAGAGAATATGTAAATCAGCAAACATTAAAAATCAGAGTTCTTCCTCTTAACCCCAGCTAAATATTGACTAGCACTATTAATAAAAGTAAACTAGTATGCTATGGCAGAGTGGTTAAACACATAGGTTTTAGAGTCAAGATGATTTGAACCACAGTCCTAGTTAGTAGCTTTATACTTAGTATATTATTTAACTTTAATTCCCAAAGTAAAAGTGAGACTTTAAAAAATACTATTACTGGATAATATTGATTTCCCATTTCATGTTTCCATTTAGAGAACTTCTATTAGAGTAACACTTCCAACTTTTCTGTGATCCTTGGGGAAGAAGGAGCTAGTCATAGTTGGGAATTTAGGAGAAGTTCAGTATGGCTGACTGACATTCTAGCACACAGCACCAAAACTCATGCTCCAAGATAGTTATTTGAGCATCCCTATCACATACACAGGGCACCTAAGTGAAAGGAGGAAGGTACAAATGACATACTGCCTTCCTTTAAGGACATTTCCCAAATGTTACATATGGCACTTTGAGTTTGCATCCCACTGGCCAGACCTTAACCCTGTGACCACTTGAACAACAAGGACAGCTGGTAATATATTTTTCTTTTGGCCAGGCACATGCCCATAAGACAACCAGAATTCATATTAGTAAGGAAGAAATAAATTGAATAACAGATATTGGGAGGATTAATAGGCTCTGCTAAAGCATGTAAATATTAGACCCAAAAAATAATTTTTTGCCCATAGTAAGCCTTCTATGAGTATCACCCATAATTTTTCTTGTCAAAAGCATCCACATTGCTGGGCTCAGTGGCGCACGCCTGTAATCCCAGGAGCTTAAGAGGCTGAGGCAGGAGGAACTCTAGTTCATAGCCAGCCTTAGCAAAAGCAAGGCCCTAAGCAACTCAGTGAGACCCTATGTCTTAATAAAATACAAAATAGGGATAGGAGTGTGGCTCAGTGGTTGAGTGCCCCTTAGTTCAGTCCCCAGTTACCTCCCCCACAAAAAATTCAAGTTCCTTTGTACATCCCTGCCTATAATTATGTGGAAAGTTCAAATTCCTTGTCTAAAGGTTTTTATGACTATTTTCTAAAGTCCTCTGCTTAAAATCCAAGCATTCCCTTAAAAGGGGAAACACCCTGAAGGGAAAGAATGATTTAACATTGGTATTCATTACTCTCCTATGTGCAAACCCCCACAGGATAGGAAGGAATGATTAACATATTAGTATTCATACTCTCCTCTGTGTAAGCCCTCATGGGAAGCAGGGAAAGGGCTCAGGTTAACTGGAGATTAGAGACATGGAGTTGGGGAATCCATGTCCAAAATATGCATACATAGAAGGCCCTGGCTACAGGGGAGGGTGGAGACCATAAAGGCTGTGCATTGAAGAGAAGGTAGATAGTAGGTGCCAATTACAAATACCTTCTGACTCCTAATTTTGCAAAAAGTTGTCCCTGAATGTTTTAAAAGAAAATAAATCTGTATCTTTGCTTTCTTTTTTATAAAATGAAGTCTTTTCCTCATATCCTTCTCCTTCTATTCACCTAAGACATTTTTTAGGAGTTTTCTTGACTTATTCTCTACCATCCTTGACTATCCTTACCTGTAGGGAAGGTCTGCCATATGCTATCTTTGTGAACTAGAGTAAATTAAAACTTCTCTCTTTTCCTGTTTTCTCCGTGTACATGGAGATAACTGCAGTATCTATCTCATAAAGTTGTCCTGAGGATTAAATGAATTAATACATGTAATGCACTTGAAACAAAGCCTGGCACATACTAAGTATCATATAGATTTTGTTATTATCATACTTAATTCTGGCCCATATCACATGGCATTATAATTTCCTAAAAGCAAGGATTTTTATCTCATCCACGGAATCATGTCAAAATAACAGGTATGGTCAACTTAACACTTCCTCTCAGAAGATTATGAAGGTGAGTCCTGTCACTCCATCATAGGAGAGGAGTTGATTTCCTCAGTGAAAAGTGGGGCAGCATTATCAGAAGAAGGAAAACTAGACACTGGGAAGCAAAGACTGGAGATGGCCACAACTATAGACCAGCTCATTGATCCTAGAGGATGAGAGGGGAGATGGAGTTGATGTTTGAAATAAGTTCTGAAGGGCATTGAGCATACAGCTGACAGGCCGGGGAATTCAAAGCAAAGGGAAGAACATGTGTAGAGGTCTAGGGACATGAGACTGGGTGGCTTATTTAGAAATGTGTAAGGTAGGAGACAATTCATGGAAATGTCACTAATGAGGTAAGGAAGATGGATGAGCATGAAGCAGCATGAAGGGCTGTGTGTGCCCAGGAGACAACGTGGACACACATGTCTTCATGTCTAATGGAGACTTGTCCATGCTACTTCATTTACATAAAATAATCTAAGCTAATACAAAAGAAAATTAAAGCTAGAAATTGCAATTGACTTATCTTTGTATATCCATTGTCTGGCACAAGGGCCAGATAAATACTTATGGATCTGAATTTGAAATATATGTTAAACTAAACGAGATCTTTTTGTCAACCATACCCACATAGCATAGTGCCTGGTACATTTTAGCTGCTATTATGTCTTAGTGATCAGTAAATCCATCTTTGATAACATATACTTATATTTCATCATATCCCAAATTTTGGCTAAGTCATTCTTACTGAATCTCTGAAAATTGGGAGCAAGACTTACTTTGAGATATATTTGATTCTGTTGTGTGTGTGTGTTTTTTTTTTTTTACAGACTTGTTCCCAAATCAGCAAAACAGGATAAAAAGAAAACTAAAAGCTCAATACTACTGTCTAGCAACTTGCAAAATAAGTATAAATCAATTGTTTGTATTTGGAAACTCTAAGAGGAAAAGGTACTATGGAAACCATGGAGGAAGTGGGTCTTCAAAATTGGTAAGGATTATTTTTCATTTGAGTAACATGGAAGTCAGTTCACCTTTGGACAAGTTTCTCAGTTCATTAATCTCATGTCCTTACTCGTCTACCCAACCCGCTCTCCCAGAGTCCCTAGGAATGTACAAAATAACAGATAATCATGTAGGCCACTCCTCTCGGAGTTATTGATGTTATATATTCTATATTGATATTGTTAATGTAAGAATAAGGTTATTGAACTAAACTTTAACTAACGGGAAACGATCAAAACCTGGAGAGAGTGAAATGTTCTATGAAAACTGAAATCCCATCCCTCCTGAGGATCCCCGTCTGCCTGTGGCTTCCCCTTCGTGGGCAGTGGGTGAAGGGGCAGAAGGTCTCTTGGTTTAGTTCCATAGAGGCCTCTCCTGCATGTCCTCTGGCTCCTCTGTCTGCCTTGATCCCTGTTGTGAACTTGTCGGAGTTGTTTTGAAACCTGACATTCACACTGCATCACCGTAACAGAAGAGAGAGGGGAGAAACCATTATTGTTCATTCAGGGAATGTGTATCAGTCACCTCCCACACATCAGGAACAATTGTAGAAACTGGATTTACAGAATCTCTGCCCTCATAAAAACTTAAATTCTCATGAAAGGAAACATAAACAAATAAATATATAATGTTAGGTGGTAATAATATCCAAAGTAAATGTAATAAGGCAGAGAAGAAGAGGAAGAAAGCAGAGGGACTGGGTGGTCAGGGAAGCCACCGTCTGCTGTTTCCCCTCCTCTTGCCTTTTATTCACTCAGCAGACATTTCCCTTTCTCTTCCTAAGTCACACTTGCTATTTCAACTGTGCAGAATTCTCCCTCTTCCAGAGTCAGCAAGGTGGTTTGTGTTGGGGAAAGCATCTCCCTCTCCACTGCCTGTGTTAATCCACAGTGCAGCCAGTCGAACCTTCTCTGGTCCTGGAATTAGACTCTTCCCCAGGATGGAGAATGATTGAAGATGCATCAGCCTGACTATGGTACCCAGAAAAGACTGACCCCTAGTCTCTCATTCCTGGTCCCCAAAGAGGCCCCAGATTCCATCGTTTCTGGAATTGTCAATTGTGCTTTCTTTCAATCTCATAATCTTGCCAAGGATTCCCTGTAAATTCATTTCTAACTTAATAAAGAAACACTAACATCATAAATCCACCTTAGCCCTTCTTCCTGTCATGACTCATACCACATAGTGTCCCCACCAATGCTACGCTGCAGGCTTGTGGGAACACATCCTTTCACAGCTATAATAAATTTGTCATTATAAACTACAATTTCAATCTGGAAAAAATTGCTAGCATTATCCAATTGGGTCACCAGGATAGGCCTTTTTGTAAATTTTTAAGCAAAGCAACCATTTGTTATTGTTGTTGTTACTATGATTTGACATATGAGAAAAAAACGATTTTATTATCATAGAAATATAAAGAATAAATAAATAAACAGAAGGGAAGGATTGGGATATGGGGACTAAGTATATAGGCTCTGGACAGCTTGAGTCTGCAGCTCAGTTCTGCAGCCTGGTAGCTATGCCGTCTTAGGCGTAGGACCCTTCTTAGTGTGGTTCTCTTAGAAGCACATCCTGAGATGAGGATTCCAGCCCATTTATTCCAGAGGTGATCCCAGGAAACAACAGTAGGGGGAGTTGCATGGGGAAGTGAAGGCTGCCAAGAGAAGTTACCTCATCAAGACAGGCACTGTGGGCCACTGAAGTGTAGTCCTACCAGGAATCTTGGGGAGCCAATGCAGAGCATGTACCTCAGTACTCTCCCCTACAAGGAACAAGGGAGTGGCATATTTATACCCCAATTACCATCCATTAAAAGCTGCTGGGTGTGTGGTGGGTGGGGAGTGGGCATTAATTTCCTGGCACTTCTGGCCTGCTGTGGTGACCAGAGAAGGCCTTGAAGTAAACACACGCAGGTCCCAGCAATAGGAAGTCAGCCAGCGCCCACTGAAATGAGGCCCTGAGGGACCTGGACAGGGCACTGGCAACCCTCACATGTAATGTCCCTGGTGTAAATTAGGAAAGATTAGGGTAGTTATGGAGATGAAATGATGTGTGTGAACCACATAGCACATGGAACACACGGGATGCAGTTGATGCAGGCATGGTGAAAGAGACAAGAGGGGAAACCCAAGAGGAGTGAATGGGGGAAAAGAAGAGATGGCAAATAGGAAAACAATGACTTTTATGTTTTAAACATATGCTTTAGTCATATTTTTTTACTGCTGTGACCAAAAGACTTGACACAAACAATTAGAGGATGGAAAGTTAATTTGGGGGCTCATGGTTTCAGAAGTCTCAGTCCACAGCCAGCCAGCTCCATAGCTCTGGTCCTGAGCTGAGGGAGAACATCATGGTGGAAAAGTGTGGTGGAGGAAAGTGGCTCAGGACATGGCACCAGGAAGCAGAGAGAGCTCTTCTCTCACAAGGACAAATATATACCCCCCAGGACTCACCTCCTCCAGCCACACCCTATGTGTGGTGACTACCACATCAGGGGATGAATGCACTGATTAGGTTAAGGCTCTCATAACCCAATCATTTCACCTCTAAGCTTTCTTGCATTGTCTCCCACATGAGCTTTTGGGGGACACCTCACATCTAAACCATAACAACATAAAAAAAAACATTCTTGTGAAGCAAGAAATGGCCTTTAGCACCTCCCAGCAGCAAATAGGCTTCCCACAAAGAATCTTTGAAAGATCTCCTTCTCTGAGAGTTGAGAAGGTTGATAAACATGTGGAGAAAAGATAAGAAATTTTTTTCTAAAATTATGCTTTGGCTTTACCATCTTTACCAATGAGGTGGGTAACTAGTTCTTTCAAATTTCTGCCATTTCTGAAAAAGTGGGAAAGGAAGTTTTTTTCGTACAGCATGCATTCTATTTTAAATAAATAAAACAAAATAGAAATGATTAACTTACCTTTAATGGATCTGGGTTCTGATGGTTTGGTTTGGTTTCCAACAAGCGCATAGCTCATCTGTTTCCCTTTGCCTCTCCTCAGGCATTTGTGTGGATGACTCCCGCACTTCCTACAGGTCTCAGCTCCTTGTCTTAATTCCCTAAATAATACATTATACCAACTATTTACATAGCCTTTATATTATGCTAGGTATTATAAGTAATGTAGAGATGATTTAAAATATATGGGAGGATATGCATAGTTACATGCAAATACTCATTTTATATAAGGAACTTATGTATCCAGAGGGCCCTGGGATCAATCACCCAGGGATACTGAAGGACAACTCTATTTAATTTAGAAGGAACATACAACAAATGGGAAGTCCTGAAGCTTAAGATTCACAGTAAATTGGCCTCTGATCTCATACTCTACTTTCTGCAGTGATTGTAGGTTCTCTTGCTGTCTCCACCTCTAGACGGTGAGCTCCTTGGGGACAGAGAACATACCCGGTGTATCTTTGCATCCCAGGTGTCTGGAACATAGAAGAGGCTGCATGAGTGTTTGCTGATCCACCAAATGAATGGTCTGGCTGGGAGTGATAAAGAAATGAGTCTTTGAGTCAGATCCCTGTATTAGTGACATCTGCACTGACCTTTTGCGCCTGTTACTTTACACTAAGGATGATCTCAGAGATTGAAGGACATTAGTTGAGCTACCTGTATGGAAGAGCCAGGTAGGGTGCCTGCCAAAGTAAATGCTTGATACTCTTTTGTTTTTCTTCTCCCACCTGGGAGTTCTTTTTGTCTTTCATCAGTCACATCCCCCCAAGGATAGAATATAAGCCAGGAAATGATGCTATTCTCTGTAAATACATGAACTTATTTAGCTCAGCTGACTTACATTTCAGAACTAAGATCAATGTTTTAGCTGAAATATTTTCCCTACCACTCACGAGTTAAGATTACTTAATTGATCTTTTGACCCTTATATTTGTCTGCAGGTCAGAAGGAACATCTCTAATGTGCCATTGTGTGCTTGAACTGAGTCCAGGGTCTGTAAATAAGGATGGGAGAGTGCTGTTTCTGCTATTTAAGCCAATCAATGTTATTATTTTAAAGAAACCAACTTCCTTCCTTGCACATCCAAGTACATAATAAATAAATAATTCAGCTTCCCTAAAATATTTATTATGGGCAGGTGGCATTCTGCATTCTGAGAAAAATGAGTCGTCTAAGAATTGAATGTTTGGGTAACAATAAGTACCAATAATCACAGCCACTCTGTCCCTTGCTTTCTATCTACAACCTTCTGGGTTAGGTAAAGCATCTCCACTTTAAAGATGAAGAAACAGGAGACATATTTAATAACTCAACCAAAGTTACAGAGCCCATAAGTTCTAGAAATGATATTCTAACTGGTCTTTCAGGCATGCCACCACTCCACTTTCTCTATAGAGGAGAAATTACAGTCCAGAGTGTCAACTTTTTCAAAGGATAGCAACCCCTAGAACTTCCAGAAGAACCATTCTGCTTCTTGGTAGTGACTGCATAGCATTTTTATTATACCATGCACCAGGTCCAACTTGCTGTGCCAATTCAGTGGCTGGTCCCCCAAACCAGTCCCTGGACTCACAAAATGAGTCATGTATTTGGACCAGTAAAGGGCTTCAGATGACATCCCTGTGCATTTCTTTTGAAAATCTCTGCTTTTGAAATTACCTAGCTCACCTTGGTGTTTGCTAAATGTTGTTCAAATGGCTGTTACAGATAAGCACAGCGTTTTGTTGGGTAGAAATCACCTGGTGGGGAGGAGGAGTGATGGCTAAAGCTATCATTTATCCAGTACCGACTATATCAAGGACTGTGCTAGAACTTTAGAGAATTTCATTTAATTCTTACATCAACACTATCACAGGGGTTTTTCATATCCTAATTTTTAACTGAGATACCTGAGGCCTAAAAAATAAGGGAAATAACTAGTTCTCTATCACCCAGGTAGTAAGTAACCAGCCAGCCAGCCAGAATTCAAACCCGAATCTAGCCAGTCATACAACACGTGTCCTTAGTCACTGTGATACTTCTGAGACAAAATAAGGAAGGCCTGGTTTCCCAACCACATCATCTGTCTTTTACAGGAAGCAATCAGCTCACCTGATTCCTTTTAAGTCCCCCAAGCTTCTGCATGCCAGGAATATCTGGCTCTGACCTTGCTGGGTGGCAATAGTGAGCACCTCTGTCATCTTCAAACCAAGTGCAAATGGACTCAAGGTGTGGGAGCAGATCACCACGCTGAGCACAGGCCCCTGCACCAAGAGCAAAGGTGTGGAAATCCTAAGCTGTGTGCAATGTCTGCCATTAGGACTGCACCACAGCCTGTCAGATATATAAGCTTTGTTCCTCACTTCCTTGAGGAGCCAGTGCACACTTAACTGTGCACTGCCCCCTTATGTGCAATCACAGGCCCAGTAAAGGCTCATTTGGATGGATTTGTTTGCCTCTTGGTGATTTCTTCTCTAATTGAGCAAAAGAACTCAAGGCTGAGGGGGTAACACCAAGAGCTGGGTTAATTGGTAACATTTCCAGTGGGAAAAAGATTCATATTATTCACTAACTAGCATAAGTTCCAAGCAGATTTTGGAGGCAATTTATTTCTAGGCAAAGGCCATTCATCCATCCATCCATCCACACAGACTGGTCCCATTTTCTGGAAGGCTGAGCTGCTCTCTCTCTCTCTGGAGTTAGTCTCCTTATGATCCTTTAGGTGTCATTCTTAAGTTTTACTTCCTCCTGGAAGTCTTCCTAGCCTGACATATTGTCTTACCTCTAGGCCATCTTGGTGCTCTGTGTATTCTACCCAGGAGGAGAGTCAGGTTTTGTGGGAACTGATCCACAAAGTGTGGTCACCAACAATGACTTAAAGGGTGATCAAGGGTAGAAATTCAAATTAAAGAGGGAAATAGGGCTTTACCTTTTCTGATTGTTTTTTAGAATAATCACAATCCTTTATTGCTTTATGCCTAATCCAAGTGTTCAGGCTTTATTTCTTTAGGGTATTAAACCATCTTGAAATTCAAACAATTTGAAACTATAATTGCTATAATTCATATTTGAGCTGCTGAGCTTCACATTCAGCATCCCCAGAAGTTGTAGCCAATAGAAAAGTCTAAACAACAATGTTGACCTCCACTGAGGCTTCAAATGTCAACACCTGCCATTACTGTTTCCGTGGTCAGCTTAATTTACAGTGTGTGTTTGAGACCTATTTTTGCTTATACAGACTTTGTTGAAATCATATCGCAACAAATATTATTTTGTTTAGGGAGGCTTATTCCTTGCACATAGTAATAGGAACTCAGCAGGATGTTATTATACACATTTTATCTGTAAGAAAACTGAAACCAAGAGGTGTGATCTCCTTAAGGTCACGACTCAGGCTAGTAAAAGGCAGAACAAACCAGGTTGTGGTCACAATGGAAATGTCCTTTGTACTGTGCTACACCACACTTCTCAAGGACCAAATAAAAAATCTAGAGTTTAGGACTTCAGCAATCAAATTATATATTTATACCTCTGTCTACAAATTAGTCTTCCTAGAGTATAAGAGATTTTACATGGACAATCCAGTACAGTCATTATTTCTGCAAATGGCATTTCCAAAGAGACCATATTAGAGATACATAAGTATTATTTCAATTATTGGGGCTATTGATACCAGTGAGTAAAAAAATACCCTGAAATCTTTCACAGATGGAGATGTGGTTATTCATCTTGCTAATACTCAGCTCAAACCTCCCCAGAATTTTTGCCTACAAATCCCAAGATATTTCTAAAATGAACTCTAGACTCTTGGTCCTCAGGAAGAAATAAAGAAAAGCTATGAGTTGGCATTCAGACATCCCTCTGTGATTCCTTGATGTTGGTGCCAGGTACCAGGGCACCACATCAAGCTTCCTCCAAATTCTGCTTCTTTTCCAATTAAGTGAAACAACCTTGCATCCATTCTCATTTCTCCTGTGGCACAAGGTATTTATCATCTGAACCAGTGTACTTTAAATTATGGGTGACACCTATGACCCCTCTCTCCCTCTACCCGAAGTCACATTTCTCAGGAATAAAAGATAACAGTGGACAAACCAACCCCTCACTGCTACAAGTACTTGTCTCAATGTTTTCTCCAATTCCTTCTGGGAAACCTGAAGTTGGGGCTCACCAGTTCGTCAACTTCCTGACACCTCCATCGTGGAGGTCTTTGCAAGGTCTAAGTCTCAGCAAGCATGGCCAGAGCAATGCTCCCTCAGGTGCCCACCAAGGGAGCACTGTCTCTTACAGCAGCCTTTGTCTTTATTCCTGCAGGCCCTGGAGCTGCCATACTGCCACTCTCTTGTGGCTACTTGTCACCCTCCCTAATATGTTCTGCATTGATCCCTGTAGTCCCACCATAATGCACACAGCTGCTCTGCTAGAGAATGCACTCTTTCCATGTCTTTTGGGCCCTCCCCAAAGCGTGGCCCAAAGCAATGCTGACTTGAACGCCATATATTCATAGAGAAAAGCTCTTATTTTTCACTTGTACTGATAGAGTGCCTGGGAGGTGGGTTGCACTGTACTCAAACTACACTTGCCTCAGTCCACCAGGACATTGCTCTTGGACTGAATTGTGTGCCAGGATCACTGTCCTTAGGATAAATTCTCTTCTCCCCTTCTCAGAGGATCCAAAGCTCTTTAAGCAAAGAAGCTCCTGCCAGACCCATGCACCAGTCCCTGCCCTATGAAAGTGAATCCAGGTGTGGAAAGAGATTACTTTTCAACCAGGAACCTAAGTACCAAGGTATCTGCTTCCAGCACTCAACTCTAGACCATGAAGGGAGTCTCTGGGAAACTGGGTTGGATGACTTGCACCAAGCAAGCCTAGCAGATTCTTCTCGCTTGACAGGGATTTTCCATAGCTACACACTTGTTCCTCATTCCAAATACACCGAGGTGGGGACAGAAAATCCAGGCCAGCAAACACCCAGGCCATGCTAGCAATTCTGTACTACCTCCACCATCATCTGAGCCTGAACTCTCAGGACCTCTGCTTGTTCCCATCTAGGATGGGCTCTTCTTAATGGCTGCTAAGGTACTTAGATCAGGAGTCAGGAAAATTGCAGCAACTGTGAGAGTCTTTGTAATTCGAAATTCCTGTGAGATGCTTGAGTCATGAAGGTGTAAATGTAAGCCTCATGATTTCTTCTCTGGGAATTGGGCTTTTCTGAAAAACTGTCACTGGCTCCTTTGACAGCAGCAAACAGGAGGATATTGTGGGCTCTGACAGAGCAAATTCCCTTCTGGAAACCGTTGCAGAAAAGAATAGGTGAGACCCAAACGAGTACAAATGGGTAGCAGAAAATCAACCCACCATCCTGAGGTTTCTTTCTCGCTGCTCCTTCTTTGGGAATGTTTGCTGCCAAAAATGTCACTGAAATTCAGTTCTGTGTTGTCTCACCCATGGCTTCTCTCTCACCTGGAAAACATAACAATAATCAGACAACTGCTGAATACCCTTCAGACAAGTTAGTGCTTTGTTCATGATGCTTATTGGGCAAATGAAGAAACATAACCAAAGTGTTGACAGTAAGCAATGAAAACTACCTGACAAAGCACTGCTCTCAGCAAAGTCTGACTTAGTTTAAGCAGAGTGAGGGAAACTTCAAGGGCACAGAGCAAAGGCAGAAGCCTGGCAGGAGCCCTGAACTTCACATGTGTCTAGCATTTCTCAGTTCCCTAATGTGCTCCAGGAACTGTGAAGCAGACACTTATTTACCTCCTTAATTTGCACAACAGGTATCTCCCTGGAGGGGGTATTATATTCCTTACTTGTAGCCAAGGAAACAGGCTCCTCTGTAAGTTACCTTGGCTTCCACAGTAGCAAAGAAAAATATCCCTAAAAGAGTTCTAAGCAAGTCTTTAAATTATGAGCATATTACTCAAGATTCAGTTGTCAGAGACAGAAACCCAACTCAAACTAGCTTAAGGGGTTAGAAAATTTAAAAAGGAATAATAACTAACTCAGGCATGGCTAGATCCATGGACAATAAAAAAGTCACAAGGACTAACTTTATGTCTTCTTTGGCGTTTTTATCTCAGATTGCCATAGCTTTTATATGTGAACTTTTATATGTGAACTTTATTTTCTTCTCCTGCAGAACATTTCCCCTAAGATTGGGAAGATTGCCACAAACGGTTCCAGCCAACATTATCATTTATCTCATCACCCCAGAAAAAGAGAGATTTTCTTTTCCAGAATCCATGTGCAATTTATAAGGAAAGGCACTGGTCCTATTTAGGTTACAACAACCCTCCATGAGCCACTCTCCTGTGGGGAAGTTGAGTCCCATGATTGACAGCCCACCAAGGTCACATGAAGACGAAAATGGAGGCTCTTCAGAAAAGGGTTACTGGACAAATAACCCAGGTATCTGTCAGAAACAAAACTTACTAGAACTATTTAGGGTTTAAACAAGATGCAATTTATGAACATGGATCTTCCTATTTTCATGGTGTTGATTTGCTATTGTTCTAGAGCATCTTTATTATCTGAAATATTTTTTATGAAAATGGATCAGAAAAATAAATTGGGAAGCAACAATAAGTTTTCTGTACATGTTTCAAAATTAATTTAAGAGCCAGTGATTTGTGATTTTCTTTCTAGAATAAAAATTATATTGTTAATATAGAATTTATGGAATCTTTTAAAGCTGATTTTAAGAGAGTACAACATCACATATATGGTATTGCCAAAACTGTTTAACCCGAATTTAATCATGGAGAAAGAATGAGACAAATGCAAAAAAAACTGTCCTGAACTCTTCAAATACGTCAAGTTCATAAAAGGTCCCTCATCAAAAGACTGGGGAACCACTCCAGATTAAGGAGTCTCAAGAATCATGACAACTAATCACAGTCTGTGATCTTTGATTATATCCTGTATTTAAAACTGTATATAAAAATGGCATTATTGGGACAATTTAGGTAATTCCATACTAATAATCTATGAATTAGATAATGATATTACCAATGTTACATTTTCTGTATGTGATTTTGATTTCACAACTGTCCTTGTCCTTAGGAGACACATGCTAAAGTATTCAAGGATGAAGTGTCAGGATGACACATGATACAACTTATTCTCAAATGACTCCAAAGAAAAAAAGGGTTTTAATGTATCCATATACATGGAGAGAGAAAAGAGAAACAAGACGTGGAATCAGTGAATCTGGGTAAAATTACATGGGATTCGTTATATATTGTACCATTTTTTTAATCTTTTCTCTAGGTTTCAAATTTTCCAAATTAAAAAAAAAATATATATATATATATATATATATATATATATATATATGCAAAAAATATGGATGTGAAAGGAAAAATATAGGTATTGCTTCGTAACAATCTAAAATTTAATACCACCACTCATAACACAAAATTAAAGTACAAAAAATTCAATCATGCAAATGTGGAGTCATTATTCCTAGGTTAATTAACTGTCAAGTTTTAACAGTCAAAGTTGCTAAGATCCATTAATGTGGCTGTGTCCCTGCAATATACACAATGGGATGTTATTCAGGATTAAAAGAGAATAAAATCATGGCATTTGCAGGTAAATGGATGGAGTTGGAAAATATAATGATAAGTGAAGTTAGCCAATCCCAAAAAACCAAATGCCAAATATTTTATCTGATTTAAGGATGTGCTGCATGGGAAGATTATATGAACTCTAGATAGGGCAAAGGGAAAAGAGAGGAAGGGAGGGACATGGGTAAGAAAGACAGTGGAATGAGATGGGCATCATTACTCTAAGTACATGTAGGAATACACGAATGGTGTGACTCTACTTTGTGAACAACCAGAGATATGAAAAATCGTGGTACATATGTGTAATATGAATTGTAATGCATTCTGCTGTCATAATGTAACAAATTAAAATTTAAAAATATATTTTTAAAAAAAGTTGCTAAGATCCAAGTCTATCTGGGTCTGGGGTGCTGCAGTGGGCGCCACCTGGTGGTAGTTCTCTGCCTAAGAATGGGGATCCTTCTGGGTCCTATCAGTAGCTTATCAGTTTTCAGCTTCCCAGCAGGGTTACCTATTGTGGGCAGGGGTCCAGAATAGGCAATCAGTGTCTGATCCAGTGGGGATAGCTGGCATCCAGAGGAGTGCCCAGCTGTGACAATAAACAGCAGACTTTGCCAGTCACCCTGCAACAATGTCCCTATATATGGGACGTAATGACCCTTCATTAGTTTCAATGAGAAAGAAAGTTTCAGTGGTTGAAAGGAAGGGTTTGATGGGGTTCTAGGTGTAAAATCTTGGCTCAGAAGTAACATCATTTAGTCGGTGACTGCTAGATCAGATGAAAGATCACATCAACTATGTCTAAAATCAACCAACAATTTAGGAATTATTAGAAGTATTTGATGATTTCTTTGCATTCCAACTTATGTCATTTAAAGCAGTCTTAATGAGAAGTTATACTCCATATATGTATAATATGTCAAAATACATTCTACTGTTATGTGTACTTAATAAGAACAAAAAAGCAGGCCTATTAGAGACTAAAATGAAATTATTTAAAATTTTTCTTTATGTAATTATTTATATATTTATTATTATATTGTTTTAAAATATATTTTAATATCACCTATGCATACATATAATATTTTGAATATAAACCTGTCACATACATATATATTGCTATATACACATATACATAAGTATACACACAGTGATATACACACACATAGACACCCAGAAGTTTTTCTAATTTTTTTTCTTAATGAAAAACTGGTCATACAGTAACACTTTTAGACGCCTTTCCCCCACTGCTTCTCTTAAATGTTGTTAATCTGTATAGAACATCCCTAATCCAAAAATCGAAAATCCAAAACTTTTTGAGTGTCAATATGAGGCTCTAAGTGGAAAATTCCACACCATGAAACTTTGTTTCATGCACAAAATTATTTAAACTATTGTGTGAAATTGTTTTCATTCTATGTATATAAATTGCATGTGAAACAAATGAATTTTGTGTTTAGACTCAGGTCTCATCCCCAAGATATCTCATTATATGCATATCATATGCATATGCAAATATTCCGAAATTTGAAAACATTTGAAATTTGAAACACATCTGGTCCCCAAAATTTTAGAGAAGCGATAGTTAACCTGTGCTATATATGGCATGACTTATTTAATAGTACTATTTGCTAATGATTTATATCTTGCCTGCTTTAAGAAAAGATTTGAGATGGTTTGGGATACCAAATCATCAATAAAATAAAAGAATAAAAAACTGATAAAATTGAGAAGACATCAAAAAAGGAGAGAAAAGCTCGGAGAAAGTTAAGTATTCATAAGCTTAATTTTAAATTTGGAGCAGAAATAGGCTATTGCTTCTGGGTCCTCACCTGAGGAGAGCCAGGGTTTGTTCTGGCTGGAAGGACTCCCAGGCAAGCAGGACAAATGGAGAAGAGTTTCTCCTGCTACAAGAGAAGAGGCTTCTTAAGGACCTAGGTGAGAGGCCAAACTGTATAAGCCATGAAGAGCACTCTGGGTGGGTTGGTGAAGCCAAAGGATCAAAACCAGGAACTGGAACAACAGGGAGACAAACCAGGAGCAGCAGGTGGGGGTCAGAAAAGAGCATTCTTGAGCAACAGCTGTTGACAACAACTGGAATTATAGGGTGGCCATGGGTTAGGCTGAAAAGCAGTATTTTCTCAAAGACAAGGCTATAGAGGACATAGGTTTATCTCTATTATAAAAGAAATCTATCCTGTGTTCATTTTTTCATATAAAGGGCATTGAATAACATGGTTGCCATGAATTTTATAAATGATACAGAAACATTTTTCTCATGAATGCGTCTCCTAATGCTCCGCAAGGAGAAATAGATTGTGTACTTTTAAAAAGCGGGGAGTGGGGCACATAAGAGCTAGATGTATTTCATAAAAACCAGCAGCATTTCTGCATATCCCTGAGAAGCAATTAGGAAATATAATGATAAAGAGATTCCAGCTCAATAGCAAGAAAAAGATTAAGTACCCAAAAGTAATTTTCATCCAAATTTTTACTGAAAGCATTAAAATGGTTTCCATTAGTCCTCTCATTAATGGAATAGCATGCTATAGTGGAAAAATCAAATATTTTAAGATGTCAGTTTAACAAATTTGACACATTTATTTATAGATGAATGACACCCAAACAAAATTCCATAAGATAGTTTTTAGGGGAAAGAAAGAAAAGGAAAATAGTTTAAAGTTCATGTGAAGCAGAATGCAAAAGTGAATACAAACTGATTTCCAAAACCTCAGTGCTGGAGGTGTTGGGTGACAGAGCAACAGGGAAAAGCTGTAGGTCCCAGATGATTCTAAAACAATATATAAAACAGTGTGATGCTCCTTCAGGAACAGGGAGGACTCTGCACTAGAATAAACATAAAAGATACAGACCTTATCATATATGAGAATTTAATATTTGATCTTTCAAAAAGGCACTGCCAAATAATGTGGATTAATTGTGCAAGATCTCTCTTGGTTAGCAATCTGTCAAAAAAAATTAATTAAATATTTGTGTAACACATGCATCCAAATACCTTTCAAATGAATTAGACCTGATGAAAAAAATCAAAGCATGAAAAAGTAGAAGAAATATTTGTCAACAGTCAGGAGACAATGCAACTTTCCAAACTTGGGAGGAATTGAAGAAATCTCCAAGAGTAAGAGAATCTACTGGATGCCATTTATTTTTATTTTTATTTTTGAGAGAGAGAGAGAGAGAGAATTTTAATATTTATTTATTTTTTTTTAGTTTTCGGTGGACACAACATCTTTGTTTGTATGTGGTGCTGAGGATCGAACCCAGGCCACACGCATGCCAGGCGAGCGCGCTACTGCTTGAGCCACATCCCCAGCCCAACTGGATGCCATTTGAAACAACTTCACATCAAAACTATAACCAACCAAAAGATATACCAGGAAACATATATGCCCAATGACAAAGGCAAAGGATGAAATATTTTACTTTTATGTAATAATAGTTATGCAAATTAGCAAGAAGTTCATCAAGACGGCTAGGAATGAAAACAAGCAAAGGACATTAATAACTAACTCAGTAGTAGTTAAAGAAATGAGGATGAAAGAACAATGAGCTAGCATTTTTTTTTTTATTTGTGAGTTTTAAAAAAGAAAATTTCGGGCTGGGATTGTAGCTCAGTGGTAGAGCGCTTGCCTAGCCTGTGTGAGGCACTGGGTTCGATTCTGAGCACCACATATAAATAAATAAAATAAAGGTCTATCAACAACTAAAAAAAGTTTAAAAGTAATAATAATAAATGAAAGAAAAGAAAATTATTACCCAGACTAGGAGAAGGGGAGAGGCCTTGGGAAAGGCAGATCTTCGGCTCTGCCAATGGGGCTGGAAACCAAGAAGACACCTTTGAAAGCAATTGGTGAGACCAATATCACACATTTTATCTCATAAGTGGCATCTAGAAGAAGAAAAAAGACACCATTAATGTAGGAGGGAGACTTAGTGAAAAGGAAGGGGATCCAGGGGAGGGAAAGGGAAGGGCAAGGGTGGGTAATGGGGGAAGGTAGGTGAAAATCATCAAAATATGTTATATGAAATGTACAAATATGGCATAATGAAACCCACTATTCTGTATAACTGATACACACTGTTTTTAAAGCTGTTGGTGCTATTTACCAAGATCTATAAAAACATTCTTTAATATTGATCAGAAATTTTAATAAAATTATGGTATTCTGATAAGACTATTTTTAGATTAGTTGCACTAAAGAACTTGTATTTTGTTTGCAGCCACAAGCACACATTTTAAAGTCAACCTACAAACTTCTAAAATATGTAGAGAATGTCCTGTGGCTGGAACTGTTGCTCTGCTCAGCACATCTGTGGAAGTTAGAGTTCATTGGTACATCTCAGGGTGGCTTTGAGTTCTTCTCTCAGCCAAGTTGCCTAGCCCTTCATCTAACAAATATTTACTGAGCACAATCTGTGTGCAAACCCAGGGAGGGCTACATACATTTATAATCCTGCTCTGGGAAGCCTCTAGCCTGGTAGAAGAGTTTATACAGGATGTTTAGCAGCCTGCAAGCACAAATCAAAACAGAAAACCCAAACCACTCTTAGAAGCACCAGGTGCTTTGTGAAACTTAGATTTTGAAATCTGTTCTGCATGCATATCAACTTGAATGCAAGGTTCTAGAATGATATATATTGCTGCTCTCATATTACTCTATTAGTAAATGAAAAAGCACCAGAAACTCCAGTAGAGATTCCTTGCAAATAGGGTGAACACCCTTGTCTCAGGGCTCAGACAATGAGAAAGAGATGAGCCATTCGCCCCCATGCTGACAGTTCTTGTAGAGAAGCAGGAGAGTTGGGAAGTTGGAGAAAGATACTGAGATGGTCCTTTCCCTTCACTTTGTTCCTAGTCTGACCTGAACAGCGATGCCTTTGTTATTGAACCAGAAATCCACAAGAAGGAGGATGTGCAGCTACATATTCATAGGCTCTCTAACCCTGATCCAAAGTGAAGCCTCCCCTCTTTTATCAAAACTTCATCATTATTCCCAGCTGAGAAGTTTGCTAAACTTCTTTCTTCAACAAGGAACCACATTCTGTTTTCATCCATATGCTTGTGTATATTTTATATGCAAGTACATGTCTGGAATATAATAAGCACTAAATAAAAAGGGGAAATAAGGTCAATCTGGGAAGGCTACATCTTGAGATTTTTTTGAAGAAGTAAGCTCATGAGTAAGCTATTTTATATAAATTGTTTTTCCCCAAAACTTATGCTTCACCTGAGTTTTCATTTCTGGTGCTATTTCTTAGAACTACTGCATACTTAGTACATATTGATTTTATTTTCTCCTAGTGCCTTAAGCAGCAATAGAGGTTAATTTGTTATCTAGTCCATTGATTTTTTCCCCCTTAAAAAAATGGGTTTCATTTTCAGTATTTCCATCTATTAATTGCTACTTCTACTCTAAATGTGTACTCCTAGTTCACTTCTGTTAATGTCTAATATATTTTCTCAGTCATGTAACATTCCTGTGGTTGTTGCAGTATGTGACCATGTTGTTGGAACTTTATTCTTATTTCTAAACTCTCCAGAGTGTTGCAGATCTGTAGAGATTTCTAAGGGAACCCCCAATAAATAGTAACCCTCTTTTCTTCCAAGGTGAAAGATCAAAGTTTAGACTGCTGACCAAATGGACCTGCCAACAGAATTAGTCAGATTGAAACACCAAATTCCAGGCAGAAATGAACCAGAAAAGTCACCCCTCTGTCCTCACTCCTCCACACTCTGCCTGGCTTACACCTCCTGGAATTGAAGAGCAGAGAATTTTGCCTGGTCAGGCAGGCTCCCTCCATAAAGAAGCCAAGGCAGAATTCTCCCTGAATTTACCTACCTAGGAAGTTATCTTCTTCCTGGGGCAGAGGGAGAAAAGGGAGAGAAGGCTGCTGATCAAGAGCCCTTCATGGGAGGGGAACATCTTGAGATGTGCAGAAGGATCTCCACTAATAAGATGCATATTGTGAAGCAATAACAAGAAAAGCAAAGAGTAAGGAAACAGTAATCAAAATAGTTGATATTAGTTCTGCTTTTGTCAGATTTTTTTAACCATGAGAACTCTAGCAAATAACATCTCACCGAGCCTCCATAAAAATGGAGATAATATCTGTTCTTTGGTGGCAAAGCTATTCCAGTGGCATAAAATAATACAAGCTAAAAAAAAACTCTTAGGCACAAGGGTATGATATGAGCAAATAGAACTTACATAAAACCCAAAGTGAAAACCATGGGATCGAGAGATTGATCCCTTGTCTGACGATTTCTTTCCCTCTGCTTTTAAGCAGGTGTGGCTATTTATAGATTTGCTTCCTAAAATGTTTCCGTTTCCTTCTGTGCATTTCTGTGACTTTGACAAGAGATTCCCCAGGGACCTCCTAGACATTTCTGTGTCAGGCCCTACATTTGACTCCCTGAAGTGGTATGTCTATACCATGAAGCTCTGGACGAGTTTGTCTAAGGAAGCAGATGCCCACTCTTTGAGTCCGTTATTCCTGTTATCTCACGATAACTTGATTCTTCCTATTTGATGGACAGGAAGAAAATCTGAGGCAAATTTGTTCTTTCTCAAGGTCTCTGTCTCCACCATTGCAGCAGAAATCTCTGCGCTAGAAACCTGGCTACATTGCTATCCCTGGAGCAACCCCCATATCCAAGTCTTGAATATTTCCCAAAGGCCAGTGTGTTTAAAGCATGGTCCCCAGTGTGACACTGATGTGAGGTAGTGGAAACTTTAAGAAGTGGGGCTAATCAGGGGAGTGTCCTGAAGTCACTGGGCATATACCCTCAAAGGGTATAATGGGACCCCAGCCACTTCCTCTTCCTCTTGCTTCACCATGATGTGCTGCCTTACCACAGTCCCAAAACAACAGAGCAAGCCAATCATGAACTGGAACCTCTAAAGTTGTGATTGAAATAACCTTTTTCTCTTCATAATTTAACTGTTTCAGGTATTTCAGTACAGTGACAGAAAGCCAACTAACACAGTTATCATCTAGTGAGACTTTGTATGCATTGAGTACTCTTTTAAATGCTTTGTGTGTCTTCTCTCTTTAGTTCAATACAATAAAATCTCTTGGTTTACCATGAGCTTCAGATAAACTTTTTCTCCTCTAGAATTGTTCTTGTCAGGTCTTTTGGTCACAGTAGCAAGAAAGCTGACTAAACAGTTATACATTTTTAAATTTAAAAATATACACAGTCATGATAAAAATGAAAGTTAAAGGAAAAGGTACAGGGAAAGAATCCTTCCTGGTAAATGAGTGAGGGGCTCAGGCCACAAACTTACAAACTGAGGAGATAATCCAAATGCACGAGAGATGCCAAAAAACCCAACGAGTAGGAAAACCTGCCTCAGTCTGGCTGGGCACAATTCAGGAGCCACTTGTCAAAAGAAACGAACTTTATTTTTAGAACACACACACCAAACCACACAGCTCTTCAGGAATTCCTTCAGAGCCCAACTGCCACCACCGGATTCCCACAAGCCTCTCAGCCTCCCCCACTCCTCCTGCTCTTGAGGCCCATTGGCTGGGTTGCGTGGGTGGAGCCAAAAAAAGTCCCCCAATGAGCAGCTCCGTGGTCTGAAAGGGCGGAGAAACAGCCCAATGAGCATCACCGCAGAGGAGCCAATCAGTTGGCAGCTAGAAGTTTGCTGGGGCCGCTGTGAGCCAATCATCAGCTGGCAGCTGGAAGTTTGCTGAGGCCCCTTCTGCTGTGGCTCTCAACAAAAACCTATACCTGAAGAAATGGAAATACAGTCCTCCTGGAAAGATTTTTTGACTTATGTTTAACATCTTGAAAGAAATAAAGGCAAGAATTACAAGAATGGAAATTATAAATCAAGAATAATGAGTTATGATAAAGTACAAATAAAAATCCTAGGAAATAAAAAAAATAGTCCTTTGCATAAAAAAGTATCCATACATGGGATTAGATTCAGTTAAAGAAAAAAAAAATAGTGATTGAAAATGAGGACACCACCAAAAACACAACATATGGAGAAAAAGTGAAAAAAGATGCAAAAGTGAAGTAAAGTGACACAAAACATGATAATGTTCTTACAAGTCTTCAGAGTAAAAATGTAAGTCTAATGCTGCTGACCAGGATGAATTCCAAAAACACTCTCTTAGACACACTGTAGAAGCAGAAGAGGAGAACATCAAAGAGAAAAGGAAAAAATGTTAATGCCACCAGAGAAATACAAAGAGTGACAGACTGATGCGAAATTTCTGATATGCAAAAATAGATGCCAGAATAAATAAAGGGATTTCTCCAAACTGCCACAGGAAAACAACCCATTCTCAAATTCTATGCCTAACCAACATTTAACTCACTTGAATTTTTGTATTCCATGAAGACATCCCCAATTCACTAAAGTGCAATTAAAAAGAAGGAGCCAAGCACGGTAGTTTACAGCTGAAATCCCAGTGGTTTGGGAGGCTGAGGCAGGAGGATTGCAATTTCAAAGCCAGCCTCAGCTATTTAGCAAGGCTGTAAGCAACTCAGCGAGACCCTGTCTCTAAATAAAATATTTTTAAAAGGGCTGAGGATGTAGCTCAGTGGTTAAGCACCCCTGAGTTCAATCCCTGATACAAAATAAATAAATAAATAAATAAATAATGCAGATAAAATAGATTTCTTCATACAAAGACTAAGCCAATTTATTATCCAAAGATCTTCTTTGTAGGGGAAGAAGAAAAATAAATCCCTGAGAAAGAGGAAGGAAGCAATTGTTGATTATAATGTAGAAATAATTACTGACTATGAAAATAGAAATAATTATTATTTTTTTTCTTAGTTAAAGACATGAAAGATAAACATGTTAAATTCCTAGGTGGTTAGCTTTTTTTTTCCTTGAGAGTTTGTATCTCTATTAAAAATTTTAACTGTTAAAACAACAGAAATAAAATGTTTGCAAGCTGTTCAAAAAGAAGGGGGGGAAGAGAACAGAAGGAAAGGAGAAGAAGCAAAGACAAACTATGAAAATAAACTCAAGAGTAAGAAGGAAAATACCTCAAATCAGTAATCACAATAAATGTGGATGATTCTAATTCACATTAATAAATGTGTAGATTGAATAAGCAAAATAATACATTTGCATATGACACACCAAGGTGAGCTGAGCTGAGCTCAGCGTGTGTGTGCTGTGTGTGAAAGGGTGTTGTGTGTGTGATTGTATTGTATGTGTTATGTGTTGTGTGAATGTTGTGGAGAAATAGACACTAATGCAGTCTACATGCTCCTTTAAAACATGTTGGTGGCACTTGAAAATTTTGTAAACCCAATATCACAATTATAACCTTGGCACACATTCTTTTTAATTGTAATTCAATTAAATTTTTTTTCATTCAAAATTCCTCATCTAAAAAGTGCAGAATACTGACTATCAAGCAGATCAGGGTGACTGTTCAGAAAAGGGTAATCTATGTGAATGATTAAGAGACATCACCAAAATGTTAGCTGGTTTGTGCACTATACAAGAAATAGGTCGACGCGATCCATTTGTTCTAGACGAGGCCATTAAAATCCCAGCAAGGAAAAATTTCACATATCACTGATTATTCATTTGACAGTTTTAGCCAGGGGATCGCCTTCATTCTTTTCCCAGGACTGTATAAATCAATTGTACCAAACTGTGCAATTATCACTCTTGCAACTGACTGCTTGTAGCAGATTTAAATTCCATTTTGCAAGAAAGACAAAAACCCCTTTCCTTTGCCTCCTAAGCTCAAAAGCCAGAAAGCAGCTGAAAGATGGTCACTGCTTTGTTCTTGAATGGAGCTAATTACAGAGTTGTCTACAGCGGGAAGGGCACTCTACAGTCAGTGTGTAAATAGGAACAATTAGAGCTCATTTTAAGCGACGTTATTTCCAAAAAAAGAAACAGTGCGTCAGATTTTAATTACTCTCATAGGAATTGCTACATTAAACAGAACCTAATGATTTTTTTTTCACCATTCAACTCTACGAACATGACAATTCTCTGTCATAAGAGTGTTCTAATTTTAACATTTCTACAGATGGTTTGGTAAGAATGTGAGGTTTATTCCTCTTGTCTTTCCTCACTAGGTTTATTTTAATCCTATATCACAGTTTAAAATAATTTGCACAGTATTGAAATATGCATGTAATGTATTTTGTTCCTACTCTGTAGAATTATTATTCTTAATTTTTAAAATTTAACCAGTCACGCACATATTAAACTCTTAATATGCTTTTTAAGCTCTGCACCTAATGCTTTGGAAGCATTTTCTTGCCCAGTCTTCATACCTACCTTAGGAAGAGCATTAACCTCGTTTTATACTAGAGGAATTGAGATGTAGAGAGTTGAACAAGGTCACACAGCAAGTGGTGGTGTAGTTAGGGGTTGAGTTCTTTGTGCCTGAAAACGTCCCATGTCTCTCTAGCCAAGTTCCCTGAGGGCTGGCAGTGTGGGCCACTGATTTCTAAATTCAGCTGGCAGCAAAGGGGAGTGGTCCAGAGTGTGGGCCCTGGGAAGGGCTTTAAATCATGGTTCTACTGAGATAGGAAAAAGGGTTAAAATAGGCAGAAAGGAAATTTGGTCCTCAAGATCAGGTCTCTGTGTAGGAGGGCTGAGAAACTACAGACACAAAACCCCAGGCCTGGTCAAGTTCAGGTGATTCCTATGTAAGCAGAAAAACAAACTGGTAGTGAGACATCTGCTGACTAGTGCCCAGACCCCTCCTCACAACAGGCAGGGTAACCTGAGTACCACATCATAATTTTCGAATTGAGACATCACCAAAATATTAGCTGCTTTGTGCACTGTACGAGAAATAGGTCGACACGGTCCACACAATCCATTTGCTCTAGACGAGGCCTTTAAAATCCCGAGCAAGGAAAAATTTCACATGCCACTGATTATTCATTTGACAGTTTTAATCAGGGGCTCGCCTTCATTCTTTTCAAATTGTGAATTCAAAGAATGAAATCCATAGACACAGGGTGAGAACAAAGTAACAGAACTAGCTAGAAAGAAAGAACAGCTTCTGAAGGGGAGGGGTCCCAAAAGAGTAGGGAGAGTGGCTATTGTCTAGGGATTTATATGAATCTACAGGGTTAAGGAAGTTAGCCCCTCACCCAACCCCTGGATATTGTACTGTCTATGAGCTCTCCATCTATCCTTTGGCCCAATCAGGTTACCCTGCCTGGGGTGGAATCTGGGCACTAGTCAACAGATATCTCACTATCATTTTGGTTTTCTGCTTACATAGGAATCACCTGAACTTGACCAGGCCTGGGTTTTTGTGTCTGTCGTTTCTCAGCCCTCCTACACAGAGACCTGATCTTGAAGAGGACCAAATTTTCTTTCTATTTTAACCCTTTTTCCTATCTCAGTAGAACCATGATTTAAAGCCTTCCCAGGGCCCACACTCTGGACCACTCCTCTTTGCTGCCAGCTGAATTTAGAAATCAGTAGCCCACACTGCCAGCCCTCAGGGAACTTGGCTAGGGAGACATGGGACATTTTCAGGCACCATAGTAAACCACTGTAGGAATGTAGCTGTATGTGCTTTCTTATGCGTATGTGGGTATGCATGTGTGTGTGTGTCTAGGAGGGAGCCCTGCAGTCTGGGAGCTTGTAGTTATCCAGGCACAAGGACTGGGCAGGAATGGTGGTGAGGATGTAGGAAAAAGCACTGAAGGAAACATCTCAGACTAGGTGGCGCTAACTTTTGTCAGTTTTTAGGTTATGGTTGAAGATCAAATAATTGCCCTCTCTCCACAACCTGTTCATCTTAGGGATGAATGAATGCTTGCAGATGTCCCTTCTTTTTCTAATTTAGTCTTTTGTATCCACATTCTGAACCTTACCGCGTTGCGTGATCTTACCCATATACTCATAATTTAGTTGAAGAAACAGAACAAAATGAATTCAGCTGGTGCATACCCAGTGTCCTCTTCCCCTACCCCATGTCCTTTCTTCCCTCAAGAAGCAACCACAGATCCTAAGCTTAGCATTTATCCTTCTCAGGTAAAGCAACCAACCTGCTTTGTCTTTCTGGGACTGAAGTGTATCCCAGGACACAGGACTTTCAGTGCTAAAACAGGGAAAGTCCTAAGCGAACTGGATGTACATCTTTATCTTTACTAGATAGCTGGGAAATTGTTCTCCAAATGCTTTAGCAATCTTCCTTCTTACGAGCCATGCATGAGGGTCTTGCTGTTGTTCCACATCTTCATCAAGCTTGGTATAATGGTTGGTGACCCTATCAGGCACATTTTATACTTACAATATATAATATCCATCTGTAAGTTATATATTGTTTTACTTTCTATGTTTAAGCTTTATATAAATAGGAACACATTCTACAACTTGCATTTTTTTAGCTCAATAAGTCATATGGATAATTATAGCTCGACTTCTTTCATTTTTGTAACTCCAGAAGATTTCATCATTTGGATTCAACCATAATTTATTTATCCATCCTGCTACTGATGGGACATTTTGGTTCTTTCTAGCTGTTCACTTATAATAGGGCTGCAAGGAGCATTGTGCACATGTCTCTATGTGCACATGTATGAGTGTTTCTCTATGTAGGACTGGAATTGCTATTGTCTTGTAAGTACATCTTTTTTTTAGTTGTTGATAGACATTTATTTTATGTATTTATTTTTATGTGATGCTGAGGATCAAACTCAGGGCCTCACACATGCTAGACAAGCACTCTACCATTGAGCCCCAACTCCAGCCCTTGTATGTACATCTTTGTCTTAGCTGGGAAATTGCTCTCCAAAGTGGTTTATCAATCTTCCTTCTCACAAGCCCTGTGTGAGGGTTGCTGTTGTTCCATATCTTCATGGAGCTTGGTATAATGAGACTTTTTAAATGCTGAAATCTAAGGTATATGAAATTCTTATTATCTTTTCAACAAAAATTTACTGCTCGTTACTGTTCCCTGATTTATGTATGTGTGACAATGTAAATATTCAGCAGATTTTGATTCTGTGGATAATAAATTTGTTCTCACAGTGCAAGCCTTGAGGATGGACTCCAGGTTTAATTATTTCTTAAAAACTCAGACCCCAACACAATGTTTGCCACATAGCATTTACTTAGCACCTGCTTGTTGGCTAAATGAATGATAGGATTCATTAAGCGTTCTGTTCCACATAGTGTTTCTTAAGTTTTTGTAGAAGACCCAGTAGTCTTTGCTCATTCATTCATTCAACAAATGTTGATACCTATCACCTTCAAAGTACTGCTGCAAGTGTGCAAATATTGCAGTATACAAAATAGAAAAAACTTCTCCCTCGTGAAACTTATATTCTCATGTTATATGCATAGCTCCAAGTGGACCAAGTAGACGTGAAGTGACCAGAGAATGCTGCATGCAGATGAGACTCTAGTCAGCCCTGCAGAATGGTGCACGTCAGGTATCTGTTGGGAAAACATCAAGCACACTGAGATGGGAGACTGAAATGCTTGTACAGAAGAGGAGCGTTAAAGAGAGTAGAGATTTTTAATTGGAACCATGAAGGAAACCCAATGAAAGGCCTTGGAAGGAAGTTCAAAACTTATCATTCGTGATGTAAGAAATACTGACTCAAGGTCTTGGAGCAAGGAAGCAGCATGGCAAAAGATCTGTCCCTGGAAGATAGGTCTGTATTAAACACACTGCAGAATGTGTTTAATATGAAAAGCCTGGAGTCAAATAGGGGATGCTGCAAATACCGAGAATCCAGGGAGCGTCCTGGACCCCTACTAACATACACACACACACACACACACACACACACACACACACACACACACACGCATGCACATGCAGCTAGAGAATGGCCAAGTTACATGGAACCTATCTCTTTAGTAGCTCCTGGAGTCACAATGCTGGTAGATAAATCCAATCATGTCATTCCTCTGTTTCATATTCATCCTCCTCCTCCTCACAATAAAATCCAAACTTCATAATGTGGTCCATTAAGGGTCCACATGACCTGGCTCTGCCCACCTGCTCTCATACCCCCAGAGCTCTATATCCCAAATCATAATTGATAGTTCACATTTCTATTCTTCAGCATCATGCAACTCTGTCTACTTAGAATACATTTTCCCAAATATCTGGAAACTCCTGTTCTCCTGTTCCCAGATACTGTTTAACTTCTTTAAAAAGCCTTTCCTGAACATTCAGAGAAATCACCACTCATTCCCAAGGAAAACTATCACCCATTCATCACAATGCCTGTAGTCGCACTTCGACTAATCTGTTTTTCCTGATAACTAGGAGCCTTTTGACAGCATGGTCTTCCATGAGTCTTTAAGCTCCACAACAAGTCAACCTAAGTCTGTTTTGTTTACCATGATGCAAAGTTAAACACATACGAACATTTCGTAAATCTCTGTCATATTCATGGAAGATAATGAGTGCTAAACAAATGGTTAATGAATGAATCAATGAACTGTATTAGCTTGTGGGGTAGAGGGTGTTGGATGGACTACATGTTCCAATCACCTAGGAAATCATATTTATTAACCCATTGTTTATTAATTAAAAATTAAAAATTATCCTTCAGCAGATATCCAGTTTATATAATTTATAGTGCTCCTCTGTGACATGCCTAATGTGTATATCATAGTCTGGCATTTATTTAGTGTACCTGGTTGTTGAAGATGGCAGTAATATGCTTAGTATTAAATAACAAGTATCTGCAGTTCATGATTTATAAAAACAGAAGAATGCATCAAGGGGCTTAATGACTAATCAATCTTACCCCCATGAAAGATGCAAAATCTCCCAGTTTACTGCCCTCACTCAGAGGCAATTTCCTTCTTTGCCAACACTTCTTTTTTTGAATGTGTGCACATTCTATCAATATCATTTGCAAGTGAGGTTAAGCCACTTAACTTCAAATAAAACCAACCAGAGCTATGACCTTGAGATTTAAAACCACAAAGTGAACAACCATCTGTGTACTCTCTGGACATCAGATCTCTTCTCAGACCAAAAGTTATTACCTGAGGCACTCTCCTACAACTTCAAAAGACAAGAAAAATATTGGAATAGCCCAACCAATGATTCAAGTTGACATAACTCTAAACCCCAGCACAGTGCCCAGTTCATAGTAGACCCTCGAATGAAGACGTGTTCAGTCCTAAATTCTGTTGCCAATATCAAAGTTAGCAACCACCCCAAAATTAGAAAAAAAAATTGTTATTTGAATTCATTAGAATTATTTCAATTTGTATCAGAACCCTCATATTTCCTTCCTGCTTCTGACCTTTATATAACTATAGATCAGTTACCTTAACTCTTTCTTTTCTTACGACAACTTCCCTTTTGTTTCCTGAACAAAGGCCACAGTCTTCAACTGGGTCCTACAGGCTTTCTGCAGCATGGACCCCTGTTCCCCCGTTCTCCTGTTAGCACCTTTCCCTGCAACTCAAAGAAACTCTGCTATTTGTATGCACATTCCAGAATTTTCCACCTGAATCTTTGCTCACACAGATGGCTTCAGCTGGAATGCTCTTTTGTACCACCTTGCAGCACAGGACTGCAGGATTCAGAGCTCCAGCTATGATTTCAAGACCAAGTTTCATCACTTACCGTCATATGACTTTGCTCTAACAGTTGGGTGGGGGATGTGGTTGTGAGAATAGTAGTGCCAGGGACTGAACCCAAGGCCTCCCACATGCTAGGCATACACTCTAGCAAAGAGCTGTATGCCTAGTCCTGTTGTGTGGCTTTAAATGACTTGCGCTGGTGGATGGCCTCGTTGCTCTCAGATCCACCTCTCTCCCTTCCCACGCTGTGCTCTGAGCCATACAGGCTGAGTTCCCCAAACTCCGGAGTCAATCAGGGAAGGCACCAGTGGGCCATTAAAGACAGGAAAAGGGAGAAATCAGAATATTTCTTTTCCTCTCTTGCTGCTTTGAACAGCATCTCTGGCAGCAGCTGCCTTTTCTCCTTGGCTCCAGCTCCTGCCAGACAGGCCTGCTGTGGTTTCAGCTTCCTCAAATGGAAGAGAGGGAAGGGTCCTAAAAATCTCAGTCAAGGCCTGCATCCAGCTATGCCTGAGACAGTCGGATAAACTCTCTGTAGTTCTCATCGATATGAGCCAAGAGAGTCTCCTTTTAAGCCATTTAAAAGGATGGGTTTTTCCATCATTTGCAATAAATGGGTTTTTATTATTTTATTCCCTCAAATCAGAAGTAACTTCTCACTCATCAAGTACGTGTGTTCTTAAATCAAGATAATGCAGCAGAATAAGTGCTACCTGGTGCTATGTGAGAGGTGTGCAAATTCAGAAAAAGAAGAATAACTTCCATGTGACCATCGAGAAAGAGTTAAGGTAGTGTGGCCCTCATTCAGTTTGAAACAGGAAGCCAAGGAAGATATTGCAGCAGTCCTTTATTGTCCTACTTTGTCCATTGTCACACATTATTATTGTGTGTCAGGATTCAAGTTGAACTACAGGTGGATTACCATGTGCTTTGCATGTAAGATTCTTTGGGTGATGACTGCAGAGCTATTACACCTTATAGCTCCAGAGGATGCCATTAACCCAAAATCCCTTGTGAAACGTGCCCCACTAAAGCCCTTCATGGCTTTGAATCAGAGAGAAGTTGAAAGCGGAGCTGAGAAGCTACTGGGACACTGTTGTCTTCCAGGAGAGAGGTGAGAAGACCACGACTTGAGCAGTAACAGAAAGAAGCAGGTGGACTTGAGACACAGTCTAAAATAACTTGAGAGCTTTCAATGTGGGGAGAAAAGGGGATGTGGACAGAAATAGAGAAGTCGGGAAGAATCGTAGATTTGGTGAATATAGAAAGTTCTTAGTAAAAAAGGGATTTTGAAGTAGTTACAGAAGGACAGGACAATGGAATTGTGGCTCAGGCAAATTGGGCTGCAAAGATCTGGAAACCCTTTATAACAAAACAGTACTGGGAACCACACTTTGGAATAAATTGCCAAGAGGGAGAATTATTTGCCAAAACAGGGCCAAGGAGTGGTCCTTAGGGAATAGCTACATTGAAAAAGCAAATAAGGAAGACAAGTCTGAAAACAGAAGTAAGAGATCAGAGAAAAATCATAAGTGTGTCAGGAGGACCACACTTCTGATTTCAGAAAGGAAAGATTGGCCGTTCTCATACCCACTTCTTCCTACCAAGGTTATTGCTGAAGTATTTGTCAAAATGGAACTCCCCTCAGTTTGAGTTCCTGAACTCTGTGAGAGGGACCCAGTTGCCCTAATGGTTGCCTAACATGAGCTACAAGTCACAGATATTTTGTTTTTGCAGCAAAGCCCAGCTTATCCTAACCAACACATTGCAGTAACTTAATGTTGAGGGAGTGTGGTGAAAAAAAAGGATTAAGGATGAAATATGGGAAAAGAGAGAAATCAATGATGTAAGCAAGGCTGTAGTTGGTTGGTTTGGGCTCTGGATAAGCCTCAGGGTTAAATTACCCTATGCATGCTGGCATACCACATATCAGGCACACTAGGTAGGAGGTCACCCCACCTAACTGTAAGATGTTTGTAACAGACATCACCAGCATATTTTTCTTCCCAGCAGAAATCACTTCTAGAGAAAATTAAAGAGCTCATAACCAAGTCAGAGATGAATTAGTGTCAGGCTGTCTTCAATGAGAAGAATGTCTTAGTCCATTAGTGCTGCTATAACAGAATACCATATACTTGGTAGTTTATAAACAATATAAAATTTCTCTCAATTCTGGAGGCTAGAAAGTCCAAGATCAAAAAGCCAGCAGATTCAGTATCTGGCAAGTTTTCTCTCTCTGCTTCCAAGATGACATCTTGTTGCTGTGTCCTGTGGAGAAAAAGAATGCTATGTCCTCACATGGCAAAGGATGAACTCACTCAGTCATGCCCTTTTATAAGGCACTAATAATCCCATGGATGAGAATGGAGCCATCATGGCCTAATCACTTCCTAAAGACTCCACCTCTTAATACTGTTGTATTAGGGGTTCAATTCCAATAAGAATTGTGAAAGCACACAAACATCCAAACTATAGAACAGAGGCATGGAAGAAAGAGCTTCTAGGTGCCTCAGTCTCCTCATCTATAAAACAGGGGTAATAAAAGAACAAACCTCATAAATTTGTAAAAATTAAATGAGTTACTACACATAAAACACTTAGAACAGTGTCTTGTGAAAAGTGAATTATAACAAAGTGTGATCTCAGAACCCCTTCTGGTTTTAGGAAACATCTCTAAATAATAATGGTGAAAACTGCTAATGGCTCTATTGCACTCATTTAAATAATAAGGATGTAAAGAATGGCAAAGTTTTGCTGGATAAGGAGGTAAATAGGCATGGTAAGCAATGAATATATTTTACATCTCTACTAGCTTCAAAGCTAGTGTGGTTAAATAAAAACCTATCTTAATTACCTTAAGCAGTTGTGTTTAAATTAAAAATTAAAATTCATCTATATTAAAAATTCATCTAATAGGAACTTCTTGGGAGGAAGAAACAATCAAAGATTCAGGATAGCTAAAAGACCTTTGACACTTTCATGGAGTCCTTGAAAGTCATATTGGAATAGAATTAAGGGATAAGAATGATTATGTCTAACAAAATAAATTCTGTAAACCTCAGAATGTATGTGTAAAATACCAAAACACCAATAGAAAAATTTAACCAATTCATTGTTTTAACTGGATGATTCCCAAGTACTGATGACTGATAGTTTTAACAAACTGAATCAATAGCTATTTTTAACACTGTAGTGTGAAAGTTGGAGAAGCACCACTGGAAACTGGGAATTGAGTATGTTAGATTTCCACTGCCATAACAAATACCTGACAAAAATCAATTTAAAAGAAGCAAAGGATGCCAGATACACTGGCACACACCTGTAATCCCAGCAGCTTGGGAGGCTGAGGCAGGAGGATCAAGAATTCAAAGCCAGCCTCAGCAAAAACGAGGTGCTAAGCAACTCAATGAGACCCTATCTCTAAATAAAATACAAAATGGGGCTCTTCCTCTTCTGGTGTCAACTGCTCCAGGAGCAGCAGCTTACAATGCAGACATGACCAAGTCCAAGAACCACACCATACACAACCAATCCCCAAAATGGCACAGAAATGGAATCAAGAAATATGGATTACAAAGATATGAATCTCCTAAGGAGGTCGACCCCAAGTTCCTGAGAAATATGAATTTTGCCAAGAAGCAAAACAAGAAGAGCCTAAAAAATATGCAGGTAAACAATGCCAAGGCCATAAAAGCACGTGCCAAGGCTATCAAGGCCCTTGTAAAGCAAAGGGTGCCAGCCACAAGCTTGATCACCTTGCCTTGCTTGCCCATCCCAGGCATGGGAAGTATGCTCGTACCCACATGGCCAGGGATTGCAGGCTCAGCTGGCCAAAGGCCAAAGCCCAAGCCCAAGCCAAGACACAGGCTTCAACTCCAGCTCCAGTATCAGCTCCAGCTCTGGCTCCAGCTCCTGTTCCCAAAGGTACACAGACCCTCAAGGGTGCCCAGGTCCCTGTGAAGGGTCCACAGTAAAAGCCTCTGTGAATGTGAGGACAGACCTGGTGTGACCCCTGAGCCCCTGTCTACAAGAACTGGTGTCCTCCTGTGCTATTTGTACAAATAAATCCAGAAGCAGAAAAAAAAAAAAAAATAGTGCTGGGGATGTGGCTCAGTGGTTGAGTACCCTGAGTTCAATCCCTGGTAACTTCCTCCCTTAAAAAAAAAAAAAAAAAAAAAAAAGGCAGTAGCAGCAGCAGCAAAAGCTTATTTTAGTTCAGTTTCAGGGATTTTAGTCCATGGTGACTTGGCCTTGTTGCTTTGGGGTAGCAACAAGGGTCTAGAACATTTTATCTCCCACTCAGAAAAAGGCTTTGGGAGATCCCAGTGTTGGCCATTTAGGTAAGATTTGTGATTTTCCAGGATCCAGAGATAACACAGCCTTGAAGATGTAGATACTAATGACAAGTAACATCCATGTATTTGAGCATTTCTAGCCACAAAAAGTGCACATTTGAATTTGGGATGATCCAGGAGACATAACCATATCATATTGGTCTTGATGGCCTAAAAGGTCAATGCTGGAAATCGAGGGCTCCTGGATACAAAAGACCCCCTGAGGTAGTGCAGACCAAATTCAGGACTTGTTTTCCTAGAGTACAAGACAAAGCAGACATTCCCAGACTTTTAAGGAAAACTATGTGACTAAACTAAAACTAGGTGACTAAGGTCACCATGGTCTAAACTATGTGACCTATTAATCACAAGCTGATTGGCAAAGGGTGGATCTCTATGATCTAGGGGTAGTCAGTTCCTTGGTTGACTCAAGCAGTGGTCTGATAGATTCTGTCTTGAGACTTTGAACTGGAAAATGGTATCAGTATTTTGTTTTTTTTTGTTTGTTTTCTAAGAAAATACACAAAGCCTGAAGATTAGCAAGGTTTGTAGCAGAACACCAGAAAGAAGAGGTGGTATGAACTTTAAATAAGGCAAAGGGGAGGGAGAGGAAAGGAGGGGGACAGGGGTAAGAAAGATGGTGGAATGAGACAGACATCATTACCCTAAATACATGAATGACTCTGTGTTCAACCAGCAACATGAAAAATTGTGCTCTATTTGTGTAATATGAATTGAATTGCATTCTGCTGTTATATATAACTAATTAGAATAAATTAAGAAATTTTTAAAACAAGAGGTGGTAACTCAGGCTCAGATGAAGAGATAAGGTGACCCTAGCCCTAGAACTCCCTGGGCTTCTGAATGAGTCTTTTAATTCAAATTTCTGTGAGGCTCATTGTCCAGGTATTTCTGAGTTGCTGCCCGATTCCTGTTGTCCTTTTGGCTGTAGTCCTAAAACCACCCACTATAAAAGAAGGCTGAAGTGAATGCTTCTCCAAACCAAAGAACTGAACTAAATACACAAGTAATCACAGGATGCCTTTGGTTCCTTTGGGTTATGAGCCAGCCAGGAAGATTAGAAGCCCAGAAGGTGTTCTTCTGTGATTCATAGAAATACATTTTTATGAAACAGTTTCCTCTGACATCTGCTGGGGCAGCAGGACAAGGCACTGGGATGTCAAATCACAGGGAACATCTGCTCAAGGCTGTGCTTCCCTCACTAACTGAAATGGCTGGACAGAGTCCAGCCTACCACAGGGCAGGTTGGAGATTCCTTCTTTCTCACTGTAATGCACTTGATAAGACTGAGGTGCAGCTTAGTGGAGGGGGCTGGGGCTAGTGTCATAGGAAATAGAGAAGCATCCTTGTATCAGAGATGTTTCCTGATTTTTAAACTAATGACTTACCCAGAGAAAGATCAGATTTCTTTGTTTCAATAACCTATTTAGGTCTTGTCTCTGTTCTATTTTCTGAGTAAAAAGCCTTACCACTAAATGACTCTTGTTCTTGAGGCTTGAACACAAATATCAGTTATTCCTCCCTCACCACCACTACTTTGGGGTCCTGATCTGAAAACACAAGCTATTTTCATGGAGGTTGTAATCCCATGAGTAAAATAAATCACAAAGAAAGAACTGAGTGGGCTACAAGCTAAATAAACTTCATACCTTTTTCTTAAACTACCTGAATGACGACGACTAATTTCCTTGAGGGTAACAACTGGTCTTACCACTATATACCTAGCATGGAGCATGTAAGTTGATGCTGAGCGTCAAGTACAGAGTCAGAAAAACTGTTTGCTGAGTGAACAAATTAATAAATTGGTGTTTAGTGCATTTTGGCCCAAGAGGACTGCTTTAGAACCTATTATAAATAGAGGGAACCGGCTGGGCTAAACCAATGCATTGAGAACCTGTTGGGATCACACCCTAGATGCCTCATATAGCCTCCTGGGATGGCTTCCTCTACCATTTTGACTTTTTGTTGATCCAAGGTTGGTCTTAAAGAATTAAAACTAATAGACTATATAAACAAACTACCTGGCCTGAGTTTCCTCATCCGTTCAGAGTGAGTATGAAATTAGGCAGCAGCAGGCACTGGCTAATCTAAGTCAGTATGTATGCTCTGAGTAGTTTTTCACAACCCTGAAAATAAATCTTTTAGAATAAAAACGCAGGGACTGGGGTTATAGCTCAGTGGTAAAGCACTTGCCTCATATGTATGAGGCACTGGGTTCAATCCTTAGCACATAAAGATATTGTGTGTCCATCTACAACTAAAAAAAAAAAAAATCTGGATGGTAAATGGGGATGTTTCCAACCTTTTTTTTTATTTGTTCATTTTAGATATACATGACAGTTAAGTGTATTTTGACATATTATGCATACATGGAGTATAACTTTTTCTTCTATAAATGTTACAATCTCTAGTACGTATTAAGGTACTTGAGTGAACAAATCCATAACCTCAAAGCTTCTCTTATTAATGCCCTCTTTTCTTCTCCTCTCAGAAAGTAAGCTTTTTCAAATTTTACCATGACATCTTCTCAGAAAAATCCTTGCACTGTAGGTGAATCAACAGAACTAAGCTAGAGGTTCACTTTACATGTACTGAGGGCTTATTTCTGCCAGTGAAAGGAGATTCCCTTCCCTCCTGACTCCCATAAACACTTAGGCACTATTTGAACATAGCAGATGCAGTGGTGAGACAGTTTCCATTCTAGGTTTGGTGGGAGATATAGATAAGTTAATGGGTTATTCTAGTGTAAGAAACAATGCAATGATAGAAAATCAATGTAAGGCAGGAAGAAAAGTACACTGGAGGCATCCAACCCAGATTTGGAGGATCTGGAAACTTTCAAGTAGGTGATATTTAAGCTGAGATGTGAAGGATAACTGTCAGCCAGGTGATAGGATCCACAGGAGGAGTGGACAAAGTCAAAGGAACAGCACCCAGCTCCCAGCTCCTGCTGGAATATCCCCTTAAATCTCCAAACTATTATCCCTCTAAACTTGCCCTTTGAGCCTCACAGATTTCAAAGGCTATAATTCTCAGCAGGGTTTTTTTTTTTTTTTTAAAAAACCTGTAAGGAGTCCTGAGGCTTCATGAACTTCAAAAAATGCTTTTGCTGATGCCTGAGGTAAACAGAAACTATGGCAAATAGCAGTTTGAAGATACTTGCCTCCAATATATTTCAATGCTTGGGAGTACAATAAAATTGAAAACATCATATTCTACTCCTTTTTCAATATATACCACAGTTTGATCTATCCTTCAACAATTATTTATTGGATTCCTGAACACAGCATGGTGCAATGAATAATTGAAAGGATCTACATAACACAACTCTGTATCACATTCTCAAGGCTGTGTGAAAATTTCAATTTATTCCCTTTGGAAAAAGCTGAAACCTGCTGGCTCAGAGAACAATCATTTTTAAATATTTTTTTAAAGAGGAAGTTCTAGGACCACCTACATTACCTTTTATCAACATCTATCTCCATTGCATTGTCATGAAATTTATTTTATTGTACTGACCTAAGAATTGAGGGCAACTATTCCATTGTTCCAAGAATAATCCAGTAAACATTTCAAGGTGCTTTATAACCACCAATTAAACTAAAAACATAACCACTATTAAACTAAAAATATGGTCTTTAATCAATCTCTAAATTTTTATATCTACAATAATAAACAATTACATCAAGATTTTTCTAAGAAATAATGAAAAAAATAGGGAATGATATTATAGATTTTTTTTAAATGTCAAATAAATCCTATTTTCTGAATCACATTAACATGAAGCAACTAAACAATTTATGGGAAAGTATAAGCAAAGTCACCAAGATTCAATTAATCAATTCCAATAGGTATTTTTTGCGTTCACTGCCAGTTCTCTTGAGGCTTAGTTTCTCCATTTATAAAAAGTGAGTTCATTCATTTATCCATTAACAAATAATTATTGAATGCCTATTATATAACAGGCATTGGTTTAGACCTTGGGAATGCAATGTTAAACAGAATAGCTGAAAATCCCGCTTTATATTCTAACAAAGATAATATCTATCTCACTAAATTGTTGGGAAGATTCAATGTTATGTAATTAGAAGTGTTTTGTAACTTCTGAAGCACCACATAAACCCAAGTGTCTTAAATACCATGACTGTCCTATTTATCCATCTCCCAAGGCATCCTCCACACTAAGCAGTATTACTAAGCAATCTGAGTAGATTCAGAAGCATTTCAACACTTGCCACAATTGACTATTGGACATCTTTAGTAGTCACATCCAACTTCAATTCATTCACTTTATTTGTTCCTTTCCATATGATAATTTGAGAAACAATTTAAAGTAACTTAAGAAAATCAGTTGTTTTCAATAAAATGTATTATAGAAAACCCTAAGAGACTAGCCACAAGAGGTAAATTATAACAGATAAACACTTAGGGAGACTATATCCTATAACAGGCAGTATGGTATCCCTGGCCAAAGGCAGAAAATTAGAACTATTATGTATTCATGGTTTATCATTGCAGTCTTTCAAAACAAATTACTTCATTTCCAAATGTACTACTTTAAAATAAATTAACATCTATATAATTTTCAATAACTGTATGGTATTTTATGGCTATACCAATATTAATAATCTGTTTATGATTAAATTGTTTATAGATTAAATCTTTAAAATGTATTGTTTCATCAAGATCGAGTCTTTTGTGTTTTTATACAAGGACAAAATTGTATGTCTACTGTATAACAGCTTAATGTAATAACATGAATTTTTGTATTTTCAGATTTACTGGAAAATGCTTTAATATTTTATAATATTCTCCAAAATTTTATAAAATGAATCTAAATTTAAAATGTCTATATTCTCCAAAAGGTTAGGAAAATATGAAAATTCTGTGTAAGTTGTGTGTTTTCTTCTTGAAAATATCATAGGAAATACATATTAAATCAATGCTTTTTATAACTGCTGTCTTGAATATAGGAAAAAGATGAGTTTTTCCAGAATATTCTTACTTCACAAAAGTGTGAAGTAAGAATATTCTGGATAATAGAAATCTGGAAATTTCTATTATCAGAAGACTTCTGTGAATACAATGCTAGTGTGACCTAAAGAATTTAATACAATAAATTTATTAAATAAGAGTCTGGCCTTTCTGGAGCAAACTTCTAGCAGATACAGAAATTTGGGAGAACAATACTGTTGCTTAATGGCAACATCTTATAATCTTAGAAACCATAAAATATATTCGATAAGTATAAAGGGGGCATTTTAATTAGCCAAAGAGCTATTCTCAAATTATGAATGCTTCATGTATGCAACTTCACATATGAATCAAGTGATTAGAATGTATTCAGAATACATCAAAAAAAGTAAACTGAGACCTTGGATTATGTTAAAATTTTAATACTTGAGAAAAATATAAACTAAAATCAGATACAAATACTGCTGGCACAAGAAAAGAATATATGCAAATGTGAAGTCCCATGGATTCAGTAAGTGAACCTGGATGTAAGAATATATCATAAAAATCTGCTACTGAGCCTTTTAAAAAGAAGTTATAGATACTAACTAAGTCAGACCAAGATGGAAAGATTGGAGAAGGAACAGTAGTTTTTCTTCAAATAATTCCTTATTCATTGAGAACTGTAGGCTCAGCATGGAGAGGAAAGTTCAAGGTCATCTAATTTATCAAGCCATTTTGAAGATATTAGCTTTAAACACTTACTTGAAGTCCAAAAAAACATAAAAATAAACAGCCTTTCATTTCCCCATTAAGGTTTTTTATTATTATTATTTAGTTGTAGATGGACACAATACCTTTATTTATTTATTTTTATGTGGTGTTGACACTTGAACCCAGTGCCTCACACATGTTAGCAATCTGCCATTGAGCTACACCCCCAGCCTAAGTTTTATATATTAAAAAATTATAATAAGAAAAAACAAAAACTTATTTCATTTTTTAAAATAAAGCACACATTATTTCTTCTTCCAGGTATGTAAGTAATTTAAGTTTAATATTCATTTTATTAAATATTAAATACCAAAAGAACCTATAAAGTCTTGCACTAATATTAAGAAGAAATGGAAACTTTATTCTAACTTTAACAATGTGAAACTGTTTTAAAAATTGTGAAAGTGATTACAAACACAGCTCTCTAGGAGAACTTCAAAATATATTTGAAGAAATTAGTTGTCTTTCAGCCATTATTTTCTTACAAAACATTTATTTTGGAAAGGAAGGCTGTATATAAGTACAAATTCATCTGACATAAATATATCTAAAGAAATTCCCCATTGCTGAAGAATACATTTGTAAATTGACTTCTGATTTTTGAAATAAACAATTCTTTGGTTAATTCTGGAATTTGTGTCAGGTGCTTCTGAAATACTGTTATTTTTTATTTCTCTCAACACAAAAATTAATGTTTACAAGATTGAAAGACCTACTTGGTTCCAGGCTAGCCATAATACCATTTACTTTTTTCCTCTAAGTTCTAAAAGTTACTGATATAGAACCATTGTTTGGTCTTATATGGAAAAAAATTCTGTGAAGGTAAAATTCTTTCTCTTTGAAAGATGCTTTAAATATTTCTTATTACTAAAAACATTGCTTCTATCACCTCTTGAACACTGACTTCTCTCCCCAAGGATGTAAATATTATCTCTTTCAATGTCCAGAATAGAGGAACTAAACTAAATATTTGGTGGCTGTCTCTTTTTTAAAAAATCATTATTTATTTTATAAATAAAATAATCACTTATTCAAAAAACTAACCTGACTTTTTAACTGTGATACTCAGGCAAAAGATCACTTATTTTAATAAAAAGATCACTTACTTTAATAAAAAAAATTATGTTATAACCCATAGAATATTAGTAGCCAACTTAAATGCTTATTCCGTGATTGTACATAATTTTGTTCCTATAAAAAATATACTTGAGTTTAAAACAATAGAGAAATACAAATCTCAATACTGAACATAAATGCTGTGATAATACTATAAAGTTATTAAAAGTGCCCTTAAAATTTCTCAAAGTACATTAATAATTTTTAAATAGTCACAATCCCTTAAATAAATTATTTACCACTATCACTTTGGGTGGATGAGTCTATACACTCATACAAAATCTGGGTAGTTTCTTGAAAGTATCTGCCTAGAGAACAAAGTGCAGCATACGTGCTGTCTGCTTTAACTTAATTAAAGAAAATTAACAGAATTGGAAGAATGTAATTAAAACTGGTTATCAAAAGAAATAACATTTTATAGAATTTATATACAGTATCACTCAAAGATTCTTTTAATATCATCTTAATTTTAAGATTGTTAAAACATTTTAATGTAAAAATTCATACATGTTTTCATAGGGAATTGCATTTAAAATATCTGTAACATGATGAAAGCCAATAAATCCATTTCTGCTCTAATACTGCACAACATCCATCTAAAATTATAAGGTATCTAAATTTTTACAGATGATGTATGCAAAATCTTATTTTGTTTTTACTAAATTTGCTTATATTTCAATAAGCTTATTTAATTGTTTTTAACCAAAATATTGGTGATAAAATATCATTGCCAATATAAGCCAGATTAAAAGAATCAGCTCCTTCTGATTTGGAAAACTTGAAAATATTTAATAATAAGAATTCTACCTAACCCAGAGTGATGCCATGCTAATCAGCAGCAGCCATTAGTACTTAGTATTGCTGAATCAGGTAATCCTGATGAGGAAATTAAATTAGGTACCTTTTATGGGACAAAAGCAAAACCGTTGCTTTCTTACTGAAATGTAGTAACTCTTAATGTAAGCACCAGTGTTGCCATTAGCAGGTATAAAACCTCCATGTTTAATACCCATTCAAAAATATAACAACTATAGTTATAATAAGAATATAACAACTATAGTTATAATTCTAGTAGTGTTATTTGACTTTTACATTTCCCTTAACAGACAGACATTAACAAGATGCTATGGCTTAAAAATTACCTGTATGTCTATAATAATAAGAACCCTTTGGTGATTCTACAATTGTTTGCCTCAGAAGGATAGCTTCTAGTGAATTCAGACATGTGACTTCTGATGAGCCTTCTCCTCAATCCAGCCTCCACCTCCATCCCCTACCTTCTTATATTTAATGTCTGCACCTATTTGAACAAACACAAACAGGAAAAACCTTTAAGATTTGAAGCTAACTCATTCATTTTGCTCCTTTCTTCTGACTTCTTAAAGTGACCCACATGTATTTATTTTCTAGGTTTCTTACTTCCAGTCATAACAAAATAATGGTCATCATCCTCCTTTTTCTTTGCAGTAGGTTTTTTTTCTCCACTATCTGTTCCCTTACCAGATGAGGGTGGTTTCCTGGTTGAAGCTTGGGGTTTGCCACTCTTTGGAGGCCCTTTAGCTGAATACTGGCCCTTAGGGGCAGGGTGTGCTAACTTTGGTGCAGTTTGTGTTTTGGCAGCAGACTGGGGAAGACTCACAATGGACAGTGGGGTACGACCAGGAGACTTTGAGGAGCTGGATCCTGTCTTCTGGCATGTACTTTTATTCTGAGGCTGCTTTTTGGCACCTGAAACTATCTTCTTATCTTTCAATTCTTGTGCAGCTTTTGCAGGACAAACTGAAGATACAGAAACTGGTTGATTTAAATTCAAGGCAGATTTAAGTTTCTGTGCTGGGATTGCCCCTGTTTGTAGGCTTCCATTAGATGCTTGAGTCTGTGTTCCTAGATCTGTAGCTGTGGTTTTAGAACTGGGTTTTGCCATTTTTCTAGGGGACTGAAAAGAAGGAGAAGGTTTAGGCCTTACCTGTATATTTGCTTTTGGTAACTGTGGACACTTTGATGAACTTACAAGTGCAGGTGAGTGAAATAATGCATCGTCCCTAGAAGAAATGTGACTGTGTTTCAAGTACCTTGATTGAGTTTTTCCAGAACACTTATTTGGCAAAAGTTTAGGCTCAAGCACACCTGTAGATTTCTGGCCTGGAAGAGCCTTGACCTTAAGAGTATTGGGGGATGTGACACATTTTCTCACTGACTCAGATACACAAGGTCCAGTTCTTGATAAAGGTGGTGAAGAAGTGTTTTTAACTACAGGATTTAAAGAAGCAAGGGAAGATGAAACATTGTTTGAAGGAGCAAGTGGTTTCTTTGTTACACCCTTTGAAGACTTGAGCTTGAGATGAGAAGATGCTGAAGAATCTGGAAATTTTGAACGGACTGACATGGAGCCTGTATTACCTTTTAATGAAGAAGCAGGCAGCAATACACCTGTTGGGTGAACCTGCTTTTCCTTGCTCCTTGGAATACCAACTGGCGTGCTAGGCTTTAAGTTTTGTTTCTGAAACATGTTAACTGCTGACAAAGGATTCATTTCAGGAAGTTGAGGTGTTCTGCTGGGTGAATCAGGTATACTTTCATTAGAAATTCCTTTTTGAAATGCTAGAATTTTTTGTTCTAGTGTAGCAAACTGTAATGTTCGACATGGATCATATTTAAGCAAAAATCCTTGAAGAGTATCCCAGCCTCCTCCAACACGGACCATGACATGTTTTCCATGAAGCATCTGCCCCCAAAGAAAGTGGAAAATAAAGCAGAAAAAGCATGAGGTTTAGAGTTACAATTTATTAACAGCCACAAATTGTTACATCTATGATCTATGAAACTCAGTATTTGTCAACAGCTTGACTATAAATTGACTGTCTCTTTCTTGTTTTTCTTTTTCTTTTTTGGTGGTGTTGGGAATTGAACTCAGGGCAAGCACTCTACCAACTGAGCTGTAGCCCCAGCCCTCTTATATTGTTAATATAATAAATTTAATGAGTCTTAAACTATGCAAATAACAACCGAAGTCCTCCAATTTGTAATGAAAATATTTACATATTATTTACATGCTAAAAATCTAAACTGTTAATATACAAAATTGCAAGAGCAGTACAATGAAGAATTGAATACTGAAGGAAAGAAAGAGGAGTGAGGGAAGAAGAGGAAGAGAAAGAGAAATGGTGACTAAAAGTGAAAAAAAATGCTTCATACTAAAGAAAAAAATAATTAGGGAAAAAAAGATAAAAATAAACGAGATCTTGTATTTTATAAATTAATAAATTATTTTCATATATTAGTTTAATTTTCAAAATACGTGGATTTAATTTATTATTCTTTCTTCCTCGCAGATAAGAAAATTATGGCTTTGAGAGGTTAAGAAATTTGAACCTGACCTCAAATGTTCTGGGTTGCCAGCCCCTAACCCAAATGACACTTTTGCAGGGATAAGACAAACTCTGATTCTTACAGACCAGGCTGAATTTCAGGCCCCTGTCCACTCAGCTGGTAAATCTACACAACTGCATGAGACTAGCCACAAGTTTTAACTCTAAGTCCCATCCTCTGTGCACCATTCACTATATCATATCGCCTTTAAAAAGGAAGTTAATTAAAAGACAGAAAGAGGTTTGGGCATGTGACTCTGTAACAGAGCATTTGCCTAGCACGCACAAGGCACCAGGTTCAATCCCAGCACTGCAAGCAAACAAATAAATAAATAAAATTGCGGTTGTTTTTTTTTAAAAAAAGAAAGTATATGCAGGTGTTTCTGTGAAAGCAGGACAGTGGGTGGAAATGGAATGAAAACACATGAAAGAGAAGAAAATATGGATGGTGAAGTTATATATTTAAATCTTTTATGTTCATAGATCAAGGAAAAATAGCTCTTGTATCAGAAGTAAAAAGAATGCTAAACAAGTGAAATTTCAATCTGTTAATCAGAAAAGGGGACAAGTAATCAATTGCAGATGGGACAAAGAAAGGTAATGAACATATATATCAACAGATTGGTATGCATACTGATGCTATGTCAATAAGAAAAAAAGATCCTATGCTTAAGGCCCAAAGTATATATCATTATAAACTGTAGTGTTTCTGTTTTCTTTACTTATTATGGATAATAATCTTATTAGACATCTTATGGTGATGTACAGTGAAATTCTTCCATTAATAGCATCCTTTATTCCAACTTTTTTAAAAGCAAAGGGGGTGCAAAGGAGTTGGTAAAGCAATAAAATCAATTCTAAAACAAGATCTATGTGTTTACAGACTGTAAATAGTAGACTTACCCTTATGAAGAGTATTTTATCCCCTAGTCGGTATCGTCCTTCAGATAAATACTCAATAGAAAATCGATGGGAACAACTACAAGGAGGATCTTCAGCAATATGTTTAACCTAAGATTTAAAATATGTAACAAAATTTGGTGCTAACTATACAAAGTATTTTGTTTAAAGTTAAAATGCAATGTTATTTGATAGGAAGATAAATCACAAAGACAAAAGTTTAACTATATAGTATCTCTTCTCCTTTACTTATTAACAAATACTGAGATTAGATGTTGCCAATCTAACACAAAAGCCAACAGTGATGGAATCTAGACCTCCCTTTCTCTCTCTCTGCCCAAAATGCAGTCAGGCTTGCACTGTGCTCATGACAGCTGAAGAAGGTCTGCAAATGTGGAATAGGGAGGTCAAGTCAAAACACATTTGGTGAGTTTAAGGAAACATATGAGACTATTATTAAGCTTGACTTGTGGAATTAAGCATTTGTGTCAAATCAAAAACTGGCCAGATAAAGGCTAAGGAGGAATTTTAACTTCTCCCTTAATATTGTACTAAACTAAGATTTATTCAAAGTTATTTAAATATACAAAGACATATTCCTATCTATTCACCCATGACTAGGTAAGATTCTTAAAAGTTTCAATTCAAGAAGCATTTTTCTAAAAGTGTTTATTCTCTTTCAATAGTCTGCTAAGGAGAAAGGAATCAGGGGAAAACTCCACTTCTATACCTCAAGAATTATTTTTATCTCAGTAAATGAAAAATGAAGATGGCAGAACCATAGTAAATATAAAAAGAAATTCAATAACTCCATATTCAAGCTGGGTACACACCTGTAATCCCAGCTACTCAGAGGCTGAGCCTGGAAGATAAAAAGTTTGAGGCCAGCCAGGGGAACTTAGCAAGACCTTGTCTCCCCACAAAAAATAGGAAAGAGGGGCTATGGTTGTGGTTCAGCAGTAGAGCACTTGCCTAGCATGTTTGAGGCACTGGGCTTGATCCTTGGCACCACATAAAAATGAAACAAAAAAGAAGGTATAAAAAAGTTGTATTTGTTTAAAAAAAAAGGTATAAAAAAGTTGTATTTGTTTAAAAAAAAAATAAAAAAAGAGTTAGGGTATATATAGCTCAGTAGTAGAGTGCCCCTGGGTTCAGTTCCCATTACAGGGGAGTGGGGGAGATCTACATTTAAAACATGGAAATTAAAATAAATTGATTGAATGAAGACTTTTTAAAAATCTGTCTGAAAAAATGTCATATATATGCCACTATCAAAAATATTTGGCTTTTCTCTAAAATCACATTTTGCAAAAATAAGATCATGAATATTTTTCTCAATTACTTGTCACACAGAAGATATCTAAATAAATTAATTGAATTTGACTTAGGTATGATGTTAAAAAAATTCTCTTCAGGTAGGCCCAATTTAGCTGAACACTGAGGAATTTATTTGATTGCCTTAATTATCTACCCAAGATCATATATTTATAAGTGGACAATAAAAATATCCATATAGTACATATGTAAGGAAATGTGTTCATTTGTAGTTTCCATAGCAAGAACATTGATCTCAGAAGTCACTTTCCTTGTTTAAAATATTGAAATAACCACTGAGTACTACAATATTGCTAGTGCTAACCATCAGCACTTACCCATAAGCTCAATAAGACAATGACTCTAAAATAAGAACTGTGGATAAGAAGTGTTTGCTTCTGGTTTTATTTATTGCATAATTAATATCAGAATACTAAAGGAAATAGCTAAAAAAATTATCTCCAATGATACATTACTATTATTTTCATTCTCTTTGTTTCTATATATACATATTTTTCACAAAATAAACATTTTTTTGTTGCTACACAGTTGTCATGATGACCACATAAAATTATTATTCTGTTAAGATAATGAATCCTAATTCACTAAGCCATTTCCCCATTGGAAGTTTTTTATACTACTTACAATTTTTACCAATATAAATAGTGCAATAAGCATTTTTATTTGTTTTTCCTGTTTTCAATCATAATAAAACTGGAAAAGGAATAATTTTGTAGCTCATGATATCTGTCAATTTTTTTTTAAAAGTATGCATCATTTTCCATTACTAATAGCAATCCTTAAGTGTAGTTTCACCAGAATTTACGGGTACTGTTTTGTTTTGTTTTTTCCCCCTTCAACACTGGGAATCAAACTCAGAGCCTCAGCTATGCCAGGCAAGCACTCTACAACTGAGCTATATCCCCAGCCCAGGTTTCATAATTTTAAGAAAGTTTGCTATATCCCCAGCCCAGGTTTCATAATTTTAAGAAAGTTTGCTATTGGGACAAATGGTTTTACAGAGCTATTTTAATCTGATTTCCTTGATTATCAGCAAGTTTCAACATTGTACTTTCTGTTTGTGTGACCATAGTCTCTGCCCATTTCCCTACTAAAAATTTCATAGTCTTCAAATAATAGTGAAATTAACATACTATATTTCTCACTTAATAAAAATATTTTCCTGCTATTTCCTTTATATTTTATTATAGTCTTTAAGGTTACAAAAAATTTTAAATAAATTTTACCTTTTACTGGCTGTATTACTTCTGCATTGATTACTTATGGTCACCAAATGTATCAATAAAATAATGTAGGTAAATATATTTTGATCTGATAAAGGCATGGCTGATATAATCTTAAACTTGTCTTGCAATGCTATCTGAATGTTTTATCAATGACTTTTGTTATATTAAACAAATCAATCAAAGCAATACTTTCTAAATGTTTATTAGTAATGATTTATTCATTATTTTAAAAGAATTTTGGACATTAAGCATTTCTATAAAATGCTATAAACTTTTGAATTACTCTAAAGAACAATCAGTGGAATATGTTTGATACTCGGTTTACCTCTATCACTTACACAGTAGTCATTGCAGGGACCCACAGCCTAAGGAATGTAATTCTATTAACTTCTATAGAATGAACAAGTAAAGTTAAGAAAATCTTCCATTGTAACCCATTGTCTAACAAATATGTAAAGATTGTATGAGGGGGAATATTTAAAAAAATTGATTTTTCCATTACAATTTTTCTTCTTCCTATATTGTCTAAGTATCAGTATATCATCTACTTCACCTTGGAAATCACCTTAGATTTTCTCCTTCCCTCATAATCAGTCACTAATTCCTGTCAATTCTATCTCCTAAACATGGCTTATAATTGTTCCTTTGGCTCTCTGCCCATTTCTGCTCAAATTCAAGTTCTCAACATCTTATATTTGGATTATTACCATAAAACCAACTTAACCTTTATATGACCATGAGAGTAATCCTAATCATTTGTGAGATTATAATACTATCATATTTTTAAAAAAGAATTAATGAATTTTTGCAGCTTATAGTACCCTTCATGATAGGTTTCAGGCTCTTTGCCCCATGATTCCTCAATTACATATTCATTCCTCATCATAAGCAAGAAATGACAAATCTCCTCTAAGATAAAGTACCCATCAGAGAGTGGGGATTATTAACTGGTATTCTTATTCAGAACTGGTATTCTTATTCAGAACTGGTATTCTGAATAAGAAATATTTTCTTTTAAACACAGTATAACCAGTGGCAGTATAGAAAAGCATGAAACTATGAGACTTCAGGTAGGATAGTCAAAAGAAAATATGGTGATTACTTACAGCTTCATGTAGCTCTTCATGCTGACAGCAAGATTTTGGTATGTTGATAGAATCTTCAGGTCCAGAAGTATTAAGCAAGGTCTCTTCTAACTCAATTTCTTTCTCAAGTTTTACTAACACTGGTGGCTCAACCCCATATCTGAAAATAAGCCAGAAAATCTGATCATTCAAGCAAAGGTGGACCAAGAACTTCCTTGTATATCAAGATAGATTGCCTTTTATTTTTAGAGCAGAGCTCATATGATTCTCTTCTACCAATTGTTTCACTGGGACATCTAGAAGTGCCTTTTTTAAAAAAATATTTTTGTTTTTTAATATTTATTTTTTAGTTGTAGTTGGACACAATACCTTTATTTATTTATTTTTATGTGGTGCTACAAGTGCCTTTTTAATGTCTCACAGATTACCAAAAATCAAGATTACAACTTTCACATCATTGCATGTATTTGGTTACTATAGTTCTCTATATTCTTCCTGAGATCCTGAACATTGGCTTTAAAATCAGCCAGAAAGTAAAGAAGGTTTAGGGCATACCAAGCATTATCCTTCTTGTCAGATCCTGTGTTCAGAAATTGCTTTGCCTTGGAGTGCTTTAGGACTACATTCCCTTGCCCTATTCTTAATCTAAACATTTTAAGTAATCACTTTCACAATTTAATATTAAATGAAGCAAGATACATGAGGGAACAAATGTTGACATATGCTCATGCAAATAGAACAAATAAAGACACAAAAAGAAAGATAATATAGGAAATTAGGTTACTTCATTTCAATCAAGAATCACTTTCTTTCATTTTAGAAAACCATGTTCTATCTAAGCTAAAATTAAGTAACTTAAAAGAGCTTATGACACTGAAATTCTGAAATATTGTGGAATACATACCTTGAAACAATGCGGCCAATTTCAAGCAGACAAAGATATACTTGTCTTGGATCTTTGTGTAAAACTGTGGGAAAATAAAAACATATTTTAAGGAGGAGAATTAGAAATTTTTTTGACATGGAAGAGAGAAAGAAAAGAACAATGGAGACAGTGGGTTTACTTGTTTGGAAAAGACTTAGAAAAGACATTTTTATTTTCTCCACATATTGTTATTTTCTATAAATTATTTTTTAAAACTGGCTAAAAAGAAAAGGATTAACATTTACCATGGATCCAATTTCTATAGCATTTTAGTTTTTGAAAACTAAGGGCTTAGTAATATTACACTATTTTTATTTCGGATCTCTCAATAGGAGATACATTAGAAGAAATATATCACCTCAATTTTACCCTAAATTATCTTTGACTATATGCCATTATCTCTTAAACGTCACAAAAACAAAAGAGGAGAATATAAAGGTAACTCAGAATATAAAGGTAAACAGAGATACTGTTTATAAAAATTTTTTAAAAAAGTCCTGATCACAGAATTCATGTTAAATGTACCAATATAGTAATTGTAAATCATCTTCTTTCTGTTCTGGTCCTCATTAGAAACTCTAGGTAATTTCTGAATCTGAATCTAATAATGTATAATGTGTGGTGAGTTTTATGTACACTGATCCCTCCAACAGAAATGGCATTTGTTCTTTGATTTCTGAATAGCACTTTATAATATACCCAAAGCACAAAGTATTGTTTTTCAAAGCAATAAAAAAGCCTATATTCAAGTTTAAAATTCATAACAACAAATGAATTTATCCTAATTTTTTAAAATCTGTTTTTCCAAACACTTAGGATTACCTAAAATTAGCATTTGTTTCTCTTAAATTGCTTTGAGTTACTAGCAAAATGTAAACATTTAAGAGGCTCGTTGCTGAGGCCTTTAGAGAGTAAAAAAATTAGATCATCAGTTCAATACCTAAAACTGAATTACTGGTATTGACAGTGAGCTTCAGGATAATCAGAGATATCTCTTACTGATAATGAAAAATATACAACAATCTTATATTCTTTCAGAGCCAGAAAACTAGAAACTAGAGAAGGCAAAGCATTTCCTTTTCCCTTTGATTTCTAGAAGCTGGATGTGCCATCAAATCAACTACATTATTAGCAGTGATCAACACACCTGGACTAAAAGCAGGGTGTATACTGAGGGGTGAAAGAATAACCCACTTCCTTCTACCCTAGATAGGAGTATCCAGTGGTACAGGTGATAAGGATGTGCACTGTCAGAAGTAAATTTAAAGACTATAGTAACACCAATTAAAAGTCAATTTGCCTTTTATTATCCCCACAAAATTAGCAATTGTAAACAATGTCAGTGATAAAACTTTTCCCTACCAAGGCAGATTCCCACCATGCCTACCCTTGATAGGCTACTGTTCACATCATAGCATTGTAAATTCTACTTGTGTATTGTAGACATATATACAGATTTATATACATATATAAATGTTTTGAAGTATGTGTGTGTGTATCTATGTGTGTATAGTCTAAAAATAGCTACCACTTTAATAACTATACTGATGCTTCTATTGACTTAAAGGAAATGAGAAAATAATGTCAATAATTCTTCAGTAAAGCATGACTTTTCAAAAATGAATAATCAAAAACATTAATCCATTTGGATAATCAAGTTGGCAGCGGTTGTTTACAAGGTAAATCTAAACACTATAAACACACACCATTTGGCTTTCTATTATTTATTTATGTAATTATCCGATTAAACAGAAATTACTAGTAATTTAAACTTGGTAAAGTAAACTTGATGAAAACATTAATTAGTAAGCATTAGTCCAGAACTTCCCACAACCAATTCATTAAATAAAATATGGTTGGGACATTCTAAATATATAAAATACTTAACTATAAATGAAAAGCTTAATGTATTTAATTTAATATATGATTCTCCAATTGTTCAACATAAAATTAAAGTAAAAATTTTTCTAAGAAACTGAGATACGGCATTGTAAGTCACTATTTGGAAAGATGAAATTTTGAGTCCTTATTTGGAAAGAAAAATTAGAAGGGAGGGACACAAAATACCCTAACAAACATTAAAAACTCTAACAATGATAGCAATACCACTTACCTAAACCTTCAGATTCAAAGAGGTAAGTTTCATCAACCCCAATGTCTCTACACCAGTGAAGAAAATTGGCAGTATTGTCTCTGGCAAAGAATGAACCTGATGCAGCATCTTTCTTACAAGGCACTTTTCTCATTGGAAAATTCTGGAAAAGACATAAGGTTCTTTTTATTAGACATCCATTTCAATATTATAAAATAAATGATTATTGCTTTGAATTTAACTAAAAAGTACACAACTTTAGGGAGAAAATATCTTTTTTTAAATACTTAATTTTAGTTGTAATTGACACAATACCTTTATTTTATTGATTGATTGATTGATTGATTGATTGATGCAGTACTGAGGATCGGAACCAGGTCCTCACACATGCTAGATGAGCAGTCTACCACTGAGCCACAACTCTAGCCTGGGAGAAAATATCTTTTTTTTTTTTAATATTTATTTATTTTCTCGGTGGACACAACATCTTTGTTTGTATGTGGTGCTGAGGATCGAACCCAGGCCACATGCATGCCAGGCGAGCGCGTGCTACCGCTTGAGCCACATCCCCAGCCTGAAAATATCTTTAAAAATGATTTTATTTCACTTTTAGTAAACTCAGAAAATGATTCCTTAGAAAATAAACTGGTCAAAATTATCAGTAGGATCAGACTTCTTTAATCTCTCTTTTTTAAAAATGACAGAAGAAGGAAAGTCTGACAATTCCAAAGTATATTTCTCCATACAAAATCATGGCTATGCTCAAAGTTAACAAACATACTCATTTTTTTTTTAACTTCCTTTCATGGAGATTCATGAAGTCAGTCCTAAGTTTCTCAAGGACACTATCAAAAAAGGAAGTAGTTGTCCATTCTTAATTCAGGTTCTTTGAAAAGTCAACAGTCTAAATTTCACAGATCCCTAAGTTTTTATTATCAGGTCCAAGAATATTTATTTAGATAATCTGCTGAAGCTGAGGTGGATGGAGTTACTTTGCTTTAGTTTAAATTTCTACTTGAGAAAACAATTCAAGAAAATGATTTTTTAATGTAATAGGTACAATATGCACCTCCGCCCCTTAGTTCTCTCTTCCTAGAGATAGTCACTATGACCAGTTCCTTATATACCCTTTATATAAGGTATATCCTGTTCCTATTATCTTTCAGAGGTAAGGCTTTTTTTTTAATAGACTATGTAATCATTATAAAAAATAAACAATACAGTAAATACAAAGGTAAATAGTACCCACTGAAATTCTCCCCATTTTCATGGGACATCTCTAGGCATGGCTATTTATGCAGCTGTACCTACCAAATGTCACATAAAGATACTACTCCGCAATTTGGTGTGTATGTATGTGCACACGAACTCTTATTGACAGGTTGCAGGAATCTTTAAGGGTTGAAAATAATAGATTTAAATAATCATTTCTAGTAAATGTACAATATTCTAATGTGTTTAAGAACCTTAATTAATTTTAACATGTTTTTATTGAAGAGCATTTAGGTTGTTCCTAAATTTTTTTACTAACATTTTTATAAATTGGTAATTTTCTTAGAATAAATTCCAAGAAGTAAAGAATTATACTGATGGATGAGGTTTAATCTCAATGTTTTACATATATGTATATACGTCTTGTTCACTGTCCCCCAAAACAGTGATACCACTTTATATTTTCACTTACAGTATATGAGTGTCTACATCTAAAACTTTTGAAAACACCTACATCTGATGAAAATAAAGAAAATCTGAGCTATTTCAAATCATGACCTAAGGGTCAATGAAGAAAAATTTTATTAAAATTATTCAATCTTTGGGGCTGGGGTTGTGGCTCAGCAGTAGAGCACTTGCCTAGCATGTGTGAGGCCCTGGGTTCAATTCTCAGTACCACTTGAAAATAAATAAATAAAATAAAGATATTGTGCCAAATTACAATTAAAAAATAAATATTTTAAAAATTATTCAAGCTTTAAAGAATTTACTACCAAGACACTATATAGAGACTATAAAGAAGATAATAATAATGTTGATGATGATAGTAGCTACCTGTGTGCCAATAACTATCACAGGCTCTTTTCTCACTTAACCCTTATAAACATCTGGCCCTGTAAGGAAGTACCCTATAAGGAAGGTATGATCATTGATCTTAAGAAGAGTTAGCCACAATGCATCAAGCACTATGCTAGATACTATCTGTATATTATCTCATTTAATTTCAATGAATGCTCACTGCCATGGTTTAGATATTAGGTGTCTTCCAAAAGCTCATGTGTGATACATTCCAAGAAGGTTTAGAGGTGAAATGATTGGATTATGAAAGCCTTGACCCTATCAGCGCATTAATTCCCTTATAAGATTAACCGAGTGGTGACTATACACAGACAAGGTACGGCTGAAGGAGGTGAGTCCTTAGGGGTGTGCCTTTGGGGTTTATATTTTGTGCTTCCCAGAACCATGTCCCCAGCTGCTTTCCTCTGCCATACTCTTCCACCATGATGTTCTGCCTTATCTCAGACTTTGAGGAATGGCCAGCTGTTCATATACTGAGCCCTCTGAAATCATGAGCCCCCAAATAAACTTTTCTTCCTCTAAAATTGTTCTCATTAAATTATCAGGTCTTTTGGTTACAGCAGAAGAAGAAGAAGGAAAAAAAAAAACTGATTAAAACACAAATAAATCCCACAGGACAAATGTTAATATCTCCACAGAAAACATCTTTTCAGATGTTCAAAAAGCCTAAGTAAATTCTTCAAAATATCATAGCCAGTTGTGGGATAGAAGTCTACAACCTTGTAAAGATGAAAAGAAACATACATAAACAAATTAAATTATACCAACCAAGGTATAATATCACCTCTATCAAACATTTACTTACCCCTGATTCTTCAGAGTTGCATGCTTTCACCATATTTTGAAGAACATCAATCAATTGGCATAAGAGCACTCCATTATCAAGTTCTTCCAATAGTCTTTCTGCCTTAACTTCAATACCTAAAAACAAATTTCAAAGGTAAGGTTCTTCTAAAAAGAGTAAATTCAAATAAAATGATTAAAATTTAATCAAATAAAATTAGGTTACAGCTAAAAAACAAAACAAATTCTGATCATACTCAAAATATTCCCTCTTAGAAGAATAGTTAAAACAAATAAGGTCAAGTTAAATGAAAGCCAACCGAAACAAAAATATCTGTGATGTATTACTGCAGAAAAAGATAAAGACAATTGACATGTTTCATTTAAAATAAATTCATTGAATATTAATAGTTTGCATAAGAGGATTTTTTATAAATAAGATTGATTTTGTTGTAGTTTAAAAATTAAATCTAATACCATAATAGTCAGACAATGCCAACTTTTCACCTTTAAAAGCATTATTATTACATTAAAAACTTTTTAAATTATCCAAATCATCAAACTGTTATCAGATAACCAGATCCAGTATTTCATGTGTGTTTAATTATCTTAGGAGGACCATAGATGATCTTGAAATGCCACATAAAATTCTGTACTTAAAGTGAATTTTTCTGGTTAGAAAGTTCAAAGAATTCATCATACTCTCTAATAGAGTAAAACATATAATGACAGATATTCTCTAACTTGACATTTCCTTTTGTTTCATATGTCTCTAATCCTCAATGTCTCAGAAATAGTAATTATTTTAATTACAATATAAATTTCACTCAGAATCTAATGATTTACACAAGACTGTGGAAAGATCAGTTAAAAAAAATAGACCTATGTACTTTTAGAAAAAGATTTTAATATAAACAATGAAATGTTAATTATTCAAAAGTACTGACCTTCTCACTTAAATCTCAAATTTCCTACTATCCCAGACCCAAGGTTCAGGGTGAACCACAGTATTTCCCCTGAACTGGAGGGAATTTAAGCTTGGTAGGAACAAGCAACTTAAACATTTAATTTTACTAGAGCATCTAGAACCAATATTCCTTGACAAAAAGTAAGGTTCTAAATAAATATTTATTGAATAAGAGATTATAATTTGGGGTCTCTTGGCAAACCTTACCTAATAGACCAGATAACCAGATAGACAGATCTTCTTGCATAGGCAACAGAGTAGCTTCATGCCTCACAGCTATCCACTCATCATACTGACAAACATCAGCCAACCCTGGTCCATGTCTGGGGGTCAGAGGACTCCGTGGACTTAGAGGCAGATCTTCTCCAAACCACACCTAGAGAAAACACCAATTGGCTGAATTAATGCAAACTTGGTAACAGTTACCATGATTCACATCTACATTTAAATGGCAAAGTATAAGCCAGACACAATATACTCATGCACAAAACTGTATCAACTCATAGAAAATACATAAATTAGAAGCAACTATTAGTTTAGATACCTGAAACATTTTCAATATTTAATACAATAGTGACAAGGTAAACCCCTAATAAATGAATGGATTTTACTATTGAGCCAAGAGGATAAAATTCAACAAATATTTTTCCTCCACTTGTTAGCTGAATAAGTTTAACAATGACTTGACCAGAGATTGAGAATTTCAGCTGTGAAATGGGTTAATGATATCTGCTTTTCAAGAGATATCTTTGCAGCAACTGGCATTGGGCTTTGAAGATAGAGATTAAATAAACATTTGTTGAATGAAAGGACAATTAATAAAATGTAAATGGCATTTTAAACTTTACATTATAAAAACAATGCTTTTTTAAAAAATTAATTTCTAAATATTTGATTTAAAATAAGGGAGTGGGAACTACAGATGTTGCTCAGTGGAAGTGTCTTGCCTAGCATATGCAAGACCTGGGGTTTGATCCTCAGCTTTAAAAACTAAAATAAGGAGAGAGGGAGAAAAACTAGGTCCATGAGGCAAATCTTGTCTGTCATTTGATTTTGTATGGCCCACAAGTTAAAAGAGAATTTTACATTTTAAAATTGTTGTTATGTAAGTATCTATTTCATAGCCTTGATTTTGCCTACTGACCCACTAAACCAAAAATATTTACCCATAAACAATCCTTGGTTTAGAATAAAAATTGATGTAACCATATCACCAAATTAATACTTGCAAAATTTTAAACACAACTAGATATGCTTTAATATAAGATTATTTATAGAAAAGACTATTGATTCTTTAAGTTGTAAAAGAAGTAATGATGTCATCATGAAGTCATTTTTTACAAAAGTGACAATAGCCTTTGTCCTTCTCCTTCCTGAATAATTCTGGAAGGGGTATTAGGACCCAAGTGAAGTGACCAGAAGGTTCTTGGAGGGCAGTTGCTTAGAACAACTGAGAGGTCATCCACATATGGGGATAAGATTATGCAAAGTGTCAGATCCTGAGCAGGATAATAAGGGAACCCAATGGAAGCCAGATTTCTCATTGCCAGAGAAGAAAGGACAAATATGGAATTGGGCGGGGGGTGGGGTGGGGGGGAATGAACCCTATGACCTTTTATCAGAAAGCAAAGAAGCACTCAAAAGATATGAGGACATGAAAAGAGAACAAAAACTAGCCTGAAGGGACTTCTATTGGCTACAGTGGGGGTAAATAAATGACAGGAATAGATTATACCACATTGACTAAAATAGACAACTATGAGTCCATACAGATGTAAATAAATAGGTTGAAACTTTTACAAGTATTGGGATGTTTATAACATCATTTACGCTCAAAATACTTACTTAGGGAAAAAAAGAGTAATTTTATAGTAGAGAAACGTGACAGTATCATAACCAAGTGACAGGGTGAACACTGTCAATAACCATATGCCACCGATAGAATGCAATGAGAAAAACCAGCATCTTTTAAGTAATATTTCTGCCAAGATGTACAACCTGAACCCAATAATGAGAAAACATCACGCAAACCCAAATTAAGGGACATTCTATAAAAAGGTTGTTCTAAAATATTCAAAAGTGTCAAAGTCATTACAGACTGGCAAAGAAAGATACCATTCTAGACTGATTCAGACTCAAAAAGAAACCAGACAGCAAAAGGTAACACAAGATTCTGAACTGGATATTACCAGGACAACTGGCAATATTTGAATATGACCTGAGTATAAAATGGTAGTATGTGATATCAGAATATAATTCTGATTATTTCACTGTGATTTTATAGGAAGATGTCCTGGATTTTTTTTTAAACACACGCTAAAATATTTGGAAGTGGTAAGACATTCGACTGTCCACTTGATATTTTTTTAAATATAGAACATTTTCCCCTTAAAATACATTAAGATTCATTTGAGGTAGGTCTTACTATACAAAATTAAAAGCCAAAGCAATACTACATGTAATCTAGACAAGCTTTGGAGGAAAAAAATTAAAACCTGCTTTCAGTCTCCTCTGATGAGAAATAAACATGTTTTAGAGAGAGAAAGAGAGAGAGAGAGAGAGAGAGAGAGAGAGAGAGAGATCTCCCAAAGGTAAAGAAAGAAAATTAGTAAATATAAGAGGTATGTAGGAGTAATGAAATCCAATAAAAATATCCAAAGACAAAATGAAACTTAATTTGAAGAACATTATTTTGGGAATTATAGGTAGAAACTAGGGAATGAGTTCCTAAACTTTTTTGGGTTCTATAATAATTTAGGAAAAAGATGTCATTTACTTTTCTGAATTCTCTCCAAGTAATTTCAAAGGAGTATAGCAAAGATTTACTGGTTCTTCCCTTCATAAATGTGTTATTTCTGTTTGTTAACAGAGAACTCAGTAAAGTAACTTAGCGTGCAATATTCAATCAAAAATATTTGAATAATTGAGAAAATAATATTAGCAAATGACTCTAAAATCAAAATCAAAGTGTATCTTACAACCAATCATATTTTATTATGCTATTTGTACTTTTAAATCATTGGCTGAGCTGAAAACAGGCAGAGCAGGTACAAGTGTTTATCAAGGAAAGATGAGCATAAGTTAGGAGGGAGGTTTAGAAAAAATTATGTGTAAACATGGAAATGTTAACATTAACAAAAGTCATTCTCACTTCCTGATACTTAAGAGAAGAGACCAAGGTTGAATTTTCCTTTTATTGTAAGCAGAAGATGTTATAATACCCTGGGCTACTCAGCAGCATATTAGCATTAAAAATTAGATGTTAATACCAAAACTGCACATCTAAATGCTGTTTATATGTATTGAAAGCTGCCACATTGCAGAGATTCTTAATCCATAAGCAGTTTACAGATAAACTTACATACATGAGCTTTCTTACAATTTGAATTAAATTGTATGCTTACACATGGATCATTTATCCGAGAAAGAATTCAAAGGTTTTGTCAGATTCTCAAAGAGGACTATGACCCCAAAGCAGTTAAGAACTATTGTTCATTGACTTTTAGACTGTATGTTTCCTTTATTAATCAGAATGAAGGACATAAAAGTAGGGTATGGAAGATTTTAATGTATTAAATTAATAAGAATCAATTGATTACAAAGATGTCTCCTCTCTTCAAAGTACTTATAAATAAGTAACTGTCCAATACATTAAACAGAGAAAGAGCTAAAAATTTCTTACTTTCAGCAGGGAGAGAAGCAAAAACCTCCATGAGAGATATCAAGGTTACTCTGGAAAAAGAATCAATAAAGACGGACCTGTGGAATCTAGATCAGAGATTTCACAGGACTAGAAAACAAAACCATGGGGGAAAAAAATCACCAATAAACTACTAAAGATCCTCAGCATAGGAAAGAGAAAAACATGGATAATGTGGCAATGAGAAAAGCACTCTATAAGAAATAAAAAAAAAAAACTATAATCAACAAGAAATTAGTGTTTAAAGACAGAAATGAAGAGAGGACAGAGTGAAGGAATCAAATCAAAATGGTTTTGAGAAATAAAGGAGTTCTGGGCACAATGGATGTGAATGTGAAAGAACACAAATCAGAAGAATAAGACCTCTGGGGAGACTGTCATCAATTCCCAAAAGAAAAACAGCATGATGGACTCCATCAGTAGAGCAGAAGGGTATGAGACATAACATAGGAAGGCATACAAGCAGAATCGCACTCAGGGTTGTTCCTAACCATTTGATAAACATATTCTCTTTTCTAAGCTTTATCAATTATTAGCTTGGTAAGCCTTCTTTCTTAGTCAAAAGAAAGAGAGGCTTTCATGTCACAGGTACTACCTCCAGTTTTACAACTAGATAATTTGGTGTGCCAAGTTTGGTACAACCAAACTTCTGGAGCACCTGCTAGGTACTATGCATTCTTGATGGCCCTCTGCACACGTTATCTCATTGATTCCTCACAGCTGCCCTGCAAAATAAGAACTATTATCCTCACGTTACAGGTAGGGCAGAAGATACTCAACAGTTAAATAACTTGCTAGAATATCACAACAGAAGTAGCAGAATGATGATCAGAACTGGAATCCGATTAACTCTAAAGTTCTTACTTTCCAGCACATTGTATTATCAGCTGCTTATATATTTCTAGATAACTATATTAAATATTACTTTTATCTTTAAGTTAATATTCAATCATGTTCTAGTTATAATAAAGTAAAGAAAACAAAAGGATATAAGACTAATATAACAAATACCAACCCTGAATATCAAAGATAAGATTATCCTGGCTTGTCTCATTACCCCCAGATATAAAATGAACAAAAAAATCTACTCCGTAAAATTTCAAATTTTAACCCCTAGTCATGTTCAGACATTTACAGAGCAAATGTACAATTATCTAAGAAAAAAAATATATACATATTTGTTTTCACTGAAAGTTTTTTTAACTGCAGTTATGTACTAAATTATAATAAGGGGAAAATGATAAAATATTCTAATTCTTTTATCAAAGTGGTACAAATAAGATGGATGCACCAACTGTACGATATATTTTATTCTTTCAAATGTTTAATACAAATAAAACCTTAGACTTAAAAAATCTTTTTAGAACTAGAAGGTCAAAAATATAATATTCCTGCTATCAAAATGTAATGCTTTAAAAAAAATTTTAAAGACATTTTTCCAAGAAAAATACTTACTTGAATTGCAGGCTGCATGGTCATCTATATGGAAATGAAACAGCTATTCTGAAAACAGAACAAACATTAATACAGATGATGGCAGCTTTCCCACTTCCCAAAATCCCCAAATCACAAGATTTTAAAATGTGTTTTTCTCTTATTTGACCAAAAACATTCTCTTCCTGTTGGAATAGTTTGACTATAAAAGAACTCAGTAATGACTCCCTGCTTCTTACTTCCTAAGGATGCTTCTCACTTGAAAGAGGAAAACCTGAAATATACTTTAATATGTTGTTTCTGGCACTAGTATCAAAGAATTAATGAAGCATCTGGCCAGTAACATAAAATTAACAATAAGACTTTGCTTATGTAAAAGTCTCCCAGAATTTCATTTTCCCTGTAAATATAAGATAAATATAAAAATCATAATACCAATACTGAAATTCAAGCATCTTTCAACTGATTTTCATAGGGATCATTTAAGATCATCTGGACTTTAATATAAATTCACAAGCTTATCCATAAGCTTTTTCTGCTAGTCAACAAGTTAATAAAGATAACTATCAATTTTAACTATGAAACAAAAATACTCAATTCCTTCCTGTAAAAAAATTCAAAAGACAAATAAACAAAAGAAATAACAATTTTAGTTTCAAAGTACAATTCTTGAAATCTACAGAAAAAAAGAAAAACTTTAATTAGTTAAATTAGGTTAATGTAATTGTTAATATATTTTCAGGAGAAAAGTGAAAAGCTTAAAAATGTTCAGAATATTACATACTGTATAAAAACCCAGGATTATTTGTTGCTTATAGCAAACATAATAAGCTAGTCTACTTTTCATTCTACTAAAACATATTAAGGAAAATAATATATAAAACCATTTATAAGACTAAATACTTTCAATTTCCAAGGAAAAGTTATTTTCTCCTCTAAGTCATATCAAATATACCTCATGCACACTGCCAACTATACATACCACTTTCCTTTCAGGAACATTTCTTCTGATACCAAAGTTGAACCTGAGCTAAACCTAACTGAAGAGTCTAATACTGTAACACATTTTCTTTGTGGGAAGGCAAAAGACAACAGAATGTCCTTTTTGATGTCATTTTCCTTCTCTCTACCACAGCAAAAGGCCAAAGAACAAGTGAGCATTACTAATGAGCTTGTTATGCTTCCCACGAGCTAATTCAGTGGGGAATACATTTTCCTTTAGCATAAATAATCCTTTGTCCCCAACAAAGATCCACAGTAAGAAGCTTCCGAGACGATTTTTTAAAAACGCAGCAAAGAAGCTGTTCCCATTAAAATGGAGTTCCACATAATCAGACAAGAGCTTTAACAGTTGGAACTGCCAACCCAAAACAAAAGAGAGTCTAAATTATAAGGCGTGTGCAAATCAAGAACAGTGACACATTCACAAAGGAGCTATCAGAAGAATGTTTAGCAGTTGCATTTTATGAAAAAATTCAACAAAATTAGTTTTATGAAAGAAATGAAGAATTTGTACACAATATTCAGTTACTTGAACTTTAGCAAAATCATATATATATAATATATATATATATATAAATCATTCTTGTGTAATAGAATAAAGAATAATCTGATTAGCTTCAAAAAGAAATTATTTAACAAAATAGTACTCACATAAATTGTAATGTATCCTCATAAATGAAAAGCTACTATGTATATCAATATATGCTTTTATTGAAAAACTTTTATAAACTATCAAGATTCAGTCATTACTTAATGAGTACTATGTTCCAAAGTACACAAAGAGCCAGTTTTTAATATTTTATAATCATCCTTTATTCTCTTTCTGAATCTTTTTGTGTCCCAGGCATTGAATCCTGAGAGTAGCTCCTTGGTTAGCCCTAGTCCCCACTCTGCATCATAGCCACAACTCCAGCTTTTCACTCATTACTTATTTTATCTTTCCTTAAAAGTTCCAGTCATATTTTTTTCATATAAACCAATTATACTGAACCAGTAATACGTAATATTTCCTTTTTGAAGCTGAATTTTTTTGAAGCTGAATCTTAACTAGCACTTTACTTTGCTTTTGTTTTTGTCTTTTAGGAAAAGTCTACTAATTTTTTGCCAACCTAAGGAAGCTGTTCCCCTTAGATTGGGGGTCAGGGGAGGAATCTCATGTGACAAAGTCCAAACTACACTCTAAACCTATTGGGAATCTTCCACAATACAAAAATATATGTATAGATCATAAGTTAAGGATACTAAGCTTTTAAAATCCAGGAAAATGTGAGAAACATAGAACAGGCCCATCTACCTTAGATTTGACTTGAATTAGGGCCTAACCCACTGATCCTAAAAAGTGTCAGTCATGAGACACTCAAGATTACAAGTCTTCTGGTTTGGTCATGTTTGATTTGAGAAGCCTTTAAAGACATTCAGTAGAAATGTCAGGTAGGCAGCTAGAAATACTAGGACTAAAAGTTCAGGAAGAGATTGACAGCAAATACTTGGGAAGTAAAGCCATTGTAAGGAATAGCATTTTCTGATGAGAATGGAAAAGAAAGTGAAAAGGGTCTAAGTACAAATGCAATAAGGCTCTACATTACAATCTGACTTCAGATCATGGGGAAAAAAGACAACCTGTGGAGCTGATCCTTGGGACCCTTGGCAGTAGGCTCTGAAGCTGAGCACTTTTCCATTCCTTTCCCACATTATAAAATATGATGCGGAGAGCTAAGTGTCATGACTCAGATCTGATACAAATCTGGGCTCAACCAGGAATGGCAAAAAAAAAGCAGACCAAAGTTAAAATTCTTCAGGAAAAAAAAAATGCTAATAACATTAATTGCTACTGACCCACATATTCATTCATCACTCTGTCACCAGATTATTGCCAAGATACATATACTGCAAGGACATGATAAATGCCAAAGTTGGGACAGTGGTTACTACTGAGGGTGGGGGAGGAGACTGGGGAGGAATGCACAAGGGCCTTTCAACTGAACCAGAAATGTTTTATTTCAAGATAAGTGGTAAGGAAACAGGTATTTTTACACTAGTCTGTATGTATGTATTCAAAAAATGTTTCATCATTTTTAATGCTTCATTTAGAAAAACAGTCAAAGAACATATCCTTTATGATTTATTCAGAAGTTGAAAACATTTCCCAGCTTTGAATTTTTGAGTTAAATATTTCTTATTTGTCTGATCCAGAAAATAGAAATGCCATATCTATACCAAAATATTTCACAGGGCTAGAGGTGTTGATCAGTGGTAGAATGCTTGCCTGGCATGTGTAAGGCCCTAGGTTCAAGTCCCAGCATGCCCCCGCCCAAAAAAACACACACACACACACACACACACAATATGTATTAACATGTCTTATCATAAAGACAGCACAGCACTGTAGCAGTAGAAAGTATTAGATTTATCTGTTTTGAATTCCAGCTATATCATATATATACTAGCTATAAGACCTTGGGATAGGGTAGTTAATTTCTTGGTGCTTCAGTGTTCTCATCTGAAAAACAGTAAATTACCATCTCCTTCAAATGACTGCTGTAAAAATTAAGATGATAAATACAAAGTACTTGACACATAGCTAGCATTTAACAAATGAAGAGTTATTAATTTTATGATGAGACATAATTATAGTTCATTTAATATAATTTATCAAATTAAAAAGATAAAATAAGGCTAATATTATTCAAACATTAATGATAATTTGGAAAGTTTCTTTTACTAACATAAATATGGTTATAAGTAGAAGCAAAAGTTTTATAATATCCATGTCATTACTAGAAGTCAGAATTTGTGACTAAGATCCTCTTTGCTAGAATGACTCTTCAGGATTTTTTTTTTTTTTTTTTTTTTTTTTTTTTTACATAGGGCCTTTGCTCCATACAGTCTCAATTATTTACTCATGCCCTTTATTGAACTAGGCACTATAGGTAAGAAAGGCAGTGGTGAACATAACAGCCATGTTACTGCCAAAATGAAAGTAATAAACGAGTTGGAAAGTCTGAAAATAGCAAATATACAACTGAATACACAATATTAAATCATGGTAATTGCTTTGGAGGAAAGAACAGAATACTCTGAGAGGGGTCTACTTGAGATTAAATTGAATGAAATTATTTTGCTAGAGGAAAAGCTTGAATTGAAGAATGGTAGGAATTAGCCAGAGGAAGAAAGGAAGAGGAATTATGTACTTAGAGAATGACTTTTGCAAAGGCTTTGAACAGAGAAAGTCTGATGCATTTCAAGAACTGGCTTGGGAGAAAGGGTTGGAGAGTTAGGCAGTGGCCAAATCACAGGAGGCCAAGTTGAAGAAATTAAATTTTATTCTGAATGCAGTGGAAAACTGCTAAAGGGTTTTAACAAAGTAGTGGTGACAAGATCTCACTCATAGTTTTAAAATAGCTCTCTAAGAAGACAAATATAAGTGAAATAGTGATGAGTTTCACAGAGAAAAGGGGAAACAAGAAGGAAGGTGGCTAAAGGGAAAAAAAAGAGCTAAGGAAAAAGAACTAAAGAAACAATGAGAGAGAAAAAGGGGGGCGGTAAAAACAGAGCAAAAGCAACAGAACCTAGAGAAAATGAGATGGAGAATAACCTGAAGTGGGGAAGAGTTAGAATCTACTGCAGTAGTTTAGTGACAAATGATGGTGACTGGGTTAGAATCTGACAGTGTCTCCAAAGGAATGGTTTGATAGATGCCACAATTTGGACTTGGAATCTTCTGATTTGGTCATATTTGATTTGAGAAGCCTTTAAAGACATTCAAGTAGAAATGTCAGGTAGGCAACTAGAAATACTAGGACTAAAAAGTTCAGGAAGAGAAATTGACAGCAAATACTTGGGAAGTAAAGCCATTGGAAGGAACAGCATTTTCTGATGAGAATGGAAAAGAAAGTGAAAAGGGTCTAAGAACAAGATCTGTGAAAATCCGATATTTTACATGAGAGAACTCAGCAAAAGATATAGAAGGAATAGTCAAAGAGATGCCTCATCTTTTCAACTAATCCAGGCTATAGCTTTCCTGATGGAGCTCTTTCTAGTAGTCCTTCCTGTTGGCTTGAATTAATTATATTTTTAGATCTTGAATTCACACAGTATTTCTCCTAATCACTTGCCTATATAGTATCCTGTACTATTCTGAATCATTCCTGCATATTTCTTGCTTAAGTTTCTGGATAACTATTGAAAATAGTGTTGATAGAAAGATTCAAGTCTGAAACTTAGGAAACAGATTTGGTGAGGGAAATGTGAAATCCCTAGGAAACATTGGTTGTCTCCCTTCTCCAAGAATTTCTGCTGCAGAAGAAATGAGACAGCAAAGCTTAGGAAGCAGCCACATGGTAGACATCAGGGACCTTTTTGATATTATTTATTATGTGACCTGAATTAAGGCATGATTTTGTCTCTTATTCAACATGTCCAAAGTAAAATAGAGAGAGAGATTACTGGTCAAGGTATCAGCAAATTAAATGAGCTGCCTGATATAACAGATGACTCAGTAAGAAAAAAAATAATTAAGGCTGGTGTATAGGCAGAGATTCCAAGAGAATAGGAGAGAATAGTTGTACCAAGGAACAAGGATTCTGATCAACATGCTACTCGGGAATTCAAAGGACTGCCCAAATAGAAACACATACATTTTAATTATTCCATCAGACAGAATAAGGATCCTGCACCCTAAAGGTTTCTGCACCCTAATCTCCAGAACATGTGAATATGTAACCTTACAAAGAAAGGAGGACCTTATGGATCGATTAAATTAAGAACCCTGATATGGGACAATATCCTGGTGAACCCAATTTAATCACCATAGTCCTTATAAGAGGGAGGCAGAAAGGTCAGAGTTATAGAAGATGGTGTGAAGACAGAAGCAGAGAGGGGATGCCATGATGGGGGAGAGAGTGTGTGTGTCTGTGAGCTGAGGTGCTACACTGCTATGAAGGTGGAGGGAGAAGCTAAGAAAGAAATGCAGATGGACTCTCCCCTGGAGGCTGCAGAAGGAACACAATCTTTCTGACAACTAGTTTTTAGTACCATTAACACTAACTTCTGATGCCAAAACTGTAAGATAAAAAGTCTGTTGTTTTAAACCACTAAATTTGTGTTAATATGTTATAATAGTAATAGGAAACTAACACACATCTTATCTGAAAGGAAGATTTGCCCAAAGGATCAGAACATTTGATCTAGAAAAAATAATATATATGCAAAATATAATTAGAAGGTGTAACTAAACCAATATGTGAAACTTCAAGGAAAGGGGCACCAGCTGCATCCAGAATGCTTAAACATGCAAAACTGCGAGGCCAAACCCATTGTGTGTGCTGTGTGCTAGCTCCTGTCATCACTGTCATCACTGTCAATTAGTCCTGCCTTTGTCTATCCATTCCTTCATTCATTCATTTAAATCTACAGTTTTTCTGTGTCTACCATCTCACAGAACAGCACCAACATTCACCAAGTTATCAAAGCATCCTGATTCCTTCCTCTCCCACATCTCTGCTCCTCTCCTTGTTGCTATCTTTCCTCAGTCAAAACAATGACCACATTGTATTTCCACCTCCACATTTTCTCTTTAATACCTATGACTACTCTTCTAATTCAAGCCACCATCATCTTTCTACTAGCTAGCTAAAACAGGCACCCTTTCTTCAGCCTTGTAAGTCTCCAACCTGTTCTTCAAGCACTGTAGCCAGAGCAATCCTTCCCAAACTCTGGGAAAGACATGGCACTATTCCCCTCCTTACCAAGCTTCACGGTTCTCTTTATCCTTCAGGATAAAGCCCATGTCTTGTAACAAAAGCTTACATGATCCTGGCCAGTCTCTTAACCCTTACACTTTAGGCACATTGAACGTTTTCTTAGACCCTCAATCACCATGTTCTTGGTTTCTGCACCTGCTAATCCATAAAACACTTCCTCTTCTCCTCCAGATTCTTCTACCCATCCTTCCAAGCCAATTCCTTCAAAAGTCTCCCCTGAACCACCTCCTGGTTATTTAGTAACATATAATATGCTTCTGATTTTACTATACCCTATACTTTAAGATCTTTAAAAGTCAGTAACATTCTCCATTTCTACTAAATTAGCACTGGAATTACTTCTAAAAATAATTTTTGTATATATCACTAAAAGGAATATGAAATTATAAAATGAATCTGTTATATATTCAGTTACAGAAAAAGCAGCTTTAATAAGAGATGAAGACTTTTAAGAGAAAGAAATATGATTTTTACAATTTAATAAAACAAAACATCACATGTTATTTGAAAATATGGAGACTATCTATTGGTTGGAAATCTTTGCTTTTTTTAATTTGAAAATATCCTCTTGCAATGTTCAGCAAGGATTTAACCAGAATAACCTAATCGTAATTACAGTAGAAAGAATTTTTCATGTGTCATAAAATTTTGTGGAATACAAAACTTTTTAAATCAAAGTTAAAATCAGTTCACCTTTACATACAGTAGACTAAAAAACTATATGGAATATATGCAGTACACTAATATAAGGAAATGTAAGAAAAATATCTAATTATCCATTAACAAAAAAACTGCTCAAAGAGCTTATGGGACACTCATGCAGTGGACTTATTAAGCTACTTGAAAGAATAATATAGAACTCTTATCTCTTGATACAAAAGGATGTCTACTATCAGGCAACCTGTAGGACAATATGTATAATGTTGCTCAGATCACAGTTTTTTTTTTTCTAAATTATGAGTGTGTGTAAAAAAGAAAAAAAATTCTAAACATGGTTAAGCATTTTTTCAACAACCAGTTTTATTTTTTGAATCAAACTATAAGTAAGTCAGAGGCTAGAGGTATAGTTCAGCAGTAGACTGTTTGCCTGGCATGCATAAAGCCCCTGGATTCAATCCTCCCTCCCTCCCTCCCTCCCTCCCTCCTTCTTCTCTCTCTCTCTCTCTCTCTCTCTCTCTCTCTCTCTCTCTCTCACACACACACACACACACACACACACACAGTCATCCATCAAGTCATTATGTTTAATACTGTATATAAAATAAGCCCTTCCCCACAGCTAATATACTTTCTCTTTTTTTCCATATTTTTTATTGGTGCATTATAGTTATACATAATGGTGGGATTTGTTACATTTTCATACATGCACACAATATAACAATACTACTATGCTTTCTTATAATAAATTGATGTTATATGACAGAAAGAAAAGAGTCTCCATTAGTCAGCATTCCAACAATATCCAACATATGACTGGATAATATTACAAATTCCTATGATACTGTCAGTAGAAAAGATAAAACTACATTTAGTGTATCTGTTACATTTTGTTACATTCTAGTTCTTTAAATTTATAATTAATTTATGAAATACACAGTAACTTTCTGTAAACTAAAACATGCTATTATGTAACAATGTAATAAGAAAACCTGAGTTTTTAGAAAGAGAAACACCAAAGAAATACAAGTATAGTTATTGTCTGTATCTTGTAAACATTATCTCTAAGGCATTTCTCTATGACAATTAAATTGAAATTAAAAATAAGGAAACTCAATGTGAGATAAACTGACAGAGACTCAAGTTTCTATTCTCTCAAATCCAATGCATATCATTTAGCTCATTAGGTATGTAAAGGTATATTTAATCAAGGTAGGGAAAACAACAAGGAAAAAGTAAAATACACTCATACATTTCTGAATAAAGTAAAATATAATAATATTGTATATATTAACATTGATTCTTTACTTTCCTCCTTAACAGTTGGTTTTAAAACAATTACTTGAGAATCTGTAAAAGCAAAAAAAAGAAAGAAAGAAAAGCAATTATTAAAGTAACTAAAACTTTTTCCCTTACCTTCAAGGTTAAATTAAGAAATTATGAAAAAAAAAAAAAGAGTGGTCACTTAGCAAAATCATAGTGAATAAACAAAAACTAAGTGGGAAACTATGGTAGGAAACATTACTTCTGAACTAATTTTCAAACACTGTTGGACTTATTTAGTTTTTTACTAAAAGTATACATATTATTGACATTATTCTTTCATCACACATTTAAGTTTACCATCACAGGTATTTCTCATTGTTTTTTAATTAATAAAATATTCAAAATAAACTCATGTCCATAACAGAAACAAATCTGGGCCATACAGAAAACCCAGTCCAAGAAGTTCTTATGTTAGGAATGTAATGCAAAAATAGTGGGATACAGAAAAAAGAGATTAGACAGTCTGCACTGGACTCTGGGTGGACCTCACTAGGTTGTTTCCCTTCTTTTAGCTTTAGTTTTCACATCTATGACATGGAGATAACAACAACTCAATTGCAGAATTACTGATAAATTTAACAAGGTAAAAGTAAAGTACCTAGAACACTTTATGGCACATTCTAGGTAATAATGTGTTTGACAATCAGCAACATAGTGTTTACTGTTTCAGATATGATCTTTAATTGCATTTCATGTATTAACTTAATCAATGAGTGATAGTTGTCTTTACCTCTGGCACTGCCTTCACCTGATTCTCCCCACATTTTGTGGATAGCTTGCAACTTTTAATCCAAGTTAAACGGTATAAAAATAATAATAGCTATGTATCAGGGACTGTGCTAAACTAGTTATGTGGATTATTTCATTTAATCCTCACATCAATAAAGTAGGAACTATTATTAACCTTCTCTTACAGATTAGAAAATTTAGGCTTAGAAAGATTAAATAACTTGCCTACGGTCACACATCTAGTGCGATCTGATTTCAGATCCATATATGTAGCAACTTCATCCCACCAAAAGGAAAAATACTACTTCTAATTCAATAACGTCCAAATGTCAGACACGTACCATCAATACTTTTTTTTTTAAACGGTTGAGTCAGAAGAACAACACGTATCAGGAGCTACACCAGAAGACTTTCACTAGTTTCCTCTCAAAAGAAATGTAAGTAGCTCGAAATTCCAATTCCTAATCACTCAAGCATCAAGAGAGGGGATCAGATAGCAGTTCACCAACTGCTTATTTTCCGAGAGTAGCTATTACACTCTCCACACGCAAAATAAAACCCCAAACTCTCACCTAGACTGGGCTTGCAAAAAAAAAAAAAAAAAAAAACTTCACTTATAGACCCCAACATTCGAAACTTTAAAAAGCTGATCCTTCATTTAAAAAGGACAAGAGGAAAACAGGGGTAATTGCACAGGGAGGCATGCTTTCCAAAAGTGTCCTCTGACTTCTAGGGACATTTGCAAAGTTTTTTCTCTTGCCAGCCTCCCCCAAACTGAGGGGTGTGGGTGGGAAAGCACTGTGCAAGGTCTCCAGTCACATCCCCTAGTTCCGTACATCTGGGACATCTGAACCCTGCAGGAACTACGGAGTACAAATAGGGAAGAGACTGTAAAGCCTGCTAAAGGGCAAGATGACCCTGTGTCGTTTCCTGAGCCAGTGACTTCATTTCTTTGCGAGGGTGATGATGAAGAATCAAGTGACCCTCGTGCTACGCGCTTGAGGATGAGGGTCCCCAGGAAACCCCACACTCGCTTCAGGCTTTGATTTCTCTTCGGATTCTAAGACAGGACCGGCATGGACCCCAAACCTCTTCCCCAGCCTAATCCACACGCACCTGCTGCGCCCCTCCCCACCGCCCCCGCACACCTGCCACCCCTCTCTCGGCACCAGGGTGGGCAGGTGAAGGCAAGCAGAACTTCACCTTGACAGCTCCAGGAACCAATCAGGGCACGCGACTCCCACACCCAGCCAATCACAGAGCCTCTGGGATCCCGCGGCTCGGAGGCCCAACCGAACCTCCACTCTCCTTAGCAGCCGCTGGGGGCTCCTTCAACCTCAAGCTGAGGCGCGAGAGACCAGAGAAGACGAGGAAAAACTCACGAGGGAAAGAGAAGGCACACAAGAAAGCACTCACCAGCCCAGGTGCGGGAGGGTCACTTCTCCCTGCGGGACACTTTAGCTCAATCTGTGCCGAACTGCACGCCCCGGACCAACCGCCGCCGCCTCCAGCGTTCGCCGCTGGGCGCCGCCCGCCTGTTTCGAAGGAACCAATCAGAGCTTGAGGGGCGTGGCCTGGATGCCCCTCCCCAGGACCGCCCCGGCTAGCCCCAGACCCGAGCGCGTCCCAGTTCTCTGGGTTCTCTGCCCATCACCTCCCAGAGGCTGGGGACTTTGGAGCCCCTCTTTTCACTAAAAGACAAAGTGGCTCAATTACAGAGCAAGTCCTCCCATCTGCCCCCCCAGCGATTCGAACAACCCCTCTATTTGTCCTGATATGCAGGAGAGGTGAAGGAATCTCACCTCTAAAGACTGCTTCCTAAGCATCCTGGAACACCGCGGGGTGGAGTTAAAGGGCCTTTCCCTTTTATCCGGATCTGTTAGGAGCCGCTCCCAATCCTAAATCCACTCTTGTCCTGACGGCGCCACAGCTTCTATAGATACACTGGGGTTTGACTTAGTTCATTGGGCTTTACAATATAAAGATTTCTTGAAAGAAAAAAAAATAACAACAACAATTACCACTACTAATAGTAGTAGTCAACAGGGATATATGTGGTCCTAAGCAGAAATCATTCAGAGAGCATCCCCTCCTCTCATGCATGTGAGAGCCCAGAGGACTCTTGTAGCTCCAGATCACAACTGGAAGCAAATGTTGGCTCTTCCTTCAGGAAACTCCAAAACCAGACAGGACAGGGGAAGTGAATATTAACCTCGACAAAGGGGATGCTAATTTAGTTCCAAGAGTTGAAATAAAACAGAAACTATCTCAGTGTAACACCGTAATGATGTCATTGTTTCAATGTGATTATGTCATTGTTACAATGTAATAATAGATCTGTGAGAACTGTAAGTGTGGCTTATTCATGTGGGGAAAATTGCCGGCTAAAAGCCAGGAGATCTTTGTTCTAATCCTGGCCCTTATTCTCCTGTTATTTTTTTTTTTTATCTTTGTCCAATCACGTTATCTCTCTGTCCTTTGTTCTCCATCTCTAAAGTATGGACCTTGAACTGAAATGATCATCTCTCTAGCTTTTATTCCGTCAGTCTCTCACCAAAAATAATTAGACAAATGGTTGCTACTGAAACTAAAATCAAGAAGGTAATCTAAGACTTCAAAGTGCCCAGGAGCATAGTAAAGGCTAAATGAAAGTCAGTGAAAGAGGGAACACCCCACAGTCCTGGAGGTCGATGGTCAGAGGTTTGAAAGGAATTGAATTTTGAAGGATAAGAATCTGCCAGAAGGAGGAGGTAATTTTGAGTAAGGAATGCTTTCCAGGCAGAGAGAACAACTAATGCGAGGCTCAGGAGACGCGGGGGCATGTGGAATCTTCTGGGAATAGTAATTTTAAATATCAAAGTTTGGAGATGGGGGACAGATCATTGGGAAGGGTAGGCACAGATGACAAGCCTGATAGGTACTGGGGGGTGTAGATTCTTTCCTGCAGGCAGGATGATCACTTGGGGAAATCATTTTCAAAGATTTCTGAAGAAGGGAGTAAGACAAGTGGCAATGCCAAAAATTGAAAAATGACAGTTACCTAAAGTAGCTCAGAAGGGATAGTGAGGAAACATGTTTGGAGTTACCTAAGGGGCTAACTTATCTTAGTTATTATGTGATAGTGGTGAGGATCTAAGGAATACAGGGAAAACCAGGTATGGGGAAAGAATAGTGCAGTTTGGTTTGGGGTGTGTTTGTTTGAAATGCAAAAATAAATTGAAATTAGAGATGCTTCAAAGATGGTTGGAAAGTTAGGTTTAAAGTTGTTTAAATTGGTCTGTGCAGGTGATATGGATTTGAGAAGTCAGTTCAACAATATTACTTAACATTGGCTCTGCATCAAGCTCTGTGTACACACCAAGGATCCTACTCTCACATAGCTTACATTCTGGGGTGAATGGGTGAAGATGGTCATTAAAAGTTGACATACAAGTGGTAATTGAACCTGATCAAAAACACTAGTTGTTGCTGCTGCTGCTGCTCCTCCTCCTCCTCCTCCTCCATCTTTTTACTAAATCCCCTGTGACTGCAATAGATATATATTCATAGGACCTGTTCAAATTGACCTATGTTTTCTTCTGTTTCTATTTAAAACTAAGAGGCAGTTTATATACTGCTTCATTTTGAGTTGAGGCTTTAAATTGATTTGTTGAACCCTAACTTCAAAATATGTACATTCTCTACAGAATCTTAAGAATAAAAAAATCATGGGCTGGGGTTGTGGCTCAGTGGTAGAGTGCTTGCCTCTCATACATGAGGCACTGGGGTTCTATCCTCAGCACCACATAAGAAATATAAATAAATGAAAACAAAGATATTGTGTCCATCTACAACTAAAAAAAAAAAAAGAATAAATAAATCACTGGGTGTGGTGGCACACACCTATAATCCCAGCAACTTGGGAGGCCGAGGCATGAGGATTACAAATTTTTGAGGCCAGCCTCAGAAACTTAACAAGACCCTGCCCCAAAATAAAAACTAAAAAGGACTGAAGGGTGTAGTTCAGTGGTAGAATACTCCCAAGTTCCATCTCCAATATTGCTAAAAAAAAAAAAAAAAAAAAAAAAAAAAAAAGAAGAAGATTGTGTTGTATAGATTTTGCTTACTGAGTCATTAATTTTCAATTGTTCTTTTATATTTTCTTATGTGTACATATGTACCTATATATTTGAATATTACTTATTAAAAATTGAAACTATGCTTGTATGAAGTATTATTTTACTACACAGAAAAGACATACACACACACACACACTCTTAATATTTTTAAATCGTTTACTGAAACTTTGCTAGCAGGTTATTTTGTGTTTATTTTCATTTTATTCTCATTATATATTTCTCTATAAAAATATAGAACAATGTCTCATAATGGTAATGGTGGCGGAGCATGGGAGGAATGGAGAAACTTTAGATAGGGCAAAGGGGAGGGAGGGGAAAAGAGGGGGCAAGGGGTTAGGGATGATGGTCGAATGAGTTAGACCATCAGTCTATGTATACATGTACTAAGTACATGTATAAAGACATGAATGGTGTGAAAATACTTTAGGTACAATCAGTGACTTGAAAAATTGTGCTCTATATGTGTAATATGAAATAAATTGCATTCTGCCATCATGTATAACAAATTAGAATAAATAATTTAATAAAAAAGATGAATCTCTTAAGATATAAAGTAAATATCACACATGTGTATATAAGTGTGTATACACATACACACACACACACACACACACACACACACAAATATACATATACATGGTGGCAAATGATCCAGAATCAGGAAATTTATGCAAATCACTACTCTTGAACCCCATATTCCTCATTGGTTAAATGTAGAATTGGGTAAGGAGTTCCCTTCTAGATTCTTTGATTCATTTGTGCATCTCTCCCTGCCTCCATCCCTTCTCTACTTCCAGACACACACACAGACACACACACACACACATACACACATCCATTTGTTGCTCCCTCTGCCTGGCTTTTACATTAATTCTCAGTTGCTACCCCATTCCCTAAGCACACTGACCATTTTACCTACCTTGATTTTCACACTGCAATTAGTAATTGAAGGTTCCATCTAATAAGCTGCAACCTGCTTTCATGTGCAGGCTTTCTAATTGGTGGTTGGGTTAATAACCATGTTCTAGAGGATCTCTCTTTACTTGTAATTGGCATACTGGTAACATGCAAAGCAAGACTCACCAGTTTGTGTCCGTCAACTGACAGTCTATTAGTTTTGACCTGCTAGTTGTGAAGATGTGCCCCATTTTAAGAAAGCACCATATTTAGAAATCTAAATTTTTTAAATTATTACATTAGGAATTATCATTCATCTGAATAAAACACTCTATAATACAGAAGTGTCTACAGTCTGGCTGGGCACAAAATCACGAGCCACTCAAGCAGGAACAAATTTTATTTCCAAAACTCCTGCGAATGCCCCACACGCGGCCTTCTCCCGGGACACACTACACCAACAGCAAATCCCTCCTCCGGAAATCCCTCCTACAGCACCTCCCCAACCAATGGGAACTCTCCGGGAGTGAGAGCAGCAGGCTGAGGCGGACAGCAGGGGTCTAATCTCCAATTGAATGCACAACTTAACATAATCATTATCATCTCAATGGCTTGCTGGCATCACCTTTCAACCAAAAATGCCATGTGTCATTCCTACTTGGCTATGGCTCTCAGCAAGTGTCTCTAAAAATAATATAGGCCTTGGATATTGAAAGTCCTACAAGAGTGCTTCTGTGGCTTCAAATATTCTCTGGAAGTTGATTTTTGTTTTGCTTTTAATTGGATTCTTAGTTCATTTTCCCTGTATTTTGTCACTGTTGTTGCTCTTTCTATATAAATTGTTTTGAGTGCTTTGACATTATTGAATATCAGCTTATGGATTGTGCCTGTGTGACATACTGGATGAAATCTTTGGGTAACAGAGATCTTGATTTATGCACAATTAAACTATCCATTCAGCAGATAATCTACTGAGATCCATTTACACTAAAATAGTATGTGTAAGTAGCTCAACAATATGAAATTTTACGATAGCAACAGTTGTGGTTAAAAACAAAAATATTGTGTTAAATCTGTAAAGGGGTTGAATAATGTGCCCCAAAATTCATGTCCATCTGGAACCTTAGAATATGACTTTTTTTTTTTTTTGAAATAGGTTCTTCATGGATGTGAAGGTAAAGATTGAGAAAAGATGTTACTAGATTAAGGTGAACCCCAAATACAATGAGAGTTCCTGATGAGGGTGGAGGAAGAAATACCAACCATGCATAGACAGAGACAGAGATTAGGATTATGTAGCCGTAAACCAAGGGATGCCAGGAGCTATCAGAACCTGGAAGAGGCAAGGGAAGATTCTGTTGGCACCTGACTTTAGATTTCTGGCCTCCAGACTGTGAAATAATAAATGTCTGTTGTAAGCTGCCCAACTTGTGGTAACACGGGGGCCCTAGGAAACCTGTGCAGCCTGTATCTGGAGAGAAATGTGAAAGTCCTACAACAGAGCAAGAATGACTACATTGAGATACACTCTCCATTCATTCCTCCACTTCATCTACGAGATGTGGTCACAGTAATAACAGTGTGGCCCATGCCAGGCTTTCACGGAAACTATGTTACCTCTAATTGGCTTATCATCTAAACAGCATCAAATTTCTACCAGGGAACAAGCCGGGGAGGAGATGTTCTGGTGTGTGTAACTAAAATGCTAGCATAGAACTTTCTAACTTCAGGCCCAGTTTGATATAAGAGTTCAAACAATATCACTAGAATCCAGTCTCTGTTGATTCTACTTCTCACGTTGGTTTTATTCTCAGATTCCCTCTGGTTACCAGATGGTTTCCAGAAGTTCTAGTTCCACATTCTCTTAGCTTCAAATCTAACCTTCAAAGGCAAGTAGCTCTGAAGAGTGAAGCTCAGGTTAGAAAACACAAATCACTCTGGGTACTCCAAAAAGAGGAAACTTAACATGAACTTGGTTTTATAGGAAATGGAAAAGCTGCAAAGATAAACAGGAGCAGATGAGATAACCCAGATATGAGCCATGTTACGCAGCCACTACAGTCCCAGGGCCTGGAGGTCAAAAAGAGGAGTTCAGAGGCCAGTGCCATAGGCATTAGGGCAGGATTTGCCCAATAGGACTGGGAGCCACATGAGAGATATGATCTGAGAGAGCAAGGGAGAAATACCTTGGCTTTCCTTTTGTTCCCATCCTCCAATTTTTCACCAGTGCTTTTGAAAGGGTAAAAGAAACTGAAGTCAAAATGTAAAGGACCAGGTATTGTAAAGCTTCTAAGCTGCAAAGCCTGAGTTAAAATGTAAAGGACCAGGTATTGTGAAGTTTCTGAACTGCACACAGAACTTGAAATTCCTGTAGCTGTTAAGACAATTCCCGGGACTGCCCATTAGATATGTGTAGGAATTCCCCCTGACCACTTAGTTGTTTAACAACTTGGGCCCAGTGCAGCTCAGCACGTAGGCACCTCAGGGCCTAAACCAATCAGTTTGAATGTGTACCCCGCTTTAGGACTGACCTATCACCCCCACCAGACCTGTTCCCGCCAATGAATGGACTAATCATGTTTGAGAGTTGTTGTTCAATTTTCCTGCGCCTCATGATGATTTGCTCTGATGTATGCAAAGCCCCGCCCTCCCCAAAAAGTGTACTTAAGCACTGCTTATCCCCTGCTAGGGGCTCTGGGCTGCTCTCCCTTCTTGAGTGAGCATGGAGCCCCAGCATGCTGGATCTTCAATAAACCCCCTTTTGCTGTTGCATGAGTCGGTCTCTTGGTGGTCTCTTCCTCCTTCGCTCGCTGTCCCTTACACTTTCTGTTGATTGAACCTGCCAAAGCCAGTTGACAGGCGAACCTATGGAATGCAGCCTGTTAGGGGTTAACTCTCCCTCCCAGTATAAACACAGCAAAGAAGGGGAAAGGGGGATGGATCTGAAAAGAATTAGCATACATTTGTGAGGTTTTTTGCTGTGACCATGCTATATAAAACAATGCCCAATTTCCAGTAGCTTATAAGAATAACCATTGATTTATCTTGCTTGGAGATCTGCAAGTTAGCTGATGATGGAAGTGGGGAAATGCTGCTTCAAACCATAGCTCAGGTTTAGGTACACACCTTCTGACTCTTATTCTAGTACTTGCAGCTATCCAGGGCATGCTTCTCACAGCAGATGGCAGAAGTACAAGAGCAGCAAGTAAAAACATGTGATGTCTCCTAAGGCCTCAGCTCTGAACTGGCACACTGTCACTTCCACCCACATTCCATTGCCTGAAGCAAGCCACAAGGACAAATGTAACATCAGTGGGCATGATGTGTGTTCTACCTACTCTGGTGAGAGGCATTGAAATTTGACAAGGCAAAGGTCTGGGCATAAACTTCTATGACAGAAAGAGGGTGAAAAATTTGGAACAATAATACAGCACAGAGACAGGAAAATGCCAGGCACTTCTGGCTTCCCGAAAATATCCCAAGCAAAAGATCTCGTTTTCTTTAAATGGGTCACGTGCCCAATCCTAAACCAATCACTGTAGCCCAAGATGTGTGATGCTCTGATTATACCTATTTGAGTCACATTTCTGACTCCGGAGCTGGGAATGGAATCAATCCATCCAAAATACATGACCAAGCCAAGAATGTTCAAAATAAAACCCACTACAGTCACCTAACACCCTATTGTGATATATAATCATTTACTGTATTTATTCTTTTCATGACAGGGAAAAAATAACTGTAATTTTGTAAAAAGAAAAAATATCTGGGAAAACAAATTTGACTATAGAAGAAATAGTGAAATTGGTTTCTAATTCTTGATAACAACAACAACAAAAAAAAAAAACTAAAAAAACAGTTATACATACACAGACACAAATTTCCTTCAACCAGCCCTGACACCAACTGGATGTCCTTCAATTCATTTCAGTTCTGACACGAATTACTCAGACTTAGTGCCAGTCTCACAGTTCGAGGGCTCAGGACAATAAGATGGCCCTCACTTCAGACATCAGCCCAGGTTAACACTATGCTTCTGATCAACCAATTGGGTTCAATAGCTTGTTAAAGTACTTGGGGAGACATCTCAGTCCCGTGACCAGTTTATCATCAAGAATACTTCTCAGGAACAGCCAAATGGAAGAGATACACAGGACAAGGTCTGAGGGAGGGAAGGAGCACCTCCCTGTGTTTACCAACCCCCTAAATTTCCAAATCTCATTGTTTAGGGGTCTTTAAGGAGATTTCATTACATAAGCATGATTTATTAAATTATTGGCTTTTGGTGTTTAAAGCCTATCTTCAGCCCTTCTTTCCCCAGAAGTCAGGGGTTAGGGCTGAAAATTCCAACTCTTTAATCATTCAGTTGGTTCCTCTAGTTGCATCCCAACCTGAAGTGATCTAGGGGCCCACCAAGAGACACCTCATTAATAAACCTAGGAATGGTTGAAGGGAGCTTGTTACAAATATCAAAAGATTATTCTTTTAACTCTATCACTCAGGGATTTCCAAGGGTTTTTGAAGCTCTGTGTCAGGAACCAGGATCAAAATCAAAATATGTTTTGTTTGTTTTTGGTAGTTGTAGATGGACAGCATTCCTTTATTCTGTTTATTTTTCTGCGGTGCTAGGATCAAATACAGTGCCTCACATATGCTAGGCAAGTGCTCTGCCACTGAGCCACAACCTTTGCCCCAAAATATGTATTTCTTATAGTATCATAATTAGTTTTCCATATGGTAAGCATCATTGTTTGCTATTATAAGGTCATAATCATTTTAATAAATCTAGATCTACAGGATTAACCTTCTAGCTCTGTCCACAGCACCCTCACAGTCCCCATGTCTCACAACTTCCCCCAAAAGATACCTTGTGATCTGGAGACACCAAACCACACACAGTTCCCCAAAGCTGCATCTACCCTTTGAGACACTCAGAAATTTATTTGTCTTAAGTGTCTTTTCCTCACCGGCCCTCTCCCCATGGGCCTGCCTATATTCTCACTTGCTTCTTCATTAATCAACTATATCCCTTTAATCACTGGAGGTAGATATCTTCACTTTACAAAGGTGAAGCTAAAGTTTAGAAAGGAATGGTGCTCCTTGCCATTGTCCTAAAGATTAATTTTGGTCTTCTGGGGTATCTGCATAATTCCCACCTTCTTCCTGGTGCCCTTCTTTCACCTTGACTCCTAGCCATGGAATCCAGGGCTATCCTTTGAAACCTAAAGGAAATGCCATCTTCTCCAAGACTTTCCCCAATTGGGTAAGCCCACAGAGCTTTTCCTCTGCACCCCAGGACATCCCCTCCAGTTGATTACTGGGTCTTGATCATTTTTGTATCCCTCATGGAGTTTTACCAAAAAAAAAAAAAAAAAAAAAAGCATGCACTTAATTGTATCAAGATAGAATCCACTCCCTTTTCCACTGTCTACTTATTTTTAGAACTTCAGGGTTGCTTTAGTATTTTAATACAGAAAAAAAACCTCTTTGTTTGCTAAGCAAGCACCATTTTGGCTGACTTCAGGAAAAAGGAAGATTTAAGATCATCATTTATAGAAGGTGTGTTTTTGTATTCACCAAAGAATAATGGGGAGAAGAAAGCAGCCATAGAACAATGAAGGAAGGAAATGAACTAATTCCTGCTTTGGGGGAAGTATACAACAGCTGTGCACCCAGCTGTAGGAGTGTTTTCAAATAGCAAAACAAAACAAATGCAAAAGTGATTAATTGTATACACGGGAGCCACTAGTGAGCACTTTAAAGAGAGATAAGGGTATGTTCCCTCACTGTAGTTAACTGCCTGCTCTCAATTTGTAAATGCAGTGTCAAGACTGTAACTAGGGAGAAAAGGGATGCCTCGAGGGGATATTTTACATGAAAATCATTAACTTTTCTCTATTCTATTCTCTTTGAACTTCAAAGAAAATGAAATGATCACAGGGCTATTACAAATGAAAGAATGTGCACCATAACTTCTCCAGACTGGAGAAAAGGACCATTTAGTTATAAAGATTTATCTTCCTGTAAAAATTACCACCCCCCAGTTCTACAGGATGTCTTACATCACTTAAAGAAATATTTGTCAAATTTTGTTCCCAGAGAAGAGCCTTTTGCCATTATGTTCAGTTTATTGCTAAAATTGAACACAACTCTTTAACAAAATAGAAGCAATAGAGTAAGAGAAAGAGCAAAATGGGTTTCCCCCAGTTCAACAGACAGAATAGAAGTGACAATCAATTTAATTAGGCAACAGGGCATGCCAATTAGAAAGTAGGATTCCCTGAAGCCTTGTAAAATATAATATAGAGAAGTAATTCTATCTAACCTCATATTTACAGCTGTGGAAGTTATATAATTACTGCATAAATATTCATCAAGATTTTTGAGTGAAACCAGGTACAAATGAAATAAAGGGAAGTCGTACATCAGATTTATATCACAAGGGGGGAAAGGAGCTCAACACTGCACATCCCAGATTTCACAGAGCAGTGGGGTAAACTTGTGATCGTTCACTCTCCATGACATCAGCATCTCAGCGTGGTGATGGTTGAATGTCCGCAATTCCGTCAGGCGACCCAGAAGACAGGCAAAATGCTGAGGATTTTCAGGCTGATGAATCTTGCACAGTTTTTGTAACACATCGAGCAGTGGTTCCTGAAGTTTCTCCACTGCCTCTCTATCCTTTATGTATTGTCTATCTGTTTTAGAGTTTAAAATAAAGTGACAAAATTAAAAAGTGGGAAAGCGTTAATTTGGCATATTATAGCAAGGTTAACTTTTGGGAAATGCACATGTACACTCAAAATGTACAAATTAATATACACCCATGCAATCACATGTACATCAAGATATGAACATCTAATGCTCCCAAGAATCCCCCTTAATGTCCCCTCCCACCAAAGCCCCTGAAGGTAATCCATGTGATAGATATAAGTACCCTTTCTGATGGGTATAATCCCAGGGGTGAAATTGCTGGGTTAAAGAATATCTATGTGTGTAATTTTAGGAGGAGGTTCTGCCCAACAGTCAGTCAGTCTTTCTTTCTTTCTTTCTTTCTTTCTTTCTTTCTTTCTTTCTTTCTTTCTTTCTTTCTTTCTTTCTTTCTTTCTCACTAACTGTTTATGGCTTAAAAGAAAAAGAGCAATTAGCTTCTGCCTCAATATCATGCATAAAAATGGCTTAATAATTTTTTTTCTTTGTGGTGTTAGGGATTAAACCCAGGGAGCCTTGTGCATGTGAGGCAAATACTCTATCAACTCAACTATAGCCCCAGCCCTAAAAAAAAAAAAAAAAAAAAAAGTTTAAGGCAAGCATTATAATTGTGCTTTACAAATCCTAAACATGGCACAATCCTGGCATTACTTGCTCCCAAATACACTTACAAGTGAATTTTACGTACAGAGGTATCAATATTGTTTAAGACAAGAAAATCGGAAGCATCACATTATATAAACATATGGTAAAGATTTAGTAATTGTACATCCATACAATGGATTATTATGCACACATTATAACAAACTTTTACCAATATAATCATAACAGTTTACAATTGTAAATTAATACAACTGTAAAATAATTGGAATGACTTGGAAAAGGTCTATTGACAAGCTATAAACTTTTAAAAAGCATAATATGTTCTCTATTATTATTATTATATGAAGTACATAATTTATTATTTATTTATTCAATACCAGTGATGCTTACCTACCAAGGACTATCCCTAGCCCTTTATATATTTTATTTTGAGATAGGATCTTGCTAAGTTGCTTATGGCCTCACTAAATTGCTGATGCAGACATTGAACTTGTCATCCTCCTGCCTAAGCCTTCTGAGCTGCTGGAATTACAGATGTGCATCACCACGCCTGGCTAATAATTTCATTTATAACCCTGCTCAAATGTCAACCACTTAGAAAAGACTTCTCTGACCACTATTTAAAATATCATTATCCTACCACTTTCTTTCCTTATATTCTCATCATTACATTTTTGGAAGCATTTTCTATCTCCTGAAAATTTATTTTTATCAGTTTCATCATTTAGTATCTTCTTTGTACTAGTAGAATGTGAGCCTCATGGGAGTTGTATCTTATCATATCCCTAATGTCTAGCACATAGTATATGTTCAACATGCATTCACGGGATGCACAAGGGTGATGTTTGGGAAAAAAAAGATTAAGAAATACACTAAAATGTTAACAATAGCTCTATTTGAATGGTAGAACTACAGAGCATTTTATTTGTCCTTTATGTTTCTGTGTTTTCCAAATTTCCTTTAATAAACATTATTACTGTTATGCCAAGGGGAAAAAAACAAAAGGTATAAAAATTTAATGCCAACTTGAAATTACCTGGAGAGAGGATAACAATTGCTGTAAGGAGAGCATACTCTTCTTGAGTCATTTTCAATTCCCCAATACTTTTATAAAAACTAAACATAGGTGTGATATAGTCATCAGAGATACCTACACGAGAAGGTTGAAAAATTACAATTATAGTAATATTTTTTAAGGACTAAAAAGCTTAAAACTAGAAACACATTACATAAACATATGATGATCTCTATCCCCAGAGGTGCACATTTAAATAATCATATAATTTAAATTCAGTCAAAAGCAGAACATGGCATAGAAGACCAATTGATAAAATCCTCAAAGTACAGATTTCAGCCGTGTCTTTGTTTCAGTCACTACTGTCTGACATTAAATAATAATGCTTTTGAATTGCTAGAAAGAATTTCAAAATTTCACCATTTTCTAGATGGAGCTTAGTTAAATCTTGTGTAATATTTATATCTATAATCAAGGCATAGATGGCATCTTAAACAAATGACAAAAAAAGTTGTTCTTTAGTCCAGAAGTATTGACAGCTCTGTTGAATACACTGGCAGTGTTCCTATCAAAGGATTCCAATCTCTGGCCAGAGCAGCAGGCCTACTTGCCCACTGCCTACTTGGCAAAGGTACTTGGCTGTTCCCTTCAAACTCAGTACGTCCAAAATCAAAGATATCATGTACTGAACTCTCTCACCTTCCTCTAAAGCCACTTCTTTCCTGGTGTGCCATTCTCAGTAACTGATATCTTTACCCACCCCATTGCCCAGGCCTGATAACTGGGACCCAGGTGGCTGGTCTTATGGATTCTCCCTTCTCCCCTCACCTGTTGCTCTCTCCACTCTCCATGTCTCCTGGCACTGGCTGAGTTAGCTTAAAGTCCCATCTCTTTCCATCTGGGTTACTGCAAGTACCCCCTCAATGTACCCCCTCAAGGACTTCCTGTCTTCACCTTGTTCCTCTTCAATGACCTTTCTAAAATTCAAACCACACACTTTCTCCCCACTTCTTATAAGTCTTTCCATGGCTTACAACTTCCATGATTTTTGCCACAAATTTTTAACTTTCTTCCTTGACTCTGCCCCAGCCATCCCTAACCGTGTGGGCCTCCTCCATGTTTGTATAGTCACTGTGACACTCGACACAACACAACAGACACTTGTGACAGGCTCTCTTTCTGTTTTCCAAAACACTAAATCTGGCACACGTTTAGTTCTGGTGTGCACCTGTTTTAGTGAACATCTGTAACTTTCTTGTCTCCTACCTATGGAGAGCCAGCACCTGGTCTATGCAAACTGTAAAAAAACAAACAAACAAACAAACTGTGGCACTGTCTTTTTTTTCTCTTTTCCTTTTCCCTGTATCATCAGATACCTTCTTTGTTTCATGTTCCTCTTTGATCTATCCTCTATCCAGGACACCAGAATGACCTTCATAAAATTCAAACCACACACATCTCCCCACTTCTTACAAACCTACTGATATCTGATCCATTGGTGAGTCTCTGGAAAGAAATCCCCATAAGTCCTAGCATTGACTGTTTGCTCCAGCCAAGAGACAAGATTCTAACAAAGAGTTCTAAAAATAGCATTAGGCAGCAATTTTATTATGTAAGGACCCTTTTTATAAGACAACCCCCCCCAGAACCCACCCCTGGTAATAGTAGGAGGCCATATTTGTTGAGTACTTATTATGTTTTAGGCACTGTTCTAAGTACTTCTTATGCAATAATTAATCTTTCTAACATCTCATAAAGCAGATACAGAGAGGTATATGACTTGTCCAAAGTCACACAGCCAGTGAGAGGTAAACCAGAATTCAAACCAAAGCTTGTGGGCTTTGTCTAAACTGCCACTGCTTTTCTATCCAGCACCCTTATGTCTAGCCATGTTCAGCCACTTGTTCCCATAACAATTCAATCTGTTCTGTTTCTGGATGTATTGTTCTCTCTCCTTGGAATATCATTTTTCTCCTTTATCTAGCTTACTCCTCTTCATAAGTTAAGATTTCTTTGTGTCTGCTCAATCAACAAATATCAGCTTGGTGCCTGTTCTGTGCATGGCTCTACTCCAGAAGGGCCTTTGGCTGGGAAATCAAGGAAACAGAAAATACTGTGATGTGACTTATAGATGAATTAAGATGAGGATGCATCTCCCAGGATTGGTCCAGATGAGAACAGACTGCTCTATTCCTTTCCAAACCGGATCTAAAGCCAAAGAGCCTTGGCTGAACTGAACCAAAATAAAATTTGATTCTGAATGCTGAAGAGTACAATTATCAATTTTATTGGTACACTTTATAGAAAGTGAATTTATTAGAAAGTCTAAATCTTCACTTTAGAAGACTATGAAGAATCTTCCCCAAATAAATCTTGGGCCTTTCCCTCTCTAGTCAATGTACCACACTCTTCTCCCCTTTACTTCTGATTCTTTAATTGACCCCAGTGGGCTCTCTTGACAACAAAGTCTTTGTTGAGCAACTTGGGGATTTCATCATGTGGAAGGGTGCCCTTTATTCAGCTGTCACAGATTGAACTGAATCCCCACGACCAAACTGGATACAGTTTAAAAAGCTGTGGACTGGAGTATGTGAGTCTAGAAATACAAGTCCTGGCTCTCAACACAGTGCGTAGGAGGCCATGCGCCAGCTCTGAGTGAAGTCTGACTCCACAACTTAGTCTTGGGCACAATGCTTAAACTTTTTAAGCCTTAGGTCTCTTATCTGTGAACTGTGAATTATATAACAAAAAGATTGCATGAGATAATGTGTCAAGAGTGTTTAGCACAATGCCTGGCTCATAAAAAAAACCCTTGATAAATGTTAGAGCAAATAAGCACAAAACCTACTGTTGTTATTCAGGTGAACTCAATCCACAGATTAGTTCATCTTAAACTCAGTTCATTTTAGCCTTAGATTAAATTTAATTTTACCTTTACAAAGTTATGTGTTTTTTAAAGAAAATCATTCTGTATATGACTGAGAAGGAATACAAATAAGCTGATCAGTGATTTGCCTCAAAAGATTCCCAGATATTAAAGGTAAACTAAAATCTGAATTTTTCTCACTAAGATTTTCATTTCTAACTTCAAAAAATGGCTGTCTTTATGCTCTCTTGAGCATGCATGGACTTTATCCACCAGTCATAGTTACCTAAAATAATAATTCATCACTATGCCATAATCTTAAATAGTACATGCAATTTGGAAGTGATATTCAAGGCAGCTGATTTTAAAATGTCCAATTTTTAGAAATCATCTTTGAATACCTAATTTCCTGGTTCATTTGTCTTTCTAAATCCCCACTTAGCCTTCAAAAATGTTACTTTAATTAGCTATCTAATTATAGTTGATACTATTTGAGGAAAATTGAGTTAAAATGTTTATTATGTTTCATTTTGTGCAAGTTGTAAAAGCCCAGTATTATAAATATAGAAAAATGTAGAAAACCAATAATAGAGTTCTTAAAAAATAATAATTTTCCAATAGGATGAATCAAATATAAATGTGCTTTGGAAAGTAGAGTCAACAATCATTAACCACACAAAAACTAAGGGTGTGTTTTCAAGATTTTGGGAACCAGGGATTTCTAAAATAAGTGTAATGACAACATTATCCTGAAGGGGGCAGCCTTTTCCAGTTTTTTCAGCTTCCTCCTACTTCCTAACTGCTTTCTTAAAATTTGCTTCGTTTTTGCTCTTGTGACCAATTAGTTGATTTTTGGTCACTAGAGGGGGCTATTTTCTAACTCAGTTGCCAAGACTTTGCCATGAAAAACTCTGAAATTGTTAAAATAACAACAAAATTTCTATTTTTACTCCCTAGTTTATTTATTTTCCCTTAAAGAGTTCTGTGATGGATGAATAAATTATTCAATTATCAGAAATATTCTCTTAGAGAATAACCATTTGACACAATTAACACTATCTTGCTTTATTTTAAAATGAATTGTCTTTTGTCTCCAAATTAACTTCCTAGCCTTAATTAGGAACCACAACAAAAAAAGTGGCTTATTTGTATGTGTGAGTGTGTATTATATACAAGGATACATATTATACAAGACCAATTTCCAGTTTTGTAAATACCTCTTTTTGATTTACTTTAACTGAGGATCCCACCTTGTTAAAAAATGAGGCTTTTTGCAGACCTATGTAATTTTTTAATTCTTTCAGTAATGATGCCATCCCATAAGCCTCTGACATAACATACAAGGTTGTATCTGCTTTCTGCTTTCTGCTTTCCTTTCAGACTAAACTCTTGCCCTCCCAAAGCTTTCTTCTGAACTAACTTCTGGGTTCCTAAAGGTGATTCAGTTTGTTGCCTACACTACATATCTACCTTCCCCAGCCCAGCCTCATGACCATGTAGGTGGAGGGAGATCCTGGCTCCCACCCACAGTCATTTCCCATAGCAGAGGTTGGTGTAGTCAGGAAGAGCAGTGCAATTCTGGCTAATGAGACTGAAGGGGAAATCTCTACTGGGATGCTCCTTAGAGAGATTTCCAACCTTGGGACTCATTCCTCTCTTTCCTTTGGCCATTGTGGAGCTTGGAACTGCTGTGGCCATTAGATGACCAGGAGGAGAACTTGCCTGAGAGTGAAGCCAACACACCAAGGTTAGCAGAGGAAAAGGAACTGTGTTTCTGGTGATGTGCAGAGCCCCTGGATTAACCAATTCTGCTGCCACCCTTCCTCATTTGAGTTAACACATTTCCTTATTTTTAAGGCCATGTTGGGTTAGATTTTTCTGTTACCCTCAACCACCAGCATTTTAATAGGGATCTCTCCTAATAAATGAGAAACATGTTTTATGTCTTCACATTTTGTCCCCTGAAACATAATACAGGGTCCTTGTTAGGGTAAAGCACCCTACCCATGTTCCAAAGCCAAGTTCAACAGTGAAGCAGAATTAGTTGCTTTACTTTCCATGTTCAATTCTATGATACCTATTACAATTTGTATCTCTCCTTTCTACTGGTGTATAAAACACCATATATATATTGTATAAGAGCACGAACCAATTACTGCATCTCCAGTGCCTGGAATGTGCCTGGTCCATAAAGGCTACTCCATAGATGTTTCTTATTCATCCCTGTATCTCTAATAATATCATCTTTGTGGAGATGTGGCAAGAGATTAATAAATATTTGTTAAATTTGGAAGTATTGTGTTTTGTTGGTTCCTTGTGACAAAGATGACATAGCTGTGAAATGTGATTGGGCAAGAGATGTCATAAGGACAATAGGAACATTCTTGAGGTGCTAAGAAAAGTTCCATCTGCAAAATTATCCAGTGAGTCATTTGTGCCACACTCTTAGTCCTAAAAAAAAAGGTGCTGTCATTGCATTAGCATTTTTTTAAAAACCTACTATAAATATAAAATATTTCATTTAAAATAGTTAATAAATGACATTCTTTGTATTAGGCCTTACTGGTACTTGGAATTGCCAACGTTTGGACTGTCAAGTTTAAGATTCATTCTAACAAACTTCACCAATATTTGTATGCCTGTTATGTCCCAGGCACGGTGGTAGTGCTAGGAATATAAAGTCCTCAAGCAATTAACAGATTAACAGAAGAGACAGATGCATAAATAAATACATGATGTCCAAAAATGAGCAAGTACAAAGGACTTTGGGGAATACAGCTAAGGAACAATGAATACCAATTCATATTCCTTTAATACTTCCTGTCCATTTGAAAGAAAAATTTTTCCTATAATTGAGCTCCAAGTTGTCCATTGTCAAAATTATCATGTGATCACTTTCAAATTAAAATAGTAAGAATTCTAAACTTTAAGCATTTTACCTTCCTTATATTTTCTCATTTGTTCCTTTACATTTCCAACCTTTCTTTGAAAGACAGTATTTGAACTGATCATCAGATTACTGCTGCTTCTTGGGAAATTTTTAATTCTTTTTATTATTTTTGCTTGTGTATGTTACAAAGCCAAAAGCAGTAAAATTATACACACAATACACATATTTAAAGAACAGAAAAACAGGCACAGTATATTTTAGTATATAGTACTACTAACTAGCTACAACTTCATCTCTCTAATATCTTCTTTCTCTGACCTCATTGTCTCTATTTATTTTATCATTTATTTAAAAGCAATTTGACATTGTTAGCTGCTGCTTATACTTTCCATCTCAATTGAAAGGCAGCAGCTGATTTTCTGGGTCTATATTAGACCTTGGTGAGTGACAGTTGCAGCGTGTAGTTAAGGCACTGGGCTTGCAGTTAGAACACCCAAAGTCACTTCCTGAACTCTACTATGGGCTGTAGGACCTTGGGCAAGTTATCCAGCCTCTCTAAGTCCATTTCCCATTCTATAAAATACGAATCTGACACCTACCTACAGGAGCCACTGGGAGTACCAACAAGATGATTGTGTATTCCTGAATAATACTCTCTGAACTGAATACTTCATTTATGTCTATTGGGGGACCTAAAAAAAAGGGGGAAAGCCTATAAAATTTAGGAGTTATTTATATTTGAAAAGAACAGAAAAAACTTGCTTTGTTCCATAAGAGGTTATTGCTAATTTCCTTACTGTTAAAAAGTAAATCGATTCAGTGTAACCACTATTGTGTTTTATGGCATCATTTTTGATTATTCCTATTTTTATTAAAAATTCTAGCTTAAAAACCTAGTTTGCATTATAACAGTCCATTAGGAATGAAATTATTGCTGCACAATAGTGTAAAAACAATCCAACCACAGATTATGTCATATATATGTTCTGAAGCTTCCATTAACATAAACAAAAACTGTAACTCTCATTAAGTAAAAGCATCAGATGAGACAGTATCTTTGTGCATGTAAGTGAAATGGAATAATAGAAAACAAAAGAGTATGAATTTGAAGAATGAGGAGAGAAAATTCACATTTTATTCTTTAAAGAGTTCTGCAGGCATAAACAGGGGAACTTTGAGAGGTTGTGTTATTCTAGAATTAAACATACAATAGAAATAAGAACATGTTACATTAGCAGAAGAATGAAAATTTCTGAAAGGTCACCGTGCAAGATCAGGCTTTTATGTAGTATGTGGAAGAGGTAGTGTTCTGAAAATCCATGGAGGGGGGGGGGGAAATTCATATTAATAAATAGAAGAAACAGCATTATGGATAATAAAATATGAAGCAGCACATGAGTTTGGATGGTTTTTATTGTCACAATATGTGGTTGATATTTGGGGATAGGATCTTATTCTGAACTAGAGACGTGCTGTGTTAGTCAAATTTTCATTGCTGTGGCAGAAATACCTGACACAAACAACTTAGAAGAGGAAAGATTCATTTTGGATCGTGATTTCAGAGGTTTCAGTCTGTGGACCAGGTGACTCCAAGATAGAAACATCGTGATGGAAAGGTGGGGCAGGGGGAGCGCAAGGAAGAGGCCAGGGATCAGATACAGACCCCAAGAGCACATCCCTAGTGACCTACTTCCTCCAAACATGCCCCACCTGCCTACAGTTTCCATCTCCCCACAGTGGTTCATTCCAATTGCTAATCCATCAAATGTATTAGTCATTGATGAGGTTAGAGCCTTCATGATTCAATCACTTCTCAAAAGCCCAACCTCTGTACACTGCTGCATTGGTGGCTAAATCTAAGCTTCAGGGGAGGGGGACATTCCAGGTAGAAACCATAATGCATGCATATTTATTTGTACAGATTATATTGTAGAAAACTGAATTCTTGATCTTTTCTGAAACCTAAAGAATCACAAGTACCGAAACTTATGACAGGAGAGCAAAGTTTTTTGGTTTTTTTTATGAGTATATATGTTAAACCTGGAAGAACTTCATGATTTCTCACTTATATATTACATTAGTCTCTTTATAGATCTTCCTTGTAGTCTCAATACCTCCAAATCTTCATTCAAATCTTCAAGCTAGAAAGAAGCTATACCTGTGGTATAGCTATGGTCATGTCATATATGCTCAGAGTATTACCAAGGCTGTCCACTGTGTAAGAACTAAATTAAACTACTTTGGTGGCATTCAGTGCCCTCAGTAATCTAGCACTTGCTACATCTTCCATTTAATAATATTGCTGTCTAAAACACTGAAGCGCTTATAAATTCTATATATGGATAGTCATTCACTATTTCTATATTATCTGCACTATTTCTATATTATAGAAATATTATATCATAGTATAATATTATATGTGACATATAATATTATATCATAGTGATTCTGTTTCTTTCTGCTTGGAATGCCTTTCTCAGACTTTTGTGGCTGTTAAATTCCCAGTCATCCTGCATGATTCAATTATTTATTATTATTATTATTATTATTATTATTATTATTATTATTATTTTGGTACTAGGGATTCAACCCAGGGACACTCAACCACTGAACTATATCCCCAGCCCATTTCTTAAATTTTTTTTATTTTGAGACAGCCTCACTAAGTTGCTTAGGGCTTCGCTATGTTGCTGACTTTGAACTTGCTGCCCTTGAACTTGCAATCCTCCTGCCACAGCCTCTCACACAGCTATGATTATAGGCATATGCCCCTGCACCCAGCCAATTATTAATTTTTTGAGCCCATCCTAACTCACCAAGTAGACTTAGGAAGGCAGATATTCCTTTATGCTCCAATTTCATTTTATATATATCCTCATATTTGCTCGTCCACTTCCCAATAGTCTACAAGATGCTGAAGGATGAAGATCATGTATCCTCATCTCCATATCTAATTCATTATACAGTACCTTGTTTAAAACAAGCACTTGCATTCAGTGTATATTTGTTTAATGACAACTCAAGAAATGAATAGAAAATCTCATAAGGTATCCAATTACTGCGTATTTTCACAAATATTTGCTGCTGGAATCATCATATAGAAGACATTGCTAAACTGCCCCCAACATCCATTTTCTTCTTTTAGAGCAGAGTTTCTCAGTCTTGGCACTACTGACATTTTGGACCAGATCATTCTTTATAGGGGCAGGGGCAATCCTGTGTACTATAGGATGTTGACCATTCCTGGCCTCTACCTACTGTCATAGTGGCTCCTCCCCCCATTGTGACAATCAAAAATATCTCTAGACTGCCAATGTCCTCTGAGTGTGGATTTTGGGACAATCATCCACATTAGAGAACCACTGTGTCATTGTGCAAAACTAACATTTTTCCTGGGCACATGGCTTCGTTGAATTTAGATGTGATGAAGAAGGTCTTGCTAAGGAAATGTCAGAATCACATGTACAGCTTCTGGATCATTCTCTCACAGGGAGGATGTGCCGTTCTTTTCTCCCTTGCCCTCTTTACTGTTTGTAATGTGAATGTACCAAAAAGAAGGAGGAGGAGGAGGAGGAGGAGGAGGAGGAGGAGGAAGAGGGAGTTATTTTGAATCTTAGGGTGAAGTCAGTGCCTTTCATGGCAGACCCAGAAAGACCCTCTGAAGCTACCTATCACCTCTGTTCTCCTTATGCCCACATCATTGCAAGACAGTGTCTATTTTGCTTCAGCTCTCTCTATTTTTGGTCTCTGTTATGAAAGCCAAACCTCTAACATAAATTTTACATGACTGTTGTGATTATTTATTTTCTATTTCCCCAAAGCAGATGAAGTCCTTTAGAATCATGACTTTATCTGTATCTTATTGATCTTTGTATCCCCAGTGTACCCGGCCATAGCAACACTCAAAAAAATTGTCTTGCAAAAACATGAGTGAGTCGATCAATGAATGCAGGTACCAGAAGAAACCATATTTCACTGTTACTAGACAGATACCATACTGGATGGGGCAAATGGAAATGATGGGATTCTGAACTGATGTGGGGCTCATGGAGGGAGAAGAGAGCTGATATATTAGCAACCTCAGAAATATGAGGATGTGCATCTACAATGATGATGTGAATTCTAAGGGTTTGACTATTCTTCAGGCATTCTTAAGAGACTGCCAGTCATCTCTAAAATTAATCATCACTTAGAAATGTTCTTCAGGCAAAAAAAACTAGGCCTCTGACCACATCAATGTTTATAGCAGCTCAATTCACAATAGCTTAAGCTATGGGACCAACTTAGGTGCCCTCCAACAGATGAATGGATAAAGAAAATATGGTATATATACACAATGGAATATTACTCAGTCATAAAAAGAATGAAATTATGGCATTTGCTGGTAAATAGATGGAACTGGAGACTATCATGCTACGTAAAATAAGCAAATCCCCCAAAATCAAGCCTAATGTTCTCTCTGATATGTGAATGCTAACTCACAATAAGTGGGGGTGTGGGGAGGTAGAAGTCATTGGATTAGACAAAGAGAATGAAGGAAGGAGAGTGGGGATGGGAATAGGAAAAACAGTAGAATGAATCAGACATGACTTTCCCATGTTCACATGTGAATTCATAATCAGTGTAACTCCACATCAGGTACAGCCACAAAAATGTGAAATTACATTCCATGAACGTATGATATGTCAAAGTACATTATACCGCCATGTGTAACTAAAATTAACAAATAATTAAAAAAAAAGACTAGGTCTTTGAAAAGCACTCAATTTGATAAAGGGAGGAATAGGATAATTATTTTTTTCCTGCTGATATACTGGAGAGAAGCTCCAGAAACACTGGGTAGCCAGAATTCAAAGAAGCCTAGATAGAAACACCTGCCTGACCTTAGTCCTTGAAGCTTTTGTGTCTTCATAGCTAGAACCACTCCATGTTCACAGTAGGCTCATCCCTGGCCCAGACTCGGGAACCTCTGGGGATCCCTATGCTGCATCTAATCCCCATTCTGACATATTGATGAAGCTGGGGATTCCCTTTCCCTTTAAGCATGACAGAACTTCCATGAGACCAAATTCCTTTGGCCTCTTCTTAAATCTACCTTCTCCCAGCAAGGTCATCAGTTGAGAATGGAGAGGGAGGAATGCTGGGAGTCTGAAAAGAGAGAAAGTATAAGGTGGCAGCTCCCAGGACAACTGGAGTGAATTGCCTAGAGAAGAGGAATAAATGGACACACACTTGAAGGGTGTGATCAGTGACGTAAAGCAAGCCAAATCATGTTGCCACAGTTCTCAGCTCCAGGCAGAGTAGGTGGAGAGTTGTGTTCAGTCAGGGATGGGGACAAAAAGGCAAGGAGTTGAGGATATCCAGTGAATGGCCTAAGGAAGTGATCAGATTGATGGACCATGAATCCTCATCTTAAGGTCCTGAAGCAAGTGAGGTCAGAGTCAATGGCTGGGGGGTCGGTAGATGGACAGTCACTGAATGGAGGTTGTTTGGGAGCGAGATATTATTGAATCAGTAAAAACAATGAGCTGAGAGTTAAGGATAATGTCAGAGGGGAAAAAAATGGCTAGGATGGAGATTTTGAAGGAAGGAAGTAATTGGTATAAACAGGATCTAGGTCTGTAAGAGGATTCATAATATCCTGCCTCCAAATGTTATGAAGAGCCAGTTAGATGTTGTTGTGAAGCATGACATTGGCCATGGAGATGCCCCACTCAGTTCTCCCTTGAGGAGCTCATAGTAGGAGCACTGTAGAATGATGACCTTCAGCTGGTGCCCCCGTGACCTTTAGGACACACTGACACCAGTCTCCTCCCAGCCCGTGACTGAGCATCACAAGTGCGATCAGCTTCTTGTAGGACCCAGAGGTCACACATCTAGAATAAAGTCCGACATATAGTAGGTGCTGAATGATTATTTTCTTTTAGCACTATAATTAACGGATCCATTCATTATTGAAGGCATACCTTTTGTAAACATCTCTAAGTATCTCAGTAAAGCTTTTTGGAAAACTGTGTTGTTATTGTTGTTGCTGCTGCTGCCGCCGCTGCTCTCAGTTCAGTCACCGTGGGAGAGATTTTCCCCACCTCAGCTGAGTGGGGGAAGGAACCCAGTCCCCTCGGAGGTCATTATAGCAATGGCACCACCTGGACTGGGGTTGTGGCTCAGCGGTAGAGCGCTGGCCTAGCATGCGTGAGGCACTGGGTTTGATCCTCAGCACCACATAAAAAAAATAAAGGTTATCGCGTCCACCTACAACTAAAACAAATGTTGAAAAAAAAAAAAGAAAGAAAGAAATGGCACCTCCTGACTTAGCTCAGGAGCCAAAAGATCTGACAGGAACAGGCAAAGAAAAGAAAATGGAGCTGAGCACCCAGAAGAGAGAGTGATGAAAAAGCTGCTGGATAATTCCCCGTCAGATGCCCTCTCATCAAACCACTTCCGTTCGTACGGCAGAAATTATACCCATGTTCATTGCCTGGCACCTGAATCAAGTTTCAGTGACTCATTTTAGAAGAGGAGGAAAGAGAGAACACAGAGAGCTCCTGTGCCCAAACACTTTCTTTTGCTTACACTCAAATGCAAAAGAGGTATCTATCCCCAAAATTGCTACAGGAAAGGTCTGGAAAAAAAGGACTTTTTATTATTTAGTTGTCAGTCTGGGATATCAGTATCTTTGATCCTAAGGGAAGAACCACTTGAAAATTAAATGAATGGACCAGGCAGCTGCAGACAAGTCTCCACTCACTCATTCATTCATTCACTCTTTCATTCAAGGGATATTTGCTGCGCACCTATTCAGGAAAGCATGTGTTAGGTGCCTGGGATAAAATACTGACTCAAGAAGAGGCAGATCTTGCCTTATGAAGTTTGTAATATCAAAACAAAGGCAAGGTGAAGAACAAATAATACAGTTAGACATGACTTCAAAAAGATCAAATAGTTACAGGGTCTAATTCAATAACTTTAAGGAAAAGTGTGTTGGGTGGGGGGAACACAATAAATAAGTATTGGAGCTTAGATTCAAGCCAGATACCAGTCAGTATTCGTAATCACCATCATCTCTGGAATCCAAACACACATTAACTGTAACAGGATCCTTTGAGAGTTGAAGAGGCCTCTGTATAAAATGAGTAATATTTTCCCACATTAGTCATCATCCATTATTGTTTAACTTATAACTTAGATTTGACTCATGGATTTTTTTAAAAGAGAGCCCTGCCACAGTCCATGGAAGCCAGAACCTAATAAATGGCTGAGTTAAGCAAATGAGGTTTTTATCCATCACAGGTGAAAGTCACAGTTTTCTACAAAAGAGAAATCATCTATTTATATTCAGTAGCCTAAACTAATACTGAAGTTCATACACATGAAAATTCAGCTCATATCCTTTAATTCCTTCCTAGGTTGAACTGTCTATAACTGATTGCAGCTTTAAAATCAGGATGCTTAAATAGTTGGTCAACTACCAATCAGAAAAATTGAATTGTTTAAGAGAAGAAAAGTGGTAAGAAATATAGAACAGAATGGTGTCCTGGAGGTTAGCTGATTCAACCCCTTCCCCTTAGCCTGGACACACACACACACACACACACACACACACACACACACACACTTAAATTAAGATCCAGTACAAATAGGTAATAACATCTATCACTTGACATTTATTTGGCAAATAAAATCTGATAGATTTTTTATCTCCTACCTGTTCTGGGCCTTAATCTACACTTTAGAAATATGGACTACAATCTATGTTTCTTGACAACACAAAGGGTGAAAAGATGAGACACTATATCCCTCAGATCTGTTCCCTTCTCTCCTTTTTTCCTAGCATCAGGGTCAGACCCTTCAAACCTCTTGCCTCCTTACAAGTGTCTCCCAATCTATACTAGCACTGCTAGAAGACTTGTAAAACTTGGTTCTGAATTCTCCCTCTGCTAAAAAAAAAATTAAACGTCTCCCCATGACTTAGAAAATAACAAAATGTTTAGCTCAACATTCAAATCCCTCAACCCTCTGATTTTGCCTCCCTCTCCCCTTCTTGTTTTTTTCACTGTTACCCTTCATCCAACCAACTCAGCATCTCCCTCTTCTGCATGCACATATCCTGAGAGCTTTCTAGCCTCAACTCCTTTACCCACACTGGTCCTTCTCTCCTCAGTTTCCACCCTGGTCATCCAAATCAAATTTCATTCAAGGCCTTGCTTAAGTGCTAAGGAAACCTTTCCAGGCTAGAAATCTTCTCAACTAGAAGTAATTCTCTCTCAGCTCTTCTCTTTCACATTCTGTTTTAACTATATGTGGTTCATCTCTTTCCACTAGATGATAAACTTCATAGAGAAGCAATATGTTCAACTCTTCTCTTCACTGCCACCTTGGTACCTTGCCCTTCAATATTTGTTAAACCAATACATCAATGGATGTGTAAGAACAATGCATCTTTAAAAGGTATGTTTTTAAAAACTCTACTGGTGATGTAATTCTACTTCTAGATTTTGTTTTGTTTTGTGTATGTTTAGTAACACAGAACAGGGATTTTTTTTTAATTTTCAGTTTTTGACCAAGAGGAGAAAACATAATGACTATGGAAAGACAGCTTTAAAAAAAATAATTTTCGATACTTCAATTAGCTTATTTATATCACTATATCACAGATGCAGAATAGTCTGAACACTCATTCCAATCTCTATTCTAAAATACTTTCAAAAGTCTTTAAACTTATTCCAACCAATCACAGAATGATAAGATTGTGAGAAGTCATCTCATCTCATTTGCCCTCCTCCCCCAACTCAGACATAAAGTCCTTAAGGAAAATAAGAACATATTATATTTTAAGGTTCTCCTAAGACAAATTGTTCAGAATTTCTAGAAACTCATCTCAATATTTCTTGATCCTCTCTGTTACAGTATTACTACATAATAAGTTAAACTGAATTACATGTGCTATTATTTCTTTTCATCTCTTGAAAGGTAGTGCAATACAGATATTAAGATGCATGGCTTGCTTGCACATGCAAGGACCTGAGTTTAACTTCTGCCATTGCAAAAAGAAAAAGAAAAAGACACATGACTTCTGAAGTCAGATTTCCTATCCATCTCTGGGAAAGTTATTTAACTTCTCTCTATCTCAGTTTCCTCATCTGTAAAAACAGAAACAATAATAGTACTTATATCAGAGGGTTTTATAAAAAAATAATGAAATCATATGAAAAGTATTTAGAACAGAATCTGGAACCCAGTAAATGATATATAAAAATTGCCATTGAAAATGCTTCTTATTTTATTTTGAATAGTGACAGATAATTGGATAATAGTAGCTGGAATCTAGTCTATTTCACCTGAAATTTTTGAATAAATAAATATTTCTGTAATGAATAAATTCAGCTCCTCTGTGTTATTTTTTTAATCAGACTAATTTTTCAGTCTTTTCAAAAGGCTTCCTTTAACATCTCATCTTAATGCAGTAAAGAGAAAATTTTTAGTATTTTGCTATTACAAAACAGATTTTTGAACCAAGACTCCAAAAGACCCATCTATTAATGCCATTCTTCATGCTAGGCATGATGGACATATAATGTTGCATAAGGCAGATAAGAGCCTACCTTCCTGGGGTATACCAATGTTTAGTTGCATAAACAAACTCTTTACCATTAATCAAATCACTTACCACTCTTCCGAATTCTTTCTTCCAATAGGTCAGCATGTCCAGCTGGCAGTTTCTTATTGAAAATCTCAGCTGACCGGAGGAACATAGCTTCAACCGCAGACCCTTTTAGCAAAGCAATTTGGTCTTCATGGTCCAAAGTCTGAAATCCTGAGTATAGATGATAATCAAATCAGAATCAAGGAGTTGTTTGTATAATATTTCACATTTTATATGTATATTAAGATTTTATCACCACCATCACTGTTGATAAAACATTTCTATAAAGCAATTTTATAATTGTTTTGTGATTGGATATTTAGCTTGAGTCCACTGAGTATTTTTTGTACTCCCCAAAATAGAAGCTGGATTTATTGGACAAGTTAAGCAAAAAGAATTGTCAAGACCATGCCAAATACCTGGCTGAGACAGACCAATTCAAATGAGGCAACCCTGAGAAACAAGAGGCTGGCAGATTATCTTTGAGTCATTAGTTTACTTGTGCAGTGTCAACTCTGAAGAATGAAAGCATCCACAGCTAGAAAAAAAAATGTTAATTCGTATCCAGAATATTCAGCCAATTCATGGGTCTTTAGTCAAAATTTAGAGAACGAGTAGCATTCCTCCACCAAAATTCTATCAGAGTCAAATTTAGGTATCTTCTCTGAGTTTAAGACTTATCATACAAAGTAGAGGAAAACAGACAAATATAGGAACAAATCACCAGCCTGAAGGCATATAAAACCACCTGGAAAATGCAAAGTCTTTATCCAGGCATGTGTGTAAAGTCCCAACACCCTCGATGACCTCATTCTCTTCTTCTTCCTTCATTCTTTGTGCATCAGCCACACTGACAACCTGGTTCTGCTATGAACCCATGAGCCTGCATTTGCTGGGGGATGAATGCTCTTCCCTGATATATCCATGCTCTACTTCCTCAGTGCCATCAGATCTCTGTTTTAAGGGTACCCTACTAAAATCGTCTCCCCAGCACTCACTAATCCCTACCCGGTTTATATCTGTTCATAGAACTTACCACCACCCAACATGATATTATAGGTTTATTTGCTTATTTGTTCATTGTCTGCCATGTCTATTGGAGTATAAACTTCTCTGGGCACAGATTTTTGTCTGTTTTATTACTGTTGTATCCACAATGTCTGGCACATCATAGGTACCTGAAAATTATTTGTTGGATAATTGAATGATTGAATCAAAGAGGGAAAAACACAAATTTGTGTTCATGCTGGTACACACACACACACACACACACACACGTGCACACACACATTAATAGAGGTAATTAATACCATTAGGATCTACATGGCTTAGGAAGGAATTAAACTGCAATCAAAATTTAAAGAAGACAGCAATGCTAATGATTAAGAGTCATTATCCTGCCACGTACACTGTAATTCCAGTGATTGGGGAGGCTAAGGCAGAAAGATTAAAAGTTTAAGGTCAGTCTGACCAATTTAATGAGACCCTGATTCAAAATAAAAATTAAGAGGACTGGTGATGTAGCTCAGTGATAGAGCACCCCTGGGCTGTTCAATCCCACATACCACCAAAAAAAAAAAAAAAACAAAAAACAAAAAAAAAACCATGCCATTATTATCTTTGAGTATCCAAGAGCTCCTTTGAGAGGAGGAGCCATGCTCTACTCCCCTCTGGGTCTCCAGCACCCTGGACAGAGCCTGACACAGGGTCTGCTCAGGGAACTAAAGGGAAACACTCAACTGGAATCTTCTGAAAATACCCTTTCAGTATCGATGTTATATTGTTGAATATAATAACATTGTAATTTCTGCAATTGTTTTTAAATAATTTTTCCTTCTTGAGGGTTTATTTTTTTGCATCATATTTTCTCCTGTATTTGTATTGTTTTCCTTCTGCTTTACTCATTGAATATACATTAAATGTACTCTCCCTCAGGAACTAGGCTAGGCACTGAGAATTTTGAAGAAATGTTAACATATAGCCATTGCTTTCACGTAAGCTACCTTCGTATGAATAAGATTTCTTTGTCTTCAATTATTTCTTGATTCAAGATCAACTGACCATTTGAACTGAAAAATCCTTTCCCATAAATAACCAAAAATATCACATTTCTTTCCTTTTCTCAGCTCCTCCCAGCACACACAGTTTTCACTTTTATGTAATCCTGTTTTTTGATCAAGATTGCCTTTGAATTCATTAGCTATAGCAAATTAAGTTTATCTTTCATTGCTAACAAAGAAATGAGAGAATATAAATGTTTCAATGATAGCAAGAACTTTCTCCCCACATTTTATTAGTTTTATGTAGATTTCTGCCTGTGACACATTTAATAAAATAATAGCATAATGCTGACAAAAAGAAGGCAAATTAACATACCAAATTAAAATCTTATGACAGACCAGCAGTAATTTACATTACAGAGTTTTGCAAGGTATCTATTGTACTCTTTAAAACCAGGGATTCTGATACACTAAAAATTTTTTCTTAATTTAAAACACTGGAACAATTTCAACTGATTAGATTAGAGGGCACTGATAATGCAGCAGAAAGAATTTTAGGCTAGAAGATAAGACTCGTGCATTCTAGTTCCTGTGCTGGCATCACAGACAGGACTGTTGATAGCCTTTACCTAACATGTACAGTGTTCACCAAGTCCTGTCATTTTGCATCTGTCTTCATTTTGTTCCTCTTCCCTCTCCCACTGTTATTGCTTTATTTCAAGCCCTCTTGACAGGTCTTGTGCAATAGCCTACTAGCTGGTCCTCTCAGCTCCCATCCCTTCCTATTCAAATCCATCTTTTATGACCCTGATAAAACCACCTTCGTACAAGAAAAATTTTATCATTTCCCTCTCTTCAAAATGAGAAGCCATCAAAATGTCTTCATCACCCAGTGGGGACAAGGATTAAATTCCTTAGTTAGGTCCTTGTCATCTGTACCAACTTGCTTTACTGTCAAATGAAGGAGTCCATCACAGACATCATGCTATTGTCACACTGAATTTTCTCTCCCATCTCTAACAATCGTGTTCTTGTTATTGCCTCATTACCTTCTCATAAGACCTCTCAACTTGGAAAGCTCCTCTCCATGCCAACTGAAAACCTCCTTTGTTTTCTATTCAACACAAATATAATTCTCTCTGAAGTCTCCCTGTCTTTCTCAGACACAATGAGTAACTATTCCCTCTATGTTCTAACAGCTAATTTTGTATGTATGCGTGTATGTGCGCATGTTTTAATAGCCTGTAACCACTTTTCTTGAAGGTAATAGCTAAGCAGCTAAGCATTTAGATACTTACAGAGTAAGTATCAACAATTACTTATTGGATGAATCAGTGGATGAATGACAACTTTACAAAGTCCCAATTTCTATTGATTTGGAAGAATCTTTATAAGTGATATTAAATATCCTTTATAACTCTAACTTTTCATGTCTATAATGGTTATATATGAATAGGATGTGAGATGATTCTCATTACACAATGAACATATCTGCCCCACTCAGTGTCACAAGAATATTATACAGCATAGCAGAGAAGTGACTACATGTAAAGGTACCTGCCAACAGTAATAGTGATAAAAGATCTGATCCCACAGGAATGTTTGAGACTCAAAAAAAAAAAAAAAACCAAACCATTATATGTAAAGTGATCAATATAATCTATGGCAAATAAACACTCAATAAATATTAACTTTTATTATTTAAAAAATACTACCTGGAAGTTTTTTTGTGAATTCTACAAGAATCTGTACATGAGTGGTAGCCATTTCTGTTAAAATGAGAAAATTTTCTTCTGCACTGAATTCTTCCTTTAACTAAATTGTAAGAAAAAAGCAAATGATTAATAAATAGATAGAAAAAAGGATAAATCAATATAAAATCATTAGACTAAAGGAAAACAAAATTGAGGTAATAAAATTTTAAAACCCAGCTCATATTTCTCAGATCTTTGGAGAGCAATTACTATTAACAAGATAGATGTGTGACTTCTTCCTTTTTAATTGCTTAATGCTGCTAAAAGTTTAAATATAGAACTTAAATTTTTAGTTTGAATTATTTCAAGTAACATACCCATATAAAAATTTCACATCCAAGGTAATAAAAGCTCCAGAAAACATTAACTTTAAAGAAATATATTTTCAAATATTATACATACAATTTTATTTGTGATTTCCTGAGGCATCCTCTGTTTGCTATATGAATCCATAATATAATGTAGAAGATTCTGTTGATCTGGGGTGAGTTCATTTTTCTCCTACACTGGCAAGAAAATAAAAGGTGTTAGGGAGGGCGATTATAAGTCATTGTTACTATATGTGCATTCACTTGGAGTGAACTGATAGCAAAGTATTGAGAAATGCCCTAAGTACAGCAGGAACTATGAAGCTTAATATAGTGTGTAATTAAGAGCTTTTTGTGGGTCTTGGGGCAGGCAATATCATTCTTCCTTACATTTGTTTCAAGTTACTCTTTTTCCCATCTAGAAAACATGTATAACAAAATATGCTTTTCATGTATTTCTTAAGAGTAACTAATAGTGTGCACATGAAAACCTATTAAGCCCCTTCACATTGAAGGTCAGGAGAAGTTCAAGGTTTAATCAAAAGTAAGAAAATGTTCCTGCATGTAAAATGGAGACTCCAGCTAAGCATATTATTCTATATGCAGAGGTTGACAAACTGGCTTATGGACCAAACTACCTACTTTGGTAAATAAAGTTTTATTGAAACATGGCCACGCTGTTTTGTTGATATATTGTCTATGCTGGTTTTGCACTAAAATGGAAGAGTCAAATAGTTGTGATAGAGACCATGTGACAAAATCCTCAAATAATCTGGCACTTAACAGGGGGGGAAAGGTTTGCTGAGCCCCAAAACAGAGAGTTGTCAATCAGGACAATTCAGATCTCAAACATTTCTTTCCCTCCTGATAGCATCTTTTAAGGAATATGAATAATTGTGTCAATTCTTTGTTTCCTTATACCAAAAAGTGTTGCTGATGAAACACTAGGGAAGAATAATATTTTGGGGGGCTGGTGTTGTGGCTCAGAGGTTGAGCGCTCACCTAGCATGCGTGAGGCACTGGGTTCAATCCTCATTACCACATAAAAATAAAATATTGATATTGTTTCCACCTATAACTAAAAAATAAATATTTTTTAAAAATTTTAAAAAGAATAATATTTTTCTATAAAATTATTTTTTTCCAAAATGAATACAAGATAATATATTTTTAAAAAGTAAAAATGGACGAAATTGGGGCTGGGGTTGTGGCTCAGCGGTAGAGCGCTCACCTTGCACGTGCAAGACCCTGGGTTCGATCCTTAGCACCTCATAAAAATATATGAATAAAATAAAGGTATTGTGTCCAACTACAACTAAAAAAATTTTTAAAAATGGATGAAATTCTCTTTGGCCCTTTTCAGGATAAAAATTTTCACTTTTCACCTTATACATTGCTGTTATTTGAATTTTTTCAACAAAGCATGTATTTTTCTCTTGATTAAAAACAAAAGAAGGGATCCATTTTGATGCAAAATGGAAATGGGAATTCTGCTGTGGCTATGGCTCTAATCTGAGTCTCCCAGCCAGATCACTAGGCTTCTGCTGGCTTTGGCAGACACCACTGCATGTTATTACCCTGCATGACTTAGTCGTTGAGGTCACTTGTCGCAAGTCCCGTCCTTCGCTGTCCTCATTAATGGTCTGATCTGCATACTGCTTCACATTTTTTCTCAGTCGTTTAGATTTACACTGAATTTCAGTTAACAAGCCTGAAAAAAATGAACGTAGGGACTTTATCAATCACAGAAAGTTCTGTTAGGTGTGTGGTCATGAAATAGTTGCATGGTTGGCTCAGACAATCTGTGCAACTTGGCAAGAAACTAATTCCAGCTCTTCAGATATTTAAAAAGAGAAGGCTGAGATTTAAAGACTTGACCTTGAATAAGAAGTTTAACCTCTGTGAATCTCAATTTCTTCATCTGTAAAATGCAAATAATATCTACCTCGGATTTTTTTTTATAGATTAAATCTAATCAAATCATTTTTTAATGATGGCTTTTATATAAAGAATTTGTGATATTAAAGCATTATATACAATGCAAGACGATCAATAAAAAGGTGAATGACAATCTCCCGGTTCCTAATCTAGGGGATCTGGAAAGCCCTTAATTCAAAACATAAGATTAATATTATTTTGGTACATGTTATATACTCTGCCATAAGAAGTATATTTGTTTTCACATTTAAACTTGTTGAGTAAAACAAATATTAACATCCTTTAGGAAAACAAAATCTTATCGATTTCTATAGCTATATAAATTATTGAAATTATAGTTAAATATTAAAATAACTCAAGAAATGCTATAGTTTGGGTGTTAAATGTCCCCAGAAGACCCAGGTGTTAAAGGCTGGGTCTCTAGTATGTGCCCTTGGGAGGCAGTGGAACCCTTAGGAAGTGGGGCCCAGAGGAAGGTGCTTAGGGTATTGGGAGTGAGCCATCAAGGGGGCTTGTGGGGCCCTTTCCTCCCTTTCTCTCTTTTGATTTCTGGTCATGAGGTGAGCAATTTCCTCCGCCTGCCTCTCCACTGCTGCCATTGCATACCCCAACCAGAGGCCTAAAAGCAATGAGTCCCACAGATCATGAACTGGAACCTCCAAAACTGTGACCCAAAATAAGCCTTTTCTCTTTAGAAGTTAAATGATCTCAAGTACTTTTTATTGTGATGGAAATCTATCAAGCAAGATGCCTGAAAAAAAAAATTGCTTTAAATGCTCACACAATATCATCACTGATTTACACTTAAACAAAGCTATAAAAAATAATGTAGAACAATCTTCCATGTTCACACTTAAGTTTATTTACTCTTCTCTCAGTGTTAATGAAAATGAAGTTCCAGAATGTTCTTTGTGCAGGAAATTTATTTTATAGATTTATGAAATATCTATATCTGTTACTGAAAAAAAGTTTGTGTTCATAAATGTTATTATAGACTTTTATAGAGGGACTCATGCAAAATGTCTTTGGAGCTTCAACTGGAACAAGTTCATATTTAAGTGATGAGCAACATGAACCACGCAGTATCAAACTATTTCCATTGCAAGATTGGATTCCAGCAGCAGCCCCTGTTCAGGATCTTGTTTCATGTATGCTAAAATAAGATTGGCATCAGCCACTATAAAACTTTCATCCACCTAGAGCTGGATTATTTACACAGACCTATTTTCCCTTCTCCTGCATACATTATTTTTCTGGGTCCATCCCAGTTGCCTGTACTATTTGGGAACAATAGAACTGGAGTCACCTTCCACAGGCTTTTATTTCATGTGGCATTCTCTCCCTGAATGCCATCGTCCCCTTGGTGACATTTGTTTGTCTATTTGTGTTTTGAGGAGAAACAGGACATATCTCAGAATCTGAGTGCTCTGTAGCATTTGCAGAATGAAAAATTAATTATGTTATATACTAACATGCATTCCAGTTTTTGATGAAGATCGCGGTCCCTCACAAAGCCAGCAGTTAATACAGTGTCTCTTTATCAGATTGAAGGACAAAATTATATTAAAACTCAGGGTAGTTAATTTCCTGTGTAAACCTATACAAATTGGTTCAAAGCTGCACTAGGAGAAAATGGATTCTTAATAAAATGACTTGGTTTAAAACTCTATTTAGACCATTCAGAGGTGGCTATATCCTATGAAGCATTCTTACTTTTTTCCCACAACTATACATTTTATGTTAATTAAGTAGTAAATAAGGAGTAGATTAAAATCAAATTTGGAGGAGACTTTCAGACTGTCATTCTTTGTAGCATATTAAAGCATGTTATTTTAACTGCATGTTAGAGACACTTCACTCCATGTATAGTTCCTTACAACAAAGAACAACAAACAACAGTCATTTCTTTCAGGTGAACAAGATGCTCTTTAGATGACAGTTTGGACAATTTCAGTGGTTCATGACCCTTTTCAAGAACTTAAATGGCTCAGCAGATCCCCTCTTTATTATGTGAAGTATCATTCTTGCGATATGATTTTTACCTGGCATCTGCCTCCTTAAGAGATTTTTAGTGGAAGTTAATTGCTTGAAGTGAATACCTGTATACATACATTCAGCCAACATTCCCATCTCTTTGCACTTCCTTAGCCGACATTCCTGGCACTTCCTTCGCATGTACATATCCATCACACAGTTGCCCCCGTTTTTACACTTGTACACAGCATTTTTGGTAATGCTTCTCCTGAAGAAACCTGTGGAAGAAACACTGAAGAATGTCAAAAGGTCCCTAACCACTCAGGAAAACACATCTGGAGCCAGAGATGCCAGAATGTTTTCTCATGAGCTGCTGGAGAGCCAGCACCCAGGCACTCCTTGAGTACCCCTATAACAAAAGGTACTTTCAATTACACCGTGTTAAGAAGGTTGCTGTTTTTTAATTTACCTCTCAAAAAGATAAAAACAAGTTTGAATTATAGTCTCTCTTAGAAAACTACCAGTTCGTTAGGCATGATGAATTACTTTCATAGATCTTTATTGAGGGACAATTTTATGCCAGCGAGTGTTGGTACTTGTGCTCTCTAAGCAAAAAAATTCATCCCTCAATTCCAAGAGTGTAAAGGTTGACTGAAAGCAAAGACATACCCACAATTAAACACACGAAATTATGCATTGCACAGGTTCTACCTGAAGGCTATGCTGGGGCCCAGCAGACACAGAGAATGGTCAGTCTTGGATGGAGAAGTCAGGACAGGAAGAGAGCAATGATCCAAGTCTGGGAAAGTGTTTTGGTGTTTATCAAGCAGTTAGGGAGAAAGTTGGATTCATGTTACTATGTTGCCAATCTGTCATCATAATAAAAATGCCAACCTTGATTTAAAAGCAAACGTCTCCCCTGAGAAACTGGAGCACAGCTTCAGCCTGTTACGGTTAAGATGGGTAGAGTCAGAAAAGGAGTGTGACTAGCTTCATCGCTTGCTTCTCCTTTTCCCCATGTCCCACTTCTCCTATTCTCCTCTATCTGGTTAACCACAGTTTCTGACACCTCCAGTGTCGGGGGGATTGGTGAAGAGAGAGAAGATTGTGGGAGGCAAGGGAGAAGAGACAGGAAAATGCTTAATTGCTTGGTACACAGTCCTGTACTCTTATCCCCAGTTTCACTTCCTGAGGTTTTGGTTACCCGTGATCAACCGAGGTCTGAAAGTATTAGTGGAAAATTTCAGAAATAAACAACTCACAAGTTTCAGATCGCATGCTGTTCTGAGTGGTGTGATGAAATCTTGCAGTTTCATTTCATGCCACTCAGTATGTGACTCAGCCCTTGGCTATCATATCCACCCTATATACTACCCCCACCCAGTGGCATTTGAAAAAGAGACTACATTCACTTAACTTTTATTACAGGATATTGTTACAATTGTTATATTTTATTATTAGTTATTGTTGGCAATACCTTCCTATGCCCAATTTATAAATTGAACTTTACCACAGGCATGTTATGCAGAGTGCACATAGAGTCTGGTACTATCCATGTTTTCAGGCATCTATTGGGGGTCGTGGAACATATATCATCTGTGGAGGGTGGGAAGTACTGTAGTGTCATAAGCTGGTTATCCTTAACAAGTTTTAAAATTGATTCTTCTTCCTTGGGTTGGGTTCTCTAAAGAGCTCCTTCTATCATTGGGATGCTTTCTTCGGTACTTCCTTGATCAGAGCAAATAAGTTTCTATTCTGTCCCATGGCTTGTATTCCCTTCTCCAGGATCTAGCAATTTGGCAGTTCACTCCACACTGGTTATACTGAGGCCTAACTCTGTGGTACTCTTGGCATGGACTTATGATAATCTAATGCTGACTTTCTCTGACCCAACAAACTATGGAACAGATAAAGCTCTCCCACTTATCCATAAAAGGTCAGCCACCTGCCTTTCAATTTCCCAGGTAAATGATAGACACCAACCCTTACATCCCTCAGTTTCAGGAGGGATGCAACAATATCCTCAAATGATCCTGTTGTAGATATTTTCTCTGGGCCTGGGGAAGCAGGATGTCTTTACGTATATATTTTACCGAGGAAGGGACACATTTTTCTAATTCTCACAAAGGTACTATACATACCAGTTGTGGCACCTTTGCTATGGGGATGAAAGATTCATAGAACACTAATTGCATGCTTCAAAATATTTTAAGAGGGGCTGTGGATGTGGCTCAAGTGGTAGCGCGCTCACCTGGCATGCGCGGGGTGCTGGGTTCCATCCTCAGCACCACATAAAAATAAAATAAAGATGTTGTGTCCACCGAAAACTAAAAAATAAATATTAAAAAATTCTCTCTCTCTGTCTTAAAAAAATATTATAAGACCTTTCTATAATTTCCAACTGCTGATTTATTTTTATCCTCAAAATAAGTGAGATGTTTAACTGGTCCTTGAATATCCACTGTGAAATTTCTACAAGATGGGCTCGCTATTGAATGTAGCAACAAGTGTCTTCATGTCATAACTCAGACAAGAGTACCTCATATTTTAGCAGACTGTTAGAATAATTTCTAACATTTATTAAGTATTTACTAGCTATTGTTCTGGCCACTTTACCTCCATTTTGGTATTTAATTTTTATATAAATTTTATGATGAAGATGATATTACATCCTCCCATATTATAAATGAAGGAAAAAAGGTACAAAGAAGTTAATAAATTCCTTGGTCATGATCACGTTTAATGAGTGGACTAGGAGGGTTCAAACCCAGGAAGTCATACTCTAAAGTTCATACTCCTAACAAGTCTACTAAGATTGCCTCCCTTGGGTCATAAGAGAAAGTTAACACATGCTCTGACCTGGGAGATAACAAGATGAATAAGACATTGCTATCTTCAGATTCCAACTTAGTGGGATGATGAAGAAGTAAATTCACAGCATAATACAAGATAGACTGATTAGATAACCAATTAAATAATAAATTATTGACCTATGGAAGCAAAAGTGATTATTTCAGTGGCATGACTTATGCTTGTAAAGGTTGTGTCGTGTTTAGGGAAGAGGGGCAGCAATTACATTGCAAATTACATAGAAATTTGCATATTTATCATGACAACTTTTCAGAAGCAGGCAAAAAAATTGCTATGATAAAGTAAGTATAATATGATGATTTCCCAACACTGAAAAATAAGTGTCTGGAGAAAAGGCATTACATGGGCTTAAAGTGACCCTAATTAATTCCAAGTAGGGGGAATCAGAGAAGTAGGGATTTGAGAAAGGCCTTGGAGAATAAGTGGGACTTTGAAACATGGACCAAGGGGGAGAAAAGACATTCTGGGAAATGGGCAAAGTAAGGGTGTTTCAGAAATTCCAAGGAACTTGGAACATGGTAGAAGGGTAGAGTGGGGAGGCACTAGTGAGAGATGGTTAGAGGATGTAAGGGGAAATAATGTGATTAAATTCTCTTAAAGGCCAAGCAAAGGAGTTGAGTCTTCACCGAACAGAGAGCAGTCATTAAAGAGATGGACAGGGAGGTATAACCTAACCTGCAAGCAGGGAAGAATCCCTGAAGCTAGAAAGCTTGGAGAGAGGAGACTAGGAAGTCAGGATGACTACCATCATGAGCTAAGAGGTGATAGATGCCTGAACTGGATTGGGAGAGAATAGAAAGCAAAACACGGAGAGAACACTCTAGACTTGAGTAACTTACTATGAAAACAGAGGCTGAAGAAAAGTTAGACATGTCAAGGTTAAAAAAGTCATAGACTTGCTTGTGAATTTGTCAGCTGGTGTAAATTTCAGTAGGAGAGAGGTATAACGTTTTCTTAAATGTCAAATCCAGCCAAATAAAGTCTAAAAAAAGACTTTGTGCTTCAGATCAGTATTGATACTGACAGTGCAAATACCAAAGAATGCATTTTAAAAGAGGCTGAAAAAAGAGACCCACTTTCCCTTGTATCAAATCATGAGCTCAGTGAACAACCTAACCTTCATGATTCAGTCTTCCTCGTACTAAACTTCAGCTCCTCCCAGGAATGATTCCCTTTAAAACTGTCATAGATACTGATAAACAGCTCAATAGTTAACAGAACAAAACTCCTTATTCCAAGATGAGTCAAAGGAATGGTGCATAGAACAATTCTGCAGGGTTTTTTTTTTTTTTTGTGTGTGTGTGTGTGTGTGTGTGTTTAAACTCTGGTATTAACTGAGAAAGAAATCATTATCATCTCAATAGCCGAATTAATTAGCTTTCATTCTGAGATGGCAACACAATATTATCATTATATCATTTAAATATGGATACACATACTGTATTTATACTTATGCAAATCTAGCCACACTCATACCGCTGCCTCTATCTTGCTCTTTCTTGTGCATATTCAACAATGCTCATATCAGAAAACTCATTTGGAAATGAATGGAAAGGAAATTCACAGAAGAACAGAGCCTTCCTGGTAATAAAAGAGGAGTAGACATGGTTGGCTTTGCCATCTGGGGAATGTGTAGCACTAGGGGAATCCCTGGGGTAGCAGAATAACTACAGGATGGTGCTTTTACTGGGATCCCTTAATTCTACAGATTTAGACCCCTGCTTTTCTGGGAGCACACAGACCACACTCTATTCCCAAGTCATGCAAATATATGTGTACATACACACATACATGCCAGCCACCAGTGATTGACACCAGTAGTCACTGGTACTTAAGCTACCCATTACTTTGAACTTAGTAAAATATTGTTTAATGTTTCAAAACTTCAAGGTCTGTAAGCATTTGAAACAAGAACAAACACAGCTGAGTAATGAGAGATCTTTACATTCAATATGGCTTCAGTACAGCTAGTCTATCTCAGCTTATATAGCACTTATTTTGTGACACTGTCCTAGATACTTTGCATATAGCAATTCATTTAAAATTCTTAACAATCCAGAGAGAGAGAGACGTTATTATAATCTCTTTTATAAAAGAGAATGAGTTACACAGAGGATAATTTGCGCAATGTCCTACAGATAGCAAATGCTACAGCTGAATTTGAACCCTAATAGTCTCTATTCAGACTTTGCGCTCTTAACCACCATATTATACTGTCCTTCCAGTAGTTTACATTCCAGAAAAAAACATGTCTTGAGACATTAATCTCCCCAAATCTCACATAGCACAATTCCCTACTTCTAACAGAGACCTGTTACCTTCCTCAGTCTGAGTTCATATGAGTATTTTGCAATAATTTTAGAAATGTTAAGGTGAATCCAGAATTTATTGAGCTCTTCATATGTGCTTTGTCCTTGCTTCTATTGCTTTTGTATTTTCTTTCCATTCCAAGAGGGTAATCATCTTTTTATGCTTACTTGCTGGGACAAAAGCTCAAGTTTCCTACCTCTAAATAAAGAGAACTCTTGCACAATGCTATTGTTTTCAAGCCTTTGTTGACAGGGATATAGGGGATCATCTCAAAGATGTTGGCATGGAGGTCAATGCTTTTAGAGTTGCAGGAAGCAGAGGCAGCTTAGCTGGAAAGAGGTTTGGGAAATTTTCCTAGAGCCTGGGAACAGAATGAGTCTCGTAGTTTCTGTGAGTGTTGGACGAGCACACACACAAAAAAAATTCTCCAGAAAGGATAAAGTTCTCTAATACGTTGATTCTGAGATGAAGACGGAAAGACACTAAGAACCATGGCCTTGAGAACCCTGGGGCAAGATCTCCATGTTGAACTATGTCAGAGTTATCCACTTTCAAGGGACTGATCCAAGGTTGAACAGGAGCATACCAAGAGATAGCAAAATATTCCACTTTATGTAGCACCCCTGAGATTTGTAAACCGTCCTGGGGAAAAGAGTGTAGTCCAAATGGAACTTCTCATCAGCCAGGAGGGTTAGGAGCTTGGAAAAGTTTCAATTTGATTTAGGAAAATACAGGAATATGTCAAGCCTCACCACGAGTCCTATTGTAGGTAGTAGTTAGTAATAAGCAATGAAATGTGAACCAACAACATAGCAGGGTCATGGGATTTCTTTGAATTGCCTTTAATGAACAATCAAGTCACGTGTAGAGCAGCAACAGGTGCACTAACTCTGAGAATAAACAGGTGGAAACAATAGGAAAAATCAATGGGGTTAATTCCTGACAGGGTCTACTGAAGTCATTGTAAAATTAGGATTGATGGCCATCAAAATAGACTTATCTGTTAAATTGAATTGGTAATTAATAACTTCCAAAACAGAAAGCATTAGACACAGATGGTTTCAATACTGACCATTTAAAGGAGAAATGATACCAGTTGTCTATAATCTCTTCCACAAACAGAAGCAGAGAGAACACATTCTAACTTATTTTATGACGTCAGCATTCACTTAATATTAAAATTACAGAAAGATATGATAAGAAAGGAAAACTCTAAGGCAGTATCTCTTTTCTTCATTTTTTAAAAAAATTTAGTTTGTTAGCATTTGGTTTTGCTTATTTTTATTTTTGTCTGGTATTGTGTGATTCCATTCTGAAGATTACCTCATCAGGCGGATTTTGGAAATGACTATTTTGAGATAATTAGGACCGACTTTTTCCCAAAAAACAAAACAAAACAAAACAAAAAAACGCCTACCTCTCAAGACACTGTGACTCCAATCCAAGAGTAAGTGCAACATACTTCAGGGTCTCTCAGCCAATTCTGCTGAGAATGAGACCCATATTTTTCAACCACTGGTTCATCAAGACCATGATCAAGAGAAAAGTGGCTACAATGAAGTTAGCTTGGCGCATCCTGACCAAGAAAGAGAGAGCCATGCAGATGATTGATAGACTAAATGGAACTCTTCCAGATTATAGACAGACACTGCAAAATAAGTTCATGCTGCTGTACATGTGGCCATGTTGGGGACAAAAAGATTCAGTGCAGTAGTAGATGGAGATGTGCAAAGTACCTCAGAGATATCTCAACAAGGTTCAGTGTAAGCAGGTATGCTGCACCTACAAAACTTTCAAAAATCTTGCTTCCAAAATAACTGCCAGATTTAGATTTTGAAAGGTTCCCAAAAGCTTCCTGGGACATCTGAAGAGGGGTTTGTCGTCCTCTTAGACTCGGCCTCCCACCTAGCTCCCCTGCTTCAAACTGCAGAGACACTGGACTGGTGTCCAAGAGGACATTTCTCCTTACCTGGCCCTTCTTGTTTTTCTTCCATGTTGTGGGAGAAAAGATGGTTCTACCAATATAAACAAAGACTATCCAAATGACCTAAATAAATAGATAGCTAAGTTCAAAAAGACAGAAAGAACGAGGTTATTAGTAGTAGTCTCTGGGGAGCAGTACTTGGTGTGGGGGTTGGAGCAGAACTCTTTTTCCTGTGATACTCCCTTTTTGCCATTTGGCTTTAGAATCATGTGCACTCGTTACTTTAACAAAATTTTTATCAAATGGTAATGTAGTCTAAAGCACTAGAAAATAAAAATACAATGACCCCGTCACCCCAATGGAGCCTCCTGAGAAGATCCACAAGGGTTCAATCTCCTGGAGCTTGACCTTTATACCCATCTTTAAGAGCTATTTGGACCCCCCATGTAGGTAAACTCCCAAGACCTGAAACCTGATTCCCAGCATCTTCCCTGGGGTGCTCAGAGTTCCCAGTAAGGGATTTTAGTCAAGGGAGGTACCTGCTGGTTGCCTGTAGCTGCTTGAGGCCAAGAACTGGTTTACTCTTACAGATTACCCTCTGAGTTGCTGTTTGAATTTTTCTCCTCCTCCTCCTTCTCCTCCTCCTCCTCCTCCTCCTCCTCCTCCTCCTCCTCCTTCTCCTCCTCCTCCTCCTCCTCCTCCTCCTCCTCCTCCTCCTCCTCCTCCTCCTTCTTCTTCTTTTTTGAACGTCTGTTTGTAACTATTTTCATTCAATAATTTATACTTTGGAAAGTTTCTTTTAATCATCACTTACATATTCATATATTGCTTGTATTTTTACTTTAAGCAGTTTTTTTTCTTGTTTAAATCTAGTATTTATTGTCTTGCCTTATTGCCTCTATATTAATTTGAAATATCTATCTGCATCCACTGGAAATCATTTTTCTGTCATTTTCCATATGTTCTTTCAGATACTATTTTATTGATTTTATGTTTTTAAATCTTTGTTATGTTTTACTGTTTTCTCCTTTTTGTCTACTTTTGCTCAGTTACTTTATATAAACAGTTTTCTCAATATTGCTTCAAAGTAGTGACTATGAGGAGAAAACTTTTGTCTGTTTTGTTCACAGACTATCTAATCTTAGAATTGTGTCTGGTGTAGAAACTGTTACTTAATAATGTTTGATAAAGAACTTAAAGAATGAATTAATTAACAGGAAGAGAGAAAGTTTAGAAGATAGTGTGATTCCAATTGAGGAGGCTGGGTGAACAGAGGAATAACAATGATAAAATGAGAAGAAATCATCAACAAAATAAGAACTAATGCTTATGGAGCACTTAAGTGTGCAAAGGATCAAGTCAGGTGTTTTAAAAATGATGTCTCAGTTTTCCAACAAAAGCCCAATTCCATAATCATAGTAATAATAACAGACATTAATGAGAATTTACCACTAGCAAGTATGGTATTAATTTCTTGGTAGCCATTATTTTGTTTAATCCTCATAACAATCTGTAGATCCCTACCTCAAAGGGTTGTCCTGAAGATTAAATGAGTTAGCACATGGAAACTTCCAGAGCAGTGACTACATATAGTAAGCACCTGATGTGTGTTATCTATCATCACCATCATCACCATCATCCACTCACCCTCCTCCTCCTCATTTTTCTTATCATCTGTGTTTTACATGTAGGAGTCTGAAGCCTAGAGATGTTAACCAATTTACAACAGCTGGGAAGAGAATCACTTGGAATTGTCTAACTTTAGAGTCCCACTCTACCTATGATTCTACAACACTTACTGCAAAAGCCTTCCAATGCAGTGAAATAATTTGGAATCCCATCTTGCATCATACTCTAGGACAATTTGGCCTAAGGAGTTTATTAGGATCATTAGTAAATTTATAAACTCAGACCTCACTTGATCTCATTAAGTTTGTATGATAGCCCCATAACTTTCACAAATGTTCATAAACAAAAGCTCTATCAGAAACATTTTCATCCATTCTATGACAGGATAGTTTCAATAATTTTGGAAGCTTTTCTGAAACCTCAGAGCTAAGTCTAACATTGGTTCGTGGTATTATATAAAAATATATTCAGAAGGCCAGTAGGGTCCCCTGGTCACTCATACAATACCTTTTAAGAATTCTGCTATTCTCTCTCCCTGATATGTAGACTCCTGGCGCTGAGACAGATGTGACAGACACTGACCTATTAGGAAATGCAGCTATTTGAAATTTCCAGTCAGATGCAGATGAGTTTTGTTCGTTAAGGTTTGAATCAAAATTCATTCAGATGTTATCACATTTCCATAAACTGGGCTGATAACTGAGAGGGAAAGAAAGCCCTTGATATGATCTAGGGCCAAACAAATGGCAGCCATTATCACTCTGCACTATGCTTGTGCTCCGCTGCTATTACTCTTTAAAACATTTAAAACTGCAACTTCTGTTATTGATGCCATAAATGTCTATGACAAAGCATTCAGGCGAATGAATACATTTCTAATGGAACTAGAACTAAAACCCAATGAAATCAAGAAATTCAGCTATGATCTTTGTTTCTAAGATTTTTTTTTCTTGTTTTTTTTTTTTACATTTACATGTTTTCCACATTTACATGTTTCTTTACACTTCACAGGTCAGCAGATCTGAAGTGAAATTCTAAAGCAAGAGATATGACAAAAACATTACATATAATAATCTGATTTAATCCTCAAAAAATCCTCAACCTGTGATATGGATAATATCCCCCATTTTGCTGATTTGAGGTTCACAGAGGGAAAGTATGGCATTGAATAGACTGGCTAGCTTGATATTCCCTGTACCCTCCTTCTTACTGTCAGTCTATACTATAGAGGCAGGAAAGGGGAGCACCACCTTTCTCAGACACCCTTGCCCCTAATGTGGTGGGTATGATTTCACCTCTCCCATAAAGATGCCTTTGAAAGACACTGAAAACCAGAAGTGAGGCTAGAGCCATGCTTCTTTTGCTTCTATCGTCTCCATGAACAGCCTGGAATTTTGCTATGGCAGCATCTTGTTTGTCAGTTGAGGGTGCTGAGAGACAGGGCACAGGGCACTTGCTGTTTGTACATAGATGCAGACTCAGCAGACAAGTCATAGCTCTGGAGCCAGAAATTGCGGTGAAGGCAGCTTCACAATCCCTAGGTGGCAGCTGGGTGGTGAATTCCTGCGGTCAACCATTCTTGTTATGGCTTCCTAGGTCCCCATCTTCTTCACTGTGGCAAAGCAGAGTTGCAGTGTGGCTCTGAGCACCCTCCTCGGCATACAACCTCTTTCTGGCCCTTCTAATTTCTCCTGTATTAATTCCTTTCTGCTTGAAATAGTGGTTTCTGATTTATTTCACCAAACTCTGACTGATATATTAATTTGCTTATGCTGCCAAGAAATGAAAAACGTGATTCAATGCAGGCTGGTCAGTCCCCAAAACCACGCTCCCTTTGCTGAAACACTATAGAGTGAAATTTGCTTTGTGTCTGGTGAGCACAGATATCCAAGGGATGTGGATGTGGGGTGGGAACAAAGTCGCCTAAGCTGTGAGACATGCCTGGCACAGGGCCCTGGATCTTTCACTCACACTCTACCCTATTCTGGGCTCACCCTCTGGTTTTCCTTGCCTCCCCTTCTCCCTTCCTTATTTGCTAAACTAAGACAAACTTTATTTGTTTCTGAAGAGAACATAAAAGACCACAAAGAAGCCTATTTTTAACTCTTCAGTCTGCAAAGCCTAAGCCCTTGATTCCCAAATACTAGATGAAATTTCCCCCATTTTGAGTGGTGCAATCAATCAAAGAGAAAGTTACAAGAGCTAAGCCATGCTAGACCTGGAAAGGTCCTGAACTCTGCTCCTCTGATACCCTGAAATCCTAGGGGTGGGTTGATAGCTGATAGAAACTCCATATTATTTGGGTTCCTAAAACCAAAGTGCCCTTTCCTTGGTAGGGCTGGGAAGGCCCTTGCATTCCCTGAGCCCCGCATGGCAGAGAACACATGAAATAGCTGCATGCTTTCTCCAGACAACCAGGGGTCCTAGCACAACAAGGGAGCAGCGTCAGGAACCTACCCCCAAGCTAAAAGAAGCAGATAGAGATGACCAGACACGAAGGAGCAGTGTGCTCAGGACCCCAGGATGGTGCCACAGAGAACTTTCCTTTTGGTACCTGAAGAGCAGACCAGATGTCAGACTGTGACAACAGCACTAAGGACCAGAACTTAGACAAAAACCCAGAGAAATTTGGTAGGAGTGAGGGGAATAGTAATAATAATCTGATTTAATACTCACATAAACTCTGTGATATTCAATCCTTAATTGAATGAAATAAAATTTCCACCAGGGCTTGAAATGCAATCAAATCCAGTCATTCAAAACAGGGCTGCATTTCTTGCACATACAGTCGGTGCATTGAATGTTGTGCTCTTTCACAATACAAGCTTTCAGTTAGTCCAGATACTGACCCTCAAGAGTCATTGCTCGAGAACAGGGGTCAGCAAACTACAGACCGCTGACTCTGTTTTTTACTTTCCTGCCTATTTTTGAAAGTCAGGTTTATGGGAACACAACCATGACCATCCTTGATATGGTTGCCTTTGTGCTACACAGGCAAGAGTTGAGTAGTTGCAACAGAGACTGATCCGGTGCAAAGCCCAAAAAACAAAACAACTTCTGGCACAGGACATGGCTTTCCCTGGCTCCCTCTGGTTCCTCCCTTGACACCCGTCCTTTTGTTGACACCACGGGGGCAAAGTCTCAAATCGAAATCAATGAAAAAGCTCTATCATACTCAGCTGTTAAAAAAAAAAAAATATCCAAGTCTAGCTTCTCCTTCCTAAATTTTTCCAAAGGTCTGTTCTCCTCTGACCACTTTCTCTGTCCCTTGTCTCCTAAATTCCTGTACTTTCCTGATAGCCTCCTATCTCCAACTTCTATCCTTATATGGACTTCTCTTCCCCTGCCTGCCTCTAAGGTGGGTGTTTCCTAGGGTTGGCCTGTCCTACTAGTCTGGCTATGATCATGCTGCCATGCCCCAGAATTCTCAGAAGAACCAAGTGTCACTGCAGTGTTCCCTTCTTAGAAGATGATACTGACTCTAGGGGTTTATTCCCTATGCTTATAAAACACTGATAGTTTAAAACCTAAATGGAGCACTTGACTTTCTTCCTTTGGCCACTGAAGTAGTCAGTCTTAACCTTGAGCTAATAGCTCAAGAATAGATTGAACACTTAGTGGGAAAGCAATGAAGAGGCTAGTGGTCAATTTTACAGTTTCTAGAGTTGGAGTTAAGAGCTGTAGTTTTGAAGCTCTACCCCTTTATTAGCTCTGAAGCCTTGGGTAAGTTGATTAACTTCTTATGCTTCAATTTCCTCTTCTATAATTATAATTGGCATAAGGCATGAGAATGAGTGAGTTTTACTGTTGAAGTCTAGTTACATACATCTCATAAATCATTAGCACTGGCCTTTCTCAATCTCAGCTTCTTTTGATATGATAGCCTTATTTCTCTCCTTTGTATGGGTACAATAATACCAACTTACCAATTACAAAGATCTAATATAATTAGCAAGTTATCAGCAATTGGCACAGAAATTTGTAGGTTCTATTGGGAATTCTCTTTCGAATCAGACTTTCAGAATAAATTACACATGTTCTCTCCCCACCGCCCCAGGCAAGAAATAGGACTTAGGTTAGACGTTCTAGTCCAGGTTTCTAGTCTGCATTTTTATCTACAAATTGTCTTATTGGAAAGGAGCATTCCTCCTGTTTTCTGTTCCTTTCTTTGTGGATTTCACAATCAGAACACTCATCCAAGCTGCTTGGCCAAATGAGTTTCATCAAGTGCCTTTTTAGAATAATTTACATCAGTAGTTTCAAACTGTAGAATGAATGGCTTATTAAACAAAAGCATTGGGTCTCATTCCTAGAAATTCTGATTCTGTAGGCCTGGAGCAGGACCCCCACATTAGCATCTCTTAGAAATTCCCAGGTGATGCTGATATGGCTGGACCAGGAACCAGACTGTGAATGGCACAAGTCTACACTAACAAATTAAAGTGACTTTTAGTAAATTGAACAATGTCAAATATAGTGCCTTAGGAAACAAGTGATAATGGGTTGGGCATCAACCTTTGTAAATACAAACAGAAAACAGCCACCTTTCAACTACCTTCTGTGTAAACAGATGCAAAGACCCTAACAGTAACAACAAAAGGCATTTATTGAGTTTTGACTATGTGCTGCACTTTTTTCTAAGTCCTTCACACATATTAAATTACTTTTACATTTCTATCTTATGACAGTCTTAAAAACTAATAATAACATTCTCCAGATCATCTCAATGACTATCTTATATTAACATTCAAATTAATTGCCCTCATTTTTGTTTGTGCCAATGATTTCATTAACAGCAAAAAGTATGACTTGATGATCAAAAGCCATGAGAAAATGGCCGGGGTAAATGTAAGATGCATGACAGGACCCTGCTTAAGGATGGCCAAATGGAGCTCGGCATGAAACAAGGTTTGGATGAACCAATTGTTTGAACAGAGAAATGAAGTAGAGAATCGAAGCCTCATGTGGCATGTGGTACAGGCATACCAAACTCAAAAAGACCCTGGGCAACAGGTAACATTTTGAGCAACAAAACCACATAACTAACACATTTTATTGGCTTTTCTAGTTTTGTTGATATTTAATTTTGTAAATTTGGTTTTGTTTTTTGGCTATATAGAAACTTTTCATTGTATGAAAAAACACAATAGCACAAGGAATTTTATAGAAGCAATAAGGAGTCAGCATTAGAAGCACCCAAGAAACAGCTTCCTTCAAGAAAGCTCCAGCTGGGCATGGTGGAGCATGCCTGAATCCCAGTGGCTCCAGAGGCTGAGGCAGGAGGATGGAGAGTTCAAAGCCAGCCTCAGCAAGAGCAAGGTGCTAAGCAACTCAGTGAGACCCTGTCTCTAAATAAAATGCAAAATAGGGCTGAGGTTGTGGCTCAGTGGTCGAGTACCCATGAGTTCAATCCCCAGTACTGCCCCCTACCAAAAACAAAGAAAAAAGAAAGTTCCAGAGGTAGCTGAAGTTTGAGAACCTCTGCATAACAGTACTTTCTATCTCAGTGGTTCACAGTTGGTGAGATTTTTGTTCCCCAAGAACATTATCAATGTTTGTAAAATTTGGGGTTTGCTACTGGCATCAAGTGGGGCTTGCTACTGGTATCTGCTAAACATTACAAAACATTCCCCACAGCAAAGTTAGGCAGCCTGAAATGTCAATAGGGACAAGGTTTAGAAACTCTTGTCTGTCATTCTCTTTCATTCAGTAAGATTGGGCTACTTATGAAATTTACAAACTACTGCAGAAGACAAGACACACAGACATGAAATAACTAGAATAGTGTAAGAGATGGTGCTAAAGTATTTGAAGAAGGACCTCAGAAGCCACATGATACAATTTATCATGCAATGCAGAAATTTCCTGTTGGGGACTCAAGCTCCTTCTTCATCTACTTCTTTTTGAATTCTAATACTGAGGAGCTTATTACTTGGTATCACCAGAGGCAGGAAGCCAATCTCGTTGCTGAAATTCCCTCATGTTAGTATCAGAAAATTAATTCTTGAATTAAGCCCCAAATGTGCCATCCTATAAGCTTCATTTTTTGGTTCTAGTTTTGCTTTCTAGAGTAACAGCCCTGACCACTAGTTGACTAGAGATACTACAAAGTCTTGTACATGCATCAGCAGTTGGTTTCTCAAAACAACCTGGAGAACATTTATTTTTAAAATTTTTTTTATTTGGCTTATTTATTTATTTATTTATTTATTTTTTGTTGTTGTTGTTGTTGTTTATTTTAAACCAGAAAATATTTTGGCTTGCTGTCTAACTAACAATTCCTTCCAGATTTATTCCAACCTCCTTTTTTTTTTTTTTTTTTAAATTCAACGTCACTTACGTAGGCAGGTCTCCGTTTCCATAACTCTGCCCATTCAAAATAATCGTCACTAGATCTAGGGACTGAGAAGTAGTATTTGCTTTTTATCATTTGAAGCAAGAAAGGATTAAATGTTATAAAAACCTTTGGGATGTACTTTTACAAAGTGGAGATATATTGGCAGATTAATTAAGTACCAGCAATGAATGTAAATTTTCATTATGGTATTCAAAAGACATTTATTTCATACTTACTTTATACCAGGCACATATATCTTGTATGGGCTTCTCTTTCCTGACCAAAATCATGTAACTAACAAATAAATTTTATTATTTTATTGGTTTTGTAATTTTATTTATATTGAATTTTTAAAATTTGGATTCATTCTTTTGTTATATAGAAATCTTTCATTAGATTAAAAATACCACAAGGAAATTGATAAAAGCAATATAAGTCAACATTAGAAGCATCCAAGAAAGATCTTCTTTCAAGAAAGCTCCAGATGTACCTCATGTTTTTATCCTAAAGGAATGTTGGGTTTCATCAAATGCTTTTTCTGTCTCTCTTGAGATGATTGGATGATTTCCCCACTTCAATCTCTTGATATGATGTGTTTCACTGATTTACATTGAACCATCCTTGCATCCTTCAATATCAACTTGGTCATGGTGAATGACCAAGTAACCCAATTTAAAAAATGGGCAAGCTGATCAGAATAAACACTTCTCAAAAGAAGACATATACATAGCAAGACATATGAAAAAAATGTTCACTATCATTAGCTATCAGGGAAATGCAAACTGAAATTACAATAGATATCATCTCACCCTAGTTAGAATGACAATTACCAAAAAATCACTGGCAAGACTATGTCACAAAAGGAACTCTGTGAGTGGGGATGTAAATTAGTATAACCGTTATGGAGAACAATAAGGAAGTTCCTCAAAAAACTAAAAATACATCTATCAGCTATCCCACTGTTGGGTCATATGTTCAAAAGAAATGAAATAAGCATATCAAAAAGATACCTGTAAAACAATTTTTCAAACATGAGAAAATCTCATTATCTTTCTTGGATATAAAAGCATATAAGGAAATTGAATGATTCAATAAACCATTTCCTGAAAGAAAAGAAAAAGATACCCACATACCCATGTTTATTTAAGCACTATTCACTATCCACAGTAGCCAAGGTATGGAATCATCTTAGGTGCTCATCAACAGATGAATGGATAATTAAAATGTGGGATAAACAATAGATAGATAGATAGATAGATAGATAGATAGATAGATAGATATAGATATAGATATAATGATATCCATATATAATAGTAAAATATTATTCAGCTATGAAGAAGAATGAAATAATGTCTTTTGCTGCAAAATGGATGGGAATAGAGGACATTATATTAAGTTAAATAGGCTAGACACAAAAAGACAAGAATTTCATGTTTCTTCTCACGTGTAGAAGTAAAAAAAAAAGGCCAGTGTGGTGGCCACACCTATAATCCCAGTGGTTCAGGAGGCTAAGGCAGGAGGATCACAAGTTCAAAGCCAGCCTCAGTAAAAGCAAGGTGCTAACCAACTCAGTGAGACCCTGTCTCTAAATAAAATACAAAATAGGGCTGGAAATGTGGCTCAGTGGTCAAGTGGCCCTGAGTTCAATCTCTAGTACCCCCATCCCCCAAAATTGACCTGAATATAAGAATAGGGATTGCTAGAGATAGAGAGGGGAAGAAAAGGTACATAAAGGGAGGCAGGATTTAATCAGTACACATCATATGTAAGTATTGAAATATCACACTTACCCTCATTAACAAGTACAATTAGTACATTTTATCAAAACTAAAAACAGTGCTTTAAAATTCTAAGAAAATCACACTCAGTTTTTAAGGGGCAATTATTATGGTTTAATGTAATCTGATCATTTAAACTTTCAAAGGTTTAAAATGTCCTTGTTCTATTTTTATGTGACTGGATCCTCTGTTTATTTTTGAAGCAATCATTAACATCTGGAAACCCCAGTTTGGCACATTATCCAATAGATTCTGTTCAAAGGATAGTTCTTATTCAGCTTTCAATATCCTGGAAGCTAGCAGAGTACCTACACGTTCTAAAAGTATTTGCTGAATGATTAAAGACAAAACTAAACAGAAGAACCTATGAATTCACTTTCTCTTTTCCTCTGAAATTTTACAAACTTATTATCATTGCCCTTACTGGGAGAGTAATCATAAGGGTCTTTTAGTCATTTTTATATTTAATATACTTTATCCATTTGGAATAGATTGTTATAGATTCTTCTATAGCATCTTTCACAGATCTATAATCTAAATGGAATATTTGTTGAATTTAAGCTATTATTACTTACTTCTTTGCCCATTTTCTTCCTCAATTTCTTTCTCAGTCAACTAAAGTATGCTGAAAATACTTTAATCTCCAGTACCCCCCCATCCCCTCCAAATTGACCTGAATATCGAATAGAGATTGCTAGAGATAGAGAGGGGAAGAAAAGATACATAAAGGGAGACAGGATTTAATAATAATTGCCCCCTTAAAATGTATGCTAAAACATTTATTGAATGAAGCCTCATTCCCCTTGATCTTAATTTTAAAAGAAATGAGTTCAACGGTTTCTCTTTTCTTAAAAAATAAACAGCAAAAAACAAAACAAAAAAAAAACACAACTCCCTAAACTTGGTCAAAATTCCTTTTAACCATCTGTGAGGTTGTGAATATGGGAAAGATTATTTATATCTAAGCTAAATACTCTAATGTGCTTTTCCCAAAGATCAATGGCAGTCCAATAAAGATAGAGAAGATAGGAGGAGGCAGAAGCAGAGATGGAAAAACGGGAAGTTATCTGAGAAAAAAGGAAGCATCCAGCTCAAGGGATTTCAATAGCCAATAGAGTAGAACTTGAACAAAGAGAAAACTGTCAGTCACAAGCTGCTTACCTTTGCACCCCTCACAGGTCAGTGCATTGTAATGGTATCCAGATGCTCTGTCTCCACAAACAACACACAGCTCATCCCCTTTAATTCTCCCTGCGGATGTACCCATTCGGGGCTTCTTTGTTACAGGCATCTCTGCCATCTCAGTCTCTCCCTGGTACAGAGTCTCAGCTGGCATTCGTCTGAGTTCATATATTCCAGGAGAATACCACTCTTCAGGCTGCTGGGGGTAGACACCCAGGTTGGAATAATAGGATGATGAGGAAATCTGTGGTTGAACTTGGGGAAACTGAACATTGTTGTATTGTGAATATGGCTCCACATCTAGATTCTGTCCCAGTGGACCTGATGCTTGTTCTGTTAGCATACCTGAATAAAAGCAACAAACCTCAAATTAATGTCATTACTCTAGAAATTAAAGAGGCAGTTTAGCGTAATTGTGAGAAGTGTCGTGGGGACTGTGGAAGCTGATATTTTTGCATTATTTTCTGGGGTAGGAGATTATACCATCTTTTTACCATTTTTGATTTTTTTTTCATGTACATGTGTTATTTAAATTACTATAAAACAAAGGGGGAGCTAAGGAAAGAAACAAGAAAACAGTACTTGGAATCTATCTGGATTCAAATCCCTGTTCTGTTACTCACTATCTATGTGCAGTTGATGATGTCTTTAACATCTTTAAGTCTGTTTTCTCTTCATAATAAGTCTGTTTTCTTGTTGAATTGATGTAAGTATTAAACGAGAATGTTTGCTGAGTACTTTGTTAATTTTGGCACATAAGAAATACTCAATAAATTATATCTGACACTAAAATAGGAATAATGATTACTGTTCCTATGATCATTATTATTCAATGGGCTACTTATATACAAAACCACTAGGTAACAAAAAACTATCAGGTTATAAAAATGTCTCTATTTCCCATAAACATAAATTATAGCTCTTTAGAAAACAAAAATATTTGAATTTTGAAAAATGCTAAAAAATTTAATAAATCAAATTATATTGTGTGCATATATGTATGAATATGTAACAGTGAATCTCACTGATATATATAAAGAATCAATGAATTTTTTTAAAAAAACAGATGCAAAATGTAGTACACATAAATAAATAAGAGAGTATGTAAATGTGTGTGATTCATCAAAGTTTTGTTAGATAACCCTAAACCAAAATCCCAGCCCCATCTCTTATGAACAGTGACACTTTAAGCAAATTCCTTGTATTGATGAAGCTCAGTTTTCATAGCTGCAAGATTGGAATGAAAATATCTATATCCAAGGTTATATAGATCATTGAATGAGATAATACAGATTCACATTTTGGGGATCACATATGTTTTAGAATTTCAATTTTTTTTAATTTCAGAATAGAATGCAGTGATATTTATATAACACTCTAGGACAAACCAAGAGTCAAATATAATATCTTCCACAGTGAAATGCATGAATAGTCAACTAAAGTAGAATAAGTAATAACCATAAATACTTTTATGCCCATTTAGATGCAGTTTTGCCACCAAATAAGTTTGTGCCAAACTTAAAAAAAAAAAAGCTTTATAATGCTTTTTGGAATTTGAAATAGGCAATTTTATAGGTCGAATTCTATATAGGTAGAATGCTCTTTGAAGTACTCAAAAGATGCCTAATATTATTACTATTGTTGGCAGAAAATTTTATAAAGTCCTTCCTAGACCAGGTACTTATTTGTATACTCTCTTTTCCCACAAAGTCCCATGATGTAGATAATATTATTATGGCCCACTTACAAATAACTTGTGACACCCATTTGTAAACATTAATCATTTGGGGGCTGGAGTTGTGGCTCAATGGTAGGGTGTTTGCCTGACATGTGTGAGGCCTGAGTTCAATCCTCACACTGCATATAAACAAATAAATAAAATAAAAGATCCATTGACAGTTTTTTTTTTTTTTTAAGTCAAGCAATTTTACTCCTACCTACCTAAGTAACTGAGATTTGAACTTTGGGAGTCTGACCTCAGAGCCCCTGTACTGAATCACACTCTGGGAGAATTTCAGATATAAGATGTTTCAAAAGCATGAAAGGCAAAGCTTTCCTCTTCCTCTGCACTCTTACTTGAGTTTGTTACTCCTTTCAGTGCCTCTGTTTGCATGTACCTTGCAACTAAGCCTGTGAGGCTCTGCCTCTCCCCAGGCATTTTCCATGTTCCATCTTCTCTATTCTTCTTCTTTTTTTAATCTGTAGATGGACACAATACCTTTATTTTATTTATTTATATTGGTGCTGAGGATTGAACCCAGCGCCTCCCACTTGCTAGGCAAGTGCTCTACCACTGAACTACAACCCTACTCCCCATTTGTTCATCTATAAAGAGAAGATTGTGCTAGATGATGTTCTAATTCTTCTTAATTCTAAAATCTTCATAAACATACGACTAATAGTTCATAAGCATCAGAATTCAAGACTTTTCTACAATGGCAAAGTGGAGTATATACATATTAAATGTTTATCAAAAAGAATGTGCTCTGCCATGACCCAGGAAATGACTAACAGCACACAATATACAGTATCTGTGAAAAAATCAATTTCCGTTCTTTCATGCCCAACTTATCCACATAAGCCAGCAGAAAAATCAGTACAGCTGACATATGAAAAATTTTGGTAATGTTGCTTTGCCTTAGGACCCACAAAAATGGAAAAATAAAAATATGAAATGATTATAGAAAAAAAGATAAAATATAAGCAAAATCGTGATCCATTTCATAACCAAATGTGACTAAAATCTCCAGAGTGAATAGGATGGAAAAGAACTTAAAAAATAATAAAAGCATTAGTTTTGCTCATCCCTAGATTTTATCCTCCAGCATATTCCCTTAATTCTTCCCCTGCAGCCCAGGTTCTCTCCAATACAAGGTTAAGCAACTCACCCATAGTCAAATAACTAATTACTGAAGGAATCTGGATTCTGTACAATCCAAGGAAATGGACAATTTTTTTTCTCCTCTCAAACAATTTAAGATCTCTGAGCATTATTTCAACAAAACAAATATGTCCATAATCAAGAAACATAATAGAGATTCAACTCATGCCAGATAATATTAATCTCTGGAATCATCTAAATTAACATAGGACATTTTACAAAGATATAGATAATATGATGCCAAACAATAAAGTGGCAAAAATATGAGAATGGTACATAATAATAGTAAATAATGCTTCTATTCTCAAAGTGTACCCACTTCTAGTATTTCACTGTGTGCTCACAAACTAGAGAGGTAAATATGCATAAAGCTTACAAGCAAAGAAACAACATGGCCAACATATTCCAAAATGGATGGACCAGAACAATATCCACTATTATACGGAGTTTTTAAACAACTGCCTACCCTTTGCAGATCCAATTTCTTCCATAAAATGGGACCACTAATCCCCAGTCCTGCTATCTTAGATGGAAGTTCTGATATAAAATACGGTTGTTAAGAAAAAAGTTTGATAAGTCCAGTACCACTAAAAGACAAACTGTTTCCCAAAGAACTTAGAAAAATCCCTATTTTAATGATAGCCAATTGATAGCTAATTCATACTTATTAACACAATCTGTTTTGATGACACAAATATGAGAAAGTTCTTTCATTATAAATGTGTATTGAACACTTACTTGCTACTGGCAGACATTGTATGAGGCTCTGAGGACATAATGGTGAATGAGACAGAAAAGGATCTAGCCTTTCTCTCATATGTGTGTTAACGGATAGGAATGATAAGGAACTAAGAAAGCAAATACAGACATTTTGTGACACAGAAGAAAATGGGGTGGGGGAAGCAGGTAAAGTGATTCAAATTTAAGGTATGTGATTTTTTTTTTTTTGGTGGATTTTAAGGAGTCAGAAAATCTCCATGAAAGTTTAGGTAAGAGTTTTTAAATAAGAACATATGAATAAACTCCAGGAGAGTCTGAGAATCCCTGAAAAGGAAAACAGAATTCTGAATAGGTTTCTAGCTTTTGATAGACTCTCTAAAGGACTATTATGCAAAGGAACTTCCTGAGATGATGGGTTCCATACCTACGGATATGGTGACTACTAACCACATGGGGATACTGAACACTCAAGATGTGGCCAGTGATATGAAGGGATTAAATTTTTAAATCTACTTAATTCTAAGTAAATAAAATTTAAATCGTCACATGTGGCTCATGATTGTCATATCAGACATATAAAAAGTTTGTGACTAGAACCACTGTGCACCCAAGTGGGAGAATCAGGTTCACAATAATAATAGCAGCATTTTCCCATGACTTCAGTTTCTGATACTCCCGAGAAAGAGTCCAGGTTCCATCTAGTTTTTTGTTTTTGTTTTTTTTTTTTTTAAATCTCTGGCACAATGCTGACCATAGCAAATGTCTAATGACTGTTTATTGAATCAAAGTGAACAGAAAAATTGCCTTTTTGCCTTCCTTCATTTCCTATAATCCATGGTGTCTTGGCTGGACGGCACAACTTCATTTGTGAAGTTATTTGCTGATCCTGGCATCAGGCCTTTGTGATGTTGGTGCCTCTCTCTGCTTTGTCAGCTGATGACCTCCTCTGCTGAGTTCTGCCCCAGTTCCCTCAGGTGGAATTAATCTCTCCTACCCGCTGTACACACCTCTACTATAGTGCTTATCTAATGCACGTACACTTTTATTTGTTCAAGGCTTATCTTCCATGCTAAACTTGAGGTGGTATGAAAACTACTTAAGAGTGTACCAGGAGTGGGAAAATCTGCATTCAAGTCACCTGCAGCTTCCTAGATGTGTGAACTAGGGAAAGACATTGAACTTCTTTAAGCTTCTATTTCTTCCTCCATAAAGCTAGAATAATGTAGCTCCTATATCAAAGGTGGTAATAAGGATACACTAACATAAAGAATATAAAGTGACGGTGCCTGTGCAAACATGATGATATATTCAGTGCATTTTTGTTATTATCGTGGTTAGTCTCTGAACTTTTGAGGGGAAAATATCAGATTATATTCCCTTTCTATTGTTTCTGGCACCTGACACAAAGTCTGACACATAGTAAATTTTTAATAAACGTGTGTTAAATTGAAGGGAATAGAAAATTTGCTTCCCCAGTCTTCTGACTAATTCCATTTCTGAATATGGTGTCAATCACTCTGAGACATCCCATTTAAACAAAATGGTATGCTGCTAAGTCTGTGGTCAAAAATACATTCATAATTATAATTATCATAAAAATGATTAGAATTTCTTTTTGGTGGAGATTTTAAAAGGAGAGTTTCTGCTTTGAGAAAAGTGTTTAAACAATATTTATATTATACATTCTTTTAATTATAATGCATATTTTAATTCAGAGAGCACAAATAGCCTAAGTCTTATAGCTCAAATTTTTACTTATCTGATTTGCCATAGACTATTAGGAGAAGCCTACTGTGAAACTAGTTTATTACATTCACGTTTCTTATTTTATATTTATTGTTTTTTATCACATCCCCTAGTTTGAAATACATTTTATACCATGATACCTGCACAAACTTAAAGATATATAACTGAAAATTTCCATGAAATGACACATTTAATTCTTGAAGGACACTGTTATTTCTAGACTATTCTACTCTGTTCTGTTCCAGTTTTTAATACTAGTCACTAAATAGACTTCATGATCTACTGAGACTTTAGGCTAACCATTTTTAAAATAACACATTAAACAATGTACTTTAATTTTTTTCAAGTGTGCATTGACATTAACATTCACACTTCACTTGACTTAAAAGAATGGTACTAATTTGAAAGAATGGTGCTAATTGAACCTAATATCCTATAAAGAATTTTAGAGAAAACAGAATTAGTCTCAATAAGATACTCACCTGCTTAGAACCCTATAAAAATCACCCATCCCAACCTTTTACCCCCGTCTTCAGGATGTGACTGAATCATCTCTGATAGAGATCTACTGCTATAATCTCAAGCAAAAGACCCACAGATTTCCTCTGTCCAGCTGCAAAATCTCAACCTGGGACCTCGTGTGAACAGAATCCTACCTTTAGCAGGCTTCACGTTTATCATTTCTGTAACAAATCCCGACGGTGTATGGCTGTGGGGAGGACTAATTTGAATTGGATTTTCTAACCCCTGAAACTGCATTACCATTCTTAGCTAATTCACAGCAACTGAAAATGAGACTAGGTAAGAAGTGAGAGAGGCCAGAGGTTGTGTAGTTTACTGATTAACTTCATTTCAGAGTAGAATATTTGTAAATGTTTATGAGAAAAGTCCTCCATGCCAAATTGCCTAGTAAGCTGGAAACCAGTCTCTTAAACAAACATTTTCGGGCAACACTTTTCCAGCTTAAGAACTTTTACAGGGTAGATTTCTATTCAGTGGCTCTAAGTCTGTATTTTGAAGAGCAAGTGTCATGCTCTAGGTCTTAACAGTTGTTCCTATCAGAAAGCAAGAAGGTAATGTCAGGAAGCTATAAGACGAATGCTTAAATGTGGAGTCCTACCAACCTGGCCAGCTGGGTTTGTATCTGGTATGTTGAATTGTGTCCCATCCTACCCCAAAAATTCCTGTGTTGAGGTCTTAATCCCCAATGTCTCAGAATGAGACCTTGTTTTATGATCCATAAAAAATATCTTTGTATGTAGATATAATCAAATTTAAATGAAGATTAGGGTGAACTCCAATCCAACATGGTACACAGGCACACATGGAAAGAAGGTAATATGAAGAAACAGAGAGGAGACAGCTACTGACAAGCCAAGAGAGAGGGCCTAGATCAGACTTTTCCTTCACAGCCCTCAGAAGAAACCAACCCTGCTGACAACTGATTTCAGACCTCTGGCTTTTAGAACTGGAAGATCATATAATTTTGTGGCTTAAGTCACCATGTTTATGGTACTTTTGTTCTAGCAGCCCTAGTAAACTAATACACTGTCATTCTTGGTTGGCATTTACTAGCTCTGTGGACCATGAACAAATTCCTTAACCATTTTCTGCCTCTGTTTCTTCATTTGTAAAAATGGGGCTGATAATGATATAAACTCATAAAGTTATATGTGGATTAAATATATATAAAAATCTTGGCACAATGTATGACCACCTGTCATCAATATATTGATGTTATGATTATTCAGCTTTGGACTCATGTTGCAGCTTGGGTTGCTTACAAAACAGAAATAATTCCATTTTGTATCTTGTAGCATAATTTCTAGACATCAAATTTAAATCTATTGGTTACTTTTTAGAGAGAAAGTTCCAGAAGAGAATTCAGTAGGGCCAAGGTTGAACCCAGGCATCATACAGTCAAACATGTATAAACTTAGGCAAGTCTCTTAGATCCTGTGGGCCCCATTTTATTACACTAAAAGATGGTAGAACACAGATAATAATTCCTGCCCTCATAGGACCGTTATGGAGGTAAAATGAGATAATGAACATGAAAGCAGTTTTAAGAGGCAAAGGTGATATATAAATGTAGTGATTGCCAAGATTTCTCTACAGTCTTTGCAAGTACACAAAGTGGTTCCCATGACATTATCTCCTTGCATCTTCACTCCTTGACTTTGAGGAAGGTATTATTTATGAGGCCTACTATCTTCAATCCCTTTTTACAGTGAAGTTAAGTGATTTGTGTAGAGTGACCCAGTTGGTAGGAGATGGAGCAGGGACTTCAACCCAAGACTTCTGGTTCAAAATCCTGTGGTTGAAAAAACTAAGATGCACTCTCCTGAATTTACCAAGAAAGAAGAAAAGAGCGATGGTCTATGGGTATGTTTTGGCTTGCATTGCTCAATCAAGAGTTGCCATTTGCTACTCTCAGTTTAGCTCTGACCTCATTCTCCTCCCCTCAGAATCCAAGAACTCTCCTTGCCCTGAGAGGATCTCAGTTGGAAGGTCTACCCAAAGGATGTGAACCAAGACAAACAATCTCCAAATTTTCTTATTTCAAGAATTCTCCACTGTTTTTTCACTGGTCAACATAAATGGACCTATCTGTTACTCAAAAACATCAATTCTAAATAAGAAATGAGTGGGATAATTTAGAGGATCCAAGAGTCCCTGGTAACTGAGTGAAACTCGTACAGAATATTCTCAGTGTAGGATGAATTGGATCCCCTTATATTTTTTGGAGATGATCAACTGTCTTATGTTATCTTTTTCTTCTAAAAATACTTTTTTCCTGCAAATCTGTCCTGTCTGCAACAGTAGCCACTAGCTGTATATGGTTATTTAAATTTAAACCAAGTCAAATTAGAGTCAATTCCTCTTTCACACGGGTCACGTTTTAAGTGTTCAATAACTACACATGGACAGTGGCTACTAGATTGGACAAAGTAGATCTAGAATAGTCCATCATCACAGAAAGTTTTATTGGACAGCACTGTGGTAAGTGGAACTTGGGAACAATGTGAATGATAGGTCAATCATGTTGAGTAGGGCTTTGGCTATGAAGGTAGGAAAAAGGGGAAATCCCAGAAAAAAAAACATTGGCAATGCTTTTCTGAGCACTATTCTTGAGAAGAGATGTGGTCAACAGAGTCTAACATAATCTCATCGGAAAGACTTTCTCCATTGAATATGTGAATAGAACTGTTCTCTTAGCCTGGAGCCTTTAAACATTCCAATCTGACTCCATGTCCTGATTGTATTTTGGTGGCCTACTTACTAATATGGAATGTTAAGCAGGTTATTTAATATCTTTAAATATCCATTTTCTCACCATGGAGGGGGGAATAGTAATGGCATCCACCTCAGAGGAGTGTTGTGAGAATTGGTATTAATGGCAGATTCACTACAGGTACTGACCATGCGCCTGGCATTCTTCTGAGCACTTTATTGAATAAGGCAAAGAATTTACTACAGAGTTAAGGAATTTGCCTAGGATCATAGACTAGCTGATGCAGAAATAGAACTGAGCCAGGAAGTCTGCTAACAAATCTACACTGCACTTAGTATGATGGCTGACCTATAGTTAACACTGTAATTCTTCTATCTCTGTAAATTTACAAATTTGAAATATGATTTTATAGTCCAATATTTCTCAGCTTGGTGTCCTCTGAGAATCTGTTTCTGAGCCTTCAAGGTTGAGAGCTAGATCCTAGAATGCAATGGAGTCTCCTACCAGCCTTTCAACTTGTCCGTTGCATGTCTTTACCAAACTATTCATGCCCTACCTAAAAGAAGCATTAATCTTGTTTTGTAACAAGGAAAGGCTCATTCAATATTTCTTTCCTTTCCCAAGTCCTTCATTGCACTAACAGAAATAACAGATCTGAGATTCCTTGACAGAGTAAAAACCAAAGCCACAATGAATTAACAAAAACTTTAGAGACTGATTAGAGCTGTGGGAGAAATGTGAATAAGAAATTAATAGTGATGAAATGGTTCAAGTATGCTGAAACAAAGCTTCATTTTTTTCTGAGCCAATGGTAGCTTTCCATGTTCTGAAAACTTTACATTTTAATTCAACCAATAAGTCAAAACTACATTCACTTGAGTTGAACTCAATGAAATGGAAAAATACACTTGAAATCAAGTGTCAGAAATATTCTACAAAACTGCACCTCAAGACTTTGAATTGTATTTTAAAACATCTACATGACTCTATAACATCTGGAAGAGTCTTTTAATTTAAGTTTATGTCATAAGCAAGAACCAGATTCCAAAGTGAGTATCTTCTATAAAAATAAAGCATACACAGGGGCTGGGGCTATAGTTCAGTGGTAGAGTGCTTGCCTTGCATGTGCAGGGCCCTGGGTTCAATCTCTAGCATTTCAAAATAAAATAAAATAAAGCAAATGCAGAAAAAAATGGCTATACATAGCTGAGTGACACATAAAGCAAGAAAAAACAGCCAAAGGAAATGGAATGTAAGTTGTGAGGATTGTATGGGATCTGCCTTCTGCCACTTGTTGAGACTCTCAAAATGGGGCTTTGGAAAAACTGTTGGCTACAATAATAAAAAGAATACAAAACGTGGATTTCAAAGCTATTGCCAGCAATACTGTAAAGCCAACGTGAGACAGATCATGTGTTCCCTTCCTTAAAGGACACAGAAATGTGTTTACATATTGTTAATTTTATTGGGTCTTTGAAAATTCTTTGCACTCAACAATGCTAAGATAAACAGTACTTCCTTCTTTTAATGAGCAAAGTAGTGTTTATCATTTCAACAATTTAAATATAACACATTCCTTTCAAACCCTGGATTAATTAGGATGTTTCCTGATGACTTGCAGTTTGCAGAACACTTTCCCACACGGCCCATTCATTCCTCCCTTGTGCTGTGAAGTCATTAGCACCTCTATTTCACAGGGGAGAGAACAGAAGTTCAGAAAGTGTCACTTGCCTTGGAGACTTTTTTTTTTTTTTCAATTTCGTTTCTTTATTTCCACTCACATTCAGTGAACTTTTCTCAATATGACTGAGATAAATGAATCAAGATGCACCACTCTGGGAACTTCAGGCATGGGAGTATAAGTCTATACTTTCTGTGTTTATTCTCCTCCATTACTACAATGCTTTGCTTATTAGTCTTAAAAGTTCTGTGGCTTTTTAGTTTTTAAATCAAGATTTGCTAAAAGAAAATATAGATTTTAATTAATATACCACCCCTGACCCTGTTCACTATGTCAAAACCTGGAAAGCTGTGGACTTTGTCATTACTGCCTTTTATTATGCATTAATCATATACCTTGCCTTCATTCAAAGAGATGCCTTTTAAAAACCACCGAATTAATCTTTGACCGAGTTTCCTGGCTTGCAGGCCCTCTCAAAGGAAAGGAGACTTCTCTTGTGAGGTCACCAAGTCCTTCCATTCCGAGTCATCTGCGGGGATTCAGTTACCTATGGTCTAGATTCCCATCTGGATTTACCAGGGCAGCAGACTAAATTAAAGGGCCTCGGGGAGGTGATTCTAGTATCTCATCTTTAGCTCCATTTTGCCCAAGCTTTTTTCCTCCTTTTTCTGGTGATGGTGTTACAGTCCTTCGGCCATCTCTGACTTGATTTGCAGAATCAAGTTATCCTTCGTGAGCACAGACTCACCTCAGGCTGACAGCCTGTTATTTCAAGAACATGCTGCCCGCCCTTTTGCTTTCTGACCAGAACTTCTCCAACAGCACAGGACAGAGCTGGACTTGAGCACAAGGACAGTCCAGAACTATGGGAGAGTCAGTGACCCCCCAAGGATGACTCTCAACCAATGGGAGCCAGAGACTGGTTATTAAACATTCCAGTCCCTGATCCCTTCACTGACAATTCTCTATGCTACTCCCAAGGGCATCAAGCTCACGTTGCTCATAGTAGTGATCAGGATCACTCACCTCACATGGATTTCCCTTCCTTCGCTATCTCATCACCCTAGTCCCTCACATCTGCTCCCCCATCACCTCTCATGTAAAAACTGCCTGCACACCATCCTTCCTTCAGGCTCTGCTTTTTTGGATTAATCATTTCTATGGGTGGAGATATTCCCCTTTATCTTAGGCAAAACCTTTGAAGAAGGAAGAGTCCATGGCTGAAAGTTATCATTGAAAAGGTCTTTAGTGTCTCCAGCACCCATTAGTGAGTGCTCAACAGTATTTGTCTTCAATAGAGGTCACCTTCCCAGTGTCTTCAGGTTGGGATTTAATTATGGCTCTATACTAACCTGCTATGAGAGGGACCATGCCCAAGGCCACCTTGAATGGACCAGTCAAGTCATGTACAAAGTGAGTTCCACAGAGTCACCATTTCCTGACACGGGCAACTACAACATTTTGTAGACTCAAATGTTAAAACTAAGCCAGGTGCGGTGGCATACACCTGTAATCCCAGCTACTGGGGAGGCTGAGACAGGAGGATCGAAAGTTCTAAGACCAGCCTCAGCAATTTAGTGAGATCTTCAGCAACTTAGTGAAACCCTATCTCAAAATAAAAAAATCAGAAAAAGGTCTGAGGATGTGGCTCAGTGGTAAAATGCCCCGGGCTAGATCCCCAGTACCAAAAAAAAAAAAAAAAAGAAGAAGTTAAAACCAGATGGAGGTCCTGAAGTTACTAGCCTAACTATCCTATTTTACCAACTGAACCAGAATGAGCTATTTCAGCTGCATAGGTGGCTAATGGAAGAGCAGGTCCAAAGTCAGACTAGACTCTAGACTTCCTACTGCCCTCAGTAAGAAGGGGAAGACAAGGTCCTTCCAAGTCCAGACTTGAGGCCTTTGCACTTGCTATTCCCTCTTTCCAGAACATTCTCAGCTCCTAGTCTTTCAGTCTGAGTTAAATTGTCAATTCCTCAAAAGCTTTCCCTGACCACATCAGATAGGGCAGCCCATCCTCCTGTCCCAATGACATTGTCCCATGTTGTTGTTTTCATAACACTTACCATGACCTGATGTTATTTCATTTATTTACTTACTTACATGTTTATCGTGAGCCTACTCTCCATCAGGATCTTTTCTAATTCTCTACTCCAATACCCAGCTGTTCATCAATGCTCAACATTTGAATGTTGACTTCTCCCATACTCTATGCCATAAACCTCACTCGCCATTATTGGAACATGATGGCAAGTGTTGAGTACACAGACTATTGGAAAAGAGTCCAGGTTTCTGGTTAGTTGGACCCATAGATTAACCCTTCTGCACCTCTGGCATAGCTTAAGATCCAGAGTGATAAATTAGGCCCTGAGGCTACTCATTCATGAGCAAAGTCTTTTTTCCTAAAATGCCTAAATTACAGTATGTAAAAACGTGGATGTGTAACCGATGTGATTCTGCAATCTGTATACAGGGGGAAAGTGGGAGTTTATAACCCACTTGAATCAAATGTATAAAATATGATATGTCAAGAGCTATGTAATGTTTTGAACAACTAATTAAAAAATGCCTAAATTATTTTTAAAAAGTCTTTTTTCCTGATGTGTTCCACACTAAATTCAGGGAAAGGGTGGTCAAAGAATTCATGTGTCATTAGACACACAAAAAGATGGAGAAGAGGAAGGAAGGAATCAATCATCCTCCCCTTTGGCCTACCTCTACCCAAGATGTGTTGAGTAGAATAAGACTGAGGCCATAGAAGAAATGTATTTAGAAAGAATGCTTTAGGCCTGGCTCTACAGCTTAGTGGGGCAAAGCTAATCACACATGGGACCAGATAAAGAGGTGAAGAAACTGCTCCATCCAACACTAGCAGCCATACATTGCAGCTCAGGCACCTTGTACTACACATTCGAAGAAACCTTAGATGCAGTGTTAGGAAACAGTGAGAATGATGTAGCCAAAGAGAGAGGAGGGGACCACAATGAAGAAAGCAGGAGTCTCACTGCATCCTGAGCAATCATTTTCAGGTGCTTCCAACCAGAAAGCACCTTCAGCAGCATTTTCTCTATTCACTGACATCTTTTTCACCTCCTGGCTGCTCAGGTGAACTTATGACCTGGTGTTCTTGCTTACAACTGGGCTAGTTCGTAAGAGACACCTACCACTTCCTCCCCGAGTGCAAACTGGAGCTGCACAGATTGGTTTAATAATGTTCAGACTGGGAGATTGCAACACGTGTTGTAAAATTTTAGAGCAGGAAATGGCAGTTTTTATTTGAAAAACCTTCTTAAGTGGAATTTTCTTTAGTCTTTAGTAAGTACTGATTGTCCTAATTTTGTTGTGAGTTATGATTGTTAGAGCAAAAATTAGGAAGCTGTCTATACAACGATTTTTCTAAAGAGCTAAAGGAAAGCAGACCAGAAGCAAAAGGTCAAGTGGCCAGACATGGAGGCAGGGCCTCCCACAGCCCTTGATTGTATCTACAGGCTGAAGAAATAAGAGCCAGTGAGTATGAGGAAAACTGGATTTCATAAGTAATTACTGCCACCTTTGGTCTCACTGAGAGTCACTGATCAACATCTCCTTATTCCATCAACCTCTTTCCCCCTTACTTGTATAACTTACTACTGCATTGCTATATATTGAGTAGATTCAAGGATAAATGAAACATGGTCACTATCCTTAGATGCCCTTATACTATATTGCAGGCAGACATGTAAATAGGTAATGCAAATAGTGACCTAACAACCCATTACATTAGTGACTAGGAGGGTAATAGAGTAAACTATAGTATCTCCTAGGGATATCTGAAACCAAATATGGGATCATGCCTCAACACACTGAGCTTGTGGGAATTTCAAGTGCTCCACATTTTCACAATCATAGTCTACCATGGTTCATATATCAAGGTCAGATGAAGACTAGGAATATCCTGGCCTCCCAGCAGTGTTCTTATACAGAAGGGAATAGTTTTAAGGGTGGCGGGAAGGCTGCCTGCCCCACCCAAAATATTGCCTCATTTTGACTCTGCTTATATTCTCAATTGAAACCTTTTATAAGGAGATGTTTTCCGTACATGCATAAAGTGGAGCAATATACCATTTTATGGTACCATCTAGTTATAGATCTACTGGAAACAACTCAGAACAATTTGTCCTTAGTCCAGTTTCAATGACTAATCCCTACACTGTGCCATAGATTCCCCCAGCACTGGAGGAATGGTAGAAAGGAAACCTACTGCAGAGCTGTAATCCAAGTCTTTAATAAATATAATATTAAACCATACAAATCATGATTTCATACTTTATACCTGCTATAATAATATTAGAATTAGCCCTAGAGTTACTCCCAGCTCTGTTAATTATCTAGCCTCATGGCCTTAGGCAAGTCCCAAAGCTCTTGCAGTCCTCATCTATTTAAAAAGAAAAAAAAAAAAAAAGACAATTTGGTTCAATGAATCCAAGGTCCGCACTGCCTCCAACTTGGCAGGGTAGCTAACATTTATTGAGTACTTAAAAGATTAAAAGGAACAAAAACATTTTCTTGACTCTCTGTTGAACTAATTATCTCAGGGATTTTTTCCTTGTGTACTTCCAAATTGTAGTTTCTTTTTTATGGATATTTAAGTCAACTTGACAACTTACCAAATAAATTTTCAGTAAGAGAAAATTCATCCATGGCTGGTATATGGGAGTGTTCAATAAGATTCATTTTTGTTCCCATTCAAACTTTTAAATTTGAGAATGCACTTTCATCATGGTGGTCTTCAAATAAAAACCCTGAAAGGCAAATACATAGAGAGTTCATGGTGCAAGGTGAATATGGAGCTGGTTCACAGACATGAGGACGGAGAGGGAAGTCTGATTTACAAAAGTACAAATGGCTCCTTTGTAGACACTTTGCTATATCCTTTCTCAACATTTATCATGTTTACACCTTATTTGGATTTAAAAATGTCCAAGATGTATGCTTTCAGAAGAGATACTCTTAGGTATCTAGAGAAACACCATATGTTTTCATTTAAATTTCAGCAATTGGAGATTTGAACAGACTATATGACATCTTAGTTATGACTTTTATATTAGAAAGAAAAACAGAAACAAATTTTAAAGCTTTGATTAATTATTAAATATAAATATAAAATTTTTATATTAAATATAAAAATAAAAGCTTTGAGATCAATTATTATCTGTGTGTGGTAGTGCATGCCTGTAATCCCAGAGGTTTGGGAGGCGGAGGCAGGAAGATTGAGAGTTCAAAGACAAGCCTGCCTCAGCAAAAACAAAGCACTAAGCAACTCAGTGAGACCCTGTTTGTTTGTTTGTTTTAATTAGTTACACATGACAGTACAATTACCTTGACATATCATACATTTGAATAAGACAGGATATAATTTCTCATTTTTCTGAGTGTACAGGTTGCAGAATCATATTGGTCATGTGGTCACATATATACACACAGTAATAATAATGAAAGAGACCCTGTCTTTAAAATAAAATACAAAATAGGTCTGGGAATGTGGCTTAGTATTTGAGTGCTCCCAAGTTCAATCCCCAGTACGAAAAAAAAAAAATGGATCCATGATTTATTATCTTAAACTTTATTTGAAAGTTGACCAGGTTTGTGTAAACACACAACAGTAGTAAAATACTTCCTGCTGAAACTTTCTTGGTAATTTGTGCATGGTCAGCACATCAGAAATTCAGAAAGTGTTCCCCCAAGATCTTCTTTATTTCTGCCTTTTAGTGAGAGTTTCAGGGACTTGCATTTTCACTCTCATGTTTACCTGGGTAATATTTTAGAATAGGGTAAAAGGAGGTTAGGGTAAGGCTGGGGGTGTAGAGCACTTGCCTACATGTATGAAGCCATGGTTCACCCTCCAGTAACACAAAGAAGAAGAAGAAAAAGAAAAAGAAAGAGATTATGGTTAAAAGAAAACGAATGGTAAATCTCACCGAAACGTCTGAAGTTTCATCCTGAGGAAATTTCCAGACTAAGTCCAAGAGAAGCAGTGCTCACTTTGAGTTATATCACTAAGTCTTCTTTTCTTCCTTCCTTCTTCCCAAGATGTTCTCTACCTCCTAAGAAGTAATTTGAAAGATCGAATGATGAAAGGTGTGCTGCTTTCTGAGGATGATTTTCAAATCATTCTATCCTATCTCTACCAAGAAATCATTTTGTTTACCAAGAAATATTTCTATTTATTACCCAAGAAGAAAACATCAGGATTTTGTTGAACAAATATTTATTTCATTAGAACTTCCCCCCTATTTGGCTTCTATTTCCCTCTTACTCATCAAATGTCCCCGCTCATCCAAAAGTCAATTTCAGATACATCTGGCTTCTGTTAAGGTAGTCCACCAGAAGCCAGTTTTCTTCATTTGTTCATTTATTCATGCTTTAAACATCATTTACTGAGCACTTATTCTACCATAAACTACTTACTGGATCTTTGGAAATAAAATGGTGAAAGTGGAAAAAAAAATCTGTGATCCTTGATATCAAGCTTATTGAGGAATAGACATTGAAAAAGTAACTTGAACACTCAGATGATTACATAGTGTCCTGAACACTGGTTACTAAGGCAAAGAACAGGTGCTCTAACAGAGAGCGTAGGTGTGAAAAGACAGGGATAGGGAAGCAGCTGGAAGAGGACATGGTTTCAGGGTCGTTTTAAAGATGGGCAATACTGGTAACATCTGAATTGTGAGAAAATACTAGAGAGGGAGTAAAGAAGCAAAAAATGAGAGTCCCCTGAGAAGGGACACAAGCTGTGTCCCCTGGGGGAGAATCAGACAGGCCTGGGTCCATAATAAGCCAACAGTGTAGCCCTATAAACTCTACGGAACTCGATTATCAGACTCCAGGAAGACAGGCTGCTTGCTGGGACAAAACTCATTCTAAAGTCAGGGGGTGCTAGGAACCCTGATTTTTTCATCCCAGAGCACAACCTCAGTCATTAAAGAAATGCATAATTCTCAGTGTAACTGCATTTGACTCTGGATGTTTTTCTACCACCCAGAGGAGAGAAGACCTATAAATAAAAATGAAGCTTGGAAACACTGAAGTATAAGGCAGACTCTTCCACAGAACACTGCGAGTAAGAGAGATGGTTCATCTCAACCTCACCCTTACCTTCAAATAACTCGGCTATATAGTGTGGTGGAACTTTGAACCCGAGAGAGCCCAGGGCCTTCCTGGGGCAATTGTGAAACAGAAGCAGCATCACAACCCATAGAGAAGCACCCAGCAGAGTACCACAACTAACTACTGGGTGAATGGTGCACTGCCCACCCCACCCCCCAACAAAGCACTGTGGAAGGAGAAGTCAGAACAAACTTGATTATGAGCCTAAAGAGACCTCAGGACACTCCTGAAGTGTTTGGAGGTTGTTAGTGGGAGGAGACGCTCTGATAGGGAGCTGGAGGTCCTGAGGACAATGCCAGTAAAAGTTGAGTTGTGGCTCCTAATGGGATCTCATTCATACTCACCAACTAGTCTGAGACTAGAGATATTCAAGTTTGAATACATAAATGCCAATTGTATAAGCATGGATATGAACACACATATGAATCACATATACTAAATATATGTATGTATGCATGTATACATTTTTTAATAAATAAGTTAAAAGCCCTCCAAAACTTAGGCCACTACTTCTCTAGATAGTTTCCCCTATTTGTGGATTAGGAAATTCTACAATGAAAAGTAAATAATCATTTTTCCTAATATCCAACCCAAACTTATATCCTATAGCTTAAGTCCCATTTCCTCTGGCCTTTAAAAAAAAATGGGGAGGGGCTGGGTGTGGTGGTACATGCCTGTAATCCCAGCAGCTCAGGAGCTGAGTCAGGAGGATCATGAGTTCAAAGTCAGCCTCAGCAAAAGTGAGGTGCCAAGCAACTCAGTGAGAACCTGACTCTAAATAAAATCAAAATAGGGTGGGGGATGTTGAGTGTCCCTGAGTTCAATTCCCAGTACCCCCCCTCCAAAAAAATATATATGTGTGTGTGTGTGTGTGTGTGTGTGTGTGTGTGTATAGGGGATATAGCTCAGCGGTAGAATACTTGCCTAGCGTGTACAAGGCTCTGGGTTCTATCCCCAGCAACACACACATACACACAAACAGAAAGAAAGAAAAAGATTATAAATCTGTAACTTTTTGATTTTAGGTTTCCCTCTGTGCTTTTCTTTCCTTGAATGATTTTTCTTTTTATTTTTGTAAGAGGGAGACTCTTTGACTACACTGCCCAGGCTAGTCCCAAACTCCTAGGCTCACTGTTCCTCTTAGCCTTGTGAGTAGCTAAAACTATAGCGGGCACCATTGTACCCAGAGTCTCTCTCTCTCTCTCTCTCTTTTTTTTTTTTAACCTTGAACATTGTTCATAAAGCTTTCCCATACTTCAACTCTCTAATATTTTCAAGGTGTACTCATTTTCATTTTGGATTCCTGTAATATTCATATAAACTTGGCACTTTAAATTCAAGTGCTTGGCACACAATAGGCCCCAAAGAAATGTTGGCTCACTTAAATTATCTGTATTTATTGCTTTTCTTGCTTGGTTCTGCCAAATCCATGACATTTGGCATGCTCTTCCTGGAAAAAAATGACATGAGATAAGGATTTCATTCTTTCATTGCATAAGCTTTAGGATAATTTATCATTTGCTCACCCAAGTGAAAGTCTAATTCCCCTAATTCTGAATCATTCAGATTATTATCTCTGGCAGGAGACCCATCACGTTTGTGCCCTTGAAAGCTAGCAACAAAACTTTTTAGACCCAGATAGCTATAAAAGGTTCACTCAAACCAGGCTCAATAGATTCACAAATCCTGAAGGGTTTTTTTGTTTGTTTGTTTTGTTTTTAAAGGAAATTCTGTAATTTTTGAAGTGACAGCACAAATAAATGGTATTTTAGTCTGTTTTGTGTTGCTATAACAAAACACCTGCCTGGATATCTTATTAAGTAAACAGATTTATTTGATTCATGATTCTGGTAGCTGGAACATGGCACTGAGATTCTGGCAAGGGCCCCTGTCTGTATCACAACAGGGGGAAGAAATGGAAAGGGATATTGCCACATGCAGATTGGGCCAAGTACATGGAGTGGCCTTGCTAACAACCTATACTTAGAAGAAGGAGTTTACTTTTTGAAACCAGTATTAACCCCTTCTGCTATGTTCTACCTTTTTTTTTTTAAGAGAAACTGGATTTAATTAAATAAAAAAACTTCTGTGAAAAAAAAAATACCAGGAAAGAGAAAAGACAATTTTAACAGGATTTTTGTTTGTTTGTTTTGGAAGAGCTATTGTAACCCAGTTTCTTTTTTTTCTTTCTACCTCTTAAAGGCTCCATCATCTCTTGACATTGATACACTAGATCCAAGCTTTTAGCCCATGAATCCTAAAGGAGACACAGTCAAGTCATATCCAAATCTTAGCACATAGCAAGTAATTTAAGCAATATACTGGAAAATAAATCCTCCCAGCTCAATCACCCATTATGCTAACCAAAATACAATGAGAGTGGACAGTTTCCTGTGTCTCCTTCCAGATACTAAGTCTGTTTTTCACATAAAGAGGCCTTTAGGTACTATATCTGATAAGAAGTTTACAAACTGTTACCTGAGACCAAAGCTGGCCTGCTGCTATTTTTGTGACACCTATGAGTTTAGGATGGTTTTAAAATCAAAAGAAGTATGTTTTCTGGCATATGAAAGTTATATTAATTTTAAAATCTGGTGTCCATAAATAAAGACTTATTGGTACATAGCCACACTTGTTTTTGATGGCATGTGTATATATGCTGTCTCCCCACAATGTCAGAGCTGAGTAGTTGCAACACAAGATTGCATGACCTGGGAAGCCAAAGATATGTATTACTTATCCCTTTACAGAAAAAAAAAATGTGCTAAACCATGTCTTAAAGAACAAAAGGGCTTAGAAAGAATCAAAGTATAGGTAAACTGAGTGTAAAGATTGCCTTGGGGATATAAATCTGATTAATTATATACATATCATTACAGTAAAATCTTCTTTACCTCTAACAGCTTCTTACTGGGATTATCAGCTTTACGCTATTTGAAGCAATTCTATATACCCATCTCTTTACTTGGGGTTATTTGTGTGTCCTCTTTTTCCCAATATTCTTCTTACTAGGGGAAAAACTTTAAAAGAAAAGTAATTCCTAGGATACCCCAGACTTGAACACTGGAGTCTTTATTTTCCCTTTAAATCCTCCCTTCCATAAAAGGAGTCATTTTACAGGTTGAGAATAAGTAATGGTTATTCTTTATATTAATGGTCTTCAAATATTTTTACTCACTTTCTCCCTAAAAGAAGTTTGAAAAATAATGTGCTTCTTCAACACATTTTTGGAGGGTTGACATCTATAGCTTTTCACTAAAAACTAAGATACTTGCAATAAATGTAATTTCCATCATATTGTAAAAGTTGATATTTTTACATGTGGTTGCATTACTGTTAAGTTTATCCAATTAACCCCAAGTACCATAGCTTAATGTCCTTACTCATCCTTTGAAGAAATACTTGAAGATGTTTTCTTAGCAGCTGGAAACATTTTAAAAGTCATTCCTCTTCTTTCTTAAATTCACATTTTATTTGACTTCACTAAAGAATATTAACCTAATGTTAATAGTTTAACATTATTAACCTTTACTGTTATAAGTTAATTATATACATATTAATATAATGTGTATATATTAATATTAATGTAATATAATGTTATATGTTAATAATATTAACCTCCTAACATTAGGTTAATAGATTACTATTTCTATGTTTTAGAGTCTACTATTGACCATTCTGTCATAATTTTTACCCCTAGCATATATGCCTATAAATTTGAATTTTTTGACTTCTAGTGACTTTAAGATTTTAAATATTTAAAATTTTGATTGAGTTTATTACTAGTTATTATTACTAATGCTCACTTGATCAAAACTCAAGCTCACACATTAAACTGTCTCTACATATAGGTGGCTCATTCTTCATGCCAAAAAATAGAAAAAGCAGTTTGTTGTTGAAGAGAGAATGCAGATCAGAAAGGAAGATGCCATTGTCAGGCAACAGTTGGCTGAGCACATGCAGTAGAGGAAGCAAACCTCCTTAGAAACATAGTTAAAAGTTCTACCTAAGTAATGAAATTGAACATCCTCAGACAGAGAGGCTAAGAACTCTCCATAGTAATAAAAGCCAGATAACAGGAAGCCATCATTTCCATTCAAATGAGTCCATGCATGTGTTAATACAGAAAGGATTAAATATGGAATCAGAGCAGATAAAGAAGACTATCTGAATTTGCACACATCCACTTCCCTTCCTTCTCCCTCAATTCCTCATTCCCCACTCCTGCCCTGGAGGTGGGGATAGGGTGAATGCAGGTGAGTGAACCAGTTACCCTCTCTGGGTCAGCATAATCATTCTCAATTCATAGTTTTGTTAACTTAATCCAGCCCCAACTTTAAGAATTCCTTCATACACTATTTTCCTGAAAAGTTGTTAAAATTTATTTTTTAAATGAAAGTATTTTTCTAATAAAAAAAAGCCATTGCAGAAAATTCAGGCAAAATGCCAAACTGTATTCTATATATTTTTTCTCAATTTAAACTCCCACAAGCAGTAAAGGTGCCTTTCTCATATTGGCATTACCTACTCTCAGTTTGAACAATCATTTCTGATTTGTTAGATGACAAATTCTATCCTTTTCTATTAATTCACATTTCTTTGATTACTGGTGAGGTTGATAAACATTTTTTTTTTTTATCTTTAATGGCACTATGTGATAGTTTTCTGTTTATGTCCTTCGGCATTTTTCTATTGAAGAGTTCATGTGTTTTACTAACTTGGAAGAGGTTATTGTATGTTAAATGTACTAACTGGTATATTTATTACATGTCTTTATCTTTTCCTGAAAAGTTTTGTATTGCATATACTTAAGTATATTACATTTTTTTAAACTTATTTTTCTTGCTCTTTACTTTTATTTTATGGTACAAGGTTAATTTTTGCAAAATACTTTTTCCCTTCCTCGTTGATTTATGATGTGTCTTTTTACTAAGACTGACTTTAGTTGTCCATTTATCTTATATCTTATACCAATATTATCCTTTCTACTCTTTTTTCAACATTTCCTAAGATATTCTCATTTACTTATTCACTATGATAATTATCATCTTTTGAATCACACCCTTTTTAAAAAAAGTTTGAGTATCTGGGATGGTGTCAAACCTAAATATTTAGGGAAGATTTATACCATGATAATATTCAGTTTTGCCTTTTAGGAGCATAGTTTGCCTCCATTTACTCAAATTTACTCTTACAACTCTCAGTTTTGTATATTTTCCCCCTATGGTCTAGTAGAAATACCACATAGAATGACATGTGAGAAGATGGGGTGAGTACCAGTTCTGCTTCATGCATGACCTGGGCCTATTCACCCAACACCTCCTTCCCACACTACCACCCTGAGCCCCAGCTAAATAAGGATTTTAAAACTAAATAATAGGGCTGCTGCAAAGATTAAAAGTTAAACTTTTCATAGTTCTTCACATATAGGTGTGGGGTATCAGGTACAAAAAATGTTTATTGTGTTATTTCCAATAGCAAAAAGTTGGAAACCACATAAATCAACCAGAGAATGGATGCAATAAATAATTATTATCTTCACAATACTAAATAGTAATTAAAATGACTATAAACAGAACTAAAATAAATGACTGTAAAATGAAATAGAATCATATGTATTCACATGGATAACCTAAAAACACTGAACAAAAGAATCAGGTTGCAGAATAATACATACAGTCTTATATAATTTATATGTGTTTAAAGATATGCAAAACAATGCCACATATTATCATCAACATTCTACTGCAGGGATCAGGAAACCATGACATAGGACAAATCCAGCCTGCCAAGGAGCATATTTGCCCTTTCATTTACTTGTTGTCCAGGGCTACTTTCAAGTCACAATAGCAGAGTTGAGTATTTGTAACACAGACCACATGGTCTTCAAAGCCTGCCATAGTCACTCTCTGTTCTGTGTTTTAAAAAAAAAATACTTTTGTTTCCACTTTTATTATAAAGACTTAAACTAAAGTGATGAATCCCACACTCAAAGTAGTGGCACAGATTGTGAGTAGGTTGGGTACAGAGGGAGTTTCCATAACTTCTGTAACACTCCTCTTCTTAAGTTGGGTAATAAATCCAAAGATTAATTTATTACTCCAAATTCCTTAATAGGACACCCATAGCACAAGAGTTAATAACAAGAATCAATAAATGGGACTTACTTAAACTAAAAAGTTTTTTCTCAGCAAGAGAAACAATAAGAGAGGTAAACAGGGAGCCTACATCATGGGAACAAATTTTTACTCCTCTCACTTCAGATAGAGCCCTAATATCCAGTGTATACAAAGAACTCAAAAAATTAAACAATAAGATAACAAATAACCCAATCAACAAATGGGCCAAAGACCTGAACAGACACTTCTCAGAGGAGGACATACAATCAATCAACAAGTACATGAAAAAATGCTCACCATCTCTAGCAGTCAGAGAAACGCAAATCAAAACCACCCTAAGATACCATCTCACTCCAGTAAGATTGGCAGCCATTATGAAGTCAAACAACAACAAGTGCTGGCGAGGATGTGGGGAAAAGGGTACTCTTGTACATTGCTGGTGGGACTGCAAATTGGTGCGGTCAATATGGAAAGCAGTATGGAGATTCCTGGGAAAGTTGGGAATGGAACCACCATTTGACCCAGCTATTGCCCTTCTCGGACTATTCCCTGAAGACCTTAAAAGAGCGTACTACAGGGATACTGCCACATCGATGTTCATAGCAGCACAATTCACAATAGATAGATTGTGGAACCAACCCCGATGCCCCTCAATAGATGAATGGATAAAAAAAAATGTGGCATTTATACACAATGGAGTACTACACAGCACTAAGAAATGACGAAATAATGGAATTTGAAGGGAAATGGATGGCATTAGAGCAGATTATGCTAAATGAAGCCAGCCAATCCCTAAAAATCAAATGCCAAATGTCTTCTTTGATATAATGAGAGCAACTAAGAACAGAGCAGGGAGGAAGAGCAGGAGGAAAAGATTAACATTAAACATAGTCATAAGGTGGGAGGGAAAGGGAGAGAAAAGGGAAATTGCATGGAAATGGAAGGAGACCCTCATTGTTATACAAAATTACATATAAGAGGTTGTGAGGGGAATGGGAAAAAATAAGGAGAGAAATGAATTACAGTAGATGGGGTAGAGAGAGAAGATGGGAGGGGAGGGGAGGGGGGATAGTAGAGGATAGGAAAGGTAGCAGAATACAACAGTTACTATTATGGCATTATGTAAAAATGTGGATGTGTAACCGATGTGATTCTGCAATCTTTGTAATGTTTTGAATAACCAATAAGAAAAATAATAATAATTTATTACTCCATTTTCTGCATGGAGGAACTATTTTCTAATGAGCAAGATTGAATGAATCATAATATAGTTATATATTATAGAAAGTTTTCTCATCTGTAAAGCTACACATGTTCATACACATTTTCTCTCTCATACACTCGTATCCTCACCTGCACATACATTTCTTAAACTTCTAAGGAAGAAGTAATTCCTTCCCATAAAATGTTTTGGGAACCTAACTCTGGCCACTGGAGAGATATTGGTCATTTTGGGGAGCACAGTGAAATCTGTGTTAAAGAAGCGTACTCCAAGGAGAAGGTAGGATGGGGAAGGGGGTAGTAAAAGAAGGAGGAAAATTCCAGAAAATTCCATGTTTGATGAGATGAGATGATCAGTGACCATACCAGGCAGCATCCACAGAAAGGTAAAGGATGGAATTTAGCACAGCATTAAAAAAAGGAGGAAGAAGGAGAAGAAGTAGGCTGAGGATACAAAGTTTAAGCCTTGGGTATTGTTAGAAACAAGGACTAATGTTCATTTTACTTTGTCTATTTGTACAATTCTGTTGCCTAAGTCTTTAAATTTAAGGACTCGGGAATAATTTCAAAGATGGTATGCACTGTTTGTTTTTATTATGATAAGACACACAGTTACTGGTAGCTTGGATTCCCACTTTCTGGTTATCAATATTTACTTGTTTAGATACCGTATGTCACGGGAAGTTCATGGTGTAAGGAGCGCCTCTCATTTAGCACAAACCATTTGCAAATAGGGGCCTTGGAAAGATACTGTTCCAATTAAATAGCTTTAACTCTGATTTAGAGAAATTTCAGTTCTTGGAAGATGAAGATAGAAAACTGATTCCACATGCCTGGTTCACTGTGAACACTTCACATACAAAGACACCATCCTTGGTGACACTGTTGCTGATCAACACGGTCATTGATGGCAGCATACACTTTGTGGTGTGTCTATGTAATTCATTTGTAAAGGGCAGGGGAAAAAATGACGTTTTTCTAGCCATCATAATTTCATGCTCAGGGGAAGCCCTGAACTCAGTCCAAAGGCTACAATAATGTTCTTAAGGAAAAGGTCCACAATGATAGATGAGGCAGAGAGCAAGAGGTGGATGATATACAGATTGACCATAAGATTCCTGATGGTGATGATAAGATAAAAAGAGATAAGGGACAGAGCAGTGTAGTTGAACAATTTGGAGACGATCATCAGAGGTGAGCTCTCTCCAAAAAGTAGACATTTGAACCAAGATGTAAAGGACAAGGAATAAGTCATGCAAAGGGAATGCAAGTCCTGGCAGAGTAGCCAGCAACTGCTAGAGGCTGTGTTGGAGTGTTGGAAGAAAACAGAAGCCCAGGGAGGCTGGAGATGACCAAGCCCAGCAAGGAGTGGAAGAGACAAGGCTTAGAGTTGGCAGATCTCCTATGGCCTTGTTAGCCATGGGAAGGAGTTTGGAATGTATTCTAAATGGCAGCCATTGGAGGGTTTCAGCCAGGGGTGTAACTAGGAGAATGAAGGAAGTCTTTCTGAGGGTGGAGGATTGATTCTTGAATGGTGTATTGGGGTGTATTAATATTAATGACTATAGGAGAGGAAAATAGCCCATTGTGTCCTGAGCAACTGTAGACAGTTCTTTATGCTGTAGCTGGTGGATTCAGCCCAAATCAGTGGAAGAAGGATGGTCTGTTCAAGAAATTGTGTCAGGAAAATTGGCTATTTCTTTGGATGTAAAAATAAAGATTTCTATTTTTTCATTATCTTTCAAAATAAGCATCAAAGAAATTAAAGACTTTAAAAATAATAAAATTGGATGGAAATATGGGGAAACTTATTATATTTATGAACTTGAGGATTGAGAAGGACTAACTAGATAAGAACTAAAAAGAAAAACAATGAATTTGGCAACATTAAGATGTATGACAGGAATTAAAACACCACAAACAAAGCTAAATATCTGAAACCAGAAGATGATATTTGTAACATAAATAACAGCCAAAATATTCATACAAGCAATGTATAAATCATTCCTATAAATAAAAACAGAAAAAAATAAACAATACAAGGGAGAAACTGGCAAAAAGTATAAAAAAGGAAATCCACCAAAGTAGAAACATAAGGTGCCAATAAACATAGAAATTCATCAAAATAGAAATGTAAGAAAGCATCTATGATTAAAATCAGAAAAATGAAAATTAATATAACTAGATACCATTTTCCCCTATCAGATTGTCAAAAAAAGGTTTAATAGAAATGAAATCTTAGAGTGGTTTTGATTTGCATTTCTCTAATTGCTAGAGATGTTGAACATTTTTTCATATATTTGTTGGTTGATTGTATATCATCTTTGAGAGGTGTCTGTTCAGTTTCTTGGCCCATTTACTAATTAGGGTATTTTTTTTTTTTTTGGTGTTTAGCTTTTTGAGTTCTTTATATACCCTAGAGATTAGTGCTCTATCTGATCCCAAGATGTAGGCTCTATCTGATCCCAAGATGTAGGCTCTATCTGATCCCAAGTGCTCTATCTGATCCCAAGATGTAGGCTCTCTAGAAACTCACTTATTGTTTCTTTTTCTGAGAAGAAGCTTTTTAGTTTAAAAAACAAAAAACATGTTTAAGGGCTGGGAGTAAAGTTCAGTGGTAGATTTTGTGCCTAGCTTGTAAGGCCCTGGGTTTTCTTAATAGAGAGCTTGGCTGAATTAGGCAATAAAGCACACACACACCAGCTGTCATCCTCTTCAAGTTCTATAAGTTACCTAGAACTATGCACAAAAATGAATGAATATTTTAAAGACAATAAAAATAAATTATAAACCTATAAATTATAAATCTCACTATTGGGGAAAAATACATAAAATGCACAGGTTTTTTAAAAATCAATAAATTTGGGATAGGGAAGGAATAGTTTTAGGTTCACAGAAAAATTGAACAGAAAATAGAGAAAGTTACCAAAGACCCACAACCTCTACACAGTATTGATAGATGCCCCCCTACTATCAATGTCCCTCACCAGAGTGGTACATTTTCACAACTGATGAACCTACCCTGACCCATCATTGTCAGCCAAAGTCCAGTTTATATCAGGGTTCATTCTTGGGTTATATGTTCCACGGGTTTTGACAAACATATAATGACATGTATTCACCTCCGTAGCATCACACAGACTAGTTTCCCTGCCCTAAAAATCTTCTGTTGAATTCACAGATTCAAAAATATAGTCTCAAAAGCTCCCTGGTCCACTGAAGCCCAATCATGGCCTCCAAATCAAAGCCTGGACTCCAAAGAGCAAGGGTCTTCCACGCTCCCACTTTAGGGTGGTATTACTTGGTCCTGCCCCTTCCCTCCCAACCCCTGGCTCATAATCTTTGCCCCACACTGGTGTAGACTTGCTGTCTACACTGACAGCTTCCACAAATCTTGAGAAAATGGCAGTAGACAGTTCTCTGCTCCATCAGGGACATCAGTCCCAGAAGAAGAGATTAGGAACATTCCCTAGCAGGACTGTCATTTCCATAGACAAGTAAATTATTTACCATGACTACTGAATGACCATGTTCTATATACCTTAAGGACTTGAAATTGCAAAGTCATGCTGCTTCTCCTGTCTTTGAATTAATGGCATTAATTAAAGTATAAGAGACCCAAGTTATCCCAGGCTCATTGGGGCCAGGAAAAAAAGCCATTAGTCTACTTAAATGGAGGAGGGAGACCTCAAAGTTTTATTAGAATTTTATCTTGAAAAATGAAAACTAATAAAATTTTATTTTGTATTTGTATGTATTAACTTTAATCACCAGAACTTTGTTATATTTCTTAGGCCTAGCACAGAATAAACCATGTTTCTTCCTGTGCAATATTTGCAATTTCACTTTGCAATCAATTTGCATCATATTAAGGGTGTCCTGATACAATTTTACAAAGAAGAGAGAGAGAGAAAAAGAAGTGTAGACATGGAGAAAATAACTCACTGTGGAAACTAAGGGGTTAGGAAATCTCAATGTTGATGGGAGAGGTGAGTGGGAAAAAAAGGAGGATGGATTTTTTTTTTTTTTTATGTAATGATGACTTTTGTCTCTCCATGAAGTTTGGGGACACTCATATAGTGATGACTCTTTTTTTTTAATGTGTGCCAGGGATTGAACTCAGGAACACTCAACCACTGAGCCACATCCTCATCCCTATCTTGTATTTTATTTAGAGACAGAGGGTCTTACTTTTGCTAAGACTGGCTTTGAACTCACAATCCCCCTGTCTCAGCCTCCAAAGCTGCTGGGATTACAGGCACGCTCCACCGCACCCAGCTGTGATAAATCTCAATTATATCTCCCACTTGTAGAAGACATAGGGACAATAAGAAATACCTGGGAGGAGGCTGGGGGTGTAGCTCAGTGGTAAAACATGTGCTTAGCATGCACAAGGACCTGGGTTGAATTCCTCAGCACCACCCAAAAATATACCAGGGAGAAATTTGTCCTTATTTCTTTTAGCCTCCTCATGGCCTCTGTTGCTAGGATTTCAAAGAAAAGTGAGACAAGGAGCAAAGCAAAGGAAACTCTATCAGGAGAGAACCTTCTTTCTTTCCTTTATACACCCACCCCCAACAGAAATGGAAGCCTTTCAAATATATCTCACCAGGGTACCCATCTTTATGGCCCTCATAACCCGAAGCCCTGTGAACCCTGGAAGCTCTGAGCTCCTCCAGAATGTCCCTATCCACAGCACCTGTCCTGATGGGTTCATTCCAGTCTTTAACCAAGATGCTAAGAATCAAAGTGTCCAATCAGCTCTCCTAGGTTGGCCTCTGGGTTAAAACAAACAACGATGCAAACTTTCCACTTCCCCTGCTGATGGTGCAGTCCTTGGAAAATGCCTTACACACAAGGTTTTAGGAATCTTCAAAATAATTCCAGATTTTAACAAATCACTACTGTCAAGCTGAGATATCTGCCATCTGGCCTGCCTGCTCGCCCATCATTTCAGATTTCCTGATTTCCCAACGTCTAACAGCATCAGGGGAGTAAGGAAGGGGCTTTAAAATCAGAAAAACCTACCTCCCAACTTGGGCCCTGCCGCTTCTCCCCTGCCCATGAAGAGGCTACTCATCTCTTGAGCCTCAGTTTCCTCATCCGTAAAATGAGTATAAGCAAAACTTGCATCATGTTGGTAGACACTGAATTCAAGTTAGCTCCATCACACACACACACACACACACACACACACACACACACACACACACATGCATTTCTTCTCTTTTCCTTAGAGATCTCTGGGCCTCACAACCACTGGGTATTTATTCCATTACAATCTTTCCTGATCTTGGAGATGTGGAATTAAGAGGAAGGACAAGGATGACATTACTTTTCCTCTCCAGCTCCAAGGACAGGGGCAGAGGTGACCGTGGAAAGAGTGCTACAAATACTGAGGAAGGGTCCCAGGACAAGAGAGCTCTGTTCTTCTCTAGAACTTTTTTTCTATGAACTAGGAGTTACATCAGTCATGTTGCAACAGTCTCAGCAAAACAGCAAAAGTCCAGGGTGCAAATGGCAGAGCTCCACAATCGGGAGGATTGGGGGCAGGGAGGGAGTGGTTCAAAGACAAGAGCTTATGTTTTATTAAATCACGGCTAGAAACACAATGATGGCTTCCCAGATATCTTTCCCTCCTCCTCACCCACATAAGGGAGAGGAACACACACACGCCACTTTATTGAGGTATGATTGACATATAAAAATCGAAATCATCACCATGATCTATACCATAAAACTATTTATCATCTTGAAAAGTTTCCTCCCTACTTTCTTATTTCGTATTAATATTATTTTAAGTGTCCCTACCCCTGTTGCCAATACTGTCAAAGTGGTTCTAAGACAGTGCCAGAGACAACCTCAGATTTCTTCAGAACTCAGACGTGTGTTACTTCAAGAATATAAGGTGAATCATTTGTTATCCCCTCGCCCCTCCTTTCCAAATAAAAGTCCAATTAAGAGAAATGATCCAGGCGCTGCAATTTCCTAATTTGCTATGTCAGAAGCAGACAAGGAGATGCCTTATCTACAGATCCAGCCCTTGGACAATTTTAATAATAAAGTTTTTCCTCACCAATAAAAAAAAAAGTTTTTCCTCATACTTTCCATCTTTTATTTCCATCTCATATTAGAAAGAGAAAGCAAGAGAGAAGTTTCCAACTCAACTCAAAAGAAAAAAACTTTTTAAAGCTACTCTTCTCCTGGGGAAAATTTTCTTGCCAATTAAGTATGGCTTCAGCGTCCTATTCTGACTTCCCAGATCATCTGACATTAGAAATATTCCCAGACCCACATCAAGATCTGGCAGATCACCAGAAGACAGCACACCACACAGGTCAAGCTATCTATAGAATCAGAACAAAAACATTTCTAAAATTTACTCTCTTCAGTGATTCTCTTTGGGTGACACAATGTTTAAAGGATATTCCTGAACAATTGTTCAACCAGGTAAGCAATCATTGAACCATTAATTCCTGCTTCTTTCTGTTTTTACAGTTGCTTTCTTTTATTTCTTTTTTTTAGTTTTCAGGGTTGTACATCAAACTTTACTAACTTAGAATTCATTCATTGACAAAAAAAATCACAGATGTCAAAGAGAAACCTTTAAGCAACTGTTTTTTTGTTTTTTGTTTTTCCCTGTATTGCCTGAGTTAGACACTCCCACTCCCAGAGGAATTAGGTACTTACTTGGATTGTTTTGGGTAAGAGATGAACATCCAAAGTCCTGGAAGAATTTTGAGTCCAGTCCACCTCTCCAAATCCCAAGAAACTTTGCTAAAAATGCTCAGAATTTGATTTCACATTAGGGTGAGTTGAGGAAACAGGGGGGTGAGGAGGAGGAGGAGGAGGAGGAGGAGAGAGTTCCAGCAAAAGCCGTGGATGATCACAGGCAGCCTTCCGGCCCTAGTTGAAGCATCTCTTCCTTGGCTCTGTGCCTCATGGACACAGATTAGTCATTAACAATCCTTCCCTGCTAAATGATATAAACATTGAAAGGAACCTTGGGAAAGCCTCGAGATTCCCAGAACAAACCAAGAGAGCACCAGAGTAGGAAACATGACTGCGCGGCTCACCTTTTAAAACCTGTTCCATCCGCTGTTCTGTAGGCTCCTGAGTACCCACAGGTCTGCCATCATCCTCCCGTCTCTTTATAATTTGTTTTCACAGCTCCATTCACTTCCCAGAGAGACAGGAGCTAGAAACCATCGGCCTTCTTGACTCTTCCCTCTCCCTGGCCTCCCATATCACGTAATAACAGATTTTGTTGATTCTATCTTTGGAATGTCTCTTACTTCCAACTGACCCCACTGCTCTGTGATGTTGAGTCTACCACAGCTTCCTTTCTGAAGAACAACATTGGTCCCATCCCTCCATTCTCTCCTCTCCTCTTTTTCTGATTTCCAAAACTGTAGAGCAGCATAGAACACAGGGTCTGGCCAGATGTACTCATTAGTGAAAACCGGAAGCAAGACATTGGCCTCTCTGACTCCTGGTTTCCTCATCTGTAAAATGGATAGATATAGAGAAACTCTCTCATGGACTGCAGTGAAAATTAATAGCATGGTAAGTAGCTAAAATGTTTAGAAAAGTACCTAGCGTATCAAGCACTTGCTAAATTTTGGCCATTGTTATTCCTTTTATTTTGGGTTGAACAAACCTGGGTGGATTGTCTGCCTACTACGTGCTCCGCAACTTGAAAGGTGTTCTCCTAATCAAAACTCCCTCATGGGTTCTCATTGCCTAAAACTCAAACATAAAATGCCAGACATCTAGGGCTCGGTGCCTAGCATGTGTGAGGCACTGGGTTCGATTCTCAGCACCACATATAAATAAATGAATAAAATAAAGGTCCATCAACAACTAAAAAAGAAAAAAAATTGCAGACATCTGGAAACCCATTCACCCCCAACCATCTAGGCTGATCTTTCTAGAATTTTCTCACATCTTGTCTCTTCAGAGACCCCAGCCTCTGCCTACCTATACCAAACTCTCCTTCCTCCATGCCTTTGTCCAAGCTTTTCCTTTCAGGTAATCCTTAAATTACCTTCCTCTCACATCCACACTTCTTCCAGGCATGGAACAAAAGCTGGGTTCTCCCTAAAGCCAGCCCCATTCCTCATCTGCCCCTACTCTGCACCAAGCTTCTCTGACCCTTTGTGTATACTTCCCTTACCATCCCTCCTCTTCTGACCTTGAATGCTATAGTTTTCTACCATCTCTTTTACAAGAACAGCAGACAGGCATGGTAGCAGCCTTGGCTTGGTGTCCATCCTTGGCTTGGCATAGCACCTATCCCACAAGTATTGTGTCACCCTTTGTTAACTCAATCAATCAAACAGCTGGGAAACTAACAACTCCCCAAAGTGGAATAGCTGTGTGTGTGTGTGTGTGTGTGTGTGTGTGTGTGTGTGTTTTCCCAGTGTAAAGTCAGTTAAGTAATAGACCTACATTCAAATCTGTTAGGAATGTTATCATTTGTTCCTCTTAGGAAACAGCTTCTGTAGGTGCTACAGGTTCACATTCTCCACTCCATGGGTTCCCAGGTCACTGCACCACCTCCTTCTGCCCTGCCAATTCTCCCTCCCTCGTTTGAACAGGCTTTGACGATAAGAGCTCACATTGTGATTTCATTGGCTCTAGCCACAGTGGAGGTGATAACCATCAAAGACACAGACTCTTGAGCCAACCACCTGGGTTCAAATCCCAGCTCTGCCACTTACGAGCTGTGTGACCTTAGACTTTAGGCTTTTATTTACACCTCTTTGCCTCACTCTGTATTTTATAGGGTGATTATAAAGATTAAATGAATCAATATATATGCCGAGTGCTGGTACATGGAGGGAATCCCACATACAGAAGGTGCTGTGTACACATTATCTCTTTGTATTTTCTCTGGACATTTCAGCGCTGGCATATGCCATGAAGAAAGACGGTGTCCATTCTCTGGATTTCTGACTGTGTACAACACTGGGCATGATAAATGTGCCTTTTCAAAAATTTCAACAATTATTTGGGTTTTTTTTCATACCATAAAATTAATACATCAGAAAAATCCTTAAATTTCTTTTTTTAAATATCTTTTTGGTTGTAGATGGACACAATATCTTTATTTTTATGTGGTGCTGAGGATCGAACCCAGTGCCTCACACGTGCAAGGTGTATGCTCTACCCCTGAGCCACAACCCCAGCCCCTTAAATTTCTTGACACCTTCTCACCACCTCTATCACCATCACTCTGGTCTAAGCCAGGTTGCTCTCACACAGATTCCTGCCACAAGCTCTTAACTAGTCTCCCAGTTTCTTTGTTTGTACTCTACAGTTTATTCTCAGCACTGGGGCCAGAGTGGTCCTATTTTTAAAAGAGGGGGGGAACATGCCATTTACTCAACAGCCCTCAAGGAATTCCATCTTTCTCAGAATAATAGCCAGACTTCTTACAGTGACCCAGGAGGACCTACCTACATGGCCCTCCACCTCCACCCCCTCCCACCCTCTCCCTTATCACTCTGTCACTTGCTCCAGCCACACAGCCTCCTTGCCATTCTTTGAACCCATAAATCACAGTTCTTCCTCAGGGTCTCTGCACCATATTTCACAGCCTGGAAGCCTTTGGGCCCTGAGCCCTTCCATTGCTTTCTACTCAGGTTTCCGCTCACTTTATCAGAGAGGCTTTCCTGGACAAACTACGCACAAAATGCTTCAGTCTTACCTTACTTTATTTTCCCTCATTGCACTTAGTACCACTTGGCATACATTTACTTGTTCAATGTGTGTCTGGCCACATGGAACATAAATAAATTATCTCTCTCTTGATGACTACTGTGCCCTTGATAATCAGACACCTGATACAATGTGCTAAGTCAGAGAGCCCCACAGCCTAACCACTGGAAGCTTACCTTCGATTGATAGAGGGAGGTGCTAAGAAAAAATAAGAACAGCAATAATAGTAATAAAGTAAATCACATAAAAAATTAACAACTAATTGGGATAAGATGGAAATGTCCAGAGCATCATAAAAATTTTATTAATTATGACAAATAAGAAATATGCATTCATGGGAATAATTCTATCCAGCCCAGGGAGAAAGAAGGGAAACAAGAACATGCATTTATTGAGCACTTAGTATTTTCCTGGTAGTCTATTAAGCACTGGCTACATTCAATAGTGAACAAAATGGTGTGGTTTTCACGTTCATGCAACTTGCACCCTAGTTCAGGATACAATAAGTCAATAAGAACGACACAGATGATACTATAATGTTTCTTGGGCAACATATTATGAAGGGTGTGTGTGATGGCATTTATCAGGGAGACTCATGTCAGAGAGGTTAAGAAAGGCTTCCTCCAAGAAGTGGGGTTTTAGCAAAAGACCTGAAGGACCTCAGAAATATTAAGATCAAATAATATTGAAGAAAAGGGAAAGCACTTGGGAGTAGTGGAAAGGCAGAGGCAAAGGATCTGATGCAGGAGGTAGTTTAAAGAGCCCCATGAAATAAAGAGAAGACCAGCACTTATAAAGTATGAGTGTGATGAAAGAATGAAGAAATAGAGGTAAGACAGGAGGTTAGGGTGGTGATGTGCTGGTAAATGATTAACAATTGCTTTCAGAGAGATGGGTACACACACACAACACACACACATACATTTTAAATTCTGTTGATATAACAAATGTAACACCTGTTTTATAAATAATAATAAAATAAGCAAATTTTGGATGGTATAAATTCCATATGCCAATTGAGTCCACTGGGAATGCTTTTGTGGAGTTTTGCTGAACTCTTATCCTTGAAACAAGCTTATGGTTGCACTTCAACTGTGATTTGATAAATGGAATTACATCTCAGTCCAATAATTCTTTTCCCAATATAGTTACTATCCTGAATTTTATACGTGATCTGCTATTGTTAAAGGTTAACTAACACAAATTATTTTCTTTAAGCTGAACTCATTTTATTTCCAATACTAATTATGTTGGACATCCACTTGTTCCTCAATGATGTGAACAGCTTCAATTATAATTTTCAAGTGGTGGAGGAACATTTCCTCTGTTTTTGTTGGTGAAAATAGAAGTCACAAACATTTTATGTCTAATCTGCGTTAACAGTCTCTCCATCATTTAGACCAGAAGGCAACAAACTTTTTCCTAAAGGGTCAAAATAAATGTTTTAGGCTTTGTAGATCATATATAGTCATATTTTAAATGTCTTCTCATCTTATAGGCTGTATAATTGTGCCTGCCCCCTTCATTTGTTGACCCTTTAGACCAGTGACTCTGGATATAGAGAAGGGATCAAGAGATATTTAGCAATATCTGGAGACTCTTGTGGTTGTCACAATTTGGGGGACATGTCATTGAGTAAGTAGAGGCCAGGGGTGTTACAATTCATGGAACACTCCTCCAATAGCAAAGGAGGAATTATCCAGGCCCAAATGTAAATAGTGTTCAAGTTTAGAAACTCTGCCTTAGACAATAAAATACAAGTCTTGGGTTTGTAGATTTTGCTCACTGCCAGATAGTAAGTATTCTCTGTGACAAATTTTAAACTTCTGATGTATTGTTACCAAACACAAAGTCAGGAAGAGATGCACAGTGACCACCATTACATAATATTTCCACCATATAGATCCAATAGGTATAAATAACCAGGAGAGCAAAGATAATTATATAGTAAAATAATTAAGATGGGATTAACATAGAGTGTTTGACTTGTTTTTAAAACATTTTTCGTTGTAAGTTTATGTCATTTAATTTTTGATATGGACAATTTTTAACAACAAGCTCAGAAGTTCCTGAAAATTTAACAATAAATTCTCAAGAGGCCAGAGAAGCTGGCTCCAGCACACCCCTAGGAGAATGAAGCCTTCTTCCTCTTGTTATGTTATCTCCCTTTTACAAAATAGAAGACTAAGCCTGAAAGATACAGTGACTCATCAAAGTGACAAAGCAGGGTTTTAAATTCAGGTTTGTTTTCCCCAAAGCTGAAATACCTTCTCCTATCAACCTCCACTTTCCTCCACTATCAACCCAGGCAAAGTGAGATGAAAATACTTATTCTACAAAATGCTTATCAGCACCTGGATATTTTAATTAATTTCTGAATAGGATAGAGATGGAAGAAGTCATTACCATCTTGTTAGTGATTGACACTGGAATATTAGTGATGGAGCAGCCAAGCCATCTAACCAAATAAGATATTCAGTCATGACAATTATTATTTTTGTTAATGCCTTGACCTCTTGACCTTCTCCAGGACTCGTGTTAATTGAAAATTTCCCCCTTCCATCAGTGATTCACAGAAGATCGGGGACCAAAAAAGATCTTGAAACAAATGGGAGGCAGAAGAGGTCAAAATTGAACATGGGTGTATCAGGGAATTAACTCAGAATCTGAAGCCTGGAGATCACCACATTTAGAGGACAGAGTGAGGGCACTCACCTTCACAGGCCAGTGACCACAAAGTGGGCACTGAAACACACAAAGGGAAGGGCCAAGGGAACATGTGCAAAAGCAAGCTGGCCTTTTTTCCTATGGGCTTCAGCCTTACTGGGAGTGTGAGTCTCCATCCCAACCCTGAATCTGTCTATTAAAAATTGACTGGCATCTGTAGCCTTAAATAAATTATTTTTCTTATCAAACACCACAACCTTCAAGAAGCTGTGTTCTCAAAACCAAAAAAAAAAAAAAAATTCCTAGACTTAGAGGGAACACGGTAAGGATAACGCTGAGAGCATGGATGTAAGAGTAAGGGTGTTCCAGTCTGGTCTTTGGTCTGATCATGTGGCCTTTGGCACCTCAATCTTTGGGCCTTAGTTTCCTCATCCAAACAACAATAATAATACTGAGAAAAGAGTGCTTATTTCATAGGGTTAATTGTGTGGATAAGCATGAACTATCACATGAAAATGTGTGGCAAAAACTATCAAAGGGAAGTGCCTGGCAGGCCCCATCAGATAAAAAATCTTCCAGAAGCTAGCCGCCATGTAGGAGCTCCACCTCACTCCCTGTCATCGGTTGTTTTAGTGACTCACTGATGTCCCTGAGTCCACATTGTGGAGAGCTCTTCCACACATGGACAAGGAATGAAGCTGCACTTTCACTAGAGCCTGGATGTCCATTGTTAATCATCGGGATCTTTCAAAAAGAAAATATTCCTAAACCACTCTTTTGAATATATAACCCGCAAGGTAACACATTACTCTATTGTACTTAGGAAGTCTCAAATGTGTCTCTTCACTCTTATTAGGTCAAAGGCACATTGCTTTACCTTTCCTGCTGTTACTTTCTTTTCAGAGATACCCTTTATTGATTGCTTTTCTTTTTAATTACACAAGTCATTTAAATTTAAATTACTCAATGATAAGTATAGAAAAATTATAAAATTCAGGTAATCAAAAAGAAGGAAACAACATTTACATATAAGCCTGTAGCTCATATGCTATGAGCTGAATTTTGTCTCCCCAAAATTTATAAGTTGACTGTATTTGGAGATAGAACCTTTAAGGAGATAATTAAATGACACATATGTGGGGTGGCTACTTAGGAGGCTGAGCAGGAAAATGCAAGTTCAAAGCCAGCCTCAGTAATTTAGTGAGACCCTCAGCAACTTAGAGAGACCCTGTCTCAAAAATCAAAAAATACAAAGGTCTGGGATGTAGCTCAGTGATAAAATGCCTCTGAGTTCAAATCCCAATACAATTTTTAAAAAAGGTTAAATAAGGCTATTAAGGGTGGAGCCCTAATGTGATAGGACTGGTATCCTTATAAGAAGAGGAAGGAGATAAAAATAGGAAGAGAGATTAGAAGTGTGCATGCACAGAGAAAAGGCCATGTGAGGACACAAAAAGAAAGTAACCATTGGCAAGTTAAGGAGAAAATCCTCAGGAAAAAACAATTTCCAACATCTTGATCTTGGACTATCTGCCTCCAGACTATGAAATACATTTCTATTGGTTGAAACCCTTGGCCTAATAGTATTTTGTTACAGCAGCCCTAGTAGACAAATACACCCTAGATTCACAGAACACACTGTTAATAGTTGGTATATTTTCTTCTGAACTTTTAAATGCAACTTGATATATCCGTGTCTTCCATTTTCAAGAATGACATCATATAATATATGCTGTTTTATATCTGCTTTCCCAATTTAATATATCACAAATATTTTAATATCACTAAATCCTTTTTTACATATAACATAATTTAATGGTCTGCACAATTCATGAATATAAGTCTTCATTTGACCAATTCCCAACTGTTGAACATTTAGCTTGTTTCCAATCTTCCTCTATTATAAACGATATTGCATTGATTATCCTTTGTAGCTAAATCTTTGCCCATATCAATGATTATTTCCTGGGCTTGATTTGTAGAGGTAGAATTGTCAAGTCAGAATAAATACATTTGTAAGACTTCTCCAATAAGCTTAGCAGATCAATTTCAAAAAGGTTATGCCAATTTATATTCTCCCAATAGGATTCAAATGTGTCTATTTCTTGCCCTTTCACTAGCTCACCAGGGTCTTAATGCTTCTTTTTTCCAGAGGAGTCTCTAGTCCTCACCTACTCTTCTCAGTAGGAAGCAACTGAACACTTGAGTAGTACTTTTTCTAACTGTGTGATATGAGCTATTAGTGGTTCATTTTAGCAGGTTGGATCAAGGTTGGTATTTGTTTTCAATAAAATAGTATATAAATGAATAGCATACAACTGTTTGCACTGCAGATAGGAAAGTAAATATCAAATAATGAAACTTTTGTTTCACTTGTATTGACAACTCCTAAATTTCAATGGAACACAATTGCAAGGTCACCATGTAGAAAGTTCGAAAAGCACTGGTTAGTCAAAAGCTCATTGGATCAAGGCCAAAGAGACTTGGATCCTAGGCATAATTTGGAGGGGAAGAAGCCAAGAGGACATAAAAAGGACACAAATCCCACTTACCTACTCTGGTGAGGAAATGGTGCTGTTAGAAATGTGATAAAACTCTCAAAGTTACACAAAATTAGCTATGAAAAAGACATATAAACTAAGTTGTGGTTTTATAAGAAAGGACACTTTAAATTTCAGGGTTTTGCAAATAACCTGTACCTCCCTTCCCCACATAGTTTAGTCTCATTATGTCTGTGGTTGTAGATCTGTCTCTGCCTCTCCCTTGCTACATTCAATATGCTGCAGATATTATTTTGAACTTCTTAATAATTTCTAATAAGAGACACCATGTTTTCATTTTGCATTGAGTGCCATAAATTTATGTAACCCATCCCATCCATTAATACAAAAGCTATGTATTTCCCTGATAGGAAAGCCAAATTCTTTTCTTTGGCATGGTGAGAGTTGAAGCAATAACTCTGCACTTTAGCAGATAAGGTACAAGTTGCTTTGAGGGTTTCTGACATGCACCATTTCAAAGAAATCAGCCACATACCAGAACCACACATAAGGGAAACTCTGGCCTTTGAGAACTTTTGTTCAGTCCAAGGTTTGTGTTCAATTGTTCAAGCCCCAGATGGAGTATACTCTTCAAATTGCACAATTGTTTTTGTAAAAAAAAACAGGATGACCCACTTAATGCCTTGTGTTGCTATATGGGTTAATTGGATGTGACGCATTCACAGTAGGTTCTCAATAAAAGATATAATAGAAAGAAGAAGGCCACTTTGGGGCCTGAGTACTATATGATGTCTGATCTGCTTTTAAAACACAAAGGTTGCTAAAAGACTAGTCGTGCATAGAACAAAAGACCACATTCAAGAAATTTAGCTGATAGTTCCATGGTAAGCTATCTTTCTTCAAGAGAATTAAAGTCACTTATCATCAGAAAGGCTAGAGCTTTGCAATCCTGGTGATGATGTGTTCACACTAAACCTTTTGCACCTCAGGGGCTGGGAAGAGAGGTGACTATAGAGCAGAATTAGATATGATGAAAATGGTAACACAGGACTCCTTAGAAATGACTCTGAAACAGAGCGACCATTGTCTCTATAGCAAAACAAGCACATATTAGGCATCTACCAGGGCTGGGGATGTGCACAGTGGTAGAGTACTTGCCTACATGTGGGAAGCTCTAGGTTCAATCCCCAGCCCTAAAAAAACAAAACAACAACAACAAAAATCTACAGCTCAAAGGCTTTGAACATCCTTTGTAGAAATTCTTAATCAGACATAGCCCACATGAGTGTTACCTCTCCTATGTGCTCTCACAGCACCCCATCTCACTCCTCTCAAAGCATTTTTAATTTTTTATTGCAAATGTTTATTTTCTGATCTGTCTCCTTCACTTGCCTGTAAGTTCCTTGAAGGTAAGTACCATATTTATGTTTGTTATTTATTTTAATCTCTGTATCTTTAGTCCTAGAATATCATCGTGTCTGCTATAGATCCTCAATAAATTTCTATTGTAAGTAAAAGAATGAACAGCATATGATACATAAAGAGCTCCTACAAATCAATAAAAGACCAACAACAAAAATGAAAATGGGTGAAGCATATGAAAAGACAGTACATGAAGAAGAAAGTATAAGTGACTGATAAACATATAAAACATATAAAAAGACAAAAAAGAAAGTTTAACAGCTGTTAGACACTCTAAAAGATATTCATATCCAATTAGAAAGAGAAATGCAAATTAAGAATAGACCAAAGTATCATTTTTCAGATGGGAAAAGACCAAAAGAATTTCACTAATATATTACGCTGGTAAGAATGAAGAAACAAGCACATTTATACTTTTTCAGTGGTGATATAAATTGGTTCAATCTCTAAGGAGGAAAAATTGCAAATGTGCATAACCTTTGACCTAGCAATTCCACTAGGAAGTAATTCTAAAAGATATACACAGACACACAAATGTGTGTGTGTGTGTGTGTATGTATGAAATTATGTCTGAACACAGAGCTAGCATCACCTGATATGCTCCAGACCCAGTGTTAAATACTGAAATGCTTACTTATTTATTAGTAAATGCTACTCCCTGACCCACCTAGTACCCCACAACTGTCCTGCCATTCACCCCTTCCCAAGAATCCCCACACCTTGCTACAATCCAGCAACTCAAGAGGCAAATGCCTGATAATACAGGGGCCTCTGGAACCATGCTTCAGCACTGTGGCCCGCATCATTCTGCTTAATCAGTGCCAGTGCTGTAATAGTTGCTAAATATTTGAATATCACCTCTGTGTTCAAGGTTATTCACTGCAACACAGAAGGCAATAGCAAAACTTGGGAAACATAATCAATAGCTAATGTTTATTGTTGTTTATTATGTGTCACACACTGTTCTGACTCCTTAACATTGACTAACACAGTCCTTACAACAAATGTCAGAGGAGGTACTATTGTAATGGTAATGAGAAGTTAAGCAAGTTGCCCAAGGTCTGAGAGCTAATAAGTGATTGAGCCAAAATTCCATGAAGGTAATCTGATTCCAAAGTTCATGCTGTTAAAATCAAATGTGTTTGGTAGGGATTAATGAAATAAATTAGGGGTCATTCAGAGGTGAAATATTATGCGACCATAAAGATGGGGAAGCTCTTTATAAACTCATAATAAAATACAATCTAAGTTATACTATTAATTGAAAAAAAGGACAGAAAAATGTGTGTGGTGGTTATCCACTTCAAGGATAATACATTTATGTATATGTATGTATGTATGCATATTTTATCACAAATAGGATGTGTATTACCCATAAACATGTTTGTCATGTGTGTGTAAAATCACAAATCAAATCTATAGAGCATATCTACAGTGGTCTATAAGAAACTGGTAATACTGGTTGCCTGCCTTGGTGGGACAAAGTATTAGGAAAAGAGTGTCCTGTGTGTGCCTTTTTTGTATCTTTTGATTAAACGTATACATATATTATTTATTTTTAAAATTAAACATTACTAATACAAAAGAATGATATGACATGTATGTAAACCTCTGAGGTGGGAAGCAAAAGGAGTTTAGAGAAAAACAGAACAGTCCAAGCTGGTCAGAAGTGGGTGAGTCCAACCTCCCGATCATTAGGAAGAGCTGAGCATTTGAGCAGAGCCTTTAAAGATGGCGAAGCTGCAAGGCTATTTAGGGAGCGAAGGAGGGGCAATCTAAGGGAAGAGGCAGAGTCTCGGAGGTTGTGACAAATATTAACAATAGTGAGCCACAAATAAGGCGTGGGTCACAGAAGGTGCTTGTGTCCTGCACAGTTGTGAGGATGCCCAGGGGCCAAGCTCTACCTGGGGAAGGGGCAGGAGGCGGGTTTCAGGAGTCCTAGAGGCTGAAGCCCACCCAGCGGTGCCCATTCTAGGGCACTTCAGGGGAATATCAACCTGAAATGCCCCGATCTGTCCTGTCCCCACATCAAGTGCTGATAAGGAGTTAAGCTGTGGAGCTATCCCCAAAGGACAGGGCAAGAAACAAAGAAGTAATTGAAGGGTTGGGAGAAAATGGGACCAAGGAAAAATGGCTCCAGGCGCTGCGATTGCTGGTTCTGCAGGAGGGCAATTACATCCCTCCTTGATGACTGTCTCACCAGGCATTGTCAGAGGAAGGGTGACCAGCTGTTCTCTGCCGCCACAAAGAAGACAAAGAGGGAGAGGGCTTCAACTGCAGCATGAGCAATTGAAATGGGATTTGGAGAAAAATCTTTGTCAAAAGAAAACAAAGTTGTTAAACACCCAGGGAACAGATTCTGAGGGAAGATGCGGTCTTGCTCCCCAAACTTCTTCTTCTTCTTCTTCTTTTTAGTTGTAGTTGAACACAATACCTTTATTTTACTTATTTATCTTTATGCTAGGGATCAAACCCAATGCCTCGCACGTGATAGGCGAGTACTCTACCACTGAGCCCCACTCCCCCAACTTCTTGATTAGACTGGAGGATATAGAAATGAATCCAGCTTTGAATTCCCATCCTGTAAGGCATGGTTTGAAATAAGTTTCTGTCAGATCAGGCGGGGCGGGCAGCGACCAAAGGAGGCAGATTTAAAAGGGCCACTGAAAAGGCTTTATTGAGATATCACTCCCGGGGGGAACTCCATCAGACCCACAGAGGGGACAGGGGAAGGGTCTGAGGAGAAACCGCATGGAAGCTCCTTTGAACTGGACTTTTATGGGGCTTACAGCAGGAAGGGAAGGGCTCAGGACAGGAAAAGGTGTTCCTAGGGTCTCTTGCCCCCTTGGAGTTGATCCAGGGAGTTGGCTGAACTCCAGGATTGTTCAGGGGGTCCTGCTGATTGACAGGCGTTACTCAGGAGATCTGGCTGATTGACAGGCATTTCCTCCGGCATCTGATTAGAACAAAGCAGCGTGGGCTGCTTTGTTCTAAGTGGCCACTAAGTCGCCACCACCGACCTAACAGTTTCCAGGAAACTTATTCCAGGTCAACTTTTAGGTGTCCCAACGTCTTCATCTGAAGCCCTGGGAAACAATACCAACCAAAGTTGTCACAAGGATTAAGAAAGTCTGGCTGTTGTGAATTGTGCTGCTATGAACATCACTGTAGCAGTATCCCTATAGTACGCTTGAACAACTAATAAAATAAAATAAAAAATAAAAAAAAGAAAGTGGGGAAAGTGGAGCAGTAAAAAAAAAAAAGAAAGAAAGAAAGAAAGCCTGCAGCATTTGCAACCAGACCTAGCATGCAGTAAACTCTCAATAAGTAGCAGCTATTGTCCTTTTACGGATACAGATGGTGTCTATCAACAATAAGCATCTTAAGCATGTTGGATGGTCACTTGAGATGGTCCCTGAAGGTGTCCTTGATTCAAGAAAATATTCTAAGTGCCTCATTAATAGTTTCATGTACCCAGTTTCCTAAAGAAAGCTTAACTTTTCTGGAATCAATATTCTAGCTTGCATCTCATTGGCTTTGGTTGTTAGGAGTTCTGGTGTTAGCCATTTTCTAAAAGAAATCACATTTCTAACAACAACGCCCTTTGGAAAAGTGTGGCACAGAGCAGGATTTTTTCAAAAATTTGCACTGTGACTCCCACACAGTAATAAATAAATTTCATGCCACAGCATGGTACAAACACACACACCCATACACATATAGCTGAAAAGAAAGTTTGCAAGAAAATATTTACACTTTCTATGTGTCACTTATTCTGATATTTTTTATTTTATTTTACTACTTCATTTTTTTAAACACTTGTCTTGACATACTAGATTGATTTCACAATTTGAAAAGTCTGGGTATAGTTTAAGAGCCGTGGCCTCTGACACTGGGCAATGCTGAGCAAAACTGAGCAAGTTTCTTTAATTGCTCTGAGGCTCTACTTGCTCATCATTAAAAGGGGATTTAATTATTTATATCTTAGTGTCTCAGGAAGTTCAGGTTAAGACCCAAAGCTCCCTGGGCCTAACATTTACTCAATACTCCCTTCTCAATAGAAGTAGATTATATCATTAAAATGGCTGCCATGAAGCCAAAATTCAGTCCTAGTCCCCAAGTGTCTTAGCAGTTATTTGGCAAGGATCCTCACCAATATCAAGTGTTCATCAGCAAACCAGAAAGAACTTAAGAGCAACGTGAGAGGGGACACCAGTTGAAGAGACCAAAGCACTCCAAAAACCACCAGGAGACTCTCTTTAGTATTAACATCCAGATGAGAACAAGAAGTTCAAGAGTGCAGAAAGAGCCAGGCGTGGTGCACACCCATAATCCCAGCTACACCAGAGGCTAAGGCAGGAGGATCACAAATGCAAGGCCAGCCTGGGCCACTAAGCCAGCCACTGTCACAAAATAAAAATAAAAAAGGGGCTTGGAATACAGCTCAGTGCTTGCTAATATGTGTGAGGCTGTGAGTTCAATCCCCAGTACTGGAAGCAAGCAAACAAAAAATCAACAGAAAAAAAATTAAGTATGTCCTGTATCTTTCATTTAAAGGCAGAGTAGAGTGGAATATATTTTAGGAAAAAAATTCCATTCCAAGCAGCAAAAAAAACCTAAATATTTTGTTTCTTAAAGGAATACATCTTTGGTGTTAGAAGATTAATGTGAAAGAACTCTTTTTTCCAACTAAGATAAATGAAAGAAACATCACTATGGTTTGAAATAAGTTTCCAGGAAAAAAAAAATAGTTGGGCACTTTGTCCATCAACACGCAATCTACAGGCCCCTTAAATCTGGCATTTTTGATTGCTAACCTTGGTCCTGAGTAAACTGAAAAAAAAGAGTTTTCATATTTTGCTTCTAGTCATTTTATAACTTTAGCCCTGAGCAGTGGAGCAGGATACTAAATGGAGAGACAATTGTGTGTGTGTTCTAAACAACAACACAAAACAACAACAAAATGTATCTCACACACATAACTATGCCAAATGAGAAGAACAAAGGAATGATTATAATTCTTTAAGGAATTATGCTGGGAACCTGCAAATAGAAAATGAAAAGAAGAAATTTCTGGATGAGATTAAGATTTTAGAGATCTATTCTGAGAATAATATGATGCCAATACTATCATCCTCCAAACATAGCGTCAGTAACAGGAAGTCCAATTAAATTTAGCTTTTCCTTTTGATCAATGATTTTTGTAATATTAAATATTTTCATACATTTCTTTGTGTGTTTAGGTATGTGTGTGCGCCCCTGCATTCCTAAAGTGCTAAACGTTTATTCTGCCTTTGGGTTCATCTAGCACTTGGTGCTTGAGAGGGAAGATATTGCAAGTCTTGAGAAGTAGAAGCTTGGTGAAAATGTATGCCTCACCCTGTCCTGGGTGATCGGAAGGGCTTCCAAGGGAACAGCTTCAAGGGACTTCTAGAAAATTGGGCTTTAGGCCCAGAGGTTCCAAGTCGTTCCAAAGGTTTGGAAACCACAGAACTACAGATGTCAATAGGCAATCCAGAGCAAAACTGGATGGTGACCCATTGTTGGCAAAGCTTTAACTATGGGTAAGATCTTGAGACCCTACACCTTGGTCTTAGTGGTACCTCTGCCGCTGTGGCTGAAATCTTCCTTCCTATGAAATCTATGGCCTTTGAGGGCACTGCTTCTCAGGAAATTTACATGTCAGGTAAATTTCTCCTGTGGTCCAGGTCAGCCAATTGGACTCTACCCCTTGGGTACACACTCCCAGGTCTTTCAAGCATGACTCTAGGACAATAGGCAAAGATTAGCTGAATATCTATACTAATCTCTGGGATTTTACATTTTAGAGAGCAACTCATACTCCTGCAACAATGATTCATTGTCATACATTATCCTGGGAAGACGTAAGACAAGGTGACACTTTGGGGAGACGCATCTCCCTGCAGAATGATGAATTATTTGAGATATAAGATGCTGTCAGCCCAGCCCTCTCTTTCCTACCTCTAGGCAAAGGAAGTGAATATGCCTGCATCAGGTCTGGAGATCAGATATCACAGATAAAGTGAAAAAGAGTGAACACTTTGTTATTTTATCAAAGCCCATTTTCAAAGCATTAGCTCTCTCTGTTTCTGTATTTATCAAAGAAAATCAGATTATCATGGGAACAAGGAGCATTATTTTATACAGAAAGCTAGATCATTGCTCATTGGGTTTTAATTACTGGTTTTAATTTTGTCAAATCCTCTTTCTTTTTTTAATTTATTTTTTAGTTGTTGATAGAACTTTATTTTTATTTATTTATATGTGGTGCTGAGAAACGAACCCAGTGCCTCACACATGCTAGGCAAGCAGTCTACCACTGAGCCACCACCCCAGTCCCCCTTTCTTTAATTTTCTTCCTCTAAAGAAAATTCGTGGAATTTCTTCCATTCTTTATGATTTATTAATACCTATGAATATTAAATACTTGACTTGCTAACATTTTTTAATGATTTTTGAAATTCATTTCTAAACATCAGTGTTTATTAATCATTTTGGTAATATCTGTGAACTCATAAACAATGATTGAATACAACTAATCATGGGCTCTTTTAAAATTAATGGCTAATTTGTTAAACCACTGCTCTTATAGCATAATATTAAACCATATATCAGAAAATGCTGTCTTCCCTGGACTTAATTGCTGAATGCACTATATTGAAAAAAACAATACTATCTACATGATAAAATGAGTAAACATTATCTATAGCAACCACATATGAACTCTGAATTTATCATCAGAAAGTATCCAGTTTCTCTTCCTAAAGTGTAAACAGCAGTAAGTGGAAAAGTAAATTGCAAAAATTAAAGAGATCTTCAGCAATAGTAGAAAAAGGAACGTTTGACTATCAGTCAGGCCAGGGAGAGGGTGGGGAGACATCAGAACCCCTAAATCCTTTCATAAAGGAGATATCCTATATTAGATGGACAATATTTTCTAAATCAGGAATCTTGAAGCATCATGTGATGAGGATTAAGATAGATGTGGACAAAAGCCTTTCCCACTTTACCTTTACATTTGTGCATTAATTCATCTATTCATTCAACACATATTTATTGAGCCCCGCTCTGGGGCAGCCTCTGGATGTAGGACATGCACAGGACTGATGGCACTTCCCATCTTCATGCATCATATTGTCCAGTCAGCTCCAAACCTACTTCACATAAACAGAACAAAGTGGAAGACAAGCATAAAAATGAAAAGCAACTGAAAGGAATTAAGGTAAATCATTTAAATCTCCACACTGCCAACAGAAATCAAAGAAAAATAGCTAGTGTTCACACTTGTCATGTATTGACCTTCCATTCAGCATATGATTATTTTGATATATAAACTTTCCAGAGTGCATCCTCTTCTCTGATTTACAGCAGAGGAAGTGGAAGCCAGCTAAAGGGCTCACCTAAAGCCAAGTCCAAATAGTGGAGTTTGAGCCAAGACCCACCAGTCTTCCAACTCTACACTCTTTTATTATACGTGGAAATCCAAGACAGAGGGTCTTTCCTCCTCTAGAACTGGGGGTGTCTGCTGGACATGAGAACATGGTTGTTCTTCTAGCTGTCGAGACACAAAACCCTACAACTATTATACACAAGACAGTGTCCCTCAACCTGCACTATTATCTACAATAGTCTCATTTATCTATCCCCCCAAAAGGTATCTACTAGCTGTGCACCTAAGTAAATCCCATCTCATTTCCCTGCTTGAGTTTCTAGAAAGCAACCTTTAGAGGTAGCTAGGTTGTGAGGAAGCAAGAATAGTTCTTCCTCTACCTGGTGGCAGGAAAGAATATAAGCTCCTTGAGTGCAGGAGCCATCAATTCTTATTAATTTGGGTATCTGTCCCTGTGCTCAAAAAAATATAAGATAGAACTGGGGTTGGGCTGTACTCATGGCCCAAGAAGAAAAGGGAAAAGGAAAATGAAAGTGTGGTAGGCCTGGACCTTGGTCATCTACCACCATCCACTCAGCCCATCAGCTTTTTAGGTTTGGAAGAATCTCTGATTTTCTATGCATTCTTACAGTTCTACAACCTAAGAGCTCAATTGTTGTATCATCTAGCAAAGTAGAGACATTGCTATAGAATATAGAATATTAAGGATTTGCCATGTGTTTTTAAAAAACCATTAAAAATACCTTTTAGACATAAACTGTTTCCATTTCTTCTAAAATACTGCTGTTGAAGATGTTGTTATTTATGTTACTCCATTATTAAAAGCCATGCAATAAATTGTTTCTCTAACCTTATATGCTTTCTTATGCTAGATATATAATGCATCATTTTTTCTCTTTTTGCTCTAGTTTCTAGGAATTTCCAAGTTTAAACACTAATTTTAGTTTAATTTATTCCTTTATTCATTCAAAGAACATTTATGTGGAAAATGATCAGTTTGACTGTTTTGTTCCTGTGTCAAAGGGCTCTCGAGTTCCTCTTTCTTTACTGTAACTGTTTTTCTGTTATATGTTTTTTATAGTGTTTTATTGATGTGTCTCTTGGAAATAGCAGTGTATAAATGTAGATAATAAACAACTAAAATTGTTTTATTATAAAAATGATGGGATCTGGGTCACACTATGGAATAGGGACTAAGCACAGAGGACTGGGAATCTCATAGACCCTGGATCAAAACCTCAATTCTGCTCTACTAGCAGTATAAACTGAATGTATTATCCTTTCTGAGCCTTGGTTTCCTCACCTATAAAATGGGGCAGCTAAGAATTCCCACCCAAGATGCTTATGAAACTTAAACAAGGTAATGTATACAAAGCACCCAGGACACTGCATATAACAAGTATCCAATAGCCACTACTGTATTAAAACAAGTAAATATACAGCAAACCATTCTATCCACAAATACCTAGTCTCCAAGATGGTTGAGTTTGGTTTCCATGGAAAATAAACAGAAATTTTTAAAAACTCAAAATTGAAATTAATTTTAAACTACTTCCTTTTGGTCCTAATATTCTCGGCCATGTCCCATCACCCCTTGTTATTGAGCCCTCTTGTCTAATTATAAACTAAATTCTGGCTTGTTAGCAGGAAAGATTTTCTCAGGCTCTGTTCTATAAACAATACCAGAGAAATCACAGATGCTTCAAAAACCAGAAGGGCGCTCCCAGTCTGCAGTTGTTTTTGTGTGATTTTTTTTAACCTAAAAGATACCACAAATGACTCTTTCAAAAGTTGTGTATTTGCCATCAATAAGCACAGCACATCAAACCTTTCTCTTCTATAGCATGCATCACACCTTCTTGTAATTGTTTATTTTCATGACTGCCTCCCCGATATGGTTGGATAAGAGATGTCTCCAAAAGCTCATGATTGGATTATGAGAGCTATGACCTAATCAGTGGATTGATCCACTTAATGGATTAATAATTTGAAAGGACTAATATACTGGGCAATAACTGTAGGCAGGTAAGATGTGGCTAGAGGAAGAAGGTCTGGAGAGCAGTCCTTTGGAGATTCTATATTGCCCCTGGTGCTCAGATATTTCTCTCTAGCTCACTCTCTCACACTCCTGGTCTCTTCCTCTTTCTCTCCCTGCTTCCTCTACCATGATGTCTTGCCTCACCTCTGGCCCAGAGACAAAAGAGTTGGCTGACCATAGACTGAGACTTCTGAAATTGTTAACTCCAAATAAACTTTTCCTCCTCTAAATTGTTCTTGTCAGGTTTTTTGACCACAGCAATGAAATCACACTATCACACACACTATAGTGACTAACACACACCCATCGTGAACTCCTTGAGGGCTAGAAAGATTTTTCATTCCCTATTCATCTTCTGTACCTAGCCCAGTGGCACAAATATAGTAAGTGCATAACAAATATCTGTAGAATCAATGAATGAACCAATGACCAGGACCATATCAAATACATCAAGTTATCTTCTGTGGCACTTATCAAGGAATAAGTAAATTAATATCATTTACTGAGATACAAAGAGCTCTTTACAGCATAACAATTTCTGCATAATTTTGTACCTTAAGCCTTAAAACAATAGCTTCTAAAATCTTTGAGTTGATTTCCAGAGACCTTTCAAAGCCTCATGACCATTTCATAAATCAACTATTTTCTTTCGTGACTATTTGTGTGACTATTTTCACCAAAATCCTCAAACACTCTTATTAACCCCAAAGTATTAAGTTCACACAATGTTCTCATGTGTGACGCCTTCTCCTTACTGATAGGGGAAGCTTGGGGAGAGAAAGATAAATCCCCAATCCCCAAGATAAGACAGAGTTTAGCAGCAGGGGCCTGGGCTGTGTTGACTGAGGCACAGCTGGAAGACTGCTGAAGGCATCCTGCCAGGAGTTCCCTCCCTATGAAAACCCAGGAGATTCTTGAGAAATAACTCTTCCAAAACTGGGTTCACAGGCAACAAGCCAGTGTACAGCTGAGCAGTAATTCTGAGTACAGTTGTCCCTTGGTATTCAGGACTCCTGCAGAGGCTCAAGTCCCTAATATAAAATGACATAGTATTTGCTTATAACCTACACATGTCCTCCTACATGCTTCATCTCTGCATTATGTATAATTCCTCATACAATGTAAATTCTATGAAAATAACTGTTATGCTGTATTGTTTAGGGAATCATGACAAAAAATACATGCACATGTTCAGGAAAGACAAAAAAAATTTTTGGACCTATGGTTATTTGAATCTGTAGATGCAGAAACCAAGGATGCAGTCAGCTGACTGTACTTGCATTTTTCCATTTGTGAATTGTTCACTTTTTCTCTACAGACTTAATGTAAATGTGGGGAGTACAGACTTGGGTCAAGGATCTCAGCACTCTTCCTACTCTTATCCACATAGAAAAAACAATCCCACATACTTTAATTGACCTCTTCAGGGAGATATCCAAACTCTTTTTACTCTACCCTCTCTTTCTAGTTATTATCCTACAGCTTCTATTTTCACATCCAAATGATCCATAAAGGTATTTCCCTAAACAAAGGTACTACTTTCCCTATGAAGATTCTTTTTTTTTAATGCTGTTCTTTTTTTAAATTTATTCTTTAGTTGTAGATATACACAATACCTGTATTTAATTTTTATATTGTGCTGAGGATTGAACTCAGTGCCTCACGCACGCTAGGCGAGTGCTTTTCCTCTGAGCCACAATCCCAACGCCCCTAAGAAGACTCTTATATCAGATGTTAAAGAATTATTTTTGCCATCTGAGCAGACATTCCTAATTTTTTCCCTCAGTATCCATTCTTTAATCTTTCAATTAGAACTCTTGAATTTTAACTGGGCGCATAGACACCCAAATTAAAGACCATCTTTCTCAGACTCCTTTGTAACTAGGTATAGCCACAGAATAAACACAGAACTCATGTGAGAAATTTACTAGCCATGGGTCATGGTGTCCATTTCTTTTTGCCTCATTCATATTGGATGAAATGTAGACCCAATAGAGAAAACTGAGCAGCCACCTGGGACCATGGAAGACCTTGTATGTTGAGAAGAACAGAGCACGAGACAGGAGCCAGGGTCCCTCCATTGCAAAGCTGTGATCTCTGATCTCTGTCCTGGACTACTTACAGCTTTCTGTGAGAGAGAAATAGGCTTTTCCCTTATTTAAGCTACTTTTATTGTAGCTCTTAGTGACAACCACTAAAACCGTATCCTGCCTAATACACTTCTTTACACAGATACTGGCAAACATCGGCAGCATCAATAGATACTATGACAGGCATTCTAATCAGATTATCCATTAGAGTAAGCTCTGCTCGCTTCCTTGCTCTGTTTTTGTTTTCCTTTTCATGTAGAATCATCCTGCAGATGCTTGTGAGTTCAACAGACCTCTACTGTTTTGGGTTATAAAAATATTAATATTTTATATGTCATGGGATTTTTTTCTACTCCAACAAATATTGTAGGTTTCTGAGTTTTACTTTTACATTGAAGTTCTATTTATCTTATTTAAAGTTTATTAAGTTTATAAATTTTACTACTTTCAGATTTATTTTTTCAAAAATATTTTAGTATTAGGGCTGGGTTGTGGCTCAGTGGTAGAGTGCTCGCCTAGCATGAGAAAGGCCCTGGGTTCGATCCTCAGCACCATATAAAAATAAATAAAGGTATTGTGTCCAACTACAACTAAAAAATAAATATTTTTTTAAAAAGATATTGTGTCCGCCACCTACAACTAAAAAATTTTAAAATATATATATTTTAGTATGAAATCTTCAAGCACTCAGAAAAATACATCTTTAAAACCCCAAGAAATCACTAGCCAAAAAATTCAAGAAATCTTAAGTTTTTGTCACATTGGGGTCTGTTCTTTTTTGAAAGAAATGAAAGCTGACATGGAGCTGGAAGCCCTGCCTCTCTCTCTCCCTGATTCCATTCTCCTCCTTTCTTCCGTAAAAGGAACCCCTGCCATGAGCTTTGTGTGTTATCACTCCTATTTGTATATTTACATTTTTACTACATGCCTAATCATAAACCATTTACAGGACTCTTCTGGGTAGTTTCAAATTTTAAATAAGCAAGATTTTATGACTATCATTTTGCCACTTGCTTTTCCATTCAACGTTAGTTTTAATTCTATTTTACAGTTATGTTGCATTGTATTCATTCTCCCACAGATGGACATTAAGGTAATTTTCCTTTTTTTCACTAATTCAATCAACACTCTAGTAAGCATTCTTCCATCTAACTCCAGGTGCACAGGTTCAAATGTTCTCTAGGATTTGAGCTTAATTATGAGCTAAATTATAGTGTTGTAAGCACACTTTCAACCTTAGACTTTGGTAACTTGCTTTCCATACTTGCTCTACCAAATTATACTCTGATTTCTGTAAACCTTCATTAGCATATAATATTCTCAGGATTTTTTACTTTTTGTGCATATAATAGGCATACAATACTACCTCATTATCATTTTAATTTGCATTTCTTTGATTTTTAGGTGTCTTTGCCATTCAGTTTCATTGTTCTGTGATTTGTCTCTTTAAATTCTTTGCCAACTTTACTACTGAGTTGCCTGGATTTCTTATTGATTGGTAGCTTTTTTTGTTTTATGTTTTGTGATGATGGACATTAAACCCAGGACTAGCTAAGAGCTCTACCACCAACCTTGATTCCCAGCCCTTATAGCTATTCTTTATGTGTTTGTGATCTTATACTGTATTTTAGATATATGCATTCTAAATATTTCATCCCTAGTCTTTTAACTTTGGTGCATGAAATTTAAATATTTTTTTAAAGAGAGAGAGAGAATATTAATATTTATTTTTTAGTTTTCGGCGGACACAACATCTTTGTTTTTGTATGTGGTGCTGAGGATCGAACCCAGGCCGCACGCACGCCAGGCGAGCACGCTACCACTTGAGCCACATCCCTAGCCCAAATTTAAATATTTTAATGCCCATTCTATGACTTGTGTTTTTGTCTTCTAATTAAAAATTTCTTTCTTACTTGGAATCATAAAAACATTCTCCTACATTTTAAGCCAATAATTTTTAAAAATTTTTAAATATAATTTTATTTGTTTTAATTAGTTATACATGACAGAATGCATTTAGACACATCATATATAAATGGAGTATAACTTCTCATTTGTCTGGTTGTACATGATATTGAGTTACACAGGAGATGTACTCATAGACCCACACAGAGTGAGAATGTCTGATTTATTGTACCATCATTCCTACCCCAATGCCCCCTCCCTCCCTTCACTCCCCTCTGTCTAGTCTAGCATACCTCTATTCTTCATCCAACCCTCATTGTGAATTAGCATCCGCATATCAGGGAAAACATTCAGCCTTTGGATCTTTGGAATTGGTTAAACCAATAATTTTTATGTATGCTTTTCAAATTCAGTGTTTAATCTTCGGAGAAATAAAATTTTAGTTTAAAGGTTTTAATTCTAGAAGCAATTAATTATGGCTTTGTTACATTTGAAGTTTTGGTGAAAGAAAAAAAAGTGATTAATTTCTGAAAAAATAGAAATGATACTTCAAAATATCCAGACAGATATTTCAGAAGAAGCTGAAAGAGTTCTTTCAGGTGTGTATTTTCTTTTTTCTTCAATTTATAAGTATTTTAGGATCCTTTCATCAGGTTCTCATACTTTATGAAGTGGACTCAGTTATGTCCTCCATCAGATCTGTTCATTCCTGCATGCTCTCCAGCCTTGGTCACTTGCCTTTCTTCCCAGGCTGGAGCAATCCCAGAGATGGCTCATGTCCCAGCTGCTGCCACCATGGCCTCCTATTCTAATATCTCCAATTTTCTCACTCTCCTCAGGGATGAGAACTGGGCTTAGCCGTGAAGTCTCTCATTTTCCCAGCCAATGGTGCTGCCTTGGGAGGCATTGAGGCATTGGTATTGAGGGAGACTCAGTGCCCTGAAGGATGGTCTTTTACCATGAGGCAAAAGAAATAAATGAGTTTACAAATCAATTACTTGCCCTTTTTTTGTCCACAGTGGACTGTTCTGAGAAGCAGTGATTCCACATGACCACACAGAAGATGTCTCACATTCATTTCATGAAAACAGAAGAAGGAGTTTTGTGTATGGTAGAGCAGGACCCATGGATTTAAGCAGAAGATTGTCAGAGAAGATGTTAAATTCATGGAATCTGAGGAGTCTGAGATATTTTGCAAATATTTGCATAAATGGGTCTATGTGAAGTAAATCAAATTTGGAAAGATTGTTTTGTTTTGTTTCAGTACCATGATTGATACTGTTGACTATCCAACAATAATTTCCCCCATCTTCCTTGCTAAGATAACCCCAATTTTGTTCCAAGCAATGACATACTCATTTCATATGATGAATAAGAATCAGGCCAATCATGATAATTCCATTTCTCTTTATCATTGACTAGTTTGAGTTTGCATATATGATCCATTTCTAAGTCAAGAGAAATCTACTGGGGAACTTGTTTTTTAAAAAAAAATGTCCTCCCTGATAAAACAGAGCCACATGGAAAGATAGTTCTCTTCTGCCTTCAAACCCCCTTCCTTCCCACTTTAAATGTGCAATGTGAGAACTTGCAGCTTGGAACATTAGCTACCATCTTGAAACTGTTCTGTAAATGGCAGAGCTGAAAGGTAGACCAAGCCTAAATACCTGATGGCATCCCTCAGCCTCCAAAACAGCCCTCAAACAGACGACCTCCAGACTTATTGTTCTCTGAGATACTTAAGTACTATCCTTGTTAGGCCATTATCAGGGACCCTGACATTTTTAGCCAAAGCTTTCCCAACTCATATATCTTTTGCGCACATCTGACAACTGGAGTGATAAAAGTATAAGAGACCATAGAGAAAACAAGAGCTTGGGTAGAACTCAGAAAAATGCCAATGTTAAAAGAACAGAAAAAGAAGAGAGGAATCTGCCAAGGGGTATGAGAAGGACTAGCCCAAGAGATATTAGCAATCACGTGCCACCAAAAAAGTCAGAATTTAGGAGTATCACCAGGAAAAAAATTAAAAATAAGTTAAAATCTGAAAATACTCTGATATTCTGTATGAAATGATAACAGCAAATTATATCTTTATGCATACGTTCAAATCACAGAATGTACAACCCCAAGCATCAATCCTGATATAAACTAGGTGGTAATGATGCATGGGTGTGAGTCTATCAATTAACAAATGTAGTGCCCTTGGGGGATGGTAGGGGAAGGCTATGCTTGTGTAGGGGGAGGAGATATATAATAAATCTCTATATCCTCCTCTCAACATTACTGTGAATCTAAACTACTCTAAAAACTCATCTTTAAAGAAAGAATTTAAGAACTATCAACTTAGCTCTTAAATTACAAATCTGTTCAAAGATTTGGCCAAAGATATAAGAAAAACAGGGGCCAGAGGTTTTTTAAAGCAAAAAAGTTAAGTTTCTGGGAACTTCATTGATTTTTTTTTCACCCCATTATATCAGCCAAGTATTCATTTGAGTCATCCATTGATACAGTGAATATCTTTAGAATCCACGCTTAAGAGTTTCCATGCTCCTGTAGGTTTGGGTCACGAAATTCACTTGGCCCTGACAAAATAATTGCTTGTCAGCATGAAGTTAAGCTGATGAATAATTCTGACAACACCACACACCAAATTTGTGAACTGGCCAACTCCAAATTTCTCTTCTAGCTCCTGTTTTTGGCAAAAGTTTAATTGTGAATGGATGTGATAAGTTATCCCTCTCCCTTCACTTAGAATAAATATTTGTAGGCTCACTGACATTACATTATCCATATAATATGTTTATTCTTTCATTGTGCTCTTGGTAGTTTAAAGGCACAATATTTTGCTGGATCCCAGGATAAAAAATGAGGTCAAGGGCTGCTTTATGTCAGATAATAATGCAATTTTAGAAATGTTCAAGGTAAACTAATTTAGCACAAGTAAGAGAAAAGGGCATGGGAAAGAATTCTGAAGTTAGACAGAGTTGGTATTGAATGTTGGACTCACCGCTTAGAAACTGAGAAATTAAGCAAGTCTCTCATACTTTCTAAGTCTCAGCTTTCCATCTGCCAATGGTGATAGTAATGTCAACTCCAAAGATGTCCTGAGAACTAAATCATGTCTGTCAAGAACAGCATAATGCCTCATTCATAGTATATTGTTGATAAATGACCAAAAGTGCTAAATCCATACATTTATAGATTCTTTCTAATATTAGAAAAGGTTATTGAGGCTAAATATCCATTAACTATGTCACTTTCTGGTCACTTATGCATTTCTTAACATTATATATGATGCCTTTCTTTGGAGGAGGAAATCCATTTTTTGTTTGTTTGTTTGTTTTTGGTACCAAGGATTGAACCCAGGGGCACTTGACCACTGAGTCATATCCCCATTCCTTTTTTGTATTTTATTTAGAGACAGGATCTCACTGAGTTGCTTAGTACCTCGCTAAATTGCTGAGGCTGGCTTTGAGCTCATGATTCTCCTGCCTCAGCCTCCCAAGCTGCAAGGATTACAGGCATGCACCATTGTGCCGAGCAAAAAATCCATTCTTACACTAATGTTTTGCTTAAGATTTATTTCATCCATTTATAAATAGGATGGACATAAATGTTCCTTGTGTATGGGGTCCTCTGTGCCAGTGGTTAGGTTGTTGACTCTTAGCTCCAAGCCTACTTCTATCTGTGGACTTCTTGGGCTGGGGCTAAAACTCTGCAAACCAATTTCTGTTTTGCCAACTGGCTTTCTAGAGGCTCTAACTGATGAAGAAGATCTGCAAGGCTAAAAGGGGAAGAAAAGATGCATTCCTTTCTGTTGGCTCACAGCCATCTTTCTATCTCCTTCCTTTTCCTGCATATGAAAGCCAGAGAGGAGTGTTCACCCAGCAGCCATGTTTTCCCACTGCGGCAACTGGATCCACTCTGTGGTTCTCGAACACTAGCAGAACCAGCCTCATCGGTAACACCAGTACGGCCAGGGCAGCAGCTCGTCCTCAGAGATCTGAGTTTCAGGTCATGGGGTCTTCCTCTAAACATCTATATTTTAATAAATCCAACTTCTTTCACTTACCAGGATGAAGTTGCTTTCTACAATTGTGACAATTTAGCCTTCACTTTTTAAAAATTTTTTTATTTGTAAAACAAAGGGGATTGGGTAATTTTGTCTAGCATGATATTCTCCAGTTCCATCCATTTACCAGCAAAATACCATAATTTCATTCTTCTTTATGGCTCAGTAATAATCCATTCTGTATATATACCATATTTTCTTTATCCGTTCATCTGTTGAAGGACACCTAGGTTGGTTCCACACCTTGTTATCATGAATTCAGCAGCTATAAACATTGATGTGTTAGCCTTCTATTTCATCTTCTGTTACCAGGATAAAAATTTCATATCTAGTAGTTAGTTCTTTCCATTATTCTATCAATTTTCCATAACTGGCAAGTTTGGTTTCCTGGCTAGAACTTCACTAGTATTCATCCTACTCTATCTTTGGTAACAGAGACTGGTAGCCTCCTTAAATGAGTTAGAAACCTTTCCACTTTTTTCATCTCTTCCTTGAAGTTCAATAACACCTTCAAAAAATTCCTGACTCTGGTGCCCACTTCTTGACTCTTCCGTTGATGAAGTTCCAAATTATCATCCTTGGTGGCTGCCTGAGTATCTGGCACAGACTTCTTTCTTGCCTTTCTGTTTCCACATTTGCCTTACCATCACCACCCCAGTCTCTAGAAGCACCTGAGGGAGGAGTTATAAAAGAAAATTATGGGAAGTTAAAGAAAATCCCATTTAGAGAGCAACAAGCCAAAGTCTACCCTCTGATGGGGCAGTTAAGGGAAATGTCTAATACATTTCAGAGAACAGGAAAGTCTGACGTGCATGTGAGGTTGCTCTCCTACTCTCAGTTACATGCCTATCTCCCATCATCCACACAAAACACACAGTCAAAACTCTTATCCATAGTAACCTTCGTGCTTTAGGATGGCTGGTAGTAAATCCATTCAGGTACAGCACAGAGAAATTTGGGAGCAAGGTGACCATTGAAGAGCAGGAAAGAAACTAGAGGAAAAATTGACCACTGGGAATCCTCAGAAAGCTTACGGTCGGCCACTGGATCTCCCGCAGTACATGCAGTGGAGGCTAAAACCACTTTATTTCAATGGGAAGACAAAGGGGCTCAAAAGTCTGCGGAACTTAAGGGCACCTACTCAGGTATTTTTGTTACGTTAATATAATCTCAGGGGAAAGATGGACTAGATGAGGCCATTTCCACTTTCCCCTGCCTGTGGTTCTGGGGATTGAACCCAGGGCTCTGCATCCCCAACCCTGCACCCTGTTTTCTAACTGGTTTCATGTGGACATTTCACAAGCAGGAAAAGTGTCTCATTCATCTCCATGTCCCCTGCATGTACCACAGCATGTGCCTCAAAACAGGTGTCAGAAAACATAAAATGGGTGGGTGAAGAAGAAAGGAAGGGAGGGAAAATGGGATGGGAAGAGGGAGGGGGGAAGAATTTACAAGTAATAAAGAATGGCTCGTTGAATCTCAAGGTTGATTTTTCTATTTCTGTGAAGATGACTAATATAATTCTACAACATGTGCAATCAGAAAAATGAGAAATTAGACACATCTACATATGACATATCAAGGTACATAAGTGCATTGTACTGTCATGGGTAACTAATTAAAACAAATTTAAAATTTTTTAGAAGAAAAGAATGGCCAGTGCTTCCCGAGCATTTGTTATAGCCACTTATGGGTGGTTTTGGGTATTGATTCATTGACTCCGGATTAGAACTCAGTCCCCCTGGCTCTGTGTACTTTGTATATTTCCACTGTTAGCTTCTCCAGTGATCAGAGTCACGGAGCAAAGAAACTCTCTAACGAGATTGACGGAAGAACAGATGTTCTTCTTTCCTGAAAGGTACTCATCAAAACTGTTCTTATGTAAGTTGTCCAGGTGCTGTTGGCTTATGAAAATGGGCCTGAGCACCCGAAGCTAGACACTCCAAGGGGATGTCCTCATTATTTCATTAGATGAACAAGTAGAGATGACAGGCCAAGTCAAAGCAAAGTAATTATCCTGTTAATTCAGGCCTCCCCAAAGCTGCTTGTCTCAGCAGTCGCTTAGTTCACTGATAATTAACCTCACATGGATCTACATATTTTCCCCAAAGGTCTTTCAGGACATTCTCTTTCATGTAGTCATTCGACAACTATTTATTGAGAACCTACCATGTGCCAGGCACCCTTCCAGGTGCTCAGGCCTTGCCATAATCCTAACAGTGTCTGCTCTCATGGAGTTAGTGCAGAAAAAGAAACCGCAGCTCAGAGAGGTTAAATGATCTGGTGGACCACAGTCCACTTTAGCAGGCAGAGAGATTATGGCACTCGACGCTGATCCTTGCTATGTTGAATGTAAAACATCATAACTTGTATATAGTCAGTGTTTTGATGAAATGGTATTTTGGTTTCTCCTCAGACTGTAAAATACTTTGCAAAGTGTCACACACTGTGCAGGTCCTTGAGCCCTCCCTTGCCTTGTAGCATTGCTGCTGGGGAGGATTTGGTGCGAGGAGAGGTAAATCCACTGTGGGAGGATAGTAGGATTGACTCATTTTTGCCTCTCAAGCTCCTCCACAAATCTTATCCTGATCACAATCACTGAGCTCCTCATTGCTACCACCTCAGTCTAAGGTGCTACCATCCTCTCTCACCTGGATTATGGACGTAGACTCCTATCTTCTCTGACCATCCTTCTCACCCTTCACTTTCCTGGAGACATTAGCCAAAAGATCCTTCTAATATATAAGCTGATCCCATCAACTCATCTGCCCACACCCTCATTTCACTAGGAGGAAGAACCAACGTCTATTCAGAGAGCTGCAAGGACCCAAAATCCAGTTCCCCTGACCTCTCATGGCCCACCATTAAATCCCTTTACTCTCATCTTTCTAGTCACAGTAATTTTCTCCAACCCACAGGCCACGTTCCCACTCCAGGGCAGTTGCACTGGCTTTTCTATGCCTCAAACATTTTGCTCCAGATGTCTGCATCTCTACCTCAAGTCTGCTCCAGTATTATCTTCTTAGTGAATCCTTCCCCAAACACCCCATTTGAACTTGTCACACTTAGATATTTCTTATTCCCCTTACAGTTATTTTCCTCATCACATTTATCAGGCTCTAAAATAAATCCAATATATTATGATCATTGTCTTTATTTCCTCACAAGGGCAGGGAGGTTTCTTCTTTTATTCATTTATGTATTTCCTGAAGCTAGAAATAATGAGTGGTAGACACCCCATAAATACATGCTATCATTACTATTATTATCATCATTGTCACTATCATTATTGTTTGTGAATGTCAAGGGACAGGAATCATGAGACCTTTAGACAAAGAGATTTTTCCCACTTGGAAACACCATAATTCAGAGAAAGATCAAAGATTTTCATAGTCAAAGATAATTGGATTTAAATCTCAGCTCTGCCACTTCTTGGAACTTTAGACAAGTTACTTAGCCTCCGAGTGTCTTAGTCTCATGAACATAAAATGGGAAATAGAGTGCCCATCTCACAAGTTTGCAGCCCTGGTAGGGGTGATAGAATAGATGAACGTGTCTGGTGTGATCGGGGCACAGTTCCTATAAATGCTCTCAAATTAAGAGTTTCATTTTACTTGAGCCACATTCTTATTTAACGGGGTGGCTTGGAACCTGTTCCTTCCTTCTCTGGGCCAGCTCAGGCAGCAGTAGTGTGAAAAGCAGGCTGAGGGAGGCTCAGGCCTCCCAAGACATTGCTCTGGTGGGTTAGCTAATCTGCTGTGGTTCGTTACTGAGCCCTTCAAAAGTCAACAGATAACATCAGAGATAAATAAAACCTTTGTCACTTACGGCTGCCTCAGTTTTATACCAGTGCTGCCAAAATGAGTTGCAAGAAGAACCTTTGAACATAGTCAAATGATACATGCTGGCTGATAAAGATTATTTAGTATGAGGCTCTTTTTTTTTTTCTTCCTGGAATACTTTAGTAATTAACTAGTTGCTCTAAGACCCTCAGACAATTGATCCCAAGCTTCTCATCACTAGGAACTCTCCTTTGTTTTCCCATGACCTCCTTGACATAAATCTCAGATTTCCTGAATTGTTGTTGATGGGTTTTTTCTACCAAATAAAATATAGGCATCAAGTGATAATTCCTGTTTTTTCTTAAACTGGTCTAACGAGCCCAAACACTTACACTCATTAGAACTCCTGATCAGCGGGAGTTAAACAGACTTTCACACGGCTACAAAGCTTGACTTCCAGACAAAAATAAAGGAGATGTTTTAGATAGACTGAGCAGCCTAGGTTGAAACACACTCGTTCACCATACCTTGAAGGAACACCTGTTAGAGGTCAGACACCATTAGAGGTGATGGGGATGTCGCAGTGAAGGGAACACACAAAATTCCCACCCTCGTGGGCTTTGCATACTCATGGAAAAGACAGTAAGAAAGATAAATAAAATATATTGACAGAATCAGTTCTAAGGGAAACACAAAGCAAGAAGGGAGAATCCGAGCACAATGGAGGTGCAGGGGTGTTCTTTTCACGAGTGAGGTCAGAAAAGGTCTGCGAAGGTGATATCTGAGCAAAGACTTGGAGGAGGACTCCACTGAGACCTCTGGGAGAAGAGAGAGAGCAAAGGGAACAGGCCCCGAGCAGGGAGCACGGCCAGGGGTTTGAGGATCAACGGGAAGCCCACCTCAGCTGAGACCGAGGGAGGTCCAGAGAGGCAGTCGGGAGGACAAAGCAAAAGGGGTCTTTGAGTTTGTGCTTAGGATCAGCTTTTACTCTGAGTGAAAAGGGGAGCCGTTGGAGGGTTTTGAGAAAAGGAAGAGCATGATCTTCCATTTTAAGCGTTCTAACAATTCATTCTTACAATTGTGGGAGTCAATGAGATGACTCCACCATACGCTTGAAATATTGAAAACGGCTCACGAAAGCACAATAAGGACTATCTGGAAGACGCAGGGACTTAAGCAATGTTCATAATGTCTAAAAAGTGGAAACAACCCCAACGCCCATCAACTGATGGATAAGCAAAGTGCACAACATATCCATACAGTGGAATATTACATAGAAAGGGATAAAGTGCTGCTGCATACTACAATTGATGAACCCTGAAAACATTAAGCTAAATGAAAAGGCCAGTCACAGAAGGCCACATGATCTCATTTATATGAAAAGGTTCACCATGGGCAAATCCCTAGAGGCAGAAAATAGGTGAGTGGTTGCCAGGGGAAAGGGAGCGGGACAATGGGGGGTGACTATGGATGACAGCGTTCCTTTCTAGAGTGATGATCATGTGCTGGATTAGCTAGTGATATTCATCGCACGATTTGTGAATTTACTAAAATCCAGCGAACTGAACACTTTCAAATAGTAAATTTTATGGTGTGTGAATTAGATAGATCTCAATTTTTTCAAAGGAAGGATTTAGACTTTTTTGGGAACTGGTAGCAGGAGAAGGGATTTTTCCCTTTGCCCCTTTGCCACTCTCCTCCCCTCAGGTAACACACAGCACCGAGAGAGGTTGATTCTGTTAAATTGATCACTGTGAATGCTCACGCAGAACAAGTTAACCCAGAAGGGTTAGGACACCCTTCTCCTATATCTGTGACGCTGCCAGGTCACCATGAGTCATGACTAGCTTCTTTCTTCCAAATGCCTCTCACATGTGCACCTTGACTTTATGTCCCCATCACCGTGACCCTTATCCACTGGGCATAGGCACCAACCTGGCTGGGGTTCCCGCCTCTTTCCTGCTCCTATCTATCATCTCCAAGCTGTCCTAACAGACCAATCACAGGATACCATTCCATCATTTCTATGTCCTACTTGAGCATCTAAGGTGGCTATTCTCAAGACATTTCTCATCCTGGGGAAATATACTTCGTGAAGAAAAAAAAATTTCATCATGTGACTATAGTTTTTGTGTTACTTTTACCTTGGAAATGGAGTTTGGATGCTGAAATATCAAAAAAAAAAAGTTTTGTTGACTTACGTGGAAAATGGAATACATCAAATCAGAACTAGCCCAGAAAACCTCAGGAAGGATAGCGCCTGTGCCAACGGCTTATTGAATCAGCCTTTCCTGGCATGGCTCATTCTGAGGAGTCCGTTGCCTTTCTCCCTTGCTCTTCCTATGCTCCTAGCAGGGAGGCCTTCTTTCCTCTCACTCTTGACATTTGCCTTCTTAGGCTAGGCCAGTGTTTCCTAGCCTTGGCTGCTGTCTGGAATTACCTGGCTCACAAGTGGTCTGCAGCCTGGGCAACAGCATCACCACCACCACCACCCACCACTTCCAGATGCTTCCAAAGTGTAGCCAAGGTTGACAGCCATTACTGTAGACCTGTTGTGATTCCTGTACCTAAGGGAATCAAGAAGACAAAGTCCTAGCTCTCATAGAACTGATATCCCTGTGGGAAAATAAGCATGGTTTGGTTTGGTTGGGGGCAGGATCTGGCTAAGTCATCCAGGCTGGCCTCAAAGTCATGATCCTCCAGCCTCAGCCTCCCAGGTTGCTGGGATTACGGGTGTGAGTCAGCATTTACAGATATATGCTTAGCATTTATCTGAAAAAGGAGATGATTTCAGAGAGTGACAAAGGAAACAGATAAAATTAGAAACATTAATAAATCAAGGCGCAGCTAGGAAAGTGGAAAAGGCAACTTTAAGCATTGTGAAGGATTGGCATTGAACAGAGATCTGAATGGTGAGAAGGAGCCAAGATTTGAGGAAGAAGCATTTCTGACAGGGAACAGCAAGGTGGGTAAGTTTGAGGCCAGGAAAAGAAGGAAGAAAGAACGATACAGGATGAGAAGGAAGACAGGGAGTGTCAGATGATGTAGGGATGCTTGAAAATGTTGGGTTTTATTCTCATTGTGATGAGATGCTGTGGGAGATTGTTTTTGCAAAGATGACTGTGGCAGCCCTCACATTCCTGTGTGGATGCTCCTTTGCAAGAAAATTTTGAGGCTCCTCTGATCAGGAGGTGAAGTCTACTTTCCCTCTGCTTGAGTTAAGCCTGGCCCTGTAACCAAGAGGATGTAGAAAAGGCAACATGGTGAGACATCTGGGCCTAGTCCTCAAGAGGTGCTACAGCGTCCATCCTCTCCCTGTAATGCTGCTCGGAATCCACCATGTAAAAAAACCAAAATTTAAAAGCCTTCCACAAGCAAAGGAAACAATTAAGAGTTGAAGAGAAAGCCTACAGAATGGGAGAAGATCTTTTGCCACCTGCTTCTCAGATAAGGGCATTAATATCCATAATATACAAAAAACTCAAAACATTAACACCAAAATAATAATAATAATAATAACAACAACAACAACCTAAACAATCAATAAGGAAAAGTAAACAGACACTTCTCAAAAGAAGAAATACAAATAGTCAACAAATACAAGAAAAAATGTTCAACGTCTCTAGCAATTAGGGAAATGCAAGTCAAAACTACATTGACTTCATCTCACTCAGGTCAGAAAGGCAATTATCAAGACCACAAATCATAATAAGTATTGGCAAGGATGTAGGGGGAAAAGTACACTTATATACTGTGGTGGAACTGAAAATTAGTGTAACCACTCTGTAACCATATGGCCCACTAACCACTCCTCAGGATATATAAAAAAAAAATCTAAAATCATCATACTACAGGGATTTGGCCACATGAATTTTTATAGCAACACAATTAACAGTAGCCAAGCTGTGGAACCAACCTAAGTGCCCTTCAACAAATGAATGGATTAAAAATAAAAAAGTGGTACACACAATGCAGTATTACTCAGCCATAAAGAAGAATGAAATTATGGCATTTGCTAGTAAATGGATGAAATGAGACTATCATGCTAAGTGAAATAAGCTAGACCCAAAAAGCCAAAGGTCAAATGCTTTCTCTGATATGTGGAGCTAGTCCAAAATAAGGGGGGGGGATGAAAAAGGTGGCAGTGGGGGTCGGGGGTGGAATTACATCAAAACAGAAGAAAGATCAGTACAGCAGACAACGGGAATTGGGTGGGGAGAGGAAGGATGGGATAAAGGAAGAACAGTAGGATGAATCTGACCTAACTTTCCTATGAATGTATATGAATATACCACAGTGAATCTCACCATCAAGTAAATCCACGAGACATTATTTAAAAAAAAAAAAAAGCTGTAAGTACATAGAGGAAATATCAGTAGAACACAGGAGGGGTAGAGAGGAGGGAAAGAGGAAGTACTGGGAATTGAATTAGAACAAAATTATATTCTGTACTTTTATAATTATGTCAAAATGAATCCTAATGTTATGTATAACTAAAAATAACCATTTTTTAAAAAAGACTGTAAAAACTGGAAGGAGAAGGAGGAGGAAGGAGGAGGAGAAAGAGAAGACGACGACAACATTGCCCAATTTAGTCACGTGGAGGATGAGAGGTGATGGGGGCAGAACCAGGGCACTAGTCAACAGCCAGTGAGACCATCTAACACAGTCAAGTGTAAAAGGACCTAGTCATATGGGCAACCCCAGGGCAGACCAGCAGATGGACCGACTGATGGGGTCCAACCCATACTGCTGACCCACAGAGTTGTGAGCAATTAAGTAAATCTGTGTTCAAAAAACATAAAACCTTAGGGGGAGTTTGTTATGCAGTTATAAACTAGAAATTTTTGGAATTCTAAATAAGGAAAGAAATAACACTTTTATGTTCTAAAGACCAGTTATGTCCCAAATGCATTGATGGATTCATTCATAAGAACCATAGTCAATCTTTCTAAAAAATTATAAAAATATTATGGCCTCATCAGAGCAGAGGTGCTACTCACGGGGCAGTTTTGGACCCTGGGACCTTGAACTCTTCTACTCACAATGAAATCTTATCCTTGAGTTTAGTGAAACCACAAACACGAGACTGAAAAAAAAGAGCCCAAAGTCATTTGACTCTTTATTCCATTTCAGCTAAAAATAGAATGAAAAAAAAAATTCTGATGAAAACCAGGACCATATTTCAGGTCAGAACTCATTATGAAATGTGTTCCCAAAGAAGATTAAAAAGGAAGTATGTGTGAACTCCAGCCTGTGGTGCTTGGCTTCGACATTATGCTGAAATAATCAAGGAAGCATTACATCATTGTTAAAAATGCAGAAGATTAAAAGATGATCTTTGAACATGCAATCTTGGAAACAACTTTAAAGCAAGAAGCACTCTTAAAACATAAAAAGCTATTTCATTAAAAAAAAAGTTTCTGTAATTAGTAAAAGCCAAGATGTTTGCTCTTGCTGTGAATAATTATTGAATCTGGAGAGAAATAGGATTGACTTTGATTGTATAAATAGCATTATTTCAAATGGTTCTTTAAGTGATAATATTTAACTAGACTTTATGGCTATGTGTTCCTGGTACTTCATAGTAGTTTCCATTAATTTCTCAAGGATGTTAGCATTATCTCCCTAGGGTGTTGCTCATCAGGCTTTATTACATATTACCGTCACATGCAATATGACTTGGGAGAAAATTATGCCAGTAATTTTAAAGATATTTTTAAATGCCTTTATTTATTTATTTATGACAGCAAAATGCATTACAATTTTTTTTCTTTTTTTTAAAACGACAAATGTTTACTAGAAATGAACAAATAAATAAATAGCATTTTTCTTCTCATTCTTTCATCAATCCAACTAATCAGACACTCAACATTATCTGTTGAGTTTCAGGCATGCTGTTGAGTATTAGGAGTTGTATTGGTACTTTTGTTTTTTAATTTATATATGACAGTGAATGCATTACAATTCTTATTACAAATATAGAGCACAATTTTTCATATCTCCGATTGTATACAAAGTATATTCACACCAATTTGTTCTTCATACATGTACTTTGAATAATAATGATCATCACATTCCACCATCATTTCTAACCCTATGCCCCATCTCCTCCCCTCAAATCCCTCTGCCCTATCTAGAGTTCATCTATTCCTCCTATGTTCCCTCTCCCTATCCCACTGTGAATCAGTCTCCTTATATCAAAGAAAACATTCAGTATTCAGTTATTTGGGATTGGCTAAATTCACTTAGCATTATCTTCTCTAACTCCATCCATTTACCTGCAAATGCCATGATTTTATTCTCTTTTATTGCTGAGTAATATTCCATTGTGTATATATGTCACATTTTTTTATCCATTCATCTATTAAGGGGCGTCAAGGTCAGTTCCACAGTTTAGCTATGGTGAATTGTGCTGCTATAAACATTGATGTGGCTGTGTCCCTGTAGTATGCTATTTTTACGTCCTTTGGGTACAGACCGAGGAGAGGGATACCTGGGTCAAATGGTGGTTCCATTCCCAATTTTCCAAGAAATCCCCATACTGCTTTCCATCTTGGCTGCACAAATTTGCAGTCCCACCAGCAGTGTGTTGCCGGGTTTCTGTTCTCGAGACTAAAAGGCTCAGGGGTCACTCCAGTTAAACTGGGCTAACTGGGCTGCACGAAATAACCACACAAGAGACACAAATACCTTTTTCTTTGGGGTCGCTGTGATGGCTCCTCTGACCTTAAGGGTCTGCAGAAAAGAGAGAGAGAGAGCACCGCTGACCCCTTTTATTGAGGAGAAGCTATTCAAATGAGGCAAGGGGTCAGGTTTCAGGGGGCTGAGTATCTTCCTGATGTCCACTGTCAGCAGGCTGACTGACACCTGGGTAGGCCACACCCAAGGGCACAGTAAGAGGAGGGGACACACATAAGGCACTTCCATGGAAGATACTATCCTAAACAGGGCAAGGGGTTATATTACAAAGGAACAGGTGAGGTTAGCTTCACCTGCTGCAGTCTGGCTGGGCACAATTCAGGAGCCACTTGTCAAAAGAAACTAACTTTATTTTTAGAACTACAAACGCCAAGCAAAACAGCTCCTCAGGAAAAAACCCTCAGAGCCCAACTGCCACCACCGGCTTCCACAAGCTTCTCACCCACACAAAACTCACCACCTCCCACAATCCTCCTGCTCTTGAGGCCGATTGGCTGGGTTGTGTGGGCGGAGCCAAAGAAGTCCCCCAATGAGCAGCTCCGAGGTCTGAAAGGGCAGGGAAACAGCCCAATGAGCAGCTCCGTGGAGGAGCCAATCAGCTAGATGTTGCTGGGGCCGCTGTGAGCCAATCATCAGCCGGCAGCTGGAAGTTTGCTGGCAGCTGGAAGTTTGCTGGGGCCCCTTTGGCTGTGGCTCTCAACATTCACCCATGGTAAAAGCGGGAGTTCATAATCCACTTGAATCAAACCGTGTAATATGATGTATTAAGAACTATGTAATGTTATGAACGACCAATAAAAAAATAAAAATAAAAAAAATAAAAAAAAATAAAATAAAAAAAAAAATAAAAAAAAAAAAAAAAAAAAAAAAAAAAACATTCACCCATGGGGCTGTAGCAAGACACACCCATGCACGAGACACCGACCACATTTCAGCACCCAGCCGGGGAGTGTGACCCAGTCACATTTAAGGTTGGTCTCCCACAGTGTGTTTTTTAATGTGGTGCTGCAGATCAAACCCGGTGCCTCCCACATGCTAGGCAAGCACTCTACCACTGAGCCACAAGCCCAGCCCTATGCCAGTACTTTTTACATGAGTTTGTCTTCTTAATCCCAGTATCTTATAGTTACTATAGCAGAGGGTAGGAAGAGATGTTAGAGAAATAAAGTGGAGACATTCTCACCTTTTTGACCACCCACCACTATAATAAGCCAAACTTCTCTGATTAGATGAAGAAGGAGGAAAAAGATGGGAAATAAAAAGAATCCAAATGAAGAAAAGAGAAAGAGGAATTATGGTAGATAATTATGATAGATTTACAATAAAGATGAGGAAAAGAAATAAACAAATGCTTAAGCCAAAGACCCAATCTTACACCAAAGGTGTCTCTGGCAGTGGGTCACAAAGGCACTGCACAGTTATTAGATTTCCTTCAACTGAGCACATTATCTTCTTATCCCTTCTGGGTCAATCTTAGCTTATGTTGGATTATGGGCAATTTTGAGAATATGACAGTTAGACTCTGTAGCCTGGAAAAAGTGAACAAATATAGACTTTCGTTCCACACTTTCTGAGGGTATTCTGTGGGTCCCACCTTTGAACCCCAAATGGAGAAAGTCTCATCTCAAGGACTTGCGTGATCCAAAACAGCAGAGGCTTCCCAAGCTTCAGTATTTGGCAATAACTATTCCCCCTTCCTCTTGATATTCTCTCCATATGAAATGTGTGGCAAAGTGGGAGCTTCTCCAGAAAAGCTCTGCCTCCCCGCTGGCTTTGAAAAGGGAGATCCGTCATGCTCAGCCACGAGCCCTGGCTGAGAGGTGGTGTCATCCACCTCCATTAGGGACAGCTGAGGAGGAAAGGGAAGTAGATTCACCTGGCAGCTTCTGCCACGCTTCTACAAATGGCTCCCACACAACTGACTGACAGGGTCAAGTTGCCATCACATTAGTGGTATGTCTTGATTATCAGCTAAACTCAAGCTTTATTTCAGAATCCGGACATTGTGGGTAGATATGTGTATGAGAATGGAGAGAGAAAAGAAAGAAAGAAGGCACGGAGAAGGAGAAATAAAGAGAGGGGAAAGAGAAAGAGACTATAACCTTGGGATATCCCTTTGTTTTAAGTGCTTTCAAGCCCTGGGATTTCAGTTGTCTGTCTACTTCAAATATAACTATTGAAAAATATGCATTTCAAAATCACTTTGAAATTGTTTTACAGATAGCTGCACTTTTGCAGTCTCTGTTAGTCAGCTTTCCATTGCTATGACAAATATCTGAGATAAATCAACTTCAAAAGAGGAAAGGTTTACTTTGGCTCACACTTTGAGAGGTTTCAGTTCATGACTGATTGCCACTGTTGCTTTGGCCTGTGGTGGCATAGTACATCATGACAGGAGCCACATGGAACAGATGCCAGAGGAAGTCCATTCGTCTTCTGACCAGATTAGAGAAATAGAAAGAAAAGACTGAGATCTTATAGTCCCCTTAGAGGACACACCACCAATGACCCAAGACCTCTCATTAGGGCTTCCTACAAGTTCCTCCACCTCCCATTAATGCCTTGCTGGGGAATAAGTCTTTAAGACATTTATGGGCCTTTCAGGGACATTCCAGACCCAAACTATAGTACTATCTGCTTTATTGTTGTTGTTAGTAAATTTAACCAGATATTTACAGAACAATAGATAATATAGAAAGAGGTTCATTTTCTTTTGAAAATATCTCTTCCAGATGAAGTCAAGGATTTATAATCAAGGACATCATCACTACTATTTGTGAGAGTGCAAATTAAGATACTGCCTAAAATAACCTAGTAGCTGACATCTCAACAATTACCAGGTGGTCTAACTGCATAATATAAAATAATAATATTGAATCATTAAAGATCATGTTCTCATTGGCATGGAACAATTGGAACTCTATTTATAAGTGGTAGGAAAGTAAAATAGTACAACTGCTATGTAAAATGGATAATTGTTTGGCAATTTGTTATAAAATTAAACACACATCTACCCTATGACCTAGCAATTCCACTCCTAGAGAAATAAAAACATATGTCCACAAAAAGACAAGAACATTTATAGATACTTTATTCATAACAGCATCTACCCCATACACACACACACACACACACCACACACACACACACACACACACACACACACACAGAACAAGTCAAATGACCATCACTAAGAGAACAGATAAACAAATTTTAATATATCCATACAATGTAATATTCTATGACATAAAAAGTGAACTACTGATAAACACAAGAACAGGGATAAATATTTTAAATTATCCTGAGGGAAGAAAGATTCAAAAGAATCAGTTCTGTATGATTCCACTTATATGAAGCTCAAGAACAGACAAAAGTAACCATTTCAATGTCTAAGTACCTCCAAGTACCTTTCTTCCTGTGGGTGTTGGTCTTTTGTCTTTCATGTTGAAAAATTTTCCAAACTGTCTGACAACCCTTGACTGTTTGTTCAGAAGTAAAAGGAAGACAATAAAAAGCCACTCTTTATGGAACACTTTATGGAACATTCAGGGTTTTGTCCTCACTGCTACATTAAAGGTCACTTTGTGATCTCCACGTTCCTAAATCAATGGTTCTTCCTCAGTCGTTTTCTCAACTGACCATGAAGAAGCTTGCACACAACTGACCATACTGTCCTCCACACCAAGCTTGCTCTACTTGGCCTCGGGGCACCACTGTCTCTAGATGCCCCCATCCTTACCTAACTCTTTCCATTTCTTTTGCTGGTTCCTTCTCATTTTCCTGATCTCTCTTAGTTGGAGGGTCCTCAGGGCTCAGTCACACTGCTCTCTACACGGAATCGTGATAATATCACCTAATCTCTTGGCTTTATATCCTAACTATGAGATGTGATGATGACTTACAAATGTAGCTCCAGCTCTGACTTCCGCCCTGAATTCCAGACTGTATTTCCACTGCCCACCTGATATCACCACACAGACATCTAAAGGCGGTAAAATTCCAAACTACAACAAGTCCAAAATTCTTGATTCCTTCCTCCACCAATTCTACTCCTGCCGGTCTCCTGCCCCTCAGTAAATGTTTCCTCTTTCATCAAAATATGTCCAGAACCAGGCCACGGTGAGGGACTTGGGGTCCTTTATATATGCTAAACATGGGCGACTTTGTATTGCTTTTTCCTCTGCCTGGAACTCTTTGCCCAAAAATGCTTTGACTTGCTCCCTCACTGCCTCCAGTTCTCTGCTCAGAGTTCAGCTTACCCCTTGAACACTTGACATAGCACATCAACCCTTACTCTCTGTCTCCTTGATTCTATTCTATGTTTGCTCTTAGCACTTATCACTCTCTATTGACATCCCATTCTAGTTGATAGCCTTATTTTTTGTCTGTCCTCTAGAATACAAGCTTCATATGAGCAAAGACTTATTTTCTGTTCCTAGTGCCTAGAAGACTATAAGTGCTCAAAAACAAGGTGCTCACTATAGATACTAAGTGACCGTTGAATGAATGAACCAACCAACAATATAATTTCTACTCCCATGGGTAAGCCTTGGTGGGTGGGCCGGGCAGGGAGTTACGGAGCAGGATCTGTTTACTGTGATGGGGAAACCCCTAAATTTCAACAGTTGTAAACACTTTTTCTTAATGAGCTCCCACCTTCACTCTGTGACTCCTTCAATCTCCTACACAGGGCATATGAATGCCTGGCTGGCCGCATTTTGGAATCTCAGTCCCAGAAAGCAGCTGGAAATTTTCAGTATCCAGTAGGCATACCTTTAGTTAATTTCCCTGTATTTAATGTGGCTCATTCATTCATCCTTCATTGATTTGATAAATATTTACCAAGTCGTTATTTAACACCAAGTACTGTTCTCAATACTTGAGGTACATCAGTCACCAAAATGGATGGAACTCTCTATCTTTTGGAGCTGATATTTAGTGATGAGGGATCTTCTTGAGGCCAGAGTTCCCCTCCAGAAAATAACCACCATCACCCCCCATTCTCCATCAGGTAGGGGGAAGAGTGGTTTCTTGAGCCGCTGGGGAGAGACTCTGGGGCTACAGCTGCTCTGTTACTGCACTTTCAGTATGGCTGCTAAACTGGCAGCACTAACTTTCAGCCAGTTGTGTCTCCAGTTCTCCTCCTTCTGTCCCCACTCCTTCTGTCCCCTTTGCTTTGTTCTCCAGAGGTGCTGGCATTGGTGCCTTCAATTTTACAGCTTTTCTGGGTGCAGTAACTTCCGTTAAGCTTTCTGCATCCCCATTCAGCTCCCTGAAGGTGACTATTCTTCTATTTTATAAGAATTCCTTCTATAAGGCACATATAAAAGCCTACATTTAATCTGCATGTTTAATAGACCAACCTGACTGCCATCACCAACCTAATCTTCCTTGAATACCACGTTGAATTTGAAGAACATACCCATTGGGGCATCTATTCCATGCAGGACATGTCCCAAGTGAGATTAGATAGGGTTGTTTCCATACATGGGGTGCCTGGGAAAAATTCAGCCACCTGGAAAAGGTTTTCCCAACACCGCCAATGTTCAGTCAGCACTGGGTTTAGTCTTCCTACCTGAGCTATTGTGTAGCCAGGGAAGCAGGAGAAGCCCAGACCCCTGGTTCTCCTGTTTCACTGCAGCCAGGCAGTGGGGGGAACGAGGGAGAGCTCACTTGTTCTGTTTTGTAACCTGGCCTGATCATTGGGTCTGAACTAAACCTCCAGGGCTCAGTGCGTTCAGTTTGAGCACACCTTCCTGAAACAAATGTGACTTTTCTGACCTTGAGAACTCCATTGTCTGGAGTTACTGCAAGCTGGGAGAAAGTGAGGAGAACAAATTAAATATGAAGAATTAAGATTTAATTAAGATTACATTAAATGTGAATATAATCTTTAGATATTTCATTAGGTTAAATTTATTAAGTCAAATCTAATATTTCATTAGAATTAAGAATTTAAGAATTAGAGCTGGGACTGTAGCTCAATGCTAGAGCATTTGCTAGGCATGCACAGATGCAAGGACCTGAGTTCTATCCCCAGCACAGAAAAAAAACTAAGAATAAGATTAAATTATTAATCTTAATTAAAAATTAAGATTAAAATGCAGCCTTTAGAGACTTGTGTTTAAATTCTTCTCTGAAACACTATTTATTTATTAATAAATGCTTGGTAATAAATCATTGGACCTTCTCCATTGAGTTGCCATGATAATTAAATAAGATTATATATGGAAAGGTTAGTCTAAAGCCTGGAAACAGCAATGTATGTAATCTAAAGGGAAGTTCAGATTCCCAAACTTGGTGATTATCTGAAGTTTGAACCAAGCCAAAATCTGTTGTGTTCTAATTAATTAATATCTCTGTGGCCTCTGGCCTCTCCTGGAGGGGGATCAGTGTTCCTTCCCATACGAAGATTTACTCCCTACAACCTAGTTCAGGCCTCCAGAAAGCCACATAGCAGGGTCACAACACACCTCCCCTGTCCCCCAGGTGCTGGGGTCTGAGCCCAGGGCCTTGCACATGCTAGGCAAGCAGTCTACTGTTGAGCTACGTCCTTAGTCATGGGTCACACCATTTTTGACACTTGGAGTTAGGTGATTATTTCATCATGCTGTGAGAATTTCTAAGTCCCTGAATCAAGGCTGAAGGTAGGTGTAATTAGTGCTAAGTTGATAATCTACAAATTCCTCTTTATCCTCTAGCCACCCTTGGAGTTAGATTAGGGGCTATGTGTCTAGTGTAGGTCTTTGTCTGGAACCAAAAATTATGGTGTCATTTCAGAGAAAAGCACTGAAGACCCAGAGTGCCTTCTCCTTTCACGAACTTCATGGTGACGCCAGTTGTCATGTTACAAATAGAGAGCTACAAAATGGTAAGTGGGGAAAAATATATCTTCTATACCTAAATGACCATCTAGAACAAGCCTCCACTCCACCCCAACCCAACTTACCTCAACTTGGAATACAAGAGAGAACTAAATATCTGCTGTATTAAGCCACTGAGATTTGGGGGTTAATTTATTACTATATTATCCCTAGGAAAATACAGTTGTTTTAAAGAACTTGTGAAGATAAAATAAAAGAGATTTCAATGTCCAATGATGACATACCAGGTAATTCAGACAACCTTCCCACTTAGGAAAGTTGAACAAAACATTTTAACAATCTGCTTGAAAGCATTGGAAAAACAACATGGTAGTGAAAAATCACCAGCTTGCCATCTGACCAACCAAGAAAAGATGAAAATCCAGAGAAGTGAGCTTGACATTTGAGGATACTTTTCTCCTAGGAATATTTGTTAATCCCAGCAAAATCAGTGTTTGATAGCTGAGCAGTATGATGGCCTGGTATGGAGGGGAACACAGTTGGACACTGGTAAGAACACAATAGTGTGAGTTGGAACCCTGAAGTGCTGTCTTGTAGGAGAGGATGAATTGGAAAGTAAAAGAGCCTTCACACAGCTTGCAGCCCAGCTTCCAATCATCAGGTGGCCCAGAATATCTCAGGCCCTGCAACTGGACTAAGGTGATCCCATATAGCTAATGGGTTCAGGCTCCTGGAAGAAACAAACAAAAACTTTCCTGGAGGAAAAAGCAGGGGGCATTGTTTTAAGCTGAAAATTATTCTTCAAGCAATTTTCCAAATACAATGTCTAATACAATAAAGAAAACAAGGCATCAGCCCAGATAAGATTATATGAACAAGAACCAGAAAAATCAACAGAAAATAAGAACAATTACATGGCTTCCACATATTGGCACTGATCAGAATTTAAAACTTTAGCTTACTAAATACAAGGTCGAAATTTTTACAAAAAAAAACCAAACCTGTAAATATTTATTTATTTATTTATTTATACTGATGATTGAACCCAGAAGTGCTCTAACACTTAGCTACTCCCCTAGCCCTTTCTAGTTTTTATTTTGAGACAGGGGCTCAATAAGTTACTCAGGGCCTTGAAAAATTGCTGAGGCTGCTCATGAATTTGCAATCCTCCTGCCTTAGTCTCCCTGGTTGCTGGGATTATGGGTGTACACCACCAGTCCCACCGTGGAAATATTTTTAAGAAGACTCAGCAGAAATAAAAGAAGAAGCAACAAAAATTCTAAAACTGAAAATGCAATAACTGAAATTAAGAAAGCAATGGATGAATTTTTATCAGATTAGAACTTGCCAGTCAACCTACTTTATATACAAACAGAGATTTGAAAAATTGTGGTTGTATATGTGTAATAAGAATTGTAATGCAAAAAAACAAAGTAAATGTTTAAAGATATGAATTGGCATGAACATACTTTATATACAAAGATATGAAAATTGTGCTTTATATGTGTAATAAAAAAAAGAACTTGCTAAAGAAAGAAAGAACTAAAAAATAAATCAGAATTACAAGTAAAAAGACAAGGCTAGAAAATACATAGGAGATGGTTAGAGACTCCTAGAGAGAATAGAGGGAATGAAGCAAAAGAAGTATCTTAAGAGATAATAATAGCTCAATAGGGGTAGAGAGGGGAAAAAGGGACAATAACTGAGAATTATCCAAAGCTGGTGTAAGACATGGATCTACAGATTGAAAGTTAGGCAGAGAGGTGCAGTGGTGCCTTCCTGTAATTGCAGCCACTAGGGAGGCTGAGGCAGGAGGATCAGAAGTTTAAAGCCAGCCTCAGATGATGAGGTACTAAGAAATTCAGTGAGACCTTGTCTCTAAATAAAATACAAAATAGGGCTGGGATATGGTTCAGTGGTTGAGTGCCCCTAAATTCAATCCCTGGTTACCACCGCCCCCCCCCCGAAAAAAAAAAGAAAAGAAAGTTTTATTATGTGAACTTGGCAGAGAAAAGAAAGACGGAAACTGTTCTTTTTAAGTCAAAGATAAACTCTGAGAGTTCTGGCTTATATGAAAGAGTGAGATAAAAACAGAGAAGGAAGAATGGGTCTGTTGGGGTTGGAAGGAGGTATGAAGCAGAAATAGCAGACTCCAATTTTTACTTGTTGAATTTAACATACAAACAAGAATAACACTGGTCCATTATTTCTTGAATAACTATTATTTTTTGTCATGACTTTTATGATCATCCAAAACTTTTATTATTTGGAAAAGTCAATCAAGACTTTCTTATCTCAAGAATTCAACACCCTCAGGTCTTTCCTTTCTATCCTAGAATCTATACTCCACCTCCAAGTGTTGCTCTACAAATGGATGTTTGCAGCAAATTGTACAAGACAAATGTGGAATTTCTACATATGAAACTAACTTCAAATGATGGAATAAACACAATTTTCTATTATAATCTATAATATTACATCAAAGCTTATCTTAAAGGTTTTTTGTGTGTGTGGTATATTTAGTTATTTTGTTTTATTAACACACACAAAAAATAATCCACTGGCTACTATAAATTTTTTACTTAAGAAACAGGACAATTTTCACAATAAACTCTGTGTCTGATGAATGAAAGTGACATAGGATGCTTTCTTTATGACTAAAATATTCCCCAAAAAGGTTAAAAGATGATATCAATAATGTTTAATGAGCACTTTTATATTCTAAGGGGCTTACATGGATTAATTCCTTAAAGAGATTTAAAGATATCTTATAAATTATATACCAATGATATAAAGAATATTATTTAATGGAAATTCTGGCAATTCTTTTTTTTACCCAAGATTACTCTTGTTTTGTTTTTGTTAGTTCTCATATTATTCTTTTTATAAAATACATTATAATTCCACAGATACAACTAGGCAACAGAAATATATATGGGAAAATTAGAGGGAAAAATACTTTACTATAATATACTACAAGAAAGTGTATCTTTTTTCCATGATATCAAACTTTTCTTCTAAAAATAATAAAATTTTCAAAATCAATGAACAGGAAAATAATTTTATTTTTAAATAATCTTTTACATGCCACATTACATTTTTAAATATATGCAGAGAGTACCCATGTTATTGCCTGATGCAATCAAAGATGAGTTTTTCAACACCAATGACAGGTTTAATTGTCTCAGTTTTTTTCATTGTAGTATTTCCCTGTAGAACTACTGCTATATTGTTGTGGCTTCCCTGCATATCATTCCAAAGAAAGTTATTATGAAAAGTTCCACCATAATTTTGTACAATTTAATTAAACTTCTTAATATAATCACAAGCAGGAAAAGGCTAAAGACATACTTTTTTAAAACAGAAGATTCTTTCAAGACAATTTTATCTAATAAAATGCACAAACCTACTTCTGAAACTATTAAATGTCTTAAAGATTTGTAATTTGAAACATTATTTAACTACATTCTTGATATTTCAAAGGGTTAAAATTTAATAGTCAACCCCTTGTTTATTTCTTTTCAGCCATGCTGACTATTGGATTCCTGGAAATTTGGTTCTCTTGCTTAGCTTCTTTTTTTTTTTCTGCTTTACTGATTTGAATCTCTCATATAATTTGTGATCCTGAATATTTTAAAAACCTGTGAATTTATAAAATGGTTGGGTTCTTCAATTAACATAGGACCCTAAGTTTCTTAGAGTCCAGACAGTCATTTAATGTTTGAATTCCCTCTGCCACTCCCATCCCCCACACCTATACCAAAGAGAATTACCCAACAAGACATTTCATTCCATTTCCAATTTTCATTACTAATAATGTCTTCCCTGTCCTGAGCTGAAATCTTCTTTCGTACAACTGCCACTCATTTTGGGCTTTGCCAATCTCAGCACTAGCCCTGGCCAGATGACCTTGGGCAAGTTAATGTCGTGTTGCTTTAGTTTCCTTAGTTGTAAAATGGAGATAATAAATGTATGTTATCAATACATGGAGATTAAATAAAAATGTTTATAAAGCACCTGGCACAACAGAGGGCCTCTAAGAATGGTACCCTGTATTAGAAATAAGAAACCCTCCTCTGCATGGCTGCCATCTGAGGTGTGGTAGCAACTATCATTTACTCTCCTCTTGATCAAACACCCCCATTTCCTTCCATGTTTCTTTGAACAAAAAGATATTGTCTTCCTTATTCTTCTAGTCATTCCTTTGCACACAAGTTTAGTTCTTTGAGAAAAGGGTCAACTGCCAATCCAAATATATACGTATTAAACTATTTTATCAACTGAGAACAAACTCTAGATTCATGTCATTGCAGAATAATATTTTCTTTTTTACATTGCTATTTAATCTTCTTCCTTTCCCCTCCTACCTCAAGTGTCCCCATTATGTGGCCCCCTGGCAAGCTGGACTCTGAGGAAGGCAATCAGTATGGATACTTTATGGTTCTAATGTGAGGAAAAGACAGAAGCACCTCTCAGACATTAGGATATATCTGAGAAGTTTCCCTCTTCGTTCTGGTAGGACGTCAGTTCTCCCTCCTCGAGGGTCATTTCTCTCTGTCCTCTGTGTTCCTTCTTCTGGAATTCACAATTTTGAGTGGTGGCGCCATAAGACATCTTCTTTCTGGGACTCACAAAAGTCTCATGGTTGAGTTCTGTCTCCTCAGCTAATTCATCTTGGTCAATGATTCCACATTTCTCCTCACAGAGAGACTCTGGGTCAGCCCAATCCTGTTTCTCCCCAGAAGCAAAGATGCCATAGAAGATCACACCACTGTAGTGCACCAGTGCAGCAATGAGGAACACATTCTGCCACTCCTCACGGGTCTAAATGGAAAACAAAATGCAATTAATGTTTTCACCTAAACAAAATGCAATTAATGTTTTCACCTAAAACAGAGATCTAGCAGTGTGTTCTGAAGGCCTTCACTGAGACAAAACTACCTGCCAAACCCAAGGCAACACTGTGCTTCTTAGGAGGACATGGTCAGACGCTGCATTAAGACTATAATGAGGGTTAGGGTTGTGGCTCACTGGTAGAGCACTTGCCTAGCATGTGTGAGGCACTGTTCACTTCTCAGCACTGCATATATAAATACATAAAATAAAGGTCCATCACCAACTTTAAAAAAAGACTAGAATGAATGTGATTTTGAATTTTAAAAATACATTTTAAAATAAATGACATGCAAAAATGCATGCTGCACCATTGCATAGCTCTCCTAAACATACAAATGTGCTTTCCTGTGTCACAGTAGACTAAGCCACACTTGCTTTAGGATCCAACAATTTTAAATATCAGAAATCTCTTTCTGGCTTACTGTTGGGTAAACAATATCTGAGCCATTGAAGTGTTCACCCTTTATGATCAGTAGCTTATTTATAATCATATTTTCTACGTAAAAAGTAGTAAATCAAAAAATAGGGACTTCGGTATAGATCAGCAGTAGAGTGCTTGCCTCGCATGCACAAGGCCCTAGATTTCATATCCAGTCCTGCAAAAGTTGGGGAGGATAGTGTTTAAAGTAAGCAGAAGATAATATCTTAGATTGATAGGCATGTTACTGATCTTATCATCTCATGAACGAAGAGGGGAAAAATGGGGCTGAGTGCTTGCCCAGCATATGTGAGGCCTGGGTTTGATCCTCAGCACCACATACAAATAAATAAATAGAATAAAGGTGTTAAAAAAAATTCCTTCCTTTTTAAAAAAAAGGGAAAACATGGATTCTCTGGCTGTCTCCAAATTCCATCTTCCTTTTTTGTCAACGAGCAAGGAAAGTTACCTCACACTTTCTTCTCAAAGAAGATGGAAGAATATCTGAAGTCATATTTGTAATAAGCAATTTGACTAAGAAAATAGGCCAAAACCCCATACCAGCAAATAATTCCTGATTATAAAAAGTGGATCCTGAAATTTTTTCCCGATAGAGATACAGAAATCAAGTGGCCTATGGTTGAACTCTGGATGGGTTGCAGGATCTCTCTGTACCTCCCATGCTGGTGTAAATACACAAAGGCTCAATAAAGACTGAGTTCCACACCCTTGAAGGTTCTTAGGAAGGATCATTAATGTCTTGTTTATTTTGCTTCTGAACAAGGAAGTAGAGCAGCACTAATATTCTTATGCTAGAACACACTAGGCAATAGATGGAAATAACCTATAAAGTTTAATCACTTCAAATTATAAAACAATCTTGGTAACTCATTTATCCTGAGTTGATTGCCTCAGTTTCTTCTTTGGGTCTCTCAATGGTCTCTGTGACCTTCATCCTTGTCCCCTACACCTTTATTTCTTAGTTGAGAAAACATGGAACCAAACAAAAATCAGTCCTGGTGGCATCAACAAGTAATGATATAAGAAACAGGAGGAGGAGGAAAGAAGAGGAAGAAGTGGTTCAGCAACTTCATCAAGGTTAAGGACACATGTATTTACATTTTCAGGCTCAGGTAGGGCCTTGAGATCTCAAGTTTTTCAGCACTTCTACTATAACCCATAACCACAAAGGAGACCATTCATTACCTTGTGCTTGGTCATTGCACCAACAATGAGGGGACAGACCATTCCAGAGAGGGTTCCCACTCCATTTGAGATCCCCATGAGAATGCTGGCATAGCGGGGAGCAATGTCGAGGTGGTTGACGTTAAAACCTACAGTGAAGCCAAAAACCTCAAAATCAGAGTCAAGAATGGGATTTCAGATATCCTTTGAGAAACACTTGTTGTGCCCCGATTCTCACCAATCTACTGGATACCCTCTAGTATATAACTAATGGGCCCTCTACCAAGAGGCCTCAGTTTAGCACTGCCAGGCTGTGTCTGCACAAAACAGTTAAACATGCTACTACTAGCCATGTCTGCTTGGGTTCTGGATGGGGAGAATTGCAGCATGTGTGTCCTGTAGATCTGGAACTCCAAAACATAGTGTTTAGGGAATCCTGAAAAGCCAAAGCCTGTACCACATCGCTTCAGAGTAAACAATCAAATTGGTAGAATCCAACTTTACTTTGTAATGTGTCCCCTCCTACCCCCAGACTCACTCCTAAAAGGTCCTGTAGGTAAGTCTGCCTTCATGTCCATGCAGCTTACAGGAAAGGCTGGGTTTTGGTTTTTGTTTTTTAAATAATAAACATTTGCATAAACAGTAGCAGAGCCCTCTATAATTGATAAAAACACTTTCACACACCTACTTGATTTGGAGTCTGTGCATTTCGGATTTGAATTTTATTTCCATCTCATACTCAAGTGCATTTTTACCTTAGTTCTCTCATCACTAAAGATGAGGATCCTCATCAGTAAAGATGGTGGTCTTGTGATTCACCTCCTAAGGATACTGTGGCCCGAGGCTCAAGAGAAACGGGTATCTGGGAGCCCTTAGAAAAGAGCTGAGCTATTGTAACCACCATCACCACTGCTGCTTCCACTGTCATTGCTAAGCATTTCCCTGTCTCTGGGGTCTTCTATCAAAATTGGTGAAAGTGGTAAAACAGGAGGTAAGATAATATGTTGCCAACACCTCACTGTAGAATTCATTTGTCAGGAGAAAAGAATGAGTAGAAGGAAGGGGAAACCAGTGAAGGAAGGAAAGGCAGAGCTATGAACAAGGCTTGAGGCAGTGGAAATCAACTTTGCCAATACAGCCCAAGGGTGCATTTCAGAGTCAGCTCTGAGGTGCAACCCGAGTCTAAGGATTTAAACTTCCTAAACCTAAGTTTCCTCATCTATAAATTGAGGGTAGTTATTCCCATACATTTTTGAGTATTAAATTAAATGCATGAACCTTCTATAACTGATAAAACACTTTCATGTGTTTGAATGTATGTTGAATACCTGCTACCCAGAGGTGAGAGCCAACACCTATACTCTTGATAGGTTGTTAGCCATCTGTCTTATTTACCACTACCTCCCCTGCACTAGAAAAGCGTCTGGCATAGAGTAGCTACTCCCTAAGTATTTGTTTAATCAATAACTAATTTCAGTTACTGAAATTACAGCAAGGGGTTGTAATTTTGTTTATTCATGTCTTTGTTTCCCTTGTTTGTTTGTTTTTTAATTCTCTTTCTGTACAAAGAACCTGGAAATAGGATTTAAAACAAACATTTTTTTCCCTAATCTTGCATATTGTTTGGCTGCTTTTTTCCTACCTCCATTCATGGAACATTTTTGAGAAAACCATTTCTGTAATAAACATACCTTCTCTTTCAGATCAAAGTGCCAGCAAGTCAGAATATAAAACAGCTGCAAGATTAATTAATCTTACAGTTCATTTGAATGTGATAAATACTTTATTAGAAAAGAACCCAGAGATAAAAAGCAATTAATGATTGTCTAGTATTATATTCTGATACAAAGCCTAGGCATCTGTGTTCAGCTAAAGATAATGTGACAATATCTCAGTTTCTTGATAATTGCTCCACAATCCTAGTGTTCTGGGTGTGGGGGCAATCATCAAGAAACTGAGATATTGATAGATTTTTGTAGCAAATGAGAAACTGGGAGAGTCTGTATTTTCTACAGAGAACATCTCCCAAAGTGGCCGTCACTCGGGCTTAGCATCTTTCTAGCCTCACCTATCAAGATTGTCTTGTGTATAATCAGCTCCCGAATTGTGCCAGTCTTCCCCAGAATCCTTATTTATTCCTTGCAAATTTTGCAGACAGCAGATCCTTAGGAACTATCACCCTCATGGATACAGTCACTCCCACAGTGTCATTGTTGAGTCAGATAGACTTTTATTTCAATTTAAGCTACTCAACATATTTAGGTAAATTAAATTACCTTTCTGAGCTTCAATATCCTCATCAGTAAAATGGACATAGCAATTCCCTTATCATAAGGTTGTGATGGGGATTAAATGAGAGATCGTGCTTTAAAAGTGGCAAGCATGCCATAATCCCAGCAACTAGGGAGACTGAGGAAAGAGGATTGCAAGTTCAAGGCCAGCCTCAGCAACTTAGCAAGGCCCTAGGCAACTTAATGAGAACTTGTCTCAAAATAAAAAGGGCTGGGGATGTGGCTCTGTGGTTAAACATCCCTGGATGCAATCCCTAGCACCCTCCTCCCCCAACAACAACAACAAAAAAAAAAAAAAAGGAGGAAAGAAAAAGTGGCAAGTGGCAAGCATTAAGTGTTTTTTTTTTTTTTTTAAATGGCAACAGCTATGATTGGGGGCATTGGGTTTCTCTCCTTCTGATTGTGACTTAATTGGCAATCCAAAGGAAAGGAAGCAATATGAACCTGAACGTTTCAATATCTCTGAAGACAGGATATGAATCTCTTTTGCATCACAGAGTTATCAAGGGAAGGTGTCCCCCAACATCCTACTGGAAGAAAGTCATGACTGCTCTATCCTGGCTACTCAGAGGACGCTATCAGCATCACTGCGGAGCTTGTTAGAAATACAGACCTCAGGCCCCACTCTGGACCTACCAAATCAGCCTCTGAATTCTGCAAGATCTTAGGGTAGTTTCTACTTGCATTAAAGTTTGGTAAGCAAGGGTTAGTGTGCATAATAATATAGCAATAGCAACAGTGAATACTTAAAATTTTGTTCTGCCTCTGACGCTGTGCTAAGGGCTTCAAATACCTTGTTTCCACTTGAATGTTAACTTTCTGAGGGCAGAATGTTTGATTTGTTCACTGTATCACCCCACTGCTGAGAGCAGTGCCTACCTAGTAGAAAGTGTGGGGGAATGCATCAAAGATCTCCATCCATCCTCCCAACAACCCCATGAAGTTGTGGTTGTCTCTCTCCAATCTCTGGATGAGAACTTAAATAATTTAGCAAATTTTTCTTTTATAAATGAAAAGTAGTTAAGGATGGTCTTGCACCCAGGTCCAAACCCAAATTCCTAGATACAAGCTACTTTGAAAGTAGACATTTCTTCCCAATTTATTCATTAGCTCTATTTACTTTTCATAGATATCTCAAGCCCCTATTTTAGGGTAGTTTAGACCAAAAGTTCCATCTTTTTTTGTTCTAGCACATTACCACTCTATTTGATATTAAAGGTAGGCTGAGATAATGAGAAAAATATAGACAGATGACAGGTGTAACTGTGCTTCTGTCCTTTTGTCACCAACCATATGGCATTAGAAAAGTTCCCAGTTTTTCTGAGTTTTTGTTAAATATCAGTAAAATAATGAAAAATCAGTAAAATATTGATACTACTACTTGCTTCACAATGCTGTGAGATAGATGCAATTATATGAAATTTTTGGTACAATTTTTATTGAGATATTTAAAAATTAGACAAACAACTAAATTTTGCTTTCCCATCCAGTTTTGCACAGGAGCTTCTGAAGTCTATTAGATATGACATGGTTGCACACTGGCTTCTCAAAGTAGATTGATTTCTGCCCCTGTAAAATGGGGATCCTAACAGCACTGATACCCCTAGGGTAGTTATGGGAATGATAGGGCTTAATACACATAAAGAGTTTTGAATATGCTTGATCAAGGTCAGCTTGCGTCTTCATTACTATTCCTACCTGCTCCACCTGTCCTGAAAGTCCACTTCCCTCCCCAGACCTCCATTTAGAAAATGGAGCCTTCATTTTCTAAAATCTAAGGAAATTTCCTTAAAAAAAAAAAAAAGTAGGTCTCTGCTTGTGTCTCAAGGAAGTCACCTGTGACTTTTTCCAGGGCAGAGTAAGTAGGGACAACCCCAGCTTAAATGGATGACTAAGTCCATCCCAGTCATCTTACAATGTCTCCCATTAGATAGACTCTCTAGGCAGTGAGTGGTCCTGTTCCTCAGAGTGGCCTGGCTACTGAAGGAGGGGGCTACAAGGCCCTGTCTTTCCTTCCTCCTAAGACAAGATTCAGACACACCAAGGATACTTTACCTGAAATGGCAAAGCCACTAAATCCTACAGCAAGCACCAGAAAGGAGATAGCCACCCCTTTGGTGTGGGAAAAGCCAACCACCAGGAGCAAGGTTGCCTCCATGCCAAAACCTGTAAATGGAAACAATGGGGGGGAGTGTCATTTTCATGTCAGCCAGAGGTTATTAATTTATCAAATAAGAATGAATCCATATTTCCATGGGCCTAGGTTTTGCTCCATACATTCTAGCACAATGCTATTACCCAGATGGGAGATTCTGTGAACTTGATAACATTATCTTGGTGCACATTGAACACCAAATGGTTCCAGTGATGTTCCTGGGATGAGGAATGTTATTATTAGTCACTTCATGAGTTGTTGTACATACTCTTTCTAAATACTAAAACTCTTCTACATTTTTTTACTGATTCCTTGTTTGACTACATAGGTTACGGCCTCCCACATAAAAATAACATGACAAAATGGACATAGTGCTATACATTTGTGATCACGGTTGTTCAGGTGGCTAAGGTAGGAGGACTATGAATTCAAGGCCAGCCCAGGCAATTTAGCAAGATCCTGTCTCAAAATATTTTTTTTAAATAGGGGGAAGAGTGTACCTCAGGGATAGAGTGCTTGCCTAGCAAGTGTGAAGCCCTGAGTTCAATCCCCCATACCACAAAAAAATAGAATTAAAAATAACACAACAATATTAATATTTATTGCCAGAAATTGCCAGAAAGCTGTAGTAGATAAATATCTGAAATAAAAATCAGGGCCTGACTGCTTGTAACAGAGAAAGCAAAATTCTTCACCAAATCTCAGATATTTGCATAAAAACACAGCAGGACAAAAGTACTTTCTGTTCCTTTCATTCAAAATAAGTGAGTCCAGCACAATAAAAATGGATGAGAAAATTATGAAGAATTTCTTCTCATAAAAAAAAAAAAGTCAGCCCACAGCAGACAATTAAATACCATTTGCAGTATGTGAAGTGCCCTGGGAACGGGGAGACAATCAGCGATGCTTCATTCTGGAGACTGCTGATGCTAGACATCCCCATGCCACTGACCTACAGTTACATCAAAGGCAACATACCCAAACCACGTCTCCGTTCCCCTACTTTTTTACTCCTAAGAAAAATGAAGCAACCACCACCAATAAGTTCTTTGTTTTCCTTCTCTAAATTAATCTCCTAATATTCATGTTGAGGACCCAGACTATAAAAGTCAGACGAGATTGGCATTCAGTTCCACCTCAGAATCACTGATTGTGTAACCCGGGACAAGTTACTTCACCTCTTCAATTCCTCACTGGAAAAAAAAAAAACAATGGAGATAATAATACAACCTAGTAGCATACTGGGAGACGAAATGCAATTGCATATGTGAGGTGGATGGGCACTGTTCAACAAATGGTTACCAAAAGTCCAATGCAGGAACTTGAGAATCATCTTGTATTTCTCTTCTTTCCTCTGTTTCCACATAAAAATCTATAGGTTTGTCCTCAAAAATATCTACCAACTTCCACTTTCCCTACCTCTGCCTCTGCCCTAGTCCTGGGCCCCCTTTGCCTCTCACCCAGACAATTACAATAGCCTTTTTGGTGGTCTTCCCTCCTTGTCCTCCTCTGGTCCATTCACTCACCACTGTCTTCCTAAATCACATGTCCCTTCTTTGCTTAAAACATTTGTCAAGGGCTCCATGTCGATAGTACAGCATTATATAATAGTCCCTCTTGCTGTTCCAGTTTCCTCTCCTGCCAGCCCTCACCTCTGACCTCACTGTCCATGTGCCAAACATAGCCCTCTGTGTTGCATTAACAGCTCTAAAACTTCTCTAATCCACACAACCTGTCTCATGCCCATGTGTATTTTCATGTACTATTCCTTGCCTGGGACATTCTTTTCCCACCATCTTCTCTTTTTCTAGAGAAGTTATTCTCCTTTAAAGTTCAGTTCAAATATTGTTCCTCTAAAAGATTAACATTAAATAGAGTCATGAGGTGGGAGGGAAAGGGAGAGAAAAGGGAAATTGCATGGAAATGGAGGGAGACCCTCATTGTTATACAAAATTACATATAAGAGGTTGTGAGGGGAATGGGAAAAAAATGAGAGAAATGAATTACAGTAGATGGGGTAGAGAGAGAAGATGGGAGGGGAGGGGAGGGGAGATAGTAGAGGATAGGAAAGGTAGCAGAATACAACAGTTACTATTATGGCATTATGTAAAAATGTGGATGTGTAACCCATGTGATTCTGCAATCTTTGTAATGTTTTGAATAACCAATAAAAAAATAATAATAAAAAAAATATTGTTCCTCTACAAAGCTTCCTGGAAAACTCTACGCCACCCTCAGTCAGTGAAACTGACATTTCTTTCTTCTTCTTCTTACTTGCCATAGAACTTTTCACACTGCTTTGTAATTTTTCATTTGTGTTTCTGCCTCTCCCACAAAACTGTAATTTTAACACAAAATCTAGCTTAGCACAGAATGCACACCCAATAAATAACACTTAATGAATTAATGCCAGGGAAAGAAAATGGGATCAAAATATTTAGGTTGGAATGAAAGCTATAGCACTTATTGTAAATTTGGTTAAGTTACTCATTTCTTCAAAACTACCATAGAGAAAGGCAAGTATTAATCACTATTTTAGACGGAACCAGTTGTGCTTTTAAAATATGGGTTTGGGTCAGGTAGAGTGGTGCATACCTGTAATCCCAGCAGTTCAGGAGGCTGAGGCAGGAGGATCACAAGTTCAAAGCCAGACTCATCAACTTAGTGAGGCCCTAAGCAACTCAATGAGACCCTGTCCCTAAGAAAAATATTAAAAAGGGCTGGGGATATAGCTTAGTGGTTAAGTGCCACTGGGTTCAATCCCTGGTACAAAAAAAAAAAAAATACTAGGTGTGGGCTGGAGATATAGCTCAGTGGTAGGATGCTTGCTCATCATGCACAAGGTCCTAGGTTTGATCCCAACCTTGGGGGATAGGGAAGAAAACTTGGTTTTATATCATTTGCTACTTGTTCTTAATTTGCTTCATAGTTTCAAATTAATCAGAGAAAAATTGCTGGTGTTCAATATACTGACTATATGTGTTTTAGAAGTAACCTACCTTAAATAACAAAGCATTTGACCGACTCTCTTTAACATTTCAACAAAGATTGTGCCAGAAAGTTGATTCCCCCAAAGAATTAGAATGAGGACATTGTATGAAGAATAACACTTAGAAATGATATGTATTGCTTCATCTGTAAGAATAAAGGTGATCTTGACCAAATTGTTAGCAGATTGCCAAAGTAAGTAAAAGCAGTGAAGAGCCTAAATGGTTTCTCTTGATGGTTAAAGTGCTAGAGATAGGACTGTATGTTTCAGGAGCTTAAGGATAAAATTTGAATTTCAGGGATAACCAAAAGATCCTTAAAAATGAACCTATGTAAAGTTAAGATGAACAACATTAAGATTTAAAGACCCTGGGTTCAATCCCCAGCACCACACACACACACACACACACACACACAAAAGATTTAAAGACCTAAGAACATTTTCATTTCATATTAAAATAGCCTGGGGTTCACACAGGCAACTGATTCAGCCAGACTAGAATTTTTTCGTTTTAGTCATATTTACAGGTACTACAGTGGGGAATACAAGGATCTTGGAAATATGCCCTGAGTCAGAATGAACTAGAACAGAACATCATGTCTTAAGGTGATCTTCTTGTTTTAACTGTTTTTATCAACGCATGTCTCTTGTCTGTGGAAAAAAAAGAAGGACAAAACAGGTTCCAAGATGCATGTGATCCTTCTTAGATGTGAAATGGCCATGTAATTCTTTTTAGGAAACATGAAACCAACTGAAATTCTCTAGAAGATCCTCACAAGCATCTTGTCATATCAAAATAAATCTGGATTTTTCAGTGATCATACTATGTTTTTAGGTAGTTGTCACTCATCTAGCATCTCTATTTAAACAAAGAAGGATGACTGTGGTCTTTTTCTGTATTTTTTTTAAGTTTCTACGTAAAATTCACTGATCATACTATGTCAAAATATAAAACAATAAGAAAAAAAACAGTGAAAAGGTATTTTTAAAAGATGGGAGGAATGTTTGGGAGATATCATATATATTCTACTTTCTGCATGAAAAAAATTTTTTTGTCTCAACGGGCACTTTGTTAGCACTTAAAATTTTTTTGAGTTCTCATTACCAATACCCAACACCATCTCCACCACGGTCTCACTCTGACTCCCGTCTCCACCATCAAATTGCCTTCTCTGGCACTTAGCCCCCTGTGTCCTCTTACACAAACCTTTGTATTACATTGGGCCCACCCAATAATACAGGATAATCTCCCCATCGCAAGATCCGTAATTTAATCATGCCTGCAAAGTCCCTTTTGAGAAGTGGGCAAATATATTCAAGGATTCTAAGAATTAGAACCTGGATATTATTCTGCCTACTATAGCTGCTGGGAAAGGATCTTGAATGCAGAACCCCAGAGGTTCCCCTTCAACCCATCATAGAGTAGGCCTGTGCCTACCAACCTTCAGTCTCCTACACAAAAGCTCAAGTTAAGGTCAAGCCCACCAATTTCTGCCTAATAGACCTGACCCATCTAATCTGGAGTCAGAGCATGCTCAATCCCTCCTTTTCAATTTAAATCCCAGTTGTGACCTCTTTCAGAATATCCTCTTACTCCCACCTGACCTCAGCCCCCTGGAGAGGTAGCAACAAAGAGTGACTGGGAGAATTGGCAATTTTCTTAGTCTGACCTGATACCTTACACAGAATCGGCTGCTCAAGTAAGTCACTTTATTTTGCCTCAGTTTTATTTCTGTAAATTGCATGTAGTTATAGCACTTGCTTTACATGGGAATTATGAAGATTAAATAAGATAATATATGTAAAGAATTTAGTGTTTGGCATAGAAATTACTCAATAAATGCTAATTTAAAAAGCAAAACAAATAAGACGAAAATGGAGAGGTTAAAAAATGGTGAACAATTACAAACGTTGCAGATGTTCATGACTCATTTCACCTAGTCTTTTGGGAAATCACCTTTCACTTTATTTTTCTAAAATGAAAACATAAAGCAGGCATAAACAAACCAAAAGAAAATGGTTGTGTGTACTGTGTGTTTGTGTGTGCAAAGTGTGTTATGTGTGTATGCATGTACCCATGCACAAGCATATGTTGGGAAGAAAGAAGTATATTCAGAAAAAATACTTTCCTTTCCTGTAGTGTATGCCTGTCATCCTAGTGACTTGGGAAGCTAAGGCAAGAGAATCACAAGTTTAAGACCATTCTGGGCAACTTAGTAAGTTCCTATCTCAAAACAAAAAAAAAAAAAAAATGAAAAGGACTTGGGATGTAACTCAGTGGTAAAGTGTCTCTGGGTTCAATCTTCAGTATCTAAAAAAATAATAAGAAGAAATATTTTCTTATATATTTTACCAAAATATACATATATGTGAAAAGGGAGGAAGGAAGAAAGGAAATAAACTATGTAAACAATATATGTAGACGAACATGTGGAAAGATAAATAATAAACAGATATATAACTGGAAGTCATGTGACTTTGGCTTGAGAGTAGACAAAAGAAACATTTTTTGGTTTTAAGCATGCCCTGATATATCAGGCATCAGCTAGTTGTCCTACCTCAGGTTGCACAAAGTACAGGCTAAATGGCCACTTAGCAGTAGTGTGATGGACACAATCGTCTGCTGGAGGGACAGACCTAAGGGTTTCTAAGATCCGTCCCAACAACTAAACATGTTTTCTAAAGTTTCTGAAGTCCCATTCACTCTCATTCTTCAAAAGCTGCTTAAGCTTCCTGTGAAATCCACAGTACCTCCACAGTTCATGATCTTTCTGACAGCAGTTGTGGTCAAAATTTTCCTGCTTCTTAAATAATCAGCCAATTGCCCTCCGATAGGCACAACGATTGTCATCACCATGTGTGGGACTGCCGACAAGAGACCCACCTGGAAGGAAAAAGCACATTTCTTCTAAGAGATGCATCTCTCTCATTTCCTACTCCCCCTCATTCCACTGCCCCACAGCCTCCACCAAATTTAATCATTTAATGTGGGATCCAGGATGGTCTGAATGTCAGAATAAACACAACGAACGAGTGAATGATTTCGAGCAGGATGATGACTCTTATTCATCACAGAGGCCCCAGCAGCCAGCACAGGGCTCGGTACTTCAAAGGCAGACCACTTGGCACAGAGTAAGTGCTCTAGTAGAGCCACCATTTGGTGACTCTACTAGTTCTTCCATAGTACCCATAGCTATGCAGACATAGACCTCTGCTAGGCTCTTGCTTCTTCCCTGTAGGAAGAAGATTTTTTTCTTTTATGATGATAGTTTGTTTCACCATCAAAAGCCTCCCTCCCTGTAAACAGCCTAATGAAAGTAGCTGGGGACACTGAAGGACATTCTTTCTAAACCATCCCAAACAATTGTTATTACTGCTACTGCCAGCACTATGGAGAGAAGAGCATCTGAAAATGAATTTTTAAGGTTCTTTCTATGGAGTAGTTTATAGGGAGAAAAGAAAACACATCTTTTTATCCTTAATATACATTGAGTTAACTTCAAAAACGCCTTGAAATTAGGTACAAATAGAATTTTTACAAGCAGCTTAATACAGCTCTGATCCTAAGAAAAAATTAAATATCCAATAAACCATGCACTGAATATATAACTTGTCTGACCTCCAAGATATTAGATGTCACAGAACAATTATGAGTTTTGATCAGCAGTTTAATTATTTTATCATACAAATATATTCTCAGAAACAAGGGAGTTAAAGTTCAAGAATATTTGAAGCATATGTGTGTTTACCTTACTTATTGCAAATCCAAAGACCTCTTCAAAATAAGCAGGCTGACTTATTAAGAGTAGATAAAAGGTCCAGCTTCTGCAAAAATTTGCCACAATGATTGCATAAACCGGCAATGATGTGAAAAATCTTTTCCATGGTGTATTAAATTTCTAAAGAGTGAAAATATTATAAGATTTTCCATGAAAATATTGGCATCTTATTTTTTTAAGAGTATGACACAATCACTAAGAGAAATACCCATATGAAAGAGGCAAGACTTTATCTTTCCATTTATACTTACATTTAGACTGGCCAAGTTGGCACCTTCTCCAATGCTTGTCTCTATATATGTCTTCTCCTCGTTGGATATTGTGGGGTGAGCTGCAGGGCACTCATAGGCCTGCAACAGCCAGAACATGTACCAGATAATTCCAAGCATACCTGCAGTTAAAAAAACAGAAGGCTTGATGATATGGTCTTATTGTCCTTCTTCTCTCAATTTTTTAATTTTTAAAATATTCCAAAATTACTATAAGAATTTCTCAGCTAAGAGAAATTATTTTGTTATATTTTCCTGTTGTTGTTTACAGGTATTTAAAGAAAAATAATGTTCTGCTAGTTAAAAAAAAACCAAGTTTAATAAAAGTATTAAATTAATCTCAAAAAATAAGTGTTCCTTTTATATAATAAACTGGTCTTAGTGACCTCTATTTTCATATAATAAACTCTTAGCCAAACCCTTCTAGAATTAAGTGCCATCTTCATGAGACATGGTGTGAACACATAATGACAAACCACTCACCATAAATATAAAAGACAGAGGCCCATCCAATGTACTGCACCAATACCCCAGCCAGGGGCATGGCAACCACTGCACCCGCATAGGAGCCTAGAACCAGAAAAGATGGAGGGAAATTGACCAGTCACCATGCAAACCTTTTCAACCCATTTTCATGTGACAAAGCTGAGGATAAATCAAACTGAGCCTGGGTCTGACTGCCTCTGTGGGACAAGCCAGGCTAACTCCCAGTGTACCCTAAAACAGGACTCCCAGGAAAGGAAGGCTACCAGGATACCCTGGAGCTTCCTCCAGGGACCATCCAGGGATTAGACCAAGATTTCTCAGGTGCCACAAAGTGGAAGGACATGAGAGAATGAAATCAGAAGATGAGAAATTTTTCAAATGTGAACAGGCACAATATTGGGTGCTGAAGATAGTAAGGGAGAGAACATATGGAACCTGCCTTGTAGAGTTCACAGCTGGGAGGATTCTCACCTCCGTCCTTAAATAAGAGACACTGAACTATTAAAAAGGATTATGTTTTTTTTTTATAGACTTGATATTTAAAAAAAGAAAAAGAAACAGTTGAATTCCAGGATGGCAGGAAGGCTCTTGTCTCCATTCACTTCCCGAGTAGATATATTTTGAAAGTTTATTTCTGTTGAATAAAAATTATAGGAGGCCATTATTTTGAATGAGGTTCTTGCACTGGACCCCAATAGACCAGACTAAAAATCAAAATGAAGTTACTCATGCTAAAGTTTCACCAATCCAAAATTAAGCTATTTATCTAACTTTTGTTTTTTGTTGTTTACCTATATTTTATTTATTTATTCGTTTGTTTTTAATGCGGTGCTGAGGATCAAACCCTATGCCTCACATGAACTAGGTAAACAGTCTGCCACCGAGCTACAGTCCCAGCCCTTTTATCTGACTTTTCAGGAAACCAGGAGAAATGAGAGAACAGCCAATATCCCAAACAGGCCAGTTTAATTGGCATAATGGAGTTCTCCATGTCTTAATACTTAGACAAAAAAGATAACCTGATGTTAGCCAGATATTTTTCTATTGCTCTGTGTATTTGTCCCTGCTGTCCTTCAAGGAAAGTAACTTGAAAATGATCAGTCTGCTTTTTGTTCTTTGTTTCTGCCTTTTTCAGACCTTTTCTGTCCATAAAACCAACCTCTTCTGTTCAAGCCATTCGAAATAATCATTTTATTTTCTGAAATGAACTGCTGCTGATTCTACAATAAAAAAACAAAGCCAATTAAGATCCTTAAGCTAGCCAGGTGCCCATCTGTAATTCCAGCAACTTGGAAGGCTGAGATAGAATTGCAAGATGGAGGCTACCCTGGGCAATTTAGCAAGACTTGTCTCTAAATAAAAAGGACTGGGAATATAGCTCACAGGTAAAGCCCCCCTAGATTCAATCCCCAGTACCAGAAAAAAAAAAAGATTTTAAATTGTTGTAATTTTGTCCTTTTACATTTCTTACTTTGTAAATACTTAACCTTGTAAATAGTTACCTATGTAAGGTAAAATAATAAGATATCTAGACAAGATAATAAGGGCTAGAGGCAGTGAAGTGGAGCACCTGTCTTCTATAGCTACAGGACATCTGGAAAGAAAACACTACCCCTGCAAACTCCCAACAAATACTAACTGAATTGAAAATTTACTATCTGAAACTCCCCCTGGGCCTTGGATGAGAAATTCTTGCTTCGTAAAAATAAGCATCATGTAAGGAAATTCACATTCCAGAATCCAGTGCTAAAGAAGATTTTTAGGAAATGGGAAGTGGGGGATCTTCCAGAGAAATGGATTAAACCATATCTTTCTGAACTGGCCTGACTCTCTAAGAAAGGCCCAACATGGAATCTGGAATCATTAATATTATACCCAAGGAAGCTGAAAGATTCATTCACAAATAAAATAGGAATGAAATATCTGTCTTATGAGGTTGATTTGAGGGTAAACTAAACTATGTATATGAGATGCTTTGTAAGCTATAAAGGGTAACGTAAACACTATATAAGCTAAACTCAAGTCCAACATCATTCTAAATGGACAAAAACTGAAAGAATTGCCTCTAAAAAACTGGAACAAAACAGGGATGTCCTCTTTTATTCAACATAGTCCTGGAAACTCTAGCCAGAGCACTTAGACAAAAGAAAGATATTAAAGGGATAAAAATAGGAAAAGAAGAACTCAAACTATTTCTATTTGACAAGGACATGAATCTATATTTAGAAGACCCCAAAAACTCTACCAGAAAACTTGTAGAACTCATAAATGAATTCAACAAAGGAGCACGATATAAAATTAACACCCATAAATCAATTATGTTCCTATACCTCAGTGATAAAACAACTGAAAGAGAAATAAAGAAAACTATCCCACTCACAATAGCCTAGAAAAAAAAATAAAATATTGGGGAATCAATCTAACAAGAGAGGAGAAAGACCTTTACAATAAAAACTACAGAATACTAAAGAAAGAAATTGAAGAAGACCTTAAAAGATAGAAATACCTCTCATGTTCTTAGATAGGCAAAAGTAATATTGTCACAATGGCCATACTACCAAAAGTGCTATACAGATTTAATGCAATTCCTATTAAGGTTCCGATGATCCTATGATGTTCTTCATAGAAATAGAGAAAACAGTCATAAAATTCATTTGGAAAAATAAGAGGACCAGAATAGCCAAAGTAATTCTCAGTGAGAAAAGTGAAGCAGGAGGCACCCCAATACCAGACCTTAAATTATACTACAGAGCTATAGTAACAAAAATGGCATGGTATTGGCAGACATGAAGACCAATGGAACAGAATAGAAGACACAGAGACAAACCCACATAAATTCAGTTATCTCATACTTAACAAAGGCACCATAATCATAGATTGAAGAAAAGATAGCCTCTTCAACAAATGGAAAACTGGAAATCCATATGTACTAGGATGAAATTAGACCCCTATCTCTCATTCTACACAAAACTCAAAGTGGATCAAGGACCTAGGAATTAGACCAAAGACCCTGTGCCTACTTGAAGAAAAAGTAGGCCCAAATCTCCATCGTGTTGGCTTAGGAACTGAATTCCTCAACAAGACTCCTAAAGTACAAGAAGTGAAATCAAGAATCAATAAATGGGATGTATCAAACTAAAAAGCTTCTTCACAGCAAAGGAAACAATCAAGAACATGAAGAACAGCCTAAAACTAGGAGAAAAATTTTACCACCTGCACCTCAGACATAGCATTAATCTCCAGGATATATAGAGAACTCAAAAAACTTAACACCAAAAAAATAAATAATCCAATCAATAAATGGGCAAAGGAACTGAACAGACACTTCACAGAAAAAGAAATACAATTGGTCAACTAATATGTGAAAAAAAATGTTCAACATCTCTAGCAATTAGAGAAATGCAAATCAAAACTACACTAAGATGTCATCTCACTCCAGTCAGAATGGCAATTATCAAGATTATAAGTAACAATAAATGTTGGCAAGGATGTAGGGGAAAAGATTCACTCATACACTGTTGGTGGGACTGCAAATTTCTCCGTACTGGAAAGCAGTATAGATTTTCCTCAGAAAACTTGGAATGGAACCACCATTTGACCCAGTTATCCCCACTCTATGGTATATACCCAAAAGACCTAAAATCATCATATCACAGTGACACAGCCACATCAATGTTTATAGCAGCTCAATTCACAATAGCTAAACTAAGGAACAAAACTAGGTTCCCTTAAACAAATGAATGGATTTTAAAAAAAAAACCTGATACATATACACAATTGTATATTACTCAGCCATAAAGAAGAATGAAATGATGGCATTAAATGAAAGGAACTGAAGACTATCATGTTAAGTGAAATAAACCAATCCTAAAAAACCAAAGGCTGAATGTTCTCTCTGACATGCAGATGCTGACTCACAATGGGGGCAGGAGGAGGGAGGAGTGGAAGTTCACTGGTTTGGAGGGGAATTGGGGGGAAATGAGGAGGGGATGGGAATGGGAAAGACAGTACAATAAATTGGACATAACATTCCTATGTTCATATATGTATGAACATATATGTATTCATATTTGTGTAACTCCACATCATGTACAACCACAAGAATGGGAAGTTAGGGGCTGGGGTTGTGGCTCAGTGGTAGAGCGCTTGTCTATCAAGTGTGAAGCACTGGGTTCAATTCTCAGCACTACTTATAAATAAATAAATAAAATAAAGGTCCATCAACAACTGAAATAAATTTTTTTTAAAGAATGGGAAGTTATACTCCACGTATATATGTATGATATGTCAAAATGTATTCTATTGTCATGTATAACTAAAAAGAACAAATAAATTTTTTTAAAATAAAGGGTTATATAAACCAGATGCAGTAGCACATGCCTATAATCCCAGCAACTGGGAAAGTTGAGGCAAAAGAATCATAAGTTCAAGACAAGCCTAAACAACTTTAGCAAGACCCTGTTTCAAAATTTAAAAAATAGGGGCTGAGGATATGCTCAAATAGTAGTGCACTCGCCTGGCATGCCTAAGGCACTGGGCTCGATCCTCAGCACCACAGAAAAATAAAATAAAGGTATTGTGTCCACTAAAGCTAAAAAGTAAATATTAAAAAATAAATAAATAATAAAAAGGGCTAGAGATGTGGCTTAATGGTAGAGTGGCTCTGGGTTCCATCCCCTGCAGTGCAATAAATAAATAAATACTTACACAAATGCCAACTGTTATGCCTTTTGTCATGTACAGAATAACTGCACTTTTTTTTTTTTTAACCTCAGAATTCTTCAAGCCGATAAGGAAAGCACTTCAGTATGTGTGTCAGAAAAAGGCTGCTGCTCTGACTGTGTGTGTGGAGAAGGTGGTCTTCTATCCCAGGCCGATATGCTGGGAGGGGGTAGATGATACCAAGGCATGCCTGGGACAGGGAGGGTCAGGAATAACCAAGAGCAACTATGAGGCATTGAGTATTTCTATGTGCTAAGTACTCTTCTGAGTACCCTGTCCCCATGATTTTATTCAGCCCTTCAGCTTGATGACTTGGGTGCCAATATTCCCATTTTATAAGAGAAAACAAGCCTAGGGAAGGTGGAGTAAATTGCCTGAGGTCACACAGATGTAAGTGCTTTTCTGTGGGACTCTGAAACCTTTACCTGTAATAATTCAGTCTTGCCTCTACCCAAAAAAGCCCAATAATTCCTCATTGTAAGGAGGAGTCTGTCACTGGGGAAACTACAACTTGACCTTCTTCCTTGTCTATCCAACTCTTCTCTTTCCTTTCAGATAGGGCTCCAATGTCAGCTCCTGGAGCATTTCCCTAACAGCACTTAGTCTTTATATGGCTGCCTGCAGGCCACCCTGGCAGCAGAATGCACTTGGCTTCCTTGTGTGCTCACTGCTGCAGACAGAGGAGGTCCCCAATGACCATTGAGTGGCATGGGGAGGGGAGTAGCAGACTTGAGGGTGGGGATAGTCCCCAGTTCCTCCCCATTTACTGTGGGAATTCCAATCTTATTTTCCTCACTGAGCCTCGTTTTCGGGTTTTTTTTTTTTTTTCAGCTGTCAAACAATGAAATGTGACTAGATGTTTCCTAGAGTTCTCTTCTCACTCCAAAATCTTTTGATGAAAAACTAATGAACTCCAACCCTGGGTTTCCTTCTACTGACAGTTCCTGCGGATATTCTTTAATAGTGCCATACCTTAACTGAGAAATGTAATAAGGCCAGTGACTTTGATCAGATAACTTTCCTTGAGATTCAGGCCATTTCTTAAATCAGCCCTATTAGGGTCATAAAAACATACTAAGAATGGGGAGTGGCTACAAGTCATTTTCATTTTGCTGGGAAAATCAAAATGAAAGACCTTAACAAACCAATCATTTAAAGAAAGCAAGGTCAAGGTTCCAATAATCCACAAGGTCAGCAGGGGTGGAGACTTACACTCCTCTAGGGGTGGTATAAGTTCAGTAGTAGGGTGGAGATGTTCTTGAACTACAAACAAGAGGCCAGAGATGGCTTCTACAGATAAGAAAGGCTAAAGATGTAAGAGCCGTCCATGCAATTCCAAATGTGGCACTACACAGGGACATTGTTGAATAGTTCATACCAAATTCCCAACAAACACTTTACTGGTATTGTTCTTTAAAGGAGATAAAGAGTGAGGATGTGATAAGTGAAAACACTCACAGAAATAAAGAGGAAGAAGTGCAGGTTAGTTTGTCTTAGGAAGGCATCTGAGCTTGAAAAATCAGAGAAGAGAGGTGGAGCAAGATGACGACAGAGAAAGACCCTCCAGGAATTTCTCTCCACAAACTGACCACTTTGGGCTGTTCTGTTTGAGACAGACCACTTTGGGCTCTTTTGTTTGTGTTTGTTTGCTTGTTTGTTTTGAGATGCTGGGAATCAACCCAGGTCTTCAACATACACTTTACAACTGTGTTGATGGCAGCAGCATATGCTGTCCATTTCCTGTTGATCGATACCTAGGTAAAACCCCTCAGAACACTGAGTCCTCCCAGTGATACCAGAAGGGTCAATCCCAAAGGGGTGGCTTAGAGTAAGGCAAACTTAGCAAGGTGAGGTTTGGAGCCCCAGGACTTAAAGTCCTATCACGACTTGGGGCCACTAGTCTACGCTGAGGTAAGATGAATGAGGTCCACTTCATTTATATCAGGAATATAATGGCAACAAGTAATTTAAATATCTCTGTGAAACGTGTACATGGTAGTAGTGTGAAGTAAGAAAGTTCCATACCTAGAGTCAGGTGGTCTCATTCCACCTCCTCAATGGAGCATCTGTGTGACGGGGAGCAAGTCTTGGGCTTTAGTTTCAATGTAAAAAGAAGAAAAGTGGGAGGCTTAATTATCCCATCTCTTCTATTTTCATCCTTGGCAAATGTCGTTTGTTGGCTAATTCAACAACCACTTCCAACACCGTCTTTCTTCTCCTTCTCTACTGTAAAGGTGGGAAAACTAGGCTCTTGCTTTCCTAACCTCTGCACATAGGAAAGCATAACACTTGAGCAGAAGTCGGGTAGTGGGTTTGCAAAAGGTTTTGACTTCCTAATGAAAGGGACAAATGGAGCAAGCCTGAGAATAAAAAATGATCACTCTAAGGACTGCAGAGCAGAAGTCAGAATCTGCCTATGCCTTGATGGATCATTTGAGCCCCAGAATCAACACCAGCAACCACTCGCCTTTGGAATTCTCTTAGGTGAAAAGAATAGACTCTACTTAAGGTCTTAGCAGGGTTTCAGTTACTTGGAGTCAAAAAGCATTTCTAAATGAAACGTGCTGTGATTCTAATACCCTTACCACAAAAGGAAGTAGTGGCCAGCCGACTTCTCTCCAAAGGTGGTGCCCACTTGCTCCACATCCCATGGCAGGCTGGATAGGTCACACCCTAGTAGAAAGATGGAAAATCAATTATTAAGTTTGACTCCAATTTCTGTGTTTAAAGCATGGATGCTGCCTCTTTACACAGGCTGTAATATAAAAACCCAATATAGACACACTGCTATAGATTGAAGTTTGTATCCCCCATCAAATGCCTATATGGAAAGCTAATCTCCAGTATGATGGAAATGGGCCTCAGGGAGGTGATTAGGGCATGAGGACAGTCCTCAGGAATAGGATTGATGCCCCTTTATGAGACTCCAGAGAGCACCGTTGCCCTTTCTGTCGCATGAGGACACATAGAGAAGATGACTATCTATGGTCCAGGAAATGGGCCCTCATCAGACACAGAATCTGCTGAATTTGCCTGATACTTAGTCATCCCAACCATGAGAAATTAATTTATATTGCTTATGGCATTTTATTATAGAAGTTCAAACAGATTGAAAAGCCACTAAATAGCATAATCCAGTTATTTTGGCTTATAATGACTTATAACACAGATACTGAAATTCAAACACAATTCAATACAAGCATGGTGGAGAATTGGAAGGAAGTCTTTATATTTGATATTATTGAAGAATTTTAGTGTTGGAAGTGACTTCCACTGTCAAGTCCCCTCATTGTTTAAAAAGTATTTTATTTTAATGAGGAATGCCATTTAATAACTTTTAACAAGGATTTTTTTAAACATTTATTTTTTAGGTGTGAGTAGACACAATACCTTTGATTTATTTTTACATGGTGCTGAGGATTGAACCCAGTGCCTCATGCATGCTAGGCAAGTGCTCTACCTCTGAGCCCCAGCCCAAGCCCCAATTTCCCTCATTTTAAGACCCATAATCTGAAGCTAAGAGTCATTAAGTGTCTTCTAGATCTTTGTCTTCATGGCTGCTAATGTCGCATTCTTTCTACCACTTCAGTGTTTCCCAAAGTATGGCCTATATCCCTCCAGTGGGACTAGAATGGGACTAGAGCTGGATTTGAGATGCAATAATAATATACATCTTAGTTATAACTGTTACATATATATTCTAATATGCTTTAGACAAAAATATAAATAACAACCTCAAACCCATAATTTCAAAGATACTGTTGAGTAGACTAAGGGCTTTTGTTTTTATTTTTGAAGAGAGTTGATCTAGGCAATAACAATGGGCAAACAGTAAGACAAGTCATACATGGGATATGACAAAGGTTAGAGGTGAATGTCAGAGTTTGGGAAATGTTGCTATACATCAGGAGTTAGTAAATATGACCCAATTTGACCCACCATTTGTTTTTGTACAAGATTTTTACATTTTAAAGTCCTTAAGAAAAAAAATTAAAAGAAGATACATGGCACACACAAATCATGTGAAAATCAAATTTCAGGATCCAAAATGTTACTGGAACACAATCCTCCCCATTTGTTTCTACAATATCTGGGGCTCTTTTGTGCAATAATGGCAGCATCAAGTAGTTGCAAGAGACACCATATGGACTGCAAATCTCAAAATATTTACCTTGCAGTTCTAAATGATGCTGCTTCCTCCACTGAATTATATCTTCACATCAGACTACACCTTAGAAATTTACAGAGGCTTTTTTCTTTTTTTCATTTGGCAGTACTGGGGATTGAACCCAGGGGCATGGGGCATTCTACACTGAGTTACATCCCCAGCCCTTTTTATTTTTTGAGACAGTCTCTCACTAAGTTGCTGAAAGTCTTAAGTTGCTGAGGCTGCCCTCAAACTTGGAATCTTCCTCTGGAGTTGCTGGGATTATAGGTGCATGCCACTGCATCCAACAGAAATTTACAAATTGATTAATAAATGCATTCACAATGCTTTCACTAAAGGAAAGAGCTCTTGCTATGTGAACTGTGGGTTTGGGGCTTCAGTTTCATCATCTATTAGAATGAAAGGGGGCTGGGGTTGTGGCTCAGTGGTAGAGAGCTTGCCTAGCATGTGTGAGGCACTAGGTTGGATTCTCAACACCACATATCAATAAATAAAATAAAGGTCCATTGACAACTAAAAAAAAATATTTTAAAAAAATGAAGGGGATTAGGTTAGGTTATCTCTAAGATCACTACGGAATGAATAATCATTTATTATGTATAAGTGTGAAGGCGCACAAAGCATTTTAATTAAAATATTCATAACTATAACCATTACCAGAGAGCAGGACAAGTAGGAGATAGAAAAACTGAGTAAAACCAAATTTTCTAAAGACCATTTTGTCTCTAGCAATATCAAAAAGTCAGGAGCAGTGGTGCACCCCTGTAATCCCAGTGGCTCAGGAGGCTAAGGCAGGAGGATCACAAGTTCAAAGCCAGCCTCAGTGATGGCGAGGCACTAAACAACTCAGTGAGACCCTGTCTCTAAATAAAATACAAAATAGGGCTATGGATGTGGCTCAGTGGCCGAGTGTCCCTGAGTTCAATCCCCAGTACCCCCGCTCTCCCCCCCAAAAAAATAGTAAGGAGAGTATATCTCCTACCTCCACTAGACCTTGCAAAATTCTGACACACATGACACAGCCGTAGTGCACTCTGGCCGCAGAAGGAATGAACATGTTCAAAGTTGATGTTAAGAAGATGGCAGCTCCAAAAACCCTAGGGGATCAAAGCGTCGGGTTATTGGACAAGCTAGTAATAGCTGAGGCACTTCAGTTAAACATCAGCAACCACTCCAAAAGCTCATGAAAGAGCCTTATGGAAATTAAGAGAAATAAATACAAAGAAATATATGGTGTGTTAGTGTCTTGGGTACACAAAGCTAGACTCCTTGGTTGCTTTGATTCCTATGCTCCAGCCTGTGGACCAATTATGGATACATTTATGGCAGCAGTATAGAAATGTCCTGCCTGGAAAGTTGCGAAATGACTAGGTTGAAGTGAACTTGCCAAAGACCCATCAATCTTCCTGTTTCCACCCTAGTGACCCTATTACTATGGCTTCTGCCTCTTCGAGTTTTTCCCTAATACTTCCCACACTGCTTTCAGTATACCATGAGGGGACACTGACTATCCAAGAAGCATCTTACCCTGACCAGCCCAGCACAAGACAAGCTAGGTGCTTGTCTTAGCCCCTATTTCCTGCCAGTACCACTTGTTATCTCCCTGCCTGGCCCAGGGTGTCCTGGCAAAAAAGAGTAGGCAGCGTTTTCTTCCCTTCTGCCACATGTTAGTGAAGCTTCAACTCTTTTTACAAGCTGGAAAATCAAATTATGTGTAATTTCTTTTTAGGGCAGAGATGCAAGCAGTAACTGGGTAGCTCATAGCAGCCAATATTTGACACTTTTTAAAAAATACAATAGATAAACAATAAATAAAACCTACAAATTAGCTAAGAGCGCTTGCCTGGCACATGTAAGTCAATCATATTTAAATCTTATGATAATGACTTTCAAATTTTTGATCTTTTTTGAATTTTGTTTTAGTTATAGATGGACACAATGCCTTTATTTTGCAATGTGCATCACACATGCTAGGCAAGCGCTCTACCACTGAGCCACAACCCAGCCCAAATTTTTCATCTTAACTCTTAAAATATATTTTATATTGCAGCCAAGTCTACACTCACACACACAAATGTAACTGCAACAAGTTTCTCAAACATCAATACCTATCCTTATGTGCAATGCACTTAAATATATCCTATTCTGTTTATTATTATTATCTTCTTTTCTATTTCTCTCTCTTTTTAAAAGAATGCTCATTGGTAAATCACTATGTTGATTTCACAATCATCTAATGAGTTGTACTTCAAAGTTTGACATATGAGAAATACATCAAAAGGGGCCTGGAGATACTTGTACTTGCCTTTTCTGAGACATGATACACTCCACAACATCTCCCCCAAGTGGCTGTCTTCCTCTGCTTGAGTAGCTCTAAGTGACAGAGAACTCACTGCTGATTAAGAAAACTCATTCTGTGATTAAACATTTAATTGGGGGCTGGGGTAGTGGCTCAGTGATAAATTGCTTGCCTAGCATGTGTGAGGCACTCGATTTAATTCTCAACCCCACAAATAAATTTTAAAAATAAATAAAGGTCCATGAACAAGTGAAAAAAAAAAAAACACTTAATTGCTCAAACAACTCCCATAGAGTCTTAAAAACATCTGGAAGTCTAGAGGCAAGTCCTTGACACTCACATGACAGAAACTTTATGGTACTTGGCAATATTAACATAAGTACATAGGATCACAGAACATCACTGGTCAAAGGGCAATAAAACACAGTTTAGTCCAATGTTTTCATTTGGGATAATTGAGGCCCAGAGAGGGAGAGAAAGCAACTCAACAGAGATAACTTGGTGAACCAGATGAAAGGCCAGGAACCATTTCTTCAAGACTCAGAGCTAATTGTTCTCTTTACTACATAATCAATGAGTTGCAAGGTAAAGTACATTTGTTGAAAAGTTAATTGAAAGAGACAATTAAGAGGATCATTTGAGATCAATATCTATGAACTGCATCTATCTAGATAATTCCTGTTTTTTCATTCTGCACTCCAAAACAGAGAACCAACTATGAAACTTTTTTAAAGTACAAAGAAAGCCACGTTATAACCTGTGCAGCACTCATATCAATCGGTCTTACCTGTTAGCAGCAAACTTGTTTGAAATGAAACCGCCAGGAATTTGTGTCACAATATAACCCCAGAAAAAAGATCCATGGATAAGGCCCACTGTCTCTGGATCCCAGTTAAACTGTGCCATCTGCAAATGAGAAATCAGATACGTTTGCATTTGTAAGAAAACAACTGACCACCATTTTTCACTGATGATCCTACATAAAGACCCCATGAAGTCCTTCTTTCCTTCTTTTATTCCACAAAGACTTCTAGAAGGCCTCTTGCCCATTTTGGATACAGAAGTGATAGCAATGAGAGTCCTTTCTCTAATGAATCTTGCCTTCTAGTGCAAGAAAGGAGAGGTCTGTGCAAATTACTTGCGTACATACGTGTGTGTGTGTGTGTGTACACACATATATATATATAAATACATAGGTGTATTATCTGTATGTATGTGTATTACACATATAAATTAGATATATACGTACACATACCAAATAGTGATGAGTGCTAAATATAAAATAAAACATCTTGTGAAGAAAACAAAAAACAGTTCTAGGATTACTGGGTTATATAGTAGATTATTCAGATATTAGTTCAGTGATAGCATAAAGGGAATCAAAGTCTTAAGTCTCTCATTTCTTAATGAGGGTAATAAAATCCATTCTACCTGCTTCACCCAGCTGCTGTCAATCACCTCATTCCTTTCTCATGCCTTTCTTTCTAAGTGGATAATGCTTCTCTGAAAGCAATGATACTTAAAATGGGCACTTGGGCCTACTAAGAATTTTTATCATTATTTGAGTCTCATTAAATCATAATGGTGGACCAAGGGCTTAAACAGACATTTCTCCAAGGAAGACAGGCAGATGGCCATACATCTATATGAAAAGATGCTCAATGTCACCAATCATCACGGAAATACAAGTCAAAACGATAATGAGATATTAGCTCATACCTGTCTTGATGGCCATTATCAAAAGAAAAATGGGGGCTGGGGTTGGGGCTCAGTAGTAGAACGCTTGCCTGGCACATGTGAGACACTGGGTTCAATCCTCAGCACCACATAAAAATAAATAAATTAAATAAAGGTTTTGTGTCCATCTACAAGTAAATATATAATATATATATACTATATATATATTATATATTTTATTTATTTATTTATTTTAAAGAAAGGATGATGACATGCACTAGTAAGGATGTGGAGAAACTGGAACACTTGCTGCCTGTGGGAATATAGGATGGTGCAGCCACTATGGAAAACAATATGGAGTCTCCTCAAAAATCAAAAATAGAACTAAAAATATGATACAGCAATTATGCTTCTGGGTATTTGTGGGAGGCCATCCTCCCACATGATTTGAGTTACCTCCCTGGCTGGGTGAGAAAGCTCTGACACAGCTGTGTCTAAGCACCTCTCACCCAGTCAGGGAGGTAACTCAAATCACGTGGGAGGATGGCCTCCCACAGGTATTTATCCAAGAGAATTAAAATCTGGACCCCAAAAAATATCTGCACTCTCATCTCCACTGAAGCAATATTCACAATAGCCAAGATTTGGAAATGACATGAACGTCTGATGAGAGATGAATAAAGAAAATGTGGTGTATACATTTAATAAAATACAATTCAGCTTTTAAAAGAGAAGGAAATTCAATAATGTCCAACAACTTGGATGAACTACAGGAAATACGACAGTCACAGAAGAATACCGTTTTATTCCACTCACATGAAGCATCTGAAAGAGTCAAATTCACTGAATCAAAGTGTGATGGTGGTTGTCAGGAATTGAAGAGAAATGGGGAGTTACTAACCAGTGGGCAGAAAATTTCAGTCAAGCAAGATAAAAAAGGCTCTAGAGAGCTGCTGTACAATACTGTACTTACAAGCAACAATAATGGACACTTAAAATTTATTAAGAGAGTAGCTCTCACGGTAAGCATTCTTATTACAATGGAATATTTTAAAGTATAAATTGTATGAACCATTACTATAATAATCCAAGCACTTTGTCAAGTACTGTGGTAGGCTGAAAAATGGTCCCCAAAAGATATCCACAAGAAAGCCCTGGTAGATGTCAATGCTACCTTATTCAGAAAACTCGTCTTCACAGATGTGGAAAGTCAAAGACCTTAAAATAAAATATTCTGGATTTATCTAGCTGAGCCCGAAGTCCAATGACAAGTGTCCTTATAAGAGAAAGGCACAGGGAGATTTGAGACAGAAGAGAAGACACACAGAGAGGAAAAGGCCATGTGAAGATGGAGGGAGAGAATGGAGTGAAAGTCACAACCAAGGAACTCCTGGAGCCACCAGAAGCTGGTAGAGTCAAGGAAGGAGTCCCTACTAGAGACGTCAGAGGAAGTGAGGCCCTGTGGACACTTTGATTCCAGACTTCTGGTCTCCACAAACTCTTATAGTAGGATAAATTTCTGCTGTTTTAAGCTATCAGGTTTACGGAAATTTGTTCTAGGGAAACTGATACAGGTATTTAAGATCCAATGAGTTAAATATTAAAATTATCTCATTTGATCTTCAAAGGAGTCCTTTTATTTCCATCTCACAATAAGGTGGACGAGGGTTAGCAAAAAATTGCTAGAAATACTGGTTCCTGTCTCCTCCTAAGAGGATTCTGCCTCTCCTCCATGGACTTCTCCCCTGCTGACCAGCATGGCTGATGGGGAGGTCAGAATAGAGAGAGCTAAACCATAGCTGAGACTCAGCTAATCTGCTTTTCCCTCCCCTGGATGGAGTATATTAGCCCCTTTTCAGGCTGGGTCCCTCCTGTCCATGGCACAGACCATCAAAACAGCCATAACCAACCTGCTTCCTGCACTTCACTTTCCTGAGATTCCCCTTCAGCCCTTCAATAACCCCCTTTTGAACTGGTCTCCGTGTACTTGTGTTCTTTTCAACCAGCAATCCCTGACCAAGACACAAGGGCAACTTGCTCAAGACTCCAGAGCTAATAATAGCAATCAATTTTAAAAGGTCTGGCCAAATCCAAAGCCCATCCTCTTAACTCTATAAAACTTGTGATCGATGGGAAGGACTTTGGACTTTCCTGAAGGTACTGAGAAATAATCACAAGGTTTCTCAACCTTCAGTCATTTTTTTGCTTACCATATGTCAGATACTATTCTTAGTACTCCACGTGTTTTAACATTTTTTTTTTTTTGGGTGGGGGGCGGGTTACTGGGGATTGAACTTAGGGCCTTGAGCACACTAAGCACTAACCACTGAGTTGCACCTCCAATCCTAACACATAATTATTAAACCAAAAAATAATTATCCACATATGAGCTAAAAAAATCACCCTTTATGCCACTTATTGAACACATGCCACATAATTATTTGGAAGACCAATGTATTCATACTACCTCTCCCCACCCCCATTCCCCCACCTTCTCTCTCTCTCTCTCTCTCTCTCTCTCTCTCTCAAATGAGGATTGCAACATTTCTTAATGCAAAATATCTAGTTTTTCTCCCCATAAAATAAAACAAACAGACAAACAAAAGTACCAGCCAGAGCACTTTGTCATTCGGTTGGACGTACTCAGCAGATATCTAAGCTTTGTTCTATTTGGACCAGAGAGAAATTGCCTGATACAAATAGGAGTTATGCTAGAGCTTCTAAAATGCTACTGAACTCCCACTCTTAAGGCCAGAGAAAGTCATGTAAAGCACATTTTAGATCTTAATCAGTTCCTCTAAGACTCCAGAAGGCAAAACCTTAGAAACTAGAGAGCACACACTAGCATTGTTCCTTGGGTTTATCAAAATGTCTTTTCTATATGCCTCAAAGCAGATTCTATTGACCTCGGCCTGTCTTTTCAGGCAACAAACAAATGCAAAACAATCTCATTTTGATCTGGGTCTCAGCAGATAAGTTTTAATTAGCTGGCCTTGCTCACAAAAGGCTGAAAGAATGCATGTGATACCCATCTGAAACCTCACTAATATACATCATTCTTTATTTTAAAAATTCATGATATGCTCCTCCACCTCTATCCCAACCCTGGCACCATTCCCCCCCAAAAGGCAGGATATCTTTTTAGGACAAATTCAGCTGTGGCATCAAAAAGAAACTACAAGAATCTCCATGGTGCTGTTTTCCTCTGGCAGAATAATCTCTTAGTTAAAAAAAAAAAAAAAAAGCCTGCAAGCCAACTGAAGACCTGTTTTTAATGGACTGACATCAAATTTTCCCAAGCCAGCGCTTGGCAGGAGACTGTTCCAGATGATGCTAATAGATATCACATGAAAGAGTATTCTGCCATCAAGTCAGTCCAAGAAAGACTGCATCTCATGTCCCCATCCTGCACAGTTGCATAGGACACAAAACAGTACAGGCAACACCTTCTTCAAAGCACAGCCAGCAAAGCAATGAATTCCCAGTCTGGGAAACTCTAATCTAAACGTTTCTCCAAATACAGGTGGGGACCAGAGAACTATTAGATGCCTCTCTGCAAAAACATCTCCATTTCAGGGTATGTGTTCCGTTCGGTGAAATATATATTTATTGGGTGCTGGTGGCCATACATTTTAATTTGGTATTTTTCTCCCATAACCTTCTTAATAAACCAGATTTTATGTTTCCAATGAATCATAAAACAATTTAATTAAATCACACCATAGTATGCTTGCTCATGACTACAACAGCCTCTGAACTGCTCCCCAGCCTCCACTCTTGTCTCGCTTGGACCCAGCCTCCTCCCACTGGGCAATGATCATCCTGGAGCATGGGTTTGATTGCCTCTCCCCTTAAGCCCATCCATGACACTCTGCCGCATTATCAGGCCTTGTATGACCTGATGCCTATTGACTTTGGTATCTCCATCTCTTGGTGCTCTACCTTCTTATTGAGAAGTCTCATCCTATGGATGGAATCTTATAGATCTGTGAACTTGGATGGGGAAAAGTTGGCATCTTAATTTTCACTAACTGCTAAGTAAAATTTAGGCTTTTCTGCAATTAAGTGCAGAAAACCATCTATAGTAGTTTTTCCGTAGTGACTCTGTTATATAAGTCATAAACTAGTATGTTCAAATCATACTAATTGTTGCCAGTATCCCAAACTATTGTTTATACTTCAAACTTAAAATTGCAGCAATTGTAGAACCATTGCTAGATTTTTTTCATCTGATAAGTTAATAAAGGAGCCCACATGTCTCTGTATCACCAATTTGATTTTTTAATATTTTGATATGTGTATTTTAACATAATTGACTTCCTTTTTAATCCTTCGCACTTTGTGTGTGTGTGTGTGTGTGTGTGTGTGTGTGCACATGAGCATGCTGTCGATCGAACCCAGGGCTCAGGCATGGCAGGCAAGCATTCTACCACTGAGTCACATCCCCAGCTCATCCTTTGCATTTGATATTAAGAATTTAACGCATTATCTTTGACAAAATGTTTGTAAGCTATCACCAGGTTGCCAAAGGGATTCATGGCACAGAAAATTGAAATGCTCAGGTCTCAGTTCCTAAATCATAGCCTGTCTGCTCTGTTTCCATCTGTTTCTTTCTCCCTTATGATATTCCTTTTTCTTCCGCCCCACCAAAACTCTCTGTCTGGTCCAACCATCACTTTTCTCTGGGAATTCTTTCATGATATCAAAGTTTGAGCTAGATGAGCTCAAGGATCCTGTGTTTGCTGAACTTAGCCCCTAGAATCCCAAACTATCATCACTTACTGTCTGTCTCTGTAAGGATAAGGGCCCAGCTGAGGCTCACCAGACTCTCCCCATCACCACACAGTGTCCAGTGCATGGTAGTCACGCTGCACTTTTGCCATATCAATGAATGAGTGACAGTGCTTACTTTCATCTGCACAGCTATGAGCAAAAAAAAAAAAAAAAATATCCTTTGAGATATAGATACTGACCTGAATTTCTGGTTTTCCATCCACATATACAGTGCTGTTGTTGACCATTTCCACAATGGCAACTCCAAGATTACACCGAATCCCAAAAGAGATGCAGAATCCCAGCCCACTCATGATGGCGATGATGTAACGCTTAGGGATGCCACAGCAATGGCAGTCACAGAGCGGAGGGCGTGGCCTGGATGCCTGCACGGGCCTGCCTTCTTCATTCAGTTCAATGTTATCTTCTTCCTCATTGGTCCCATCAATTTTTCTACAATAGAAAACAATGGACAGAGAAGAAAATCCAGAATTAGAAGGGGTGAGGGGGGTGTACTAAAGCAAAAAGAAAAAATTGTAACAAGAAAAGGAAAACCTGAGGCCATTCTCCTTGGCGTGGAGATGGCCATTTCTCCCTACACCTATTTACAACATCTTCCCGGTGTTGAAATTTCCTCTTCTTACAAGTACACCAGTCACATGGATGATGGCCTCCCTTCATGACCTCATTTTAACTGAATGATCTCTTTAAAGGTCCTATCTCCAAATACAATCATACTCTGAAGTACTGGATTAGAATTTCAACATATGAGTTGGAGAAGTGGCAGCAGGGGGTGGGGACCATTCAGCCATAACAGTCCTCATCTCTAAAACAGGCTAATCAGACTAGCTCTCTCATAGGGCTATTTACTGACTGATGCATGTAAATGCATCACATGAAAGAACTTTACACTCATAAATGGTAAATTCTAGGATTATTGCTCTTAATATAATTGTTAGCAGTCAGAAGCTCAGCATCTCTGTAAGCATGCAGATGCTTTAGATGAAGAAGAATGAAGACTGATATTTTCAGGCACTCTGGAGCTCTGAGGAGTTTAACTGAAGACAGCCCCAGCTGCTGTGCTCTGATTCCACTATGGCTTTGGCTTTGGCACACGGCCACACTTTTCACAGGCTGCTTTCTGCCAAGGACTGAGCCCAACAGGGACATAAGGCAGGTCCTTTCCTGGAAGAGGCAGGACTCTTCTGACAGGTGACTGGCTCCAGGATTCTCCATTGACCTTGCCAAAACATCTAGTTGTCTAGTTTGAAATGTTTCTACTTTCCTCCTTTCCTGTTTCCTGCACAGATAGCATGCAGTCTGGATGCTGTCCCAGCCTCCTCCAGCTCCTTCCCCATTTTCCCCTCAATAAACCCCTTGTGTATCTGTTTTCCTGTCCACTTCCTAGAGGACTTGAACTAACACAAGCATCTCTCAACATGGCACCATCTTAGATGTCCTGAGACTTTTCAGAGGGATAACACAACAGTATGGGAACTGGGGCTGGGGAGGGAGAGAGAATGGTGAGAAAAGTACAGGAATCTCCAAAGGAGGAAGTATAGTCTCCTTGAATGGTAGGACCCAGAGCTGCCTGACTTGAAGCACCTCCTTATAGCACAGCACCTGCCCAGTTGAGGAGATCAGATGTAGGAAGTTTTGGGGAGTGGCCTGGGCATTTGTTCTAGTTTCCCTTGTCCAAAGTGGCAGCCAAGCCAACACTTCAAAGGACTATGAGATCAGGAGAAATGTGAGTCAACAACGAGAGGGACCTCCTGGGTTCAGCAGGAAGGGAAGCTCCAAAATTGACCAAAATTTAATTTCCACCAGGCGGGGCCCTCCAAGTCAGATTGGATTTGTTTTTAAAACTCTAAAATTGTAGGAGGGTTTGGGGTGTAGCTCAGAGTGGTAGAATGCTTTTCTGGCATATGCAAGGCCCTTGGTTCAACCATCAGAATAATAATAATAGTAATAATAAGAAGAAGAACAGTGGAACATTTCTTTTATAGGCAAGCTCAGAGAAGAAGATTGAGAATAACTTCACATTGTGTAATGAAACAGGGCTTTAGACAATCAGTAACCTGGATGTGACTGTCAGCTCTGCCACTTACATACTAGTTATGTGACTTTGAATCTGAATCTCACAATTTGTCATACAATAAATACAATATTTATCTTAAGAGCTGTTCTTAAGATTGAATGAGACTGTACTACAAAGAGTAAAATATTATCATGAAAAGTGAGTGGGCATTAACAAATATTATAATCTGTACCACCCTGGTGTTTCCTTTGGGTTGTTTCGTTCTTTTTTTTTTTTTTTTTTTTTTGGAGCTAGAGATGGAGCCCAGGGACTCTCAAATACTAAGCATTGGCTTGACCATTGTCCGGCATCCCCAGCCACCTCCGGGTATTATGCATTCCTTGGTTAGAGTACTTACCATGTGAGTTAGGGAGTTTGGTTTTCATCAGCATAGTAGGTAGGGAGCAGATCTGATGATTCACATACATGGACTTTAATGAAGAGCTCCCCTACCCAGTGGGTCATGAGCCTGCTGAGGGCAGGAGCCATCTCCCACCCATCTTCATTTCCAGTGCTCAGCATAGTACCTGGACACAAGGAATCTTCCTTTGACTGAATGGAAATGTGGGTTGATTCCAGATGTCACTCCTGACTTGAGCACTTAAGAGACGGGGTAAGGGTCTATTCATCTCTGCCCAGAAACAAACTTTACAGAAAGAATTGGGGAGGGAAAAGAAAGTTACCTAAGAATAAAAGAGGGGGAAAAAAACTCCTTTCTTAAGAAAGTGGAGGACTTTAATTATCCCTAGTAGCTATTTACCCCATTTGGTTTTCTCTGACTGTGCCTGCCCTCACACTTTTAGATCTGAGAATCTTTATTCTTTCCAGGGTGACATCCATCATTGTTTTTCCAAGTATAGAAAACTGCAGATTGTGGGTTGCTGGTCCTTCACGTACTAGGGCAGTGCATGCCCACTGTGCTCCTGTCCAGCAAGCGTCTGTTACCAGGAGTCTGATTGTTTTACATATGCTAACTAGCTTTAGGCAATCAGACAACCTGGATGTGATTGTCAGCTCTGCCACTTACATACTAGTTGTGTGACTTTGGTCAAGTAACTTGGCCTTTCTGAATCTCACAATCTGTCATCCATAGGATAAATACAATATTTACCATTTACATTTGGGCATTTACAGAACTATTTACTTATAATCCAAACATTTCCACCAATTGTGGAGGAGGTTTTGTTTTGCAATTAATAAGGTCCACATTTGGAGCACAAAGTGAGCAGAACCTGCAGATAATTCTGTGTTTTTAAAATTCTTTCACTTACTTATGTATTATATGTGTTATGGGATTCCGAGCTATAAGATATAGATAAATCTTCTTAAGACTGTTTTGATGATCAAGGGAGATACTATACATTTTTTTAAAAAAACTGAGAGTTCTAAACAAAACCAGAAAGCCTCAGAGTACCTAGAATGGAGAAGGTAGTCAATGTCTTCAATTTCATCTTTCAATTTTCTTCCTTTCTCCAAAAACATAGCAACTCAGTGATCATGTGAAAAACAACTTTGAGGTAACTGTGACCCTTTCAGAAAGCAAATTGGAATACTGTTTGCGATAACAAAAATACTACAGTCTGGGAAGCTTAACCCATTAAGTCCCAAGTTTTCATTCTGTGACTACTTCAATGAAATTGGCTCAGGTGAGTTAAAATGGATTGGAAATCATAAACTAGAGTGTGTGTGTGTGTGTGTGTGTGTGTGTGTATTCACATATATAATATTAATCTTATTATTTTATAATATAACTTTATTATTCTTATCATTACATTTTATTGTATATTATATACTATATTTAGGTTTAGGTTCCCCCACCCCCTGCTTCCTGACCCCACCATAAGGTGAGGAGTTTTCCTCCACTGGGCCCTTCCACCATGATGCTCTTCCTCACTTCAGTGGACTGAAACCTCTGAAATTGCTAGCCCCAAATAAACTTTCCCTCTTCTAAGTTGCTCTTGTCAGATATTTTGGTCACAGCAAAACAGAAGCTGTCTAAAACAGGCCCCCAACCTTGGCTTGCAAATGGCCGCCTTCCCACTGTGTCCTCAGATGGCCTTTCTTCTATGCACATGCATCTTCAGTGTCTCTTGTAAGCCAAATTTCCTCCTCTCATAAGGGCACCAATCCTATTACATTAAGGTCCAGCCTCACACCCAGTGCAGTTTTGCAGATTTTGAAGCATTAGCCTATGCTGGTCTTGTTTTCCTCCTGGTAATTTTTCCTGTCCCTTCATGTAAAAAGAGTTGGTGCTCCTTGCCTCAGCAGGGAAAGATAAGATGGACAGCAGAGAAAAAGACTTAGTCTCTTGGTTTGTGTTTTTTATTTCCAAAATTCATAGGTGACAAACCAACAGCTCTGTAGCCACATCTGGCCCATAGACATGTTTTGTTTATATTATATGATGCATGAGTAAGGATTTTTTTTTAATTTGGATAAATTGCCAGTTGAAAATTCAGGAGGGCTCTGTGTGTGTATGTGTGTGTGTGCGTGTGTATGTGTGGTGTTTAACCTGGAATTTTTACCTTCTTCTGAAAAATGTGAATACCTGGAATTATGAGATCCACACTCTCATGGCTATAATTGGCATTCCCATTTATCACAGTCCTCACCACTCCCCCTAGTCACCCCTACACTGAACTGAATCCCCATTTCATATTATACTTGCACTGTTGTTTTTCTTATAGTTAAAACTAAGATTTTGCTCAAGAGCAAGATGGCAGTTCTCTTGAGACCAAGTGTTCTCTGCAATGGCTCAAAGAGGTCCAGCTGTATTCCTCCAAACCCCAGGGGCCAGACCTACTCATGTTTCAGCGTTTCTCCAGGACCGACCCACACCCTAGGGCAGTGTGGACATTCACCTGTCTTCAAGCCACCATTCTGGTTCCAAGGCTGCATCTCTCCACTGGACTAGAAAGAAGGTTGCCTGTGTTCTGCTCCTGGGCTAGCTTCCAGCTGCATATTTGAATCCTTGCTCTGCAATGGACTACTCTGGCTGCAACCCTCACTCTCCAGAGTCACAGGAGCCTTGGACAAGTTGTTATTACTATGTTCATGGGGATGCACTGCAGAAAGCTGTCAAGGAAGGTCTTTTGGCACTTTAACCTTTGCTGGGCTTTCGACAGTCATGATATGGGAATCTTCAAAGCTGCTGCTATGCTGTGGAAGTGCCAACCTTCAGGACTGTGTGCCTCTTCACCTCTGCTCCATCATGCCATTCAGCACACAATAAGGAGGAAATATGAGATAAGTCCACTGGGGGACAAACCTTCTCCTAATCACATGGTTATTCTGGAATCTAATTGTTGAGCAGAAGGTTTGAGAGGAAATGAATATCCAAGAAACTATGAGACTGAATTCTGCATTCTGGTGCATCAAAGGGGTGTCTCCTAGCTTACAAGACTCCCAGTATAACCAAACTTTACATATGAACTTTTCCCCTTTTAATTTTGAATCTCTTAAAGACAATTCACTTTTATTATAATCAATATAGGATCATGCTTCTGTGTTTGTCTTGAGGAATAATGGACAAAGTAAAAGACTATTAATTCATGAGTAGAGATGTGTTTTACTTGTCCTAATTAATTAATCTGTCTACAAATATAAAACTATAAATGATAAATTATTTTTCTACTTTGGGAATTGCTAATGAGAAAATGTATTCTATAAAAATAAATTTTGTAAAAATAAAATATTATATAATAAAACAACTAAGCTTTTTAACTTATATTTAAAACTAATCTCTACCAAATTAGACGAAGAGCAAAACTAGTAGTAGATAACCATCATTTGTAGCTCTCCAATGTTTTAACTTCCTCTTGAGATATGAAATCTTGCCTGAACAACAGAGATAAAACTACTTTTCCTAGATTTCTTGAGTTGAAGTGCAGAATTAAGAGGTGAACTCTGGCCAGGCATGGTGGTGAACACTTGTAATCCCAGCAGTTTGGGAGACTAAGGCAGGAGGATTGTGAGTTCAAAGTCAGCTTCAGCAACTTAGAAAGTCCTCAAATTAAAAAGGGATAGAGATGTGGTTCAGTTGTTAAGCACCTCTGGGTTCAGTCCCCAGTGCAAAAAAAAAAAAAAAAAAGAGGTGGACTCTATAATATAATCAGAAATGCTTGAGTGAGTTTCAGATGTGGAAAGAAGGAATAAGAGGATGCAGTGTGCAGGAGAAACGGCAATGCAAATGGCGGTAAATGCAATAGTAGAAGCAACTCCATGACTGCTGTGGATGAATTTCTGAAATAAATCATAAGTATAATCAGTACTTAAGAGCTGCCAGTGGAGGCAGCTGAATTTTATCCAGAACAATCCAGTGGGATGATACATAATATGCTTTCTGCTTTTTTTTTTTTTTCCTGGAAGTACAGCATCCAGACTGGTCCTCCCAGGGAGTCTTGAGTGTTTCCTAACATGCTCTCCTAAACTGCATACCACTTTAGCTAAAGTGTGCTGTGTTGATTACAATTGACAACTTCAATACAACATACTTCTTTGTAGAGGTGCAGACTATTTCTGTTTGTTAATATATAAAATATATCTATGTCAAAATACAATAGGACCTGCTTCACTCCTTCTGTATTGAACCTATGGCCATTGCACTAAGCTTTAAGAAGTACTTCAGAATTTGGTTATTATAAAAATATCTGGGAAAAGTTGGGAGAAGCCAAAAATAAACTTTAGTCAAGAAAATAGAGAAAGTCATGGTGACACACATCTATAGTTCCAGCTACTCAGGTGGCTGAGGCAGGAGGATCACTGCTGGAGGCTAGGAGTTTGAGATCAGCCTAGGCAACACAGGGAGACACCATCTCAAAAAAAAAAAAAAAAAAAAAAAAGCACTTGGTGAATGTCTATAATCCCAGCTACTTAGGAAGCTGAAGAAGAAGGATGGTGAGTTTGAGCAAGAATTAAAAAAAGAAAGTTAGGACTGGGGTGTAACTTAGTAATAGAGCATGTACTTAGCATGAACAAGGCCCTGGGTTTAATCTGTGTATACGCATACATGTGTGCAGGTGTGTGTGTGTGTCCTCCCCCAGGCTAGAAGAAAGGATGAGGGTTTAAAAGCTCAGAGATCCTGGATCTTGATTCTTGCACTAACCCCTTAGGTGGGGAGTCCTTGGAAACAGACTCCAAAATGAGATCTCAGTTTGATGCTCACTAACTGGCTGGCAATGAGGACTGTGAGCAGGTCACTGGAGGAGAAGGTGGACTATTCATAGCTTCTAGAGCTCTTCAGGATCTATTTTCCACCTTCCCTTCTAGCCATCAGACCAATTACCAGAATTGAATCCCTGCATGGATCAGAGGAGGATCTGACTGACATTTTAGAAACTGGAACATATGCCTGGGACTGAATTCTGAATGTGCTGGATTTGGGAGAGGTAAAGTAGTACAGTTGGATAAGGGAAATGTCTTAGTCTGTTTTCTATTGCCAATAACATGATACCACAAAATGTCTGAGCTATAAAGAAAGAGGTTTAGTTAAGCTTTTGGTTCTGGAGGTCCAAGGTCAAGGGGTCACATCAAATGATGGTCTTCTACTGGCAAAGTCCAAGACATCACATTTCAAGACATAGGGAATGTGCATTCATGTCTGTATATCTCTCTGTCTGGTCTCTCTCCCTCTTCTTACAAAGCCATCTGATCATTCTCTCTCTGGTCTCTCTCCCTCTTCTTATAAAGCTACCTGGCTCCACACTAAGGACTTTATTTATACTGAACACCTCTGAAAGGCTAAATACCATAGTCAGATTAAATTTATACCCTCTTAATACCTCACAATGAGGATTATATTTTAACACCTGAAGCCTTAAGGGACACATTCAAACTGTATCAAAACCATAGCAGGATAGTTTGTTAATATGGAGAAGCAGATTAAATCATGTCCTCCAAAAAGATATGTTGAGATCCTGACCCATAATACCTGTGACTTGGACCTTATTTGGAAATGTAATCTTTGTGGATATAATCTTATTAAAATGAGGTCGCACTAGATTAGAATGACTGGTGTCCCTGTAAGAAGAGAGGAATTTGAACACAGACACAGAGATATAGGAGAGAAGTCCATGTAACAATAAAAACAGGGATTTGCAAGAACGTGAAGAGAGAGCCTACAGAATGGGAGAAAAATCTTTGCACTTGCACCTCAGATAGTGCATTAATCTCCGGGATATATAAAGAATTCAAAAAACTAAACACAAACACACACATAAAAATAACCCAGTCAGTCAATGGACAAAGGAACTGAACAGACACTTCACAGAAGTACATATTATATCCTACTGTCATGTATAACTAAAAAAGAACAAATAAAAAAGCTTTTTATTTGTTCTTTTTTTTTAGTTAAAAAAAAAAGATGGGGATTTGATGGACACGTCTACAAGTCAAGAAATGTCAAGGATTACCAGCAATCTCAGAAAGTGGAAGAGGCAAGGATGATATCTCCTTCAGAGAGAGCATTTCCCTGTAAATACCTTGATTTTGGACTTGAGCCTCCAGAATTGTGAGAAAATAAATTTCTCATGTTTTAAGACACTCAGTTTGTGGCACCTTGTTACAGCATCCCTAGGAAACTAATCTGGGGGCATTGTCCTATGACACAATATTTAACATCCTGGCAAAGGCTAGAAAAAATTATCTAGTAAGGTGCTAATGTGGCTCCTAAAAGCATAACAAAATACACATCAAGAGGAATCTGATTACTTTTTGAAATTCAATTGCATACTGATTTCTAGTCATTATTGCATTTTGCTTAGAAATACAGGCTATAGCCGCTATAACATTATTTAAAAAATAACTTGAGGGTTTCCTGTGAAAATGAGATGACCACATCTCAAAGTAGATTTGACTGTCAGTGACTTCCCCTTCTGAGTGAACACCTGAAGTGGGGACACAGTGAAATCAGGTCATGATCTACTCAGCTTGATACTCCCTTTACTAAGATAATAAGGAATGCTGCGGTGATGGGGCACCAGCCACACTGGGAAGATCAGAGGCTGCTGTCTTCCGCAAGATGGGTTTCATGGTAAAACTAGTGGCAACTGAGTTGATAGGATCCTGGAACACTAGAGGCCAGTAGAGGCACTTCACTATCCTAGGCAAGGGCAGCAGATGTGCAGTGACAATTGGGATCCTGATCCAGTGGAATCTCACAGATGACATGATGCTCTTAGGACAAAATAAATGAGCAGCCAGCAAGGATATTGCTTATATATAATGAGAAAAGTTTCAAGAATTGAAGTAGGAGATATAGGCTAAGGTTGGTTATACCAATGAAAAGTCATACTCTCTTGTTGAGGTTCTAGACCAGAATCCATTGATTGAAGAAACTGGGTCTCCACGACAAAGGAAACTGTAATCCACAGAAGGGCATATAGAAGGGTTCTCTCAGCCCTTTCCCCAAAGAAATCTATAGCCATTGGAAAACATATAGTGGATAAAAAGGAATACCTTGATTTTTTTTTTAAGACTGTTGGGTAAAGGGGCAAGTTGATGTTGGTAATCCAGGGTCCACAGCACCATCATGTCCCTCTTGTTAGAATGGGGTTCATAAGATTTAAGCAATAAATGGGCCTGGCCCAAGTCTATATCAAAGCGTGTTCACTTAGTCCAAGGACCTACCCAGGGGTCATTTCCCCAGGTATAATTTACACATACATAATTAGAATGGAGGCACGTAGCATTTTGGGGGGAAAAAAACTTATACTGGTTCCTTAACTTAATAAGAGCTGTTGTAGTACAAAAAGCCAAAGGGAAATCCTTGAAACTGCCATCCCTGTGTGAGATGATAAATCAAAAACAGGGTCACATTATACAGAATGACAGAGATTAGCTAGAAAGTTTTAGAAGCTTAAAGGTTGCAAGAAGTGGTAGTCCTCATTATATTTCCATTTAATTCACCAGTCTGTCTCCTACCAAAAAAAAAAAAAAATTGATCATGGCAGATGATAGTGGACTACCACAAACTTCGGTACATAGCTTGCCTCTCTAGATCTAGTGTAGTGCATTCTTTTCATATTCATTATAAAAGAGAATCAGAAGTTTACACCAGCATTATTATGAATATTGCTTATATATATTCATGGTCTTGTTCTCTATTATAGTCAGAGAGATCTTCTGGACCTTTTGCAGAACATCACACTGATCTATTGTGACCAACATGTTGTTTAGACCTCATAAGCAAAAAGTAACAAGTCTCTTGATGTCTCAGTAAAAAAACAAGTTCCAGAGGGAAGCCTAATGGTTTGGGTCATTTCCTCCAAAGTAAAGGAAAAGTTGGGTCTAGGGTTGTGGCCCAGAGGTAGAACCCTTGCCTAGCATGTGTGAGGCACTGGGTTCAATCCTCAGCACCACATAAAAATAAATAAAGGTATTATGTCCATCTATAACTAAAATATATATATAAAAAATTTTTTAAGAAATAAAGTAAAGGAAAAGTCACTGCACTTTGTACTTTCCACCACTAAGATGGAAGCACGATACTTGGTATACTTGAGTTTGGGAAGCAGTAAATTTAGAAATAACTAATTATTTCCAACATTTAGAAATAATATTGTAACCCATTTGTTCCATGACATTAAAGGATGCTAGTTTTTATTAATGAGATCCAAAAGCAAGAAAGTGTTCCTGGCTGGGCACAGTGACACAAGCCTATAATCCCAGCAGCTCAGGAGGCTGAGGCAGGAGGATCACAAGTTCAAAGTCAGTCTCAACAATAGCGAGGTACTAAGCAACTCAGTGAGACCCTGTCTCTAAATAAAATATAAAATAGGGTTGGGATGTGGCTTAGTGGTCAAGTGTCCCTGAGTTCAATCCCCGGTACCAAAAAAAAAAAAAAAAGAAAAGAAAAGAAAGTGTTTCTCAGCATGTCCAGGCCGAAGTAAGAGCAATCTTGCCACTAGGGCCATGCTATCTAGCATACTTCTGGTACACAGGAATCTGTATAGGAAAAAACACCACTTGAGGTTTCTGGTAAAACCTAATAGAAGAAACATAGCATAAATTCTGGAACAAGGCCATGCCATCTATAGTAGAGCAATACCCAACATACAAAACATAACTCCTGGCACGTTACTGAACCCTGGTAAAGATGGAACATCTGACCATAGACTATCAAAAGATCATGTTGCCAAAACTACCTAATATGAGCTGGGTACCGTCAAACCTACCAAGTCATAATGCACATTACATCTGGGGTCAAACACAAGCAGGGCAATAGAGCATCATAAAGCCTATGTCAGAGGGTATAGACTCCCAGGTGACCTTTAACTCTTGCACCAATGACTCTGTACCAATGACTCTCCATCAGTTCACACCTTTGAACAAATGACGAAGTGAAAAGAAAAAAAAACTGAGTGTGATTCACAGATGGTCAGTTTGTTAAGTCAGAACCAGTTAAAATGGACTGCTGCTGCATGAAAACCCCACTCAGGGGTAGCCTTTAAAGAAAGCCATAAAGAGACATCTTTCCAACAGGCAGAGTTTTGAGCAGTCACCTGACCATCTATTTTGTATGGAAAGGGAAACATTACAAGATAATTATAGGTGTGGATTCGTAGGCAGTGGTGATGGCTTAGCTGGCACGACAGAGTCTATAAAGGGCAATATTGGAAGACTGAGAAGGAGTTCTGGGGAAGAAACATGTGGATCAACCAGTAAGAATGGACATAAAGTGTGAGATCTTTAGGTTGCACAGCAACATAGGCCACACAGTGTCCACTTGAAAGAGGTACTACACGATACAGGGTGACTTGGACAGGCTGACTTGGCCAGTTGAGGTTAGCCAATTCTGTCCTTAACCACCCAGTGTCGACAGTAGTAGACTCAGCAATGAAGTAACCATGGTGTCAGAGATGAAGGCTATACACAGTTACTTAACCTTCCCAATCAGACATGGGTGTGGGGAGTTTCAATAAGAGTGAGGAAACATGAGTACAAAGTGGAGTGAAGCAGGAAAAGACTGTCAAAGATGAAGTCAGAGACTTCTCAAAGTCCTACAGACCAGATAAAAGGACACTGGCTTGAGAGTGAAGTGGGAAACCATGGGGGAGGTTTTAACACACAACTGCTGAATGCGGAGGGCCAACACAATGTGGGGACTAGCTCCATCTCTTTAAAGGGAAGACGATCATACTTTAAAGAGATCAGACTCCATCTTGGCCTTCCTTGAGGAAAGGCTTCAATTGTAATATTTCTTCAATTAGAAGAAAAGCCCACCAGGTTTAGCAGTGGCTGCTATAATGCAGTCCAAGTAACTCCCTGAACCTAAACAAGTAACTTAATCTCAAAATGGAAAGAGGAAAGACACTTGATTAGAGAGGTAGTATGATGGAAATGAAGAATACAGGCATAGATATTTGCAGCAATGTGGATGGAACTGGAAGGCATTATAAATAAACGAACCAGGCACCAAAAGACAAATGCTACATGATATCACTCATATGCAGAAGCTTAAAATTGATTTCACAGAAGTACAGGGGAGAACAATAGTCACTAGAAGCTAGGAAGGAAAGGGAAAGGGGAAATAGTTGGATAATCAGTACTAAAATACATTAGATAGGAGGAATTAGTTCTAGTATTCTACAGCATAGTAGAGGGTCACAGTTTACAACAACTTAGTACATATTTATAAAGAACTAGAGGTGAGAGGGCTGGGGTTATGGCTCAGTGGTACAGTGCTTGCCTAGCACGTGTGAGGCACTGGGTTTGATCCTCAGCACCATACAAAAATAAATAAATAAAATGAAGGTATTGTGTCCATCTACAACAACAACAACACCACACACACACACACACACAATATATATATATATATATTTATATATATGTATGTATGTATGTTTTTAAGAGCTAGAAGAGAGGAATTCAAAGACTCCAATACAAAGACATTATAAATGTTTAAGGAGATGGAAATGCTAATTGCCCTGATTTCATCATTTAACATTGTATGAAATTATCACTCTATTCCATAAATATATGCAATTATTATTTGTCAGTGAAAAATAAACTAAAAAAAATATGGGCATAGAACATCTGGTTTGAAACCCAGCTCTGCAGTTTACAAGCCCCGTGACCTTGCACAAGTTACTTAACCTCTCTGTATCTTGGTTTCCTCATCTATAAAATTATAATAGTCCTATCTTCGTGGGGTTTTTAACAGAATTAAATGGATTACAGTGTCTGTATCATGCTATGTTTTTGCCATTATTATTTTTCACACATAAGCAATCAAAATTTATCCATATTGTCATTGAAGTTGAACAAATCTGCAAGTCCATTTATGGGCATTCATTTCCAGGTTCAATGCCTTCTGTGTCATCTATGTATTCTAATACTACACTTTGGAATATTATCCTATACTTCTGAACTATTACTGGGCCTTTAGCTGATTGCTTGTTCAATTGCTTCTTATCAATGACTTTTCTTCAGGAAAGCTAACAATGCCTGACTGTGATCACCCCATACAAATCAGGAAACAGTTCTTTGTGGGTTTTTTTTTTGTTGTTGCTGATGTTGTTGTTGTTGGTGGTGGTGGTGATTTGTTTGTTTTGAACATTGGATTCTGTCAACTGGTCTTATGTGAAAATCAAAGAGGTAAAGTGGAAAATCCCACTTGGCAGGGCACTTTGCATGTAATTATCTTAAAGACTTAAAATTCACACCAAATGCAGGGTACAGCGAATGGTGGTGGTCTGCTAAAATACCACTAGAACTGAGGATCAACTTGGATGGCTGGTCAAGTAATGTCTATTTTTCCTTCCTCAGCTGATAATTTCTACCTAGAGATTACTAAAAGAAAAGATTCTGGTTCAGCTTTGTTTTTCTCTAAAGTCATTCCATAATTACTACAGCAACGACAATATCTAGCCTTCATTTAGTGTTCAGTGCCTTCTCTGCCTCAGCATTTTGCTAGTCACTTCTTTTATTGTCCTGTGATGCAATTCAGAGGAAACTGCTCAAAGAACCTAGACACATAGCTCGATTTTGGGCTGAGGTCACACAACTTGGAAATTACTAATTTTGTTATATCCCCTAAGCAAATCTATTTGGTAAACAGACATCTTTGTGTAAATTATCTAATCAAACATAGTAAAACCAGTGCTTAGGTAAATCTTCTATTTTAAAAAGTAATTAAACTTCAAAAAAGCAATTAAACTGCAGTTTCAAAAGAAAATTACTAAATTTTTTTGTTTTAGGGGTTTGTCTGGCAAATCATGGTTTTTATTCCTGACTCTGCCAGATTCCTTTGTCATTGTTTGAATAAGCCAATTAAGCCATTGTGCCTTCTTTTTGCATTTCTAATCAAGTGAAAGCCACACAATAAGATGTTACCTGGGGAGTGTTCAACAGAAGGATAAAGCACTCTTTTAAAAAATGTTATTATAATCATCTTCTATATTTGATTGGTTTGTGGTACAGTCACTGAGCGAGGTTTTCACCTCTATGTGATAATGCTGCGTAGCTGATCAAAGTCTTTTTGTTTTTAATTACTAAAGTCTAATGAACCCAACGTCATTCTCTTCTTACCAAAGCTCATCAAGAGTGATACAGTGAAATATTTAACTCCAACAGGAGCATGTATGTTATAAAACACAAAACATACAATCTCAGAAATAGGTTGCTGAGAAATAATCCTTTTTAAATGTAAAAGTTTTTAAATTTAAGAGAGAACATAGAAAAGTTAAAAGGAAATGCCCAGTGACATTTTCCTTCACCAGGATTAGAAATAATTACTCAAACACATAAAAAGCTTATAAAGGGTACTTCTCACATATACTTATATCAGAGAGATGAAGGAGTCATTCTACTTTACACATAAGGACTACTGACTAATTCATCTATAAAACCTGAGATGACATTTACTACATCTATAAAATTTAACAAATTAAAATGTCATATCAATTCACCCACTTATGGAAAATGCTCATGCCAATAATAATATATTTTCCTTTAAAAATATTTACTTTGGGTGTGGACTAAAATCTCGTTCAATTATATGATAGTACTGAACATTTCCCACTGCTACATGTAAGATCTTCTGCTTTAATGAATATTAATCTTTTAAGTGACCTTCTTCAAACTACTGTGTAACTGTCTTTCTCTTTGAAAACTATACAATCAGGAACCACTTTACATATTTTCTATAACAAGCTAACAAAATTACAAATATTTAATTTTCATGTATAGTGGAAAACAATGTATTTCAGCTCAAAGCATAATTTACAATTGTTATTACCACTGAATTAACATGAAATATTGTCTCCCTGATTCAATGCCAAACATACCATATGTAACATTACCATTACCAGTAAGTGCTAATCCTGCTGGATAAACAATTCTTGTCTTGATATTTCCTAATTCAACCCAATACTTTTCATGCATCTCTCACACTCCCTTTCTGCCACAGAATATTGATTCTAGAAGAGGGGTCCAGAAGCCATCAAATCTGACCCACCTCCTCCTCATTAAAATGTGGTTTACTCAGTGTGATGCTACTCAGAAATAAACCTAAAGTTTACATTCAAACTTTACCTTTGTAAAATCCCCAGCGAATCTCCCACAGCATTCTTCACTCCTTCCTTTCCAGGTTTCAAAATTTTTTCTTTGAAGGTATCAAATACTTTAAAAGGCATTTTGAATTGGGGGGCACCTATGAGCCGTTAATAGTCAGTCTCAGAAATTGTCATCCTTTCTCATTTCTAGCGTACGGAGCACTAGTTTCACTTGATGAACACCTGGAAGTCAGTTCTCATAGAGGGAACTACTTAAAATCAAAAAGAAGATGAAACCCAACCCAGATTCTCCGAGCAGAGACAACCCTCTCCTCTCCCTCCACAACTTAAAAAAAAAAAAAAGGAGGCCCAGGGGTTTCTAGCTGGGAATTCAGCCCCTTGCAAAAGCTACAAGCTCAGCAGCAGCCTGTGGCCGCTGTCTCAGGCAGCCACTCAAACTGAGCGCAGCCTCTCTCCCTCCCTGGCTGCAGCTGGAGAAGCTAACGTGGGCTCCAGCCTACAAGGGGTCCCCAGACGGGCAGCAGCATCTGTGGTTGGGCTCCGGCCCCTCCTGCTTCTCTCCAGCTTGGCTGTGGCTCTCTCCGAGTGATCCTTCCCCAGGTAATGCTATAGTAACCAGCACGACACCTGCCCCTCCGCCACCCGGGCTTATTAATGGGCTCTCAGCCAGAGCAGGCACCCACAGTGAAGTTTATGAAACATTTAAAAGTCCTCTGCTTTTCTGAAGTCTGGCATTGCAGACAGGCTCCCAGCCACCACTTCATGACTTTTATTCTCCTTGTGGGAGCTATGAAACTGTTCTCAGCCGGGCACTAGCATGGATGTGGTCCCTGGAGGAGCACTGGCACTTGAGTAGGGTGAATGCAAACCCCAAGCCACAACCATCTAGGGGACATTTATTTGCTCCTCAACAGAGCAGATTCTCTCAAGGTGTGGCACAAAGATGCCATTAGACCATGTGATTGAGAGATCTGAGATCTGCTTAGAATTAAGCATTGGCTCCTCATTGTCCTCCTTATAAATAAACCCTTCTCATAGCACCTAAGGCCCCTCCATGGAACCCTAAGCCTTTTTTCTTGTCCCTCTGCTCTCAGTAGCACAACTTCATTGAACTTAGCAAGTTCCCTGTTGCCCGTCAGGTTTCTTAAGCTATACCCCTGCCTTGGTGAACCCTCTTCCCCCTCCGACTGGGTAGCCTCTAGAGATTTTCAAGTCTCACAGAAATATAGCTTCCTCTTCAAAGCCTCATAGACAAGGTGAGGTGTCCCTCCCCTGCACCTGCAAATCTCCTGTCCTTGGCTCTGGCAAGACCTGGCTGGTAACCTATATAAATAGCTACTGGACTGGAGTTGAAATATCAGGTTGCTCCCACATATATGGGCTGTAGAGTGAAGGCTCCATCAATGATCCTGCCAGGAAGAAACAGCCTTTTATCTAAGAAGCTCCAATGCTCCACCCCCGCCCCAATGAGAATCATGTGCTGTGCCTACTGAGCTCTTTCCATGGTCCAATATTAAAGTATTAACACAACCTTCTTAAGGTTGATTTGTAGTCCATAACTTTTTATTTCCCTCAAATTAATTGACAAGAAACTGAGGCAAAGAGAAATCAGACTTGTCGGAGATCACACAACCAGGAAGTAGCAAGCCAGGTTTCAGATCTAAAACTCCTTGTTTTCTTTTTTTCTTTCTTTCTTTCTCTCTTCCTCCCTCCCTCTCTCCTCCCTCCTTCTTACCTACCATCACTTTACTGAAGTATATTTTGCATTTCATATAATTATTTCGAGCAGACAATTCAAATAATTCTTCATAAATTTACCAAGCTGTACAGTCATAACCATGAAGCACTTTGAGAACATTTCTATCACCCTAATAAGATATTGTATATTCACCATCCATTCCATTTACTACCCCTTAACTTGCCCCAGGCAACCACTAATCTACTTTCTGTCTCGATAGATTTGCCTTTTCTGGCCATTTCATATAAATACTACTACGTAATATATGGTCTCTTGTAGCTGGCTTCTCTGATAACTAAATGAATTAAAAAAAAAAGCTGTGGTGAACATTTGCATCCAAGTTTTTAATGGGGACATATGCTTTCATTTCTCTTCGAGTAAATAGCTAGGATTGGAATTTCTGGAAAATATTGTAAATATATATTTAACTTTTTAAGAAACTGCCAAATTATTTGCCAAAGTGGCTGCACTATTTTGCATTTCCACCAGCATGTATGAAGGTTCCCATTTCTCCACATCTTTGATATTTGTTTTCTGTCATTTTTAGTATACCCTAGTGGGTGTGATAATGACATCTCACTATGGTTTTAATTTGCATTTGCCTGATGACTACTTTGACTGTATTTCCATATGCTTACTAACCATCCAAATTTGTTGATGAAATTTTTATTAAAATATTTTGAACATTTTAAATGGGTTTTTCTCTGCTCATTATTGAGGTATGTGATTATATATTCTGGATATAATTCATCAGATTTGTGTTTTGCAAATATTTTCTCTCAGTCTGCTGTTTGTCTTCTCATTTTCTTCTGTTTTTAAGTGCAAAACTTTTATGTCAAATTTACTCATTTCTTCCTTGATGAACTGTGTTTTTATTGTTATAATTAAAAACTCTTTATCTAACCTGATGCCTCAAAAGTTTTCTCCTAACTTTTATTGTTTTAGAACCTATATTTGCCTATAATTCATTTTCAGTTCATTTTTATGCATGGTGTAAGATAAAAGACTGTCTAAGTTCATCATGAAGACATCCAATTGTCCTATCATTGTTAAAAATGCTATTCTTTCTCCAATGAATTGCCTTGGCATCTTTGTCAAAAATCAATTGAACAAAAATATAAAGATTTATTTTTGGACTTTCAGTTCTGTTCCATTGATCTCTATGTCTATTATTATGACAGTATTATGCCATCTTGACTATAGCTTCATAGTAATTTTTAAAATTAGAAAATGAAAAGTCCTCTAACTTTGCTCTTTTTAAAAAACTGCTTTGGCTATTCTAGATCTTTTGCATTTTGCATAAAAATTTTAGGAACAATTTGTCAGTGTCTACACAAAATATCCCGTCAAGCCTTGTGCTCTTAAAATGATGCTTTTTTGGTCACCAATCTTGCCAACATAACTCTTTAAGACCTTAGGAAACCACATGTCAATCATTCCACCAAGTCTTTACTTATCTCCAACAAGCTCACACATTTGTAAAAAGCAGATACAATCACAATAAAATACAATAAACACACCCTCTTGCTTAGAAAACATCCACTGATGGAGCTTCTAACCCATTCCTCAATTCCCAGATACACTTAGGTTCCTTATCTCCTACCACACATAATAGAAGCATTGCTAGGCAACAACCTCATCCATCTCTAAAGGTGAATGGTTGCTGAGAGAACTAAGCATTTCTACAGAATATATTGCTCATGAAACATACCTAGAGCTACAGTTTCTTGGTGATAGATGGTTGATAATAATCACTAAGATTTTTGGAGCACTTTCTAGGTACAACAAGTGCCATCATTTTATCATCTACAGATAAGAAAACTGGGACCTAGAGAGGTTAAGTAAGCTCATAAGCTAAGAAACCTAACAGAGATGGGATATGGACCTAAGAAGTCTGACATCAGAATCTATACTCAACTTTTACACTACAGCTGCTGATGAAAGACCAGAAAATATAAAGTCAGTGTTATGGTTTGGATCTGGAATGTTCCCCCAAAGGTCCATGTGGTAAAGGATTGCTTCCCAACTGGTGCTATTAGAAGATGCTGGAGCCTTTAGGATGTGGGAGCTAAATGGGAGATCTTCAGGTGACCAGAGGGATGCCCTTGAAGGGGATTGTGGAACCCTGTTCATTTCCTCTTTTCTTTCATTTCCCAGCCATGAGGCCAGTAGCTCTGCCCCTCTACATGTTCCCACAGGCCCATAGCTACTGGGCCAATTGATTACGGATAAAAACCTGGAAAACTATGAGCAAAATAAACCTTATTTCTTTAAAAGCTGGTTATATTACATATTTGTTATAGTAATGGAAAGTTGACAAATACAATCAAACTTTACAGAACCAAGGCTCATTTCATTCATTGATCCATTTCTTTCCCCCCCCCCATTAGGTACTAGGGATTGAATACAAAGGACATTTTACCACAGAGCTACATCCTCAGATCTTTTTATTTTTTCATTCTGAGACAGGGTCCAAGTTGCCCAGGCTGGCCTGGAACTTGCAATCCTCCTGCCTCAGCCTCCCTAGTCACAGGGATTACAGGTGTGTATAATACACCACTACTCCTGGCTCTTTTCTTGAGGTTCTACTAAATGCCCTTTTTAGGCAATGATGTTACAGGGTGAATTGCAATAAAAAAGTAAAACAGAAAATAAATGAATCGATGGGAGTGCAGTGGGTACCCCTGTGGTGATATTATGATATAGGTGGCTATGGGAGTATAAGCAAGGATGCCAACTTAGCATGCAGAAGGGAGTGGAAGAGGTTCTTCCAAGATGAGGAGGTAGGAGTGTAAGCTTTTGGGATAAGAAAGAGTGAAACAAACAAAAGAAAAACATGAGAAACAGACATGCATAAGACAGCATGGCATCTGGGAACCTTGCTTGGTAGGTTGAAAACACTCCAGAGAACAAGGCTGAAGTGATGACCTCGAATGTATAATCCAGTTGTTGCAGAAACATGTGTGCTTCATCTCAAATATCAAATGTAGCAAGATGGAGGAAGTTATGTGTAGTGAAGAATTTACTGAGGACTCTGAAACAAAAAACTTGGTTCCCACTAAGAATGTGAAGACTTCATATACATTAGAAAAAAGTCCAGCCACTGCTATATATTTCATGGCTTCCCTACATTCTATACCAAAAGAAAGGAAGGAAGGAAGAAAGAAAGCGATATATTTCCCTTAAAGAACATATACTAAGCCAGGCATAGGGACACTTGACTATAATCCCAGTGACTTGGAAGGCTGAGGCAAGAGAATCCTGAGTTTGAGGCCAGCCTGAGCAATTTAGCGAAACCCTAAGCAATTTAGCGAGACCCTGTCTCAAAATAAAAAGTTAAAAAGGGCTGGGGATGTGGTTCAGTGATTAAGCGCCCCTGGGTTAAATCCCCAGTACCAAAAAAATTAAAAAGGAACATATACTAAGACATCTTCTGATGTCAGGGGATTTTCAGTGTCTCCATTCCCTTCCCTTTTACGATGACAGACCTCCCAAAATTCTGCATATATTATGTTTACCATCCCGCTTACCACTGTTGAATGAACCAGGGGTAGGCACTTGCACTACACTGATCAAGTCATTTAATTTTGGAATTGAAAGACTGCTAGTTAATCTTAAAGGACCCTGGAAGTATAATGGTGAGATGGCTACACTCACTTTATGGATTAGAGATGCAGAAGTCTTGGGTCTGTCAGAGTAAGAATGAAACAACCAAAGTTAAACAAGGTGTGGCAGGTGTTTCTAATGGCCTTCAATCTGTCTAGACTCAGCTTAACTTCTGCCCTTATAAAAAACTGCCCTAAGGGGCTGGGGTTGTGGCTCAGTGGTAGAGTGCTTGCCTGGGTACTGGGTTCAATTCTCAGCACTGCATATAAATAAATAAAAGTCCATTGACAACTAAAAGAAAAAAAATTTTAAAGAAATCCCCCTAAGACAGTGTTTGCTCCTCACAAATATTGAATCATGGCTATTGCAATTTTTTAAAAACGTGAATCCTCTCCCTAACACTACAAAGGTGAGCCTGGCTGTTCAGCTCAATGATAGGTAGAATGCTAGTCTTCAAGAGTAAAACAAGTAGAAAACAAAAGCTGGCCACAAGCCAAGTTGTTCCAACCTAGCTTAAAGAAGCAAACCAACAAATATCAACCTGAAGATATTTATTTGATAAAATAATCTCATCAAATCCAACAAAAATGTTAGATGGAGAATCTTAAACAGCATCAGAGCTAAGTTGAACCAAATTATTCATGTTTGGATAAGAAACTTTATTAAAAAAAAATAACAGGACTAATCATCTTAGGGTTCCTTCTCTCCTGAATTCTGTGGCAAGTTTTTCCAGCCAACTCCATTCCCTTCCCCAACTCCATACCCCTCCTACTCATTCTTCCATAACACCCTGGGATGTTTTCTCTCTTATCTAGGACTTTTCCCAATTCTTTAAAATTTGTATATTGTTGATAACTATTATTACTACAAGCCAAATTGTATATAGAGCTTGACTTTTTCATGAACTCCCAATTTTGACAGTCTTTTATTAATAGTTAAACATATACAGAGTCTAACAACCTTGTGAAACAAATAAGCAGATAAAGAAACCACAATTCAAATTTTGCCCAAGGTCACAAGGCCAGGAGAATTTGGAGAATTGGGATGTCCTAAAGCCCATACCTTGGTTTGTTCCACCATGATAATAGTACATTGAGATCCTGTGAACCTACTGGGGTAGTATTGAGTGACTTTAACATAACTCAGGAAAGCTATACTCACAATCCTAATATCTCTAAAAACTTTACTGAGCACCTAACTATAGGTAAATTTGTTCTAGCTACTTTGGAAATTTTTAAAATAAAATAGCGTGCTGGTTTTCGAGATTACATACTAATATGTTTGCTTTCATTAAAATGTTCCACTGTATTTTAAGGCAAACTGGCAATAGAGTGAAGAGAAAGAAAGTAACATAAAATACTGATGTACTAGATCTTACAAGATTGCCACTTTTAACCCCAGACTGGGTAAGAAACCCCTTCTAAAGGGAGAATACTAGAAACCTTTATGCCATTCCATCCAACTTATTTATTTATTTATTTACTTATTTTTAAACACAGGATGCTGAAGAGGATTGCTGGAGCCCAGAAATTCAAGCCAGCCTGAGCCACACAGCAAGACTCCTTGCAAGAAAGAAGGGGGTGGGGGAGAAAAAAGATCAAATAACCAAAATACCCAGGATGGAACCATTCATACATATCATAGAAGGCAAGAATTTACTTAGAACATGACTCCCTTATACTTACAAAGCACTTTTAGCTTCATTCTTCACTGTTCTTTAAGTCTTTTAACTCCATATGGAACTGGATTGGGAGGACTTCACTATTGGAAGTTAAATGTATGAAGATGACCACTGATGTTTTGAGTTGTCAGGCAGAGATGCAAGAAAAAAATCAACTGTCAATTTTTAAGAACATTTTTCTAGCTGTAAAGATGATGGAATTGTTTTTCATCAACATGTGTAACCTGTGCACTCTGAGTATATATTGGTTCCAATGCAGTCTGAATTCTCCCCTTGTGAGGACAATGGAGAAATATTTGCTCCCTTCATCCAGTATTTTTATAGCACAGAACACTTTAGGTTTGCTTTATATACCATGAATTGGAAAACAGAAAAGAAAATCCAAGGATACTTACATATTATCTAAGATAAAAATATATTAGAAAATTTGGTAATTTAGTAAATGCAGTCGTATCATACTGTGTACTACAACTGTTCTAAATCAATGAAAACTGAAATATTGGGAAAAATCAAAATCAGAGGATATTTTGGAAGATTTTCTACCACTTTCACTCTTCTTGAAAGTACACCTAAAAGGAACCCTGAGTATCCTGATCATTTCAACATGCACAGCACACAAAATATTTAGGGTGTCAAAAATCAAGACAAAACAAAAAACCTTCCAGAAGTATTTCTCTTGCAATCCTAACCTTTTACTGATTCAATACCACAAGTCAGATATCCTTATCAATATTTTCTTTTCAAAAAACACACCTATAAAAAATGACTACAACTATTACTTGGGAAACAGTGACATCTTCTGGTAGTTTATAGAATAAATATATTTAAGCCAAACATTTTCCCCCACAGAAACCAGCCACTATTCTAAAAGGATAGATTTATTCTATCCTTTATTGAGCCCATAAGCATGTTTTCTTAAAGTTCTGAAATAAAGTATAAATTTATTGAGCCCCTAAGCATGGATTCTTGAAGTTCTTAAATATTCAATAAACTATAAATAATTAGTGAACAATATTATAGCTCACTTATTTTGCTCCTTGCCTTCCTGTCATCCTTGGTTCTAACAGAAAAATTTTAAGTAGATAACATTATTATTTCCAGTATTCTTGATCATCAAAAGTTATCTGAAGGGGCTGGGGTCATGGCTCAGTGGTAGCGCACTTTCCTAGCATGCGTGAGGCACTGGGTTTGATTCTCAGCACCACATACAAATAAATAAAAAATAAAGGTCCATCAACAACTAAAAAATATTTTTTAAAAAAGTTATCTGAAGCAGTAGAAGACAGGAAATAATTAAAATCAGAGTTGGAAATAATGAAATTGAAACAAAAAATTTTCAAAAAAAAAATCGACAAAACAAAAAGTTCATTCTTTGAAAAAATAAACAAAATTGATGAACCCTTAGCCAAGCTAATGAAGAAAAAGAGAGAGAAAACACAATTACTGAAATTTGAGATGAAAAAGGAAATATCATCATGGACACGACTGAAATAGATAAAAATCAGAAGCTACTTTGAAAATCTATACTCCAAAATACTTCTCCTAGCAGCATGTGTGTGTACATATATATATATATATATATATATATATATATATATATATATATATATATACACACACACACACACACACGCGCGTGTGTGTGTGTGTGTGTGCGCGCGTGTATAAAGCCACTCCATCTAAAAATGGCTTAGTATTAAATTCAGAGTCTTATTAGTGAGGGTGCAATGAGGAGACAAACCATAACAGCTACTTGAACAGAAAATATAGTACTTGCTAACCAGTAGAAGCTGGTTAACTATTTTAAGGGATAAAAGAGGACTTGAAGTGAGTACAGAAGTAGCAGGTGCTTAAAAAAAAAAAAAAAAAAAGGCAGCTACTACCTCTAGGCTAAGGAAAGGTAAAAAAAAAAGAAACGAACTAGAAACTCAACAGAGGCTCTCTTCCTTCCCTACTCCACTCCCATAGTGAAAGTCACATTCTTATGAAGGTGTGGTTTCCACAGGAACATGCAGTCTTCCAGAGTGGCAAAGTTGCCAGCAAAACAACCCACTGGAGCTGTGCCTCTGTGGCAGGAAGGGAGGATATAACTTGAGATGTAGCTGGAGCTCCTCTGCTTGGGCTAGGGGGCTCCTACAGTGAATAATAATGGAGACACAGAACCCAGAAATAAAGGCTCAGTTTGCTGCGATTGCTCTGCAGTGGCTCTCCAGTGGCCTCTTGATGAAGTCCAACCTTCTGCCAGCTAGTGAAGGAGGAGTTCATAGAGTCCTGCTCCAGTAGCACAAAGCAGGGCAAAAAAAAAAAAAAGAGGAGCTAGGAGAGAGTTGATTATTATCACTGATCACTCCAATAGCCACTCAACTTCTATATATACCCATATTATCCAATGCAATACCTACTAACCATACATAGTCACTGAGATTTGAAATATGAATAGTCTGAATTAAAATATGCTAAATATAAAATATAGGTTGGATCTCAAAGTACCAAAAAGGAATGTAATTACTTTATAAAAAAGTAAACAAACTCATTAATTTTTAATATCAATCCCATGCAGAAATTATATTTTGGGTATATTAAAATTAATTTTGAGACTACCAAGGGAGGTCAAGCCCTGCGGCCCAGATCCACCCACACCTGCCTGTGCAGGTCCCAGGCTCATAGAAGGCCCAGTCCACCCCTCCCCCAGCAGGGCAGACACCCATCAGAGTCTAGCCCCGAGTGCAGGACCACCCCTTCCGACCAACAGACTACCAAGAGAGGTCAAGCCCAGCGACCCAGATCCATTCATGCAGACTTGCACAGGGCCCAGGTCCAGGATGGAGTAGCATACATTGAGGGACACCAGCAGGGTCTGGAAGCCCAACCTCAAGCTGAGGTACAGACAATCTGTACAGATATTTCAAGAATATAGGGGAAAAACTGTAATATCTCAGATCCACACTGTAAGAAAGGAAGATACATAGACAACATGAAAAAACAAGGGAGGAAAGTGCCCCAAACAAACCAGGACACTATAATAACAGAACCCATGGACAGCAAAGTTGATAAAATGTCAGAGGAGGAGTTCAGAAGGTTCATAATTAAAATGATCTGTGAATTAAAGAATGAACTAAATGAGCAATACAGGCAAAAATTGATCACTCCAACAATGAGATAAGAGAGCAAATACAGGTAGCAAAAGATTACTTCAAGAGAGAGAGAGAGACTCTGGAAAAAAACAATCAGAAATCCTTGAAATGAAGGATACAATAAATCAAATAAAAAACTCAATAGAAAGCATAACAAACAGACTATATTATTTGGAAGAAAGAACGTCAGACAATGAAGACAAAGTATACAAGCTGGAAAATAAAGTTGATAACACAGTGAAGATAGTTACAAACCATGAACATAACATATAAGAATTATGGGACAGCATCAAAAGACCAAATCTAAGAGTTATTGGGATAAAGGAAGGCACAGAATTTCAAACCAAAGGAATGCACAATCTCTTCAATGAGATAATATCAGAAAATTTCCCAAACATGAAGAATGAATTCTAAAACCAAATACAAGAGGCTTACAGGACATCAAATGTACAAAATCACAACAGATCTATACCAAGGCACATTATAATTGAAATGCCTAGCATACAGAATACGGATAGAATCTTAAAAGCCACAAGAGAGGAATCAGATCACATATAGGGGGAGACCAATTGGTATGTCAGCAGATTTTTCAACCCAGACCCTCAAAGCCAGGAGATCGTGGAACAACATATACCAAGCTCCGAAAGAAAATGGACACCAACCAAGAATCTTATTCCCAGCAAAACTCAGCATTAGATTTGATGATGAAATAAAAACCTTCCATGATAAACAAAAGTTAAGAAAATTTACAACTAGAAAGCCTGCACTACAGAACATCCTCAGCAAAATATTCCAAGAAGAGAAAATGAAAAACAATGATGAAAATCAGCAGGAGGGATTACACTAAAGGAAAATCTAATCAGAGGAGAAACCAAGTCACATTAAATACCAAAAATAAACAAAAATGGCTGGGAATACAAATCATGTCTCAATAATAACCCTGAATGTTAATGGCCTAAACTCACCAGATTAGATTTAAAAAAAAAAAAAAAAAAAAAGACCCAACAATATGCTGCCTCCATCTCATAGAAAAAGACATCCACAGACTGAAGGTGAAGGGTTGGGAAAAATCATACTACTCACAAGGACTGCAGAAGCAAGCAGGGTTTTCCATCCTCCTACCAAATAAAGTAGACTTCAAACCAAAGTCAATCAAAAAGGATAAAGAAGGACATTACATACTGCTCAAGGGAACCATACACCAACAAGACTTAACAATAATAAATATGTATGCCCCAAACAATGGAGCTTCTACGTTCATCAAACAAACTCTTCTCAAGTTCAAGATCAAACAGACCACAACACAATAATTTTGGGTGACTTTAACACATCTCTTTCATCATTAGATTCTTCGAAACAAAAGCTGAACAAAAACTATAGAACTCAATAATACAATCAGCAATTTAGACTTAACTGACGTATATAGACTATTTCATACTTCAATGAGAGAATATACTTTCTTCTCAGCAGCACATGGATCCTTCTCTAAAATAGACCATATACTCTGCCACAAAGCAACTCTTAGCAAATATAAAAAAGTAGGGATACAACCCTGCATTCTATCAGATCATAATGGAATGAAATTAGAAATCAATGATAAAATAAGAAATAAAATCCACTCCAATACCTGGAGACCAAATAATATGCTACTGAATGAACAATGGTTGCAGAAGACATCAAGGAGAAGATTAAAAAAAATTTAGAGGTTAATGAGAACACAGACACAACATATCGAAATCTCTGTGACACTATGAAGTGTTCTAAAAGGAAAGTTCATTGCATGGACTTCATTCCTTAAAAGAAGAAAAAGTCAACAAATAAATGACTTAACATTACATCTCAATGCCCTAGAAAAAGAAGAACAAATCAACACCAAAAGCAGTAGAAGACAGGAAATAATTAAAATCAGAGCTGAAATCAATGAAACTGAAACAAAACAAAAAAAAAACTGAAAAAACTGACAGAACAAAAAGTTGGTTCTTTGAAAAAATAAATAAAGTTGACAGACCCTTAGCCATGCTAATGAAAAGAAGGGGAGAGAAAACTCAAATCACCAACATACATGATGAAAAAGGAAATATCACAACAGACATTACAGAAATACAGAAGATAATTAGAAATTATTTTGAAAACTTATACTCCAATAAAATAGAAAATATCAAAGGCATGGACAAATTTCTAGAGTCATATAATTTTCCCAAATTGAATCAGGATGATATACACAATTTAAACAGATCAATTTCAAGTGACGAAATAGCAGAGACCATCAAAAGTCTACCAACCAAGAAAAGCCCAGGAGCAGATTGATACACAGCCGAATTCTACAAGACTTTTAAAGAAAAACTAATATCAATACTCTTCAATTTATTTCAGGAAATAGAAAAAGAGGCAGCACTTCCAAACTCATTCTATGAAGCCAATATCACCCTGATTCCAAACCAGGAAAAGACAGATCAAAAAAGAAAACTTCAGACCAATATCTCTAATGAACATAGATGCAAAAATTCTCAATAAAATTCTGGCAAATCGAATACAAAAACCTATCAAAAAGATTGTGCACCACGATCAAGTGGGATTCATCCCAGGGATGCAAGATTTGTTCAACATAAGGAAATCAATAAATGTAATTCATCACACATCAATAGACTTAAAGATAAGAATCTTATGATCATTTCAATAGACACACAAAAAGCATTTGACAAGATACAGCACCCCTTCATGTTCAAAACACTAGAAAAATTAGGGATAACAGGAAGATATCTCAACATCATAAAGGCTACCTATGCTAAGTTCCAGGCCAACATCATTCTAAATGGAGAAAAATTGGAGGCTTTCCCTCTGAAATCTGGAACAAGACAGGGATGCCCTCTTTCACTACTTCTATTTAACATAGTTCTTGAAACACTAGACAGAGTAATCAGACAGATGAAACAAATTAAAGGGATACATATAGGAAAAGAAGAACTCAAATGGGCACTATTTGCTGATGATATGATTCTACACCTAGAAGACCCTAAAAGTTCTTCTAGAACTAGTAAATGAATTCAGCAAAGTAGCAGGATATAAAATCAACTCCCATAAATCAAAGGATTTCTGTTTATCAGTGATTAAATCCTCAGAAATGGAAAGAGGAAAACTACTCCATTTACAATAACCTCAAAAAAAAAATACTTGGGAATCAACTTAACAAAAGAGGTGAAAGAGCTATATAATGAAAATTACAGAACCCTAAAGAAAGACGTCAAAAAAAAACCTTAGAAGATGGAAAGAAGATCTATCTTGCTCTTGGATAGACAGAATTAATATTATCAAAATGACCATACTTCCAAGAGCAATATACAGACTTACTGCAATTTCTATCAAAATCCCAATGACATTCCTCATAGAAATAGAAAAAGCAATCATGAAATTCATCTGGAAAAATAAGAGACCCAGAATAGCTAAACAATCCTCAGCAGGAAGAGTGAAGCAGGTGGCATCACTATACCAGACCTTAAACTATAATACAGAGCAATAGTAACAAAAACAGCATAGTATTGGCACCAAAATTGAGTGGTACAAAATAGAGAACACAGAGACTAACCCACAAAATTACAATTATCTTGTATTAGACAAAGGTGTAAAAAACATGCATTGGAGAAAAGATAGCCTCTTCAACAAATGGTGCTGGGAAAAATGGAAATCCATATGCAATAAAATGAAATTAAACCTCTATCTCTCACCATGTACAAAACTCAACTAAAAATGGATCAAAGACTTAGGAATAAAACCAAAGACCCTGCATCTAATAGAAGAAAAAGTAGGCCCTAATCTCCATCATGTGGGATTAGGCCCCAACTTCCTTAAGAATTAAGATCAAGAATCAATGGGATGGACTCAAACTAAAAAGTTTCTTCTCAGCAAAAGAAACAATCTGTGAGGTGAATAGAGAGCCTCCATCTTGGGAGCAGATCTTTATCCCTCACACATCAGATAGAGCACTAATCTCTAGGGTATATAAAGACTCAAAAAGCTAAGCACCAAAAAAGCAAATAACCCAATCAATAAATGGGCCAAGACCTAAACAGACACTTCTCAGAAGATGATATGCAATCAATCAACAAATATATGGAAAAATATCCATCATCACTAGCAATTAGAGAAATGCAAATCAAAACCACTCTAAGTCACTCCAGTCAGAATGGCAACTATTATAAAGACAAACAATAATAAGTTTGGCAAGGATGTGGGGAAAAAGGTACACTCATCCACTGCTGGTGGGACTGCAAATTGGTGCAGCCAATATGGAAAGCAGTATGGAGATGTTCTTGGAAAATTGGGAATGGAACCACCATTTGACCCAGCTATCCCTCTCCTCAATCTATACCCAAAGGACTTAAAAAACAGCACACTACAGGGACACAGCCACATCAATGTTTACAGCAGCACAATTCACAATAGCTAAACTGTGGAACCAACCTAGATGCCTTTCAATAGAAGGAAAAAAAAAAACTGTGGCATATATACACAATGGACTATTACTCAGCAAAAAAGAGAATAAAATCATGGCATTTGCAAGTAAATGGATGGAGTTAGAGAAGATAATGCTAAGTGAAGTTAGCTAATCCCCAAAAAAACAAATGCCCAGTGTTTTCTTTGATATAAGGGGGCTAATTCATAGTGGGTCAGGGAGAGGGAACATAAGAGGAATAGATGAACTCTAGATAGAACAGAGGGGTTGGAGGGGAGGGGAGGGAGCATGGGGTTATAATTGATGGCGGAATGTGATGATCATTATTATCCAAAGTACATGTATGAAGACATGAATTGGTGTGAATATACTTTGTATACAACCAGAGATATGAAAAATTGTGCTCTATATGTGTTATAAGAATTGTAATGCATTCCACTGTCATGTGTAAATAAAAAATTTTAAAAATTAAATTAATTTCACCTATTTTTAATTAGAATACTGGGAATTTTTAAATTATGTATGTGGTTTACCTTAGGTAGATAATCCTCCCTGAGTGGCTGGAACAACTTAGCTACTCTGGATAGAAAAAGCTTCTAACATTCAACAGGCTCCATTTTAGTGGAAGGGCTTTCCAACAGCACCCTCATTCAAGTTTATAAGCTTTAATTCTGTTATATAGTGGTACTGCAACCACTACTAACCCAGGTTCTCCGGTCCTCCTCACAATTCAAAGCACCTGAGCTTTGTTTTAACTATGTAAACTCCTTTTCTGTCATCTCCTTCTCCTCCCTCTTCAACACCAATTTTTTTCCAATATAAATATATTTATAGCACCATATAAATACTGAATTTATACTTGCTACATACATCAGTTTCAACAAAACTTCTCCCAGAAAAATGCATAAAATAAAGAATGCAATGTGGTAAAGAGCACTGACTTCAGATCAGGAGGAAAAAGCTAGCTTTTACTCCTGCCTCTGACCTCCTTGGGTAAGCCACATAAGTCTCAGGCCCCCTGTTTCTACATCTGGTCTGAGAGGCAGGGCTGAATTACCACAATTTAATTCAAATTATAGGTCATAAAATCCTTTTAGGAAAAAAAAAAAAAACCTTTTAGAGATTAAAATTAACTTTGTAAGAAAATACTAAAAAAAATAGAGTACACTACATTTATTAAAGACATTTTATCAAACTTATGTTCCATGTATATATATTTTTGTAGCAGTTGCAATATAAAATGCATGTCTTACTGCATGTTAAGAGATTGAAGCTCTGATGCAGGTAATCTCTTAAAATCCTCTATAGTTTGGATTCTTACAGATTCATTTGTTCTAAAATTATTCCAAGACCAGTAAATCACAAGTATAAAAACCACAACTTAATATGGAAAGGTTTATCAAAGCTAAAATTTATTTAGTGCATACTCTGCTTGCTATCATGTATTTTCACATATATATTTAATATGTAAAAGCAACCATGTGAGTATTTACAGGTTCAAAAAAATAAAAACACCACTCACTTCCTTGTTCAATAAAAGGAGTTATAAGCATTCAAAAAAAAAAGAATACACCAGACTTAGGCTTAGTCTATTTCCATTTCCTTTTATACATCTTCTACATATATTACACACTTTTAGCATTACATGAAAAGAGAATGAAAGGCAATCTTTGCTATAATTTTTGTCTACGGGTGCTCTTTAACTTACCAATTTTCTACTCTAAGCACAAAGGACTTAAAATATCTGCAATGATTATAAAGGGATCTAGTGTCAAAACAATTTCATAAAAGTGTAGCACCATTCCCTCAGTGAAAGAGCAAATTTTAGCCAGTGAGAATTACTTAAGAATGATATGATTTTTTCATATAACAACTTTTCATTTTTAGAAGTTCAAGTCAAATAAACTGTTATATTAAGATTTCCTTCTAATTAAGAATTCAACACTGGCATCAAGTTATTTTATAAGGTTAAAAAATAATTCCCCAGGGGCTGGATGGAGTGTGGCTCTGTGGCAGAACATTTGTCTAGCACATGTGAGGCACTGGGTTCAATCCTTAGCACCACATAACAAATAAAATAAAGGTATTCTGTCCATCTACAACTTAAAAAAAAAAACTTAAAACAATAAAAATTTCCTAATAAGTCACTACTAAATTGTTACAAAGAAAAGTTCTCCTATAATCCATCTTATTCTACATGTAAACTTTTCCCAAAAGAAATATTAATATTATACTAAAAACAAGACAGCTAATTTGGTCAAGTTGTAGATGTATTTGACAAAAACATTTTTGATCTTCCAAGTGTTTTTCATTTCTTGGTTAAGTTTCTTTAGCAATCTTATCAGTCCTTCCAAATTCATGCTACAAAGTATTTAGCTTCAAAAACCAGACATGAGAGCTGACTTATTTTTTTAAGTGCCCTCTGAACTGAACGCTATTATTAATATTAAGCAATATTAATGTCATCACATTTTGTAGTCAAGTACCGCATATTAAATATATTGTGTGTACGTGTATGTGTGTGTTTTTCAACAAATATTTAATTCCAATGAATAAACATAGTACCAGCACACTAAACTTCATATGATTTATTTTAAATGATTGCTGGCTCCAGATAATTAAAAACCACAAACTGTATGGCAGCAACTATAATACATACACAGTTCTTTAAAAGTTTTAAAGTTATCACATAACGGTGAAATATAATTTTTAAAAATACAAATGACATTTATAGCATAAGGCTCTGTGGTTGAAAAATCAGCAAATTAAAAAAAAACATCTGAGACAGATTTTGAAAAATAAAATGTTTCCTGTTAGGAGAATTTATTCTTTGCTTTCTAAAAATGGCTGATTATGAACATTACAATGTACAAACAAAAAGTTCCTGGAGTCCCTAGAAAAGAAAGAATTAATAGTAACAACTTATGAGTTCAGATTATCATGGCAACTGAAAATTAATCTGTGGGTAGCCAGAACACATAACTGCTCATTTTTAAAGTTTATTACATTTAAAACAATACAGAAGAAATCTCAAAAGTTTACTCATGAAATATAGTTTAATTCTTACAAATTTCTTTTTGAAAATGTGATTCATATATGCTACAACCTCAGAAGTTGAAACCGCAGAATCGGAAACAGAATATAAAGGCAGTAGTCAGGGAAATCACATCAGAGTGCTTCGTCAAATATCAGTACAAATCAGTACATACCTCTTCTGTGACACAGTAGGGGAAAAAAATGGATTCTAAATATATCCAAGTAAATGCAGAAAAATACATTGCTATTTGAGGCAGATCATGCTAAAATATAATTCACAATGATTAGTTTGCATTTGAGATGGTTGTTAATGATGCTTTTAAACCAATGAAATCAAATTAAATTTTTCAGTATTTCTCAGACTTTTGTACTCAACATTAGTTCATCAAAAAAGCTTAAATGATTGAAAAAAGCAAATGACCTGACCCTTCTTTTTATGCTTATCATTTTCTCAAACTAAATGCAAACAAATCAATATAGCATCAAGATTTTTCACATACTAAAATGAAGACTAATGACTTCTGAAGGTAGACTGTACCACACAGTATGTAACAGGTGAGCCTGCAGTTACCATCAACTCAATTTTTTAATAACATCAAGATTTACAAGCCAAAATAAACATTTGATTTAAAAATTCTGCTATTCAAGATAACTCAGTTGTCCTTTTTCTCTTTGAGATTGGTAAGGATTGGGTCTCTAAAAACCTGAAGAGTTGTTTGTAAGAGGGAAAAAAAATCCTCAATGCTTTAAAAAACTCAACTGGTTAGGAGTCCATACAATTACTATGCTGGCTGGCATGAAAACATGTGTTTTCTGTCACAGGACCATTCACTTTCCCATAGAAGCAGTTTCTTCAAGCCATCTATACAGAGATGTAAATCAGCTTACCCATGATTAAAACAGAAATAATCCTTGAAAAATAGGAGTAAGAAACCTCACCCAAAAAGATCTTTTAAATCATTGCTAGCTGAACTGCTACTGGTCATAGTAGTTGGTGGCTGTGCAAAATTCTGTGGGCTAAAGAATGGATTACCCTGCATACCAAAGGCAGATTGTCCCATCATGTTCACTTGTGTTCCCATTACTGAACTGCCCATAACTGGAGAACCTTGAGGAGGTACGAACTGATTAAGCCACTGATTTGGTTTCTGTTGTGACAGTTGGTTCATGCTAACTTTTGGTTTCTGGGGGCCAAAGAGATTATTAAGGGCGGACATATCTGTGGGTCTTTGTTGAGTCTGCTTCACACCAGCAGGAGGAACACTCAAAGCACCGAAGTTTGGCAAAGTAGAAGGTGCTCCCAGAGTCATTTTGGTCGCTCCAGGTGTGCTTGTACTACTGAAGAAGTTCTGGTTTGTATTAACTGGCATGTTGAATCCTGAAGTCTGAAACCCCATGTTTGCATTTAGGCCATTTGTCAAATTTCTCTTTGTATTATCAATTGGTGTAGAAAACATCATACCAAGGCCCGCAGAAGGAACAGAAGTGAAGGTGCTCGAAGTAGAAAGTTTAGGGGTACTAACAGAAAGGCTTGTCAAAGATGACATATTATCCATCAATGTGTCTGTCAAGTCCTTAGTCTGAAAAATATGAGGGAATCACTTTTATCTCCAAGAAATCCAAATTAATTTATAATTGGCAAATATGTGACAAATTAAATTATAAAGGACAAAATTAAAATTAATCTCAAGGGTCTACACTAAGTTAGCAAACTACAGCCTGTAAGACAAATAAAGCCTGCCATCTAAACTTTAAACTCCAATTAAGTGATATATTATCTCTGCAAAGTAAAAATGCATTCTTCTCAATAAACTGATATTACAAAAAAGAATACTATTTTTATATTTTTAATTTCATCAAAATTTCATGGGAATTTGTTCCCTTAATAATTACCTTATAAGATATTCTTAATTTTGCCTCTCCACCTATAAAGAATTTTTTCTCAGAGGAAGAATTTATAATTAAGAGGCAACAGAAAAAAAAATTAAGAAAGCTTTTAAATACAATTACTTCTTAAAATAGTAAGATATGTAAACTCTCTCTCTACAAACAGAGTTTTATTCACTGCCATAGCACCAGCATCCAGAACAATTTCTGGAACATAGTAGGAAGTAAATACTGGTCAGGTGACACAGATACATTTTCCGAAATCAAGTTAAAAAAAACTAATAAACTATAACTGAAAACCAAAAATATAAAACTATTTTTAATTCAAAAATACATAAGCACAGGGCTGGAGTTGTGGCTCAGTGGTAGAGCATTTGCATAGCATGTGTGAGGCCCTGGGTTCAATTCTCAGCACCACATATAAATAAATGAATAAAATAAAGGTCCACCAATGTCTAAAATAAATAAATATATATGTATGTATATATATATATATAATACATAAGAGCATGAATATATTAATAATACTCTTGATCATTTCAAAGTGAAGAGAGTTGAAGAAGAACTATGAGACCTAACTTTTTCAAAAACCTCACCTATTCATTCAGCTTCCTCTTTACTGATAGTAAGCACTATCATGAAACACTGTACATTAGCCAAGTTATGAAGGAACTGCTAGAAAAGCCTTTATGCTCATACTTTTTTTTAGAAACAACCAATTAAATTATTCTTTGAAATACATCTTTTACAAATAATAGTAGGCTAGTTTCTACTCACTAGTAGTATACTTTAATTTATGCAAAAGAAATTAACTCTGACCTGTTTGACTGGAGCAACTGGTTTGTGTACTTGGGGTTTAAGAGGCTGCTGGCTTTTCAACTTCTGTGCCTGCTCCTGTTCTTTTGCTAATTTTTGCTTTTCTTCAAGTGTAAGTGATGCCTTCAAATAAAAGAGAGCAAAAAATCAACTGGCAACTACATAAATCCATTTATAAAACAAAATATTTCTTCTTTAGCTTTAGGCAGAAATTCACAGAGTCTGTGCTAAAATATTTCTAGTATGAAAACAGCTATCATTTTAAAATCGTTTATTAGAAATATCTTGTTCTAGTCAATGAGAATATGATTAAGTTATTTCATTCTGCAATTGAGAGATCTTATTCAACTCTAACTAGTTCTCTCAAAAAAATATTTTAGAAACTTACCAAAAAGCCTAGGAAAAACTAAACAAATACATTCTTACACTACTAACAGCTGCATCAGATCTGAAATCTTTTTCTTTTATTAACAACCTTGCTACCCCTTAAGGTCATCCAACATATTCTCTTATAATTTTACAAACTATTATGACCAGCAGTCCATTTATATGTACAGTACTCATATTTGGTGAATGAAGAGAAGAACAACAGCAGAGGTCAAAAAGTGACGTAAGTATTTTCTTATATTGGTGTAACTAAAATTTCAATAGAAAAGTATCATTGTAGAGTTTACTATTTAAAATTAGAGGAAGAACAAACTTTAATAGGAAACAGAGAAAAAAATCTACTCAGATTTTTAATTCACTATGAGATGGAATCAAATCTATTTTGGAAATTATCTTTCAAATAGCATTGGCTCACCACTAATAAGTCATATTGAGATCATATATTCCTGACAGAATAAACCAAGAGGGGTGTATACTCCAACATTTCTGTGGTATTCTTGCCAAAAATGAATAAATGTTGACTAATTATGAGAAAATAATGGCATACACAAATTGAAGACCATACTACCAAATAACTGACTGTACTCTTCAAAAAATGTTAAGGTAGGGGCTGGGATTGTGGTTCAGTGGTAGCATTTGCCTAGCATGTGTGAGGCACTGGGTTCAATTCTTAGCATTGCATATAAATAAATGAATAAAATAAAAGTCCATTAACAACTAAAAAAATATAAAAAATAATCTTCTTAAAAAAAACCAAAGTAAAAGCCTATAATGAACTATAAAAGTTAAAGTTGTTACCACAGAATGAAAGGGAAGAAGAGAGGTGAAGTTGTTGGGCTAAAAAAAAAAAAAAAAGAAAGAAAGGAAAAAGTTTAGAACTCAAATTGGTGGGATATAGTGAAGAGAGAAATTAAATAACTGAAGAACCACAATTAGGGAGAGCCAAAGGTAGATACACAGCATCAATCTGAAGTGACTGCCATCAATATAGGAAACACAGAGTGAGAAAAGACAGGCAATCTAGAAATGCTACCATGTGGGAGGTCGAGTAATAAAGAAGCCAAAAATCTTAAGCTACATGGGGTAGGTCATGTTCCAACGATGAAGATATTTCATGAAGATAATACAAAAAGATAATTACAAAATGTTTCTTATTAAGATGCTAAATAGTGTTCCCTAATAAAAACCCATGGTTTACAGGAAATCCTTCAATATAAATAAGAGTGCTAAAAAAGAGTAAAGAAACTCACTCTTTTATGTCTATTTTGTAACTCATCTTCTTTACTTTCTGATTCACAAGTCAGAAGGTCTGTTCCAATGTTGTTAAAAACCTTGTCAATCTAGTGAAACAGAAAAATTCCATCATTCAAAGAGACTCCAATAAAAATGTGATTTTATCAGGGAGGAAATAAAAAAATACTTAGAGTAAATGAGAACACTGATACAATATATCAAAATCTCTGGGACACTATGAAGGCAATGCTTAGAGGAAAGTTCATTGCAGTGAATTAAAAGAATAAAAAGTCAACAAATAAATGAGCTAACATTATATCTCAAAGCCCTAGAAAAAGAAGAACAAATCAACACCAAAAGAAGAAGACAGGAAATAATTAAAATCACAGCTGAAATCAATGAAACTGAAACAAAAGAAACAATTCGAAAAATTGATAAAACGAAAAGTTGGTTCTTTGAAAAAATAAATGAAATTGATAAACCTTAGCTACACTGACAAAGAGAAAGAAAACTAAATTACTAAAATATCACGATGGACACTAATAAAATATAGAAGATAATTGGAAACTATTTTAAAAATTTATACTCCAATAAAATAGAAAATCTCAAAGACATCAACAAACTTCTAGAGAAATATGACCTACCCAAACTAAATCAGAAGGACATACACATTCTTTTCTTTTTTTTTTTTTGAGGATTGGTATTATTTTATTTTATTTTATTTATTTTTTTTTATTGTTGGTCGTTCAAAACGTTACATAGTTCTTAATACATCATATTTCACAGTTTGATTCAAGTGGGTTATGAACTCCCCATTTTTACCCCGTATACAGATTGCTGTATCACATCAGTTACCCTTCCATTTATTGACATAATGCCTTTCTAGTGTCTGATGTATTCTGCTGTCTGTCCTATTCTCTACTATCCCCCCTCCCCTCCCCTCTTCTCTCTCTCTACCCCTTCTACTGTAAATCATTTCTTCCATTTGTATTGTCTTGTCTTACCCCTCCTTTCCTCTTATATGTCATTTTGTATAACCCTGAGGATCACCTTCCATTTCCATGCGATTTCCCTTCTCACTTCCTTTCCCTCCCACCTCTCACCCCTGTTAATGTAAATCTTCTTCTCAAGCTCTTCGTCCCTACCCTGTCCTTGTTTCCTCCCCTTATATCAAAGGAGTCATTTGGTATTTGTTTTTTAAAGATTGACTAGCTTCACTTAGCATAATCTGCTCTAATGCCATCCATTTCCCTCCAAATTCTATGATTTTGTCATTTTTTAGTGCAGAGTAATACTCCATTGTGTATAAATGCCACATTTTTTTTATCCATTCATCTATTGAAGGGCATCTAGGCTGATTCCACAATCTTGCTATCGTGAATTGTGCTGCTATGAACATCGATGTAGCAGTGTCCCTGTAGCATGCTCTTATTAGGTCTTTAGGGAATAGACCGAGAAGGGGGATAGCTGGGTCAAATGGTGGTTCCATTCCCAGCTTTCCGAGAAATCTCCATACTGCTTTCCAAATTGGCTGCACCAGTTTGCAGTCCCACCAGCAATGAACAAGAGTGCCCTTTTCCCCCCATCCTCTCCAGCACTTATTGTTGTTTGACTTCCTAATGGCTGCCAATCTTACTGGAGTGAGATGGTATCTTAGGGTAGTTTTGATTTGCATTTCTCTGACTGCTAGCGATGGTGAGCATTTTTTCATGTACTTATTGATTGATTTATGTCCTCCTCTGAGAAGTGTCTGTTCAGGTCCTTTGCCCATTTATTGATTGGGTTATTTGTTATCTTATTGTCTAATTTTTTGAGTTCTTTATATATTCTGGTTATTAGGGCTCTATCTGAAGTGTGTGGAGTAAAGATTTGTTCCCAGGATGTAGGCTCCCTGTTTATCTCTCTTATTGTTTCTTTTGCTGAGAAAAAACTTTTTAGTTTGAGTAAGTCCCATTTGTTGATTCTATTTGTTAACTCTAGCGCTATGGGTGTCCTATTGAGGAATTTGGAGCCCGATCCCACAGCGTGTAGATCATAACCAACTTTTTCTTCTATCAGATGCCGTGTCTCTGATTTAATATCAAGCTCCTTGATCCATTTTGAGTTAACTTTTGTGCACGGCGAGAGATAGGGATTCAGATTCATTTTGGTGCAAATGGATTTCCAGTTTTCCCAGCACCATTTGTTGAAGATGCTATCCTTCCTCCATTGCATGCTTTTAGCCCCTTTATCAAAAATAAGATAGTTGTAGTTTTGTGGATTGGTTACTGTGTCCTCTATTCTGTACCATTGGTCCACCCGCCTGTTTTGGTACCAGTACCATGCTGTTTTTGTTACTATTGCTCTGTAGTATAGTTTGAAGTCTGGTATCGCTATACCGCCTGATTCACACTTCTTGCTTAGTATTGTTTTTGCTATTCTGGGTCTTTTATTATTCCATATGAATTTCATGATTCTTTTATCTATTTCTACAAGAAATGCTGTTGGGATTTTGATTGGCATTGCATTGAACTTATAGAGAACTTTTGGTAATATCGCCATTTTGATGATGTTAGTTCTGCCTATCCATGAGCAGGGTATATTTTTCCATCTTCTAAGGTCTTCTTCTATATCTTTCTTTAGGGATCTGTAATTTTCATTGTATAAATCTTTCACCTCTTTCGTTAGGTTGATTCCCAAGTATTTTATTTTTTGGGGGGATATTGTGAATGGAGTAGTAGGACATACACATTCTAAGCAGATCAATTTCAAGCAATGAAATAGAAGATGCCATCAAAAGCCTACCAACCAAGCAAAACCCAGAACCAGATGGATTCTCAGCAGAGTTCTATAAGATCTTCAAAGAATTAATACCAATACTCTTCAAATTATTCCATGAAATAGAAAAAGAGGGAGCCCTTCCAAACTCATTCTGTGAGGCTAGTATCATCCTGATACCAAAACCTGACAAAGACACTACTCAATGAAAGAAAACTTCAGACCAATATCCCTGATGAAGACGCAAAAATTCTTAATAAAATTCTGGCAAATCGCATACAAAAACTTATTAAAAAGATAGTGCACCATGATCAAGTGGGTTTCACTCCAGGGACGCAAAGCTGCTTCAACATACAGAAATCAATAAACATAATAAACCACATCAATAGACTTAAAGATAAGAGTCATATGATTATCTCAATAGATGCAGAAAAACCATTTGACAAAATACAGCACCTCTTCATGTTCAAAACACCATGTTCAAAACTAGGGACAGTAGGACCATACCTCAATACTCTAGAAGTTATGCATGCATGCTAGGGTTGTGGCTCATGGGAGAGCACTTGCCTAGCACATGTGAGGCGCTGGGTTTGATACTCAGGGAGGGAGGGAGGGAGGGAGGGAAGGAAGGAAGGAAGGAAGGAAGGAAGGAAAGAAGGAAGGAAGGAAGGAAGGAAGGAAGGAAGGAAGGAAGGAAGGAAGGAAGGAAGGAAGGAAATAAAGATTATTTCCATTTGTAACTTTTAAAAAAAGAGTTTATTAAACAAAAAAGAAATTTAAAAGCTATGTATGCTAAACACAAGACAAACATCATTCTAGATGGAGAAAAATTGAGAGCATTCCCTCTAAAAGCTAAAACAAGACAAGGATGCCCTATTTCACCACTTCTACTCAACATAGTCCTTGGAACTCAATTCAGAGCAATCAGAAATTAAAGGGATACAAACAGGAAAAGAGCTCAAACTATCACTATTTGCTGAGGACATGATTCTATATCTAAAAGAGCCAAAAAATTCTACCAGAAAAACTTCTAGAACTAATAAATACATTAGCAAAGTAGCAGGATATAAAATCAATACCCATAAATCAAATGCATTTCTATACATAAGTGATGAATTCAATGTGAAAAAAATTAGGAAACTACTCTATTCACAACAGCCTCAAAAAATAAAATAAAAAACTTGGGAATCAATCTAACAATAGAGGTGAAGGGTTAGGGTTGTGGCTCAAAGGTAGAGCACTTGCCTAATATGTATGAGGCACTGGGTTTGATTCTCAGCACCACATATAAATAAATAAACACTGACAACTAAAAAAGAAAAAAAGAGGTGAAAGACCTCTACAATGAAAACTACAGAACACTAAAGAAAAAAAAATTGAAGAAGACCTTAGAAGATGGAAAGATCTCCCATGTTCTTGGATAGACAGAATTAATATTGTCAACATGGCCATCCTACCAAAAGCACTATACAAAATTAATGCAATTTCCATTAAATTTCTGAAGATGTTCTACATAGAAAAAGAGAAAGCAGTCATGAAATTCATTTGGAAGAATAAGAGAAACAAAATACCAAAGCAATCCTTAGCAAGAAGAACAAAGCAGGAGGCATCACAATACCAGACCTTAAATTATAATACATAGCAACAGGAACAAAAACAGCATGGCACTGGTACCAAAATAGACATGTAGTCCAATGGTATAAAATAGAAGACATAGAGACAAACCCACATAAATACAATTATCTCATACTAGACAAATGTGCCAAAATATACATTGGGAAAAGATAGCCTCTTCAACAGATGGTGCTAGGAAAAGTGGAAATCCATATGTAACAAAATGAAATTAAACCTCTCACCCTGCACAAAACCAACTCAAAGTGTATTAAAGATTGAGGCACTAGAACAGAGACACTGCACTTAATAGAAGGAAAAGGAGGCTCAAATCTTCATCATGCCAGCTTAGGTACTGACTTACTGAATAAAAATGCTGGCCCAAGAAGTAAAATCAAGAATCAATACATAGAATGGATTCAAACTAAAAAGCTTCTTCTCAGCAAAGGAAACAATCAATAACATAAAGAGAGACCCTATAGAATAGAAAAAAATCTTTACCACATGCACCTCAGATACAGCACTAATCTCCAGGATATATAAAGAAGTCAAAAACTGGCACTGTGTATAGCCAGAGGAATGAGAAGTTATGTTCCATTTGTGTTTAATGTATCAAAATGCATACTACTGTCACATATAACTAAGTAGAACAAGTTGTTTTAAATTTTTTTTAATTGATACATACAAACCTTATAAAATAATATTCCAGATGGAGACAAAGATTAGTTTCAAAACTAAAACACCTTACCTAAGATTTGTCAAGAAGCCACCTCACATAAGACTCAGTCTCTCATTTTATTCCATGTTAAGATAACCATTCAAGTTCATTTCTTTTAGATTTAAGTTCAAAACATAGACTTTTGTTATAAAGATTACTATAATCTCAAAATAAACAATACTACTGTGTGTATGTGTGTGTGTAAGTAAACTTTAAAATTACAAAAAAAATACGTTCCTTGGTTTATGGCTATTACACAAATTAAATCCTTTTACTCTGTTAAAAAAAAATGTGACTTTATTGCTTAAAAGGCCCCTAAATAAAGCACACCATTAAGTACTTCCTGCAAAAATTAAATATCTTACCTGATTCCCAACATTTGTAACTTTTATCTCCTCAGAAGCATTCATTGAATTTCCTATGTCCAAAGATCTATAGAAGAGTTGAATTATAACAAAGCAATAAAAACAAATGCATATTTTAAAATACACATCCTAAAAACTGTTTGCCTTCAGAATTTATTAGAATCCAAATAAATTGCAACATCATTCTTTAGAGAGAGTATAATATTGTCCACTGTTTGCTACTAATAATATCTGCTTGTTCAAAAAAATAACTTTTGTCATCATTATCCAAAGAACATGTATGAAGACACAAATTGGTGTGAATATACTTTGTACAATCAGAGATATGAAAAATTTGAGCTCTATATGTGTAATATGAATTATAATGTATTCCACTGTCATATATAAATAAAAACAATTTAATAAAAAGATAACATTTGTATAAAAGTCCTTTTTAAAAACTCAACATTTGAGATAAGGTGTTTAATAACCTGCAATTACAAGTCCAATGGCTAAAACTGACAAAATTCTATTTCTGAGAAAATCCCTTATGTAGAGAAAATGCTAAGATTACAGTATATTACATTTTTGTACTCAGAAGTCATATTAGATTTTTCAACATCCTATTTTATCTCAATTCAACTTAATGTGTCAGAAAATTTTTAAATATGGTTAAATTAAAATCCAGCAATTTTTCTGTTCCATATTCTAAAATATCAATCATGAGGTAATTTTTATCTCACTACTGGACAATGTGTAATTCATTTACAACCTACTTACTTCTGCTGTTCTTGCATTATATGAAGTTGCTCCAGTTTAGTCTTATGTTCAGACTCCAATCTACTAAGCATCTCTTTTATGACGGAAATGAAAGAATTGAACTGGTATAATAAGAAATTGATATGGTTATAAAATTTCAAGTTTGCAGTAATCAATTAAGGTAAATAAGCTAATCACAATTGTGTATTTTTCCAGTGGCTCACAACAAGCATAGTACATTTAAACTAAGCATATCACAGCAAGATTTTACAACCTTTATATGGTGGTGACATGATAGCTGATGAGGCTTTTAAGTTCCAGAAAACATGTTTCAATGAGTTTTTTATATATATATATATATATATATATATATATATATATATATATACACACTAAGTTGTCAGACAGCTATTATTTCAGGATTTTATTTTTTTTCTGGCACTGAGAACTGAACCCAGGGCTTCACACATGCTAAGTAATACTCTACTGCTAAGTTTTCAAAGGTCTTACATAAGTTTACCCCAGCAGTTATACACTGATAACTTGTCCTATCTGGAAACAATTCATTTAATATATAAAAAACTTCTGTTTAAACAAATTGTTAGAAAAATGACATATTTGGCTAGAATGAACACTGTTTTTTGAAAAGTTAGCAGAAATATTAAATCAACACAATTCATCTTTCAAATAATTAAAATTCATAAATATGCCTAATACTACATCTTTTTGTTGTTGTTGCTGTTAAACTTTGGTTAATGGTCCATGATTCTTATAGCACCTCTGGATCATCTTAAACAAGTTATTCTAATGACACCATAAGTTACAGGAAGACTCTTTCTTTTCATCTTATCATGAGAATTACAAAAAGTATATTGCTTCAACCATTTATCATGATTTTCTGATTCGTTTTTTAAAAACCTTCACTGAAGTATAATATATTAATAGAAAAGTCTGTGTGTGTGTATACACAGCTCAAAAAATTCACAAACTGAACATGCCCATCAAAACCAGTAGCCTGACATAGAAACAAAACATTGTCAGCACCCCAGAAGCTTTCTTCTAACCTATTCTAGTCATTTCCCACTCCCAACCCCTACAGATAAGCACTATTTTGACTTCCAGCTACGTAAACTGTTTTTGTACTTTATATAAATAGAATCATCTGTTTCATTTACTTTATGTTTGTGAGATTCATCCACATTGTTGCATGTAGTTTATGCAAAGAAGAGTTAACATGATAGGCCTGAACAGCTATTTTTAGGTCTGCTTACCAAGTCAGCCTCTGGCTGGTAACTGGAACTTAGATTTCAGGATGGGTTCCATTATTAACTGATAAGAGTGGTTGCCTACGCTTAAACTGCTTCTACAAAGAATTTATCACATGCTGAACACCTGCTTTCCTTTTGGGAGTCTGGATTTGAGAACATGCCAAACAGAGGATACTACATGATCAGCTCTCAATAAAAACTTTGGGTCCTGAGTCTCCAGTGAGATTCCCTAGGTGGTAAAATTTCACATTTTGTCACAACTCATTATTAGGCAAACTGAGCGCATCCTATGTGATTTCACTAGGAAAGACCTCTAGAAGTTTGTGCCAACTTTCTTCCAGACTGGGCCCTATGAATCTTTCCCCTTTCCCAATTTTGCTTTATATCCTTCCACCACAATAAACAAGAACTATAAGTATACCTGTACATGGGTCCCAATGAGCCATCCAATCTGTCTAGGGGGTTGGGGAGTCTTAGAAGCTTTCCATAAACACATCATAGATGGTTCAGTGAGTCTGAAGTTTTTTTTTTTAATAACTTTGTTTATTTTTATGTGGTGCTGAGGATCGAACCCAGGGCCTCGCACGTGGTAGGCAAATGCTCTACCACTGAGCCACAACTCAGCCCTCTGCAGTTTTTTAATCAAATGTTAAAAATGTCTTTTTACTAAGTTCCTTTATCTTTTTTCACTTAAAGTATAGTATACTTAAATTATTTTAAATCACAACCATCAGAACATCAATTAGAAACCCTGACCATGAATAGGAAAGCAGATCATATCTCTGCTAACCTACTGTAAAACACCAGAAAGATATGATCCAAGTATTTCTGAAGATGAAAATAGGCCCTAAAAAAGAAATCATAAAGCTGAAAAAAACATAAGATTTCAAATGGAATCATACATCCTAAAATAAGCATTTGGAAATATATTAAAACATCCTAAATCAGAATTATGAGAACTACAAACAGAAATTACAAAACAGATGAAAGGGCATATTATCCTATTCCTCTTTAATATTCAATGTCTCCTATTTTGCCAACCCTAAACCCAATCTTGCCACCCAAGATAAAGTATCAAATCTAGGAACAAACTTTCAAAGGCTTATCCTACTCCTTCAAACAGAATGTTAAATCCTTCACAAGTTTCTCTACCTCAAAACTGCTCACTCAGTACTCTCCACACTGCCAAAAAATCTTGTTTTATTTTGAAACTTTCTGCTTCCTTCATTGCAATAAATCACTTTTAAGTCCTTCTTTCTAAATCCGCCCTGCCTATCCATCTCTGATATTCTCAAGTTAAACAGTAACTCTTCTCATACTTCTCCATCATACTTCATTAAACACCATTTCCACTGTAAACAAAAAATATCTTGTTGTGACTCTACATCTCAAGTTTTCACTCAATCTGGTTTTTGTTTTTGGCACTGCACTAAGAGTTGGGGTTACAATGAATAATAAACCATAATAACCAGACTTTGAAGAAGAGTTTAACTCTTCAGGAAGAGTCAGAGTAACCATAGCTATGGTAACTGTATCAAGAGGTATACAGAGAGAATTCTATAATAATTTTTGAACATACATTATACCTTTGCCCAAATACATACATCTTGAAAGTTCAAATACCTAAATCAGTCTGGCATTTAAAGGCTACTCATTTTAGTCTTACTTTATCTTATCCTATTTTCCCCCACATGTCAAATTGAATTATTTCTTCTCTGTAGCAGATAGGCTTTTAATATGGTTCCCAATTATCTCCTTCTACTGCTTTTTATGGCCTTGTGTAATCTCATATCTTTAGAGTTTAAGCAAGATGGGTGACTTCCTTCTAGGCCAAACTCTCTTGTTGGCTTTCATGACACAACCTGCATGGTAGATCCAGCTTCTCAGCCTGGATCTAAAGTAGTTACAAACATTACTCATCTTTCAACATTTATCAGTTCCCAAATATTTATATTTTTATATCTATCTTCCCTTCCTACCCATAAACTTTCTTCATCTAACTCTGCCATATTTTTCCTTGTTTCATCAATTTTTACATGTAATATACTTATATAGTTATACAACATATATAATTCCAAGAAAACAGTAAACTGAATAAACACAAAAATATTCCTACCTGATTAAGATTAAGATTGTTTTCAATACTCAGAGGAATGAGATGTGGCAATACTTTTCCAGCCAGCTGCTCTTTGGTGATTCCCAGCTTCTTATGAGTAAAAGTACATTTGTAAATACCTGATAGAAAAGAATGTGACTAAATTTTATAAGTTAACACTATAAGTTAATAGTAATCATTCAAACAGCATGTCTGTATGAAATTTTTTGGTAATTGATATAGTATAAATTTTTCCCAGTCAGAACCTCAGAATGAGGATGCTCTTACATATGGATAGAATAATTTCAGCCTTATCATCAATACAGATTTAAATAGTATGACATATTTATCCTATGCTCTTTTGAGCATGTAACAATAGCATATTAAAAGCTTCATCAGGGCTAGGGTTGTGGCTCAGCGGTAGAGCGCTCTCCTGGCATGTGTGAGGCCCTGGGTTCGATCCTCAACACCACATATAAATAAATAAAATAAAGGTAATGCGTCTACCTACAACAACAAATATTTAAAAAAAAAAAAAAAAAAAGCTTAATCAGATCCAGGTTCAGTTCTCACAGTAAAGCAGTAAGGTTACAGAATACTCCTCTGTTCATAAAACATCTATTTCAGACTTCACATCTACACTTAAGGCATCTATTTCAAAGTATTTAAGTATATGTACATTACATGTATTCACTTTTTATCAAATAAAATTCAACATGTTTGAAACTTAAAAATTTAACCCCACTATCATTCCCTACTGTCTCACCTATTTATTTGACCTTCAAGACCACACTTGTTATACCCATTCCACAGTTTTCTGGTTGTAAATTGTACATTTGCTCCTAATTCTCTGAATACCTTTGTGTTATTAAGTGTTCTATATATAATCCAAAGCTGCCCTATCTGCTATTATTGTTAATATACACATAGCTGATATATGCAAACAATAATTTTATTAAGCGTCTATTAAATATTTACTAGACACTATGCTCATTATATGCTCATTATATCTCTTTGTTTCACTGAATTCTCATAAAAATCCTACAATGATGTTATTTTTATCCTTATTTAATAATTGAAGAAACTTTTCAAGATCACCCCAGGAACTAGGAACCAAGAGAACTCAGATTAGAATCAGAGCCCCTTTCTACTATGCAAAACTCTTGCTCAAAATGAACTTCTTTGAGCAAAAAAAAAAAAAAAAAAGATTCATACCATAACCCAAGAGTTCTATATCCACAGAGATCTGTAATAAATATTTGCTAATCATTTCTAAAAATATTCACTAAGTTGCACATTATAGTAAGTGTTAAGGTACCTAAATAAGTAGTATAGTGTCTCTTAAAAATAAAAAATCTAAAATTTAATAAAAGATTTTTTTTGCTTCTATAGTTATGTCTGTTTCTATTGTAAAAGGATGTTCTTAGACATTTGCTCTGACATTTCCATATTATATTTTCACAGCTTTAACTATATACAATTTCAGAGTTTTTGGACAGAGTAATTTGCCAATAGAATAAAATGTGCTTTAAGACTAATATGCTTAATCAATAAATCACTTAGCAATGAAACATAATGGTTAAGATTCAAATGTATATAAATTTTAAAAATCAGCTTTACTACTCCCCAGCTGTATGATCTTGAATAACTCAACCTATCTGAGCCTTAGTTTCATTGTTATAAAAAATAATAATAATAGCTATCTCACTGTATTTGGGGGAGGATAAAATAAGGCAGAAAAAATACTTTGCCTCTTAGAAGACTGTTATCAGAATTTCAACTTTGCCTCTCTTACTGTGTACCATTTTATGGGGAAAACTATATGCTATCATGATATTTGCAAAGTTAGGACTCCCAAACATCTTATCCTTTATAAATGTGAAGATTCTAATGCCTTACCTACAGTGACACTGCCACATCAATGTTTATAGCACTCAATTCACAGTAGCTAAACTATAGAACTAACCTAGGTGACCTTCAACAGATAAATGAATAAAGAAATTGTGGTACATATACACAATGGAATATTACTCAGCCTTAAAGAACAATTAAATGATGGCATCTGCCGGTAAATGGGTGGAACTGGAGAATATTATGCTAAGCAAAATGAGCCAATCCCAAAGAACCAAAGGCCAAATATTTTCTCTGATATTCGGACGCTAATTCACAATAGGGGGTGGGAGAAAATAGAGGTATTTTGCACTAGACAGAGGGGAGTAAAGGGAGGGGAGGGGACATGGGAAAGGAATTGGGTAGAATGAATTAGACATTATTAACCTATGTGCATATATGATTACATGACCTGTATAACTCTATACTATGTACAACCAGAATGAGAAGTTATACTCCATGATATATGATGTGTCAAAATGTATTCTACTGTTATGTATAACTAATTAGAATAAAAAATATTTTTAAAAAAGACTCTAATGCTTTTACTAAAATCAACACAAAGAGCAAAGTTATATTACAATATTTATCCCATCATATTTCAATTACTGATTGCTATAATAATGAAAATCGAGTACAATGGTTTTATAAAATGGAAAATTTACTTGCATAACTATAAAATAATAAAGTAGAATAAAATGACTTTAAGTTTCAGGTACCTAAAATTCCCATGAGGACTGCAGGTTCCTTGGATGGAATTTGTTGTAAGAAGGGTAGTATATCATCAAGTACAAACCACTTATCCAAGTATTCCAAAATCTTTCCTAAGCACACTAAGGAATTCACACGAACCTATTAAAATGAATTGCATTAGCCATGTAAAGTCTATGTAACACAGAACAAAATATTTAGTGTAAATTTCATCTTCATATAGATATATGCTAAAATTTCAAGAATAAATGTAGGTTTTGAAGACATGTTATATTAACACAGAAAATTCACTTATTTTAATTCTCCTGACTTTAGAAAGAATTTGTGATTACTTTACCAGGACACTGGTTAGCTGAAGATAAAGGAATGACTTCAATTTTGTATTATTTTAAATACAGTGATGAGAATTTGAGAAACTTTATCTACATAGGAATTGACTGAGAACATTCCTTTGGGAACATTTCAGTTTTAAAAAGAAATTCATTCTCCCTACTAACTGATAAATTTCACAAGGATTTCAATATTTTATTTTAATTCTGGTTCAATTCTTTTATGTGTAGAGGATGGGGGGAGTGCTGGGGTTTGAACTTGGAGGTGCTTAACCACTGAGCAATACCCCCAAACCTTTTTATTTTAAGAGGAGGTGCAAGTTGTTTAGGGCCTCACTAATTTGCTGAAGCTGGTTCTGAACTTGCAATCCTCTACCTCAGCCTCCCAAGTTGCTGGGATAACAGGCATGTGTCACCATATCTGGATCAAAACTAAATATTTTCACATTTAAAATTATCCATATTTATCTAAAATGCAGTTTTCTATTTCTAACTGTCTTTGACACAGTTACTAAGACCTGACTCAACTTTTGATAAATAGGTCATATCCTAGTTCTTAGCTAGAATCTGTTAAAATAGAATCAAAACCCCTAATATCAATAAAACTCCAGTTTAAAAAAAATTAAAAATAAAAAATAAACTAAGGGCTGGGATTGTGGCTCAGCAATAGAGTGCTAACCTAGCTTGTGCGAGGCCCTGGATTCAATCCTCAGAACCACATAAAAATAAATAAAATACAGATATTGTATCAAGACAACTAAAAAATAAATATTTTTTTAAAAAGTAAACTAAGAAAAGTAGAAAATAATTTGGTTAAAATCACACCATATTTGTACAGAAAAAGTGAAAATAATTTTCCATTTCTGAAAAAAAAATGAGTTTTCTGAAATTTAAATGAGAAATATTATAAATTCATGATGATATTTGAAGGCTTAACTTTGTCAGATTAAGTTTTATAATAGGAAATGCTACATCTACTGGAATATATATGTGCATATATTTTTTCTTAAGAGAAACTATAAATTCTGGTTTTATTTTATTTTATGTAAATATACAACATTAATCACACAAGTATTTTACCTGTGTAGAATTTTTTTTCTTTATTTTCAATATTAAGGTATAAGTCTAACTCACAACATGTTTTACAAAATTTCTAGGTTAGAATTTTTATTTTTTTTTTTTATTTTTTTTTTAAAGAGAGAGAGAGAGAGAGAATTTTTTAATATTTATTTTTTAGTTCTCGGTGGACACAACATCTTTGTTGGTATGTGGTGCTGAGGATGGAACCCGGGCCGCACGCATGCCAGGCAAGCGCGCTACCGCTTGAGCCACATCCCCAACCCCTAGAATTTTTAAATCTTAGACAACGTGCCCATGAATGCAACTCAGAAATGCACATGTGCCACTCTGAAGGCAGGAGCACTGAAAAGTGCTACCTAAAATGCATTTAACGCAGCCATGGCAGCAAACACCTATAACCCTGAAGACTTGGGAGCTGAAGCAGGAAGACTGCAAATTCAAGACCATCCTCAGCAATTTAGTGAGGGCCTAAGCAACCTAGCGAGACCCTGTCTCAAAATAAGAAATAAAAAAGGGCTCGGATTTAGCTCAATCCCTGGGTTCAATCCCCAATATAAAAAAAAAAAAAAAAAAAAAAAACACTTAAAAAGTGATATATAAAATGCAAATCCATTCCAGTTACTGTTATAAATATATTCATTATAAATTCTTGTAAACAACACATCAGTGGGCATTAATGTAGATCATTTCATTCAATTTCCTGTGGTTCCTCTGCATATATAACATATTTCACTGCATAACTGTCACAAGCATTAATATGTATTCATGAATACTCTATGCAATCTACTCTTGCATAAAAGACAGGTACATAATAAATAATTTTTAAGTAATACCAGCACAATTTTGGGGGTGAAAACAGTTTCACATAATGGTCAGACCCCACTTTTTGGAAAAAATTATTGGCATAAAATCTGACAATTCCGAGGTAAAAAAAAGTACTCAGAACTGAACAAGAATGTATACTTGCAGAAAATGTATGCTAAAATGTGTACTGCCATAAGATATAGTAGTAAGATTTTTTGAAATGGCACTTTGAAAACTGAATTTTAAGCTATGTATATAAAGCCATCATCTATTTTGAAAATTCAATCATAAACTTTGAGAACTTCAAAGAAAAAGACTGCCTTTGAAATCCTCTTAATGATGATGAAGAAAGACTCAGGAACTGTTCGCTCAAGGCCACAAAGGTAGTTAGTATAAAAATGAGAATAAGAACAAGATTCTTGACTTCAGTTCATTTCATACTTGTTCATTTGGGTAATGATGTTATGTTTTCAACACTGAGTCTTTCTACCAAAAAACATAAACTGAAATAGATTAGATAGCTACAGAGTAAAATCATGTCAATTATACTGCTTTTTGCCTATAATCATATTAAGCTAAAAATGTTTATTTTATTTAAATTTATATTTCATCAGATAAAGATGGATGGGATATCTAAATTTAATAATATGCTTTTTACCAAATATCAATATAAAGAACTAATCAGGCAAAGGAAAGACATTTCTCCCTCAATATTACTTCTACAATGAAATATCATTGTGATAAATTCTTAGAGAGAAGGTTAGGAACTTTACTATTTTTGGTATGAGATAATGAAAATTATGTTATTTGTTCTACTTCCTTGACCAACAAGTAACCTAGTGTTAAAATTCTATAAATCAAAGGACCCAGGTACCTATCTTTGGTCCATATTTTTTAGTAAAACTATTTTCCCCACTGTACTCATATTAATTTATTGTTTTACTGCCCTCTACTTTTTCCTGAAAGTGGGCAAGTAAGTGGAGAATAAGAACTTAGAGACAGATGACTAAAAATAAAGGCAATTTATAAAAGGAAGCCATTCAAAAAGTTTTTAGGCTTATACACCAAGTTTAACTCTTATGATTATTTTAAAAGTAAGAACAAAATAACTTGTGAGTTTAAAACGAAAAGGATTAGGAGAAAAATAATCACTCAGCTTTTCTATTGAAGCACTCAAAGACAGGGAAGGTGGGTAAGGTTAGGGATGTAATATTATAAAATGCATATCAAAAAAACTATAGCTCATTTTTATATACAGGTGACTTACAACCAAGACCAATTATATGAACAAACCATAATAGGGTTATTAAACAATAAGAAAATGATTTAAATTACTGAAAAAAAATTAACATGCAAGTAACTACTTACAGCAAGGGAAGATGTTTGTAGACAGGCATTTTTAATTCTTGGTATCAAAGCATTTTTCATGGATGGGTAGTCTATAAGATTTGCAAAGGTTGGAATGATGTTTAGACACAGCTCCTATTAAGAAAATAAATCTGATCAATCTTAGAAAAAGATTCTCTCATCCTTTATCTCACATATTCAAAAGCATTTTTCATTTGTATGGTTAATTTGTCATAGTTTGAAATAAATTTCCACATGTATTATGTGGTTCTTTCAATATTCTTCCTAAAAAGAACTATTAAAAACACTTTTCAGTTTTACAGATAAGGAAAAGGGCTCAGAAGACCTTCCTCAGGATTATACTAGATTGTTAAGCCAGACACAGTAGTGTTCTCCTTTAGTCCCAGCACTATGGAGGCTGATGTGGGAGGATTATTTGATCAGCCTAGGGGTTATAAGACTATCCTGGGCAACATATCAAGATCCCATTTCAAAAACAAAACACAAAAACTCAAAATAAACAAAAGTCATAACAGCTAACATACAGTATACAAAACTCCCTAGTGTGATTCCTAATCTCTTTCCTTAACACAAATCTTCATTTATTTGTTTGCATTCCAAGCATGGGTCTCTATCACTGATCTAGAACCCCAGACCCCTTAAAAGTAAGAACACATAGGTTTTATTATCTTTTATAAGGAAAAATCAAGTATAAAATCATGTAAAAAATATTTTTTAATTATATATATATCCCTATAATATATATATATATATATATATATATATATATCCCTATAATAGTATGTAATACATGCTTTTTTTTAATCTTTGCTGAGGATCGAAATTAGTGCCTCACATGTGCGAGGCAAGCGCTCTGCCACTGAGCCACAACCCCAGCCCTACAATGCTTTTTAAAAAAAAATTTAGAGCTCTTAATACTATCAAGGAGAAAATATATTAAGATGACATTATAAAATTTCAATTTTTAAATTTTTGTGTACATGCGTCTGCCTATATAAGCTTAGGATAAAAAGACTAGAATGATGTATATGGAATCAATGTTAAGTGTAGTCATTTCTGAAAGAGGAATTTACTTCTTTATATTTTTAAGTATAGTTGACTCTCTGTATTCATGAGTTCCACAACTATGAACAACCAATCAAAATTAAAATTATTCAAAAAAATAATTTTACTGAATATGTACAGACTTCAAAAAGGCACTGGGCATGCTGGCACACAAATGAAATCCTGCGGCTCAGGAGGCTGAGACAGGAGGATCAAAAGTTCAAAGCCAGCCTCAGCAACTTAGCAAGATCCTGTCTCAAAAAATAAAAAGGGCTGAGGATGTGGCTCAGTGGTTAAGCACCCTTGGGTTCAATCCCTGGGGGGGGGGGGGGAGAGGCATTATTCCCTAAACAATGCAATTATTTACACAGCATCCACACTGCTTTAGGTATTATAAGTAATCTATAGGAGAATAGGTGTAGGTCATATTCAAGTACTATGCTATTTTATATATGAACTTGAGCATCTGCAGGTTTTAGTATCTGAGGGTCACTGGAACCAATCCCCTACAGATACCAAAATACAATTATACTTTAAAATTCTGAAAGAATAACTAATTAAAAAAAAAAGAAAAAAGTTAAAGACATTCTTGCTAACTAATATCATGCCATACTCTAAATGTTTTAGGCTAGAGGTATAGCTTGGCATTTGTGAGGCCCTGGGGTCAAACCCCAACATCAAAAATAAATAAATAATTTAACTAGGAATGGTGATAACAAGAAAATGAGGGAGACAGGGTGATTTGAGGATTCAATGAGATAAGGAAAAGAAGAAGAAATGACTTGAGAACTAACTGGCTAAAGAACAGAGATTTCAGATAACTTGTAAGGACAAAATGATCCTTGTAGAAAGCACAAAAAAGGACATTACTAAGGATAATAGAGGAGCACATATGTATCAAGAAAGAAGCTACCGACAATATCACGCAAATTAAAGATATTCACTTATAGTTAGCCCACAGAAATTAACTACTAAGAAGAAGTTACCAAAATACTGGCCTGAATTTTATTTGTTCTAATTTATTCCCAAATTTCTAAAGGCAGATGTAGAGGTTTATATGTTTGTATTTACTCAGAACTATAATAATTGATTAATTATAATAATTTGTGGATAAGAAATAAAAGCTACAGGTAAGAATGCAGAGTAAGTGGGAATGCAAATTAGTAGAGGCATTATGACAAACAGCATAGAGGTTCCTCAAGACACTAGAAATAGAACTAAATTATAATGGATTATTATTATTCAACCATAAAAAAGAGCAAAATTCTGAGAGCTGGCTTGGTTGTCTCATTCTTTTGTGAGATATTTTCCCTCCTTTATTGTTAAGAGGTCCTGTTTTTCCATGGAGCAACATGAATGGAACTTAAGGGCATCATGTTAAGGAAATAAGTCAGGGACTAAAACAAATACCACATATTCTCAATTACATGTGGAAGATAAAAAGTTGATCTCAGAAGTAAATAACAGAATAGTGGTTATCAGAGCCTGGGAAGTATATGAGGGAGGAAGACAGGATGGTTAATGGGTACAGGGGCACACACGGCTAGATAGAAGGAACAGCTTACAATGTTCTGTAGCACAGTGGAATAACTTGGTTGACAACAATAAATATTTCAAAAACACTAGTAAAGAGGATCTGGAATATTTTTAACATGAAGAAATGATAAACATCTAAGGTGGCAGATATTACCCTGATCTATCTTTACACATTGTATAAATGGACGGAAATATCACTCTGTACAATTACTGTGTCAATTAAAAACAAAAAATATATAAAAGATAAAATTTCTTAAAAATTCAAGCTACATTTAAGGGACAACGTTCCACAAACAAGAGAAGAGAAAGGGCAAGGATTAGCAAGCAGTGAAAAACTTGCTCCTGATACCAGGGCCTCCTTAGGGAAGGTCAGCCTTTAAGATGGGAACAGACAAAGAGAGACAAGACAGACTTTCGCCAAGGACCCGTAATACTTGTATTATTACAAAGCAATTTGAAAGTTTGAAAGTACTCAATGCTATATAATTGAACTCAGGGAAAAAGGTTACAAACAGGCAAAGTTAAATTATGTCTAAATCACTAGGCTAAGGGAGAAGAGAGCTCTTTCAGGATGAATAACAGGAGAATGAAAGAAACAAAACCTTAAGGAAATCTAATCAGCAAATTCTCAGGAACTTTGAGACTTCTTATTTTATATCTTCTCTATAATTGGTGGTGAGGTGATGAACACATCTTCTGTATTTGATTTAAAAGGTAAATAATTTTTAAACTTTGTCAGATGTATTTTTATGCTTCTATTTAAGGTCCCTATCCTTTGTAAACCATCTACTACATTTCCAAGTGTGCTTCAGAACCACCTCTAACATCTTAAATATTTATAATCAAACTTTATTTTTAAAACTTCTACTTAGAAATGAATTTCAGAAGTTATATTCCAGACTTCTCTTTGCCTGAAACATGAGAAAAAGATTCATGTTTCTTGCTTTCTCTAGAACTCTCTCAATTATTTAGATACAATTTGTCAAATTCAGGCATATTGAAACTAGTTAATTAGACTGGTGACTAAAATTTATATTGAGTGATTATCAGAAATGCTGGTTTCTAAAATTAAGCAAAGTCGCACTACTGGACTTAACTATGTATTAACTATTTTAATTAAATACTGGCTGATACTTGTTGGTTTGATTATGAAGAAGAATGGCCTTTTATACTCAACCTTCTTCCCTCCTCCTTAATTTCTCTAAATATAAAACCAGCTTGACTGAACTGGGCCTTCAATAACATTTCAGGAGGCTATAATTATGGCCCCTTTAAAAAGCTGAAAAACACAGGTAAGCACATCTTCCCCACTCAACCTAAGATCTAATTATAAGGGGAGAAAAAAAACCTGACAACAACCTCCTCACACCCTTGAATAAAATCATAAAGGTTGAAATAAGTTTAAAAAGTGACCTGAAATATGTGGTACTAGGTGCATAAGAAGGAAAAAATTAATAACTTTCATAAATTTAAATTCCAGAGTTTTTTGTCAGAATTTCTTTTCTGGAAAAAAGACTTTTAAAAAAAGACCATAACCTTTCAAACATGAATCCATGTCTGCAGTGAGATGTTCTTAACATAAGTAGATATTTTCCAAAATGAAAAAATTAAATTATACTTTTGAGAGGGGAATTTACTGGGGACTGAGTCCAGGGGCACTAACCATTGAGCTACATTTCCAGCCCTTATTTATTTTGAGACCAGGTCTCACTAAATTGTTTAGGGCCTCACTAATTTGATGAGGCTGGCCTCGGACTTGCTATCCTCCTGTTTTAGCCTCTCAAGTCACTGGGATTACAGATGTGTGCCACTGCACCTGGCTAAATTATACTTTTAATAGAAATCCAGAATGTTTTTCCAGATAGAGAGCCCAAAAAAACCAAAATTTTAATAGCAAAAACTACAGAATTAACAGCTTAACAAAGTATTTGTTTTAAGATCGCCTTTGTAAGACAAAATGAGACAAGCAGGGACCTCCATGGAAAAACAGGACCTCTTAACAATAAAGGAGGGAAAATATCTCACAAAAGAATGAGACAACCAAGCCAGCTCTCAGTCTTATAGGGTTAACAGACATACCAGAAAACTGGGAGTTAAACAATGGACCAATCTTCAAGGGTATAAAATTAAGATAATACACCCAAAGACAGGAGGTTGGGAAATCAGCTCAGCCTTCTAAAACTATGTGGTCATCAGAAACATCAAGAAACCAGAGCAAGACAAGACAATGTCATTAAAATCAAACCCACTGAGACAGGACAATAGTTTTCCCTGTTCTATAAACATGAGGGACTTTCTCAGAGAAAAAGGAGCAAATTCCACATGGTAAGAGGCGAATGCATATATAGAAAGAATAGTCACTAAAGTAATCTGAAGTTATCTTTACTTTATTAGCATAGTAAAAAGCACACAAGGTGGAAATTCAGCTTACAATGAAACATGCAATGCATAAAGAAGCATAATGAAGAGAACAGGTGCAACTAAAACTCCACATCTATATGTGATGACATCAAGAGACTAGGACCCTCCCTATTCTGTAGATGCCATAAAAGCTGTACACTTTTGTCCTTTGAGTTAGTCTGGGATTTCTGTTTCTACATGCTGCCTTCCTTGTGCTCAAGCATAATAAAGAGTCTTGTTTCTGTCCTAGTTGTGTCTTTATATTAAAGACATCTTCTGATTGAGAACACAGGAAGCCACAGAGTTAGTGACAAAGGCGTTACTGACTACACATGCATTAAGAATGGTCACACTGGGGTTGGGGTTGTGGCTCAGTGGTATCACTCCTGCCTCGAACTCATGGAGGCCCTGGGTTCGATCCTCAGCACCACATAAAAATAAATAAATAAAAATTAAAGATATTGTGTCCATCTACAACTAAAAAATATTTTTAAAAAAGAGTGGTCACACTAAATTACTGTGCTTATCTATCTCCTTGCAATACAAATTAACTTCACTGAAAGAGGAACAGCATTACTAAACAAAAATTTGAGTTATCAAACATGAAAGAAAATTATGAGCATGGAAAATACTTAATGCTTTCATAAGAAAGTCACATAAACCTTTTTAAAATCTTCATTGATAATTATCCATTCAGAAAGAAGTATACAATAATTCAAACCATAGTAAATCCAATTTTGTTCCACAATATTACATTTCTGATAAATATGGTCTAGTTCATGAAACAGGCATTTATCAACTGATTCTTTAGTTATAAACAGATACATTTTAATAATAGTACATCAATAATATAATTCAATAAATATGTTTACTACTGAGCTTCATATGAAATGTTATGACTTAATCCTAAAATGTACTTGACTTCTTTTTTCTGCTTTAAGAATCAAAATCATCACTAAAGAAAAACAAGCTTTGTACCTGGATCTGAATAGAAGGAGCTTCTAGTGCTCTATAAACCATGGGTAAAACACTGTTCTTTATTTCGTCAGGAGGAGTTTTGGTTAGTAGCAAATCCATTTTTTGTAGGAAAATTAACAAAATCTGTTTAGAAAAAGGGGAAAACGTATTAATATCTAGAATCTTTAAGAGATTAGATTTATGCCAAAATTTAACATTTTTCGAAAGAATAAGTTTATACTTTGACACTCACCATGTTGCTAGCCTGAAGGCATGAAAGACAAAAACAGAAATAAAGTCTCTTACATTGCTAAGAGCATAATATTTAAGCATCTTTTCTCGGTTTAATTATTTAAATAAAGACTAATTTCATAACTCTCACACATGTACAGTAATGTATAATTAACCAATATCTGAAAAGCTACTGGGTAAAAAAATAAAAGCCTGAGGGCAACAAAGTCGGATGTCCCACAATACATTCCATCTCTGGCTTCCATGAAGTTCAAGGGAAAAAGAGAAGGTACAGACATAAAAAGGTCTATAAGGAAAACTTCTAGAAAGAAATTAAGTGTCCCTGATACTGTTTTCCCCACCACCTGGCTGCCTCCACATATTGAAATAATAAGAAACAAATTAACCCTTCTATTCATGCAGAATACTTAACTTGCCAACACTTAGTTAAAAAGTTTCAGGAGGAATTTTTTTTTTTAAAGAGAGAGAGAGAGGAAATTTCTTAATATTTATTTTTTTTAGTTTTCGGCGGACACAACATTTTTGTATGTGGTGCTGAGGATCAAACCCGGACAGCCAGGCGAGCACGCTACCGCTTGAGCCACATCCCCAGCCCTCAGAAGGAATTTTTAACTGAGCAGGTAAAGGGGAAAAAATGCCAAACAATAGGTGCAAATAAAAATTCTGATTGTTGGAGCTGGGGTTGTGGCTCAGTGGTACAGTACTTGCCTAGCATGTGTGAGGCTTTCAGTACAACATAAAAATAAATTAATAAAATAAGGCTATTAAAAAATTAATAAAAATTCACATTGTTTCTTAGGATACTATTTTGACTGATACATAGCTTAGGGAACATTTGACTATACCAATTTTCTTCCTAACACTTTGAGCACTGGTGGGGAGCCTTTCTGCAAAGGTTACAGACTAGGACCCTCCCTATTCTTTCTCCCTCCTTAGTCCCTAAGAACCTGGCCATAGACTGCCTCTTTTCAAGGGAAGGATTAGAGTTACAAAACCATTACATCAAATAGTTGATAATTGACTAATAAACTATTGCCATATAGTGACAGAAACACACAATAATATATGCCACAAAAGCTCATTTCAGGGCTGGGTTTGTGGCTCAGTGGTAGAGTGCTTGCCTAGCACATGTGAGGCACTGGATTCGATTCTCAGTACCACATAAAAAATAAACAAATAGGGGCTGGGGATGTGGCTCAAGCGGTAGCGTGCTCGCCTGGCATGCATGCAGCCTAGGTTCAATCCTCAGACCACATACAAACAAAGATGTTGGGTCTGCCGAAAACTAAAAAATAAATATTGAAATTCTCTCTTTTAAAAAAAATACAATAAAATAAACAAATAAAATAAAGGTATTGTGTCCATCTATAAGAAAAATATTTTTTTCAAAAAAGCTCATTTCATCTCAACAACTCCTTTCATTTTAGAAATGAGGAAATAGAAGCTTTAAGATGGTAATGTTAAACCTAGTCATACTTCCAGTAAAAAGATTTTAAAAGTCCTAATTCAAATCCAGGTATGTGACCCCACTGCTCTTAAATCCAGATGACCTTTAATCTGATAAATACATATTTTACAGAATCCACATGAGAAATTAACTTTTTTTTCACTTAATAATACACACACACACACACACACACATACATTACTTCCATGGTGCTCTAAGCATTTCATTTTTCTAATGAAAGTATTAGCAAAAAATAAAGAAAGAAAACAATTGGCACCAACTAAAGACAAGAATAACAAAATAAACAAAATTAATATTTCTTTTCCCAAACCTATAACTTTCAATAAAGTTAACTGGGAACAAAATAACACATGAAAAATTTCACTGCACTGAGATAGTAACTTGTGGAGCACTATAGACAAATACCTGCAAAGTTTAATTATAATTTTAGGAATAGTTCACATATGCAAAGTAGCTTCTGACTAATGAAAAAGCAAGATCGGATACTTACCTCAATTTTTAAAAAGTCACATAGTCACTTCTTTTGTTTTCAGTGGTAGTCATTATCATGAATAACAGATAAATATGAAAAAAATACCCAAAACATACCTGGATTGGCTCCTGTTGTTTAAATACAGGACCAAGTTCAGGTAGAATTAATTTGACATATTCTTCTTTGGTGCATTCCTCAGCAATCAGCAAAACATTGGGCAAAACAAAAGGTACCATATCAGGATTTACAAATTCTGAAGTCAAACAAGGCAAAATTCTCTGCACAATGACACGCTGAAAGGCAAAGATGTTTTTATAAAACCAAAATTTATTTCAGGTCTTTCATATTAACACTGAAATGTAAAGCCTCCATTCCCTCTAGGCAAGGTGACCATGTAATTTACAGTTGAAACTGGTACACTTTTTAGAGAAAAATGGGATTCTATTGCTAATTATACAAGATAGGATGTCATGGGTAAAAAGGGATATATTAAGGAAATCTTCCTTAGTTTTCACTAACATTTCCCATCTTAATTCCTTCATTACTATGATTCATACGATACAACTTAAACACTATCCTGCATTGATTGCTGCTTCATGCATGTTAACCATTTACTATAATACCTTGAGAGCAGGGACAATATTTTATGCTACCTCTTTCTCTTTAAGTAAATGGTTAAACAAATAACAGGTAACCAATAGCTATTCCATAGATCAAACACTGTAAATATTTTTGCAATTAGGAATTACTAGTTTTACAATCTGTGGCTTTATCATTCACCACTACTTTACTACTTTACACCTATGATTAAATATGTCAGAGAAAGAATTTTGAAGGAATCGAAAAGTTAGCACCAATACAAAAGCATCTACTTAACTACTGGTAAAGCAGTGATTTCCACAATGAAGTTTACAGGCTTCTGACATTTAATGCCCAACTTTTTAAATCCCAATAATTTTTGGACCATAACTTCTTTCTGGCTTCAATCTGTTAACTTTTATAATTATTTATGTACCTAAAGCAAAAGTTTTATTATTTCTTTCAAAGAGTTATTATAGTAAGTGAAGTAAACTTTGAATTAAAAAATCCTGGCTATTATAAATGAATCAACAACAAACCTTGGGCAACTTTGGTAGAACCTTTGGCAGTCCTTTGAAAAATTGTGATTTCTGAAGATTATCTCTTTGGAATAAGGTATCAAAATATTGAAGTGTTACTGCACCAACATCATCAAAGAAGGGAATCTAAATATGTGGAAATAAATTATTTTGATAAATATTAAGTTGAAAGTACTTTTCATATCTGAAATTACCACATATGGTAAAAATATGTTCAGAAACACAAGATGCTAAAGAGCACTTAATTCTAATTGTAAAAATCAGAATAAGAAAATAAATTATTTTTCAAGTTTAAATCTTCAGAATTAGTACCTTTGAATTGGCTAGGCAACAGCCTTTTTATACATATAAACCTCTAAAATATTGAAAGATTAAGTAAAATATCTTGAAGGCATAAACAGCACTAGTTATTTATTAAAATCCATTCTTACATGAGCCAAACAGAGGGCTAGACTTTTTTCTGGGAGCAGAATGCCTGCATACCTAATTGTGATTGTTAGGACTCTGTTTATTTGAAATCTTACTTTTCTATCACAGAATTTATGTACATAAATTATTTATCTGTTTTAAAAGAGGTTGAATATTCAACATAATCAAAAAGACAAATATCATCTAAGGACCGAATCTTGATTTAGGAAAAAGTAATCTATTTTAACTTTTCATTTTTTTGTCCATCCACTAATGCAGAAATCTGTGTGTACTCACCTTTGTCATTTGATCTGCATCTGGTCTTACAGTTGGAGTGACATTTAACAATAGTTTCACGTGTTCACGGACTTCTTCAGGTATATTTGTAAGTGAGCTAGATCCTAAACGACTCAACTATTCAAGAGTGATAACAGTAAAAATTGAGTGCAAAATATTCAAAAAATATGCATTTATATTGATAGTCTTTTTAGAAAGATTTTTAAATTTCACTCAATGTTTTTAGATTAAACAAAACACTACTTTCACTGCTAAAACACTTATCTTTAATATCTGAAATTATTTCCGTTCCTAAAATAAAAGCCTAGTGTTTTAGACCATATTTCAATATTTACGCTGGTAAATGGAAGATTAAAGCTGTAATAACAAACTTTAACTAGTCTTCATTATTTATAGAAATCACTTTTATTAAACTGATTTTATGATAATATAAAATGAAGCACTAACTCTTAAGAATTTGGGTTACACTTTAGGAAAAAGAAAGAAACAATTAATTATTAATGAAAGCAAATATCAATAGGCAAATACCTGATCCAACTGCCTACTAAAACTTTTATAAATATCTTGCTTGTTGACTTCAAATATAGGTTTCCCTTTGTTAAATACGGCATACATAACAGTTCCTAAAGAATACATATCGCTGGCTGTTTCACAGCTCACAGAAAGTATATACTCAGGAGCCAAATATTCAGGATTTGGAAGACACAATGATGGTAAATTTGGGTCCCATTCTTTACAAGGAAACTTAGGCTGTAGAAAGACAGAAAAGAGATGACATCAATTAAATATTTCTAATGAAAGTAAAGCATTATCAAGCAATGTATCTTTAAATTTGTACTAAGTCATGTAAGTAAAAATGCCATTATCAGGGCCGGGGTTGTGGCTCCATGGTAGAGCATTTGCCTACCATGTGTGAGGCACTGGGTTCAATACTCAGCACCACATAAAAATAAATAAAATACAACACAATAAAATAAAAAATGCTATTATCATCTTTAATTGTAAAATTCCCAAATCCCCAAATATGGAAAGTATATGAAACAAAATGAGAGATCAGAATTCTCAAAAACTCGTGATTATTGTGAACTCCCTTCCAGAAAACAAATTATCAATACAAAGTGCAGTATAAACATGCAAAGGTTCATACTTTTTTTGGAAGCACAAAGACTAAGTTCAAATTCTGACTCTACCACTTAAAATCCATCTAAACTTAGGCATGTTATTTTATTCTATGAGCCTAACTTACTCATTTATATTGTTTCTATATCTCTCTGAGGATATGTTCGGATTAAATAAGTAAACACATGAAAAGCGTTTAGAAAATGCTTCAATAAAGGTTATTGTTATCATCATTATTGCTTTCATTATGCTACACAAAGAAAATTCCATGATCCAATGAGATAATATATGTTAATGTATTTGGCATTCTAAGTGGGGAAAAAAACTATTTAACCAAATAATTCTAAATTTATTTAGCTGTGGCATCCTTTTCTCAAGTAACATTAACGTGTAGGGAGTTAATGAGCTGAAGCATATTTTTAGATGCAATGAACACTAGAAATTTTCTATAAAAATGTGAATTAGTGGCTAGAGTTGTGGCTTAGCGGTAGAGCGCTTGCCTAGTGCATGTGGGGCCCTGGGTTCAATCCTCAGTACCACATAAAAATAAATAAATAAAACAAAGGTATTGTGTCTAACTACAACTAAAAAATATATATATTTTTTAAAAATGTAAATTAAAAAAAAAAAACTATTCTAGGGCTGGGGCTGTAGCTCAGTGGTAAAGCGCTTGCCTTGCATGTGTGAGGCACTGGGTTTGATCCTCAGCACCACAAAAAAAAAAATGAAAATAAAAGTGTTCACCTACAACTAAAACAAAAAGAAAAAAAAAAAAAAACTATTGTACCACATAGACTACATGTACCCTTTAACAGAGGTTACACTAGATTCTCTAGTCCATTCTAGATATAATCACAAATTTCCATGGCTTTAAAAAACTCAAAGACTAATAAAACTTTCATTACCTCTTGTTCAGAAGGATTGGTCGAAGACACACAAAAATCAAAACCCATTATTTTCCAGGCTCCACTTTTATTCAAAATTATATTTTCAGGAGTAACATTTCCATGAACCATTTTTACACTGCTATGCAAAAATGATAAACCTTCAGAAACCTATAAATGAAAAAAAATTTTCTATTACATAAAGCTCTATTTATAACAATACAATGTGTCATAAAAATCATAATTATTAGCTAGGCATTGTGTACATACCTGAAATTCCATCTACTTGGGAGACTGAGGGAGCTTGAGGCAAGGGTGGGCAACCTAATGAGATGCTCTCTCAAAATAAAATTTAAAAGGGGTGGGAATATAGCCCAGATGTTCAAGGACCTGAGTTCAATTCACAGTATAACACCCCCCCAAAAAAATCATAATTACTGCTGGTTCTTCCAATAAAAACAGTTTTTAATGACACCTAGCAATCAAATCTCATCATAAATGCAAAAGTTTAGATATTTTCAGCTGACAGGACAATCTAAGCATTAGTGGGGGGGGGATCTAACTATAAAACCAAAGTACAACTCTCTATTAATTTCCTTTATACATGCACATAAACAGAAGAAAAAAACACCTTTTCCTATCCAAATTCATTCAGTTCCAGAGTTCAAAAAGTGAGGGAATTTTTTACTGAGTTACAGATAGTGAGTATTAAGACTTTACATACTAGTTCAGTTTTTCTGAACAGTATTGTGCTATTCTCAACTATTCAGATGATATTCATTTATTCTCACATTGGATTAATATTTGGTTAATTTTCTTATATCTATACCTGATATTATCACAAAATCTATGAAACAAAATGAAAGACTAATTTTTTGTCTCCAGAAGAAGTAGATTTGGGCAAGAAGTAGATTTTGACTTCAAGGATAACACTGTCCCTGGTTTTCCTCAAACTCCACTGAGCACTGCTTTTCAGTCTATTCTGCTGGTTCCTCCTTACTTTCCAAATGTCCTGGACACAATGTTTGGACCTCTGCAATTTGCCATCTACTCTCACTTTCTTGATGTTCCCAACGCTTTAATTATCACCTATGGGCTGAGGCTGTGGCTCAGTGGTAGGGCGCTCGCCTAGCACGTGCAAGGCCCTGGGTTCAATCCTCAGCACCACATAAAAATAAATAAAGGTATTGTGAAAAAAAATTATCACCTATATGCTGACTATTCTCAATGTCTCCAGACTGAGCCTTTGTCCTAAAATTCAGATTGATTATCTGACTACTTTCATGACTTTTCTCCCCTTGAATTTTATAAGTATCTCAATCTCAGAGGAATCCAAATCAAGTTTCTCTCATGATTTCAAATTCTTTCCTCCTGTAGTATTTCCGGTATCTATTAATAATCACTTCACTTTTCTGGTTGTTTGGGACAAAAAAAACCTAAGTTATCCTGTACTACACTATTTTTATTATATAGCAAATCCTGCTACCTCCACTGTCATAATATACCACCTACCTTCCCTGCTCTGGACCATCATTATCTCTGACTGGAATTGTTCTAACAGCCACCAACCTATCTCTTTGCTTCTGCTCTTGCCCTTCTACACACTTTAATCCTCAATACAGTAACTAGAGTAATCTATTAATATAACCCAGATCATGTCACTTTTCCTGCTCAAACCATTTAAAGGCTTCCCCTTTCAGAGTAAAGTATTCATCTAGCATAAAAGACCTCCCACCCAACCCAAGCCATAGCTTTCTGATCTTATCTCCTACTACTGGTCTTGTTGTTTACTCCTCTCCTTGGACATTTCACTATTTCACTATTCCTTGGACATTTTTACTATTCCTTGGTTCATGCATGATCCTGTCTCAGGGACTTTATACTTGAAGTTCTTTCTACCTAAATCATTCTTTCCCCCTAGTTACCTATATGGCTTCTTTGACTTTTTTAGTTTTTTCTCAAATGCCCCCTTTTCAGTGGGATGTTATTCTAACTATCCCATTCAAAAGTACATCCCTTTTCTCTCTCATCCAAATATTCCTCTTTTCCCTTCCCTCCTTTTTTCTTAACATCATTTCATCAAATCCAATTTACTGTATTCCCACATGATAATATGTTTCCAAATGAGAAAGATTTTTTGATTTGTACACCCCTATGCCTTTAGCACCCAGAACTATGCTAACAATATAGCTGTCCAACTTGAGAATTAATTCTCTTTAAAAATCCCCGCTTACAGTTATCAACATGAAGACAAGTCAACACTTAAAAGAGTGTAAAGAGGGCTGGGGTTGTGGCTCAGTGGCAGAGCACTTGCCTCACACATGTGAGGCAATGGGTTCGATCCTAAACACCACATAAAAAATAAATAAACAAAATATATTGTGTCCATGTTTAAAAAAAAAAAAAGAGTGCAAACAGCACAATTTTAGAAGATATCTGGGTTTGTGTCCCTACTTCCTTACTTACCACCTATGAAACTTTGAGCAGGTTACTCAATTTATATAGATCTCTGTGGACTACTTCAAATTGTGAAATATAAACTTTTTTTTAATAAGATTCCACACTACTTCTAATCCCTATATGTCTAGTCAGCCATCAGGACCTATTCTACCTCTACCTCTGCCTGACTGCACTCTGTACCTCTAGTCCTTCTTCTGATTTCTGCTGAAATCTTTTTTTTTTTTTAATCTTTTTGTTTGTTTGTTTTTGTGGCACTAGGGATTGAACCCAGGGCTTTGTGCACACAAGGCAAGCACTATACCAACTGAGCTATATCCCCAGCCCCTCCTTCCTCTGATTTCTGAGGAGGACTTTTATTTAAAAACTGTCATTAATTGGCCTAGGGAAGCAGCTCCATGATAGTGTGCTTGCCTAACATATATGAGGCCCTTTTTTTTTTTAGTTTTGTTTTGCCAGAGCTAGATTGAACCCAAACTATTACTTATTATTTCCTATATGTAAATACTATATAAACATTTAGAAATTCACACATTTGATCCTGACATCAAACTCTATGTTGTAGGGATTATTTCCCATATGCTTTCCCTATTCCAAAATTCTGGTCTTGTAGACTGATAACTCTAAAATACATTTCAGACCATGTCATCTGCCTTGCTTACAATTTTTCATTATTTCCCATCACCAGTAAGACATGTTTCTATCTTTCCAATTTCACTTTTCACCACTCTTAAATACAACCTGCTACTTCTAATTGCCTAAATACTACTAAGTGAATAGTACAATAAGCAAAGATTAAGAGGTTTAATAGTATTTTCCAAATAAAAGGATGTTCTTCATTTACAACACATTTGAACTCATGAAGTTCATTTAAAATTTACATTTTCAGGCAGGTGGGGTGGAGAACACCTGTTAACTCAGAAGGATGAGGCAGGATGATTGCAAGTTCGAGGCTAGCCTCACCAACTTAGCAAGATCCTGAGCAACTTAACAAAACCCTGTCTCAAACTAAAAAAATAAAAGGTAGGGGATAGCAATGTGGGAATGTAGTTAAGTACTACAGTACCCCTTAATTCAATCTCTAGTATTAAAAAAAAATTCACATTTTCAGAAATATATATTCCCCAAGTATAAATTTCAAGATATACAAAGTTTATCAAATTTAGAAAAGATTCCCTATTTTTATAAGAAAAAATAAATTCTTTGCTTATTGTACATTTCAGGCACAGATTTGGCAGATGTTTTTATTTAATAATCTCAGGAATCTTTAGAACAATTTTAGGATTGAGAAAAAAGATCATATGGTTACTATAATACACAAATCAATGAAATAGCATCAGGTTACCCAGAAATAAACCTTTGTATATGTGGTCAAATGACTTTTGACAAGGATACTAAAACCACTGAATGGGAAAGAAATAGAATTCAACAAATGGTACTAGGAAAACAGAACCACCTACAAAAAAATGATGGTGGACCTTTACTTTACACCATAAATAAAAATTAAGTCATGGCCGGGTGATGTGTAATTTAGGGTAGTGTGCAATACTTAGCATGTACAAGACCCTGCATTCAATCCCCAACACTAAAAACAAAAAACAAAAACTCAAAAGGATCACACACCTAACCTAAATCCTAACACTATAACACTCTTAAAAAAAAAAAATATACAGGGAAGCTTCATGACATTGGATTTGGCAATAATTTATTGACTATGACACCAAAAACAGAGGCAACTGAAGGAAAGGTATATAAAAGAGACTATCAAAATTTAAATTTTTCTGTGCATCAGAGAACAAAATCAACAGAGTGAAAGGCAACCCAAAAAATGGAAAAAAACTCTTACAAATTACATATCTGATATGAGATTAATGTCAATAATATATGAAGAGCCGGGCACTGTGGCTCACACCTATAATCCCCAGCAGCTCGGAGGCTGAGGCAGGAGGATAGCAAGTTTAAAGCCAGCCTCAGCAACTCAGCAAGACCCTACCTCCAAATAAATATAAAAAGGGCTAGAGATATGGCTCTGGTTAATCACCTCAGGTTCAATTCCTGGTACCAAAAAAATAAATAAATAAATAAGAATATATGAAGAACTCTTACAATTAGATAACATACACACACACACAAAAAAAAAAAAGATTCAAAAATGGGCAAAGGACTTATTGACTAGACATTTCTACAAAGATATATTAATGACCAAAACACATGAAATGATGTTCAAAGTCAGTAATCATTAAGAAATGCAAATCAAATCACTGTGGTAGTAGGAGCAAATGTGACTCCATTTTGTTTTATGACTTCATCTTGTAAAACAACCATGCCAAGTAGAAGAGTCATGACTGGAGCAAGATGTTCTTTTCCTTTTGCTATAGAAACCTTTAAGAACACGGAACTACCTAATGGGGTATTGTTTCTGTAATTAGGGTAACGGGGCTCTGTTTCTGTAACCGGGGTGACTGGGCTAACTGTGATTGGTTAGGCTTCCCTCCGCTTGACTGCATTGTCCCGCTTCTGTAACCTGGCTTGCTTGCATTGGCTAGACCCCCCCCCCCCAACATCCCTTTTGCGGTTTTCAGGCTTATAAGGAGTGCCCTTGCAATTGTTCGGGGCTGATCAGGGGAACAGCTTTATGTTCTGGTCAGCAGCCACCGGTGTGCTTCAATAAAGACTTGATTCGATTATACGTGAGTGGTCTGGAAGTCAGTTTATGAAACCCTGGGACAAAGCTTTAACTATAACATCACAATGAGATACCATCTCATATCCAGCAGGATGGCTAGATACTCTAAAGTAAAAAGAGAAAACAGTAAATATTGGCAAGGATATGGAGAAGTTAAAATCCATATGCATGCACTATTAGTGAAAATGTAAAATGGTGTAGGCTTTATAGAAAACAGGTAACTCCTTTATCGTGGCTCCTCAGAAAATTAAAACTAGAAACCCCATATGGCCCATCAATTCTACTCCAGAGTATATATTCCAAAGAATTGAAAGCAGGATCTCAAATAGAGATTTAACCAAGCACGATGACACACAGCTATAATCCTAGCAACTCAGGAGACTGAGGCAGGAGGATCAAAGTTCAAGGCCAGCCTCAGCAATTTACAAGAACCTGTCTAAAAACAAAAAATAAAAGGGACTGGGGGTATAAAATCTTCCTGGGTTCAATCCCTAGTACCTCCACCATACACACACACACATACACACACACACACAAAAAAAAAGTTGTTCAAAGAGTGTGTGTGTGTGTGTGTGTGTGTGTTCACAGCAGATTATTCACGAAAGCCAAAGCATAGAAGCAAATCAGGAGTCAGTTGACAGATTAAAGTACAACTGAATTGCTTATAATGTGGTACACGCATTCAATGGAATGTTACTCAACCTTATAAAGGAAGGAAATTCTGACACATGCTATAACATGGATAAACCTTGAGGACATAGTGAAATAAGCTAATTACAAAGGGCTCTGTTTATATAAAGTATACAGAGTAGTCAAATTCACAGAGACAGAAAATAGAACTGTAGATGCCAAGAATTGGGGGAATGTAGGGGATAAGAGTTATTGTTTACCAGGTACAGTTTCAGTTTTGCAAGATGAAAACAGTTATGTAAATGTGGATGGTAGTCTTGGCTGTACAACAAGTCAACATATTTAATGGATTAAACATACATTTAAAAATAACAAAGATGGGGGCTGGGGATGTGGCTCAAGCGGTAGCGCGCTCGCCTGGCATGCGTGCGGCCCGGGTTCGATCCTCAGCACCACATACCAACAAAGATGTTGTGTCCGCCGAGAACTAAAAAATAAATATTAAAAATTCTCTCTCTCTCTCTCTCTCTCTCTCCTCTCTCACTCTCTCTAAAAAAATAAATAAATAATAACAAAGATGGAATTTTACCACCATTCTTTAAAAAATATAGTTAGGAAAATGACAAGATAAGCCACAGACTAGGAGAAAATAATTATTAATTATATATCTGACAAAGGATTTGTGTCTACAACATGTAAAGAAATCTTAAAAACTCATTAATAAGAAAACATTCAAAAACTGGGCAAATGTCTGAACAGACATTCACCAAAGAGAATATCCATATGGCAAGGAAACATATGAAAATGTAATAAGTATCATTAATATTCATTAGGGAAATACAAATTAAAACCACTTACAGATACTAATGTACACCTGTTAAAATTAAAAGGAAGAAAATAACAGAGTTTTTAACAAAGATATGAAAAAAAAGATATGAAAATAACAGAGTTTTTAACAAAGATATATTAATTATACTAATTCACATTATACTGTTAATGGGAATGAAAGACAGTATAACCACTTTGGGAAAAGTCTGTCAGTTTCTTTAAAAAGTGAAACACACAAATAACATTTGATCTAGTCATTCCACTCACAGCTATTTATTTAATCAGAAGAAATGAAAGTATCTGTGTCCATACAAAATCTTGTACACAAATATTCCAGCAGCTTCATTAGCTATAAGCCAAAAACTAGAAACAATGCTAGTGACCATCAACAGATAAATGGATAAACAAACTGATATATGCATCCAATGGACTATTACTCCATTATAAAAATGCATCAACTATTGATACATACAATGATATGGGTAAACCTCAAAATAATTACACTGACTGAAAGAAGCCAGATTAAAAAAACACACACCTATAGGATTCCATTTATAAAATTCTAGAAAATACAAACTGATCCATAGGGGTAGAAAGCAAGTCAGTGACTTCCTGGGACAAGATACAGAGAGGGAAGGATACAAGGAGTATGAGAAAGCTTTGGAGAGTGATGGATATGTGCATTATCTTGATTTTGGTGATGGTTTCGTAGGATTATATGTGTCAAATTTCACATATGTGCAGCCTATTAAGTATGTCAATTATGTTTTACAGCTAGCTGTTAAATAATAAATAAAATGGCCAGGCAAGGTGGCACATACCTATAATCCCAGCTACTTTGGAGGCTGAGGCAGAAGGACCACAAGTTCAAGGCCAATGTGGGCAACTTAGTGACAGCCTCTCAAAAACAAACAAACAAAAGGACAGGGGTATAGCTTAGTGGTAAAAATGCCCCCTAGGTTCACTCCTCAGTACCATAATCAGTCAATCAATAAAATGATCTCTGTCCACCAGGATCTCAAAATCTGTTACATAAATCTACTATATGGAGCTGAAGATATTATTCTGGTAAGAAAAGAAAGAAAAATCTTAAAAGTATGTGGAAAAGCCAATAATATCTCTTGATAGCTACTAAATTTTTTTAGAGAAGTAATATTATTATTCAATACTATATTTCAACTTATAATTTTTTTTATGAAATTACTTACATGAATAAAAATTCAAAAAAATCAAAAGGAACCCATCCCATTAACCAATCAATAAGTTCCCCTCCTCAAAGTTTACCAAAGTTATCAGTTTTATATATTTAAAATATTATCCAAGCCTAACAATAAACTGCAAAAAAAAAAAAATTATACAACACAGAAACTGTTTTCAAATTACTAATAAGAACAAAAGGTTTATATAAAATAGTTTACAATGTCTAATAAATTTGAAAAAGCCAAAAATAACCTTAAAGGAAAAACTTTTACATGTTAAATAAAAATACATACCTGAAGTAAACCATATTTAGTTTCTACATCATAAAGTTTGTAATCCTTAATGTCTGGAGATATAGAGGGAGGCAGATTTTCCCAGTTACCAAGAACATTGGCTAAACTGGCAAAAACAGGTTCTGTACAAAATGCCAAGCAGTCCCTGTTTTCAAAAAGAAAGAGTTATTACTATCATTTTTTATTCATTATCAAAATCAAATATACATAAACTATTAGAAATCCTATTAAACTACTGATAAGGTAGACTATTTTAGATTTGTAAATTTCAGCATAGTTATAGAACATTTCAAACAATATCAGGAGGCTTTATATATGAATTATCCTGGATAAATCAATCTTCTAAACTAAGTGTTATAACAACTGATACATTTTTTTTAACTTAAAACATCAGGAAATAAGATATTATTTCAACTGTTAACTTCTTCAATGATTGATATTCCTTATGGGAAACCAATAAACTTACTTAAAAATTGTTATATTATACATATGATATCCTTATTTCTAAAGCTGTAATTTTCACAATATGCTACTCAGGGAACCTACAGAATTCCCACTGATGCCTCAAGAGCAAGAGGATCAGGAAAAGGAACAGGCATACCTCCAGTCCCCCATTCTTACTTACAATCAAAGCAACTTTGCTTTTATCCATTTTTGAAAGGTGTTGCAGTTTTACATTTTTTTAATCATTGCTTTTTGGTGTATAAGAATGAAAAATCCAGAAAACATTAGATATTGACATTCAATAGCTTTATAGAGTAATGATCAAGAACTCAAGCTTTAAAGAAAGATAAATATCTGATTTCAAGTTCCAGCATACCTATTCCCACCTTACTGACACTGCACACTTAACTCTGAGCTTCACTATGCCCATATGTAAAATGACAGTAACAGATGCACCTTGAAGTGTTACTGTGAAGATCAAATGAGATAATCATAAAATATATAGCAAAGCATCTAGTGCATGTTCAATAAACTCTTCTTATTGCTGTTACAATTACCAACCATCTGAGGCTCAAGCCCTAACATTTTAGGCTTTAGGCTTTGGGCTCTGGCAATGAAGGATTACAAGGTAGTATAGCAACAAGGCTAAACCAAGTTTCTGTGCCACTAATATGAACTTTGTTGTTTCACATGTCTATAATATCTAAATAACCTTTTATCTGCCTTCAACCTATTTTTCAAACAAAACCACATATATTCAATATATATCAGACAGAAACAGATCTACTTAAGATTGAAAGAGAAAAGGATCATATTTCCTACCTGTTCAGTCATTATGAAGGATGCTATCTTGTTTTTATGCCTAGGATTCACCTCATTAACCCAGAGGACACTAAGGCATTCTTTTACAGAATGGTTCTGAAAGTTGCTCAAATACTCTCTCTCTCGACCCAAAAAATCATCCTTAGTCACATCAAAAATCTATGATTATCATTCAAGTTCTAAGGCCTTACAATCTTTCATGAAAATTCATTTCTATTATTATTAATCACATTGAAAAGGGTATATGTTCTTAAGGACCACTTCCCAAACACAGTTTCTTACCAGTCATTTATTTTCACCACCTCCACCAAAACTTAGCTTCCCAGTATCTTTGTACAACAAATTCAGTCCTTGTTATATGTGATTCCTTTCTTTTCCCCAGTGACCAATAATAAACTCTCACCTTATTTATCTTTTACTAGGCAAATTTTAATCCTGTAATGACCATCACAGGTTTCTTTTACACAAAGTATACTTGAACCTTGTTCTCTTTGTTTTTCAACATTCAATAACATTTATTCACAGTCCTCTTATTTCATTCTTTATTCCATGGTTCTCTTTATCTACTATTTACCTAGTAGCCACTTTCTACTTCACAAAAAATTACAGTTCATCAAACATGAACGAATAAACTCATTAGCCTTAAACTTTACCTGAGTGTATTACTGATTCCTCAACCATCTTCCTTTGAGTTCCTCCAACAAGACTTGACCCACATGTCTTCTGGATTCTGTTACATTTTCTGGTTACAAACTGCCATCTTATTGAAACTGTTGAATGTCACTAATAACCTCTCACTAGTTAAGCGTAATGATTCTTCTCAGTTCTTATTTTCTTTCCATTCTTCAGTCTCCAGTGCAATTGGGTCCTTTTGTCCCTCTCCCTTGGCTTCTATAAAATGCTGCCAGGTTTTCTCCTGCCATATGACAATGATTTCTCCTTTTTCCTTCCCTGGCTCTTTTAACCTCCCTACATTTCAAAGTACATTCCTCAGTCTACTGCTCATTTTACTCATGTTCTTGAAAAAAATCCATTTTAATCTGGTTAAATTTCAATTACTGCCTTTGTTATTCCCATACACATCACCAACTCTGAACTTTCATCTGAATTATCCTTTCTGTAGGAGATTTCCTTTGGATAATTTCTGTGCCATTCAATATTATTAATTCATTAACGACTAGAACCTATTTTTTTCCTTTTCTAAAATGTTCCTATTTCTACTAATGTTTCTACAATTTTTACAACCTCACAATTAAGATATCTTAAAGTAATCTGTGAATTCTCTCTTTCTGCTTACCAACAAAATTCTAGTTCTATAATGTTTAATTCACTATAAAAGAAGCTGCTGAGACAGAGAAAGTGTAACATACTGGTTGTCACGAGAAATTTAAAAATATAATTATGAGATATACGCTGTAGATACAAGTAATAAGAATATTTTTATGATAAGAGACATATGAGCAAATTTCTGGGCAGGCATAGCATGGTACAGTTAAAAAAAAAAGTGAGCTCAGAAATCACATCTCTGCCAGCTTTAAGTAATATCTCTGATCCTCATCCTACATTATTGTGAAACTTAAATAAGTAAAACAATGTAAAACATTTAGGATAGTTTTCACATGGTAAATTCTGTCTTCTTTTAGGTGGTGGTGGCGGTCTCCTGCTTTTTTAGAGGGGCTGATTAGTAAAGATTCTAGTGTAAGAATTTTCTGAAGAAATCTAATATGCCAAACTGATAAAAGCAAAATTACAGTACCTGAAGGGAGATGAGAAGTTTGGAACTCTGACAGTTGTGTACCTTACTTGCCTGTTCCTATCCTATCCTTAAAATACTAGGGACCACAGAACACAAATGGCAAATCACTTGAGTAAGGATCCTAAACTAAAAGGGGAATATAGTCTGCTAAGAAGGAGCAAATAAAACAATTTGGCTATGAATAATATGGAAAAGGTTTTATAAAGCTAGGGTTTCTAAAGGATTATTAAAAGCATCACAGGCTTGACAGTCTAGTCAAGATTACATAAATTTCATTTTCTGGTCAGCAATATTTCCCAAGATCATCCTCAAGAAAAAATACATAGTAAAGTAAATGAAAGCTATGGATTGACATGCTGGGAAAAACAGAAGATTAAATGTCTGGAAATGCACTTGCCACACACACAAAATTGGTCTTCAAATATTGCCTCAATAAAAAGGAGACAAGAAATTTTAACAAATTAGCAAGGCAGACATTTTCAAGGCAGTGAATATACTCCATACTTCTCTTACATCTTCCATTTTGACTACTGTAGTGCTGAGCATAGAAAAGACACTTAAATACAGACTCAAGGCAAATGTGAAGTAAGTCTTTATCAATATTCAAAAAAAGAGAATACATGCAAAATGCAAATAAATTTTAGGAAACTAATATATAAGAATGACAGTTTGTAACAATTTTTCACTGATAATATTTGAAATAGACCAAATATAGTTATTTATAACTTTTTTCACAAAGTCTCCTATATAAATTTCTATAAAAAATTTACCTTGATTCTTCTAAAGGATGTTGGACAGTAAGAAGTCGAGGGTGTCGTAACCGTGTTAACTGTTGGACTCCTCGTTTTAAAGCATCGATGATCTGATCCTTTTCAAATTTCTGATATTTGTCAATCAGCTTTTTATCAAAGACAAAAACAGCCACTTCCTAATAAAAGAATTGTGTCACTAATTTTAATCAAGAACTATATAAAAATAATAAAGTTATATTTGAATGTCAGCAGTTTACAATTAGAAATAAAAACTAATGCCATGAAAATTTTAGCACCATTATAATACCTTTCTGATTAAAATGTTGTTTCCTTTATGACTAATAAATCTAAATAATTGTAAAGGTATGAGACCCAGAGTTTTCATCTAAAGAGAACATAGGAAATGTTTTATCTAAGATCTTACAGCAAAAACTGAACTGCCAAGACTCAGTTACCCAGGTAGACTAATTCTAGGGCCAATATGCCACTCTGTCTCCTCAGAAATAGCAAAGAGACAAATATGGAACAGTAAAGTAATAACATGGTACATGCTTTCAGGAAAGAAAGCACTGAAGTTGAGTGACAGCTTTAAATAACATTCATATACAGACTGAGTGTCCCTTATCTGAAATGTTTTGTACCAGAGGTATTTCAGATTTGGCTTTTATTCTCAGATTCTGAAATCTTGCATAATCTGGAATTCCATTTACATCATATATGCCTTTACTCAGATAGACTTAAGTAACTTTATACAAGATTTTTAGTGAATCTACATTTTGACTGTTACATGAGGTCAGGTGTGGTATTTTCCACATGTGGCATCATATTGGCACTCAAAAGATTTTGGATACTGAAGCATTTCAGATATCAGGTTTTTTGGATTAGGGATGCTCAACCTGTATAAACAGATCAACCTAGCTCTTTTGATCATTAAGAGACATAAGAGAAGAAAGTAAGAGTGTTATATAATATTAATTTGAACTAAAAAAAAAAATGACCTAGAAGTTCAAGTTCCTATGGCACCAATCATGCGCAAAATCTTATTTTAGTTAAGTGTTCTGCTGTAACACATTTTATAAATGCATCTAATTTAAATGTGTTTATTTTTTCAAGATGTTTTAAGCCTTAAAAAAAGATCACATGAAATGGTTCTTGAGCTCTTAGTTTTACCACTCTTAAAAGAACAAAGAAAAATAAACAACATAAAATTCTTTCAAAGATTCATTTATTGTTTAAGGTAAAAGATGACAGATTTCTACACAGGACAGAACAGGTTATCAACTAACTATCTTAAAAATACTTTTCTCTTTATTCAAATCAGTTAAAATTAATCAATTTCAACAAAATTATGTTAATAACTCTTCAGACCCCATACTGATTTCCTAAAACTCTTAGCCTATATTTTAAAACCTTTCATCAGAATATATCATAATCAATTTCCAACTTGTATTTCTCTTTTATTATTTTGCTATCAGATTGAGCATTTCCAATCTGAAAATATGAAATTCAAAATGCTCCAAAATTGAAGCTGAGATCCTCAAAGAGTTTCAAGTTTCAGATTTTGGGCTAAGGATACTCAATGTAAGCATTTCTGATCCCAAGCACTTCATAAGGGACAATCAACCTGTCCTACCCACTCTGCTAACACATATATGCCACTTCCATAAAAGTCCTGCCTGTCTCTATCTATATATTATAGACTTTTTGAAGCAAGCAACAATGTCTTAGTGGTGGGGATAGGGTGTGCCTGAATGGTGGAGTGCTTGAAGAGTGAGGATCCAGAGACTGGATCACTAGCAGACCAAAAGCAAACAAAAAACAAAGCTAGATCTTGGTAGAAGCATCTCCGGTGTTTATTGCCCACTTTTTTTATCAATAAAGATAAGCAATTAATTAATTAGAAGCATTTTATTATTTCAAATTAAAATCCTTTTCATCTTTTCATTATGATTTAAAATATACATAAAAGATGACAAAGTGCAACTATCCAGTACATCTTTAGACAATGATTAACTGTAGTTTAAATTTGAGTCTTTTAATTTTAAAATTTTCTCCAAAAAAAAGCTTATTTTATGACAGAATACTGTCTATCCTTATTAATTTTCTACATATCATTTTTTAAGAGAGAGAGAGAGAGAGAAAGAGAGAATTTTAATATTTATTTTTTAGTTTTCGGCGGACACAACATCTTTGTTTGTATATGGTGCTGAGGATCAAACTCAGGCCGCACGCATGCCAGGCGAGCGCACCACCACTTGAGCCACATCTCCAGACCCTACATATCATTTTTATATATAGTTTTCTGGAAATAACAAATAGGTAAAGGTGGCTGATTAATGTTGTTAAGCCTTCTAAATCATTACTCCTTCCAGCAAAGTGAGGGGGCTTAAAATCTCCAAATGATTGTGGATTTGTTTTCTAGTTTTATTAATTTTTACTTCAAGCACTTTGAAATTGTTATTAGGTACATTTACACTTAGGATTATTATACTTTCTTGAAGAAGTTACAATATTATGTTATGAAATGTTTACCTTTATCTCTGAGAATACTTTTTCTTGAAATTAATTTTATACTAATAGCTCTATTTCAGATTTCTCATGTTTTTTTTCCCCTCCATTTGCTTTTAACACATTGGTGTATTGATATTTAAAGAGTAATATATGCATAGAGCATATAGCTACTATTTGCTTTTTACACATGTTGAACACTTATACCTTTTAATTATAATATCTAGATCATTTATATTTAAATTAATTAATAGAGATCACAGGAAACATCTGTGTTTCCTGTGTGCAGTAATGTGTAATATTTGCTACATGAAGATCAGTGAAAAATTGGGTAAATGATAGGTTTGATGACTTAATATTTTGGAAAACATATTGAACAGTCCTGCTGCCAGGCTCAGAGAGGACTGTGGAATGCTTTTGTTGCAATTGTTCCTTCTCTCATTTATCATATGGTACACAGCAACAGATTTATTTTATTGTTTGTTAACATTTTTTATTTTGCAAATAAAAAATTATACGTGTGAGCGCTTATTGTACCAAAGGTGAACTTTGTTGAAAACCATTATGGTTTGTTTTTGTTGTGTTTTATCGGTGGGGGGGTAGGGGAGCAACCAGGGATTGAACTCAGGGGCACTGGCCTCTGAGCCACATCCCCAGCCCCATTTTGTATTTTATTTAGAGACAGGGTCTCACTGAGTTGCTTAGAGTCTTGCTTTTGTTGAGGCTGGCTTTGAACTCTCAATCCCTGCCTCATCCTCCCAAGATGCTGGGATTACAGGCGTGAACCACCATGCCTGGCCACCCATTATTGTTTGTTTGGGGTTTTATTAATATTTTATTTTTTAGTTGTAGGTGGACACAATGCCTCTATTTCACTTATTTATTTTTATGTGGTGCTGAGGATCGAATGCAAGGTCTCACAAGTGAGAGGCAACTGCTCTACCTCTGAGCCACAACCCCAGCCCCATTATGGTTTTAATGGGAAATTCTCTAACAACAAATAAGGCTGAGTATTTTTACATATGCCTATTTGCCATTTGATTATTCTCTTTAATGAAACACCTGTTTATGTGATTCATTAATTTTTAATTGCATTATTAGCTGATTGTTGAGTTTTCCAGTCTTTGCATATTTTGTAAACAAGTGTGTGTACTGCAAATGTTTTTTCACAGTCTATAGATTGCTCCTTTATAAATGATTTGTTGACTAAAAAAAAATTAAAAACAAAAATAAAGTAATGATAAAAAATTGAGTCTTTTTACACAATAATTGATTAGAACAAAATATGTGCAATATTTGCTTGCAATTGTTCCTAACGTTTATTCACTGCATATTCTTTAAAATACACTGAAAGAAAAGACACCCACTAAAAAGTATGTTTTTCCAACAGCCCAATTTAAAAAAGAAAAAAAAAGACTATAAAGTTCTTCTAAAAACTAATATTTGTCACAACTGAGGATGTTTCATTTGAAATAGACCTGATTTATATGTTTTTTTTAAAAAGATCCTTGCTTACTATAAAAGTGAACTTTGTTGAAAACTAGATCATTCAAGAAATAAAATCTAAGTTATGTGATATAAAGTAATGCATTTAGGATTCTCTAACCGCAATCATGACCTCCATTAACCTCTCTCTTAAGAGCCACCAAAGACATTTTCTGAAACACAGATGTTTCCTATGATCTCTATTTTCTGGACCCTTTGTGACTGGGCAGTAATAACTGCCAAACATCAGACTCTTCATCTTCCATCTGATTTTGAGATAATACTCCTTCAAAACAATGAAATAAAAACTAAATTTTAATTTATAATAAGTTTAAAATAACTTGATTTTTGAGAAGACTGAAACGTAGCAACATATACCCCTTAAAATTACTACAAATAATTTTGATTTTTTTTATCAAAGCAACTTGACTAATAATATATCAAGCTTTGCATAATGGTCTCCTTTATTTTAAAACAAAGTATAATTTGTTTACTTATTATAATTTAGTTATGCTTTCATGCACAAAATATTTGTGAGTTCCACCCACAAATACTGGCATCTAAATAACAAATGTACGTTTTTTAATACTTAATGAACTAAGTTCAATTCTACATTTAGTAGACTAGATAAACTATGAACAATGAAACATTTATTATGTTTAAAACTTTAAAAACCAACCAATCTTCATTATTCTCACAGAAACTAATAAGTTATTTAAACTAAAGGTATTATGAAGCTCATGAAGCAGTCAGGAGGAAAAAATATGTACCAGGCCAATGTATACAACTCTGAAGACAAAATTACACCACAGTTGCCCTATTTAAAAAAAAGGAATTTTTAAAAAAACTTGGTATAAAATAGTTGAAAGATGGCTAGGGATATATATAGTCAGTTGGTAGAGTGCTTGCCTCTCAGGCACAAGGCCATGGGTTCAATCCCTAGCATCACACACACATACACACACACACACACACACACACACACACACACACACACAAATAGATGAAAGAAATTTCAAAAATGTAGAATTATTTTTCTACATGAAAGGAAGAAAAAATTAGGTATATGGGTGAGATGGAAATTATAATTATGTGCTGCTTTCATTACAAATTATTTAAACAAACTGTCAGTCTCAATAGTCATATTTTCATCTAACGAATAAGTTTCTAATAACAGCACTCCAAAATTAAATTAAATTTTTTTTAATTTAAAAATGAAAACAATTACACACTGATGATTCTCAGCAAGTCTATATTTTACTTTCATAAATTATTCACTATGAGGAATTCTGGAATGAATGCCCTTGAAAAACAGTAAATATCAGCAGAACAATTTCTACTGATTTTTGCTGGGAATGTAAAACCAGAATACTAACAAAAATGTGTCCAATCAGGTACAACGAAATTACCAAGTTCACAAGTAAATTGTTGTTTACTAATTTTTTATATTGTGACATCCCAGGTTTCATAAATATTTACTTTGTTTTATTTACTCTGTAGGTGCTGTAATTACTATTCTTCACAGAGTAGTAATTCACCATCTAGATTATAAAGTCAAAAACTGTACATGATCTGAAAATTATAATTCACCAGATACTTATATAAATTTGAAATAACCCTAAGAAAAAATACCCTAACCTTTCAAAGGGAATGAAAGCCTTAAATATACTTTTAAAAGGATTCTTTTAACTCAGAAATATTGTTGGGTTTTGGAGAATAAGAGTGTACTAAATGGACCAGGGATATAGCTCAGAGGTGGATGGTTGCCTAGCTTGCATGGGCAAAACCCTAGGTTCAATTCCCCAGCATTGGGGGGGGAAAAATATGCGCTAAACAGGAGATACTTAACGTTAGCAGTATTTAGACTTTTTTTTTTTTTAAGATCTTATTTCTGGGTTGGGGTTGTGCCTAGCCTATGTGAGGCTCTGGATTCAATCTTCAGCACCACATAAAAATAAATAAATAAAATAAATGTCTATCAACAACTAAAAAAAGTTTTTAAAAAAAGATCTTATTTCTACAGAGATTTTAAACCTGGATTTTTTTTATATCTTAAAAATTCCAACAAAAAGCTGCTAATAAAATTTAACACTAATGATACTAAGAACCATCTGCTGATCTCTTAAGCCAAATTAAAGGAGAAAAAAAACTCAAACTACTCTTCCCTAAAAGAAGAGTTAGTCCCAAAAAACAAATGACTACAGAATAATATAACTCAAAACACATTACTAAATATATCCCACAACTATTATCCCCTTCTAATGGCAAAAGCTATCAGATAAACACACATAAAAAAATTTAGAAGTCTATTTTCTATAAGGCTGTATTTAAATAGATATTTTCCTGATAATTTATTGTCAAATGTAAAAGAAAACTTAAGTGCTATGGCAATTTTTATCCTAAAATATATTTTGCAATTATTATCTTTTAATATGCTTAAATAACACTTTATTAAGTAAAGTGGTATTTGTAACACTTTGTTATTAAGTAAACAAAAGTAGGTTAGCATGGTATGTCAAACAGCATATCTGTAAAGCAGGAGGCACAGAGCATATTTTAAAATTTTTGTTTTTGGTGACTTCATAAGATGAAATGAAAAACAAAGAGCTGAATTAAGAATCCATTAAAGAATTTTTTATTTTTTTTAAGAACTTTTGGTACTTCTTAACATAAAAATCATACATGAGGGGCTGGGGTTATAGCTCAGCAGTAGAGCACTTGCCCTGCACTTGTGAGGCACAAGGTTCTATCAGCACCACATAAAAATAAATAAAGATATTGTGTCCATCTTTAAAAAAATTTTTTTTAAATACATACACATACTTTACAGTACTTAGCATGTATTTTTTTTCCAACTAGACAGAATAACTTACCTGTTTTGTAGATTTTTTTGTGCCATTAAAAATCTTCCAAGCTAGCCCATTACCACCACTGGCAATGTGCCGACCAACATCAAATTCTCTAGTGACAGGATTTCCCATTACTGCACTAGTGACATCAGCTGTTACCTTTGTAACAGTACTCTTCAACTTATTAAGCATGGACTCCATGGTTGTGTATTAGGTAGTTACAGTCACCTAGAAACACACAAGGATATGGGAGAGCTCATCATTTTTTGTCCAAGCACTTATTCATAATTTAGTTTGAAAAGTTTAAACAAACAATACCAAACAGATAAGTTACATGTTGGTTTTGCCTTCAGAGAACCCAATACACTTGACTATACATTTACAGCTAGAACCAAATGATCAGTTCCTCTCAACCACAGTTCTCACAAACCAGAAAAAGACATGCTCACACTGGACACTGACATAAAGGAAAAAAATAAATGCTGTTCAATTATATAACATGTACCCTTTAAGACTTAAGTGGTATAGAAGATCAGAATCTTCACACTGAAAGGTGAACCCAAGGATTTGCCCCTGCTTTCTGCCCAAGCACATATCAAATCAGAGTAATAAGCAGAATTCCAGTCAGCTAAGGGGATGAACTACAATTCAGAGATGCAGAAACCACTGGAAGTTCAGGGACAGAATTTCAAAGTGAAAGGTGCTATGTTGAAAAAGAGCACAAGGTCCCCTTCATGTTTTGTTAATACTAAAGTGCACACATGTACTTTGAGACTCTACTAGTTCTATTAATTAAGGTGCTTGTGAGCTGAATAGTTTCAATTCACACAGGGCTTCAAAATCATTCCAGAGCTCCTCAGCCAGGCTGCAGAGTCTTCACTGATCACTAGGGCATTTTAGCAGGACTATGCCTTAATAGGACAAACCTATTCTAGCTGGGAGTGATGGTGCTGTACTCCCAGTTACTGAGGAGGCTGAGAAAGAAGAAATGCTTAAGCCCAGGAGCTGCAGGTCATCCTGGACAACATATCAAGACCCCATCTCTTAATTTAAAAAAAAAAGATAAAACTGCTCTAACAACAAAAGTCATTCTCAAGCAACCAAACTAATCTAACTAAGCTGCCTTCCAGAAGAAAATCTATTGTTCATGAAAGGAAGACACAAGACACAAAATCAGATACTCAACAAAGTAACATCACATTGTTCAGCACTCAATCAAAAATCATCAAAAAGAAAAAAAATATAACTTATAATCAAATGAAAAATCAGTCAATAAAATCTGACTTCAAGATGATAGATACATAGAATTAGCAAAGACATTAAAAGTTATCACAGGTCCAAAGCAGTTAAAGGAAAACATGAACAAAATGAAAGAAAATGGAATTTTTTAAAGGCCCAAATGAAAATTCAAGACATGAAAAATAAATTTAAATAAATCTCACTACTTTCAGGAATGAGATGAACATATTAGACAGTGTAAGGGGGAAAACAGCAAAACTTGAAGATGGAGTAAAAATTTGAAAAAAAAAAAAAAAAAGATGAACAAAGTCTCAGTAATCCATGGGATAATATCACAGATCTTATACATGAAAACAGATCCTCAAAATAAGGAAGAGAGGGGAGGAAAATTATTGGAAAAAATAATGGCAAAAAATTTTCCAAATTTTCTAAAAAATTATACAAAGCTTCAAGAAATTCAAAAAACAAAAAGGAAAAACACAAAGGAAACCATACCTATATCTATCATACCAAATAGCTGAAAATAATTTATTAAAAATCTTTGAAGTGGCTATAGAAAACAGGTAAACCATACAGAGAGGAACAAAAATAAGAATTTCCCCAGACTTCACTTCAGAAACTATGTATACCAGAGAACTGAATGAGGTCTAAAGAAATTATTAACATAGAATCCTGTATGGTGAGGAAAATAACCTTCAAAATTCAAAGAAAAAACAACTCAGGAGGCTGAGGCAGGTGGATCACCAAGTCTGAGGTCAGCCTGGGAAACATAATGAGATCCTATCTCAAAACAAAAAGGACCAGGGATGTAGCTCAGCAGTATAGAACCCCTGATTTTAATAGTCAGTCCCAAAACAGAAGGGGGCGGGGGAGAACAATGGGAAATAAAGGCTTTTTAGAAAAACAAAACCTAGAAAATTTGTTGCCAAACATAACTTCTACCAGAAATACTAAAGGAATTTCTTCAAAAAGAAAGAAAAAGATACAGATAGAAATTTGGATCTGGGCTGGGGATGTGGCTCAAGCGGTAGCGCGCTCGCCTGGCATGTGTGCGGCCCGGGTTTGATCCTCAGCACCACATACAAAAAACAAAAAAAAAAAAAAAAAAAAAAAAGATGTTGTGTCTGCGAAAAATAAATAAATAAATATTTAAAAATTCTTTCTCTCTCTCTCTCTCTCTCTCTCTCTCTCTCTCTCTCTCTCCCTCTCTCTCTCTCTTCCCCCTCCTCTCTCTTTAAAAAAAAAATAAAAAGAAATTTGGATCTAAAAAAGAAATGGAGGATACTGAAAATAAAAATTATAAGGGCATATGAAAAAACTTCTGTTAGAATTATCTTTAAATGATGGCAGATCATGTAAAGTAAAAGTATAACATTGTGTTTGTGTAGAAAAAATATACTAAAATAAAGGATGAGAGAAATGAAAGTATATTTTTGAAAGAGTCTTGCATTTCATGAGAAGCCATATAACATTTGAAGGCACACTGTGGCAAGTTAAAAATATACATTATAAACCTTAAAATAACAACTAAAGTAATAAACAAAACATAAGTAAAAGGTGAATAGTGGTGATAAAATAGAATCCTAAAGCAAACAAAATAGATAACAAAATGAAATAGGGAGGGACTGGGGTTGTGGCTCAGTGGTAGAGCACTCGCCTCACGCGTGAGACCCTGGGTTCGATCCTCAGCACCACATAAAAATAAACAAAATAAAGATATTGTGTCCATGTATAACTAAAAAAAAATTTTTAAAAAATGAAATAGGGATAGAGAAAGGAACAAAAAAAGCAAGTGTGGCAAACAGAGAATACACAGCAAGATGGCTAATTTAAATCCAACCACATCAATAACTACATTTAAATAAATTAGTCAAAATTCTAATTAAAAGGCCCAGATTGTCAAATTGGATTTAAAAAGCAAGCATATCTAACTATATGCTGCTTATAAAAAATTCACTTTAAAAATACAAAAATGCAGGGCTGGGGTTATGGCTTGGTGGTAAGCTCTCGCCTAGCATGAGTAAAGCCCTGGGTTCAATCCTCAGCACCATATATAAACAAATAAATAAAGGTATAAAAACAAAAAATACAAAAACGCAGGTAAAGAAATGTAAAAGTTGCCGGATGTAGTGGTGCACATCTGAAATCCCAGCGGTATGGGAGACTGAGGCAGGAAGATCACTGGTTCAAAGCCAGCCTCAGCAACAGTGAGATGCTACGCAACGTGGTAAGACCCTGTTTCTAAATAAAATACAAAATAGGGCTGGGGATGTGGCTCAGTGGTTGAGTGCCCAAGTTCATTCCCCAATATCCACCCCCAAAAAATGTAAAAGTAATATACCAAGCTGGAATGGATATATTAATAACAGGATAGACTTCAAAGATAAAACATATTTTGTAATGATAAATATTTTCAACAAGAAAACATAACAATTTTAAATGTATACACATGCAATGAGAGACCTTCAAAATAAGTGCAACAGAAACTGATAGAATTGAAAGAATATAGAAATCCACAATTTTAATTGAAGACTTCAAGAGTTCTCTCAGTAACCCAAAAAAAAAAAAAAAAATCAGTAAGGCTATAGATCTCAACAGTATTAAATGTTTAAGTCCCATATATCTCAGTGACAATATCTCAATTCTAAAATTTTAATAATAAGGGCTGGAGATGTGGCTCAAGCGGTAGCGCGCTCGCCTGGCATGCATGCAGCCCAGGTTCGATCCTCAGCACCACATACAAACAAAGATAAACAAAATAAAAATAAAAAATAAAATAAAATTTTAATAATAATGAACAATCACAACATACAACCTAGACAAAATATATCAAATGCCATTAGCCTAAAATCAGTTGAAGAGGTGCAATGTTTTTCAAGCAAAAATTTTGAAAGCCACTGGACTAAGGCAGCACTAGTCTATACCCTGTTTTCTCCAGTAATTATATTTATGTAAGTATAACTTCCTTCTTTCTATTAAAGACTTGAACTATAAGTGGAAATATTCTCTTTCCCTTTTTAATTTATTACATTTTTAAGTGATTAGAAAAATGTTACTATTGGCATTATGAAAATATTTATTTGCTATCCAAATTATTCTTTATGAACATCTCTACTGATTTTGATGGGAAGATGAAGGAATATAAAATCCTACTTAAAACCTACCTATCCATTCCTCTAACTCTGCCTGACATACTATTGCCATGTACACTGTTATACACTAGGAACTCGTAAATGGAAGCATTTCTGCTCTTTAGGCATTTAGTCCAGTGGCAGACTTAGACTGGCAGATACTATAACAGTGACTGGAGACATGACTATATCATGCTACAGGAACATTAAGATAAACTCAAAAGTAAGTGATTTCAGGTAGGAAAAAAAGAGTAGGAGGATAATATTACAGAAAGAGGGTTACCATGTACCAAGATATGGAAGAGAAGATTACATCATTGTGAAAAACAAAGGATATTTTCATGGTTGATATTCAAATTTGAAATGCCTATCCATTACCTAAACAGAACAACACTGACATAGTACACAAGGTGGAGAATAGATATGGAAACTCATTTGGTGATATAATTTTTATTGAATACCTTCTATGTACCTAACATAATATGTAAGAAACTGGAGAAGGTAAAGAAAAAATAAACTACAAAGGAGCTACCATTAAGGAGGGAAAAAAACATACAAGTAAAACAACTGTAGCATGAGCCTACAGAAAAGATAAAATGCTACAGAATATATAGTGTTAAAGGAGCAAAAAAGAAGAGAAAAAGTAGAATGTTTCCCCAAAACAATAATGTAAGAAATGCTTTTAAAGACAGATAAAGAATAGAGAATGAAAGTGAGTAGATAGAGAATGGATGAAATGTAGGAGTAAAACTACAAGGCAAAACCAAAGTAGTTCAGATAATACCTAGAGAAAAAAGAAGAATAGTACGGCAAAAGAGACTAGAAAAGCCAGATCACCATGGGGAGCAGGGTTTCAGGCATGAGTAAGATGATTAATCACCCCATCTAGTGGAGTAAAAAAGATATACTAGGGGTGGAGGCAGGGAATACCTCAAGACTGAAAAGAATTTCAATATATAACTCAGAGATGATGTAGTTTAGAAAGTAAAGCAAGAAAATAAAGGACAGTAGGAAATATAAATGTTTTCTCAAAAATTTTCATTTGATTAATAAAGATCACTTTTCAAAAGTTATAAATGACAGAAATGTTTACTCATTAAGCCATTTCTCCTTGTATACTTAATAGAATTCACTTGAAATTCAACTACCTCCCCAGGTGCAGTGGCACATGCCTGTGATCCTATCAGCTCAGGAGGCTGAGACAGCCACCTCAGTAAGGAGCGAGGTGCTAAGCAATTAGTGAGACCCTGTCTCTAAATAAAATACAAAATAGGGCTGGGGATGTGGCTCAGTGGTTGAGAGCCTCTGAGTTCAATCCCTGGTACCAAAAAAAAAAAAAAAAAAAAGAAAGAAAGAAAGAAATTCAACTACCTCTTCAATTTCAGCCAAAACAAGATATGGGGTAGTTTCCATATTATCCCATGATTGTATCATTCTACCATCTGGCTCAATCATTATCTGGCTTTCAGTAGACCCAATAGGAGAATCTGCTGTAACACTAGGTTTTACCTGTACCTCACAAAGTAAGCTGAGTAATACAGCATCTGATGGCAGGCAGTGAAGAGGAATTGGAAATTCTTTCAGTTCTGCCTACTCAGAAATTCTAGATATAGCAGAAATAGGTAAAATTATATTTTATGCTTAAAAAATGGATTTTCAAATAACAACTCAAAGAAATCCCTACTTCCCCAAGAATAAAATATTAAAAAGCAGGATTAGCTCCCATTTTTGATGAAAATACTGCAATACAAATACTAAGGTTACTTTAAACTGAACACAGAAGCACATGCCTGTAATCCCAGCTACTTGGAAAGCCAAAGCAAGAGAATCCCAATTTCAAGGCCAGTCTCAACAACTTAGTGAGAGAGATCCTGTCTCAACATAAAAAGTCACATGTAGTAAAAAGTCACAACATAAAAAGTCACAGTAGTAAAATGCCCCGGGTTTAATCTCTAGTACCTAAAAAAATAAAATAAAAAGGCTATATACTCAATGATACAGTGCCCCCGGATTCAATCCCCAGTACCACATACACACACACACACAAAAAAAAGGTAAATTAAGGTTTCTTTAATACATCTGACAATGAAATTGTATTGCTGGCTAGACCATCAACAAGCACAAAATAATAATATTGACTAGAAAGAACATTTGCATGAATACAAAATTAGCTCAAAATAGTATGCTTCAACCTGTAAAGAGGCACAAGGGTCTGAGATTTATATGTAAATGCTTGAAAATAAAAGAATATCACTTTAAAAAATCATTGATTTGGTTAAGTATTCATAAAATAAAATGTAACACTTCTAAATTACAATTACATTTGTATGAAATGAAATACTTTTGGTAAAATACTTTTCAAATTTGGGGGGAAAAAACAGTAACCATATTCCTAAAGGAAATGCTTACTTGTTACAGCTAAAGTATGAATACTTTGAAATATACTCTTAAAATACATGTTTCCACATAGAAGCATTCAAAGATTACCAGAAGATTTTTTAAAAGAAAGTTTTCAAAAAATGTTTTCTTTGACCTAAATAGAAGTCATGTTTAATCTTATTCAGAACCAACATTATACAAGCTGAATATAATCATTCTCTTTACAAATACAAAAAGTACCTAATTTATTATCAGTTGAACCAGAACAGATTACTTACAGAAGACAATGTTGATTTTTAAAAACCATAAAAAACTGAAGTGTAAAGTGAATTACACAACTATACAACAAATTAGTGAGTACATACTAAAGGTGAAAAGAACCACAATAAGTGCATTAAAAACTACTTAAACAGTAAGTAGTTTCCATTATTGGTTATAATCTTATGACTATTGTACAATGAGATTTAAATAGCAACAGAGAAATTATAAAGTAATGTATGCTAAAACAACAATTTAGTAACTTGAGTATTGAAGTATACGTATAGTTCAATGGAGAGTGCTTGCCTAGTATGTACCAGGGTTCCATTCTCAGCATAAAAAGTAAAAATAAAAATTTGAAAAGTCAAAATAAAATTAGTAACAAGTTATGATGAACAACAAGTAAGGTTGTAGCTCAGTGGCAGAGCACTTGCCAAGCATGTGCAAGGCACTGGTTTGATGCTCAGCACCACATATAAATAAATAAAATAAAGATTCGTTGACAACTAAAAACTTAAAACATAAAAAAAAAAAAAAAGCTGAGATTACATCCCAGTTTTTTGGTACTTCCAGTCCATGTGATTAATGAGGTATAGTTTTTACAAGAGTCTTTGGATTATTAAATAAAAAAAAAAAACAGCAGCAGTGGCAGCTTCCCACTATTCAGTCCCTTCAGCTACAGGACAGGAAAAAGAAATAACTGGGTAGGAAATTAAACTAAATAAGGTCATTTCAGTATATATATAGTCTTTAAAAAAAACTCAAATCTGGGCTGGCAATATAGCTCAGTCAATACAGTGCTTGCCTCACAAGCACAAGGGCCTAGGTTCAATCCCTAGCACCACCAAATCTGAAAGAGTGTGGCACAATGTGTAAAAACAAATTCATAAAGCAGTGAAGTACTATCTAAAACAAAGTTTTCAAAATCTGATGAATATCTAAATAATGTGGAACTTGCTAAGTACTATCCCAAATGTCTGGAATCACAATCTATAAAAATACAGTTAGGGCCTTTTGTAGCTTGGCCAAGCCCCCCAGGTGATTATTATAAACCGCCTAGCATGAGAATTGTTGTATGGTTAAGGACATAATCTTCAGTAGCAAAAAAATCTTGAGTTCAAATGCCAATTCTAACACTTACCAGAGCTGTGACCATCAACTAGCCGCCCTAACATTTTATGTGGGTGAGGGGGTACTGGGCCTTTAACTCAAAGGTACTTTACTACAAAGCCACATCCCAGCCCTTTTTATTTTTCTATTTTGAGACAGGGTCTCACTAAGTTGCTTAGGACCTAAATTGCTGAGGCTAGCCTCAAACTTGTGATCCTCCCGCCTCAGCCTCCCAAGTCACTGGGATTACAGGCATGCCCACACCTAGCTACACTATTTCTATAAAATGGGGTAGGGGAAAACTGGGCATAGTGGCAAATTGCTATAATCCCACCTATGTTGGAAGCTGAGGCAGGAGGATGAGTTTGGGGTCAGTCTCAACAACTTAGCTAGACACTACCTCAAGATAAAATCAATAGGGCTGGGGAGTTAGCTTCGGAGTAGAGCACCGCAAAACCTCAAATGATTGTTTTGAGGACTGAAGATGCCAATGCATGTAGAATACTTAGAATAATTCTTAATGCTTACATTTGGTAAGCATTCAATGATTTCATTCATTTAAAAAACATTTACAAAGCATTTACACAGTATCAGGAGATGAGGAACAGCTAGTTAATTTAAGTATTAATTAATATGGCAACTCTGAAATGGTGTCATGAGAACATATAATCAGGACAATCTATCCTCATCAGCAAAGTGTTCCCTAAAGTGGGCTCAATGATGAATAGATAGTACTGGATGAAAAGGAAAGGAAAAGCATTTCCAGACTCTGAGATGTTTCCACAAAGTATAACCAAATGCCATGTATCCGAAGAAAGAAAGATGGACAAGGTAATCAAGGGAGAAAGGGAATGCCAGAAAGCACCATGGAGATGAAGTTAGAAAGGCAATCAGAAGGCCAACTAAAGGGGTTTACAGGGCATTTCAGTTTATGGAAAAAAACAATGAGAAGCCACTGAAGGATTTTAAACACAGATACAATATGATTAGGTCTATTTTTTTAAATACTCAGTCTAGCAAGTTAAAAAAACAAAGGTGGCCAAAGTAGATGCAGGAAGCTAATAAAGCAGCTCAGAGGAGAGATGATAATGGTGGCTGAAACTAGAAAATGAGAGTTGAAGATCTCTCTTGAATCAAGAGGTACTAAAGTGACAAAATAAACAGGATTTCATGAGAGACTATGAGACATGAGAAAAGAAATATCAAAAATCAACTCCTATATAATGGGTTGGAAACACAACAAATGGACTTATTGTTTTTTCTTGAAGGGGCAGATCATGAATTTCAAATGTGAATCTGAGTTTTTTATTCTCAAATATAGAGTTGATTTGTATAGAAATATTTCATTATATGGAAGAACAAGGTGCCTGTATTTATTTTGGGGGGTGTTTATCAATCTTAGAGACAAAAATATAGGTTTCTGCAAGTGTAAAGTAGATCTGAACAGAATGAAGACCCATATCTTACTTTCAGTTCCATTCCTTTACACACATCTCAGGAAGGGGTTGTGGCTCGGGTTTGATCCCCCACGCCACACAAAAATAAACAAATAAAATAAAGGTATTGTGTCCATCTGCAGCTAAAAAAAATATTTTAAAAAGAAAAGAAGAAAAAGGCTTGCAAAGTCCAAAAGGAATATTCAAAAACGTGACTTTCAGGGCTGGGGATGTGGCTCAAGCGGTAGCGCGCTCGCCTGGCATGCGTGCGGCCCGGGTTCGATCCTCAGCACCACATACAAACAAAGATGTTGTGTCCACCGAGAACTAAAAAAATAAATAAAAAAAAAAAACGTGACTTTCAAGCCACCAGAACATGAGTAGGTTTTATGTCAGGCTAGTTTGAAGTATTTTGGTTAAACTATCAATTTTTCAGAACAGAGACACGCAATTTAGAAAACTAACACTTAAGTGTCATCATACAAATAGTTCCTGAAACTAACACTTTTTAAGTGTCATCATACAAATAGTTCCTGAAACTAACATTTTTTAAGTGTCATCATACAAACAGTTCCTGAATTTGATGGTCAAAAAATATTAGCTGGCAACTTTTAAGTCACTACTGACATGGCACTTTAAAGTCCAGTGACTCTGGCGGCTCATCAAGCCTATAGAGAAGTAGATTTGATAACAGTGGATGTTTAATTACTCATCACAGATATGCGGTAGAATCCCAAGAAGTTTTGCAAGCTTTATAGGTCTAAATCTTCATCTTTTTCTCTCACTTAGAAAAACAAAAGTTCAGAAACCACCGACCGGGTGGGTTTTAGTCTTAAGAAAACATCTGCCCCACCCACCTCACACACAATAACCATCCATTCAAGAACTACAGGATACTGTCAGAGAAGGACACCGGGAGAGTAAGGCCCTGGTAGGTGACCCAGGTTACAGGAGCCGGACCTCAGAACAGAGGGGAGCTGTCTCACCCAGTTCCGGAGTAGTGTCCTGTTTCCCAAAAGGGTACCAAGATCTCCACCACAGAAACCGGAGCTCCCGCGCTGGCGCGGAAGACTCTCCCTCCCGAGAGACCACTCCGATCCCGAGTCACCCGTAGCCTTAAGGCCTCTTCGGCGGACTCGGGCCTCTCGGATCCGCTCCCTCCAGGTTGCCGCTACCCCAGCCAGTCTTCTCTTAGGCGCCCACCGCCCGGCCGGCGCGGCCTGCAGCCCGTCACTAGGCAACAGTCACCAGCACGGTGGCCCCTGGTGGCCTAACCCGCGCACGGGTCCTTCCCCATTCCCTTTTCTCCCACTGGAGGCCCAGGTGAGAGCGCGACCGACCATAGAGGGAGCTCGCCCGGTGCCCGCAGCCGGGCACTTACCTCTCAGCTCTCGGCTCTCCGCCCGGGAGGGGCGGTGCTGGGGCGCGTTCCCCCCGCCCTCCCTAGAGGCGCTCTGGCTATTCCTGCTCGGCCTCCGCGACTGGCCGCTGCCGTCCGCTTACTCCATAGTCTCCGCCAACCCAGTGGCCATAAAGGCTGCAGCGGGAGGAGGAAAGGGGGAAGGGAGGGAAGGGACCGGGGAAGAAGAGTATGGGAGGGGAAAGAAGACCGAAAGACCTGCCGGGCCGGGCATGACGTCACTTCCGGTTGTATCGGAAGGGGCGGGACCTGGGCTTCCCTCCGCCCCAAGAGTCAGGTGGGGGCGGTGCTATAGAACCGGAGGAGGAGCAGGTGCACAAGATTACGGCGGTAATTTTAACTCCGCGGTTCGGTAGTCCTCTGGGCCCAGGCGGAGCCGGCCGAGTTTCGTGAGCCTTAAAGGTGGCTAATGCCGGAAAAGGAAGACTGGCAGGACATGTAGTCCCATACATCCTAGCCAAATGTACAGTGATAGTAGCGGATAGCAAGCAGGTAAGGGGAGCAGAGACCAGGTTCTGGGATTCCTCCCCTTTCCTAGACCCGCCCCTTCCTGGGCTACCTGCCTTCCCAAGCCTAGGACCCAGACCCCAGACTTATCCTTTTCGAGGTTATTTTCGTAAAATGCTCTTGGAGGGTCCAGAAAAGCAGCGCTTCTCAAACATGCATATGAATTACCTGGAAACCTTTTTGAATGCAGATTCTGATTCAGTAGAAGGGTCGGATGTTCTGTGTTTCTGATTTCCAAATGACAGCAATGCTGCTGTTCCCTAAGCTACGCTTCAGTATCTTGCCTACTTATTTAATAAAAGAGAGGTAGATTACTTACAGTTTTTTGTTATGTCTCAACAGACTTTTTAAACAAGAACATCTTACAGACAAAATGATTAGTTTCATTCAGTTCTTTCCCAGATTTCTTTAAGGAACAAAAGCTCAGAGAAATAACCTCCCTTTCTCCTGCAAGTCATTGGGTACCACTCTCCCTCTGACCTCTGCCTCTCCTGACCAAGCTTCCTAGGATGAACAGAGGGACGACTTCCTTGACAAAAATAATTTGAAGATGATGAAATTTTATTTCTCTCATATTGTCATAAACATTACTTTGTAAGACCAAGCATACTGTTTCCAGTTAGTCAAGGGAGAGGAGAGCTTAAATTATTAGATTGAATCCCAAAAAATATCTAGGAACAATGTTCCAATTATTTCAATTTATTCTTTTTCTTTCTTAAGATTTTTCAATTAAAATTTTACTGGGGTAGGGAAGAATGGGGAATGACTGCTAACTGTATCTCTCATAGTAATGAAATAATCTGGAATTAGATAATAATAATGATTGTATAATGTTGTGAATCTACTAGAAAACACTGGATCATACACAGCAAAAGGGTAATTTGGGCTGGGGGTTATCTCAGTGGTAGAGTGCTTCACGTTCATGGCCCAGATTTTATACCCACCATTGCAAAAAAAAAAAAAAAAAAAAGAAAGAATTTTTGTGCTATATGAATTATATCCCAATAAACAGTTTTTACAGTCTTCAATTAATTAAAAAATAAAAATTACATATGCACATCATAAAATTTCAGAAAAGTGAACAACCACTTTCATCAACTACATTACAATACCATTACCCTAAAGTTACTAGTTTGAAGATTATCCTTCCAGATCTTTCTATTTGTGTGTAGGTTATAGGATCATAGTTTAGAAATTATTCTGCTTAGTTCATGATTTTTGTTTTATTTTGTTTTGGGTTTTTTTTTCATATTTAATGAGGTCTTTTCCTGACATAAACTTAGTTTTGTTTCATCCTACTATTCAATAGTAAGGCTATGCCATAATTTATTTAATTATTTTTCTGGTGATGGACATTTTAATTTACAGGTTTTCATTATTTCTCAGCAATTTTTTTTGGGGGGGGTACCGAGGTTGAACTCAGGAGCACTCAACCACTGAGCCACATCCCCAGACCTATTTTGTATTTTATTTAGAGACAGGGTTTCACTGAGTTGCTTATTAGCACCTTGCCATTGCTGCAGCAGGCTTTGCACTTGCTATCCTCCTGTCTTAGCCTCTGGAGCCGGGGCTTACAGGCATGCACCACAGCTCTCGACATTTCTTAGCAATTTTTTAAAACAAGAATAATTGACAGAAGATAGAAGAATGAATCAGACATAGCTTTCCTATGTTCATATATGAATACTCCACCAGTATTCATGTATAACCACAAGACCAGGATCCTAATTAGAACAAGTTATATTCCATATATGTATAATATATCAGAATATACTTGACTGTCATGTATGTAGGAAAAAAGAGACAGAGAGCTGGGCATGGTGGTGCAAACCTATAACCCCAAAGGCTCAGGAGGTTGAGACAGGAGGATCATGTGTTCAAGGTCCATTTTAACAACTTAAGCAGGCCTTAAGCAACTCAGCCATACCTGTCTCTAAATAAAATATTTAAAAGGGCTAGGGATGTGGCTCAGTGGTTACTTAAGTACCCCTGGGTTCAATCTCAGGTACCAAAATAAATAAACAAATAAAGTTGACAAATTGATTTTATTCAGTTCCTTGCCCCAGGTTCTCTTTGAGAAACAGCTTGTCATTGGTCAAAAAGGCAAAAAGAAGAAAAAGCAAAGCCCCTGGTGAGACCACAGCTCCATAATATTCAAGACTTGAATGTATCTGCATTCCTTTTAAATGTATTCTAAAGTAATGTTCTTCAAGGTATAGTTAGTAGCTAATCATTTAATGTTAAAAGTATATTAGCAGGCTAGGGCTGTAGCTCAATGGTAGAGTGCCTGCCTCACACGTGTGAGATACTGGGTTCAATCCTCAGCACCACATAAAAATAAAATAAAGATATTGTGTCCACCTATACCTAAAAAAATAAATATTTATAAATAAATAAAGACAAAAAATACTGTATTCATTTACATTAGCTTACACAATAATATATTTCATGTCATTAAATTAAGTTCCTAGATTTACTCATTATTGACAGATGAATGTGGTGAAACTTTAGTTAATACATTGTAGTTTGCGTAAAATGGGAGATGAAACTTAAAGCCATTAGCAGCAGATATGCCATAAAAAATTAATTTAGATAAAAACTTAAGTTGTTAGCTGGGCATGGTGGTACACGCCTGTAATCCTAGCAGCTTGGGAGGCTGAGGCAGGAGGATTGCAAGTTCAAAGCCAGCTTCAGCAAAATCAAGGTTCTAAGAAACTCAGTGAGACCCTGTCTCTAAATAAATACAAAATAGGGCTGGGGATATGGCTCAGTAGTTGAGTGCCCCTGAATTCAATCCCCAGGACCCGCCCCCACAAAAAAAAAAAACTAAGTTGTTAAAACTGAAAAACTTCTTTTTGAGTAATTTAAATTTGTTAGGATCATGTGTGGTGCTGCACACCTGAGAGACCGAAGCAGGAGGATCACAAGTTTGAGGCCAACTTAGAAAATCTAGTGAGACCCTGTCTCAGAATAAAAAATATAAAGGGGCTTAGGCTAGGGGTAGAGCATCCCTGAGTTCAATGCCCAATACCAAATTAATTTAATTAATTTGTCAGAAACATATTTTTTCCAGGATTCTCTGGGGTTTTTTTAAGCTACTCAGCTACACGAATATTATTCACTCCCTTCATATCCACATAGAAATCAAACAAGGAGGCAGCACTTATAAACATTCAAAGATTGCTTTACTTGTTTTGCTGCTGTTGATGTAGTATTAAATCATCTTACACAAAATGTGTGCCTAAAGTAGCAATGATATCTCTCATCTTTGCCAGATACTTATGAACCATAGAGCGAGTCAATAGGAATGAAATTATTCAAAATTGAAAAGGAATTAGAATCTGAAGATTCCAACAGTAGTCTTTATAGGTTTCTAGAAAGTAAATTATTTTGTTTCTTGCAAAAGAAAATAGGATGATGCGAATGGGTCAAGAGATTAAATAAAAACAAAACATCCTTTTCATTTGTGGTTAGTGCCAACTAAGACACTGTAAAATATTGTGGTTAGAGCTTGGCAAAGCGTCTTCACTGAGCTAAAACTGAATGTTATATTTTGTTGGTTTCTTTTTTTTTTTACATATAAGTAATGAAAGAAATAGCCAGATAAAAACTCAACTACTTCTGCTTATGCTGTAAAGCTGTTTAGGAGGACATCATCACATAAATTTTTCAGATTTTATACTAGGGAAAAAAAAACTTCATGTCCTCTGAAGAATGGATACACTTTCTAATTTTGAAAAATAGTGCTGGGGTTGAGGCTTAGTAGTAGAGCGCTTGCCTATCACATTTAAGGCACTGGATTCAAAATTCAGCACCACATAAAAATAAATAAATAAATAAAACAAAGGTATTGTGTCCATCTACAACAAGAAAGAAAGATATATGAAAGTCTTTATAATAAAGGTCAAGTTTCCCTGGAAACTCAGAGCTGAAGTCTTCTATTCTTATTATAGCAAGGATGTTAACCTTAGAATTAGCATATATGCTTTCTTTGTATTTAGAATCCTAATTTGTCCTCTTTTGGTGGTATTTTACTAAATTATTATTTGTATCTTTTTTTGTAAGCTGCTTTTTGGAAATAGGAAACCTATAAATAAATTTAATAATTAATTAAAATGTATATTTGAAATTTTGATCTTGTTTGTATTGAAAATGTGCACATTGTTTTAACAGATGAAAGATATAAACTATTTCACATCTTCTAGCACATGAGGTTGGAAATCATTGGAAAAATTCATGCAATGAGTGTGAATTCAGCTCTATCTTCAGATATCTCAGTTAACAAATCTGTTCCCTAGCTTTCAAAAGAAGGTAACTTCAGTTTGTACTATTTTTTTTTCAGAATTTTGTAAAGAAAGAACTGACTTCTTTTTTAAAAAAATAAATAAATAAACTTTAAAACCAGTTTAGTTTCACCGCAAAATTCGAGTGAAAAGTACACAGAGGTCCCATCCACCCTTGTACTACTCACACACAACCTCCCACTATCAGCATGCTGCACTACCGTGGTACACTTGTTAAAATCAGTGAATCTACACTGACACATTATTATCACCTAAGGTCCATGGTTCACATTAGGGTTCACTCTTGATGTTGTAAATTCCATATTTTAAAACCAATGTATGATGACATGTATCCATTATTATAATGTCACACAAAATAGTTTCATGGCCCTAAAACTCCTCTTCTCCTACTCATTCCTCCCTTCCCTCTAATCCCTGGCAACCACTAATATTTTACTGTTTCCCAAAACTGACCTTTTAGATATAATAACATTACTGTGTTTATGTGTTGACTCTGCTTCTCTTGCCTGTAAAAGTTTTCTCCTACATAACAATTGCATCAGAAAAGACAGATGAAGCAACATAGATTCTACGACACACAGTTTATTTTTCACAGTGATCATAACAAGATTACCTGGAAGTGCTGTCATATGTGCTACCAGAGAAAACAGAGTCGTTCTACCAGTCCTTATTATTTGTAATCCAAGACCATCTTATGAGTATATCGTTTGTCCATTGTATAAATACCTCCAAGACATCTCTGTTCTTTCTCTTTCTCAAACCAACTTAGGCTACCTGTTGTTCCACTCCTCTTTATTATTTACTTCATTTACTTGTGTTTTCCTTTTTATAATGCCACCAGTAATGGAAAGAGGAGCTCCATAGTTAGGATAGTCAGAAGGGATACAGACACCTTAATGGTTACCCACTTCATTCCATTTAGTCAAATCATGACAGAAGTAAGACAAGCTTTATATGTGCCCTGGAGAGGCTTTGTTTATCAACGAGATTTAAGATAGGTATGATAAGGAAAAAATACAGAGTGCACAAAGAAAGGATATAGAGTGAGAAGAGTTCCTAGAAGAAAACTCTAGGAAAACTAATATTTAGAAGACAAGCAGAAGGGGAGGCAACAAAAGTACAGTTTTGGGGCTGAACATGTAGCTCAGTGGTGGAAGGCTTGCCTAGCATATGCAAGATCCTGGGTTCACTACCCAGCACCACTAAAAAATAAAATAGATAACTTTTCCCATCGATTTCCCTTGAGGGCATGAGATACCTTTAGAAATTCCTAAGTAAACTTGGATATAATTTATTAGGAAAGGATTAATATTTCTACTTATTGACCTTTTTTCTGAGCTAAGCAGTGTGTTACGCATTTTATATTTATCTATAATCTTGCAGTAGACATGTAAAGTGATGGGTGAAACCCCAATTTTAGGTGAGGAAACCAAGAATCAGAAAGATCACATTTAACAAAAAAGAAAGAACACAGAAGGGAATGAAAACTGGCACCTTACTGTGCTTTATTAAACATTTTTGTTATAGTTCCACATAATGTAAAGCATTCAAATAGCCTGGCAAGTTTCATTCCAAAAATAAATAAATAAATAATAGCAGTTCTTCACCCTTGATCTCTTACCCATTCCCTCCTCCTCAGAGGCAGCCAATTAAAACTCATCTCTAAATAATATACTTATATTGCTACTTCATGAATTTTATGTTTTAGGCATATATGTTAATTTTCTACAAAGGAAAATAGGAATTTGGGTCTTTTTTCTTCCTTTCCTCTCTCTCAGAAACACTCTTCACCGCCCCCCCCCATCTTCCTGATATAATTAGAAAATCGCTTTGGAAAAATAAACTCTGTTCACATTATTTTAGCCATAGAGCAAGAAAGCTGTGATTCCTTCCTTTTCTTTTACAACATTTTATGTATATAACTTTATTTATTTATTTATTTTTATGTGGGTTCTGAGGATTGAACCCAGGGCCTTGCACGCTCGAGGCAAGCACTCTATCACTGAGCCATAGCCCCAACCTCAACATTTTGTTTTTCATAGAACAAATAATTTTTTGTTTTCTGTTTTGCTTAGTTGTTTTATATTCACATATATTTTCAGCTCCAAATTCCCACATTTAAAACACCAATTGGAATATTCGGGTATGTAACATATTTTGTCAATTTCATCTTCTTGGGGTAAATTCTCTTTCCACTGGATTTCTGATGTGTTTCATTTTGTACTGGTCACCTGCTATGTTTGATGCACAGTTTCTCTCTTCAGAGCAAACATAACCTTTGTCTCTCTCTCTTGGATCTCTTACTTCCTATCTTCTGTGTCTTTCTATTGTTTACTCCTCATTTTGGTGGCATACATTCTCTAGCAGTTTCACAAAAAAAAAAAAAAGGATATACAGAAGATAATTTTTTATCTGTATTTCTGAAAATTTCTTTATTCCAGTCTCTTATTTGATTGACAGTTGGAATTCTAGGTTGGAAATGATTTCCACAGAATTTTTAGTACATTTTCCCATTATCTTCTTGCTTCTTGGGTTGGTGTTAATAAGTCTAAAGCCATTTTGATTAGGGATTTAAAAAAAATTTTTTTGGTTGTATATGGACACAATACTTTTATACTACTTATTTATTTTTATGTGGTGATGAGGATCAAACCCAGTCCCTCAGACATGATAGGCAAGCGCCCTACCACTGAGCCACAACTACAGCCCCTGATTAGTGATTTTTAAATGTGATCTTTTCCCCACCTCCACTCCTGAAGCTCAAAGGGTCTCTTCCCCATCCCAAGCTTCCTGAAATTCAAAAGTAATGTGTTCTAAGGTAAATATGTTTTCATCCACTGGACTGTTTCAATCTAGAAATTTTCTTGGATTATGTTTGATGATTTTCTCCATTTCCTCCAATTATTCTCTATTTTAATTCTAATCTCCTATTTAGATATTGGATCTTCTTAACTAGTTCTCCAGTTCTTGTAATTTTTTTTCTGATTGTCCACCATCTTTTATATTTTTGTTTGGTTTTATTTATTAGAAAATAGCTTTAAATTTATCCTCCAACCTTCCCATTGATATCTAAAAGCACACTTAAATTCTCAGTATTTCCTTTATCATGGCATTCTGTTCTCATTTTATAGTTGCCTGTTTTGGTTATCTCTATATCCCTGCCATCTAGAACAATGCCTAACCCAAAATAGGTCTCAATAAATATTTGTTGAATGAATGTTCAGTGTTCTTATAATTGAATTCATTTTCTACTTTCAGGCAATTTCATATCTATTTGTACTAATTGATGACTTAGTAAGATGTTGCTTCACTCTTTTCATATGTGGTAACCTTGCCTCCTTACTTAGGGTGTAGCTATGTAATGCCCACTATTTACTATGTATCTTTTCTTTGCACCTGGTTCAGTGCCCTGCCCAAAGGTGGTTACTGCCCAGCTGATTAGAGGCTACTCATGATCTCAAGTATGCACTAAAAAATGTTAATTTACCTTATAGTTGACCAGTAATTGAGAAGTAGCAAGCCAGATGCCCTTAGGATCTAGGCAAATCAGAGAACCAATAATTAATTATCAGATATGTAGGAAAATACTGTATTTTTTCTTGAAAAAAAATGGCCCTTTCAAGTTATTTTTCCTTTTCCTACTTAAGACAGATAAGCACTGGGAAATAGGTTATTACCTATAACTGGAAAATACTATGAAACTAGAAGCTAATACAGTTTCAGTCCTTAGGATACAATAGAGAGTGGTGGGGCTTGTAGTGAAGTGGAAATAAATGCCAGTCAAAATGGGGTGGCCTTAATCTGTACCACATGCTTTTGGTTGCCATTAATTCAGGCTCAATACTATGAGATTTTATGATTTAGAAAAAAGACACTTAAAACTAGAATCTCACATGAAATCTCCCAATTCAATACAAGTTAATTTTTTTCAAAGTACTTTTATATCCAAAAAAATCATGACTATGGGCCAAATAGTCCATAGGGCACTGACATGGGAGCTCTTCGAGAGATTTTCTATAGTTATTGCTTTTATAATTTTGTTTAGGGGCTGGAGATGTGGCTCAGCGGTAGCGCGCTCGTCTGGCATGCGTGTGGCCCGGGTTCGATCCTCAGCACCACATACCAACAAAGATGTTGTGTCCGCCGAGAACTAAAAAATAAATATTAAAAATCCTCTCTCTCTCTCTCTCTCTCTCTCTCCTTTCTCACTCTCTCTTTAAAAAAAAAAATAATAATTTTGTTTAATTGAAAGGTAAAACATTAATTATGATCTGGTAGCTAGGGTGATGAAAAATTTAATTAACAATAGGAATGACCAGAAACCCAAGTTAAGATTAACCTAATACTGCATTTTGTTGTTGTTGTTGTTTTAACTGAGGATAGAATCCAGTGGCACTGTACCACTGAACTACATCCCCAGACCTTTAAAAAAAAAAAAAAAATATATATATATATATATATATATATATATATATATATATATATATTATTTTGAGAAAGGGTCTTGTTTTGCTGAGGATCTTGCTAAATTTCTAGGGCTGTTTTCAAACTTGTGATCCTTCTGCCTCAGTCTCTAAATTGCTGGGATTATAGGCATGTGTCACCAATCAATCAGCTTTTGCTGAAGCTGATTTTGAACTCTTAATCCTCCTGCCTCAGCCTCTGAGCCACAGGGATTACAGGCATGTGCCACTGTGCCCGGCTCGACCTTTGGTTTTGGGGGATTGGTTTATTTCACTTAGTATGATAGTTTCCAGTTCCATCCATTTACGGGCAAATGCCATCATTTCATTCTTCTTTATGGCTGAGTAAATATTCCATTGTGTATATATACAATTTCTTTATCCATTCATCTGGTGAAAGGCACCTAGGTTGGCTCCATAGTTTAGCTATTGTGAATTGAGCCTCTATAAACATGGATGTGGCCATGTCATTACAGTATGCTGATTTTAAGTCCTTTGGGTATATGCCAAGGAATGGGATAAGGGGGTCAAATGGTGGTTCCATTCCAAGTTTTTTGAAGAAGAAACAGGATTTATTTAGGTGCCTTTGCAGGAAATTTTCAGCAGTCCATCTGCCTTCTAGGCATAAAGGGCAGGTTATCTATAGGAGAAAAGTAATCACTGTCAATAGTTTCTTCACCTGCAATGCTTGGATCTAAAAGATAATGAATCACACATATTAGGCAAGAGACACCATTCTTTAATACAAAGAAGAGAAGGGATGAAGGAAGGATATTTAAGAATTATCAGGAATTCATATAGGTCTGGGGATGTATGTCGAGATAAGAGTGCTTGCTTAGAATGCACAAGAAACCCTAGCACCCACAAGAAAAAAAATAGTTTATCACTCAAGAACCCTATCCTAAGAAAATGTTTGAGGAAATACTTTAATGAGACTACAAAGAATAACAAGAACCCCAATATAGGAAATAAACATTAGTAGGCAACACACCTTGATCTTTGCTCTCGCCTATGTTTTCCCTTATCTCCCATTTTGTATGCACACCTGCACACACACACACACACACACACACACACACACACAAATCTCAAGTGGATGTGGTAATAATGTGTGGGAATGAGTAAAAGTTAAGAAGTAAAAAAGAAGGGGCCAGGTATGGTGGCACTCACCTCTAATCACAGCAGCTAGGGAAGCTAAGCAGGAGGACTTACAAGTTCAAAGCCAGCCTCCGCAACTTAACAAGGCCCTATCTCTAAATAAAATATTTTAAAAAGGGTTGGGGATGTGGCTCAGTGGTTAAGTGCCTCTGAGTTTAATCTCCAGTACCAAACATAAAATAAAATAAAAAGGGTGATATACCATTAAGGGAAATTATAGTAAATAGCAACCTGTCTCTGCAATAGGAGGGCAGATTTGGGAGAGCAGCAGATGTGAAGGGGGGATTAAAGGCCTTCCAAAGGAGTGTCTGAGGGATGTGTGTTGGGAGGAGTAATAGGATCCTAAATTTCTTATCTTATTGGGGTAGGAAGGTAATAAAGGGAAAACAATGTGTTGTAGAATAAACAGTGCATCCGGTTTGGGGAAATATTTGTTACATGTTGAGAATACCTAATTGAAAATCTGCAGTGTTCCAAACTCTGAAACTTTGGAGTCTTGAGCTTGACAACATGCTAATAATCTATGCAAATATCCCCAAATCTGAAAAACTCCCCCAATATGAAGTATTCTGATTCCAAACACTTTCAAAAAAGGATATTCAACCTATGTCTTAGTTTCAAATAATAATAAAACAATATGCATCTCCTTATTGGACAGGAAACAGAAAGGGAACCACTAATGGAATGGAACAGATGAACGCTTAACAAAATTAGAAATAATAAAAAGGTGGCCAAAATATTTGTTTTAACTTCTAGAATATAAAGGTACACAAAGTGTGATGGTATTTGGTGAGGAAAAGATCCATTCCCACACACAAACACACATTCAGTCCTTCATTTCTACAGCAAAATTTATTGAAAGAATTCTCTCAAAAAAATTTACTTCTTTGGGTTAAAAAATAAACTAGATTTTATTGTGTTTTATCAAACAGTGCTTTAGTTAAATGCAAATGTTAACCATCAATTTATTGTGTTTTGCATTTTCCCTTTACAATTGTTAACTGACTTAATACAACAGTTGTATGTTTGGAATATTTCCCTGACCAGTTCATATTTACAGTTAGGCAGCAGTTAATTCAAAGCAGAAATGATGAGCCAAGATTGACTATTCCGAAAGAGACACTCTTTACTGGCATGGTTAAATATTATAATCAAGAGAGAGAGAGATTGCCTATTAATTTGATGAATATGTTGATATATGTTTAGGAATTTTTCAACTTTTAGGTAAGAGAGGATGCTTTAACTGTAATTTTGCATAACAAAACATTTAAAAATATATAATCTGAAATAGAAAATGTGTATTATATGATAATTACATTTTAATGATTTTTCTTTTATGGTATCAAGGTACTTCCTGGAATCTTTTTCTTTTCATTTCATTTCTAGTGCCTGCCTTGTAACTGTACTAGCAAAAGCAACTAACATAGTGTAGGACATATCTAAGGTACAGTATCACAGAGATGTTATAAGAAACATGTATTTTTATTTAGGTAGTATAAGAATTAAAGAACCGAAGTACCTAGAGATACTAATTTCTGATGTATTAATTTGGTGACCCTTTAGCAAAATAAAAGTTAAATGACATTATGTGACTTTTTAGCTATGTGTGTAGCCATATAATTTCATGTTGCACACACAACACTCTTTGATAATGCTAGGAGTAATTACACTGCATATTATATAATTTCCTGTGTATTTGAAATGTTTTATAATATAAAAATTTTTAAGTGAAAAAAATGTAAATCAGGGCTGGAGTTGTGGTTCAGTGGTAGAGCGCTTGCCTAGCACGCGTGAGGAGGCACTGGGTTCGCTCCCCAGCATCACATAAAAAAAAAAAAAAAAAAAAAAAAAAAAAAAAACCTAAATAAACAAAATAAAGCTATTTAAAAAATGTGAATCAGGGACTGGAGTTGTAGCTCAGCGGTAGAGTGCTTGCCTTGTACACGTGAGGCACTGCGTTCAATTCCCAGCACCACATATAAATAAGCAAAATAAAATAAAGGAACATCAATCAACAACTAAGAAAATGTTTTTTTTAAAAATGTGAATCAAATGTAGCACCATAGCATTTTTTTTAAATACTTGGGTTTGAACCCAGGGGCACTTTACCATTGAGCTACATCCCCAGCACTTTTTATTTTTAATTTTGAGACAGGATCTCACTAAATTTCTTTGGGTCTCACTAAATTTCTAAGGCTGGCCTTCAACTTGAGATCCTCGGGCCTCAAGCCTCCTAAATCACTAGCACCATAGCGTTTTAATCTACTATTAAGTACTCTGCTCTCCAATTTTTCTCCCATATTTTGTTGTCTTGTAACACACATAACAGAAAATGAGAAAAGAACAGAAGCAATACAATTCTAACATTGTTGTTGCCCAACATTCGAGAAGAATTACAATGGCTACCTACTTTTATGGCTATTGCATCAGAATCTGATGCCTACAAGTTGTAAAAAAAAAAACAGATGACAAAAGTTGCAATAACAGTTGTGGCTCAGTGATAGAGCTCTTGCCTTGCATGTGTGAGGCACTGGGTTCAATCCTCAGCACCACATAAATAAATAAACAAAGATATTGTTTTATGCACAACAAAAAAAAATTTTTTTAAAAATAAGCAATTTACTGAGTACTTATAATGTGCAAAATCTGAAGGAATACTGTCTCCCCACACTTGCTAAGAAGAAGGAAACTAACTTAAAACAGTTTCAGTATTTGCAAGTATAATGATTAATTTATTCAACCCATTTCTTGTGTGTTACTATATGCTGTTCTATATGCTGTTACTATACACTGTTCTAAGTGCTTAAAATATATCAGCAAACAAAACACAAAGATCCAAGACCTTGGGGAGCTTATATCCAAGAGGAGAAAGACAAACTAAGTTATATACAAATAAATCATCAAGTCATATAGTTTGGTAGAAGATGAAAATACCATAGGAAATAAAGAGCAGGTTAAAGGGATTTACGGAGAGGATAGGACAGGGATGGGCAGGTGTTTTCAGTATTAAACCTGATGGCCAAGTTTGGACTCACTTAGAGAAAGAAATCTGAGCAAAAACTGGAAGGGTAAAGAGAGCCAACCAAGTGGTTGTGTTAGACCACAACGCAAGAGAAGACCACTGACTCCAATTAAAATCAAATTAAAGCAAGTTTATTATTTCGACCGGCCGGGCTGCCTTGTCCATCATAATCGTGGGAGCCAAGGACAGCCCAGAGGCTTCTTTTTGGCCAAGTTTTATAGCCCAAAAAGTTACACAAAGGGGGGGGGTTACAGATAACAACACTCTGAGGAGCATAACACAAGTTTACATTTTTGCTGGCCCTGGCATCAGAATTTATGGAGATCTTAGAGACTCAGAGAGGGTCGTTATCTGGCCAGGGAAGGCCAGAATTTATGAGGCGTCACTAAGGTTTAGGAAAGGGTTTTTATATGGTCAGGGAAAACCGGACATGGGTGAGTTCAGGGCATGGGCAGGCATTCCAATCAGCTTTACAACATCAACTAATGGCCAGGCCATATAGACATCCTGATATTTTTACAGAAAACAGACATGAATCCTTCATAACTTGTGACAAGCTGGCTTCTGATCTAATGAGTTAACTAGGCTAGGTATATCAGTTGGGGAGATAAGGAGTGTGTTTGGGCTGGGAGAATGGCTTCCAGAGGAGGGGCCATGGTATAATGCACACCTTGGTGTTCAGAACAGCAACAAAATGGTGAATAGAGGGGAGAGATATAAGATGAGATGAGAGATGTGGTGATGGGTACACAGATCACAGTTAAGGCCCTCACAGGCTAATGGAGGCTGGTTCTCTTTGGAATAAGACAGAAGATTATTGGAGAGTTTGAGCAAAGCAGTGGTAAGATTTGACTAACATTTATAAAGATAACTCTGGCTTTTGTGTTGAGAATAGATTATAGAGGAGCAAGGGCAAAAGTAAGAACACCTTTTAGGAGACTGAAATAATATGAGAAAGAGATGTGATGACTTAAAAAAGAGGGCAGCAGTAGAGCCAGTAAAATATGGTTAGATTCTTTTTAAAAAATATTTATTTTTTAATTGTAGTTGGACAGAACACCTTTATTTCACTTGTTTTTTATTTTATTTTTTTTTTATGAGGTGCTGAGGATCGAACCCAGGGTCTTGCACATGCGAGGTGAGCGCTCTACCGCTGAGCCACAACCCCAGCCCCGGTTAGATTCTTAATATACTTTAAAACATTCTAGAAAAAAAAAATTGCTTTTAGCCTCACTACTATTTTCAGTACCAGACAGTACTTTCAGTGGTGTTATTTCTCCTTAACATCTATAAAGAATTTCGGGATTTAGAGGGAAGGAGAAAGGAATGGCATGGGGAAGTACTTAGGAATTAAATCTACCAAATTATGCCATGTCCAGGTTCAAATATACTGCAATGAATCCTGTTTCTATATAGAATTGCTCCTTCCATTTTTTTTTTTTGCTTAAAAATTATAAAGAAATATACTCATTCAAATTATGTAGCAGTTCTGTCAAAAAATAAATGAAGCTTTCATTACTTAAGTGAAAAAGGTAATCCTAAGTATGTAATAGAGTCTCCCATTAACCAAAATTTTCATATATAATTTACCTGCAGAGTGGGTCCCAGATTCCAATTAGGAATTTAGAAAGAACATTTCCTCTCCTTCTTCTTCTTTACCACTCTTATCCTTCTCCTCTAAATGAATTTCCTTCTTTCCTTCATATGTCACAGAAGTTGGAAAGCATTTTTTTTCATTTTCCCACCTCCCACTCATGTTACAAGTAGTAATGTCATAAAAAAACATATTAGTTAAAATTTTGTAGCAGACCACAAAGGGAGAAAAGGAACTTAACTTGGGCTGGAGGAGGAGGGGGTGTAGGATCCAGGAAGCAGGGAAAAAGGCTCTGATGACTGGTTTCCAGAGATAAGAGGCTGAGGTATTTCAGGGAGGCTGAATTAAGAGTATTTATATAGAGGTTCTCAAGCATGCTAAGCTTGTTTCTGTTATAGGACTTTATCTGGGCTGTCTAGTGTCTGGAACATTGGTCTTCCAAATCTTCCTGGGCTTATTTATTCACAGCTGTTCAGATCTCTGCTCAAAATATTACCCCTCAGAAAGATGGAAGCCCTATGGGCTGGGGTTGTGGCTCAGTGGTAGAGCACTTGCCCTTCATGCTTGAGGCATTGGGTTTGATCCTCAGCACCACATAAAAGTAAATAAAGATATTGTGTCCATCTACAACTAAAAAAATGTATTAAAAAAATGGAAGCCCTAATTATCTAAAAGAGTGGTCTGCCTCCTTTGCTTAGCCACATCTGGCCCAATATATTTTTTAAATTGTCATTCTGTCCATTGAGACTATAACTTTAAGAATTTGATCTACTTACTTGTCACCTGAAATAGCACCTAGCTCATAGCAATCACTCAGTTTTTTTTTTTTTTGAGTGACATGATGAAATAATGGGGACAGCTTCATGACTAGAAAGTGGCCAGACAAGTAGCCACCTGGGAGCTATGATGAAGGGCTGTCTGTATATGAGCTTCAACCCTGGAAGAGCTGGGGTATGCCCTCTGTAACAATATTAGCTGAGGGATTATTTTGCTAGATATGTGTTGTAGTCTGGGATTACCTTTGAGGAAACCAAAATTGGAAAAGAAGAATTAACTATTTTAAGAAAATGTTTTGATGTTCAGAGCCACTGTATATATATATGGACCATGTAATTACAATGTAAGGTTATTTAGACAAGTGCTATTATGGAAGTACAAATCATTTTTATTATAGGCGAACATTTCACTAATGATGATAACATTTCACTAAGCTAGTTTCACATATAGCAAATACATGAACACAGTAAATTATATTTTAAGAATGCAAAAAAAAATGTTCAAGTAATTCAGAGGCCTTCTATCACCACCCCCTCTTCCCATCTGTAGTTTCCTCTTACTCTACCATTGGTTGAAAATAAAGATTTTTTTTTTCTATGTTGAATTCTTAGCTAGGGAAAAAATCACATTAAGTATTTGGGAATCCCCGTTTTTATGTAGACACCAGTTATTTCATTGGATCTGGTTGATAAGAAACTTCAGAAGCTTCCACATGGAGAAGATTCAGATGCCATATCCAGGTATTGATTCAGACTTTTTTCCTTCTTTATTATTAAGTATCTGTTGTTGGTAAGTATGTTGAAAAAGATGCCAAAAATGAATATGCAATAAATATATAATGTTATAAAAGTGGTGATATTAAGGTTATTTTTTAATATCCCCAGGGCAAGTTTTTCTCTACGTGGTTGTTTTTGGAAGCCCTTTGATTACCTTTCTTCTAAGAAGGTGAAAACTTTATCATTGCTGCTCCTGATTCTTATCTCCCCTTCAGTTATCCTCCCATGCCTGCTTCTTTCTCCTGAACTGTTGTCTCTTTCTCCAACTCTGTGATTCTTTTTCTTTTTCTTCTTCTTTTTTTATTCTCTCAGCCCTGCCCCCTTCCTTTGTAGGGAAAGGATCAAATTTTATAGTGAAGGAGCCTAACCACCCCGGACCCAGTTAAGTAGACTCCATGATTCTTTTCAAAACACAAAGTCTTATGGGGAAAGCAAAATTGGAAAAGAAGTATTAACTATTTTAAGAAAATGTTCTAATGTTTATAGCCACTGTATACATATGGACCACGTAATTACAATGTAAGGTTATTCTACTGATCTGGATCCTTAACTTAGAATTTTTAAAACTTTTCTCTCTCTCTCTCTCTCTCTCTCTCTCTCTCTCTCTATATATATATATATATATATATATATATATATATATACATATATAAAAAATAAAACAAATATATATATATTTGTTTTATTTTTATGTGGATTTGAGGATTGAACCCAGTGCCTCACACATGCCAGGCAAGCACTCTATCACTGAACCACAGCTCCAGCCCCCCCCAGATTTTTTTTTAATACCAATAAAACTTCAAAATATTTTTCAATACAAATTTCCCAAGATTTTCATGTGGGAGTCTAATAGCATAATAGATATATTGTGGACACTAAAGCCAAAGGGTCCAAACAAGCTATTTTAATAACCCCTTTGTGTCTGTTTTCTTACTTAAAAAATGGGAACAATACTATACTACTTTATATATACTGCATATATAAAAATACATATGTATATGTACTATTTCATAGTATAGTTGTTAAGTATTTAATATTTATATCATTAATACATTAAAACCAAGTAACATTTTCCCTAAAAATATAAGATTCAAAGACATTATTAATTTTTGAAAAAAAACATTCACAGAGGAGGTCACAAATTCATTTGCTTTTATTACTTAGAATTTCTCAGCCAATGCCATTTTTTATCATTTCCTCCTTTGAACACAAGGCATATGGCAACAGGAATGTTGTCACATATATCCTATTTGATGCAATTAAACAGTGATGTTCAGGAAGTATTATGAAACTAACATCTGGAATCTTTTGGGGGTTAATTTGATTTTTTTATTTGACTAATTTCCTAATAAATTTAAATTGCCATTCCTACATCCGATTTTTACATTCATTTTTTTCTTTTGAGGAAAATGGAAGAACTATAAGCATTTTAATATTTATTTCCATTCAATGGTATGCTTTTTAAAAGACGATAATGAATGTAAGTGCTTTGCTTAACAAGCACTGAGGAAGTGGAGAGTCGGCTGATTATATATTTCCCTAAATAGCTTAACTGTTTCTCTCTCTCTCTCTCTCTCTCTCTCTCTCTCTCTCTCTCTCTCTCTCTCTCTCTCCCCCCCCCCAGGGATTGAACCCAGGAGCAATAACACTGAGCCACATCCAGCCCCTTTTTATTTTTTTATTTTTGATTTTGAGATAGGGTCTCACTGAGTTGCTGAGGCTGGCCTCCATCTTGCTATCCTTCTCCCCAGCTGCTGAGATTACCGGCATGTGTCACCATGCTGGCTGTTTTATCGCTTTTTGATGTTTATCTCTTATTCAGTAAATCACATTATATCATTATAAAATATTGTTGACTCTTTAAAATTTTAAATGATCTCTGTGCTGTATGTTGTATGCTCTTTTCCCCTATACTGAAACTTATTACTTAAAATGCTTGTGTTGATTCACAATATTTCTGATATCTAGGATTTACCCATTCATTTATTCATTCATTCATTCACTAAACATTTTTAATATCTATATTTGTCAAACACCAAATATTTTTTTAAAAAGGTAGGTCCTGCTTCCAATTTACTCACATTCTAATGTTCAGAGTGATTGCCACATAGATGTTCAATTAATGTTTGTCCAATAAATTAAGTGAAAAAATAAATGAGAGACAGCCATGTAAAACAATCATAAAATACAATAGGAATAGGGTTGGGGATATAGCTCAATGGTAAAGCACTTGCCTAGCATGCTTAATACCCTGGGTTTGATCCCAGCACTGAAAAAATATGTATAGTGTATATGATTTAGGGATATATTCAAGTCAGAGGAGGTTATGGAAGCCTGGAAGAGAATTATCTGATCTAGTTTGAGGGATTTAGACTCTGGTTGTGGAAGGGATAATGCCTTAAAGAATTAGGAAGAGTTAGCTAAGCCAAAGAAGTGAAGAAGAGCATGTGCCAGACAGAAGGAATAATGTGAACAAAACTAGGTAAGCAGAAGGAACTACAGCTAAGGGCTGGCAGGAAGTGAAACTAGAAAGAGAGAGCTCATGAATGGGTCTCATTTGGCAACCAAGGAACCCATTAGGCAGTCAAGGAGGTATTGAAAGTTATTTTTAAGAAAGCGATATGACCAGATTATATTTAGATAGAGCATGCTAGCAGCCATGTGGAGAATGGCTTGACAGTGGGAGTGGAGGAAGTCTTAGGAGATCTCCTACTGCCAGTGAGAAGTGATGTGGGCCTGTTACTGTGGCAGAGGCAAGAGATGAAGAGGAGGGGACAGGTTTGAGAACTATTCAGGAGGTAAAATGGGGAGTACTTGATTCCAGCTGGGGGTTAGGAGGAAAGCTGACTCACAAATTTTTGAAACAAAGCAAGGACTTTGTTTCAATAAACAAACAAACAAACACTTAGGTTTTTAAGTCAGGTGACAATTCAGGGAGAAAAATAGAGAAAGAGAACATGTTTAGGGAGATGATTAAATGTGTTTGGGGCTTTTGATTTATATGTGTGGGACATTCTGGTTAAGATTTTCAGAAGGGCAACTTGATGTACAATTTTGAAGTTCAAGGGAGAGATATACGCTAAAAATAAATAACTGGAAGTCACGGACCTGTGGGTGGAAATTGAGGTCATCTATTGTCCATTAAGTAAAATAAGAGGTCCAAGGATAAAATTTTAAGGGACACCAATAGTCAAAGTGAGAGCAAAGAGAAACCTACGAATGACAGAGAAGAAATGCTAAGAGAATGAGAAGTTATGTCCATAAAGTCAAGGAAATGAAACATTTTAGGATGGAGGATCCTATGTAGCTGGTGATCAGAACTGCCACTGACTATCTGGAGCCAATTAGTAAAAGCTGTTTTAGGAGCTGGAGAGGCAAAAGTCAGGTTGCAGTGAGATAAACAGGAATGAATGGACCATGAAGAGTAGGTATACGAGAAAGAGAGGAACTGGGCAATAACTGAGGCAATGCTAGGACAAGGGAGAGATTTTAAAATATTGTTCTGCTGGAGGAAGGAATCAGAAGAAAGGGGACATTGAAGGAAAAAAGAGATGGCTGACGGAGCCAGGTCCTGGAAGAGGCAGAAGGAAGTGAGTTCAAGGGCATGAGATCAAGTGTTTTCCTAGAACAGGAGGAGCGATATTGGAATAAAGGTGGTAGTGTATGTAGATGTAAATGAATAAGTATGTCCAAGGATAGGAAGTTGAGAGAGATCATTAAGTGCTGACTCCATCTTCCTTGAAGAAGTAGGAGGAGACTATGTTGCCATATTCTATACAACATAGTTGCGATATAGTCTCCTGAGAGGATTGGGGGAAAGCATTGAAGGATGACATGAGAAGGGGATGGTTAGAGGAAGGATTACGTGGTTAGAGGAAGGATTGGAATAGATAGAAAAGGAATTGAGAAAAGACTTATACATGGATTGATGAGTAATTCTGAGTATCCGGATTAAGTAGGAGATTACAAATTTATTGGTGCCAATCAGACAGAAGATTTTTCTCAGCAGCAATTATTTACTTGAAAATGGAACCAGAATAGGTGGCTTAGCATATTGATCAGGAGATTCCGTTTTGCTTTGTCAGGTGTTGTTACAGAAGGATAAGAATACAAGAGAATTGAAGACACGTTAATGAGACATATGTCTGAATTGAATGAGAAAGAAGAGATACAAAGAAAAGTGGCACATCAAGGTTTTATGTTCTGAGATTATAAGGCATTGATAGAACTAAAGACAGTAAAGCATCATATTAAAGACCGCAAGTCCTGCAAGGTGACAGACCTGGTTTCAGATCCCAGTTCAACAACTTGCTAGTCATTGGTCTAAACTTTTCTTTACTGTAAGGTATGGATGATAATGCCTACATATTTACATCTTAGAGTAATGAATATTTAATGAAAAAATTAATGAAATCTTGGCACATGATAAGCATTCACTGTCAGCTATTATTATTTTAAGTTGGTAGATTTTCAATAGAGTTGATTACAGGGGTTTAACTTTTCAGAGTATTGTCATTCCAAGGTATTACAATAGGTGTGTTTAGGTAAAGACTGTTATGGTGAAAATAAATATGGTATACAAAACAAAACAAAAAACTGGTATTAACAGGCTTTAGGATGCCTAGTTGAGAACTGCTTTGGTGTGTGAGGAGGCTGAGTTTTCTTTATCAGCATAGGGAGAGTGACTGTTGACCATGGGTCAACACAGCTCAGAAAGCAGTGCAAAAGAATTCGGATTCTTTGTGGTTTGAACATGCCTCTAGTTTATTAACCATGTCACTTTAATTCTTTATGTGTACCTCTTTCAACTAGAACTGTAGATTCTTCTCTTCTACTTGGGAATTATTTTCAAGATGAAATTTTTTAAAAAGTATATAAAGTAAGAAAGAGTATGTTTTGCTTAAGTATAGACCATTTTGTAAAGAAACAGTACTATCATTCTGGAGCAAAGAAAGTATGAGCATAGGTATTATTACTACACTTTGAAAAAAAAATAAGTGCAGTCTAAGACCAATTTGGATAAGTACATTTTAGTTGTCATTTTTTAAACCCGCTTCTCCAACTTTAACTTTTTTCTTAAGGTTTCACATTTCGTCAGCCCATGACAAACAAGGAGTTTGAAAAACTAAAGATAAGATCAATTAAATAGCTTCACCAGATGGCTCTTGAAGTTAATAGTAACTCCAGCATCTCTTTGAAACAAACAAACAAATTAATTAAAAACACCATCCAGGGCTGGGGTTGTAGCTCAGTGATAGACTGCTTGCCTCACAAGCATGAGGTACTGGGTTCAATCCTCAGCACCACATAAAATAAAGATATTAAAAAAAAAAATACAAATAGCCAGCATGGTGGCTCACACCGGTAATCTTAGCAGCTCAGGAGACTGAGATAAGAGGATCACAAGTTCAAAGCCAGCCTTGCAACTTAGGCCCTAAGCACCTTACCAAGACCCTGACTCAAAAATAAAAAAAATAAAAAGGGCTGGGGATGGGGCTGAAGTTATAGCTCAGTGGTAGAGCACTTGCCTAGCATGTGTGAGGCACTGGGTTTGATTCTCAGCACCACATGAAAATAAATAAGATAAAATTATTGTGTCCATCTATAATGTATATATGTATGTGTGTGTGTGTATATATATATATATATATATATGTTATAGGCTGGGGATGTGGCTCAATGGTAAAGCGCCTCTGGATTCAATCCCCAGTACCCACTCCCTGCAAAAAAAAAAAAAACACCATCCAGAAGCTTTAAATTAACATTTCTGGTTCAACAAAATACAAGTAATTTGTAAATATCAACAGTTCTCTGTTGGTTTTTTCAAATTGCCATACTTACATTGCAGACAAAGAGTAGCTGTAAGTATTTAAACATGATTACATGTTTAAAATGTCAATAATTTTAACATTATAAAACATGTTATTAATGTTAATTTTTAACTTTTAAAAGGAATACAAGTTAGTCTTCATGTATGCTCTTTCACTTAATTATTATTATTTTTTTTAATATTTATTTATTTTTAGTTCTTGGCGGACACAACATCTTTGTTTGTTTGTGGTGCTGAGGATCGAACCCGGGCCGCACGCATGCCAGGCGAGCGCGCTACCGCTTGAGCCACATCCCCAGCCCCTCACTTAATTATTATGTTGCTAAAATTGCTTGCTAAAGGTACTATTAGCAGTGTGCTGTGGTGCACACCTGTAATCTCAGTGATTCAGGAGGCTAAGGCAGGAGGACTGCAAGTTCAAGGCCAGTCTTGGTAACTTAGGGAGACCCTGTCTCTAAATAAAAGATAAAAAGGGAAGGTGAGGGCTGGGGTTGTGGCTCAGTGGTAGAACACTTTCCTAGCATACGTGAAGCACTGGGTTCGATCCTCAGCACCATATAAAAAAATAAACAAATAAAATAAAGGTATTGTGTCCATCTATAACTAAAAAAAAATATTTTTTTTTTTTTAAAAAAGGACTGGTGATGTGATGTAGCTCAGTGGTAGAGTGGCTCTGGATTTAATCCCAGTTTTTTTTAATTACTATTATTAGGGATTTAGTATAGTTAATTTCCTTAGAATTTTTTTCTCACAGGAGAACATTTCATTCATGAGCCTTCTAAAGAAAACCTGCACTCTTAACTTTCATTAAGATATTATTTTTAAGCTACTGTGTTAGGCTGCTATATAACTCAAGTCACTTGAAATCCAATAGAAATAGGGGAAAGATATATAAAGAAGATTAAAGAGACTACAAATTTAAAACCCCAAAATACTTAAAATAGGTGGGTGTGTAGTTCAGTAGTAGAGCACTTGCTTAGTACCCAGTCTTTTCATTGTTAATTTTGAGACAGTGTTTTGCTAAGTTGCTTAGGGCCTTGCTAAATTACTGAGGCTGGCCTCAAATATTTGAGATCCTCCTGCCTCAGCTTCTGGAATCACTGGGATTAAGGATATAAGCCACCATGCCCAGCAATTTTCCAAACCTTATGGATAAACAATTAAGACATAATATTCAGATTTGTTTTACACTGAGCTACACCCCCAACTTTTTATTTTGTATTTTGAGACAGGGTCTTACTAATTTGCTGAGGCTGGCTTTGAACTTGCAGTCCTCCTGCCTCAGCCTCCTGTGCTACCGGAATTACAGGTGTATGCCACCCTGCCTAGCTTAAATATTTACATTTTAAAATAAGAGCATTAAGCTAGATTACTTCTGTTTCTTCCCATTTAAAAAAGAAATTTAATGGGCTGGGGATGTGGCTCAAGTGGTAGCACGCTCGCCTGGCATGCGTGCAGCCCGGGTTCGATCCTCAGCACCACATACAAACAAAGATGTTGTGTCCGCCGAGAACTAAAAAATAAATATTAAAAAATTCTCTCTCTCTCTCTTTCTCTCTCTGTAACTCTTTAAAAAAAAAAAAGAAATTTAAAAAAGCAGAACAATTCTATGACACTAGAAAAGAATTGCCCTTATCTGTGTAAGGTTATTTCTGGAGTTGGGGAGGATATTCATATATTTCCAGTGGAAGAACTGAGTGACTCAAGAGACAAGGAAAACACTGGAAAAATGCAGTAGACTATCTTCAACAGAACAGTGAGAAGTCTCCTTATTAGGATAGTTGCCATCATTTTTAATGTGCAGCATAAATCAAATGGGAATTGCTAGGGAATCACTATGAACGATGGCCACGATGACAAAAGCCTTAAGGATATTAACATGTCCTTGGATCTGCTGCTCAAAAGATGGCTAAAATCTTAGGCAAATATCTATCCTTTGAGTCTGTTTTTTTAATTTCTAAAATAAAAATATACATGCATAGATTTGTATTTATAAGATTAGACCAGACAATATCAAAGAGGTCTTCCAATACCCTGTTGTATATCAGTCTATCTGTGAATGGTAGGCTAACTGAGGAAAGTATACGATGTTGTGATGAGAGTAACTGTTATAGACCTGGATCTACTAATTATTTGGGTTTAAAGGGAAATCATTATCAGGTGAGTGCTATAAATTATGGTAAAATAAAATCTAAAAACAGTATAATTACTACAAGTTTTTCAGCATGTGTAAATATTTTATTATTAAGTTGAGTGACAATTCCTGCAACACTCTCTAATGGAGCTTATTTTGAAATAGATGTGTCTATATCTATAGATACATATAAAGATATACTATTAAACTTGTTTATAAAGGATAATTGACTTTTATTTTTGAATACATATTTGCTTAAAATCAGTGAATTTCTAGGCCAGGTTCTGGTAAGTAGAGGAAATATATTGTCTAGATCCAAGGTATGTTGCAAACATAGTCTGAAATGGGAAATAACATCTTTCTGAAGAAAGGCTTAGAAATTCTAATCCATTAAGTTTAGGTGTTTTCCTTTCGGTGGTAGCTGGGCTGATTGATACCTGGCTGCTAGGTCACCGCTTACAGGCATAGCCATAAAAACAGGGTACAGACTTCTAAAACAAAATGGAATCCACTCCATGTCATGCTACAGGTTTCACAATTCAAATCATCTGTACTCAAAGGTAAACTTTCAAAATTTTTGGAAGATGCATTCACTGTCAAAAATGGGAACACTGCCATTGATAAGCCAACAGCTATTTGGGCCTGTGTCACATGCAAGACGCCCCAAAAGACTGTTTTGGCCACAAAGAATAATGTGTGGATCCATGTTCAAGTAGATTCCTTTCTGCTTCTGGTTGTTGTTGAATTTTTTCTGGCTATGATATTAAAAAAATGAGTTTTCCTTGATAGTATAAGGCGGTTTGTGATTTTTCATCTTGACCCTGTTGCTCTTTTCCCAACAGCCAGTGCCTCTCTAGTTCTTCCTCTAACCCACCAGGGCTTAAGGTACAACCTTTACTCCGCTCATCCCACGCAGCCATCATTGGCTGACACATGACTCCACTTTAAAAAGGATAATTAACTTCTATTAAATGTTTTTGAAGATTCTCAGGCATTAATTTCTAAGGAGAAATTCCTAACCCAGCAACTACTTGCCACCTAGTGACAGCTCCATAAATTACAGTTATTAGACGTAAAAAGAATTCAATTCCTAAGGATACTGGCCATTCAATTTTAGGTTAAACATTTTGGGGGGAACTTATACACAAAGCATTTTTTTCCCCTTTCCAGTCCAATTACTTGAACAGTTTACCTTTTATAGAACATTCAGTACATTTCCATGACAAGTCTGATTCATAATGCTTGAGACTTAAACATCTTTGATGCTTCAAAAGTTTAGGTATGACAGATTCTTTGCTTGACCAAACTTAAGTCAGGCTCCTAAACTTCTTCAGCCCACCTATGTACTTTCTTGTAAAATAGTTTTAACAAAGAACGCTAAGTCAGTTTAACAGGAGAACTTCTCACCCTCTGCATCTGATCAGGTTTCTCATGCTCCATCACCCCCTCAGTAATGTCTCATCACCCTGGCTTGTCTTCAGCAAAAATCCTGTTAGTCTGTTAGCAGACTCTTTTACTTCTGAAGTTTCTTCACAGTAATTTTCCATCCATTGACCCTGTCTTAGTCTATTTTGTGCTATAACAGAATGCCTGAGACTGGGTAATTTATAAAGAATGGATTTATTTTATTAGAGTTCTGGAGGCTAAGAGATTCAAGGTTGAGGGGCCCAAATCTGGTCAGGGCCTTCATGTTGCATCAACCAATGGCAGCAGGCAGAAGGGCAAGAGAACCTGCATGTAGGGGCAAATTCCATTTAAAAATTTTTTTTTAGTACTGGTGATTGAACCAGAGGCACTTTACCACTGAACTATATTCCTTTTTACTTTTTATTCTGAGACAGTCTCACTAAGTTTCTGAGGGCTTTGCTAAGTTTCTAAGGCTGGCTCTGAACTTGCAATCCTGTCTCAGCCTCCTAGGTCACTGGGCTAGAATTGATAATTTTAAAAGGTATTTGGGGGCTGACGTGTAGCTCAGTGGTACAGCACTTGACTAACATGCCCAAGGTCCTGAATTTGATCCCTGTTGCTTTTTAAAAAAAAAAAAAAAAGCTATTTTGATAAGGTTATTCCATATTCTCAGCAGAGTATAACAGGAGATGTTGGGCTGGGGTATATTTGGAGAATGTGACTTGAAGAATAACCCAGTTCCTCACAGGAAAAACATCTAAATTGGTAATGATAGTTTCTGCCTGTTCAGGATGAGATTGTGGGAAATCAAGAGAACTAATTCAATGGGGGCTTACCTTTTTTATCTCCAATCATATCACCTAGAAATTCTAGCAATTATATTATTTGGTTGAAGAAAGTATTATGTTGCCAGCATCTTCTTGTTACATTATCTATAAATTATATGCTAATAACCAGCATCACACAAACATAATCACTTTGCAACTCTGTAATGATAACCAGACTCGGTCTAGGAATTACTGGGACCAGACCCTAACCCAATAGAATCCAAAATATGACTGGAGTAGACAGCTCTTTCACCCTACCCAACATCCATGTTTTCACCTCAATGATATTTCGGAAAAGAACTGTTTTTAAACATCTGAGTAGGGCTCTCCATCAAAGCCCCTCAAACCATAGGACTGACATATAATCCCAGGTAAGGGTAAACAGACTGCTAGGCATTTGACTCATGAGCACAATGGCATAATATTAAAAAAATAAAAGAGCTGAGATATTTTGATGGTAGGACTCTAGAAGGTCTGACTCTCAGCTTCTATAACCTAGATTCCTAAAGTTACCCTAGTTTTATCCTTCCTAAGGCTGTTGGCCCAGCTTTTGCTTAGATTTTACAAACTATCTTCTGTCCTGATAACTTTTGTCTTGCTGAAGTTAACCCAAAGAAGTTTCTTCTGCTTGTAGTCCAAAAAGCCTGTGTGATTCACTACTGAGTCAGCTGTTTCCTTAAACTGGAAAGTTGTACTTTTACTCTGGTGGTGGTGAGCTCAAATGCAGGGCCTTAGGCATGCTGGGCAAGTGGTCTACTACTGAGCTACACTCCCAGTCCTAGAAAAGCTATAGTCTTAACATGTTAATGTTTACTGTGGATGATACTAAAGAAATTTTTAAAACAAAACACATTTCTTCCAGAATAATAGTGACCAAAAAACCTTCAGTAACTGGCTTTAGTCTCCACTTTTTCAAACATACTTTAAATAAAAAATGATTATACATACATATATTAGTCCTCTTTATTCTGTATAAATAAGATTACAACTTTTAAATAAAATGTTTAGTTCTAAGAAATAGAGAACTAAAATATGTAAACATTTTGGCTAATGCCAAGTCAAAGTCACACAAAACTACCTTCTATTGAAAACCGAGTGGGGAGACAGTTATGACTGTGTTTTCACCTATGAAGAATTCAACTGCATTCACTCTTTCATCTCCTAAGGATATTTTCAGAAACAGCATAAACATTGTTATGGCAGTCTAGCTCTGAAGTGAAAACATGGGCTGAGTTACAGCTTACTACAATGACCCACCTAAGACTCTTTGAAAATTAGCCACAGATTGAAATATTTACATAAGTTCAAGACTTTGTTCAACAATGAAACATTAACACAGGTCCTTAAAGCGCCTTTAAAAATAACAAACTTTTCAGTTTCAACCAATCAAAGCTTTCATTCAGAAATGTTTCTTAAATATCAAATTTCTCTTCACAGACACTGTGTCCGTTTTCTTCATAATCTTCTCTTGTAACCACCATATCTTCAAAATCGTCATTTTCTGATATCAATTTTCCACCTTCCCAGGCATAAGTAATAGGGCTGAAAATAAAGGTTAAAAAAAAATGAACCCAGATGATTTTACAGAAATTAACTGATGATTTACGGACATGAACAACTGAAAGCTTCAGACACTAATTACCAACTAAAATATTTCAAGTTCTAGCCAAATGAACTTAAAAGGAAAATCACTCAAGGCGTAGAAATAAGCAAAAGTTTCACATCAGTTAATTCAAAAGGCAAGGAATCTTGGTTACAAACCACTGTAAAATAGTGAGGTTTCTGCCCCTCAGTGCTGTGGTACATGCCTGTAATCTCAGAAACCCAGGCAGCAGAGGCAAGAAGATCTCAAGTTCAAAAAACAAAACTAAAAATAAAATAAAAATTTAAAAGGGCTGGGAATGTGGCTCAGTAGTAAAGCACCCCATGGTTCAATCCCCAGTAACACTACACACCCAGCGGGGATGGGCTGAGGTTGTGGGTCAGTGGTAGAGCACTTGCCTAGCCTGTGTAGGCACTGGGTTTGATTCTCAGCACCACATATGAATAAATTAATAAATAAAATAAAGTTCCATTGACAATTTTAAAAATATTTTTAAAAAAATGGGAGGGGGAGTTCTCCAATTCCCCTGATTTATCAACTCTCTACTTTGATAAAAATATAAGCTAAAAGATAACTAAAAGGAAAAATAATGTCATAATTGAGTCTAAGTTCTGCTTGTGACAAAGATATGTCACCTAATTAATTCTCATAGCAACTCATGAAAGCTATTATAACTCCACTTTATTTAAAAAGGTTAAATCTGGAATTAGGATTTAGCCTGGATCTAGGATTTAACTCAGAATTTTCACAGTCTGTTCTTTTGCTGCCATATTTTGTTGCAGCAATAATAAACACATTTTAAAACACTGCATGATAAACAATTACATGCTAGGACATACACAATAGGTCAAAATTAGAGCAGATAAGATATTTAAGTTTGACTTTGCTATCTGCAACAAAAGTTATACTCTGTGTTATGACTCAATACTATTTCTACTTTTCTTCTCTCCCAATTTAAGGAGTTTCAAATCTGAAAATGGTAAAGAAAAAAGCTAAGCAAAAAATATTCTCTGTATTCTATTTATTATATTTCCTAACCTTTTATAAAAACAGATTTACATATATCTCTCTTTCATTTATATTTTTATTAAAGATATATATGTGTATACATATATAATAGATGCACAATCAAGATTTATTGAATGAAAGAATAAAAACTGGGGCTGGGGTTGTGGCTCTGTGGTAGAGTGCTCACCTAGTATGTGTGAGGCGCTAGGTTCGAGCCTCAGCATAACATAAAAATAAATAAATAAAATAAAGGCATTGTGTCCAAATACAACTAAAAAAAAAAAATTAAAAAAAGAATAAAAGCTATTTCTGTGGATCCCCTGGCCTGTGATGTGTTTATGTAGGATGAAAAAATAATATTCTATGGGGCATGGTGGCACATGCTTATAATATCAGCAATTTGGGAGGCTGAGCAGAACCAACCTTAGTAACTTAATACAAAAATGACTGGGGATGTAGCTCAGTAGTAAGTACCCCTGGGTTTAATCCCCAGTACCCCCCACCCACACACACAAATGCAATATGGTTCACATTCTAAAGAGTATACAAACATTATTATTGAAAAAAATCATTCCAGTATTTAACAACTGTTTATTCCTTTATTTATTATCTATAAAAGAAAATGATCTAATGACGGTCTTCTGTTAACTGCCATCAACTTTGAAAAATTTTTCTTTAGATTTAAAACAAAATTCTAAAATCAACTAGAGTTAGGTATGTGGGGTTTTGTTTGCAACTCTGCTACTACTGGATTATTTAGACATATCTTTGGTAAGTAACTCCTAGTTGCTGCTATTATTGAATAAAAAGCCTTTGTTTATTTATAATATAAGAACAGTGAACAAGATAGCCTGTAAACCCACGCTATGGCTCTAAAATTCTACCTTAATTTTTTTTACTGCTGAAGTGGAAATGACAGTATCTCTCCTTCTCATAAACAGAGTAGGAGGTAATATAAAACAATTTTAAATTAAAAAAAGACTAATTCAAATATAAAAGTTCATTGAAAACATTTAGAATTTTTTAAAATTCTAAAATTTTTTAAAATTCCATATAACTTAATGGTTTAATTCTTATAATTTCTTTTTTGGGGGCAGTATACTGGAGATTGAACTCAGGGGCACTGAACCACTGAGCTACATCCTCAGCCCTTTTTTGTATTTTATTTAGAGACACGGTCTCACTGAGTTGCTTAGCACCTAGCCATTGCTGACGTTGGCTTTGAAACCATAATCCCCCTGCCTCAGCCTTCTGAGCCACTGGGCAAGTGCCACTGACAATTTCTATTCTTGATAGAAACTGTCAAGAAATGACATCTCGGGCTGGGGTTGTGGCTCAGTGGTAGAGTGCTCACCTGGCACAGATAAGGCCCTGGGTTCAATCCTCAGCACCACATAAAAATAAATAACTACAACTAAAAAATAAATTTAAAATTAATTAATTAATTGATTAATGATATTGTATCCAATTACAACTAAAAAATAAATATTTTTTTTAAAAAAGGAAAAAAAAGAAATGACATATCAGGTAATTCAATAAATGATAATTCAATTTCTTTGCCTACAAAAATCTCTTAGGAATAAGGACTGATTTACCATATGAATTGGTCTAATGTTAGTTATGTACAAACATGATGGCTGATATTTTATACTTCATTTCATTTTTTCATATTTAGTTTTTAGTTGCAGTCGGACACAATAACTTTTATTTATTTATTTTATATGTGGTGCTGAGGCGAACGCTTTACTGCTGAGCCACAACCCCAGCCCTTCATTTCATTTAATTCACTAAAATGGTTTATCATTTTAATTTTTGAGATAAGAAAATGAAGACCCAACACGTGAAATGCCAAGGTGGTAAAACCAGATTTTAAACTCAAGTCTCCTATATACCACCTTACCTACCAGATGACATCCATGCTTTATTTCTATATAAACCAACACTTACTTTTCAGGCAGCACAACAGAAACATCATAATCTGTGGGAGTGAGACATCGAACTTCTGAATAAACTCGATCCCTAAATCCTGGGAAGAGGGAATTTCCTCCTGTCAAGACAATGTTCTTAAAAAAATGTGGCTGCATTTCTTTAAAGGAAAAAAGAAAGAAGGAAAAAAATGCATTAGAAAATCTGTTCACTTAACTTTCTGGAAAGACATGGATGAGGGTTTAGGTAAGATGTGATTAAGGTTTAGAGTTATTAATTGAGAACTATGCAATTTTTCAGTTTATACAAACAGTATAAACTCACAGATCTATAAAAGAAAAGGCTAAAGTTAGGAGGGTAACTACTGGCTACTAATTCACATGCAAGCTATACAAATGAGTATCATCCTACCACAGACATTTGATAATTATAATCCTTCCTCCCCATAATCCTTCCTCCACTATAGAATGAAAAGGTCTTTCATGAAATTTTATTTATTTATTTTTTTGGGGGGGGGTATCCCAGGGATTGAATTCGGGGGCACTCAACCACTGCGCCACATCCCCAGCCCTTTTCATGAAATTTTAAACTTGAACCCCAAATTTCCAAAGTAAGATATATTTATTCTTCAACACTTTACTTTTGAAAAAAAAAAAAAACCCATAATCTATGACAACATTTAAAGAAAGGATCTAAGTGTGAGTGCTCATTAGTTGTACCATGGCAAACATTAATCGCCATAAGGTTAGTCAGTATTAAAAGTCTATAAAAGCATCACTGGGAAATCCCATCCAATGTTTCTATTCACCAAAAAAAGGAGTTTCCTTATACTAACAAACAGAATTTCATGACATAACATTAAAGCAGTATAGAACAAAATGTTGTATATGGCATGATAGTATTTTTATACAAAATGTGAAATTAATAAAAAAACATGAAATAAATGCAAAGGTGATAGCTTTATGACCTTTCTTTCTTTTTAATGCAATGAAAGCATACTACATGTGCTAAATTTTCTCTAATGCCTAGGTGGTTCCTTATGAAATAGAAAGATAAGATAGAAAAGTACTCAAACTCTGGAATATTATTTACTTAAATCATGCTTTAGGAGAACCCACAAATCACAGCAAAGTACAATAATCCAATCTCATTAAAACCAATCTTACATGTTAGTCCAAATATAACAGAATAAGTCAGTTCCATCAATAGCTGAAAACCACTAAATTGTGAAAATATAAATTTCTATCCTGTGTTGATTAGGGCTAAATTAAATAGACCATGCCTTTACCAAAAAAAAAAAATTTATAATCCAAAACAAATCAGTTAAGAATTATTTATGCACATTATGGGATCTGGAAGTCTATATAAATAAAACAGATGCCATTTACTTAAAATTATTTAGAAAAAACAGTGATCATATAGCTTATTGTTTTGAAAACTATCATTATTCTTCAATATTTTACTGCAATTATTGATGTACCTTCAGGTAAGTTTTGAATTGAATAGACAATAGCTTCTGGAATTCCCATTTCTTGGATGCCTATATCAGAAGGATTAAAGAGTATTTCTGGAACAGCAAATCTCTCATTGGCCAGACGAAGAATTTGTTCTCCAGATTTATATTTTCCACTCAACACCATCTCTTCCCTTGGCTTAAAGAAAAGTAAGATAAAAAGTTTAAGTTATATTACCTAGTTCACATGATTAAAAATAATAATAGGTATATGAATATATTAACTGTGTTCTTGGAAGTTTCAGAATTCTCAAAAACTATAAAAATCTAGCCTTACGTCCTGTGGCCAAAACTATATAAATAAAACATTACTGACTCTAATATGCCTATTCCCCCAATGATAATTTAGCAGTTTTATTCCCTACATTCTAAAAAAGAAAGAAGAGCATAGAAGAAACTTCATAATCTACCTACACTGATCCAAATTTCTAGAGAAGAAGGAACATAATAAAGACTTTACTATGTCTTGTGTTCCTATTACCATCTACTTTTTTTTAAAATATATTTTTGTTTTAGTTGTAGATGGACACAATGCCTTTATTTTTTGTTTATTTTTATGTGGTGCCAGGGATCAAACCAAGTGCCTCACGCATGCTAGGCAAGCATTCTACCACTGAGCCACAACCCCATCCCACCATCTACTTTCATTACCCTACTTTAGATTTGACGTTTATTAGACATGTGGTTCCATTCTATTAGGATTTCTTCTTTTCCTTACACACACACACAAAAAAAAAAAACCCCACCACCCTAAATCTTTACATTTTTTTTACTATTTATTCGCTCTATCAAAAATCAGTTTCCAGGGCTGGGGTTGTGGCTCAGTGATAGGGTGCTTGCCTGGTGCAGGTGAGGCACTGGGTTCAATCCTCAGTACCACATAAAAATAAATAAATAAAAATAAAGGCATTGTATCTACCTACAACTAAATAATTTTTTTTTAAAAAAATCAGTTTCCAATTGATTTAAGTAAATATGGTTTTTATCCTTGAAATTATAATGCCAACATTATATGAGGCCAGTTTTCCTTGCTGATTTCTGACTTGTGTTTCACCTCAATAATCTGGCCAAAAAACACACACACACACACACACACAAAAGTTTCAGGTATGCTAAGTACTAATAATTACATAAAATCCAAGTATCTATCAACCAACCCAATGATAATAAGTTAATACTTTCCTTTTTTGAATTTTATCATTCACATACATAATCTTTTACTTCTTATTTATGTGTACCTAAACAACATAAATTATTATTCTGTATTGGCTAAGTACATACTGCTTTCTAAAACTTGTTTTCTATTAAACATCATGTTTCTGAGATTTGTCCATGCTGATCATGTAGCTCTACTTCATTTTCACTAATGCTTATTATTTTATAAAATATATAAAAAATTTATTCTCCTGTTAATAGATATTTAGGCTGGTCCCAATTTTTCACTAAAATATGTTACATGCATATCATTATAAATGTCTCCTTTTCTTTCTTTCTTTTTCCAGTACTGGGAATTAAAATCAGGGTCTCATGTATACTAAGTGAGCACTCAACCACTAAGCTAAAAAAATACGCAGACATCTCTTTCTTTTTTTCTTTTCTTTTTTTTTTGCTGTTATCAGTTCCCATTTCTTTCCTTAGGATTTTTAACTTTCCAACAGTCCTTATCAAGCAAGCAACTAGAAGGGCAAACTTCACATTTAATTGAATACAGATCTGACATTACTTAAGCTGATCAAAGGTAAGGAAAAATTACTTCATTTTGACAGCTAAGGCAAACTGCTTGTCAAAACTTTGAAAGTGCATTGTATTTTGCCCTTTTCAATCTGATCCTATTGGATAAACATTAATAAAATTCAGCACTAGGTAAACTATGTCAATAATTTTTACAATAGGGGTTGAGGATGTGGCTCAGTGGTAGAGGGCTTGTCTAGCATGCACAAGGCCCAATATTCAATCCCCAGCATTACCAAATTAATTAATTAAATTAATTAATTAACTTTACAACATGAAAATAACCAGTTTCTAAGTAATTTAATTATTTTTGGAGGGTGTTGGTCTTTATTGGGATTGAATCCTATGGCCTTACACATGCTAGGCAAGTACTCCTCCACTAAGACATATTCCCAGAGCCCACTTTTTAAAAATTGTTTTTATTTCAAAATAGGGTCTTGCTAAGTTGTCCAGGCTGGCCTCAAACTTGGAATCCTTCTTCTTCAGTGCCTGAGTAGCTGGGAATATAGGCATGTACCATAAATTAACTCTTCTTAAACAGAGAAAGATTAACCATAATATAGATAATGATCTACAGATTTGTCCCATATGCTATCATTTGGCTGATAGTTCTTTTCTTTTTTTTAATATTTATTTTTTAGTTGTAGTTGTACACAATACCATTATTTTATTTATTTATTTTTATGTGGTGCTGAGGATTGAACCCAGGGCCTCATGCATGCTAGGCGAGCATGCTACCGCTAAGCCACAACCCCAACCCCAGTTCTTTTTCTTATTTAGTGAGAAATTTACTAATCCAATCTTTATACTCATGCCTGAAGAAATGGCAACCAGAAAAGCTGTCATCAACAACTGTGTTAAGCTCTGTCAATCCCAGCTAGATGTGAAAGGCTTTTCAAACCTGACTGAAGTGGGTCACTTGAAAAAACAACACTGATAATTTTTGGGGGGTGGGGGGCAGTTTCTGGGGATTGAACTCAGGGTGCTTTACCACTGAGCTATATCCCCAACCCTTTTTAAGACAGGGCCTCGCTAAGTTGCTGAGGCTAGCCTAGAACTTGCAATCCTCCTGCCTCAGCTTCATGAGCTGCTGAGTTTACAGGTGTGTGCCACATGCCTGGCACAATTTTTTAAATTACCTTACAAAAGCCCTTCTTAATTGTACTGAAGTCAGGCAAAACATAGTCTATCATTACTGTATTTTCTTCTCCTTTCAACCTGTAAAAAGAAACAATTTGTGAAATATTTTAATTATATGTAACAACATCCAAAAACCAATTTTTCAATTCTTAGATTACTAGTATACATACTTTGGATGTATACATACTTTGCAATATCCATGTCTCTGTAAAAGTCCTGAGACACATAGCATACATCTTCTTTCACTTGATTAATCACATGTGTTTCATCCATAACGTGTAGCTGCCTAACAGAAATATATTGTAAAATTTGAAATGGAGAAAATTTGAATATAACTTACAATTATCATTTAAAACTTTTTCCTGAAATTAAATTTGGGATCACCGATTTTTTAAAATATTAAACTCTTTAATGTGTAAAATATTTTAAATTTTATGGAATACTCTCATTTCCATATCCTATTTAATCTCTATATTATTCCTCTATGGACAGATTTTTAATCCAGTTTGTAGATAAACAGCGGTGTTTAGTATTAAGGATTTCCCAACTAAAGAGCAAACTTTTCTCCCAACAATTCTGAATACAATATTGCCATTATGCCTTAACATTTTGCTTTTTTTTCCTAATTGTAGAAGTTTTACCCACTAGCACACAGAATCTAGCATATAAAAGATGCTTAATATTTGATATGTGAACCTAAGAAGATATAAATTTAGTGTAGTAAATAAAAAACAATAAAAAGTGGTATGATAACCTTTGAATATTTTTCTGTGCACACAGATTTTATTATATAGTTTATTTTTTGTTATCAAAATCAGATGAATCTGTAATATGTACTTATCCCTAATGTTGGAAGTTTAGATCAGAGAAGAAGATATTTATGTTCATTAACATGGATTTTGGAGTCAAAGACCTAGGTTTGAAATACAGCTGTAGCAGCCAAGTTACTTTACTTTTTTGGGATTAAATCCCATAAATGCTAACAACTACTAAACAGAATTATAAGAAGTAAATGATTATGATAATACATATGAAGTGTTTAACATAGTCTGTGTACTTAATAAAAAATTTTCTTTTTGATTTTGTATATTAAACATCTTTCTATTCCACATTTTACCTTCTCTCATGTACCAATGAGAAGAAAAACTGCCAATTAAACTGTGTCAATTCTGAGGTATTGACTATTGGAAAATTCATCATTTCGAAGATTAAAATGTGGGGGGAAAACACAACTCAGAATCCATGAAATATAGGCATTTTTATCTATATATCTAATTACCTCATTACTTAGTCATATACTAGGACACAGAATATCAAATAATTTTAGTCTCTTAGCATATTTCAAAATTGTTTACCAGAAAGGTTATTTCAAGTTGTATTCTTATCAGTAATCAATAAATGTCCATATAAAAAGTCTGCAACATCATTTGAAAAAAAATTATGTTGTAAAAACAGCATTTTGTTATTTTTCTCTACTGAGAAGTAAATGCCAAGAGAAGAGGAATTCTATTATTTGTTTTATCTAAGTATCCCAAGATCCTAAGTAATAATATTTGCTGAATTGCATCTGTGATATTATTATAGGAAATGTAACTTTTTTTTTTTGAAATGGTACTGGGGATTGATTCATGTCAATTTACTTCTTAGACTTATGTTTACCTTAGTTTTGATTACAAAGGCTTTTTGACCATTTATAAGGTTTAAAATTGTGATATAAGTTAAAACACAAAAGCTGTCAAAACCTATCCTAATAGTATGGTTCCCAGAGCCTGGGAAGAATAAGTGGGAGGTAGAGGAGAAGATAGAATGGTTCACAGGTACAGGGGTACAGCTGAAAAGGAGGAAAATTTCTATGTTCTATAGTAAAGTAAGACAATGATGGTTGACAACAGCTATTTAAATATTTCAAAATAGCTAGCAGAGGGGATTTTGAACATTCCCAATATAAACAAATAATAAATATCTGAAGTGATACGTATGCCTACTATACTGATCTGATATTACACACTGGTATAATATGAGTACTGAAATCACACCATATACACTATAAGTATGTACAAGTACTATGTGTGAATTAAAACTAATATAAATATGTGTGTGTTTGTGTGTGAGTATGTATGTACATTTGTACATACATAAATCTTAGCCTGTTAGGAGCTGGTGGTTTTCCAGACCTGAGGAGGACACAGGGGAGTTTGGATGCAGTCATCTTCTGCTTGAATTGTGCTGTGGTTTTATGGGTATGTTCACTTTTTGAAAATTCAGTTGTAGACTCATGGTGTGCATCCTCTTCTGTACACATGACTTATTTCAATAAATTTTCAATAAAGTTGCATGGAAGAAAATATATCAGGTACTATTTCTTCCACTGTTTTTATGCTTACCACTCAGTTAATATTTTCTTGCTGTGCTTTTTGTTTATCTTTGCAGTGCTAGGGATTGAACTCAGAACTTTGCACATATTAGGCAAGAACTCCACCAATGAGCTACTTCTCCTGCCCTCTTTGTGTGTGTGTGTGTGTTTGTATATGTCTAAAAATCCTGATCTGCCTCAACATTGTCTCCCTTTCCAGCTTGTTGCCTCTAATGTGACTGGGGTGGGGAATTAAATATCCAAACTTACTGAAACTGAGCCCAATTATTTTTTGGTTTTGTATTGAATAACACTGACATAAACAAAATGTAAATGTTATTCATGAGTTTTCTATTTTTTAGAATATTTAAATAAGGCAAGACAGAATTAACTATAAAAAGCATCATATAAGGGCTGGTGTTGTGGCTCAGAGGCAGAGTGCTCATCTAGCATGAATGAGGCCCTGGGTTGGATCCTCAGCACCACATAAAAATAAATAAATAAAATAAAGATATTGTGTCCAACTAAAATAAACAAATATTTTTTAAAAAGTAGCATATAACTGTTATAAACTTAATAATTAAGAAGGCCCAGCTACTCAGTAGACTGAGGCAGAATTAGAACTTTGAGGCCAGCCTGGGCAACTTAGTGAGACTCCATTTCAAAATAAAATATAAAGGGCTGGGAATATAGCTCAGTGTTAGAGCATGTGAGGCACTGGGTTCTGTCTCCAGTATGGAGGTGGGGAGAACAGGAAGTGGTATAGCATTATGCTTAATGAAAAGAATCAATCTCTAAAGGTTATTATATGATTCTGTAACATTCTTAAAATAATAAAAACATAGAGATGGAAAAGAGATAGGAATAGAGTGAGTGTTACGGTTTTTATATGAGGTGACACGCCCCTCTCCCGCCAAAGCTCATGTGTGAGACAATACAGTAAAGTTTCGAGGTGAAATAACTGGTTTGAGGGGCTTAACCTAATCAGTACATTGATCCACTTGAATGGAAACTAAGTAGTGACTGCTAACAGGTAGGGCATGGCTAGAGGAGGTAGGTCACTGAGGGCATGTCTTTGGGGTTTATATTTTGTACCTGGCGAGTGGAGCTGTTTTCCTTTTCCATATCTTTCTACCATGATGTTCTGCCTCACCTTAGGCCCAGAGATATGGAGTTGGTGTCTATGGAATGAGATCATGGAAACTATAAGCCCCAACTAAACTTTCCCTGCTCTATGTTGTTCTTGTTAGATCTTTTGGTCCCAGCAATGCAAAAGTTAACTAAAACACTAGTGGAAAAAATATAAAGCGGTAATACAGGGGCTGGTGTTGTGGCTCAGTGACAGACTGCAGGCCTAGCATGTGCGAGGCACCAGGTTTGATGCTCAGCATCGCATGAAAATAAATAAATAAAATAAAGGTATTGTGTTTGACTGCAACTAAAAAAATATTTTTTTAAAAAAGGAGGCAATACAAAAAGTTCCTTTGTGGTGATTATACAGCTTTACACATGGAATAACTCTGCATGCATTTATACAAATTAATGCATGTGAAAACTGGTAAAACCTGAATATGGTCTGTGGTCTAGTTAATAACATTGTATCAATGTCAATTTCATTGGGTTGATACTGTATTATAGTTTATTAAAGTAACACGAGTCTATCATTTTTACAACTTTCCAAGTCTGTGATTATTTCAAAATAAAAAGGAAAAAGTTTTAATGGACTAAGGTTAGGTGGGTGCAGTGACACATTCCTATAATTCCACTGACTCAGGAGGCTTAAGGCAGGAGTGTCACTAGTTCAAGGCTAGCCTCAGCAATGTAGAGAGACTCTGTCTCAAAATTAAAAGTTGAAAGAAAGAGAAAGAAAAAGAAAGAAAGAAAGAAAGAAAGAAAGAAAGAAAGAGAGAGAAAGAAAGAAAGAAGAAAGAAAGAAAGAAACAGAAATATCAATAGTAATGCCTACAGAGATTAAAAACATAAAGACACAATTCAAATGTTATACTTTTGTGTGAAAGTGGGTCTGACCTGAGAGGCAAAGAGGGGAGATCTGGTTTCCTTTTTAGTTCCCTTTCCTTTGTATGCATTTGAAATTTGTTTTACCATGTTCACATACATTATAATTTTTAATACATAATCAATATGTTAAATTCCCTAGAATTCAGAAATGTATTTTTGGTAGGCACTATCATTATATATTCTCAAAAGCTTTCCAACTCAAACATCATTAGTATATATTTTTAAGCATGATTTGAATTGCTGCCTGAAACTACAACTAAAAGTAAGAAATAATTTTAAATTATTCTAGAAAGTTCATTCCCAGTACCTCATATCCTCTGAAAGAATCAAATCTAAGTATTACCTGTAAGATATGATTTCCTTTAGATGGTTGGTTAAAAGTTTTCCTCCCACATTTATCCTAAAAGAGAAGAATTCAACTTTGGTTCAGTTATCACATATTCCATCCTAAGAAATAATATGCAAATAAGATGAAATAACATGAAAACTAAATGCAACTCACCGAATAATTGCTTCTTTTTTCTTTTTACTTCTACAATAAGGAACTATATGTGTAAAGGAATATCCACTATCAACAATGATACAGCATAATTCAGAAGGATTATCTCGGAAATACCTATGTGCACTGAGAGCCCCAGCTATAAAGAAAAAATGAATGTGTTAAATAAAAGTATACCATTAGTTTAAAGCAATAAAGAAAGATAGCAGACTAAAGCAAGCACAAAGATGAAAATTTCCCTTTAACTATAAGAAAAATGTTAATTTATAATAATATTCAAAACTTTCACAAGACGTTTGTAATGTTTAATTTTTTAAAAAATCATACAAGGTAAATATAAAAAGAAATTTGTGATCAGTTTTCAAAAGTAAAGTTCACAGTTTATAAAAATTAGTGAAACAGCAGCTAATTTCTACTGAGGATTTATATGCCAGACTTTATTCTAAACTCTATATAATGAGTGTGGGTTTTAATATACAGAAGAATCCCAACTTACAGATGAGGAACCTGAAATACAGGGACTTAAATAATTTTTCCTAGGGTATACAATTAGAAAGTAGCAGAACCAGCACTCAAACCTAGGTGATGTGCTTTAGAGCAGGATCTCTCAACCTCAGAACCACTGACATTCTGAGTCAGATAAGACCTTCATTGGGGACTTTCCTGTGCATCACAGGATGCACAGCAGCATTTGTGACATATACCCACTAGATGCCATGAGCATTCTCCTAGTTGCAACAACTAAAAGTGTCTCTGAATACTGCCAAATATTCCCTGGGAGGGCTGGGGATGTGGCTCAAGCGGTAGCGCGCTCGCCTGGCATGCGTGCGGCCCGGGTTCGATCCTCAGCACCACATACCAACAAAGATGTTGTGTCCGCCGAGAACTAAAAAATAAATATTAAAAATTCTCTCTCTCTCTCTCTCTCTCTCTCTCCTCTCTCACTCTATCTTTAAAAAAAAAAAAAAAAAAAAAAAAAACAAATATTCCCTGGGAGACAAAAATCACCCATTGGTTGAGACTATTTCTAGAGATTATGCTCTTAACCATTAGAGCATACTGTTGCTTACACAGACTTAAAAGTTTAAATGCTTTCATGTACACAATTAGATGATATTACCGTATCCTTTAATAAACTTGCTTTTAGGTCATTTTTCTTCATATTAAGTAACAGTGTAAGCTATATAATTTCAATAATATAAATAGCAAATAGCAATGACAGAAAATGAACCCAAGAATCTTTTGGAGACTAGAATATGTGGCTAATAATTTCATTTGGGAGAAATATCATATTAGCACAAATGTACTGAGAGGTGCAATTATATAAACTAAAGGTCCTAAAGAATGCCACCCAGTATTTTTAGAGTTTCTTTACCCTATTTCTATTTACTTTTTTTTTTTTTTTTTTTTTGGTGGCATAGGGGATTGAACTCAGGGGAGCTCTCCCACGGAGCCACATGTACAGTCCTTTTTTAATTTTTGTTTTGAGACAGGGTCTTGCTAAATTGCCAAGGCTAGCTTCAAACTTGTGATCCTCCTGCCTCACCCTCCAGAGTAAGTAGGATTACAGGTGTGCACTATTGCACCAGTCTCATGTAGTTCAATTTTAATGAAAACTCTTTAACTTACCATTTACTCTTAATACTGCTTGGAACTGATATTCTTCAAATAGAATTTCATTCATTGATTCTTGAATTGAAGTGAAGTTAAAATATGGTTCTGTGATAATAATATTAGTATCTAAAAAATCAACCTATGGGAGGAAAAAAAAAAATCCCCAAAAGTTTTATAATTTGTAGTGACTATCATCAACATTTGTTTTAAATATGAAAACAAAATGATTTAATCACCACAGTAAACCCAATTCATTATCTTTCCCACTTAATAGATGAGAAAATTGAAACAGTAAAGTTGAATAAGTTACCAAGCTTCATATAGCTACTTAGAGACAAAGCTAGGATTTAACCTCAGGGAGTCTGATTAGAGAATCTATGCACTTAATTATTGTATAATCCTACTTTTCTTAATGGTAGCATTAATAAAATGTTATCAAACTGTTAAAAATAATTATGAAATAATAATGAATGATAAAACTACAAGTAGCAGGGCCACTGCTATGTTGTTTTTAAAAGGAAAAAAAGCAAGAAGCTTCAAGATGGGGCAGGGGTTGTGGCTCGGTGGTAGGGTGCTTGCCTAGGATGTGTGAGGCACTGAGTTCCATCCCCAGTACCACATAAAAATAAAGGTACTGTGTTGACCTACAACTAAAAAAAATTAGAAAAGAAGTTTCAAGGTATGAATTTAAAGATTACATAAATCTCCCTACAAGTTTGTTGTTGTTTTTTGCAGAATTTTTACGTACAGAAAAATCAGGGAATCCCCATCTAAAAACACAGTGTATGTTTAACCCAATTTATAGTGGCCATTTCTTTAACTTTTTTCTTTTCCAACTGGACAATTCAAGCCACAGATTTTGGACCCAGAACACTGCCTCTCCAGTGATGGTGGGTCTCATTATATCGGTCTCTGACTGGTCTTGACAGCTTCAACTAGCTTATCTAGACCCCCTTTGTCTTCTGAGTTAACCTGTGTGAAGGTGAGGATGGTGCAGGTCTTCCTGTGAGCAAGATGTCCTAGTCTGATCTCCCTTCCCCTTTCTAATGTAATGCAGCAGGGAATCCCCATCTAAAGACACAGATGGGCAGGAAGACATTCAGCTTGATCATATCTTGTGCAATCACCACCAGCTGAGCATTCTTGTTTTCTACCAAGGTGGTAACAATATTAACCCCTGCTCAAAAGATAGGTATTCTCTTAGTGGGAACATCCCCTATGCTGACAGCTTTCTTCTCAGCTCAGGCCAGTAGTCCTTCTTTTGTCTCTTGCTTTGCTTCTCGTGTGCACTTGTGCATTAGCTTAAACAGTCTAATATGTGTGTGGCAGTCCACAGCCTGTATGAACTGGTCAATCACAGGATGCACTTTCAGCCATCTAATAGCTGGTAGGCCCTTTGCAGCTGCAGACAGATATAGTGGGGCCATTTAACAAGTGGAGGAAAGGCAGTATGTTTTATCCAATACCAAAATTATTAGGACCTTTCTCATACAGGGGATCTACCATCTTGATCTCTTGCTTCTTCTTGACAGCAGGGCCAGGGCCACTTGCTTTCCCCTTGGTCTTCTTTCCTTTGGCATCTTGGGTGGCTGAAGGAAAGTGCTCTCCCACCCATTCTTCAGAAGTAATAACATTTTATACATTGTTTCGATATATCTCTACTCAGACTACATTCTACTCATTTGCATTTATTAAATACTTAGAAAATCAAAGCTAGACAAAGCTATCTTTAAAAGATTGAAATATGTAACTGAAACATTCATAAATCTGTAAATCTTAAAGTGTAAGATTGAATTTTTCATTAGAATAAGACATGGAAATAGAATTTGAATACATACTCTTAATTTGTTACCTGATACATTTCTTTTCCAAAAAGGTAATCCCAAACTTGTCTTTGAACATCCCAATTCACCAAGTAGCCCTAAAAAATTTTTTAATAAATTTAATTAGCAAAAATATTTGAGCAATTTTTAAAAATCGGATTAATATATTCTAAATCATTGAGTTCTATCTCTTTATGGTTACCTTTTCAGTCTAATGCTGTATGAGTATCAAACCAATTATACTGATATGTTGTGTTTTTTTTAATTTTTAAAAAATATCTTTATTTATTTTTATGTGGTGCTGAGGATCAAACCCAGTGCCTTACATGTGTGAGGCAAGTGCTCTGCCACTGAGCCACAATCATCCCAGCCCCTGTTTTTCTCTTTTTTTAAAACCAAAACAAAACAACTGCAGGCATGGTGGCACATGCTTGTAATCTCACCAACTTAAAAAGCTGAGGCAGAAGGATTGCCAGTTCGAGGCCAGCCTTGGAAATTTAATGAGACTCCAACTTGAAATAAAATATTAAAAAAAAAGGGTTGGGGATGTCACTCAGTGGTAGATTGGTCTTAGGTTCAATCCCCGGTACCATGTACACACACGCAAAGTTTAAAAATTTGTAAATTAATGAAACCATAATGTCAAGGGTTCAGAGGACACACCAATATATAGGATGCTTTTCTATACTTTTTTCTTAAATTCATGTGTGCACATGAATTGAGATTTAATTTAAGTAATATTCAGTATTCATAACCAATAACTAAATCATGGTCACTTATTTTAACTAAGACAATTTCAATTTTGGGTTTTAATTAAATATCAGTTAAAATTTAGGTTAACTTTTCTCAAAGATGTAAAAATATTTTTAATTTTGTCCCTAGCATAGCACCACAAAAAAATAAAGTAAAACAACAAAATTTTTTATACATATGCACAACATAATATATACACCTTGGGTCAATAACACTAGAAACAATAATTAGACTACTTTTTAAAAAATATTTTATTTTCTAGTTATAGGTGGACATAATACCTTTCATTTTACTTTTATGTGGTGCTGAGGATGGAACCTGGTACCTCACACATGGTAGCGCTCTACCTCTGAGCCACAACCCCAGCCCCTAGATTACTTTTTTTTTTAATATTTATTTTTTAGTAGTAGTTGAACACAATACCTTTATTTTATTTATTTATTTTTATGTGTGCTGAGGATCGAACCCAGGGCCTGGCACAAGCTAGGTGAGTGCTCTACCAATAGGCCACAACCCCAGCCCTGGATTACCTTTTGAAAAGGAAGGATATAGAAGAGTCCAGAAGGGTCTTTTATTTCATCTATCTGGTTAGCAGTAAAAGTTTTAAGACGTGCTGTTTTTGACCTGAACTGACAATTAGGAATAACCCTAGAAACAAAGAAACAAATGATATAATTATCCCCTAAATATTTAGTTCTTATTCCTACATATGTAATTTTTAAAATGCCTTTATTTAACCATCATCCTGAAGGTCAAAATACCCAAAGCAAGTGTTATTCATTCTGTCTTTAAATAATTTGAAAATGCTTTAAAAAAAAATGATTGTAGTTTGTACCACATTCTATACTGGACCCTTTATCTTTCTCAAATTATCTTCTAGAAACCATTATGGGTGGATATTAGTTCTGCCACTGCACAATAACAATCAGGGCTTTAGTAAAGGTCCTAATCTTTCTATCTTTAATGTGGAAACTCTTCAATACAATTCTGGTAAAAGATACAGAAGTTCAAAATTCTGGCCATAAAATTGTGTTTTCCTGAAACCAAAGATTTTTAAAAATTTATTTATTTATTTTAATTAGGTATATATGACAACAATTTGATTCATTGTACCCAACTGCAGCACAACTTTTCTTTTCTCTGGTTGTACAGGATGTAGCATCACACTGTAAGCGCAGTCAACAAAACCAAAGATCCTATTTTTAATCAATAAGATGCTATAGGGTATAAGTAGGAACTACATTTAAATTGGTTGCTGCTCACCATAAGTTTACAATGTAGGTAGGAAAGCAAACAAGAGCCATTGTCAAACACATTTGTATGCATACACACACAGGCACAATGATGTTAGGATAATGCTGCAGTACCAGCTTACCTCAATTTCTGTACTGTCAGCACTTTCTCTACATGTTTAAATATGCTTGGAGGACATAATTTTAGCAGATTTGCTGTTCTTGATTTTTTTTTTTTTTGGTACCAGGGATGGAACCCAGGGTGCTTAACCACTGAGTCACATTTTATTTTTTTTCTTTTGAGACAGGGTCATATTAAGATATTAAGTCCCTTAGGGCCTTGCTAAGTTGTAGTGGCACCCCCTCCTCCACAAAAAAGTCTTAACTGGGCTTCTCCAGAAATCTTCACCATGGCTGATTTTAGGACTGTAAGCAAAAGAGTCTCTGCAAAAGAGTTCAATGTAGATAAACTACCTATTTTCATGCTTCCCTATTTTCTTGGCCACTAGCCTGGAAGAAATCGGAACTCCAGCTGCTGGACACCCCCTTACTAGTTTTTCACACACACACTTATCCAGTATAGTAGTTTGTAGACATGTAAACAAGGCCGCTGGCCTTGAGCTGGAGCTTCACAGAGATGTCTACATTTCTAAGATAAGAGAAGTTACCAATTCGGCTCCATGGTAACAGCTGGCAGGGGGAGGAAGAAAGGGGAGAAGAAGCTCTCCCCTTCTCAGGTGTTGTCCTTGAAGGGTTAACTTGTCCACAACAGTGAAAGAAAAAGCTGCTTTTTGGGCTGGGGATGTGGCTCAAGCAGTAGCGTGCTCGCCTGGCATGCGTGCGGCCCGGGTTCGATCCTCAGCACCACATACAAAAAAAACAAAAGATGTTGTGTCCGCTGAAAACTAAAAAATAAATATTAAAAAATTCTCTCTCACTCTCTCTAAAAACAAATAAAAATAAATAAATAAATATTGTTTTTTTTTTTTTTTTTTAAAAAAAAGCTGCTTTTCAGTAAACTTCTGAAGACTGAACTTCTGAGCCCCTCCCCTTACATGCTGGGTATAAAATTCTGAAACTACCTGACCTCGGGGTTAAGGGGATTAATTGTTTACAGCAAAAGCTGTGCTCTCTGAACCTGGCTGCAACCAAATAAAACTGTTTCCCTCTATCTTCGGTGCCTTGTCTCATCTGTCCCTACAACAAAGTCACTAAGTCACTGAGGCTGACTTTGAACTTTAGGATCCTGCTGCCTCAGCCTTTCAGGATTACAGGCATGCACCATTGTGCAAGGACTGTTCTTGATTATTTAGCATGCTTTGCTTTTTTCTATTGTTTTCTAACTGTGCATAGTGTCTATAAATAACTTTAAAATTTTTCTGTAATTATGGAGAACCTCTAGTTAATTCTCTAAGTGATAACAGAATTGAGATCAAGGATATGAACAGTAAGCACACTGCCAAAATGTTTTCCAGAAAGAATGTAATAATGTACATTTCTACTCAGTCTGATTTCCCTCTTTATAAAGAAATAAGTCAGGCATGGTGACAGGCATCTGTAGTCCCAGCTACTTGAGAGGCTAATGCAGGAGGATCACTCAAGTACAAGAGCTTCAGTCCAGGCTGAGGAACAAAGTGAGAACCTGTCTCAAAAGAAAAAACAAGCCAGACATGGCTGTGCACACCTGTGATCTCAGCAAATTAGGAGGCTGAGAAAGGAGGATTGCAAGTTTGAGGACAGCCTCAGCAAATTAGCAAGGCCTGCCTCAAAATAAAAAATACATAAAAGGGGCTGGGGAAAAACTTTTTAAAAATAAAAAGGCAGCTCGGTAACAAAGTGCCCCTGGGTTCAATTCTCTCTACAAAAACAAAAACGTAACAAAAAGGCAGGGGAAAAAAGACAATTAAAAGAAGTTAAGGTGCCAGGCACAGGGCACACCTGCAATCCTAGCGGCTCTGGAGGCTGAGGCAGGAGGATCATGATTTCAAAGCCAGCCTCAGCAAAAGCAAGGTGCTAAGCAACTCAGACCTTGTCTCTAAATAAAATACAAAATAGGACTGAGGACGTGGCTCAGTGGTTGAGTACCCCTAAGTTCAATCCCCAGTACCTTCTTTCTCTCCCGCCACACACACATAAAAGTTAAGTACAACACTGGGGATAGAATTCAGTGGTAGAGAGCTTGCCTCAAATGTGCATTTGCTGATTTCTGGAGAAAGATTTCTGGAGAAGCCTAGTTAAGATTTTTTTGTGTAGGAGGGGGTGCCACTACAACTTAGCAAGGCCCTAAGGGACTTAGTATGACCCTGTCTCAAAAGAAAAAAATAAAAATTTGGCTCAGTGGTTAAGCACCCCTGGGGTCCATCCCTGGTACCAAAAAAAAAAAAAAAATCAAGAACAGCAAATCAGCAGATTCAATAGATTCAATCCCCAGCACCAATACAAAAAGAGAGGGAAAAATGATAAGAAAAAGAATCCTTCGTGAATTTGATCAGGTCTTTACATGTCGGCTTCAACACAAACACGTTTTATGAATACACATCTTCTGAATGTCATTGTAGTATTACTGTATAAGTGACCGACCAGGTTAGCCAGTGGACTTCAAAGTCTTCAATGTCTCTAGATCTTAGACGGTGATTTTTTAACTTTTGGGGGTCATAGAACCCTTTGGGGATCTGATGAAACCTATAATCACATTTTCAGAAAATGCAGCTATACCAAAAACGTTGCCCACAATTTTTGAAGGTTCATGAATTTTGTAGACCTACCCCTCAGTCAGTAACTCATGTCTTGAAGCCTGTTAGGAAACGAAACATACATCCCACTTCCGCAGCTGCGCATCCCAAAACTAAAACCAAAATCAATTCCAGTTCAAAGCATGACAACCTCCAACCCAGCTCCAACCAGCGCATCCCCAGTCTCAGGTTAGAGCCGCGCGAGGGCGTTTCACTGACGTTAGGCATTGAAGCTTAGCATGCGAAACTACTGAGCATAGTCTTGTCCCTCGGAGAAAGCCAATACTTACGAGACATTTTCATGGCTGTAACCGATTTTGGCATTGTAGGCTCCATTATCCAACACTAAAGTCGTCATTTTAGCACTAACCACACCTACGCAACCCTCTTCTTTCCTTTCTGACCCTTCTGCTCAGGCTTTTTCCGGCTCTCTATGGTTTGGTGGGCGGAGCGATAGACCTCACTTCCGGCTACCTTAGCAACGGAGGATGCCGGAAGTGAGCGAGACCGCTTGTTAGCAGGCATCCATCGTTTCCAAGCCTAACCTGTTTAGGTGGTGGCGAGATTCTACAAGAGTAGAAAAATGCAAAGTCCATTGAGTTGCGCCTGCAAGTGTCTTCTAACCCCTGTAGCGAACCGGGATTTTTTTAGTGTGTGCCCGTCTTTGAACAGAATTGTTCAAACAATGACATTTCTTGGAGAACAAAGTGCAAAATCATATGTAGCATAGAATTGGATATGAGGTCTCTTCAGCCTCATTCCCACCAGATTGTAGGATCCAACCACGAATTACATATGCTTTGTTCAGTCAATCTACATTTTTTTTTTTTTTTTGGTACCGGAGATTGAATCCAGGGCGCTCTACCACTGAACTACATCCCCAGCCCTTTTTTAAAGTTTTTATTATGAGACGGGGTCTCACTCATTTGCTGAAGACCTCGCTAAATTGCTGATATTGACCTCGAATTTGCGATCCTCCTGCCTAAATCTCCTGAGTCGTTGGGAGAGGCACGATGGCGCTTGTCAACCGTCTTTCTTTTTAACTCACATACACAGCCCTCTCTTCTGCCTACTTGTTCCCTAGGACTTAGCTTATTGTGTCTTGTCTAAAAAACGCTTCCTGCGGGGTGCGGTGGCGCACCCCGCTAATTCCAGCGACTCCAGAGGCTGAGGCAGGATACCGAGTTCAAAGCCAGCCTTAGCAATTTACCGAGGCCCTTAAGATACTCAGTGAAACCCTGTCTCTAAATAAAATACAAAAATGGGCTGGGGATGTGGCTCAGTGGTTAAGCGTCTCTGGGTTCAATCCGCGGTACCAAACAAACAAAAAGTATTCCTGTCACAGTCAGTTCTCATTCCTGGAATTAGGTTTCCCTCCTATGTGTTCCTGTAATACCCCAGGCCTATATTTCATAATCGTTAAGAGAATTTATTTTGGATTAGAATCCAGATTCTGCCACAAACTGACTCTGTAGCCTTGGGTAATGAAGATAATAAAGATTAAAACTTACACAACACTTACCGAGTGTATGCTGTTTCAACATCTTTTACCCCAGCCCTTTTATTTTTTACTTTAAAGTAGGGTCTCCCTAAGTTGCTTAGGGCCTGAATAAATTGATGAGGCTGGCTTTGAACTTTCAATCCTCCTGCCTCAGCCTCCTGAACTGCTGGGATTACAGACCTGTCCCACTGGGCAGTTTTTCCCAAATCTTTACATATGTTAAGTAATCTTAACATATGTAAACAATTTTATGTTTAGGTATTATTATTATTATTATTATTATTATTATTACTACTATATTGAAACAAAAGAGAAGAAGTGGTTGAGAACACAGCCTCTAAATTTAAGCTGCTGAATCAAATCCTGGATCTGCCACTAGACTATGTCTCAGTTACCTCATATAAAATGAAATAATATTAACATTCCCTTGAAGAATTGTTTCAGGACGAGAACATTATAAAAGTCAAATACCTAGAAATAGTTATTACTATTATCACTGCCTTTGACCATTGATCATCCTCTATTAACTTGCCTAAGTGGTAAATTCCTTGAAGTTGGGCACTCTATTCTATTGGTATCTATATCCCTTTATATAAAAAAGTGCATTGAAGGCTGGGGCTGTAACTCAGTTGCAGAGTCCTTGCCTAGCACGTGTGAGACACTGGGGTCTATCTTTAGCACCACATAAAATAAAATAAACAAATAAAATAAAAACATTTTGTTAAAAAAGAGTTCATTGAATGCTCAATTACATTCAAATTTAATTATTCTGTTTTCTCCAACTAAATATTAATGTAATAAGATCTCTTCAAACAAATGTACTTTATAAATCTTATAGAGCAGTCATTTCATTTGTTTTTTTTTTTCATCTCTTAAAATATACTCTTTCAATTCTGTCTCTCCTTTTCATCAGCACTTTTTTTTTTTTTGGCTTTTCTCACCATTTACCTGCTTTTTAATCAAGATTATTCCTGTTTTTGGCTTTAGCTATTATCAAATACTACATGAAACTTAAAACAGAATTTCTACTCTTAAATATAACCTTATAAAGTTTCCACCCACAAATCCTGAGGAATCCTTAGAGACAACAAATTTGCACCACGTTTTCTCCAAAACTGCTTGTTCCACATATACCACTTATCTCAATTATTGGTGTTCCCCAAGATCCACTCATTGCTCCAAGCTAGAAACCTCAATTGCCTTGATTGCTTATCCTTAACTGGATCTCTGGAATCTGTCATTGACCTTCCTCCATCTCTACTTATACTGTCTTATCTCTCACATGAAATAATGCCACCACCTACTCAATGAACTTTCTGTTTCCAATCTCTACTTCATCCTCTGTACTGAAAGAATAATTATCAGTAAATATTTTGCTAAATAAGAAATACAATTGTTTTCCCCAACTCACCCTCCCAGAAGTCTTCATGGCTTGCTACTGCCTATGAAATAATGTTCAGCTATCACATTTATGAAATCTCATCTCCCTCCAACCCATATTATATCAGTGTACTAGTAAAGTTTAACAACTAGATCTCTAGGAGAAAATGCGCCCTGGATTATAGTGTTCATTTGTTTCTATGCCATGAATACTATCATCATGGTTGATTTCAAACTACTGTGAAGTCACCAAACACTGAACTCAGAGTACATAAGTGATGCACATGATTGGTTTTTATGAGCCAGTTGAACTAGCTCTGGCACAAACCATTCAGTAAAAGTTCTGACTCTCTTCACCTTCACACCATGCACTCTCCCCTTGAAGATTTTGGTACAAAGAATCTCAAGCATGTAGATTCCACTCTTCAAATATATGTATATTTTGACAGTGTGTAATTTTAAGAGCATTAAAAAATGTAATTTCATATATATAATAATGAATATGTGTTAACTGATTTACATGCATTAAGTCATCTTAATGCTTGGATCAGACTTATACCTTATCTTGTTGGCTCCTACATTAATGGATTATTATATATATGTGTGTATGTTTTTTTTTTTTTTGTACCAGGGATTGAACCCAGTGGCGCTTATACACTGAGCCATATCCTCAGCCCCTTTTTATATTTTATTTAGAGACAGGGTCTCACTGAATTGCTTAGGGCCTAGCTAAATTACTGAGGCTGGCTCTGAACTTGTGATCCTCCTGCCTCAGCCTCCCTAGCCGCTGGGATTACGGGCATGCACCACTGCACCCAGCCTGGTTAATAAATATTAATGTATAATCATTGCATATTTTATGATAGTTATTCTTTTATTTTTTTCAAAATTATACTTTGATAATTGAGTAGCAATTAATAAATGTGTAAATTAATTTAGAAACATTGCTGATTTCATGCTGGTTTTGTGGTATTGTTTATTCTATCAATCCAGAGAGAATAAAAGTGAAATTATTACCATTTTTCACAATGAAAAGGTATTATGATTATTAACTTGTGAGATTCTTTGAAATTATTTTGAAAAGGAATCTGTATGTTGTTCTAATGACATACCATGTATAGCCTTGAACTTTCACACTGTTATCCTTTTTCATAATTGTATTCCATTTGCCAAAATACTCTCTTCTTCCTAGTGAATGGATAACAATAGCTATGATTCTATTGTGTTATGCACTCTTCTAAGTAGTTTTGCTTTATTATCTTGGTAGTCCTCACAATCTCATGGAAGCTATTACATTACAGGGCTCAAAGAGGTTCCACACACTTCCTGTAATCACATAACTAAAAAAAAAAAATAGGCAGATGGAGTTTCAAATTCAGATCTTTTGGGGGCTGGAGTTGTGACTCAGTGGTAGCATGCTTGTCTAGCACACATGGGGCACTGGGTTCTATCCTCAGCACCAAATAAAAATAAAATAGACATGGTGTCCACCTAAAACTAAAAAATAAATTTAAAAATATTTTTAAAAATTCAGCTCTTTGATTTCAGGGTAAATTATTTTTAATAAATTAAAGTGACTCATTCTTATCTTTGAAATACTACCTCCATTGTACATCTGTCTCTAAATGGTCATGCCCTTGCTTCTGATTTTAGTAATGATAATTAATAGTAATCTAGCATTTAATAAGTTTACTATATATGAGGCACTTTGTTAAATGATTGGATACTATTAATATTATCTCCACTAGATGAAATAACTGAGGTAGACAAAGAGTAAAGCACTTTTCTGGCACATGTGAGGCACTGAGTTTTATCCTTAGCACCACATAAAAATAAACAAATGATATAAAGGCATACTGTCCATCTACATCTACTAAAAGATAAATAAATAACTTTTAAAATAAATAAATAAATAAATAAATTTTAAAAAGAGAAGATTAGTTCCACCAATCTCTCTTCTTTATCTTTTAAAATATACAAGTGTTCACTGTGTGTGTGTAAACTAAAACACTTCTAATGTATACAGAGAGCTGCTATGGACCAGGTTATTGTGACAACTAAGAGCCTGGGGGCAGAGAGTGGTTTACAGGCAAGCAGAAAGCTCCTGTCCTGTGTTGATTGTCTATAAAACTGTAGGTAGACCAGTCTATCCAGTTATCACCTGGAAAAAAACAAAGTGAAAGGTTCAGCTAGTCTGAAAATGCTTACTGTACCCCATAAACTGAATCAAAGATATTTTGTTTATTCCTCTACAGATACAAGTGATCTCCATTAAAACAGGAAGTTGCCTGAAGCAACAGGTGAGGTCTGGGGCTAAAAAACAGCATCCCACTTGAGCATAGGAACTGAGTTCCATGTGGCCTGGCCTGATATTCCCCAGGGCATGGCCAGCTTTAATGAGTCTTCTCTAGGAAGACTCCAACACCTGTGACACGGCCGCTATACAAGCTCAAAGGAGTTGTTCCCCATAATAGGGATTTTCAGCAATGAGTTGTTTTTGTGGATCAGAGCTTCCAAGTAGTTCAATTTTATTTTTGCAGTTTTTAAAGATTACTTTTTTTTTTTCAAAACCCAAATCTTTGGGATTGCTTTCATTCAAAAACAGTATATAATTGAAAGTGGCAAACTCTTTGGTAAACCACTGGTAAGATTTATGGGAAGGTTGTATACTTCATGCAACTCTGTTCTCATTAGTGGGGAAGGGGGGTTCCCCATCATACATGTAAGAGGCTACATTGTAACTGTTTTGCTAGGTTGCAAATTTTCTGAAAACTGCCTGCACAATAGGTGACCAGCAAAAGTTACCTAGATGCATGAACAGCACAATCCCCCCAGCTCCGCCATCTTTCAGTGAGGACACTAACCTATTTTTTTTAATCTCTTTTATTTATTTTTTGAGCTCTATTATTATTATTATTATTATTATTATTATTATTGCATTACAATTCTTAATGCATCTTTATACCACAGTTTATCATATCTCTGACATGATTAAAGTGAGGACAAAACTAATTTTCTCCAGGTTAACACTACTAGAAAATTCCAAAGTCGGGACTTGAATTTGGGGTTTCTCACCTCTGAGTCTACGCTGAAAACTTTTACTTCTCTTAGGACTGGCATATCCAGGGCAAATAATAAATTGCAGTATTTAGCTAAGGAAAGATCTTAGCAAAAGAGAAACAAAACAAAACAAAAACCACAGGAGGCATATGAACAAAGCCGAGTAGCTCAAAAGAAAAAAGCAAGTAGAGCAATTTGTGGGTTAATTTCTGAGGAAATGAAAACAGAAGTAGTACGTGGAAGGGCAACTCTTTGATGGAGGCAGGAACAGAGACCAGAGAGAGCAGAGGAAGGAGTAAAGTCTAAATAGGTTATGGGATTGGAGTCTGAAGACCCTGTAAGATGATGTCAGCTCAGAGTCCGCCGGCAGGTCCAGGCGGTGGGGCGTGGCCTGGGGCTTTCCCCTCCCACCATACGTCGCATTGGCCCCGCCCCGCGCCCGCCTAGCCCGCGCCTGCCGCGCCACCCCCACCCTCCCCCGGTCTCTTAGGTGATGCTGCAGCCAAGATGGCGCCGGCGGCGGCCGCGGCGGCCTGAGCGTCATGCTCGGGGTTCTCGGCGGCGGCGGCAGCGGCGGCGGCTGTTGGCGTCAGCCGGGGCCTCGAGTGTCCTGGGGTGAGCGCTCAAGTGCCTCTCCTCCGGCCGGGTTAGCCCGGGCAGAGAGGAGACGGCCACGGCGTGAGGGGGCTGTGAGGACCAGCAAGAGCGCGGCGCCTCCTGCCTGGGCACCATGGCTGGGATCATCAAGAAACAGATCTTGAAGCACCTCTCCAGGTCAGTGAGCGCCGCGGGCGTGGGCCAGTCTGCCTGCGCCCCATCCTGCACTCGAGGCAACCTGCGGCTTTGGGGGCCGTGGGGGCTCGCAGCTTGCGGGAGGCGACCCTGGGGCTGTCCCGCTCCAGTCCGGGCAGAGGTCGCCGCGCCTGATCTCCAGTCGCCTGCGGAGCCCGGGACTGGCTTCGGAGTCCGCCATGGGTGGGTTCTGTCCCCGGCGAGCTCGTAGAGAAGCGTCGAGGGCGGCGGGGAGCGGCATGCTGCGGGGGTTGGGGGACGCCTGCGCCCTGGGTGGATTTGACCTAAGCGTCGCCAGGTACCGAGTTGATGTGGTAGGTTCCAACTAGGGTTCGGTGCTTGCCCGTCTTGAGCAGAGCGGTTCCGTTAACCGAGGGCGTCTGGTGCTGTGTGGACTCTTGGGGCTGAGGCTGTCTTTCCAGTGAAACGTTAACCTTGTGATTGATTGTTCTCCATTCCCTTTACCTGGCGTACCCTTTCTGGTGCATTACAGGGTGTGCCTGTTTGCACAGTTAGGATTTGTGTTAGGTCTAAACGCAGAGTTCCCAGATTTGGCAAGTTCTTTCCAAAGTCATTTTAGTCCCACTTCATTCTTACCTAAAGAGCGTTTTTGCTTTCTTTTGCATTTGAGACCCTTAAATTTAGGGCGTTAACAACTGTGATTAAACCCTAGACATGTCATTCTTTCCATTTCATAACACAGTTTTAGTCAGAAACATGACTCAGTAAACTGGCAGTTTGTTACTGCTCTGGGCTTCTCCATATTTGTCTCAAGACAAGCTAAATGTAGGATCTTGTTCCAAGTTGGTAACAAGGAAGTCACAGCACTTGGTTAGGATCCCTCTGTAATTTGTTAGCTAATGATTACTTGAAACTGATTTTAGGAAGAGACTCCGGTGTAACCCTAGCTTTTTACAGTAAACATAATTCTTGATTTTCCAGATTATTTTATACCACAGGTGATATAATGTAAAGGTAAAATTTCTAAGCTGATTCTAAGCTGCAAGAGTCTGAGTTAAAGTGTAAAAGATTGGGCATTGTAAAGTTTCTAAATTGAAAGGCTTGGGCAAAAAATAATAATAATAGGCCAGGTATTGTTAAAATTCCTCTGCTACCCCCGGAACCTGTAATCTCTGTAGCTGTTAGAACAATACCTGAACTGCCCAGTAAATATTTCCATTGATTCCCTGGTTGTTTATTAGCTAAGGGCTCCAAATAGCTCAGTATGTAAGCATCTAGGCTCCAAAACCAATCACCCCTGCCCAGAATCATGTATGATTTGTTCTGATGTATGCAAAGCCCCCCCCCCCCCCCCCCTCTCCAAAAAGTGTACTTAAGCTCTCCTTGACCTCTGCTCTGGGCTCTGGGCTGCTCTCCCTTCCTGAGTGACCCTTGAGCCCCAGCATGCTGGTTCAATAAAACTTCCCCCTGCAATTGCATGAGGCTGGTCTCTTGTGTGGTCTCTCCCTCCGACCTCCGCCGGACCCTTACAATATGTTGGGAAACAAAAACAGTACTTCTGTGATTCAGCAAGTATTTTCCTGTCTTGTAACATTAAATATGATATAGTTGTTTTAATGTAGCAAATTAACAACGTTTTTGAATATGTATTTCTTAATATTTTCACTAACTGGAAAGTTTCTTTTAAAATTGCACATATATAGTAAAGTGTTGATCTCTCTTATTTTGGAAGAAGGTTTTCTTTTCTTTCATTATTTAGATACTTTTATCAGATGCCCCACCCCCGTCTCCTACCTAGTTCCATAAGAAAATTCAGACCTGAGAAAATGATTTGAATGCCGTCTCGTTTTTCCACGGGTGATGGTATATAGCTAGTACCACTCTAGATGCCTAGACAAAAATTTATATCAATCAATAAGTGTCTTAGAGCATTAGCGTTTAATTCTCCTGTAGTCCATTTGAGAAGGACTCTTGAACCGAAGAGTAATGGCTTACTTCATAAAATACCTATGTATTTAGAATTAAGTCCTTACTTTATTATTATTATTTTTTAATTTGTTTTAATTAGTTACACATGAAAGTCCTTGCTTTATAACTTGTATAGCTTTGAGGTAGATAGTAAAGATGATTTTTTTTCCAGAAATGAGTTTTTTGAATACTTGTATTTTCAGTTATTTTATTTTATACTTCCGAACAGCCTTAGATGACTGAAGAATGTTGCATTCATACTTTTGGTTAACATTGTATTTAGTGGTATTGTTGTAAACTTTCTAAGAAAAAAATAGTTTTTGATTAATCTAAAGGCTATTTATAATAGACAAAAAAGGCAAGTGTTGTGATAAATTATATTTATTCTAATAGGAATGAACTTTTGAAATTGTCTGCATCAAGTTTAATTGTATAGATTATCCATTGTCATGAAGATGTCACTATATTGATCGGTGATCTGGAATACAGTTTAACAGGAAATACTCAAAACAAATAACTTTCTAATAATAGACATCTAGTGTGGCCTGTGGGCGCAACCCATGGCACTCTGTCAAAGTTGAAAATTGACCACACAGTTGAAAATTGTGGGCCCCATGCTTCATCTGTTTTGCTTACTTTTATTTTTTCCTGTAGCACTCATCCTTATCCATCCTAATACATATTTATTTGCTATTTGGCACTACTTAAATGAATGTAAACTGCATGAAGGAAGAGATTTTTCTCTTGAGGTTAGCATAAACTAGACACTCAGTAACCATTTATGTTGAATGAATAGTGTGGTTGAGCTGACTTTCCCTCACATTGAGGCAAGACTATATGCTACCCATATTATCACAGATTTGAAGATGACCAGTTTTCTTGTTTTTTTAAGAAGGAATGGGCAATTAAATCATTAATGAGTTTTTTTTTTTAAAGAGAGAGTGAGAGAGGAGAGAGAGAGAGAGAGAGAGAGAGAATTTTTAATATTTATTTTTTTAGTTCTCGGCGGACACAACATCTTTTTGTTGGTATGTGGTGCCAAGGATCGAACCCGAGCTGCACGCATGCCAGGCGAGCGCGCTACCGCTTGAGCCACATCCCCAGCCCCTCATTAATGAGTTTTGAGTCCTGGAAAATAAATTAAAAAATGACCTGTTCTGTAGGATCTTATGTAGGGATTATTCATCCAGTAAGGAAGAACATTATTTAGAAAACAACAGGAGAGAAGAGAATGCTCACTCTGAGCCTTGATATTGAGGTATAGTAAAATTATGAGATTAAAACTAACATTGTTGATCAGATGTAGGGATTTGAGAAGCTGATTTATTGGAAAAATATGAAAGATAGTTGTACTTGAGAGATTGACAAATGCGCTGAGTAAATGCTGAACTAGTTGAGAAGTATAAATTTATATAATGCTGTTCCTTGCCTAATTGTTCTTTAGTATGTATTCCTAGCATCTTTTACATGAATCAAAAGTTTATGTGCTTGAATAATCTCATTGGAGGACAGGGAGTGTGTTTGAGGGAGAAGAAGGTTAGATAAGTTACATTTAAAAAATATTTTTAGTTATAGATGGACACAGTACCTTTATTGATTTATTTTATGTGGGGCTGAAAGTTGAACCCAGTGCCTCACCTGTGCTAGGCAAGTGCTGTACCACTGAGTTACAACCCCAGCCTGAGAAATTACATTTTTAAGAGAAGTGGAACAGGAAAATACTTTGAAGGAGAAATTACCCAGATCCTTTATACTAGATCAGCAGAGGGTATGTGTTTGAGGTTTTCTGTATTTAAAAAAATATTTTTTTAGTTGTCAGTGGACCTTTATATTTTATTTATTTATTTATTGCGCAGTTCTAAGAATCAAACCCAATGCCTCAACATGCTAGATAGGGGCTCTACTACTGAACTACAACCCCAGCCCTGTTGGAGGCTTTTCTAAGAGAATTTTTTTTTTCCCCCCACAAAGGAGTAGAAAGTTAAAAAATAAAATAAAATAAAAAAGTTGGGGCTGGGGATGTGGCTCAAGTGGTAGCACGCTCGCCTGGCATGCGTTCGGCCCGGGTTCGATCCTCAGCACCATATACAAACAAAGATGTGTCTGCCAAAAACCGAAAAATAAGTATAAAAAAAAAATTCTCTCTCTCTCTCTCTCTCTCTCTCTCTCTCAAAAAGAAAAGTTATAGCAAATGTAAGAAAGGAAATAGGAGTGGGAGCGACATTTCAGGTCAAGATCTTCATATCTGTTACTTGGTGTGTGTTTACACATGTGTGTATAGGTATGTTTTCAGGTCATATGTTAAGCTGTAGGGAAGATTCAGATACAGATCTTCTTCTCATTCCCCTGGCCTCAGGTTATTCTGTGCTATCTATACATAAGGTTTTCTGGGAACTGGGAATTGGCTGCTAGGACATAAATTCAAGTGCATGGATGGAATCTGTATAGTTTAAAGCAGTGATTGTCAACCATAGGCAGTTTTGCCCCTCAGGGGACATTTGTCAATGGTTTGGGGGGAGGTAATGGACCACTGAGCCACATCCCCACCCCTATTTTATATTTTATTTAGAGACAGGGTCTCACTGAGTTGCTTTAGCATATTGCTTTTGCTGAGGCTGGCTTTGAACTTGTGTTCCTCCTGCCTCAGCTTCCTGAGCCATTGTGATTATAGACATGTGCCACCAGGCCCAGCTTGGAGACTTTTTTTTATTGTCATGACTTAGAGGGGTGGTACTATTGGCATCTACTATTAGTAGAGGCCAGGGATGCTGCTAAATATCCTATAATGCATAGCACAGTTCCCTACAATAACAAATTTTTGGCTCAAATGTCAGTATAATTTAGATGGTTGAAAAACTGGTTTAAAGTATACAGATGTGTATCAAATGATTGAGCTAGGACATTTTTCTAGTTAAGCTTATATTGTCTGCAAACAACAGAAACCTGAAATATTTAAAAAGTTATTGTGGTAGGTCACAGAATCAAAGGAAGATCTCAATGGCAAATCAAGAGAAGGGCAGGAACCATCCAACTCTTAAAAACTCATTGAAAGAATTCCTGAAACTTCCTCTTGGAGCAGGGTTTCTGAATCTCAGTATTATTGACATTTGGTCTAGATAATTCTTTGTTGTGGAGGGCTGTTCTGTCTCTTATAGGATGTTCAATGCTTCTAGACATTGCCAAACATCCACTGGAGGACAAAATTGTTCCTGATTGAGAACCACAATTGAGAGATGCTGACCCATCTCTCAAAATTTCTAGTCTCTGATCTCTCCTGTCAAATATCAGATTGCTGGGACAGGAATTCTATGTGACCCAGTTCTGTCTATTCCTAGATCAATTAACAATGGCAAAGGAATGTACAACAAAGGTATGGTTATGGTCAGAATTATTTTGAGTCAAGGTTGCTGCTTTGCTTGTATCTGTAATAGTGACGTAAATTAGATTTCCAGGATCCTCATTTGCTATGTTAAGGAAATTGAACTTACTCCCTGAGTTGGAGAGTGACTAATTAAAAGAATTCCAGATAAAAGAGTGATATGATCAGTATAGAAGTCTGGTTTTTGGAATATAGGGTTCAGGAGCAACATCAGGTGAAAATATAGAGCCTTCAAGTAACTCAAGTAGAAAACTAATGTATTGGTAGGATATTGATGTCTTTCGGAATTCATAGGAAAGTCGGAGAATGAGAGTTGGAAAGGATTGGATCCAGACCTGTTCCGACTTGTTCTGTAAACTAGGAGGAAGGAACAAATAGAAGGAGCAGGTGGCTGAGAAGACCACTGAATGTTCAGAATATTCTTGTGGAGATAAGGAAGGGTTGCAGGATTTTGTGACTGAATAGCAGTGTGATAGAGTACCTCACAAGTATAGAGTACCTCACAAGGTGTTGGTAGGATGGGCCTCTAAAGGAAAGAGGAGAGAAGATACCATCTGGAGAAAAAAGGAAAGAACCTCAAAGAATTGCAAATGCTATCCAGGTAGAAGAGCAGTAGCGAAAAGAAATGAGAGTTTGCAGGGATTGGAGTTTTTGTCTAAAAGTGTCATCTTGAAGCTTTAAGATTTTAGAGGCCAAAATAAGCCTAGTTTGCTCAGACATGGCCATGGAAGTAAGTTGCTAAAGAGAAGTTTGGGTGCATGTAATCGGAAATGAATATTGCTAGGTCTATAAATATCATTGTGACATAGAGTCGTCTGTTGCTTATACTGTCAAATAATTTCATGTCATTATTTAAAGGCTGATTATTCACATGCTTCACTTTTATGGTAAAACTTAATAAATAAATAATTTTTGAGAATGTATCTATTTCAGATTTTTAAGCACTTGCATGTGCCAAATATTGGGAATTAGGGATACAAGGATGGGTAAGACCTGGTCTCAGCTCTTGGGAAATTTCAGTGATTCTATTTTGATTCTATTTGAGAGGCATGAGTAGGATCACTAACTATAGCTATTTCTAAACTGTCCTGCCATGTGAAATTTGTGAGATGGGTTTACTTAGAGTAGGCAACTGGGAAAAAAAATGAGTTAAGTATTGCTTTTTGGATTATAAGTAAATTGGTCATGGTTGTTTTGTTTTTTGGTTCCAAGAATTTAACCCAGAAGTTCTTAACCACTTAGCCACATCCCCAGCCCTTTTTAAAATTGTTTTTTATTGAGACAGGGTCTCTTTAGGTTGCTAAGTTGCTGAGGCTAGCTTTGAATTTGGGATCCTCCTGCCTCAGCCTCACTAGCTGCTATGATTACAGGTGAGTCCTACCATGTTGGGCAGTTTGGGGTTTGTTTTAGAGTAAATTTTGGTTTCTTTAAATCGACAGTATTCATTTTCCAGAATTTCTAGTAACATGGATTTTACACTAGATATATTAGTTGTTTAACACATAATTTACTCAGTGCCTGCTTTATGCAATACTGCTCCAGAGTGCTATGGATATAGCAGTTAACAAAATAGTCAAAAATCTCTACTCTAGTAAGTGTTTACATTTTAATTAGAGGAGGAAGACAGTAAGTCAATAAGTGAAATACATAATATATCAATTTGTGTTAAGTACTTTTGGAAAAAATAACAAAGGGAAAGGGGATAGGAAGTTCAGGAAGGTAGAAATGGAGTTTGTGGTGTTTTTTACATTTTTTTTGGTGCATTATAATTGTACATAATGGTGGGATTTGTTCTTATATAGAGTTTGCGGTTTTAAATTTGGTGATTCGGGCTGGGGATGTGGCTCAAGCGGTAGCGCGCTCACCTGGTATGCGTGCGGCCCGGGTTCGATCCTCAGCACCACATACCAACAAAGATGTTGTGTCCGCCGAGAACTAAAAAATAAATATTAAAAAAAAAATTCTCTCTCTCTCTCTCTCCTCTCAGTGTCACTCTCTCTTTAAAAAAAAAATGATAAATTTGGTGATTGGGAATGCTAAATTGAGAAGGTATTATTTGGGAAGAGAACTGAAAGAGGTGGTGGGAGCAAATGCAAAGGGTCTTGAGGTGGGAGAGCCTGTCATTTTTTAAGTATACCAAGCCTCTACTATAGGTGGAGTGAAGAGGGATAAAGAAGAGATCAAAGAGAATACGAAGGCCAGATAATGTGGGAATTCATAATGACTTTGACTTTGACTCTGAGTGAAATTGGAAGCTACTGGAAGCCTGTCAGCCTAAGATCACTGTGGCAGCAGTGTGGGAAATAGGACAAGGGCAAAAACAGTAGGCCAAAGATGAGATTATTAACTAATCAAGTTACTGGTACTAAGGTAGATGATACCAGTAACATGGTGAAATAGTTTTTAGATACACTTTGAAGATAGAGCCAGGATTGATCTACAGAGGTGAATTGAGAGAACAATAGTGAATGACTTCAAAGATTTTCACATTAAGCAACTGACAAGATGAAATTGCAATTTACTAAACTAGAGAAGACTGCAGAAGGACCAGGCTTATGGGAAAACTCGAGTTCAATTTTGGATACATTAATTTGGGTGAATATTAGGTTATCTAAATGGAGACGTTCTCCCGTTTTATTTTTGATGTGATTTAGAATAAAGGTTTTAGTTTGGCAACAACAATGGCAGTGTTTTTGTGTGGTCATCCCTGGCATTGTACAGTAAGTAATTACTACAGTGAATTGTGAGTTGAGGGATGCTCTGAAGAATAGTATATACAAATATCTGAAATAGAACAGGACTCTGTTTCTTTCACATTAATTTCCAACTAGAACCAGATTTTGATTCTTATAAAAGTTATTTTCACATTGATTTGAAAACTTCAAGCGAAATGAGAATTGAATACTTGCTCTAGTACATGTTGTAATATTACCTCTTAGAATCAGAAGGGATCTATTTCTCTATCAGTGAAGGAGATTATTAAAATGTTAAGATTTGTCTTTTACCTGAGGTCTGACAGATAATGCTGGGTGGTAAAGCTACTAGTCCACTATCATTTTAATTGATTTTTCTCTGCTGCCGGTTTAGGTTATTGTATCCATCTAACAGTTTACTTTTCTTTTTGGTACCGGGGATTGAACTCAGGGGCACTGAATCACTGAGCCATATCCCCAGCCCTATTTTGTATTTTGTTTAGAGACACGGTCTCACTGAGTTGCTTAGTGCCTCACCATCGCTGAGGCAGGCTTTGAACTCATGATCCTCCTAAGCATCTGGGATTACTGGCGTGCTCCACTGCACCCGGGTCAGTTTGCTTTTCTTGTACTGAATTTTCAGCACTGTCCTATTACCCCTGTATGGTGTTTTACCATCCTCCGCTGCATATCCTTTACAAGATGATTATAGTCCTTAAGCTCTGTAACCCTTTGAAGTTAGAGGACCATAATATTTTGACTCAGCAATTCTTTGAAGTTCAGAAACATAATTTCTTCATTTCTTTTTACTTAGATAATTTTATTTTTTTGCAGTATTACACTTTGCCTTAGTACTGCAGTTTCCAGTCTAAGCTCTTATTTAATAAGTTAATCTTTTATCAATTATATATGCTTACAGTTATGCATATTACATAGATTTAATATTATGCATTGGTATTTAGCAGTGGGTACTGGTAATTGAAGTTCAGTTTGCTGTAAATACAAGTAGAAGACTTTGTTTCTGTGAGTGAAAAATAAGGAGTTATATTGACACCAAGCTTTTGGTTTTCATTTTTTATTGGTGCATTTCACTTGTTCATAATGGTGGAATTTGTTACATATTCGTATATGCGCACAATATAATAGTATATTTTGGTCAGTATCATTTCCAAGTATTTTTCCTTTCCCTTCTCTCTTCCCCCCCTATGGTCCCTTTCTTGTACTCTACTGATGTCCTTTTGATTTTCATGAGATTCTCCTAACCTTTCTTTCCCTTTTTCTTCTCCAGTTTCCCAAAACATAATCCTTGACCTGCTGATTTTGGCTTAACATAATGCAATTTAATTTCATTGTTATTGTAACAAGAATAGTTATGTATTAACACTGAAAATTTTGATAGAGGTTGACTTATTTTTCAAAAAAGAAAGGAAGGATCTCTGGCTTTTTTTTTTTTAGCATAGCGTTGGGTGTTGTTTTCCTCCACTCTTGTCTATTTGTAAACCCATTATTTTTGTTATTAAGAATTAATATTTAGGAGTAACTTAGTGATACCAGAAAATTTGGTGATTTTAAAATTTGATAAAACAATACGTTTAGATATTGAGTTTCTTTCTCAAACATTTACTTCTGCTGTGAAACAACTTTATATATAACTGAGATATACTATAAAAAGGGACAACCAAAAAATATGAGCTTTATCTTATTATCTCCGTTGATAGGTTGTTCATTTTTTTTTCCTACCAGTACTTATGGAAGGTTCTATAGGATTACAAGAAAATTAAGGTATATGAATGCTTTATGGAAACATTTTGGTAGATGGGCCAATAAATAGAATTAAAGATAGAATATAAGTCTTATGAGAGGGTTAATTGTTTTATACCTTTATTTACTTATTTTATGTGGTGCTGAGGATCAAACCTAGTGCCACAAGCGTGCTAGGCAAGCATTCTACCGCTGTCCACTATATTCAACTTTTAACCCCAGTCCACTATATTCAACTTTTAACAGGAGAGATCATGAGACAAAGGTGGTCTGTTAGATTAGCTTGTAAAGAAATAATGAAATAAAATCACATAAATGACTTGAGGATAGAAATAGTCATTAAATTTGTTTGACTAGGGCATGCATACAAAATAATTATGTAAGGCAAATATATAGAGAAGTTAAGGGAATTTTTTTTTAAGTTTATTCAGTTTGCTAGAGATTTTATTTTCCAAAACTGTACTCTTTTTTTTTTTTAAAGAGAGTGAGAGAGAGAGAGAGAGAGAGAGAGAGAGAGAGAGAGAATGAATTTTTTAATATTTATTTTTTAGTTCTCGGCGGACACAACATCTTTGTTGGTATGTGGTGCTGAGGATCGAACCCGGGCCGCACGCATGCCAGGCGAGCGCTCTACCGCTTGAGCCACATCCCCAGCCCCTTGTCTTACTTTCTGTAGCCAGATTATCTGCATTCCTTCACGAAAGGCCATTGTGTCTCAGACTTCATTTTAGAAGTGCATTTTTCATGGGCAATTTTAATTAAGTTAGTCTTTGCTAATATCCTTCATTTTAAAACTCATTTAGGTTTTAAAATATATCTTTTTTTTTAAAATCAAAACAGATGCTTCATTTTTGTTAGTTCTGTTGATTGTCATCTCTTTAAGGGCAGAATCACCTTCATAAGCTTTAAATTACAAGGGCAGTGTCTGTGCTTCTTTGTTCACCACAGTTTCTTTAGCATCCATGTTATGTAGAAGTTGTTCAAAAACATTTGAACCGGCTGGAGAAATAAATTTGTTCTACTGCTTTGACTTCCATGGAATTCATAGGACATATATTGGTTGCCCTACATACATTTTTGGCACGTTTAAAAAGTTGACTTATATCCAAAAAATTTAATTTAAATGTTTTTTTCCTAGAAAATATATAGTTTTTTAATACATTTTTAAGTATATATAATATTTTATTGTATCTTTCTTTGGCTTATGGATTATTTTTCATAGGTAATTTTGTACCTCAGTTTTCTCAGAAATGAGGATTATAGTTTTAATTGAGGCTCTTGGCAGTTAAATTGATGTGCTAATTTGTATTTGTAGGTTGCTTGTTTTGAAGAGTGCCAATCTTAATTGATTTCATTTAGTGTTAAATTAGATACTTCATCCTTTACACAATTTGTATATAAAATAGCTATTTCATTTTCATTGATTAAAATTTTAATAAAAAATTCTTTTAAAAATATGAATGTAATACAGTAATAATAATACCAGTGGTAGACAGAAAATCCTGAATGGTTAATTCATCTTAGCTATGTATGCAGTGTTTGCCTTTGGTTAATCCAGTATGAAATACAACTGTATTTTTTTAAAGTGCATCACAGCTAAATATTTTTATCATATCATTCCTTTCCTCTCCCTTCCCTTAAACTTGCTCCCTTCTGTGCCCCCTGTGTACCCACCCATTCCCTGCAGCGTTCCCTGCTGGCTTTGGTGGAGATTGATGTGCTGTGAATTGCATAATCACCTAAATGAGTACCAGAAGAGTCTAAGAAACCCTGGCAACTGACTACTTGCTTTCATCAGGAATAGGGACCTTTTGTCTGAATTTCCTGCCCTCAGGTAATACTTCTATTCCCCATTCTTCTTTTTTCTTTCTGTAAATGCAAGCACTTACAATGCTCGCCCCCCATCATAATGATACTTTTTTTTTTTAATATTTATTTTTTAGTTTTCAGTGGACCAACATCTTTGTTTGTATGTGGTGCTGAGGATCGAACCTGGGCCGCATGCATGCCGGGCGAGCGCGCTATCGCTTGAGCCATATCCCCAGCCCCCCATAATGATAGTTTGAGAATTATTCTGATTTCACTTTCTTTACTAGGTAGCTCTAAGCTCATGTAATCTTTTAGAAAAATGACTTCTCTAGGTTTGGTGAGCACTTAAAGTTGTAACCAGTTCTTTCTGATGTTGCAAGGGAGAATTTTATAATTTACAGCCAGTTATTTGGAAATAGTAATTAGTATTTGATCTATTATAATAGGTAAGGTTTCATGGTCTAATATAATTAGTGAGATCTGAAGGCTTTTTTGGTAATGAGGATGTTTTAAGCAATTCTCTCATTCATCATTGAAGGACTCAAGAGTTTATTTTGTGTGTTTAATATTAATTATAATCTTTATCATAGAGGTTGAAATAAGACAACAGTAGTACAAATGGGATTCATTTTTGTGGAACGTAAGGGTTTCCCATCCTTTTTTTCTTCTGCCCTTCCCTGACCCCTTTAAAAATTCATTTCCAGGGAAAGCAATTTTTATGTTATAAAACCAAACTCAGGAAAATAGTGCTGAATTTCTTTTAACATGGGATTCAAAGAAAAACTCGAAACTCATATCTTTGAACACTTATAATCCTTAGGAAATTAATCTACATAAATACTTTGAACCTTTTCTGAAAGTCTTGTAAATAAATAGTTAATTAAAAACTAACTGTTGGCTGTGGTGTACCTCAGAGGCAGAGCACTTGTATAGCATATATGAGGCCCTAAGTTTGACCCCCAGCACTGTAAAATAAAAGTAATCATGAGTGAAATAATGCAACTCATTACATACTTATCCTAGGGGTAATGGAATGGTTGATAAACTTGTTGCCATATGCTAACTAGAAGTAGTACAATGACCTAAACATTGTTTTCCATTCTTGTGTGCCTAAATTCCATGCTATCATTTGGGAATCAGGATCTCAACCAAAATTGCCAAAGGAAAGATGCCAGGCAGATTCATTTTTTATTGATAATTAAAGTCTTGTTGCTTATAATGACACTGAGAGATAGTTCTTGTTTTGTATATCTCCAGCAAATCCTCTGGGACAGTTGTTCATGAAGCATAGTAACAACTGTAATTCTTGGCTTTTTCTAGATAACACCTCCTTAACGTATCTTTTTTGGCCATATTAGTACTGCATTTATTGAAAATGAGTTATGATTGTATTCCAAATTTAAGCTCTCACTGCAAGAGGGTCCCAAGAAGTTCTTGGAGAAGGGGGAACTCAACTCAGGACAAGTGGGGTCCTTAACATATGTGACAGAAAAGAATTTCAGTATGCATGAGTCATAGACACAAATTTACGTAAGTAAAGAGATATACATTAAAAGTAGAATGTGGACTGGGCACAGTGGCACATGCCTGTAATCCCAGTGGCTTGGGAGGCTGAGAAAGGAGGATTGCAAGTTCAAAGCCAGCCTCAGCAATTTAGCAAGGTCCTAAGCAATTTGGTGAGACCCTATCTCATAATAAAAAATGAAAAGGACTGGGGAATGTGGCTCAGTAGTTAAGCCACATTGGATTCAATCCTGGATTCAATCCCTGGTACCAAAAATAAATAAAAGGAGAATGTGGGAATGATGATTTGAGGGTTCTCAGGCTTTTTAAAAGGAAACTTGATGAGTGGTATGGGAAAATACGTGAGGATGACATCAGTCTGATCTTTCTTAGGATTCTCAGGCTGACGTGGTCTCCATTATTTTATTCAGTAGATCACATTGGAAAATCCCCTGAATTATAGATTTTTCAAATCTTGTATCTTTCTTAATCTACTTATTGGGGGGCGAATAGTATACAAAGTAATTTTTAAAAATGGGAGTATTTATGGTAACTTTAAGATTTACAGATTTTCCAGAAATTTGAGAGTGCAGGCCTGGGAGAAAGACTGGCTTGGGAATGACAGACCTAGAAAAGTATGCAGAAACTCAGATTATATTATATATATTATATTATATTTTCTTATCTTTCTTTTATGTCTCCTTCCTACCTATTTTTTATTTCTTCTGTCCTACCCCAGAACCACAGCTATCTAGGTGTTTTTTCAAGTTGCCTACTAAATTTAACTTCTTTTTCTTTAGTTATGGTTTTAATTAGTCATGATTCTTTTTTATTTAAATAACTCCTTAATTTATGCTCTTATCTTGGATCTACTGTACCAGACTACTTGGCACAGATTTGAATCTCACTTGTTACTACCCAGATTTAATTTATTATTTCTTTATCAGTTGTTGCAATTAAATGTTCTCATTTCCTTCTGGTCTCATACTTCCCTGTTCATATTTGTCACTCTTATCAGATAAATGTTCAAAAATGTGAATCTTATTTAATTTCTTGCTAAAAATCTTTTAATGACTCCTGTTTTAGCTTATCTTTAATTTTATTTGTAAAATAATTTTTTTTTGTTGTTGTTCCAGAGAATTCTAAAGATTGAACTTGAGTACATAAAATTTACAAAAATAGAGTTTTAGGGGCTGAGGTTGTGGCTTGGTGGTAGAGTGCTCGCCCAGCACGTGCGAGACCCTGGGTTTGATCCTCAGCACCACATAAAAATAAATAAATAAAATAAACGTGTTGTGTCCAACTACAACTAAAAATAAATATTAAAAAAAATAGACTTCTAGTTGAACCAGTGTCAGGGGAGGTTATCTGGCTTATCCTTTCCTTTTTTATTTCTTTTCCCACCTGGGATGAACCATGAATCTCCTTAGGGGCATTGTGAGAGCAACATTGATACATAGGATTAAACCCGTATTCTTTGTTATGAAAAACAAGAGTCTTTCTTGTTCATTTCTCAAGGCATGTAGTTTCTTTCCAAACTATCCAGTTCCTTATATTATATCTGGGCCCACTGTATGTTACTGTATAACCTTGAACATGCTATTGCTTCTGTCTGAAATGCTCTTTTCTCTGCCTTACTCTTAAAAACAGCTCAAATGCTGCCTCCTCTATAAAGCCTTCGAAAAACAGTCTTCTTTACTATTAACAGAATTGATCACTCATTCCTTGTGCCTCCATTTTGTCCTGTTCTCATTTTTATTGTAACATCAATCATATGGTTCCTGGCACAGAGTAAGATTGTAATATACTGCAATGATTTGTTTATATGCTTGTCTTTAAAAATAAACTGTGTGATCTTTGAAAAGCAGAAACTCTGTCTTAATGGTCTAAGTTTCTGAAGAGCCTAATGCTTTTTTTTTTGTCATGAAGGATATATTTTTAGTTTTGTCAGGTCTTCTAACATTTCAACAAAATCTATGTATCCAGATTTTAATGTAGGTTTTACTCATTTATTTTTAGTGTTAGTAACAAATTAAGATGTTTTTTAAAACATATAGGCCAGGGGCTGTGGATGTGGCTCAAGTGGTAGCATGCTCGCCTAGCATGCGTCAGGCACTGAGTTCGATTCTCAGCACTACATAAATGTAAAATAAAGATATTGTGTCCACCTTAAAAAAAAAACCTAAAAAAATAAATATTAAAAAAAAGAGGATGGGTTTGACTTAGACTTGACCTGTATCCATATCTGAGGCTGCTACTTTTTTTAAAAAACAAAAAAACAAAAACATGCAGGTCAGACAAAAATATATCTGCAGGCAGAACATAGCTCTTAGTCTGCCAGTTTAAAGAACTTTTCTGTTCTTTAAATGTTTATGTTGAAAAACTGGTTATACAGTTGATTGATTTTTCCTTACACGCTTTCACAAAAACAACTAAGCCAAACTCCATGTAAATTGAGAACACTAAAAAAAAAAAAAAAATAGGTAAATTTTAAGTTATTGTGAGCACGCTTGATCCTTTATTCCATTAACATTGTAGGTTTTATTTATTTTTAATATAAAGTCATCTTGTATGTAATAAGATTCACATTGACATTGAGAACTCCTTGAGGGTAAGAATTTCTATATATTCCTACAATGCCTTTCTATATTTGTAGAACATTTCTACAAATGCTTTCACTAAATGTTGAATTGAAAATTTATCAATGTAATAATAGAGTGGTAATTGATTCTAAGATACCTTTTAAATTGAAATTATAGGTTTGGTTATAGTCTTGGATGTGCCTTTGGGTGACCTTGAGCAGTTCACTTAATCTCTCTAGCCTTTACATTCTCTACAATAAAATCAGACAGTTGGATCAAAAGAACATTTCAAGTTCTAAAATTCTAAAATCATATGATATTCTTTGCTAGTATGAAGGTTGCCTATGGTCCTATTCATTTTTTTTTACTTAATTTATAATTGTTTTTAATGTATTTATTAGGTGGCAAAATCAGTGCAGTATTTTCAAAAAGCCATAGTTCAGATACCTTACTTATTCCCTGGTATCTTATTAAAGTCTTTTCATTTATATTAACAATGTATGTGTGTGTGTGTGTGTATATATATATACACACACATGTATATGTAATATATATCTGATTTAAATCACTTTATTGAAATTTAACTTATATGTAATAAATTGCAGATGCCTAAAGTATACCATTTGATGAAAATTCAACATGTATGGATTTGTGACACCATCACCACATTAAGAAAATGAGCATATTCACTCATCACCTGAAAAATTTCTTCGTGCCCCTTTGTAGTTCTCTTCCTTTGCTTTTGCCTTATCCCTGGCAACTCCTAGTCTACTATTCACTTATATCAGTTTGAATTTTGTAGTGTTAATTTGCATTTTAGGTAAAAGATTCATGTAGTGTATATTTTTTCTCTCAGCTTAATTATTTTGCAATGAACTTGTTTTGTTATATACGTACCTTCTTATTGCTGAGTAGTATTGTGTATATTCTATGTGTTTATCCATTTACCTATTAATTAGTACTGTTTACCCATTTATCTGTTAATGAGTGTATAGATTGTTTCTAGTTGTCTATTATGAAAAACTGCTGTGAACATTCATAAATAAGTGTTTGTGAAGACATAGGCTTTCACTTCTTTTAAGTAGCTAGTGTATAAAAGTTCCACTTGCTCCTTATCTTTGCCAGTACTCAATATGGTTAGACTTTAACATTTTGGCTCTTTTAGTAAGCAATGGTAACTTGTGTATTTTAATTTGCAGTTCCCTAAGATTGATTACATTGTTCATCTTTTCAAATACTTATCTGCCATCTATGTATCTTTTAAAATTTGAGGGTCTGTTTAAACTTTTTGCCTGTTTTTATTAATAGGTATGTTTTTTTAGTTGTAAGAGTTCTTTACATATTATATACACAAGTCTTTGGCTTATCTTTTAGTAACAGTGTATTTTGAAGGCCAGAGCTTTAAATGTTTTAAATATGGCTATACAGTTGTTCCAATACCATTTGTTGAAAGTTTTTTGGGCTGGGATCGTAGTTCAGTGGTAGAGGGCTTGCCTAGTACATGTGAGGCCCTGGGTTTGATCCTTAGGATCATATAAAAATAAAGATAGTGTGTCCATTTACAACTAAAAATATTTTAAAAAGAAAATATTATCTTTTTCACATTGAATTGTTTTTGTTGTTTTGTTGGATATCACCTTTCTCTGTATGGCTGTATTTCTAGACTCATCATTTTGCTCCATTGATCATTTATTTCTGTACTTACAAATAAAACTATCTTGATCATTGTAGCTTTGATAAATATTGAAATCGGTAGTAAAATGCCATACTTTTGTTCATCTTTTTCCAACTTATTTTTGGTCTTTTGCATTTCTTTATAAGTTTTAGAATTGCATATCACTTCTACTAGAAAGCCTGCTGGAATTTTGCTTGGGATTGCCCTGAATCTGTAACTCTATTTGGGCAGAATTGGCTTCTCAAAAATATTAAGTCTTCAAATCTACTAATATGTTTTATTTCTTCATTTATTTAGGTCTTTAATTTTAGTAACATCTTGTCATTTTCTTTTTTATACATGTTATATACCTTTTTTTTAGATTTATCCTTAAAAGTTTTTTTTGTATGAACAATTTAAAATTTTTAGCATCTGCTTGTGTTGCTAGCATATAGAAACTCAGTTGATACTTTTATTACAATAACTTTATTGAATGAAATGTACATGATATAACTGGATAAAACTTCCATAAATAGCTCTGGGGACTCAGGTTGTAGCTCAGGTAGTAGAACCCTTGGCTCACATGTATGAGGCACTGGGTTTGATCCTCAGCATAATATAAAAATAATTTTTTTTAAATATGCATGACATTAACATATTGTACATACATGGATCCTCTAATTAGGATCCTAGTTTTCTTGTTGTATATGATGTAGAGTTTCACTGGTGGTGTATTCATGTATGAATATAAGAAAGTTTTGCCCAATTCGTTCTACTGTCTTTCCTAATTACATCCCCCTAACCTTCCCTTCATTCCCCTTTGTCTAATCCAGTGAACTTCTAGTCTTCTCTCCCCTCCCTCCTTTATTATGTGTTAATATCCACATATCAGAGAGAACATTTGACCTTTGGTTTTGGGGGATTGACTTATTTCACTTAGCATGATAAGTCTCCAGTTCCATTCATTTACTGACAAATGCCATCATTTCATTCTTCTTTATGGCTGAGTAACATTCCATTGTGTATAGGTACCACATTTTTCTTTATCCATTCAACTGTTGAAGGGCACCTAGGTTGGTTCCATAGCTTAGCTATTGTGATTTGAGCTCTTATGAATATTGCTGTGGCTGCATTATTATAGTATGCTCATTTTAAGTCCTTTGGGTATACAACTGTGGAGTGGGATAATGGGGTCAAATGGTGGTTCCATTTCAAATTTTCTGAGAAATCTTCATACTGTTTACCAGAGTGGTTGCACCACTTTGCAGTCCCATCAGCAATGTATGAGTGTACCTTTTCCCCCACAACCTTGACAACATTTATTATTACTTGTATTCTTTTTTTTTTTTTGAGAATTTTTTTTTTTAATATTTATTTTTTAGTTTTCGGCGGACACAACATCTTTGTTTGTATGTGGTGCTGAGGATTGAACCCGGGCCGCATGCATGCCAGGCCAGCGCGCTACCTCTTGAGCCACTTCCCCAGCCCCTACTTGTATTCTTAATAATTGCTATTCTGACTGGAGTGAGATGAAGTCTCAGTGTAGTTTTTTTTTTTTTTTTTTTTTTTTTAAAGAGAGAGTGAGAGAGGAGAGAGATAGAGAGAATTTTTAATATTTTTTTTTAGTTCTCGGCGGACACAACATCTTTGTTTGTATGTGGCGCTGAGGATTGAACCCCGGCCGCACGCATGCCAGGCGAGCGCGCTACCGCTTGAGCCATATCCCCAGCCCCGGCTCAGTGTAGTTTTAATTTGTATTTCTCTAACTACTAGACATGTTGAACACTTTTTCATATATTGTCATCATATGAAGGGTACCTATTGCAACATGTCTTTTTTTTTTTTCATTGTTGATGTTGACCTTGATCATTTGGCTGATGTCGTATTTGTTAGGTCTGTGTTATGAATTTACTCTTTTTCCCCACTTTCTTTTTTTTTTTTTTTTTTTTTTTTTTTTTTTTTTTAAATTTTAGGTCAACAGTTTTTTTTTTTTTTTTAGAGAGTGAGAGAGGAGAGAGAGAGAGTGAGAGAGGAGAGAGAGAGAGAGAGAATTTTTTTAATATTTATTTTTTTTTTAGTTCTCGGCGGACACAACATCTTTGTTGGTATGTGGTGCTGAGGATCGAACCCGGGCCGCACGCATGCCAGGCATGGCGCGCTACCGCTTGAGCCACATCCCCAGCCCTTTTTCCCCACTTTCATAGAGTGTACTTTAAAAGGAAGTTCAATATGTAGCCCACAATACAGGAGTAAGATTTGGAACTTTTCAGCAATAGAAGATTTGTCTATTTCCTCCCAGTTATTTATTTATTTATTCAGTTGTGTATTTCTATCATCATTAACTGATGCATACTTATTTTATAGTTTGGGTTATTATTAGTACTGTTGTATTTATTTTGTTGCTCAAATTATTCCATGTTTGGGAGCTCTTTCTTTTTTTAAAATATTTTTTAAGTTTTAGGTGGACACAATATCTTTATTTTACATTTATATGGTGCTGAGGATCGAATCCAGTGCCTCGTGCATGCTGGCGAGCGCCCTACCACTGAGCCACAACCCCAGACCTGGGAGCTCTTTTATTTGACTCCTTTATACTTTCCACTTAATTTTCAACATATTGTCCTTAGATCCTGCAACCTTGCTAAAGTCATTTATTGGTTCTCATAATGTTTCTAAAAATTCTTTAGGATTTTCTATATAAATTATCATGTTGTCTGGGGAAAAAAAAAAAGGTTTTACTTCTTTTCCAAACTGGATGCCTTTTACTTATTTTTCTTGCCTTATTTTGTTGACCAGAACATCCAATAAAAGTGATGAGAGCAAGTGACCTTGCTTTGACCCTATCTTGCAGAAAAGTAATTTAGTCTCTTATTATTTAAGTATGATTTTAGCTGTAGGTATTTTTTTTAAATAGATGTTCCTTATAGTTTAGGGTAAGTTTTCTTCTGTTTCTAGTTTATTTAGAGTTATTTTTCTATTTGACTTTTATCAATTGAAATAGAACATATCAGACTGTATTACACTATTATTTAGTGAAATTTTTGTTTTGCTTATGTGTATATTTATTAAATCTCATGACTCTTGCCCTAGGTTGTGTCAGTCTTTAATCTTAAAATCTTTTAACTAATTCACTTTCTAGTCTGTAGATAATGGGGCACTAACCCTGAGGGGGGAGTGTCAGATTAAAATAAGTATAACTGGGATGAAAAGATGGTTTTGGGTAAAGGAGAAAATGAGGAAATGGTGGTTCGTGTAAAAAAGCCTTATCTGGTTTTAAGTTCTGATTGGCGGGATCTTTATGGCCGCATGATAAAGTCTGGATTGTGAAAAGATGTGATTAATTGCAGCTTAATAACTTAATGTTCCTAGCCAGAGAATTTGGCAATCTATCAGAGTCTGAGAAGTCTTTCCAGAAACATTCTCTCTTGTACAATTTTTTAAATGTTTTAAGGTTTTTTTCTCCTCCTACAAATATTTTTTGAACATAGTCAAGCAGAAGATATTAAAGTAATTTTGCTTACATAAAGATATCGGTTCTTTTTTTTTAAACTTCTATATGTACTTATTTATTTTTATGTGGTGCTGAGGATCGAACCCAGGACCTTGCATGTGCTAGGCGAACGTTCTACCACTGAGCCACAATCTCAGCCTAAAGATATTGGTTCTTATAATATCTCTTAAAAAGTAATGAGAATTAATACTTGTTAGGGGCACAGAATCTTGAGATACTAGCCAGTTTTCAATTATACTAGTTCACCGTAAGGGTTTGATTGGGTGTAGTTTGATTGGGTGTAGTTGTGAGAGAATGGAAAATGATACAGAAGAATCTTTTTGATACTTTTTTCAGTTTCTTTATTACCTTCTTTCTCAGTCATACTCCATTATTAATTTGTCCATTAGCTTCAAATTTGTTATTAGATTCACAAATCTCTTTCCCACCCTTTGTTAGGTAGCCAACTTCATTGTCTACTGGTTTATTTTTCATTTTCTTTTATAATGATAAGTAGATACTACGTTTGTGAGGCTAACCTGGAACTTTCGGAGCCTCCTGGCTCAGTATTACAGCTGTGTGCCAGTAGGCCCGGCTATTTATCTATTTTTATTCGGTGCAAAAAATTTAAAAAGTAATGTAAAACTTTCTGAAAAGGTATTTTTATACTAGAAATAAAGCAGCCTAGTCAGTTTTTTTTTTTTTTTTTTTTGGTGGGGGGTGGGTTGGGGGGGATATATGGTCTTGCTTTGTTGCCCAGGCCAGCGTGTAACTCCTAGGCTCAAATATTCCTCCTGTTTTTCAGCTTCCTGATTAGCTGGGACTACAAGTGTGCACCACTGCTCACAGTTTAGTAAGCCAAATACAGCTGACAAAATAAAGCACATTTAAGTGTCAGAGAGCTCAAATGTCATTGATACATTTAATTTTTAGAGATTCATTTTTTCTATTCTTTGTTCCTTCTCCTTTTTCCTTTACTTTTTTTTTTTTTTTTTTTTAAAGAAATGTACAGGGCTGGGGATGTGGCTCAAGCGGTAGCGCGCTCGCCTAGGTTCGTGCGGCCCGGGTTCGATCCTCAGCACCACATACAAACGAAGATGTTGTGTCCGCCGAGAACTAAGAAAAAATAAATAAATGTTAAAATTCTCTCTCTCTCTGTCCCCCTCTCTCTCTCACTCTTTCTTTAAGAAGAAGAAGAAGAAGAAGAAAAAAAGATGTTGTGTCTGCCGAAAACTAAAAAATAAATATTAAAAATTCTCTCTCTCTCTCTCTCTCTTTAAAAAAAAAAAAAAAGAAATGTACAAATAAACAGGTTGGTAATTAACTGTAACACTGAAATAAATTTTTTGTTTCTAGTGCTGGGAATGAAACCCAGGGCCTCAAGCTTTCTAGGCATGTGGTCTACCACTGAGTTACATTCTGAGCCAATATAAATATAAAACAAACAAAAACTTTTTTAATATTGCCATGTAGGCATTAAATATTTTTTAAATTTAATTCTCTTGTGGCTATATTTACAGATCATATGGATGTTCCTAGAGATAAATTAGAAAAAGTTGTAGTTTTCTGAGTAATAAGTGAATTATGGATAGTTTTTAACTAAAATTTAAATTCTTTAAATTTTATTTTAGTTCTTTGAAAATTTATGGTCCATGTGCTCTTCTTGGTCATCTTCAAGGAGTTAATTATAAAGACTGATTTTTGGATATAAATTCTAAACTGGATCTTACCAGTGAAGGATAGAAGGATGTAGTAAGGTGAATAGCTTCTAATAGAGGCATATTTGAAAAATTAAAGGGACTTCTTGAATCAAAGAGCACATTAGCCTGATTGACAAAAGAAGTGGTTAGAGTTGAAATATATCTAAATATGTATGCAAATCCATAGAAGTCCCCATATAGGAAATTTCTTTTAGTTCTGTGTATACTGTGGGGGTTGGTGATTATGAACTTGGAGACCTAAGTATATCTGAAATTAAACAATTAAGTTTCTAAGTTACAGATTGAGAATTTACTGTGTTCTAGAACTATGCAAGATATTGTAGTACAAATGATAGAAAGTAGTAAAATATTTATTTCTTGGGAATACTTGCACTTGTACTCAAGGTATAAGGTGAAACATTTTGTTACCCAAAGTGACAAAACTGCTTCAAGTGGAAATGTTTCTTCCTTTCTCTTCTCTCTTCCTATTTCTAAAATGGAGTGAACTCAAGAGACTTCCTATTAGCAGCTGCACTTAAAGAACTGACATTTCTTGGATTTAGCTTTCTAAACACAACCAGGAAAACTAATCTATAAGGACTTTATGCCCAGCCTTTGGACTCTTGGACTTGGAGATGGGGGACATTGTGTTCTACATAGACAGCCCTCATTCTTTATGGAGCACTTATGAGTTCTAAGCATGCTCTAGGTCTTTATTGTGTTACGTAATGAGCAAATGAACTATACAGACACATCTCAAAAAAAAAAAAAATACAAACAGCAGCAAATGCATGAAAAAATGTTCAACACTGACAATTAGGGAAATGTAAATGAAAAGTACACTGAAATTAGATTAGTCAGATTAGCATTCATCAAGAAATTCTGGAGAGCGTGTAGAGAAAAAAAGAACACTTTTACACTGTTGGTGGGATTATACATTAGTACAAGTGCTATGGAAATCAGTATGGAGGCTCCTCAAAAGAGTAGGCATGGAACCACCATATGACCCAAATATACCACTTCTTTGTATTTACCCTGAAGAATTAAGTATCTTATTATATATGCATACCCATTTTTTAATTTTTATTTTATTTATTTATGTGCGGTGCTGAGAATTGAACCCAGTGCCTCACACATGCTAGGCAAGCACTCTACCAGTGAACCACCATCCTAGCCCCGTGTACCCATGTTTATAGCAACACAATTCACAATAAACTATGGAACCTGGGTGTCCATCAATGGATGAATGGATAAAGAAAATATGGTATGTATATATACCATGATTGTGTTTTATTCAGCCATTAAAGAAGAATGAAATTATGTCATTTGCAGGAAAATGGATGAAACTAGAGACCATCATGTTAAGCAAAATAAGTCAAACTCAGAAGGTTAAGGGTTCTATATTTTCTCTCATATGCAGATGCTAGAGAGGAAAAGGAAAACAAAGTTGGGCTTGGATCTCCTAAAAATCAAGGGGAGTGCTGGGGTTGTGGCCCAGTGGTATGAAGCACTGGGTTCAATTCTCAGCGCCACATATAAATAAATAAAGCCATAGACAACTAAAAAAAAATCAAGGGGAGATCAAGAAAAGGGACCCCCAAGGAATGGAAGGGAGTGAGGGGGGAGGGAATGCTGGAGAGTGGTATTGGCCAAATTATATTGTTATATCATGTGTGTGTACAAATATGTAATAACAAATCCCATCAATATGTACAACCATAATGCACCAGTAAAAATATGAAAAAAAGTTTAATGGTATTGAGTCAGACATGATTAATGATTAATGGGAGGTAAAATACAATTTAGGATTATAATACAACCTTGTGTCATTGGTCAAATATTGGTTAAAAAATGAATTTTGTACTGCTCAGTTCACATTCTGTGAGAAAATACAAATCCAGATAAATTCTGCCTCAAGAAATTCTGGTTTGTTGTCAGTGGAAAAGCATGTGTGTGTTGATTGGTATTCTTGTTGACATGTAAAGCTTGTAAATGACTCAGGACATGTAGTTGCTTTAATATTTAACTTCAAAAAAATAATTAATTTTGTCATTGGTTTTACTTTCACAAAAGTAATTGCTGGGTAAAGTTAGCAATTTTTCACTTTTTTAGGGTTGTTTTGGGGATTAAGTAAGGTATATCAAAATATCTCAAAATGCCTTTGATGTTTATTATAAATAGTTGTGACAGTAGGCAAATGGATTCAAGTTTCTTGTTTTGCTTGTTCATTCAAAAGTGGAGATAAAATTAATATTGACTGGGGCTGGGGTTGTGGCTCAGTGGTAGAGCACTTGCCTTGCCCGCATGAGGCACTGGGTTCAATCCTCAGCACCACATAAAAATAAATAAATAAAGATGTTGTGTCCATCTACAACTAAAAAAACATTCTTTTTAAAAAATTAGAATATTGACCCTAAGGAGTTAGCATAGGAATTAAGTGCAGTAGTCATACATGCAGAGAATAAACCCATGGCACACAGTAAACCCTTAGAACATGTTCATTGTTATGTTAACTGTTATTGTTTCCCCTTTTTTTTTTAAAGCTAAAATATTTTTACTGGGCTAGAACATAGCTCAGTGATGGGATGCTTGCCTACTTTGCATGAGGCCCTGGGTTTAATCTCTGGCACTGGCATTGCAAAAAAAACAAAAAACAAAAAACAAAAAACAAAAAAAAAACAAGGCCTCCTTTGATATTTGCCACTTTTCCTTAGGCATTTTATCCTTCAGTTATCTTAACTCCTATAAAAAGGATAATTGATGTTTGTACAGCTAATTCAAGATTTTAAATAATTTATATTATTTAAATAATTGATATTTTAAAGTATCACACAGAAAACACCAAAATTGGTTTCTAAATAGAGTTGCATAATCTTCTTCAGAGACTTTTAAAAACAATTTGTGTGTTCCAGAATTTATTCTGAAATGATTAAGATCAGTTTCTAATACTAGGAATCACCAGATAATTCTAAAAGGAGTACTGTTGTCCTTTGACCATTATTCTTGTGATAATGAATGATATCTGTTGCTGCTGGCTGCTGCAACTGCTTCTTCTGCTAAAAGTTTCCCTCATTCCCTTATCTTCTTTGTAGCTTGGTTAGTAGACTAGGACTCTCTCTTTTTGTGATGTAGTCTGTAGTGAAATGTCATCCCCACTGTTTGCATAGTGCATGGAAAATAGTGATAGTTACTCACTAAATACTGAACAAATTTGAAGGAAAGTAAGAATTAGAGCTTGATTGTTTATGAGAATATGACATTCAAATGGGTGTCACCCAAACTGTAGGCTTTGTATAAAAGAGCTACAAATATGAGAAATCAAAACAACAACAAAACACATTGAACATGGATTAAGCAGAGCATATTTCTGTGGTTTTGTGGTTCTTTAATGCTTCGTATATTTGCAAGAATGATGCTGGCATACAGTAAATTGACACTGAAATAAATGTAACATATATTCTCTTTCAGATTTACCAAAAATTTATCTCCTGACAAGATAAATCTAAGTACTCTTAAAGGAGAAGGTGAACTGAAGAATTTGGAGTTGGATGAAGAAGTGCTCCAGAATATGTTGGATTTGCCCACATGGCTTGCTATCAACAAAGTTTTTTGTAACAAAGCATCCATTAGGGTAAGACTTTAATATCTCTGGAGGACATATTATATTATCATTTTTAAATTATCTCTGTCTTTTAAAATAAGTATTTTGTTTTAAATCATTATATAAAGAAGTCCTTTATTAAAAGAAAAACTCTTTGCAAGAAATATTTATGATATGTACTTACAAATATAATTAAAGTCATATTAATATTAATATTCATAGATTTTAATTTTGTTTAAATATGATTTTATAAATATTTTAAGTAAAATCATTAATTTGTTAGTAATAAAATGATTGCTTCAGTTTGACCCATATTCAAAGACAGTTTTTTTTTTTCATAATATTACCAAATGAAATTTTTTTTTTTCTCTTCTTTCTTTTTGTGGTGCTAGGGATCAAACTTGGGACCTCATGCATGCTAAGGAAGCTTTCTACCATTGCACTATATCCCCAGCCCTAAATGAGACTATTTAAATTTGTAGCAAGTAATATTAACTGAAACTGAAAACATGAGAACTGTTATTTCTTATTGTACATATTATGCTTTTATTTGGAATTTTGCCTGTTTGTCATTTGTTTCTTCTTCATTTTGAAAAATTTAAAGGTTTCTATTTACTGTTTTTACCATATTCCCTACTTACTCTTAAGTTGTTATTATCTTTGTTGATTTGTATCATTTCTTGCTCTTAATGATCAGTCTTAGTTTGAGAGTCTGCTTACTTGAAATACACTGCATGCTAATTTTTTTCACAAAATTAAAATTTGGGTTTCTAAGAAAAGATTGAAGAAATTTCCTATATCCTTTTATTGGTAATCTTTAATTTTGGTTCCATCCTCCATAAACCCAAATACCTATACAAACTTGACATTTTTAGTGCAGGGTATAGTTGAGCCTTAATTTTTTGTATTGTCTGCATTTTACATTAATGGCCTTAACTTTTTTTATTTGTTTGAATATCTATAAAAATATTGATCAGGATTCTGTTAAATAAACAGCAGTGTTTATGCTTTGCTGGGAACTCTTAATTTAAATCATGAAATTAAAATATGTTTTTAAAGACTGGGAAAAACATAAAAGAACTTGAAATTTTTATTTAGTCAACTAAGAAAATACAGTTAGTTGTATTTTCTTATAGTACATCTGATTTTAAAAGTATGAATAAGCTGTGTAGTTCATTATTTTTCAATTTAAGAAAAAAATCATCCAATAGAATTTGGTGTCTGTCAGTATATAAAAATAATAACTGTGTTGATTACTGTTTTATGTTATTTTTTTTTTTTTTACTTCATTTTAAAGAAAATTTTTTTTTTCTGTAGATCCCCTGGACAAAACTGAAAACACATCCTATCTCTTTGGTGAGTTTTGATAATTTTTATAAATAAACATTTATATATGTCAGTTATCTACTCTGTTAGTATTTTGGTTTGTGGGATTTTCCACCCACTAGCTTTCCTTTTATTTGATTTGACTTTTTTGAATCTTTATATGAGAAGTTTTAATTTTAAAAGGAGAGCATAAATTTTTTCAGATCTAAAATATTGGTTTATTTAAAAAAATTTTAAGTGCTTTATGGTTATACATAATATTGGGGTTAATTTTTACTCAATTATATAAGCATGAAATATTATTTGCTCCAATTCAGTTCCTAGTACCTATCCTTTCCCTTCTTTCTCCCTCCCCTGTTTTCTTTTCCCTACTTTATTGGGAATTTATCTCTATTTATTTATAGTTAAAAAATACATTATAGATATACATAAAGGTGAAATCCATTGTGGTATATTCACAAATGTATGTAGAGTCTGCTGTGAACAGAGAGCATCTTTGATTTACATAGGATAGTTTGGATAGTTTCACTGGACTCTTCCTCCCTTTTTCCATCTTTCCTTTCTTCCTTAATCCCTTTCCTCTACTCCACTGATGTCCTATTTTCATGTGATTTCCCCACACTCCTACTTTTTAAATTTTTTTAAACTTATTTTGGTCTAGTGTATATGAGAAAAACTATTCGATCCTTGACTTTCTGGGTCTGGTTTATTTCACTTGGCACAATATTCTCCAGTTCCATTCATTTACTAGCCAGTCCCATAATTTCATTCTTCTTTATGGCTAAATCAAACTCCATTTTGAATATATGTCACATTTTCTTTATCTTTTCATCTATCTATGGTCATTTGGGCTGGTTCCATATGAGTTGGTATATTTTATAGCATCATTTAACTCTTTATTGACATACTGTGAAATTCTTTTAATAACATGTAATCCAGATCTTTATGTGTGTTTAGTTTTACTGATCTAGTAAATTAAGTAATTCATTCTTTAATATCTTTGTTTTTTGGAGAAAATTTATTTTTTTATCATATATTAATTCATTCTGTAATTTTTTTCCAATGGTAGAGATTGAATCCAGAACCTTGAGCCTGCTAAGCTTGTACTACCAGTTAGTTATACCCACAGTTCCATAAATATTTTTGTTTGTTCTTATTAGTTATACATGACCGTTGGATATATTTTGGCATATTATACATATATGTAGTATAACTTGTCATTCTTCTGGTTATACATCATGTAGAATTACATTGGTTGTATAATCATATCTGCACATAGGACAGTGATATCCAATTCATTCTACTGTCTTTCCCATTCTCATCCACCTTCTCTTCACCCCATTTCCCCCCTGTTCAATATGGTGACCCCCCCCCACCCCTGCATTGTTAGTAAGCATCCGCATATCAGAGAGAACATTCAGCCTTTGGTTTTTTGGGATTGGCTTATTTCACTTAGCATGATACTCTCCAGTTTCATTCATTTACTGGCAAATGCCATCATTTCATTCTTCTTTATGGCTGAGTAACATTCCATTATGATTAGACACCACATTTTCTTTATCTATTCAACTGTTGAAGGGCACATAGGTTGGTTCCATAACTTAGCTATTATGAATTGAACTGCTGTGAACATTGATGTGGCTGTGTCATTGTAATATGTTCATTTTAAGTCCTTTGGGTATACAACTGTGGAGTGGGATAACAGGGTCAAATGGTGGTTCCATTTCAGGTTTTCTGAGGAATCTTCATACTGTTTTCCAGAGTGGTTGCACCACTTCGCAATGTATAAGTGTACCTTTTTCAACATCCTCACTAATATTTATTGTATTTATTATATTTTATTTTTTTTTAAGAGAGAGAGAGAATTTTTAAAAAATATTTATTTACTTATTTATTTATTTAAGTTTTCGGCGGACACAACATCTTTGTTTGTATGTGGTGCTGAGGATCGAACCCGGGCCGCACGCATGCCAGGCGAGCGCGCTACCTCTTGAGCCACATCCCCAGCCCTCTTTTCACATTCTTGATTGCTTCCTTTGCTGTGAAGAAGATATTTAGTTTGATTCCATCCCATTTGTTGATTCTTGATTTTACTTCTTGTGCTTTCAGAGTAAAGTTTTTGTTTAGGAAGTCACTTCCTAAGTTGACATGATGTAGATTTGGGCCTGCGTTTTCTTTAATTAGATTCAGGGTTTCTAGTCTAATGCCTAGGTCTTTGATCCACTGTGAGTGTGCAGGGTGAGAGACACAGGGGTTTAATTTCATTTTGCTACATATGGATTTCCAGTTTTCCCAGCACTATTTGTTGAAGAGGCTATCTTTTCTCTATTGTATTTTTATGATGCCTTTATTTAGTATGAGGTAATTGTATTTATATGGGTTTGTCTCTGTGTTTTCTAATCTGTACCATTGGTCTACATGTCTGTTTTGGTGCCAAAACCATGCATTTTTGTTCTTATAGCTCTGTAGTATAATTTAGGGTTTGGTATTGTGATGCCTCCTGTTTCACTTTTTTTTTCTAAGGATTGCTTTGGTTATCATAAATATTTATTAAGCATCTGTTTTATGCCCTGAGGGAACTTATATTTTAATAGAGGTGACCAACTGAATTAGTACACAATAAAATAAAATTTAAGTTCAGATAATGATAAATGTTGCATATAAAATAGAGAATGAAGAATGACCAAAGTGGTTAATGATGACTACTAACGATGTTTGCTCTTTATTCAAGGGGGTAGAAGAAAAAAACTCTGCGAAAGAACTTTTTTCATATGGGATTATTTATTTTTTCATATTTTTGACTTCATGCTTTGATTAGTTATGTCTCAGATTGGTATAAGCCCTTTATGTGTGGTTCAGTTCTAATCATTACTATGTAATTAATTTATCAACTAATAGTATACCTGTGTTTTAAATATTTTTAGTTGTAGATGAACACAATATCTTTATTTTGTTTATTTAGTTTTTTTATGTGGTGCTGGGGATCGAACCCATTGCCTCATGCATGCTAGGCAAGTGCTCTACCACTGAGCCACAGCTCTAGCACATACATCTGGGTTTAGAGATTCATAAATTTTGATGTCTTCATCAGCTACTTCTGATTGTTTTTCTCCTGTACTCATAGAATATTCACAACTTTTCCACCAGATAAATGCATTGAGATAGGACTGAATACTTTGTTTTTCCTTTCTGATATTTGTTTTTTAGAATTTTAGAGATACTTAAGACTTTCTTCATTTCCTTGTTTATTTTGCTCTCAAAGAAATGAAAGAGAAAATAGTAAAATAATACTTTCATAAAACAAAGAAAATAATATTTTGTTTACATTTTTAACATTCTTACCAAGTCTCTAGATAAAGTGATAATGGAAATGAGTACATGTGAAGAACCAAGAGCCCCTAATGGCCCATCACCAATAGCAACTGCTTCAGGACAAAGGTGAGCTATTTCCATTAATATTTGTGACTATCTAAGTGAGTTCTTTTCATTAGTTGGTTCTGTTATCTGTAGTATCAGAACATAAAATAAAATCTCTTAATCTCAAAAGCCCTACTGTAGTCACTTCTCCCATCAAATATCTTACAGATTTAGTTGTATACATTGCAAAAGTAGCAGCTGATTTTTAGCTTTTTGGACTCATCTTGATTTCCTTACTATTAAGTACTAGTGATTATCCAAGGCAGAATATCAGCAGAAAATGGAAGCAGAAGAGCTTAGGCATTGTATAAATGACATAATTTCTTATTTTCTGAATACAGCAATTCTCTGTGGCTTTAGTTACCCTTGGTTAACTATAGCCTGAAAATATTAAATGGAAATTTACAGAAACAAATAATTCATAAGTTTTAAATTCTACACCATTATGAGTAGCATGAAATCTTGATGCCTCCAATGGAAATGTGAGTTATCCTTTTGTCCAATATATCCTTGCTGCCCACCCATTTGTTACTTGGTAGCTGTCTTGAGTTATTAGATCCATGGTCAAGGTATCACAGTGCTGTGTTCAAATGAAGCAGGAGGATTGTAAGTTTGGGGGTAGCCTTAACAATTTAGTGAGGCCCTAAGCAACTGAGTGAGTCCTTGTCTGAAAATTTTTTAAAATTGTTAAGAACCCTGTATTCAATCCCCAGTATCAAAAAAAAAAAAAAGAAAAGAAAAAGATGCGGGTTAAGAGGTTAAGTCACAATGCCCAAGTCATTCGCCTTATCTTATCTCATGCATTATATCATCTCACATTATCACAAAAAGGTAAATACAATACAGTAAGGCATTTTGAGAGACACTTTTTCTGTTTTGTTATTAGATATTTTATTATTATTATTAGATATTTTGTTATTAGATATTTTGTTTTTTGTTATTAGATATTTTGTTATTAGATATTGTTGCTTAAGTTAGAAATGAAACTTTATCTTAGGTATGGATGTATTGGAAAGACATAGTGTATAGGTTCGGTACTATTCATGATTTTAGGCATTCATTGTGGGGGAGTCCTGGAATATATTTCTTTCAGATAATGGGGTACTATAATTTCTCTGCATTATCATTTCTTATCAATGAAACTTTAAAAGATTAGTGGTATCTTAATAAATTACAGACCTTTTATATTTAATTCATTAAATATAAAATGTTCACACTTTCCACAGGTTGGATTTCAAAAGATGAAAGTTAGGTGCTAATGAGGTGGGAGTATGAGGATCGATTTGTAAAAAAGCTTTTTTTTTTTAAAATTTTTTTTTTAATATTTATTTTTTAGTTTTCGGCAGACACAACATCTTTGTTTGTATGTGGTGCTGAGGATCAAACCTGGGCCGCACGTATGCCAGGCGAGCGCGCTACCGCTTAAGCCACATCCCCAGCCCTGTAAAAAACTTTTTTGAAAAATTAAAATTGTTCTTCCAAAAATTACTTGTTTGTTTTTTTCCACTGAACACTTGGATCAGGCTGGGGATGTAACTCAGTAGTATAGTGCTTGTCTGGCATATACAAGGCTCTGGATTTGATCCTCAGCACTGGAAAATAAAAAATTAAAATAAATTTGGAACTTGTGCTTTACATCATTTCCAGGCAGGATTTCTGCATTATTTTTGGATTCACATGAAATGCCCACATGTATTTTAATGTAATCTGCTTCCTGAAGTTGTGTGACATGGCAACCCTGAACATCTAGTATTCTCAGTACTGTGTAAAGCTATTGATAAAATTCTTTAAATGAATGTGGTGCACATAGACACCCTCACTCATTTCCATTTCACAAAGGTTGAACCACCTTTTTATTAGTGCATTCTTTGAGAATATCTACAGTCTGATCAATATTTTTTCATATGGGAATCTAATGATGATTCTTCTGCTGCTAAGAGTTGACCGAAGGCCATACGGTATTTATCAAATGTATGGTTTTATGTTTGGACTACAGGTGACAGAGAAAAGAATTTTCACATTAACTTGTTTTTAATTTGTGCTTCATCCGGCAACTTAAGATTTTAAAGATTATATTATGATTTCAAGTTTAATAGAGTAATTGGTCTTCAGATTGGCTTGTCAGAATTGGAGAAAAAGTAGAAATGATTTAGTCACTGAAAGAAGACAATTGAAAATTTATATTAAGGACTTATTTTAATTAAACACGGCAGAAGTGAATCATTTTCTTCTTGTGCACTTAGTGTAGTTCTTCCTAATTTATGGATTTATAATATCAATAAATTATTATTTTGGCTTTTTAATCATATGGTAATTATCCTTACATATATATTTTTTAATTAGTTGTTGATGGACCTTTGTTTTATTTATTTGTATGTGGTGCTGAGAATCGAACCCAGTGCCTCACTCATGCTAGGCAAGCGCATTACCACTGAGCCACAACCCCAACCCTATCCTTATATTTTGACATTAATACAAAGTCTGGCAGTATGGTTAATCTATTTTGGTGTCTTCCAGACTTGCCTGATTGTAACAACTGGTTGGGTGCATATTAAGTCTTCAGAGTCTTTAAAGCTCCTTCTCTTGAAATTTTGATCCATTAGGTCTGGAATGAGTATCAAAAATATGTTTGTTTTTTAAAACCCAGTGCAGTGTCACTGTCAGTAGTCTCAGCCATTCAAGATGTTGAGGCAGAAGGATTGCAAGTTCAAGGCTATTCTGGGCAAGTTAGTGACACCTGTGTCAAAAAAAAAAAAAAAAGGATCAGAGATATAACTCAGTGGTAGAATACCCTTGTGTTCCATCTCCCATAGCACCAAAAAATATAAATATTGAATATGTATTTTCAACAGTCCCTGTAGGCATGTAATGTAGGGCAACATTGATCCTTTTCTTTCTAGCTAAGAGATTAAAAAAAGAGAAACAGACTGGCCCTTCCCAATGTAGACTGATAATGTTACACAGAGTAATTTCTACAAAGTTTAATACAAAGTCTAGTAAATTTTTAAAAATAATTTTTTAAATATTTATTTTTAGAAGTAGTTGGACACAATACCTTTATTTTGTTTATTTATTCTTATGTGGTGCTGAGGATCGAACCCAGTGCCTCGCACGTGATAGACAAGCGCTCTACCGTTGAGCCACATCCCAAGCCCCCCCAAAGTCTAGTAAACTTTTTAAGTTGAGAAATATTCAAACTGTGAAGAGACCTATTTGTAAGCTAGAATTCCATCTTTCAAATTTTATTGAATTTTAGCATAACCTAAAAAGTATAGACTTTAGTTGAGCACTGTGGCACACTATGTTAACTGGGAGGTTCAGGCAGGAGGATAGAAAGTTCAAGACTAGCTTCAGCAACTTAGTGAGGCCCTAAACAATTTAATGAGACCTTATCTCAAAATAAAAAAAGGGCTGGGGATTTGGCTCCTATAAATGCCCCTGGGTTCAATCCCCTGTGTCTACTAAAAAAATAAACTTTAGTCATTTATTCAGTCTTCGTCCTTTTGACAGTGGATTCTATAATATGGATTGTAACTTATTTATTTACTTATTTTTGGTGCTAGGGATTAAATCAAGGGTTCATGCTTGCTAGGCATGTACTCTTCCACTGAGTTATACCACCATCCCCATGTGTTCTAATTCTGTGTACATTTAAAAATGTTATAGTTCAGGACTGGAATTGTGGCTCATTTTGTAGAGCGCTCTTCTAGCATGGGCGGGACCCGAGTTCGATCCTCAGCACCGCATAAAAATAAAGGCATATTGTTGTGTCCATCTACACCTAAAAAAAAAAAAAAAAAAGTTCAGACTGGGATTATAGCTGGGTTGCAGAACACATGCCTTAATACCCTGGGTTCAATACCAGCATTAAAATATATATAGAACAGGTAAGGTTGGATTATTCCAAAAGGGTATTCCCACATAATTATTACAAAAATATTTTTTTCTAACTCTTAAGAATATTTCTATCTTAAGTAACCAATATTTGTCCTTAGGATAAAAGCAGTTCTTAGATGCTGATGAGTTCTCATTGTTTATTTCTCAATTTTCTAAACTCAATAGATGACCACTTTGTTTTATAACAGAATTACCTCAGACAAGCCAGTGAGTGTGTAAATTACCATATTTGCATCATTTCACCTAAGGTAATAGCAATTTTTTGAGCAGGTATTGTTTTTATTTTACAGATGAAGAAATTGAGGCTCAGAGCCTCAATATTTATTAATGATAATCTACTACTATTATCAGTAATTCTGTGATAGTTATATTTAAATTTTTTTTTTAGTTGTAGATAGACACACATCTTTATTTTTATTTATTTTTATGTGGTGCTGAGGATTAAACCCAGTGCCTCACGCACGCTAGGCAAGTGCTCTGCTGCTGAGCTACACCCCCAGCCCCAAAAGTGTTAACGTTATTTAAAAGATGTGTTATCTAACTGGGTATGGTGGTGTATGCCTGTAGTCCTATCTACTTGGGAGACTGAGACAGGAGAATCACCTGTGTCCAAATGTTTGAGACTAGGCTGGGCAACATAGCAAACACCTGTTTCAAAAATAAAAAGGAAAAGGAAAAAAAGTCCCCTGAGGCTTGAAAAGTAATTTACTTATTCATTAAGATAGCAAGTCAAGAAGAAGAGCAGTAGCAGATATGGGGAGGGTTTTGGATGATGGGCTCTCTTTTAGATATGTTGTGTTTGTAATGTGTGTGAGACAGCCAGGTGGAGAGATTTGATGGACAATTTGAATTTTACTGAAGACATAGTAAGAGATCTGGATAGAGATATAAAATTATAAATGATGGGCATATTGATGAAATAAGCTGCTAATTGGGCAAATTTCTACCACCCCTTCTGCCAAAATGCATTCATAGTCTGGGTCGAAGTTATGCTGTACTAATTACGTTCTTGAAATCTGACCTTTACTGTCTTCTCTGTGTCTTTGCTCATGCTTTTCTCTATTCTAAGATTTCCCTTCTGTTGCATTTCTTCCTATGGAAAAATGGTTCTTCTCCCTAGTTATGTAAGTAATCTCTCTCCCAACAAGTATTCTGATGATTACTTTTTAAAAACTCTTTTTTTTTTTTAATTTATTTTTTAATTTTTGGCAGACACAACATCTTTGTTTGTATGTGGTGCTGAGGATCGAACCCGGGCCGCACGCATGCCAGGCGAGCGCGCTACCGCTTGAGCCACATCCCCAGCCCTTTTTTAAAAACTCTTGATTGCAGACTATCAGAAACTAGTATATATGTTTTCTCCTCTCTATTAACTTGTGATCCCTGTAATGCTACAGCTGAATTTTGGTTTTCTTTATGTCTCAGGATCATTTACATGGGACAAATAAATATTTGTTGAATTGAACTAGAAAATACAAATTTTTTTTCTGATAATATTCCTGTTAAACTTAGTAGCCTTCATGTTAAGAATTTAGCTCTTACTTATAGATGCTAATTGACCAAAACTTTTTGAGATTAAATAGGTATGAATATTGATTATTAATAAAGTAATTTCGAGTACCTTTCAATTTTTAAAATCTTTGACATTTTGAGAACATTTTTATAGCTTAACTGTAGCTAATCTAGATTATTATTTTAACAAGTCAAATTTTTTTTTAAAACAAAAAATGAATGATAGAATAGTGTAAGTATGGTTTTGCTGAAAAAAGTTGTTGAGGGAATTACTGTTTCTGTAAATTCTAAATTTAAACTTTCTTTTTTATTTTTTAATATTTATTTTGTAGTTTTAGGTGGACATAGTATCTTTATTTTAATTTTTTGTGGTGCTGAGGATTGAACCCAGTGCCTCATACATGCCAGGCGAGCACACTACCACTAGAGCCACATCCCCAGCCCCTTAAATTTTCTTTTTTATATTCATTTATTCATTTATTTTGGTGATGTGTGGGATTGAACCCAGGGCTTCAAGCATGCTAGACAAGCATCCTACCACTGAGTTGTAATCCCCAACCCTCAGAAGTCTAGAATATTCCTTTCTAGGAAGACTGGCTTGTGGGAGGAAGGAAACCAGGAGGAAATGACTAAAGGGACAGAAAGAAAGGAAGAAAGAAAAATTGTGAATTTGCGTCACCCTAGTGACACAGTCTAACAAAATAAAAAAATAACACTTCTCTGCTCTGTGAGTCTTACCATGCACACATTATTGAGTATGCGCCAAAAGGCATGAGACATTCATAAAATATTCATTTGAAAAACAAAACAGAGCAAAATAAAACCAACACTGTAAGGACAATTTAAGAAATAAGAGAATACATTTAAACATGTCTTGTGCTCTGCAGCCTCTAAGATACTTCCCAGTGATTCCTTTTCCCAAGAGGGAACTGTCATGACCACATGTAAATCTTTTCCCTTGAAAAACTTGCAGTGACAAAGCAGAGTAGGTAATATTGAGGATATGACACTTTTGGGGGTAAGTTACTATCATAATGCTATTGAACTTTCTCAGTGCTCAATATATAAGCTTTTATGAAGCAACTCAGCCTCTATGGCAAGGAATTGAAGGGGTTAATCTTTGACAACCACCAGTCATGGAGACTGGATGCCTATGAATCATAAATATTATTATCAATTAATATGTACTTAAAGAAACATAACTATTGAGGAATTGAGCATCTTACGCCAGATTTATGACCACTATCAATGACAAGTGTGTTTATATTTCTCATCTCAAAAAAAATGCCTTTTCTTTTTGGAACATTGGACATTATGAAAGACTGTGGGTGCTAAAATGAAAAAAAAGAGAGACAACTGTAATGGAGAATTTTCCGATTTGAGTCCATCAAGTACTGAATGACTTCAGCAAAATTGTAAAACAATATTTTTTTGTGTAACTTGGTTTTTGAGTATTTGATTTGGGGTTAATATGATTTATGAAAACCAGGTAATTCATCATGTCTTAAATTTTGGGTGTCATTGAAAAGAATCATACTTTTTTATTGATAAATATATCATCTGTCATAAAAAAGTTATTTTAAATATGTACTTGTATGAGAATACTTTGTGTATGGCTTTAGTGCATTGTATTTTTTTTTTCTTTGTTTTTCTAGTGAGTATGGTTTTGCTGAAAAAGTTGTTGAGGGAATTACTGTTTCTGTAAATTCTATTGTCATCCGAATTGGAGCAAAGGCCTTCAATGCATCATTTGAACTTTCTCAGCTAAGGATCTATAGTGTAAATGCAAACTGGGAGCATGGAGATTTGAGATTTACTCGTATTCAAGATCCACAGAGAGGAGAGGTGAATTTTTTTTCTTTCTCTTTTATAAAAATGTTTTAGTGATAAATTTTAAATATGTCTCATGTTTGCTCATGTTTTCCATATTTGCCTGGTATCAGGGTTTTCTCTTTTTTGCCTTTTTAAGTATTTCTACTTTTTCTGTTATTCTTAATCCTTTAATTATAAACTATGGACATTTTAATATTTGACTACGATAAGTCACCTCACAGGATTAATGAGCCCTTTTAATGTCAAAATATACTCTACTGTCATGTATACCTAAAAGAGTAGATAACAGAAGAAAAAAGAACAAGCCCTATATTAACTTTTCAGCTGCTTAATTGAATTTTAAATTTATAAAATTAAAATGTATTATTGGAATGCTTTTTGGTCACATGATTCAAGAGCTTTTTGTATTCTGTTAAGTTTCTTAGATTAAAAGTATTGACAGTTTTAAGGTGTGTTACTGAATTTTACAGACGTGTACAATTAAAAAATAAAAACAGCGTGATAAATATTTCTAGAATGTCATGAAAATTAGTTGAGAAGATAACATTTTATTTTTATAAATCTACATTTTTCTCATTTTCTTTACATGAATATGCGAAGCTAATCTCTTTGTTCTCCTTAGGTTTTGACATTTAAAGAAATAAATTGGCAGATGATTCGAATAGAGGCAGATGCTACTCAAAGTTCACATCTTGAAATTATGTGTGCACCTGTTCGATTAATAACCAACCAATCAAAAATCAGAGTCACTCTTAAAAGAAGAGTAAGTCAACCAGAGTACCTGTGTGTGTGTGTGTGTGTGTGTGTGTGTGTGTGTGTTGCTGAGGATCAAATCCGGGGCCTTGTTCATTTGTTAACTATTAATATTGACAGGAAATTTTAAATAACTTCTTAGGTAGATTATTGGCATACTATAAACAGCATATTAAGTCAATGCAAAATAAAAGGTGATATAATGTCTCAAACAGTATTTGTGGAAAGTCAGTGTAATCATAACATTTCTCCGTATTTTAGACTTAATATTTAAATTTTAAAGATTTTATTTTTGATAAATTGAATAAATTTCTTAGTTGCTGCATGTTTATTGAACATTTGCTGTCTTATAATTTCATTTCTTGGGCTGGAGGTTTACCTTGGTGGGTAAAGTACTTGCCAAGCATATATGCAAGTATCTGGGTTTCAATCCCTAGCTCTGCAAAAATGAAAACATAAAAGAAAACAACCACACAATAAAAAAAAGAAAAGGAAGTAATTTTACTTTTGTTTTTTATTGAATCCTGCTCAGCAATAGATGCACAACAAAACCCTTATTAGTAGCCAAAACTTTTTAATTTTAACTGGTAATTTACTTAAATGGGGGAAGATAGTTACTTAAGGATATTAAAGTTGTGAATCCTCTATGGTTTTTGGTGAAATTTAATGGGGAAGTGATGACGTTTTTTAATCATGGCTCAGTAATTACAGACTCAACAATATAGGCTTTGGGTGAGTAGATACAAATAATTATATTAAATTGACAACATTTCTCAATGTATAGTGTTTAACATATGTATTCAGAAATGTGAAATGTGGATAAAGTAGCACTTTAGTTTTTAATTTATCTTAATGCTCCTTTCTCTACCAGAATTAGTTGATTTAATACAGGTAATTGGGTGATTTATTAATTATAAATGTGTTTATGTAAGTGCTATAGAACTTGTATTGTTAAGGTACAGGAATTTGTCAGTCTTTTGTTACCATTGTTAGCTCTGGCACTAGGAGATATTCCTTCTATATTATAGGATCTCAGTAAATATTTGTTAAATGAAAGAAGTATTCATATCTATATTTAATTCAATTAAAAAACTTAGCTTTTTAAAAAAAACTAAGTGTATTGTACGTTTTATTCTTGGCTTAATTTTATAAATCTTTTTTTCTGACAGTTAAAGGACTGTAATGTCATAGCAACAAAGTTAGTTCTAATACTGGATGATTTATTATGGGTTTTGACGGATTCCCAGTTGAAGGCTATGGTACAATATGCAAAATCTCTAAGTGAAGCAATAGAAAAATCAACAGAACAAAGGAAGAGTATGGCTCCTGAACCTACCCAGGTATGCTATAAATTAACAAGAAAAGACTTACTTTACATATAAATAGTTTAAAATATTGGAATGATTAGTTGCTGTTTTCTTTATAGGAAATGGATTGTAAGATTGAGACCAAGAATCTTCTTTATTCAGATATCTTACAATAATTTTATATACATATCTATATGATAACAGTAAATATTACTATTCTGTATATTATGCTTATTTGTTTGGAGCTCTGTATTGAGCACTGAAGTTATTGATGACATAAAAGTTTTTGGTGTATATCACTTTTCAGGAAATTAAAATACAGTTTTAAAACTTCTAAAGTAACAGAAGATGATGGAATAAAACTTAGATAATTATAAACAAGAGAGGGTATGGGAGAATTGATTCCACAGAGAACTAACTATGGGGAATTGCTGAAGTTGAAAACAAACTTCTGTTAGAGGTTTCTAACAGCTGGGAGCAAAAAACTAGGAAATAAGCACACTCCTATAATCCCAGCTACTTGGGAGGCTGAGGCAGGAGGATTGCAAGTTTGAGGCCTGCCTCAATAACTTAGAGAGCACCTGTTTCAAAATAAAAAAATAAAAAGGACTGGAGATGTAATTCAGTGTTAGAGTGTCCCTGAGTCCAGTTCCCAGTACTGCCAAAACAAAACAAAATCCCCAACGATTTATTTAAATATCATTTTCTTAAAAATTATAAGTATTATTGGTTTGTGTAAAGAGAAAAATGTTTCCTAGACTTTCTTCATATTAAATTTGTGCTAATACATGAAGATCTTTGTAGAAGGAAGGGACATGGAAAACTCCATTGGGTAGTGTCTTTGATTTTATTAAAAGCACAAATGAATTTTTATATCTACTCTTAGTAAAAATATGTAAAATATTATAAAATCATACATCTATGACACTACTTTTGGGAAACAGAGTGATAGATCTTAGTTATGTGACCTTTTGTTGATCTGGCTTGGTATAAGAAAATAGCATATAATTTAGGCTTTCGTTGACTATCAAATTGGTGTTGTTTGCTGCCTGCCTGGTATGTCATAAGGTACAGAGAGGTAAACATTGCAATGTGAAAGTAAATAGTGTCTGCCTCTGCTCTCAAAGACCTCAAAATATAATGAGGGAATGACATATAAACAAATATTGTAATTTAACATAAATGTCCAGGTGCCAAAGTCTTGGCTTGGCACAAGAATCACGAGGCACCACAGCTTTGTAGATTCAAACAGCAATTCTTTATTCCCGAACTCACACCGGCCTCTACGAACACGTTCTGGCGAAATCTCCAATATGCTGCTGCCCCCAAATCCTACTCCACGAGGCTTTTTCCAAATCCCATTTCAATCTCATGAGAACTCAATGGGAACAAGCCGCAGGAACTCCCTAATCCCAGCAGCAATAATCTTCATTGTCTTAAACCGGGAAACGCCTTAAACCAGGAACACTCTAAACACAAGGACCGGGATACTTCCTCAAACCTGCAGGATACTTCCTCAAACCTGGATTCACCCTTAATCACCTTGAGCAGGGTCATCTTACTAACGCATACATGCAATGTCCCATCGAATGTCCTCTAAGCAGCATGGGGTACACTGGCAAGGAGATTTTGATGCATCATACCTACTTGGCAATGGCCCTCAGCATCCAGGTGCAGAAAGAAGGAGGGAAGGCATAGAAGAATAGAGAAAGTTTTAATTAACTGTTTGATTTTTGGAAAAGTTTTACAAAGAGATTAATGAGATTGCAACAGTAAAGAAAGGTATTTCAGAAGAGACTGTAGAATCTATAAAAGTATGGTATTATTAAAGAGCATGGGATTTTCTGATCAGATGAGGAGTTTGTTGTTGCCAGAGCAGTATTTTTGGAGTGAGGTATACATGCCTCTGAGGATATATTAACAACTTTCCAAGTTTTATGTTTTAAGGAAATTGAGTTTCATACTTTCCACGTAAATATGTACTTTTAAAAATATTTGACCTGGCTGCGAATATACTTATTTTTACATGTCAAACTGATTGTCCCTTTCCATAATTGCTGTCATCCTACTTTACAAAGGAAAGGCATTCTTTCTACTCAGCCTCAGTCTAAGATGGATTGTTCTAGGAAGGAAGGGGGGAAAAAAAAACCCTCTGGGAACAAGAAAGATAGGCATTTTGAAATGCTGCTTATGATTCTAATGACAGTGTAACAAATAAAGTGATTTGTGTTTTTTGTTTGTTTCGAGCAATTGGAAGGAGGATCTAATAATTTTCAGCTATTAGACTATAGAAATAACTTTATGGGATAGCTCACATTTGGTACCTAACTCAAAATTGTTTATTTATTTTTTTTAAGAGAGAGAGAGAGAGAGAGAGAGAATTTTAATATTTATTTTTTTTTAGTTTTCGGTGGACACAACATCTTTGTATGTGGTGCTGAGGATCGAACCCGGGCCGCATGCATGCCAGGCGAGCGCGCTACCGCTTGAGCCACATCCCCAGCCCCTCAAAATTGTTTAAATACTCTAGTCACAATGCTAAAACAAAATTCCTTTCTTTTTTTTCTTTTTTCTTTTCAAATATATTTTAGTTGTACTTGGACATAGTATCTTTATTTATTTTTATGAGGTGCTGAGGATCGAGCCCAGTGCCTCACACATGCGAGGTGGGCACTCTACCAATGAGCTATAGACCCAGCACCCCAAATTCCTTTCATTATAGTTTATCTACTTATGTGAGTTTATAGATATAAGAACATATAAGTAGATATAGAATTGATGCTGAACTTTATATCACCATACTTAATATATAATATATATCCAGGGGTTCACTTAGGAATTCTCCAGGTGAACCTGATTTTAAAAATTTGATGAACGGATCATTGGCCTGTAGCATAAAAAATTTTCCTACTAAATATGTATGTTGAGGAATTTGAACATTTTCCTAGAGGCATCTAGGAGCCAAAGAAATTTTTTTTGAGAGAGAGAGAGAGAGAGAGAATGAATTTTAATAATTATTTTTTAGTTTTCGGCGGACACAACATCTTTGTTTGTATGTGGTACTGAGGATTGAACCCAGGCCGCACGCATGCCAGGCGAGCGTGCTACCACTTGAGCCACATCCCCTGCCCAAATTCACTTCTTTTAATAGTTACTATTTTCTAAAATGAGGGCCATAAATATCTAGCTATAATAATTCAAATATTTACTTAAATATTGGGTTCATACTCAAATTGCGTATAGTTCTCCAGTGTTTAAATTTTTAGTTTTATATAATTCAGAAAATATTTTAGGAAGACTGAATTATGGATGTAAAAGAAAATATATTGTTATTTTTCATGTCTTCATTACTGAAGATACTTAGGTTTGATTATTTGTGCAAGTTCACATATGTTATTTGGTGATGATGTAGTTTTGAATCTTTTTTTTTTAGAGCTCTACAGTAACCCCATCTACCCAGCAAGTAAAGACACCACAGACATCAAATGTGCCTGATCTAAATGATGCAATTGTTAAACTGTTCAATGACTTTGATGTTAAAGAAACTTCCCATCATTTAGTGATTTCTCACCTAGATCTACACATATGTGATGATATTCATTCGAAAGAAAAAGGTAATAAAATCTGCTTATTTCAGATGGTTTTGACTTTTATAAAATTGTCTACAAAACTGATTGTTTAACAAATTATACTCATGGTGAAATGCTGGACCGTCCTGTTTCAGTATCAGATGCCCACTATTGTTCAGGGAGTTCAGCAGGTGGGCTTACTTCAAGCACAGTGTTTCTCAGACTTTGGTGAACATTAGAATCAAGCTGAAGATCTTTTAAAAATACAGATATTTGACTCATGTGCCTCAGATTTGAATCAGAATCTATATCCAAGAAAACTATTGCTTTGGATGTTTTAAAGCTAAGAAAGTGAAAACCTTGGATACTTAACAGTAGTACACTTTGTTCATCAGACAAGGCAGCCAGGAATTGGCTATCAGATAAAAGGATGGAGGGACAAAGCTAAAGTAAGATTTTCAGAGGGACTTGTCTTTTCCTTTTCTGCTTTTGTAGCATTTGGCTTATAGGTAGTCATCTTCTGCTTTAGTGATTTGAAAGGAAAATCTAGAAGAGTTAAAGCAAACCAAAGTAACAAAATGAGGTAGTCAAAGTAAAGTACTAAGCATTTTTTTCTTAGAAAATATTTTCTTTCTTAGGCTGGGGCTATGGCTCAGTGGCAGAACGCTTGCACTGGGTCCAATCCTCAGCACCATGTAAAAATAAGTAAACAAAATAAAGATATTGTGTTTATGCATAACTAGAATTTTTTTTAAAAAGGTTTTCTTTCTTTTTCAGAAAATATTTTCTAAACACTTTTACATTCCTTACTCTTTATTATTCCCTCATAGCTGAATGATTTTATTTAGGGGGAAAACCCTACTGCCACATGTCTCTTGCACTGTACAAGTCTGTAGTCACTTCTGCTATTAGCTATTCAAAGGTTCTGAAATGTGACAAAACCTGACCTAACCAACATGTTATTTTTTTATCTTAATTTTACCCATGTAGTGGAAATATTTAAAAGTCATGCTGTAGAATTACTATTTGTTATTGCTTAGTACTGCCTCAGAAACTACTGGGAGTATTATATGATACACTTTGTTTATTCTATATTAACTTCATAAAATATAAAAATTTCTGAATTCTGAAACTTCTGGTTCCATAGATTTTAGGTGAGGGATTGTGAATCTACATTAAAAATTCTACTAATGGAGTTAACAGATTATAAAGAGTGTATACATAGCTATATTTTAGCTTGTATTTTCTTTACTACTAGTTGATTTGCCCATGCTGTTTTAAAATTTGACTTTTTTTCCTTTGGTGCTGGGTATTGAACCCAGGGCCTCAAATGTTTGAGGCAAGATTTCTACCATCAAGCTGTAGCTCCAGCCTTTCTTATTTTTATTTTGAGATAGTATCTCCCCAAATTGCCCAGGCTGGTCTGGAATTTGAGATCCTTCTGCCTCAGCCCTCAAGTAGCTAGGATTACAGATGTACACCACCATGTCTGGATCCAAATTTAATTTTTATTTTGGAATTATACCAATTTATGATCTACTTTTGATCATACTCTAGCTATGTTACTTTAGATAATTTACCTAATCTGATTGACTCAGTTTTCTCTTTGGTAATAGGTAAAATGGTGTGATGAAGTGATTAATATTTCCTGGGTTCAAATCCCAGCTCTTTGCTTAACTAGTTTTGTAATCTTGGCCTATTATTGATATAGCCGATTAGAAGTCCTGCTTCCTCACATGTTGAAGTATAACATTAGAGAAGCACACTGAGGCAAGCATATAAAGCAGGGTTTATTTTATTTTATTTTTGGGTATTGGGTATTGAATTCAGGGGCACTTGACCACTGCGCCACATCCCAGTCCTATTTTGTATTTTATTTAGAGACAGGGTCTCACTGAGTTTCTCAGCGCGTTTGCTGAGGCTGGCTCTGAACTCTTCATCCTCCTGCCTCAGCCTCCTGAGCTGCTGGGAATACAGGCGAGTTGCTGGGATTATAGGCTTGTGCCACCGCCCCTGGCAGGGTTTATTTAAAAAAGGTAATATAGACTTCTCCTGGGAGGGAGAAGGGGCTCATAGCTGGTATCCTGGTGTCCCAAGAAGTGAGAGTATTCTGCCTCTTTTATACATCCTATATTTGTTTTGTTTTCCTGCCCCCTTCCCCATTATCTCCCTCCTTTCTGTGTATGTGAATAGACCCAGGAGATGCTCTTGTGGGATGGCTAAAAGGTACAGATGGACAGGGGAAGGCAATCAAGGACATATTAATTAATAACTTTTATAACTCTAACTCCCTGTAGGGAGGGACAATTCTTGGGACAAGTTACCTTAGCAACAGGTTGGAACAGGGTCAGGTTATCTTGATAAGGGTGGAGGAAGGGCTCTGAAGGAATTAACATTTAAATCCCACAAGGGGTGGTTTCCAACTTACTGGGCCCAAACTGGACTCACAGTGGCCTCCATTTTCTGGATTTGACCCACCCTTGCCTATCTGCCTGTCTTTAATTCTGGCTTCATAATCCCCCTTGTTCTTTAGTTTCCTTATCTAGAAAATGGGCATAATAATGGTATCTCTCTCATGGGGTTGTTATGAAAATGAAATGAATAAGTATACCCAAATAATTGAAAACAGTGCCTTGCATATGGTTAGGGAGTTCTGCTCCTAGTACCTATAATCACTTAGGAGGTTTAGTTACTATTCTTTTATCCTTTTTAGGCCAGCACTTAGCAAATAGTAGGGATTTAGTGAACACTTAGTAGACTGGATTGCATTTTCTAAAATTTGTAATGTGTTAGCCATGGTAAAAGAGAAATGGATTTTACTTCATGAAATCTAATTATGGTATAGATTTTATATGGTTAATTTTTTCCTTTATTTGATTAATATTTCTCTTAATTTTGTCTTTTTATTCTCACAGAGTCTAACAGACGTATTACTGGAGGTGCTATGCAACTCTCTTTTACCCAGCTAACCATAGATTATTATCCATATCATAAAGCAGGTGTGTATAATAATTTCTTTAAAATATGTAAATCTTGCTTTAAATATACATGGCTAATTAATTTAAAAAAAATTTTTTTTGGGGGGGTCTTAATTTCTTAAGGAGAAAAGAGATCACGAGACCTTTACTATTTTTCTCCTAGCAGTATTTTACCAAAAAAAAAAGTTGTCATAGAATATATTCATATATTTTCTATTGAAGTTCATATAGATTATTGTAAAGTATAATTGTTAGAAATTGACAGTTTGTCAGAATACAGCAGATATGTATTTGTGTTACTTTATTAGTTGTAACAAAATCAAGTAACTAATCAATATTTTGAATTTTTTCCCCCTTGCTAGGGATACAGTCCAAGACCTCATGCATGCTAAGGCAAGCACTTTACAACTGAGCTACACGCCTACCCCTTAAATTTTTAAAAACTATATTTATGTTATATGTAGGACTCTAGGTACTTGATTTTACTTTTCTATATTTTCTAAATTTCATCAATAAATGAGATTTAATAGGCTTCTTAATCAAATGTTGATAGGTTCTTTTCTCTCAAATAATATAAAACTAAAACCAGTATGGTTATTTATAATTTATAGCCAGATTAAGTAATATAACTTAGCACCTATTTCTGTCTTTTGGTAGTGTGTAGCTTTTTTGGATTTATACTTTACATAAATAAAAAATTTATAATGAATTTTCCAGAATTTAAAAAATAAAATAAATAAATAAAATAAAATTCCCTTGAGAAAATGACTAAATTTCATTGGGAAGAGGCTTTTGTAGAATAAATGAAAATTATGCATTGTGAAATATTTGTTTTTCATTTTACAGGAGATAGTTGTAATCATTGGATGTATTTTAGTGATGCAACCAAAACAAAAAATGGATGGGCCAATGAGTTGTTACATGAATTTGAGTGCAACGTTGAAATGCTTATACAGGCTGTGAAAGATCATAATGTAGGTTCACCTCCTAAATCCCCAACACATGCCTCTCCCCAGCACACACAAACAGGTATTTTACCTATAACAACATTATAGCATCTCCCTAATTGTGTGTGTGTTTGTGTGTGTATGTGTGTGTTTGGGGAAATTAGTGTGTACATAATATTTTCTGTAAATAAGTATTATTTCTAATTAATATTTAAAAATTGTTCATCCTTCATTGAAATCAACATAGGCTTGTGAACCAAAGCACTTGTAAGAATAAGAAACGGATAATATAAAAATAAAAGTAATACCCAGATAGAATTTTTTAAACACTTAAATGCCTGGTAGATCTCTCATTTTTAATATTGTAGAAGAGTGACTTAAATGTAATATAAATATGATTCCTGTTTGAAAATGAATAGTTAACATAGAAACCTACATATCTTTGTTACTTCATGATTTGTAAAGTATTTCCACATATATTTTCTTGTTTTGAGAAATTACTGTTCACTTACACTTCTAGTAGCTGTCTTACTAATAGAAGAATACTGTTAAAAATAATTAAATAATTTAAAAGGAGTTTTTGATTCTCACAGAGAAGGAGTCCACACTGAAAGGGACTTCTAGATCATCATCAGTATTATCTCAACACTCAAAAGCTAAACTTATGTCAAGTTCTGTTGTGGTAAGACTTGCAGATTTCAATATATACCAGGTATGTTTTACTTTTTAACTTAGGTCTTTTCATAGACACTTACAATATTCACATAATGAACTCTAATACCTAATGCCAATATTTTATTTAAAAACATCTTGGGGGCTGGGGCTATGGCTCAGTGGGAGTGTACTTGCCTGGCAAGTGTGAGGCACTGGGTTCGATTCTCAGCACCACATATAAGTAAAATAAAGGTCTATCAACAACTAAAAAAAAATATTAAAAAAACCATCTTGGCCAGTTTTGTGAAATGGCCAAATTAGATGGTATAGAAAATATCAATTTATTAATTTTAATTTATATAGTTATCTATAATTAGCCAAACTGTGAAGTTAAGTACTTGAAACTGCCAGTGCTGCTCAAGACTTTGATACCAAGTTTGGGCATTTCCTGAAACTACCCTCAGGTTCAACAATTGATTAAAAAGACTCAAAAAACCTCACTGTGATCTATTATGCTTATCATATAGAAAGAATATAAATTAAAACTAACCATAGGAAAAGATGCTTAGGGCAGCCTGGAAGACTTCTAAATTTGAAACGTGCTTGTCCTAAGAATGTATTAGCTTCCCAGTACAGTTGTGTAATAAAATACATGAAGTATTGCCCATGTAGTCAAACCCACTCATAAAATGGACTAATAGCAGATCACCCATAGCCGCCTCTCCTCTAAACACAAGTAATTGCTATCAAGTGTGGTCATCTTCTTTGCATGAACTGTTAGTTGCCCACCGGGAATAGGAAATTATATTTCTTGTTATATTTTAGGAGCAAGGACAAAGGCCAGACTCTCTTTGGAGGTCTAATTTCCTTGTTTTATTTTTTGCTTTTTTGTTTTTGGTACTAGGGATTGAACCCAGGGGTGTTCAACTTCTGAGTTCCTTTTTATGTTTTATTATGGGACAGGGTCTCACTAAGTTGCTTAGGGCCTCACTAAGTTGCTGAGGCTGTCTTTGAATTTGCAGTCCTCCTGCCTCAGCCTCCTAAATTGCTGGGATTACAGGTGTGTACCACCATCCCCAGTTAGAGGTCAAATTTCTTAATACACAGTGGTCTTTGTGGTAGAAATTAAAATGCCCTTTTCACTTTATTGGACTATTAAGTATTGGCCATAGTATGAAAATATTTGTTTTAGTTATAGATGTACACAATAACCTTTTTTTTTTTAAAGAGAGAGTGAGAGAGGAGAGAGAGAGACAGAATTTTTAATATTTATTTTTTAGTTCTCGGCGGACACAACATCTTTGTTGGTATGTGGTGCTGAGGATCGAACCCGGGCCGCACGCATGCCAGGCGAGCGTGCTACCGCTTGAGCCACATCCCCAGCCCCACAATAACCTTTATTTCATTTTTATGAGGTGCTAAGGATCAAACCCAGAGCCTCACATGTGCTAGACTAGCAGTTTACTACTAAGCCACAATCCTGGCCCCTAAAAAATATTTTTAGTTGTAGATGGACAAATACCTTTATTTTATTTAGTTTTCTTTTTTTAAATATTTTTTTTTTTGTGTGGTGCTGAGGATCGAACCCAGTGCCTCATGCATGCGAGACAAGTGCTCAACCACTGAGCTACAACCCCAACCCTAAAAATAATTTTATAGCTAATAACCCTGTCACATTTATATTGACAAGTTTTATTCAGGTTATAATCACAATATGGTCTAATATCACAATCCTTGAAAACAACAAAGTAGAATATGTTTTCTATTTTTTAGAAACAGCCTGACAGATTTTATATTTGTGCAATCATTTGTATTCTGGTTTATATTGATGAGCCTATTGCTTTGTCTGAAAAGTTTTCATTTGTAAACTCATTGGTTATCAATCTGAGCCAGTTTTTGTCCCCTAGGTCACTTAGGCAGTTTTTGAAGGTGCTTTTGATTGTCACAATTGTAAAGGAATGCTGCTGACATCTAGTGGTCGAAGACCAGTGGTGCTAAAATTGATCTGGCTCCAGTATGTCAGTAATGCCATTTGAGAAATCCTCATTAACAGTTACTTTCTCATTTTGCAATTTATGCTTTTTATAAATATTCTTATTATATGATTCTGTTTATTAAAAGTAGACTTAAATTTTAAGATTTAAGTGAATCCATTGGAAAGTGAGGGAGAGGAACTACCCATAATCTCAAATGATTAAAAGAGAAGGAAACCCCAACACAAACATAGCCAAAACAAACCAAGTTAGTAGTAGAAAGTAAATAACTTTTAAACATTAGAGGAAAGAAGAATAAGCTATTCTTTATTAAAGTAAGTTGAGCTGGGTCTAGTAGCAAGCACATACCTATAATCTCAGTGACCTGAGAGGCTAAGATAAGAGGATTGTCAGTTCAAGGCCAGCCTGAGCAATTTAGCCAGATGCTGTCTGAAAATAAAATAAAAAGGGATGGGGATGAGTTCAGTGTTAGATCACCCCTGTGTTCAATCCCTGGTACCACCTGACCCAACCCCCCCCAAAAAAGTTGACACATAATCGAGAAGGAAGGATTTGTTTCCATTTATGCAGAGAAAGTCTTGAATTATAGAATTATTCATAAAGTATGTAAACAAAAGATTATTGCAAGCGGAAACATTATCCGTGGAAAAAGTATTCCACTTCATATAAGGAATATACACATTTGTTGAATGACAAGGTGCACCACTTTCTGTGCCAACTAAGCCCACATAAGTAAATAAATAAATCAGTAAAACTCTTTTGATTGAACTTTGGGGAAACTAACATATACATTTTCCCCTGCTGGTTCTGAGGATTGAACCTAGGGTTTACTCTAACACTGAGCTACACCCAGCCCATATTTTTACTTTTTAATTTTATGGCAGGCCTTGAATTTGCAACCTTCCTACCTTAGTTTCCTGAGGCCAATATTAAAGACATGTGCCACCACACTCATCTGCATTTTTTGATGTAATTAAAAATGAGCTCTTTGGGGAGAATGAAAAAAATGTAACCAGCACATTGAGAGATACAGATAGAGATAGAGAAAACCACCAGCTGATGACCAAGTCTTTAACGCATAAGCCTTGGGAGCCCAAACTATAACAGTCCTTTAAGAACATAATTTAAGAGATCAAACTATTTGACAGAACTGTTTATAGTTGTATTATTTTAAATTAATTCTTTTGGTTAAAAAGTAACAAAATTTACCATTATATCTATTTTTAAATTTAAAATGAATCATCATTAAATAAATTCACATTGTTGTACAACTCCAGAATTTTTTCATGACCATAAACTGAAACTCTTTATATGGCTCTATTATTTTTCATAATAATGGAGAATTTATAGTGAAAAACTATTATAAAGAACATACTGGGCTGGGCATGGTAGGATACATCTGTAATCCCATGGCTTAGGAGGCTGAGGCAGGAGGATTCAAAGCCAGCCTCAGCTAAGCAACTCAATGAGACCCTGTCTCTAAATAAAATACAAAACAGGGCTGGGGGATGTGGCTCAGTGCTTGAGTGCCCCTGAGTTCAATCCCCAGTACCAAAATAAAGAAAGAACAAACATTGTGCAGAAGCATTCTGACCTTGAGGTCTTGGATCTACATCCTGACTCTGCCATTTACGTATATTATCTAATTGTATATCATTATTATTATTTTCCTAGTTCCTATCTTAAGGCTCAAAGTAATAATTTTACAAGGAATTCCCTCCCACCCCTTGTTCTGGGGATTGAACTCAGGGGCATCCTTATCAATTTTGTAATTGATAAGGATGCCAAATGATTATAGAGTTTTCTTAATAATTGGTATTACTTAAAAATAATTTGCTGTGAAGTTAAATAAATAATACATTTTGCATTGGCATTTACCTATTGAAAAATTACTGGTGGTAGCTTTTAAAGTCTATGAAAGTGATGTTCAAGTTCCATAAATTCTTTGGAAATGACTTTATTTAATGTGATTTTAACAACAATTATTTTTTTCAGGTCTCTACAGCAGAACAATGTCGTTCTTCCCCCAAAAGTATGATTTCCTGCAATAAAAAATCTCTGTATCTTCCACAAGAAATGTCAGCTGTGTATATAGAATTCACAGAATATTACTATCCAGATGGAAAGGATTTTCCAAGTAAGTATTTCTTATTTTGTAATTATTTGAACATTATCTGGTAAGTTTTTTTGGCTAATTTTTTTTTTATAAATGTGAAAAAAGTTAACTGCTTTTTACTCTTTTAATCTTTGTTTGGAATATATAACATAACATTCATGTTATTATTATTATTTGTTTGTGTATACTTTACCCTTATTACTTTTGTGACATCCTTGATTGCAAAAATCTTGTGGTATTCATGACTAATTTTTATCCCTGAAGTTTGACTCAGCTTAAGGGCTATTGGTTAATTGAAGAGTGAATGAATGTTAGGTTATTTTGTAGAATAAGGTCATTTTTTTTTTCTTTTGAAAAACTCTTATTTGTATGTCAGCTATATAAAATTCCATTTTATTGAAAAATCAAAAATTGAAGTTGTCCTGTAGACAGTTATTTGGCTGTTTTAAAATGTCCAGATGCATACTTTGGGGTAACTTTTGGTACTTACATTTTATTAGAAACCTTGAATTATTGAATTTTGGTTGTAAGTTAGCTTGACTTTCTAAAGTTAAAATGATTACACATTTGTGTTCTTTGAATATTAAAATTCTATGCTGTTGTCTCATCCTCTTGAGTCCTTCAAACTGAAAGTTTACCTTTGTTTATGTTGTACTTTTTCCATTATTTTCAACTAAGAAAGTAATAGAGAAAACATGTTGAAAAAAGATTAAATAAGTTGTGTTATTAGAGAAAAACAGTTTTTGACTTTTCTTTCAAGGTGTAACTCCAAGCCAGGTGGAGTGCACATGCCTATAATCCTAGCAGTTTAGGAGGCATCGGCAAGAGAATTACAAGTTCAAGGCCCTGTCTCAAAAAAAATTTAAAAAGAACTAGGGATATAGCTCAATGATAAAGTACCCCTGGCTTCAATCCCTGTAACACTACCCAAGGGGAAAAAAAAAAAAAGTGAAATACTTACTTTGTTAGGTTGTACCAAAGGAATTATAATTCCATTCTCTAATCTGCACATTGTTTTCTAAAACAAAAAAATTACAAAATTCTTTTCTAGCATTTTAAATCCTAGCCCCTACATACTTTGTAGTAAAATTTCTAGGTTATGTTTAACTTTTTAAATTTAATGTGGAAATTTTCAAACATAGGTGAAAATAAATATTGAACACCTGTATGTGGGAGTCAGTTTGCAATTCTCAAGTTACTTGATCTCTATTTTAAACAGTATTAAGCAATCTAACTTTTTAAAAAGAATATTATTTTTTACCATTGTGAAAGTAGAATAGACTCATTACATTTAAAAAGGAAAATGTCAAAAATAAAAAGATGTCAATAAGCCTATAATTAGAGACTTCTGCTAAAACCTAAATATATTCATATCTTTGTGTAATAAATACCATAGAGTATGTGGCTTAAACAACAATTTCTCACAGTTCTGGATGATAGAAGTCAGAGAGATCAAGGGTAATTTTTTTCTGAGGATTCTCTTCTTGGCTTGTAGATATCTGTCTTCACATGGACTTCCCATAATGTGTGTCTGTCCTGATATCTTCTCTTACAAGGACATCAGTCATGTTGGACTAGGGTCTACCCATATGAACTCATTTTGCCCTAATTCTCAGGTACTGGGGGTCAGGAACTTCAACATAGGAATTTGGGAGGGGGAATATAATTCAACCTATAAGTACAGTGTTCATTCTCTTTTTAATGTATGTGTTTCTTTTACATATTTAATTTATATCCTGCCCTTTTCCCTTAATAACATGAGCATATTCAAGGTTTCTACAAACTCATTTTACGAATCTCTACGGCTAGGGATGTACTCAGTGGTAAAACCCTTGCCTAGCATGTGTAAGACCCTGCATTTGATCTCTAGCACTGCAGAAGATTCCCCCAATCCAAAAAGATTTCTTTTCATCTAAAAAGTGATCTGTTTTATAAAGCCCCCCCCCCTTTCTGCTGTTCAGTGTAGTGGGTTCCTTCCTCAGCCTTGTGCATTGTTTCTTTGTTATAGCCTTGGGTATGAGTTCTCTAGTATTCTCTTTGGCTACTATCATCAATCACACAATCTGAACATTGATATTTCCTATCCTTTCTTCCCTTCCAGAACGTGATACAATCTCTTCAGTACCCTACTTCCTTTCTCTGCTCCCAAAGACAAGCATTTCCATATCACATTGTACATCTTTGAAAGACTTGAATTATATCTTTTTTGGGTCTCATATCCGTCTCATGTAATAAATTGTATCTATGAGTGCTTTTTTAAAAATATTTTTTATTAGTTGTAGATGACACAATATCTTTATTTTTATTTATTTATTTATTTTTATGTGGTACTAAGGATTAAACCCAGGGCCTCATGGGTTCGAGGCAAGCACTGTACCACTGAGCTACAACTCCAGCCCATGAGTGGTTTTTTGAAGGAAACAAATCATGCTATATTCTTTTTGTATCCTATTTAGGGTAATGCACAGAAAGTAGTTGACATTCATTGAATCTTTGCTAAAGGAAAGAGAATGAATAATGTAAGCAAAATAGTCATATATAAGACATTGTTACAATATTCTTTGTCTTCAGGTTTCCCACACTGTGGATTTATTTTCCTTAAATAAATTTGATCTGAAAGTTTTAGATATGCATACTTTCAGCTTTGGTAGAAGCAAATATATTAGAATTTTTGGAATAAAAGATCTTCACTACCTGGGGTTGTGGCTCAGTGGTGGAACGCTTGCCTAGCATGTGTGAAGCACTGGGCTTGATTCTCAGTACCACATATAAATAAATGAATAAAATAAAAAAGGTCCATCAATATCAATCAATCAATCAATCTTCACCATGCTGTTTTGAACACTAAATGAATAGCTTTGATGATAGAAATAGATGTAGATTTTAGAAAGTGATATATCTTTTAATTGTACATGTTAGTTTATTTTGGGAGACCTATGAAAAAGACTGTATTTATTTAAATACTCAAAAGATAACCTGAGTTTTACTTAACCTCAAGAATTTATTCTAAAACTTGATTAAAATGGGCAATAAAACCATGCATATTTCCAATTCTCAAGGAGTTCTGCCCAACCTGCCACTTTCATGGGAAATTGTTCATTAGATTGAAAGGGTGCGGATTAAGAGTCAGACAGTAAAGTCCTCCTAGAAATGTCATTGAAGACCACAGCTTTAATGTGATTCTACATCAAAATGGTAATATTTTTAGAAGTTTGCTTCTTTGTAAATATAACTTTAGAGAAAGAAATCTAAATAGCATTTCCTATTTGTACATTTAATTTTAGGATGCTCTAGTGGTTCAGTCAGTTAGTATTGGTATTTAAATGTTTTAGATTAAGTTATGTATTTTTTCAGTTAGTAAAGCATATAAACATGTTTTTGTCTGTGTTTGATTTCCTTTACATATTCCCCTAATTTTGTATATAACATCTCAATTTCTTTTTCTTTTTTCTTTTTTGGTATCAGGGATTGAACCCAGGGTTGCGTAACCATTGAGCTACATTCCCATCATTTTTATTTTTTATTTTGAGACAGAATCTTCCTAAGTTGCTTAGGGCCTCACTAAGTTGCTGAGGCTGGCTTTGAACTTGTGGTCTTCCTGCCTTAGCCTCCCCAGCTGCTAGTATTACAGGCATGCTCCTTTATGCCTTGCCTTATTTTAAGAGCAAATAAAGTGTGTTAAAATATCTTTTCTTTTATTAAGGAACGTTTAAACCTGTCTGCTTATTAATATGATCTAAGATGATATTATTTATTTCTTTTTTGCAGTTCCATCTCCCAACCTTTATAGCCAGCTGAATGCATTACAGTTTACTGTGGATGAAAGAAGCATTCTATGGTTAAATCAGTTTTTGTTGGATTTAAAACAGAGTCTTAATCAATTCATGGCAGTTTACAAGTTGAATGACAATTCAAAATCTGATGAACATGTTGATATTCGAGTTGATGGCTTAATGCTAAAGGTATTATATAAATAAGTGACTGTAAGAACAAAACCATTTTTATGGAAGAAAATTTGGCAGCTTTATAATTGCCAGGATATAAGATGTATGTACAGATATAAACATTATGAAATTTCAGATTTAATTTTGATTCTCAGTCATAGAAGTTTTAAGGGACTGCTTTTTTTTCCCCCCAAGTTAGTGTATTTTTCAGGGATTTAAAAAATCTTTCTCTAATTTCCATCCATTTGAAAGTGAGTTATAGAAGTAAGATTTAAATTAGTCACTTTTTATCACCTCAGAGCTGATAAAATTTTTTTCTAAGAAATATAAATTATATAATGAAGCTTTTAAATTATGAGTTTTTATTTTTCACATTTATTTTGTTATTGATAGCCAAAAAATAACATTTTTAAATAGCCAAGTAGCTAGAAATCTGAATTGTATAAATATTTATGTTTTAAAGGAAAGAGAGAAAAAAAAATCCCAGCTAGTATAGTTTAATAAATGGACTTATACATTATGAAATTATCAGTTTCTAGGTCTGTTGCTAATAAACTAAATTTATATACCTTTAATCTCTGCTCTGTAAAATTATATAATACTTAACAATTGCACTGTAGAAAAGATTGTCTCAAAGATCTTATGTAATTTAACTAATAAGGGTATGTTTTATGACCTTTAAATTATTATTAATTTTTTTGCGGGGGTACTGGGGATTGAACTTGGGCACTCAGCCACTGAGTCACATCCCCAACCCTATTTTGTATTTTATTTAGAGACAGGGTCTCACTGAGTTGCTTAGCAACTTTTGCTGAGGCTGGCTTTGAACTCGTGATCCTCCTGCCTCAGCCTCCTCAGCCGTTAGGATTACAGGCATGTGCCACTGTACCCCGTTTTTATTTTTTATTTTTTAGACGGAATTATATAATGTCTTTACATTTTATGAGTATGAGTAGTACTGAAACAAGTAACTTTTACCTCTCTGATAGGTATATTTTGAAGACTGGATTTAGTTAACTCTTGAGAATTATTTTAATAAATAGTTTAACCTGTCCTCTTAAGTTTATTTTCTTAATAGTTTTTCTTTCAAAAAATTGATTCTAATGATATCTATATAGTCATTTCATTCATTTTTCAGCCCTCTTCCAAAACATCTGTATTTGAAGTATCTTAGTAGAAAAATATACCCTTTTCACATTTGGTACTTTTTCTGTATACTCAGGACATGTAAACATTTTGTAATAATGATTTAATTCAATTGTATTTTTTTCATTTTTGTGGTTTATTTTGTGTGAAATATATGTTCTATATACATTATTAACTCATGTTTTATTTTATTTTTTTAATTTATGTTTTAGTTATAGTTGGACACAACATCTTTGTTCTATTTATTTATCTATCTATCTCTCTATTTATTTATTTATTTATTTGTATGTGGTACTGAGGATCAAACCCAGTGCCTCACAACGCGCTAGCCAAGTGCTCTACCTCTGAGCCACAACCCCAGAACAGTTTTTTTCTTTTTAAAGAATGTTGGTCTCTTCTCAGTGGCCAATCACATAAATACCTTTTAACTCAATTTATAAAGATACCTGAAAGGTAGCGAATTAGTGTTTAACATCTAGATAGGAAAGACCTTTTTTTTGGGTGGGAAAATGTCCAGAAAAAGAATTTGTAGTCCAAGTTGTGTTCTTAATTATTTTATTTTCAAAATATATGGATTTGTAAATTGAACTAGATTACTTTTTTTCCCTTCTAGTTTGTCATTCCTTCTGAAATGAAATCTGAATGTCATCAAGATCAACCACATGCAGTTTCTATTCAGAGTTCTGAAATGATCGCCACAAATACAAGGCACTGTCCAAACTGTCGACATTCTGATCTAGAAGCTTTGTTTCAAGACTTCAAAGATTGTCATTTTTTTAGTAAAACATATACTAGCTTCCCCAAATCTTGTGACAGTTTTAGTCTTCTACATCCAATTTTTCAGAGACACGCTCATGAACAGGATACTAAAATGCATGAAGTCTATAAAGGAAATATTATCCCCAAATTGAATAAATACACTCTTAAAACTTCCGCTGCCATGGATGTTTGGGCTGTTTACTTTTCTCAATTTTGGGTAGATTATGAAGGAATGAAAAGTGGAAAAGGACGACCAATAAGTTTTGTAGACTCTTTCCCTTTATCCATCTGGATTTGTCAACCAACAAAATATGCAGAGTCACAAAAAGAGCTGCAAGCTTGTAATCAAGTATCTCTAAATACATCACAAAGTGAATCTAGTGATCTGGCTGGCCGACTGAAGAGGAAAAAGCTCTTGAAGGAGTATTATAGTACAGAGTCTGAGACCTTGACAAATGGTAGTCAGAAACCTCCTTCATCAGATACATTTTTAAGATGTTCTTCTTCATCATTGGATGCAGATATTCATGTCCTGGTTCACATTCACAAACATGTCAGCATGCAAATCAATCACTACCAGTATCTACTCCTGCTTTTCCTACATGATTCACTTATTCTGCTTTCGGATAATTTAAGGAAAGACGTAGAAGCTGTGACTGGCAGTCCTGCTAGTCAGACATCCATTTGCATTGGAATTTTACTTAGAAGTGCAGAATTGGCTCTTTTACTACATCCAGTGGATCATGTAAATACTATGAAGTCTCCTATTTCTGAAAGTGTGAGCCCAATTGTTCCAGATTATTTGCCTGCAGAAAATGGAGAATTTTTGTCTTCAAAAAGAAAACAAGTTAGTAGTGGTATAAATCAAAATAGAAGGGTAACTGTTAATCATATGTCAGATAACAGATCTATGAGTGTCGACCTTAGCCATGTTCCTTTAAAGGATCCTTTGCTTTTTAAATCAGCTAGTGATACAAATCTGCAAAAAGGTACTTCTTTTCTGGACTATTTATCAGATAAACATTTAGGCAAAATAAGTGAAGATGAAAGCAGTGGACTTGTTCATAAGAGTTCAGGAGAAATTGAATCAGAAATAATTGAAAGAAAAGATTTGTCTTGTGTAAGTTCAAGTAGTGTCTTAAACTCCAGAGAAGACTCAAATATGCTGTCATTTGATAACGATGGTAATCAAACTGTTCTTTCAAATAGCTTAACTACTAAAGGAAATGATACCATAGAGTCAGTCTTTAAAGCTGAAGACTTGCTTTCAGAAGCAGTTTCATTCTCTGAGAACCTGGAAAAAGAAGAGGCACCCACAGTTAAGACACTTAAATCACAGTCATCTTTAAGGTAACAATGTTGGAATTTTGGGAGATTTTTGTTTTGCTGAGTGTATGTGTGTATATTTTGTTTGGGGGCAGAAAATCTCTTGACAAAATGTAATATTGTTAGTGTTATCAGAAAATAGATTTTTCTAAAGATGAGAACCCTTTGAGCTTATTACACATTTAAAGATAATTCAAAACCTTGTGGATACTATGCATATATTTTAATTTTGTTAGAAGTATTTTTAAGGTAGAATTCTTCACTCTAAGTGTGATACTTTTATTTTTCTCTATTATATACATGAAGTGCATTGGTTTTATTTGTGACTTACAAGTGGTTTTCATATATTTATAAAGTAATGTAACTATCATGTGTACTAATTTTCTATTAATTTTATTAACAGTGGAAAGCCTAAGGAACGTTTGCCATCCAACCTGGCTCCACTCTGTGTTTCTTATAAGAACATGAAAAGAAGTTCCTCACAAATCTCACTGGACACCATTTCACTTGATAGCATGATTTTGGAAGAACAGTTGTTAGAAAGTGATGGAAGTGACAGTCATTTATTTTTGGAAAAAGGTAATACAACACATTTTAACAGTTCTTATGTATAAACAAATCTTAGAATCAAAATTATAGTCAAATATTTTCATTTACATGCAATAACTATTAATTATATCCTCCCCAAAAGAGTCATTTTATTTATACAGACATATGTAGAGTATGTATTTCTATTGGTTATATCTATGTTATGTTTTTCTATTGGTTATGTATTTCTGTTGGTTATTTCTATTGGTTATTCCATTTCTTCTTTTTTCTTTTTTTTAGTTCTAAATGGACGCAATACCTTTGTTTTATTAATTTATTGTTATGTGGTGCTAAGGATTGAACCCAGTACCTCAAACATGCTAAAACAAGCACTATACCATTGAGCTATAACCCCAGCCTTTCCATTTTTCTTTTAACCAGATATTTCTTTCTCTCTATAGCTGACACCTAGCAATCATTTGCATGCAATCATTTAGATCATAAAGTAGCCAATATGAAGGCTACCAACCTTTATTTCACAGATTCCTATATCTTGAAATTTGGTTAAGTGGGCCTAATATGCTTGACAGAAATATATGATTCCCCATTTCATTCAGAGGTATGCAGTACCCAGTAAAGGCCACTGTAAGTGACTTAGGAAGTAAGAAATGTAGTCCTGTCAGGCATTGGTGTCTTTGTGAATAAAAGTAAAATTGTGGACCATAGTCAGAAAATTGTTGCCACAGACACAGAAACATGGGAAAACAGAGGCCAATTGAAATTATTTTCTATTTGAAGGGAAATAAGACCCTTGGTGCAGCTGAAAACAGCTTAGATAATTAATAATACAGTAATATATAGGTAATAGCATAATGAGTATTACTAGATACTCTCTCAGTTCATTTTGTGCTGCTATCACAAACTACCACAGGCTGGGTAATTTGTAAAAGAACAGAGATTTATTTTTTTGTAGTTCTGCAGACTGGAAAGTTTAAGACCAAGGCCCTGGAGGACGTGGTTATCTGGTGAGGGTTATATCCTTAGGAGGAGGAATGTCAAGATCTCATGTGAGGGCTGGGGATGTGGCTCAGGCGGTAGCGCGCTCGTCTGGCATGCGTGCGGCTTGGGTTCGATCCTCAGCACCACATACCAACAAAGACGTTGTGTCCACCGAGAACTAAGAAATAAAATATTAAAAATTCTCTCTCTCTCTCTCTCACTCTCTCTCTCTCTCTCTCCTCACTCTCTCTTTAAAAAAAAAAAAAAAGATCTCATGTGATAGAAGGCAAAAGGCACAAGACCCTAAGTGAACCTCTTTTAAAAAGCCCTTAATCCCATCCCCCAAGGGAGGGGGCCCTCAGGACCCCTAGGCCCTTGACAATACATGAATTTTGGAAAAGACATATTCAGATCACAGCAGGCATTTAAATAGTTTATTTCATTTAATTTGAACTGCATCCTTATAATAATAGTAGCTAACATTTATTTAACACATTTTGTCTGTTTTGACACTATTCTGTATGCTTTCTATTATACGGTAATACATTTATCCCTCAGAACAATCAATAATGTGCTGTTATCTTCAGACAGGTTAAGAGACAAGCCCAAGGTAACACAGCCAAGTAAGTTGTTTAAATCCAAGTATTCTGATACTGGAGCCTTTATACTAAATTTTCTCAAGCCTGTGTGAGGTATAACCATTTATTTTCACCCTCATTTTACAGTTATGGAAACTGAGGATCCCAGATGTAAAGTCATTTGCCTATAGTCACATAGGTAGAGCTGGGATTGTCACTTTTTGCTTGGTCTAAGCTAGTATTGAGTAGGTGCTTACTATACCATTTACCATTTTAAGCATTGTACATACTGTATTTAATCTTCAAATAAATTTGAGACAGGGACTATTATTATGTCCATTTTAAAGGTAAAGAAAACAAATTCTTAGGAGGCTAAACAGCTTATCCAAGGTCACATAATAAGGGGTAGAGTTAGTATTTGAACACAGACTCTTTTTAAGCTTGAGCTCTTCTATCTGACCAGAATAAGTCTTTTTTAAAAAACATTTTTATTAGTTATCAATGGACCTTTATTTATATATATGTGATGCTGAGAATTGAACCCAGTGCCTCACACATTCTAGGCAAGGGCTCTACCACTGAGCCACAACCCCAGCCCTAGAATAAGTTTCTTAACCACATGTATCCTTTACATAAAACTCAGAATTAAAAAGCTGTCAGCTAGATCCCTGTTCACTATCACTTCATGAGAGATCATAGTTAGCCTGCCTTATATGATAGATGTCATTTAGTAGCAATATCAAATACTTATTAAACATCCTAATTACTCTGTCATCTGCTTTAAAATACAGTGTTCTATTTAATTCTCAAAACAACCATATAAGGGATTAATGTATTGAAGTTTACAGTAATTAGGTATCTAGTTCAAAATTAGATAGCCAGGAAGTAATAGAGGCAGATTCATCATCTAATCTGACTCAAGAGCCCAAACTTTTAATCATACCCAGACTTGGGGAATGATTACCATGTGTAAACAAAAATCCCTGATCTAACCCTACTATAGGTAATTCATAGCAACCTCCTGTTCTGCACAAAGGTTGATGAGATACTCATGTGGGTCATACAAAACTGTCATAGATTTACAGACATCTGTAGTTGCCCTCTTCCCTTGATAGTGTAAAATCCTTCCTTAACAGGATTTCAGTAATACGAATATTCTTAAGAAACAAATGTTCCTATGGCAAATATCCCCACTTATTCTCAAAAACATAGTGCATAGTGATTTTTTCTAATAATTAAAAAAATGACTACCATTCAGTGTTGAAAACTTGGAAAATACAACTGTATTTGTAAAATTATTACCCAAAAGACTCATATTCTGGAAATAGTCTATTCTGTGAATTAACACGTGTACCTATATGTGCGTGTATATATATGTATTTGTCAACTTATTACATATGATTATATAACCTATTTTTATTACTTGTATTTCCTAATATTATGTAAACTACTTTGAAAATATTTTTTTAACATATTTAAAATTTTAATAGAAACGTACCATTAACTTTTAGGCATTTCCCTAATGTTGGATATTTAGATTGTTTATAATTTTTCACAGTTAAGAAGATGCTATCATGGGCTGGGGATGTGGCTCAAGCGGTAACACGCTCGCCTGGCATGCGCGGGGGGCACTGGGTTCGATCCTCAGCACCACATAAAAATAAAAAAAAAATAAAATAAATAAAGATGTTGTGTCTACCAAAAACTGAAAAATAAATATTAAAAAAAAAGTTTCTCTCTCTCTGTCTGTCTCTCTCTCTCTGTCTCTGTCTCTCTCTCTAAAAAAAAAACATGCTATCATTAATGTCATTATTCATACATTTTTTCCTACTTTTTTAGTTCCTATCTCAGATTCCAGCAGTATAATATTTTTTGGATCTTGAAAAATATTGATTTTTGTGTGTAACATTTAAATAATATACATTCTTAGTTCTCTCGAAGTCTTAATTATTCTGTTTATGTAAAGAGGAATTGATATTCACTAAGAGGAGACTCCTGTGGTTTTTAAAAAAAATTTTATAGGAAATGTATGAATAATCTTTTATAGATGAGGAAAAAATCAGATAATATGGAAATATCTACAGTAAAAATTGAAGATTCCAGTTTAACATCACCCTGAATACATCCTTGATATCATTCCTTCACTCCAGATGTAACTACTATTAACTTTTTTTTTATTTTATTTATTTTTTATTTATTTTATTTTTTATTGGTTGTTCAAAACCTTACAAGGCTCTTGACATATCATATTTCAGACATTAGTTTCAAGTGAGTTACGAACTCCCATTTTTACCCCAAATACAGATTGCAGAATCACATCAGTTACACATTCACCTTTTTACATAATGCCCTATTAGTAACTGTTGTATTCTGCTACCTTTCCTATCCTCTACTATCCCCCCTCCCCTCCCCTCCCATCTTCTCTCTCTATCCCATCTACTGTAATTCATTTCTCTCCGTGTTTTTTCTTCCAATTCCCCTCACAACCTCTTTTATGTAGTTTTTTATAACAATGAGGGTCTCTTTCCATTTCCATGCAATTCCCCTTTTCTCTCTCTTTCCCTCCCATCTCGTGTCTCTGTTTAATATCAATCTTTTCTTCCTGCTCTTCCTCCCTGCTCTATTCTTAGTTGCTCTCATTATATCAAAGAAGACATTTGGTATTTGTTTTTTAGGGATTGGCTGGCTTCACTAAGCATAATCTGCTCTAGTGCCATCCATTTCCCTGCAAATTCCATGAATTTGTCATTTTTTAGAGCTGCATAATACTCCATGGTGTATGACTGCCACATTTTTTAATCCATTCATCCATTGAAGGGCATCTGGGTTGGTTCCACAGTCTAGCTATTGTGAATTGTGCTGCTATGAACATCGATGTGGCAGTATCCCTGTAGTACGCTCTCTTAAGGTCTTCAGGGAATAGACCAAGAAGGGCAATAACTGGGTCAAATGGTGGTTCCATTCCCAGCTTTCCCAGGAATCTCCATACTGCTTTCCAAATTGGCTGAACCAATTTGCAGTCCCACCAGCAATGTACAAGAGTACCCTTTTCCCCACATCCTCTCCAGCACTTGTTATTGTTTGACTTCCTAATGGCTGCCAATCTTGCTGGAGTGAGATGGTATCTTAGGGTAGTTTTGATTTGCATTTCTCTGACTGCTAGAGATGGTGAGCATTTTTTCATGTATTTGTTGATTGATTGTATGTCCTCCTCTGAGAAGTGTCTGTTCAGGTCCTTGGCCCATTTGTTGATTGGGGTATTTGTTGTCTTATTGTCCTGGAATGACCTCCAGGCGATGAATTTCCCTCTTAAAACTGCTTTCATTGTGTCCCATAGATTCCGATATGTTGTGTCTGAATTTTCATTTATCTCTAAGAATTTTTTGATTTCCTCCTTTATGTCTTCTGTAACCCCTTGATCATTCAGTAACATATTGTTCATTTTCCATGTGATATTGGATTTTCCCTTCCTTCTTTTATCATTAATTTCCAGTTTCAATCCATTATGATCAGATAAAATGCATGGTATAATCTCCACCCCTTTATATTTATTGAGGGTTGCCCTATGGCATAATATATGGTCTATTTTTGAGAAGGATCCATGTGCTGCTGAGAAAAAAGTATATCCATTCGATGATGGTTGGTATATTCTATATATGTCAGTTAAGTCTAGGTTATTGATTGTGGTATTGAGTTCTATGGTTTCTTTATTCAACTTTTGCTTGGAGGTTCTGTCCAATGGTGAGAGAGGTGTGTTGAAGTCACCCATAATTATTGTGTTGTGATCTATTTGATTCTTGAACTTGAGGAGAATTTGTTTTATGTATTTCGCAGCACCGTTATTTGGTGGATAAATATTGATAATTGTTATATCTTGTTGTTTAATGGTTCCTTTTAACATTATATAATGTCCTTCCTTATCCCTTTGGATTAACTTAGTCTTGAAGTTGATTTTATTCGATATGAGGATGGCCACACCTGCTTGCTTGCGCGGACCGTGTGCGTGGTATATTTTTTCCCAACCTTTCACCTTCAGCCTGTGTATGTCTTTTCCAGTCAGGTGTGTCTCCTGGAGGCAGCATATTGTTGGATTTGTTTTTTTAATCCATGTTACCAGCCTATGTCGCTTTATTGGAGTGTTTAAACCATTAATGTTTAGAATTACTATTGATATATGGTTTGTACTTCCAGCCATGTTTGATTATTTATCTCTTTTTTTTTTTTTTTCAATTTCGTTTGTTTCTCCATGATTAGCTTTCCCCGCTCCGTCTGTCTTTACTGAGGTACTTCCCACTGTTGGCTTTGGTTATTGTTTTCCATTTCTTCCTCGTGAAGTGTTTTGCTCAAGATGCTTTGCAACGCTGGTTTTCTGGCTGCAAATTCTTTTAGTTTTTGTTTATCGTGAAAGATTTTTATTTCGTTGTCGTATCTGAAGCTTAATTTTGCTGGGTACAGAATTCTTGGTTGGCATCCGATGTCTTTCAGTGTTTGAAATACGTTGTTCCAGGATCTTCTCGCTTTCAGCGTCTGAGTTGAAAAGTCCGTTGTTAACCTTATTGGTTTACCCCTGAATGTAATCTTTCTCTTTTCCCTTGTAGCTTTTAATATTTTCTCTTTGTTCTGTATATTGGATATCTTCATAACAATGTGTCTTGGCGTTGGTCTACTGTGATTTTGTATGCTCGGTGTCCTGTATGCATCTACAATTTGTATATCTGTTTCCTTTTTTATTTCTGGAAAGTTTTCTGCAATTATTTCATCTAGTAGAGTACTCATTCCCCTGGTTTGAATCTCTATCCCTTCCTCTATCCCAATGACTCTTAAATTTGTTTTTTTTATATTATCACATATCTCTTGTAGGTTTCTCTCGTGATTTTTAACCAGCCTATCTGAGTTGGCTAGACTCTTTTCCAGATGATATATTTTGTCTTCGTTATCTGACGTTCTGGCTTCTACTTGCTCCACTCTATTAATGATACTCTCATTTGAGTTTTTAATTTGGTTTATAATTTCCCTCATTTCTAAGATCATTGTTTGATTCTTTTTTATAGTCTCTATCTCCTGATAAAGATGCTTAACTTCTTTTATCTGTTTATGTAATTCATTCTCAATGTGTTCTTTCGCTGCTTGAATTTGCTGTCTCGTATCCTCTTTAAGGTTCCGTTCCATCTGTCTCAGGTGATCCATGAGTTCTTTATATGACCATTTTTCTGGTGACTCTATATCCTCCTGAATATTTAGGCTTCCCTGCATTGTTTGCACTCCTTTTCTTCCTTGCTTTTTCATGCTGTTCATATTGTTTCTTGTTCTGTTTGACTGCTGAGTTACTGTTTACTCCTATAAATTTATTTGATGCTTGGGAGGAAAGGTATTAGAAGGGATGGGAAGAAGTCACTAAAGAGAATGAGAGTAAGCAGGTAGAATTCAAGGAAGGGGGAATAAGAAAATTGAAAAGAAATGTAAAGGCAGGAGAAAAGAAGGAAAGAACAAAATAGAAAATTTAAAAGAATTTAAAAAAATAATAATAGTAGAAATGAAAAATGAAATTAAAAAAATAGAATAAAATAAAATAAGATGGATTAAAAAAACATTTAAAAGGACAGCAAAAAAAAAAAAAATTATAAATGTAGTCCTAGAGTTCGATTAACTGCTCTTCCAGTAGATGGAGCTATGCCTACCGGGCCAAGTCTCTCCTCTCAGTAGGCGGGAGTCAATCACTGTGCAGCAGTTCTTCCTCCCGGACTGGGCGAGTCTCCACTCCTGCTGTGGGCGGGGCCTTTCCCAGAGCTGGTCAGGGGTCGTTTGCAGCACTGGGCTGGCAGGTGGGGGGTGGTCGTCTGTAGCTCCAAACCACCAGAGGAGGTTCACAGAGTCGGGCCGGCCGGTGCCGAGCAGGCAGCGCCCGCTCCCCCACTCACTGCAAGGTTGCAGGCAGCGGCTGTTTGGCGCCAGTCGGCGGCGGTTCACAAAGCCGCGGCGGGCGTGGGCCCTGGCAGGCAGCGCCCGTTCCTAAGTTTGCTGTAGCGTGTGGGCTGCGGCAGTTCACAGAGCCGGGTGGCGGGGGCCCAGGCGGTCAATGTCTGCTCCTACATTCGCTGTAACGTGTGGACTGCAACCACCCGGCAGCGGCCGGTGGTGGATCACGGAGCCGGGCCGGTGTGGGCCCAGGCAGGCCCGCCCGCTCCTAAGATTGCTGCTACGTGTGAGCAGCAGCTGGCTGCAGTTCACAGAGCCGGGCGGCGGGGCCCAGGCGGTCAATGTCTGCTCCTACGTTCGCTGCAACTTGTGGGCTGCAGCCACCCGGCAGCAGCCGGTGGTGGATCACGGAGCCGGGCCCGTGTGGGCCCAGGCAGGCCACGCCCGCTCCTAAGATTGCTGCTACGAGTGAGCAGCCGCTATTTGGCGGCGGCTGGCGGGGCTGTGCCCCTGCTCTGCGTTGCCGAGATTCAGTAGTCTGTGACAAGCAGACACCTCCAATTAAACTTACTAGTTCCCGGTAGGTCTCCTTTCAGTGGAATTTTGCTTGAAGTTTCTCTGCCTGACACATGTGGGTGTATTAAAGAGTCTCTCTGATCCCCTTACCACGGACGCATTGAATGTGCTGCCTCTTTGCCGGCGGCCATGTTGGGCTTGGATACTATTAACTTTTGATATATATAGTTCCAGATCTTTACCTTTGTGTTTTTATATACATATGTGGGTGTCATACACATATACACATAGGTTAACAGACATGCCTATATATTTATGTGTATACATGTTTATGAATATGTATATAAATACTTATAAACACATAGCTGGACTCCAGCCTACCACAGTCTTAACTCCTAATTTGTCTTCTTACATCTGCTCATGACCATTTATAGCACATTCTTCAATCCATGGGCAGAATGCACATTTCATTTTGTTATTTCCCAGTTTAATCTTGATCATTTTACATTTCTCTAAGGCTGTTAAGCTTAAAATCCTCAATCTTAAATGTTCCGTGTGATTTGACCCCTGGTTCTTGTGGTTTTACATGTGCTTACTACACTTCAGCTATATTGTAGAATACTGCAGAATACTGCAGCCTTTGACTAAGTTTCTTATAAGACCCCCACCTTGGGATCTTGTACCTATGCCTGGAAAGCTCTTTATTTTCCTATATACTTCAGCAAAACTACATAATCAAAGATGCTTCTTACTAGGCGGGGGCTGTGGCTCAGTGGTAGAGCACTTACCTAGCATGTGTGAGGCTTTGATTCTCAGTACCACATTAAAAAATAAAGTAAAATAAAATAAAGATATATACATATATATAAAGAAGCTTCTTAAACCTCTGACTGTGAGGAAGGCCCTTTGAAATGCTTATGTTGGCTCCTCATATCTCAATTGTATTTACATTCATTTTATGTGGTTCATTCATCTAATAGATAACCTAGGTTAAAAGCCAGTTATATAGTAGTGGTGAATATAATAATAAATTGAGGCTTTTGTTTTATTTGTCTTTGGGTTTTCTAATCTATTTTTTGTAATAATTTATTTTATGGTCTTTTCAACTATTACTCTGTGATGTACATATAATTTTTTTTAGAATTTTACTATAGATAAAGCTGGTATGGTGACTTATGCCTGTAATCCGAGCAACTCAGGCAGAAGCAGGATCACAAGATCAAGGCCAATCTGGGCAATTTAGCAAGATCCTGTCTCAAAATAAAAAGAACTAGGGATATAGCTCATTGATAGAGCACTCCAGGTTCTTTGATCAGTATTAAAAAAAAGGTTTTTAAAATGCAGATAGCAAAACCCAAAAAAGCTCACTGGGAAATTTAGGCAGCTAGATAAGGGTGGAAAATCATCACATCAGTAATTATGACAGTTCTGGAACTATTTACTGTGGATAGATAGGGGGACACAGATGAAGCTGACCAGGAACCAGCACTGTACCTTAAGTGGGAAAAACACACCTTTGTGTTCAGTAGTGAAAGACTCTTTTTTTTCATACTAAATTTAAGACTTTAATATCTTTAACATTTTATTATGGAAATTATTATTATTTGCTAGGTAATTATCTAATTTTCTTTGCTTATTTTTCAAACAAGGCTATGCTTGAGAAGGAGTTGGTTAGATAAAAGCAACATTGTTGATTCATATGTAAAATTGATTTTAATTTATTATTTATTATTATTTTTAACTTTTCAGAAATTAAAAGGAACTCAACTACAAATTACCAGAGCCCAGCAGAGAGTCTGAATACCAGTGCAACTCTGCAGAATTATGGTGAAATTTCTCCAGATGCCATTAGTACAAATTCAGATGGTGCTCAAGAAAATCATGATGACCTGGTAATAATTTCAGAGGGATTCTATGAAAAGAAATGCTCCCAATTTTATTTTATATTTGAGATGTGCACATTTTAAGACATTAATATATAAAAGAATTCTTTGTGGTAGATTGACTTTGTTCCTTCTATCTTTAAAAATATTTCCTTCTTGCTTAATTAACTTTTTTTTCTGTGTTTTACTTTTCTAAATTTGTTTCTTATTGAGGAATGCAAAGTATTTCTGTCTTTTATTTTTTGACCTATATATTTCCTCTTTTAAAATATACTTCAGAAAGTTTGATGACAAGGAAAGTAGTCTTTAAAATAAGGGGCTTTCTATAAATGAAATGTTACTTGTTAGTTTTAAACCCTTCTGACCCAGTGAAAGATTTTATGAAAGACTTAAAACATATATTCTACCCTGCTTTTTTTAGTGAAAATTATTTTACATAGAAATGTAGCATAATTAATCTTTTCCATTGAAGTGTTTTCTTTTGACTGAAAAGAAGCTGAAGTTTCTTAGTACCTGTTAAGTATTCCTTATTTAAGAGGATTTTGGAATATTTGCATATATATATATATATATATATATATATATATATATATATATATATATATATATAAATGAGATATCTTGGTGATGAGACCTGAGTATAAACACGAAATTTGTTTGTTTCATATATGTCTTATACACATAGGCTGAAGTTAATTTTTTACAGTATTTTTAATAATATTGTGCATGAAACAAAAGTTTCATCGTGTGGAATTTTCTACTTATGTCATCCAAAATGTTTTGGATTTCTAATCTTTTTAATTAGGGATGCTAAACTAGTATAATGTAACAACTGTGGTAGGTCATAAATATATTTTTGGTTTGATAAGTCATAATTGTATCTTTAGAGGTTAATGCTTATTTTCTTTATTTCTTAAGTTTTATTTTGAATTAGTTTATATGCTAATATTATTTATGCAATCATTAATAGATGTCAGTTGTGGTGTTTAAAATTACTGGAATTAATGGAGAAATTGACATCCGAGGAGAAGATACAGAAATTTGTCTTCAAGTGAATCAGGTGACGACAGATCAGTTAGGCAATGTCAGTCTTCGGCATTACCTTTGTAATCGTCCAGTTGGTAAGATTTTTTTTAAAAGTTATTTTTCATACCAAATATCTAATGATTTACACTTTTTTTATATCTTATATATGGCTCATCAACAGTTCTTGATTTCATATAGTTGAAAACAAGGAAAATTGCACTTATGAAAAAATTTACTGTTATATTTGCCATATGTGCAGAATTCTATATCTGATATAATACATTGAAAAAATACAGTTTTGTATAATATCAGACAAGTGTGCTATCCACCTCACATCCAGAGAATGCTGCAATATGTGCCAATTATCCATAAGTCATTGCCATAAAACCCATTGTTTTTCCTTTTGTTTTGGATTTGTTGTTGTTGCTAGGTCTTATAGTTTATAATGTGTCTGTTCTTCAATATTCAGGAATTTTATGTTAGAAGTGTAAATCCTAATAACATGTAAAATTGGAGCTTGGGTTGTGGCTCAGTGGTAGAGTGCTGGCCTTGTGTGTGCGAGACCCTGGGTTCAATCCTTAGCACCACATAAAAATAAATAAGTGAAATAAAGGTGTTGTATCCAACTACAATTAAAAAAATAAAAATAAAAACATGTAGAATTGAGGAAGTTAAATTTTTATTTGAAAATATTTCATGGTTGGCAAAATATAAAAAAGAAGTGATTTGAAATAATAATTGAAAATCTAGATCTTAACTGTATTCTCCACCCAGCACTTTTCAAATTGTACTCTTATTTCCAGTTCGTTTAATACCATGTCCTGTTTTGGAATGCCTTATATGTATTGGTTATATAGTCAGTGCTAATACTTTATTTTGTCTCAACTTTCCCAGTTGGTTTTTTGAAGATGAAAGAAAAGAAAGGAAAAGGAGGAAATGGGACAGGAATAAAGGGCTAAAAAAAAAAACAACAGAGAATTTACTTTGAACATTTTATATAATAATAAGCAATACTAGCAATGATCATGTTTGATCAACAGTTTGTATACATTGTTGTGTATACACCTGAACACAATATTGTAAAATTTTTTTATGTATAATATGTGTATCTTAGATTTTTTTCATAGGAAAACATGGCACAGTAGTCCCATGGCATAAGGGTAGTAGAGAGGAGTGATTTGGTAAATATTTTGTTTTATCTCTGCTCCAAAACATTTTTTTCTTTTTTTGTGCTACTAAGGATTGAACCCAGAGCTCACACATGCTAGGCATGTGTTCTACCTCTGAATTGTACCTCCAGCCCCACCAGAATATTCTTTTGTTTGAAATTAATTCTGGATTTCAAACAAATTCTAGAGTTGGTATATATATGTTTGTATGAAGACATAGATGTAAATATCTGTGTAGATAAAAAAAAGACAAAGTAAAATCACATTAACCAAGTAGTTTGTTGTGAATTTCTCTTATTACTAAATCAGCAAGTTAACGCTTCTTCTTCTTTTTTTTTTTTTGATATAGGAGAGAGCACTAATTATTATCAGTTTGTGGCTGTTTCTTTTACTTCTTTTTAAAAAATTAAAATATCTGAGTTTTAAATATTTAACAAATTTCAGAATTATATATGATATTATGTATTTATTTTGAATGTTAATAAATGTTACTATATTAATTAAGAATAATTCTGTTCCTTAAAGCTTTAAATACAACTTTCTACCTTGAGTTGTATATGAAGACCTATCTTTGGTACATAAATATACATATCTTTAAGTTCATTCCACCACTGCCTTACAAAAATGTATACATTTGTCCTCTATAAGACTGTTCATATTTGTGCTGAGGGAAAATAAAGTCTTTCCATCATAGATTTAATTAGTTGAGTCTTCTTAAGATGACCCTTGGGATAATTAAATTTCATACCTCAAAAACAGAAATGACTTTGCCTTTCCAGAACAGCTGGTTTGTTTTTAGCTCATGAGTTTTTTTCATTATGAAATTGGTCATATTTTTCTCTTTGTTTCTAATAAGTTCATTTTTCACACACATTTAGCACACAAATATAAATAATATATTTTGAGTTGTTAACCTTATCACCTATCTTCACCTTTTCTATCACTTTCTTACTTGTCTCCTTTATCTGATATACCATATTTATATTGCCTTCTATTTATTTTGGAACTGAGTAGCATAGAATAAAATAAGAAAAAATGTTACTATGATTGTCAGTTTGCAAGTAAATTACTTCAGGGATTCCACTAATAATAGTTTTTTTTTAATTAGATATTCTGTAAGAGCTTTATTAAAATTTAAAATACTTTTGAACTTGAGTATTTATATCTCTGTAAAGTATGTGAAATTATATATTTATATTTCTCTGTATGTATGTGTGTGTATTCTTTAATTTCAGTTTTAGTTTTATGAGGTTTTCTCTATTTACTTTTCTATTATTGAAGGACCCAGTTTAATGAAAAGGTGTAAAACCTCAGGCGTTTGCTACTTCTTGAGAGATGGTTTGAGTCACTTTAAATGTCATGATTATTTCTTCATCACAGTTGTCATTATGTTGTTACAAATGCATAGGTAGATATACAAATACACTCTAAGTATCTGAGGTATGTGTCATATCAGTTATATTATGATATGTTTTTTCTTATTTCCAAAAAAACAGAAATTCAGAAAAGTCAACATTTTTTAAATTTATTTTTTAGTTGTACACAGTACTTTTATTTAATTTATCTTTATGTGGTGCTGAGAATCGAACCCAGGGCCTTGCACATGCTAGGTGAGCGCTCTACCGCTGAGCCACAACCCCAGTCCCAGAAAAGTAAACTTTTTTGTAGTTTAAAGGTTGCCTAGAAAAATTGGAATTATGGTATGCATGCTGTATTACTTAAATTAGGGGTACAATGTTAAACTATTTCATCTAGGATTGCTTTAATTTACAAAGGGATTATAACCTCTTAATGACAAATAATAGTGGTATTTTTGAATAGCACCACAAAGTGATGATTTTTTTATGTTCATTTTCCTTAGGTTCTGTTCAGAAAGCTACAGTTCATTCCAAATCCTCTCCTGAGATTTCTCTGAGGTTTGAAAGTGGGCCTGGTGCTGTAATACATTCTCAGCTTGCAGAAAAAAATGGATTTCTGCAATGCCATATAGAAAACTTTAGTACTGAGTTTTTTACATCTTCTCTTATGAATATTCAACATTTTTTGGACGACGAAACTGTTGCAACTGTCATGCCAATGAAGATAGAAGTTTCTAACACAAAAATAAATTTAAAAGTATGTTAAAAGATAAGTTTGTATTTTCAAGTTACACATGTTCACATTGCCTACCTGGACTTTGACTCATGTCTAAGATTTTGCCTTATATATATCATACATACTCTATTTAAGAAAATGAATCTTTTGGTCTTTATGGTGAATGATATTGAGATTCTTAGAAATTAGAGAATGGCATAGTAGAGCTGGTAGTTTTCTTATTTTTATCAAAGCATGTATAGATATATTTCTAACTCATTAAAATTTAGTAGACTAAAGTAATGTTTATATTAAATTTTTGTTTTAATTTCATTATTTACTTTAACTAGAACATGCCAGTATTATGTCTCTTTCCTGTAGGATGATAGTCCTCGGAGCTGCACAGTCTCTCTTGAACCAACTCCTGTAACTGTGCATATTGATCATCTTGTGGTGGAGAGAAATGATGATGGCTCTTTTCATATAAGAGGTATATATGAAAAAATAATTTAAAATAATTTAAGCTGTGTGTAGTGGCACATGCCTATAATCCCAGCAAGTTGGGAGGCCGAAGCAGGATTGCAAGTTTGAAGCCAGCCTCAGCAACATAGCAGGACCTTGTCTCAATATAAAAAATAAAAAGGGGCTGGGGATGTAGCTTAGTGCTAGAATGCCCTGGGTTTATTTGCCAGTACTGCACACACAGACAAACACACTCAAAAAGAAAAATAATTCAAATGATCACCTCAGATTTTGGAGTCAAACTATTTATTTATTTATTTATTTATTTATTTATTTATTAAAGAGAGAGTGAGAGAGGAGAGAGAGAGAATTTTTTTTAATATTTATTTTTTAGTTCTCGGCGGACACAACATCTTTGTTGGTATGTGGTGCTGAGAATCGAACCTGGGCCGCATGCATGCCAGATGAGCGCGCTACCACCTGAGCCTCATTCCCAGCCTGAGTTAAATTATTTATATGCTGATTGTTTCTTTTCGCTCATTATTTATTTTGAAAAAAAAAAAATATATATATGTAGTAGTAGATGATTGAGGGACACTTTCAATACATTATAATAAAATAGTGTATATAACTCCTTCATAGTTGCTTTAATACCTTTTCTACAAATGTGTTTTGAATGAAAGTGTGAGAGGCTTTCATGATCTTACATGACTCTTGATATTCCTTGTTCTGTTTTGTTTTTAAACTCTTTCTTATCTCTGTTTTCCCCTGTTCTTTTCTGTATACTCCCCTAACCTGGTGCTGTGCTTGTAATGGGACTTGCCTTGCAATTTTACATCTCCATGTTCTTCTTCATTAGAATTACTCATCCCCTATGTAAATTAATCCATCATTCCAATGTTATTTCAAGCTTTCATTTTCAGTGATGCTTTCTTTATAATCTGACGAGAAATCTTATAATGCTTATAGTAATTTCTGTGCATTAGTTACTTTATAGTAGTACATCACTGGATATTTATTTCTCTGTTAATGCTTGTATCACCGCTCTAACAAGATTTTAATATATCTAATGTGAAGATCTTATAAGGTAGTGTGGAGTACTAGAAAGAGTGAGTCAGTAGTTACAGATGTTTTAGTTCTAGTTATCACTATTTTAGTTGCTTGTTGAAGATGTAACATGAGTGACTGATATATGTATCTATCTCATCTCCTATCAAAAACCTCATGAAAAGAAAATGGGAAAAGAATAATAAAGTCATTTTCAATATTGCAAAAGAAGAATAAGTATCACCAGGGGGTCATATATTTGTTAAAAAATTCAATGGAGAGCAAACCACAGAGGCAAAACTTGATTAGTATGTGGCCATAAACTCTTGAAAGATAGGACTATTACTGAGGTCAGAACATTTTGAAAGGTACATTTAACTTGACTCTCCCCTCTGGAATTTGGGCTTAACTGGAGACTCTCAGATTGGAGTCAGGCCAGCAAAGAACAAGATGGCAGCTTCATTACTGATAAAATCTCAGATGGGGAAGGTAACTTAGGTCTTTGAGAAGAAAGGCTTGATGCACAGCTATCTTCCAAATGTTTTAGCTTCCAAAACTGTTTCATAGAGAATGCAGAACAAAATGCATTTTTTTATAGGCAAGTCATATGCCAAAGTAAGAACAGACTGAACTGCACATATGTAGTTCTTTTTTTCTAAACTCATCAATCAGGTAAGTCATGCCTTCTTCCCTGGGAAGAGGTGAGAGTCCAAGAGAACTCTGCTAGGGAAGTTCCTCTTCAGAAACAGGAGAAATCTTCCCACTAGCATACTGACATTAGAATGGGATACTGAACAGTAGCATCTAGACATTGCTTTTTGAAATCTTTACCTGTATTTCTACTTAGTAGCAGACTCCAGTAGGGTGTGCATATTGACTAAGGGTAAGTTCTCAGCTGTTAGGCTCCAGGAAAGAAATGACTCGAGTTGATTAACTTGGCTATTTAATTCAGTGGCACAATCCCTCCTCTCTTACCCACAACCACTGGAGTTCATCTACAGCAAATAGAATCAGCATCTATAGACAAGAAAATGGGATAGACATACATCCAATAATTCTCAAACATTTGAAGAAAAGAGTGCAATCAGCATTCATAACTGTAAATAAGGATAGAAAAGGAGATTATTAAAAATTTTTGGAATGGAGCCTGGGATTATGGGTCAGTGGTAGAGCTGTTGCCTAGCATGTGTGAGGCACTAGGTTCAAGTCTTAGCACCACATATAAATAAATAAATAAATAAATAAATAATAAAGGTCTATTGACAACTAAAATATTTTTTAAAAATTATTGGAATGGGGGCTGAGGTTGTGGCTCAGTGCTTGTCTAGCATGTGTAAGGCACTGGGTTAGATTCTCAGGACCACATATAAATAAAGGCTAATCAACTAATAAAATAAAAAAAATTATTGGAATGGAATAGAATTGGGAATTCAGAAATAAAGTCTCCCACTTATGACTGATTTTTTTTGACAAGGCTGCCAAGATAATTCAATGGGGTAAATGAGGCCTTTTCCTCAAATGATTGTGAAACTGCTAGAGGAGAATGAACCTCTTCCTTTTATCATACACAAAAATTTACTCTAAGTGGATCAGAAACTTAAATGGAAGAGCAAAAATATAAAATTCTTAAAAGAAAGCATAAAAGTATATCTTCTTTTTTTAAATTTTTATTTAACTTATTTATTTTTTGTGTGGTGTTGAGGATTGAACCGGGTGCCTCACATGTATTAGGCAAGCACTCTACCACTGAGCCACAGCCCCAGCTAAAGATGTCTTCTTGATCTTGGGGTTAGGCAAAGCTTTCTCTGATACTGTACCAAAAGCACAAATGACAAGAAAAAAGAGGATAAGTTGGACTCCATCAAAATTTAAAACTTCAGGGCTGGGGTTGTGGCTCAGTGGTAGAGTGCTCGCCTAGCATGCGAGAGGCACTGGGTTCAATCTTCAGCACTGCATTAAAAAGAAAAAAATGAAATAAAGGTATTGTGTGGCCACCTACAACTAAAAAATAAATATTAAAAAAAATTTAAAACTTTTACTGCCTTAAGTGATAACCATCAAGAAAGTGAAAAGACAACCCATAGGTTAGAAAACATTTGCAGCTTATTTATCTAATAAGAGATGAGTATTCAGAGTACATAACAAACTCTTATCAGTAAATGACATATTTTATCTTAACAGTAAAAAGGTAAAATAACTCAGTTTTGAAATTGAAAAAGGAATTGAAGACATATCTCTAAAGAAAATGTATAAATGGCAGTAAGCACATGAAAAGATACTTGACTTTATTAGCCATTAGGGGAATTAAATCAGTGCAATAGAGCTACCACTTCATACCCACTAGGATAACTGTAATCAGAAAGAAGCTGGGTTCAGTGTAATCCTAGTGGTTCAGGAGGCTGAGAGAGGAGGTTTGCAAGTTTGAGGCCAGCTTCAGCAACTTAGTGAGACTCTGCCTCAAAATTTTTTAAAAAAAGGGCTGTTGCTGTACCATTGCAGCTCAGTGGTAAAGCACTTCTGGATTAAATCCCTAGTACAAAAAAAAAAGTTGCGGGGGGGGGAATAATAATAATAAGTTTGGGGAAGGATGTAGAGAAGTTGTAACCCTGATATATTGTTGGGACTAACAAATAGTACAGATTCTTTGAAACCAGTTTGGCAGCTTCTCTTAAAATTATAAAGTTCCCTGTGACTTAGCAATTTTACTCATAGGTATCTGTGCCAGAAAAATCAAGACATGTCCATACAAAACTTGTCCATGATATTTACAGCAACAATATTAACAATTACCCAAGAGTAGAAATGACTGAAATGTCATAGTGCAGTGAGTGGATAAACAGAATATGTTGTATCCACACAATGGATTATTTATTATTCAGCAACAATAAGAATGATGTAGTTATGCTCTCTACAACACAGATAACTTTGAAACTTTATGCCAAGTGAAAGAAGCCAGTCAGAAAAAGACCATTGATTGTATGATTCCATTTACATGAAATGTGCAGAACAGGCAAATCCACAGAAAGAAAGCAAATTAGTAGTCTGAGAGGCCTGGGGTTAGAAAGGAATAAAAAGAGACTGCTAATGGTTACGAGGGCTTTTGAGGTGGGTAGGCGGGTACCAGGGATTGAAGTCAGGAGCACTCACACCACTGAGCCACATCCCCAGCCCAGGGTCTCACTGAGTTGCTTAGCACCTCGCTGTTGTTAAAGTTGGCTTTGAACTTGAGATCCTCCTGCCTCAGTCTCCAAAGCTGCGCTGGGATTACAGGTGTGCACCACTGTGCCCAGCAGGAACAACAGATTTTTAAAATAAAGAGGCAAGATTTGTTTTATATGGGAGGTCTCATGTATTATTCTATTCCTAAAAGTAATGCCATGAAGCAGACTGTGATGTTATGTCATTTTTCTCATGATGCAGAAATTAATTAGGGTCTTTGGTGCTATATTTGCAGCTGTTCTGAATGTGATTAAATAAAGTCCATTATTAAAGAATAGGTGTTTTTATGCCTACTTTTTGCTACTTATCACAGTACTTCACACTTCTTGGAAAGTCTTAAAAACACCAATTTTTCAGTAAAGACTTTAAGGAGAAACTTCAAATAACTTTTCACAAAACTACAAAGCAACATTCCACTTTCCTTCTTGCTCCAGTGTAAGTGTGTAACTTAAGAGGAAAAAAACCAAAATGTTTGTGTGTTTACGCAGAGCCATGTATCGTTAATTACCTTTAACGGTAGTGCAGTGGCTCTAAACATATTTTCCATCCATGAAGTATACAATAGAACACACAGCCTAATGTAACATACATATAGCTTATATGTTAATGTATCAGAAATATGACTCACTAATATGTCAGCTATGATAAATATTTAACAGTAACACACATATAAGTTATATGTATGTTACCTAGGATCTGGTGTATTCTCAACCTTCCAGAACTATGGCCCAATATGGCATTGATTCTCAACCACAGAGGTAGTGAAGGAGAGGGGCAATGTATATTTATACTGAAATATATTTATTACATATATTCTTTTCATCACTACACCTAAAGAAAAGTAAAGCCTATTAACTCAGTATGTGACTAGGGAGGAAAAATAAATAGAAATCTTCTGTTTGAATGAACAGAGAACTCTTTAAACTCTATTATGAAGTATTTGCCAAGCATCTACCATTCTTATAAGAAGAAATAATATTTGAATATTGATTTTTGGTTTATAAGGTTTTTCAGCTTATTGATTTCTTACCATAACTCTTTGAGATAGTTAATGCAAATATTCTTACCACTTTTTGACAATGAAGAAATTGAAGTTTAGTCAGATTGAGTCTATTCTAGGGGGAAAAGTTTCCTGCTGTGAGGATTCTGCACATTTCATTCTGTGAGGGGCATTTATTTGTTTATCAAAATGTGTAATGCTAGAACTGATAATTGCCCCTAAAATTTGAAAGATTATTTTAAAGAAAAGGAAATTCATCTTTCTAGTAATAGACTCCAATTACTCCTGATACTGATTCTATTCTTTTTCATCTTCATTTTCTTCCTCCTGCCTCTCCTTTCCCATGCCATGCCCTTCTTACTTCCTCTTCCTCACTTCTCCTTTTTTATTGTTTGACTATGTCTTCCTTCTTATGTCTTTTATCTTCCTTTACACACACTTTCCTTTCTGTCTTTCCATTCTCCCTCCTCACATTGTCCTCCACTCTCCATCTTCCTCATCTACTTAGTCTACTCCATTCCTTCTTTTCCCTTCCACTTTGTTCTTCTTTCTCCAATCTGCTTCCCCTTTCTGACTGCCTTTCAGTGGTAGAAGTAAATGAGTTTCTGAGTTGTGTAGCCAGTGGCTTTTTTTATTCATAGGAGCCCATGGTTAGGGAAACAGTAAGCCGAGAATAAGCCCTTGATCCTCCATTATCTTCACCATGGCCAGTGTAACCAGCTTTAATCTTTTGTTTATGTTGGCATTCCATGTCAGATTTCATTTAAAAGAAGAGTTTTGCTCTTAAAAGTTAGAAATAAGTGCATTTAAAAATATTGATCAATTAGTATTTTAGGAATGTTAAAAGTCTTAAGGTTGGGCTGGGGATATGGCTCAAGCGGTAGCGTGCTTGCCTGGCATGCATGCGGCCCGGGTTCGATCCTCAGCAACACATACAAACAAAGATGTTGTGTCCACCGAAAACTAAAAAATAAATATTAAAAAGCTCGCTTGCGCGCGCGCGCTCTCTCTCTCTCTCTTTCTCTCTCTTTTCTTTTTTCTTTGGGTTATGAAGTCCCATTTTTACCCCAAATACAGATTGCAGAATCACATCAGTTACACATCCACATTTTTGCATAATGCCATATTAGTAACTGTTGTATTCTGCTACCTTTCCTATCCTCTACTATCCCCCCCGCATCCCATCTTCTCTCTACCCCATCTACTGTAATTCATTTCCCTCCTTATTTATTATCCCATTCCCCTCACAACCTCTTATATGTAATTTTGTATAACAATGAGGGTCTCCCTCCATTACCATGCAATTTCCCTTTTCTCTCCCTTTCCCTTCCACCTCATGTCTCTGTTTAATGTTAATCTTTTCTTACTGCTCTTCCTCCCTGCTCTGTTCTTAGTTGCTCTCATTATATCAAAGAACATTTGGTATTTGTTTTTTAGGGATTTGCTAGCTTCACTAAGCATAATCTGCTGTAGTGCCATCCATTTCCCTGCAAATTCGATGATTTTGTCATTTTTTAGTGCTGCGTAATACTCCATGGTGTATAAATGCCACATTTTTTTTATCCATTCATCTATTGAAGGGCATCCAGGTTGGTTCCACAGTCTAGCAATTGTGAATTGTGCTGCTATGAACATCGATGTGGCAGTATCCCAGTAGTACGTTCTTTTAAGGTCTTCAGGGAATAGTCCGAGAAGGGCAATAGCTGGGTCAAATGGTGGTTCCATTCCCAGCTTCCCCAGGAATCTCCATACTGCTTTCCAAATTGGCCTCACCATTTTGCAGTCCCTCCAGCAGTGTACAAGTGTACCCTTTTCCCCACATCCTCGCCAACACTTATTGTTATTTGACTTCATAATGGCTGCCAATCTTACTGGAGTGAGATGGTATCTTAGGGTGGTTTTGATTTGCATTACCCTGACTGCTAGAGGGGTGAGCATTTTTTCATGTACTTGTTGATTGATTGTATGTCCTCCTCTGTGAATTCTCTGTTCAGGTCCTTGGCCCATTTGTTGATTGGGTTATTTGTTATCTTATTGTTTACTTTTTTGGGTTCTTTGTATACTCTGGATATTAGGGCTCTATCTGAAGTATGAGGAGTAAAAATTTGTTCCCAGGATGTAGGCTCCCTATTTACCTCTCTTATTGTTTCTCTTGCTGAGAAAAAACTTTTTAGTTTGAGTAAGTCCCATTTGTTGATTCTAGTTATTAACTCTTGTGCTATGGGTGTCCTATTAAGGAATTTGGAGCCCGGCCCCACAATATGTAGATCGGAGCCAACTTTTTCTTCTATCAGGCGCAGAGTCTCTGATTTGATATCTAGCTCCTTGATCCACTTTGAGTTAACTTTTGTACATGGCGAGAGGAGGGGATTCAGTTTCATTTTGTTGCATATGGATTTCCAGTTTTCCCAACACCATTTGTTGAAGATGCTATCCTTCCTCCATTGCATGCTTTTAGCTCCTTTATCAAATATAAGATAGTTGTAGCTTTGTGGATTAGTCTCTGTGTCCTCTATTCTGTACCATTGGTCCACCCGCCTGTTTTGGTACCAGTACCATGCTGTTTTTGTTACTATTGCTCTGTAATATAGTTTGAAATCTGGTATCGCTATACCACCTGATTCACACTTCCTGCTTAGAATTGCTTTTGCTATTCTGGGTCTTTCATTTTTCCATATGAATTTCATGACTGCTTTATCTATTTCTACAAGAAATGCCGTTGGGATTTTGATTGGCATTGCATTAAACCTATAGAGAACTTTTGGTAATATCACCATTTTGATGATGTTAGTTCTGCCTATCCATGAACAGGGTATATTTTTCCATATTCTAAGATCTTCTTCTATTTCTCTCTTTAGGGTTCTGTAGTTTTCATTGTATACGTCTTTCACCTCTTTTGTTAGATTGATTCCCAAGTATTTTATTTTTTTGGAGGATATTGTGAATGGAGTGTTTTTCCCCATTTCCGTTTCAGAAGTTTTGTTGCTGATATACAGGAATGCCTTTGATTTATGCGTGTTGATTTTATATCCTGCCACTTTGCTGAATTCATTTATTAGTTCTAGCAGTTTTTTTGTAGACCCTTTTGGGTCTTCTAGGTATAGAATCATGTCATCTGCAAATAGTGATAATTTAAGTTCTTCTTTTCCTATTTTTATGCCTTTAATTTCTTTCGTCTGTCTAATTGCTCTGGCCAGTGTTTTGAGAACTATGTTGAATAGAAGTGGTGATAGAGGGCATCCCTGTCTTCTTCCAGATTTTAGAGGGAATGCCTTCAATTTTTCTCCATTCAGAATGATGCTAGCCTGAGGCTTAGCATAGATAGCTTTTACAATGTCGAGGTAAGTTCCTGTTATCCCTAGTTTTTCTAATGTTTTGAACATAAAGGGATGCTGTACTTTGTCGAATGCTTTTTCTGCATCTATCGATATGATCATGTGGTTCTTATCTTTAAGTCTAATGATGTGTTGAATCACATTTATTGATTTCCGTATATTGAACCAACCTTGCATCCCAGGGATGAATCCTACTTGATCATAGTGCACAATTTTTTTGATGTGCCTTTGTATCCAATTCGCCAGAATTTTATTGAGGATTTTTGCATCTAGGTTCATCAGAGATATTGGTCTGTAGTTTTCTTTCTTTGAGGTGTCTTTGTCTGGTGTCGGAATCAGGGTGATATTGGCCTCATGGAATGAATTTGGAAGAGCTCCCTCTTTTTCTATTTCCTGAAATAACTTGAAAAGTATTGGTAATAATTCTTCTTTAAAGGTTTTGTAAAACTCCGCTGTATACCCATCTGGTCCTGGGCTTTTCTTGGTTGGTAGTCTTTTGATTGCTTCTTCTATTTCATCCATTGATATTGGTCTGTTTAAATTCTGTGTATCCTCCTGACTCAGTCTGGGCAAATCATATGACTTAAGAAATTTATCGATGTCTTCACTATCTTCTATTTTATTGGAATATAGGTTTTCAAAATAATTTCTAATTGTTTTCTGTATTTCTGTAGCATCTGTTGTGATATTTGCCTTTTTCATCCTGTATGTTAGTAATTTGAGTTCTCTCTCTTCTTCTCTTCGTTAGCATGGCTAAGGGTCTATCCATCTTATTTATTTTTTTGAAGAACCAACTTTTAATTTTGTCAGTTTTTCCAATAGTTTCTTTTGTTTCCATTTCGTTGATTTCCGCTCTGATTTTAATTATTTCTTGCTTTCTGCTACATTTGCTGTTGTTTTGCTCTTCCTTTTCTAGGGCTTTGAGATGAAGTGTGAGCTCGTTTATTTGTTGGTTTTTCCTTTTTTTGAGGAATGACCTCCAGTCGATGAATTTCCATCTTAAAACTGCTTTCATTGTGTCCCATAGACTCTGATATGTTGTGTCTGTATTTTCATTTATCTCTAAGAATTTTTTGATTTCCTTCTTTATGTCTTCTGTAACCCATTGATCATTCAGTAACATATTGTTCATTTTCCATTTGATGTAGGATTTTTCCTTCCTTGTTTTATCATTGATTTCCAATTTCGTTCCATTATGATCATATAAAATGCATGGTATTATCTCCACACCATAGGGTTGCCCTATGGCATAATATATGGTCTATTTTTGAGAAGGATCCATGTGCTGCTGAGAAAAAAGTATATCCACTTGATGATGGTTGATATATTCTATATATATGTCAGTTAAGTCTAGGTTATTGATTGTGATGTTGAGTTCTATAGTTTCTTTATTCAGTTTCTGTTTGGAGGATCTGTCCAATGGTGAGAGAGGTGTGTTGAAGTCACCCATAATTATTATGTTGTGGTCTATTTGATTCTTGAACTTGAGGAGAATTTGTTATATGAACGTCGCAGCACCATTATTTGGTGCATACATATTGATAATTGTTATGTCTTGTTGGTGAATGGTTCCTTTTAATAGTATATAATGTCCTTCCTTATCCCTTTTGATTAACTTAGTCTTGAAATCGATTTTATTTGATATGAGGATGGCCACCCCTGCTTGCTTATGAGGACCGTGTGCGTGGTATGTTTTTTCCCAACCTTTCACCTTTAGCCTGTGTATGTCTTTTCCAATCAGATGCGTCCCCTGGAGGCAACATATTGTTTGATTTGTTTTTTTAATCCATGTTACCAGCCTATGTCGCTTTATTGGAGAGTTTAAGCCATTAACGTTTAGAGTTACTATTGATATATGGTTTGTACTGCCAGCCATGTTTGATTATTTATCTTTTTTTTTTTTTTTCAATTTAGTTTGTTTCTCCATGATTAGCTTTCCCCCCGCCCTCTGTCATTACCACAGATCTTTCCACTTATGGTTTTGGTTGTTGTTTTTCATTTCTTCCTCGTGTAGTGTTTTGCTCAGGACGCTTTGCAATGCTGGTTTTCTGGCTGCAAATTCTTTTAGCTTTTGTTTATCATGAAAGATTTTTATTTCGTTGTCGTACCTGAAGCTTAATTTTGCTGGATACAGAATTCTTAGTTGGCATCCATTGTCTTTCAGTGTTTGAAATACATTGTTACAGGATCTTCTCGATTTCAGCGTGTGTGATGAAAAATCCATTGTTAACCTTATTGGTTTACCCCTGAATGTAATCTGCCTCCTTTCTCTTGTAGCTTTTAATATTTTCTCTTTGTTCTGTATATCGGATATCTTCATAACAATGTGTCTCGGCGTTGGTCTACTGTGATTTTGTGTGCTCGGTGTCCTGTATGCATCTACAATTTGTATATCTGTTTCCTTTTTTATTTCTGGAAAGTTTTCTGTAATTATTTTATTCAGCAGGTTACTCATTCCCTTGGTTTGAATCTCTGTACCTTCCGCTATCCCGATGACTCGTAAGTTTGGTTTTTTTATGTTATCCCAAATCTCTTGGATGTTTTTCTCGTGATTTTTTACCAGCCTTTCTGAGTTGGCTAGACTCTTTTCAAGATGGTATATTTTGTCTTCATTATCTGACATTCTGGCTTCTACTTGCTCCACTCTGTTAGTGATACTCTCAATTGAGTTTTTAATTTGGTTTATCGTTTCCTTCATTTCTAGAATTATTGTTTGATTTTTTTAATAATCTCTATCTCCTGATAAAGATGCTTAACTTCTTCTTTTATCTGTTTATGTAATTCATTTTCAATGTATTCTTTCACTGTTTGAATTTGCTGTCTCGTATCCTCTTTAAGGTTCCTTTCCATCTGTCTAAGATATTCCTTGAGTTCTTTATATGACCATTTTTTGATGACTCTAGGTCCTCCTGAATATTTAATCTGTCCTTCATTGTTTGTACTCCTTTTCTTCCTTGCTTTTTTATGCTGCTCATGTTACTTCTTGTTCTGTTTGACTGCTGAGTTACTGTTTACTCCTATAAATTTATTTGATGCTTGGGAGGAAAGATATTAGAAGGGAAGGGAAGAAGTCACTGTTGCCACTGGCTTCATTGAAGTTATCTCCTCTGCCCGTGACGTCAGTTCTCTGCCATGGTGGTATCCCATGCAAATGGTGACAGTTCGTTCCCTTTCCCGGGTGACCAATGCAACGGGTGGGTCCTGAAAGTCTCTCCCAAGCCCGGTTTCAGTCCTGTGGCCACTGCCTATGAAGGCTCGGTTGGCTTTTACCTCTCTAATTTCAGGAGAGCCGACCAGTTATTTCAGCGGGATCGTTAGTGCTGAGTCACGAGAACCAGGCGAACTGGAGCTTGAATGCAGCCGATCCGGGCTCGGTGTGTTCTGAGAGACCCAGACTGTTCGCCCTAGATCCACGTCAGCTCAGCATTGCCTAGTGATCCTGAGCAAACAGCATTTAGACAGTTTTCGTCTCCCTATGCCCGCGCAGCTGAAGTGGTCAGAGACTTGATCTCTCCACGCCCGCCGCCATGTTGGATCTCCTCTCTCTCTCTCTTAAAAAAAAAAAAAAAGTCTTAAGGTAGAAACAGCAGAGAAAAATTTGGCTTTCCAATGACATAGTACTTGGGTTGCTCTTAAATACATTACCAAGCCGAAATGGTGTTATGTTATTCTGAACCAGTATAATAGTTTTTGTTTCTTCTTATTACATTACCATAAATCATAAGTGGTGAAGACAATCTTATAATGGGTAGTTTCTGAGTTTGTACCACTATAATGAATCAAGCCATCCAAAGCTCAGCTTATTAGCATTTATCCATTTAGATGGAACTATTCCATTTTATACACAGAATGGGGGTGGAATTGATATAACTCTCATGGAGGGTTATTTGACAGTATGAACAAAAGCTTTAAAAGTGTTTGTATTCTTTGACTTAGTATTCTTTTCTGGAAACGTTTTTTATGGGGAGAATTATATTGCACAGAGTTTGTCTGTCTAGTCATAGTTTGATTTGACAAACTGTCCTTTCATTCCATGTGATTTTTTTTCTCCCTGTACTGGGTCATTCCATGTGATTTTTGAAAGACCTGACTGTTGTATGACCCTGTCATAAGAGTGGGAATAGGACTCAGTTTTAAAAAGATTTCAGCTCATGATTAGTGAGTTGACTGTGACTCAAGCATTCTGAGTCCATTTTGCATATTTATGAGGGAATCAAGAAAGGAAGGGTCACCCGTGGCTACAGTGGGTTTTGTTTTTTTTTTTTTGCCATCATGACTAAACTGTTACAGAGGAAAAGGAAAGTGGACACGAAAAGCAGAGAGTGAGGTTTCCAACTTTTCAATTCTTTGTAATATTTGCTAGTTATCTTTCTTTTTAAAAAAATTGATGGTTTTATTTTATGTAAATAATACCTTAATAAACAAGGAGGAAAATAAATAATTCATGTTCATTTTTTCAGGTTTTTGCCTACTACTAGTTATCTTTTTGATTATAGCCATCCTAGTGGATATGAAATGACATTATGGCTTTCATTTACTTTCCCTAATAGCCAGTGATGTTAAGTATCTTGCAAGTGTTTGTTGGCTATTGATGTATTTTCTTTGAAGAACTGACCATTCACATCCTTTGGCCTTTTAAAATAATTGGGCTGTTTATGTTTTTATTGAGTTATAAGAATTATTTTGGTAGATAATAAATTCCTTAACAAATATATGATTTGCAAATACTTCCTCCTTTTCTGAAGACTGTCCACTTGCTTTTTGTGGTACTAGAGATTGAACCCGGGGCCTTATGCATGCTACTCAGGCTCTCTACCTCGTGATACCCTTTTTATTTTTTTAATGACACTAGGGATTGAATCTCTAGTACTTTTTGTTTTTATTATGAAACAGTGTCCAGTTAAGTTGCCCAAACTGGCTTTGATTTGTGATTATCCTATTTTAGCTTTCCAGGTAGCTGGCATTACGGGCATGTGACACTGCAGCTGGCCCAGCTCTACTTTTTATATGGAGTTCTTTGAGGCACAAAGGTTTTCAATTTAATGAAGTTCACTTTATGTGTTTTTTCTTTTGTTACTTTATTTGATTGACTTGTCTTTTGTTAGACTAGATTGCCATATCTGAGATTATGAAGAGTTACCCTTTTTGCTTTTAAGAGTTTTAAAGATCTGGTTTTTAAATGTACCTCAAGTCTGTTACTTTTGCACGTGCACACACACACACACACACACACACATTCATACACATCCATCTCCTTTTGACAGTACCATATTGTCTTCATTGAGTACCAGCTTGCTTTGGAGTAAACTTTGAAACATGTGAGTCAATGAACATTACTGTACTTTTTCAAACTTTGACTCTTCTGGGTCATTTGCAATTCCATATGAATTTTAGAATCAGCTTGATAATTTTTACAAAAAGCCGGCTCAGTTTCTGTTAGTGATAATGTTAAATCTGTAGATCATTTTGGAGAGCTTTGCCATCTTAATAATAGTAAGTCTTTTAATCCATGCACATGGTAAATTTTCCATCTATTTAAGTCACTTTAATCTTTTTCAATAGTTCAACCATGTTTTGTATTTTCAGAGTATAAGTTTTGTACTTTTGTTAAATTTATGCCTAAGTATTCCTCTTTTTTTCCCCCCTTTTTGGCAGTGCTAGGCCTCATGCTTATTCTTTTTGAACAAATTTTAAATGGAATTATTTTATAATTTTACTTTAAGGTTCTTCGTTATAAAGTATATAGAAATAGAATTTATTTTGTATATTGATTTTTGTATCTTGCTATCTTGCTGAACCTGTTAGTTCTAATAGTTTTTTAGTTGATTGCATAGCTTTTTTTTAAATATAGAAAACCATAAATCACATCATCTGTGAATAAAGATAGTTTTACTTCTTCCTTTCCAACCTCGATGCCTTTTATTTTCCTTTCTTGCCCGGTTGCCTCTAGGACAGAGTTAAAGTGATGAATGCATACATCCATCCTTGTCTTGTGTGTATTTTTGGCAAAGAAAGTATCCAGTTTTTTCACCATTAAATATGATATTAATTGTGGAGTATTTGTAGATGCCCTTTTTTTTCAAATCAAACAAGTTGTGCCCACTTTTTTGATTATTTTTATCAATGAAAAGTGTTGGATTTTTGTCAGATGCTTCTTCTGTATCTATTATGTTCATGTGGCTTTTGTTTTTTATATAATAAATTGCATATATAAAGCATTACACTAATTGACTTTTTTCTTGTTAGGTGAAACTTTTACTTCTAGGATCAATCAATCCCTTTTGGCCATGGTATATAATTATTTTTATATGTTGCTAGATTCAGCTCGTTAATGTTAAGGATTTTTTTTTTTAAAGAGAGAGAATTTTTTTTTAATATTTATTTATTTAGTTAGTTTTCGGTGGACACAACATCTTTGTTTGTATGTGGTGCTGAGGATCAAACCCGGGCCGCACGCACGCCAGGCGAGCATGCTACTGCTTGAGCCACATCCCCAGCCCTAATGTTAAGGATTTTAATGGACATGTTCATAAGCACATTCATGTTAGTTTTTTTTTTAAAGAAATTCTTTGGCTTTGGTATCAGGGTAAGACTGGCTTCATAGAAGGAGTTTGAAGTGTTCTCCTTCTGTTTTGGAAGAATTATGAATGTTTGGTGCTATTTGTTTTTGTTTGTTTTCAGTACTAGAAATTGAAACCAGTTCCTTGTTTATGCTAGGTAAGCACTCTACAGCTGAGCTACATCTTCATCCCTTTTTAAATTTTATTTTGAGATGGTATCTCACTGGGTTTTCCAGGCTGGTCTTGAATTTGTGATCCTCTGGCCTCAGCCTCCCTAGTTACTGAGATTACATGTGTGTGTGACCACAACCAGTCTTTAAATGTTTAAAAGAATTCACCAGTTAAGGTTAGGATTACCTTACTGGATTACCCCTGTAATCTCAGCCATTTGGAAGGCTGAGGCAGGAGGATTGCAAGTTCAAAGCCAGCCTCAGCAACTTAGCAAGGTCCTAAGTAACTTAGTGAGACCCTGTCTCAAAATAGAAAATAAAAAGGTCTGGGGATGTACTCAGCAGTAAAACACTCCCTGAGTTCAATCCCTCGTATCCTACCCAACCCCTGCAAAAAATGAATAAATGAAGGAAGGGAAGGAGGAAGGGAGGGAGGAAGGAAGGAAGGAAGGAAGGAAGGAAGGATGGATTTTCTTTTGGGGTAGTTTTTAACTAGTTATTGAATATCTTTGCCAGCTGTATGTCTATTCACATTGCCTTCTTGAGTCCATTTGAGTAGTTTCTGTCTTCCTAGGAATTGATTTCATCTCAGTTATCTAATTTATTGGCATATAGTTATTCCTTTATTGTCATTTTTATTTCTGTAAGGTTGGTAGGAATATCCCTTTTATTTTCTTACTTTTTTAAAAAATATTTTTTTAGATGTTGATGGACCTTTATTTTATTCATTTATTTATATGTGGTGCTGAGAATTGAACCCTGTGCCTCACACGTGCTAGGCAAGCGCTCTACCACTGAGCAGCCACAACCCCAGCCCCAACTTCTTTTACTTTTGATTCTGATATTTTTTTTTTAGTCATTCTTACTAAAAATTTATCCTTTTAAAAAAAATCTTTTTCAAAGCTTTTGGTTTTAGTGTGGGTTTTTTTTATTTCCCCCCATTTTCTGTCTCATAATACTGTCCTCACATGATAGGGATATAGACTCATATTAAAATTAGTTTCTCATAGTAGAAATTATAAATATTGATCAAGTATTTTGAAATTTTATCTGAGCATTTTGTTTGACTAGGTTCTCATATGCTTAACACTGGAAATGATTTGAAAGAAAATGTCAAAAGTGATTCAGTGTTGCTGACCAGTGGAAAGTATGATCTGAAGGAACAACACAGTGTCACCCAAGCTACTCAGACAAGCCCAGAGGCTCCTTGGCCAGTTAAATTTCCTGACTTTACCAGAGAACAGGTAATAGAAACCCTATTTCAGATTCAATTTCAATTTCAGCAATTAAAATAATTATTAATTTACTAATAGGTAACACATTATTTGTTTACTTATTTAAGTGAAACATTGAGTATTATTTAACAGACATTTTACATTACATCTGCTTCATTTTTATTTTAATGACTGAGTAATATGGATTGGATATATTATCATTTCTGAACTTTCCTTTTAACATTTGCTGACATTCAAGTTGCTTCTGATTTTTTTTCCCATGGTAAGTAAACAAAATGCTCAGTAGGGTTTTAATTTATACATAATGAGTTTATTCATATTTTCATCAAGGATTTATTGGATAATAACTCTGAGCAAGGAATGTAAAATTGAGCAGTTCCTGTCTGTTGAAGAACTCAAAATCTGGCGGGAAAGGCAAAAGTTTGTTAACAGTGGTCACAGCATACCGTCAGGTGCCACAGTTTGGGGGAAATATAGGGACACATCCTCATTTGATCTATCTACAAGGCAGAACTTTTTAAGCTAAGACTAAAAGAGGTCTGAGAACTCTTTGAAATTGAATGTGTATGTTTTCGTATATCTGTGTAAATGCAAAAAGCCCCTAGTTTTATTGTCTCCTCCTATCAGGGTTAGGAATGGCTCTTATGACAACAGAATACGTGACCTAAGTCAACAAAGGGGACAGAAGACTTATTGGCTATCTAGAGGAAAATGTCTAGTGGTACATTCAGATTGTGAATTGTGAGTTTGGAGCTCAGGAAACAGATTTATGCTAGATAAGGGTATTTGGTATTTGAACTGTGGAAGTGAGACCATCCAAGAGAGTGACTCAGATGACAAAAGAAGAGACCAACTATGAAATAAATAGAATATGGAAATTAAACATTCTCAAGAAAAAAAAGGAAGAAGTTGGCATAGGTTGAGAGAGAAGCATGAAAAGAACTGTGACATAAAAACCATAAAAGGAGAGATGTTTAGGAAAGGGGAAAGTTAGCAGTATCCAAAGCCATAGAGAGGTCCAATGATATTACAGTGAAACAAAATCACTATTAAATTTGGAAATGAGAAGTTAATTGTTTTGAACTATGGGGTCAAAACTTAAGGAAATTTTTAAAAATGTTTTTTAAATAACTATTTATTTTTATGTGGTACTGAGGATCGAACCCAGTGCTGCACACGTGCTAGGCAAGTGCTCTACCACTGAGCCACAGTGCAAGACCCGTAAGGACATTTTTAATGGCATACGTGTTTCTGACTAGATTCTCCAAGGAATTTTAAGTGGACCCACACTAGTATTGGATATTTTTACTATCCCAAGTGTCAGACCTTTGGATACTCTATAAAATAGTGTATTTAAATTTTCTGGAAATGATTGAATTCTCTTTTCAAATGTATCATTTCAGCTCATGGAAGAAAATGAATCTCTTAAACAGGAACTGGCTAAAGCTAAAATGGCTCTTGCAGAGGCTCACTTGGAAAAAGATGCACTTCTTCATCATATAAAGAAGATGACAGTTGAATAACAGAAGTGGCTGTCAAAAGTTAAATGACAGCTCTGGAGTAGGATGGTTATATAAATAACGTCGATGTTATGTTACCACTTAGTGGAAGACTTTCCTTTTCATGAAAATAAAATGAAATGGAATGTGAAGTAGTGACTATTCCAAAGTCAGTTTAGAAAATATTAGGTACGAGCATTACAATCTTTTGATTGTTCTATGTTTTGGGGTTTAAACCTCATTTAAACTGGTATGATTTAGGAAAGTCAGTACATACTGTAAAATAATTACATGCCTAATGAAAAGAAGATGTCATTTCCTAATTGTTATATCTCATTATAAACTTTTTAAAAGAGGAAAATGAAAACCTGTCATGTTCACTCAGATTGAATTTATTTCTCACTATTTGTTAATAATTTACTATTATTTACAAAGAACAGATGCTTTTAGGGCTAATGTAAAATAAAAGGAGCTTACAATTTAAATGTTATTAAAATTATGTACTGAAGTCTATAATTATTTAATTACTGTAAAATATCTAATCAAATTAATAAATTATATAATTAATGAGTTTAAGAACTCTGAAAACTCTTCACCCTCTTGAACTTACAGAGTAACTTGAAGATGTGACAAATGATGGGTAAATTGTGTAAGTAGAAGCTATAATTTTCAAAAAAGGTGGTACAAATGTAAAAATAAAAAGCACAAATATTAGAATATATGGCCATGTGATTTAAAAGCATTACTTGTACATTCCTTGAAACATTTATCCTTAGTAGTAATTTAACTATTCTAAGTTTAGCAACATTTGTAACTGTAAAATTTTTAATTAATACTATTTATATTATTTCTTTACCTTTATCTTTCCTGTTTGAGGAGAATATTTTCAGAGAATTTGCTTTTCATGAACAAACAATTTCATACCATTGTTGTAGTATCAGATGGGTGTTTACACATATTGAATTTATAAAGCTAGTTTTGATTAAAGCTTATGTGATATATATATATATACATATATAGTCTATAATAAGAGTCATTAGTAAGTTTTGAATTCTATTTTCTAAGGATTAAGATTGAAAACACAAGAGAGAATCTCAATCATGCATTATGAAATAAAAATACATGAGTATTTAAGAAGCAGGCTTTTGAAGATTTAAAATATATTTATGATAGAATTAAAGTAAATGGTGTCTATTTTAAAATTCACGTTCTTAAATATATAAAAGAACATGAAACAACTGGACTACTCTTTAACTTGAAAATTCTAAAACCATGTTGCAACATTTTATGGTGCTTTGCTTTTTTGGTATATATAGCCATACTTCTATCTGAGTGCTTGAGAGAAAATACATATTTCATCTACGTGTATTGAATGAAGTGATAGGTTTTATTAAAAACAGTAAACTAGAGGGTTTTTTCCCCTATATTATTCATTTTCATTGACAGTACTTCAAAATACAGGCATTGTTTGTAGGGGCTAAAGATCTAGCCAAGAACAAATTAAATTGTTAATACCTCAAAATATCTTAAAAAATTATGTTAAACTATGTTAATCTAAAACTGTATCATAGCCTTAGATTAAATGCAAAGATCTAAAGATTTAAAATGCATAGTGTATGCCCTTATAAGCTTAAACATAGCTTATGAACTTTTGATTTATCTGTACGTATTCAGCAAAAGCAGTCTCTGTTGTGGAAAAGAAGGATCAATGGGACATTAACTTCTTCTGTGATGACAGTGTTTCTCAGGATGGACCTATTCTTACAAATTTTAAGTTTTTCTATGGTATATTACAATTGCTTAATGTTACATAAGCTGAATGTTTTTCTTCTTCCTTTTAAATGTATATGTAGCCTTCCAAGATAATCATATAAACAACAGAGACAATATTACTCTGAGCCTTCTTTCTATATGCTTTGTTGGATTTTTTTTTAATTTATGAAAAATACTATTGAGGTTTAAAATTCATGAGACAAGTTCATACAGATTGTAATTCCCACAATAAACCCTGAGAGGTAGGTATTATTCAGTTGTTGTATGTCTGGGGGGAGGTACCCTAATCCTCAGAAAAGATGAATGAGTTGATTAATCACTGTTAGTAACCCGGCCTTTTGACTTAAAGCCCAGGTAAATACGTTTACTTGAGCTTAGTTATTAATTTGCAGTGGGGATGATAAGGAGAGGGATTGCTGTCTTACCTGTTTTCCAGAAACAGGTAGTATTTTGAATAGTGTTCATACGTTGATAGATGTGTTACTGTGTGTGTATATGTTATTCAAACTACTTAAAAGATAGTGGGACAATTTTTGTTTCATTAATCTAATCCCAAATGACATAGCACTGTGAGAAATAACGGTAATAAACCTATTATAAACTTACAAGGGATTTTTTTTAAATGACTCTAAATTGGTAATAAACTTGTCATAACTTGAATTTTCCTTGGTTAAATCTCTAGCAGGCATATATTTGTGATTGGGGAATAGAAATGGTAATTGTGTTTTGCTTTTTATTTGCACTCATTTTTGTTGGAAACTTTTAAAAAAATATTTACTTTTTAGTTGTAGTTGGACACAATACCTTTATTTCATTTATTTATTTTTATGTGGTCCTGAGGATCTAACCCAGGGTCTCGCACGTGCGAGGCAAGCGCTCTACTGCTGAGCCACAATCCCAGCGTTGGAAACTTTTTTAATGAATAAGTAAAAAATGTATATATTTATGTTGTCCAACATGATGTGCTGATGTATATGTACATCATGGAATAGTTAAATCAAGCATTTTAACCTTCGTATCACTTCACATACTTTTTGTGTGTGGTAAAAATACTTAAGATCTACTCTCTTAGTAGTTTTCTTCCTGACCCAGTAGAGGATTGAACTTAAGGGCACTTTACCACTGAGCTATATATCCCCAGCCCTTTTCATTTTTTATTGAGAAATGGTCTCACTAAGTTGCTTAGTCTGGCCTGGAGCTTGTGATCATCCTGTCTCAGCCTTCCCAGTAGCTGGGATTACAGGTAAGCATCCAGCAGCAAGTTTCCAATATACAACATGTTATTAACTCTAGTCACCATGGAGTATCAATGGTCTCCTGAACTATTCCTCTTAACTGAAAGTTTGTTTTGTTTGACAAACATCTGTTTACCCACTGCCTTCTTTCCTGCAGCCTTTGATAACCATTGGTTTACTCTGTTCCTGTGAGTTCAACTTTTTTTGCACTGTACATATAATGAGATGTTGCAGTATTTGACTCTGTGCTTGGCTTATTTCCCCAAGCATAATGTTCTCCAGGTTCATTCATGTTGTCACAAATGATGATTTCCTCCCTTTTTAAGGCCAAATAGTATTCTTTTATATATATTTTTTCTCCATATTTTCTTTATCCATTCCTTAGTGGACACTTTGGTGTTTCCAAATCTTGGCTACTGTGAATATTGTAGAGCAGAGATTGAAGATACCTCTTCAACACTCTGTTTTTATGTTCTTTGAGTATATGTTAAGTGGTAATATTGCTTGCTAGATCATGTAGTAGTTCTACTTTTTGTTTTTCTGAAGAACTTTTTTTTCAAAATGGCTATACTTATTTACATTTCTACACAAGGATTGCCTTTTCTCCACATTCTTACCAACACTTATTTTTGGTCTTTTTAAATAATAACCATTCTAGCAGGTGTGAGGTGATATCTCGAGTTTTCATTGGCTTTCCCCTCATGATTTAGTGAAACTGAGTGTTTTTCATCCTTGTTGACATTGCATATCTCTTTTAAGAACTGTCAGTTCAGGGGCTGGGTGTGTAGCTCTGTGACAGAGTGCTCACCTGGCACATGTGAGGTACTGGGTTCGATCCTCAGCACCACATAAAAATAAATAAATAAAGATATTGTGTTCATCTACAACTAAAAAACTTTTTTTAAAAAAGAACTATCAATTCAGGTCATCTGCCCATTTTTTTAATTGGGCTATCTGTTTTTGGTTTTTTTTTTTATTAAATTGTTTGAATTCCTTACATATTTTGGATAGTAACCCCTATTCAATATATGGTTTGAAAATATATTCTCCTGTTCTGTAGATTATCTCCTCACTCTCTTCATTTGTTAATTTTTGCTCTTATTACTTGTGCTCTTGAGGTTATATCCCCAAAAAACCTTTGCATGGACTAATGTTTTAGGACTTGGGCTTTCCCTGTTTTCTTTCTAGTATTTTTACAGTTTCTGATCTTTTTATTGTTGTTGTTCTGAGAATTGAACCCAGGGTGCTTTACCACTGAGCTGTATACCCAGCACTTTTTAGTTTTTGAGACAGGACTTTCTAAGTTGCTGAGAGTCTCCCTAAGTTGCTGAGGCTGGCCTTGAACTTGTGATCATCCTGCCTTAGCCTCCCAAGGAGCTGGGATTATAGCTATGTGCCACTGTGCCTGACTCATCCATTTTGAGTTGATTTTTGTATAGTATGAGATGAGGACCCAATTTCATTTTTCTGCATGTGGATGTCCAGTTTTCCCCGCACCATTTATTGAAGAGACTATCTTTTCCCCATTGTATGTTCTTGACATCTTTGGAGAAGATAGGTTGATTATAAATGCATGGATTTATTTCTGGGCTATTTTATTTCATTGGTCTATGTGTCTGTTTTTATGCAGATACACTAACCCTCCTAGGATTCACTCTGTACTACAAGCAGAATTCCTGTTCTGTTCAAAGTACAATTTTAATGAAAGCAATTAACCCACACACACCCCGCAATCCCTAGCTTAAAACATTTTAATGACTTTTCATTGCTTTTATAATGAAAAAATATTTTGTATGAGCTATTGGGTCACATATAGTAAGACCACTCTTTATACTGTGGTTCTGAGTATTAAATAAGTTAATGTTTGAAAAGATAGAACTGTGGACACATCACCTAAAAACACTATTATTATTATCATTTAGCCTCATTTTGTACCATGTTTTACTTTGTTCTACCTCCATTGTCCTGGAGTGAGAATTCATTCCTGGAGTGAGCGCTTCATTCATCACAAACTTTTTTTTTCAGTACTGGGAATTGAATTGATCATGGGATTTTTGTTAGTGCTATTCTTTTGGCTTAAAGTACAGATCCTCCTCATTGCCTAGTTAATTCTATTTGTCTGGTTTCTAACATGGAGTAAGACCAACTGTTAGATATTCTCACATGACCATGCACCTCTAACATTTAATGCCTTTGTAATTTTGTATGTATTTGTTTGATTAGTGTCAGACCTAGTTTGTAAACTCCATGAGAGCAAGAATTTTGTTTTTGTCATTGTTAAACTTTGTTCCTGGCACATAGTAGCTGTTCAGTGGACTTACTGAAAGAATAAAATGGTTGGGTGCAGTGGTGCATGCATGTAATCTCAGAGGCTTGGAAGCTGAGACAGGAGGATCATAAGTTCAGAGCCAGCCTCAGCAACTTAGTGAGACCCTGTCTCAAAGGATGTAGGGTAAGGATGTGGCTTAGTATTTAAGTACCCCCTCGGTTCAATCTCTTGTAACACAACAACAACAACAGCAACAAAGAAGAAGAAGAAAATGAGTGCATGATATAAAAAGGATATTTTCCAGGTATTGAATATTTCCTATCATTTTGTTTGAAGAAATATAGAACATAGGCAGAAAGGTAGTTGCTCTAGTTATTAAAAGGGAAAAAATACTTTGTGTCTAAGAGAGAGAGAGAAAAAAAAAGGGAAATAGAATGGGACTATTTGCCATACTGTGTTCAGGGTAGGGAATATCTGAACCTCTAGTTGATTTGTCATAAATAGAAAATAAGCTCATCACTTTGTGGTACTGCTACCGTGCCAGAATGTCATCTGGCTTTTATTGTAACATATGGTGTTGTGGCTGTTGAGATCTGCCAGTCCCATTTGCTAAATGGAATGGAAACAAAGCCAAAAGAGTAGTGTTTGAAATAGCTTCTCTTTGGGAAACAAATTGATACTGAGACTTAATTTAAATTATACCTAATTCCTTCAAATGTAAAGAATTTGATTTTAGCTTGCACATTGAGTAATATGGAAAATAAATTTTGAACTATGTTCTTAATTTTCCTTTTCAAATACATTAATTACCAAAACTTAGGCTTATTTAGAATATAGAAACATTAAAGCAGTGATGGTTTTTATTTAACATGTATTTATTTTTTATTTTGTTTTTTAGTTGTAGTTTGGACACCATACCTTTATTTTATTTTATTTTTATGTGGTGCTAAGGATCGAACCCAATGCCTCGCACGTGCTAGGCAAGCACTCTACCACTGAGCTACGGCCCCAGCCTAAAGCAGTAATGTTTTAAAAAGACTATTTCATGAAATTATAACACTTGATCCATTTTTGTTTTGGTTCTTGGGATGGTCTTTTTTGAAAGGCACAAAAATGAACGTGAAAATGTAAGCATGATGGTTTCTTACAAATCATTAGATATAATCCATCTTAAAGTGAAGGGAAATTCATGTTAATGTTGAAATACTGAAACTGAACATATATGTTGTAGACACTATTGTGTAGCCTTAGCAGATTTGAGAATTTAAATCTTTTTAGAGAAATTGAGAAATATGAAATCAAATTAATGTCTTTTTTCTGCTTAGTATATAATATAAAACATGCAATAAATTTTTGGTTTTAGGAAGAATAATCACCAGGAATAATAATCTGTGTTTTAAAAATTCTGAAACTATATAAACAAAGAGGCAATACTGTATAAGTTAGTTTTTATTTTCAATGTTCTTTGTGTCATCAATCAAAAGTCAATTTGTTATTTACAATTTATACTAAACTCTGGCAAGTGAGATTTCTTGTATTTCTTTCTTTTTTTTTTTTAAAGAAAGAGAGGGAGAGAGAGAATTTTTTTTTAATATTTATTTTTTAGTTCTCGGCGGACACAACATCTTTGTTGGTATGTGGTGCTGAGGATCGAACCCGGGCCGCACGCATGCCAGGCGAGCGCGCTACCGCTTGAGCCACATCCCCAGCCCCTCTTGTATTTCTTATATTCACTGACTATGTTTAGAAAACTTAAGCATTACAGAAGCTAGGAGAATAGAGTGGTGATTAAATCTGACATAATTCAGCAAAGCATTTTTATTGTTATGACAAAAAACTTAAATGCTGAATCACACATCATCAAGAATAAATAAGATTTTATGGGCTAGGGATATAGCTCAGTTGGTAGAGTGCTTGCCTTGCATGTACAAGGCCCTGGGTTCAATTCCCAGCATCATAAAAATAAAAAATAAAAATAAATAAATAAGATTTTTAAAAAATGAACACAAAGAGAAAGACCAGAAGTATCCTTGAAAGATATGGGTGAAATAAATTCATTGGAGTTTGATGAAAAGTTCATACTTTACAATATTTAAAATCACTCCAACTATAATAGATACATAATATAGTCAGAGAAGGAACATTTAAAAGTAATCATGGGCTGGACACAGTGGAGTAGGCTTGCAATTCCAGCAACTCAGAAGACTGAGGCAAGAAGATCACAAATTCAAGGCCATCCTGGTCAATTTAGTGAGATCCTGTCTGGGGATGTAGCTCAGTAACAAAGTGCTCCTGGGTTTAGTCCCCAGTACTAAGGGAGAAAAAAGGTAACCATAGTGAACAAATATAAGGAAATATGTTGAACAAAATTTTATAATTAATCACATGAGAAAGATCTTCGATAATTCATTTGGCAGATATCATTTAGATTAAAACCTAAAGGAAAATAAAAGCACATATAGAAGTTCTTAATTTATTATGAAAAAGGTCAGATGTAATTTTTTAATAAATGGTCTTCCCACAATGTTAATATATTGGAATCTGTTATGATTCCAATTTGCACATAAAAAGTGAGCAGGATCACTTGCTGCTATTGGAGTCATTTTATATGACTGTAATATTGGGGCAATTTAATGTGTTGTTTGAATTCAATATATATGCTTTATAATTCTTATTGACATAATTAAAATAAGAATTTTAAGCATATTTCTTGCTTTATTCACTGTTTCTTGCAGTTAAATAAGAGATTTCAATATAAAGCATTGGAATTATGAAGGCAAAAGTATTTCAAAGAGAAATGAATTATACTGTTATAAACATTGATGTGGCTATATCATTATAGTATGCTGTTTTTACTTTTTTGGATAAATCCTGAGGAATGGGATAGCTGGATCATATGGCCATTCTATTCATAGTTTTTTGAGGAATCTCTGTACTGCTTTCCAGAGTGATTGTACTGATTTGCAGTCCCACCAACATTATATGTCTGTACTTTTTCCCCACGTCCTCATTTATTATTATTTGCATTCTTGGTAATTTCCATTCTAACTGGAGTGAGATGATATCTCAATGTAGTTTTGGTATGCATTTCTCTGATTGGTAATTGAACATTTTTTTCATATGTTTGTTGGCCATTTGTATTTCTTATTTTGAAAAGTGTCTGTTTAGTTCTTTTGTCCATTTATTGATTGGGTTATTTGTTTTTTTGGTGTTAAGCTTTTTTGAGTCTATATATTCTATATATTAATCCCCTGTCAGATTAGTAACTGGGAAATATTTTTCTCCCATTCCATAGGCTTTCTCTTCATGCTTTTAATTGTTTCCTCTTCTGTACAGAAGCTTTTTAATTTGCTGCTGTCCCACTTGTTGATTCTTGGTTTTATTTTATTTTTTAAAATATTTTTTAGTTGTAGTTGGACACAATACCTTTATTTTATTTATTTTTATTTGGTGCTGAGGATCGAATCCAGCACCCCATGCGTGCTAGGTGAGCACTCCACCGCTGAGTCACAACCCCAGCCTCCTTGGTTTTATTACTTGATCTTAAGGGTCTTGTTAAGGAAGTCGGTGCCTATACCACTATGTTGGAATGTCAGCCCTATGTTTTCTCTGAGCACTTGCAAAGTTTCTGGCCTAATTCTGTAGTCTTTGACATACTTTGATTTGACTTTTGTACAGAGTAAAAGGTAGGAATCTAGCTAAATTCTTCTCCATATGGATGTCTTGTTTTCCCAGCACCATTTGTTAAAAAAGTTATCTTGTCTCCAATGTGTGTTTTTGGCATTTTAGTCACATATCAGATGACTGTATCTGTGTGGATTTGTCTCCGTCTTTTATTTTATTCCACTAGTCTTCATGTCTGTTTTTTAATGCCAGTACCATACTGTTTTTGTTACTATAGCTCTGTAGTATAATTTGAGATCAGGTATTGTGATGCCTCCATCATCACAAGATTACTTTGGCTATTCTGGGTCTTCCAAAGGAATTTTAGGACTGTTTTTTCTAATTTTGTAAAGAATGTCATTGGTATTTTGATGGGGATTGCATTGAATCTGTATATAACTTTTGGTAATATGGTCATTTTGACAATGCTAATTCTGCCTGTCCAAGAACATGGGAAGACTTCTAAGGTCTTCAGTGTTTTTTCATTGTTCTATAATTTTTACTGTAAAGGTCTTTTATCTCCTTAGTTGGCTGTGGGTTTGTCATATGTAATTGTTATAAGATTTAGATAAGTTCCTTCTATTACTAGTTTCTCCAGCATTTTTAACAAGAATGGATGCTGGATTTCATCAAAGGCCTTTCTCCATCTATTGAAATGATCATATGATTCTTGTCCTTAATTCTATTTATGTGGTGAATTATATTTATTGATTTATGTATACTGAACCAACCTTGTATCCGTGGGACAAAATCCACTTGATCATAGTATACTGTCTTCTTGATGTGTTTTTGAATGTGTTTTGCTAATATTTTATCGAGGATTTTTATATGTATGTTCATTAGGCAAAGGAAATGGGGATTCCCTCAGTGGAATGGGCCGACTTGAGAAATAAAAGCTAGGAAAAATAGAATGGCAAAAAAAAAAAAAAAAAAAACCACAGGACACAGAAAATATTTTCAAAAAGCAGGGGTGGGACAGGCTAGCCCATCATATGGATTGATACTAATGCAAAATGGAGCCTTTGCCTGCTTTATTTATATCTGGGGACTTCAAAGGCCTTCCATAGAAAGTTCTTCTCCAAAAAAGTTATAGGTGGCCTGTTCAGTTCGCAATGTGTTATGCCTATCTCCAGAGGGATTATGAGAGATCTTCCTAGCAGAGCATAGATAAAGGTCAGGTACCTTGGGCAATCTGTTGCGTGGGAGAACCATGGATAGTTCCCTAGGTTAAATCTAAAATCTCCCTGGCTGCATGCTGAGAGAAGATCCTCATGTGTTGTTCATAGATGGCTCCCCACAATTAGGGATATTGGTTTTTAGTTTTCTTGCTGTGACGTGTCTTTGTCTGGTTTTGGTATCAGGGTTATACTAGCTTCATAGAATGTATTTAGGAGTGTTCCCTCCCTTTCAATTTCATGTAATAATTTGAATACTGGTATTAGTTTTTCTTTTCTTAAAGGTCTGATAGAACTTAGCTGAGAATCCATCTGGTTCTGAACTTTGTTGGAAGGCATTTAATGGCTATTTCAATTTTACTACTTGATACGGTCTGTGTAAGTGGTTTTTTTTTTTTTTGCATCTTCCTGGTTCAATTTGGGCAAGTCATATGTGACTAGAAATTTGTTAGTGTCTTCTAGTTTTTCTAGTTGATTAGAGTATAAATTTTCAAAATAGTTTTTAATGATCTTCTGGATTTCATGTATGTAGTATTATTTTTATTTCTTTCTGTTTTGGTAGTTTGGCTAAGGGTTTATTAATCTTGTTGGTCTTTTCAAAGAACCAATTCTTTGTTGCTTTGATCCTGTGTGGTTTTATTAATTCTCAATTTCACTAATTTTGGCTCTGATCTTAATTATTTCCTGGTTTCTATTGATTTTGGCTTTAGTTTGTTCTTTTTCTAAGACCTTGAGGTGTTTCATTAGATTATTTATTTGGGATCTCTCAATATCTCTCTCTCTCTCTCTCTCTCTCTCTCTCTCACACACACACACACACACACACACACACACACATTTTTTTAGTTGTAGATGGATTCAATATCTCTATTTTTATGTGGTGCTGGGGATCAAACCCAGCTCCCCACATGTGCAAGGCAAGAGCTCCATCACTGAGCTAGAGCCCCAGCCCCTATCTTTTTTTAAAAAATGTATCATTCAATGCCATAAACTTTCTCTTAGAACTGATTTTATACTGTCCCAGATATTTTGATAGGTTATATTCCTATTTACATTTGTTTCTAAGAATTTCTTGTTTTCTTATTTCTTCTATGATCTACTCCTCATTTAGAAAAGTACTATTCAATCACCATGTATTTATGTGGTTTCTGTTATTTTTCTTGCTGTTCATTTCTTGTGTCATTCCATTGTGATCTGATAGGGTGCATGGGATTGTATCAGTTTTTTAGTATTTGCTAAGACTTACATTGTAACCTAGAATATTTTGGAAAAAGTTGTATGAACTACTGAGAAGAAAGTGAATTTAGCTGTTTTGGGGTGAAATATTCTGTAGGTGTCTGCTAGGTCATTTATTTTTTTATTTTTAACGGGTTTTTTTAAATTAATTAATTATTTATTTTTTATTAGTTGCTCATGACAATACAATGATCTTGACATATCATACATTTGATTCAAATGGGGTATGAATTCTGATTTTTCCATGTATACAGATTGCAGGATCACATTGGTTATACAGCCACGTATATACATACAGCAATACTAGTGTCTATTGTATTCTGCTGTCTTTCCTATCCCCCCTCCCCTTCCCTTCCTTCCCATCACCTCTCTCTACTCAATCTACTGTGACACATTTCTCTCTCTCTTTTTTTTCTTCCCCCTTCACACCATCATATATGTATTTTGTATAACGATGAGGGTCTCCTTCCATTGTTAGGTTATTTAGATTTAGAGTAGTATTTTGGTCAGGAATATCTATTGATTATAGTTTTGGTTTTTCTGTTTATTAGTGATAGGGGTGCATTGAAATCACTTCATGTTATTGCATTAGTGTCTATTTGGGATTTAATGTCAAGATTTTTTTTTAATGTAATTAGATGCACTGATGTTTGAGGTGTAGATATTTACTGTCATTCTATCTTCTTGCCTTGTTCCATTTGCCATAATGCAGTGCTCTTCTACATCACTTCTGGTTTATTTTTGCTTGAAGTCTGCTCTGTGAGATATGAGAATATCCATTCCTGTTTGTTTTTGGACTTCCATTTGCATGGAATATTTTTTTCATCCTTTTACTTTAAGCCTATGAGCATCTTTGCCTCTGAAATGAATCTTGCAAACAGTTGGATATTGTTTTTTTAATCTATTTTGCAAATCTATGTCTTTTAACTGGGGAATTGAGACCATTAACCTTTAGTGTTGTTATGGATAGATGTTTGTTATTTCCTGTCATCCAAAACCCATTTTAGTGTGACAAATTTTAGAGTTGGAAGCATGAAAAATATGAAAATATACAATGGTGATTTTATTTTTACTTTTTCTTCCTGCTGTACAATTATTACTTCAGTACATATTATAAAGTCCTAAACAATAAAATCATTGTATTTTAAAAATTGAAAGTAACTTAAGACCTCTTCTCTAGGTCAAGCCTTTCAGTAAAGCAAGTTCAGAATGCTTCCAACAGGGAGTTCCCAAATTAAAAATGAATTTTTTTCTTTTAATATTTATTTTTTAGGTGTAGATGGACACAACACAATGTCTTTATTTTTATGTGGTGCTGAGGATCGAACCCGGGTCCTGCCTATGCTAGGGGAGTTCTCTACCCCTGAGCCACAATCCCAGTCTCTTAAAAATGAAATTCTTAATGAGATAAAAATGCTAACCCTTGTTAGCTGCAGGACCGGCTGAATAAATATTAGCTGCAAGGCAGGCTGAATAAATGTTAGTTGCAGGGTGGGCTAAACACTCGACCCCACCCATCTGGTTCCTTTTTGCTTGTTTGCCTCAAGGCTTAACACCTAGCCCTGACCTGTCTAGTGCAAGGGAAACCCATATCTTGGCTCCTGTCGGGTCTGCCTGAAGGCAGAAGATGACACCCTTAGCAACTGCTGTGTGATCCAATCATTGTACGCCAACAAGGCAGCTTGAAGACCCAGAGACCCCATTAGATTTTGGCTATAAAAACTCTCCTGCTGGGCTTCATATTATTACATTAGTGTCTATCTGGGATTTAATTTCTCCCCACTCCCCCACTCTTTGCTCTCTCCTTCTCTCTCTCTCTCTCTCTCTCTCTCTCTCTCTCTCTCTCTCTCCACACACACACACCCCCCCTTCCCTGTCAATCAGACACCGCCACAATAAAGAAAGATCTCTTGGTTGCTCCGAGTGTTGTGGTCAATTTCCTTTCAACCCTAGTTTTCTGTTTTGTATCTCTTGTCAAGTCCTTTTTTTCCCTCTAAGGCCTAAACATCCTTAATATTTTATTTCTCTAAAGGCAGGGTTTTCAGAGCCTTCATCTTTGTCATTTAGAATTACCCAATTTGCCACTGACCCACTTAAAATATATGTGGTCATTACATAAATTAGCATGTCTACAGGTAAAGAAAAGCCCAACTAAAAGTATTACCGTAAAATTGGTTTAAATATAAGTAGTTTGTTGTAACAAACCATGTATTTGGAAACAGATGTTTCCACAGGCTTACTGATGTTATCAAGGACAGAGTCTTCCAGTCTTCTCTACCATCCTCAACACAGAGGATTTAATCCCCATACTTGGTCTCATGGTTGCAAGCAAAACTTCCTGAAACATAGCCACATCCAAAGGTAAGAAAATAAAAAGTATTTTCCTTTGTGTATTTCTTTTAATTCAAACTCCCAGAAATTCCTCAGCATGCTTCCTAGTTACATCTTACTGTATTTAAATGCATCACATTCCTGCTTATACCATCATTGGTTAGGATGAACCATCCCCAGGGCTAGAGTACTGATTCTGCCCTGAACACATGGCCACATGGGACAGAACCTAGTTAAAACTGGGACTTGACCTACCAGAAGGGCAGGGAAGGGAATGGATCTGAGTAGGGAATCAACATTCTGCTAATTACCCAAACTGAATACTTACATCAGGAAAGTCTGATTGATGAGGAATTTGATGAGAATGTGGCATTCACTCATCAGCTGACTCATGTTTTTCTAAAAAAATAATGTAGCAGGTAGTAGGCCCAATGGAATACCAGCTACTTCCCTGCCTATGTAGATTTACTCTAGTTGGAGAGATAGACAAGGAGACAATTTCAATGTATTATGTAAAATGTTGTACTAAGTACATGTAACCTAGTCTTGGGGAGTTAAAGGAGATGACATTTAATCCACAGTTTAAAGTAAGTGACAACCACAAGTTAGCAGGTGCTAAGCAGAAGAGAGAAGGATATACTGGAGCATGGTCAATTCCATGTGGACTGCAATTACTGGTCTAGATATTATTATTTTCAGGGTTAGGATTATGTTTACTTGTTTTTTAAGCTGTTTATCTTTTGTATGTAATTTGTACTGATTTATATTTATCCATCAGGACTGTTTTTTTTCTTTTATCTTGGTACCAGGGATTGAACCTAGGAGTGCTTAACCACTGAGCCACATACCCAGTACTTATTTTCTGAGACAGTGTCTCACTAAATTGCTTAAGGCCTTGCTAAACGTCTGAAGCTAACTTTGAACTTAATACTGCTTCACTTCAGCCTTCCAAATTGGTGGGATTACGGGCATGTGCCACCACACCTGGCTTCATCAGGACTTTTTCATTCAAGCATGTTCCTGCTGAGTCACGTCTCTCCTGTATATTTATAACTGATTTTTTTTTCACCTTATAAGCCTCATTTACTTCACTTTGTTTAGGCTTAGTATTAGGGCAGGAATCAGCAAATTTTTTTTCTGCAAAGGGTCAGATTAAGTATTTTATGGTCTTGATTAACAACTCTGCCATTATCAAGTAAAATTAGCTACAGATGGTACGTAAATGAATGGACATAGCCATGTTCCATAAAATTATTAATAAAAAATTGGTAGTAGGCCATTATCTTACCAGCCTTTGATGTAACCTACATTGCCTTTATTCTGGTCCCAGGGTAACTTACACCCTGCACCAGGAAAATGAGTTTCCATCTCATCGCAGCCCATCCTATATAAAGACAGTGACCTGACAAAGAAGCAACATGATGTAGATCTGTAATTAAATGATTTTATTAATCATATTGACAACCAGACACCAGATGAAGCTATATTTCCAAATACCTAAGCCACAGGTTGGTTAAACATTTATATTGTGAGCATCTGGTTAGCTTTTTGTCGTGAAAAAATGCCTGAGAAAAAGGAGTAGAGAATTATTTTGGCTCAGTTTCAGAGGTTTCAGTCCATGGTTGGCTGGCTCCACTGCTTTATGCCTGAGCTCATGTGAGGCAGAACATCATGACAGAATGGCTGCTCATCTAGCAGCAGGAAGCAGCAAGATAGACTATTTCAGGGTATCCTCCCCAACCTCAAAGACCTTCCTCTAACTAAGACTCACCTATGGTTTCCACCATTTTACAATAATGCCATGAAATTATTAATCTAATAAATTAATGCATGTTTGAAATCAGAGCCTTCATGGTCTAATCACTTCCCAGAAGCCCCACTTATGAAAATTGGGGGTGAAGCCTTCAACACATGTGCCTTTGCGGGACATTCTAGATCCGAACCACAATACTACCCATTCCTTTTTACATCTCTTAATTCCACCCAAATTCCCAAGAAGACCTCAGATGGGCAAACTTTTTCCCCCCTTGATTAACATACCATTATATTACATTGTGGTTTGATGTCCTTGACAACGTTATTTTGTCTGATTAAAAATATGTGAAAGCTGTATATTCCTTTCCTCTTAGGGTACACTGCAAGCATTTGTTAAACTAACCTACATTTCATCCTTTTTATTAGTTTTCTATGGCTGCCATAATAAATTACCACAAATTTATTTTATGGTATAGTAGGTTAGACAGCATGGCTCTGCTGGATCCATTACTAGTCAAAGGTTGAAATCAAGGTGTCAGTAGGACTGACTTTCTTTCAGGAGGCTCTGGGGGTGGATCTGATTCCAAGCTTTAGGTTGTTTGTCCTGTTTGCTGACTGCGGAAGCTTGTAGAGACCGCCTATGTTCCTTAGCTCCCCACTTCCTTCCTCAAAGCAACAACAGTACTAGTTCCTATACTTAAAATCCTTGTAACCTCATGTCTTCTACTCCACATGGAGAAAGTCCTGTAGTTTTAAGGACTCCTTGATTAGATTGGGGCCAGTTGGATAATCAAGATAATGTCCCTATCATAAGATCTCTAGCCTCCACTACTACTGCAAAATCCTTTTTGCTATGTGACAGAATATACACATTTTGGGAAGGAAAGTAAACATTTGGGGTTCATTATTCTGCCCAACATCTTTTGGTTCTTTTCTTTGTTCTATTTTTGTAACACAACTGCTTAAATTTTATACTTAGTTCTAATATGTTTTTTAGCATATTAAGTATTTTTATTTGTTATTTCTCATTATTAGCTAAGTAGACAAGTCACATTTGTACAACCACAGAATGCTTTTCCTCTCATAACACATCATGAACATTTCCCTCTGTGATTATGAGTTCTTTATAAACATTAATCCTGTAATAACTCATGGAGTAGCTATAGTAAGATTTATCAATTACTCTATTATTCATCATGTGGTATTTTCCCAGTGTTTCACTATTGTACAGAACTCTGTAATGCATATCTTTGTACCAAGAGAATTGTGTATACATTGGATTAATTTCTTAGGATTGATTCTCGAAAGTATAATAACTGCATCAAAACACATTAATTTCCTTAGAGTTTGTTTTCCAAAAGTTTGACAAAGTTTATAGTCTCAGAAGTACTCTCACCTAGTAGTGAATATCATCATTAAAAACAAAACAAACACATTTTTGTAAAATTTATAGGTAAGTCTACATCTTGTTCTTTTATTTTTCATAATTACTGGTGAGGATAAAGATTAAGTGACAAAAATTTTGTCATTTTTTTGTTTTTACTTTTAGGATGTAAGCATTTATCTCAAAGTTGTATAATTGCTATAGATACTGACATTGCTATAGCTACTGACTATCACATTTACAAAAAATATAGCCTGATTCATTTGACTGCACACATATTTAACACTTCTAAACTTCATCGAAGAAAAAGCAAAAGGGAAACCTGTCAAATAATCGAGACCAAAATATTTGTTAGTCTTTAGTTTTATCATCTCCTTTCACCATTATTCAATTTTGGTTTTAAAGTAAATTTGTTATATTATTAGTACATAATAAGTACAGTGTTCCTGTAGAAAATGTGAAAATCATTGTACTTATTTCCCAGTATTTCCTACTCTTCTTTCATAATAATAGAATTCCCAGTTTTCAGGTGGTTGCCTAGAATAAATAAATATAGATAGATATTATAGATGGATATTTCTAAGCCTCTTAGGCAGCTAAGGTAGTCACTGATCAAACTTATGTACTACTCAAATTTCCTTAAAGGGAGGGGCCTGTCCTTACTTATTTCTTTTTTCCTTCCCACCAACTGGAACACAAATATTTCCTCCCAAGTGATGGGGATGGAGATCAGGTGTGTGTGGTAGCACTGAAAGCCAAGTGAAAAATGAATAAAAAGCTAGTGATTAGTTATTTTAAATGCTGCTAAATGGTAAAAAAGATGAGGAATGATAGTTGACAATTAGATTTAACAACATGGATATGGCCAATGACCTGAAAATAACAGTTTCAATGGAGTAGAGATCTATTTGCAGTGAGGCTGGAGAGAATAAAAGGTGAGAAATTGGACAGAATGAGCTCTTCAAGTGGTTTTACATTTTGAAAGAGAAGCTAAGCACATAGGTCACAGTCTAAACTGAAACACATTTGAAAAGGGCACCATTAATAATTAAGCCAAGAGTTATTAATTAAGTATAAACTGCAACTGTCATGCAACTGGAATAAATCTGTTTTGTAAAGGAAAACAGAGGCTGTGACTGGAGGAGAATTGGTATAGATTGTTGGATTCTTTCTTTTTTTTTTTTAAATAAGGGAAAAAAATAGTGGGAATGACCTAGTAGAGAGGAAAATTTTTGTGATTGAGGAAAGAAAGGACATTTTTTGAGCAATGTCCTTGAGTAGGAGAGGGGAATGATATATAATGCACAACAGGAAGGGTTGATTTTAGCAGAAGCACATAGAAGACAATAGACAAATGCAGGTGGGTGGGCTGATATGGTCATAGGAACTTATGGAGATTTAAAAAAATTTTTTTTAGTTATACACGGATAGCATACCTTTATTTTATTATGTGGTGCTAAGGATCTAACCCAGTGCCTCACACAGGCTAGGCAAGCGCTCTGCCACTAGCTACAGCCCCAGCCCTTGTGGAATTTTTAAATGAAGTTTTATATTTTCTCACTGAAATAGGTAGTTAAGAGTGAGGGTTAGGGAAGAAGTAGAGGGTTTCAGAGAAGATATGAAATAGTTTTTATGGAAGAAAGGAAGAATAAATGGAATAGAAAATACACTGGTTGCCAAGCAGCAATTAGGGTCCAATGGCAATTAATAATCATGTGTTTTAAGTGAGACCAATCAACAGGGTTATGTGTTATTCTCCAGTCAGGTTTCATTGTGCAGGTATAGTTATGGAAAGGGCTGAAAATTGAATATAATGAGATTTTATTGTTATTGCAAATACAATAAAGAGGCAAGAGTATTCAGAGAGTATGCAATAATTTAATAATTTTTATCATTTTATAATTTGGCCATGTATAATTTAAACTAGTAAATTAGTTTCACAGGATCGGTATAACTAAGTACCACAACTGGCTTAAAACAACAGATATTTCTTGTCTCACAGTTCTAGAGGCTAGAAGTCTAAAAATCAAGGTTGTTGGCAGGCCAAACTCCTTAGGCTCAAGCAATCCTCCTGCCTTAGCCTGCTGAGCAGCTGGGACTATAAGTGTGTGACATCAAGTCTAGCACATCTCATTCCCCCCACCCCCCCCCATGTTTTTTATTGGTGCATTATAGTTGTACATAATGGTGGAATTCATTATTGCACATTCATATATGTACACAATATAACAATGTAATTTGGCCAATATTATTCCCTTTCCCTCCCCTTGTCCCTTTCCTCTACTGATCTCCCTTTGATTTCCATGAGACTGCCCCCCTCACAACATTTTTCCTCTCTAGCTTTCAAATATGAGAGAAAACATGCTCCTTGGCTTTCTGAATTTGGCTCTAAGTTATATCTATTTTCCTGCAAATGACAATTTCATTCTTTATGGTTGAATAAAACTCAATTGTCTATATATTCCACATTTTTTAATCCATTCATCCATTGACAGACATCTGAGCTGGTTCCAGTTTGGTTGTTAATTTTGGGTACGTATGTCTCACTGTAGTATATGACTTTAATGCTTTAGGATAAATACTGAGGACTGGTATATATGGGTCCATGCCTAGACTTTTTGAGGAGATTCCATACTGATTTCCATAGTGGTTGTACTAATTTACAATCCCACCAACAGTGTAAAAGTGTTCCTTTTTCTTTATATCCTCTCCAGCGTTTATTATTGTTTATATTCTTTATGGCTGCCATTCGGACTGAAAAGTGAGATGAAGCCTCAGTGTAGTTTTGGTTTGTGTTTTCCTAATTGCTAACAATGTTGACCATTTTTTAAAATTTATTTATTAGTCATTTGTATTTTTTATTTTGAGAAGTGTCTATTTAATTCATTTGTCCATTTATTAATTAGGTTATTTGGGTTTCGTATTAAGTTTTTTGAGTTCTTAATATATTCTGAATACTAATTCTCTGTCAGAGGAGTAACTACAAAGATTTTCTCCCTTTCTACAAGTTCTCTCTACATTCTTAATTGTTTCTTTCCTGTGCAGAAGATTTTTAATTTGATGCTATCCCATTTATTAACACTTTGGGATTATTTTCTGAGCTTTAGGAGTTCTACTAAGGAAGTTGTTGCCTGAACCTATATGTTGGAGTATTTACCCTACATTTTCTTCTAGGAATAGCATTGTTCCTAGTCTAATTCCTAGGTCTTTGATACATTTTGAGTTGACTTTCTAGAGCATCTAATTCTTGAAATGTTGAAAATAGAGCTCTTGGTTCTCTTTTCTCCATCTTCCCTCTCCACTTGTAACCTATTAATTTTTTGGTCCTTACTATTTTAATAAATAACACTATCACCACCGCACAGCCAAAAGTCTGGATCCCTAATTCTACAGTGTCCCTTAACTCATCCTCATACACATGCAGTCCTAAACTTGTCCTATTGAGTCTCTCTACATATTTCCAATTTATCAACTTCTCTCGATTTTCACATTTTTTTCCAGTCCAAGAGACAATTTCTTCAGTAACCTTCTAACTCTACCTCCTCTCCCTCATCTGACTTTTAAAAGAGGAACCAGTATGATCTTCCTAAAATAAAATACAGAGCTGGTTTGTGGCTCAGAGGTAGGTCTGCCTAGCACACATGAGGTACTGGACTCAATCCTCAGCACCACATTAAAACATAAACAAAATTATAAAAATATAAAATATAGATGTCACCCCTCTGCTTAAAACACATTAGGAATCTTTAATACACTTAAAACTTCGTCTCTAACATGGAACACCAAGGCTCATAGGATCTGACTCTGCCTAAAATACTTTGTGCTTGCGTGTCTGCACTCCAGCCTTAAGGAAATGCCCACATGTCATTCCTTCTGACTGGAATGCTCTTCTGTCGACTCTAAATTATTCTTGGTTTTCAAGTCCCAGCTTAAATGTCATTTGTTTTTGTTTTTAATTTTTTTTTTTAGTTGTAGTTGGATGCAATGCCTTTATTTTATTTATTTATTTTTATGTGGTGCTGAGGATCGAACCCGGCGCCTTGCATGTGCTAGGCAAGCACTCTACTGCTGAGCCACAATCCCAGCCCCATCATTTGTTTTTAACGTAATTTGAATATATATTTATTAAAAAATAATTAATTAGATGTAACAGTTTTATTGGATTCATTGATCACTGCCACTTCTTTCATAACTTGACTTGCCCTTTTTGGGTTATTTTGATTTGTCTTAGTTATCTTTAATATTTTCAACCAAAAATTTCAGGAAGGGCAAATAGGTATTTTTATGGAGAGTGTGCCCTCAATTAAAAAAATAGTGTATATTGATTTTTTTTAGATTTTTCAGGTTATAATATTTTTTTCTCTCATAAAGGAGGTATTGTTGATTTCCCACTCAACAGCCATTTCTCCTTATTCATATTAGCAAAAGACTGGTTTTATTTGTGTAATCCACTCTTCCTTACCTAGCCATGCTCTTTAATGAGCCAATTGCATTCTCCTTAAAAGTGTTTAGCTTAGGAATGAGTGTGGAACACAACTCTAGCTATTGCAATTGTTTATCTTGTTCTGCTTGATTTTTGTTATTTCTACATGTAATGCCTGGAACTAGAGGACCATCTCATGAATGAGAGGATGAATAACTCGAGAGCACTGATTCCCTGGACTTGGTAAAGCAAAAAAAATGGAAAGAATGGTCCTTGATCTACTAAATTAGACATTTTTGGGAATAAGTAGAAATCCTAATATGAGATAATAAATCTGCTTTACTGTTTATACCAGCTGTACTGGATTTTCTATTTCTTGTGGTTAAAGATCTCTTACTCAACTTCTAATTTTATATGTTGTTCTATTGCTTCTTCAGGGAAATATGAACATGGCATGATGTTTGCTCCTGTACATACAACTGGTTTTCATTGACTGATTGCTAACAATATTTTTAAAAAATATTTGACATTTTAAAAATAGTAATGTCTAGTTATTGGCCTCTGTTTTCTTCTTGGCATTTGCTCCTTAACAAATTCAAGTCTCTGTAATACTAAAAGTTTTAATTATTTCACTAATCTTTGCCTTTTCTCCTGCTTCTTCTGCTAATCTTTCTTTAAATTTATGACCACGAACAATGACTACTAAATAAGTCATCAGGGCTGCCTAGTAATCCCTCTATACCCACTTTTTAACACAAAAAGGACTAGGGATGTGACTTCTAGTCAACTATTTAATGCTTTTTCCCCTTCCTAAAGACCCCTCCAGCACTCCTCCCATGTCTCATTCCAGTTCATGACTTTGCTTATAGTTTCACTGTGAAGATGGAGTAATCAAAAGATGATTTTGGCATCTTCCTACCTTGTGTCAGACATGAATATATCCCCACTTGTATCTCTCTTAAGAAAAGCCTAGCTGTCCATTTGCAAGGAAGCAGGGCTGACAGCTCCCAGCCATTAATGCCTTCAGAGTTCAAACCGAGGCCATAGGTTTCTCGAGTATCCCCCAGCCAACGACAGAGCAAGAAAAGTGTGCAAGAGCTTGTCCATTTCCACCATGGTGGGACTCCTCTAATGAGCAGTCTTGCCTTTGGAGCTGTGCTGACAGAGCCGGTTAGGACAGCGTCACCGAAGTCTACATTGTTGTCTATGTGCCTGACACATATTTCTTCTTTTTACAGGAGTCATTCATTCTCTTGTAAACATTTTAGGTTCCTCATTATGTCTCAATTTCTTCTTCCTGGAAAACAACTTGCAACACCTCTTAAATGTCTTCGTCTAAAAATGTCTGTGCACTATGTGGGCTGCCATTTTAGGCCAAGTCCTCCACTTCTGCATGTCTATAAATCATTCATGGATTTTTCTCCTGAAAGTATTCCCTCTCCCTCCTAGGTCATCAGTTTTTCTCTTCCTATAGTATGTTTTCCCCCCTATAAAATCTCTCATAAAACAAATGAAGAAAAAACTCTTTTGTCCCATCCCATTTTTATCTGTTTTTATTTTTATTTTTGGTTCTGGGGATTGAACCCAGGGGTGCTTAACTACTGAGTCACATCCCTAGTCCTTTTTGTGTTTTGAAACAGCATCTTACTAAGTTGCTTAGGACCTTGCTAAGTTTCTGAGGCTGGTTTTGAACTTAGCCTCCTGAGCCACTGGGATTACAGACATGCACCACCATGCCCAACATCACTTCTACCTTGAACCAGCTCATTTGGCTTTTGTCCCTAATTGAAACTGCTCTTGTCCAGTTCCAACTTTGCTTCAGTTTTCTGTCCTCATTTTACCTGATTTCTCAGCACCATTCCATCCAGTTGATCATTCTCTCCTTTTGTGGGAGGGCGGCATGGACAGATAACCAGGGATTGAATCCAGGGGTGCTTAACCACTGAGCTACATCCCCAGCACTTTTTTATTTTGAGGCAGGGTCTTGCTAAGTTGCTTAGGGCCTCACTAAGTTGCTAAGGCTGGCCTTGCTCAAACTTGCAATCCGGCTGCCTTAGTCTCCCCAGCTCCTGGGGTTATAGGTATGTACCATCAGGCCTGGTTCATTCTTTCCTTTCAACTCTTCCTTCATTTGGCTTTCAAGCCCCAGTCTCTCCCATGTCTTTCTCCCTCTTCTCACTGGCTGCCCCCTTCAATCTCTTTTACTGAATCTTCTATATATTTCTGAATATTTCACAACTCAGTCCTTGGACTTTTCTTGCCCATATTCACTTCCTAGGTGATCTCCTCTGGTCTCCTGAATATAAATACCACGAGTGCATTGACTGTTCCCAAATTTATATTTCCAATCTTGACTTCTTCCCTGGATTCTACACTCATATATTTAGCTTCTATTTGGGTATTTCCTTCTTTCTACTTTGGGTCATTAGCCATACCACACAGAGAGGAGGGGGCATTGATTTTGATAATTTGAAATGAGTCCATTTATCAAGATTTTCTATTTCCTTAAGTTGTAGAATTATGAATAATATTAAATAATTTTATTTTGAGAAAATAAACTACTGTTGATAACTACTGCATTGCCTATATTCACCAAGAAAAATAACTTTAAAATTAATAATAATAATAATATTATTTTAATATTGAAATTAAATAATATTATTTTATCTAGTTTTTTCTGTTTCTGACTTCATATCCCCTTGTTTCTTTTTGTTATGTGATTTTTTCCAGAGACAGGTTTGAGGTTGGTTTGTTTTTTATAAAGATATATTTTGGGCTGGAGATGTGGCTCAGCGGTAGCGCGCTCGCCTGGCATGCGTGCGGCCCGGGTTCGATCCTCAGCACCACATACCAACAAAGATGTTGTGTCCGCCGAGAACTAAAAAAAAATAAATATTAAAAAATTCTCTCTCTCTCTCTCTCTCTCTCTCTCTCTCTCTCTCCCCTCTCTCACTCTCTCTTTAAAAAAAAAAAATAAAGATATATTTACTGGATACTTAAAGTAATTCAGGATATATGTTAGTTATTTTCAGATATGTAATTTGAGTAATTTAGTGAAAAAAAATTTCACTTCTTCTACTGATGACTCAAAAAGATGTTGATAAACTATATGCTTCATTTGCATTATAATTTTGCCGGCTTTCAATATCATAGTTATTAGCATTTAGTTTCTGGAATCTATGCTTTTATGTTTTGAAAATGAAAACATCTGTGCATCTTTAGTCTTCTGGCAATTCCTGTGTTCTTCTCCATTTCTCAAAATTACTGACAGTGGTTCCATGGTTACATCACCTAGTATTGTGTTTTATGCCCATGGATGTGATTCATTGCCAGCTGAAGATTTGAACCAGTTTAGAGGAAACTAGATGCATTCTTGGTAAGCTTCAATTATCTTATATTAATGCTGATTTTAATGCTTTTAAGTTTTAAAGTTATTTTTCTTGGTGAATATAGCAATGCAAATGCTGTTATCAACAGCGATTTATTTCCTCAAACAACAGAACTTTCCATTCTAATTTTTTCTGGCTCCAGTAAAAAATCCAAAATGATTTATTGATTTTTGTTGTTTTAAAATGTGTGGTAAGAATATGTTTTAAAAGAAAGATCAATTTTCCTTGTTTGCCTATTTTAATATTTAAATTTTGATAAATTGTATACGTCAATGGATGGTATTGAACATGCTTAATTTTCTCTAAATATCATCCTGCTCTGGAGAATTAAGAATGAATGGATTCATAAAGATAGATATATAAATCAATGGAATAGAATTGAGAATCCAGAAATAATTCACATTATGTGGTCAATTGATTTTCAGTAAAGGTGCTAAAGAAAATCAATGGGAAAAGAATGGTATTTTCAAAAAATAGTTTTTAAGAGCTCAGGTTGTAGCTCAGTGGTAGACCACTTGCCCAGCACATGTGTGAGGCACTAGGTTTGATGCACATGGAAAAAAACTGAATTTTTATTTTTTCTTCTTGTCACATGCCAAAATTAACTGAAAATGGATCATATATGGGGCTATGGTTGTGACTGAGTAGTAGAACACTTGCCTAGCATATATGAAGCACTGGGTTTGATCCTCAGCACCACATGAAAAATAAATAAAATAAAGGTATCCAACTATAACTAAAAATTTAAAAATGGATCATATATCTACATTTAAGGACAAAACACATGTATTCTAGGACATAGCACAGAAGAATAATCTTTTAAATTTTTATTTATTTTTTAATTAAATAATTTATTTATTTTACAATAGGATGCATTTTGATAGAAGAACAATATTCATAACCTGGGGATAAGACATAAAAGGCACAAATCGTAAATGAAAATATTGTTAAACATTTCAAAAAATTAAAATTTTTTGTTTGTTGAAACCTTTAAGTAAATGAAAAGGCATACTAAAGCTTTAGAGAAAATATTTGCAAAATGTTCATTTGACAAAACATTTGTATCCAGATCTATTTAAGAATTTTTAAAAAATATTTTTAAAATTGTAGATGGACACAATATATATATTTATTTATTTTTATGTGGTGCTGAGGATCAAAGCCAATACCTCATACGTGGGAGGTAAGTGCTCTACCACTGAGCTACAACCCCACCCCTTATTAAGAATTTTGTAACTTAATAATTAGATGTACAGTAACTAAAAAACAAACACACCCCCCCCACACACAAGTAAAAGATTTAAACAGATGACTAACAAAAAGATGCCCAATTTCATTGACTATTAGATAAATGCAAGCTAAAATGACAAGAAGATTCTACTGTTTACAAATTTGAGTATCTTAAAAAGACTGAAATGTCATATAAAGATGTGCAGTTGGGACTCCCCTGTGTTGCTGGTAGAAATACTAAGTAATATATCCACTGAAAAACAGTATGGTAATGTCTTAAAAATGAAACTATACTTACCACATGACCTAGCAATTCTCCTCCTAGATGTTCACCTAAGAACATGAAAATATATGTTCATAGCAACATTGTTCATAATAACCACACAATGGAAACAAATAGCTGTCAACTGGTGCCTATGATCAAAATGTGTCATGTGAATTTAACAGAATATAACTCAGCAAATAGTATACTGACATTCAGAACATAGAGGAATCTCAAAGACATCATGGTAAGTTGGTAAATAAGAGAAATCAGATATAAAAACACATAAAATATGAATATGAAATTCTGGAAAAGGCAAAGGAATGTCATATATTAGGTCAGTGCCTGCCTTGTAGCTGTGGGGAGAAGGAGAAGAGATGGCTGGACTAAGGAGGGACATAGGGGTTTGGAGAGGCTGATTAAAGTGTACTAACATTTGATTTTGGTAGGGACTGCACAATTCTATACATTATACAACTTTATATTTAAAATGGGTGAACTTTGATATGTAAATTATTTTTCAGTAGTGGCTTTAGAGGTATATATGTTATACTTCAAGGTGGTATCTTTTAAAGAAAGAAGTTGTTCCTGATAAACTTCTGTTTAAATGTCTAGCAGTCCATTTTCTAGGAAGCATAATTGTCTTTGCTCAATACAGCAATAATATTTAAAAATACAGTCATATTATAAATAATTTATAGACTATCATGATTTGAGTAATAGGCTATGGATTGTGAGATTATTAATTTAATAGTAAGGTTTCTAGCAAACTCCAGTATTTGATATTTAATTATCCCTTACTCTCTTATGTCTGTTATAAATTCAGGAATGTAAAAGTAATCCAAAATATATTTGGATAGCTTACTTGAGATTACAATGTCTGCACATTAAAATTATAAGCATATCTGTAATGCAAGTGCTGGTCAATTCACTGTGAATAATATAGTATATTATTTGCCAGAATGAAAGGTTTACACAGGGGATAATAATGTATAGTTAAATAAATTTACACCAAGATATTTATAACTTTTCATCATTTTTGCTACCACTATCATCATCACCATCTACTTTTAGAAGAGTAAATTTTTTATTTCTGATTCTGGATTAAATTTTTAGGAGCAATCCACGAGAATAAATGGTCATTTTTGTTAACAAAGAAATGAGCATATTGCCAACAATCAATAATGCATTTCACAAATTGTTTTCTGGAATAATAGATTATTCCAATAGCAGTCATTTGAGAAGAAATGCAAGTCACTTACAATTTAAAATAATTTCCAGGGATGAATATAAAAATGCTTCTCTTTTTAACCAAATATAACATAGATTATAGTTTAAAACTTACCCCCCCAAATGCCGTTTATTCTATGAATATTATTTTGAATGAAGTCATTTGCCTCTTAGATTCAAATGTAAAGTAAGCTAACAGAATTAGGGAAAATGAAATAAATCTCTTTGGTTCTATAAAATGGTACCTCTTCTAGGTCTTTATCCTATAATATTAGTGCTACAAATGGAATTGAGTGCTCCCCAAAATTTGTATGTTAAAGACCTAGCCTCCACATAATTGCATTTAGAGACAGAGCATAAAAGCTAAATGAGGTAATAGTCCTGATCCAATAGGATTAGTATCCTTATAAGAGATACCAGACTCTCTTCCTACAAACACTCAGAGGAAAGGCTGTGTGAGGACATAATAAGATAGCCTTCTGCAAGCCAGGAAGATAGAGAAAGAGAGAGACCTCACTAGAAACCACATTTGTTAGCACCTGGATGATGGACTTCCAGCCTCTAGAATGGTGAAAAAATAAATTTCTACTATTTCAGATATCAGTCTATGGTATTTTGTTATTGTAGCCTGAGCTAATACTGAATAGCACTTGATGTACTAAAGCAAACTATAAATTTATTCCTGGGGCTGGGGATGTGGCTCAAGTGGTAGTGTGCTCGCCTGGCATGTGTGCGGCCCAGGTTCGATCCTCAGCACCACATACAAACAAAGATGTTGTGTCTGCCAAAACTAAAAAAATAAAAGAAAATAAATATTAAAATCCTCTAAAAAATTTATTCCTAAGGAATATATATGCCCTAACCTGGGTGTGGTAGTGTGAATTTATAGTCTCAGCTACTTGGGAAGCTGAGGACTTCAAGGCCAAACTGGGCAATGTAGCAAGAACCCATCTCACAACAAAACAAAACAAACACACAAACAACAACAATTGGAATATATATCCCTGATTTTGTTTTGGATCAATAAACTTTCTTATAAACCCTCTCTTCTTTGAAAGCTATGATAGTTAATGGTTCAAAATTTCTGGTCCCAAAGAGTATGCAGTTAAGCAAGTGACTGTTAAATCACTAACATTTATTCTAACATGGTACTTATGGCCTTAGTTGATAGAACAGCAGCATTCTAGAAACTTTATCTGATAAATACAATTTCTATGACATTAAGGTGCAAATGTATATCTCAGGACAAGTATAGATGTGAAAAATACAACTTTCTTATGTGTTTCTGGTATTCATCTTAATTTGGGATTTCATTCTGCCTGGGAGGTAGAAATCTATCTCAATCTATCTCACTTGTAGAAATCTATCTCAATCTATCTAACTTAACAGACGTGCACCTTGCTCAGTTTGTGGTGAAATTCTGGGAAACTTACACAGGGGAGCCCTCTGACCCCTAATATACCATCACCCCTTCTGGTCTTTGGTTGATTAAGGAGAGGTTGCTATTTGAATTCCCATTCTCACTTCTGCCATACTCAGGTGCAAGAGTGTTCTGTGGCATCTACTTCGCTATGATATGTGAGGAGATAATTTTTGTGAGGAGTCTAAGACCCTATTTACTTTATCTTGAACAAATGGTAACAATCATTTCTTTTCTAGGGTCATGCTCTCTTCCTGGACAAAGCTGTAGGTCTGCTCTTCTCCTGGGGGTTCACAAACCTATTTGAGGACTTTGTTGCTATTTATCGTTAGCTTGGTTTGGGTTTCAGAGCATAGGATATCCCTTTCTGATACATATCTTTGATAGAAGTACCTTTTAAAATATGGCACTTGTTAAATTAACACATAGTAATCATACATATTCATGGGATAGTGTGACAGTTGAGTATGTGTGTATTGTGATCAGATCAAGATAACTGCATATCCATAATCTCAGACATTTATCATTTTGTGTGTGTGTGTTTGGAGCATTAAAAATTTCTGTTTACTAGTTTTTGTTTGTTTGTTTTTGGGTTTGGTACCAGAGATTAAACCCAGGGGCACTTAACCACTGAGCCACATCCCCAGCCCTTTTAATTGTTTTATTTTGAGATAAGATCTTGTTAAATTGTGTAGGGTCTTGCTGAGGGTGGATTTGAACTTGTGATCCTCCTGCCTCATTCTCCAGAGTGACTGGGAATATAGGCAAGCACCATGGCACCCGGCTCTACTCATCATTTTGAAATATTCAATTAATTGTTGTCAACCATAGTTATTGTACTGCTCTATAGACTATTAGAAGTCTACAGGATTTTGGAAGCCAAAAGTCAGAGACCTTCAGGCAAGTTCCCAAGTACCTCCTTTGAGTCTGTCTTTTGGGCGAAGGTGGGTGCTGATGGTAAAGGTGAAGGGAACATGAGAGAAGGATTTTTTTAAAAGTTTTCTCTGTCCTCATTTTAAAAAATGAGTCTTTTAAAAATCTTTTAATTGGTGCATTGCAATTATATATTATGGTGGGATTCATTGTGACTTATTTGTATATACACATAACTTAATTTCGTCATTTTCTTTTTCTTTCTTTTTTTTTTTTTTTTTTTTTTTTTTTGGTACTGGGTATTGATCCCAGGGGCACTTAACCACTAAGCCACATCCCAGCCCTTTTTTATATTTTATTTAGAGACAGAATCTCACTATATTGCTTAGGGCCTCGCCAAATTGCTGAGCCTGGCTTTGAATTTGTGATCTAACTGCCTCAGCCTTCTGAGCCACTGGGATTACAGGCGTGCACCACTGCACCTGGCAGTTTGGTCATTTTCATTCCCCAGTACCTCCCCTTAGAATGAGTCTTGAATGTTATGGTCGTTGTTTTTAATGTTCTTGTCTATTTCATAGTCTTTGAAGAAAAGCAGTTCATTTAGTCCCTACCTACTTTAGCAGTTTGAATGTTTCAGTAGTTTCTTTCTTCATCTTTCCTCATTGCCAAGACCCAGAAATTTTTCTATGCTGCCTCCCTAATTATAAATACTGTGACATAACCTGCCTCCCTTTTCTAGACTCCAGATGTTTACAGTCTCTTTTTATTGAGATAGGCTGCAACAATTTACTCTGTGTGTAAATTTTTTAACCTAAAACAACCTAATCTAATCCCAAAACAAGCAAGCAATATATATAACTTAATTCTTCAACTCCTTCATTCAAAATCTTAGATCAAACTTAAAAAGGTCAAATGATACCTATGTTTCTCATTTGTAAATGTCATGCTGGTCATTAAATAGATACTTAATAGCTACTGAATATTATCATAACACTGGGCTGATAGTTTTTAAGAAAAGTAATTCCATGATTAAGAATATTCAGGAGGTCTTTTCCTTTTTTATTTCCTTTTTTTTAAAATTTTATTTTTTAGTTTTTTGGTGAGCACAACATCTTTGTTTGTATGTGGTGCTGAGGATCGAACCTGGGCCGCATGCATGCCAGGCGAGCGTGCTACCACTTGAGCCACATCCCCAGCCCATCCTTTTTTATTTTCATGCTAGATTTGCTCCCTGCAAAAATTCTGAAAAATTCACCCATTTTTATGTTTGAATTGCATTAATCATGTATTTATTAATATTTTTTAATACAACCACAGTATTTTTGCTGATTTTACAATTTTACTTTATGCATGGGAAACACATAGATGCACATTTCCACAGTTTAAATTCCTGAGTGAAGCAATGAACTTAAATGTTTGATCCAGAATAAAACTTTGAGCAAAGTCAGCTCCAATTACTGAAATTTTAAAAATACTCAGAATTCTCCAGATGAGGAAATTTTCATAAGCCTAGTGAACAATACAATCATGTGGATATTGAAGGGAAGTTACTTCTCCTTGATTATTGCTGAATCTCAAAAGCAGTAAGAAATTAGCTCAAGCATTTTAAGATTGGAGCTGTGTATCCCTATAGGAAATGGATTTCTTAAAATTTACCTTTAGTGCTAAATTACCCATCTTTCTGAAATAAAGATATGAATAATATTAACAACCATAAGAACTTTAAAAATTATTGCTTGTAGCCTTACATGGTGGCACATCCCAGTTATTTGGGAGGTCAAGGCAGGAGGATCACAAGTTCAAGCCCAGGCTCAGCAACTTAGCAAGACCCAGTTTCAAAATTTAAAGGGCTGGGTATGCAAGTTAGTGGTAGATCCCCTTGCTCCCAGTAGATTTAATCCACATTACTGCAAAAATAACTAAAAGTAAGTGAATAAGAAATGACTTGTTTGTTTATTTTGCAGTACTAGGGATTGAACCCAAGGGTGCTCTACTATTAAGCTATACCACCAGCCTTTTTTATTTGTAGTTTTAGAGTCTTGCTAAATTAGTGAGGCTGGCCTCAAACTTTGAAACCTCCTGTCTCAGCCTTCCATATTGTGGGATGATTACAGGAATGTACTACTGTACCAGGAAGTAAAAACAACTTGTTTAGATTTAACTCATATTTAATAAACATCTACTAAAGCTAGGTGCCTCCATTCTTTTTAGTTTCATTTAATCTAATCCTCAAAACAGTCACCCTTATTCTGTGCTGAATTGTGTACTTCCAAATTCATATGTTCAAATCCCAACCCATATTACCTCAGAATGTGACTTATTTGGAAATAGTCTTTGCATTGTATTTATTTCTTTCTTTATTTTTTCTTTCCACATTTTTTATTTTTGCATTATAGTTGTCCCTATTGATGGGATTTGTTGTTACATATTTGTACATGCATGTAATATAACAATATAATTTGGCCAATATCACTCCTTAGCTTTTCTCCGTTCCTTCCTATCTTCTTCCCCTCTCTGGTCCCTTTCCTTTACTAATCTCCTTTTGATTTTCATGAAATCCTTACCCTACCTTTCTTTTCATTTTTCCTCTGTAGCTTCCAAATATAAGAGAAAGCATATGGCACTTCACTTTCTGAATTTGGCTTATTTCACTTACCATAAGAGTGCCCTTCATTTTGTTGCAAGTGACATCATTTTGCTTTTCTTCATGGCTGAATAAAACTCAACTTGTGTATATATACCACATTTTCTTTATCCATTCATCCATTGATGGACACCTAGGCTATTTCCAGAGTTTGGTGGTTGTGAATTGTGCTGATAAACATGGGTATGCATGTATCACTATAGTGAGATCACTTTAATTCTTTAGGATAAATGCTGAGGAGGAGTATAGCGAGTGGGTCATGTGGTGGTTCCATGCCTAGTCTTTTGAGAAATCTCCATAATGGTTGTACTAATTTGCAATCCCTCCACATCCTCTCTAGCATTATTGTTTGTATTCTTTTTTTTATTGTTTGTATTCTTGATAATTGCCATTCTGACTGTGTGAGGTGAAATCTCAGTGTAGTTTTGATTTGCATTTCCCTAATTGCTAACAATGTTGAACATTTTTCATGTATTTTTTGGCCATTCGTATTGCTTCTTTTGAGAAAGTTTAGTTCATTTGCTCATTTATTAATTGGGTCAATTGTTTTTCTTTTGGTGTTAAGTTTTTTGAGTTTTTAAATATATTCTGGATATTAATCCTCTGTCAGAAGAGTAGCTATCAAAGATTTTCTCCCATTCTATGAGTTCTTAATTGTTCCTTTGCTATGCAGAAACATTTTAATTTGATGGTGTGCCATTTATTAACTCTTGGCATTACTTCCTGAGTTTTAGGGTCCTATTGAGAAAGACTTTGCCTGTGCCCATTTGCTGGAGTGTTGACCCTATGTTTTCTTCTAGAAATTGCATAATATCTGGTCCAATTCCAAGCTCTTTGATCCATTTTGAGTTGATTTTTGTGCAGGGTGAGAGATATGGTCTATTTTCATTCTTCTATATATGAATAACCAGTTTTCCCCATTGAGACAGGAAGTAACCTAGTTAAAATAAATCATTAGTATGGGCTCTAATCCAATATGACTGGTATCCTTGTAAGAAAATCAGCACAAAACCACACATGGAGGGAAAACAGAGGACATAGGGAAAAGACAAGCCAACCCCGCCAAGCCTTGATCTTGTACATCTAGCCTCCAGAACTGTGAGGGAAATACATTTCTATTATAACCAGTTTTCCCCATGGAGACAGAAATGTCTCCATGGGGAAAACTGGTTATCCACAGAGTGGTACTTAGTACTTTGCCATAACTAAGTACCACTCTGTTATGGCAAACCTAGCAAATTATTATGCCTGTCAAGGTGTATTATTATATTCCTCCTGTAGGCACTACAGGCTCTACAAGTTTTCAAACAGAAGAAGCTCCACCAGACTTGAAACCCAGATATTCTGATTCAAACCCAGGTCTTCTGACCACAATGCTAGTGCTTTTTCTATTATAAAACTGTAATTTGCAGCATAATGGAAAGAGTGCTTTGGAGAAAATTTAGGTACCAATGTAGAAGACACATATATTTAGTCAGATGTGAGCTACCGAGTCCACAAAAATCACAATGACTCCCCTTCCGTTCTTGGCTGCAAAGTGAGTCCAGCTTGGTCCCCATATTGGCAGGCTTGGACCTCAGCTGGGAAACAGGAAGAAGCCAACCCATGAATATGGTAGGTGGGAGGACTTTGGATTGTGGCAAATAAATAGAGAATTAGTTGCACATGTTTCTTTGTTAGTGCAAGAGAACTAAAAAGCATATGTATGCAGGACAATTATAGTTAGAATTATCTATTCTTTTTTATATTTAGCTTACTTTCTTTTCAGACAAATTGTTGAAACTATTTCCGTTCACATTCACTGATCCTATATATACGTTTTCTAAAGTGTAAGTTATGGTTTACTTTGGTTTTCTTCAAATGAAGAATGAGGGAAACTTCTTTGAAGCAGGCAAATATCGTTTATTTAGAAGGGAATCAGGATCACATGCAAATGAAAAATCAACTTTATATTTAGAAAAAGCATTTTTATAATACCTTATATGATTTTGAAATTAACTTTCAGTAACAACAATAAACTTAAATTCAATGAGTAAAACAAACGTGATTGGGAGATGTGAATAAGCAAAAATAAGGTAGAACATAGATAAAACAAGGTAAGAGCATAGATAAAGAAAGGAGGGTAGGGCTGGGGTTTTGACTTAGTGGTTAGAGTCTTGCCTAGCACGTGTAAGGCACTGGGTTCAATCCCCAGCACCACATAAATAAATAAATAAAGGTATCCATTTACAACTAAAAATACCTTTTAAAAAAAGAAGGTTACAAAAAAAAAAAAAAAAGAAGGTTACATGAGAGTAGAATTCGCAACTACTCTCTGCAGAGTGAGGGAGGTACAGATTTTCCAAAGGACTGTGTGTGTGTGTGTGTGTGTGTGTGTGTGTGGCATTCTTTCTGTCTCTCCTGCCTCCTTTTACCCACTCATCTCTCAGGTCCCAGTTCAAATCTCTCACCTGGGGACAAGACTTCCACTTAGCTCTCAGCCTTGCTTGTAGGTCTGTGCTATTTGTGCCCATAGATCTGGTGGCACCTTCTGTATAACACTCGTCATATTGGTTAGTACTTGTTCCATGTCTCTTCCTGACAGAATGTGTGTTCTATGAAGGTTGTGATCTCATTTGCCTTGTTCACTGCTGAATCTCCAGCACCTGGCAAACTTCCTGGTACATAGCAGGGACTCAATAACTATTGCATGATGACAAAATTGAGAAATTGTGCTTTCTTTATATCATGCAGACAAAAGTAATGTTGTGTCTTGAAGTATTTGTTGAAAGAGAAACTAAGCACTAAGATATTCCTCATTTCTGCTTTCAGAAAAATTAGGGAAAAGAGAGAATGGGCTACTTTTTCTGAACTTATGACATTTTAATAATTTCTGATTGGAACTCTGTGAGGGCAGGGACAATATTTGTTTTTATTTTTCATTCCATTATTTAGAGGAGTACTTGGCAGATAACAAATGTAATAATAACATATCTCTGCTAATAAAAATATGCCAAGTGAAATACTGCTAAACAGCAATAAAACTCAGACAAAAGTATGTAAGGAGTAAAGACTAGGATGAGGAAAAAGTCACAAATATGTCTAACCTTAAATTTGTCTGTTTCCTGAGAGCTAGTGTGAAAATAGGAATTGATAATTAGTTAATTATTATTATTACCCAAAAAGGAAATTAAAGCCGATGCGGTGGCACACACCTGTAATCCCAGTGGTTGAGGAGGCTGAGGCAGGAGGATCATGAGTTCAAAGCCAGCCTCAGCAAAAGCGAGGTGCTAAGCAACTCAGTGAGACCCTGCCTCTAATTAAAATACAAAATAGAGCTGGGGATGTGGCTCAGTTTGGAGGCTGCCGGGTTCAATCCCTAGTATACACCCCCCCTCCAAAAAAAAAAAAAGAAAGAAAAATGAATGCTTTAGAGGTAACAAAACTTTCCTGGTACAGTTTAATTTCTTTGAAAATGTGGGGCTTCATATAGAATTCACTATAAAGAAGAGTGGACAAAGTTTCCAAGAACATTCCCACACCCTATATGATAACAGATGTTGATAACAGTAAAGGACATGGCATTACAGTGCAATTAAATGAAAGTTATTCTGCAGGGGGTGCAATTAGTCAAATGTGTAGCCTACTGGTTGCCCAAGGATAAAATACCTAATGCAATATTCCTAAAGTTCACTCCTGGTAGAATCTCTGTGTGGTGGCAGTAGCGGGGCGCTTTCAATTTTAGATATCAGTTTTAGATGCACATAACTCAAGAACTCATGAGAACTAAATGAAATAATTCATGTTAAGTATATGCCACATACAAAGCTTACAAATACATTTTGGCTGTTATTTCCTATTGAATGATCACCTAAAGAGTTTCTGTTGCCAAAACGTTCACCATCATTATGTTGTTCTTGAAACCCAGAAACAATTTCACAATCTGCCTTTCTGCTTCTATATTTGGGTCTCAGAAAAGAATGATACTACAAGTTCATATTCTTCAAAACTTCCTGGAATCTTAACATCCTTCGACTATTTACCTTCTTTCTTATGATTTGCTTCTGCCATGAATATCAAAAGCTTCATTACTCTCCCCCAACTCCTTCACCTTATTCACTTTCTTTTTCTTTTTTTTTTTAAGAGAGAGAGAGAATTTTTTAATATTTATTTTTTAGTTTTCGGTGGACACAACATCTTTATTTGTACGTGGTGCTGAGGATAGAACCCAGGGCCGCGCACATGCCAGGTGAGCACGCTATCGCTTGAGCCACATCCCCAACCCACCTTATTTACTTTCAACAGACAAATTTTGCCTATATGTCATGGAGAAAATGTAAGCCATATTAAATGGAACTAAATACTAGATATTAATTAACTCAAGTATCAGTAACAAGAGAGGCAAGCTCCAATATACCAGTCTTCTTAAAATCTCTCTCCCTTTTGCTTTTGCTGATATCCCATTTGCTAAAGGAAATCATGTGACCACGCCTAAGATTTGAAGTGTAGAGAAGTGGGGATTGGATCTGGAATGTTCCCTGAAGTGTCATGCTTTAAGACTTGGTCCCCAGTGCAGCAAAGTTCAGAGGTGAGGCTTTTAGGAAGTGTTTGGATCATAAGGCCCCTAACTTCATCAGTGGGTTAATCTATTTGATGAGTTAATAATTTGAATGAACTAGGGAGGTGGTAGAAACTGTAGGCAGGTGAGGTATGGTTGGGGAAAGTAGGTCAATGGGGATATGCCCTTGGGGACTATACCTTGTTCCTGCCCCTTTCTTTTTGCATTTCTTCTTCCTGGATGCCATGAGCTGAGTAGCTTTACCATGCCATGCCCTTCCATCATGATGCTTGGCCTCACGTTAAGCCCAAAGTGATGGAGCCAGCTAATCAGAGACTGAAAACCTCTGAAACCATAAGCCAAAATAAAACATTTCCTCCTTTACGTTGTTTATGCAAGGTATTTTGGTCACAGTAACACAGAACTGACTGACACAGGGGAGAAGTAGTAAACAAAGGTAGGTGCATATAAAGATGGGAAGACCTTGCAGTCACATGGCAATCTACCATGCTTTTCCAGTTGAAAGAATAAATTACATGTCTTTTTTAAATGTAATCAAGAACAGGCACAAGATTAAGAAATACATGAAATCTTATAATAGCATGAAATGTAGAACTTTAGGGGAACAGGAATGCCAAAGCAACTTTCCCTCTGTAAAGCCTGGATACCTGGACATTTCACTACCTGTTCAGTAGAATAGATAAAGCCATATACTTTCTTAAGAGGTGAGATTGCATTAAACGTGCCTGTATTTTAACTGAACCCCAATGTGCTATATCTATAGTTAAGGGTGAACAGAAAAATTAAAATAAAACAACTTTTTATATTTCATAAAAAGTCAACAACGCAATTTGTTTTTATCCTGCTTCCCATTTAGGGGAATGTTGTTTTGAAATGAAGATCTGGGAGTTAGATGTATGCCAATAAAAAACTACATAAAAGGGGCATATAATGGGGTTGGGGCTCAGCGGTAGAGCACTTGCCTAGCACATGTGAGGCCCTGGGTTCAATCCTCAGCACCACATAAAAATAAATAAATAAATAAAATAAAGGTATTAAAAATGTAAGCATAATATATTAAAAAGGGCTGGCATATAACTAGAAAAATACAACTTAAGTTGAAGTTATGACATATAAAGAGTTTAGAAATCATCATTCCCATCCTATAACAAGGAAAAAGTTGAATAAATTGATAATCAATAGTTTTTTTTGGACTTATCAGAACATTGAGGTTGTAGGGTAAACTGCCCCTCCTAAATTGAGAGAGACAGATGAAGACAGAGAAAAAGAACCAAGGTCATCTTACCTGGAGAAGAGGCCACTGGGCTATAAACTGGTAGGAGTAATTAAGGGTAGATTTGAAAAGTGGCTGAAGCTGAATGTGGACTAGTATGTAATTGGAAACCCAGGATAATAAAAAAGAGAGAATGGTGGTCACCTCAACAAGATGGTGGACCAGGAAGCTCCAGGGGTATGTTCCCCCATGGAAACATTAAACAACTAGAAGCTGCCAATGCAACTTTATTGGTGCTGTGGCAATCAGTCAAGATTTACAGTAACAAAGTAAATGCCTAGTCAAGAAAAAAAATTAGCTGGATGTGGTAGTGTATTCCTTTAAACCCAGTAACTCAGGAGGCTGAGGCATGAGGAGGCTAGTTCAAGGCTAGCCTGGGCAACTTAGTGAGACCCTGTCTCAAAATTTTAAAAATAAAATAAGAAGGGCTGGGGATGTAGCTCAGCTGTAAAATACCCCTGGTTTCAATCCCTAGTACCAGGAAAAAAAGAAAAAAAGTTGTATTCAAATTGTAGGAAATTTCATGGACTTTCCTTCACCTTTGTCCTACTTCCTCCTTGACAATGGCATGGTCCAGTACAGTTTGAGGAAAACCTCCCTGGAGTTCAGTTCCCTTCTGCAAAGTGGAGATAACAGAGTGGAATGTATTTTTGGTGTTCTAACTTGTCTAAGGGCTGCCTGCTTGGTCTGTATGTTGCCTAATTTAGAACTCAGCTGACCAAGAGTGGTACTGCTTGGATGTCAGTCTAGGAGTACCCTAGCACAAGAAGCAATGAAAATGGTTCATGAAAAGTGCAAGGGACTACAGATCCACAGGCAGTTAGAGCAAGGGTTTACTACTGATGGAGGAATATAATAGGGCAGCTAAGGCCTCAAGAAAAAGCAAAGGTAAGTCTCTTAGGGAAATTCAGCCATTTAAAATCATTATGTGTATTGGGGAATGAAAGACACAGCACATGAATATGTGCACGTGCACACACACACACACACACACACACACACACACACACACAAAGCATACTCACAGAAGGCCTGAGGAAACATGAAACTTTTCTGATGGGCTGATTAGTGAAGGTCTTCCCCTATTCTGAACCAGTTTTCAAAGATTGGAAGAGATGGCTGTTTTTTCTAATGTTTAATTTTTTACAAAATATCACAAGACTTAAAAAGAAACAGGAAAACAATACATTCAGTGAAACAAATCTCAAAAAACAAAGAACAAGGGCTCAAAGAAACATAGGCATAAAACTTACTAGATAAAGACTTTAAAATGCTGTCTTTTAAAAAAGTTTTTTAGTTATATTTGGACACAATATCTTTATTTTGTTCATTTATTTTTATGTGGTGCTGAGGATGGAACCCAGGGCCTCACACCTAAGGGACAGGCGCTCCACCACTGAGCTATAATCCCAGCCCCTAAAATGCTGTCTTAAATATACTCAAAGAGCTAAAGAAAGGGCTATGGTTGTGGCTCAGTGATAGAGTGCTTGCCTAATATGTGTGAGGCACTGGGTTTGTCCTCAGCACCACATAAAAAACAAATGAAAAAAATAAAGTTATTGTATCCATCTACCAAAAAACCCAAAAAACCTGAAGAAAAATATTCACCAAGAACTAAAGAAAATCATAATATTCAAAGAAAATGAAGAGTATCAACAAAGAGAATTTATTATGAAAGAAACAGGAAATCTGGTACTGAAAAGCCCAATAGCTGAATTGAAAAATACTCAAAGCATTTAGTAACAGACTCAGGAAGAAGACGGAATTGGAGACCTTGAAGATAGTTTGTGTGAAATTATCAATCTGATGAGCAAAAAGAACCAATAATGAAGAAATGTGAGCAGAGCTTAAGGGTCTTACCTATGGCCCATTATTAAGCAGAGACACCCTCTCGCCACAGGCAAATGTTACAACAGTCTCAGAAGAAGAAAGGAAAAAGAAGATTTGAAGTTATAATGGCCCCAGATTTCTCAAATTTGAGGGAAGACATGAATACACAAATTTAAGAGCTGAACAAACTCCAAGTAGTATAAGTCTGAGACAGATTATAATCAAAACGTTGAAAGACAAGGAGACAAAGAGAATAGTCAAAGACAAGTTGCAAAAAAATGTGATGTGTCCAATACAAGGGATTTTCAATAAGATAATCACTGGTTATCTCATCAGAAATCTTGTAAGCCAAAAGGCAGTGGGATGATATATTTAAAGTGTTATAATAAAAAACTGTCAGCCACGAATTCTATATGTGGCAAAACCACTCTTCAAAAATGAGGGAGAAATTGATACATTCGCAGGTAAACAAAAGCTGAAAGACTTCATTACCACTAGACCATCCTTCCAAAGAATGTTAAAGGGAATCATCAAGTTTAAATGAAAAGATGTCAGTTAGTACCTTGAAGCCATAGGAAAATACAGTTACCTAGTGAAGGTAAATACATGGACAAATACAAATGAAACAAAAGACAGCAAAACAGTATTGTAATTTAGGTTTTGTACTTTCACTCTTTATTATTTTATATGGCTTGAAAAGGCATAAAATGATAAATCTATGTTAACAGGTACACAATATATATAAAGATGAAATTTGTGGCATCAATAATCTAAAGTGGGGTTGGGAGTGGAGCTATTCATTCATGTATCCTAGTTGATAACATGGTTTCTCACAGGGGTTCAGGTTAATGGTTCTGATACTAATATATATGTATATTGGAACTGAACAATTAAGTAAATAGATGGCTAGTTATGGAAGCCAGATTTCTCATAGTTGGAGTCGTAATTTATAAATAAGTGAGGGAATGTGGCAAAAATGATCTCCTTAATAATGGATTAGAGACAATAGCATATTTATGTTTAGCTTATTATAAGTGAAAATGGTTACATATGAAAATATTTAGATGTATTTATATGTATGTACGTAGTTAGTACACACAAATATATTTCCTTGCACTGTCAGCTCAGAGAGTCTAACAGAAATGACATCTGAGAGAAATGAATATACCTAGTACTCAGATTTTGCTTTCTACTATCATTTTCCAATAAAAGGAACCCAGGATCCTTGAAGAAGTAGCTATTCTAAGGGCTGGTGCAGAAAATATACAAGATAAGCCTGGTGAACCTTTTAGAACAGGAAGTAAGCAAGCACTAAAAGGAAAATTTCCAAACAAAACCTTATATTAATGGGGGTAGGTAGAAGGGACATGGGAGCCAAATGAAAAACTCACAATGGCCAAAATTTGAGGAATACAATAAATAAAATACTGTTGGATTATGACCCAAAGTATAAAGTAAATATCCATGAGTTCATACTTGCATAAATTATTGAATAAAAACGGAAGAAGATATAAATCTGTGCAGAATTCCAAATAATTTGTGTATATTCTCCATCCTCAAAGGAGGGAAGCATTAATCTTCACTTCTTTTTTTTAAATACTTTTTTAGTTGTGGTTGGACATAATACCTTTATTTTATTTATTTTTACGTGGTGCTGAGGATTGAACCCAGGGCCTCGCAAGTGCTAGGCAAGTGCTCTACCGCTGAGCCATTATCCCAGCCCCAAATCTTCATTTCTTAAAAGTAGGATGCATTTTGTTTATGCTGTGACAGTATGACTGTTTATAGTGTGGAAAGAAGGGAGAAGGGTAAGTTTACAGAGAGGATATTTGATGCTGTCTTCTGAATGTTTATGTCCCCCAAATCCATATGTTGACATCCTATACCAAAGGTGGTGGCATTAGGAGGAGGCCCTTTGGGATGTGATTAGTCATGAGGGCAAAACTGTCATGGTTATGATTAATGCCTAAATAAAGGAAACCCCTGAGAGTTTTCTAGGCCCTTTCTCAATGTGAGGACACAGCTAGAAGTCTCCAGCTATTATTCAGAAAGCAGGTTCTCATCAGATACTGAATCTACTGATGCATTGATCTTGGACTTCCTAGCCTCCAGCAGGGTGAGAATTAATTAATGTTGTTTATAAGCTACTCAGTTTATGGTGTTTTGTTATAGCATCCCAAATGGAGTAAGACCCCTGACAGACACTATCTCAGCCAGAAGTAATTTCATACTGTTTTAGATAATAGAATGAAGAATTAAAAACAAACATCAGGGTTAATATCAGTAGTGATAAATTGTGTTCATTTCTGTATCCTCAATATGATGTGATAAAAATGGCACTTCATGTCATGTATAACTAATTAGAATAAATTAAAACAATTTTTTATTGGTTGTTCAAAACATTACAAAGCTCATGACATATCATCTTCCATACATTTGATTCAAGTGGGTTATGAACTCCCATTTTTTACCCCAAATACAAGTTGCAGAATCACATCGGTTACACATCCACATTTTTACATAATACCATATTAATGACTGTTGTATTCTGCTACCTTTCCTATCCCCTACTATCCCCCCTCCCCTTCCCTCTCATCTTCCCTCTCTACCCCATCTGCTGTTGTTTAATTCTCTCCCTTGTTTTTTTTCCCCTTTCCCCTCACAAAGTCTTATATGTAATTTTGTGTAACAATGAGGGTCTCCTTCCATTTCCATACAGTTTCCCTTCTCTCTCCCTTTCTCTCCCCCCATTCATCTCTGTTTAATGTTAATCTTTTCCTCATGCTCTTCTTCCCTGTTCTGATCTTAGTTGCTCTCTTTATATCAAAGAAGACATTTGGCGTTTGTTTTTTTAAGGATTGGCTAGCTTCACTTAGCATAATCTGCTCTAATGCCATCCATTTCCCTGCAAAATCCATGATTTTGTCGTTTTTTAGTGCTGCGTAATACTCCATTGTGTATAAATGCCACAGTTTTTTAATCCATTCATCTATTGAAGGGCATCTAGGTTGATTCCAAAGTCTAGCTATTGTGAATTGTGCTGCTATGATCATTGATGTGGCAGTATCCCTATAGTATGCTCTTTTAAGGTCCTCAGGGAATAGACCGAGAAGGGCAATAGCTGGGTCAAATGGTGGTTCCATTCCCAGCTTGAAATTAAAACAATTTAAAAATGGCACTTCACCTCTGTGGTCTTTTCCTCTAAACCTCATAATGCCAATCTAATCAAGAGAAGGGAAAAATCAGACAAATCCCAAAAGATGGGAAAGCTTGTAGCTTTTGTAAACACTTGGCTAACACTCCTCAAAAGTGTCAAGGAGACATGACAACCATTAATGTGGTATCCTGGGACAGAAAAGGCACAATAGGTAAAAAGTAAGGACATAAGCCAGGCAAGGTACCTGTAATCCCAGTGGCTCAGGAAGCTGAGGCAGGAGGATCGTGTGTTCAAAGCCAGCCTCAGTGAAGGCAAGGCACTAAGCAACTCAGTGAGACCCTGGCCCTAAATAAAATACCAAAAAAAAAGCACTGGGGATGTGGCTCAGTGGTTGAGTGCCCCTGAGTACAATCCCCAGTATCAAAAAAAAAAAAAAAAGGTCATCTAAATAATCTATTAACATACTTGTATTGTGTTATATTAATGAATTTGTTCATCATTTGTAACAAATGTGCCATACTAATGTTTATAATAGGGGGAAATATATGTAGATATATGGTAATGATATTCTCTTCTCTGTAAATCTAAACCTGTTATAAAAAATAAAATCTACTTAATAAGAAACAGAAAAAAATAGTTTGGTTTTTTTTTTTTTTTTTTTTTTTGGCTTTTGACATGGAGTCTTATATTTTGCCTAGACTGGTCTCAAACTCCTGGGCATAAGTGATCTTCCTGCCTCTGTCTCTCCAGTAGCTGGGACTACAGGTAAGCACCATTATGCTCAGAGGAAAATAACTTCATGATAATTTAATGAAACATAGACTCTTACCACTTAAAAAATTCTTTAATCCTCTAATGATCCATGGACTTCCAATCTTATACAAACTCTACCAGTGAATTGAAAAAGAAGGAACATGCCCAAATCATTTTATAGTGAAATAAAGACATACAGGAAAGGAAAATTACAAGTTAGTCTAATTTATAAATACAGAATGCAAATATCAAAAATGATATTTTAGCTAACCTAATTCCATCAATGACTAGAAAAAAAGATACCCACCATTGTTGGGGTTTTTAGTCCTCGTTCCCTCCCGACCTGCAGGAGAGATAGGGAGAACACGCTCCCGCCAGGACTAGCCAAGAAAGGAGAGGGCCGACTGACCACCCTCCCTCTCCGGAGGACAATCAGACGCCTCAGGGAGACCAGACAAGGCTGGAGCTCCTTTATTGAGGAAGCACACACAGCTAATATAATGTACAGGAGCCAACCAGGATAAAGATCAGCAGGGTGGGGAGAGTTCACGTGTACACCCATTCTACAGGCTGTAATGGGTGACATGAGCTGTCCACGAGGGCGGAAGGGTTCTGAGCCTATCCTAGAGGTGGTCTGATTTTTCATCACAACCCACGGTAATGCCTTCTGGCTGATCACCAGGCGCCATCTTAGCCATGTGCGGGCCCCAAGACCAGGAAGTGAGCATCAGTCTGCAAGTTAGGTCTCCTTTTCTCCATCATAGGTCTCTATTTCTCTGATGTGACGTGCCCTACACACCATGATTGAGGAAGCTGGTAATAAAGCCTTTACAAGGCTGCCGCTTCCTTGTCTGATGGTGGGCCTGATGTTGCTATAGGTTGACAGGGCTGTCAGTCAAGAAGAAAATGGGCCAAAAAGTGGAAGAGAACAAGGCAAACTGAAAACGATAGAGACAAGCTGGAAGTTGCCGTCTTTCTCCCTGTTCTAACTCTGATAGTACAGGTGAACTGAAGAAAGGACTAGTTGTCTAAGTCACGGAATTGCACGTGTTTTTGGAAGAAACTCAAAGAGAAGATAATACCAGAGAAGGAGGATGTGCAGGCCTGGATGCTGCCCTATACCAATAAAGTGAGCCACCAGATCAGTAACGATGTGCATGATCAGCAACAACACAATATCCTCCAACTGCTTTCTGATGACAATGGTTGTAGCTTCATTGTCAGCTTTCTAAATCTTATGCAAATGTTTATTGATATTTACATAGAATCATATAAAGAAGGAAATTTTGGGAAACAACATCTTCTAACTTGGCTAACTTAACACTATACACAGTCACCAAAGTCTATCCTTTGTCAAATTGGCATCCCCAAACACCTCTTCTAGTCATATTTAATTTCAAGTAAGACAGTCATAAAATAATGCTTCCACTTAAGATGATCAATGATTACTTGGTTTTAACTGAAAAGATGTCACTTTCTCCAAGAAGAGAAAGACAAAAAAACCTCTTTATCCATTTCTGGTTGAAAAATATATATATATATACATATATATAAATATACACACATATATACAAATATATGAGTGTATAAATACATACACACAAATATATTCATATCAAAAAGTTAAGTTGCCAGTTAAGCTTGAATGAATAATTCTAACACTAATGAAGAAGGTTTGTATTGGGACTTATGCTCTGGGATTAAAAAAAAAATTTTTGTGTAGTTGTAGATGGACAGAATGCCTTTATTTTATTTGTTATGTGGTGCTGAGGCTTGAACCCGGTGCCTCCACGTGCTAGGAAAGCACTCTGCCACTGAGCTGCAACCCCAGCCCTGGGAACTTTTTAAATAAAAAAGATCACTACATAAAATGGTTGAGTTGGTATTTCTATAATCACCTCAAATCTTTTCATTGACTTATAAACCATATACAAAAAAATAATGCCTTCCATTTGGAGTAAAATTGGATGTAGAATAAAATATAGAAAAAACATTATAGTCCTTGTTTCTACAACTGGATCATGTGATCATAGCTGGAATTTTAAATTTACTTTTCCCACTAGGCAATCCATATTCCCTTTTTTCTAAGGCCTGATGAGGTGATCCAAACATTTATTTCTGAAGTGTCTGAGCTATGAGCAGTGCTGCCTGCATTTGGCTCTTTGTAATATTCCATTGGCTTTTATCACAGGACATGGGAGCACTGAAGAGAGCTCCAGGGACTCCCCGGCAGTACAGACATACTCCTTCTTACCCCTATTTTGTTATAACTATGCAGTTTCTCCCTTAGCAGTCATAATCAACCACCCCAGCCAGCACAGAAACATTTTTCTTTATTGTTTCACTGGTGTGAGAAACCAGGTGTGTCAGTGTCCTTTCTCATGGTGACACAGCCTCACCCTTTTTCAAAGGATTTAGGGGTTTGTGTCTGGGAATTGGTGGAAGAGCATGAACTCTCTGTAGTGATTATTCCTGTCAAACTGCCATTCCCCAAGATTTAGAGCTTTTCTGCTCATGCAAATCAAATAAGACTTTAGAAGTCTGCCCTGTTCTATTCAGTTTCTAAAGATATCATGCTTAACTAGCCAGTGCCAAGATCAAATCAGAATGGTCAAACCATTCTGATTTCTACTTCAGTTCTGCTGCCTGTTCTAGTAACCACACCTACCTTGTCTTTGGGAATTTAATGCCACAACTTGGTCCTTGCCATTGGACTTCATTTGATGGCAGATTTCCTACTGTTGTTCCTGGCCTACAAAAATGCCTTTGAATATATTTGCAATGTTTTTCTTTATATTTTGTTCTGCATCCAATTTTACTCCAAATGGAAGGCATTATTTTTTGTAAATGGTTTATAAGACAATGAAAAGAAATACTAACTCAACCATTTTATGTAGTAATTTTTTTTTAATTTAAAAAATTCCCAGGGCTGGGGTTGCGGCTCAGTGGCAGAGTGCTTTCCTAGCATGTGGAGGCATCGGTTCAAGCTTCAGCACCACATAACAAATAAAATAAAGGCATTCTGTCCATCTACAACTATAAAAATTAAAAAAAAAAATCCCAGAGCATAGTCCTAATACAAACCTTCTTCATTAGTTAGAATTATTTATTCAAACTTAACTGGTGAAAGGTTTAATGTTTAATTTTAAAAACCTAATAAATTTTTAGCATTTTATGAAATAATATTTAGTATTTAATAAGAATCAATGTGTATTACTTAATTTCTTAACACACTCTGAGCATTCTATAATTCATTAACTTAATTTTTTAATTCTATTCCCATGATTTTCCATATCACTGATTCTTTCAGTGTAAGCAGCAGAATGACAATTGGAAGTAACTGTGATTTGATATTTCTAAGAGATCAACTAGTGAAAACAGATCAACATCTCACAACATCCATCCATTTCCTCCTTTTTACACACATGTACATATACAAAGAAGAGTTGCGAGAAATAGTGCAGTAAAGTTAAAATTTAGTTAAGGACTATTAGAAATTAACGAATGTTAAATCTATTGCTTTTGTCCTGGCCTCTCTTGTCATTTGCCTTCTGATTTCAATTTCCAGAGGTATTATCCTCATATCAAAAAAAAAAAAAAGAGAAAATTGTGATCTGACTTTAAAAAAGCATCTGATGAAATTATAATTCTTTTGATTTTGTGGGAAAGTGTAAAATACATATAAACAACACTCAATTTTAACAATATATCTATGTTCTGCATATTTCATTTACCAGCAATCAGTAACTAACACAAATGAAATTTTGGAATGGTTTCCACTTGTACTATTTCTAGAAGTTTTTTTTTTCTTCCCTCTCCACCCCCGTTTTTATTGTGGTACTGGAGTTTGAATCCTTTGATTGATTATCCCTTACCCTAATCTAATTTTTGTCAAAAGTTCTTACATGAACATTGTGTAGTTAATTTCATTTACTATCCATTCTACATCCATATAATACTATTAACAACTCTTTTTCTGAAGTTTCAAGGATATGCCTATTAATTTATTGTTGTGGATATAATTAAATAGTGAAAATTTTATCTATCAAAATTCAGGGAGGATATTCCCCATGGAAAAAGAGTTGGAACGTGTTGGGCTACAACTGGACCACAAATCTTAAGGGTCCCTGTTTGTAGGGAGAGTCAAGTTCTGGACTAAGGAGGCTTTGGAGTAACAGAGTGTGATGAAGACAGCGCTGAAGAGATTCATAAAAGATGAATCAGGCATTTGGTGAAATTTAGTGTGTCACTCTTCAAATTTCTTGAAAATAATTGGCTTGTTATTTTTTTTTTAGTTGATAAACCTTTGTTTATTTATACACAGCACTGAGGATCAAACCCAGTGCCTCACGCATGCTAGGTAAGTGTGCTACTGTTGAGCTCCAGCCCCAGCCCCAGCCCCATGATTGGATTTTATCTACTAGACCAGAGCAGGAAGCAGAACCTAAAAGTTCCATGGATTTTAGGAGTAGAGGCTTAAGATCAAGAGTCTTAAGAATGGGGATAGGAAATCAGGAATACTCAGAAATTGTGAATCATTGTGAAATTAGGGATGAAGGTGTGAAGAGTTAAAACTAACCTCATTTCTAGGGAGCAGCTATTGCCATTATTATTATTAAAATAGCGACATATTCTGTGAAATGTGTAGTTAGGCAGTTTTGTTGTGTGAACAATATAGAGTGTGACTACACAAACTACGACAACTATATCAGAAATATAATTTCTGCTTACAGCTGAGACCACTGTTGTGTATGTGGCTGAAGACCAAAACATTGTAATGTGTCATGTGTCTGTACTTACTTTTGTGATGTTCTACAAATCATCATTTCCACTTTGCCACCTGGTTCTCTGTTAGGATCCACCAGTAGAGGGTGCTAGAGGGAGAGTACACTTCCTTCAGATGCACTTCAATCTGGCGGTAGTTATTCCTGAGAGTCAGTTGAGAATCCAGTTTGCAGTTTTTCTTGTATGCAGATCCAGACATTGCTTTCCCTCAGAGACATCAGCACCAACCAGGTGGTGCCCACTCCCAAGAGAAAAGAGACTTGGTCCTATGGAGCCCCCTATCTTAGGTCAAAAATACAGCATCACCTCTTTTATAGGTTGAGTTTCAGCTCATCGAAGCCCCTTCTTCAAGATGTTTGCTGTAACTGTGGCAAAGAAAGGTACACTTGTGCAATAAAACCCAAATAACACAGTATAGTGACAATGATAGAGATTCCAAGAAAGTTTATTTGAGATACCAGGGAATTAGAGAGGTTTTGATGATGGGGAGAGTTCCTGTTGACCCACACTGTGGTGGGAGAGATGGTTTAGAGGTAACATTTTGGTTCTGTCTGTATGTACACCCTATGTCTAAATCAAGCGTATCAAAGAAGCAGTATTCCCCAAAGAGGCTTTAGAATAAGTCACTGGTAAATTATAGCTTTTGGGTCAATCCCACAAGCAACCCTATGGCCAGAGAAGTACAAATGGTTTTTGCATCTTTAAGTGGTTGAAAAGTCAAAAGGTTATTTTGTCACACATGAAAATGACAATATTCAAATTTCAGTATGCATAAATAAAGTTTTTACTTGTTCAGAGCCACACTCAATTGTTTAAATATTGTATAGGGTCACTTTTGTGCTATAGAAGTAGAGTTGAACAGTGTGGTAGGTGCTGTATAGCCCACAAAGTTGAAAATATTTACTGTCTGTACTTTTACAGAAAGTTTGCAGACCCTTCCTTAGCAGAAGGACAGAAGTATAGAATGGTTAAGAAGAGGGTAGATTGGGATTAATCATTGATCCGTCTTTGGCATCTTGAGTTAAGATGATAAAACTAGATAATGAACTTTTGGGTCATCTTATCAGACCTTCTGAGTGTATAAAGGTTTGTCAGAATACTAGGTGTTTTCCTCCTCTCAAAGAGATGGTGTAAATGAGTTGAATTTTTAGGGAACTTCTCCTAGTGAGAAAGTAGTTTGGAGGTAAGACTACATTTTTCAGTGTGCTGTTTGTGGGGTCACCCTGGGGCACACAGGCTTTCAGTAGTACATTAGCAGGTTGGTCCTGATAGAGGAGGGAGGTAATGACAAAATCAGCAGGATGGTGATGGAATGTTGTGTGGTGTGAGATCCTGGGGGAAAACTATTCCCCTTCTCTAACTTTCCCTAGAGGAGAGGAAACGTTCCAAAAGAATAGTGAACACTTCTGGTGTCTTTCCCTAATCATTTCCACTGGGACCACTTTACCAGTGGGTGGGAATTCCTTGCTTTCAAAACAAGATTCAGGCTCAACTCTAGCTTTTTTTCCCCTCTTGCCTCACCTGTCTCCTGAATCCATAAAAAAGGCAATGGGCTTTTTTCTGCTTCCTACCACATTCTTGGATCAAGACCTTTTCAGTCTGCTTTTCAAAATGGCTCGGCCTCCATTTATTTTTTATTTTTTTATTTGTTCTTTTTAGATATACATGACAGTGGAGTGTATTTTGATATATTACAACATACATTGAGTATAACTTATTCTAATTAGGATCCCATTCTTGTGGTTGTATACGTTGTGGAGTTTCTTTGGTCATGTCAGACCCCATTTATAAGACAGCCTTTAGTCTGACTAGGTATGTAAAGTCAGATTTGCAGATATAACTTTCTCCAAAGGTAGGTCCCAAGGTATTTGTAAGGCAGAAAGGGTGTGCAAGATCAGAAACCATGGAACAAGAATGGGTTACCCAAAGAAGGTTTATTGGAGGGCGCTCCAAGGCGAGGTTCACTGGTCCATGAAAGGGTGAGGGGACGGTTGGTCAGGGCTGATGTGAGTTGATGGGGCGTCTGCTTTAGCTGGTGGGAACCAGTGGTAGTTGGGTGTTGAGAGCCACAGCCGAAGGGGCCCCAGCAAACTTCCAGCTGATTGGCTCCTCTGCGGTGATGCTCATTGGGCTGTTTCCCGGCCCTTTCAGACCACGGAACTGCTCATTGGGGGACTCTTTTGGCTCTGCCCACACGAGCCAGCCAATCGGCCTCAAAAGCAGGAGGAGTCGGGGGTTGAGAGGCTTGCAGGAAGCCGGTGGTGACAGTTGGGCTCTGAGGGAATTCCTGAAGAGCTCATGTGGTGAGGCAGCATGTGTTCTAAAAATAAAGTTCATTTCTGCTTGACAAGTGGCTAGTGAATTGTGCCCAGCCAGACTGCGGCAGTTGGGGTCCCTTGCCTGGTCAGCTTCTGATTGGCCATTTCCAGTCTCCTCAGCCAGGTGGAAAGTCCTCGCCCACAGCCACCATGAAAGGGGAGGGGGAAGGGAAGCCTGCTGACCCAACAGTATATATTTATAGGGAGGTTGGTCCTAGTCTTCTTCTTGGTCTAGTTTTAGTAGTGATTGATGCACTTTGTGGGATATTAAACACTTATCCTGACTTGATAGTAAAGATGGTACATGAATGAGATACTCATTTGGTTTCTTACATTTGTTCTCAGTTGGTTAGAAGTTGAAGAGGATAGGTGATTGGCATCTTATGGTCCTCGACACTGTGACCCTTAAGTATTCAGAAAAACTGCAAACATTGTGATATGTTTGGTGTTTGGGTTTCCTTAAGAAGATGATAAGGGATAGATTTTGAGCCACGTGACCATGAGGGGAAGAACAGAAATGCATGCGATCAGCACAGGAGGCAACGACCTGGTCTCCTCTCCAGGTGTCTAGTATATTCATGTTCAATAACCAGGAATTTTTCACTTCCATCACAGCCTATGAGCCCCAGTGACTTCAGGGCCTTAGAGGTGGAAAGTAGGTATTTTCTAACTCCATTGAAATTGCAGGGCTATTCTATCTCAGCTTAGTTAATAACTTCACATTACAAGACATCATCTTTTCCTTTTCCTTACTGCAAACAGATCTTGGTATATAGTTCTGAAACTGATTTGGATTCATGTTCCTTAAATGACTTTTCTGTCTTATTTATTTATTTATTTATTTTGCAAATACTTCCATGTTTGCTTTGTCTTTGCCTTACTTCTCATTTCTAGTGAGAAGAAAAAAAACACATAGTCTTTTCTTTTATTAATCAATCCCACCTTGAGTTACTTGCAATATATATATATGAGCAACAATTCTCAATTTGTGAAAACATACTGAGAATTATTTTTGTGTATATGAGAATTTAAAATAAGTGATAAAAATACAACTAAAATAAGGAATTAAGTTTCTGCAAAAATTATATCTACCTTAAGCCCTATTGTCAGAATTCAATGAGACAAAGTGAAGAATCTACATATTACACACTTACATATTACACAAATATTACATATTTCTTTATAGGCACAGAATATTGGGACTGGCAATACTAGTGGAGATCGGATATAAAACCTAATTTATCTTTTGTCTAATTAGTTTCCAAGATTTTCTGACTCTTTCTGCCATTCACAGATTCAAAACATCTTGAGGAAATATGGACATTTAAAAAATCTGGATATTTGTTGATCCTCTTCTAATTTTTGGAAGAATGCTTTCACTTTCAATTTGCTTGTTAATTCCCATGCAGCCAAAACCTTTGTTCTTTTCATAAAGAAGCTAAAAGGTAACTAAAAACAACTACAACAAAAAAAGTGTAGAGTTGAAAAATTGCCTTTGAGCATCATACGTCAGAGAGTGCCTAGAATCCTTTGAGTAAATCATTACTAAGGGTCTCTCCTCAGAGGTTGCATGATTTTGATAATGATGACTCAGGAGCCTCCAATCACTAATTCATCCATGATTAAATGTTGCTTGTGAAAAATGTTGGTGATTTTTTTCCCCCTTTGCTCTGCTCAATTGAATACTAACAGTATATTCCAGGAAAGTTATGTTCTGCTTAGGTGGCAACATTAGGAAAGGCGAAGAAGGATTTCCCTATGCCGTGTTCAAAATGAATCTGATGGATCCTTACGGCTTGTTTATTTAACTGTTTTGCTAGTCCCATTATGCCAGGGATCATATATCACCTTATCATCAAAACAGATTCTAAAACAAGAAACCAAAGTAAAACCACACACTAGCTCAAAAATTTACATCCTTCAGAAAGCCTCCAATGAGTTGTCATGATTTAACTAATATTTCTGATCATTCAAATGAAATCTCAGAACACTAAATTCCATAAAAAACATTTTAAATAATTTTTGTTATTTATCTTTTAATATCTTTTGAGTTTGCCTGTTAGTTACGTAAGATCTTGGCCTATAGCAGGCAGACCTGGATTTGAGTCTTGGCTGTGTTACTTTCCAACTGCATGATCTTGGGTTCATCTGTTTCATTTAAGGGATAAAATGGTACCCATCTCTTGGGATTTTTATGAAGGTTGAGATAAAAATATGGAAAGCACATAGCACAGTGTCTTGTATGTAGTAGCTGCTTTTCAAATGTTTGCAGTAATTATTATCTGCCTATTTTACTTTTCCATTGGGGCAGGAAGGTGTATTGGGAAGAGTGGGGCCCAGGTGAATGATTCTGGAGTGCGTCAGTTCTGGGGTTCAGTTCTGAATTAGCCAATTACTCTGTGTGGCTTCTTAAGAATTTCAATTAACTCATTGAGCCACTACTTCTTTATTTCTAAAATGAATATACAGTAATTATATGCAGATCACCGGGTTGGTGGAAGCAAAGTGCCTATTATGCTCCCTTCCTATCAACTGATTATCAACAAGTTCACATTTATGAAGTCTATTCCAAGGACAATGGGCAGCCAAGGTGTCACAAGAAGTTTCAAAAGAAAATAAACGCGTTCTCCACCACTGGCAGGGAGAGCAACTAATGAAATCAAGCCAACCACACACAGTGAATTGCTGATGATACATGCTAATTAAAGTGGCTCTCTCATCCATGCCCATTTATATTTTTCCCACTGTGGATGTGGAGGAATTTTCAATGAGAGCCTCTTTTCTGGTATTTTTACAAGTCAGCAGATCTCCAAAGCCCAACTGAAATATAAGCTGATGAACGACCCCAGAAAAACTGGAACAGTCACAACTGCTCAGTGGCCAGTGCCACAGAAACTAGGATAAAACAACCTCTTCCTTCTAAACAAGGGCAGATATCTGGGACTCCCTGGGAGAAGTGAGGCGGGGAGGGCGAAATGCGGGTCAGAAGCGGTTGCTGAAGGGCCCCTTCCCAGCACCAAAGCGGCCTGACTATCACCGTCTTGGTCCGGGGCCATGGGGCCAAGGAGGCATCGCGGCCACCGGGAGGACGCCAGTCTTCACAGAGTTAAACCTCTCCCAAGGAGACTGGAGGAGGAGGCTCCCCGCCCACCGAGGGGGAGCGAGCCTCCCGCCGGCGCCCCGCCCCCGCCCCCGCCCCCTCGGGCCGCGCCGCGGGCCGCACCTGCCCGCGCGCACACGCCCCTCGCGCGCAGGCCTGGGAGGCGCCGCCGCCGCCCTCGGCACGCGCCCGCCGCGGCTCGCCCGCACCGCCCTGCCTCGGCGCGGGCCAGGGCCGCGCGAGCCGCCGCCGCCGCGCTCCGCTCCTCCCCGCTGCGGGCCGCGGACGCCGCCGCCGCGTAACGGCCGAGGCGGCCGGCGCGGAAGCTGAGGAGAACCCGGGCCCGGCGTGAGGGCTCGCGGGCCGCCGTGGTCATTCGCTGTGCTCCGCTTCCAGCGAGGACAGTCTCCTCCTGCTGCTCCGACCGCCTCAGTCCTCATCTTCCTCCTCAGTCCTACCACCCCCTCCAGCTCCTCAAAAGCACCCCCGACCCCCTAGCCCTTCACGCCCCACCCGCGGGAACCAGGCCTTGGAAATTCGGGGGAGTGGCTGTAGGGGCGCGTCGCGGCTCCCAGCTCCGCCTGCCCCTCTTCCAGGACATGGTCTGGTCCCCATTGTAAAAGCTGCGCCCCGAAGAGGAGAGCGTTGTGTTCTCCGCGTGGGCTGCAGGGATATCTCCGGGCTGAAGCGCTTGCATTATTTTAGGGTGGGGCGGGAGAGCCCTGGATTTCGGGGAGTGGGGGTGGGCGGGGAGGAGGACCCGAGGAGGGAAAGGACTCTGGGGGAGTCGGTGAGGGACTATGGGGAAGGACCAGGAGCTGCTGGAAGCTGCTCGCACTGGAAATGTGGCTCTGGTGGAGAAACTCCTGTCTGGCAGGAAAGGAGGGATCCTGGGCGGTGGATCCGGACCCCTGCCCCTGTCTAATCTGCTAAGGTAAGGACGGGCATCAGCTCTGGGGATGGCACCCCTGGTTATGCATTGTGATGGATACATCCTCCTCCTCACGGTTTTTGCACCTGGTGGCTGCCAGCGTTTCATTCTTAAATTAGGTAGGAAAACAGACTGTGTGTATGGAGAGGAGGCATGAGACTCCCAGATTGATGCCTTAGATTCTTTGAGTAATTTTAAAATAGCCTTCCATCAATGCGTCAGCCAGCTACTTTTTTTTCTGAGCTGTGTTGCAGAACTTGTGTATGTACCAGTGTGGTTTGAAGAAAATCGGATTTCCATCACTGTTTTTTTTTTTTTTAAATATATTTGCAGCTTCAAGCTAGCCCCCCTCTTTTTTTTTTTTTTGGTTTATTTAAATGAAACTGACAGAGAAGCTATTGCGTGCATGCAATTATCCTGCCAAAGCCACAGCCTCGGGTTGCTGCTACCTTCTCTTGCAGAAGGCATTTGCTGTGCTCTGGGGTTGTGACCCCCACAAAATGAAGAAAGTGAACCTGAGGAGATGTCATCAACTCTGGGAGTGTGTAAAACTTGATGAGGCAGATTATGCAGCCCCAGCAACACTTTTAATCACCTCCACATAAACTTGATTATTATCTCTGGATGCAAGATGCTTGGTCTGGATTGGGATAGTATGTGTAGAATATACTAGAGGCCTTTTAATGTGAAGGTGTTGTAGGTGAGACGAATCTTGCTTGAAGAATCTTTTTAAGACGACATTTAAAAAAATGTCAAGGTCTTTATTCAGCAGGCAGTACCTTAGAGATAGCAGAGTTGATTTGCATATTTGAGAAACTATTAAAAGTTGAATTGATGGACAAATGAACTCAGCTGGGAGGGAGGACTCCTGAATAGCATTTACTCCATAAAATTCAAGGAAAGTTATTTTATTTCTCAAATCATGGCTGTTCAGTTTGTCCTGAGTATTTTTGGAGACATCAGTTATCATATCCTCACCTCACAACATCTCTTAAGCAATCCAACTATACTTGTAAAAATTTTAAAAATCCCAAGTGATTTTCTTGGTTTTTAAAAACTTCCTTTTTACTCTTGGCAGGGCTTCATACAAACTTTTGAGTGATGACATTGTGTTCTTTGCATGGGTTCTCGTAGGTTGTAGTGGTCAGTGCAATTAATTACGATACTGCTAATAGTGAAAATGAAAAGTTCATATTACAGTGAATTAAATTTAGTTGGAAAATAGTTTGATGAGAGTTTTAAAAGCCCCGTATGTTATCATACGTACTCATTGACGATGACATTTTATTGGAATGACAGTTACCTCAGAATAATGAATATACCATATATTTTTAAATAAGTCTTAGAAATGATGACTTGTGTGTAAGCTCTTTTTAAATAAATTTTTGCTTTCAAAAACAAGTAGCCTATGTATGCATATTTCAGACTACAGTTCTCATAACTGCCTTTAGTCACTGGTAATTTATTGAAAAAGTTTATCTAGTTACAATTTTAAGTTATAAGTGATGTAAATCTCAGGGGTTACATTAGTTATAAAAATCATTAAGGCTAGACTTTAATGCTGAAAGAAGTTTTTCAAAACAGTTTGTTTGAAAACAACTAAAGAATTCTTTGAGAACAGTGAGAACTTCGGTTAATTTCATCCAGGCAAATGGTATTTTAAAAAGACTGTGACAGAATTCAAAGGCAGACATCTTTCAAATGCTCCTTTCCCAGTTGGGTCATTTTTTAAAAAAGAATAGATGTCAAAGTTTAGGAGTAAGATACCAACTATTAAATGATGGTAAACAGCAAATAAAGTGCCAAAATTGTGAATAACAGTATACATCTCAAATAGTAGGTTTTCTCTTTTGCTGGTTTTGTCAGAGGTAGAGCAATAGCTTTATAACAGGAATGCACATGGAAAACAAACTAAAAGAAAAGTTCATTAAGTAATTTGAATGAAGTTGTAAAATTCGAAACTAATAACATTTAAATTTGCATTTATCTGTTTCACCCTGAATAAACAACTAAAATAGGATCTTCAAAGAAAATCAGAATTGAAATTGTAATTCTTTGGGTGATCCTTTGAATAAAATAAAATTTCTTACAAGACACTTTTTACTTAGCTATCACTTTATTTTACGATGATTGTCACTAGAAATATATAGGATATTGGACTGGGGTTGTGGTAAAGTGCTTGCTTAGCACACGGTAGGCACTAGCAGCACCACATAAAAATAAAATATTAAAAAAAGATATCTATAGAATAATGGAAAATGTGACTCCCCCCTCCTCAACTAGCCTAATGACACTTAGAAATATTTTAATATTTTGAAATGAATTGTGGAATAGGTTTGGCACTTTTTTCTACCTGCTTTATTACTTGTGTAGTAGTAGTGTCAGACCCTATGCTAAATACTTCCATGTATCATCTTATTCATTTCTTATGTCAACCATAAGAAATTGATTCTAATTTTATAGATGGAGAACTAAAGAGATAGGAAGATTAATAACATGCCCAAGATCATTTAATTAGTAATGCCAAGGATTTGAAATTTAGTGATTCACATTCGCTTTACCAGATATATATATATACACACACACATATATAGTTAGTTGCTGATAGATCTTTATTTTTTTAATACTTGTTGCTGAGAATTGAACCCAGTGCCTCACACATACTAGGCATGTGCGGTACCACTGAGCCCCAGCCCCAGCCCCTTTAACAGATCTTAAATCTTATTCAGGATTTATTTTTATTCACAAAAATTTAAGGTAGATGGACAATTTAGATAGTCCAGTTTGAACATTTTTTTGCTACTAATAGTTAAATTTAAAAATCATCAATTCTTTTCTAATTAAGAAAATATTGACTGCCCTATGAGGGTTTACCAGCTAAGAACTTTGCTGAAGATGCTTTCAATTACTTATTATGTACTAACTGAGCAGTAACTGTATGACAGATAGTCAGGTATGCTTGGGTGACCCCGTCATTTTCAGCAAAAGTAACAATGCTTTTAAGTAAACATAAAAACCTCTCTAATCCTCACTATCCTTTTCTACAGAGGAGATAATAATAGTACCTGTCACATAGGGTTATTGTAAGGATTAAATGTGGTATAAAGTAATAAATGAAAAATGTTAAGCACATAGGTGTTCATCATTAGTGTTATTCTCATGTATCTTTAAAGCACATGAGACTATTTTTTCCTCTACTTTTTTTTAATTGGTGCATTATAGTTGTATATAATGGTGGCGTTTATTGTTTGATTCTATTTCCTAAAGCCTGAATTACTAAAGATTTGCTTTATATTAGACTGGAAGTAAATTTCCAAGTCAATTTTTCATTGGAATCATAGAATCTTCAAATAGAAATGGCTCTTTAATTCAACTTCTCACTCAGTGCAGAAATTTCCTGTATAACATCACTTTCTGATTAGTTATTCTAACCCTGTTAAATCTCCCAGTGACTAGATCTATTCCATTTCTTTCCCATAGCTCTTATTATTTAAAAAATTCATTTACTTTCCTGTAGCTTCCAGTAGTCGGCACCTGTATTGGGTCAATATGAAGTAGTCTAATTCATTTATCAGGACAGTTCTTTGGGTGCATGTATTTAGTTAATTTGTGGAAGAATTCTCATTTTCCTTGCCTGTTATGTGACAATATATCCTAGGTGTTAAGACCTTAAGTATTCATTTTTTTTCCACTACTCTTGGCCTTCTTTGCATATTCTTTTTTTTAAAAAAATTTTTTAGTTGTTAATAGACCTTTATTATTTATTTATTTATATATGGTGCTGAGAATTGAATTCAGTGCCTTACATGTGCTAAGCAAGTGCTGTACCACTGAGCTACAACCCCAGCTCCTTCTTTGCATATTCTTAAATTTGGGAATTACTTTCTTAAAATATAGTGACAGGAAATGAACAATATTCCCTGGATGCCATTTGACCAGTATAGAAAATAGTAGGGCTGGACATACTGTTGAATTAAAAAAAAAGAAAAAAGGATTAAGAGCATTCATAGTATAATATTATTTTTTTTAAAAATATATTTTTAGTTGTAATTGGATACAATACCTTTATTTTATTTATTTATATGTGGTGCTGAGGATCGAACCCAGGGTGTTGCATGTGCTGGGCAAGCCCCCACCACTGAGCCACAACCCCAGCCTAATATGATCCTATTTTTATAAGAAAAAAATGTATGTGAACATTTATGATGTGTGTAAAGTAGTCTGGGATGATAAAACACCAGAATGGAGCTAATATTCATCTTTAGTGGGATTGTGGGTAATCTTTAATTTCTTTTTCTTATCTGCATTTCAGATGTTCTACAATGAATATGTATTATGCAGTTAAAATGGTAGCTTATTATAACATGATACAATGAAATTATTACCTCCTTATTGATTTAAGACCTACCTACAAATCAAGATTTTCTAAGCCATGAAATGGTGTGGTTTACACTGAGCATGTAGTCAATTAAAACTTCCAGGTATTTTTTTTCCCCCCTCAATGACCTGTGAAGACATATTCTCTCTCCTGGTGTTTGTAAAAGTATTGGTTGAACTTAAATTATTCGTATTACATTTCATCTTATTTGTTTTAGCCTGTTTTGTAATATATCTAAATCTTTAAACTAATAAGTCTATCAGCATATTAACTTGTCTCCTCTGCCTCATCTGTAGATTTAATGTTTTCTATAAGTGGTATACAACACACCATAATATATCCCCAATGAATCTCTTCATCTTAGTTTAAATTTAAAAGTATCAATTTTTATGCATAGTATTTCTCCCTACATTTGTGCCACTTAATAGAACTGTCAGCTACTTCTCTGCATTATACTTGTGAGAATATAGTGAGGTAGTTTGTTCATTGCCTTTCTTAAATTCATGCCATGTTCTGTTTATGGCAATACTTTGATCTATTGCTTTAATAGTATAAGTTCCACCAAAATCAGGATGTTTATTATAACTTGTTTCTGGTAGTGAGCCATTGATAATTCCTAGCTTTTATGAATATTCTTTTTAGCTTCTTGCATCTAATTCTTCTGGGTCTAGATCTTTAACACACATTTAAAGCAGCTAAGTGTCTCTTATGATCTTTCTGTTTGGAGCTTTAATAATCTCCTTATTTGTTTATCCTTTGTAGTTTGAAAATAATTCTCAATAGGGAAGACAAAAGCCAAATAAAAGTTGGGAAGAATCAGATTGTTGGCACTGTTAGATATAAGAGAATATTCTTCTGTGGTCTAAAACCATCCACAGTTTATATTGTTGGAGCTTAAGGTTATGTTATGAACTATCATACCTCCCTGTTTTTCAAACTTAGTTGAAATAGCATTAGCATTTTTCCTGGGAAAGTATTTATTTCTCTTTTGTGTTTGTTTTCAGTTATATCCCTTACCACTCTGATGCTTAAAGAAATATGAGCTCATCAGAACTCATCTGGGTACTTACTTAGATTGAGTTGCCTCCCTGCTTTTCATCCTCTAGATTATATACAAAATTTCATTTTGTTTAACTTGTATCTTTTATGAGACAGCTGCAAAATTATTATTTCCCCTCCTCCCCCCCCCCCCCCCCAGTTTGCCACTGAATTACATTGCCAGTCCTTTTTATTTTAAGACAGGGTCTCACTAAATTGCTGAGGCTGTCCTTGAACTTGTGATTCTCCTGCCTCCATCTTCCCAGTCACTATCTTATAGGTGTGTGGCACTGCTCTTTGTCATAGCTACCTTTTAGTCTAAGCAAAAATAATTCTCATTTAAATAGTGCATTTTTTTAACTGACTGTAGTATTAAGAATTATTTGTATTTTAATAAAGCAATAAAAGTTTGTTAATACCTTATAGTTACTTGCTTTTTTTAATGCTCCAGAGTTGAATAATACATAATGTATATTTAGTAAATTCTTGTTCAACATAAAGGATCCAGTTCTTAAGATACACGAGTGGAAAAGTTAGATCAATAAGAAGAGTGTGTGTGGGGGATCTTCTCATCACCAAAGGCAGATAGACCAGAGAGTTTATACATGTTTCAGATTTAGGATTCCACTCGTGAAGTTTTTGGTGCTGGGTACAAGGAGCTAAGAAGCAACCAGGAAGCATAGTAATGTTCATAATTTGGCCAGTTGTGGTTATTGGTACTCTAACATAAGAAATTTACTTTTAGGGAAGCTGCATTGGTTAAACAGAATAAGTCACAAATAGAGCAGTCAAGCCTCATGAAAATGTTATGTCTATAAAAATAGTCAAGTTGCAAGTGGGTTATCTATTTTAGATAGTAATGATGTTTGAGGCGGTGATTGCACTATTATGTTCGGGGAGCTGTGTCTGCCAGAGTGAACAGTGCCAGCTGCATCATGGGAAATAAGGAGCCAGGAGAGGGAATTTTGGTGTTGACCTCTTTCTCTACTAAGCAGGATTTTCAAACTCCCTCTTCAAAACCCTGAGAGCGATGGATGTCTCAGTGAATTAGGACAGCTAGGCAGTGACTAGTACTCATCCTGTTCATCTTTATATTGCACAGTTGTTAATGTGTGTGTCTCACTGATTTCTTATCATGGATGGAATGGTGGAGCAAGTCCTCTCTGACATTAAGGTAGAAGTGTACGATATTCAGCAGTGTTGTTGTTGCCTTTAGCAGTTTAACCTCACAGGTGACAGTAAACAATTTGATTACTTCCATTGTATACTGAATAATTTATTATGTATTTGAGGTAATTTTGGAAAAATTTCTCCAAAAACCTATTATAGAACATTCTTTCTGGGTATTTAACTAGAAATGGAAGCTGACTGTAATGTAAATCAAGGGTTAGAAAAAACTAATTTAAACCTATGGAACCTGAAGTTATTTCACATTTAATATATTTTAGTGTGTCTTTGGTTTCTGGTTTGAACATATTGCAGAATGGTATTAGTTAATTAAAATACTGTGAGTTTTGATTACTCATGTTGATAAGAGAATATTTTATATTTGAAAAAGCAAGAATTTATACAGAATACTCATCTGTTTTCTAGTTCGTTCTTGTGTGTGTGATGAAAATGTCTGATAAATCTAATAGGAGGCCAGAGGCATGATGCCAGTTGAAAACCCAATGAATTTTAAATCTGAGTGAGGCTTGAAATTGGTTTTTGAGGGTGGATCAAAAAGTATGGTCTACCCAAATCTTCACCATGTTGGCTTAGGATCTGACTTTCTTAACAAGACTTCTAAAGTGCAAGAAGTAAAATAAAGAATCAGTAAATGAGATGCATTCAACTAAAAAGCTTTTTAGCAAAGGAAACAATCAGTAATGTGAAGGGAGAGCCTATGGAATGGGAGAAAATCTTTATGCACTTCAGAACACTAATCTCTAGGATATATAAAGAACTCAAAGCACATAACACAAAAAACAAAACAAAACAAAACCCAATCAGTAAATGGGCTAATGAACCAAATACTTCACAGAAGAAGAAATACAGTCGATTAACTAATATATGAAAACGTGTTTAACATCTATGCCAATTAGAGAAATGCAAATCAGAACTACACTAAGATTTCATCTCACTCCAGTCAGAGTGCCAATTATCAAGAATACAAATAACAATGTTGGTGAGGATGTGGGGGGAAAAGGTACACTCACTCATACATTGCTAGTGGGATTGCAAATTGATGCAACCAATATGGAAAGTGGTATGAAGATTCCTCAGAAAACTTGGAATGGAAACACCATTTGGCCCAGCTATCGAACTCCTCAGGTTATACAAAGGACTTAAAATCAGTGTCCTACAGTGACACAACCACATCAATGTTTATAGTAGCTCAGATCACAATAGTTAAATTATGGAACCAACCTAGGTGCCCTTTAACAGATGAGATAAAGAAAATGTGATATATATATATACACAATGGAATATTATTCAGACTTAAAAGAAGAACAAAATGATGGCATTTGCTGGTAAATGGATGGAGCTGGAGAATGGAGAATATTATGCTAAGTGAAATAATTCAATCCCAAAAAACAAAAGGCCAAATGTTTTCTCTGATATTTGGATGCTAATTCACAATAAAACAGGTGGGGCTAGGGAATAATAGAGTAACTTTGGATTAGACAGGAGTGAAGGGAGGAGGGAGGGTATGGGAATAGGAAGGAAAGTAGAATGAATCAGACATTATTACCCTATGTGCATATATGACTACATGACCTGTGTGATTCTACATCATGTATAACTAGAAGAATGATAAGTTATACTCCATTTATGTATGATGCGCAAAGTGCAAAAGAATGATAAGTTATACTCCATTTATGTATGATGCGCAAAGTGCATTCTACTGTCATATATAACTAATTAGAACAAATTTAAAAAAAGATGATCAAAAGATAAATTTTTATTTTTTCAGTTTCTTTTAAAGTGTCCAGAGAGTGTTGATTTCTGAATCTGTTACTTATTGATAGTGCTTGCTTATTAAATGTCATGTCTTCATGGATCTAACTTTAATATAGAACTTTGATTCATTTGTGCTATAGAGTTATTTAGATAGAATCCAAATTGTATTGTGAGAGTAACTTTATTTAACATAGTTAATTACTTCTAGTTAAGTGATATGAAACAGTCTTCTTAGATTGGTTACCATTTTTGTTTTTAATCATTGTGGGTCAAGTCTTGTCTGATGGTTGTGGGCCTAGACAATCAACCTCATTTCCTGTTACCTGCTTGATGTTTTTGTTCTCATACTGCATTTCCTCTAACTTTCCCATCCAAATCACTTTTTCTAGAAAAAAGTCTTTTCTAATTACTACATGTTCACTTTGGCTGTGGTTTTGGAGACAGCTCTTTCCTAAAGGAAGCAAAATTTGTTAGAGCTGGAAGGGATTGTATAGTGAAAAGTGTATCAAGAAAAGCAAATATTGGGCCTTGAAGATTGAGAGGTCTACAGAGTTAGCTTTCAACATCTCTAGTTTCATGTTTACCTCAATATTTATTTCTCCCCAACCTGATGGAACCAGGCCTGTCTCTTTCCTGTCTTTACTCCAAAAACTACTTATGGCAGATGTCAGTTAATTCATAGAGAAGTGCAACTGCTAAAGCTTTTAGGAAGATGTTCTTTTAATATTTTAACTTAAAGAGGTAACTAAATCTTATGCCAAACAAAATAGTACATTTATGAAGTTTGGTAGTAGAGCATTCTAATGGAGTTGCTTTTATCTGGTTTACAAGAGGGAGTGAGCATTTATCCTTCCTTTTATAAGGCTGTAGAGGAAAGGATTGATAGGGACATAGCACTGATAATATTGATAATTGAGAGGCTTTTTAAAATGCTTCTTATTTAATTCCTATAACTTCTTAAATTTTTTTTTTTTTGAGAGAGAGAGAGAGAGAGAGAGAGAGAGAGAGAGAGAATGAGAATCTTTTTTGTAGATGGACACAAACAATGCCTTTATTTTTTATGTGATGCTGATATCGAACCCGGGTCCTGCCTGTGCTAGGCGAGTGCTCTACTGCTGAGCCACAATCCCAGCCCAAATTCCTATAGCTTTTTATCAGATCTATATGTACTCATTTTATATATCAACATATGCTTATTTCCAGAAGTTATTCCTTAGATTTGTTATATTTATTATATAATCACAAGTGACAAGCTATGAAATAAAATTATGTAAGAGCTTTCATCCCAGATGTTTGAGATTTGAATTATTTTAAACCGATTTCTTTTTATTAAAAAAATTCATGTTGCAAGTTGACTTTAGTATCTAGGTTATGAATTAACTTTTCAACTTTTTGGTTCTGGGATTGAACCCAAGGGTACTTTAACGCTGAGCTACCTTCTCATTTCTTTTCATTTTGCTTTGTTGCGGAGGCTGGCCTTGAACTTGCAATCCTGCTGCCTCAACTTCCTTGTATTACATGTGTGTGTTGCCATACAAAATAAATTTGTTTTACTATACCGAGAAGGCATATGAAGTTCTAACCCCTGGATCCCATTTAGTATTCTTCTGCATTAATTTTAGTTTTCTTTCTGCTTAAATTATTCTTAGCTACTTGAGGTTCTTGTTTGATACCTCTAGTTACTAATCTGCATTTGAAATGGCTTATGTATCATACAGATATGCTAAATATAGTATTGTTTTGAATATACTAAAAAACTAGTATATTTACTTACAGAATTATCTCTGTGTAGATTTTTACTGCTAGTGTGGAGACACTGGAGTGAGTGGGAGTGTGTTTGGGCGAGCAAGAGGAATTATGCAGGGATGTTCTTTGGCTTAGTAAGCTCCAGTAGTGAGTAGCCTAGCACAGAGTTGTTTTCTGTTGGTTTGCTTTGGTTATTCATCAGAGTGGTCTGTCATTCTGAAGACTGATAGAAACTGACTGTGAAGACATCATCAAGGCTGTGGGAAAGCAAAGATTACAGTGATTAACTATTTCTTAACCCTCCCCGCCGTGTGTGTGTGTGTGTGTGTGTGTGTGTGTTTCCCTGCAGCATACCAGGGTATACTTAGATGAAACTTATCAGCCAACCAAATACATCCAACTAATCAACAAATCAATCAGAATTTTATAGGAAACTGACAACAATGACAATGGGACAGTCATATAACAAAGAGTTAATATACAGTGTAATATATGCTGCAGTGGAAGTATCAAACAAAGTTATAAGAGCACTAGGGCACCTCTAATTCTACCTGGTAGAGGTACTCAGGGGAAACTTTAGAGAACTTTTAGGATGAGTAGGTGTTTGCTAGGCTGACAAGTATGAGAGAAGAATATTTTAGGCAGAAGGATCAGTATATACAATAATAATGTATAGAAATATAGAATATGATTTGGAGTATTTGCTGGTGTATGTGCGTCCCAGATACGCTAACTTCTTTATATCCAATCTTCACAATAATCCTCAAGGTCTTTATTACCAAGACCATTTTTACATGTGGTTAAAGATCAGAAAAATTGAATAACTTGCCCAAGTTATGGAGCCAGTAAATAATATATTCAAGATTTAAATTTAGGTATTTCTGATCCCAGGTATCTTTTTTTATGTGCTATTTTACTGCCTGGTTACACAAGGATCAGTATATATCCTGGATTAAGGTAAGAAAATACCAATACATTTTCAGTATATAATTAAATTACTTTTTCTGCAAACATTTTTTGATTTTTTTAAAATAATAAATTAAATACCTCCATTTTATTTATTTATTTTTATGTGGTGCTGAGGATTGCTCCCATTACTCTGCACTTGCTAGGCAAGCACCCTTCTGCTGTCACATAATTTTATAGTGACATATTTCAGTTGCAAACTATTTCTCAATTTTGTTTATGCTTATCATATAGTTTTCTTAGTAAGGGCACTATTTTACTTTAAGCTTGTTTATGATAGCACATGAACAGTAAAATGAATTGAGTTAAAAAAATAAGTTAGGTAAAGATGCTTCAAAATACTTCATTGTGAGTTCTTTTCATTTTAAAACAGATTGTTTTACCAAAAATTTCTTGGGTGCTTGATGTTGTCTAACATCGGTTGTCTTCAGAGGTGGGTTCATCCCATGTGCGTGGGTTTATTTCTCACCTCTTCTTTCTTACACAAAAAAGGAAAATACAGTGTTCACCATAGTCTTCATTTTATGATTCATATCTTTCAAGCCAATAAATCTGAATCCATAGTTAACTCATTTTTAAGCTCATGATTAACTTGGGGGTTTGTCAACTCTAGCATGAACCTCTGTAGAAAACCCAGGGAACCAGGTCCCTCTAATCCTTTTGCTATACTTTTCTCTCTCTTGTAGTTCTGATGTATTCTTTGGCTTCTTTAACCTGAAACTCATAACTCCATTCATGAAAAGTTTTCTATATTGTATTTTATTTAATCCTGATTTATATCTCCACTTTTTAGAACAGTAAATGAAAGGAATAGCAGAATGGAATGTGTAATGTCCTAGTCTTGATTTTGAATGCAATGGACTTTGAGCCTTAGGCAAATTATTTAACTTCTTTGAGCTTCAGTCTCCTTATTTCTAAGTAAGTTTCACTTACTCATTGTCAACCATGGTCTGAAAATATTAAATGGAAAATGATATAAGTAAACAATTCTTAAGTTTAAAATAACTTTATTATAGTATATTATTGCTGTTGTTAATCTTATTGTACTTAATTTATAAATCAAACTTTATCATAAGTTATGTATGTATAGAGGAGAAAAACAGTATATGTACCATCTGAGGTTTCAGGCATCTGTCATGGGTCTTGGAACATATCCTCCCTGGATAAGGGTGGAGTACAGTAATTATAATGAAATAGTGCAATGTTTGTCAAGTAGTAGGGAATAAAATACTTATTCTTATTACTTAGACATTAATGGCCATAAAGAACAGTCAGTATATATGCATAATTATAATTCATAATCATACTACACTTGATCTTAGCCAAAAGGCCCAGAAATCATAATAGTAAGTACTAATTATAGATTTCCTAAAGATATGTACTTCTTTAGGTACATTGTTTTAACCCAAACCTTAAGTAGAGTGACTACAGGCAGGAGTACAGGCAATTAGGGCATGATATTGTTTGGCTAGTTATCTGATTCCAGAGGTGATTGGTTTTTTCTACTTCTAGGAGAGATACTGGTGACAAAATATTTAGCATTTGTTTCTTCTGCTTTCCTCACAAAACTAATTTGAAGAGAAAGAGATTGTATTCTATTAAAGTTGTGCTATGTTATCATCCATTAGGTTAATTGGTTCCTAATAAGCCTATCCTGAATATTTTCTTTCTTTTTAAATCATTAATTGACAGATATTTCGGGGGGTATATACTATATATTCAGTATGGTGATATTGTTTTGGAGGATAGAAAAACAGACTCTTCTCTAGGCCCTTATAAAAATTACCTAATAAAATAAATAACTATATAGTAGTAGTTAATTTTGCTAGGGCACGAAAGTTCACAAGTGTGACTTTGTTTTTTTTTTTTTTTTAATCAGTCTGGTGTCAACATTGGGCTTCCACCTACTTCTGTACATCAGTGCATGCTCTAACTCTGACTGCAAATCAAGTTTTTTTTTTTTTAAAGAGAGAGTGAGAGAGAATTTTAATATTTATTTTTTAGTTATTGGCAGACACAACATCTTTGTTTGTATGTGGTGCTGAGAATCGAACCCAGGCCCCACGCATGCCAGGTGAGCACGCTACCGCTTGAGCCACATCCCCAGCCCTGCAAATCAAGTTTAAGTAATTCCTTAATAGGTGGAGGGAGAAGTATGTACCATCAATTTTTTTAATTTAACATTTTTTAATTTTGAAATTATCACATATAATGGCAAAACTGGAAGTACAGTTCAAAGAACTCACCCCTCTGTGAACCATTTGAGAGTAAGTTGCTTAACCTGATTACCCCAGATATTCTGGCTATATATCCTATAAATAAGGACATTCTCTTATATAGCCACAATACAACTTACTAAAATCAGTAAATTACTTGATTATATCACAACCCCTGTCCTCAGGTGCCATTTACTTTTTGCTAATTGTCTCAATAGTGTTTTTCATTGGGATTCAGTTTAAAATCATACATTGCATGATAATCAGACTTCCTTAGTCTTGATAGTTTTTCAGTCTTTTACTTTTATGACACTTTTTTTGACACTTTTTGGATACTGTAAGCTAGTTACTTTGTAAAATGTTCCTCAATTTGGGTTTGACCCTGTTTTCTCATGATTAGATTCAAGTTATGCATCTTTGGCAGGACTGTTACAGAGGGATGTTGTGTTCTTTCCATTGTTCCCTATCAGGTGGCACATTATTTGATTTGTTCCTCTACTGATAATGCTCATTTTAATAACTTGCTTATAATGGTGGTTGTCAAGCTTCCGTATTACAATTACTCTTTTTTTCTTCGGTAATAACTATTTTGTAAAGAGGTAATTTAAACTATGTAAATATCCCAGAACACATCTTTCCCTGTCCCTGTCCTGGAACTAGCCCTTTCTTCAAGTGACATGGTTCATTTTATTGGAAAATGATAATTAGAAACTAAGATTTGGGTACTGTGTATGTTCATGGCTTTTGAGGTGTCACCTCTCCCAGGTCCTGTCAGCCAGGGAATTACTATATGTAGATATTCATACACAGAAATGCACATATTTATATTTATTTTGAAAACCTTGAGTTTATAGTGGTATCTAATTCCAGTCAAAATCCACACACAGACTTCATTCTATTTGTAACTTTTATCTTTTTCAATCCTGGCTTCTGATGTTTTTGTATATATGCTTATTTGGCATAATCCCACTGTATGTATCCAGTTCTTTCTCCACTGCCATCCCTTCCCCAATCTGTTAATGTCTACCTTCTCCCCTCAATCTGTTAATGTCTACCTTCTCTACCTCTCCATGCTAGGTTGTGTTTTTTTTTTTTTTTTTGGTACTTGGGATTGAACTCAGGGATACTTGATGCTAAGTCATATCCCCAGCCTATATTGTATTTTATTTAGAGACAGGGTCTCATTGAGTTGGTGAGTACCTCAGTGTTGTTGAGGCTGGCTTTGAACTTGTGATCCTCCTGTCTCAGTCTCCTAAGCAGCTGAGATGACTGGTGTGCGCCACCACGTCCAGCTAGGTTGTTATGTAAATATTTCTCTTTGTGCTTCTCAGGCTCTGACTTCCTGTGCTGGCCTATATCTGCAGGGTGTACCCTTTTCATCCTGCTTGGTCTCCAATCCTCTGCACTGGATCATTGACTCTTGCATGAGGATATCCTCTCACCGTGTTTGAATTTTGATACTTGTGTCAGGATGGTCCCTTCTGCTGCCACCACACAGACACCCTATTTAAGCCCTCTCATATCCTACCAGCCCTCCATGGAGATGCCTTCTCATTTAAGTAGGCTCTGCCATCCCATACTAGGCTGCCCTAGTATGGACATCCTCCTATCCTAGCTTGGTCTCTGTCATTTCATTGTGAGCCACTGTGATTTCCCTCTTTTTGCTGGTGTGGATACTACCTTTCTCTGTCCAACTTGATGACTTTAGGGATTGAATTGTTCATGAAGAAAAGGGAAATGAGGAAAGTAAAAAGGAAGAATGGAAAAAGAAATGAGAAGGAAAGTAACAGTATTATCATTATTATTATTTTTTGTGATGATGATGTTGATGTTCTTTCCAATTAAGTGATGTATATACCTTATATTGGAAGAAAATAAACCCATGGGAGTTAAGAATTTTAGGTAACATGGAGATTATGACCAAAGTGTGAGTACTGTGTGTCAGTTCTTCTGACACTGTTTCTTTTGCAGTTAGAAGAGAGATAATGATAATTTGACAGGCTGGTCAGCTCTTTGCATTTTTTTAAAAAGAGAAATGGTTTATTTCAACTCAATATTTTTTTCTAATTAGTTATGCATGACAGCAAAATGTATTTCACTTCATTGTACACAAATGGAGTACAATTTTTCATTTCTCTGGTTGTACATGATGCAGAGTTGGTTTTTTGGGATTGGCTTACTTTGCTTAGCATGATATTCTCCAACTCCATCCATTTACCTGCAAATGCCATGATTTTATTCTCTTTTAATGCTGAGTAATATTCCATTTTGTATATATACCACAGGTTTTTAATCCATTCATCTATTGAAGGGCATCTAGGTTACTTCTACAGTTTAACTATTGTGAATTGAGCTGCTATAAATGTTGATATGCTGTGTTACTGTAGTATGCTGATTTTAAGTCCTTTGGGTATGGATCCTTTGCATTTTTTGAGCTTTTGTTGTGGACATGTAATAAGCTTCCTGCTTGCCTAAGAGGCATAAAATCTTTATATAGTTTTTGCTTTATTTTTAACTATTTTAGTTTCTATTTAATTGTCAGTGAAGTGCACTCTCAAGAATTTCAGTAAGATGATGATAATGCAGAAAAAGTTATAAAAACTTTGAGATAGTAACTGTAATTCACTGAAGAGTTTGCAGAATTTGATAGAGATAAGGACTTCATCAAGTAAGATTTTTTATTATATGATATTCCCACTGTGATTTTAAAAATGTCACATAAACATTGTCAGGCAGTTGACCAAATATGTTTTAAAAATGGCAAATCTGTTTAGGTCTTATAAAATGATTATTTCTCTAAATGAACCAGGACAGTAAGTAATTCATACTGGGGATTTCCCAGACTTTAAATTATTGCCAGGAATCTATAATTCCTAGAAACAAAACTGAGCATAAATCTTCCAAGAAGCTTTTTAGTAAATATTTACTATAGCTGAAAAATACTATCATTATTTGCAAAGAGTGGGAAAAACTAGTTGAGAACATTTCAGAAATAATTCATTACAATTACCTTTTGTACTTTTAAAGGCCATTCAGCTTTTCATGCCAAATTCCAGAAAAGGTAAACAGCAGGCAGTAGTATTAGTTGGTACTCTCCTTCTCTAGGTTTTGGAAAATGTACTCTGTGGAAAGATGATCAGAATTTTAGTTGTACTACTTAAGAATGGAACTAAACAGGTGTGGATTTTAAAAATGATGTACTTAATGTAGAAAATAACTTATAAGATCTAAAAAGATCATGATTCCTACTTTTACATTCCTGTTTTCTTATCAATAATATGACCTTTTCATAGTATTGCATAGTATTTGTCCTTTTTTTGATATTATCCTTGGGATTGCATAGGAATAGTTCTTAAGTGTCACAGTTTGTAACATTTAATTAGCAGAACAAAGGTCTATGCAGAGTGCCTATATTATCTGTTCCCCATTACCCATCAAAATGTCTCCCTAACTCTTGGTTTTGGGGATTGACAGATACTTATTTGCTTAGCAGTCTAATCCATATTATTATCACTTCTGTGATAGAAAGAATCCATGTCCAAAATGACCTTCTTTGGAAGAATTGCTTGCTTGTTCTTTAAAGAAAAATGTGAATTTATAAGACTGTAGAAGTGTTTTATAGAATTAAAACAAAACAAAACCCTGAACTGCCAGGCTGTTGGAAAGACTGGGAATTAAAGCAACAAAGATCCTTGGGACAGATCTTTAAATGTAAACTAGAGGCTGCTGTGTCTCTCTGAACTCAGTCTCATGTGTAGGGAAAGAAGAGTACAAAATCTTAGAAAAGGGGCATGTGGGAAAAAATGTTTATTACAACTGTTTTGTGAATTTCTTGAGAGAATACACCCTACTCAGAAATTTTTGTTCATTCAGAATTTCCCACTTCCTCTGTTATACTTCCCTTACCTTTTTTTTTTTTTTTTTTTTTTGGTACTGGGGATTGAACTGAGGGGCACTTGGTCACTGAGCCACATCTCTAGCCCTTTTTTGTGTTTTACTTAGAGACAGGGTCTCACTGAGTTAGTGCCTCGCTTTTGCTGAGTCTGGGTTTTGAACTTGTGATCCTTTTACCTCAGTCTCTGAGTAGCTGGTTTTACAGGTGTGCGCCGCAGTGCCCGACTTTCCTTCTTTAAAGAACCAAAATACTGTGTGACTATGGGTTTGTTTTTCAATGTGGTAGTGGTGTTAGGAACAATGTTTTAAGTGTCAAGGAGTTTCTAGTAGTAAAGTCACTAAAAAAAAAAAAGCCTAATCCTTCTGTTTTCCTTAGTTCTATGCTATGAAAATTATCTAGCCCCTACCATTGTTATTTTGTAATATTTATTTTAGATCAGTGAGAAGCCCTTTTAAAAAACCCTGTAGACCCCTAGTCAAGTATGGGCCTGAACTAAGAAAAATTAATCTAGACTTAAAAATTTATGCAGATTCAGACATAGTCCAGGCTTTTCCTTTTAGTTAATATATTTAGGTTTCTTGCCTTTTTTTTTTCTGTTTGATCTGCTTCCTTAATAGTTCAGCTGTTTTTCTGCTGCAGCTAAGCTGTGTCAGCTTTTGCTAGTAAACCTGTGGAAAGGAAACTAAAACATGCTCTTTGAAGGAAACAAAGGAGTTAGAAATAGAAAGAAAGGGAGGTTAAGAGAAAGAGTCATGGTTGGCCATAGTTTTCTCAAGGTAATTTATTTGGCTAGTTCAGTTAAATACTCAAGAGGCCAGATTATCTGTCTTGGAAGTGTGTAAGGAAACCTTACCCTGGATAGATGGTTACAGCCTAGAAGAAAAGGGCAAAGCTTATCCACAGGGATTCAAGGATTTCTACCTTTAATTTTTAGAGCTTATTACATGGGTAAAGGTATGCTTTTAATCTGTCTTTGAACCATTATTTCTAAGCATCCATAAATGTGAATCTTTAAAAGAATTCTCTACATTCCACATTTATACACCACACATTTTGCTCATATTTCGTCTCCTGTTCCTTTTGCAAACAAAGTGCTCATTTTGGCTGTTTTCCAGATATGACAGTTGGTGGACATGCTTCAGTAGAGAAAAGGAAATTTCCCCTGCTTATCTATTCTCTCCCGTCTGCCCAAGATAGTGTGTGGCTGTCAATTGTGACCTGATTTTGAAATAATTTATTAAATAGAGGGATGCATGATGTTATTTAAAATTTTGGGATGACATTGACTTTTAGTCCTTTATAATCAGCTCTTGACTAGATTTTCTGGGTATATTGCTGTTGGGATTTTAGAAATTTCCTAACTCCTTCAGTGAATTCAGATTCTGTTCAGTGTCAAGTATGACTTAATGTTTACTCAGGAAATAAATAAAAATACACAATTCAGAAGACAAAGCAGATATCTATCTATCTATCTATCTATATATATAAAATGGTTTTTTTGCCACGAAAACCAGTATTTTGGGTATATATTCATTTTATAGGTAAGGATAATGTTCTTATTAGCTAGTAGGCTGCTTAAGAAAATAGTCAAATGAATATAAAATACTTATTTTTGGTAGGAGTTTATTGATTTCATTAAATAGGTTGACATCTTTTCATTTTTATGTTAAAATTTAATGTATGTGCAATTGGTAATAATTTAAGGTTTTTTACTTATAATCTTTTCATCTGAATTTGGGAGAGAAGTCTAAATGAATTACATTTCTCTTAAAAATCATGTTTTTTGGTTTTAAAAATTATTACTTTCAAAAATTTATGCTAACCTTATATCTCCAATTCATTCCTCTTCTTGTACTCTACACATAATATTCCCAATGTGCTATTGAACATGTCCCCTTCATTGTAGGTACAAAACTCAAAAAACATTCACTATTTTTACCCTTAGTTCTGCTCTGCTCCCTGTATGACTCTTTTTTTGAAATATTTTTTTAGTTGTAGATGGACACAATATCTTTATTTTATTTATTTATTTTTATGTGGTACTGAGGATCAAACCCAGTACCTCACGCATGTGAGGCAAGCACTCTGCCACTGAGCCACAACCCAGCCCCTTTGTATGACTCTTGTGTTAGGAAACTACAGCGTATCATTTATCTAAGGTAGAAACCCTAGAGCCATGCTTGACCATTTCTCTCACAGCTAACTTGTGTCCATTCACTATCACTGATTCCAATATTAGGTCTTCCAATCCAGTCCCTCTTTGCTATAATAGGAATAGTTCTAAAATGGTTACTTTTTGACTTAGAAATACATCAGTAGCTCTTCATTACATGAGTGAAGACCAAACTCTTTAGCATATTACTTGAGGCCTCTTGTGATTTGATTTTTCTTAACTGCCTTCTTTTTCACCTGTCCTTCTTTATAATGGCATCCTGCAACTATACCCGATTTCTGTAGTTGACAATGTCAGCAGGAATTCTTAGCTTACCGCTATTGCTTCCCTTGGAATACCCATCTTTCCTTGTGTGCTTAGTGAAGCCCTTTCATCCTCATAGTCTCTACTCCAGTATAATCATCTCTTCTGGGAAGCTTTTCCTGATCTCTATCTTTGGTGCTTCCCTGACACTTTGTATATGTAGTTCTATTTTTAGTATTTCAGATGCTGCATTGTGATTTTTTGTTTTCATGTTTGAGTTTCCACTACATCAGGAACTCCCTCAGGCTTGAGATCTTTTAAAATGCTGTACAAATGTTATTATTTTATGCCTAAAAACTAAGACATTCAATAAATTATTTGTTGAAAAAATAAATGAGAGAATAAGTGTGCAACAGGGTACATGCTAATGGCACATGATTTGAATTATTTCCTTTGAGATTAATTGTTTTCCAAAAAGAACACAGCTTTTGTTAGTAGTCTAGGAGAACAATTAAGTATAATTTGATGGAACACCTATTATGTGCTAGGCACTGTACTCATTAAGGACAGTGAGGCCTAGAGACATTTGATAATTGAGTCAGGCAAATAAATTGACTAAGAGACAGAACTGGATTTGGAATCCAGGATTGCCTTACTCAAAGGCCAGTGTTCTTTCCTGAGTGTGGAAAATAATCAGAGATGAAGGGGATAAAACTTAATTAAAAATAAAGGCAAGCAGTGTTTTCAAAGTAAAGGTACATGTGAAATCATAACTTGTGTTTTTCACTATGGATTCTAGACTTGTTTGGGAGAAGTTTTTTTGGGAGGCACTGTAATTTCATGTTCTTAATATCTTTGAATAAATGAAAGAATGAAGATTTGATAAACTAGAGGGAACTAAGGAAAATTAACCAGAAAGAAGAAAGAATTATAATTTTGCTTGGTAACTTTGTATCAGATTTGAGTAAAACGGAAAGCTATATTCATTGAATTCTTGGTATATTGCTATTCTCTATAGATATACTATTTCCTTATCTATTCTCACAGCAATCTTCTCAGGTAAATATTTACCACAATTGCATTTAGTCCAGGTTCTATATACATTTTAGCCTTAAAAGAGGTTAAAACATCTTGCCTGAGGTCACACATCTATACCTGATGGATCTTTGGTTTCAAACCTGCTGTTGTACAATTCTATTTTAAGGAAGTAGTGTACTATTGATATTTGGTGCAATTGTAATGTAACTTTTCATGATGGATTAACAAGGTGTTAAGAGGCAAAGCCAGTTCTATCTGACAAATACTTTGTATGGTACAGTTGGTAATTAATAATCTACCTTCCTTTCTTCCTTTTCTCCTTCCTTCCTTCCTACTGGGGATTGAACCCAAGGCCTTACATATGGTAGGCAAACACTCTACCACTGAGCTAAATCCCCAATCCCTTTTATTTTAGACACAGTCTTGCTGAATGGATGAGGATGGCCTCAAACTTGTGATCCTCCTGCCTCAGCATCCCAAGTAGCTGGGATTATAGATATGTACCACTATACCTGTTGATAATTTGTATTTTTGTACTTTTAAAGAATGAATGTAATATAGTTATTTCTTTTCTTGGAAACCGTGCCTGCTACTCTAAAATTGTGCTAAAGGTGACATTAAAACTGTTGCTTTCTGTCACTGCAACAATTACCTGAGATAATCAATAAGAAAAATTTTCTTTGACTCAGTTTTGAAGATTCCAGTCTGTGGTCATGTGGCTATGTTGATTTGAAACTGTGTCAAGGCAGCATATTATGGTGGAGAATGTGTGGTGGAGTATACCGCCCACCTTGTAACCAGCAGGAAACAAATAGAGGAAAAGACTAGTGTCTGAAATCTCCTTCATGGGCACATCCCCAATGATCTAACTTCCTTCTATTGCACCTCACCCCTTAAAGGATCTAGACCTTTAAGGACTTAAGAGGCTTATTTTGCTAAAAATGTTGACTTTTCACTTGGGCCTGAAAATGCCTAGTGGGTAATTAAAAGCAGTATAAAAAGATTGGCATTTTATATTTGTTCTTAAAACTTTTTATATTTATATTTATATTTGTCTTAAAACTTTGGGTCAGATTCCCGCTCAGCTCTGTATGTAGGCATCTTAATTATTTTAGGAGTGTTCATCTAAAGCTGGTAGTCCTCTCTTCTCAGAGTTGAAGCCATCACCATAAGAATACCTAGAGTATTTTCAAGATTTTCAGAGACATAATAAATCAATCTATTGTCAACCAGCTTTTATAGTGTCCTGTGACAGACATCCAGGAACAGCACCTAGAAATCTCCAGTCCTTGCCCTGCTCCCACCAAGAACAGCAAGTCTTATAGGGAATCACCCCCATGATGAGTCTGCCTCTCTAAGTGGGAGCAGTTATCCCATGGTGGGGAACTGAGGCTGCCCCCCTAAGTTGGAGCAGTCATTTCATGGGAATTGAATTGTCCTCTAAAATGAGAAGATTTTACCAGATCCTTGCAGAACCAGAACTGAGATAATGATCAACTAGATTGAAATTTGTCCAAGAGTACTTAATTATGACAACTTTTACCCCCTGCTTCAATTCTTCTTCTATTTAAATCTGAAGCTTATGTCAGTACCCTAGAACACAGGGCTGAGGATGCTTGATTCCCCTTTTCTTACCATTGTAGTTATATTGAATCAATTCCTTTCTTGCCTTTCACCATTACTTTTTCCGTTTGTTTTCTGGGGCAAGTGATGGGACCTGGGACTCCCCAAAGTCAGGTCCTTTGGCCAAGGATTCTGTAGCAGCTTCGCTATCTCCCAATAGCACCATCTGTTGGAAACCAAGCCATTAACATACTGGCATTTAGGGGGTTCTTACCTAAACCATAGCAACTGTTTATAGAGATTGGTAAGGCACAATGACCGGTCAGATAGACATTAAGTGTAAACATCTTGAGAGCTGTATGGTGCATTTTAGCCCAGTGTCAGTCCTGGTCTCTGCACAGATTGGAGAGCTAGATCTCTTTAGAGGCTTCATTATCTGCAAAACTGAGAAGCAAAGAATTTTCAGCATGATTGTGTTGTAGAATTATTTTATCACCTAGATTAATTTGTTATATATGCTAAACCAATTAGCATTTATAATGAGAATGACATTTAAGGAAGATGAAAGGAAAAGGAGATTTAGTAGAATAATGAAGCTCTCATTTATATGATGTACCACCTTGCCTAGAACCCTTCTCTCCAAAAAACTTGTTTGATCTTTAGCTCCTCATTTATTCATCTGCATGTTCCCTAATTCACTCATCCATCCAGTATATTTTATTTTGAGACTGGTTATTTTTGTTAGTTCTGAGGAATGTTTTTTTTTCTGTTGTGAAAAAAATATTGGCTATAGAATAGACATATCAGTCTAACTACAAATAGTTTATTTACACATCTGATGTATACACTAAGTTATAAAATGTTGAAGCGTAGAGACCAAGGTGTTTTTTTTTTTTTTTTTTTCATCTCCTAGTCCCATGCCTGGCAAGTACTTCAATAAATATTTTGGTGACTGAATGAAAGATCAGAATTCAATCTAAATGTAAGTTCTTTGCAACATAAGTCTGCAGGTTACTGTTTCTTGCATTCCTCTACTGACCATATAATGAGCTCTTAAACCCGTGAATTGTTGTAGAGATATTCAGAAACCCCTTAGATGACTGCCAAAAGAAGAGAGAGAATTCCAGAACTCTAAAGTTAGACAGGAAAAGGCCTTTTAAAGGCTGCTCTGATGTGTAATGTCAAACTATATTGTTACCCTGGTGTATAAGGAGCAGTAGGTGATAAAGATTAATCAGGTTGTGTTGAGACCATACTATGTAAAGATCTAAGTTCAGAAATAAAGGATTGAAGTTCATTCCACTTTCCGTGGTGAGAAACAAGCCTGTGAGTTTTGGGACTGCACAGAAGCAATAGTGTCTTAAGTGTAAGATGTCAGGTGAGAGCTAAGGATCTGAGGATCCCTTTATTGTAGCATTGCTGGGAAATGCTAAATCTCAATGGCCAAGACAGATAAAGGGCTTGGGAATACAGGAAGTCAGAGAGCAGAAGAGAGTGAGCTTGAGCCCAGGGCAGGTTTTACTTGATTATTGAGTTATTTATAGGTCTTAGAATATGAGTGAAGTAGCTTTTGAGTGGAATTTCTTAAAACTTGGCACTGTTGACATTTGGCCAGATAATTCCTTGTTGGGGATAGGGTGGGGCTGTCATTTCCATTGTGGAATTGCAACGTTCCAAGCCTGTGTCCACTAGATGCCAAATAAATGCTTCCAGACTTTACAAAGTGTTGCCTAGGAAGCAAAATTTCTTCCCAACTAAATGCTTTAGGAGTATATGAGTGAAGTGGCTGCTGATGATTAAAGAAAAGGGTAAGGAAACTGAATTATAAGAGTCTCTGTAAATGTTGTATCTTTTCATATGAATTCCAAAATAAATCAGGACCAAATTATGAACATTGGTTGACTGAGGTGGAGTGAATTCCAAGAAGCAGCAGCCTTTGCATTCGTAAATATGACTACTATGCGTGGAAATGTGAACTAATTCAGATTATAGTGGAGAAATGAAGTTTGGAGAAAGGTAATTTGAGTTGATATAGTTAGGTGTATGTTGGGGAGAACCTTGAAGGCCAGTTAGAAAGTTTAATTAAGGTGGATTTAGTACTTGATTATTCTGAAATTAGCAAGGAATAGATGTTGAAAGATCTCTTGAAAATTTATTTTTACAAGTTTTGTTTGTTTCATCTTAAAAAGTAAAATAAGAAAGGAAATCCTTTGAGTAAAATAAAAATTTAGGTTTTGTTAATTTTTGAATATTTTATCCTGATCTCCTGATATCATCTACTTTATACCCACTGAGCAACTCTAGTGTAACAGCCACTATTGGGGAAAACAGAAGTTTTGCTGCCTTTAAAAGTTCTATTTTATTCACAGTTGAGTCTGCACAAATTCATGCTAGCTTCATGTGGACTTTTCCTGCTGCTGCTGTTTTGCTTAAGTAAGTAAGTAAATAAATAAATCCTCCTGTGAACTCCCTATTACACTCACCAGAGCAGCTGTTCTAAGCCTTTTCCACTCTCCATAAATCCCATTCTCATGTAGTTATTCTCAGCAGATAACTTAGTTTCTTATTTAACTGAAACTGAGAACATTTGGGCATGAGTTTTATAGAAGTTTCTCCTCTGTATCTCTGCACCATTATCTTTCTTTTTCCTTGCATCTCTGCCATATAGTAAGAATGCCCCTTCTCCCTACTAAGGCGAGCCTTTGTACCAGTACTCCTGGTTTCTCCTCTAACCCTTTATTAGTTATCCTTTAATTTTACTCTTTCCTTTGCATTTTTATTCTCTCCTAGAATCTTTCCTTCTGCATTCCTGTCCAGGTTTTTATTTTTCTTCAGCAAACAATAAACCAATTAAAAAGCTTTCCTCGACCTTAGTTTATTGTTTAAATCCTCATTTTCACTCATCTCAGGCTTTTTCTCTTCTTCTTCATCAGATTATTTGGGAAAAAATGAAAAACAACTAGTGCGTATTGCTTTCCTACCTACTCTTACACCTTTAGCATTCGTCTTCTATTGAAACAACTCTCTTAAACATCATGGTTAATCTTCCTAATCACCAAATGTTTTATGTCCTCTACACTCTCATCTCTCTCTGTTTCTCAGCACAGCATTTGACATTATTGACTGTCTTTTCTTTCTTAAAACATTTAACTTCCCTTGACCTTTGTGACTTAAGACTAACCCAGTTTCCCTTCTATTTTTTTTATTGGTTGTTCACAACATTACGCAGCTCTTGACATATCATATTTCATACATTAGATTCAAGTGGGTTATGAACTCCAAATTTTTACCCCAAATGCAGATTGCAGAATCACATCGGTTACACAGCCACAATTTTACATGATGCCCTATTAGTAACTGTAGTATTCTGCTACCTTTCCTATCCTCTACTATCCCCCCTCCCCTCCCCTCCCATCTTCTCTCTCTACCCCATCTACTGTAATTTATTACTCTCATTGTTTATTTTCCCATTCCCCTCACAACCTCTTATATGTAATTTTGTATAGCAATGAGGGTCTCCCTTCATTTCCATGCAATTTCCCTTTTCTCTCCCTTTCCCTCCCACCTCATGTCTCTGTTTAATGTTAATCTTTTCTTCCTGCTCTTCCTCCCTGCTCTGTTCTTAGTTGCTCTCATTATATCAAAGAAGACATTTGGTATTTGTTTTTAGGGATTGGCTAGCTTCACTAAGCATAATCTGCTCTAGTGCCAAACATTTCCCTGCAAATTCCATGATTTTGTCATTTTTTAGTGCTGCATAATACTCCATGGTGTATAAATGCCACATTTTTTTTTACCCATTCTTCTATTGAAGGGCATCTGGGTTGGTTCCACAGTCTAGCTATTGTGAATTGTGCTGCTATGAACATCGATGTGGCAGTATCCCTGTAGTACGCTCTTTTAAGGTCTTTAGGGAATAGTCTGAGAAGGGCAATAGCTGGGTCAAACTCCCAGCTTTCCCAGGAATCTCCATACTGCTTTCCAAATTGGCTGCACCAATTTGCAGTCCCACCAACAATGAACAAGTGTACCCTTTTCCCCACATCCTCGCCAGCACTTGTTGTTGTTTGACTTCATAATGGCTGCCAATCTCACTGGAGTGAGATGGTATCTTCGGGTGGTTTTGATTTGCATTTCTCTGACTGCTAGCGATGGTGAGCATTTTTTTCATGTACTTATTGATTGATTGTATGTCCTCCTCTGAGAAGTGTCTGTTGAGGTCCTTGGCCCATTTGTTGATTGGGTTATTTGTTATCTTATTGTCTAATTTTTTGAGTTCTTTATATACTCTGGATATTAGGGCTCTATCTGAAGTGTGAGGTGAGTTGAGATTTGCTGAAGTGTGAGATTTGTTCCCAGGATGTAGGCTCCCTGTTTACCTCTCTTATTGTTTCTTTTGCTGAGAAAAAACTTTTTAGTTTGAGTAAGTCCCATTTGTTGATTCTAGTTGTTAACTCTTGCGCTATGGGTGTCCTATTGAGGAATTTGGAGCCCGACCCCACAGTATGTAGATCATAGCCAACTTTTTCTTCTATCAGACGCCGTGTCTCTGATTTGATATCAAGCTCCTTGATCCATTTTGAGTTAACTTTTGTGCATGGCGAGAGAAAGGGATTCAGTTTCATTTTGATGCAAATGGATTTCCAGTTTTCCCAGCACCATTTGTTGAAGATGCTATCCTTCCTCCATTGCATGCTTTTAGCCCCTTTTTCAAATATAAGATAGTTGTAGTTTTGTGGATTGGTTACTGTGTCCTCTATTCTGTACCATTGGTCCACCCGCCTGTTTTGGTACCAGTACCATGCTGTTTTTGTTAATATTGCTCTGTAGTATAGTTTGAAATCTGGTATCGCTACACCGCCTGATTCACACTTCCTGCTTAGCATTGTTTTTGCTATTCTGGGTCTTTTATTTTTCCATATGAATTTCATGATTGTTTTATCTATTTCTACAAGAAATGCCATTGGGATTTTGATTGGCATTGCATTAAACTTATAGAGAACTTTTGGTAATATTGCCATTTTGATGATGTTAGTTCTGCCTATCCACGAACAGGGTATATTTTTCCATCTTCTAAGATCTTCTTCTATCTCTCTCTTTAGGGTTCTGTAGTTTTCATTGTATAAGTCTTTCACCTCTTTTGTTAGGTTGATTCCCAAGTATTTTATTTTTTTTGAGGATATTGTGAATGGAGTAGCTGTCCTCATTTCCATTTCAGAGGATTTGTCGCTGATATACAGAAATGCCTTTGATTTATGCGTGTTGATTTTATATTCTGCCACTTTGCTGAATTCATTTATTAGTTCTAGTAGTTTTTTTGTAGACTCTTTTGGGTCTTCTAGGTATAGAATCATGTCATCTGCAAATAGTGATAATTTAAATTCTTCTTTTCCTATTTTTATGCCTTTAATTTCTTTCGTCTGTCTAATTGCTCTGGCCAGTGTTTCGAGAACTATATTGAATAAAAGTGGTGATAGAGGGCATCCCTGTCTTGTTCCAGAGTTTAGAGGGAATGCCTTCAATTTTTCTCCATTCAGAATGATGCTAGCCTGAAGCTTAGCATAGATAGCTTTTACAGTGTCGAGGTAAGTTCCTGTTATCCCTAGTTTTTCTAATGTTTTGAACATAAAGGGATGCTGTACTTTGTTGAATGCTTTTTCTGCATCTATCGAGATGATCATATGGTTCTTATCTTTGAGTCTATTGATGTGGTGAATAACCTTTATTGATTTCCGTATATTGAACCAGCCTTGCATCCCAGGGATGAATCCCACTTGATAATGGTACACAATTTTTTTGATGTGCCTTTGTATCCGATTCGCCCGAATTTTATTGAGGATTTTTGCATCTAGGTTCATCAGAGATATTGGTCTGTAGTTTTCTTTCTTTGAGGTGTCTTTGTCTGGTTTCGGAATCAGGGTTATGTTGGCCTCGTAGAATGAATTTGGAAGAGCTCCCTCTTTTTCTATTTCCTGAAATAACTTGAAAAGTATTGGTATTAATTCTTCTTTAAAGGTTTTTTAAAACTCCGCTGTATACCCATCCGGTCCTGGGCTTTTCTTGGTTGGTAGTCTTTTGATTGCTTCTTCAATTTCATCCATTGATAATGGTCTGTTCAAATTGTGTGTATCCTCCTGACTCAGGAGGATAAATCATATGACTTAAGAAATTTATTGATGTCTTCACTATCTTCTATTTTATTGGAATATAGGTTTTCAAAATAATTTCTAATTGTCTTCTGTATTTCTGTAGCATCTGTTGTGATATTGCCTTTTTCATCCCGTATGTTAGCAATTTGAGTTCTCTCTCTTCTTCTCTTCGTTAGCATGGCTAAGGGTCTGTCCATCTTATTTATTTTTTCGAAGAACCATCTTTTAGTTTTGTTAAGTTTTTCAATAGTTTCTTTTGTTTTCATTTCGTTGATTTCTGCTCTGATTTTAATTATTTCTTGCCTTCTACTACATTTGCTGTTGTTTTGCTCTTCCTTTTCTAGGGCTTTGAGATGAAGTGTGAGCTCATTTATTTGTTGGTTTTTCGTTTTTTTGAGGAATGACCTCTAGGCGATGAATTTCCCTCTTAAAACTGCTTTCATTGTGTCCCATAGATTTCGGTATGTTGTGTCTGTATTTTCATTTATTCTAAGAATTTTTTGATTTCCTCCTTTATGTCTTCTGTAACCCATTGATCACTCAGTAACATATTGTTCATTTTCCATGTGATGTAGGATTTTTCCTTTCTTCTTTTATCATTGATTTCTAGTTTCATTCCATTATGATCAGATAAAATGCATGGTATTATCTCCACCCCTTTATATTTACTGAGGGTTGCCCTATGGCATAATATATGGTCTATTTTTGAGAAGGATCCATGTGCTGCTGAGAAAAAAGTATATCCACTTGATGATGGTTGATATATTCTATATATATGTCAGTTAAGTCTAGGTTATTGATTGTGATATTGAGTTCCATAGTTTCTTTATTCAACTTTTGTTTGGAGGATCTGTCCAATGGTGAGAGAGGTATGTTGAAGTCAGCCATAATTATTGTGTTGTGGTCTATTTGATTCTTGAACTTGAGGAGAATTTGTTTTATACCATTATTTGGTGCATAAATATTGATAATTGTTATGTCTCTTTGGTGAATGGTTCCTTTTAACATTATATAATGTCCTTTCTTATCCCTTTTGATTATCTTAGTCTTGAAGTTGATTTTATTCGATATGAGGATGGCCACCCTTGCTTGCTTACGAGGACCATGTGCGTCGTATATTTTTTCCCAACCTTTCACCCTCAGCCTGTGTATGTCTTTTTCAATCAGATGTGTCTCCTTTAGGCAACATATTGTTGGATTTGTTTTTTTAATCCATGTTACCAGCCTATATCACTTTATTGGAGAGTTTAAGCCATTAACGTTTAGAGTTACTATTGATATGTGGCTTGTACTGCCAGCCATGTTTGATTATTTATCTTTTTTTTTCTAATTTAGTTTGTTTCTCCATGATTAGTTTCCTCTCGTCCTCTGTCTTTACCGAGGCACTTCCCACTGATGGTTTTGGTTATTGTTTTTCATTTCTTCCTCGTGTAGTGTTTTGCTCAAGATGCATTGCAATGCTGGTTTTCTGGCTGCAAATTCTTTTAGCTTTTGTTTATCATGAAAGATTTTTATTTTGTTGTCGTACCTGAAGCTTCATTTTGTTGGATTCAGAATTCTTGGTTGGCATCCATTGTCTTTCAGTGTTTGAAATACATCGTTCCAGGATCTTCTTGCTTTCAGCGTCTGTGATGAAAAATCCGTTGTTAACCTTATTGGTTTACCCCTGAATGTAATCTGCCTCCTTTCTCTTGTAGCTTTTAATATTTTCTCTTTATTTTGTATATTGGATATCTTCATAACAATGTGTCTTGTTGTTGGTCTACTATAATTTTGTGTGCTTGGTGTCCTGTATGCATCTACAATTTGTATATTCATTTCCTTTTTTATTTCTGGAAAGTTTTCTGTAATTATTTCATTCAGCAGGTTACTCATTCCCTTGGTTTGAATCTCTGTGCCTTCCTCTAGCCAGATGACTCTTAAAGTTGTTTTTTTTATGTTATCCCATATCTCTTGGATGTTTTTCTCGTGATTTTTAACCAGCCTTTCTGAGTTGGCTAGACTCTTTTCAAGATGATATATTTTGTCTTCATTATCTTATGTTTTGGCGTCTACTTGCTCCACTCTGTTAGTGATACTCTCATTTGCGTTTTTAATTTGGTTTATAGTTTCTTTCATTTCTAGAATGATTGTTTGATTTTTTAATAATCTCTATCTCCTGATAAAGATGCTTAACTTCTTCTTTTATCTGTTTATGTAATTCATTTTCAATGTATTCTTTCACTGTTTGAATTTGCTGTCTCGTATCCTCTTTAAGGTTCCATTCCATCTGTCTAAGGTATTCCTTGAGTTCCTTATATGACCATTTTTCTGATGGCTCTAGGTCCTCCTGAATATTTAGGCTGTCCTGCATTGTTTGTACTCCTTTTCTTCCTTGCTTTTTCATGCTGCTCATGTTACTTCTTGTTTTGTCTGACTGCTGAGTTATTGTTTACTCCTATAAATTTATTTGATACTGCTTCTGCTGGTTTCAATGAATTTATCTCCTCCGCTGCGTTTTGGTGACGTCAGTTCTCTGCCATGGTGGTATTCCATGCAAATGGTGACAGTTCGTTCCCTCTGCCGGGTGACCAATGCAACGGTGGGTCCTGTCTGTCTCTCCCAAGCCCCGGTTCAATCCTGTGGCCACTGCCTATGCAGGCTCGGTTGGCATTTACTTCCATAGGATCAGAAGGGCCGACCAGTTGTTTCGGCAGGATCGTTAGTGCTGAGTCATAGTGGTTTGGCTTCGAGAAGCATGCGAAAGAGAGCTGAATGCAGCAGATCCCAGCTCGGTGTGTGTTCTGAGAGGCCCGGACTTTTCGCCCCAGATCCACGTCAGCTCTGCATTGCCTAGTGATCCTGAGCAAACAGCCTTTAGACAATTTACGACTCCCTATGCCCGCACAGCTGAAGGGGTCAGAGACTTGATCTCTCCGCGCCCGCCGCCATGTTGGATCTCCTCCCTTCTATTTTTATTACTCCTCTTTCTTTGAGCTCTTCAATAGTTCCTTTTTCTTAGTGTAAGCATTTCCAAAGATTAAATAATTAGATATTTTTCTTTAACATTTGTTAGTTATCTTCTTTAATAGGCATAGAAACCAGCTCTGTGTAAGTGACTCTTTAATTTCTATCTCTAATCCTGACTTTTATCTTGAGCTTCCAAACATTGCATATCTGTCTTCCTTATTATTTTGTTATTACATGAAACTAACTGTCCAAATTGAGGGAGCTTCTATTTGAACATGTTGAGTAGACAATGTGAACATACCTTTTTTCCTTTTATCCCAAATCTCACTGAAGTGATAGTAGGGGAATTAAATAGTATTAATTTATAATACAAATAAATTGGGGTAGCAAAGCTTAACAAAGTTTTGGGAGATAGGAGGGAAAAAGAAGAATAGAAACTGATTCAGCACAGAGGAAGAAATTATAACTGAAGTGCCCAGGGAAAAGATACTGATGAGAAACAAGTACTTTAGGGACTCACATTTAGAAGCTCCTGGTACCACAGAAGTAAGGAGTGAAATATAAAGTAGAAAATGGAGCTTGTTTGAAAGTACAAGGACCTTTAAAAGAATTACTTAGGTATCCTTTTTACATGTGGGAAATTGGGTGATATTTCACTTCTGAAAAAAAGCAGAGGTTATAAAGACAAGCAGAGGTAATTCAAGAAGAATGCCTCCAAATTTCATTAAAGAGAAGTTATTGTATCCTTAAAACAAGAACAGATTCTATATAAAGGAACTACCTAATAATGGGGAAGTAGCTTGGAAATTTAAAATTTATCACTAATCAACAACAAAATGAGAAGAGTTTTTAGATAACTTTGATTAAATAAATCTCCCAGAAAGCAGATCAACAACACTAATAAAAACAAAGTAAAGAGAAGATAAACTCAAGAGGTGGAACATAGGAAGGAAAATAAAATTATAGGATGAATTCAGCCAATGTAAGATCTGATCAATATGTATATGAATCCATGTATTTATACACTGAACACTGATTCTGGACTTGGTTATGAGACTTAATTTGGTCAGTGGGGCTACATAAAACTTGACACAGAGCAGTCTTTAAAAATGGAGCACATTTCTGCTTCCTATCTGAAACCTCTGTCATTATCACGAGAACATGCTCCAGAATGAGACTTATGGAACAGATTTTTTTTTCTACCTAATACCATTTTTGTTCAGCTCATAGGCAGCCTACTACAAATATGTGTAGGAGACCTAATCAATACTGGAAAGAATTTTCTAGCCAAATCCAGCCTAGATTAGTGGGCCAATTAGAAATGATCATTGTTTTATGCCACTTAGTTGTTGGATGGTTTGTTTTATAGCATTATTATGGCAGCAGACAACTTATACCATTAAAGAACAAGAAACAAAAGGAATTATCAAAGAGATAAAAGACATTTTGTTAGTACTGGAGGATACAATTCTCCAGACTAAAAAGGCTCCCCAAGTATCTAACAGAGTGAATGAAAACAAATTATATTTTGAAATTTAAGAACATCTGAGATTAAAATAAAATTCTAAAATATTTGTGGAGTGTGTATAAATGAAACAAGAAAAAACATAAATCACCTAGAGATGAATGGAAAACAAAAGGACATCAAACTTCATAGTAACCCTGGGTAAAATAAAAGGGTGAGAATATAAATATTTTATTTTATGGGCCATACAGTCTTTGCTATTGTACAGTGAAACAGTCATTGTCAAGTCATGAATGAATGGTCATGGCTGTGGTCCAGTAGAACTTTATTTGCAAAAATAGATGCTGGGTTGAATTTGACCTATAGGTTACAGTTTGCTAATCTCTGGACTAGAGGGCAAGAAGGGGTGGTGGGACAAGGATGATTTTCCTTTCCTCATCCAAGCACATTTTTTGGTCAGACTTTTTTTTTTAAATTATAGAGTGAATATAATCTTCCATTTTGCTCTTTATATCACTCTCTTTTCTCTTTTTTAACTGCTGAGGTGCTAGTGTAGACTCTTGCCTAGAATATCACAGTAACCTAATAACCTCAGTGTTGGCCCCCAGAATGTACTTCTAACTTGTCTTTATTTGTAAAGAGTTTGTGCTGTAGTTTATCTGGCCTACTCACCATTCTGTAAATGTTGACTCTGATTTCTTGCTTCTGTGCCTTACTCAGTTTCCCTGGAAATATTCTCCTTTACCATCTGAGCTTGTCAAAATTGTGTTCTTTTCAAATTCTCTCTGAAGTAATTGCTTGTCTAAGAAATTGTTCCTGATTTCTCTCCACCAGCTTCCAGACTCCCATCCAGCTAGCCAACTAGAATGATTTGCATGCCTCCACCTCCTTGAGCGAAGAGATTGAGTTTTGGAATCAGTTTTGAATTTGATTGTATACCTTTCCATATTCTTGCTATGTGATCATGAAAAAATAGTTTTAAAGCTGAGGCTTTTTCTCATTTATAAATAGATCATATAGTTCTTGAGAGGTTTAAAAGCTGTTTAATATTATTTCATTTCCTTCATTTCATTTTTTAAAAGTTGGAAATGGATTTTATTTATCTATCTATCTATCTATCTATCTATTTATTTATTTATTTACGGTGCTGAGGATCAAACCCAGGGCCTCACACATGGCAGTCAAGTGCTCTACTACTGAGCCACAACTCTAGCCTCTCCCTTCATTTCATTTTTAAGAGTTAAATGTTGCTCAACCTCACTTTATAATCGTTTGAATACTTCTCTTGTCCTCCAAATGTTAGCAAATTCGTACCGATTGTGTTTTTTTTTCTTCATCTTCAGTGTCCTATAGCGGTGTTCAGTAAGTTTTGATCTGATTGAATTCAGTTAATAAGCATTGCTCCTTAGATGAGGAATTCCTATTTTATGATCATATTAGAGAAATTTTGTGTTCTAGTTTATTCTCTAATCTTTGTTACATGGTCTATTTTTATTAGTTTACTTCTGTTTTCTCCCATATTGCAAAGGAGGTGCAATGTTGGGGAGGGGAATACAGTATCTTGATTTTTCTTTTGATGAGAATTAAGCCATATGTTTATATTGAGCCAACTACTCCAAACTCTGAATTCTCAATCAAATGTGAATCTCCCGATTCACACTTCCTGCTTAGAATTGCTTTTGCTATTCTGGGTCTTTTGTTTTTCTATATGAATTTCATGATAGCTTTATCTATTTCTACAAGAAATGCCGTTGGGATTTTGGTTGGCATTGCGTTGAACCTGTAGAGAACTTTGGGTAATATTGCCATTTTGATGATGTTGGTTCTACCTATCCATGAACAGGGTACGTTTTTCCATCTTTTAAGATCTTATTCTATCTCTCTCTTTAGGGTTCTGTAGTTTTCATTGTATAAATCTTTCAACTCTTTTGTTAGGTTGATTCCCAAGTATTTTATTTTTTTTTGAGGATATTGTGAATGGGGTGGTTTTCCTCATTTCCATTTCAGAAGTTTTGTTGCTGATATACAGGAATGCCTTCGATTTATGCGTGTTGATTTTATATCCTGCCACTTTGCTGAATTCATTTATTAGTTCTAGTAGTTTCTTTGTAGACCCTTTTGGGTCTTTTAAGTATAGGTTCATATCGTCCACAAATAGTGATATCTTAAGTCCTTCTTTTCCTATTTTTATGCCTTTAATTTCTTTTGTCTGTCTAATTGCTCTGGCTAGTATTTCAAGGACTAAATTAAATAGAAGTGGTGAGAGAGGGCATCCGTGTCTTGTTCCAGATTTTAGCGGGAATGCCTTCAGTTTTTCTCAATTTAGAATGATGCTAGCCTGAGGCTTAGCATACATAGCTTTTACAATGTTGAGGTAAGTTCCTGTTATCCCCAGGTTTTCTAGTGTTTTGAACATAAAAGGATGCTGTACTTTGTCGAATGCTTTTTCTGCATCTATGGAGACGATCATGTGGTTCTTTAAGTCTATTGATGTGGTGAATAATATTTATTGATTTCCGTATATTGAACCAACCTTGCATCCCAGGGATGAATCCTACTTGATCATGGTGCACAATTTTTTTGATATGCTTTTGTATTTGATTCGCCAGGATTTTATTGAGGATTTTTGCATCTATGTTCATTAGAGATATTGGTCTGTAGTTTTCTTTCTTTGAAGTGTCATTGTCTGGTTTCGGGATCAGGGTGATGTTGGCCTCATAGAATGAATTTGGAAGAGCTCCTTCTTTTTCTGTTTCTTGAAATAGCTTGAAAAGTATTGGTATTAATTCTTCTTTGAAGGTTTTGTAAAACTGTGCTGTATATCCATCCGGTCCAGGGCTTTTCTTGGTTGGTAGTCTTTTGATGGCTTCTTCTATTTCTTCCTTTGTTATTGGTCTGTTTAAATTGTATGTGTCTTCCTGACTCAATCTGGGCAGCTCATATGACTTAAGAAATTTATCGATGTCAAAATAAAGCCTTTCTTATTCTACATTTTCAAATTGTCTGTCTTCTAAAACCACTCTCAAGTAATCTTGCGAATCTCAGTATTTTTATCAGGATAAGTTGCATTTGATAAAGAAGTTGAATCATGGATCGGTCTTCAAGTATCCATTCTAAGTATCACTTTGTTTTCTTTGTACTGTGGACTATGTTTGATTCACCAGATATTACTCATAACTGGAAGTGGCAACTACGACACTAGTATGTAAATCTTGCTCCTGACTGAGGTAAGAGTGCTGTGTAGTTTTTTTCTTACTTTTTTTTTTTTCCAAAAGTCCTTTATGTATTTGTTTTGTTTGTTTTCAGCTTCTGTATCCTGGTTTTAAGCTTTTGTTAGATTGAATATCTGGAATGTATATTGGTTTCTATTATTGCACATTTTATTTATTGTCTCACCCTATTTAGGACACTGTTGTAAGCTATAGGACTGACCCAAATGTTCAAAAACAGGGTATTCAGAGAGATAGCTTAAGGCACTGTGTGAGTGTAGATCAAGCTATGCTTTGCACACTCATCTCTGTACATGTACTAAGCTTTACTCAAAGTAAATGCATGTTCTTTCCAATTGCTTTGCTTTTATTTTCTGCAATCTTTGGAAATGTGTGTATGCATGTATTAATGTTAGAATGATTTTCTCAGACAACCATGGTTATTTTATCCCCCTAAATTGTCAGGGAAAGAATATCTTTTTTTAAGTGGGGGGGAGTGAGAGGGAGGGAGGGAGAGAGAAGAGAGAGAGAATTTTTTTTTAACTTTTATTTTTTAGTTTTTCGGCAGACACAACATCTTTGTTTGTATGTGGTGCTGAGGATCGAACCCGGGCCGCACACATGCTAGGCGAGCGTGCTACCGCTTGAGCCACATCCCCAGCCTGGAAAGCATATCTTAACTGTTAATGATTTGTAAAAAGCCTTTCTGGAATTGTGTATAATTAAAGGAAATTAAGCCATCTTATAAATGTACAAAGTTAATTTTATTAGCCAACCATTTGGAAATAGGTTATTGATTTTACTTTTCCTATATATAGAAAAATTAAATGAAATAACAGTGAATTTCCTTTTACAAAGGGGAAAATTATAATATTTCAGGCATGTATTTTGTCATACATTTTATATTTTACAAAAAATGACTTTATTCAAGTGAACATTAATAAGTATAATGGCAGCTGAGTAGTTTTTCTGCTTTTCCCAGTTGAATTATAAAAAGTCTTAGTTGATTTTATTTATATTTATGATCCTGATAAAGTTGTCCTAATATATCACTTCCATTCCTATGTGAAAATATTTGTACTACAATGAGCCTCTGATGATGGAACTTCTGAACTGATGGTAAGAAGGTGTGTAGATGTAGATGTTAGATGGTGTGTAGGCTTATTCTGGTTCATTTATAACAAATGCATGTCCCCAAGCAAGGGCCATTTGTTGTTTATGGAAAGTGATTTTTAGATAGAGAAAAGGGCCATATTTTACTAGGATTTATATATTTTCACTTTGAGTAAGTAGGAATGACAGTGTTCTTCTACACCAAAAGCTTGTTCTCTTTACCCATGTTTGTAATGTCCTTTGCCTCTTTATATTTTCCTTTTGTATCTCTCATGCCTGGTGGCTCATTGAGAATTTGGTCAGGAAATGGAAGGTCCTTGCTCCTTGAGAATGTACAGGGTGAGAATAAGCAATTGATCTTTAAAATTTGACCTATTAGTCAGGCAGCCAGACTGGCCATTATTGACAGCAAATCGGAGCTTGAGTCTTCTGAAAGAGTGTGACCATGTGACTGATTCTGCTTTTCTCTAGTATTTAGATTGTGGATTTTATGTTGACTTTGGTGATCTGATGTTTAGGATACTTACCTCTTATGATTTGTTAGTAGTTGAAATAATCAGAGATATATTAGTTATATATTGCTGTGTAAGTATTATCATAAATTTAATGATTTAAAACAGCATGTATTTATTGCTGGCATAGTAGCACACACCTGCAATCCTAATGACTTAGGAGGCTAAGAGGGAGGATATCAAGTTCAAGTCCAGCATCAGCAACTTGGCTAATGCAAGTGTTCTGAGCATGTTTAAGATAGATGAGGCTAAGAGAAGTGGCAGGCAAGGTGTGTTAAATATATTTTCAACTTAGGGCATTTTGGACTTAAAATGGGTTTATTGGGGTGCAATCCTATTATAACTTAAGGGGCATCTATATCTTTTTTCTCAGAAGGGTCCATACTTGTGCTATATTTCAAATTGGAGAATACAGATCATCTTGTTAGGGGATGGGGATTACCTTGAGTCTGTCTGCCAAAGGAAGGGAAAGGAAAACTGGTTTGATTCTGCCCTCAGGATTTTTTTTTTTCACTTATTATAGTTAACTTGAGGCTGGAATTCAGGTGTGATTCATTCTGTATCTTTTATTCGACATCACCTCACTGAGTAGGAACTCACTTGGTTTTTGGAGGCTTACCTAGTATGTGATAAAACTGCTAGCATGGAAAGCTGAAACTGTTGTATATGGCATCATAGTCTGTTTGCAAGTGGAAAGCTATTGTTTATAAAGTGAATCCATTAAATTTTCTAATTATTGCTAGCAATGTCTTTATCATCTCTGCTATAAAGTAATTTTAAATACAGTTTCTGATTTACAGTGGTTTGACTTATGACTTTTTGACTTTATAGTGGTGTGAATAAGTATTTATGCAGCATTTTTTAACCTTCAGAGAAATACTTAATAAATTATGAGCTATTCAATACTTTGTTATGAAGTAGCTTTATAGTAGATGATTTTGCCCAACTATATCTTTTTTCCTAGAAGGGTCCATACTTGAACTACATTTAAAGTTGGAGGACACAGATCATCTTGCATAGCAATGTAGCAATCCTCTGACATTCTGGAACCTATGCATTTATCATGACACCCTAACAGTCATGTAGGTTGGTGTGTCAGTTTTGTGTTGCTGTGACCAAAATATCTGAAAAGAACAACTTAGAGGAAGAATAGTTAATTTTAGGCTCATGGTTTGAGAAGTCTAAATCCATGATTGATTGACTCCATTGCTCTGGGCCTGAGGTGAGGCAGAGAAAAGCTGCTCAGCTAATGGCAGACAGGAAGCGGGGTGGTACAAACCATGGACAGATACAATCCTAGGCTACCCCAGTGACCTACTTTCTCTAGCCATGCCCCACATGAGTTTTTGGGGACATTCCAGATCCAAACCATAACACTCAGCTTTCTTTGGAGGGTATTTATTTCTTTGTCTGACAGCAAAACATTTACTTTTCCAATCAATAGGCAAAATTATCAAGGGACTTTAATTTTTGTCTAATAGAAAAATATAATCTGCCAGATCAAAAGAGAATTTGGTATTTTCAACTCTTGAGACTCATATTCCTAAATAATCATATTCAGTATTGTAGAAATTTTAATTATGTGTTTATCCATATGGCTATAGAACTGATATTTTACTTACATCAAAGCTAAACTGTTTATAATTCTTTCATTATAGTTAAGATGAGGTTCAGATAACCATAAAATACTTAAAAAAGCTAGCCAACTAACACCAGGCCAGAAGAATAAAGGCTGCAGAGAGGGAAAAAATGCAAAGATGCTTGGTCTTTGTGGAATGAGATAGGACCCTAATAAGTTCAGTATTAGCCTAAAAGTAACAATGTTGGTCTAATAGTAAAAGATATATTAGTCAGAGGTAGGAATGGTTCATAGTGAATAAAAGATTGTGAGGGTGAGGCTCTATTTGAAGTTTTATAAAATAGGACTTGTAATATAATAAGTGACTATCTCTAACAGTCTAAAGAATATAGGCAGTTATCAAATGTGGGAAGATCCTCAGTTGCAACTGTTAAGTACACATGTACATTTTACAAATAACATATTTGGGCACAGAAATATAGAAGGGAAAACTAACTGAATTTTGGCATAGCTTTGGGGAATTTTTGTTTTCATCTTCTATTACCACCTATGCTAGGCAGAATTCTTATGACTCTCAAGGTATGCACCCCCTGTAATACACTTCCGGTATAATCCTTTTCCCTTGAGTGTAGGCAGAAGTTGTGAATATGATGAGTCATCTCATCTGTGATTAGGTTACAAAGCAGTTGATGAAGTCACTCAAAAGGGACCTGGGTACACCTGGATATTTCCTGAAGTTAGAAAGATTCAAAAGTTGAAACCATGGGCCTGTTCTGGGGGCCAGTTGACAAGGAATTGTAGATAGCATCTAAGAGCTGAGTGAGTGGTTCCTGGCCAACAGTCAGCAAACAAACAACAGTCTTCTAACTGCAAGGAAATGAATTCTGCCAACAAGCCGTGATCTTGGAAGAGGGTCTCAGGTTTAGAGGAAACCTTAGCTCTGGTAGATGCTTTAATTTCAACCTGATGAGACCCTTAGCAGAGGGCCTATGGAATCCAGACTTGTGACTGCAGAACTTATGAGTTGATAAATTTGTGTGGTTTAGGTAATCAACTGTATGGTAATTTGTTACAGAGACGTAGAAGAAGACTACATTCCCTTATATGTGTCCCCAAGTTCCTAAACTAACACTTGACTTCATTTCTTCCCAACTTTGTGTCTATATTCAGGTATTTTCTTTCCTGGAATAATTTCTTTTATATATCTGTTTTATCCATCATTTAAGGCCCATCTCAGTACCACCTCTTTATTGATACTTTCCCTAGTTCAGTAGATAAATAGGATCTCTAATCCTTTGCCTATCCAGAGTACTTTGTATGTCTTTTATGTTATTTGTATACATGCTTTTTACTTTTTATATTTGTTTGATTACTTGAATGAAAAGTATATACATTCAAATCTTCCAACGGTGTCAGAGAATATAATAAAAATATTTTTTTCCTTTTATAAATATTTTTCCTTTTTATAAATATTTATTTATAAATAAAATTTTTTTTATGTGGTGCTGAGGATTAAACCCAGTGCCTCACATGTGTTAGGCAAGTGCTCTACCACTGATCCAAAGCCCAGCCCTCCTGTTACTTCATTTATTTATTTATTTATTTATTTGTTCGTTCGTTCATTCATTCATTCTAATTAGTTATATATGACAGCTGAATGCATTTTGATTCATAGTATACAAATTGAGCACAGTTTTTCATTTTTCTGGTTGTACACAAAGTAGAGTCATACCATTCATGTCTTCATACATGTCCTATGGTAATGATGTCCAACTCATTCCACCATCTTTCCTAGCCCCTTCTCCTCTTTGCCCTATTCATAGTTCCTGCATTCTTCCCCATGCTCCTCCCCATGCTCCTCTCCCGCATCCCCATTTAGGATGGGCACCCACTTAACAGAGAAAACATTTGGCCTTTGGTTTTTTGGGATTGGCATACTTCACTTAGCATGATATTCTTCAACTCCATCAATTTACCTGAAAATGCCATGATTTTTCTCTTTTAATGCTGAGTAATGTTCTATTTTGTGTAGTTTTTTTATACATTCATATATTGAAGGGCATCTAGGTATTCCATAAATAAATCCTCTTAGCCCAGTTCACTAGTCTCCCAGTTCTCTGGCCCAGAGGGAACCATTCGTTTCAGTTTTTTCATGTACCCTGTAGATATCATATACATATACAAGTATATTGTGTGTGTGTGTATACATGTATACATATATACATATACACATCTTCCTTTTTTGTGTATAACTTCTCTTCACTATGAGAGATATAAAAAAAATCCGTCTTTTTTTTCCTTGTTATAATCCCCTGAGGTACTAAAGTGTTTAAGACTAGTTTTAACCTTTTTACCAAGCCTTTTAATGATACCACTCTAATTTCATTCTGGCAGACACTTTGATTAAATGCTTTCTTTAATATGGACTCAAAACCTGAACATTTCTCTGTTTAGGTGAATGTTCTGTATAATGTCAAAGGCTCTTAACTATGCTGTTGCCATGATGCTGTTGGACAAATGAATATCATAATATTTCCTGAAGTTCTATAAAAGTAAAACAATGGAATATCTAACCTTTTTGACCTATGAGCAGATTCTGGGCCTAAAATTTTTATTATAGCTTTTACTATATTGTTTACTTCTCACTACCTAGTTGTTTCAATTATTGTATTATGAGTCAGTTGACACTTCTAAGCTTGTTTTTCCTTTGCTATCATTTTAGGATTATCTGATTCCCTTCCTTGTTTAGTGAAGATAGACTGAGTCAGGGTGGGGGAATACCTGAAACTATGATCCTGAAAGGGTAATCAAAGCCTGTGTGACAAAGTTCTTACTAAGTGTTTTTTTGAATTCTATATGTGTTATATTTTTATGTAGTATTTTTTAAAAAATATTTATTTCTTAGTTGTACACAATACCTTTATTTTGTTTATTTATTTTTATGTGGTGCTGAGGATCGAACCCAGGAGCTCACACATGCTAGGCGAGTGCTCTACCACTAAGCCAACACACAACTCCAGCCCTATGTAGTATTTTTAATGGGGTCCTATAGTATTTGTCAGAGAACATGGAACTCATTATAATTTTAAATTCTGCTTACTAATTTTATAAAGTCCCTTGTTATAAGAAAAGAGACATTCTTCCTATGTAACCTTTGCATTTTAAATAGCCTCAAAGTTAATGATGTTTTTAGGTCAAGTATTGAACATATTTAATTTTTTGAATGGTATCAATTTATGGAAAACAGGTAACATAAAGCATTTGAAGTTAGTTTGATTATTTTTAGTTCAATTATGTGAATTGCCATAATCATTTATGCACATAAGGGATAAACTGTGTCTCTTCTGGTTGCATCTGACTGAAATTTAATTCAAACCAGTTTAGGCCAAAGGGACTTATATTGACTACTGTAATGGAGACAGGAATGAATGGCACAAGGGAAATAAGTATGAGTAGGACTCTTATTTAGCTCTCATCTCTATTTTGGTGTGTCTACTTCATTTTATTAGTCCTCATTCCTGCACATAACTGTTAGCAGAGAAACTTTAACAAACTCTCTTGCAGTTTTTAAGTTAAAAGGGAAAAGACCTCAAGTGTCATTTATAATTAGGGTTTCTGATTGGTCAAACTTGTATCAGGTGACCCTCCCTTCTTCCCTCCCTATAGCCAAACAGCTGTGGCACAGAGGTAGGCAGGATTAAGAAGGAGACACCTCATGTTATAACTACATAATTACAGAGATTGAGTAGGAATGTATTTCTAGAAGGTAGTGGAATGGGGGAATTCCAGCAATGAGAAGAGGGGACAATAAACACGTTACATTCATCTTTTAAAATGTGAGAAGGAAAGAAAACGCTTGAAGCATGATTAGGAGGGATGCTTTAGTAGGATTCAGAAAGAAATAATATTAGGGCTGTCCAGAGAAACAGGATGAGTAGTGTATGTAAATAAATTGAGGAATTGGCTTAGACAGTTATGGAGTCTGACAAGTTCTAAGATCTGCAAGCCGGACACCCAGGAGATTTGATGGTATAGTTGAAATCTGAAGGCCCGCAGGCCCAAGACCCAGGAAGAGCTGACATATCTGTTGTATCTTTTTTTAGGGGGGGTACCAGGGATGAATTTAGGGGCACTTGACCACTGAACCACATCCCCAGCCCTATTTTGTATTTTATTTAGAGACAGGGTCTCACCGGTTTATTTTTAAAAATTTTTTTGTTCTATTCAAACCTTCTAATTGGCTGAGGCCCACCCACATTTGAGAGGGCAATCTACTTAGTCCCTTTTCAAGTCCATCTCATTTACAAACATCCTCAGAGAATAATGTTTGACCAAATATTCAAGCATCTCATGGCTCAATCAAATTGACAAGAAAATAACCATCACAAGATGGTACCTGCTAGAATATGAGAATAGGGTAGTTTTGTACTTTACAGTTCTAAGTTTAAGTTATTAAAGAGTGATTTAAAATTAAACTGATAAGTATTTTATACACACACATGTGTATATGTGTGTGTGTGTGTGTGTGTGTGTGTGTGTGTGTATGACATGACTAGTTTCTCTGAATTGTTTTCATTCTTATTATAGCCAAAATACAAATAACCCTTTATCATTCTGTAAATAGGAAAGATATTTGGAACATGAAGTGGGTAATATAAATAAGAAATTTTATGAAAAATGAAACTGGAGTATACTTTAATAAAAAAACCTGTAAAAGCTATCTATGTAGATAAGAAATTATATATCTTTAATGATAAACTGTTAACTTGAAGAAGCAGATAAATGTTAAATGTAACTGGGGAATATTTCAGTATCTGAAAATTAAGTTTGGCTTAATGCTAGTTCTGTTATTGGAAGAAAAACATGTATATTGAATGAAAATTCTATATATTAATCTGTTACATTTGCAGGAACAAATCTTTTATACTTTTTTATATTTGATAATATAAAACCAGCTTGTTTAAAATCACTTTCCTTTTTCTCAATGGGCTGATCATCGTTTGACACTCTGAACAAAGCTTAATGTTGAGCCAGAAAAGAAAGGAGAGATGTTTATAGGATCATGCTCTAATATCCAAAGCAGGACAAAGAATGGTGTATTTGGAGTTGAGAGGCAATACATTGAAAACTAGTGAGTGCATCCAGAACCAATAATTATTTCAATTTTTTAGCTTGGGATTTCTAGATCATGTAAGTAGTATATGTTTAAAGACCTAGAGAGTTGATGGTAGGTCCTATTCAAAATTCTCAGGGAGACTTTTTTGTTTTTCTTATCTCAAGTTTCCTAACCCAGGCTGAGATTGGTAAGTTTCCATTAATTTTTTATTATGTCAGTAAGAGTCAAGCAGATGGCCCTTTGAAGATACCAGCTTTATACAGAGATTTGCATCTCATCTGACCAAAGGCTGTTAAAACTTGAGCCCACTGTTCTACTCCCAAAGGTAGTTTAAAGTAAGCTCCCAAGCTTTTTGCTCTGATTTGCAGTTGTATGTTTGCTTTTGGTATCTAGGGATTTCTGTTACATTCTGATGAGCTCCTAGCTTCAGTTTTCCATCCACACTCTTATTTATTTTCTTTAATATCTGTGTCAGGGTAAGCCAGCTTCTAGCCACCTTCCTACTCTTTGTCATGACCTTCAATGTGATTTAATTCTAGGTGTTGGGGGTACAACTGTGAACAAAACAGACATACTACATGTGCATGTGGAGCTTTTATTTTAAAAGGGGAAAGAAAACAATAAGCAAATGTATTCTGTAGCAGGTGGTGATAAATGCTATGAAGAAAAGTGATAAAGAAATAGATGTGTTTGCTGTTTCATATAGTCTAGTCAGGTTATGCCTTGAGGATAGAGTATTCGATGGACAATTATCAAAGGCTGTGTTTGCTTTTAAAGTAGCTTTGCACTGTTATAATAAAATGCCATAAACTGGGTAGCTCATAAATAATAAAAATTTATTTCTCAAAGTTCTGAAGGCTGGAATGTCTAAGATAAAGGCACCAGCCTGGTGAAGGCCTGGTGAAGGCCTTTCTCTGTTTCACTTCTAGCTGTGTCCTAACATGATGGAAGAAGCAGGTCAGCTCTGTGGGGTCTGTTTTATAAGAGCACTAATACCCTGTCATTACATAATCACCACCCAAAGGTCCCACATTGGAATATCATCATCTAGGGAGTTATGATTCCAACATAAGAATTTTTGGGAAACACAAACATTCTGATCATAGTAATGTGAATTCTACATTTGTATATTAAGCAGCTCATCTTGTTCTAAGCTATGTTAATTTATAAGTTGAGCTATAAGTGGATGTTACCACTATACAGTATTAATGTAGTTTTAAAAAGATAGCAGAAAAATACCCTTAGGATGATTCCTTGAGTAATGTTAGTCTTTAATATTTCCTATTATAAATGCTGCCAGTGTTGAATAATAAATAAGCCTATAAGATAATAAATACACCAAGCAGTGCTTATGATATGCTTTATAAACTCATCATCTTTTTCCAAAGTCTTTTTGTTTCTCCTGCATTTGCTGCCTCTGTGTAAGACCCACCACCATCCTTCTTGTTGCTAGTGCCATTTGTTTGCTTTTCCTCCATTCAGCATACATTTATGTACCTGCTTATGAGACACACTGTGTTGGGCAGGCACCGAGAATCCAGGCTGGAACTAGGGTGAGGTAAGTAAGATACTCACGTTGGGTGTACATTTAGTGGGGTGCCTAAAAGCTCAGTAATCAAGATAAAGAATACACACACACACACACACACACACACGTATAACAGAATAATTAATTTATTATTAAAGTAAGAAAATCTAATTGCGTGCATTATATCTGTAACTGCAATCACCACACTAACAAATTCCTAAGCAAAAATGATTGAAATATAAACCTAGGCACACACATAGCTCTCTATAAAGACATTCCTTTTTAGGAAAAGTCTAAATGGTCCTAAGATAAAGAATATTTTAATAAAAAATGTATGCAAAAAAGACTATGATGAACAAAATGCCAAACATTTATGTAAAGACAGATTTTACCCTGGCATGGGTGTGAACCTGATATTGAGTGTCACTCTTCTCACCTTAGTTCTGGCCCTGCTTGAGACTAAAGGGAATTAACCATAATTTCTTCCCATAGTGAGGTTACCAGTAGGGGGTATAAGATATGTCAATACATAGGTACAAAAAAGTTTGCTAAGGTAGAATAGGCATTCAAAGGAGAAATTTCTACTAGGGAGATGTAGGGACTAGGAAATAACTCAAGAATCTTAGACATTTCTTTCTTCTGTACTTTTATCAAGTTTTGGGCTTCCTTCAAAATTCCACTTGAATACATTCTTTCCTTTTTTTTTTTTTTGGTCCCTGTCATTAGTGCTATTTCTTTAGCCTTTTTCTTTCCTAGATTTCTCAGAACTGGCTTACTGCCAGAAAAGCTTTCTAAAAATGCAGATCTGGTCTATTTAAAATCCTTTAATAATTATCAGTCACCTTTATTTTAAAAGTCTGGCCCAAAGCATCTGATGACTTCATCTCTGCCTATATGTTGGCTTTCTCCCAAGGATTATATCAAACTTTGTATGGTTTTCCACATGCCTTGGCATATGCCATTATCGTTGCTGGAATGTTCCTGCCCTTCTTTTCCCACCTAACTTCCCTTCATACCTTAGTAGACATTATCTTCCCTGGAGTTGTGGTTTACGTGCTTGTATCTTTGGTGCCTAACATGTAATAGGCACTTATTGTTTTTAAAAAAAATGATGTAAGAGCCTCAAAGAATATTGAAGCCACACTGTGAGTTCACCATTTCCCAAATATCCTGTGCATCCTTGTGCTCTTTGCCTTTGTTTAGATTCCTTTGTTTTCTTGTCATGCACTAACTTCATACTTCTGTTATAGTTTATCATAGCTGTGTACAGCCTGTCTACTTAGACTGAGCCCTTAAAGGTAGGAGCCTTTTCTTCTTTGTATGTCCTTTATCTTGAAACATCAGTCATGTATTGATAATGAATACTTGTGCAATATGGTATATTTTGAGCCTTAAATATTATGTACATTGATATCCATGAAATCAATCTCTTGATTTTCTTATTACAAAGCTCTTTTGCTTAGATTTTTCCTGATCTCTTTAGGTATCCACATGCCTTAATTTATTTTATCTTACAAAGAAATATTTAATTATTTTTGTGGTGTTGGGAATCTAGCTCGGAGTTTTATACCTGAGCTACACCCCTCACCTCAAATAGCTTATTTATATGAATCCTTTGACTCTTAAAGCTAGTAACATTTTAATACCTGTTGAAAGAATTAAGATGTCCTTAGGAGAATAATCACCAGTTAAGTGAAAAGATCATTAGATGTAATAAGATGTAATAAGCTATACCTATTCCTTTCAGTTAAGTTTTTGGTCATGTATAGTAATAAGTACCATTTGTTAAGCTTTGAAATGTGTCAGGTAGGGGCTGGGATTGTGGCTCAGTGGTAGAGCTCTCGTCTGGCATGTGCAAGGGCCTGGGTTAGATCCTCAGTACCACATAAAAATAAATAAACAAAATAAAGGTATTGTGTCCAGCTACTTCTAAAAAATAAATATTAAAAAATAAATGTGTTAGGTACTGTTTTAAATAATTTATGTATTGAAGTATTTAATTACTATAACAATCCTGTAAAGTAGGTGTTATAATTCATATTTTATAGAGGAAGAAACTGAGGCAAGGAAAGATTAAGGGACTATCTCAAGGTTAGACAGTACCTAAGTGGTAGAGATAAGATTGAATTGAGGTAACTGGACTTTAGGACATCAAGATTATCCACTACTATACTATAATATTATAATAATTATTGTTGTTATGGGAACATGTGTATTCTGTTTTTCTAATATATGCAGTTTTTCCAGACTCTAAATTATATGAATAAATGCCTTAAGTTTAAAAGTTTGTTTTTTCTAGTAGATATCTAACCTTGTCTTGGTGAATGGATAGTGCATATTAAAACAATGTGCTTTTAAAGGTGTATTAGAAATTGCCAGAGAATTACTAATAAGTTTCATTCAGATATAGTCAAAGTCTTGTCTGTGTGAACATTGTCTTCTGGGAGACAATTTCCTCTGGGAATTCTCTCATCATTTGTTCATCCTTTTTCATTTTGTATATTAATTAAAGGCTATTTTTCTTGTGGCAAATAACTCTTGTTTTACATCTATGATAGTAAGGCCCTCATACTCTCCAAATATGTGAGTGAAAATTAGAACTACCAGTGTAGGGTCTTTGCAAAAGAATTAAAGCGTGGGAAGGAAGAACAAGTGACACTAAGAATAGACTCTGTATCGGTGCTGTCCAGTGGAAATATAACATGAACCACATATGTGCATATAAAATTTTTAGTATCCACGTTAAAGAAAGTAAAAAGAAATAAGTGAAGTTATTTAACAATGCACATAATTTAGCCCAATATATAATATAATTTAAACCTATTCAGAAAAATTATTGAGATATGTTATATACTTTTTAATAATAAGTCTTTGAAAACCAGTATGTATTTAACCTTGTAGCATATCTCAGTTTAGTTTAGCTATATTTCAAGTGATCTGTACCTGTATGTGGCTAGAGCCAGTATAGCTTAAAATCATAGCAATTAAGGCTGGGGTTGTGGCTCAGTGGCAGAGCATCTGCCTAGCATGTATGAGTCACTGTGTTTAATCAGCACCACATGAATATGAATAAATAAAGTTAAAAATTAAAAAAAGATCATAGCAATGAGTATTCTTTTACCCTTTCTTGGGTGACCACAGTGGTTTCTGATGAGGTCCTGGAGACACTGCTGAGTACTCTTTAAGCTTTCTTTTCTATGGATTTTTCTGCTTGCATTCTAATGTATTGTTGTTACCTTTTCTTGTGAATCCATGTTTTAACCTATTTATGTAGGCTTCCAATTTACTTCCAATTAAATTTATAAGACTTTTGAGAGTTTTCTAAATTATTTCTATTAATTGTAGGTAAGTATGTGAAAATTAATTAGTTAATAATACCTATGAAAAAGGAAACTATTACTGAAGAGCTTCTATAAGCTAGACAATGTAATACAGGCACTTTGTATACTCTATCCTTTTCTCTTCCACCTTTTGCAGACTAGAAAACTGAAGATCCAAGAAGTTTAATATAACTTGTCCTAGGTCATTTAGCAAGTAAACTGAAAACCTGGAGTTTTCTCAATATAGAATAAATTCTTTTTCTACCTTATTTCCTTACCAGCATTGTTAAACTGTTCATAAATCTTAACATAATCTAGATTTGAATAGTAATTCTCAGGTCTGTGTCACAGATCTAGTTGATGGACAGGTGATACTAAATGGTGAGGATAAGCTAGAACAAAGTGGTTGGTTTATTTTTAATTAAAAATTTATTCATTATTTTTAGATATATATGATAGTAGAGTGTATTTTGACATGTTGTACATACATGGAGTATAACTTATTCTGATCAGAATCCCATTCTTATGATTGTACATGATGTAGAGATTCACTGATAATGTATTCATACATGGACATAGGAAAGTTATGTTTGATTCGTTCTTTCCTATTCCCAATACCCCTCCCCTTTTCTTCATTCCCCTTTGTCTAATCCAATGAACTTCTATTCTCCACATCTCCCTTATTGTGTGTTAGCATCCACATATCAGAGAGAACATAGCACAACAGTTTCCAGATCCATCCATTTACCGTCAGAAATCATAAAGTCATTCTTTTTTAAAGTCATTTCTTTTTTATGGCTGAGTAATATTTTGTTTATCCATTCATCTGTTGAAGAGCACATAGGTTGGTTGCATACCTTAGCTATTATGAATTGAACTGATATAAGCATCAACATGGTTGTGTCACTATATATGCTTTGAGTCCTTTGGTTATATACCAAGGAATGGGATAACTGGGTCAAATGGTAGTTCCATTCCAAGTTTTCTGAGGGATTCCATACTGCTTTCCAGAGTGGTTTCACCAATTTGTAGTCTTACTAGCAATGTATTAAAATACCTTTCTCCCAACATCCTCACCAACATTTATTATTTCTTGTATTGTTAATAATTGCCATTCTGACTGGAGTGATGTGGAATCTCAGTGTAGTTTTAACTTTCATTCCTCTAATTGTTAGAGATGTTTAACAATTTTTCATATATATCTTGGCTGTTCGAATTTCTTCTGTGAACTGTCTGTTCAGTTCCTTTGCCCATTTATTGTTTTTTTTTTTGAGTTTTTTAGATATCCTGGAAATTTATTTTCTATCTGAGGTGCAGGTAGCAGAAATTTTCTCTCATTCTGTAGGCTCTTTTTCCACATTCTTAATTGTTTCCTTTGCTGTGAAGAAGATTTTTAGTTTGATTCCATCCCATTTGTTGATTATTGATTTTACTTCTTGTGCTTTAGGAGATTTGTTGAGGAAGTAAGTTCCTAAACTGACATGATGGAGAGTTGGGCCTACATTTTCTTTTAGTAGGCACAGGGTCTCTGGTCTAATGCCAAGGTCCTTGATCCACTTTGAGTTGAGTTTTGTGCAGGGTGAGAGATAGGGGTTCAATTTCATTTTGCTACATATAGATTTTCAGTTTTCCCAGCACCATTTGTTGAATAGGCTATATTTTCTCTAATGTATGTTTATGGTGCCTTTGACTAGTATGAGATAATTGTATTTATGTGGGTGTGTCTCTGTATCTTCTATTCTGTTCCATTGGTCTTCATTTCTATTTTGGATGCCAGTACCATGCTGTTTTTGTTATATAGCTCTATAACATAATTTAAAGTCTGGTATTGTGATGCTTTTTTGCCAAGGATTGCTTTGGCTATTCTGGGCCTCTTATTTATCTAAATGAATTTCATGACTGCTTTTTTCTATTTCTGTAAAGAATGTCATTGGAATTTTAATAGGAATTGCATTGAATGTGTGTAGTGCTTTTGGTAGTATGGCCATTTTGACAATATTGCAAGAACATGGGACATCTTTCCATTTTCTGAGGTCTTCTTCATTTCTTTCTTTAGTGTTCTTTAGTTTTCATTGTAGAGGTGTTTCACCTCTTATGTTAGAATGATTCCCAAGTATTTTAACTTTTTTGAAGCTATTTTGAATGGGATAGTTTTCCTAATTTCTCTTTCAGCTGATTCATCATTGTCATTATAAGAATAAAATTGCTTTATAGGTATTAATTTTATATTATACTTTTCTGAATTCGTTTATGAGTTCTAGAAGTTTTCTGGTGGAGTTTTTTGGGTCTTCTAAGTATAGAATCATGCCATTAGCAGATAGGGATAGTTTGAGCTCTTCTTTTTCTATTCATATCCGCTTAATTTGTTTCTTTTGTCTAATTGCTCTGGCCAGAGTTTCTAGGACTGTGTTGAATAGAAGTGGTGAAAGAGGGCATCTCTATCTTGTTCTAGTTTTTAGAGGGAATACTTTCAATTTTTCCACATTTAGAATGATGTTGGCCTTGGATTTAACATATATAGCCTTTACAATGTTGATGTATGTTACTACTATCCCTAGTTTTTCTAGTGTTTTGAACATGAAGGGGTGCTGTATTTTGTCAAATGCTTTTTTTGCATCTATTGAGACTTATCTTTAAGTCTATTGATGTAATGAACTATGTTTACTGATTTCTGCATGTTTAACCAACCTTGCATCCTTGGATGCATGGTACACTGTCTTTTTAATATGTTTTTGTATGCAGTTTGCCAGTATTTTATTAAGAATTTTTGCATCTGTTTTCATGAGGGATATTGGTCTAAGTTTTTTTTTCCTTGATGTGTCTTTGTCTAGTGTCAGAGTAATATTAATTTCATAGAATGAGTTTGGAAGGATTCTCCTTTTTTGTTTCATGGAGTAATTTGAGGAGGGTTGATGTTAGTTCTTTGAAGGACTTGTGGAATTCAGTTGAATCCAACAGGTCCTAGGCTTTTCTGTGTTGGTAGGCTTTTGATGGTGTCTTCAATTTCATTGCTTGAAATTGATACGTTTAAGTTTTCTATGTCCTCCTGATTCAATTTGGATAGGTCATATGTCTCTAAAATTTTGTCAATATCTTTAAAATTTTCTATTTTATTGGAGTATAAATTTTCCAAATAGTTTCTGATTATTGTCTGTATTTTGGTAGTGTCTGTGGTGATATTTTCTTTTCCATTATGAATTTCAGAAAATATACATTTTTTTCAAGTGGTACTGGGGATTGAACCTAGTACTTTGTGCATGCTAGGCAAGCCCTCCATCATGAATTTTCGTAATCTGAGTTTTTTCCATCTTTCTCTTCATGGGCTTCACTAAGGGTTTATCAATTTTATTTATTTTTTCTAAGAACCAACTCTTTGTTTCCCAATATTTCCTACCCCTTCCCTTTAAAATTCTTGGTGAGGCATGTCTCTCTCAACCAGTCCTGCAAGCCACTGGATTGGAGGGGACAAGGGGAGCTGGGTGGGTTTCCATCACCAGTATTCCCCTGTGTAAACCCCTCTCCATGTTTGATTTTCTCCTCGTCACTTAGGCAGATGCTCTGTTGTGTGGTGTGGGTTTGTCAGGTCTATATTTCAAACCCAACTATATTTCTATATTGCCAGGAATCAGCTCTCCCAGCCACTGGCCCCTGCTTTGTGGCTGCAGAATGGTTTTTTTCCTCTGTTCTCCATGGGCTGCTGGGAGAGATGTGGCTTTTTTCTTGCACAAGGATATTGTGCAGCACGTCTTTTAGTTTAGTTGGGCAGTGATTTTGATCTCTGATCTCTCCATACCCAGATATGCCTCAGGCCTCCTAAAAATTTGGGTTCCTTTAATTTCCTTATCCCTCTAATTTGCTTATGGAGGGACTGCTCTGGCTTAGGCCTCTGGCAGCAGCAGTGGCAGTAGCTCTGGGGATTTGGGATTTCTTATTTTATTCAACCTTCTGAGTTCCTGATCTGCTTTGAATATCTAGTATTAATTCCCAGTAAAGTCTTTCCCATTTTTTTTAACCCACCTTGATGAGAACCTGCCTATTTAGTTTCTTGGTTTCACACCAACAAGCAAAACCCAGAAAGTGACCTTCTCTATTCTGCCATCTTGAAAAACCCCCAGTTCAAAGGAGTTTTATGTTCATTGTTGAAAAGGCCTACCTTGGTTGATTCAACATATTAGATTACTTCTTATTTCCTGGGGAGAAAAGTCAATGGTAACCATTGCCTTGAACTTACCCTTATAACTTTTGTTAAAAATGCATATTTTATGAAATGCTTTCATAAAGATATCTTTATTTCTTAATTTTGTTGTGCTTAGATATTTTTTAAGGAGCATGCTTGTAGATAAATGGTAAGCGAAGACAGAGTTAGACATTGTTAGTAACTAATCACATTGAAACCTATGTTAAATAATTACCAGATTTAATTGACTTTTAACTGTAGAGGTACTGGCACATGCTTTACAAACATGAAAAATATAGGAATACTTTTCTCTAAGGCCACTAAATTAAAAAATATGAACTTTTAAACCATAATTTCTGAAATGAGGGCAGTTAATGGGTATAGAGGTGTAGGGAAAGGAGAAAGAACATCTAAATTCTGTAGCATAGTAGAGTAACTCTTGTCGACACCAGTTAATTGTATATTTCAGAATATCTAGTACAGTGGATTTTGAATATTTTTAGCACAAGAAAGTGATGAATATTTGAGGCGATGGATATGTTAATTGTCCTGATTCAACCATTGCACATTGCATACTTGTATTGAAATATCATACTCTGAGGCTGGGGCTGGGGCTCAGTGGCAGAGCACTCGCCTGGCATGTGTGAAGCACTGGGTTCGATCCTCAGCACCACATATAAATAAATAAGAAGTAAAGGTATATCAACAACTAAAATATATTAAAAAATAAATATTGTACTCTACTCCATAAATACATACAAATATTAGGTGTCAATTAAAACTGATTTTTTATTAAACAAAAAGAGATTTAGTACAGAATGTAAGAGCATGGGTTCTTAATGAAACTATCCAGGTCATGTTTGGCTTCATCACTTACTAGCTGTGAAACCCTTGTCAATTTTAAACTTCGTTGTGCCTCATTCTTAATATATAAGATGATAATAATAGTATCGAATCTGTTTTAGGTTCCCTTTAAAATCAGGCATGAAAGAAAGGGTTTGGTGAAGGTTACTTATTTGGTAGGTAATTTCGAGGGAGCTCATGTGAAGGAAAGGTAAAAATAAGATAAAGAAGTAAGAAAAGACAATACCTGTTGTTCTAATAAGTTAATCACCTCGGGGGGAAATTGGGATTTCCCACTCAGGACTCCCTGAGGAGCTGTGTAGAATGTGTCTTTGAATTGTCTCACTGAGGGCATGGAAGCTTGAATGTTTATCTATTCACTCTCATCCCTCACTGGGGGTATTAAATTCCTGGTATTCCAGGATGCTCTGCATGAAAGTTGAGTAGTCTCTTAGCACAGGAGAGAACCCTCAGACAGCAGAATAGACACATGTATGCCCTTGTGGTGGGATGCTTTTGGTATTATTGGTAACTCTTTGTGGCTCAGGTGAGCTTAATAGTTGGACAAGGAGATATGGGATGAGGATCAACAGCATCTGCTATAGTCTTCCCTTTTTACCCCTCAGATGAGCTCAAGTCCTACATTTATCTACTTCTTCTTGCTTTAAACTGATAACTGGTAGCAATTTTTGAAAATGATTTAAAATGGAAGTCAATGAAATAAACTATAGTTTCTGTTGCTGCAACTGGTTCCAAGGCCATAATTGATATTAATCAGTTCCTTCTTTGACCACTATCCTAGATTTCCTATATTCTGGGGTGCATGGACTTTTATCCCAGAGGGTCTGAGTGAACCCCTGGTTATTTTGCCCTTGTCATATTGTTATTGCTTTACTTTCCCATTTTCTACTATCATTGGGCATAGAAGCATTAAGAAATACCTCAATCTTCTGAATTTCAGATATATTCTCTGTCTCCATCATGAAGTGACATCTGTAGCTTCTCAAGACAATCAGTGTTGATTACTTTTGACAGTATAATAACTGTTTTTCTTGGCCTTTTTATATGTTGGTATAAGTTACTAGATGGCAGTAATAATTAAAGGTTGAGGAGCTATTAAGGTATTCCAAATGGAAGTGTTCCATCCCTGGAGGCTAAGATATCAAATCTTATAGAGATAAATGTTGAGAGTCTAGGAAGCACAAATTCTCCCACTTGATCACTCAGAATGGGCAAATTTCCTAAGTGGGCCCAGTGGTGAGTTCTCCAGTCCTACATCTGCCTCTTCCTTCCTTTCTACACCTATATGAATGGAATAGAGCATGATGTAGTGGCCATTGGTTTAACCTGATATTGTATTCTGGAGGGCAGGGCATCAGTTTTACAGATACTCTAAAGCTGAGCCTTTAGGCCATTCCAGCATTCCCTCAGGATGGTGATGCTTGAAAAGTTAGGACCAGGAAATCCAATGTCAGTAAGTGGGTGCTGGCAGAGGCAAAGAGTTAGATTTTCATTTGAATGAGTTCCAGTGAGCATGCATTGCTGTGCCCTCCAAAGTGGAATTCCATGTGATTAACTTATCACCAAGTGTTGGTTTCTTGAAGGGATGATAAGATATCAAGGGGTCATTTTTGGTAGGTGCTTACTTGTCAGTTTAGCATTATCAACAACTACATTAGCCTTGGTGAGAGAAAATCTAGGCTTTGTGCCCATACATGGTCTCCATCCCTGCCATTATGGCTAGTTATCTGATGAGTCCATTGTTTGAGCATTGAGGTGGCCAAAGACAGGTTCCAGCTGACATTGATTGATTATTTTTTTCATCTGGTTTTTCCTTGCCGGAGATACTCTGTTGAGTAGTTACACTTTGTGTCCACTTACATAGGGTAATCTACTGGTCTTTTTTTTTTTAAACTCCTTTTTATTGGATTATCTGCTCTTGCTGCTTCTAAGACCTTGATTAATTAGCAGAGCAACGAGCCACTGTCCAAGAATTGATATATATCTTTAACTCCAGCCCCTTCTCTTTTTATAAAAAGTTAATACATCTGTGCCTGGTGGTAGAATTTCCTTTCACCACTGTCCTTTAGAAAAGTGCTGCTTAAACTGGTGAGGCAAAGGACCATTTTTTGTTTTTGTTTTATCATGAGTGATTCTTTTTTTGGTAAAATATAAAACCATACACTTGCTGGACACTGTGGTGCACACCTGTAATCCCAGCAACTACGGGAGATAAGGCAGGGGAATACTTCTGCCTTAGTTTCTCTATCTTAGACCCTCAGCAAATTAGTGCAACCCTGTCTCAAAAACTAAAAAAAGGGCTAGGTGTTAAATATTCAGTATTCACACACACACACACACACACACACACAGAGTTATTGCAGCAATGACAAACTACCAAAACATTTTTTTAAAATATGTATTTTTTTAGTTATAGGTGGACCCAGTACTTTTGTTCTATTTGTATATGGTGCTGAGGATAGAACCCAGTGCCTCACGTCTGCCAGGTGAGCGCTCTACCCCTTAGCCAAACCCCTAACCCCTTGAAAACATTTTCAATTGCATATTCTTACTTTTAATGTTTATGTTGTATAGTAATAAAAAGCAACATTAGTCTGTGGACTATGTTTTGAGTAACAAGGAACAGTCCATATATAGAATTGTAGTGTGCCTTGCACCAACTTAACAAGCTGATCCATCCATAAGTTATATGGCATTTTTCTTGGGCCTGTCTGTGAGGTTGGCACAAATCTTTATTCTGCCAATTGATTTATTATCTGGGTGAGCAGTAGGGAGAAAGTGATAGCAGGGTTTTTCTTTGTCCTTTTCTATCTTAATGACTTGTTTTCACAGTTCAGAGAACTAGCTGCTGCCATATATATCCATTCCAATTACACACTTAGGGATCAGGTCATGACAAGATGGTTGGGGAGAAAATCCATTGGGCCAACTGTGCATTGGACTTAGGTGAGGACTTCATTTATCATCTGGCCTACTTATTATATTCCTGCTCAAATTGGGAGAACATAAATGTGTTTTGGGTACTCTGAATTATCAGAGCCAAGAGTCATTGTCTCAGTATCATTGTCAGCTTAGAAATCCTGTATTTGCTCATCCCTGGAAGGATTGGATATTCCTTCTAAACCAGTGTAGAGTTACTCTTATAAATGGCAGCATATCTTTTTTTTTGTTTTATTAGTTGCTCAAGACAATACAATGATCTTGACATATCATACATTTGATTAAAATGGGGTATGAATTCTCATTTTTCCATATGTACTGATTGCAGGATCACATTGGTTATACAGCCACATATATACATACAGCAATACTAGTGTCTGTTGTATTCTGCTGCCCTCCCTATTCCCCCCTCCCCTCCCATCCCCTCCCATCACCTCTCTCTACCCAATCTACTGTGACACATTTCTCTCTCTTTTTTTTCCTCCCCCTCACAGCATCATATATGTATTTTGTATAACGATGAGGGTCTCCGTAGAAATTTATCAGAAACGTTTGCCTTTTTGCTCAAGAGGACTCAGCCTTCCCTGATATTGATGAACTCTGGGTCTGATAACTAACTGGTTTAGCTATGGAAACTCAATAGTTTTTTTCTCTGTGGTTTGTGGTCTACCTTGGCAATGTAAGTAAAAAGCTTTATTCACTACTTGTTATGATTTGAATTGTGTACCTTCAAAATTTGTATGTCGAAGTACCAACCTCCAGTACCTCAGATTGTGACCTTATTTGGGGATAGATGCTGTGATTATAGTTGTGCACTACCACTCCTAGCAATAGATGCCACTGCAGATTTGATTAGTAAAGCTGAGGTCATGTGGAGTAGATTGTGCCCCTAATCCATTAAGACCGATATCTCATAAAAAGGAGAAATTTGGAAGCAGCAATGCACACAGGGTGAATACCTTGTGAAGATGAAGGCAGGGATTAGGGTGATGCTTCTCCAAGCCAAGGAAAGCCATGGACTGCCACCAAACCACCATAAGATAGGAGATAGGCATCAAGAAGATTTTAAACTTCGTTGTAAGGAACCAACTCTGCTAACATTTGATCTTGAATTAATCTCTTCTAGATCTATGAGACAATAAATTTCTGTTAAGCCAACCATTGTGGTTCATTGTTATAGAAGGCCTAACAATTTTTTTGCCCCCCCCTTTTGCCTCCATGAGCAAAAATGTCTTATGATTTATTAACTATTGTCTTAGATTCCTGAAGGTCAGGATTTTCTAGTTGCTGCTCCGATGTTACTGCCTTTTTTTTATTGGTTATTCAAAACATAACAAAACTCTTGACATATTATATTTCATACATTTGATTCAAGTGGGTTATGAACTCCCATTTTTACCCCAAATACAGATTGCAGAATCACATCAATTACACATCCACATTTTTACATAAATGCCTTATTAGTAACTGTTGTATTCTGCTACCTTTCCTATCCTCTACTATCCCCCCTCCCCTCCCCTCCCATCTTCTCTCTCTACCCCATCTGTTGTAATTTAATTCTTTCTCTTGTTTTTTCCCTTCCCCCTCAAATCTCTTATAAGTAATTTTGTATATCAATGAGGGTCTCCTTCCATTTCCATGCAATTTCCCTTTTCTCTCCCTTTCCCTCCCACCTCATGTCTCTGTTTAATGTTAGTCTTTTCCTCCTGCTCTTCCTCCCTTCTCTGTTCTTAGTTGTTCTCATTATATCAAAGAAGACATTTGGCATTTGTTTTTAGGGATTGGCTAGCTTCACTTAGCATAGTCTGCTCTAATGCCATCCATTTCCCTGCAAATTCCATGATTTTGTCATTTTTTAGTGCTGCGTAATACTACATTGTGTATAAATGCCACATTTTTTTTTTATCCATTCATCTATTGAAGGGCATCTGGGTTGGTTCCACAGTCTAGCTATTGTGAATTGTGCTGCTATGAACATCGATGTGGCAGTATCCCTGTAGTACGCTCTTTTAAGGTCTTTAGGGAATAGTCTGAGAAGGGCAATAGCTGGGTCAAATGGTGGTTCCATTCCCAGCTTTCCAAGGAATCTCCATACTGCTTTCCAAATTGGCCGCACCAATTTGCAGTCCCACCAGCAATGTACAAGAGTACCCTTTTCCCCACATCCTCGCCAGCACTTCATAGTGGCTGCTAATCTTACAGGAGTGAGATGGTATCTTCGGGTGGTTTTGATTTGCATTTCTCTGACTGCTAGAGATGGTGAGCATTTTTTCATGTACTTGTTGATTGATTGTATGTCGTCCTCTGAGAAGTGTCTGTTCAGGTCTTTGGCCCATTTGTTGATTGGGCTATTTGTTATCTTATTGTTTAATTTTTTGAGTTCTTTGTATACTCTGGATATTAGGGCTCTATCTGAACTGTGAGGAGTAAAAATTTGTTCCCATGATGTAGGCTCCCTATTTACCTCTGTTATTGTTTCTCTTGCTGAGAAAAAACTTTTTAGTTTGAGTAAGTCCCATTTGTTGATTCTAGTTATTAACTCTTGTGCTATGGGTGTCCTATTAAGGAATTTGGAGCCCGACCCCACAATATGTAGATCAGAGCCAACTTTTTCTTCTATCAGGCGCAGAGTCTCTGATTTGATATCAAGCTCTTTGATCCATTTTGAGTTAACTTTTGTGCATGGTGAGAGAAAGGGATTCAGTTTCATTTTGTTGCATATGGATTTCCAGTTTTCCCAGCACCATTTGTTGAAGATGCTATCCTTCCTCCATTGCATGCTTTTAGCCCCTTTATCAAATATAAGAAAGGTGTAGTTTTGTGGATTGGTCTCTGTGTCCTCTATTCTGTACCATTCATTGGTCCACCCGCCTGTTTTGGTACCAGTACCATGCTGTTTTTGTTACTATTGCTCTGTAGTAAAATTTGAAATCTGATATCGCTATACTGCCTAATTCACACTTCCTGCTTAGAATTGCTTTTGCTATTCTGGGTCTTTCATTTTTCCATATGAATTTCATGATTGCTTTATCTATTTCTACAAGAAATGCCGTTGGATTTTGATTGGCATTGCATTAAACCTATAGAGAACTTTTGGTAATATCGCCATTTTGATGATGTTAGTTCTTCCTATCCATGAACAGGGTATATTTTTCCATCTTCTAAGGTCGTCTTCTATTTCTCTCTTTAGGGTTCTGTAGTTTTCATTGTATAAATCTTTCACCTCTTTTGTTAGGTTGATTCCCAAGTATTTTATTTTTTTTGAGGATATTGTGAATGGGGTGGTTGTCCTCATTTTCATTTCAGATGATTTGTCGCTGATATACAGGAATGTCTTTGATTTATGCGTGTTGATTTTATATCCTGCCACTTTGCTAAATTTACTTATTAGCTCTAGTAGTTTCTTTGTAGACCCTTTTGGGTCTGTTAGATATATTATCATAGCATCCGCATATAGTGATAATTTAAGTTCCTATTTTCCTATTTTTATGCCTTTAATTTCTTTTGTCTGTGTAATTGCTCTGGCTAGTATTTCGAGGACTAAATTGAATAGAAGTGGTGAGAGAGGGCATCCCTGTCTTGTTCCAGATTTTAGAGGGAATGCCTTCAGTTTTTTCCATTCAGGATGATGCTAGCCTGAGGCTTAGCATGTATAGCTTTTACAATGTTGAGGTAAGTTCCTGTTATCCCTAGTTTTTCTAGTGTTTTGAACATAAAGGGATGCTGAACTTTGTCGAATGCTTTTTCTGCATCTATCAAGATGATCATATGGTTCTTATCTTTGAGTCTATTGATGTGGTGAATAACATTTATTGATTTCCGTATATGAACCAGCCTTGCATCCCAGGGATGAATCCTACTTGATCATGGTGCACAATTTTTTTGATATGCTTTTGTATTCGATTCGCCAGGATTTAATTGAGGATTTTTGCATCTAAGTTCATTAGAGATATTGGTCTGTAGTTTTCTTTCTTTGAAGTGTCTTTGACTGGTTTCGAGATCAGGGTGATGTTGGCCTCATAGAATGAATTTGGAAGAGCTCCTTCTTTTTCTATTTCTTGAAATAACTTGAAAAGTATTGGTATTAATTCTTCTTTGAAGGTTTTGTAAAACTGTGCTGTATATCCATCCGGTCCAGGGCTTTTCTTGGTTGGTAGTCTTTTGATGGCTTCTTCAATTTCCTCCTTTGTTATTGGTCTGTTTAAATTGTGTGTATCTTCCTGATTCAATCTGGGCAGATCATATGACTTAAGAAATTTATAGATATCTTCGCTATCTTCTATTTTATTGGAATATAGGGTTTCAAAATAATTTCTAATTATCTTCTGTATTTCTGTAGTGTCCGTTGTGATATTGCCTTTTTCATCCCGTATGTTAGTAATTTGAGCTCTCTCTCTTCTTCTCTTCGTTAGCACGGCTAAGGGTCTGTCAATCTTATTTATTTTTTCAAAGAACCAACTTTTTGTTTTATCAATTTTTTCAATGTTTTTTTTTTGTTTCAATTTCATCGATTTCCGCTCTGATTTTAATTATTTCTTGCCTTCTACTACATTTGCTGTTGTTTTGCTCTTCCTTTTCTAGGGTTTTGAGATGAAGTGTGAGTTCATTTATTTGTTGGTTTTTACTTTTTTTGAGGAATGAACTCCAGGAAATGAATTTCCCTCTTAAAACTGCTTTCATTGTGTCCCATAGATTTCGGTATGTTGTGTCTGTATTATCATTTGACTAAGAATTTTTTGATTTCCTCCTTTATGTCTTCTGTAACCCATTGATCATTCAGTAACATATTGTTCATTTTCCAGGTGATGCAGGATTTTTCCTTCCTTCTTTTATCATTGATTTCCAGTTTCATTCCATAATGATCAGATAAGTTGCATGGTATTATCTCCACACCTTTATATTTACTAATAGTTGTCCTATGGCATAATATATGGTCTATCTTTGAGAAGGATCCATGTGCTGCTGAGAAGAACGTGTATTCACTTGATGATGGTTGATATATTCTATATATGTCGGTTAAGTCTAGGTTATTGATGTGTTATTGAGTTCTATATTTTCTTTATTCAGCTTTTGTCTGGAGGATCTGTCCAATGGAGAGAGTTGAAGTCACCCATAATTATTGTGTTGTGGTCTATTTGATTCTTGAACTTGAGGAGAGTTTGTTTTATGAACATTGCAGCACCATTGTTTGGTGCATATATATTGATGATTGTTATGTCTTGTTGGTGGATGGTTCCTTTTAACAGTATATCGTGTCCTTCTTTATCCCTTTTGATTAACTTAGGTTTGAAGTTGATTTTATTCGATATGAGTATGGCCACTCCTGCTTGCTTCCGAGGACCATGTGAGTGGTATGATTTTTCCCAACCTTTCACCTTCAGCCTGTGTATGTCTTTTCCTGTCAGATGAGTCTCCTGAAGGCAGCATATTGTTGGATTTGTTTTTTTAATCCAGGTTATTAGCCTATGCCTCTTAATTGGTGAATTTAAGCCATTAATGTTTAAGGTTACTATTGAAATATGGTTAGTACTACCCGTCATGCTTGTTTGTTTATTTTTTTTGATATGTCTAGTTTTTCCTTTTTGGTTTTTTTTTTCCTTCCCTTTACTGATTTACCTCCCACTGTTAGTTTTGGGTGCTGTTTTTCAATTCCTCTTCTTGTAGTGTGTTGCTCAAGATGTCTTGCAGTGCTGGTTTTCTGGCTGAGAATTCTTTTAACTTTTGTTTATCATGAAATATTTTAATTGTATTGTCAAATTTGAAGGTAAATTTTGCTGGATATAGTATTCTTGGTTTGAATTCATCATTTTTTAGCGTTTGAAATACGTTGTTCCAGGATCTTCTCGCTTTCAATGTCTGTGATGAAAAATCAGCCGTTAACCTAATTGGTTTACCCCTGAATGTAATCTGCCTCCTTTCTCTCATAGCTTTTAATATTCTCTCCTTGTTCTGAATGTTGGATATCTTCATAATTATGTGTCTTGGAGTTGGTCTATTTTGGTTTTGAATGTTTGGGGTCCTGTAGGCTTCCAGGATTTGCCAATCCATTCCATCTTTCATATCTGGGAAGTTTTCTAGGATTATTTCATTCAATAGATTGTTCATTCCTTTGGTTTGAACCTCTACGCCTTCTTCTATCCCAATGACTCTCAGGTTTGTTTTTTTTATGGCACCCTATATCTCTTGGATAGATTGCTTGTGTCTTTTAAGCATCCTTTCTGTGTTGACTATATTCTTTTCAAGTTGATAAACTTTGTCTTCGTTATCTGATGTTCTGGCTTCTACTTGATCTAGTCTATTTGTAATATTCTTGTTTGAGTTTTTAATTTGGTTTATGGTTTCCTGCATTTCTAGGATTACAGTTTGGTTTTTTTTAAGTTTCTATTTCATGGTAGAGCTCGTTCTTTGCCATTTGAATTTGCTTATTTAATTCGTTTTTAAAATATACTTTCATTGTTTGAACTTGCTGTCTAAAGTCTTCTCTAAGATTCCGTTCCATCTGAGTTAGGTATGCCTTGAGTTCTTTCTCTGTCCATTTTTCTGATGCCTCTAGATTCTCCTGTGTATTTAAGTTGTCCTGCATTGTTTGTACTCCTTTTTTCCTTGTTTTTTCATGGTTTTCAAGTTACTTTCCAACTCTGTTTGACTGCTGTGTTTCTGTTTTCTCCTTTAAATTTGTTTTAGTTTTAATAGTTCCACTATCTCTCCTTTGTGTTGGGAGACAATGTTTAGAGATGTTGGATTTAATTGTGATTTAAGGTAAATTCATTACTTTCATTAAAGGCCTACAGATTTTTATGGCATATAGAGAACTGAGGTTTGGACTTAGGATTTTATGTTAAGGTCAGGCGATTTGATGGTATGGAGGTTTGTATATGTTAGCTTCTTTGGGGGGTTGCTCATATGCAGGCGGATATTAATAAGAGAATAGACAGGAGTACTTGGGGGTAGTTAAGGGCTTAGGCGGACTATAGACCTATTCGTAGTATTCATTTATTTGCATTTAGTAAGTTATGTGTAATCTGGGTGTTCATGCTTAAGAGGAAAGATGGGGAAAAGGTAAGGACACAAACCAAGAAAGAGAGGGAGAGAAGAAAGAAAGAGAAAAGAATAGAAAAGATAAAAAATAATAATAATAAAATGCAGTAAAATAAAAATTACAATTAAAAAAATTACAATTGAAAAAAAAATTAACACACAAACAAAAATTTAAAATTAAAAAAATAAAGAATTAAAAAAATGAGAAAAGAGAAAAAAAAAACGGGGCACTGTTAGGCTTCTGTTTTCTTTGCTTCCAGTAGGTGGTGCTGTGCCTTCCGGGCCAAGATTTTGCCCTCTGGCTATTGGATACAGTCCATGTGAGGCCATACCCCCCCTCCCCGTGTCTCTCAAAAACCTGTTAGATTAGGTTTTTTCCTGGCCTCTCGTCCCCTGGCTTCTCCTGCTAGCCAGGCCTTCCCCAGTGTGATGCCTCTCAGCAGTTCAAACTGTACTCTGGGCCTGCAGTTTGCTGGGTGTGGAGGGTGGCTATTGGGAACTGGCACCCTATTGTTTTGATTTTTTTCCACTTGCCCCTCCCCGAGAGCTGGCAAGACAGGTTTTGTTTTCGCCACTGATGGGAGGGGGAGTTGGAGGTCAGGTGTCTTTACCTTTCCCCACGTCTCTATGCAGGCTTGTTCTGATAATCCCTCCCCCGGAAAGCCGGGGAGAGATTTTATGTGAATTCCCCGCTGTATGGGAGATGGGCTGATTAACACACACACCTTTTGTTGTTGCAATCTGTCGGAAACTGGCAATGGTGACGTCAGCTCTCCAAGATGGTGGCCGATGGCTTCCTTGGTGGACTGTCCAGTGTGGGGGATAAAACTGGACCGCTTCCTTCCCCCGTCTCAAACCCCGAACTCAGCCTGGAGCTCAGTGAGGGCACAGCCGGCAGGACTCCACAGAATCCGCAGCACCATTTCTCTCTGCTTGCTGGTCACTTCTCAGTGTGCCCCGCTGTCTGTAGCTGCGGGGCAGGCCGCGGGGCGGGCCGTGGATCAGTCAGCCTGGATCTCCAGTCGCATAGTTCGAGTGCATTTGAGACCCAGTAACCGGTCCTCGGTGATGGAAATCCTTCCTCTAGGTTTTGGTGCACCCCAATTTTGCTGGAAATTCCTAACAAGATAGCTTTTGGTCGTTCTAATGCGTTATTCACCTGTGCAGTGATGTGGTACACGGGGGGGGGGGCGGGTGACTGCCTTTTGTGGCAAATACATTCCTCTTGCTTCTAATGGTTATGTGCTACCTATGGCTCCTGCTGTTCGGAATCCTGTCTCTCCCATTGACATCCTGTCACTGTTTTTGAAAGTTTTATTTCAGGATACCTTTAATTTGTGAACTATCCTTATGTGTTTGAAATTTGAGTTGATTTTTGAAAATTTTCAGATGATCCTAACTTTTCGAATATATCTATTTTGTTAGGCTCCTGTAAACTTGGATGACTTAGGATTGAACTATAATGATGGGTTTATAACTGACCTTTACTTAGTTAACTTTGATGATCTAAATCCAGCATTTATGTCCTGGAGGCAGCCATGTTACAGCTAATCTCTTTACCTCACTATGATGTTTTCCTTCTTGTTTAATACAATGAAAAAAGTTGAAATTTCTATTAATCTCTATTTAAAAAAAACTGTTATTTATGATTTCTTAGGTCTCAGAAAAATCTTTATTTAGGGGAAAATGGTGATTACAGCTCTTAGAGAAATGTCTTTTATGCTAGTGAAATATTGATATAAAGTTAGGACTCAAAATTTGATGTTTCCTTTAAAAAAATTATTCTTTTTCTACTTCTGTTTGATTCCATCATTATTTTATCAGCCAGACTGATGAAATGAAATTAAGTTTTAAAAGGAACATTTAAAGACAATGTATTTAGGCCCAAAATATCAATAATTTTACCTTTTTGAGGCTTTTGGTTGGAGGGCAAGGCAAGTTACGGGAGGAATAAAAAAGTGTCAGTGTTGTAGGAGTTAAGTGCTTTTAGAGATTTATAAAAAATGAGGGTCACAGAATAAAAAAAATTTGAATCAGCTTTTTCATTGGCTAACATATGTAGTTACAGAATAATAATAACTGGCAAATTGCTTTACAATTAATAAAGTAGTCATTTGGTGTCACCAAGTGGACAATAAATTGAATTGTTGAAGATGGCAAAGGTTTATAACAAATCATGCCTAATTTAATTTCTCTGATACTCAGATACTCTCAGTGAACAACTGAAATAAAAAAGGAACAGTGTCTATAGATTTTTTTTTCTTTCCTTTTATGGACACATTTGAAATAGTGCTGTATTGACGTTTTATAAATAGATATAATTACAGAAATGATATACAAAAGTATTAAAATACAAATAATGATAGAAATTTAAAATATATAGATAGCTTTAATTAACATTCAAGATAAAATTTAAGAACTAATTGGCTGGGTGCGGTGATGCACACCTATAATCTCAGAAGCTGAGACGGAGGATGGGGAGTTCAAAGCCAGCCTTAGCAGCTTAGCTAGGCCCTAAGCAACTCAGTAAGACCCTGTCTCTAAATAAAGACTGTGATGTGGCTCAGTGGTTAAGTCTGGGTTCAATCCCCGGAACCAAAACAACAACAATGAAAACAGGGGGTTAGGGGGTGGGAGAGGAGGCCATATTGCTCTAGTGCCTTGGGTTTGGGTTCCTACATAAGCAAACTGAAACCCAACTCAGTGTAAGCAGTAAAATTAAATTTAAGCTTAACAAGTCAGAAAGCACCAACTTTATTAGAAACTGCCAACTAACCTTGAACCAGAAATTCTCTACTTTAACCAAACATTTTCTTTGTAGTGAACACATTATGAAAGCTTTTCCCTCAGGCCCCCTTTGTTGAGCCTGAACCACTTGCTGGCTGGTTCTGCCCAATATTATCTCATAATTTCAGTTAAATTATGATCCTTAAATGTTTATTATTTATTATCATGTGTTTAAATAGATTTTCTCAGTTAAAGTCATTATATATTTAGGTGTGGTAATTATATTGTTGTTACACTTAATTCTTTTAGACATATGTACTGAAATATTTGAGGAAATGTTATGGTACTAGGTGTTTCCTTCAAAGTGCCAAAGTAGATAGATGAAACAAATTTACAGGTTGCTGATCTTTTTTAAAAAGGTGAGTGATAAATACATTGAAGCTTTTTATACCATTCTGTCTACATTTGAATATGCTCAAGTTTTTGAATATGCCTAAAATCCCTGCATTTAGGAGGCTGAGGCAGGAGGATAGACTGCCTCAAAAAAAAAAAAAAAAAAAAAAGAAAGAAAGAAAAATAAAAAATAAGGAGGCTGGAGATGTACCAGTACAGCAGTACAGCATCCCTGAGTTCTATCTCCAGTGCACCCTCTCCCCATAAGTTGTCATATGGGATGTTGCTGGTGAGTGGTATTAGAGCGTATAAGTAAATATTAATTATGTTTTTATTTTACAGTTATATTTAATTTTCATAGCCTACTACTACTAATACAAAGATAGGGTAGAAAATAAATAAATCATTTCTTTTGGCATGGTTTCAGGTAAAAGATTTTTTTTTTTTTGTACTGGGGATTGAACCCACAGGTATTCAACACTGAGCCACATCTCCAGCCCTTTTTATTTATTTTATTTTGAGACAGGGTCTCTCTAAGTGGCTCAGATCCTCACTAAGTTATTGAGGCTGACTTTGAATTTGTGATCCTCCTGCCTCAGCTTCAAGAACTGCTGGGATTACAGGTATGCGACACCACCCCTGGCAGATTTTTTTTTTTTAGTTGTAGGTAAACACAATACCTTTATTTTATCTTTATGTGGTGCTGAGGATTGAACCCTGTGCTTCATGTGTGCTAGGCGAGTACTCTACCACTGAGCTACAACCCCAGCCCTAAGACTCAGCTTTTTAAATAAATATTTCAAATGAAATGGATGTTTAAGCCAAATTGAAATATTTGTTTCAATTTCTACATTTGCTGATGAAAGGATTGGAATTTGGCTGGCTTGGTTCATTTGTATCATGGCTGGAGTCTGGGCTATAGTTTTTGGTTTTGGTATTTTTTTCTACTTCATGAGATACCTTTTTTTTTTTTTAGAAATGCATTTTTTAAAAACTATTTTTCTTTTAGTTGTAGATGGATGCAATACCTTTATTTTATTTTTAGTGGTGCTGAGGATTGAACCCAGTGCTTCACATGTGCGAGGCAAGTGCTCTACCTCTGAGCTACAAACCCAGCCCCATGAGATACCTTTTTGCAAAAGTAATAAGATTCTCTTAGTTTATTGTTTCTTTGTATGTTTCATTTTTTTGGTGCTGGGGATCGAACCCAGGGCCTTGTGCATGCAAGGCAAGCACTCTACCAATTGAGCTATATCCTCAGCCCCTAGTTTATTGTTTCTAAGTTGACCATATAGAAGGATAACTGAGGTGGCAGCAGAGTCCAGTGATACAAAGTTTAAATCATAGCTTTGACACTAGTTGTGAAACAAAATGATTTGTTTCACCATCCTAAATCTGTTTTTTTTGTATGTAAATCAGGGATTAAATATAATATAGTTTAAAAAGGATAGTAATAGAATCTGCTTTTAGAGATTTTATAAGGATTAAATGAAATTATATATTTTTAACACAGTATCTGGTATAAATATCCACTGAACGGATTACTTGATATTATTGTTGCTTTTGTCATTATTGCTACTATTGACATATCAAGGTATTCAAATTAAAAATTTAAAATTTGGGGATAGAATGGTGAGGTGGTTTGTTGGAGTAGCAACGTTCTTTTGTTCTGTGGTCAGAGAAGCGGCCTAACACTTGGGTGTTGGTAAGAGAAAATGGCCCAAACCAAACAGAAAGCTCCCTAAGTCCTCTGCTGGGAAAGCCTCCCCCTCCATCCCATGCAAATAGCTGATCACCAAGGCTGCCAAGGAAAGCCCTCCTTCTACAAGCAGGGGGAAGCAACCTCATGGCTATAGGCCCAGGATTGTGGCACTTTGCTCTTCGTTGTTACTAGAAGTTGATGGAGCTTCTCATCCAGAAATCACCTTACCAGAGGTTGGTGAGGAAGATCACCCAAAATTTAAAAACTGACTTGAGGTTTCAGAGTCCAGCCATTGGTACCCTTCAGGAGGCTAGTGAAATATACCTGATGGGTTTATTTGAAGATACTAATCTGTGTGCCATCCATGCTAAGAGAGTTAGCATCATGTCTAAAGACACCCAGTTGGCTCACCAGATATTGGGGAGAGAGAACTTAAGTGAAGGTAGTTTTTGTGGCATTTCGTAGTAAATTCGGTAAAATACTTAGGTTTAAGTTGTGACTTTTTTTGGTAAGAAGTTGTTTATAATATGTTGCATTTGTACTTAAGTCATTCCATCTTTCACTCAGGATAAATTTGAAAAGTGACTGCTCATAGACCTCAGTGATGTGAGCACTGTTGCTCAGGAGTAACAAGTTGTTAATATGCAGAAGGGACGGGTGATATTTCTTGCTTCTCATGATGCGTGTTTCTTTATGTTAATGACTTGTTGGGTAGCTTTTATGGTACCTGAACTGATAAATGAGTTCAGGGTCCTTTGTTTAACATTTGGGGCTCTTTAGTCTAACCATACTCTTCATTGTGATAGAATGTAGACTTTTTCAAGGGTGAAGATAGAAGTGTTAACCACAATGTAACTTAGAGGTTCCTTAAAAACAGCAGCAGCAGCAGCAACAACAACAACAACAACAACAAGACCCAAAGTAAGTCTGGCAGCTATAGAATATACTCTGTGCATTTACAATAGCTATTTTATATATTGCAGTGTCAACATTTTTTTTTTTTTAGTACCAGGGATTGAATTCAGGGGTACTCACTGAGCCACATCCCCAACCATTTTTTTTTTGTATTTTATTTAGAGACAGAATATCACTGAGTTGCTTAGCACCTCACTGTTGCTGAGGCTGGCTTTTAACTTATGATCCTCCTGCATCAGCCTCCTGAGCCGCTGGGATTACAGGCATGTGCCATCATACCTAGCTTTGTGTGAACATTTTGAAATTAAATGTCTTATATTCATATGTGTTAGGGAGTCTTGCCATTAAGGTGTGTGTAGTTTAGAGTCAGGTTGGTTTTCTTATAACTAGAAACTTCACTTGCTTTCATAGTAGTAAAATGTTATGTGTAATATACTTAGCGTAAGTCCTCATTCTACCACATGAACTTTCTATCTGATAATGCAAGCACTAACTTGGGGATTTTATTTATAAGGGCTCTAGAATAAAATAACAAGTTATTTACACCAGCATTATCTGTTTACTAATATTCAGTGTAGTTCAGCTTTTCATTGTGTTGTTGTTGGTCTCAAAACTAGTTTTTTTTCTCCTAAGAGGAAACAATATCATGGGTTGGTTCTTTTCCTTGTGAAATTTAGTGTAAACTTGCTATGGGGGAGGAGCTCCAGGTTTATTGGACCTCTGCAAATTAAAATGATGTTGGGGTAGGTTTCATCTGGTTATATTCTGTCTTGGGAAAAATCCCTTTTATAGGGATGGCCTTGCGAGTGGTTTTAAAATTTGTGCTTTATTGACGCTTTTAGATCAATGATGTATATTGACTAAATTTAAAAATAAACTTGTTTATCAAAAAAATTCAAATTTTTGGTAGAATAGAGGCTGATACTTGAGAACTCATTGTAATAAGTGTGTGTGTGTGTGTGTGTGTGTGTGTGTGTGTGTGTGCGTGCGCGTGCGCGCAGGCTGGTGTATTAGATAACTTAAAAAAAACCTGCTTCATTGAAGCATAATTCTCATACCATAAAGTCCATCCACTTAAAGTGTACAAGTGGTTTTAAATATATTCCCAGTGTTATAAAACCACCACCACAATCTAATTTTAGAATATTCTCATCACCCTCCAAAAAAGTCCCCATAGATGTTAACAGTCACTTCCCATTTCCCATATCTTCTTAAGCTCTGTGCAATCACTACTATACTTTGTGTTTTTTTAAAAAAATATTTTTTAATTGTAGTTAGACACAATATATTTATTTATTTTTATGTGGTGCTGAGGATCGAACCCAGTGCCTCACACGTGTGAGGCAGGCGCTCTACCACTGAACTACAGCCCTAGCCCTACTTTGTGTTTTAATATATTTGCCTAGTCTGGACATTTCACATCAATGGAATCATACAATGTGCTGTCTTTAATGGCCATCTTCTTTCACTGCACATATATTTTCAGAATTTGTTCACATTATAAATATCAATACTTTATTCATATTTAATGACAATATTCCATCATATGGGTATTCTTATACCTAAGAATTCTCTACATTTTCTTATATCCCTTTCTTTGGACAGGAAGATGAGGAAATTCAGCTCTATTCTAAGTGGATGGAAAAATTCTAAACTTTCCTAAGGGATTATAACCATAGCCTAATCATTTGCCAGGAAAAATAGTCACTATTTACAGAAATAGAAAAAAATTTCTTCAGAAAAAAACCCCAATAGCCAAAACAATCTTGAGAATGATTGAAGGCATCACACTTCATGGTTTCAAAATATATTACAAAGCTGTAGTAATCAAAACATTATGGTACTAGCATAAAACAGACACACAAGCCAGTGGAACAGAATACAAAGTGGTTAACTAATTCTCAACAAGAGAGAATTAGTGCTACTAATGGGAAAGGATAGACCTAATGGGAAAAGGATAGTCTTTTCAATAAATGATGTTAGAAGAATTGGAGTTCCATATGCAAGAGAAATTGGGCCCTTATACCACAGAAAAATCAATTCAAAATAAAGATATAAATATAAGACCAAGAACCATAAAACTCCTAAAGGAAAATATAAGAGAAAAGCTCCTTGACATTGGCCTTGGCAATGATTTTTTGGATATTACATCAAAAGCTTGGCCAACAAAAGAAAAATATCCAAGTGGGATTGCATCAAACCAAAGGCTTCTATATAGCAAAGGAAATAATAAACAAAATGAAAGGAGCCTGTGGATTGGGAGAAAATGTTTGCAAACCTTATGCCTAATAAACACCTGGTATCCAAAATATGTGAGGAACTCACACAACTCTAAGCAACCCCTTAAAGAAACCTGATTAAAAAACGGGCAAAGATCTGAATAGATATTCTCAAAAAAAAAAAAAAAAAGATAAAAGGTGCTTACCATCAACAGGGAAATGCAAGCCAAAAACACATGAGATTGCTTCCCAAATCCTAGGATGGCTATTAAAAAAGGGAAGATATAAGTGTTGGTGAAGCATTGGAGAAAAGGGAACCTCATATATTATTGGTAGACATGTAAATTGGTGTAATCATTATGCAAAGCAGCATGGAGTTTTCTCAAAAAGTTAAAAATATGTTGGAGATAGTAGCACATGCCTGTAATCCCAGTGGCTCTAGAGGCTGAGGCAGGAGGATTGAAAGTTCAAAGCCAGCCTCTAATCAATTTAGACCCTGTCTGAAAAAGGGGGGGGGCTGGAGATGTGGCTCAGTGGTTAAGTACCTCTGGGTTCAACCCCTGGTTCAAAAAAATAAAAAAAAAAGTAAAATAATACAAGTATACTGTGACCCAATAGTCAATCCCTTTTCCGGGCATGTACCCAAAGAAAGTGAAATCAGCATTTTGTAGAGATATCTGCTCTCCCATGTTCATTGCTTCATTGTTCACAATATATAAGATAATGGAAACAAAGTATATGTCAATGGATGAATGAATAAAGAAATTATGGGGCTGGATGTAGGTCAGTGATAGAGTGCTTGCCTAGCATTGAAGCACTAGGTTCAAACATCTGCATCACATAAAAATAAATAAAATCAAGGTATTGCGTCTATCCACAACTAAAAAATATTTTTAAAAATTATGAACACACACACCTACACCCACACAGATATTTTAAAGTATCCTTTAAAAAGGAGATGATGCCATTGTAAGAATGTGAATGAAACTGGAGCACATTATGCTTGGTGAAGTTTGTCAGACACAGAAAAATACTACATGATCTGATACATTTTGTGGAATCTAAAAAAATCCCCCCAATATATAGAGAAACAATGCAAAGGTGTGAAGGGGTCAGGTATGTGGGAGGAGATGGTGGTCAAAAGGTACAAAGTTATGTGGGATGAATAAGTCTAGAGATCTAATATATTTAGCAGTAAGTTGATAGTTAATAATATATGTTAGAAGTTTGCTGAGAGTATGTTTTAGCTGCATTTATCAATAAAGGGGAGAAAGGGTAAATAGGTGAAATGATGAATATGTAAATTGCTTGACTATAGTAATTATTTCACTGTATGTATCCAGATACATTGTATACCTTAATTATATACAATAAAAGGTAATATTTCATACAGTTGATCAACAAATATATGAAAAAAATGTTCATCATCTTTAGCAATTAGAGAAATGCAAATCAAAACTACTGAGATTCCATCTCACTCCAATCAGAATGACAATCATCAAGAATATAAGCAGGGCTGGGGATGTGGCTCAAACAGTAGCGCACTCACCTGGCATGCGCGGGGCACTGGGTTCGATCCTCAGCACCACATAAAAAAATAAAATAAAGATGTTGTGTCCACTGGAAACTAAAAAATAAATATTAAAAAATTCTCTCTCTCTCTCTCTCTCTCTCAAAAAAAAAAAGAATTTAAGCAACAATAAATGTTGGAGAGGATGTGGGGAGAAAGTTTCACTCATACATTGCTGGTGGGACTGCAAATTGGTGCAACCACTATGGAAAGCTGTATGGAGAGTCCTAAGAAAACTTGGAATGGAACCACCATTTGACCCAGTCTTCCCACTCCTAGGTTTATGCCCAAAGGACTTAAATCAGCACATTATAGTGATGCAGCCACATCAATGTTTATAGCAGCTCAATTCACAATAGGTGCCCTTCAAAGATAAACAGATAAAGAAAATGTGGTATTAGTCATCTTAATAATTATTGAAAACTGCTCCATATGATTTTTATCACCCCATTAAATGTTTCTCATTTCATGCTTTTGACATTAGCAGCTGGTGAGATCATGCAACATATTTAAAGAACCATAAGTACTTCTGTTTAGTACAGACAACTTTGCACTATGAAGGCTGGGATGGAGGCTTAGGAGAAGGTAGCACCGTGGAAAAATGGGGGCAGCAGCCAATCTCAGGAAAATTTTAGCATAGGGGAAATGAAGTACAGAACTGATGATGCTGAAAAAAACTATCAGCGACTTCCCCTGACAGACTCAAGTGTTCATTATTCAGCATGGCATAGAAGGCCCACATGATTTCCACTCCTCTAAGTCTTTTGTTATAGCCAACATGTATGTTTTCTGTTCCATGAATATGTCTTACATATTCTTTTATGCTTGTTCATGCCTAGATACTTTATGGCTTTGTGTAAACTCTGTCCTCAGGCAATCTGTGCTTCCTTCTCCATAGCACTTTGTGGATAGCTTTGTTATAATATGGCAATTCCCTTGGGGTTATTTGTTTATATATCTTTTTTTCATATTTAAACTTTACTTTCCAAAAGGGAGAGGACTGTTTTATTTATTGTTGTATTCCATACTCCTTGGCAATATTTGTGGCCTACAGTAAATATTTGTTAAATGGAAAGCAGAGATAAAGAAATGTATGAAGGAGAAAATACAAAAGTAAAATGTTGTATTTAAAAAAGCAATTGAACCAGATTATTTTACCAAGTTTTACTTTCTAACTAGTACTTTTTAATAATAGAATGAATTATACAGATATTATTAATCAGCTTTAAGACTAGAAAATAATGAAAATGTATGCTAGCCTATCCTAGAGGTAACTTTAAGTAAAGGGGAAGATGATGAGATGAATATGATCTTTACTTCTCTGAATACATTGATAAAGGTTTAGCCTGTATAAGGAGTTAGAATAGGTGTGAAACAAATTATCATAATTTTTGATTCTAATAAACCTTCCCCTGAAAAATATCATAAGCACAAATTTCTGCTCATTGTATATTACTTCATTAGAAAGACATTGCTTGGACAAAGGACACAAAGAGTAAAGTAGCATTAGTTTTTGAATTTTGAGTGACAAGACTTAATGATGAATTGAATGTAGTGATACAGATAATTAGATAATTCACTTGAAGTCCTTTTTTCTTCTCTGCCAGTCTTGCTTCTGCCTCACTTCCTATCATCTTGAGTTGACATGTCCTTAAGTTGAACTAGGTTGCAACCAGACTTACTTCATCCCAGGCTGCAAACAACTTTTTGGGATTTATCATTTCATGTTTCAGTTAAAGGTCCTCATAGTTGTGTATAAGCCACAATCTCTAAGATACTTAATTTAAAAAAATACAGATGCCTAGTCTACTCTTAAGAATTTCTGAGTGTGGCCTGAACATCCATCTGTTTTGACATACCTAATAATTGGTTTTAATTATATATGATAATATATGTTGAATATATGAATGAATCTTTATTTTACAGATAGGGAACTGTGTCATGGAGAAGTAAAGTAAGTGGATTAAGTTGTATAGATATGGAGTTGCGGAAATAGGTTTCAAGTCCAGGCAGACCCCAACCATTAATTGCTGTGCCATAAAAAAGGAATGTTGTAATAAAATTATGGCATTTGCAGGTAAATGAATGCAGTTGGAGAATGTCATGCTAAGCAAAGTAAGCCAATCCCAAAAAACCAAAGGCTAAATGTTCTCCCTGATAAGTGGATGTTAATCCATAATGGAGCGGGGCATGGGAAGAATAGAGGAACTTTGCTTGGGCAAAGGGGAAGGAGAAGGAGGGGAAGAGGACATGAGAGCGGGAAAGATGGTGGAATGAGACTGTTATCATTACCCTAGGTACATGTATGACTGCACATATGGTGCACCTCTAAATTGAATACTACCAGAGAAATGAAAAGCTGTGCTCCATTTGTGTACAATGAACCAAAATGCATTCTGCTCTCATGTATAACTAATTAGAACACATAAAAAAGAAAATGATGTGGTAGCAGACAAAACAATAAGTATCTACTGTAATAGCATGATATTCTGGAAAGCATTTATACTGACATCAGAAGTCTTAACGTTCATTCCAGGCTTTGTTGAGTGGTTAGAAGATTGTGTCAATTCCACATACACCGAGCATGTGGGAAGGGGTGTTATTCAAAAATAATTGGGATTTGTATAGGAAGACCTAGAATAATTCTGGGGGGAGGGCATAAATGGCTAATATCCACCATGGGATTCTAGGGTGTTCCCATACCACGTGCCTATTCTAATAGAGGCCATCTATTCTTGTCACTGTGTTTTGCAGATCACTTGAAATTTTAGATCTAATATTTTTCTAGGGCATATTCAATTTGAAATGAACTTGGGACAGCTGTCTGACAGTACAGCCTGACAATTGTGAGAATCTGATAATATTTTTCTATTTAATAGACACAAAGTCATATATGGACTAAATGGTGGGATTCTTTTTTCCATTTTTAGTATAAATGACTCCATTAAAAACTTTAGTTCTCTAGCTGTGCTGTGAACTAAGGTTAAAGGTTAAAGCATTTGGTTTTCCTGGGATGTTTCTAAGAACATACATTTTTTTTATTTGTCATTTTTTAAAAAAATATTTTTAGTTGTCAACGGATCTTTTGTTTAATTAATTTATTTATATGTGGTGCTGAGGATTGAACCCAGGGCCTCATGCATGTCAGGCAAGTGCTCTACCACTGAACCACAACTCCAGCCTGATTTGTAATTTGTATATAGAAAAATTATTACTGATTTTGTCTGTCTGCTGTATATCAGTTCAAAGATTATTTGCTTTTTTTTCTACTTTTTGGAAGATAATTATACTTTTAGAAGAGAAAGCCTTATTCTTCTGAAAAGTACAGTTAGAGGGATTAAATTACATAGTGGTAAAATATGGGTTGGAATTTAGAGATTCATAATTTCCTTCAGATGAGATTTGACTGACTCATGTACTGTATACATTCATTTTTCAAATATTAACTAAACTATCATCTATATAAGAAATAAGGACTTAGGAATCATAGATCAGGGTTCCAATCCTGGCTCTGCGTAGTGATTATTGTGATATTGGCTGGGATAACAATCCATTATGAATCAAAGTTCTTCCTTAACTTTAAGATGAGAATAATAATATCTATAATCATCATCATCATCATCATCATCATCATCTGTTCTCATTACCTTTCAGGATTATAATAAGATTTGAAAAGATTTTTCATATTATAGCTCTCTGAGTGAATGTTAAGTATTTTGTTATTCTGTGCATGCAAATACATAAACATTTTTTAAAGTTACCATTCTTTTTTACTATACTTAGGTTCACCAACCCATGTCCTAGAAACATTTAAAAAATGTTACCACTTATAAAGTGCTTTGAAATTCCCCGAGGCTAGATTGTAAATAGAAAGGATATTAATATTGTTTGCTTATAAATCTTTATTTCCTAAAACCAAATTTTTAAGAGATGCTATTTGGCTTTTTTATATTCTTTATAAATAATCCTGATCTTAGCATAGGGAAATCCGCAAGAATGAAACAAAATGCTGTGATTTTTTTCTCTTGAAATGAACTCTATGCATATAATTTATAAAAGCTATTTAAAATTGCTGAGATACATTTGAATCAGATGGAATATAATTTCTTATTTTTCTGAGTGTACAGGTTGCAGAATTACATTGGTCATGCAGTCATGTATATACCCACAGCAATAATAATGTCTATTTTATTCTGCTGTCCTTCCATGTGTATTAGCTTTCTATTTAAATACACACTTAACAGATGGCTGTGGGGTACACACTGGTCTAGGATAAGATTCTCATCTTATCCTAGAATTGAGTTACAATCTTCACTATAAGTCTCAGAAAATAAAAAGTGCTAGGGATGTGGCTCAGTTGTTAAGAGCCTCTGGTTTCAATCCTTGGTACAAAAAAAGTATAGTATAGTATAGGGGTTAACTAGATAGGGTTTTGAATCAGTATATGTATATATATTAAAAATTTATTTTATTTATTTTTATATGTGGTGCCAAGAATCAAACCCAGTGCCTCACACATACTAGGCAAGTGCTTTGTCACTGAGCCACAACCCTAGCCCCTGAATCAGTATATTTTTTGAATCCCAGTTACTCTACTTATTTGCTTTGTGACCTTAGCCAAATTTCTTACTCTTTTTAAATCTTAGTTTTTTCAATTTAAAAGTGAGATAATTATTAGTATTTCTTCTAAGGGTTGGTATATGGATTAATGTACACAAAGTATTTAGCATTTTATTAGTATCATTAGTAATACTGACCAAGTTATTTAATCTCTCTGACTTCAGTAAGTCTTCTCATTTATGAAAAGAACTAAACTAGTTGATTTTCATGTGGCTTTTGTTGTTAATAACATGAGATGATGTTTTAAGAGTGCTTTGTAAAAGCCTATATAAATATGATCATCATCAACAATATCTTATGGTCTTTTGAGATCTGAAATATTATGAAAAAATGAAAAACCATCTATAATATTAATCATTGGCTTTCGAGCATTCTTATGTTCAAGCTGAGAACAAAGCAGAGAACAGTTCTGCAAACCCCTTATCTTTGCTCCCTTTTTACCTACTGTATATAGCAAATTATAGAGTCCCTGAAGCCAGGACCAAAAAGAAGAAGATGAGGAAGGCTAGGTCTAGCTAAGCTTGTCCTACTCAGTGTCCCCCCACCCCCCATCCCCGGCCGATCAAATACTCAGGGGCAAGAGATAAACCTCACTATAAGTTCATCTTTTATAAAACTTCCCCCTTGCTCTCCTTCTTGATAAAACTTTTGTCTCTTTGGAGGTCAGAAAGTCCTATTTGTAGAGAGTTGAGAAGGTTATTATTGACTATGGAAAGATCAAGCTGAATTTCTGTTCATAGATTTGAAGTACAGGATATAGAGATGTGCCTTTTGAATAATACTGAAGGCTTTGTGGTAAAATTATGTATTTAAATTAAGAAATAAATAAGAAGATTTAACTGTAGATTTTTTATCAGTGTAGTTATATTTACTAGCTGCTCAAACTACAGAAGGTAGCATTTGAAAGTTTTAGTTACTACAGATTTATTTAAATCTGGAATAGCGGAGAACTTTTGTGTGACTGAGTATTTGTTTTATTGTATGTGCCAGGTAACTGTACTAAGAGCTTATATGTATTGCTATTTAGTATTTACAAATTTTACTTCTACCTAAATCTTTCTGTTCATTCTCTGTATAATCTACATATTTTATCTTATTTTACCTCATTGTCTTATAAAAACTGCATTTAGCAAAACTGTTTCCTAGATGTTTTTCAACTTAAAAAAATTTAATATACTTTTTTTGAGAGAGAGAGAGAATTTTTTTAATATTTATTTTTTAGTTTTCGGCGGACACAACATTTTTGTTTGTATGTGGTGCTGAGGATGGAACCCAGGCCACAGGCATGCCAGGCGAGCGCGCCACCGCTTGAGCCACATCCCCAGCCCAATTTAATATACTTTTATTTTTCAAACTTCATGTTCTTGTTTGGAACTTCTTAATGTCATCCTTACCCATTTTTCAAGATTTAACTCAGACCTCTGTCTTAAAATTGTCCAATGTTTATAGCCAGAGTGGTCAATTTTTCCTTGTTCTAAGAATGGGTATATCAGATATGCATTAAATAAGTACCATGTTACTTTTTAAATTTGTATATAATATGACTTTATTCTAGTAGCTACTGCATATATATTGTTCTGCATAGATATTGTTCATCAACAGCTGTGAATGGAAATATAGAAGTGATGTGTTTTATTTAAATCTGGAATAGCACAGAACTTTTGTATGACTTTTGATATTTTAATAATAATTCCAGAGTAATTAGGGTGATTAGGCAGCCATTAAGGATGGCTTTAGTCATGTTTAAATGAAAACCTGAAACATTCACATATATTAGTGTGATATGTTGACTATATTAAAACTTATTTTTATATATAGCAAAAGTAATAATATTTAGTTAGATGCTTCCTTTTTGGGGGGAGGTGGGGTACAGGGATTAAACTGAACCACATCCCCAGCCCTATTTTGTATTTTATTTAGAGACAGGATCTCACTGAAGTTGCTTAGCTTCTAGCCCTTGCTAAGGTTGGATTTTGAACTCGCAGGCCTCCTGCCTCAGCCTCCAGAGCCGCTGGGATTACAGGCATTGGCCACTGTGCCCAGCTAAATGCTTTCATTTTTGAATGCATTACAATTCTGAAATAAAGGTATGGTAAATTTTTGTTTATATCAGTTGTCATCTCAACTTATTACCCTGATACATACACACACATACACACACACACACACACACACACACACATATATATGAAGGGATTTAACCCAGTAATAAACCCAGACTCCAGAGAGATTTATAAAATAAACTGAAGTTATTTTAGTGTTCTTTCATTTACTTTTTTCTTGTTGGCCTCTCATCCACTTTCAGAATTTCACTAGTCTCTTATATATTTATAATATATTTTATATTTTAAAAGAGAAATAATGTTTTCAAAATGGTAAATGACCAGTGGAGAAATCACCAGCTATTCTCTAAGACAAATTTTTATATAGACAACCATTTAGATAATGAAGAACAACAATTAATAAATATATGAATTATTTCCTGAAAACTCAGGGAATTATATAGTGTACAGACTAGTTTTGCATTAATTATAAGTGACCTGAGGACCATTAATAAATGAAATTACTTTCATCCAGTAGACAGAGAGAACCTCTACTTATGAATACAGAAATAAGCATAATCTAAAAGAATTCATACCTACTAAGCCAGCAGTACAGAAAATACTTCATGAAATATTACATGCAGACAAAATGAAAAATAAGCAGTAGAGCCAACAAATGGATGAATCTCACTAAAGGAGTAGCCAAGTAAAGGAGAATCAAGTCTGATTAGGAATAAATCAAAATGGCAAGAAGTAATAACCATATCTCTATAATACTGAATGTAAAAGCTCTCAACTCTTTGATTAAAATACAGAATGGCAAAGTGGATTAAAAAACAAGACTAAATCATATTTTATTTACAAGAGACTCACAAGCAAAGACATCCATAGGTCAAAGGTGAAAGGATGGAAAAATATATACCATACAAATGAAGACAAGCAAACAGTAGTAGTTACAGTCATATCAAAGTAGACTTCAAGGGAAAATTAATTGGAAGAAAAGGTCACTTCATACTGGTAAAGGGAACTATCGAACAATAAGCTATACTGTTTGTAAATTTTGTTATGAACCAAATATTGGTGCACTTACTTATATAAAACACCCTAACTGAATATAAAGACTCACGTGGACCCTGCACAATACAATAATACTGGGTTATTTAAACATATGTTTCTCACAAATAGTTCACAAAGATATAAATGCAGTAGATTCTTCAGACAAAAAATACTCTTAATCAAATGGACTTAATAGAAATATGTAGAATATTTTACTCATCAACAACTGAATTAACTTTCTTCTCAGTTGCACATGGAAACTTCTCCAAGATAGAGTATACTTTAGGAATAAAGCCTTACCAAATACAATATATATGTATTTTCAGAATTTCACTAGTCTGTCTATTTAAAAAAAATAATGTTTTCAAAATAGTAAATAATGTTTTCTATTATCTGTCTATATATGTATCAGGATAATTCCTTATAGTTTATTATATCAAAATGGAATGAAATTAGAAATCAACAAGATAAAGACCAGAAGCCACTTTTTTTTTAAGCACATGGAGATTGAATAACGTACTTTTGACTAAGGAATGGGTGATAGAAGAAATCAGCGTAGACATAAAAAATGCTTAGAAACAAGAATAGAGATACAACATATCAAAATCTCAGGACATACTGGGTATAGTGGTGCACTCGTATAATCCCAGTGGCTCAGGAGGCTGAGACAGGAGGATTTTGAGTTCAAAGCTAGCCTCAGCAACATGAAGATGCTAAGCAACTCAGTGAGACCCTGTCTCTAATTAAAACACAAAATAGGGCTGGGGATGTGGCTCAGTGGCCAAGTGCCCCTGAGTTCAATCTCCAGTATACCCCTGCCTCCCCCCAAAAATTCTTAGGACACTATGAAGGCTGGTCTAAGAGGAAAAAACTTTCCTCTTAGACCAGCCTTCATAGTGTCCTAAGTATCTGTATAAAAAGACAAAAGGATTCCACACAATCTAATGTTACATGCATTTCAAGGCCCTTGAAGATTAAGAATGAACTAATCCCCAAACCAGTAAAAGACAAGAACTAATTATGATCAGAGCTGGTATTAATGAAATTGACAATAAAGAAAAGCAATACAAAGGATCAACGCAACTGCCGAAGTCTGGCTGGGCACAAATCACGAGCCACTTAAGCAGGAACAAACTTTATTTCCGAACTCCCCCGAACGCCATCCACGTGGCCTTCTCCGGGACACACCACACACCAACCGGAATTCCCTCCACTGGAACTTCACCAACCAACGCAAACTCCCCAGGAATCCCTGCTGGAGAACTCCAAAGAACTCTGCACAGGAGGCAGAGGCGGACAGCAGGGGTCTGTATACAATTGAATACACAGCCTATTTCAATCCAGCATCATCCAGTCACAGCAATTATAGACAGCTTAACTTAATTATCATCATCTTAATGGCTTGCCTCTCAATCATTACTTCTGGCAAAATGCCAGGGGCCATTCCGACTCAGCTGTGGCTCTCAGCATGCAACAAAGAGACAGTTCTTTGAAAAGATACTCAAGATTGATAAACCCTGAGCCAAACTAGCTAGAGAGAGAGAGAAGACAGAGAAGATTCAAATCAACAAACCCTGAGATGAAAAAATCGAGATAAGACCACAGACATTTCTGAAATCCAGAGGTGTTGTGTTTCTCATGATTGAAACACTCAGGGTCATTCCAGGTGAACTGGGCTTCAAGAAATAATCACACAAGACACAGAGATACCTTTTTCTTTGGGTCCTGTGACGGCTCCTCTGACCTTAAGGGTCCGCAGAAAGAAAGAGAGAGTGTGTGCTGAACCCTTTTATTGAGTAGAAGCCATTCAAATGAGGCAAGGGTTCAGGTTTCAGGGGGTTGAATCTAGCTTCCTGATGTCTGCTGTCAGCAGATTGACATCTAGGAAGTCCACATCCAAAGGCAGAGCAAGAGAAGGGGACACACAAAGGGAGTTTCCATGGAACATTCTATCCCAAACAGGGCAAAGGGGTAGGATTACAAAAGAATAGGTAAGTGTAGCTCAACCCAGGGGTATGCTTACTCAAAAGACTGGCCTTGGTATCTGAGGTGGGAGGAGAGAGACCGTGCCATAAGTCATGGCACTACTGCGCCAGTCTACAGGTTTTTTGAAACAGGTTCTTGCTGAGTTGGTTAAGGCCTTGTTAAATTGCTGTGGCTGGCCTTGAACTTGGGATTCTCTCACTCCACTCATTTGAGCTGCTGGGATTGCAGGTGTGTGCCACCATGCTTGTCTCTACCATACTTTTAAACAAAATCTAATGTCAGTTCTCCTGAAATTACTCCATTAAATAGAGAGGGAACACTCCCAAATTCATTCTATGAAGTCAGTATCATTGATACTAAAACCAGATAAACATACATCAAGGAACAGAACTACAGACCAATAGCTGGTGAACATGGACACAAAAATTCTTAATAAAACATTGGCAACCCACATTCAGAACCATATTAAGAAGATTGTAAACCATGATCAAGTTGGTTCCTATCTTGGGGTGCAAGATTGATTCAATATACAAAAGTCCATAAGTGGAATGCATCATATAAATGAATTGAGGACAAAAATCATATGATCATCTCAGTAAATTCGGAAAAAGCCTTCAACAAAATCCATAACTCACTCATGTTCAAAATACTGAAGAAACTAGTGATAGAAAAAAACTTATCTCAATGTCTTTTTTTTTTTTTTAATGGAGAGGACCTTTTCTTTTTTTTTTTAAATGTGGTACTGAGGATGGAACCCAGTACCTTACATGTGTGAGGCAAGCACTCTACCACTGAGTTACAACCCCAGCCCCTTACCTCAGCATCTTTAAGTGCATATTTGACAAACCCCAAACTGCCATAATACTGCATGGAGAAACGGTGAAAGCATTTCTTCTAAAATCAGGAACAAGACAAGGATATTTACTCTCACCACTCCAATATAGTTCTTGAAACTCTGAATTGAGGAATTAGGTAAAAGGAACTTAATGGGATACTAATAGGAAAAGAAGTAAAATTATCTTTTTTGCTTGTATGCTTTTATATATATATATATATATATATATATATATATATATACACACACACACACACACATAAAAAGTAAAATTATCTTTTTTTCCTTGTATGCTCATATATATGTATGTGTGTGTGTGTATATATATATACACACACACACACATACATATACACACACACATTCATATATATGAACTCCTATATATAGAAAAACCAGAAAAATTCTAGAGTTAGTAAGTACATTCTGCAAAGAAACAGGATATAAGATCTGTGGGCAAAAATTAGTAGCTTTCCTGTACTCCAATAATGAACCTGTTAAGAAAAAAATCAGGAAAACAATTACATTCATAATGGCCTCACAATACAATACAATGAAATAAATTTAACCAAGGAGATGAAAGACCTCAAAATGAAAATGATAGAACAGTGAAGAAAGAAATTGAAGAATACCTTAGAATATGGAAAAACCTCGAATATTCTTGGATAGTCAGAAATAATACTGTCAAAATGGTCCTATTATTAAAAGCAATACACAGGTTCAATGCAATCTCCCTCAAAATACCAATGACATTCTTCACAGAACTAGAAAAAAAGGTCCTAATATTCATATGGAAGAAGAAAAGATTCAGAGTATATAGAGAAATCCTGTTCAAGAAGATTGATGCTAGAGGCACCACAACACCTGGGTTAGAGTGACAAAAACAGCATGATTTTGGTATCAAAACAGACATGAAGACCAATAGAATAATTTAGAAGACATAGAAATAAATGTACGTGGTTACAGTCATTGATACTTGACAAAGTGCCACAAACATACATTGGAGAAAAGATAGCATTTTTAGAAAACGGTGCTGGGAAACTGTATATCCATGGAAAAGAATGAAACTAGATCCCTTGCACAAAAATCAACTCAAAGTGGATCAAATATGTAGGAATTAGACCCCAAACACTGCAACTATACCAGAATACTGAAAGTACTAGAAGAAAACTGCCGCAGTCTGGCTGGGCACAATTCAGGAGCCACTTGTCAAAAGAAACGAACTTTATTTTTAGAACCACACACGCCAAACAAAACAGCTCCTCAGGAAAAAACCCTCAGAGCCCAACTGCCACCACCGGCTTCCCACAAGCCTCTCACCCCCACACCAGCCTCTCCACCTCCCCCAATCCTCCTGCTCTTGAGGCTGATTGGCTGGGTTGCATGGGCGGAGCCAAAGAAATCTCCCAGTGAGCAGCTCCATGGTCTGAAAGGGCAGGGAAACAGCCCAATGAGCATCACTGCAGAGGAGCCAATCAGCTAGATGTTGCTGGGGCCGCTGTGAGCCAATCATCAGCTGGCAGCTGGAAGTTTGCTGGCAGTTGGAAGTTTGCTGGGGCCCCTTTGGCTGTGGCTCTAAATATCTCCCCCTCTCTGTTTAAACAACAAGCATGTGGCTTAGGGACCATGCCTGCCTTAGGTTGTCCAGTACTACATATGGTCCTTACCTGTCATCGGATGAGCTGACTTCAGGGCGTCAGCCTCCTGTCTTAGGTTGGTACCATTGTAATTGCATCTTACCCGTCATTGACTACCGGTCCAGTATACAGCCACACCTGTGGAGAGGTACCAGCGCTGGGGGGGGGTGAGGTTCTTTGCCTCACCTTTGTTGGCCCCCAAATTTTAGCTGAACGTTCATGACAAGCAGAAGGGAGTAAGATACACCAAGCCAATTGACGGCTCTTGTTGGAAAAATTGTACCACCGATGACATCATCAGCAAAAATACCCCAACACTACCACAAGTCGCTGCACCAACAGATAGTTCACAATGCATACAAGTGAGTTCACAATGCATACAAGTGACACATAGTCTAGGCAAGTTCTGCAAGCAGTTCAGTGATGGGTATTGCAGAAGCTGTAGATTAGTTTTATCTTTGTCTTCAATGGCACTGGGATGAAGATAGGAATTCTGGCAATAATGGCTAAAGAAAAAATTATGTAACATTCCAGAAGGCACTAAAAGAAAACAATTTTCTTAACAATTTACATTGTCTTCACCGGCACTGGGATGAAGATAGGAATTCTGGTAATAATGGCTAAAGAAAAAATTGTGTAACATTCCAGAAGGCACTAAAAGAAAACAATTTTCTTAACAATTTACATTGTCTTGAAGAGAATTATTAAATATAATGAAAAGGAAAGGTGAAAGTAAACAAACAGATCTGTTAACCTCCTTTTTTTTTGTTCACATATTAAAACAATCCTTAACAGTTGTTTACCCAATTTAAATTAAACCATTTAAATCACGTGAATAAAAAGAAATATTTGGATCCATTTTTTCATGAGCGCTCATCATATATGATATGTGGACATACGTACATTCAAACATATAACACAAAACACAAGTGTGCACACATAATATAATACATACAACACATAACATAATAGTAAAAGGCCTTATAACTTTTTACAGGTGAAATCTCCATTGCAATGTTTTAAAACTGTATAGTCAAAAAATAGAACTGATCAGCAAAATATTAACCTAGGTCTGTATGAGCTCAAAAAACAAAATAGAACTTCATGATATGGGAAAGGGCAATAATAAAATAGATATTGAAAAAAGCATCCTGGTTCTGTTGCAGATGTAAGAATAGCCAAACTGGAGTTTTGGATATCAGCTGTTATGAATTTGAGCCAAATCATCTTCTTTTTGGTCTGTAGAAATCGCTTTAGTTAATCTCTCTGGAATCCAAATCGGCTGCTGTTCTCCCTGTGGAAACACACAAACAGGCCCCCAACTCCAGACAATCACTGGGTGAGAACCTTGGTTAATCTCTCTGGAATCCAAATCGGCTGCTGTTCTTCCTGTGGAAACACACAAATAGACCCCAGACTCCAGACAATTACTGGGTCAGGACCTTTCCGTTGTCCTGTTAGAATATCTTTCCAAAGTACTTTGGGCTTATGTACATTTTTTTGACACATATGCCTTTCTGCAGCACTAAGTCCTGATGAATCCAAATTTAAAAAGTTTAGAGTAAAAAGGGTTATTTTAAGTTTATCTTTGGGGAATATATACCCCTTCCCAATTCCATCTTTTTGCTTTAATAAGTACATTTTAATAGTTTGATGAGCTCTTTCAACTATGCCTTGTCCCTGTGGATTGTATGGGATTCCTGTTATATGAGTAATGCCAAATGATGAGCAAAATTGTTTAAAAGAGGTAGAAGTATAACCAGGGGCATTATCTGTTTTTAACTGTTTTGGAACGCCCACAGTGGCAAAATTTTGTAAGCAATGAGCTATAACATCTTTAGTTTTTTCTCCGGCATGAAGGGAGCCCATCAAAAATCCAGAAGAAGTATCAACTGTAACATGCAAATATTTTAATTTTCCAAATTTTGGTAAGTGTGTGACGTCCATCTTCCAAATATGGTTAGGTATCAATCCTCTAGGATTGACTCCAAGATTAACTTGTGGTAAAAAGGTCACACAATTTTGACATTGTTTTATTATTTGTCTAGCTTGTTCCTTAGTTATTTTAAAATGCTTTTGTAAAGTATTAGCATTGACATGGAACCTTTTATGAAAATTTATAGCTTCTTCTAGTGTAGAGAAAATATGTATGTCATGTGTAGTTTTATCTGCTAAATCATTGCCCAAACTAAGGGCTCCAGGCAATCCTGTATGTGCCCTGATATGTCCTATAAAGAATGGATCTTTTCTGTCCCAGATTAGACTTTGTACAGTGGAAAGCAAAGAGAAAACAGTAGAGGAAGGGGAAATCCTACCAGCATCTTTAAGGGATACTATAGCATCAACTATATACTGACTATCGGAAAATAAATTAAATACAGAATCTTTAAACATCACAAAAGCTTGTAATACTGCATTAAGCTCTACCTTTTGAGCTGATTGTTTGGGTACTAAAAATGTAAAAGTTTGATCAGGTGTAACTATTGCTGCTATACGGTTATTTGACCCATCAGTGAATATATTTGGAGCATTCATGGTAGGTGTTTTTCTTGTCATTTTTGGAAAAATTACAGGATGTGATGACCAAAAAGACAATAAAGGATTAGATGGTAAGTGGTTATCAAATGAAACATTAGATTTGCACATGATTATTGCCCAAGTATTTAACTCATTAGCTAACTCATCAATTTGATTCATAGTATATGGAGTAATAATTTTATTGGGAGAAATTCCAAACACTCCCTTTGCTGCTTTTATTCCTTTGAGTATTAATTGTCCTACAGCCTCCAGATACCTAGTAAGAATAGTGTTAGGAGAATAAGATACATGTATCCATAATAATGGAACTTCTTGCCAAAATACTCCTGTAGGAATATTTTTTGTTGGTAGTACAATAAATAATAAAGGCAAACTTATATCAATTCTATCCAAATGCATATTTTCCATATATGTTTCAATGATTTTTAATGCCTTTCTTGCTTCAGGCGTTAACATTCGGGGTGAATTTGGATCTGATGGACCTTTTAGGATATCAAATAAAGGTCCTAACTCTCCTGTTGGTATACCTAGATAAGGCCTTATCCAATTTATGTCTCCTAATAACTTTTGAAAGTCATTAAGTGATTTGAGTTGATCTACTCGTATTTGAATTTTTGGTGGACGGACCTTGGTTGAGGATAATAGAACTCCTAAATAATTAATTGGAAAATTTAATTGTACTTTATCTATTGCTATCTCTAGATTATAATTTTTTTAATAAGTTTGTAAGTGTGGCATAACTTTCTAGCAATGGTGTTTTTATCTTTGTGTGCTAATAATACATCATCCATATAGTGAAATATTTGTAGTTCAGGATTTTGATTTCTAAGTGGCTGGATTACTTTGTTAACATAAATTTGACACATAGTTGGGCTGTTAGCCATCCCTTGAGGGAGTACTTTCCATTCATATCTCTGATCAGGACCTTCATGATTTAGTGCAGGGATAGTAAATGCAAAATGTGGACTATCCTCAGGATGAATTGGAATTGAAAAAAAAAACAATCTTTAATATCTATAACTAAAACATACCAAGTTTTTGGCAAAGCAGACAACTGAGGAATCCCTGATTGAGCAGGTCCCATAATAACCATCTCATTATTAATGGCTCTTAAATCTTGCAATAATCTCCATTTACCAGATTTCTTTTTGATGACAAAAATGGGAGTATTATGGGGAGATACAGAAGGTTGTATATGTCCTTCCACTAATTGTTGTTTGACCAGATCATGGGCTGCTTGTATCTTTTCTTTAGTCAGGGGCCACTGAGGAACCCATACTGGTCTTTCTGATTTCCATGTAATTTTTATTGTCTCAGTGGCCCTTTGTGAAAATCCAACCCATGTCTGACTGTTCCTTGATCTATTTGTATTGGTGCTGCTATACCTTTTTCTTGTTTTTCTAATTTTTTTCCTTTCCTAAAACCTTGTCTAGCCATAATAGTGGGTACATTTTGATTGATGTTATTTGTTAATGTCAAACCTAATTGATCTAGGACATCTCGTCCCCATAAATTTACGGGAAGATGATCCAATACATATGGCTATATAGTTCCTTCATATCCTTCAGGATCCTTCCAATCTAATACCATTGCACTTCTATGGGGATTAGTCGCCACTCCTAGGCCTTGAAGCGTTTGAGTGGCTTGTTGTAATGGCCAATGTTTTGGTCATTCTTGAAGAGAGATGATGCTAAGGTCTGCACCTGTATCCAGTAGCCCATTAAATTAATGCCCTTGAATATTTAGTTTTAGCATGGGGCGAGAATCTAAATTTAAAGGAAGCATAGCCCAATCTACACCTGTGGAGCCTAATCCCTTGGAATCTCTTTCTACAGCACGACTGGAAAATTTATCATGTAGGCTTGGTATTATTAGTAATTGTGCTATTCTATCTCCTGGTGAAATTACTGATATACCCTTTGAAGAACTGGCTATAATTTTTATTTCACCTTCATAATCGGGATCAATTACCCCAGGACTTATCATAAGTCCTTTTAGAGTAGAAGAGCTTCGTCCCAATAATAAGCCTACTGTTCCTTTGGGAAGAGGTCCTTTTACCCCTGTGGGAATGATCTGAACTCCCATCTCTGGAGTTAGTACTGATCTGGCAGAGGCGCAGATGTCCAACCCTGCGCTCCCTCTGATTTGTCTGATGAGGGATCTGATGGACAATGTGTCCTTGGCACTACCCTGATGGGGTTGCTGGGTTCCTCCAGTGCTCTGTATATTTGTGGTTTGGGGCCCCAAAGCATTGGGGCCCCCTGTCTATTGGCAACTGAGCCTTTGTCCACGATATTGTGGATAAACACCTTGTCCTTGTTCGTTTTTTGATAATGGAGTACCCTCTATGGTGGTTTGAGAACGGCATTCATTAGCCCAATGTCTCCCTCTACGGCAAATACCCGATATTCTACTCCTTTGATACCTAGTTTTGTTAAACCCTCTTCCTATGGGGCAATTCCTTTTAAAATGTCCTGTTTGTTCACAATTGTAGCATGTTCTTGGCCTGGCATCTAAAGCCTGTTTTACTGCAGCTGCCACAACTTGCTCTTGTTCATTAATGTCTCTACATAATTTAATATATGTGTTTAAATCTTCATGTTTCCATGGTCTAATGATATCTCTGCACCAACGATTTGCTTGGTCATAAGCCAGTTGTTTTATTAATGGCATTGCTTGTTCTGTATTAGCAAAAACTCTGGTAGCTGTTTGAATAAGCCTATCTACAAATTCAGCGTAAGGTTCATTAGCTCCTTGTATTATCTTAGATAATTGACCTTGTGAACCTCCATGTCCTTGTAAAGTCTTCCATGCCTTAACTGAATCTACAGCAATTTGTAAATATACACCAGGATCATATGCAATTTGTTGCTGCTGATCCTCATAAGGTCCCTTTCCTAACAACATATCTAGATTTCCCTGAGGATAACCAGCTGCTGCATTTCGCCTAGCCGTCTCCTTGCAAAATTCCTCATTGGCAACCTTCCATAACAGGTATTGTCCTCCATTTAGCACAGCTTTACACATATTAGCCCAATCTGCTGGCGTCATGTTTAAGTTGGTAATGGATTCGACCAAGCTTACAGTGAAGGGTGCTTGAGGACCATAGGTTGTTACAGCCTCTTTTAGCTGCTTCACTGTTTTGAAATTTAAACCATGGTAAATTCGCTGTCCTCCTACCTCAAATACAGGGCATGTTAATACTTGAGATCCTGTCTCAGGATCCCAACTATCAATTGCGGGGTTTGGGAGCCTCCTAGCATATGGAGGTGGTGCTGTTGATTGGACACTTATGCCCTCTGGTGATAGAAAGGTGTTAGTAGCAGTCTCCTGTAGAGGTGGTGCTGTTGGTTGGACCCTTACACCCTCTAGTGATAGAAAGGTGTTAGTAGCAGTCTCCTTTTGTAACTTTCCCCCTGATGGCTTTTTCTGCTCTAAACTCCCTTCCTCTGTCTGACTAGTTCAAGAGACCTTCTCTTTTACTTGAATCTTTTTCTCTGACTAGTTTGAGAGACCTTCTCTTTTACTTGAATCAATATGTCTTCTCCTTCCTCTACCATTGTCTGAACTGAAGGCTTTGGACTAAGCAAACAAGATATGAATGTCCACAATGGCAATGTGCCAACTGGCAGAGTCCCTGGGCGTTTCTTTTCTATTCTTTTTAAATCTTCACCATGATGGTTCCATTGTGAGATATTTAACAACTCCTCCTTAAAAAGCCATGGGCTACATTTTTGTATTGTATCAACATATGCCCTGACTGTTCTTGATTTTACTGAGATGCCTCCTTCCTCTAACAATTTACTTAACACTCTTTCGGTTTGTTTTTTACTAATTTCTGATCCCATATTTCTACTATAATACAACCCAACAAGATAACGACTAACAAAACTTAAACAGAGTGAAACAAAATTGGAACAACACAAAATCATTATAATAGCCTCTTGAAATGTCCATCCGTCCTTTCTCCCTATCTGTTCCTCAGATGTGAGCGGTTTTTCTTCCACCTTACACATATCCTGGGACAGGCAACTTAAAACAAAAGTGAAGCAAAACAAAAGAATAATCTTAAAATGGCTACCCATCCTCTCGCCCTGCCCTCAGGGGCGAGCAGTTTACTTACCCTCAGTCACTCCCCGTACGGGCCACCAAATGCCGCAGTCTGGCTGGGCACAATTCAGGAGCCACTTGTCAAATGAAACTAACTTTATTTTTAGAACTACACACGCCAAACAAAACAGCTCCTCAGGAAAAAACCCTCAGAGCCCAACTGCCACCACTGGCTTCCCACAAGCCTCTCATCCCCACACCAGCCTCTCCACCTCTCCCAATCCTCCTGCTCTTGAGGCCGATTGGCTGGGTTGCGTGGGCGGAGCCAAAGAAGTCCCCCAATGAGCAGCTCCGTGGTCTGAAAGGGCAGGGAAACAGCCCAATGAGCATCACTGCAGAGGAGCCAATCAGCTAGGTGTTGCTGGGGGCCATTGTGAGCCAATCATCAGCTGGCAGCTGGAAGTTTGCTGGGGCCTCTTTAGCTGTGGCCCTCAACAGAAAACAGTGGGCCAACATTCCAACATATTGGCACAGACACTAACTTCTTTAATAAGAATCTTAAAGTTCAAGAAGTAAAATGAATCAATAAATGGGAAGGCCTCAGATTAAAAAACCTCTGCACAGCAAAGAAAATAATGAAGAGAGAGCCTACAAAATGGGAGAAAATATATTAGGTACTCTTCTAACAGATTATTAATATCTGAATAACTCAAAATTAATACCAAAAAACCCCCCAAATAACCTACTCAATAAATGGGCAAATGAACTAAACAGACATTTATCAAAAGATGAAATGCAAATGGCCAACAAATATGTGAAAAATGTTCAACATTTCTTAGCAATCAGGGAAATTCAAATCAAAATTACACTGACATTTTATCTCACTTCAATAAGGCAGTCATCAAGAATACAAACAATAATTGCTGGTGAGTATGTCAGAGAAAGAGGTACACTCAAGTATTGTTGGTGGGACTGCAAATTAGTACAACACTTTGGAAATCAGTATGGAGTTTTCTCAAGACTAGGAATGGAACTACCATATAACTCGGTATCCCTCTTTCTGGTATTTATCCAAAAGAACTAAAATCACAAACTAGAGTGAAACATGCATACCAACATATTTATAGCAGTGAAATTCACAATAGGCAAGTTATGGAGCCAGAGTAGGTTCCCTTCAGGAGATAAAGGGGTAAAAAAAATGTGGTATAGATACACAACAGAGTTTTATTCAGTCATAAAGAAGAATGAAATTATGTAATTTGCTGGTAGATGGATGGAAGTGAAGTACATGCTATGTGCAATAATAAGCCAGACTTGAAAGTCAGGGTCAAATATTTTCTCTCATGTGTAAGTTAGAGGGAAATAAGGAATTAACAAAAATAAAAGGAATCTCGAGAGAGTAGAAAGCACAACAATAAATTAGAGGAAAGGGATTGAGGGAGAAGAGGAGGGATATGAAATGAGAAGAAGTGTGGAATGAAATTGACCAAACTATGCTACACACATGCATGAATATATCACAATTAATTCCACTTTTATGTATAACCATAATGCATGAATTAAAAAAAAACAGTAAAAAGAAGGAAGACTATAGAGAGAAGGGGGATCATTGGAAGGGGAATTGAGAGAGAAAGGGGTTCAGAATGAAGCAAATTATGTTATATACTTTTATGAATATTTTATAATGAACCCTTTAATTGTGTGTCACTCTAATGTGATAATAAAAAACATAAAAATGTAAAATAAGCCAGCATCTTCTGCTGGAATAGGGAATGGATAGTTGCCTGGCTGTGTAGATGGAGTAATGCCATCCAAAGGTCTATTTTCTTTCCACCATTTCTTGGTATTTTGTTCCATCTCCACACTCACTTCTCAGATACCGGATGTCACTCATTCGTAAATTCTGTGTGATTTTTACTGTATAAATCATATTGCTTTTCCCATTTCTGGTTATGCATAAGTTTCTCTAGTAAATTCATACCCATATTTTTTTCTAGTTTCCAAAGTTGTGTTACTGTTTTCTGTTATCTTTCTTCTTGTTTATTATGCCTTGAAAATACCTTCCTGTCCAGGTCCATTGCCCATTTATTGATTGGGATATTTGTTTCTTTGGTGTTTAGCTTTTTGAGTTCTTCATATACCCTAGAGATTATTGCTCTACCTGATGTGTAAGGGCTAAAGATTTGCTCCCAAGATGTAGACTCTCTATTCATCTCACAGATTGTTTCTTTTGCTGAGAAGAAATTTTTAGTTTGAGTCCATCCCGTTTATTGATTCTTGATTTTAATTCTTGTGCCACCGGAGTCTTATTGAGGAAGTTGGGGCTTAAACCCCATGATGGAGATCTGGGCCTACTTTTTCTTCTATTAGATGCAGGATTTCTGGTTTTATCCCTAAGTCCTTGATCCATTTTGAGTTGAGTTTTATGCATGGTGAGAGAGAGGGGTTTAATTTCATTTTGTTGCATATTGGATTTCCAGTTTTCCCAGCACCATTTGTTGAAGAGGCTATCTTTTCTCCAATGCGTGTTTTTGGCACATTTGCTAATGTAAGATAACAGAAGATGATACACAATCAATCAACAAATATATGAAAAAATGTTCATCATCACTAGCAATTAGAGAAATACAAATCAAAACTATTCTAAGATTTCATCGTACTCCAGTCAGAATGGCAGCTATTATGAAGACTAACAACAATTAGTGTTGGCGAGGTTGTGGGGGAAATGGTATACTCATACACTGCTGGTGGGATTGCAAATTGGTGCAGCTAATATGGAAAGCAGTATGGAGATTTCTTGGAAAATTGGGAATGTAATCACCATTTGACCCAGCTATCAACCTCCTTGGTCTATACCCAAAGGACTTAAAAACAGCATATTACAGGGACACAGCCACATCAATGTGTATAGCAGCACAATTAACAGTAGCCAAACTGTGGAACCAACTTAGGTGCCCTTCAATAGATGAATGGATTTTAAAAAATGGCTTATGTACACAATGGAATATTACTTGGCAATAAGAGAGAATAAAATCATGGCATTTGTAGGTAAATGGATGGAGTTAGAGAAGATAATGCTAAGTGAAGTTAGCCAATCTCCCCAAAACCAAATGTTGAATGTTTTCTCTGATATAAGGAGGCTGATTTGTAGTGGGGTAAGGAGGGGGAGCGTGGGAGGAATAGGTAAACTCTAGATAGGGAAGAGGGGTGGGAGGGGAAGGGAGGGGGCATGGAGTTAGAAATGGTGGTGGAATGTGATAGACATTATTATCGAAAGTACATCTATGAAGACATGAATTGGTGTGAATATACTTTGTATATAATCAGAGATATGAAAAACTGTGCTTTATTTGTGTAATAAGAATTATAATGCATTCTGCTGTCATATAAAAATTAACTAAAAATAAAAAAGAGAAAATATCTTCCTGATGATTTTAGTAGATTTCAATAGAGTATATGTTTGATGCTTTTGTTCAAAGTGTCAGCTTTTTGTCTGAAAATGTATGGAAATTTCAAACATGCAAACATAGAGAGAAGTAATATGAATCTCTGTGAATATTTTTTTCTCAACTGCAAATGATGAGTTGTCAGCATATGGTCACTTTTTAAAAGATGTTTTTTTAAAGATGGACACAATATCTTTATTTTATTTTTACTTATTTTTATGTGGTTCTGAGGATAAGACCCAGTGCCTCACTTGTGTGAGCGAAGTGCTCTACTGCTGAGCTATAACCCCAGCCCTGCATATGGTCATTTTTAAAATTACCTTTTCTTTACCTCCTTCATATGATTTGATAGCAAATCACAGACCTCATATCATTTCATCTATAAACTATTCAGCATATCACTCTAAAGAGAAATTATGTTTTTATGAAACAACTATTATTATCTAATCCAAATAAACAATAATTTCTTAATATCAAATATCCATTTAATGTTCAAAATTCTACAGTTTATCTAAAAATTTTTCACAGTTGGTTTATTCAAATCAGTATACAAATGAGCTTCAGTTTTTTAAAAATAGAAAAATATTTTAATAGGCATTTCACCAATGATCTATAAATGGTTAGTAATCACATGAAAAGGTGCTCTACATAGACATTAGAGAAATGCAGATTAAAGTCACAATGATCAGTCCTTAAATACCCATTGTATACCACACACACACACAGTGATTTATAATTTAAAAGACCACCAATAACAAATATTAGCAAAGATGTAGAGAATCTGAAACCTTCATTGTTGGTAGGAATATAAGATGGGTTGTACCATCACTTTGGAAAACAGATTTTGTTGTTTCACAAATTTAAACAGAAGCTTACTATATGACAAAGCAATTCCACTATTAGGTATTTACCCAAGCAAAATTAAAACATACAGTCATGAGTTTTCATACTAGCAATATTCATAGTAGCCAAACCCAGAAAGCAATCCAATTGTCAAGTACTGATTAAATAAACAAAATTAGATTTATTTCTCCAATAGAATTCTGTTCAAGAATAAGAAGGAATGAATTACTGATGCTTGCTGAAACTTCAAAGATTTATTTTCAATGAAATGGGTCAGATGCAAAAGATTACATGCTGTATTATTTCACTTATGTATAATGTCCATAAGAGGCAAATGAATAAAAGTAGAAAGCAGACAAATGATTTCTAATGCTGGGCACACTCTTTACTAATTATTAAGTTTCTGCCTTTCTTTTATCTTTTATTTTGCAGTGAATCCATTTTTTTGTCATTGACTATTATTTTTGACTTACCTACTACTGACTTCTCTTATTATGCTTCCCCTCTTTTGGATAAATACATATAAAAAGGATTCCTGGATCATGTGGTAATTTTATTTGTAGTTTTTTGAGGAATATCCATATAGTTTTCATATGATTTTTGGCCATTTGTACTTACTTACTTCTCTCTCTCTCTCTTTTTGAGAAGTGTCAGTTTGGTTCATTTGCCCGTTTATTGAATAGGTTGTTTATTTGTTGTTGAGTTTTTTGAGTTCCTTATATATTCTGGAAATTAATTCTGTTGGAAGAATCACTGGCAAAGGTTTTCTCTCATTCTGTGATCTCTCTCCTTGTTCTGTTAATTGTTTCTTTTGCTTTGCAGAAGCTTGTTAGCTTACTGACATACTTTTTAGTCATTTTTGGCTGTTGTGTCCAAAAGATCTGAAAAGAACAATTTTAGAGGAGGAAGTTTGTTTGACTGTAATGGTTTCAGAGGTCTCAGTCATAGATGGCCAGCTTCATTGGACTGGTCCCATGATGAGGTAAAACAGCATGGTGGAAGAGTTAAGCAGTTCAGGACATGACCACCAGGAAGCAGGGAGGGAGAGAACTCCACTCACTGGGAACAAAACATATTCCCCAGAGGCACACCCCCAGTGATCTATCTCCTCCAACCACACCCTACCTGCCTACAGTTACTATTCAGATAATGCCTATCAATGGATGATTAGGGTAAGGCTTTCATAACCCAATCATTTCACCTCTGAACTTTTTAGTGGTGTCTCACACATGAGGGGATGCTTTTGGGCGACCCTTCATATCTAAACCCCTTATCAATTCTTGGTATTATTTCCTGTGCCATTAGGAGTTCTATGGAATTTCTGTATGTTGGAATGTTTCCCTTATATTATTTTCTAGCAGTTGCAAAGTTTCTGGTGCTACTTCAGCCTTCTTCAGTTTTTCTCAGCATTTTGCAATTTTCATTATAGAGGTCTTTCACCTCCACAAATATTTATTCATAATAAGTAGATTTAGATTTATTCCAAAGTATTTAACTTTTTAAAAATTATTGTTAATGGAATTGTTTTCTTGATTTGTTAGTAGATTCATTATTGATATATAGAAAACTGCTGAATTTTCTAAATTTATCTTGTATCCTGCTACTTGGCTGAATTTGATTATCAGCCCTAGAAGTCTTCTGTTGGGGGTTTTAAGATCTTCTAAAGTATAGGATTTCATCATTTGAAAACAGTGATAGTTTGACTTCTTTCTTTCCTTGACGTGTCTTTTTCTGCCTTTGGTATCAGGGTCACACTGCCTTCAAAGAATAGATTTCAAAATGTTCCCTCCTGTTCTGTTTCCTGGAATAATTTGAGGAATGTTGCCATCAGTTCTTTTTAAAGGTCTGATAGAATTAAGCTGTGAATATGTTGGGTTCTGAGTTTTTCTTTGATGTATTTCTATTACTAGTTCAATCTCATTGCTTGTTATTATTCTGTTTAGGTTTTTATGTATCCTCTATGTTCAATTTGGGTAGGTCATATGTCTCTAGAAATTTTTCAGTGTCTTTTAGCTTTTCCATTTTTTTGTAATACTTGCTCTCAAATTAGTTCCTAATGATCATTTGGATTTATGTGGTGCCTGTTGTAATATCTGTTTTTTTAATTTATATTTTTATTAATTTGAGTCTTTCCTCTCTTTCTTTTGGTTAGTTTGATTAAGGATTTATCAATCCTTTTATCTTCTCAAAGATCCAACTCTTAGCTTCATTGATACTTTCTCTTTTATTTTCTATTTAATTTCAGCTCTAATTATTATTATTTCTTTCCTTCTGGTTTTATAAGTGGTTTGTTCTTGCATTTCTAGTACCTTAAGATGTAACATTAGATTGTTTATTTGGGACCTTTCTGATTTTTTAAAATGTAGGCACCCATAGTTATTAACTTTCCTCTTAGAACTACCTTTATTGTGTTCTAGAGGTTTTGGTATATTATATTTATATTCTTGTTTTATTCCAAAAATTTTTAAACTTCTATCCTCTTATTTCTTCAAGAACCTGATTATGTTTAAAGAGTATATTGTTAAATCTTTATATGTTTCTATAGTTTCTGTAGTTTTTCTTGCTGTTGTATTCTAATTTGATACCATTCTCATCTGATAAGATTCATGGAATCATTTCACCTTTTTTATATTTTCTAAAACTTGCTTTGTGGTCTTAAATATGACTTATTTTGAAGAAATTCTGTGAGCAGATGAGATAAAAGTATATTCAGATGTTGTTGGATGAAATATTTGTATTTGATGTATATTGCAAATTAACACTGTATTATCTATTGATTTTCTATCTGGACAACCTATTTATTAGTGAGAGAGGTATGTTGAAATCACCCTTTATTATTGTATTGGGGTCTATTTCACTCTTTATGTTGAATATAGTGTTTATTTTATGTAGTTAGGTGTACCTCTGTTTGTTCATGAGTACTTACTATGATTATATCTTCGCATTGGATTGTTCCCTTTAGTAATCATAATGACCATTTTGTTATCTTTTCTAATTAATTTTGCCTTAAAGTCTGCTTTGTGTGATATGAGAGTAGCTGTTCCTGCTTGTATTTGGGTTCCATTTTCATGGAAAACTATTTTCCCTCTTATTACTTTAAGTCTGTGACTTCTTTGGGTAGGAGGTGTGTTTCTTGCAGGTGTCATGTAATCTAGTCTTGTTTTTAAATGGAATTTATCAGTCTATTTATTTTACTTGGAGAACTGAGTCTATTTACATTTAGTGTTATTATAGAATGGTATGCATTTGTGACCAAATGTGGTGTTCACTGTGATCAAAAGACCTAACAGGAACTATTGTAGAGGGAGAAAAGTTTATTTGGAACTCATGATTTCAGAGGTCTCAGTTTATAGATGACCAAATCCATTCCTTGGGGCCTGAGGTGAGGCAGAATATTAGGTGGAAGTGTATGGCAGAGCAAAGCATATTAGGATATGATACAGGAAGCAGGCAGTGAGACTAAGTTCCTTTTACCAGGGACAATACATATATATATGTGTGTGTGTGTGTGTGTGTGTGTGTGTGTGTGTGTGTGTTTTACCCAGGTCAGATGAACAGACACTTTGGACTCCTCTGTTAATTGGGGAGGTGTTTGCTGAGGTAGCAGTTTTCTATTCAAATCTGACCAATCTAGTGTCATGTAATCTAGTCTTGTTTTTAAATGGAATTTATCAGTCTATTTATTTTACTTGGAGAACTGAGTCTATTTACATTTAGTGTTATTATAGAATGGTATGCATTTGTGACCAAATGTGGTATTCACTGTGATCAAAAGACCTAACTGGAACTATTGTAGAGGGAGAAAAGTTTATTTGGAACTCATGATTTCAGAGGTCTCAGTTTATAGATGACCAAATCCATTCCTTGGGGCCTGAGGTGAGGCAGAATATTAGGTGGAAGTGTATGGCAGAGCAAAGCATATTAGGATATGATACAGGAAGCAGGCAGTGAGACTAAGTTCCTTTTACCAGGGACAATACATATATATGTGTGTGTGTGTGTGTGTGTGTGTGTGTGTGTGTGTGTGTGTGTTTTACCCAGGTCAGATGAACAGACACTTTGGACTCCTCTGTTAATTGGGGAGGTGTTTGCTGAGGTAGCAGTTTTCTATTCAAATCTGACCAATCTAGTTCTACTTGTCTGCCTTGTTCCTTATCATAGAATTCAGACCACCAATTTCAAATGGAAGAGCCCTTTTTTTCTTTTCTTCCATAGACCCTACCCTCATCCCCAGACCAGCAGCTATGTCTCTCACAGCAGCCCACAGGTTTTCTTAAGTCAATTGTCAGCTGCCACATAGGAGCTGAGCGCCTCCTAGCTTCAAGCGATGGAGATTCGGAGACTGGCTTCCCTATATGTGTAAGCAGGTGGATCCCCATCTCTGCTCAGCAGTGTGTGTAAGGCTTTGGGAGTAGGCTTTACTCAATGGGAGTGGGCTGTCATCTTGTTCCTTTGTAATACAACCCATACCTTTTTTGGATGAAATGTTCACAAATGGCTCCCTTCAATAAAAGGGGGCTTCAGAACGTGCTCCTCTTTTTTGTTTGCCTCTCTTGCTTCCTTTGTGGGAGCTGGGGCTGAGGAGCCATCACTGAAACGCCCCAAGAAAAAGGTATTTTCTCTGTCTCTATGCGATTATTTTGTGCCAACCCAATTCACTTGGAGTTTTGTGCCAACCCAATTCACTTGGAGTGACCCGGATTGATTTAGTCGCATGCCTCTGCAGTCCATGTTAAGGCTCACTCTTTTGCACATACTGAGTCATGGTATAGGTGCTCACTGATCTAGTAAATAGCAAAGAATAAAGGACCATTGGGCCTTGGGTACACAAAAAAGAAAACAGACCCCACCCTCAAAAAAAAGCAGCAAAAGCAATGAAAACAAATAGAAAAAGGAAAACTCTCCTGCTTTCTAATCTCTGTCTACCCTGAAAGTTTAAAGAGTCTTTTAAAATTGGAATGCTTCCCTACTTTCATCAAATCCACTGGGAAGTGTCTGTACTCTTTCTTCCAAGCTGGCCCACTTTGCAGTGTCTTAAGTGCTTTTCCTTTTGAGATTGTGAATTTTCTGGGCAGAGGATCCTGGTTTTCTTAAAACCACTGGGAAACTTTCAGGTGGTGTAAGGAGAATTTCCCCTCTCCCACTGATTCTCCATGTCCCCATTGCTGCTGAAGTTTATTCCTTTCATAATTCTCTTTCTATTCTAAAGATCAATATTTCTGTTTTTCCACTGGCTGCTATGTCTCTGAGTTACCTTCTGGTGCCTTCCCACAACTTTCTTACCTCATCATGTCTCTCCAGAACTGTAGTATTGATTTAATTTTGGAGAGCAAGATTGAACCTTGGATTCCTCTGATACACCATTTTCAGTTTGTCTTTTTAAAAATTTTTTTTTCTATCAGATAATTTTCTGACCTCCCCTTCATGAAGTTGTTTATTTTTTAGAGAGAGAGAGAGAGAGAGCGAGCGAGAGAATTTTTTAATATTTATTTTTTAGTTCTTGGTGGACACAACATCTTTATTTGTATTTGGTGCTGAGGATCGAACCCAGCGCCACACATGCCAGGTGAGTGCGCTACCACTTGAGCCACATCCCCAGCCCTGCTTCATGAAGTTTTGATAGGTCATTTTGGTTTCAAGGAATGAAGTCTTATTCTATACATAAAAAGAAAAAAAAGGCTTATTGTAAGGAGACTATGAACTAGAACTAGAAAGTGTTTGGATCTCTTAAAGCTCTAGGAATTATTCCTCCTTTTTCAGGTCATATATGTCTAATAAATAGAACAACATTAATATTTGTAGGATGAACAAATGGATACTTTTCTCTCATTACCTCTGCTTTTCTATTATCCCTTTATTACCTCTTTTGATTTTCCTCTTATTACTTACCAGTCTGTCTGTATTAGGATGAACTCCAAAAGGAGAAAATATGACCCAATAAATACATTGTTATTGATTTACTATTTGAGCCCACTGTATCAGACTGTGCATTAGTCGAATTACAGACACGTGGGTCAAGTGTCCACATTTGGCTCATCAGTGACAGCCTGTATCTGCTTATCTGGTCATGGGGGTTGTGTTAATCTAAGACCAAGACTTAGGGAATGATGGGCATTAAGATAATGTGTCCAGGGCTGGGGATATAGCTCAATTGATAGAGTGCGTGCCTTGCATGCACAAGCCCTGGGTTCAATCCCCAGCAACACAATACACACACACACACACACACACACACACACACACACACAAGGTAATGTGTCCACTATAGGAGTTTAACTCCAGCTTAAATTAACAGGGAAATGGACTGGGATAGAAGAGTAAAAGAGAAATAAATATTGAGTGGCTATTGTTCATAGAATATGTTATTACATCTTTTATGTATTGTTCAACTTTGTGAAAGTACTGTATTCAAAGTTTAATATTCTAATGTTAAATGTAAGCAAAGTTTATATTAGTGATGCTCTGTAATCTGTCAAGTCAGTTAGTATATGATAGAGTCTGTTTGTCTCATATTATTAAACCACACTGCTCTAGGAGTGCTTTATCCAATGCCAATAGAAATATAATGCAAACCACATATGTAATTTAACATTTTCTAGTTACTACATTTTAAAAAGTATTTAAACTATCTCACCTGTTCTACTTTGCTACATCTTTAGCCTTTTGATAAGGCATGTAATTCCACCACCATGGTGCCACCATGCCTGACCCAGTGAAATTAATTTTAATGATGTATTTTATTTAAAAGGCTTATTGAAAAAAGGCCTTAGTATATCTAAAGTATTTCAACATGTAATTAGCATAAGCAAATATTAATGAAATATTTTATATTCTTTATCTTATACCAAATGTTTACAATATAGTGAGTGTTTTACAGTTACAGCACCTCTTTGATTTTGATTTTTCACACTTTAAATATTCAAAATAGCCAGGTATGGCTAGTGGCTACCCTGTTGGATAGTTTGTATCAGATTATTGGCACTCAGGCTAAGTAGTAGAGTGTTTGCCTAGCATGCATGATGCTTTGGGTTTGATCCCCAGCTCTACAAAAAGTAAAAACAAAACAAAAATTAGAGTATCAGTGCATTCAACCATTTATTAGTGTTATGATCTGCATGAACTTTTTAGCATTTCATTTTCTGAGCCATTAAGTGGAAAATATTAACATTTTACATACCTGTACTGTAGGATGTCACATTAGATCATTTATACCAGGTCAAGTTCAAATATACAAGGTGGTCTTTTGGGCATTCACTCTGGCAGGTATCCATAATTGAATTCCAGCTAGTTACTTGTGCTACTGGTTATTTAAAGGCATTTTGTCAATATATATAAGGTAATTTATAGGTTCATGTTCTGAGTTTCTTTAAAGTCATACCTTTAACATTATCAGTAGCTCTTATAAGAGGGAACAAAGTTTGATTCTTGATTGCTTTTCGTTCTGTGAATTTGGATGCATGCCCAACAATTAGTAGACTTGTTTGTAAAAGTGTTGATTCTTCTAGTATCAACAAATTTGTTAAATTAACTTATGGGTATACAGTGGCATCTCACATGTAATAATTTTTTGTCAGTTAATGATTATAAGTGAGGAAAAGTTTACTAACTAACACGTCAACCTAGGCATAATCTATTATTTGCTAAATTTGGGTAGACATTTGCTAATGAACTTTGTTGATGCAGTATATGCCATTATATTATATATTCACACATATTACTCCTAGAACAAGAAAGATAAAAATGTTAAGATGTTTAAGTGTGAGAATAGTGATAAAGATAAAAATACTAAGAATAAGAACATAATTGAAAGTGCTATTTATATTTTTTTGCACTTTTTTCACATGCATTATAATTTTAAAAATTTGTTCTTTTAAGAGATGCAGGACAGTTGAGTATATTTGACAAATTACACATATATGGAGTATATCTTATTCTAATTAGAACCCCACTCCTGTGGTTGTACATGATGTGAAGCTTCACTATGATATATTCATACATTAATACAGGAAAGTTATATCTGATTAATTTCACTGTCTTTTGTAATCCATTTCCCTTTACTTCCTTTCATTTGCCACTTGTCTAATCTAGTGTGTCACCATTTGACCCACCTATCCCTCTCCTTGGTCTATACCCAAAGGACTTAAAAATAGCATACTATAGGGACACAGCCACATCAATGTGTATAGCAGCACAATTAACGGTAGCCAAACTGTGGAACTAACCTAAGTGCCCTTCAATAAATGAATGGATTTTTAAAAATGGTGTATGTACACATGGAATATTACTCAGCAGTAAGAGAGAATAAAATCATGGCATTTGCAGGTAAATGGATGGAGTTAGAGAAGATAATACTAAGTGAAGTTAGCCAATCCCCCCAAACCAAATGTTGAATGTTTTCTCTGATATCAGGAAGTTGATTCATAGTGGGGTAGAGAGGGGAAGCATGGGAGGAATAGGCAAACTGTAGATAGGGCAGAGGGGTGGGAGGGGGCATGGAGTTAGAAATGGTGGTGGAATGTGATGGACATTATTATCCAAAGTACATCTATGAAGACATGAATTGGTGTGAATATATTTTATGTACAATCAGAGATATGAAAAATTGTGCTCTATATGTGTAATAAGAATTATAATACATTCTGCTGTCTATATATATATATATATATATATATATTATTAAATAAAAGTACACTGTGCTATTAATAAAGATATAGCTGGAGCCCTGATTTTAAAATGTGAGTTAGGAAGAGTTTTATGAAGAAATAATGTTTAAGTTGAGACCTAAAAAATGAATAACAATTAGCTAAGCAGAGAAGACAAGGAGTGAAGAAACATTTGAGAAAGAAGGAATAGAATATGAAAATGCAGGATCTTGGAACCTTTAAAACCAACTTAAACTATTAAATCACAAGTTTTCAATTTTGTACATATTTCAATGAATTTGACTCAAGTACATTAAAATAGGTGGGTAATATAGAGCTTATATATTCTTTATTTATATTTTCATATGTATATTTTCAAATGCTGTGATTATTTACCTATTACTTTTCTCAAAATAATTGAACTCTAGAAGCATAATCTTACTTTAAAGGTACCATAAGTAGCACAATTGTGGATCAAGTTAAGTGTATATACATGTCCCACATCTGGTGGGATTTAATGAGTTAAAAATGACCTGGGCTGGGAGTATAGTTCATTGGTAGACTCCTTGCCTACCATTCATAATACCCTGGGTTTGATTGCCAGCACTGAAAAATGGAAAGACCTATAATACATAAATAATGTGTTTGCATATTAAAACTGAGAAACTGAAGCTTAGTGATATTAAATGATTTGTTTTAAGATCACATATTTAACAGCAGAGGTAAGATGAGATCCTAAATTTTTGCCATCTTTGATCTTTTAACTCGGTACATATACTTTAAAATTTCAATAAAATTGACTTACAACAAAATTTAGTGTTTTTGGTATATAGTTTGATGAGTTTGGACAAATGCACAATTTAGCTATTACCACAGCCAAGGTACTGAAGAGTTTTATTACCTACCCCAAATGCCCACATTTTGCTATTTTATAGTCAACCTCTCCCTCAGCCCTAACCCCTGGCGACCTTACTAACCCTTTCTCTGTCTCTGTATAAAATGTCAGATTTTGTTGTTGTTGTTGCTGTGCCCAAAAGACCTGATAAGAACAATTAGAAAAGGAAAAGTTTATTTTGGGGCTCATGGTTTCAGAAATCTCAGTCCATAGAAGGCTGCCTCCATCTTTGGGGCTAAAAGTGAGGTAGAACATCATGGCAGAAGAGTGGGATGGAGGAAAGTGGTTCAAGACATTGCAGCAGGAAGGGGGAGGCAGGCGTGCACACATGCGTGCGAGCATGCTCTACTCACCAAAGCATGTTCTCCAATGACCTCCCTCTTCCAGCTATACCCTACCTGCCTCTAGTTACCACCCAGGTAATCCTTATCAGTGGATTAATATACTGATTAGATTAATACTTATAACCCAATAATTTCACTTCTAAACTTTCTTGCATTGTTTAATGCATGAACTTTTGCTGGATACCCAATATATAGACCATAGCGCTATATTTCTATTTTTTCCCCTGAATTTCTATATATTCAAACATGTTTTGTCCATTATCTTTGACTTTACATAGGCATTTGAGATTCATCCATGATTTGTGTATCAATAGCTTACTCACTTTTAATGGAGAATTGTATTTCTTTTTGTATGTAGGTACCATTCACCCATTTGCTGGTTTAAGGATTTTTTTATTGTTTTTGGTGTTTATGAATAAACCTTCTTCCACATATTTATATATAAGTTTTAATGTAAAACAACAACAACAACAACAACAACAACACTTCCTTAGGTGAATACTCTTGTGTAATTTTTCTGGGTCATATTTTAAATGAATGTTTAATTATTAGAAGTTGTTAAAGTTCTTTCCCAAGTGTCTGTACTGTTTTGCTTTTCTACTACCAAGTATTTGAGAGTTCAGTTGCTCTGCATCATTAGCAGCACTTGGAATCAAAAGCAATTAGAATTGTAGTGGCAATTTGTTTTGGGATTTTCTTTTGCTTTTTTTTCTAATGACCAGTGATTCTGAATATCTTTTCATGTGACTGTTTACCATCTGTTTTTTTTTCTTTGATACAGCTATCTCTTTGGTCCTTTTCTTTAAATGAAAAAAAATATTTTTAAGTTATTTAAGTTTTCAAAAAATATATTTTCAATACAAGTCCTTTGGCTGATAGATAATTTTCAGATATTTGTCTGTGGGCTGTTTTTTTTTCTTAACTGTCTTAACAGTGTCTTTGGAAGAGCCAAATATTTTTATTATGATGAAGTCCCATTTATCGAAAAAGTTTTGCAAGTCATGCCTTTGGTGTCATGTCTTTGCTTAAACCAGTGTTATAAAATGTTTTTCTATTGATTCTTCTAAAGCTTATGTTTAATAATTTTATATTTTATATTTAAATCTATGATTAATTTTTAGTTAAATTTAGTATGAGGTGCGAGGCGTGGTTTGAGGTTCTGTTCTTTTTGCTTGTTTTTGTTTTTTTTAGCTTAGATATCCATTTGTTGTAGTACCTCTTATAGAAAGGATTGTCACAGCTCCCTTGAACTTTATACCTTTGTCAAAAATCAATTGATTACTCTTATGTGGGTCTATTTTTTGGATTGTTTATACTTTGAAAATTGCATGAGATAATGCTGTATTTTTTGCCCCATCAAACACAATTTAAAGAACTCATGATGTCAGAATAGTATATTTTCCATTTCAGTTGCTCTTCTTTCATTTCTGATATCATTTGGTATTCTCTCCTTCTGTCTGAAGAATTTCAGTTTAGCTCTTATTTTTTAAAAAGTTTGTTGTTAGTAGACTTTCTTATGTTTTCTTCATTAAAGAGTATCTTTATATCATTTAAAAAATTATTTTTTAGTTGTTGATGGACCTTTATTTTATTCATTTATTTATATGCAGTGCTGAGAATTGAACTCAGTGCCACACACATGTGAGACAAGCACTCTACCACAACCCAAGCACTCTTTTTTTTTTAAGATAGATAGATAGAGAGAGAGAGAGAGAGAGAGAATTTTAATATTTATTTTTTAGTTTTTCGGCAGACACAACATCTTTGTTTGCATGTGGTGCTGAGGATTGAACCCGGGCCGCACGCATGCCAGGCGAGCGCGCTACCGCTTGAGCCACATCCCCAGTCCCAACCACAGCACTCTTTATATCATTTTTATTCCAGAAGGTTATTTTCATTGAATAAAGAATTCTGACTTGATCATTCTTTTTTCTTTTTATTTATTAAGGATTGAACCTGGAAATGGGATAACATGAATATTAAGCATTTTAATATTGTCCCACGGGTTTGGAGAGTTGTTTGTTTATTTGAATATCTTTTTTCCTCTTCATGTTCATATTGGATGATTTATATTGATCTATAAGTTTACTGACACTTTTCTCTTTTATCTGTATTGTGCTATAGAATGTACTCAGTGAGTTTAAAAATTTTGAATTTTTCAGTTCTAAATTTTTCCTTTGGTTCTTCTTTAGATCATCTGTTTCTTTGCTAAAACTTTGGCTTCCCATTTATTTTAAGAGCGTTTTTGTTTTCCTAAGAGTGTTTTTAATGGATCCTTTAATATCCTTGTCAGGTAATATCTAACGTATGTATCACCTTGGCATTGTTATCTGTGAATTATTTTCTCCCATTTCCTGGGTCTTTGTAATGCCGAGTAATTTTATATTGTATGCGAAACATTCTGAGTAAGATTGTGGGTCTTGTTTACATCCTGTGGGGGAATGTTGATATTTTTATGTTAGCAGGTTATCATCCAAGAGAGTTGATGTTGCAAGGTCTGATCAGTCCTTCTGTTTGTGGTTTCAATGTCAGTTTCATTTTCACATCCTCTGCAGTGCTTTTTTTTGGTTTTGTTTTGCTTCATGTGTTTCTTTGTTATGGTGTTAAGGACCCTATCCATCTATTCATGTGAAGCTCAGGACGAGTCTCTATCCTAAGACTCTTTTTCTCTACAATACCCCCAGTACTTTTTAGTTATTCTGCTGTGCTGTACATATCCTGTAACTATACCCTTGCTGAGAAGATTATTTTACCCATCTTCTGCCATTGTTGATGCTGCCACTACCACATGATTGCTGGGGACTGAGGCAAGAGAGAAAGAAAATAGAAAATAATATTAACAAGAAAAAAAAAAAAGAATTGGGGATTTCCCCTCACTCTGAGTGTTAGGAATCCTTTTCTTACTCTTTGAGCCAGTCAGTATAAGAGGTCTTTGAATCTTTCTTTGCATTTTTTTTCTTTTCTTTTTTGTTTTTTTAGAGAAAGAGAGAGAGAGAGATTTTTTTAGTATTTATTTTTTAGTTTTCGGTGGACACAAAATCTTTATTTGTACGTGGTGCTGAGGATCGAACCCAGGGCCATGTGCATGCCAGGCGAGCGCAATACCGCTTGAGCCACATCCCTAGCCCTTGGTGTATCTTAAGTTCAGACTTGGGGAGACCAAAGGAAAAAATGAAATCCTATTGCTGGTATTTTGAATTCCAGTCCACCTGCTGCTGTTTACTCTTTTGAGCCCTTCCTTCCTTCCCTCCCTCTCTCCTTCCCTCCTTTCTTCCTTCCCTTCTTCCCCTCTTCCTCTCTTTCTTCCTGCCTTCCTTCCTCCCATTCCTTCTTTCTTTCCCTAAAATGAGTGACTAAAGAATATATATTATTAATTTTTTTTTGGGGGGGTACCAGGGATTTAACCACTGAACCACATCCCCATCCCTTTAAAAAAATATTTTATTTTGAGACAGGGTCTTGGTAAGTTGCTGAGGGCCTCATTAAATTGCTGAGGTTGGCCTTGCACTTGTGATCCTCTTGCCTCAGCCTCCTGCATTACTGGAATTACAGGTGTGCGCCACCATGCCTGGCAAGACTAATAGTTTTAGGCGGGAAAAACAATCACCAGATCACATATTTGTGCCTTTTAACTTTCACTTGTCTTGACCAATTGCATCACTAATTATGAATTTGATGGGGCTTAAGAGAGGAAGTTAAGTTTTCATTTTTACAGATTTTTCACTCCACACAAAGAAGACAGACTTAGAATACACATCCATTTGATAAAGAATATAGTCATCGTAAATGATTTATGAGCAATAGTCTTAAAAACTGCATGATATTTTTATGTTTTATGTTCTTATCTATATTGGAAATGAATATTGCATGTATACAATCATTCTACATAGGAGGCTGTTAATTGGGCAAACAGTTTGATTCAAAATTTGCAGTGTCATCTTGGGATGTTTCTTTGGCACTAAATATAGCTTAAATGGTATTCCACAAGAGAGCCAAAGAAAACTGTGGAACCTCAGATTTGAATGATACTATTCTTGGGTTGTATAGTATCAGTGATTAAGATGAGAGTCTGTGGTTTCAGATTCCTTGGAATTAAATTCCCTTTATTTACTTTTGTCTCTGTGAGCTCAGCAAGTTATGTAACCTATTCTTGTATCAGTTTTTACAAAATTGACATAATGTTGTTTTCAAAATTTAATAAGTTAACACATATAAATCATGTATAATTGTACCTGCCATTCTAACTACTTTGGACAATTGGATCTTTTGGAGTGAATAATAGTAATTAGTATTTATTGGTTATTTGTATGCAGGTACTGTATTCACTTTGTTATTACTTCCCCTCTGTATTTTTTTAAGATATTGATATTGATACAAAAGAACTCGTCTAAGACTACATGGCTAGTAAAATGCCAGAGAGAAGATTTATACCTAGGCAATCTCATCTCAGAGCTCAGGTCTTTAGATATTGCATCTTACTAGAATGTGGATGATAAAAATGTAATAGCTATTGTAAACTGGTGGTATGTGAGCACTAATACTGTTATTAGTGGGTAGATTTTTGGCAGGGAAACATATTTTGTTCATAAGCTGTGAATTTTTTAAGTTTTATTTTCAAAATTAGAGACTTGACTTAAAATGGTAAAAAGAGTACTTCTGTCACTAGAAGTCACTTAAAAACAATAGACAAAAACCCAACAGATATATACATTCCATTTTAAGTAAAACTAGAAGATATCTCTAGTATAGTATAGGAGGAAGGAAAGTGGATGGAAAAATTGTGGATAACTCAGTAGTGAGAATGTGAAATCTAACCATCTGCAAAGGGACCTACCATTCATAAGCAAACTAATTCATCCAACAGATTCTGAGAAAGGCTTAGGAATCAGAGGGACCAGAAGGTGGGTGAAGAAGAGTGGGGTGAGATTGTTAGGGAGAGGTGAGGTGAATGAGATGCAAATAGAATTGTTGTTTAAAATTAATTATATTTCCTGGTTCTCACTCTTTTCCTGGTACTAACAACTGCCACTTCTCTATTTCTGCATTATATGAAGGTATACTTTGAAGAATTGAACCTGAGAGACTGCAAAGGGTAGTATGGGAATGAGTCTCCATATTAGTGTAACTTCTAGTTTTCTTCTGATGTGTAGTTCAATGATATTAGCAACAAGTCTCCCAGCCATCTTTATGTTTTCACACTTCCTCAGATAGGAATTTGGAGGATCCTTCTCTGAAGACATTACACACTCTAGAGAAAATTGCTGTACATATGACATAAGGGTTTTCCCTGATTAAAAAACAGCTGGCATCCTGATTGTTGTACAGTGAAGTTTACCACTCATTAAGCTTTGCCTTTAGGCATAAATCATCCTGTCACCTTTTTTAGTACTTCATTCTTACACATGAACACAGAACAGTTACCACTGTTCAGTTAAGAAAAGCCTCCAACCTAAGAGAGTCTGAAGTCAACAAAGAAATCTTAAAAAAAAAAAAGTAGCTCAGAAGAAAGAGAGACTGTTAGAAAAAAAAGAAGACCTTCAAGAAAATATAAGCAATGCCCTCAGAAAGATAAATTGATTTTATATCCATAAAATTAGAATGTATTGCTGTGATAAAGGAAGAATGAGAAAGAAAGCACCCTAATAAAATATTTAATTACAGAATGATTGTATACATGCAATATTCATTTCCATAATAGGTAAAGAATACAAAACATAAAAATATCATGCATTTTTAAAAAATATTTAAGATATGAGATTATATACAAAAGTGCAAGAATGAGGTAAAATGATTAGATTATGAGAGGTATAACCTAATCAGTGGATTAGTTCACTGATATGATTAACTGAGTGGTAACTGTATGCAGGTAGGGTGTGGCTACAGGAAGGAGATCACTGGGGGAATGCTTTCAGGTTTTATATTTTGTTATTGGTGAGTTGAGTTCTCTCTCTCTCTGCTTCCTGGTGGCCATGTCCTAAGCTGCTTTTTCTGCTGTTCCCTAAGCCTCACCTTGGGCCTAGAGCTATGGAGTCAGCCAGCCATGGGCTGAACCTCTGAAATCATGAGCCAAAATTAAACTTTTCTTCCTCTAAGTTGTTCTCAATTTTTTTGGTCACAGTGACAGACAAGCTGACTAAAATAGAGGGTTAAAAGCAAATGAGGGAATCTCCCAGAAAATAGAGCTAAATGAGATTGAAAATGGGAGGAATTAACATAAATGATCAGCAGGCTGGGTGTATAACTCAGTGGTAGAGTGCTTACTTAGCATGGCTAAAGTCCTGATTAGATCCTCAACACTGGAAAGAATAAAAATAAAAAAAAGATTATCCATATTAGAAGTCCAATCTCTTATTTAAAGAGCTCCCAAGGGAGAAAGAATAGAGAAAATAAAATCAAGGAAATTATCAAATAAATTAGAAAAATTGCCAGAACTGTAAACATGTATTTAAAACTTTGAAGGATTCAGAGTACTCAGGACAAGAAATCATTAAGGTACTTTCTCATGTAATGAAATTGTAATTTTTAATTTCATTATATTACAATGAAACATCAAGGGATCAACAAGATACATTGTAATATAATTTCATACTCTAATTTGGCTCTTTTAACATATCCTAATCTCCTTTTTACCCTGACTTCTCTTTTAGAGCCTAGACATGTAAAAACTTACTTTTCTCAACTTCCCTTATAGGTAGATAGGGCTGAATGTGTTACAATTCTGGTTTATAAAATATTAAGTGAAGTCTACTTCACTTAAAAAAAGAACTACAGAGAAAATTTAATATTTTTTATGTAGAATGTTAGTAAGATGTCTACAGTTACAGTAGTCATTTTTTGACATGAGAAGTCTCAGCTCTGATATGCTGAATTGCAAAACCAATGCAACTACCCATCTCTGGATTTCTTGTTACATTGGGGGTGGCTAAGCTACTTCAAGTTGGATTTTCTTTTTTAAAAAAATTTATATACAACAGTGAAATGCATTACAATTCTTATTCCACATATAGAGTACAATTTTTCATGTCTCTGGTTGTATACAAAGTATATTCATATCAATTCATGTCTTTATACATATACTTTAGATAATAATGTCCATCACATTCCACCATCATTTCTAACCCATACCCGCTCCCTTCCCCTCCAACCCCTCTGCCCTATCTAGAGTTCGCCTATTCCTCCCATGCTCCCCCTCCCTTGCCCTCCAATCCCTCTGCCTTATCTAGAGTTTGCCAAGTCCTCCCATGCTTCCCCTCCTTATCCCACTATGAATCAGCCTCCTTATATCAGCGAAAACATTCGACATTTGGTTTTTTGGGATTGGCTAACTTCACTTAGCATTATCTTCTCTAACTCCATCCATTTACCTGCAAATATCATGATTTTATTCTCTCTTATTGCCAAGTAATATTCCATTGTGTATATATATGCCATATTTTTTATACATTTATTTATTGAAGGGCATCTAGGTTGGTTCTACGTTTGTGAATTGTGCTGCTATACACATTGATGTGGCTCTGTCCCTGTAGTATGCTTTTTTTTTAGGCCCTTTGGGTATAGACTGAAGAGAGGGATAGCTAGGTCAAATGGTGGTTTCATTTTCAATTTTTCAAGAAATCTCTATACTGCTTTCCATATTGGTTGCACAAATTTGCAGTCCTACCAGCAGTATATGAGTGTACCTTTTTTTCCACATCAGGTTGGATTTTCTTTTACCTAAAACTAAACATAATTCTAACTCATACTTCCAGAGAACAAAAAGAAAATAAATCACACATAAAGTTTTTGAGTAAAAGTGTGATCACATTTCATCATAGTAGCATTAGAAACTAGAAGATGATAGAACAATGAATAATCTGAAGGAAAGTAATTTTCAAGCATGAATTTTTTTACACTGTCAAAATATCAGTCAAGTTTAACTGACAAGAGATAGGCAAAATTTTAAATATTTACCTCTCGTGTACCTTTCATAGGAAGCTAGTGGAAGGTAGGGTCTACCAAAGCAAAGATGTAAAACAAAAAATAGGATCTGGGAAGCATGAGCTCTAACACAGATGAGGAGCAAAAGGAATTCCTGGAGAAACTTAAGGGACCAGGGCAGATTGGAGAAGAAACAGAAGTTTCTAGGGAGCATAGTCTAAGGGGGAAAAAAATAAATGATCTGATAGGTCTGATTTTAAGAAAAAGTGTATTTTGCCTGGGATATAGCTCAGTTGGTAGAGTGCTTGCCTTGCATGCATTACACCTGGATGGAGTTGGAGAAGATAATGCTAAGTGAAGTTAGCCAATCCCAAAAAACCAAATGCTGAATGTTTTCTCTGGTATAAGGTGACTGACTTATAGTGGGGTATGTGGGATGGGTGTAGCATGGGAGGAAAAGGCGAATTCTAGATAGGGCAAAGGGGTGGGAAGGGAAGAGAGGGGGCAGGGGGTTAGCAATGATGGTGGAATGTGATGGACATCATTATCCAAAGTACATGTATGAAGACATGAACTGTTGTGACCATACTTTATATACAAACAGAGATATGAAAAATTGTGCTTTATATGTGGAATAAGAATTGTAATGTATTCTGCTGTCATGTATTTAAAAAATAAAATCAATTAAAATTAAAAAAAGAAAAAGTGTAAATGAATGAAGTATAAGCAAATAAACATTAGAAGAAATAAAAAATATTACAGAAAGGAAATATAGTTGTATATAATACTTTAATCAGGAAGCAGTATTTATTTTGTCTTAACAACAATTATGGATATACTCCCTGTGATACTCAGGTTTTCATTGCTGTGACCAAATTACCTGACAAGAACAACTCAGAGGAGGAAAAGTTTATTTTTTGCTCATGGTTCCAGAGGTTGGTCCATGGTCAGCCAACTCTATTTCTCTGGGCCCAAGGTGAAGCAGAACATCACGGTGGTAGGACCTGATGGAGGAGTGCTTTTCTCTACTTATATTTGGCTCAAAAGCAGAGAGAGAGAGAGAGAGAGAGAGAGAGAGAGTGTGTGTGTGTGTGTGTGTGTGTGTGTGTGTGTGTGAGAGTGTGTGTATAAAGAGTTAGGGGGACAAGATACAAATCCTAGGGAGTACCCCAGTGACCTATCTTCTCCAGCCATGTCCTCACTGCCCGCAATACCACCCAGTTAGTCCAAACTAAGGTAGACTTATTAGGTTACAGCTCTCGTAATCTTAATCATTTTGTCTCTGAATATTCCTGCATTAACACTGGAGTTTTTTGGGAGACAATTCTTATCTAAAACATGATACTTAAATCAATAAGCAGTATTAGTCATAACAATAAATATTAATACACCCCCAAACTGTTTTTCAACCATATTGGGAGACTAGGGTGGGGAAGATGAAGTGATTATAAAGCAGAAGTCCTCGTACCATGTAAGATACCAATATATCAGTATATACACATGATTTTGAAGCATGGAGTCAAATGCAAGAAGCAGCAGCTAAATGAGTTTAGTTAGCATAGTTATATCAGGGAATGAGAAAGCCTTGATGGTAAGGTGACCTGCAGAGTGGTTGTTATGGGACTGCTGAGTTTTGAGTCTTTTCATAGTATTTTATTTTGAAAAAAAAAAAGGAAAAACAAGCTCAGAAATAGAGGAAATTTATACTTTTTGTACTTAGATTTGTTGAATATACAGTGTTCTTTCTTTCCTTTTTCCTCTTTCTGACATGCTCTTCTTTCTTTTTTTAAAAAAATATTTATTTTTTTGGTTGTAGTTGGTCACAATACCTTTATTTTATTTTATGTGGTGCTGAGGATTGAACCCAGGGCCTTCCTTGCTCACACTTGCTAGGCAAGCACTCTACCACTGAGCCACAATCCCAGCCCGCTTCCTTTTGTATTTCTAAGAAAACCCTGCTGATTTAATATGATTTAGCTGAAGTGAACCCATCTTCCTAAGCAGAATTTGGGTCTCCCTTCTCAGTGCTACAAAACATTGTGCAATTTTCTGTTGCATGGTTTATCTTTTGGTGATTTTTTTTGAAGCTTATTAAGCATTGAGTTAGGTAGTGGTTTTCAAATTTTTGCCTCCTTTGCAGCATTTCGCACTAGACCTCATTATAGTGTTTAGTCCGTTTTTTTTTTTTTTTTGACTGCTGTGACAAAAAGACCTGACAAGAACAGTTTGAGAGAAGTTTATTTGGTGCTCAGGATTTTAGAGGTCTCAGTTCATAGACTGCTGGCTTCATTGCTCCAGGCCCAAGACATTGCTGAGTGGTGTGATGGAGGAAAGCAGCTCAGGATATGGCAACCAGTAAGCAGAGAGAGAGTGAGCTCTGCTATCCAGGGACAAAATATTGTACCCCGAAGTCACACTCCCAGTGATCTACCTTCTCCAACCACGCGCTGTCTGCCTATGGTTATCAACCAGTAAATCCATTCAGTTGTATTAATACACGGTTTAGGTTAAGGCTCTCACAGTCCCATTATTTCATCTCTAAACTTTCTTATTTTAAATTAATTTTTAAATTTGTTCTTTTAAGTTACACATGATAGTAGAGTGTATTTTGACACATTTATACAAACATGGAGTATACCTTATTCTAATACCTCTAAACTTTGTTTCATTGGTTATCACAGTTTTGGGGGACTACTCATATTTAAACCATAACATTCAATAAAAGTGCACAAAAACTCTGCCTCAAATTATTTACATTTTAGTTCAGGGGAAAAAAAGTACTATGTAATCCACAGCTTTGTACACTTAGTTGCTGAGACTCAGAAGATGAGATTAACTCAGGCCTCATGAAAGAAAGAAATTTTGAAGAGATAATTAAAGGAGGGAATTAATGTTGAATATAGAATTAGGAAACTTGTATAAAGGGCTGGCTTTGCTTCTCTTTACTCCTCATCTTGATCAAAGCACTTTACTTATCAGTGCTATAGATTTCCTCTTGGAAAAACTGGATGTGATGAACTTGAAGGTCCCTAAGAGTTTAAAATTGTCTTGATTCTTTTTTATTAATTGTCCCAACATTGCAATTAAAATCCAGGATAATAAGACTACTCCCTATATCTTAATCCTTCCCAGCTCTTATTGGCATTTGTAATTATTTTTTCTTCACTTTGTTTTTTTAAAAAAATCTATCTTCCCCAAAGACTCTAAACTTCCATAGGTGAAGGACAACACATCTGTCTTATTTAGCATTGTGTTTCAGTACTTATTAGATAACCTTTCATTTGGAGATATGCAATAAACATTCATCGAATGAATATATACTGATGATTGTTTATGGATGCTCTGAAAATCCAGTTGTTCTTTCAGACATTTTAGAAAAATATCTTTAAATCAAATCCAATCATAGATTTTGCATATTGTCCTTGTCAGCTATTATGTAATATCACTTCTGTCTGCATACTGGGCATGGCTTTCCATTTCCTGTATATTCAGTGCTATTTCACTTCTTTAATTACCTCTTCAAAATTTCTTTCTTTCATGAGGCCTGAGTTAATCTCTTCTTCTGAGTCTCAGCAACTTAGTGTACAGAGCTTTGGTTTATGTAATACTTTTTTTTTTTCTGTGTTAAACTCTAAGTGATTTGGGGCAGAGTTTTTGTGCCTGGATAAAGTACTTTATACATTTTAATGAGTTTCAAATCTAAATGATTCAGATCTACAAGCTGGCTTTCCCTTGAATACATGCAAGTAAAAACGTTAAGGACTTGGGGAAATTTATTTTAGATTTTGCCAAATTCAGCATTTTGAAATGCAATTTAAATGTTTAAATCCTAAGCATCACTACATTGATTCCTTTTTGACTAGAAATTAGAGTTTACCAAGAAACTGAATCAAAGTATCTTTCTAAACTATTTGAAATCTTCAAAAGAACTTTCAACTTTACTAATGATCTCTTTAAAAAATGTTTTTACTAATGCACTACAGTTATTTATAATAAGGGGATTCATTTTGACATATTCATTCATGCATTAAAATAATAATTTATGTATCATTTCATGCAGTAACTTCAAGTCATTCACCCTTTCCTCCATTTTTTCCTTTTCTTTCTATCTTTATTCCTCTTTTTCTCTCATGTTGTGCTTAGTCTTACCCCAGTGTCAGTAGAAGCCACATGTTTTAGCTATAGACTGACTCAAGAGAACGTGATGAGTTCTTATTGCATGTTTCAAAGTATAAGCACATAAAATACTTCTATGTACTAGGCATTGTGTCAAGTGCTTTATGTGTATTTTAATCCTCACACCAATTCTGTGATTCCCGCCCCCCCCATTTTACTGAAAAGGAAATTAAGCTGTTTTGAGGAATAAGAAATTTGTCCTGTTATAAAACTTATAAATTTTGAACCAGCACTTGATATCAGGATATCTGGAGCAGCATATATCCTGCCTTCCTTGTGTGTCAAATATTTGCTGAGAACTTCAGTGGGAGTATATTTATATCACTGCTGTTCGAGTTAAGATTTTGTTTAAATTTGAGATGTTAGAGATTTCTCTTTGTCTCAGTTATGCCTTTTTAAGTTTGATAAAGACTACTATTTCATTAATATGAAGTTCAGAATATTTAAAATATATTGAATGAGAGAATAGTATTCTAAAAGATCTGGACAACATTCAATAAGAAACTAAACTTCAAAGGACAATATGAAGCAGGAACATATATTGTGCATGTGCCCCAAAGCAATTATACAAATATAGAACTGGTAATATGTAGCTTGGTAATTTTTTGGGAGCTTTTATCATGCCAAGCTCAATATAAATAATGATGTAGATTAGGTTGCTCTTTGGTTGTATTAAAGTTATTAAAGTAGCTAGAATTAGGTGACAAAAGTCTCAGTTTCTTTTATTTTATATTCTGATCAGATTGTCTTTGGAATACTGTGTGTGGTTCAGGAACAATTTTAAGAGTTATGTGAACATAATTAAATGAATTTAGACTGGGTCCTGGATGTATTTACTCAAGGTTCTTCAGAACAATAGAACCAACAGGATGTGCATCTCTGTGTTGATACACAGAGATTTTTTTTTAAGGAATTGGTTCACCTGAACTACAGGAACTTGGCAAGTTCAAAATTTGCAGGGTATACTGCCAGGCTGGGGACTTGGGGCCAAGAGCTATAGTTCAAGTCTATAGCTAGTCTGCTGGCAAAATTCCTTCTTCTTCACTTGATCTTAGCCAAAAGGCCGAGAAGCGATAAAATTCCTTCTTCTTTTGGGAAAGACAGTTTGGTAAGACTTTCATCTGATTGGATGAGGCCCACTTACATTATGGAGGGTAATCTGCCTTATTGTAAAGTCTACTAATTTAAATATTGACTTAATCTTAAAAATGCAATCACAAAAACATCTAGAATGATTTTGTCTGGGTACTATGTCCCAGCCAAGCTGAAAAATAAAATTAACCACTACAGTAAAGGCATTCAAGGTATTTCTTTAGTGAATGAATTGGTTTAAAAAATGGTCTGTAGATAGTTGAAGGAGATATGTGTGTCTAACTTGAGAGGACTCATAAAAAAGTAATGGCTATCTTTAAATTTTTGAGGAGCTTATAGATACTAGGTAGAGATGAAGTTAGGTCATGAATCTTGAGGCAGAAAACAAGGGAATAGACAGAAAATTTAGGTATTGAACAGTTAGCTACCTATCCCATTCCTTTGTATGATTTAGCAGCTAGGCAGGTACTTTCCCAGTAGATTAACTTATTCATCCCTGAAATAACTGAGTAGCTCATGGAAGTCAAAAGACTTCCAAATGAATTACTCAAAAGTGATGTCCTTGTGTCTGTAATACCACTCATGATCACAGATGACTTCTTTTTTTAAAATTGTTCTTTTTAGATATACATAAGAGCATTTTGACATATTATACATACATGGAATATAACTTATTCTAATTAGGATCTCATTCTTGGTTGTATATGATAAGGAGTTTCACTGGTTATGTATTCATATATGAACATAGGAAAGTTATATTTGATTCATTCTACAGTCTTTCCTATTCCCATCCCCCCCTCCTTTCCCCTTTGTCTAACCCAATGAACTTCTATTGTGTGTTAGCATCCACATATTAGAGGGATGCTCAAAGATTTGTAACTATCATTTTAATGTTTCATTTTTGGAAAAAATAGTTTGGCAGAGATGATAGTAGTAATAGTAATGATTTATCTATATTAGGTACAGTGATAAGTGATTTACATGGATTATTGTATTTAATTCTTGTAATAGCCCTATGAATTAGGTACTAGTTAAATCAGCCCCATTTTCCAGATGTGGAACTGAAGCACAGATTAAGAAATTTACCCAGGGTCAAAACGTTTGTATATGATTAAGCTAATATTTGAACACATACTAGAAAAGTACATAGATTTGGAGGTTATAGGAAAGAAACTTCATCTTATAATATGCCTGCTCTTGGCTAAGTGTCAAGAACAAGATTTTATGATTTTATTTTAAAATGTTTACTTGGGATCCTATATTTTCCTAACAGAGATAATCTAACAGATTATAGATAGAAGAGGAAATTTTCCTGAATATTTTTTGACTGGTGATCTGATTTTATTTTCATTCAATGGCACTCATTCCTAATGTGAGGTTTGTAAATGTCAAGGGATATGCAAAAACAATATGAGATATGAGTCTTCTAAAATTCTTTTCAGTTTTTCAAAATGCTTAATGAATTAACATATTTAACTTTACTAACACTATACAGATTAACTAAAACATCAAGTTTTTATTTTTGCCTAAATATTAATTTCTTACCTTATCACTGGATAGTTTGTGCCAATGAGAAATGTTTTTTAGGTTCCTGAAAGGGACTTCTGATTTTTTTTTTACATTAATGATTTTTATATCCTCCCTATTTTCTATTCTCCTTGCTTTTTTTAAAAATTGAAATATACAGAAAAGGGCACTCGTTTTAAGTGTACAACTTTATGAATTATTTCAGAGGAAACACTCATGAAAATACCACCTGGAATAATAAATAGAATATTACCGTCACTTAGAAACAACCTTCATGTTTCTTATTGGTAGTGTATCCACGCACGCGCGCGCACGCGCACACACACACACACACACACATTTTTGTTGGATATATACCTAGGAATGATATTGCTAGATTATAGTTTTTGTATTTGTTTAAACAGCTTTTTCTCTACAGAGATTGTAAAAGTGTATTACTTCTATAAATAGCTGAGTGGTCCCTAACCAAAACATTTAGTATTGACAGTCTTTTTAAATTTTGGCCATTCTAGCATGTGTATTTTTTAAAAATATTTTTTTAGTTGTAGATGGAGACAATATCTTTATTTTTATTTATTTATTTTTATGTGGTGCTGAGGATTGAACCCAGGGCCTCACACATGTGAGGCAAACACTCTACCACTGAGCTACAACCCCAGCCCACATGTGTATTTTTTTTCCATCTTTGTTTTACCTTTTAATTTTCCAATGTTGTCTTTATAGTAGCTGTTAATTTTAACTAGTTCAAATTATTAATATTTCCCTCCATGGTTTATGCTTTTGTTTTATCATTTTAACCAAGTCCCAAGCAGGTACAATATCTACTCAAAACCTCTGATAACTCATGTAAGTTCTTCAGAAAATTGACCTTAAAAGATACTTAGCCAGTGTACCTTACCAGTATGCTAATGTTTCTGACCCAGGTCAGAATTCCTTCTCTTTGGTAGCTGAGGTTTATGTTTGTCCCTTCAACAGTGTCCTAAAAATGTAGCAATGGACCCACCAGTGGCTCTTTCAGGCAGGTCCTGAAAGATTCCCTGCCCTGAATAGCGTGTTACATGAAGGTAGACATTGGGGCTTCAGGGGACTTGATCCCACTTTTAGAAGGTCTGCACAGAAGTCCATATTCTGCTGCTTCCTGGAGGATCTTCTGCAAGTTATCTGGTTTACCTAAGCCTCTGTGCATCTATTAAGTTGCACTAAATTCTCCCTAGAGTCCTGTACAGCTCCAAAGGTCTCATGTCACTCATAAGGGAAGGTAAAACCCCTTCTGCGCTCAGGGAGTTTTTTTCTTGACAGTTTAAGCTGCATGGGGAAAAAATGTTGCAGAAGTTCAGGATGCAGGATCTGAAACGTTCTCTTACCAATGTTAGAAATAAGTGGTTGAAAACAGCGATATTCAGTGTCTGTGAGTCTTGGAGTTTTTTTTTTAAGTAATTAATTTATTTTATTTAGGTATATATGACAGCAGAATGCATTTTTTAAAATTTTGTAACATTAATTTTATTTGTATATTAAAAATAATTTTGTTAAAATATAAATAGTATAAACTAATATTCAAATTTAATTATATTTTTATAAAATTTGTCTTCATGCAGGTATGTCTTAGTTGAAAAGACTGATAAGCCTCTAAAATTTCAATGTGTAGAGCAACACACAACCATTAAAAACGTAAGATTCAGGTTAGGCATATTTATAGAGATACTACCATTCTATTTAATGGCCATATTTCTAAAAGTTTCCTTCATTCAAGTTGTTTTTGTACTTTAGACCCTTTTAAAGTCACCATTCAAAACAAAGCAAGAATTTCCCATACTGACACATGAGTGTCATTTTATTTATTTTTTATTATTAGTTGTTCAAAACATTACAAAGTTCTTGACATATCATATTTCATACATTTGATTCAAGCAGATTATGAACTCTCATTTTTACCCTATATACATATTGCAGATTCACATTGGTTACACATCCACTTTTTTACCTACTGCCATACTAGTGTATGTTGTATTCTGCTGATTTTCCTATCCTCTACTATCCCCTCTCCCCTCCGCTCCCCTCCCATCTTCTCTCTCTACCCCATCTACTGTAATTCATTTCTCCCCCTTGTTTTTTCCCCTTTCCCCTCACTTCTTCTTGTATGTAATTTTGTATAACAATGAGGTTCTCCTTCCATTTCCATGCAATTACCCTTCTCTCTCCTTTTCCCTCCCACCTCTCATCCCTGTTTAATGTTAATCTTATTCTCATGCTCTTCCTCCCTACTCTGTTCTTAGTTGCTCTCCTTATATCAAAGATGACATTTGGAATTTGTTTTTTAGGGATTGGCTAGCTTTACTTAGCATAATCTGCTCTAGTGCCATCCATTTCCCTTCAAATTCGATGATTTTGTCATTTTTTAGTACAGAGTAATAATCCATTGTGTATAAATGCCACATTTTTTTTTATCCATTCATCTATTGAAGGGCATCTAGGTTGGTTCCACAGTCTAGCTATTGTGAATTGTGCTGCTATGAACATCCTTGTAGCAGTGTCCCTATAGTATGATGCTCTATTAAGGTCTTTAGAGAATAGTCCAAGAAGGGGAATAGTTGGGTCAAATGGTGGTTCCATTCCCAGCTTTCCCAGGAATCTCCATACTGCTTTCCAAATTGGCCACACCAATTTGCAGTCCCACCAGCAATGTACAAGTGTACCTTTTTCCCCACATCCTCGCCAGCACTTGTTGTTGTTGGACTTCGTAATGGCTGCCAATCTTACTGAAGTGAGATGGTATCTTAGGATGGTTTTGATTTGCATTTCTCTGACTGCTAGAGATGGTGAGCATTTTTTCATGTACTTGTTGATTGATTGTATGTCATCCTCTGAGAAGTGTCTGTTCAGGTCCTTGGCCCATTTGTTGATTGGGTTATTTGTTATCTTATTGTTTAATATTTTGAGTTCTTTGTATACTGTGGATATTAGGGTTCTATCTGAAGTGTGAGGAGTAAAAATTTGTTCCCAGAATGTAGGCTCCCTATTTACCTCTCTTATTGTTTCTCTTGCTGAGAAAAAAAACTTTTTAGTTTAAGTAAGTCCCATTTGTTTATTCTTGTATTTAACTCTTGTGCTATGGGTGTCCTATTAAGGAATTTGGAGCCCGACCCCACAATATGTAGATCGGAGCCAACTTTTTCTTCTGTCAGACGCAGAGTCTCTGATTTGATATCAAGCTCCTTGATCCATTTTGAGTTAACTTTTGTGCATGGCGAGAGAAAGGGATTCAGTTTCATTTTGTTGCATATGGATTTCCAGTTTTCCCAACACCATTTGTTGAAGATGCTATCCTTCCTCCATTGCATGCTTTTAGCCCCTTTATCAAATATAAGATAGTTGTAACTTTGTGGATTGGTCTCTGTGTCCTCTATTCTGTACCATTGGTCCACCCGCCTGTTTTGGTACCAGTACCATGCTGTTTTTGTTACTATTGCTCTGTAGTATAGTTTGAAATCTGGTATCACTATACCGCCTGATTCACACTTCCTGCTTAGAGTTGTTTTTGCTATTCTGGGTCTTTTATTTTTCCAAATGAATTTCATGATTGCTTTATCTATTTCTACAAGAAATGCCGTTGGGATTTTGATTGGCATTGCATTGAACCTATAGAGAACTTTTGGTAATATTGCCATTTTGATGATGTTAGTTCTGCCTATCCATGAACAGGGTATATTTTTCCATCTTCTAAGATCTTCTTCTATTTCTCTCTTTAGGGTTTGGTAGTTTTCATTGTATAAATCTTTCAACTCTTTTGTTAGGTTGATTCCCAAGTATTTTATTTTATTTTTTTGAGGACATTGTGAATGGGGTGGTTTTCCTCATTTCGATTTCAGAAGATTTGTGGCTGATATACAGGAATGCCTTTGATTTATGCGTGTTGATTTTATATCCTGCCACTTTGCTGAATTCATTTATTAGCTCTAGTAGTTTCTTTGTAGACCCTTTTGGGTCTTCTAGGTATAAGATCATATCATACGCAAATAGTGATAATTTAAGTTCTTCTTTTCCTATCTTAATGCCTTTAATTTCTTTTGTCTGTCTAATTGCTCTGGCCAGTATTTCCAGAACTATATTGAATAGAAGTGGTGAGAGAGGGCATCCCTGTCTTCTTCCAGATTTTAGAGGGAATGCCTTCAGTTTTTCTCCATTCAGAATGATGCTAGCCTGAGGCTTAGCATAGATAGATTTTACATGTTAAGGTAAGTTCCTGTCATCCCTAGTTTTTCTAGTGTTTTGAACATAAAGGGATGCTGTACTTTGTTGAGTGCTTTTTCTGCATCTATCGAGATAATCATATGATTCTTACCTTTAAGTCTATTGATGTGGTGAATAACATTTATTGATTTCCATATATTGAAACAGACTTGCATCCCAGGGATGAATCCTACTTGATCATGGTGTACAATTTTTTTGATATGCTTTTTTATCCAATTCGCCAGAATTTTATTGAGGATTTCTGCATCTAGGTTCATTAGAGATATTGGTCTGTAGTTTTCTTTCTTTGAAGTGTCCTTGTCTGGTTTCAGGATCAGAATGAATAGAATGAATTTGGAAGAGTTCCTTCTTTTTCTATTTCCTGAAATAACTTGAAAAGTATTGGTATTAACTCTTCTTTAAAGGTTTTGTAAAACTCTGCTGTATACCCATCTGGTCCCGGGCTTTTCTTGGTTGGTAGTCTTTTGATTGCTTCTTCTATTTCCTCCTTTGTTATTGGTCTGTTTAAATTGTGTGTATCTTCCTGACTCAATCTGGGCAAATCATATGACTTAAGAAATTAATCGATTTCTTCACTATCTTCTATTTTATTGGAATATAGGTTTCAAAATAATTTCTAATTATCTTCTGTATTTCTGTAGTGTCTGTTGTGATATTGCCCTTTTCATCCCGTATGTTAGTAATTTGAGTTATCTCTCTTCTTCTCTTCATTAGCATGGCTAAGGGTCTGTCGATCTTATTTATTTTTTCGAAGAACCAACTTTTAGTTTTGTCAATTTTTTCCATTGTTTCTTTTGTTTCAATTTCGTTGATTTCCGCTCTAATTTTAATTATTTCTTGCCTTCTGCTACCTTTGCTGTTGTTTTGCTCTTCCTTTTCTAGGGTTTTGAGATAAGTGTGAGCTCATTTATTTGTTGGTTTTTTCTTATTTTGAGGAATGACCTCCAGGCAATGAATTTCCCTCTTAAAACTACTTTCATTGTGTCCCATAGATTCTGATATGTTGTGTCTGTATTTTCATTTATCTCTAAGAATTTTTTGATTTCCTCCTTTATGTCTTCTGTAACCCATTGATCATTCAGTAATATATTGTTCATTTTCCAGGTGATGCAGGATTTTTCCTTCCTTCTTTTATTATTGATTTCCAGTTTCCTTCCATTATGATCAGATAAGACGCATGGTATTATCTCCACACATTTATATTTACTTAGAGTTGTCCTATGGCTTAATATATGGTCTATCTTTGAGAAGGATCCATGTGCTGCTGAGAGGAACATATACCCATTTGATGATGGTTGATATATTCTGTATATCTCAGTTAAGTCTAGGTTATTGATTGTGTTATTGAGTTGTATAGTTACTTTATTCAGCTTTTGTTTGGAGGATCTGTCCAATGGTGCTAGCGGTGTGTTGAAGTCACCCATAATTATCGTATTGTGGTCTATTTGATTCTTGAACTTGAGGAGAGTTTGTTTTATGAACGTTGCAGCACCATTATTTGGTGCATACGTATTGATAATTGTTATGTCTTGTTGGTGAATGGTTCCTTTTAACAGTATATAGTGTCCTTCTTTATCCCTTTTGACTAACTTAGGTTTGATGTTGAGTTTATTTGATATGAGTATGGCCACTCCTGCTTGCTTCCGAGGACCATATGAGTGGTATGATTTTTCCCAACCTTTCACCTTCAGCCTGTGTATGTCTTTTCCTGTCAGATGAGTGTCCTGAAGGCAGCATATTGTTGGGTCTGTTTTTTTAATCCAAGTTACTATCCTATGTCACTTGATTGGTGAGTTTAAGCCATTAACATTTAGGGTTACTATTGATATATGGTTTGTACCTCCAGTCATGTTTATTTATTTATTTATTTCAATTTGGCTTGTTTTTCCTCTTTGGTTATTCCCCCCCCCCCCCCCTTTACTGAGTTACCTACCACTGTTAATTTTGGGTGCTGTTTTTCAATTCCTCTTCTCGTAGTGTTTTGCTGAAAATGCTTTGCAGTGCTGGTTTTCTGGCTTCAAATTCTTTTAACTTTTGTTTATCATGAAATATTTTAATTTCATTGTCAAACCTGAAGCTTAATTTTGGTGGATATAATATTCTTGGTTGGAATCCATTATTTTTCAGCGTTTGAAATGCCTTGTTCCAGGATCTTCTCGCTTTCAATGTCTGTGATGAAAAATCAGCTGTTAACCTAATTGGTTTACCCCTGAATGTAATCTGCCTCCTTACTCTTGTAGCTTTTAATATTCTCTCCTTGTTCTGTATGTTGGATATCTTCATAATAATGTATCTTGGAGTTGGTCTATTACGGTTTTGTGTGTTTGGGGTCCTGTAGGCTTCCTGAATTTGGCAGTCCATTCCATCTTTAATTTCTGGAAAGTTTTCTAAGATTATTTCATTCAGTAGGTTGCTCATTTCTTTGGTTTGGACCTCTATACCTCCTTCTATCCCAATGACTCTTAAGTTTGGTTTATTTATGACATCCCATATCTCTTGGATGTTTTGCTTGTGATTTCTTACCAGCCTTTCTGCATTGGCTATAGTCTTTTCGAGTTGATAAACTTTGTCTTCATTATCTGATGCTCTAACTTTTATTTGATCTAGTCTATTTGTAATATTCTCATTTGAGTTTTTGATTTGGTTTATGGTTTCCTGCATTTCTAGGATTACTGTTTTTTTTTTTTTTAATTCTCTATCTCCTGGTAGAGTTCATTTTTTGCTACTTGAATCTGCTCATGTAATGCATTTTTCAAAGTATTCTTTCATTGTTTGGAGTTGCTGTCTAATGACTTCTTTAAGATTCCATTCCATCTGAGTCAGGTATGCCTTGAGTTCTTTCTCTGTCCATTTTTCTGATGCCTCTAGGTTCTCCTGTAAATTAAGTTATCTGCTTTGTCTGTAATCCTTTTTTCCCTAGTTTTTTCATGGTGCTCACTTACTTTCCAACTCTGTTTGCTGTGTTTCTGTTTTCTCCTATAAATTTGTTTTGGTTTTGTATAGTTCCAAGATCTCTCCTTTGTGTTGGGAGACAATGTTTAGAGATGTTGGATTTAATTGTGATTTAAGGTAAATTCATTACTTTCATTAAAGGCCTACAGATTTTGATGGCATATAGAGAATTGAGGTTTGAACTTAGGATTTTATGTTAAGGTTGGGCGATTTGATGGTATGGAGATTAGTATATCTTAGCTTCTTTGGGGGGTTGCCCAAATGCAGGCGGATATTAACAAGAGAATAGACAGGAGTACTTAGGGGTAGTTAAGGGCTTAGGCGGACTATAGACTGTCTCTATGTAATATTCATCTATTTGCATTTAGCAAATTACACGTAATGGAGTGGTAATATTTACTAAATGCAAATAGATGTAATATTCATCTATTTGCATTTAGTAAATTACACGTAATGGAGTGGTCATGCTTGGGAGGAAAGATAGGGAAAAGGTAAGGAGCAAACCAAGAAAGAGAGAGGGAGAGAAGAAAGAAAGAGAAAAAAATAGAAAAGAAAAAGAAGAAATGATAAATTAAAAATAATAAAATTAAGTAAAATAAAAATTACAGTTTAAAAAAAAAAAGCACTGTTAGGCTTCTATTTTCTTCGCTTCCAGTAGGTGGTGCTGTGCCTTCCAGACCAAGATTTTGCCCTCTGGCTGTAGGAAACAATCCATATGAGGCAGCTCCCTCCTCCTCCACCTGGTGTCTCTCCAATTCTGTTCACTTAGGTTTATTCCTGGCCTCTAGTCTCCTCGCTTCTCCTGCCAGACAGGCCTTCCCCAGTGTGATACCTCTCTGCAGTTCAACCTACACTCTGGGCCTACAGTTTCCTGGATGTGGAGCATGGCTGTTGGGAACTGGCCCCCTATTGTTTTGATTCCCTCCGATAGTCACTCCTCCAGGAGCTGGCGAGACAGGTTTCGTTTTCGATGCTGGTGGGAGGTGGGAGTTGGAGGTCAGGTGCCTTTACCTTTTCCCATGCCTCTATTCACGTTCACTCTGATAATCACCCCCCCCCCTGGAAAGCCGGGGAGAGATTTTATGCGATTTCCCCACTGTGTGGGAGAAGGCTAAATGTCATACACCTGTTCTATTGCTGAACTTGCTGCGATGAGTCGGATCTGTTGGAAACTGGCGATGGTGACATCAGCTCTCCAAGATGGTGGCCGCTTGCTTCCTCAGTGGGGTGTCCAGTGTGGAGGGCAGATCTGGACTGTTTCTCTCCCCGTCTCAAACCCAGAACTCAGCCTGGAGCACTGTGAGGGTACAGTTGGCAGGACCCCACAGAATCCGTAGCACAGTTCCTCTGCGTTGCTGGCATGTTGGCATGTAGGCTCCGGCTCCGGGGCTGGCCGCTGATCAATCAGCCAGAGTCTCCAGGTGCACGGTTCACCCGCAGAAACTGATCCTTGTGTGTTGGAAATCCTTCCTCTAGGTTTCAGTGCACCCCAATTTTGCTGGAAATTTCTGACAAGATCGTTTCTGGACATTCTAACCTCACTATTCACCTGCACAGTGATGTGGTACACGGGGGTGACGCACTCTATTCACCACCATCTTTGGACCTAATTATTTCCTTTCTTAATGTCCTGAGTACTAAAAGGGCAAGTTCAAAGTTCATATTTATTGGGCTGGGGTTGTGCTCAGCAATAGAGCGCTCGCCTAGCATGGGCGGGACCCGGATTCGAACCTCAGCACCACATAAAAAAATAAATAAATAAAGGCATTGTGTTGTGTCCATCTACACCTTTGTGACTGCTTTAGTTGTGGGAAGGGGGTTCGCTCTGTAACAGGGCCATGTGCTCCTTTTGTATCTCCTTGTAATGCTCAGCCCATGGGTGACCTTAGTACATGTCAGCTGGCAATTGCCTTCTTACAGACATGCTCCTTGGCAGTGGTCAGGACACCATGGAGTGTTGCCCTGTGTGTTTTTCTTTGGGGTCCTGTGACGGCTCCTCTGACCTTAGGGATCCGCAGAAAGAGCGGTAATCTATTTTTAATCAATCAGATGACTACAGAATTTTAAAGAAATAATTGATGACCAACAATGGAGGCAAAAATGTGACTGGATTGCAGCAATTTTCCTAAAAGTAACATGGCATCATTTGTTAAAATTTCAAATGGTATTACTGTTTGCCCCAACAACTCCACTGTTTGGAAGTGATACGTATGTAATGACAGTATTAACATGAATACAATACACAAAAATTTTTACTGTGTGATTTTAATATTATTGTTATGAGCCAGGCTATACAGACAAAGACTAAACAGACTCCATTTTACCCTGAGATTCCATGTCATGTAAGAAATGCTCCTCCCATGGGAACACGCTGCCTCTGTACCCATTAACAGTTGCTTAGGATAGCATGTTTGGCAATACAAAATGGCAATTCTTATACAATGTAACATTGTTCTCTTTTTGGTTCCCATTTTTCTTGAACAATGTACCCTGTCAAAGAATGATTGTCCAGACGTTAGTAACCATTCTTTAACTTGTACTCAACTACAGTTATTTTGACCCACTCCCGCTTCTGCTTATGATCTCATGATGTTTGTTTATGGTCTTGAATCATATCAACAGCCACTTATGATTAATGTACTAACATGATTTACTTATGGTATAAAAGGTGTACTCAAATCCCTGGAGGGGTCAAAGAGTATAGACTTGCAGTCAGCTCCTTGGCCCTCCAGCTGGTGGATCTGGACTGCCAGCTGATGAATAAAGATGGTTCCATCTCCTGCTTTAAAATTGACTTAGTGATTATTGCAATCTCACCATAGCATTATAAAAGAACAAGCTCATAAATTCCCATCAAAAAGGAACATTTAATATTAATACTATGGAAAATTATGCAACTATTTTAATAAATAACTTATCTATTTGTACATGACCTTTGTACTAAAAAGTATTGAGAAAAGCAAACTGCCAAATATTGTGACTCAATATCCTAAATTCTTTATGTGTACTAACTCATTCTATAACAAAGATAATTTTATTATTTCCATTGTTTAGATGAGAACTGTTTGCATAAACATAAAAAAATACATGCAAAAGTACATTATTCCTTCTCTGAATGTTTAAATAGCGGAAATTATCTTGTACTTCATTAAAGGTAAAAAGGGCAATAAAATATAAAGGGAGAAAAGACAGTTGTGCTCCTCCTAATGTGTAAAGAAGCTTAGACTTCTGTAGGTAACTTGGAACTAAACAGTTATCAAAAAGACATTAAGCATATTTCTGGCATGATCAATATTTTTTTTTGTCTGTCTGTACTTGGGTTTTTGTTTTTGTAGTACTAGGGACAGAAAGGTCAGTGTTTTAGAATGAGAGTTCTTGTGACAGGTAGAAGTAGCAAGACATGAGGGATCAGGTTAACAGTCTGCTTTAACAGACCAAAGGAGAAACAAAGAAATTAGAACTAATGAAGATATACTAATGAATATAGGAAAGAGGAAGGAAATTCAAATAGGCAGATATATTTAAAATAAGACCTATAACTTATAGGAGACGGTGTCCAATAAGGATAGGATAAGAGTAAGAGAATGATTTGAGTTTTCCACCGTGAAAAGTACATATATGATGAGTTGACTCCACCAGAGAGAACTGCAAGGGGAATGGTTTCTTTTGAGGGCACCAAATTTCAGTTGAAGCTGCTTTGAACAATATGTTGCTCAGAATACCTCAAACGAAGGATAGAAAAGAAATGAGAAAATACTATGAATTAATTCATGTATTTTAAAATTTTCCTTAATGTTAATAGACCTTAAAATAGTATACTGATACTTATAAGATACTGGAAAGATGTGAAAAGATACTGATATTTATAACTAAAATAATAATCATGGCCTATATATTTCATTTACCTACATCATCTCAGTTCTCTATTATGAGGGGAAAAAAGAATTATAATGGCAGCATGAAAAAATATCTCCAATAAATGTCTCCTAACTAGAATGGATGCAGATACATCTTTTTTTTTTTAAATAAGGAGGGTTACAAGAGAAATTTAGCATATATGTTTTTCCTATTATACTTATTGACAGAGTACATATCCACAGAACATCTATATGTATTTGAATCACTATAAATTATGCCAAACCCAAAATCACCAAGTAAAAACTTAATTTAAAAAAAGACACTTTATTTTTTTTTGGGGGGGGGTACTGGGGATTGAACTCAGGGGCACCCAACCACTTAGCCCTATTTTGTATTTTACTGAGAGAGGGTCTCAACTCAGCTAGTTGTTGAGGCTGGCTTTGAACTCTTGAACCTTCTGCTTCAGCCTCCCCAGCCTGGAATTACAGGCATGTGCCACCACAGCCAGCAGAAACCTTTACATTTAAAAGTCAGATTTCAACCTCATGCTCCATTTCATTCCAACTTTTTTGTAGTATTTTCTTCTCTTTACTTCAACATATCCTCAAATTTAAAGAGGGCCTATAAAACCTTGATTAAGTTGTTTTAGAAAATGCACAAATTTCTAGGTTTTTAAGAAATGACTTTTAAAAGTTTAAAATGCTTATTACATTTTTAAGTATAATTTAGAGATCTTGGTCTTAGTCTAATACAAACTCAAATACCATTTTCCAAGCCTATTTCTCAATACTTTAAATTCTGTACTTGAGATTTCTTTTCTTAAATGAATGCTCTAAGACAATGTAAGATCCTCAATTGTAAAAAATTTAATTTCCTGTAAATTAAATGTAAAAATTTACATTAGTAATATGTGTATAATGTAATAAGCCATATTAATATATTTTAAAATACAAATGGATATGTTTTCTACAGAACTTTTGAAAACCCTGGACATTCACTTGAATATTTTATTCCCTGATCTTTCACATATTAAAGAAGATTATTCTTATATAAAATGTAAGTCTGAGTTTCTTGAGAAATATCCATATGTGTAGCAAATAAGATTTAAGGCACATTAAATCTTATTTAGACTTAGTAAGAGGGACCATCCTAGCAGTTGGGGATGCTTCTTTTTCTTCGAGGGAACTCCCACCTTCTCTCCCTGACGGCTATAGGGCTATAGGTTGCTCCATTGTGGTCCACTTTGAGAAAAAGGAAACTGAACTCAGTGAAGTCACTACACCCTTGGCCATTTGCATGATTCTTGCCCCATGTATACTTTGTCCAGTCACCTGCCATCTACCACTGTGGACCTCTGGACTGCTCTGATGCTACATAGGCCTTCACCGTCCATGCCTCTCTGACAAAAACAAGGACTTTGGGTTACTTCCCCCAACTTTGCCCTCTTTCATCAGGAAGCAGTTTGGAGATGTTGTTGCCCATTTTTCCATAGAAATTGACAGAGTGGAAATGTAACAGTGGTCCACTTTGTCCTTTGAATATAGCCCTTGCTGCTCTGCTACTGCAATCTATTTTTTAAATATGTTTCTTTCTCTTCCTCACTCCCTGCTCCTCCCTAATCTCTCCCCCTCTCTAATCTCAGAGGAAACAGAATTACATTTCTATCCCATTTTAGACAGAGTTATCTGTACTTGAGCAATCACCACCATAGGCATGAAGTAATCCAGACTTCAGGGATGGCACCAGAAGATTTAAAAAATGACAGTCTCCCAAATTAACAAGAACATGTGGAATGCAGTCTTTGAATCACCTTTTTAAAAGCTCCCTGTTCCTGCTGATGGGTAGAATCATTGCCTCTGGGACAGGAGTCCCCTATTTCTCCTTTGCTATCAAAGCAATAAACCTTATTTATCCTTTTTCTAAAAAAAAAAAAAAAAAAAAAAAAAAAAAAAAAAAAAAAAAGATTTAAGGCACAGCTACTTCACAAATTGATCATCACTAGTTCTTCCACCAATCTAAGGGGAAAATTCATCAGGAACAACATAAGACTGCATCAACATTTGTTGATTTTTCTATGAATCTTGACATATAGATCATTATTCCAGGGCACAAGATATGAAAGTTCATATGGAATATGTATTTAAGGACCCAGGGAGGGTCAGAGTATGTAGTAGTGGTATTCTAACAGGTCAGATAATTTCAAGCAATGAAAAATGAAGTTCCTTTTTTTTTCCAAATTGTATCTTAATAGTAGGCTTCCATGGACACATGCTACTGAATACTACAAATTCTCATCTTTATAATGATGAGATAATTTTATTATCATTGCTAGAAGCATCTCACTTAGGTCAAGTGGGTCTATATCAACACTATCAGCAGAAATTCAATATAAGCCATATATATTAATTTAAGTTTTATATTCTATTTAACCTAGAAGAACAAAAATGCTTTTTCAACACATAATCCATATGAAATTATTGAGTTATCTTACATTCCTTTTTTTGTATTTGTAAAAAAAAAATACTGCTCATTTTACACTTATACTGCATCACAATTAACACAAGCCACGTTTCTAGTGCTTACTGGCCTAAAGTGGACAGTGGTTATTGTATTTTATAGCCCAAGGCAGTTCTATCTAATTATTCCTGGGGTTGGGGGTAAAAAAAAAGCTTAAGATTAACCCTGATAATTTTAATAAAGTGGTTTCTAAAAATAACTAAAACCACTAACTTTGTAGAAAATAAATGACCAAATGAGCGCTGGGGATGTGGCTCAAACGGTAGCACACTCGCCTGGCATGCGTGGGGCGCTGGGTTTGATGATCCTCAGCACCACATAAAAATAAAATAAAGATGTTGTGTCCACCAAAAACTAAAGAAATAAGTATTAAAAAATTCTCTCTCAAAAAAAAATGACTAAATGATCAAGTCACAATTTCTTAAAAGATTTCTTAAGATCAAAAATACATAAAAGTCATATTGTATAGTATAATTCACACGTACATAAAACCCAATACATTAGGAAGCATCACAGCCAAAATTATACTGACAAATATTTTCTAAGGAATTATGTCCATTGTGAATTACTTGATGCAATTTCCATTAACACGTTTGCATATAGCAAACCAGAATTGGCTTACTGTGAACAAAAATAACTCCTTGAGTAATAATTGTAAAATTTATGATGTCTCCTCAAAATATACATTATGTGCCACAGATAGAATTTTGAATATAAGAATTTGAAAACATATAGTCATAGAGTCAAGGAAATATGACAGAAAACCACAGCATCCACATCAAACTTGTTTCAACTGTCACTAGTGCTAAAACTGTAACACATTCCTACCAGCCCATTTCTTCTCCTCTCCAAGTGGATAAAAATGCTTAAAAAATAAACAGACATGACAGATTAAATCTCTTATTATGCAAACACTATTTTGGTGGCAATTGTTCCTCTTATTTCATATTCTCTTCTTAGATAACAATAATTCAACAATGTTGTGATAGGCCAAATCATGTCCAGTAGAAACTCTTATTGTACTTTAGTCATGAATGGCAAATAAAGCCAATTAGATTTTTCAATTAAATTTGGTATGATTTTGTCTTTTTGACACTCTTCCCTCTTTTAGTTTTTTTAAATCACTGTTTCATTTCTTTATTCCTCTTTGCCTGTTTTTCCTTAGCATTTTATTTCTATTATAATAGCCTTTACTTTTTGAAAATACATTAAACCTATATTCCTTTTTCTTTTCTCCCCAGCCTGCCACCTAATGCTGGGGACTGAACACAGGCAGTGCATGCTAACTAGGTACAAGCTCTACCTAGTAGCTACACCCCCAACACAAACCTATATTTCTTACTGATATCAAATATTAAATTTTAACTATGTCCATTCTCAACAAATTCTAACTAGCATCTTTTTCTGCATTCTGCCCAGATTTTAATCAAGTGATGTAGAATTTTAATGCTGTTATAATTTTCTACTTATGACTTTTATTTTAGAAACCTTTCTTAATGATTGTGTTGAATTTGACAATGATATTACCAACAGTGATATCACTGTTCACCACAGTTTCTTGTATATTTAAAAAGATTATAGGAAATACTGGTTGGTATCTTTTGATGCCATGAGGTTATGAAAAGGTACAGGAATTATAATCAAGATACTGCCATATTCACAAAAATCTTAGATACTAGAATGGAATTCTCCCACCCTAAAGCTGCAAGGGGTCATTGACTGAGAGAGATCAAAGACTTGAGGACATAATATGGATTGCAATTTTAAGGATTTTTAAGGATTACAATCTTTGTAGAAAGGCTCTCTGATCGTTTCTCCCATAGGAAGAGGATAAAAAAAATACTCAACCGGTTTTGTTCCCAAATTCTAGGGAAGAGAAGACCAGGAAAAAGTTGAAACTTGTGTGCATGAAGGAATAACTGACAAACTCAATCCATGATAGAATATTTTCTTTGCTTGACCTACCCTAGAACATCTAGAGTTAAGGCAGAATGGGAATGGAGGAAGATAGAGAACACAATGGACTGAAAAGGACAAACTATCCCTGAACAGGAAGAATCAGGAAGCACAGTTTCTAAAATGTATAGAATAAGAATCATGCCCAGAATAAGGGGAGCTGGAATTGCAGCAACAAATGATTGATGAGATTGAAAGCAACAGGCTGACCATCAATCAATGCAGCAAGAGAAGAGCAAATAGAAGAAAACAGCCCAAGGTCACCTGCTGAGTATGACAGCATCTGTCAGTGGGAGTCTATTGACAAATCCACTTTGGAGTAAAAACAACAACAACAAAAAAAGGTGGGGGTGCAGTCAGAAACCTTGCCAGGGGCAGCCACATAGTATAAGAATATGTACTTTTTTCCCCCTTTGCCCTCTTTTCTGCAAAGGGGGAGTGGAGTCTCAGGCAGTTGGAAACAGGAAACAATAGTTGGAACAGGAGAGGAGAGCGAATGGCACTTTCATTAGAACACAGTTGCAGCAGAAATTGGAAAAATACAACTGTTTTGTGTTACTCCTCATGACTTAAGAAATTTCAGTTATATTAACTAGTCTTGTCTTTTCTTAAAAATTCATGGTATTGAAGACATGCTATCCCAAAGTATGGCACCTTGGCATTTCAGAAAATAGCAGAAGCAGAACAGTCTTTCTGTAACATTCTCTCCCTCCTTCTCCAGTAAAATGGGCCATAAAACCTAGTAGGCCATTAGACCCTCATTTCTAAAGGATCCTGCCCATACTCAGAGGGAAGGAATATCACCATCTCTGAAAACAGAGATGCCAAGAAGAATCTGAACACTAAACAGATCTTGCCAAGCCTGCTCCAATCATTAAATTATACCCTTCTGTCCTCAAATCATATTTCTGCATGGCTGTTCATGAAAATAGTTTTTCCTGTTTCTTTGCATCTTCATTTCTGAAGGCTCCCATTCACATAAAACTTACATTATAGAAATTTTAATGAGTTTTCTCTTATTAATCTGTCTTTTTTATACAGGCCTCAGCCATGAATCTTGCAATGGGTGAGGAAACACTACTTTTCCCCTATACACAATCTGAATTCTAATTCAACTTCATTTTTCCACAGGACTTCCTTAAAGGATTTTGTCTGAAATATCTCTTAGTATCACAAAGAATATCTAAAGTATGTCCTCATACACACCTATAAATTAAATGCATGTGAGACTCAGAATGTTTCTCCCTTGAAACTCTGAATAAACATATTGTTCCATTGTCTTGTAGTATCTAGTGTAACAGATAAGAAGACCAATGTCAGTGGGTTCTTTCTTCTTTTTGGAAATTTTCTGATTTTCATCCCAGTATTATAAAATAGTCTCTTTGTCATGAGATTCAGAAATTCCATCAGAATATATTTAAATGCAGATCTTTCCTCTTCCCCTATTCCCAATAGTTTGTTAACACTTTGTCTGCATTTCCAATTGAAAGATCCAAGTTTGTCTTCACTTCAGGAGAATGTTTCTTTATTTTATCTTATTGTTTCTTCTATCTGCTTTATTCTCCCTTTGAAGAACATCTATACTGTAATAAATAAAATAAAGTCCATTGACAACTAAAAAAGTATTTTAAAATAAATAAATAAATAAATTGTTTCTTTTCCCTAACATTCATCTTAAACCCCCTAGTAAAAGTTCCATTTATTTGCTATAGCCTTTATGTTATATATGCAACTTTGAAGTAAACCTGATTCTGTAATCCAAATTTTCCATATACAAAATACATCAATAATTCCAGGTTTTTACAAATATAAAATAGATGGTTCTGTCTTCCATTTTTATCCCTACAAACTAGTTGGAAGCATTTTAAGTCCCAAGCAGAAATACCCCAATTTTGTTAAATGACTCAACTGCTAGAGTTAATTTGTATGAAGAGATTAAATTGGCTTAATTGGTCTTTTTTCAAAGAAGATTATGCTAATGTCAAATTTAAAACTGATAGCTTTATTTGCTTTTGACAAAAATATATGGGGGAAATTCTTCTCATCTAGTTTAATATACTCTAAATCAGCCACATATATAAACATCAGTCCAAGTTTCACACAAAAAATCAGAAGAATCAGATTAAAAATCCAGGAATTAATACAATGAAAATGAAACTTACAATTCAATGATATGTTCCTTCTATTTTTTTTGTTTGTTTGACTCTGCATAAAGATCTGCACCAATGGGAGGCACCTATATTTTTACTTAAAGAGTAAATTTTGTAATCCCAGTAGTTTGGGAGGCTGAGACAGGAGGATCCCAAGTTCAAAACCAGCATCAGTGATTTAGCAAAGCACTAAGCAACTCACTGAGAGCCTGTCTCTAAATAAAATACTAAAAAGGGCTGGGGAAGTGGCTCAGTGGTTGAGTGTCCCTGAGTTCAATCCCCAGTACTTTTTTTTTTAAAGTAAGTTTTGGTTCTCCATGTTATAACAATGACCATAAATGAAGAGTTACTCTCCCTCACCACAGTTCCCAGCTCCAGTACGTCACCCCAAGTAGACTTGAAATGAAGTTTTCTATCCAGACCACGATAAATCCCCCAAATCATCAAAGTACATAAAACAACTATGCTGGAATGGCAGGAATACTAAAAAAAAATGAGAAAAGTGCTAAGCAGAACATGTTTAGAGAATTCAAATCTAAAAGTTTTACTCAGAAGATGCCTTCTTCTGCTTCAGACACCCGATATCCCTACAATTCAAGTCCTCTGAAGTTTTCTGGTCTTGTCCTACACCACCTGATCACCATGAAAAAACCAGGACAAAAGTATCAATTTTTATTAAAGCATTTAAAGTATTAACATATCTACTTTTCCATTTCACAATTCTAGTCCTACTAATCAAGGAGGAAATACTAAAAATCTAAATTATTTTTAACCTTGAGAATTTAGAACATTACATTAAGACACTTGAGGTTATTCAAGGAAAAATATCATTTAATAATTTGGAAGAGGTGGAATGCTTTTTCTACAGAGGTCACAAGGGTCACAAATTTCAATCTCCAGCACTAGAAAAAATAAATAAATAAAATAAAGGGATCACAAAGAAGTAAATAATTGTGGCAACAATAATAATATTGATGATGAACTATCTTTAAATGAAAGATATTGCTAATCCAGATAAACCAATACACGTTTCAAAAGAAAAAACTCCTATGCAACACTATGAGATATAATTAACTATGTAATATGTATCAAGGAACAATGTGGTTTAATATACATTTGACCATATAAATTCTGTTAAATTTCATCTCACAACCTTTCCTTTTAACACTATTCTTTTCACATAACCACTTAAAATATGAGAAGAAAATCAATTAAAAAATTTTTTTTTGAATGGTGAGCATGGTAGTTGCACATGAGCATTTGTTTTCATTCATGTCTCAATCCATTTATTTAATAAATAAATTGAGAACCTTAAAAAAATGTCTTTTTCTTTGAGCCAGTGTGGCACACACCTTTAATACCAGATACTGGGGTGGCTGAAGCAGGAAGATCATTATGTTTAAGGTCAGCCTGAGCAACTTAGTGAGACCCTGCCCTAAAATTTAAATTTGTTTAAAAGGATAAGGGATGTAGTTCAGTGGTGGAGCACCCCTGGATTCAATTCCAATACCTGTATGCATAATTTCTTTGTATAATAAATCAAGTTATTAAGAAGGGCAATTTATTTTAAAAGAGATAGATGTTTATTTACATTATTAATGGCTCTCTTAAGGAAACTATAAAACTTTATTCATTTTATAGAGTCTCTTTACCCTTTTGATCCAGATCAACATGCAATTTAAAACATCATAGAATTGATATTACCTTCAATTGTGCATAAGTAATTTATTACTATTTTTATTTCAGATTATAGTTTAGGAAAGCCATTTATTATAGCATCATCTATGAATAATAATCAGTCTTTCACAAAACTAAAAGCTCTTTTTTTGAGCTTTTTTGCTTCCCCCATCGTCCCATTGCTGTTGATAGTGTTATGCAGATTTTGTAAACAATTAAATTTTTTCACATGCAAATAATTTTGGTTTCATTAAGAACAACAACAAAGGAGTTCACATTTATGTTCTTCATGATCTACCCATGATACTTTTTAAAGCATTCTAATATATCCTATTATATATTCCAAAGCTGTTATACATAAGTAAATAGTCTTTTTAAAATTCTTTTGAAGTGCCATTGGAACAGTTCCAGAAAAAAAATAACACTTTTGGGGAATTTTGCTGCATCTCTTTTGGTAGCCGAATGGGGGAAGGGGAACAAAGATTAAAATAAATGCATTATTCATTTTTAACATGGTAGATTTTTCTCTCATTTTTCATTGTAATAGCTCTAGAACTAATTTTACTGTTAACACTGAGTTTTTCAAGTGGTGTTGTATAAATCATTTTTATAAAGAAAGCTAAAAAGATTTTCTGCTCACCATCAGTGCACAAAATTGAACAAGCAATAATCTTCACATACAATATGCTTCCACTGAGCATGCTCTTATGCATAAAAAAAGGAAACAAAGCACTTCAGGATTGTATTTATAAAAGGAATTTTTTTTTTAAAGAAGGCCACAGAGCAAATTTCAAAATAGAAAAACATGAAAGGCTGTCCAATAATCAAATTCATCACTGGATTTTGCTTTTTTTAAGCAACATTTAAAGCAGGATATTCATGTTATTTACATACTACTGATGATAAGAAAAAGAACAAAGATAGACTTAAGATAACTGAAGAGCCTACCTCATATGCAACAAAGTATTCCTTATGTTTATTTTCTCTAAAGGACACTTAACAAGGATGCTATTATTCTGCCAACTTGAGTATGTCCTAAAAATGGTCTCATGTTTTATATGATGACTAGTTTAGCTTTTTCATATGTCTCATTTAATGCAGCTAAAGCTATGTTATTCAGTTATCCAAGACAAAGCATACCACTGAAGTTGAGAAAATAACTAGGATCTTTAATATAGATTAATAAATTATTCCCATGTACTGCCAAAAGTTATATAACCCATTATATTTTTTCCTTGTATCATACCACCAAAAATTTTTACCAATAAACAAAATATGTGAGAATTTGGGATCCAAGTAGGGGAAAGAAGGAGTGAAAATATACCGATGTAAAGGAGGAGATGCTGACTGACTCAAGAGAAGGAAAAACCAAATTTGTCTCCCTTGGATTCATTGTTAACTCTTATTAAACATCCCAGGAAACTCACCCAGTATTCCTAGACCAGATGGAAAGAATAGCTGGATAAAGAATTCTCTAACCCTACACACAGCTCTCATAAGAAATGGAGAGGCAACCCAAGTAAGGAGCGAACAGTTGACACTGTTCACATGGGCTGCATCATTCATTCACATGCAGGCTAATCTCTATATGGTAATTTTTGTTGTTGGTTGTGATGGTACTGATTGATTGGGTTTTTTTTTTGTTGTTGTTGTTGTCTGTTTTTATTTGTTTTTTTTTTTGCTACTTTTTTTGTATGTGTGCTTCTCAAATTTCTATCAATCTTTGACCTCTCTCCAATGCCCAATCATATATTTGCATGTTTTGTCAGTGATCTCCTTGTACTTTTAACTCAACATCTCCAGAAATCAAACTAATTTTCCTCTACATCTGTTGTAATCAGCCTTTTGCTGCTGTGACTAAAGGACCCGACCAGAACAACTATAGAAGAGGAAAAGTTTATTTAGAGGCTCACAGTTTCAGAGGTCTTAGTCCATAGAAGGCTGGCTCCATTCCTGGGGCTCAAGGTAAGGCAGAACATCATAGTGTAAAAGTGTGGCAGAGGAAAGCAGCTCACATGGTGATCAGGAAGCAGAGATAGAGGTCTCCACTTGCCAGATACAAATATATACCCTAAAGCCACGCCCCAATTCCCACCTCCTCCAGCTGTACCCTACCACTTCAGTTACCACTCAGTTAATCCAATTAGGAGATTAATTCAGTGACTGGGTTAAGACTCACAACCCAATCATTTTTCCTCTGAACCTTCTTGCACTGTGTCACACATAACATTTGGGGAACACCTCACATCCAAACCATAACAACATCTGAAAATAAAAAGTTCTACTACTTGACATTTCCCCTATCATTAGAAACACAATTCTTTCAATCCTTATAAGCTTTACATTTCAACTGATAATTGGGTTTTCCTCTGTGTCTCCCATGATATCAAGATATTGCTAGATTATATTAAACCTAATAAACAAAGGTTTGTTAAAAGTATATCCTATCTTTTCTAATCTCCACTATGATCTCATCCCAAAATTTGGTTTATCAAACCTCTCACTTAAATTTTCACAAATACCTAACTAGTTTCCTTACCTCCAATCTCTTTGTCCCTAATTCATCATATCTACTGCTATAAAATTCATATTCTATAGCACAACTGTGATCCTACCCCTTCAATGCTCAAAAACCTTCACAGAGTTCACGTGACTTCTGAAAATACTTAAAATCCTTTACCCTAACCATCAAATGTTTCCTTGATCTCACCTCAATCTAAATTTCCATAATGATCTCATAATTTCCTTCACATACTCCATGTCTGAACCACTAGATTACATATTATTAAGTGCAAGGGAGCTTGTGTATCTTGTGACTTTGTTCACACTATTTCCTCCACTAATCTTTCCCCTTTGCTTACTCTGTAATAAATACTGTGCTAGAAAATAAGATAAAAATGAATAATATGAATAATAGGTCTTACATAGATTTTTAAGCTTCTTGGAGAAAGCATCATAGACTTTAGTATTACATAAGACTAACGTAAAAGAATTTAGATTGAGCACATTAGTAGCTGTGTGACTTGGGGCAAGTTCTTCATCTATGAAGCAGTTTCCTAACTTGTGAAATTAGAACTATAAGGTCTACCTTGAAGAGATGAAAGTGAATATACATACATATACATTAGATATTTTTGAAACCTGATTGAATGTCTTGCACATAAGTAAATCTCCATACTTAGATATCATTATTAGCTTCCCAAGCAGAATGCACTGACATTAATGAGTTAGTTCAAACCTGCCAATAAATCCAAAAATTGAAGCTCTGATGGGGCTTGGGAGAGCCGGTCAGGACCCACCCATTGCATCGGTCACCCGGCAAAGGAAATGAACTGTCGCCATTCGCATGGGATACCACCATGGCAGAGAACTGACCAGAATGTGGTGGAGGAGATAACTTCATTGAAACCGGCGGCAGCAGGTGTGTTACCCACTAGCCCTCCCTCTCCACACAGCAGGGAAACCTCAAGGGCCCCTCCCAGCTCTCCAATGAGCGCTATAGTCAGACCCAGGAAATCAGGAGCAGCGCGGGACCCACGGCGCGGGATCCCAGCGGCGCGGGATCCCAGCTACCACTCCCACCAGCGCTGACAACTGAGGTCTATTGCACCAGCTACTGGGGGCGTGGCTACCAGAGGGCAAGCAAAGTACGCTGAGGGTTCTCAGCCCCAAGCTCCACAACCCTAGGGTCTGAGGGAATGGCAAGCAGGGAGAATGTGCCCAGTCGATCAAGAAAATAGGGCTCCCAGGAGCAGCAGACCTGGCGTGTAGCCAGTATTGTGCTGAGTGTCACCAGTGAGCAGGGCCTGGCTGGAGGAAAAGTGGGGAAGTGACTAGACAAAAGAAAGGGCCCTAGGCACTCAGGATTGGAGACCCGCCCAGTTGGGGAGGAGGAGCTGCTTCACAGTGATTGGTTCTTGGCGTATTGAGAGGAGAAGCTTGGCCTGGTGGGCACAGCTCCACCTACTGGAAAAGAAGTTAATTGAACTCTAAGACTGCACTTTAAAAAATTTTTTTTTTATTACTTGGTTTTTAAAATTTATTTTAATTTTTTTATCTTTATTTTAATTTTTTTGATTATTTTTAAAAATTTTTTTTCTTATTTCTTTTCTATTTTTTCTTTTGTCTTTTCATTTCTTTTCAACTTCCTTATTCCCCTTTCCTTGAATTCTACCTGTTTACTCTCATTCTCTTTAGTGACTTCTTTCCCTCCCTTCTAATACCTTTCCTCCCAAGCATCACGACGCTGTTTATGTGTAATTTACTAAATACATATAGGTAAATGTTCCAAGGTGTTATATAGTGGACCAAGTCCCTAGCTACCCCCAAATACTCCAGACCATTCTCCTGTTAATATCCCTCGTCAGTAGAGCAGCCTTCCAAGGTTGCCAAGAGATACCAACTTCAATACCATCACATCATTCGACCTAAATATAAGTCCCAAGACCAAACCGCAGACTGCTATATGCCATAATAATCCCTACACAGTTTAGGAAATGAATGAATCTGCATTAAAGTGCAACAAAACTCATCATCTTTAGTCATAGTCTCCCATCACAAAAGAGAGACTCTAGAGACACACAAAACCAAATAAATTTATAGGAGTAAACAGTAACTCGGCAGTCAAACAGAACAAGAAGTAACATGAGCAGCATGAAAAAGCAAGGAAGAAAAGGAGTACAAACAATGCAGGACAGCCTAAATATACAGGAGGACCTAGAAGCATCAGAAAAATGGTCAAATAAAGAACTAAAAAAATACCTTAGACAGATGGAATGGAATCTTAAAGAGGACATGAGACAGGAAATTCAAACAATGAAAGAACACTTTGAAAATGAATTACATAAACAGATAAAAGAAGCAAATAAGCATCTTTATCAGGATATAGAGATTATTAAAAAAATCAATCCATAATTCTAGAAATGAAGGAAACTATAAACCAAATTAAAAACTCAAATGAGAGTATCACTAATAGAGTGGAGCAAGTAGAAGCCAGAACGTCATATAATGAAGACAAAATATAAAATCTTGAAAAGAGTCTAGCCAACTCAGAAAGGCTGGTAAAAAAATCATGAGAAAAACATCCAAGAGATATGGGATAACATAAAAAACCAAACTTAAGAGTCATCGGAATAGAGGAAGGTATAGAGGTTCAAACCAAGGAAATGAGCAACCTGTTGAATGAAATAATTATAGAAAACTTCCAGATATAAAAAAGGAAATGGATGTACAAATTGTAGATGCATACAGGACACCGAGCACACAAAATCACAGTAGACCAACAACAAGACACATTGTTATGAAGATATCCAATATACAGAACAAAGAGAAAATATTAAAAGCTACAAGAGAAAGGAGGCAGATTACATTCAGGGGTAAACCAATAATGTTAACAACGGATTTTTCATCACAGACGCTGGAAGTGAGAAGATCCTGGAACAACATATTTCAAACAATGAAAGACAATGGATGCCAACCAAGAATTTTGTATCCAGCAAAATTAAGCTTCAGGTACGACAACGAAATAAAAATCTTTCATGATAAACAAAAGTTAAAAGAATTTGCAGCCAGAAAACCAGCATTGCAAAGCATCTTGAGCAAAACACTACATGAGGAACAAGTGAAAAACAATAACCAAAACCAACAGTGGGAAGTACCTCAGTAAAGCAAGAGGGTGGGGGGAAAGCTAATCATGGAGAAACAAACCAAATTAAAATTAAAAAAAAGATAAATAATCAAACATGGCTGCAAGTACAAACCATATATCAATAGTAACTCTAAACGTTAATGGCTTAAACTCACCAATAAAGCGACATAGGCTGGTAACATGGATTAAAAAAACAAATCCAACAATATGCTGCCTCCAGGAGACACATCTGATTGGAAAAGGCATACACAGGCTGAAGGTGAAAGGTTGGGAAAAAACATACCACGCACACGGTCCTCATAAGCAAGCAGGGGTGGCCATCCTCATATCGAATAAAATCGACTTCAAGACTAAGTTAATCAAAAGGGATAAGGAAGGACATTATATACTGTTAAAAGGAACCATTCACCAACAAGATATAACAATTATCAATATTTATGCACCAAATAATAGTGCTGTGATGTTCATAAAACAAACTCTCCTCACCTCAAGTTCAAGAATCAAATAGACCACAACACAATAATTATGGGTGACTTCAACACACCTCTCTCACCATTGGACAGATCCACCAAAAAAAAGTTGAATAAAGAAACTATAGAATTCAATATCACAATCAATAATCTAGACTTAACTGACATATATAGAATATATCAACCATCATAAAAGTGGATATACTTTTTTCTCAGTAGCACATGGATCCTTCTCAAAAATAGACCATATATTATGCCATAGGGCAACCCACAGTAAATATAAAGGGGTGGAGATAATACCATGCGTTTTATCTGATCATAATGGAAGGAAACTGGAAATCAATGATAAAAGAAGGAAGGAAAAATCCTACATCACATGGAAAATAAATAATATGTTACTGAATGATCAATGGGTTACAGAAGACATAAAGGAAGAAATAAAAAAATTCTTAGAGACAAATGAAAATACAGGCACAACATATCGGAATCTATGGGACACAATGAAAGCAGTTTTAAGAGGGAAATTCATTGCCTAGAGGTCATTCCTCAAAATAAGAAAAAAACCAACAAATAAACGAGCTCACACTTCATCTCAAAGCCCTAGAAAAGGAAGAGGAAAACAACAGCAAAGGTAGCAGAAGGCAAGAAATAATTAAAATTAGAGCGGAAATCAACAAAATTGAAAGAAAAGAAACCATGGAAAAAATTGACAAAACTAAAAGTTGGTTCTTCGAAAAAATAAATAAGATCGACAGACCCTTAGCCATGCTAATGAAGAGAAGAAGAGAGATAACTCAAATTACTAACATACGGGATGAAAAGGGCAATATCACAACAGACACTACAGAAATACAGAAGATAATTAGAAATTATTTTGAAACCCTATATTGCAATAAAATAGAAGATAGTGAAGATATCGATAAATTTCTTAAGTCATATGATTTGCCCAGACTGAGTCAGGAAGATACACACAATTTAAACAGACTGATAACAAAGGAGGATATAGAAGAAGCAATCAAAAGACTTCCAACCAAGAAAAGCCTGGGACCAGATGGGTATACAGCAGAGTTTTACAAAACCTTTAAAGAAGAGTTAATACCAATACTTTTCAAGTTATTTCAGGAAATAGAAAAAGAAGGAACTCTTCCAAATTCATTCTATGAGGCCAACATCACCCTGATCCCGAAACCAGACAAAGACACTTCAAAGAAAGGAAACTACAGACCAATATCTCTAATGAACCTAGATGCAGAAATCCTCATCCTGCTTTTTTCCATATGTCAGCTTGATTTGTAATACACTGGGCCGTTTCTAGAGGTTCCCTTGCATTCATTGATGCCTGTATTCTGACACAAGAATAACATATTTTTAAAAATAATTTGTTTTAATAATTGGTGGCACGAAGAACCCATTATTGCTTTTTTTTCACATTTTTCCCTGCAAATTTGTCTAGAGGCACTAAAGAACTTAGTCAAGATTTCCTTAAAAAAAATCCCATGAATATTTTTACTGAAGTTTTGTTATGGTTTGGATATGAAAAGTTCCCAAAAGCTCCTGGGTTAATGCAGGAATATTCAGAGGTGAAATGATTAAATTATGAGAGCTGTGACCTAATCAGCCCATCCTAGTTTGAATAGAGGAACTGAAGGCAGGCGGGGTTGTCTAGGTCACTGAGGACATGCTCTGGAAGGATTCATCTTTCCTGAAGTTCATTCCTCTTTCCCTTTCTTCCTCCCTCCCTCCCTACACCTACCCTCTTCTCTTTCACTCTGCTTCCTGGCTGCTTTGTCCTTAGCTGCCTTCCTCTGTCATGCCATTTTACTGTGATGCTCTGCCTTAATCTGTGGCCCAGAGCAATGGAGATGAACTGAACATGAACTGAACCTCCAAAACTGTGACCTCATGATAAATGTTTCCTCCTCTGAGATGTTCTTGTCAAGTGTTTTGGTCATAGTGATTAAGAGCCGACTAACACAGAGCTGCCTTAAACAATTTTATTAATTTAAGTAATTATAGATGTTTCTATTTAGGATTTATTTTGTTATAAGAATAAGAAGATTAATAAGAAGATTACTGTGCTATAGGCACTAAGCTCACTGCATATATTGTGGTTTCTCTGAGTATATTTTTCCTCTCATGGGATTGCAAGCTGAGACTTTATCTTATTTGTTTTTTATTTCTTGGATCCATCATATTTTCTTGCATAGAGTAAGAACTTGATGAGTGTGTGTTAATAATTGAAAGTTGAAGATTGAAGTGGAAATAATATGAATAACCTCTCTTTATTCTAGGTCCCTAAGTAGTGAAAATTTGATGGTATTTACTAGCGAAAGAAGAAAAATTTATATTGAGAAAATAGTCTGGATCTCAGGTTTAGAATTTTGGTTTGTCTGTTTAATTGAAGTTTTAAAGGCTACATCAGTTATTTTTTCTTTTTTTTATTTATCAAATCTACCCATATCAATGTGAAAATAAATGTTCTTCAGTTTTGGTAATTTTTCATAAATAATTTCTTTCATTGTTTTTAAAAATTATATTATTCATTGCTGAATGGATGCTTTACTTATGATATCCTTTTATTTTTCACATCTCTGCCATTTTGTCTAATTTTATGGAATATTTCAGCTTTATTTTCAAGTCTTTTGAGTTTTAGATTTCTGCCATCATACTTTTAAAAACTCTTTTATCATTTTTATTGATTTTCTTTATTATTGAATTCTTCTTACATTCATCTTCTTTACTTATTTTAGAAAATATTAATGATAGTATTTTAAAGTTTTTCTTCTTCCTGTGCAGTCTAAATTTCTTCCAAGTTTCTTTATTTTGAAGTTTATTTCTATTTTTTCTGTGTTTTGGCTTCTTTATTGATTGAGGTTTTCCTTGGATGAATGGATGTCTTTGGATGTTGTTTGTATTCGAGAATGAAGGATTTCAAAAGTTAATGGTAAGTTTTAGTTCATGGTGTTGGGACTTGGAGACTGTAGGCTTTCAGTGGTGTGCTTGATTTGTTAGATACCTTTGTTAGCATCTCTTCCCATTTAAAGGTCAAATGGCCTCAATTTGGTTAAAGTTATTGGATATTTATCAAAGAAATTGATAAAGGCTTAGGGCTCTTCTTCTACCACTCTCCCCACCCTGCTGCCACCACATGTTTTTGTGTTGTTAGTTGTAAAGTATTTCCTAGGATTGTAGTTATACCATAGGATGGTCTGTGTTCACCCATCTTGGTATCAATGAGAGAACTTCACTGTAAGTGTATTTGGGTCCTTTTGGATGATTTGTTTTTAATCTAGATAAGAATATTCCAATGGACTGCCTGGAGAATTTAAGCCTTGCTATTGTTTCTTAGAAGCCCAGTCAATGAAGATTTTATGTAAACATTTCTTTAGATCCCATCTCTAGTTTCACATTTGCATTTAACTGTGCCTATTATCTTATAGTCTAGAGAGTATGTAAGTGTATTATCCTTGCCACAAAGTATATCTCCCATTCTACTAGGGAGATGGAGGGCAGTCACTGTTGTTCTGAGAAGGCAAGGGAAACTAGAGAATCTAATTGATTTGCATTTCCAACCAATAATGTCGGGTATTTTAGTAATTCATTCTTTTTATTTTTGAGTAGTATTCTGTATATGGATATCATTTGTTTATCTGTTCACCTGCTAGTGAACTTTTGGGTTGTTTCAGTTTTGTGTGGTGAAAATTAAGCTGTTATGAATATTCACATGCATTTTATTTCTCTTAACTAAATACCTAGAGTACAATGGTTGGATTGTATGGTATTTGTATAACTTTTAATGAAACTGCCAAATTATTTCCAAAGCGGTGGTACTAGTTTACATGTCTACCAGCTGTGTATGTATTTTGTTTGATTTACACCCCTATTGACAGATGTATGTGAAGTTGTTTTAATGATACAATTCTGATAGATATGTTGTAGTATCTTATTGTGATTTTTTTTAAAAGAAATTTTAGCTGGGTGGGGTAGAGCAAACCTGTTATCCCTTTTACTTGAGAGGCTGAGGTAGGCGGATGGTGAGTTCCAGGCCAGCCTGAGCAATATAGCAAGACCCTGTCTATGGAGAGAGTGGGATGAGGTGGGGGAGAGAGGAAGAAGAAAGAAAGAAATTCTATTGTGTATATTTAAGGTACACAACATTATTCTATGGGATTCATATAGTTGGTAAAAAACAAAAGTTACTATAGTAAAGCAAATGAATATACCCATCATCTCAGTTATCTTTTTTTTCTTTGTAGAAAGAGCAGCTAAAATCTATTCATTTAGCTTGAATCTCATATAGTACAGTTTTATTATCAATAGTCCTCGTATTGTAAATTAGATTTCTAGAGTTGTTCATCCTACATATCTATTTATTATTTATACCCTCTGATAACACATCATTTTATTTTTGAGTTGGATTGTTTGCTGCTTTTGAGTTCTATGATTTCTTCATAAATTTTAGATATTCACCACTTATCAGATATGTAGTTTGTAGATATTTTGTTTCCCCAATCCACAGGCTGCTATTTTGTTTATTGTTACCTTTGCTTTTTTAGAAGATTTTTAGTTTGATATAATCCATCTATTTATTTTTGTTTTTGTTGCTTAAGCATTTGGTGGAATACCCAATTATTGCCAAGGCCAGTGTCTAAGAACTTCCCAACTATTTTTTCTTTTAAAATTTTTTAAAGTTTCTGAGTCCTATTTATGTTTTTTTTTTGTTGTTGTTGTTAATCCATTTTGAGTTTATTTTTAGGTATTGTGAAAGATTAGGATCAAATTTCATTCTTTTGTATGTATAAATCCAGTTTTCCTGCTACCATTTTTTGAAGAGAATATCTGTTTCCCATTTTGTCTTCTTGGTATCCTCAAAAATTTGTTTTCCATACAGGCTTGGGTTTATTCTATGCTATCTATTCTGTTTCACTGGTAATGTGTGTTTTTATGCCGTATCATACTGTTTGATTACTTAGCTTTGATATAAACTTCTAAATCTTGAAGTGTGATATATCCAACTTCATTTCCCTTTCTCAGAATTGTTTCAGCTTTTTAACTATCTTTTATGATTTCCATAAATTTTAGATTTTTTTTCTATTTCTGTGGAGAATGCTATTGGGATTTTGATAGATTGTAGTGAATCTTTATAGTGCTTTGTGTTGTATGGCCAGTTTAACAATATTAATTCTTCTAATCTGAGAGCACAAGATGGATCTGTCTATCTAGCTAAACACTGTATTCTTCCTTTCTGATCCATTAATCTATCTTTATGAGATTTTCTTTACTATAGCTTTCTTGTAGTTTTGAAACCAGGTAGTGTAAATCTCAAACTTTGTTCCTCTTTTCAATGCTACTTTGACTATTTTAAGTTCTTTGCATTTCCATATGAATTTTAAAACTAGTTAGTTTATACAACAGCTATTGGGATTTTGATTTGATTTCATTGAATCCAAATATCAATTTGTTGAAAGTTGCATCTTGTGACTGATCAATTTGGCATATCTCACCATTTTTTAGGCCCCTTTAAATTTTTTTCAGCAGTATTTTGTAGTTTTCATTGTATATGTTTGCACATCTCTTGTCAAATTTATTCCTAAGCATTTAATTTTTTTATGAAATGGTATTTTTTTGGTAACTGGCTAGTATTTTTAAGAAGTTTTAATTTCTGTTTTTTACTAGTGTATTGAAATATAGTTAATGTTTATATATTAAGTTGTTTCTTGCAACTTGGTTAAATACACTTTGTTTTGTTGCTTTTTTGGAGTAAGTTTTACTTTTAAAAACCATTTTATTTTGAATTAAATTTAGACTTATGGAAATGAAGTAAAGATAGTCTGAGAGTTCTCACACAGGATCCCATAATTATGTTTAGTTTTGGTAGGTTTTATGTAGATTCCATGGGATTTGGTTATTTTGCCTTACAATGATTTTTTTTTCTTTCCACACAACCTTGATAGCTTTTATTTCTCTTTCTTGTCATTGCATTTTCTAGTCAGTACATTTGCTGGGACCACCAGTTCATTGATGGATAGAAGTAGTGAGAACAGAAATCCTTGCCTTGTTTTTGTTCTTAAGGGGAAAGCATGTCTATTCCTCTTATGCTCTCTCTCCCTATCCCACGGATCAGCCTCCTTATATCAAAGAAAGCATTTGGTGGGACTGGAATTGTGGCTTAGTGGTAGTGTGCTCACCTAGCATGCATGAGACACTGGGTTCGATTCTCAGCACCACATAAAAATAAAGAAAATAAAGTCCATCAATAATTTAAAAAATATTTAAAAAAGAAAGCATTTGGCATTTTTTTTCCCCAGCGTCTCTATCTCTCTCTTGAAGTAATCTTTTGCTACCTGTATTTGCTCTCTTATTGCTTTGTTGGAGTGATCAGTTTTTGCCTGTATTTGCTCATTTAGGTCATTCTTTAATTCACAGATCATTTTATTTATGAATCTTCTGAATTCCTTCTCTGACATTTCATCAACTTCCCTGTCCTTGGGTTCTGTTATTATAGTATCCTGGTTTATTTGGGGCACTTTCCTCCCTTGTTTTCTCATGTTGTCTATGTGTCTTCCTTTCTTGCAGTGTGGATCTGAAATATTACAGTTTCTTCCCTATATTCTTGTAGTACCCATGCAGATTGTCTGTACCTCACCTTGATGTTGGCTTCCAGACCCTGCCAGTGTCCCTCCGTATATACTACTGCATCTAAGGTTGGTGGTGGCAATAGCAGAGGTAACTTAAGATAATAGTTAAGGTGCCTCAAGATGGAAGCAATGTCTTACAAAGATGGGGCTGCAAGACTGGGCCTCACACTCCCTTCAGTATGCCTGCTGTGAGATGCAGCTGCTTGTAGGCTCTATCTGTTTTCAAAAAGTTTGGGGCTACTGGATGGGGAAGGCTTTGGCGATGACTGCAGTGTTCCAAGATGGAAGTGGCTTAGGCTTAGGCTCCCAGGTGTGTGTGGGGTGAACTGGTACCTACTCTGGACCTGGGTCCTGAGTAAGTCAGTGTGGACAGATCTGGGCCAGGCCTGACTCCCGAAGGGGCAGTCCTGTGCCAGAGGCTAGGCTCTGGCAGGTGTCTGCCCTGCTGGTGGAGGAGGGGTAGACCAGGGCCTATTGTGAGCCTGGGTCCCATGCGGGCTGGTGTGGGCTGTCTGGCTGGGTCTCAACTCCAGGTAGTCTGCTGGACTGAAGGGGCGATCCTACGCCAGAGGCTAGGCTCTGGCAGGTGTCTGCCCTGCTGGTGGAGTGGTGGATCAGGGCCTACTGTGTACCTGGATCTCCCGTGGGCTAGTGTCCAGTATTATCTTTATATATTGTTGAATTTAATTTGCTATATTTTAAGAATTTTTACGCCTCTGTTCATATGTGATTTATTGGTCTATTGTTCACTTGGAATATTTTTGGCCTCATGGAATACAGACCTTGTAGGTCAGGCAGTCTTTATGTCTCTTCAATATGTTGGAATGAATTTGGTGTTATTTCCTTTTACACATGTGTCAGAATTCCCTATTGAAGCCAGCTCTTCCTGGGAAATTTTATTTTGCTTTGTGGGTGTATCTGGCAGGTGACTTCATCATTGTTTTGGGCTTGAGGCAAGGCACAACATCATGGCAGAAGGGTATAGTAGAGGAAAGCTACCCACCTCATTACAGCTGGGAAACAAAGAGGATTGGGTAGAATATAAGATATAGTTCTCACTCTCTCCAACTAGGTTCCACCTCACATAGTTTCTACCACTTCTCAATAGTCCATTCAATTTCAAATACCCCATTGGATTAAATTACTGATGTAATCAGAGCCCTCATGATCCAATCACTTCCCCAAATCTCCACCTCCACTTCAAACATTGCTGCGCTGGGGACTAAGCCTTCTACATATGAGCCTTTGAGGGACATTCCAAATCCAGTTTTAACAGTGGAGAGTATTTTTAAGTATAAGTTCACATTCTTTAATAGATTTAGGGCTATGCAGGTTATCTATTTCTTTTTAAGTGAGTTTGGGTAGTATCTTGTATCTTTCAAGGAACTTTTCCATTTCATGTGTTTTCCTGTTTATTGGTATTTTAATAATATTCTGCTATCCATTTAATATCTGTAGAGTATATTATGATATTATTCCTTTCTTCTTGATGTTGGTCAATGTATGCCTTCAATAAATTTTTCTTGATTAGTTTTGTTATAGATTTATTGATTTTTTATAGAATGTTTAAAAGAGTCTTTTGTTTATTTAATTGTTTTTCTCTGTTTCTCTGTTTTTGTTTTTGTTTTTTTTTTTTTTTTTTGGTAATGGGGATTGAACCAAGGGCACTTGACTATTGAGATACATCCCCAGTCCTTGTATTTTAGATTTTGAGAGTGGTTCTTGCTAATTTGCATAGGGCTTCACTAATTTGCTGAAGCTGCTCTTCTGAGCTGCTGGAATTACAGGTGTGAACTACCATGCTTGGCTCCTGTTTTCCATTTCTTAATTTCTACTCTGGTACTTATTATACTTTTTCTTAATTTTGTTTAACAGGGATTAATTCTTTTTCTGTTCTTAAAGTGGGAGCTAAGGTTACTGATTTAAGATGTTTCTTCTGATCTAATATTTGTCATTGTAGTTTTAGGTACTGCTTTAGGTGCATCTAAAGAGTTTTTAAAAAAATTTTAGTTGTACATGGGCACAATATTTTTATTGTTTATTTATTTGTTTTTATGTGGTGCTGAGGATTGAATCTCACATGTGCTAGGCTCTACCACTAAGGTGCAACCCCAGCCCTAAAAAGTTTTGATATATTGTATTTACTTTCTTTTAGTTCAAAATATTTTTTATTTTTCTTTTTGATATCTTCTTTGACTTATGTTTAGTTTCCAATATTGATGATTTCTAATTAGTTACTGATTTCTAATTTAATTCCCCTGGAGTCAGAGTATATATTTTATGTGATTTTAATGATTTTAAATATATTGGGACTTGTTTTATGATCTACAAGATGCTATATTTTGGTAAATGTCCTGAGTTTTTTTGAAAGAATGTATATTCTGCTGTTAGTGGTACAGTGTTTGTTTTAGTCAGCTTTTTCACTGCTGTGATTAAAGGATCAGACCAGAACAATTTTAGAGGAGGAAAAGTTCATTTGATGGCTCATAGTTTCAGAGATTTTAGTCCATAGAAGGCCCTCTCCATTCCTTGGGGCACAAGGTGAGGTGGAACATCATGGTGGCATTGTGGCAGAGGGAAGTAGCTCACATGGTGATTAGAAAGCAGACTCCACTCACCAGATACAAAATATATATCCCATATTCATGCCCCTAATGAACCACTTCCTCTAGCCATACCCCACCGGCCTCCAGTTACAACTCAGTTAATCCCATCTGGATCAATTCACTGATTAGGTTAAGGCTACGACCCAATCATTTCTCCTCCCAACTTCTTGCATTGTCTCATACGTGAGCTTTCTGGGGTACAACATATCTAAACTGTACAGTGTTGAATACATTTCAGTTAAGTCAAATTGGTTGATAGTATTTATTAAAGCCTTATATTCCATTGTTGATTTTTCTGTTTACTTGTTTTATCAATTATTGAGAGAGGAGATATTTAAATCTTAAAACATATGTGGATATTGGCAGTTTATAAGTTTCATTCATATGTGTGTGTGTGTGTGTGTGTGTATACACACACACACACACACACACATACAAATATACATATATATATATATTTTTTTTTTCTTTCTTTTTTTTTTTTGGATACCAGGGATGGAACCCAAGGGTGCTTAAGCACTGGGCCATATCCCCAGATGTTGATGTAGATGGCACAATATCTTTTATTTATTTATGTGATGCTGAGGATTGAACCCAGTGCCTCACGCAGGTGAGACAAGTTCTCTACCACTGAGCCACAACCCCAGCCCCCCCCAGCTCTTTTTAATATTTTATTTAGAGACAAGAGTTTTGCTGAGTTGCTTTGGGCTTCTCTAAGTTGTGAAGGTTGACTTTGAACTTGCATCCTTCTGTCTTAGCCTACCAAGCCATGAGGATTACAGGTATGGGCTACCATGCCTGCATGATTCATTGTTTTGAAGTTTTACTGTATGCCAAAAATGTTTGGATTATTTTATTGTTTTAATATTTTTGCCCATTTATGAAATGATCCTCTCTACCCCATGTAGTAGCTTTGCTCTGAATCTAATTTGTCTAATATTAATAAAATAATTCTGCTTTTTTCCTCCTTCCCTTCATTGCTCCCTACTTTACTCTCTCCCTCCCTCCTTTGGCCCTTGCCCATGCTAACTAAGCACTCCACCACTAAACTACACTCTCTGTCCAGCCATTCAGCTTTGTTTTGATTCCTGTTTGTTTTTTCTATGCTTTTACATTTTAACTATTTACATTTTAATAATACATGCTAGTATTGTGTTCTAGTACTTCACTATGAGCTTTGTAGATATTGATTCATTTGTTCCTGAAAACAACACTATAGGGTAATAATATAATTTGTAATTATTATCTCCATTTTGCAAATGAGGAACTGAGTTTCAGAGAGGGTTAGTTCTTTATTCCTGGGCTACTTCCAACAAGTAACTGGGACAGATTTTGAACTCAGGTAGTGTAATTTGAAAACCGTATTTCTAATTACTGTATACTTTCATAGCCTTCTGGAAATCCTTGATTTTATTATTATGTCAGATAGTAAAAATTTAATGTCTCCAAAATAAGAGTCATTGTTTCCTCCTTCATTGTCCTGTTACCAGAAAATCTGCTTCTTTTTTTTTCCATTTCACATCTTAGCTAATATTTTCCTTTTCCTTTTAGTCAACAAAGCCTGAAGTCTGAGTCATTTTGGACTATTGCTCCCCGAAACCTCTTGTCTTCTTCTTTTTTTTTTTAATTGAGTCTTAACAGTCTACTCATTCTCATTGTTCTACCTTAGTTTAATTCTCTCATGATTTCTTATTTGGGATAGCTATTCATTCACTTCTCAGAGTTGGGCTTGTGTGCTTTCAGGCCCTTTAATTATCTTAGTACTTTTTAGTTATTAGTTTAATGTCTGTGTTCTCCATCAGACTATAGTCTTATAAAGAAGGAGTTTGAGCTATAATTTTATGCTCTCAGTGTCTATCTTAATATGTGACCAACAATTGATGTGCAATAAATATTTTGTGAATTTTTGTCATTTGATAGTATCTTGGATAATTTTAGTATCATAAACATTAGTCAAATTTTGTCTGCTTTAGAGAAGTATCTTTTAATGCCTTGTTTTTCCAAGAGCTAAAAATAATTTCTTTAATTATAGTGACCAAGGATAAAATGGACTCTTTTATATAGCTACATGCTATCTCCAGATTATATCATATAGCAGAATCAATGATAACTGCAAAATTGATGGGATCATGTTATGGTTTATAATAGTCCATATCTTCAGTTTTATTTTTAAGTGTGAAATATTGAATATATTTTCTTGGTAGCAGTAGAACAGCAAGAATAGTTTATATTCTTCCCATAATGCAAAAATATGTTATAACTTACATAAATCAGAATGAGTATGTTAATGAGGAGGAGGCAGGTGTCATAAATCTTTATTCATTGGTAGAGATTATAGTATCTGAACATAATATATGAATAATAATAGAAAGTAATAGGGAATTTTTGTATCCAAACTTCAATGCATGGCAGTGAGCACACATTCACTAATAATTTCCAGAATAGTTATATTTCCTATTAATTTCCCTGAATCAAACAAATGAAGTTATTTTGAGAAGAAACATGAAATATGGCAATCATTTTCTACGTGACTAAAATTTTCATATACAACATGATGCTGACTGTGAAACTATCAGGCTTTTTGTTTTTCAAAGCACGATTCTGCTTAACTGTTAACTCTGCGCTTGTGCTTTATTTGCAGCATCTGGAGAGGCCCCAATGTGAACTGCACTGACAGTTCCGGTTACACTGCTTTACACCATGCAGCCTTAAATGGACATAAGTAAGTGTCACTTATTTGGACTGGAATCCTGGGTATTTAGTTACATGTAATGAAGTTAATTACATCTGATGGTGTCTTTCTGTACTGTCATGAGACCACTATTAGGTGAATTTGGAGAGGCACCAGATGATAAGTTAAACTTGGTAGGAATGTTGTTGAGAATGATTGTGTGCACAGTATAAACTGAAAGAAATGCTGAAATAGTTAAATATCATGTAGGGAGAATGGAAGAAGTGACATAACCATATTATTCATTGTAGCTTTGGGGAAAGAAAAGGATAAAACCACTTGATAACACCTTTCTACCTCTTTTTGCCCCCCTGGAAGCTCCATTTAGTTTATTTAAAAATTTAAAAAAAATAATTCTTCTTTTTAGTTATGCATGACAGTATATATTTGATATATTTATACAAACATGGACCCTCCTGTCTCTTTTGGTATCTATCTGTACTCACCCACCAAATATTCACTAGGAGGGAAATCTTAATAGATTCCTGCTCTTATAAGCTCTTATATTTTCAGTGATTTTTTTTCACTTTAAAAATCCTTCATGTTTTCTTAAATGCTTTCTCTTTGTCACCAATGATCATCTTTCTGGTTTTAAACTTCTCAACTCTAAACTTTTTTAAACTTATGGAATTATGTTTCAAATAATGTGATAGTATATTTGGGGAATGAAGGAATGTGTAACTATGAGCACCACTTTTATGCAGTATTTTAGCCAGGTAACCTAATGGTTTAGTCTTCTGAATGATTCAGATTTTCCTTTCATTTCCACTAGAAGAAAAATGTCCCTCTTAATGTATTTTTCCCTCCTCCCTATTTTTCCTTTTCATGAATGAGCCAAGTTATTTTTTTGAGATCTGGATTATTGTTTTTCTCTTTAGTGTTTTGAATGTGGTAATTACTGCTTTAAAAATGTAGTTAGTTTTTGTTTTCCATCCTAGAACATTTGTTTTATTCTGTGATTTAAGACACAAATAATTTAGTTTTACTTAATTTTAAGCTTAATGGTCATAAAACTCCTCACTGCAAGAAATATACTTTTTTTTGGTCATGATTTATCATCATGAAATTTTATTCTTTATACTTATTGAGTAAATCTAACATTATCAGTGTGTTTAAAGAATCAGCTATTTAATAAAATATTATAAACTTAATGTTTTTTATTTGGATGAGTATTGGAATTCCCAAAATAAATTTCTTTTCATCTACTCCCTTTTTATATTATGTTATCTTATACCATCTAACTTAGAATGTTTGGGAGGCAAGGTATGGAGCTGGGTCTTTTTTTTTAAACCTTATGTAGAATGGAAAATGTGTCTACATATCTAACTCTTTTAAGAGAAAATTATTATTTATTATTCTTTGTACCTGGGTCAACAGGAACAAAGACAAATTAAATTTGCCAAAGGCAGATTACTGATGGCTTCCTTGGCTGGCTATCTTAATTGTGGATTCAGGTAGTACCATATTTCTTAATTCTATTTAGGAAGATCAACTCTATCAAATATAATTAGCAGGATATCTTGGGCCTGATCACTTGAACTCTACTACTTTTCTTGTTCTTTCTGAGATTGGTATTATAAGCACTTCTCAAAACATTATTTTCCCAAAATGGATTTTCAATGAAGTGTTTAGGAAACCTTATTGATTTGTACATGATAGCCATATGAAATTCTAGCCATTGAGATATGTTTTATCCCCCTCATTGCATTTTTTTTTCTATTGGCAGTGTAGAAAGTGAAGATAATTTAAGGGAACTGAATAGCAATCATTAAAAATATCATAGGGCTGGGGATGTGGCTCAAGCGGTAGTGCGCTCTCCTGGCATGCCTGGGTTTGATCCTCAGCACCACATACAAAACAAAGATGTTGTGTCCGCCGAAAACTAAAAAATAAATATTAAAAAAATTCTCTCTCTCTCTCAAAAAAAAAGAGTATGATTAAAAAAAAATGAATATCATAAAGAGGGCTGGGGTTGTGGCTCTGCGGTAGAATACTCACCTAGAATGCGTGAAGCCCTGGGATGGATCATTAGCATCACATAAAAATAAATAAATAAGGGTAATGTGTCCAACTACAACTAAAAAATATATACTAAAAAGAAGAATATCATGAAGAGATTGGAAATTTGACCAGCTATCTTTTAAGATCCTTTTTATTACAGATATTCCTCTGAAGATTTTCTTTACCTTTCTTTTTAATATATAAGATTTTACTTAGAGTCATCCTATAGGCATTGGAAAAAGCAGGAAAATTCTAATTTTATCTCCCTCTGTTAGTTGTATGACCTTAACCCATTTTCTTAATATTTCTAGGCCTCAGTTCAATGTATTGAATACATTCACTATATATTCATCATTTTCCATGCAATTATAACATTTTTTGATATTCTGTATTGTGTATTACTTGTGGCAAAGTTATCTGTTATGATACTATAGTTCTGAAATTTGAATTTTAACGTATAGCATATGTTTCTTGATTTTGCATATTTAAATTATTTGTGTATTTTTACAAGTAGATATAATTTATTCTGCCTGATCCCACTCACCTCCCACATTTTATAGATGGAGAAACAAGGCCATTTTTGGATAAATGACATAGTGGCCACTTATATAGTAAGGGGAGGAGCTATATCTGTAACCTAAGTGCTGCTTACGAAAGTCAAGGCTTTTACTCATACTTTACATTAGCTGTCCTTTGTGTGTGAATTTTCTAGTTTTTCTGTATCACATAATGTATTTCTGGATTACTTTCCCTTATCATCAAGGGAACATACTTGTTCATGTGGAATAGTAATTTTAATATTTGCTTAAGTAAAAAAAAGATATATGAAGGAGAAAAGAATGTCATCAGAGACAGAGAAGGATGATATTTCTATTCTTTGCCTTTGCTTTTCTCACTTAGTATTAGTAATTAGTATTTGATTATGTTGTATTCTTTCCAAGTAAACCTTAGCAGACAACATAGAAACACATTAATTTTTATGTTTGTTACTGTTGACCTTTGTATCCCTGAGCTCTACAATGCTTCCATAAACATTATAATTTCTAGGCTAAAGTTCTTGGAATCAGAGCTAGAAGGAATGAATGTTAGAGGTAGTGTGGGTTTTTCTTTTGAATTACTGGTTTTCCCACTGCCCCCAACATATAATTTAAGGCCTTCCTACTGTAAATTAAACCCAGTTCTTCCTGTTTTGTACATTTTATTGAGAGCCCTTGTTTCTCCACACTAGTTAATCCACAAATTAACAGCGGCAATTTGTACCTGAAATGCATTATCTCATATTGGCAAATTTGTCTTCAAGTAACCAGATCTGGATACAATAGGAAATGTACTCTATTGGTGATTTCCTGGGTTATTTATAATATAGATTAGAAAGTTATTACCATTCAAATGTTAGAAAAAGTTATTTTGATAGATAGTATAGAGACATATCAGTTTTTTCTTTAAAATATGGAAGACTTATCATGTCAAGTATTTCTACTACAAATGAGAATCCCTTAATTATCTTCTGAATAGCAATTGGCTAACCTTCCTCCATATGAAGATGATTTGCATTTATTTTGAAGTTCCTTGTAGTTTCCTAACAAGTATTTAGTTGTGATTTAAATATAGGGAATTTTGCTATTGAGGCAAAGAAATTTGATTATTGAACTTACCAGTTAATTTAATTTTGTTTAGTACTCTTAGAGAACTTCTTGAAAGACATTTCATATTAATCAGAAATGTATTGATAGCTATAATAAAATAAATGCAAATTAAATATAGAAGTGAAATCAATACTTTTAGAATTTCAGTTTCCCCCAGAATTTACATATATTAATTTAAAAAGCTGTAAAATATTGAAATTATTTAAATTGTATTATTATTATTTAATTTGATATTTTTTTTTTACTCCTGGGAAATGGAATTATTTTTCCTGTGGTCCTATCACATTTACATTAGAATGTTAAAACATTTCATGGGTGTATCTGGTGGGGATTGAACCCATGGCTTCATACATGCCAAGCATGAACTCTACCATTGAGCTATTCCCCTACAGCATTTGCTTTTTTTTCAAATGCTGGATATAAGAAAAATTGCTAGTGTATGTTTAAGACTTTAGGGTTTATATTGCAGACATCAATCAGTATAATATTTCATGCCAAGTAACAAAGTATAATTAACATATTCATTTGTTGATACCTCTGAATAATATATGAAGTTTACACCAATAAAAATAAAAAACCAATAATACTGAATTAGTATTCTAATACTGTATACCCTTTTAATTTAGATATTATAGAAAGTACCTGAAATTTAATTTGTTCTTAATGAAACTGGATAAAAAAATTTGATTTAATTCATACTACTTATGCATAAGAAAGATGAATGACTATTTATTGATTATATTTATGATTTGGTAAAACTGATAGGCATGTACTTGATCACATATAGTTATATTTCACAATTATATTTTCACACTAGAAATCTGAGCTCAACCAGTTCATTTGTTTATATTACTAAATAAGACATAAAACTCAAATCAAATAAAACTTTATAAGAAAATTCAAATTTAAAAATAAATTTAATAAAACATTTAATAAAATAAATACATTAAAAAACTTAAAATATAGTATTTAGTTAGGATCTTATTGTTTGCCAAAGGCAGTTTTATAAACATACAGATTACCCTTTTCTGATATAGATATTAGTGGTAATACTATACAGTATAAGTGATCAGTAAGTAAATCAGTTTTTTAAATTGGCAATTTTACTACATCATATATTCCTGATAAAGAATAATAATTTCATATCACATATATTATTAAAAATATCAATAAAATTTGAGCCAAAGAACAAATGAAATTCTGAATGGTTTGGATCAGAGTAAAAGGAAATAGAGTTGATGATTCCATAAGTTTTTTTCTCTTTACCCTTTGAAAGTTGTATTATTCTGTTTTGCATTATTAAAGTGAAGTTCTCGAGGCTGGGTAACTTTATAAAGAAAATAGGTTTATTTAGCTTTTAATTCTAGTCCAGAGTCAGGTCTTGCATCTGGTGATGACTGTCTTGTTGGGAGAGACCCAGGGTGGTATGGGGTACCACCACATGGCAACAGACAGGATGTAGTTGTATGGGTCTGTGTCTTTCTTCTGGTGTTATTTCATAAAGCCACCAGGATTCAATCATGGAGATTCTACTACCCTGATGGTCTTATCTAACCTTAACTACTTTCCAAAGGCTCCATCTCTAACTACCATAGTTATACTAGGTTTCCACCTTAATGCCTCAGTGGGGATTAAATTTCAACAATGAACCCTGTGGGGACATGCTCAAACTTTATCTAAACACAGCAAAAGTAAATACTGTATGGAAGTTTCAAAATTTTTATTTTATTTTCTTAGACAATAAGAAATTCTGACAGTTGTCTTTAACAATAATTTGGGGAAGTCTGTATTGTGGTAGGATAAATTCTCCCTTTTAGATCCACGTATATTTAGTTTGATTAGTTTCCTTGAGCACTGTTTGACCTTTTAAATGCTGAAATATTTCTATTTTAAAAAATTACTGGAATTGTTCAACATTGCAGTAACCTGCCATAGTAATAGCTTTTGATTGTATTTAATTTTACAGTCTCATTTTTCTCATTTAATTATCATAACCCTTTGAGACTGGCAACAAGATATAATCTCTAAATTTTATATTAGCAATAGCTGAAGGAGAGAGAGAGATTATTTGCTCGCAGTAACCAAGTAGTAGAAAGTTGGGACTTCAAGCCAGATCCTCTGGGTTTTAGCTGCTTTTGATATTCATAAGTGTTGATTGAATCATCATTACTGCACTATAGGTATTTATTTATCTCAGAATGGGAGACCTTATATAACAACTCTTGTGTGGAAGAGAAATGAGAAGAACCACGTGAATTGGATGGTCTTCAAGTTTCCTTCTGGTTTTCAGATTCTCTTTTTTTTAAAAGTGATTTTCTATAAGCATTTTTCACTTCTGAAGGATTTTATTTTTACTTGAGACAAGTACTAATAGTTACATAGTGTTTTACTATTTATCAAATGACTTGGGTAATTTAATATTCTTACTAGTCTTGAATAGTAGATATTCTACAATATCTTATACAGAAAAGAAAAAGTGAGACTAAATAAGTTTTTCAACATTAGGTAGTTTACATAGCTGGGACTCAAATCTAAGCCTTCTAAGTTTAGAGCCTATAAAATAATACAGGGTTTTAAGAAAGCCATGCTAAGATAAAGTTTATTTCTTAATTCTCAAGAATCTTAATATTAGAAACATAGACTCCTTGAAACCTTCTAAATATTTCTAGTAACATACTCACTGTTCCTTTATTATGATTTCATACATATAGCATCTAAGTCCAATGTTTAGGCCAGATTATTTGGATACTGTTTTTACCATTTGCTAGTACTTTGTATTTTATCATATGATTTTTTTCTTTGGAGCTACCAGAGTTCTAACCCAGCTTTTATTCAAACTTCCTTCAACTTTTCTGATTTGTATCTTGTAGAGTTTGTATGAAAAAATTAAATTTAGTTTTTTTACATTTACTTTCTCCATTGGTGATTTGTTATATCAGAAATAACTTTAGTATACAATGTAATTGTATATTATGTCTTTCTATATTTATATGTGTGTGTCTAAGATTTTGCTTAGTGAATTTTTAGAATTTGCTTCTTAAATGCATTCAAACAAAAATACAGTATATGTTTAGGATTACTGCTGTTGAATGTTTTACACAAAGTTCAATGTAAGGTATACTAATAATTATCAATCAATTATTCATGAAATTGAGTATTTATTTCAAGATTTTTAAAGAACCAGGTGGGGATTGAGTACAAAATCCTATAGTTGATTATATTGTATGTTGAAATTCTGGCAGTGGTGGAACTGATCTCTCAAATGAATTTTCCTCTAGAAATCATTTCTTGTGCTTAGAGAAGAAAGGGGAATACTAAAGTGGGAACATCACACATTCAAAGTATGTCGTATGCCATGACTGAAAAGTTATTAATTTTTTTAAACCAGAGTTTGTACTGTATCTAATTTGTTGGGCCTTTTACCTACTTTTCTATTTTTCTTTTATTTTTGTCTTAAATCACTTATTACAGTTCTCTGTAGCATTATATATAAGTTCCCTTAATGTATCTCGGTATTATGGTAACTGTTTTTCTGTGCTAAATCTCAAATATGGGATATCTGGAAAGACTTTTTAAAAATAATGGAAGGAAGTATCATTTTAAAAATTTTACTTAACTCATTTGGTTAATGAGATAGGATATATTATGCCCAAATTCTATTAAGTAGTTTCCTTGGGGTGGGGACTTAGCTCAGTGATAGAGCACTTATCTAGCATGCACAAGGCCCTGGTTTGATCCCCAGCACTGAAAAATACTAAAACATAGTTTAATTGTGTGCACCACATATGTGGCAATGATTGTTTTCTAGGTAAATAAAATAGCATGTTGAATAGGAAAACTCTTAAACTCAACATTATGTTTTAGCATGGTGATCAATATACTTTCATTAATATACTTTATTATACTTTCATTAATTATCTAATAATTATTCAATAAACTTTCATTAATTGTCTAATAAAATCTGTGTTGTTCAGCAGTATTTTCTTTTGTGCTCTTATTGTTATTTTTGTTCCTTCTTAGGGACATAGTTCTCAAACTACTTCAGTATGAGGCATCAACAAATGTGGCAGACAACAAAGGTTATTTTCCTATTCATCTGGCTGCCTGGAAAGGAGATGTGGAAATTGTGAAGATTCTTATTCATCATGGACCATCACATTCCAGAGTCAATGAACAGGTGCACTTGTCATGTTTGCTCATGCTGTAATTTACTCTAGAGTTTTGCAAAGGCAGTCATATTGAAAAATTGATATTTTTATCTTTACTCAGCCAAAACTTTCCACTGCTACATTTCCTACAGGAGAAATTTGAAAAATTCTTTGGCATTTGGATGCATAGGCACTAAGTTGGGCATTTATGAATATATTTTGTTAACAAGAATATCCCACATAAAGGAAGTAGTTGCCTGCCTTATATAATCATCCATTTTATAGCTGTTGAATATTTAAAGATAGATCAGCATTCACATATGTAATGAGAATTAGAGTGTTCCTTAATAAAATCTTAAATGCTGAAACAATGATGATAGCTATCATTTGCATAGTGCTTTACCATTTACATAACATTTTCATAGTTAAGTTCACTATTTGAAAATCAAAATGCAAAATTCAGTGTATACAGTTGCTAGTCACATATTAAGTTAGAAATGTTCTGTATACACACACACATACACACACATACAAACACACACATATGCCTAGAGTAAGTTGAGCAGAATACCATAAAGCAGCAGTATGATTCTGACAAGTAAAATCATTATTTTTGAGAGAATACTATCTATACACATAGTGTACATTTTTTAAAAGTAATATCATTCTAAGTATTAAAATAGCTAATACCACAGATTTCAGAAAGTGAAATATGGTCTCCTAATACGGTATGACAACAAACATCTTGAGCTCTGCATGCCCCCTACTGTTCCTGTTTTGTAAAACTATATTTGAAAACCAGCATGTAGTCTAACAATTGAATTACAACCATGGCATTAAGCTGAAGGTTGGCAGCTGTCCAACATCAATGCAAGTAGGTTACTCTAGGGCAGGCACATCTAATAAAGTACAATTAACATTTTGTTCAAATGGATATAGACTTTGCAGACCTTTAACTGAAATTCTTACTAAAAAATAAAAATATAATACTAGCTATAAACAGTAAAGAGAAGAAAAATTATATTTTCTCAACCAAATGCAGTTTTGAAAGGACTAGTCAGGAAAAAAAAAAACTACAGATATGGCTATCTTAATCATCATATCATGCCAAAAGGAATTTATGAGAATTCTATTCCTGAGAAAACCAAAAGTTAGATCATTTCTGGGATGAGCCATCTGGTGGTTATTCTTAAAATTGTCTGAATGACGCAGAGCAAACTTAAAATAATAAAATGGAAAAACAATCGAAGGTTAAATAAGAGGATGTTAGTTAAAAAAAAAACCAAGATGTTTAAAATCACATTAAATAAAAAAGCACATATTATTCATTTACATTTGAAGGTTGAAAATTTAAACAACATTTGGTCACTATTGGTATGTTTTAATGAGAAACACTTGTTTTGGGCAGGTAATATTGAATAGATCAATTCAATCATAAAATTTATTTTTAAGGAGATTAGAATTCAAAGTTATTTTTTTTAACTTCTATTCCTATATGTTAACTTCTATTCCTATATGTTGTAGACACTGTTGGCAACAAATTCAAATTTTTTGAGTTTTTTTTTTTTTTTTGTGTGTGTGTGTATGTGTGTATGTCTGTAATGCTGATATAGTTCTCCCACTCCATGCTGTTTCTCCTAAAAGTTTCTGGTGTGGAATTTTATTTTTATAACTAACTTGATTTTAGCTTTATTCCTTTTTTTACCCTTCTGAATGGTATAGTAATGTTCTAGCTAATTATAAACCTTTTTGAATTTAAGCAACAGAAGGAAGGGATGAGAATGCCAATCAACATTTATTGAAACATAAGCCAAGCATGATTCTAAGCACTTTATCTGCAAAGTGTAATTTAATTAATTCTCACAAGAATCTTTTGGAGTGGTATTATCATTCCCATTTTATAGATGAGCAATCAGGCTTAGTAAAGATAAATAACTTGCTTAAGACCTCCTATTATTGAGTGACCAAAACTGAGACATGAACTCTGGACAGAGTCCAGAACTCCAGGGCCTTCCACAATAGCACATTGATGTTGTCATCCTAAATCCTATTAGTTATGGAGTGTTTACTATATGCCAAGCATTGTGCAAAGTACTTCATTCATATTACCCTCCTGATGAGGTAAGAATTAATTATCATTCCTGCTCTATATATGGAGATAGAGTCTTAAAGAGATGGAGTAACTTACCCATAGTATCTTAGATGCTAAGAAATGAAGTCAGTATTTTCATTTTGTTTTCTTGTACCAGGGATTGAACCCAGGGGTGCTTAACCACTGAGCCATATCCCCATACCTTCATACGTTTTTATTTTGAGACAGGGTCTCCTTAAGTTGTTTAGGGCCTTGCTAAGATGCTGAGCTAGCTTGAATTTACAATCCTTCTGCCTCAACCTACATAGTCCATGGGATTATGGGCATGGGCCACCACACCTGCCTACAGTCAGTATTTTTTTTTAATTTTTTTTTTTGTAGTTTTAGATGGACACAATGCCTTTATTTTATTTGTTTATTTTTATGTGGGGCTGAGAATTGAACCCAGTGCCTTGTGCATGCTAGGCAAGCACTCTGCCACTGAGCTACAGTCAGTATTTTAACACAGCTTTTCTGATTCAAAGTCCAAACTCTTAACCAGTAATGTATTATGATACTGAAATTACTAATCATAGGGGTTCATTCTGATTTCTGGGATTTATCTTTGGTTTCTAATCCAGTAGATTCCTTTACCATTGGGGATACATTCTTAGACCCTAGTGATTGCTTGAAACCATAATACCAAACTGTTTTTTTTTTTCTCTAGCATGCCCTACAGCATTGCCACATAGTACCAGAATTCATCTGTCCTTTCATATTTTATATCTGGGTGTCTTCTTTGCAACACTTACTAAGTAAATAGGGCTTCTTGAACACAAGCTTTGTGTTACCATAACAGTTAATCTGATGATTGAGATGTCTGCTAGGTGAGGCCAGGTAGCAGATAGAATATAGATACAATGTACAAAGGGATGATTCACTTCTTGGGAGGGATGGGGTGGAATGGCTCAAGATTTTACCACAATACTCAAAACAGTGTGCAATTATAAACTTATGAATTATTTATTTCTGCAATTTTCTATGTAAAGTTTTCAAATGCTGGTTGACTGCAAGTAACTGAAACTGCAGATGACAATCATGGATGGGGTAGGGGACCACTGCACAGCTTCCTTTAAAAATGGTTCTATCTCACATTTTAATATTTATAGTTTACAAAGCATTCCTTATGTTATATCTTTTGGTTAATAAACCACACAGCAAATTTCATAGAGAAGGTAATATTTTTATTGTACAAATAAGATAGTTAGGTTTGGATAGATCAAGTGATTTATTATTGCTAATGAGTGACATATTAGCATTTCAATGTAGGTCCTGTTCACCCTTCTGTTCTGCATTAGAATTACTGGTTAATTTAGAGGAACATAATTTTGAATAAAGTGGGCTCTTCCCTGATTGTATCACATCCTTCCTATCTTTTGTCAATTGATTTCTAATATCATTGATTTCTTCTTATGTTATACATGTCTGTGTACATTCCTCTTAATACTCCTTTCACTTTTGCTTTTCCTTTTGTATTCCTTTATTTTGACATTGGGGCAAAAGCTAGAGGATTCTTATTTCAAAACTACATTACTTTTGGCATTTATTGAAACCTGAACTCAAATTGTGTTAGGTTTTGGGCATGGGTAAGCAAGATCTTTTGGTAAATAGCTTTTTTCAGCCAGTTTGATTCTGCTACTCATTGTCTGAAAGTGTCATAATTTTTCAGTGAACATCCAATTCATTATAAAAAATTCAAAACCTCTTAAGAATATTCTCTGTAGATACACTAGCAATTATTAATCAGTGCTTCATCACAGCTTATTTATTTCAAATTAGATGGTTTTTAAAAGACCACTAGTGAGTATAGACACAAGTATTGTACAATCATGTCTTTGTAAAGATACCATAGTTGTGATCACCACTTATGTAGCAATCCAAGTATGTGTTGATCATGGATAAAAATCTATGAACATTTTCTTCTGAATAAGTCTTAAATGATTGAATAATTTCTCTCGAGATTTGAACAGTGTTAATTGGTGTTATTAGAAAAATTTTCAATTTTGCTCTTCTGTTTTCCTAGGCTAAGGCCTCTGGAAAAGTAGAAATCTTTCAGAATTCTTACTTCATAATAGGTCTTTCTGGAGCTGGAGATGTCACTCAGTGTAGAGTACTTGCCTAGCACATGCGAGGCACTGGGTTTGATTCTCAGCACTATATAAAAAAGTAAATAAAATAAAGGTATTTTGTTCATCCACAACTAAAAAAATTTATCTTTCTCTGTTCTCAAAGAGGTAATGTAATTGGTAAAATGAGATTCAACCTCTTTCAGACCAAGGGGAAATTGGATTGGTCAGGAGGCATATATCTGTTTTATATTTTTATGTTATAAAGTAATTAGCTTTATTTTCTTATCAGATTTACAAAACTTAGGTAGATTAAAACAAATCAAGGAGTTTAAACTTGTATGTTGTTGGTCTCTGTGAGGAAGTATATTATTATAATAACACATTCAAACCAACGTAAGAATGATTCCCCACAAATGCTGGAAGAAAGATCTTCAGCCGGATTCCCATCTATCAGATCTTAGCTTTTCATTCACTATCTCTAGGGAGCTGTTTTTTTTCCCTTGTGGATTTAACTTTCAAATGCCCTCTTTAGATACTAGAAACAGAGTAGTAAGAAGCCTTTCTTAGTATTTCTGCCCCCTCCCCGTACCACTCTTCTTAAGTTTTCAAATCTTCCCTCTAAACTCTCAATTTACTTTCTGTATTCTTCTATCATCCAGAACAAGCCTGAGTAACTTTCTGGAACAATAAGTTGTGTTTTGTTTGAACCTTCACTGTTCTTTCATTTTGATAGTAACAGCTGTCTAAACAGGCACTTCCTACTAAGTTGGTATTTTTTGAGACAAAATCTGTAGAAATTTTGCTTTCAGATCACTAAATTCTAGCACCACTTCTTCTATGACATCATAGCAACATATAAACCAACAGTATGGAATAGTGGAAAGAGCATGGGTTTTGGATTTTGACAGATGGAAGTGCCCAAAGATCTCGATTCTGTCTTTGTCTTGTAATGTAAACTTTTTGAATTTTAGTTTCCTCATTCATGCAATAGAGTTATTAATACCGGTCTTGTAAGATTGCTGTAAGAGTTAAGTGAGACAATATACATAAAGTTTCTAGACACTTAGCAAATGGGAGTGATGACAGTTGTTAATGAGGAAGGTGGTGTGTGTGATGGTTAAAAGCTCTATTAGGTCTGGGCTACTTGATTCAAGCCTCTTTCCATCACTAAATGGATGTATAAACCATGTCCCATTATTCAATGACTCAGTACCTTATTTTCTTCATTTTTAACATGAGAATAATGGTAGTAGCAGTGTCTATTTCATAATAAGTATTAAGTGACTAAACATGAAATGCAACTGTTTCTGGTACCTAGTGTTATCTATAATGATGGCTCGGATGAAGGCAGCTGCTCTTTCTGTCATGATCCTAAATAGGATCATTCATTTTTGTGATTACAGTTTCTTGTTCATATTTCTCCTGAATGACCAACCCTTCCATCTTTGGACATACCCAGACCCCTTCTACTATGTTATCTGCCCAAATGGTCTGAAGGGTTGATCTGCCTTGCATGTGGGTTTAGTGTTTTTATCTTATCTTGCTAAATTTCTAGGAAAATCTCATTGATAGCAACAGAAACATTTATAAGCTGCACATTAGTACTGTGATACTCCTGATAACTTGACTGGGCGTGGGTCTAGATCTGCCTCTTTTCTGTAATTATGCTTCAGAAAGATAATATATTTTAGGGTCAGAGTGTCTTCATTCATTTTTCATAAGAGTCAGTGATTTGTAATGTGGAAAATAAAATGAAACTTATTTTGGGAAACATTTCTATAAATCTGTCATAATCAAGAATTTACCATCTTAACTGTGTTTTGGAAAACCAGTCTATTACACATGTGTTATAATTGTTATATTAATCTCTTTTAACAAATGTCAAGGATGTGTGATGCATGGTGTAGAGAACAATGGCTATCTGGGCCCAGCAGGGCCAAGCTACTGACCAACATAGCTAAATCATTTATCATTCTTGGAAATTACAAGACTTGATGCAGGGAAAGGTTTGATATTTTTGTATTAAAGTGATATAAAAACATTTTTATGTAATAAATTATGCATACTTTTGTTAAATATAAAATTCAGTTAGATTTACTTAGTAAAATAGGTTAATCTAGGGCTGAGGATGTAGCTTAGTGGTATAGTGCTTGCCTAGCATGCACATCAGTAAATCAATCAATCAGTAAGATTAGTCTTAAATATACATTTTCAAAATATCTTAGGTTTTAAATTGTGTGTTTAGATCTTAATAACTAATTGGATTTTTGGAAATGTGTCTTTTGTATCTTTGCTCCAACCAGAACAATGAAAATGAAACTGCCCTACACTGTGCAGCTCAGTATGGACACTCAGAAGTAGTTGCTGTCCTCCTAGAAGAGCTCACTGACCCTACGATTAGGAACAGCAAGCTTGAAACACCACTGGACCTGGCAGCACTCTATGGACGACTTAGAGTAGTCAAAATGATCATCAGTGCACACCCTAATTTAATGAGCTGCAACACTCGAAAGCACACACCACTTCATCTTGCTGCTCGCAACGGTCACAAAGCAGTTGTACAGGTGCTGTTGGAGGCAGGAATGGATGTGAGCTGTCAAGTGAGTCTTCTTTTGGCTGTGCTTTAAAGGTGATGCTGCACCACATGCTTTTGGGAAATATGACGATATAAAGCATAGTCTCTAACTTCATGCTAATTGGTGAGCTGTAAACGTGAAAATTTATTACTGGATAGCAGTTGTGTATAGTATAATTAGTAATTGTTTCCTTTCTTTACTGTATAGCATATTAAAAATTCAGTCAAAGTGCAATTAATGAAAAAAATTGTACTTTTGACATTTTGAGTACACACTTTTGTTTAGCATGTTGACATACTTAGAATTGAATTGAATTGCGTTCTTACTGCTATCCTGTGACATTGGAGATCTATTAATTTCCAGTTAGGAGATTAGGAACAGAGTCAAAAATTTTAGACTCTTGCCTGAGGACACATAGCTGAAAAACCAGGATTTTTTTTCTTTTGTTTTTGGTACTAGTGATTGAACCCAGGAGTGCTTTACCATGAGACAAGACCCTAGCCTTTTTAAAATTTTTATTTTGAAGCAGAGTCTTACTAAGTTGCTTAGGGCCTTGCTAAGTTGTTGAGGTTGGCTTTGAACTCACAATCCTCCTGCAGCCTTCTGAGCTGCTGGGATTATAGGCAACCACCACTATACCTGGCTAAAACCAGAATTTGAATTTAGACTTGCTGATTAAAGCTCAGCCTTCTTTCAAATATAATTTACCATTTATACATAAACAACAAAGGCAGGATTACTATGCCTATGGAGAGCCGGAAAAGAAAATAATTGAAGAAATGTGATTTGGGTTGAGCTTTGAAGGAAAAATAATGTTTAGATAGGTTTTCTGTCTTCACTAGGAAAGGGCAGCCTAATTTTATTATCTATCTTATGTTAGCCCCAGTGTCAAGGTTAGTCAGTTATTCTTTCTTTCTCTGTCTTTTCCTTCCCACTTTCCTTCTTTCTTTCTAACATTTTTTGCTTTTATGATAGCTTCTTGGCTTCCAAGTTTGTGGAAACATTCTAAGTTTCCGAAGACCATTTTGGTACCTGTCAGTTGGCCTTCTCCTCTGAATATTACAAGTTATTGCTGCATTATGCACTATCCCAAATGTAATGTTTTAACACATTAACAATATATAGCTCATAATTTTGGGCTTGGCAATTTAGTTAACCTCAACTATGTATCTCTGGATTCTCTTATGTATATTGGCTGGATTCTCTTATGTGTGCTGGATCCTTTGTGAGTCGGGTAAGTACCTCTATTCAGAGGTTGACTGGATATTGTCTGGGTGAACTTACTTTACATCTATTAAGATCCCTTAGGTCAGCTTGGCCTCATTTACATGACAGTTATGTAGTTCTGAGAGAGAGAGAGAACACCATTGTACAAGGTTTCTTGAGGCCTAGACTTGGACCAAGCGCACCATAACTTCTGCCACATTTGAGTGGCAAAAGCAAGTCTTAAAGGCCATTCCAATTCAAGAAGTATAAAAATAAACTTTACCTTTATATTAGAAGAGGGTGTGAATTGTAAAAAGGGTATGAATTCCTACAAGGAATACATGTGGCTAGTTTCGTAAACACTCCACATACTCAGGTGAAATTAATGCTGTGTTGTGGGTTTAGTTTTCCAAGGAACTTTTTAGCAGTTGAATCCTGTGTCTCCAGAGTTTTCTTTATTGAATTTCTGAAAATATTAGGCCTTCAATTTAAAGTTTAAGGCTGCCATCCTAGGTCAGTTTTCTTTGGAGAATTGTCTATATTATTTAGTTATTTGATATTTGTGATATCTTTTTTCTATTTGTTATTTATTCAACTTCTGCAGCCTTGCAAGTAAGCACAACAATTTCCCTAGCCCTCATATTAAGGAAACAAAAAAATCTTTCTTCAAAGCAGTATTGAAATTAGATACATGATTTCTTTTGTAGGTGACTCACAAAGGTACTTTCTTAATGGTTGTTCAATAATAAAAGCAAATGTTTATTGTCTAAGTATTATATTTCTCTAGTCTGGATTTACTGCTTTCATAATACTTTTGGGATATTTCTAAACTTGAATGCACAGTTAGCTATATAACCAAAGATTTTCATCATGACTGAGTCAGTAAGCCTTCAGTGTCTATGGCCAAGATCTTTTCATGTTTTGAACTAGATGACATGATCAGAAGGAAAACGTTTAAATTTGATTTTATAAATGTATATGGCTCATCTTTTTTCATTTAAAACATTATGTTTTGTGTTTTGGAGAATTAAAGTTAAAAAAATTCTGTGCCAAATTTAGTGGAGGAGACAAAAAATTTGCAACAATTATCCCCATATACAACATTTAATAAATACCAAAACAGAGAGCTATGGAGATATAGGTGAAGAAAATACAGACTTTAAGAAGAAGAACATGGGAAGACATTGATGGAAGTGATATTTTAAGAGGACCTTGAAACTCTAATAGTTGAATTTAGGTGTAATTTAACTTTCATGTATGTATTATTTTGCTAAAGAGTGTGATAAAATATTGAATTTGAATGCTTTTAGATGAAGCATATAATTTCCAAGGTCCCAATCTCTTTCTACTCTTTTATATCTGTATATCATTTCTTTAGATTTTTTTTACTTGTTTCCTGACAGCATTCGAGTTTGTTACCCATACATCAGAGGAAAGGGACATAATATATTCTGATCACTGTGGCTTCCTGCTCAGAAGCATCAGTACCTTGGTAGGAAGGGCAACCTTTTATGCTGCTAAAATAGATTTTATTTACTTTCACTTTGCAAAGAATTCTAGGAAGAATTGATAATGTATTTTAAAATATATCTCAATGAGTTGAATTTCTCATCAGCTATATTTAGACTTGGTTATGTTTTGTGTTTGTTATTGTTCCTTTGTTCATAGGAAGTGTTTTTGGGATAGGACCCAATGCCTTTTTTTCAGTGAATATTTAATTTTATTACTCAAATTAACTGTTGACAAATTTTCCCTATCAGATTGTGCAGAAATTTTTTAATATCATATAGTTGTTTGTTGATATTCTCACTCGTTAAGAGGGAGTAATACCAGCTAGTAATCTTAAACTGTTTTAATATTCATTAAATTGTTCTAGTTAACCAGTTGGATATTAGCAGTATCAAAAGTAATCCCACTTGGTAAATTATAATAATGTACTTTCATTCTTCAATTATGTTCAGGTTATTATGAATAAATTCTAAAAATTTTTGGATGACTTTGGAAGATCTCATCTTTTCCTTATAATAACATATTTTTAAGTGTGGCATTTGTGTTTGTATTTTCTCTTGAATTTTTGTTTTCTACATCATTTCCCAAATTGTTACATGTATTTGAACTAGTAGACAAAATAATTTAATTCATATTTAGGTGAATTTCATAAAGATTGTATATCCCTTATCTAAAATACTTTGGACCAGAGGTATTTCAGATTTTGGACCTTTTTTTTCACTTTGGAAGAATTGAATTTTCATAATGAGATACTATTGAGTTATTATCTAAGCCTGAGATTCATTTATGTTTCATATACACCTTATACATATGGCTTGAAGGTAATTTTATATATTTTAAGGGCATCTGCATTTTTAAATAATTAGCACATATTAATTACACAAAATAATGGGCTTCTTTGTAAAGTTTTCATACATGCATGTAACATATTTTGATGGTATCTACCTACACCTGCATTTTGATTGTGACTTGTGACACGAGGTCAGGTGTGGAATTTTCTATTTGTGGCATCATGTCAGCCCTTGAAAAGTTCCAGATTTGGAGCATTTCATATTTTGGTTTTTCAGATTAGTGATACTCGACCTGTATTATATTATTATATTTACTTATGCACCTTATAATCTTAAAAGATTTCTTAATAAACAAAATTAGATAAAGAAAATGTGGTATATATACTCAATGGATTTTTTTTTCAGCAATAAAGAAAAGTGAAATTACGTCATTTGCTGGTAAATGGTTGGGACTGGAGAATAACATGCTAAGTGAAATAAGCAAGACACAGAAAAGTCAAGAGTTGAATGTTTTCTCTCATATGAAGAAGCTGGAGAGGAAAAGAGGATTTTTTTTTTTTAAATGGAGATCTAATGAAAAGAGAAAACAGTTGAGTAGAAGGAGAGGATTAGGGGGAGGGAGGAGATATGGAAAAGGAGAGAAACTATGGAATTAAATTGACCAAGTTATGCTATATACATGTATATATCATAATAAATTTCACCTATATGTATAACTATAATGCACTCATTAAAAACAAATCAATGGAAGGAAGACCAAATAGAGGAGAAGAAGGGGATCAAGAAGAAGGAGGAGAAAAGGGAAGGAGGAAAGTATGGGGATTGAAATGGAGTAAATTATGTTACATATATTTATGAATATGTCAAGATGAACCCCTCAATTGTGTATAACTATAATGCACTAATAAAGATCACTTAAAAATAAAATCAGTAGGCTTGAATTGACAATTTTCTTTTAAAGTTAGCAATTATTTCAATGGATTTTGAAGTCAGTATTCACTGTATCATACAGAACAAGTCACTCAGTAATGCCAGTTTTTTCAAATGTTCCTACTTATAATGTGAGTGCTCACATTTTTCCCCAAGTAATTTTCCAAATTATTTAATTCATTTTTTTCACTAAAACCTAAAATACAAACAAATTCTATTGAAATTATCATTGAAATTATCATGATTGTACAACCTATCAGTTAAAAATTTTTCCAGAGTCTAGCTAACTCAGAAGCACTTAAGATAGAACTGATTTTTAACTGGGTCTGCTCCTATTTACTCATTGCCTTTAAGATCCTTTAAAGACAACCATGTTAACAATGAATTAACCTCACAGTTTGTGCTGACCAATTTCTATGTAACACCATTTTGGAAAGCTAAAAATTTAACTCAGATTGCTGAAATTTAGTTAGATATGATTTTCCATAAAACAACATATTTAGAAAGGCTTGTTTTTATATTAAATTCCTTTTCTTCATTATCTTGTGAAGCCATCCCAACTCCTTCACTTTATTAAAAGTCTTGTTTTTTTTTTCAAGGTGATAGTAACTGTCCTATTATTAGATCCAATATGATTTTTTTACTTGATTTTTTTTATCAGCATTGACAAAATGCTCTTCCTTGACCCACTTTTTTCTTTTAATCTCTGAGAAAGCACATATGTTTTTCACTTAACACTTCACTGGTGTCTTTATTTCGATCTTACTTTAGGTAGAGCCTGAGAACTTGAATGTCTCCCCTTCAGCCTTACAGCTAGATAAATCCTTCAGGCCTCACAAACCTTTTATTGATTTTATTTCCTCAAAAATTAAGCTTTTCTGTTTTCTGTCCTCTTTATAAAGTCATACCTTCCCTCCTGAACCTTTCTTCCATTGTTTCCCAATAAATATTTACTTTGAAAAACTGAAATTCCCTGTAGTAGTGTATGGCTATATTGCTGGATAATAAACAAGATATCTCTATGGCATACAATAATAGACAATGGCATTTGTTTATCATTAAAAGGCTGGAGGTTAGGGGAATCTCTCCTTGATACTGTAAATTAGTTCCATGTGTCTATTTTCTTCCTCATGGGAATAGCAGGGGTATGGCCTAAGCAGAAGAGAGCAAGCCCAACCAAACAAGCATATTTTGGGTCTCTGCTTATATCCTGTTGCTTACTGTCATTTGCTAAAGCAAGTCACAAAGCCAAACTCTAAATCAAAGGGTAGGGAAATAAACTTCACTTATGTATATGGAATAAATTCATACGGCAAAGGGCATATGAAAGGAGGCACTAATACTATACTCTATCATGTTCCCATACTATGATTAACTGCTGTCAACCTTCTTATCTCTAAGCACGAGAGTGTTCCAGACATCTCTTTTTCTCTGTCTATGCTTATTTCCTATTCGACCTTATGCAGTCTCTTATGACTTCTTTATCTGACAACTACCAAGTTCATTTCTTCATCCTGGACCTCACTCTGACCTCATTAGTGTATATAACTGTCTTCTGTACATATCTATTGGGTGACTAATAGGCATCTGAAACTCAAATTACCAAAACTTAACATTTAGCTTTTATACACTTTTCTTTCCATATTTGCCTGTTTTCTACACTTAACATTTTTGACAAATTACAGTGCCATTATTCTAGTAGTTTAGCTCCAAAATTTTAGGGTTTCTTTCATGTTACATTCATTTTCTCAGGACATCCTATTGGTTCTCTGTGTAAATTGTATCCAGAATTTCATTAATTTACATTAGCCATACTAGTCCTACAATAGCCCAAGTCCTGATCATTTCTTGCTTCTTAACTTGTTTCATTGCTTTTCCCTTTGCCTCTATATTCTTTGCTCAGGATGCCATAAGAAAATACCATAGAATAAGTGTCTTAAACAACAGAAATTTATTTTATGAAGGCTGGAAAATGCAAGATTGGCATTCTGGCTAATTCAGTTCTTGGTAAGTGGTCCCTCCTTGGCTTGTTAGACATCTTCCTTCTGGACCAAAAAGGTCATTTCATACTGCTGAAGGGAATTATTCATCAATAAGACATACTTTCTGTTCTTTAAAAGAATAGAAGGGCACCAAATAAATAACCTAACATTACATATCAAAGCCCTATAAAAAGAACAAATTAACACTAAAAGTTGTAGAAGACAGGAAATTATTAAAATCAGAGCTGAAATCAATGGATTGAAACAAAACAAAAATTTTCAAAATAGATATTTTATCTTTGAAAAATAGATAAAATTGATAAATCCTTAGTCAAGGTAATAAAGAAAAAGAGAAAACTCAAATCACTGAAATTCATGATGAAAAATGAAATATCTCCATGGACTTTATTAAAATTCAGACAAAAATCAGAAACTATTTTGAAAATCTATACTCCAATGAAATTGCGAATGACATCAACAAATTAAACATATGACTACCCAAATTGAAACAGGGAGACATAGAAAATTTAATCAATTTCAAGCAGTGAAATTGAAGATGCCATCAAAAACCTACCAACGGGCTGGAGTTGCGGCGAAGTGTTGGAACGCTCACCTAGAATGTGCAAGGCCTTGGATTCAATCCTCAGCACCAATAAAAATGAATAAATGCATTGTGTCCAACTACAACTAAAAATAAATATTAAAAGACAAAAACAAACACAAAACAAAACCTACCAACAAAGAAAAGCCCAGGACCAGATGGATTCTCAGCCAAGTTCTATCAGTTCTCCAAAGAAGAACTTACGCCAATATGCCTTAAATTATTCCATGAAATAGAAAAGGAGAGAACCCTTCCAAACCCATTCCATGAAGCTGATATCACCCTGATACCAAAACCAGACAAAGACATATCAAGGAAAGAAAACAGACCAATATCCCTCATGAACATGCATGCAAAAATTCTTTCACCACTTTTATTCAACATATTCCTGGAAACTCTAGCCAGAGCAATTAGGCAAAAGAAAGAAGTTAAAGGGATATGAATAGAAAAAGAAGAGCTCAACTATCTCTTTTTGTGGATTACATGATTCTATATTTAGAAGACCCCCAAAACTCCATCAAAAAGCTTCTTGAACTCATAAACAAATTTAGCAAAGTAGCATGATTTAAAATTAACACCCATAAATTAATTGCATTCCTATATACCAATGATGAATCAGCTGAAAGAGAAATCAGGAAAACTATTCCATTCACACTAGCCTAAAAAAATGCTTGGGAATCAATTTAACAAATGAGGTGAAAGACCTCTACAATGAAAACTACAGAACACTAAGAAAGAAATTGAAAAAAAACCTTTAGAAAATGGAAAGATCTCCCATGTTCTTAGATAGGCAAAATTAATATTTTCAAATGGCCATACTACCAAAAGCACTATACATATTTAATGATTTCCTATTAAAATTCCAATGACATTCTTTTTTTTCTATTTACTTTTTTTTATAATTGATTGTTCCATACATTACAGAGCTCTTGATAAATCATCTTTCATACATTTGACTCCATTGGGTTTTGAACTCCCATTTCTACCCCAAATACAGATAGCAGAATTACATCTGTTACATACTCACATTTTTACCTAATGGCATATTAGTGACTGTTTTAATCTGCTACCTTTCCTATCCCCTACTATCCCCCCTCCTCTCCCCTCCCACCTTCCCTCTCTGCCTCCTCTGCTGTTGTTCAATTCTCTCCCCTTTTTCCCCCTCCCCCTTGCCAAGGATATGCAAATGGTAGGAGACCTTCAATGATACACAAAAGTATAAGAGGTTATGATGGCCAATGACATTTTTCATAAAATAGAAGAAGCAATCATGAAATTCAATTGGAAAAATAAGAGGCCAGAATATCCAAATCAATCCTTAGAAAAATAATGCAGGAGGCATCCCAATACCACACCTTAAATTATACTCAGACCTATGTTACCAAAAACAGCATAGTATTGGCACAAAAATAGAATTGAAGACCAATGGAATACAATAGAAGACACAGAGACATACCCACACAAATACAGTTATCTCATGTTAGACAAAGGTGCCATAAACATATATTGGAGAAGAGAGAGCCTCTTCAACAACTGGTGCTGGGAAAACTGGGAATCCATATGTAGTAGATTGAAATTAAACCCCTATTTCCCACCCTGCACAAAATTCAAAATGGATCAAGGACTTTAGCATTAGGCCAGAGACCCTGTGCTTACTGGAAGAAAAAGTAAGCCCAACTCTCTGTTATATGGGCTTAGGAAAAGACTTCCTCAATAAGACTCCTAAAGCCTAAGAAGTAAAATCAAGAATCAATAAATGGGGTAGCATCAAACTAAAAACCTTCTTTTCAGCAAAGGAAACAGTCAAGAACATAAGCAGAGAGCCTAGAGAATGGAAGAAAATCTTTACCACCTGCAACTCAGATAGAGAGTATTAATCTCCAGGACATAAAAAGAACTCAAAAAATTTAACACCATTAGTGTATGAGTGTACCTTTTTCCCCACATCCTCAAAGCAGTATGGAGATTCTTTGGAAAGCTGGGAATGGAACCACCATTTGACTCAGCTATTCCTCTTCTCAGACTATACCCAAAGGACCTACAGGGACACAGCCACATCAATGTTTATAGCAGCACAATTCATAATAGCTAGACTGTGGAGCCAACCTAGATGCTCTTCAATGGATGAATGGATAAAAAAAATGGCATTTATACACAATGGAATATTAATCAGCACTAAAAAATAATAAGATCATGGCTTTTGCATGGAAATGGATGGCATTAGAGCAGATTATGCTAAGTGAAGTTGGCTGATCCCAAAACAACAAATGCCGAATGTCTTCTCTGATATAAGAGGGGTGACTCAAAATGGGGTAGGGAGGAAGAGCATGGGAAGAAGACTACCACTAAATAGGGAAGAGAGGTAGGAGGGAAAGGGAGGGGGAAGGGGAATTGCATGGATGGTGGGAGGAGATCCTTATTTTTATACAAAATACATGTATGAAGATGTGAGGAAAAAAATAGCGTTAGGTTAGGTAGAGAGAAGTGATGGGAGGGGAGGGGTGGGGATGGGGGATAGGAAAGATAGTAGAATGAAACATAATTATTATTACAATATGTATATATGTGACTGCATGACCAATATGATTCTGTAACTTGTACACTCAGAGAAATGAGAAATTATATCCCATCTGATTCAAATGTATGATGTATCAAAGTCATTGTACTGTCACGTATAACTAATTAAGACAAATTAAAAAAATTAACACCAAAAAACCCCAAAACACAGTCAATAAATGGGCAAAGGAACTGAACAGGCACTTCACAGAAGAAGAAATAAGAGTGTAAAAAATATATGAAAAAAATGTTCAAAATCTCTAGCATTTAGAGAAGTGTTAGATTCCATCTCACTCCAATGAGAATGGCAATTATTAAGAATACAAGTAACAATAAATGTTGGCAAGGATTTGGGGAAAAAGGCTCATTCATACATTGCTGGTGGGACTGCAAATTAGTGCAACCACTCTGAAGCAGTATGGATATTCCTCAGAAAACTTGGAATGGAACCATCATTTGACCCAGTTATCCCATTCCTCAGCTTATGCCCAAAGGACTTAAAATAACCATGCTATCATTTTGTAGGCACATCAATGTTTATAGTGTCTCAATTCACAATAGCCAAGCTATAGAACCAACCTAGGTGCCCTTCAACAGATGAATGGATAAAGAAAATGTGGTATATATATACAATGGAATGTTAGTGAGCTATAAAGAAGAATAAAATTGTGGCGTTTGCTGCTAAGTGGACAGAAGTAGAGAATATCATGATAAGTCAATTCCCCCAAAGCAAAGGTCTAATGTTCTCTTTGATATGTGGATACTAGCCCATAAGAGGGGAAGGAAGGGTACATACGTATAGAAGTTAATTGGATTAGACAAAGAGAATGAAGGGAAGGGAGTGAGGATGGGAATAGAAAAGACTGTAGAATGAATCGGCCATAACTTTCCTATAAGCATATGTGAATACACAACTGGTGTAACTTCATATCATGTTCAACCAGAAGAATGGGATCAAAATTATAATGGGTTGCACCCCATGTATGTATAATATGTCAAAATACAGTAGTGTCATGTGTATCTAAAAACAAATTTAAAAAATGTCACCTGCCTTCTTGGTGTGTTTTCATATGTCCTTTCCTCTGTATACAAACATAAGGACACCAGTCCTAATGAATTAGGACACAAACCTTGTGACGTAATTTAATCCTAACTTTTATTTCTGTAAAGGCCCTGTGTTCAAACCTAATCACACTGGTGGGGGGGGCTAGGGGTTTAATGTGTGACTTTTGGGGGAGACACAGTTGTTCAGTCCATAATAGATTCTCTTCAGTCTGTCTGCGACATAGCAGTGAGAAGTGATTCCATTAAATTATGTCTGTTATTCCACTTTTCTGCTCAGAAAACTCCACTGGTTTTTCCATTTCACTCAGAGCAAAACCTAGAGTCTTTACTGTGGCTGACACAGTCTTAGTGTGAAACTTTAAAATTTTATTTTTACCAAGGATTTTGTAGCCTTCTAACTTGCTTCAATTTCAAACTTTGTCTCTTGTACTCATACTCCCACCTTGAAAAATCCATAAGTTTGACATATTTAAACTATTTGGAGTAAATAGCAATTAAAAAAAAAAAAAACTAATAGTAGGGCTGGGGATGTAGCCAGTTGGTAGAATGCTTGCTCACATGCACAAGGCCCTGGGTTCAATTCCCAGAACCCCTCCCCCCAAAAAAAACACCCTCAAAAAATATAGTAAATAGTTCATTGGATTTATGAATTTTCAGAAATATTAAGTGATTTTTCTAAAGATTAGCAACTAAAAGTCAAGTTTCTACTGGAATTGAGATCTTCTATATCTACCTCTTCCAGAAAGAGAAATTTAAATTTATGGTGGAGAGTCAATGTATAGAATAGTACATTTCACTTTTTCCATTTCATACTGGGCTGTATCTAAGTATCTGGGGAACCAAATTATTGTGAAAAATAGACATTATTGTTATAATAGTTTGTTTAGACTTTGTCTTAAGTTAATTATTCCCTTTATTCATCATTACTTTTTGTATTTCTAATCTTTTTCCTTACTTAAATCACATAGAAATTCTTTTAGTAAAGGTCCATATCCACAACTCATTTTTATTGTGCCTAAAATGCTATTTCACCCTCATTCTTGGAAGATAATTTGGCTGGAAGTAGAATGCTAGATTGACAGTGATTTTCTCTTGTCACAGGAAGATATTATAATTTCTTTTGGCTTTATTGAGAAGTCAGCTGTAGGTCTGATTTTCGTTTTAGACAATTATTTTTTTTCTCTTGGGGTGTTTTTAACATGTTGTCTTTATCTTAGGTATTTTATAGTTTTCCTGAGATGTGTTTTGCAGTTTCACTGTGATATGTCTGACTGGTTAAAAAATAGGGTGGGGTTTACATGAGTTGGCAGATTCTTTTTTCCAGTGCCAACTCCCTAGATTCATGCTAGTGGTTTGGGTGATGGCCAGATCAAGAGGGTTACGAGTTAGATCCTGCCAGTTGAAGGGACCAGCATTTGTGACCTTTGGGGAAGAAAACAGAAAATGATACTAATATCCTTAAGTTCAGTATGATAGGAGGAGAGAGTATGAGGTCTGAGAGAGGGTTTTAGTGTACAGGAGAGGCTGGTGAGGAAATCTTGGAGATCATCATCCAGATTTTGTAAGTCACTTTAATTGTTTAGATTTCATATGTCATAAATATTTACTTATGCATCTGTCTCTTGGAATGTGGATATAAGAGGGCCAGGATTATTGTTCCATACTTAAAGAACATCCTTCAGCTGTTATTGGTATGTAATTGGTGTTTAATAAGTCCATGGTGATTGAATGAACTCAGTGGATACTCACAAAAGCCTTGTACAATAAGCATTACTTACCTTTATTTTATACTTGCATACAATAGAGGTTTAGAGAAGGTGAGTTTCTTTTTAACATAACAAGTTCAGACGTGATGAGGTAATTTCCAAACTCAAGTGTTTGGATTTTGTTTCTAGTAATTCTTCTTTATTTCATAGTGCCTTTCAGTCAGGGAGTGCTGAGAGTATAGAAAATATGCATGAATACATAAAATGACAGAATAATAAAATGTCTAAGCATTCTAAATGCAACTGTGGTTTCTTTTTTTTTCAGACAGAAAAGGGGAGTGCCCTTCATGAAGCAGCTTTGTTTGGAAAGGTGGATGTTGTGCGAATTCTGTTAGAAACAGGTAGCTATCATGGTTCATAGAGCCTGTCCTCCCAAATACTCTATTTCAGGAATAGACAAAGGAAAGTGACATTTTTATTCATGATTCTTCTTCTTTTCTTCAAATTGCAGAGATGTAGAATTGATCCTCTGGTGTTTAGATAAAATTGATATAAATGTGTACTTTTTTATTCAATAGATGCATCCATTAAAAAGGTCTTGGAAATTATTATTTTATAGATTTAAGTTGCATTTAAATGTACTAGAGAAATTAACACAGAGATCTCTGTTTTCTATAAGAAGAAGGTATTGGTCCCTGAGAAATTATAATAATTTGCTTGGTTTGTTGAACATCATATTTCTCTTAGGTTTTTTTTTTTGTGTGTGTGTGTGTGTGTGAACTATGGGAAACAGAGATTTGAGTTCCCTTTCCTTAAGGTAACAATTTTCCTTCTAGTTACTTCATCATCTGAGTAGCAATTGTTTGTTGGTTCTGTGACTTAATTTAAAGGGAACCTTTTAGAGGCAGTGCTTTGAAGGAATAGCACAGTAGGCTTTTTAATCTTCATATGTATATTCTGATTGTGATGAAATAAATTTTGAATTGAGGTCAGATATTTTTAAGAATTGAAAAATCACAAATTCATATTTAATCATCAATGTGAGTCATTCATGTTATAGACTATCACATGTTTATTTTCCTCTGTAAAAAAAATAAAATGAAAAACATTGACTAACTATTGTACTGTGATGTGCTTTTATACAAAGTTAACATTTCATGCATAGTTAAGTTTGATTCTGCAGTGTAGTGATATAATAAATAATTTGAGACACTCAATTAAATAAGTGCTGGTCATACATCTGAACACACATTTAAGCAAATACTTAATAATCTTATGATGAACTAACATCTGGGACCAGATCCTACATTGAATTTGTTTGCAGTTTGGTGTTTGAAAAGTTCATAAAGTTTTTGGGGGTACTGCAAACTATTCGCTACATTAAAATGTTTTTTATTATAATAATATTTTCAGAACTAAAATATTTAATTACTGTATTTTGGTCATACAGTTCAAGAAGTTTGTTCAGGTAAATGGTGAGTGTGACTGACATTGAACATAATCCAGCATAAACAAGTATCAGAGAGTATTTGGCTTTGTAATTGGAGAAAAAGTATTTGGACAATTGTTCAAAATAATTATATTTTTAAAATTCTGTGAATAAGAGTCTCCTTATATTCACGTAGTATATGTTTATTATTTATTAAATATTTTCACCATATGATACAGTATAAATCACATGACCAATTATACTTTAGGAATTGTCATTATAAATCAATAATATTTTTCAGTTTGATAGTGTACTATTTGGTTAACTAGCTGTCACCCCAAAGAAATTATAGGGCCCTGAAAAGCGGTTTTAAGCATTGGGTTAGTGACCTTTGAGAGTTAATTCATTATCAAGAATGTTCTTAATCTTTGGTAGCTTAATCTTTGTGTGTGTTTAATTTGTTTAAAATCATCTACAGTGCTTGGTCTATATATGTTTGAAATTATAGCAGTTCTATGTCGATAGTGAGGATCCTTTAGTGATGTATATCTGGTGGGTTTTCCTTTTTCTTTCAGGAATTGATGCCAACATAAAGGATAGCTTAGGAAGAACTGTCTTAGATATTCTGAAAGAACATCCATCTCAGAAATCCCTCCAGATTGCAACACTCTTACAAGGTAAAAGAACTGCTTAAATTCAAGATTAAAATAATACTATCATGGTTTCAGGCTTTTTAAAAAAAGTTTTTTAGTTGTTCATGGACCTTTATTTTATTTACTTATTTATATGTGGTGCTGAGAATCTAATCCAGTGCCTTGCAAATGCCAGACAAGCACTCGATCACTGAGCCACAACCCCAGCCCGGTTTCAGGCTTTTTGAGTTAGTGTTTACCTTTGAATGAACTTATTGTTTGCTTTTTTTTTCCTAATAAATTTTAAAAGTAATAATACTTTTTAAATGTTTTGTTTCTGTTTTCCAAGTACTTAGTATTAAAAAAAATTGAAGTATTTATTCACTATTTATTATTAAAATACTTTTAAAACATCTAATAAATATTTAGTGATGAAATTGAATTTAATAGGTTATATAAAATGATGACTAAGTATTATCTTATGTGTGAATGATTTTTTAGAGATTTTCTATCATTTTGTCTGATTTCTATGACTCTGTGAAGCAGGTAAATCAGATATTATTCTGCTTTTTTGCACATAAAACAAGCAGAAGCCTTGAGAGATTGTTTTGCTTAAACTCATATATGCTATGCTAAATGGCAGAGCTAGTACATAAATGACAGATTTTTTTTTATTGGTGGTTCACAACATTACAAAGCTCTTGACATATCATATTTCATACAAGAGATTGAAGTGGGTTATGAACTCCCAATTTTACCCCAAATGCAGATTGCAGAATCACATCAGTTACACATCCACAATTTTACATAATGCCCTATTAGTAATTGTTGTATTCTGCTACCTTTCCTATCCCCTACTATCCTCCCTCCACTTCCCTCACATCTTCCCTCTCTACCCCATCTACTGTAATTCATTTCTCTCCTTGTTTATCTTCCCATTCCCCTCACAACCTCTTATATGTAATTTTGTATAACAATGAGGGTCTCCCTTCATTTCCATGCAATTTCCCTTTTCTCTCCCTTTCCCTCCCATCTCATGTCTCTGTTTAAAGTTAATCTTTTCTTCCTGCTCTTACTCTGTTCATAGTTGCTCTCATTATATCAAAGAAGACATTTGGTATTTGTTTTTTAGGGATTGGCTAGCTTCACTAAGCGTAATCTGCACTAGTGCCATCCATTTCCCTGCAAATTCCATGATTTTGACATTTTTTTAGTGCTGTGTAATATTCCATGGTGTATAAATGCCACATTTTTTTTTATCCATTCATCTATTGAAGGGCATCTGGGTTGGTTCCACAGTCTAGCTATTGTGAATTGTGCTGCTATGAACATCGATGTGGCAGTATCCCTGTAGCATGCTCTTTTAAGGTCTTCAGGGAATAGTCCGAGAAGGACAATAGCAGGGTCAAATGGTGGTTCCATTCCGAGCTTTCCCAGGAATCTCCATACTGCTTTCCAAATTGGCCACACCAATTTGCAGTCCCACCAGCAATGTACAAGTGTACCCTTTTCTCCACATCCTCGCCAGCACTTGTTGTTGTTTGACTTCAGAGTGGCTGCCAATCTTACTGGAGTGAGATGGTATCTTAGGGTGGTTTTGATTTGCATTTCTCTGACTGCTAGCGATGGTGAGCATTTTTTCATGTACTTGTTGATTGATTGTATATCTTCCTCTGAGAAGTGTCTGTTCAAGTCCTTGACCCATTTGTTGATTGGGTTATTTGTTATCTTATTGTCTAATTTTTTGAGTTCTTTGTATACTCTGGATATTAGGGCTCTATCTGAAGTGTGAGGAGAAAAAATTTGTTCCCAGGATGTAGGCTCCCTATTTACCTCTCTTATTGTTTCTCTTGCTGAGAAAAAACTTTTTAGTTTAAGTAAGTCCCATTTATTGATTCTTGTTATTAACTTTTGTGCTATGGGAGTCCTATTAAGGAATTTGGAGAGTCTCTGATTTGATATCAAGCTCCTTGATCCATTTTGAGTTAACTTTTGTGCATGGCGAGAGAAAGGGATTCAGTTTCATTTTGTTGCATATGGATTTCCAGTTTTCCCAACACCATTTGTTGAAGATGCTATCCTTCCTCCATTGCATGCTTTTAGCCCCTTTATCAAATATAAGATAGTTGTAACTTTGTGGATTGGTCTCTGTGTCCTCTATTCTATACCATTGGTCCACCCGCCTGTTTTTGGTACCAGTACCATGCTGTTTTTGTCACTATTGCTCTGTAGTATAGTTTGGGGTCTGGTATCGCTATACCGCCTGATTCACACTTCCTGCTTAGAATTGCTTTTGCTATTCTGGGTCTTTTATTTTTCCAAATGAATTTCATGATTGCTTTATCTATTTCTACAAGAAATGCCGTTGGGATTTTGATTGGCATTGCATTGAACCTATAGAGAACTTTTGGTAATATTGCCATTTTGATAATGTTAGTTCTGCCTATCCATGAACAGGGTATATTTTTCCATCTTCTAAGATCTTCTTCTACTTCTCTCTTTAGGGTTTGGTAGTTTTCATTGTATAAATCTTTCACCTCTTTTGTTAGGTTGATTCCCAAGTATTTTATTTTTTTTGAGGATATTGTGAATGGAGTGTTTTTCCTCATTTCCGTTTCAGAAGTTTTGTCGCTGATATACAGAAATGTCTTTGATTTATGCGTGTTGATTTTATATCCTGCCACTTTGCTGAATTCATTTATTAGTTCTAGTAGTTTCTTTGTAGACCCTTTTGGGTCTTCTAGGTATAGAATCATGTTGTCTGCAAATAGTGATAATTTAAGTTCTTCTTTTCCTATTTTTATGCCTTTAATTTCTTTTGTCTGTCTAATTGCTCTGGCTAGTATTTGAAGGACTAAATTAAATAGAAGTGGTGAGAGAGGGCATCCCTGTCTTGTTCCAGATTTTAGAGGGAATGCCTTCAGTTTTTCTCCATTCATAATGATGCTAGCCTGAGGCTTAGCATAGATAGCTTTTACAATGTTGAGGTAAGTTCCTGTTATCCCTAGTTTTTCTAATGTTTTGAACATAAAGGGATGCTGTACTTTGTCGAATGCTTTCTCTGCGTCTATCCAGATGATCATATGGTTCTTATCTTTAAGTCTATTGATGTGGTGAATAACATTTATTGATTTCCGTATATTGAACCAGACTTGCATCCCAGGGATGAATCCTACTTGATCATGGTGCACAATTTTTTTGATGTGTTTTTGTATTCGATTTGCCAGAATTTTATTGAGGATTTTTGCATCTAGGTTCATTAGAGATATTGGTCTGTAGTTTTCTTTCTTTGAGGTGTCTTTGTCTGGTTTCGGAATCAGGGTGATGTTGGCCTCATAGAATGAATTTGGAAGAGCTCCCTCTTTTTCTATTTCCTGAAATAACTTGAAAAGTATTGGTATTAATTCTTCTTTAAAGGTTTTGTAAAACTCTGCTGTATACCCATCCGGTCCTGGGCTTTTCTTGGTTGGTAGTCTTTTGATTGCTTCTTCAATTTCATCCATTGATATTGGTCTGTTCAAATTGTGTGTATCCTCCTGACTCAGTCTGGGCAAATCATATGACTTAAGAAATTTATCGATGTCTTCACTATCTTCTATTTTATTGGAATATAGGTTTTCAAAATAATTTCTAATTGTCTTCTGTATTTTTGTAGCATCTGTTGTGATATTGCCTTTTTCATCCCGTATGTTAGTAATTTGAGTTCTCTCTCTTCTTCTCTTCGTTAGCATGGCTAAGGGTCTGTCCATCTTATTTATTTTTTCGAAGAACCAACTTTTAGTTTTGTTAATTTTTTCAATAGTTTCTTTTGTTTCAGTTTCATTGATTTCCACTATGATTTTAATTATTTCTTGCCTTCTGCTACATTTGCTGTTGTTTTGCTCTTCCTTTTATAGGGCATTGAGATGAAGTGTGAGCTCATTTATTTGTTGGTTTTTTCTTTTTTTGAGGAATGACCTCCAGGCGATGAATTTCCCTCTTAAAACTGCTTTCATTGTGTCCCATAGATTCCGATATGTTGTGTCTGTATTTTCATTTATCTCTAAGAATTTTTTTATTTCCTCCTTTATGTCTTCTGTAACCCATTGATCATTCAGTAACATATTGTTCATTTTCCATGTGATGTAGGATTTTTCCTTCCTTCTTTTATCATTGGTTTCCAGTTTCATTCCATTATGATCAGATAAGATGCATGGTATTATCTCCACACCTTTATATTTACTGAGGGTTGCCCTATGGCATAATATATGGTCTATTTTTGAGAAGGATCCATGTGCTGCTGAGAAAAAAGTATATCCATTTGATGATGGTTGATATATTCTATATATGTCAGTTAAGTCTAGGTTATTGATTGTGGTATTGAGTTCTATAGTTTCTTTATTCAACTTTTGTTTGGAGGATCTGTCCAATGGTGAGAGAGGTGTGTTGAAGTCACCCATAATTATTGTGTTGTGGTCTATTTGATTCTTGAACTTTAGGAGAATTTGTTTTATGAATGTTGTGGCACCATTATTTGGTGCATAAATATTGATAATTGTTATGTCTTGTTGGTGAATGGTTCCTTTTAATAGTATATAATGTCCTTCCTTATCCCTTTTGATTAAGTTAGTCTTGAAGTCGATTTTATTCGATATGAGGATGGCCACCCCTGCTTGCTTAGGAGGACTGTGTGCGTGGTATATTTTTTCCCATCCTTTCACCTTCAGCCTGTGTATGTCTTTTCCAATCAAATGTGTCTCCTGGAGGCAGCATATTGTTGGATTTGTTTTTTAATCCATGATACCAGCCTATGTCACTTTATTGGAGAGTTTAAGCTATTAACATTCAGAGTTACTATTGATATATGGTTTGTACTTCCCGCCATGTTTGATTATTTATCCTTTTTTAAAAAAATTTAATTTGTTTCTCCATGATTATCTTTCCCCTCGCCCTCTGTCTTTACCGAGGCATTTCCCACTGATGGTTTTGGTTATCGTTTTTCATTTCTTCCTTGTGTAGTGTTTTGCTCAAAATGCTTTGCAGTGCTGGTTTTCTGGCTGCAAATTCTTTTAACTTTTGTTTATCATGAAAGATTTCTATTTCATTGTCATTCCTGAAGCTTAATTTTGCTGGATACGGGATTCTTGGTTGGCATCCATTGTCTTTCAGTGTTTGAAATACATTGTTCCATGACCTTCTTGCTTTCAGTGTCTGTGATGAAAAATCCGTTGTTAACCTTATTGGTTTACCCCTGAATGTAATCTGCCTCCTTTCTCTTGTAGCTTTTAATATATTTTCTCTTTGTTCTGTATATTGAATATCTTCATAACAATGTGTCTTGTTGTTGGTCTACTGTGATTTTGTGTGCTCGGTGTCCTGTATGCATCTTCAATTTGTATATCTGTTTCGTTTTTTATTTCTGGAAAGTTTTCTGTAATTATTTCATTCAGCAGGTTACTCATTCCCTTGGTTTGAATCTCTGTACCTTCTTCTATCCCGATGACTCATAAGTTTGTTTTTTTTATGTTATCCCATAACTCTTGGATGTTTTTCTCGTGATTTTTTACCAGCCTTTCTGAGTTGGCTAGACTCTTTTCAAGATGATATATTTTGTCTTCATTATCTGACGTTCTGGCTTCTACTTGCTCCACTCTGTTAGTGATACTCTCAATTGAGTTTTTAATTTGGTTTATCGTTTCCTTCATTTCTAGAATTATTGTTTGATTATTTTTTATAATCTCTATCTCCTGATAAAGATGCTTAACTTCTTCTTTTATCTGTTTATGTAATTCATTCTCAATGTGTTCTTTCGCTGCTTGAATTTGCTGTCTCGTATCCTCTTTAAGGTTCCATTCCATCTGTCTAAGGTGTTCCTTGAGTTTTTTATATAACCATTTTTCTGATGACTCTAGGTCCTCCTGAATATTCAGGCTGTCCTGCATTGTTTGTACTCCTTTCCTTCCTTGCTTTTTCAAACTGCTCATGTTACTTCTTGTTCTGTTTGACTGCTGAGTTACTGTTTACTCCTATAAATTTATTTGATGCTTGGGAGGAAAGGTATTATAAGGAAGGGAAAAAGTCACTAAAGAGAATGAGAGTAAGCAGGTAGAATTCAAGGAAGGGGGATTAAGAAAATTGAAAAGAAATGAAAAGACAAAAGAAGAAAAAAAAAGGAAATAAAAAAATAAAAAAATAATAATAATAAAATAAAAATTAAAATTAGAAGAAAAAAAATTTAAAAAAAATTGGAAAAAAATTTAAAAAACAACAAGAAAGAAAAATGAAAATGAAAGAAAAAACCCAAATCATAAAAAAGAGAAAAAAAAAAAAAAACTAATAAATGCAGTCTTAGAGTTTGATTAACTTCTCTTCCAGTAGGTGGCGCTGTGCCCACCAGGCCAAGTTTCTCCTGTCAATACGCGGGAACCAATCACTGTGCAGCAGCTCCTCCTGGGAGTCTGGGCGAGTCTCTAATCCTGATTGCCTAGGGCCTCCTCTTGTGTCTAGTCACTTCCCCACTTTTCCTCTAGCCAGGCCCCTCTCACCGGTGACGCTCACCACAATACTGGCTACACGCCAGGTCTGCTGCTTCCGGGAGCCCTGTTTTCATGAACAACTGGGCACACTCTCCCTGTTCGCCATTCCCTCAGACCCTAAGTTTGTAGAGCTTGGGGCTGAGAATCCTCAGCAAATTTTAGTTGCCCTCCGGTAGCCACGCCCCCAGTAGCTGGTGCAAGAGACCTCAGTTGTCCGCACTGGTGGGAGCGGTAGCCAGGAGTTTGGAGCCGCGGGTCCCGCGCCACGTCTGATTTCCTTGGTCTGGCTATCGCGCTCATGGGAGAGCTGGGAGGGGCCCTTATGATTTCCCCGATGTGTGGAGAGGGAAGGCTAGGGGATTACACACCTGTAGCCGCAGGTTTCAATGAAGTTATCTCCTCCGCCACAGTCTGGTGACGTCAGTTCTCTGCCATGGTGGTATCTCTTGCAAATGGCGACAGTTCGTTTCCCTTTGCCGGGTGACCAATGCAACAGGTGGGTCCTTACTGTCTCTCCCAAGCCCCATTTCAAACCTGTGGCCACTACCTATGAAGGCTCGGTTGGCATTTACCTGTGTAGGATCAGAAGGGCTGACCAGTTGTTTCAGCCGGATGGATTAGTGCTGAGTCACAGCTGTTTGTCTGCAGGAAGCAGGCGAATGGGAGCTTGAATTCATCCGATCTGGGCTCAGTGTGTGTTCTGAGAGGCCCAGACTATTCGCCCCAGATCCACGTCAGCTCAGCATTGCCTAGTGATCCTGAGCAAACAGAATTTAGATTGTTTACGACTCCTTTTGCCCGCACATCTGAAGAGGTCAGAGACTTGATCTCTCCGCGCCTGCCACCATGTTGGAATCTCATAAATGATAGATTAACAACAACAAAAATTGTATTTAACTGAAAGAACATGAATTCTTTCCTTCCTAATCCAGTAGTACAAGATAATTCAGTTTTGCTAATCTTTTTTTTGATAAAGGTCATTTAGAACATTCGTAGTTCCAGTTTTTGGTTTCTCAAAGATTTGACTACTATTTAGGTACTAGTTTTTATTGCAGAATTGTATAGTATACTTCTCTATTTGATCTAAAACTTTTATGAAAAATTTAGGTTTAAATGTGTTCTCATTTGCTGGATGATTAGGCTTGGCATGTAGCATGTCACATTAAAAATCCAGATGTTCTTTTTGCCCTTTTTAATAGGCTTCTACTTGTTCAACAGTATATAACAGGAATGAGGAGGAGTAGGTTTCACTGGAAGTCTATTGGGAAACTTAACAACCTTTATCCTTGCAGCAAGATAAATGATTTAAAACCAACTAGGACAGGGGACATGTAAAAACAGGAGTCAACAAAGGTCAAAGAGGGGTATAAAGAACAAATGATCATTATAGTCTGTTTGTATTTCCAAAACCTTTCATGGAAGTTTAAGTCCCTACAATTTTCTTGTCAATAAAGAAGTTAATTGCAAGTCAAATACATACAGAGATGAATCAGAGAATCCAAGTATGACTTTTCATATAAATTCAAGCTAAAATCAAGTTGAATGAAAACTAAAAAATAAAAGTGGTACACATAATTTTTATCCCTTTACTCCTGTAGGCACTTGTGTTGAGTCTAGCTGAACTTAAGAACACAAAAAAACTGAAGCTTGTATATAACAAAACATCAAAATTGAGCCTTGTGCCCTTTGGGAGAAGTAAAATACATGTCTCCCACTAAAAAGAGGTCATGACATAATTTTACACATTTTTTAACATACTGCACTGGCTCATGAGTATGTTATTATATATAGGAGTAACTTATCTCTGCTCCCTTAAATGGTGAAGGGTCATTAGATACATGAGATTGTAATAGGGATATGAGACACCCTTAAAATTTTTCAAATTGTTGGCAAATTTCAGATGTAAACATATTATATATTTTACATTCCTTGATTTCACATCACTGCTGTATTTTAAATCTAATGAAAGAATTTGATATCAAAATAAGGCCAATTTTTAGTAAAATTTATAGATAAAGTTACTACCTTACAAAATTGTCATTCAGTTTACGTAATTGCCACATTATTCAGAAATTTTGAAGATAGAATTCCAGAGGTTGCTTTCTTTTCCAGTAGAATTTGTCCAGTAGATTTGTCCTTTGATTCTAAGTATATCAAATATTGTGTGCATAGTAAGCAGTATTTATGTTTTAACTGCTATTATTATTATTATGTCTATCAAAAAAGGAAAAATGATGGAGCTGGGGTAGTAGCTCCATGGTAGAGTGCTTGCTTATTATGTGTGAGACATAGAGTTTGATTCTCAGCACTGCATATAAAAAACAAAGGTCCATTGACAACCGAAAATACTAAAAAAAAAGTAAAAATGAGTGTGGGACATAACTCCAAGAATAATAGGAATGAATTTACTTTGTGGAAGTAAAATTAAATATGCAAATTATGCCTACCTCAAAGGATTATAACACTATTATAAAATAAACTTACCCAATTTCATTCACATTACCTGATAGGTGATTGAATTCATCTGAATTGAACATCTCTGTTCAATAGAGATGAACAGAAATGTTTGAATAGTCAGGTCTATTCAAAGTATCTTTCAGAGAGCTTTAAACCTTCAGATTGAAAAAAAATTAAGGAAACTAGGATTCTATTACATCCTAGTTCAAATTAAATCCATCTAGATTTACTTATATTTACTTATTTTTCTATTTATTTATTTATTTGGTGTGGTACTGGAGATTGACCCAGGGCCTCATGCTTTCTAGGTAAGCATTCTGCCATTGGGCTATATATCCCCAGCCTTAGATATATTTTAAGAAAATAATGTGATAAGTTTAGTTTTCAAAATAAAGGGTTCATGAGTTTTTCCCAAAGTATCTTTTGTATTTAAAGATCTCAAATTAATGACACATCACGAAGTTCTTATGGTTTTTTTGAAGTTCTTTGAAAACTTAAGATATACTTAAGATATGAGGAAATAAATGGAAAATGGATCATCAGAAGTAAAAAAAAAACTTTTACTTTTTGACATAAATGAATTTACTTTTTTTAACATAAATGAATTCAAGTATGTAATCTCAAAAACATATATACACAGAATATTTAGAAGGCGTGGGAAGAGCAACAGCCCTTGAAGAGCATGTACAGGAAGATACAACACAAGAAACCCGCATTTCATCTCCTGTTGAATCTCCTTCCCAAAATACCAAAAGTGAGTATCTAATTACAAAGCCTGGAAACTATATTACACTTGTATGTCCAAATTTGTCACGTATGCATAAGAAGGCTATCAGTTGTGAAAACCTCATATGAGTCATATCCTATTCTCTATATTTTATACATTTATTCAGTCAAAATTTATACAGTCCCTATTACTCGCTGGGGACCATTTGCAGACCTGACATACAGCAGTGGGCAAAGCATATTGCAGCCCTGCTGTAATGAAGTTCATATGAAGTAATATTTTATAGCTTTTTAAAATAGATGTATTTTTTTCTAGATTTATTGAGGTTTACTTAACAAATTATGTTTATGTTTACAGCATACAACATAATGTTGTATATGTAATACATTATGAATTAATTATTACAATAAAGCTAATTAACAAATTTATCTCTTCACATAGTTAATTTTTTTAAAGTGGTGAGAACACTTACTTAGGAAATCCCAGGTATATAATATAATATTAGTAACTATAGTCACCATGCTATACATTAAATCTCCAGAATTTTTTCATTCCCCTGTTATCTAAATTTTTAACCCTTCAATAAGTCTCTCTCCATTATCTCCACCCTCCATCCCTTGGCAACCACCTTTCTACTCTTTGCATTCATGAGTTAGACATTTTTAGATTCTACATATAATTGAGATCATACAGTATTTGTCTTTCTGTGTCTGCCTTACTTCACTCAGCAAAATGTCCTCCAGTTTTATCCATATTGTCCTAAACGATAGGATGTCCTTCTTTTAAGAGTGAAGGACACTGGATTACAATATGGACAGTATTAGGTGCAAACGAGCGCACACACACACACACACACACACACACACACAGAGTATATTCTTTATCAGTTCATTTAACAATAAACACTTAAGTTGTTTCCATATCTTGGCTATTCTAAATAATGCTGCAGTGAACATGGGGGCACACATATCTCTTTTAAAGTTATTATTATATTTGCTTTGAATAAATACCTACAAGTGGGATCACTGGTAGTTCTATTTTAAAATTTTTGATGAACTGTCGGGGTTTTTGGCCCCCCCCTCCTGACCAGCAGGAGAAGCGGGAAAAGCACACCCTGACCAAGATAAGCCAAGAAAGGTAAAGGTCCTTTGGCCGCCCACACCCAGTCCTCCCTCCTTCCCTCCCGGGAGGACAATCAGACGTGCCAAGGAGAACAGTCAAAGCAGGATCTCGTTTAATAAGGAAGTACACACAGCTTATATACTGCACAGGAGCCAATCAGAATAAAGGTCAGAGCGGTGGAGCAAGTTCATGTGTACACCCATTCCATAGTCTGTAAGGAAAGGCATGAGCAAGCTGTCCACGAGGGCAGAAGAGTCCTGGACCTATCCTGGAGATGGTCAGCCTCCTCCATAACCGCCCACAGCACCGCCTCCTGGCTGATTGCCAGGAGCCCTCCCAGCCACATATGCGGCCTCAAGACAAGGAAGCAGGCAGCCATGCCCTACAATGAACCATATAATTTTTGATTATAGCAATACAATTTTGCATTTCCACTATTTTCTCCACAGTCTTACCAACATTCATTTTATCTTTTTTGATAAGAAAGATGTGAGGTAATATCTCATTGTGGTTTTGATTCACATTTCCCTGATGATTAATTATGTTGAATACCTTCTCTTATACCTGTTGACACATTTGCATGTCTTTTTTTGGAGAAATGATTTTTCAGGACCTTAGCTCATTTTTTATTCAAGTTTTTGATATTTTCCTATTGAGACGTTTAAGTTCCTTATACATTTTGGATATTAATACCGATCAGATCTGTGATTTGCACATAATTTCTTCTGTTTCTTAGGTTGCCCTTTTACTTCACTGGTTGTTTCCTTTGCGGTACAAATACTTTTTAGTTTGATTCAGTCCTACTTGTCTATTTTTGATTTTGTTATCTATAATTTTGCTATTGTATCAAAAATAGAAATCATAGTTCAGATTAATGTCAAGAAGCTTTTACTCTGTGTTTTCTTCTGAGAGTTTTGTGGTTTCAATTTCCACATTTAAGTTAATTTATTTTAGTTGATTTTTGTATATGGTGTAAGATAACGGTACAATTTTATGTGAGATACACACACACACACATACACACACACATATATATTCCATTTTTTAAACACCATTTATTAAAGAGACCATTTTTTATGTATTTTCAGTTCTTGGTACACTTGTTGAAGAGCTGTAGTAATAAAAATAGCATAGCACTGGCATAAAAATAGACACAGACCAATGAAACAATTTAAAAACCCAGAAATAAACCCATACATCTATGGTCAACTGATCTTAAATATATTTTATTTCAGAATAAAAATAATAAGATCTATAGTATAAATGCTTGAAATGTTTTTCAGAATAATTAGAGGAATGTTTACTTTTCTGAGACTGCTAAGAAAAGTTAATATTTACATATAACCTATGAAATATTCATGTTTGGCAGGTTATATGTATTATTTATTTGTTCCTTCTGTGTTTTCTCTTTATATCATTTTAAAGTTATGATTCTCTACTTTTCTAATTTTTTTTTGTTTAAAGTTCTACTTATGTTTATTGAAGCTAGGAAGTAGGCTCTCAGTACAATTTCAAATTTGTTAATAAATCATCAGATGATTCTGTCAGTGAGGTAAAGTGCCAGTAAAAGATTACTTAAAAATTAATTCCTATAATAAATAAAGCTATAGGAATTATAATTCCAGGTGTTTTATGTATTACAACTATGTAAACTTTCAAGTCTTGTTTCTATTTGAGAAAGAATAAATACAGGCAAAATTGGAATCTCTTGTTTGTTAATATTCTTGTGTTATAGTTTAATACCTTCTACTTATTCTCATTTATCATATTTTGAGTTTTCATATTTTTATTATTTAATGTTAAGTTTCAGCAGTAATCTTTGTTGAAATCTGATAAAATTACTGTCTTTTTATAGGTGAAACTGTGACTGGAGAACTATCAAAACTCTTGGATGAAATAAAGCTCTGTCAAGAAAAGGATTATTCTTTTGAAGATTTGTGCCATACAATATCAGATCACTACTTAGATAACTTGAGCAAGATTTCAGAGGAAGAACTTGGGAAAAATGGAAGCCAGAGTGTAGTAAGTAAGAGGGGAAATGAAGACAAAGTGTTTGTCTTTGGTAGTTCAGTATGTACACGTAAATGGCATGGGATTTGGTCATTGTCAGATTATCAGATTCCACCACTATTGAATGCCAGTCTTTCTTTGTTTTTCTCTAATTTTCATTGGGGTTCTATGCTCATTGAATGTGCAGTGGAAGAAATGCTTTGATGTATAACTTATAATTTGTGATGGTCTCTCTATTGTCAGACTCTCATAATACTTGGAGTCATAATTTCTTTAGTTATGTTCATTTAGTTTTATTGAGCATAATTTTATTGGGTCCCAAAGAAAATTCCCTTTGTCAATCTTCCCCATATTCTCTATAAAAAAGTCTAATCCCTCTTCAAAAAGATTGAGAGAGCCAAGCTATGTGTCTAGCTCCTCAGTCACTCCTTAAGTCATAGTAGGAGAAAGAAAGTTAAATCTGTATATTTAAAAAATCTGCAAATCCCAAGGGGATTCTCCCTTATGAGCTCAGAATCTAAAGTATGAGTTAGAGATTCTTGTTTATTATGGATTTTTTAAATATTTATTTTTTAGATGTAGTTGGACACAATACCTTTGTTTTATTTATTTATTTTTATGTGGTGCTGAGGATCGAACCCAAGGTCTCGCACATGCAAGGTGAGCACTTGCTCTACTGCTGAACCACAATCCCATCCCTCATTATGGATTTAAATTTTTTTTTTAGTTATAGATGAACACAATGCCTTTATTTAATTTATTCATTTTATGTGGTGCTAAGAATCAAACCCAGTGCCTCACATGTGCTAGCCAAGTGCTCTACCACTGAACTACATCCCCAGCCTTCATGATGGATTTTTATATGCACACAATAACAAGCAAAACTGTAGAGAATCAATAAACTTAAAATTAAGATTTATAAATCTACTTTTGTCCTATAGAGGAAGGATTGATAGTATCTACTGGTAGTAAAGAAAATACATTATTATGATATAAACCATTTACTCACTTTTAGAACCTTAGAGAAACTTTATACTTTACACAAAAGCCAATAATAGACTGTGTTAAGTATGTCGTATTATTTGTGAAAACTAAAAGTATGAAGCATAATGACTATCCATATATATATAAATTTTTTTAGTTGTTCATAGACCTTTATTTCATTTATTTAAATGGGGTGCTGAGAATCGAACCCAGTGCCTCACACATGCCAGGCAAGTGCCTTATCGCTGAGCTACAGCCCCAACTCCTGTCCATATCTATTTTGAGAACATTTATTTCATGTAGTTACTTAAATAAGTTATGACACTGTTTCCCTGAATACATTTGCTAATCTAGTTCCATGGCTAAACTTACCTCCTATGCCTGCCTTTTTTTTGGTTTCCTTTTTTTTCTGCACTGTATTTTGTAAGGCATCATATTATTAACCACCCCGCCAAATTATTTATGAATATTTAAAAAGTAATTTTTACATGAATACTTACAGGTTTTACAAAATAAAAATTTTATATTAATGAAGTGCTTATGATGTTAGACAAGATTCCATTTGAAATCTAAAATAGATGATATCTATCTTGAAATTACAAATCAGTTGCATTTTAGCATTTTTTGAAAGTCACTTATAAATTAAAACATATTTATTACTTAGAATTTAAAACACATTTGTCCTGCAAAACTGATGCATGATGCTTGACTTTTTATATCTGTTAATATATTAGATATTTTATATCTGTTATATTCAGACTCTCATTCTCTAAATATTTCTCTAAACTGGTATCTTCTTGCTCTCTATTTCTAAACTTACAAAAACTTTTCAAGCTATTCCAAAAATCCTAATTTTTTAGACCAGTGGTTTCTAAACCTTTCTTTTTGTATATACCCTTAGTAAAGAAATTTTGAGTGCACATCCCTAATGTATTTGTTTACAAATTATGTGTACCTATTACTATCCTAACAATATGTGGTGTGAATTATGAGATATTTATTATTCAGTAAATTCAAAATGAGGAAGGCAAGGAATAGAAGAATAGAAGCTGTAATTTTTTTCTTTTAATCAGTATTTTATGTTCTCTGTGGTCTGTGCATTCTGTTTGGAGACCATGATAGAAACTTTTAGGAGGTGATAGGAGGATCTTTTGATAATGAGAGGGTGATAGTTTGGGGAAGAGATGGCCAAAATCTTTTCTGGCTTTTTTTTTTTAAATAAGCAGAAGACTGTATCGTGATAGTGGCAAGAGAGAGATTGTTTATAAATTGAATTTAACTCCTTGAAATTTGAACCCATATGTTCCTACACTACCCTTTCTTTGTTCCTATGACAACCTATAGTGCTTTTGCAACTGTTATCATAGAAAACATTAAAAGTCACCCAAGGCAGAAAAGCAGATAATATATATGATATTAATAGCTAGTATTTATTTATTTGGAGTAGTAAAATTTAGAAAGGGGAAAGATGAAAGATAAGATTAGAAGGCTAAGTAAGGTTAGGTCATAGATAATTTTGAATGGCAGGCTAAGAATTTTGGTATTTATTTTTTAGGAAATGAGAAAAATCTAAGGGATTTTGGGCAGATAAAAGACATCAATGGAACTGGCTTTTCAGAAGATGAATATTTTAGAAACTTGTTATTGAATGTTTAGAAAGTAATCCAATTACATTGGCCCTTCCCTATAACCTGTGTTGTTTGTTTTTATTCCCTGTTTAGTTGTATATATTTATTTCCATTCATCAAAAATGTGTTTCTGGAATATTGTTTTGAATTATCCTCTCAAATTATGCAGGAAGCTTAATGAAGCACCTAATATAGATGGTTATTACTGTGTTTGGAGTTATAGATTTCTAAGATCAAAATGAAATATGGTTCTTGATTTCAAAATGCCTGTCTCACAGAGCCTTCAATACAGTTAAGACCAACATATAAAACAAATATATATTACCATTTGACATTTAGTGGGTACTTGGTATTTCCTATTCTAGTGCTGTACATAATTTAGGCCCTATTAAGCAATCCTAACAGTGAAGTTATAGATTTAGGAAATGACTCATATTGTAAGTGGCATATGAGGATTAAAATCAGAGTCAATTTTTAAATTCCCAGCTACATTTCTTATTGTAAGGTATCCTGTGGCCAAAGGGAAAAAAAAATTTTTAAAGGGAGAGATAAGTGAAGATTTATAGGTATTCATTGAAAGCTATATTTATGGGTAAGGAGGGACTAAAATGGAGTCCTGGAGGAAGGAGAAATGTGCCTTATACCTGTATTGGAACGAATGAGAGGTTTCAGCCTAAAAGACAACGTATTGAAAAGCATAGAGGAAAGAATTAGCATATAATTTGAAGAGAACGGTTTACTATGAGAATTGGTTTTGAAAATACTTGAAAATAAAGTTGGATAAGTAACTATAATTCCTACCACTTATTGAGAACTCAAAATACTACTGAGATAGTAGTATTCTTCCCATTTTATAGATGAGAAAGTGGAAACACAGAGAGCTATAATGACTTTCCAAGTTCACAGTGTTTAAGACGGTACTAAATATCTGGCTTGTTCATTGTAATATGAAAAATAATTCCAAAAGTAGTTCAGATGAGATAAAATGAAAGTAAAACATGTTTTGTAGCATTCCCGTTATTCACAAATGTGTTTACGTACTAGTGGTGTGACTTGAATTTGGGGAGTATTTTTGCTCTTAGGTCAGTGTAACTTTTATTGCCTCTTTTCTTCCAATAGAGGGCACTCTGAGTCAGGAATTCAAATATAAAATCAGCCATCTTATGTAAGAACTTTATTTTTGTACCGGATTTCTTTGGTTTTATAAGTATTAACATTAAGGTGGTAGTTGGAACAGTTTTACTATATAAGTGAATTTAGAATTAAATTCTTATTAGAATTAAATTTATTCAATCAGCGGCTTTGTATTTAATGTAAAGGCCAGTTCAAGTTAAAAGTACCTTTGTCTTACACACATTTTAATCCAGCAGTCTGTTCTAAATACTCTTATAATATGCATATGAATCCATTTTCCAAGTTGGATTAGGACATTATATAATACAGAATGTAGATTTTGAAGAAATATAAATATCTTCACATTCTTTACTAACTCATGAAATTTAGGTTTTTGAAAGAATACAAAATTATTGGGAAAAATTTTCTGTTACCTGCATTTGTTTTCCCAAGCCCTATGTTTGTTTTTCTCTCCACATGTATAAACAAAGTATGCAATTCTCAGAAGTGAACTCATCATGCCAAAGGTAAGCTGATGAAGAACATTAGGGCAGATTTGATCTAGTTTTCAGGAAAACTTTTTATCTTAGATTTAAAATGGAAAAAGCATTTTTACCTCACTACCCTGTGTCTCTAAGAAATAAATAAGAAGCTTGCAGGATGAAATGCTGCATGCTTTTCTTCTCCTGAGAGAGAACCTGGACATAAGCAGCATCTGGAACATTTGGTTTAAAACGGGTTGTACTGATGATTTTTTTTGTTTTGTTTTTTGCAGTATCACACAGCCAGTACACTTCTTTTTTGCTATTTCACTTTTTTTTCCTCCATAACATCTGTAATTACATTTCAGCCCTTTGAAGTATGAGATGTTTTATTTTAGTATGTCAGGATTTCAAGATTCACCTTGAAATATCTACATTTACACTAAGTTTCTATAAAGTATCTTGAGAGTGCTTTCCAGAGGAAGGGTTCTTGATTTTGGAAATATACTTAATCTGGTGCAAAAATCATCAATAGAGTAAAATTAGATTTTCTAAAAACAAATGGTGTTTCTGAAACAAAGTTTGCTTTCAAACACATGCTAACTCAATTTCTAGAGTTTGTGATCAGGAATGTACCAATTTTAGAATTTTCAGAGTCCTTAATGACTGTTTTTTTCCAGTTCTTGTAAGAAATAGTTCCTTTGAAAGTGAATATTCTAAAATATAAATAGTGAGTTTTTTTAAAGGATTATAACTGATTCGTTAGCATATTGAATTATTTTTTATAGTGGAGTTAATTCCTAAGCTGTGCAAACTATTATCTCACTAGATGTGGTGTTCAGAAGATAATTTTTAACTCCAACAAGTCATGTCTTATATAGTTAAACAGGTTTTGAAAGTTGTGACTCAAGGCTGCTGGGTATTTAGCCAAGCCTTGGATTCTCCTAATAGATTTTCCAGGAATCAGGGAATACATGGAACTAGGATTCTATTGACCTGTGGTAATACTTTGAAACAATATGAAGTACATAGATGTTCATAGATACACACACACACACACACACACACACACACACACATATATTTTACATGTAAAAAATCTGGAATCAGAATGGTTAGATTTTTGTCTTTACACTCACCTCAGTAAGAACTTTTTGTAACTATAGTGAATCTAGGTAGATTTTTGAGATATTCTTCTGAACTTTTAACACAATTGCTTTTACATTTCAAGATATATCTTTTTCTGCTTTGTCTTATAGATGTATACATTTATATATTATTAGTTATAGACTCCTCTATGGTTGGATCTTTATTTAATTGATATGTCATCTTATCCTGTCTAACATTTGGTGATCTCTCAAAGTTCATTGGGTGAATAAGTGAATAAAAGGGCAACAAACACGATATGTAAAAGTGCATATATTCTTGTAAATAAACAATCAGCAGTGCAAAACATGTTTAATTATTTGGGGATGAATTACAGAATGCAAGGAGAGATTTTTCTTTCCAAGCACAGAATCTCAGCCAACTTTCTTAGGGAGGAAATAGTCTTAGAGTTAAGGTATGAGGTTGTGAGTTGCAGACTTGGTTTTACAAGCCTGTTCAGTTACTTACTATTGGGTGACCTTCAGAAGTTATTTGATATTTCCAAAACTTTTCATCAGTTAAAAACAAAATTACTATAGTTTTCTGTCAGCTGTAGAAAATAGCTATTTTATTTTCTTTTGTGCTGCTAAAGACATGCCATTTTAATTTTTGTGTTTTATAGACTTTGTTCCGACTTGCTGATTTCATCAATGCTTATGTAGACAGGATTTCTTAAGTGGCATTTCAAATATTTGGTTCTAGCTGAAGTGTCCATCAGTGGACGAGTGGATAAAGAAAATGTGGTATAGTCAATGGAGTTTTATTCAGCCATAATGAATAATGAAATTATGTCATTTGCAGGAAAATGGATAGAACTGAGACTATTATGTTAAGGGAAATAAGCCAAACTCAGAAAGTCCAGGGTTATATGCTTTCTCTCATATGTAGATGCTAGAGAGGAAAAAGGAAAAGAAAGATGTGTGTGTGTGTGTGTGGGGAATCTCATGAAAATGGAAGAGAGATAGTAGAGGAAAGGTACCAGAGGGAAGAAAGAGGGGAGGGAAAAGGGAAATACTGGGTAATGATTTTGGCCAAATATATTGTTACATCATGTGCATGCACAAATATGTAACAACAAATCCCACCATTATGTATACCTGTAATATACCAGTAAAAAATATGGGGAAAAACTCACAGATAATGTTATTTAGTTAAAAAAGTTTTTTTTGGTTCTTGGATTGGTCTTAATATTTTACTTTGAAAAAGATATGTCTCAATCAAATTTGGACACCTTAGGAATATATAATATAATAAATATTGAACTTACATGATAAATCATCTAAAAGTTATGAGCTTAAGATAGAAACACAGAATCCAGTGGGAATTAATATAATTATATATATATATATATATAATCCTATGTTTAGATTTCTAAAAAATCATTAGTATAAGTACAAGATGGAAGAGATTTATTTTGGGAGGGTAGTTCATATAAATTTGGGAGATATTTAAGTCAAACATGGTGGTGCTTATCTGTAGTCCCAGCTACTTGGGAAACTGAGGCAGGAGAATCTCTTGAGCTCAGGAGTTTAAGACCTATTTGGGCAACATAGAAAGATCCAATCTCAAAAAAAAAAGTTTTGGGATATTTATGTTACAGCAGCTGCTTTGTGAGCCAGCAGTGAGAATCAGCCACTAAAAGTCAATAAACAGTTAACAAACTATGATGTCTGAAAAACAATTGTAATACTAGACACTAGCATTTATTAAACACAGAATTTTAACTAGGTACTAGGCATTGTAATAGCATGATAAAATCATTTCTTTATTCCTCTCAACATTCCCAAAGACAGCTTTTTTGTTTTTGTATTTAGTCCTCAATTTGGGAATTAGAAATAAAACAACTTAAGCTACCAAAAGGTAAATCTAAGATCCGAATTTAGGTTTAATGTTTTACAAATTCATGATCCTAATCATTAGGTAATTTTGCCTTTTCTTAGTATTGTCCAGATTGACTTTCTCTTACCTTTTCATCATCCCTGACATTTTTGTGGCCCTCGACTTTCATTACCTCTTACCTCAATTATTGCAAGAGCCTCCCTCTTATATATCCATCTGCTCCAATTTATTCTGATCACTGCTGCCAAATGAATATGCCTTAAGTGCAGTTCTGATCCTGTCATTGTCTTACTCAAACTTAGCACTGGTTCTCCCTGTAAAAATGAAATGTGAACTTCTAACTCAAAGTGAAGCCCCTCAATTTCTAGTTGCAGTATTTATTTATGGCTTTATCTTTTTTTGGTACCAGGGATTGAAGCCGGGGCACTTAACTGCTGAGCCACATCCCCAGTCCTTTTTCCTTTTTTATATTTTATTAGAGACAGGGTCTCACTGAGTTGCTTAGGGCCTAACCAAGATGCTAAAGCTGGCTTTTAACTCAGGATTCTCCTGCTTCAGCCTTCTGAGTTGCTGGGATTACAGGTGTGTGCCATTGTACCTGGCTTATGGCTTTGTCTTTTAATAATGTCTTAGATAAACATAATGCTTCAGTAAAATAGGATACTCCCAAACAAATACTGTCTTTACTTATTTGTTTCTATGTTCACAATGTTTTATCTGTATAGAATTCTTTTTTCTACAGTCTTTACCTTTTTAAAACCATTCTTTACAATACCTTTTTAAATCTTTCTGTTTAGACCCAGAATTTAGATCAGATATCATTATGTTATATTTATAAGTCTGTATATAAATTCTGTAATCTGCTTGGTATTATTTATGCATAGTCTTTCTTGAATTTGCTTATAAACTACTTGATGATGGAAAATATTAATGTATATGTGTGTGTATCTTTAGTATAGCTACCTCTGATATACTTAATAAACGTTTATTGAATTGATACAACAGGACATAAATCATGAAAAAGTCTGTTTGAGACCTGCATTTTGATGCAGACCTGTGAGAAGAGCTCTAAGATGAACTGTTTTGTAACTCATTGATTTTTCAAAGGATGAGTGCCTCACCAATTTGTCTTGAAGACAAAATGAAATACCTAGTTAAAGTAAATTATCAACTCTCTTATAACTTCAAATCACTAGTATTTAAGGCCATGTTATATCTTTCTTATGTAATAATTTATCTTTCTCACTGATAACAAGGAAATATCATACTACAAATACCATATTTGATTCCTGCCGATATATGTAAAGGAAATTAATATAAGAATAAAGGAAATTATGTTTCATTACTTATATTATTAATATTCAAATTCCTTAATATATTTGAATTCCTTCATATAATTCTGTGTAATTGAGAGGACTATTTTTGAAGCAGTTTTTTCATCTAATCATATGGAAAATGGGCTTCACTGAGCATGTTATTTTTTTTCTCCCAAGTTTTAATGATTCTTATATATTATGATGTACCCCATTGATGATGCATATTATTTTAGTGTGCATGTTCTCTTTTTTTTGGTTTTTCCCCATATTTAAAAAAATATTGCATTATTTTTGTGTATAACGGTAGGATTTGTTGTTACATATTACTGCATTCACACAAATAACAATATAATTTGGCCAATATCCCTCCCCAGCACTTTTACTCCCTCTCCTTCTCCCACCCCCTAGTGTCTTTGTTTTTTCTACTAATCTCTCTTTGTTTTTCATGTGATCACCCCCACCACTTTTCTTTTCCTTTCTAGCTTCCAGATGAGAGAATTTGACTTATTTGCTTAACCTAATGGTTTCAAGTTCCATTCATTTTCTGACAAATGACATAATTTCATTCTTCTTTACGGCTGAATAAAATTCAGTTGTGTATATGTATCACATTTTCACAGACACCTAGGCTGATTCCATAGTTTGGATATTTAGAATCGTGCTGTTATAAACATGGGTATGCAAGTATCGCTACAGTATGCCGATTTTAATTCTTTAGGATAAATATCAAGGAGTGCAGTAACTGGGTCATGTTGGTTTCATGCCTAGTTGTCTGAGGAAACTTCATATTGATTTCCATAGTAGTTGTATGAATTTACAATCCCACCAACAGGGTAAAAGTGTTCTTTACACTGTTGTATTATTTTATTACTTTGGTATTGTTTGTTTTATTGATGTCTGTTATTCTGACTGGTATGAAATAAAATCTCAGTGTAGTTTTGATTTGTGTTTCCCTAATTGCTAATGATGTTGAACATTTTTTTCTATATTTATAGGCCAGTAGTATTTTTCTTTTGAGAAGTGTCTGTATAATTCACTTACCCATTTATTAATTGGGTTATTTGATTTTTAGTATTAAGATTTTTGATTTCTGTAAATATTCTGCATATTAATACTTTGTTAGAAGATTAGCTAACAAAGATTTTCTCCTATTCTTTAGGTTCTCTCTTTACATTCTTATTATCTCATTTTCTGTGCAGAAGATTTTTAATTTTATGCCATCTCACTTATTAAACCTTGGAATTATTTCCTGAGCTTTAGGGGTCCTACTGAGGAAGTTGTTGCCTGCACCTATATGCTGGAGTATTGACCCATTTTCTCCCTTAGGATTTGCATAGTTTCTGGTCTAATTTCTAGGACTTTGATCCATTTTGAGTTGCATTTTGTGCAGGGTGAGAGAGAAAAGTCTACACTCATTCCTCTACATATGGATAACCAGTTTTCCTGGCACCATTTGTTAAAAATGCTGCTTTTCTCCAATGTCTTTTTGGCACCTTTGTCTAGGACCAGATGACTGTAGATGTATGTTGGTCTCTTAGATTCTGTACCATTGGTCTATGTGTCTTTTTATGTCATTTGTTACTGTGGCTCTGTAATACAATTTGTATACAGGTATTATGACACCTCCAGCATTGCTTTTTTGGCTTAGAATTGCTTTGACTATTCTGGACTTTTATTCTTCCAAATGAATTTTAGGAGTTTTTTTTTTTTTTTAGTTTTTTTAAGAATGTCATTGGTATTTTGATATATTGAATCTGAATATTGCATTTAATAGACTGGCCATTTTAACAATATTAATTCTGTTTATCCATTAATATGGGAGGTCTTTCTATTTTCTAGTATTTTCCTCAATATATGTATTCAGTGTTTCATAGTTTGCATTGTAGAGTTGTTCAATTCCTTGCTTAGATTTATTTTTAGTTCCTTTTTTTGGGGGGGGCGGTTATTGTGAATGGGATTATTTTCCTTATTTCTTTCCAGCAGGTTCATTGTTGGTATACAGGAAAGCTACTGATTTTTTATATGTAGGTTTTGTAACCTGCTACTTTTCTGAATTGGCTTATTAGCTTTAGCAGTATTTTGGTGTAGTTTTTTGGATCTTCTAAACATAGGATCATATCATCAACAAATTGATAATTTAACATCTTCTTTTCCTATTTTTATTTCTTTTATTTCCTTCTCTTATCTAATTTCTCTGGCTAGAATTTCTAGCACTATAGTAAATAGGAGTGGTGAGAGTGAACATCTTTGTCTTGTTTCAGATTTTAAAGGAAATGCTAACAGTTTTTCATTTTCTATGAGGTTGGCTTTGGGTTTTTTTTCTTTGTGTGTGTGTGTGTGTATGTGTTTGTGGTATCTCTTATGATGTTTAGGTCCTCTGTCCCTAGTTTCTTCAGTGTTTTTATCATGGAATCGGTGCTGAATTTTGTCAAAGGCTTTATCTGCATCAATTGAAATGAATAAGTGATTTTTGTCCTATATTTTGTCTGTGTGATGAATTATACTTATTAATTTGTTTTTGTTTAACCATCCTTGCTTCTCTGGGACAAGACCAAGTTGGTCATGATCTACAGTCTTCTTAAATGTTGTTGAATATAATTTGTTAATATTTTATTAAGGATTTTTGCATCTATTTTCATCAGGAATATTGGCAGTTTTCCTTCCTTTATGTGTCCTTATCCAGTTTTGGTATAAGTGTGATGATGGCCTCATGGAATGAATTTACAAGTGTTTCATAGAATAATTTGAGGAACATTGGGATTAGTTATTCTTTTTTTTTTTTTTTTTTTGGTGGTACTGGGGATTGAACCCAGGGCCTTGTGCATGCAAGGCAAGCATGCTACCAACTGAGCTAGATCCCTAGCCCTGGGATTAGTTATTCTTTAATGGCCTGATAGAATTCAGATGAGAATTTATTTGGTCCTGGACTTTTCTTTGCTGAAAAGCTTTTTATTATTGCTTCTATCTCATTACTTACTTATTGGTCTGTTGAGATATTGGTCTATGTCCTGTTGATTCAGCTTTGGCAGGTCATATGTGTCTAGAAAAATATACATTTCTTCTAGGTTTTCCAATTTATTGGAGTATACATTTTTGATCCACTGGGTTTCTGTGATGTTTGTGGTAGTTTCTTCTTTTTCAGTTCTAATTTTATTAATTTGGCCTTCTGTCTTTTGGTTAATTTAGTTAAGGACTTATAAGTCTTATTTCTCTCTTCACAGAAATACCTCTGTTTCTTTGATCCTTTGTATTTTTTTATTCTTAATTTCATTGATTTCAGCTCTAATATTAATTATTTTCTTCCTTTTACTGGTTTTGATTCTAAGAATTTTTTACATTTTCTCCCTGATTTCTTTTATCACACATTTGTGTGATAAAATTGTATTGTCAAAATTGTATTGTTCAATCCCTGTGCCTTTATAGTTTCTGTAGGATTTTTTTGGTGTTAATTTCTAATTTTATTCCATTATCATCTGATAGGAATTATATATATATATATTTATTTATTTTTTTAATAAAAGTTGTCTTGTGGCCTAAAATATGGTCTATTTTGGAAAAATGTTCCATGAGCTGCTGGAAAGAAAGTATATTCAGCTGTTATTGAATTAAATATTTTATAGATTTCTGTTAAGTCCATTTGATTTATAATATTTTTCAGGTCCAAAGGGTCTTTATCGAGGTTATATTTTGATGTTCTTTCTAATGGTAAGAGAGGTGTGTTAAAAAATCACGCAGTGTCACTGCACTGGGGTCTATTCAAGGCTTTAATTAAAGTAGTGTCTCTTTTATATAATTAGTTGCACCCAAGTTTGGGGTATAAATACTCATTATTATTATGTCTTCTTGTTGGATTGTTTCTGTTACCAATATGAAGTGACCTTCCCTTGTCTGTTCTGGTTAATTATGGTTTGAACTCTACTTTGTCAGATATGAGAGTAGCTATCCCTTCTTGTTTTGGGCCTTCATTCATATGGCATATCAGTTTCTATCCTTTCACTTTTAGCCTTTGTCTGTCTTTGCCTGTAAGGTGAGTCTCTTAGAAACAACATATAGTTGGTCTTGTTTTTAATCCATTTTGCCAACCAATGTTTTTTAACTGAAGAGTTGAGAAAATTTACATTTTATTATACAGAGATGTTTATTAATTCCTACCATTTCGACTTATTTCTAATTGTTAATTTTGTTTTTTTTTTTATTTGCTTAGTTTCTCTTCATGAGATTTGTTCATGTGAGCTCTGGGCTGTGTTTTTTATTTCTTCTGTGTGGAATATTTCTTAAGTTTTGTAGTGCCAATTTAGGAGTCATGAATTATTTAGTTTCTGCTTAGGTTGGAAGATTTTTATTTCATCCTTAATTTCGAAGGATAGTTTTGCTGGGTGTAGAAATCTTGGTTGACAGGTATTTTCTTTCAGGACTTGGAACACATCATTCCAAGCCCTCCTGGCTTTTAGAGTTTGTGCTGGGCAATCACAAGTAATTCTGATTGACTTACCTCTAAATATGACTTTTATCTTGAGGAGGCTTTTAAAATTCTATCCTTGTTTGGATTTTAGGCATTTTAATTATGTAATGTGAAGAGGTTCTTTTAAAATCTTATCTATTTGGAGTTCTGAATGCTTCCTGTATCTGGATGTTCATCTTATTCTTAAGGTTTTAAAATTTTTCTGTTATTATTTTCCTGAAAAGGCTATCTATTCCATTAATCTGCATTTCACAAACTTCCTAGATTCAATTATTTTTGAATTTGGTTTCTTACTGTTGTCCCAGAGTTGTTTTATATGCTGATCATGGTTACTCATTTTCTTTCTTGAATACTATCTGAATGTTCAAGTCTATCCACTATGTCTACCAGACCTGACATTCTGTCTTCAGCATGGTCTACTCTATTAGAGAGACTTTTGACTGAACATTTAAATTTTAATAGCTCTACCTCCTTATTGAATTTCTCCTTCATAGCCTATACTGACCTCTTTAATTAATTCAGTTGTAATTATATATTCTCTTGGAATTCATTGATCATTTTTATGATCACTATTTTGAATTCTTTATCTGGTACTTTGTGCACTTAAACTATATTTGGGGTCAGTTGCTGGTGAATCATTAACTTTAAGAGGTGTCATGTTATCTTGTTTTATCATATTTCTTATATTTCTTTGTTGGGTTTTATGCATCTGTGGAATATATTTCTCTTCTGTATGGGTATTTTCAGACACAGCCTTCTCTTACCAAAGTATCCTAGAGTGATCTAGATTGAGACCCCTTGTAGGGGTGGTTTCCACAGGCTTTATGTTAATTATGTCTGTTTTTGCTATACTAGTGTATGTCCATGAGTGGGATTTGAGGGTTCACCCCTAACTGTTCCTTCCCAGGGCCTTGTTTTTTTTGTCACTTCTATTCTTTATATTAAAATATCGCTGAAGTTTGATTGTCATTAATTTTTGTGTAGACCAATGTGTGCTGCCTTTTGGCTGAGTTTAGTTTAGCAGCAGTGTCTATAACCTCACAGGATAGGGGGAACAACTGATTCAAACAATATATGGCATTAAAATAAATATTTGGTTTCTACTATGACATCCACAACTATAATTACACAAAAAACAGGAATTATGGGGTCAGCAATTGTCAACATCCAAAATAATGAATAACCATGAACTAAATCTGGCTAAACAAACAAAGAACCCTAACCCTCAAAAAAGCAAAGAAAATAACTATATTAAAAAATGCTAAAAATGATGAGGCTGGGGTGAGCGCTTGCCTGGTATGTATGAGGCACTTGGTTTGCTTCTCAGCATTGCATATAAATAAATAAAATAAAGGTCCATTGACAACTGAATAATATTTTTAAAAAATGCTAAAAATGAGGGAAAAATATACTTTTGTTCATGAACCAGTTAGCCCAGAAAGAACACACATGTGCATACACACACACACACACACACACACACACAAAGAGACAAAATGGAGAAACATTCTTAATGAGAAATGAAGAAATCATCTCCACTATGGTGGTCAAAATAGTCAAAAAGAATGGATGGTCACTGCCTAGGCCCAACTGTTTTTCTTTCTGTTTCTTCTTGGGCTATGTACTGAGAGAAAGAGAGAGCCAGTAATGGATGGGGCTTTTTAACTCCTTCTTCTTTTTGGTTTACTCACCAAGCTGCCAGTTGGAGTGGCGTAGTAAGAAAGCTCATTGTAATAGCTCTCATCTTCCCGTCTCACCAGTATAAGGTAGGATGTAGTGGGAAATATTGTTAATAGGAGTTTTGTCTGTATATATGAGAACATTGCATTACCAGGGTTCTTCTGCTACAGAGTTCGAGTTCTATGAGGAAAGTTCTGGTGACTAGGGCTTAGGTTTAATCAGGCATTAGGGGCTTTGTTGGCTGGTGTCTGTTCTGGAGACATTAGATAAACACATGCCAAGGGAGTTGCTGATTTATATTAGGAGTCTGGATCTCAAGGTTCTTTCAAGAATTCTACTCACTGTCCTCCACGCACTCTGCTGCCCACAAATACAACCTTCCCAGACTTGGTTGCTGAGTACATTCACGCCCACCTGTTCAGATTCCTTTTCCACTTTAGTTGGTCGTGTGAACTGTCAGACTCAAAGGAAAAGCTGAGTTGGGTTCCCCTTCGTTTTTCTGACTTGAATCCTCCTGGGGACAATCGTCTTTGTGCCTGTTTTACTCATGTTTGGCTGGGTGTACCCTAAGTTGCATGGTTGGCACTTTCTGAAACTGTATGGGAATGATTGCTGTGATTTCCTGGCTCCTGTAGCAGCAAGCTGCAGTGTGGTTGCCTCAAGATGTTTGCCATCTCAGCTCTTTGTTTGCCAGTTGAGAGATACAGAACACTTTTTAAATACTAGTTGATGGTGCAGCCTCTGAATCAGCTAAGTTTGGTCTACTTTTTTGATCTTAGGTTTTTCTATAACAAATCCATTTGTTGTGTTTCTCTCTGTTATCCCTTCCCTCTGCAATGAACCATTGCCACTGCCACTGCTGCAACTGGCTTGACTTTAATGTGCTTTCTTCTTTGTTCAGTGTACCCAAATTTCTGAATTTCTAAGACACTTTAACTGTCCCATATTGAATTTTAGTGAGATCACTTTTTCCTCCACCTCACTGTGAAACATTATTCCCTCTCCTTGAATCCTAAGCCATGGAGCAGCCAGGAATTCAGGCTTCCTCTAATCTGTCATCTTTAAGAATTTTTAAAAAATATTTAATTTTTAGTTGTAATTGGACACAACACGTTTATTTTATTTATTTTTATGTGGTGCTGAGGATTGAATCCAAAGCCTCATACTTGCTAGGTGAGCACTCTACTGCTGAGCCACAACCCCAGCCGTAATCTGTCATCTTGAATCCTCCTTTTTTCATGTCTCATAAAATATTTGACAATAAAATATCTCTTAATATTGTGGATATTCTTTTACAATATCCAAAGTAATAAATGTGTCAAACCATTTAAAGTTTGATATTTTGAATTTTAAAAATTGTGAAGTTATTTTATATAATCTGCAGATACAACATCAGCCAGTGTATTAGTCAGGGTTCTCTAGAGAAACAGAATCAATAGGAGTATGATTATAAAAAGGGGATTTGTTGGGTTGGCTCACGTGAACAGAAGCTGGATAATCCACAGTGGTCATCTGCAGGCTGGAGAGATGGAAGAATCAGAAACTACACAGTTCCAAGAGGCTGAAGCCTCACAACAAGAGGGATCAATAGTGCTACCTTAGTCCAAGGTGAAAGACTTTTGGAAACTCCCTGAAGAATCACTGGCAGAGTCCACTTTGGAAGAGTGAAGAAGTGAAAGTCCAATATCTTCAGACAATTGCAGTAGCAATCAAGAACCTGTTCAAGAAGAATCGAGCTTGTATATGCTGCTGCTTCCTTGTACTTCCTACTTTTATTCCATCCAAGCCACCATCATATTGGATGGTGCTGCCTATGCTTAGAGAGGGTCTCCACTTCAATTAGCTATCCCATGTGCCAGTTGTTCCTAGACACACCCTCATAGACACATCCAAAAACCTCTTAATCATGAGCTTCTCAATCCAATCAAATTAACCATTGCAGCCAGTTTTTGCTTTTATATTTTTCATGTTTCTGATCTCTTTATAGTTTCTAACTTGAACTTAAATTTCCTAATAGAAGAATTCACCATTATGATCTCCCTGAGAATCAATATTTTAAACTCAGAAGCTCATTATAATGTTTTCTTGAAAGTTTAGTAATAATTCCATTTTCTTCTAACCTCACTTTCTGGGTAATAACAAAGTTAATTTTGACCACTTTTTGCTAGGATTTTCACATTTACCTCCTTCATTTGCCTGATGCACCTAATTTGTAATTCTATTTCACGGTGTACATTTTGGAAATCTTATTTTTGTTTGAAGTGACGGCCTTGGACAGCTTGCCATTATAAAAGAATCCCATTTTGCTGCCTATTGCCAAAGAAAATCAGTCAAGAGCCTGAGCTTAAAGAGATGCATCAGTGGTGCTGAGCATTATCTCTGTGTCCAGGGAAAAGTTTTCACCTTGAAGAGCAAATTAATTCTAAAAAATAATGGGCTAGTAACTCAGAAAAAACTTGAAATAACTCATGCTCCTAACATATTTTATCATGAAACCATTTGGTTCATGATTAAGGAAGATTGGAATTCATTCAGCCTCTAACAGGTAAGAGACTGGGATTTTCTATGATAGAATCAATGTCAGTAACAGCAAATGAAAAAGATACTCTGTGATCTGTTTCAATTTTAGGCTTAGATTTTTAAAAAATGATGTTATCTTCATTTTGCTTTGCAGGAATTCTTATTTCTACCATGTACGCTTTTAAAAGCTCAAAAATTTTGATTGTTTACATTTTCACAACAGTTTCATTTAGTTGATAGCTGCTGACCTATGCTATCAAATAATTAACAACAAAAAGCATAGTCTTAGAGAAGGAAAGAATACTCAAGAAATGAATTTGACAGGAAATGAAAGGCTCTAAAACAAACAAAAAATGAACCTGAGAGAAGTAAATACCAGTAAAGTGGAACTATCCTGCCCTTAAAATACCACAAATAATTACATGTTTTATCTATTCTTTGTTGGTTGTAATAAATGAATTACAACCTTGAAAAGATTTCCTTTTAGCCCTTGATTTTGTAAGCCCATTATTACTTGGCCTGGTTCTTCTTTTCTAAACTTTGGAAGTTTCTTTACTGTTATTATAGTCAGCTTTTTCGCTGCTGTGACTAAAAGGACCCGACCACAACAATTGTAGAGGAGGGAGAGTTTATTTGAGGGCTCATAATTTCAGAGGTCTTAGTTCATAGAAGGCTGGCTCCATTTCTTAGGGCTTGAGGTGAGGCTGAACATCATGGCGGGGGAGGGTGACAGAAAGAAGCAGATCACATCTCAGTGATCAGAAGCAGAGAGAGAGAGACTCCACTTTCCAGATACAAATATATATACCAATATCATGCCCTAATTCCCACCTCCTTCAGCCATACCTTACCACTTCAGTTAACACTCAGTTAATCTCTATGTATCAAGGGATTAAATCACTGATTGGGTTAAGACTCTTACAAACCAATCATTTCTCCTCTGGCATTGTCTCACATGTGAGCTTTTGGAGGATACCTCACATCCAAACCATAACTGTCATAGTGATTATCATCCTAAGTCACTGAGTCCATGCATTGAAGAATTATTTTTATTTCTTCAACATATTTTTAAACTTGAAGCCTATAGAGAATATGAATTTTAATTCAAAAAGATTGTGTTTAAATCCAATTCCTTTTTGGTAAAGATTTCCCTCATCTTTAGATTAGCTGAATAGTGATAATAATAGTAATAATGAGAGCTTGCATAGTTGTTGTAAAGATAAAAGTTTAGAGTTCTTACCATAGTGTACACCACAGATTTTTTACTGAGCAAATAGCAGCTTATTATTTAAATTATGTCTCATTCAATCATTCACTTATTTTGGCAAGACCAAAAGATTATTCCATAATTATAAGTGACTTCCTCATTCTGTCTTAATTTTTCCTAGTTTCCTGTTAAAAGGAAAGTATACGTCTATGCTTTCTGGAATAGTGTTTTTTTTTTTTTTTTTTTAAAGAGAGAGTGAGAGAGGGAGAGACAGAATTTTAATATTTATTTTTTAGTTTTCGGCGGACACAACATCTTTGTTTGTATGTGGTGCTGAGGATCGAACCCGGGCGGCCTGCATGCCAGGCAAGCGCGCTATCACTTGAGCCACATCCCCAGCCCTGGAATAGTGTTTTAAAATGTCTTTCTCACCTAAGCCTACTGAATCAGATATTTGAAGGCAGATTATTTTAACCAGCCCCCCTAGGTGATTCTTATGAAATGAGTAATTTTGTACACATTGCATTAGAACATCTTTAAAATGGTAGTTTCTTAGATTATCTGGTACAGGAGCCTACTTTCTTCCCCCAAACCCACCTCCTTCAACTCTGTGTACCTTAGAGTTTAGTGTTGTGATTATAATTTGCCTTTTCTGCTTCTGTGGCTACAAGTTTGAGTAGTCACCAGAGCAAAATCACTTATCCTTTAATAATTATTTTATACCTGAAATTAAATAACAAATGATGTTAAAGTACCAAATTACATGTAAACTAATGTTCAAAATAATGTATTACCATTATTATGTATTACCAATACTTTTAATGGTAACCTTTCAAACTTGTAGATTACATTTACTGCTACTTACTTATTTATTAAGGTTCTGTCTTCTCAGCTTCCTACCCTTACCTGTTCTTACCTGCTTCTTTCCAATTTAAATAAAACTTCACTGCAATAAACTTATGAACTCAGGGATAATATTTTAATTTTTATTGTCTCTTCCAAGTGTTTGTTGTTATTCCTAGCATATAGTAAATGCTCAATACATTTTTAAATTAATGAGTAGTTTATACTCTTAAGGTTGATATTACTATCTTCTCATTAATTCTATTATAAGGACTCACTCCATTATCTCATAGCTTAGAACATCAAGGTCTTAGGCATCGTAAAATAAGGTCCTTTGACAAGCATGGAAGCATGGCTTATTTGTGTGTGTGTGTGTGTGTGTGTGTGTGTGTGTACATGCACACATGTGCTAGGGATTGAACCTGAGACCTCATGCATTGCTATGCTAATAAGCACATGCTCTGCCACTGAGCTATATCCCCAGCCCTAGCTTGTATTGTTTTTTTTTTTTTTGGCATCTTTCGTAGTAGTTAAACAATATGGAAGATCAGATCTCAGGAAAAGAAATGATCAAGATTAGGTATGTTTCATGTTTATAGTCATTTAAGTTAGTTCTTCTACTGAAGGCATACCTATGGAATATACAACCAGCACATGTCATATGACCAAGTTTTTTTTCTTTTATGTGTGTGTGTGTGTGTGTGTGTGTGTGTGTATAGAGGAAGGAAGGGGAAGTAGAGAGAAAGCGACCAAGGGTGCTATTATTTGTAAGTATTTGTATTATTTGTAAGTTTCTTTGTAAGTATCTTTACCCTTTGACTTAAGAGTTCTATAATTTTTATATTTTTTTATGGTCTCGGGAATCCAACTATGAACACTAAAAAATCTGACCTTTTCTAGATGCACCAGTATCACAATTTAAAGAGTAAAAATTTTATATATTCATAAATTTTTCATAAATCAAATATGAGAAGGCATATTTCAAGGTTTTCTCTTGTCTGTAACCTAATATTAAGGGTGTTTTATTGTAATTGTTCATAAGCCTGAAAGCAGATTTATTTGACTAATATATTCTGAATTACACATAGTGATAAGAAAGAGTTAACCAGAGGTGGGGTCTGAGTATTTATATATGGTGATATAGAAGGTCTTCTGAGGAGTGATGTATAAATTGTAATCTGAAGGAGGATGTATTCGTCAGCTTCCCATCACTGTGACAAAATGCCTGAGAGAACAAAATTGTAAGGAGGAAAGGTTTATTTGGGCTCATGGTTTTGGAGATTTCAGACCATGGTCAGTTGACCTTGTTGCCTTTGGGCTCATGGTGGGAGTATGTGGCAGAGGAAGGTGCTCACCTATGTGGCTGAGAGGGAAAGAGAGACAGGAAGGAGCAATGGTCCCAATAGACCCTCCAAGGGCATACCTCTAATGACCTAACTTCCTCTACTAAGTCCTACCTCTTAAAGGTCCTTCCACCTCTCAGTAGTGCCCTAGACTGGGGAATCAAGCCTTTAACACATGTGTCTTTGAGGGATATCCCAGATCCAAACTAGAGCAGAGGTGAAAGATGCAGATCACATGAAGTGTTAGGAAAATAAATTTTGGAATAGAAGGAGATAGTCTATTTCCTAGGCTAGAAAGAGCATATTATGTTCAAGTACCAGAAAGGAGGTCATTGGGTAGGCTGAAGTAGAGAATAGAATGGAATGAAATTAGGTAGAGAATAGAATGGAATGCAATTAGAAAGCCAGATTATACAAGGGTTTTGTATGTCATGTATACTGATATGATTTTTTTTTAGCCAAAGATGTTTTAATCAGGAAGTAATCAGATTAATGGGAACAAATTTGGAATGTTTCTGCCTCCTCTAAATTCATTGCTAATAACAGATGTCTATATGATATTTATTCAATAATATACTCAACAGTTATTTGTTATTTATTATATATTTATTAAATGTATAATATGTATAATAAATTAAATGTATAAAATATTGTATTTATAATATATACAACATTTGTAATATATACAACATGATATATTACATGCAATGTGTGTATCTATATTACAACATGTAATATATATACAACATGTACAATAAATGTTGTATATATCTCAGGGCCTAGCACAGGGCCAACTCTGAGCCCCTGCTATCATTGAAATTCTAGTTCATCAGTGGCTATATATAAGGACATTGGTGATTATGAAACAGCATAGTAAGTGTTATGGCAGGGGAAATACAACGTATTATTAAACACATGGGGAAAGTACCAAACTTAGATTGGGGTAATCAGGGGAGACTTTCTAAATTCACTTCTTTTCTTTTTGACTCCTTTTGTGTCTGAAAGAGAAACCCTTATCCTTATTGTTTGTGTTTGCCTTATCTGATACTTTCTTATAGTTCCTTGGTTTTCTGTTCTATCTCGAGCTTTCTTTTCTGTATAGAGAGAACTGCTTTCTAGGTTCAGATAGCATGTCACTGTTATTTATTTTCATATTTATAATTCTATCTTCAGGTTATCACTAGTTTTTAGTTCTGTATTTCAACTGCCTGTGTTACCCCAAATGTCCCACTGTCATTTCGTCCAGTCTGTCAAAATATAAATAATCTTTACACGCAAATTTACATCTGCTTCCATTTTCCATGTTTCTTTCAGTAATAGAACAGTTATTTCATTCTTCCAAGACAAAAGTTTTGGCATTTTGGGGGGTTCTTTCCTTTTTCATTGTCTTGGTCTATTAAGAGTTCCCCTTTGTTTAATCTCATTATTCCTGTTTCATCACAACTCACCTTCTAGGAATAACCTCACATCTTTGCTCATTTATACACTAAAACTCTGTGGGAATTGTCTTTTCTTGCTATTTACAATGTTTTTTTTTTTTTTTTACCATTTTCCAGTTTATTGAGACATTTGTCTTTACTAAACTCCATAATTTTTCTGTCAAAGTCCCCAGGAACTTCCACATTGCCAATTTCTTTAATTTTATGTTACTTGATTTTTGAGGAGCATTTGATAATATAGATCAAGTAAAGACACACACAGTTTTCTTTACTTGATTTCCTGGATACCATATATTCTGAAGTTTCTTTTTCTATTCCTTTTCAGTCTCATTTTCTGGTTCCTCCTTATATTCCTGATCACTTAATCTGAGATCATACAGGGTTTGGTCCCTGGACGAATTTATATGGATTCTCTCTGCTAAGTATCCTGAAGTCTCACAACATTAAATACTTACTGGGTAACAATACTCTCACATTTGTGTCTATAGCATGGAAGTTCTTCTTAACTCCAGACTCCAATATTTAATTATCTATTTGATCCATGAGTAAAACTAAACTTGTTTCCTCCACAAACCTGCTGAAACATAAGATTTCTCATTTCAATAAACAGCAACTTTATCCATTCAACTTTTGCAATAGCCTTGAAGTTCTCCCTTTCTTTTTTCTTTCTCATGTTCCATAAGTAATTGGTATTTAAATCTTACCAGTTTTCCCTTCAAAATATGTTCATAATCTAGCCCATTCCAACCAGCTGCACTATTACCATTCTAAACTAAACTATCATTATTCCTTGCCTGGCTCAAAGAGCCTCCAGATTGGTGTTTCTGTTACCACCACTGTCCCACATAGTATATTCTTAAGAATTGCCAAAGAGATTCCATTAAAACGTAAGTTAAATCACATCACTTTTCTGCTGTAAATCCTCTTGTGCTTTTCAATCTCATCCCAAACAAAGCCAAAGTCTTTACAATGGCTCACAAGGTCTGGCATGATCTTCGTACCTGCCCTTGCCTCTGCCTTCCCCCTCACATTTTTTTTTCACTCCTCTGTCCCTGACTCATACCGTACCAGCCACAGTTGCTTCATTGCCATTCCTCTAAACTGTGGACTTTCTTCCTTCAAGATACTTGCACTTGTTGTTCTTTCTGGAGCTCTCTTTCCCAGGTATCCTCTTGGCCTATTCTCAGTTTTTTATCAGACATCATCAGCCTCTCAGTCTGGTTTTATATAAAGACTGTATTCAAAATTATCTAAGCTAGTGTTTCCTTTTTCCTTAAATTTTTTTCCATATCACTTATAATTGCCTAATATACCATATATTTTTCTTATGTTTTATGATTATTGTTTTATTTCATTGATTAGAATATAGACTTTGCTATGGAGAGAAGTTATTTTTGAATTTTTGTTCTTCTATTCACTATAGTAACCCCAGAGCTTAAAATGCTCTCTGGCACATAATGGACACATAGTAAATATTTATTGAGTAAAAAAATAAATTAACTCTAGGCCCTTGGCACTGTACCTTTGTATTACATAGTTTACGAGCTGGTGTTCTGGTTTAGTTTAAAAAAAGCATATATTTTAGAGTCAGGCAGATCAGAGTTTGTATCTGGTATTTGTACTTAACTAGCTCTGTGCCTGGGTTAATGGATTCATTTCTCTCAGTGTAGCTTTCTCTTCTGTAAAATGAGCATATTAATACCTTCCTTAAAGAGTTATCATGAAGACAATATAGTTGCATGATATAACAATATTTTAATAAGTGATAGACTGCACACTCAATGATGGTCCCACAAGGTTACCTATAGCTCCTAGTTGTAGCCATCTTAGTTTGTATAAGTACACTGTGTGATGCTCTTACAACAAAATCACCTGCATTTCTCAGGAAATATTTCTGCCATTAAGCAGTATAGGACTGTATGTAAGAATGGGTATAAAGTTTTTAGCAGCATATCTGCATATAGAAGAGAAACCAATGTGTGCTCCTTTCTTTATTTTGATCCACACCTATTTTACTCTTCCAATGATATTTTTCTATTCTCCCTCCTCCTATCAGTATACATTATTCTTTTGTCATTTACCTAAGTACATTATTTTTTCTTCTGTGTCTTTGCTCATTCTGATTCATTATCTTTTCTGTTTGTTTAAATCCTATTTATCTTCAAAGGTATAGTTCAAGTCTTTAAATAGAAACCTCCTTACTTACTAGCTCAGACTATTTTCTTCTTCTTTGAACAGATGGAAAATCTCAGAAGAGAAATGGGAACTATTAAAAAGTTAAATGGAAATTCCAGAACAGAAAGTACAATATCTCATATAAATAAAGAAAACATAAAACAATGCACTTAAATTGAACTTATAATCAGTATGCTATACAGTTATATGCTTTAACAACAAAACAGTCTTTGTTTCTAAGTACATTTCTTGTATAATAGGGTGTTGAGTGATTTTTTTTTTACCACATAATCTGACTAGAGTTTAAAGTTAAGGATAAAGAGACATCAATTGGACATACTTTACTTATTTCATAATCAGTATTATGTTTCATGGCAATGAAGTATAAATGTTAATCAATTCATATAGTATTTTGTAAGGGTCTTACAAATATTTAGTACTTAATACATCTTACATGGATGAAAAACTGAGTTCTAGTCATAGCAACATTGAATAACATTCCAATACTAATATGTTTTCAGAAAATTTCAGAATAATCAGTTGTATATGTAATGTTATATCTGGAAAGGGTATTACAGCAGGAAAATATATTTTATGTATTGATTAGAGTAAATATGCTGAAAATATAAAATATACTTATGACATTTCATACACTTAAAGAGCCCCACTGTGTTTTGAAAAGACAAAATTGATGGCCTCTTTTTAAAAACCCAATTTATTTTCTTGCATTACTTCAGCTCATCTACTAAATCAGATTCTTTATACCTCTACTATGTGGTACAGCTATTATTTTAGGGCAGATAAAAAAATAAGTGAGTAAGGCATTTATCTTGTTAGGAGTTTGGAGTTTTGCAGAGAAGGCCAATGTTTTATCAAAAAAATCAAAATACACGGGGGATAGGAAAGATGGTGGAATAAAATGGACATCATTACCCTAGGAACATGTATGAAGCCATGAATGTTGTGACTCTAGTTTGTGTACAACCAGAGAAATAAAATATTGTGCTCCATTTGTGTACTATGAATCAAAATGCATTCTGCTGTCATATATAACAAATTAGAACAAAGCAAAGTAAAAAGTGTTATTACCAAATGGTTCAGTAAATGATAATATAAAAAGTGTTATAGAAAATGAGGAAGAACTATTTATTTTTATATCCCCAGGATCTAGTATATTTCTAGTAGCTGTTAATAAAAATGTATTTTAAAAAAGCAGTGGCTGTATTTTAATCTGTGAAAATGGAAAGGTGATTCTACCTTGTTCAAAAACATTCTGAGAGGGAAATAAAAGGGTGGGGTGAAAACAACCATTTGATTATGGAATAGGGAAAGTGACAGAAGGTTTTGAACTGGCTCCTGTTTAATTATGTATTTTCATCTTTCATAATTTTCCCCACTAATTGGTACCAGTAGTTCTGTGAATTTACTGTACTCTTTAACCTGTCTTTCAGCATGTATACCATACCTGAAGTTGTCACAGTCTCCTCTACCCTACCCTCCCCTATCCTAATTCTCCTCATGTATTAAAACATGACTTTGTTGGGACCTTTTTCTAATCTTAGCCCTTCTTTGAATTCCTTTCCAGTCTGGATTTGTTACTCCTTGAGTCTTTTTATAATACAGTGTTCCCAATGCTCTGTAATTATACTTACTATGGTTATGACTGTAGTAATCTTAAATGTTGTTGGTTTCTTGTTCTTGAATTTACTAGACTATGAACTTCTCAAGGGCATTAGATGTATCTTTCATTTTTGTAATCACAGATTCTAATATAGTGCCTATAACATTAAAGGAAACCAGTTTATATTTATTGAATCAATGAACAAAAAAGTGAATAAGTAGATGGTAGATAAGTGGATGTTAGAAAAATGAGCCCAGCTTAACTGAAGATTGAGAAATATTCTTTCACAGTCTTATATAGTAGTTCTCATCTGTATTCTTCTTTTGTTCTAAGTAACTGTACACTCATTCTTACTGAATAAGCTCAGCTGCTGGGACATTTTTACTTCTTTAAGGTTAGTATAATGTTATTTATTTGCAGTTTTCCTGAAGAATTTTCTTACTTGTGAATTGCTTTATAGGAATGTGATAAGACTGGTTCTAGCTTTTTTTTCTGTTAGTTTATTTTAATAAGAGATAATATTCTTATTTTTAAAACAAAGTAATATAATTGAATATTTTGACCATTTATATCTAGTTAAAGGAAGATTTTAATTGATTACCAAAGCTACTAGTAAGGTTAATTATGTTAACTAAAAGTTAAAATTTAGTATTTATTGGGGTTGATAAAAGAATTTGAAAGAGAATTTACTGAAGATGCAGACTATTTATGAATATTATAATATTTTATAATTTGAAGTTAATGCATTTGTATTGAGTCTTGAGGATATTAATTTTTAAATTAGAATATAAAAATAAATCAGAAATACTAATGGTCATGTATTAGTGACATTATAATAAACTGACTAGCTTAAGGAAATGCTGTTTAAAAATAAAGAAAAATCTTATAATAGATCACTAATACTACTTTGTTTCTCACTCATTTACAGCCTAAAGCAGGTATTCAAATTAGTGTGAATCTCTTCCAAGCAGAAATTCAGAAACCCAGTACTCTTCTAACTAGTTGCTCTGCCATCTTTAGCAAAGGCTTCTAAGCTCTCCTGGCTTATGGGTCAAAAGTTTATCAAGGGATTAAATGTGATGTAAGATAAAGATAGGAGGTTTGAGGGGATGGGCCTGGAAATAGCAAACATCCTTGCTGCTCATATTGCATTGAATATTAATCATGTATTCATATGGCTATCCCAACATGAAAGGCTAAGAATATAGACCAGTTAAGTACCCAAAAAGTGGAGAAAATAGATTTTGTAAACAATTAACCAAAATTGGCTATGCATTGTCTTTTAAAATTTAAATAATTTTCTCTGCATACATGTTGATTTTCATAGTTACTATTCATGAAAACTTTTCTTATAGCTATAGGTAATCCCATTTAAAGCATGCATTTATTCATTAAAAACTTCATAGTTAAAAATTGGGATATAACACTTATATAGCAAAAGCCAGGCCTTATGAGGCAATTTCAAATTTTAGTTTGTTCCTAAAAATATAGTTACCTCTATGTATTTTCTTATTATATAAATCCTAGGTTCTTGTCTTCAGAGTGATTATTATGAACACCTACACATAATTTTTGATGCATTTACTTTCATAACAAGTTACAAATTGTAAATGCTTTACTCAGTAATTTTCATATTTAAATAAGTAAATTCAGCAATCCTAAGATGTTTAAGTGAGAAAGAATCTGAAATCTTGTTTTCAAATGGAAAGTAAGTACTTGTCTGTTGATATTAAGAAGTTCAATTAAAATTAGAATGTTAATGATTATTGGTATCTGATAGACAAGTCAGTAATTTACTTTTAAAAATAAGAGTTAAAAGTTGTATTATTCTCCTGTGTATGTGGTAGCATATCTGGATATGCTTTTTTCGGCTTCTGTCTGTCTTTCCTTACAGTGCACTGCATTTGCTTTCATTTGAGGTGTTTTGGTTGTTTATATTTTGTTTGTTTGTTTTTTGTGAAAAAGGAAAAAGGTTTATTGATTTGCTAGCAAAGGACTCCTGTCCCCCTGCCCAAACTGGGGGCTTTTAAAGAGGCAATTCAAAGGCTACATTCCACATGTTTTCTGACAGAGTCGTAATTCACTTGTTAATCTGGGAGATAGTCATTTCTGTAATCTTTACAACAAAACAACAACCAAAAAAATTTTTTTTCCTGATACTGGGGATTGAATCCAAGGGGGCTTAATCACTGAGCCACATCTCCAGTCCTTTTTTGTATTTTATTTAGTGACAGTGTCTTGATGAGTTTCTTAGAGCCTCCCTAAATTGCTGAGGCTGGCTTTGAACTCATGATCCTCCTGCCTCAGCCTCCTGGGCCACCAAAAATTGATCTTTTGAACACAACTTTAAAATAGCTGAAGTATATCCTATTTTGGAGCCATTCTAACATGGCATAAGTTGAGAAGCAGAGCCTTATCTCAGGTAAGGAGGGACTATTGAAAAATACAATATAATATTACATCTGAAACATGAATCAAACAAAAGTTAAGAGAGCTTTATATTTAGTTTTGTAGAAAAAAATGGCAAAATGATTCCATGTTTTACAGCATCACCTTTGAAAAAACAATCAGGCTTTCTTTACTACCTTCCAAAAACACATTTAAATTCCAGTTCCAATGTGAAGAGTAACACAAAATTGATTTATATAACTTCTTGACAATAAATTACTTTATCCACCAAATGACATGAATAAATACCAACCAAATTTGTTATTTCTATACAAAACTGAGACTATTTCTATAGATAATTTTAGTTTGGAGATCACCAACTTGGAAAAATACTCTTCTAAGCTTTACATTTAATTAAGTTTAATTTTAATGTACAATTTAGAATCCATGGTGTATGGTAACAATAATCACAGGTCTTTATGGGTTAGCAAAAATCAAAGAGCACCCTTAAATCCATTATACATATAGAAAACAGTGTTAATGATCAGAAATTAACTTATTCAAAGCAAACAGATGTAAGACAGGTCTTAAAATGACAGTGTGATCCTTCTATGTCAGATACAATGTATAAAAGAGAGCACTTATTGGCTATCTTGCTGGTAAACATATATAAACTTCCATTTTATATACTTTGATATAAAACTTAGAGAAGGTTTAGATAGATATAGTTTTCAGATGCATATATATACCTAGTCACATATATTTAGGGTGTCAGTTATATTGTTAAAACCTAAGTAACCATTGTTTAACCAGTTGCAACGTAATCATTTAAAATTTTAAAACAGGAACAAACCCTAATTCTTTTAAGGCTTAGTGTCTCCAAGTAATAAAACCTAACAATCACAAGAAAATTATCTTGATAGATAAGAGCAGATCAGTGTTTCAGACTTTGCTTCATATAGTACATTAAAGTTCAAATTACTTTGTGCTAATTATAGCCAATTTAATCACAAACACAAACTTTGAGACTTACCTTCCACAAACCTTCAGCAACTTATTTAAACATTCACAACTTCTTTATATCCTTAGTTTTTTCCTCTTTTATCTTGGACTTTAGTACAAAATATTTCTTTTCCAGACAAATACTTATCTTTTAACTTCTAAGTTTCCATACTAAAATATTTCTATACCTATAACTTCCTTTCATCTTTTCTAGTTTTAGACCCTTTTTAAAATTCATATTCTTAACCAAGCTTTATGAATTTTTTTAAAGAGAGAGAGAGAGAGAGAGAGAGAGAGAGAGAAAGAGAGAGAGAGAGAGAGAGAGAGAGAGAGAGAGAGAGAGAGAGAGAGAATTTTATTATCTTACTTTTTAGTTTTCGGCGGACACAACAACTTTATTTGTATGTGGTGCTAAGTCTCCATACTGCTTTCCATATTGGCTGCACCAGTTTGCAGTCCCACCAGTAGTGTATGAGTGTGCCTTTTCCCCAACATCCTCTCCAACACTTATTGTTGTTTGTCTTCATAATAGCTGCCATTCTGACTGGAGTGAGATGAAATCTTAGAGTGGTTTTGATTTTCATTTCTCTAATTGCTAGCAATGATGAACATTTTTGTATATATTTGTTGATTGATTGTATATAATCTTCTGAGAAGTGTGTGTTCAGGTCCTTGGCCGATTTATTGATTGGGTTATTTATTTTTTTATGGTGTTCAACCTTTTGAGTTCTTCATATACCCTAGAGAATAGTGCTCTATCTTATGTGTGAGGGGTAAAGATTTGCTCACAAGATATAGGCTCTCTATTCACCTCACAGATTGTTTCTTTTACTGAGAAGAAACTTTTTAGTTTGAGTCCATCCCATTCGTTGATTCTTGATTTTAATTCTGGTGCCACAGGAGTCTTATTAAGGAAGTTGGGGACTAATCCCACATGAAGGAGATCTGGGCCTACTCTTTCTTTCTTTCTTGTTTTTTTTGGAGAGAGAGAGAGAGACAGAAATTTTTAATATTTATTTTTCAGTTTTCGGTGGACACAACATCTTCATTTTATTTTTATGTGGTGCTGAGGATCGAACCCAGTGCCCCGTGCATGCCAGGTGAACACGTTACCTCTTGAGCCACATCCCCAGCCCCCTACTTTTTCCTCTATTAGATGCAGGGTCTCTGGTTTTATTCCTAAGTCCTTGATCCATTTTGAGTTGAGTTTTGTGCATGCTGAGAGATAGGGGTTTAATCTCATTTTGTTGCATATGGATTTCCAGTTTTCCCAGCACTGTTTGTTGAAGAGGCTATATTTTCTCCAATGCATATTTTTGGCACCTTTGTCTAATATAAGATAATTGTAATTTTGTGGGTTATTTTCTGTGTCCTCTATTCTGTACCATTGGTCTACCAGTATGTTTTGGTGCCAATTCATGCTGTTTTTGTTACTATTGCTCTGTATTATAGTTTAAGTTCTGGTATAGTGATGCCACCTGCTTCACTCTTCTTGCTAAGGATTGCTTTAGCTATTCTGGGTCTCTTATTTTTTCAGATGGATTTCATGATTGCTTTTTCCATTTCTATGAGGAATGTCATTGGATTTTGATCAAAATTGCATTAAATCTGTATAGTGCTTTTGGAAGTATGGTCATTTTGATGATATTAATTCTGCCTATCCAAGAGCAAGGCAGATCTTTCCATCTTCTAAGGTCTTCTTTGACTTCTTTCTTTAGGGTTCTGTGATTTTCATTATTTAGATCTGTCACCTCTTTTGTTGATTCTCAAGTATTTTTTTTTTGAGGTTATTGTAAATAGCATAGTTTTTCTTGTTTCCATTTCCGAGGCTTTGTCACTGATATACAGAAATGCCTTTGATTTATGGGTGTTGATTTTTATATCCTGCTACTTTGCTGAATTCATTTACTAATTCTAGAAGTTTTCTGGTCTTCTAGATATAGAATCATATCATCAGCAAATAGTGCTAATTTGAATTCTTCTTTTCCTATGTGTATCCCTTTAATTTCTCATGGCATTTGCAGGTTAATGGATGGAGTTTGAGAAGATAATATTATGTGAAGTTAGCCAATCCCTAAAAACCAAATGCCAAATGTTTTCTTTGATATAAGGAGGCTAATTCATAGTGGGATAGGGAGAGGGAGCATGGGAGGAATAGATGAACTCTAGATGGGGCAGAGGGGTTTGAGGGGAAGGGAGGGGTCATGGGGTTATAAATGATGGTGGAATTTGATGATCATTATTATCTAAAGTTCATGTATGAAGACATGGATTGGTATGAATATACTTTGTATACAACCAGATATATGAAAAATTGTGCTCTATATGTGTAAAAAGAATTGCAATGCATTTCGCTGTCATATATAAATTTAAAAAAGGGGAAAAATTCCTGGCATTTTAGTGACATTCCACTTGTTTTCTACATGTGTTATCTCCAGGGTATTTATACATTAGGTGATCTTCTGTACTGTTTGTTGATATTTAGTTGTAGAAAGTAATTTTTATATCTTTGAGGAGATTAAAACACAAGGAAGTCTCATGTTAGAGTATCTATCACCTGAGTATTCTGCAACTGAGAAAGTTAACATTTAATATTTATAAAAGTACACAAATACAAATATAATCATAAAATAACTATGCAAATGATTTAGCAATAAATTCAAATTTCCTCCAATTAAAAAAACCCCAAAAAATATGGTTTGGCCTTAGTTTCTGTCTTTTTATTTCCTAGGTACAATTGTTTATCCTATTAGTGTCCCCAGAGTTTGATGGGATTGATGGATATCCCTGGCCAAATGGGTTGTCCTCTCAAATCTTAAAGGGGAAGATTATTCCTGTTCCCAGATCATAAACTAATAGTGCTGGAACCTACTGCCACATCCTTTGTGGTCAGCAGTCTCCACTCTCCATAGGCAAAAGGAGAAGAGGCCAGATTCTCTTTAGTCATTTTTCTACAGCCCAGGCAGCTTTTCTGGGATTTCTTTTCACCAGCTTAGGGCTAATGTCCTTGACCCACAGTGAGATGATCTGTGGCTACCTGGAGCTCAGCTGAGAAACTGTGCTGGGAGTGCTGGCACTGTGGTTAGAAGATTTAAATCTTGTTTTAACCCTTTCTTCTGGTGTCCTGCTATCCTTGCACATAAGAGGTAGTGCCTTTTGGCACATTCAACTTAGTTCCTGACTGTTCAGACCCCTTAATATGCAACTGCATCAATGCTTGTACATACAGAATCTCTTTCATAACTTTTCCTCATGACAGACTAATTTCAAATTCAAGATTGTATAATAATCTAGAACAACCACTAAAAGACAAGACTGTGTTATAGTAAACCATCTTTCTTTTAGGCTTATACCTAGCCCATTCAGCCAAGATCTCTCTGCCTAAGAGACTACTGGGAAGATCAACGCAGCATGACCCATGTCTTAAAGGACCACTAACCAATACAAAAGACAGACAACAGAGGATCACTGAAACCAGGGCCAACAGACAGGACCATTTAAAACAGGCCTACATATACGATTTCTTTCATTTACTTTACCAACTTCACTTGCAAGATTGTACAAAAGAGACAGAGAGAGAGAGAGAGGGAGAGAGAGAGAGAGAGAGAGAGAGAGAGAGAGAGAGAGAGAGAGAAAGAGAGAGAGAGATAGAGAGATAGAGAACCAGAGATGAGCCCCAATACCATGGCCAATGGCTGGGAACCTTTAAAACAGACCAGCTAAGACCTTTCTCAAGAGACTACCTATAGGATCAAGTAGTATTATCCATGTCTTAAAAGGGGCAGTAAAAGATACAAACCAAATAAAAACACATTCAACCAGAGGGAATTCTCAAACTCAAGCCCAGCAAACAGATGAGAATCTAGAACAGACCCGAAGGGCATAAATATCTCTACAATTCGAGTCCCACTTATCCATGACTCCTACACTAGTGGTGCCACAGATGTCCCCACAAAAAAGGACCAGACGTTCCCAGGAAGAGGACCCAGATGTGTGGTATCAAGTGTCTTGGTATACACACTGGGGAACACTGAGATGGCCAAGGGTGTAGTGACTTTATAGGGTCCAGTTTCCTTTTTCTCAAAATGAACTATGATGGAGCAAACTGTACCATTCAGGAAGAGAAGGCAGGAGTTTCCCTAAGCAAAAGGAGCTTCAGCCGCTGCTGAGATGGTTTCTCAGTCCCTTCCTTTACTCATAGGAATAGCTCCTCTGGTTTGACCCAAGGCAAACTAACCTGTGTTCTAACTCTCCTGTAGTTGGCTCTCAACAATTTTGCCAGCCACCTTGCATCTTCAGCATGGACATGAGGTTTCTTCTGCCCAAGAAACCTGGAGCAGAGCTCTCAGGTCCCATCTGGGGTGCCAAATTTGTTACTGAAAGCTTGGTTCTTGTCCCCAATGCCAATCCAATAATGATGACATGATTTTGAGAAAAAGGAAAAAGGTTTATTGCTTTGCTAGCAAAGGAGAAACACAGGGTACTCCTGCCCCAAAGGCTGTGATTCTCTGCTTTATAATTTTTACTCTGTGTATTTACTCTTCCTTCAAATTTTTATCTGTCTTGCCGTCATTACCTTTAAACTATGAGAAATTCCTAATTTTTTTGCATTTTTAATATATTTTTTATTATTAGTTGTTCAAAACATTACAAATCTCTTGACATACCATATTTCATACATTTGATTCAAGTGGGTTATGAACTCCCATTTTTACCCCATATACAGATTGCAGAATCACATCTGTTATACATCCACGTTTTTACATACTGTCTGTTAAATTTTCTGTAGCACTAGTTTCTAATGATTACAGATATATCTTTGAAGCTCATTTTGTTTGATTTCCTTAAAGGAAATTAGATTTTATTACTTTGAAGTGACCTGTAGTGACCATTTAAATCCCATTTAAATCCCATAGTAAAAATTTGCCTACTTCCATCAAAACGGTAACACTAATACACAGCTCTTAACATATCAATGTTGAAGATAGATTTTCTTTTTTTCTTTTTTTATACTGGGGACTAAACTCAGGGGGTGCCTTAACTTGGAGCTATATCCCTAATCCTTTCTTAAAAAAAGTTTGAGACAGGATCTCACTAAGTTGCTGAGGCTGGCCTGGAACTTATGAGTCTCCTGCCTAACCTCTTTAGTTGCTCATATTATAAATGTGAGCCACTGAACCTGGCTTGAAAAACAGATTTTCTGAATTTCTGCAATATATGATTTGATAATTTTCCATGTATTTTTCAAATTAAGCAAAAATAAGAATGTATTAGCTCATATAAAATCCAGTTTTTACACAGACCCAAGTATGCAAACAATGTAGTCTGGAATCTGTTTCCATAGTTCTCTTTTCTACTACACTGTATCATTATTAGGCATGCTTTCCCTACATGGTTGCAAGGAATATAAGTAACCTAAAGTTACATTTTTTTAAAAGTTTCTGTTTTAGTCAGCTTTTTTGCTACTGTGACCAAAAGACGTGATAGAACAACTTTAGAGGAGGGAAAATTTATTTGATGTTCACAGTTTTAGAGTTCTCAGTCCTTAGACAAGATAACTCCGTTGCTCTGGGCCCAATGTGAGGCAGAGCATCATGGCAGAAGAGTGTGGTGGAGGAGGGCAGCTGAGGACATGGTCATCGGGATGCAGAGAGGGAATTCATGCTCATCAGGGATAAAATATATACCTCAAAGGCATACCTGCAGAGATCCATGTCTTCCAGGCATACCCTACCTGTCTATAGTTATCCCCATCAGTGGGCTAACACACTGATTAGGTTAAGGCTCTCATAACCCAATCATTTCACTTCTAAACTTTCTTGCACTGTCTCACACTTGAGCTTTTGGGAAACAGCACATACCTAAACCATAACAGCTTCCCCGCTCCCCCACCTTCCAGCAAGATTTCTAACTCTAGTCACATTTTGACTCTAAGCCAATTCTAGTGGCCAGAGAGATAGGTACACTGATTAATCTGGCCTGGATCATATGCTTAGGTCAAGGGTTGGGTGGTGGGGTTGGTCAGTTATATCTCAGTGTTCTTTTCGAGCTATAGACAGCAGTTTTGAAAATGGGCTTGCATTGTACATGGTTAATGCACATCAGCTTTGAGTAATTAATCTATTCCTGATAGAGGAAGGTTGGAAAGTGTAGTGTCTAGTCTGATCTATATCCGATGATTGAGGGTGGATGAAACCTACTTCTTACACCTTAGCTTTTGTGTATACTTTGACAATTCAGTAGAACAGAAGATATTAAATAATATAACTAGAAACAGTAAGTTACTGAATCACAGTATTACTTGAATTTTGACTATGCTGATGTTCCATATTTTATGAAATTTTAATTCTTAAAGTATGCTCAAAGTTTTGTCAATAAATTCTCTGTTCTTCTCCCAGTACTATTTCCACTACTCTGCTTTATCATTCATTATAGTAGTTGTTATTATTTGATGTTATATATTTGTTTCTTTCTCCTTCCACTACAATATAAACTCAAGATAATAACTTTATCTTACTAGTTTATTGCTATACTACTAATATCTAGAAAAAATACCTGGCATATTATATTTACTGAATATTATTTGCTTAGTGGATGAACAAATGAAAGCAGTTTGATAGAATATGAAATCATGATTTCCAAAAATATGGTGCAAATTAGAAAAATATTTCCATGGGAAATAGTCATTCCAAAATCTAAAGAAAAATCACTCCTACAATAATTTTCAACCCAGTTTTAGAAAGATATATGTTAAGTATGTTTTTGTAAATATCAATGATATTGGAAATAACTAATAATAAAATATTCTATTTCAAATTCAATTAAAGTAAATAGAATCAATGGAACATTCATTCTAGGTTGCATTTATTCTCATCTGGCCACAGAGATTATTTCTTGGTATTCATGGCAGACACTAATAAATTTCTGGGAAGGATTATGGTTATAATTGGTAGTACCCAAATAAAATGAAGCTATCTGTTTGATGTGGGTATTTAAACTTAACCTGTATGATACTTTCTCTAATAAGATGAGCAATTTAGGTACAATCATAGTAAACCAGCCTCTAAGAGCTGAAGCGAAAATAGAATAGTCTTTACTTTTAAGAATAGAAAACAAATGTATAGGGATTAAAGTGCTTGACTGTAGAAGAAGAATAATTACATCCATACATTGTTATCCTCTTACTTTCAGACTCCTGTTTCTTTTTGAGGGGTTGTTTAGGAGTTTAGATGTTGTTTCTTGTCAAGGATTATAAGAAAATGGTTTATTTTTTACATGTGTAAAATGAGAAATTTGATGTAGCTATCAAATTTTGAAAGGTAAGACTTAAGTGTAGGAAGAAAGGTAGAGCATTCTAGGCAGAGGGCACTTTGTAGGAATGCATACTGTACTGGGTTTGGAGCCATTTGACTGAATGGTATGTATATTAACTAGTATGTATATTTGAAATTTAGATGTATGGGAGAAGAGCGAGAAGAGACAATTGAGACAGATAGAGATCCAGAAAGTGCTTTAAATACTTGGGTAGACAGTATGAAAAAAATTATATAGACAGTGGGAAGCCATTGAAGACTTTTGAACAGAAGGTGGCTTATAAAATAGAGTTTGAACTGAGAGGAGAGAGATATATAAATAATTGCATAGAATTCAATTAGAAAAATTTCATTTCTCTGTGAGGGAGGGCCTACTGAGAGTGGGTGTGGTCAGGAATGAAATTTATTAAGGCCACATACACAAAACTTTTTGGTGATAAGTCACAGGAGAGAAGGGGAAGAAAGGAATCAGGATAATTCTCTTCTGTACCCCAGAAAACCATGAAAATAAGGAGAACGGAAATGAAACTGGCTTTTTTTGGAGAGAGGGCAAGTTCGGTTTTAGACAAGTCACCATTGAAGTGATTGAAAAATTTCAAGTTGACAATGCCTATCAAGTAAATGTTTTAGAAGAAAACTTTGGCAAGCTTTTAGGCCAAGTGATTTTATTTTATTTTTTTTAAACCAGGGATTGAACCCAGGGGTGCTTAACCACTGAGCCACATTCCCAGCCCTTTATATATATATATATATATATTATTTTGAGACAGGGTTTCACTAGGTTTCTTACAAAATAGAGTTTGAACTGAGGGGAGAGAGAGAGATAAATTGCCTAGAATTCAATTAGAAAAATTTCAGACTTGTTAAATTGCTGAGGCTGGCTTTGAATTATGATCCTCCTGCCTCAGCCGCCTGAGCTGCCTGCAGGCGGCATGTGCCACTGTGCCTGGCAAGATTTGATTTTTTGATAAACACAAAAGTAGAAATTTGAGAGACTGGAGGAAGAAGAGAAAGGAATTCATACCTAAGCCTTTCAAGGGTTTTAACTTTGGGAATCTGAGCAATATAGGAAATATGGGACGTATGAAAGAGATTATTAGAAATTATATAGCATGACACCCTAGGAAGTCTTGTTCCAGTTCCATATACTGAATTTAGAAATTGTAAGAACTATACTTCACTAGAGAGTCTGAGGATCATGATTACATATTTTCTTGAGGATTCACTGTGTTATGTATAGTATTTGTGCATTCAAGATATATGTTATATAACTTGAAGATTGAAGAACTACACTTGTCTCAGACTGTAGGGTGATTCCTTCTGTATGTGAGACTAAACATGGATGAGACAACATTGCTTCCTCAAGGTCTGATTTGATTTTCTCTATCATAGTCATCCACAGCTATGTGTCCCTTAGTGAGGATTTAAGGACCTAGACCTGTATTTGTTTGTTCTGAATAATGTTGCTGAACCTGTTATTTTTGGTTCACTAGGATCCTTCTGTAGTATTTGTATTTTTGTTACTCCGTAACTTTATACACAGAGATAAAGGAATGAAGAGGTAGAAAAAATTCTGATTCATTTTAATTATATATTTTTGTTTTCCCACTGAGTTTTCTAAGTCTTACTGAATTAACAACTGTGTTTTACCTCACTGATCTGTTTTTTTTTTTCTGCAAAAAGCCCAATTTTCATTCTTTCCCTGTGTTTCCATGTGCCTTTGTTTCTGTTTGTAATTGCTCGTCTTTGTTGCACTAAACAGTATTCTAATCTGGCTTACAGTAAAAAGTTTATGGATTCAAGTGTTTTCTCCTACTTCCTAATTTGGTTTTATTTGTATATTCTATTACACTTACTCTCACATTGACCCTTTGCTTGTTTTTTTACCCTGTGCTTTCATGTTAACTAGTGATTTCTCTTGTCTGGCACACTTTTTTGGTTTTGAATGCTGCGTGCAAGCCAGGGACAGTGCTGCTGTTGGGTCTGATTCCTGGAATATGTCACAAATGTGTTACATTGTAGCATTTATTATTATAATAGTGGCCCCTACTACTGACTAGTTCTTTGAGTTCTTATATGACAGACAGTTTTCTTCATGGAACTTACATTTTAGTGGGAGGAGATAAAATAAAAATGTGAAAATATATAGTATGATAGAAGTGGAGAATGGAGAAAAATATGGTGTAGTAGAGTTGAAAGAGGGGCTTCAGTTTAAATAGACCGTCTAAGAGAGAAGGCACATTTGAGCAAAGACCTGGTGCAAGTAGAGTGGTTAGACTTCGGTTATCTGAGGGATGAGTACTCCAAGAAGAGGAAAAGAAGCACAGCAAAAGATGACAGTGGCAATAGTGTCTGGCTTGAGAATGGGGTAAGTGGAAGGAGATGCTGGAATCCAATGATATAGATAGGGCAATTCTTAAAGGGCCTATGGACTACTATGAGCATTTTTAGTTTTATTTATATCATCTATTTAATATAACAACCTTATATAGACCTATTTATTATTATTATATCATATTCATATATTAAAGACTGGAATACTGAGGCTTAAGATACTTAAATTACTACTAAACCCCACACAACTAGTAATTGGAGTCAGGATTTGAATCAACAAGTCTAACTGCAGATGGTATTTAAGGATTAAAGGATTTTGGACAGTGTCAGTCTTGCTTTTGAGCAACGTTTTTGCCCCCCCCCCTCCAGTATAAGCAGAAACATTACCTAGAGTATTAGTTTAAAAGAATATTAAAATTGAAGTTTCTGGTGAAGCTCCAAGATAATAGAAGCCATACTCCAAAGTAAGGTTGAAAGTCACAGTGATTTAGAATTTATATATAAAATTAATGTGGAATTGGTCTGACAGCACTTATATCCCTAAATAAGACATGTAGAATATAAAAGCTGAGGAGTTTGGAAGTTGGGAGAGAAACATAGAGATGTGCTAGAGTGTGTGGATATCTTTCTCAAGTTGGAGGAGGTAAGTAGTCCCTAACTTTTGCTTAAAGTCTAGTGGAAGGTGGCCTTAGGCCATCCAGCAAACTCAGTATATGCCTTTAAAGGTTGGAGGACATAGGGAATTGCTATGTCCACCTGGACTCTCAACCATTATACTATCTTTATTCTCCTACTTACTTGAGAGTCTTTTACTTTCAGCCCCATTTCTCCACATTGGAGTGTGTTTGTGGGATTCTCCTTGTTCTCTTTATTTGCTTTCCAGACAAGTTACTTCTTAACTAGTGAGTCCTGGTTTGGGCCAATACTTTCTTCAATTGAGTCTTGAAGTGTAGCAAGAATTAAGTAGCTTTGCAAAAGTTCTTAAAAATTTTATGATGTGAAAATTTCGCTTTATAGATCCTAGTAATGGTTACCCTATTTTAAAAAAGTAGTTTAACTGATCATTTTAATTGAAATCTAAGGAGGGGAAGAGAATTATCTATTTTCAACCGTCTTATCTAGAGATCAGTTAGATTCATTTAGAAAGAATGCTCTCAAAGAAATGGAAGATAAGTTGTATGGAGAGCAATGGTGGAAAATAGTGAGACTAGCTACTGAATTACTACAATAAAGAAGTTACAGAATGACTGACTTTTCAGACAGACTGCAGCATGGGGACCAAATGTCTGTAGAGAAGTCAGATGGGGTAATTAAACATCACTTGGAAGACTTTTGTATGGTTGCTGGTAATAGTAATGCCATGGAGGCAGGAATCATAGAAGCAGGAGTGATTTGGATTTAGAAATTATAAAATAAGCACTGAATATGTTGATTTAAAGAAATCTGGTAAATAGTAGTAACTATTGTAATGAAGTAGCAATATTGTAAGTGCTAGCTACAGTATGTTCTAACTTTATGATACTGAGGACATTATGCAAATTTCATGTCTTTTTTCATTCTAAGGAAAGAATGATGTCTGGGTTTACAGTATTGCCATGATGATTAAGTGAAAATGTATATTTTTGATGGATATATGTTATACATCTAATACAATGGCTGGCATATAGCAACTTTCAATAAATGAGAGCTATACTTATTTATAATATTACAGTATCTATGGGCTGTAGGAAGTTTATATAATGGGATTTATATAATGCAAGGATATGATGTAGGACGATGATCAGTAGATGATGCTGTAGAAGTAACCATACAACACTTTGTATTCCTTTGTAATGCATTTTATCCTTCTTGTCTAGGAAATGAATACACACTGAAATAACCATTGAAGAGTTATATGTAGTGAATTTTTTTTCCTTTTTGTAGTGTTGGAGCTTGAACCCTGGGCTTCACCCTTGTCAGGCAAGCAGTCTACCACTGAGCCACATCCCCAACCTCTTATTCCCCAGTAAAGAGTTTTAAGTATGAGGGAAGATGTAGAAGGAATTATTATTTGAGCAGTGTAGAAGATGAATGGGTGCTATAAAAGTTTCCAAAAAAGTACATTTGAAGACTTTTGGGATGGTCCAACTGAGAGATTTTGAAGACTGAATTAAGTAATAGGGATCAAAATATTGGAGGTATTAAGAGGTTATCATGTGGAGAAGGAGAGAGATAATAGATTTTTAGGTTGGGTGACTGAAAGGATAGAGGCACCAGTAACCATAATAGAGAACACAGAGGGAGAGGCAGTTAGGTGTGGGTGGGTCTGAAGGGATGGAGTTCATGTATGTAGTTAATGTTGCAGTTTCAAACTACAGAGACTTGGTAAGAATGGTGACTTGGTAAGAATGGGAGTAAAAAATTTACTTGGGAAATTTGGAAACTGTCAGTGTTATTTGAGAGAATAATTTCGGTAAAGTTAGAAGAAGAGAAACCACATTATAGTGAATTAAGGAATGAATTGGAGGTGAAAAATTGAAGATAGATGAAATAGAGTACCTTGTAAAGATGTTTAGCAGTGATATCAAGGAGAGATATGAGTTGGTAGTTTGTAGAAGAATCAGGTTTGTGGAAGGTTGGTTGAAGATGTGAAAGAAATGATTGTGTAGGTTTCCCTGTAGAGAGAAGATGATGTTAAATGGATAGAGCAAGAAATAGGAAATAAGAAAGAAAATCAAGAATATGAGGGTAGGATTAGTCATCTGAGACATGAGGGTAAAAATAATGAGATGTAAAGATAGGTAGAAGGCTGAGAGGAAAAAAGTTGAGAAATATAATTTCTCATGAAATGTTAATTCTCCATGAAATTGGAAGCAGATCTGATAGTAATACGTTACTTTTTTACATATGGAAAACAATTGTGTAGATTTTTCTTTTAAAAGTACTGATTTGGGGATATTGTACTCCATCTATTCAATGAAGCACAATGAATCAGAGGGTGACCTATTATAGTTAAAACAGCCCAGATTTTAATGTTACTTGGTCATTTACTATCTCCAAGACTTTGTATAATGCATTTGTCCTTCACATTCATCACTATGTAATTTAAAAGGACAATTAAAGATTCCTTCTTACAGAAGGAATTTTTTTTCCTTTTTGTAGTGTTGGAGATTGAACCCTGGGCTTCACCTCAGGCAAGCAGTCTACCACTGAGCCACATCCCCAGCCTCTTATTCCCCAGTAAAGAATTTTAAGTATGAGGAAAAGATGTAGGAGGAATTATTAGTTTTGGGATTTCAACAAAATCTCAAAATATTTCTTATTTTTAGTTTTTAAAATTTGTTCTGTTTAGATATCATAATGATTAAAGGGGCTATTTGGTAAAATTTTTAGCTCAGTGCTGAGAATAATTTTTTCACGAATGTTAGCTGTGTGTTAGCTAGCTAGTCTCACAGAATTGATGTATAAAAAACCTCCATCAAATTCACTGTCACTGCATTTCATAGTAAACTTTTAATTTTATCACTCATGAATGGCTTGGTTTAGGCTATTATGGTTCATTTTTGAGATTTGAGGCAAATTCAGATTTATTTCTCATGCCTCAACATGAGGTCTAATCTAAAGAAGTACTGGGTACCTGGGTTGTACTTGTACAGTAATCATCTGAGTTAAAGAGCAGGCTAAACCATGCATGTACATTTAAATCTCTGCAAACATCCTGTGTGTTCATATTCCATTGGCCAAAGCAAGTCAGAGAGCTAAATATAAAACAAGGGGAATGGGAGGCATAATCTGGGGAGGGGAAGTAATTGAATATTTGACAAATAAAATCTCAGTTTATCATAGCTTTATTAGACTTGGCATTACAAGTATGTGTGTGTGTGTGTGTGTGTGTGTGTGTGTGAGAGAGAGAGAGAGAGAGAGAGAGAGAGAGAGAGAGAGAGTCTGTTCTTTCTCCCTATAAAATAATGCCCTACTTAAAAGGTAGTTGTTTTTAGGTTTAATTTTCACAATCCAGCTTAAGAGACATGTTGACTTTATAACTGGATTAAAATGATTGGCAGAAAACCATTTTCAGTGGATATCTAACATACTTTCAGAATCTCTGTTATCCAGTATGTTAGCTTATATATAAGACCGAGTTAGTCTCTGATCTTTATTATGAACCTATTTAATATTTTTCTTCTATTGCTCTTTACAAAATCTTTACTGAGGTATAATTTACATGCAATAAAATTTCTGAATTTATGGACACAAGTAAATGAGCTTGACAAATGTATGGCAATGTAATTAAGACCACAAGAAAGATAGAGAATATCACTATCATTCTACAAAAGATTCTTCATGCCCCTTTGCAGTCAGTTCCTGTCCAACAGTTCCCCTGCTAGGTGGCCACAGACTTGTTTCCTATTATTAAAATTTTTGTCTCTTCTAGAATTTCATTTAAATAGAATTGTATAGTCTTTTGTGCCTGTTTTTTTTCCCACTGATATATTTGTTCTTTTTTATTGCTGAATAGTATTCCATTGTATGATATGCCACAACATATTTATCCATTCACCTGTTGATGGAAATTTAATTTGTTTCCATTTTGGTCATAATAAATAAAGCTATGAACATTTGCATGCAAGTCTTTGTGTTTTTATTTATCTTGGATAAGTATGTAGGAGTGGGATTGCTGTAGGTTACTCCTATGTTTAAATTTTAGAAAAATTGCCAAGCTAATTTCCAAAGTTGAGGTATCATACTACTTTCCAATCAGAAGTGTATACATATTCCAATTGTTTTACACTCTTGGCATGTATAGTATCATTAGTCTTTTAAATTTTAACCATTCAAATAGGTATGTAGTTGTATCTCATTGTGATTTTAATTTGTATTTCTCTGAAGACTAACATTATTGAACAGTTTCATTTTCTGTTTGCTATCTGCATATTCTTTGGTGAACTTTCTGTTCAAACTTTTGCATTTTTTAAAACTGGATTGCTTATATTATTATTCAATTGAAAAAAATTTTTTGAAAAAAGAGTTCCTTATCAGATATATGGTTTGTAAAGTTATTCTCACAATTTGTGGTTTACAGTTTAATTTTTATAATAGTGTCTTTAAAGGACAAGCTTTAAAAATTTTTGATGAAGTCCAGTATAACATTATTTTGTGTGTATGATTCATGATTTTGTGTCCTAGCTAAGAAATCTTTGCTAGGCCAAAGTCACAGTCACAAAGAGTTCCTTTTGATTTCTAAAATTTTTATAGTTTTACATTTTGGATTATGATCCATTTCAAATTACTTTGTTTATGGTATAAGGGAGAGTTGAGTTTCATTTCTTTCCAAACCTATTTTTCAGAACCAGTTTTTGAGCAAGACTATGTTCCTCATTGATTGCTTTACACCTTTGTCAATTGAATGGAGGGACTTATGGCTTGAGGAGGTTGGCAGGCCTGATTGACAAGAAAAGAGGTGAAAATCATTTAAGAGAAAGACAATTAGTCTACACTATTTTATATCTTTGGAAGTGGTCCTATGAATATTTTTTAAGTCTTAAGTAAATGAGGAAACATTTAATCAAGAAAATATGTATTTTGGTAAAACTGAGACTTTGTGATATCTAACTGAATATTAATGACACTTAACACTATGGGGGGTGGGGAATAGACTTCACTAAAATAATCCTGTAAGTCTTTAAACAAAGAAGAAATCACAATACAACAAACCACGGAGTAGGTATGTGTTTATCTAGATTTACTACCATATGTTAAATAAAATATCCGTTATTAACAATGAATTACAAGGCATTCAAAAGCAATAGAAAAACATGATCCATAAAATGTAAATACAGGAGGCAAAATAAACTGCCTGAAAATGGTCAAATGTCAGATGAGTAAAGTAGCCATTATAGATGTGTTAAAAGACTAAAGGGAATTATAATTAAAGAAATAAGGTATGAGGACAGTATTTCATCAAGTAGAGAATATCAATAAAGAGTGAGCAATAGCTGGACCCTGTGGCACATGCAGCTTGGAAGCAGTGAGAAAGGAGGACTGCAAGCTCAAAACCAGCCTCAGCAATTTAGTGAGGCCCTGTTTCAAAATAAAAAATTAAAAAAGGCTGGGGATGTGTCTCAGGGGTTGAGTGCTGCTGGGTTCAGTCCCTAGGACCAAAAAACAAAAACAAAAACAAAAAGTTAGAAATAAAAAACAAATTCTGTAATTGAAAAGTATAAGAATTAAAATGAAAATTCACTTTATGGGTTTCATCAGGAAATTTTAATTATCAGAAGAAAAAACTAGCAAACTTAAAGATAGATCGATTGACAGTATGCAATTTGAAGAAGAAAAGAAGGTCAAAGGTGAAGAGACCTTCAGAGAAATATGGAACACCAGTAAGCACATTAAACAGGTGTAATGGGAATATCAGGAGAGGAGACATAGAAACAGAAAAATATTTGTAGGTGCAATGACTGAAAATTCCCCAAATTTATTGAAAAGTAGCAATCTGTACAGCCAAATAGCTCAACAAATTCCAAGTATGTTAAATACAAAGAGACCCCAAACTTTATATATATATAATAAAAAGGCTGAAAGCCAAAGTCAGGGGGAAAAATCTGTTTTATTAAGTTACTGTATGTTTGTCTTGATAAATGCTACATGTACACTTGAACAGAATATTTATTCTGTAAGTGTGAGAGTGCTGTATAAATGATGTTGATACAATTGATGTTCTAGTTAGGTGGGAGCAGACAAATATTTGAAGAAATACTGGACAAATTTTCTCCAAATTTGATGACAATTGTAAGCCCAAGGATTTTTGAAGCTCAACAAACTTCAGAAGAAACAGAGAAAAGCATCTTAAGATGTCTCATATTCAGTTTACTGAAACTGTTGTGACAATGAAAAACTTACAAGTGAAAAGAGAAAAATACTCATTACTTATAGAGAAACAAAGATAAGGATGACAGCAAACTTCTCATTCCAATCTGTGCAAGCCAGGGAATAATGGACTATCTTTAAAGGGCTAAAAACATTACTGTTGACCTAGAATTTTATATTCAGAAAAAATATCTTTAAAATATAAAGATAAATTAAAAAAAACTTTTTCATATTAAAAAGATGCAAGAAATTTACTTATATTTTCATCTTTAAAGATGTCTACATCTGGGTTGGGGTTGTGGCTTAGTGGTAGAGCACTTGCTTAGCATGTGTGAGGCACTGGGTTTGATTCTCAGCACTGCTTATAAATAAATGAATAAAGGTGAATCAATATCTAAATATATATATTTTTAAAAATGTCTACATCCTACTCCCAGAATTTATGAATATGTTACCTCATGTAGCAAAAAGGACTTCCCTGATATGATTAAAGACTTCCTTTCTGAGAAGAGAAAGTTATCTTGGATTATCTCTGTAAACCCAGTGTAATCACAAGGGTCCTTATGAGAAGGAGGTATGAAGGTTAGGGTCATAAAAGGCAGTGTGGTAAAAGAAACGGGTGAGAAGACGTAATGACAGAAGCAGATATCTGAGTGATAAATCCATGAGCCATGGAATGTGAACAGCCTTTTAGAGCTTAAAAAAGCAAGGGATAGGGGCTGGGATTGTGGCTCAGAGGTAGAGTGCTCGCCTAGCACACATGAGGCACTGAGTTCTATCCTCAGCACCACATAAAAATAAAATAAAGATATGTGTCCATCTATAATTAAAAAATAAATATTTAAAAAAAAGCTAGGGATAAATTCTGCTCAAAAGCATATAGAAGGAATGCAGATTTTGATAGTTAATTTTAACCTTGTAAGACTCGAATGTTGATATATTTCAAATACTTTTGTATTTCTAACCTTTAGAACATTAAAATGAATTTGTATTATTTTAAATCACTAAATTTGTGGTAATTTTTACAGCAGAAATAGAAAATGAACATAATTTTTAGTATCTGGAAGTAAGATTCTTCTCTAACAAATACCCTGACTCATGATAAAAAATAAAAAGGGCTGAGACTTGGCTTGGCTAAGGTGCCTCTGCATTTAATCCCTGGTACCAAACAACAGCCAAAAAACCCAAAATTGCTAGTAAGAGCTCAGAAGAAAGTAAGGAATGTAGTAAAGAAAACCTATGCTTCCTTAGAGAAGGCTTAAATTATTGTAAACAAACTGTTGATAGAAACATGGTTGTTAAATCATTCATGATTTAATTATATTTAATGGTAAAATGCTTAGAGAATTTTGTCCTTCTGTTATGTGTAAAACAGAACTTGTAAGCCATGACCTTGCATATTTAGCTAAGATTTCCAAGCTAAGTGATGAAGGTGTGGCTTAGTTTTCTTGCTTTTTATAGTATAATATGAGAAGAAAGCACTAGAAGAAAGACATGGATTGAGGAAAGAACTGTTAAAGGAACCAGGACTCAATAATTTGAGAAATTCTGAGTTTATCCAGAATTTGAAAATTGGTAAAATTAATAGACTTAATCATAGGGAAGTGTGCTCTTTGGAGAAAGCCAAGAGTGTAACTGAGCAGTCTTTTTGCTTTTACTTTGAGAGGCCTTTAGGTGAGGGTTCGTATTTCAGTCACACAGAGGGCTGTTTGAAGAGTTTAAGTGTATGACCTCTGGATTTCTTCAGTCATCTCAATAACAGCCAAGAATAAAGATGGAATTATACAGTATATGTTTGTGGAAGAGTTTCTTGTTTAATGGAGTGAATTCCTATGACATATAGGAGAAACCCACAAAGTTCTTAAGACTAGTCTTTCAGTGGAAATAGTGCCCTCTAGGACTGAAAGTGATAAGAGAAAGAACAAAATGAGAGGCTATTATGTTCTTCAAATGCTATAGGCAGAAAACAGGCTAACAGAACTACTTAGCTGCAAACACATTCTTTTTTTTTTATTGGTTGTTCAAAACATTACAAAGCTCATGACACATCATCTTTCATACATTTGATTCAAGTGGGTTATGAACTCCCATTTTTACCCCAAATATGAATTGCAGAATCACATCGGTTACACATTCACATTTTTACATAATGCCATATTAGTGACTGTTGTATTCTGCTACCTTTCCTATCCCCTACTATTAAACAGAGTGGTGGGAGGGAAAGGGAGAGAGAAGGGAAATTGTATGGAAATGCAAACACATTCTTGAAAGAGGATCACTCTGAAGCCAGAGAGGAGGATCCATAGAGCCATGGGCCCAGAGAATGGAGCTTCCAGGCACAGTGGATTATTCCTAGGTCTTAAATCTTAATGAAATTTGTTCAGTTGGATTTTCAGAATTTTTAGGACTAGTTAATTCTCTTTTCACTTCTATTATCTTTGTTTTTAAATGAGAGTATAGTGATTATCCTATATCTGTGCCACCATTGTACTTTTTTTGAGCAGATAAACTTGTTTTCTGGCTTTACAGATCCACAGATGGAGAGACATTTTGCTCCAGGATGGATTATATGTCACATGCATTGATAATTTAGATGTTGAGACTCAGATGAGATTTTGGACTTAAATTGATATTATAATAAGTTGAAACCTTTGGGGCCCTTGCCATCTTATCATCTTCTCTGACTCTGACCCTTCTGCCTTTCCCTTATAAGGTCCCTTGTGACACATTGGGTCTACCCACGGTAGTACAAAATAATCTCTGTTTTAGGACCCTTAAATTCATCATAGTTGCATAGATCCTTTCTCTTTGTGTGGTAAAATATTTACATGTTGTGGTGATTAGGATGTGGACATCTTCAGGGAGGTATTATTCAGCCTATCACAAATCCCAAGCTGAAAACAACCCAGCTGCTCATCAATGGATGAATGGATAAACAAATTGCAATCTTCTGTTCAGCAATAAAAGGAATGATATGTTGATAACAACATAGGTGAACTTCAAAATAGTCATGAAGGAAAGAAATTAGGCAAAATAGCATACATAATTTATAATTCTATTTGTCTAAAATTCTACAAAATGGAAACTCTGCTGACAGCAAATCACTGGTTGTCTGTTTCCTAGGCGTGGAAGATGAACTGGGAGGGAAATGAGAAAGATATTAGAGAGGCATGATTTTTCCCATTTGGAAGTGTGTGATTATTTATTTATTTATTTATTTATTAGTTTTTGATGGACCTTTATTTTATTTATTTGTATGTGGTGCTGAGAATCGAACCTAGTGCCTCACGCATGCTAGGCAAGTGTGCTACACTGAGGCACAACCCCGGCCCCTGATTGTTATGTTTATTATGTTGATTGTAGTAATGTTTCATAAATATATTTCTCTATATATGTGTATATCAACACTTATATATTTCAACATTTTGCACACATACAATTATTACAGGTTAATTATGCCTCAGCCCAAAACTGGTAATGGAGAAAGAAAACACAATCTGTATTTATTGGCTGGCTTTAGCCTAGAGCATTTGCCATTCTTTCTATTTAGATAATTTATACAAATATACATATTACTGCTAAGTTTCACAGTACCACACAATTATCATTTTGTAGATATCATTGGATCGTCCTATTCTTTAAGTTAGCTATTTAAGTAAGAGCTTTTTCTTTAAAAAGTCTTTTGTAAATAAATATGCAATTGACTTTTTCATTTTGTCTGTATCCCCAAAGTCTGTATTTTGTAATTAGTAAATTAATATGTAATTTTCAAGTAAAGACAAAGATAACATCAACGCAGTACATTTCATTTTATAAGGTGATTTCATTATAATGATGACAGTACTTTTCTTAGTTGAACCCCATTTGACTTCATTATAAATACAAACCCATTCAGATCTGAAAAAGAATGAAGAACTTGAATAGATTCTGCAGGATGAATCATTGGTTATAAGAGCTGAGGGAGCAGGCCTTTGTTGATTCCTGGATTTTTCAGCCTGGATGGTAGGAGGAGTTGCAATGATATTAAAATAAATTACCAAGGCAAACTGAATTATATTTAAAGGAGGTAGGGGAAAGATGGTGATGAATCAGTTAATTTCAAATATATGAGCTTTTATTGATTATTGCACAATCTAGTGAGTATAGATATGAATGACATTTATCTCATGTTGGTTTTTGTCTTATGGGTCTAAAGGTACATATGTAAGTAAAGTGAAATACAAAAAGGAACTAGAAAAGCAATTCATACTTGCTTTGTGTTTGAGGTTGAGTAAAAGGGCCAGATATGTATTTTTATTTATAGTAGTGAAGGATATGGAAGGACCCCTTTTGATGGGGAAGTAACCTTTGCTATTGGAGCATTATAAGGAAAGAAATGTTTGTTGTTAGTAATTCTTTTCATGACACGTCTTACCCAATCAATTCTCCCATGAAACACATATGCACATAATCCACATGCTTGAGACTAGTCAAGCCTTGGCCTATTTGTCATCGTCTTCTTTCTTTTTTGTTCTCTAAAGTTTAGAGTAGTCAAGCAGAATCAAAATTCAAAGTCATTTCTATAGTAGTCTAAGGTAGACTTTTAGTTCTCAGTTGAATCAGCTTTATAAAGTAGATAGCATAATAAGGAAATGCTTTAGTTCTATTGTAAGAGATCCATAAGTTTAATCTCAGTTCACTTAAAGATATAAGATGACATGTAAAATTCAAATTAGAAATTGGACATGATTTTAGAGTCTTTCTTATGTGGAAAGGTGATACCATAAATTTTCTCTTCCCTAGGTAAGAGAAGGAGGGTCTCAGTAGTAAAATGGGAACCTGTAAATGGGAACCACTACTTACTTAGGTTGTGTATTGTGATGTTATCAATACTTGGGTCTGGTATATGATCATGCAGCAATTATGAACTGCTATTGTCAGCTGATGGAGTGTGTGATAAGACTGTTTTCTTTACACATACTCTCCCCCCCCCCAGAGCTCTTCTGAAAGAACCATTGTTCTTCATTTTTGACTTCTTTATCTGTAATAGCATGCTGAAAAGCTTATGGATTTTTGGATTTCAACAAATGTAGGTCTGAATTTTAGCTGCAACATTTGATAGCTAGAAAACTTGGAAAAGTTACCTAATTGTCTCTGCATATTATTTTCTTCTTTTTTCAATACCTCCATCATCTGATGTCTTAGTTGAAATAACATAAAAATCTGTAAAGCCTGTAATGCCTGAGGCACAATAGCCATTTCATAAAAGTTAGCTCTTTCTGTATTCCACATCCTACATAGCTACACTCTCAGGTGTCAGAGCAACTACTCCAAGATCTAGTCAAAGCATCTTGGATTAAAATTGCTTGATGCTTTCTGATGTATTTTCCAGCACTCATGTTTGTTATGCTGTATATCATTTCACAAGTATATCATACAGGCATCACTGGAATCCTTTAATTACTCACCAGTAGTATGCTTTTATCCAATCTCTTGACTCTCACCACACATATGTGTTTTTGTGTACTGCATGTACACACACACAGCAGTACTCATGAAATCTCCAAGGTAATATCAACTAAGTTTGCTCTTTAGTTTCTTCCTATTATGTTTACCAAGAATGACTTTAAAAATTCCCAAACAATTAATGGAGAGTTTAGGAGCCAAAATAATATTGATTTGCAATCTCTAATCCATTTAAATTTATTGTATTTTGGATATATTTGCAAATGAATAATGAATCCATTACCATAGACAGTTTTCTATTAAAACATTTATGAGACAGAATCTGTGATAGGCTGAATAATGGCTCCCAAAGATATCTACTCTTGATTTTTGGAAAACGTGAATGTTACCTTATAGGGTAAAAGAGTCCTTTTTTTAAAAAAATATTTTTTAGTTGTAGTTAGACACAATACCTTCATTTTTATTTACTTTTATGTGGTGCTGAGGATTGAACTCAGTGCCTTCTACATGCTAGGTAAGCACTCTAGGTAAGCGCTCCACCACTGAGCCACAACACCAGCCCACCTCCTTTTTTTAACTTAGGTATTTCTTCATATTTTTTTGATATTGGTTCTTTTTAGTTATACATGACAGTAGAATCCATTTTGACTAATTATACAAGCATGGAATATATCTGGTACAATAAGGCCTTGCAGATGTAATTTAAAATTCTGAATTATTTGGGTGGGCACTAAATAAAATTGCAAGTGTCCTTATAAGAAGGAGGCAAAGGGAGAGTAGACTAATGAAGACAGAAGAAGATGCTGAACTGATGGCTTCAAAGGTGTAGGAAGGGGCCAGGAGAGAGGCAGCACTGAACACCAGCAGCCTTTAGAGCTGGAAGAGGCAGGATTCTCCCAAGGAACTTCCAGGGGAAGTAGCCTTGTTGATACCTTGACTTTAGCCTATTGAAACTGGTTTTGGATTTCTGACCTCCAGGACCGAAATGGAATTAAGTTGTATTGTTTTAAGCTACCAAGTTTGTAATAATTATTTACAGCTGCAAAGGAAACTAATATGAAATCTAAATGGTACCTGTTGAAAATAATGTAAGCTTTAGTTCCTTAATATAATGTTAAATAAGAACAATATGTATGTAGTCATTTGCCCTTTATTCTCTACTCATGACATCAGGTCATTAAAGTATGACCTCTATCCTTATGAGTTCTGTCATTTCCATCACTTGTCACCAACTTTATTATGAAACCATTTGGAAAGGAAGGCTGCCATTGTTGAATTTCAAATTTTTTAGTGAGTCCCACTCAGTTGAATCAGGCTTGCAAGCATTATTTTATGATGGAGACAGCTTATCTAATTGTGACAGCTGCAAGAAACTTGGTTCTGACAGGTTCAGACCCCCACATTAACCTCCACATCTCTTATAGAAGTTTTGATAAGTGACAGTCTGTCTCAGTGATTGCCCATTCAGCTCACTGTTCTTAAGGTGAATGATTCACAGCTGTATATGGATTCTCTTTTGACAGTTTTCCCACACATGCATTCCATTTCTGAGTCAGTGTGATAAGGACATCTAAACAGAAAATAACTAAATTTTTTCTCTAACAATATAGTTATAATTGTAAAGCAAGAAAGTCTCTCAGAACTGGTAGGTGGAAAGTCAAATGGCTAGTGCTGCCTACCTAGTTGTCATACCACTTTTTTTCTGCTCCTGTAATTCTACTTCCCTGCTGCCTTTTCTTCCTGTACAATAATGTGTGTTCTGTAAGCTTCATCATTTTGCCACCCACAGATCACCTTCTATTCTAGATTAAAAGCAAGGGAAATTTCCTTTCCATTTACCCAGAAACTAGAATTTGTTAAATATTTAATGTGTTAGAATTAGAATGTACACTTTTTAGAGGGTTAAAAACTTGAATTTTTTTTCTTCTACTCTTACATATTATTAAATAGAAGACTTCTGTTATGTATTACCTCTTATGACTTTTCCCTGTAAAATACTGAAGTGACTATTACTTTACCTTTTGGGTGACATTTGATTGACACCACTAAAAATAGTAACTTGTTTAAATTCTTTAGTGTTTGAGAGATAATTTTATGACTTCTGGATGATGTAGGCCATAAGGAAGTCAGCTGAGGTTGCAGTGCTGTAGTGGTTTCAACCTATCTGACCAAGTGATACATACATACCAGGGACTGATTTCATAAATCTGTGAAAAACAGAAATCTACAGACTTTGTTTTCAGTGTATTCTGATTAGATTCTTTATTAATCTATTGCTATATGGCAGCATTACCACAAATTTAGTGGTATAAACAAAAATATATTTTTTCACTGTTTTGTGATTCAAAAATCCATGTTTGGCTTGGGTTTACTGCTTCAGTTTCTTTCAACAAGACTACAAACAAGGTGTCAGCCACGGATGGAGCTCATCTGTAGCTCAACTGGGGAAGGATCTACTTCTAAGCTCATGTGGTTGTTGACAGGATTCAATTCCTTGTGGGTTATTATCTGAGAGCCTTGATTCCTTGCTGGCTGGTCCTTAGTTCCTTGTTTGAGGAGACTTTCCTCAGTTGGTGGTCACATGCACTTCTTCACAGGACAGCTAACTCCATCAATTTCAGAAAGGGAGAGAATCAACAGAGAGAGTCTGTTAGTAAGATGGAAGTTGGAATCTTATGTAAAACAATCATATAAGTGACTTGTCATCATCTTTACCAAGTTCTGTTAGATAGAAGCAAATCTTAGATCCTGCCTATGTTCGGGAAAAGGATCACACAAAGCCACCCATACCAGAAGGCAGGGATAATTGGGAGTCATCTCAGAATTTGTCTGCCACAGGTTCCCTTAAAAAAGAAGTAGAAAGAGATTACTGAATATTTTTCCTTTTTTTTAAATCATATTCAGTCATGGGGAGGAATTGATACTTTAAATTTAGGCAAATTATATAATACCATATGAAAAGGAATAATAATGTTAATTATGCCTGACAGGATGGAAGGGACTCAGTGATTATTTGTAGGACAAAAGTTTGTTATATTTGCAGATCTCTTAATACATAAGACCTTTATCTGACATATTTTCTTCTTCACAACAGCTTTGTGAGGGAGGTAAGGCATGATAGAGAAGTAGATTATCCTGGTAACAAATTTAGTAACTGCTTGGGTGGGGAATCAAATTTGATGCCTTCATGCCATAATTTTTCTTTTGGATTTTTTGGAGAGGCGATGAGTTTGCCATGAAGTTCAGCAAACAGGTGAGGCAGGATATTTCAACCCTTTTGCCATAGCACAGTTGTAGAATACTTTTTATATCTTAGTTTGGGTCAAAGTTATAAGTTTTAAAGGATTTTATTACTAAAAATCTTAAATATTTCTGTAACATTTGTATTTTAAAAAGTGACCCCTGTCCATCTTTCCCTCTTCCTTCCTCATTCCACCTCTTTTATCTGATTATCCATGTATTTATCTTTATAAAAAAAGTTTGTTTTGCTTCCTCTTAATTTCTCATCTTTATGTATCATCTATTGGTGTCCTACTAAGGGAGATGAGATTCACAACACCATAGCAGCATACCCCCAAGCACACATATGTGAACGAACATATGTACTCTGTTACAATCCTTCCAATATATTGTCTACTTTGGGTTATTAGATCAGTCTTTTCTATGTACTTTTTATGTTTGTTGACAGACATCATAATGTAACTAATCAGACTCTTAATTCCTTTTCCTTTCCATTACCATTCTCTAGAGCTTAACATTGTCTTTACTTCTTCTGATTAATTTTCTATTTTTATATAGTCAATCCAATTCCAAAAATTTTTTCTTAACATGTTCAGGTCTAACAGGTGTTCTATACATTTCATATCTCTGCATAAACTTATTTGAACTTTTCTATTTATTCAAATCTAAATGGATTATCTTCTGTGCAGGTATCAACACTGGAACTCACTTCAATATCATTTGGAGCTTTCTGTTGCCCCTCTTCTATGTTGGTTATGCTTTCTGTATTTCATGACTTATTTTTTTTTGTGGTGCACATTTCCTGAAAATGTCTTTATTATCTTCTTCTCCCTTAATTGATATTAAGACTGGGTGTGGAATTCTAGAGTTTGAAATAAATTATTTTTAGGAATTGAAAGCATTTACCATGTTATCTACTAGATAGCATGGTCACTGCAACCTTTACTTTAGGTTGATTCGATTTGGCTTTTAGTTGGGAAAGAAGCGTTAATATTAACATGTTTTGATGTTTCCTCTTGATGTGGACACAGGTCCTAGGAAATCCTTCCTTCAAGCTCCTTATGAGATGTTCCTGAGGTTAATTATGAAAAGAGGATACAAGGATGTCAGCATATGGTATACTTCTTCTTTCTCAATCACCCTATTTCCAGTATATTACTGTTTCTTAAACCGTGTTTGGTTTAGATAACTATTTTACTCTCCCCAAGAAAAAAACCCTTACTCTTTGCCAAGATTGATGGAGGGATAGTCATCAGGGTATAAAGAATATGAAGGGCATATGGGAATCTGAATGCTTACAAAACACACTTTGAAATAATTCATATTTGCCTTTTTATTCACCTCTGCTGCCAGATATATCTGCTATGAAATTCATGTCTCTTCTGTAGTATTATCAGGTTGATTTTTAGTGTTTTCTATGGCTTGCTTTGGGTTTGATTCTTGAGTAAGCTTAGAATGTTAGAATGTAGATTCTTCTCTTGTTAAGCTTGTCTTTGTGGTTATGCTTTTAAAAATTCATTTATACAACTTAATGAAATTTGAAGAGGAACGGAATGAAGACATCTATGTGTGTTCAGTCTGCCAATTTTTTTTTTCCTGTAACACCTTGGGGAAATTCCTCTAACGTGATCAAATATGCACTACCCTTCTAGAGGTTTAGCTGGATAACTATCAGACAACTTCTCAGCTCCTACTTTTTTTGACCTGGCTTGGGAATTACAGTCTTAACCTGAAGAACCTTGTTTTCTGATGAGAGGAGGCAAAATTGAAATATTATTCAGCTTCATTTTTAAAAAGGGCATAGTTCCCATTAGAAATGTATCTATCTATCTGTAACTATTACGTGCGTCCCTATAAGTCAGGAAAGTTTGTCTATAAATGTTGAAGTGTTCTAGGTAAGTTAGTTTCCCCTGGAGATACTCATCTACTCATCTCATTCTGTTTTTTTTTTTTTTAAATCTAAACCAAATACTATGCTTGTTCCACATGAACATTCCAATCATCCTTCCTCATCTGATTCTCAGAATCTATGCAGGGCATCCATCTGCCTAGATATAGAAAGCCAAATCATACTTCCCATGTTAGCTCACAGAGGACTTTCCTTACTACTGTTTTTATGCATCCCCAGCCTCCAACCTACTTCTCAGAGAACTGGGCTGATTATGTTCATACTTTCTGTTCTTATTTACACATTTTATTTTGTGTTATTTAACTTCTATTTAGGAAAAAATTATGAACTTTATGCCTACAGCAAAATCAACCTTGAAGTTAACTTTTTTAAGATCCAAACTATGTTGCTGATTTTAGTAATCAGATTATTCTTGAACCACTATGCTTTGTAATTCAAATGTTAATATAAATATGACATATATAATGGCTGTTATTCAGAGAAATCATGGAAATAAGAGGTATGTAATACCTTATCCTCAAAACCAAATTTAAAATATTCCTATTTTAGATTTCTTATGCAATTTATTAAACTTTTGTGGTACACTTAAACTATTTCAGACTTTGTGTTACAAAGATGTGGCCTCATCAACATTATGGTATATTGAGGAGACACATTTGTAAAGAAATTATTGTAAACAGGATTATGGGAGAAATACCGAAATATGTCCTGAGAACAGAGAATAAAACACATAATGACTGAATCTCCCAGAGAATACCCCAGAAGTGGTGACTGAGCTGAGTTTAAATGAAGAGGAGGATTATGACACATGAAGAGGAATGAGGGGTGGGAATAGCATATGTAAAGACATGAGTCATGAACAAGATAATATGTTTCAAGAATATTGAAGCATAAAGAAGGGAGATACCCATAACACATATCGGATGTAAGTCAAAATATAGAAACATTTTGAAAACAGCAATGTAAGACAGTTAATTCAGTTTCTTTAAAAAAGATTATAAGCACTCAACATATTAGAGATGATGTTGCATTTACTAATGCAAATAAGCATGCTTAATCTCATAGATCAGCATATCTGCTCGCTTTTGTTGTGTAACATACCATCCTAAACTTTGTGTCTCAAAACAACAACCAAATCAAAGCTCACTGTGTGCCATTTGTCCATCTAGGTTAGGATCAACTGGGTAGTTTTCTGGTGTGGGTTGGCCTAACTGATCTAGGCTGACCTTTTTCATGTGACTGCAGCCAACTTTTTTGTCAATGAGGACTGCCAGATTAACGATGAATTCAGCTGAGCAGATTTGGTGCATATATAACTCTCACATGATTTTGAACTCTCTAGCAGACTGGCCAGGGATGGCTCATGTATCGTCTCAGATGATGAGAGGGTGAAGATGTCTGGAAGTATCCAAGAGGCCTGGACTTTGAACTAACACAACATTGCTTTCACTATAGCTCTTGGCCAAAACATGCCCAAGACTAATACATGTTCAAGGGTAGAGAAATTAACTCTATGTCTTGGTGAGAGTAGCACCAAAGGACTTTTGTAATCTACTATGACCATATTAGTGGATATCTGTGGCTTTCTTTGTATAGTAATAGAAAATTCTTTACCTTCTTTCCTATTTGCTTATAAATAAAAAACATCAACATTTAGATCTTACTTAAAATGATTAACCTTTTGATCATCCAGGATCATCTAGGTTTTAGTTCTGAAAGTCTTGTATCCCAAGAAACTTCTTAGTCTCAGACAAACCAGGACAGTTTGTCATCTTTTGTCTTGTCAACAATGGAATTTTTCAGTTTGTCCTACTTAGAGTCAGATCACACTGAATTATTTTCAGGAATTTCAAAACTGGAATTGAGAGTAAGTGTTTATAAAGGCTGAAGAAACTTTGAGATCCAAAACTTAGATGTTTTATGGTTATTTTTCTTGTGAAAACAGAAAACATATAGTAAGAGGGTGAAATCTAAATTTTAGAAGAAGGAGCATATCTGTTTATGGTTCATTTTTGTTGAGACTTATCTATATTCTGTTGTTTAGCCATTTGCTGGATTCTGAGAGATAATAAATTCCAGTTTATGGCTAAGCTATTTGTATTATATTATTGACACTTGCATTCTCATTTTTGTTACTTGCGACCCCATAGTGTCTTCACTGATAATAGAATTAAAACTACCACATGTTTCTTGGGACTCAAGACAACATGCCCACCAAAGCTCAGCTTTATAAGAAATACTTAGAATAGTAGCATTTTATGTATCTTACATTCCTTATAATATATTGCAAGTGAAAGATATGCATTAGTTCAGATGGAAGACTGCTCTGAAGCCATTGAGCAAAGCTTCCTCCTTCTTGCCAATGATCTGAGCCTCTCAAGGGCAATCACATGTTTTAATGAATCACAGAAGACAAATTTAGCTTCAGTTTAAGGAGCTGTATGTCCTGGCAATGAGAGTGGGAGTACATTGGAAATAACAGAGGTACCAAGACTTTTGGGCCCTGAGTTTATTCTCAGAGCTTGGCTGAGCAATTCCTGCCTGATAAAGGGATGCCTCTTTTTTATGGAATATCCTTCTAGGAGGAGAGAGAATGCATTTCAGAAATTATAGCAGTAAAAAAACCTTCAAGCATTATTAAAATATTTTGACATTTTAAAATTTATCTTCTGTATATCATTGGTAAGCTCAAAAATAAATTTAAAATTAAACATGAGCTATTTAGTCAGAAGATTTAACCCTGTAAACCCGTGTATGTGTGTGTGTGCATGTGTGTGTGTGTGTGTGTGTGTGTGTGTGTGTGTGTGTGTGTATGTTTCTTTTAGAAAAAGACTGGGAGAAAAACCTTTTAGTTTTATTTTAAGGCAGTTAGACTTATATCCATATTTAAGAGGTGTTTTCAGGGTTAGAATAATCTTATGCAGGAAAATGCAAACAGCTTATTTTAAATATGCTTGAAGGCAAAGATTTCATTGAATTAAACCTCTAGGTTACATTTATCAGTGCCAGCACCTGTTTTTTGAAATTAAAATGGAATAACTTTATCAAAAGTCTTTCATTTAACTGTTCTATGTTTCAGTTACTTGCCTTAACAAATACACATTCTTTTCTCCAAAGTAAAAAAAAAAAAATCTTATTTTTTTCTTATTTTAGCAAGTAAAGGAATTTGGCTAGATATTATAGAATATGTAAAATTGCAATATAAGAAGACTCTGTCCTTCAACATTTGTCAAGGATATTATTTTCATTCTACCAATTCTTATTGTATAGCCACTGTGAATAGTACATTATTATCATCCTCAAGTATTTCTTAAAGGCTTCTCTGTTGCTAGACAAAGGGCTAAGGAGTGAAAACTCTTTTTTTCTTGTTCTTCAGGATTTTGTAGGTTAAGTAAGGCAACAGTGTAGAGACAGAGCTTATCAAAACTTGGATGTATACATGAATAAATTACATAATGAAAATATTTATTAAAAGAATCACTTATTTGAAAAGTAGATTCATGGATGGTGTGGTTTTTGAAAGAAAAAATACATGGAAAAATGGTTGCCTCTTGTATCAATTAGAGAAGAATTTATAGGAATAGCATTTGAAGAGTATGTGTGTATATGTATACACCTGCCTGCACACGTGTGCTTAGGGTGAAGTGGGGTGTCTGGGGGATTGCTAAATTTCCAAATATAGAATGAAATGGGAAGACTCATTGGCATACTGCCTATGTCATTGAATGAATTTGATTTTTCTTTTTTGTGCTAGGATTGAACCCAAGGCCTTGTGCATCCTAAGCATATGTTCTGTCACTGAGCTATACTCCAGACTCTGAATGAGTTTGGATCAATGAACCGAAAGTGAATGAATAAACTTTGAAGGATAGTGAAGTCAGTTTGAGAGAGTAAAAAGAACACAAAAAGGCAGTAGGGGAAAAGAACAAGCTACAAAAAATAGCCTAATATAGTCTGTTTAAAGAAACCCTCTGAACAGAGCATGTATACCTGGGGATTTATCATATGGTGGGAAATTATTATAAGCCTCTCTAATGAGATAATTAGGCATTCTTTTATTATATAGGAAATAGTTATATATTGCTGACACATTAATAATGAATCAGAATCAAGCAGGTAAAAATTAGGGGAAATAAATTTTCCAAGAAGAGAACAGCATGTCTCACCTACAGAAGACAGAACATTAAGTTCATAAATCGAAGCTTGACTATGTAATTGGGGAACTGAGTCCATGTTATAGGGTTTTATTGCTTTATAGCCTTGTAGTGGGGTACAGCTAAAAAGAATTTTTAAAAAAATCGTGAGTTCATATTGATTGTATAGTTCTAATATAATACTAGAAGGCTTTTGTCTTCATTTCTCAAATCATATTTATTTCCTTTCTGTATTTCCTTTCTTTCATTGTGTGAATCAGTTTCCAGCAACATCAATATAATTGCCATTCTTTCAATTCTAATACACATTCATATACTTGTGCATGTGTGTACACACATAGGTTTAAATTGTTACACTTATACTACTAAGTTTAAATCTACCAACTAAAGTTCTTTGCAGCTATCTTTGTCCTTTAGAATATTTCCACCATGGGTGGAAAAAGCATGGTATTCAAAAGGTATTTAGAATAATGTCTTTATTTCTCATCATAGTTATATTTTTGATATATGATTAGGTTCATGGTTTTGTTTTTCATAAGCTTTAGGGATATTTTTCCCTTTTTGTGAATTTAATTTTTTATTATATAAAATATTAGTATGCTTCAAAGTCAAAACTATATAAATGGATTTACTCAAAGAAACTTATCTTTAACCTATATCTTCTATTCTTTCTATGCATCCCTGGTATTTTTTTTCTGGTTTATCCTTCCTCTATTTCTGCCACTCCCTATTTTTAAATATAAAGGATTCTATATGGTCATAAACTTTTACATGTTGATTTTAAAAACCTTAACAGACTTTATATTTTAGAGTAAGTTTAATTTTACAGAAAAATTTAGCAGAAAGTATAGTTTTCATAAACACCTTCATCCCCCATTTCTCCTATTATTAACAACTTCCATTATGGTGACACATTTCTTAAAACTGATTAACTAATATTGACATAATTAAGTAATGTTCATAATTTGCAACATTTTTTACTCTTCTATGGCTTTTGAAAATTCATAATGACATGTAGCCATCATTATAGACAGTAGTTTCAATTCCATAAAAATACCTTGTGTTCCACTCTTTTGTAAATTTTTGAAAATTTATTTATTTATTCTAATTTGTTATATATAACAGCATAATTCCTTTCAACTCATAATACAGAGAGCACAAATTTTCATGTTTTTGATTGTACACAAAGTAGAGCCACATCATTTGTGTCTTCATATACATACTTAGGATATCCTTCCCCTGGATACCATTTGTCCAATATATGTTTTTGGCACCTTTGTCTAATATAAAATAGCTGTAATTATGTGGATTTGTTTCTGTGTCCTCTACTCTGTACCATTGGCCTAAAAGTCTATTTTGGTGCCAATACATGCTGTTTTTGTTACTATTGCTCTGTAGTATAGTTTAAGATCTAGTATATCGATGCCACCTGCTTCAGTCTTCTTGCTAAGGATTGCTTTAGCTATTCTCGGTCTCATTGAATTTCATGACTTCTTTTTCTATTTCTATGAGGAATGTCATTGGGATTTTGATTGGAATTGCATCAAATATATATAGTGCATTTGGTACTAAGGTCATTTTGACAATACTAATTCTGCCTATCCAAGAACAAAGGAGATATTTTCATCTTATAAGGTTTAATTTCTTTTTTAAGTGTTCTGTAATTTTCATTGTAGAGGTCTTTCACCTATTTCATTAAGTTGATTCCCAAGTATTTTGTTTTCTTTGAGGCTATTATAAGTGGGGTAGTTTTCCTAGTTTCTCTTTCAGAGGATTTGTCACTGATATATAGAAATGCCTTTGATTTATGGGTGTTGATTTTATATCCTGCTACTTTGCTGAATTCATTTACTAGTTCTAGAAGTCTTCTAGATATAGAATCATATCATCGGCAAATAGTGCTAATTTGAGTTCTTTTTTTCCTATTCATATCCCTTTAATTTCTTTCATCTTTCTAATTGCTATGGCTAGAGTTTCAAGAACTATGTTAAATAGAAGTAGTGAAAGAGGGCATCCCTTGCTTGTTTCAGTTTTTAGAGGGAATGCTTTAAATTTTTCTCCATTTAGAATCAAGTTGGCCTGGGGCTTATTATAGATTGCTTTTACAGTGTTGAGATATGTTCCTCTTATCCCTAGGTTTTTTTAGTGTTTTGAGCATGAAGGGCTGCTGTATTTTGTCAAATGCTTTTTCTGCATCTATTGACATGAACATATGATTTTTATCTTTAAGTCTATTGATGTGATGAATTACATTTATTGATTTCAGTATGTTGAACCAACCTTGCATCCCTGGAATGAACCCCACTTGATCATGGTGCACTATCTTTTTGATATATTTTTGTATTTGATTTGCCAGAATTTTTTAAAGAATTTTTTCATCTGTGTTCATTAGAGTTATTGGTCTGAAGTATTCTTTTCTTTGATTTGTCTTGTCTGGTTTTGGAATCAGGGTGATATTGGCCTCATAGAGTGAATTTGGAAGTATTTCTTCTTTTTCTATTTTACAGAATAATTTGAGGAGTATTGGTATTAGCTCTTCTTTAAAGGTCTTGTAGAACTCAGCTGTGTATCTATCTGGTCCTGGGCTTTTTCTTGGTTGGTAGTCTTCTGATGGCATCTTCTACTTCATGGCTTGAAATTGATGTGTTTATCTTGTGTATATCATCCTGATTCAGTTTGGACAAATCATATGACTCTAGAAATTTGTTGATCCCTTTGATGTTTTCTATTTTATTGGAGTACAAATTTTCAAAACAATTTCTAATTATCTTCTGTATGTCTGTAGTCTCCGTCATGGTATTTTCTTTTTTATCATAGATATTATCATAGATATTAGTAATTTGAGTTTTCTCTCTCCTTCTCTTCATTAGCATGGCTAAGGGTTTATCAGTTTCTTTATTTTTTCAAAGAACCAACTTTTGTTTTGTCAATTTTTTTAGTTGTTTCTTTTGTTTCAGTTTCACTGATTTCAGTTCTGATTTTAATTATTTCCTGTCTTCTGCTTTTTTTTTTTTTTGTTCTTTTTCTAGGGTTTTGACATGTTAATGTTAGGTAATTTATTTGTTGACTATTTTTTCTTTTCAGGAATGAACTTCATGCAGTGAACTTTTCTCTTAGTACTATTGCCTTCATAGTGTCCCAGAGATTTTTATATATTGTATCAGTATTCTCATTTAACTCTAAGAATTTTCTAATCTCTTCTTTGATGTCTTTTACAACCCATTGTTCATTCAGTAGCATATTATTTAGTCTCCAGGTGTTGGTGTGGATTATATTTCTTATTTTATGATTGATTTCTAATTTCATTCCATCATGTTTTGATAGAATACAGGGTACTATCTCTACTTTTTGTATTTGCTAAGAGTTGCTTTGTGGCGTAGTATATGGTCTATTTTAGAGAAGGATTCATGTGCTGCTGAGAAGACAGTGTAATCACTCATTGATGGATGAAATATTCTATATATGTCAGTTACGTCTAAGTTATAAATTGTATTATTGAGTTCTATAGTTTCTTTGCTTAGCTTTTGTTTGGAAGACCTATCCACTGGTGAAAGAGGTGTGTTAAAATCATCCAGAATTATTGTGTTGTGGTCTATTTGGCTCTTGAGCTTATGAAGAGTTTATTTGATGAATGTACATACTCCATTTTTTGGGGCATGTATATTTATAATTATTATATAGTTCCTTTAAGCAGTATGAACTGTCCTTCTTTATCCCTCTTGATTAACTTGAACTTGAAATCTACTTTATTTGATATGAGGATGGAAAGCCCTGCTTGTTTCTGCAGTTTATGTGAGTGGTATGTTTTTTCCCAACTTTTCACCTTCAGTCTGTGTATGTCTTTCCCTATGAATGAGTCTCTGGAAGGCAGCATATTGTTGGGTCTTTTTTTTTTTTTTTGGTAATTCAATCTGCCAGTCTGATTTTTTTTCTGATTGGTGAGTTTAGGCCATTAACATTCAGAGTTATTATTGATACATGATTTGTTTTTCTGGTCATTTTTGTTTATCTTTGTTATTTACTTAATTTGATTTCTCCTTTAATTGGTTTTTCCTTTAGTGTAATACCTTCATTTGCTGATTTTCATTTCCTCCTCATGGAATATTTTGCCAAGATTATTCTGTAGTGAAGGCTTGCTAGTTGTAAATTCTTTTGTTTATCATGGAAGTTTTTTTTTCATCATCAAATGTAAAGCTTAATTTTGCTGGATATAAGATTATTGATTGGCACCCATTTTCTTTCAGAGCTTGGTATATCTTGTTCCAGGATCTTCTAACTTTCAGGGTCTTGGCTGAAAAATCTGCAGATATCCTAATTGATGTCCTCCTATATGATGTCCTCCTATATTTCTCTTGTGGCTTTTAAAAGTCTCTCCTTATTCTGTATGCTGGGCATTTCCATTATAATGTGTCTTGGTGTGAATCTGTTGTGATTTTGTACATTTGGTGTCCTGTAAGCCTTTTGTATTTGATTTTTCCAGTTCATTCTTCATGTTTAGAAAATGTTCTGGTATTATTTTTTGAATAGGTTGTTCATTCCTTTGGTATGGAACTCTATGCCTTCCTCTATCCCAAGAATTCTTATATTTGGTCTTTTTATGTTATCCTATAATTCTTGAATGTTCTGATTATTGTTTCTTACCATCTTCACTGTGTGGTTAACATTCTTTTCAAGATTCTAAATTTTGTCTTCGTTGTCTGAGGTCCTGTCTTTGAGTGAACTAACCTGTTGGTGATGCTTTCTATTGAGCTTTTCATTTGGTTTATTGTTTCTTTCATTTCAAGGATTTCTGTTTGTTTTTTCTTCAGAACCTCTATCTATTTATTGAAGTAATCTTTTGCTTCCTGTATTTGCTTATTTAGCTCTTTATTGAAATGATCTTTTGTTGCCTGCATTTGCTCTCTTATACCATCTTTTAATTCACAGAACATTTTAAGTATGTACATCCTGAACTTCTTCTCTGTCATTTCTTCTCTTGTGCTGGCCATGGATCCTAATAATGTAATTGTTTGGTTTGTTTGGGGCACTTTCTTTTCTTTTTTTTTTCCATATATCTTCCCTTCTAGCATTGTGGATCTGAGGCGTTACCGTTTTTACTCTGTAGGCTTATAGTGCCTCTGCAGGGTTCCCCATCCTTTGAAGGGGATGAAAATGTAAACAGATCCTAATACAAACAATATACAACCTTAAACCAAATAGTTGCTATTAAGATGTTTAAATTTTGTCACAATATACAGAAATTATGAGTTCAATTATTACCTACAATATACATAGTAGTTTTGCAAAAGGTTCTACAGTGTCTGATGCATGGACAAAGAATTGGGGATGAGGTGTAGGATGAGATGTTGAGGGGGTAGGAGGTGATGACATAGAGTTATTAGATCTCAGGAAGTGTGAAATAGGAATATAAAGAAGTTGGTTAGTAGCAGGAGAAGCCTGCTCTGCACACACATACACACACACACACAGAGAGAGAGAGAGAGAGAGAGAGAGAGAGAGAGAGAGAGATATGCAGCAGCCAGCCAGGGAGAGCAGTATGTTCCACTCTTTTATCCCTCCTCCCTTAGAACTCATGACAATCACAAGATCTTTTTATTGTCTCCATAGTTTTGTTTTTCCAAGAATGTCATATATAGTGGTTGGAATCATAGAGTATTTAACCTTTAAAACTTTCTTCTTTCACTTAGTAATATGCATTTAATGTTCTTTCATATTTCCTCATGGCTTGATAGCTCATTTCTTTTAGTGCTGAATAATTTTCCATTGTTTGGTATACTGAAGTTTCTTTATCCATTTCACCAATGGAAGGCCTTTTAGGTTGCTTCCAGATTTGGACAATTGTGACTAAAATAGCTTTAAATGTTCCTGGGAAGGTTATCGTGTGGATTTATTTTCAATTTATTTGGATATATTCCATTGAGTATGATTGCTGAATCATATAGTAAGACTATGCTTAGTTTTGTAAGAGCTTATAAACTATCTTCTGAAGTGGCTGCACCATTTTGGTTTCCTTCAGCAATGAATAATCAAGCATTCCTGTTGCTTCACACCTGCCTGTGGTGCTGTCAGTACTGGATTTTATTCATCTTAATAGGTGTGTAGTGGTATATCATTTTGATTTAGTTTGGAATTCTTTAATGATATGTAAAACATATATTTACCTGATTATTTGACAGTTGTATATCTTCTTTGGTGACCCTTTGTCTATTTAAAAAATTCAGTTATTTGTTTTCTTATTGCTGTTTTGTTATTCATTGGTTCTTTTTAGTTATACGTGATAGTAGAATCCATTTTGACATAATTATAAAAGCATGGAGGGCTAGGGATATAGTTCAATTGTTAGAGTGCTTGTCTCATATGTATAAGGCCCTGGGTTCAACCCCCAGCACCACTACCAAAACAAAACAAAACAAAACAAAACAAACCCCAACTAACCAACCAACCAAACAAACAAACAAAAAAACCCAACAAAGCATGAAATACTTCTGGTTCTAATTCAGTCCCCAGTAACTCTCCTTTCCCTCCTGTCCCCCACTCCCTGCTTCCTTCCGTGTACTCTACTGATCTTTCTGCCATTACCCATAGTTATTTTTAAAAATTTAATTTCTTATGGATGTACATGATGGTGAGATTTACTGTGGTATATTCATGTATGTACATAGTAAAGTAATGTCAGATTCATTCCACTATCTTTCCTTTTCTGTTAGGAGCCACAGCAAAAATATTGATACAGGCACCTTTGGATTTTATTGACTGCCAGCCAGCAATTCACATTCATATGGTAATTGGACTCATGCTGTCCAGCTGGGCCCATTTTCAGGACTCAGGTTACTCATGTCACTCTTGTAATGGGAGAGTTCCCATTGGTTGGGAAAGGATGGTAGGAGGGTGTTCCGGGGGAAGGGGAACCCCCCCCCCCCCCCCCCCCCCCCCCCCCCCGCTCAGGTAGAACACACACGTGTGGACCCACTTGTTAGGGGACGCACATGGCCTCTCTCTAAATAAAACTTTGTCTCAGTTTGACTGGCTTGTGTTTTTGTGCCCAACCGGGCTGTAAGATTGCAAGCCGGCGTGCACTGATAGCTCAGCAGGGGATCGCTCAGCAGGGGTGCCGCAGGCAGTGATCGGCGAGCGGCAGGAACGGGGCTCAGCCAGCTCGCTCGACCCGGCCCGGGCAGCCTGCGGCACTTTTCCTGTCCCACCTCTCTTCATTTCATTCCCCTTTGTCTACTCCACTAAACTTCTATTCTCTCTCCCTCTCTTTTTTTGTCTCCCCCTCTCTTATTGTGGTTTAGCTTCCACATATCAGAGAAAAACATCCAAACTTTGGGTTTTAGGGATTGGATTATTTCACTTAGCATGATAGTCTCCAGATCCATCCATTTTATAAACAAATGTCATAAATTCATTTTTCTTTAAGGCTGAGTGATACCCAATTGTGTGTGTGTGTGTGTGTGTGTGTGTGTGTGTGTGTGTATATATATATATACACACACACACACACAACATATTCTTTTTATATTCATTTGTTGAAGTGTACTTAGGCTGGCTCCAATAATTTAGTTATTGTGAATTGAGCAGCTAGAAACATTGATATGGCTTTGTCACTGTAGTATGCTGATTTTACATCCTTTGGATATATACCAAGATGTGGGAAAACTGGATCAAATGGTGGTTTCATTACAGTTTTTGAGGAATCTCCATACTGCTTTCCAGAGTAGTTGCACCAATTTTTAATTCTACCAACAATGTATGAATATACCCTTTTCCCCACATCCTTGTCAACTTTTATTCTTTTTTAAGTATACATATTTTTAGTTGCAGATAGATACAATACCTTTATTTTACCTATTTATCTGTGGTTCTAAGGATCAAACTCAGTGCCTCCACATGCTAGGCAAGTTCTCTACCACCACTGAGCTACAACCCTAGCCCCCATATTTTTCATATATTTATTGACCTTTTTTTTTTTTTTTAGAAATGTTTGTGCCCATTTATTCAATGGGGCTATTTGAATTTTTGGAGTTATTTTTTTTAGTTGTCCATGGACCTTTAATTAATTAATTAATTAATTAATATATGGTGCTGAGAATTAAACTCAGTGACTCACACATACTAGGCTAGCGCCCTACCTCTGAGCCGCATCCCCAGCCCCTGGAGTTTTGAGATCTTTGAATATCCTGGATATTAATGCCCTATCATAGGAGCAGGTAGAAAGATTTATTTTAATTCTGTAGGTGCTTTATTTACACCCTTGTTGTTACTTTGGCTGTGAGGAAGCTTTTTATTTTGATGCTATCCCATTTATTGATTTTTGGTTTTATGCCTTGTGCTTTAGGAGTCTTATGAGAGAAGTCAGTTCATGAGGGTTTCTGGTCTAATTCTAGGCCTTTGATCCAATTTGAGTTGAGTTTTTTTGCAGGGTGAGAGGGATTCAATTTCATTATACTACATATGAATTTTCAGTTTTCCCAGTACCATTTGTTAAAAGGCTAGTTTTCTCCAATGTATGTTTTGGCACCTTTGTCTAGCATCAGATAACTGTATTTACATGGGTTTGACTTTTCTACTCCATTGATCTTCATGCCTGTTTTGCTGCCATACCATGCTGTTTTTGTTACTGTAGCTCTAGTAAAATTTAAGCTCTGGCATTGTGATGCCTGCTGCTTTGCTTTTCTTGCTAAGGATTGTTTTTGCTATTCTGGGCCTTTTATTTTTCCAAAAAAATTTTATGACTGCCTTTTCTATTTCTATGAAGAATGTCATTGGAATTTTAATAGGGATTGCATTGAATCTATATAGTATTTTGGTAGTATAGCCATTTTAACTAATTTTGCCTATCCAAGAATATGGGAGGTCTTTCCACCTTCTAAGGTCTTCTTCAACTTCTTTCTTGAGTGTTCTATAGTTTTCATTGTAGAGGTCCTTCACCTCTTTTGTTAGATTGATTTCCAAGCATTTTATTTTATTTTTAAGGATATTTTAATGGGTAGTTTCCCTTATTTCTTTCTCAGCAGACTTATCACTGGTATATAGAATCATGATTGATTTATGGTTGTTGATTTTGTATCCTGCTACTTTGCTGAATTCATTTATGTGTTCTAGAAGTTTTCTGGTGGAGTTTTTTGGGGTCTTCTAAATATGAAATCTTGTTGGCACACAGAGATAGTTTGAACTCTTCTTTTACTATTCATATCTGTATTAGGGTTCTATAGAGGTACAGGATCAACATGAGGTATAATTATAGAAAGGGAATTTATTACGTTGGCTTACATGATCAGAAGTTGGATAGTCCACAGTGGTCATCTGTGGTCTGGAGAACTGGAAGAACCAGTAGCTGCACAGTCCAAGAGACTGAAACCTCAGAGCAAGAGAGGGAATCAATGGTGCTACTTTAGTCCAAGACCAAATGCTTCTGGAAACTCTCTGGAGAATCACTGGCAGAGTCCACTTTGTAATAATGAAGACGTGAGAGTCCAATATCCTCAGAGGATTGCACCAGCAATTAAGAAAACCTGTTCAAGGGCTGGGATTGTGGCTCAGCAGTAGAGCACTCGCCTAGCATGGGCAGGACCCGGGTTCGATCCTCAGCACCACATAAAAATAAAGGCATTGTGTTGTGTCCATCTACACCTAATAAATGTTAAAGAAAAAGATGCTCACCTTAAAAAAAAAAAAGAACCTGTTCAAAAAGAATTTAGCTTACATTTGCAGCTGCTTCCTTGTTCTTCCAACTCTTATTTCATCTAAGCCATTATCCTATTGGATGATACTGCCATGCTTAGGGTGGGTCTTCATTTCAGTTGGCTATCCCACATGCCAGTCATTCGTAGACACACCCTCATTAACACACCCAGAAGCTGCTTAATCATGGGCATCTCAATCCAATCAAGTTGACAATTCAAATTAACCATTAGTATATCCCTTTAATTTCCTTCTCTTGCCTAATTGCTTTGGCTAGAGTTTCAAAGCCTATGTTGAATAGGAGTGATGAATGTGGGCATTTTTGTGCTATTCCTTTTTTTAGAGGAATAGTAGTTTTTTTTCCATTCAGAATAATGTTGGCCTTGAGTCTTTACAATATTGAGGTAAGTTCCTTCTACCCCTAGTTTTTCTAGTGTTTTTAAAAAGCATGAAATGGTGGTGTACTCTGTCAAATGCTTTTTCTGCATCTATTGAGATAATTTTTTTTTTTTTGGCAGGGTGTGGGTACCGAGGATTGAACTCAGAGGCATTCGACCACTGAGCCACATCCCCAGCCCTATTTTGTATTGTATTTACAGATAGGGTCTCACTGAGTTGTTTAGTGCCTTGCTTTTGCTGAGGCTGGCTTTGAACTCACAATTATCCTGTCTCAGCCTCCTGAGCTGCTGGGATTACAAGTGCGCCCCATTGTGCCCAACATAAGTTTTTTTTAAATGTGGTAGATTATATCTATTGATTTCCATATGTACAAGTAACCATATCCCTAGATGAATCCTACTTGATCATGTTGCACTATTTTTTTGATGTATTTTGTATATGGTTTGTAAGAAATTTTGCATCTATGCTCATCAAGGATACTGGTCTGAAGTTTTCTTTCCTTGATGTGTCTTTATCTGGTTTTGGTATCAGACTTTATAGAATCAGTTTGGCAGAGTTCCCTCCTTTTCTATTTTATGGAATTATTTGAGGAGGATTGGTATTAGCTTTTGAAAGGTTTGGTAGAGCTCAGCTGAGAATCTGTTCAGTTCTTGACTTTTCTTTTTTGGAAGGCTTTTGATGGCTACTTCAATTTCATTATGCTGTATAAGTCTGTGTAAGTTTTTTATGTCTTTTTGGTTCAATTTGGGTAGAACACATGTCTCAATTTGTCCATTCAAGATTTTCTAGCTTATTGGAAAATGAATGTTCTGAATAGTTTCTGATGATCTTTAGGATTTCAGTAGTATCTGTGGTGACATTTTTTTTTCATCTTGGATTTTGATAATTTGAGTTTTATCTCTCTTTTCTTAAGTTAGTTTGGCTAAGGGTTTATCAATTTTGTTTATCTTTTCAAAAATCCAACTCTGTTTCAGTAATCTTTTTAAAATTTTTTAAATCTCTATTGATTTCAGCTCTGATTTTGATTTTTCCTGTCTTCTACTAATATTTTGTGTTAATTTGTTTTTTTCTTTTTCTAAAGCCTTGAGATGTAATGATGGGTTGTCTTTTTGATACCTTTCTGTTCTTTTAATGTATGAATTCAATGGTATGAACTTTCCTCTTAGAACTGCCTTCATACTATCCCAGAAATTTTGATATGTTACATCACTGTTCTTATTTATCTCTAACTATTTTTAAAATTTCTCCTCTGATTTCTTCTACTATCCATTCATTATTTAAGAGTATATTATTTAATCTCCAGGTGTTAAGATTAGTTTCTAACTTTATCTTATCATTGATTTCTAATTTTATTCCAATATGATCAGATATAATGCAGGGTATATCCTAATTTTTTAATTTGCTAAGATTTGCTTTGTGACCTAAAATATTGTCTGTTTTAGAAAATGTTCCATAGCCTGCTGAGATGAAAGTGAATTCAGTAATTTATGGAAGAAATATTTGAAAGATATGATTAGGTATTGTATTTGTTTACATCTATAGAAACTTTACTTTGTCTCTTCTGATTAATTTGGCTTCAGGTCCACTTTATGTGATATGAGAATTCCTGCTTATTACAAGATCCATGTGAGTGGTATGTTTTTTTCCCATTCTCTCACCTTCAGTCTGTGGGTGCCTTTGTCTATAAGGTGAGTCTCTTGAAGACACAGTATTTTTGGATTTTGTTTTTTAATCCAATCTTCCAACCTATGTCTTTTGCTTAAAGAGTTTTAGACCATTTATATTCAGCATTATTATCAAGAGATGATTTCTTATTTCCTGTCATATTGATTTATTGTAGTGTTTAAAATGAATTCAATTCTCCTTTGGTGGACTATTATTCTAGTGTAGTTCCTCCATCTATTATTTTTTATTTTTAGTCTTTTAAAATTTCTTCTTCAAAAAATATTTTAAGGGCTGGGGATGTGGCTCATGTGGTAGCGCGCTCGCCTGACATGCATGCAGCCCGGGTTCGATCCTCCGCACCACATACAAACAAAGATGTTGTGTCTGCCAATAACTAAAAAATAAACATTAAAAATTCTCTATCTTTAAAAAATATTTTAAATATGTTTTGTAGCATAGGCTTTGTAGTTAAGAATTCTTTTAGCTTTTGTTTATCATGGGAGGTTTTTATTTCATCTTCAATTTTGAAGCTTAATTTTTATGAGTGTAGTATTCTTGATTGGCATATATTTTCTCTCAGAGCTTGGTGTATATTATTCCAAGCACTCCTAGCTTTAGGATCTGGGTTGAGAAATCAGTTGAAATATGAATTGATTTATCTCTAAATGTGACCAGTCATTTTTCTCTTGCAGATTTTTAAAAAATATTTATTTTTTAGTTATAGGTGGACACAGTATCTTTATTTTATTTTTATGTGATGTTCAGTATCAAATTCAGTGCTTCACATATGCTAGGCAAGTGCTCTGCCTCTGAGGCACAACCCCAGCCCTTTGCATCTTTTTTTTTTTAAGTCTTATTTTGTATGCTGGTCATTTTCATAATAATGTGCCTTAAAGTGAATCTGTTGTGATTTTGTATATTTGGAGTCCTATATTCCTCCTGTATTTGAATTTCCATTTCATTCTTAAGGTTTGGAAATTTTTCTGATATTATTTCATTGAAAGGACTGTACATTCCTTAGTTTGTATTTCCGAACCTTCATCTATTCCAATGAACCTTAAATTTGGTCTTTTAATGTTATCCCAGATTTCTTGAATATTCTGTTCATGATTTCTTAACATCTTTTCTCTATGGTCAACTTTATTTTCAAGATTATATACTTTCCCATAGAGCCTGAAAATATATCTTCAAAGAGGTGTATTGGTGATGCTTTCCATTGAAATTTTTTTTAGTTATAGTTGAACACCCTTATTTTATTTATTTTTATGTAGTGCTGAGGATCAAGCCCATGGCCTCACACATGCAAGGCAAGCGCTCTACTGTTGAGAGCCACAGCCAAAGGGGCCCCAGCAAACTTCCAGCTTTTTCTTTTCAGCTGTTTTTCTTCCAGCTGTTTCTTTTCAAGGTCGCGGGTTCGTTCCCCGTACGGGCCACCAAATGCCGCAGTCTGGCTGGGCACAATTCAGGAGTCACTTGTCAAAAGAAACAAACTTTATTTTTAAAACTACAAACGCCAAACAAAACAGCTCCTCAGGAAAAACCCTCAGAGCCCAACTGCCACCACCGGCTTCCACACGCCTCTCCTCACACAAACCACACCACCTCCCACAATCCTCCTGCTCTTGAGGCCGATTGGCTGGGTCGCGTGGGCGGAGCCAAAGAAGTCCCCCAATGAGCAGTTCCGTAGTCTGAAGGGCAGGGAAACAGCCCAATGAACATCACCGCAGAGGAGCCAATCAGCTAGATGTTGCTGGGGCCACTGTGAGCCAATCATCAGCCGGCAGCTGGAAGTTTGCTGGCAGCTGGAAGTTTGCTGGGGCCCCTTTGGCTGTGGCTCTCAACACTCTACTGCTAAGGCAAGTGCTCTACTACTGAGCTACAATCCCAGCCCCTCCATTGAATTTTTAATTTGGTTTACTGATTCCTTCGTTTCAAGTATTTCTGATTGGTTCTTTTTTTAGACTTCTCTTTCTTTATTAAGGTTATTTTTTCACTTCTTGTATTTTCTCTCTGATTCCACTCCTTGCAGTATCTTTTAGCTTGTAGAACAGTTTAACTATAAACTTTGTAAATTCCTTCTCTGATGTTTCCTCCAGTGGGGTGTCAGTGAACTCTGTTGTTGAGGAATTTTGGGTTGTTTGGGATGGTTGTTCCCTTGTTTCTTCATATTGTTTGCATGTCTATCCATCTGTTAGTATGGTTCTGACTTCTTTTCAGTGAAGGACCGTTATGTGAGCTTCTTAAGAGCCCTGTGTTGGATGAAAATCCAGATAATGATATTTTAATTCATTGTATCATCTCTGCTGATCCTAATATCAGCCCCACTTCATATGAAGCCACTGAGCCCTATTTACTATAGTTGCTTTTGGATGAGTCCTTGTTCTCTTCAACCTTCTAAGAACAAACATGTGTCACAGTTGATCTTTGCTCTTCCTCAAGTTCAGTATCTTTTAGCTTGTAGAACAGTTAACTATAAACTTTGTAAATTCAAGTTCAGGTATATATCTGTAGTAAAGTTTTGGAACAGGTCAAAAAATTAGTAGTTAAGTTTAATAAGCTTACTATATCTTCAACTGCATGGTAAAAGAAGGGAGAAATAAGATTGGGCAAATAGGAGAGAAAGGAGGAGAGAGATGAGCTATAAAAGGGTAATTTATACCAAGGTAGAAAAGAGAGATGAATTTGTGTTATTTGCAGATAAAGCAGATAGTGCTTCCAGGGGGTGAGTAGGGGATAATAGACGTAGGTATGTACTAGAGCTAGGAAAACAAGGATAGAAATATTGATTCCAATTATTGCTTTAGACCATTAGATGAAATACATTCAACTGGGTTTAAGATACAAAGTTGGCAATTGGATTAACAATTATTCAAATTAAAAAGTTATTCAAAGTTGATGTTAGAGCTGTTTATAATATACTGTGTCCAGAATTTTCTTCTTAAAAAATATTCTTGTTGAGTCTTGATTTGGATTTTATTGTGGTTTGGACATTTAACAGATATCCAGCAATCTTAGGCCATGGATGTCTCCTGAGTTGCTTGGAGACAGGGGCAAGTTTCCTAGTTGTATGATTGTTCTACCAGCAGCTTCTGATTTGTCAGCTCAAGGACCTGAAGCTGACTGCCCTGTTGGCACTGTGTTTCTATTATGTGTAATTGTTTAGAAGGTAGGCTCTGGAATGTCCCTGTGAGGCTGTGTGTTACTGTGTACCTGTTACCCTCTATTAGTTCATTATCACAATAGCGAGGTCCTGGTGATTGTCTGTGGATGCAGAAATGCTGGTTGTGGATTTTCCACAGATGATCTGTGGTGCAGACATATTCCATTGGCTGATGCAACTCTCAGAGGTACAGTAGTGAAGTGTCTCCAGTGGTTGACTTGGACTTTAATTTTCACTGCCCCAGGTTGTGAATGGTGTGTATTGATTTCCAATGCAAGGACCCACAAGTATCCCAAACAATTCCGTCACTTGCCAGTTATGATCATATTAGGATTGGCTCCTATCTACTGTGTAGCTTTAGGAACTTTCCTGCTGAGTCTCTATGCCACTGGATATTCAGGCAGCTTCCATGGGTCCCAGACTGTCCCTAGTCTTCCTATAGTGCCTCCCGCCAGAGTCAGAAGTTAGTGGCCTCCTGGTGAATCTCCTTCCCTTTTCTCAGTGCCAAATCTTCTTTGTTGCTTCTGTGTCAAGTGAGTAAGAGCACTTCCCTGACCCCCATCCCCTTCCAGCAATTTAGGGCTGTAGTGGTTCTTCTAGAAGTTCTTTCTGGCCAGATTTTTAAGAGGTCTACTTCAGGGGACTTCCTTCTGGTTTAGTTTACGGATGGATGTCTGGGAGTGGGAAGATGCCATGCTGATTTAAGAAGGTAACTCACAGGCTGATGGCCCCAGAAGATGGCTTGCAGACTGACTCAGCCTTTTTGTCACAGTATGGTTTTAAGTTGTTTGTGCTGTTTTAAGGACCTTTCTATTACCATTGCACTTTAAGTTTCATCTGTCTTTCCAACTGTTTTTAAGTGCATGAGCTTGAGAGAATGACCACTCCCCTCCTCTCTCTGATGCTCCTCCCTTGTTATCCACCATTTGTGGCTGGGGTGTAGGGCTCTCTGTGTTTTTTTCCTACTCTGGTTACCATATTCCAGTCTCTCCAGGTCTCAGGCTATATAATATTGAATCTTAGTGCAATTATTTTATCACCCTCTTCTCAATTTTGCTTTTCCTTCGCTGCTTTCTTTCTGTGTCACGAGGAGATCTGGGACTGCACCTAGTTTGTTTCTAGCATCTTCCCTCATTGTCTTATTACTGTTTTAAGAATTATTTCTATACGTTGAATACTGGTGCTATATCACATGAGTGTTTTGCAAAAATCTTCTCCCACTGTAAGATTGTCTTTTATTTTTTTGTGATGGGGGCGGATATTGGAGATGAACTCAGGGGCAGTTAACCACTGAGCAACATCCCCAGCCTTATTTTTTAAAAATCTTATTTAGAAACAGGGTCTCACTGAGTCGCATAGTGCCTCATTGTTGCTGAGACTGGCTTTGAACTGGGATCCTCCTGCCTCAGCCTCCTGATCCACTGGGATTACAGGTGTGTGCCACCACGCCTAGCTCTTTTGATTCTTTTAAGAGTATATTTTACAGGAAAATTTTTAATTTTAATTTTTAAGGTGTTGGAAATCAAACATAGGGCCTCACATGTGTTAGAAAAAGGTTCTACTAAATTTAATTTTAAATAAAATCCAATTTACTTTTTTCTTTCACAGGTCATGCTTATGGAGTTGTGTCTAAAATGTCATTGCTAAATCCAACATCATGGAAACGTTCTCCTGATATTTATAGTTTTATGTTTTATATTTGGGTAGATAATCCATTTTGAACTGATTTGTTAAAGTTGTAAAGTCTATGTCTAAGTTCACTTTTTATTACATGTGGATGTCTACTTGTCCCCAAATCAGTTTGTTAAAGAATTTTCCTGTCTCAATTGAACTGCCTTTTCTTCTTTGTCCAAAGATCTTGAGTATATTTGTGTGGCTCTCTTTTTAGATTCTATCATACTCTGCTGATTTCTAAAGTCATGAGCTACAACAAACTTTTATGTAGTCATGGACCATATGTACAATGCTGGTCCCTTAAGATTATAATGAAGCCAAAAAATTTCTTTTTTTTTATTGTTGGTAGTTCAAAACATTACATCTATTTTGATATATTTCACAGTTTGATTCAAAAGGGTTATGAACTCCCATTTTTACCCCATATACAGATTGCTGAATCACATCAGTTACATCAATTACATTTCCATTGATTTACATATTGCCATTCTAGTGTCTGATGAATTCTGCTCTCTATCCTATTCTCTACTATCCCCCCTCCCCTCCCCTCCCCTCCCCTCTTCTCTCTCAACCCCCTCTACTGTAAAACATTTCTTCCACTTGTATTATTCTTTCCTTACCCCTCACTTCCTCTTGTATGTAATTTTGTATAATCCTGAGGATCACCATCCCTTTCCATGCAATTTCCCTTCTCTCTCCCTTTCCCTCCCCCCTCTCATCTCTATTAATTTGATCTTCTTCTGTTCTTCGTCCCTACTCTGTCCTTAGTTACTTCCCTTATATCAAAGAAGTCATTTGGCATTTGTTTTTTAAGGATTGGCTAGCTTCACTTAGCATAATCTGCTCTAATGCCATCCATTTCCCTCCGAATTCTATGATCTTGTCGTTTCTTAATGCAGAGTAATATTCCATTGTGTATAAATGCCACATTTTTTTATCCATTCATCTATTGAAGGGCATCTAGGTTGGTTCCACAATCTTGCTATCATGAATTGTGCTGCTATGAACATCGATGTAGCAGTGTCCCTGTAGCATGCTCTTATTAGGTCTTTGGGGAATAGACCGAGAAGGGGAATAGCTGGGTCAAATGGTGGTTCCATTCCCAGCTTTCCAAGAAATCTCCATACTGCTTTCCAAATTGGCTGCACCAATTTGCAGTCCCACCAACAATGAACCAGTGTACCCTTTTCCCCACATCCTCGCCAACACTTGTTATTTGACTTCATAATGGCTGCCATTCTTACTAGAGTGAGATGGTATCTTAGGGTGGTTTTGATTTGCATTTCTCTGACTGCTAGCGATGGTGAGCATTTTTTCATGTACTTATTGATTGATTGTATGTCCTCCTCTGAGAAGTGTCTGGTCAGGTCCTTGGCCCATTTGTTAATTGGGTTATTTGTTGTCTTTTTGTCTAATTTTTTGAGTTCCTTGTATACTCTGGATATTAGGGCTCTATCTGAAGTGTGAGGAGTAAAGATTTGTTCCCAGGATGTAGGCTCCCTATTTACCTCTCTTATTATTTCTTTTGCTGAGAAAAAACTTTTTAGTTTGAGTAAGTCCCATTTGTTAATTCTAGTTGTTAACTCTTGCGCTATGGGTGTCCTATTGAGGAATTTGGAGCCCGACCCCACGGTATGTAGATCGTAGCCAACTTTTTCTTCTATCAGATGCTGTGTCTCTGTTTTGATATCAAGCTCCTTGATCCATTTTGAGTTAACTTTTGTGCATGGCGAGAGAAAGAGAATCAGTTTCATTTTGATGCAAATGGATTTCCAGTTTTCCCAGCACCATTTGTTGAAGATGCTATCTTTCCTCCATTGCATGCTTTTAGCCCCTTTATCAAATATAAGATAGTTGTAGTTTTGTGGATTGGTTTCTGTGTCCTCTATTCTGTACCATTGGTCCACCCGCTTGTTTTGGTACCAGTACCATGCTGTTTTTGTTACTATTGCTCTGTAGTATACTTTGAAGTCTGGTATCGCTATTCCACCTGATTCACACTTCCTGCTTAGTATTGTTTTTGCTATTCTGGGTCTTTTGTTACTCCATATGAACTTCATGATTGTTTTATCTATTTCTACAAGAAATGCTGTTGGGATTTTGATTGGCATTGCATTGAACTTATAGAGAACTTTTGGTAATATCGCCATTTTGATGATGTTAGTTCGGCCTATTCATGAACAGGGTATATTATTCCATCTTCTAAGATCTTCTATATCTTTCTTTAGGGTTCTGTAATTTTCATTGTATAAGTCTTTCACCTCTTTTGTTAGGTTGATTCCCAAGTATTTTATTTTTTTGGAGGATATTGTGAATGGAGTAGTTGTCCTCATTTCCATTTCAGAGTATTTGTCGCTGATATACAGGAATGCATTTGATTTATGCGTGTTGATCTTATATCCTGCCACTTTGCTGAATTCATTTATTAGCTCTAATAGTTTCTTTGTAGACCCTTTTGGGTCTGCTAGGTAAAGGATCATGTCATCTGCAAATAGTGATAATTTAAGTTCTTCTTTTCCTATTTTTATGCCTTTAATTTCTTTCGACTGTCTAATTGCTCTGGCCAGTGTTTCGAGGACTATGTTGAACAGAAGTGGTGAGAGAGGGCATCCCTGTCTTGTACCAGATCTTAGAGGGAATGCCTTCAATTTTTCTCCATTCAGAATGATGCTGGCCTGTGGCTTATCATAGATTGCTTTTACAATGTTGAGGTATGATCCTGTTATCCCTAATTTTTCTAGAGTTTTGAACATAAAGGGATGCTGTACTTTGTCGAATGCTTTTTCTGCATCTATTGAGATGATCATATGGTTCTTATTTTTAAGTCTATTGATGTGGTGAATAACATTTATTGATTTCGGTATATTGAACCAGCCTTGCATCCCAGGGATGAATCCTACTTGATCATGGTACACAATTTTTTTGATATGTTTTTGAATCCGATTCGCCAGAATTTTATTGAGGATTTTTGCGTCTAGATTCATTAGAGATATTGGTCTGTAGTTTTCTTTCTTTGAAGTGTCTTTGTCTGGTTTAGGGATCAGAGTGATATTGGCCTCATAGAATGAATTTGGAAGTTCTCCCTCTTTTTCTATTTCCTGAAATAGTTTGAAAAGTATTGGTGTTAGTTCCTCTTTAAAGGTTTTGTAAAACTCAGGCTGTATACCCATCCGGTCCTGGGCTTTTCTTAGTTGGTAGTCTTTTGATGGTTTCTTCTATTTCCTCTATTGTCATTGGTCTGTTTAGGTTGTCTATATCCTCCTGACTCAATCTGGGAAGATCCGGGTGTCAGCCGCTTGCAAAAGCATCTGCTGGCTGCAGGACTTGACTTCTGCACCCACCGCGGGGCCACCTGTAGAGCCGGGTAGCTGTGGCCGCGTGGTTAGGAACCGGGTGGGTGAGGCGGCTGCTCCCAGAGCGAGAGCTAGGCCTCCCAGGGGAGCCCGGATGGCGGAGGCTGACTGCCGGTTCGGGTGGGGCAGGCCAAGCCGCTCCGGGTGCCGGCCCGCTTGCAAAGGCGGCCGCTGGCTGCAGGACTTAACTTCTGCACCCGCCGCGGGGCACCTGTAGAGCCGGGTAGCTGTGGCCGCATGGTTAGGAACCGGGCAGGTGAGGCGGCTGCTCGCAGAGCGAGAGCTAGGCCTCCCGGGGGAGCCGCTTGCCGGAGCGGCTGATGGCTGCGGGATTAGACCTCTGTGCCCGCGTGGCCGTCCAAGATCCACTTCTCTGGGACAAACTGTCACTTCCAATAAACCTACCAGTTCACGGTAGCTCTCCTCTTAAGGGAATTATGCTAGAAGTTCCTCCATAGGTAGGCTGCAGCTGTTCCGATGGGTCTTTCTTATCCCGTTAAAGTGGAGACGTTGGAATCACTGCTTCCTCGCCAAAGCCAAAAAATTTCTATTGCCTAGTGACATCATAGCCATAATAACATTAGCACAACACATTACTCATGTTTGTGTCAATGTTAGTGTAAGCAAACCTAGTGTATGTGATTGTATCTTGAGTTATTAACAAATAAATTTTAACAGAAATAAGTTGTTATGGTTTGGATATGAGATGTTCCCTAAAAGCTCCTGTGTTAATCCAGGAATTTTAAGAGGTAAAATGATTGTACTGTGAGAACTATGACATAATCAGTTCATCCTAGTTTGAATGGACTGGGTGATAACTATAAGTGGGTGGGACATATCTGGATGGGGTGGGTCACTAGAAGTGTACCCTGGAGGAGTACATCTTCTCTGTGGCCTCTTCTTACCCATCTCTGCTCCCTTGTTGCTTGCTATGAGGTGAACATCTTCCTCTATTACTCCCTTCTACAACACCATTCTGCCTCACCTTGGTCCCAGAGCAAAGAAATTGGCTGCCTGTGGACTGAGAACTCTGAAACAATTAGCCCCAAATAACTTTTTTCTCCTTTAAGTTAAGGTAAGGTTATTATTGAAAAAAGAATTTTTAAGTAAATTTATAGTAGCCTAAATGTTCAGGGTCCATATAGTCTATATAGTGTATAGTAATGTCCTTGGCCTTCACATTCACCACCACTCACTATTACCCACAGCAAAGTACTACAATCTTCATTCATAGTAAGTTCTCTATATGTGTATACTATATTTTTTCATTTATATTATATTTTTGGCCTTTTCTATGTTTAGATATAGAAATAGTTACTGTTGTGCTACAATTACGTATACCATTTTGTACAATAACATGCTGTACAGGTTTGTAGCCTAGGAGCAATAGGCTATACCATATAGACTAGCCTTATCATAGATTATACTATCTAGTTTGGGTAAGCACACTTTACAATGTTTATACTGATGAAATTTTCCTACTGTGCAGTTAAAAATCCAAATACATCCTGTGAAGCAATACATGGATATTTGTCTATTCTTTCATCAGTGCCACAGTGTCTTGATTACTTTAGCTTTATACTAAGTCCTGGAGTAGAATATGAAGGGGGGGGCTGGGGATGTAGCTCAAGTGATAGCGCACTCGCCTGGCATGTGTGAGGCCCGGGTTCGATCCTCTCAGCACCACATACAAACAAAGATGTTGTGTCCGCCGAGAACTAAAAAATAAATATTAAAAAAATTTCTCTCTCTCTCTCTCTCCTCACTCTCTCTTTAAAAAAAAAAAAGGAACATGAAAGGGGTATTTTTTTTCTTAACAGTATATCCTGAAAATGACTTTATCATTTTAGAGAGATTTTTCTAAACAAATTTTGTTTTTTCTAGGTGGTTTTGTCATGTGTTATCATGTGGTTCATGAACCACATATTCATTAATTCATAAATTATAAAATTTATAAAATTAATTTTTAAATGGCATATCGTATTGAGCCTAGGCAAACTCTTTCAAAAGTTCCTGAACTCTTATTAAGAGGGGCACTATCACTCATATGGCAATTATAGCAAGAAATTCTATGTGAAACTTTTCAGAAGAAAAGATTTAGTTTCCAGTTCAGAGTAGATTTTCTGTTTTTGCACATTAGCACTGATGACTGCCACTGGCTTCAGTATTTTTCTTAGGCATCTGTTTTATTGGAAAAGCCAAATACATGTTTAAATTTGATGAAGTGTCAAGTACTAAATTAGAGGAGTGAAGAAGGAGGATGTGAATTTGAAGTTTCACAACATTGGTAATCTGTCCAAAGATAACACTTTGATCACAATAGATTGCAAAACAAAAGTTGCTTTAGTAAGTTTGCTAAAATATATCAACTTCTCTAGATTATTTCTAAATCTAGGTATTTTCTGAAAATAAATAATGTATTTGAACCTTATTATGTTGACTATAACCAGTATATTTGCTAAGCACCATTTTCCCCTACGTTGAAGTATTATTCCTAGTAGCAAAGACTTGAAAGTAATAGTTTGATTGTAGAGACCCTATTCTTTCTTTTTAGAATTTTCAAAGCATTCAGTGGGTAGAGCTAAGGTAAGTGGGTGGCAGTGTGGAGATTCAGGTTTTAGATCAATATATGAAATTTGTTCTTGAGAAACCATGAACTTATTAATGGATCTACTCAAGGAGCAGCTCACATTACCTGGAAATTAATGTCTTTTTTCACAAAGATGCTGAATAAAGAAGATTGGTACTAGGGATAGGTTGACTAAAATGACCTTTATAATATTTTTATGATCTAAGATTTTATGGATTAAAATTGTTAATTTTTGGTATGTGCATGTTGAAAACCATAAAAACTAGATATGTTACTTGTTTCATGAGATACAGATGATTTTATAGATCCTAACATAATTATGCTGTTTTTCTTTAAAGTATTACATGTATGATGTTTTGTTTAACAGAAATATTTCTTATATTTTATAATATAATTTTTAATATTGTTACTTTTTGCTGAAATCCAAACAGAGATATAGATTGTTTGTAAAATAAAGGGCAAATCCACCCATAACCTGACAATTCTAATACAGTTTTTGGAAATCATTTAATATTCATATATTTGAATATAAATGTCCAAAAAATAATTTTTTGAGAGACTGGAGTATGGGAACTAGTCACTTGTGAATGACACTGACTGCTTAGTATATTCTCTTAATTTGGATGTTTATTTCTTAATATGCATTTTGATACCATATACAGATTAAAGTTTTAGTTTTATTCAGCCCTACAATTCAGCAAGGTAAAATCTGACAAAGTGAGATTTAGTCATATTACAATAATATGCAGCATACAAACATAAAACTCTATAAACATGCTATAATATATACTATCTTAGAACCAACTGAACAAAACACCAAAATCTTTTCTCGACCCCAAATATTCCTGTACAATGGCTTCAGTAACTGAATCCATTCACATTGACACTTCTAGAAAAAGCTGTCTATTGTTATTTTTGTCTCTTTTTTTCCACATAGATTCTATCCTTATTCTGCTCTAGTAAAACTTCCATCACTACCAATATTCCAACAGCACTTTTAATTCTACCATTGATTTGTGATCATGAATTATTTCTCTGTCCTAATTTATTTTATTTTTACTTTTTATCAGGATTCCCCAAAATGTGACCACTCTCTCTGTCTTGAAATACATTCTTCTGTTAGTTTAAATTATTTCTATTCGTTTAAATGATTTCACATTCTACTTTTCCTCATTCCTTTCTACCTGGCTGTTCCTTTTAAATCATATTTACAAACTCTTCCTCCTTTGCTTTACCTCCAAGGATTTGTTTAGTTTAGTTTCACCATAGAAAACCCTGTATTTTCAATTAACCCAGTCTTCCTCAGTAGCAGTATCCAATACCTTTGCTTTATATACTACCTATATTCTAATGTCTCTGTTGTCTCCATTTCTAAATTGGACCTTCAGTTCCAGATATGTGTAACTGTCTTCCAGCTGATATTACCATTCATGTTCTGAACAGGGATTTAAACTTACCTAAAATGAAAATCATTTTTTTTCCATCCCATCATTTCAACTGGCTCCTTACCTAGGTAGGACTCCCCATTTCAATAAATAACAACCACAAATCAACTAAGTTCTTCAAGCTAAAAGCTTGGAAGTCATCCCTGATTTATCCTTTTTTCTTACCCCAATTTAATTAATTAATAATTTTTCTTAACTTTACTTTAAGAAAATGACTACTTTCTGACTATATCTAATCTCTATTATATTATTCTAGGACAAGCCATCTCACCTAGAATATTGCAATAACCTTCTAATTTTTTCTTTTCTTTTTTCTTTGTTCTTTTTGGTTATACATGACAATAGAATGTACTTTGACATATTATACATACATGGAGTATAACTTCCCATTTTTGAACTTAGAAAAATTATGTCCAATTCATTCTACTGTCTTTCCTAATTCCATCCCCTTCCCATACTTTTATTCCCCTTTGTTCAATCCAGTGAAATTCTATTCTTCCCTGCCCACTTCCCTTATTATGTGTTAGTAGCTGCATATCAGAGAAAACATTTGGCCTTTGGTTTTTGGGGGGATTGGCTTATTTCACTTAGCATGATAGTCTCCAATTCCATCTATTTACTGGCAAATGCCATTATTTCATTCTTCTTTATTACTAAGTAATATTTCATGTGTATATGTACCATATTTTCTTTATCCATTCATCTGTTGAAGGGCACCTAGTTTGGTTTTATATCTTAGCTATTGTGGATTAAGCTTCTATAAACATTGATGTGGCTGTGTCACTATAGTATGCTAAATTTTAAGTCCTTTGAGTATATGCCGAGAAGTTCTCCCATCAACCCTCTAGCACATTCCAGTTTACTCATAGCATTCAGAATGTTATTTTAAAATGCAAATCAGGTCCTTCCTATATATCACAATGATGACTTTCTAATGCACTTAACCAACAAAATGTAAAAACCTCCCATTTTTAACAGTAAATCCTCACAGAATTTGGGTCTTGTTTCTCCAAGCTCATCTCATAATTTCTTCCTTGCCCATTAATCCTATTCATATAAGCTTTTGTTATTGCTTCTTAAACACACTGTATGCTTTTTCTGTTGTGTAACAAATTACTATACACCCCATGGTTTTAAACACTCATTTGTTATCTGTTATAATTTAGATATGAGGTGTCCCCTAACAGCTCATATGTGAGACAATGCAAGAATTTTCAGAGGTGATATGACTAGATTATAAGGATTGTAACCTAATTGGTGGATTAATCCACTTGAATGGATTAAGTGGCTGTTAGACAGGTAGGATGTAGTCGGAAAAATAGGTTATTAGGGCATGTCTTTGGGGTTTTTATTTTGTCCCTGGTGAGCATAGCTCTTTCTCTGCTTCCTGGTTTTCATGTTTTGAGCTGATTTTCTCTGCCATACCCTTCTGCCTCACCTTTACCTATGGCTATGGAGTCCATCGATCATGGACTGAACCTCTGAAACTGTAAGCCTAAATATATCATTCCTCCTCTAAGTTGTTCTTGTTGGATCTTTTGGTCACAGTGATGAAAAGCTGGCTGAGATATTATTTCATAGTTTCTGTGGGTGAGTTGAGGCATAACTCAATTGGGTCCTCCTCTGTTCATGCTCTTATAAGACTGTGTCAAAATGTGTTCCAAGATTGTGGTCTCACCTGAAGCTTATTTGTGTGTTATTGGCAGAATTCATTTGTTTGTGGTTGTAGGACTGAGGTTTCCATTTTCTCACTGGCTGTTGCATGGGGATTACTTTTAACTTCTAGAGGTCATTCTCAGATTCTAGCTGTGTGGCCTTCTCACAGCATGGCAGGTTACTTTTTAAAAGCCAGCAGGTGAATCTTTCTGACTTCAGGTGAGGTCGTATAATCTTCACCTATCAGGTGTGTCCCAGTTAGGATGTTCTCCTTTCTGATTAGCTCAGAGTCAACTGACACTAATTCCATTTATAAAATTTCTTTTGTCCTTTGGAATAATATAGTCATAGGAGTTATATTCTATTTTATTCACTGACTGAACCCACACCTGAGAGTAGGGGGAATACAGTGTATAAAATAGCAAGTGGAATTCTTGGGGGCCATCTTAGATTATTTTTCTACCACAAATATCAAACTTATTTTCTTCTTTATGTTATTTTGCCCTTTACACTTTTCTTAATCTCTACAATGCTTGCTGTGATTATTAGCCAACTTCATCCTAAAAGAGACCTCAGATTTGTCTTAACAACCCAGTCTAAAGAGTCTCTTCAGTCATTCTGATTTTGAGTTCTCTGTATGAACTTATATTTATTTGATAGTTTTTTAAAACTTATTTTCTCGTTTATTAAGTGTCAGCATTCCTTCTGTGTTAGTCAGTTTTTTCCTCTTCAACAAATACCTGAGATAATCAACTTATAAAGTTAAATGTTTTATTTTGGTTTACAATTTTAGAGGTTCCAGTTCATGATTGGTTGGCCTTGTTACTTTTGGATCTGTGGTAAGGTGGTACATCATAGTGGAAGCATGTAGTAAAGCAGAAACCCTCATTTCATTGCCAGGAAGTGAACAAAGGATAGAGAGAGAAAGAGAGGGGAAGGATACAGGATCCTATAATCCTCTTCAAGAGCCTGCTCAAAGATCTTCTACTATGTCCACCACCTTCCAGTAATTCCAAGAGCTGGGGACCAAACCTATAACACATGGACCTTTGGGGAACATGTATCCAAACCATAGCACCCTCTTTCCTACCACTAGATTGGAAGGTGCATTAAAATTAGAGTTTCTATATTGTGCATTGATATATGAAACATGCCAAAAGTGGTACCTTAATCAATAGCTACTGACTAGAAGTATATAAAAATACATAGAGCTTATTTTAGTGAAAGAAGTTATTTGTTATAATTTCTCTGTAAATTACTTTATTTTAAAAATAAGCTTATTTAGAGTCAAAATAAGTAACTTACAATTTTCAGGTATAGTTTTACTTCATGCAAGGGAGAAAATGACTAATTATCTTAGTATTCAAGAATTTTGAAATTCATACAAATTTTAGTTATATTCATCTTCTAAGTTAAAATCTTCAGTGTTCTTACTTTTTATGTGTACCATAAGTCATTTTCCATTGGCATTCATATTTTATATAGTTTTAATCATAATCATAGTTTTATTTCATGCTTTTTTTTAACTAAGCATGTAATGAGCATTTTAATGCTATTACTTAGTTTTACTATCATCAATAATTACTGCATAACATTTGTACTGGAAGAAATAATTACCTTTTTTAAGAGGCAGGTATTATATAAACAGAAGAACACTGAATTTTAAAATTGGTCAGATATTGACTAAATCTAATCTCATCATTTACCTATTATACAACCAGTCCAACTGTATTACTGTTCAGTGCCTAGTTTCCTTGACTACCAATAACTTATCTTCCTCATACAGCCGTTAAGACAACTCAGAGAATTATGAAGAAATGCCCAGGTATGATAGCTGCTTAGTGGACATTAATTGCTTCGCCTTTTTTCTCCTTCCCTTCTTTATTGACAGATTTAAATATGATTAATAAAGATATAATCCATGCAATAATAACACCTATTCAATCTTGAATTCTTTCTATATGCTGGGAATGATAAAGTTTACATGTTTTATCTCATTAAAGGTCTATGTCAATCCTATAAGGCAGGCATAATTATTATCTTCATTTTTACTTTTTATGGTGATGAAGATGAAACCCAGGCTTTTGCACATGCTAAGCTGGCACTGTACCACTGAGCTTTATATTCAGTTTTTATCTTCATTTTATAGTTCCAGCAAACTGACAAAGAATTTGATAAACTTAGGGCAAGTAATGATAATGATCCCAAATTAAAATATACATACATAAGTATGTTAGTTAGGGTTCCCCAGAGAAACATAATCAATGGGAGATAACAAAGAGATAGATAGACATAAATATGGACACAGATATATATATAGAAATATAGAGAAAGAGATTTATTATAAGGTATTGATTCACATGATTACAGAGGCCCAGAAGTCTCATGATCGATCAGTCTTCTGTGGGCTGGGGGGCCTAAGAAGGCCAGTTGTACAGTTTGCAGGCCTCAGAGCTATAGTTGCTAGTGTAGATTCCAGTTCAAGTCTGAAGACTTGAGAAACAGGAGCACCAAGAGCAAGAGAAGATCTGTGTGCCAGATTAAGCAGTTAGGCTGAGAGAGAATGAATCTTCCTTTCCTCCACCTTTTTTTTTTTCCCTTGTTTAAGCCCTTAACAAATTGGATGATGTTTACCCACACTGGGAGTGTAATCTGTTTTACTCTACTGATTCAAATGCGAATCTCTTTTGTAAACACACTTACACATGTTACATCTGTTTAATGTTTAAACAGATATTTGGACATCTCATGATCCAGTCAAGTTGACACACAAAATTAACTATTATTAAGTGGGTTTTACCTTTTGCATACAATTTTCTTAGGATTACTTTTCATTAAGTCTTTTATAGTTCTCCCAGAACAGAATAAATTAGGTGTGCGAGTGTGTGTAAATTCTGGCAAGATTTAATGTTGCAGTCTGAAGACAGAATTCCTTCCTTTTGGGGGGACCTCGGTCTTGTCTCTGAAGACTTTCAATTGATTGGAATAGATCCACCCAAATTATGGAAAGTAATCTGCTTTCCACAAACTCTACCAATTTAAATGTTAATCACAACTAAAAATATACCTTCATGGCAACATATTGACAGGTGTTTGCTCAAACAACTAAACCCCAGAGCCTAGTCAAATTCACACATAAAATTAGATAAATATAACATATTAGTTAATAAGGAAAAAAAGCACTATTTTGTTTTATAAAGAACTGGTTTCAAATCTTAGTTCTCCAATATCATAGTCATGAGCCACACAATGATGTTTTATTTAATGATGACCACATGCACAATGATTGTCCTATAAAATTATATTTCCTAGTGATATCATAGCCATCTTAGGTATAGTCTGGAATATTTGCACAAAACCAAAATTGCCTAATGATATATTTCTAAGAATATATCCTCATCATTAAGTGACAAATAACAGTACTAAATTGCACTGCTATTACCAGGTTTTCCGTATGTGATTCTTACCATAATCACACCAGTGTATGTGTGTGTTTATACATGTTCATATATATGTTTATTAAAATAAAATGCACATATATTATACTTTTGTTTATTAAATTTTTGGAGGTAATATGGGATAAGATGGCACTTTGTTGTTTTAATTTGTATTTATTTGATTATTAACAATATTAGTCATTTTTCACTATGTTTTTAGTTGTATTTCTTTTGTGAAATGTTTGTTTTTATTCACTGTTTAACCACTGAACTATTACTATTTTTTATTGAGTGAGAGTTTTATTAAAAAATGGTATTTGATTAAACTGTTTTTATTTGACCTTTTACCATAGGGATTCTTAATTCATCTCCATTAAAATTCCAAATATTTTATTTATCCAAGAAATATTTATTTATTACTTGTCATGTTTTAAGTACTGAGCCTCATATTAATGATATGAAGAAAAGTGACTTAGTTTTCATAACTCAGTAGTATAAATGATATAATATTATAAATGGAGGACACAGAAGGACTCCCTTAATCCATCCTTAGAGCAATTGAAAATGGGAGATGAAGTTTTAGGCAGGCTTCAAAGAATAGCCAACAAACACCTGTGCTAAATTTTGAAGGATGAATATATTTTTTTCCAATTCAAAATGGAAGGACTCAGCATTTATTCAACAAAATTGATATTTATTCAATTTCTGCTGTGTCTAAAGCTGGAACTAATCATTGGGGATTCAAACATGAATAAGAAATGTTTTGTGTTTTAGGTACATTAATCTTGATGGACTCGAGGAATTTAAAACTGGAAATCAAACTATCAAGTAGGAGATATTTACATTAGGCATATTAAGAAAACGGAAAGATAGGAAGGCTTTGACTAATAAAATGAGGGAGGAAAATTTTTCAGTCAAGGCAAATTTCAGTTGCAATTACTCTAGGGCTAGGGTAGGGTAATGTAATACAAATAAGTTGTAAATGGTGCAGGGTAATACAAATAAGTTTTTTTGGGGGGGAGTATAATAGTACCTTTAAAATATTCTATATGTCTCCTAAGAAAAATAATAACTTTTATAACTTACCTTTTTTCCCTTTAGGTTGATATTTTCCAAAAATCATCATTATCCCATCAAAAGGGATTGTTTTGGGATTAATTGTCTCATAGTGAAAAAACTAGAAAAGTGAACATAATATATGAAACAGCTCTTTTCAGGTGCTGAACACTAGCATAGATCGAAGATTTGTGACAGAAGAGAAACAAAGGAGGTGTGTTTTATAAAAGTTCTGTGATTACCTGGCTTACTATATGGAGGCAGTTTATAGGCCACAGAGTGGAGGCAAGTTGAGGAGACAAGAGTTTAGATTCAAGGTTGCTAGGTGAGAACTGCATACACTGAAAGGGTTCCATCAACTCTAGTTTAATGATGATCTGCACATTCAAGAGGCTGGGGAAGGGCTAGGGTTGTTGCTTAGTGGTAGAGCTCTTGCCTCACTTGTGTGAAGCACTGGCTTCAATTCTCAGTACCACATATAAATAAATGAATAAAATAAAGGACCATCAACAATTACAAAAAGAAAAGAAAAGAAAAATCTTAAAATATAATAATCTGGGGAAAGAACTGCTAAAAAAGCAGCATGCTGAGCAATTCCAAAATATAATATAATATAATGTAATATAATATAATATAATATAATAATACAATACAATATTGTTGCATTGGGAATAACTTTCAACATGAACTTGGAGCTATTGCAGATATTCAAACCATAGCAGGTAGAGTTCTCAGAAGAGTCTCATCTTAATAATATGGATAAAGTAGCCCTAGAACAAAGATTGTTTTGGAACTACCCTAATGAAGTTTAAATGGAAGCCTATTTTTCATTTCAAAGTAATAAATCTGATCTGCAAGTAAAGTAACTGTGTGCTAGTAGAAAATAATATACAAAGATTCAGCACTTAATAACATAATATTCACACTTACCAAACAATAGAAAATTGCTTTGCATATAAAGAAGCTATATCCTGGAGAAAAAAAAAATCAGCCAGTAGAAACAGAGAAATGGCAAAGTTTATGGATTTACTAGCTAAGACGTTTATAAAATAGCTATTAAAATATAGCACTGTCATAAGTATGCTAAAGAATATAAGGGGTACATGAGCATGATGAGAAGAGAAATGCAAGATAGAAAAATAAGATTGAAATGGAACATCTAGGGAAAATATATATGATAGTTGAAATGAAAAGTACACTGGATAGGATTAATTAGACAGGACTGAAGCAGATAATACCATGAATTTCAGGATATAATAGTAGAAACTAAAATGAAGCATGGAGAAAAAAAGACTGAAGAAAAAAAAGTTTCAGTGAACTTTCGGGAAAACTCAACTAAAAATTAAATGGTCTTTAAATATGTGCCATTTAGTTAGGTGCAGTAGTGCATACTTATAATCCCTGCAATTCGGGAGGCTAAGGCAAGAGGATTATAAGTTTCTGGCAATTTAACAAGACTTTGTCTCAAAATAAAAAATGGGATGGGGGAGGAGGGCTGCTGGGTATGTAGCCCACTGGTAAAGTGTCCCTGGATTCAATCCGAGTGCTGCCAAAAAAAAAAAAAAAGGAAAGTAAAGAAAGCCATTTAAAATTATTCCTTTTGGGGCTGGGGATGTGGCTCAAGCCATAGCGTGCTCATCTGGCATGCGTGGCGCGCTTGGTTAGATACTCAGCACCACATAAAAATAAAGATGTGTCCACCGAAAACAAAAATAAGTGTTAAAAAATTCTCTGTCTTTAAAAAAAGAATTATTCCTTCTTGAAAGCTAGTAAAATCTTTTAATTTGAACAAAACTTAAGATCAGAACAGCTTTCTTCTATTACATATTTGATTCTCACATTTTCATTTGTTTTTATTCCAGTATTCACCAAATACAAGTGCTAAATTTGTACTTGGTACTTATTAGGGGTTTTGCTCCTTTTTTTATTCTGTTTTCTCTATTTTCTAAAACACCAAATTGCTTTTTTTTGGGCTATTTTTTCCTTTTTATTTTCTCATCTGAATTTTTGAATTTAAGTAGATTTTATTTTAGTTCTGGAGACTATCTTTACATGTTCTAATTTTATAACACTAGGAGATCATAGTACATTTTTCTTCGTTTTTCTTTGTTCTCCATTATTTTTACCTTCATTACTATTAGTGATCATTTAGGTCTCTTCTTTTAAGCTTCTATGTCACTTAAAATATCTCATTGATTGTTCTTTACCTATTTATATCATTGAGTATAGGATTCCTTAATATCTGTACTGCTCAAGTTTTTAGAATTTTATGAAATGTGTTAATAAAAAACAGTAAATACTAAAAGGTTAGGGTTTACTCTCAGACTGTTATAGTGACATTTAGGCTTAGAAAAGGGATCTCTTGGGGGAGCCCAACATGGCCGCCGGCGAAGAGGCAGCACATTCAATGCGTCCGTGGTAAGGGGATCAGAGAGACTCATTAATACACCCACATGCGTCAGGCTGAGAAACTTCAAGCAAAATTCCACTGAAAGGAGACCTACCGGGAACTAGTAAGTTTAATTGGAGGTGTCTGCTTGTCACAGACTACTGAATCTCGGCAACGCAGAGCAGGGGCACAGCCCCGCCAGCCGCCACCAAATGGCTGCTGCTCACTCGTAGCAGCAATCTTAGGAGCGGGCGTGGCCTGCCTGGGCCCACACCGGCCCGGCTCCGTGATCCACCACCCGCCGCTGCTGGGTGGCTGCAGCCCACAAGTTGCAGCGAACGTAGGAGCAGACATTGACCGCCTGGGCCCCCGCCACCCGGCTCTGTGAACCGCAGCCAGCCGCTGCTCACACGTAGCAGCAATCTTAGGAACGGGTGCTCCCTGCCTGGGCCCTCACCGGCCCGGCTCTGTGAACCGCTGCTGGCCGCTGCCAGACGAGCGGCCCACAGGGTGCACCGAGCTTAGGAGCGGGCGCGGCCTGCCTGGGCCCACACTGGCCAGGCTCCGTGATCCACCACCGGCCGCTGCCGGGTGGTTGCAGTCCACACGTTACAGCGAACATAGGAGCAGACATTGACCGCCTGGGCCCCCGCCACCCAGCTCTGTGAACTGCTGCCGCCCACACGCTACAGCAAACTTAGGAACGGGCGCTGCCTGCCAGGGCCCATGCCCGCCGCGGCTTTGTGAACCGCCGCCGGCTGGCGCCAAGCAGCCGCTGCCTGCAACCTTGCAGTGAGTGGGGGAGCGGGCGCTGCCTGCTCGGCACCGGCAGGCCCGACTCTGTGAACCTCCTCTGGTGGTTTGGAGCTACAGACGACCACCCCCCACCTGCCAGCCCAGTGCTGCAAACGACCCCTGACCAGCTCTGGGAAAGGCCCCGCCCACAGCAGGAGTGGAGACTCGCCCAGTCCGGGAGGAAGAACTGCTGCACAGTGATTGACTCCCATCTACTGAGAGGAGAGACTTGGCCCGGTAGGCATAGCTCCATCTACTGGAAGAGCAGTTAATCGAACTCTAGGACTACATTTATAATTTTTTTTTTTTTGCTGTCCTTTTAAATGTTTTTTTAATCCATCTTATTTTATTTTATTCTATTTTTTTAATTTCATTTTTCATTTCTACTATTATTATTTTTTTAAATTCTTTTAAATTTTCTATTTTGTTCTTTCCTTCTTTTCTCCTGCCTTTACATTTCTTTTCAATTTTCTTATTCCCCCTTCCTTGAATTCTACCTGCTTACTCTCATTCCCTTTAGTGACTTCTTCCCATCCCTTCTAATACCTTTCCTCCCAAGCATCAAATAAATTTATAGGAGTAAACAGTAACTCAGCAGTCAAACAGAACAAGAAACAATATGAACAGCATGAAAAAGCAAGGAAGAAAAGGAGTGCAAACAATGCAGGGCAGCCTAAATATTCAGGAGGATATAGAGTCACCAGAAAAATGGTCATATAAAGAACTCATGGATCACCTGAGACAGATGGAACGGAACCTTAAAGAGGATACGAGACAGCAAATTCAAGCAGCGAAAGAACACATTGAGAATGAAGTACATAAACAGATAAAAGAAGAAGTTAAGCATCTTTATCAGAGGATAGAGACTATAAAAAAGAATCAAACAATGATCTTAGAAATGAGGGAAATTATAAACCAAATTAAAAACTCAAATGAGAGTATCATTAATAGAGTGGAGCAAGTAGAAGCCAGAACGTCAGATAACGAAGACAAAATATATCATCTGGAAAAGAGTCTAGCCAACTCAGATAGGCTGGTTAAAAATCACGAGAGAAACCTACCAGAGATATGTGATAATATAAAAAAACCAAATTTAAGAGTCATTGGGATAGAGGAAGGGATAGAGATTCAAACCAGGGGAATGAGTAATCTACTAGATGAAATAATTGCAGAAAACTTTCCAGAAATAAAAAAGGAAACAGATATACAAATTGTAGATGCATACAGGACACCAAGCATACAAAATCACAGTAGACCAACGCCAAGACACATTGTTATGAAGATATCCAATATACAGAACAAAGAGAAAATATTAAAAGCTACAAGAGAAAAGAGAAAGATTACATTCAGGGATAAACCAATAAGGTTAACAACGGACTTTTCAACTCAGACGCTGAAAGCGAGAAGATCCTGGAACAACGTATTTCAAACACTGAAAGACAACGGATGCCAACCAAGAATTCTGTACCCAGCAAAATTAAGCTTCAGATACGACAACGAAATAAAAATCTTTCACGATAAACAAAAACTAAAAGAATTTGCAGCCAGAAAACCAGCGTTGCAAAGCATCTTGAGCAAAACACTTCACGAGGAAGAAATGGAAAACAATAACCAAAGCCAACAGTGGGAAGTACCTCAGTAAAGACAGACGGAGCGGGGAAAGCTAATCATGGAGAAACAAATGAAATATTAAAAAAAAAGAGAGATAAATAATCAAACATGGCTGGAAGTACAAACCATATATCAATAGTAACTCTAAACATTAATGGTTTAAACACTCCAATAAAGCGACATAGGCTGGTAACATGGATTAAAAAAACAAATCCAACAATATGCTGCCTCCAGGAGACACACCTGACTGGAAAAGACATACACAGGCTGAAGGTGAAAGGTTGGGAAAAAATATACCACGCACACAGTCCGCGCAAGCAAGCAGGTGTGGCCATCCTCATATCGAATAAAATCGACTTCAAGACTAAGTTAATCCAAAGGGATAAGGAAGGACATTATATACTGTTAAAAGGAACCATTAAACAACAAGATATAACAATTATCAATATTTATGCACCAAATAACGGTGCTGCGAAATACATAAAACAAATTCTCCTCAAGTTCAAGAATCAAATAGATCACAACACAATAATTATGGATGACTTCAACACACCTCTCTCACCATTGGACAGAACCTCCAAGCAAAAGTTGAATAAAGAAACTATAGAACTCAATACCACAATCAATAACCTAGACTTAACTGACATATATAGAATATACCAACCATCATCAAATGGATATACTTTTTTCTCAGAAGCACATGGATCCTTCTCAAAAATAGACCATATATTATGCCATAGGGCAACCCTCAATAAATATAAAGGGGTGGAGATTATACCATGCATTTTATCTGATTATAATGGATTGAAACTGGAAATTAATGATAAAAGAAGGAAGGGAAAATCCAATATCACATGGAAAATGAACAATATGTTACTGAATGATCAAGGGGTTACAGAAGACATAAAGGAGGAAATCAAAAAATTCTTAGAGATAAATGAAAATTCAGACACAACATATCGGAATCTATGGGACACAATGAAAGCAGTTTTAAGAGGGAAATTCATCGCCTGGAGGTCATTCCTCAAAAAAAAAAAAAAACCAACAAATAAATGAGCTCACACTTCATCTCAAAGCCCTAGAAAAGGAAGAGCAAAACAACAGCAAATGTAGCAGAAGGCAAGAAATAATTAAAATCAGAGCGGAAATCAATGAAATTGAAACAAAAGAAACTATTGAAAAAATTAACAAAACTAAAAGTTGGTTCTTTGAAAAAATAAACAAGATTGACAGACCCTTAGCCATGCTAACGAAGAGAAGAAGAGAGAGACCTCAAATTACTAACATAAGGGATGAAAAAGGCAATATCACAACAGACGCCACAGAAATACAGAAGATAATTAGAAATTATTTTGAAAACCTATATTCCAATAAAATAGAAGATAGTGAAGACATCGATAAATTTCTTAAAACATATGACTTGTCCAGACTGAGTCAGGAGGACACACACGATTTGAACAGACCAATATCAATGGATGAAATTGAAGAAGCAATCAAAAGACTACCAACCAAGAAAAGCCCAGGACCGGATGGGTATACAGCGGAGTTTTACAAAACCTTTAAAGAAGAATTAATACCAATACTTTTCAAGTTATTTCAGGAAATAGAAAAAGAGGGAGTTCTTCCAAATTCATTCTATGAGGCCAACATCACATTGATTCCGAAACCAGACAAAGACACTTCAAAGAAAGAAAACTACAGACCAATATCTCTGATGAACCTAGATGCAAAAATCCTCAATAAAATTCTGGCGAATCGGATACAAAGACACATCAAAAAAATTGTGCACTATGATCAAGTAGGATTCATCCCTGGGATGCAGGGATGGTTCAATATACGGAAATCAATAAATGTTATTCACCATATCAATAGACTTAAAGATAAGAACCATATGATCATCTCGATAGACGCAGAAAAAGCATTCGACAAAGTACAGCATCCCTTTATGTTCAAAACATTAGAAAAACTAGGGATAACAGGAACTTACCTTGATATTGTAAAAGCTATCTACGCTAAGCCCCAGGCTAACATCATTCTGAAAGGAGAAAAATTGGAGGCATTCCCTCTAAAATCTGGAACAAGACAGGGATGCCCTTTATCACCACTTCTATTCAATATAGTTCTCGAAACACTGGCCAGAGCAATTAGACAAACGAAAGAAATTAAAGGCATAAAAATTGGAAAAGATGAACTTAAATTATCACTATTTGCAGATGACATGATTCTATACCTAGAAGACCCAAAAGGGTCTACAAAAAAACTACTAGAACTAATAAATGAATTCGGCAAAGTGGCAGGATATAAAATCAACACGCACAAATCAAAGGCATTTCTGTATATCAGTGACAAAACTTCTGAAATGGAAGTGAGGAAAAACACTCCATTCACAATATCCTCAAAAAAAATAAAATACTTGGGAATCAGCCTAACAAAAGAGGTGAAAGATTTATACAATGAAAACTACAGATCCCTAAAAAGAGAAGTAGAAGAAGATCTTAGAAGATGGAAAGATATACCCTGTTCATGGATAGGCAGAACTAACATCATCAAAATGGCGATATTACCAAAAGTCCTCTATAGGTTTAATGCAATGCCAATCAAAATCCCAATGGCATTGCTTGTAGAAATAGATAAAGCAATCATGAAATTCATATGGAGAAATAAAAGACCCAGAATATCAAAAGCAATTCTGAGCAGGAAGTGTGAATCAGGTGGTATAGCAATACCAGATTTCAAACTATACTACAGAGCAATAGTAGCAAAAACAGCATGGTACTGGTACCAAAACAGGCGGGTGGACCAATGGTACAGAATAGAGGACACAGAGACTAATCCACAAAGTTACAACTATCTTATATTTGATAAAGGGGCTAAAAGCATGCAATGGAGGAAAGATAGCATCTTCAACAAATGGTGTTGGGAAAACTGGAAATCCATATGCAACAAAATGAAACTGAATCCCCTCCTCTCACCATGCACAAAAGTGAGCTCAAAATGGATCAAGGACCTGGATATCAAATCAGAGACTCTGCTTATGATAGAAGAAAAAGTTGGCTACGATCTACATATTGTGGGATCAGGCTCCAAATTCCTTAACAGGACGCCTATAGCACAAGAGTTAACAGCAAGAATCAACAAATGGGACTTACTTAAACTAAAAAGTTTTTTCACAGCAAGAGAAACAATAAGAGAAGTAAATCGGGAGCCTACATCATGGGAACAAATTTTTACTCCTCACACTTCAGACAGAGCCTTAATATCCAGAGTATACAAAAAACTCAAAAAATTAGACAATAAGACAACAAATACCCCAATCAACAAATGGGCCAAGGACCTGAACAGACACTTCTCAGAGGAGGACATACAATCAATCAACAAATACATGAAAAAATGCTTACCATCTCTAGCAGTCAGAGACATGCAAATCAAAACTACCCTAAGATACCATCTCACTCCAGTAAGATTGGCAGCCATTAGGAAGTCAAACAATAACAAGTGCTGGAGAGGATGTGGGGAAAAGGGTACTCTTGTACATTGCTGGTGGGACTGCAAATTGGTTCAGCCAATTTGGAAAGCAGTATGGAGATTCCTGGGAAAGCTGGGAATGGAACCACCATTTGACCCAGTTATTGCCCTTCTTGGTCTATTCCCTGAAGACCTTAAGAGGGATACTGCCACATCGATGTTCATAGCAGCACAATTCACAATAGCTAGACTGTGGAACCAACCAAGATGCCCTTCAATGGATGAATGGATTAAAAAAATGTGGCAGTTATACACCATGGAGTATTACGCAGCTCTAAAAAATGACAAATTCATGGAATTTGCAGGGAAATGGATGGCACTAGAGCAGATTATGCTTAGTGAAGCCAGCCAATCCCTAAAAAACAAATACCAAATGTCTTCTTTGATATAATGAGAGCAACTAAGAATAGAGCAGGGAGGAAGAGCAGGAAGAAAAGATTGATATTAAACAGAGACAGGAGATGGGAGGGAAAGAAAGAGAAAAGGGGAATTGCATGGAAATGGAAAGAGACCCTCATTGTTATAAAAAACTACATAAAAGAGGTTGTGAGGGGAATTGGAAGAAAAAACAAGGAGAGAAATGAATTACAGTAGATGGGATAGAGAGAGAAGATGGGAGGGGAGGGGAGGGGGAATAGTAGAGGATAGGAAAGGTAGCAGAATACAACAGTTACTAATAGGGCATTATGTAAAAAGGTGAATGTGTAACTGATGTGATTCTGCAATCTGTATTTGGGGTAAAAATGGGAGTTCATAACTCACTTGAAACTAATGTCTGAAATATGATATGTCAAGAGCCTTGTAAGGTTTTGAACAACCAATAAAAAAATAAAATAAAAAAAAAAAGAAAAGGGATCTCTTTATTTTCTGGTACAATCAGGAATGAGTTGTATTTAGCTCAACATTGCAACTTCTCTCCAATGAAAAGCGGCCCTTGGCCTCTCATTGCTTAGGGATGTCCACAAATCTGTGATATGTATTACAAGTTTTGTTGGAAAGGGAAGCCTGGAGGAGGCTCTGACCCTGTTTATTTAAATATCAGGTCAGTATTGTATCTTCTGTTTTTTAGGACTTGAGATCTCCGATGAGTCTTGGTCATTCTTCAGCCTCCAAGAGTAGACATCAGTCCTTTTCTATTTCTAGAAGCCCCCACTAGTGACTTAGGAAAAAGGAATGGACAATATGGACATAGGCTGTCCTTCCCAAGAATCCTAGTCTTGAACTCTCTAAAACAGACTAAGTTCTATTTATTCAGGTATTTCTGGAAAGGTGTATCATAGAATGACTCCTCAAATTTCTCCTCTTTTTGAGGCATGGCCATTGTTTCTAAGATAGAGTTTTAGTGGATAATGTTAACTGAACTGCTTTCTCTTGTGGATCTATTGAATAAGTGGAGAATTTATTCTGAATAACACAAGCAGCTGGAGATTTGACTGGGTCATCTGGATCACTGGTAGGAGTTAACTGCAGGTAACAGTGTTCTTAGCAGCGCAGGCTTGATTTTATTTCAAAGTGCTAAAAGTTTCAGAAGAGAATCTAATTATAACATATTTTATGGGAAACACTTTGAAATTGTTTCCCACAGATATAGTTTTAAATATATTAATCACATTCCTTCCTCACCCAGCCATTTCTAATTTATGTATTATTAATGGTATATTATTTACTCCTTTCTTGAGTAGCCTTAGGAATGGAAAAAAGAAAACAAAGAAGAAACAACAATCATTGTTGGGGGATAATTTATAGGCTTGTAAGACTTTACTCCTGTCAATTTTGTCATGGTGCATGACTTTCTTGATCACATATCTATTGGGGACCTAGAAACAGGGATAAGGCCAGAAACTAGATATAAGATATAGGCCATGAAAGATGCAAGAGAGCAAAAGATATTTGAACAGGAAAAAAAAAAACCTAAAGATTAACTGCAAATTAATTGTTTTTAGTGTTTGGAAACTTCTAATTAAGATTCTCTTAAAATTATTTTTGATAGGCATTATTAATCTGAATACATTCAATATTGAATTTTAAATGATTCATTTGGCAGATATGTCAGTAAGAATAAAGGTATGCACCTTAGTCCTTCCTGTTTGTTCTACTGTCTCAGTAGATCGTTTTCTTCCTATTTTCTCACACCCTTTAAATCAAGTTAACTTGTAACTTTTTATAATTTAACGTGTATGAAACTAAAGTCCTAAGGATTTTGGTAGTTCTTGCCAACTGAAGGAACTACATTTTTTTCCTATTTGTCTTCCAGATTTTGCCTGCACAGAGGTATATGGCAATACATCATGTTATTTTCACATTTTTAGAAGCAAGAAACATAAAAAGGAATGACAACCAAGAACATATTTTATAAACTCACAGAAAAGACCATTAATGAAATACTTTAAATTAATACTTTTTATTTATCTTAATATATATGATGAAATTAAATCCTGCTTATTTTTATAAATTGAAAAATAGAAATTGTTAAGCTAATATTTGGAATTATGAAATAAGTTCTTAGGATTGCTTCTTTTTTCTGAGACATTTCAATAAATCAGTATTCAATTACTAAAGTCATATGGGAAATATTTTTCCATTTTTTTCTTTAAAAACACACTTATTCTTTTCTTATTATGAATAGCTTAGAAAAAATTATATGCGTGAAAAATAAAAGGAGAATTCAACTGTCATTAATATGTTTTATCTTTTTTCATATACAGGTGACTATAAATATGAAACCAGATAATGCTATGTATAGTAATAATATGCTAATATATGAAGAGAGCATACTTTAATTATTGGTTAAACCTTTACATTGTCTACCAATTTGTTTTAAGTAATACTATGATAAATGCTATTAAGTAAAAAACTTTGTGCCTTGAAATTAAAATGGTAGAGGCAAAATACTTTCAGTAAAGTATATAAAAGCAGCAATATTTGTCTAATTATAAAAGTAGTCAAATTTAGTTATAGAGTTTACAAAATTCATAAACATATAAAGAAAAAATTCAGATTGACCATTGTCTATTTTGAGCTGGCTCTGATTTTTATTATAATTAAAAACTAATCAAATTTCATCTGCTTTTTAAACAGTATGACATAGTAATTTTAAACATTTTTGCATATTATGGAATATTTTCAGAGAATATTTTAAAGATATTAAATATTTGATTATGTGGATATATCCCAATTTATTTAATAGTGTTTTTCTGTTAGACATCAGAGTTTTTCAATTATTTGCTTTTACAGCAATTACCTAATGAATATCATTGGACATGCATATGACATATGTTTATTCCACCAGTATAGCTATCTAGAAGTAAAATTTCTGAAGAGATACGAAAGAGAAGGGACCTTATTTTGAGATTCCTTATGCTCTTTACCAATTTATTTCTTGAAATATTTTTTTACCAATTTATCTTTGCAATGCAAAACTCCTTACAAGCATTGAGTATTATGGTTTTAAAAAATGCTACCTTGATCAATAAAAGATGTTACCTTGCTATTTGAATTTTCATTTCTGTGAAACCAATGAGTATGAACAGTGATCAGTTGTCTTCTTTTAAAATTATCAGTTCAAACCTTTTGTATGTTTTTCATTTAATAGGCAACTTTGATTATTGCTGCATGAAGTCTTTGCATATTAAGAATATTATTACTTTGTTGTATTTGTTGTAAATAATATTCCTAGGTTTTCATAAGCTTTATTGATATTATTGTTCAAATACAGGACTTAAATCTTTTTTAATGATTTAAAGAATTTAAGTAAATGAAGTATTTAAATTCTTTTTATTATATTTACTACAGTTTTCATTAGAAAGATCTTTCTAAAAAAGTGCTTATTTTTCTACACAACAAACTTTAATTCAATGATTTCAAATTCTGCTGTACATAAGAACTTTTGTGTTCCCCTGCAAAACTTTATTTTAAACCATAGTTTATTGAATAATCTACTCATTCTCCATAGATATTTCTATAATAAAGATTATATATTAAATTCTGAACTAGGATTATTTCTTCTATCACTTTTTCACAAGTACTATAGTGTTTTCCTTTTAATACAAGTTATCAACTTTTTCATGACTTATTTATTTTTTTAATCTTCTTTATTTTTTTTAGTGGATTTCAAATTCCTTTTACTATCTTTTCTTTCAAATACATTTAGGAATAATTTATCACTTTAACCATTCATTAAAAAGTATTAATTGTTAAACTCATATATGTTATCTATGTTTCTACTAGTCTCTGATATGATAATATTTGACATAATTTCTGTCCTCACTTTACAGAATCTGTAGAAATTTTGATTAAAATTGTAATTAATATACTTTTATTTGAGGACTGTTTACCATCTTTGGAACATTCAGCCATCAGTGTTCTGATATTTCTCTCCATTTAAATTAGTTTTCCTGTGTTTCTTATTATATGTTTTATATTTGATACTTATATAATTTTATTTATCTAGGGCCCCCACAATTCTTATTAAGGTTATTGTTAGCTGTTTTGATTTTTGATTTTTAAATTTTTTGAATCATGTTCTTTTCCCATTATGTCTTCTAGTGGATTTTGCTCATATGTAGAAAATCTTAGTTTTTAAGTAGTTTTTTAATAATCAGTTGACATATTTTAACTCCCAAGTTTCAATAATTTTCAACTCCTTGAATTTGTGGTATTTCACCTGAATATAAAGAACATATTAACACCATATTTTATGACTGTATTAACAAATACTATTATACTTAAAATATTATATTTAATTGATTTCAGTGTTCACTAATTATCCTTTATTCTACACATTTTGATTTCTAATTTGTCCCTTGATAGAATGTCATTTATCTTTTAATTGGAAAAATTTTATCACACCATTTTGATTTCTATTTTTTCCCTTGATAAAATGACATTTATGTTTGAATTGGAAAATTTTTATTGTCTTAAATTATTCATAAATGCATTTTATAAGTCTAGCTTTTAAACATAGATGATAAATTTGCTGGGTATAAAGTTTTTGAGTTAAAATTTTATACATAAGTATTCTATTTATATTTTGTATTATCTGATGCTTATAATATTTCATAAGATCAGTGTGATACTCTTGATATAGGTACGGTGGACTTTGGAATTTTTTGTTTTTGTTTTTACTCTAGTCTAAAGAGGAAATAAGGAACTGGAAAGAAGCAGAGTTGTCCAGTCAAAATGTATATACATGTGGTGTGCTTAGAAATGTGCTAGCCATTTTGCAGAATACATAAATAACAGAAAATATACTTCATGTAACATCTATCAAATAATTTAAAACAATAGATTGAGTTGTTAGCACATGTGTACTTTGATAATTCAGGTAAGAGAAATCGCTCCGAATGCCTTGTACCCAACCACATAAAACCTATTTTTTAAATTGAAATATAATTGGAAGTAGAAAATTATTGACATTAGTAGACCTGTTTTAAATTGTCTGCTTCCCACATCAGAGCCCTGATTTGGTTTTCTGTCCCATCTCCCCACCATGCCTTTTGTCTTATTTTTTTCAAATGGCTTATTTCCAAACAGCCATTGAATTCATGCTGCCATGATCATGCAATCCCTTGGCCTTGTTTTTATTCTCTCTTTCTTTTTTGGGTAGTATTTTTATCTCATGAGGTACTATTTCTCAGCACTCTCTTACTTCTCTCCTTCACTCTCCATGGTTGAAAATAATTACTCCTTTTAAAAAAATGTTTTCCTAGCATCTTGTTTTGATCAGTAATGTTTATACTTTTGGTCTAGTTTTACTCTACATTTATGTGTGTATTTTTTTATACTTTAAGTTCAATGTTTATGACATAATATTGGGCTTTTACTCCCTCATTTTCAGGTTTAGCTTCCAAGATAGTAATTTTTGATCACTACGTTTTTAATTAATTTAAATGAATTCTAAAAAATATCAGGTGTAAACAATATAATTTTTAATTAAATTAGCTTAAGTAGTACTGACATTATCTTTGCAAGAAGCTCAGATTGATTTTAAGTGTATGCCTCTATTGATGCAAAATTAATAGTTGAATGATGACTATGTGATAGTAGGATTATTTTCCCAGGACCATTTACTTATCTTGAAATTGTAAAATTGGCAACAAAGCATAACTGTGGAAGGAAATGACTAATTTCAAGGGATAAATATGGGATGAGGGAATATTAACATATTTAAAGAATTCATACAAAATAGAGGAAAGGGGATGATTTAACCAGACAAATGTGAGAAGTGATGAAAGCTCTAAGATGAATAGACAGAAATAAATATATGACTATTTTTGAAGATTTGCTTTGTTAGACTTCCCTGAAGTAACAGTAGGGTGTGAAATAACTCCTTTTTTAAAGTTCTAGAATACTGGACAAAATAAACATCTATTATCAGATTATAAGATGAAAGAAGGCTCTGATGCCTGATAGAAAACATAGGAGACAAACTGCTATTACTTCTGCTTTCTGCCTAGATACATAGCTTAAACACATCACAAAAAGGAAAAAGAGAGAATCAGGTAGTTTCACTGTGTTAAGGAAGACTGAGCCAATTATAATTTGGAGGCAGAAAAACAGAAAGGAGAGAACTATACAGATAAAAAGGTCCAAAAGGCTGGGTATGTGACTCAGTGGTAAAGTACCATGAGATAAGTCTCCAGTACAAAAAAAAACAGATAATAAACAAACAAGCAAATAAATAAATAAATAAAAATTTAAAAAAGAAGAAAAGAAAGAACCAATGCCAATACTCCTCAAATTATTCCATCAAATAGAAAAGGGGGAGAACTTCCAATTTCATTCTGTGAAGCCAGTATCACCCTGATACCAGCATCAGATAAGGATGTATCGAGGAGAAAACACTGCAGACCAAACATCCTTCAGGAATATAGATGCAAAATCTTAATATTATGCTAGCAAATAATGCTCAATAACACAATAAAATCATACATCTTTTAAGGTTAAACTGTTTTCATTCCAGGGATACAAGAATGGTTTAACATACACAAATCAATACATTCACCACATAAATAGAATCAAAGAAAAAAACTCATATGAGCATCTCAATAGATGTAGAAAAAGCCTTCCACAAAATTCAGCTCCCATGTATGAAAAAAAACATGAAAAGAACTAGGGATAGAAGAAACTTGCCTTAATATTATAAAACTTACCAAAGCCAAAGTCATACTGCATGGAAAAAAACTGAAAGTTTTTCTCTAAAAAATCAGGAACAAGACCTGGGTGTCCACTATCACTACTCTTATTCAATATAGGAGAAATTAGGCAAAAGAAGGAAATAAAAGGAATATGAATGGGGAAAAAAAGAAGTCAAATAAGTACTGTTTGAAGACAATATGATCCTATACTTTTAAGACCCCGCCTCCAAAAAAAAAAAACAACTCCACCAGAAGACTTCCAGTGTTGATGAACAAATTCAACAAACTAGAAACATGAAAAAAATCAATAAACAAAAATTAATGGATTTTCTATATACCAAAAATGACCCTGCCAAAAAAATATGAAAACAATTCTATTTGCAATAGCCTCAAACAGTGACAAGAGGAAGAAAGAACAAAGACATAGAAGCAAATCTTACCAAGGAGTTGAAAGATATCTACTGTGAAAATTAAAGAGTACTGAAGAAATAATAGAAGACCCTAGAAGATAGAAAGACCTCCTATGTTCATGGATAAGCAGAATTAATGTTAAGATGGTCATATTACCAAAAACAATCTACAGGTTTAACATAGTCTCCATCAAAATTCCAATGAAATTCTTATTTGAACTAGAAAAGGTTCTTAAAATTCCCATGGAGAGTAAAAGACCCAGAATAGCCCAAACAATTCTGAACAAAAAGAATAATATTGGAAGCATCACAATACCTGATTTCAAATTATACTACTGTTTTAGTCAGCTTTTTATCTGCTTTGACCAAAAGACCTGACAAGAATAATTTTTAGAGGAGAGAAAGTTTATTTGGGCCTCACAGTTTCACATGTCCCAGTCTACAGATGGATGACTTTATTCCTCAGAGCCTGAGGTGAAGCAGGACATCATGACGGGAGGGTGTGGTAGAGGAAGACTGCACCAAGAAGCAGAGAGAAAGAGACTAAGTTCAGCTCATAAAATATAAACCCCAAAGGTGCACCCCCAATGACCCACCTCCTCTAGCTATACCCTACCTGCCTACAGTCACCACTCAGTTAATCCTTATCAGGGGAATAACACACTGGTAGGTTAAGGTTCTCATAAGCCAATCTCACGAATGAGCTTTTGGGTGGACACCTTATATTTAAACCATTAACAACTACAAAGCTTTAGTAACAAAATTACAATGGTACTGGCATAAAAACCGATCTGTAGAGTAATGGAATAAAATAGAAGACAGAGAAAACTACACAGATAGTTATCTGATCCTTGACAAAGAGTTGTCTAAAACATACATTGAACAAAAGACAGCCTTTTAAATACATGGTGTTGAGTAAACTTGATATCCATATGTAGAATAATGAAACCAGATCCCTATTTCTCACCCTATACAGAAATCAAATCATAAATGAATCAAAGACTAGGAATTAGACAAAAATATTGCAACTGCTCTTAGAAAACAGAATCAATACCCCAACATATAGACATAGGCAATGACTTCTTCAAAAGGACTCATTAATCTCAAGAAATAATATCAAGAATTAATGGAGTGGAATTTAAAAAACTTATGCACAGCAAAGAAAACAATTTAGGACCATGATGACAAAACCTACAGAATGGGAGAAAATCTTTGCCAGGTATTCTTCCTACAATGTGTTAATATTCTGAAAACATAAAAAACTCAGACTTACCACTAAAACCTCAGATAACCCAATCAGTAAATGGTCAAATGGACTAAACAGACAATTCTCAACAATGGACAAATGGCCAACAAACAGATAAAAAAATATTCACCATTTTATCTATCAGGAAAATGCAAATCAAAGCTACACTGAGGTTTCATTGTACTCAAGGTAGAATGGCAGTCATCAAGAATACAAATAAAAATAAATGCTGGGCTGTCATATGAGGAAAAAGTAACACTTATCCTCTGTTTGTGGGATTTTAAATTAATACAACCACTATGGAAAACAGTTCCTTGAAAGACTAGGAATGGAACAACGAGGTGACTCAGCTATACTACTCCTCTGTATTTATTCTAAAGAATTAAAGTCCTTTTACTATGACCCATGTTTATGGTAGTGCAATGCTTTGTGGCCAAGTTATAAGACCATTCTAGGTATCTGTCCTCAGATGAATGGATAAAGATAATTTGCTGTATATACAAAATCCTTTGATGGACTATTCTCAGCTGTGAAGAAGATTGAAGTTATGTTAATTGTAGGAAAATGCACGGAACTGGAGACTATCATGTTAAGGAAATAAACCAGACTCAGAACATCATGGGTTATATATGTTCTTTCATATGTGGATGCTAGAGAAAAAAAAGGTGAATAAAGCGGGAATATCATGAAAATAGAAGGGAAACTAGGGTAGAGGAAGGGTATCAAGAGGAGGGAAGAAAGGGAGGAAAAAGGGAGGTACTGGGGAATGAAATTGACCAAATTATGTCATATATGCATGTACAAATATGACACAATGAATTCTACTATTATGTATAATTATAGTGCACCAATAAAAAATGTAAAAAAGTAATTTTAAATTTTATCTGAAAAACAATGAAATGCTATTCAGTGCTTTTAGGGAAGAAGCTAACTACCAATCATTGTCCTATGAAATAAGAATTTCTCTGGTTACTATGTGGAAAATAGGTTAAAAGAGAACATTGGCAATATATACACAATTGAGAATGGTTGTCCTCTTTAGTATACAATTGTACATTTATTAATTTATTTTGAGAAAGTCATCAGACAAGGATGAAAAGTTTGGGAGGACATTCACTTAATATTTACCAAAGGAGTGAGTTTAGGAAAGCTTATCTTTCTTCTTTTTAATATTTTATTTTGAATTATTTATTTTTAATAAGCATGCATTCTTTTAAATTTCATAAAAATCTACAAAACAATTTCATTTTTGAAAAGAAAATACTAAAAGACCTGAGAGTATGCTGTAAGGTAGGGTAGATTAGTTACCCATTCCAAATTGTTCTTTGTTTTAGATCTCCATTTCTTATGGGTTCCTTCCTGAATTCTGCCTTTTTGTGTAGTTCCTTTGTCTTGATAGTTCTATTAAATTGGCTTGAACATCTGTTGTTACTTTGAAGAACTCCAGTAATTAGGAGATTACTTCCACAGTGTGATCAAAAGGTTGTAGGACTTGGGGGTCTGGGGTTGTAGCTCAGCTGTGGAACACTCGCCTAGCATGCATGTGGTACTGGGTTTGATCCTTGGCACCACATTAAAAAATAAATAAATAAATAAAGGTCATTGTGTCCACCTACAAATAAAAAAAAATATTAAAAACAATTGTAGTACTTGTATTATATATGATTTGGCCTCATTTGATAACATCAAGCTGAGTAACAACTTGAGCTTGAGTTTCTTTATTTGTAAAACAGGTATAATCCTTATCTACTTTATTGGGTATTCTATATCCAAAAACATTTTATAAATTACAAACTACTATCATATGTAATTATATAATAATTATTACATATAAAATGTATGAAAAATTACATACCTACAGAGTCACAGACACACCACCTTGCAGGGAAATTTCATTTCTTCTTTATTTGATGATATAATTATTCTAGTATTTTTTTTCTTTCATAGAGTTCAAATTTGTCTTTCCATGGTGTTTATGTATTATGACTCTTTTTCCTTTGAAACCATGTGAAGTATTCCATCCTTTCTTCTATATAAGAATCATGTAATAACTAAGAAAGATAATAGGCTCAAAGTCTATAGATTTAGGCCTTTTCTCTGTAAAAAAAATGTCCAGTTTTTCACAACTTTAGAACATAGTCATATCTTCAGTAAAATGTATAAAAGGCATGTGAAATAAAGGAAATCCCTGGAGTTTATGTGTGTTTATGTGACTTCTTTTCCATATATAATTGAAGATTTGATTTGGTTTGATAAAATCTTTCCAAGATATATTTTTTTTATTGAAATAAGTAAAAATATGGTTTTAGGTAGCAAATTTCTGTACCGTCTTTAGGGGGCAGTGCTAAACCACTGATAAATGTCTTCATTTCTGATAAAGCTATTGGTAATGATAAATATGAAATAAAACTAAAATATTAATCCATGATATTTGTGATACAATTTTATATTCCCCTTAATATTACTTAAATTTTCTAGGTGGCCAAATGAAAATGATGGTTCATTTATTCAATAATTTATTCAATAAATATTTATGAAGTTCAATTATGAACATACATTATGAGATATAGATATGAATAAGGCAATGTTTCCTTTCCAATAACTTACAATTAAATAGGATAGGAAAGCCACATTGTGTTTGTACATGTGTTTATGCATGAGCACACTGTATATACACAACTTTTTCAGAATAAATATAATAACAAAAATAGCAGAATTTATTTTTATATGCCAGTCACTGTCAAGCAGTTAATTGCATGCTTATATAGTCCTATCAAAATGGGAATTATTATTTACATACTTTTTCAGATAAAGGAACTGAGGATTAATAAGATTATGTGATTTTCTCAAAATCACGTAGCTTGGAAATGTCAGAGCAAGGACATTAATGTATACATCTATTTGACTTCACAACCAATGCTCTTTGCCAATATGTCATCTATGATTTCAGTGTATATGTGAAATACCAAAATACACTTTGCACATTTACATAGTTACAGACATTTAGAAGTAAGTGAGATTATTTCTGTTTGTGATATATCTGAAAATTTTTATGTAAGACATGAAATCTCAACTGTATTTCTCATATATAAAATTATAAGAAAATAATATATTAGAAAGTTAATATTTATTGAGACCTATCATGTATCAGGCACTTTTTATTCATTACTTCATTTAATTATTAGGAAAAAACCCTCAATGTTATTTTCTATTGCAAAAATAATGCTAGTAAGACTGACAATGGACATATCTGCTGAAAAGTATCAGATAGTGGAACAATTATAACTCAAATTCAGGACTGTCTAATTTTAGAGGATAAGTGCTTAACCACTGCAATATGCTGAAACAAAGAATTAAGGTAGAAGATGCAAATAAAAGCATGGAGCATGATTAGGCAAGGGTGAATAATTCCACTTGGTTGTAATCTGGAGTGAGTAAAATTGAATAGGAAAAAAGGCTGAAAAGTAGTTTAATCATAGAATCTTGAAGTCATTTGAAAGAATTACGATATTATTTGCCATGTAATGGGAAATAATTGGAGACTTAAGTAGGGAAGAGATATCAATATTTTTTTTTCCTTAGAACAAAGAGATGTAAGAACTTTACCACATAATTGGATTAGATAATTACAGTACCATTAACAAAAACAAAGGAACTAGTGAAATGAAATGTCAATCTATGAGATGTAGACAGTTCTTAACCAGGTGTGCAATTGTTTATAATGCCATGCAATTTCATCTCTGAGGTCAAAACCAGTAACTAATCATGAATTGGTGACAAAAATGCCTATTTGACTTTTATTCACATTTGTGAACAACATATTGATGATCAATCCTATAAATGTTCTTGTTAGGATAAAGCTTTAGATTTCCCATATATATGTATATTTTACCCAGATAATCTGTAGGATTAAAAAATCTCTGTGATAATTACCTTTTATTACTGGTTGGACAATTGTGTATTCATAAATGATGGGCTTCTGTGTTCCAAATTAAAGAAAATTTCACTGACTGTCACAGGTGGCAAAATGCTCTCAGGAGTTATCATAATGTAGTGGAAACAAAGAAAATATATACCTCCCTTTTTAAATGGCAGCTATATCATCTTGATTTTTTAATATATTTTCTTTTATAGCATGTTGTGCCAAATAAGGTGTCCTGTAACAGAGTGGTTAGGTAAGCATAAGGTCTACCTATAGTCTGGCTGTAGAACTTTTATTTTTTTCTTACTTACCAGGTCTGAGACTTCAGGTTTTACTTGACCTCTCTTTATAAGATGAGGGGAAAAGAATATCTGCTCCCAAGGTCTGTTGGGTAAATAAAAATAATTAATGGAAAAGAATCCCATGATAATATAAATCACATAGTAATTTCTCAGTATAGCATAGATGTTATTATATTTTATAGGCAGCAACTAATTAAGGGACTATTTTATTGTTTCTAATTTACTGCCAATTGATAAGGGAAAATTAAAATGTGAATAGAAAAACAAATTCTTTGAAATATAAGGAAAAAGAAGGTCTTATGTTTTACTTTTAAAGGCAACAACTTTTTTTTGAGGGTGTATATTTGTGGGGAGGAGTTATTTACAATCCCATATGTAGAATTCTTTAGTCATTTCAATAATCATGATCTGTGTGTTATGCTGAACACTACATTGTGAAGCTCTTTAGACAAGTTTGTTCCTTTACTTTATGTTTATAATATAAATATGTAAAATTTATATATATTATATATATATATATACACACACACACACACACACACACACACACAAAATAAATGCTTTCATATTGTCAGTATTTAGCTATTTTGTTTATGTTGAGAGCCACAGCCGAAGGGGGCCCCAGCAAACTTTCAGACTGCCAGCTGATGATTGGCTCACAGCGGCCCCAGCAACTTCTAGCTGATTGGCTCCTCTGCGGTGATGCTCATTGGGCTGTTTCCCTGCCCTTTCAGACCACGGAGCTGCTCATTTGGGGACTTTTTGGCTCCGCCCACACGACCCAGCCAATCGGCCGCAAGAGCAGGAGGAGGGGGGGAGGTTGAGAGGCTTGTGGGAAGCCGGTGGTGGCAGTTGGGCTCTGAGGGTTTTTCCTGAGGAGCTGTTTTGTTTGGCGTGTGTGGTTCTAAAAATAAAGTTCCTTTCTTTTGACAAGTGGCTCCTGAATTGTGCCCAGACAGACTGCGGCATGTTTAGTCTCATGTTTTTATAAAAATGATTTTATAACACGTTATAGTTACACATAGTATTTGGGTTCATTTTGACATAATCATACGTGCATAGAATTTAATTTGGTCCATTTTAGGCCTCAGTGCTTCCTCTTTACCTCCCCTTCTCTTTCTTCTCCTCCCTTTCCCTATTCCCTTTTCTATACTCTATACTGCTCTTCCTTCTATTTATGTAGTTTTTAATTTGATGTGTATTAAGATAGAATGCATTGTGATTTTATACATTCACATGGTGTAATTTTATCAAATTCATTCCACATTTTCTCTTTCCCATTTTTCTTCCCTCCTTCTCGATTTCCTTCTTCTACTCCACTGATTTTCCCTTTATCCTCATGAACTCCGATCTTACCCGCCCCTCTTTTCCCTTTACTTTTCTCTAAATTCCACTTGTGAGAAAAAAAAAACATTCAACTCTTGATTTTCTGAGTCTAGATGATTTCATTTAGCATGATGTTCTCTAGTTTTATCCATTTACTGGCAGTGCCATAATTTCATTCCTTTTTATGGCTGAGTTAAACCAATATGTATATATACTACATTTTCTTAATCCATTCATCTGTTGATGGGCACCTGAGATGGTTCCATAACTTGGCTATTGTGAATTGTGTGCTATAAACATTGATAGATGGTTTAACAATAGAATGTTTCTCCTCCTCCTCCTCCTCCTCCTCCTCCTCCTCCTCCTCCTCCTCCTCCTCCTCCTCGTCGTCTTCTTCTTCTTCTTCTTCTTCTTCTTCTTCTTCTTCTTCTTCTTCTTCTTCTTCTTCTTCTTCTTCTTCTTCTTCTTCTCTTCCTTCTTCTTCTTCTTCTTCTCCTTCTTCTTCTTCTTCTTCTCCTTCTTCTTCTTCATCATCATCATCATCATCATCCTGAGAAGTGGGATAGCAGGGTAATGTGGTAATTCCATTTCTAGTTTTTTTTTTTTGATCACCATTCTGTTTTCCAAAGTGGTTGTACTAATTTTCGACCAACAATGTGAGTGTATCTTTTTCCTGACATTCTTGCCAGAATTTATTATTATTTGTATTCTTGATGATTGGCATCACTGAAGTGAGGAGAAATCTCAAGGTAGTTTTCATTTGTAGTTTCATGACTTCCAGATATGTTGAACGTTTTTCATATTTTTGTTGGTTATTTGTATTGGGATCAAAAATAAACACGAAGACCAATGGAAAAGTATAAGAAACAGGCAAACCCACATACCTACAGACATGTAATACTTTGCAAAGGTGCTAAAAATGTATGTTGGAGAAATGATAGCCTTTTTAACAGATGGTGCTAGGAAAAAATGCATATCCTTATGTAGAAGAGTGAAAGTAGATTTCTCTCTCTCACTAGTGAAATTAAAGTGGACCAGATAATTTGTAACTGCTTGAAGATAACATGGAGTCAATAGTCTAACGTATTAATGCAGGCATTGACTTCTTTAACAAGTCTCCTTAAGCTCAAGAAATAAAATCAAGAATAAGTAACTGGGACAGCACCAAATTAAAAAGCTTCTGCACAGCAAAGGAAACTAGAGTGTGAAGAGAGCTTACAGAATGGGAAAAAAAAAATCTTTGCCAGCTACTTCTCTGACAGGGGATTAATATTCAGAATACATAAAAAACCTTAACACCAAAAATGCAAATAACCCAGTCAATAAATGGGCAAAAGACTAAACTCCTTTCTCAAATGAAGTTATACATATATATTTTTAAAAATCCATCTGTTGAACATTCAACAGCCTCTCTGAATAAGGAACTTTTTTTTTTTTAGTTCTTACAAAATTTCTTGTTATTTCATTGATCTTCCCATTTCTATTCCTTTCTAATGTTTGTAACTTCTGCTGTTCGGGTTTTGAATCTGTTTGTTCAATTGCCTAGCTTTCTTAACTTCTAATGTCTCATCTTTTATTTTACTTTTGAAGAAATTTCCTTAGATATATTTTCCAATACTTCTGTTGCAATTTAAGTGTGCATGTATTTATTTTGTAGCATTCTGTTCTTGTTTCATGGATGCAGATTATTTTCTATTCTTCTGACAAAACTAATGTTTTTTAAAAATATTTATTTTGGTATTTCTTTAAATATGTAGTGATTTTTATTTATAGTTAACTAGAACATTAGAAACTATTTATGTGAATGGATGTCTTTGAGAGGTGGGTTTCACAGTAGAGATTAAAATATAGACCTCACCATTTTCCTGGTAATTTCTAGATCTTTTTTTTTTTTTTTTTTTGGAGGTGGTCTTAGTTATTTTTTTTAATTAGTTGAACAATACCACAGATTTTAAGGAAAGAGTGTTTTTTTTTTTTTTTAAAAAGGTTTATTTTGGCTCACAATACTAGTTGTTTAATTCTGAGGGGCCATATCTGGCAATGACCTTGTGAGAGTCCTGAGGCAGTGATAGTGAAAGGGCAACCCAACATGAATGTGTAGTTTCCCTCTTTTAAAGCCTCCAGAATTCAATCATGGGGACTCCACCTTGATGACCTTATTCAATCCTAATCACTTCCCAAAGGCCCTATTTCAAACACTATAGCTAGATTAAGTAACTACTCTTTGAATGCCTCACAATGGGCATTAAACTCCAATGTGAGTTTTGGAGGGAACAAATCATATTCAAACTATACCAGAAGTCAGTTTCTAAAGAAGTATATTCTAGTCTTTGACCTAGGAAACAGAAATCTGACTGTCATGTTTTCTAAGGAAAATATGGAAGGGCACTGATGAATTGGAAATTTTCATTTACTGCATGTAGGCTATGCCTTATTCTCATTTTATGAGAGGCATCTCTTTGCTCAGTGTATAGGAATACTTAGAATTTATAATCTTTTTGTTTCAACTCTTTTGGAAAATAAACCTCTAATTTTTTGCTAGTGGTGAAGGTTTTGTTTCCTGATTGAGTGAGAAGATGAAACTAGGGATCTGACTCTGATAATGAGTTTTATGCTTTTTAAAATATATTTTCATTTTTTAGTTGTAGATGGACATAATATCTTTATTTTTTTATTTTTATGTGGTGCTGAGGATCAAACCCAGGGCCTCACACATGTTAGGTGAGCGCTCTACCGCTGAACCACAACCCCAGCCCAATTTTTATGCTTTTTAAGAAACTCTACACTGATACCTTTACTGGTAGCCATCCCTCCATTTCTTCCCCCATGCAACCACTTTGCTTTCATTGTTCTCAAGTTTGTTAAATCAAGTAATACCTACCCTTCTCTTTTTTAATCTAAATAAAGTTATCCATCATTGTCCAAAAGTTTTCTTGCTGTTGCTTATCTAATAACATCTATCATGTAGCCCTTGTCCTTATGGTTCAAACATTTATATGAGTTCTTTGCTGTCTCTTTTGTAGGATTTGGAAGGTAACAAAGGTAAATTTGTAAGGTTAACATGGGAGTCTTGTTGGAATTTTAAAAATATTACCGCATTATGATATGAAACTTTATGATATGACTTATATGTTTGATTTTGGTGAATATTTTTGTTCGTTTTTTTTTTTAGCAATTTCTATTTACTTTCAAGTTCTTTAACTGCTTTTCCCCATAATTTTATGCCTACATTAAATACTTGATAATGTGAGATTTTTTTTTTCATTTATTACTATTCAGATATTTTCTTGGGTCATTATCATGTCCTGTTTTTCATTATGAAGTTTGTTATTTTAGTCATTTTCATCCAGTTTGTTCACTTTCAATTTAAATTGATTTATGCATTTTTTTCCTAAGTCACATGGCATAACTAGATAGCTGGAAGGAAAAGCTGACTTTTGTTTATTGAGACATACAGCAAGTAATTTATATAATTTGATTGATGTTAAGATATCTAAATAACATTGATAATATATTGGTACAATATAAATTTAATTTCAGAGAACTTCATCTACAATAAATTTGTCACCAGGAGAGGTGGAAGAAGATGATGATGATGAGAACACATGTGGGCCTTCAGGAATTTGGGAAGCACTGACTCCTTGTAATGGATGTAGGAACCTTGGCTTCCCCATGCTTGCACAGGTAAAGGTTTGCTTCTAGAAAGTTACATACAACATAAAAATAGTTGCCTACTTTATTAAGATTAAATTTTTCAAAATTTTATAAATTGAATTAGTATCTTGTTCACTTTATGACTTCTTTAGTTAGCTTATTGTGCATGTGTGTTGCTTAGGCATTGACATAATTTTCATAATTTTTAGTTTTTGAATTTTGATTATAATGCAGAATATGTACCATGAGTGTTTTAATATTTATAGTCCAGTAATATATCATTTTAAAGATTACTATTTTAAATAAATAATGAAAAGTGGTTTAAAGATATAGGGAATTATATTTGGACTGTTTAATAGCATAGTCAGTGATATAAACATGTTTATTTTTTCTCACCACAATGGGAACATCATAGAATAAATTGAAAATATATTCTCAAGAGATTTTGAGGTAAATTACAAAAATGAGAAGAGAACACTAAAACATTGACTATAAGTTTTAGATAATTTTTAGATAATTTCATTATTCATTAGGTTCTACTGTGTTACCTTCAAATTCCTGATACGTGGTTTGGACTATAAACCCTTAGAGGAATTTCAAAGATGAGAAAAATATTTCCTTTAAGGAAATTTGAAGCTAAAATAAAAATATATCTGCACAAGATGAGAAAGAACTTAAGATAAAAAACTATAATGTTAATATAATGCCCAGCCTGGGCAACTTAGTGAGACCCTGTCTCAAATAATAAAAAGGGCTGGGTAGGTATCTCAGTAGTGAAATGCCCCTGGGTTCAATCCCCAGTACTGTGAGAAAACCTCTTCATAGAATTTTTAAGATAGCTTATCCTGATCTTTACAGAGTTGTTGTCAATATATACTGGATTGAGTTCCATAAAGGTAGAAACCCAAACCTTTGATGCTCAAGATCCATGGCCTAATATCAGCATTGTTACTGGCTTAGTTAGAGTAGTTGAATGAACTAATAAACAAATGTGTATTTTGTAGATTTTCACATCTTCCCTTAAACTTTTTACATACTATGTAGATTTTTACCTCACATCTATATATGTAAAGGAAAAAAAGAAAATTAACAAGCATAACTTTTATATTTTGTTTAAATAAACCTCATGTGCTTAACAATGTTATAATAATTGACCCTTTTTTACACATGCTTTTATTCCTAAAATTAATGTCTTTGTAAAAATGTTTTATCATTACTTTGTGTTATATCTTACAAAGTAGAATTCTTAAAACTATTAAAGTATTATAGCTTTCACTTTAATAATCAGATTACCAAAAATTATCAATAACATGGTTATGTTTCTCCAACAGCTTACTACTATTTACTTTATTATCTTATTTTATTATTTTATTAGTATTGATAGTGACTTGCTTTTGATTTATAATGTTTTAGTATTTAGTTTTTTTCCTGTCAGTTTTCTGGGAAGACTGGTAGTTTCAATAAATTTATTACTTTCTTGATATTTTTAGATTTTAATGTTTTAATAGTTACATTTATCACAAAATTATTCCCAGTTCATAGCCTTTTTGGTGTTAATTTTTATATGTGTATGCAAGTATGTTGTATAGTTTATAAAGCTATCTATAATTCATTAAACTTCTCAGAACTATTTTTTGATTAATTCATCTCATCTAGAATTTTTTTTATTAGTTGTTAAAAACATTACAAAGCTCTTGACATATTATATTTCATACATTTGATTCAAATGGGTAAGAACTCCCATTTTTACATCTAGAATTTCTTTAAAATAAATTCCAAATATGGTTCTGTACTGATTTTTTTCTATTGATATCTAGTTTTCTCATCACTTTCCATTGAATAACAATGCACATTCTTCTCATTATATTTCATCTTTTACATTTTGGCTTTACCTCTGAAATCTCATTTATTACTACTTTCCTAGAATATAAATAACATGATTCACTGTTGATATTACTTTGTGTTATTACATTAAAACTATTAGGTGATATAATTGCTTGCTTTTTAAAATTTGTAGTGTACAACCACTATGTCACATTTAAAAAGTATCCTCATTAGGATTTTGTTACTATAGTAAATCTCCAAATTTACTTGAGATGTAGTATTTTTTTAAAAAACTAGACTTAATCTAACAAACCAGAAGTAGTAGTATTCTTTTACTTACTAATGTTCTTTTCACTTTAAATTTTTAAGACTTTGTTTATGTATATCTGTGAATATTATTGTCTATGGGCTTACTTTTAGCCTATCTATGACATGTATATATGTATATATTTTAATTATAAAACTATATCAAAGAATTGTATAGTTTTTTAATTAAAATACACACACCTATATGCAACTTATATCATCTTCAAACTCGGTTTTTTGTTTATTAGCATTTTCTGGGTATCTGATCCATCCATTTATGAATACTAATTTAAAAATATTTTTATTTTATTTATCCTTGAACTTACTTAAAGACTCGAATACTATTTCATTAAAAGAGGTAAAAGGATATGTTGTTTCAGAATTTTAAGGAAACTTTGTGACATAATAAGATCTGGTGGTAATAGCCATTAGGATTTATAATCAGAAAAAAAAATGAGACAATATTTGCTATAGGAAATATGAAATTTAAAGATATTGAGTCAGAAAAATAGTATTGAAGTGTTAGAGGGCTGGGGTTGTGGCTCAGTGGTAGAGTGCTCACCTAGCATGTGAGAGGCACTGGGTTCAATCCTTAGCACCACATAAATAAATAAAATATTTTTAAAAAAGAATTAGAAAAGAAATTCAAAATGGCCTTTGCTATTAATAACCAGTGCACTGATTAAAATTACAGTGATTGTCCAGGCACTATAATGTGGTTAACAGTTTGTAAATACAAAGATGTTTGGTCCCTACCTAAAGACAACTTGCAGTATAGTTGCTTTAGAAATGTTGTAGGAAATCATCAGCATCAAATGAAATGTATTGAAATCAAAGTACATATCACATGAAACAATTTTTATTAAAAGATATGAAAGTTTTTTTTAAAAGTTTTAAATTTAAAATTATTTGCCCCAAATAATTTATTTTATGATTAGATATAATTTCTCAATAATATATTCTTGGAATTTGCAAAACTAAAACATACAACCTATAAAATGTTTTCATATTTGGTAGCCACTTTTTTTTCACATATCAAGCATTTTTGGAGGTCAATACAAATCATTGAGCTGTGTGCACTATTTAGGGCTCAAAGAAAAAACATTTCTTTATAGTCCACTACAGGAAGCTTCAAGATTGGTGCCATTAATATGGTGCTGTGTAAATTTTGATGTACCCAGATTTGAAGGATTAGGAAAAATTATATGTTACATTAATTAATTTAATAGATTCCAGAGAACTTGTATTAAATATCTTTTATATTCAAATCATAGTGAACATGAGTATTATGAAAATAATACAATCTTAATTGGGGTCCACATTACCTATACATCTGTTCCTAGATGTATCAGTTTTAGAATCATGTTTACTTGAAAAATTAGAATATTGATCTACTTTCCAGTTTTTGTCTAGATTTTGAATTGATCTTATATTCAAGTTTGATTTTTTTGTTTCACCTCCCAGAATACTAAACATAGAATGAACAGGCTAAAAGATGGGCACTTTAGAATTTATGCTCATGAATATATTATATTGCATTTTATCATTTCATTGAGACTAGACTGAAATTGCTACAAGCAATTCCTTTCAAATTCGTGAAAATTTAGATTCTGAATACCTTTGGGGAATAAAAATTCTTAGAAAATACTAAGAATTACTGTACATATAAGCTTTATAAAATAATTTCAAAGCAGTTAAATAAGATTTAAATTGGGCAAAAAATTAGAAGTGAAATAAATGAAACCAGTTTTTAGAAAATATTATTAAACTCAAATTTGTTTTACAACATTCCTGACCATGATAATTGCTACTCTTTACACAGTGCCTACTATGTACTACATATTTTCCATGTATTTGTGCCTACTATGAACTGGATATTTCCCATGTATTATTTCTAATTTACCAGCCTAAACATTTAAAGGAGGACACATAATATGTTCAATCACAGTTAATGAGTGCCGATGCTACGGTTCACACCTGGACTTAAAAACCTGTACTATCGGGCTGCTTTCCTGGATTCATTTACATTTTCTTGCTTCTTATTGATTGCTTTTGTTAATGGTTAAAAACTGCATTTTAAAAATTTTAGGATTTTCTTTAGCTATAAGGGAAGATCATATTTTTGAGAGCAACCATCAACATTTTCTTTTTGTCTTCTATTCATTTAATAATAGATATTAAGTTAAGGTGCAGTTAAAGACAGCTGAGAACTTGCTCTTAAATTGCCATTAGTTTTATTGCTACTCTTCTTGTTATAGAGCAAATGTCGTTAGAGCAGAGAATTTGAGTTGATGGATTATATTATGATGAATGATACCGCTTTCTTCCACAGTCTTAGATGATGCCCACCTCTGTATCCTGTATAGAGAAGATCTTTAAGGTTCTTTACTAAAGAGAGTAATCCCCCCTGGTTTCCATCCTGTTCACTCATGCAGCCTTCACTCTGCAAGGGTGAGATGAGATACTGAATTTTTCCTGATGTTTCAACAGGCTTGTCAGAAATTTCTACTCCTACTATCACCATTTTCATGCTGCCCTCTGGGGCGAGGCCAGCACCTCTTGCTGATGAACTTGGAGTTACCCTTTAAGGACAAGAATGTACTTGGCAGCTTGAACTGTCAAAATATTTAGACATGCTGGAAAGCACTCACTTTGCCTTGTAGGCTGTGCTTCCTCCTGAACCTGAAATCTTCTCTTTCCAGTGCCGTTTCTGCCCTGAGCCTGCAGTGTTGGTATCAGCCACATTCACAGCACCTATGGTGCTTATTCTCAACACTACTCCTGATGCTACTGTTGTCCCTTTATCAGGTTCTATGACTGCAGGAGTGTGTGAACTTTTGAATGTAGTATATGTTGGATGCATGTTGGAGTCATTCCTCACTAGAATAACCAAAATAGGTGAGATCAAATATTTCAGGCTTCATGTGAAGATTCCTGATGCTAACTTGCTCTTTATCCCCTCCAGAGAACTTCATGACTTGTGCCTAGGGGGAGAAAAAATAAGTAAAGAAAGTGACACCAGCAAGGTCACCTGTCTCTTCCTGTAACTAAACAGGAAGAAATTGTTGCACATATGACATGTTTGTATAAGTGATAGCAGCAGGGAGACATTATGTCCCACAATATATCAACTTATCTAGGTTGGAGTAGGATGTTTTCAATAACAGATTAGATGGTCAGGATGCTGTGGGATGCATTGAAACACTGGATATGAAATTAAAGAGTTGCTGACAACTAAGGGATCTCTAAAATTCAGTTATGGGGAATAATTTGGAGAAGAACTAGGAACCTCTCTAGTGTGCCCTAGCTTCCAAATGAAGGATCATCTGGCCTTGAGTTCTTTCAAAAGTGGTGCATTCCCAAGTTGAATCTCATTTCTAAGGACAGGGCCTTTAGTTGCTTTCCCCAAAGTGTCCTGGCCCATCTTTTGGTTTCTTTAAAGACTTAGCTCTGGGCTCTTGTCCTCTTCCTCAAACACAGGTATGTCTGATTTATCCCCAGTTGGAATGACTTGAGTACGGCTGAAAGCCTCCACTGGTGGTCTCAGGATGTAAACAAGATATTCCCAGTGAGCAAAAAGATCTCTTGTATCTGAAGGAGGACACAGTTGCAGGTAAAAAGCACGGCCAGTAGCAAGCCTCAGGTGGAGCTGTTGTTTGTGGCTGTTATGGATGGTTATCTTTACAAACTTCAAGGGAAGCAGCCTGGTTAATTCTAAGGTCTGTGTAGGCTTTTTAGCTCTTTCTTGAGTGGCAAGGCCACAAGGGGCATAGTCTTTACAGATAGCAGCTGGCCGGGCCAGCAGCATGACATCAGGTAGTGTGAGGCAAGGGCTGGTGCGAACAACACCCATAGTCACCATCCGGGCATGGTTGTGCACATCAATCAATTCTCCTCTTTTACTGATCTGGATAAAGTCACTCTCAAACATTGGTGCATATCTGAATATAGCATACTCCCCTTTGTACAGTTGTTGCTGCAGTTTCCCCATGGAGGTATTAAACATGCCCATTGCAGGACTGTTTTGGGCTGTGTAATATGGTAACATAATCTGGTCGTTCATGGCTATTTTATTAAGCAAGTTTCTAATGACTGTTCCACACATTCAACAACACACTTACACAGCGTCCTGTTTCACTGGCCTCTCTGGCTGATGGGCAAGCAGTTGTCTTCTGCAGGTTTTTTTGTCCCGGGGCCACTGAGGACCCCCTGAGACGTTGATCAGTGACTGTTACAGAGATAGTCAGGCCCCTCAGTCCAGATGGTGCCTGTCTTAATGCATGAACATGTGGCCACACACTGATGTTGGGCCCTTGTGAATGTCAGGGCATTCAGATTTGGGTGCTTACTTGGAAGGGACCTCTTTAATTCCATAACTTCAACTACCAGTTGTAATCTTCTTCAGAGAAGTGTCTCCTCTGCCTAAACTAACCCTGTGGGACCACTTTTACCCTCCTGCCCATTGTGACCTGTCCTTATCACACCTAGCTTTGTCTCTGTCACCCAGTGGCCCCTCCCTCAGGGCAGGGACATGTTGTCTCCACTCCACCTCACTTACTCACCCTGCCAGCTTGCCATAACTCAGTAGGCCATTCCTTCTCACCAAGAGACCTGTGTAGGGGGTCTTAATATACATTGGCAAATTGCTTTCTAAAAACAAGTGTAGCAAAATTTCTGTTACGTATAAGAGTTTAAAATATACTCTAGGGTTGGGACTGTAGCTCAGTGGTAGAGTGCTTTTGCATGAGGCCCTGGGTTTGATCCCCAGCACCGAAAAAAAACAAACAAAAAACAAAAAAACCCAGTAAATAAACAAATACAACAAAATATATTTACTCTACATACTCTTTTTCTAGCACTTCTAATTGTAGATATTTAGTTTAAACACAATTGTACAAGTTGATAGACAGGTTAGTACAGGATGGATGAATATACACAAAATTAATATATAAAGATTCATATCTTATATTAGGGGATTGGTTAAATAAATTATGGAGCATTCTGTCAAAGACTATTCTGGACCATAAAAATTATTATGTAGTTCCCTATTTATTGACCTAAAAAGATATTCCTAGCATTTTTTCTTAAAGGAAAAAGCAAACAAATAATATTTCAAACTATTAACATACATGTAATTCAATTTATATAAAATCATTTGCATGTGTATCTAGATATAGAATTACATTCAATGAAGTGTTTATCAATTGAATAATATAATTTTTATTCTTTATGCTTTTTTTAAAAAATATTTTTTTCAGTTATTGATGTACCTTTATTTTATTCATTTATTTATATGTGGTGCTGAGAATAGACTCCAGTGCCTCATACATATGAGGCCAGTGCTCTACCACTGAGCCACAACCCCAGGTCTATGCCTTCTATTTTTATTAGAAAATTATTATTTCTATTACCAAGAAAAATAAAGCTGAACAATAATAATAATAATAATATCAAGATACTATTTAAATAACAGCAGCTCTGGGAATTGTATAATTCAACATATAATCTTATTATGTTGCTGAATTTATCCTTCCTAAAACTTTAGAAGAACCAATGTTTCAAATGTGGAAATGATAAATGTTAGTTCAGTAAGCTGGGTAATCAGTGGGGACAGTGCTTAAAACTATTTTATTGATATTATAAGTTAAACTATTCAAACAGTATTCAGTTAATAATGAACATGGCTATTGTATACAGAATAATTTCCCCTACCCCCAGGATGTCCATCCACATTCTAACCTTTACAGCCTGTGAATATATTATTTACATGGGTAAGGGAACTTGTAGATGTGATTAAGTCAGGCTTCTTGAGATGGGCAATTATCTGTATTACTTATAATATTATATATAGTTTGGATCTAAAATATCCCCCCAAAGTCCAGTTGTTAAAGAGTTGGTCCTCAGTCTGTGACAATCTTGGAAGGCAATGAAACATATAAGAGGAGTCTAGCTGGATGAAGTTAGGTCATTGGAGGTATGCCCTTAAAGGGGATATTGGGACCCTGGCCTATTCTCTCTCCTTTTGCTTCCTGGCTGCCATGAAATGAGAAACTTTCTTCACCATACGTTCCTGCCATTACGTGCTACCTTACTAGAGTTTCAAAGGCAATGGGGCCAAGTGACCATGTACTGAAACCTCTGAAACTGTAGGTCAAAATAAACGTTTCTTCATTATTAGTTGATTCATTCAAGTATTTTTTTTATAGATAGAAATCTGACTAACATACTATGCTAGTTCTACCATTATATTTTAGGAACAAATAATTCTTATTCTGGTTTCACAGATGCATACATGAAGAATTTTGCCTTGAAGTAGATTATACCCCAAGTTTCATCCATAACAGATTTTTATGAGAAGACTTGGAATTTTTGAGCTGATGAGATTTTTGAATTTAAGTTGATATTGTGCAATGGTTTGAGACTTACAGGAATGCTGAGATATGAGTTAAATGTATTTTACATGTAGATGTTGGTGAATATTTAGGATTCAGAGGATGCATTGTGATAAATAAGATAATGCTCATCCATATCCATATCCTTATTCTAATCCCCAGAACCTATGACTATATTGCCTAATGTGGCAAAAGGGACCTTTCATATGTAATTAAGGATCGTGAGATGGGATGATTATTCTGAATTACTCAGGTGGGCCAAGTGTAATCGCAAGAGTTCTTATAATAGGGAAGGTAATATGATGAGAAAAGCAGAGAGAGATCTGAGCATGTGACACTGGTAGCTCTGAAGACGAAGAAAGGGCCTATGAGCCAAGGAATGCTGGGGGTCTCTTGATAATGGAAAAGGCAGGAAACAATTTTTTTCCCCCTGAGTGTCCAGAAGTAACCAGCTCTGCTGATACCTTAACTTTAAGGTATATAACATTCCTTTTAGGCCTCTGACCCCAATAACTGTCAGAAAAAAAAATTATGTTGTTTTAAGCTACTAAGTTTGTGGCAATTTGTGGCAGTAACTGTAGGAAAATAATATAATGATTATGGAAAATAGATCAGAAGACATTTCATCTATCATCTACTTATTCGGGGAACACATGCTTGCTATCTATATTTGGGCAGAAGGCAGGAAATACAGGTATAGAGAAACACATTTTAACTTTCCTACAAGCATTTATATAATCCAGGTTTTTATGATTTTATACAGTCATTTTTATAACTTTTAAAATAACAATTAAAATTTTGCCATTATAAAGTCCACATGTTGCACCATTTTAGGAAAGTATTGGTATAATTATATTAACAATTATGAAAACAATAATAATGTTAAAAATGAAACTAGCATTTATTGAGTGCCTACCACATGCCAGGTATTTTAGTCAGCTTTCTTGTCACTGTGACCCAAAGACCTGACAAGAACAACTTAGAAGAAGGAGAGTTTATTTTTGCTCATGGTTTCAGAGTTCTCAGTCCATGGTTGGGCTGACTCCACAGCTCTGGGCCCAAGGTGAGGCAGAGCATGATGGCATAAAGATGTGGCAGAGGAAAGTAGCCCAGGATATGCCAACCAGTAAACAAAGAGAGAGAGCTCTGCTCACTAGGAATAAAGTATAAATCCAAAAGGCATAACCCAGTGATCTGCTTCCTCCAGCCACACCCTACCTTCTCACAGTTACTTCCAAGTTAATCCATATCAGAGGATGAATCCACTGATGAGGTTGTGGCTCTTATATTCTAATCATTTCACATCTGAATGTTTTTGCATTGTCTCAGGCATGAACTTTTGGGGGCCACCATGCATCTGAACCATAACACCAAGTACAGTAAAAACTACTTTACATTCCTTATCTTATATTTCACAATGATCCTATGACAAATTTTCACTTTAACATTTGAAATTGAATTTCAAGTGGTTAAAGAACAAGCTCAAGTTTGTATAGCTATTGTATTTGGTCCAAAACCCACATGAATACTTTATATGAAATTAAAAAGGTCTTTAACAGTGCACATTTTTTCAGGCAGAAAGAAACCTGTATATGATTTTCTATTCAGTAGTTTTCACTGTAACATTTCAATGTTAAAAAGAGGATATCAAAAATTGTTGATGTCATTCTTGTGTTGAGTATACTCAATTGATTCATCATTTTACATTGTGCTTTGAGAGTGAGTAGATTTCTCAATATTTTTATTATTTAGAGTCTAGATTTTTAAAAATTGATGGTTTGATAAGATTCATAATTTATTTAGAATCCCTCCTGTCTTCCCTATTATTTTATTCATTATCCATTTGCTGCATAAACATTATTATTGACTATCTGCTGCATGCAAGGTATACAGTATTAAGAAGTTTGGACATCCCTCATCCCTCATATTATTTAAAAATTTTGCTAGGTACTGTATGTAAGTAATACTATTTATTACCTATATAATCTTGAGCAAGAAATTCAGCTTCTCCTTCCTCCTTTTTAAAATGTGGAGTATAGTTCTTATTTATCCACTGGATTGTATGATAGTATCACAATAAAAATACTAGTTTCTGTATAAATTTCTTACTATACAAATACTAATTGGTCTTTTTCTGTTTTGTCTGTGGCCTCTAGAGACATCACCTTCTAAATCTGTAGAATTGTCAGGTTGAAGAAGAATATAAACCAACCTTATATAAGTGCTTTGAAAGTTGTCTAATATTAATTTGTATGTTTTTTGAAAATCTAGCAGTATATACAGTACTCTAGAAGTTAATAGTGATTAGTTCTAAAGCTTAGGATTTATGAGAGACCTCACTTTCCTTTGTCATATACTTATAACTGGTTTGAATTGTTTTCAACAAGCAGATCTAATTTTTCATAAATATTTTATGTCCCTTCCTTGGACAGGCTTTGCTCTGAGGTAGAGGCTGGTTTTTCAGATTCAAGTGGAGACATTGCCAAGGAATTGTTGAGACTTGGGAATTCTTGGAAATGGACTAAATGTGTTTGCATTTGTAATACTAGATTTGTGGGACCCCAGTAGACCTCCTGGAGCTGAATCCGATGCAATGACATCAGAGTCTTTATTGCAAGCTCGAGCCTGGACTCACAACCATTTCTGATACAGTGGTCCTGAGGAGTGAGTCCTGGCCTTTAGTTTAGTGAGTATTCATAGGTTTTTTTGTTTTTTTTTTGGATACTCTATGCATTACAACATCACACAGCAAATCATTTCACATTGCGGGAAAATCAAACAACAACTCTTAACATTGATTAGCACATTCATTGGTGGGAACAAGTTGGGTAAGAGTGATTGGTTAGTTCAAGTGGTGGATACTTTTGAACTGATTAGCTTAGGTCAGGAGGGGTTGCAAGAGTGTATATACTAAAATGCAGGGTTGCCTAATCATGTTATTAATCACCAAAACTACTAGGAGGGTTACCTGGTATTTCAAGTATCTTCCCTGACTCACTCTGATTGGTTGTTGCTATGGTCTGAAATTAGGCCTCAAGCATTCTTTGGTTTTTAGCTTTGTGCCTAGGGTTTTCCAAGGACATGGGTCATCCTCTACCCTTTGGACAGGCCCTGCTCTGAAATAGAGGCAGGTTTTTCAAAAACGGAGTCACACCAGTTTCTCACATTGTGATATTGTTAGCATCTGGGGGTGCTGCATTCATTGTCTTCATTCAACAAAGAAATGAAGAACAGGACACAGAGATAGCAAGGAAGAAGTAGGTGAAAGAGATACAGAAATAGACTTCTCAGAAGAGAAGGATCCCCAGAGCTGAGAATCTGATAGGGCATTTTGGCCTGTTCTCTTTATGGTCTCTGGAATTTCCACCTTTCCTTATTTCTTCTCCTGTCCACACACTCCTCACGATTATTGATTGGTACACCCCTGTTCATGCATCTGTTCTAGTTTTTCTATTGGCTCCCTTGCTTAGGAGCATGAGTACCAAGTGTATGTCTGATTGGGTCCCCAGCTAGTGTCCTAGAGCACTTTCATCAACCAGTTGACCTCAACAAAAGATCTTCTTTATGCTCCTTTGTTCTGGCCCTGCTCCCTGTGGTAACTGTAGGCAGATAGGGTGTGGCTGGAGGAAGTGGGTCCCTGGGGGCATGCCTCTGAGGTTTACATTTTGTCTTTGTTGAGCAGATCTCTCTCTCTCTCTCTCTCTCTCTCTCTCTCTCTCCCTCTCTCCTTCTTGGTGGCCAAGTCCAGTTCTGCTTTCCACCACCACACTCTTTTACCTGCTTTCCTCCACCACACTCTTTTACCATTATATTCTGTATCACCTTGGGCCCTGAGGAATGAAGTCAGCCACCTATGGACTAAGACCTCTAAAACTGTGAGCCCTCAAATAAACTTTTCCTCCTTAAAATTGTTCTTGTCAGATCCTTTGGTCACAGTGTCAAGAAAATTGACTAAAACAGTCTGTAAATATCTTTGAGACCCTACATTTAGTTCTTTTGGATATAGAACCAGAACTGAAATTGCTGGATCATATAGTAATTCATTTTTAATTTTTGAGTAACTGCTGTACTGTTTTTATATTCGCATCATTTTAGTTTCTACCAACTGTGCATAAGGGTTTTGATACTCTGCATCCTTGTCAATACTTATTTTGTGTTTTTTTATTTTTGATTGTAGCCACCCTAATGGGTATGAAATAATATCTCATAATGGTTTTAATTTGCATTTCCCTGATGGTTGTGATAATGATGGTAAATATCTTTTATATGCTTTTCAGCCATTTGAATATCTTCTTTGAAGAACTGTCTATTGAAGTCTTTTGACCATTTTACATTGGATTGGTTTTTGTTGAGTTTTAGGGATTAGTATATTCTGGATATTAACCCCTCATGAGATACATGATTTGCAAATATTTTCTCCGATTGATTTTGTAGTTTGCCTTTTCACTCTGTTGATATTGTCCTTTGATACACAGACGTTTCAATTGTCATGTTATCCAATTTATCGCTATATACTTGTTACCTGTGCTTTTGATGTCTTATGCAAGAAATCATAGCCAAATCCTGTGTCATTAAGCTTTTCACCCTATGTTTTCTTCTAAGAGTTTTATAGATTTAGGTCTTACCTACTGAGATTTTAATGGAACAATGCCAAAGGTAGAGATTAATTAGGAGAAAGCAGGCATTTTCATAATATTAAATATTCACATTTAGGGATATATTATAAATTTCTATTTTCAAGTCTTTTTAGATTTATTATTTTTAAACATACATTTGCCTATATAAGTTAAGTTTTTTTTTTTTCTGGCCATTTCACAGTATTTGTTTTTATCATGAATTTCCCATTGTGTTTTATAACTAGGTATTTCGGGTAGATTTGAAAGCTGTTGACTTTGGTATACTTACCCTATACCCTGTCATATGAATTGCATTATAGTTTATAAAAGTGCTTGAGTTGATTTTCTAGTTTGGCAAATATCAAATGCAAATAATGACAATCATTTCTTTGACTTTTCAATACTTATAACCATTTGACTTTTTTCATTAAATGTGTTGGAATAATCATTTCAGTGTTGGATAGTGATAGTGTGTGGACTAAGTACTCTTGAAACTGGCATCTTCATACATGTTCAAGTTTTGTCTCTAATATTACGGTTAAGTTTTCTTTGTTGTTCTTTCATGTAGGATTTTGGTTTGGGGAAATAGATTTTATAATCTAGTATTATAATCTTATATTTGTTGTATACTACATATTTTCTATCTTCCTTTTTCCCTCCCTCCCATCTCCCTGCCTCCCTCCCTTTCTTCTTCCTTCCTTCCTTTCCTTCTTTTCCTTCATTTTTGGAGATTGAGCCCAGGGGCACTTTACCACTGAGCTTCATCTCCAGTCCTTTTTTATTTTTTATTTTGATACAGGGCCTCACTCATTTGGTGAAGCTGGCCTTGGGCCTGTGATTCTCCTACCTTAGCCTCCCGAGTCGCTGAAATTACAGGCATGCTCCACCTGGGCAACATAATGAAACCATATCTCAGGAAAATAGAATAGATTATTTTCTAATGGTATTATATCCCAAGTCACTTACTGTAGGCTTTTTCACAGCAAAATTGTTTTAAGTTTGTCCTCAACAATAATTGAAAATATAATGCAGTATCACTTATTTTATATTTTGGTTTAATGAGACTAACAACCTACATTAGTTACGTGCCAGTAACTTATCCTTAAAAACCCTTAATAAATCTTTCCTGCATGAATGGTCTATAGCAGAGGCCAGCAAGCCCTCTCTGTAAAGGTGGTAAATATTTTAGGTTTTGAGTGCCATATGATCTCTGTTGCAATTACTTATTTCTGCCATTGTACCCCAATTGCAGCCTTAGAAAATATGAAAACAAAGGAGCATGGCTGTGTTCAATAAAACTTTATTTGTAAAACCAGGTAGTAGGCTGAATTTTTTTACGTAATTTACTATGTCAGATCTACATGGTAAAGAAATTAGAATCCTAGCACTGATAATGAAATCTATTTCCATATAGGTCTATTTGGAAATATTTTCAAGTAAGAAAATGTCTTATCCTGTACAATGATCCCCTTTTCTCTGTATCCGCAGCAATATTTGTTATCTTTCATCTTCTTTTCCTTATCACACTGTTTTAAAAAACTTAGTTAATTTATTCATTTTAATTAGGTATATATGACAGCAGAATGCATTTTGATTCACTGTACAAAATTGCATCACAACTTTTCATTTCTCTAGTTGTACGTGATGTAGCATCATACCATGTGTACAGTCATACATGTACCTAGGGTAATGATGTCCATCTCATTCCACCATCTTTCCTGCCCCCATTCCCTCTCCCCTCCCTTTCCTCCCCTCTCCTTTGCCCAATCAAAGTTCCTCCATTATTCCCATGCCCCCCTCCATTATGGATTAGCACTCACTTATCAGAGAGAACATTTGGCCTTTGTTTTTTTGGAATTGGTATACTTCACTTAGCATGATATTCTCCAACCCATTCATTTACCTGCAAATGCCATAATTTTATCCTCTTTTAATGCTGAGTAATATTCCATTGTGTGTGTATGTGTGTGTGTGTGTGTGTGTGTGTGTGTGTGTATCTCACAATTTGTTTATCTATCATCTATTGAAGTGCATCTAGGTTGGTTCCACAGTTTAGCTATTGTGAATTGAGCTGCTGTAAACATTGATGTGGCTGCATTACTTTAGTATGCTGATTTGGTTGGAATGTAAATTAGCACATATTGTGGAAAACTGTAGGGAAGTTCCTTAGGGGGAAAAAAAAGAGAAACAAAAATAGAATTTCTATATGATCTAGCATTCCACTCCCAGGTATTTACTCCAAATATTTGAAATCAGTATGTCAAAGAGATGCCTATAGTCCCATGTGCATAGAAGTCTCATTCATGATAGGCAAGTTATATAAATGACCTAAGTGTTTCTCAACTGATGAATGAATAAAGGTGTGCACACACATTGGAATACCATTTATCCTTTAAAAAAGAAATTCTGTCATTTGTGAAAACTTGGATTAAACTGGACAGCATTGTGTGGAATGAAGTAAACTAGACACAGAGAGAAAGATAACTGCATATTCTTACATGTGGAATCCAGAACAACTGAACTCAGAAAAGGGAGTAGAATGGTAGTTAACAGAGTGTAGGGAGTGGAAGAATGGGCAGATGATGGTCAGCGGGTACCAGATCTTAAACAGGAGGAATATTTTTGAAATCTATTGTATTAGCATGTTAAATATAATTAAAAGTATTATACATGTCAGAACTGCTAATGGTAAATTTCAAATCTTCTGACCACAAAAAAATGTTAAGTATTTGAGGTGATGAGCATGTCCCTAACTTGATTTACTTATTCCACATCATATTCATAAACCATAACATCACTTTGTACACCATAAATACATGTAATTGTAAATTGTCAATTAATAAAGCAAAAGTTTTTTTAATATTTATTTTTTTTAGTTGAACACAATACCTTTATTTTGTTTATTTATTTTTATGTGGTGCCAGGGCCTCACACGTGCTAAGTGAGCGCTCTACCCCTGAGCCACAACCCCAGCCCTAAAGCGAAAGTTTAATAAAAAAAAATAACAACAACAACAACAATAACAAAAAAGAAAATGTTTTATACAAAAATATGGAAACTTAGGATAAAAGGAAAATTCAGTGAACCAGGGGAAAAAAAAAGTCTTTCCACCTGTAACAAGACTCCAGAGTACCAGTTCTAACTCCTTCCCCTAAAAGGATAATTTTACACAGATCTTTTAAGGATTAAACACATTTATTAGAAACTAAAACTAGATTAGGATTGTGGTAGAAGCACTCTGAAGTCTTAACTATTAATTTCTAAATGAGATGTACACCCTCTGTGGTATAGGTTATAGGTATTTTTTCCAAATGTTAGTGAGCAATTAGTTGGTACAGAACTATTAATTTTACAGTCTTTTAGAGTCAACTCAAATGCCATTTCTTTCATAGCATCTGATTTAGTCCTCCCTAACCATAAACAATCTTCTTCCTCTTAAATTTCAAGGAGTTTTTTTTTTTTTTAACATCTGTGGCTTTCTCCCTTCAATTGTAGCTATTTATAAATTTATTTTATTCATTCTTTTACATATTAGCTTCTTATATCTAGCAAATGCTTATGATCTTCAGAATATTCTGCTTTGTGTCTTGTGTACAGGCTGTTTGTTCTGAAAAAGAAAGTAGTGTCTATTAACTTTTTATACCCTTTTGATGATAGTACACATAGAAGAGAGAAACAACCATAAAGAGATGAAAGTTATCACCCACCTTATTCTCTTCTTTACTTCTGCTATGTTTAGGTGTCTTGAGAGGATAATTCACACTTCCATGTGACCCTGCAATCCATCAGAGCACAGGCCCCATTCCTGATAAATCTCTTCCCTTGTATTCCTGCTCCTTACCAAACTTCAGCTTCTCCGGATGGTTTTCCATTAATTCTGGCTGTGACAGTCAACCCTTGTGACCTTATAGGTAGGAGCTTAACCTCTTAGGAAAGTGGGAAAGTTGCTTTTGACTGAGTTTAAAGTAAGGAGTTGTGGGTGGTCATGAAGGGGATGGGATTCAGCTTTTGGAGAGAATAGGTAGAGAGGGAAAGGAAAGAACAGGTGTGCAGTAATCTAAGGGATGGAAAAAGAAAAAGATAAATGAAAAGAAAGAATGTGGCTGCATTTGGAATTCTCAGCCACAAGTGATATATTGATTTTTTTAAACATGTAGTGATGATGGGAATACAAGGAGGGAACAAGCAATGTGTCATTGTCACCTGAACGTGGAGAAGAAATTACAGAATGTTATCTACCTTTGATATGCCATTTTTCATTGCAATAAGTGGACAGCTGGCTACATAATATCCATTGAAAATGTATTATTTTAGGGGTTGATTGCTTTATGATAATTAAGTCTTATAAGTTACTCTTAGATTGTTTCGTACTTAAGCAACATATATTTTTATACATTAAATTTGAGTGTTTGTGACCTTGACTATACACTGACCATAACATAGCCAATTCATGGCCTTGGCTATATAACATAGTCTGCTGGAAGTCTGGGTGAGGGAGTCTAACTATAGCCATTTGGGGACTGTCCCAACAACAGTCAATGTGTGAACTTTTATATTAATTTTTTTTTAACTTAACAGATTTCTGGTTAAACATGGTAAATTGAACATGGTAAGATGGAGTCATTTAGTTCTAACTCCTTCCCGAATCTTGTGAAAACAACAGGAAGGCAGGAAGGAAATCATTAACCCAGAGAGCAAAACAAGGGGACAAAATCAGAGAGGGAATCCAAAGGTAAGTGCAGGGAGCTCCAAAGCAGGCAGGCAAAGGAGGAGTCTTTGAATCTTGCCAATGCCTGGAGATTGTAATTTTAGAGCTTCAGAGTTTGTAATTTTAGGCCTAGGTGGGGGTCTGGGCCTCAGTAATTCTTTTTTTTTTTTTTTTTTTTTTTAATTTGGGCTAGATTCAGAGACATCTCAGTAAGTGCACTTTGACACATCATACGTAAATATAGACTCACACTTGTCCTATAGTTATATATGCAACTGTTTTTCTCAAGTCACAGAATTCTATGTTGATATAGAAGAAAACATATCATAATATAGTCAGTTTAACAGTTTAATATACAATATAGAAAGAAGTTGAATATTCTTTAATTGGTGCTCATAAAAACCCTAATTTCAGTCATTCTTCTTGGGGTTAAGTATGAAGTTGCCTATGTGTGGTAGACAAAAACATAAAGCATACAGTCCACTTCCCACCAGAGGACTTCCTGGGCCTTTCCCATTATGACTCAGCCACCACTAAATGCCCATCCTCTCAGGTCATCTATTGTCATTACTACCAATGTTACCCTTTTATTGCTCTCATTGGTCTTAATTCCTTCCTTCTCTTTCTACCTAATGTCTATGATTAGCAAAAGCTCTGTGTTCTGATTCTCTCTTGTGAACATACTCATCATTTCTTGGCTTTCCTTAGAAGTCTACATTTATCTGTGTGTACTAATTCGTACCAGCAACATTGTTACCATGAAATTGGTGAGATTGGAAACCAATAATGTTTTATCATAAAGAATCCTAAAATGTGCAGCATGGATTACTATTGTTATTATCATTCCCTTTTCTCAGTAATCATGACTTTAGCACTGATTTATTTATTATTTTTGAGACAGAGTTTTACTATGTTGCCCAGGCTAGTCTCAATCTCCTGGGCTCAAGGGATCCTCATGCCTCAGCCTCCCAAGTGGCTAGGACTACAAGCATGCCCCACAATGCTCAGCTTACTTACATATTTGTTATTTTCTTGCTATGTATCACATACAGTTTTAAGTAAGGATGCAGTCATCAAAAAAATATTTTCTATATATAATTTGTCACTAGCAGGACTTCCTATTTATTTCTTTATTTTGCAAACAGCAGCAAATAAAGAAATAAACAGGAAGTCCTGCTAGTGACAAATTAGATATAGAAAAGCTTTTGAAGGTGATTTGCACATGAAGATGGAGACAAGGAATACATGGCAGATTAGATTGTGTTGTCAAGGGTGGCCTCCCTGTGAAGGTGACATTTGGATCAATACCTAGTTACTGAAAAGGAGGCAGCCACAGGAAGGTCTCTGTGTTACATAGGGCAAAGCACAAGTGAAGCCACAGGGCAACCCTAGGGAAAGCATCAGGAATGTAGGTAAAGTCTTAGGAGTTGAGGTCAAAGAATGTATTGAGCTTTGTTGATATGGGTAAGGAATTTTGACTTTATTCTTATTTAAATTTAAATGAGAAGTCAGTCTTTGGAGGATATTTTAAACAAGACTTGTGATTTAATTTACATTTTAAAATAATCACTTAGTATATGCAGACTTCATCACATTAAATACACACCTGCCTTCATATACACTTGTAAAGACAAATTACTCAAGTGGCAGGAAGGTTTGGTTAGCTACAGGGCTAGATTCAGAGACATCTCAATATTTTAGAAAGAAGTGATATTTTGATGGTTGGTTTGCAAGTAATCTACAAATTATATGTTCAGTTTTTTTGTACTGAAGGTATTATATGCTTATTATAAAAAATGGAAAAAGAAGAAAAATTTAAGGAAGAAAAAAAAAACCAGTTGTATTGGCCCAAAAAAAACAATGTTGATGCATTTCTTCTTGACTTTTTAAATGTAAAAATGTATGTGTGTGTATTTATCTCTACTTACCTACCTACCTAACTTTCATCATGGTGCATATATACTTCAAAGTTCTTTTTTTATTTAATAAACATTTTCCATATTTTCCCAAAATTTGTATAAGTATTATTTTAGTAAGACGACATATCACTAAAAGATGAAAATCATATTCAAAAGGTAGTTTTTTAATGTGGGATGCAAATATAAATAAGAGTTTATCTCTTTCTTTGAAGATCCTTAGGGTTCATTTCATAGTAGATGAGAAGAAAAGTCTTAAACCAAAGCAGCTTTCTTTTTCTTTATATTAGGAAGATTTAATTCAGGACACAAAAGGAATATTTTTATTCTGAATTATGAAAAGCCAGAGAGTATTAATATCAGTTTGAGATGGGAATATAAATAATAAGAAATGGATGAAACATGACTGAAAACGATAAACATGGTCAGTGCAGGACATCTTGCAGTACAAACAAACTCAGCAGTGTAATCCAATAGGAGAGTTCTTACAAGTATGCAACATGTAAAAGAATATCAACTTCCAAAAAATGGTTGGTACATCTGTATAGGAATAGCTAACTCTGAGTAGGAAAAAAAAAGTGGAAATCCTCTACTTAGAATACCTTTCTTATTCAGAAAGAGAGAATTAATTTGAAGATTATTCTCATGAGGATAGAAATGGTTAACATTACGTAGAATACAGGCAGTAGTGCTACAGAGAGGTTCTTTCCATTTTGAAGATACTTGAATGTACAGAGGACACATCCTTAAGGCATTTCCCTTGGCTCTGTACTGAGTGATAACATGTCTGAGCTGGATAACCCATTCCTAGAAAGCTCAGCTTTCCTTTCTTTGGCAGCTCACAATGGGTAAGCTGGACCCTGAGGTGTCTTTTTCACTTTTCCATATCTGCTTTTCTACCCATAGCTTCTTCATAAAGACATGGAAGAGAAGTAGAAAGCACCACTTTTAACATTAAGACACTTATGCAATACAGAGAATAATGTCTTAACTTTTCATATGAAACATAGTTGGTTTTAAATAGAGATTTATTGATAGATTCAAGGGTGTACTCATGTACTATACATATATGTAGATGAAAGAGAAAAAAAACTTTTCTGTTGAATTTATCCTAAAAATAAAGTTAAATCAGCATATTGAAAAGAGATAATGCAGAAAAGAATTTAGTATAGTGCTTGGCATTCAGGAAATGCTCAAACATTATAGATTCTGGAGCTGGACTTGTTTTTTTTTTTTTTTTACTGTGTGACATTGGACAAGTTACTTTAAACTCTCTGTGCCTCAGTTTCAATAGTAGTTATATTTCATGGAATTGTTATGAAAATTAAATGAGAGAAAACATAGAAAGTACATAGAACTGTGCCTGCCACACAGTGAGTATTAGATGTGTTAGCCATTATTATGTGGTGGTAATTGTAACTCAAGAAATCACGGATCACTTTTGTGTCATAGAATGAAATAAAAGGAAAGCTCTGCCAGATCAGCATATGCCAGAACTCTTTTCCCTTCATTCTGATGTGGATTATTCTTATTTAGGATATGAATCCAGCTCATTCAGCTCTTCATTTCTGTTTTTTTTTTTTTAGTTCATGTGTATTAAGTTCAACACTTAATAAAAGTGGCTGCTGTTCTTCAAATCATATTCTCCCAAATCCAGCTAAATACCACCAGAAACTATTTTAACTGGCAAATTAGCTTTAATCATTTTCTTAAATGAGAGTCATGAATACTAAATTTATAGTATATGCTTGCTACTGAAAAACAATTGGTTTATGTATTCAGGATATTTAAATGAGAACTTCTCATGTGTGAAAATTTAAGTTACTGATGAAAGAAATAATAGTTAAGCTATGAAATGAATTTCTTGTAGGGTTTCTCAGATTGATACCTCACTAATCTTGCTTTAAATAATAAATTCCTGGGGCATACATTACATATGATGCATGACTTAGTCAATCATAGAAATCTTCCTTCTGCATTTTCTCATGTATTGCCTTATAAAGGATTCTGCCTCTAAAGCCTCCATTAAATCTTTATTATTTTTTAAAAAATCTCAAACTGAGAATTAGAAATAATTTATTGGGAGTTTCATTATAGAGCAAACATCTGAGATTTTATACGAAATGGAGATGTCTTAAACCTAGTCCCAGGGGAAGGTAGCTAAGACACCTTATGGCCTTGTCTGTCTCACTTATAACTAGAGACCTCAGGTTATTTGCTATGATTTGTTGAATTTAATTTTACAAATAAGAAGATACTTATAGAAATTTAGGCAGGATGATAGGTAATCTCTGGATGTGTTAAAAATACACATTAGTGTTATATGTGTTTGTGTTTTAGCCTGGATGGGGAACCTTGAGTCACAAAGTAATCATTAGATTAAATGCCTTACATATAAAGAAAGAAGCATGAATGTAAGATTGAATTGGGAAACTTGGATTCTCTTGGCTTTATAGCTCAGAGTGCCAGAGCTGGACAGCTATTTGACTTCTGTCTGTCTGTCTGTCTGTCTCTCTCTCTCTCTCTCTCTCTCTCAATTTTGCTTTGTTTTTAAATCTATAAACTAAGGATATTATACCAGTCAACATTGTTTAAATAGTGTTGTGGCTACCCATGCTGATTCCTTGTAGAGATTATGGACATTACTGATGCAAAACTTTCATGGTTAAATATGTTTGTGAATCTGAGAAGATTATTGTCCTGCTGGACATCTTAGAAATGACATTCCTAATACACATCTCCAAGAATGGGGAAAGAGCAAAGATAATTCCCTAAATTCATGTGATTACAGAACCCTTTTTGTAAATCTTTGGGAACTCCTAAATTAGATTATCTCATAGAAACCTCCCAACACTGATTCTGTTACATTTGCTAATATACCTTTCATTAAATTATATAATAAGGACTTACTTATAAATATTCTTAACTTCCTCACAAAATATTCTATAGGAATAAAATTTTCTGTTTTCCTTCATTGTTGTAAATCTCTACCCAGCTAGCATTTCTGCTATAAAAATTTTAATTCTATAAATTAACTGTTCAAGTTAGGATACATCCTAACTAATGTCAAGCAAATTATATTTGCAGAATAGCACAAAAGCAATTTCTTACTTTTCCTGATTTTCCTTAGTGAATTAATGTAATTGGATACTGTGAAAATTAATCTAAAGGTACAATCTTATTCTGTAAAATAATCTTTTTTAAAATTTTTAGTTATTGTTGAAATTTAAGAAATAGATGGAAGCAAAGATAGCAAGGAAATCTGTTATGAAAATAAAACTATTTGTATGAAAGATGAAAATTTTAATTATAAATATTTAAGTAATTGAAAATTTGGTTAGAAATTAGGCTAGAATAAAAGGCTGAAGGGTATTTTCAGAATCTTCCTTTAAGCATTATTATCCACATCCATTGAAAACTACTTGACACTGTCCCACAGTAAGATATTGTATGCTAACTTCATCCATATGGATCATAATCTATTTTGACACATAGAACATATACATAAAAGATATGTTTGTGAGGCAGCATTTGCTGAGTTCCAGATTTTACAACAATTATGGCAGAAATATGAAGAGGAATTGTGACTGTTAGATGACACAGTCCCAGTAAATTTCCATGAATTAAGTAGACCCAAGCTGAAGATTGAACTTTGAAAACAGAAGAAAGGGAAACCATGTCAGGTAGGAGTGATGTGAGAGTGCAGACAGGAATCCCTATTGTCTTATAGAGGATAATGCATAACTCAGTTACAAGGGAACAAAAGGTTTTGTACTTGAAAACTAAAAATAAGGCTGGAGATGGAGGTAGGGAGCAGAATTTGGAGGAACAGAGTTCTTTTCGATTTTCTCAAGTTTTAGTTTAGATTAGATAAAGGAAATCTGCTTAGAAGCAATTTTTGACCCAGTTAAGTTTTGAAGTCCCTCCTGAGCTAACTGTGTGTCTTGGCAGAAGTGATTGATGTCTCCTGGGGCTAATGGCTGAGGCATTGTTTCTCAGAGCTGGATTCTTTGGCCCAGAACACACATTTATGAATAGTGATTTGATGACCACAGAAGCACCTGCTTGTCAAACCCTCAGGATCTGCAGTCTTCCCGTAGCTATTTTGTTCTCTGCCTCTGCCTGGTGCTACCTTTTCAACAACATTTATTAAGTATACCTGATTCTCTCCTAAAGATGATAATCTCTTCTCTTAGCAGCATGAAAATATTGCAGTTATGTGATGTGATTTTTCAGGAGAAATGATTTATAGCTTGGGCAGTCATAAGGTGAAAGTTTAAAGGACTATTGGGCCAGGGTAATTTTTAATTATCAGTTCCCTAGAGGATTCATATAAGTAATAATTTTTCCTTTTCAAAGCCTTTTGGATTGGCAGTTCTCATCAGCATTTATGAGGTCCTAAGCACTGGGATCCTAAATATATATAATTAGACATAAATAGAATGTTGAACACTCTGGTGGTTTTTTGTTGTTGTTGTTGGTTTTTTTTTTTTTTTTGAATTGACACTTTCCAAGTGGTGCAGGCATTGCCTAAAGAAATTTAACTAATTAGATACCTTCTAGGTGGCTAAAACTCATCAATGATGAGGTCGAAGTATTTATAATAGTGTAAAAATTCAGGATGAATTTCCTTGGAACACATTGGTACCAACAAAGTAGTTTCTACTAATATTCAGTTGTTTGATCATCTAAACCATACTTATAAACAGTGATTCTTAAATCTAAATTTAAGTTTCTAAATTTAGATGTACATGTCTATTTTTCCAAACTCTTCTCTTGTACTAGATGCTTACATATCCAGTCTTCCATGATGATCTAGTTTGGATGACACAGAAAGTTCTAAATCGGCAGTGAGTACTGAAACCAAGTGTATCCTTCCATTCTGCACCTCCTCTGATATTTCATATCCATAGTTACCATCTCTTTTATCCACTGATTTGCTCAAACTAGAAATTTATGTGTTATCCTAAATTCTCCCTTGAGCTTTACTCTGTATCTAATCAATAATATCCATACTGTCTTAACTATTCTTTCCTTTTCTCCCTGAATAATTAAGAAGTTTAAAAATTCCTGCCTTCTACTAATCTCTCTTTAATATTAGCTCTGGAATGATCTTTATCTAGCCTATAAATATTGCTGTGTCTTGCTGCAAATCAAAATCCATCAATTGTACCTATCACATTTAGGCTAAAATATAAACTTCTCTATACCAACCCAATCATCACCACCTATTAGTTCTCTTACTTCCCACCTGCTACCCCTCTCATGACGTCTACCAATAAAAGTCTCAAATATACCAGGTCCTAATTCTTAGAACCTGAAAATTGTATCATATTTGGAAAAAGTGTGTGTGCAGGCATAATTGGGGGATCTTAAAATGAGGACATTGTTTTGTTTTGTTGGGGGGCCCTCAATACAATCACATGTAGCTTGATAAGAGAGAGGCAGAGGGAGATATTATAGACACAGAAATTTCATGATGCTGGGCTTGAAAATTTGAGTGATATGATCATAAAGCTAAGAAATACTGGTGGCCACCAGGAGCTGAAAGAGGCAGGATATTTCCCTAGAGTCTTTGGTAGGAGTGTTAACCTTGATTTTGACTGAGTGATACTAATGTCAGACTTCTGGCCTCTGAATTCTGAGAGAATAAATATGTCATGTTAAGCCACAAGGTTTTTGGCAATTTATTACAGCAGCCATTGTAAACTAATACAACTGTATTCTCTAAATATTTACTGTTTATCATCCTATCATCTCACACATTATTTGTTCTCAACCTGGAATGCTTGTCCTGTTTGCTCTGTCTGGAAAAGTCTTGTTTATTTTCAGAGCAAACTGTGAAAACTTTTCTGACTCTCTGCCAAATCAGAGTGATATCTCAGTATGCCTGTTGTTGATTTTGTTTTGTTTCTTTGTTTTTGGCACATCCTTATGTTTGACGTAGTACAGCTGCCTCGATGGTTAGGAATACACTTGATTCAGTGAGAATTGATTTGACTAACCTTGTGCCAGTTATATCTCTAAGCCTGTTTCCTTATCTATAAAATGGGAATAGTAATGGTACTTACCTTATAGGCTTGTTGGGAGGATAGAATAAGATCATCCATTTCAGTATGATATGTGGCAAATAGTATGTGGTCAGTACATTTTTGCTCCTCTTAAAAACTCTACTTTCATTGTTTTCATGATTACCACTAAGCTATGAGCTTTTTGAAGGAAAAGATAATTATTTTTATACCCAGTGCCAGATCAGTAGTTTCGTTTGAGTACTAGTTAATGCATAAGTGAATAAAATATTTCTTTCAGTGTAGGTCTTACTATTAAATTACATTATCTTGTAATTTTAAAAAGCCTAATCTTATTTCATCTTTCAAAAATGTGACATATTTTTTAAATATACAGAATGTGCATCATATTAGCTCTCATCTCTATAATGCAGTACCTATGGCTACAAGACTTAGGTGGTATTTCTCTATTTCTTGGTAGGGCCTTTAAGACTGTTTTCCAACATTGTACATAATTTAAAAGGTTTATATTTTTGGTGCCTATTTGACTTCATATTGGGTTTATAGGTAGGCTATGAAAGGGACTTAAAAGAAAAAAAAGTTTATCAATTTAATGAAAATTATTTATGTTTGTAGCTCATTTGTATGGCTTTGAATCACAGAGGTTGAGTAGTATAGACTATTTAGTTTTGTTTTTTTTTTAAATGGATGGCACTAGAGCAGATTATGCTAACTAAGTGAAGCTAGCCAATCCCTAAAAAACAAATGCCAAATGTCATCTTTGATATAAGGAGAGCAATTAAGAACAGAATAGGGAGGAAGAGCATGAGAAGAAGATCACCATTAAACAGGGTTGAGAGGGGGGAGGGAAAGAGAGAGAGAAGGGAAATTGCATGGTAAAGGAAGGAGACCCTCATTGTTATACAAAATTACATATAAGAGGAAGTGAGGGGAAAGGGGAAAAAAACAAGAGAGAGAAATGAATTACAGTAGATGGGGTAGAGAGAGAAGATGGGAGGGGAGGGGAGGGGAGGGGAGGGGGGATAGTAGAGGATAGGAAGGGCAGCAGAATACAACAGACACTAGTATGGCAGTATGTAAAAAAGTGGATGTGGAACCGATGTGAATCGGAAGAATTTAGGAAGAAGAATTAAAAGATCTTTCTCTAGAATCTACAGAGGTATCATAACCTTGCCAACATCTTGACTCCAAACTTTTTAGCCTCTAGAACTGTGAGAGAATAAATGTTAATTGTTTTAAGCCACCCAATTTATGGTACTTTGTTATGGCAGTGGTAAAAAGCTAAAACATGTACATTTATTGAAAATAAAAATATGTGTGTTTTTCATATCATGACAAGGATGTTTCTGGATTTAAAATTATTTAATATCTGGCCTGGGAGCCCAGCAAATCACATTTCACAGATGTCATACATCTATTTAAGTTTATGTTATAAATAAATGGACTAAGGAACTGAGCAGACACTTCACAGAAGAAGAAATAACAATTGATCAACAAATATATGAAAAAGTGTTCAATATATCTAGCAATTAGAGAAATGCAAATCAAAACTACCCTAAGATTTCATCTCACTCCTGTCAGAATGTATCATCAAGAATACAGGTAACAATAAATGTTGGCGAGGATGTGGTGAAAAAGGTACACTCATACACTGCTGGTGGGACTGCAAATTGTTGCAGCCATTATGGAAAGCAGTATGGAGATTCCTCAGAAAATTGGGAATGGAACCACCATTTGACCCAGCTATCCCACTCCTTTGTTTATACCCAAAGGACTTAAAAATCAGCACACTATAGTGACACAGACACATCAATGTTTATAGCTGCTCAATTCACAATAGCTAGACTATGGAACCAACCTAGATGGCCCTCAATAGATGGATAGATAAAGAAAATGTGGTATATATAATCAATGGAATATTACTCAGCTTTAAAAAAGAGTAAAATTATGCCATTTGCCAGTAAATGGCTGGAGTTGGAGAATATCATGCTAAGCAAAATAAGCCAATCTCACAAAATCAAAGGTCTAATGTTTTTTCTAATATGCAGATGCTAATTCACAATAGGCAGGGGGAGGCACTAGGGAAGAATAGCATTACCTTAGATTAGGTAGAGGAAAGTGATGGGAGGGAAGAGGAGGGGATTGGGGATAGGAAAGATAGTAGAATTTAACAGACATCATTACTGTATGTAGATATGTGACTCCATGGCCAATATGATTCTGCAATATGTACAGTCAGAAAAATGAAAAATTATATCCCATCTATGTATGATATATCAAAGTGCATAAATGTATTCTACTGTCATGTATAACTAATTAAAATAAATAAAAAGATTACAAAAAATTTATGTTATAAACATTTACAAAGCATCACACTGAGTTGATTATTGACACCTACAAAAATTGAGGCTGTAATTTGGGGAGTTTTTGAGAAAGAATTAGACACTTGTGAATTTTAACACAACAAAAGATATATTGTGTCTTAAAGTTTTTTTATCTGAGGGTGTTAAAAACTGTTATGTAGGAGCATTTTGCAATCCAGGTAAATTTACTTGAAACTTCTTCCTTTAATATGAACAAATATGTACAGTCATATACTTCAAGAGATGATTTCGAAATGCTTGCCTGACAATGGTAGTGTTAATCTGTTAAACTGAACATAATTTGTTGTGTATTTTCTAAAATGAACTGATATACACCTACAATGATAGAATTTCCTATTTTCTGAACACAGCTTATTTTGTTCATTTCATAATTTAAAATGAAGTATATATCTTATCAGTTATTCTTTATTAGAAAAAGAATTTATGAAATGCACAGGGAATTGAAACAATTCATACTTTTTTCATACGATTTTCAAATAACACCAGTGTAGATTCTCATAAGCAAAATAGTTGCACCTATTGCAATAAGGGAACAGACGAGAAGATCCTTCTAACTATTTGTTCTATGTAGCTTGTAACTATAATGTGATTGGCTTTGGCTCTGGGACCTCTTAGAGTATTTCCAGTGAAGCCAAATATTTCAAAAAATCAGTTTTAAGTTTATAAATCCTTCAATTTTGGTCTCAGGGAGTTTTTCTCACTTAATTATCGTATACATATGAGTTAGGTATGAATGTTCTTTATTTCATCTATGAAAACCTGAGGCTAATTGTTGTTATGTGACTTGCTGAAGTGGTGGAGCTATTGTGTGTGCCTAAGTTTGCCCCAGAGTTTATGCTTTTTCAAGAATAATATGTTACTTTATCTGATTTGGATTGAATTTTAAGGCTTGTTTAACATCACTGGACCTTATGTAAAAGGTTAGAATTTTAATCCTGATTATTCTATTTATTAACTCTCTAGCATCATGCCAGTTTTATTAAGCTGAATTTTGTTATTGTAGTAAGGACAGAGATCTACTCTCTTAGCATGTAGTGTATAGCACACCATCATTAACTATAAGCACACAATGTTGCACAACAGATCTCTATGGTTTACTCTTCTTGGAAACCTGAAATTCTATATTGTTGAGTAGCAACTCCTCATTTTCCCCTCCCAACCCCCTAGGAACCACCATTATATTCTGTTTCTATGAGCTTGAGTATTTTGGATTATATAAGTGGGATCATGCCATATTTGTCCTTCTTTGCCTTATTTCACTTTGCATAATATCCTTTCATTCATTCATTCATTCATTTCATTCATTCATGTTGTTGCATATTATAGGATTTCATTCTTTAAAAAGTATATCTTGTAGATGGACACAATACATTTATTTTGTTTATTTATTTTTATGCGGTGCTGAGAATTGAACCTAGTGCCTCACACATGCAAGGAAAATGCTCTACAGCTGAGCCCGAACCACAGCCCCAGGATTTCCTTCTTTCTAAAGGCTGAATAACATTCCATTGCATGTGTGTGCACATGTATATGTATCACATTTTCTGAAGAATCCATTCATTCATTTATAGACATTTTAGTTGTTTCTATATCTTGGCAATTATGAGTAATGTTGCAGAGAACATGAGTCTAGAAATAGATTTCTTTTGGACAAATTCTCAAAAGTGGAATAGTGAGCTCATTTGGTAGTTTTATTTTCAATATTTTTAGGAACTTCCAAATTTTTTCCATAATGGTTGAGCCTTTTTACATTCCCACCCAGTATGCGAAGGTTCCAATTTCTCCACATTTTTCCCAATACTTCAGTTTCATTTTAGTACTAATAGCTAACTCAAGTATTTAAGCACTTCATAATCATTCATTCATTTAATCTTTATAATAATGTTGTGAAGCAGATAAATGTCTCCATTTTACATATGAGGAAAATGAGATTCAGAGAGCTTAGAAAACTTACTCAAAGTTACAAACTACTCAGTGACAGCAGCATTTAAGCCTGTGGGATGTGCTGCCTCTCTGTCAAGGTGGAGATAAATAACACTACTCACACTGACCGAATGTGAGCATAAATGATAAAGTGTAGAGAGGCACTTCATACACTGGAAGGGGTCTAAAGAAAGGTTAGTTCTTGTGAATGCTTTTGTTTTACTAAGGAGGAAACACCACGGTAGGCAGTTTCCTTATAATAAATTTCTGTGGAATCTAAGTGCTATTGTCACATTGTAATCCTATTTATGTATTTCTTGAAATATTCTTTGAAGTAAGATATGCAGTTTGCTTCATTTAACAGATGAAACTAAATGTAAAACTTGTCTACTATTACTTAGCTATTTGTGTTTGCAATTCTTGAGCTCTTGAATTGCTTTAACTAAGGATCACTTGTTGAAGACAATTAGTCTTTTATTAATATGCTAGTATTTGCATGAGAAAACTCAAGTATTTTAGGAGTAAACTTTTTACTTCAGTGTAGTATTTATTGCAAAGAGCATTGATTCCTTTTTGATATCTACTCATTTCATTAATTAGATATTTTAGATATTTAAAAATAAATTATCTTAGGAACTTTTGAATTTCAAATGCTTTTCAATATGAAACTAAAATTCAGAATTACAAAATTCTAGCTGCTGTTATCTGTATTTGGACTCTGACAACTAGTTACTGTTTTCTGTGATTATTGTAATGCTACTTTACTTCATGAGAACCTTCCTAAAGCCTACCATTCCTTTTCTTCTTTATCATCATCTTCATCTTTTTCTTCTCTCCCTTTAGTCCCTTCCTTGTTCTTTTTCAGATAATCTATATTATAAAAGGTCTGCTACAATTTATGACTGATGATAAAAGTAAAAATAAAATTATTTTCACTTATTTTTCCATTTACAATCTCAACTAAGACCTTAAGTCAGATACCTCTGAATTGTGAACAGGGTACCTGGTAGTGACTTAATGGTCAGTTTCCATTCCATTTTTCATAAGACTATACACTTCAAACTGTAGTACTTTTGAAAGGAACTGTGCTTCACTTCTGTGGATTTATTTCATATTCACATACTTTAAGCTGTCAAAATAAGGAACATTTCATATACTTCAGTTAAATCACCAAGATAGTTCTAATTATACAATTTTGCTAAAAATGAACAGAAAAAGACTCATCCAGATAGGGAAAATCTTAAGTCACCATTGTATTAAAATGAGCAGAGTGCCAACCTGCTTTACTTAGTGATAGCAGTTCTTTGGAAATATAAACCCAAATTCAGTCCATTTGAGTACTAGTTTAAATAACTATACACATTATTTACTCTGTTCATGAAATGTCACCATAGACGCCAAAACACTATCTACATATAATTTAAAGTTTTAGACAGCAGCAATAGCTATTTGAAAAAAAAACATTTTTTAAAGACTAAAGTGAAATTTTAGGTGTAAGTGTCTGTATGCCATGTGTGTAGAGGAACAAGAGTCACTGACTTTGATTAGGGACTCGTGAAGTAACACTCTGCTCTCTGTGCTTTTTTCTTCCTGAGAACCCCCATCAACTGTTTGCTGTGCTTTAGATCAGGGCTTGGAGTGATGAAGCTTATTATTCCTACTCATGAAAATGGAGAGAACAATGTTAAAAAGGATTTATGATCTGGTTAATGACCAAGGTAGAAATTCTAAATATTTTGGGAGTTGGGCATTACTTCTTGTCCCTTGAGAGCTTTCTATACTGGTGATATTATTTATTTGAAAAACAATTGCTCCTAGAAGCTACTTGCGGTTGGGGTTGATGAATAATTTTATGAATTTCATTGCAGTATGAAAGGAAGGTTCACCAAAAACAGATTTTATTTATAAGAATAGATAATTATTTTAACCAACATAGGGTGTGTGAAAATAACACTTGTAATGAGTCTGAAAACTGTAGTCATGGTTACTCTGATTATCAGAATATTTTTCTTCTCCTCTTTATCCTGGAAAGAAATCAAAACATCTGTTTCTGAGATTTTAGGATAATAAATAACATTCATTTTATTCCAGTTCAACTTTAAAGTATTTTAATCAAATGATATAATTTCTTCATCAAAGGAAATTTCATAATTATTAATTTTGCAATAATTCCTTGATTCTAAAATTCTGAAATTTTATAATTTGTTGATTCCTCTAGACCTTCTTCTGTAAAAATATTGGAGCAATAGACATCAGATAATAAGATCAGAATGGTAGGTTTCACAGATCCAATTACTTTTTATGCCATATGTAAACTATTTAAACAGCTTTTAAATATGTATTTTGTACCTAGCACAATAGTAGTTCTATGGAAAATGCAAAATAAAGCAAATAAAAATTATAATTTACTTGAAATAATTTGAAAATCTAGGAGGAAGTATAAGATACATTTAGAGTAGAACACTCAATATGAAGCAATTTACTCTGTATTGTAGATTTATGATGAGATTTGTCAGAAAAAATAAACATGTAGAATCAAGGTGATCTCCAAGAAGTCTGACAGATAAAATGTGTTTGGTTCAGAATATTATTTTTAAGCTTATCATGTAAATAAATTTGTTCTCAAAATCTGAGAAATGATTTTTATAATCCTTTACCTGGATATGACCACTCTTTGCTTTTAAGAGTTTAATGAACACTTTTTTACCTGTAGCCATTTCCTACCTGCAATATTCTTCTCAACTATACATTCTTCATGTTATTTTTAGGTGGTACTTGTTCTCAAACCTCCTAAAATATTTTAGGTCCCCTTGCTAATGTGCCCCCATTTAGTCTCTGGGTTTCCTTTACATTATTGAAATACTTATAATCCTGTGCTCCATGGTAGATGTTGTGAATAAAAATGATATAATGTTGTGATAATCCTGATCTCTTTATGTTTCAGACAGTCTTGTCATTAATAGTACTTAACAAATCATTACCAATTTAGTGTTCTGCTCTAGAAATATCATGTATTTCTCCTCAGTTTTATGAGACTAGTTTGATGTAATTATAATCTTGTTTTGTATCTTCCATAGCACTACCATTGTGCTGTGCACCCAGTATATAGAGTTTGCAATTATAGTGGAGTCAGATAATAAAGTATGAAGGTTTAAATATAATTTTTGTCTTTATTATTTATTTAATGTACATTCCTCATTAGATCATCAACTCCATATGGTAAAAACCAGGTTTGTTTTGTTTAGTTTGATGGCAAATAAGTGTGGTATGTATATGTGTGTATAATAAACACTAAATGAATGTGCATTGAATGAATGAACAAATAACATTTCTGTGCATGTTTTCGTATGAATTCACTTACATAAACAGACATTTTCATGTATATTTAAAATTGGGATATTTTTATAAACATATACTATACTTTTCCATTGCTTTGTATCTTCAACATATTTTTGTTTTACTTATTCTCACTTATTTCATATTTTATTAGAATGTACCATGATGATTATTTAAGCACTCCATACTGAAATTCTTCTGTTCACTTTTTCTGAGTCTTGTAACTCAAAACCACATATTAGTTTACTTTGTTTCAACTAGTTTTCTATTGCAAATTATGTTCTGATTAATATGTATATGTATAAATCTATATCTTTGATTACATTTACTCAGAAAATTGAATCAGTGCACAATGTTATTATATTTTTAAAAAACTTTTAAAAAATCTAGATTGCCAAGTTGTTTTTTAAAAAGATAAGTTATGCTTCATTAAAGGATACTTTAGGAAATTTCATTAGGTTTTGAAACAAGTAAGGTATGTGGCCTAATAGAAAGGAGATTTGCAGAGTAAGAACATCCAGAAGTAGCAACAATTAAGGAGATAATAAGTGTATGCATTATGTTGTAGAGTCTGGATGGATGGGGCTCAAAGTCTTGGAGCAGGTCAGTGTTAGATGAGAGAATTGCAATTAAAAAAAATAAATAGTTGGAAACTATTGTAGGATCCTGAGTAGGAGAGAACAATTTGAAGTTATTGTAGGATCCTGTCTCTGGTATCAAATATATCTTGACTCCTATTAGTAGCTTGGTAACTTCAAGCACTGAAGTTTACTAACTGTTCATTTTCAGTTTTGGGAATCTAGATATTTTTCTGATTTTCAATCCCATCCCTATTATGGTAGAAGATTTGAGAAGACTTGATTTTACAGGTATTCTTTACTTAGATCCCTCACTGAGTCTTTTCTGTTCAACTACCTGTGGAATACCATTTTAGAAAAAGAATTTCTTCAAGGAGAGTTGTGCTAGGGAAAATGAGCAGCAAGCTTCATTTCCTAGAGTCCTCTAATTCTATCTGATAGGCTATTTGATAAAATAGGGGCATCAAGACATCATAAATGGGGAAATATATTAGTTTAATATTTCCTAAATGTTATACTTTTAAGTTCTTACTAGATGTATAGTGTTTAAGGGTTTATCAAGGCACTAATTTGAGGTGAGCTGGAAGCAGCTCACATAGTCTGTCCTTTCCTCTAGCTAAACACTTGAGTATGACACTCTTTACTAGGAAACTTCTGGAAAATCCAATATAACTTGTAATTTACCTGGGGAAAAACCCTTAAAAACATAATTTTTCCTGATAGTTGGCCTGAAGTGTATAAGAAATTAAATTTTTTCTCTAAACACAAATTTCTAGCAGCCCTCTATTAATCACCATAGACTTTCTCTCAGAGTTCAGAAATATTTTAGAAAGAAGGGAGAAAATTCTTATTTTCCCTGTATAAAATGTAGATGAATCTTTGGTAGAAGGCATGTGAACTTATATTGAATAACAATGCAGTTTATTAATTCTCAGAGTATTTAGCTCAGAGCATATTTATGTGTTCTGTAATTTGTCTTCAAGTGTAATGACATTCTGTTCTGTTCTTACTTCCAGAATTGAAACCTCCAGATATTTGTTCTTTAGTATCAATTTTGCATTGTTTCATTATATTTACCCTTAATATTTTAAGAACTTCCCACTGTAGAAAGGCTAGGTAATACATTATAATGTCTGACTCAGTGTAGCTCATACACTTAGGCTGAAGAACTATTCAATTCCATGTATTTTCTTTTTCTATAAGACTTTTTTTTTTTTGTTCTTGATTACATTCACTATAGTTGTATTCCATAGATTCAACTATTTTCTACCTAAGACTTTTAACTGAGCTGAAGATGCTATTTGAATCTACTTATAATATTAAAGTCTTGTTCTGGATTCGTCAGCGTCTCATCTGGCATTCTGTCCAAAAGTGAAAGTTCTTGTTTTTTCTAAATTGTATTGAAGCATTGCCATATAGTATTATGAAGTTAGAACACTTAACGTTTTCTGCAATCTGCTATTTTCTTTGCTACTGCTCTAATTTAGGAATCATTTTCTTTTCTAAATGTCCTTTTTTTCTTTAAGGATGTTTATGAAAAACTTTATCAAACATACAATTTCATTCACTAAAATAAAACAATTAAGACTGAAAACCATATAAAGAAGTTAGAGATGATATATACATCTTAGTTTATAATAACAAACATTATAAAATAATTCCATTTATAACAATCATAAAATTATTAGGTTTTCTAGTTGACTCAGATTCAATTTAATTGCTGTATATTTATTTTATTTGTTTATAGAAAATATTCATAATAAGAGGTCTTTTTCAGTATATGATTCTGTGTCAAATTTTGATATTGTGACCTCTGTTTATTGACTTCCACTTTTCCACCTCCTTAGTGTTGGTGTGATGCTAATGAAAAGATTTTAAAGTATACTGGAGGCATCCTTCCTGTAGGTGCCAGCAACCTTTCTTCTTATGAGACAAAATGTAGTGAGACCTGATATTGATGCAAAAGCTTCTTTATCTATTCTGCCATTTGCTTTATCCCATTTTTAAATTCGTAACTCCTACTTTTAATAGAAGACAGTATTTAGAGTACAATCAAAATCCTTTCAGTAGCAAAAAGAATATATAGAAATACGTTTTAATATACTGAAATTTCACATAATAGGAAGCTGAAGTTGGGAATGAATTACTGTATTTTACAGGGCTTCAGTTTTGTTAACTTAATTTTCATATGATTTTGCTCATGCCTTTATAAACTTGAGGGGCCGGCACTCTTTTCTTGGTGAATTGTTAGATGCCTAATTTACTCTTGTCTTCTTTGTTTATCTCCTCCTCTGTCTGCCTTTATACATTGTTATTCCTTGCAAGTATACTTTCTTGCCAAAACAACAACAATAACCAAAAAAAAAAAAAAGAAAGAAAAAAAAAGAAACAAGGGCTCTGATTTCTTTAAGAAAGGATGATATAATTCCTTTTCTTTTTTCCGAGATAGAGAGTCTCAAGAGATCAACTCAAGCCTTTACAGACAAAGTTTGAATAGGCATACTAATTTTAGTCACTAAAGTAGTCTTGAAGAAATGGTGCTAGTAATGTATACTGTAATCTATCTACCAATGTTTTGTTTCTTCAACTAAAATTGAAGTACCTGAAATCCCACACTGTTTTTTTTAATCCTACTACATGGGCTATATCACTGTAGAATATAGGAGTTTCATAATTATTTGTTGATCTATGATCTGACTTGCCTAGGAGTTATAGTATATGTACCTATCCGAAAGAAACAACCTGACATTAATTGAAAAAAAAACCCTGAATTCATCTTTGCTTATATATCATTTCTATAATTTTATAATTCACTTCATAGTCAATAGATCTAAAAGCCATTTATTAGTGTAAAATTCAAGTGGAAAGAACAGAACTGATCACATAAGTAATTTTGGAAACATAAAGAAACTAAGTTGTTTCAAATCAGTACCATTTATCAACTTAGAGCTACTGTTTATACATAACACCCAGTATACTGAAAGTTTTAAATGTTTTTAAATTAATTATATAAATTCCTCCTTCCCACTTCTATCTTGAAGACCTACTTTGAGAAGAAAAAAAATGACAGTTTACATACTTACATTTAAAATTTTTAAAAGGATTTACTTTATTGAACTCAGTTATCAGGAATAATCAGTTGTGTTATTTTTCTCTTGCAATGCAATCAAACCAAAAACAAAACTAAAAACAAAATGCAGTTACTTTTGTTATAGTGATTAATTTAGGTGATCCCAAAATAATGGTTATCTATGTAACAAAATCTGATCTTTTGGTGGTAGATCTGTATGAGTTGTGTCTCCTCTACTATTGTGAACCTTGGAGCACTTGGTCTCTTATAAAACATTACTTTTGATAGCATTTCATATATCTTGATTTAGTTATGTTCCTGAAGAGCTTCATGTAATTCAGATAATATTTTACATATATAATAAATGGCCAAATATTTGAGGAAAATGTATTGGAAAATATTTTGTGAAATCTAGCCATTGTCACTTCTCTGAAACTAAATACCAAATATTTATTTTGGTGATGACACTTGTCATTTCTTTATTTTTTAAATTTATGTGTAATTAAATTACCAATTGTATATAGTTACACAATTTGATGAGGTTGGACAAATGTGTATCTCTAGGTATGGAATATTCCCAGATTATCTGAAAAAAGTTCCCTTATGGGCCTTTGCAATCAATCAATCACCTCCTTACCCTGGTCCCAAGCAATTTTTGATCTTTTGATTTTATGATAGCATTGTACTATCTATGTTTTTATATTAATATTATTATATAATATGCACTCCTTTGTGTCTTGGATTCATTCACTTATCATAATGGTTTTGAGATTCATCTGCATATTAGCTTCTCAATACTTTTATTGGTGAATAGCATGACTTTGTTTTTAGGTTGATTAGTTGATAAGACATTGAATGTTTTGGCTATTCTTTTAAAATCTTTGACTATTCTTTTAAAATCAGACAGTTTGTCTTATTGTTCAGCTCCAAGAATTCTTTATGTTGTAGATGCATGTGCTTTTATCAGATGTGTATTTTGGCAAATGTTTACTCCAAGTTTGTGGCTTGAATTTTTATTTTCTTAATAATGTCTTTTGAAGAGCAAATGTCTTTTATCTTACTGATTTTCAATTTATCAATGTTTTATTTGTGCTTTATACATTCGATGTAAGACATTTTAAGTAAAGGTCACAATGACTGAATCATGTTTTTTTTTTTTTTTTTTTAGAATTTTATAAGTTAGTGCCTTGGTCTGTTACACATATACTTTGGTCTGTTACACATTTCAAGTTCTTTTTTATTTATAATGTAAGATAAGTTTTGAGGGTCATTTGTTTTGCATCTGGTTATCCAAATGTTCTAGTGCCATTTGTTAAATATATTGTCACTGCCCTACTTAATTACCTTGTACTATTGTAGAAAATCAAATGATCTTATACATGCTAGGTCTACTTCTATACATTCTCTTCTATTTTGTTAATCTCTTTGTTTACAATTATGCTAAACCCATACTATTTGATCACTCTAGGTTTATTGGAAGTCTGGAAATCAAGTAGTATTAGTCCTCCAAATTTGTTTTTCTTTATAAAATTCTTTGGAGTATTCTAGTTTTTTTGCATTTATTTCTGTATTTCAGAAGCAACCTGTCAATTTCTAAAAAAATCCTTTAGGGTACTGATTGCAAATGTACTGAATATATAGAATAATTTAGAATGAATTAACAACTTATACTGAATTTCCTGATACATAAACATGATATATCTCTCCCTTAATTTAGGTCTTCTTAAATTTCTTTGAGCAATGTTCTATAGATAAACTTATCCTTAGTTACTCATATTTTTAATACTATTACAAATGGTTTATTAATTTTAATTTTTAATTGCTTTAATAGTATGAAGAAATGTATTTGATTTTACAAGTTGACCTTAAATATTACAAACCTGCTATATTCCCTTATTAGTTCTAGAAGCTCTTTTATTGATTCTATGGGATTTTCCATGCAGATGAATAATGTTGTCTGTGAATATAGTTTCAATTAATTTCTTTCTAATCTGTAAGCTTTTTATCTATTGTTCTTGCTCTTTTTGTACTGTCGAGGACATTCAATATAGTGGTGAATGAGAGTTTTGAGAGTGTACATTCTTGCTTTTTCCCACTCTTAGGATGAAAACATTCAGTCATTTACCTTTGTCATGTTAGTTGTAATGTTTTCATAATGCCCTTTATCAGGTTTAAGAAGTTGACTTCTTCCTGAATTGCTAAGACTTTTAATCATGCATACACATTTACTTTTTTGTCAGCTCTTTTCCTGCATCTATTGAAATGATTAGAATTTTTGGAGAAGTTTTTTTCCTTTTAATATGAAAATTTTTCTTGATAGATTTCAAATGTTGTCTCCATCTTGTATTCCCAAATATCAGTTGTTTTTTGTTGGTTTCATTTGCTAATATTTGTTTTATCATTTTGATATATGTAGTCTTGAGGGATATTAGCCTGTTGTTTTTACTAACACCTTTGCTTAATTTTTGTATTTGTATAAACTTTGGCTTTTAAGCTTTGCTAAGATGGGTCCGTAGCAACCTTTAGTCTAGGGATAATTTAGCTTTTTAACTAAGATGGCTTATTATTGAGGATTCCATCCAATTGCCAAACTATAATAGCAATAGCTGTCATAGTTTAGATTCCCTAGAAAACAGCTTTCAAGATGAAGGTTTGCATGTAGGTGGTTTATTCAGGGAGTACTTCAGGAGTGACACAATAAGAGAGTAAAGGGAATAATGTTGAGAAGAATGAAATGAAAGGAATAAGGTTGGACAAAAGGAAACGCTGTCTATCCCCTGAGACAGAGAATTACCTTGGCCAAGGAAGTTCCTACAAACCTGCTGTGGGCAATACTTCTGGTATTCTGGGGGAATGAATGCCTGTCTTTAAGAGTAATCAGAACAGCAGAGTATATCTCTTACAAATAGCAAATAAAAAATGACGATGAAAGAGAAACAATTTCTTTAAAAAGTTTATTTTCCAGGAATGAAGTCCTAATGAGGCAAGGTTGGAATCTGTTTAAGAAGAAGTGGTGACCTCCTGAGAACCTGGACTGTACATGTACTATAAAGGAGTGATACTAGAGTATTTGCACCTAGATGCAAGTAAACTTTCAGATTTGCTGTTGGGACAATATAGAGGTTTTCTTTTGATTTTATTTTCTCAGTGAAATAGTAAATATGGTTGATTTGAGAGTGATATGAGAAATGGTATTGCTAGAAAGAAAGAAAAGATGTGAAAGTCATCTTGGAATGTGCAAACTATCATTTTCTACAGGTTAAACTGGTTTGAATAGGGAAAGATTAAAATTTAGCAAGGCTTGGGATTTTTCAGGTACATAACTTAAAGAGGGTGATTAAGATGAGTGAGCATCATTATAATCTATGTATCTGAAATTATTACTGACCATAGGAAAAATGTTTTATTTTATGAAGATAGCTGAACACTAAACCCAATAAAGATAGCATCAAAATTTTAAAAAATTATCATCATCTCACATGTCAATTCATGTCTAAGAGAGTAGAGCAATTTTTTTTTGTGGGGGTGGGGGTGCTGGGGATTGAACTCAGAGACAGTGGAACAGTGAGCCACATCCCCAGCCCTATTTTGTATTTTATTTAGAGTCAGAGTCTCACTGAGTTGCTTAGTGCCTTGCTGGCTTTGAATTTGCGAACCTTCTATCCCAGCTGCTGGAATTATAGGGGTTCACCACCATGCTTAGCTAGCAATGTAATCAAAGGATAATAACCATAATCTAATAAAATCTACTCCAGGAAAGAAAGGTTAGCTAAATAACACTAAATCCGTCAATATAATTCATTGAATGAATAAATTAAGGGATATATTAGAAAATCAATAGATAATGAAAATATTTTTGTGGCTTATATATATTTTCAGTATCTATCATGATTTTTTGATTGAGACTTCACAAGTGTGGGAATCTTAACAAGTAGATTAATTTGGTGACACCATGTTCTCTCCATCCATTTCAAACAACCTATTATCTCTTTAAAAATGTTTATCTGATCAATTTCCAAATCCACAAAACAGAGATAATAATAATGAATGGAGGTAATAATGTCTAAATTATATTCTTATGACTCAAATTGTGTAATCCCTTTAAAATATACTGTAAAAATAAAAGCATGATACATATTATTGAAATAGAATTATTTATATATAAAATTATGTATCAAATCTATAGTTGCTATTCTCATAGATATCAGAATTATAATATATATAAAATCTTGGAGTTTTAGGCTTAGTACCTGAATTTTACCAATTTAATGTTGCTTCAAAATTATATTATAGTATAAAATTTTATATTTATGTTATTATTCTAAAGTAATTTCCTATTTGAATAAGCTGCCAGTACCTAACATGGAACACTTAAAATTTTATACACTGTTGCTAAAATTGAAATTTACAGGAACTATAGACTGTAACTGTTGAATTTTAACTTAATTATATATTAGACAGTCTAGGTTTGAAATATAGAATTGCATGGCTTATTTTGAATTATCAGGTTTCTTTAGAATCAAATTTGCAGAGCCCCTACTGGTCTGCCTGGTGTAAGGTCAACATTAAGTTATTTCAGAAAACTTCAGAAAAATATAGTCTAGGAGAGAGAACATATATATTTGGAAACCTAAACTTTTCTATAATAAATAACATTTATCTTCAACTTATAGAAAATTTAATTACATTTTTATTCTTATTTAATTTCTCTTCAAGATTGTGTTAATATAATTTCTTTGATTTTTTATAATTACTTATTAATATTAAAAATGTGATATTTGATTCTTAAGTCTTTGAATATGATAATTTTAAAGGGCCTATATCTAATAGAAGCAAAAACTGAAAGCTAGAAAGGTAATATGCCCAGGGTCTCAGAGCTAGTTAATGACAAATCTAATACTAGAACCCAGTTTTCCTGATGTTAGTTCCTCTCATCTCATTTTATTTTGCACCACATTCTCATTAAACCTTTTGTGTTTCCCTTAGGGCTGCTCTATATTAATATATTTGTACATATTCGGATTTTATTGATTTGTTTATTTGGAGGTAGTCCCAATAGCTAGGTAAAATACTTGGAAAATTCAGACTTCACAGGCTGTTAGATCAGCTCTGAATTCACTAAATTGCTTAGAATGCTCCAATCCCTTCTATTTGTTCAGGTGTACCAAACCTACTTATATGAAAAATGTTTGGGTATGATAATAAGCTGGTTATAGAAAGTCCTTAGAGTGACTCTCTGATTATTGAAATTATTAAGTTTCTTTGAGAAAAATAATATTCTGATATTCTTATGGTACTCCTCAAAGTGCTACTAAATGAAATCATTTCAAATGGATATGATCTCATAATTCAGAAGGACCTTCATACATAAGAAGATGAAGATAGGAAAGTATTTGTGTAGCATACTTGGACCCTGTGGGTTTTCTCGTCATACCATACTACGCATTTGAGTATTAAACAAAAATAATACTACCTATACACTGAATAACTGAGTCAGATACTATTTTCTTATTGTGATTTTGACCCAAATCTAAATATCTATATCAGAATTGTTTTGCTCCAAATTTAATAGCCCAGGTGGCACTGGTTATTGAATCTTCAGGATCATTTTTGAGGGTTGAGGAGGAAGAAAGCTGTGGTTTGGCTATGTCTTTTATTTTATTTTTTTGGTGGTCTGGGATGAATCTAGGGCTGTACATGCTAGGTAAGTGCTCTAACACTGAGCTACATCTCTGTGGCTACATTACATAAACATGTTTGAATAACAAATGTGTTATTTAAAAAATGACATTTAGAAAGTTGAACTTTTAAAAATTGGGATAATTTGATATTGTATTATACAAAGTCTTTTTAATCTAGAAGTCTATATAATGTACAGAACAGTCACATGATATACTTTAATATGAAAAAGTAAGTCCCTTAAAATAATGCCTTATGAAATTTGCTTTCAGAGAAATCCTCAGCATTTTAAAAAGAATAAGTTTGAGAATTATTTAGTAGATTCCTAACAAGTCCTATTTTCTCTCTTTTGGAAAAATATGAATTTTCTATGTTTTGATAGACTTATTTGCTTAACATGAGAAAAACTGAATTTAAATATATGATTTAGCCTACCTTAAAAATTAATCCTTAAAGTACCTGCAGAATATATACTTTATAGTGTATATGTGTCTACTTTTATAAAGTATATCAACATACACAGTTTTATTATTGAAAAGTTCAAACATACACAAAAGTAGGAAGACTGGTTTAATCATCTTCTATGCACCAATCACCCAGCTTCATCAGTGATCAACATTTTGCCAATCTTGTTTCACATGTCCTCTCTCTTCTTATTTAGAAAATTATAAAGTTCCAGAACAACCATATTATTCATGACTGATATCATCCATTACACAGATCATATTAATATTTCCTCTGTTGTGAGATATGCAACATTTCTAATGTTACAGAATGAATCTCTGCACAAACTGATGAGTGAAAGATGCTTTAAAGGGGTCAAACAGAGCTGGGGTAGAACATTCACACCTTTGACTCTTAATAAACAATAGCAGAAGCAAGGGCCAAGGCTTAAGAGTCTTTACTCTTGAACCCCTGCCAGAACAACCCCAAAATGCTTGTGTGTGATGTACCTTTGTAGGAAATGATTATGATATGAGAGTCTAAGCAAACATTGACTCCACATCATTGTCACTGGATGAGGTTCCCTGGTAAGGTGATTTCCAACTCTGACTAGGATATAGGAGGCTTGTTAATGGAGTGTGTTGAGATCAATACTAGTGGATGGGAAGTGAAAGGTAGAAAGCAGGATTGACCAGAGTGATAAATTAAACAAGTAAGAAGTCTTAACAGAGGTCTTATCCATCCCTATGGCAAGTTCTGCTCTGGGATGATAGACCTTTTTTTTTTAATAACTTTATTTTATTTGTTTATTTTTATGTGGTGCTGAGAGGATTGAACCCAGCACTTCAAATATGCTAGATGAGCACTCTGCCACTGAGCCACAACGCCAGTCCTTGGTAGACCTTTTGATCAGTCATTGGAAGCAGATCACCCTGAATATGGTGGACACTGAGTGAGGAGAGTCTCCATAGCCAAAGCAATCCCTATAGGAACTGTTAACATAGGGTTTTCCATTAACAGCACTCCTAGCAGCTTGGAGAATCCTTCCACCCTGTAGCAGAATCTGGGCAGAGCATCCACTACAAACATTTTTAGCAGGAAAATCTGTTCTTACATTTTAGTTTTTCCTAAGTAGGAAAGATACTAAATGTTTTTATGTGCCAGGTATTTTACATATATTATCTTTAATCTTTACATTGACTTGACAAGATAGCTATTATTATTTTTAAGATGAGAAATATGAGAGGTTTGGTAACTTGTCCAAGGTTACACTGCTATGGTATAAATAGAAGAATGAGATCTCAACTAATTTCTGTTCAACTAACCATCTCTTTTCACCATACATTTCTAGCCTCCCCTACACTATGTCAGCACATCTGCAATTAGAGCCTATAGAGGGCACATCTATTATTCTATTACTTCTGGTTTTTACTTCTGGTCAGGACAGCAATATGTTTTTAAAATTTCAAGCTATGTTTACTTAATACCTTCCAAAGCTATTTGAAATTCAAGTGGAAACCACTCAGGTTTGACTAGATTTCCCAAACAGGTTGTTGCATGTTCTCTATATTTCCTTAAAGTTTTTTTTTTTTTTTTTTTTTTTGAAATGAGGAGGCGGAAAATGAACCGAAGGCATTTTAATGTCTCTATAATGCTTTTTCTTGTGGCTTTGGAGTGCTTTAGGAAAGAGGAACTAGATAATCAGTATGAATCATTGTAACCATTATTCCTGGCCTTTGAAGCTACTGAATGAAAGAGGGGAAGCTGAGTTCTATTCATAATTTCAGTATTTCTCCCTGAGTGATCTTGGGAGAGTCACTTAACCCAATGTATGCTTTGGTTTTCTTAACTTAGAAATAGCTGTAATGTTATCCATTCTCTTGTTTTTTAACATATAGTCAAAAAATACATTAGATGTTTTGTGAATGCTTTAAAACAACTCCTTAGGAATTTATTAATACTTTATATTTTGTTACTTGATCAAATTATAAAATTAGTATTTATTTTCTTGAAGAATGTAAGAATATGTAGAATTTTACAAGTTACCTTATTAATGTTACTGAGCATTTTGTTCAGTAGCCAAATGGAATGGTTGAGTTTGAATATTAGGCATTTGACAGTTGTGTAAGCAGAATAAGGGATCCCCCATCCCCAACCAAAAAAACACAACAAAACAAAAAGTATCTATGTATTAATGCTGAACCTGTGCAATGTTACTTTACATAACAAAAGGGATCCTTGCAAATGTGATTAAGGATTTTGAAATGGGATGCTTATCCTGGGTGATCTCAGTGGACCCAATGTGGTCACAAATTCTTTATAAAATGGAGGAGGCAATATCAGAGTAGGAGAGGGATTTAAAGATACTCTGCTGCTGGCATTGAAGGTGGAGGAAGGGGCATGAGTTAGGAATATGGCCTTCCTCTAGAAATTTGGAAAGGCAAGGAAACAAATCCTTATAGAACCCCCTGAAGGAATGCAGCCCTATTGACATCTTGATTTCAATAGTTCTGACTTACAGAATGGTAAAATAATAAATATGTGGATTTTTAAGCCAATAATTTGTTATGGCTTGTGCTAAAAATAGAGATGGATTAGAAATTATCAGAAATGACCCTTTAGGGAATATTGGTGGTCAGAAAATTAAAATGCATCACTTTTGGGTAGAATAAATAATAGTTATAATCACACATACATATGTTTGGGTTAAAATTATACATTAAAATGGTATACATATAGTACTATATAAATTTAAAAGAGAAAATACAATTCCATCCTTTATATCAGAGATATCTACTAGCATAATTTTCCTAAATAATCTTTTAATTTTTTAAAATAAATAAATATGAATTAATGCTGTCATTTTCCAAAAAGCTAGGTAATTTTACATTAATTTTTTTGTCATAGTCCATTTTCCTTTCTGGTAACTGAATATGTCAGATGGGGTAATTTATCCAGAAGTTTATTTGGCTGATGATTTGGAGCTGGGAAGTCTAAGCATGGAGCTGGCATTTAGGGTATCTAGTCAGCATCTGGCGAGAGCCTTCTTACTGCATGATAACATGATAACATGATACAGGGCAAGAGTCTCGCAAATCTCTTTTCCACTTCTTAGAAGCCCTTAATGTAGTCACTGGGGCCCCACCTTCATGACCTAATCTAATCCTAATCACCTTCTAATGTCATTAACATATGAATTTGGGGATTAAGTTCCTAACACATGAAATGTTTTCTTATTGGTTCCTTTTAGTTATACATAACATTAGGATTCATTTTCACCAAATTATAAAAGCATGGAATATAATTTGTTTGAATTCAGTCCCCAGTACTTCCCTTTTCCCGGCCCTTCCTATGTCCCCAGTCCCCATTTCCCTGCCCTCCTCCCTCCCCCTGTTCTAATGCATGAAATTTTGGAGGATACATTCAAACAGTAACATTTTTTAAATTGATTTTTTTTCAATGAGCCATCAATTTTGGGCATTGTTTAGTATAAGTAAGTATATATTATCCCATTCTCTTTAACTGCCTTGTGTAAATATATTAAAAGCTGTATATTCTGTTTTCGACAGATATAATTTGAGTGTATTCGGGTTTTGCCTATGTAAATAATGCAGTAAATATTTTTGTATGTGTATGTTTTGCATTTTTCTATGAGTTCAGCAATTCTACATGTAGGTATGAACCAAAGGGAAATTTTCATCTAATATGCTAAGAAATTTTGATTGCAACATTGTTTATAATAGTAAGAAATCAAAAACAATGTTAACAATCCAAATTTCCATCTTTAAGGAGGTAGATGAATTAATGATGAAACTTTTATATCTAGAGCCTATAAGGCATATAAAGTATAATAAAAAATAAGCCTTATTTACTATCTCTGGAAAATGAGCAAATCTTGCAAATATAATGTTAAATGACAGAAGGTAGTATGTACATCATGACATCATTTGTGGAATTTTAAAAGCACATACAACAAACAGTATAGTATTATAGGTATCTGGACATTATATACTGAAAGTATAAAAAAGATGGATGGGAAATAAGTGTACCAACCTTATTTAAGGGTCATCTGTAGAGAGGAAGTGAAAGTGGTGGATCAGGGTAAGGTTTAATGAGTCTGTAACTGAATTTGAAAATTTTACTTCTTAAAAAAATCATTGAAAGGGGTGTTTTACTTTGAAGTAGAATATGTTCCTGTATGAAAAGAACAGTGTATCTATGGAAATAATATGGTAAACATGTTCAGACACTTAAGTGAACATCAGTATGGCTATATTGTCCTTGGAGATGACAGGAAAGTAGTATCACAGAAAGAAAGAAAACAACACAAGCAGAACTCACTGTAACTTTAATCAACTAGAGATCAACATGTTTTACAAAGTAAAGCATTAAATATGAAATTAATCAATATTTTCTAGCCTATAGAAGTAGCCAAATTACTACCTCATATATGCCTCAGTTGCATTTTTGAATACTTCTTACTGTCTTTATGAGGCATTCGCTTTAAATAATATACAGCAACATTAAGCCTGTGTAATGCCTGTCTTTTTCTTAACTGCTGAAATACTTAACTAAGCCCTGCAATACTCGTTTGTTTTGTCTTCCATAGTTACTCTGTGAATCTCACTTTTAATCCCCAGATTGGACTGAAAATCTTTCAAGGAGGGAAATTTTATCCTATACTTTTTTTTTGTATTTTTTAATTGAGTTTAAGTACCCTCTGTATGATTTTTTTTTTAAATTTGAAAACTTAAACAGCAATACTTAGCTTCACCATCCAGTATCTTAAGCACTCGTGATTTGTGTAAAGATATCAGAATTTTGTTATTAACTGTGTTATTTGAATGGGTTACCTATTCTTGCTAAACTTTGATTTGTTTCCTTTTCTAAAATAGCAGGATGATTAAGCCTACCTTACTGACTGTGCACTTTAAGCAAGGAAATAGTTATAAGCTACTAATTAAATATCTGTTATACAGTAGGCTTTCAAAAATAGTATTTCTTTTTTCCCTATCATGCAACTGGAAATATGTGATTATTTTAACACATTATGTATACATAAATACTTGAATTTAGGGGAGTACTAATGCTCATCTCCCAATCTGATCTTGCTCAGTCTTTAAACAATAATTGCAACTGAGGGGAAGAAATATTCTAATTGGGTGGTGCTGGGCCACATGGCTGATTCTTGTGTTATAGGGCTGGGTCAATTCCACTCCAACTACAGGGGCTGGGAATGGAGGAGAGATAATTCCATAAATGAAAATCAAAGTTTCTTTGCCAAATGAGGTGGCAATAGATGTTACATTGTTAGAATAGCAATTATATATTTTAACAGTTGTCTGCAAACTGGCCTGCACACCAAATCTATTGCTACTTATTTTTGTAAATAAAGCTTTATTGGAAGATGGCCATATCCCCATTTAGTGATATGTTGTCTGTGATTGTTTTCCTGCTGTATCAGTAGAGTTGAGTAGTTGAAATAGAGGCTGTATGGCTAGCAAAGCCTAACATATTTACCATCTGACTCTTAATCTAATATTTTGTTTTACTGCAAAGAAAGGCATAGGAAAAAGGATCTGTAACAGGATTAGATAAAGATGACTCCATTATTTCAAATCCTTTTATCTAAGGTCCTTAATGAAGCCTTCAAATATTTAAATGCTGCATTAAATAATATCAATTTTAATTTAAGGCCTGTAAGTCCCGAGCTTGTTTAGTGATAATGGTCAGCTTAATCTTCTTTTAAAGTGCTTCTAAATTTTAGAAATGTTTACTAATTTCTGTTGAATATTTTTATACCAAGTTATACATTTAGTTTACTTAGCAAAAAATTTAAAATACAATAAAGTTTGATTTTATGCAGTATGTAATCTGTGTTTTACTTTTAGTCTCTGTTGATTTTTTTATTATAATTAAATGCCTGAGGCTTTAGCTTTATGAATAAAAGATTTATTTAGCTCATAGTTATGAAAAGTCAAGGGAATGGGACTGGCATTGATTTGGCCCTGGTGAGGATCTCATAGTAGATTACTATCACATATGTCAGGAGCACATCTGGGAGGAAGAGATCACACTGCTACACCAGAAGCCAAAAAGATTGCCCAGTAATGGCCAGGTTTTTTCTTTTTATAACAATGTTCCCGTAAAAAATGTCTTACTCCCTTCTGAGAGCATAAGTCCTCAGTGACCTAACCACCTCCCATTGGGTTTCACCTCTTACAGATCTCATTACCTTTCACATCACCACATTGAAGCCCAAGCTTCTGACATATGAACTAAAGCACATCCAAACCATAGCAGGCTCCAGCCATTGTGAAAATACAGGAGTGTATGTTGTTATTAACTTTAAATAATGATTTAGCTCCTGAAGCCTTGCTTTTGTACATACTATTGTTCATATATGATTTTTTGATATGCAATCCTTGTTCTATAATCCAGTTCCCAGCTATAATATAACTTTAGGAAATACAATATCTTTTATGACTTTATGACAGAGCAATGCATTTTGGCAAGACCTAGTGAGTGGCTGTAATCTCAGATGTCACATTCCCATGTTCATTCAATCCATCACTACTCATTGTTTCCCATACCTGTTTAGTGAGAGCTTTATTATATGTCAGACACTGTGTTAGACAGTGCGAATTCAGTGATAAGACAGACATGAATCCTGTCCTCATTTTGCTTAAAATCGAATCAGAAATAAAGACATTCATTCACTTTTTTTTGTGTTATGGTTTAGATATGAGATGTTCCCCCAAAGCTCCTGTAAATGCAGTCCTATTCAGATGTAAGAGGATTGGATTATAAGAACTCTAACCTAATCAGTCTATACTAGCTTAAATGGACTTACTGGATCGTAATTGTAAGCAGGTGGGGCATGACTGGAGGAGGTAGGTCACTGTGGGTGTGCCCTGGAAGGGTGCATCTTCCCTGTGGCCCCTTATATTCTCTAACTTTCTGCTTCCTGACCACACCATAGGCTCAGAAGCTTTCTTCTGCTGGGCTCTTCCCCCATGATATGCTGCCTCACCTTTGACTCAGAGTAATGGAGTCAGCTTTCTAAGGACTTAGACCTCTGAAACTGTGAGCTCCAAACAAACTCTTCCTCTTTTAAATTGTTCTTGTTGGGTATTTTGATCACAGTATCACAAAAACTGACTAAAATAATTTGTTAATTATGTCAACGAATATTTATTGAATATTTCTGTGGGCTAGACACTATAATAAACATTGAGCAGGCAATAATGAAAAAGACCAACTCCCTGATCTTTTGAGGCTTGTAATCACTTTGAAAGACAGGTATTTCACAGGTAATTGTTTCATTGGAATTGTGATCAGTGCAAGGTGCTGTGAGAGTATATATAGTTCACTTGACCCAGTCATTCCCGAGGAAATAATGTGAAAATTGGGACCTATAGAAACTGAAGTAGAAACAGAGCCCTCAGGGAGCATTAGAAGTTATCTCGGCAAAATTCAAAAGAAGAGTGCTCTTGGTCTGTAGGTTTAGAGGTAAAAGAACAACTTTGTTCATGCCTCAAACCATACATATATAGTTAGAACATAGTGTTCCGGATGGGCAAGGATGACCATCAAATCTGGAGAGATTCGATCACTCACAATCTTGCAGACTAAATTAAGAGGCATGGCATATTTAGATTTTCATTTTAGTAAGATCACATGGGCCAAAGTGTTGAAAATGGCTAGCAAATATATGACCTTTTAAGGAACTGTGAATGATAATTCATGTCAGAGATTTTTGTGCTATTAAAAAAGGTTATTGGCCATTGTAATGGAGAGGAACATCTGCCCTCCCACTTCAGTTTCTCTGCTACTTCAAGACACAGCTCAAATGTCATCACTTTTCTGAAGTTTTTCTTGCCTGTCCTAGACAATTTTATCTGTGACCTCTTACACTATGCATTCAGCTATCCATTCATTTATCCCTGAAATTCATAATGAGCCTATTCTAAGAATCTCTGCCAGGTTATGAAAATGCATCATAAACTAAGACACGGTTTCTGCACATGGAGAGCTGACCTTTTGGTGTACATCATGGTTCAGTGTGAAAAGTGTTTTGATAAATAGATAGAGGGCATCACAGAAGTGGAGTTATAAATTAGACTTGGCTATAGGGAAGGAACTTATAGCTTTCCGGAAACATCTGTTGGACAGTGTGGTAGGGTTGAGCATAATGATGCAATTGAGAAACTGCAAATTATTTTATATGGCTAGAATTGATGATAGAAGTGGTGGTAGAAATAATGAGAAATTAATATAAAGAATTGGTGAATATGTATTTTAAATTTTTTTTATACCATCAAAGATGATATCACAATTTTCTACTTCCATGTTTGTTGTCAGATGCACCCAGGTCAGAAAATGTGTGAAGAATAAGTCTGAGTGGAGCTGGAAGTGAGATGCTACTTTTTTTCCCCCCAAAATACATGCTCAGAAACAACCTTCTTAATAAAAAATTGTATGAATCAGGACATAAAACTTAAACTATTGATTAGATAGAGGAGTGTAGCAAAGAAGGGTAATCAAGAATAAATAGGAAAACTAAAAGAAACTTCAGGATAAGGAAAATTCCTCAAAATTTTGGGAACTGTTAGCACTTATCTACAGAGTTGTTGTTTTGTTGTTGTTGTTTGTTTTAAATCAAGACCCTATACACATGGTTGATGTAGATGTGTCTTAAACATTTTGGTGAGCTTCTCAGAACTAGGTGTGCAAAATAATGGTGTTTGTTAAAAATATAGATTCATATACAACTCCAATATTTTAAGTAAATTTGGAGGCACTAGGGATATGACTTTTCATCAAGCGTCTCTGGTGATTCTGACGCCAGTGTTAGTATTCTATTGCTTTATGTAATTGCATGTCTATGACTCTTAGGATTTTATCAAGAGATTAATAGGAGTATTATGCAAGAGGCTCAATGAACAGAGCACAATGGAAACCTCTGGAGATATCATTAACTAATGAATGTATATGCTTTAGGTCAGATTGTTTTTATCTAATTGGTATTACTAATCTCAATTTATTTATCCTGAATAAACTCTTTGTCACACACTGGTTTGGTAAACATCTTGTTTTGTCAAGCGTTCTATATATAAAGAATTCCTAGAGGTACTGGATATGAACTTGTTGAATAACAGAAACAAAGAAAGATAGGAAGAAAGAAGAAAATAAGGGAAGAAATAAGAAAAGGAGGGAAGAAGAAGGAAATAAATGCATCTTAACATAATTTGATTTAGAAAATCCTGTTGATTTTCATGAATACTGATTTATTTACTAAGATCTCAAAAACCATCTGCTTAACTCAAAGAATGTTGGCAGGGACTCATCTTAGTAGGGGATGGTTGGTTCTGCTGCATGGCTGCCACTTGTTTGTTAAAACCAAATTATTTTGTCTTAGGAGTTACTATAGTTGACATAAGCTTTTCCTCTTCTTCTAGCTATAAATAAAACACAAATGTTGATAAGGACAAACATTTTTTGTCACTCATGTCATTTTTACCTCAGTTATATAAATGATATTGGGTTTAAGTTCCTATGAAAATTTGCCTAGTTTGGAAGACAGAAGATAAATTTGAACTATATTTTTATTAAACAACCTTAGGTTAGATTTATTCTATGTTTTAATAGTAGCTCTACAATAAGTATATGTTGAATGATTATTATACTAAAATCAATTTAAAATTTACATATATTTTTCTTTTTTTATTTGTCCTAATTAGTTATACCCAAGAGCAGAATGCATTTCTCAACTCATTGTACACAAATGGAGCACAACTTCTCATTTTTCTGACTGTACATGATGCAGAATCACACTGTTTGTGCAAATATACATGTACATAAGGTAATAATGTCCATCTCATTCCACCATCATTACCACCCCCATACCCTCTTCCCTTCCCTCACTATCCGCTACCCAATCAAAAAATTCCTTCATTCTTTCTTAACTCCCCTTCCCCATTTTGGATCAGCATCTGCATATCAGAGAAAACATTTGGCCTTTGGTTTGTTGGGATTGGCTTATTTCACTTAACATGATATTCTCCTATTCCACCCATTAACCTGCAAATGCCATTCTTTCATTCTTCTTTAAGGCTGAGTAATATTCTACTGTGTATATATATATATATATATATCATATACAGTATATATATATATATGTATGTATATATATATAATATTTTCTTTATTAATTCATCTGTTGAAGGGCACATAGTTGGTTCCATAGTTCAGCTATTGTGAATTGAGCTGCTATAAACATTGATATGACTGCATCACTGTAATATGCTGATTTTAAGCCCTTTGGGTATAAACCAAGGAGTGGGAGAGTTGGGTCAAATGGTGGTTTCATTCAAAGTTTTCTAAGAAATCTCCATATTGCTATCCAGAGTGGTTGCACCAATTTTCAGTCCCACTAACAATATATGAGTGTACCTTTCTCTCACATCCTTGCCAACACTTATTGTTGCTTGTATTCTTGATAATTGCTATTCTTAGAGTAGTTTTGACTTACATTTCTCTAATTGCTAGAGATGTTGAACATTTTTTCATATATTTGTTGATTGATTGTTTATCATTTTCTGAGAAGTGTCTGTTCAGTTCCTTAGCCCATTTATTGATTTGGTATTAAGTTTTTTGAATTCTTTATATATCATGGATATTAGTGCTCTATCTGATAAGAGTGTAGTAAAGATGTTCTCCCACTCTGTAGGCACACTCTTCACATTATTGATTGTTTCCCCTGCTGAGAAGAACCTTTTTTAGTTTAAACCCATTCCATTTATTGATTCTTAATTTTATTTCTTGTGCTTTAGGAGTCATGCCCTAAGCTGATATGATGAAGATTTGGGCGTACTTTTTCTTCTATTAGGCATAGGATCTCTGATCTAATTCCTAGGTCCTTGATCCACTTTGAGTTGAGTTTTGTACAGTATGAGACAAAGGGTTTAATTTCATTTTGCTACAAAATTCTCTATTGTATGTTTTTGGCACCTTTGTCTAGTATTACATAAATGTGTTCATGGGGTTTATCTCAGTGTCTTCTATTCTGTACCATTGGTCTACATGTCTATTTTGGTGACAACACCATGCTGTTTTTGTTACTATATCTCCGTAATATAGTTTAAGACCTGGTATTGTGATGCCTCCTGCTTCACTTTTATTGCTAAGAATTGCTTTGTTTCTAAGTTTTCCAAATGAATTTCATGATTGTTTTTTCTAGTTCTACAAAGAATATTATTGAGATTTTAATATGAATTACAATAAATATGTGTAACAGTTTTGGTAGTATTTTCAGTTTGACTATATTATTTCTGCCTATCAAAGAGCATGAGAAATCTTTCCATCTTCTAAGGTCTTTTTCAACTTCTTTATTTAGTGTTTTGTAGTTTTCATATGTAGAGGTCTTTCACCTCTTTTGTTATATTGATCCTAAGTATTTTATTTTATATTTTAGGCTATTGGGTATGGGGTAGTTTTTCTAATTTCTATTTTGGAGGATTCCATCATTGATGTATAGAAATGCATTTGATTTATGGGTGTTGGTTTTTGTATTGTGCTACTTTCCTGAATTCATTTATTAGGTCTAGAAGTTTTCTGGTGGAATTTTTTGGGTCTTCTAGGTATAAAAGCATGTTGTCATGACACAGTGGTAATTTGAATTCTTCTTTTCCTATTTGTATCCCTTTAATTTCTTTTGTCTGTCTAATTGCTCTGGCTAGATTTTCTAGGCCTATGTTGAGTAGAAGTGGTAAAAGAGGGCATCCCTGTCTTATTTCAGTTTTTAGAGGGAATGTTTTCAATTTTTCTCCATTTAAATGATGTTGCCCTTAGGCTTAGCATAGATAGCTTTAACAATGTTGAAGTATGTTCCTACTATCCCTAGTTTTTCTAGTCTTTTGAACATGAAGGGGTGCTATTTTTGTCAATGCTTTTTCTGCATCTACTGAGATGATCATATGATTCTTGTCTTTAATTATTATTATTTTTTTAACATTTACTTTTTTTAGGTGGACACAATATCTTTATTTTATTTTTATGTGGTGCTGAGGATTGAACCCAATGCCTCACACATGCTAGGCGAGTGCGCTACCACTTGAGCCACATCCCCAAACCCATATTTAATTATTTTGTTGTGATATATTATGTTTTTTGATTTCTGTATGTTGGACCAACTTGCATCCCTAAAATGAACCACTTGATCATGATGCATTATGCTTTTGTGTATAATTTGCCAGAATTTTATTGAGAATTTTTTCATCTATGTTCATCAGGGATATTAGTCTCAAGTTTTCTTTGCTTGATATATCTTTGTCTGGTTTTGGTATCAAGGTGATACTAGCTTCACAGAATGAGTTTGGAAGGGTATCCTCCTTTTCTATTTCATGGAATAATTTGAGGATTATTTGAGGAGTATTTTTAAAGGACTTGTAGAACTTGGCTGAGAATCTGTCTGGTCTTGGGCTTTTCTTTATTGGTAGGATTTGATGGCATCTTCTATTTCATTGCTTGAAATTGACGCCTTGAAATTGTGTATGTCCTCTTGATTTAGTTTGGGTAGATCATGTTTATCTAGAAATTTGTCAATGTCTTTAAGATTTTCTATATTTTTGGAGTACCAATTTTCAAAATAATTTCTGATTATCTTCTGTATTTCAGTAGTGTCCATTGTTATATTTCCTTTTTCATTACAAATTTTAGTAATTTGAGTTTTTTTTTCTTTTTCTTCATTAGTGTGTCTAAGGGTTTATCAATTTTATTTATTTTTTCAAAGAAACAGTTTTTCATTTTGTCTTTTTTAAATTGTTTCTTTTGTTTCAATTTCATTGATTTCAGCTCTGATTTTAATTATTTCCTTTCTTATACTACTTTTTGTGCTGATTTGTTGTTCTTTTTGTAGAGCTTTGAGATGTAATGTTAGGTCATTATTTGTTGAATTTTTATTCCTTTAATGAATGAGTGCAGTGCAATGAACTTTCCTCTTAGCACTACCTTCATAGTGTCCTAGAGACTTTGATATGTTGTATCAGTGTTCTCATTTACCTCTAAGAATTTTTTTTATTTCCTCCCCGATTTCTTCTGCTATCCATTTGTCATTCAATAATGTATTATTACTGTCTCCAGATGTTGGAATAGCTTCTCTTTTTAATTTTATTATTGATCTCTATTGTGATCCCATTATGACTTGATAGAATGCATATTAGTATCTCTATTTATTTGTATTTACTAAGAGTTGCCTTTTGACATAACATCTGATCTATTTTAGAGAAGGTTCTATGTGCTGCTGAGAAGAAAGTGTATTTGATCAATGGCAGATGAAATATTCTACATATGTCTGAAGTTGAAATTATTGATTGTATTATTTTGTTCTATAGTTTTTTTTTGTTTAGTTTTTGTTTGGAAGATCTATCCAGTGGTGAGAGAGGTGTGTTAAGGTCACCTAATACTATTGTATTGTGATCTATTTGATTTTTTTTGTATTTTAGGTTTTGTTTATTCATTTTTTTATGTGGTGCTCAGGACAAACTCAGTGCCTCATACATGGTAGGTGGGCACTCTACCATCGAGCCACAATCCCAGCCTCTATTTGATTTTTGAAATTGGGAAGGGTTTGTTTGAAGTACGTAGATGTTTCTTTCTGGCACACATGTTTATGATTGTTGTGTCTTGCCGAAGTATGATTTCCCTTAAGCAGTATGAAATGTCCTTTTTTATCCCTTCTGACTTACTTTGGTTTGAAGTTCACTTTATCTGATATGAGGATGGAAACCCCTGCTTGTTTATGCAGTCCTTGTGAGTGATATTTTTTTTGCCATCCTTTCATCTTCAGTCTGTGGATGTGTTTTCTTAAGAGATGAGTGTCTTGAAGACAGCATATTGTTGAATATTCTTTTAAAATCTAATCCGCCAGTCTATGTCTTTTGATTGATGAGTTTAGGCAATAAAATTCAGGGCTATTATTGAGATATTATTTGTATTCCTGGTCATTTTAGTTTTTTATTTGTTTGTTTGTTTTTAGTTTCTCCTCTGTCTTTTCTTTTAGTGTTGTTCCTCTCTTTGCTAATTTTCATTTTTTAAAATTTCCTCCTCACTGAATATTTTACTGACAATGTTCTTTAGTGCAGGCTTTAAGTTGTAAATTCTTTTAACTTATTTATCATCGAAGATTTTTATTTCATCATCAAATCTGAAGCTAACCCTACCCTAACCCTAACCCTAACCCTAAGAGTTCTGGATATAGCATTCTTGGTTGACATTCATTTTCTTTCAGAGCTTGATATGTGTTGTTCCAGGACCTCCTAGCTTTGAGGGTCTGGGTTGGGAAATCTGCTGAGATCTTAATTGGTTTCCCCCTATATGGAATCTGATACTATTCTCTTATGGCCTTCAAGATTCTATCCTTATTCTGTATGCTAGGCATGTTTATTATAATATGCTACAATGTGGTGTCTTAAAACTATAATGTGAAATGAAAACTCAGGTGCTGAAGGGGGGGAAAAGAAAGTAACAGTTAATTGGGGCTAGTTTGTGTTTTAAGCAAGGTTTAAAAGATTAGAGTTGATAGACATGACACAGAAATAATATCTGGTAAAATTATAGGTAAATTGCTTCTTACTGATGATCCTCTGTAAGCTCCACTCCTACGTCTGCTGAACTTCTAGTGTGCCCTTTCATTATATATCCCCATGACAGTTCTCCAATGTTCTACTCATCACAGTTGTAATTATCTCTTTAGGGTTTATGTGTTGGCCAGACATTCTTCTTTACTATATTTATGGACTGGGAATACATTAGGAACCCAATAATATTTGTAGAATGTATATTTTCCAATTTCTAATAATTAAATGTTTATATTACCAGGTTACATGAGAGCTAATAATTGTTGAATGGTTGGCCAAAGGAATTAATAAGTTTAGTGAAAAGTCAAAGAGCACTGTTTCCCAGAATACCCCTTTTCTATATTATTTTTCCTTTTCACATGGTTACTGCCTTGTTTGACTTCAAAATTTTTTCTTAGGATATTGTTGATGAAATTACTTTTAATCCAATATTTACATTTTTAAAGAAGTTAGTACCTAAAAGAATATACCATTAATGATGAAATTCCATACACTGGTCTGATGGGAAAGATATTCTGTAGAATAGAGGAATTAATTTTTGCTGTCCCTAAAAGCAAACTCATATTACTGCCCCTTCTGCTCTTTCTTCCTTCCTTTCTACAAATATTGAGCATTCATGTGCCAAACTGTTGGGAATTAGAAAGCAAAACAGCTAGCAGTAAAGGGTAAGGGTCATTAGATGGGGAACCTCTTGGGCCCAGACAGCATAATTTGAGTTTGAAATTCCATGCCAAAGAGATTAGCTAGGCAGCAATAGCAAAAATTCTAGAATTTATTTAGCCAAAGTTGGTGGAACAAATTATAATGATATGCCTTTATATGTTTTCTGCTTACTTTTTGAAGACAAAAGAAAAATTAGGGGAAGGTAGACAAATTGTCTTAACTGAACAATGGAAAATATGTAATGAGGAGCACAATCAGCTGGTGCTTTTATTTTATTGTTTAGGGCAAATTTTGGTGGTGTTGCAGGGTTATAATTCTTGTCAATTAACTATGATGTTTGTTCTAGTTCTTTGCTGACTAGGGCAGATCAGTGAAGGTCATAAAATTATAAAACCAAACTCAAAATAAAACCAAAAATAAACTAAAAAATAAAACCAAACTCTTGCCAATTTTTTTTTGTTATTTGCAGTTCCTTATTTATTTTATATTAAGTTATCCCTATAATAAATAGAACATCTTCTATCCTTGAGGCCTACTTCTTTGGAAAGGAATTCTATAAAGCAAAAAAGTAAAATATTTTAGAATATTTGAACAATATATCCCTAACAGATTTGTTATGCCCATGGGACATGAAAATAATTCATTTATTCAGTAACACTTTGTTCAATTGTGGAAGAAAAATATTATGCACTAATGTGTTAGGTATGTTGAACATGAAAGCCTCCCTGCCATTCAATTAAGTACTTCCAGGGGAGACGCTGTTAAGGTCACTATTACCCTATACAATGGCTTTAAATAAGTTAGAAATGGATATCTCCTTTGGGATAGATTCTGCCTCCATTTAGAACTATTGCTTGCCTTTGGAGTTAGGGCTAGAATTCAGTGTCTGATTGCTTTCTAGGAATGATGTCTCATGTTATGGTTTGGATATAAGGTGTCTGTCTCCCAAAAATCCCACGTGTGAGACAATAGAAGAGGGTTCAGAGGAACAATGATTGGGTTGTGAGAATCTTAACCCAATCAGTGAATTACTCCCCTGATGGTATTGACTAAGTGATAACTGGAGGAAATTACAGTATAGCTGGAGGAGGGACATTAGAGGTATGGCTTTGGGGTATATATTTGTATTTGGCAAGAGGAGAACTCTCTCTGCTTCCTGATCATCAGGTGAGCTGCTTCCCTCCACCACACTCCTCTGCCACAATAATCAGCTTCACCTTGAGCCCCAAGAAATGTAGCAGGCCTTCTATAGACTGAGACCTCTGAAACAGAGCTCCTAAATAAAATTTTTCTCCTCTACAATTCTTCTGGTCAGGTGTTTTAGTCACAGAAGTAGAAAAACTGACTAAAACGGCTCACAAGTACACACAGGATTCCAGTTTTTATATTCTTCTTGATTTCATTTTTATGAAAGAGGGATTAGATCATCTCCCTTGGGCAGAGATAAACTTCTTAGGCAAGACCTTGTGATTTATGCTGTCAGATGACAAAATTAAAGCAAATTTAAAAATCTTATCTGGCTTTTATTTGTAATTCTAGAATTGGTCAACACCTCACTCTAAAAATTGAATATATGTTCTGATGATCTGGTCAGAGGAGTTTGGCTTTACAGACAGGGCTGAAGAAAACAGAAACAGAACAAAAAGCAGACTGGCCATTTCAAACTTAATTTTCTTGTTAAGATTAAAGTAGAGTGGACTTCCTTACCATGTGGTTCAAACTGACCTGTTTGAGATTTTTGACTCTCTGATTCTTCAACTCTTTCTTCTTTCCTGATTTCTTGGAAGGTGAGATAAACCATTATGTTCCATGCTTGGTGGAATGAAACTTTAGCATGCTTAACTTTATTTGGTTTAGACTTATCAGTTCAATCTAATGGCCTCCCATGAATTTATTTAATAATACTCAAAACAAAAGCAAACAAGAAATGGAAAGAATGATTGAATGATAATGGGCATTTTCCACCTGTAATTTCCTAACCTTCACAAGAGTCTTATAATGTAGGCATTATTATGTAAAGTTTAGTCATTAAGAACAAGGTGTTTAGAGGTTAAATGATTTACTTCAAGACGAAAAGCTACACTGTAAGTGGCAAAATCTTATGCAAGCTGAGATCTAACTCCAAAACCCAAAATAATTTTGGTTTACATACTTTAGTATAGTTGAAGGAATTTCCCTTTATTTACCCCTCCAAGATTATATTTACTGGAAATTTTACTACAGATACCTCCTGGAGACCATCAGTGTCCCACTGGCATAGGAATCTCAACCTAAGGGCACCTATTCCATTTACACATCTTGCTTATTTATCCTCTCCCTGATCATGCCAGAGATGTTTAGTCCTCTCTCTGAATAATCATTTTTACTTGTTTGAGATTATCTCGACCTGCTATACTACACCTAACCTGGAGCTAATCTATACCTAACTTCTCCCACCTTAACCTTTCTCCCTAAAGCACAACTAAATCATTTCATATTCTATGGCAGTTTACTGTTTTTTCTTCTTTAGATGTTTTCTAACCCTGTTCTGATCCTTTTGCTTCACTCTATACTTTCCTTATGCATTATACAGAGATCCTTTACTTTCAATTTCCAGAGCATCTTCTGGGCTTTCCCTTCCTGCTGGTTTAATGGAACTCCTGAATCCTGGAATGGTACAACCATGGATTGCCTATAGTTATCAGTGATCCCATTTTGTTTGTTCCATAGCCTAGTAGGGAAGAATACTGACCCATCTATTTCTGTTATTGAAATGTGTCCCTGGAAACTTGTGGCATTTTTGTGTACATGATTAGGGTATCTAGAGCTACTAGAATACAGATAGGCCAAAAATTTTGCTATTTTTTCTGGTATAGTATGGTATATATGGAAAACATTTTAGAATGTTAAACCATTTTAGAAACCCTTGAAATGCATGCCTTTCTTAATGTAGTACTTTCTTTTACATATTACATGTTCAAGAATGCTAATGAATATTGGCTTTGTTTTACTTGATAGACTTGTACTTCATTTCCATTGCCTTTCTCTAGATTTATCTTCTTCAGGCAGGTGGAATAAATGAATGAATTATAAATTGTCATGTACTGAATGGAACCATGAGCCAGCTGTCTATAGCTGTATTATTATTAATCATCTATTTTCATCCTTTTATTCAACTCAACTCTGCTATTTTACCTGACAGATTTGGAATTTCCACCCCCAGATTCTGACTGTAAAGTCCATACATTTTTTTTTCAATATTTCTTTGGGTTCAATTTTGGGCTCCCCTCTAAAGGGGGAATAGATTCTGTCTTTTGTAAAATGAACCCATGTGACATTAGCAATCAAAATGTGCTAGAATAGAAAGGAAGGCAAGTTATGTTTTATACACACACACACACACACACCTTTAAATTAAAGTACTGTGGGTGTGTATAGACATATATATGTGAATGTATATCCCATTATATATATATATATATATATATATATATATATATATATATATATATATATCACAATGAATATAGGAACAGTACTTTTCGATCTTATGATGATAGATTTTCTACAACTATCAAAAATGAAGTACTTCCTCTGGTTCTTTTTTGTATTCTGTGCCATTCTCCCCTAGAGCAAAAGAATGATGAAGCAAATTAAATTCTAACCAAGGAAAAAATGAATGCCTTTAAGCTTATTTCTCTCCTCTGAAGGCAAGTACTTCAACAGCCCACTTACCCTTTACCTCCAAATATGCAGTGATCTAAACAAACAAAACCCACCCAACTTCACAAGAGCAATGGTGAGAGACTTGAAGTTGGTTATTGTGAATAACTCAAGGGAATATTTTCTTTTTTTTTTCTTGTGAAAGTTCTTTATTGGACTACAGGGCTGAGATAATAGGTAGTCCGTAAGGTTGGACAAAGGCAGGTGAGTAATCATCATAATCAAATGTATGAGATTCATGAGTGGCTTGTCTTCAAAAGGGAATATTTTCTATATTACCTCTTTTCAGTTGTTGATAAGGGAAAAATTTAAGAGGCCAAAGTTCTATTCCTTATGCAATATAGAGCACACATAACAAATGTTGGTTGAATGTCGCATACATTTGCTGTACTCCATCAGAAGTTAAGTATATTTCTTATGGAAATATGAAGAATAAAAGTAAAGAAGTGTAGGGGCTTTTTTAGACTCAGATAGGGCTAGTGTACAGGTGCCCAGAGTTCTTTCATCTTGACCTACTAAAAGGAAAAAAGTTAAATAATTAAAATGTCCTGCAATTAATAGTAACTTGGAATTATGTCAATAGCTCTATCAATTACAGTAACCTTCCTTCTTGGTTCTAGTAAGTTCAGCTGATACTAAATACACCCACGTAACCAAAGAGATAGGTAATTTAGCAAGGTTCTAAGGAGACCTATAGGAGTAATCAAATATTGGAAAGTGTTTTCAGAGGAAGTTAAAATAGTATGGTTTTGCAGTCTGAGGAAGAAAACACTGAGGGCTTTTTAAATAGTATTTTTAAAAACTATGAAAGACTTTATGCATAAGCCAGACCCAGTGGAACACACCTATAACCCCAGGGACTCAGGAGGCTAAAGCAGAAGGATTTTAATTTGAAGCCAGCCTCAGTAATTTTATTGAGACCCTGTCTCAAAAAAAAAAAAAAGAAAAGAAAAGAAAGAAAGAAAAAGAAAAGAAAAGGAAAAGGGGCTGTGGATACAGCTCAGTGTTCAATGGTAAAGCATGCCTGAGTTCAAAAATCCCAGTACAAAACAAAAACAAAAAGCAAAATATGTTTGTAAAGATTATCAGCCTGGGACCATTCTGTGTCTAATTCAGATGTAGAGGTTCTCAAACTATATATGCTTAGGTTCTGCCTCACCCAGGAGCTACTGGATTCAGATTTCAGTGGGGGATGAGGGATGAGGCTCAGACCACTATGTTTTTTGAAAGTTTTTCTGATGTTTTGCATGTACAGCTAAGATTGAGAACAATTGTTCTTGTCACTGACTAAATATGTGGGTGTTTGCAAGCTTTTTATATACCAGGATTTCTTATCATAAAATACTCAGTACAGCTCATAGGCAGTGGCAATCAAGTTGTCCCTAAAATGAAGCTTCTACTGTGCTCCTGAAGTAGTGTTTGATTCTTACATGGGATCTCTTCATTCTCAAAACAACCTTTTTAGAAAGGTATTATCATTTTCATTTTCTAAATGAAAAAATGAACATTCACAAAGTTTCAATGACTTGCCGAACATAGTAAACTACAGGAACCAGGATTTGAATCCAAATCCATTTTTAGTAAAATGGACCCAAAATCTCCTCAAACTTCAAAATTAATTCTGGAAAATGGATCTGAAAACCAAAAGGCAATTGATATAAAATCCTACTATATCAACTGTCTCTGATACCGGAATTGAGGCAGAAGAGTTGAAATATATTGGTAACTGGCAAAATTTACTGATTTCTCTTTTTGTTCATACCAACAAACTATATGCTTATTCATATGTCATCCATTTATTTATTTGTTTATTTATTTGTTTATTATTTGTTTATTTCCTTGTAGAGAGTGGTACAATCCAAACAAGAAGTTGATGCATGCCTCAAAGTTCTGGCAGTTTACATGTTTTCTCTAGACTTTAATTTCTACTCGTGCAGAGTTTCAAGGTTAAGTATCATTGAGACATGAGAATCTTTTTAGATCTTTCATGAGCATGCACAGAGCCAAATATGCATGTGTGGCCTTTTCAATCCACAGAAATATGCTGAAACTTTCCAAAAATTTATATGAATATCTTATTACTCAGATTTTTCTTTCAAATTTTTTTGGACAACCATTTTATCTACACACTGGCTTTGGCAGCAATAATGTTGAATAGCTATAATGTTAAACATTTGATTCTGATTGGTTTTAGCTAACATCTTGAATATAACACCTTTCCCCTGAGTAAGTTATGTACCAGGTAAAATAGAGACAAGTCCTAAAAGTAAGGCATTTGTATAGAGCTGCTGAACATTATTGAGAATTCTGTGTGTGTGTGTGAGGCTTCTTGCTGAGCTCGGAACCCATTGGGCTCCCTTTAGTGGACAAGTCTGCTGGTTTTAATACTTAACATTATTGTGAGGCTGTTGTGGAATTGGGGAGAGAACAATGGGATTGAAGCAAATTAAAAACACCATAGTTCTTACTGTTTGCACAAATATTCTGTTAATTTTCTTGAATAAATACTTGATAGATTGTTGCAGATCTTTCAGTGGGTTCTAGAGTTTTGGAAAAGTTAACTTTTCAAATTTTTGAGTATTCTTCTTGCTTTTAAGAAGGTGTGGGGTTTGGGAGATCTTTATTTCACTATTGTAGAAATGCTTCTTCACTAGTCATTCAAATAGTTGGAGAACTTCAATAGTCCGAGCTGTGAGTTCAAATTCAGTGTTAGGCTGATCTAACAGGCATATGAAATAAAGTGCTGGCATAGAGTCATCTGGAAAGTAAATTAAAGTAGTGAGGTTGGTATATTCAAGGCTAAAGTAGAAAATTTTACTTTGAATAAAAAATATTTTGAAAGAACTTTAGTTCTTGGGCCAGGAATAATGTGAGGAGAAAGTATTCAAAGATTTTTCTGATATCTGGGCATAGGATGATGTGAAGCTGTGCAAGGATGAAGATGAGCTCAAAAGCAGTGGGAATAATCTGCATGTTTGGCATTGAACCCTCCCTTAACCTGGCAGCAGTGGACATGGAAAGAGGAGGGTGGTAGACTTGATCTTAGGGGTCAGGAAATGAGAGAAGTTTCAAAGGATGCAAATGATGCCACTCTGCTATGCCAGGATGCTAGTAGAGTAACAATACTAAGTGTATTGGAAAAGCAGACACATGGTAAATCCTTATTTTGATAACTTAAAAGATTCCTTCATTTAGCTAATGATTTCTTAAGCTCCTTGCAGATACATGATTATAAAGATTAAATGATTGGAGGTTGATCATTAAAACCAGAATTTTTTATGACATTAAATGCTGATTATCCCCTCCTAAATTACATTAATAAAAAAAAAGAAAAAACGTTTTTTAAATACCCAAAGATGTTCTAAAATATTTATCATCTTAATTTCCTTTTCTAACATGTGATTCTCTTGGAAAGCAAATGTAAGAATTCTAAGAGTATGTCTTAATGGATCTTAATTACTGTGAGTGGAAGTGAGAGGTTCATGGCTTTGAATGTTTATTAATAGACCAACTAAAAGAATCCTGGGTTCAAGCACTGCTTATTACTTAGAACACTGTGCTTTTCTTTCAGCGTGTATATTTGTCATTTTTCCATTGACTTCTTGCCTTACATTTTCTTCAGTTCTTGATAAGAGAAAAACTAGATCACTAACAACGAGATAGTCACTTTATCCATATAATTGAGAAATGTTAATTCTTATTTGGAATCAAAGTCAAATTTCTCTACCTTGATCTAATGAAGGATTCTCATTTAGTTTTCATTTTTATGCATACTTGTAATAATTTTAAGACTAGAGGTAGCAATACTTTAAAATATTAGAATCACAATATAGTCTTTATCAATATTTGAATAATTATAGTAACCATTCAAGAACAAAACCTTATCTGTAGATTAAGTAAATAAAAGATTTTATATATCCATATGCATATTTATTATTTTTAGTTTTTCCTAAGTGGAAATTGATTGTTGCTTTTTGTGCACACACACACACACACACACACACACACACACATATACACCTGTTGGAGTTGGGCAAAGAAAGCAAGATTATTTTCCTTGCTTTCATATTGTGTATGTGTGTGTAAAGCCATTCATTGAGCTTCTCTCTATTCCTGCTCTTTCCTGGGGAGGGTTAACTTATTTGTAAATTTGGGAGCAGGAACTGAGAGCATGTATCATTTACTTTTTTGTGTGTGTGTGATCTTGTTACCTGCAAAGAGTAAGTGAAGTAAATTTAGCAGTGAAGAATCTGGTAAGGAAAACTGATGCCAATCTACCTAATTCTAGGGTTTAATAGTAAGAAGCATGTTTCCAGTTGCTTTTATGTGCTTCATTACAGAAATTATTTTAGGGATTTCACTATTTCCAATTTCATCTGGGGGATACAAATTTTCCCAGAAATAATAAACGTTTATTTATTTTTGAAATGGTATTATTACCTTCTTCAGGTGGTTTTTAAACTCACAGATTATTTTTCCTTAAAAATAATATACATGTAAGTTTTTAAAAACCAAGCAAAACAAAAGAGAATATGATCTCATTCCCCAATGGTAAAATCAAATTTTCTAATCATTTCTTCCAGAAATATTTCATGCATGCATAATGTATGTGCCTGTTTTTTTCCCATAAATGTGAACATGGATTACATATTTTTGTTCCTTTTGTCTTAGCTCACCATATTGATACCTCTACATTTATCTCAGTTTTAAACATCTGAATCATGATGATTGCTACATTTATTGATAATGTAGGTGCTTAGATACTACACTAAACACATTGCACAATATATTTAATTTTAATTCAAATTTATTTATGTACTTTATTATTTCATTTTTAACTACCGACAAAACTTTGAGGTTGATACTGTTACTATTCTAATTTTCCAGATGCAGAAACTGAAATTTTGCAAAGGCAACTTTGCTAAAAAGGCAGACCTGGGATTCAGACTCTGTGCTCATACTCTTTTGAGTACTATTCCAGTGTTTTTCAAGTATATTTCACCAACTAATTGCATCAAAATGAAGTAGAATACTTGTAAAACATAGCTCTCTAGGTTCACCATTAGAGATTCTATTTAGTAAGAATTTAAAAGAGAATCAAAAATCTGTGTTATTTACAAATGCTTCAGGTGGATTTTATATAGTCTAAAGTCAGAGAATCTCAGCATTTTCTTTTATTACCTGAATAATACTTATTAAATGATCTCTTAAAGATGAACCTAAAATAATTTCTAGTCTTTTAATATTGTAAATGATACATTCAATATACACCATCGGAAGTATATTCTTATTTGCATTTATAAGTTTTACTGTAGAAAAGAATTCTATTTCTGTAGAATTCCTGGGTCAGTTTTCTCCTGGCACTTATTATGTAATCTGTTGTTTTCCTACTGATTTGAATTACCGGCTTCATTTATAATTAATTTCTCCAATTATTGGAACTTTTTGTTTCTCTTTATGTATATCTTCTATTCTACTGCCTTTCAATTATTATAGCAGAACCATTTATATTTATTTAAATATTTGGTAAAGGCTTATCTCCAATACCTCCACTACTTTTCTGTTTTCAAAAATGGATACCTGGCTACTGTCATACAATTATTTTTCCAAATGCATTATAGGATTACTTGTCAAGATCCAAGATAGTGTAGGAGGGAAATACTAGTTCAGTAGGGCTGCATTGAGTTTAAGAATTATAAAGAATCACCCTCTTTAAAATATTAAGCCATGTTACAAAATAACAAGGTGTATTTTCCCATTGGTGTCCAGTTTTATGCCCCTCTCTCAGCCTGTACTTCCATTCTGCTTGTGTTATATGAGTTTTCTGTTGTTACTGTAGCAAATTGCCACAAATTTAGTGGTTTACAAAACAACACAGATTTTATTACTTGATAGTTCTGGAGGTCCAAAATGGGTCTCATTAGGCTAAAGTCAAAGAAGGCTGCTTTCCTTTCTGGAGGCTCTAGGAGAGAATCTGTTTTCTTACCTTTTCCAATTTACGTGAGCTGATTTCGTTCCTTGTCTCATGGCTAATTTCCAAATCCAAATCTAGCACCTTGAGTAAGTCTGACACTGACTCTTTTTCCTTCTTCTATTTATAAGAACCTTTCTGGTTACACTGGGCTGCCTGAATAATCCAGGATGATCTCAAAATTTATTTGCAAAGTCCTTTCTGCTACATAACAAAATACATTCACAGGATGCAGGATTAGGACATGACTTTTAGGGAGGCTATTATTCAACTGACCACTGTCATGAATGCTGTTTTCCATAGAATTGCCCTGCCGTCAATCATCCTTTTCTACCACTCAAAAGTCTCTCTTAAGAATCTCCTTTTTAAAAGTTATTATTATTATTCTATATTTATATTGTTATGTTCTTGACTTGAATGTCATTGTAAATCTTTTGAGATACTTTCTTTTGATATTGTGGGAATGTGGCAGAGGAGTCAGACCACTTCCAAAAGCTTTTATCTATTTTGAGTCATTTGAATTGTGAGTCATCACAGTTGAAAGACCCATAAACCTACACTCCCTGGTGTTAGTATTACTTTCCCCATTATCAGAAAAAGAATTTTCGAAGCACAGTATCAGGTAGCTTGTATCATAGTATTAACATAATACTTCTCTTGATTGTCTTAATTTACCTAGCATTTTAAAACGCATCTAATTCAAACTGTCATCTTTTATGCACAGGAAATACCTTGTGTCAATCAGGGTATGCTTGAAGACTCCAGGGGTTAAGAACCTGCTACTTATGAAGCAGTAGATTTCATCCTGGGAAGCTCTAATTGTTAGAAACCTCATCTTCAGCTGAAATCTTCTCCCTATTATTATTATTTTTTTCATCCTGTTTCTACCCCCTTGGAGACAGAGAACAATTCTAATCTGTATTTATCTTTTTTAAAAAATAACCTTTATTTTATTTTTATGTGGTGCCGAGCATTGAACCCAGTCTCTCTTGTGTGCTAGGTGAGCTCTCTACTACTGAGTCACAACCCAGCTCCTCTTCTACCTTTTAAATATGTGTAAAACATGTTTCTTTACATCTCTTTTTCTTCTCCTTCTCTTTCTTCTCCTCCTCTTCCTCCTCCTTTTCCTCCTCCTCCTCCTCTTTCTCCTCCTCCTCCTCCTCCTCCTCCTCCTCCTCCTCCTCCTTCTTCTTCTTCTTCTTCTTCTTCTTCTTCTTCTTTTTCTTCTTCCTCCTCCTCCTCTTCCTCCTCCTCCTCCTCTTCTTCTCCCTCTCCTCCCTCTCCTCCTTCTCTTTTTCTCCCTTCTCCCTACCTCCTTCTTCTTTTTCTTCTTGTCCTCCTTATGTGACACCAGTTTAATGCTCACCATTGTCTGCCCCCCATGTCTAGAGAAAATAATCCATTTGGTCTTTGCCCCTCATCATATGTTGCCCCCCCCCCCAAGCCAAGTGCAGCTGTCTGGTCTTTGTGCACTACTGACCTTTGTGTCCATTTCATTCTACCATTTTTCTTAGCCCCATGCATTCTCCCCTCCCCTTTGCTCTATCTAGAGTTCTTCTAATCCTGCCATGCTCCAGCCCCCCCACCCACCCCATTATGAATCAGCATCCTTATATCAGAGAAAACATTCAGCGTTTGGTTTTTTGGGAACTTCACTTAGCATTATATTCTCCAACTCCATCCATTTACCTACAAATGCCATGAATTTAGTCTCTTTTAATGTAGAATAGTATTCCATTGTGTATATATATCACATTTTATTTATCCATTCATCTACTGAAGGATATCTAGTTTGGTTCCACAGTTTAGCTATTGTGAATTGTGCTGCTACAAACATTGATGTGGCTGTGTCCCTGTAGTATGCTGTCTTTAAGTCCTTTGGATATAGATCAAGGAGTGGGACAGCTGGGTAAAATGGTGGTTCCATTCCCAGTTTTCCAGGAATCTCCATACTGCTTTCTATATTGGCTGCACCAATTTGCAGTCCCACCAGCAATGTATGAATGTGCTTCCCCCCCCACATCCTCGACAACACTTACTGTTGTTTGTATTCTTTTTTGAAAACCACAGATAAAAAGTTTAATTTCAGAAACTGAATCCATCATTTATAAATACACTAAAGCACAGTCCACTAGAATTGAGAGCCAGTGTAGGTACAGTATTCAACAGAAGGACAGCTTCCTAGAGGGCCATGGCAGAGGAGCACGTCACCTCACCCACAGCATCCAATGGTCTGAAGTGACACAAGAACCTTTTTCAGATGTTAAAGCAAACACTTTGAAGATGTATTGTTAAAAAAATCTGACAACTGATAATTTCACTCTGATGTCCTGGGATTCTAAAATACCCAGTGATGGCCAAATATTCCCTATTATAAAAAAAGAAAAATCTAAATGCCTAGCCTCACCGCTGTAGCCTGCCAGATGCCCCCGTTGGTCACCACCACCTCCAGGGCCCTGCAGTGGTTCCAGCACCTGGGTCAACACACAGAGCTCCACTGCTCAGGGATGCTCCCTCAGAGGCACCAGAGGCTGTCAACCGGGCACCTGTTGCACTGCCATGCTCTGCCCTGGCTGAACCCTCAGCATGGACACACTCTGGACTCTGATCTGATCTCAAGGAGTCAGGACAGATAGTCGGGGACCTATGAGTGAATGAACGGACCATGCAACCCTGAATGCAAAGACCTGAAATGGAACGTGTCCATGACCACGTCACTGCAACTGCACACTCCGTGGTGACTCACCCAAGTACAGTTTTTGTTTTCAAACACTTTGTCTTTGTGGTAAACAGTTTGTATTCTTAATAGCTGCCATTCTAACTGGAGTGAGATCTCCGTCATGTCAGATTAGGCCCCAACTTCCTTAATAAGACTCCTTATAGGGCAAGAATTAAAATTAAGAATCAATAAATGGGATGGATTCAAACTAAAAAGCTTCTCAGCAAAAGAAATAATCAATTATTTGAATAGAAAGCTTACATTTTGGGAGCATTTTTTTTACCACACACACTTAGAAAACTAATCTCTAGAATATATAAAGAACTCAAAAATTTTAACACCAAAAATAAAAAACCACAAATAACCCAATCAAAAAATTGGCTAAGGAACTGAACAGACATTTCTCAGAAGATGATATACAATCACTCAACAAATACATGAAACATTCAACATCTCTAACAATTAGAGAAATGCAAGCCAATACTGAATTTTTATAGCTCATTTCTTTACTGAAGCTTAGGACCTTATTTTTAATCACTTATAAACTTTGACTTGCTAGATGGTTTTAAACATCTATAAAAAAACATTGTAAACAACTTATGAAAGCATGTTATACAGGCTTTGATTATACATAGATTTCAAAAGCATATAGTACTATAAACCTACTCTTTATTGATACTTATGCATACGGTTAAATTTTAATAACAATTGAGGGAATTTTAAAAACAAAGTTTAGAACAGCATTTATCTCTGCTAGGTAAAGGAGATGGATGGATCAGAGAGAGGAACAGTGGTTTGGGTGTAAGGGTGTGTTTCAAATGTTAAGTGGTAATGATCAATCCCTTGAAACTAAGTAGTGTGCACACATGGATTAATTTTTTTATTATCGAGCATATTTTCCTTTGAGGGATATTTGGCCTCTTTTGTGATATGAAATATTTGGTTCCATAAGTATGGATTTATTGTCTTTGTGTTTTATCTCCTTTCCTTTAAGTGAGCTCTCATTTTCCACGGGAAGCTTTGTACTTCAAAAATTATCTTCCAATGAGAAATTTTGGCACTTTCTTAGGGAGCATAAGAAGGAGCACTTCATGACTGTTTCAGATATTTTTTTTCTTTTGTGAATATATCCATACATGCTTGCAGAGGTAAACACTGTGAGGAAAATTCATAGCTCTTAGATGCCATTAGTTTTCTCAGCATACTCAATTTTCATGTGATATTTTTCTTTCTTTATATTTTCTAATTTTATTTAATAAATATACCTCCTTTTAATTGTTCATTATAGATATACATAATCTTGTTCTTGATTTTGGTATAATTATTCAAGCATAGAATATGATTTGCTCCAGTTTAGTCCCCAGTACTGTGCCTTTCCCTTGGTTCCTCCTTCCCACTCTTAAATTTTTTCTACTCTACCAATGGTTTTTCTATTTATTTACAGTTTTTAAAATTAATGCATTATGTATATACATAAAGGTGAAATTTACCGTGGTATATTCATATATGTACATAGAAAAGTTTGGTTAGATACATTCCACTGTTCTTACCTTTCCCTATCCCTCATTCCTCCCCTTCAATTCCCTTCCTCTACTCCATTGATCTCCCTTCTGTTTTCATGGGTTTCTCCTTTCTTTTCCTTCTTTCCTTCCTTCCTTCCTTCCTTCCTTCCTTCCTTCCTTCCTTCCTTCCTTCCTTCCTTCCTTTCTTCCTTCCTTCCTTCCTTTCCTTCCTCCGTCTCTTTCTTTTCTTCCTTTGTTTTTCTTCCTTATTTTGGTCTAGCTTCTGCATATAAAAGAAAACATATGACTCTTGACTTTGTGGTTCTGATTTATTTCACTTAGCATTCATCCATTTACCAGAAAATGACATAATTTTATTCTTTATGGCTAAGTAAAACTGTATTATGTGTGTATGTATGTGTGTGTGTATAATATATATATATATATATATATCTATATATATATATATCTATATATATATATAAATCACATTTTCTTAATCCATTCATCTGTTGACAGGATCCTAGGCTGTTTCCAAGTTTGGCTATTGTGAATTTCACTGCTGTAGACATTGATGTGGCTGCATCCTTATAGCATGCTGATTTTAGATCTTTTGTATAAATATGAAATCATATGGTGTTTCCCTTTCACGTTTTTTGAGGCATGCCCATACTGCTTTCCAGAGTGGTTGTTCTAATTTGCAGTTCCACCAACAATATATAAATGTACCTTTTCCCCCACATTCTCACCCAAATAATGATTGACATTCTGACTGGAATGAGATTAAATCTCAGTGTAGTTTTGACTTGCATTTCCCCGATTGCTAGAGACATTGAATATTTTTCATATATTAGTGACCATTAATATTCTTTGAGAAGTGTCTCTTTAGTTCTTTTGTCCACTTATTGAGTTAATTGGTTGTTTCATGTTAATTTTTTGAGTTCTTACATATTCTGGGCATTAATCCCCTATATGAGGAGCAGGTGGCAAAGATCTTTCATTCCTCTTCTTGCTCAGAATAACTTCATACTTTTTATTATTTACTGTTTATTTTACTTTATTGTTTACTAAAAAGCAGAAGCTTTTTAATTTGATGTCATTTCACTTATAGATTCTTGGTTTTATATCTTATGTTCTAGGAGTCTTGTTAAGGAAGTAGATGTCTGTGCCAATATATTGGAGTGTTAAGCCTACATTTTCTTCTAGCAGTTGCAGAATTTCTGGTCTAATTCTTAGAGCTTTGTTCCACTTTGATTTGACTTTTGTGCAGGAAGAGATATAGGGATCAAATTTCATTCTTCTTGATATTGATATCCAGTTTTCCCAGCACCATTTGTTAGAAGGCTATCTTTTCTCCAACATAAGTTTTTGGCACCTTTGTTAAATATCAGATGATTAAGTATGTAAGGTTGTCTCTGTGTCTTCTATTCTATTGGTCTGAATATCTGTTTTGTGCCAAAACCATGCTGTTTTTGTTACTGTATCTCTGTAGTATAATTTGAAGTTCAGTATTATGATGCCTCCAGCATTCCTCTTCTTGCTCAGAATAACTTTGACTATTCTGCATCTCTCATTCTTCCAAAAATTTTTGAACTATTTTTCTACTTCTGTGACAAATGTCATTGGTATTTCATTGAATTTGTGTAACACTTTTTTTAGTATGGCCATTTTTAAATATTAATTCCGCTTTTCCAAGAACATAGGGGGTCTTTCCATCTTTTAAGGTCTTCTTCAATTTCTTTCCTCTGTATTCTATAGTTTTAATTGTAGAGGTCCTTCACATTCTTGGTTAAATTTATTCCAAAGTATTTAGTTTTTTTAAAAAAATTCTTATTTATCTATTTTTATGTGGTTCTGAGAATTGAACCTAGGGCCTCGCACATGCTAGGCAAGTGCTCTACCGCTGAGCCACAACCCCAGCCCCAAAGTATTTAATTTTTTGAGGTTATTGTGAATGTGATAGCTTTCCTAATTAAACATTTTAATGGGAAGGTAAATTAGCCCATTCTGTGTGGTTAAATTCAATGTTTTTTTTCAAAGATTTAAAAATCCTTATAATTCTTCATAAACATAGTAAAATTTCAACTTCACCAAATCCATGCATTGTTCTGATGAATTTAATTTAGGATAAATTAGGATTTTAGCTACAGACTCTTTTTTTCATAGACTCTTCAATTTTATTGTTTTTTTTTTTTTTACTCCCCTCCCTGAATCTTACTATGTTGCACAGGCTGGGCTTGGACTTGAGATTTCCTGCCTCAGCCTCCCAAATAGCTGTATCAGTTTTCTTTGATAAGCAAAGCAGTAAACAATAACAAACAAACATAAAGGCAATATCATGGGCGTCTGAAAAGGTCATAATAATTTCCATAATCAGTAGTTAGATTTGCTTAGAGACACTTAAAACTGTTAAGTTAGTCAATAAATATTTATTGATCACCTACTATGTGAAAGCACCTGTATTGCTTCTTTGGATACAGTGGTGTGGTGTACAAGACAAATTTTAGCCTTTACAGGGCTTATGGCATTGTGCATAGTTTCATCCATAATTTTATCCATAGATAATTTTATCCATAGATAATCCATAATAATTAATGCCTCAGTAATGAGGCATTCCTTTTGTTAGTTTCTGATGCTACTTATTTGATAATGATTTATCAATACATTTTAATTTTAATAGATAAGCAATATTATTAATTTATGAAATATTATTTTTATATTAAACTGAATTTGCCCTTCTTGACTTATAAACATTAGTTATTATTTTGCCATACAAACTTTGGATAAATCTACCAGAGCAACCTCTGCCCTTCCCTTCCCTTTGTAGGACAGCTCTTGAGGGAGAGACTTTTCAGTATGTTGAGGAAACAATCCTGGCTGTGAAGCTTCTGTGGAAGAACACTATGGTTCCTTTCATCATTTCTTGTTTGACATGGTTTTAAAATCATATACCATCCTGATTGCTTTCCTCTGGATGCTTTCTACTTTGTCACTCTTTGTTGTTAAAAATAAATTACTCCCAATTTCCTGCTTTCAATAGAGAAGAGTGAACATAATTGACTCTTTGATGTGTGAGGGTCTGGTTTGGTCAGAAAGCAATTATACTGACCTTGAATTCTGTACTGTAAATATCATTATGGAAGAAGAAGGAGCTTATACTAAATCTTTATCAAACTTTTCATATATCTTGGAAGATTTCTTTTGAAAATATGAGTTTATTTTCTTATTTATTTCTCAGTATTGAAATAAACTTTATTTAGATAACAAAGATCAAAAGATAAATCATGATTACTTTTGAAATTCTTCATGCAGTTAATGTATCTTCTCCAGATTATGAACCTCCTGAGAGCAAGGATTATGTTTTATTTGTTTTTAAAAATCTCTGATACTTAGCACAGTCATACACACACACACACACACACACACACACACACACACACACGCCCCCCGATATGAAAAATGTCCAATTTTGGTGACCAATTGATATAAAATGAAATGAATTTCAATTTTTAAAATACATTGAAGTATCTGACGTATAGAATTGGACCACATTTTGTCCTGACTTGAAAAGGGTAACCTTAGTAAATTAATTAACAGTACACACAGAAAAATGCTGGTGTTTTGGATGGTAATAATTTTAACTTAAATGACAGAAAATGCTTGCCTCAGCTCTATGAACAAAATTACATCAAGACAGGAGACTGAATATAGCCTCAGCTCTGAAAATGCCTCCGTATAAGCTTCTTCTCTGAGGAAAATAGTTTCCTAAAAGCTTCCCATCAAACTTCTGCTATGTATAAATGGCCAATGTTTCATCATGTGGCTATCTCTAAGAGGCAAGCAAAGTGGAAATGACTGTTGATTAAACAATAGTTTGTACCACAACTAGAAAAAATTCATACATTACAAGAAGAAGGGAAGACATTACTAGTTCAGGAACAAATTCAGGGAAACTAAGTTAGAAGATCACTTTTAAAATCATCACTGGTGATGCTGGATCATACAGTTCAAGCAAATTAATAGCCAGCTATCAATCACTTTTGGAAGATCTGATGAACCTGAGTATCTTTTCTAGTTTTTGTGAATCAAAAGAGACTTATGTCTTTATTACAAAGCTGTTTGTTTTTTCCCCCTCCTTTTCAGGAGTCCTATCCAAAGAAGAGGAATTATACTATGGAAATTGTACCATCTGCTTCTCTGGATACTTTTCCTTCAGAAAATGAGAACTTTCTATGTGATCTCATGGACACAGCTGTTACAAAGAAACCATGTTCCTTAGAAATTGCAAGGGCACCTTCCCCAAGAACTGGTAATATTTCCTACTCACAATTGGGCCAATTCAATTTGCATGTTTACACAAGTGAATATTATTATTTTGATTTCACATTACACGATCAATATGAAAGTGTCCCAATATATTCCCAGTAATCATTTTTGCATTTTAAAGTGAGTACAGGTAAGTTAGGGAATGTTTTTTATGTGAAATCTTTTGACTGTAGATAAAAGCCCTTCATGGGGATTATTTTGCCTTGATGAAGACACTTTGAAAGTTTTTAATGATGAAAAACCTTGGTCAGAGATAAAGCTTGGGTTCTTAGAACTTCATAGATGATTTGGTAGCAAGAGTCTCTACATACTTTTTGGTAGGATATCTGTTTCTAAGTTATCAAATGCACTTAGCTTACTTAGTATTTTACATCTTTTATGGCATTTTCAGATCCATTATTTATTCACATTAAAAACTAGTGACTAAGGCAAGACAAATACTATTCACATTTTGCTGCTAAGGAAATTGGAGCTATGTCACATTTAAGCTCAGTAACTCTCAGGCTTGTGCCTAAACATGGATTATTAACTACCGTCATATTTGTTTTCTGTTGATTTGCCACTACCTTTAATAACAAATGCAGGATAGTTATGTAAAAGCTAATGAAGGAGTATAGTTTCAAGTTGGTGATCAATATATTCACTACTACAAGGAATTGTGGGAAAAGTTCTGAAGAGTGACTTTTTTTGGTTTGGAAATCCAATTGCTGCTTACTTGAGGGCTATAAATTTTAAGTGTGATAAATCATATTTCTGGAAGGAAACAATGAGAGACTGGGAAATGGAAAATAAGAAAATTGGTGTGGAGGACACAGATTACTCTTTCAAGAGATATTGATGCTGGTGGAAGAGGAAAGGAGGTAAGAGACTGAAACGGCTAGTTTATTTTAGGATAAGTAAAACTCAGTGGAGTTTATTGGTAGGAGGAATTTTCTGGTGGAGAAAGGCATTGAAAATAGTGAGTGAAAAGAAAGAGTAAAATGGGTAAAGGTCAAGAATTAACTATTCTAAGAAAACAGATATTTTGATTCCCCTGAAGTAGAGAACATGGTTGTGAATGTACAGAAATTCTAAAATATATATTTCCAAATGGACTCCGTTTCTCTGGATCAGATTAAAAGGGTTCTGAATGAAAGGAAAAACGAGATCTTGAGAAGGGTTGAAATAAAATTCTGAAAAGTCACTATGGATAATAAGCTAGGGGATTTTTATAATTTTTTGAGCAGTACTGAAGCTTGCATGTTGTATGAATAATAAATATGCAGAAGGAATATTTTAGATAAAATTGTAGTAATGAAGATAATTAAAACTTATTGAGTATTTACTGTATGTGGCAGATACTGTTCTAAGTTCTTTATATATATTGTTTTATATTATTCTTACAATGTTGTGAGGTACTAATATCATCATTCACACATCATTCACACAGATGAGGAAACAGAGGCACTGAAACATTAGGTTGCCTCCCAAGGTAATAATGGAAGGATCTGGCATTTAAACTTGAGTTGTATGACTTGTGCTCTTAAACACTATGTAATAGTGCTGCATTATATTGGAGGATGGGGGGGGGTAGCGCTTAAATTCTCAAGAAATGTGAAGATAATACTGGAAGTCCACATAGAAGAGCAATAAAGTTAGAAAAAGAATGTTATAAGAGGAAAATATAAACTTCAAATGAGTTGCAGAAGAAGCTGAAGAAGACACAGACCCAGGAAACAAGGCTTATTTAGGCTCAGATAAACTTTCCTGAGGGCAGCAAATAATGCTGAATAAAAATATAGAAAACTTTGTTGGTATGTGGTGCTGAGGATCGAACCTGGGCCGCACACATGCCAGGTGAGCGCGCTACTGCTTGAGCCACATCCCCAGTCGCATGGAAATGGAAGGCGATCCTCAGGGTTATACATAAGGACATATAAGAGGAAAGGAGGGGTAAGACAAGATAATACAAATCGAAGAAATGATTTACAGTAGAAGGGGTAGAGAGAGAAAAGGGGAGGGGAGGGGAGGGGAGGGGAGGGGGGATAGTAGAGAATAGGACAGACAGCAGAATACATCAGACACTAGAAAGGCAATTTGTCAATCAATGGAAGGGTAACTGATGTGATTCAGCAATCTGTATATGGGGTAAAATTGGGAGTTCATAACCCACTTGAATCAAATTGTGAAATATGATGTATTAAAAACTATGTAATGTTTTGAACGACCAACAATAAAAAAAAAATATAGAAAACTTTTTAAAAGCATTGAATGATGGCAGGAAATTAAACAAGCTGAATCACATCTAAATTTGGTACTTCTTTTTATCAGTACCTTTTTAAGAAATAATCAGGCCAAAATATCAGTTAATGTGAGAAGCCAGTGTATCAATAAAGCCACTTTTGTCCCAAGGAATTTTCTGAGTCTGCTCTTGAGTGTTGGTGCTCAGAGTTTCCGTGAGTTTCAGTACAGAAAGGAAATCTCAATACCCATCCAGTATATGAAATTCTTCCTCCGTAGAGCTATTCCCAGAGTATACCCTCATAGTAATGAGAAGTAATCCTGTCTCATATCCTCTACTCTAGGAACTTAAAAAAAAAAAAGGTTTGTCATGAGCAGAACAAGAGGGAAAGTTCCTGAAGGGTTAATACTATGAAGTAGCACTTATATAAATTTGCACCCCACATTCACATCACTTAGATGGTCCAAAAAATATGAATTCTTCAACTTAGTTTTGAGCAATACTCTCAGGTACTATGCAGAAACAAATGAAGGAAGGGAAGAATATACTATGTTCCTAGGTCTTAAATGCTTCCTATAAATAATTTTCTTATTAAAATTAGAAGTTTGTAATCATTAAGTCTACAGAGAGAACAGTCCAAACAAGAGCCAGTAGACATAGGTATAAGAGAATGATACCTGAAAAGACTTCACATATTGTAATTCTCAGATTCATGCTATAATATGACCATGATGTTATAATGAAAAGACAAGCTTGGATGTAATTGGGGAAATAGAAGCTAAAAATGTCACCTAGGATTGGCTTAGTTTATTTAGCAAGGTATTCTCCAACTCCATCCATTTACCTGCAAATGCCATAATTTTGTTCTCTTTTAATGCTGAGTAATATTTAATTGTGTGTATATACCACAGTTTCTTTATTCATTCCTCTATTGAAGGGCATCTGGGTTGGTTCCACAGTTTGGTTATTGTGAATTGAGCTGCTATGAACATTGATGTGGCTGTGGCAATGCTACACCAGAGAATGAAAAGTTGTGCTGCAGTTGTATACATTAAATCAAAATGCATCCTGCTGTATATATACCTAATTAAAATAAATAAATTAATTTAAAAACCTGGTGTATTTTAGAAGACAAAGTAAACTTCAAGAAATGGAAAAAAACATGACACACAAACTCAAAATTTAAAACTCAATGGATGGATGGAAAAGCAGATTAGTTTCAGCTGAAGATTTAGAAAATTGGATATGAGGCCATAGGAAAGTTTTCAAAACATTGTATGGAGAGAAAAAGAGGTAGCAAATATCAAAGAAAAGCTGAGAGCTTGGAGTATACATACTGACAAGTCCTTACATATCTAATGTAAGAATGTTCAATAAGAGTTTCAGAAGTAGAGAAAAGGGGGAAAAGAAATATATTTGAGGAGATATTATCCCCAAAAGGCATAGCCTTTCCCTTGAGCTTACATGGAGGAAGAGAAGTGAACAGTTAAATTCAATAGATACAATAAGTGCTAAGATAATGTTTCACAAGTAGTGCTTTGGGAGCAGAAAAGAGGAGCATTGAATCTTACCGAGAAGCTTGAGGAAGTCTTTTTAAAAGAGATAAAGTCTGTGACACTTATCCATTGCAATTTATAAGCCACCAAAACATACTGACATCTGTCATTCATATTGCTCACAAATCTTCAAATCTGGAGGGTTTGGAAGGAATTCATTTTGTAGGAATTCCTTGTTTGTATGCCACATTGTATGAACTGGGATTGATCATTGGGAGGATAAGCTGGCCCATTCATGTGGCTGGCAGGTTGGTGTTGGCTATAAAACTGAAAGCTTGGTGAAAGCTATGGGCTGAAGGCCTCTTTTTTTCTCCATGGACTTTTTGGATTTCCTCATGATGTATTGACTCAATACTTAGAGTGAGCATCCCTCCCCAAAACAAGTAGGAGTTGTATCATTTTGATTGCTCACCATTCTGGCAGCTGGAAATCTTCAGGTACCAGCATTGTCAGGGTTCAGAAGGTAAGGGCTCTCTTCCTGGCTTAGAAAGGTATCATCTCACTGTGTGAACCTGTGAACTATTATGTACAGAGAGAGAGCCTTTGATTTTTGCCATAAGTAAATAACCACATTTTAGGAAAAGACTGTAGAGAGAAAATACTCTTCATTTTCTGTTTCCAATTGTGCTTTCTTTCTTTTAAGCCTTCATCAACAACTTTCCCATAGCCCTTCAGGCTTCCACAGATTTCCTCCATGGCCCTTTCTGTGTTTCAGTCACTTGTTTTGAGGCTCTTCCAGCCTCTCCCTGCTGCCTCGTCATGTTAATGCCACATATTTTAAGGTTTCATTATGGAGCACTTCATTCCCAGCTATCAAAATCTATTGATTGGTTATTGATTGCTTCACAAAAAAACAACCCCCAACCCTTGTGAGTTTAAAAAAAGTCATTTATTTTGTGTATAAACTTGCAATTGAGATGGGGAATAGCAGGAATAGCTTGTCTCTGTTCTAAGAAATGTGAGTGGGGGCAGCTTGACCAGAGGCTGTAGGATTTGTGCTCAGAATTCTTACTTGTGTAGCTAGCATGGCCTACTTGGCCTTTCTTATGGCATGTGATGGGTTCCAAGAGCAAACATCCTAAGAGAAGGAAGAAAGCTATGGCAAAAGCTATGGGCTGAAGCCTTTGTGGCTTGGGCGTGGAAGGCAGTATCACTTGCCAAGTAGCCAAGATCCTGCCTACAGGTAGGATTTATTTTCCCTTCCTCTTGATGAAAAAGTTATAACTAAAGTTACACTTTTAGAAAATACAAATTCCTATAAAGTGTGTTTTTTGTGTTTTTTCTTATAAAATTTATTTATTTATTCATTTTTAAATTTTTTTAAATTTTAAGTTATACATGACAATAGAGTATATTTTGACATATTATACATACATGGAGTATAACTTATTTTACTTAGGGTTCCATTCTGTGGTTGTACATGATGTGCAGTTTTGCTGTTTGTGTATTCATATATTAACATAAGAAAGTTATGTCCAGTACATTCCACTATTTTTCCTAATCTCAACCCCTTCCCTTTCTTTCATTCCCCTTTATCTAATCCAGTGAACTTCTATTCTTCCTTCCCTTCCCTTCTTATTGTGTATTACCATTCATGTATCAGAGAGAACATTTGGCCTTCATATTTTGGGCCTGGTTTATTTCACTTAGCATGATAGTCTTCAGTTCCATCCATTTACCAGCAAAAGCCATAATTCCATTCTTCTTTATGACTGAGTAATATTACATTGTGTATATGTACACACACACACACACACACACACATATATATATATATATATATATATATACAGGGGAGGTATATGACACTCCAGGCCAGGAACAATATGTGCAGAGATCCAAAGGTGTAGAAGAATAGAGTGCATTCACAGACTGGCTCACTTAGCATGGTTAAAGCATAGGATACTGCTAGTGTAGAATGCATGGAAAACAACCTGTGATATGCAGAAGGTTAAATTTCATCTGGCAGCCAAGTTGAATCACTGACAGACTTGGAATGGTTGGGTTTTTGTTTTCATATCATCTGTCTGAAGCAAAATGGAATAGATTGGACAAAGGTGAGTTGGAAGCAGGAACAATAATCAGCAGATCAGTGTGCAATTGCAGTAAGAAATGATGGTGGCCAGGACAAAGGAATGCCATTGAAGAGGGAGAAAGGACACAGAGATGAGAGGTGTGTAGAAGTGAAGCTCATTCCTTCTTCCCTTGGAGATTATGAAATTTGGGAAGTAAGTAACTAAAGGAATGAAAGAATTACATCTCAGGGAATGCTTTTTGTAGCTTTAGGCTAATGGTGTTGAATAACGTGGCTTGGGCTCATCAACAAAATTTGAACTACTACCCTACACAGGAACTTCAGTTGGAAGCTTTCCTGGAGAGAGAAAGGGAGACAGAACAACAGTGCCAGCGATAGAAATGATCAAGTCATGAGAAAACCTGTTATGGGTTAAATTGTTTAACCCCCTACTCCCCCCCACAAAGAACTGTTAACATCTGTTATAGTTCAGATATGAAGTGTCTCCCAAAAGCTCATGTGTGGGACAATGCAAGAAAGTTTAGAGGTGAAATGATTGGGTTATGACAGTTTTAACCTAACCACTGTTTTAATTCACTTGAATGGATTAACTGGTCGGTAACTGTAGACAGATAGGTGTAGCTGGAGGAGGTGGGTAACTCAGGTCATTGCTTTTGGGGTATATATTTTGTATAGTAGTGAAAAAGCTACTAAAATACTAATCCCTAGTACTCAAGAATGTGACCTTATTTGCAGAATTTGGAGGTAGTCTTTATAGTGGTAATCAAGGTGAAAATAAAGTCATTAATAGGCTGTAATCAAACATGACTGCTATCCTTATAAAAAGTGGAAATTTAGAGACAGACACCCACAGTGGGGAGACAGTGTGAAGAGACAAAGAGAGAAGGCCATTTGTAAGCAGAACACAGAAGCCTGGAACAGATCCTCCTCCCATATGCCTCAAAAGGAGCAAACCCTGTTGACATCTTGATTTTGGATGTCTAGCCTCCAGAATTAAATAAATAAATTTCTGTTGTTTAAGCCAGACAGTATTGTTACAGCAGCACTAGTAAACTAATATAGGGACTGTAACTGAGCACAGAAATTCAATGCATAAGAAGGAGGGGCAAATGAAGATGGTTGGGTTTGTAGGTATGGACCATATCTTGCCTAGCTTGCTTTTTCAGAGACTTAGCAATTTAAGGGTCTTGGTTGTGACTGGCAATACCATTTGTAGATATTTAATATATATTTTATTGGAGAATCACAGTTAATGTATATGCTATTTTCCTTTCTGTGGTTACTTCTTTTATTAATTAACCAGATAAGCTAGTACAAAATAGACTTTATCCTGACCACAAGAAAAAAATTATCATATTAGTTTAATTTAAATGTGAAAGCATGTTATTAGTAAAGCTATATTCAGCAAGATCTTACAATTGAAATTGAACAAAAAAATGCTTCCAAGAATTTTACTAGTGCTTCAGTGACTATAGATTTCATATGGACTAATGAATGATATTGCTCTATTACTGGACTTCTTGAATAAGATCAGCAGTAGTCCCATGCTTGTTTGGTAAATTTGCAAAGACTCATGTTTATGCACCCGATGTTAAATCACATTTCACTTATAGCATCAAGCAAAGGACCATATAAAATGATGGTGGTGGCTCAGTTATATAAATGAATAAATAATTAAACAAATGAATTATCTTTAAAAGAAAATGGCTGTAATGGCAGTGAAAGCCTTTATAAAATAGTCAGATGCCATCAAAGATAATGTTTTATTATCTGCCTTTCATTTAATTTTAACTTTCATGGGGGAATTTTTCCATTTTATGGTAACTAAGCAACCTGTTATTTTGAATCATTTAGCACAGGTTTGCACAGTATGGATGCTCAATAAATCCATTTTGATTAATGACAAATTTATAACACCACCAGCAAAGACTGTTTCCAATCCTGTTGAAATAGAATAGATGATCTCAGATAAAAAGGACACATTGAATAGCTACATGCTAGCATAGTGAAGGGCTTGGTTATCTCCCTTCAATTTGCTAATGTACTTGTTGGACTTGCTCAACCCGACATGAAATAAGATCATCTGGTATTCACAAGATGCACTGCACACCCCGCTACACCTTCTCCAGCATCTGAAATGGGCATAGGTATGATTCTGATTCTGTAACTTATTTATAACTCAATATTTCTTATAATAATGAAGCTTTCTTAATTCTAATGCCAAAAAAATGAAATTAAAAGAATTCTGACTAGTTTAAGACAAATGTTTATCTCTGCTAAGCAAGTGAAGAGTGTCAACATGGTTTCTGTGGGTATGTTTAACTCATTTAAAAGAGCAAACTATTTTTAAGGCCCTTGGAAGCATTCTTTTACATACAAATATTGGTCTTTCTGATAAGAACCATTTTTTAATCACACAGCAATTATTTATTTGGCATTTGTTCTATGCTCATGGTAAATTGTTGGCCCAGCACTGGATTGTGAAGGGGCAAAGAGAGAAAACTAGGACGTAGAAGCTGCAGTGAAATCCTAGAACATACAAGCTATTTCCTTCATCTACATGGACAGGTTACCAATTTAAAAATTTAAGCCTCTCAGTTTGCTCAGATTGGTGACTATATACTATATTTGGAAAACAACATTCTAAATAGAAATAAAATTACACTTTTCTCCCCTCAAAACAATTTTACTAGTACTGTATATGAATTAACATGAACCATGGACTAAGGTTTCTAAAAATATAATGAACTCTCTCTAAATTTATGATGTGGGAATATAGGCCTTTTAACATGGTGTTGATACCTTGTGAAACAAAATTTCTCCTATAATGTTAGAGTATTTATAATAATGAAGCACACATTCATTAATTCATAAACTCATACTTACCAATTCATGCAGGCCCTTCAGACTGCTCTCTATACCACCCTTTCTCTACTTTCCGCAAACCTCAGGTACTCTTTCTACCTTGTCTCTTGGTCTCATATATTAATACATAAGCAAAATAGAGGCCATTGAGTGGAACTTTGTTAAAATTTTCTCAATTAAGTGTACAAATGCAAAGCGTGTGCCTCTCCTACCCTTCTTCTTGCTCATCCATATTGTTAAAAAAAAGATGGGATTCCCTCCTCCTGTTCAAGGTTTCAAAGTTGGCTCTATCCTCTGTTTCTGCCTTCCAGTTATTTAACTCTTTCATTCCTCATTCCTTCTTTTTCCCTTCTATTGTGTGTGTGTGTGTGTGTGTGAGTGCGTGTGTGTGTGTGTGTGTGTGTGTGTGTGTGATGCTGGGAATGGAACCCAGGGCATCATACACCCTAGGCAAGTGCTGTACCACTGAGCTTATGTACTTTAAATTGTTCTTTTCTACTGGATCATGCACATCAAGATTTGAATTTGCTCAAGTCTTTTTGACTTGAAAAACAATAACAAATGGCACCTAATAAGAAAAGCAACATCTGAAGAGCAATTAAAAAGTTCTTTGATCCCACCTAATAACTCAGCTACTATTTTCTCTTTATCCCACACTCCCACTGTCTTTATTCTCTTTCTTCCTTTTTGCTTCTCAGCTCACCTTAGTTAGGTTTCCATTCCTCACTGCTTACTTGAGCATTTTTTATCTAAAGAAAATAATGACCTTGATGTCACAAAATCCAAAAGAACATTTCTAAATTTTCATTTTTCTTAACCTTTCAGCAGCAAAGGCTGGTGACACTTCATCATGATACTCTTTCTTCCCTTTGCTGTCCAATGCAAAGTTTCATATTATATTTCTCTGTATTTTGCTAATGGGCGTTTTTCATTTTTCTTCATAACTCTGTAAGTTAGGAGTTCCTCAAGCCTCAGAGTCCCCAAATATATGTATGTGTATATATATATATATATATATATATATATATATATATATATATATATATCTTTTCTAAGTGATGTCATCTATGTTTTTGTGTCTGCTAAAATTGACATGCTGAAGAATCCAAAAGATTTATCTTCAATCCTGTTCACTTCTCTTAATTTTAAGCCTACCTGCCCATCCATCTGCCAATCCATCTGCCATCCATCCATCCATCCATCCATCCATCTATCCATAATCTACTGTTTCCACCTGTGTGTCTTAAGTGAACCTCAACCATAATATACCTGGAACTAAATTCTCATTGACTTTTTCCTCAAAACCTGTTCTTCGTATCAGTGTTTTATTCAGATTTTTTCACCACTCTGACCAAATGACCTGACAAGAACAATTAGAGGTGGAAAAGTTTATTTTGGGGCTCATGGTTTCAGAGGTCTCCATAGACACCCCACTGTATTCCTTGGGGCCTGATGTGAGGTAGAATATCATGGTGAAAGACTGTGGTGGAGGAAAACAGTTCAGCATATATAGCCCACTAGGAAACACACACACACACACACACACACACACACACACACACACATGGAGGGGAGATATCTTCCCAAAGGCAGACCCCCAAGGATTCACCTCCTCCAGCCAATACCCTACCTGCCTATAGTTAGTTCAGTTAATCCCCATCTGGGGATAAATGTACTGCTTACATAAAAGCTATTATAACCCTGTCATTTCACCTCCAAACTTTCTTGCATTGTCTCGTGCATGAGCTTTGGGGGGACATCTCATATCTAAACTGTAACACTCAGTAAGTGACTTAATCATTTATTCAACTACAGAAACCTGAAAATCATTCTTGCCACCTGCTTCTGCATCAACCCCCATATTCAGTTAATCACCAGGTCTTATCAATTTTCAGTAGAATAGGTAATAGGGTGAGGATAATTCTGTAACTTATTGTTTAACTGTCCCTCAAACCTACTTGCCTCTCTTAATTTATCATCACCAGTTACTCTTCTGGATTATTTTAATAGCCTCCAATTGTCCTATTTGCCTTCCTTGAATTTATAATTCACAGAGCAGCTAAAGTAATCATAAAAAGCACAAATATGATGGTGTCACTCCTCTGTTAAACAACTTTAGTGGCTTGCCACTGCTCTTAAAGAAATGACCCAAACGTTGTTAATTTGGGGGCCTCTCGGTATGTCTTTAGTCTCCTGTCTTACCAGTTTCCACCTTGCCATACTGGCTACTTTTTAGTTATTTTTAGTTCTTTAAAGGGCCAAGCATCTCCCCACCTGTAGGCCTTCACTTGTTTGAACGTTCTGCTACTACTGCCACCTCCTCCCCCACTGCTTCCTCAAAGTGGTAACTCATATTCTTCCTCAGGACAACTGGCTGTGGGTATCCCCCCACAACCCTAAAAGTAAGTGCCCCAAAGTAAGTATATGAATGCCTCTTTTTTTCTATTTTTGTAGTACCTTCTAATTGCCCTTTCCTTGGTAAGTCTGCCTTGATTGAGATTATAGTTATCTTGGGGTTATTTATTTTGATAACGGTTTCAGTTATTTGTCTTTTATACTTCAGAATCTTGCCTGTCCACCATTGCAACTATAGATTCTAGCAATAACATGCTCACCCAGAAGACATCAGTTAATATTAAGGGGGAAAACTTAATGTTATTGAATACTTACTTTATGCCTACTTAATTAGTTTTAACATAATTTGTGAGATAGTATTATACATTTTATAGATAATGGAATCAAGCCAAATAAAGGTTTAAAGCTTACTAAACAATGATGTTCTTGGAATTTGAATACAGAATGTTTGACTATAGAGACATATTCTTAGCCATATTCATAATTCATGAATTAATTATTCAATTAACAAGGCATACAACACACATCTGTCTGTCTATCTATCTATCAATTAATTTGGCAAGCTAAATGTTGAACTTTCCCTTTCAAAGAAAATAGGAAGTATTGAAAACTTGTTTAGTGGTTTGTTGAATACATTGTGCTAATCTTTGGAGTGGTTCTGAGGAATGTTCTAATCAATGTAAAAATAAATGGGTGAATTGGGGACAACCCCAAATCAAAGCAAATAAACGAATGGTTAGGTAATAATAATACATCCAAAGGTTAGAATCATCCATTGTCATTCAAAATAATATTTTCAAGTGATATTTAATTATCTGGATTTTCATAATGATTCATAGACACTCTTCAACAAATACCTATCAAATAAATGCATATTTACCACTGGAAGTAAATTTAATTTAAAACTAACATTATATGTATGTGCACAGGAAAAAAAGGCTAGAAAGATATCATATTATAGCACTATCTTTAAATGATAGTATTACATGTGGTTTTTATTTTTTCATAATTTTGTGTTTTGAAAAATGCCTATAATGATTACTTTTATAATTTAAAAATATTAAGAATAATGTAGTTATCCAGAATTGAAAATAGATCATATTAAAAGAGTTGACATCTAACTAATGTTAAATATGCGGATGATTTCCTTCTTTGAAAAAAGTTGATTAGACCTTATCTTTCAGAGGATAGATACTATCCATGAAATACTGAAATTTTGGCAATAATCCTTCATCTGTTGAATACACAGATTTTAAATTACTATTTTTGTGCACAATTCAGAATATTTTATTTTTAATATACAAAAATACAAAAAATACATATTAATGTGGTACCAGGTGATGTTTTAATATGTGTATGCAGTATGTAGTGAGGTTAAACATATTTATATCCTCAAAAATTATCACTTCTTTATGGAAAATATTAAAAATCCTTTCTTCTAGCTTTTTGAGATCATAATACAAAATCACTATCTACAGTGTATTTTAAGAATATTTTAATTTAGATTATCTTTTTTGTTTTTCTAGTTGAAACCTTGATAAGTTGTTTTCAGTTCTCCTAAAAAACACAGTATCATTATAGCTCATGGGAATTTACAGCTGTGTAATTTCAGTTTATTCTAATGATAAAACTGTTACTTCATTGAATCACTCATTAATTTTGTTCTGTTTAGCAGCTTCTACACACAGCATTAAATTGGAAATAATATTATTCTGAAAATATAATCTTGCAGAAATTTTGCATAATGCTTGTAGTTCTATATTTAACACCTTTTCTCCCTCCTAGCATTATCTAGACATATCAGGTAAATCTACTGTAATCTCACTAATTCACTTTATATTGTATTTCCATAGATGTTCTATTAGTATTTTACTAAGACCACCAATTCTCTTTTTAAGTACTCTTACATTCTCATTAAGAAACATTAATAAAATTATATGACACACAACTACAGTAACAGTATACATTTAAAATGTAATAATTTTATATCAATGTTTATTTTATTGCATTTTAATTTACATTAGAATACACAAATTCAAGAAAACCATGATAGATTTTCTGTTAGTCTCACAGAGGCAAATTATACAAAAATGGACAAGATAAAAATCGTTTTTTCTTTTTTTATTACTTTATTTGTATTGGTTCTTTTTAGTTATACATAACAATAGAATGTATTGTTATATAATCATAAAAGCATGGAATATAATTTCTACTAATTTAGTTCCCAATACTTCCCCTTTCCTTTCACTTCTCCCTCCCCCTGTTCCCTTTTCTCTATTGATCTTTATGCTATTTACTTATAGTTTTTTTTTTTTTAATTAGTGTGTTGTGCATGTATATGATAGTGAACTTCATTGTGGTGTATTGATATATGTACATAGGAATGTTAGGTCAGATTCATTCCACTGCCTTTTCCTATCCATCCCTTTTCCCTTCCCTTCATCCCCTTTGTTTACTCTACGGATTTTTCTTCTATTCTTTTTTATCTCCCCTTATTTTGGATTAGCTTCTGCATATCAGAGAAAATATTCTACCTTTGATTTTGGGGGACTTACTTATTACAGTTAGCATGATTATCTCCAGTTCCATCCATTTACTAGCAAATGCCATAATGTCATTTCTTCTCTATGGTGGAGTAATACTCCATTGTGTGTGTGTGTGTGTGTGTGTGTGTGTGTGTGTGTGTGTGTGTATCACATTATCTTTACTCATTCATTTGTTGAAAGGCACTAGGTTAGCTCCATAGCTTGGCTATCATGAATTGTGCTGCTATAAACATTGATGTGGCTACATTACTGTAGTATGCTAATTTTAAATCCTTTGGATATATACTTAGGAGTAGGATAGCTGGGTCACATGGTGTTTTCATTCCTAGTTTTTGAGGAGTCTCCATAGAGCTGTCCAGAGTGGTTGCACTAATTTGCAGTCCCACCAGCAATATATGAGTGTACCCTTTCCCCCACATTTTTAACAACATTTATTGTTACTTGAATTCTTGATAATTGCTGTTCTAATTAGAGTGAGATGAAATCTCAATGTAGTTTTAATTTACATTTCTTAAATTGCTAGAGATGTTGAACAGAACATAGCTTTTTCTTAAGTACCATTTTTAGGTTTGAATGGTTTAGAAAAATTGAGAATTAAAAGTAATTTCATTATTTAATCTCCTTTCAAGAATTAATACACAGTATATCTACAGGTCTATCATCTCATCACATTTGTAATCATATGTTTTATTGCAATTGAGGAAACTAAAATAAAATATTTGAATAGTGTTAAAAGATATGAGAATTCAGAAGCAAACCATTACTGAAAAATCATTGTATCATGTTCAGTATATTATTCATAATTCTTCCCCAGTGCTCTTGCTTATTGTTTAGAACTGTGCCTTTCCATAACATTGCTCATTCATTTGTCCTGTAAGTGTTTATTGAGGACTTACATTTTCCAGGTGCCAACAGATGTGTGAGACACAAAGAGAAAGAAGACATAAAAGTAATAGGAGGAATTTTAGCTAGAATATATTGCAAAATAAAAGCACAAGGCATTCAAATATACTATTTTTGCACCTGGAGCTATATGTTTTACTGCCCAATTGGCACACATTCATTCTCTATTGAGGTCTGATTTCTCTATTGATATATAGAACCCAGAGAAAAATTGCAGGTGCCATTTAATCACATAAGTTTTAATTTCATTAGAACCATCCAACTCATTACCAGTAGTCATCTACTGTCTTCCTTCTCATCTTTGTATAGGGGAAATATAGAGAGAACGCAGGAATGCTGAAAAGCTATGCCATAAACAAGTTCAGAGCAGTTGAGCTTTCCATTCTTTTTGGCAGGAAACTTCCAAATCACAGGCATCTTCGAGGATTCTGGATCATCATTTCAATGGAAGCATATTTGGATTATTACTTTGATCAAGTGTATAAAAGAACACTTTTTCTAAATCCTGAGATACAGTGACAAAGAAATCTTTCTGAACATATGGTCTCATTTTTAATACCTTTTAATGAATTATTTTCCTTAGGAAATCCTGTTGGATTGGCATTGTTATTTTTAGGTTTTTTATATAACTACAATTCAATACCCATTTTTCTCCTAAAAGTTTTTAAAAATAAGTTTATATTCTCATTATAAAATGAATAAATTATCTTACTTATTTTGCTCCAAATATAGAAAGTAAAAAGAACAAAAATTACTTTCTTCATATTCTACTTATCAGAGCAGCAAATGTTAGCATTCTGGTATATTTCTTCTCCTCCCTTATTACTTGGCATATATGTGAACGTTTGGTGAATATACATTTGTGTTCTATTCACTCTTAAATTAAAACATGTTTCTGATTATAGAAGTATAACGTGCTCTGTCAATTTGGCAAGCTCTTTCAAGTTTTTGTTAGAGGAACCCTTCCCCTGTTTCCACCCACCCAATTCATCAAAACAATCATGAAAGATAAAATATAAAGTGAGAAAATTATAAATTTTAACTGTATTGAAAAACAAGGAAAATATCTTCATGTTCAACTGGATCAGAAACACAAAACAGAGATTGGGACCTAAATGACAGTGCAGCTGGTGACTTGGCCCAGAAGTGGGCAGAGTGGTAAGGAAATTGCGTCTGTATGGGCTATGGGGTCTGAATGAGCTTCATTTGAGGTGGAGCCAGAAAGTCAGGTTTACTGCTGAAAATGAGCAGCTGGGCATATTAAATTTCTAGATAACAAGTAGATTAAAGAACTAGAGAAACAAAGATACTGGATGACTTTTGATTTAAATTTTTTTTTTTTTAGTTGTCAGTGGGTCTTTATTTTGTTCATTTATTTATATGCAGTGCTGAGAATTGAACCCAGTGCTTCACAAGTGTGAGGCAAGTGCTTTAACACTGAGCCACAAACTCAGCCCTGAATTTTGATTTTTATTAAAAAAATTTCTGGTAAAAATTTCAAGAGAAGCCATTAGAAATTAAAAACATAATTTTTATAACCAGTGATGGAAAATAAAATAATAAAGGAACATTTATTAATTACAGTATCCCTAAAATCTAGAAAAAATGAATAGAAGCAAAAAATAAGCATAGCAAACCAAAAGCACAAAAGATAAAATAACTAATGATCGTGTCAGAAGCAATTTTTAAAAATCTTGTAATATGCTTTTTACCAGAGTCAAACCTAAATAAAAATGGCACTAAAACTAATTGTCAAGCAAAACTAATTTAATGAAAGGCACTGAAGCAATGTCATTAGTCAAAATATAATTGAGGGCTACAAACATTAAAAGTGATAAACATGTATAAATATAACAATAAAAGGACCAAACCTAAGAAAATACAATACCAAGGTATAAAAACCACGGTTTTTTTTCACATATATCAACATATAACAGAGCTTGCTATATAGAAAAGCAAAATGGAGAGGCTTTTGTAGAGAAATTAAAATCCACATTTTGTGAAAGTTGCTACTATGTCATATTTCATTCAGAATATTGATGAGTGAAGGAACATTTTAATGTATAGAATATTGATTAATACAATTAACAAGCTTCATTTAATAGATCTATCAATAGAGAATATATAGTCTTTTCAAGTACACTTAAAACATTTTGAAAAATTGAGCTTATTAAGTCACTCTTCAGGCAGTGTCAGCACATCAGACCATCAGACTACAATTTTGGATCATAAGCAATCAAATTACAAATCATTAATAAAAAATATAAATAACACCATATTTTTAAAAAGATTTCTCTCTATGTTGGATGGTTTACAAATTATAAAATTAATGCATGTTTGTAAAATCTGTCAAGAATATATCATTGTATGAATGCAATGCTAATTTCTCCCTTTAGCCTGATCCAGTCGTTCCCACTCCCCAGCCCACCTTTATTTAAGCAATGGTAACATCTCAGAATATCCTTCAACTCTCTTTTTTATACATACAAACAGAAAACATCTATGTCATGATGATGGTGGTTGTATTTGCCATGGAAAAATAAACTGAAATAGCTGTTTGCTGTCTAAAAAATTTTAAAGATAATAAAATGGACAAAACAGGAGATACAATCACCAAATGCATGGATAACTTGAGAAGAAGTTTGCTTCTATAAATCTCAAAAGACTAGGTAAAAAATAATATTAGAATAGAAGAGACAAATTTGCACAGTGCTGAAAACAACTAGTATGTTAAAAATTCAATACTTTTCTCTCATTCCAACAATAAGCACCTAGAAATAGAAACAAAAAAATCTTTTTAATATTGTGATAAAACTATTACATAGGAATTTCAATGAAATTCATAGGAATTGTGTATTTGTAAAAAACTAATTTTATTGACTGATTATCATACCAAATCTGAACAAATTTTGTATAATATTAAATATAATATAAAAGTGGCAATTCCCCAAAGTTAAAATAAACAAAATAAGAATCCCCCCTTTTTTGGTAGAATTCTGTTACTTTTAATCTAATGTTTTGGGAATTGAGTAAGATTATCTTAAAATTCATATGGTAAAATAAATGCCAAAAAAGTTAAATAACCACCAAGAAAGTATGAAAAAAAAAATAGTGAAAGAGGATTTACATAACCAAATAAAAAATATTCTAAAGCCACTATAATCATGTTAATCAGTCATGGGAAAAAAGAGGATATATATATATATATTTCAACATAGAAAATTTCATAAGTGATCCAGAGGGTTAGTAGGAAAAAGAAGTGCTTAATTAATAGTTGTGTAATTTTATCATGCAAGCGGAGGAAAGTAAATTTAAACCCTTAACATCTTATTTATTAGAGTATTTAAGACAATATTAAATGAAATGGCAGTGGAAGATGTTTGAGTCTGCCTCTAGTTTTGTTAAAATTTGTCTAAGACTTTTACTTCTGGGATGACAGGATAATTTCTTTGTAAGTTATATTTTTGTCATTATATAGTGATCCCTTTCTATTAGCAACTTTAATCCTAAAATCTCATCCTTCCCATTTGAATATTTGCGTTTCAGCTTTTTGTTTGGCTTTGCTTTACATTGTTTTTATTCCTCTATTTCTTTTTTCTTTATTTAACTAATACATAAACATGAAACTTGTGGGGTTTTAATGGGGTACCATGTGATATGTCAATAAGTGTATACCTTGTGTAATGTGTAAGTCAATTTAAACATATCTTTCATCTCAAATATTTATCATTTCTTTATTGTGAAAACATTTAGAATCCTATCTTCTAGCTTTTTAAAATTATCATTGTCTATAATCACCATACTGTTCAATATTATACCAGAGCTTCTTAGTCCTACCTAATTTTAATTTAGTAACCATTGATGAACCTTTCCCTTACACTCTAGCCTTGGTAACCAACATTCTATTCTGAACTTCTGAGATTAACTCTTTCATATTTCACATATGTGTGAGATCATATAGTACTTGTCTTTCTGTACTTATTTCATTTATCATAATGATCATTTTTTAATACCACTTATCCTAATTGACAGGATTACATTCTTTTTTATGGTTAAATATCATTCCATTGCATATATACCACATTTTCTGTATCTGTTCATCTGTGGATGGATACTTAGGTTGATTCTATGTCTTGGCTATTCTGAATAATGCTGCAAAATCATGGAAATACAAATGTATTTTTGATATACTTATTTCATTTCCTTTGGATATATATGTGGTATTGGTAGTGGAATTGCTGGATCATTTTTTTTTTTTGGTAGCAGGGACTAAATTCAGGAGCACTCGACCACTTAACCACATCCCCAGCCCATTTTTAAATTTTATTTAGAGACAGGGTCTCACTGAGTTGCATAGTGCCTTGCTAAATTGCTGAAGCTGGCTTTGAACTCCAGGTTTTCCTGTTTCAGCCTCCTGGGCTGCTGGGATTACAGGCATGTGCCACTGCACCCGGATTGCTTGAGTATATGGTGGATCTATTTTTAATTTCTGATAAACCTCCATATTGTTCTCTATAATTTATATTTTCACTAACAGTGTGCAAGCATTCCCTTTTCCTCACATCCTCTCCAGTATTTTTTGTTTGCAATTTGTTTTTATTACTTTATTTCAGATGAGTTTCTTTAAAGTAGCATATAAATTTTTAAAAAAGATCTGATTCTTTGCATCTTTGTACTGGGGATAAACATATTTATATTTAGTATAACAACTGATATACTTCCCTTTATTACATCATTGTGCTAATAATTTAGTTTATTTTTATCTTAACTCTTTTTTTTATTATTTTTCTGGTTTTCTTGAGCTGTTAGTAATTTTTTCCTTATCCTCATTTTGATTTTTTTATGGTTCTCTTTTATACTAATAATGATTATTTTTCATCCTACATGTTCATTATCAAGTGTGTAGGGGTCATATGAAAATAAGTTAACAAATATTTACCTAAGATATAGACAGCTCTCTTGCCCCATGTATTAGGATATAAATTCAACTATGTAACAGATATCCAAAATATGAAATATAATATAAAAAGATGGAATGTTATTTTTCTCTCATATAACTTTCCAGGTATATGCAATCCAGGTTTGGCATGGTAGATTCATAGGCTCAAGGATGCAGATGTCTACATGGTTCCTCTGCCAGCTTGAGGTTGTTCTCATCTACACCTTATCCTGACCACATCATATTCCAACCAAAGAGAAGAGGAATATGGAGAATAGAGAATATGCCTTGATCCTTTAAGGTCATGTTCTGGAAGTTGCACAGATTCTTTCTGCTTATTCAGATCTTAGTCATGTGGTCAAAAGCTAGTAATTCTGCATAGACTTGTATCTAGCTACACACTGGGGATTCTATTATTATAATACAGTAAGGGAAGGGAGGATGTTGAGAGGCAACTAGCACCTCTGAAACTCTCCTATAAATTGTTACTATAAATTTAATTCTCCATTTTCAACCCTTCTCAGAAATAGAGGGGAACTGCTTCTCTTTCTTCTTTCTCTCCTTCCCAAATTTCAGAATCGTTATAGAATTTCCATTGTATCTCATCTACTTTGAGAGTCTTTATTTAGAGATCTTATTTTTAGTTATTTAACTATTGTAAGAGAACCTATCAGGTCATAATTATAGTTGTAGGTATAGTTTTATTGTTCACCACTGCCTTTTACTTTTATATATCACGTAATTTGAGGTCCCTATTCTTTCCAGTAAGTATTCTTTCTTTTCTTAGGTTTTGGTTTTATTCCCATTTTTTAAATAGTATTTATTTGTATTTTCTTTTCTCTTGGTAAGTCTTGGTAGGGTATATTGGTATTAGCAGTCTTTCTATATACATTAATTTCTATTGAATTTTTCTTTTAATCCTTGAGTTACTTTGAAATGTATTCCTTTTTCATTTCTAAACTTATGATAAGGGTTCTGGAATGATGACAGTTTAGTTGTAATTCCTCCTTGCTGCATTTCATCTACTAATACAAGCAATGCAGCTCCTGGAGCCAATAGATAATTTGTTTGAAGGGAAGAACAAGAAAGTTTCCATAGGAAACTGCATTATGATATCATGAATAATTTTGTTCAAAACTTTCAAGTCACATGTAAAATGTGTAATTTTCTGAAAAATACTAGTTACCAATCTTAATAAGCATTAACATAATAGAATTTAAAGCAAAAACTGGTGGTCAAGATAGTTTGGATAATTTTACCAAATATTAATGAACGGAAAATACTAAGATTATACAAACAGTTTAGAGAATGCTCAACAAAGAAGTAAACTACCCAACTTTGTAGTTGTATGCCATAGATACAAAACTGGACAAGAAGAAAGCAAGATAAGATATATATGTTAATCTCCAGTGTGAAAACAGAAGTACAATTCTAAACAAAATATTACCACATGAAGTCCAGTGATGTATTTAAAAATCTATCATGACTAAGTAGTATTTACCTCAATATTTAAAGGCTATTTCAGCTATCAGAAAATATTTCAAAATAATTCCTCAGTTTAACAAGTTAAAGGAGATAATCTATCTGATCATCTTAATACAGGAAGGGATTTAGTTAACAGAAAAGAAAGCATGCATGATTAAAAAAATGAAAAAACTGACTACATTGAAATTAAAACTTACCTTAGCATAAGATGCCATAAAATATTTAGGATGAAGTCTATTCAACAGTGATCTTGATTAAAATGATCAAGAAATCCAGCGATAGCATACTGGCTTATTAAATGCTTGTTTATGAAAATATTTTCCTTACAAGCAAAATCATTATGATGTTATCTTTTATTTTGAAAGCTATTTATTTCAACTCTAAAATAATTCATGTAATATCTTACCAAAAAATGAAAATTTCATAAAGAAATCAGTCATATTCTTTTCCTTTTTCTTCATTAAAAATATCATGTGGAAGGTGAAAAAAAGAAAGAAACTGGGAGAGATGTTTGCAATGTATATACTGAAAAGAGATTAGTACTACAAAATAAGGCTAAAACCAAAAAACAATGAAATAATTGGCAAAGGCAATTAACTGAAGGTAAATTTGAGGGTCAACAAACAACTCACCCAGGAGACTGCAGGGAAATTTGAATTAAGACCACAGTGAGGTATAAGTTCATATTCATTTACCAGAATGACATAAAACAAAAGTTCTGCCAATATCAGTTATTGTCAAAGATACATAAAAACAAGAACTCTCATATTAGTATAAATTGGCACACTACATTGGAGGACAATTCAATAATATATATTTACATTGTGGAAGGATATGTACACTTTAATATAAATGTAAAATAAAATGCAAATTACTGATTGTCACACAGATATAGTGGAGGAATTAAAACATGCACAGAAATAATTCATTTCAAATTCATAGTAGCCATTCTTCTGGTGAGGGAGTAGAGTGGGCTTGGTAAGGGTACACAGGAGACTTTAAATACATTATATAATTTTCTTTTCTTTTAAAAATGTGGAGTGTAGCTTTTTAAAATAAAACTCTGAGACTTTGAAAGATATTCATTGCAACATTGTAAAAATGAAACTTTGGGAAAAAACAAAACATCCTTCAGTAGGAGAGTGAAAAGTAAATTTTGGTAAAATGGAACACTATGCCTTAGTTGAAATGAAAACATGAGGTACATTGCTGGTGGGACTGTAAATTGGTACAACCACCATGGAAAGCACCATTGAGGTTCCTCAGAAAACTTGGAATGGAACCACCATTTGACCCACTTATCCCACTCTTTGGTATACATCCCAAGGACTTAAAATCAGCATACAATAGTAACATAGCGATATCAATGTTTATAGCAGCCCAGTTCACATAGCTAAGCTATGGAACCAACTAGGTGCCCTTCAACATATGAATGGATAAAGAAAATGTGATATATATATATATATATAAAATGGAATAATAGTCAGCTATGAAATTATAGCATTTGCTGGTAAATGGATGGAATTGGAGACTATCATGCTAAATTAAATAAGCCAATCCCCAAATCCCAAAGGCAGAATGTTCTCTCTGATATGTGGATGCTGACTAACAATAGGCAAGGGGTGGGGGAAGTCCACAGGATTGGACAGGGTGGAGTGGGGGAAGGGGAAGGGATGGGTATGGGAAAGACAGTAGAATCAATCAGACATAGCTTCCTATGTTCATATATGAATATGTGACTAGTGTAATTCCACATCATGTACAACCACAAAAATGGGAAATAATGCTTCATGCATATATTATATGTCAAAATACATTCTACTGTCACATATAACTAAAAAGAACAAATAAAAAATTGGGGTAAAAAATGAAAATAAGAGGGTTATAAATATCTATGTGGCCATATCTTGAAAATAATTCTAAGTGAAAAAAACTAGTGTGAAAATTATACACATAATGTGTTTCTATTTGTGTAAATTTGCAACATAATATGTCCTGTATATATTGAATATGAATAATGAATACACATAATAAGAGTAGAAGGGCACAGTCAGAGAGTACATATAACTTCAGGATGGTGATTATTTTGAGAAGGAAGCAGGTGAATTGGTTTGTGGCAAGATAAAGGTGAGATTTTTAAATGTACTTGTAATGCTTTTTAAAAAATAACATATATGTGAATCAAATATAAGTAGATAAAATATATCCTCATCAAAGAATATTTGAAAAATAGGAGAACTATAAAAAAAGAAAAATAGTTCATCATCTCACCAGCCTGAGTAAGTACAGCCTCTTATGACTTTCTTTTCATACACAATTTTAAGTGGTTAAAATAAATTATATACTCTATTTTGTCACACATTTTTAAAATTAGACCTCTAAGGTTACAACAATTAGGTATTTTTGCACTCATAAGTTTATCTATCTTTGTAATCACTATTTCAACAAAATTTTGTTAACAACAAAAATTGCTCTTCAGTTTTAAACAAAAATCACTGAAAAATCATTGTTTTAATGGGAACTATGTGAATGATTTACTAAATCTGCAAAATTTAGATTAAAAAATATGGAAAAGCAACTTTTAATGGACCCTTGGAGTGTTGGAATTAATGGTATTTAAATCCCAGACAATGGTATTGGAAAACTTTATCCCTGCTTACTGATACTATTACCTGCATAGGAAAACACTCCAATAAGGAAGAATGAAAACAACCATGGGAACATAGAATTGTTTCTAGGATAGAAAAAGATGGAAATCTTTGCTTCCAGTTGCTTTGCTGCTGCTATGAGTACAGAAAGGAAATGGTCTAGAATTAAATACTTCTGATTCCCATTTTGCTTTTTGGAAATTCTGAGACAGTTCAATCTGATTTCTAAAAGCATATGAAATGCAATCTGATTTTTCCCCAAGTGTATCTAAATATAATTCTATATACTATAATTCTTTTATAATGTGTGAAGTTTGTCCTCATGACTATCTATATAATTTGAAGAATATAATAACATTTCAAAGGAATTCATTTGATAAATACACATTCATATGATAATAACAGTTCAATTTGTGGCCACACTTATGCGATAATGCCAGATAACCCAAGTAAATATGGGTTCCTCGACAATGAGATTTTGTCACTGGTGATTTCTACCCAGTTTTCTAGAGTTTACTGATATTTTAGATAAAAGCCAAGCCATTAGTTCCATAAGATATTTTGTATAGCAAACATCTCACAACTGTATTATATGTGTGCTAGTGTGTAGACACTGGTTAGGTCATAGTTCACATGTTGCAGTGAACATGTAAAAAAATTAATCTCTTAAACTGTATTCACATATATGAAAAGTAGGGAATTGGGAAATTGCTAGTTTTCCCAAGGAGGAATTCTGCTTATTAATAAAGGCATCAGACCTTTCAAAAAGGTCAACATTTGACATGAAATATAAATTCATTTTGATTCAAGTATAATATTTAATTGAAGGAAAACTAAACCCCATCACAAAATAAATACTGATGTAATGATCTACAATCCCCATTATTCTCTACTACATTAAGGAAATGATAGTCACTATTAATTTGAAATCACCTTTCTAATGATCCTGGTCTCTGAGATCAGTAATTGCAAAATGAACAAGGATTTGCAGATAATTTGATGCTAACCCCTATATCCCCATAACTGATAAATTATGTCATAATTAAAATAAGTCCAATAATTTCTTTGGATTATGAATACTTATTTCTAATTTAGATTTTATCAATATTTTCTCACTCTTCTCACATGAACTTTTTCACAAATAATATTTGATAGACTATAAAATACAACAGGCATTAATAATATCTCTAAAATTTAAATTTGTTTTAGTTGAACATTTAACTTCTTTTGTTAAATTCTCAAATTTTAGAACTTTGTTTCCTTTGGTACTTTGTAGCTCTTAAGTAAATTCTAAGAAACACATTGTTTAAAATGCATGAAAAAATTTTTGTCCATAATAATTTGACTATTCAAAAATTGAGTCCTGACTCCTAAAATGAATCCTCCTGTATGTAAAGTGTTATGGCAATAAGAAGACAAATTAGACATAATGTGTATTACCTTGATCTAGTATAACAGGAGCAAAAGAACAGATCATAGTCTGTGTAACTGTTTACAGGTTGGCATGGGGTCAGATTACAGGGGCACCTCACTTTTACTTGCACATACATCTTTCTTCTTCATCATACTCTTCTGTCCTTCCAGTTTCATATTAGGTGGGCTAAGGAAATACTTTTGAAGGAAATGATTTTTGACCTGAGGCAAATGAAGGCTGGAAGGATATTCAACTTAAAAAAAATCAAGTAGATAAAGTGTGGAGGTTTGAGAGGTAAAAGGAAACAGATCATGCAGAGCCTTGTGAAAATGAAGGAAAGAGAGAAACGGGCAGGGAGGGACTAGAAGGAAAGGAGACAATGAAGAGTAAATTGAATCTGTGCATGTTATTTATACTCCTACCTTATTGTAGAAATGATGGAAAACTTACAACATCTAGTAAACACTACTGACGTTCTGCCTGATACTTTTTTCTTGACTTCCCCATTTTTCTACCCCATTCTTCATTTTTAACAGAATCTTGATTTTATCAAGTAGATATGGTCTTCTCTATGACCATGTATTTTAAGAGCAGTTGTCTCTGTCCCCATGTCTTGGTCTGTTCAGGCTGCTTTAACAAAATACTCTTAACTGAGTGGCTTATAAATAACAGAAATTTATTTCTTTTAATTTATTTCTTACTGATTGGAAGCAATCAGACAACTCATTTATCATGTGCTGACAGATTTGGTGTCTGGTGAGGGCCCACGTCTTTCTAGATGGGTATTTTCTCACTGCAGCTTCACTTGCTGGAAGGGGTGTCTTTATGAGGGAACTAAATAGCATTAATAGGGGCAAACTCTGTTCTCATGACATAATAACCTTCCAAATTCCCCACCTCCTAACACCAACATCTTAGGAATTAGGATTTCAACTTATAAATATGGGCAAAGGGGACAAACATTCAGACCACAGCACCCACCTCTCATGGAGTAGTGCTCAATCATCTAAGACAGCTCTTGTTAGTGATTGGGTTAGACATGAACATTTGATAAGAATTTGACTAATTAGATTTTTAAAATATACAAGAGGAATAGATGACTGATATTTTATCTTGATTTTATCATGTCTGATATTTTGGGAGCTTCTTGCAGTTGTCTTTATCCAGCCTGGGGATGAAGCATCACACAGAGGTGAGCAGAACTGAGAAAACCACTTAGAAAAGAATCAAGAGCCCTAACATTTGGCACCTGGAGCAACTCTGATTCTAGACTCTCTTTTATAGGGAATATTCACTGTCTTCATTGCTTAAGCTTGTTAAAGGGGATTTTTACATTAATTGAAGTTCATTTACCTGATTAGTTGCTGAAACATAAAATCCATCTTTCTAACAACAGCAACAACAATGAATTGAAAAGCAAGATAGTCAGAAGGGAAAATAGGTAGAAACCTAAAATGGAGCCTAGATAAGATTATTGCAAAATGAGATCATATGCTTTCACTTGTATTAGAAAACTATGTAAAATAGAAGTACATATGATTTCCCTATCTTTCCATATGAATTCTGCAAGAAATCATGATAAATTAGGAATAGGTTGTGGGACTTAAGAAGGAATTAGATGACTCACTTATCATTCTATACTATATCATTCTGCTTGAAGGTTTAATCCTCTGTGTATTTTCTTTTCACATTAATTAAATCAATACAAAACCAAAAGATACACCATACATATACTTCTATCCAAAGGCTTGAGCAAAATTTGAGCCATTAGATTTATATTCATATTTTTACTTTGTGGAGTGTCTGTTGGTAGTTTTTAGTTGTTTTCTATTGGAAATATTTTTTTCATGACATGAATGATTTCTAAGAGCATATTAAATTATAAACACAATTCTTAGCATTGTATTTTTTTTCTGTGTCAGTAATGAGTACTTACTTGTTAAAAAAAAATTGCAAAAGGGACCACTTGAAAGCAATTGGTTTCAGTTCAACACAGGATGAATTGACCAGGAAGCTGAATTTTAAATAGGGGTTAGCATACAGGAGATTTATTAAGAGTTCTCTTTGAAGCCTACATCTTGGAAGCAAATTTTTAACCCTCACACATCAGATAGAGCACTAATCTCTGGGGAATATAAAGAACTAGAAAGCTAAGCACCAAAAACATAAACAAACAAACAAACAAATAAATAAAACAAAACAAGCAAGCAAGCAAACAAACAAACAAATAACACAATCAATAAATGGGCCAAGGACCTGAACAGACACTTCTAAGAAGAGTATATATAATCAGTCAACAAATATATGAAAAAGAGAGAAATGCAAAGCAAAACTATTCTAAGATATCATCTCACTCCAGTCAGAATGGCAGCTATCATGAAGACAAACAACAATAAGTTTTGGTGAGGATATGGGGAAAAAGGTATATTCATACATTGCTGGTGGGACTGCAAACTGGTACAGCCAATATGGAAAGCAGTATGGAAATTCATTGGAAATATGGTGTGGAACCACCATTTGACCCAGCTAGTCCACTCCTTGGTCTATAATCACAGGACTTAAAAACAGCATATTACAGGGACACAGCCACATCAATGTGTATAGCAGCACAATTCACAATAGCTAAACTGTGGAACCAACCTAGATGCCCTTCAGTAGATGAATGGATAAAAAAATGTGTCATATATACACAATGGAATATTACTCAGCAATAAAGGAGAATAAAATCATGGCATTTGCAGGTAAATGGATGGCGTTGGAGAAGATTATGTTAAGTGAAGTTAGCCAATCCCAAAAAAAAACAAATGCTGAGTGTTTTCTCTGATATAAGGAGGCTTATTCATAGTGAGGTCGGGAGAGGAAGAATGGGAGGAATAGATGAACTCTAGATAAGGCAGAGGGGTGGGAGGGTTAGGGAAGGGGCAGGGGGTTAACAAGGATGGTGGAATGTGATAGACATCATTATCCAAAGTAAATGAAGACATGAATTGGTGTGAACATACTTTATATACAACCAGAGATATGAAAAAAAATTGCTGTATATGTGTAATAGAATTGTAATGAATTTTGCTGTCATTTATTTTTTAAAAATCAATTAAAAAATTAACAAAAAAGAGTTATCTTTGAAGCAATGTTAGAAAATTTTGGAAAGAAAGGCAGTAGGAGAGGTTAGGCTTTGATGTAGTCTCAATATGGCCATCCACAAGCTCGCTGAGGGACTCTGAAATTGGGATAACCCTTCAAATTCATGCCAAGTTGGTGATAGAACAGCATCTGATGTATTGATCAGACATGACTTGATGTATTGATCAGACATGGAAAGCAGACTGTTCCTAGAAGGGGGCGTGACCTTATGGCATGAGTTTTCTTCAGCTGAGGCAATTCTAAAAGAAACTTGATGGCTGAAGACTGTCTACCAGTTATGTTTGTTTTAAACACCTAGGGGAATAAATCTTTCAGACCTGAAATTGAATCTGGAGAACATTAAAGTGTTTTGCTCATGTATTCGGTAATATAAAATTTGTAGTTTTATTTTAATGTAGTCATTGGCAAAGAGAGTTAGAAAATGAGACATCCAAGATGGCGGGCTAGAGGAAGGCTGCATTCTGTGTCTCTTCATGACCTGAGATTCAAGTAGTAGGAATACTGATTCTCTGTGAGCAATTAGAGGATCCCCAACAGCTGCTTCTGTGCAGGAATCAAGGCTCCCCACCTGTGCAGGAATCCTGGTGGCCACTCCCAGTCAGGATACAAGGCAGCTGACCATGTGTAGGAACTCCAGTTGCCACTCAAAGGTGGGGCCCCATCTACTAACAAGGGGCTTCCCCAGTTGACTCCATCTTGGAACACTGCAACTACTACCATAGTCTTCTACAAGCCATAGCCTGCACCTGGAGACACCACACAGGGTCTGGAGACAGCCACCAGCCGCAACACTGCATGCCACAGAGCTGCATCTCTGAACATGCCACCAATAGGACGCATACAACCTGACACCCCATCGCTGAAAGCAGCCACCTCTATCTTGGGACACTTGTTGCATCTTAGTTGGAGCAACCCCTAGCCTGGAAACAATACCAAGGGCTAGAAGGAAAGTCACATGAACAATAGGAAAAAATGAGGGAAGAAAGTGCCCCAAACAAACCAAGATACTACATTATTAGAATCCATGGCAAGCATAATGAAGAAATTATAGAGAAGGAGTTCAGGATGAACATAATTAAAATGTTTTGTGAATTAAAGGATGATATAAGAGAACAAATATAGGCAGTAAAAGATCATTTTGATAAACAGCGACATAAGCCAAACCTTATTTTCAGTATGTCTGTGAGGTTGTTTGTAGATGAGATTAACTTCTGAATGGTATTCTGAACAAACCAAATTGTCCTTCCTAATGTTATAAGCCTCATTTGATCAACTGAATACTTGAATAGAGCAAACAGACTGAGGAAAGGAGAACTCCTCCTGCCTGACTGCTTGAACTGGAACATTTCCTTTAGACTTTTAACTTGGACTGAAATTTTAGTTCTTCTTCTATTAAGATCCATTTGGACTTGAACTTAAAACATCACTTCTCCTGATTCTCAGTCCTCTTGACTCAGACTAGAACTATCCATTGGCTCTCCTGGGCCTCCAGCTTGCCATGTGCATACCTTGGAACCTTGGCTTCCATGTCTTGTGGGCCAAATCCTCATAATAAATCTTTCTTTCTAGATATATCCCTCAAGCTCTCTCTTATTTTTGGAATTAAATTCTGTCCCTACCAATTTGTGTTAATAGATAAAAGATATTGGCCTCAAATTTCACTGAAGTATTCATGATCCTTTCTATTTCTTTTCTTGCTTTCTTCCCTGGAATTTCTTTCATCTTCTACATTTTTTAAATTTTGATGATATTTGGTTTGATAGCAGAAAAGGAAACTCTCATTTATTAAACTACTGTATATCTGGTAACACAATTATTTATCTTCTATTTTATCTACACATATAAACCTACAACATAGCTATTAATCATTCCTTTTTATAATTAAGAACACTGAAATCCTGAAAGGTTAAATTGTCTTAATATCACACAGACTTCAGCAATAGGTGTTTGTATGTAAATTTTGATACGTTTTTGAATTAACAGAGGCTAAAGAGAAATAATTAGCTAAATTTAATGCTGCATTTTTTGCTCTAACCAGTTGAGTGAATAGCAGCACAAAATTGATAATGAGACAAACAATAGAATAGCACATGTGAAAATCAAAATCACAGAAACAGACCCATGATGACTGCAGATACTAGAATTATCAAGTATAGATAAACAAACCAAAATCTTTAGAAGTCATTCTTCCTGTCCACCGATGCTCCTATATCTTTCCATTTTTACCCTTCCCTAATTTTATAAGCTATTTAAAACACAAACAAATAATAATGTTTGAGATTATTTGTATGCTAATTATCCATATCTATTTGTATGCTAATATCCATATCATTAAATATTGTTTCTGTATACTGAAATATCACATCCTACCTCATAAGTACATTCAATTATTATGTGTCAACCAAAAAATTTAAAAATACCTTTATTAATTCCTTCTAAACACCCCCCCACCCAGAGAGAGAGAGAGAGAGAGAGAGAGAAAGAGAGAGAGAACAACTTGCAATTTTCAAATAAATAAAAGCAAGCTTAAAAATGTTTTTATGGACTGAAAAATTCTAACTAGTGATATAGTGTATTTTAGTAAGAACCAAATGGAAATTTTAGAATTGAAAAGTATATTTTAAATTAAGAAAGGTTTTGATGGCAGATTAGACACAGCTAAAAAAAGAACTAATACACTGGGAAATGAGTTGAAGAAACTATTCTGAATGCTGTATAGAGAAACAAAATGAAAAAGTACAACAGAGACAATAAATGATAAAAGGAATAAATTCTTTCTAGCATTATTTCCTTCTAGTCCAAGATTAAAAATGAAAGAAAATGAGGTAGAGACAATATTGGAAACAGTAAGGTGAGACTGTGTGATCCTCCCACAGACTCCTATTACTACCGGTAGCAATGCATCCTTTCAGTTGCTCAGGCCAAAGCCCTTGACATCCTTGAATTCTCTCTTTTCCTATATCCAACACATCAAGAAATTATTTTTCAAAAATTGTAATTACTTTTAATTGATAAATATAAATTAAATATACATGTATTTATTGTGTATAGTATGCTGTTTTGAAACATATACATTATGAAATGGCTAAATAAGTAATTCACATGTGGATTACCTCATATATCACTTTTTGCACATGTTAAAAACAATTTCTACTCTTTTATGAATTTTCAAGGCTACCACTGCTTTTTATTAAGTATTTTAGAGATCTCTTGAGCTTATTGCTCCAATGTAATTGAAAATTTGTGTTCTTGGACCAATAATACCTCTTAAGACCCTGGCAGCCACCATTTTGTTCTCTGCTTCTATAAGTTTTAACTTTGCTGAGATTCCACATAAGTGGAATAAGTGAGAAACATGCAGTATTTATTTTTCTGTGACTGGCTTATTTTAATTAACATAGTGGCCTCTGCGTTAATCCATGTTGTTGCAAATGATAGGATTTCCCCTTTTTTAGACGCTGGATGATATTCCATTTTGTATATATAACATTTTATTTGCATCCTTCTATTGATAGACATTGTTTGATTCCATATCTTGGCTATTTTGAATAATGCTGCATTGAACACAGGAATCAGGTATCTCTTCATCATACTGGTTTCATGAAAGGTTGTAGAGGATTGCCAAAATGATATATATGCTAGCAGAAGTTATTTATAGAACATTTCCATCATTTTTCATTTAGTTTTGACCATATAAAATGATATGATTTTCTTAGGGTTATAATTTTGTTTGTTTACATTATAAAGCTGTTTTTTAAAATGTCAGTTTTTCATTCAGGCTTCATTTACTGGCCTTCTTTTCTATAGTTTGAGGGATTTCAGGAAAAGTTGTTTGAGGAGTCCTGTGTTTGGGTTTTATGAATCACAGAGAGATAAAACTCCTACTTAATAAAAATGAATACTCATTGAAAGGTTATGAGGAAAGCTTTGGCCAGATCATATTCCTTTTAAGTTAAGGTAAAGTTGTAGTCATTCATGTAGTAGTTTCAGTCTTAAAAGTGATGATGTATGATTTGTCATTGTGAATTGAATGATATTAATATTCTTGGAACTATACTATGGGGGGATACTATTTTAACAGGAAACAAAACATTTGAAAACATTATCTTTAAAATGTACCAATGAGCATATTCCTCATTATGTTCTTGTAAAATTGATACCAATCATAAAATGAAATCTCAATTCATATTCACAAAAGTAATTTCAGGTCTTAAAAGGTAAAATGAGTGATTAGATTCATGATAGTTCTATTTTTATTCCCAGATAATGCCTCTGAAGTAGCAATTACTGCTCCAGGAACTAGTAACCATAGAAACAGCTCAACAGGCCCAACACCTGACTGCTCACCTCCATCCCCTGACACTGCCCTCAAAAATATTGTAAAAGTTATTCGACCCCAGGTAAGTTTCCTAAATGACATCATCTACATTATAATGTATTTTTAAATCAATGCATGTATACTACTTATATTGTAATGTTCGGACTATTATGATATGTAATGGATTTTTTTAATTAAAAGAAGGGTCTCACAAAAGGATGTTTGCTTCCTTTGAAGTTGGTAATAGACACTGAAGTCTGTATTAGCTTTTGGAAAAATGTATTACAAGCATTAAAAGAGAAGTTCAGAAAAATGACTATTTCACGTTTCCCTTTCACAGCATTTTAATGATACTCCAATTATTGAGCTGTTGGTGTGTTCTGATGTTTTCCTCTTCTTTTGTCTTTATTCCTCTGAACATGCTGCATTATTTATGCTTACTTCTCTATCTCCTATAGAGAGATATTTTAAGTTCTCTGTTCCTTATGGCTTCTAACTAATGTCATTTGTGTTTGATATTGTGCCTCTCATTCTTCCTTATTTTTCTTCAGAGTTCACATTCCTTGCTAGTCTTTCTTTACCCTTTGTTTCCTTTTTCATTCCTGTTTTTTATCTGTATGTTTTTTTTTTTCTCTTTCCCCTTCTCTTTCAGTTGGATTTCCCAGTAGGCGGTTTGCAGGCAAGCTTTAGAAATATCATTGGGACAAGCTGTTCTGTGATATTTCATTGAAAATAGCACTTTTAAAGCTGTTTGCATTATATTTTTGCCAACAGATGGACCTAGAACATGGAATTGGTGATGTTCTCAACCTGGCTCATTCTGAATGGGCATCATAAAATATAAGAGAGGGAGACTTAGAATCCAATCAATGCCATTCACTATATCCTGAGACATATAGTTTGATTAAATTTCTTGAGCCAATTTGTAGGGCATATGTGTCTTTTAAGTTTGTCTACTGCAGCAAGGATTTGTTTAGTATCTTACTTCTTTAATATATAACATTTTTATTTTTTTTACTGTGATTCTTATCTTCATCAGTGAAATGGCATTTAAATTTCACAAATCCACTATAATTTATAGAGCTCTTTCATATATATTATTTCATGTGATTTTCACCAACTCTAAGCGAACTTATATTCTAGTGTTATGTAGAAGGATATTGGTGCTATAAAAGGGCTAAATTGTCCATAAAGTTCTTTTGTTTTCCTTTTGACTAACAGCTATCTCTGCCAGTCCTGTTCAGGAGTTTAAAAAATCCTCATGAGGTTATTCACCTTGACACATGTTTATGAGTATGAAATTTACAAGTTTGGGGTGATCTAGGCTCAGATAACATTATACAGTTCCCTAATTACATTGTCCTGTATGTATTAATAAAAATAAACTATTAAAAATATTTACTTTTATGCTAATATAAATTCTCTAATGTCAATGTATTTGATCATTCAATGAATGAAAAGCAGAATCTATCTTTCTCTGAATATTTTGTTTTTGTTCAACTTAGCTTATTTTTGTAAACTTTGAGAAAAACTAGAGGTAATTTTAATGCCATCTTGACTCTATTCCTTGGTTCAGTCAGTTATTAAATATTTATGAAAGTAAGTAACTTTACCTTAGTAGTTGTATGATGATTGAGGAGGAAAACAAAAAGTGGGAAAGTTAAATAATTCAGGATAGTGGTATTTAAATTTAAATCAGTGCCATGTGTAAGCATTACATGTAATAGAATAATAATTTCTAACATGTGTAATTGGGAAGGAGTATAACTTCACTTGGGCTACTGTCCCTTCTGCCCCAAAGACTTTGTGCATTGCTCATTTCTCCCGATGACTTCTAACCTCCTAGAGTACCTCGTTCATTGTAGAGAGAAAGGAGGAGAAAATACTCATGGAAATAATTATGAGGGAGTATTGAGATAGGACATATGATTTTAGGAAAGGGTTTAGAGATCAGAGGGTGTAGATGAAGAGAGATGTATGGATAGAACAAAAGATTCTGATGTGTTATGACAAATGATATAGGTGTGTCAGGTATGAAAATGTTGAGAGCTACTATTTAAAAAAGATAATTGTGGTTACCTCATATTAGAGCCTAAACTCTGGTTACTAGTCCAGTCCTCTAAAGTGTTCTCTAATTCTGGATTTCTGTCTAGAAATTCAAGATATGTGAAGTTAGATTCACTCCTGGCTATTTACTAATTGGAAATTAATAACATGATTGAAATGATGATTTCACTTTTAAAACTGGTGTTGAGGTTTGAAAATAAAAGTATGAATGCAAACCTTCAAATTTACATTGTCTTACCAGGTAATTAGCTGATGTGTTCAGACTTTTAATGTGGAAGGAATGATATTGAAGAGATATTGAAGAGATGAAGTCCAAACTTTTTATCCTATTCACTGAAAATAGACACTCCTTAGGTAGAGCAAGTTGGGCTACTTCCTCTTTGCTTCATGCATACCTTTATCTAGTTGTTTCCTTAATTTTACTTCTAAATGGAAAGAATCCATTATAACCAAATAATTCTTGCTTTTAGAATGAAATGGGACTGATTATACATTGCAAGTGTTTCTGATTAGTGTGTTAATTGCTTGGAAGCTACAGACTTTCCAGCACTTTGTTGAGTTTGTTTTTATTCAGCATATTTGTTAACTCACTAAGTCACAGCTGTTAGTTTTACATCCCATGTTTGATCTTTTCACCTTTGTTTAGTTGGGCTCTTTCGTGTCTTAAAATCCTCCAGATTGTGAATTATTATATTTTTAATTAATAAGAGACTGAAATACTTGTATGCTCTGGTTTCCTCTTTGTTTTTCTCAAGAATATTAACTCACAAGGATGAGTTTCTCTATTTAGAAGAACCCATTAGACTGGGTTCATTTACTTATACTGAAAATTATTTTACCCTTAAAAAAAATCTTTGAAAATCCTTGAAATATTATTTCTGAAAAAGGTATTAGGTAATTCTATTGACATACCAATTCTCTTCTTTGTATTAAATAATTATATTACTTGAGTTACATTTTTGTTTTTAAATCGAGATATAAAATTGCATTTATCATACACAATAGAAAGTTTTTTATACACTGTATACTTTGTGAGATGGTATATCTAGTTAATTAATAAGTGCATTATCTCTCATAGTTGTCATTCTTATGGTAAGATTTAATAAAAATTCCCTTAGCATATTTCAAGTATACAATATACTATCATTAACATAGTCAGCATGCTGCACAGAAAATCTCTTCAACTTATTCTTCCTATCTAACTATATATGCATATCCTTTGGTCAACCCCCTCTTCCTCCTATCCACTGCATCTCTGGTAACCACTAGAGATAAACTTTCTGTGCCTGGCTGAACATCACTAATCATCAGGGAAATACAGATCAAAATCCACAATGAGATATATCATCTCAATCCTTTAAAATGATTATTATTGAAAAATTGGCAAGGTTATGAGAAAAGCAAACTCTTGTACTCAGTGAATAGGAATGTAAATTAATACAATCATTATGGAACTATATATAGAGGTTCCTTAATATATATGACAAAAGTGCCATAAGATCTAGAAGCCACTACTTTGTGTATATCCAAAGGAAAGGAAATCAATATTTCAAAGATACTTGTACTTTATTTTCATTGTACTACAATTCGAAATACCAACATATAGAGTCATCTGTCCATCAGTGGATGAATGGGCAAAAAAAAAAAATGTGGTGTGTATACACAATGGAATAAATTTTTACCTTAAAAATGAAAAAAAAATCTTGTCATTTGTGACAACATAGATAATTATAAGTTAATGAAGTGAACAATTCTTTTTATTTAAAAAGAATGTTTCCTGGTGAACTATTTTCTCCCAGTTGTATAGCAAGATACACAGATTTTAAGTATATGGTTTGATACTTTGACAATTGTTATCTGTAGTTGTAACCCCACTCCAAGCAAGATATAGAATGTTGCCATCATTCCAGAGAGTTTTCTAATTCTCTTTCTAATTGACCTCATTTTTGCCTCAGAGGCAAGTATTTCTGATTTTAATCACTGTAGGCAAGGATTGCCTATTTTTTAAAAAATATTTACTTTTCAGTTTTTTTAGGTGGACACAATATCTTTATTTTATTTTTATGTGGTGCTGAGGATCAAACCCAGTGCCTCATGCATGTCAGGCGAGCGTGCTACCACTTGAGCCACATCCCCAAACCCAGGATTGCCTATTTTTTTTATTTTACATAGTGGTATTCCACAGTGTGTTTGTTTGTGTTTTCATTAGTGTGTAGTTTTGTTTAGTTTCTTCCATTAAAAATATTTTTGAAATTCGTCCATTGTTATTCCTGTCTTTGCTGAGTAGTATTCCATTGGATCAATAGACTACAATTTGTTTATTCATTCTGCTGTTGATTGATAGTTGTCTTGTATCCTGTTATTACCATTCTGCATGAATAAATATATGCAAATTTTTTATAGATACACTCTTTCATATAGATCCCTAAGAATGGAGCGTTTGGGTCAGGGTGGATAACTTTTAAAAAAAAAACTTCCCAACAGTTTTTCAAAGTAGCCATTCCATTTTATAATCATGAATAGATAAAGAGTGAAAGTAACTGAGTGAGAATCTTAGTTTCTCTAAATCCAGGCTCTAATTATTTTTTAAATTTTAGCCATTCATATGAGTGTGAAATGATTTCTCATTATAGTTTTATTTTGCATTTTTCTCATAAATACTGATTCTAAGCATCTTTTTCTGCGGTTATAACCCATTCTTGTATCTTTTTATGAGATGTTTATGTTCTTCTCTTTCTTCATGGGATTCTTCAATTTTCTAATCAATTATTTACAAATTTTAAAATTCTTTGTGAATTTTCTGATAATTCTAAAAGATACAGAACCTTTGTCATTTATAAGCACTGCATATATTTTCCCCAGTATGAGGTGTGCCTAGACCTTTTTTACATGTCCTTTGATGGGAAGAATGTTTTAATTTTGATGAGATCCAGTTTATCTTTTTTTTTTTCTGTTATGACCCCCCAGTCTTTTATATTCTTTGTCTTGTCCAGGTTGTGAATATATATATCCATATTTTTTCTAGAAACTTTCTGGTCTGGCTTTTATGTTTAGGTTTGTGAACCATCTAAAATCATTTTGTATATGGTATGAGGTAGGGGTCAAGATTCATTTTTTTGCTACATGAAAAAGATTTTCCTCATTCAGTTGAATTAATAATTGTTTATTAGTTTTATTTTATTATTATTGGTATTTATAAATGTAATTAAGTTTTATATTACCTGTTTAATCTAATTTAAAAGTTGTAGCAGTTTTTGATTTTATAAAAAATTAATTTCCTTAGGTTTTTCTCATGCCATCTGAGTATAAGATAATTTTACTTCCTTTTTTTTCCCCCTGAGCTTTATACCTTTTGTTTCTTACTACTGTGACTATAGCAAAGTGGTACATTTAAATTGTAAAACCAAAAATTCTAGCCTTTTTTCCTATTTTGGAGAGAAAACATTCAGTATTTCAGCATTAACTATAAAACAGGCTATTAGTTTTATGTGTGAATCCTCTACTTCTAGTTTGTTGAGAGTTTTCTACATAAAAGGGTATTGACGTTTTAAAAATATTTTTCCTGTATCTATTTGGTAATCATATGATTTCCCCACCTTCTTTTTCCCTCTGCAGTATAGTGAATTACATTCTTTTATTTTGAATGTTAAAAATTTAACTTTACATATCTGGAATAACACTGAGTTATGATATTTTATCATTGTGCTGAATGCGACAGACACTTTGTGTAAAGCGTTAGTGTGGATAGATGGATTAGATCTAAGGAAGTCAAACATATATAATGATTTGAACTGACTGGGATTTTGAAATAATATTAGCAGAGATAAGAAAGATTTGAATAGTAGATGACTTGAAGAGAGATGAGCTGCTTCTGAACTCCTACCATGTTTAGATTAGGTGACAACTCAACCTGAAGTAAATAAGCATTTTGGATATTTTTCTGGGACCTTGCATATGTTTGATGAGTAGCAATAAAATAGCTAGGTAAAAAGCCATACCATCTATCCTTGTTATTATTAAGAATTTTGAACTGAGATTACATAAAATTCTTGCCATATCTGGAATAACATTTTACTGGGCACTGGGGGTCATAGAATACGTATGCTAAAATTTAAAATTAGGAATGAGAGTGGGTTTGTAAAAAACAGAACTATATAACTCATAAAGAATATATAATATTGTATTGAGTTGCAGCAAAAAATAGATAAGGAATAAAAAGACCTTCAAAGATACAGTCTTTTAAAATTAGTTTTATTATTGAGTATTAAATCATTTACTTTTATTATGTAGTTTCAGTTTCATTTATTTCTTATAAAAATGCTATGTGCTGAAATTGCCAGACTCAGAAAGTCAAGGGTCAAGAGTTTTCTCTCAAATGTGGAAACTAGAGAGAAAAAGGAATAAAAAAAGGATCTCAAGAAAACAGAAGGGAGATGAGTGGAGTTGAAGTGGGGGACCAATGGGGAGGGAAAAGAGGAAGGAAGGGGGAAGAACTGGGGACTGAAGTTGACCATATTATGCTATGTGCAAGTATGACATATCAAAATTCATTCCAATTTTATTTTAAACCATAATATACTAGTAAAAGAAACAAATGAAAGGAAGATCAATAGAGGCTCAAGTGGAAAGAGGAAGGAAGGAATAGAGAAAGTACTAGGGATTGAAATGGAGCAAACTATTTTATATACATATATGAATTTGTCCAAATGAACATCATTATTACAGTAACTTTAATGCACTAATAAGTATTTTTTTTTAAAAAAAGAAGGAAATCCTGCTGCTAGCTACAACATGGATGAACCTGGAGTACATTATGCTCACTGAAATAAGCTAGACTCAGAAGAACAAATATTGGTGGTTCCATTGATATGAGATGTACACAAAAGAAACAGTGAAATGGTTCTTGCCAGGAGCTTCAAGAAAAAAATGGAAAGTTTTTTTTCCACCAGTATAAAATTTCATTTACAAAAGATGAATAAATTCTGGGGATTTTTGCATTACACTATGCCTATACTAGACAATACTGTATTTTGCACATAGAAATTTGTTAAGATAATAGGCCTCATGTTAAGTGTTCTTACCACAAGAGTTTTTTTAAATATCATCTTAAAAATGTTATGAGGGAGGTTATTTTATTTTTTTCTTTATTTTCTTGATTGGGCCTGGGGTTTAGAGAGGGTGAATAATTTTCTCAGTGTGACACAGACACTCACTGGAAGAACTCTGATTTCTTAACTCCAATAGTCTTTCTATTAATACTAATTAGTTCATTAGGAAAAAACAGTCAAAAGTGTATATTTATATTCCAGAGGGATGAAATTGGAGAGAAGAATAATAGTTTGAAAAAAACCAATAAGAGCAGGTAACATAGATGGTCAGAGCTTATAGCCTAAAGGAGAGAGGAACAATGTATTCATAATTTGGAGATTTGTAACAAACACTGTATGAGAAGAGAAGGAGAAAAACAAAAATAATATTAGAAAATAATCTTCTGTGAAACTGAACAATTTGAAAAGAAAAAGATTGAGAAAGAAGTCAGTGGGACACATCTATCCACCAGTAGTTCTTGGCAAATTAGAATTTCGTGGGAAGCTTTAAAAATTGGTTTTGGTTTCCACCCCAAACCAATTAAGTCAATGTCAGGGCAAGTACCGATGCTCCTTGACTTACAATTGGATTACATCTGATAAACCCTTGTAAGTCAAAATATTATAACTAGGTTACATGTATTCAATACATGTAACCTACTGAACATGAAAGTTTAGCAATACTGTACATTAGAGTGTCAGTTGTTGATACTTATGACTCAGTGGGTGACTGGGAGGGGCAGCTCACTGTCATTTCCTAGCATCTTGTGAAAGTATTATACTATGTATTATTAGTTTGTAAAAAATATGAACATTCAGAATTCAAAATATGGTTTCTAATGAATGTATATTGCTTTTGCATCATTGTAAAGTTGAAGAGTTGTAAGTTGAATTATTGCAAGTTGTGTACTGTGTTTTTAACCTACTAATCTTGGATAGGCTATATAGATGGTCTATTAAATTCTGAAGTCAAATACAAAGTTTTGCTTATAGATGCCTTTTACTAAGAATTAAATTCTGATCATGTGTCTGTCACATGCCCTCCATAACTTTTCTCACCCTCAATTTGTTCATGGTATTTGCCTTGCCTAGTTCTTAGGGATATAGTAAGACTAAAACCAAATAAAATTTGCAATGGTGCTGTATAAATTATAAAGCCCTGTAGTGACTTCACTTGATATTATAATGATGATTAATTAAATCATGTGTGCCCATGTTTGAAATAAGACCTTTAAGACACAATGCTTTCACCTTCTCTGTCTCATCCACATATGGCTCTGATGATAACAACTTTGGTTTTTAGAAAATGTAAGAGTCTTTTGAAGTTCCCTTAATCATTTGAATTTACTTAAGATGATGTTGACTAAATATGGGGCAGTTCCTATCTCTGTATCTCATTTCTTAGAGGCATCAGAATAAGAAAGCCACAGGATGTTTAAAACCCTGAAATCTGGGAAATGAAGGTAAATGGAGAGTAGTATTTAGGATGACCTTACACAGGGAAGAGAAAAACAGTATCCAGAAAGTACCACCGTGACTATATCTCCTATTAATTATTGAAACCATCATCAATCCTACTTAGCCCAGTTGTGCTTTTATAAAAAAAATACCCAAGACTGGGTAATTTATAAAAACCAGAAATTTATTTACTCACAGTTTTGGAAGGTGGGGCATTCAGGACAAAAGTGTTGGCAGGTTTGGTTATCTGTTAAATGCCGCTCTGTACTTCTAAGATGGCACTTTGATATTGTATCCTCCAGAATGGAAGAATCTGGTGTTCTTGCATGGCAGAAGGGACTATCTCCCTCCATCAACCCTTTTACAAGGGCTCCTAATCTCATTTACAATGATTTAATCATCCCCTAAAGGACTCACCTCTATTACATAGGTGATTAAGTTCCAACATGAATTTGGAAGAGACAAAAGTATTCAAACTATAACAAATCCATATGTTGGTCATGCCAGTTATATGGCAGTGAAATATTATTCATTTTGTTTATCTTCATTTGAAGAAATCCTGAATTTATTCAACAGTAATATGAGTAAATATTTGTTTCTGACACTTTCAACATGTAAAAAAACACAGAAAGTATAACTCTCTTTACTGTGGGCCCAGATTGCCACTGATAACAACAGACTCTTAATATTGTTTTCTTTTTTTATTATTCAGGATTTTTCTTCCACATGCATAAATATATCAGTAGTATCTTTGGCATGTCTTTTTTTCTAAAGTATCTCTAGGCATATGGAATAAGAAAACATCAATAAAAATTATATGGGAAAATTTTCCTTGGAAAACAGAATGTCCAGAAAGTTGAGTGGATACTATTGCTTTAAATATCACAAGATGCAGATTAGAATTTGAAATATAATTTCACCCCTACCATTGAGTCACTTGTTATTGATTACACTGGGTAAAGTTAAAAGTCTTCAATTACCTATGCCTCTAAATTCAAGGGAAACTGCTTAACTCCACAATTAATAGTATACCTAATATATAAATCTGAAGCTTCCTAAACTGTTCTACTCTAAATTCTGGAATTTAGCTATGAAAGCACCATAATATGCATCATTATTTAGTAATTCATTCATTCACTAATTGAGTGCTAGGCATCTTAAGTAGTGATTTGAATATGAAAATAACTAAAATATCAATTTTACCATAAAAGAACCTTTAATCAACGTGGGAGACTATGGAATAGTAGACAGAATTATAGACAGAACTTTCAGTTTCATTTGATGGAGTTATATGGCAGTTGCTCAGGAGTCATTCTCTGACTTCTCAATCTACATTCACTCCCTATGTTCTCTTATCTCACTCTAGATCTTTAAATAGTACCTTTATGCTGTTTACTTATAAATTTATACCTCTACCCTTGTCCACTTCCTTGAATTCTAGGATCATATTCTGTAGGCTAGTTAGTCTAAACCTCAATGGGATGTTTAATAAACATTGTAAGAATAACATAGAACTAAACTTTGTATTTCAGTTAATAGCAACACAAGTAAACAAAACAAAACAAAACAACCAAACCCTTATCCCCCCATTGATTCCTTTCTCTTACATCCCCACATTCAAATCATCGGAAAATTCTATAGGCCAGAAGTTCTCAAAGTGTGGTTCAAGACCTCTTAGCAGCCTTTAAGACTTTCAGAATGCCTGTGATGTCATAACTGTTTTTATAATAACACAAAGACATTTTATTTCTTTTCACTTTTATATGTACATGAATGCTAAGTGGAGATTTTTAGAAGCAATTTGGGATGTGTAAAGACATTATAGTTCTAATGGCTAATAGAAAATGCAGTTGTGTATTCTTATGTTATCTATCTATCTCAATGTAATTCTAATGTATTAAATATTAAATAAAAGGTATGACCCTTATGAACAAACACTCCATTGTATTCTCAATAATTTCTAAGAGTATAAAGGGATACTGAGACCAAAGGGTCTAAAAATTATACTCTACTTAAAAAGATATCTTGATTCAGGCTCCTCTTACCATCATTTTGCTGTCACTTTCATATAAGCCATTAACATCTTTTACCTGGACTTTTGAAAAAGCCTCCTACCTAATTCTCTGGCATTGACTACTGTGTCCTTATCATTCTTTTGCATCAAGATACAGTCATATAAATCAGATCACATTGTTCGTCTGCTTCACCTTTCAAAGTCTTCCCATGTGAGAGTGAAGATGTACAATTCCACATATAATTTGACTCTCTTTAATGTCTTAAACCATTTCCTACCTTTCACTACCTAGCTCTTTTTACTCTAACCATGTTATCTTTCCTGCCTTTTTTAGATAAGTGAAACAGCTCCTGCCTTAGGTCCTTATCACTGACTTTTCTGGAATGTCCTTCTCCTAGAGACTTATCATTATCATCCTTCCTTCAGGTCATTATTCAAATGCTACCTTATGAGAGATGCCTTCTTTGACTGTTGAATATAAAGTAGCTACCACTTTGCTTTTGTCTCCATTGTGCTATTTTCCTTTATAACATCTTCAACTCTTGAATTAACATTATTTTGATCTGTTCAATGACTTTCTTCCCCACTTGAATACATATTCCCTGAGAATGGAAATATATCTTTTAAAAAGTTAAATTTTCAATACCAGAACAAAGACTGATATCTGGCATATAACTGGTGTTCAATAAATATTATTTGAATTAATTAATTTATCACATTTGGGTAAAGGGCAGTGAATACTATTTTTGTGTTGGGAAGACTCAAATTGGGCTTTTATATTTGATAAAAGTTAGATGGGTGAAGGGGGAAATATTTAGTCCAGGGAGTAGGATAGCATGAACAAGGCACTTGCAGTCTTTTTAAAATTTTTTTTTAGTTGTAGATGGACACGATATCTTTATTTTATTTAGTTATTTTTATGTGGTGCTGAGGATCAAAACCAGTGTCTTCTGTGTGCAAGGCAAGCACCTTACCACTGAGTTATTATCCCAGGCCCTTGCAGTCTTTTGTCTTAATCCTTTGCTGAATTTATCATCTGTAATTTAACCAATCAGGAAGTCCCAACCAATTATTGTACCCTCTTTTTCCTACTCATAATGTCCTAATATCTACACAGTACTCATACAGTGAGTGATATTCTTGAGGAAGAAAGCTTATTTTGTCAAACATATTGGTAAAGTACAGCATTAAACCTTTTTTCCTTATAAAAAGATTTTTCACAACCTTTGTCTTCTATCAACCCTGGAAATCCATTAATGCGTTTCATAACTAGTGACCCACAAAACACAGTTTGAGAAGCATGATCCAGGGCATTTCAAATGCTTCTATATAGCTGACCCTTAAAATTCCATCTGGTTTGATTTTTTTCACTCATCTTGCACAAATTCATACCATTGAGAAACAAAGCACTTTGGCTCAGCAATAAGCTAGACCTTTATTTCGGATGTTACAGAGTGATAGCTATACATTGTCTACTTTAATTATCAGGTGAACCATGTGAGATAGGGCCGTTATTAGTCCAATTTTATTTATGAAGGAAGTTAAAATAATTATACTGTAGATTATACTTTGTTGAAAAACAAGGATCTATATTTTTCCCTATTAAACAGTATTAGTTTACCATCATCCTATATTACATTGATTGGATTCAATTTAGTTAGCTTGTTTAAACACTTTAGTAGATACTATGAGGAATAAAAACCATTCAGCATTTGTTTGAACTCAGGAGACTAATTGACGACATTGCTTTCTTTCTATCCCGGATTCTGAACTGATTGAAAGACTGGATATAGTAGTTAGACAAACTGAAGTCAAATGTCATGAGTTTTTGTCTTTGGTAGACCTGATAGGACAATATGATTCTAGATATGTGGCTGAATATACTTCCTGTAACTTCACCTTTCCCAGCAGGTCAACCTATGAGGTAGTTTTAAAATAGCAGAGAACGTATTTATTATGCTGACATGTTTGCTCTGAAGAGGTAAAAACCAGAAAAGACAGTGATGAACATGCTTAGTTATTTCCCCAAATTCATTTTACAGCTGAGTAATTCTAACTCCTTAGGGAAAAATGAATGAAGGGTGAGAGAATAGGCTGAAATTTCCTTATGGAAACACAAAGCCAGAGGATAGAAGTTCAGCCTAAGAGTAAGATAATAACATCTTATTTGATTAAAGAACCCAGAGTGTTTGGAAAACTCATTATTCGTGCTTGCCAAAAATAAAGATCATTATCTTCCTCTAAGAATTTGTTCTTCCTTATTTATATCAATTAATTGCACCACTACCTTGTCGGTTACACAAGACATAAATTTGAGTCCTCTACAAAACTCTTCCCTTTCTTTCTCTTACTATATCTTATTAGCCACCAAAGCATGCCAATTTGGAGATATATATATCAAACCTTTTCTCTTTTACTCCCACTGCAATTGGCTTAATTTTTTGACTTTATTACTGAAATGCTCCCACAATGGTTCCCTTACTCTAACTCTCATCTGCTTCTAATTTATCTTCTACCTTTTCCCCAGAATAATGTTTATGTTTTATTATTGTTTTTGTATGTTTTGAACAATTGTAAAATTATAGCAAAGTTATAGATATAATATAAAGACCCTTTTCTCCTGAAGTTATTCATAAGTTGCAAACTTGATGCCTCATCAGCCACACGTAATTTGACGTACTATTTCTTACAAACAAGGACATCTATCTATAACCAGAAAACAATCATCAACCTCAGATCATTAACTTTGATATATTACTACCACTTAATCTTAAGACCCCATTCACATTTTACCAATTGTTCTAAAATAATATATTTTATGGTAAATGGGCCAGATCAAAATACATTGCATCTATTTTTCATTTTTCTTTAATCTCTTTTGATCTGGAACAGTTTTTCAGTATCATTTGACTTGAAAAACCATTGAATGTTTTAAGATAATAGGTCAGCTATTTAGTAGAATGTTCCTCAATTTGAGTTTATCTAATATTTCCTCATATTAAATTCTGGATGTGTATCTTGATAGATTCAGAAGAGGCTGTGTTTTCCTTATTGTACCCTATCAGGTGTTAACATGATTTTGATTTGTTCTAATCATAATGATGCTATGTCCCTTTGATAACTTGATTAAAGTGGTATCATTCAATCTTCTCCACTGCAAATTTAATCTTTTACTGCTGAAATTTACAAGTTTTGTGAGGAGGTACTTTGTAACTAATATTCCATTTATCATAAAACATTGTTTTTTCATTTACTTATTTATATTAGCAGAGAGTCATCATTTCCTATTTTATTCAATGAGTAATATTCCATTGCTATCACTATTTGTTTCAGTACTGAAAATATTTTTTTTTCCAAAGGAAGCCCTCCTGTGTTCTTATGACATATCTCAATCATTCTTTGACTTCTTCCTTACTTTTAGGCTCATCTCATATATACTTTTCTATTCCCAAATATGGAATCAGCCACTCCTCCAAAAAGCTTTATTTATTGTAAAATGATAGGAAGATGCCAAGATTTAGGAACTAAGTTATTGGGCTATCACTGGTCCCATGTATGGGCAGGACCAGGGAATTTTTCCAGTATGCACTTAAAAATACACACACACACACACACACACACACACACACACACATATATATATATAATTTCATAAAAACACACATCTTTCTCTATATTGATCTTCTATATATGTTGAAAACCAAGAGTTAATGGATATAATGTGACATCAATCTAAACATCACAGAATTAATTTTCATACTTGTAATTATATTCCCTGGAAGTCAGAAAACTGGATCCTATTATTCTTTTAAGTCTTCTTAGTTATATGTAACATTAGAATATATTTTCACATAATCACAAAAGCATGGAATATAATTTCAGTCCCCAGCACTACTTCCCCCTTCCACTTTCTTCCTCCCTGTGCTCCCCTTCATTCATTTACTAGTCTGATCTTTCTGAGATATATATATATAAATCAGTGTGTTGTGGATATACTTGATGTTGGGATTCTCCATATGCACTATGAAAGTTGGTCATAATCATTTTGCTTTTCTTCCCTTTTCCTGTCCCTCTTTTTACCTTCTCAGTCCCTTTAGTCTAGTCTACTGATCTTTCATCTGTTTTAATGAAATTCCATCTCCCTTTTTTTTTTCTGTTCTTCCCCTCCCCATTTTGGATCAGCTTCCACATATCAGAGAAAACATTTGACATTTGACCTTTGACCTTTGAGACTGGCTTATTTCACTTGGCATGATAGTCTCCAGTTCCATCCATTTAGTGAAAATTTTCATTCTTATTTATGGCTGAGAAATACTCCAGTGTGTATATATACCACATTTTTTAAATCTATTCATTGGTTGTAGGGCACCTAGGTTGGCTTCTTAGCTTGACTATTGTGAATTGTGCTGCTATAAACATTGATGTGGCTGTATTCACTATAGTATGCTAATTTTAAATTCTTTGGATATATACTGAGGACTGAGATATCTGAGTCATATGGTGTTTCCATTCCTATTTTTCTGAGGAATCTCCATATTGCTTTCCAGAGTGGTTGCACTAAGTTTTAATCACACCACATCCTTGCCAAAATTTATTATTACTTGTATTCTTTATAATTCCCATTCTGATTGGAATGAGATAAAATCTCAATGTAGTTTTGCTTTGCATTTCCTTAATTGCTAGAGATGTTGAACATTTTTCATATACTTGTTGACCATTTATATTCTTCTTTTGAGAAATGTCTCTTTTGTGCATTTATTGATTGGATTATTTGGTTTTGTGGTAAAAAGTTTTTGAGTTCCTTGGATATTCTGGATATTAAGGCCCTATCTGAGGAACATATGGCAAAGATCTTCTCCCATTTGGTAGGTGCTCTCTTCATGCTCTTAATTGTTTCCTTTGCTGTGCAGAAGCATTTAAATTTGATACCATTCCACCTATTGATCTTTGATTTTTTTTTTTTTGCACTTTAAGGGTCTCTTTAAGGAAGTCAGTTCCTGTGCTGACATGCTAGAGGGTTGGCCTACTTTTTCTTTTTCTAGCAGGTGCAGGATTTCTGGTCTAATTCCTAGATTTTTTATTCTTTTTGACTTAATTTTTGTGTAGGGTGAGAGATAGGGGTCATATTTCATTCTTCTACATATCAAGTTTCCCTAGCATCATTTTTTAAAATGTTTATCCTTTCTCCAACATATGTTTTTGGCAACTTTGTCTAGTATCAGATAACTTTATTAATGTGGATTTGTCTCTATTCTATTTCATTGGTCTTTTTGCCTGTTTTGGTGCCAATGTCATGTTGTTTTTGTGAATATAGCTCTGTAATATAATTTAAGGTCTGGTATTGTGATGCCTCCATCTTTGCTTCTCTCACTGAAAATTGCTTTGGCTGTTCCAGGTTTCTGATTTTTCGAAATGGATTTCAGAACTGTTCTGTTTTTCCTAGTTCTGTGAAAAAACATCATTGGAATTTTGATGGGGATTGTGTTAAATCTGTATAGCACTTTTGACCATATTAATTTTGACCATATTATGACTATTTTGACCATATTAATTCTGCCTATTCAAGAACATGGGAGATCTTTCCGTCTTCTAAGGTCTTCAATTTCTTTCTTTAGTTTTCACTGTAGAGTTTCTTCACCTCTTTTGTTAGATTGATTCCCAAGTATTTTATTTTATTTTTGAGGCTATTGTGAATTGGGATAGTTTTCCTAATTTCTTTTTTAGCAGATTTATTTTTGGAATAGAGGAACATGATTGACTTATGACTGTCATTCTTGTATTATGCTATTTTTCTATAGTCATTTATGAACTCTTAAAGTCTTCTTTGGAGTTTTTTGAGTCTTCTGCATATAGGATTATGCATCAAGAAACAGAGGTAATTTAGTCTCTACTTTTTCTATTTGTAGCCCTTTAATTTCCTTCTCTTGCCTGATTGCTCTGGCTAGAGTTTCAAAGGATTGTATTTAATAGGAGTGGTGAAAGTGAGCATCCTTGCCTTGTTCCTGTTTTTAGAGAAAATGCTTTTAGTTTTTCTCCATTCAGAATAATGTTGGCCTTGGGTTTTCATATATAACCTTCACAATGTTGAGGTTAGTTCTTTCTACCCCTAGTTTTTCTTGTGTTTTAATGTGTGCTGTGCTTTGTTAAATGCTTTTTCTTCATTTATTGAGATAATGTGTGATTTCTAAACTTAACTCTATTCATGTGATGAATTACATTTATTGATTTCTAAATGTTGAACCAATGTTGCATCTCTGGAATGAAACCCACTGATCGTGGTGCACTATTTTTTAAATTTGTTTTTTAATGTGTTTGCCAATAATATTGACTCCTATTGTTTTCAATGTATTTAGTTATTTGATCACTCTCTGGTAGGCTTATCCCTAAATATAGACACTGGTCTTCCCCCACTTAAGCTCTGATGCCTTGCCAGCCCATACCCACCTGTGTACTGTCTTCAATCTGATTAGAGTATGATAATATACAGTCCACCTTTATTCTTACTTTGCATGTCAGGCTGACTTCTGGTGGATCCCCTCCTCACCCCAAAAGTGCCTTGAACTCTCCACCTTGTCTGACATTCAATGTGGACACACTCCTTACACTGCCAGTGGGGGGATAATCCATGAAGATACCCTAATCACCCTGCTTAGACTCTGGTTCCCAATGCCAGGCTTTCCCCCAAGGGTGAAGAGTGATCTTATTACCTTGTCAACTTGATCATGTCATTCACTATTATAAAATCCATCAGAACTTACTACTTTCAGGATGAAATTAGTACAATAGCATTTTCATGTGTACTGTCTTCAATCTGATCAGTAAAACATGAAAATCCATTCATATTCTGGCTCAGGGCTTCTTTTTATGTCCACCAACATGCTATCGTACTAAATTCATTCAAATCTCCAAAGCACACTTGTCCTCTTACACTTTCCAAATTCAGTCTAAGTGTTATTTTTCTCTTTCTCTACCTGGTCAACTTCTGTTCTTCCTTCAGGATTGATCCAATCCTCAGCCAGAACAACCCTTTCTTGCCCTATCTTCAGGGAGTTACCTTATCAAATCATCTATTTCACTCATAATTGCTGCATTTTTTCTATATATCAGGCTTCATGGTAGGTATAGAGAATATTAATAGTGAGCAAGATAAAAGATTCCAGAGGAGGCTGATATCCAATGACTATATAAATCATAAATAAAGTATATTTCAAATTACAATAAGTGCTATGAATTTATGAACAGTGCCGCAGTCCGGCTGCAGCAAAATAACCGGGGGGTGACGAATAACTTCTGTAGATTGATGCAGCAGGAATAGGAGCCGTTTATTGTAGGACAACAGAGCTATTTATACATTTTGCACAGCTTATCTTAATTAGCATAAACTAGATACATCAATCAACCAATAAGGAATCTCCACACTTAATGGCTCGCTTTTGTTACTTCTCAAACCACTCCCTCTGACATTTTGCCAGGCACCATCCAGACTTGTTTACGAACTCTAACATTATTCTCTGGCAAAATACCAGGTGTTATTTTGACTTGTTTACAGACCTTAACAGAACAGAGAAAAATAACAAGTGAAAGTCGGTGTTTGAGCTCAAGCATGAAGGAAGAGAAATGGTTAGCCATACAGAGTCAGGGAAAGGATATAGAAATACAAACACCGTGGTAAAGAATCAGACGTGTTGTAATAGAGGAATAGAGAAAGGCATATTAACTAGAGACTAGGATTGGTGGAAGTGCTGTGAGATGAGGTTGGAGAAATAGGAGAATCAACAAGGTCATTGTAGATTTTGCTCCAAATGCAATAGAAATCATTGAAGTGCTTTAAGCAATGGCATGACATGATTTAACTGATTTTTTAAAAAGATCACTCTGGGTAGAGAATATCTTACAGAAAGCAAGTGGAAATAAGGAAAACAATTAGGAAAATTTGTAGTTGTCCAGGAGAGAGTACTGTTGTTTGGATCAATGTTGCAGTGGATGACTAGGACACTAGAAGTTTTTGTGACAGATTTTAAAAGTAGGACCCATCATGTAGAGTTGAATTCAGGGGATATAGGATATCAATCAAGCACGCCCAATGTTATAGTTTGGTTGTGACATGTCTCTCGTGTGAGACAATGCAAGAAGGTTCAGAGAAGAAATGATTGGATTTTAAGTCTTAACATAATTAGTGATTTAATCCCCTGATAGGGATTTACCTGAGTGGTAACTGAAGTTGTAAGGTGTAGCTGGAGGAGGTGGGAATTGGGGCGTGGCTTTGGGTATATATTTTTATATGGTGAGTAGAGTCTTTCTCTCTGCTTTCTGATCACTGTGATGTGAGCTACTTCCCTCTGCCACCCTCTCCTGCCATGATGTTCAGCCTCACCTGGAGCCCTGAGGAATGGAGCTGGCCTTCTATGGACTAAGACCTCTGAAACCGTGAGCCCTCAAATAAACTCTTCCTCCTCAATAATTGTGCTGGCTGGGCCCTTTAGTCACAGCAATGAAAAAGCTGACTAAAACACCCAAGTATATGACTTGAGCCACTGCAAGAATCATGATGTCATTTATCTGAATGGCAAAAATCTAGGCAAATTCCAGAATTGTTTTTTTTCTCTCTGTGTTTGTGTTGTTGTTGTTGTTTTCTTTTGTTTTGGGGTTGCTGAGATTGGGGAGAAAAAGTCAAAGGTTTGTTTGTTTTTGTAGTTGTAGATAAACAGAATGTGTTTATTTTATTTATTTATTTTTAGTGTGGTGCTTAGGATCAAACCCAGTGCCTCACACATTCTAGGCAAGTGCTCTGCCACTGGGCTACAGTCCCAGCCCAAAGGTTTATTTTGACTACAAAATTTGAGATACCTTCTAGATATCACATAGTTATATATAAGGGTTTCTCACCCTTCTGCTATGCTTCTTTAGCATTATGTGTGTACTTTCACATAACTTTATATGAGTATTCTGTGAGCCAATGCATTGAAAAAAGAAAAGAACATTTTATGAAAAGTAAATTAAATGCATTTCTATTTATAAATGCAAAATTACAAATGACCCCATACTAGTTTGTGACATAATTATATAAGCATAGATATCGTTTGCTTTAATTCAGTTCCATACTTCCTTTTTCCTTTCTCTCCTCCCTCCCACTTTTGTTTTTCCTCTATTATACTGATCTTTCTTCTGTTTATTTATAGTATTTTTTAAATCAGTGCCTTGTGGATATACATAAGGGGAGATTCACTGTGGTATATTCATGTATGTATATTAAAGGTGTGGTCAGATTCATTACACTCTTCTTTTCTGGTTCTTTCTCCCTTAATCCACTTCCTCTGTTCCCCTGATTTCTATATGAAATCCTCCCCACTTGTTTTCCTTCACCCATTTTGGTCTAGCTTTAGCATATCAGATAAAACATCTGACACTTGACTTTCTGAGTCTGGCTTATTTCACTTAGCATGGTGATTTCCAGTAAATGCCATAATTTTATTCTTCTTTATGACTATTACTCCATTGTGTATCTAGACCACATTTTCTTTATTCTGCTAATGGGCACCTGGGCTGTTCTGTATCTTGGCTATTGTGAAATTGTTCTGCTGTAAACATTGATCTGGCTGCATCCCAGATATATTATATTATATTATATATTATGCTGATTTTATATCTTTTGGCTTTGTACCAAGAAGTGGGATAGCTGGGTCATATGGTGGTTCCATTCCTAGTCTGTTTGAAGAATTGCCATACTGCTTTCTAGAGTGGTTGTACTAATTTGCAGTCCCACCAACATCCTCACCAAAATTTATTATTATTTGTATTCTTGATTGCCATTCTGACTGGAGTGAGGTGAAATCTCAATGTAATTTTAGTTTACTTTTCCTTGATTACTAGAGATGTTGAACATTTTTATATATTTATTTACCATTTTCATTTCTTCTTTTGAGAAATGTCTCTTTAGTTCTTTTGCCCATTTATTAATTATTGGGGTTTTTAGTATAAGTTTTTTGAGTTCTTTATATATTCTGAATATCATTCCCCTATTTGAGGGGCAGGTTGCAAGATCTTCTCCCATCTGTCAGTTCTCTTTTCATACTCATTTACTTTGCTGTGCAAAGAGCTTTTTAATTTGATGCCATTTTATTTATTGATTATTGGTTTCATTTCTGGCACTTCAGGAGTCTCGTTAAGGAAGTTAATGCCTCTATCAATATGTTGGAGTGTTCAGGTTACATTTTATTCTAGCAGCATCTTGTCTAATTCCTGGGTCTTTGATCCACTTTTATTTGTCTTTTGTGCAGAATGAGATTTAAGGTTCCTTCTTCTATATATTTCCTTCTTCTATATATATGTCTTCTTTTCCATTGGTCTGCATGCATTTTTTGGTGCCAATACAATGCTGTTTTTGTTACTATAACTCTGTAGTATAATTTGAGGTTCAGCACTGTGATACCTCCAGTATTGCTCTTTTTGATCAAGATTGCTTTGGCTATTCTGGATCTCTTTTTTTACAAATGAATTTTGAACTTGTTTTATCTAGTTCTGTGAAGAATACATTGATATTTTGATGGAGATAACATTATATATGTGTAATGTTTTTGGTAATATAGTCATTTTGACAATATTATTGCTGCCTATCCATGAACATGGGAAGTCTTTCCATCTTCAAAAGTCTTCTTCAATTTCTTTTTGTAATGTTATATAGTTTTCATTGCAGAGGTCTTTTGCCTCCTACATTAGATTAGTTACCAACTTTTTTGTTTTAGGTTATTGTGAATGGGATAGTTTTCCTGATTCCATTATTTGAATATTGGAAAGTGATTGATTTATCTATGTTGATCTTGTAACCTGCTACTTTACTAAATTTACTTATCAGCTCCAGAAGTATTCTGACAGAGTTTTTTTTCCCTTTGGTCTTCTAAATATGATCATATCATCAGCAAACAGATCATTTGACTTCTTCTTTTCCTATTGTTATCTCTTTAATTTCTTTCTGTAATCAGAGTTTCAGAGACGATGATGAGTAAGTGTGGTGAGAGTGGACATCCTTGTCTTATTCTTTATTTTAGAGGAAAGTTTTTAAGTTTTTCTCCTTTCATTATGAGGTTGGCCTTCAGTTTGTCATATGTATTTTTCTCATATATTATAGTTTCTCTAATGTCTTAAACATGGATGGGTGCTGGACTTTGTCAAATGCTTTCTCTGCATTTATTGAAATAATCATATGATTCTTGTCCTTAATTCTATATATGTGATGAGTTACATTTATTAATATGCATATGTTGAACCAACCTTGTATCCCTGGAACAAAAGGACTGGATTAAGTGTTTGCCAATATTTTATTAAAAATTTTGGAGAGGGCTGGGGATGTAGCATGTTCTCGCCTGGCATGCGCGGGGCGCTGGGTTTGATCCTCAATACCACATAAAAATAAAATAAAGATATTGTGTCCACCAAAAACTAAAAAATAAATATAAAAAAAGAATTTTGGAGATATGATAAATTGTGGTATAAAGGTGTATTAAGAATTGTAATGCAAAAAAAAGGAAGAGGGGAGAAAAAGTGAGTTTTTAATTTTTTTTAAAGTATATCAATTTTTGTTTCTGGTATAATTTAGAAAATTTACATTTTATCATCCTTTGGATTTAAAAGTTAATTGAGGAAACAGAAAGAGATACAGATATTATGTATATAATAAAGGAGAGGAAAAAACAAAAACAAACAAAAAAAGAATTTTGCACCTATGTTTACCAAAGATATTTTCCTGACTTTTGTTTTCTTGACATATGTTCATGTGGTTTTGGTATTAGGGTGATTCCAGCTTCATAGAATGAATTAGGAGGCATTATCTTCTTTTCTATTTCATGGAATAATTTGAGAATAATTAGCATTAGTTTTTCTTTAGAAGTCTTTAGAATTCAGCTGAAAATACATCTGGACCTGGGCTTTTCTTTACTGGCAAACTTTTAATAGCTGCTTTAATTTCGTTACTTGCTATTGATCTAAGTTTTCTACATCCTCATGGTTCAGTCCTCATGGTTCAATTTGGGTAGGTAATATTTCTTAGGAATTTGTCAATATCTTCAAAAATTTCTAGCTTACTGGAGTATAAATATTCAAAATGTTTCTAATGATCCCCTGGATTTCATATTGTCTGTGGTGTTATTTCCTTTTCATCTATAATCTTGTTGATTTGGGTCTTCTCTCTTTTGGGTAGTTTTTGGGATTATCAATCTTATTTATCCTTTCAAAGAACCAACTCTATTTCATTGATCTTTTTAATGGTTTTTTTTATTCTCAATTAAAATTTTGGCTCTGACTCTGATTTTAATAATTTCCTGTCTTCTACTGATTTTGGTGTTTTTTTCTTTCTCTAGGACCTGGTGGTATAATGTTAGATTATTTATTTGGAATCTTTTTATATTTTTAATGTAGGAACTCAGTGCTATAACTTTTCATCTTAGAACTGTCTGCATAGTGTCCTAGAGATTTTGATATTTCTATCATTTGTCTCATTATTTCTAGGAATTTTTAAAAATTTTTCTTCCAATTTCTTCTATGATTCATTTCTCATTCAAGAGGTTTATTTTATCTCCAGGTGTGAAAATTGCTTTTGTTTTTTATCTTGTCACTGATTTCTAATTTTATTACATTATACAAGGTATTACCTCTGAGTTTTATATTTGTTTGTGCCCTAAAATATAATCTATTTTAGAGAATGTTCCATGTGTTTCTAAGAAGAAAGTTAATTTTGTTGTTGATGGATGAAATATTCTATAGATGTCTGCTAAGTCCATTTGATTAATAATGTTTTTTAGCTCTGAAAAATCTTTGCTTAGTATATGTCTGGGTGAACCTCTAGTGGAGAGAAAGGTCCGTTGAAATCACCCAGTGTTATAATATTCAGTGGTCTATTCAATTCTTAATATTGAGAAGTGTTTGTTTTATATACATTGATGCATTATTTTTAAGGGAATTAATATTTATAGTCATCATATCTTCATATTGGATGATTCTCTGATTAAGAAAATTAGAAGTCACTTTATAGTAACCTTTGTTTATTCTAATTTTGACTTGGATTCTGCTTTGTCTGATAGGAGAGTAGTGGCCCCTGTTTGCTTTTGCTACCATTTGCATGGTATATCTTTCCCCATCCTTTTACCTTCAGATCTGACTTTTAAGGTGAGTCTCTTGCAAACAACATATTGTTGAGTCTTGTTTTCAATCCAGTCTGCCAATCTACATCTTTCTATTAAAGAGCTTAGACCATTTACATTGAATATTATTACAGAGAGATGATTTCTATTTCCTGCCATGTTTATTTATTTGAATAATAATGCTTTATTCAGACTTTATTTAATTGTCCATTCTTCTAGTACAATTCATCCCTATGCTGATTTTCATTTTCATTTTTTATTTCTTCTGTATGAAATATTTATTAAGTATTTTTATAGTTCTTGTTTAGAATTGTTGAATTTTTTTTAGATTCTGCTATCATGGAAGGTTTTTTATTTTATCTTTAATTCTGAGGGATGATTTTGCAGGATTTAATAATCTTGGTTAATATGCATTTTCTCTCAGGACTTGGTATCTATTATTCTAAGAGCCCTCTTGACTTTTAGGGCCTGGGTTGAGAAATCAGTTGTAATATGAATTGACTTACCTCTAAATAAGACCTGCCATTTTTACCTTGTGGTTATTCTGTATATTAAGAATTTTTATTGTAGTGTGTTTTAGAGAGGATCTTTGTTTTGATCTGGCCTATTTGGAGTTCTATGTGCTCTTCTATTTGGATTTCCATTTCATTCCTAAGACTTAGAAAAAATTTTAAATATTATTTCATTGAAAAGGATGTGCATTCCTTTAGTTGGTATTTCAGAGCCTTCATCTCCTCAATAATTCTTCAGTTTGTCCTCTTGATCTTATCCCAGATTTCTCCAATATTCTGGTCATGTTCTCTTAACACCTGAGTCTTTCATTTCCTGAATTTATGTTTGGTTCTTTCTCAGGATCTCTATCTCTTTATCAAAATGACATTTCATTCTCTGTATTTTCTAATTTGATTCCTTACATCTTCTTTTAGCTCATTGAATATTTTAATTATGAACTTCCTAAAATCCTTCTCTAAAATTTCCTCCACTGTGGTAACTGTCAATGGAGTCAATTATTGAAGTGTTTGTGGGCTGTTTGGGTTGGTGTTTTTCCTTCCCTTTCATAGTTCCTGTATGCCTATCCATCTGTTGAGATGATTATCACTTCTTTTATGCAAAGAACTCTTTTGTGAAGTTATTTCTCTTAAGAGTCCTAGCCTGGGTAAATTTCCAAGAATTGATACTTTAACTCAATGTTTGTCCTCTGTTATTTCCAGTACCAGTACCACTTTGATACTATTCCCGTTATTAGCATTACTTTGAGTTCCCAGTATCAGCCCTTTGATTTAGATTTGCTCTGAAAAATGAAAAAAAAAATATTAATACTACTCTCCACAATTTTATTTAGAGACAGGGTCTCACTGAGTTGCTTAGTCCCTTGCTGTTGCTGAGGCTGGCTTTGAATTGAAAATCTTCCTGCCTCAGCCTCCCGAGCCACTGGGCTTACAGGCATGAACCACCACACCCAGCCCTTAGAGCTATTTATAAGAAACCATGCCAACATGAAGAAAATTATTATTGAGTCTTGGTTTGGATTTCAACACTATTTGGCACCTTTAGAAGATGTCCATGAGTTTTTGACTTCAGATTTCTTCAGAGGTGCTGAGGCATAGGAGCCACTCTCCTGGTTTCTGTGGACTGCCAGATAGCTTTTCTCAGTTGTCAGCCCAGGGGCCTGAGTCTGGCTGCAGAGAGGTTGTGGTGTTGTTTCTGTTGACTGTTTCTGTTCTGTAAGAGCTCAAGATGCACTGCTCTAGGCTGTGTGCGTCAACACTCGCCCACTTCCCTCCACAGGACCCTTTTAAAACTGGCATAGTGTAGTTATGGGACCTGTGGTTGTGAACTCTGTGGATGGTATGTGGTCAAAAAGCATTCCCCCGTCTCACACAATCTACAAGGGCATCATCCCTACTACTGAATAAAAAGGTTCAACTGGTTCATCTGGGTCCTAGCTTCTACTATTCAAGGTTGTGAACCATGGGCGCTACTTTCTTTGCTAACCAGGACTGAAGTAGCATCCTGCCCATGTCCAATTAATTTCTGGCTGAGGTCGTGAGTTTGGGCACTGTCCTTTTCCACTTCCTGGGACCATGGTGGAGTTTATAAAACCTCCATTTAACAGATGCAAATACTGAACTTATATACTGGCATTAGTATTTAATATAATTCTTTCTTGCTGAAAATTCCATTCCATCTCTCAAACATTAATGGCTAGCATTCTAAGTGTAATGAGATGAATCTCAATGTAGTTTTGACTTGCTTATCCCTAAATGATAATGGTGTTGAATTTTTTTCATATATCTATTGACCATTTGTGTTTTTTCACATATTAAGAGAAATAAATATATTTTTAAAAATTATCAACATCTTTATCTACCATGGAAGTGCAGAAATATGCCAGGATTCAATCTCACTCCAGTCAGAATGGCAATCATAAAGAATATAAACAATAATAAATGCTAGAGAGAATGTGGAGAAAAATGAACTTTTATACACTGTTGTTGGGCATGTAAGTTAGTACAGCCACAATATAAATCAGTATGGAGGTTCCTTGAAAGCTAGCAGTGGAACAACCATAAAACCCAGCTTTATCATTTCTTGATATTTATCCAAAAGAACTAAAGTCAGCATACCATAGAGATATATGAATACCCATGTTTGTAGAAGTATAATTTTCAATAGCCAAGTTATGGAATCAGGCTAGGTATCTGTCAACTGATGAATGAATAAGAAAATGTGAAGAATAACAAAAATCTATCATTTGTAGGAAATGAATGGATGGAACTGGGAAGCACCATGTTAAGCAATATGAACCAGACTCAGAAAGACAAATGTCATATGTGTTCTCTTATATATGGTAACTAGAAAGAAAAAAAGAAAAAAAGTGGTCTCATGAAAGTAGTGTACAGGAAGAGGACAAGGGGAGGAAGGAGGAGAGAACAATGGGAGGTATTAGGGAAAAAATGAATCACTTATTTTGTATGTAGGTATGCTTATGCCACAAGGGTACCCATTATTATGCATTACTAATAAACATCACAAAATTAATATACTATACCACTTTCCTGGCCAGCATTGTTTCTGCTGAGAAAATCATTGTTTCAGGATTACCAAAAATTATATGCAATATGCTTCATATCTTCTGCTTTCAATTATTTTTGATATCTTTGTTTTAATGATAGCTTGATTATTATGTGCCTTAGTTAACTCCACTCCTCTTTAACATTTATAGTCTCTGTATACTGAAAAATGTAGAATATTGATGAAATAAATAAAAAGTTTGAGGTCAAAAGACAAACCTGTTCATGGTTTCGAAAATCAAACATAGTAAAGATGTAAATTGCACCCAAATTAATATTCAGTTTTAATGTAATTCCTTTCAAAATCCCAGAAAATTTTTATAGATAGCAAAGATCATATTTTTATGTACTTGTATTTACATAAATATATAAAAAACTAGGATCAGACAATTTTGAATTTTGAGGAAGAAGTCTACCCAATTTCAAGTTTGATTTCATAGCTAAAAGACTTGAAGATTGTGTAGTTTTACTAGTAAGGGTATAGATACATAGATCAATGAAATGGAGTCATGAAAAAATAGATACAAATATGTCCAGTTGATATTTGACAAAGTTGTAAAAAAAATTCAATGGAGGAAAGAGGCTGGGGCTAGATCAATTGAATATACATAGGGAAAATTATTGGCATTTGACCTAAGTCTTCACCTTACACAAAATTTAACTCAAAATGGATAAATTTTTTAAGTGTAAGATGTAAAAGTATTAAAAATTTTAGAAAAAAAAATAGATGATTTAGAACTTTGAGACCTCAAGCTAGGCAAAGAGTTATTGATACCAAGTTATTGATATTGGTACTTGGTACTAAGTCATGGCCTATAAAAAGAAAAACTGGTACACTGTGCTTCATCAAAATTAAAATTCTTGCTCTGTGTAAAACACTGTTAAGAAAATGTAAAGAAGCTACAGACTGGAGAAAATATTTGTAAACCACATATCTGAAAAAGGCTAGAATCTGCAACATATAGTAAGAACCCTGAAAACTCAACAGTATAAAAACCAATGATTATAAAATATACAAAAGACTTGAAGGGACATTTCATTGCAGGGGCTTTTTATGCAGATAAAAAGCACTTGAAAAAAAGAAAAAAAAACTTTTACAAGGTATCAGCACTTTTCTTTCATTGAGGGGAAGGTGTGAGGAAAGTACCAAACAGAAGCAGACTTTAAACTTTAAACTTTAAATCGCCAGGTCTGAGTGTCTGAAATTGCCTTTCATTTCACTTTATCTTCCACAGAGTTCCATCAATTGGAGTGCCTACTGCACTTCTTTAAATGAAAGAGTAAGTTAAAAAAAAACCACAGTACTTACTTTGTGTACAAACAGAAATATGAAAAATTGTGGTATATATGTGTATTAAGAATGGTAATGAAAAAACAAAGTACATGTATAAAGGCATGAATTGGCATGAACATACACATATACATATGTATATATAGATATATGAAAATTGTGCTCTATATGTGTAATAAGAATTGTAATGCATTCCACTGCTGTCGTGTATTTATAAAAAATAATAAAGTCAATAAAAGATTAAAAAAACCACTTTATCTATTAGTTTCTTTTTCTCCAAGTAAAACTTTTCTAGGGTTTCTAAGTGTCTAAAATGTAACTTTGATTTATGTTTTGATTTATAATGCTGCAAATGAAATGATGAGCTTGTAAGTGCCTCTATAGTTTCAATGCTAAATTTGAATATAGGAAGTTTATATTTTTGATTGTTTCAAAATTTGTAATGCAACAGGTAAAAGGTTTGAGCCTTTCTAATTAGAATAGAGAATTAATTTACTGGAAAATGTACATGAAAAAATGTCAAATATCATTAATCATTTGGAAATTCAAATTAAAACCACAATGATATATCTCTACATATCTATCAGAATGGCTACATTAAAAAATAGTGATAACTTTAGATGCTTGCAAAACTATAGAAAAGTTCATACGTTGCTGAGAGAAAAGTAAAATGGTAAAGCAACTCTGGAAAACAGTTTGAAAGTTTCTTAAAACATTAAACATTTAACTATCCTAATACCCAGCATTTGAACTCCTGGAAATTTATCCCAGCTAAGTGAAAATATGTTTAACCAAAACCTTGTACATATATATTTATAGCAGCTTTATTTATAATAGCTGGAAATTGGAAGCAACCTAGATATCATACAATGTGTGAATGGTTAAACATTCATACCATTGAATACTACCCAGAAGTGTAAGAGAGCAAGCAATTTATACACACAGGATTTGGATGAATCTCCAGAAAATTGAGTGAGAAAAGTCTCTCTGAAAAGATTACATACTGTACAATTCACATAACATTTTTGACATGACAAAACTAAAGAACTATAGACTAGATTAGTAGTTGCCTGGAGTTAAGGAGGAGGTAGGGCGGGATGGATGTGAATGTGACTATAAAAGGCCACCAGGAGGAATCCTCGTGGTGAAGAAATTTGTTATTTCTTGATTCCAGTCGTGATGTTGTCTTATAGTGTGAGATGTTACCACTGGGGGAAACTAGAAAAAGGACATGAGATCTCTATATATTATTTCTCATAACTTCAGCTGAACTTACAGTTTTTTTCAAATGCACATTTTAAATAAAAATTAAGCTGTTATTTAAAAAAAATTAAAAGTTCACATTTATTTGCAAAATTTTGTTTCACCCACACAATGATACGTGCTTTCTATTTTGGCTGCTTAGAATATATTTTCTATAACCCATTGCATAATTTCTTCCTGATATTCTCAAAATGAACCAAATTTTTTAAAAAATTATTCTTAATAGAATCTAAACATGGGAAATCAAGATTTTATTACTTATTTTTAGTTTTGGGCATTTGATTTTGATATGAGCATCTCTGAAATTGTGGCAAATAAATGTTTGAAGTACCCAATTTGAAAATAATTTTTGCAAGATGATCTTGACTTATTTCAATGGTGGGAGAAACTTTTATGAGGAGAAACTCCTTAAAAGACTCTCCAGTTCTTTAATATCTACATTTAATCCAGAGCTACTTCATATTTCCACTGATAGAAACTAGAATAAAAATAAAACTAATAGCTTCTCATGTTTATAAGTAGTCTTTCAAATGCAGGTTTGAATAACTGCATTTGAATATAATGAAATATATTATAAATATACCTCATTTTCCTCTTACTTTGTATGAAGAAACTAACACATAAGAATAAACACATGTTGTGATTCTCTATTTTAAAAATTTTGTACTCATGCTTATATATGTTAAATGTGAGGAATATATTAGCACTTTTATACTTTGTTCTTTTAATAAAAATGAATATATATAAATTTATAGCTGAATATCTGCACATGAAAATAAAGTGAAACAGAGATAAAAGCAGAGGATATCAGTTTTAAATTTTTTCTGTCTTTCTCTTTTTATTTTTGTATTATATGCAATAATGAGGTTCATTTTAACATAATCATGCCTACATAGAATTTGATTTGCTCCATTTCCTTCCCATTGCTACCTCTTTCCTTCCCCCTCCCTCACCCAACTCCTCTTCTTCTACTTTGCTGGTTTTCCTTGTATTTATTTATTTTAAATTGGTGCTTTATAGTTATATATTAAGTGGAATTTATTGTGTTATATTTATAAATATACCTCATTTTCCCCTTACTTTGCTCTGCCTTTCACATATAAAACATTTGACCCTTGAGTTTCTGAGTCTGGTTTATTTCACTTAGCATAATGTTCTTAGCAGCTTCATCTATTTACAAGCAAATGGCATAATTTTATTCTTCTTTGAGGCTGAATAAAATTTCATTGTGTATACATACCATATTTTCTTAATCCATTAATTTGTTGAGAGGGACCTGGGCTGGTTTCATAACTTTGACATTGTGAATTGTGCTGCTATAAACATTGATATGCCTGTATCACTGTAGTATGCAGATTTTAGCTCTTCTGATAAATATCTAGGAGTGGGATAGCATTGTGGGATATGGTGGTTCCAGTTCTAGTCTTTTGAGGAATCTCCTTATTGACTCCCCCCCCCCACTTAGCATTTATTATTATTTGTATTCTTGATGATTGCCATTATAATTGGAGTAAAATGGAATCTCAATGTAGTTTTGATTTGTGTTTTCCTGATTGCCAGGGATATTGAATTTTTTAATGTATTTGTTGGCCATTTATATTTCTTCTTATGAGAAATGTCTGCTTAGTTCTTTGCCATTTATTGGTTGGATTGTTTATTTTTTGGGTTTTTTAGTGTTAAGTTTTTTGAGTTCTTTATATATTCTGAATATTAATTCCCTTTCTGAGGAGCTGGTGGCAAAGATCTTCTATTCTATAGGCCCTCTCTTCATGTTCTTCATTGTTTCTTTTGCTGTGTGAAGCTTTCTAATTTTATGCCATCTCACTTATTGATTATTGGTTTTATTGGTCATGCTTTAAGAGTGTTAAGGAAGTTTATTCCTGTGCCAATGTGTTGAAGTGTTCAGCCTACATTTTCTCTAGCAGTTGCAGAGTTTCTGATCTAATTCCTAGGACTTTGATCCATTTTGAGTTGACTTTTGTTTAGGTTGAGAGCTAGGAATCGAGTTTCATTCTTCTCCATATGGATATACAGTTTTGCTATCTTTTCTCCATGGTTGGTTTTTGGCTCCTTTGTCAAGTATGAGATGACTGTATCTATGTGGATTTGTCTTTGTGTCTTCTATTCCATTGGTTTGCGTGTCTGTTTTGGTGCTGGTACCCTGCTGTTTGTGTTTCTGTAAGTCTGTAATATAATTTAATATCAAGGATTGTGATGCCTCCAGCATTAGTCTTCTTGCTCAGGATTGCTTTGGCTGTTGTGGACCATTTATTCTTCCAAATGAATTTTAGGACTCTTTTTTTTTCTAGTTCTATGAAGAATGTCATTGGTTTTTTGGTGAAGATTGCATTGAATCTGTATAATGCTTTTGATAGTATAACCATTTAGACTATATTAATTATGCCTGTTTAAGAATATGTGAGGTCTTTCCATCTTCAAAGGTCTTCTTCAATTTTTTTTATTCAGTGTTCTATAATTTTCATTGTGAAAGTTTTTTACTTCCTTGTTTAGGTTTATTTTCTAGTTTTTTTCTTTGTTGTTGTTGAGACTATCTTGAATGGGATAGTTTTCCTGATTTCTCAGCAGATTCATTATTGCAGCATAGAAAAGTAATTAATTTATGTATGCTTATCTTGTATCCTATTTGGTGAATTCATTTCTGAGCTCTAGAAATCTTCTGGTGGAGTTTTGTTGTTGTTATTTGTTTGCTTGTTTGTTTTGGTTTGGTTTTCTAAATATAGGATCACATCATCAGTGAGTAGAGATCATTTGAACTCTGTTTTTCCTTTTCTTGCCTGATTGCTCTGACTAGAATTTCAGGAACTATGTTGAATAAGAGAGTGGACATCCTTGTCTTTTTCCTGATTTTAGAGGAAATGCTTTCAGTTTTTCTCTTTTTGGTGTGATTTGATCTTGGGTTTGTCATATATAGCCATATTTTCTTTACAATGTTGTGGTAAATTTCTTCTATCCCTTGTTTGTTCTGTGTTTTGAACATGATGGGTGCTGGATTTTATTGAAGGCTTTTTCTACATCATTGAGATGATCATATGAGCCTTGTTCTTAATTCTGTTTTTGTGTTGAATTGCATTTATTGATCTGCATATATTGAACCAACCTTGCATCCCTGGGTTGAAACCTACTTGGTAATGTAGTAGTATATTCTTAATGTGCTTTTGAGCATAGTTTACCAATATACCAATATTTTATTAAGGATTTTTCCATAGAATATAAGGTTTTTAAAATAATATCTAACTAAGATGGGTCTAGTTTTATGAGTATGGAACCAGTACAGTTTCAGTGGCTCCTGTACTCAGAAGTACCCTCTGCTTTGATATAGTGCTCTTTGGCCTAAAATAATTTTTAAAATTATTATTTAATTTTTTATTTAAAGAGTTTACCATTTGCTGACAATCCTTTTGCCTTATTTGTGTTACTGTCATATATTTTTAAATCTTCTTTCTATTGTTGTGTCATTTTCTTCAGATTTTTTTGTTTTTAATTTATTATTTTTGTTTGTTTTTAGTCAACAGAATATTTTTTGGATGAGTTCAAGGCTTATACTAAATTAAACATAGAGTTTGCTGAGTTCTCACATGTGCTGTGGACTTTAGTTAATGATAATGTAATGTAATGTAATGTAATATTAATATTAGTTCACCAATTTGAATAAATATACCACACTAAAGCAAGATGTTAATGATAAGGAAACTGTGAGTTGGGATGGGGCATTTTGTCAAAAATTCTTAGTAGCATTGTGTTTGAATTTGTATTTTTAAGTAACATCTGTGAGAAATTGGAACATGTGCCTGTAGTTGCTTATCTACTATCCTATTTCCTGCCATCTTCCTACCTAAGTGAGCAGGTTTCTTGGTCACCTGCTGCCCCAACCCTGGTGCCCCCTGCACAGTCAGCATGTGCTCACCTAGCAATGAGACCCTGAGTGTGAGGAGGGCCAAGGTTGGGTACACTGGAGTTGCAGGGCAGAGCCTCTGTGTACCCACAAGGGTCTGTCCTCATGTTGTTAGTGTCCTCATGCCTGAGAGAGCAATTCATTAAGTGTCAAACAATAATGCCATGATAGCTCTAGGGAGCTGTGTGTGTGTGTATGTGTGTGTTCTTCCCCTGCCTTTGGAGGAAGGAACCCTACCTTTTCATATTGCACTGAATTCCAAAAATTCTACATAGCTGGACCCGAATCCTTCACCATCATTCCTATATCTGCTTAATTTCAGCTCCTCAAGTACATTCTCTAGTCACTCTAATGTAGGGGTTACAGATTTTTACTTTAAAAGAATTTGAAGGTATAATAGTTTAGGCTTTGTCATTTTAGTCCTTGTGGCAACTACTCAACTACTCATCAGCCATGGACAATGCATAAATGTATGGGCATGGCTGTGGCTCAATAAAAAACTCATTTATGGACAGAAAAATTGGTTTTCATACGTCAATAATATAATTCTTCCATGGACTTTTCCCCATCTATTTAAAATGTGAAAGCCTTTTTCAGTTCATAGGCTTTACAAAAATAGTCGGATGCTAGATTTGGACCAGGAATTGTAGTTTTCTGACTCCTGTTAATATGTATGGTTGCAAGTCCTACGGAAAAAAAGGAGACATGAGTGCTGGACTAGTTTTAGAGAGGAGGAGTTACAATAAACACAATTCCTTTTACACATTCAAACACAGCAAATTCCATTTATAATTTCAGTGACTTTGTGAAAATGCTTTTATATACTTAATGGCTCTGCAAAATTCCATTTGAGTAGTTAAAAAAATAGAATGTATAAAATCAAAATGAAGTAAATGTTTTAGGCCCATCCTCTTTTATCTGCAGTTTTAATATCCCTACCATCTCTTTAATCTTTTTTCTCACTACTGTTATTTTAGTCCTCCAGAGATGACTCTTAACTTCTGCCTCTGTCCTTTGTGTTTTGACGCACCATCTGCTTTTCTTGCGATTTGAATACATGAACCTTCCTTCTGATTCAACTACTTATGTAATCTTGAGTAAAACATTTGGCCTCTCTCAGTCATTGCATTCTACACTAGTTTGGGTAATTCATGCTAGCTGCCACAACAGACAAACACAGAATCTCAATGGCCTAACATAAGGGGTTTTACTTTAATTTCTCATAAAGCCCAATGGGTTACGTGACCTTCCTTCAACTTACAGCTACATCATCTGGACAGTAGGAGAGGAATAAAAAATCTCTTTTGTATTAAACGGTTAATTGTTCACAATTGGTCATATGGCCCAACCAAAATGCAAATAAGGCTGTGAAATAAAAGGGAGACTATGGTGATAGTTGTTTTGAGCACTAAAATGATATGTAAAGTGATTCCTTAGAATAAGAGTTACCAAATGTTTGTTCTAAAGAGCCAGACAGTAAGTATTTTAAGTATTATGAATAATTTGGCCTCTCTGTCACAACTACTTAATTCTGCCAATGTAGTGTGAGAGCAGCTATAGACAAAAAGTAAATTAATGGAAAATGGGCAGAGTTATGATCAAATAAATTTTATATTCAGAAATAGGAGGAATTCCAGATTTGGACCACAAGCCATAGTGTGCGAACCCTTACCTTAGAGCATGACTCATGTACAGGATTCTAATTTTTCATCACCTAAGGTACTCAGTGAGCTTTGGGCATTGCTTTCTCCTAATATTCCTTACACTGGCTAATGAAAACCAACAGACAGTTCTAAAGATGCAAAGAAGAATGAAGTCAAATGATCACTGCTCGGTGGTCTGGCTTTGGACTTTCTTTTAGCCTTCTTTTCTTCCTTTTTCCAGATCGTTCCTTTGAAACAGAACAAGATCATTTGCAGAACAAGATCATAGCATTCTGCTCAAACAAAGACAGGGACATATGTGGACTTTCATTAACAATGTATTGAGCAATCTAAACTGGGTCTCTATAGCACACAAACATACATCTCATGTAGCATAGTGGTGTGTACGTTGAGAGATCTGCCACCCTAGACCTCTTAGAATCATCCTTCACACCTAATCAGATGCCAAGTCCTAGAATTAACGTCATTAACCATCTCCTAAAAACATCTGCTATCTTCACCTAATTCTACTGCTTTTCTAAAGGACTTTATAATATCTTGTCTTGGATTCTATAACATCTTCTTAAATAGTTTCACTTCCTCTAGTCGAACCCAGATCAATCCATTCTCTAAAGGGAGTTTATAATATACTAATCCGATTATGAAATATGCTTGCTTGGAAATCATTCAGTGGTTCTTTAAAATATTTAGGCTAAAGGAAAAACTCCTTAACATGCCATTTAGAACCCTTTATGATTTGACCTCTGCAACTTCCAATATTTCACATCTTGAACTCACCACTACTTTTGCATGCTTTTCACTATAGCCATACTGAACTATTTGCTTTTTTTTTGTTTTGTACTTTCCTTCTTCCTATCCTTTTTCATCTGCCTACCAGTTTTGCTTCATGAAGATTCAACTCAGCTATGAATTGAGTCACTTCTCCATGGAAGCCTTTTCTGATTCCCTCCCTAAAGCAGAGACCCACCTTTTGGTTTCCTTATATTCTGCGCTTTCACATATTGTAGTTCTTATCAATGACTACATATACTGTACACTCTACTGAAGCATAATTGCTTGCCTCTTCCCTCATGCACCATTTTTCCTCCCATCTCAAGCTTATAAACTGAGAGAACAGGAGAAATCTTTGGTTTTTATTCCAATTGCAGTGTTTACCATGCATGGGAATCTGCAATTTAATATACATTCAGAAAATATTAATAGAAAGAGTTAACACAACAAAAAAAAACAAGTTGTTTGTCTTCATGATCACATAATTAATTGTTTTTAATGCAATTAGAACTATGAGTATTTGGCGTTCAAAATCATGTATTTAGGAAACATTTAGAAGGAAGGAGATTGTATATATCAGTTGGCTTGACTTTTATAAAACTTATGGGTGAAACATTATAGAAAAGTAGTCCATTGTCATATATAAAATGATACAAAAACACAATAAAATACAAGAAAATAAAACCTAGAATAATGGACATGCCTATATTTCTATAGAACTAGTATCATAGCTTGTGCCTCATTAATTGCTGTTTTACAGCATAGTGCGAAGAACATTGAATGGGAATTTGAGATTCAGTAGCCTCAAGAAAGACATTTCATGAGAAACGAAACCTGACATTAAACTCTGATCTTATATACTTCAAAAGTAACTGTCTTGTGTGGGTACTAATTTGAATTCTATTACTGAGTTGATGTGTCATAATTATAAATGAGTTGCACTCACTTGTATAAAAATATTTATGCCTTTTAACATCCTTCATAAATATGTTGCAATGATAAAAGAATGAAGCATTTTGTGATCATTTTAAATCTTTAAATACTAAAAGCTGTAAGATGCAGATATTTCCTATATAATTATTTTACATTACAGACTAAATGATATCTACTTGGAAAACTGTAGAAGATAAATGAGTATCTTGTAGGGTGAACTGTAAGAGACAGTGTATGAGTATCTTTTAAGAAATAATCTATAGGATGCAGTGATTAAATAAATAAATATTTAAGGGTAAAGGAAACATTAGTGAATCAAAAGTTTATTTGGGTGGCGCTGGGTTGTGGCTCGGTGGTAGCACACTTGCCTAGCATGCGTGAGGCACTGGCTTCGATTCTCAGCACTACATTTAAATAAATAAAATAAAGGTCCATTGACAACCAAAAAATTATTTTTTATAAAAGTTTATTTTGCTTTAAGTAAAATGAAGTACAATAACCTTTATTTTATGAAGCATATGTTTAGTCTCATAATTATAAGAAACAATCAGTATTTCAGAAATACACATGAAGAAAATAAAAGTAAAACTTGGATTGGTTCTTGGGAAATGGATGTACATCTGAGAGCCAAAAAGACTGCAATTTTTCCAAAGAACAATGTTAGAAGCTCAGACAGGCCCGGAAAAAAGTGAATGTAATTGAAACTGTGGGAAAAAACAACTGCTATAGGGTATAATCCATTACTGAAAAAGAGTATAGATTATATCTGCTATTGCTCCATGATTTTAACTTTTATGTTTAAATTGACTTTTCTTGCTATTTGGGGATTAATTAAAATCCTTTAAAAAGAAAATCAAAGTTCACTACAAATACCAAGCAGATTCTTAGATCCTAGAAAATGTCCTATATAACTTTACTTAATTCTGGTGATTAAATTCCAGCATATGGTTCTTGGTGATGATATCTAATTCCACCAATTCCTTGGACTATATAAGAATGAAAAAAGGAAAGAGCCTTAATTATACTTCAATGTTGTAAGGGTCCTTTTATTATTAGATTCTATGTCCTCAGGGTCTAACAAATGCCAGATGTTTAATAAATATTAGTTGAATGAAAGGTGACTTAAAGTTGTGACTTTCAAAATTGATCATTAAAAGAAATGCTGTGTAGTATATTTTTTACCATCTTCTTGGAAAATCAATTAAACTCTAAATTATTATATCAACTGTACCATATGTTTCATTAAATAAACTTTTCATTATATAATTCATAAAGTGATTGTTTAGTATCTTTGTAAAGTATAATCATACTTTAGGTAGAGAACTCAAATAATTTAAATGAAAAAATTATCACTTAGATTAAATTGTTGAGAAGGTTGGGCTAACAATGAATGTAATCATGTTAATATTTTTGTCATGCTTATTTTAGCCTAAACAACGAACATCTATTGTGTCTTCTCTGGATTTTCATCGAATGAACCATAACCAAGAATATTTTGAAATCAACACATCAACAGGGTGTACAGGCTTTACTACCAGCCCTCCTGTTAGCCCACCCACCTCTTCTGTGGGAACTACAGAAGTCAAGAATGAGGAAACTGACCATACAGGTGAAGTAATTCACTTTTTTGCAGCTATATTTTTGAACTTTTAAGATTAAATGCTTTATGAATTATAGGAATTAAGAGAAGTTTCCTACAAATTCTATTGTGCTTTTGGCTCACATACACGTGTGGCAATGTAGGGCTTTATGATTTTTGTCAGAGTTTGGGTATAATATTATTTTTTAATACGTTAATGGTCTTTCAAGTGTTAAACATTAAAGATGATACTTTAATGTTGGTACATTACATGGTAGCTAAAGACCTACAAATGTTCTTCTTCCACTGCTATTTACCCCTCTTCACACAGGAGTTTCAAATAATTAACACAAGACTTTGTTGATAGCTGCTATGAGGCTAGAACCTTTGATAAGGATATCTGGCAAGACTGAGTTGGACAACGTGGGCAAGAGTGGATTTTCTACCTGCATAAGCCAAGATGTACTTGGACAGGTGGGGCATGAGGGTAAGGGAAGATTATGGAAAGTAACAACATCCACTAATAAAACATACCTGGTTAAACCCAATCAGATTTGCAATATTTCCTTGCTTTGGGGACAAAGGAACTAATAACTAAATGGTAAGGTCAAGGGACAGAATATGAGAAATGGGAGCCAAAGAAGTTCTTCCCTTTCTGTTTAATTTACAGTAGATACACTATTCAATTACTTTCCTTCAAAAAGATATGATTTTTAAATCCAGTAGATGTGATTAATATGGATTTAGTAACATAAAGTCTGGTCAGTATTTGCTTTCTGTGTAATATTTGTTCAAAATTTGTATTTAAGTCCTTTGATCTGACTCTACTTTTTAAAGCACTAATGCAAATATTCAAAAAATTTAACCAAAGAATTGTTTACCCCAAGGAAAAAAGCCAAGATTTTAAAAGTAATGACTAGTGGAAATGGTAAAATTGATATTACCTGGAAATTATCATCCAATATTTCATGGCAGCCGGAATCATATTTATAAAATGTAAATCAAATGCATGATTACCATGCTTAAAATGTGCCAAAGGCTTCCCACTCAATTAGAATAAAATCCATCTTGTTACCATGGCCATAAAGCCCAATTTAATCTGGATCCCAACTAGTTCCTTTAACTTTGCCTTTGGCAAAATCAAGGCCCATACTGGCCTTCATTGCTGGACAACTGGCTCTGGGATTTTGCACTTTGGTTCCTTCCATCTGCGGTCTCTATCTTTAAATTTTCATGTGTCTGAGTGTCATTTATGTTTTGGCTTGAATGTATTTCCATATAGAGGCCTTTCCAGACTACCCTATCTCAAGTAGAAGCTACCAATATGATGATAATTGTAATATCAAAGAAGCAAAAAGAATAACAATAATAGTAAGTACTTCAGTGTCAGGCACTATTTTTAGGTACTTTATTTATATCAACTCATTGAATTCTCATGACTGTTATATGAATTAGGGATTATTATCTGCAGATAAGTAAATACAATAAAGGCCAAGCTGAGTGTTAAACCTGGTGTAAGAGCTCATGTTCTCAACCATTTTTCTGTCACTGTTATGAAATCTTCCTGTCTTATTTCTTCAATAGCCTTATTTGTTATATAAAATAATATCAATTACCTTTTTACTTATATATTGTCTTCTGTAGTCTTTCTAGAATGCAAGCTTGAATAGATGGGTCTCTGGCACATCATAGGCATTGAAGTCAGACTACCTCTCTGATTACTAATAATGAGACTGAACCTCTTGCCCATCTATGAAACTTGACCTTTTTATGTTCCAGTTTTCTTATCTATAGAATTACATTAACAATGAATTAATTAGACTAACACTGAAATGTGATAATGCATGTAAAGTGATTAGCATAGTATCTGACATAGTTAATGCTCAAAAAATAGTAATAACTATTAGTAGTAGTAGCAGCAATTATGATATTACCATAATTCTTTCTAGTCTACATCAAGCCTATTCATTCAAGGAGTTTATTAGTTATCTGCTATGTGCCAAATGCAGTTTTATAATAGAGGGGAAGTGGGATGTGGTTTGTAAAGAAAAATGGTATATGGACCCTGGAAAGGGTCCTGAGTTATATAATTATTATTCATTCATTACTTATTTGAATGCCTAGTTCCAGATTTAAAATTCTACAGTGGGAGGGATGAAAAGTATTTTGATACTTGCCTTTAGGAAATCTTTCTTGGCTTTACTTCAGTTGGAACACTATGTTTTTTGAATGGTTAAGTTTTTAATTTTTTTTCAGCAATTCTTTCAGGTAGATAGAAATATTATTTATTTTTTCTTCTTTTTTTAACTAAAAGCAAGAAAAGTTAGCGGTGTAGTGTCAAAGGCCTGATGCCTTTCTGTACTCTGACATTGATCACCAGAGAGAAGGTATAAACACACATTTTACTGCTACTGGGACTTCAGTGGCACCATGCACAATGTGTGGAAAATTGTCATCAGGTCTGACTTTTTTAAACAGAACCAAAATCTAACCTTTTAGCAGTTGAAATAGTTTCCAATAGCATATTACTATGGTTCTCTAATGTTGTATGTCATTTTCACATTTCATAAAAAATTTTAGAATAGACCAATATTTAGTAATAATGTGGAAGGACCAGGCTTACTTATTTTATATGTTAAAAAGTAAAACTTTAAATTGTAAAAGTAAAATTTTTAAGCTACACATTTATCTTCTTGAAAAAGTAGCATTTCATTATCTTGCAGAGAGATAATTGGTTATACTTTGTACTTAAGAACCTTCACGGAAGACATTGCACATGGTAAATAGAGAAAGAGAATGAATTTGAGTCCATTATAATACTGATTTCTTCAGTATTTTACATCAAATACCTTAACTTTTCTGATCTTCAATTTGCTCTTCTGAAAAGGGGAAATAATATCCATTTCTTTGGGTATTTGTAGTCACAAATAAATTCACTATGTGAATGCACTTTGTAAACAATCAAAGCTAATATTCTTTAATATTATTCTTATTGTTTAATGTTTTACTTTTATTTTTCTCTACTATTATTATTTCAAATATATAATAATTTTAAGATAAAAGAGCTCTCTGTAAGCCTACACTTTTTATTTTTGGGGACTGAACTTTTCTTGACTTAAACATATAATTATATTAACTGATACACCTGCAGTTCATTTTATAAGTGATAGTTTTTTTGCAGAAAAAATTAATCTAAAAAAATGGCATTTAATAGAACAAAGATTAATAAACCTTTAAAAGTGAATTGGATTCTACAAAACACTAAGTGAACCAACAAATTTATTATAACAGGTCATTTTAAAAAGGATCCAAAATTGTGATTAAAGCTTCAAGATATCTGTCATTGAAAAAGGTTGTTAAAGAGGAAAAGCTTTGGTATTATTAGGCTGGGGAATGATATAAAAAGGCTTGCATTTAACTACAAAGATTTGTATTAATTATTAGTAAGTAGATTGAAATGAAGAAACAATGTCACCAGTAATGGAAAGATGTACATAATTTTGAGAGATGCTAGGAAAGGATAAATTGATAGGTAGAGGTGTTTGACTGAGTGTACTCAGGTGAGGAGAAGAGTTGAAAGAAGGTTCTAAAGTTCCCAGCTTAAGTAGATGAGCCAGATCTGCATGCTATTCTTTCAAATGAGGAATATTTGTAGGTAAGAACCTGGGGATAGATCATGTAAGTAAGACCCAATAGGCCATTGAAGGACTTTGGCTTTCACTTGGAATGAAATGAGGGTCCAATTCAGGTCTTCCAGAAGAAGAATCACATGTTCTATTTCTATTTTATGAGGATTTTGTAGAGAATGGACTGGGAAGAGGAATAGGATAGAAGCAGAAAGGCCAGTCAGGAGGCAATAACAACTTAGCAGTAAGACAACAGAGGAGGGCAGCCAAGCTCAAAGATGAAGCTGTAGAGGTGGAGAGAAATAGGGATGTTGGAAATATTTTTAAGGTCGGTACAATAAGAGTTTACAGAGGAGTAGATATGATACATGCGAAAAAAGAGAATTAAGGATCCATTCAAGGTTTTTGTCCTAAATAACTATAAGAATTGACTTCTTAACATATGACATACAAGAAAGTATGAGAAGAGCAGATTTAGCAAATAGGAAAAAAAAATACTAGGAGTTCATTTTAAGTTCCAGATGTCTATTAGATATTTGAATTCATGTGATCCTTTTGAATGACTAGCAAGCCCATCTGATAAGAGATTTTAATTGCCAATGCATTCTTTTTATCCTCAGGTAATAGTTATTAATTGTTTAAATAGAGGTGGTGAGAAGTACTGGAAATCTAGATCTATTTTAAAGGTAGAGCCTCCTTTTTTTTTTTTTAGGTTTGGATGTAAGATATGAGAAAATAAAAGGTACCAATATGTGATTCAAGGATTTGGGACCCTTTTGAATCACTGGAAGGATGGAGTTCATATTAATTAAGATGACGAAGTCAGTTTTGGATATTTCAGTTTGAAACACTATTGGACATAAAAGTAGTAATATTGAGTAGATAGTTGAGAATGATTTTTACAGGGTGGAAGGAGACCACATGATAATTTTAAGTTCATCAAAAGTAAAAGGTATCAGTTTGAAAAGATTAAGAAACAGAAGCTTAGTCTATAAAGAGTAACTTAGAGGAGTTCTGAGTTCCTCAGTGAAAATCTCCTGGAAAGGCGTACTATGAATTCCTGGGAAAAAAAGAAGATGAGAATAGTAAGTTGTAATAAATGTTCCCTCTTTATGAAAAGATCTCAAAATCTCTGAAAAATTTTGTGAGTTAGCACCTTCTGATCATACCTGCTAAGCAAGCCAACCACCCTAGCTAACTAATTATTTTCATTTTTGTTAGTATTTTCAATCCATCTACCTCCTGCTGGAGAAAACTGATGGGAGAGGAAATATTTTTAAAAAATAAAGTGGAAAAGTGCCTTTTTCCAAGTGGAAAAAAATAAAAGCCTTTAAGTACTCAGCAGAAGAGGATGCTTTTCTGCAAAAGAGAAGAAACACTAGAGGGGAACTAAAATTAGAATGGAGAGGGTAGCATTGACCTCTCAGCCTCATCAAGGATTATCACAAAGGCAAATATAGGGTTTCCTTTTAATTAGTTCATATGGATTTGAGACAGATCTCCTAAGGCCAAGACATTATTATAGCAGCCACTGGATTTGGGCAGCTGAGGGAGGCCAAAGACAGCTACTAAGATTGTCTTTAAACTCCAAGCTAAGATTCATGGTGATCTTATATGAGAAAAGTTAAGGGTTAGTGAGAATAATATATAATTACATCTTTGAGACATTTTTCCTTATAAGTGTACATTAAATGATAAGCTATATTAGTGATTCTTCAATTTAGTACTTAAATGTATCAGAATTTTAGCTTCCCAAAAGGAAAACATTTTTATGTCAAATTCCAATATAGCCAGATATATTCTTATCAGTTCTTAAGAAGTCATGAAATGCCTCATACTTTTTTTCTGTTTTTCCTCTGGTGCTACATGAATTTTTTTCCCCCAGTACCTTAGTACACATTACACGTGACAGAGAAACAAGATATAGTTTACTAGATACTGGCTGAGGACAAGAAACATCGATTGTTTTTCGTTTCTTTGAAAAATATAGAAATATTTTAGGTTAGAGATGTGATCACATTGGAACTTACTCAAGTGAGATTATTTTATGACTATTGGTTAAGCAATGTCAAATAAATATACTCACTCAGTGTGTGCCATTATAAGAAAAAAAAACAGAATGTCCTGAGAGTATCCAAGAAGGTGCTTGATCTCATCTCCTGAAAAGAATGGGGCTCTGAGAAACAAAGATTAAGAAACAGATATTAACTAGATTAAGTTAGGAAGGAAAGATTGTTTCTCAAAGAAGGAATAGCGTATTTTTGAAAATCTCTGTGGTAGAAGTAACATTAAACTACAGGTCAAGCAGAAAGGAGAGAAATGGCAGGAGTTGAAACCACACTGGGAGTTAAAGCCTGATCACAGAGGCTTTGTGAGCTGCGGGATTTTAGTCTCTATCCTAAAATCAATGAGAAATTATTGACAGGTATTGTAAGTGGAGAGAGATGATCCAATTTGCGGTTTACTGTCTGATGGCTCTTGTTTGCTCTGGAAATAGAAACAAGGTTTTCCTTGGAGGGTGACCAGAGAGAGCAAAGACCAGTCATTTGAGGAGAGTGGAGAAAATTTGGCTTAGGTTTTGTTCAAACTCCTAATGAATAGTTAGTATGTGGGACCTGTGGGCAATGGAGGTGAGGGGATAGTGGAGCATGGACATTTCCCCAGTGTACTGTTTATGCTGTTACTTATGCCAAAATCCTTCTGACAGGGCCTATTGTTCCTTTTGTCTGGCTTGACTCTGACAGGAAAAGGGGTCCCTCAGTCTCTGCCAGGCCTACCATCCATCCATCTTATCTTTGCTACAGAGTCTCTTCTTCTCTAGAGAGGGTCAATGCCAGCCATTGTGGCTTTCAGCCCAGCTGCACTCTGAAGTCCCCTTCTGGAAATCATAGGAACTTCTGGGTTTCATTCATAATTAAAGAAAATTTGCAGGAACCCAGAAAATTTATTCTCAAGATCTTGCTATTTATACTATGGAAAACTATCAAGTTTAACAGAATGTGGTCATGCTCAGAATCTACATAGGATTTGGAACCTTCTTCTCTCTTTCCTTTGTTCTCCTAATGCCACCTATTATGTTACATCCTCTCAAAGACAAAACTCAGAAACAGGAATTCAGCATACATATGTGGAACAATTTCCTTATTTTCCTTTTTTTCATTCAGACTTTTTATTTTTAAAATTTCTCAGAAGTTGGTTTTATCCTACCTCTCCTATGGTAGTTTTATCCTTCCTCTCCTCTCCTGTTGTAAGGTAGGAGTCTGTTGACTTGTTAGCCCAGAGGGCATGAAGTCTCCAGTCTAGCTATGGATCAGGAAAGAATTCTAATTGAACACAATTTAAAGATGAAAAAATATCCACTTATTTTTTAAATCCCTTTTACATTAAGCAAGCACCACTAAATGAAATATATATGAACACAACATATGCTTAATTAATGTAGCTTCATGAATGCTTAATAAACATAGCCATTATAATATTTAGTGCTGTTATTATATAGGTCTGGACAGCAAGCAGAGCCGGGACGCTTAAGAATTCAACACCAGCTCAGAGCAGCTAGCTGCTGCAAGTCCAGATGGTCACCATAATCTTAAATTCACAGAACTGTTCAGAATGAATAGGTCAGCCTACTCATGACCAGGGCTAGGGTTCCTGTTTGCTCCATGCCTCAGTTTGATGCATCATGGGGCTGAGGGAGCAACAGAACCTGGACCTGTGTCACTGTTCTAGACAGCCAGAGTTCAATACAAGCTAACCTATTCCAAAATTATAGTAGCGGCAAGAGGGCAACAGTTCCAGAAGGTTTTGCGTTGAAAATCTGTTTTTTTTTTTCTTCTCATTTAATCTTTTATTAACTTAATTTTCTCTTGTTTTTACCTTCTGTTGATGCATGTGAAAATATAACTGCTTCATTAGCTGGGATCTTCTTTGAGATTCAAATTCACTGTAGTGTATATCTTCTAATTACCCTATCTACTTTAGTTTGCAGGATAGTTTTTCTCTCCTGATTTTTTCAACCAGATTGTTTATATCACTTGGAAAAAAAATGCCCCTGCTTATCAGTTACATTTGCATGATAAATGTGCAATCGTTATAGCTAAAAGTAAAATGGAGGGGGGAAGCTGTCAATAATATTTTTAAAAAGGTATGGGGAGTCTATTCGTATTACCAAGTCTGTGTTATGGAAAAACCCTTTCCCACATCCAGGTAAAGACACTTTCCAAATTGCTTGGCTTTTTTTTTCTCTATTCACATCTGCTGTTGCTACAGTCTTCTGTCCAATTTCTCCCTTTGTTCTTTATACCTGTCTGTGTTAACCTGGTGCCTTGTGTGTTTACCCCTGTTTATCCTCATGCCATTCAGAACTTATTTCAGATATTCCCCCAGATAACTTCCTATATACTCAGTAGACCAACTGAGTTTCCTGCTTCTGCAGTTGCAGACTCTAGTGACCTCAATTCTTCTACTTGACTTTTTGGCATCTATGGTAGGCAGAGTCTATTCTTCCTGACCATGCCTTTGTGTAATATCCTCCTTCTGAGTATATGTGTAGCCTCTAACTTGCTACTAGCCAATGACAAAGGTGATGGAGTATAACTTCCATTGCTGTGATGCCTTATGGCAAAGTCAAAGGGATTTAACAATTGTAATTAAGGTTTCCATCTCTGACTTTAAGTTTATTTGAGGAGAGATTATTCTTGGTGTGCTTGTACTAATCAATAATCAATTGTAAGGGTTAAAGACTGCAACTGGAAGCAGCACTGTTTCTCCCTATATTGCTGGCTTTGGAGACATAACCTGTGTGAGTTCTATAGTGCAAGAAAGTGAATTCTGCCAACAGCATGTCAGCTTGGGAGAAGACTCAGCCTCAAATGAGACCGCAGACCTGACCATTGCCTGGATTACAACCTTGTAAGACCCTGAGCGGAGGGCACAGTTAAGGCATGCCTAGATTCCTGACATGTGTAACTAGGGATAATAAATGTATGCTGTTGTGACATTGTGAAATTGTGGACACAAGGACATTGTGACTTTTTATACATGGATAGAAACTTAATAGTGTCTCATGTTTCCTTGATTTGGGACAGAAGGAGACTCTCTATTTGCCCTAGTCAAAAGTTATCTTTCAGATTAGTACCAGTCCCTTGGTCTCATTGAAATGACACAGTTAAGAGTTAAGAACTTCTAAATTGTCTCTTTTACCTCCAAACCCACTCAGTTAATTATTTATACATTTTCTATTAATTTACAACTCCCCCGATAAATACTAGTTTTTATTTTAATAGGTACTATTAAATTAATTATTAATTGTGATATTAATGCTAATATTAATGATATTTTAATAGGTACTATTAAATTAATTATTAATTGTGATATTAATGCTCTAAAAACAAAATGTTAAAATGTGAGACAGAAGATAGGAGACTGTATTAAGTATCATAGACCTGAAATCCCCAAATTATTGATGACTGCCTCTTACAAACTTTAAGTCTTGGCTATTTATCAAAGCAAGAGAGTTTTTGTTTTTGATTTTTCAAGCATATATCTGATCATGCCATCCTACTGTTTAATAACCTTATGTCTTGTCTCTGATTAAGAACTATATATGAACATTATTTAAGAACTATATATGAGGGCTGGGCTTGTGGCTCAGTGGTAGAGCTCTTGCCTAGCACATGGGAGGCATGGGTTCTACGCTCAGTACCCTGTAAAAATAAATAAATATAATAAAGGTATTGTGTCCATCTACAACTAAAATTACATTTAAAAAGAGAACTATGTATGAACTTCTATATGAATATGTTCAATTGTCTTGTGTATCCAACATGGATCTTGATAATTTACATCTATTTACCTGTATGCTACTATTTATCTCTATCCAAATATACCAAATATTCCTAAGTGTATTTTTCTTAGAATTTATGGCTCCTTGGTTCATAGCACACTTTTTTGGCATGCCTTACCATCTAATCTACCTGATAAACTTCAATTCTTGTATAAAAATTGTCTAAAGGTAAATGGCTTAGTTTGTTTAGGCTACTATAACAAATTACCCTAAACTGACTAGCTGATAAACAACAGAAATTTATTTCTTACAGTTCTGGATGTGGGGAAGTTCACATCCATGCTCCAACAGGTTTGATGGCTAGTTCAGGCTGTTTCTGGTTCATAGACAGCATTTTGTGTGTGTGTGTGGAAGGGGCATATGAGCTCCCTTGGTCCTCTTTTATAAGGGTACTAAACTTATTCATGAGCACTCTACCTTCATGACCAAATCACATCCCAAAGTCCCTACCTCCTAATACCATTACCTGAGGAGCAGATTTCAATGTGAGAATTCTGGGAAGACACAAATATTGTGTCCAGAGGAGTAACTTCCTTTGTGAAGACTTCTTTAACTCCAATTCTTACATCCAGATGGCCACTAGCACTCTTCAGATATATCTGCCTATGCATGCTTTACACAAATGTATTTGTTTATATGTCTGTGAGCTCCTTAAATGCAGAGATCATTTCTCAAATAAAATATATCCCTGGTGCCAAACATGGTGAATGACTTGTGATAGATTTTTAATAAATGATGAATAATTAATAACTGAATGCATATTTGCTTTGTTGGAATTCTACCACCTACTAGTAACCTATCTTGGTTTTATAGTAAGGCAAGATCAGCTTTTCTCTTAACTATATTTCTTTTCCTGAGCCAACCCAACTTTTATTGTTTATTTTTCTGTTTGTTTTACCTAAAGTGCCTCAGAGAGAAATGTCATCTTTAATGTAAATTTTTGTTACATAATTGATCTGATTTTACAGATGAAAACATTGCAGTTATTTACATTATGAAGATACTGAATATTCTTAGACAATTATAAAGTAGTTGACCCAGGGTTTCCAAAATCATTAAAATCACTCTAGAAAGCAATGTATCTGATAAAGTTTATTATTTCTAATTTCTTTTCCTTTTTATTTTCGTGGACCACTATCTAAGGCTTAATTTTTAACAAAACAGTAAAAACTTAAATAATCCCTGTTTGTTTGTTTGTTTGTTTTTACAAAGTCAAAGCAATACTTAGTATGGCTTGCTGGCTCTTTCTTTCTTTCTTTCTTTCTTTCTTTCTTTCTTTCTTTCTTTCTTTCTTTCTTTCTTTCTTTCTTTCTACTGGCCTTTTCTTTTTCACTGCTTTAGCTACTTTCAGCATCAGTGTTATGTGAGGTTAGGAATATCATGTTAGGCCATGGAAATTTGAAGAGAGCAATACCTTTCAAAATATTAGTCAGGGTGCAGAATGAATACCACTGACAGAATTCTAACATCTAACAAGCAGTTTACAGGAGGTAGAGTGAACTCTCACTTATATGTGTAGGTGAATTTTCTATAGCATAGTTCTTCTTACTTAGCAAAGCTGATGAGGTGTATTAGAAAGACAAGAGTGCTACAAGAAATAAATATTTATTCCAGAGGCAAAGATGTAATTTTTGCATTATCCACTCTTTTGGATCTCAATTAGGTCCATTGTTTGTCTCTGTTCTATTAGCACAGATGTCTGTGTTCTCATTTATGAACTCAAGAGTTGACTGCATAAAGCCAATAATAAATTTCAAACTTCCTTCTGGAAAGTGCACGTGAAGGAAGCATTGTTAACAGATCTCTCACTTCCTAGTGATCAACATCTTGACAAGCTGTTGTCTTAAGTAAAGGATTTAGATTATATATTACATAACTTCAAAGTATTTTTCATATTTATTTCCGCTGAGTACTAAATAAACAGTGCTCATTTTCATTTAAATTTTAAGGAAAATTTTGATTTTATTTTAGTCTCCTTAGCATATTTCTCGGTCCATTCATGTGCTTACATCATTAACTTACAGCTGAATTTTGTTTCTACTAGTTATAATCTTCAAGAATTGGGTAACATTATAAATATGTCAGGTTCTCTGAGCTAAGTAGATTTTTATTTGCTAGCAATATATTTACTCCTTGAAATTGTTATATAGAAAACTAAAATTAGAATATCCAAAACAAAAGGAATATGAGTAATTTTCCTGTGCCTTGTATTTGATATTATCCCTTTTAGACAATTATTTCATGTACCTTAAAATTTATCTTTTGTGTGTGTGTGTGTGTGTGTGTGTGTGTGTGTGTTGTACTGGGGATTGAACCCATTGCCTTGTGCATGCAAGGCAAGCACTCTACCAACTGAGCTACATTCCCAGCCCCTTAAAATTTATCTTTAATATATTTATCTAAAGTCATATCTCCATTACTGGATAAGAGCTGTTATCACATATTCATTATACTATCTTAGCAATCTCAAGTATATAATATTATGGGTGGAGTCCTAATTATTGCTTGGTTATAAAAAATAAAATTTTATAAACACTAAATAATAATTAATTATATTATTAAATTTGCTAGAAATGCCCAATAGGGTAATTCATTCATTCATTTAGCAGATATGTGCTTAATTTTTATAAAATGTTAATATCCAGGCAAGATACTAGTAATATAACAATGCAAAGACATGTTCCCTTCCCCATAAAACTTTGTGGTAAACCAATAATTAAAATCTAATATTCTTATATTAAGTACAATACAAACCTAGAGAGAGGAACATGTAAGGCTTGTCCTAATAACTGAAAGAAGTAATTGGGTAGATATTGAAGGAACATATTGAGAGAAGCAGATAAAAAAACAGAGTCTTTGGAACCAGAGAAATGCAGAATAAAGTTCTTGCTTTACTAGTTGATATGATCTTTGGTAAATGACCTTTCAGATATTTTTCTAAATTTCTTTTGAAAGAAAGAGATGTCAGCACCTAGCATAAAGCTCTGTGCATTGTACCCCTCAATAAATATTAGTTATCCCTTCCCACCTTCTTTAAGCCTCCTGACAATCTTGACAGAACAGACAGAATTATCAACATTTTAAAAATTAAAATATGCTCAAAATGGTTAGAAAGTTTTGAGTTGAAAATTTTGATTGAAAATTTTGAGTTGCATGCTTTTGAGGTCATGAATCTAGTAAGTTAGTGCAAGAAAGAGAAGTAGGATGTTTTCTAGTATACTACCGATCCCAGGCTTTTTTCATTTATTTAATTTTTATTTAGTCAATAAATATTCTTGAGCATCTACTAGGTGTCAGACACATAACTGTTCATAGATGGTTCAGTGGGGAATGAGTAAAGTCTCTTTTCTCCTTAAACTGAGAGTCCATTGGGGAAGGTAGATGTTATATCAGCAATTTCAGTAAATCCAAATGAGTGATATGTAAGGGTACATTTAGGTGCTCTGGGGGAGTGTGTGGCAAGAATGGAAATCCATATTTAACAAAATAAAATTAAACCCCTATTTCTCATCATGCACAAAACTCAACTCAAAGTGGATCAAGGACCTAGGAATTAAACAAGAGACTCAGCGTCTAACAGAAAAGAAAGTAGGCCCTACTCTCCATCATGTGGGATTATGCCACAACTTCCTTAATAAGACTCCTATAATGCAAGAAGTAAAACCAAGAATCAATAAACGGGATGGATTCAAACTAAAAAGCTTCTTCTCAGCAAAAGAAACAATCTGTGAGGTGAATAGAGAGCCTATAGCTTGGGAGTAAACTTTTTCCCCTCAGATATCAGATATAGCACTAATCTCTAGGGTATATAAAGAACTCAGAAAGCTAAGCACAAATAACAACAACAACAACAAGTAATGGGCCAAGGACCTAAACAGACACTTCTCAGAAGAGGATATACAGTCAATCAATAAATATATGAAAAAATGTTCATCATCTCTAGCAATTAGAGAAATGCAAATCAAAACCACTTTAAGATATCATCTCACTCCAGTCAGAATGGCAGCTATTATGAAGACAAACAACAATAAGTGTTGGTGAGGATTTGGGGGGAAAAGGTACACTCATACTGCTGGTGAGACTGCAAATTGGTGCAGCCAATATGGAAAGTAGTATGGAGATTCCTTGGAAATCTGGGAATGGAACCACCATTTGACCCATATAATTGGTCTATACTCAAAGGACTTAAAAACAGCATATTACGGGAACACAGCCACATCAATGTTTATAGCAGCACAATTCACAATAGCTAAACTGTGGAACCAACCTAGATGCCCTTCAGTAAATGAATGGATAAAATAAATGTGGCATATATACACAATGGAATATTAATCAGCAATAAAAAAGAATAAAATCATTAGCATTTGCAGGTAAATGGATGGCATTGGAGAAGATAATGCTGAATGAAGTTAGCCAATCCCCCCCCCAAAATAAATGATGAATGTTTTCTCTGATTTAAGGAGGCTGATTCATAGTAAGGTAGGGAGGTGGAACATGGGAGGAATAGAAGCACTCTAGATAGGGCTGAGGGGTGGGAGGGGAAGGGAGGGGGCAGGGGTTTAGCAATAAATAATGGACATCATTATCCAAAGTACATGTATGAAGACACAAATTAGTGTGAACATATTTTTATATATAACCATAGATATGAAAAATTGTGCTGTATATATGTAATAAGAATTGTAATGCATTCTGCTGTCATTTATTTTTAAAAAATCAATTAAAAAATCTTACATAATACAAATTTTAGGTTTTTAAAAATGTTCTGCATGGTACCTGTCAATTTTAAGAAAAAGAGTATACACAATACAAATGTTTTTAAGTGCAAAAATGGGTAAACAAATTTAGCAACCTAAATGACAGAGTTATAATAAAATTTACAATTGATTTTTACATGTATTTAGATTAAATAAAAAGACATTCTTTTTACATTCAAAAAATAAAATAAAAAAGGGGGACATATTCTAATCAGAAGGGATAGAAAGTCTTGTGAGGGGAAGTAACATTTTTACCCGACGATTAAGCAGGAATTATGTGGGCATTGAAGAGGGAAGATGATTCCAAATAGTGGGAGGTTAGCAAAGATATAAATGAAAACATGCTATGTTCAAAGCACTGAAACTGATTCAGGAGAGCAGGATCAGAGAACCTGAGTGAAAGAATGGCAGAAAATGAGTTCATGGAGCTTGGCAGGGAGATCAGGTTTTAGAAGTCTCTAAAAGCCTTCTTAAAGAATCTAGATTTCAGCTTCACACAGTGGTGCACACCTGTAATCCCTGAGGCTTGGGAGCCTGAGGCAGGAGGATCCTGGGTTCAAAGCCAGCCTCAACTGCTGTGGCCAGTGCAGCCAAACTAGCAGGTTCCAGTGAGGGGCAATGGGAGATTGGAAGAAATAGTCAACACATGCAGATCTTGAAGATAAAACAGCTGGGGTTGGATGGAGCACTGCTCTCTGATGGAAAAACAGGTCTAAAGAATTACACCAGCAATCTTTATTATATGTGTCTCTAAATCAGATTAAAAACTATGCAAGCATTATTCTTTGCATTCATGAAAGTTACAGAGTTAGCAACAGTATGCAACTATTTCCTCAATTACATTCTACAGCTGCAATGTGCAATGTTAGGAGAATTGTGCAGCTCTCAAGAAAATCCATTGTTTAAAGTTACTAATTAGTGGGCAAATTCAGGAGCAGTGGAACTGGTGAAACATTGTGGTTATCTTAGCAAGGAAGTTCCTTCATTCCCAGGAGCTGCTGTGCCTAAGAATAAGATCCAGGCTGTAAGAATCTACTAGCTTGGAGAACATCTCCATAGCAACCAGACATCTTATGTCTTTGCACAGAAACTTTCCCAGTCACCAAGTATGTCACAGCCATGAAGTCATCAGGGACCTCAATCTCAGACACCGGTCTCCCAGTCACTATCACCGCTCTCCACACTCAACAAATTAGTGAGGCCCTAAGTAACTCAGTTAAACCCTGTCCTTAAATAAAATAAAAAAGGGCTGGGATGTGGCTCAGAGGCAAAGTGCCCATTTTGTACCTTAATCTCTGGTACAAAAAAATTATATTTTAAGGACAAAGGTGCTGCATTTTCTGCACTCCATAAAAAGCTTGATCATAAAGCAAATCAGGTCTAAAACCAGACTGTCTGCTTATTCTAGGGTGGTGATGGTGATTATCTTTTTTCTCAAATTTCTCACAAAGAGTTTTGTAGGCTTCAGGTGGCTCTGGTGAGAAACCACCTAAGGTTTTAAGCAGCATAATGATATCTGATTTGCATTTTTCCACATTCCTGGCTGTTCTGTAGCTTTGTGTAGAGGACCAAAGACAAAAAATAAGACCTTTGCCATAGTTGAATCAATGGCAGCTTAGATCAGGCTGTAGCTTTGGGGAAGGAGAGATGTTTAGATGAAGAATTCTCAGGACTTATAATTGCCTGCAGAAGCTAGAGGGAAAGGGAGTGGGAGCAGGCAAAGTTGTTCTTCACTCTCCTGTTGAGCAGGCAACCACTGGGGCCTCAGATACTATATCTAAAACTTTAATGTTGACAGAAAGCTACTGTAGTTACTCCATGGTGGGAAGGTATCAAGATTAGCTAGAATAAAGCACACAACAAAAGCATTTCAAAGTCCTCTGGGGCTGGGGATATAGCTCAGTTGGTAGAGTGCTTGCTTCACATGTACAAGGCCCTGGGTTCAATCCCAAGTACCACACACACAAAGTCCTCTGGGGTCAGTAGAAGGACATTACATTCAAAGTGATGGTTTCCTTCCTCTCTCCTCCCTCCTTGCTTTCTTGCTTCCTCCCTCCCTTCTTCCTTTTCTCCTTTGTTTCCTTCCTCCTTTCCTTCCTTTTATTCTTGCTGGAAAAGCTACTGCCTTTTTATATTTTCATTTTACTTCTTAGGCCTCTATATTTCTACCTGGCTAAATTTGTTCTACAGGGACATTAGTTGTTACCTGACTTTAGTTTTAATTTAAAAGAGTGGGAGACCTGTAATTATGAAGAAGATTGGGCATGTGGGCACCTGATTCATTTCCCTGGGTGGCACTATGACTCACCCTCATTAAAGTAGTTTTGCTTTGAGATGCTTGATGCCTTATCAGTTTTAAATTTTTTCTGCCCCTTATGTGAACAATAAGGTAAGTTTCTCTCATGGGTCATTCACTGCTCTTCATCTCTACTATGAGTCAGATGTTTTGCATTTCAAAGCATTATCCTGCCTACAATTTCCCTCTTTATAAATTATGCAGAAAACTTTTACTAACAAAAGATTCTGAACAGAGTTTTAGATTTGTATCCATAAAACATATTCTAGTTGTTTTGCAATAATTTAATAAGCAATTTTATGACCAACCATAATTAGAACGAGGTCCTGTTTTATCTGTTTTATCATCATTGTCTAAACATCAAGGTGCTTCATTAGATAAAAGCACAATCATCTGTAAGTAAATTCAAGTACAGATGATTAAGTAATATAAAAAGTCCTCCCTTGATCCTTTGCCTTCACATTCAGCCTCCTAGAAAGAGCTATCTACCATTCCTGGACTCACTTTCATCTCTCTCAATCAGTTCCCTAAAAGTATTCCACTATTGCACTGAAATCTCCTGGGTTAGGTCTCCAGAATAATAGTCTTCCTAAATGCAGTATTCTGTTTGGTACTTGAGCCATCTGCTGTACTTAACCATTGGAGCACTTTCTGCATGTAGCTCTGTGACACTACCCTCTTCCCCTCTCCTTTCACCTCTTTGGTTTCCTTCATGATCTCTCCCTTTGTGTGTAACTCTCTCTGCCCACTCCTAAAAGATTATTGTTCTTCAGAATTCTAGAGTAGATCCTCTTCTCTACTCATTCCACATACTGCCCCTGGATGATCCCAGCCTTATTGCTCAATCACATGCTGGTGTTCCTCAAGGTTTCATTTCCAAATCACACTGGAATTCCAAACTCCTAAATTCTTGTTTCTCATAGACTACTCTATGCAGATGTCCCACAGGCCCCTCAGTCACCATGTCTATGTAAGTTCCCTAGGGCTGCTTCAAACAAGGGCCACAGATGGGGTGGCTTGAAGAGAAGTTGGCTTGTGAGAGAAGTTTATTCTCTCACGATTTCAGTGGCTAGAGATCTGAGATCAAGGTGTTAGCATGACACCTCTGAGTGTTCTAGGAAAGAATCTGTCCCTACTTTGTCCAACTCTCAGGTATTCCTTGACTTGTGGCAACATAACTCCAGTCTCTGTCTCTGTTATCTCTGGGTCTGTGAGTTCTTTTTTCTTCTTGAAAGAACATCAGTTGTTGGATTTGGGGTCATCCAATTGCCTTTGTTTTGTTTTTATAATATGTAAATAAACATGCTTACAGAGATTAGACCACTATAATGGAAACTCTACCCCCTAATAGTGCTGTTGTTAAATGAATTGTTGCTTAGGAAGTATTTGTTATAGAGAAAACAGAAGGAAGGAAGGCAAGAAAGAAGAAAGGAAAGCAAGCAAGACTTAGTTTTAAAAATGATAAGCAAGGTAAAGTAAGTTTAAGCATGGATTTTTAAAATGGGGCTCGATGTAATTTTTCATAGTTCATATACTAACAAAATACATAGAAAATCAATGAAACACCATTTTAAGTTAATTCAAAACCTTCAGCAAAACCTACATTTCCCATAGATGTTAAGAAATATAGTTGTTTCTCACTAATTATTTCATACCTTGCTTTCCCCATTCATCTTTATTAATGAAAAAGCTCCTGTCTTTATTGATTCTAAAGGATATAATATTATTTCCCAAATATTTCTAGAACATATCTCCCAAAAGGACAAGATTAAGCGATTAGTAGTATTCTTATTGTGAAGAAGAGGAAGAAAAGGAGGAGGGAAGAAGGGAGAAAAGAAGGGAGAAAGGGAGGAAGAAAGAAAAAGAAAGATTAAAAGGAGCAAAATCTATTTATACTGATGTCATTCTGAAAGAATGAAATAAAACATCATTTGTAATTTATATATCTGCTTGCTTTTGTGAAACATTTATTCCTGTCTGCATATGTAACTGTTGAAAGATATGCCTAATTATTTAAGCAACCAATAAATTAAAAAGGATTAACATGAAGTGCTTCAGCCTACATTGGCTACATTAATAAGTTCTCCCAAGAGAGGATCTGTGGTCGACTCCTGTGCTTGTAATTATTGAAAATATCTTAGATTCAACTAAATCATACTAGGTCATATAGGTGTTGATGAGAAGAAAAGTGGAAGTGCCTCATTTTCCCATAGCATTTATTATGTAGGCAAATAAGGTCACCCCAGGGAATTAATTTTATTCTTTGCAAAAAAGCTAATCCTCAAAAGAAGTTCTAAGTCTTGATATTTTGCTCTACTTTGTGTTAGTGCTACTTGATGGTTTTAAATTCACGTGATTTTCAGAACACATAATTATAATATTCACTAATTAAACAGAAAAAGTCAACCAAATTAGACATAGTTAGGAAAATGTCTTGGCATAACCTAGTGGGTCTGCTGAGATTTATTGTCATTAAATTATCCTCAGTAGACACTAGCATTCACAGCTTAGTATTTATTATTCATCTATTTTTAGTTCATTTTGACAAACAGCAGAAGATTTTAGCTTTACTGAATTGTATGGGGGCCTCTGGGTACTTACACAATCATTTCTAAAGCCTTATGTAGCAATTTTCTTCACTCAACAAGATTCATTTTATAATTCCCAGAAGTTTTGAGTTCTTGAAATAGTTTCCTTCAATTTGAAAATAACAGTTATCATTGTCATTAGATTTCTGTAGGTAAGTCCTCTCTATTAATAAGTGTTCTACTTGTTTTGCACATGTTAACTTATTTAATCCTACACTAGGTAGGTATTGCAGTCTTCTCTGTTCATGTCTAGAAGAGAGTGGACTTGGGAGTAGATTCTATACCTTCAGACTCAGTGCCTGTTCCCTCGACCACCCCATTATTCTGCCTCTCAATAATTTTATTAGATTATGTTGTAATCACTTTAGAAAGTACACACAACTTCTGTTTACCATAATGGCAGAAAGGGATAAATTCGAGTGTCAGCTTTTGGAAGAAATGCCATTGCTTCTCTGCATCTTCCTCTATTTCAGGTGCTGCCCTGGTGGCTTGGGCTATTTTTGCCTAGAGATCTTCCTATGGATTGTCCTCAAGTAGATCTTCGAACTGAGTCACTCATTTGTGAGTCACACATAACACAGGGATCTTCCCCATACATTAACTCATGCAATATAATTTATGTACTAATTATCTCTTGTAGATATTATTCCTAATTTATAGATGGAAAACAGAGGATTAGTTAAATTTCTGTGGTCTATGGCACTGAATGGTTTATTTAAAACTATATTCAAAGGGGGTTTTTGAGCTTAAATTTAGAGCTTCTTGTGGTAGCTAGCTGATTGCTTGCTTTCTTCTTCTTCTTCTTCTCCTTCTCCTTCTCCTTCTCCTTCTCCTTCTCCTTCTTCTTCTTATCCTAAGTATGGTCCCAAACCAAGCCAAGTAATTATGGTCCAGAATCGGTTAGTGTGTTTTACTAAACAACAACAAAATAAGTGCCTTTTGAATCAGAACAGACGTTTCAGTTCCTATTGCTATATAACAGATCATCTCAAAACTGAATAGATTAAAACAACAGGAATTATTATATTACCTTACAGTTTTTGTGGCTTAGGAATTCAGAACAGGTTTAGCTGTTTGGTCTCTCAGGTTCTCTTATAGAGTTTCAGTCAAATGGTGACTGGAGCTGGAACACTGTGGGGAGGGAAAAGCTGGGGACTAGCCACATATGTGTCTCTCTTCAAATAGTCCTTGGGCTTCTCCATGAGTTCTCCTTGCAAGGATTAGTGAGTTTCCCCAAGGCATTTTGGTCTCAGGGCAGTCAGTCTGTTTACCCAAAGATGAAGGTCTCCACTGCTGTCCTCTCAGATGTAAGGTGGAGTTTGCATTGCTTTTCTGACTTAGCCTCAGAAGTCACATGGAATCACCTCTATCATGTTCCATTTGTTACAAGTGAATAACAAACCTACCCAGATTCAACAGGGCGAAAATTAAACTTTAATTCATAATGGGAGAGTGGCAAGATTCTAGAACACATGGGAAAAGAGAAATATTTGTGGCCATCTTTGTAAAATACTGTCTACCACAGTCCACCATCTAGACCAAGAATTCATGTTCTTCCCACAGACACAATATGCGACACCCCCCCCCCCAACCCCAGCCACAAAGTTCATCTCTTTTGGCTTGTGGTTTATTATCTAAATGAGGTTCAAGTCAGTTTAGTCTCCACAGGTAAGTTTCCTTAAGCCAAACTTGGGGATCATTTTTCTCCATTTGAAGTCTTGTGAGTCAAAGACACAGATTAATCTGCCTTCCAATATCCATCATGTAATGTTTAAACAGGTTAACTATAATAGACACTTTCATTTTTAAAATACAGAAGAGCATAGTAGGAACACAACAGTCATTGATCCATGGACATTTTGGGGTCTAGTCAGATACATGTCATCAGTTCTACTCTGTGAAAGTTATTCTCCATGGATCTTGGCTCTGCCCTGTGAGATCTTATTTGTCTTGAATGATCTTTTCTTTATCATAAGATATGATATTCCCAGTTTGCTTCCTACATGTAGTAGTTCTGTGGTTCAGAAGATTCCCTTAATTTTGTGTTATCTCTATTCCTTTTAATTTTAAACAGGTAGTATTTCTAGCAATGCAGTTCTCAAAAACTGTGGGTTTTCTAGAATCTTATTGGGTTTTATTCTGTTAAACAAAAGCTAGAGTCACAAATCTCTAAGATAATCCCTTCTCTACTCTGGGTACCCTTTGTATCTGATGAAGAACAACATCCTAAAGTTCTTAGAAGTCTTATATTGTTTAATCAAGAAGACACAGGCAACAGGTTTGTAAGATCCTCAGAGAGCCTTTTTGTATTTTTAAAATAGTCTATTTGGGATAGACCTAGATCTTTCTGAAGTCTAAGCAAAGGATTTTATAGTCCCACCATGTATTTATTTGATATTTGGCTTAAGAATATTTCTTTTCTTTTTTCTATTTTTGGGGGGTACTAGGTATTGAACCCAGGGTTGCTTTACCACTGAGCTATTACCCAGCCCTTTTTATGTTTTACTTTGAGACAGCCTCTTGCACAAATTACCTAGAAGGGCCTCACTAAGTTACTGAGGATGGTCTCAAACTTGTGATTCTTCTGCCTCAGCCTCCCAAGTCACTGGGGTTACAGGCAGGTGCCACCATGCCTAGTGTAAGATCTTTCTTAACTATAGAATTGTTTACCCCAATGTACAAGATGAAAGAGGCATTGCCTTGTCTGATGTAGCCAGGGAAGTCTTACACTGTTATTACAAGTAAGCCATAAACATATCAAGATTTAATGAGGCAGGAAATAAACTGTACTTCCTGAAGGCGAATTTTTAAGATTCTAGAAGAACATATGGTATGGGAGATATTATTGTAGCCATCTTTGGAAAATGCAGTCTAACTCAAATAATCACTTTAATATGATGAAACATTTTTTAAAGAAACTTAACTGGTATTTAACATGCAAATGCCTTCAAAGTAGTAAGTTACCTTGGGAAGATATATTCTTTTTATTATTAAAAGTTTTGTGTAAGATGTGTTGTGGAGCTTAGCTTTTGGAGTTGCTTTTGAAAGCTTAAAAAACTCATTATTATTGAATGCTTTGTATTGCTGTCACAATTTGTTGACAAAGTATACTTTTATGATACTTAAATTTTCTTTGTCCTGAATATTTTTTAGCTTAAGTTTCCCATACTTTGGAAATGTTGCTAATGCTGTCTTTGGATCACAGGCAATAGAACAGTCTACAATGTTTTCCAGAAGTGTTTCTTCTGATATTACTAGCCATGCAAAAGTCAGTATGTAGTAAAAACTTTATTTTGTTCAAGAATGATATCCTAAAGAACAATGACCAGTTCCCTTAACCTCTCAGCATTTCAGTTAACTCCAAAGTTAAATAAAGATATGTGTAGAAGTGGTGTGTTTGAGATGAAGGATGGCTTAGATAAAGTGGACATGGAAACTACTTTCATAAAAACCATCAGTGTGTCCTTGATCTAATCATTCAACCTGGAGCTGTACTGGGATTCAGGAGGGTAGGTTTCTTGAACAAACTCTATAATTAACTAGCTCTGAGATTTCTTTAAAGCCTTTGCTATTTCATGTGAATTTTCTGAAGAGGGGAGACTAGACTATCATCAAAAAATTCTTCTGAAGTATCTTCTATTTACAAAGCATCCTTGTGCAATTTAGTGTTAAAACAATGTTATCACAGCATGCTCATTTATAGTAACATACTACTTGAGCCATGCAATTTGCTTTCTTATAGAACATTTCTAAGATTATAAACTGTGAACTGAACTCTCAATTAACTTCCTTCAGAGAGACCCTGTTACTGATACACTTGTAAGAACAAAGCAATAATCAAGAAGCATAATCTCAAAATTCTTCTAGCAAAATATTTGAGCATTTCATCATTTAACCTTTCCCAAACCCCCCAAATGAAAGCACTATCTGAACTTCCCCAGATAAAATGAACTTGGAATTAAAGAGACTTTATAACTGCCTCTTTGGAAAAGCTATTCATTTATAGGTAGCAGCTGTACTCACCTGAGTGTGTACTAGAATCCAACAGGAAAGCACATAAAATTCCCAGGTGGCTGAATTTTATGCTAAGGAATGTAAATCAGCATTTTAAATATCACTTTACTCATACTTTTTTTCATATCTTCAATCTTTGGCATGAAGTTGTTTTTTCATATGGATTAAATTCTGATGCATGCCTGAGGTCATAATTGAGTCAAGAAAGAAAGAATTTCCCATTAAGAAAAACACTAAAGTTTAGAAGTTTATTCTTGTACAGAAGGGGGTTTAATAATTCATACATTCATCTGCCTTTCTCCTATTTTGTGGTTGAGAGAATTTGAAATGCACTTGTATGAAATTCCTTCTCTTAAATTTTGTCTTTGGTTATACATATGTTGTTCCATGCAACAATATTCCACATTGTAGTTACTTGTTTTCATATCTCTTTCATTATTAACGTATAAGGATTTAGAGGGAAAAGGAGGAAATCAAGATACTCTGCTTAGGACTACAGCTTTGAACATATAATTTTTGTTCAGTTTTTTTTTTCTCCAGTCTGTACTTTTCCTCATGTATGGAAAGCAACATTATTCCAAACATTTTGCTGAAAGTAGTTTCAGATTCAAAGGGTTAACTGCAAAGTTTGCCTTAGTCCCATTTAGAAATTATTATATTCAGAGTTCGATTTTTTGTCATTGTTCTTTTGTTTTTGCTTTTACTTATTTTAGAGTTTTAGTTCATTATACCTTTGTCAAACAGCATAATTATAAATTTAGTTATTACTTTGCAGATTTGAGTTAGAAAATTTGCATTTAGGATTTAGGAATTATGATATTACTATTATTAATAACATTATTTTTATTAAATTTTTACTATAGATGAATTTACTTTTATTGAGTTTTTACTATAGATGAATTATCAAACTAAGTGCAATATCTTATTTAATCTCTTCAAGAATCCTAGGAGATAGGCTACATATAATAAATTTCCCAGATAATGAAATGAGTGTCTTTCCTAAATCAGCAACAATAAAGGACAACACCTGAGAGCTGAGCTCAGATTTGTCAGCCTCTTCTAAAACTAATTCCCTTAACTACAATGATATACTCCAGTGGTTCTCTCCTAAGGGAGATTTTGCCATCTACCCGGCTTTGGAAAGTGAAGGGGTTTGCACTTGGCATCTAGAGATACAGGCTAGGAATGCTGAGACAGGTTACAATGCACAGGGTAGCATTCCATAGCAAAGAATTATCCAACTCTGAAATGTCATACTGTTAAGGTTAAGAGACTCTCGTATACCTTAACACTTTTCTAAGTTGTTCTGGTCAGGTATTTTAGTTATAATGACCAAAACCTAACTAATTCTCATACTATAATGGCCTGTTACTGCCCTTTCTTTATATTACCTGACAGTTCTTCATTTTTCTTATCAGTAGGAAAGCCTACTATCACCTCCTCTGTGAAACTCCAAGGATATGATATAAATTATCCATAATTTGTAAAATGAGAGTCAGCCCCTACCTGTAACTTAATAATTGTCTTCTTGAATATTTGAAGGAAATACTTTTCACACCCTGTTTCATGATGCTTCAAAATTCCTGCTAATACTCTATAAAGAAGATTACTGCTTTTAAAGTAGACCCTTGCTATTATGTCTGTGACTAACTCTAATATCATCCAGAAATTAGGGAATTCTAGCAGAAAAGAGAGGGCAGCTCAGCATAATATAAAAGGTACATATTTTGAGGGAATGCGCATATTCAAGTATCTTGAGACATGATTCTTAATTTTAAAATAATTGCTGAGATGAAAACCAAAGGACCTGACAATGGTAATGGAGTAGTAGTGTAAAAAGCTGAAAACCTAGACCCAGTGTGCTTTGATAGTGACAGTAACATCTTATGCAGAGCATGAAATACTGCATATGAAAATTATGTGTGTTGAGTGTACATATGTATGTATAGAACTAAGGGAGGAAGTGAGAAAGAAACTAATACGTAGCAATTTTTCCATGTGTGATAAAATCCTGTTTAACAATTTTGTTAAGTATGTGAAATGGGGATGGAAAAACATATAAAACACCATTTACAAAGAAAGGAATTTTAAAAAGTGGAGATAATGAAACATTTTCTCTTTATAAACATCTTATTCTTCCCTGAAATTACTAGCAGCTGCAGTATATTCTGGCTAATTACAACTGAATCATAAGAAACACAGCATGATAAGAACCCTAAGTGGTATCAGTATGGTGCAAGTTGATTTTAAACCCTGAAGTTCTATATAATTCTTGTTTTATTCCCACTTGGATCATTAACTTTTTAAAAGTTTTATTTTTTAGAGAAGTTTTAGGTTAACAGAAAAATTGAATGAAAGGTATAGCAATTTCCTATATCCCCCATTACCAACATCCCCCTTTGAGAGTGGTATAATTGTTATTATTGATGAACCCATATGGGCATGACATTATCACCCAAAGCCCATAATCTACTTTAGGCTTCTTTCCTGGTAGAGTAAATTCTGAGTTTGCACAAATATATAAGTGACACATTATCTATCATTATAGTATCATAGAATGTTTCACTATCCCCAAATCTTCTACGGTCTACCTATCATTCATTTGTGCCATCAATTTGAAGAAAATAATACTAGATTAATTTGGGTCATTTGTTAGAACTTTAAGTAATCATCTTAAGCTCTGTGAAACATTTTAATAAATATACAGCATTATTAATTATTAGTTCAGGTACCACTTATTAAAATATCTTGCTATGTATACTGATAGGACTTTCCTTTGCATTATTAACAGAAAGGGAAATATTTTTCAGAGGAATTCTTTTCCTTTAATAGTAAGAGCTTACTCTTTTCAGGCAGCAATTTACCAACAAAGTAATTTATCATATCTTACATATGAAATGGTAAAACTGAAGAATTGGGAATATATATATATATATATATATATATATACATATGTATATATATACATACACACACACACACACACACACACACACATATATATATACATATATATATAGAGGGGGGGGATCGATTTTATGGAATTGGTTCATTGATGTTGCAGTTTTGAGTGGGTTAGTGACATAATTCCTTTTTCTTGTAGGTCAACAGCCTTACTATCTTTTCACCTAAGATCTTCAATTGACTAAACGAGGTCACCAACATTATGGAAAATAATCTGCACTCAGATCTACTAATGAAATGTTAACCAAATTTGGAAAATACATTTAAAGAAACATCTAGACTTGGGTTTGACCACAATCTGGGTACCATGACCTAAAAAGTTGACACATAAAATTAAATATCACATATACTGAGAGGGGTATATAGACTTGCAACTAATTCATCTCATTCTTCATCCTTCCCTTTGCAAATAAACTTTTTCTCATAAGTCTTCTCTCTTAAACTCTAAACTTACAGGTTTCTCTAAGACTCAGGGACCAGGAAATGTATTACTCTACCTTCCTTCTTCCATCAAGTTATAATCAAGGATAGGGGCTTCCTGTGAACCCAATCTTGTGATAAATCTGTAGAAACAGCATGCAGCACAACTAGAGTCAAACTGAACAACAATTCAAAGCTCTGCATATTTAAGAAGTAGATTAGGACACACAGCCTCTAAGTACAATACAAAGGGGCAGCAGTAATTTGACAAAAAGTAACTTCATTCATCTTCATATTTTTCCTTGGGATCCAAAACCAGAAACTATATTATGAAAGGTGAAGACAAGAGAGAACTTTGAAGTCTATTTATCCTTGTCACTATATTTTTTATTATCTGTACTTGAAGAGAGTATATTGAAGCATTTGTCTTTCAACCTTAGATTTAACTGCATTCTAGTGTTTGTTATTTCCACACACAATACACAGTCCCACACACAACACACAGTTCCACACACAATACACAGACAGTAAAATGTTATGAGACTATGATATCTTAGCCACAATTCCAACAGGTAATTAAAATCCAGGCCCGTGAACTAGTCAATTAAAGTACTATTTCCTTTTCCACCCAACCTAGAGTGTGTGGCAAAGCCCAGGTACTTATTAACAACCATTACTTTCATCCAGAGAGTGAAGACATGTGAACTGGGAAAGTGTGCCAGGGCTGTATGATATTAAATGAATTCATTGGGTATCTGTTGCCTGTCTCTTAAAGAGATGCTCAGAATTTATCGGGGGCCTGTTGGCTTTTCTAGATTGCCATCTACTTTCTTTATACCTTTTGCCTAAGTTTCAGCCTAAAATCTTTACTGTGGATAAAACTCATTCTCTATGATAGTTGCTTCCCCTCTGAATTTCATGATGTTGTATTCATCACCATATTCTATGGTCATAGCAATAATAGCTGGGATGGACTCTCCCTTGCCAACATTAGCACTCAAGGGTGTGTATTTTTCTAAGTCATGACCGTGTACTCTAGATCTGAATATCTTTTTTCTAATTAGCTTCTTTATCCGCAGTAACAGTTAAGACAGCTCCCCCTGTGCCTTTTTGGCCATAGACAGTAGATCTAGTGCCACCCTTGCATCTTTGTATTATCAGTTCTGTGCTTCTTTATACAATGTTTTAAGCACATTTTTATTATTAAAATTTCCAAACAGTCAAGACTAGTGAAAGAAATATAATGAACATATACTCACCATTCAGCAACCTATGTTTGACAATTGACATTTGCTGTATTTGTTCCATCTTGCTTGCTGAATAATTTGAAATAAACGTTTAAGGAAATAGTATATCATTTCTAAATATTTCAGTATGCATAGGGAATAAAAGAATCTTCTTATTTAATTGTAATACTTTTTCTACCAAAAAAAAAGTTGAGAATAGGCCAGGCGAGGTGGTGCACACTTGGAATCCAAGTGGCTCAGGAGGTGGAGGCCAGGAGGATTTCGAGTTCAAAGCCAGCCATAGCATCTTAGTGAGACCCTAAGCAACTCAGTGATACCCTGTCTCTGAATAATATGCAAAATAGGGCTGAGCATGTGGATCAGTGGTTGAGTGTCCCTGAATTCAATCCCTGGCACCCCACCCCACAAAAAAAGAAAATTGAGAATAATTTCTAGTTCAAGTGCTGTTTAATCAATCTATCTAATCTACCTATATAATTTATCCAATTTTCCCAAAACTGACTTCAGAGATGTTTTCAAATAAGGATTCAATCAAAACTCACATATTTTATATGATTGTTGTATTACTTCAGCTTCTTTTAGTCTAGAACAGTCTAGTTTTTTTTTTCATGATATTAACTTCTTCAGATTATGGCAATTGTATTTTTAAAAGTCAAAAGGAATAAAAGGCAGGTTTTTCTTCTGTTGGTCACCATAAATTAAGTCACTTTTAAGATGATTCTACTAGAGTCCTCCATAATAAAGGACTTCTATTTCCATTTGCAATTAGCAAGTAAACTTTAGGGTGACTAAACTGTTGGGAGTGGCACCATGGGTTCCGCTGTGGTCCTTCACATAAACATTTATCATTTTTTTCAGGACCATGAATGGCAATGTTGTTTTGTTGGGATGGGAAAATTATGATGTTTTTGGTAATATCATTGATTCTAGTTTATTGGCTATTAAACTTTTATAAAGAATTTTCAGTAGTAAAATAGGCATAGGCAACAACTTCTCCCCTAAAGAGGAATTATTTTCTTTTAATTATTTTAATTATCAACTTTTAGAATAAAATATTGATTTATTAGTTACGTGATAGTGACACCTCCCTCTTTTTCTCCCCACTTCCCTTCCTTCCTCCCTCCCTTTTCTTCTTCTTCACTGTCTCCTTTAGAAAACTGTGGAATCATGAATTTTTATATATTGAGTGTTTTATAGTAGATGATAGTAGATAATGAAAGAAAAAAATATAAATTCACACACAAACATATACCTATAAAATATTTACTTCATATGAGTGTTTCCAGTTAAACTTTAATATTATAAGTTTTTAAAATTGATTTTAGCCCAGTGTGGTGATGCACACCTGTAATCCCAGTGGCTGGGAAGGCTGAGGCAGGAGGATCACAAGTTTAAAGCCAGCCTCAGCAAAAAGTGAGGCACTAAGCAACTCAGTGAGGCTGTCTATGAATAAAATATGAAATAGGGCTGGGGAAGTGGCTTGGTGGTCGAGTATCTGAGTTCAATCCCCTGTACCCACCCAAAAAATAAAAAAATAAAATTGATTTTATATTTTATTTCTTTTATAATAAAAGTCTTATTTCCTACAATATATATTTTATCTTTCATGTAAAGTGGATTCTGTTATTATGCCAGTATTTCCAATAACAACAAAATGAGTGAAATTTTTGAAGTATATTTTGTATGAATAATTTATTCTAGAATTAAAGTCTTAATTAGAATACTGTGTCAAAAGTCACTTGAGATTATTTTGTCCCTGAATTGTATAATTAGTTTAAAATATGGCTAGATGTATTTGTTTTCAATTTTTGGTTTTAACTATCCTATTTTTAAATTTTAATGTATATGGTATTTATATAATTCTAAAGTAAAAATTATATAAAAGATGAACTCAGAAATTTCCTAATTCCATCTGTTTCTTACCTTATTCCTCCTATTCACCTGTTCTGTTACCATTTGTAAGGTTTGTGTACACACACATACACACACACAACACAGACAGTAGTACCTTGAATATTATAGGAGATTGGTTCCAAGACCCTTGCAGATACCAACATTTGTATATGTTCAAGTTCCTTGTGTAAAATAGCACAGTATTTGCAGGTAAACTATGTGCATTTAATAATAAAATTATTTAATTTAATAATAAAATTCTGAAATGGCCATTTCCATCTGGAAAGATATGAAATCTTAGGGTAGTTTTGATTTGCATTTCCCTAATTTTAATTATTTATTCTATAAATAATCTCTAGATTATTTTTAATACCCAAATAGTGTAAATGTCATATAAAAAGTTGATATACTATATTTTTTAGGGAATAATGACCAAAAAACAGTCCGTGTTCAGTATAGATGCAATTTTTAAAAAGTATTTGGACTTATTCCAAAGTTGGTGAATATGCAGGTGCAGGACCCACGAATATTGTACTCTGCACGCATTATTTTTTTCTACTTAACCATACATTCTAAACATTAAAGAGAATTTTAACTTCCTGTAAAGTCTACATAGTACTTCAATGGGTATATGTGTCATGGTTTCTTCCCCTAGTGCTACTGATGGACATCCGAATAACTTTCAAGAATTTTGCAGCAGTGAATAACCTTGTGCATAGGTTGATTTGTATTTGTGGATCTGTGCCTCCTTGGCAAAATTTCTGGAAGTGAGATTCCTAGGTCAAAAGAAAAAGGGAATGTAATTTTTTTTTATAAATTGATAAATTCTCCTTTAGAGAGGGTTTGCTATCTTGCACTCCCATCGTTATATAGCTAACAAAATTGTTTCAAATGTTTGGATATGTACCAGTCTCAAAGGTAAGAAATGTCTCTGTTTAAATTTGCATTTTTCTTCTCATGAGTGAGGTTAAGCAAACTTTTAAGTGCCCCCCGGACCTTTTGTTTATCATTTTAGCAAATGTGTCTATCTTTTACCTAATTTTCTATTGGACTTTTGAACTTTCTGTTCATATTTACTAGCACAGACCAGTAGTTCTGAGCTTGGGGATGAATTTTCCTCCCTCACTTTCCCCTCCTCGAGATATTTTGCATTGTCTGGAAACATTTTTCTTTGCAACTGACAGCTAGTATGTAAAGGGCAAAGATGCTGCTAAAAGTCCTACAAAGCAAAGCAGCCCCACAACAAAGAAGTGTCTGTTCTAAAATGTCAATAATGCTGAGTTTTACAAACACCATATTAGACCTTTGTGATATGAATTGCAAATATTTTCTTCTGGTTTGTCATTTGTCCTCTGATTTGATAATGGATGTCCCCCTCCTATAATTTTTTAGTTCAGTTTTCCAAACTTTTCTATTATTGTTTCTCTATTTTGAGTCATAATTAGAAAGGCTTTCTCTTGCCCTAGCTGTAATAAAATTCACTGTATCATCTTTTTGAATTTATGTGCTTTTACTTGTTACTGTAATGTAAAATTAATATTGAATTAGTTTTGAGTTAATATGTGAGGTAGGATTCAATGCTTTTCTTTTTCTAAATGGTTATCAAGCTATACCAATACAATTTATTTTATTTTTATTTTAAAATTCGTTCTAATTAGCTTTACATGACAGCAGAATGGATTTTGTTTCATTGTACACAAATGGAGCACAACTTTTTATTCCCCTGGCTATATATGGTGCAGAGTCACACCAATAAGTGTAATCATACATGTATATAGGGTAATAATGTCTGTTCCATTCTACAATCCTTCCATCCCCACAGCCCCACCCCCTCACTCCCCTCTGCACAATCCAAAATTCCTTCATTCTTCCCTACACACCCTCCCCCTGACCCACTATGGATCAGCATCTGCTTATCAGAGAAAACATTCAGCATTTGCTTTTTTTAGGATTAGCTATTTCACTTAGCATTATATTCTCTAGTTGCATCCATTTACCTGCAAATCTCATAATTTCATTCTTCTTTAAGGTTGAGTAATATTCTATTGTGTACATTTTCTTTATCCATTCATCTGTTGAAGGGCATCTAGGTTGGTTCCATAGTTTAACCATTGTAAATTGGGCTGCTATAAACATTAATGTGGCTGTGTCACTGTAGTATGCTGATTTTAAGTCCCTTGGGTATAAACCAAGGAATGAGATGGCTGGGTCAAATGGTGGTTCTATTCCACGTGTTCTGAGGAATTCCATAGTGGTTTCCATTGTGGTTGCACCAATTTGCAGTCCCACAAGCAATGTATGAGTGCATCTTTTCCCCCGCATCCTCTCCAACACTTATTATTGCTTGTATTCTTGATAATGGCCATTCTGAAATGGCCATTTCCATCTGGAAAGATATGAAATCTTAGGGTAGTTTTGATTTGCATTTCCCTAATTGCTAGAGATGATGAACATTTTTTTCATGTTTATTGATCGATTGCATTTCTTCTTCTGTGAAGTGTCTGTTCAGTTCTTTAGTCCATTTAGTGATTGGATTATTTGGTTTTTGGTGTTAAGTTTTTTTAGTTCTTTATGTATCCTGGAGATTAGTGTTCTATCTGAGGTATGGTAAGAATTTTTTTCCCATTCTCTATGCTCTCTCTTCATTTTATTGATTGTTTTCTTTGTTGAGAAGAAACTTTTTAGTTTGAATCCATCCCATTTATTGATTCTTGATTTTACTTCTTGCACTTTAGGAGTCTTATTAAGGATTTCAGGTCATGAGCCAACATGATAAAGATTCGGGCCTACTTTTTCTTGTACTAAGCACAGTGTCTCTGTTCTACTGCCTAAGTCTTTGATCCATTTTGAGTTGAGTTTTGTACAGGATTAGAGGTAGAGGTATAATTTTATTTTGCTACATATGGATTTACAGTTTTCTCAGCATCATTTGTTGAATAGGGTATCTTTCTCCGATGTATGTTTTTGGTGCCTATGTCTAATGTGAGATAATCATATTTAGGTGGGATTGCCTCTGTGTCTTCTATTTTGTACCATTGGTCTATATGTCTATTTTGGTGCCGATACCATGCTGTTTTTGTTAAGGTAGCTCTGTAGTACAGTTTAAGGTCTGATATAGTGATGCCTCCTGCTTCATGCTGCTTGCTGAGGATTGCTTTAGCTATTCTGGTTCCCTTTTTTCTCCAAGTGAATTTCATGATTGCTTTTCTAGTTCTGCGAAGAATATTATTGGTATTTTAATAGGAATTGCATTAAATATGTCTAAGAGTTTTGGTAGTATGGCCAGTTTTACTGTATTATTTCTGCTTATCCAAGAGCATAGGAGATCTTTCCATCTTCTAAGGTCTTCTTCAATTTCTTTCTTTAGTGTTCTATAGTTTTCATTTTGGGAGGTCTTTCACCTCTTTTGTTAGATTGATTCCCAAGTATTTTACTTTATTTTTTTTGGAAGCTATTGTGAATTGGGTAGTTTTCCTAATTTTTTTCTTTCAGTGGATTCATCACCTATGTATAGCAATGCATTTGATTTGAGGGTATTGATTTTATATCCTGCTACTTTGCTGAATTCATTTATTAGTTCCAGAATTTTATGATAGAATTTTTTGGATCTTCTAAGTATAGAATTATATTATCAGCTAAGAGTGATAGTTTGAGTTCTTCTTTTCCTATGCATAGACCTTTATTTTCTTTCATCTGTCTGATTGCTCTGGCTAGAGTTTCAAGTTCTATACTAAATAGAAGTGGTGAAAGAGTCTTGTTCCAGTTTTTAGAGGGAATTTTTCAATTTTTCTCTTTAGAATGATGTTGACCTTGAGCTTAGCATAGATAGCTTTTACCATGTTGAGAAATGTTTCTACTATCCCTAGTTTTTCTAGTGTTTTTTTTTTAACATGAAGAGGTGCCGTATTTTGACAAATGCTTTTTCTGCATCTAATGATATCATCATATAATTTTTATTTTTAAGTCTATTGATGTGATATATTACCTTTATAGATTTGTGTATGTTGAACCAACCTTGCATCCCTGTGATGAACCGTACTTGATCGTGGTGCCCTGTCTTTTTAATGTTTTTGTATGAATGAGAATTTCCAGAATATTATTGAGAATTTTTGCATCTGTGTTCATCAGGAATATTCATCTGAGGTTTTCTTTCCTTGATGTGTCTTTGTCTGGTTTTGATATCAGGGTGATACTAGCCTCATAGACTGAGTTTGGAAGGGTATCCTTTTTCTATTTCATGGAATAATTTCAGGAGTATTGGTGCTAATTTTTCTTTGAAAGTATTGTAGAATTCAGCTGAGATCTGCCTGGTCCCGGGCTTTACTTGGTTGGTAGCTGTTGATGGTGTCTTCTCTTTTAATTGCTTTTGTTGTTGTTGTTGTTGTTTCAATTTCATTGATTTCAGCTCTAATTTTAATTATTTCCTGCCTTCTATTGCTTTGGGTGTTGATTTGTTCTTCTTTTTCTATGGCTTTGTAATGTAAGGTTAGTTCACTCATTTGTTGACTTTTTATTCTTTTAATGAATGAGCTCAGTGCAATGAACTTTCCTCTTAGCACTGCCTTCAGAGATTTGATATGTTGTATTGGTGTTCTCATTTACCTCTAAGTATTTTTTTAATTTCCTCCCTGATTTCTTCTGTTATCCATTTGTCTTTCAGCATTCTATTTAGTCTCCAGGTTTTGGAGTAGCTTGTATTTTTTATTTTATCATTAATTTCTAGTTTCATTCCATTGTGATCTGATAGAATACAGGGTAGTATTTCCTTTTTTTTTTTTTTTTTTGTATTTGCTGAGAGTTGCTTTGTGGCATAGCATATGGTCTATTTTAAAGAATGATCCATGTGCTGCTGAGAAGAAAGTATATTCAGGCTGGGGTTGTGGCTCAAGTGGTAACGCACTCGCCTGGCATGCATGCGGCCTGGGTTGAATCCTCAACACCACATACAAACAAAGATGTTGTGTCCACAGAAAACTAAAAAAATAAATATTTTTTAAAAATTAAAAAAAGTGTATTCACTGGACGATGGATGAAATTCTCTATATATTTTCATTAAGTCTAAATCATTGGTTGTGCTATTTTATAAATGTGAAGTTAGTTTTTACCTTTATTTTTTTTTATGTGGTGCTGAGGATTGAACCCAGGATTGCCCGTGCTAGGCAAGTGCTCTACCGCCGAGCCACAATCCCAGCCCTAGTTCTATAGTTTCTTTGTTTAGTTTTTCTTTGGAAGATCTATTCAGTGGTGATATACATATGTTAAATTCACCTGGTATTCTTATTTTGTTGTCTATTTGGTTCTTGAAATTGAGAACAGTTTGTTTGATGTTTGTAGATGTTCCATTGTTTGGGGAATATATATTTGTGATTGTTATGTCTTGTTAATGTTTTATTCCCTTAAGCAGTATAAAATGTCCTTTTTTTAATCCCTTCTGACTAACTTTGGCTTGAAGTCCACTTTATCTGATATGACTATAGGAACCCCTGCTTGTTATACAGTCCATTTGAGTGATAGGTTTTTTTTTTCCCATCCTTTCACCTTCAGTCAGTCTGTGGATGTCTTTTCCTAGGAGGTGAGTCTTCTAAAGACAGCATATTTTGGATTTTTTAATCCAATCTGCCAATCTTTGTCTTTTGATTGATGAGTTTAGGACATTAACATTCAAGGTTATTGTTGAGATATGATTTGTATTTCTGGTCATTTTGGTTTATTTTTCATTTTTAACTTGACTTAGTTTCTCCTTTGATTGACTTTTCCTTTAGTGTATTTCCTCCGTTTGCTGGTTTTCATTGTTTTGTCTTGTTTTTATTCACTTCCTCCTCATGCAATATTTTGCTGAGAATGTTCTGTAGTGCAGGCTTTCTAATTGTGAATTCTTTTAACTTTTGTTTATCATGAATGTTCTTATTTCATCTCAAATAAGAACCTTAATTTTGCTGGATATAAAATTCTCAGTTGGACGCACAAATCAAAGGCATTTCTGTATATCAGCGACAAAACTTCTGAAACGGAAATGAGGAAAAACACTCCATTCACAATATCCTCAAAAAAAATAAAATACTTGGGAATCAACCTAACAAAAGAGGTGAAAGATTTATACAATGAAAACTATAGAACCCTAAAGAGAGAAGTAGAAGAAGACCTTAGAAGATGGAAAAATATACCCTGTTCATGGATAGGCCGAACTAACATTATCAAAATGGCGATATTACCAAAAGTTCTCTATAGGTTTAATGCAATGCCAATCAAAATCCCAAAGGCATTTCTTGAAGAAATAGATAAAGCAATCATGAAATTCATGTGGAAAAATAAAAGACCCAGAATAGCAAAAGCAATTCTAGCAGGAAGTGTGAATCAGGCGGTATAGTGATACCAGATTTCAAACTATATTACAGAGCAATAGTGACCAAAACAGCATGGTACTGGTACCAAAACAGGCGGGTGGACCAATGGTATAGAATAGAGGACACAGAGACTAATCCACAAAGTTACAACTATCTTATATTTGATAAAGGGGCTAAAAGCATGCAATGGAGGAAGGATAGCATCTTCAACAAATGGTGTTGGGAAAACTGGAAATCCATATGCAACAAAATGAAACTGAATCCCTTTCTCTCGCCATGCACAAAAGTTAACTCAAAATGGATCAAGGAACTTGATATCAAATCAGAGACTCTTTGCCTGATAGAAGAAAAAGTTGGCTATGATTTACATATTGTGGGGTCGGGCTCCAAATTCCTTAATAGGACACCCATAGCACAAGAGTTAATAACAAGAATCAACAAATGGGACTTACTTAAACTAAAAAGTTTTTTCTCAGCAAGAGAAACAATAAGAGAGGTAAATAGGGAGCCTACATCCTGGGAACAAATTTTTACTCCTCACACTTCAGATAGAGCCCTAATATCCAGAGTATACAAAGAACTCAAAAAATTAGACAAAAAGATAGCAAATAACCCAATCAACAAATGGGCCAAGGACCTGAACAGACACTTCTCAGAGGAGGATATACAATCAATCAACAAGTACATGAAAAAATGCTCACCATCTCTAGCAGTCAGAGAAATGCAAATCAAAACCACCCTAAGATACCATCTCACTCCAGTAAGATTGGCAGCCACTATGAAGTCAAACAACAACAAGTGCTGGCGAGGATGTGGGGAAAAGGGTACTCTTGTACATTGCTGGTGGGACTGCAAATTGGTGCGGCCAATTTGGAAAGCAGTTTGGAGATTCCTGGGAAAGCTGGGAATGGAACCACCATTTGACCCTGCTATTGCCCTTCTGGGACTATTCCCTGAAGACCTTAAAAGAGCATGCTACAGGGATGCTGCCACATCGATGTTCATAGCAGCACAATTCACAATAGCTAGACTGTGGAACCAACCCAGATGCCCTTCAATAGATGAATGGATAAAAAAAAATGTGGCATCTATACACAATGGAGTACTATGCAGCAATAAAAAATGACAAAATCATAGAATTTGCAGGGAAATGGATGGCACTAGAGCAGATTATGCTTAGTGAAGCTAGTCAATCCCTAAAAAACAAATACCAAATGTCTTCTTTGATATAATGAGAGCAACTATGAACAGAGCAGGGAGGAAGAGCAGGAAGAAAAGATTAACATTAAACAGAGACATGAGATGGGAGGGAAAGGGAGAGAAAAGGGAAATTGCATGGAAATGAAGGGAGACCCTCATTGCTATACAATATTACATATAAGAGGTTGTGAGGGGAATGGGAAAATTAACAAGGAGAGAAATGAATTACAATAGATGGGGTAGAGAGAGAAGATGGGAGGGGAGGGGAGGGGGGATAGTAGGGGATAGGAAAAGTAGCAGAATACAACAATTACTAATTGGGCATTATGTAAAATTGTGGATGTGTAACCGACGTGATTCTGCAATCTGCATTTGGGGTAAAATTGGGAGTTCATAACCCACTTCAATCTAATGTATGAAATATGATATGTCATGAGCTTTGTAATGTTGTGAACAACCAATAAAAAAAAATAACCTACATTTATGCCCTTCATGGACAGCCAGTATTACCCATATCTTCTCAATCCTAATATGTATCAGGAAAATGAAGCGTCACCCCAAGTAGTAATAATCTCTCCTTGATGAATCCTTAAGAAAATTTGTCAAATTCAGGAAATACTCTTTCCCTTGGATCCAGAAGAAGAGATCATGCTGGAGTCAGGAAGGTAGCATTTCAGACCCACATCCCATCTGCCAGTGTGTGCACAGTGTGTGAATCTCTCCTCTTCTCCCTGCTCACTGCTTAAGGGAAACACAGAAAATAACACCATCTCCAAAGGGATATTTGAAACTCACCAAATATTTGGTCATTGTGATTTAATTTAAAAAAATCCATGATTAGGTAACTATCCACATTATGGAGGAAAGCCATGGTCAAGGGCACTGGAGGCTGGAATGAGGTGAAACTCTGACCTGTGCCTCATGGAAGGCTGCAGTGTTAAGTGCCCTTCAGCTTCTTACTCCTTGCCTTTCTTCAAACCCATGAAAATCTCTGCCATGATTTCTGAAACTTTTTCTGCTGTGGATGATATTAAATGAAAATAAAGAGTCTTGATGTCCAAAACATGGACACAGAGAAAAATAAAATAAAATTCTCAGTTGGTATCCATTTTCTTTCAGAACTTGATATATGTTATTCCAGGACCTCCTGGCATTGAGGATCTGGGTTGAGAAATCAGCTGAAATCCAAATTGGTTTCCCCCAACATGTAATTTTAATTTTTTTTCTCTTGCAGCCTTTATGATTATAGCCTTATTCTGTATGTTAGTCATTCTCATTATAATGTGTCTTGGTGAGGGTCTGCTGTAATTATGTACATTTGGGATTCTTTAAGCCTCTTGTAGTTGATTTTCCATTTCATTCTTTAGGTTTGGGAAATTTTCTGATATTATTTCAATGAAAAGATTGTACATTCCTTTGGTTTGTATCTCCATGCTTTTATCTACTCCAATAAATATTAAATTTGGTGTTTTCATGTAATCCCATATTTCTTGGAAATTCTGTTCATGGTTTTTTTTTATCATCCTCTCTGTGCAGTTGACTTTATTTTCAAGAGTATGTATTTTGTCTTCATTGCTTAACGTTTTTTTTTCTAAATGATCTAATCTGTTGGTGAAACTTTCCATTGAATTTTTAATTTGGTTTATTGTTTCCTTCATTTTGAGGATTTCTGCCTGGTTCCTTTTAATATTCTCAGCCTCTATATTGAAGTGATCTTTCACTTCCTCTCTGATACCATCCTTTATTTAAAAATCAGTCTAATTATGTACATTCTAAACTCCTTCTCTGACATTTCTTCCACTGGGTTGTCTGTGGATTCTATTGTTGTAACATCTTGGTTTGTTTGAGGCACTTTGTTCTCTTGTTTTTTCATGTTGTTCGTGTTTCTTCCCATTTAGCAGTATGGATCTGAGTCAGTACAGTTTCTTCCCTATAGTCTGAGTGTCCCATAAGGCTTCCAATACCTCACCTTTAAGGGGGAGATCAATATTAACAGCATCCAATCCAAACAATATGCAATCTTAAGCCAAATAGCTCCTATTCAGTCATGTACAGTTTTGTCACAATAAGCAGAAATGATGTGTTCAATTATTGTCTACCATATAAACAGCAAGTTTGCTAAAAGAGTTTATTGTTTCAAATTATGGACAATGAGGGGACAGAAGTAGTGTAAGATGTGATATTTATGAGGGAGAAGGAGAGAAAATAAAGGTTAAAAAAATTATAGTGAGAGTGATGGATGAATTAATAGAAGTTAGCTGTTAGAAGTGAGAAAGAGAATCCAGGAAAAGAGATAAGTGAGGGAAAAAATATATACAGATTTTTTTAAAAGGTAAAAATATAAGAATACACGACTATTCAGGCATCCCATTCCTCAATAAATGGATGCATGAAAAATATTTGACTTCAGAGATGGTAGAGATATGAGAAAGAGAGCAAAAAATAAAAAGGAAAATCTCTTGGGCTGGGGATGTGGCTCAAGTGGTAATGCACTTGCCTGGCATGCGTGGGGTGCTGGGTTCAATCCTCAGCACCACATAAAAATAAAATAAAGATATTGTGTCCACCGAAAACTGAAAAATATATATTTAAAAATTCTCTCTCTCTCTCTTTCTCAAAAAAAAAATTAAAAAGGAAAGTCTCAATGGATAATTGAATGATTGCTTCTGCTGATTTTCAAACATTTTCTCAGCTTCCTATCTCTGACTATAGATGAGGTTGTCTGAAGTTCAGTCTGGGGGGTGCTGGACCAGTTGGGTGGGCAAGCCAATATCAAGATGTTCTCACACCCTCTTCCAGTCTTCCCAGTTCCCATCCTGGTGCAGTACTTTAGGACTCAGAGAGCTGAATAGAGCTCAATTTTCTCTAGTTTCCCCAACCTGCACTCCCTCAGGGAACTGCCCTTAGTCTTGGGCTTTCCACAGCATTGAGATCTTGGCTTACCAGACCCAGACTGGCCAATGCTAACCCAGCTGTAATCTAGCAGACCTGGGCTTCAGCTTCCTCAGGCTCTCAGCCTTGCTGCAAACCCAAGATCTCAATGCTGTTTCAACTTGAAGAGAGACAAGCAGGGATGTGCTCACACAAAGGAGTGACCCTAAAAAGAGGCAGCCAGATTGCAGCCACTAGTACACCCAGCAGAAAGACTTCAGGTGCAACGAGACCTACAGGTACCCCAACAATATATCTCCAGGTCCTGACCATTTTCTTTAGACTGAGGCGGCTGTGCCCCAAGATGGTGGCAGTGTCCCAAGATGGAAGCCATTGCATGTAATCAAACCTGTGGATACTGTGACAATGGACTTCCAGGCAGAGGTGGGCAGCAGGTATCTGCTGGCATTCTGCAGGTAGTCTTCAGGTCAATGGCAGGGAATCAACAGGTGGAAGTCAGGCAGCAGGTAATGGGTAGGTGAAAGCCCAGTGATGTGCAGGCAAGAGGCAGGCAAATGGGCAAATGGTGGACTATCGGCAGCAGTCAGCAAGGGATCTGCACTTAAAAGGCAGGTGATATGCTGGCAGATAGTGGGCGATTGTGGTGGATGAATGGGGGGTAAATAGCAGGGGATCTGTGAGCAGCAATAGCTGCCTTGCAGAGAAACAGTATTTCCTCTGCTTGAATCCCCAGTCATTGAATGACAAGGAATGCAGCCTCCCTCTAATTCACCATCTTGGATCTCCCATTTATTTTAAAGGACATCCATCTCCCCCCCATACTCCAGGGATTTGAGATGCCAACTTTATCATGTACCTAATTTCCATATATACCTGAATCTATTTCTAGACTATTTGTTTTGTTGTTTTTCTCTCTATTCATGGACCAACACTACACTATTTTAATAATACAGGCTTTATAAGCAGAGAATTAAGTTGCATATGTGATGAAAGAGCAGAGAAGCCAAACTGGGACAGTGAAGCAAATAGATAAGACAGGAAAAAGTCAGTATCACAAGGTCAAGAGAAAAAGGAGATGGCATTTTCAGAGCTTAGGAGCCAAGGAAGCCAAGGATATTTTGGAACATAGAAAAGAGACAGGAATGAAGAGAGATACTTACCAAGGTGGAGAGAGAGAGAGAAAGAAGTACCCCTGGCTTTTTCTTTCCCAATACATCCCAGTCTCTCACAAGGACTTCTCTTATTGGCTGTTCAAGCCCACCCAGAAGCCAGGTGATTTGGCTAGCTCTGGGAAACGCAGTCTATAGGAGCCAGCCAGGAAAGACACTTCATATGCTATCCCCCTATGAAATAGCAAAGAACAGGAGCGTAGCAAGGATGGGATCTTAGGACAAATAGGTACAGGCCTGACAATCCAGATTTCCTTAGTCCGAGAGCTACTTCTGTTGATATGTGAAGGATTTTCAAAACTTATTTTCTCTCTCTCTCTCTTTCTGTTTTTTGTTTGTTTGTTTGTTATTTGTTTTAACTTTTAAAACTTGTTTGTTTCAGTGGGCTTCCTATATTAAGTGATTTCTTTTTCCCCCTTATAATCAAACCTCCAAGGAGCACTCATATGATATAGAGTGACCACTTCTCTGTCAAGAGAGGCACCTGACAGAGACTACCACTTCAGTCTTATCCATTAAGTTACTTCTTAACAATATTCCAGTATCCAGGACTCTGACCCATCAATTCTAAGGACTGTTTGAAATATCTTCTCACTTAGAATTAGACCTGGATGAGTATCTTTGTCTCAGACCTTGTGCTTTAAGTCCACTCAGAAGCCACCTGATTTGGCCAGCACCAGGAAATGCAGTGAATAGGAACCTGCCAGGAAAGACGTTTCATAGGCTAGCTCCCTGTGAAACATCAAAGTATCAAACACATACTTCTGGATTGTCCCAAGACTCCATGGCCAGCCCTCCTTCTAGTAGAGTAGCCTGGTAAGTGAATCACTTCTGATGAACATCATGGTATTTTGTGTGTGTGTGTGTGTGTGTATGTGTGTGTGTGTGTGTGTGGGATCATGTGTGATTGGTGCACTGAACAGTGCTGACATTCTCATTTGGGTGAGTTTTAGAGCATTGGGCTACCAACTATCTGCTCCTGACTTGAGCTGTAGGTCTGTATGTTAGCTCCCATGGGTCTGAGCCTGCCCATGGTGCTGCCTCCAATCTACAGTGCTTGTGAATAGCAGGCACTGCAGGAGCCATCCTGGATCCTAAGTGCTCCTAGCCACTGGCATCCAGGATGCCCCTCCCAACCCTTCTTCAGGTTCCTTGCTACATGTTAAGTTGTGCAGGGGGATGACCTGCTGCTTTCCTTTGGTTTTTCAAGACTGTTGTTAAATATTGCTAAATGGCCCTTTTGATCCCTGTTCTTCAATTGACATGGTGATATTGTGCTCTGCAGGGGGGCAGTTCTCAGCTATGCTGAATGAGGAATGAGCATTCTTTGACAAATATACTCTTCTCCCACAGCTCCTAAGCCCCTTGCCTGTCTTCCCACTAGTGGTAGTTTGTGGAAGACAGGAGTACAGTAACATGAAAAACAATCACATTTTGAGGAACGTACTAATATTGACATGAGTTGTTCAAGGTAAACATGGAAGGAAAATGTGTTGAGTTTATGCTATAAAATCACAACCAAACAAATTTAACATGATTAGAGAGCAAACCATTGTTTACATTTTCTGAAATACTCTGGGAATGACTTGTAGTTTGGTTATTATCAATGAAACACCCTATCAACCTTATAAAAAAAAATTTTTGTAGTTGTAGATGGATAGTATGCCTTTATTTTATATGTTTTTAATTTTTTTTTTTAATGTGGTGCTGAGGATTGAACTCAGTGCCTCATACATGCTAGGCAAGTGCTCTTATTATGCCAGATTGTGGGACCCCAATAGACCTCCAGGAGCTGAATCCAATGCAATCACACAAGAGTCTTTATTGCAAACTCTAGCCAGGACTCACAACTGTTCCTGACGCAGCGGTCCCAGGGAGTGAGTCCCGGTCCTTTGTTCAGTGAGATTTTATAGGTTTTGAGGGGATACGCTATGTGTCACATCACACAGCAAATCATTCCATACTGGCGGGAAAGTCAAACAACAACTCTTAACATTGATTAGCACATTCAATGGCTGGAACAAGTTGGATAGGGGTGATTGGTTAGTACAAGAGGGGGATTCCTTTGAACTGATTGGTTTAGGCCACGAGGGGAGTATGTGCTAAACTACATGGTTTCCCAACATGTTATCAACTACCATAAACTACTTGGGGCTCATCTGGCATTCCATGTATTTTCCCTGTCTCATGCTGATTGGAGGTTGCTAGGGGGGTTGCTATGGGTCCTCACCTAGCCTAACTGAGTCAGGGACACCTGGCCTCAGACCTCTCCTGTTATTTACAGACAAACAACTCAGCAGGGTGCATGTGTGCTTAGGAGTGCTCTGTGGGTTTTTCCAAGGACAAGGGTCAGGACCCCTTCCTTGGACAGGCTTTGCTCTGAGGTAGAGGCTAGTTTCTCAAAAATGGAGTCACTTTAGTTTCTCACTCTGCCACTGAACTACAGCCCCAGAACCCCCATCAACCTTTGAGAGAGTTATTAAAGTCAGAATTCACAGGTGGCATGATAAAAGATGCAGTATAATGAGTGACCAAAGGAGCAAACGGGTCTGTGTTCAAATTTACTTAATTTCCAGTGTCGTGGCAAAGTAATAACAGCATTGCTACTATTTTTTTTTCTGGTGAGAAATATTAAATTAGTTAGAAATGACACATTATGGCAATAAAGAACAAGAAGATACAGTTTCTGGATCTCAATAAAAAGAGTCAGGGGCCATATACTACCAAGGATGTTTATGTGCATTTTTTATGTAATAATCAAATATGTACCTATCTTTTCTCTGCCCATTATTCTAAATCTTCTTCATCAGTAAATCACTATATCTCACAAGGGTCCATGAATTTGTAATACATTTTTAGTTGTTGATGGACCTTTATTTTATTTATTTATTTTTATGTGGTGTTGGGAATCGAACCCAGGGCCTCACACATGCTAGGCAAGTGCTCTACCACTGAGCCACCACCTCAGCCTTGTAATACATTTTTAATCAACTTGTTTATATAGATAAAGAATCCTGGAGAAATAAAGTATTTGGCAATGCTCAGGACAGATGATAATGAGTTTTATGATAAAGATGCCCATGCTGGAATGCCAACTTGTTTTACGTTTTAATGCAGAAAGTTGCCTTCATCACTTCTGAATTTCACCTTGTTAAATTTCTTGGGAGAATTGTACCTGCTGTACACTATATTATTTATTCCTCTTGGCTTCATTTCACTTGTAGATCATAGCATTTTATCTATGTCTTTAGTTCAGTCACTGGTAAAATAATGAGTGAGTCAGTTCAAAATTTTACTAAATAGATCTTATTGAAATATTTTTACCAAGGAAGATAATATTCTTTTCCTATCTAGTTTCTATTTTATTTCATAAAATTGACCTTCCTATTCTATTACTCATCTTTCTTTTTAAAAAAGAAAATGAGGAAGTCTGCTAATCATTTATTTCCTAAACATTTATTTTTAGGCTAGGTAAAGGAAAGAGTTTTTTCCTGCATTGGTCATAATGAGATGAGGGAAAAATTCACTTAATCTTTACAAAATATTTGATTATTTAAGAGTATATTTGTATCAGTCTTCCAAACATCATTGAGATGTATAACTTGTCCTTAAGGGAAATCGTAATTAGTCAAAAATCAAATTTTTTGGATATCTAGCTCATAATTTCCCTTAATTAAGTAACCAAATATGAGTAAAATAACAAAATACCTTAGGAGTCCATTATTTTCATAATCCTAGCCTCCTATTGGTATAAAATAATCTTTTAGATGTTATTGAATTTTTCAGAGGAGACAATGTAAAAATTAGCAAATAAATTAATTGGTTACATTAAGATATATGAATGAAAATCACACTGAAGCTTGGTAGATAAAAATACATATTTTGTAAATAAAATTTTAAGAACGTCATAGTAAATATTTTCATGAGAGATCATAGTCAAAAACTCATTTTTGTTTAAATTTCTGCTTCTAACTACATAACTCTGGAATACTATTTAATATCTCTAACTAAGACACACTTTAACATGAAGATTTCAAGTTCTCAAATCATCTGTCCTGGGCATTAGCTACTTATACTGTACAAAGTATTTACCTGCCCTATCTGTACAGTAAGGATAATGATAGACCTTGCCTCATAGTTTTGTTTTGTTTTTTTAATGAAGATTGGGTGGAATAAGTTTGTAGACATGATGTATAATAAAGACTCAGCAGAAAGACTGGCAGGTAATTAGGACACATCCACTGTTGACAACTTTCACAGGATTTTATTTTCAATTTATCTTCTAGGTATAGATAAACTTGCTAAGGTTACAGATGCATAAAATGCCCTCTACTTTTGAACATGTCAATACAGTTTAGCAATATGTCATTTTATTGCAGTGAGCTGTGCAATCAATGTCCTTGTGATGCTTTAGGATATTTTCTGTGGTAATGAACATTATTCAGATTCTCTGCATAATTATCCTGGATTTAATATACTTTAGAAAATACCTAATTATTATCTTCCCTACAGTGTATAGAATGTTTTACCTCACTTTTTTTCTGGCATTTAGAACAAACTTAGAAGCTTTCAATTATTGGTATAAGCACTTAGTCATCTTCTTGATTACTTATGTGAATGTAAAGGAAATGTGAAGATAAAATATGAACACATAATTGAAAATTATGTTTTCCTTTGAAAATAAATATAGACAAATGTTCAGCATTTCTTCCAGCCCCCTTGCTGTTACAAAACATAAACAAACCACCAATTATCCCAATGATTATGTAATTTTAGAGATTTAAATAATAAATTGCATCCAATTAATTAGATGAGATTAGACATATTCAGGATGGTATAGCTGTAGACTCATCCAATTATTTAGAAAGCTCCATATAGATATTCAAATTTTTTCAGACAGATAACATTTACTAAATCATAGTAAAGCTGAATTATCAACCAAATCATCAATAATATATATAATAGTGCTAGATGATTGAACTAAAATTTTCCATCTGTTCATACCATTAACACTTAACTAATTCTAAGTTAGCTTCAGAGATACATTATTAATTTCCTTAAAATATACCTTTCTTCCCCTCTTTTCTATGTCTTATTTTAGGTTATATAGAAAATACTAGGCATCTAGGAATGATCAAAAACCTTGATAATAAGGATTTGCTTAGTAAAATGCTTGGAACCTACTTGATCATGATGCACTATCTTTTTAATATGTTTTGTATGTGATTTGCCAGTGTTTTATTAAGGATTTTTGCATTTATGTTCATCAAGGATATTGGTCTGAGGTTTTTCTTCCTTGATGTGTCTTTATCTGGTCTTGGTATTAGGATGATACTAGCTTCATAGAATGACTTTGGAAGAGTTCCCTCCTTTTTTATTTCATAGAAGAATTTGAGAATGTTGAGAGTTCTTTGAAGGTCTGGCAGAACTTGACTGAGAATCCATCAGGTCCTTGGCTTTTCTTGGTAGACTTTTGATTGTGTCTTCAATTCATTGTTTGAAATTGATCTATTTAATTTTTCTATGTCTTCCTGGTTCAATTTGGGTAGGTCATATGTCTCTAGGACATATGTCCGTGTCTTTAATATTTTCTATTTTATTGGAGTTTAAATTTTTGAAATAGTTTCTGATTATCCTCTGTATTTCAGTAGTGTCCATGGTGATATTTTCTTTTTCATCACAACTTTTAGTAATTTGAGGTGTTTTTTTAATAAGAATTTCAAAAGTAGTTTTGCTTTTCTATTAGTTTCATAAAAAGCACACAGTCAGTTTTTTTTCTGTGACAGCAAATTATGGTATCTTAATGGCTTACAACATGGAGATTTATTTCTTGCTCACAGGTTTGCAGGTCAGGTGAACTCTACTGGGTCAAGCTAGGTTCATCTAAACTTGAGTCAGTTGTTCTACTCCACATGCCTTTTCACTCAGAGATCCAGACACAGGAAGAACACTCTTTGTGTTGTGCTGTGCATATGACAGAGAACACAATCTCAAGAGAATGAAGATAAGCATTTGGTGCTTCTCAGTGCCTCTCCTTGAATTACCACTCTGGGCCTTCTACAATTTAGACAGGTCAAATCAAGTCAGATGTTCAAGCCCAAAAATTAGTGGGCAGAGGATTATACTTTGTCCACAGAGAAGCTATATTAAAATATTGAATAATTGTGGGCACATAATGAATATAGTCTTCTACAATTGTTTAGTATGACATTTGATCTTTAGAAACCCCTAGATTCATACTCATTCATTTATCATTAAGTCTTTTTTGCACAGAGTCATAAAATTTTAGCATTTTAGAAGTAAAAGAGGGTTTGAATGGTCCATAATTCCATTGTTTCACTTTGCAGATATGTTACTGTGACCTAAAAGATATTCAGTGATTCTTGCCCAGGAATGGCAAAGATGGATATGAAACCTGCTAACCGTTTTCTACAGTTAATTCATTGTGTTGGCCATTGGTTAGTTATTTAGTATCAACTGGTATTATCTGAGAAGGGAAAATTCCAATTCATTTGTTGATTCTATTTGTTAACTCTAGCGCTATGGGTGTCCTATTGAGGAATTTGGAGCCCGATCCCACAGCGTGTAGATCATAACCAACTTTTTCTTCTATCAGATGCCATGTCTCTGATTTAATATCAAGCTCCTTGATCCATTTTGAGTTAACTTTTGTGCACGGCGAGAGATAGGGATTCAGATTCATTTTGGTGCAAATGGATTTCCAGTTTTCCCAGCACCATTTGTTGAAGATGCTATCCTTCCTCCATTGCATGCTTTTAGCCCCTTTATCAAAAATAAGATAGTTGTAGTTTTGTGGATTGGTTACTGTGTCCTCTATTCTGTACCATTGGTCCACCCGCCTGTTTTGGTACCAGTACCATGCTGTTTTTGTTACTATTGCTCTGTAGTATAGTTTGAAGTCTGGTATCGCTATACCGCCTGATTCACACTTCCTGCTTAGTATTGTTTTTGCTATTCTGGGTCTTTTATTATTCCATATGAATTTCATGATTCTTTTATCGATTTCTATAAGATATGCTGTTGGGATTTTGATTGGCATTGCATTGAACTTATATAGGACTTTTGGTAATATCGCCATTTTGATGATGTTAGTTCTGCCTATCCATGAGCAGGGTATATTTTTCCATCTTCTAAGGTCTTCTTCTATGTCTTTCTTTAGGGTTCTGTAATTTTCATTGTATAAATCTTTCACCTCTTTTGTTAGGTTGATTCCCAAGTATTTTATTTTTTGGGGGGATATTGTGAATGGAGTAGTTGTCCTCATTTCCGTTTCAGAGGATTTGTCGCTGATATACAGGAATGCCTTTGATTTATGCGTGTTGATCTTATATCCTGCCACTTTGCTGAATTCATTTATTAGCTCTAATAGCTTTTTTGTGGACCCTTTTGGGTCTGCTAGGTATAGAATCATATCATCTGCAAATAGTGATAATTTAAGTTCTTCTTTTCCTATTTTTATGCCTTTAATTTCTTTCGTCTGCCTAATTGCTCTGGCCAGTGTTTCGAGGACTATGTTGAACAGAAGTGGTGAGAGAGGGCATCCCTGTCTTGTACCAGATCTTAGAGGGAATGCCTTCAGTTTTTCTCCATTCAGAATGATGCTGGCCTGTGGCTTATCATAGATTGCTTTTACAATGTTGAGGTATGATCCAGTTATCCCTAATTTTTCTAGAGTTTTGAACATAAAGGGATGCTGTACTTTGTCGAAAGCTTTTTCTGCATCTATCGAGATGATCATATGGTTCTTGTTTTTAAGTCTATTGATGTGGTGGATAACATTTATTGATTTCCGTATATTGAACCAACCTTGCATACCAGGGATGAATCCTACTTGATCATGGTGTATAATTTTTTTGATATGTATTTGAATCCGATTCGCCAGAATTTTATTGAGGATTTTTGCATCAAGGTTCATTAGAGATATTGGTCTGTAGTTTTCTTTCTTTGAAGTGTCTTTGTCTCGTTTCGGAATCAGGGTGATGTTGGCCTCGTAGAATGAATTTGGAAGTTCTCCCTCTTTTTCTATTTCCTGAAATATCTTGAAAAGTATTGGTGTTAGTTCCTCTTTAAAGGTTTTGTAAAACTCTGCTGTATACCCATCCGGTCCTGGGCTTTTCTTAGTTGGTAGTCTTTTGATGGTTTCTTCTATTTCCTCTATTGTTATTGGTCTGTTTAGGTTGTCTATATCCTCCTGGCTCAATCTGGGCAGATCATAAGACTCAAGGAATTTATCTATGCCTTCACTATCTTCTATTTTATTGGAGTATAAGGATTCAAAGTACTTTCTTATTATCTTCTGTATTTCTGAAGTGTCTGTTGTGATATTGCCTTTTTCATCCCGTATGCTAGTAATTTGGGTTCTCTCTCTTCTTCTCTTCGTTAGCATGGCTAAGGGTCTGTCAATTTTATTTATTTTTTCAAAGAACCAGCTTTTAGTTTTGTCAATTTTTTCAATTGTTTCTTTTGTTTCAATTTCATTAATTTCAGCTCTGATTTTAATTATTTCTTGCCTTCTACTTCTTTTGCTGTTGTTTTGCTCTTCTTTTTCTAGGATTTTGAGATGAAGTATGAGATCATTTATGGGACTTACTCAAACTAAAAAGTTTTTTCTCAGCAAAAGAAACAATAAGAGAGATAAACTGGGAGCCTACATCCTGGGAACAAATCTTTACTCCACACACTTCAGATAGAGCCCTAATAACCAGAATATACAAAGAACTCAAAAAATTAGACAATAAGATAACAAATAACCCAATCAATAAATGGGCCAAGGACCTGAACAGACACTTCTCAGAGGAGGACATACAATCAATCAACACGTACATGAAAAAATGCTCACCATCACTAGCAGTCAGAGAAATGCAAATCAAAACTACCCTAAGATACCATCTCACTCCAGTAAGACTGGCAGCCATTAGGAAGTCAAACAACAATAAGTGCTGGAGAGGATGCTGGGAAAAGGGCACTCTTGTTCATTGCTGGTGGGACTGCAAATTGGTGCAGCCAATTTGGAAAGCAGTATGGAGATTTCTTGGAAAGCTGGGAATGGAACCACCATTCGACCCAGCTATTCTCCTTCTCAGTCTATTCCCTAAAGCCCTAACAAGAGCATGCTACAGGGACACTGCTACATCGATGTTCATAGCAGCTCAATTCACGATAGCAAGACTGTGGAACCAGCCTAGATGCCCTTCAATAGATGAATGGATAAAAAAAATGTGGCATTTATATACTATGGAGTATTATTCTGCATTAAAAAATGACCAAATCATAGAATTTGGAGGGAAATGGATGGCATTAGAGCAGATTATGCTAAGTGAAGCTAGTCAATCTTTAAAAAACAAATACCAAATGACTGCTTTGATATAAGGGGAGTAAACAAGGACAGGGTAGGGATGAAGAGCTTGAGAAGAAGATTTACATTAAACAGGGATGAGAGGTGGGAGGGAAAGGGAGTGAGAAGGGAAATTGCATGGAAATGGAAGGCGATCCTCAGGGATATACAAAATGTCATACAAGAGGAAAGGAGGGGTAAGACAAGAGAATACAAATGGAAGAAATGTTTTACAGTAGAAGGGGTAGAGAGAGAAAAGGGGAGGGGAGGGGAGGGGAGGGGAGGGGAGGGGGGATAGTAGAGAATAGGACAGACATCAGAATACATCAGACACTAGAAAGGCAATATGTCAATCAATGGAAGGGAAACTGATGTGATACAGCAATTTGTATACGGGGTAAAAGGGGGAGTTCATAATCCACGTGAATCAAACCGTGTAATATGATGTATTAAGAACTATGTAATGTTATGAACGACCAATAAAAAAAAAGATATATCCAAACATCACATTGTAATCCATAAAATATGCAATTATTATTTTCCAATTAAATTTTTAAATGCTAATGACTTAGTCTCTTCCAAAAAAAAAAAAAAAGAAAATTCCAATTCAGAGTAGTCAAGATTTTACCATTGCTTTCTCACAATAGAAGGTTAGTTCTGCTAAAATTAATTCAGCCTTTAAAGTGAGCTCTACTCTGCTCTAAGCTTTTCAAGTAAAAATTTAGCACTTCACCAAAACCACTGTCAGAATATAAAGATTAAATTGTAGAAAGTATAATTTATACTTATACAATTTATATTTATACAAGGATATATAAAATAAACAAAAATATTAAGAGTAGTTTACACTAATATTAACTAGTATGCTACTTGAAATAAATACACAAAAATCAAAAAATCTCTTAAATGTTGACTAACACTTTCCTTCTTTGGGAAACTTTGGTCAGAATAGTTAATGACATCATAATTGTGCATTACAATTACAGAAAATGAATGTTGTCTATGTGAATGCAAGCAATTTTCAAGGAAATCATAAAGTTGATTATATATAAAGAATTAATTTAAAACCCTTTTAATCTCTTTTAACAATGAGAAATTGTTTTTATAAGCCTCAATAATTCTATACTATGAAAAGATGATTGTATTTTTTTATAAACTTACTTTTTCATGCTCTTTTCATGGCACCCTTAGCTACAACTGTTTATTCAGTCTTTAAAATATAATTATCATAATTTCTTGAAAGTCACCTGGAAAGCAAGCTATAAACCCTGATGAATAATGTATATTAGGTGATATACTTGAAAAACATTCCAGATTATGTACAACTACTACTGAGAGATGAAAAGGGGAGCTAGCATGTATGTTAAGAGTAGGGCAGATGTAGAAGTAGTAGATGAGTTCATATCAAGGGCCAGAATCACAAAAGAAATGCAGAAAAGTTGAGAGACATTTCATCATTAACTTCTAAAACAAATTAGAAACTGGATCATCAAAGCAATTTGAATGAATGAATGATGAATGGATAAATAAGATATATTTAAGAAAAATTTAAATACAGCAACTTCTTCATTTCATGAATGTCTTGGCATTTTTGCATGGTTAATGCTTCTTTATACCTTATATGCTTTAGATTTTCGTTTTCATTTCTTTTGTGGCAAGCTTTTCTTTCACCTCCAAATCTGTACCAGTGCCTGGGCATAGCACCCAGTACTTGCCCTGTGATGGCTTCTCTGTAATATGATTGCATGCTTGTTTATCTGGTACCATTTCATCATAGTTTTAGCTCCATAAAGAATCTAAAACTTCTTTTAGCTTCTCATGCATGCTAGATATAGAGTGTCCCTGAAATGTTCATGTGATAAACAATGCATGATTATTCAAAAGTTAGATGATTAGATTATGAGAACTGCAGCCCAGTCAGTGAGCTATTCAATTTAATGAATTAATAATTTTAATGGATTACTGAGTGGTACCTATAGAGAGCATAGCTAGAGGAAATAGGTCACTGGGGGTGTGCAGTTGGGAATTAAATGTTTTGTCTTTGGTGTTTCTCTTGCTTTCTTTGTTTCCTGGCTGCCATAAATATAGAAAATTTTCTCCATAATGCCCTTGGACCTGGTGCTGTGCCTCATCTAAGGCCTACCATGGACTAAGCCTCTGAAACCATGAGCCTAAATTTAACTTTCCTTCCTTTAAGTTGTTCTTGTCATATATTTTGGTCACAATGGAAAGATGACTAACCCAGAAATTGGTATTGAGAAGTGGGTTCTCACTGTGACTAACTTGACCATGTAGTTCAGAAAAAGCCTTTGGAAATAGTTTATGAGAGGAGTTTGTTCAAGTTTGGGGATACATGCTGGAGAAGCCTTAAAATGCTGTAAGCAGAGCTTAATGGGCAATTTTGGTGGTAGCTCAAAAGACCACAACGTTGATAAGAATGCAGACAATGAATATTGTGCTCTTGAGATTTAAGAGGATAATGTGGATTCTATCAGGAATTGGACTCATGGCAATTCATGTTACATTATGGCAAAAAAACTTGTCTACATTTTGCCTATGTAATGAGACTAAGTGAAGAATTGATGGACTACTTAATCTGGTGGAGAAAATATCAAGGCAGCAGAGCATTCAGGCAGTAGGTATTGTTGGTGGCTTTTAGTCAGTCAGGTTTACTCTGAAAATTAGGAGCAAAAAAGATTTTTAAAACTTGCAGTTTGTTTAGAAAAGTTCATGTAAAATTGGCATCAAGAAAGGTGTGCTTATTATTTGATTCAAATGTATGAATTGTCAAGATCATTGTACTGTCATGTGTAACTAATAAAAAAAAAGAAAGAAAGTTGTGCTTATTGATGAGATTGCTGCCACAAAAGAGGAGTTATATACTTTACACTGAGAGAAAAGGAAAGATGCCTGGAGGGCACCATCAGCAAGACCCCACTAATCACAGACTCAAGGGTGTAAAAGTAAAACTTTTATTTAAGAGACCCTGGATTGGGGGGCAGCCTGCTCACAGGTGGTGCAAGGGAAGTAATTTCCTTCTGATTCATCTGATGGTATACAATTGCCCAAACAATGAGAAGCTGCTTAAGCCATGGTCCAAGGGACCCTGGCTATTGCTAAAGCTGGTGGCAGACCTACTGCTGGAGCTGGAGTCATCCATGTGGTGATGGTTATGGAGGAATGCAGGTTGCTGGATGTAGGGGGTTATGGAGGTTTCCATCAAGACTTCACAAAAAAGGTGTAGGAGTACAGACAGCATATAGCAGTGTTGAATCCTCAGCATGTAGGTAGCCCCTGCGAAGGTGATGCATGAAGCTGTGAGAGTGAAGTTGAAGCTGCCATGGAGAGCACATAGTTAAGAGAAGCCAGGAATATGGATCATCTCTCAGAGAAAGCTACAGGCTATAGACAGAGTCAGCCTAGGAGAGAGACCAGCTGGGCTACAACTAGCAATGTCAAAGAGGCAGGGTGACTCAAGCCCTATAGGAGATCACTTCTCATTGTTATATACTCCAGACCATAGGATGTAGAGCTGCTGAACCTAATATTTTCCTGACTGGGTTTCAGACAGGGTTTGGTCCCATCCCTTCTTTCTATGCCCCTTTTCCTACCTTTGGAAGTTAAACTTATCACTTTAAAATTTGTGGTTGTTGGGGCTGAGGATGTGGCTCAAGCGGCAGCATGCTCACCTGGCATTCTTGGGGCGCTGGGTTCGTTCGATCCTCAGCACCACATAAAAATAAAATAAAGATGTTGTGTCCACCGAAAACTGAAAAATAAATATTAAAAAAAAATTCTCTCTCTCTCTCTCTCTCTCTCATCTCTCTCTCTTAAAAAAATTGTGTGGTTGTTAAGTCATCTTTTTCATTGCTGTGACCAAAAAATCCTAAACAATTGTGACCTAAACAAATGTGACCTAAATTAATTTTAGGAGAGGAAAAGCATATTTTGGGGCTCACAGTTTTAGAGGTTTACATCCATATATGATCAACTCCATTTCTCTGCTGTGAGGTAGCAGCACATCATGGTGGAAGGGTGTGGCAAAGGAAAGCAGCTCAGACCAAGGCAGCAGAAAGCAGAGAGGGAGGGAGGGAGGGAGGAAGGGAGCGGGAGAGGGAGAGAGAGAGAGAGAGAGAGAGAGAGAGAGAGAGAGAGAGAGAGAACTCAAGGGAGAGAGCAAGAGCTCTACTCACCACAGATAACATATAAACCCCAAGGACATGCCCCTAGTTACCCACCTCCTCCAGCCACACCCTACCTGCCTAAGGTTACCACCTAGTTAATCCCTATGGAGAAATGAATTCAGTGATTGGGTTAAGGCTGTCATTTCAACTTTAAACTTGCTTGCATTGTCTCACACATAAGCTTTGGGGAGACACCTCATATCTAAACCATAACAATGGTAATTGTACATTGTAAAAATCTCTGGAACTTAATAGAATTCAAAGACCCTATTCAATATAAAAAATAATATTTTAGAAAAAAAAATAATATGCCATGAGAAGAATGAATTATTGTAAAAATTGATTTTGAGAACAATCACTATATTTAGTTGGTAAAGTAAGTTACAATGAATCAAAAAATTAAGTTCAAAATACCATTTAAAGCTGGGCACTGTGGTGCATGCCTTTAATCCCAGTGGCTCAGGAGGCTGAGGCAGGAGGATCACTAGTTCAAAGCCAGCCTCAGCAAAAGCAAGGCATTAAGCAACTCAGTGAGACCCTGTCTCTAAACAAAATACAAAATAGGGCTGAGGAGGTGGCTCAGTGGTCAAGTGCCCCTAAGTTCAATCCCTGGAACCAAAAACAAAAAAACAAAACAACAAAAGAAGCATTTAATGGCATATGGGTGATGCTTTTATTGACTGCCACATGTAGAAAGACTTTTAGTAATAAGACCATGGAGTTAATCACAAAAAAATGAATCAGCAATATTGCACAAAAGATAAGATTACCTGAATGCAACAAAGCAGCATATGTAAATTTAAAAAGCAAATGTTAAACTATATTTAAAAATTTAACAAATGGTTAGTATCTTAATAATAAAAGTAATCCTTAGACAATAAGTAAGGAAAAAAATCCATGTCAGTAGAAATTTGGATAAAGAAAATAGACAATTTAAAGAGTATATTCAATTAGAAAAACATGTTCCACCACACTAGTAATTAAATAAATAGAAACCTAAGCAGCTTATCAGGTAATACATTATTAAAAATTAGAAATTAAAAAATTATAAGATGTAATGCTCATAAGAGTAGAGTAAGAGTTTTTATATGTACTATGGTTAGAAAATGAATTGTTCTTTTTCTAAAATGTAAATTTTCAGTTATCAAGATCCTTAAAAATACTCATGGTCTTTAATCTAGAAATTTCACTTGGTACAAATTCATCCCATCAAGCAATTTGGGTTATAGATGAAGAAATTTTTTATGTAATTTGTTAAATAAATATTCAATTCCAACTGCAGGTGAGAGACAGAATTTAGGGATCTGAAGAGTAAACAAAACAATCAAGGCACTTAAATCTGAGGAATATACAGACATATAAAGATTCATTTATAATTGCTAATATTTAAATAGCTTAAGTTTTCAGATACTGTCTTAGGGGATTTTTATATATTACATATATAACACATATATAAATACACACATAAACATATATATTATTATAAATGTACATAACATATTATATATGTTTTATCCTCCCCAAAACCACAGGAGGTAGTTAGTATCATAACTTTATTGAAGACAGAGAGGGTAAGTGATTTACCCAGATCATTACATCTATAATGTACCACAATGCAGAAATTATTTAAAATGCTAAAAGTTGTCCAAAAATAGTAAAACATTAAGAAAATTAAATAATATTTAAATGATAGGATTTATTTCAGTTATAAAAAACGACATTTCTAAAAACTTTTAATGACATGAGAAATATTTGTAACATAATCTTAAATAAAGCTGAATACAAATTAGTATACATTAAATGAACCTAATTTTATTATTAAAAGATATTATAAATATGTATGTATCAAATCAATTTACTATTTGCTCATCAATTTACCAGCTTACCATTTGCTCACCTCATTAGATTCTGAGTTGATGGGGAAGAGCTCAGTCGGTTTACCATGGTGCACTTCATAATTTTACCGTGGTTATACCTAATAGATGCTAAGCTTTAGTTGAATAGTGAATAGGAAAAATGCAACAAAGTCTATAAGAATATGTAATAGCCACCCCCTTTCTGTGGTTTCACTTTGAATGGTTTCAATTGCTTCTAGTAAACCATAGTCCAAAAATATTAAATGGAAAATTCCTTAAATAAGCAATTCATAAGTTGTAAATTGTACACCATACTGAGCAGTTTGATTAAATCTCACTGTGTTCCACTCCAGTCCAGCCTAGGATGTGAATCATCACTTTGCCCATGACATCTATTTAGAATATGCTGCCTACCTGTAGTGGCTTAGTAACCATCTGAGTTATCAGATTAACTATTGCAGTATAGCTATGTTTCTATTCAAATAACTCACATAATATGCTAGACCACAGTGCTTGTGTCATTCAATCTCATCACATTGGTATGATGTCATGTCACATTATCATAAGAAGAATGGTGAGTATCAGTACAAACTATTTTAAGCACAAAGAGAGGTCATACTCACATATCTTTTATTATAGTATATTATACTGTATACAATATGTTATTATACTGTTAAATAAGACTTCTAGTTTATTATTAGTTATTATTAATCTCTTAATGTATCTAAACTGTTAATTGAATTTATCACAAGTATCTATGTATAGGAAAAATATTTATGTAGGCTTCAATAATATAATCCAAGATTTAAGACATCTCCTGGGGGTCTTGGAACATATTTCCTACAGATAAGGAATGACTACTGTATACAAAAATGCTAGCATTAGTTTTCTTTAAACTCTGAAATTATAGGTTATTTTATTTCTTTGTTATAATTTTTCAATATGTGCAAAATTTATTCCAGTGAACGTGTATAGATTTTTAAGAGTATAGTGGATTCTAAAGGAAACCTATGTTTAAACAGAATTAACAACCATCTGTGTGAGGTAACATAGGCATCTATCTGCTGGAAGGTAGGAAATTTAACCAGATGATATTCTGATATTCCTGTTAGATATGGGTTACCTCGTGTGCCAGTTATCAATTTATAGTCTCTCAGCTGCAAATATATGCACCTTTTCGTGCTCCACAAAAATGTAGATATGCCCTTTAAGTATTTTCCTTTGCCAGCCTGCATAACATTAAACTTTTTCAGAGGCACAAGGAAGGGATTTTCCTCCCTGGATCTGGTATGTTCCCTCCTGCAGTGTGAAGAGCTGTGTTGCCAGAGCTTCAGGCTACCATGTTACTTGGTGGTCAGCAGCACCCACCACCCAGAAGCCTGCAGCTACCCTGGCACCAATCTTGGACAGTTTCGTAAGATGTTTTCTGTGACATCTTACAAAGCAGATTTCCAGCAAATTCTGGAAGGCAGATGTTTAACTTAACTCTGGCAAAGCATTCTCTTCATTGACTGCCTTTCAATGGGCCATGGCTGGGCCCTGAGTTACAAGGTCAAGATCTCAGCCATGAGGGTGGGGGAATGTTTCTTGGGTAACTATCTTGAGTTCCAGGACAGTGATTGTTTCTTATACCTGCTCTTCCTATATTTTTAAAGGGTTCCCTTTAATCCTTACAAGTCATTCCTTCCCAATTCCAATCCCCTGTTGAAATTAGTTTTTTTTTTTTTTTTTTGGAGGGGATGTACTGGGGATTGAACTTAGGGGCACTCGGCCACTGAGCCCCAGTCCCAGCCCTATTTTTTGTATTCTATTTTGAGACAGGGTCTCACTGAGTTGCTTAGCGATTTGCTGTTACTGAGGCTGGCTTTGAACTCATGATCCTCCTTCCTCAGCCTCCTGAGCCACTGAGATTACAGGCTTGTGCAACCGTGCTTGGCTGAAGTTAGTAATTCTTGATATATTAAACTTTTCTTGTTCAGATTATAGTATAGTTTGTGTCCCTTAACTGAGCATTGACTAATAAAAGATTCCTGATCTAGGTTCTGTGGATTTTAAAGATTTTATTATAATTTCCATCCTTCTAATTTCACTGAGAAAAAATAAAGGATACAAATAAAATATTGCAAGGGGTATGTCTGTCACAGAGGTCAAGAACCATAATTATTCAAATATAGAATGAAGATATAGTGTCCCTGAAGCATATAAAATTCTAAATAAATGAGTGTAAGCTGAGTAAATAACTTATGCAGGGAAGGAGGAAATATATTAAGGAAAAATATTCCTTTCTGAAATGGCAAACATCATGAAAGCAGAGCTATTATCAAAGAAGGTATTAGAGGGAGGCAAACTATCAAAGGACAAAATGATAATCATAAATAAAAAATTGAAATATGAAGCCTTATGAAGAGACCACCAAATCAAAAAGCCAGTCTGTAGGGCATATCTAATTCTGAAAATATGATTCTCTCAAATTAGTATAACTCACCTTTTCGTCAAAGGACAACTAAAAAGTCATTAAAAGGCCTAAAGTTTTCTTAAGGGTTAAATTTGCCACAGGGGGGAAAAAGATTTGTATATGCATATCATATCTGAAGTAATTATTAAAATGAATTACCCAGAGAAATTTGCATCAAAACTAAAGAAGTAATTCTAGCATTATCCCAATCTAGAATTACCAATTATGAATCTTGAAGTATATTTACCTTATTTAGTGGAAATTATTGTGACAACTTAGCAGTTCCACTGACTTAGGTCTTGAAATGACTGTGTTTAAAATTTAAGCTCAGGGGCTGGGATTGTGGCTCAGTGGGACAGTGCTCGCCTAGCACATGGGAGGCCCTGAGTTCAATCCTCAGTACTACATAAAGATAATAAATAAAGGCATTGTGTCCATCTACAACTAAAAATATTTTTTAAAATTTATGATCAAAGAAATTGTTATTTACAGAGTGAGATAAAAGATTTATTGATGAAAGAAAATAATACATATAAATATTTAGCATGTTGTATTTCATACAGTAAGCACTCAATAAATATTAGATATCATACTGTTATTAATAGTAATATAGCCAAAGGTCAAATTGACCTACAATTGCATCACACATTATTATCTATTTGCTGAAAATACCTTTGAGCTTTTTTCTATAAAGAAGTTACTTTACTAGGAGTTGTGGAGGATACAAATATTGTTAGATATGCTAATCTCCCAGCTTCCTAATTCCCTATGCAAAGTTTGAATTTATAGACTTCCCTTTTACCAAACTTGAAGTCAACAAAAACTTGTGGGAAGTTCCTGTTGGTTTTCTATTTACTAAATTATTCCAAAGGTTTCCTGTCTTTTAATTATGTGATTTTTTTTTGCAACCTAAATCCACTGTCTGATTTCATCCACTAATGTTGTGCGTGTTTGGCATAGTAGTTTTAAGACTCAAGGTCATGTCAGCATATTTTGTGTTAGCTTTCTTTCCCCATATTGTGGCAATAATGGGTTTGATAAGCATGTTTTTATATGTTCATATAGATTATAGATAAACAGTTCTTATTTAATTAATGTCTATTATATGCCAGACAATATACATACCTCATCTCACTTAATGTTCACTGTGAGGCCCAGAGAGGTTTGACATCACATAAAAGTAAAAGGCAGAAACAAACTTTGAATGCAGATCTTCCTTTTGAAGTATATACTTTCTTCACTATATTTCCGGTTTCTGTTGCACCCCTCAAATACTCAATAAACATTTTGATGTTTCCTAGGCTTTACCCCACAGAGTATCTGTGGTAGAGCCTAAGAATCTGTATTTGAGAATTGCTACACTACTCCATGATGCCCCTAGTGAACAGAATATATCTAAACCTCATTTCAGATCTACGACATATACTCAAGATTTTATTCCTAGTTATGTGCTTCTATTTATAAATACCCATTGGATATAGTATATCACATTATGCTATTACCAAACTTATATTTACCATAAGTTTATATATTTTTGTGATACTTCTCACCTGCATTAAGCAGGTGAGAACCTAGTGTTCCAATAAGAAGGCTAGCTGGAATCAAGATAGTTTGCAGAAGCACAGGTTCATCCTTTCTTTGGACTATAATCCTAGTAATATCAATGGAAAAGAAAATTAGTTTAGTACCCACTAGAAGTCTCTATAACTATGTAAAATGGATGCTTGAAATGGTAGGAATTCACAGAAAGGTGAGCAGGCTCTGATAGGGAAAATGAGAGTACATCACAGACAGATTCCATTCTTTTCCCACATCCTCTAAGAGCTGGTGCTAGTTGTTAGAGAAGAAAGCAGTGAGCTTGTGTCATTAATGGAATGTTTCATAGAGGAAAAGGATATAAGCTGAAACCTAAGGAAGGGGAAAGTCTTGGTATAATGGTGAAACTAGCCAAGTGAAGGAAAAGAATAATGACAGTATTTGTAAGTTGATAATGCTGAGTAAAAGAGATCAAAAGGAAACTAATCTGACTATGGTCTGGTCTCTGAATCCTGGAAATGGTGGTGAAATTGGGCCAGAATATAGAAAACATTAAAAGCATAATCAGAGAGATTGAATTGAATTTTTATGGCCCAAAGAACTCATTCTGGTTTTTGAGTATAAAATGACATGAAAAATCCAGAGTGCTTTGAAACTAATAAGAGTTAACTGCCATTTATTATTATGTAGTGATCCATATGTGTAGGATTTTATAGACAATATATCATTTACTTTCCTCTATAATTGACAAGATGGTATTACCTCAGTTTTACAGACAAGGAAACTGAGACTTAAGAAGAATAAGAAATTCATACAAGAATACACAGATAAAGTAGAATTAATCCAGAATTTTACACATCTATATCTGACTCCAAAGATTATATCATGCTATACTGCTTTGCATGAGATTGTTCTGGTATCCTGGAAAGATTTATACAGAGGAAGTCAATGATTTGAGATAGGAGATAGGTAACCTAGGCTTGTGTCTATTGAACTTGAAGGGATAAGACCTCTGTTTGGGGATAAGGAATCCATTTGCAATTTGAATTACAATTTGAAACAGATTATAATGTGGAGCCTGCCCTTCATTTTGACTACATCATGAATAATTTTAAAATAATTATTAAGAATATGCAATCATATCTATAGTATACTCTATAACTAGAATTCTTAGGAAAAAATCTGGATTCTTAAGAGAAATAGCTTCTACATGCATCAAGAAAAGCTTATGGGGCCTATGTACAAAAGCAGTATATTTGACAATAAAAGCTGAGGAACTCAGTCTCAGGATGCTTAATATTTTAAGTGAATAATTAATGGTTGTGCTATTTCTCTAGGTTTTTATAAGTGGTATATGATTTTTGTCTTCAGATGGGTAATTTATTTGCCTGATGGGGATGGCCTTCCAAGAAATCTGGATATCTTGGTAATATATCCTATATATTTTATATAATACAGATTACAAAGACAAGTTAAATGTAGAGATCCTAGGGTTCAAGCTTAGAAAATACATCGATTTATCCATGCTTATAAAACTTCTGATTTCTTGGCTTGGAATTCAAACCCAGGTCTGTGTGATTTTAGAACATGTTTTCAAACATCATGAGTCACAATGCTAAAGTTCCCCATAACTCTCAAAAATAAAACAGTTTTTAAAAATATTTAAGCAAGTATCAGGATTTATTTAAAAAGTTATTTGGGAAGGGCTGATAATATCTGAATAAATTACAAATGATGAGCATACCCTCTTCCTGTATTAATTAAAGATTACAGCCTTTATGGAATGCAGAATTTCTAAATTTTATTTCACCCCAACCTATCCCTCTTCTATAAGTAGTGCATGGCTAGCAATTTCTTTTACTCAAGTTAAATGAATTTGCATTAATTCATCTAACTATAAAACAAAATTTAAAACTAAAAATATTTGCCATTAAACTCAGCAGAAATTTTGAGAATAGTAATTTTGAAAAGTTTAACTCTATAAGAGTATTTTTATCAAAAATGGCTAATTTGAGCATATATGATTAGTTTAACAGACCCTGCCTGTGAGAGTTGATAATCTTAAAATATAGGTCTTATTTCAACATCCTGCTCCTGAGGAAATTAGACATTCCATGATCAAAGTCTCCTCTCTTTTTTGTGGTGCCTATTTTAATTGTGCAGCACTAACTTTACTGGCTGCCTCTCAACAGACTTAAAACGCAGAGAACATCATGATTTCTCCAAAAATACTTGTATTCTAGAAATTTTTGAAACGGTGGAATGATAGAGCCTTTGTAATATTAAAAATGATTCATGAAGCTGGATTACTGTAAGGGGAGACATTTCTGAAAATAAAATGAGAATACTTTGGAGAAAGGAACACCCAAGAGATATAGTTGGGACTATTGGGTTTTGAGTGATAGCTATTAAGACAGACATAAACAAATGCAGAACTAAGTGACCTAGGCAAATGCATTTAGAAAGACATGGATGTGATCTTATCTTTCTGAAAATTCTGAGAATCAAGGAATATGTTTTTCTGCTTATACATCATTTGGGGTAGGCTATTTAATTCATTAACAGTTACTTTTAAGTCAGATTATGCATTCACATAGTTTAAAGCCTTGTCTTAGAATTATCTATTTTTAAAAAGTACTGTATATTTTATATACCAGTCCTATTTTTTTCTTCCACAGAAAACCCTTTTCATCATTTCTGCTTATTTTTTATTTTTATTTTAATTTTTATGAGGTTTGCTACTTTTTAGCACCTTATTGTGTCTTGTTGTCTTCTGCCTCAACCCTATGACCTTTCCATTTGATCTCTTTTAGAAGCAATGACTTCATTAGGTTTTACAAAATTGGGTATTGTTTTTTAAATCATAGGTTTAATTCCTTTTGATGTGTTATTAAGTTAAGTTTTTTATTATGCTGAGATGCATATAGCATAAAATTCACAAGTTTAATTATGTTAAAGTGTTTAATCAGAGACATTTAGCACATTTCATAATATTGTGTAGTAATTACTACTATCTACCTCTGCAGCATGTTCTGCATTTATCTGTTAAGTTTATTGGCTTGCAGGATCATCAAGTCCTCCATTTTCTTAATGATCATCTGCCTAGTTATTGTATTCACTATTCATAGTGATCATCTACAGCAATCTTTTAATGATTATTGTAAAAATATTTAATCTGCCTTCATTTCTGTCACTTTTTTCTTTATATTTTGGGACATTATTGTAGGTCATATCTCCTTTTATCAATATATAATGCTCTTTCCAGGAGGGAGGGTGAGGCAGGAGGATGACAAATTCAAAGCTAGCCTTAGTAACTTAATGAGGTCCTAAAGAACTTGGCAAAACCCTCTCTCAAAATAAAAATTCAGAAGGGTTGGAATGTAGCTCAGTGGTTAAGCATCCCTGGGGAAATAAATAGATAAATCTTCATTGATTCTTATAGCAATTTTTGACTTATATGTTTAGTCTGCTTTTTCACTGCTGTGACCAAAATACCTGACAAAAAAATTAGAAGAGGAAAAGTTTATTTGTGTGGAGGGGTTCACGGCTTCAGAGGTCTTAGTCCATAGATGGCTGTTTCCATTGCTCTGAACTTAATGTGAGGCAGATCATCATGGCAGAAATGTGTGGCAGAAGAAAACACCTATGGACATGACACCAGGAAGCAGAGATAGAGACTCCCTTCACCACAAACAAAATATACACCCCAAACACATGCCCCCAATGACTCACTCTCCCTAGCCACACCCTACCTGTCTACAGTTACTGCCCAGTTAATCCCTATTAATACATTGATTAGGTAAGACTCTCATAACCCAATCATCTCACCTCTGAACTTCTTTTTCATTGTCTCACATAGGAGCTTTTGGGGGACACCTAATATCTAAACCATAACATTTTGCCTTGGCCCCCAAAAGCTCATTCCTGTCTCACAATGCAAAATACATTTTGTCCATTTTCAAGAAACTCCATAGTCTAACCAGTTATAGAATTGCCCAAAAGTCTTAAGTCCAAAGTTTTTTTTGAAACTCAAGGTAAACTCTCTTGGAAGCCCCTGTAAAAATCAAAATCAAGTTACTTATATCCAATATGTAAAGGTACAGAGTAAACATTTTCTTTTCAAAAGGAAGAAATTAGGACATAGAACGAAGGTATGGAACCAAAGCAAGACAGAAATCCAGCTGGGCAAACAAGCCCTGTAGTTCCATGTCAGGCATCCAGAGCACATGACACTGTCATGTTCTCTCCAAAGGGCTTGTGTAACTCTGCCTCTATGGCTTTGCTGGCTGTAGACCACGTAGCCTCTCTCTTGGCTTGTGTCTGCTCAATTCCTGTAGCTTTTCTTGGCAGATGTTCCATGGTACTAGTATTTCTTAGTCTCAGGGGTCTCCACTACAGCTTTGGCTTCCTCCTTCCACCTCCATGCATTGCCCTCTCAGGGGCTGGTGGCAGGAACTCAGACCATGCTGTAGTTTGCCTGGCCTCCCAGGCCTTCCTTTGAAATCTTGGTGGAAGTCTCCATGACACCCTAACTCCAGCATCCTACATTGCTACAGAACCAGAACCAATGGTTGATGACAATGTCTGAAATCTCCAGCAGTAGCCAAGCCTCCAGAGATCATGGCTGCAGCAGCCTCTGTGTGCCTGGGTGGCTGAACATGGTGAAACAACTTCCTAGGCCACCTTGTTCAAGAAGGGTGCCCCTCTGGCCTCTTCTCAAGGGAATCTTTTTCTTTTACACACTTGAACCTGAGATGGGTATAGCCTTTCCAGGTTCTGGTATGATTTCAAGCCCTCAACCCTATTGTTTTTAGGTAAAGTAACAGAATCTCTTCAGTAGCTGTAATATCTTTATTAACCACTCATTCCTTAGCCCCAGGTTTACTCAGGGTTTTCTAGTCAAACTGCACATTTATCAAATCTTTCAGCTATGCTTTCTTCTCCTGATTATCATGATAAGCTTGGCTGAAAGCTGCCAGCAATGCCCTTGCCACCCCCTGAAGGCTGTGCTGCTTAGAAATTTCCTCTGTCAGATTAATATTAGCCCATCATTTTAAATTTAACCTCACAGAAAATGTCAGGATGTGGATAAAATGTAGACAACGTCTTAGCCAGAATATAACTTGAATGGCCTCTAGTCTAGTTTTCAATACAGCCCTCCTTCTGCTGTGAAACCTCATGAGCCCAAACTTGGCTGTCCACAGTCCTTTCAGCATTCTGATCTTCTGAACTCCTACCATAATTGCCCATTAAGCTCCAGTTATGCAATCTAAAGCTTTACTAGCTTGCATCTCTAAACTTTTCAAAATTCCTCCCCCAAATTCTAAAAAGCTCCAAAACTTTCTGAACATGGTCGGGTTAATCACAGCAATGGCTGCACTTTTTGGTACCAATTTCTGTTTCAGTTAGCTTTTTCACTGTTGTGACCAAAAGACCTGACAGAAACAATTTTAGAGGAGGAAAAATTTATTTGTAAGGGGCAGGTGGTGGTCACAGTTTCAGAAGTCTTAGTCCATACAAGGCCAACTCCATTCCTTGGGGCCCAAGATAAGTCAGGACATTATGGTGGAGGAGTGTAGTGGAGGAAGGCAGCTCTGGATATCACACCAGGAAGCAGAGAGTGAGAGACTCCCCTCACCAAAGACAAAATACATACCCCAAACACCCCCTCCAGCTACACACTACCTGTCTATAGTTACTACCCAGTTAATCCCCAGTAATACACCAATTAAGGTAAGACTCTCAGAAATGAAACATTTCATCTCTGAACTTCTTTTTCATTGTCCCACACATGGGCTTTTGGCAGACACCCAGTATCTAAACTGTAACTATATATATATATATATATATATATATATATATATTTTTTTTTTTTAACTTTTTAAAATTTATATATGACAGCGGAATGTATTACAATTCTTATTACACATATAGAGCACATTTTTCATAACTCTGGTTGTAAACAAAGTATATTCACACCAATTCATGTCTTCATACATGTACATTGGATAATAATGATCATCACATTCCATCATCATTTCTAACCTGATGCCCCCTCCCTTCCCCTCCAACCCCTCTTCTCTATCTTGAGTTCGTCTATTCCTACCATGCTGCCTCTTCCTATCCCACTATGAATCAGCCTCCCTATATCAAAGAAAATATTTGGCATTTGGTGTTTTGGGATTGGCTAACTTCACTTAGCAATATCTTCTCTAACTCCATCAATTTACCTGCAAATGCTATGATTTTATTCTATTTTATTGCTGAGTAATATTTCATTGTGTATATATGCCATATTTTTTTAATCCATTTATCTGCTGAAGGGCATCTAGGTTGGTTCCACAGTTTAGCTATTGTGAATTGTGCTGCTATAAACATTGATGTGGCTGTGTCCCTGTAACATGCTGTTTTTAAGTCCTTTGAGTATAGACCGAGGAGGGGGATAGCAGGGTCAAATGGTAGTTCCATTCCCAGTTTTCTAAAACAACTCCATACTGCTTTCCATATTGGTTTCACCAATTTGCAGTCCCACCAGCAGTGTATGAGGGTATCTTTTTCCCCACATTCGTGCCAACACTTATTGTTGTTTGTCTTCATAATAGCTGCCATTCTGACTGGAGTGAGATGAAATCTTAAAGTGGTTTTGATTTGCACTTACTCTAATTGCTAGAGATGATGAACATTTTTTCATATATTTGTTGATATCATCTTCTGAGAAGTGTCTGTTCAGGTCCTTGGCCCATTTATTGATTGGGTTATTTGGTTTTTTTTGGTGCTTAGCTTTTTGAGTTCTTTATACCCTAGAGATAAGTGCTCTATCTGATTGTGAGAGGTAAAAAATTGCTCTCAAGATGTAGGCTCTCTATTTACCTCACAGATTGTTTCTTTTGCTGAGAAGAAGCTTTTTAGTTTGAATCCATCCCATTTATTGATTCTTGGTTTTACTTCTTGCACTATAAGAGTCTTATTAAGGAAATTGGGGCCTAATTCCACATGATGGAGATTAGGGCCTACTTTTTCTTCTGTTAGATGCAGAGTCTCTGGTTTAATTCCTAGGTCCTTGATCCACTTTTTTTTTTTTTTAAAGAGAGAGTGAGAGAGGAGAGAGAGAGAGAGAGAGAGAGAGAGAATTTTTTTTAATATTTATTTTTTAGTTCTCGGCGGACACAACATCTTTGTTGGTATGTGATGCTGAGGATCGAACCCGGGCCGCACGCATGCCAGACAAGCGCGCTACCACCTGAGCCACATTCCCAGCCTGGTCCTTGATCCACTTTGAGTTGAGTTTTGTTAATGGTGAGAGTTTGGGCTTTATTTTCATTTTGTTGCATTTGGATTTCCAGTTTTTCAGCACCATTTGTTGAAGAGGCTATCTTTTCTCCACTGCATTTTTTGGCACCTTTGTCTGATACAATATAATTGTAATTTTGTGGGTTAGTCTCTGTGTCCTCTATTCTGTATCATTGGTCTACCAGTCTGTTTTGGTGCCAATACCATGATGTTTTTGTTACTATTGCTTTGAAGTATAGTTTAAGGTCTGCTATAGTGATGCTACCTGCTTCACTCTTCCTGCTAAAAATTTCTTTAGCTATTCTGGGTCTCTTAGTTTTCCAGATGAATTTCATGATTGCTTTTTCTATTTCTAGGAGGAATGTCATTAAAATTTTGACTAGAATTGCATTAAATCTGTATAGTACTTTTGGAAGTATGGTCATTTTGATAATATTAGGTCTGCCTATCCAAGAGCAAGGTAAATCTTTCCATCTTCTAAGGTCTTCTTTGATTTCTTTCTTTAGGGTTTTGTAGTTTTCATTGTATAGATGTTTCACATCTTTTGTTAAGTTGATTCACAAGTATTTTATTTTATTTTTTTGAGGTTATTGTAAATGGTGTACTTTTCCTCATTTCCTTCTCAGAAAACTTGTCACTTATATACAGAAATGCCTTTGATTGATGGGTGTTGATTTTATATCCAGCTACTTTGCTGAATTCATTTACTAGTTCTAGAAGTTTTCTGGTGGAGCTTTTTGGGTCTTCTAGGTATAGAATCATATTGTCAGCAAATAGTGCTAATTAAAATTCTTCTTTTCCTATATGTATCCCTTTAATTTCTTTTCTCTGTCTAATTGCTCTGACCAGTGTTTTAAGAACTATGTTTAATAGAAGTGGTGAAAGTGGGCATCCCTGGCTTGTTCCAGTTTTTTCAGGAAATGTCTTCAATTTATCTCTTTTTAGAATGATGTTGGCCTGGGGCTTAGCATAGATAGCCTTTATGATGTTGAGATATGTTCCGGTTATGTCTAGTTTTTCTATTGTTTTGAACATAAAGGGGTGCTGTATTTTGTCAAATGCATTTTCTGTGTCTATTGAGATGATCATATGATTCTTATCTTTAAGTTTATGTGATGAATTATATTTATTGATTTCCGTATTTTGAACCAACCTTGCATCCCTGGGATGAATCCCACTTGATCATAGTGCACGACCTTTTGATGTGTTTTTGTATTCAATTTGCCAGAATTTTATTGAGAATTTTTTCATCTATGTTCATTTGAGATATTGGTCTGAAGTTTTCTTTTTTTGATGGGTCTTTGCCTGGTTTTGGAATCAGGGTGATATTGGCCTCATAGAGTGAGTTTGGAAATGTTGCCTCTTTTTCTATTTCCTGAAATAAATTTAAGAGTATTGGTATTAGTTTTTCTTTAAAGGTCTTGTAGAACTCAGCTGTGTATCCATCCAGACCTGGGCTTTTCTTGGTTGGTAGACTTTTGATGGCATCTGCTATTTTGTCACTTGAAATTGATCTGTTTAAATTGTGTATATCATCCTGATTCAATTTTGGCAAATTATATGACTAGAAATTTGTTGATGCCTCTGATATTTTCTATTTTACTAGAGTACAGGTTTTCAAAATAATTTCTAATTATCTTCAGTATTTCTGTAGTGTCTGTTGTGATATTTTCTTTTTCATCACGTATGTTAGTGACTTGAGTTTTCTTTCTCCTTCTCTTCATTAGCATGGCTAAGGGTGTGTCAATTTCATTTAATTTTTCAAAGAACCAACTTCATGTTCTGTCAGTTTTTCAACTGTTTTTTTTTTATTTCAATTTCATTGATTTCATCTGTGATTTTAATTATTTCCTGTCTTCTACTGCTTTTGGTGTTGATTTGTTCTTCTTTTTCTAGGATTTTACGATGTAATGTTAGGTCATTTATTTGATGACTTTTTCTTCTTGTAAGGAATGAACTCCATGCAATGAACTTTCTTCTTAGAACTGTCCCAGAGATTTTGATATGTTTGTTGTATCTGTTTTCTCATTTACCTCTAAAAAATTTTTAATCTTCTCCTTGTTGTCTTCCGCAACCCATTGTTCATTCAGTAGCATATTACTTAGTCTCTAGGTATTGGTGTGGATTTTCTTTCTTATTTTATCATTGATTTCTAATTTCATTTCATTATGACCTGATAGAATGCAGGGTAGTATCTCTTCTTTTTTATATTTGTTAAGAGTTGTTTTATGACATAGTATATGATGTATTTTAGAGAAGGATCCATGTGTTGCTGAGAAGAAAGTGTATTCTCTTATTTAAGGATAAAATATTATATATATATATATATATATATATCAGTTAAATCTATGTTATTGATAGTATTATTGAGTTCTATAGTTTCTTTGTTCAGCTTTTGTTTGGAAGACCTATCTATTGATGAAAGAAGTGTGTTAAAGTCACCCAAAATTATTGTGTTTGGTCTATTTGACTCTTGAATTTGAGAAGAGTTTGTTTGATGAATGTAGATGCTCCATTGTTTGGGGCATATATATTTACAATTGTTAAATCTACATACTACTCCCTTGAGTAGTATGTAGCATCCTTCTTTATCCTTTTTGATTGACTAATAATTGAAGTCTACATTATTTGATATGAGGATGGAAACCCCTGCTTGCTTCTGCAGTCCATGTTAGTGGTATGATTTTTCTGAACCCTTCACCTTCAGTTTGTGGATATCTTTTTCTATGAGATGAATCTCTTGGAGGTGGCATATTGTTGGGTCTTTTTTTTTTTTTTTTTTGATCCAGTCTGCTAGTCTGTGTCTTTTGATTGGTGAGTTTAGTCCATTAACATTCAGGGTTATTATTGAGACATGATTTGTATTCTCAGCCATTTTGTTTATTTTTAGTATTTAACATGACTGGGTTTCTCATCTGATTAGATTTTCTTTTAGTGTAATCTCTCCCTCTGCTGAATTTCATCATTTTTTTTTCATTTCCTCTTCTTGAAATATTTTGCTGAAGATGTTCTGTAGGGCAGACTTTCTAGTTGTAAATTCTTTTAACTTTTGTTTATCATGGAAGGTTTATATTTCATCATCAAATCTTAAGCTTAGTTTTGCTGGATATAAGATTCTTGGTTGGCATCCATTTTCTTTCAGAGCTTGGTATATGTTGTTCCATGATCTCCTGGCTTTGAGGGTCTGGGTTGAAAAATCTACTGAGATATGAATTGGTCTCCCTCTATCTATATGTGATCTGATTCCTCTCTCTTGCGGCTTTTAAGATTCTATCCTTATTCTGTATGCTATGCATTTTCATTATAATGGGCCTTGGTGTAGATCTATTGTAATTTTATACATTTGGAGTCCTGTAAGCCTCTTGTATTTGGTTTTCCAACTCGTTCCTCATGCTTGGGAAATTTTCTGATATTATCTCATTGAAGAGATTGTGCATTCCTTTGGTTTGAAACTCTGTGCCTTCCTCTATCCCAATAACTCTTATATTTGGTCTTTTGATTCTGTCCCATAATACTTGGATGTTCTGTTCATGGTTTCTTACTATCTTCACTGTATGATCAACTTTATTTTCCAGATTGTATACTTTGTTCTTTCTTCCAAGTGATCTAGTCTATTGGTTATGCTTCCTATTGAGTTTTTTTATTTGATTTATTGTATCCTTCATTTCAAGGATTTCTGACTGGTTTTTTTTCAGAGTCTCTCTCTCTTGAAGTAATCTTTTGCTACCTGTATTTGCTCTCTTATCTCTTGTTGGAGTGATCAATTTTTGCCTGTATTTGCTCATTTAGATCATTCTTTAATTCACAGATCATTTTAATTATGAACCTTCGGAACTCCTACTCTGACATTTCATCAACTTTACTGTCCATGGGTTCTGTCATTAGTGTCTTGGTTTTTTGGGGCAATTTCCTCCCTTATTTTTTCATATTGTCTATATGTCTTCCTTTCCTGCTGTGTGGATCTGAGATATTACCATTTCTACCCCATATTCTTGTAGTACCCATGCAGATTGTCTGTACCTCAGATTGATGTTTGGCTTCTGGACCCTGCTAGTGTCCCTCAATGTGTATTACTGCATCCTGGACCTGGGTCCTGCATAAGTCAGTGTGGGTGGTTCTGGGTCATTGGGCTTGACCTCCCGTGATAGTCTGCTGGTCGGAAGGAGTGGTCTTATGCCAGACGCTAGGCTCTGGGGGGTGTTGGCTCTGGTGGGTATCTGCCCTGTAGATGGAGGGGTAGACTGGGCCTTCTGTGAGCCTGGGTCCCATGTGGGCTGGTGTGGGCAGTCCTACATATATGTTTTTTAATACTTTTATTTTGTTTATTTATTTTTATGTGGTACTGAGGATCAAACCCAGTGCAAGGCAAGCACTCTACCACTGAGCCACAACCCCAGCCCCATAACAATATGTTTTGCCTGTTGTTGTATAGCCATCCAGCTTCTCTTTTGGTACTTTCTTTCATCCTTTAATTTTCAATCTGGTGATAACTTTGATTTTTGAAGTGGGGCTTCCTGTAGACACTATAGTTGGAAGCTATAATTCATTTAAAGGTAAGGTACTCATAAGGAAGGGCTTATACCCTTTGACTATTTGTTTCATGTATGTGCAATAACTTTTTTGTACCTTAAGTCTTTCATTGCTATTTTTATGTTTTTTATAATCAATCTAATTTAATTCCTTTTTTTACTCCCCTTTAATTTACTTTTCTGTATTTTCCTTGCTTTTTAGTGATTATTTTGGGTATTACTGTTAACATCTTCTATTTAAGGTATCTAGTTTAAAAATAGCAAGTCAGCTTGCTATTTTAATAGTAGCTTTCTATTTTAATAGTATACAGAACTCTTCTATATAGGTTTATCCATTCCTGTTTGTATTGTTTTTGTTATATGTGAAATCTTTATACATTGTGTGTCTATTAACCTAGATTTGTAGTTTTCATTATGAATTTGTCTTTTCAATTATGTGGAGAAAATAAGAAAAGTTAAAATCCAAAATACAGTACAGAATTTTATATTTGCCCATGAGGTTACCTTACTGCAGATTTTTATTTATTTATATAGCTGAAAGCTGTTTTCTATTATCTTTCCATTTCATTGTGAAGGACTCTCTTCAACGTTTCTCTTTTTTATTGGTTATTTTTAGTCATACATGATATTAGGATTCATTCTGACACAATTATATGGAATATAATTTGTTCTAATTCAGTCCCCAGTGCTTCCCCATTCCCTCCCCTGTTTCCTCCCCCTATTCCCTTCCCTCCACTCTATTGGTCTTTCTGATGTTCACTTACATATTTTTTAAAATTACTGTCACATGATGGTGAGATTTACTGTGGTATATTCATATGTGTACATAGGAAAGTTAGAGCAAATTCATTCTACTATCATTCCCTATTCCATTCCTATTCCCTTTTCTTCATTCCTCTTTCCCTACTCCACTGATCTTCCTTCTATTCTGTTTTTCTCTTCCCTTTATTTAGGATTAGCTTCCACATATCAGAAAAAAACATTTGACCTTTGACTTTTGGGGACTGGTCTATTTCACTTAACATGATAGTCTTCAGTTCCATCCCTTTATCAGCAAATGCCACAATGTCATTCTTCTTTATGGTTGAGTAATATTCTATTGGGTATATATACCACTTTTTCTTCATCTATTCATCTGCTGAAGTGCACCTAGCTTGGTTCCATTGCTTTGCTATTGTGAATTGCACTGCTATAAACATGGATGTGATTGCATCACTATAATGTACTAATTTAAAATCCTTTTGATATATACTGAGGAATGGGATATCTGGGTTATATGGTGTTTCCATTCCTAGTTTTTGAGGAATCTTCATAGTGGTTTTCAGAGTGGTTGTGCTAATTTGCAGTCCCACCAACAATGTATGAGTGTACCCTTTTCTCCACATCCTTGCCAACATATATTGTTACTTGTATTCTTGATAATTGCCATCTTGATTGGAGTGAGATGAAATCTCAATGTATTTTAATTTGTATTTCTCTAATTGCTAAAGATGTTAGACATTTGTTTACCATCTGTATTTCTTCATTTAAGAAGTGTCTTTTAGTTTCTTTGCTCATTTATTGATTGGGTTATTTGTTTGTTTCTTTGTTCATGTTAAGTTTTCTCAATTCTTTGTATATCCTGGATATTAATGTCCTTTCTGAAGAGAAGGTGGCACAGATTTTCTCCCATTCTGTAGGCTCTCTCTTCATGCTCTTAATTGTTTTCTTTGCTGTGGTTGACTTTATTTCAAGATTACATATTTTGTCTTCAAGGTTTGAAAAATCTATCTTCAAGTTCTCTCTGATTTCACTCCTTACATCTGTATTAGTTCATAGAATAATTTAATTATGATCTTCCTAAATTCCTTCTCTGAGACTTCCTTCACTGTGGTGTCAATGAAGTCTGTCATTGAGTATTACAGACTATTTGACTGGTTTGTTCCCTTGCTTTTTCATATGGTTTGTATTTCTACTTACCTATTGGTATAGTTCTGGCTTCTTTTAAGTGAAGGACTACTTTATGGAATTCTTTCTCTTAAGAGCACAGAGTTGAGTGATTATTCAGATAATGATATTTTAAGTTAATGTGTGACCTCTACTGATTCCAATATCAGGACCATTATAAGAGATGCTAATGGGCCCTATGTCCTATAATCACTTCAGAGCCGAACATCATTCTATTCACTCTTATAGGAAACAATATTTATTGTAATTGTTATGTATGGTTCCTCTAATTCAGGTATAAACCCATAATAAATTTCTGTAATACATCAAAAATAGTTGTTAAGTTTAGTAAACTTACTATAATTTTAATCAAGGGCTAAAAGTTGTGGGGAGGAAGGTTGGGCAAGAGGGAGGGAGGTAGAGAGAGAGAGCGAGCTATTTCTATTGTGTGCAGATCTTTGGCGGGGGGTGGGGAGTGAGAGAAGATATAGAAGAGTAATTTACACCAAGGTGGAAAGGAGAAAGACATGAATGTTTGATATTTAAGGTAGTAGCAGGTAATTCAAGAGTATTAGTAGGGGTAAGAGGAGAAAGTATAAGCTAGAGCTAGGGAAAATAAAGGAAAACTGATTCTAATGAATGCTGTAAACCATTAGATGAAATATATTCAAATGAGTTGAAGTTTCAGTGCTGCCTATTGGGTTAGCAATTATCATTGAAGTTAGAGTTATATTTATATTATTAAACTTGATGAGTTTCTTCTTTCTTGCTGCTTATATGATTTTCTCTCTAGCTTTTAATAGTTTGTTTATAATGTGTCCTGGTTTAGATATCTTTGATTCATCTTGGCTGGTATTTGTTGAGATTTCTATAGTAAACCATGTCAAGGTGAAAAAAATTCTTGTTGAATCTTGGTTTGGATTTCATTGGGCTTTGACCAATTAGCATATGGCCATCTTTCTTTCACTGTGGATCTCTCCCAAGTTGCATGGACACAGGAGTCAATTGCTTACTTGCTATGAACTATCTACCATCTCCTTTGGGTTTGTCAGCTCAGCGTCCTGCAGCTGAATGCTCAGAGGGTGCAGCGTTGTGGGTTGGCTGTTTCTATTGTGTGCAATAGTTCAGGATGGAGACTCTGGAGTGTCCCTGTGATTGTTGTGGGTTACTGTGTACCTGTTCCCTTCTACAGGATCTTTTTGTTGTATGGAAGATCTTTGTCTGTGAGCAGGAACTCTGGTTGTGGGTTTTCCATGGGAGTTCTGTGGTGCAGAAATATTATCCCAGGTGATGCCACTCTCTGACGTACTGTAGTGAAGGGTTTCAGATGGTTCACCTGGACTCTTGTTTCCACTGTGTTTGTGAATGGCAAGCATTGATTTCCTTTGTTTAATAAGCATGATGAAAGGTCCTCTAAGTATCCAAACAATGCCACTTGCAGTTGTGATCACGTGTCACACTGTGATCAGACAATTAAGGCTAGGATCAGCCCCTTTTTGTTGTGTAGACTCTGGTAATTTTCTTCTGGGTTTCTGTGTCGCTGGCTATTCAATCAGCTTCCCTCTGGTACAGCTCTGCAACCCCACGACTGTCCCTAGGCTTCCCATAGTTCCTCCTTCCAATGTCAGTGGCTGGTGCCTGGTGAATCTGGTTTCCTGTGGGGCCAAAGTTTCATTGCCCTCTCAGCTAGTGGACATTGTGTGGTTTTCTGCCTTCGCCTGGGTTGTACAGGCTTGAGGTTGAATGCTAGGTGCACTTCTTGGCACAGGTCCCCACGCAGTGCATTTCGTTCCCTTGGTTCTAAGTAAAGGAGAGGGAGAAGGAGATTCAGCAATTTTGGGCTAGTAGTGGTCCTTCTAGAAATTCTTTCTAGCCAGATTCTTAAGAGGTCCTACTGTTGGGACTTCCCTCTAGTTTAATTTGCAGCTGTCTGGGCATTGGAAGATGCTATGTTGATTTAAGAACTGGTTGACTGAAGGCTCCACAAGATGGCTCTGGACCCCCTAGATCAGTTTTTCAGAATTTGGTATTAAGATATTTGTTGTTTTAATGACCCTTCTATTGCTGCTGTGCTTTAAATTTTGTCTGTCTTTCCAAATATTTTTAAGTGGGTGAGCTTAAGAGATTTTATGCCCCTCCTTCTCTCTGTGTTGTCACTCTCCTATTTTTATCCCCAGGTTCAGGCTTGGGGTTATGGGACTCAGACTTTATATTCTACTCTGGTAAACCTGTCTTCCAGTTTCTCCAGTTCTCAGAGTTTGCAATATTGAATCTTAGAGCATTTATTTTACCACCCACCTCTCAATTCTGCTTTTCCTTTGCTGCCTCCTTTCTGTGTTGTGAGGAGATTAGGACTCTCTGCCTAGCTCACTTTTGCCATCTTCTTCTGTCCCCCAACCTCCTGCTCTAGTATTTCTTATAGAACTTGCCAATTAATAATTCACTCCCCCACCTTTTGCTTATTTAGGAATGTCTAAATTTCTCTTTTGTTTTTGAAGAATAGTTTTGCTGAATTTAGAATTCTTGGTTAATGTTTTTTTTTTTTTTTCCTTTCAGCTCTTCCAAATAAAGTATTCTTCTTCTTTAAATCTTCCATGGTTTAAATCAGCTGTTGATGTTGATTCTGTGTACTTGATGTACTGTGTACTGATGAGTTTCTTCTTTCTTGCTGCTTATATGATTTTCTCTCTAGCTTTTAATAGTTTTTTTGTAATGTGTCCTGGTTTACATATCTTTGATTTATCTTGGTTGGTATTTATTGAGATTTTTGGGTATATAGGTCTATATCTTTCATCAAATTTGGAAAGTCTTCAGTTATTGTTTCAAGTAGTCTTTCTATACTATCTCCTCTCCTTTGGGATAGATAGAAGATAGATTGAACATACACACATCTATATTAATATCAATGTCTATATAGATCTACATAGATATGTTTGCTTGATGTTCAAAAAGTCACTGAGTCTCTGTTAATTTTCTTTCATCTTTTTTGTTTTTGATCTTTAGAATGGATCATTTAAATTGACTTATCTGTGAGTTCTTTGATTGTTTCTTCTGCCTGCTCAAATCTGTGATTGAAACTATCTAGTAAATTTTTCATTTCAGTATTGAACATTTCAGTTCCAGAATTTTGTTCGCTTTCTTTATATTATTTTGCTTCCTTGAAGATATTCTCTACTTGGTAAGACATTATTCTCCTGGATTCTTTTAAGTTTTTTGTCTATGGTTTTATTAAGCTTTTAAGCACATTTTAGACTGTTGATTTTAGACTGTTGATTACTCTTTGTCAAGTAAAACTAGTGTCTAGGATTACACATTTCTTTTTTTTCCCCTGTGAATAGGTCATGCTTTCTTGTTTATTTGAATTTCTAGTAACTTTTTGTTTAAAACTGAACATTTTTAATATGATAGTGTGGTGATATATACCAATTACATACCTGCCTTGTCAGATTTCATTGTTGATGCTTTGGAGGTTGTTGAAGTTTATTTAGTGACTTTTCAAAACTGTTCTTTTATTTTTCATGTATGGCCACTCAATCTATTCCACTAATTATAGTGATTTGATAGGTATTTCCCTAAATACTTTGAGAAAACACTACTTCTCCCTGCATTTACAACTGCATTCTTTCTGTGTATTAGAGAAGACCCTCAACAGTATACAATTCTGTCTTCACTTTCACTTCCTGTTTGCACAGAGTCTGAAGTTCTGATCATGTACCTTGCGTAAGGGGATGGTCTTTTAGATACCTGAAAATATGTGGAAGCCCTTATTCCCAAAGCATCTCACTCCCCAGACTCTTTTCCCATGTTCTTTGGTTTGTTCATTGTTTCCCCTAATATTCTTTGTCTCAGGTGGCAGTAGTGAGTTCATTGGCCTTTAAAAAGTGTTTTATGGTGTAGCCACTTCTGTGCCTTGAGAGATTCTAAGTTACATGAAATAAAGATAAGACTTTCAGGGGATGGGGATGTGGCTCAAGCGGTAGTGTGCTTACCTGGCATGCGCGGGGTGCTGGGTTAGATCCTCAGCACCAAATAAAAATAAAATAAAGATGTTGTGTCCACTGAAAACTAAGAAATAAATATTTAAAAAGTTCTCTCTCTCTCTCTTTAAAAGAAAAAAAAAGATAAGACCTTCACAAAGTCTTCTGACAGGAAGTGAAAACTGGCAGACAGTTCCTTGAAAACAAGGTCTGCTCTGCTTCTCTAGCACCAGCACTCACACTAGGAGCACAGACTGCTGTCTTCAGGATCATTTTTGAGCCAGGGGTGGAGAGGATGGGCAAAGGTAAATTAAAATACCACAAACATCTACTATAGATTTCATCCACTTTTTCTCTTGATTAAGAGTTCTTTTGATTGCTGTAAATCTTTGAATAATTTTCAAGCTCAAAGAAAATTGATTCTGGTAGTTTTGCTGGGAGTTTTGTTGTTTGTTTTTTCTTGGCTTGATTTGTTTTGGTTTTCGTATAAAAGAATAGGTCCTTGGAGTTTCCTATTTTGTCATTCTCCCTGATCATTTGTCACATTTTAGGTTGACTTTTGCAAATATATGACTCTTGGCCTTCTTCATATTTCTCACATGCTTCATACCTTTCCTTTGGGAAAATGGTTTTATGATTGTGTGCTGTGGTGTGGGGGGTCATGCATTCATTTAGGGAATTGGCTACATTAAAAAAAAGGAAGAGTTAAATTGCTCAGGCAGAAAATGACTATAAGAAAACCATATATGGAAAGTGAGTCAAAACAGAAATCTTGTGAGATAAAAGAGGAATTCAAAGTAAGTTGATAGGACTTATGTGATACCTCAAACAGCATTGTGGGGACTGTCACTTAAAGCAAACATGTAGTAGAGAAGAAGATAATAAAATGAGTACCTTAGAAGGAAAATTAGAATTGAGTCATGTAGCATGTGGCATCCAAGAGTGATACTAAAAATAAAGTCAATAGCCCCATTTTACAAACCCTGTGTAACTCTTAGGACATTTCCACCCAGGAGCAATTAGGACAGGTGCAAAGTAATTTAAAAGCAAGCATGAACTAATTTTATGAAGGTTATCCATGCACAAAGAGAAATTTACAAAGAACATTTTTCTGGCCTACCTTGGATACGAACCACAGCATTTGCTTCAGCTCTGCAGGTGATGCCAGCTGTTTTTTAGAAAGGTCTACATATGCTTTTAAAGGATTTGTGTTTCTGGATCAAAATGAAAGAGACCCACTTCCTTTCTTCCCTTATATTTTCTTATACATCCCCATCATAGAACCCAGAGACACTATTTTCACTAACTCTCTGTGTAACCTGGGTCAAGTAATTTAACCTTTTTAAAGGTTAGTTTCCTCCCCCTTTAAAATGAAAGGTTTGAACTAAAATGATGTATCTCTAAAGTTCTTTATACTCAAGTTCCATGATTCTTTCTGATAGTTTAGAATCTTTATATTCTTCTGTTCTCTTTAACTATATTTAGCATCTCTGGAACCTCTACCTCATAAACTACATGAACATCACTTTTCATTGTGCCTCTAAACTCTCTCTGGCATTATAACCTACTACTTAAACTATTTTGTCTGCCTTTCAACTAACATGACCTTGCCTGGAATAGTTATCCTGTATTTCCTTTGATTATTAAGTGTTCATCTTAGAAGACCAGAGAGACAGATGTTATTTTTCAGGATCCTAGTTCTTGTTCATTGATTGTTGAGAATCCTCTCCTAAGAGATTGACACAATAACAATATGACTACATCCTAGCCAGTTTCACTGCCAAGCAGTGAAATGATAAATTGGGCTCATCTTATCTGACACCGACAAGTGGTTCCATTTTAATCACCTCTAAAGTTGTTAAAATTATTTGTTCTAAATGCAGAAGTTTCCAGGTTTTCTTTTACAGAATTGGAAAGGACATGGTCCACAGCCACAGCCAAGAAATGTCAAAATAAATAGATTCATCTATTCTAAGAATTAGTTTAAATGCTTTTCTTCTTTTTAAGCTATTTGAAAATAGTGATGATTACCATGAAGAAAAATTCTGCATATTTACAAGGTAATTATAAAGATATAAAATTGACAACAAAATTACTGCTCTTAGTTGTTTTTTTAAAATCATATTAGCACTTCCACAGTAGACTGGACAAATCACTTTTCTATTTATTATGGCCAATTAAAATATTAATACATCTGGAATACAAAAAATAGCTGATAATATGCAAATATATTTTTATTTGCAAAAGATAAATTTATTATGCATAGAAAATCACCCTAAGAAAATTAAATCCAAAGGATGTATATGGTTCTTGTAATTGTTGCCAGAAGTAATCTTTAAAACCTGAGGTGGCAAAAGTTTATTTTTAAGCAAATCTTTAATAGCTAGGATTTAACTAAAGGAAAAACACAACATCCAAATGCAAATGTTTTTTTCTTTGTCAGAACCTAATGTTGTTACAACATTTTTTATGAGGATCCAGTGCATGTTATTTCAAGTTCATTTTAATACAGTATACCTACAGTTATTGAAATTTACATATTCCAAAAACAACAATTTCTCGGCAGGTGCCAGGTATAATATAAGGCAGTAGAAACACGATTAGCAAAGATCTGGTGTCTCAGGAAATTTAATAGGGGACAGAAAGCAATCATGATTCAGTAGTATGAGTGCTTCAAGAGTGAGACATGTATGGTACAGTGGGAGATACTTGTCAGGAACAGGAAAACTTTCTCAGAGCCTGCAAGCGAGGATAAAGAACAAGCGTGTCACCAAATAATGCAAAGACATTAAAGCAGCATGAGCTGTAGCACATATATGCATACATACACACACAAAGTAGTTTGTGTAGCTAAGACATACAGTTCAGAGGGGACAAATGCTGATGGCTGAAGCTGATCATGGAAGCTATTCTAATAAGAGTCATGTGTTTGTCAGTGTAAATAATGCTATGTGCTATAGCAATTTATAAAACTCAGTGTCTTAAAGCTGTGTAAATTTGCCTTGCACCCAACATAGTTTGAGTGTTAGGTAGGTGTCCTTCCCTGTGTTGATTCCAGAAACCTGACTTATTTCTACTTTTAGTGCCATCTGATATAAGAAGTTTCTGGCTAATAATATCAAAGACTGCTGAGAGGTCAACCCAACCTGAAGGCTGCTTACTGAATATAGTGACTAAGAGGTTACTGTTGATGGTTTCAGGAGAAGTTTCACTGGAGAATGAGGGCAGAAGCTGTATTTCAGTGGAGGAGAATGGGAGCTGAGAAATAAGGGCCCATAAATTTTAACAACTCCTTAAAAGTCTTGGATTAAAAAAAAAAAGAGGGCAAGGATTATAGATGGGAGGAGAAACATTTTAAGGGTTGTTTTATGATTTGTCTTTATTCAACCATGAAAGAGAATAGAACCTGTTTATATGATGAGGGGAAGAATTAGTTGAGAAGTAAGGGTTTTAGATTCCGAGAAGAGAATGTAAATTAAATGAAATCCCTAAGGAAACAGGAGGCAATAAAATTTGGCAGACAGATAAAGTGATTAGCCTTACACTAGAGGTCTTATGCTTTGTCTCTTGACCTGAGAGACAAGCATATAATATAAAGAAAAGTAACTAAAGATTTTTTCATGAAAAAATCAAGAACAGTGTTTGAGGTTCAAGTATATGTCTATAAAAAATTAACTTTAAATAATGGAAAAACCATCTCTTTTAAAACAATTATGAGCCATGGAAATATCAAATCTATCCACAAGTAGTCTAGAAAGGCTACTTACTATTTATTATTGGATGAGGTTTTTGCACTTTACTCAGTATGTTTGAAGAGTCAGCCATTTCATTCATAGTCTTAGAAGATACTGTGTAAATTAATTGTAACTTTAATTTTTATTACTTTGAAATATAGAATAATGCAAATCTTTGAAAGATTTGAAAAGTCAAATTAGATATTGGTTGAGGACTTTTGACTGTTAGTTTTACCATAAATAGATGGAATATAATTGCATTTTTCTTTAAACAGAAATAGAATAGTTTGGTTGTTGTATTTGATTAAAATATATTAATCCTCCTGCCTCAGCTTCCCAAGCCACTGGGATTATAGGTGTTTGCCACTGAACCTGGCCAAATTATAGTATTCTTTTTAAAAATTAATTTATTTTAATTAGGTATATATGACATCAGAATGCATGTTGATTCATTATATGCAATTGCAACACAAATTTACATTTCTAAGGTTGTACACAATGTAGCATCACACCATATGTGCAGTCATACATGTACCTAGGGTAATGATGTCCATCTCATTCCACCATTTTCCTGCCCCCCCCATACACCCATACTATAAAATTCTTAATAGGAGCATTTTGACAATATTAATTTTGAGGCTGGGAGTGGTACATGCCTGTAATCCCAGTGGCTCAGGAGGCTGAGGCAGGAAGATCATGAGTTCAAAGCCAGCCTCAGCAAAATCCAGGCACTAAGCAACTCAGTGAGACTTTGGCTCTAAACAAAATACAAAATAGGGCTGGGAATGTGGCTCATTGGTCAAGTGCCCCTGAGTTCAATTCCTGGTACCAAATACATACATATATTTATACATATATATTTATATATGTATGTATGGGTGTGTGTGTTTCTGGATCAAAATGGTGTGTGTGTGTGTGTGTGTGTGTGTGTATAAAATATATAAATTTTGCCTATCTACAAACTTGGGAGTTTTTTCCATCTTCTAAGGATTTCTTCAGTTTCTTTCTTTAGTGTTTAATACTTTTCATTGTAGAGGTCTTTCAAACCTTGGCTGCATTTATTTGCAAGTATTTTATTTTTGTATTTTTGAAGTTATTGTAATTGTGTTGTTTTTCTCATTTCTTTCTCAGTAAATTCATTATTAAAGTATAAGAAACCTATTGATTTATGTATGTTGATCTAGTAGCTTGCTACTTTGCTGAATTTGTTTACTGCTCTAAAAGTAGTCTAGTGGAATATTTTGTCTTCTATATATAGGATCATGTCATCAGCAAAAGATAATTTGACTTCTTTTTGTATTTGTATCCCTTTAATTTTCTTCTCTTGCCTTTTGGCTCTGCATAGATTTTCTAGAACTATGTTCAATAGGGATGGCAAGAGTGAATATCGTGTCTTAGTTCCTAATTTGAAAGGAAATGCTTTCATTTTTTCTCCGATCATTATAATGTTTGCTTTGGGTTTGACATAAATATCCTTTATAATATTGAGGGAAATTCCTTGTATTCCTAGATTCATCAGTGTTTTTAATATGAATGGGTGTTGAATTTTCTCAAAGGCTTTTTCTGCATCAGTTGAGAAGATAATGTGTTTTTGTCCTTAATTCATTTTATGTGGAGAAATATGTTATTGGTTTGCATATGTTGAGTCATCCTTGAATAAGGGTGGTGAAACCCACCTGTTCATGGTGTACTATCTTCTTAAAGTGGATTTCTAATACCTTATTAAGGATTTTTGCATTCGTGTTCATCAGGGATATTTGTAGTTTTCTTTCTTTGTGTGTCTTTGCCTGGTTTTGACATCAGACTGATATTGGATTTATCAAATGAATTTGGGAGTGTTCCCTCCCTTTGTATTTCTTGGGGTAATTTTAGGAAGATTGGCATTATTTATTCTTTAATGATCTGGCAAAGCTCAACTTAGAATCCATCTCATCCTAGGCTTTCCTTTGTCAGATACTTTTTTACTGTTGCTTCAATCTCTTTGTTTGATTTCTTTACAATATCCTGGTTCTATTTGAGTAGATCATATATGTTTAGAAATTTATAAATATCTTCTAGATTTTCTAGTTTATTGGAACAGAGAATTTTGGAAATAGTTCCTAATGATCCTATGGATTTTAGAAATATCTGTGATGATATCTTTTGATTTGGGTCTTCTCTCTCTTTCTTTTGGTTTATCAATCTTGTTTATCTTTTCAAAGAAACAACTCTTTGTTGCATTGATCATTTGTATTTTTGTTCTCAACTTCATTAATTTTGGCTCTGATTTTAGTTATTTCCTGTCTTCTATTATTTATGAAATTAGTTTGTTCTTTTTTTCCCTAGGGCCTTAAGGTACAGGATTCAATTATTTATTTGTGATATTTCTGGGCCCCCCTTTTTTATTAAAACATAGGCACACAATGCTAAAAACTTTTCTCTTGAAACTGCCTTCATACTGTCCTAGAGATTTCTTTTTGGTGGGGGGTACTAGGGATTGAACTCAAGGCCACTGAACCACTGAGCCACAGCCACAGCCTTATTTTGTATTTTATTTAAAGAAAAGGTCTCATTGAGTTGCTTAGCACCTTGCTGTTGCTGAGGCTAGCTTTGAACTCAGAATCATCCTGCCTCAGCCTCCAAAGCTGCTGGGATTACAGGCATGTACTACCATACCTGGCTTGTCCTAGAGATTTTGATATTTTGTACCTATTTGTTGCTAAGAATTTTTAATAGTCTCCCCTTCTATGATCATGCCTTATTCAACAGCATATTATTCAACTTCTATGTGTTAAGATGTTTTCTGTTTTTTATGTTGTTTATAATTTAATTCTATTATGATAGGATAGGATACAGGGATTATCTCTATTTTTAATTTGCTAAGACTTCCTTTGTGTCTATTTTGGAAAAGATTCCACTTTCAGCTGAGAAGAAAATGAAGCTAGTTGTTGATAGATGAAATATTCTATAGATGTCTGTGAGGCCCATTTCATTAATAGTGTTTCTTAGTTCTGAAGAGTCTTTGCTTAGTGCATGTCTGGACAGCTTATCTCTTGGTGAGAGAGATATGTTGAAATCACTTTATTGAGATCTATTTGAGTATTTAGATTGAGTAGGTTTGTTTTATGTAAGTAAGTGTACCAGCATTTGAGGCATAAATATTTACAACCATTATATCTTATTAGATGTTTCCCTTAACCAATATGAAGTGACCTTTGTCTCTTCTGATTAATTTTGGCTTGAAGTCTACTTTGTCAAATATGAGAGTAACTCATCTGGCTTTCTTCCGGTTTTCATTTGCATATCTTTTTCCATCTGTGTTAGTCAGCTTTTTTTTTTTTTTCACTGACTTAAATACCTGACAAGTACAACTTAGAGAAGCAAAAGTTTATTTTTGGCTCATGCTTTCAGAGGTTTAGTTCTTGGTCAGTCAGTTCCATTGTTCTGGGTCAGAGGTAAGGTAGAGTGTCATGGCAGAAGGATGCAGTGGAGGAAAGCAACTCAGCTCATGGTAACCAGGAAGCATACAGAGCAGAGATAAGTGGCCACAGAGAAAATGAACTTTTCCAGGGTTTATTACCAGTGACCCATCTCCACTACCCATCCCCCATCTGCCTATAGTTGTTACCTCGTTAATCCACTCAAACTAGATCGATTTATTAGATTACAGCTCTCATAATCTAATTACTTCATCTCTGCATTAGCCCAGGAGCTTTTGCGGGACATCTCATATCCAATCTCTAACACCATTCTTTCACCTTCATCTTGTAGAAGTCTTTGCCTCTAAGGTGAGCCTCTTGTAAATAGCATATGATTGGATCTTATTTTAAATATATTCTGCCAATCTATATCTGCTTATTGGATAGTTGAGCCCATTTATATTCAATGTTATTATAGAGAGATAACTTTTATTTCTGCCATTTTGATTATTCTGATGTTTAATTGGGGCTTGTTTCTCCTTTATTTGACTCTTCTTCTAATGCTATTTATCCATTCACTGACTCTGATGTTTTCAATTTCTTCCACATATAATTTTTCATAAAGTATTCTCCTGGCTTTTAGAGTCTGGGCTGAGAGATCAGAAGAAGGTCTAATTAGTTTATCTCTAAATTCATCTGCTGCTTTTCTCTTACAGCTTTTAAAATTCTATACTTGTTCTATACATTAGACATTTTAATTATAATGTATGTTGGTGAGGATCTTGTCTATTTGGGGTTCTAAATACCTCTTTTACTTATATTTGCATCTCAATCTTAAAGTTTTAAAAATATTCTGATATTATTTAAATATTTTGATATTATTAAAAGTTTGTATATTCTTTTAGTTTGTATATTCTGGTCAAAGTCTTTTTTCACTTTCTCTTTTTTATTGACTTTGATTTCAAGATTATATATTTCATTTCATCTCTGAGGCCTTAAAACCTGTCTCTCTGTAGTCTAATTTATTGGTGATGCTTTCAACTGAAATTTAAAGTTGATTTTAATTTCTGGGATTTCTGTTTTTAAATTTTTTTTTCAGAATCTGTCTTTATTGAAATGTCCTTTTACTTCCTATAGTTTCTCTCTGAGCTCATTATTTAGATCTTTTAGTTCATTAAATGTGTTAATTACCAACTTTCTAAATTCTTTATATGTCATTTTCTCCACTGTGGTGTTAGTGAGTTCAGTTGTTGTGTTGTGAGCTATTTGGGATGTTTTATTCTCTTGCTTTTTCACATTTTAAATATTTATTCCTATCTAGTGTAATGATTGTCTCTTCCATCTATGTTTTCATAAGTAGATAAAAAAGACAATCTTTTATGTGTTGTTGTACAAGGTACTTTTTAGTGATCCACTTTCTTTTTACCAAGTGCATTGGGCTGGGTGAATATCTTAGTGTTAATAGTTTCACTCAGTGTGAACCCACTGCTCTGTCCAGTTTCTAGAACCATATTTATCCCTAGTAATTACAACCACTTAAGAACAAAGCTGAATACTAATAAAACTTTTTTAAAATAAACTTTTTTGAAGATTTTTCCAGTAGTCTACTAATCCAAGTGGTCAATGGAAATGATTTCCTTGAATATGTCAAGAAATTAGATAATAAAGAAAGTAAATTTGTTATTAAACTATTTTTAGCTCTTTGGTCAGCTGTTCTCTCACTGCCTCTATTCTGGGATGTGGAGGAGTTAAATCTTTCTGCCTAGTTCCCCTCCATTATCTTCTGGGTGCCAATTAATTAACTATGTTATTTATTTTTCTTGCTGAGGTTAAAATAGAGTCCTTGCTGGTATTTCTGATATGGTGCAGTTTTCTCATTTTCAGCTCTGACCCAAACTATTCAAACTTGTTAGGGGAGTCTGTATACAGAGTTTTGTTCCCTTTTTAACACACCAGCTCTTATGCACACCTTCTACTGGGATCCTCAGTCCATGTGCTATGGGAAGGAGCATGGGATGCATCAGCCCATGTTCTAGCCCCTTCTGGGTTTGGAAGAGGTGACCCAGGTATCACCAGATTTGTTTTGAATTTGTTATCAGTTCCCCACCAACCCTCAATGTAAGCCTAACCTCTTATCCCAGAGCCCACATTGCCTATTTCAAGTGAAAGAGTCCTTCATTTGACTCAGCTCCATAACCTAATTTACCAGTGCTAAATGGCTATTTTGATTCAATCTTGGGTTGCTGCTATGATAATGTGGATTCCTCCAATCCATTGTATTCCATGCCCCAAAGGGTAACTTAAATAGATTAAAAGGATGTTTAAAATATTAAGAGTAAAAAAAATCAGGAATTAAGGCAAAATGAAGTTTAGTGTATTCTAAAGAAAAAAGGAAATAAGATGGAAGAGAAGTATCATAGGAAGGCCATAAAGAGGGGGGAAATGTTGGGAGGAAGAACACGAGATATTTTGGGAGAAGAGAGGACAGTAAGAGTAGAAAAAACAAACAAGTAGAATAAGAAAATAAAAAAGCAACCAACCAAACAACAACAATTACTACCTTTTAGAAAAATAAAATCAAATGCTAAAAGGTTAATACAAAAAAAATAAAGAAATTGACGTGCCTGCAGGGTAGGCAGACCTGCGACCCACCAGCAGTGCAGGTCCAGCGGCCTGCTGAGGGGCAGGCCCGCCCCCACCCTCCGTGCCTGCAAGTTAGGCAGAACTCTGACCACCAGCACATCAGGCCCAGCGGCCTGCTGAGGGGCGGAGCAGCCCCCTCCCCCCACACCTAGAAGGCAGGCGGACCTGCGACCCACCAGCAGGTCGGGCCAGCAACCTGCGGAGGGACAGAGCTGCCCCACACACCTGCAGGGTAGGTGGACCTGCGACCGACCGGCAGAGCAGACCTAGCGGCCTACCAGCATGTTAGACAGATCACCCCAATTGGAGGAGGATCACAGGCACTACCTGCCCTGCAAGGGAGTTTTTTCAACTAAACAAGAGCAATATAAATAAATAGAGGGAAACTTTCAAAAACACAACAGTTTCACCAAGCAGAAAGAAACACGAGCAGTATGAAAAGACAACGAAAGAAAGGACCACAAGCAATGCAGGTCAACTCAACTCTAGAAGAGGTAATAGCTGCAACAGATGGAATGTCAGACAAGAATTCAGGATATACATGCTTCAGATGATCTGGAGTCTCAAGGAAGACATGAGACAGCAAAATCAGACAATGAAAGATCACTTTGACAAGGAACTACATAAACAAATCCAGGAAGTAAAAGATCAATTTCACAGGGAGTTAGAGGTAATAAAAAACAAACAAATAGAAATCCTAGAAATGCAGGAAACAATAAACCAACTTAAAAACTCAATTGAGAATACTACCAGCAGAGTAGATCACTTAGAAGATAGAACATCAGACAATGAAGAAAAAGTATTTCAACTTGAAAAGAACATAGACAGCTCAGCAAGTCTGCTAAGAAACCATGAGCAGAACATCCAAGAATTATGAGACAATATTAAAAGACAAAACTTAAGAGTCATTGGGATACAGGAAGGCACAGAGCTCCAAACCAAAGGAATAAACAATCTATTCAATGAAATAATACGAGAAAACTTCCCAGACTTGAAGAATGAGACAGAAGCCTACAGGACGCCGAATGTGCAAAACCATAAGAGATCCACACCTAGACACTTTATAATGAAGATGCCCAACATACAGAAAAAGGAGAGAATTTTAAAAGCTACAAAGAAAGGAAGCAGATTACATTTAGGGGTAAACCAATCAGGATAACAGCTGATCTTTCAACACAGACTCTGAAAGCTAGAAGATCCTGGAATTACATATTTCAAACACTGAAAGAAAATGGGTTCCAACCAAGAATCGTGTATCCAGCGAAATTAAGCTTCAGGATGGAAGATGAAATTAAAACCTTCCATGATAAACAAAAGTTAAAAGAATTTGCAGCTAGAAAACCATCTCTCAAAAAATCCTTGGCAAAACATTACAGGAAGAGGAAATGGAAAATAACAATGAAAACCAACAGTGGGAGGTAGGACAGTAAAGGGGAGAAAATAATCAAAGAGGAAAACAAATAAGGTTTAGTAACATTAAAATAAACAAATATGGCTGGAAGAACAAACCATATCTCAATAATAACCCTAAATGTTAATGGCTTAAACTCACCAATTAAGAGACACAGGCTAGTTGAATGGATCACAAAACAAGACCCAACAATATGCTGCCTACAGGAGACGCATTTGATAGGAAAAGATATACATAGACTGAAGGTGAAAGGTTGGGAAAAATCATATCACTCATATGGACTGTGGAAACAAGCAGGAGTGTCCATACTCATATCAAATAAAATAGATTTCAAGCCAAAGTTAATCAAAAGGGATAAAGAGCGACACTACATACTGCTCAAGGGAACCATCCACCAACAAGACATAACAATCATAAATATATATGCCCCAAACAACGGTGCTGCTATGTTCATCAAGCAAACTCTTCTCAAGTTCAAGAGTCTAATAGACCACCATACAATAATCATGGGAGACTTCAACACACCTCTCTCACTACTGGACAGATCTTCCAAACAAAAGTTGAATAAGGAAACTATAGAACTCAATAACACAATTAACAACCTAGACTTAATTGACATATATAGAATATACCACCCAACATCAAGCAGTTACACTTTTTTCTCAGCAGCACATGGATCCTTCTCAAAAATAGATCATATATTATGTCACAGGGCAACTCTTAGACAATATAAAGGAGTAGAGATAATACAATGCATCTTGTCTGATCATAATGGAATGAAACTGAAAATCAATGATAAAAGAAGGAAGGAAAAATCATGCATCACTTGGAGAATGAACAATAGGTTACTGAATGATCAATGGGTTTTAAAAGACATGAAGGAGGAAATTAAAAAATTCTTAGAGTTAAATGAAAACACAGACACAACATATCGGAATCTATGGGACACATTGAAAGCAGTTCTAAGAGGAAAATTCATTGCTTGGAGTACATTCCTTAAGAAAAGAAAAAACCAACAAATAAATGATCTCATACTTCATCTCACAATCCTAGAAAAAGAAGAGCAAAACAACAGCAAAAGAAGTAGAAGGCAAGAAATAATTAAAATCAGAGCTGAAATTAATGAAATCAAAACAAAAGAAACAATTGAAAAAATTGACAAAACTAAAAGTTGGTTCTTTGAATAAATAAATAAAATCAACAGACCCTTAGCCATGCTAACGAAGAGAAGAAGAGAGAGAACTCAAATTACTAGCATACGGGATGAAAGAGGCAATATCACAACAGACACTTCAGAAATACAGAAGATAATCAGAAATTATTTTGAATCCTTATACTCCAATAAAATAGAAGATAGTGAAGGCATCGATAAATTTCTTAAGTCATATAATCTGCCCAGATTGAGTCAGGAGGATATAGACAACCTAAATAGACCAATATCAATTGAGGAAATAGAAGAAACCATCAAAAGATTACCATCTAAGAAAAGCCCAGGACTGGATGGGTACATAGCAGAGTTTTACAAAACCTTTAAAGAGGAACTAACACCAATACTTTTCAAGCTATTTCAGGAAATATAAAAAGAGGGAGAACTTCCAAATTCATTCTACGAGGCCAACATCACCCTGATTCCGAAACGAGACAAAGACACTTCAAAGAAAGAAAACTACAGACCAATATCTCTAATGAACCTAGATGCAAAACTCCTCAATAAAATTCTGGCGAATCGGATACAAAAACATATCAAAAAAATTGTGCACCATGATCAAGTAGGATTCATCCATGGGATGCAAGGCTGGTTCAATATACGGAAATCAATAAATGTTATTCACCACATCAATAGACTCAAAGATAAGAACCATATGATCATCTTGATGGATGCAGAAAAAGTATTCGACAAAGTACAGCGTCCCTTTATGTTCAAAACTCTCGAAAAACTAGGGATAACAGGAACTTACCTCAACATTGTAAAAGCAATCTATGCTAAGCCTCAGGCTAGCATCATTCTGAATGGAGAAAAATTGAAGGCATTCCCTCTAAAATCTGGAACAAGACAGGGATGCCCTCTCTCACCACTTCTGTTCAACATAGTTCTCGAAACACTGGCCAGAGCAATTAGACAGACAAAAGAAATTAAAGGCATAACAATAGGAAAAGAAGAACTTAAATTATCACTATTTGCAGATGACATGATTCTATACCTAGCAGACCCAAAAGGGTCTACAAAGAAACTATTAGAGCTAATAAATGAATTCAGCAAAGTGGCAGGATATAAAATCAACACGCATAAATCAAAGGCATTCCTGTGTATCAGCGACAAATCCTCTGAAATGGAAATGAGGACAACCACTCCATTCACAATATCCTCAAAAAAAATAAAATACTTGAGAATCAACCTAACAAAAGAGGTGAAAGACTTATTCAATGAAAACTACAGAAACCTAAAGAGAGATATAGAAGAAGACCTTAGAAGATGGAAAAATATACCCTGTTCATGCATAGGCAGAACTAACATCATCAAAATGGCAATATTACCAAAAGTTCTCTATAAGTTCAATGCAATGCCAATCAAAATCCCAACAGCATTTCTTGTAGAAATAGATAAAACAATCATGAAATTCATATGGAAAAATAAAAGACCCAGAATAGCAAAAACAATGCTAAGCAGGAAGTGTGAATCAGGCGGTATAGCGATACCAGACTTCAAACTATACTATAGAGCAATAGTAACAAAAACAGCATGGTACTGGTACTAAAACAGGCGGGTGGACCAATGGTACAGAATAGAGGACACAGAAACCAATCCACAAAATTACAACTATCTTATATTTGATAAAGGGGCTAAAAGCATGCAATGGAGGAAGGATGGCATCTTCAACAAATGGTGCTGGGAAAACTGGAAATCCATATGCAACAAAATGAAATTGAGTCCCTTTCTCTCACCATGCACAAAAGTTAACTCAAAATGGATCAAGGAGCTTGATATTAAATCAGAGACACGGCATCTGATAGAAGAAAAATTTGGCTATGATCTACATACTGTGGGGTCGGGCTCCAAATTCCTCAATAGGACACCCATAGCGCAAGAGTTAATAACTAGAATCAACAAATGGGACTTACTCAAACTAAAAAGTTTTTTCTCAGCAAAAGAAACAATAAGAGAGGTAAATAGGGAGTCTACATCCTGGGAACAAATCTTTACTCCACACACTTCAGATAGAGCCCTAATATCCAGAGTATACAAAGAACTCAAAAAATTAGACAATAAGATAACAAATAACCCAATCAACAAATGGGCCAAGGACCAGAAAAGACACTTCTCAGAGGAGGACATACAATCAATCAATAAGTACATGAAAAAATGCTCACCATCGCTAGTAGTCAGAGAAATGCAAATCAAAACCACCCTAAGATACCATCTCACTCCAGTAAGATTGGCAGCCATTAGGAAGTCCAACAACAACAAGTGCTGGAGAGGATGTGGGGAAAAGGGTACACTTGTTCATTGTTGGTGGGACTGCAAATTGGTGCAGCCAATTTGGAAAGCAGTATGGAGATTTCTTGGAAAGTTGGGAATGGAACCACCATTTGACCCAGCTATTCCCCTTCTCGGTCTATTCCCTAAAGACCTAATAAGAGCATGTTACAGGGACATTGCTACATCAATGTTCATAGCAGCACAATTCACGATAGCAAGATTGTGGAACCAACCTAGATGCCCTTCAGTAGATGAATGGATAAAAAAAATGTGGCATTTATACACAATGGAGTATTACTCTGCATTAAGAAATGACAAAATCATAGAATTTGGAGGGAAATGGATGGCATTAGAGCAGATTATGCTAAGTGAAGCTAGCCAATCCTTAAAAAACAAATGCCAAATGACTTCATTGATATAAGGGGAGTAACTAAGGACAGGGTAGGGAGGAAGAGCTATAGAAGAAGATTAACATTAAAAAGGGATGAGAGGTGGGAGGGAAAGGGAGAGAGAAGGGAAATTGCATGAAAATGGAAGTTGATCCTCAGGGTTATACAAAATTACATATAAGAGGAACGGAGAGGTAAGAGAAGAATAATACAAGTGGAAGAAATGATTTACAGTAGAGGGGGTAGAGAGAGAAGAGGGGGGGGAGGGGAGGGGAGGGGGGATAGTAGAGAATAGGATAGACAGCAGAATACATCAGACACTAGAATGGCAATATGTAAATCAATGGAAGTGTAACTGATGTGATACAGCAATCTGTATACGGGGTAAAAATGGGAGTTCATAACCCACTTGAATCAAACTGTGAAATATGATATATTAAGAACTGTGTAATGTTTTGAACTACCAACAATAAAAAAAGAAATTATAAAACATGGGGAAAATGTAGAAATATGTGTGTATGTATCAGCAAATATAAGCAGAACACATCAACAACAAAAATAATTATAAAAAAATGAAAAAATTGAATAAATTTTCTCCCCTGGGTAGCTAAAATTGTGGGTATTTTCAGCCATTTCATACTGTCCTTTTCTTTTTTTCTCTGGCTAAGCTCTTCTTCGAGCAAGGGTTTAGTGTTCTTAAATCCACCCTCCTTTTGCAATTTTTACCAATCTCCCTGCTAGACCAACCTGGAAATGTAGCTGACTGAAATAGGTCTTAGCTTCCCTGTTCATCAGTATAGATGGAACTAGAAGTATCTTCTATTGCAGGTTTGTCTTGATGTCTTAGATTACTATACTTCCAAATTGGAAGTGGTATAGAGATCAACTTGGAAAATTCTGATGGCTAGGGTTGAACTCTAACTGGAACTTTGGATCTTTCTTTGGGGCATCTACTCCAGAGCAATTAAGTCATTGCACCAGTAGGGATGGTCAGATACCATCTCAACTGGCATCTGGGTCTCTAGCAGTTCCCAAGAGTTCTACTTATAAAATAGGGTAACTATTCACTCTGGGTGTATAGCGCACAGCAGGTTTCCTAGACCCCCTCCCCCCAATATGAGCTTTCAAGTCTCCATCCCAGAATGTAATCACACCTGTCTGTTCATTTTCCCCCAGCCCTTTTCAACTGGTTCTTAGAACCACAGAACTCAAAGGGATAGCAGTTTGCATTCCTCTGTATCTCTGTCCTGAACCCCCATGGAACTACTTCTCTATAATCATTGTGGGATTATGATCTGCCAGGTGCAATTTTGCTCACAGAGAATGCGCTGAATGGGACAGAGCAGAAGTATTTGCTAAGAACTTTCAGGTTTCTGTAGGAACAAAATTCAGCATAAACTCCTTGAACTGGATCTCCACCTCAATTCTTCACCTTCCAGACCCCAGTTAGCTGTGTAGTCTTTGTGTCAGCTAAGTACAGACTGCCTTCCACAGGTATTTATATGCCAAATTTATCTGCTGTGCTTCTATTTCTCTTCCTGTTGCCTCCTCCCTTTGCAGTGACACAGTACCATTGCCATCTATGGCCAAGCTTTTGTTACCTCTTATACTATTTGTAGCACCAAAATCTTCAGGCTTCTCCAAACTACTGAGAGGAAAATATTGATTTATAATGAATTTCTTCAGAAAACCACCTTGGTATGAAGCAGTATTCATGTTGTTTTAATTCTGAACAGCAGAGCATCTGGGAAGTGCATCTACTCCACCATCTTTATTCCCCTCAATTTAAATTGTTGAATGAGTGAAGGAATAATAAAATTTTATATTAAAAATTACTGAATCAAAAAGAATCCTAGTTCCTCTTAAACTTGTATCCTTTAAGGAGAAGTTATATAAATAATTATTAAATATCACAGTAGCTAAATAGGTGAATACCTGGGTTGGAATCCTGACTTCCTTCTCTACTAGTTTTATTTCTAATTGAAGAAGATAATCTACCTTAGGCTCCATTTACTCATCTGTAAATTATAGTACCTGTGGTAGGTGATGCAGATTGACTTATTAACCATTCCAGTTTCATTAGAGCTCATGATTGTCTTCTTATGGATTCTTCTTACTTTCATATCAACTTATCTCCTCTAAAAACAAAACTGCATTTATAGATTCCCTTAAAGCAAAGGTCTCATATGGAACTTGGTTTCACTGAGCAAACTTAAAGACAAAAGGGAGCTAAAAAGGAAGAAAAGGAAGCAGCCATAAGTGACAAGTTTCAGTGTCTGGTCCTTTGAGTATAGTTTCAGTAAAAAGCCTTAAGTCTAGATGTAGGTACAGATCCCCATGGATGAAACCAATAAGTAGTTCTTCTAAAATATTCAGGTAATACAAGTGGTTATTTCTTCTGTTGACTTTAACCCTGGATGTCTTGTTTCTGGTTGTGAAACATCCAGGCTTAGTTCTCCAACCCTCCCAGGGATTCTGTGATCTACTTGATTTCTAGAATAATTCATTTCCAAATAGCTGAAAGAAATTCTGTGGCTTTCAGAAATAAAATCTGGAAGACTAATTTTCGAATTATTTGTTGAAAGGGTTAATCTAAATATAGGGTCTATCCTTGACATCTGAACACAAAGACTGGCAAATTAAGTTAAGACAGCCAATATTATATTTTCCCCCCAAATCCTAGTGTTACTTTCTCCAATTTAGTATCAACACCCTTTCCCAAAACTTTTTGGAGAGGAAGTTTCTTTACTGAGTACATGTGTATATGGATATAAGTAAAGTTCTGACAAGTGCTCAATTCAGATGCTACTTTAAATAAATAATAAATTGAGATAAATCTAGAAGAACACACTACTAAATTATATAACAAGTAACCTTCTTCTTCCTGTTTGTATTTAATTATTTCTTAGAAATAAATTCTTATTATTTATATATATTTAAAAGGACAAGTCTTTTAGCTATTAAAACCTCCACATTTGTGTTGTGTTTTCCATTTTAAAAAAAGGTTCTCACATGACAACTCTGGAAGGCATTTAGTAATATTGCTGTTAAACAATAAGCAAACCAAAGCCAAGAGAAACTAAAACCTGGCAGAATTAGAACTTGAATGTGGATCTTCTGACTCTAAATCATCTGTTTTCTTGCTTTACCACTACTGATCACCAATTCATTGAGAAGAGCTCTCTGTAAAATGAAATAAATTTTGATTATCAGAGCCAAATGAAAGACTTGAATCAGAGCCCAGACTACCCATTGATTAGGTTTGCAATTTGAGGCAAGCTAATAAATCTTTTCAGGTCCATATGTAACTACAAAATGAAGATGTCACACACTTCTGGTCAAAATGAACCCATTAGTTCATAGCACATAATGAAAAAGTGTATGACTGAAAATCTAAAAGACAAGACCAAGTTTAAAAGCAAATAAACATTTCAGTTGTCCTAAAATTAAATCAAAACCCATGTTTTACAGGACTGAGCTTGAGGACTCTAAAACTGATCCAGAGGCTCAGTATCTGTATGGCAGAAGGACTAAAAGTGTTCCATTCTGTGCAAAAGTGGAGATTGGGTCTAGGCTTACTGTTAGAAGCCAGGGTCAGAGACAAGGTAGAGGTAGGGAAGATGGGGGCCTGAAAACCAAATTTCAAAAATAGACAAAATTCTGAAATTAAGAAGTATATCCAGAAAAATCAACAATCAGAATATGATTCCTTCCAGTTGAAATTAATTTTATAAAACAGTCCAACATTTTTTAAAACCTTGAAGAGTGACATAAATAACTTTCATTCAGAAAGAAAACAAAAAAACCCCTGTTTATCAAAACTCTTAACAGTAAATAGGAAAAAGAAATCAGAACTATTAAAAGTGAAAAATATGTTTGTTGGATAGGTATAAAATATTATGTGAGCCTCTGTTTTTTTTAATTGAGAGAGCTTATACTATGAAATGGGGAATAAAGAGAGTGATAGAGAGATTCTGAAATAGAAGTCTAAGCTATGGGCCTGGCAAGGAATTGGGGTATGAGGATAAGACTATCTTATTCCTCTTTAAGAGAGTGAAAGACTATCATAAAAGATAGGATATATTGACAATTATCCTTGAATTTGCAAGGAGAACCACTCTTTGGGGACAACTTGCTCTGATCTATATGGAAAGGAAGAAAGGATTTGTGCCTTAAGTTGCCCATAAAACAACCCACTCCTGTTTCTTGTTGAGGGAAGAGAATGGGAAAAGGATCTCAGTAAATAAAGGCTATTATTATCCTTTCCTTCTGGACAAGAAAAAAATCACCATCTGGGGAGGACACTGGACATTGAGAGTTTAAGCTTTCTCTAATATGCATTTCTATGGTGGTGTAAATTTGAAATTGAACATGACACCTGAATCTGTGTATGGTATACTCATGCAAATGTGCATGCATATCTTAATGCTTGTTCTGTTCCACTCAAAAGTGGGTGGAGATATGCATATGATTGAGCAAGTATAATTTTCATACAAGCTTTGTGTGGGCAGTTTCCATTCTGGCTAAGCATCTTAACAAAAATGAAAAGCTTGGATAAGAACAGTGGGATTTTCTAAGTGTTAATATTACAGCATGAATGTTTCTAATCATTCTCTAGGCTTGGTGGATCTTGAATTAGAAAGAATAGAGTCATACAGCACCAGAAGGCAAATTGTCACACGGTGCAAATTGATATACAGAAAATAGATATACAGTGATACTTCCTATTTTTTTTAAAGTGTGTGTGTGTGTGTGTGTGTGTGCGCGCGCATGCTTCCATGTGTTTTAAGAGCAGGAAACAGTCTTAGAGCACTAGGGGTATATTAAATATGATTGAATTGTACCTACTCTACAATTCACTCACACTGTTTTAAAAGCACTGAGAACTGGAAATGGGACTTTGATCTCCCTAAGGCCTAGTGGAGTCAGTGATTCTGATAAGTTTGGGGGAAAAAAATGGGAGCAGAAAAGGGGAAGGAGCTGAGAATAAGAAATGCCACAATCTTTAAGGTGAAAAAAAAAACAAACAAAGCTTCCCTAAACACATAATTCAGAATTGGGAAACAACTAAAAGAGGCAAAACAAATCTGTAACCATTGGATTTTGGTGACTTTAAAGCATAGAAAAATTTCCGTTTAGAACCAAGATATAAACCTGCAGCTAGCTCAACAGGTATTTTCCTTGATGATATAAAGAACTTCAAAGGAATCTCACCCAGTGATTGGTGCAGAAGTACAGGCTATATTAGGATGTGAAAATAGAGACGTTTATAAAGATCTGATTTATGTATAAAATTGTGCCATCCTAAAATGAGTAATGAAACTGTGCTTATAATTATGCACCTGCTTCTTGAATCTATCCCCTAATTTCTATTCTCAGAGTCATCAGGATCTCTTACCTCTTGCCTAAATTATTGCAGTAACCTTTTAACTAGCCTTCTGCATTTAGTCTCTTCTCAGTCTCAAGGATTCTACTGCTCAGAAATTTTCAGTGATTCTCTATTGCCTACTAAGCATAAAATATGGAAGTCAGTATCCTCTGTGATCTGAATCCAAACTTATATTTCAGCCTTATCTGCCATTTCTTTTCTCTGTGTACTTTATGCTTCAGCCAAATTGGCTAATCACATTTCCCAAACATCCTCCAGAGTTATATTTGTAAAACACAAACATGATCCTGTTTGTTGCCTTACTTAAAACAGCTCTATAACTTACTATTATTTCTCTGTAGGATCAATCCCAAAGTTCTTCGTCTACAAACACTCTAAACCAGGCCACTGTCAAACTCTCAAGCCTTATCTCTGTTCTCCAGACCCTAATTTACCCTCCCTACAACCTGTAATCCAGCCATATGGAACTACTTAAATTATTCAAATAGATCAATCTGTTTCTTACTCTTAATCCTTTGTTAAAGTTGTTTCTTCTGCTTTCTACACCTTTCCTGCCCCATGGTCTACTTAGATTAGACTCAACTCATGGCCATCACCTTTATAGAAACCTTTCCATTTTCATAAAACTTGATCAACATCTTTCTTACATGTATTCACTACTTGTTCTCTAGTAACTCCCATGCCAAATACATGTTTTTAACATTGAAACTATCATTTTTTTTGTATTAACTATGCAAAAAATGTCTAGGATCTTTCTAAGGGCAGGGGCCGTGTCTTATTTATCTTTTTGACCTTAGCACTTCACACAATATAGAGAACAGATTACAATTTAATAAATGATTGTGAAGTACTACTTCCTTGAGTACATGGACTGGGAGGTGTTCATTGTTCTTAATGAATATTTGTGGAGATCATGAATAAAGATGAATACTTATAATCCATATGCCATTATCTTAATATTCAAGGAGAAGTCTCTTAGACAACACATTGTGAATGTGGTAGAGCAATGTTTCTCATACATCACATATGAATCACATGCAGGTCTTGAGAAAATGGTACTGTTTCAGTAGAACTGAGTTAGAGCCCAATTCTGCATTTCTGACAAGCTCCTAAGAGTTTTTAATGCTGCTAGTTCTAAGACCACACTTAGAGTAAACAAACTGTAGAGGATAGTAAAGGAAAAGATTTCACATGAGAGGTTCAAGGGAAGGACAAATAGTGAAGGGAACTCAATACAAGGTTAGGACTACTTGGTAATGCCTACAAAGGTTACACCCAGTTATGAATATATCCAAACAGGCCTTTTTTTAGGGTGTGCTAGGGGCTGAGATTTTTATCTTTATCTCTTTAAATGCAGCCCCTAGAGTCAGGCTTTCTCCCTATTTATTTCCCCAGTATGATTCAGTCTGTGTGATTTTCTCTACATAAGAGCTCCCCAGATTCCCTTTTTAACACTAACCTGAAGCTGTTCTCCTGTCTGCTTCCCATAAATATAAGTAGTCACTGCTTCATTGCCCAAACCCTGGAAATTCAATCTTTGCAGTTTTTAGAAGCCTCTCCAGCTGCCTGAATTGTTTTGCCTCCATTTTAACCTGAAACCCCTTTTCTTTTCCCAGTGAAGGAACAAGCCTCACCTCTGCAAAGACCAATTTCCAAGCAGCTGCTGCTGTGATTGATAAATACAGATCTCATTCTGAAAGACCTGCTGCTCTCCCTGCCCCACTTTCAGGGAAACATGAAGTAGTCAGAATTTTAAACTATGGGGTGGCTTAGAAGAACACCAGTGTTCATACTGTTGACTGGTCAAATGCCATGAAAGAAAAGTGAATTAGGGAAGAATACTGGAGCTTTGGCTGGCAGCTGAAGGACTCTATAAATACATGCAATATCATGGAAACTGCCAATGCTTTGCTAGTGTCAATTTATACTTAGAGATGCCATTTTAAGGTGGGGGGGGATTGACATTTAATGCTACTAGTTGACTTTTTCAGTAATACCTAACTCCATATTATAGTTTTCTCTTTTTTCAGGACATATATCGAGAGGGATCAGGTTCAACCCAGTGAACCACAAGCATGTTATAACCCATTTTATGTCTTAAAATATAAAACAAATAAAAGTCAAAACATATAAATACAAGCATATACATGATTGTAATTTGATTATGTTTTTTTTAATTTATAAAAATTAAATTATAAATTTTATTATTTAGAAGCAAGCTAAGTGGTTACAAAGCTTTCTTTTTAGAACAGCAGTATTCAGTGAACCTTTTGGTGTGTGTTTAAGCACATTCAAATGCATAAAAATTGTGTATTTGATATCTGTTAAGTCATGCATTTAAGACTCTAAAAAACTACAGATAACCTACAGCCTTGAATATTAAGTAATTTATGTGCTGTTTAAAATATAAGGTAATTTGATTAATTTTGCACTGATGGGATGAAAATTGACTCATTTTTTCTATTAGCAATAAACTGGTACATGCTTATAACTGACTTTAGAGTTTCCACTGATTTCAAAGGAGCTATCAATTTCTGTTAACTTTTTGAAGTGTGAAAGACCAAATAGATCTACTGTGTGAATGCCAGAAATTTTTAACTATACAATTATTTGCTCAAGATTTCAACCCAACTATCAGTACAGTGATGTATCTTTAAATCTACAAAATGCCATTAAAAATTTATCCCATTTTAGCTGGAAATGGTGGTGCATGCCTGTGATCCCAGGGGTTCTGGGGCCTGAAACAGGAGGATCCCAAGTATAAAATAGCCAGCCTCAGCAACTTAGTGAGGCCCTGAGCAATTTAGTGAGACCCTATCTCAAAATAAAAAAACAAAAAGTGCTGGGGATGTGCTTAGTGGTAAAGCACTTCTGGGTTCAATCCCCAATACAAAAAAAAAAAAAATTGATTCCATCCTACCCCCAATCTTCCTAAAGCAGACATAGGCAATACCAGAAGATTCTTTGAAGGGAAATACAATCTTTGTTTTAGAAGACAATCATGAGTTGTAGAATTTCAGAACTGGAATGAATCCTAGTGAATCCACATATGCTAAGTGGAAAAAAAAGCATAATTTTCATTAAATTTGAAAAACTTTGAGTCATTATCTCTATGAATATGTTTTTAGTCCCTCCTTCCACCATTATTCAGGGACTCCAATTACATATATTAAGCTACTTGAAGTTGTTTCACATTTCACTAGTGTTTTCTGTTAATTTTTTATTTGATTCTTTTTTCCCCCTGCATTTACTTGGATAGGTCCAGTTTTTGTGTCTAAAAATTTACCAATACTTCCTTCTGCATGGTTGAATTTGTCCTTTATTTTATCCAGTGTATTTTTCATTTCAGACTTTTAATGTTTACCTTTACAAGTTTGGTTTGAGTCTTTTTTTATATATCCTTCAGGACTCTACTTAGCTTTTTAAAAAAATATATTTATTTTTTAGTTGTAGTTGGGCACAATATTTTTATTTTATTTATTTATTTTTATGTGGTGCTGAGGATCAAACCCAGGGCTTTTCATATGCTAAGTGAGCACTCTACCACTGAGCCACAACCCCAGCCCTCTACTTAGCTTTTTGAACATATGGAATACAGTTTTAATGTATGTTTTAAATGTTTAATGTACTCATACACTAACTCTAACCTCTCTCAGTTCTGGGTAAGTTTTGATTATTTTATCCACTGATTGAGTCCTATTTCCTGCTTATTTTCATGCCTGGTGATTTTTGATCAAATGCCAGACATTGTACATTGTACCTTGTTTGATTTTAGATATTTTTATGTTTCTATAAATGTTCTTGAGATTTTTCTCGGATACAATTGAATTACTTGGAAACATTTTGACAGTTTTAATTATGTTAGGCCAGAATATAGCAAGCTAAATCAAAGGCTAATTATTTCCTACTACTGAGATAAAATCCTTCTGTGTACTCTCCTAATTCCAATCTGGCTCTTAGGAATAGGCACTGTTTCTAGACCTGAGTGACCACTAGGCACTCTTACTACTAATTCTTTCAAGTGATTTTTCCCCCAGCATTGTATGGGCTGATCATGACTCAGATGAATGATCAAAGAAATCCCTCTATAGATTTTTGAAGTTTTGTCCATGTGTATCATCTCCTTTACATATTCTGACCTGACACTTCTTATTTACCTTGGTTTTTCCAGACTTTCAGGTCATCTTTTCAATTCAGGGAGCCTCGCACTCTACCTGAGTTTCCTCTTCCTGAACCACAGCCTAAAGAGTCAATCAAGGCAGATAATTTGGGGGCAGTTTAGGACTCAATTTGTTTGCTATTTCTCAAGAGATTTCTGGGCTTCATTTTCTGATGTCCAGTGTTCTACAAATTATTTTACCTATTTTATCTTCATTATTTTCTTATTTTAGGAAGGAAAGCAGATTTGGTCTCTACTACTCCTTTTCTGAAAGTAGAAACCCTTATAAGATTTACAATGCCTTTATGTTCTAAAATATTGTTAAAAGTGGTATCAGGAAAAGCTACACACAGAAAATATTAACATGTAACACTACCAAGATAGTTTAAAAACAGATATATCAAAATACTAGCATATATATATATATATATATATATATATATATATATTATTAAGAAATGAAAATAATTTAAAAATCTTAGCAATAGTGCTGAACCCTGGGATTATGGCTGATTTATTATATTCATTTTCATACTGTTTAAAATTATGTTCTACTCTGAAAATATATTAATATTAGCAAAATTGAGTATTATATAACTTTTGAGGAAAGAATAGATTTTTATTTTACTAGACAATAACAAACTAAGAATAATGAGTGTCTTATTATATATATTTATATTTACACATTTAATATATAGCATATACTATAATATATGTGGAATATCTAATTTCATTAAGGAAATCAGGAGTATTTACCAATGAATAGGAAACAATAGTGGACGTAGTAAGTTCGCCTTACTAAAAATTCTTCTGCAAAAGCTAAATAACCAGTATTCAGGGTGACCAGAAAGGCATACTTCAGTGGTTGGTCTTGGAACCAGATAACATTTAAGCTCCTTGCAATTCTGAATTCTGTATATGCTGTTTCTTTTGAGGAAACCTAAATGTTATTTAGTAAATTTTTAAATTTCAAGGACACACAGATTCCCTTGGAAATAGATGACTTTATACAGCCTCTTTGTGGTCAAGAATGAATAATTTCTATGGAACTGTTAGATAAAATGATTTCTGACAATGCAATGAACTGACTAAGTGAGCAATTTAACATAATTGTGAGGCAATGAAGGATAGTGAAAAGGCTAAAAATCAAATATAGTGTAAGACAGATTCTATTGGAAAGGAACTTATTAAGCTAAGTAGATACATAAAAGCACTCCTGGGAGCTCAGAAGAGTGTGCTCTAGAGAAAAGCACAGTCAGAAGGGACCACAGACAACTTCCAGGTTTTGTTTCCCAAGCATAGCAACAGGCTTGAATCCTAACTCTGCCACTTTAAAGCTACAAGATGCTGCTTGAGTACTTAGCCTCTTTGTATCACAATTTACCATTTGATTGAAATCAGTGTAGTGAGGATTATATGAATGAATGCAAACAAAGAATTTAGAATAGCATTTGGCAACTGTGAGCTTTAAATAAAAGTTATTATTTTAGATATGGATGAATGAACTTTTAAAAACATTGATATCCTTGCATTTAATTTGCATTTGAAAAAATATAAATGCTCCTTACAATGTGTTTATACAGACATTGTTGCATAAGAACATTTGTGATGATGATATAAAGTTGAAAAAATTAGTTTTAATTTTTTAATTAAGCAAATACTAGCACAATTATGTGTGCATATTGCAAAAATCATACTATCAGTATACAAAATACTATGTACAACCTAACCTTTTCACTTAATAAATGAGGAAAATAGGATTCAAAGAGGAAAAATATAATTCTATAAGGGTATAGAAGCAAAGCAATATGAAAATCTAAATAACTAGATTGTTAGTCCCTTTTTTATTAATTATATTTTTATTTTTTGTAGTGGTGAGGATGAAATCCAGGGCCTTGTACATGCTAGATAAGCCTTCTACCATTGAGCTACATTCCCAATGCTAGTTATCTGCTTTTATATTTATTCTTCCAAGCCTTCATTCCTGCTTTTTATACTTTGACTTCTGCCTCTGTAGAGACACAGTCAATAGCTTACTTTCTTCGGAGTTCCATTTCTCCTATCCTATTTAACTCATGATTTAAAGATAATTTACTTCCATAATTTCAATAGCCAACCTTAAGCTTTAACCCTGGCAGAAAAAAATAAAATAATTAATTTAGTTAGTCCAAATGTAACAAATAAAGCAAATGGCAGTCAACAAAGATTAAAATGTAAAGCAGGTAGCATATTTAAATAAAATACAAAAACAAGAAATAACTCTGTTTAGTATATTTTATGCATGAAAAGGATTCAAATCAGAACTGGAATTGAGCCCCCATTGAGGATGAAAAGAAATAATGTCATGATTCTGTGCTGTCCATGAGAAGAGAATTCAAGAAATGAAAATCACTGGCCATTATTTTTAGCTTTTGATAGTAAAATGATAGAAAAGGCATATGGCTACATGAATGTCATGCAAAAATTAAATGCAGCGATCATTCAAACAGTTTTACCTAGTTTAAGTAAATGCATGTCACAGTACAACGATACTTCTGTAATAAAAATAGGTAAGGCAAAATGAAGCATAATGGAAGAAATGCACAACTCTGTCCATAAGTTAATAGAGGGTATATAGTTGAGCTGACACTTCAGTTGATTCTTAGAAGTAGAATCTTCTTGGTAGGTAACATAGAGAAAAGACAACCCAAACTGAGAGGAAAGCAAGTTAAGTGGAGTTGGATGCATTTAGAGAATGGCAAATCATTTGATATGGCTGCATCATAGGAAACTCGAATCAGGGAGTAGTAAGATATGAATAGGTAGAAGTAGATGCAGTTACTTTGCAGAAACTTTATGATTTTTTTCTTTATAGGTAGATTGAAATTCAAAGCAAAAAATATAGGTCTATCTCACTGCACGATGTCAAAGACAGTCTTATTTGGAGGCACATAAATATGCTTACTCTTGAATTTGAGGTAAAAATATTTATATATCCATTTATTCATTAGGTTAATCTTTGTTCTTATATTTTATAATGTGTTAGATCATTCGTTGGTGTTAAGAGATAGGGCAGCTCCTTGGTGAAGATTTGACAAATGAAAGTTTGGGCTGTGTAGTTTGAGAATTACACCTTATGAAAAGTTAGACAAGCTGGTATAACAATTCCCACTGTAACTTGTAAGAGACTAATCTAAAAAGAGACAGTTTGAAACAAACATTTATTCCACCATTTTCTATCAGATATTATGTAGGTCTTTCTATTCCCAACTTACTATATAAGTATAGCAGGTAATACTGATGAACATTTTCATATTAAAAATGAAAGGAACACTGTTATCCATTGCCTTTAAGCCTCTAGATATTGTCAGTGACATTTGTTGATTAGCCAAAAATTCTGATGTCATTTGAAGACTCCCCTTTGCTAGTTAGCAGATAACCTTTTGTGAAAAAAGTGCATCCATTACAGAATGGCTCAAATAGCCTTCTGCCTGGAAAACTGTAGAAATAATTCGTAAGATGTATTTTGATGTCAAATCCAATCCTAAAATTCCACCAAATTCTTCAAGAACATTTTTCTAATAAAATTAATTATTATTCTTTTCTTTTTTTCTTGAATTGGTAAATTGAATAGTGTAATTTGATTTGAGGGAAAAGTAATACTCTAAAATTTTGTACTTGCCAAGAGGGAATCATTCATTTCTGCCATTCTGTTTAAATATAAACATTTATTATTATATGTACCAATATATAAAAATATAATAATTATATATAATAATTTTATGGTGTATATATACATATATAAACATATATATATATTTCTTAATAAGAGATGCTCTATTTTTCTTTCCTTCTCATTCTGTTCTTATTTTTGGTATGGTTCTAACTAGTACATTGTATGTACTTTTAAAATATTTTGTGATTATAAAATCTAATGAAAAGTTTATTAACTTTTTTTTACCATTTGAAATTACCTGGCACTCTTTCTAAAAATGCGGGCAGGTTATTAATCCAACATCCTGGGTGCTTTCTAGTTTGAGCTAGGTTCCCCCTGGTGGCTTCAATTTGCATATAGAATTTTCCTTCATTTCCAACTCAGAATGCTGGTGGTATTTACTTCTATATTGATTCCTATGACATCAGTCTCTCTGCATACCCAGCAGCTTTTATGAAACTGGGAAAATTATACTTTATTTATTTATATATATAACTTTTTGATTCAAAACAGTATATATTTAGTGGCTACTTAAATGACCCCCTTTTCTTTTTAATTCTATGAATACACCCACTCATTTGGAGAATCTGTACTTGTTTCTTTTAGTGTACATATTTTTCAATATGCTGGGATTCCTGGTAATGCCATAGAAAGCCCATTTATCATGGGGCTGTAAATTCCTCACTGGGTTATCCATTTCTAGATTCATATTGGCAAAAGCAAGTTCTATTTTTTAATAAAGACAGCATAAGAAATTATGGGAGTTTAAATAGTCCTCTCTGAAAATACATTCTCTAGTAAAAGAATAACAACAACAGGAGCCACTCTGATATTAATAGGTAACATCTATTAAACCCTTGCTGTGGTTAAGCATTCTACTAAGTGTCATGCATTTAATAGCTTGTTTTATTCTCACAAAACCCAGCTGGGTATGTAATGTTGTTTTTCCTATTTTAAAGACAAGAGAACTAAAGCACAAAGATGTTTCATAGCTTGCTAAGAGTCACCTAGGAGCAAATGATAGAGTTGTAATTTAAATTTAGGCAATTTGACTATAGAATTTATACCATGTTAGGATTCCCCAAAGCAGTAGAACCAATTGGATGTGATGGGTGGATGGATAGATATATATTTTAGACAGAAGACAGATAATAAAGAACTGGCTCACACAGAGAAAGGCAAGTCCCAAGATCTGTAGGGGGAATGGCAAGCTGGAGACCCAGTATAGCCAATAGTTTAGTCCCAACTTGAGTCTGAAGGCCTGAGAAGCAGAACAGCCAGTTATGTTGCTGCTGTCTAAAGGAAAGCAAACTTGAGAACCAGCATTTCAGTTTGAGTCTAAAAGCTAATCTGAAAGTAGCTAAGCAGGAAGAGTCCTCCCTACACTAGGGAGAGTTAGCCATTTTGTTTTATTCAGGCCTTCAACCGACAAGATAAAATCCACCCATTCCAGGAAGGGCAATCTGTTTTACTGGGTCTCCCAATTCAAATGTTAATCTCATCCAAACACATACTTACAGATGCCTGACTAAATAAATCTGATAATATAAAATTAACCATTATAACACTCTTAATCACCATTCTAATATTTCAGTTATATGGCATCTAAGTAATGAAAGATAATAAATTATATATTCTCCCATTTGCAAACATGAGTTGAATACATGCAATTATCTATTAAAGCAAGATTGATCATAATACATAAATTGTGGTTATGCAAATATTTTGAAACCAATTTATCTCTAAACTATTTTAAATCAGACTCATGATGTAGATTTCTATGACCAAAAGAGGTAAGCGGCTTGGTTTTTTAGCTTTCCAAATGCTAAAAAGCCATGTTCCCTAGCAACATTGTGGATTCACATAAGGAATTTTCATATACCATTTATAGTAAGTTCTTTTTTTCCCTACATTGCCACTTCACTCAAAACTCGTGATTACTAAAGAAAAAAATTAGCTTTAGAGATTTTAAATAATGTTCTTAAGAGGACATCATAGTGTTTAGCTCAAATGAATGTTGTTCATAGTATTGCTTAGACTTATTTAAAATTCACTGGAACCTCACTTTATTTTTTTCTCACTACTGCACTGATTTTAATATGTGACTATTAGAAATGGTTATCAAAATTGAGTTTTACTAACAATGAGGACTTTAGTGATTGTTCTGAAATAAAGTAGGCAAAGTATAAGTATTATTTATGCCTTTTGCCTTATGCATGTATGTAAAATATTTATGTGTAAGCAATTAGTTACATGTGTTTATATAAATATGTGTATACTGTGCACAATACCTGTATATTAAGATATGCCAATTGATCTGTAATATCAAGAATTACACTTTGTTATTTCTACTTTGAAAATCCGCTGGCAAGCAGAATTTTCTGCTAATTTTATCAGAACTAATAGGGCCATAAAAATATACTGGTTATTATCACAGGAATACGAGACTGTTTCAATATGTGGAAAACTATCCATGTCAACAGATTAAAGGAAAGAACCCCATGTAATTATCTCCATACTTAAGAAATATTTGATAAAATGCCAACATTATAAGACTGAGAAATAAACCATCATTAGCAAACTAAATATGATAATAAGATAATATCTTTAAACTGATAATTTTATATCCCAAACTTTGCAAATGTGCATCATTGCTTATAATCAAAGTATACTAGGGTTCTGCCAAAGTAGTAAAGTGTAAAGAATAAATATAAGGAGTAATGGCTGTAAAGAAAGACACAAACTGAAATTATATGTTGTAATTTCATGTAATTTCAACCTTATGTGTTGTAAGTTTGAAGCCACAGAAAAACCAAAAGGAACTAAAAATTATCAGGGAAATAAGCAGCAAAGATTTTAGATATGAAATATATAGAGAAACCAATAGCATACCTGTATCTTTGTAGTGTATCACTATAGTACATATTGTGTACATGAAATATGTTATATATGTATGATTCTTAAGTGTAAATAATATGTATATATGTACATACATGATGCATGTATTATAATACTATCAAAATTCTATAAATTACCTAGGCATAAATTTAATAAAAGGGGCATAAGACCTTTGTGGGGGAAAATTACATAAAGCAGTTTAAAGGCTATAAAATATGTGAATAAATGAAGGTATAAATCACATCCAAAATAGACTGAATATCATAGAGATATCATTTTCCCAGTTTAAACACTAGAGCCACTATAATATTTCAACAGTTTTTCATGGAACTTGACAAGCATATACTAAAGTTAATAAAGAATAACAAGGAGCCAAAATAGGTAAAAAATGATTCTAAATATATGGTAGGACTTTTTTTTGCCAGATACTAAGTCTTACCATGAAGTTAATAGTAATTATGATGACATGATATGTCATAAAAAAGTATAAACAAATTTAGGAATAAAATAGGGGAAATAGATTAGAGAGTGATAAACAAGGACCTTCAAATATATCTGTAATGTGTTATGTCTTAACCTGAAGCAAATTCATAAAGCTGTCTCATGACTGCATTGATTCTTATTCTCTGTACTTGCTGTAGAGTTATTATATTTAAGTGTGTCTTTAAAAAGTTAATGTAAAATCAAATGAGATAAACACCTTTAGGTCCAGATAAGATTAAATTAGCCAAAAATCATTCAGTTGTTCATTCAGTCATTTGTTTAACAAACAGTCAGCAAAAGGTGAACTTGAGAGACAAAGAGCAAGGTTTATTGATGCTGAGCTGTTTTGAACTTTCCGTCTTGGAATTGCTGCATATTGAAGAGCACTCCACAGGAAAAAAGCTGCAAAGGTCTGAAGATAGGGCCAGAGACCAAAATGATCACTTCATTGTGCTTTCCAAACTTGTGGATGTTATCCACATAAAAGGGGAATAATGGATTCTCTGATGGATGAGAAAAATCAAAATGCAGAGTCTATAACATTGAACAGAAATCATTAGGATGAAATTTGCAAAGGATAAATATAATATCCTGCCTTGGTTACAAAAAATCAATTGCAGAGGAGCAGATCATAGGATACTTGGCTTGAACATTAGTCATATTAAGATGAACTAAGAGATTTGATTGACCTGGTTTGCAATCAGATGCAGCTTTTTAAAATGCTTAAAAAATTATACTCTACTGCAGGGATGGGGTTGTGGCTCAGTAGTAGAGCGCTCGCCTAGCATGTGTGATCCTCAGCACCACGTAAAATAAATAAAAATAATAATAAAGGTATTGTGTCCAACTACAACTAAAAAAAATTAACATATTTAAAAAAATTATAGTCTATTGAGAGAAGTACAGTGACCAGATTACCAAGAGCACTTGCTTCTTTGTACTTATTTTTTTATTTCTTGCCATTATTCATAGTTTATTTTTACTTATTTATGAATTTTCTAATGTCTTTGATATGTTAGACAGCATCCAGTGGGTAAAAACCTAGAGCACCTAGAAACCATCTGTTATGTAAAATCATCAAAGAAACTATCATCTTATTAGATCACACAGTTGGCTCTAAATACCTATATGCATTCCTGTATGTATTGTTTAACTAGTAGAAGACTCAGTGGTGAAAGTTATGGAGGTTGGGAGATCACATAGGAAAACATTTTCTGAACCATTAGCTTGTCAGTAATGTAAAGGGTTGCCTAAGAAAGTCTTTCAGATGGGTTGCAATGAAGTTTTAGTAGTGTTTGATAGAATGAAGTCTAGAGACCCAGGAATGGCTGAATATTGCCTTCTTAGTCACCTTCCACTGCTACTGCCCTTGTGAAGGTGCTGAGGGAGGAATACACAGAACAGCAGAATGAAAATTGAAGAGCCACTTTATCAATCACTCTCTCAGTAATTGTTGGTAAATAACTTGAGGAAATTCTGGATTGGAGCACAAGACTAAGACCTTATCTTCTTCCTTCCTTTCCCCCATCATGCCCTCCAATATCTAAATTATAGATCAGTCTAGCAAATTCCTGGAATTCAAGTTCTTATGTCTTGTCAAAATATTATATAAAAGTAAAGAGTCCCCCAGTTGTAGTCAAATTTCTATTATGGACAGAAATTAAAGAGAAATAGAGTTCAACTCAACAGAGAACACTTTACCAATCATGTAGCCTTCCATTAACAGAGTTCACTGCTTTAAGAGGGAATTAGTTCTCTATTTTGGAAATTTGAATACTGTACAGAGCAGTGAAGTTGCCCAGTGATTCAAGTCATAGATGGGGAGTTGGACTAGGTGATTTTTGTGATCCCTTCCTAAACCAGCCTTCTTTGATTTCAGGAATTTTCCTCGATTAGTCAAGATTTCTTGACTATGTACATATGTAGAGAAAATTTCCTAAGAGAAAGAAATTTAACTCCTGATTTTAACTTTAGAATAACACTTAACTTCCCATGAAGAATTTTGATGAAACAAGGTTCCTTTTGTTTAGAATCTGTATATTTCTTCTTTCTCTAAAAAAAAAATTGAGTTTTTCTTTGCTCCTAAAACTACTTTCAGAACTAGGAAATTTGCACAAGCATTCATCCTATAGGATATGTACTCATCTAGGTAAACAGCACTTTGAAACTGTTAGATTTTCCAAAGCTTTTGTCATCAATTTAGTGACAGTCCTTGATAAGTGAATCACAGAATTAGGAAACAATTTAATTTTATTTAAATTACAATTATTAGAAAATATATAATACGTAACATAGTCACATTAACCTTTTAATTAAATCAAGGGGATGTTAATATATAAATTAATTACTAAAGATTCAAGATGAACAAATTAAAATGAACTACAAAACCATAAAATTTCATCTACTGTAAATGACTAGTGTCAGAAATATACCCAGAACCTATCATGAAATCACTCAAAAAACCAAAAAACAAATAATTCTCAATTACCTACTGATACATGAGCTCAAGGTAGCATAGAAAAAAGTACCTCATCAAAATTAAGGAGTATCTCATTTATCCATTATCCTAAGCCTCTTTTCAACAAAACCTCTTTGTAGAGAGCTGTCAGCAGGAACAGCATTGTCCTAAGTTACTTGTGCTAACAGGCAAAAATTAGTAAAAGTGAACAGTAGGAAGGAGAGAGAAAAGCCAAGAATCAGCACTGCACAGAAAGTGCTCAGTTACAAGTTATTAAAAATATATAACAGATTAGAGAGAGTGAGAGCCTTATGCTCAAATGAAACCTACCCACTTAAGAAGGCCTGCCCTGCCTCCCTGATTTAAAATAGTGTCTACCTCCTTTCTACTTTGCTTCATTTTTCATATAATTTTTCAATATTTTAATTACATATTTGATAATTTTTTATTGTCTCCATCTATAGGATGAATACAACAAATCTGTTGTCTAGTTCACTACTGAAATCCTAGGGTTTGGAACAAGGTTGGCACATTGTTGTAGATAGATATAGATAGATGATTAATGGATCAATCGGTTGATAGGATGGTCACTAGAGCCCAAAATGAGAAGCTAAGAAAATATTTAGAATAGATTGTTTTTCTCCTTGAAACAGAATGTGAGATCAGTAAGATGGCAAATTGACTAAACCAGCTCTACATCTATGATAGCTTTTATAAATTTAGATTTTAAAGGTGTGCCCATGATTTCTAATAATATACCTACCTTCCCCAGGTGAATATAATTTAAAAAATCATCAGTAAATGAGGTCTACATTTTCAATAGCATGGCTCTATTAGAGTTGACTTTATTGTCACATATAAGTATTAATTGACTTTTATTCAGATGTAATCATTCTGACCAGTGTGTCCATTTGCTAATGTTGCTTAATAATGAGGTGACCCTTTTTCACATTTCACAAAAGCTAAGATTTGAACCCAATTAGCCTAAAGGACATGATAACAAATCTCTGGACATTTCATGGCACTTGATTTTATATCCTTATGATACGTAATATTGTATTCAGCTTTTAACATATCCCAACTTACAGCATACTTTGGTTTATATAGAATGTGTTTCATTGATGAGGTGATAAGCAAGAAGTATGTCAAAACTAAATAGTTTGTATTCATTATTTTATACTTTGATTAAGAAAAGAAAAGCCAGGGCTGGGGATGTGGCTCAAGCGGTAGCGCGCTCGCCTGGCATGCGTGCGGCCCGGGTTCGATCCTCAGCACCACATACCAACAAAGATGTTGTGTCCACCGAGAACTAAAAAATAAATATTAGAAATTAAAAAAAAAAAAGAAAAGCCAAATATACATTGCCAAATTTAATTCTTTATGCTGCTTAATAATGTGGCTTTTGTTTGAAATCTTTAATTGGTGACACTGGAAAAGCCATTGAATGAAGGGAAATTCAGGGGATTCTTAGATGAAATTGTTTTCTTTCAAGCTACTGTAATAATTCATATGCATGGCATATCATTGAAAACCAATGTCACATTAAACCCTCATTCATTCCCCTACCTTCTAATCTTAACAACATGGCCCCTGTTAACTTCCAAAGACTATTTTCAAGGGAATCAGAGTTTTTTCAACCTGAAAAGTAATTTACTTTAATTGAGCCCAGTTGACATTAGTAGTTAAATAAAATGAAATGGTAAGGCTGCTGTTGTTTTGCAGAAAGGCAAACGTGTCCCTGAGAGGAGAGTGCATAAATAGCTTTATGTTTTTAATACAGAAAGCAACTTATTTATATAGCAAAACTGGTAAAAATTTCCCTGTAAATCAAACAAGTTTTTGTCATGCAAATAACAAGCATAACATTTATTCTGAGAAATCTGATTTTCACATATTAAATCTCTTTACAGTGGGATAAATCTATACCGTTGTTCCATGGGGGAGAATCTCTCCAGCCATAAACATGTGTGACTCTCTTCTTAGTATAGAAACTGCAGCAGAATTAAGATCTGATGAATTCCCTGCTCTTCCCTGTATCTGCTAAGAAATCTTTTCACTGCATACCTTCCTACCCAGAATTGCTTGGCCTGCCCTATGTTCTTCCAAGGCCGCTTGAGCAGACTGCCCTTTTCCCACTTGGAAGTACAATCTCCTAGTTGGCCTTCTTAACTAACCTCATTTGATCCTGTTTTCTCCAATTTCTTACCATTGGTTTCTCTCTTTTTTTATACTATACTGAACACTTTTTTATATAAGTACTACCAAACATCTGTAATTGTGTTTATAAATTTGGATGTTTTCTGTTATTATTAATTTTTAATTGTGTTCATGTTTCCCCCCCTACCAGAAGAATTTATCTTTTCTCTACCTGACTTTAACTCTGTAAGGTAAAAATAAGTGTATTTGATTCACTTAGTGCCTGGCTTATAGTATATATTTATTGTTTTTGAATGAACCATTAAGTGAGTGCTTGAGTCCTCTTTTTCATCACTGTGACCAAAAGACCTGACAGGAACAATTTTAGTGGAGGAAAAGTTTCTTTGGAGCTCAGGGTTTTAGAGGTCTCAGTCAACAGACGGCTGACTCAATTGCCCAGGATCTGAGTGAAGTAGAACATCATGGAGGAGAGAATGGTGGAGGAAGGTCTCCACCATTCAGGACTTGGCAATCAGGAAGCAGAGAGAACTCTAACTCACTAAGGACAAAATATAAACCCCAAAGGCAAGCCTCCAGTCACCCACCTCCTCTAGCCATACCCAGCCATACCCTACATACTTAGGGTTACTACCTAATTAACCTGTTTATTCGGATTAATGCACTGATTTGGTTAAGGCCCTCATAGCCCAATCATTTCACCTCCAAACTTCCTTGCATTGTCTCACATATGAGCTTTTGGGGCACACCTCTTATATAAACCATAATAATGAAGAAATATATGATGTAGATTTAATACATAAATATGTGTTGAGTAAATGAATGAATAAATACATAGTAAAGTCTCCTTGATCACAGGATTTCTTACTATTCCATTTTCATATGCCAACATATTACAATACATAATTCTTGTTCAATATCACTTTGTTTCTTTACCGTGTGGGCAATAATTGTATCCATGCATTGAGAAGAAAACTGTTTTTCACATTTTTTTCCTGTTGTGATAGTTAATTTTGTATCAACCTGACTGGTCTAAGAGATGCCCAGATCTCTGGTAAAAAATTATTTCTAATTGTCTGTGTGGATGTTTCTGGATGAGATTACCATTTTATTCAGTAGACTAAGTAAAGAAGATCCACTCTTACCAATATGGATAAGCATCATCCAATCCATTGAGAGCCCAGATAGAATTTTAAAAATGAAACAAGGGTGAATTTTTTCTCTTCTTGAGCTGGGACATTCACCTCCTCTGGTCTTTAGATATCAGAGCTCCTGGTTCTTAGACCTTTAGACTGTAACTTATACTGTAGGTGTCCCTGGTTCTCAGGCCTTTGGACTCATTGCATTATACCACCAGCTTTGCAGGGTCTCCAGCTTGTCAACTGCATATCATCAAACTTCTTGACCTCCATAGTCATGTCAGCCATTTCCCATAATATACATCCTTATTATATATGTACATACCCCATCTATTCTGTTACTCTTAAGACACATGATAAATACACCTGGTAACCAAGTAACAGCTTCTTATTTTTTCAGGCTTAACATCCATGTAAAACTCTGAACCAAAGTACACAGTCAAGCTACACCTCTAAACTTTCACGTGTGTACACCAAGCCAGACACAGACTCACCCATAGAAAGAACAAGCAAAAGTAGATTTATATGCATTTTGTTTCCCTCTTATATGTAGTGAGTTTTGAACACAATGTTTTTCTTGCTTAAATTTTGTAGAACAGGTGATCATGAGCCTTTTTGACTCTAGCTTCCTTTTACTGGAAAAGTGATTCGTAAATATGTAAACAAAACAAAATTGTGCTGCAACCAAATTATTATTATGCTTCATGGAATTTATTATAATGGGCTTTGATCTGTTTGTTTTTTTATTTGCAAATCTAAACTTCTCTGATGTTCTAAATTTAGTAGATGTTCAATAAGTATGTGGGACAAAACAAAAGGCCTAACATGTCATCTACATCGAGGTTAGTGTTGGAATGATAGTTTACCTATAATTATCTCTAATTCATGTTCTTCTAAAAGAATAATGAGCTGCATTTGTCCTATTTAGCAACCACTCATTAGATGGATCTATAGGTCTGTATGAAGTCATTTGGGCATCATTAAGATATCCTTCTCCTAAACCTAATTCTTCAGGGATTTTAATACTCTTAATTAGATTTTTAATTTTATTTCTTTTAATGTAGTTTTCTCCTTCCTAATAAATTAATTGAAGCATTTTGTTTTTCTAAATAATAATAATAATATGGCATTTACAAAGATTCCATTATCTTTAGGCTGATGGATTCATATCAGGCTTTTAGCATTCAATGCAGCTTGTCTCCCAAAATTATTTTTGATTATAGTCATCTGTATTGACCAGGAGGGCAAATCAATAAACAGACTGAAGGAACTGTGATTTGCCCACCAACGATGGGAACAGCGATAGATTTACATCATCCGTTGTCCCTCTCTAGGAGAGGCAAGAAATCAATGAAGCAAGTGCTTGTCAGTAGAATTATGTAGGTGTGGGAACTCAACATCTGATATCAAAAAGAAAATACAATATGGTTAAGACAGAAGAAGAAAAATGAAGAGTTTTTTAAAGTACTTATTTTAAAAATTTGTATTAGTTGATTAACCTCTTTTGCCTAAGTATGGGCATGTATATAGCTCTGGCCCAAGTACTATTGTCAGAATATGACCTTTGGAAAATTGTATGGCCATTTACTGTGGAAGTTAGGCAATAGGAAATGAAGGTTATATAATGAACAACAACCACCACAGTCAAAGAAACACATTACTCAAAAGTAATAGGGTAGAAGCTTAGGACCAAATAAAATAAAACTATTTATACTAGTTTTTATTTTATTACATTTTTAAAGGAATACAGAAGGAAAAGTATTTATAGAAAGGTTTGCTATGAAAATTATGCCTATATTTCATATGATATTGACATTTTTATATTGTTTTAACTCACAAGCTCTCCTTCCCACTTTTCAGAACCCACAAACAAACCCACAAACATGAAATTGAATAAATGGCCTATGGTCAAAATTGCAAAAATAACTTAAAGGTCAGATATAGCCTTGTATTTCCAAATCCAAGGAGGCAGCAATTTTCTACTATTCACTTGTTTTAAAAAACAAAAGTATTTATGAAGATATAAAATGAGCAATTTCAATTTCACTGCCCTAATTACTGAAAGATTAGAAAATGAAATTGCAAAGCATAGAGAAACTATTCTTAATTTTCAATATTAGTATTTTGTAACTAAAAGTTTGCCATGATATTAATATAGTAGCTAAGTATATAGGCTATGACCAGACCCAGAGAGTTAAACTGAAATTCTAGTTCCCTTATTTAATGATGTATCCTGGTCCAAATTATTTATCTCATCTGAGCCTTTCTGGAAAATTGGAAAAATTAAAGTCCTTACCTTATAGGACTGACACAAAGATCAAATGAGAACATACATGTGGCCTAGTGACTGGTACCTAGGAAATATTCAATAAATGTTACCTGCACAATTATACAAACCATGAATTATTAATTGTTATACATCCTGTTAGCTCTAATCCTGACAATTCTAACTCTAGAGTACCTGGAAGATGAGGGCAGATTATAAAGAAAGAGGAAGTCCAACTAGGAGAACCAATGGTCTTCATTTAAAAGGTAACTGATGCTTTAGTTCAAAAGTACAAACACACATACACACACACACACACACACACACACACACACTCACATACACACTTATCTTAAAGTCATGGAAGATCATAAAAATTTGGATTAATGACAAAGAAAGTAAAAACCAAATATAAAATTAGTCTAAATTCCAGGGAAACTTGATTAAAAATATGGAGACTTATATTGATCATAGAGAGCTGTATTTAAACATTATTACCACAGTGCCACTAGGAAGTGCTTTATAGAATAATCAGGCTTGAGAAGGCTAATAATAGAATACTAGATCTGTGATTGCTGTGAGTCACTTGGCTGAGGAAGGGGAAGCTAAGTCCACCTTGAGGCTTATTTATTGAATGAAGGCTACTTGGAACCCTGTGGAACCAAAAAAGGGAAGAGAAGACCATCATTTTCATGATTTCTGATCTTTTCATTTATGGTTTTCCATTAAGCAATAGAAATATTAGGATGTGTGACTTCTTGAAGGACTGGGACTGTTTTACTAATTTCTTATCTCCAATGCCTCGCCCAGTCTCTAGCATGCAGCTGATGCTGAGTACAAGTTTGGTGGGTTAAATGAATTAAATAAAGGTTCTGAGTAAGGGGAATATCTTAGTAAAGGAAATTCTGTTTGTGATTTTACAAGATTTCTTAAGATAGGCCTTGATTTTATATTTGTATTGCATGAGCTTCTTAAGGACAAAATCTTACTCATCATTCAAACATGGGTTGGGCCCAATAAATGGATTTTGTTGGTGGTTATTTTAAACAAGCACAACAATGAAATAGTTTCTAATAGCGGCCTCTGTTTGTCAAAATTATGGTAGTTTCTTTTCTTTTTAATTCAAATATTCTTTTGAAAATAACTAATTTCTCATGGACCTGGAACTGTGGTTTTTATCCATGTGACTTTTGGGGAAAGTTTTTATTTGTTCTAGTTTATTTACTTTTCTGAACTCACCAGAGATGACTCTAACCTGAGACCTCTTTTTAAAATTCTGCTAACAAAGTTTGTGAGCTAAATAAAGGTGTGTGTGTGTTTTTTTTTTAAATCCATACTTCTGAAATGCCATAATCTAGCTCAACAAACACAACTGGCAACCTTTATGAGAACTGAAGCTTTAAGTAACATTCAACTCCTCACAATCTTCCCAGAGAAATCTACCATTTTTTAAATAAGTTAACATGTTCTAGTTAATATTATATATTCCCATACTAGTTCAGTCTTTACTTGGAGGCATGTTTGTCAAATAGTCAAGGATTTGTTTGACAAATATTTAGTGTTTGCTTGTTAAAGGCATTTTTTGGCTTCAGGGATACAAACAAAGTAAGTCAAGCAAGATCTCTGTTTTAACTTTCATTCCCAGTTTGAAAAGAGAGATAAGCAACTAAAGTAAACAAAAAGACAAAGTTAATTTCAAAATTGTAATTAATGCTGTAGTATCAATAAAAGAATGTTTTGAAGTAGAAAGATGAAGAATATTAATTTAAATTGAGTAGTCAGGGAAAGATATCTTTGAGGATGTTACTTTTGAGCTGAATTATGAATGACTGCAAGGACCCAACCCTGGGGAGAGCCATGTAAAATAAACAAACAAACAAATGCAAAAGTCTTAAGTAATAATCTTTTAATCCTCAAATGTCAGAACAGATGTTAATACAATTAAAATCCTCAAAGCTTTGTAGAAATTAGCAAACTACTTCTCAAATTCATATGAAAATGTAAAGGATGAAGAGTAATGAAAATATCTTTGAAAAAAGTTGAAGTTGCAAGACTTATACTCACTAACTTTAAGACTTACTCTAAAGTCATTATATCTAAGACCACGATATATCAGTATAAAGATAAATGGAACAATGAAATAAATTACAGAGTTAAGAAATAGATCCACATGTATATGATTGATTAAGTTGTAACAAACATGTAGTTCAGTGAAGAAAGGAAATCATTTTCAACAAATATTCCTGGAAAGATAGATATAATTTTCAAAAGAATAAAAGAACATTCATTCATACCTAATACCATTATAAATTTAACTCAAGTGGATTCTAAAAATAAACTGTACAATTACTAAAAGAAAATATAAGACAAAATTTTGGGGACCTTGGGCTAAGCAAAGATTTCTTAAAATGATATTAGAAGTATAATTAATATGAAAGTATTTACTAATTTGGACTTGATCAAAATTAAGTACATCTGCTTTTTGAAAGAGAATTATAAGGAAAACCATACCCTGTGAGAATATATTTCTAAATATCATATCAGAATATGTAAAAATAAATACACATGTAAATAAATACACATGCCAGTAATCCCAGTGGCTGTGGGGGCTTAGGCAGGAGGATTAAGAGTTCAAAACTAACCTCAGAAAAAGTAAGGCACTAAGTAACTCAGTGAGACCCTGTCTCTAAATAAAATACAAAATAGGGCTAGAGAAGTAGCTCAGTGTTCAGGTGCCCCTGAGTTCAAATAAATAAATAAATAAATGCAATTATCAAGAAATAAACATTTCCATTTAAAAATGAGCAAAGGTTTTGGACACCTCTCCACAGAAGATCAACATATGTTTATCTTTATAAAAGATGCTTATAAGCATGTGAAAAATGTTCAATGTCATTAGTGATTAGTCTAATACACATTTATTATAATGTTTAATATTAAAGACTGACCATACCAAGTATTGGTAAGAATATGGAGCAACTGGTCCTCCCAATAACTGCTAATGTGGATGTAAAATGGAATAATCATTTTGGAAAAAATTTGACAGTTTTTTAAAAAGGTAAACAAAAATCTACCACAAGGCCTAGCCATTTTCTCCTGGTTTTTTTATTGAAAAGAAATGGAAGCAAATGTCTATACAAAGATTTGTATGCAAATGTTCATAGCAACATTAATTCTGATAGCTTAAAACTGGAAACAACCCAACTGTTAACAGGTAAATGGGTAAACAAACTGTGATATATTCATACAATGGAATGCTAATTGGCATAAAAAGGAATCAACTTTTTTAAAAAAATATTTATTTTTTAGGTTTTTTTCAGGTGGACACAATATCTTTATTTTGTTTATATGTGGTGCTGAGAATTGAACCCAGTGTCTCATGCACGTTAGGCGAGAGGGCTACCACTTGAGCCACATCCCCAGCTCCAGGAATCAACTTTTATATGAATTAATATAAGTAACATGAATAAACCTCAAATAATTAAATTGAATGAAAGATGGTAGACAAGAAAAGGATATATATATACGATATGATTCCATTATATACAATTCTAGAAAAACTAGATTTATCTGTAGTGACAGCAGATAATTTGTCGTGTGGAGGATGAGAGGATGATGAAGGGCATGGATGAGAAATTACAGAAGAGCAAAAGGAAATTTTTGAATAATAGATACACCTATTATCTTGATTGCCATTATGGTTTCATATGTATATGCAAATATCAAATTATCACATTGTGTTCTTCAAATGTATTTTAGTTCATTGTATGTCAGTTATATTTTAGTAAATATAGACACACACACACACACACACACACACACACACAGATGCCAATGGAGAGTAATGAATGGAAGAAGGATCCAGGATCCAGTGGTAGACTGGGACTGGATCACACAGGATTTTAAAGACCACTAGGAAGAATTTGGAGTTGGTTTCAAAGGGGAACCATTTTAAGTACAGGAATTAATTTATTTACATTTTAGAAGGATTATTCCAACTGGTACATGGCAAATGAGTACAAAAGGGCAATAGAGGCAACAAATTATTTAAAAAGTTTTGCAGTAGTCCTAGTGAAAGAATACAGTGGTCCGAAGTAAGGTGACAGGAGTGGAAATGAAAAGAAAATATATAAGGAAATGAAATCTTACTAAAATGGGTGATTTTCTGGATTTTTAAAATTTTGGGGACCTATAGTTTAGAGTATTCTTTGCAAATTAGTATTTAATCTAGGTGTCAATTTATAAATGCATCCAGTTCCATTGCCAATTTTACTAGTAGCCTGTTTTTCTAGTTTCTCTACTTTGTGCTCTCAAAGTACTATCAGTAGGCTAAGGCACTGGCCTTTCTTCTCTCTTTATTGCTACCCAGTTCTTCCTTCAAAAGAATCTAACACATTTTAAATCTAATTGGGCCTGGCATGTGGAGGAAAGCTAGGAACTTTGAAAATAATCTGCTTTAGCTTCACTCTAGGATCAGTGGATGCCCTACAGACTGCTTACTATTTTACTAGATAAATTTACTATGGAATTTATCTCTTCTTTATGAAAAAGTATTTCTTTTTCTTTTTTTTTTTTTTGAACTTTTAATATTTATTTTTTAGTTCTCGGCGGACACAACATCTTTGTTGGTATGTGGTGCTGAGGATCGAACCCGGGCCGCACGCATGCCAGGCGAGCGCGCTACCGCTTGAGCCACATCCCCAGCCCATGAAAAAGTATTTCTACTTTGGGATTCTTACAGTTTAAAATGGACCCCAAGTAACCCATACCTTATTTATAATTATTTAGGAGATTCCTAAACAAACAAAAGCAGAAAATTCATTCATATTTTAATTCATTCATTCATTTAGTTTTTTCATTCATTCTTTCCATAAGCATTCAATGGTATATGTTGAAAGCAGAGAAATGAAATAAAAACAAGAGATTATGGTAGAGTATTATTTCAGCTACCCCTGATTTACCCAGAAAACATTTTCTTTCCTAAGTAAAACTCCTTTTTTTTTTCTAAATTCAGAGCTAAAAGAACCCACATTTGCATCAAAGAAAGCATACACTTTCTTCAAAGACAGATGATCTTGAATCACTACAAGGTGTCTAGCTACAACAATAGGTTTTAACAGCTGCAGTGAAAGGTCTACTTAACCCAGCTATTTATATACAGATAGCTCTTCCATAGCACTGAACAAATCCTCTAAAATTAAATTATTAGTATGCAATTAATGTTGAAATAATGGTACACGGATGCCAAGTGATAAAGAACCTGTTATTCTTTCCTCTTTCAGCCTTGTTTTAGTGATCACTGCCCCCCTTTAACCCTTTGCTAACTTCTAAAACAGAGGAAGAGAGCAAAAAGCCAGGATGAATACCTAATAACTGTGAGTTCTGTGACTGAAATATTAAGCAACAACTGAAGAGTAATAAGGCTCTTCCACAGTCAACTCTTCTGAACTGTATGATTCATATTTGAGCATCTGACTGAGAGGCAAAGAATGGAAGGAAGCATGAGAAATCTGGCATCTATCCAGAATTTCATCAGCAGTCAGGAGTGATATTTATCAAGGGCATTCTAGGCTTTGTGTGTGCTTTCCCATACTACCTCTTTTCAGCCTTTGGTTATCCTATGACCCAGGAATTATTTTCTGCATTTTCACCGTGGAAACAAACTTGGAAAGGTCACATAAAAATGGAAACCTGCATTCAAACCACTGTGGTTCTCCTTGGATCACACCAGCTGCCTCCTCTCATTCTCTTTTCTTTGACCTAAACATCAGAAAGCCCTGGGCTTAGTTCTTGACTGTCAGCTCTGTCTATCACAATGAACCTTAATAGTTTATTATCTTATTCATGATGATGACTCCAACCTTTTTATCTCTAACCTGGGTCTCTGCAACTTTTGTATTCACCTGCCTACTTAACTCTGGGACATCGCCACTTGAATGTCTACTTGGCATCTTAGCCTTTACATTTCCAAAACTAAATTCCTAATTCTCACAGTCCCCACTACAGTTTTTCCCATCTCAGTTAATGACAACTCCTGGTACCTCTTTTCCTGTAATATTCATGTCCAACATATCTATAAATTTTGTCTATTTCATATTCCTTATATGACAAGATCTAAATGTGTCACTAGGTGCACAACTAACATTTTAGACAAAGCCACAGTCTTTTCCCACCTGTATTATTTTAATAGCCCTTTAACTGGTCTCTTGCTTCCAAGAGACCATAGACAGTATTTGTTCTTTGTCTCTTTGTCTCTTAAGAGCCAGACTGAATGTACTTGTTTCCATCTTGTCTTCCTTACAGTGCATTCTCAACAGAGTACCCAGCGATCCTTGAAAAGGAATGTCACTTCTCTCCCCCAAACCCTCCAATTTCTCATCTGTTGATGAAGCCCTGAGTTGTTTTTTTTTTTTTTTGAGAGAGAGAGAGAGAGAGAGAGAATTTTAATATTTATTTTTCAGTTTTTTGGGGGACACAACATCTTTTTTGTATGTGGTGCTGAGGATCGAACCTGGGCCGCACGCATGCCAGTGGAGCGCACTATCACTTGAGCCACATCCCCAGCCCCATCCCTGAGTCTTTTATAAAGGTTTACATAAGCTAATCCCACCACCTCAGTGACTTAAATCTCTTACCCTTCTTTCCTTTGCCTCCTTTGCTTCAGCTACACTGGTCCTGTTCTTGAGCATGCCAAGTACAGTTATACCTGAGGAACTTTGTACCTGTCATTTCCCCTGACTAGAATGTTCTTTCCCGGGTAGCCAAATTGCTTACCCCTGCATGTCCTATAGTTCTCCACTCTCAAGATATTTCTTTATCAAAAATACTTCCCAAACCACAATTAAAAACAACTTTCTTCCCTTACAACACACCATTCCCCTTGCCTTCTTTATTTTTCTCATTTGCATTTATCATTACTGGATGTACTAGATATCTGAGTTGTTTTCTTTTTTCTTGTCACTAAATGTTCAGCTCTATGACACTAGGAGTTTTTTATTTCTTGCTGAATGCCCAGTAACAGAATCTGGCATGTATTAGGTTGAACTATATGAAAACATTATTTTTATACTTCAAATAGAGTTAAGTATCTGATTTCCATAGTTCAATTTAATTAGTAGGTTCTCAATAAATACTTTGTTAATTGATAAATGAATCAAACCTATAATTTACTTCCAAATTCCATTTTCCACCTACTTATAGTTCCTACTTATTACAAAGTCTTTTATTTGTTAAAGGTTATGAAGTTTGATACACTAGTTACAGGCATTTATATAGCCATAGAAAATTATAAAAGTGCGCTTGTACCTACTAATTGTTTTGGAATTACCAACCAATAGACAGTATTTGTTCTTTGTCTTTTAAGAGCCAGACTGAATAAGTCAGGTCTGAACTCTTAGTGGTATCTCTGAACTCAGCTGCTTGGGGCTAGTCTCATGGTCTTCATGTGAACCTGCACACTGACCATGGCAAAGCATCCTTTCCTACCTTTGACTTAGATTTTCCTCCACTGATTATAAAAATTCACAAGCCAAATGATATTCATTGCAATGAGATAATTAACATTTGGTTACATTTGGACTGAAAATGAATTTTCTTTCAGTTCCATAAAATTCTAGCATGCAACATGTACTACAGTAAATAATTTTAGATGCCATCACAGAAAAAAAAACACATCTTAATGGATCAACACAATAAATGTTTGTTTCTCATTTGTGTTATTGTACAATACAGGTAAACTTGGTGGCTTTCTTCTCTCTCAGCCTTTATTCAGGGGCTCAGACACCTGCCATTTTTGTGGCCCCACCTTCCCATTTGTAGAATTCTCTCCATTTATTCAGTAGCTGAAAGAAGAGGATAAGGATCCTTTCAGGGAGGGTTTACAGTGTGGTCTGTATTAGAGGTCCCTAGGGAGAGAACCAATGGGATGAAGTGTATGTGTATAAATGTGAATGTATATGTATTCTTTTTATCTGATTTTTCTGAGGAGTTCAGATACTTATGCAAAATCTTATCTTGTTTCTATTTTTATTAATTTTAAGAGCATATTTTAAAATATTCAATTGCATTTTAAAAAGATAATCAGCATTCGTCAAAACATAAAACATATATATATATATATATATATCCCTACAAGCTACATAATTCTATTTATATGAAGGGTCTGGGATAGACAAATCTATAGAGATAGAAACTGAATTAGTGACTGCCTAGGGCTGAGGGTGGGAAGAGGGTGAATGAGGAGTAATTGCTACAAGGTTTCTTTTCAGATGATGGAAATGCCCTAAAATTACATTATACCAATCGTTTCACAATTCTTTGTACTAAAAAATCATTGAATTATACACTTTAAATAGATGAATTTTATGTAATGCAGATCATATCACAGTATCCTTTTTTCTTATAATAGAGCTAATATACTTGAATTAAGTTGTTTTTTGATAAAAGCTTTGATATTACCTTCTAACTATTTCAGTCAACCAGTCAGTCAGCAAGGTAGTCAATGGACATTTCTCTGTTACCAGTCTACTGAGAATTCTTTAGCTCAATTTAGACAGAAATCACAAATAGGCGAACTGTAGTTCACTTAGTGTTAGCAGCTCTGAGCTTTGAATTCAGTGGCTCTCTGCTGGCTCTGAATTAGCAGTTCTCCCCTCCTGCTCTTTTAGCAGCCAGAGCCAACAGTTACCAACAGCTTTCTGTAACTCTCCATCTCTCTCCCTCACTCTCTGGCTAGTCACCCTCAATGTTACTAGCACTGGCTGCTTGCCGTTTTTAATGTTACCAGCTTCTAATGTAACCATCTGAGTTCACTCCAGATAGAAAGCACAAAAATATACCCTGCTCATGGATAGGCAGAACCAACATCATCAAGATGGCGATATTACCAAAAGTTCTCTATAAGTTTAATGCAATGCCAATCAAAATCCCAGCAGCATTTCTTGTAGAAATAGATAAAAGAATCATGAAATTCATATGGAATAATAAAAGACCCAGAATAGCAAAAACAATGCTAAGCAGGAAGTGTGAATCAGGCGGTATAGCGATACCAGACTTCAAACTATACTACAGAGCAATAGTAACTAAAACAGCATGGTACTGGTACCAAAACAGGCGGGTGGACCAATGGTACAGAATAGAGGACACAGTAACCAACCCACAAAACTACAACTATCTTATATTTGATAAAGGGTCTAAAAGCATGCAATGGAGGAAGGATAGCATCTTCAACAAATGGTGCTGGGAAAACTGGAAATCCATTTGCATCAAAATGAATCTGAATCCCTATCTCTCGCCATGCACAAAAGTTAACTCAAAATGGATCAAGGAGCTTGATATTAAATCAGAGACACGGCATCTGATAGAAGAAAAAGTAGGGTATGATCTACATACTGTGGGATCGGGCTCCAAATTCCTCAATAGGACACCCATAGCGCAAAAGTTAACAACTAGAATCAACAAATGGGACTTACTCAAACTGAAAAGTTTTTTCTCAGCAAAAGAAACAATAAGAGAGATAAACAGGGAGCCTACATCCTGGGAACAAATCTTTACTCCACACACTTCAGATAGAGCCCTAATAACCAGAATATACAAAGAACTCAAAAAATTAGACAATAAGATAACAAATAACCCAATCAATAAATGGGCCAAGGACCTGAACAGACACTTCTCAGAGGAGGACATACAATCAATCAATAAGTACATGAAAAAATGCTCACCATCGCTAGCAGTCAGAGAAATGCAAATCAAAACTACCCTAAGATACCATCTCACCCCAGTAAGATTGGCAGCCATTAGAAAGTCAAACAACAATAAGTGCTGGAGAGGATGCGGGGAAAAGGGCACTCTTGTTCATTGCTGGTGGGACTGCAAATTGGTGCAGCCAATTTGGAAAGCAGTATGGAGATTTCTTGGAAAGCTGGGAATGGAACCACCATTTGACCCAGCTATTCCCCTTCTCGGTCTATTCCCCAAAGACCTAATAAGAGCATGCTACAGGGACACTGCTACATCGATGTTCATAGCAGCACAATTCACGATAGCAAGATTGTGGAATCAGCCTAGATGCCCTTCAATAGATGAATGGATAAAAAAAATGTGGCATTTATACACAATGGAGTATTACTCTGCATTAAGAAATGACAAAATCATAGAATTTGGAGGGAAATGGATGGCATTAGAGCAGATTATGCTAAGTGAAGCTAGTCAATCTTTAAAAAATAAATACCAAATGACCCCTTTGATATAAGGGGAGTAAACAAGGACAGGGTAGGGACGAAAGTTTGAGAAGAAGATTTACATTAAACAGGGATGAGAGGTGGGAGGGAAAGGGAGTGAGAAGGGAAACCGCATGGAAATGGAAGGCGATCCTCAGGGTTATACAAAATGACATATAAGAGGAAAGGAGGGATAAGACAAGATAATACAAATCGAAGAAATGATTTACAGTAGAAGGGGTAGAGAGAGAAAAGGGGAGGGGAGGAGAGGGGAGGGGGGATAGTAGAGAATAGGACAGACAGCAGAATACATCAGACACTAGAAAGGCAATTTGTCAATCAATGGAAGGGTAACTGATGTGATACAGCAATCTGTATATGGGGTAAAATTGGGAGTTCATAACCCACTTGAATCAAACTGTGAAATATGATGTATTAAGAACTATGTAATGTTTTGAACGACCAACAATAAAAAAAAAAAAAGAAAGCACAAAACCCGCAAGATAAAAACCATGCGAAAGCGGTTTTATTACTACTTATGCTGCAGCATAAGGGGCATCCATATACAGACTGTTCCCATAAGGCTGCTTTAATAGGAAGAGGAAAAAAAGGTAGGTTTACATATGCGCAGTGTTTTGTTTCATAACCACAGACTTTTTGCTTAGTCATGAATAGGGGAGGGGCTCCTCACAACCTGAAGTAAGGCTTCTAAAGCTGATGCAGAAGGTTGGAGCTAGGCTGTGGTGAGGAGTCATGTGGGATGAACCCATAACCAAAATTTGCTTCAGCCAAAGCAAGAGTCTCCAAGCGGCTGTGAGGCATGTGGGGAACACACGGCTGTCAAAGATGGAATAAAGAAAAATAAAAAAGTACCCCTTGGGGAGCTCCAGACCCTTCTAGTCTGTTTAGATTGAGGGTATACACTACTAGTTCAAGTACCAAACTGTGACCTGGGAATGGCAACACAAAGATGACTGTGACCTCTGTCTTCAAGTTCACAATTTAGCAAAGGGATCAAACTAGTATGAAGTACAATGTGCTGTATTTTGGTGCTATAACTTAGATTAATGCAAGACAGAGAAAGGCTGGTAATAGATATATTTTTAATATCTAGGACAATTTAATTTTCTACTACAAAGAGAGGCTTTTACTTCCTTATTTTCAAGAAGGTGTACACTTTACACATTTTTCTTAAAGAATTTCCCCCTCTCTCCATTCATTTCATTAATTTACATATTAATTTAACAAATATGTGCCAGTTAGGTTGTTAATTCGGAAATGGTCACATATACAGAAGATTATAACTGATCATGCAAATTCCATACTTAGCTTGAAAAAGTTTCAAAGGCTTAGAGAAGGTGATAGCTGACATTGGTCTTAGACCATAAGAATCAAAAGGGAAGAAGATCAGAACAGGATACACAAAAGTATAAGCATAAGAATATGAACTATATTTGAAGCTTCTACTTATTTCCATGTCTCTCTCTTAATCAGTTAATATAAACATTAGCTGTGGGAGCAAACAACCCCCCCCCAAAGTTTTAGAGACTTGACCACAGCATTTTTTTTTTCTTTCTCAAGTGAAGTTCACATGATAGGATCTAATTGCTGGGGTTCATTCAGAGAGTTTGCAATATTCAACATGTGACTTCCAGTGTCAGCTTAGGTATTGATATATAGCCAGAAGAGGGAAAAGTGGAGGATTGAGTGGCATGAGAGGTTTTCCTGTGCCAGAGCTAGACATGGAGTATTTCACTTCTGCTTGCCTTCTCCTAGCCAGATCTGTGCCTTAAGGTCCCATCTAAATGTAAGGGGATATGGAAACATAATTTCTAGGTAGGCTGCAGCTTCCTGGCATCACCATAGCTCTGTTTCATAGAAGGAAATAAAAATCTTTAATGGTTTGATAAAGAGCATGTTTTCTGACATTTTCAAATGAATAGTGTTTTTCTTTTAAGTCACAAAGTGCAGAGTTGCATCTGTGGATTATTATCACTTTCATCAGTTTGCTTGCAGATTAACTGAATAGGCTGCAGATGATCACAAAATATTTTAGAATTATTTCTTGACTTGAAAAGACAAATACATATTGTTCAGAGTATCAGATGAGGCCTGTTCAGGAATAGTCTCTAGGGTAAAACTTCACTGTGGTTTGTTCCACCCCATAAAATATGTGTTCAATCTTATAGCGATCCAGAATTTACTCTTTTATCTGAGTTCCCACAAGACCCATTGAGTGACTCATAACCAATTTGAAAACTCTAGTATCTTGAACTAGATCCGACTGCCTAGGGTTTTGTTTTGCTTCTCAAACTTTTGAACAAAACTGAAAATTCAAGAACCTTCTGTATAGCTGGATAATCTTGGAAGAGAAGGAAAGAGCTCTGCTATCCCCTAAGTGCATCTTTAGTTCTAGCTCCCACATCCTATGTATACACTTAAACACTCCCTCTTTATTATCTTATACATCTCTCTTAAACAATATTCTTTTAATTCTTCAAACCTTTTTCTCAGCTGCCATTTTTCTTTGTGGCATTAAAATAGCTTTGATGAAGTTCATGAAAGAATTCAGCGATTTTATGTTACTTTTACTCTTGTTTCTGTTTATGGGAAAGGGTATTTATGGGTGGCATTCCTTTAATTGGGTATTCTTGTGAGAATCAAACAGACCCAAGTTTTAAAATAAGATGTTCATTACTAAGAACTGCCTGGCAGATAGGAATGAATGAGAAGTGGGTATTTATTACACAGATTAGATGGAGTCTGGCAACCATCATACTCTTTTTAAGTTGTGACTATCCTTTTAAAATCTATTTTTTAGTGGTTGTTAGACCTTTATTTTTTATTTATTTATATAAGGTGCTTCACACATGCTAGGTAAGTACACTACTACTGAGCCCAGTCCCTCATAACTATTTCTTATTAGGTATTTTTAGTTATACATAACATTAAGATTAATTTTAGGGCTGGGATTGTGGCTCAGTGGTAGAGTTCTTGCCTGGCACATGTGAGACACTCAGCACAATCCTAAGCATGACATAAAAAATAAATAAAGTTAAAAACAACTAACTTCCTTTTTAAAAAAAGATTAATTTTGGCATAATTATAAAAACATGGAATATAATTTGCTCTAATATACTGTGTGTGTGTGTGTGTGTGTGTGCGCGTGTGCGCGCTCACTGTGCTCATGTGCGCATGTACATGCACTGGGAATTGAACCCAGGGCCTCATGTACATTAAGCTACTGGTGAGCTTCAACTCCAGCTGCACACTCAATCTTTCACACTTGAATATTACAGTATTTTATATTTTAATGTATACCAACAGTCCTTCTTAGAACTACCCTGTTTTTATGAAGGAAGGAATGTCCTCATGAGAGGTCAGGGAGAAAGGAAAGGGAATATTGACTTACCTCCCAAAAGGTGCCATACTGTTAATCTAATAAACTATTAAGGAACTATGGCTTAATATAGTTATCTGGGGAAATAAAACATTAAAGAATTAAAAAAGAGTATCAATGTTGAGACTTCAACCTTCTTTAATTACTGATACATAACATAACCTTATTATCAAGGAAATGATTTCTTCATTTGGTGCCTATTAATATGCCAGGCACTATTTGATGTTTTATAAATATCTGATTCAATCACGTGAAGAAGGCATTATTATCCATATTTTATTTATTTATCTATTTATTTATTTATTTCAGTGCTGGGGATTGACCCCAGAGCCTTGTGCATGTGGGCAAGCACTGTACCACTTAGTGCACTCCGTGCTAGCCTTGGTTTAAAGGTGGTATATTAGTTTTCTGTGGTTCCCATAACAAATACCACAGACTCTGTGGCTTAACCAACATAACTGTTTTTTCTTAATTCTAGAGGCATCAACCACCAGACTTGTGAGTGAGAAAACCTGTCAGTTGACTCCAGCCCCACCCTCTGTCCTACAAAACTTCAGTTTTATGGTATTGTTTGGTATAGTCATAGATGACAGGAACAAATTTTTGTATTTGGAAAAATGGTGCTGCCATTATAGTATCTTAAAACATAAATCATTAAGTTTTAAACCAAGTAGTGGAAAAAGTTGGGAGAATATTGGAAAAAAGTGTTAGTGACAGTGAAGGGCTCTCAAGAAGAATGTGGGTGAAAGCCTTCAAGGACAAGTGTTAGCACATGCCTGAAGCACCTTGAGCAGGCTGTCACTGGGGCCTAAAGGAAATTAAGGAAAATGTAAGCAGAAGCTTTGGAATAAAGTGGCAGAATGCCTGGCAGTTCTGTCACTTACAATGAAAAATAGTATGGGAAGTAGTAAATTTATGTATTGATGACCTCTGGGCAGTGTATGCAATGTGCCGCCTGCTTCTTGCTACCTATGACAAAATGTGAGAAGGCAGAGGTAAGCAAAAGACTGGACTGTTTAATACAAAGGAGAAAATTCTCCATATAAAAATGTCAAATAAAACTGGCCTGGTTTCTTAGTTTTTCAGGAGGTCAAATGACTTGATATTAATAAATGGCTTCTGGGCAGATTTCACACCCAGAGCACTATCAGGGAATTGTGGTCTAAGGTGCAATCCCAGGGTGAGATTATAAAACTCTGTATTAAGTTCTTGGAAAGATCAAAGACAATGCTTCATAAGAAGTTCCAGACAGACAAGAGGCCCAAGACCTTAAACTCACGCCTGGGGCTCCTCCCCTACGAAATCATGGGACTTCTGAAAATCTAAGGGCATCACAGAGCAGGCTCACAGAAAACTTAAGGGGGAGAAGGGCTTATCTGGAGGAGATTTATGGGCATGACATTATCTAATGATATGAATTATAAATTAATTCACACAAACCCTACAGTATTTCAAAGATAATTATTTCTGGTGGAAGCATCCTTATATTGGACTAAAGGTGGAAGAGAGAGTACAATATATTAAGAGTCTTTGGGCTCCTAGTAATTTGTGGACAGAAAGCAGGAATAAGAATTTTTCTTAGGTGAAAAGAAGGAACATTCACAGGGAGGAACCAAGAACTCAGAGACTACAACTAAGAGTAATAGTGAACAATAACAGTGCAATAGGGCTGAGCCCTATTCAGGAAACTGACAACCTGTACCCCACTGGGCTTCAGAATTTCTATAGACCACTAACTAATGTGTGAATCAGTTTTCCCTCTTTCTGAATGCTAGTCCGTAGTGGTCATCCTATGTCTGTCCTACCATCCTACCATCATACGATGGACATAGTGGAGGTGAGGAAGTGAGCTCTTAACAAGTGTTTAGATTGAGAGGAATGGCATTCAAAGAATTGTACCCTAGAAATTGCACATGCAGGGTCTAATCTATACCAAGATCTTATTTAAGTGATGACAACCTGTTTTTCAAGTTTATTTTATAATAAGGCTAAGACTTGGAATTTTTCTGGGAGGAATATAGCAATAAATAACTGGAATAGAGTCATTATTTGTCAAAATACTCTTCATATCATTTTAAATTAAAAATTCTAAGAATAATTGAAATTGTTCAAGATATTATTCATATATAAGGTGATCCAGAGATATTTGTTTGGGTCAGTGATAGCATTGCATGATGAATGTGATAGCAAATACATTGTATATGTATGTAAGCATCTTCAAAAGAATGTTGAAGCTTTTTAGAAAAACATTTTGAAGCATATTTTCCAACGTGACTTTATGGTAAAGTCACTCAATGGTCTTCTTGAAGGAAGAGATTTAAGAAGTTTTCTCCTTATAAGTTATTATAATCTAAACTCCCAAAATACGTTTTGTTCAAACTTTCTACCAATTTTCCAGTACATCTAACCTGTATTGATTTTATTTTCTTGTCTTCTGAATCTTAAGGCTGCATTCAAGGCTTTATTCTGGAAACATCCCTCCCAGGATGAGCTAATTCCTGGAGTTATCTTTAAAAATCCCTGATGAACACATCTTTGATAAACAAATGAGCCAATCCAGAGACACTCCCAACTATCTCTTTTATCGAACTCTCAAACTTGAGTCAATATTTTCCATATCTATAATCACCCCATAGGCCAAACAGCTAAGGATTACCTCTGCAGCTGCTTTTGTGTCTTTCCACATATTCTGGTATATTGTGTTCTTATATTCATTGTTTCTTTTCTAATGTCCCTTGTAATTGCTTCTTTGATCCATCATTGGGTGTTTAATTTCCAGAAATTTGTGAATTTTTCAGTTTTCTATTCTTACTGATTTCTAATTTCATTTTGTGGTCACGGAAGATACTTTTAAAATCTCTTTTTAAATTTATTGAAAAGCTAAATTTATTGAAATAACTTGTGCCTGATGTTTGGTCTGTCCTACAAAATGTGTCATGTACACTTTAGGAAAACATGTATTCTGTAGTTGTTAAAGTTTTTCATATTTGTCTGTTAGACCTAGCTGATGTACTGTATTGTTTAAGTCCTTTGTTTCCTAAGTTGTCTTCTGTTCATCTAATCCATTGTTGAGAAAGGAATATTGATATCTTCAGTTATCATTGGAGAACTATTTATCTCTTCATTCTGACAATTTTTGTTTCACATTATTTCAATGGTCTGTTATTGAGTACATAAATAATTGCAGGTATTCTCTCTTGTTGCTATAATGAATGTCTCATTAATGTATAATGACCTTTGTCTATTGTAATCTTTTAAAAATTAAGGTCTACTTTGTCTTATAGTAGCATATGCCAGTCTCTGTCTTTTGATTAAAGAGTTTAATTTTTTACATTTAAAGTAATTACAGATGCTCCTTACAATGTGGTTAAATCCCCATAAATCCATTATAATTTGAAAAACACCATAACTCAAAACTTCACTGAATAACCTAAACCTTCTGAATATAACATCATAGTATATTTAAATTATTGGTTGTTTATCTGGTGATCATGATTCATGGCTGTCTGAAAGTTGCTCCCTGGTGTGAGAAAGTATCATTACATACTATCAGCCTAGAAAATAATCAAAATTCAAAATTTGATGTATGGTTTCTACTTTGCAAGTATGGATTTTGTACCATTGAAAAGTCAAAAATTGTAAGTCAAACCATCCTTAAGTCAGGGATCCTCAGTGCTAAATAAGAACATGCTTCTTTCAATCTACTGTTTGCTGTCTACATACCTTAGAGTATGATCTTTTCTTTCCCTCAGCTTTTGCATTACTGTTTTTTGTTTGTTTAGTTAAAACATTTGCATTCCTTTCTAATTTCCTTTTAAAAATATTCTTTAGCTATTTTCTTTGTGGCTGTTATGGAGGATTACATTCAATATTCTAAGTGCTCTAATTTGAATTTATAGTAGCTTAACTTCAATAATATACAAAACCTTTGCTCCTTTAATAACTTCATTTCCACTCCTTTCAGTTGTTGATGTCACAGATTAAATCTTTTTAAATTATGTAACCAAAAACATAAATGATTTGTAATGACTAGACTATTAAATTATGTAGAAGACAAAATGTGAAGTTAGCAATTCAAAGTTATAATAATACTTGCTTTTAGACTAAGTGCTTTTTATAAAATATATATTGGTCTCTTAAAAAAGGGAGAAAACAAAAATTAAAGTCACACACCATTGTTAGAATAATAATAGTTTTATACTGGTCCATGTAGTTACCTCTGCTGAGCTCTTTACTCTTGATATAGCTTCAAGCTACTACCTAATGTTATTTCATTTTAATCTATTGGATTCCTTTTAGTATTTGGGAAGTTTGGGGCCATTGTTTCTTCAAGTAGTCCCTTTCCCTTTTCTATTCCTCTTTTCCTTGTGAGACTCCCATAACATGTATGTTGGTCTAATCAATGGCATCTGTTAGGTCCTTTAGGCTCCATTTGCTTCTCATCAACTTTCTTCTTTCTGTTCCTCAGACTTGATAGTTTCTATTGTCTTTATCAAAATTACTAATTCTTATGCCTGTCCATTCCTGCCTTTAAATTCTTCTAGTGAATTTTTTATTTCAGTTAGTATAATTCTGCTTCAAAATTTCTTTTTGGATTCCTTTCAGGTTTTCCATCTCTTTATTGATATTTCCATTTTGTTCGTATGTCATTTCCCATTCCTTTTTCACTTATTCCTTTACTTCTTTGCCAATTATTAATATAATTATTTGTAAAATCAATTTCTAGTAGGTCTACCATCAGATCTTTTATAGAAACAGTTTCTTGTGATTTATATTCTTCCTTTAAATAGGGTATGTTTTTCTGTTTCTTTGTATGCCATGTGATATTGTTGTTTTTGAAACAGGAATATTTTCATCTACCAATGTGGTAAATTTCTAATTGCATCCTTTCCCCTTCCCCAGAGTTTGTTCCTTTTTGTTTTTGCATTATTGTTGGAGACCATGTCTCTCCTGAGAATCAGCCTAATGGATAAACTTAAAGTCTCTTCAGGTCTTTTCTGACTCTGAACTTCTCCTGAGCATATGCTAAGACATTATAATTTCACTTGTGTATACAGTTGCTTTTGGATATCCTAATATTCAATCTCTTGCTTCCAAAATAGGAAAATAATAAATGGGTCTTGACTTTTTAAACATATCAAAAGTCACCTTAACTAGATGGAGAGGAGATTACAACCACAGGGGAAGATGCAACAACAACTGCTGCCTCTTTGCCTGATCAGAGATAGCAATCAGAGATCAGAACAGAGATCCTGACATTTTGAGACAGGGTCCTCTTTGCTTACTCTGTCTCCAGTGATCTGTGTGAGCTGCTGCAGGGATAGTATACAACTGCCTACAATAGGGCTGAAGGATGGGAATGAGCAGCTGGTAGGGTAAGAGTTGAAATTGACTGGACTTTACCAGATTACTTTCCAAACCTTCCTCTGGAATTTTCAAGCTATCAATAGATTCCAGATTTCTAAAACAATTATACCAAACAGATTCTGCCAATGCAATTGTTATCTCCGTGGGAAGATATATTTCAGGTGCTTCCTCCTCTGCCATCTTCCTGGAATTGTCTCTTGACTTCTTCTAATATGTTATTTCTTAAACACTAACAAAGTATTCTGAAAATAGTATCCTGTTCACATGCCCCTTATCTATTATGTTTGACAAAGATGTAACTGCTGGGATAGCTTTGCAAAATTGAGCAACAGTTTCCTTCTTTTACTGCAATCACTTGTCATTGTATACTGCCAGAATAATATCATAACTGAAATTTAATTGAAATAGGGCTTATGTATTTCAGAATCCACCGTGTCTGGTTCATAGAAAACAATGTACTTATTGAACAACTTGTCTCACACCAGGGACTGTAGTTCCTCATTTCTACTTTTTTCTCCAAGTTGTTGTCTTAGGAGTATAAACCCAGTTCCTGCTAGCCATTTTCCCTGATGCCTTTATGGTGTTACTAGGTGAACATTGATTAATTCAGCTTGTCAGTAAAAAGACAAAATGCAAGAACATCTGATATCTGGAAGTTTTACTGATAATTATGCTACTATTAATTTCCTACCCTAATTCCCTCATTCCTACACAAACCTTTGATTTGGTTAGTATGAATTGCAATAGCATCTCTCAAGGGACATGACAATTCTGATCAATAAATTCAACTGTTACCTCTAATTCTTCCTTCACCCTAATGTTGATTCACCCTTCTTCCTCTACTGATTTAAAGATTACATTGTTCCTGGTCTCAGGAATCTTCCACTTAGAAGGATATATACACACATAAATAATTATGTTTCAGTGTGGTGGGTATAAAGCTAGAGATTTTCATAAGATATTAAGGAAGCAACAACAACAAAGGAGTATCTAACCAAGAGTGAAGTAGGGGAAACAGAAAAGAAGGCTTCCTGAAGTTGGTGGTCCATAAGCTGAGTCAAAATGATGAGAAGAGTTAACCAGGTGACAGTAGGGTGAAGGGAACAAACAAAGGCATTCTAGGCATAGGACATCACTGAACTAAAAGCAGAGGGCAGTGTTTAGTCAGCTTTGCGTTGCTGTGACCAAAAGACCTAACAAGAACAGCTTATGGGAGGAAAAGTTTATTTTGGCTCATGGTTTTAGAGGTTCAATTCATGATCAATGAACTCCATAACTGTGGGCCTAAAGTGAGACAGAAGGGCATGGCAGAGGAAAGGCAGCTCATGATAGCTGGGAAGCAGACAGAGAGAGAGCTTCACTCACCAGGGACAAAATATAAACCCAAAAGCCATGCCCATCCCCAGTGACCTACTTCTTCCAGCTATACCCCATTTACTCACAATTACCACTCATTAGTCCATTAATGTGGATTAATCTGCTGACCTGGTTGCAGCTCTCATAATCTGATCATTTCACCTCTGAACATTCTTGCATTGTCTCACACAATGGGGGACACCACGTATCCAAACCATAAGAGGCAGTAAATAGTGTGATGAATGGGTAAAACTGCAAATAGTTTGAATTTGCTAAGATGTAAAGTATAAGGCAAAAGGCAGTGAATATTGTACGTGTGTGTGTGTGTGTGTGTGTGTGTGTGTGTGTGTTGGGAGGGGTGTCTATGAAATAGAGGAGAAGGCATTGGGCTTTGTCCTTTAGATCAAATCCTTCAAAAATCATTTGAGGACACATCTATTTTTTTCTATGTCTGTAAATGAATTTATGGTTTTTACTTTCTCATCTTAATAACATTTATGAAATCATGAGCTATTAAGGTTACCTATTTGATGGTTTGTTAGAACTCACATTCAAATAATTAAAAAAAACAACTATTAAATATATTACTGAAGCTGTTTAAAACACTACTCTTTATGCTTTGGGACTATTCACTTGGATGATTAAAGAACCACTGAAGAGCTCCAAGTAGTGGTGTGACATGATTAGATTTGCATTACAGGGCACAGACCAGTATTAGTGTAGAAAATTGATTTGGGGAAGGTAAGATTGATGTCAAGGAGACCAGTGAGAGAACTCTTACAGTTACCCAGGCAAGGACCTGAATTAGGACATCAAGACATCATGGGGAAGTGTTGTTTCACATACTTGCAGCATGTCAGAGAAGTGACTACGTACTAGGGATTCAGCAGATCACTACGAAATCATTACCCTATGAAGCTAATATTTTAGTGGGTGATGTGAGAGAAGACAATAAGCAAGAAAACATAGTAAGTAAAATAGAAAAAAAACTGAGTAAATGACTGGAGGAGATAGGCAGTGAGGGGTAGATGGGAGAAGGGCTGGAGAAGATAGTCACTTAAATTAGAATAAAAATGGACCTTAATAATGAGAAGGAACCAACTACGAGTAGGAAAGTCTGAAGCAATTAGATTTTAGAAATATTTTGGACATAAAATCAAATGGCCTGGGATGATTACTAGGTCCAAGAGAAAAATTAAGGGTTGACCAATTTTAAATTTATATTATGTACTCACATCTCATTAGTCAACATAACTGGGCCTGCTTCCAAGTTCCATATAGCCTGATCTCACTTCCACCCTAATCTCTATTAATCAATTTAATTTTTGTATTAGATGTTTGAATATTAAAGCTATCTTTTTTGAAAAATTTACTGCTCATCATTCTTTGGTTTAATGCCAAAAATTCCTCATCTGAAATGTCTCCACATTTTTTTATCTCACACAGAACAATGGCCCATTCAGCTATCAAGTACACCATGGTATCACCCATGTAAAATCTGCTTTTAGAAACCATGAACAAAGCTTTCAAACTGGTGAATTTAAATGAAAACTTGTGACTAAAAAAATAAATAAATAAACATACTCTGCTTATTTCATTCCAAATAAATTAATAAAAACCCTAAGGGTAGTTTAATGCAATTTTTATGCTAAATATATTCAATATTGTGTTGGAATGATGGCTTCCTTTAGCAGTGTTAGAGACTGCATACAAGAAGCATTTAATTATGAATGCCATAATTTGCTCAATTGATGTCTCTCTTTTATCTGCAAACCATAGATAATTTTCCCAAAATAAATGTAATCATGAAAATAATATTTAAAAGAGGAAAATAAAATGCATTTGATTGACAAAAACCAAACAGTGTATAGTCAAAACTAACTGCCCTCGTGGCAAATAAGCATTTTTTAAATTCAAGTGGCAAAGGTATCATCGTTCACTTAGGAGCTGTTTCCCAGATACAAGTTAGAGGATGTATTTTTATAAATAACTTGGGTTTTATTTTCAATGCGAAACTGATTTTAAAATAATATTAAATTTACTCATTTGTGCATTTTTAATGCTTTGCAGCAAGCCCATTACATAATACAACCAAAGGAATCTGGTTTTATGTACAATGAATTAATAAGGAGTATAAATTCCAGTCTCCTCCAAAAGCTAGATTTTAATCTAATGACAGAACCCATTGTCTCAAATGGAGTCCCTTAATGGAAAAGATAATGAAAGTGGTGAATATTTGAGGATTTCAACTGTCCTTTTATTGTTAATGTTGCACTTCTGAATTTTTCTACTACTTATAGCAGCTAGAGCATAAAACCAGCAAGTGTTTTTTTTTCCTTTAAATTTAGAATCAGAAGAGAGAATTATGCTTTTCTATTACATTTCTCACTTTATACCACTGCAAGAATGTATGGCATTTTTTGACCATTGTCTTTGTCTCCAACTTTTCCAAGTGCTGAATCAGGCAGTCAATATGCATTGGGGCCACAAACTTCTTCAGGGGTACACTTTAAATAATGGTCACCAGGAAAGAGGCCAAGGTGACAGACACAGCAGCTAAATCAATTGCCTTATGATGGAACAGAGAACTTATCTGGTTTGATTTTCACTCAGCCAAGATTCCCATTTCTACTCAGAATAAAGTAGACACGTTGTACCCAGGGATAAGCAACTATTACCAACTCAGGTCTTCCTGCCCCTCTTGGGAAAGCTCAAAAGACCTACTTCATACTTCTGCTCTTAATTCTAGTAGTGTTAAGAAAAAGCTAGATTACTTTTGATATGATGAATACTGAGATTGCTGTCTATGGAGATTCTCCATCAGTTGCCTTAAAATATACATCTACCAGTTCTTGAATGAAAGATTGACATAGATGGCTTTTAAAAAAGTGAGGAGCTCTTTTTATATCCCAATATCTATTTTTTAAGTCTATTAAGCTGTATGTATTACTAAGTTTGGAATGTAACACCAGGAAGGTAACTGATTTATTGTTGAAAGAGCTCTGAACTATGAGCAAGAGAACCTAAATTTTAGTCCACTTTTGTGGATTATTTGGGTATGTTGTTTATTCTGCTCAAATATTGTAATCTTCCATTTCAACTTTCCACCAATCCTTTCAAGTCCTACTCCATCGGTCAAACAACTACTTAGTTTTCCCATGCCACTGGATCTTCCTATCTCTACATCTTTGCTTATGCATTTTTCCTCTGCTTGTGATACCTGTCACTTGTTTCTACTTCTACCTACTCCCAATGCTCATTTTCCCCCATAAAGAGTTTATTTGGTAGTCTTATAGATCCCACAAAACTTCTTTAATAGTGTATGTGTTATAATGTTTATGGTTGCATATTTCCTGAGTCTAAGCTTCTTAAGAAGATGGCTCATATTTTATTAATTTTTGTCACTCCATTGCCTCATAGTAACAAATGTATTTGTTGAAAATTGAATGAATGAATGTTAAGAAATCTTTGTTTTCTTATTGATAAAATGGGAAAATTTTCACAGATTTTCCTGTTGCATTAAATTAGACACTATATATGAATATCTTTTGTAAACAATAATATGCTACAAAAATGAAGGATATTTTAATATTACCTTATGAGGGGAACTAAAACAATTGATTTGTCTCTAATGTAGAGTCAAGAGAGAAAATAAGTAATAAGAATAAATCATTACTCTTTGTTATGAGGCCAGCGTAACATCATGACTTGAGAAAGGTGCACTATATGGAAAATTCATTGCTTGAGCATTTGAAATCAGCTCTTCCATCTCTGAATCATTCATGTCAAATTGGTATGGATGGTAAGGGTTGACACTTGTCCTCAGTAATGATGAATGATAATGTCTGAATGGCACAATTTGGAGACTAAACTTTTTTAAATGTGTAGCTATCAAGCCATAAAGCTCCTTATAGATGTCCTCAAGCTGCCTATTTGTTCCCAATACTCTGATGACACTTAAAGAGCTAGTGAAGTTTTAAGTGAATTCATCAATGGTAATTGTAACAAGGCAGGTTGGAGGGAGAGTTTATTAGTAACCAGGCAATTCGCCAAACCTTTCAGCTTAGGCACTTGCTCTACAACCCAGCCAACATCAGAAGCACGGCAGTTAGCATGGTGTTAACACATAATAGATATGCAATAAGCATTTAGAATGAATGGAGTTAAGAGTTAGGACTCATATGGCTTTGTATATTTCTCAGAATGAGAAACAATAAGCAAAACATTAAAATTACAGTGAATTAATGTGTTTTCCCCTATTAACTACTAAATACGTGACTAAATTTGGTAGTGGTAGAGAAAATGAATCAAACAAAAACTCACTGTGTGATAAATGATGAGATATAAAGAGGATTTATGAAAATGTTGCACTTTTAAAATTTTTCCATGCCATTTTATTACTCTCAAGCTAATAACCCAGTATAACATAGACAGTAAGAGGTTAGCCTTCAGAATCAGACAGGGTCCAAACATTGGCAGTTTGGCTAATGAGTTGTATAAACTGGACAGTTTTTTTGACCTCTCTAGTTTTGATCATTATCAGTAAACTATAAATGGTTATAGAACTTAAATAAGATAATGAATACAGAACATTTAATGTAATACTTAGCTCATAATAAAGACCCAGTAAATGCTAGTCATCATTTTCTGCCTACCAAAGGCCCTAAGCAGAGTATCTACCCATTTCTCTTCTAGGGATCATTTAAACCATTAAGCCTCAGTTTCCTTTTCTTTAAAATGGGAGTAATAAAACTGACATCACAGGAATGTTTTGTGGATTAAATCAAATTATACATGTGAAATAGCACTATGGAATTATGTGGGAAAAGTAAGATATTAAGAGGGATATAGGAGATATCTTGAAAAGCAAGAGTTTGAATGCATTTCTCTGTTTTACCTCCTGGATATCTCCCTTCAGAAGTAACAAACAGATATAAAAACAAAAAGGAAAAAAAAACCTATGTCAGCATGGAAAATTAATAATGGGTGACATCTACATGCCAATTATTTCAAGAGTTCTGAAAGATAAAAGGGAAAATGAAGTAGATTGAAGATACACAAAATAAATTATTTCCCACATGTGAAGAATCAACACACCAAGGTAATACCTGGGCAAGACTTTAGAAACTTAAGAGCAGGAGGTGAGAAATAACAATGAGGCAGTGAGGAAGCATCATTTAGAAACTTAAGGGCAAGAGGTGAGAAATAACAATGAGGCAGTGAGGAAGCATCATTGGATCCACCAGTCCCACTGGAGAGCTCACCAGCTGCCAGAGATCTGAAAGCAAGTATCATGTAACAGGCTTAGTCCTGACTTACACTTAGGGGAGACATTGTCACAGTTGGTTCTTAATGAGAGCAACTGTGACAAGTAAAGAATGAGGACACTGTCCTAGTTAATTCCTGGCTGCTCACTCAAATACAAAAAGGAAACATTAGAACAGAGAGAAAACCCCTCTTGTGACTGCCTTTAGTTCTTGTCCTCTCCTAACTCGTGATCTGTAGACTAGAGACTCTCAATTCTTAAATATGCATCAAATTGAATGAAGGGTTTATTAAAAGATATATTGCTGGACCCACCCACTGATATTCCATACGGGAGCCCAAGAAGTTACATTTCTGATAAATATCGAGGAGATGCTGCCAGTTTAGGGACCATCCTGTGAGAACCACTGTTCTAGATCTGTACTGTCCTTTATAGTAGTCACTACTACCTGTGACTATTTAAAATAAAATTTAAATTAATAAAATTGAATTAAATTGGAAATTCAGTTCTTGGGTTGTATCAGTTATATTTCGAATGTTATTACCACATAGAGTGTGGCTACTATCTTGGAGAACACAGACATAGAATATTTCTTTTATCACAGAATATTTTGTTGGGCAGCCCTGCTCTAGTATAATAAAGTAAAACTATAGTGAACAGGGCCACCACCATGCACAACTGCAGGAGGTAGTTTGTACCATGTGATTGGATGTTCCTGGAGTTGTATAATATGGCAGAGCTTAAGATTTTCCTTTTTCTGTTCTTATGGATCCTAAAGATGGAAAGAAGGTTTCCCTCAGTCTATGATGGAACATACCTCAATCCCCCAAAATAAATAAGCCTCAACCTCAACTTCTCTCTGAAAGATGGAAAAAAGAATTGGATATATTAAATGATACCTCAAAAAAAAAGAAGACTTGTTCTGCAAAATTGAAACAGTGCCATCCTCTGACATAAAAGTAATAACAGAGTTTTCAGAAATACTAATGTCAAATGGATCTCAAAAGTGTTCAGTAGACTAAGGCTATGTGAAACCAGAATAAGCAGTTACAAAGAGTTGAAATATAAAACAATAAAGTCATCATGTACTTAAATAACATTCATGTCAAATTCAAAACTGTAATGGAGGTAAAAAAGACATTGGCTTGCAAGAAACCCAAGTCCGTGAAGTGGATGGTTTACTTAAAATATTCGGTAGACAGAAGAAATGTATAAAGAAAGAAAGATAAAAGAAAAATAAAACAGAGAGGAAAGATCCAAGAGATCCAATATATATATATATATATATATATATATATATATATATATATATATATATATAATAAGAGTTTCAAAGGTAGGGCATAAAAATGAAGAAAACTCATCAATAAAAGAGAAAGTTGAAGAAAACTTTTAGTTTTAAAATCTTAAAAAATAAATATTGAATTTTCTGAATAAGGACAAAATTCCTTAAAGAAATAGAGTTTTACAAATTTTTTTTTATAATTTCAAGCATAAGTCCTATAAGTAGTTAGATAGAAATTATATAATAAAACAATTGCTTACAAAGGAATAAAACTTGTCTGATATTAGAAACTCTTCAACTATAAGGACCTAGTAGACATTGGGGAAACATCTATAGAATGTTTAAGGAAATGAATTAGGACTCATTGTGTAGAGTTATATGCCCAGCCACAGTATGAAAGAGCATAGAAAGGAAGTCATTTTCAAGTATATCTTAGAAAACAAACTACTGTTTGAAATGATTGCTCAAAGATACATTTCAGTTGGTCAAGAATTGAATAATGACAAAATTATCAAGATGAGGAAGGAAAATATTAGTATAAAAGATTATGGAATATAAAATGCAAGTTGTAAGACATAAAATATGTTTTCAAATAATTCTCAATCTGGTTTTCACAATTTATACAAATACTAAAAGGTTAAAAGGAAATATATGAAATATACAATTACATAGTATAAATACTTTGTCTAAAACCTCGAATAATATAAACTGGCAAATGGAGCATGGGCTTGATTAGGGAGTTTGGGGAATCTAGATAATAAGCATGTTAATTTTCTCATTTTAGGAATGAAAATGGTTTAGCAGTCAAGAGCTTGAGTACCTTGTTCAAATGCTGCTCTACCACTTTTTATTTATTTGTTGTTTTTAGATATATGTAGCAGTAAAGTGTATTTTTGACATACTATATATACATGGAGTACAACCCATTCCAATTAGGATCCCATTCTTGTGGATCTGCATAATGTGGAGCTACATTGATCATGTATGCATATATAAGCAAAGTAAAGTTATGTCCAATTCATTGCACTATCTACCACTTACTTGTAACCTTTCGTAGTTACTTAGCATATAAGCATTAGGCTCCTCACCTCTAGTGGGAATGCCATAACATCCTAAAGTTGTGTGAAAATGAAATTAGCTGATGCAAATAATAAGATACTTGGCACCTATAAGATTTAGTAACATTAGCTATTAACTTATAATGGGAGAAATCAAAATTTACTCTTGAAAACAAGGAAATAGAACTAAAAATTATTTTTGTAACAAAATTGTGACTAAAAGAAGTCACAAACATATTGTCAAAATTATTTTAAAAGACTAAATATACTCTATGAAAAGAAAGAAACAGGATAAAATATATCAGTTATTTGAGTATTCCAGGAATTGATACTATAGAGCCATTAATATAAATATGTTCTCATTTTTAGGTGATATTCACATTAAAAAATACAAAAACAGAGAAAACCCAGTTTGAGGGAAATTATATGCCCATAGAAAACAAAAACAAAGATATAGAAAACTTTGCCAGGTGTTGGGATTGTAGATATATTTTTCTTCTTTTCTCTTTTAATTCATAGCAATAATGAAAAAATATTTTATAAACAGAAAAATGGTTATTTTATTTTAAGTAGCTAATTGTTAACCACTGTTAACATTTAAGGCTCTAGTACTCTAGAATTTTCCTTCACATGCATATATATATATCTATATATTTCATTCATTCATTCAATCATTCAAAGAATGTTTATTGATTATCAACTATGTCCAGGCTTTATTCTAATCTGTTGATATAGCAGTGGAAAAAAGGGATAAAAACTCTCCTGTTGGAATAGTATAAATAAGTAAATAATATAGTTAGGAGACTAGCATAATTAAGTGAAATATGTATTTTTAAAAAATGAGTTTCATAGAGAAAATATGAAATAGAAAAGTGGATAAGGATTAGTGGTTGCCGTTTTAAACAAGGTGATCTATGAAAGGCTTATTGACAAAAATTCTAAAGTAAGGTCTCACCAAGGGTAGACATCTACAGAAGGTGTTGAAGGAGATCATGTGTCTTCCTAAAGAAGAGAGTTCCAGGCAAACAGAGCTAGGAGTACAAAGGTTGTGACACAAATGAATGCCTTATGTTTTGGAGGAAGAATAGGAGACAATATGGCAGAAAATGGAGGTCCAAAGGAATCCACATTATTATAGCAGCCCCCCAAGACTAAAGTAAAACAACAAATGTTCTGCAATGGCAAATTGAGGTAGGAAGACTGTGAGAGAACACTGGTAGGCAACTCAAGAGAGATAAGAACCAGGTGAAAACCAGAAACATTAGTTTCTAGAATGAAAAAAGAATTAACAAAAGTAATAGACTATAGCAGAGCCGGGCACAAGATGGCTCAGTAAGGGGAGCTCCCCTCCAATGAGCCAAAAGAAATTCTCCTCCCGAGTTTAGGCTAAACAGGTGCCTCTGTCCAACTAATTTGTAATCTGAGCAGAAAATAAGCTCAGATGCATGGACTGAGCTTGTGGCACTCTCCAGTGGAGTTTGTGAAAGTGGGGAAGCAGTGACAGCTTAGAAAAATTCTGGACTTTCTGAGCAGGAGACTAGAAATCCTTTCAGTTTACCTTCATTTTTCATATTTTGCTGTTTATTTTTATTTTTGTTTATTTATTTATTTTTGTCTTGTTCTTGGTATACTTGCTTTTGCATACCCAAGACTAAAGAGCCACTTAGACTTTAGTTTTCACTGAATCTATGGTGTCATGAGTCAGTCTGGGCACAGGAGTGAGACAGTAACATACACTTGGGAGTAGATCTGTGTTTTGGGAGTTATAACTGTCTTTCTGACAATCTGCAGAGTGGAGAAGAGGGAAGGATTTCATTTGAAATTCACAATCTGAACCCTGGGACAAGGAGTATGGCTGACAGGGAGTAGAACTTGGCCAGATCAAGATCAGGTGGAAAACAGTGATCTACAATTTACTGCAGGGTCCACGTCACCTTCCCCATGTCCAGAAGGGGTCTGGAGGTAGAATGACACATCCCACACACCTCCCGCCAGCACATGAACTAAGGCTATAAGGAACCACAAAAGGTTCAAGGAATAAAACAAGAGGTGTGACATAAGCCAGATTTATCTACAGACTGTATAGGTGAGAGAGCCCTACCAGACTTACACCCCCAGTCACAATAACAAAGTCATTTGAAGGATGAAGTCTGCTCTGAATCTCATAATGCTCCTCTAACAGATGAGACCAGACAAGAAGGGGATGGAGCTCAGTATACAGACTCTCCTAACAAGTTTGGCCATTTAGGTCAGTATTTACAACAAACAAACAGCATGATATTTATGTCACATAAACATCATAGGTAGGAAGTTTAAAATTTAAAAAGACATTAAGAAAAAGATAACAAAATCTCTGTATAACTATTGTTGCATTAACTGCTTGATATAAATTAATTCCCAGTGTTTTCCAACATTTTAAAGTTTTATCTAATTTTATGTATTTTGTCAATAAATGAATCCTCTCTGATACCTGTTGTCTTCTTTCTCATTTCCATTTCCTTCCCCTCTTCTTCATCCTTTTTCCCTCCTCATTTTATGTTTCCCTTCCCTCGCCCAACCTTTTTGTTCCTCTTTTTTTCTACTTTCTTTATTTTTTACAGTATCACTGGCATCATTAAAGCTTAATCTTTCTAGCCTAGCCTATATTTTTTCTCATCCACTTTTTTTTCTTGGGTTAATAGAATTTTAGAGATCATCATTAATAATTTTTTGTAGCAGCTGTTATATATGGTTTGCACTTATATTACCCATCATTAATGGAACTTACTCTCTCTTCTCACATGGTACTGATGATTGAACTTAACACACTTTGATTATGCTGATCAGATGTGTTGAAACTAAGATATACTCTCATCCCAGGGATTATTATAAAGAGATAACTACTCACTAAAAGATCCCCATATAAATGAGGAAGAGGAATACATTTAAACAGATAGACAAATATAGGACTTCATAAAACATGGGGATACAGGTCAAGAAGATTCCTATAAAAGTTTATAACTCCTCCCCAATAACTGAATTCACAGACATTGAAATGAATATAATTCTGGAAAAAAAATCCAAAAAATAGGTTGTGAAAACATTAAAAAAAAAAAATCTAAAGAATGACCTTAAGGGAAAAAATATAGGATGCGAAAAAACATTTCAGTAAAGTTATATTCTAAAAAAGAATCAAACAAAAATCTAGGAAATGAAAGACACAATAAATCAAACTTTAAAATTCAGTTGAAAACCTCACCAACAGATTAGATTAGTCTTCAGCCTTTGAAGACAAGGTATATGAACTTGATCAGAGAGTAATAAAGAAAAAAGTAAGAAACCATTATGAGAATATACAAGAACTTCAGAACAACATTGAGACAAAACTTCATCACTGGCATCAAGGAAAGAGTAGAGATACTGGCTAATGGCATTAATAAACTATTCAGTGAAATAATAACAGAAATTTTCCAAATCTTTGGAATAAGATAGACATCCTAGGATGCATGTAGAGCCCCATAAAGACAACAAGAAACTCTCCGTGACATATTATAATTAAAATGCCAAATATATTGAATATGTCTAGAATTCTAAAAGTGTCATGAGAGAGAAATCAGGTCACACTTAGAGGTAAGCCAATAAAATAAATGTGGGTTTTTCAACAAAATCCTAAAATCCAGGAGGAATCAGAATGAATTATTTTCAAGCCCTGAAAGAAAATAATTGCCAACCAAGATGCTATATCCAGGAAAGCTATCCTTCCAAATCAAATAAGAAATAAAACTTCCAAAAGAAGGGCTTCACAGAGAAGTTAAAAACAAACACACCAGAGCCTGGGAAAGAATAAATCTCGGAAGAGTAGTTAAGTAAATGAGAATAAAGATTGAACTAAATATTAGAAAGAAATCCAAAGGGCAGGAAATAACAAATATCTATCTATAGCATTGAATGTAAATAGTTTCAATTCTCTAATTAAAAGACAGCCTGGCATGGGCTGGAGACATAGTTCAGTGGCAGAGGGCTTGCCTAGCATGTGCAAGACCCTGAGTTCAATCTCCAGTACAATACTGGAAAAAATGATTAAAGCAGATTGGTAGGTTGGATTAAAAACAAGATAGAACTATATGTTGTCTTCAAGAGACCCACCTCTCAGGGAAGTACGTCCACAGGCTAAAAATGAATGGATGGAAAATGTTATTCCAAATTGAACCTGAAAGTAACTAAGTATTTCATATCCAACAAAGCAGACTCCAAACCAAAACTACTTAGAAGAGGCAAAAAAGGTCACTTTATGCTAGTAAAGGGAACAATCTAACAAGAAGATATAATGGTTATAAATATTTGTACCCCAAATATCAGTGCCTATAATTACATAAAACAAGCACTACTCAACGTAAAAGATCAGATAGACCCCACTATAATAATACCAAGTGATTGTAATACACCTTAATCTCCAATACATAGGTCATTCAGAAATAAAGTCAATAAAGGCATATCAGACCTAAAATAGTAAAAACCAAATGGATCTTCTTGCTACTCATGAATCTTTCTTCAAAATAGACCATATGAAAGTTCACAAAGCAAGTCTTAGCAAACACACATAGAGATTGAACAATGAATGGGTCATAGAAAAAAATCAGAGAAGAAATTTTAAAATTCTTAGAATCAAATGAGAATAGAGACACAACATATCAGAATCTTTGGGATGCTAAGAAGGCAGTTCTAGGAGGAAAGATTATGAGTACCAAAAAAAAAAAAGAAAAAAAATCAGAAAGATCCCAAATAACCAAATTATACATCTTAAGGTCCTAGAACAACAAGAATTCCAAATTCTAAAATCAGTAGAATGAAAGAAAGAATTTAAATCTGTCAAAATTAATGAAATATGTAATAAAACAAAACAAAGAATCAAATTAACAGAGAGGTGGTTCTTTGAAAAGATAAAAAAGATTGATAAACCTAAGCAAAACTAATCAGAAGAAAGACAGATAAGACCCAATTTAATAAAATTAGACATGAAAAAGGATCTATTACCATAGACCTCACCAAAATCCAGAGGATCATTAGAGACTATTTTGAAAACTTAAATTCCAATAAATTAGAAAATCTAGAAGAAATGGATGTTTCTAAACACATATGGCCTACCAAAATTGAACAAAGAAGATATAGAAAACCTTAACAGACCAATAACAAGCAATGAGATTGAAGGAAGAATAAAAAGTATTTCAACAAAAAGAACCCAAGAACAGATGGATGAATTCTCAGCTGACTTCTACAAGACCATTTAAAGAAGATTTAATATAAATGCTTCTCAAATTATTCCATGAAATAGAAAGGGGAGGGACACCCAAATTCATCAACCTGATTCCAAAACCAGATTTATGGAAAGAAAATTACATACCATTATCCCTGATGAATATAGGTACAAAAATTCTTAATAAAGTGCTAGCAAGTCATATTCAAAATACACTAAGAAGAATGTATATCATAATCAAGTTGGTTTCATTTCAAGGATGCAAGAATGGTTGAACATAGGCAAATCAATAATATAATGCATCACATAAAAAGTATTAAAGAAAACAATCACATAATCATCTCATGTTGTTTAATAAAAGCTTTAACAAAATCCAGAAAACATTCATGATAAAAATATGAACAAAGAAGGGGATAGAAGGAACTTACCTTGAAATCATAAAGGCTCTCTACGATAAACCCAAAGCTAACATCATACTGAAGCAGGAACTGAAAGAGTGTCCTCTAAAATCAGATACAAGATAAGAATGTTCGGTCCCATCACTGCTATTCAATATAGTACTTGAAATTTTAGTTGAAGTGATTACATAAGAGAAGGAAATAAAAAGAATACAGACAAGAAGTAAACTGTTTGCTAATGAGGTGATCCTATTTTTAGATGATTTAAAATACAAGAATAATTCTAGAGCTAATCAATAAATTCAGCAAAGTAGCAGGATAAATAAATAAATATCAGTAACTAAATAAATATCGGTAGCTTTCCTATACACCAATAAAGAAATCACTGAAAAATAAATCAGGAAAACAATTTCATTCACAGTAGCCTTAAAAATAAAAATAAGGGCTGGGGTTGTAGCTCAATGGTAGAGTGCTTGCCTTTCACATGCAAGGCACTGGGTTTGATCCTCAGCACCACATAAAAATAAATAAATAAAATAAAGGTTTTATGTCCAACTAAAAATAAAATAAAAACATATTTTAAAAAGTAAAAATAAAATATCTAGGAATAAATCTAACAACTGAGATGTAAGACCTCTAAAATGAAAATTATACAACACCGAAGAAAGAAATTGAAGAAGGTACTAGAAGTTGGAATGACCTCCTGTGTTCACGAATAAGCAGAACCAATACTGTTAAAATGGCTGTTTACCAAAAGTGACATGTGGATTGAATATAATCGCCATCAACACAACAATGGCATTCTTCAGAGAACTAGAAAAAGTAGTCTTAAAATTCATATGAAAGAATTTACATCCAGCGTAGGCAAAACAAAAAGCAAACAAAAAAAACCAAAAACCTCTGAGCAAAAAGAGCAATGCTGAGCAATTATCTCAGAGTAATAGTAACAACAACAATACAGTTCTGGCATAAAATCAGAATAGAATAGAAGACATAGAGATGTGCTCCCACAGATGCAATAACCTGGTCCTTGACAAAGGTACCAAAAACACAATGGAGAAAGGATTGCCTCTTAAACAAATGGTGGTAGAAAGCTGACTATCCATATGTAGAAGAATGAAACTGGATCCCTTCTCTCACCCTGATCAAAAATTCACTAAAAATGGATCAGAAACTAGCTGGGCACTATAGCAATCGCCCATAATCCTAGCAATTCAGGAGGCTGAGACAGTAGGATCGAGAGTTCAAAGCAGCCTAAGCAAAAGAGCGAAGCTATAAGCAACTCAGGGAAACCCTGACTCCAAATAAAATACAAAATAGGATTGGGGGGCTGAGGTTGTGGCTCAGTGGTAGAGCCCTTGCCACACATGGCTGAGGCACTGGGTTTGATTCTCAGCACCACATGTGAATAAATGAATAAAATAAAGTCCATTGGCAAATAAAAATTAAAAAAAAAATAGGATTGGGGATGTGGCTCAGTGGTTGAGTGCCCCTGAGTTCAATCCCTAGTATACACCCCCCCAAAGGATCATAAACTTAGAAATTAGATCAGAAACTTTGAAACTGATATAAGAAAACATAGGGTCAACACCCCAATATATAGGTGCAGGCAGTAACTTCGTCAGTAGGACTCCCAAAGCTCCAGAAATAATACCTATAATTAATAAATGGGATGGCATCAAATTAAAACGCTTTAGCAAAGCAAAGGAAATAACATCAAAAAGAGAGCCTGCAGAAAGGAAGAAAATCTTTGCCAACTATTGTTCCAATAGCAGATTAATATCCAGAATATAGGAAAAAATTTAAAACACCTTAAAAACAACCCAATCAGTAAATGGGCAAATGAACTAAACAGACATTTCCAAGAAAAGAAATACAAATGGCAATAAGTATATGAAAAATGTTCAACATGTTTAGCAATCAGGAAAGTGCAAATCAAACTACACTGGGATTTCATTTCACCCCAGTTCGAATGTCAGTTATAAAGAATGCAAATAATAAGTTAAATTGAAAAAAAGAAAAAAAGAGTGCAAATAATAAATGCTGGCAATGGTACGAGGGAAAAGCAACAGTTAACACTGTTTGTGGATTGTAAGTTAGTATAACAACTATGGAAATCAGCATTGTTTCCTCAAAAAAACTAGGAATGGAATTACCATATGACCAAGTTATACCACTTCATATTTATACATAAGAATTAAAACCAGCATACTATAGCAAGGCATGCATCCCCATGTTTATAGCAGTGCAACTCACAACAGCCAAATTCTGGAACCAGCCTAGGTGTCCGTCAATAAATTAATGAATAAAGAAAATGTGGCATATATACACAATGGTGTTTTATTCCACCAAAAATTATGTCATTTTTATAAAAATGAATGAAACTGGAGAACATCATATTAACTGAAATAAGCCAGGCATAGAATATCAAGGGTTGTATGTTTTCTCTCATATGTGAAAGCAAGAGAAAAAAAAAGAAAAACAAAAATGAATCTCATGAAAATAGAAGGGAGACCAATAGAGTTAAGGAATAGGATAAAGAGAAGGGAGGAGAGAGGGAAAAGGGGAGAAACTGGAGAATGAAATTGACCAATTAATGGTATTTACATGTACAAATATATCACAATAAATCTCACTAATATATATAATTGTGATGCACTAATTTAAAAAAATTAAGAAGGCGCCAATATGGCTAGATGTAAGCAAGGAAAAGTAGAGTACTATATCAAAGAATCAGAGTAGAGTATCCACAGGGCTGAGAAAAGGTTTTGACTTCAGAGGGAACTAAGGGGTCTGTGGAGGTTTTTGTTTTGTTTTTGATTGTTGTTGTTATTGTTGTTTCCAGAGGAATAACATGGTTGTTTTTAGTAGGATAAATTTGACTTCTGTGATAAGATTTGCCCAAAGAGGTATAAGAATAGAAGCTGGGAGAACTGCTGGAGGCTATTGCAATCATCCAGGCTAAAATCATCCAGTAATGGCTGAAAAATAGACAAATTACAGGTATATTTCACAAAGAGAGCCACCACAATTCACTGGGTGATTGTATATTGGGTGTGAGAAAAAGATAAGTATAAGAAGGATGACTTTAAGACAGCTGAATGTGCGAGTCTGGAGTTCAGGGGAGAAATCTGGTTGAAAATAGAAGTTTGAGAGTTATCACTTTTAGGTGATATATTAAGTCTTAAGACTGAGTGAAACCGGCTAAGGAATAAATGCAGAAAAGAGAAAAGGTCCAAGTATGCCAAGCCTAAACACACTGTACTTCTTAGACTTTGAGAAAATGAGAAAGAATAAGCAAAGGAAAATGAAAAGGAGTTCCTGTGAAGTAGGATGAAAACCAGAAGAGTATGGGTTTAGCTCCTAGAGGGAGCTAAATGAAAGTACTTCATCCAGGAGGGGTGATGATCTGGATTAATGATAGAGCTGACAGGTCAAGTAAAACAAAGAATCAGAATGTCCATTTTAGTAATGTGGAGATTTTGTTGATAGCAATGAGGGACATTTCAGTGGACGCATATAGAACAAAAGTCTACTTGGAATGCATTTACCAGACTAGGAGAGAAATAGAATTAGCTCCTCTTTTGCAGGGCTGGAACACCGATTTCCGTATTTTCTTACTTTAAGTTAATATTTCTCTTCCTGTGTTAAAGTGGTGGAAATCGCAATTTCATTGCATTTCATTTTTCCCTATCCATGGAAAATTACATGATGCCCCCAACCTGAAAATTGCTGTGAAGTGGTTTGCTAAATGAATATGCCATTTACCAGCACCTTGAATAAAGTGGATCTCTCCAGCTTTCATGATCATGAAAAACCCAAGCAAACATGTAGATCCTATATTTAGTCTCTTTGGCTGCTATTTTTGTGATGTCTTCTTTAATCAATTGAGGAGCCATGAGAAAGATGGAGACAAATGACCGATTTTCTAAGCCATCTTACGTACATTTAAAGCTCATCTTGTTCTTTCTGGATCAAATGGAAAAACATTAGAGTTGAGCATCATTCATCGTTGCCATGGCTACAGTACCAAACCCTTATAGAGGACTTTTACTTTACACTCAGTATTCTTACCATAGCAACAGCAGTGTTGATTTGAAACAACTCACTAGATATAATTTATCTTTAACATTTTGTATAATTTCTATGGTATGTCTTGTTAATAGGATTACACTTTTGGTGACTCTTCTGCTCTTTTGAGATGACACATCTCTTCAAACGCATGTGAGAAAAAATTTAAGCTGCTCATTGCTTGCAGGAATAGAAAACTAACAGGATAGATTTGAATGTATTACATTCCCAGAGCTTTTACTGAAGATATTTAGGTGACTTTGAGTTCAAATTCAAGGTGTATCTGGTAAAAATTGAGTCAGAGTGATTATTCATTTTAGAATAATAGAATCATCTCCATTCTTTTGATATTACAAAATCACTTTCTTCTTTAAAGAATATTGATCTACTTTTACTTTTTGTTGTTTTATTTCTCCAGCACAGTCTTTTTTTTCACATTCATAACCTGTTAACATAGTGTAAAAATTGAAATTTTTTAAAAATAAATTAAACCAAAGGACCAGTGTCTTTGAAAACAACAGACTTGAGTTAAAAGGTCTTCTTCCTCTTTTCTCCCAGTACAGTCTCTTCTATTTGGGAAAATACATGGTTACAGTGACTACAGTATTACAAAGAAATACATTTTGGTGAGAGAAAAACAAAAACTCTTGGTTCCAAATGTAGTTATTCACTATAGACCATTTATTCATCTGGCTCTAGGCTATGGGAATTACTCCTAGCACAGAACTCCCTTTGAAATCCCTCACTCCCTAGGGGGTCAAAGATAGATGAGAAACTACCCCTATGAACTTGGCTTATGCATGGAGAACAAAGAGGTTAGTGGTGGAGGGTAACAGAGGAAAGGCGCGTGGGAAGGGTGAGAACAGCTCACTTCCTCTGCTGCAACAGGAGCTTCTTTCAATTCAAAGTGCATGCCAAGACAGATCAGGCACTCTACCAAAAAGATACAATAATTTAGTAATACAGTCTGCCCAGGCAGCTGAGCAGCTGGAAACGAGGGAGCTTTGGGATTTGCTATAAACGGTAGGGAAATTGGCTGATAGCCTCTCTCCTATATTGAGCAAAGGGAGCAAGAGAAAGGATTATAAATGTTTGAAATCAGAGCCAAACTGCATGGTCTGTTCTGGTCCAGAAGCTGCCAGGACTCCAGCATTCTTCCGCTTCTGCATTAAATGCTAAATTTGGCAGTGTGGGGGACTAATAGACTAGGGAACAACAGAGCTTACCTGGATGCATTTTCAGAAAGGCAGCTATTGATCTGTGTTTACAGGAGGGAACTTTATTACATGCTTTATCTGACACCATTCAGCATCTAGGCATAGCAAGTTTCTTTGGCTAATTGTGCAGTCAGAATAAATGCACAAAGGTCACTGCTGATACCTGGAATATGGCCCATGGAGTGGTTTTCAAACTTCAGTGATACTCAGGACACTCCAGTGGATGGCACATTGTGTTGCTGCCACAGGAAGCTCTGGGGTAAGCCACAGACACAAAGCCTTGTAATGTCACAGAAAAAGGCAGGCTTTGGACTAGCCAGATTTGTATCCCATACTGGCTCCTCTATTCACTAGGTGATCTTCTTCAGTGCCAATGTCATAATAATACCTACTCCAGAGGCGTATGTGACAGTTAATGAGATAGGATGACCTTGGACATAAAAGGCACACAGTAACTATTGGTTCCCCTTACCTAGTATGGGCTCTTTGTATTTGTTATTTTTTTAATGAATTCCTGGTACAGGAAACTGGTGTTTACTGAAATTATTTTCATATACTTTTGAAAGCTTTGATTTTCAACCTTGGAGAATTAAGAGAATGTAAGTTCTCTGTGGCTCATTATTATTTGTTTGACTCATACTTCTGTCTCAACACATAGGGCAACTGGAAAGACATTTTTAATACTTGGATAAAACCAAACATATTAGAAAGAGCACATGTACTCCAAGCCCAGGACAAAACAAACTAATAAGGTTCATGTAAGTTTACATTATAAGTGAATAAAAGTAGATAATGTTTCTCCTAATATTTCTTATAAAACCCAGCACTCCTTAAAAGCTTGTTGAGACATGTAGACCATATATATTATAAGAGTTTAACTCCTTGTTTTCTTCAATCAAATCAAGTTGATCTGAGATTTATATACTAAACCCAACTCTATTTAAACTATTTTGTATGATTCTTCGTCTCCATTTCTCTTATTTTGCTCAGTACCATAGAGTATCGGAACCCTAAATATTACCAAACCTTGTATTTCTTTTTTTCTTTATGCATATACTTTTTTCTTTCAGTGCTGAAGATCAAACTCAGGGCCTCCCCTGTTTTACCCAAGCAACATCCCAGCCCTCTCTACGTATACTTTTTATGGGAGGCCTTATTTTAAAAGAATTTGCTAGCCAGGCACAGTGGCACATTATTGTAATCCCAGTGATTTGTGAGGCTGAGAAGGGAGGATAACAAGTTCAAGATTAGCAAGGCCCTAAGCAACTTTGTAAGACCCCATCTCAAAATTAAATAATAAAATTAAATAATTTAATATAGCTCAATGGTAAAGCACCTCTGGGTTCAATCCCCAGTATAATAAAAATAACAATAATAATGATGATGATGATGATGATGATGATGTTTTATTTATATCCATAATTAGGTTAAAACATTTTCTTTATTTATGTAATTCTCAAGATAATTTATTGATTTATAAATTTGCATTGTACTTGACAAGATACAAACATGCATGGCAAGATTATTTATTTATTTATTTATTTATTTTTCTGGCACTGGGGATTGAACCAATGGACACTTTACTCCTGAGTTAGAGCAACCCCTCCCCTTTAAAAATATTTGTTGATTTTTAGAGACAGGGTCTCTCTAAATTGTCCAGGCCGCCCTGGAACTTTGGACCTGCTGCCTCAGCCTCCTGAATAGCTGGGATTACTAGCATGTGCCCTCACACCTGGCAAGACAATTTATTAATAACCTATCTATTTAGTGGGGTGTAGTCATTTGAAGAGTCACATTAAAAAATTTTATGTTCAAAAAATTATAAATATTTTTGATGTCCTAATAAATTCTGTTTTAGGTGAAATTTTTATGTACATTTTAACAATAAAATAATTTACTTCAAAATATTTTGTCAGTCTGTGTGCTCTGAAATCTTTCTGCAGCAGAACACATATATTAAGAATAGGACAACTTCTTTGAGACAGTCTCCTCTATTGGGCCTTGGTCCATAAAAAAAGTGTGATAGAAGACAAGAAGATCAATGTTGCTTTGAGTGCAGATGTTTACAATAGCACTGCTCATAGGGACACAATATCTAGGTTCAGTAGGAAGGTTGGGGAGCTGAGTCAAGATTATCCAGTGAAACTGAAAGAAAGTAAACATCGTTTCTGCAGGAAACCTTTCCTGAGCAGACTGACAATTCCATAGATTAAGATCAAATAATGGGTTAAAAATAAATGATTCTAAATACCTTGGGAAAAAAAGAACTTTAAATATCAAAAATATAGGACACATTTAGCCATCAATGACTATAGATATTATTACTGCAAATAGCAACTACAAATAGCCATTGTATGTACACAAAAATGTTCAAAGAAATAAAATGCCTAATCACAAAAATGAGTAAAAAAAAATTATCAGTAAACAGCAGGTAAATTAGAAAATTATGCATTTTGGGATATGAAAAAAATAACACTTGAAATTATCTAAAAGTTCAAAATGAAAAGGCTAACTTAACACATTTATATACAGATGAAGAGAGAATTAGTACATTGAAGGATAGATTTGAAGAAATAATCCAAAGTATATCAGAGGGCCAAAAAAAGCAGAAAATATGAAGTCATGAAGAAATATGAAGAATGGAATGAGGTTATCCTAACCAGAGACTTGGAAAGAAATAATAGGAGAAAGGAAAATTTTTGACAGATAATGGCTGATTTTTTTAGAACTAATAAAAACATAAATTCCCATATCTAGGAAACACAACTATTTTTCAAGCATACTAAATAAAAAGAAGTCCACTCTGAGATACATTATCATGAAACTGAAAGGTATAGAGAAGAGTTTCAAAGCAAGTAGAAAGAAAAGAATATCAATTTCAGAAATCTAAGCCATATATTATGTAGAGAAAAATGGAATAAGAACAACAATAAGTATATATCAAAAAGTAAAATAGTAGAATCAAATTTAAATACACATGCACACATATATAGTTAAAACAAATATAAATCAGCTAAATTCACAAGTTAAAAGGGATTTTTAAGAGGTAAGAAAACAAAATTCATTTTATGTTCTTCATAATAGATATAACAAGAAATAATGGAACATAAAAAAATAAAAGGATAAATATTAACTCAAAGGAATCTGCGGTAGCCATGCCAGCATTAAGCAAAATAGACTTCAGGCCTAAAGGCATTGCTAAGGATAGTCCAATGCCCTGGACTATTAGGAGGAGAGTCCCATGTGGGAACAGGAATGAACCACAGTAGATTTCCATACTTCACAGCACAAGTGCATTTTTCTTTGACATTGCTATGAAGTATTAATTATATTGGTACTTCTTTTTAAATTTTTTTTAGTTGTTGATATTTATTTATATGTGGTCCTGAGAATCGAACCTAGTGCCTTACACATCCCAGGCAAGTGTGCTACGGCTGAGCCCCAGCCCCAGCCCTTTATTGGTATTTCTCTGTTTGTTTCAGGAAGCCCACTACCTCCAAAGTTTCATGCAATTTGTCTTCCAAAGCAGTGTACTCACAGTTGAATACTGTCTTGGCTATTATAGGGTATTCAAGGTATCCTACTGAACATCTGCCTTTCCTGCAACCCTCCTATCCCCATTATATAAAATGTTTTCCTTCCTGATAATTTCAAGTCTAACTTCTTTTCCCATATCTGGTATTTTCTCCTCATTCAGTTTTGATTCTTCTCCCAAAAGCTTTTCTGTAGAGTGTATTTCTAGTCTGCTAAAAGTATGTATTTACTAATAATCCTGAGATTCTCAAAGATATTATCTACTTCCTGTTGTCTTGCTGCAGAAGTTTTTGAGTTCTGCTAGTTGTTCTCAGATTCTATTTTTCAGCATCCTCCTTGGGGCAGAGCCCCCTTCTTTTGGGAGTCAGTATTGATGGCAGTTTCTGAGTTGCATGCCTTATAGGCTCCATCAAATTTCCTTTCCCTTTATTACTACAGTTGAACAACTGCTGTCCTGTTCTGGATCCTGTGGCTATTGCATGATTTGACTATGTTCATCCACTGTAGGGCCATGGGGATTTCTTGATAGCTTTATTGAAGAAATTACCCACAGTCTTTTTGTTTTTTCGTTGCTATCATGTGCACATTTCATACTTTGACTATCTCTTGGTATTCTTTTCATGAGGGGACTTGGGGTGATTGATGTTTTTGAGGAAACACTGTGCTATTATGTTTTTGCCTTTGGAAATGCCAGGGAACTTTTAAAAGTACAAGTTAAGTCAAGTCAACTCCACACCAACTTCATTTCTGATTTGCTGTCCAACCCTTATTCTACCTATCCCCTGCTACTCTCTTGCAGCCACTGTGGCTTTCTGATTGCTCTTAGTAGCCTGATGAGCTTTTCAGATCTTCCAACTACCTACAATAATCTTTCCCCCAAAGTTTAAATAATTAACTCCTTACGGTCATTGCTAAATATGTGCAATGTTAGCTCTTCAGAAGGAGTCACCTTATAGCATCTTCCTTCCATTCCTTTCTCACTATTTTGCTTTATTTCCTTCATAGAATTTACTAATGTTTTTGCAATTATACTTTTTTTTCAGTATGGAGGATCAATCCCAAGACCTCATGCATGATAAGAAAGTGCTCTACCATTGAGATAAATCTTACTTAGTCCTTTTTATTTTATTTTGAGACAGGATCTTGCTAAGTTTCCCAGGTTGGTGTCAAACTTGAGATCCTCCTGCCTCAGCCTCCTGAATATCTGCAATTACTATACTAATTTTATTTGCCAGTAATTGTCTCTTCTGGAATGTAAGTGTCATGGAGACAGGATGTTGCATGTGGCATTACTGAAACTTTGCCACTGATGCACAGGAAGTGTTTTATCCATATTTGTGAAATTAATTCACATTTTCTAGTAATATCAATATCAGCATTGTTCTCTCTGGAAATGAAGTGTTTTGGCTTCCTAAAGAAGATCTAGTGACCAGACTGACAAAACTTATGATTTATAGTAGAAATTATTTTTTCCATAAGTCGTTTTTATCCTAATATGAAACTTTGGGTTTTATTGTTATTAAGGTATTTATATAAGTGATAAAGATGAGGGATAAAGATGGGTAAAAGATTGAACTGCTTAGGTTTGGATACTTACTTTGACATTTCTCTGAAATGTTAATAATGTTTTAAATAACTATTAGATTGAAATTCACACATACTTAGTTCTGTACCTTGGCATGAAATATCCACTTATCAAAAGAGAAGTATGAAATTAAATGAGACAAGTTATGAAAACAGTTTAATCTATATATTTTGCCTCAGTTTCATCTAAAGAAATAGTAAGAAAACAAAAAAAAATCTTTCTAAAATATACCTTTGAAATATATAAAGAAACAAAGGAGTAAAACCCACAATTTCCATGTCAAAATAACAATCTTTACTAAGTATGTAATATTATAACTTACTACTACATTTCTTTTTATAAATTAAATCCTCTAGGGAAGAATAGAGTTACTTTGGATTAGGCAGAGGGGAGTGAGGGAGGGGAGGGGGTATGGGGGGTAGAAATGACAGTAGAATAAATTAGACATTATTACCCTATTTGCATATATGATTACACAACCTGTGTGCTTCTACATCATGTACAAGCAGAAGAATGAGAAGTTATATTGCATTTATGTATGATGTGTCGAAGTGCATTCTACTGTTATGTATAACTAATTAGAATAAATTTAAAAAAAATAAAACTATCTTCATTTAGCATTATCTTCTCCAACTCCATCCATTTACCTGAAAATGCCATGATTTTATTCTCTTTTATTGCTGAGTAATATTCCATTGTGTATATATGCCACATTTTCTTTATCCATTTATGTACAGAAGGGCATCTAGGTTGGTTCCACAGTTTAGCTACTGTGAATTGTGCTTCTATAAACAATCCCCAAAAAACAAATGCTGAATGTTTTCTGTGATATAAGGAGGCTGATTCATAGTGTGGTTGGGAGGGGGAGCATGGGAAGATTAGAGGAACTCTAGATAGGGCAAAGGGGTGGGAGGGGGTAAGCGGGTAGAAAAGATGGTGGAATGAGATGGACATCATTACTCTAATACATGTATGAAGACACAAATGGTGTGAATATACTTTGTATACAACCAGAGATACAATAAATTGTGCTCTATATGTTTAATATGAATTGTAATGCATTCTGCTGATGTATACAATAAATTAGAATAAAAACTATCAAATTAATAAAAATAAAGCTATTGTCACAATAATAGAAAAATAGAATACCTTTTATGTGATAGTTATTGTCTAACTGCTTGACTTCTTGCTATGGTCCAAACGTTTGTACCTCACCCCCATTCACTGCTGAAATCCTAATCCCAAAGGTGATAGTATTAGGAAGTGAGACCTTTGGGAGGTGAATAGGTCATGAGGGCAAGAGTCCATGTGGATGGGATTAGCACCCTTGTAAGAGACCCTTCTATCATCAGTAAGATGATGCTGTCTGTGAGCTAGACAGCAGGCCCTCAGCAGACACAAAATCAACTAGTATCTTGATCTTGAACTTCCAAGCCTCTGGAATTGTGAGACATAAATATCTGGTATTTATAAGTCACCCAGTTTATCATATTTTCTTATATAAGCCCACATGGGCCTAGAAACTTCTATTACCTCTTCAATCTTTATAACACTTTTTAGGTGTATACTATTACTATCATCATTTTTCAAAAGTAGAAATATAAACATTGCAAGAATTTATTTTAAAGAATATACTAATTCTTTAAAACTTAGGATATAGTTTGACTTTTACTTATTATTTATTGCCACATATCAAACCAGCTCAACCTAATGGTTTAAAATAATTGCCATTAATGGGATCATGATTCTGGGTATTTTTTTTTTTTCTGGTCTGCCAGACTCGGCTTATCTTGGCAGTGCTTGCTCATGCACTGTGGTCAGTTGGCAGATTGGCCTGAGGCTGGGCCTGAATGGCCTCATTCACATGTGCGGAAGTTGGCTGGCATGATGTGGGTGACTGCTGTATTAACTATGTCTTTTTTATTTTGTGTTTTGTTTGGTTTGGTGTTCTGACACTTTGGGATGTTGCTGATTCTAGAGGGATTTTCCCTCCCAGGGCTAGCTAATTCCTAGATACAGTGAACAAGTTGCCTCTGAGCATGATTTTCCAATCCAAAGCCCATACCCCACCATCTCTTTTACCAGGCTCATACACTCTCGGCCACTATTTAGCTGCCCTAATTACCCAGGGCCAGGGACCAGATAACTAGGGACAATCTCTACACCTTTGAACCCTCTGAAGTTATTCAAACTATCTAATCCTAAACCTGTTCATCTCTGCTTTGTTTGTTTTGTCCTATGGAAATCACAATAAAGATTCTTGCCACAATCTTTCCTTACTCCTTCTACTTCCTGTCAGTCCCCACTGCTTCCCCCGAATCTCCTATTGATGTAACATGCCTCTCTTCTTGGATCTTTGAGTTTAACATTTTGTCTTTTCAGTGACAGTCATCTCCTGATCTATTGGCTTTACCATACCTAAAAAATAATAAAATCTACATTTTAAAACAACTGGATAATGTGTCATTTCATTATCTAGAAGGCCATTTTAACTTGGTCATATGTGGCAGGGTTTCAAGAGCAACAAAGAACCTTTCAAATCTCTCTCGTTATATCATTTTGCTGCAGTCCCATGCAGTAATGCAAGGCATGTGGCCACAGTGGAATTCAGCACAGGAGGACTGGTTGCAGGGAGGGGCGTGGCTACAGGGAGCTGTGCTCAGACCAGTTGGCTCTAATCCATCAACAACACAGGCTTCTCAAGAGGTTTCATATCAACCTCTCATTTTCTTTGATTTTAGTAATCTTTAGAATCTGGCCACTAAAATAAGCAAATAATATTTACCACTCTTGGCAAAAAATGCTAAAAACTGTTATTCAGTAAACCAAGCTTATACACTAATAACTAAATTCTCTTTTACTTAGGGAAGTAACTGCTTTTAACAAGAGGACTTGGACAATATAAAGTGATTGGGGATTATAACGATGGTCATTTTGTTCAAAATAGAGAAGAGATGGTAACCTATAATACAATTCACAGAAACTCTAAAATAATATACTGCCTCTAACAGTCTCATTATTCTTGATAATGAACATGGTCAGAAATCTTTTTGATAGAGATTTACGGAATCTTTTTCCCACAATTGGTGGACTGTTTTCAATTTTCTTTTCAAACTCAATCCCTGTAGCCTTCTTCAGCAATCTTCAAAATGAAATTCTGAATTTCTTTATTTCAGAATTCCTCCTTCCTACAATTACTCACCATTATTGTCATCCCAGACCAACATGCTCATGTTGAAAAGCACTGTGGGGGATTCAAGCTACCTCAGAAGAAAGAGAAAATAAATTGGAAAAGAATGCCAGGACTTGTTTCCTTCTAGTATTAGCTTATCTATAAGAAGAAACACACACACACACACACACACACACACACACACACAAACTGAACAAACAAAACTTTAATAGACTCTTAATATACTTTTCCCAAATTCTAGAAATAATCATGAACAGAAGCAGCATGTCCCTCTCCACACCAGAGCTTCTCTGCTTGTCCTCTTGGTAAATTAATCCCAAATTGTTCTTTTATTATAATAGTAATATTAGTATCCAGATGATTAGATGTTGTAATCTGATAGACCTTAGGTTGAATCTCAACCACTGACTAGGTGGAAAAACTTGAGCAGCTTAAGTTGTGAGTTAGTTTTTACCTCCACGAACTGAACATAATAAGCCATAATTATAATCTCTATAATCTTGAGAGAGTTCAAAGCTGCCTTGCCCTGCTCTCTACCTACTCTTCTATCCCATGAATGGCCTCTGTGGTGAGGACAGACAGAAGGGAGTCTTCAAGGACATATTGTAGTTTCTTTGGAAAGGGATGGATTTTCTGTGGGAAAACTGAAGTGGTTAGAATAGTAATAGGTGGATGCAGATTTTTTTCCCATATGGATTGGTGTCTCTTGGATTTCTCCTCTATCATTGTTCTTTCTTCCATCTCAGGATGCTGGTGGGATAGATCTGGCAGGGAGACATCTCTTTGGAAAATCTAAGCAGGAACCAGGGTGAGGTCTGGAAATAAGTAGAGCTAGGAATAAAACTGCTCTTACCAGCTCCCAGTGGGAGAACAGCTTGGGGCCTGGGGACAATACTCAATATAAAGTATAGATTTGTCTGTAGCAACCTATGGGCAAATGTCTATTAATATTCATTGTGGTTGCCCATTTATCAAAAATATGAGAATTTAATATTTTGTTTTAACTCTTTCCATCAGAAAATTAGGATTGTTATTAATAATCACATCACAGGATTGTCATGAGGATCAAACAAGATGAATTAAATATAACTTCTAATTCAGTGCCTAATAAATAGCACGTATTCATTATATGTTACTTGTCAATCCATAAAAACTTTGGTGTTTGAGGCTTGTAGTAATAACTAACTTTTTAAAGTATGGATCAGCAAATCATCTTTGAATTTGTTGTTGTTGTGTCCCACATTGACTATATTTCATTTTGCAAGAGTATATTATGAGTTAATCAGAAAATGAAAGTTCAATCTTGGCAAACATTTGGCTGTCTCTATGGATGCAAAAGGACACTGAAAGAAGTAAACTGATTTCCTGTGCTAAGTTCTTTATATTGTTCACTATTCAATGATGCATTTACTTTTACACAGTATACCTTTAAATGTCAAATTAAGTCATAAAAGAGCATGGTATATTTAATCTCAAGGAAATTTTGTTTTATTTTAGGAAAAAGGCCAATAAAAATTATCATTCTTTTTTTGTTTGTTTGTTTGTTTGTTTGGGTTTTTTTTTTTTTTATTGGACGTTCATAACATTACATAGTTCTTAATACATCATATTACACGGTTGATTCACGTGGATTATGAACTCCCGCTTTTACCCCGTATACAAATTGCTGTATCACATCAGTTTCCCTTCCATTGATTGACATATTGCCTTTCTAGTTTCTGATGTATTCTGCTGTCTGTCCAATTCTCCACTATCCCCCCTCCCTTCCCCTCCCCTCCCCTCCCCTCCCCTTTTCTCTCTCTACCCCTTCTACTGTAAATCATTTCTTCCATTTGTATTATCTTGTCTTGCCCCTCCTTTCCTCTTATATGACATTTTGTATAACCCTGAGGATCGCCTTCCATTTCCATGCAATTTCCCTTCTCACTCCCTTTCCCTCCCACCTCTCATCCCTATTTAATGTAAATCTTATTCTCAAGCTCTTCGTCCCTGCCCTGTCCTTGTTTACTCCCCTTATATCAAAGGAGTCATTTGGTATTTGTTTTTTAAAGATTGACTAGCTTCACTTAGCATAATCTGCTCTAATGCCATCCATTTCCCTCCAAATTCTATGATTTTGTCGTTTCTTAATGCAGAGTAATACTCCATAGTATATAAATGCCACATTTTTTTATCCATTCATCTATTGAAGGGCATCTAGGCTGGTTCCACAGTCTTGCTATCGTGAATTGAGCTGCTATGAACATCGATGTAGCAGTGTCCCTGTAGCATGCTCTTGTTAGGGCTTTAGGGAATAGACCGAGAAGGGGAATAGCTGGGTCAAATGGTGGTTCCATTCCCAGCTTTCCAAGAAATCTCCATACTGCTTTCCAAATTGGCTGCACCAATTTGCAGTCCCACCAGCAATGAACAAGAGTGCCCTTTTCCCCGCATCCTCTCCAGCACTTATTGTGGTTTGACTTCCTAATGGCTGCCAGTCTTACTGGAGTGAGATGGTATCTTAGGGTAGTTTTGATTTGCATTTCTCTGACTGCTAGCGATGGTGAGCATTTTTTCATGTACTTATTGATTGATTGTATGTCCTCCTCTGAGAAGTGTCTGTTCAGGTCCTTTGCCCATTTATTGATTGGGTTATTTGTTATCTTATTGTCTAATTTTTTGAGTTCTTTGTATATTCTGGTTATTAGGGCTCTATCTGAAGTGTGTGGAGTAAAGATTTGTTCCCAGGATGTAGGCTCCCTGTTTATCTCTCTTATTGTTTCTTTTGCTGAGAAAAAACTTTTTAGTTTGAGTAAGTCCCATTTGTTGATTCTATTTGTTAACTCTAGCGCTATGGGTGTCCTATTGAGGAATTTGGAGCCCGATCCCACAGCATGTAGATCATAACCAACTTTTTCTTCTATCAGATGCCATGTCTCTGATTTAATATCAAGCTCCTTGATCCATTTTGAGTTAACTTTTGTGCACGGCGAGAGATAGGGATTCAGATTCATTTTGGTGCAAATGGATTTCCAGTTTTCCCAGCACCATTTGTTGAAGATGCTATCCTTCCTCCATTGCATGCTTTTAGCCCCTTTATCAAAAATAAGATAGTTGTAGTTTTGTGGATTGGTTATTGTGTCCTCTATTCTGTACCATTGGTCCACCCGCCTGTTTTGGTACCAGTACCATGCTGTTTTTGTTACTATTGCTCTGTAGTATAGTTTGAAGTCTGGTATCTCTATACCGCCTGATTCACACTTCCTGCTTAGTATTGTTTTTGCTATTCTGGGTCTTTTATTATTCCATATGAATTTCATGATTCTTTTATCGATTTCTACAAGATATGCTGTTGGGATTTTGATTGGCATTGCATTGAACTTATATAGGACTTTTGGTAATATCGCCATTTTGATGATGTTGGTTCTGCCTATCCATGAGCAGGGTATATTTTTCCATCTTCTAAGGTCTTCTTCTATGTCTTTCTTTAGGGTTCTGTAATTTTCATTGTATAAATCTTTCACCTCTTTTGTTAGGTTGATTCCCAAGTATTTTATTTTTTGGGGGGATATTGTGAATGGAGTAGTTGTCCTCATTTCCGTTTCAGAGGATTTGTCGCTGATATACAGGAATGCCTTTGATTTATGCGTGTTGATCTTATATCCTGCCACTTTGCTGAATTCATTTATTAGCTCTAATAGCTTCTTTGTAGACCCTTTTGGGTCTGCTAGGTATAGAATCATATCATCTGCAAATAGTGATAATTTAAGTTCTTCTTTTCCTATTTTTATGCCTTTAATTTCTTTCGTCTGCCTAATTGCTCTGGCCAGTGTTTCGAGGACTATGTTGAACAGAAGTGGTGAGAGAGGGCATCCCTGTCTTGTACCAGATCTTAGAGGGAATGCCTTCAATTTTTCTCCATTCAGAATGATGCTGGCCTGTGGCTTATCATAGATTGCTTTTACAATGTTGAGGTATGATCCAGTTATCCCTAATTTTTCTAGAGTTTTGAACATAAAGGGATGCTGTACTTTGTCGAAAGCTTTTTCTGCATCTATCGAGATGATCATATGGTTCTTATTTTTAAGTCTATTGATGTGGTGGATAACATTTATTGATTTCCGTATATTGAACCAACCTTGCATACCAGGGATGAATCCTACTTGATCATGGTGTATAATTTTTTTGATATGTATTTGAATCCGATTCGCCAGAATTTTATTGAGGATTTTTGCATCAAGGTTCATTAGAGATATTGGTCTGTAGTTTTCTTTCTTTGAAGTGTCTTTGTCTGGTTTCGGAATCAGGGTGATGTTGGCCTCGTAGAACGAATTTGGAAGTTCTCCCTCCTTTTCTATTTCCTGAAATAGCTTGAAAAGTATTGGTGTTAGTTCCTCTTTAAAGGTTTTGTAAAACTCTGCTGTATACCCATCCGGTCCTGGGCTTTTCTTAGTTGGTAGTCTTTTGATGGTTTCTTCTATTTCCTCTATTGTTATTGGTCTGTTTAGGTTGTCTACGTCCTCCTGACTCAGTCTTGGCAGATCATAAGACTTAAGGAATTTATCTATGCCTTCACTATCTTCTATTTTATTGGAGTATAAGGATTCAAAATAATTTCTGATTATCATCTGTATTTCTGAAGTGTCTGTTGTGATATTGCCTTTTTCATCCCGTATGCTAGTAATTTGGGTTCTCTCTCTTCTTCTCTTCGTTAGCATGGCTAAGGGTCTGTCAATTTTATTTATTTTTTCAAAAAACCAACTTTTAGTTTTGTCGATTTTTTCAATTGTTTCTTTTGTTTCAATTTCATTAATTTCAGCTCTGATTTTAATTATTTCTTGCCTTCTACTTCTTTTGCTGTTGATTTGCTCTTCTTTTTCTAGGATTTTGAGATGAAGTATGAGATCATTTATTTGTTGGTTTTTTCTTTTTTTGAGGAATGAACTCCAAGCAATGAATTTTCCTCTTAGAACTGCTTTCAATGTGTCCCATAGATTCCGATAAGTTGTGTCTGTGTTTTCATTTGACTCTAGGAATTTTTTAATTTCCTCCTTAATGTCTTCTAGAACCCATTGATCATTAAGCAACCTATTGTTCATTCTCCAGGTGATGCTTGATTTTTCCTTCCTTCTTTTATCATTGATTTTCAGTTTCATTCCATTATGATCAGATAAGATGCATGGTATTATCTCCACCCCTTTATATTGTCTAAGAGTTGCCCTGTGACATAATATATGGTCTATTTTTGAGAAGGTTCCATGTGCTGCTGAGAAAAAAGTGTAATTACTTGATGTTGGGTGGTATAGTCTATATATGTCAATTAAGTCTAGGTTATTAATTATGTTATTGAGTTCTATAGTTTCCTTATTTAACTTTTGTTTGGAAGATCTGTCCAGTGGTGAGAGAGGTGTATTAAAGTCTCCCATGATTATTGTATGGTGGTCTATTAGACTCTTGAACTTGAGAAGCGTTTGCTTGATGAACATAGCAGCACCGTTGTTTGGGGCATATATATTTATGATTGTTATGTCTTGTTGGTGTATGGTTCCCTTGAGCAGTATGAAGTGTCCTTCTTTATCCCTTTTGATTAACTTTGGCTTGAAATCTATTTTATTAGATATGAGTATGGACACTCCTGCTTGTTTCCGCAGTCCATATGAGTGGTATGATTTTTCCCACCCTTTCACCTTCAGTCTATGAATATCTTTTCCTATCAGATGCGTCTCCTGTAGGCAGCATATTGTTGGGTCTTGTTTTGTGATCCATTCTGCTAGCCTGTGTCTCTTAATTGGTGAGTTTAAGCCATTAACATTTAAGGTTATTATTGAGATATGATTTGTTCTTCCAGCCATATTTGTTTATTGATGTTACTAAACCTGGTTTGTTATCCTCTTTGACTACTTTCCCCCCTTTACTGTCCTACCTCCCATTGTTGGTTTTCAATGTTATTTTCCATTTCTTCTTCCTGTAATGTTTTGCCAAGGATTTTTTGAAGAGATGGTTTTCTAGCTGCGAATTCTTTTAACTTTTGTTTATCATGGAAGGTTTTAAATTCATCTTCTATCCTGAAGCTTAATTTCGCCGGATACACGATTCTTGGTTGGAACCCATTTTCTTTCAGTGTTTGAAATATGTTATTCCAGGATCTTCTAGCTTTCAGAGTCTGTGTCGAGAGATCAGCTGTTATCCTGATTGGTTTACCCCTAAATGTAATCTGCTTTCTTTCTCTTGCAGCTTTTAAAATTCTCTCCTTATTCTGTATGTTGGACATCTTCATTATAATGTGTCTAGGTGTGGATCTCTTATGATTTTGCACCATCGGCGTCCTGTAGGCTTCTAGGATTTGGGATTCTGTCACATTCTTCATGTCTGGGAAGTTTTCTTGTATTATTTCACTGAATAGATTGCTTAATCCTTTGGTTTGGAGCTCTGTGCCTTCCTGTATCCCAATGACTCTTAAGTTTGGTCTTTTGATATTATCCCATAGCTCTTGAATGTTCTGCTCATGGTTTCTTAGTAGACTTGCTGAGCTATCTATGTTCTTTTCAAGTTGAAATACTCTGTCTTCATTGTCTGATGTTCTATCTTCTAAGTGATCCACTCTGCTGGTAGTATTCTCAATTGAGTTTTTAAGTTGGTTTATTGTTTCCTGCATTTCTAGTATTTCTATTTGTTTGTTTTTTATTACCTCTATCTCCCTGTGAAATTGATCTTTTACTTCCTGGATTTGTTTGTCAATGTGATCTTTCATTGTCTGATTTTGCTGTCTCATGTCTTCCTTGAGACTCCAGATCATCTGAAGCATATATATCCTGAACTCTTTATCTGATATTCCATCTGTTGCAGCTATTACCTCTTCTAAAGTTGAGTTGACCTGCATTGCTTGTGATCCTTTCTTTCCTTGTCTTTTCATACTGCACGCGCTTCTTTCTGCTTGGTGCAACTGTTGTGTTTTTGAAATTTACTAGCCTGAAATCACCTCTTCCGTAACTGAATGAGCTGTGATCAGTAGAACATGGGGATGATTACATCATCTCTTTGAAATGGCGGCTGCTGTCCTCCTCTGTGGTCCGACCAGTGTCTGGAACCAAACTGGACCACTTCTCTCCTCTGTCTCAAAGCTGAAACTCCGCCCTAAGCGCTGCCAAAGTCCTAGCGCCAAACCGCTAGAGGCCGTTCACAGACTCAGCCCTGCAGGGCCCAGATCAGCCGCCGCCGTGACCAGCAGGATTGTGTTCCTGATCCGAGTTGCTCCGAACCGGCTGGAGGGGGGTGGGGTGGTAGGAGTGTGGATCCTAGCGCTGAACCACCTGAGGCCAATCCCAGACTCAGCCCTGCAGGGCCCAGATCAGCCGCCACTGTGACCCGCGGGATTGTGTCCCTGATCCGAGTTGCTCCGAACCGGCTGGAGGGGGGTGGGGTGGTAGGAGTGTGGATCCTAGCGCTGAACCACCTGAGGCCAATCCCAGACTCAGCCCTGCAGGGCCCAGATCAGCCGCCGCCGTGACCAGCGGGATTGTGAACCTGATCCGAGTTGCTCCGAACCGGCTGGAGGGGGGTGGGGTGGTAGGAGTGTGGGTCCTAGCGCTGAACCGCCTGAGGCCGATCCCAGACTCAGTCCTGCAGGGCCCAGATCAGCCGCCGCCGTGACCGGCAGGATTGTGTTCCTGATCCGGGTTGCTCCGAACCGGCTGGAGGGGGGTGGGGTGGTAGGAGTGTGGATCCTAGCGCTGAACCGCCTGAGGCGGATCCCAGACTCAGCCCTGCAGGGCCCAGATCAGCCAACTCCGGGACCGGCAGGATTGTGTTCCTGATCCGAGTTGCTCTGAACCGGCTGGAGGGGGGTGGGGTGGTAGGAGTGTGGATCCTAGCGCTGAACCACCTGAGGCCGATCCCAGACTCAGCCCTGCAGGGCCCAGATCAGCCGCTGCCGTGACCGGCAGGATTGTGATCCTGATCCGGGTTAGTCCGAACCGGCTGGAGGGGGGTGGGGTGGTAGGAGTGTGGATCCTAGCGCTGAACCACCTGAGGCCGATCCCAGGCTCAGCCCTGCAGGGCCCAGATCAGCCGCTGCCGTGACCGGCGGGATTGTGAACCTGATCCGCGTCGCTCCGAACCGGCTGGAGGGGGGTGGGGTGGTAGGAGTGTGGGTCCTAGTGCTGAACCGCCTGAGGCCGATCCCAGACTCAGTCCTGCAGGGCCCAGATCAGCCGCCGCCGTGACCGGCAGGAATCTGTCCCTGATCCGCGTTGCCGAGATTCAGTCGCCTGGGACAAACTGACCCCTCACACAGACTTACTAGTTATCGGCAGGTCTCCTTCCCGTGGAATATTGTTAGAAGATCTTCAGCAGGTCCCATGCAAGTGTATTTATGTGTCTCTCTGATCCTGTTACTGCGGAGGTATAGGAAATGCTGCTTGCTCGCCGGCCGCCATGTTGGATCCCCCCTGTTTGGGTTTTTTTTTTTTTTTTTTTTTTTTGCATTACATTTCCAAAGAGCTGAAGAAATCAGGAAATAACTAGTGTTGTCTCCAAGAAGAAAGAAAAAGATAGCTTTGTGTTAATAGCTCAACTTCAGTTTCATGTAATAGTCTTGCTTTTAAGTCATATTATGGATGCATTGTTTGCCTATTTTAAGCCTGAACAAACCCCTTTTTATCCGTGTAGAATTGTTCTTAATTTTATATTTAAGGTAATACTATCAGAATTATTAACCTTAAACTGCTTCTAATTGTACTTCTTCTCAAAATGCTAGATGTTCCACTATACAATGATGCATTTACTTTGAGGTTTTGGATATGGGTATCCTATTTAAGAAAACCCAATTTTGTTCATTCAATATTATGTATATATCCTGGGGACAGGTAGAATGGTATTCAGTCACTGACTACTCAATTCATACCTCTGAAATGAACACTAAGGTATAGCAAGATTAATTCACACACACACACACACACACACACACACACATTCATTTTATATTTGGCACTGCAGGGTTATAGGTGTTTCATAAAGTGCAATGTAGCAATAAATCAAATGTCTGGACATTGCACAAGTTCATAAGGGCATTCCTACTGTATCATGGCTTTCATAGTTCTTTATATAATCCTGACATCCTTCCTCCCTTTTGCAGATGACCTCTCTCAACAGGAAGACAATGATCCCCCTAAAGAATATGATCCTGGGCAATTTGCAGGCCTTCTCCATGGATCTTCTCCAGCCTGTGAATCCCCTGAAAATCCATTTCATCTCTATGGGAAAAGAGGTCAATGTGAAGAAAGACAAGATGAAGTCAGTTTGGCAAACAGTCCTTTGCCTTTCAAGCAGACTCCAATAGAAAATAACTCAGAAACTGTGGTAAAGAAAATTAAACCCAAAGTGGTCAGTAGAACAATTTTTCACAAAAAAAGCAACCAACTCGAGAACCATACCATTGTCGGCACAAGAACAACCAGGAGTGGATCCCGGAGTGGAGACCAGTGGGTTGTGAATACAGGGGGATTTGTGGAAAGAGCTTGTACTCTGGGGAGAATAAGGTCATTGCCTAGAGCCCTGATCGACATGCATTTATCCAAAACTGTCTCTAAATCTGATTCTGATCTCATCGCCCACCCTTCAAAGGAGAAAGTATCCAGAGTTAACTGGAGTGAAGCTTCAACTGCTGAACACAGTTCTAAAGGGAATTCTGAAAGAACACCGTCTTTCACATCTGAATGGGAAGAAGTAAGCCTGGTTCTTCTTGTTCTTTATATTTGGCTTTAGAACTGAGGGAGGCTTAGGGAAGGGTTGTCAGCTTTTTAATTCTTTCAGAGGCTAAAGCAGAAAATTAACGAATATATACAGGTCCAACCAGAAGGGAAAGGTTCTATGGGTAATACATGAATTCATGGTAGCATAAAAACAAATACAGCTCCACCTATATGGTGAAATCCATGGTTTCCATAGAAATTGATGTCAAGCAGAAGTAACCAGCTATGAGGTACCAGAGAATGTTCACATCACATCCTACCAAGCACTGTAGCTGACAAATTGAGAAAAATCTTGTTTTTTGTTAGGTATCCTTTTGCTACTTGCTAAACTCTATTAGTTTGTCTCTATTTCTTAAAGTATTTTGTATTTTTAGAAGAGCTCCTTCTAATCTTAACCTTAATGATAAAAAGAACAGTTCCTGGCTCTTCTTTAAGAATCATGCAATAAATGCACATCACTTAATATTTCCCTTCTACAGCTATCAGAGAATCACTAAAGGAAAAGATGTTTTGGGGTCAAGTATCACCAATTTAAGCTCTCCTTAAAGACAAAGTCTTTAATCAGAAAGAGTTATTCAGAAAGTAAGTGCCCTTGAAAGGTTATAAAATATCATCCTTTGTCTTTGAGGAGAATTACATCATAAAATAATGAAGCTCCTTGCTTTTTCCTGATTTTTTAAAAGAATGGACCATAGTCTCTTATGATATTTCATTATAACATGTCACATTTTGTCTCTCAAAAGACTGTGCCAGTTGGACTAGCTTTAAAAGCACATTAGGTCACTATAGTATTCTGGAAACTAGAAATAGATATGGTTCTGATATTAATGTTCTCCATTGAGCTATTTGGGAAAAATCACTGGATATCTCTGCATCTGTTTCAGGGTGAACAAAATGAGACAATCCTCATTGTCTTTTCTGAAACCTGCCATATAACATGTTGGCCAATATGAGGAAGAGGGAGATACCTCCATCTTAGATAATTGTGTTTTCCAAAATTACAAACTAGTAGATGGATTTTTTTTGTTATTATATTCCTTTCTTCTTTTTAAAATCTGAATACATTTAAATTCCTTTTTGAATTATTTTTTGAGATAAGATTAATTAATATTTAATTTATCCTTTAGAAGGTTAAAGTAAAGTTGTTAATTAATTTAATATGAGGTTGTTCCGTGTCTATATTCTTGTGACTGGATCCTACTAATCAGCTTGTGACTGATCAGACCATTTAGTTAGACCTTGATTCTAAAGGTCATGCCCACAATCTGACTCCTGGTCTCTTCAGTCAAATGAGATGCATGCTCTTAGGCAGAAGAGGAAGGATGCTAGAGGATACATCTCATCACATGATCTTATTCGTAGCTCCTTCCCCTTCTAAGTTTAAAGAATACACAGTTTCTAACTAACTCATCATCCAAGTACAAATTTCATTTCAAGAAATACAGAGAACATACACATTAATTTTGAAAGTTTAAAAAAGGGAAGCATAATTTATATTTTCAAAAATCCCTCAAAAGAAGTTTAAGCTTTCCCCTATTGGTCTCTTAATTATAGTATTGCTGTAGTAATAACACCAAGAATATATGATCCTAGCATTGGAAGTTATTTTAAAGTGCAATGTTAAAAGTGAATGCAATAATCCCCTTTCATGGCCTTTATTTCCCACAGATTGACAAAATAATGAATTCCATAGATGTTGGAATCAACAGTGAACTTGAAGAGATGAATGGTGAAACCACAAGTAAGGAAACTTTCCTCTACTTATAATGAATAAATATAATTTTAAAAATAGCCAGGAAATAATTTTAAAATCTTTAGATAATTTCATGTTTTATCATAGTAACAGTTGCTGAAAATTATTTCCTTCTACTCTCAGATCCAGTAATCCTGACCTGTAAATAACATCAATTATAAGTAAATTGGTTCAACAAATTTGGATTTTTCCCATGTGCTATTCTACCGTGCCAGTTAATATTAATGAAGCTTCAACCTTATGTTGAGTGCAGTAGGAAGCACTTCAAAGTGCTGTAGAATCCAATGATTTAATACACTATTTCTCATTCAATGAAATGTCCTATTTATTTGGGCCAAAGCAATTAACAACTTCTCTAAGTTATAAGTTCTGTTTGGCAAGAACTATATATCACTCATCTTCATGTATCTCATAGAACCTCAAAGAATATCTCACGAAGAGTTGGGTTTGCAATTGCTGTTTAACATATTATGCTTGGTAAATATTGTTTTCTTCCCTAAAATTAAAGTTTAGAGTAGAAGTCCATTCAAAACCATTTTTCATTTATACTCAAAATTTAACCAAGAGGTATTTTACCATTGAGCTACATCCCCAATTCTTTTATTTTTTATTTTGAGACAGGATTTTGCTAAATTGCTGAGAGCCTTGCTTAGTAGTTGCAGCTGGCCTCTAACTTGTGATCCTCCTGTCTCACCCTCCCAAATTGGTGGGATTATAGGCCTGTATCTCAGTGCCTAGCTATCTAAAACCTTTTGAAATCTTTTTACTTAGTATTGACAGACATTAAATACTAGATCACTAAACCTAAAATTTCAGTAATATTTATACTAAAATAAAATGTACTATTCTTGAAAAAGTCAAAAGACTTGGATTCTATTTCTACCTTGCCACAAAGTAGCAGTACAATTGTATACTAGATAGATCTATAGAATTTGGAGTTTTAAACAGGTGATTCCTAAGGTCTCAGGAGAGCTCATATTTAAGTCAGAAGTGATAGTTGGGTTGTTTTGTTTGTTTGTTTGCTTTATTTTGTTTTGTTTTGTTTTTAAGAGAAAGATGTCTAAAGGGTAAACAGATATTGAACTTTTTTCAGCAAAGCCCTGACTAGTTTGAGATGAGTGAAGAATTTGTCTAGGGAACAAAATTTAAGGGATGCTTAAATTTTAAAATATTATGTATCCCGATGCTTATCAGGATACATAACATTTTAATTTATATTTTAAAAACTCAAAATTAATGCTACAAATCCACAATAAACAAAATATCAAAACTTAAATAAAAATGAAGCCCTCACTGGCATGACTTGGACTTTCACTTTGCCTGGTTCCCAAAAGTGGTCACAGAAGCACTGACCTTGTGAGGGAGAGGACAAAAGCACAAGTAATGAGAACCTTTTCAGAGATGAAGCTGAGTGACTGAGATGCTCTTTACCAATGAGCACTTGCAGAGTGTTGCCCAGGTGCTAAGAGCCTGGGCAGTGATGGGGCTCTGCAACAAGCCTGGCTGTCACTCAGCAGGGATGTGGGGAAAACCACAGCTTGACCCTGGAGCCTGGTCACGGGCCTGGGAAAAAGAGAGTGAGATGGTCAATTGGCTTAGGAGAGTAGGGACATGCTCCCTTTTAGCTACAAACCTCCACCTCCTTTTTCCTCCTTTCCCCACCATGTTCTTTGCCATCCCGTTTTTACCTGTGGAGGCACTTCTTGTATCACATGCAGGAAAAGTACACAAGTCTACTTATTTCTCCTCATTGGAGGTTTGTAGTGGGCCAACAACAGAAAGACCATTTCAGAGTAAAACAGGAGGAGTTGGAAAGTATCTGAGTTTCATGACAAACACACACACACACACACACACACACACACACAGAGACCACACACACACACACACACACACACACCCCAAATATAAAAGTCTGGTGATTTGCTTTGACATCAGTGGAAAACTGTGAAAGGGCCCCAATCTAACCATCCTTGCAAATTTCTGTTGAACCAAAACCAAATGAATGACCTTCATTTTTACAACTGCTAACATTAGGCTGAAGCAACTGGGGAATTTTCCAGAATCCAGTCAGCCTGGGGACACATGTTGCTATGCAGTTCTTTCATATATGCTTACAGAATCATTTCCAAAAAATAATAGGAATACACATTTTTTGTTGATATCAACTGTACTATTCAAAGATAGAAAGTCTGCATGGTGAGCTAGTAAGTTTCACCATAATGAAAGTGTTTGAGACCTAGAAGTGCTTCTCTTTTGGCATAGTGATATGGGCATTAAATTCACGGTTCAACTTGGATAACATTAAATGTTACTCTAATGTTCTAAATTCTTCAAGAGACGGTGGCACAGAATGATAAAAATATCATAAACATTAGGAAAAAATAAGGAAAAATATTTAAAATGTCACTCAGGCAAACCTACCTTTGGAAAGGGTATTTTAGTGGTAAACAAATCTACAGATTCTTTTCCCCTTAGTTCCTCTCTACCCACCTCTCCTATTGCCATCCTACCTCTGTTTTTGTTTACCATTTTTCTGAAATTGTAATGAAAATAAAAGTGGAGACTCAGTCCACAAGAAGTCATTACTATAGACAAAGGCTGGCTCTATATGTCCCTTAGTTTTTGCCTCTTAATTACACTCTAATTATGCACTAAGTGATTGACCATAACATAGCATTCCAATTCACCCTCAGGCCAGTTATGAATCACAGCTTTCCCGAGCTGTATTCGTTTCCCTCTCAAAGCTAGACTTAACTAGAGGGGTGATAAATAACCCCATGAAGATGGTACTCAACAAATAACATTCTGGGTACTCAATGTGGTTGGGAAATCACACAGTGAAATAAAAAATGAAGCACCAACTCAAAGCTCAATTCTGCTATTTACTAGTAGCTTGTTTACTCTTTTGCCCCTCGACAGAAATGGGCATACTAATATAGAATCATTGTAGAGACATGTGCAGTGGATATGTAGAGTGTCTGACACATGTAGATATGCATTAAACATAGTTCTCACCTTGTCTCCGCCAGAAAAACTGTTCAACACGGAATACAAAGCTGAATGCACGTAAGCCTTTGTTTAAGAACCTTATGTCAAATGTTCTCACAAGGATTAAATTTGCTTTATTACCTAGAACCATGAGGTCAACTGGGATACAGTTTGTGACAAGTCCACTGAGCAATTGATTAAAAAAAAAAAACAGATTAGAACTCCATGTTACCCTAGCAAAGAGAAAAATCTAATATGCTTTGCTATAAATATTACTAAATTGTTTTTCATGAAGTCTGAGTATTCCTTTTTTGGCTTGCCAATAGGGAAGAGATGTGCAATGAAATTAGTGGGAGGTAAATTTAGAATGAGAAACAGTAAATAACTGCTTTACATAAGTGTCATCAGTCTCTACTGAGTCCAGTGCTATGCCTGGTTTTAATAATGCTATGTTTTTTATGAGCATTCATTGCTTAAAACCTCAGATGATGAGAGAATAAAATCATAAGTAATGGAGATACATAAAGGTTCAACATTAAATTTTCAGTGCTCTTGCCCATTTTGTTTCAGCAGGGATTTTTGTAATTGTTGTTGTTTTGTTTTTCAAGACAAGTCTCCCTAAGTTGCCCAGGCTGGACTCTACCTCAATCCTCCTGCCTTAACCTTTTGAATAGTGGGGACTACAGGCATGCACCATCATATCTAGCTAGTTTCAGCATTTTTGTTTGCCCTTCCTGTACCTACACATTTCCAATGTCAGATATTTGTTTTACAAACCATATTTATTGGACCAGGAAGAGATTTGGAATTCTCTCATCTTTATTTTAATAAATATGAACCAGTTCAAAGTTCGAACAGTCTCTATAACAAAACTAATTTCCTTCTTTGAAACCAGTTTCCTTTTTATTTTTCAAATATAGTAGTTTACAACTTATCCAGCAACCTCACATGTCCAGGATGAAGACAGAAATAAGAGTAAATCACAATAAGGCAGGGGACACTAAGGAAGAATAGCGTTACCTTAGATTAGGTAGAGAGAAGTGATGGGAGGGGAGGGGAAGAGATGTGGGCATAGGAAAGATAGTAGAATGAAACAGACATTATTACTGTATGTATATATGTGACTGCATGACCAATATGATTCTGCAACATGTACACTCAGAAAAATGAGAAATTATATAAATGCATTCTACTGTCATGTATAACTAATTAAAACAAATTTAAAAAATTTAAAAAGACATACTGGATTATTCTAGGTCAGTTCCTTAGTTTCTCACTCAGAACATATTAACTCATCATTTTCACAAACAACATTTCTGATTTTGAAGTCAGGTAGACCTGGCTTAAATCCCAGTTTGCAAATTCATTGGATTTTTGACCTATTGTCAATTTCCCCACCTATAAAATCAAATTTTTCATAAGCATCTCATGAGGCTGCCACAAGATTAAACTATATACTATACTACTATAACTTAGATCATAGCAGGTGATCAATAACTATAAATTCTCTGTCTTCTTATCCATGTATGCATGCTTTATCTTTCTAATTAGAGTGTGTACTACATGGGAGATACTTGAAAAATCTTGTTTATCTTTCTGATCAATGAGAATTGTAGTTACGGTACTCATATTTTTGGTTGCTTTCCTGTGATATCTTTCTTAAAGTCTTATTTCTTACCATTGTCATTATATCACAAGAAAACCCTTTCAAGTTAGGAAATTTATATGTCCATTGGAATTACTTCAAGTTCTCACACTTTCTAAAAATCAGGTTAATGATCTTCTTGATGAGATTGAGGATTTCTTAAGTAAGTGGAGGCAATAATTGGCTCCACAGGATGTTCTTATCATTACACAACAGCGAATATGCAGAGTAATCAAGTGCCTAGACTTAAAAATACAAGAGTTTCAGATAATCTTAAAAATACCCTTTAATTTCTAAACAAGCTTTAAAAATCTCCTGCTACACTAGACAGACTACAGGTGTATGGACTATATTAAATTGATCTAAGTCCATAAGTAAAAATAGTACTTAGTTAAGACTATAATTTTTAAGACTAGGATTTTTTATAAGATTGAATTCTATCTCCAACGAAATATTTTAGCATCTTATCTTTTAAAAACCTATATTGTCAATATATGAATTCTATCTAAATTTTAATTTTAAAGGAAAGCTATTAAAATGAGTATATAAAGAATTTTATCATAGAGTACACTGGCTATATTGGGTAGATGAAGAGTAAGTCTTAGTTGTTTACTGGAAAATACATATTTCTGAAAGTCAACAACTCAGGATCCCACCTAGATTCACTCCTCTTCCTCTGAGAATCTGAGGGCAGAAGTCACCAAGGCACAGTAAATGTTCTCTCTTGTTCTGGCCTAAGCTCCACCATTTCAGTGGGTCTGCAGTAACTAGGAGAGCCTAGTTACTGGGCCTTTTCCTCTGTGCAGGTCTCTTGCTGAGTGGGGAAGAGCAAACATCCCCACAGCCCCAGCCACTGTTCCTCCATGGTTGCTTCCAGGCCTTGTTCTTTGTTCTGTTACCTCTGCCTCCACCTCAGGAGGTGCATTATCACCAATGCAGCAGAATCCTGTCCTGCTAAAGTTGTTGGTGGGAATATCATTCCTCACACTCCAGGAGAACGCTTATTTTAAATGTATTTTTATAGTTGCAGTATTAGAGAAAAGAAAAAGAAGAAGGATAGAAACTGAAATATTTTCCTTTCTCACCATGTATCAGGTGCTATACAATTTTTTACAGTGAACATTTTCGTACTCAATTTTCAAAACAATTCAGAGAAATATTATTATATCCATTTTATAGACAAAGAAAGGTTGAGAAAAGTTAAGGAACTTGTCACAGGTGACTGTTTCAAATCCAGATATTTGTCTTCTTGAATTCATACTCTGTTCAGTAGCATATGCTCCCAACCTAGGACAAGAGAAGCTAGCTAATTGCTTTCTTCTCAGGTTAAATCATACTCATGTGCACTGAAGGGAATCTTTTAAGGGTATTGAGTATAGAACCAACCACTTCTTCTCAGCAAAGCCAAACTATCCACATTGAGGGCTTTAGCTAAAACCCCAAAGCATGGGCCACATGGTCACATACGAAAATGAGCCACAGCCTTGAATGTCTCCTACTTTCTAAAGTGAATGTACACACTCTAATGATGACCCATGTTTCACTTGTTTTCAGAGGAAGAATTTCCCTTGCCTCCAGTAATATTATTTTTTCCATGAACCTTTAAATCGCACATAAAAACCTCTCTGTGAAATGCTTTGCAACAGGCGTATTTTATTTTTGATTTTTATTTCTTTTTACAGTACTATTTTTAATAAAACCAACTGGGGAAGGTGGGTAGTGGAATACATTAGCACACAAGCATACTATTTTATCTAAATCAAGAGAAAATTTATTTTTATTATTATTTTACATAACACTTCCTTAAGTGATTTATTTTTTCAAATAGATTAAATCTAAGGAATCCCTTAATATTAGAACAGTTATATAAAAATGTGAACTATAGTAATTGTTAGCCTAGCATGAGTTAACTACTCTTTATCAAGTAATGTCGTTTGATCTGCCAAAAAATTGTGTTCCTAGCTCAATATATGCTAAAATTTGCCCCATGTATTTTGAATAGTCTTTAAAAACTAAAATAACTTATATAATGTAGATTTTGATCATGAGAATATGGCTGAGATTCTCTAGCTTTGAAATTATGGGGAATAGTCAATGTAAAATTACTCTTTCCTTAAGTTTGAAATAGTTGAACACTATTCTGTGGCCTAATATTTGCTTATGATATATCAATAGTTTAAAAATGGTACATTCTATTTCAGTTAAAAGAAAAATCTAATCCTCTAAAATATGTATGGAGAGATGAGTTTTTGCAATCATCCGCTAGTACTGGAATACTTTTTCCATAATGTCTCTAATATATAAGCAACCAACATCAACTAACATCTGTTTACACACTTCTCATGATGATGAGTCCACTACTTCAAGAGACAATAAATTCTATTACTGGGAAGCTCAAATCCTTAATTTTGTTGTTGTTGTTGTTGTTGAGCTGGGCATGATCACACATGCCTGTAATCCCAGCAATTCAGGAGGCTGAGATAGGAGGATTTCGAAGTTTGAGGGCAGCCTCACCAATTTAGCAAGGCTTTCAGCAACTTAGCAAGCCCTGTCTCAAAATAAAAACAAAAAGCTCAGTGGTTAAGCACACTTGGGTTCAATCTCCAGTAAAAAAAAAAAAAAAAAAAAAAAAAAAAATTATTTCGTTGAGTCAAAAACATGTCATGTGTATTTGAATACCTACACTAATAATTATTAGAATGATGACTTTAAACAGATCTTTTTTTTTTTAGCCTGAACTTCACATCTTCATATGGAAAACAGCTTCTTGCCCTAAAATTTTGGGAAGCTCTAATTTAAGGGAAAGTAGATAAGTACATTCTTGGTACAGACTATCTTATATCTTGATTATTTTTGTTATTGTTTTATTTTGTTTTGTGTGTTTTTGGTATGGGGATTGAACCCAGGGATGCTTATCACTAAGCCACATCCCCAGCCCTTTATAAAATATTTTATTTCGAGGCAAGGTCTTGCTAAATTCCTTACTATATTCCTCCCTAAGTTGCTAAGGCCAAGTTTGAATCTTGATCCTCTTGCCTCAGCTTCCTGAGCCTCTGGCAAGCTCATTTTCATCCATTATTCTCTTAAGAAAAAATTGTCCAAAGGATTAATGAAGGTCCATTATTTCATGTATATGTGCATATATGTCTTGAACATAGGAATAATGTGTATTTGTTAGAATATACCCCTTGCAAAATGACAGTAAACAATTGCAAAGGGTCTTCTTTACAGGTTTTAAAATACTAACTGAATAACTTCCATAAAAATGTGGATGCATTTTATAAAATCCACCATCAATGACTTCACACTGGCATTTTAGAAAATTTTAGGAATAATTTGAAAGATAGGTAGTAGACTTTCATAAGTCATAGGTTATCATCATGATTGATTTTAGGTAAAAATTTGTTTTCCTAAAATACAATGAAAAATTAAGGGATACATGTGGGTCACTTACTCACAAGGAAAACTTTATAGCTTATTCTGGTTATATTCCTGATACACTATCCTGATAACAAAGGGCTTTTCATTTACTAGTATTATGGAAACTCCAGTATAAATGTCTAAGGAGTTAACAAATTAAATATTAATTAAATTAAATATTTTACTATTTGAAGTGGCTACCCAGAAATATCACTTGTAAGAATGTATCTCAAGGAAGCAAATGGACAAGGGCAAAAAAAAATGAATATGTGAAGAGGTTCACTTCATGACCATTTTAAAAACCAAATCAAAGCAAATAACCACTAATTCATTTTATAAAGTGAATTATAGTAATTCTTTATGAAAAAATGCTAACAGTTTAATTAAAATGACATTGTATGGGTATTTATTACCACAGAAATAAAACCATGATATATTATCTAGTGACTAAAGTAGTTAACAAATGTTGTGAATGCACATGCCTGCAAAAGATCTGGAAGGACACCAGCAAAAAGGGTTAGCTGTCGATCTCTTTGTATAAGATATACAATGATTTTTATCTTCTGCTCTTTTTTTATAAATTTTTTGAAATTTGTATAGTGAGTATGTATTATTTTTATTTATTATCTAAGCCATTCAATAAAGTATACACCAATTTAATAAACAGATGTAATGATAAAGAATTTATACAGAGACACACACATATAAACATTTGTATTTGAAATAAAATATAGCTATCAATATTGATAAAAATTTGCTAAGGGAATACTGTTAAAATATGATCGAGTCTATCACTTTTGAATTAAAATAGGTGTGATTCTTTAGTTTCAGAGAAGAGATTCACTTCTCTTGTTTTTATTCCATTTTTCTGTTACTACAAAAACTTAAGTTACACAAAATTTTTAAATGTCCATAACCCAGAGCTGATCAAAGTGTTATTTTCTTTTGTTCATGTTGTTAATATATGTCCCACTGACCTTCTAGCACTTACCTATGTGTACATTCAATTTTTACACATTAATAAGAATGTTGCATACAAAATTTTGCAGTATTCTTTTTCACATACCATTTTTTCAAATTCTGTTTGGTTACATTTTTTTTCTTACCCTCTTGCTTTACCTTTTCTTTTCCCATTCAGTGTAAGTCTAGTATATATGTTTTCACCCTTTTCTACAGTTTCATGTGTCAGATGATGATGATGATGATACAGGGAGAGGGAGAGAGGGAGAGAGGGAGAGAGGGAGAATGAGAGAGGGAAAGAGGGAGATAGGGTTGTATTTTAAAAACGTGAGCCCATGCCATATGCATTTCTCTGCAACCTTTTCTTCTCATTTAATGATGAATCAGCATTATCTTCCTTCTATATTCAGCAAATAACCTATGAAACCACATTGTACTTGTGAAATTCACCCTCAAAGAGGAAACAATCCCTGAGGTCTGACTGCTACTCCCACCTCTGCACTGACTTGCTGTGTGACTTGGGGAATTGAATACTTCACAATGAGGCTGTTTCCTCATTTGAAAATAAAGGGGTAGGACTACATCTTTTCCAACTCTATAATTCTATGACTTATACTTTTATCTTTCATTTTATGGAATATGCTTTGGTAGAATAAATTCACTTAAAGATTTCCTCTTCTTGATTTCTTAAAGACAATAGCCAATAAATCTCAAATATGTAAATTTCCATGAGGTTATTCTAGGAATGCTGCCAGATCATCATTTTACAGTGCTTTTAAAATATGTTAATATAGGGCTGGGGTTGTGGCTCAGCAGTAGAGCACTCACCACGTTCAAGGCCCTGGGTGGGTTTGATCCTCAGAACCACATAAAAATAAATAAAATAAAGGTATTGCATCCAACTACAACTAAAAAATAAATATTTTTTTAAAAAAATATGTTAATATAATAATGTATAATCTAATTGATATATGTCTGTAGAATAGATAAGTTCTTGTATATATATATATATATATATATATATATATATATATATATATATAGAAGTTTTTCACCTGAGCATCTCAACTTTTGTAATAAACCTTTCACTGAACTATACAGGACACTTAAATGAAAACACTAGTATATGTGTTCTGCAGTCATGTGCATGGTAGGCATGCATATGGGAATAAACACAGAATTCTAATACTTTATCCTTCCTGCTTTTATTTTTTAAGAAGATATACAAATTTTAAGAATGTAAATTTTTACATTTTACTCAGGGGAGTTTGAACTCAGGAGCATTCTACATACTGAGCTACATGCCTGTTTTTATTTTGAGATAAGGTCTTGCTAAAGTGTTGAGGCTGGCCTCCAACTTGCAATTATCATGCCTCAGCCTTCCAAGTTGCTAAGATTACAGGCACGCTCCACCATGCCAGCCTTCTTGCCAGCTTTTTGAATCCACTAAGCTTTTTAAAGAAGTTTTATGACAAAAAGAGTCAGCATTTTGATAGTGTGTACTTTTCATTAGTTGGCAGGTACAGCACTTACCAAATGCTCACAATTACCTATTCCTTGTACTAATTTGTCTTGACCAAACTTTAGTCAGGCATCTCTCCTCCTCCCTACAGACTCCTGAACTTTGCTTGCCCCCAAATCTGAGCCTGTACTAAAATATAAAACATCCTGCCTTAACCATTCATTCCAAATCAGCTGAGCACAGATAAAATCATTTCCTCTTGATACCTCCCTGATCCTGATGTGTGCTCAGCTCTACCCTCTGTATCAATTTGCCCCCCACAGACCCTGCTAGTCCCACTTAACCCTCCTATAAAGAAAAAGGCTCTTTCTGTTTGATTTTTGAGATGCTTAAAAATCCTGAGGGAAGAGCAGTCTTCCTATAAGAATCATCTTCAAAATCTCAGCCTGCCTAAGTCTGGATTCATTTTTATTTGACAGTACTAAAAAGTTCTTAGGCATTTTTATTGATTCACCTTTTGTCCCTCAAACACTATACTAACTGATTTTCTCTGTTGTAGTCATCATTTAAAAAACGAGTGCATAATTTCCTCTGTGAGATGTGGATTATATTCCTACAATAACCAGAATTACAGATATGATATAATTATATATGTAAGATGTATATCCTAGACAGTGTGCAAATTGATCTGTCAATTTCTGATACAATTCTGTATCAACAAAGAATTTCCTTAGAAAATCCCACCATTATCTCTTTGTATCACAACAAATGTGCACAAACATAAAACTAAGAGGCTTATTTTTTAACAAAATCTCAACGTGTGATACCAAATACCTTACCAACCACTGTTGACACTTGAAATGATTGTGATAGTGACAATGAGCCTTTATTATAAAAATAAAGGAAATAAAACAGAACTCTATTACCCTGTGCACTTACAACAAAAATATCTTCTGTGTGAGCTACCGAAGCATTTAAATAAACCATTTGCACCTGGTGTATACTCTTATTATTTTTTTCTAAGTGTGTTACTTAGAGTGGAATTCTCTATATTTAAACTCTGCTTATCTCCAAAAAAGACCTGAGAAAACTTATAATAAAAGATATAATTACAGCAAAATAAAACCCCATTAAGACAATGGTAAGAGATATGAGCCAGATAGTTTAAAAGAGAAAAACTTAATAAGGGAGAAAAAAAAGAATGAAAATAGTCTAGAAAACCTAAGCTAAGGAAACTGTCTGTTAACTAAACCTGCAACTTTGAGCTTCTTGGCATTGAAGACAAAAGCTCACTGCAGAACTGTCATTATAAGGGCAAAATTGTCAAGGCATGGAGAAAAAGGGAATTCCTAGGTTTAAACTCTAGAAGGAATTTTCCCAATGGATCATTTTGTAAAATAAATAACTAGGTGAGAAATAATAATGTTCTCATTAGAATTCAGGGAAGGAGGAAGATCCCACCTGTGACTTCCTGTGGCCAGGTTTGCAGTGATAAACTGGTGCTTCTGTGAGGAACTTTCATGTATTGACTTGTAGCTTTCTGTATATAGAAACACATGTTGGTGCCCTTCTTTCTCACCCTCTTTTACAAGGCCCTCTTTAACTTTAGTAATAGGAGTTGTGGAGTACTTAAAAATTATATGTACTACTAATTTTTACGTGACCATAAGTTTGGGGAATCATGTACCATATGTGAAAGAATGTGAAATATGGCCTCAGAAGGTATACCAGTTTCATCCCTTACTTTCTGTCTGACCTTGGACAAGCTACTTCATCATTTTGAACTTTCATTACCTTATGTTTTAAAAAATGGGAATGGTATCAATTTCCTGCCTGCTATAATTAAATGAGATAATTCATATAAAGCACTTGTAAACTATAAAACTTGTTTGTTACAATTATATCACCTTTCAAGAAAGTTCTTTACTTTTAAATTGGAGATCATTTTATTCATTTTTTTCTCTCCATATAATTAAATTATTTTAGTCAGCTTTTTTTGCTCTGTGAAATAACCAAAAGAAATGACAAGAACAGTTTTAGAGGAGGAAAAGTTTATTTGGGTGCTCACAGTTTCAGAGGTCTCAGTGCATAGACAGTAGGCTCCATTTCTCAGGGCCTAAGGTGAGGCAGAACATCATGGTGGAAGAATATGATAGAGGAAAACAGCTTAGGACATGATGATCAGGAAGCAGAGAGAGAAAGCTCTCCTCATCATAACAAAATATAAACCCCAAAAGCCCACCTCTAGCTATACCCTACCTGGCTATAGTTATCATGTAGTCAATCCCTATCAGAGAATCAATCACTGATTGGGTTAAGGCTCTCATAACCCAATCATTTCAATTCTAAACCTTCTTGCATTGTCTCACACATGAACTTTTGGGGGGCACCTCACATCCAAACCATAACACAATAACATAGCTGTTTTGTACACTATCACTGTTTTATATTGGTCATTCACCTTTTGGATGTTTCTTTTTAAAAAGTAGGCTTTCCTTCCTGAAGAAGTAAGAATAAAATATATTTTCTAATTAATTTTTAGATATTAAATAAAATTTTTTTTACTCCATGAACAAAATAACTAAGCATCTTCCCCCACTAATAAAAATAAAAATGGGAATTCCAGAACAACAAAGCAAGATCAAGTGCTCACACACTGGGGCACAAATACAGTGTAGTTGATGAGTGACTTTTAACTATAGTTAAGCCTATCATCAAATGCTCTTTAATACATTTTTGTAAAGTAGACAGTAAATTATTCTAAAAAAATGATCATGCTAGTGACTCGCTGGTTGGGTAACAGGAGGGATCTTAGAGAGCCTGAAGGCAGGCAGGCCAGCATGCTGCTGCCACAGTCATCTAGACCCAAGGGAAGCTGTCAACCTAGATTTAAGAGGTAGCTGTAGGGAAAGGGAAAGAAGTCAGTAGGAGAGAGATTGTCCATTTTCTAGTGAAATTTAACCCTCCTTTGAGTCACCAACTACACTGAGTCTAATGGAAACTGTGAGGCCTCTACATTTCTTAAAAAGAAAACATTTTATTTTCAATCCCTCTTACCTGTACATGTATATACATGTGTACATATGTGTGCACACAAATATTCATGTTGAAGAAAGAAAAATGCTTGTAGGCAAAGAAAATGTAAGTCTTAGTGAAGAATTACCAATTTTAAAAAGAAGTTTCTAATTCCTGAGGGTACTCCAGACTTAGGATTTCTGAAGTTTAAAGTTATTATACCCACCATTAGTGCTAAAACTATCACCAAAGTCTCTCAGAGAAAGACAACACTTTTATCTTAAATAAACATCAACCATAATCTAGATTTGGAAAATGATTAAATTGTATGTTTTGAATTATGAGATGTCAAGAGAGTTTCAGTGTGCTTGGATTTGGGATCATTAATACAACTGTAAGTTAAGCTCTATTTTATCTATTGGTGTAGTCTTGTGTGCATAGTGACACCCTGGGCATGAGGATATGCCAGGCTCTTCCAAATTTCTGTGTGATAATGACAATGGTTTCCATAAACCTGTGTGACTTTCATGTCCTGAATTTTTTCACTGCCTACATGTATTTTCAACTTTATGATTACAGTATGAAGAAAACTAAAAATACTCACTTTTTATTCTTTTCCTATGCTGAGAATTTTTTTCCTTAGAAATATTAATTTGTTTTTAAAATAGAAAATACAATTGATTCATGATTCACAAGTAAGAAAATATTAAAGTATTCACAGAATTCAGTGAAGAAAATCTCTCTATAATGCCTATTGCATCAGATACTCATGTCTCCTCCCAATAGACAGCTACACAGTGTTTGTCATATTTTTCCAGAGGTATTTAATCAAAATAACAGCCAATATGCACATATATTCTTTCTCTTATTTATTCTTTCTTCAGCTATTTAACAAATAGTAACATACTCTGCTTTATTCCTTATCTTGTTTGTTTCACTCATTGATTCAGATTAATGAAGATCCTTTCATAATAGAACGTAGAACTCTTCCAGTATTTAATTCTATGTATGTTCCAGTATTTAATTCTATGTATCTTTCACATTTTATTTAACTGTCTCCCTATTAACAGGGATGTTCTATGTTGCTATTATAAACAATGCTGCAATGAATTGCTTTGTTTATACTTCACATGTGCAGGAATATATCTGAAATATTAATTCTAGAACTTAAGCCACTGTTTTGGGGGCATGTCCATCTGTGTTTTGATAAATATTGTCAAGTTCTGGCCTTAGTGGTAAATAATGACTTACACCATAACACCATCAGCAATACAAGAGAAAGTCTATTATGTGCTGACCAATATGATACATTACCAATGTTTTATGCCTTTACCTATTTGATAGAGGGAAAAGAATCTCCATGCTGTTTCTCATTTGAGAGTAAGTTGAGCTGCTTTTTGTAAGCTCACATTCCACTTCCCTGCACTGTCTATTCATATCCTATGCCTATGTTAGAGAGTGTCACTGGTCTGTTTCCAGGCATTTTATACCATTAAGCACATAGTCCTGGGTATGTGATATGAGTTACAACTATCTTTCCCCACCTTTTCATTTATCTTATGATTAAATTTGTGATTTTTGCTATGTAAAACTTTTAAATTATTTTGTAGTTGATCTGTCAGGCTTTCTAAAATGGCTTCAAGGCTTTGCATCATTATTATATAGTCTTCCCTTGCTATCAGATATAATAATAATCTTCCTATAGTTTATTCTAGAACTTTTATGACTTTGGCTTTTCTATATTTGATCCATATGTCATTTACTCTTGTATAAGGAATGAGGTATGGACCAAACTTTATTTTGACTAAATGGCTACTCAAATGGTACATCATACTTGTAGTCCATGTAGTCCTCCCTGATTTGAGATGCCCCCTTTTTTATATACTTGATGTCAAATTATATTTTGTTTTTTATTTAATTTCTCTCATGTTCCCCTTATGTAGCTGTATTCATATATATCAACATAGTGTTGTTATAATTATCACACTTTATAGTGTGTCAAACATCCCTTTTCAGAGCTCATGTTTCCCCACCCAGCACATCCGTGCATCCAATATATTTATTTTATGTTATTCACTTTTTGCTGTAAAAAGTTTTGTTTTAATTTTGGTACAAGTTTTGGGAGAGGGCTCAAAGGCTGGAGGGAAAGGCTGGGGCAAGAGTCCTGATAACAGATGATGCAGTAGGGATCCTCAAAGGCTGCGGGGCTCTGGAGGCTCCTAATCAAGCTGGAGGGTGAGTCTTTGAGAGACACCCAGCTGAACCTGGGGGCTGCCAGCTGTGGAAGCTGGCCAACTGGTTGCCCCTCTTTATGATAAATCTCACCTCCTTATCTAGGCAGTAGTCCAGCAGAATAGTCTATGTGGGCAGAACTGTGGGTATGAGGATTCACAAAGGCTTGGTTCCGGTTGTTCTCTGGGCCCCCAGAGGTTCCCATGCGATGCAAGTTTCTACCATATTTGTCTTGGTAGTGTCTGCACATCCTGCAAGAGGGCACTGCTGCTGGCTGCTTTTGAATCTTCAGGAAAGGGTTGGTGCCCTCGATCTTCTCCTGGGCCAACTTGCAGAAGAAGTGGTCAGTGTTCTCTAGTGCCATTTATTTATAAAATAAATATATTGGATGCATGGATGTGCTGGGTGGGGAAACATGAGCTCTGAAAAGGGAAGTGGTCAATGGCCTCTAGAGCCCTAGTCAAAATAGAAGCCCAGAGACAGGCAGGTATATGAGGCTTGCAGGAACAACCTGACCAGGTGGTAGACAGCAGCCTCCACCTCATTGAAATAATTCCTAGTTCATCAGCAATAAAGAGCCAAACACACATACATACAACAAACAAAAAACAGTGTTGACTGGTCCTGGAAATAGGAAATGGGAAATGGGTAAGAAGATGGTCTTGGAGGTTGCAACTCAAGGAGATTGGAAGGCAATTAGAGGCTGGAAGTTGGAGGCCAGTCTGTTCCATTCCAAACACTTATGCTAGCAAGAAGCAGATCCATGGGTACTCCAAGTGCTGCTGGTGCAATACATTTGAAATGTTTGAAACCACTACTGCTTCTTCAGGCTTTAGAGATGCCTGGTTTACCATTGGAGGGCATTAAGAATGACCTTGGTAATTTTCTTTCTAGAACTTTCTAGCTGATAGTGATGCTCAAAGACATATTTCCTAAAGAGAGCCTTTCTAAGTAGGTGGGTGATCCTAGCACAATTCCAGGGACTTTACAGACTGAGATTCTTTATCTGGAGTTTGATAGAAACTAGGCATCACCTGGAGAATTGAGTTGACTGTCATTGTGAGAGGAATCTTTTTATGATTTTCTCACCAAAGCCTATAACTTTGAACCTTTATCCAGTCTCCTTGAAGCCCAACTAACCTCTAAGAGATGAAGCTACAACTGTTTTCCCTGTGATGAATGGTAACTGATCTACAGCTGTGCCTATCACCCCCTTTAAGACATGTCTTTCATATTCCGTTACTCTGAAGCAGAATCTTGTTTGTAGGTGATCAGTAAAAGGAGGGGAAACAAAGAGTTTCTTTTGTTCTTCATTTCCACTTTTACATCAGTATTCCTGTGTCTAGAAACATTTGTTTCATGGTTAGATTCTACCTTCTTCTTTGTGGTGTCAAAGAAAAATTACACAGGACAGGGTTAATCAGGTATAGAGGACTTTGTTCAAGACTATTGCAATGGGGAACAGAGATTAAACTTAACTCTTCTGAAACAAAAACGAGTGAGGTTTTAAGCACTGAGGTGAGCTTACAGAAAAGTACTAAAAGACACTGCAGGGAAAGATTGGTGACTGTGTCAGGCAGTCTGTGTTTGCTAATTGACACTTAGGCTCCTAGGATTTGTATGTAGCTCAGCAGTAGATTACTGCCTTGCATGTGTGAGGCCCTGGATTCAATCCGCAGAACTGCCAAATTAAATAAGAACTGCCTAAACAAACAAACAAACAGATAGACAAATAGGCTCCTACCCTTAAGCAGAGACTGGGAGATAGGGACACTATCATATTTTATGATTATATTTCAAAGGGATGATTCCCAGTCCATAGGAAAGAGATTTCTGGGTCATAATATATTGAGAGACTAGAAGAAAGTTTATACATAAAGGGGCAAAAAAATGAATTTAAAATCATAAGTGCTATAAAATAAATGCTCTACAAAACTGAGGTTCAGGGCCTATAATCAAGAGGAAACTTATCTAAAGTTTAGTTAAGCTTAGTTGGATGTTAACCCACGGGAAATTTATTCACTGATGACTCATTATGCCTATAACTATCAGATCTCTAATGAGGATTCACCCTCTTCCCTGAGAGAATTATCCAATCACTTAGGACATCGCCACAATTGTATGCTATATTCATTAACCAAGCCAAATTAGAAGAATCATACTAGGACCATGGTTTAATGTGACTTCATGTTTATGAGAGTTTATGATGCAGACCAGAACCTGGTTAGGAAGCACAGTACTCAGAATCTTTCCCAATTTTTCACATATGATGGTGTTTTGCAGCAAGTTTCACATGACTCTTACCACCTCTTATATATAAGAAATACAATTAGTTAATTTTTAAGGTGACAGTTAATGTGAACCAGGCACCGATCTAAGCATTTAACGAGTATTAACTCATGTAGTCCTCACAAATACTCTGTGAACCACCTCTACTTTACAGACAATGCATCAGGGACAGAGAGATTAAGAAAGGTGTCTGAGGGAATTTAAACTGAGGCAATGGAAGTCAAATGCAATCTGATTCTTGAACCCAAGATCTTAACTTCTCTGCTAAAAAGTTTTGCCAGTGAGCTGGAGACATTATTTGACCTTTAGGAATTACTTGGGAGGTGAAATAACAGGGTAACTAGTTTGCTTCCTTACTTCTGAGCCTGTAGGCAGGGGTCAGAACTAAGGGTTGCCAGGACTCTGGGGACTGACTACCACTGTGGCAGCCACTTAGCATAGAATTTCATAATATTCTGTTACATGAATTAGAAATCAGATATTTTCCTTAAAACACTATGACAGAATTCAATAGATACCTAGGGAAATTTAAATAAGTCACTTTACTTCATAATAAATCAGAGGACCTAGAAATGCCTGTCAGGTTCAGAGAAATAGAAGAATCTTGGTAGGCTTGGGATAAGGTGAAAAAAATGACTTTTTTAAAAAATCCATGAAGCAAAAAGCTAGAAGAAGAGCATCCTTTCATCTGAACAGCTTTAAAATGTTCATCTTAACATTCTGATGTGAATAAAACCTCTAGAGCAGGGTGCTAGTTATTACCTTTACCTCTCTGGACCACTAAAGAGTCCTTTTCCTAGCCAGACATGGTGGTGCGTGTCTTTAATCCCAGTAACTTGGTAGGCAGAGGTAGGAGGAATCACAAATTCAAAGCCAGCCTTAGCAAATTGGCAAGGCCCTAAACAATTTAGTGAGCCCTGTCTCAAAATAAAAAACAAAAAATGGGGCTTAGTTTGTGGCTCAGTGGTTAAGTGCCCCTAGGTTCAATCCCTACTAACAACAAAAAAAAAAAGAGCCTTTTTTCTTCTTTTCAATGAGCCCTAATCTTTGTGCCTTTGTCTTAGAAGACAGTGTGCATAGGAGAAGAATGTAGATTGGGTTTTATTTGAAGGTCCATTCCTATATATGTATATCCTTAGATAAAGCATCTTGGACAAGATATCTACTCTGAGCCTGTTTCCTCATCTGTATGGGAATAATAAAACCTCTTTTTGAGTTGTTATAATGATTGGAGATAATGCTTAAAATAGGGCCATTTATACAATAGTCACTCCGCAATCTATGAATATTAGTATTCTTTGGCAAGCTTCTTCTCATCTTCCTCAGCTAAGGAATTTAGAGGAAAGCAAAGAGACTGGGCCCTGGTTTTCTGGGACTGTTAAAAAAGCTGTTTCCTCTGGACTTTCCTGGTGGCATGTGATAAACAAAAAGGATTACACAGGCAGGGAAAGAAAAAGCCATCCTAAGATTATAGTTAATATTATGTCTAACTTAAGGAGCCTGAAGATCTTAAGAGGAGGTATAAAACATCAACAGGGACCAGATATGGAAAAAAAAACTGTTCCTTGGTATTGAGGCCCAACTTTAGAGCAAGACTCCTTTCACCAGTGGGGAGTAGAAACTCTAAGGAAAGTATATTTAAAGAAAATTTAGCAGGTTCTTAGAATAAGAACTCAGGAATGTAGATCAAAGAAACCCTTTTGTAAGATTGGCACACATAAAGTTAAGTCGTGGTGTTTAGGGAGAGGAAAGAATGATATAAAACCCTGAAAGTAGAGGTTTTCATAAGTTTTGGGGCTGTAGTAACAGAGGCCCAAAGCAATAGTGGCTTAAATAGGAGAAAAGTTTACTTTTCTTTCATGTGAAAGTCTGAGTCAGTGCTCCAAGGGTGGAACGATGACTTCAAAATCATCAAGGCCCATGCTGTTTCTATCCCGTGTTACCTTAAACACATGGCTTCCATCTTTCACCGGAGACAATGCCTCTAGTTTCCCCATCCCACCAACATTATAAACAAACTGTTTACAAAGAGAACCACATTTTCACTTAAGGGTGTGACCCCCAAATTGTGCACCTCATTTCTTCTCACATGCCATTGGTTAGAACTTAGTTAAATACACACACCGAGCTGCAAAAGAAACTAAATGTAGTCTATGCCTGGACGGCCATTCTATTGCAAAAGTCCATTTCTGAAATCCTGATGTTGTGTCAAATCATGATGTCTTAAAGGAGATAGAACAGGGCTTTGCTTGATACTATATTTCTCCTGTTATTTAAGAGAACCAACTGATCTCTACTAAGACTTTGGACTCCACCAAACTTCCTGAACTGTTGATTATTTTGAATTTTCTGCTCCCCTCATCCCAACTCCTTGTTGTGCTAGAGATGAGAACACAAGGCCTCGGGTATGCTAGGCAAATGCTCTTACAACTAAAGTATATCCCCAACCATTTCTGAATCTTCTGAATAGACTGTTTTGACTCAGTCATTGAAGTCCAAGTTTTGCCACACAGTTTTGCCCTCTCTGCCACCAAGAGCTTTGGTGATAAGCATTTCCTTAAAAATCTCTGAAAGAACTAAAATCTTTAGCTTTTAAGTTGGCTTAAGTTGCAATTATAGACAACTACCTACTTCCATCTCCTGCCCATTATGCAAATTTTTATATTGGTGTATCTGATAAATACACAAGTGAAGCTCATAACAACTGTGCTGTCCCGCCATCAGTGGCTGTACAACTATCAGTTTTAAGACACGTTCCAATTACAGGCATGTTAAAATGGGGGCAGGGGAGAATGCACATCTTAGAATTGATGAAATAATATTTCTATTTAGTTCATCAATTGTACTGAAGGGGATGTTTTGGTACTTGCAAGTAGTACAAATCTCTTAATTTAAAGAGCTCCCCTCCTACTCTGTACATACATATCCCATCATGGATTTCCTCATAGCTCAGAAAACCTTCTTTTTATAAGTATTTCAAAGATAATCTGCATTAAATGAATCTCAATGGAATTTCTCCCAATTAGCAAGTCTGACAACAAGGTTTCTGCTCATCCCAGCTGCTACTCTTTGAGAGTTGCCACAATTGTGACTTCCAGGCCTCTGAGACAGACTCAGGGGAAGGTGAAGGAGGAGTGATTTATCACAGCAAGGTTTGAAATAAAGCAGTTTGGGCAGAGAGAGTGGTAAAAACAAACCACTGAATGACCCACTGCAAGGCTTCCAGCGCCTTCTGGGAGCTCAGTGCCCGGTAGAGGGAAGCAGGCCATGCAGATGCTGAAAATGGCGTGCAGCCCTCGGAAGTCTATTAAATAAAGCAGGTCACTGGCAGGTGTAATTGGACTTTTTTGTAAAGCTGCAGGAGTGGCAAATGAACCTCAGAGAAGTGACATAGAAATAGCAGAAACTTCCATAGAAGCTTTGGTGCGGTTCAAAGAAGGAATATGGGCTGGTGAGGGGAAAAGCTAGATTTGGAGCCACCGTAGCCACTCATTAAATAAAGTCCATGAATATTATTCAATGTCATCTGCCTATAGTGTGGAAACCTCAAGGTATACAAATGCAGTTCTAGCCCCTGCAGGTGTGAGGAGACTCCAGCCTCCTAATTCATTGAAACCTAGGAGTTTTCTTTGACCATCAAAAATGTTGAGTTAGTGTAAGTTTAATTTTTGATTTCCAAAGAGACCATCAATGCAAAGGTTAAATTAAAGAGAAATTAGTACTCATTCAATCAATGTTTATCGAGTGCCTGTTAAATGCTAGGCACTAGACTAGGTTCTGCAGATTGAACAAACATGAGTAAGATGAGAAAGATAAAATAAATGATGTGACAAAACCAGTGTTAGAGTTCAGAGGAGAGCGACATTTGTGCCAGCTGAAAAAGAGTAAATTTGTACAGGGGAAAAGGTTAGTTGCTGGAATCTAAAGCATAGCTAGACTTTTGATTTTAAAAAAAAAATTCTGCATTTTTGCTTGGAATTTGAAATAATAGGGGTGAAACATGGAAATGTAAAGTCTGGGCTACACTGGCAAACCTTTAATTCCAGGCAGTCTACCTTTCTTGGGAGATAGGACTGGCACGGGTTTGGGGGCAGAGGAGTGACATCATCAGGCGGTATTTGGGAAGAATTAATCTGGCAGCAGCATATAAGAACTGTGGTCACCCATGTGTGCAAATGCCACATTAGACAAAATCAGTATGCAGAATAGACTTTTTTTTTCCTTTTCTTTTCTTTTCTATTTGCTTGTTTTTCCCTGTAGCACGATGTTCTGAATTGTACTTCATGGCAGATTGGGTCGCCTGGGAACTACAGAGAGAGCTAGTACTCTGCCTTGGGCTTTCTTGGGAAGATGTGCACTAGGGTGAATCTTTCTTGTCACTTCACCAAGAGGTTTGGGGTTTGCCTGGCAGGGAAGAAACTGTCTGCCTGGGTTGCTAATCTCCTGGGGAAAGATGAATAACAAGGCAGAAAAGCTTCAGGTCTCCTCTGGCCAAAGGCAGTAATTCTGCCTCATTACCACTTCAATGGGCCAGTCAACAAAAATTAACATGGCTTGCCCTGCGCTGGATGTCATCAGTTCCACTTTGTTCTTGTGTTTCACACAGCTGAAGAATCCAAAGAATGATTAACTGGCAGGCAGAACTGAGGGGTCTTTCCTGGTTAAAAGAAGATAATACCTCTCCTTTGAGATATACTTGATTGCAATCACAAATATTTCTAAACACTCACTGTGGGTAAACAGTCTTTAAGGGCAGAATGAATCTAAGAGAACTTCACTGTTCTCAAGAAGAAAAAGGCTTAATTTAGGAAAATAATGAGTGCCCAAATAATAACCATCTAAAACAGTATGACAAATTGCCATGGGTTACACCTAGTGAGGCTTTAGAGTCCAGAGGAGCAAGACCTCACTTTTTGATGAGGCTCAATATGAAACAAGAAAGAATATGGAGGAGATAGAATTTTGACTACTCGTAGGAGGCAATGTAATAGACTTTATAGTCTGAATGACCTGGACATAGCTTTACCACTAACATTGCTACTAGGGATGTGCACTTGGCAAATTATTTAACTTTTCTGGCCTGCATTTACAAAAGAGGGTTAGCAAATCCCTGTTTCATAGGATTCATGTGAGCATTCAAAGAAATAGTGCACATAAGATGCTTACTTAACAAAGTACATGGCAGGTAGTAAATACTAAATTAACTCCAATAATTGCAGTTTTATCTTATTATTGTTAAAGTTCCATAACAAGAGCAAATTACTTCACAAACTAGAATTACAGATATATCAACTACTTAAGTAGCCTTTGAAAGTTCTGAGGGCCGCAGATGATCCTGGAAGTTCAAATGCTGATGGATCACCTGAAACTAATGGGATCTGACCTTTTGAGATTGTTCTCTATTTATTAGAAAGTGCCCCCACTCAACAGCTGTACAGCCTTGGGGCCTCTCTTTCTCTGTCTCACATTCCCCAGACACACACACACACACACACACACACACACACACACACACACACACACAATCAGGGCTTCAATTACTCATCTCATAAAATGAGGGGAAATAGGCCCTAATATTTGGATTAAGAGACTGTCCTATGTGGAAGGACCCAAACTCTTTATTTGGTAGATGAGATTATCAAAAGTCAAATAATTTAAGCAATTAGGCTGTGGACTCCTGACTCCTAATTCAGTTTTTCCTTTATTGTTACTTTAGGAGCCGAGAGTAAGGGGCTGGGCTTCACTCAGCTAAAGGGAGCAGCCACAAACTCCTAATAAGCAGACTGAAAGTAGATTTTTAAATAATAAAATTTTAAAGGCAGTCCTTGGCTCTAATCACGTACTAGAGCAGCGGACTGTGGAAAATCAAATATTCTCAGAGGAAACAAACAAACAGCAGCATCTAGGAGATTTTATTTCTCACTCCAGTGGTTTTTTTTTTTTTTTTTATCAGTAAGGATTCTATAAACCCATAGAGGTCAGGTGACTTGTATAGAGCCACACTGCTAAGGAGTTGCAAAGTCACACTTGGGACACAGATCTTCTGCTTCCTAACAAGAGTTCCTGTCACTACATAGTCTCAGAACAGCTTCTGAAAACAGGAACAAGATGGTACCTGGAGAATATGTTTATGAAATTTCATAGCCTTAGCAACAGTATGTCAAATTCAAGCACTGTGAGTCACCAGGTAATCCAAGCCCTTGCAGCATCTCTGTTTTTAACTTTTAGGGAGACATTTGTCAGACACACACACAGCTTACCCCAAAGTACTTAAGAGGAAGAAAACCCAGAAAATGCAAGTATGTCCTGGAACAATACCTGTTGCTGTCACATTAAAATCATGGTACTTAAGTCAGTTTCTATCAAGCTTAAACTAAGAACTTGATCTGTGGGAATGCAGTGTGGTCCTAGGATAGAAACTGGATTGCACTCTCCTCAAAATAACTCCTGGTGTTTGCCTTTAAGACCCATTGATTTGTCATCTCTTGCTCTGCAGCAGTTTGGATTTTTCACACTTAGCAAAATAATTTGGTTTCCTACAGGTTTTAGTTCATTTTGTAGAAACCAGAGAATAGTTTTGTGTTTGATAGCACGAATGCACTCCCTCAGAATTTTAGTATATTCTGAAGGATATGGATTTATTTTTAGCTGTATGCTTCTGCTGGAAAGGTTTATACTGTTAAACATTGATATTACTTGAAAAGTTATGCCCAAGGCATATTGCTTTTTTCCTAGCTAGGAATTGAAATGTTTATGAAGCTTGCTGAAGGTTTACCAGGTCACTGAAATCAGAGTTTATATCTCGTATGTAGTGACTAAGAGAAATAGATTTTTGTATTCAGCCAACCATTCAATATTTATTGAGCTACTAAAATGTGCATTTCTATATTCTGGATAATGTCAAATGGTGAAGTTAGATTATACAAGATACATTTCAACTGTTTCAGTTCCATTTTAACATATTATTACCTAGTACTTATAGAATGTCTGGATCATGGTAATAAGACTCAGCCCTGCATTCAGGTTGTAATCAGTCTAGCTAGGAAAACATAAAACAGATTCCCAAACATGTTAATGCAATGTAGTGAATTCTGAGAAAGAGACAAACACAGGATATTTTCAGAAGCTCAGAAGCAAGGACTTCCCTGAACCTGAGAGTACTAGACGGGGCTTCCTACAGGAGGTAAACCCAGAGCTGGAACTTTAGAAAGGATAGGCTTTTGGATATGAAAAAATAGGGAAGTGCTATCCTAGTCAAAGGGAGCAGGATTACTTCCAGAAATTAGGTGTTGCTGGAACCATGAAGAGCAAAATGTATAGAACCCTGATCCTTAAATACTAGAATCCTTTCCCCTTGCTAAGGAATTCACAGCTGCCCTCCCCAAGTTCTGTATCAACTTGAGCATGCAATGCAGGTATACATGTTACGTGATTCAAGGTTGTTACAGTTCTTAAGTTAGAGGCCTCCACTGAACCCTACCTCTGAATATTCACACCCCTGTGCCATTCCCTCACCTTGAATCTAGGCTGACCCCATGATTCACTTTCACCAATGGAATGCAGCAGAAGGGATATGTTTTAATTCCATGACTGAGTCCCTCTCTGGGATTCCTGAGTGCTCTGAGATACTATGTGAAGAAGTTCATTCAATCTGCAGAGACAGTGTTAAGACACAGGATACATGGCTAGGGAGAAAGAAGTATAGTGATCTAAGTGTCCTCCTTCAGCACCCCAGCAGAGTACAACCACACCAGTGACCTCCACAAGACCAGCAGAAGAACTACTTAGTGGAGCATAGCCCACATTGCAGTACTGAGAGGAAAAAAAAAAATGTTCATTGTTTGAATCCTCTTCAGTTTGGGGGTTGTTTGCTATGCAGTAGATAAATTAAACCAAAAGTATAAAATGTCAATACCAATAGTTTACATATTTGGTGGTATGCGAGGTATTTGTAGACTGGAGAGATTATTACTTTTCCATTACCATTTAATCTTACAATGTGTTAGCAAGATGGGAACTTTGTTCAAACAAGGAATTCATATAGAATGGATTGTTTCCAAGTTACAAAAGCAAGACTGAAACTGCCCGATGTCCAAGTACTGAGGCAAGGGTGTTGGGGCTCCGAGGACAGTACCCTGAAGTTAAGGCCTCGACGCAAAGTTTCTCTCCAACCTTCTCCTGCCCTCCTGTCATTCTCCCAGAAGGCAAGCCACAGAAACTAGAATTGCTCCCCAAGGTGGGCTGTATAAGCCAGACCCCTTTTCCTCAAAGCCAGCCATTAAACCTAAAAATATTACTGTTTCTTCCTCCTTTCAGTGTAAGAGTTGGCCGTAAAGAAAAACCTTGATTAATAGTAGGTCATAAAACCTCCATCCCAGAGAGGGTCCTGCCCCACAGGGGAGGGAGAGATGTTACAACTTGAGGGACAAACAAGAATCTAAACAGACAGGGCATTCTGGGTTTCCCCACACATTCTGTATCCATTAGCTTATACCCTTCTTGTCTAATCATATTTCCATACAACTGTTCACCATGGATGTTTAGATCTTAATCTAAAGGCTCCTGTATCATGTAAAACTATGATCAAATAAATTTATTATGGCTTTTATCCTCTTAATCCATCTAATACCTGTTTATTTCAGCAGACTCAGATATTGAATCTTCAAAGGGAAAGTCTGAATTTCCCTACAAGAATTAGCTATTTGTTAGCAGATAATTTTTTTTTCATGAAGTAGCCAATATGTATACACATCCATATATATATATATATAAAGGGATTGTGGATGGTAGGCCACTGGAGTGAAGACCAGAAGATGAATGGAAGGGGGCTGAAGGTCATCTAAATTGACATTGAGGATTAGTCATTCCTCCAGTTGGATTATCAGGTGATGTATCTATTTTTCTCAGAGCCACCAAAAAAGAAAAAAAAAAGTATAATTACCTTACTATCTGTCTCTTCTTATCATAGATCTCATGTGATTTGACCCATTTAAATATGCTTTTTCTTCCATTGAACACTCAACCAAGAAAGAAGATTTATCACTTGTTTATTTTACAGAAAAAAAGGAGATATATGCATGCAAAATTTATCCTGCAAATTCCATGCACACCTGAAAGATCACCTAAGTGAAGAGAGGAGCCTGTTGGCATTATACCAAAATAACTCCCTGACCCAAGGATGAGGTCTCTGGAAATTATAATACATTTATTCAACTTCTCTAGAAATAAAAAGCTTTTTTTAAAGAATTAAATCAATATCCATCATGATGGCTTGAATAATAACACAGTATGTTCCTTATTAATCATTTCAAACACATCCACCTAGTCTTAACTCACTAAGGAGTTAAGACTATTAGTGAGTTAAGACTATTTACTCAGTGCTCATAGGATACTTGATGGTACCTTCAGTTTCTAGGGATTTTTTTTTCCCTATTAGGATACAAATACACTTCAACTGTTTTCAGAGACAGCCTGCCACTCTCATGGACTGTGAACCCTTATTCTAATTCCTTATCAAATTCTTACAGTGGCCTACATGATCCTAAACGATCGTCCTCCAGCTACCTCTTCCACTCAATTCCTGCCACTCTCCCTTCCCTTTCCTTGCTGCATGACAGAAACCCCCACATTGCTTTTCAAACAATCCAAGTGTACCACGTAGGGCCATTAAGCCACAATGCTCTTTCCTCCAGGTAGACCAGAGACTCAACTTGCCTTTAGATGTCTTCTCAAAAAATTTCTTTGTTGAGCATTGTCCTTCAACTTTCAAGGGGGCACACATTTTTTTGAGAATCTAAGAAATCTTAGAAAAATATATGATTACATACACAATTTTGCATATTGATTTGAGGGCTATATTAGCCTCTTAAAAGGCCCTTCCATATACCTTGTAGGAGTCCACAGATCCTAAGTTAAAACTAATACATTTTTTGAGGCTGTTGTAAATGGGTAGTTTTCCTAATTTCTCTTTCAGAGAATTCATAACTGATGTATAGAAATGCATTTGATTTGGGGGTGTTGGTTTTATATCCTGCTACTTTGCTGAATTAATTTATTAGCTCTAGAAGTTTTGGGTGGAATTTTTTGGATTTTCTAAATATGGATTCATGCCTTTTGCAAATAGTGATAGTTTGAGTTCTTCTTTTCCTGTTTGTATCCCTTTAATTTCTTTCATCTGTCTAATTGCTGTGGCCAGAGTTTCCAGTACTATGTTGAATAGAAGTGGTGAAAGAAGGCATACCTGTTTGGTTCCAGCTTTTAGAGGGAATGCTTTCAATTTTTCTTCATTTAGAATGATATTGGACTTGGACTTAGCATAAATAGGTTTTACAATGTTGAGGCATGTTTCTACTATCCCTAGTTTTTCTACGTTTTGAACATGAAGGAGTGCTGTATTTTGTCAAATGCTTTTTCTGCATCTATTGAAATAACCCTATGATTATTATGTTTAAGCCTATTGATGTGATAAATTACATTTACTGATTTCTGTATATTGAACCAACCTTGCATCCTGGGATGAACCCCACTTGATCATGGTGCACTATATTTTTAATTTTTTTTTATGCTATTTGCCGGAATTTTATTTTGTATCTATGTTCATCAGGGATATTGGTTTGAAGTTTTCTTTCCTTGATGTGTCTGTGTCTGGTTTTGGGTATTAGGGTGATACTAGCCCCATATAATGGGTTTGGAAGGGTTCCCTTCTTTTCTATATCATGGAATAATTTGAGTAATATTGGTGTTAGTTCTTCTTTGAGGGACTTGTAGAACTCCACTGAGAATCCATCTGGTCCTAGGCTTTTCTTTATTGGTAGACTTTTGATGGTGTCTTCTATTTCATTGCTTGAAATTGATCCATTTAAATTGAGTATGTCCTCCTGAATCATATGGGTAGGTCATATGCCTCAGACATTTGTCGATGTCTTCAAGGTTTTTTATTATAATGAAATTGAATTTTCAAAATAGTTTATAATTATCTTCTGTATTTCAGTAGTGTCCATCATGATAATTCCCTGTTCATCATGAATTTTAGTGATTTGAATTTTCCCTTTCTCTTCATTAGGGTGGCTTAAGGGTTTATCAATTTTAATTATTTTTAAAGAATCAACTTTTTGTTTTGTCAATTTTTTCAATTGTTTCTTTTCTTTCAATTTCATTGATTTCAGCTCTGATTTTAATTATTTACTATCTTCTGCTGATTTGGATGTTGATTTGTCCTTATTTTTTCCAGAGCTTTGAGAGGTAATATTAGGTCATTTCTTTGTTGACTTTTTCTTCTTTTAAGGAATGAACTCCATGCAATGAACTTTCCTCTTACACTGCCTTCATAGTGTCCCAGAGATTTCCATATGTTGTATCAGTGTTCTCATTTATTTCTAAGAGTTCTTTAATCTCCTCTTTGATGACTTATACAACCCATTGTTCATTCATTAGCATATTATTTAAGTCTCCAGGTGTTGGAGTAGCTTCTAATTTTTTTATTTTATCTGATTTCTAATTTCATTCCATTATGAACTGATAGAATGCAGGGTAGTACCTCTATTTTTTCTTTTTATTTGCTGAGAGTTGCTTTATGGTATAACATATGGTCTATTTTAGAGAAGGATCCATTTGCTGCTGAGAAGTGTATTCAATCATTGATGGATGAAATATTATATATATATATATATATATATATATAAAATCTAAATTATTGATTGTATTATTTAGTTCTATAGTTTCTTTGTTTAGTTTTTGTTTGGAAGATCTATCCATTGGTGAAAGAGGGGAATCAATCTACAAAAGAGGCAAAAGAACTAAACAATGAAAACCACAGAACACTGAAGAAAGAAAGTGAAGAAGTCCTTAAAAGATGGAAAGATCTCCCATATTCTTAGAGAGGAAAAATTAATATTGTCAAAGTGACCATACTACCAAAAGTGTTGGTATTAGTTCTTCTTTGAGGGACTTGTAGGTTTAATGCCATTTCTATTAAAATCCCAATGTCATCTTCATAGAAATAGAAAAACAATCATGAAATTCATTTGAAAAAATAAGAGACCCAGAATAGCCAAAGCAATCCTTAGCAAGAAAGGTGAATGAAACAGAAGGCATCACAATACCAGATCTTAAACTATACAACAGAGCTGTAGTAACAAAAACAGCATGGTATCAGCATCAAAATAGACATGTAGACCAATGGTACAGAATAGAAGACACAGTAACAACCCACATAAATAGTTATCTAATACTGGACAAAGGTGCCAAAAACATACATTAGAGAAAAGATAGCCTCTTCAACAGATGGTACTAGGAAAATTGGAAATGCATATATAGGAAAATGAAGTTAAACCCCTATCTCTCATCATGCACAAAACTCAACTCAAAGTGGAGGAATTAGACCAGAGACCCTGTGCCTAATAGAAGAAAAAGTAGGCCCAAATCTTCATCATGTTGGCTTAGGACTTCCTTCCTTAACATGACTCCTAATGCCAAGAAATGAAATACAGAATAAATAAATGGGATGGATTCCAACTAAAAGGCTTCTTCTCAGCAAAGGAAACAATAAATAATGTGAAGAGAGAGTCTACAGCATGGGGGGAAAATTTTATTTTTTATTTGTTTTAATTAGTTATACATGACAGTAGAATGCATTTATGCCCTTTAATATATCATACATAGATGGGATATAGTTTCTCATTTTTCTGAGTGTACATGTTGCAGAATCATATTGGTCATACAGTCATATATATATGTATATATATATATATATATATATATACATATATATATGACTGAAATATATGAATGAAATAGACATTTTACTGAAAATATATATTTTTTATTATTTATATATATATACAAATATATAAATATATACATATTCTACTATCTTTCCTATTTCCACATCCCTTCCCTCTCCTCCCATTACTTCCCTCTACCTAATCTAAGGTAATGGTATTCTTCCGTAGTGCCCCTCACCTAATTGTGAATTAGCAATTAGCATCCACATATTAGAGAAAACATCTGGCTTTTGATTTTGTGGGATTGGCTTATTTTGCTTAGTATTATATTCTCCAACTCCAACCATTTGCTGGTAAATTCTATAATTTTACTCTTCTTTAATGCTAATATTCCATTGAGTATATATACCTCATTTTCTTTATCCATTCATCTATTAAGAGACATCTACATTGGTTCCATAGTCTAGCTATTGTGAATTGAGGTGCTACAAACATTGATGTGGCTGCATCACTATAGGATGCTGATTTTAAGTCCTTTGGATATAACCAAGGAGTGGGATAGCTGGGTCAAATGGTGGTTCCATTCCCAATTTTCTGAGGACTCTCCATACTGCTTTCCATAGTGGTTGCACCTATTTGCAGTCATACCAACAATTTATGAGTGTACCCTTTTTACCACATCCTCACCAACATTTATTGTTGCCTATATTCTTGATGATTGCCATACTGACAGGAGTGAGATGAAATATTAGAGTAGTTTTGATTTGCATTTCTCTAATTGCTAGAGATGTTGAACACTTTTTCATAAATTTGTTGGTCAATTGTGTTTCTTGTTTTTAGAAGTGTCTGTTCAGTTCCTTAGTCCATTTATTAATTGGGTCATTTGATTGGGTTTTTTTTGTTTTGTTTTGGTGTTAAGTGTTTTGAGTTCTTTATATATCCTGGAGATTAATGCTTTATCGGAGGTGGATATGGTAAAGATTTTCTCCTAATCTGTAGGCTCTCTCCTCACTTTATTAATTGTTTCCTTTGCTGATAAAAAGCTTTTTAATTTGAATCCATCACAGATTTATTAATTCTTTTTTTTATAATGTTTAAAACATTTTTTAAATTGTTTTATTAGTTACACATGTCAGTACAATGATCTTGACAATTCATATGTTTGAATCAACTGAGGTATTATTTCTTATTTTTCTGATTGTACATGTTGCAGAATCACATTGGTCATACAGTCACCCATATACATACAGCAATAATACTTCTTGCGCTTTAGGAATTTTGTTAAAGAAGTCAGATCCTAAGAAAATCTTCACCACATGCACCTCACATAGATCACTAATTTCCAAGATATTTAAAGAACTCAAAAAACTTATCACCAAAAGTAACAAACAACCCAATCAACCAATGGGCTAAGGAGCAGAACAGATACAATCAATCAACAAATATCTGAAAAAATAGTCAACATCTCTAGTAATTAGAGAAATGCGAATCAAAACTGCTCTGAGATTTCATTTCATGCCAGTCAGAATGGAAGTTATTAAGAATACAAACAACAATCAGTGTTGCCAATGATATGGGGGAAAAGGCACACTCATACATTGCTAGTGGGACTGCAAATTGGTGCAATCAATCTGGAAAGCAGTGGAGATTCCTTAGAAACTCGGAATGAAACCACCATTTGACCCAACTATCCCACTCCTCTGTCTACACTCAAAGGACTTAAAATCAGCATACTATAGTAATGCAGCCCCATCAATGTTTATAACAGCTCAATTCACAATAGTTAAAGTGTGGAACCAACCTAGATGCCCTTCAGTAGAAGAATGGATAATTGTTAACTAGGAGGTAGAGAAAAGGGCATTGAATAATGTTGCTGGAAATGTAAATTAGTACAACCATTAGGTAAAATAGTGTAAAGGTCCTTTAAAAATCAAAATAAATTACCCTACAATCCCACTACTGGTATATAGCCAAAAGTACGAGATTGGCGTGTTGAAGAGACACCTGCAATCCCATGTTTAAAGTAGTCTATTTGCAATATCCAAAATGCAGATTTAACCCAAGTGTCAACTTATGGAAGATAAAGAAAATGTGATACTTAACATGTAATTGAACACTATTCGGCTTTACAGAGAAGGAAATCCTGTCATTTACAAGTATAAGGATGAACCTGGATGGCATTATGGATAAGTTAAATAAGCCAGGCCTAGAAAGAAAAATATCATGTGATCTCATAGAGTAAAATGGGTACCAGAAGATACGGGGTAGGGAGGTTGGGAAGATGCCAGTTAAAGGACATAAAATTTCATGTAGATAGAAGTTATGAGTTCAAGAGATATATTATATACTATAATGAATGTGGTTAATAACTATATGTTTTATATTTGAAAATTGCTGAATAAATTTTAAGTGTTCTCACCACAAAAAAAATAATTATTGGAGGTAATTCACAGTTCAATAGATTTATTAAGCATTTTATAACATCTGCCTATATCAAAATATCATAATGTATAACATAAGTACAAACAACTTTCATCTGTCAAAAAACAATAAATTGCTAAGTATTTGTAGATTTATGAGATAGTGTTTATCAGAATCATAAGTGTTTTAAGGATTCAAAATTTACTTCATAAATGCATTCAGGTATATGTGCTACCCTCTCAGAATTGATGGACAAAAATCAGACTGTGAGCTTTTTTTTATTCTGTTTGTACCTCCTGTTTCCCTTTTGAGGAGACCACATTTTTTCATGGAAGTATTTGATACAGTCCATCATCTTCAGGGCATGAGCTGGAACATGTCAACACACGTTGACTCATTGGCAATTCACTGGCAATTCCAGTCTGTGCCAAAGCAGCCTATTGCTTTCTGTGTCCTCACAATTAGGCCTCTGTTGTTTGTTCTTGCCCTTTTTCATCTCTGTCTCTTCCTCCTACCCCTTCTCCTTTTCCTGCCTAAAAGATCCCTCTGATGCTTTTGATGAGATGTCATCAAGGCATTTTTTTCTGTGACAGTCATACATGGAACACCGAACACAGAGACACTTTGAGTGTCTGTCCTTCCACAGAGAGAAAGATCACAGGCAGTTCTCCGCTTTCTTTTCTCTCCTCTCTCCTTTCTTCAAAAATGGAGGAAGTCCAGAAGTTGTGTTTCTCATCAAGAGGAAGAGTCCAGTGTGTCATGTCTTATTTTCTGAGGTCATACTAGGAATCTCACCATCCAATTTCAGATGACCATATAGTAGGGAAGAACCTAGACGCAAGGGAAGAGGAACATCACTGATGGCTGAGAACTGGTTGGATAGTACAATACTGACACATTATTCTGATTTTAATACAAAAGCACTGTAACCTTTAAAAACAAATCCACAGCTACTAACACAAAGAAGTGGACAATGACAGTTTTTGTCTATCTATCTCTTCTGTCTATGGTATGCTAGATATCTATTGCTATATAGCATATCACCTCAAAACTTGATGACTAAAAGCCATAATAGATTTTATTTATTTCCCACGGTTCCTGTGATTCAGGAATTTGAGAGTGGGCCATCTGAGTAAATATTATTTGAAGTTTCTTATGAGGTTGCAATTAAAAAGTTGATCAGGGATGCAATCATCTGGAAATTTGACTGGGGCTAGGGGGTCTGCTTCCAAAATGGATCACTTAAACAGTCCTAGTCATTGTTAGTAGACTTCAATTCTTCTCTAATGAGCCCCTTCACAGGGTTCCTTCAGTTCCCCAAACTGGCAGCTATTTGCTCCCAGAACAAGTGATTCCAAAGAGTGAGGTGGAAGTAGCAATGCCATTCATAATGTAGCCTGAGAAATTACACATCTTTTTTTTTCAAAATCCCATTGGTCACACAGGATAAATATCAAAAGGCAAGAATTATCTTCTAAGAAGTGTCTGTTCAGTTCCTTGGCCCATTTATTGATTGTATTATTTGTTTCTTTGGTGTTAAGATTTTTGAGTTCTTTATATATAGTATAGTTTAGTGCTCTATCTGACGTGACTGTGGTAAAAATTTGCTCCCATTCTGTAGGCTCTCTATTCACTTCACTGATTGTTTCCTTTGCTGAGAAGAAGCTTTTTAGTTTGAATCCATCCCATTTATTGATTCTTGATTTTAATTCTTGCACCAAAGGAGTCTTATTAAGGAAATTGGGGCCTAATACAACATGATGGAGATTTCAACAAATATATGAAAAAGTGTTCAATATCTCTAGCATTTAGAGAAATGCAAATAAAAACTACTCTAAGATTTTAATCTCACTCCAGTCAAATGGCAGCTATTAAGAATACAAACAACAATGAGTATTGGCGAGGATGTGGGGAAAAGACACACTCTTACATTGCTGGTTGAACTGTAAGTTGGTACAACCAATCTGTTAAGCAGTATGGAGAATCCTTGGAAAATTGGGAATGAAACTACCACTTAACCCAGGTATCCCACTCCTCAGTTTATACCCAAAGGACTTAAAAACAGCATACTACAGGGACACAGCAACATCAATATTTATCGCAGCACAGTTCACAATAGCTAAATTGTGGTACCAGCCTAGATATCCTTCAGTAGATAAATGGATAAAGAAAATGTAATTTGTATATATATATATATATATATATATATATATATACACACACACACACACACACACACACACAATGGAATATTACTCAGCAATAAAAGAAAATAAAATCATGGCATTTGCAGGTAAATGTATGGAGTTGGAGAATATTATGCTAAGTGAAGTAAACCAACCACCCTCAAAAAAAAAAAAAAAACAAATGTCGAATGTTTTCTCTGATATAAGGATGCTGATTTATAATGGAGATGGGGAAGGCATGGGAGAAATAGATGAACTTTAGATATGGCAAAGTGGGGGAATGGGAGTATGGAGGTAAGAAAGACAGGGGAATGAGGTGGACATCATTACCCTAAGTACATGTATGAAGACACTAATGGTGTGACTTTATTTTGTGTACAACCAGAGACATCAAAAATTTTGCTGTATTTGTATAATATGAATTGAATTGCATTCTGCTGTCATATATAACAAATTAGAATAAATAAAATAAGAAATACCTGTATCAAAAGAGAGGTAAGAATCATTCAGAAGGTATCTTGCAGGCTGACTCTACATAAATGTATTGGAAAGAATCCAGATTATAATATTAGAAATTATGAATATTATTAGAAGACCATGTTTTCCAATTTTATGTATAGGATTCAATCCAAAACCTTGACACATTAAGAAAGATTGATTACAATCAAATTATTACCCCAAAATTTACCTGTTCAATCACTGATGTAGATTTTATTAAGTCATTTAGACAATATTTGTTTAAATAAAAATGTGCCTGGTATCTTCAAGGTATTTGACAATTGGCCTACTACTAGTTGATTTCCAACATTTTTGTGTGATAGAAGCTAAATCTATAGTCCTGTTTTCATTTTCTCTTTTTAAAGTAGGTTGGACATTTTCCACCTTCAGCGGGGAAGTTCAAACATTCCCTCTGAAAGTTTGGTAATTGAGTGCTGAAACAAATGGAAAAGAGATAAACAGGGGAAAAACATACAAATTTATTACACATGTGCTCATGTGCATGGAAGTCATACAAAATATGAAGCTCAGAGAAGGTCCAGATGATTAAAAAATAAATACTGTTTTCATAGGGGAGAGGAAAATGGGGGAGAAGGCTATCAGCAACTTTAGAGGGGTAGTAAATGATTTGGGGAAGAAATTAATAAGCCCAGCAAACAGACAATGGTGTGAAGCAAAGTTTCTCTAGACTCTAGGTGTGGTGTTTGATTTTTAGTCTCTTCCTCTGTGATATAGGTTTAATCTTCCTTGGTTAATGAAATTTCAGTAAGAAGATTTGTGTTCCTCTTTGGCAGATTTGGCAGATTCTTTAGCTAGATAAGAGAACTTCAAAGAAAGCCTCTCCCTGTGTGTGCTGCTCACCAGGTGCTCTCAGTTTGAAGTCCAAAGTGGCATTTTTGGGGGGTGCATTTTTTAAGTCCTAACACAACTCTTTCTCACTCTTATGTAAATCTCAAAATCAGTAACAAATGAAACAAATTTTCATGCATTCACAAGCAGTTATTAAAATTCACTGTATGTCTAATATTGCTTAACCTGAGATATAGATTGAGGAATAGGATACAGTCCCTGGAATGAAATAAATATACACTCCCAGAGAAGAAATATTGTCTATTGCGAGACAAATAATGCAGTTCTTAAGCAGAGGAATGCATAGAGTGCTGTGAGGCCACAGGAAAGAAGTACTCATGTCTCCCTGCAGGTTGGTACTAAGGAAGCTTCAGAGAGGGGGCAGTACCTGAGTTACATATTGAGCAATAGTAGGAGCTTACCAAATGGACTGGGATTGAGTGGGGTAGATTAGAAATTAAGACATTTTATATAAAATGGCCAGAATGTGCAAAACATATCATAGCATGGCCAATGTATTATTTTTTTGTTACTTCTTTAACAATTTACCATAAACTTGGTGGCTTCAACCATACAAAATTTATTCTCTTTTAATTCTGAAATGGGTCCAAAGGCAGACACAGATCTCATTGAAATAAAATCAAAATGTCTGCAGATTTGCATTACTTTTTGGATGCTCTAGGGGAAAATCCATTTCCTTGCCTTTCCCAGCTTCAAAAACCATTTTCTCATTCCCTGATTGTGGTTCCCTTTCTCCATCTTGAAAGCCATCAATGGTTGGTCAAAGCCTTCTCATGTAACCATCTCTCTGGTTCTCTGACTCTGGGGAAGATTCTCTGATTTTTAGAACTCACATGATTAGAGTAGGTCCACCTAGATAATCCAGGATAATCTGTTTATCTTTAAATTCTTATCCTTAATAACATCCACAATGTGCCTTTTTCTTATAAGGTGGTATATCCATAGATTCTTATTCATAGATTAGGATGTGGCATTTGGGGGACTGCTGTTCTGCCTAGCACAGTTTATTCAGAAAAGATCCAAATGTGCAACAAGGTTAGAATTTAGAGATCTTGGAAGTGAATGGCAAAAGATGAGGCTAGAAAAGTAGGGAAAGTCAGTCCAAGAAAGTATGTTGGCCTAAGGAGACTGGATGGTATCTTGTGTAGGGGATGTTTGTTTTTTCATCATTACTTAACCCTATAAATAGCATCCCTGCTTACCCTTGGGCTGATGGTTCTAGTCATACCTCTTTCTTTGGATTGGAATTGTTACCCAGGCCTATCCTCTTGGCCTTAGTAATAAGTACAGATGTGATCATACTATGCAACCATAAGCTGCATCTTGGATTTCATACACAGACACAGAGAGAGAGAATATCTCTCTTGGACTTGGTTGCTGGGTAGGATGATACAAGCTTGGAATTATCTATGGCCTTGTCACTGAGAGTAAGCTTATCTATGTGTAAAGGATGTGATTATCAAAGATAAAACAGACAAGAAATAGAAATCCAAGGACATGATTTAAATCCTGAAAACCTTCCCTTTTCCTTTCAGTTGATCTCTTGCAACTGAAATTCCTGTGCAACTCATCCTATGTACTTTGAGGAGTCTTTGAAGGGGCAAAAGCAATGGAGTGATATGGTCATGTTTTCCCATGTGGTAAGATATAGAGTGGCTTTGTAGAAAGACAGACAGCCAATAAAACCTTCCAGGTGATAGCTGACATATGATTAAATTAGAAAAGCCAAGAGAAGAGAGTAGAGAACTTCAGCAAGGAGTGGACAACATGTCAAAAGTCAGAAAACAAAAGCAAAAAGCCTCCATGTGATTTAGCAAAGTGAGGATTGTTGGTAACCTTAATAAGAGTTATTTAAATGAGCTCATATGAGCTGAACTGTTGAATATTGAGAGTTGCACTTGAAATATTTTTATTGTTATATCTCAGTATAAAAGTAATACCTGTTGTAGAAAAGCCAACAAAACAATAGATGAAAAATATAAAATCACCAAAGTATCATCACCAATAACTATTATTAATAATTTGATTATTTCATTCCAGACAATAATATGATTCTGTATCTAACAATTTATGTTATATTGTTAATAATTCCCTTTGTCATTAATACTCTCAAAAATATTACTTTTGTTGGCTGCGTCATATTCCATTATGTGCAGGTGATGAATTTTTTAGAAATCTTTGTGCATGAACTTTTTAAATATTTTCCCTCAATTTTTTATCTCCAAATCAATGCTATAATAATTCAAATTCATATTAATTTTTTTAATTACCAATTGCATGCACATTTTTACTATCATGAGCCATTAGCTTTCTTCTCCCTCTCCTGAAGGAGCAAAGTGTGTCATTTAGCTTTCTTTTGTTCCTGAAATAGTAAAAGAATTCTTTTTTCTGTTTCCTTTCATATTTTTTAGATGTGGCATCCTGTTTCCTGCTGAGCTTTTTTGACCCAACTCCTACAAGCTTTTGCTATTTCTTTGTGATCTCCTTAGGAATTTGCCCTACATTCCATGTTCAGTGGCATTTCCATTTGTGCTTCATCTCCCTGTGAAGTTCTTTCTTAAGTAACTTTTATAGACCTTGCCAATTTTTTTTCATTGCAATTATAACAGATTGTGCTGCTGCTGCACTTTGGGAAGTGTTTTGCTTGATTCAGTCAAAAACAGCATCTTTGACCAAATCAACATTTGACATTCTGTCATTTACTTATTAAAAGCTCAAGTTCAAGATCACTGAAGAGGTAGATTTTCAGAAGAGACTTACATACATAGGGAATTTATGTTTACCATATTTTTGTAGTTCTGTAACTTCTGACTAAATACTATACCTAGAAGGAGCATATTAAAAATTTTGGCAAGCTACAGGTTATGGTCCTACCCTTAATATATTAGCCAGCTAAATATCAAAATAAGTTGGAATATTAAAACAAAGGATTTGGGGAACAATGTATGAGAACATTTTATACCACGCCACTTTTTTCCTGGAATTTCACTTCATCTCAAAATTCAAATGTTTTCAAAGTTCTTCTTACAATTTTACAAAAATGGTTTTTAAAAAACTTCTCATTATTGAAAATTTCAAACATATACAAAAGCAGAAAATTTAATATTATTGTCATAGGGACTTAGAAGCAGTTTTTGCTAAAAAGCACTGACTCTTCACTTGGGCCTGCAAATTTTCAGTGGGTGGCTAAAAGCAGGATAAAAGCTTGGCATCTCTTCCTTCATTTTGTATATATCTCTTTTACCACCTTCAACTTTGTGTCATATTCCTGCTCAGTTCTGCAGGCAGACATGATAAGCATTTAAAAACAATCAAAATGCCTTTATAATACCTAAAGGAAAATCAAACAATAAAACCTTAATATCATCTAAGATCCATTTGATGTTCAAATGTTTTCATTGTCTTAAAATTACTTAACCTTTTGTTTGGTTGAATTAGGTGCTAATAATATTAATATTAATACCCTCCAAATTCTGATAAATCTCTTAGGGCTATTTTAATATATTAGTGTACACTTTATTTCTTTTATATTTTTCCCCAGTATTTGTTGACGAAGCCATACTAACATGTTTTAAAACCTTCTTTTGTGAGTTTGATAATCTTTTTTTTTAAAATTAGCTTTCTCAAAACATGAAACACTACTTTAAAGGTAGTTCAATTCAGCCAGGCATGGTGGTGGTGTCTGCCTATAATTTCAGTGACATTACTTGTTGAAGAATTACCTTTTGTTAGTCAAACACATGTTTAAGCAATACAGACAACAATTTCAAATGTAACTTAGTTTTCAAGTGGGAAAAAGAAAAAGTATTATCATGAGTGGATGTATTTTGGTTAAGCATATTTTCTATTTATTTTAATTAGGTATGTATGGCAGCAGAAAACATTTTGATTCATTGTACACAACTGCAGCACATCTTTACATGGTTGTACATGATGTAGAGTTTCACATTTGTGCAGTCATACATGTACCTAGGGTAATGATGTCCATCTCATTCTACCATCTTTCCTACCCCCATATCCCCTCCCCACCCCTCCCTCCCCTTTGCCACATCAAACTTCCTCTATTTTTATTTTTTAAAAGTGATTTCAAGGGGCCGGGGTTGTGGCTCAGTGGTAGAGTACGTGCCTTGCATGTGTGAGCACTCGGTTTGATCCTCAGCACCACATATAAATAAATAAAGTTATTGTGTCCATCTACAACTTAAAAAATATTTTTTAAAAAAGTGATTTCAACACATTTAGGATCTGAAATAGATGCAAAATCTGTTTTGTTCCTCAGATTCAGAGACTGAATAGGGAAACCAGGAAGAAACTCATGAGTAATTCATTCATCAAACATGTATTGAGTATTATAACGGAGAAAAAAGTCATACCTTCTTGTCATCTATTGCAAGGTTCAAGGCTGACACCACCCCTGTGATAAAAGACATACTAGTGATAGAAAAACGTAACAAATTTATTTAACCAAAGTTTTATGTGACATGAGAGCCTTCAGAAATAAGAGAAAACTATATACTTTTACGCTTAGGTTTGATGAGGAGGGACAGTTATCATGCAGAAGTATGATTGGACACAAAGGAAATACGACTGAATGATAATAAGGTGTGGGGCGCTTAGCAAGGCTTGTTGGTTCAGGTTCTTCTTGTCCTCTGCTTATTGGGCACAATCCCACTGGAATGAGGATCTATGACCTCCATTGAGGCAAGGAAGGTAGAGAATTACTTTATGACTCTGATTCAGAGGAAAAGGTTAGGGAAAGGTCAGTGTGAGCTTGTTTTTGCAGCTTTCTAACTTGCCAGCATGCCATGTTTTGGGGTATCTGGCACTTAACAGTACCTGCAACTGTTATATGTAAGTAATAAGGATATTGAAAATATTTATAACTTACTCCATGCATAAGGTAAGCAATGAGAATCAAAAGAAAGTTGAATTTAAAGAACTAAGAAGAGATATCAGAATTTGATGACACATTGTCTAAGAGATGAAAAAATAAAAGGTTAATCCAAAGATTTCAAGCTTGTAATACTAGGAAAATAAACTAGTATATGGAATTCATAATATGAAATATTGTAAAACTTCAAAATATTGCATACAAATTCTATTTATTATTTTGAATATTAAAGAAAACACAAAAATTGTTAATGTTTTAAGAATAGAACTATTAGAATAATTTGTCAAGTTTTTTACATTATAGTAACTATGATATGTAGCCAAAGAATTTAAGAAAATGCTATGCTATATTATACACAGATGGTTTTTGTCACACTTTCGTTTCAGCAAAATATATTTAAATACATTTCCAATTATTTAAAATGTGATATTATGAGCACTCCTTTCTAGAATGCCTTGTGCAGTGGTTAATCTTTTGTTATTGGAAATGAGCCCATTATATCTGTAAAATGCTAAAGAAAGAAATAATTATGCACCCAACTCTGGTTTTTAGGAGCAGATAATATAACTTTAATAATGCATTGAATAGCACTGAACACATCTTCTAGGTAGTACAAATTTATTAATTAGAACAAGTCAAAAATACTTGAGTTAATGTGCTGTCAACAACTTAATTGCCTAGAGAAACAAATTGATTCTCACTAGATATTCTATATATCTTACTGATTTATTGAACTATTGCAACTATAAAAAATACTTCAAAGATAATGGGGAAACCACACAGGAAATTTTCAAATTATTTTTTAATATTTTTTTTAGGTGTAGATGGACACCACACAATGCCTTTATTTTTTTTAATGTGGTATTGAGGAACGAACCCAGGTCCTGCCCGTGCTGGGTGAGCACTCTACCGCTGAGCCACAATCCCAGCCCTTCAAATCATTTTAATGTTTTATTTACATACTTCGTTGAGGTTCTTGGGATTGAACCCACATTTTAATATTTTTAGCCATAAAGTTAATAGCATAGAAACGAAAGTCACGGAGTAACACCCAAACACCTGCATGTGTTATAAAAGCATGCTATTTAACATTCCAATGGACTCCCAGCATGAACATAGAACATTTTTCAAATTTATAAAACAATGCTATGGTTTGAATGCAATCCCCAAAGTTCATGTGTTGGAAACATGATCCCCAATGAAGCAGTGTTGACAGCTGAGATCTTTAAGAGGTGACTGGAGATGATTAATGTCATTATTACAGGAGTGGGCTCATCGTGGCAGGAATGGCATCCTTATAAAGAATGGGTCCACCCCTTTACGCCCTCTCGCCTGCACTGTCTCTCCTTGTGGCACCTTCTGCCGTGTTATGGTACAGTAAGAAGCCCTCACCAGATGTAGCCCCGGGATCTTGGACTTCTCAGCCTCCAAAACCATGAACCAAATAAACTTCTATTGTTTATTAGTTACCCCATCTGTGATTTCTCATTTTAACTGCAGAAATGGACTAAGACAATTAACATTATCAATACTCTTTCTAGAGGTTGTCACCACTGAACTAATGTCTATCTTTGTGATAAAATGTCTGTTTTAGTTTCTTATATTCATTTATTTGAGGCTTACATAAACCAGACAGTCTTCTACATATTATTTTGAATTCTGCTTTTCTTATGCATATTTTAAAATGATGTAATAATCTAGGGTCCTTCTGAAGAATCAAAGTTAGGGATCCGTTTCCTTCTAAACCACAATGTTAATTATGCTGAGGGATATATTGTCACTCATCCCATCTGATATAGGTGATGAACAAAAAGCATCAAGTTATAACTACATGTTTCACACTTACTACTTCTGTTCTCTTGATGATTTTAATTATAAACACAGTTGTGTACTTTAAATCTGCTGAGCACTCCTCAGTTGTCCAATTTATAAAATATATTTGTAATAAAAAGTATGTGGCAGCTACTGTGCAAAGTACTTTAGAGAAGAAAGTATTTCCATTTAATCACAGAACAATCTTGAGACATAAGGATATTTTGCTACTGACTGTACCTTTATAGCTTCATAACTGCAGCCTAAATGGGAAGAGATAACTTTTATTGTCTTAGTATTGAACACAGTGCTTAAAGATGAAGAAGGTAACAGTGAAGTACTTGTTTAATGACATGATCAGATTCTAAACAACAGGTGAATTAATGTCAAATAATCTAGAACTATTCCCTGTTCTTTAGAAAGTAGCCATTTGAGATGGTAAGGCTGATTTCATTTCAAGACTATGCCTTTGAGGTTTGATATTGTAAGTAAAATATATGATTTTTATTTGATTTGTATGACATTGCATTTTGATACATTTTATTTTCCATTGAATGTGTGGTCATTGCCTTCCTTTCAATAGTATTAAGCATGGACTTCCTAAAATGTGCTTCAGAGATTTTCTGTCCTTCAAGTGCTCTGATAAAAATGTCATGAGTACTCTTTGCCTATATTAAGTCAGGAAACATGAGTGGTGCATCCTGTTTCTGGGAAATTCATGATGAAAATTAGTACTTCAACGTCTTAGAAAATAATAAAGAAACCCATTTAACTGTCTTTATGTTTCCCAAACTTCCTTGATCACTGAAACATATATATATATATATATATATATATATATATATATGTGTGTGTGTGTTTAATTATATATATATGTTTAATTATACATATAAGTTTATATATATGTTTAATTATATATATAATTAATTAATTACTTCATAGAAAATTTAAAACCTTTCAAAACCCTGTGTTAGCCCAAATTCAACCACTGAATATTTCTTATAATACAGTTTATTTTATTTTATGTGCCCAATATATTTAAATCATTCCTAAGAGAGGTGTTCAGTAAAGATCATCATATTATCATGTCTCTAGATCCTTCAGATATGAATGCAACCATCTTTTCTTTCTAAACATTTCATATACTGAATAACTAAAATTTACTCTTAAAAATATTTTTCTTTCCTGAAAAAAAAATATATCAGATTCTGCAAATTCGAAATTGGTCAATGTTATTCTGAAAAGGATTTCATCTTGATATCTTTTATACATGTAAGGTAAAACTAAAGGAAAATACTCTTGTCCATTAACCTGCTATTTAAACATCTTTCACTTTGAGGCTGTGAAAGTCACTTCTCTCTGATTATTGTCCAAATGAAAGCTGAAATCTTCTAGAACAATAAACCTGCAGAAATAAAACACAGATTTCAAATTCATTGGGTGGTTGGGGATTTGGACTGATAGCACACTGGTCTGAAAAATGAAAAAGTTTTATTCTAAGAGCAAGGCAGTGGGAGCCAAAAAAGCCAAGGTTCTTTTTTAGGAGAGACAAAGTGATATTTTTCCTTACCCATTATAATGGCCATGGCTGACACCTTTACAACAAAAGATAGGTTCATGAGAGAAAAGCATAGCAAATTTATTTAACCCATGTTTTATATGACACAGGAGGTTTCAGAAATGAAGATCCAAAGACTCAGGGAAAACTCTGTATTTTTATGGTTAAGTTTGATGAAGAAGGGACGGTGTGCAAAAGTGCGATTAGAAAAGGAAGTATAGATGGTGAAGACTTGGCTTCCACCATTGAAGCTTAATAAACTCCAGGGAGCTTTGTGAGGCCTGGTTGTTCACCTTCTTCTAAGGTAATTCTTCTCCCTGGGTATGGAAGAGATACCTATAACATGAAGACCTTCAGGTGTTGGGGACAAGAAAGAGTTCATAGACCTTTCTAGGATTTATGATTGCTTTGTGGGGGGAGCTAGAGAGAGAGAAAGGAGGGCAGGAGAAATTCAGAAAGACCTTTCTTCTGAGGCCCACCCAATCTCCCCCAGCAGAAGTACTCAGCAAGCTGAGGCACCATATTCTGGGGTATTATGTTTTCATACTTATGACTTGGAAATTCTTATTCTATGATGCTCTCTACTCTGTTCAAATCAAGAAGTGTTCACTTTTTTAAAATGACAGAAAGATTAAAAAGCAAAAATTTCCTTACCCTTGAAGGAACTCCCACTAGTTTTAGGCATCATTCCCACGTTGGGGAAAATCAAAACAATTCAGTGATTAATCTTGGTTATCTAAGCAACAAACCTCCAACAGTGAGAGTCTGTATTCATCTATTTGGAAGAGTAAGCACAATTTAGGACAGTTGACTGGAAGGGTTTTCTAATGAAGCAAAAGTGATATGTCTTAGTCCACTTTGTGCAAGGCATTCTACTCAGTACTGTGTGGGGCACAAAGATCGTGAAGACTTGGCTTCCACCATTGAAGCTTAAAGTCTTGTAAAAAATATATATGTGACATGTACATAAATATTATACAGTATCAAAAATGAAAAGTGTGATTTAAAAGACACAAGTAATGTACCACAGTAGTAAGAAGAAGAAATGGATGATTAGTGAGAGTATCCCATGATGTTTTACAGAGGAGATAGAAGGACCTCAAAGGATCAACAGAATAAAATCATGAGAAAAACAGAAAAAGGAAGAGACTGCCCACAAGAAATTAGAGAGGCAGAGAGGATACGTGAATAAAAAAAGAGGCACAAAAGCAGTGAGTCAGGCGATGAGTACCAGTACAAGAAGGCCTTCTCCTAACCAGGAGGGAAGAGCATAGGAATTAAGTGGGGATATACTACATTCAATAATGGACAGCTTTGCATGCCAAACCATATTGATGATGCTAGTATTCAATAGTATAGTCATAGTAACAATATAATGGGAATAATTATTGTTAACATTTATTGAGTATCTATCAGATGCTAAGCACTGTTCTAATTATCTCATTGAATCTCTCAATAATCCTGTAAGTAAGTATTCATAGACATTCTCCTACAGCTAAAGATCAATCAACAGAGAGATTTTACCCATTGTCACTTAATTTGAAGTTTGCTTAGAAAAGTTCCTAGAGTGGTACTAAGTCAGCTGTTACATGGCCTTAAACCACCCCCTTGTTACAAAATACAATTAAAATCAAACAAATACATGATACTATTCTAGGCTCTTTGTCAAGGTAAATAACACAATGCATGTTTTTTTCAGAATTTATTCCTTAAAATAGGTAACTCTACTGATATTAAGCTATATCCTCCCCATACCTAGCATGACATTTAGTTAATCCATAATGTGTACTGGATTCAGAGAATCATTGTAGTCATATAAATGAGCATCACAGTCTAAGGCTTGTTATTGCTAACCTTTTTTCCCCATATTGTCTAGTCTCTAATATTTCATATTCTTTTATCACATGAAAGCATTATTTTTATTATCCTGATGTGAGGTTCAGCCATTGGTAGTTTTGAAGATTAGGAATAAATTGAAGAGATACATGATGTTGAACTGGAACTACAAGACAGAATTTTATAAATCTTTTCTCATTATTTTACTTAAAGCACATCTACAACTATAAAAATATTATTAATGTTGTTGTTTTACCACAGCATGATCATGATTTACTTACGATCCATTAGGCAAAATATGCATACAAACTATGTTTGATATAAAATAAATGATGAACAAAGCACATATATATGACAATCTTATTTTTAAAAACTAAAATGTTGGGAAATACCCCATGAGTTGTTAGAAATGTCAACCTCAAAGTTAATAGCACCTGACATTTTATTATTTGGGTGATAATAAAATTCTTTATATTTTGGCTGTTTAACAAAATATAACCCATGCATTTTGTATGGTCACCTAATTTTTGATAAGAATAATTAATTTTGGTAAGAACAACGCTTCCACATCAGAAAGCCAGTCTTGTCAAATCAGTAGAAAACAAAAATAAAAACTCAAGATAAAAATATTATAGTCTATTAATGAAAGAAGCAAAACACATTAAATAAAATGTTGAAATTGAAAGTATAGATACATTCACTTAAAAGTTTAAGCTCTGATCAAAATTTTACACAGTAAGACCACAACAGGATGTTGTGGTCTTAACTGAATGTCCATGAAAACCTTAAAATTTTTACTTGACTAATAGAAGATAACATGAAACAAAGTATTCTATGAACAGAGTAGAAGACAACATGTTGTAAAATTTATCTGCATATATTTATTTCAGTTGAAATACATGGGGACTATACAATTCAAAGCAGTATCAATTTTTGTCTTTCCACTATCATCTAGCTGCCACAGACTTATAATATTTTTGTTTTTTAAAATTTATTTTAGAATCTAGAAATGCTGAAATAGAGACTTCCTTTATTGACCACTAATTTTCTTATAACTATCAGTAATTAATTACTGTTTTATACAGAGATTGAAATATTATCTACAAGAACAAAACAAAAAAGAAATGAGATGATCATTTTATGATATATTCTATAATCTTACAATAATAAACTGATTTTGGCCAAAAAGCATATTCGTATTTCCAATTACAAAAAGTAAAGAGAATATATAAGAAAAACATATAAAGGTAAGTTTGAGTTTCAGATGCAGCTTTATTCTGTTGTCCCTCAAAAAACTTGTTAGGACCTCAACGCTAACTGTTTCTTAGCTCTATTCTCTTCCAGGTTGGCTTCCTTCTTTGGGTTCCAAATGGTTCAAATAAGATTGTCAGTACTACCAGCTCTGTGTCTTCGCTATTTTATGCCATGTGAATATAAAGGGGAAGGGGGCTAATAAAATTATCTTGTTTTGGCTCTAAAACTTTTATGTCCTGGATCGGGCCCTTCATCCAACCCTGATTCAAACACTGTGGCCAGGGGAGCAAAATAAGTAGCCAGATGTGTTGTTTATTCTGCAAAATAATTTGGCCCCCAAACTTAGTAACTTAAAACAACACACATTTGTTTACTCTGACAGTTTCCATGGGCCAGGAATCCAGAAATGGTTTTATTGGGCCCTCACTTCAGGCTTTTTTTTTTCAAAGAAAACACTTTAATCAATATGTTGGCCAGGGTTGGGGCTCATCCATTGGGTCCACTGGGGAAAACTCTTGTTGCAAGTTCACTTTCATGGTTGTTTATGGGGTGGCAAATACAACTATGTCCCTGACATAGTCCCAGTTTGGCTCTAAGTTGTATAGAAAAGAAAATAAAAAAGCTCTTTTTCTACTCCCATGACTTTGAGTCATTATGAATCTCAATGCTTATAGCAAATTACCTAATTATATGTTTATATTATTGGATAAAGATGTTTTGTGTATTAATTTAACATCTCTAAGACAGCTCTATTCTTTCTTTATTTTTGGTTTATATTATAATTTTCAGCCAGAGCCTCTACATGAAATAGGTTTAAACTTCTGTATGTGAAGTTGCTGGGATTGTCTTAAGTGTTTAAATTACATAGAGTCTTGAGATTAAAATTCTCTCAAAACTCATCCTAACCTTACCTAAAGAAACTTCTTATGGCCATTAGACTGTTTTATACAGAGATTGAAATATTATTTACAAGAACAAAACAAAAAAGAAATGAGATGATTATTTTATGATATATTCTACCATCTTACAATGAAGCAGAACCAAGTGTTTAGCCCCAAGTTTTCAGGATTTTAGTAGAAAATGGAAATAAACATTAACTTTGAGAGAAAAAGGATTTGGGGACCTCTTCTATATAGAAATTATAGATTTATTAGTTGACTTTATCAAAAAAGTAAACAAGTCTCTATCAGAAGGTATTTACCCATGAGATTTCAAAACAGTTAAAATTGTCAGGCAAAGATGAACAAATTCATTTAGTGACTAATTGGTGTTCATACTTAATCATAGTGCGTCTGTTAAAGAGTGATGGGTATTAAGTCTGACCCAGAGTTTTCTGATGAGTTCTTCCAAAATCCTGGCCTTCAGACAATACTTAACTGTCTCAGAGAAGTATTTATTTGAAATTTGTTTGTTTCAGGAACCAATTTTTTTTGGGGGGGGGAGGAGCCAATTTTTATGAATAGTATATTCGTTTTTTATTTTCAATAAGTTTTAATAGATAGTGATATATAGCTTATATTTATTATTATAGCATATATTTGTTATTTTTCTAGTGTTTATTCCTTGTATATTATATATGAAGTATATATTATAAGAACTTTCCTTATCTATCATCTTTAGTCGTCTTAACAATCTTCTTTGGAAAAAATTACATACTAATTTCTTTTATAATCACTTTGTAATGCATGCACAGATCACCTGGAATTTTAAATTTCTTCTTCTAGTAATAGTGTTCATTTGCCATGTCTGTCAAGTGAGGTTGAGTCAACATTAGACAAAGTCTTCTCTATGGGAAGAACCAATCCCAAGTCTAACTTCTGCAATTGAGGCCTGGCCAACTAAGCACCTTTCATAGGAAACACAATCAGCCATTGAACCAGGGCTTACTTGGAAGGTTCTAAGTGACCAAGGATATTTGGAGTTTCCTCCGCTTTAGAGATTATCCTCTAAAATATTTAGTTGGGTCATTTCATCTATTTACTCTTTTAAGAAGAAGAGCTTCACAGGCTTTCTCTGTCGCCCCTACTTCCAGCTTCTTCCCTGTATTAGTTTATCTCCTCCCCATCCTCCAGGTGATGTTTGTGCAACAAAATTTTTATCATATCCCTCCATTCCCAGGAAAGTTTTTCTTGACACACAAGTCCTTTGACCATCTCCTGCCTCCCCATTCCTGTGCTCAGATTCTCTTCTTACACATGCACTTATACCATTGAATTCCAGCAATAATGAATCATTCCAGCAATATGAATAATTGAATATGTCTGTGCACATTCTGTTCCCTATGCCTGGAATACTTAACATCTTTCTACATATCTGCCTCATAAACTTGTACTGAATCTTCAAATCACACATCAGATGGCCTTCTGTTTGCAAGCCAAATTAAACTTTCTTTCCTTTCTTCCACCCTTCATATACCTTGTACATATCTCCATGATTGTGTTCAACATCTTGCATGATATCTGTCTTTCCACTAAACTAGAGGATCCTTGAGGCAAGGACAGATTCCCCCTTCCTCCTGAGTCTAAAACAAAACTATCATGCAGGAGTCCTCAATGACTTAACACCTTAAGTCACCACCTTCTGAATGAGGAGTCAAACATTTGCCAGATACTTAAAAGAAGGGAAATGAGATTGAAATCAACAGAATTACTATTTTTTCCCAATCAGGTATGGTCTATATATATAATTTTGTTTTCTGCCAGAAGATTTTAGCATTTTAGACTTAAATTCCATTTCCTATTTTAGACCACACTCCAGCACATAAGTTGTCAGATCTGTTTAGTAAAGGCTGGTATTTCTTAAGTGCTCCTTGAAGCTTTTAGTTCAAAATAAAATGCAAAGCCTTAGGGAAAATTAAATCTGAGCTTCTGATTTCCCTTAGCATTTAAACACCAATGCATGATCTTGGAGCATTTTCCTATTTAAATCTTGACTTTGTGATCCAGAACTCTGTTGACCCACCGCACTCCACGATTCCTGAAATAACGAATTCCTTTCCTTCTTCTGTTGTCTGCCATCTCTGCTTGTGTGTCTATTTTGAGCTGTTAGAAAGGCTATCCTTTCATCAGTAGAAGCAGCATTATCCTTACTACAGCATCTCTTTTCCAGCTGATTTTTATTATCACGTTTTCTCCATAAGGAATGCAGATGTGTAGTTTATAATTCTCAGCTCAGAAAACATTTGGGGTTGGAAAAATAAGATACTGCTACTTTCTAATTAAAAATAGAATTGTTAGTCAGAATCTTTTTCACATTATTCTACAGAAGTGAATACTGTTCATGCCTAGCTCCTATGCCTGCAATACAAGTTAGAAGACAGGAAGTCAGGCTCACATAGAGACCTTTAGTTATTAGTTACATGTGCGATTTCTCTCCCAAATGTGGGCTTGGCCTTCTGAAAAAGTATTGCATGCTCTTTGATCACTCTTTTAAAAATGGCCAGTCTTTACTTGTAATATGTTGAAATAAATAACTTACCATCCCTTTTCTTAATTATGAAGCTAGGAATAAGAATCATCTTTTATGACCATTCCTGGTCCCACTCTTGATTCTCTTTTTACCTTCAGATGATATCATGGCCATAGCACAGCTGCACCAGGGCTGTGGGGTAGATTGTGGAAAGGCCAAAGAATGCCTGGAGACAGCATGTGAGACATATGATTTATTAGGGAAAGCTTACAAGAAATCAGTACTGCTCCAAGAAGAGTTCAGTGGCAATAGGCTGAACAAATAGCACCTCTGTCCCTCAGGGTGCCTCACTAAGCAGAGCCTCTCACCCTAATGGCATTTTGTATAGTGGCAGCTGGCCAGACTATCGGCATATATCATTTCCATGGTGCCCTCAGATCCAAGCCCATTCCCACACAGAGAGGAATTTTATATGTTAGGCTGCAGAAGCACTGACATTGTCAGCATTAGCTCACTTAATTTGCTTGTATGAGCAGCATCCCCAGGAGCAACTGTCCTGGCATACATACAAGAAAGTAGCTTTCTACAGATAACACTAATTTGCCCTAGTTCTCTGTGTGCTTAAGAGAAAGCCAGTGTTCTTCAAAATAATAAGTATCTAGGCTTTCTGGCCCAGGTTTGCTCTCATTGTTCCCTTAACTGAGCTAGGTTTGAGGGAGCACACAGGGGGCACTCAGGGATGTAGGGCTTTATTGTCCCCCTTTTCTCTAAGGATGATGCAGATAAGTTACAAACACCAGACTGCTTTGTACTGAAAACCTGACTGTTGGTGCATATTAGATGGGCAAAACCCCTAATGATATCCAGGGCTTGGGGATTCTGATCACTTCACAGTACTATTAGCTTTTGTTTGTTATTTGACTGAACTTCACACTCCATGCATTTTTGTCTTATGGGAAACAAATGGAACTGGGCAAGGAAAAGCCCTGATGGCTTCAGACCAGTCTTCTTGGTTGAGGGATGAATGAACAACACAAGTATATGTTCTCCTGGCAGTGAGGATAATAGGCGATTCCCAGCATTGAAATAGCTCTTTCTGCATCATAGTACTTGTTCACATATGTTATTTAATTTCAGTTTCAAGTAAAACCCTGAGATAGATAGAGTGAGGGTGTCCCTTTATTCTACTGAAGCACAACGAAGTTACAGAAATTTCCCCAAGCAAAATTGTACTTTTTCTGATGCTCCATATAAAAAATGGAAGCAGCAAATATTTAAATAGTGGAGAAGAACCAAGATTCAAACCCAGGCAGTCTGGCTTGAGAGTCAAGGCTCTCACCTCCATGCTGTGCCACCCTCATTGAGGCAGCCATCTTCCCAGACCCCAAGTGCAAACATTCGTGCCTTGAAGACCTGCCAGCCACCCACGTGGATCAGCACTGAAGCAGCAGTCTTCCAGAATCACAGCAAAGCCCTTCGTTGGCATAAAACAAAAATACCCAAGGACAGGATTTATCCTCCTCCCACTTCTCATAATTCTTTCTAATTTTTCTCATTGTTTTGTGCATTAGAAACCAAGAATGATGAATGTGAGGTGAAGGGAAAAAAGAGAATAAACAAACAAAAACCTGAGAAATCATTTTAAGACAAACTTGCTTGCATGTGTATAGGTGAGCATTCTCACTCGTGCAAAAGGGAAAGAAAGAAGTGAAAAGCAGTGTAGAAGAGTGACCAAACTTTTAGACTTGGAGCCAGGCTCTCAAGAGTTCAAGTCCAACTTGGTGACTTTAGACAAATTTATAACCTTTCATAACCTGTCTATAATACTACCATTTCACAGGGTTGGAGCCTCTCCTTTTTCTTCCTAGAGTTTCACCAAGTAGTAACTATTGAAGTTGATCATATGTACTCTAATTTATTTCATCTCTGTTTGTAGTCAGAATAAGAAATCATATTTCTAAGTTTAAATTCCCCCTATCTGAAATGGCATTTTTCTAAGAGATAACTAGCTTTCTCCACTTGGCTATAAATTGCACAAATGTAAGGATGTTCAAAACTCTCTCCCCACTGTCTGGTGAAATGCTTGGAACAAGAAGTACTTCATAAATATTTGTTAAAGAAATCAGTGAATGCTGAACAAACAAGGTATAAAAATAAGTATCTCCTTCTCTCCAATTAACTAGAATCTAATTGAGAGGCCCCTGAAAATAATTAGAATATTAGTTGCCTTCTACTTTTAAAAGAGAAAATTTAATTTGAGAAAAGTAAACTAAAATAATGAATTCATTTTAATACAATTGTAAGAGTTTGGGTGCTGTATCCTAGAGTAAAAATGCATTTGTGTTCTCTTTCATGGATACTCACTAGACTGCAAAACTGACATTAAGAACGTGTCAAGGAAGGTGGTTCCCCACCCTCAGTATCATCTTGGCATTGCAGTGTAGAGCAGGATATTAGCCTTTGGGTTTAACTCTAGAATTCTCTTTTCCTAGACACGAGAATGGCTTTCTCTCTCACTTCATTCAAGTCCCTGTTCAAATTTCACCTTTCTCAGGGAGGCATTCCCTCTTCTATCTAAAATAAATCATTTCCCTTCCCCAATCATTCTTTAATTTCTTTTCCTACTTAAAAAAAAAACTTTTTAAGTCAACTTATTAATGTTTAATTAACCCACAATAAATTGAGCATATTTGAGCATACACTTCAATGTTTAGTAAATGTATACACCTGTGAAATCATTACCACAATCAAGAAAATGAGCATATGCATCACCCACAAGGTTCTTCATGCCCTTCCATAATCCCTCCCATCCCTGCATAGACATTAATCTGTGTTTTGTCACTAGATAAGTTTGTTCTATCTAGAACCTTATATAAATGGAATCACACAGATGAATTCTTTTGTTGTTGTTGTTGTTGGAGGGGCATCCTGTTTATTTTTCACTCTGCAAAATTATTTTAACATTCATTTGTGTGTTGTGTGTATTAACTATTTATTGCCAGGTAATAACCATTTTACAGATAAACCAGTTTGTTTCATTGAATGGTCAATTGTTGAGGGACAGCTAGGCTGTTTCCAGTTGTTGACTATTACAAAGGAAGTTACTGTGAATTCTTATATACAAGTCTATATGTGGTGTATGCTTTCATTTCTCTTGGATAATTATCCAGCAGATCATCTGAGATGCATAATAGATATATATTTAACTTTTTAAAAAACTACTAAACTGTTTTCCATCAGCAGTGTTTGAGAGTTCCAGTTGATCTGCATTATTGTCATTTGATCTTTATCATTATCAACACTTGATATGGTCAATAAGTGATATCTCATTATGGTTTTCATTTGCATTTTCCTAGAGACTAACAATGATGAGCATCTTTTCATATGCTTATTTCCATCCCTATATCTTCTCTGGTGAAGTACCTGTTCAACTGTTTTGCTCATTTAAAAATGATTGGTTTATTACTCAGTTTTGAGAGTTCTTAATATTTTCTGGATACAGGTTTATATCAGATATGATTTATATATGTTTTCTTCTAGTCATGGATTTGCCTTTTCTCTTAACAGTACCTTCCCAAAAGTAGAATTTTAAAATTTTCGTGAAGTTGAAGTTTAACTGTCAAATTTCTTTTTAGAATTATGTTTCTGGTATCTAACCTAAATTCAAGACTCTTCGTAGATTTTTTAAAAGTTTCTTCTAGGTGTTTTTCATGTTAGTTTTTATATTTAGGCCTACAATGCATTTTGGACTAATTTTTACATGAGATACAATTTGTGGATCAAAAAAGTTTTTTGCATGTAAATATTAAATTGTTCTGTCATACTCATTGAGAAGTCTCTCCTTTCTCAACAGAATTGCCTTTTTACCTTCGTCAAAAACCAGTTGACCCTCAGAATATCAGTCTATTACTGAACCTACCATTCTATTTCATTGATCTATTTTTCATTCTTGGCATCAACACCCCATTATCTTGATGACCATAATGTTATAATAAGTGCTAAAATAAGGCAATGTACATTTTGTAAATCTGTTCTTTTTCAAAGTTGTTTTGGTTACTCTTAGTCATTTGCATTTCATATGAAATTGACTATTTCTACTGAAAAAAAGGCTCCTGCTGGTACTTTCGTTAGGATTACACTGAATCTATAGATGCAGTTGGGAAGAACTGGCATATAACAAGGTTGTCTTCCATCCATGATAACAGTTAATCTTTCCATTTTTTAAGACTCTATATTATTTTTCTCAGCAATGTTTTATAATTTTAAGTGTACAAGTCTGGCATATCTTTTGACAGTTTATTCCTCAGAACTTCATAGTTTGAGGTGCTATTTTAAGTTTGCTGATTTTTAGACTTTTTATATTTTTTTCAATGTTTTTATTGGTACATTATAGTTACACATAACAGTAGGGTTTGTTTTGACATAATCCTAATTCATGGAACAAAATTTCCTCCATTTCAGTCCCTGGTACTTTCTCTTTCACTCCCTTTTCCCCCACCCCATTTCCCTTCCTCTATTCTACTTGTTTTCCTTCTATCAATTTTTTAAAATCGGTGCTTTATAGTTATGCATAAAGGTGGAGTTCATTATGAAATATTCATATATGTACATAGCATAATTTAGGTCTTCAAATTTTGATAATCTATTATTAATATAGATAAATGCAATTGATTTTTGCATATGATCTTTTATCTTGCAATCTTACTAAACTCACTTTTTAATTCTGGTAATTTTTATGTGTATCTCATGAGATTTTGTATATAGAAAATCGTGTCATATGTGAATAAAAACACTTATTTCATCCTCCTCAATCTGGATACAGTTTATTTTACTCCTTTTTATGAATAATTGTACTAGCTAGACCCTCCAACAAATGTTGGTTCTATTCTATTACCTTAAATATACTGTTGACCGTTTACCAAAATTTGGTTATGAATCTTTGCATCTGTGCCCAACAGATATTGTTATATATAGCTTTTTTTTCTCATAATGTCTTAGTCTGATTTAGTATTTGAGTAATGCTGACCTAGTAGAATGAGCTAGCAAATATTCTCTTCTCTTCAAATTTCTGGAAGAACTTGTATAGAATTGGCATTATTTCTTCCTTATATATTTGGTAGAATTCAACACTGAAGTCTTTGAGGCCTGGAGATTTCTTTGTGGAAAGTTTTTAAGTAAAAATACAATTAATTTAGTAGAGAGCTATTTAGTTGTAAGCATTCTCATAAGTGAGCCCTTGCCAATTTGTGCCTTTCAATAAACTTGTCCTTTTCATCTGAGTTGTTGAATGTATTGGCATAAAGATGTTCAATTTTACTCATCAACTCAAATAACACCTTTTGGTTTCATTGCTTTTTCTCTATTGATTTTCAGTTTTCTATATATTTATTTTCTCTCTGATCTAACTTCTGTTTACTTTTTTTGTCTTCTTCTTTTCCTTATTTCTCAAGGTGAATGCTGAGGTTATTTCTTTGAAATTCTATTCATTTATAATGTAGACATTTTAATGCTATAATAAGTTTCTAGTACAACTTTAGTTGTACCTCACAAATTTTGATACACTGTTTTTATTTTTATCAGTTCAAAACATTTTCTGAATATATTTAAGAATATCCTAACAAAACTACAAATGAAAACATAAATCCAAAGATGAAGATGATTATGAGGATATGAAATAGTAGTAATCAATGAAACTATAATAACTAAATCTAAATTAAAATTAGTAGACCAACTGGAAATATTCTGTGTAATAATAAATAAGGATTTGGTCTTTAGAAGTCTTGTTTAGGAAATTGGTTCTTAGGCTTATGTGATGAACAGTTGGGAATACATCTTCTTTTTTTCTTTTTATTTTTTTAAATTTTTTAAATTTTAATTTGTTATATATGATGAGAGAATGCATTACAATTCATATTACACATATAGAGCACAATTTTTCATCTCTCTGGTTGTACACAAAGTAGAGTCACGTCCTTCATGTCTTCATACATGTACTTAGGTAATGATGACCATCACAGTCCACCTTCTTCCTACCCCTATACGTCCCCTCCCTTCCTTTTCCCCTTTGCCCTATCTAGAGTTCATTTAATCCTAACACCCCCCACCTCCCACAGAATATTACGAATCAGCATCCTTAAATCAGAAAAATCATTCAGCATTTGACTCATTGGCTAATTTCACTTAGCATTATATTCTTCAGCTCCATCCATTTACCTGCAAATGCCACGATTTTATTATTTTCTAATGCTGAATAATATTCCATTGTGTATATATACCACACTCTCTTTATCCATTCATCTACTGAAGGGCATCGAGGTTGGTTCCACAGTTTAGCTATTATGAATGACATTGAAAATTACAGAATGCTAAAGAAAGAAATTAAAGAAGATCTTAGAAGATGGAAAGATTTCCCTTGTTCTTGGATAGGCAGAATTAATATTGTCAAAATCACCATACTACCAAAAGCACTATACAGATTTAATGCAATTCCAGTCAAAATCCTAATAACTTTCCTCATAGACATAGAAAAAGAAGTCATAAAATTCATCTGGAAAAATAAGAGACCCAGAATAGCTAAAACAATCCTTAGCAAGAAGAGTGAAGCAGGTGGCATCACTACACCAGACCTTAAACTATGTTACAGAGCAATAGTAACAAAAACAGCATAGTATTAACACCAAAATAGACTTGTAGACCAATGTTACAGAATAGAGGACACAGAGACTAATCCACATAATTACAGTTATATTAGACAAAGGTGCCAAAAACGTACTTTGGAGAAAAGATAGCCTCTTCCACAAATGGTGCTGGGAAAACGGGAAATCCGTATGTGACAAAATGAAATTAAACCCTTATCTCTCACCATGCACAAAACTCAACTCATAGTGGTTCAAAAACCTAGGAATTAAACCATTTATTAGAATAAAAAGTAGTCCCAAATCTCCATCATGTTGGATTAGGCCCCAATTTCCTTAATAAGACTCCTATAGTGCAAGAATTAATATCAAGAATCAATAAATTGGATGGGTTCAAACTAAAAAGCTTCTTCTCAGCAAAAGAAATAATCAGTGGGGCAAATAGAGAACCTACTAATTGGAAACAAATTCTTACCACACACACATCAAATAAAGCACTAATCTCTAGGATATATAAAGAACTCAAAAATCTTAACACTAAAAAAAAATAATAATCCAATCAATAAATGGGACAAGGAACTGGACAGATCCTTCACAGAAGAAGATACACAATCAACAAATGTATGAAAAACTGTTCAATGTCTCTAGTAATTATAGAAATGCAAATCAAAACTAATCTAAGATTCCATCTCACTCCTTCATCTGCTTCTAGTAAGCACAGGATCTCGGTAAATTGATGTAACTGGATACTCTTATGCTTAGTGATATTTCCAGTCACCCCCGCAAAAAAACAAAATTGAATGTTCTCTCTGATATATGGATGCTAACACACGAAGGAATAGGGTTTGGGGGGAGGAAAGAATAGAAGTTCATTGGGATTAGATCAAGGGGAATGAAGGGAAGGGATGGGAAAATAGGATAAGGAAATACAGTAATGAATCAGACATAAGTTTCCCATGTTCATATATAAATATTGACCAGTAAAACTCCACATCATGTACAACCACAAGAATGGGATCCTAATTAGGACAAATTATACTCCATGTATATATAATATATCAAAATACACTCAACTTTCATGTCTATGTAAATATATAAATAAATATTTGGTAAGGAGGCAGAAAGTGTAGTGTTAGAGTAGAACAAAATTTATTTAGTGATCAACAATAAAAATGTAAAATTTGATCCAGAATAATTAAGATGGGTAAGTTAAATGCCTCTAAGATTCACATATGGTTGTAGGAAAGGGGTAATAAAGAGCAAATATATTTAACTGTAGTAACAGAGATACAGAGTGGCTCAGAGGATGCCACATACTGCTAATGGTAATGTAAAATGATACAACCATTATGGAGAAGAATAGATGAGTGGTTAAACAAACTGTCTTACATTCATACTACTACTCAGCAATACAAAGGAATAAACTATTGACAGAACGATTTGTGTGATTTCATGGGAATTATATTAAATGAAAAAAGCTGCTTCCCAAAGGACATATATTATAGAACATTCTTGAAATAACCAAAATGATAGAAATAGGATACAGTTTAGTAGTTGCCAGGGAATAAGGAATAGGAGAGAAGGGGAGATGGTTGTGTCAGTCAGGTTTTCATTGCTGTGATGAAAATGCTCAACAAGAACAACTTAGAGGTGGAAGTTTATTTTGGCTCATGGTTTCAGAGGTTCAGTGCATGATTTATTGACTCCATCACTGTGGGCCTGAGATAAGGCAGAACATTATGGTGAAAGGGCAAGGTGGAGGAAAGCCACTCAGCTCCTGGCAGCTGGGAAGGAGAAAGAGGGAACTAGGGTCAGAATGTATGATCCCCAAGATACACCTACCAGTGGCCTACCTCCCCCAGCCACTCCCCACCTACCTACAGTTACCACCCAATTAATTCATTCAAAATAGAATACAGTGGTAAGATTAAAGCTCTCATAATCTCATAATCACCTCTGAACCATAACAATGGCCATGGCTAGCAGGAAGGATTCTTGTGATAGTGCTGTGTATATTAACTGGTGATGGTCCTATGATCTTCATATGTGATAAAAGTCCATAGGACTACACACACACACACGTAAGTTCATGTAAAACAGATGAAATCTATCTAAGATCAATGGATTTTAACAGTATTGCTTGTTTGTCATCTTGTGTTATAGCATTGTGATATAGATCATGATGTTATCAGAATAGTGAAATCTTACAGAGAATCACTCTATGAATACATTTCTTATAATTACATATGAGTCTACAGTTATCTGAAAATTTAAAAATAATAACTTTAAAGAAAATAAGGGGTGGTCCTTGAGATATCAGGCAAAAAACTGAATAAACTATGGCAATATCTGTATTCTGGACTATTTTAAATGCTAAATTAGAGCTTAAATTTACTTAGTAGAAGTTCCATAAGACTTTTTTGAATGAGAAAAGCGAGGTTCACAGAAGTGTGATATGATTCTGTTTTTATGAAACAATGTGAAAAATACCTCACATGTGCATATATATCTGAACATCTGTGTGTGTGTTACTTAAGCATGGGTATATGTATACTAGATTATTAACATGAATAACCTTGCAGGAAGGATGGATAATATGGATTATAGGAAGTAATAACCAAGAAAAATGGAGACAAAAAAACCCCAAAGCACTAAAATACCATGGAATAATCATAATGTATATTTATATTCAATTATGTTTTGTATTCTTATATACATAGAAAAATATGAAGAAATGTTTTTATATTTATCTTTTTTTTAAGAGAGAGTGAGAGAGGAGAGAAAGAGAGAGAGAGAGAGAGAATTTTTAATATTTATTTTTTAGTTATCGGCGGACACAACATCTTTGTTGGTATGTGGTGCTGAGGATCGAACCCGGGCCGCACGCATGCCAGGCAAGCGCGCTACCGCTTGAGCCACATCCCCAGCCCCAATATATTTATCTTCATTTTATATCTTATTAAATAATTTTAAACATGTTGAGATATAATTCATATGCCATTCAATTCACCCACATACAATCTAATGGATAATAACAATCCAGTGTTTTTTAGTATATTCACAATTGTACAACTACCACAATTATAAAGCATTTTTATCACCCTAAAAAAAAATCAATATCTATTAACAATCAGTCTCCATTTCCTCGAAAATACCCTTCTACAGCCCTAGACAACACTTAACCTACTTTTTTTCTATATAGATTTGTCTCTCCAGAACATTTTATATAAATGGAATCATATAATATATGGGTTTTTTTGTGATCAGCTTCTTTCACTGGGAATGATGCTTGCAAATTTCATCCATGTCATAGCATGTATTAGAACTCGTTTCTTTTTATTTTCAACTCTTATTCCATTGAATGAATGTACCACATTGTATTTATCCATTCAAGGGTGCAGGTTTGGCCATGGCCACTGTCATCTTGGAAAGGCCCTTGTCTCTTTTACTATTCTTTCTTTTGTCTGCCTCATTTGATATCACACCTAGACATTAGACTCCACTAATTGCCAATTGATTGCTCTATGGTCAATTTCCTAAAGTATAAATGGTTCCAGAAACTGGTCCAAATAAATTTAAGCAGTGTTTTAAGTCAGTCTTTGAGGTTTGTTCTGATGACAGCAGGGATCTTCGGAAATGCCTCCTTTCCTGGTTCTCTAAACTACTGGGCTACCATTTAGTTTGTTGCTCTAATGCAGTGTACTAGTGTTTTATTCAGCTTTTTTGCTGCTGTGACCAAAAGACCTGATAAGAACAAATCTAAGGAAGAAAAGTTTATTTAAGGACTCATGGTTTCAGAGGTCTCAGTCCATAGATGGCCAGCTTCATTCTTCAGGGTTTAAGGTGAGGTACAACATCATGGTGGAATAAGTCAGGACATGGCCACCAATAAGCAGAGAGAGACTAAAATCAAATATATACCCCAAACACACGTCCCTAATGATCTACTTCTTCCAGCCACACCTTACCTGCGCACAGTTACCACTCGGTTAACTCCTATCAGGATTAACCCTCTGATTAGATTAGGGCTCTCATAACCCAATCATTTCATCTCTAAACTTTCTTACATTATCTCACATAGGAGATTTGGGGGAATACCTAATATTTAAACCATAACAACTAGCCTCCTTTTAATAATTCATCAGCAAAATTTCCACTTCTTTGTATAATACTTTAGGCTTGAATTTCTTTTTACCTTTTCAAGTAAAGTCAATCCTGGAAGAGAGCATTGTAGAGCTTTCGGTTCCTATGGACTGACTCTCCCCTTAAGCAAAACCTTTGAGCCACACTCCTGGGCACAGGATAGGGAAAATAGTCTCTGGTCTTCTTAGCTCACCTTTCTGGGCATAGAACCTCCACTCTAGAGGAATATGGTATCCCATTATTTTTGCCATACCAAAATGGGGGGTGGATTCTGGGATCTTTGAGTGGGGCTCAATAACAAAAGAAGCGTCCAGCCTCTCCACCTCACTCATCAGGAATTTAATCTCTACAGTTTAGAGTTAGAGGATATTAGAAATGCTGGCCTGCCCCCTTTTGATAATTACCTATTCATATCCTTTGGTTGGGAGCTCAGGAGAGAGTCCATCCTCTTGAGTACCCTCATCCAGAATTAGTGTGTGGGGACATGCCTCGGATTGTGAGGGCAGGTGGAAGCAAGTCATGGCTAAAGTGTCAAGTAATCTTTCTGATCTTACAAAGTTTTTTTTTTGTTTTTTTTTTTGTTTTTTTTTAAAGAGAGAGTGAGAGAGGGGAGAGAGAGAGAGAGAGAGAGAGAATTTTTAATATTTATTTTTTAGTTCTTGGCGGACACAACGTCTTTGTTTGTATGTGGTGCTGAGGATCGAACCCTGGCCGCATGCATGCCAGGCGAGGGCGCTACCGCTGAGCCACATCTCCAGCCCTGATCTTACAAAGTTTTAGTAGACCTTTTGAATAAATATTCTTCATCCACTGCATGGTCTTAGGCCACTGCAAAGGCATTGGTTGTTTTGTTATTTGGGGTTTTGAAATTTTGGTGTAGTCTTTTGATTTGTTTCCAGTTTTTAGCAATTACACCTTTTCAGCTGGGATTGGCTGTGTAGTTGTCCTCACACTGCCTTTCTGGGAGTGAAACTTCTGAATTGTTTTTTCAGAAGACTGTGCCAACGAAAATTCCTTGTTTTTTCACATACACTTTGGTTTCCTTATTATAATGAAAGTAATAATCCACACCACAATGTTCGAACCATGAGAACCCTAAATAAGTGGGGTTTTTCTTTTTTCTTTTTCTTTTCTTACTCCTGTCTCTCCTCTTATCTCACTTTCAGAACTAAAAAAAGTTCTAGTTGAATAAGGGTGCCTGGCCATTGATGTGTTGTGATGCTTCAAGAATTTCAAGACTCTGAGAAAGTATTTTAAGCAAAGTGAGGAATATATTTAAACACATATTTTTAGGTGTTTATGTGTTTAAATATATTTAAAAAGTGAAAAAAAAGTGATTTCAGGCCTGAACCCAGGTTCTATTAGAACTTATGAAAAAAATTCTTTAAAAAAAAAAAACAAACACAAGGGCTGGGAATGTGGCTCAAGCGGTATCGCGCTCGCCTGGCATGCACAGGGCGCTGGGTTCGATCCTCAGCACCACATAAAATTAAAAAAAAAAAAAGATGTTGTGTCCACTGAGAACTGAAAACTAAATGTTAAAAAATTCTCTCTCTCTCTCTCTCTTAAAAACACAAGCCAACAACATAGCTCATGATCTTTTTTCTCTTTTCCACTCTTCTTGACTACTTCCCCCAACTAATAATCTCTCTGAGCTGTATTTTATATAGCAATCTGAATCTTGAAATAACTCTCCCTTTCCAATTATTAAGAAATCAAAATCTCAAGAAAGCTGTTTCCATTATCATTTTATTCATTCATTTAACAAAGATGATTTGCTATCTAGGAGTTTTATGGTGCTGTATTCTGCACTTGGCCCCTGTTTTGTATCTTAAGAAATGAGTTAGAATTTGAGGAACTATCTTGCCAATCCAAAATGCTATTTTCGTGTTTGCTCAGTTTCTAGGTAGCTTGTTCACCTACTCATAACTTAAAATGTTCAGGGGAAACACTGTGGATGGCATCCTAGGAGAAGCTATAATTGAAACTTATCTTTAACTCTGTGTTATAACAACTGTAGAGCTGGTCCGGGACAAATAGAATCTTGTTTTCAGCTACTTGTGCAGGTAATGTTGAGAAACTATAATCTACCAAAATTCATTAATGTGCTCCTACAAATTCTTTGGTCATCTGAAAAGATCCAGAAGCAATCAAGGATAAACTGTAATCAGGTACACTGCAATCCATCCAGAGTTGCTCACTCAAAAGGGGGATAAGGATGATGAACAAAAACCCAGACCTAAAAATTATATTCAAAAACTAAAATATCTTCTTTTCATAGATATTCAGTGTTTGGGGATATAGGTTAAAAATACAAATTTTAAATCTGAGTATAAGAGGACCTTATGTAAGTTTCAATTGTGAAATTTTTGTTTAGCATTACATTATTTTGTTTAGCAGGTGCAAATTGAATTCTTACTATGTGCAGTGTCAGTAAGGTATATTCCTTGCTTTAAGAAATGAATCTTATACACAAATAACTAATGTGTAAGTTAGAAAAATTGTTTCTGCAATGCAACTTCTAAAAAAATGCTCTTTAAGACAGAAAAGAAAAAGATTTATTCCTGTTAGGGAGGATTAGAAGAAGATTCATAAAGGAAATGGCAGCAAATAGATATAAGTACAGGGACATAATGAAACCAGCCAGAGCTTATTACAGGCTGCCTTCTGAGATCAGCTAGTAATATCCCTTGCTGAAGAATTGGGGAAGGGGTATAAAGGAAAGAGGAAAAAAGGTTAGATGACTTACAGTCATCATGAAGACCCCAAAACGTCATCACAGGACTTGAGAGTTTATTTTGACATCAATAGAAAACACATAAGGGTTTTGAAACAGGGAATAGTCATCAGAGCCGTGTCTTTGAGATTATTCTGACAGCATGTATAAATTAGATTTCAAAAATACCAGAGGTAGGAAGACCAATATAGAAGTCATTGTTGTGTTAGGCTAGGTGGGCTGGAACTAAGAGTGCAAAAGCCAAAGGAGATGTCAGTTCCATAAACACAAAACAGGAAATGGAAGTAAGAGAATGGATGACACCATGATGAAGGATGACTGCCACTTGGGGGCTGGTGTCAGTAGTGGGAGAGGGGTACGAGGTATTTTGAGGTTTAATGTCTCTGTGTTGGAGAGATTGACAGTGTCCTTAAAAAGAGAAAGGAAATAGGGAAAGACGTGACTTAAGGAAAGCAGAAAAAGGATGTTTTATTTATTCAATAAATACTTATTGGGCACAATAAATAGTAATGTGTCCAGTGCTGTTCTGGAGGGGGAGAGAGTAATCTTGAATTTTTTAAAATGTTTCTGAGGAAGAGGCACTGTTCCCAAAATGTGTGACTCCAAAGGCAGAGCTGGAGCCAGAGAGTAGGAGTGAGGTAGGAAGTAAAATATCTTTCTAATAAATGGAGGTTTATTGGTGAGTAGTAAGAGCTCTGTTACAGGCAGTATTCAAGTAGAAGCTGGGTATTATTCTTTCAGGAATACAGTAACAAGGGATTCTCACCTTAGGAAGGAGGTCAGACTAACCTTTCTTCAAGCTCTCTTCCAGTCTTAAGACTCTATTCTTCCTGATGATGTAGTCCTGTGAGTTCTATTATTAATCTCTGGTTTCTCCCAATTATTAAATAAATTACTCAGTCTGTCTGCCATTCAGTAAAACTCACACATTTACATCTGTTATTCTTGAATTATTTTTGGTTAGGGCTCCTCTTCTTAGAATTAAAAAATTCTACCCAGTTAACATTACCTTTGTAACTATTTAAGAATTGTAACCCTGGCAGATAGGGTTATAAATACCAGAGGGGAAAAGGATTTCTTGTGCCTAATAATATTTTTGTTTAGAAGAAGCCCTGGGAAACCAGGAATGGATTATCTTGACTTCAAGATTACGATGCAGTTTCTATATGTTGCAGTAGTTCAAAAAGGAAAAAAAAAAGCATCTCAGAGAGGTTCATTTTTATACGGCATGTAAAGAAAAAGAATAATTATTCTCCAAACACTGTGAAGCTTTAGATCAGAAACATTTATCTGTGCTGCATTTAAAAGAATAAAAGAGGAAAGGAAGGGAGAAAAGGGAACAGGGAAAGAGGAACCTGTGGTGAGCCCTGTTATAAGCTATAGTTCAAGCTTTGCATTTCCTGGTGTCTTTTGAAACGTAAAATTCCACAACAAATAGCCCGGTAATGTAGAACCAGTATGAAGATTCAATTCAGATTGAAGCACTTTGGTTTGCTTTTGAGTCTTGCTATTTTCTGCATTTGTTTTGACTGCTCTCATCATTCAAGATTGACGCTTGGATGGGTGTGTAGGAGGAAGCAGCAGCAGCAGGCTTACAGCTTGCAGACAAAAAAAATCTGCCTTATCTGATGGCTATTATTGAAAATGCGAGGTGTAGCCTGGGCTGGGTAATGAAGGGGAGCGAGCGAGGGGGAGCAAGGAGCATGGAGCTGCATACTGATGAGTGTAGGAGTACTTGATAAAAAGAATTCTGGCTGCTGGCCGTGCATTGCTCATTGTGGAGTACTCCAACAATCACATAGAACGCAGACCAGCCTAAGCTGACAGCTTGATATGCCTTCTTCTGCTGCCTGGTTTTGGGGGCTGTATGACGTACTGGTCGGTAGTAAAGATTAATATGTAAGAAATGTGGAGCTAGGATCAAGTCACACTCCACAGCCTGCCTGGCAAACTATGTTTTACTTCTGACTTTGCTCTCTCGCTGAGAACATTAATCTGTCAAGCTGGCGGGCTCCTTTGATAGCAACTTTCCCAGGAGCATGATGTGGCAATGCCACCTCTCAGCCCAGGACTACCGCTATTACCCCGTGGACGGCTACTCCCTGCTTAAACGCTTCCCTCTTCATCCTCTTACAGGACCCAGATGCCCTGTCCAAACAGTGGGACAATGGTTGGAAAGCATTGGGCTACCTCAGTACGAGAACCACCTGATGGCTAATGGATTTGACAATGTGCAGTTTATGGTAAGATGCTCTCTGTGTCCAGGGAGCTGCCTTTTGTCTGTCTTTGCTTCTTATGTGTCTTACATAGCTCAGAGGCAGCCTGATTTGCTCCAAACCGATCAGTTTTGTATATGTAACTGCATCAGAAAATTGAATGCCCTTAGGACTAAACTTACTGTGTACATATTAGACACTTGCTGAAAATGAGATCTATATGCATCCATATACATATGTGTTATATGAATGAGTCGGCAGAGTACTATTTATAGGCAATGGAGAAGATTAACATTTATATTCTCCTTGTCATTCTTTGTGTGATTTTTTTTTATAAATTGTAATCTTAGTATACCCAGCTAGATTGTATCACTCTTCAACTAATTCTAGATTCCTAAACCTTATTATTTTATTTGAGCATCAGCATTTAGTGATTAATTAGACAATTTGTTATGCTGATGGTGTAAAAATCATTCTTTCCTGATAATTATTCAATAAGCAGTTTAAATCATTCGGATGCCCTTTGGTTCATTAGCAAACTGCTTCAGATGGTCAATTATGGAGAGTATTAACTTACTTACACATGCTGATTGAAGAGCAATGAAGTATTGTTTGTTACTTTAGGTGGAAAATAAACACTTGGGTCAATTCGTTGTCAGCATGTAGAAAGAGGGATAGATGCACTGAACACATTCATGTACTTCTGAATCCTGGTCTACATGCAGTTTAAACCTGGTGTGTGCAAACTTCCCACTGTGATACATATAGGTGAGGAAGGATGGGGAGGTGTGCTGATGACAATCTGGCTTTCTAATCATTCCCATACCTCCCCCAGTGCTCATCAGTTCCTCTTGTAAAGCTACGTCACAGCCCTTATTGCCTTTCCTTGCTTTTAAGCTCCCACCACACATATCACTGTTCCCTAAATTTAGAGAGACCTATATAACATGGGCATGTAGCACACAAATTACTTGTAGAAATAATTAATAGTTGTTCTTAAATAAAATGCTGGGGCTGACACCTGCAGCTTGCTAATACCAGAACTGATCGTAAAAATACTTAGAGCTAGTCAGATCTTTTTATTTTCATGTGATATTATTTTTTTCTCCAAGCTGGGCTTGACTATGTAGATTGGAAGATTATTAAAATTCTTGGACTTCTGCTCCTTTCCCAAAAATGTGTTTGCTTGTAAACTTTGCGGGGGGGGGGGGGGAGCCATAAATTTAGTAAGTCATGATTTTAAGAAATTATGTACATATAACATTTAATGAGTGTTTTGTTGTTTTTAAAAAATAATTAGAGATGCAGCTACTGTTATTTTTCTTGAATTTATCAAGTACTTTTACTAGCTAGATATTTTATTTTAAGAGGGAAAGTTCTTCAAATGCTGTGAAAGTCTTAGGACACTGAGATTTAAACAAACTTAGGACCCTAAGTTTAATTCCATTAAATGGAATTAAGAAGTAGAGGAACTATCAAACAGAATAAGTTATTTCATCATTATTATGTTTAGTGTACATTTCAACATCTTTATTCTTTCTCCCTGTCTCTATTTGAAATGGAGCTTTCTCATTCCCATCCCTCAGACCCTTGTCCAAATTTATTGTGGTCCATGAGAACTCAGGTCTCATGAGACCTCAGGTTTTTGAATACTCTCGGACATTTGGCCATACTGGGATACTTGATTTCAGCTTGATTTTCCTCTGAATGTTAAATAATATGAACAAATATAATCCCTTTTTAAAAGCCTCTGACTGAAAGGTTAATCACACAGGTTTTAAATAAGAATTTGGGGAGAGATCATAAAATACATTCATAAATAAATTATATACAAGCACTACAAATGTATCTGGAAGGTGAAGATCCTGGACATGTGCAGCAAAATCAAGGTCTAATCATAGATTATTTTCTTTACTTGTTTAATTCCAAGTATTAAATATAATTTTTCAGAAAATAAGAACACATTATTAATTCATGTGAGCCAAATACTTTCTTTATGATACAGAATTTTAAAAAAACTTTTGAGTTATCATGTAGAGGAGTTAATTCATTTTGAAAATGAAGCATTCATAAAATGGTGTCATCAGTTGCTGCTTTACATGCTGTTATACACCATCTATTTGCTACTAGAACAAGAAGTGAATTTTTACCTTTATAAAAATCATTTATTGATCTCCATAACCTAATTTATTTAGTTATGAACTTAAAGTACACTAATATGATTGGCCCACTTTAAGAAGCAGATTTCAATTATGTGGTGAAAAATCTTTTTTAGACTTGCTAGTTTTCACTTGGTATCATATTCTAGCTTTTGTTTTTCTTGAAGCACATTCTGACCTGCATTTATTCATCCTGTTGCCTAAGCAACAAGCACCACGCTTCTGTTAACTATGATGTAGTGCCGGTCTTAGTTTTTTAGAACAAGACAGTAGACATCAAGAGGGTATAATTAATGTTGGTGGAAACATCATAGTACATCCATGCATAGACATGCTTTATTTAGGAAACATCCCAGGAGTTAACTTTTCATTTAATCAATATTCCATTAATGTGAATTTAAAGGATCCATATGAGTAACTTTAAAGTATTTATTGAAAGCTTTAAACATTTTTTTTGCTAAATCTATTCTATATACTCTCATATATAAACACAATATATGGATAATTTGTCTGCATGGCTATGATTAATTTTAATAGAGATTACTTTTATCAATTCCTAGATATGGTTAGAGGAACTCCCATCCACTGCACTTGCTTTTAAATACCTGTCAATTGTTGCTTCTCCTTCAGGCTCTTGATACTTATCCTTGATTTTAAAGATATGTGAAATGTTTTTCTATATCTTCAAGTTAAAATACCAAACTTTTTCTTTATGCATTTCCTTCTGTTTTGTAGAATAGTTGTGCACACAAATTGGACCCTTTGTATCCTTCAAAATAGCAAATAAATAAAATTGGTACAATCAAAGAATAGCTACAAAATTACCTCAGGTTGCCTAAGACTTTGGTAAGGTCACACATGTGTTAAAATAAAAAGTCCTATCACAACAGAATCCTGAAGTCTTCCCTAGGTCCCTCTCTGCTTGTTCCTCCCTCTGAAGTCATACTTCATCTCCTCCCTCCTGCTTACGCACTTCTTCTGCTACTCACTAGCCCTAGAAGTGCCACTGGGGTCATCTGACACCTCATTCCTTTACCCCAAATTTGCAACATACACAGTGTGTCTGTTTCAGTGTTATTTTTTTCCACCCAGAAGTTTAGGTATAAAGTGAGTATTACACAGAATGCACATGCTTCTATTTCCTTATTAGGTTTATTTCTACTACCATCTTTCTTTTCCTAAGTCTAATGACTTCTTCCCTAGTTTTAAGTCTCAAACCATCTCTCCTTGTCCCTATGACTTTACCCTTGGATTCTCTCCCCACACTTCACAGACTGCTGTTTTCTTTCCTTCCTCTGTCTTTTATTCCAAAGGTCTAACCCATTTCCTGCCTTGTTTACAGAGCTTTTCTTTAACAACTCCAGTCCATAGTAGCCTTTTTTCCCCCTCTGAATTCATATCATGGTTACATATGGTATGAAAAATTACATTTGGCATGCCATTATTCTCTCTCTAGAATTAAGTTTTTAGTGGTTTATATCTTGTCTCCCCAACTAAACTAGAAGCTCCTCAAGTCCATGTTTTACGTGTTCACTTCCCTTGGTTTACACACAACTCCTAGAATAATGCTGTGTATAATATAGAAATCATCCCCCAAAAACCAAATGCACAAAAGATTGTTATGGATGGACCTCCAGTCTCATTTTTAAACTAGTAACCTTGTTTTACCAATGGGAACATGTACCCTTCTCTAATTCATGCAACAAATTGTCTTTAAACATTTTCTGTGCCAGATACTGTGTTAAGTACTAGGAATGTAACAGTGAACAAGACATGACCTTTTGTTCTCAAGAAAGATAGTATTGCCCTCAGACCTATCATAATGTTTGCATTCACATCACACACATTCCTTCATTCATAAACACACACACTTGTGCATGTGCATGCACACACATACACACTATATCTCAGGGATATTGGTCCTTTGTCTTTCCATCATGGGTACTTACTAGTAATTGTTTTTCCAGCAACAAATTATAGTAGTTAACAGAACAAGATCTGCCATAGCATAAAGTAAAGAAAAAAATATAGGCACCAAAATTTAGCAGTGTTATAGTAGATTTATAGTCTGAAGACAGTAAAGAAAATTATATTACTTGGAGGAGGACTGACTCATGACCTTACCATAACTAGCTGACAGTTATATTTGTAAACTCTGACCAAAACAGAGGAAGCATCTTCTGTTCATTTTGGCTAATTTAACCATTATTAAAATGTTCAAAATGCAGCCTTTATGGAGTTAGACATGAAAATAATACTGACATCCTTACATGAACTGGCATTTTGTACACTTGGGTGGAGAGCTTTCACAAAGGACTCGCTGGAGGTCAAAGTGAGTAGTGCCTATTAGATAGTGAAGTGAAGCCCCAGAGCTCATAGTAGTCATTCATCTGAACAAAAGATTTCAGCAAGATTGAGCTTACAACACAAATTTAATTGACCCCACCCCCATTTCTGTGGTGCATTTTACATACTCATGGACTTACATCTCTTTTCCACTTTCATATAACTTTGGCCTGATAAAATGACCTTTTAAGTATCTTAGAATCATGTTGGGATCCAAGTAACAAGTTAAGCTTGTGAATTAGAAATATATATTGTTCCTAAAAGATAAAACTAATAACTGCCTGATGATTTCTTATTCAAATATTGCTTAGGAAATTCTCATGGAATTATTGAGATTGGAAGGTATAAGAGAAAAATACCTGTCTCATTCCTGTCCCTTCCTATATCTGAAACTGCCTAGACTTTGAGTTGAGTGGGTGGCCTTACATTGCAAGTGCAGGTATAATTTTAAAAACTCATTAGGCCAGTAGTTACAAACCCAGTTTTGGTAGGGAGTGGGGGTGCGGGTAGGGGAGGTGTATATAATTTTTTCAACTACTGGCATTTAAAATCTGTCGCTATCTAAAAATCGGTGCCAAAAGGGAATCATTCTTTATCTGGACTGCAGCTTAATTACAATCATAATAGATAACAAAAGTCTGGCAATGGTGTGAGAGAGAACTAAAGTAAGACTTCCCATTTGTATAGTTTTTCTTCTTTATGATTCAAGGTACTCATTGGTAAAAACCAATCTAATCAGGGTTCTAGGAGAAATATTCTTTGGGGTAGTTATTTAATATTTTGAGCTCTTTAAAGATGCAGGGTACAATACTGGTGCTGGCAGAGCTATTAATTGTTCTTGTGTATCCCATTAGCCTTGGAAGGATACTGATTGTGCAGCAGAAAGTTGGAAATGAGGTCATGTGCAGGAATGGCCATGTTGGAAGAATGGCTTTCAGAGAACACATTAGCCACAATTTTAATCGTGATAGAAAAGAGCCTTTTCTTCCATCTGGAAGTTACTCTGATTACATTTTTAAGCATTAAAATACACTGCCCCATTTTCTAATAATGCAGTAATATAACTCCCATTACTAACTAATGCTCACATGAATTGGCCTTTAATTTAGTCATGCAGCATATTTGCATAATTTGATCTCCAGTATTGCTTCAAATGACCAGATATTTGGGATGAAGAATTTACCTCATGAGTCAGAAAACTTACTAAAACTGCCGAATTATGGGTTTATTTTAAGAAATCCAGCCAAAATCATATTTCTTTTCTTCTTTAAAAGGAGATATTGCTCAAGCAAGTGTTCAATGGCAGTGACCTCCATTTTCTCACTTCCAGTCACCTCTTTACCTTCTTTATAATCCAGCCTGCTTCCCAATTTTTCTGCTAAAATTGTTCTCTTTTAAGTCAGCTGTGATCTGTTTCTTGGCAAATCCCCACCCAATTTTTTTTTCCTCACTTCATTTGTTTGCCCTCTTCACAGTATCTGATTTTCTCTCTGCATTCCTTACTGTTATTTACTCCCCATTTGGGTTCCATGGCACTACACTGCCCTTTCCCATCACTCTGTTTTAATCTTCCATGTGTAAACGTTGGTGGCACACCGCCCTTCCATCCTCAGGGAGATTGTTGGTTCTCTGAGATCCATATTAGTTCTCTTTGTTTCACCTCTTTCTACCTGGTTTCCAGTGCTGTTCAAGTACTCAGTAAACATTTTCATTTGCATGTATGCATCCAAGCATTTGGCACAGACCTGGCATGGAATAAATGTACAACAAATGTTAACTGTTACAGCAGCCAAAGTGATCTTCTAAAGCACACACTGACTTTTGCACTACTCTGCTTAAGATCCTTCAGAGGTTCTCAACTGCCTGTGGGAGATGGTAAGACATTTCCAAAATCCATAGCTTGGCTTTCATATTTAGAAACCCTTGTGGCATGGCCCCAGCTAATTCTTCAACCTTTTCTCCTCATTTCCTCTCTTTGCAGTAGGGAACTGCATACTTCCCTTCCATTGCCTGGCTTTTGCACTTTCTATTCTCTCTGCCAAGAATCATCCTTTTCCCCACTTAACTGCTTTTTATCCTTTATCCCTTAGTTGTCACTTCTAGCTGTCAGTTCTTTTCTGACCTTCCAAGTATGGATTAGGATCCCTTCTTCTGTAGTATACTTTCTTAAAACATACATTATTGGATTATATCACCTGTATTCTTGTCTGTCTGTCCCTACTATCTCTGGCATACATAAACATTAAAACAGGGTTGGCAAACTTTCTCTGTAAAGGCCACTTAGTAAATAATTTAGACTTTTCAAACTCCATAGTCTCTGTTCTACCCCTTCAGTTCTGGTGTTGTAGCATAAAACAGTCACAGATAATATGTAAATTGAATGGCTGCGATTGTGTTCTAATAAAACTTTAAAGAACACAGACTGATTAGGTCAATGGGCCATATAGTTTATTCACCCTGCTCTGGATCTTGAACTCCTCAAAAATTAGAAATGTACTTTGATCCTCTGTATCTCCAGATCTAGCACATAGTTTATATGTGTAAACACAGAAAATGTGTAATAAAAGGAGGAAGAAAGATAGGAAGAAAGTAAAGAAGGCAGGAGAAAGAGAATGAGGCAACCAGGTAGATGGCTATACCTGCTCAAAGGGTTCCTGAAAGCTTATTTGTTTTCAAGATAACCCAGCTAGTAGCTGAGGATGTTCAGAGCAAGATTCGACCTTCAGGAGTCTGACAAGAGCCAAGCAGGGTGTTTTTGCTTTAACTAAGCAGCTTGGAATACATTTTCAGCACAGGCTTAGGAACTAGAAAAACACAGCTGCAAAGGAAGTCTGATGTTCCCTCTGTATGGAATTCCTTTCTCTTCCTTCTTCACCTAACTACTGTTCATCAATCGGCTTAAGCATCACCTCCTCCAGGAGACATTCTTTAATACATCCAGCCATTTGGCTGGCATTCTGCCCCATCTCTTTGCACCCATAGCATCCTGTTCTTAGTCCTTTCCAGCCCTTATTGTATTGCATTGCAGTTGTTTTATCTGTCAGATATCTGCTTCTACCCTAGAAAGTGAGTTTCTTAGAGAGAAAAAGCTTGAATCTTGTTTATCTTTGTATTCCTGAAGTCTAGCACAGTGCCTAGCATCTAGTAGCCTACCAATAAATATTGATTGAATGGAATTTTTAAGTTCTATATAGTTTCATATAAATTATTTCATGTAATTCTCACCATCAATCTATCAGGAAATATTTTTGTCTCTATTTATAAATGAATGGAATGGAACTCAACAAGGTTGAAAAAAGAAACTTCCAACAGAGTCAGAATTACAAAACCAAACTTCTCTGACCTTTTGAAATGTCCTTACTCAATCCAGTAAAATCACACAGTTTCATCCTGTCTCCCTTCATTTGTTCAGCAAATGTTTCCCAAGAGCCACTGCTATATTGCAGATACCAAGCTCTGGCTCTTCTTTGAAACACCCCTAGTTTATGATTCTTCTAACCCATTAAAGGATTTCTTTATCTTACTGCTTATTACCTTCCCATCCCCCCATACTGCTTCTTGAGAAGACCTCTACTTTAACCAAGACAGAAACCTAATCACCAAGTAAATATGGACCTTCACTTTTGTCCATGATGGTCTCACAGTTCTGGAATCGAGAAGTCTAAAATCAAAGCATTAGAAGGGCTGGTTCCTCTGAGGTCTATAAGGGAAGGATCTGTTCTGGGTCTGTCTCCTTAGAGATGGCCATCATCTCACTGTGTTTCAATACTGTCTTTCTGTTTGTATGTTTGTGCCCAAATTTTTTCATCTTATAAGGACACCAATCACATTGGATCAGGGCCTTTCCTAATGACTTTAACATAATTATTTCTGTAAAGACCCTGTTTCCAAATAAGGTCCCATGCTGAATTTCTCAAGTTAGGACTTTAACATATAAATTTAGGGTGACACAATTTGACTCAAACAGTCCTCAATAGATACATGTATGTATGTATCCTTTATTATCCCTCAGTAGGCCAAGCAGAAATAATGGTCATTCAAATAAATGCTTGCTAAATTGAATTAAAATCTATCTACTTGAGATTTATATGAGATTTCAAATGCCTAAAAAATCTAATAGTACTCTTTTATCAATGATAAGTGTAATCTTTCTACTAACTTATATTTTTCAGTATATGGGTACTATACAATATCATACTGCTAGTTAATATGAGAAGCAGCAAAACCAGAACAGAGAACTTTCTACCTATCCAGCCCAGCCTCTACTTATCCCTAAATAAATGTATTTCAAGAAATATTCATTTGTTTGACATCCTTACATTTGACAACAATCTGATAGAAGACTCCCAAGAAATAGATGATTAGGTAGTAATATTTTATAGAAAGAAAATATAACTGACCTAATAATATAACCATCACTTACTTTTGCATATATTATCTTTCCCCCCACCACAAATATTACAAAGTATGTAGTATTATCCCAGTTTTACAAATGACAAAATTTAGTAATGGAGATGCTAACTATCTGATCCAAAGCACTCAAGAGTCAAATCCAGGTCAATGTGAGTCCAACAGGAAAGCTTCCAGCTAGAGCAGAATGTCTGGGTGAGCTGAGAAAGGCATTAGTCTGGGCAAACAACAGTAACATAAGCATTCCTTGTTCTTGGGGAGATGATGATTCAGAGAAGCATTGAGAGAGGTGAGAGAGCAATTTGCCATGTACAGAGATAGGGTAATCCAGATAAAATGCTTCCCACCGTATACAGGGTTATAAAAATACAGATGAACTTCCAGGTCAAGTTTGTTCTCAGACTGTGACACCTTCTGAGTGGAGTAATTTCATGCATGTAGGTGACAGTGCATCTAAATGCAGCAATGTTCATGAAAGACATGATTTGTCTTTCAGAAATAATTCTTCCTGAGGTATAATGAGTTGTCCTGATAAATAGCTACAAATACTTATCATAAAAACACTCAGGCTTCAGAGATGTAGTGACAACACTGAAGAGCATCTCCCTGACCTCATCCCAGACAACCCATATTGGTTTGTATATATCTTGCAGTTCTCAGACATTGAGAACTATCCAAGAGCACCTGACCTACAACAGTATTGAGAAACAAGAATCTTTATGTCTCTACTTATGAATTACAGAGTCATATAGGAGGAGAGAAAAATAAAATAAGTGATTAGTATAGGTCTCTGAGCATCAGGTTATTATTTGTGCTCCTCAATTCCATAGAATTAAATTTCATGTTGTCATACTCTTACCTTCTCTCAGCTTGAGCAAAGATGATTAGGATTCATACATAAAGCATTGTGGAACATTTTGTATTTGTAAACCAAAGACTGTTTAGATGGCTAGAAAGAAGAATTAGTTTTATTTTTTTAGAGTTTTGGAAACCTTGAAATTCAAGGCCTAGAAACTAAAGTATCTCAAGTTTATTTGGCAGAAGTTATATCACACATTCTTTTATCAGAGAGGAGTAATCTTGTAAAAGAGGGAGCTGCCCATCCAGTTATCCACTACCCCAGAACAAATTAACAGGAACATTCAGTCTGGCAAATATCTACTCCAGAAATCCCTCAATCTTTAAAAGGAAGTTGCAAAAGATTATTCAGACCAATTCAACCATTTAAGAACTGCTGAATAAATAATAAGGAGATTCTTTTTGGAAGAGTGGGTGAGGGTTGGTTATATATTCAAAAATACAATCCATTGAATTTCTGATAAGTAATTATGGTACAATGGAAAGAAGAATACTATATTAAATTCTTACTGTATTTTGCAGTTTTAAAAACTCATACATTATCTCAATTTGAGAAATAGAAGAAGTAGATTTTATGTTGAGTTCTAGCATAAATAGTTTGACACTAAGTAAGCTTTCTTCTTGACAATATCTCAGCAAGCTCAGATATAGCCTATTTTTTTTCAAAAACCCTCCCTCAATTCTGTCTGCACTAGACTCTACCCACTTAACCCTTTTTACCTTCATAACCAAACTTCTCAAAAGAAATGCCTGTACTTGCTGGTTGCCCTTCAGCATAATATAGTCAGGCCTTGAAAACATCAGCCTCTGTCATTATCCTGGAGTCATTTATAAACAGTGAGCAGCGAACTCCTAATTGCCAAATACAATACACACTTCCCAGGCCTTATATGCCTGATCTGTATAGGGTTTTTATTCTTTGTCCACTGCTCCCCACTGAGCTGTCGTCACCTGGGCATCCCCATCCCAGTGCTGCCCTGCTCTGTTTCCTTTGTAGCCTCTGGGCTTCTGCCTGAGGTTAACATTCTGCTAGAGGTTAGCGCTTGACCCTCTTCTCACCTTACATTCACCTCAGGTGACTTCATCAATAGCCCACAAAGTTTTCTACCTCATATACTACTGACCCCTCAAACTCCATGTCTAAAAGCAAAACTATCTTTCCCCTAGAACTTATTCCATGAGAAAGTTATCAGTTGGGTAGAATGCTAATGAAAAAAAAAAGTGAGATGTGACTAGAAAGGTAACCATTGGTTTTGGCAACATAAAGGCCACTGGAGACCCTGACAAGAAATAAGAGCTACAGAAGCCATTTTGCATTGGATACAATACATGGTGAAAAATTCTTGAACGAAATATTCCTGACTATGGAAGCACAGAAATGAGTGAGTAGCTAACAAGTAATTTGGAAGTCAAAGGGAAGATTTTTTTTTAATAGGAAAGACTCGAGTCATGTTTGGGCACTGAAAGGAAAGTTTGGGTAGAAAGAAAAGTATTAATATTCAGAAAAAAAAAGGGGAATCCACTAAAAGAATAAACATGAGAGGGACTGAGATCCAGAAACAAGTGGTGGGATTAGTCTCTAATAGGGACATCCCTATTGTAACAGAAGAGAAATAGAGAATATGGTACTGATTTGTATGTAAAGTGGTGAGAATATAGAACTCTATTTCCTTTAATGTTTTCTGTATTCCCGTGAGTTATATGAGACAAGGATGTGGAAGATTCAAGGATATATAAGATATGGAAAAACCATCTTAGAAAATGAGAAAGAGCATTTACTAAGAGAATGGATTAGCATCATAGGACCATGTCACAGGCTTGTTTGAGGTTTGTAATCATTAGGCTCTGTGTAGAAAAGACAGTCATCCTCAATAAAAGTTGGAAAGACAGTGGCACTTTAAGACACAGAATTGCTTTTCATAGTCTGGTTTCTTTGCTTTTCATAATCTGGTTTCTTCACTTACTGGGTGGGAGCCTGAGCTGGTCACTTAACCTTTGTGAACATCAGTTTCCCATGTGCAAATTGGAAATAGTACCATCTAGTTCACAAGGTGGTGTTAAGAATTTGATTAAAGCTAGCTGTGTGCTTTCAGTAAGCAATGAATCATAATGGGGACAAGAGTGCCTGTTCTGTTTATCTGGCAAACCACTTTAGAATTACTCACTAACCAGGACAGGAGTGCAGTGAGACATAGAAACTGCCACAAGGCTTCATGGCTCTTGCCTGCATAAGACATTTGATACAAGGAAAAAGCTTACATGAATTATTTAGGAACACCAAAATATACTTAACCTATCTCAGTAACCATGTATCAATTATAACTCCATAGGGTGTTGGAAAGTTATGTCACTTTAATTCGCTCGTACACACCACAGACCTCATTATATTTACTATACATATGTATACTTGAAGAACTGAGCCACTCTGGTTTATGGCCCTGTGGTACTATATGTGACTGACTGAGTACTGTGGGACTTCTACAGAAGTAGTTTGCATTTAGTGCTCTCCTTAAGAAACACACTCAGGGACACTCACTTGTTATAAAATGTTCCTTTAACCAGAGTTGATCAAATTATGATAATTTGAAGACTCAGGAGTCTAGTAGTTTTGTCCTGAAGGATTACTAACCTAAACTTGCATTAAAACTATGAAGCATATTAATGTTACAGCATTTTAAAATATGAATCTATGTGTTTCAAACCTGTATCTTTTATCCTGTAACATGTGCTAGCAATCTGAAGTATAAAGTAGATAAACCTTTGTAAAGGGGTTCTTAGCTAAATCATTTTGAATGGATTCTTTGGAGATTTCTTCATTCATTCCTGAGGGAATGAATTGAGCGCATACTATCCTCATCTAGCTGTGCTAATTTTAATAGGGACTACAGAGAAGCATAATACAGGATTTGCTTAAGGATCCTATCATCTACTCAGGGAGCTAAGACTAGCATACTTAACAGCTTAACTAGCAATACACATTCAAATAATAATAAAAGTCAATAGTGTGTTTTCACAGCATAGAATGTAATGGTAGAAGAAGTGAATGTTATGTATCTTTGCGTGATTTTGATTGAGAAAGAAAACAGGTCCGTTCACTAGAGTAATCAGAGAAGACTGTCTGGAGGAAGTGAGTTTGAGAAGTATTTATGTAGACAGTACATAAAGAATGGCGTGGATGACCCAAGATTAAATGAAATCGTAAGCAAAAGTGGTGAGATGTCAAAATGCAGGTAGTGTTTGAAAAGCAAAGGAGATAATGGTCTGGCAACACTCCTAGGGATCATGTCATGCTTCTGTGAATGAAAATGTTCTCTACCTTGCAAGATCGTGGCTCAGACACTACACATGCACCATATGGGAAGACAGCTTAATGACCCATCACTGTGCCCAGATCGGCTCATCCAGATGGCAGCACACACATGCACTTCACACATACAGACAGCAAAGGAGGATGAGCAAGGAAACATCTGTCTGAGGCTGATTAACCATCTATTTCTAGACGATGCTAAAGAAAATGAAGTTACTGGAGTTACATTAGGCGTTTCTCTGAATAAGCCCATCTTCCTTAGGGCTAGAACACTGTCTCAAGCCAAGAGCAAATCTGTTTTCAATCACTTCGTATTATCTGGAATATCCTCCAAAATTATATCTATTTGCCTGCTAGAGCCTCTGATTCTTCAAAGACATTTACTGCCCCCTGTTACCAATAGCTAAAGCAACTCCCTTACTTTTACTCTGCAGCTAGGACCACTGCCAAGACACCTCTAAAACCTCCTCAGCAATAGAACTCAGCCTGAAATGTTCTAGGAATTCAAATGAAGAAATATTTGCCTTGTGGTCACTTTCACAAGCCTGACAATATGCTGGGCTCCTAAATACAAAGATTGATGATGACAATGATGAAGAAGAAAACTTTTATCATGTTTCTATCCAGGTACTATTATTGTAAGTGTTTTACATATATTAACTATTGTAATTATTTTAGAATGGTGACATACCAGGTCTCTCCTCCCACAAAACTCACTATCTACTGGAGAAGCAGACACGAAAACAAATAAATCCTTCAGTACTATAACTGACTGGAACTATAATTGAGTGACTCAAGCAATGCTCCATAGAAGAGGTCAGGTTTACAAGAACTCTTGATAGATTGGAAAGATACACATGCTGACAAGCACTGAGTGACAGGGGCAGCCTCACAGGCAAGCTCAAGAGCATGAATTTAGCATGGAGATGCACAAAAAAGGAATGGTGCACAGGGGTATCCAGTAGCTGATCCAGTTGGTGTGTAGGAGGCAAAGGTGAAAGAAAGTAATACTTAAAACTAAAGGGATCACCATAGGCCAGATGGGGAAGAGTCTGTTTTTATTCCACTCCAACTTGGATCTCCACAGGCCTCTCTGTGTAACTGAGAATGGATGTTTGTTTATATCTATCTGTTGATAGTGTGTGTGATAGAGTGTGCTCTCTGCTGGTCCTTCCCCCTCCATACCCTCAGCTCCTTTTAGTTTGAAGTACCTTGGGGAAAGGACATTAAAGGGTCTTCTCTCCTCTCGTCACCTCTGCAGAACCTCCTAGGGGAGCGCTCAATGTCAGTTGACTGACTGGCTAATCATCAGCTCACGGCTGTATGTGATTATCTGTGCTACCTGACAAGGCTGAGAGTCTAGGGATGGTAATTACACTGGCTTCAGTGGGGACTTCTGGTGTCAGAGATCCTCTTAGAAAGCGTTTTATTGATACTAATTCAGGAGACAATTCTCTAGCACAGAGAAAACAGTTCCTTTTAGAAGCTGTAATCAGAGCTGACCATTTCAATAGCAATCTTCAGAGCCAAAGCCTAGGTGCTAAAAATTAAAGCTCCTCTGTTTCCTGTTACCCCACAACCAAGACAATGACAGCATTAAATAGGGTCTGTCTCCCTTGTGTCCTCAAGAGCCCTGTTGGAAAAAGAATGATGATGAAGGGGCCTGGCAGAGGAATGAGTGAATTATGACTGGTTAATTGTTTCATTTAAAACTTGACCCTCTTCCAAAAAGGTGGTTTACATAGAACAATGTAATACCAAACACAATCTAAACAGCTAACCAAAGTGAGGAAACTCAGAGAGGGAGGTTGATAGAAGAAAGCACACTTACAAAAACGATAAATAATTGAAGAAATAAGTATGCAATTTTTAAAAAAATCAAAACAAATAAAATTTAAATATGTCTCTGCATTCTTCTTCCACTTCTGACCCCACTCTCCAGAAGCAAATGCCTTAAACATTTCTGGACTGAGCCCTTCTGATGGCTGTCCCCACATGACATAGATGGTATTTACTCACATCCTGACCTGAGATAAGGATTGGCCTCATTGCCCTCATCATTTCTTCTGTCTTCTAACTGCCTGTATCGGCAATATTGTTACAAACTGAATCTTAGCCAACAAACTCAGGTTCTATGAAATATCACTTCTTTGTGTGTTTTATGTCAGTTTAGCCTTGACTCCAGTGGAGAGTTAAGCATGAAATTCTAATGCCTTCAGTATTGGCTTCTCCTGTCATTGCCTATCCATAATACCAGAAATCCAAATGTAGGCAGAAGCACAAGGAAAACTGTGCTCTGTGGTGCTGAAGTCCTCATCGTCCATGCTTGCAGTGGAAGATGCAAAAATCCAGTGTTTTCCCTCCTGCCTCCGTGCCACTCAGGAGGTGTGGCAATCCTTATCGTACGTAGATCCCCCATGAGACCACGCAGGGGTGATGATGGTCCCAGCCATTCACACTGTTATCCAAGCTGGAAACATGAGAGTTATCCTAAAACTCACCTCTTATTTATTTTTAGTTCATTATTATTTTTTTGCAATGTTGGGGGTTGAATCCAGGGCCTTATGTTTGCTAGAGGAGTTCTCTACCACTGGGCTACAGTATCATGAGCCATGTCCCCCCACACCTTTTATTACTCTTAATAATTATTTTATTGCTCTTAATAATTGTTTAATTCTTCCTATTTCTGATTACTTTTCCTTTATTTATATTTTCTACTTCTACTTTATCCTTACAGTACCACAGTTTCCCCTCAGGTATCCTGTCCCTGGCTGGATTTCTCTGAGATTACCATACATGTCATTCTGGAACTCTCTTCATTGCATTATATTTCTGAATCATATTCACTGTTTTTTGATGTTTTTCCTTTCTCCTTATTTTATTTCTCATATTTCTGGAGCACATACTCAAATTACTTTAAAAAAAAAAAGAAAAGAAAAAAGCTGAAAAATACATAAGAGGTGAATTCCTAAGTCCTTGTGAATCTATAAGTGCCTACATTCTTTTCTTGGTTAATACGGTGATTTGGTATGTGATTCCAAGATGAATCTAATTTTTCTCAGAGCTTGGAAGGCTTTTCCTTTGTATTGTCATGTTGGATGCGGCAGATGGAAAGTCTGACATTGGTTCCTATATAGGTGACCTTTTCCCTTTTCTGGAAGTTTCTCAATCTTCTCTTTATCCTCCATGTCTTGACACTGTTCTCCACTAAGATGTGACAAAGTTGGTGTCTTTCACTCTGTTTTGCACTTAGACACTTTAAACATAAAGATACATTTTGAGAAATAAATTCTCTTACATTATTTATTTGATCATTACTATGACCCTTCTCTCTTTCTCCCTTTCTCTCTCTCTCTCTCTCTCTCTCTCTCTCTCTCTCTCTCTCTCTCTTTTAATGAACTCTTACTAACCAGATTTTGGACTTCCTCAATCATTCCTCAATGTTTCTTAGCTTTTAGCTCACATTTGCCATCTCTTCTTATTTTTTTCTCATATATTAGGAGATTGCTTTCAAACTTCAAATTGATTTTTTTAAAAGTTTGAGCAATAAGATTTTTAATTTAACAAAGCTCTTCTCTATTTGTTTTTCATGATACTTTTTCCTTTTCCTCATATGTAATATTGCTTTGAACCTGTCAAGTGTATTAATTAGAAGTGATTTGTTTATACTTTGAACTTCTTGGAATAGTGTCTAGTTAGTTTTTCTATTGCATTTTGTTTTTAACTTGGTCTTTCTCAGTTGTGCTGCAAGACATTCTCCGGTGACTGGTAGTGTGTGCTTTCTGTTCATATTTCAGAAATAGGTGATGGAAAAGAGAACCAGAAGCTCTATGTACATATTCTTGTTGTTTTTGTTTGTTTGTTTGTTTTTGTTTTTAACTTCCAGGCTTCATGTCATAGTGAGCAGGGTGTTCCCATGAGCAGTGTCCCAGTTGCTATTATCCTGATGCTGTGGATCTCCCCAGAAATTTTTTAAAAATATCTTTGTAGAGAATAAGCTTCCATTTTATTTTTGAACTAAGGGTGGAGGTTAAATGTCTGCTGTGTGTGTGGGGTGTGTGTGTGTGTGTGTATGTGTGTGTGTGTGTGTGCGTGTGTGTGTGTGTGTGTGTGTGTGTGTGAGAGAGAGACAGAGAGAGAGAGAGAGAGAGAAAGGGTTGCAGAGGTATTGGGAGTAGGAATGAAACTACTGCATTTACAAACCTTCAAATTTGTCCCCATCTTCTGTGCCACTTCTCAGTCTCCTCCTCCATCCTTCATTCTTAGACTGAAATCTGATGAACAACTTGGGCAACATTTATTGGTTTGGGGCTCTTTGCAAGCACCCTAACCTGACACTCCCTCTACCCTATTGCATTAGTCAGTGTTTCCCTATTCTTTCTTCTGAAAACTTATGAAATCATTTATACTTCTAAAGATTTTCTCCATTTTGTGATCTTCATTATTGTGAGATGATGACATTCTTTTTCCCAGCTTTTTACTGTAATCCAGGAAGAAAAAGATAGACCAATGGACTCAGGACACAACTTGACATAGAATCCAGATATAGTCATACATTTCTTCTTTACTCATTAAATAATACCAAGCAAGGAAAAACAATTGTTTATAAAAAGTAGTAGCAATATCCTTAAGCCACCATTTATAGAGAGGTGGCATGGTGTAAACATTAAAAGGAACATAATGCCTAGATTTGTATCCCAGCCTGACACCTCTGAGCTGTATTACCTTTAGTAAACGACTTGATGTCTCTATGCTTATCAGGTATCCCAGTGCCACAAGCTCAAACATTGATTATCACCATTGCTATTAGTGTCCCAATTTCAGGACAAGGAGGAATGGAGAACATAGGGCCTCTGCAGTGATTTGCTGCCCTTTTTCTAAGGTAGCAAAGACAGAGCCTGAAGTAAATAGGCTTTTGAGCATCTATAGTTAGGCTACTACTTTTTAGTTTTTCTTGCCTTCAAGTCCTGAAGGAAGTAGTAGCACAGATTTTCATTTGAAAAATGCTGATAAATTATCAGAAACATGTTTCTGGACATGGAGTATGATTTTTGCAGCAACTTCTTGGAATAAGGAAAGAGAAGAAAAGTAAAAAATTATGAGACCTACATTATTGTGGTTGTTTAGAAGAGGAAATGTGTAAATGTCATGGAAGGCTCCTTTGAGAGCACACATGGAGAGGTCACTTGAAGGAATGGGAAGCCTCCTGTTCTTGTGATGGAAGGGCTAGCTCTAAATATTGCTATGACACCCTGTACTTAGGCACATGTTATCATGACACCATATACTTAAGAGAGAGACAAAATTGAAACACAAGAGCATATAACAGTGCAGTTTTGGTGTATTTTAAGTTAAATTTCCAACTCCAAGCCCCTTTTGAAATACCATTTCTCAACCTCAAACAAAAGTTAAAAAGATACTACCTTCCATGTATGATGAGTGTCCACTTCATGTGCTTTTTATAATTTGATACTCACAACTTGCTGAGGGATATATTGCATTTTAATAGATGAGCAAACAGAGAAGCCAACTAAGGCTCAGAGATGGTAAAGAGCACATGGCTGATGGGTAGGATGCTAATTTGTAAGCCCAGGTTCATTAGCATTACTTTTGTTTCTCTTCTACATATATTATTATTAGGCTCCAAAACTGCCCCACACACTTTTTTGCTACTATGCCCTTTGCCTTCCAAGACTCATTCTTCCAAATGAAATCATCTATTCTCAGTTTTATACCTAACACAACCCCTTAATCAACCACTATACATAGAACTCTCCATCACTTTTTATAAATCTTTCCTTTTTCTTCCTTCTGGCTTCTTTTTCTAACCAAAGTGATTTCTGCCTGCCCCTGCACTTTCCTCCTGAGCTTCGTGGTCCTCTCCTCTGAGGGCCTCTCACTGGCTTCTTCTTCCTCAGCTTCCCCCCAGGGCTCTCCCCTTCCCCACACTCTGCAGCCTCCAGAGAGGCCCACATTTCACCTCCTCCTCCCAGCCCCAACACTAGTTGCAGTTCAGCATCTTTGCTTCCCACCAACATTTTCTGTTGCTATGGAAACCGAGCGGCAGTGCTCAAAGGAGGGGGAGTCTTGGAGCGCAGTCACTGCTGGCCTGGGTGTGGGAGGAGATGGTAGGCAGCTGGGGTAGGGGGAGGAGGAGAAGAGGAGAGACTAGAAAACTCAGGATCAGACACCAGCCAGGACTGGTAGAGAAAGGGACTTCTCAACTTTCTCCGAGAGACCGGTAGAGGCAGGGGGAGAGCAGCCTGACGCTGGGCTGCTTTAGCAGCTGCACCTCTCGGATGGCTGAACAGAAGGAGGCTGAGTAGGCGGCCCCTGTGGTGACAGAGCCTGGTTCCCAGGCTGCTTGTAATCTGTCCTTAATTTGCCACTGAGGAAGTTAACTTTATGTAGCTAAGAAAAAGGAAGACTCAGGGGAGCCATCATCACAGAAAATAAATATGTTCCCATTACAAATGAAGTAACAGGATAATTTACAGTCTCAGAAGATGAGGAGACAGGGAGAAATGGCCTGTATCTAATGAAAAGTTTAAGCTAAAAATTAGGAGGGAAGCTTTATAGGAATAGTTGCTATGTAAAAACAACTGAGATAAAGGAGGCCAGAGAAGCATAGAGCATTTTCACTAGCAGATCACTTAATCCACACCTTCTGGAAACTTATTTGTGCTTGACAAAAGGCCTGAGACCCTCAGACTTTTCATAACCTGAGAAGTAAGGCTTTCAAATATATTGTGCAATCAGTTTATGGCCAAAGGGTAGAGATGGCTGAAAACTAGAATAAAAATGTCAGGAAGTTACAACTGGAAGTGAAAATTTACCTTAATAAACATGAAGTTAAAAAAGCAAACCTATGGGACTCAAGAAATCTCATACAATACAACCATTCACTCCTTAAACTAGCAAGTGTTCATTGAGTATTTATAGTAGCTAAGGGATTGTACTGGACCATGGAGGCTGAGAGAGAAGATGGGGAAGCAAAGAGAAGTGAGCAATGAATGGCCACTGGGTTACTTCCACAGCTTTAAGCTGAGTAGAAGGGATAAGCTCACAAACAAATCATTCCAAGCACATACATATAGAAGTTTTCAGCACAGATGTACTACAAATGCCTAGAGCATCATGAAGGTCTCTGTGGGAGACAGGGAAAGCATGGCAGAAGTGGTCTCTGAAACCAGACCTTAAAATATGAGTTGAAAGGGTCCACAGATACAGAAACCCAGAAAATTTTGTAGCAGGGAAAGCCACATGATCCAAGAGGCATAAATGTTCAGAAAACAAGAATGCTGCTATAGGCATAGTGTTTGGGTGTCGAGAGTGGGAGAAAGAGAGGCAAGACATGAGGTTAGGAAAAAATTAGGACCCACACCTCAAATGACATCCTATGAGTTTGAACTTAATTCTGTACAAAATGATAGGAAAGCAAAGTGTCATAAGATTTGCACATTAATACTCTGACTTTGGTAGTGCTGTTGGGGATGAGTAAGGAGAGCCTATTAGGTAATGTGAGAAAGATGCTGGCTGTAGGGATGGACAGAAGAATGAGAGATTCTGTAACAGAAAAATAGATAAGACCTGGTAATAACTGCCTTTCAGAGTAAGAGAAAGGGAGGAATCAAGGGCTGGCTGACTTATAAGGATGAATTCAGCTTAAGCAAGTAAAAATTCCTTTTTCAAAAATATACATGATGCCACCTAATCTGGATTCACATGCTATTTCTTCAAGAGCTGCAAAGGGAAAAAAATCAATTAAATTTTACTCTACCAGCCTCCCTACCAAATGGTTCCTAAATATAAGACTTATCTTTCATGTTTCACAAAGCAAAATTATATGTTGAGATAAAAGAAACGAATTGCTAAGGATTATTTTTAAAGTTATTAAGCAATTGGCAGTCCCCAGTGTGCCTTGATGTGTCGTTTAAGCACATCATACTGTGGCAAATGGCAGAGATCATAAAGAAGCATGGGTGGAACTAGAGAAAGAATTGCTGAAATTGATATAACTATCCAGAAGATTAAAAAAGGATGATGGTGTCCCTCCAAAATTAACATAAATAAAATTTCAAATTAAAGAAGGAACCAATCCATTACTTTTGGTTTACTCAAATAATAAACATAGGAATAAATACTGGATGAGCAGTCATTCTGTTCATGAACAATGATAAGTTTTGAGGTTTTCACACTTTTCATTTTTTATGTAGTCATTACTTAAAATCCCAGTGTATTCTGAACAGCTTTTCAATGCCGAGGAGATGAATAATGAGTCTTCAGTAGGAAGATGCGTGCCAGTTAGATAGCATTTCCCCTATTTAACCAGGAGTGTTACCTTATTTACTTCTATATAAGAGTTATGGACAATCACTTAAATGTTTTAAACTGATCTTCAATCTCTGTGCAGATTGATAGCAAGGTGGGAGATGGTGGGAAGCTCCTTTCCAATATCTCTGCTCCCTATTTGGGTTCTAAATTTGAGCATGCCTCCCGCTCTCTCTACCTTATACCTACCCTTTGCCACTCCTTGGGTCATCTAGCTGGCCTCTGTGGCTGCTGATCAAATCATTCCTGCTTCTAATTTAGCCTATTGCACTGCCCCAGTTCTGATAACAATGGCAGGCCTGTCTCTGCCTGATCCTCAGTCTTGTCCCACCCTCCATGCTGCATAACACATTTCTTTTTCTCAAAGGTTTCAGCCAATGATTTGCTTTGGGATAAATAACTGAGGCCTACAACCCATCAACAGACTTATGGCCTTCTGTCTGGAGCCCGTGAGCATTGCCTGATCCAGACACTCCCCCTGCCTCGTGAGAGGGGAACAACATCTACACACAGACACAACGCTTCTTTATCCTGGGCCACCTACTGGAACAGTCCACTTCGACTACGCTCTGCTACTGCTGTACCCTACTATATGGACACTAGGATTTACCCTCAGACCAGACCCCTTTCTCCACTACTGCAACTCAATCAGTTCCTCAGCTCTTATTCCATCCCTCCTTTCCTGGCCCTGAAGTGGCCCCATCTGTCCCATCCTGCTGCAGTAGCTGACCATGCCCAGAAGAGTCAGACATAGAGTCGTCTGTGTCCTGTTTAACCAGCCTCCAAGCTCCCAGTTGAAGAGTGGCTCCATTTTTGGGATAGTTTATTTATTGTGTCTTGGTAACTTCCCATTCCAGCTCTCCGGACTTGCTACTGCATAACTCCACTTCTCCCAGGCCTTGGAACTTTTCTTGTTTTCTCAGATCCTGTCTCTATATGCGGGCTCTCTCTCCTTTCTACCACAGTGGCAGGATTGAATTACTTCCACCCAACAGACTGGAAAATTTCTCATAATGCCAGACCACGGGCTGGTGCTGAGTGGCTGAGAAACCAGGTCAGAAAATCAAGTGTTGAGGATTTATTTCAACCAATTTGAGAGGAATGTACAGATGAGCAGGCTAGTTCCTGTTTATCGACTGGAATCCCTGGAGTCATTCGAACAGGTTCAAATTAGCTGTCAGTGTGGCTAAGGGCCCCACCTTGTTCTAAGTGTGCACAACAAAATCCCAACAGGAAATAATGAGCTCTTAGATAAAGGCTTCCTTCCCTATTGCTTGATAGTCTGACTCAGAGTCTTAGAAAACCCATTCATGGTCTATGTCCAAATTTCACCAACTATGCAGCTGAGATAGGACACTAATGATGCTGTCTCTTCATATGGCATGTCACAGTGCTATTTATGGATTGTTAGAGTTTGAACAAGTCATTTTCAGAATCCATCACAGTATGTAGCTACTGTGTGGTTTTAAAATAATTAGTCCTATGAGACAAGAAAGTATGATGTACATTTTATGCATGAAAAATCAATTCAAAGAGGTTAAGTGACACACCCAAGGTCATTCAATCAACTGGTTAAAGAAATTAGAATTTCTACATAGGTAATATTAGTTTTTAGTTTTCAACATGTAGTTCACAAGTGGTATCTATTATGATACATTTTTTAAGTGTCTTTTCAAGTAAATTGTGTTCATCCTTATCTTAGCAATGAAGAGTTCCATTTTATAAAAGGAAGTATGATCTGTGGAGGGAAATAGGATTCATGGTCCAAAAATAAAGTCTACCAACCATCTGCTGATAGAAGCACAGCAAAGACTAAGAGACCTAGAAGGCACCCAGACAAGGAATTATCAGGTCTTCAAGGTTTCAGGACACAAGGAAGGCAAAACTACTGTTTCCAAGACCTCGTGGCTCTTCGAGCAGCCAGGTGTCTAAGGCACTCTTTTTTGATCTGGAATTGTTAATGATTTCCTTCACAGAGGAAAATGATTCTCCATTGGAAAACAAGCCTTTCTGAGTGATATTTAGTATTTAAACGGAATACCATATGTTTATGTTTCCACTGAATAAAGCATCATATACTGTTTGTTTTTTCTGATTCTAAGGTCCCTTCCTCCAGAAACTCATAACTGTTTTCTTCTTTGTGAATGCTGAGAAATGGTAATAGTCCTTTTAGATCATCTTCATCATTTCAGAATCTGGAAGCATCAGCATTATTGGTGTCACACTTTAAAAAAAAAATCTGGAAATTGGGAAAAGTATCTGAATGAGATGGGATGAATGGGATGGTATAAAGTAGAGATTCCCCTAAGAGTCAGATTGTGTTTGCCATCTCAATGAGTGTCCCCAGAACAAGCGCCCTCCTACTTGAGTCTTTCCCCACCATGTTCAGCAACCCAATCTCAACATGATATTTTTCAGGCAAGTTATTCAGTGTCCTGAGGTGGGAGTTTGCCTGTGGGCTTGTCTCGGTGCCCTAGAGGATTGATGTCTTTCAGCAGAAAGTTGCAATTCCACTTCTCAAAAAATAACCTCTTCTTACAGAACATATCAAATATATGGATTTTATGCTCTAATCATCTCCTAAGATTAGCTTTTTTTTTAACTCAAAATGTCCATCATGACTCAAGCCCTAACTGAATATTCTGTTTTTTTCCAAGATGTTAATTGGATCTACTAATATACATTCAATGCCACAATCCACTGGTACCCCTGTTAATATTTTGGTTGGACAAGAAAGGATAGAATCTCAGTCAGTTAGAAGGGAATTTGGAAGCCATGTAGAACAATCTTCTTGCTTTAATAAATGAGAAAATAAATGTACAGAGCATTTGTGATTTTCTAAAAGTCTCACAGCTATTCCAAACTCCTCTTAGAAGTAAGTAGTGTGTACACAAAATTTTAAAAATAAATGTAGAGCTGGGATAGAAGAGTCCAGGCTTCTGAAACTTTGTTTTGAATTCTTACCCCTTCTCCTGGTCTCCTCAACATATCCAGGGGTATATGGCAGCATGCAATGATGCCACAAAAGTCATTAGATAAAACACGACATGTCTTTCCAATACATCACTTTTAAATTTAGTGAATTGGAACAGGTAAGGGAGGAGAGGGAAGAGACTCCATTGTTTTTGTATGAAAAAAAAACAGATATTTTAGAAAACTGTATCTAAATTTTGCTTAAATGTTTAATTAAAATACCAAATCAAAGGAATTTCATGTTTGCAACTTAATGCTTCAGGTTACACCTTCAGATACCCTCATCTGCCATCCAAGGTGTTCATTCTTATCCCTCTGGCAATAGCAGCACTTGATTAACACCTTAGTTTTTTTTTTTAAAAAGTCCTAGGGCTAGGAGTATAGCTTAGTAGTAGTGTGCTTGTCTAACATGAACAAGATTCTGAATTCAATTCCCAGCACCACCAGAGAGAGAAGCAGGGGTTGGGGGGAAAATAAAGAAAAGGTCTTGAATTATTCTCCTCATCCATCTCTGCTACCTGCTAGAATTTGTTTCTTAGCATGCCCACCTCCAGGATACTGGATTTGAGAAACCTGTGATTTTCATTGACCTTCTCTCTTTACTATCTTATTTTAGTCACCCAGTCACCAGTATTGTTGATTTTTACCTCCCCCAAATTTCTCAAATCTCTCACCTTGACTTTATCTATGTGGCCACAGCCCCAATTCATGCTCAGAACTCTGAATTCAATCAACAGTGCAACATGGAACATATCAATACATTATGGGAATGAAAATCTTGAATCTCTTGGCTTATAGTGACATAGTAGCACAAGAATTTGTGTACCATAAAGAAAAGAGCACTGGGTGCATTTCTCTGACATTATTGTTACATACATTGAATATGAATTATTAGTTTAAGAAAACGCTTATTTCTTGCCCTTAAGAAAATGACCTTTTTGATGACAGGAACCATGTTTTATTCATTTCCCCATTCTTAGTCTTAAGCTGTATATATTGTACCTGTTAGATGCTTGTTTAACTTTTGGGAATGGATGAATGAAATCTCTCATATTTAAACTTCTTGCCTCACTATTGCCTCTCTTTATCCTGCATCATCAATTTCCCCCTGTTGATTATCCCCATAATTATGCACACTTGTCACAATAAATTCTAACTTGAATTTAAAAATTCTCTTTACCCTACATTGCTCCAATTAGTACCCCCATTTTTTAGCTCCTCTTATAACAAAACCCCTCCAAAAGTCTGTCAGTAATCACTACCTCCCTTTCTCTTCTCTAACAGATGTTCTATCCTTATTGCTCTACCCAAACTGCCCTGTCAAAACAGTCCCAGTTATTTCCTTGCTACCAAATATAATTGTCAATTTTCAGTTTCCATTTTATGTGACCCGTCAACAGTATTTGATTCAGCCAATCAGTTCTACCATCTTGGATTCATTTTCTTCTAATACTCCATTATCTATTGCTCTTCCACCTTGCTGGCCATTCCTCCTCATTCTTTCTTGGGTTCTCCTCTACTACCTTTTCCAACTCAAACACTGGATTCAATCCTTTGTCTTCCTTTCTGTATTCATATTCACTTCCTAGTGACCTCATTCAGCCCCATGGCCCTACATTCATCTACACACTCATAACTCTCCCACTCATACCTGTAGCCCAGACCTCTCCCCTTAACTCTGAAATCTATGAAAATACTTTACTATTTATATTCAATTGCCTTCTTGACATATCCATTTAAAATTAATATGTCAAGAACTCCATTCTAAATTCTACATTACACACACACACACACACACACACACACTTTTACTTTTAAATCTTTCCTCAGGGTAAAAGGCTATCTTTGTTTTTCAGAGAATGTTTTTCAAGAAAAACCTTCAGAGTCATCTTTGAATTCACACTCTCATATTTCACATTTATTCCATCAGCAAATCCCATTGACTCTATGTTCAAAAACATCCAGAGTCTGAAGACTTTTCAACACTCACTACCTGCTTCAAGCCACCATCACCTGTCCCCCTGTATTATTGCAATGCCTCCTGACTGGTCCCCCTTCCTTCTGATTCCCTATAGTATCTAAATTCAAAGTGATCTTTTCTAAAACATAGGTCAGATTGTATTACTCCTCTGCTCAGACCCCCCAAATTGGTTTCCCGTCTCACTCAGAATTAAAATTTATAATTCTTCTAATTGGCATCCAAGACCCTACATGAACAAGTTCTTCTTCCTTTCTGATTTCATCACCTACCATTCTTCCCCTGAGTGCTCCACTCCAATCATACAAGCCTTCTCACTTCTGAATCCAGCCAAGAATTCTCCCAATTCAGGGCCTGTGCACCTGCTGTACTGATTGAAATGTTCTTTTGCAGAATTATCTACTTGATTTGTCCAAATTTCCGTTCAAACGTCACCACATCAAGAGACATTTTCTCATCACTTAAATATAGCACCTCCCTCTTTCCTTGCTTCCTTTGTAACCATTGTGCCTAAAACCCTACTGTATTTATATAGATATTTGTTCCTTAATTAGTGTCTGTCTTCCTCCCCACCCCTCACACCAGACTATAGGCATCATTAAAGCAGGCATTTTCAATTATTTTGGGGGGGAGGGTTATTGTTTGTTGGTTTGAGTTTTTGTTTTGTTTTGATTTGTTTTTTGGTTTTTGTTTAATTGTTTTGCTGCTTTATCTCTAGCATATAGAACTGTACCTGGTAAATGAAATTCTATAAATACTTTTGAATGAATGAATTGAATAAATGGATAAGTGGCCCTGGAAGAGAGACCATGGAGAGAAGTTTGTTGCTAATGTATACTTCTGAATCCTCTACCTTGGTTTTATTAGTACCATGATTAAACAATTGAGATAACAGGCTCAGACAAGATAATAATATTTCCCAGTGAAAGATCCAAGAATACAGAGTGCCGAGGCTGCTGAGGGGACTGCTGGTTGTTATAGCAACTCTTGAAATCCAGCAAGTTGGCAGGCAGCATGCATTTATGAAAACATGTTTATGGAACCTCTTAAACATTTTTCTAAATTGATTATGCATGCATTTTATTTGTTGTCTCATATTAGGAGTTATTTACCATGCATCCACAATAAGTTGAGGCACTCTGCAGTATACCCTGTAAAGGATTTTTTCTCTAATTGTCAATAATCACATTTAGTTATTCTAAATGCCTGTCTGTGTTATCCAACTAAAAGGTAAATGGAAGTTAGGAGAAAACTCACTGATTAGAAATTCTTGAAGATTTCATGTAAAATCAAGAAAATGGTTCCAGATAGAGTTGCAAAATAAGAAAATTGAATGACCTCAACAAAATTTTGTATTTTGTTTCTTAAGAAATTTTCTCCTGTTGTCCCTGGATCAATTTACTTCTCTGAAATCTTCTATGTAATATATTCTCAATGAATATTTTGTAAAGGATTCAAATTTGGAAGGGAATTAACTTTTATTATATACCTATTAAATCTCAAGCATTGATTTACCACATATAATTTTATTAAATTTTCACAAAAATCTATTCTTATCCCCATTTTGTTTAATGTTTAAGGAGATTATATAATTTTTCCCAAAGTCACAGAGTGATAGAAAGGACAATCACTCCTGTTCTGTCTGACACCAAAGAACATATTTTCACACAGCTTTTAAAATAATATTACAGAAATCACTCTAGTTAACTTCTGAACAGAGTCATCGGTTCCTTTGGTAGAATATTCCTAAGACCTTACTAATTCTTTGCCAAGTCTGAAAAGGATATTAAGAATCTCAAGGTCAAAGAATTGTCCCCACCATCCACATCAGCTCAGCAGTGACTTTCAAGAAGCAAATCATAAAGTAAAATTGTTACCCTTAGGCTTTGTTGTTCATTGAGTTGAACTCACTTCATTTATCAGCATCTCCATAAAAGGGAACAAAGGAATAATTCTTTTCATTCACTTCTTGATGGCCCTTAACAACCCACTCAGCAAGCGGCCACTGTTCAGCCCATGGAGATAGTTATTATTAACTTTCCTCTCAACTGCCAGGACACATCGTGTCACATCCTACCATCCTATTTCCTCAAAGTTCTCTGTAAATAAACTGGGTCATGCCACACACCAATTCTTTTTTCTCACGATACGTTGATTTCCTCTCTTTCCACCTTTACAAACAAAATGCAAAACCTTTAATTCAGAAATAAACACTCCAGTGTGTGCCTTTGATGCCAACTCTATTTAGTATATTTGGGGGGGGGGGTATAAACACAGGCCCTTGTTTTCTCTAATTGTCAATAATCACATTAACCTGCCAACTGAACTCTTCACTCTCAGTCTTCCTTCTCTAATGTTCATCCTACACACTACCTGGATTTATGCTATGGAGCAAAAATTCAATCCTATCAGTCACCTTATCAGAACTTCTATTACTCAGTACATACGAAAAAAATGTCCAAAACTTTTGAGGCTGGCATTCAATGACATGCTCACTGGGTAGACTCATTTTATCTCCTATCAGATCCCTTTAAATCTCACATTGTTTTCATTATCAATCCTTTTATGTACCATGCACTTTATTAATCCTGTGCTTTTCCTAAGCCTCTCTTTTCTTCTCCCACTACACAAAGTACAGGGGTAATCAATTTCATTCTTTTTATTACCCTTTATTATCACTCTGGCCAGATAATCCCTAAACCTATAACTTCATACTTGATCTCTCTCCTTAATGCCAGACCTATTTTTCCATATGATACTCCACAGCTACCTTGAACCATCATCCTCACCAACTCTGCTTCTTCTCCCGTGGTTCCTACATCAGTGAATGGCATCGCTCTTCTTTCAATCCTCTAATCCAGAAATCTGAATTTCATCCTTGTTTCCATCCTCCCCTCATGGCATTTCCACACCCTGCTTTGACTCTTTGTGACTTGATAATATTTCTTTTCATCTCAACAAGAATTTAAGTGAGGTCAGGAAATGTCTTATGTGTATCACTCAATCTCTGATTCTTAAGTCAATGCCCTGCATATAACAAGTTCTAATTTTTTTCTGGCAGAAAGAAATAATAAATCCATTACTTAATGTATTTGTTACATTCACAGATTTTTAAAAATTATTAGTGGGTCCAAACTGTATAAATGAATGAGATTATATGGGAAAAGAGACATACCAAAATAACGGCATTTGTAGTTCTTTATTTAAGAAAATCCATGAGGTTTTGAAAAAAAGGCATTCAAGGCCAACCTTGACTCACTGTACCTGTGTGTCAATCCCAGCTGGTAAGTAGGTAGGGCTGACAATGGAAGTGATTTTGCATAGATGTCAGCCAGGGATGCTGAACATCAGAAGGCTGCTTTACCTTTAATAGCTCTGCTTTTACCAGCAGCAGCCCACAAAGAAATAAAAAATTGGGGAGGCTTATGAAGAAATGAACAGTATATTAGTGTATTATAGTATTATCTATCATATTAGTATATTAATATATAGTTTGGCTGTATATTAGTATTGTAATTCAATGGTTGGATGCTTAATTTAGTTTCATGTGACTTCTGTAACAAATTATCACAGTCTTATTATCTTAAAATAATTTATTCTCTCAAAATTCTGGAGGCCACAAGTCTGAAATCAGTATTAACAGGCCCCCAGTCAAAGTGTTGGCAGTACCACACTCCCTCTGGAAGTTCTGAGAATATGCTCCTTGCTTCCACTAACTTCTGATTAGTGGTGTGCTGTCCACATACCTTAACTTGCGGCTACCTTCATCTCTGCCTATGTGTTCACATTGCCTCCTTGTCTACTGCCTGCCAAATATCCCTCTGCCTCTATTTTGATACATGTGTTTAGATTTAGGGCCTGTACTGATAATGCAGGGTAATCTCCCCATCTCAAAATCCTTAATTTAATCACATCTGCAAAGATCCTTTTTCCAAATAAGGTGACATTTATAAATCCCAGGGATTAAGCCTGATACCTTTGGGGGCCATTTCTGAGCCTGCTGTAGAGGCTCAAGGTTTGCCTAAGTGCTGGCATGAAGTCAACACTCAGTGAATGTTGGCTGCTGTTATCATCATTACCCAAACCCCAAAACTTGGATCCAACACTTCTGGACATACATTAGAGAATCCTAAGGAATTCTTTACCCCTGCCATCCCTTGAATCCTGATAACTGAAGATCAGTGCATTCCAAGATGAATTTTTTTGATCTTTTATTGTTAAAGTTGCCTACAATTATTTTTGAATGCTCATTCATTTTCTTCTATCCTTTCTTTGTATGTGTGTGCAGTTACTTTTGATAGTGAACTAAAAATATGTGTAATACTTAATTCAAGCATATGAATGAATAGGAGCTTATCTCCAGACTGGTGGGTAGATGGGCTCACAGCATTGCAGCACTTAATATTATATTTCAATTTGGTATACAGAATATTAAGTTCATTCCTGAAATCTCTTTATGAAAATGAAAAGATTTGAGTTTGCTACTGAATATAGCACTAGGTACTGTACAGTCAATCTTTCAGGAAATAGCATTATATAAAGCTGCCTAATAAAAACTTGTGCTGCATTAAAATATTCTCAAACTCAGTGTAACCAACTCTATTCCTTCCCAGGATACACCAAGGTACAGAAAAAATTTTCAAGCTTTTTAGTATTATAAAGACACCTATAATCTTGCTTTATTTTGGGGTGAGATAATACCATTTTATAATCAAACGCAATTTATTTTATGTTACATTCATAATTCTCTGACAACTACTAGGTTACCATTATATAATAATTAGACCTTTTTAAAGATAGCTTTTTGTAGAAGTTAATGTTTTTGCATTTGGGTGGGTCCCAATATGCATCAAATTAGAATTTGAAATTTTCTCTACCAAGATTAAGTTTCTCTTTCTATAAAATCATATTTATATAAAAATCTTGTGTATTCAGATGCATACTGAACCAACATCCTAAAGCAGTCATAGTATCCACTGTATAGATGATATAAACCAGGTGCTACTGGATCACCAGAAAAGGAAGCATTTAATTTTGCTTCTCAGGGTGGGGGAACATTCCAAAATGTTTGTATTATGTCTATGAAGGTAACTACAACATGTAAGTGTCATCTATCATTCTAGTACTTTATAGATATAGAATTCATGCAATCCTTACAGGGATCCTTTGCAGTAGAGACTGTTGATATACCCATTTTAATGAGGAAATTGAAGGACAGGGAGATGATGTGACATGTCTAAGTCCCCACAAATAGGAAATAGAAGAGCCAGGATTCCCACCCAGGTAGTTTATCTTTACAGTCATCATTATTAACCTCTGTACTAAAGAGCTAACATTAACATTTTGAAATCACGGTTTTTATTTTAAAAATTTTGGTTTAAGTATTCTGTTGTTCAATAGTCAATACAGAAATATTTTCTGACATAATTCTCATAAAGGTTATAAGATTCAGAATCATTGGGGCTGGGGATGTGGCTCAAGCAGTAGCGCGCCCTCCTGGCATGCGTGCGGCCCGGGTTCGATCCTCAGCACCACATACAAAGATGTTGTGTCTGCCAAAAAATAAAAATAAATATTAAAAAAAAAAGATTCAGAATCATTGAACCTCTTGGATTTTCATTTTCCTAATGAGTGAAATGAAAATGATACTATATCTGCCTATTATTGGATTATTGTGAAGTTTCAGTATATACATATGTAAATTCTTTACAAGCTGTAAAGTGTGCTGCAAATTATTACAAAGCTATCATTAATTCACTAACTAGGAATAAAGGCAAAAATTTAGAATCCAAAAGTGTGTTGGGGATTGGAAAGCTACACATTAGAGTATATGGGAAAGGTGTAAATGAAGATCACCTTTTGAAGGACCTTGATAGCCATTCTAAAAAGGTTCTAATTACAATATAAAAATAAATGCAAATTTTCTGGCCATAAGAGTTATGCTCTCTTTGTTATACTTTAAAATAACAGTTTGGATAACATCTTGGAAGATGAGAGCCTAGAAAGAGAGGGAGTTCAGTCAAAGGCCTGTCTGAAAGAGCCTAATTGAGAAAGGACCAGACCATGGGATTGGACTAAAAGAAAGGCAAAAGTCCAAGACACTGTAGAGGTGAAATAAACCTGATGCTGGGGCATGGAGAGTGAAGAAAAAGAAGTAGTTTAAAATTTTTTCACTCATTTTGTACATTTGGGGGAAAGAGATCTAATCATATTTATGTATCCCACTCATTCATTTAAAAATATTTACTGAGTACCTCCTAATGCTAATACTTTTTTGGGTATCACTATTTTATGCTGTCATTTTTCATTCTCTTTGACTATTGACAGATTCACTAAATCGTTCAATCAAGAAGTATTTAGAGCACTGTGTTTTATGCCAGGTACAAAAGAGGAAACACCTAAATAAGATCCAAACTCTTAACAAATGGAAGAGTCAAGACCAAAGTGACATATCAAATAGCAGAGTCCAGTGTCTAACCTTAATCATCTGCTTTTTTCTACATAATCCCCTTTGTTCAGGTTAGATTCTGGGTTTCCTCTTAGACATGTTAAGTTTAGGAATTCTGTGAGAAGTTAGAAATGCTGATTCCATGCTTAAGGAAAATATCAATGCAGAATTAGTAGTCACCCTGTATTGGTGATACCTTAAGGCTTGTGTAGTCCTAAAGTCTGATGTTAAAGGATTTGAAACGTCATGAAGGTGCTTTTTGAAAGAGCCTATTAATTTGTGACAAAATACATACTAAAGGTTCCATGTAGCTGTTTCCCTGTAGTTACATGGAACCTTTAGTGTAATAAGAATGGTAAAGCATTCTGCTATCATTTATTTTTAAAAAATCAATTTTAAAAACTTATATAAGCTCTGGGGCTATTATTTTTAAAAGATTTTTTAAAACAGTAATTGTTCAAAATTCAAAGTGAAGATGTGTTACTAGGTGCCCAGAAAGCTTTGTTGTCAATAAATATCAGCCAATCCATCAAAAAAAAATTCCATGAAAGGTTTTATTTTATGTTTCTACCTGGGCAGAAAACTATTTGCAATATCTGTGAACCTTTTGGCAGTAAGGACTGTGTCTTATTTATATCGGTATCCGTGTGTATGTGTGTGTGTGTGTGTGTGTGTGTGTGTGTGTGTGTATCTTCATCTATCCTAGTATATATATATATATATATATATATATATATATATATATATATACACACACATACATGTATACACACACATACATGTATACACACACATACATGTATACACACATGTGTACACACACACACAAGAAGCAACCAATAATTGTTTGAGTGAATAAAAGACTAAATGGAGGAATAAATGGGGGATAAAAGCAAACAGTATGATATGGAAAGAGGATATGGCTGGGGTAAGAAGAACTAAATGTTCTGTCATTACGTATATGACTTCTATTTTCTCTTTCATAAAGTGGTAGATCATAGTGATGGCTGCACCTACTTCATGGGAATACGTGGGTGTCTGAAGAGTTCAATTTAATAAGTACCAAGAATTTATAGTGTATCTATTGTGTACCAGGAACAGGGATTTACCAAGAATGGAAAACAGGAACTCACAATAGAAAAATAAATGCAACTAATACAAATAAAACCAGAGTATAACCAATGAAGAAAGAGAAGAAGCTTGTGTTCATGCATAGGTATCAGAGAAGCCTTAGGGGAGGAGGTTGAAATGTGAGATATAAAAAGTATGAAGCATTGTCCCAAATGTAAAATACTAGTGTTTTCAAACCAGTCATTGCTATTAACCACAGACACATTTTAATTGTTTTTAATCCATGCATTCCAGGGTCTATCCTATGCACCTAAGAACATTTTCCTAATACTCATGAATCCCCAACATGGGAATAAGTAAAAGGTGTGACTCTGATGCCAGAAGCCCCAAGTTGAAGTTTCATCTTCATTGCAGAGTTGCTTGCTGCCTTACACAAGCACAATTATATGAGCCTTTATTTCCTTGTCTATAAAATGGCTATAAGAGTAACTATACCACTTAGTGACATTTGAAATAGTTACATTGTATGAAAGCAGTTTACAAATTTTAGAATATCATGCAATGTAAGGTTTCATCTATGTTATATGATTGGGGTAAATGCTAATCTTGGCAAACATGCTTTTTTAGTTTAGGGCTATAATTACTCAACATTTCTGGTAAATCAATCAAATGCTAATGAATCCTGAATCTACAACTGAAACTTATTGTCAAAATTATCCTCAAGTATGATGATCTGATGCTATTGACACAAGGCACATGAGATCATATTACTGCCACCATCGTTTTGTTGCCACGGTAACCATAGCAGGCTGGCAAGAAAGCTCCCTGACAGTTGAATTGGAAAGAACAAGAAAACTCAGCCCACTTCCTGCATTAAATGAATTACAAGTACGTGTAAAGAAAGAAAAGAAAATTGCTAACCCTTAATCAACTGCTTTTATTTTTTTCTACTTAAAAGGAATACAGAGCAAGAAGGGGACCTCTCTTTCCCACACACTGGGTTTCAGTACTTTCATAAGACTGGAAGGTGGCATCTAGGTATTGGCTATGAAGGAAAAAAAACTTAAAATACACATTAGCTTATATAATAGTCTTCTCTCTCAGGTTTGTGCAGTATTAAGCAGTAGCTGAGTCAAACCTCTTTCATGTCTCTGGATTCAGAGCCAAAATAGAAAGCTATGAGGACAATAAAAAAAGTATCCTTCCAGCCTGAGAAATAGAAATGATACTTTAAAAAATACCTTTTCCTATTATATAAGCCAAATAATGAGCACCTGAGAAATATGTTCTGACCTGGGAAATAAGACTCACTTTTTCTTTAACTTTGCACGTCTTTGGTGCCATTAGAAAATGGCACTTTTAATATATATCAATAAACTTGAAATATTTATCATTTGAAATGGTGAATTTTGTGTGGGCAGAAGGAGCATTCTGCCATTCTATGGGCAGGTTGTCATTTTAAAATTCAGTGCTGTTTGGCAAACATTTTCCGAGTTCTGGCAGGTGCTGAAGACACCAGGTGAACATTAAGACGTGGTCACCGTCCTAATTGTTCTCCAGGGGATGGATATGCAGGCAGATAGTTTCAATGAAGTCTGCTAAGGACAGTGATAGTGTAGAATGCTTCTGTAGCACAGAGGAAGGACATCTTAATTGAAATGGAAAGTAGAAAAGCCACCTGAATGGGAAGTCAAATCCAGAAAGAAACATAATGGATCATCTAATACAGTAAAGCAATAGCAGTTTTAATTGATCTTATCAGGAAGTTACCCAAAAAAAAGTAAAAATTCATAACCTAGTCAAATAAATATCACATGCTTATTAATGACAAAAACCATATTTCTGAAAGAACATTTTACTGTTCTAATATTTCTGAGAAATACTTTTATTTTTCAAACAAAGGAACAGAGGAAGCTTCCTGCTTCATATTATTGTATAAAAACAAAATGAATGAAAATTCTTTGCTTTTAAGCTCGACCCAGTGGCACAAAAGAAATGAGCATTAAAGGGGTAAACGAATAAATGACCTAAAATGATGATAAATATTTTAGAACTCTTCATAATATAATTCTCCAATCAGTGCTTCCACTTCTGTCTCTACAGCAGAAAATGTCAGTTTTCATCCAAGAAACTCTTGGCATGGTTTCTTGGCTCCCTTCAATATCAGGCAGGATGTATTTCTATGATAGAATTTATTCCCAACCTAAAGTAGGCTTATCTGATTTTATAGTGGCAATTTTGCACCTTCTTAAAAATCTAATTTGTTTTACCCTGAGCTGATAGCACCACTTAGTAAGAGATAATTGACCGGTAGCCCCATGGTAAGGGGTTCAAGCCTACTCATTGAACTCTTGCCTTCACTCTCATTTTCTCAACTATCTGATGACACCTAGCCAGGTTTTGATTTGCTAAAATTTTAAAAGTAATGCAAAAGACCTCCTGGATAATCAGGAAAGATGCAGGCACTTACCTGGGCCTAGGACAAGCTCTCTGTCTCTTATATTTACATTTGTGGCCATAAATCCTGCATTCGATTTTAAGATCTGTAACTGATTAATGACTGACTTTGGGCTGATGCCACCATCTCCGGGCTTTACTTTACTGCACAGAAATTCGATGAGGGTTGAATAAGATAAGAAAAATCAGTAAGGGCTTCAAATGCAAGCATCTGACCACCTGAATGACTCAGTGTGTTGATTAAGAATGTGAAGCCAGCTGAATTTAATGTAGGCTCTGGAATTTCCCAGCAAGGTGACTTTATCATACCACATTATCTCCCTGTGCCTCAGCTCTTCCTTTCTTAAGTGAGGATAAATAAATGAATAAAAATAATGGCATTATTATCATTTACACATATTTGATTCCTAAAATCAACCATGCAACATAGGCAACATTATTTCTGTTTGTCAGAGGAAACTCAGAATGAAAAAAACTATTCTTCATTCTTACAGATGAAGAATCCATGGTCCAGAGAGATATTCTCCCAGGCATGTAGCCAGGAAACAGAGAATTAGATTCCATCTAGAAAGCACATGTGCTGCTCCACCATACTCTGTTGGCATCTGGCTCAGGGCCTGGCAAAATGAAAGCAGCCCATTCATTCCTTTGCTGTATGTTAATTGCACTGCACATACCTGCAGTCAGCAAGGTGACCCTTAGCTAGCTAAGCCTGCAATAGCAATGATTTTACTTGAGAAAATCAATTAGCTTCCATTGTCATTTCATAGAAACAGGTGTCTTGAGAGAATAAGGTGGAGAGGCTGGATAAGTTCTGATAGCTGAGAAAGGTAGAGAAAGGTCCAGAGCTTGGGAAGTTTCTAGAGCCAGTGAGAGTTCCTGGCCAGCTCAGAGCAACCCTGAGAGCTGGTATAAGAGTGCAAGGAGGAAGAAGCCAAAGGTAGACCATCAGTTCATGTTTTAACCTTGATTTCTACCTGCATGGCAGGGACATTTTCTACCTGGTGACAGAAATGACCTTTATGAGATCATTCTCTTCCCTTTCTCTTTACCTGTGAGTGATCAGTGCCATGTAACAACTGATTGTCCATTCCATGACTCTAGTTTCTCACCTATACTACTATCTCTACTTTGCCTGGAAAAGAACCTGATTGCTGTGTGTGGTGGGAGGCTGAGGATTGAGAGTTCAAAGCCAGTCTCAGCAAAAGCGAGGCACTAAGCAACTCAGTGAGACCCTGTCTCTAAATAAAATACAAAATAGAGCTGGGTGTGGCTCAGTGATTGAGTGCCCCTGGGTTCAATCCCCAGTAGCCCCCCCCCACCAAAAAGTGACTAAGTCCACAGAATTTCCTATCAAAAGTTTGTTCCTTTTCTTTTTAAAATTATAATTATTAAAACATATTAACTATATAAATTTATGGATTTTACTGTGACATTTTCATACCTGCACACATCATATGTCATACTCTAATAATCCCTCTTCTACTTCCAGGTCTTTTTTTAAATTTTCACATGTAAGAGAAAACTTGCAATACTTGTCTTTTTGCATCTGGCTTATTTTGGTTAACATGCTGTTCTCCAGTTTCATTCATTTTTCTTCAGATCACATGATTTCATCCTTTTTATGGCTGAGTAATACTCCATTTTGTGTGTGTGTGTTTGTGTGTGTGTATATATGTGTGTGTGTGTGTGTCCCATATTTTCTTTATCCATTCATTTGTTGATGCCACCTAGGCAGGTTTCATTTCTTGACAATTGTCAAAAGCGCTGCAAAATCATGGATATGCAGGTATTTCTTTTGTATGCTAACTTCATTTCCCTTGGATGAATACCTCGAGTGATAAAGCTGGATCATCTAGTTCTATTTTTAGTTTTTTGAGGCACCTCCATATTGTTTTCCATAATGGATGTACCATTTACATTCCCACCAACAATGTATAAGGTTTCTTTTTACTACATGTTCTCACCAGCATTTTTTATTTTTTACCTTTGGATAATAGCCATTCTGATAGAGGTGGGATAGAATCTCAATGTAGTTTTGATTTGCATTTCCCCGATGGCTAAGGATAGTGAACATTCTTTCATATTTTTATTCAACATTTCTACTTCTTGTGAGAAGTAGAGCATTTGCCCATTTTTTATTTTATTACTTGATCATTTGTTAATTTTTTTTTAGTTCTTTATATACTCTGGATACTAATCTTCCATCAGATGAATAGCTAGTAAAGATTTTCTCCCACTCTGTAGATTGTCTCTTCATTATGTTGATTGCTTCCTTTGCTGTGCAGAAGCTTTTTAAATTGATATAATTCTATTTTTCAATTCTTGCTTTAATTTCCTAAGTTATTAGAGTTCTATTTAGGAAATTGTTGCCCTACCAATATCTGCGTGTGGGTGACAGTTGGGGGGGGGGTTCTCCCCACTAAGGAGGGTATAAGCCACCTGAAAACTTAAAGTTTAAAATAATTAGTGAAAAAAATACAAAGAGTCAGAAATATATTTACAAAAGCAGGGCCCCTGATACATCCAGTCCACACAAGAGCTGGAACTAAACAAAGGAAAGATGGCTCTGGTGGTGTATTTAAGAGGGTACATCAAAGGCAGGGATAAGGTTTCAAGGGCGGAGTTTTGCTTTGTGATGTCTTGCAGTCAGCAGGTTGATTGGCATCTTGGCAGGTCACACTCATCTCAGGTGCTGTGTGGGGCAAGGCAGAGTGGGATAGAATTTCACAATGTCCCTGGGCAATTGACCAGAGAAAATGTCCACTGGTCATTCCCAGATGTGGTTTGCATCTGGCTTATTTTAGTTAGCATTCTGTCCTTCAATCTATGGACGGCTTGTGACATGTCCCCTATGTTTTCTTTTGTCAGTTTAATAGTTTCAGGTCTTACATTGAGGTCTTTGATCCATTTTAGTTTAGTTTTTTTTTTTTTTTTTTTTTTTTACAAGATGAGAGATAGGGGTCTAGTCTCATTTTCTATCCAGTTTTCCCAGCACTGTTTTATAAAGAAGCTGTCTTTTCTCCAATGCATATTTTTGGCAACTTTGTTAAGAACCACTTGGCTATAAATGCATGGATTTATTTCTGGGTCCTCCATTCTATTCCTCTGGTCTATGTGACTTTTTCATGCCACCACCATGCTATTCTTGTTACTATGGCTTTGTAGTCTTTTTTGAAGTCAGGTGTTATGATGCCTCCAGCATTGCTCTTTTTGCTCAGATTGTTTTCACTATTTAGGAACTTTTGTGCTTTCATATGAATTCTAAGATTTTTATTCTTTTTGTTCTGTGAAGAATGTCATTGTTTTTTTCATGGGGATTGCACCAAATCTGTGGATCACTTTTGGTAGTATGACCAATTTAACAATATTAATCCTTCCAGTCCATGAACATTCTATTGTCTTCAATTTCTCTCTTCAGTGTTTTGTAACTGTCATTGGAGAAATCTTTCACCTCCTTGTTTAGATTTATTCCTAGGTTGATTGGTTGGTGGTTTATTGAAGCCATTGTGAATAGGATTGTTTTCCTGATTTCTTCTCAGTGAGTTCATTATTGGTCTATAAAAATGCTACTGGTTTTTTAATGTTGGTTTTGTATCCTATTACATTGCTTAATCAGTTGTAAGTCTTTTGTTTGAGTTTCTAGGATTTTCTAAATATAGAATCATATCATCTACAAACAGTATAATTTGACTTCTTTCCTAATTGTTTCCCTTTTATTATTTCTCTGGTCTAGTGCAGGCTAAAATTTCAAATACCATATTGAATAAGAGTGGTGAGGTAAACACCTTTGTCTTGTTCTTGATCTTAGAAGAAATTCTTTCCATTTTTGTCCATTCATGTTATGACATTGGCTGTGGTTTTGTCATACATAGCCATTGTTAGGTTGAGGTATGATTTTTCTATACCTAATTTATTCAGGGATTTTATCATGAAAGTATGTTGAATTGTATCAAAGGTTTTATGTGCATCTCTTGAGATGATCATGTGATTTTTATCCTTGATTCCATTATGTACTGTATTGCCTTTATTTATTTTCATATATTGAACTATTCTGTGTCCCTAGAATGAAACCAACTTGATCATGGTTTTTTATCATTTTAGTATGCTGTTGAATTCAATTTGCAAGCATTTTATCGAGGGTTTTTGCATCTATGTTTATAAAAGACATTGGCCTATTGTTTTCTTTCTTTTCTTTTTTTTTTTTTGTTCTGTCTTTATCAGGTTTTGGGAGAAGGATAATACTATTTTGCAGAATTAGTTTGAAAGAGTTCCTTCCCTTCTATTTTATTAAATAGATGGTGAGCTTTGGAATTAGTTATTCTTTAAAAGTCTGGTAAAATTCAACAGTGAATCCTGGGCTTTTCTTTGTTAGGGAGACTTTTTATTCCTGCTCCAATCTCATTGCTTATTATTGATCTGTTCACTTTTTAATATCTTCTTAAATTTTGGTAGGTCATATGTGTCCAGAAATTTGTCTCTTTCTTCTAGATTTTCCAGTTTATTATCATATTATTTTTTAAATATTTCCTAGTGATCCTAGGGATTTCAGTGGTATCTGTTGTAATATCCCTACTTTCATCTCCAATTTTATTTATTTGGGTCTTCTCTCTTTCCTTTGGTTTAGCTAAGTTTTTAATTTTATTTATCTTTTCAAAGAACCAGTTGTTGCATTAGTTCTTTATTGTTCTTTTAGTCTTTTATTTATTTCTGCCCCAATCTTTAATAATAATTTTTAATTATTATTAAAATTATAATAATAATTTTTATTATTATTTTGTTGTTGTTGATTTGGGGTATAATTTGTTCTTTTTTTTTTGAGGCTCAAGGGTTTATTAGGTTTTCTCTTGGTAACAATTTCATCTAAACATTCTGCTTCTGTAGTTTTATCAGAGTCTCAGGACACGTCTGTTGAAAAGAGCCTGAAGATGGAGAAGCAACATGCTATGGTACAATAGTTTCTTGCACCCAGGGGTTTATTTCATTGTCCCAGGTTTTTGTCCCACCACGGTGATTCCAAAATGTATTGTTGTTACAGTACAGGAGCTATAACCTTCTCCTGGTGGAAGCCAACTCTACCACTTTTGCTTTGGATTCCAAATTTCTTATCTTCTCTGAAGTATTATTATATTTATTATTCATTTTCTCTTGCATATGCTCAATCTTGCTTTCTATATTCTTCCTTTTGATTTCAATAAAAACAAAACAGACCTCCTCTTCCTCCACTTGACTAAACAGTCCTTTCACTCTTTTAACAACTACATTCCTCCAAGTAGTTGTTAATGATGCCAGCCTTCTACAATTCCTCACCTCTCACTCACTGCCCAACCCTCTTGAGTCTGGTTTCTGACCCCATTGCTCCATTAAAATAGCCCCATTAAAAGTCACCAGTGCCCTTCAGGTTGTAAATTCCTGAGATAATTTTTAATCCTCATTCAACTTTACCTCTCAGCAGCAATCAACAATGTTTATTGCTCTCTTCTTTCTGAAACAGAGTTCCTTTGATTTCTATGACCCCCACAATCTCTTGATTTTCAACATCTCTGGTTAATTTTATTGTTTCCTGTGGATTTATCTTTTTCCTATTCTTTATTTAAAGGCTTTAGGCATTTCTTTAAGACTCAGTCCTGGAACTTCATCTTCTCAATCCTCTCCATCTTCCTAACTAATGTTATTCATATCCATTGCTTCAGTTAATATATATATATATATATATATATATATATATATATGCAAAATAAGTTAAAATAATTATTTCTGTTCCAGAGCTATTAGAATTTCAGATCTGTATATCCAATTATCTAATTCTTTTTTGAATGTGTCAAAACATCTCCATCCTACCATATCCAGTTGACATCTGCCTCTTTTCTTAGGCCCTTCCATCCCTTGGGAGAGACTGTTATCTTGATGAGAGAGAATTCCCAGCCTTCTGCTGCTGAATCTAGAAAAAATCTAATCTTCTTTTCTTATATTTGTCTAATATAAGATAACTGTAATCATGTGGGTTAGTCTCTGTGTCCTCTATTCTGTACCATTGGTCAGCCAGGTTATTGCACATGATTGGGGCTTTTCTATTTGCCTCTTTGCTTCATGATTGAAGGTCAAGGAAGTGTTCAGTGTTCATTCCAAGCTTGTTGGTGCTCAGATATAGTGGTTTTGGTGTCTTAAGAGATTATTTCTCTTAAGACATGTTTACAGTCCTCTATATGGTGCTTATTTGGGAGGAATCTTTCTCTGTGTCCTCACAATTTTTGGGGGGGGGGCAGGAATCACTCTTTCACAATCAATTCTCATTTTATATATTAGTTATGTTGATATATTAATGTGACAAACCCAAAATGGATTATTGTTTGGAGTTGTAAAAATTTGGTTTTGCTTTATAGGAAGATGAACATTAATTGACCTATGTATGTGTAAGTTTCTAGTTTTTTTATACTATGAGTTAAAAATTTAGGTATTTTAATTTAATAAATCATTTCTTCAAGATTTTTAATGCTTTCAAAAGCATAGAGTTCTGCCCTTGGCTACTTTGTTTTTTCATTTTTAAAATTTTAATTTGTTATATTGGACATAAGAATGTATTACAATTCATATTACACATATAGAGCACAATTTTCCATATCTCTGGTTGTACACAAAGTAGAGTCACACCATTCGTGTCTTCATACATGTATTTAGGGTGAAAATGGCCATCTCACTGTCTTTTCTAACCCCTGGATCCTCCCTTTCCCTTCCTTCCCTTTTCTCCTTTGTCCTATCTAGAGTTCAACTAATCTTCCCATGCCCCGGACCACCACCACATTATGAATCAGCATCCTTAAATCAGGAAAACATTCAGCATTTGGTTTTTGGGGATTGGCTAATGTCACTTAGCATTATGTTCTCCAACTCTATCCATTTACTGCAAATGCCATGATTTTATTCTCTTTTAATGCTGAATGATATTCCATTGTGTATATATACCACATTTTCTTTATGGATTCATGTACTGAAGGGCATCTAGGTTGGTTTCACAGTTTAGCTATTGTGAATTGTGCTGCAATAAACATTGATATGGCTGTGTCATTGTATTATTCTGTTTTAAAGTCCTTTGGGTTTAAAACAGCATAATACAGGATTTTTTTTAAATCCCAGTTTTCCAAGGATTCTCCATACTGCTTTCCATATTGGCTGCACCAATTTGTAGTCCCACAAGTAATGTGTGAGTATGTCTTTTTCCCACACCCTTGCTAACACTTATTGTTAATTGAATTTTTAATAGCTGCCATTCTGACTAAAGTGAGAGGAAATCTTAGAGTAGTTTTGATTTGCATTTCTCTAATTGCTAGAGATGTTGAACATTTTTTTCATATATTTCTTGATTGATTGTATATCTTCTTAGAAGGGTCTGTTCGGTTCTTTGGCCCATTTATTGACTGGGTTACTTTTTTTTTAGTGTTAAGATCTTTGAGTTTTTTTATATAATCCTAGAGATTAGTGCTCTATCTGGCGTGACTGTGATAAAAATTTGTTTCCAAATTGTTGACTCTCTATTCACCTCACTGATTGTTTCTTTTGCTGAAAAGAAGCTTTTTAGTTTGAATTCATCCCATTTATTGATTCTTGATATTAATTCTTGCACTGAAGGAGTCTTATTAAGGAAGTTGGGGTCTAATCTGACATGATGGAGATCTGGGCCTACTTTTTCTTCTAATAGATGGAGTGTCTCTGGTTTAATTCCTAAGCCTTTGATCCACTTTGAGTTGGGTTTTGCGCATGGTGAGAGATAGGGGTTTAATTTCATTTTTCTGCATCTGGATTTCCAGTTTTCTCAGAACCATTTGTTGAAGAGGCTATCTTTTCTCCAATGTACATTTTTTGGTGCCTTTGTCTAATATAAGATAACTGTAATTATGTGGGTTAGTCTCTGTGTCCTCTATTCTGTACCATTGGTCTACAAGTCTATTTTGGTGCCAATATCATGCTGTTTTTGTTACTATTGCTCTCAGTATAGTTTAAGTTCTGGTAGAGTGATGCCACCTGCTTCCCCCTTCCTGCTAAGGATTGCTTTAGCTATTCTGGGTCTCTTATTTTTCCAGATGAATTTCATGACTTCTTTTTCTATTTCTATGAGGAATGTCATCGGAATTTTGATCAGAATTGCATTAACTCTGTATAGTACTTTTGGTAGTATGGTGATTTTGACAATATTAATTCTGCCTATCCCAGAACAAGGTAGATATTTCCATCTTCTCAGGTCTTCTTTAATTTCTTTCTTTAGCATTCTGTAGTTTTTGTTGTAGAGGTCTTTCACCTCTTTCATTAAGTTGATTCCCAAGTATTTTTTTTTTGAGGCTGTTGAAAATGGGGTAGTTTTCCTCATTTCCCTTTCAGAGGATTTGTCACTGATGTATAGAAATGCCTTTGATGGATGTTGGTTTTGTATTCTGCTACTTTTTGAATTCATTTACTATTTCTAGAAGTTTTGTGGTGGAATTTTTTGGGTCTTCTAGGTATAGAATAATATCATCAGCAAATAGTGCTAATTTGAGTTATTCTTATCTATCCATATCTCTTTAATTTCTTCATCTGTCTAATTGCTCTGGCCAGTGTTTCAAGAACTATGTTAAATAGAAGTGGTGAAAGAGGGCATCCCTGTCTTGTTCCAGTTTTTAGAGGGAGTGCTTTCAATTTTTCTCCATTTAGAATGATATTGGCCTGGGGCTTAGCAGAGATAGCTTTTATGATGTTGAGATATGTTCATGTTATCCCTAGTTTTTCTCGTGTTTTGAACATAAAGGGGTGCTGTATTTTGTCAAATGCTTTTTATCCATCTGTTGAGATGATCATATGGTTCTTATCTTTAAGTCTATTGATGTGATGAATTACATTTATTGATTTCCGTATGTTGAACCAACCTTGCATCCCTGGGATGAACCCCACTTGATTGTGGTATACTATCATTTTGATATGTTTTGGTGTTCAGTTTGCCAGAATTGTATTGAGAATTTTTGCATCTATGTTCATTAGAGATATTGGTCTAAAGTTTTCTTTCTTTGATGTGTCTTTACCTGGTTTTGGAATCAGGGTGATTTTGGCCTCATAGAATGAGTTTGGAATTACTGCCTCTTTTTCTATTTCCTGAAACAAGTGGAGAGTATTGGTATTAGTTTTTCTTTAAAGGTCTTGTAGAACGCAGCTGTGTATCTATCTGGTCCTGGGCTTTTCTTGGTTGGTAGGCTTCTGATGGTGTCTTCTATTTCATCACTTAAAATTGATCTGTTTAAATTGTTTATATCATCTTGATTCAATTTAGGCAAATCATATGACTCTAAAAAATTGTTGATGCCTTTGATATTTTCTATTTTATTGGAATACAAGTTTTCAAAATAATTTCTAATTATATTCTGTATTTCTGTAGTGTCTGTTGTGATATTTATTTTTTCATCACATATGTTAGTAATTTGAGTTTTCTCTTTATTAGCACGGCTAAGGATATGTCAATTTTATTTATTTTTTCAAAGAACCAACTTTTGTTTTGTCAATTTTTTCATTTATTTCTTTTGTTTCAATTTCTTGATTCCAGCTCTAATTTTAATTATTTACTGTCTTCTGCTATTGGAGTTGATTTGTTCTTCTTTTTCTAGGGCTTTGAGATGTAATGTTAAATCATTGATTTGTTGGCTTTTTCTTCTTTTAAGGAATGAACTCCATGCAATGAATTTTCCTTTTAGTACTGCCTTCATAGTGTCCCAGAGATTTTGATATATTGTATCCATGTTCTCATTCACCACTAAGAATTTTTTAATCTCCTCCTTGATGTATTTTGCAACTCATTGTTCATTCAGTAGCATATTATTTACTCTCCAAGTGTTGGAATAGCTTTTATTTTTTTATTTTATTATTGATTTCTAATTTCATTCCACTATGATCTGATGGAAGGCAGGGTAGTATCTCTACTGTTTTATATTTGCTAAGAGTTTCATTGTGGTATAATATATGGTCTATTTTAAATAAGGATCCATATGCTCTTGAGAAGAAAGTATATTCACTCTTTGAAGGATGAAATATTTTATATATGTCAGTAAAGTCTAAGTTATTGATTGTATTATTGAATTCTGTAGTTTCTTTGTTCATATTTTGTTTGGAAGATCTATCCAGTGGTGAAAGAGGTGTGTTAAAGTCACCCAGAATTATTGTGTTGTGGTCTATTTGACTCTTGAACTTGAGAAGAGTTTGTTTGATGAACATAGACACTCCATTGTTTGGGCAGATATATTTATTGTTATTATGTCTTGTTGATGAATGATTCCCTTAAGCAGTATGAAATATCCTTCTTTATCCATTTTGATTAACTTTGGCTTGAAGTCTACTTTATTTGATATGAGGATGGAAACCCCTTGCTTGCTTCCGCAGCCCATGGGAGTGGTATGATTTTTCCCAACCTTTCTCCTTCAGTCTGTGGATGTCTTTTCCTATGAGATGAGTCTCTTGGAGGCAGCATATTGTAGGGTCTTTTTTTTTTTTTTTGTAATCCAGTCTGCCAGTATGTGTCTTTTGATTGGTGAGTTTAGGCCATTAACATTCAGAGTTATTACTGAGACATGACTTGTATCCCCAGCCATTTTTGTTTATTTTTGTTATTTAACTTGACTTGCTTTCTCCTTTGATTAGTTTTTCCTTTAGTGTAATGCCTCCTTTTGCTGATTTTCATTGTTGTTTTTCAATTCCTCTTCATGGGATATTTTACTGAGGATGTTCTATAGTGCAAGCTTTCCAGTTGTAAATTCTTTTAACTTTTGTTTATCATGGAAGGTTTTTATTTCATCATCAAATCTAAAGCTTAGTTTCGCTGGATGTAAGATTCTTTGTTGGCATCCATTAAAAAAAAAAAAAAAACTTAGTGTATGCTGTTCCAAGATCTCCTGGCTTTTAGAGGTCTGGGTTGAAAAATCTGCTGAAATACAAATTGGTCTCTCCCTATATGCAATCTGATTCCTCTCTCTTGTGGCTTTTAAGAGTCTATCCTTATTCTGTATGCTAGGCATTTTCATTATAATGGGCTTTGGTGTAGATCTGTTGTAATTTTGTACATTTGGTGTCCAGTAAGCCTCTTGTATTTGATTTTCCAATTCATTCTTCATGTTTGGGAAATTTTCTGATATTATCTCATTGAAGAGATTGTGCATTCCTTTGGTTTGAAACTCTGTGCCTTCCTCTATCCCAATAACTCTTAGGTTTGGTCTTTTGATGCTATCCCATAATTCTTGGATGTTCTGCTCATGGTTCCTTACCATCTTCACTGTGTGATCAATTTTATTTTCCAGATTATATATTTTGTCTTCATTATCTGCCATTCTGTCTTCCAAGTGATCTAGTCTGTTGGTGATGCTTTATATTGAGTTTTTTATTTGGCTTATTATTTTCTTCATTTCAAGGATTGCTAATTTTTTTTCAGAATCTCTATTTCTTGAAGTAATCTTTTGCTACCTGTATTTGCTCCCTTATCTCTTTGTTGGGGTGATCAGTGGATGCCTATATTTGCTCTCTCATCTCTTTTGTTGGAGTCATCAATTTTTGCCTGTATTTTCTCATTGAGGTCATTCTTTAATTCTCAGATAATTTTAATTATGAATTTTCTGAAATCCTTCTCTGACATTTTATCAACTGTGCTATACATGGTTTCTGTTATTGCAGTATCCTGGTTTGTTTGGGGAACTTTCTTCCCTTGTTTTTTCATGTTGTCTGTGTGATTTCCTTTCTTGCAGTGTGGATCTGAGGTATTACAGTTTCTACACTATAATCTTGTAGTACCTGTGCAGATTATCTGTACCTTACCTTGGTGATAGGCTTTCAGACACTGCAGGTGTCCCAGGATGAATGCTACTGCAACTATAGGAGGTGGTGACAATAACAAGAGATAACTCAAGGTAACAGTGGAGATGCCCCAAGATGGATGCAACGTCTTTCAGAGATGGGGCTGAAAGGCTGGGCCTTACACTGGCTTTGGGATGCCTGCTCCAAGATTCAGCTGTTTCTAGGCCCTGTCTGTTGACCCAAGATAGAGGCTACTGCATGGGGAAGGCTATTGGAATGGCTGCAGTGTCTCAAGTTGGAAGTGGATTAGACCTGGGCTCCCTTGTGGTGGTGGTAGTCGAGGAGGGACCCTGGCCTACCTTGGGCCCTCGCTCTCTGTGCAGGACAGTGAGGCAGGTCTGGGCTGAGCCTGACTCCAGCGGGTATCTGCTGGTGATGGGATGGACTCAGGCTTACCTTGGGCCAGAACTCCCACACAGGTCAGTGAGGCAGGTCTGGGCTGAGCCGAGTCTGGTGGGTGTCTGCCCTGTGGGCAGAAGTAGTCCTGGGCTTTGTTCTTGTTTTGTTAAGAACTTGAGATACATTACTAGGTTACTTATTTTGAGATATCTTTTTTTTTAAACATAGACACTCATAAACTTTCCTCTTAGTACTGTATCCCATAGATTCTGGTATGTAATGTTTCCATTTTCATTTGATTTGAGAGATTTTTAAATTTCCCCCAATTTCTTTAATGACCCACAATTCATTCAAAAGTGTGTTGTTTAACTTTCATGTATTTTTACAGTTTCTGTAGTTTCTCTCTTTGTTCAATTCTAGTTTCATTCCATTATGATGTTGTAAGATGCAAGAAATTATTTCAATAATTTAATTTGTTAATATTTGCTTTATGGTCTAATATGATCACTTTTGGAAAAAGATATAGGTGCTTATGAAAAGAATGTGCATTCTACAACTGTTCTGTTAATGTGCATTCTATAGATGTCTGATAAGTCCATTTGATCTACAGTGTAATTTAACTCTGATGTTTCTTTGTTGATTTTTTGTCTGGGTGATCTATCTATTTGTGAGAAATGGGTGTTGAGAAAGATGATCTGCTTATGAGAGAGAGCTCCACTATTATTGTATTGGAGCAATAACACTATTTTGTTTTATTAAATTTTTCAGCCCAGTGTTCAATGCATATTTATTTATAATCATATCTGCTTGATAAATTGTTTACTTTACCTATACACGGTGACCTATTTTGTCTATTATAACTGTTTTGAATTAAAGTCAGACTGGCCGTATATGAGCATAGTTATTTCTGCTTGTTTTCATACTCCCTTTTCTTGAAATATCACGTTATATCCTTTCACTTTCAGTCTGTGCATGGCTTTGTCATTGAGTTTCTTATAGGCAGCATATTGTTGGATCTTGTTTTTTAGTCCAATCAGGCAGTGTATGTCTTTTAATTGGAGACTAACACTATTTGCATTCAAGATTATTATTGAAATAAATGTACTTGTTCCTGTCATTTTGGTTTTTTTCTTCTGATTTTGAATATTCTATGTTCATTTCTTCCTTTATTAGTCATCTTAGGGGTTTAATGGTTTTGTGTTTGATTCTTTGTAATCCTCATTTGCTTATCTATCTACTCTTCTAGTGAGATTTATTATTTCCTGTGCTCTGATGATTATGTTTATCTTTATTTTCTGGATATATTTTTCCCTTAAATGGCTTTTGTAATGCTGAATAGTAGTCATGAATTACCTGATTATGCTTATTATTGATGGTCTTTATTTCTGTTTTTATTCTGAAGGATAACTTTGTTGGATATAGTAATCTATTTCTTTCATCGTCCTGATTAAAGTTTCTTTGAGAAATCTGCTGTCATTCTGATGGGTTTGCCTTTAAATGTGACTGGTGTTCCTCTCTTGTAGCTTTTAATGTTCTTTCTTTGTTCTGTACTTTTGGTAGCTTAATTATAATATGTTATAATGTTAGGAAGAGGCTCTTTTATGTTCATATCTATTTGGGGCTCCAAGTGCCCTCTGAGGCTGGATGTCCATGTCCTTCCCAAGATTCAGGGAATTTTCTGTAATTATATCACTGAATAAGCTTTTTTATGTTTATAGCCTGCAGCTCTTCTCCCTTGTCTAATAGATATACAAAATACACAATTTTGCATATTTTGATCTTGTAATGATGTCCCAGAGATCTTGTATATTTTTCATTCTTATTTTTATTACTGTTTGAATGTAATAATTCTTCAACCTTGTCTTCAATTCCTGATATTTTTTTTCTTATTATTGATCTAGTTTATTAGTAAGGTTTTCAGCTGAGTTTTTAATCTGTTTGAGTCAACTTTTTCACTGCCATGACTAAAAGACCTGACCAGAATAATTGCAGAGGAAAAGTTTATTTGAAGGCTCATGGTTTCAGAGGTCTCAGTCTGTAGACAGCAGGCTCCATTCCTTGGGGCTCTATTTGAGGCAGATCATCATGGCAGAAGAGTGTGGCAGAGGGAAACAACTCATATGATGATCAGAAAGCAGAGATTCTACTCACCAGATATAAAATACATACCCCAAAGACACAGCCCCAATGATCCACCTCCTCCATCCATACCCTACCCACCTTCAGTTTCCACTCATTAATTCACTGACTGGATTAAGGCTCCCATATCCAATAACTTCTCTTCTAAACCTTCTTGTGTTGTCTCACATATGAGCTTTTGGGGCATACTTCACATCCAAATTATAACATTATCTTACTTATTGAGTTTCTCTAAGATTTCCATTTGGTTCTTTTTCATAATCTCTTTTTATTGAATTGCTCTCTCATATCCTGCATTGTCTTCCTTAATTTATTTGACTGTTTATTTGTATCCCCTTGGAATTCATTGAACTTTTTAGAAATTATCCTTTTGAATTCTTTGACATTTCATCCACTTTGTTATCTTTAGAATCAGTTTAGTAGAGAATTATGAACTTTAAAAGTGTGTTGCCTAATTTTTTTTCATATGTCTTGTGTTTCTATGTTGATATTTGCACTTCTGTTTGGATGGCTATTTCTTCCACCTTTTTGAGAGGGCCTTCATAGAAAGTAGTCTTCCCTTGATGATATGGCCTAGAATACCAGTTTGTTTTGCAGTTACTTCAACTTAAAGAATAGGGGAGATGAAAGCTCCCAACCATAGTCCCAAGCTAAAGTGTTGCACCTGGACTTTTATTCCCATAATTATGGCAGAGAGAAATAACACAGCAGTTGTGGATACCGTATCTATGAAGAACCTCAGCATCAGTCACTCCCATACTTTTATCGTTCTTCACACTGTTGACAGTATTGGAGGAATGACCACAGAGGGTGAACCCTATCTATACTGCTATCTAGACACATCTGGCTTGAACTACTTTTTGTGAGACTTGTAGAGAAAATGTGTCCCTCACGGTCAGATTCAATGTCACAGCCAAAGAAGCAAAAGAGAAACTACATTCTGAAATCCAATTACAATTAAACCTATGCTGAGGTTCCTCATAGATGCAGCATCACAAGTGTTGTTATTTCTCTTTGCTGTTGCGATGAGGGAGGCAAATGCATAGGAGCAGAACTTCAGATCCCCAACCAGGGTCAGGTCTACAGATTGGAGGCTTTTATCTCCCCTATTCTTTAAGTTGAAGTATTGGCCAGGGTTTGAGCAGGGCTAAGTGTGTTTGGAGTAAGGTGCAGTTCCTCTGAGATGGACTGGGAGTGTGTACTTTAGCAACAGAGCATCCACCCAAGCATGTTCAAAGTACCAGGCTCAATCCCCACCACCACAAAGAAAGAAAAAAAAGATGATGATAACAAAAAAATCAAACCAGATAAAGAAATAAAGTAAATACCAAATAAAAACAGTAATAACCACAATACCAACAATAATCTTAAAAAGTTAGAAAATAATACATATAAAATTAAAAGAAAGGAGTATAAAAAACAAACAGAAGAAACATAGAAATTAAAGAGAGAAAAATAAAAAACAGTTGAAAACAGGAGAGAGGGTTTTTTAATATTTATTTTTTAGCTTTCAGTGGACACAACATCTTTATTTTATTTTTATGTGGTGCTGAGGATCGAACCCAGCACCCCGTGCATGCCAGGCGAGCACATTACCACTTGAGCCACATCCCCAGGCCCAGGAGAGAGGTTTTTAAAAGTTTTTAAAAAGTAAAAAAAAAAATCAAAAAGAAAAATGTAAACATTAAAATGAGCAGAAAAGAAAGAGAGAGGGGGGAGAAATATAGAAGTATCAACTGAAAACAGAAATTACAAAGAAGTATTAATAAAAAATAAAACTTTTCTCTTTACCAAGGTGCTCAATTGGGCAGGCAAGAATGGATGATCACATATGTTGCCATGTCTCCTGTGTACTCCTTGGAATGAGAAAAGGCTGGGAGTTATTCACTCTTTCTTTTACTTTTATGTGCTTGTCAGGCAACCAGCAGGAGTGTCTGGAGCCAGTTGGAATATTTTGTTTCCCTGCATGGCAAAATGAGCTAGGGCAGAACTCAGAGCTCCCCAGGCAAAGATTTACTCTGGAGTTATTTGAGACGCAGTCAGAACAGGGCAGACGCTGATGTTGCAACATGTCACTGAGGTAGCATGGAACACAGAACTCATCTGGTGCAGATTCCCTCGGGTGCCCTTTCTGCTATGCACTCAAAGGACGGGTGTCAAGTGTTGTAGTGTGTCAAGGACTCTGGGTCCTTTTATGATATATGTCCTTTGAGTGCTGGGAAAAACTATAGAGTTGCTGCTGTTCTTGCTGGTGGGGGGATGGTGCTGGGCTGTACACAATCCACTACCCATGACTGACATTCTGAGAGAGAGCTCCTGTAGGAAATCATACCTGACTGCTCCTTCCCTCAACTTGCTATATCTGGCTTCCCAAACTGCTGGTTTTAAAGGAGGAATCATCTTCCATTTCTTCATGTGTGGCTGTCCACTTTCCCATCATATAGAATTCTCAGCAAGTTTATGTCAGAGGCCAAACCTCAGATCCCCTGGGGCCAAACTGAGGACCAAGGCAGCCACCCACTGAGCCAGTGTAGTAATATTGCTGCAGGGACCCAGAGATAGGAAATTCAGGGGTATTTGGCTCCCAGAGTAGTACATTCAGACAAGACCTTCTGAAAATGGCACTCTGTTAAACAATAACATAAGAATATGCTGGAAGTGCAGAGAATTTCTTCAGATCCATTTGGCTGAGCAGATTCCAAGTCTATTGTCTATTTATACTATATGTTTACAAGGTGTAGATTTCTGTAGTAGTGGTTTTCTCTGGGACTCTCTGTTTTTCCTCTTCCCCTGCTTTCTGCCTTACTGCTGTGTGTTCAATGTGGGGTACTCATTTCACCCTCTGTTTCACTATTCAGAGTCTCTCCAAGCCACTATCCCCTATTGAACTTCAATGTTCACCCACTTTGATATGCAGCTGTTCTCCAGTTGTTTTGATTTGGTCTCATGGAAAAGCAGGTGATTTTTGTGTGCCTCTAATCTGCCATCTTGAATTTCCCCCTTTCTTTTTTTTCCCATTCCCTCTCAAATGTCTTCACAATTCCCTCCTTATCATCTTCCATATTCTAATTCCATTTCCCACATTTTCTCACCAACCATTCCTCTAGTTACTTACCTTCTTATCTGTCCTCTTTTCAGCTTTAATCCTGGGTTCATAAATAAAATTGTCAGTCTTAAGAACAAAAATAAATTTTAAAAAACCCTTTCTCTTTCTATTTATAATCTTACTGTCACTAATCTATTTTCCTTTCCCTAATATAATTCTCCATTCAAGAGCTGTGATTGCTCAATATTATTATTATTATTTTTAATTTTTGCATGAAATTCACACTTTTTCTCTGAGGGCAGATGTTTCAGATTGGTTCATGCTTTCATTCATTCATTTATTAATTTTTCAAGTGTTTAATGACTATCTTCTGTATGTTATTTACTGTTCTAATCTCTGGCGATATTTGATGGACTAAAACAAGCCTCTTAAGGCTTGAAGTCTAGTTGGAAAGAGAGAGCTGAGCCACTGGATAAAGTGTATTGTGATTACTACATGGGAATTTGCACAAAATGAATTTTCTTTAGAAGCTGGTTTATCTTCACCAGCTGAATCTACCATAGCTATTTCACAATCATCACCTACCAAGATGGCTCAATAAGAAAAAAATATTGGAGTAGAAGCCATAGGAATTATATTTGTTGGTCTTGCAGTTACTGGCTATGTTATCAGAATAAGCCTTACCTCTCTCATCTTTAAAGGCATGAACCATTTCTTTATTCTTTCTATTCTTTCTGGGGTCCCTAGGAAAAGTTCAATAAAAAAATAGATATATAAATATATAAACATAGATATCCTCATTCTTAAAGTTTAAGTTAAGTTGAATGTCTCTACAGTTTAAAAAGAATCTTTTATGAAAAATCTTGTATGCTTTCATTTCTCACTTCCTGTAGCACTTCTATTTGCTAGCTATCTATGTTATTCATCTACTGTATCATTCTGGGAGTAATTTCTTGCAGGAGTTCACCTATTTATTTCAGCCTCACAAAACAAAGAACTGAGCCTCAGGAAGATTGTGGCTAACCTACAATTGAACCTGTGTTACAACTCATTCTAGTTTGCAACCTGGCCAGTTTCTGGCAGGCTCGGGCTTGATGCCAGGCTAATCTTTGAGTTACTAACTTCCACTGAACCCTCAGAGTATAAAGATTTCTAACATTGAATAAGGCATTTCTGTTTTCATTATTTCATACTTTGTTCTAAATATTACAAAAAGGAATGCTGAGTGTTCTTTCTATAGAAATAAATATCCCCAAAGACAGTCCTTGTGAAGTTACAGGATGTCAAGTACATCTAGCTAACATTTTAATTTATGCTTCACTTACAAGTCTGAGGCAGCATGGTAGGGTTCCTGATTGATCATCTGGCATTCCAGCTGGCTTCTCTGTGCAGGACTATGTCAGTCTTACATTCTTTCATGTTCACCGGGCGCCATTGCCCAGATAGTGGGGGTGTAACTGCTATTCTTCAAAATTAAGAAATGGCTCCTGAGACACAAGAGTAGGATTAGAGGGATGGAATTACTACTTTCCATTATATATTAATTTATTTGTTATTTTAATTTATTACTTGTAATAGCATTTCTTTTAATATGAACTTATATTATGTTTATTATTAATTTATTTTCACTGTATTAATTTGTTTTTGTATTCTCAGTCATTGTAATTAGTTTAGTGCAACATCCTTGTTATGATGCTTGTTATTGAAACATCCCAATAAAAACAGATCACTGCATCACAGTTCTTGCTCTGTCAGTTCTCAAGATAGTCACGGCCAAGAACTATCCTGCCTTTTTTATATAAATAAAAGCTAAATGGAAAATGCTCTATAAAATATAAATGATGATTCTAACTATCACTATTAACAAGTAATCAAACATTAGCAATCAAAGGACACATTTGGAAACTGGCAACAACCCAAAAGGCACTCCTTACCCAACTTTGCCACATGCACTATTTTTGTTGTATGATTACGGGGACTCAATACTTTTTAAAGTTTCAGTATATAATCAATATAAAATTATTTTGAAAAACTTAAATTAAATTTTATTAATATATTAAGATGAAATCCAAAATGTGATTTAGAAGCATGCATGACTTTGGGTCACTCAAGAGTAGGAGAACAAGAATTCTCTGACCCTTGTTCTAACCCTAGATTTTAACAAGGAATTCATAGCCTCTTGGTAACTTCCAAAGTTAATTTTTGGAGCACATAGTAGCATCTCAGCTATAAGTGCTTCAGATCCAGGTCTTCTTAGTTATTTCAGGATTTTTCTTCCATTACATCATGATGGTGATGATGGTGTTGAAGAAGAAACAGGAGACTCTGTGAAGAGTCTAGAATAACAGAAAATCTTTTTATCTGGGAAATTAAGCTGCTAGCAGTAGTTGACCCCCTTGAAGTGCCTGTTGAGAAAAATCATCCCCAAATGGTAACAGTGAGCATTTATACCACAATAAATACCTAAATCCTTGCAGAGATTCCCAGTAAAGAATCTTTTAGGGAGAATTCCCCACCCCACGTCATACCCTGTCTCAGGGATATGATATGTACTTATTTGTGCAGAACTGTACTCCTAGAATTCACTCATTTTCTTGGGCACCAGTTCCAAAATTCAGTCTTTATCTAAATTAACCTCTTCAAAAATCAGGTCATCACCAATTCTTTCACTTCTAGACTGTAAACTATATGAGAACAAAGACCATGCATGGTTTTCTTAACTCCTCTGTTTCTAGGGTCTAATATGACAGACAGTAGGAAAGTAAAATAGTCTTGTATGATTAAAATAAGTGTCCCAGAGCAAAGAAATTTATATTGCCTGTGACCTTGGGTTGTCTGCAAAACAGTACTGCACCCCCCTCAAGATTTTCTAAAATGAAATTTGGCTTTCTGACTTTTTTGTGTTTTGATGTCACATTTGCTTTCCAATTCTGAGGAGCTTACTGCTCCTTCCCTACAGAAACTTGCAAACTTAAGTTGCTAGTTTATAAACATATGAAAATAGACAACCAAGCAGATACTTTGCATGCTTCAAGGGGACAGAATGGAAAGAAGAAATTGATGGCCTTAGTGTTTTTCCTCTAGAGTTTTAATTGCATGAAAGCTTTCAAAAATATTAAACTAACTGCTTTAATTCATACTTAGTTTAAAAGTATAAAGAATAAAATACTTCTCTAGACAGTCTCACATTGATTTTTTTTCCACTGGGTGTATTTGTGCCCAACTATTTGAAGATTCAAAATATTCAGATTTACAAATAAAATAGCAAAAGCCACATACATTTAATGAATATTTATTGAGAACTCACTATGTGTCAGGCATTGTACTCAAGCTGGGAATAAAATAATGAGCAAATTACCAAAAAGAAGTCTACCTTCATGGAACTAAATTAAGTAGAAAAATCTATAGTCTACTTAGTGAATGTGTCTTACCCAATGCAGGGGAATCAAGCCAGAATTCCTGGAAGAATTGCCCAACAGGAACTAGCTAAGACAAAACTAGTAAGGATGATAGGGAGAGGGTGAAATGAGAAAGAGTTCCAGTTATAGAGAACAGTATTGCAATGGCCAAGGAGTAAGAGGACACACAGCTTTCAAGGAACCCCAGGAAATCCAATTCAGTTCAATTTAACATGTATTTATTGATATCTACCATTTGCCTGACCTCTACCAAAAACTATAAGAAGTATAAAAGATGCATTTTAACATGAATCTTCTCCTAAAATTCATATGGGCTCAAGAACCAATATAAAAAAAGTGCATTTGTTCATATAAAGCACCAAAATTAGGCTTAGAGGATGTCAAGTGGTGAAGACAAAAAGATAGCAATGTTTCCTAGGGCTGATCTAGAGAATTGTGTTATAGAATATGTAATAAATTAGAGTCACTGTTATTATTTACCAGTGAATGTCTTTTGGAAAGCAGGATGAGCAAATATCTCTGGGCATTTCCCTTCTCACCACCCAGCCCACCAATGCGCACACACATGCACACATGAACCCGCTCAACATCTAATCTGTAACCACCTTCCTTCCCTCGGTTGACCATTATCATCTTACTTACACTATCCCAAAAGCCTCCAAGTAGATCTACATACCTCCAATCTCATTCTTTTTAAATTCACTTTCCATCCTGCTGTCAGGGTTATCTTTTTAAAACACGTATCTAATAATGTTCTCTGACTTAAAAGTTTTGAGGGCACCAGGTTTCCTACATAGTAAAGTCTGATTTCATCAGCATATCATTCAAACTCTCTCAGGCTCTCATTCCCAGACTTCATTTCCAGTATTATCCTCTTACCTTTCGGCCTGGTTTCTAGCCATATTTCACAGATTTGTGCTTTTGCTTATGCTGTGTATTTTGCCTGCTAAAACCCTATTCACACTGGAAGTTCACTTCTATAGTTACTGGTGCTTATGTGCTGGCATTCCACAGTATATATTAGAAGGCCCCACCAGATTTCATTCCCTTAGAGACCCTGCTTTATTTGTTTATCTTTGTATACCTTCAGTTGCTAGCAAGTGAGTATATAATGAGCATTGAATTAAATTTGTAAACTGTGAAGTATATGTCTATGTATTCCCATTTACCTACCTATCTAAATTCCCCTCTAAGAATTTATAATCCATTAATTGTAGTTAGGTAGGTATTATGTGCAGTGTATTGCCATTGCTGGAACAGGTGCAAAAAACATTTGCTTGCCTTTGAGGGATCCAACAGTTTAGTAGGGAAATGATATAAGAATAAGTCAAAGAGATAAAGAAGATAAAAAGAAGCGATAAGAAAAGGCATCATGATGCTTCAGTGGTTAGTTGATTGGATCTCTTCCTTGCTCTAAAAAGTACTTAAAGGATGACATAAATGACATCAAATAATTTTTAAAAGTATATGTAAGATGAAAGCAAGATAGAGATAAGGGATATCACTTGAGTTGGACCTTGAAAGGTCAGTGGAAGTTTGAATATCACAGGGAAAAAAAATGAGATCAAGGGAAGGACAAAAGAAAACTGAGATAGAAAGGAGAGATACTGGTGTTCTTTGTAGGTAGTGTCAAAGTACTCAAAATAGCAAGGAATCTTATAAGATTGAAGAATGTAAAAGTAAGATTAGAAACTTGGGGAATTATCAGGGAATCTTTATGAGGAACCCTTAAGAAAAAGAATTGCCATGCTAAGTGCATCTACTAGTAGCTAAGTAACATGAATCCCTAAGGCATTGACGCAGCATGGTTGCCCAGCCTTTTCCAACAGTGTTTGACTCAGTTTCGGGAATGAGACAGTGGCATGGACCTTATCTGGAAGGACTGACAAGTGCCCAGGTTGGCAGAAGTACCAGTAGCCAAATATTCCAGGAGAACAGGAGATCTGCACCAACTCCGCTGCTTCCTCCAAGCCTTTTGTCTTACTCAGGGCCTTCCACCAGTTTACCTTTCCTCTCCTGTGTCTCCACATTCCCTCTCCATTAGTACTTTCTCTACTTCCTGTAAAACTTGCTTCAGTAGCTCTCAAAAGCAAAGGAAAAGAAAGAGAGGGGAAAATGAAGCAACCCTCCTTCAGTCCTGCTCCTTCCCTGGCTGTCTCCAGATTTGCTCCTTCCTTACTTACGCAGACTTCTCAAAACAGTAGTCCACATTCACTGTCCCCACGCCTTTTACTTCACTATCCTCTTTGATAGGACTTGTCCCCACAATTCTCTTGTGATCCCTCACAAATTGCTCTGTATTACCAAGTCAAAGGGCCTTTTCTGCTTCTTTTAAGGCCTCTCTGCCATATTTAACAGCTGGTTCATGTCCTGTCATGAAACTCTTTATCCCCTTGGCTTCTGAGACAACATACTCTCCCTTGTTTCCTCATTTCCTTCTTCTCCTCACTTCTTTCATAGTGTTTCCCTGTTCTTCTCCGTGGGTGTCTTCATCCATTTCACAGTTAAAGCTATAACATAGGCACCGATCACCTCCAAATCTACAGCTCCATCATGAACCTCTCTCCAAATTTCAGTCTCCTATAACTTCTTGCAGACATCTATTCCTACAATAGGCTCCAACCACATTCAAAAGAGAGCACATCATCCTTCCCCACCGCACCTTCAAACTCTCACCTCTTCCTGAAGTCTCCTTCACACCCGACCATGGCTCACCCAAACAAGAGACTTCACAGTCATCCTTGGCTCCATCTTCAACTGATGCCTGCATTCAATCAATAATCAAATCCAGTTTGGGCTGTTAGTATTTCTTTAATATCTCTAAACTCCTGCTGTAACTCTCCTACTGCAGACCTTCACCGTATCTTATATCATCTCTGCAAGAGCTCCCAAAATGGATTTGCAGCCTCCACCTTTATCCCTTCAAATCCATACTTTGAATAGCTACTGAGTGTGCTTGCTAAATTGCAAAATCCTGCCATATCCTTTCTAGGCATAAATCATTCATCCGCTTCCCAGAGTTATGGGATGAATCCTACCTTGTGGCTCATTGCCTGGTCTCTCCCTCCCTATTTCTCCAGATTGATTAACAATAAAAGCCTTGTTGGTTTTCACCCTCTCACTCCATGGCTTCTTTCCTCAGTGCCTTTGTTCCTGCTATAATTAATCTATTCAATGCTCCTCCCCCTGCCTCCACCACTTTCTGTATTCTGGTTAACTTGTACTCCATCACTTAGTAAGTAGCAGAGGTGTCACTTTCCCCACAAAGTCTTTCCTGATGTGCATCTTTGTAATTCAGGAATCTTTTCTCTATGTAGCTATAATCAACATACTTGCTGCATCAAAAAATAATGTATTTATGTGCCTGTCTTCTACTGCCACCCCAAACTTACCCCACCCCTTTTAGGAGAGAGAATGACATAGTTACTTTAGATTTTTCAGTGTTTATCAACGTGTGCACAGAATGGTAAGCACTCAGTAAATGTTGTGAAATGGTAGTTTAAGTGAATGAGAGAATGAATGAATGAGCCCCACAAGTCCAGGCAAGTTACAGTGTTTCTCTTTGTCCTCATAATCTTTTAGATAACTCAAGAACTTAAAATGAAAATCATATCTAATAAATGACTAGAGAAGCATCCCCTCTTGTTAGAGTTAAATGACCTCCATGGTTTCCAAGGGAATGGCTTCCATTTCTTCTTTTCTATCCACTTGGAAAGTTAAAGCAAAAGCCACAAATAACTGAGCAGTGAGCTATTTTGGGGTCAGTCCAACCATGTTCCCTAACTGAGTTTAAAGTATAACTGAGAGGTACTGCAGATTAACCTGTGGAGTGAGGCAGAAACCAGATGATTATTCAAAGCTTCCACCCTGGGAGCATCTGCAGCTCTATAATTTGTGGGGCCCAGTCCAAAATAAAAACGTGGGGCCCTATATTCAAAGAAAAGACAAAAGAATGTCATTTATATACACACATAAATGATAAATGGTCTTTCTCTGGACTCCCATGGTGTTTTAGTTTGTTTGGGTGCTATTTACTACTTAATCTTTTTAGTAAAGAAAAATTAAAATTTTTATGTTGTTAGCATGAATTTTCCTTTTGTTTTTTATTTTGTACAATGCTGCTGTTAAGTGCAAATATTTATAAGCACGTAACTCCCATGCAGGATCACCAAAATTATTCAATTCATATTTTGTAGTTTTCATCCAGAGAATGTATTGGACTGGTCAAGAAAACAAAAACACACACAAAGCCACTCCAGGAAGGTTAGGAGGAGGGAGACTGCCCCCAGGAGTGGAGCCAGCCGAGGAAGCATTCTTAAACACAAGAGACTTGTGTGGAGAGCGGATTCTCTCAGACACCTTGGAGCCTGCTTCCTGTTGCAGGACACTGGCTGGGTCTCCACTACCCCACTGACCAATGCAGTGCCCTGACAGAGCAAGGTCTGGGGAAGTTGAGCCAGGTGTCTCCCTTTCACAGGGGTCTATCCCTCTAATCCATGGCACACATGGAACACCCAAGAAATCTTAAATCTCTGTACTAGGGCATGTTTAGTACCAGACCTGGGTAGCCTCTGGCAGGTTGCCCTATGGATGTACCATGGTGTGGCCAGTCAGGTGCTATGAGACAGGAATACGGACATAAACCCTCTCATGCCAGCACTCAGGCTCCTGCTGGGAGTAAAGGATGGTAGCGGTTTCAGCTCTGGGCTGAGGAGGGTAAGTCAGGCAGGACCCATGGCATCTGGCATCAGTAAAGGGGTTCTCTGCCAGAACCCACCCATATGCAGCAGTGGGAAGCAAGGCACCGCAGCTGAAGTGCCAGGATCTCAGCACATGCTCCATTGTCCCTTCAGACTTAACTTACAAAACACAAATTTCAAAAAAAAAAAATTAGCAGATTTCAAGACAGGAACTACAGAGCATTAAACTCCAAGTACAAGGCCCTTTGAGCTTTGGGCCCTATGGGATGCCCAATTAAGTGACTTGCCCAAGGCCACAAATTTAAGTAAATGGCAGAGCTAGGAATAAAACCTGCATTTTTTCCCCATACCACACATGCTGCCTCTTTCAGAATAGACTATTTCTGGCAAAAACAACATGAAACTAGAAGATTTACAGTGCTATGTTCTTTTTTAAAAAAAAGGAGTTCCTGCAGGGATGCTTTATTTTTAGCAATTTTACTTTATAGTTTATAAAGCAACTTCATATAAATCACTTCACCACATCCCTAAAAGGTAGGTGTTATTCTTAGCCCCATTTTACAGATGAGGAAAGAAGTTCTTTGGCTCCAAACCACACTGCTAATGAAGAACAGAGCTGGAACAGGAACCCAGGAGATCCAGACTCCCTATTCCTTTGTTAATCTCCAATACCTTGGTAGAAATTATAGGAAAATGGAGACCAATGGGCTGATAGAGACAACCTCTACCATCAGACCCCAATGGGTCAACTTCTTGTGGAAGACACTTGTCTATATGCCATGGGTGGCCAGGGAACATCTGATTCCACAGCAGGTCTGCCACTTACTGTGACTACAATCAAGTTGCTAGTTTTCTCTCCACTTCCTTGTTCTCAATTCTAATAGCAACAGATTTGTAGATTTCTTCTGAGGGTAAAACAGTGCCTGGTCCACAGTTAACACTCAGCAACAAACATTCATCATTGTTGATTTGTATGAAACTTGGGACTGAGCCCAACTCCCCTTCTCCTATATGTATCTCTCAATACTGGACACTTGCTTGAAGAGAATTACTTTCCCCCAAAAAAGATTTATTATTATTTTGTGATTATTATTCACACAATAGGAGGATGTGAGTGCTCGCTCATATACCTTGTTAGAACATCCAGAACAGATGTGTGTTAGGAACAAACATCTGGTCCAAACGTCTCATTGTTCAGTTGAGAAAACTTAAGTCTCAAGGAAATTGAATGAATTTTTTTGTTTATACAATTAATTTGTTCATGAAAAGTCAGAAATCTAAATTCAGTGCTCATTTCTAATAAATGTTGCTTCTGTTAGACGAAACACAACTCTATCATTATCATTATTTTAAAATGCTGATTTTTTCATAACGTGGCATGATTATGAAAAGCTGCAAATTCTTTTTATTTTGGTTGTTATAATTGATCCTGATGATCATTATAATCATTATACTGTGAAAAATGATTTAAATTCATTTGTGCTTCTTGTACACATAAATTGAAGAATATACCAGTATTATTTTCACAGTATGTTCTCTTTTTCCTTCCGGATAGGAAATATTTTTGAGCCATATGGGATCCTAATTCTCTGAATGCTTTTAGATTATCAGATGTCTCAACTGACAGTCCTGGATGAAAATCAAATCATGAGAATTTGCAAAACTGAAAAAAAAATCAAGAACATTTTGGTGTTATGGTGTACCGGCAATTCCATCTTTATCTTTTCTTCAATTAAAGGGGAAAAAAAGACACATTAAGTATCCTGCATATTAGAATTTCCTGATGAAACTTTTCAATCCTTTTCCTACTAACTTAGCTTAGTGACCTTTAGACAGTTTCTATTGATGTTTTTATAAATCTGTGCCTCTTGTTTTTACTTATGTATTCAAGCTTTATTTTACTCAATACTAAGCAAACAGGTGTAAGAGGAAATACAAAGATGCATACAGCATGATCTTTTCCCCTTGGAAGTTTGCTGTCCAATCAAAGAGACATGACATAGAACACAAAGTAGACAGAAAGGAGATACTATGGCTGTGTACCACCTCTTTAACTAGACAAGGTGTGTCCATAATCATAATGCACAATTTAAGTTAATATGAAGAACTTCATGATGGTTTTAATATCAAATATCTTAAAAATCTTTCTTTAAGTTAAAAAAATTAGACAAGGGAATGGTTAATAATATTCACTATGAGGAAGGATATTCTTTCCTTTTCTTTCTCTTAAAGGGTTAAGTAATATTATTTGATGAAGAAAATGGTGTACACAAGAGCATCCTACATGGTGTCAATGTGGCACAAGGGACAGGAGTGTTTATATCCCATGTACAAACCTTCCTTTTGTATTCAACCCATGGCCACATGATGTGGCCAGCCAGCCCCACGACTGCTCAGAGGACTTCCCTTCCTCATGATCTTGCTCCCACCGCTCAGCTAGGGCAGCTCTGCCTGTCTGCCTGCTTTGATGGCCCCACACTGCAGCCCAAGGTTGTGTGCCAGTGATTGTTCCCACCACCAAATTTCAAAAAATCAAATAAGCCTAGGAAAAAATTTCATGGAGTGGAAAATGTTCTTTATCCTAAAGTCATCTCTAGAAAAATGTCTTAAATACCAAAACTAAAAATAAATGTGGGGAAAAGTCAGAAATACTCCATCACTCAGCTGTTTCCATAAAGAGATCACCACTGCCCTCCACAGGCTTTCCAGGTGGCAAAGGACCTACCTACACACAACTCTTGAGACCTCCAGAGTTCAGGGCAGAGCCACACGCTGAGGCCAACCCTGGTCAGGGCAACTTAGATGTACGTGCCACCAAATGTTCTTAGTGCTTTTGCCCTGATAAGATTATAATGTGTATGGATTTCAAGAGTCGTTTTTTTCCTAAGGAATACCAGACTTCTGCACAAATGTACTTCCTTTAGGCCATAGCCATACAATCTCTGGATGCCTGCTGTCTTCAGTTGCAAGCTGAAAGCCACTCCCAGATTTAAAATCTGTCAACTCCAAGAACACTTGGATAATTTCATATCCAGTGTTAACAAGATTCAAAATCCAGAGGAAATTCTTTCAAGAATATTTTTATGAGATTTCACAATTTCAAGTCAAAATAAGAAGAAGCAGTGCTAAAAATTGACACACACACACACACACACACACACACACACACACACCAACTTGGTTTGCATAACTTTCATTCTTTCTGATATCCCTTCTCTGCTATTCTTAATGTTGTTACACCCCAGTCTATATTAGGTGAGCAGTAAAACACTGTCGCCCCATTAGGACCTCTGTTACATGTGGCGGTACGTGTCGCCATCATCATTTTCACTGACAGATAAACCCTGGTCAGGGCAACTTAGATGTACAAGACGGAGAGACCTTCTTGCTCAGAGCCTACCTCTTCCATAGTCTCTGCCTGCCTGCTTCCCGAGAGATACCTACCACTGGTGTTCAGAGGCCTGTGGGCCCATGCAGTTTACCTGCACATCCTGAAGGACGCCCACAGTACTTCCTCTTGGGCACAATGAGGGAGTAGGTACATTTCTCTCTTTTCATCAGTAAAGCAAAGGCTTCTCCAGTTTTCCAATGGACAGCCTCTGTCACATGTCCCACCACAGCTTTAAGGGAGGCTGAGAACATTTAGCGTAGCCAGTCTCTGTAGTAGAAGGCAGCCAGGGAGAGGGACTCAGCCTACCAACAGTGTTGCCACAACCTAGAAATAGAATCGCTGGCACCGTGGAGTGTGAACATTTTCGGCATAATAGGTACTGCTAAATCTTCACCATAGTTGTATGAATTTAGAATCTTTATCAAAGGCTATGCTGATTTTTATCTTTGCCATCTGGCTTTTCTCATTGATTCAAATGCAAGATTATATTTGGTTTGGAAACTCGACTCCTGAGTGAGGCCAATTCCCATGGTCCTCCAAAAGGCCATATTTCTTAATGTTTCTAGGCTATTTCAGCTTCTATTGTTGAGTTCAATTTCTATGTCATCCAGTTTCCTCATCTATTTTTCACACCATCGCCAGAGTACATTCAAAGATGCAAATTAGTTTATGTCCTTCAGTGTTTCCCATGGCACGTAGAATAAATTCAAAGTCCTTCTCAGGGTCTACAAGTCCCTGCATTATTCATACTTTGCTTTCCCCACTAAGGTCTCCTTCTCCCTGAGTCACTGATTTCCATTTTAGTAGAATTGTGTGTGTTTCTAGAATATTCCTGGTACTTTTCTCACCTCAGTGCCTTTGCACCAACTTCTGCTTGGAATGCTCTTCTAATGGCTCTTGCTGGGTTGCTCCTTGAAATCCCTCAGGTGTTTATTTGCACATCACTTGCTCAGAAAGGCTTTCCTGACCAGTCTTTCTGGCGTAGGTCTTTCTTGTTTTGTCTTGTTTTGTTTTACCTCAGCACTCTTAACTTTCTTAATAGCAGTTAGGGTTAGGGTTAGCTGTGTGACCGCAGACAACTTATCAGTTTCTCTGTGCCTTCGATTTTTAATTTGATAAGGAAAATAATTATAGTGACCTCCAGAATCAAGCAATATAAAGCTCTCAATCCTGAACATAGTCTGAGGGACACAAATACCCTTTGTTCCCAGACATCCTCCACCTTAATTCATTTCTGGAAAACTTCATTTTCTAAGCTGACCAGACAGGTAGTCTGACGGAGCTCTGTAGAAGATGTGTATCCTTTATACCAATCCAACACCATGTTGTTATTTCTCACCTCCCTGTATATACCCAGCTCAGAGCAGGGTGAGTATGTGGTGCTTTAGGCAGAAGCGCCCTGGGTACTTTCATTAACATGCCTGGCTCTGGGTTCCACTCAAGCCGTTTTGAAGGGAAACTAACAGCTTGATCTTTCAGAAGATAATTTATTTGAAATAAAATGTGTCAGAGAAAGTATGGCAGTCGCTCTCAATGATCTATATGTCTATGTATATATTTGAAAAATAGTGCCATAGGAGTTACTCGCTAGTGACATTGCACACCTGTTGACTGGAATCTCCACACACATAATCTCCTACTGAACATGGGGTTCTCTTTCTATCGTGAAGGAAACATCATCTCAGAGTCTGACAGAATAAAACACGGATCCCAGATCTATCATATACTGACTGAGTGACATTGAAGAAATAGTTCCACATATTTGAGACTCAATTTCCTTATTTATACAATAAAGATAATACCACCCATCTTACAAGGTTCTTGTAAAATTTTTTTAAATTTTTTTAGTTGTAACTGGACACAATATCTTTATTTTATTTATTCATTTTTATATGGTGCTGAGGATTGAACCCAGGGCCTCGCACATGCTAGGCAAGCGCTCTACCGCTGAGCCACAACCCCAGCCCATGTAAAATTTATAAATAAGCTAGACAAAGCTCCTGGACACAGTCTGCGTAGAGGCTGGTGGTTAACATTAATGTTTTCTGGCTCTTCTCCCTGCTCATTATGTGTGGCTGTGTGGGCCACATTCAGGAGCTTCTCTGCACCACCAGGAGAGAGTAGTTTTAAGAGGAAGCTGCTAGAAATACCACGGCGCCATGTTCCTCTGCCTTGGAGAGCTAACCTCGTTACTGCTCACTTTCTCTTGTGAGGCACTGGGAAATGTTCAGCATATTAGATAGGAGAGTAAAACTCCAATACCTGCCAAGATTATGTGCAGCCTACTCAAGGAAAAAAACTTTTTTTAACTTCACAGCTTGTGATTGGGAAAGGACACAGGACAGCTGCTAACTGTTTTCCTTTCATCTCTGCTTTTGGCATATTCCTCTAATAGCTCTGCTATAACACTCGGTCTGCATCACAGTGGGAGCTGAAAGAGTAGAATTAAGGTGCCCCCCCCAACCACAACCCCACCCCCTGCTCAGACTCAGCTTCTGGGAAAGGCTATTTAAAACATTTAATGTCCGCCCTACCCCTTTGGGGATGGTATAAACCCAGCTAGACACCACGCTTCAAAAGAGAAGGTAAGACTTTGCAGTCACAGGGAAAGTTTAGTCTAGGAAACCCCCAGGTCCCTGCCAACCCTGATTCCATGATTCAGTGAGCAGAGGAGAGGTCATACAGTTTTCAAACTTCTCTCCCATAGAGGGGACTCATTGTTGCTTAAATGCTATGAAACCAAACATAAAATACATTGGAACACTTGCTTTCACATGTGAAGTTTTTATGGCTCTAAAATTAAAATATAAATAGTTGAGGTTCAACCATGTTTTTGTAACTGAACCTTTTCTCTCCTATATTACACTGGAACTAATGTGGGCTAAGTTATGAGAAAGGTTCCTATCACCTGCAGGAACAAGTTAGTTATTTAAGTACCTATCTCATGGAGTTGTGGTGAGACTCAAATAAGATGTATTATACACATACACAGTTGGAATACATACAGTAGATAGGTAAGTAGGTGGATAAGTAGATAGAGAAAAATAAGAACACACAATGAGTTTTGTTCTCATCAACTTTTCCTATTGAAGAACCTATAAATTGGCTTCCTTAAATGAAGAGTTGGTTTCCTCTCTTATAGCTATGACCAAAGCAATACAAATTACTATATAAATAACTTTGCAGTATTTTATACACATAATTCTAAAATTTGCATGAACACATGTCTCAAATGAATCATAATTATAATTTATGATTTCAGCAAATTCTGCTCAACACTTTAACAAATTACCTGCTTACTTAAATTCCTCCTCTTTTTCTATAACTTGGAAACAAATGTGTCAAAGGGAAATAGACCTCAAAATGAAGAGGAAATTAATTAGTTATAAAGATAATCATATTACTATTAAATAAGACTCAAAATTAAATCTAACATATAGTTTTATTCTGCTAAAATATATGAATTGCATATATAAGATGCTCTCTTGGGGCTGGGGTTGTGGCTCAGCGGTAGAATGCTGAGGCCCTGGGTTCGATCCTCAGCACCACATAAAAATAAATAAATAAAGACATTGTGTCCAACTAAAAAAATAAATATTATTTTTTAAAAAAGATGCTCTCTTACTGCTTGGTGAGGTAACATTGATTAGAATCAATAATCTATGTCATCTGAAATATCCAGAAAACTTTCTTCATAAGCTAAAAGCATGAAAATTTCATTATGTGTGTACAAGAAATTCCATTGCAATTGAAAGAATATATTTAAATGGAAGACTAATGTAGAGAGATTTTTAAAAATGGACTACAAAAGTTTCTTCCAGTGCCATTTTGTTATTGTGAGAGAGGGAAATAAAATTGGACTTCTTCCATTATATGATCATTTATAGTAACCATGTTTCTGTATGATGAGCTAAATAAAGATTTGTTCCAACACTGACAGAAGTTTAAATTTAGTATTTATTACAATAACTATTACCATAATCATGCAGAAAAGATGTGCATTGGGTTTACTTACTAATTGATATCAAATTGACTCCATTTCTATAGAAGCTAAAACATATCATTTTATTCCAAGAAAATTATATGCACCATGTTATTTATGCTATAATTTTTTTTAAAAAAACTAAAGTACATGTTTTTCCATGTGTGAGTTTGCAAGATCTTGGTGTAATTCTCTTATACAACTATCCTATTTTAAATATTTAAGACCACACAAATTGTGGATAAGAATCTAATTGAGTTAATTATAAACCAAAAGCAATTTTCTCCAGTCAACAGTAGCCTCTGATTTTTTTCAGTCTTGGACTGAATGGAGAGAGACTAAATAATATTATCCAGCTTATGCTTATATTAAGAAGAAGCCAACTCCCTCTGGTCCTTAAGCATGCTTCCCTAGCATTTTATATAACATGTGAAGTGAAGGAAAGATTTCTAAATGAATGTGATGTGGCATTAAGGTTACAACAGTAGGGGAATGTCTGAAGCTGCAGTCCTTAGAGACAGAGCCATCAGTCTAGATATCCTTAAGAGATGATTTAAATGAAATGCAGTTTTACTTCTAATGGATCATTAAATACAAAATACTGCTTTTCAATCTATTGGTCACCTTATTAGTTTGTCACAGTTGAAAACATCACTTGCACAAAATATTCTCCCCATGGTCAGAGAAACTTCAGCTTTCAGCTATCAATGCATAAAATATGAGGTGATTTTTCTCATTCCATGCTTAAGAAAGCAATAAAGACACCCTGGCTTAGACATTTCTTGTCTGTGAAAGAACAGTTGTTATAAGAACATTGCCTTGGGCCTCTCTGATCCTTCTAATAAGTCATTGACTAAGCAATTTTATCTAAATACCCGTGCAGAGCGCCTGGTAGGGTGTCAAGATAATAATATTTTAGCAGTTATACTTGTCACTTTTATATCATAGATTGCTAGTCCCATAATAAAGACATACTATAGAAAGTAGAATAAGCTTCTAATTTGTTTTGATGACTAAAAAGTTAGAATTTTCCTAAAGATTCTAAATTTAATGTTCATAATGTTCATAAACTTTGACTAAGAAACATAAAATAATCATATCTTGAGAATGACTCATGAATATTTTTTATTTCCTGCTCCATTTTTGCCCCTACTATGTGAAGATTTCACTACAATTTCAATTCTGTAACTATAGAGCAGCACTGTCTAATAGAACTTTCTACAATGATGGACATATTCTAAAATCTGTGTTGTGCTTATAATGGTCACCAACCACATGTGTCCAAGTACTTGAAAGCAAGATTGAAAAGAATCAACTAGATTTGGCATTCGAGAGGTCATTCTCAACACTTGGCAGAGAATTCTATGGAGTTAATAGAGGATAAAAGCCTATTACAGTGGGTGGAGGAGAAAAAGGGAGATAAAGTAGAGACAGCAGGTGTACTGGGGAGGTGAGGAGGTGGAATGCACTGGAGTAGGTGGGTGAGCAGAAGACAGGCACAATGGAGCTCTGATGCAAAAACCAGTGATCTGGCATTTGTGTGAAAAATGGATGGAAGAGGGAGGAAGCTGTATTTTATGTTCAGTTTTTATTAGGAAAAAAGAAGCTAAGCTGAGATGCTCTACCATTTAGTAAAAACAAGTGATAAAGTAAGAATAAATCCCAGCTCCACAGGAAGAATGGAAATGTTTATATTACTTTGGGCACCTTGAGGATGTAAGTCCTCAAATGTTTGAGTTTTTTCTGAAAATCTATAAGAATCCATAATACTATAAAAATAAGGTATTCCATTATTTCCTCTAATAGAAATTTTATAAATTCATAATACCAAGATTGATTTGTCAAACAAAAAGGATGTATTCTTGAACTTCTCTATAATCATTTATTAAAGCTAACTTTAGGTTACAAATTCTGAAACATAAAATGTAATTTCAAAATATACAATCTATTTTTATATAATGATCCTAATCAAAAGTCAATCAGGACTGAAATCATACAATTTTTGAAGTGAATGGATATTGTTTAAACTTTCATTTTGTAAGTGAGAATCATGAAGGCCAAAGAAACAAAAGACTCAGCCAAATTTACCCAACCATGACCTGAACCCAGGTTTTTAGACTCTGAGTCCCCTGCTGTTTAGACAGAGGACTGGATGAATGACACAGCAAGATATTTTGTATGTATTTTCTTTCTATTGTAGAAATAGAGAAAACATTTTCTTTTATATTAATTTTTCATTGACACACAATTGTACACATTTATGGGGTGTCATGTGATGATTCCATATGTATATACATCATGTAATAAACACATCAAAGTGGTTAGCAGAATTCAAAATTTCTAACAGTGTGCCTCATGGAGGAAAAGAACTCTTTTCTTTATGTTTCCTGACTAGTGTTATTTGCCCTTAAGCACATTCTCACAATTCTCATTATGCCTCCCATACTTCTCACTCATTTTTTGAAAGTGTTTGCTAGGGCTGGGCATGGTGGCACATGATTGTAATCCCTGTGGCTCAGGAGGCTGAAGTAAGAGGACTACAAGTTCAAAGCCAGGCTCAGTAACTTAGTGAGGCTGTAAGCAATCTAGTGAGATCCTGTCTCAAAATAAAAAAAATAAAAAGGGTAAGGGATGTGACTCAGTGGCACTTACCCAAGCACCCTTGGGTTCGATCCCTGGTACCAAAAAAAAAAAAAAAACAAAACAAAAAAAAGTATTTGTTAGGAAATTTGAACCAAACAGAAACTATTATCATGTACTTAATGCCTTCCTTAAAAATGTCTGACTTATCTGCAATTCTTCTAAAAGACTCTTCCCTTACTGAAGACAGAAAAGATAATATTGGGGTGGCTTAGAGGCAGAGCAGTGGAGTTTAACGATTTGTTAAAATTATCTCAGTATTCAAAAACTGACCTCAGGTTTTCAGAATTATACATAGTAAGTCCTACAAACTATAGGATCTTTGTATGTTTTGGGTTTGTACAAAAAAAAACTGGGCTTTATATTTTGCATGAAATGAATGTGAGGGTTGCTAGTACAGCACATAGAAAAACTGATTGTGCTCCAGCTCTTAGATGGCCAAAGGACTTTGTTTCCTTCTTTTTTGTTGTTGTTGTTGTTTGGTTGGTTGTGTGGGGGGATGGGGGTTAGTAACTCCTTTGTAAATATCTCAGAAAGAGTAAAAATCAGATTAAGTATCACATATCTTGCTCATGTCGCAATAGTCCATTTCTGGAAATAATAACACTTTCTCAAAATGAAGTCATTTATATTCTTAGCCATGCTCTATTGTGTGCACTGAGTAATTTCTTGAGAGCAATGTTTCCTGTGGCATATTGCCAAGGCTAGGTTTATTTGTTTTTCATTAGGTTTTTCATTATCAAGCTGCTATATACCTGAATCGTTCTGCCTCCTCTGAGATGGCTGGTGTAGCTTAAGCATAGGAATGATACTATGAGTAGGTGGAATGCTTTTGTCCATTGAATGCCCATTTTAAATACTTAGCTATGGTACCATTCTAATGGCTTTAATACTTCTAAGAACAATCAATTATCCATTTATAATGTAGTCTGATATTAAACTGTTTACATCCATCTATTCAGTCCCTGTCCAGGAAAAAGCATTAGTCTCACTTTGCACCATGCTAGGCCTGCCCCTCCTCCTCTTCTCTTATCCCAGGGAAAGCCATCCAGATCCACCCCTGTTCCAGCCTGGAACCAGGATGCATTCTGCATTTCTCCATCATCCCACATGTTCAATCTCCAAGTTAAACTTGTTGATAGTTTTCAAATCCATTTGCTTTTTTCTGACTCCGATGACTACTACCTTAGTTTAAGCCCAAATCATCTCTAGCACAGCTTCAGCAACCTCCTCAACACCGTGGCCCCGGTATTGCCCCTTCCAGTTCATTTTCTTTTACTTTGAACTTATTTCTGCACCTGTTGCCATCCACAAGCAGGTATTCATAAGTGTTTTGTGTTATACACTAATAGAACAGAGTTTGGGGATTTTTCCAGAAAAGTAGCAATCCTGATTCTTGAACTTCTATAGAATCCTTAATTTTTAAAATATTTTTCTTTTTTTTTAATTGACATTATAATATTTATACTTAACAGTTACAGCATAATAATTTGATACATTTGTACAATGTGTAATGATCAAATCAGGGTAATTGGCATTTCCATTTCCTTAAACATTTATCCTTTCTATGTGTGGGTAAAGTTCAAATTCTTCTAGTTATTTTGAAATATATAATAAATTATTATAAATTATAGTTATCCTACTGTACTATATAGAACAAAATAACAGTTTCTTCCATCCAAATGTATTTTGGTACCCAAGATACCAGCCTCTCTCCATTGCCCTCTCCCCACTACCCTTCCTAGCCTCATGACACTCTCTACTTCTCAGCTTCCACCACTGAGCAAGAACATGCAGTATTTGTCTTTCTGTGCCTGTCTTATTTCGTTTGACATAATTAGAATCCTAAATTTAAAGAGATGCTCTAGCTTACAGATGAAAGATTCAAATCTAGGGACAAAATGAGTACCTATAATTTCTGTCATGTATTAATCAGCAGCTTAATATAGTCATTGAAATCTGAGACTTTCAGGACTAGGCTAGTTCTTGGAGATTGTGTGATTCAACCTTATCATTTTATAGTTAAGGAAGCTGGGACCCAGGTATAGAAATCAAAATGATCTTTGTAATTTTAGAATCCCACCATGTATCTCTTTTCTTAAAACCCCGTCCATGGCTTCCCATGATGGTCCCAATGAAGTCTGAACTTCTTGGCATTGCATACAATATCTGTTCAGTCTGGCCTCTGCTTCTCTTCCATTCTTACCTTTTCTCTTCTCTCCAAATCACCCCATAACTCAATGCTTTTCAGTATACTTTGTCTTTTCTTATAGGTTATTGCACATGATATTCCTTTTGTCCCTCCTTCTTTGGGTCCTAACCACATCTGATTAAGTGTCATCTGCTCCAAAAACATCTCTCATATCCCTTCTGGACTCACAAGCGACTGTCACCACACAGCTATTCACAGCATTCCAACTGCCTTTGCATGACCTATGTCTATTACTGGATTGGAAGGAGTAAAGCCTGTCAGGGGCAGTGTCTGCATCCTATTCATTGCTCTATTTCCCCATCTTGATTAGGAATATGGCATTCAATATTTTAAAATTTATTATTCTCACTTTTAACCTGCCTACTTAATGTCAATTTTTCTATCAGTCCTCCTCACAAAATCTGTTTTTAGATTAGTTTTTTAAAAAATGAATTGATTCATTCACATCAATGTGCAGGTCACTGATAATCCTAAATGACAACTCTTCCGAGATGCATTTACATTTTTACAGGAACAGAATTCTAAGTCACAGGGATGAATCTCAGTGTAGATAATCTGACTTTAAAAAGTAACCAAGAGAGATTTGTGAGGAGAGGGAAGTTTTCAATACCTCCCAATTGGTAACCCAGGGGACCAACTCTCCCTTCACCTGCACAGAAGAATGACTTTGTGTCTTTGCTTAAAAAAAGTCAGATCACTTGTTGGTTATTTTACTCTGTGTTCAATAAATTATTATTTCCCACAGTGTAAACGTTTGGTTTGTCTGTAACAATTCTGGTTTTGTTTCAGGGAAGCAATGTTATGGAAGATCAAGATTTGTTGGAAATTGGTATCCTTAATTCTGGGCACAGACAAAGAATTCTACAGGCAATCCAGCTCCTTCCAAAGGTAAGAAATACTTTATTGCCCTAGCCCTGTGTATGGTTCCTAGCAGGTTTAAGTCCAGGCTGCAGGGCATGTAATACAATGTAGTACAGGATATGTTGTGGCCAGCTGGGGAGCTTCACAAATATCCATCCCCCCGCCCCCAGGTGAGAACTCAGGTACAAGAAGGCTAGAGTCATATTAAGTAAGTGCAGGAATGTCCTTGGCTTAAGGCCTCATTCCCCATAAAAAGCAGTATCTATAATAGCAACTCCATAGACTTAGCCTCCAGCATCTCTATGAGGGTCCTGCCTAATTATTAGAGTCATCACTCAGGAGGTCCAAAATGTCCCATCCCCACCATGTATTTATAGTTCATAGATAGATCCTTCCTGTCTAGATGCAATTGGCCAAGGAGGCATCATTTTTACTGTAAACTGTGTGTTATCTGGCAACTCAGTTGATGTTCTGTTCCTAGATAAGCTTTTAAAGAAGCCTAAAGGAAGAGATAGGATGTGAGAACTAGTCTTTCAAGATAAGTAGGATTTTAATGGATAGAGAAAGGGAAAGGCATTTCAGGAGGCCAGAAGAGCCATCTAGTCCCAGGTATGGTCCAGGCCACAAATTACTGAAAGCATTAGATAAATCATTAGTAATATAAAATCCAATGGGATTTGCACAACAGTGTAAATGTACTAATGTCACTGAACTTATGCTTTAAAAAATTTTGTTAAAAATATTTCATCACCATTTTTAAAATGATCAAAAAGAAAAAGAATCTTCGGTGTAATTAAAACTGGAGAGTGTAGTGTGCTGTCAGAAATAAATCAGAAAACATAGATAGGGTCAGTTTGTGTCAGGCTAAGGAATTTAAAATTTTTTCTGTAGGCACTGGAGACTGGACATGACTGGACTACTTTATGCTGGTGAATTCTGGAAGCAGTTTACCAGAGGAATTACAAGGAGGGAAAGTTGAAGTGGGGTCATCCAGTTGGGAAAAGATTAGGGGAGGGCAAGCCTGGAGGCAGGGTAGCAGGAGAGCTGTAATGGATGCACCTGGATCCACAAGCTTTTCCTACATTTTGTACTCTCTCTCTCTTTTTCTCTTCAGAATGGGAAAGAAATATTAAACACTATTCTAAGGAAATTATATGATAAAAATTGTCATCAGACAGTGAACTGAGTTTTTTCTGATAGAAACTTAACACTTGTAAATTTAACGAGAGCCAAGCATAGGAAGGAGTATAAAATCATATAATTTCCTACATTAAACAGAAAAGAATAAAATGTCCTTAGAACTAATTCTCAAAATAATGTGAATGTGCATATCGTTTATCTCCCTACTTTTATATCTTAAAATATTATTTCCTCTCAAGCTGAGGGGAGGCAGGTAGTTCAGTGGTAGGGTCATTGCCTAGCATGCATGAGTCCTGGGTTTGATCTCGAGTACCATAAGAATCATCATCGTCACTATCATCATCACCACCACCATCATCAACACCACCACCATCATTACCACCATCATCATCATCATCATCATTATCGTCATCATCATCTGTCATCCTGGTGGACTACTTTAAGGATTTCTCATTTGTCCTCTCTAACCTGGAGGATTCACACACGTCTAATCTCTGTCTGGAATTCCCTCTTAATCTCTACAACTGGATTTCCACTTCTCTAAAACTCTTTCTAAAACGTAAATCAGTTCACATCACACCCAACTTAAAGCCTCCAATGCATTTCCTTCTCACTTAGAATAAAATTCTTATCTTGTCCCAAAAGTCAATAGGATCTGGCCCCTTCCTACCTTTGTGACTACATTGTCAGTTTTTCCTTCTACACTTCAGACACGTGGCTTTCTTTTTGTTTCCCAAAATGGCAAGCACATTTTTGCTTCAAGGTCTTTTGCATTGGTCCCTCTACCTGGAAAGCCCTTCCTTCAGACCTTTGTTCATCATCAAGTCTCTACTCAGGTGACACCACTTCAAAGAGGCCTCATGACCTAAAATCATACCTCCTACCAGTTATCACTGTCCTTGACATTTCCCTGTTTTATATTTCTCCATAGTACTTAAGGCTAATAGAAGTGTTATTATTTGTTTGTTTCTTTCTTTATTATTTTTCATCTTGCCCAGAGGTAGCAATGTCCTTGAGTTCAGGGACCATGACTGTCTCCCTTCTGCATACACAGTCCCTAGAACAGTGTCTGTCACAAAGTAGCTAGCCAATAAATATTTGTGAAATAAGGGAATACACTCACCTCTCATTCCCCTGAGAATTTTGTAGCCCTATGCATATTTCTGTCAGAAGATACAAATGATATGTGCAGCATGTTATATGCACCTGAGGTCAGGAACGGCTGAACATCCTTGAATTTTTCCCTCTTCTGCTTAGCCCAATATATCATTAAAAGAATGAATAAATGAGTGATTGAATGAATGTTTTCCTCACATGTCATTCAAATGTTTTTTAAATCAGAGTGCTTCAATTGTAAGATAATTCTATAATCCTGAACATGCAATTTCATAAAGATAAACAAAAGAAACTGCACCTAAAATTATCCAGGGAATAAATGGAGTATTTATTTTTAAGACAGAATATCATTCCCATTAGAGAAAACAATCTAATAGAAACAATACAAAATTAGGCTTCTATCAAGAGGCGGATAGAAGTACTTACTCTGCACACAAATGAATGAAGCCTATATAAGAACACCCAATCACGTCTGCAGCACGAACAGAAGGTTATAATGCTACGAATTGATGCTTTGCCTTCTTAGGTAATGAGCCCAGTCTTCAGATGGCTAATAGTGTAATATCACTGCCAGCACATTCATCTGGTTTCATTCCAACTTTGCACTGCCAGAAAATGGACAAAATGTCTCTTTCTTTTGTTTATATGATGTTGGTCTTCAGAATATTTGTTCTTCATCTGTCATGAGAAATATTCTATGATTACCACCTGAGATGCTTTAATTAACATATTGTGTTTTGTAATTGGTGAGATTGTTCCTAAACAGAGAAAAGATGGTTTGCTACGTACAATCTTGATCTCTTAGCATACTTCAAATGCCTTATTTTTGTATTTGTCGTTTCAGGTTTCTTCCTTTGGCAAGAATGGCTTTTATGTAATATGTTCTTTTTAATGTTGAAATATGCACCAATGCAAAGATCTGCAAGTCCTCAAGTGTATCTGATAACATTCAAATTACAGAATACATTAGTTGGGCTCTGATCATAGACATCTTTAGAACAGTAATCACAGTCATTCCTCCCTTTCTTCATCCTATCCGTCTTACATACAGTCATTCCTCCCTTTCTTCATCCTATCAGTCTTACATACTTGACTTCCAACGTCAGTTTGCCCTTCCTTCACCAACTCCAGCTAAGTCTGTTCTCAGGCCTGAAAATTTCCCTGGTTTTATGAAGATCAAACTTCATTTTTTAACCTTTTAAAGAAAGGAAATATGCCTAAGATTTCCTGAGAAAGGAGTTCATTTTGTACATTCTTAGAGTTGTACTTTTTCCATCTCCTAGACACAGAGCAATTATCTAATTACTTATTTATAACATGTAACTTACCTTTTTCCAGCTAAAACTGCAGGGCCAAATGTTTAGACAGTTTTTTAAAATGTTTTCCTTTTGTCAAGGGCATAATCACTTTTTTCTTTTGGTAATATAATACCTAAAAGTTAGATAGGATTTTCATACTAAATGCTCAGAGGACTTTGTGTCAAGGCCCAGATTGGGTCATCTGTCTTAATAGCACTCATCCTAAATTGAAAATGTATTTACCATAACTTTATGTCATATACTCCATTTTAAAATATTTTCTCTTCTAATTTTTTTCTGTTTTATAGTATGTTTTGAAACTGTTTAATAGTGCTCTGTACTTTCTATGCCCCTTTTCTTTGCTCCTACCCTTCCCTTAGTCTGCTTTGATCTGACTCGTTCCTCTGCTGCCACTCCACACAACTGATGCCAAGGTCACCAGTAACCAGCAGAGCAGAGATTTCATAAGCCCCTTTTCCTCTTCTCTTGATCTGACTTCAGTAGACACTGATATTGTTGACAACCATTGACACTATATTCTTTGGGATTCCACAATACCTAGCTTCTCTCTCTCTCTCTCTCTCTCTCTCTCTCTCTCTCTCTCTCTCTCTCTCTCTCTCTCTCCTCTTCTCCTTTGCTTACTTGCTTTTCTCAGTTAAATCTCAAAAATATGTGATGACCAGTGAATGTTGTTATCACAGACTCTTGATCATAGTGCAAGGTCTGATATTTATCGTTTTGTTCATTTCTACTGTACTTTACTGCATAATGAAAACCAAAATTTTAGTTGCCTTTTACTTCTTAGTTTAATTTAATCAGTATGTGTTTTAGGTGCATAGTTTCAATTATTTTTTCACTGAATGACAACAAACACATCTGATTAGATTAAATAACCACCTTTGCTATCCTCAGTTTGAGACTTCGGTTAAAAAAAAAAAAAGAAACAAAAAAGAGTCCCCTTTTGCTAATAGAAAAATAGAATTCTGTATTGCTACTACATAACAAATTACCACAAATTTTATTGGCATATATCAACATTTATTAATGCAGTTTCTGTGAGTCAGGAACCCAGGTGCAGGCTGGGTCCTCTGTCTCTGAGTTTGTTCCAAGGTTACAGTCATCTCAAGACTCAACTAGGAAGAATCCACTTTCCAGTTCAGTCTCATGATTGCAGGAAGGATTCAGTTATTTAGGGCTTTCAGACTGGGGCCTCAGTGCCTCATAGCTGATGGCTGATAGCCTCCCTCAGTTCTTACCACATGGGCCAACCACAGAGCATCTCACAATTGGAGCTAGCTTCAACAGAGTAAGCATTGCAGACAACAAGAAAGTGCTAGCAGCATGGAAGGCACAGTCATTTGTAACCTAATCACAGGAGTATCTTCTCATCCTTTTGCAATATTCCATTCTTAGAATCAACTTCTAAGTAGATCCAGCCCCCAGAAAGAGGTATTTATACAAGTTTGTAAATACCAGGAGGGTGGCTCTTTGGGTGCTATCTTGAAAGTCTGCCTACCACAGATGCACTTTATAATGATCCACTTTACAGTCCAGTTTCCATGCTATATCTGGGTTAAAAATGGAAAAACCTATTAACAATAACAACAAAGGCATTTTTTATTTCTTTGGGCCATCTTCCTGGGACTGTGATATTCACAGTTAGATGATTTGAAAGCCATGTTTGCAAAAACCACTCAAAAAAAGCACATGTCTCTGGTCTGTAGGGTCACATTTAACATATCAATATATGGCACAATAATACATAAATTAAAGACCTTTGGGGATTTTTCAATTTCACATAAAGACTTCATAGTTTCTACAGGGCAATGATATTGGCCAAATTATATTGCTATATTGTATGCATGTACAAATATGTGACAACAAATCCCACCATTATGTATGACTATAATGTACCAATAAAAAATAGGGGGAAGAAGACTTCATACTCCAAACACCACTAATCAAAGTGAGCCACACAAATCAGTAATTCCCATAAAACATCACAGATTTTTTAAAATATATTCACTCTTCATACTGAAACGAGCATATTTCTTCCTATATCGGGGAAGTGAGTTGGTCAAATACTATTGAACAAGACTTAGCAAAGAAAATACATTTTTTAAAAAAACTAGCAAAACTAGAAAGTTAAAAAAGGACCATAGGGATGAAAAGGTACTAGAGGGATTGAGAACTCAAACACTTTAAAGACAAGACAATCTAGAATGGTGGGAACTGTGGCAAACTGGAAAGCACAAGTCCTATTCCCTCACCCACCAACAAATTATATGGGTTTTTTTTTTCCTCAGTTACTTTGTTAACAAAACAAAGCACTAGGGGCCAGATTTGGTTATAGCTGTCTCTTTGCTACTGCTGTGTCACAGGGAAAAGTATCTCTCCAGAAATGAAAGTCTTAATTTGGTAGGATCACAGATTATTTTAGAATCTGAAAGGAATATTATAAATGTGATATCTCACTTTAGCTTCCCATTCAAGTCTATGCTCTTAAAGACTCCAGTTTCTTTCAGTAGCCTTGAAATTCAGATGTTTGTTAATTCTAGTCTCAATGGATAATGCTTTAGAGGGAAAATGTACAACCCATGTAATTTCTTTAAAAGTCTAGAAAGGAAGTTTCAGTCTTATTTCCCTGTCACTTAGAAAAATGATAAAAACTTATTCCTTTTTAAACTATTTTTCAGAATGGCAGTGACAAAATACAGGCTATAGGCACAGATGCTCTCATGGTACATTTAGACAGGGTAGCTTTTTATTCTCCCATCCCATCACTCACTCTTCATCTACCCACGTTCTTTTTACTTCCATTTCCCTTCCCCCACTGGCTAATGTCTTAAATTTTGTGACACCCAATATTGGCCTAGCACTCAAGGGACATCTGTTAAAGACACACCACAGAACAGAGTTTCATATACACACATATATACAACGTTAACATGGAGGTCCCAATCTAAAGTAAATATACAACTCAACTCAGTCTGATAAAGGAATAGAGTATTCCACCTCCTGTTGGTCTGGTCCTTAGAGACACAGGCTGTGGTATTCTCAAGGACCATCCCTTCAGCTCTGAAAATGCTTTATTGTTCTAGGACAAATAGATGTGCTTAGACCAGGGATTGGCAAACCTTTTCTACAAAATGCCAGATTGTAAATATTTGACACTGTATAGGCCATAAGTCTTCTGTTGCAACTACTTAACCCTGCTGTGGAATAAAAGCCACCATGGATCATTCAGAAATGAATGAGTGTGGCTGTGTTCTAATAAAATTTTATTTATAAGAACAGGCAATTGGCTGGATTTGACCTGTGTACCATTGTTTACTGACACATAACTTATATTAGCAACAAATCTCTAGCTAGATGGAGGCTTCACTATACTTCTGAAAATCTTCTAGACAGGAAAGATTCTGATCAGAAATATAGCCTACTATGTCAGATGAATGAAAGGGCCCAGGATGGCCCACAAGCTTCCTGGTATTGTCCCAGAGATTTGGGTAACACAGGTATTTTGTCATGACTAACAGGGATGACACTAGCTGCACATTTGTTAAAAGGTGTTGGCCCCATCTTCATGGGAACTCTTCAGGGTTCAGCATTTATATAAATCAATAAATAGGTGTTCATTGAATTCTTCTATATTCCCAGATCTAGCCCCCAAACTATAACTCAGTGTTCTCACAAACAAGAAAGCAAACTACTCCAGAATCTCGTGTCTCGATGTGATTAGTTCTACCTCCTCTTCCCAATGATCCTTTATTAGCTTCTTATGTGGAGTCTGTTTCATGAATTGATACCCTCCAGAATTCAGTCCTAATTCTCTCCTCTTCTTCCTTCCCATACTCTCCCTTGGCACCTTCATCTGCCCCCATAGCTGCCGCTACCACCTACACATGAGTAAGCCCCAAACCACTGCCTCTAGATTTGTAGCTCTGCCTTCAGGAATCCCACATCTGGATATAACACAGAGCCTTCAGAATAAACATGTCCAAGCTAAGTTGCATTTTCATCAAAGAAAACTGCCTGAATTCTATTGCATTTATCTTTATTTATTTATTCTACAAATACTCAAGGCTGCCTACTATATCCCAGGCACTTCCTTTTGCACTAGAGTTATAGTAATGAACAATGTAGGTGCACCCTTTGCCCTAACAAAACATATATTTTAATGAGAAAAAATGGATTTTGTATACATAAACACACACAACGTTTTAATGATATTTTCTTATATATTATGTAATATGGACACATTTATATATTTACAAGTAAAATATTCATATACTACTATATTTTATATAAATTTATTTTAAAGCTTTAATATATTTATTATGTTTCAAAATAATATATTTTATATAGTCATATATAATATATAATAATATATTTTATATAATGATATATAATAATTTATATAATAATATATAAAATTTAAAAATGTCATTAAAAGGTACAGGGTCCAGGAGGGTTAGTTATCTTGTTATAACCTGTAAATTTTCAGGGAGAATTTGATACCTTTGGAGAATGAGGAAGGAAGAAAGAGTAATTGACTTAAGGTCAAACACTTGAGTAACCTAAGGTATGGAAATTATGAAGTAACAGCAAATCCTTGACATCTTTCTTATTATTCGTTAGCCTGGCACACTGTGTAATCAGGATAGTGAACTCCAGCCACTGTAACAACTGCAAAATTATGGTGTTTTAACACTATTATTTTTAGTTCTTATTCATGCTAGGTCCAGAGTCAGGTAGCTCCCCTCCAAGTAGTAATTCAGGGATTGAGATTTCTTCCGTCATGGCAGAGTTCTTTAAGTGCTACCATCTAAAGGCAGGGTAGAGAAGAGCATGGAAGACCACACAGTGCTGGAAGTGCACCACTTATGTTAGACTACATTTGATTCACCATGATGTTCATGACCCTCGCTAAACTGCAAAGTAGAACAAGACATATACTCTTGTCCCAGGAAATGATGACAGAAACACCATTCCTTTCTGTACCTCAACTGCCACCCTTTTTTACACAAGTTCCCTTCTAGTAACTCCTTAAAACTTACTTGTAAAAGCATTTTATGACATCCTCTCTCTGGGGGAGATTGAAAGTTTAACCCTTTTGTGTTCCCTTCCTACCCTCATACAAAAACTACCTATTGACTAGGTAGTCTCTCTCACTCAAGATTAGGATCTTTGCCATATCTATATTCATCTTCATTTCCTAAGCCTGGAGCACAAAGCACTTGAAGATAGTAATGACCAATTCATTTTTATTAAATCTGTTCTAAAAAGAATGCAGATTAGAGATCAAAACTGGGTGAGTTAGATCAGAAATCCTAAAGGCATTTCCTGACTGATGCCTTTATCTTTAAATGTTTTACAAAGGAGCATGGCATGTTCTTTATGCATGTCAGCACCCACAACACTGGTGGCCTGCATTCCTAGAGTCTCCCGCATACCTCATGCTTTCTGTTTACAAGTGAGGACCAATAACCAGTCTATTCTTGAAGGACACACAGGGAAAAAGAATGGCCGATGTTCCTTGAAGCTCAAAGGACAAAACCCAGTATATGTACAGAGTGCAAAATAGCCCTATCTATTGAAGCCGGATGGATATTCAGAGAACTATTGGATGTGAGATAAGTACAGTCCAAATTCACTTAAGCTCTGTTCCAAAGTTTTTATGCAATTTCAGAAGGCAAAATGAAACTGCATTCTTCCAAACCTATGAGGGAGGATTTTTAAAATATTTTAATTTAAATGAATTTGTCTTGGAAAGGTTTAATATGTATACCAGAGAGCTGAAATATCATTTTTACTCATAATCCCCCCTGATATTTACAGAGAAATAGGGGAGGAATTAGGCAAGTAAATAGGTTCCCACCTACTGCTATCCCCAGCAGCTGTTGTCCTTCAACTTTGAGAAGTTCACCCCCATTTAGTAAAGAGCAATGGCTCCCTTGGAGTTATACTGCGGCCAGTAGGGAGAGTGAAAGGGATTTAGTTATCTGAGTTCTTTCTCTTCCTTACATAATCCTTCAAAGAACAATTCCAATTTAGAGCTGGAAAGAACCTTTAAATATCCAGCTCATCCTCTTACTTGAGTCTTTTCACAGGTGAAGAAACTAAATCCCAGTCATCTTAATTGACTTTTCCCCAGGCAGATTGCTCCTTCTTAACGGAACTGGAGCTAAAGCCCAATTGCCCCTGGGTGAATACTGTGCTGTGGCAGAGACCCAGGGCCATGAGGATGCTTACATGTTTGTGATTGAAACTGAAAAGAGACTGGACAGAAAAAAACCAAAGGACTCAAAGCAAGAACAGGGATGTCTATAAAACTAGGCTTCCTTTTAGGTTTCAGGCTTAAAAGGCTATTCTTGTAGCCTCCCTAGATCACTGAATTCCCTTCTCAAGGCTGGGAGGAAAGGATTCTGGCAGGGATCCAGAAGCCCTGGCAGATCAGGAAGGAGACAGCCATGTAAAAGAATAGACCCACAAGACCACTTCAACTGTCCAGCAGGCTCCAGGGCTCAAATCTCTCGTATGCCCTTGAAGGTGGATGCAGAGAAGCTTCACCGATAGCACGCATTGCTACCTGCAGGAAGGCAAGGTGTAATGGAGTAATAAATAAAACCATCTTGTTTGTTTTCGTCTTTAATCTGGGTGGAGAGGAAGGAAGATTGGACAAGATGGAAGACCATTCTCTAAAGAGAGTGGGGACACATCTTTAGAACATTAAACCTCGTGTTAAAGACACTTTTATAGAATTAAGCCAGAAAACAGCATGGTATAGTGGTTGGGAACATGGCCAGACTCCCTGAATTTGAATCTTGGCTCTGCTCTTTGCCTAATTGGGTGACCTTGGGCAATTTTTTAAACATGTCTCTGCCAGTTTCCTCATCTTTAAAATGGATATAATGATTTTACCCAGCCTGGAGGGGTGTTGTGCTGTGCTGTATTTGGATCTATTAAATGAATATTTTTTCAAAAGTTGAAGGTGAACCAAGAACAACCCGAGGTTCCTTCAGCCCATTAATTATATCTGAAAATTACTACTCCAGGCTTAAACAATAAGCAAAATGAGTTGCCTTTTATTTATTCACACAATAGTTTTTATGAGCCATCCACCATGTGCCAGGCATTGTTCCAGCTATTGATAATGTGATTAGGAAATAAGACCTACAAGGTTATTGTCCTCACGTAGATTATATTCTAGTGGGAGATCCAGATAAAAGTAGGTAATTGTAAGTAATGGTAAATGCTGTGGATAAAAATATTGAGCAAGAGAATGGACAAAGAATCATATGGATGTCTGAATGCCATTTTAGGTGGACAAACTGGGCTTCAAACCCAGGCAACTCACTGTATTGTCTAAGCACTGTACTTCAAAGGACAATAAGGATACTAAGGGGATATTGAGATAAGCAAGCTAAATAATCCACTTAAGTCATCTTAAGGAACTTGCAATCTTGCCAGGGCTCAAAAATGAACCCTCTTGGGTTTTTATTAAACCTAATTTAATCCTAGTTTAGCCACCTACTGTTTGAGTCACCTTGGGCAAGTTACTTAAATTCTCTAATCCTCAATATCCTTATTTGTAAAATGAAGATAACAGTGGAACCTGCCACATTAGGTTATTATATTACTCTAGACTACAAAAATCAATAAAGTTTTGATATTGCTTTTGTCAAGGACCAAAAATTAACCACAAAGGGACTCATTTCCTGACAAGAGAATCTGCCTAGGACTGTATTTGTATTGCACAGTGAGCTTTTTTTTCTATACTAGTGGATTTTGCACACTACAGATTTCTCATTATCTAAATAAGGAATAAAATTGCAGATTTGATTGTCATCTGCTAACTTAAACATTTTGGAATACATTTGGAGTTATTGTTTAACCCATCAAGAGCTAAAAGAGAAGGTGTTAAAATCATAACTAGAGACTTCCTATATAAGAGATTAAATGAATAAGCTTAATTTTGAGATAGCTACCTGTCTGACTGTATCTCTTAGAGGTAATGAAATCAGTTCCCAGCACTAAGTAAAAATGCAAGAAGAGTGTGGGGAGATGGAGAAGAGCTTAAACAGCAAGGGCTCAATAAATGTCTGGCACCGAATGGAACCAGACTAAGAATCTGAATAGTAAGACCCTGATGGTGTAGTTCTCTTAAATTGCTAAAGGCATTGGGATGTCATAGAAAAGCACAACTATGTAAATTTTAAATTTTCACAAAAACTATAAAACAACATACCTACCATTTTGAACAAGCCATTGTTAAGTCAATGTTTCCTACCATTACTGTATAATCAAGTGAGTGCTAATTTAACAGTTGAATAGAATTTTACTAAATTCTATATTTTCAATCAGTAGCATTCAAGTCAAATGACTCTGTTTTTTGGGGTCTGCAAATGTATTAATGTCACAGACATAGCACAAGAAGAAAAAAATAAGATGAAATTACACAGTCTGTGCCTTCATCTAGATTTTTGTCTAGATAAAGAAGTTAGGTGAAAATTCAAGTTATTTTAATATGAAGTGAACTATAATAGAAGTAAAATTATAAACTTTTGCAAGGCCTCCTGGAGGAAAAGGTAGATGAATCAAAAAGCCATTCCTATGCACAGTAAAACTTCTTTGTTATGGAATTTTGCAATAGCTCATGACACACCAATCAAAAAGTGACTACAAGCATTTGTTTGGCTTATTTAGTTAGATAGATGTGCTGTTTGCTCTTGTTTATAATATCCATCCTCTGAATTACAGCTCATACCATTAATCCAGCCACGAACTTCATTCTTCACTTCACCTTTCAATGAATAATAAGTCAAATACTTCAAGCTCAGATGAACACCTGCAGTGGAGCAGGCCACAGTAGTGACATAGTTAATGTTCTTCTACCCCTAAACTAAGCACTTTTTCATTACATGATATTTCTTTGTGCTTTATTTTCTTTGTTGGTAATTAATGGAATTTTAGATTTCAAAGACTGGTGGTCCTCACATCCATCTTTTGCCTGTGGGTTCTGGCATGATGGTTGATCTGTGGACCCGCAGAGGACACTCTACCTAGTAATCCACATTTCCTAAAACACTCCTGAGCATGCCAGAAAGACACTGCAGGGAAAATCCTTGATTTCATAGCAAATATTTAAATAGAAATTTCCAATGTGCCAGACGCTATTATAAGTACTACTGGATTAACCCCTAAAGTAACTAGTTTAAATAGCAAAATTAAATCCCTGTTTTATAGGTGAGGAAATCAATGCAGAGAGAAATTAAGTAACTTGCCTAAGGTTACACAGCAAGTAAGTGGCAAAGGCAAGGTTCAAACCAATCATCTTGGTTCTGAAGTCTTTGCTCTTAATAACTACTTTTTTCTACTTAGTCTATCACCAGAGCACCAGTCTCTGTACACTGTAAAATCGCCCATCAAAGCACTCACCTTTAGAAAAAAGAACTGGCCATTTTCATTAGCTCCCACAGCACTGTTGTCTTCTATTTTAGTAAATAGAAATTCAACTTTCTTTCCATTTTTTTTAAGTTATCAGATAACTGCTGCTCTTAGAGGAAATGAACACTCAAGAAACAGCTAGAGTTCTTCATGTCTTTAAGAGAAAACACTTTTAGCTTTATGTGTTGTTCTATGAATTCATGATGGTATAAGTACTAAATAGATACACTTTAAATAATTTTAAGGTTGTAATTTATGAATCATAGAGTACTGACAGGTTAAAAGCTTTTTCTTGAATTTTCTTGAATGCATTATCAATTTTAACCCTCGAGTCCTTCTTTATTTAGAAGCCACTGCTTGGTGGCAAAGGTTTATATTACAATATTCTAAATACAAAGAGGTAAATGTATTATAGAAATTTATGAATGTGAAAGGTACAAAAGAGATTATTACAGTAAATGTATAAAAGATTGATTTCCCTGCCTCTCACCTCTGGGACTCAATTACATCATCATCTGTCAACATTTTCTGGTATCCACTTTGGATGGAACACTTTTTACTAAGTGCTACCTGATGTACACACAAAGTAGCAATTGACCTTACATCTTGACACCTCAGCATCTTCCCAGGCTTGGAGCCAGGTGTAAGAGAGCTGGTACAACTGTAGGTGCCCTGTGTCTGCAAACACCCATATAGCCATGCCAAGATATTCATCAGTAAATTGCTGATTTATCCATTCAACCAGATCATCAGTGTGTTTAGGCCCTATGCTTGGTAAGAATGAAAAAAAAAAAAAAAGATTTGGTCCCTGCTTCAAGGAGTTCTACCTACTTAGAGTCAGGTTTGTCGAAAATTAAAATACTGTGTGAAAAATGGTGCACGAGGAGAGAAGGCTAAGTGTGTGGGAATCAAGGAAATCTTTCTGGACAGGTGGATGATGCTTGAACTGATTCTCAAAGAATGAATAGATATTTTTAGCCAAACCTAGCATTCAAGGAGTCACTCAATAGAGAGGATGCTGCCTGTGTTCCTCCTAGAACTAAGGACATTAAGGAGAAAAGGATACCCATGTTCACCCCCCACCCCCGACACAATATGCCTTCACTTACTTCCTCATATATTAACCCCAAGAGACACTGTAAAATAAACTCTCCCCAAACTTTTCCACCACTAAAATTTTTCTTCTCAAACTTATAAAGACTTTGATAATTAAATTCTCCTATTTTTTAATATATTTAAATGCATACTGAGGAAAATTATATATTCCTAAAGGTAGACCTGTGCAACATTTTACATTTATACAATTCCTAGGGTGATATTACATTTGTATTTTGTGCTTAAAAATTCTTGCTGAATTGAGGCTGAGGCTGTGGCTCAGCTATAGAGCACTTGCCTACCATGTGTAAGGCACTGGGTTCGATTCTCAGCACCACATATAAATAAATGAATAAAACAAAGAGCCATGCATCTAAAAAAATATTTTTAAAAAATTCCTGTTGAATTAAATAGTAATTATTAAAATTGTTTTAAGAGATAATTGTCTAGTCAGGATTCCCATAATAGAGCTGAAGATTCTTCGTCACTCCATTGACTTCGGTAATTAAAAGTTCTGAAATGACAAAAACAGACCATCATGTGGTCACCAATTCCCTGAGGATCCGGCTCTTGTTCAGTGTGGCTACTGCTCTCACTTGCCAAGGAGCAGTTTTTAGACCATCCCTTACCTGTAGATATTCAGAAACCCCAACCAGGTCTATGAAATGGGATCACAATGACTATACAGGACAGCCTTCTCTGCGTGCTCTAGACCTTACTGAAACTCCTCCTAGTGATTTGTTCTAGGTGTCTCTCATCAAATGTGTGTCATTGAGTAGACACTGGCTGACCCTATGACATGTGCCCTTTTTTGCCTGTTTTGCTCCAGCTTATTGTGTTGATGTCACCTGTCACCAAGGCTTGAAACAAAACCACCAATCCCTATCCAAAAGTGCTCTCAGTCCTGTCAGTACCCACTCAGGGTGCCAAGTCAGCCTCTGATGACTTCCAAAGGCTGCTTCAGAGCTGCAGGTGCCCAATGTGTCAGAGGTACTGATGTGTGTGCTACTGATATGATGCCCAGTGTCTTCCCTTCAAGGGCACCTCAGCCAATGCCAACAAGATGTTCTGCCAATGCCGCTGAAGCCTGCCAATGTGGGTACCATTGCCAGCTGCCAGGGCCCAGTGTCGAGGGCACCAGTACTGCAATATGGCACCATCTCTGCTCACTGATAAAGCTGCTGGTGCCAATTCTGCTAACTCTCTTTGTTCCCAATGTCCCAAAAATGTTTCATGATATACTTCTTTTATTGAAGCCTTTTCATCTTAAGGCAAGGTCCTTGGGACCTGAACCTTATCCTGGTCAGAGTGCCAGATCCTGAAATCTATCAGAATCACCCATTCTTTCTGATACTCATCTATTGTCTTTTGAATTAAATGCATCTGCCTTGACTTCTCAATTTGAGCAGAGAGTCTTTTGAGGCCCCTGAATTCTCTACTGAAAACAGACCCCTGCAAGACCAAGCCTGCCAGTCATGCATAAATTCCCACACATAACAGATGAACGCAGTTCTGTTCAAGCTGAGATCCATACCCCACAGCTGTAGTCATCAAGCTGACAAACTCCAAGCTCATATTAGAGAACAAGGAGCATTTTATTTTGTGTTTTGGGAAATCGTGCCAATCTACCTTTAAAATATGTCTGAAATTTGACTATTGTTTGCCACCTTTATTCCACGCCACCAATCTCTTTCTTCTGGACTACTTCCACAGCCTCTGAAAAGCCTCCCTTTCAGCTGTTCTCGGCACAGCCTCCAGAGTGATTTCACTGAAGCACAAGCCAGATCAGGCCACACTTCTGCTCAAATTCATGCACTGGCTCCCTGTTTCCCTCAGAATGAAAGCCAGAGCTTACCAGGCCTTCAAGGCCTGGTTTAATCTGGCCACCAGTTGCCCCTTTGACCTGCTCCCCTTTGCTCTGTGCCTGCATGCACTGCACCATCCCCACTGGTAACCTTGTTATTCTTGGATCACACACTGGCCTCCCTCCTTCCTGAAGGCCTTTGCTCTATCTGTTCTCTTTACTTGGAATCCTCCCCCCCTCCCCGGCTAGTTGCCAACACAGCCAATGTGCCATCTTCAAATCTTTAATCAAATCTTACTTTCTTAATGAAACTCCCCCTGCACCCTATTTAGTCCCTCACCTCCCTCCACCACACCACTCTCCAACATTCTGATCACTCTGCGGTGCTTTCTTTATTTCCAATATTTCTATCACCTAACATAATATACATGCAAAATATACACTTTATTTCTTTATTATTATTATTATTAGTTGTTATCTGACTCCCCCACTTAGAACATTAGCTCCACAAGAACTGGTTATCTTTTCGAGTTTTGGTCACTGGTATTTCCCACATAGTGCCTAGAATATAGTAGGCACACTGTTAGTATTTGTTGAATGAGTGGATGGGTGAATGGATGGATGGATGGTTCCATTTTTAACTCCATAAGTGAATGTGCATATAGTAATTTTTGACCACCATGTGAATGGTATCCTTTGTAGTATTCTACTCAGGCAGAACATAAGTTATTCATTTGTATACTTCTAATTGGTTTTGTGGTACATATATCTGTTTGAAGTACTTCAGTGGATGATGTTATTATGCACATGCCTGGAGGCTGTAAGCAAGGACATGGCTTTTAAATATCAAATAAATAGAACTGACATTCAAAGCATTCATTATCTTTTGAAGACTCAAGTTTGGGAAAATTAGTTGAAACTAAAATCATGCAGAAGACTCTCCTGATTGATAGTAGCATTTAAAGTTTCTGTTTTAAGAGGAAAGCGGTATGCTATATTAACCACCAAATAGCTTACCCGAATGTCAGAAAACATGTACTGCAGATAAAAAAGAGACCCAGTGCCTTTTTCTAAATATAGTTCACATCACTGGTAGAGCTTGAAAATGTGAATGACGGGGAGCATTGTTCAGCACCTTATTCTAGTTGCAATAAATCCTCAGTTCATCTTTAATCTGAGCCTTTGCTTCATAAAAGAGCTTTGCAACAAGGAAATAAATCAAAACAAATAGTGATGTTTAACAAAGAGCTTGAGGGTCAGCATTATCTCAACAAGGATTTTAGAAATAAGAAGATGATAGAAAAAATTCCATTTATTGAATTTTTAAAAATACACTTTTTAACAAAAGCTTTAGGGAAGAATACAATAAAATCATTCATTAAAATCTTCCAACCCCAGAACCACATTTATGCATGTCCCATATATGGCTTTATAGGTCTTTTAGTACACAGTGCACACCAATCTTGCATGACAGACAGCTGTTCTCAAGTGATGCTACAGATAGAGTTACTCTTCATGTGCAGAGATGAAACTGAAAACATTAGTGCCTGACTAATAGACCACTCACACTGTTTACAAAGCAATAAATTGTTTTTGTAATTGTTGCTATGGTTATTTTCCCAACCATGGTTTGTAGCTATCTATGTTGGCTACTTTACTGTTTTAATTTGTTATTATCCTGTACTTCTGACCAAAGGGGATGCCCCTTGTCCCTAACGGCTAGAGGCTAGACTTGTCTGTCTAATGCCTCTCTGATGATTCTGTCCTGCTGAAAAGTTATTAGCTCCTGAATCATGAAAACACTTCTTATCTATGCTTCTTCGTTGTCCATTGTTCTACTCCCAGTTTACTCCATGATCTGACATCAAAATTAGAGGGACCTCGGGCCTTTCCTGGGCTAGGTTTTAATTTTTTTCTCTTATTCATGAAATAGAAAACATGGGACATTAAGAGACAGTGTCCAGTCCAAAGTGTTTTACTTTCCCTTCTTTCTCCAAAACTGTAATGCCAAGTAATATCCAGATAACCTCTTCATTGTTCCTTCTCTATGTCTAAAGCTGGGCATCTTCAATTGTCTGAACAGTTCAGGGACCCCAAATCACTGATGCTTGGCTGTTGGTGTGGAAAACAGTTAGAGGGGTTATTATTTTCTATAGTTGAGTCCAAAGCAACATTCAACACAATTCTCTTACCTCTGAGAGTTAAGGTCCTCTCTATTCTTTTGCAGAAATTGTATCCAAAACAGAGTCTAATCTGCACAGAAAGGCTTCAAGCCAGTGTTTTATTTGTACACAGACCCCTTCCTTGCCACTGCCACACAACACAGAGACCTTAGACCTTGCTTCCCCACAGCAGTCACAGCATATTCGTATTTCCCACAGAAGGAATATCATTTCATGGAGTACCAAGTTCTCAGACTCCATAAACAGAATTTCCCCAAACATCACCTAAAACTCTTCTCAAGTGAGATGACCTAAATTAAGTCACTTGACGGCCTTTAAAGCCCCATGTAACTTTTAGATGATGTTCTTATCATTAATAGTGCTATGCATCTTGTAGACATGTCCCTTCCAGCAAAGTCTGCACTGACATAGCACTTGGATATTGATAGGTGGACTTTTTTCTGGGGTCCCAGAGTCAGTGGATCAGCTTTTTTCTTTCATGTTCAGTCAGTCTTTTAAGAGCCACTGATGAAACAGCACAGTGATGTCTAAGCCCAGTTCTCTCAGCCTGCAGGAGATCTGATCCTCTCACCACTTGATAGACCTGCATTTGGACTTGGCAGCACACTGTCTGCTAGCACCACTTGTCCTGGTTTATTTTCAGGGCTGCTGTTAGCTTGATTCTTGGGTAGCAGCAGGACAGAGAAGAAGAAGGTAGAATAAGGAGCTGGAATAAGGGAGGTACACAATGATATCAGCTGTGTATATTACAAAAGCTTTACCAGGCAGGAAGTCTGAGATCTCAAAGCATATCCAGGTGGGAAAAGAGAAGCCACGGGTATATTAAGAGCTGAGGCTGGCACATCAGTGATATTGGCACAGGTGAGCTGATAGGTTTGTATGTTTGTATCTGGAAAGTGGCGTGCCACATGCAGACAGCCATGGACCCCATAGGGACCAGCACCAGAAGGTCGCAAAGGTACTTCACCCACAAAGAGCTCTCACCAAGTATAAGCCTTAGGACTTCCAGATGTTTACTGTGTTTAACACAAAGATTACTAATCCTAAAGTTAGCCCCAGCTATCCCCCCTGGCTCTGTCATTTTCAAGAAAGGCAAGTGAAAGCCCCCAAGAAAAAGACAAGCACTCTCCATCAATCTTCAGGCCATTCCTGGACCCATTCCTGAGTCCTCACTTTTGCCCCTTTTAATGCCTTTTCCTTTGTGATTTCTAAAACTATCCTTTCTCTCCTTTTCTTCTCTTACAAACTTCCCAAAAGGATAGCTTAGCCTGAAGTTTCTATTTGCTCAGCCAGGTGCAGCCAGACTTCTGTGTTTTACTCAGTCACATCCCCTCTGACCTCTTTGCCAGATCCCCAAACACTTCTTCTCCCTCATCTTCTTAGACTTTTCTGCAGCATCCCTCATTACTGACCAACCCTCCTTGAAACTCAATTTCTTCCCCCTACTTCTCTTCTAGTCTTGACTTTTTTGATTTTTGTTTGTTTGTTTGTTTGTTTCTTTATTGTCTCCTGAGTATACTTATCTTTTCCTACTTTCTTGAAAGTTTTGGTTCATTCTTAGGCCAATCTCTTCTCATACTCTGATCACTCTGCAGTCTCGTCTACACATGATTTATGATAAAACATAATTATTGAGTGCTTCTGTCTTTCTCTGTGCCAAGTACTATGCTAAATTCTACTTGCATAATTTCACTAAATTCATATGATAACTCTCTCAGTTGTTGATATTCTTTTTGTCTCGCATATTACTAATCAAAAAATGATGCTTGGCAAGGAGGAGTAGTTTCCTCAAGGTCATGCAACTATAATTGGGGCATCCAAGATTCCCACCTGTGCTGCTGACAGTGCCCAAGGTCATATGATTCTCCAGACTTCTTAAAATTTAAGATGTGATTCCAAGCATCTTCAATTTATTTTCTTCCTTGGCTGAAAACAATACCATGTACTCAGATATCTAAGCTAGAAACTTGGGGTTTTTTCAAATCCCCCCATTTTATACCTTGCATAATTGTCAGAAGGGGTGATAATATGATTGACAGAAATATGTCAACAAACACAGTTAAAGGAAATGAAGCAACACATGTGAACATTTATGGCTACACAAAACAAGAGAAAATACAATGTACTGTCAATGAAGTTACAGACTCCCTATGAATGTTCTGTATGACAATTATTTTCAGTTACGTTTATATTGAAGGGAAGCTATGCAGATGAAACAAGAAGCTTCATAGTATAGTGGTTTAAAGAATAGAATAGTCCTTTGTCTCATATCACAGTTCTGAAAAAAAGCAGTCCAGGTTTACAAGTTGGTTCTGCTCTATGCAGTTCTGGAAGGATGCAGGGCCTTTGATCTGTTCCTCCATCATCCTCTAAAGTACTGCTACTCCAAGAATGATCCATGGACTGACAACATTATTATCATCAGGGAACTTGTTTTAAAATGCAGAATTTCAGATATTCCTTTCTACCTGTTGAATTAGAATCATATGTTAACAAGATTCCCCATGTGATCCTCATGAAAGCTGTGAGAACCATTTCACAAACTTGAGGATATTGTTATGCCTGTAGTCAAAGCTTAACTGAAGGCATTAATGTTCTAGCTCATGGGAAGACACCCCCCCCCCAAAAAAAAAAAAAAAAGCTAATCTAGGGCAAAGAAACTTTCAGTTTGGAGCTGACCTAGAAGTTAAATTTACATGCCAAGCTTTCATTTCATAGTCACAAACATATTCTCATAACAGCAACAAGCAAAAAAGCTAATGCACCTTGTCATTAGTTGGGCAGACATAAGCCCAATTATAAGCCCCATTATGTAAAAGAGACAGTTTTTGGTAAGCCATGGTAAGATCAGTCTTAACTGTGTAAAACTTTCAGACATAAAAAAAATCTCCCTAATACTTTATTGGCTTTTTGGAGTTTCTTATTATCTTGGTCAAACTACCATGCCAATGTCATAGTTTTTGCTTAACAACTGTTGCATTGAAAGCTACTTTTTTTGTTTAATCCAAAATCTATTTTACTGTATATTATGTCTCTCATTTTACTTCCCTCATCTCTTTTCCTGGCCTTCCTCTTGCTATAACTCCCGTCTTCTGGCTCCATCATTTTACAGAGTATTGTTTTTGTCTTCACAGACAAAGCTGATTTTAAGCAGATAGAATGATAGATTGTATATACATATATACATATACAGACATATATTATGTACATATATGATAGACCATGCTGAATATTCCAATAAAACTAAGAGATTGAGGGGGGAAAAACCTGTAGTTATCTCTAGTCTTATAAATATCTTCTAGATCAGTGGTTTTTAAACATTTCTTTTTAAACCACAGAAATCCTTCTTCCTCTTCTTGCCTGTGTAAAACATTTAAGATAGGAGCTACTTGGTTGAAGTGGAGCAAGCAGCTCAGAGCCTAGGTTCTCTCTCTCTCTCTCTCTCTCTCTCTCTCTCTCTCTCTCTCTCTCTCTCTCTCTCGGATGCACTAAGACCCCTGGAGAATACTCAGTGTCCATTCAGGCAGAACAAAGAAACAGGCAAGTTGTTCAGTAAAATATATCAATATATCTGAACTTTCCCAAGCCTAAAGCTTCATTATTGTCTCCAATTTCTGTCCCAGCTTAAGTTTCCCTAGACTTTGGAATTCAGCAAGCTAAATCAGATGGCCTTGTGAACCTCTGTTGCATATGCCTGCTATCTGCCCACCATTCTGCCTCTGAGATTACAAACTGTGCCTATCTCCCGCACATGCGTATTTCTGGCCTGGCAGCCCTGAAGCTATCTTTTCCTAACTCTTTCTTGCCAGATGTTTATGTGAGAAAAAAAAGTTTAATCATTGCTAATTTGAGAAAGCAATTGCAGTACTACCTGTGGGTACTGCTAAAGTCATAAGAAAAATCTGAGCACCATCTGACCTTTAGTCTATGTGTCCTATTTTTTTTTTTTGTCAATGGGCATATTTTTTTCCTTACTAGGCAAATTAATCAGATGTTAATTCAAAATTAATTCTTATACCATAGAATTATAAAGTTTAGGGTATACTGTAAAAAGAAGCTTTGAGATCATGGGTCCAACACACCTTCATTTATAAATGACAATGCTTGGAGAGGGTGAAGTAATGGGCCCCAAGTCACATAGCCAATAGAATCAAACTGCTGGGCTAGGGAAAAAGTTCACTACATTTTGTAATACAATGTACCACCTGGAATTGGCTCCTGATATATGGAGGTTTTAAATAGTTACAAATGTTATTATGGACCATAAAATAACCTTAATTTTGATGACATGGAGAACAAAATATGTTTCCCCCTAAATGGATACCAAGCCACAGAAGTGAATATGTCATTTTCTTTCCATATGTTCATTAAATAACAGGTACTTAGCAAATGCCTGTCAAGTGTGAGATGCTCTCTTGGACACTTTAGGGACTAAAAAATGGGTAACACCTTGTTTTGTCATCAAAGGATAGACAGTCCAATGAAGAAAATACTACTCTCTAAGTAGTATTGAAATCAAACTCAAATATGCTATAATAGAATCATATGTAAATTTCTACAGACATCTAGCAGAATACTTGATTAATTTTTACTTGATAATAAGGGTAACGTTACAGAAAGCTTCACAGAGGAGGCAATGTTTAAGCAAGACCTCCTAAGGATGAATTTTGATGGGAGAAGAGGTGGAAACAGTGTTTCTGGAAGAGGAAATGGCATGAGCAAAATACGGACATGCACTAGAAAAATGTATCTTGGTTCTCAAGAGGAGAAGTCAGTTCTTGAAAATACCTCCAGAAATAAGGGCAAAAGCATTACAAACATGGAAAATTATATTAGCAAAGATATGGTTGTGCTTTGTGTGGTGCATGTTCAGAGAATGGCTAGCAATTTAATGTTTAGAAATACCCATGTGTCTATTCACATTTATTAGGGTACTTACAGCAGAGTTGTGACAGATCCCAGTTGGCCTTGAATGCTAGAATAAGACACTTGGACTCTCCTTAAGAAGGAGCCACTACAGGTTTTTTGCAGACTTACGTGCCTTTTAGGAAAATTAATGTAGTAGCAAGATAGAAGCTGAGCAAAGATGGGAGGCCAAGTGGAAGGTTATTGCATTAGCTTTTGCAAGTGCTAACGAGAACCTAAACAGGGTAGTGATGGTAAGAACTGAAATAAAGGAACAGATGGGAGAATTGCTTTGGAAGAAATTATTGTGCAGCACAGTTACCATTCTGCATATCATTAAATATGTGTCAAGTTAATTTTGCAACTTCATTTGGCTCTAATAGTTTCCTCTCTTCAGGTATGCAGAGCCTTCATAATTTATTGGTCATCTGTTCACATATTTTTAATTAAGACTTATAATTTCCATGAGGGAGACTATGACTGTTTTGTTCCCTACTATTTCCACAACATTCATCAGAACAGGCACTGATTAAATATTCATTGAATGAGTGGATGGGTGAATACTGCCCTGCACACATCCACATGCCCACTCCCAGGGCCTCTTCACCTTTGCACTCTACCCTGCTCCTTCTCTCATCCTCCAGCAGGCATTTCCCTCCCTCTCACTCTTTGAAGTTGGTCTTGCCTTTATGAGTAACCAGATTACTGCACAGTCTGTGTCCAGTGAGACACTGATGCAGGGGTGTTTGTTTGTTTATTTGTTTGTTTGTTTGTTTTTGCAATCACTGCCTTCGACCAAGCTCATTTGACTTTCTTTTTGCTGTTTCTTTATATGATCTCAGTCATATCCAATGACTTTCTTGTCATGTAAAATATTGAAAAACGCAGTGCTAATCTATTTTAAACCTCTAGTTTTATTTCCTTTGCTCCCCACTCCCAAGTTTAGCCTTCTCTCAAGGGACCGGCTTCTTTTTTCTGATTCTAAATTCCCTAGTGGAACAAGAAGGATGGGTTGGGGAAAAGGAAAACTTTTTTATACTTAATTAGGTTCACTTTGAAATTGTCTAATGTGTTTTGTTCCCTACTATTTCCACAACATTCATCAGAACAGGCACTGACTAAATTTATTCATTGAATGAGTGGATGGGTGAATTCTGCCCTGCACACATCCACATGCCCACTCCCAGCTAACACTGACCATCCATATCTTTTTAACAGGCAATTACTGATCTCTTGGGGGAAAGCCCATGGGGATCCCATTTTACAGTTTTCTGGAAGGAACAACTGACTCTTCCTAAGGAGTTCCCAAGACACTCTAAGCTTGTCCCCAGTATCCACTATTGGTGGTCAGCTTCTTGAGTGGGCTAATAGCAAAACTTTCCTGCCAGGCTCTCAGTTCAATTCCACTGTTCCTTTCTATCTTTCTTCTTTTCCTACTTCCACTTATTTCCTTATGTCAATTTTAAGAGTCAGAGCAGTTCCTGGTGCTTGGGTGACTATTTAAGTTAGTAGAGCTAGTTTATCACTTCTTAACAAGTCCTGGAGAATGTACATGGCCCCAGTGTTTCTAATTAACATGAAGGTACTTAATGTATTTGAACTCTCATTTTGAGTCCTGGACTCCAATTGTATACACGTGCATAACTTTCAGTTTTTGTGAATGTCACTAAACTTCATTTTTCAAACCCTGAGTTGCCATTTACATTTGTAGATACTGTGTAGTGAATATAGAGTAAGCTTCACACAAATATTTAATGAATAGCTGAAATAGGTCTGGTGTGCCAATGTAAAAGTGAAATACAAAAGTCTATGCATTTTGAACTCTAGGGCAAATAATGAATTGCACTGTAACTTTAAAATAGAGAGCGTTTAATCCTTGAAATGGAAATTAGATTGGGGAGTGGAACAACAGAAAAGAGGAAAGGAGAAAAAGTAACTAGAAAATGAAAAAGTAAGAAGAATCTCAAAAATGAGAATTCTGCATAGTGACAGAAAGCTCACCATGCTTAAGATTGAAATCTGAATCGCTGACATCAGGCTAATCTTTTCTCTGCTCACAAATCAGAATCACATAGATTTCCATTAATACTTATCTCCTTAAATTTGCAGGAAGAGAAAAGTCTATGACGTATTTTGCCCATTTTCACTGTTCCCACCAGGTATTTCACTGAAGGCTGACATCAGGTTAATAAGCTGGCAGCTATCCTTAAAAATCCAAGACCAACAGAATGGCATGCAAAGAGTTTTAGCAGTGAGTCACTTCAAAAACCAGGAACCACAAATTCAACTAAAATTTCAAATAAAGGCTAAAGGACTAGAATAATCCATACAAAATTTTAAACCCAGAAGTTCCTTTTGCTTAAGTTATTTTCATATTCCAATTTAAACTCAGAAACATTATGTTGCTGTCACACTTCTTTGTTCTCCTAAAGTATTAAAAAAAAAAATCCGTATATAGCTGACAAAAAATAGGAGCCTGTCTGCCAGCAAGTTCTCTATTCATGTCTAACATACTGTAGAGTCAACGCAGAACACATGGTCTTAAAACACTCAAAAGCCTCTTTTTAACTGGCTTACCACAGCAGTATGTTTCTGCAGCATGTTTGCACTACCTACAATACATGTCTTGCATAAGCATGAATTCCTTTTAAATGTCTCAAGTCATGCAGTATTTTCACATGCTTTGATGTTGTGCATATGAAAATTATCATCTATATTTTGGAAATGCGGTTCCATGTGCCTTCAGCCTTGAATACCGCTCAACTGACACCATTTTTAATTTCAGCCAACAAAATGACAATAATTTCTATAACAGAAGTTTGACATATTTCATTCTCTCAAATACAGAGTTAATTTAGCCGCTAAATTGGAAATTTCTGGGTGTAGTTTTGAAAACTAATTCAGCGTGAAAATTACTAATGATTTAGAATTGTGCATGAAGAATTTTCATTTTCCTTATTTCCTTATCCAGAAACATCTGATACTTCACAGATAAATTTGCAAGTGGCAAGATGTGTTCTGTTGTTGAAACATAAGGCAAACAGTTTAAATCAGTCCTAATGTGATTTTCTTAATTACAGATGAGACCCATTGGTCATGATGGTTACCATCCCACCTCTGTAGCCGAGTGGCTGGATTCCATTGAACTGGGTGACTACACCAAAGCCTTTCTAATTAATGGCTACACATCGATGGACCTTTTGAAAAAAATCTGGGAAGTTGAACTTATTAACGTAAGTTGGTCTTTTACTGACCCCTTAGTCATTCAAACCTTGATAAATAAGATATTATTGCAGGCAGGCAATTGTTTTTCTTTCTCTATAATGGTTTGAATCCAACAAGGATTTACAGGTAGGCCATATGTTTTGAATTTTTGATGTAGGGAAGGAACTAAGACATAAAAAGAGGACTCTCAGGGTGTTTTGCATTATCTGACAAGACCTTCCAAGCATTTGAGGTTTTCCACTTTAGGAAATTTTGGCAGTTTAAGATATGAATATGATAGCAAATGGTCTCCCATTCTGATCTTTGCTCATATTCACTGTTAAAGGTTTAAATTCTCATATTTTCTATGTTATATTTCCTTATCTTTATTCCTTAACTTCACATACAGATCTCATGCTTGAAGAAGACTGCTTTTGCTCTTTCTACTTAGGCTGCTGTAATATAAACTTTTTATTTTCTAGAGTTGGTGTTCAATCAAATGTTGACTCTGTTTTATTCATACATTTGACATAGATTTCCTATAAAAACGGGCCAACAATATATGTCACCATATATTCCAGCCCAAAGAGATAATAAATCTGCATAAATGATTTTGATACCCTTCTTGTTTCATTTTTACTTCTATTCTTTCCTAGAGAATAAATGAAAGAACAAGATGAAAATATAAACGATCATTTGTCTGAATTATATTTGGCATTATAAATGTTTCTTTTTTCCCAAAGTGACTGAGAGAAATCACTTAATTATTTAGAGATTTTTAAAGTTTCATAATGATTGGGTAAAAAGGTGTCTGTAAACTGAGAGATAAGATAAAGAATATCTGCTGGTTGCAAAGTGCTCTGTTCTACTCTTTATGCCACTTTCTCTCTAAAAGTACAGTTTTTTTACAAATTACATGTCATTAATTAAGCTATCATTTAAGATAGATATTATTGTTAACTAATAATTCTTTGCTTTTAAGTCTATCTTAAAAATATCTTTTCTAGAATACCCTATAGAAATTGTTCTTGAATTTTAAATTCATATTAAGTTGACAAACTCTTGGTTTCAAATTTAACATAAGCAACTCTTTCTTGACCTTTTGCTGCTTTTCCCTTCATAAAAGCTATCTTTATCAAAAGAAAACTCACAGTCTGACTAAAGCCTCTGATTAATTTCATTCTTAGTCTGTGTAGCAATGGAAATGAATCTACATGCTTTGGTTTTTGTCAAGCTAAGCTTTTTGGTTGTGTCAAGCTAAGATTTCAATTCTCTACTAAGAACTTGTCACTGATATCATAGCTACTAGTCATTTATTAAAGGGGGTATCTTCCATAGATCACAACAGGTTTCCAAGTTGAGTGGTAACCCAAATATCCCTATAATATGCTCTGAATAAAACTTCTCTCCACTAAAGAGCAAATATTCATGAGAGGTAGCTTGTGAGTTATGTTATTAGCAGTTAATCCCCACTGAGAAGAATGGCTTCCAGTAGGACTCTAGAATAACATGTTTTTATTGAAGCAAGGATCATTTACAACATGAGGCTATATATCTCTCAAAAATCCAAATACTTGGTCCAGTGTTGAAGATGGGGACTTGTATGCTCACTTCCCCCAAGGCTAAAGTTACCAGTGGCCGAGAGATCTCTGCACACAGGACTTGTGCAGTGACTGCAGGACAGTGATGCTACAAAGACCCTAGGTTTACTGACAGGACTTGGGGGCTGATCCCAAACACCTTGAATGCAGAGAGAATTTGAGAGAAGGCAAATTTCAAGGATTTTCCCTTCAACTAAATTTGTTGCACTACAATCTGACTTGGATCTAGGACGAAGTGCCTTCTATAATTGTTGTATCAGAATTTGAAAGCATAGTTACTGTGTTTAGACCTTGAAGCCACACCCTTCTGACTTGAAGTACACTACTGCGTCTACTACCAACCAAGAACATTTTCCTTAGACTAAATGGATTGAATTTAAATTCCTTGTGACATCCATATGGGCAGGTTCACACTGTTAATGGGGAGACTTTGCAAGTCATTTAACTCAGTGGATATACTTATTGTGGACAAAAACTTATCTGACCTTTAGACATAGAAATTAGAAAACCAAATTTTTATACCCACTACAGTTGGGATGCTTTGGGGTTGTTGGGATTCTCTTGTTTTAAATGAGAGAGGTGATGTGTCTCCTTCTTGACTTAAAAAGTTTTTGACTGACCTCAAATTTAGTCCTCAAATTCATCAGTTTATCCCAACTCATGAGGGAAGGCAAATTCAAGACTTTAATTGATCACAAGTAATGAGGAAATGCACCCAAATATGATATAATCTCTTATATATTATTTGGACATAACATCCAATACTAAGTACCCATCATTTATTGATTTGTAGGCTAAAGGGAAGGTATAGTCGTCTTGATTTTGATTGAAGCCTTTTAGGGAAGTTCACATCTTGAATCAATGCTGACAGTGGCTAGTTTTAAGGAAGCCAAATTTCTCCAAGAATTATCCTTTGTGAAGTTAAATAGAGAAGTTCAAGTGTAGGCTGTCTCTGATACAGAGATCAGCTGGTGGAGGGAAGAGAACAGAGATTGAGGAGACAGACTGCTGGTATGATTATAAATAACTTCAGCATCACTATACAGTATTGCATCTAGTGTGGCAAGGTATTATGGTTATTATTAGAAAAATTAAATATGCTATCATCAGTATAATGAATTTAAAGTGTTTCAAAGAGGTAATAAAAACTATACAAAGTTGTTCTTGAAAAGCATAAATATATATTTGAAAATATAATATTTCAAAAAACTCCCCCAAATATTTCATGGGAGATATTATTGCCTTTGAAAACCAAGGTTATCTGAATAAACTAATAAGGGTTTTAGGTGCAAAGCTACGCAAAGTATGGGATGAGAAAGAAAAGTGGAAAAATCTTACCATTAGCACTCTTAGCCTAGAGAAATTAAACACAGAGAAAGTCTTAAGACATGAAGCATTGCCAATTTTACAGGTCTAGGTTTACCTCAAATTAAAGCATAAAATATAGGCCAGTAATTGTTCCCTTTATTCCTAATCTGTGCTTCATATTCCAAAGATGATGTTTTATCAATAGTTCTGTTTTTCTCCTGTGACTGCCACTATCATTAATAAGATCATGCTCTCAATTTTATAATGATATTTTAGTGTTAAAATATGAATACATGGGAGAAATTGTCAGGAAAATTGTTCCCTGTGCAGATGCCAGCTGGTTCAACCTCCAGTTTGAATTATTGTCCCTCCAACGGCTTGTTAAGAGAACTAATGACTAGTTAAGAGTGCACAAGTACATTCATTTTTTTTTTCCAACTCAGAAGTTACTCAGGGCTGGCATATGGTATTGGTAAGATCTCACAACAGTTCCATCTGCTATTGAAAACCACAACAGCCCTACATGGGAAAAAATTTAGAAAGAAGATAGACATATTTCCTCCATGAAATGTGTAAGGATTAATTATGAAATTAAAAATAACTAATGACCATGCAAATAACCTGTTTTCCATTTTCTAGACAAAAATGTATTGATATTATGAGAAACAATGTTAATTTCTCTTACTACTGTGTATCAGCTAAGGGGGCTTGGAAAAGACTAAATAAATTTGAACACTGTCCAATTTATTAACTTGTGAATCTCAGTGCAGAACATATGATTAATTTGTTCCTAGGGGCTTTATCACTGTTTACCAAGGAAATCATCCTAGCCCAGGCTTATTATATCCTACAATATTGAAAATGATGAAAGTACCTGTTGAATTGACAAAATTGAATTCAGGTGTCAGTGCATTCTTAAATCCCTGCTCATAAGTATAGAATAGCTTTTAAAAGTTAATGACAGTGATTGTTTCTTTTTTTAAAAAAAAAAAACCTTTGAATACAAACAAATAAAATAGCTAAATACATGTGTCCTATGTAAGTTATTTCACACGTCCCATGGAAATAAGTGAGAATAATTTGCCAACAATAAAAATTTATTGGAGATCATTTGCTTCTGGCCTAATAGATGCAGAAATTATTCTTGCATTCATTAGGACTATGAGATTTCTTTTCTTTTCTTATCAATGTTATTGATTTAATTTCTACCTTTCAAGAGAAATTTTATGATAATCTAACCACTTAGAGATTTGCTAAGACATTTTCAAAGGAAACTTGATGGTTTTGCATTAATTCTTTGATAATGTGTCTCTATTTGCTTTAAATGATGTAGTGATATCATTCTATGAATATCAGATTTAGATTCATTACTTGCTTTGATGTTTTTACTTCGTGATCAGAATTATAAGCTCCTACCCCTAACTATGCTATCCTCATTGCTCTAACTTCATTGTTCTCTGTAAAACTCGTGAGTGTGTGTGTGTGTGTGTGTGTGTGTGTTGTATAAAGGCAAATGGTAATTTATGCTTATAACCAAGAAAAATAATCAGCAAATTCACAAATTGTAGAGGAGGATGAATGTTCTAATTCCATTTCCAAACCAATTATTTTAAGTAAAAGGTTATGTCTTCACTACAGGACATTAATAAATGAGAAAATATTCATCTTTCCACACCAGGGAGGCTATATCAGTCAACACTTCAAATATTAACAACTTTAATCAAAGCTGAAGGCTTTCAACAAATGACCTGAAGAGCGTATTCAAGAGTACAGCAAACTTTATAAATTATCTGTGGATTTAAACATTTCATTTATACTCATATATATTACAGCTGGCTCCTCATAAACCTTCAGGCCAGCTAGTTAACAGAAGCTCAGCTTTAAACTTTTTCAGGCACGCATCAGGTTAGGCTCCTGGATTCCACCACCCTCACTTCATGAATGCATGCTGCAAGTCTTTCACAGATTCTTCTGAAGCTTCTGTCACTTGGCTCAAGTTTGGAAAAAGTGGCCTTATTCCTTCTCATATGAGATGAACAAGCTTATCCTAAGTAAATATCTGTATTCACTTTCTATGGAAAAATTACAGTTTTGTTCTGATTTTCCAGAAATTTCTACCTTAATTTTTTTTTTTTATTTTAGTGGACTTCTGCTGGGATTTTTCTCCACCAAGATTCCAAATTTCCTAATAAGAAGCCACTTCCATCCCTTGCCATTCTGCCTGAACATATGACCTAGATTTAAACTGTGCTTAGACTTCCAGCCTGTCCCCCCAATCCCCATGGGCTACAAAGTTCTCATCCTCAGAACCAGCTACATAATTTGGGCTTCAGTGCAAAATGAAAATACAGAGACCTTAGTCCAAAAATTTAAATACAGTGACTAGAAAATATGAAACCAAGCACAGGGCCCTTTGAAGGGCAGGAGGTTGTATAACTGCACAACTCACTCATCCTTGAAGCCAGCCTTGATCTTTATTTCATTGTGTATATCCATGCTTCTATCTGGTGTCATTTTCTTTCTACCTTCTTAAAATGGAGTGAGGCTGCTGGTGATCAGTTCTCTTAGCTTTTGTATGTCTGAAAAAGACTTTCTTTTGCTTTCATGTTTTTAAGGATATTTTTGCTGGGTGTGAAATTCTATGGTAACTACTTTAACAAATGTTGACACACTATGCTCTCTTCTGCATTATTTCTGATATGATAAGAAATCTGCCATTTGTTCCTCTGTGCATAATGTGTCTTTTTTCCTCTGGCTACACTTAAGGTATTCACTTTTTCACTGGTTTTCGTCAACTGGGTTATGATCTACATTGAGGTAACCTTCTTCCTGTTTCTTTTGTGTGATGTTTTTAGAGCTTCTCAGACCTAAAATTTTGGTCGTCATTTTTTAAAATACAGTTTTCTGTCTCTCTACTTCTCTCTGTACTCTTTTAGAACTCCAATTGCTTGTGTATTCGGCCATTTAAAGTTAGACCACAGCCCACCAATGTTTCATTCATATTTTTTTCAGTCTTTTTATTTTAATGTATCTCCTTGGCTCATTTGGATAGTTACTGTTGCAGTGCCTTCAAGTTTACTAATCTTTTCTTCTTATAAAAATTGATCTGTCATTATTACTATGAACTGTCTTTTTCATTGCAAAGGTTGCAGTTTTCATCTCCAGAAATTAGGCTTGAGTCTTTTTATATTTTTCGTGTCTCTATTTTCCATGTCTCTATTTAGTATGCTCAATCTTCCCTCGAAACTTATGGAACATATGGGATACAATTGTGATAACTGTTTTAATGTCCTTGTCTTCTAATTCTAACATCTGTGTCAGTTTAGGTTGATGTTTTTCCTCATTGTTCTTTGCATGTCTAGTAATATTTTTTACTGCATTCTAGATATGAATTTTATCTTGTTTAGTGTTGGTTAATTTTTTATCCCCATAAATATGCCTGAGGGTTGTTTTGGAACACACAAAAAAATTCTTTGATAGACATTGATCCTTTCAGATCTTGCTTTTAAGGTTTGTTAGGCAAGACTGGAGCATTGTTTATTCCTAATACTTCCCACTACTGAGGCAGGATGCTCTAAGTACTTGACCAATTCCCTTGGAATTTCAACGCTTTCCAATCTGAATAGTGATTAAACTATTACCAGCCAAGTTTGAAATTTTAGAACTATTCCCACTATTTCTTTTCAGTTCTTTTTTTTTTAACCTCACTTCCCATAGTTTCCTCTCATACATAGGTACTCAATACTCTCTCCTCTCCAATACTCTTCCAGCAAACTCTAGCCACCCTGGTCTCCCCAGACTCTCAGCTACATCTTCTCCAATCAAGGGGTCTTCCTCCTCTCTGCCCCATGGCCTGGAAATTCTCCCAAAGTAGCAAGCTTGGGCAGTTGTAGACATCATTGATTCCCATCTCTCAGGCATCACTGTTCTTTGTTGCCTTGTGTCCAATACTTTAAAAACCAGTGCTTCATTTATTTTGCCTACATTATTAGTTGTTTTAAGTAGGAAATAAATCTGATGCCTGTTACTCCATCTTGGCCAGAAACTGAACTCAATGCTTCTTACATTAATCCCTGAAGGCAAGGATCCCACACCTAAACAATTGAGTCAAAATTTTAGGGGCTGGAGTTGTGGCTCAGCAGTAGAGCACTCGCCTCCCATGTGTGAGGCTCTGGGTTTGATCTTCAGCACCACATAAAATAAAGTTCTTGTTCCATCTACCACTAAAAAAAGAATAGTTTAAAAAAAATTTTAGATAGTGGCACCTGGGCATCCAGAGTTTCTAAACACTCCAAAGTGACTTTCATGTGCATCCTGGATTGATAGCACTGCTATAATCAGTGGGAAGCCAAGAATTCTAATCAGAGAATGACATGATCAAAAGCAGTAGGTAGGGACCAGAAGCTGATGCGCCTAAGACAGGAAGAGCTGATTGTGAGGGAGGAAGGAACTGAGTCAGCAATTTTTTTATACAGTTATTCCTAGCATTGAATGTATTAGGTGGGATGGGGAAAAAAAAAAAACCTGTATGCCACCATGGAACCTGAGGGCATCCCGGAATTAGACACCCATACATACAGAGTCAGTTTTCATAATCACAACCCCATTTATCAAGAAGAGAATAAATTAGTATTCAAAGGAGGCAAGGGCAAATAGAATACATTTCAGAAGTGTTTTTTAACAGTAGCTAAAACTGCTTCTTTCAGACCCTTCAAAGACTCAGCCTCCATTATGTGAAAATTATACATACTGTTTATAAAGTAAAAGGTAGGACATACAGTGTGTGTCACAGTTTCAAATGTGCCCTCTCTTCTTTCATCTTTATCTTGGAATCAGGTCACTTTACTTTGAATCCTGTGTCTACCTTTTAGCATGTGATCTTAAAAAAAAAAAAAAAAAAGACCAACCCTCTCTTGGACTCAGTTTCTCTTTTGTAGAGAGAAGATAATAATATCTGTCCTGCTGGTTCTATGGATTTCCTGTGAAACTCAAAATCAAATGGCAGCTTTTTCTCATCCATTTCTTTTTCTTCTCTCCCTATTTTATTTTTCTTTAGCCTTTTCTTGCAGATGTCCCCAGATCCCTTTCCCAGAGGTAGAATGGAGCTGGTCTCTTGGGGCATAGTCTCACAGCTTAGTCGCCATTTGCTTCTCATACCATCACTCACCCTTGGGAGCCTGGTCACCCTGCTTGATGTGTTAACTCTGGTCTGCAGGAATTACTGCTCAGCTCTTTCCTCCCTCACTCCCAGGTCTAACCCCTTTCACCTGCCTCGAACTCTGTGATTCCAATTTGCCACCAGGCATCATCTTTTCCTATCAGCCTGTTCAAAATTTCACGGCTTGGCTTTACTCAAAATCCTTTCACTCCTGGAGTGGGAGAATATGAGAGGAAAGATACAGTTTCAAGATGAAGCTAAACATTTCCCCCACCTCCATTTTTTCCCCCTGACTATGTCTAGGTATGGATTTCTCGTGTCTTTTCCTCCCAACAACATAAGCATTTTCTCTTGACCTTTAACATTGACCTTGAGCCACTAGATTTCTTTGTTCTTGAAACAGAGGGCCTTGGGGAAGAACAGGGTAGCAACTCGGAAATTAGGGTTATATTCATTCTCAAATTATCATAAATCTAATCTAATCTAACAAATCTAAGCCCTTATAGAATCTTTCCCAAGTTGCAGCTTGTTGATTCCTAAATGTGGAAACTTCTGTTTTTAATGTAGCACAGTAATTCCTTTTCACTGAAACTATACTGATATTATGTCATTTCATCCTTCATAACAAAATGCTCAGATTTCTAATATGGCTTGAAGATTTTTGTTTAAGAAGACTTCTTGAAATATGTAGTACAGAACCTGTTATTAAAGAAATGTAGCTACATCGCTGTTAATTTATGGCAAACTAACTCTGTGCTTCTAGGAGATTTGAGAAGGGAACTATTCTAATAAATGGTTCTATAGTATAGGAATTAAAAAGAAAAAATCCCCCATAAATGCAAATACATACATAAAATGCAAATAAACACTGTTTATGCTGCTCTAGTGGAGAAATACTTTTGGTCCTACTTAATAAAAGATCTGAGATTATTCTGGAAAGATAAGCCTCTACTGTCATAGATGAAAGGGAAGACAGGTCTTTTTCCTTGAGGAAAACTATTAAGAATTTTGAAACCTAATATACAAGCTACCATGGAAGAGATTGACAATAAATAAAGACTGAGAGGAAATCATGAAGGTTAACACTGTCATCAAGGTAGGAGTATAAGATTTTTATAAAGCCATTATGGAAATAAGTAGAAGAGAAATAATGAGGCAGGTGATTTTGTAGCTTAGGGTTCATATCTATTTTAAAGATGTTTACGGGTCACTTAGAGTTTAAGTTCAGCTATTTTAGTAAAGAGATGTATTATGTTAAATTGCAAACCTGTGGCCTCAAATTCGTTTTGAACTCAAGGGAAAAGCTATTACTTTGAACCTCAAAAAGCATGCAAATCCCTTATTGTACAGACTTTATGCCTGACACCCTACCGCCACCTGGTGGCAACATACCTAAAGTACAGGACAAGATACTAAACTGAAGTTTCTTAAATGCAGAAACTAACCACAAAACTGAAATTATTCAGTGCCAGTTCTGTACTAATCTCTGATTGATTCTAGAATTAATGTAATAAATGATAAATCAACAGAGATGTAGATGTAGACATTCAGTCAAACATCAAATTTAAACACCATATAACTAAAATTTATTAATAAAATGGGGGAAACCCTCTATTATATATTCTATCAATTTGATTAATTTGAATAACAGTGCCCTTTTAAATATGTGCACATTTTCTAGTAACACATTTATCATCATTTATTATATTTTTATAGGTTGATTTTATAGACTATATCTGAATAGATTCTTGGAGTTTTAAAAATATTCTATTGCATAATAGTAGTAGGGGAAAATGTAAGCATTTTACAGCCTTTACTCTAAAAAAGAACTTCCAGTCTAATGAGGAAAACAAGACCTACACAAGCTTCAATAAGAGAACTGCTGAGAGGAAAACAAATATAAAAGTGGTTTCTGCATCTTAAATGGGAATACAGGGTCTTTCCTGATTGTAAGGGGTGGGAGGTAGAGGTGAGTAGCATAACAGGTGGGGGAGAGGCTCGAGTAGAGTAAGTCCCAAAAGCACAGTTCAAAAATCAGTCTTCAGAGATGAATTCCAACTACACATCACATAATTGGGATTCTACCTTAGGCAAGTCACTTGACCTTCTCTTAGCTTCCATTTCCTTGCCTCTGAAATTTGGATAATAACCTTATCCATCTTCCAAAGAATACTGTTGTCAGAACTGAATAAAATAACCCAGTAAAACATTTTGCACAATGCTTTGCAAATAGAAAGCACTCCATTTTTGTTTAAAGGAGTCCAAATGAAGGGACAGCTTCCAAGTTCCTAAGATTGATGGAAAGCACTATTAGTGATCTATCACCACAACAATGCTGCGTAACAACCTGTTCCAAAATGCAGTGCCTAAAGCAACAAGCTGTTCAGCTCATGAGTCTGTGGGTCAGCAGTTTTAGGACCAGCTTGACTGGAAATTTCTTCTGGTTTCAGCTGACTCCCTCACACTGGCAATTGGTCTGCTGGGGTCTGAGAGTCCACTGATCTGGGATGGTCTCAGCTGAGACAACTGGGATTTTATGTGCCCCATCCTCTCACATGCTATCACAGGCTTGTTCTGACAACCAAGAGAGAGAGAAACAAAAATATGCACCGTGTGCTTTCAAACCTCTTCTGGCTGCATATCTGATAACAACTGGCCAAAGGAAGCTCCATGGAATATTCAAAATCAACTTGGGGGGGAAGGATATAATTTACCTCTTCATAGGAGAAGCTGCAGATTCTCATAGTAGATGACTAGATGCAGGGAAAGATGAAGAACAGGACCATTAGTGTAATCAGTCTACCGCAGAAGTTGTGATTAGAGAAAAGGAGAAAGGACTTCAGAAATATTTAGTCCTATCATTGTTTATCAGCCTCTAATCAGGATTTGTGAAAACAAAATCATCTCAGAACATCTAAGACGATTAGAGGGGGGCCATGAGATAAAAAAGAATTACATGAGAACAACATTGGGGCCTTAAATATATGGAAAATTTTGGGGTCAGGAACTTCAACCAACACTCAGTAAATAGAGAATAATAACTCTGATGATGAACACACTGTATTATAGTGGAGTTGCCAGATCCATAAAAAGCTGAAGAATTGTTTATGGAATTTATTAGCTATCAAACTAAATTATTTTAGAAAATTAAACTCTAAAGTGTTTGTCTAATGGAGAATCATTATCATGCCTTGCTCAAATATCTCTTGCTCATCCACTCTGCCCAAAGCAGATATGCAACAAATATGTCCTTAATGGAATTTGGTTCCTTAGGTTAATTGAATCTTCTAGACAGGCACAGAGAATAATCATCTTAACAATGATAGGAGTTTCAGTACCTCCTCCTGCATTTCCCCTTCATTAAGTGCTAGTCTTTGTTCAGGATTTTTTCCTCAGACTCCCACCCCTGATGCTGCACTCTTGGATCATCGTATCATTTAGGGAAAGGCTTCAACTGGGACCTTCAAATAGATGGCTGCCAAGAATAGGTCTCTGGCCTAATTCCTGAGATCCAGGCTCTTAGCCCTCACATCATCATGTTCTCTCAGAGAAAAAGAGGCATCCCAAAGTCTTGGAGGAATCTGGGTCTGGAGCTAGACTGCCCAGATCTGAATCTTGGTTGTGCGTTCTTTATCATGTTTATTAGCCATTGTCAGCTCCACTCAGTGTAGATGTATTTTGTTTCCTCCTGTATCCCCAGCTCGCAGGACAGTGCCTACCACGCTGGAGGTCACAAATAATTATTTGCTGATTGACTGAGGGACTCTTACGTGTGAGACGGTATTCCAAGTGCTGTTCATCAGACCTTAACCTTAGAAGATGCACACGGTTGCCATTCCCATTTTACAGATGAGGTAGTATCTGAAGGGAACTGGTTGAGTGTTGATGAAAAAAGCATGGATAGTCCCTGATAATTTATATTCATGAGTATCTTGTACCGTGAAAGGAGTTACACCAGCTGGTCTTGAACCAGAAACACATCCAACAACAGAATGCACACCCACGGTCTTTTCCCTCATGTTCTCAGCTCCCAGGGAAATTTTCCAACAGTGCTACTAGGATGGCTGCCTTGGGGAGCTCCACTTCTCCCTCATGGTGGCCACTGGATAACACATGCTGCTCAAGATAAATACGGATGTGACTGCGAGGATGTAGTTATGATCACCACTACATATACATGCACACATACATATGTGTGTATATGTACAGAGAGAAACAGAGACAGAGCCTGAGAGGAAACAGAGACTTCTTTTACCACCTCCCAAATGCCAAAAATTAAATATGGACTTCCCTTCAGAAATGACACTAAATAAAGGAAACGCCATGCCCTGACCTACTTTATGCTCTGGTCCTTGGAAGTCTAGAAAGGTGGGGTTAGATGGAAAAGCTCAAAATAAATAAATATACTCCAGGTAGTATCCTTTCTCCCATAGTTCCCCCACCCCACTCCCCAAATATAGAAATAGATCATCCCACATACGTGTGTCTTCTTGGGCCTGGCCTTAGCCAAGAAGGGCAAGTTACAATGCAAATGCCTCTGGAGAGAACTAAACATATTAGTCATCCTTATTACTGTGAGCTACTGTGATCAGATCATCAGTGGTGTTTCACCTCACCAAGAAGTTCAGAATTTGATGCTTTGGATGTAGAGAATGGGAGGAGGGAGATTTAAGACAAATTTAGAACTACAGAGAAGCATTAGAGGAAAAGCAGGCTTTGGTGTGCTTAAGGCAGCAGTGTGAAGAAGAGGCTGGATTTGAGTTAAATTCAATGAGTCAAATTCAAGCTCTTGTTCCTTACCTCCTCTTAGGCAAGACACTTAACCTCTGTAACACTCCTTATATTTATTTGAGTTCTTCTCCCATCCCTACCAGACCCCAAATTCCTTGATGACCTGACTTCAGAAGGCCAAGCTATGTCCACCCTTGTGTCCCTCACAGTAATCACAAAGATTATTGGAAATGGCTCTTCAAGGTGGCGTCATCGAGCACAGATCTGAATGAACTGTGGGAAATGACAGTATTCCAGGCTGAGAGAAAAAAACCGCAAGGACACAACCCTGAGGCAGGAGCACGCTCAGCCTGTTGGAGGGACAGCAAGGAAGCCAGTGTGACTGTAACGTTGTGAGCAAAAGTCTGGTAGGAAATGATGTCCAAGAGTCGGCCAAGGAGCAGGCTTTGTGAGCTGCAGAGGGACTGGATATTTTCAGAGTGTGAGCATGAGCATCAGAGGGGTTCTGAGTAGGAGAGAGGTGGTTTGGTTTATGGTTTAAAGGCTCACTTGGCTGCTATGGAAAGAACAATTCTGGGTTTGGGAAGAGACAAGATGGTGGTGCCTGTACTGAAGTGTTTGTGGTGAAAGATGAGAATACCTGAGTCAAGATTTACAGTGAAGACCGAACTCATGAACTAGGGACTTATTTATTAGAAGAGAAATGAATGGAATCAAGAATAAGTCAAAGGTTTTGGGCCTGAGCTATTTCTTGAGATTCAGAAGGAAACTAAGAGTGAGAAAAATCAATGTTCCACAAGGATATGGTGAGTTGGGCTACATACCATTCACGTCACGTAAAAACATCCCGAAGCAATTATATATAGGAGTGTTCTTTGCATTTGAAACAAAATGAAGTTACTGACGATCATTGTGATCCATGGCCAGGAAAAACCAATGTCTGGCCAAACAAAACATTTCTGCACTTTGTACCCTACATAGAGTCTAGCCTTTCATGCAGAAGCTTTTCATCTCCACCACCAGCTTTTATAGTGAAGAGGTGGGGTATGATGTTCTTTCTCCACCAATACAGGCAAGCAGCTATCAGCCTGCTAATTGTCAAGATACTTGACTACATCTTTAAGACAGTTTCCTTCAGTAGACACAGAAGAATGACTGTGGACCCCTTAAAAAAATAAATAAAGGAACTGGCTTCACACATAGTGATTGACATGTTGCCAGTAGCCAAAGTGTGAATTATTTTATCTATTTCCTGCTGACATTCCTCATAATTTGCTGTTTCCCACAGATCTGAGAACACCTTAAAGGGAAAACCCTCAAGGTCTTTCGTCCTGATTTTCACAATCAGACATAAAATACTGTGATCTCTTTAAAGTGAATTTAAAAGAATTGCCTAAGCAAAGCTATCTTATTTTTCATTAAGACCATTATTTCACAACCACCTGCCTATGTTCCACAATTATCTAAATATTTAGAAACTTTTGACTAAATTCATTTCATCAAGCAAATCTATTATGGTGCCCTGAGAATGCTTGGTTCAGTCTACCACAGGATCAAGACACAATGGTGAATATAAGTTTCTAAGCAGACAGATCTTTGGTGATATGTAAATGAATGCAGAGATATTTTGAATATAATTAAATCAACAGGGCCCAGTATTTGCAAAGTCCAGTCATCTAAAGACAAAAATACCCACTCTGTTTTACTCTATTTCATGGGCTCTAAAGTGCCACCTCTTATGAGATGCATCATTATTTTATATATTGCAAAATAGAAAAAAGAATGTTGCCAATTAAACTATGACCCAGTACTCATTGATGATTTCGTCCAACACACAAATCTGTCACAATAGACTTGTACAGCTTTGACATTTCTTTCATTTAAAGCACTTTTTAAAATTCTTCCTGACTGTGTTAAGGTCTTTGGAATGCAATATGTCATCTTTTTTCATATTTCACAGTAACAGAGCATAACATGGCTTTGTGTATGTATGGACATCTTCCTCTCTTCAGTCCCATAATGCCATCTAAAAAAAGATATGGGTAATTGCTTTTTAAAAATGTGTTTGTAATTGTAGTTTCTTCTCCAATGAAAAGATTTGCTTCACAAACATCAAATTAGCCTCTCCCTACTCTATTTGTATCTTTCTAAGGACCAAGTTTATTTTCATACCAAACTATAATCTACTCTTTTTAAGCATAGTTGAAATGCCAATTATAACCAACATGTTAATAGCTAGGACCAAGCATGTGTACTCAGGCCATGACAGCCGTGTCACAGCAATCATGAAACAACCACTGATGACACGATGCAGTACCATTTCAGAGAGGGTGAAATGAGGGGAAAGAGTGGGCTTTAGAATCAATGAATTAGGTAGAAGCAAGGCATTGTGGTAGTGCAAATGAATAAAACAGAGTTTAGGTCTTGAGTTAATATTTTACTGCTGCTTAGAAAATGCAAAACTCCCATTCTTTTTTATTTCCATAGATTTAAAATGATGTTGTGCTCATATACCAAGAAACACCTCAGATTCTGTTAAGATGTGGCAACATAAATGAAGTTTCTTCAGGAATCTTTTTCCGTCGTGGTAGTTGTCAGGCGTTGACATCACTGACTTGTGCTGCTGCAGTCCCTTATGCGTCTCCTGCTTTAAAATCACTGTGCACACAGCAAAACTATCAAAACCACCCTCAGGGGATGGAGGTGCAGGCCTGTGTGATTAGAATACTCAGAGCAAAGGGAACACAGGACCCACTGCAGTGGGAGGCTGGGAGAGCTGCTGTCAGAGTTGATGAACTGCCTGGCCATGAGGTGGCCTGAGCAGCTCGCCCAGTGGATCCTGGGTCCCTTTCAGACCCTTCCTGAAACCTACCCCTGGCCATCAGCCCTGCTTGCCTTTTCCACTTATTCCTGGCATGGCTTCTGATTCTACCTGGAGATCACCTGATGCTTTGCAAACTCCAAACATTTTCTCCTTTGGGCAATTAGAGGTGCTGTTCCCTCTGCCTGGGTCATTTTATGTCATCTTTATCTTCCTCCTTCCACATCATCTCAACTTAACTGTCACCTCCTCAGGTCAAGGGCTCCTCACCCCCCAAACTGGTATCTCTTCGTCCTCCGTCATATCATCCTGGATATTTGTTTGCTTGTTTGTTGTTTGTTTTTATAGCTCTAAACATCCTCTTTATCCATCTGCTTGTTAATAGCCAGTTCCCTTCACCAGAATATATGCTTACCTCTGCATCCTCAACACTTGGAACAAATAGAAAGAAGATGGTGAATAAATACGTGATCAATGAACAAATGAATAAACATCTGGATTCTTAATGCACTGGTACTTTTTAATATTTGGCTTCATATCTTGTTCTCCCCTCCTTCTGCCTATCTATCTTTCATCACCAGACTTCACATTTATGTGATTCTATGATTCCTTAGTTAAAATGCTCAGTGTGATGTTCCTAAAAAACAACCCATAACTGCAGACTCCAGACCCTACTCTGCTGTCTGCCCTCACCCTTTCTTGTATGCAGGGCCTTTCTCTCTCCCGTTGCTGCTTTGGGTAACTGCAAACCTCAAGGACCTCTCAGTGTCTAAATGGGCAGCAACAGCAGCAGTGTCTGGGGTGGGCTCTGACAGAGCAGCTGCTTATCAGCCACCAGATCCTTCCTGAGCCCCAACATCCTTCCCTTTCATACCTGTCAATGTTGACTCCCCTCCAAGGTCCTCCCCACATCCCTGGAACTGGAGGCATGTCCAGCTCAGCACTTCTCTGGGGCTTGTGAAGCCTGACTGCTCAAGCTTCTTGGGATCACTACTGGAAGTGATTCTTTTTTCCTTGAGCATATAATGATTTCTACTTGTGGAAGAGAGATTCAACATACATCAAACAGCTCCTGACTTTGCAAAAGTTATAATCAGATGATGGGAAACCATAGGAGTCTTTTATTGCTCTGATTATTGCCAGTAGAGTATGTTTGTGTGTGTGTGTGTGTGTGTGTATGCACACCTGCACATGCACACAAGCACACACAAGAGTTAAAGCAAAAATAATAAAAGTTACTTTTTTAATTGGTTTGAGTTTTTCAGAGTAACTGGGAGAAAAATTCTCTGTGAGCATTGGCTCTGCTACCCTGGAATGTGAATGGTATATTAAATAGTATATACTAAGATCACACAACATAAACCTGTGTGTCTTGTGTACACTTCTGTCTTCCACAAAGGCACATTTTGAAGTGCATAATGATTACTTTATTGAATAAATGAATGGTGTTGAAGAAGGCAGGATTGGTGAGTCTAGTCAGTGAGGTTTTAGTGGCTCTTAAAAACTATGGATACCCAGGCCCATCCCCAGATATTTGTATTCAGTTAGCCAGCATGGATCTTAGGCATGTGTTGTTTGAAGGTTCCCAGGTGATCATAATGTATACGAGGGTTAAAAACTGTTAACTGTGGGGAAAGGAATTCATCCCTAAAAACAACAAATAATAATAATCCAAAGCCACCCATCTTTTACCTATAATTTTAAAAAGACTAGAGTATAATAATAATTCCTTACTTTGAAATATGAAAGCCAAAAACAATAATAAATTCTGATCCAATATAAAATTTAAACTGCTATCAACATTTCTTTACACAGCTTTAAAAAAATGAAAGTTAATGAGTCCAACACAGAAAAATAAGGTAAGCAGAAGGTATTTTCTAGAATAGGAAGGAAAATAATTATGTGATGTAATGGCAACCTCCCAAAAGATATGTCTACGTGGAGCGTGTGAATATGACCTTATTAGGAAAAGAGTCTTTGTGAAACCTGCTAAATGGGGCTCAAGAGAAGATTATTTTGGATTACCTGGCTAGGCCCCAAATGAATTAAGTGTCCTTCAAGATTAGAAGACACAGACAAGGAGGAGGCAGACTCGAGAAGACAAGGCAGAGACTGGAGCGATGCTGCCATAGCCGAGGAGCACCTGGAGCCACGAGGCTAGAGGGACAGTCAGGGTGCTCCCCTGGAACCTTCAGAGGCCGTGTGGCCCTGCTGACTCCAGGACTATGACGGAACGAATTTCTGTTTTAAGCCACCCAGTTTTGTGTAATTCATACAGCAACCTTAAGAAGCTAGTACATTAAAAGTCTTGAAGCAGTAGCAATGTCATCTGCTTTAAATGTCATGACCTAGTATTTGTTAGAGGAAACTCAGAATGAAGAGAATACATGCTGAATGGAGGCAGTACTCAGTCAACTGTAAGCTGTGGCCTCTGCGTGGGATTGGCATGACCTCTCTCCTCTATGGAGCCAGATGGAGTAGGAATGGGGTCTTTAAGGACACAGGAGAAGGGCATCCCTGATGGAGCATAAAAAGAACTATTTGGGGTTAAGATGAGTAAGAATGAACTGTGATTCAGCTTTTGAGTGATACCACAGGTGACCAAGCTTTGTTTAACGGTTCAGGCGGTTTTCTTATTTGGGGCTTGAAGCAGTTAGGAATGCCTTAAGCTTTGAGCACCTGAATGAAACCTGACCAATGGTCGTTTCAACCACACTGGCTGGTGTGAGCTATGTTGATTGGTCAGCAGCCTATAAGTGGGCACTTGCTAGCATATCATTTAGGGGCAAAGCCCTTCTGTCTTTTCTCTGCACTTATTAGATGATGGTGGTTTTTCTTCACACGTTCATGTTTTTCACCTTATAACTCCAAGATGGCTACAGTAGTAGCTGCAGGCATCACATCTGCATTGTTAGATGGAGGAAGGGGAAAGGGAGCAATGATAGGGATGTTTCTTTTATCAGGAAATCAAAAGGTTTTCCAGAAAGTTTTCAGCAACTTGAGATTTATACCTCTGTAGCCAGACTGGGTCACATAGCCATTTCCCGACTTTAAGGAGCCTGGGAAGGTATGTCTGAGCCTTCTCCAACCTTGGTAAGGGAAAGCAGGCAAGGGAGGGGAAATTTGGATGGATTTTTTACTCTCCAGTTGGTAACATCTGTCACAGAGCAATAGAAACCACTGAGAGAACAGGGGCCCTCTGGATAGGTCTTATCTATTCATCAGTAATATTCAGTTGAATGAAAAGATCCTCAGCCTGTGAATTCCTTGGTATAGGATGTAGAACAAGAAGAAACACAAATTTCTTTCTTTAATCAAGTTGATTTGGGATATTTCTAGAAGGTATAGAATAATTTCCAAACTTTCCTCATAACCACATTAAACTCTTAATTATTCAAAACTTTCATTCACATAGAGATTGTTAAACACTTAAGCTAAAAAAAAAAAGGAAATCTTGAAATTCCTTTTAAAGGATCAAAACAGAAATGAAAAGCAGAGTTTAGTTTGTGACTGATTTTGTTCCAACTTTTTTCCACTGATTCGATTCTCTCCTTGGCCCTTCTTGCAGACAGATGGATGAGCTAAAGTAGAGGGATTCAGAAAGAGGGAAGTCAGATGTTTATCTTCCTTACATTGTGGACTCAAAATGACCCTTCTTTGCATATGTAGAACTTTAATCAGTGGGAGTACATGGTGGGGTCTGATCTATTCAGCCCACTAATCATTCACCGTCTAAACACTATGTGCCAAGAACACAGTGTTTAGACGTCTAAACACACAGCGTCTAAACACTGTGTGCCAAGAACAAGGTGCTGGAGAGACCTAGGTGAGTGGGACCTAGGTCTTTACTTTGAAGAACTCACAGTGTAGTGGAGAGCAAGTAAACAGTCCCAACACAGCACCACACACTCCATGTAACCGGGAACTTAAAATGAGCTGAAAGGAATCCAAAATGTCTTCTTGGAGGACATTTACAGTATAAGGTAGAAGTACTCTGTTTGGTTGAGAGGAAGCTACAGATGGACTGAATGCTGAGGTGGGAACTTAACTCCTCTCCCATTGGACAGGAGGGGAAAGGATCTGGGAGAAGGCACCAGAGTAGATGGAGGAGGGGGAGGCAGTGAACTGTTGGCCCCATGTGCAACTGCAAGCACCAAGAAATAGAGCTCAGGACCAGGCCACATGGAAGCACCAGCAGCCCCCATCACGTGGCCATAGTAGTGTGAGGTCTTTTTTCCCCCTGGGCCTCATCCAGCCCCTCCCACGCCAGCAGCAGAGGAGGCTGCCAGTACAGTGACTGCAGCCACACAGAAATGTGGTGGTGCTCTTTGGAGTGTGCCCAGGCAAACAACCCCAGTCACCCAACCTTGAAAGACAGGCATTGTGAGACCCACTACAACAGCCCTCCTTTTTTAGCCTGAGGGAAGCAGACTTAAGGACTAGGAACAAATCACAGCTCTTTCATTGACCCCCAGGCAGGTGAGCAGGATAAATTCCCTTACTTTCTGAAGCATTTTAACAGTGCTTTATGATTGACAAAGCTTTCACATTCCTCAGATAACTGTTTCTTAGGTCAGTGAGGTGGGTGTTATCAGTCCCATTTACAACAGGGAGAGGAGCTCTCACACATTTAGAACAGGCCTGACTGGGCCAGAGCTCAAGCCCAGGTCTGCTGGAGTCCAAGCACTTTCCAGAGATCTCAGTGGGCCTTCAGTCAATCTTTTTTTTTTTTAACTTAACTACGTGTGTTTAAAGCTGCCATCTCTCAGAACTTCTGTTAAACATTAGTACACCTAATACTTCTGGGTTTCTTGCCAAATGTTGAAAGAACGCCCTCCTTTGCACTGTTAGATTTCTGTGGAAGTCTTCATCTACCCATTTTTATTAATTCACCTGCTATATGCAGTGATGGCTTCCCATCTACTCCCCTGACAAGGACTTCACTGTGGATTGTACTGTTGAAGGAGTGCAAGGGGGAGATGGAATTGGGCTCCCAGCAATCCACCTTCCCACCAGGTTAACTGTGGGCCAGCCCTGAGCACCAGCCCAGTAGCTCCCTTTCCCTCCGCCATCCAGTGAGTGGCAGCACACTTCCCACTGGAAACAAAGTCAAGTCCTTTATTTAATGCACAGCATGTGGCTCAGGAGGGAACAAATGGGGGGGAAGGTGGTTTTATTGGATATTTACCATGTTAATGATGGATCTCTATTTTGTACAATCTGTACCTTGCTGGGGAAATGGGGATTTTCTTTTCCAATTCTGACAATCCCACCTCAGAAGAAAAGCAGCAGGAATCAGTACACAGCAGCCTACTTTCATAACATTTTTAATATAATTACCTACAGTTGGTTAAGCCAGCAAAATCTTGTATTCTTTTTTATTAAGAAATAATTATGCATGTTTACAAGTAGGCTTGATTTATTGAGTGCAAATGATAACTACAACTCCCAGTTTGGATTTTCCTGATTTCTTTATATTGTTTTCTGTCTGCTACATGAAAATCTTTATATTAATGAACTTGGTTGCAACCAAGGGCACCCATGGTCCCTTTTAAAGATAAAATATCATTTATTGTTCATTAAAGGAGCTACAAAAATACCCTGGCTGTACCTTTTCTAATTGTTTATTCTTTAAAAAACAATTGAAGTTCATATTAAAACAACTATGTAACATATAAAAGTAGCTGCCCTACCAGGAAAAGGGAGACATGTGGTCATTTCTGGGCTGCTTCGGGTAAGGAGCAATTAGAAGATCTAGATAAAACTTTGTACATTATTTAAATTCTATTATTCTGTTGTACAGATATGTTTTTTGTCATTCTCATCCAAGGATTCTTTTTATTGAAGTAAAATAACCTTCATAGGTAACCATATTCTAAAATTCAAAGAAGAAATAATTCAGAAGGAACAGGTTTACAATATCTAAGTTAGTGACAAAATTATCTCTCTAACCTTTGGTCTCATTATCTTGCTGACATCTGGATCCATAAACAGAGTAAAGCCCAGAGGATGTCTCGGGACTTTTTTTTTTAACAGAAGCTAAGTGACAATAAATGCATAATACATACATGCATTTTAAATCACACTGTCCTTCGGAGCTAAAGAAGTTGTTACAAACAGTGCTTCCCAAACACTTTTACTCCCTGAAGCAACACCTTGTTCTTCCCAGTGCGTGAAAACAATGCTTGAATATTAGTCACCCATCATCTCTGCCATTTCAAAAAATAAAGAATGAAATTTGGAGGCTAACGATTTATGTTGAGCTTTAACAAACTGTAGCAGGAATAGAAAAGTATAAAGATATGTTTATAACATTTATTAAACTTCTATTATGTGCAAATCAAATTTCTAGTTGCATTACATATTTTGATCATTTTCAAAAATAAGTAATTTACTTTGATAAGCATAGCAAATTATACTGAATATAGTTCTAAACTAGAAATAGTATATTTTTGGTATGAACATTGAATCTAGAATTTTCTTTGTTGTTAGTGAACAACATACTCCTTGATTATTCTCCAAAATATTTGTCAAAGTTCATAAAACTTTTAAAGTATGCATTTTTCATATCCATAGAAATAATGATAACAACAACTGACATTTTAAAGCACCTTGGAGATAATAATGTGTATCTTCTATATAATTCTAGTTTTTTCCAACAATACACTTTTAGGAAGACAAGGTGAATGCTAATTTTCTGCTTTGCATATGGGGAAACTGCAGCTCAGAGAAGTTAAAAACAGTGCCCAAGGCCAATGCAAGAAGTACAGACACAGTCTGTGGGGTTGCAGTTCCTCTGTGCCCTTTGCAGCATGCCACTGACTTCATCAAGCATCCTTTCAGCTAAGTCATGGTCGTTAGCATAAGTTTCTCATCCACAGAGCTGACAACCTCTTTAATTTAGTGGAATGTTCTGCTCTATTAAAGAAAGCAATATAATATGCTGGAAGTTTCATGCAGCCATGAAAATACTCAGCAAATCATTTCACCTCACCAGTTTCCTCATCTGGAAAATGAAGGCTTTGGATACATGTTACCTAAGGACCTCTGACTGTGCTCAGCACATGGAAACCTTCAGATGATTGCTTAATAGATTCTCTTGTATTATTTTTGATGTTTTTCTTACTACAACCTTAGCTATAGCTGAATAAGGAGGGAACCCAGGTTGAGGAGGTGTCCAAACCAGTTCTGAAGGACAAATTGGGGTCTCTCCCGAAAAAGACTGTCCAGATGGAGTGAGCAGCAAATGGTTCAGACATGGCAACAATGTGGCATGATGGAAGAATGCCAACTCTAAAGCACAGGGGCTGGTGCCCAGTGCTGGGAGGGACAGAAGATCAACCATGCCCCTCCTCTGACCCTAGGCCCCGGCTGCTGAGGGGAGAGGCCTCAACTTTAAACCAAGGTTGCAGTCTTTCACTATTACATGAAAAGCACATTTTTGATTACTAAATTGAGAATGTTTTTCTATCTAAAGTGACCACAATTTTTTTTTTTAACTAAAGAGTGAATAAAACTGCCCAAGTTTTTTTCAGAGGCAGGGAGAAACTAGTGCCACTGAATAAATTTAAAGTAATAGTTGGGGGGAGAAGAACTTGCCTTATGATATTACAACCATGAATCACACATGCTCAATATACTTGTTTTATATCCATATATATGAGTCATCCACCTAGAAATAAATAGAGTAAAACAAAATTAACTCTTTTTTCTTTACAATGGATGGAATCATAGTATCTCAAAGTCACTATTTTGTGGCACTCTCTTTGTTCACTTTTGTAAATACAGAAATTTGGGACATGGGGAACCTCACTTCAGACCATGCTCAAAAACAGATTTTAGAATAAATGTCTGATATAAATTTTCCCGTTTTAAGAAAGAATTTATTCTGCAAATAAGCCCAACCTTCCCCTTCTCCAATGTCAATTAATTGAGAGTTCTGATTAAGTGGTTTTGAATAATTGAAGTTTGACTATATTAATTCAGTTCTTAACTCAAGGTAACACATTAGAATTCCAAGACCAGGCTGCACCCTAGACCAATTAAGTCAAAATCTCAAGAGTAGAAGCCAGGCATCAGTATTTTTTAATGCTCTCCCAGTTGCTTTCAATATGCAGCCAAGGTTAAGAAGCAGAGCTATTTATTTAACCAGACTAACATTCATATAAAATTGATGCCTAGTTTTTTTTTAGAATATTTATTACAATGCTACCCTATTGAATATGTAATGGTATATCCACATCAAAATTTTAAAATATATTATGAAGATAATAAATGAGATTTTTTGATCATTTTTCAATTTAGATGGAAGTCAAGACTATTTCCATTTTATTCAGTGTTTATTGAATTGGTCTTTCAATAAATCTGTATACATGCTATGTAGTAACAATTTAGTACTGGTGATTAGTAATTCCTTCACTAATTTGAACACAATGAATTAGGAATTGTGTTTTTGGTCAAGATTTTTTTTTCTGGGTGCTTAAGTAAATGCATCAAAAGAAATCAATTATGCACTCTTGTGATTTGAGTATGAACAGTCCCCCAAAGACTTATGTGTTGAAGGCTTGGATCCCAGTGTAGCAATGTTCAGAGCTGGAGATTTGAGGAAGTGATTTTAGATCATCAGTGCTTCGACCTCTTAAAAAGATGGATCCACTGATAGAGTAATAATTTGATGGCACAATGGGGAAGTGTAGAAACCATAGGAGGTGGGGTCTTATTGGAGGAAGTGGATCTGGGTCTCTCTCTCTCTCTCTCTCTCTCTCTCTCTCTCTCTCTCTCTCTCTCTCTCTCTCTCTCTCTCTCCTTCCTGGATGCCAGGAGCTGAGCAGCTTTTTATCTGCCATGCCCTTTCTCCATGTGCTCTACATTACCTTGGGCCCAAAGCAATGGAGCCAGCTGATAGTGGACTGCCACCTCTAAAACCGTGAGCCATAATAAATCTTTCCTCCTCTAAGTTGTTTTTCTCAGGTATTTGTGACAGTGATAAAAAGCTGACTAACACATAGGAAAAGTCTTCAATATATTTCTAGTAACAATATCTGTGGGGAAATTATGTAGAAATGCACATATTAAACATGTGAAGGACTCATTCCATTCTTTAGATATGCAGACTTTTGATTATTTGATTTTATAAAGAAAAAAACAGACTCAGGAGAGTTAAATCTGAACTCTATATAAATTACTTGTTCTAGATTTCTATTATTGAAGTCAAATGAGAAAATTCAGATACACAAAGAACCCAGACTCACAAACTTGTAAATTAGAGAGTGATCATTCACATTACAAAAAGGAGTTTCTGCTTTACAAAAGGGTTCATTCCAGCATTTCTTTAACCGCAGGCCCAATAGTTTATACAATACACATTCTCCTAGATGCTCTAAAACTCTGAGAGCCTAGCTATTTTAAGTAGTCATATGGTAAAACCTTTTGTTATGCAAATTCTTCCCTGTAATTGATCTTTTTTGTATAGGTATAAACTTTTTCCCTGTAAATCTGAATTTGCTAAAGCCCTCTTCTTTAAAAAATGGGCTTCTGCATTTAAGTTCTTGTTTGGAAAAGCAATGGACTTCCTGTTCAGGCAATATGGCAGAGTAGTTAGTTAGCCTGAAAATATATATTAAAGACATCTGAAAATCTAGATAAAATACTCTTTTTTTAAAAAGGGTTTTATATACTTCAGAGCTAAAGAGAAAAGTAATAACTCTGCAGGAGACAGAGACTAATAGGGAACTAAATTTCCCACAAGTAAAGCTCAGATCTGACTCTGTTCTGGGGGAGAGCCTTGTAGGCTTGCAAGGTTTTATTTTTGTTTTTGGTTTTGGGTTGTTTTTGGTTTTTTTTGTAGTTCTATATCCTTTAAAATTATAATTATGAGCACATAGTAATTGTATATGTTGACGGAATTCACTGTGATATTTCCACACATGCATACATAATGCATTAATTATATCCACCCACCTTTCTATTCTTCATCCCTCTCCCCACCACCACCCTTCCCAGTCCCTCTTAATTTCTTCCAGTCTCCCTTTCTCCTTGCCCTTCCCAATCTCTAGTGACTACGATTCCATTCCATACTTCTCCAAGATTGACTTACTGGTTTCTTTAAATGAGTGAGAACGTGTGGCATTTGTCTTTCAGTATCTGCTTGTTCCAGTCAACATAATGTACTTCAGTTGTATTCGTGTTGCTGCAAATGACAAGATTTCATTCTTTTTACGGCTGGATATTACTCCATTGTGTAAATAAACCACATTTTCTTTATCCATTCATCTGCTGAAGAGCATCTGGGTTGATTATGCATTTTGGCTACTGTGAATAGTACTGCAAAAAACATGGAGGCGCAAGTATGTTTTGGGTATAGAGATTTCATCTCCTTTGGGTATAAGCCTGGTAGAACAATTGCTGGGTCATATAATGTTCTAGTTTTAGTTTTCTAAGGAATCACCATGCTATTTTCCACGCTAGTTTTACTAATTTACATTCTCACCAGCAGTGTATAATTGTTCCCTTTTCTCTACATTCTCACCAGCATTTACTATTCCTTGTCTTTTTAACGAGTGCCTTTCTCACTGGGATGGGAAGATATCTCTTTGTGGTTTTGATTTGTACTTCTCTGATGATTTGTGAAAATGATCAATTTTTTTTTCATGTATTTGTTGACTATTTGAGAAGTGTCTTTAGCTCTTTATCCCATTTTTAAATTGAATTGTTTGTTATTTGTTTGTTTTTGTTTGTTTTGGTATTCATCTTTCTGAGTTCCTTAAATGTTCTGGAAATCAAACCCTTATCAGGTATACTGTTTGGAATATTTGCTCCAATTCTGTAGGTTGTCTCTGAATCCTGTTGATTATTTCCTTTGCTGTGCAGAAGATTCTTAGTTTGATGTAATCCCCTTTTGTCTATTTGTACTTTTTTTTGCCTATGCTATTAGAGTCATATCTAAAAAAAAAATTGCTGACACCAGGATCTTAAAGTGTTTATCCTATTTTTTGGTAGGAATTTCATAGTTTCAGGTTCAAGATTTAGGTCTTTGGTCCATTTTGAGTTGACTTTTGTGTACAGTGAGAGAAAAGGAACTAGTTTCATTCTTCTACATATACCTAGCCAATTTTGCCAGCATCATTTATTGAAGAGACTGTCTTTTCTCCATTTTTTTTTTTTTTTGGTGCTTTTGTCAAAAGTCAGTTGGCTATATGAGAGTAAATTAATTTCTGGGATCTCCATTCTGTTCCAATGGTCTATGTGTCTTTTTTTTTGTAATGCAAACACCATGCTGTTTTAGTAACTATAGCTTTGTAGTATTTTGAAACTAGGTATTATGATGCTTCCAGTCTTGTTTAGTTTTATTATTTGTTTGTTTACTGTTTGGGGTTTTTTTGCTAAGGATTGCTTTGGTTATTCTGGATCCTTTGTGGTTCCATATGAATTTAGGTGTGGATTGTTTTGTTTTGCGTTTGTTTTCTATGAAGAAAGTCATTGGGATTTTTATGGGAATTGCACTGAATCAAAAGATTTCTTTGGGTAGCATGGCAATTTTAACAATATTAATTCTTCCAATCTATGAGCACCAGATATCCATCTTTTTGTGTCTTCTGTGATTTCTTTTATCAATATTTCATTGATTTTATTATAAAGACCTTTCCCTTCCTTGATTAATTTTATTCCTACATATTTTTCTAGCCATTGTGATAGGATTGCTTTCTTAATTTCTTTTTCATCATCTTAATTTCTTTTTGAACTTGTTTATAAATTCTAATAATTTTTGTTGTAGTATTTAGGTTTTCCTAGGTATAGAATCATGTTGATACCACTGGTTATCAGTGAAGAGTCCTGCTTTCTCACATGTTGAAGTACAACATTAGAGAAGCACGCTGAGGCAAGCATATAAAGAAGAGTTTATTTAAAAAGGGGTAATATCCACTTCTCTCTGGAGGGAGAAGGGGACCATGGCTGATATCCTGGTGTCCCAAGAAGTGAGGGTGTTTTTCCTTTTTATATGTCCTAGGCTTCCTTTGTTCTCCTACTCTTTCCCTTATCTCTCTCCTTCCTGCTTATATGATTGGGCCCAAGAGATACTCAGTGGGATGGCCAAAGGGTGAGAAGCAGATGGGCTGGAGGGGCCAAGATGGTGTGATCTGGGCAGGAAGGGGGCACAATCCTTGGGACAGGTTACCTTAACAATAGGTTGGAGCAGGAGCAGGCTGTCTTGGTAAGGGTGGAGGGAGGGCATTAGCATTTCCATCTCTCTCCAATTTACTGGACTCACTCAAATTGGCCTCCTTGATCCAACCTGACTCAATTTACCTATCTATACTGAATGCCTGTCTGGCTTCAGTGTCATCTGTAAACATGAATAATTTAACTTCATCCTTTCCAAAATTTGGATGCCCCTTATTTTTTCATCTTTCTTTGTTTCTAAGATCAGGAACAAGACAAGGATGTCCCCTCTCACCACTCTTATTTAATAATAGTGCCGGAGGCTTGTATTTCAGCATCCTCTGCAGGTCAGGAGACAAAGTCTTCTATCCCTTTAATGTAGATCACTCACATACCCTAAACCATGAAGAAACTCCACTCTAAGTAAAAATATAAATATGAACAAATAATCTGTCCATTGGCATAACAAAATAGGAGGATAGGTTGTCTTCTTAGCATGAGTTCAGGATGAGGGAATAAAAAACACTTCCTGTGAGCCCTGAACAAGTACCTCATTTTAAGTTATTGATGCAAAAAGTTCCAAGTTTAAAATGTTACATAAAAATTGGTCCCAGGCTGGAGACTCTTCAAGGATACTTTTGCCAAAACCTCAAATCAGATTTGTGTGCCCAATATGCAGCAAGCACCAAACACAGAACACTAGTGCTTGGAGTAGAGAAAGCTAAACCAAGAAGGTACCAAACAAGAAGATGGGGGACAGACCTCAGACCTGTCTTTCCCAAGAAAGCATGGTTATAGGTTATATGACTAAAAAGGGCACAGGATGGGGTGTACAAGGGGGAAGCTGATGGGTTTACAAGTTTCAATAAAATTAAGGCTTTGAGACTTTGTGGCACTAGTGGACATCTGGTGGATCACTGAGCACTCTATGATTTTATAAACTAAGCTTGTAAATCATCTTGTGACACTTAGTGTCCATTCCTCTGTAACAATGACAACAAGATTATCAACTGATAGTTATAGCATTGGGAACAGGAAGTAGGTGCTCAAGGTCTTGTCAGTTCTGTTTGGTTTTTATTTTATTTATTTATTTATTTTTACCTGAGGAGGGAAAATCGTTCAAATCTCTTACAAGAAAAAAAAATAATTATTAATTTTGTTTTGGGGCTTGGTTACAATGCCAATTGAAATAAACTCAAAACATCTCTGGAGAGACATACCTTAAGCTAAACTAACATAGTCCTGTGTCCTTATTCTAGATCAACTTGGCTAAGAACTCCTTTCCTTTCTCAGAACATATTTCTCCGTTGGAGTTGGCTGTAAAGAGCATTGGCTTGAGAATTGAAAGGCATAAGTGAAGAAGCAGCCATTTTTGCATTCTGCAAGGTCAATATAGGATAGTAGGGCATTGGCAATTTGCACATATTATCACTAATCTGTTAACCCATTGTTCCTGAGTAGCATCTAGAACTGCAACATTCTAGCTTCCACCAAATTTCCTTCTTTGGCTTCCCTAAATCTTGTGCCTTGTGTGGATACCATTCCATGATGAAGAGTTCAGGCTTCTCTGCAGGTAACCAGCATCATAGAAATTAAAGATCCTGAGAGAATAAATGTGTTAGTCAGCTTTTACCTACTGTGACAAAATGCCTAAGATAATAAACTAGTGAAAAGAAAAGTTTTACTTTGGCTCACAGTTTTGGAGGTTTCAGTCCATGATAGACACTCCTTGTTGCTTTTGACCTGCAATGGCATTGGTACTTCATGGAGGAAGCACATGGCAGAGGAAATACCTTCACTTCATGATTGGGTGCAAAAGAGAGAGAGGAAGAATCAGAGACCCACTATCCCCTCCAAGGGCAGACTCCAATTGGCCAGAAGACCTTCCATTAGGCCCCATCTCTTAAAATTTCATCATCTGCCAATAGTGCACATTGGTAATATGTGCAAATTGCCAAATAGTAGGTTGCCAACTTTTGATTGACACATCATTTACTTTGATATATCCACATGTACAATCAAGCTACAGCTATTTCGTCTCCTTAAAGAAGCTTGTGATGTTCCACTCCAATCCATTTTGGTTAATTATAAAATGTCACCCATACCAGGAAACTTCATTTCCCTTATTTCAGAATTCTTGGCAATGGCAGTAGTGATCTGACTGCCAAAGCAACATACCTAATATTGGCATATAAACAATTATGTAAAATATCAGAAATCACTGAAATGTAAAATAAAAGAGAATTTCCTGCGAATTTATGATGGTTTAACATGAAAAAATTCTATGATATAATTCATTACATTAAAAGATTAAAGGCTAAAAATATGTTATTTTATCAAAGAAGCAGGTGGAATTTTGGCAACATTCAATACAGATTCAGAGTAAAAATTCTTATTACATTAGGAATTGGCAGAAAAATTCATAGCATAATTAAGTATATAAATGAAAGACCTACTTAAGAGGGAAAACTCAACATTACCTTGAAATTATGTAACAAGAGGGCAGGTATCATTCAATATTGAGCATGAACAGCATAAGTATTGTAAAGAAAGAAATGACATAGCCAGTATTCACAAACTACATATTAGTATATTTTATTTAATGGTAAATTTTAGGTGCAATGTCAGATCTTCAAATTATAGGTAGCTTAAACCCAACAAATTTATTTCTCACTCATAGTTTAGTATGAGAGTTCTTGGCTGGGCATGATTACTCAAGGACCCAACATCTTTTTCTTTTGTCTGTGACTGCCTTGAGATTCTCAGAGTCCCCTCTAATCATTTTGCAAATGAAAAAAAAAATGGAGATCCCTATGTAGGAAGTTTTATTGACTAATTATAACACCATTTCTGTCCATATTCTATTTTCTAGAATTCAGTCAGTCACATGGCAAATGTGGTCTAGCTGTGTACCTGGGAAGAAGAGGGAATTGGTTTTTAAGCATTTTTTTCTTTCCCATGCTGTCAGTGTAGGAAGTTCAAGAAACTGTAGACACAAACTTTTACATCTATTAGAAAATTTCAACAAGATTGGATGCTAAATGTTGGATATTTGCATAATATATGAACTGTCAATTCACAGAAATTTCAAATGACTAATAAACATATGAAAAGATGTTCAACATCACCAGTCATTAGAAACTGTAAATTAAAACAGCAGTAGAGGATGATTTTGTATTCTTTATATTATGAAAAATGTAAAATGTTGATAATACCAAGACAAAATGTACCAAAGCAGGAACTTTCATACATTTCTTTTGATTGACACATCATTTATTTTTATATATCCACATGTATAATCAAGCTACAGCTATTTTGTCTCCTTAAAGAAGCTTGTGATGTTCCACTCCAATCCACTTTGGTTGTTTATAAAATGTCACCCATATCAGCCAACTTCATTTCCCTTATTTCAGAGTTCTTGGCAGTAGCAGTAGTGGTACCTTATCATGGCCCCTGTGATCTGACTGCTCCTAGACAGAAAGACTCTTACTTTACTAGATCCTACGCATGTCTCCAAATGAGGAACAGCCCCTAAGTGCTTATTTCACAAAACCATCCTCTGTGATGTGAAAACTGCTCATGAGATCCCTATTTTGAAACTGAACTTTCTTTTTATCTTTTTTTAAAAATTTAGAAATCTATCCTCAAAACAAATTTTTTGCCGATTTCTAGGGGCAATAAGATTGACTAAAATTTCTAGGGGAAAAGAATCCTCCAGAGTCAAGTATAAGGCATATTACAATTTGGTATAATAGGAAAAGCATGGGCTTCAGAACATTATAGGCATGAGCTGGAATTCTGGCTCTTCCACTTGCTAGTTTGGGGACCTCTTAACACTTCTTAACTTCAGTTTTGATATCTGCTTAAAAAATATGGAGAAATTGTATACCTCATAGAGTTGTCATAAGGATTAAATGCAACATAAACAAAGTTTCTGGCACTGCAAGTATCATTAGATGTGAGCCCACACCTCCTACCAATAGTCACAGAATATGCCACTTTTGGAGTATGCCAAATCCTGGTTTTTTTGGTCAGTTCACCACTTGGCATTCAGTGGCAATTTTTAACCTTCTACTCTCCCTTTCTCTGTACTTTCCTGCATTGTTATATTTTGCCTCATGGTTTTACCATTCTTCAAATGTCAAATTAAAGAAATCATGTTGTAATAAAACTATAAATTGAACCTAACAAAACATTTTACATGATATGCCTTTACGTCATTCATTCATCTTTTAACAAGCCAAGGAAGTAGGTAAGTTTTAATTCATGTGCCAAACAATAATGATAATGATGATGATGATGATGAACACGTCTGTTTTAGGTAGAAAAATAATGTTTTAACACATATTCATTCAGAATCACTAAGATGCACATTTTAAACATTGATTTGATAATTGAATCATTCAATTTGATAATTCTCAAATTTTTTGTGTGGGGGAGTGGTTACTGGGGCTTGAACTCAAGGGCAAGAATTACAATAATTCTCATTAAGATTGAAGCAGCAGCTTTTTTAAGTTTTAAATTTTAAACATCATGTTTCATTTTAGTAAATCACTTATATTTGGGCAGTATTTTGTCAACTGCAGTGTAATTCAATTAGTCAAAAATTCTGTCAATGTTTCTAGTTTCTGGCTACATAAAATTAACAATAGATAAAATACTTTTATGTTAATAAAATAACACAGAAATAAGCCAGTCACAAAAATACAAGTATTGTTTAATTTCACTAATATGAGGTGCCTATAGTTGTCAAGTGTATAAAGCCAGAGCAGAATGGTGGTTGCCAAGAGCTGGAGAGAGGAAGAAATGGGGAGTTGGTGCTTAATGGGTATGGAGTTTCAGTTGGGAAAGGTGGAAAACTTCTAGAAATGGGTGATTGTAACAGTTGCATAACAATGTGAATGTACTTACTGACGCAGAGCTCTACATTAAAAAGAGGTTTAGATGGAAAACTTTATGGTATATGTATTTTACCACACATACAAAAAATGAGAAAAACATACAAGAAAACATACAGGCTTTGAAACCACAACAGATATCAGGCCTATTTCATTACACTTATCAGCTGACTGTTTTCAATTTGATAATTCTTTCTCAAACTTTTTTTTGTGGGGGAGTGGTTACTGGGCTTGAACTCAAGGGCACTCAACCACTGAGCCACATCCACAGCCCTTTTTTGTATTTTACTTAGAGACAGAGTCTCACTGAGACTTAGTGCCTCATTTTGGCTGAGGCTAGCTTTGAACTCACTATCCTCCTGCCTCAGCCTCCAGAGCAGCTGGGACTATGGGCATGCACACTGCACCCGCCTTTCTTAATTCTTCTTCTTTTTTTTACATTTTTAAATGTTATTAACAAGTATATTTCTGAAAACATAATTTTAAAAAACTCAATTACAAGGCTGGGGTTGTGAATCAGTGGTAGATGAGCTTGCCTAGTATGTGTGAGGAACTAGGTAGGTTTAATCCTCAGCACCACATATAAAAATAAACAAATAAATAAATTTATTTAAAAATTTAGTTATGTTAAAAGAAAATATAATGAGAAATGACAACTGTCATTTGATATAGTAGCATTGATTACCTTATTTCTAGCTCCTTTAATGTATACTAAAAAACAAAATAATAAAGTTGTCATTTTAGTTTTAATCACATAAAACATTTTCAAGAACAGCCTTAAGATTTTTTTTCAGCCTTAAGATTTTGAAATGAATGTAATAACTGTACTTCTAGCAATTTCTCAATAATTGAACTTCTTGCAATTTCTCATTCTTAACACTCTATTTGTTGGTTTGTGTGCCCCTCCTGCTGCCTTCTTCAAAATATTCTCATCTTGGGTTCTACTTTCCCCTCTTCCAGCTGAGATATAATTTAGACAGTTTTCTATTACATGGTGAATACATGATATGTTTTCTGAGTTATAGTACATGTAAAAAGAGACTTTATTGAGTTATAATACAACACTTATACCAAAAAGGGGTGACACATATGCTAAAGAATTGACCACCTTCAACTTTGGGGTAGCTGTTCATACCTCAAGGCAGCTAGAACCTTCAACCAATTGTCTCTGTTATAAGCAGTCACATCTAGTTACTCTATTATGCATTAAAAACAACATTTTTCTATATGTGAGATGGGGAAAAAAGGGGGGAAGGCATTATAACTGATTTAGGATAGAATTATTTTCTTCTTACATATATGACAAGATAGTTGTGTAGAAATTTGAATCATAGTTATTTCCCCCAAAAGATAGTAGATATTACTTCATTTTCTTCTTGCATATATTTTTTTCCTAAATAGAAAATTGAATTCAGGCTTCATTTTTTGCACTTGTTAGTAAACTTTTTTCCCTTCTTTCACAATAGTACCACCCATGGTGCAATTCTTATTTTTTGAATATTGGAACTCTAAAAGTTCTGGTTTTAGACCTTATAAATGTTAACCTTTTAGGTAGTTTAAGGAACATTCTTTCAAAGTGCAGCAGAGCATTGGTCATTTACATATTTTAACTTTCTTCCTGAATTCTCAAAACAAATTGCTTTTGATTAGAAAAAAATGGACATTCATGTAAAGTTTATGCATAGAGACTAGCTCAGTTTGAGAAAATAGGTCATTCAGTGTCACTATTTTAAAAATATATAGTTTTGAATGCCTTGATGTTGTAGCCAAATAGCAAATCTGTTATTCTATTTTATGGTAGTATTTTTATTATACTTAAGTACAGAATAAGTTTCATTAAAAATATCTCTTTGTCAGCTACTTTACATCATACTTCAAAACACTTGCTTTGATAAGTTGGATATCTTCCAACTACTCAATAACTATAATGACTTGGGCACCGAATACCACGGCCCATTAACACCTTGTATCCTCTATTTGAATTGTCATACAGTTTTAATTGACTTATCTGATATTTCTGTGACTCTGAATTATGAAGGTTATTAGCTGATTCAAATACCTTTAAAATCAGAAGCATTCTTACATTTTAAATATATAATATATAATTTTGAATATGATTTACAGATATTTTTAAATGATCAAACCCTTTAGAGAAGCCAATACTGAATGGGAAACTCAAAACCATCCGGAAACACAATAGAAAGTTAAATTAGAACATATCACCTCAATGCCAAGATGCTAAGCTGGTTTGTAAAGAGCACTTGTAACAAAACAGTACAATAGCACAGTTGTCAGATGACACATAATGTTTGTTTCACTCTGATTACACTTAGGCAAGTTTTGTCAACACTTTATTTCACAATAACACAGCCCAATGTTACTATATATGAAAATACTTTTAGATTAATCATCACTAAGTGGGTTTCATGAGTATAAGTGACAAAGAATATTCATCAAGCTCATTCAATCGACCCAATAATTTCAAAAGCAGTTCACTGCTACAATTTGTATGGATCTATTCTGTTTTCACTATGATTTGATCTTCATGTAAAATATTCTATTAAAAATACTTAAGATTGTAGGAAACAAGCACCAAAATGGTATGGTTCATTCTCTTGGTCAGACCATAAATGATTGCTTTCATCATAATGGAAGACAGAAACTGGTCAGCATGTTCCAAAGGCCCTTCAATTTTGAATTATCTCCCCTCTACCACTTCTCAAAAACTCACAGGCTGCAATGCTCTGACTTCCACAAGCAAATACTGTCTTTTACAAAGAAAAGTGCCAGATTTATTGTAATATTTACATATTTATTATCCATTTGACATACATAAAACTGTGCTGCCACTTTTACTATGTTATCTTTTTTAACGTTACTGACAAATTTTTAGTCTTGTACCCCAACATTACTTTTCTCATAAACTCTGTGTTTTATTGCTTGATTATGCAATAAAAAATGGAAACATATATGTTACATCATAGCAGAAATTCACATATAAAGATGTACAAAAGTGCTTTGCAATTTCTAATGTGATAATTTGCTATCGATAGTACAATAAGTAGTATCTATTATTCCAAGAGGAAGAAAAATACTACTTTCTTCATAGCCTGAGTTTCAGAATATCCACACTTATAGGAAGTAAGTTTTGAAATTCTGGAATCAATTGTTATCTCTCTAATCTTAGCTCTCCTTCAACAAGCAAGTGTTTGAGTGATAGACCTCCAAAATAGCTACACTAAGATTATTTCAGTCACACTTGGTTGTTCATGTGAAACTTCAAATCTTCCAACTCAAACACACATTATTCTTTCATTTATGCAACTCCCTTTTAGTAATTCAGGATCTGATGATTTAGGTAGGTGTTTTAGGATTTTTATTGCTGTACAACAAAGTGCCACAAATTTAACAGCTTAAACAACATGAATTTGTTTCTCAGTTTCTTCTGTCTGAACACAACTTAGCAGGGTCCTGTGCTCAGAGCCCTATAGACTGCAGCTCTGGTACATCATATGAGGCCCAGGGTCTTCTTCCAAACTCATGTGGTTATTGGCAGAAGTCAGTCCCTATGACTGTAGATCTGAGGCCCTTGGCTCCTAGAGACCATCCCTTCGATTCAGTTCAGAACTCCTATGAGTCTAGCAGAATAATCTCTCTAGCAACTGGTGTTCATTTACTGGCTCCTGATTGAGTTAAACCCACCCAGGATAATCACCCCTTTGATTAACTCAAAGTCAATTTTGTAAGGACCTTAATTACATCTGCAAGGTCTCTTATCTTTGTCATGTAACCAAATCAAAAAAGTGAAGATCCCTTCATATTCACGGACCCTGCCCACACTTAAGGAGAGAGTATTATACAAGATGCATAATTATTTCCAAAGAGAATTATATAAGAAGCATCATGTACTACTATATCACTTTTTAGCTGTGTAACTGTGGACCAGGTTCTCACCTTCCCTGAGGCTCCGTTTTCTCACCTGAAGAGTTGATAAAACCTGTTTCCTGAGTGTGTGAGGCTTTAATGAGTTATTTCATATGCAGTATCCGGGAGCATAGTTATTTAGTACATAATGGCTCTCCAGGGTAGGTGTGTGTAAGTGTGGGAGTAGGTGTAGGTGTAGGAAGTAGGTGTCCTGACCTTTGACGTCCCATTGTGAAATAGAAAACATGCTGATAACTGCTAACATCTGCTCTATGCCACTTTCTCTTCTAAATACTTTGTGTGTGTTGACTCATTTACTCCTCGTAACAATCTTCACAGTCAGGGAACAATATTACTCCTGTTTCTTATGCGGAGAAATTGGGACACAGAGGGACTAAATTATTTGCTCAAGATTCCCAAGGTAGGAAGGGGCAGAGCCAACTTGTTAACCTTCCTAACCCTACAGCCCAACTGTAGATTCCATGTTCTTAACTATTAGACTTCTCTGCCTCTCACAAGGATGACAGAGAACATCAAATGGTGGGCCAGGGCCCCAGACCTGTTTTCAATAGCCAAGGGTTGCTTCGGGCTCTTCCTGCCTCTCATTAGTTCTCTGCTATGCTACCGCCCCCTTCCCTTGCTATCTCCCTTGACGTTACCTCCAACACTTTCCTTATCCTACACACACTCCCAATGAGCTTTGCTCTGATTGAAATGATACATTGTTATTGCTCTTGAGACAGTGGCTTATAAAGATTTCTGGTTTAATTTGCCCCATGTTTCTTTTGCATAGATGACTCAACTTTTAAGCAGAAAAAAAAAAAGATATAATTCTTTAAGAATCAGGGGGCTAATTACCTACTGGTGAAAGAACATGGGGAAGGAAATTTTGATGGAAGATTTTCAACATCATTCAATTCTCTTCACTTATTTCAACTTCCACCCAGTTTCCATGACTCTCTAAACTCCAGATGCATCCTGTCCCATACAGAGACAGAGTTCTGCAGGATGGGGAGCCAGGGAAAGGAATCCTTAACCCCTGGCCACAGGAGGCAGTGGACTAGAGAGCTACACAAAGTAGGACATGTTTCTCTTCTCTACAAAATGTGGCTCCAGGGGTGAGGGAAAGTCACAGGAAGATGCTGAGTCTTCAAGGAACCAAGTTGAAGAAGGATGTTTGGGGGAACAGAGAACAGAGAGTTCAGCATCCCCTCCCTATACTGGCACCCTTCTTTGAACTACAAACTGTCCACTATTTGAAATTGATTCTACCAGGAGCTGTGTGCTCAAAACTTAGAATCCCAAATAAAAGGAGAATATTTAGATTCACTTTAATTTTTTTAGTTCTGAGTAATCTAGATGCCTATGCAATAAAGAGATAAGGATTGTGTATCCCTTAGCCAAAATGCTTTGGACCAGAAGTGTTTTGGATTTCAGATTTTTTTAAATTTTGGAATATTTTTATATATATAATGAGATATCTTGGGGATAAGACCCAAATCTAGACATGAAATTCATTTAAGTTTCATGTAAGCCTTAAAAATAAGCCTAAAGATAATTTTATATAATATTTTTTTTGTGCCTGTGTTTTGATCGCAACCTGTCACAGTGGAATTTTCCACTTGTGGCAACATGGCAATACTCAACAAGTTTCAGGAGCATTTCAGATTTCAGATTTTCACATTTGAGATGATCAACAAGTATCTGTAATCTGAGGCAACTGATTCTTGTACCAAACAGATTCTTTTCTTTGCTTTTAGAAGTAAATTCCAGAATTTCTCCATAAGGAATGACCATTAGTATCCATCTTGACCACACCCTTGACCTTTTCCCAATGCCTTGCTCTTGCTGAAGGTGAACTATGACTGAACTAACCCTATTCCCCCATCCATGAAGGCTCCAGTATGCTGTGCACTACTTGGGATCCAGATAGGATTCTCATTTTTCATCACCACCTTCCTTGACACTGACTCTCACTTCAGTCATTGGCACCCTGAGCTTAAGGGTGCTAGTGGGTTTCTGCTAGGGGGGTCATTTCCTTTTCTGGCATTGAGTACACAGCAGGCTTGCACTCCACTTTTTGTATCTTCTTCTGCATGCAATTGTGCAGAAATTTTTTGATGTGTCTAGCATATGAACAGCACTGTTTCCTAGTTTATATAATTTTTTATTTTATATTTTTAGAGCATTTCAATATCACTCATAAAAGGGAGGATGTGAGTTCAGCATTCCTACTTGAATTATACTCTTGGATCAGTAATCAAGCATTCAGAACCAGAGAGCTCAGAGCTCTTCGGAAGAGCAGGTTGAGCTCAGAATGCAAGAAAGTCCTGAGTAGCTAATTACTGTGTCAGCCAGATTGTAGGCAGCTTCCCCAGTCATGGAAAAGTACAGTCCACAACTGGAGCATGTTGCAACACCACCAAAATTCTTAGGAAACTAAAATTATTACCTATCATAAATGTCTCGATTCTTCTGCTCTGTTAAAATTTTCTCATTGGAATTAAGACAGTAGTGATTTGCAAGGCCTTTTCTTATCCCTCATATTTTGGTTTACATGGGTTGTCTTGAAGGAAGAAAGGAAATAAGGAGGGAAGGAAAAAAGAGAGAAACATCTTGATACTTTCTTATCCTCAAGGCTTTGATCAAAGTTTACCATATTGGGATGTAAAAGAGACTTCCCTCTGTCTGAGAGCAGGTACCTAGGGTCCAAACCTGGGGAAGGTGGTACTTTGATACCTTATGTAACAAAAGGAGCATCCACCAGATAACTTTCTCAGAGCTAACTAAGAAGTAGTAAAACTCCTCCTATTATATTAACATTCCTCCTCTAGCTGCCTCAACCCATGTGCCAGGAGGGCGTCTTATCAGGCAAGGAAATGCAAGCTGTGCAGGAACAGCTGGTAGGATGGTTGAAGCAGCTGAGGAGGACGAACCCTTTGAGACTGGTCCACAGAAAAAGCAAAAAGATGTCAACCCACCTCATCCCTTCTCCTGGCCTTCAAAACAATAGAAACTGGGTACTCATGAAGGAGGTACCCGAAAACTGGAGAGTCCCCACTGCATACTCCAAGGTGAAAGAGTCACCCCTAAGCACACCCACATCAGGTCCTTGAGTCACTAGTGAAGCCATCAGTGGAGCAGATGAATATCTTGAACTGGGTGTGAAGTTGCCTGTGATACAAGTTTGCAGTGGACAGAACATTTGATGACTTTAAGTGACTGGAGTTCCTACCCAAGATGTCCCTGAGAAAGAATTGTCTAGAAGAGTTAGAAGATTCAACATGGATTTAGGAGCAATGATTAGAGATAAAAACATGTTTCTGGTTGCCCCTCACCATGGTCAAATTCCTCAGTAACCAGGTTATAGACGAGCAAAACAAACCAAAACACAATCTGCTGCTCTTTTCATGAGAAGTCTAGCAGGCCTCATGTTTATTCGAATCCTCATATCTGTTCCCATAGAGACATAACTTCTGCCTACATATTTTCCAACTCACCAAGTCTATCATTTCACAAGTTCTGTGGTACCAGATTAAACAATATGATTCTTTCATAACTAGTTCCTGATCATCTTCCTTTAAAAATAGCTAGTGGGTAGGCAGAGAGCTCCAGCTCCCACGTCATCTCCCTACAGTGACTATGGATTTTGAAATAGGGCTTATTTGGAGAAAAACAAAAACAGTGGAGCAAAATCAAGAGAAAACTCCTGATTTTTAAAGCTTCTATATGACATATTTTGGATTTTAATCATAAGACCTGTCAGTTTGTATAGTTTTCAGCAGTGGTTGAGAAGCAGCACAGCTCAATAGTTAAGAATTTGTGTGACCTGGGGAGTTGTCTTTCTTGACAGAGAAACAGTTAATAGTGAGTGATTTTAACTCAGTGTTTCAGTCTCCTCAAATGGATAATGGTGGGGGGGGGGTAGTGATAATTATGGAATTTCTATTCAATGGCCAAGGAATAATAGAAATATAACATTTCAGTGCTTAGAACGTTGCCTGGCCTACAATCAGGGTGCAGTGTCATTATCATCATCATCCTCAGTCCACAGGCAGACCTCAAAGCCAATTTGAGATCCTTAACCTTCTCTCATTTCTGAGATTTCAGAAGCAGTCTGGGCTTGAGTCCACTCAGGGCAGATTTGCAACAAGGGGTAAGGACTCTGTTTCTGATGTTGAGTCCCTGGTCTATTGGGTAGGACTATTGTCCTTTATCTTGTTTTGCCCTTAGAGAAGTCCTAGTCCACACATACCTAGTCCACACACAGACAGACCCCAGAGAGGTGTTCAGAGATAAAGAAGAAGAGGTAAGAAACACCTGGTGCATATGCGTCTAGTTTGAAATCAAATCTGAATTAATTCACCATGCCAGTGTCCCGGCTAGACGTGAATCCCTCCAAGCAGGGACTGTATTCCCATTGCTAGTGCAGGACCCTTGGGACATATTATGGATGGATGAACATGTTGATTTCTCCAAAGCTTTGGTGCTGGGGTAGAGAAAGTTGCAGTAAACAAGTCTTCAGCTGGTATATCAGGACAAGAAGGTGAGGCTTTGGTCAAAACTCTGAGCTTTCGTAGGTTTGTGTTCTCTCTTCCCTGGCAACCCCATGTAGTCTGTATGAAAGTATTTCTAAGCTGAAATGTAAGCCAAGCTGTGGGGTCTGACCTAGAAAACTAAACTACATGAGCCTCTCACTTAGAAGATCCTAGTTTATAAGCCTCTACCAGGGGCTTTGTTGGGAGGGGGCAGAAGCTGTGCTAACTTCTCTCTACCTCTTCAGTGCTAAGAAGACTTTCAGAATCATGTTTTATCCCAGCTGTATCCCAAGAGCTACTATGTCAAACCCTTTAGCTGTACTGAGTGGGCTCAGAGTGCCATCAGCAAATTGAGTTATCAGAATATGTTTTTGACTCACATATGCTTTGAATGGTGTGTGTGTGTGTGTCCCTCATCTACATTAAAGTCTTATTTTATGAGTCTTATCCCTTGAACCACAGAAGCAAATACATATTCCTACACAGAAACTCAAGGCTATTCACTGTTTGACTGGGATCTTCCCTTCTGTTTGCTTGCTCAATTTAAAAGTACTTGCAAGATTCAAGCCAAAGTAGTCCTGAGGGAGGAAGAGAACTGGAAACAGGATGGGGAGAAAAATAGCTAGATGTGGGGCATTCATGTCAAGTGATGCAAATAATGTTCAGAAACAAGGCCATCAGAGCTGATCCTTCCTGTGGAGACATCCAATTTTTAATACCATAACTAAGCCTCTTACATGTTTCAAATGCCCATTGTTGCCTGCCCATGTTTTAAGCAAGGATTAGAAATGCACTGAACCTCATCAGAGTAGGTTTGGGTGAGAGCAGATGCAAAGGAGCTGTTTGTGCAGGCAATTCTGATCATAGCCCTACTGTCACCCTGGGCCACAGGGATGAAACCGATGCTTGTATGATGCTCTGTAGTCCCAGCACTTGGCTGCAGAATGGAGCAGATTATGACCACGCTCCAGCATTTGTTCCTTGTTTAATGAACACTTGGCTCCTGGTGGGCAACTTAGGAAATATGTGCCTATTAGGAGGTGTCTGCCTTCTTCTATAGGGTCTCCTTTTCATTATCTCGTTTTTCATGGCAAGAGATTTCTTACGAAAACAGAATATTTTACCCTGTGGGAAAGCTGTTCCTCCTGCCTTTGCTTCTGCCCCCACCGGATGTTCTTATCTGCTCCTTGCAAGGGCACAGGCAATTATAGAGCAATACGTCTTCCTCCACACAATTACAGGCAAATATTATAAAAGGCATGCAGATGGCATTGGAGAAAAACCTTCTGCTGCTCCCATCTCTTTAGTTTAAGGAAGCGATAGCAATTTCTTTTTTAGTAAGCAGTTCATTCATGTATCAGTGAGCTGAGCCAACAGATGTTTATTCCGTGTCTCTTTGATGTTGGTGTGTATGGCCACAGGTTTGATACTTAGCACCAACACCCCACTCTCTTCCATGGGAGATCTTTCATGGGCCATGGCTTCCCCAGCCCTCCTGGTTCCTCATGAGCCCCACCTCTTGCCCCCTGCCTCACGATAATCTCTTCTTCTTTTCTTATTTTTTTCTAAAGCAGAAAAATCAAGTTATTGCTGTCTTTATGCTGATCTACTGTCCTCATTCACTCATTTGCCCAAGATTTATTGAGAACCTATCACCAAAATAGAAATAAGAACAATTTATCCTTATTCACTGTTTCATATAGATAGATAGATATTACATGTATGTATATATGAGATATACATCTACACACACACACACACACACACACACACATATCACTTAATCTTTGCAACAATGCTGTAAGGAAAATATTGCTATGATCCCCGTTTTCCAATGAAGACATTGAAACAGAGTAAAGAAACTTTGCTGGAGTCACATTATTGCTGTAATAGGAATACTTTTGCATCAAACTAACAGAAAGTCCAACTTACAATGGTTGAAGCAAATAGACATTTATTTCTCTCATATAACAATAATTACCATAAACTGGGAGGTAATTAGTTCCCAACATTAGTTCTGTGGCTCCACAACGTCAGGGCTGGCATCTCTAAGGACTAACTTTTCTCTTTCCTAATGAGCTCACAGTGACTGCCCTGAATCCAAGCATTTTGTCCACACTAAGAAGAGGAAAAGGATGGTGTCATCTGGATCTGCTTTTGTCCCTTTCAGCAGAAAGTCAAAGCCTTCCCAAAGGCCCGGACCACCTTTCTACTTACCTCTCACTGGCCAAGTCTTTGTCATATGGTCACCCCTAGCAGCAAGAGACTAACCAATTAAATTTTAGGGTTTTTTTTTTCTTTCTAAAGTCTCTTTAATGGATGGTATCAAAGCAAAAGTGATCTTAAAATGTTTGGTAGATCAGCCAGCTGACAATATATGTGTCCTGGTAGTAAACAGTTGCAGCCAGAAGGGAACCCCGGAGAACACAGCTCTAACCAGCAGGCTCCACTGCACACATCGGTGCTGGCTATTCCATGGTGAGTAAAAGAGACATGGTCCTGCCTTCAGAGAGATGTGAAGCAAATAAGTACACAAGGAAATAGATGATTTTGAATTCCTATAAGCATTAGGAGATAGAATAACAGGCTTTTAAAATACCAGAAATAGCTAAGGCTATCATTCTTATCTCCATAGGCTACAAGAACACCAACAGCCAATGTTCATGAACTGGAAGATGTAATATTATTAAAATGTTCACAATATCCCAAACAGCCCACAAATTGAATGTCAACCCTATTAAGATGGCTTTTTTTTCACAGAAGTAGATAGTATAATGCTAAAATTGGAAATATAAAAGACTGAACAGCCAAAACAATTTCAAGAAGGAAAAAAAACTAAAAGCATCATACTTTCTGATTTCAAAATATATTTCAGAGCAATAGTGATTAAAACAGTATGGTGCTAACATAAAGACAGTCTATATACTAGAGGACCCAGAAGTAAATCCATGCATATGTGACCAACCAATCCTTGACAAGAGTTCCAAGGATACACACTGAACAAATAGTCTCTTCAGAAAATGGTGTTTGGAAAACCAGCTCTCCAGTTCAACTCCAAAAGCCAAGCTATGGAACTAAGCAGGTGCCCTTTGATAAATGAATGGATATAAAAAAAAGTGGTACATATACACAAAGGATTATTACTCAGCCATATAAAATTGGATTTATTACTTTTGCTGGTAAATGGATGGATCAGGAGACTGTCATGCTAAGTGAAATAAGCCAATCCCCCCCAAAAGGTCAAATGTTCTAATTTGTGGATGCTAACACACAATAATCAGGGGCAAGCAGGGGGAATAGAGGTTCATTGGATTAGCAAAGGGGTTGAGGGGAAGGGAGGGAGATTGGAATAGGAAAGATAGTAGAATAAATCAGACATAACTTTCCTGTGATCATATATGAATCCACTACCAATGAAACCCCATATCTATTCAACCACAAGATAGGGATCCTAAATAGAATAAGTCATACTCCACATATGTATATGTCGAAATACACTCTACTGTCAGGTGTATATAAAAAGAAAAAAATTAAAAAGAAAACCAGTTCTCTATATGTCAAAGAGAGAATTTCGAACCACATCCTATGCTACACACAAAAATCAACTCAAGGTGGATTAAAGACCTAAATGTAAGGCCTGAGACTATAAAAATATAGAAAATATAATGGAAAAGCCTCAAGACATTGGTCTTGGAATGATTTCACAGATATGACACCAGAAGCACAGCAACAAAAGCAAACTACAAGTGGGATTACATCAAACTGAAAGCTTCTGCCCAGCAAAGGAAACAAGGCAGAAAAAGGAAAAGGCAGCTCACTGAATAGGAAGAAATATTTGCAAACCAAATATTGAACAAGAGTTGATCTTTAAAGTAAGTAAGAAACTCTGACAACTCAAGAGTAAAATAATAATAACCCAATTTTAAAATGGTCTAAAGACTCCAAGAGACATTTCTCCAAAGAAAACATAGAAATGCCCAGCAAGTATATGAAAAGATGCTCAACATCTTCTCAAAACCCCAATGAGATACTGCTTCACTCCTATTAGAACAGCCTTTATCAAAAAAATGAATGATCTCACCACACACACACACACACACACACACACACACATGCACACACGGAAAAAGTAATAATAATAATAATAATAATAATAATAAGTGAACTGATGATTATGTTCATTAGCTTGATTTCATCATTTCACAATTAAACAATATGAAAACATCACATTGTACTGTAAATATATACAATTTTATCCATTATATCTCCAGAAAAAATAGTTGGGAAATACAAATGTTGGCAGGAATGTGAATAAATTGAACATTTGTAACACTGTTGGTAGGAATGTACAATGGTCCAGTGCCTATGGAAAGCAGTGTAAAGATTCCTAAAAAGAAAAAAAAAAAAGATTCCTTAAAAGACTAAAAATAGAACTACTAGATGAAAAAGCAGTCCTACTTTACGTGTCTATCAGCAAATGAATGGGTAAAGAAAATGTGTATATATACAATGGAAATAGTATTCCGCCTTTAAAAAGAATGAAATCCTGCTATTTGCAGTGACATGGATGAACCCAGGGACACTATGTTCAGTGAAATAAGGCAAATGCAGAAAGACAGATCCTGTATGATCTCACTTATATAGAGGATCTTTTTTTAAATTTTTATTATTGGTTGTTCAAAACATTACATAGCTCTTGACATATCATATTTCATACATTTGATTCAAGTGGGTTATGAACTCCCATTTTTACCCTGTACACAGATTGCAGAATCACATCGGTTACACATCCACTGTTTTATATAGAATCTTAAAGAGTCAAATTCAGACATAAAAAAGAGTAGAATAGTGGTTACCTGGGGACAGGGAGAGTGAGGGGAAATAATGTTAATCAAAGGAAACAAGATTTTAGTTACAAGATTAAGTTCTAGGGATATAATGTATACTAGAGTAATTATAGTTAATTATACTGAATCGTATAACAGGTTTTGCTGAGAGTATATCTTTTTTAAAAAATTTTTGTAGTTGTAGATGGACAGAATAATAGAGTTAATAACAGGGTCAACCCTTAATAGGGTTGACATTTGTTCCTGAAGGACTAATACTGTATAATTTTTGCCTTTATCAGGTATCTAAAATAGTCAAACTCGTAGGCTTGGAGTAGAACGGTGGTTGTCAGGGACTGGAATGTGGTGCTGGGAAACTGCTAACCAAAGAGCATAAAGTTCCATGTGCCCATCATTAACAATACCACATTGTAGAATTAAAAAGGTCTTAAGAGGGTAGATATCATGCTAAGTATTTTTACCACAATAAAATAAGTATTTTTACAAAGAAACCTTTTACACTGACTTTTCTAAAGTTCTTACTCTACCCTTCTTTGTATAGTCCATTCTGCTGATCATTATTATTATTATTCATGTGTATCACCTTTTTCTGCCTTTTCCATTTTTCTCATCTTACTCTTTTCTCTGTTCCTCTTCTTTCTTTCCTCTTCTTTTACCCACACATTTCTTAGCATTTTACTGAGTTTTATTCTTGTGAATAGACATTGTTCCTATGTTGGCTTCTACAGAGTTAGGAAGAGAGTATTACTCTCCTAAAAATCACAGTGTGCAACTTCGGGCCTCAAAGAGAGCCCAGCTATTCTCCTTCATGCTGTGGGAGAGGAGAATTAAGTGAGAATTGTTGGTAAACTAAGAAGAGCAGCAGTTCTAGCCACTGCATGCTTCTGATGTCAGCCAGACATGCTGTGCAACCTTGGGAGAGCCCAACCCATCCACATGCCCTTCACATGTAGTGCTGGCTAAAAATCACCAGCTCGTAGCCCGAAGCCCACCATCTGCTGAGCAGTTACAGGTTAGAATAGCAGCGATTCTTTCACTTCCATTAGATCCTGACCTTTTTTCTATCTATGCATAATAAATCATGGATATAAGGGATTAACCTCTGACCTAGCATTAATACTTACTAAAATTTGATATTTCATAACCTTTTACATTTCACCAAAGTATCATTTTCCAGAATATTTGTTATTTCTCTGACCCAGATTCCAATATAATATATGTAACATCTGTCATCACCACCAAGATTCAGAGGCCCAGCTGGCTCAGTGACAGGATACTGAATGGTCTGGACACACTGTAACCACATGAGCTATTTTGTTCCCAAAATGAAATTGATTATAAACTCCAGTTTGTGTGCCCGTGGATTTATACAAAGGTCAACCTGCTAGTGTAACCCTTGGCTGCTCCCTGCAGAGTTCTCTGCTCTTGTTCACAGAAAGGATGACTCTGCAGTGAATGCAGATGAATTGCTGCAGTTTACCTTGCTCACTGACTGTCATGGAAAATTTAAAGCTCCAGATGCCTATCAGGTGTATTTCTCATCAGCCAAATGTTGAACTCTGGCTGAGCTTCCCAATGCAGCAGTGTGCTAGTTGGTGAGGGATTGGTGGGCAGGGACTTCCCTTCACAGACTGAAGGACAGCTTTATCTGTTCAAGATTAACAATTACTACTTCTGTTATAACCCACAAGGAGATCATAACCACCGATTTCACTGGTTTTTCTCTGCAATGACAATTTGGCAGTGGTAAAGCACAAGGATCATGCAGTAAATGAAAACTCCACTAGGTGGTTCTGGTGTTCTTCTAACCAGACATCCGAGGCGCCACAGAACTTGCTCCATCCTTTGATGTTCCAAAGGCACAGCAAACATGAAAGCAAAAATGTTTTTGTTGCTATTATTTAATATTCATTCTAGATATGTGAATAGATTAGTATTTGTAGTAATTGATCAGAGACTAAGCTTTTCCAGAGTGTTGAGGTTTTTTTTCTGCATCTTTTTTACATAGGCACATGAAGGCTGCATTTTAATCTTTTAGCTTTATTTTTATGGTTAATAAAACATTAATTTATGTACTTGTGACACTAATTTATGACACAAACACACCATTTCCCCACCACTCATTTGAAAAAAATCATTTATATGAGGACCCAAGTTTCAAAATGAAGGAATGTATTATCTTCTGTGAAGCCTTCCTTTGAGAATTGTACTCAAAGCAGTACAATTCTCATTCTTAACATTGCCATTAATGTTTTCAGAAACCTTTTAAAAATGACCCAGGTTTATGAGTTCCTCTTAGAATCCTTATAAGAAAATCTTCTCATATGGTTTAGAATATAATGATAAATAAAGCTAACTTAAAATCTGCTTAGGTCCCCCTGTTTCCAAACATCATCTCGAGTTCATCAGCCCTTGTCCACTTTCCCTTTAATGCCTACAGTCCAGGGGCTTTCTCCTTTGTAGTAGGGTTATCATGAAGTATCAGATGTCTTCAGCCAAAGCACCTGGGTAAATTCCCACAGTGCCAGACACAGTGCTGAGTTCTCAGGACAGATGGCAGCTGTTCCCGTGCCACCACCTTGGAAAAGAGGCACAAGGACAGTTTCCACACAGAATTTCCACAAAGAATTCCAAACCAGAAGACAGGCCAAGGCAGTGTTCACAATGAACATTATCAGAGGTAATTAAAATGACAGATATTTTTCATTTCAAGAGAGAAGAATCATGGCCAAATTAAAAATGAATGCAAACTCCAAAGAACCTTGAAATGGACCATTTTAACATAATAAATTGGGAACATTTTTTAAAATAATAACATGAAAACATTTAGATATCAAAAGATTGAACATGAACATGACTCTCTGAGATGGCAATAATAATCAGCACAGAACATTTTCTAGGTGTGTGTTGGTTACTTACCCTATTGCTTAAATGTTTAAAAATTGACCACTAGGAAGATTATGATTTTAATGTTTTTTTATTTTTAATAATAGGTTATAAATAATTTCTGTTTAAATTAGTTCAAACAACTCAGAAATATGTAGAATACAAAGTGAAAATGTCTCTTTGCCATTTTCCCACTGTCTTCTACCTGCCCAATCCCAGTCCCCAGAGAGAGAGATAACCTTTTAAAAATAGATTGTCATATATCCTTCCAGTAATTCTAACTTCCTGTTAGCACATGTGGTACTGTTTCAGTGTATTGATGGGTATATATTGGGGTAAAATCTTAGTAAATTCTACATTTCTTTATTTTAAATATTTTTTAGTCGTTGATAGGTCTTTATTTTTATTTATTTATACGTGGTGCTGAGAATTGAACCCAGTGCCTCACACATACCAGACAAGTGTGCTACCACTGAGCCACAGCCTCAGCCCCACACTGTACATTTCTTTTAATAAAATATAAGCATATACCATCCCTATTGTTCTAGTTCTTGCATTTACATATTTATTTTTAATCTGCTCAATCAATAAATCTACTACCCTATAAAAGTATGACCAAAGTAGCCCGTTAAGTGGTGTGAAAGGCAAATACTGCCAAACAGTAATCCAAATTACCTCAAGGGTTTTTATTTTTGTTTTTGGTACCAGGGATTGAACTCAGGGACACTAAAAATTGAGCCACATCCCCAGCCCTATTTTGTATTTTTACAAATTAATAGACAGGGTCTCACTAAGTTGCTTAGTGCCTGGCTTTTGCTGAGGCTGGCTTTGAACTCATGATCCTCCTGCCGCAGCCTCCCAAGCCACTGGGATTACAGGCATGTGCCATGGCACCTACCTAGGTCTTGACTTCAGTTGCCAAATACTATGAAGAGTGTTCATCATTTATGTGTTATTTCTTAACATCCTCTTTCTGAACTAGTTTGGCTTGCAGAACCCGTCTTTTAAGAACCAAGGGTAAGGGGAATAGAGTAGATAGTCTCTTTTTAGTGAATCTAATGAAAAGGGCTAGGAACCACTAAGACCTAGTACTTTTTGTCCCCTTAATAATTGATAAGATTGAAGTTTTAAATTCTGTACATTAGAAGCAAGTTCTTAAATCTTACCATGGTTGGAGACCCTGAAAGTTCTCGTGGAGGCACTGGCTCCCATCCAGAGTACCTGATGATAATGATGGTCACTAGTGAACATCTCTTGCCTTCCAACTTCAACTTGACTCTCAGTTATGGCTGCTACATCTTGTAAAGTGTAACTAGAGCTTAATTTATTCTAGGGCTAATTTTTCCCCACCACTGAATCAAAACTCTTTTCAATATTCTACTCAATGCTTCATGAGTTATGATTTTGAGAACTGGAACTATTCCCAGCCCCCAGTGAGCTCCAGAAGTTCCTCCTCTAGTCCTTCCATGGTTCATCCCCCAGCCAAGGGTAGTTTACTCACATGTATATACTGATGAGCTTTCATTGATGATTCAAGGGAACCCTTTGAATATCTAGAAGGCTCGTGCAGGCACGCATGCTCCCTCCCACACACTCCTATATTCTTTCCTGTAAACTCTAATTGCACTGGTCTCCCTGGGCTTCCAGTTATGCCTTCTGAACTCCAGGAAATGCCCTGGATACCAGGTTTAAAAATCTATGTGTGTGTTCAAAGTTATATATACCTACATGCTTGGGCATACATAAACACACACACACACAAGCACTTGGAAAACAGGAACATTATGTGATAGTTAATAAATTAGCTTTATATAAAATTAGTTCATCATTGGAAACCAGTATTATTTTTAATGTAACTAAACTTATTTACTTGGCCATTTCAAATCACATTCTTTTAAATAGGGCTGAAATGAATATGCTAGACTTCAATTAGGAAGATTAAATATCATTTTATATATAGTTAGCAATGTATTTATTTCACAGGGCAAATTAATGAAGTAAAATTAACGTTCATTAGATTTTTAAACAGAGTTGAAAGTATTCTATAATTCACAGCTTTATCCTGCATAATAGTCATTATTTTGCTTTCAGCACTCAGCCCAAGAGTTGTCTCTTTAAGTATCAAAATATATCATAAACGAAGACTAAAATCTTTCCTGCAGCTCACTCTTTCCTTGGAGTATTTTTGAAAGCCACTGTGCTCATCTGTCCATAAATAAACAGAGGTCATTTGATTAAATTCCAAGCATCAAGAAAAGCTTGCAGTGGCTGATAAATACATGGAAAGGAGAGTGTAAAGGACCTGCCACCAGCATGACCTTTGAAGTAGAGAACCAGCCTCTCCTATCGCTCATCAATTCTCTCAAGGGTAATGACAGCAAATCAATAGACCTCAGGAACCAAATATGTAACTGGGTTCATTGATATTCAGAGGATCCATGGCTTGAAGATATGAAGAAAAAAAAAAAAGAAACCACCACCTAAACACATCCTCTTATGCACAAAATAACAGGCTAAAGACCTCACACAGGTCAGAGACACTCCCTCATAGCTTTGAATCTCAGAAAGTTTCTGTAAATGAAGCAGAAACTTGAGAAACTATTTGAGGGAAGTAAAAAAAAAAAAAAGATGAGAATAAGGCAAGGAAAATCCTCGCTCATGGAGCTTTCATTCTGATAAACAGAAATGACCATAAGCAGGTTAGCCAATAGAAAATTCCAGACAAGGATAAATAGGCTAATAGAAAATATAGGAGTGGAGTCCTATTGGAAATAGTATTCACCAAGGACATCTTGAGCTGGGGAACTAGCCCAGGTTATTGCACATGCTAGGCAAGCACTCTACCACCGAGCTACATCCCCAGCCAAAGAAATTCTCTCTGGGTAGGGAATTGGATCTGAGTTCTGAAAGGAGATTTGTAGAAAAAGCTTTCTAGCCTGGGGACACAGGATAGACAGGACACTTGGACACAGGACATTTGAGGAACAAGTACGGCATTTTGAACACTTTTTGAACATTTGAACATTTTGAACACTGGAACAGAAGAAGGTCAGGGTGGCCAGAATTTGGTGAATGTCAGTAAGATAAGTTCAGAGAGGAGGGCAGGAGCCAGTCATTCAGTAAATCCTTCCCATCAGAACAACTTGTCCTGTAACCTACCTACCGCTGCCCCATGCTCCACGCCTCTGTGTCATCATTTGTCTCTGCCAGATCTGTCATTTTGTATACATCCTCTTCTATTATTACCTTTTTACACACAAGTATTCTATTTCTCCAACTGGTTTGAAAGTTCCCTAGCAACATGACTAGATATTTTTCTCTGTAGATCCACACAAATTATTTGTTTATAAGTAGGATTTTTAAAATTTTTGTGGGTTTTTTTTTTTTTTTTTTGGTACTCGGATTGAACCCAGGGGCACTCAATCACTGAGCCACATCCCCAGCTCTTTTTATATTTTATTTAGAGACAGGGTATCATTGAGCTGCTTAGTGCCTCACTAAGTTTCTGAGGCTGGCTTTGAACTCGCAAGCTTCGTGCCTCAGACTCCTGAGCTGCTGGGATTATAGGTGTGCACCACCACGCCTGGCAAATTTTGTGTTTTGTGTGTATGAAAACATAGTATGTAGACAATATAGATTAGTGGTTAAGAGTTTAAAATCGGAAACCAAACTACATAGAATCAAATATTGGCTTTTATTACTTATTAGCTATTACTAACTAACTTATTAATTTTTGGCAAGTTAATCTCTCATTGACTTGGTGTTTTCCTCAGTAAATGAGAGGATTAATTTTACCTCTGAGTAGTTTTGAGGATTAGTTTACCAAATTGTGTGCTTACAGACTGTTAGTTACCATTATTATAGATTATTAAATGATGTGCAAGTAGTCTAATAGGCAATCAAAATCATACACTACATGGTTATATTTACTTTCAAAAATGCACTAAGTGAAGTTGATTCATATTAACACAGATTGCATACTAATGATTTAGAATTTAAATAATTTACTACTAAACTAGTATATAGAACTTTCCTACTTCACTGGAGAAAGAGCCCTATATATCTAAAATATAGCTTAACAAGAAAAAATTATCCTTCCAAGTATCCTATACACAAACAACATGTCCAAAAGATATATTCCAGCATTTTAAATATGTACCAAATGTGGCTCTACTTATCTCCTTGTAAATCTGCACTCACATGTAAACCAATAACATATTACTTTAAGTTTTCTCAGAATTTTGCCTCTGAGTATAATGTCTTTCATAATTTTGATCATAGTTTAGGAATTATTAAAGTTGAAGTCATTCATGTCATTCATCCAGTGTCCAACCCAACATCCTTGGCATTAGTTTTCCCTCATCTGTCTTCCTCAAGTCCCTCATCAAATTCACACCAGTCTCATCAACTCTCTTTGACAAAAGCCTTTTGAATTTCTCCTCCCTATCACTTATTTAAATGCCTCAGTGCAGGCCTCAATCTGCCTACCTAGCCTGTTGACACCAGGGCAGAGAGATGAGGCGCCATAATCCCAATTTGGGCATACAACACGTACAGCACAAGCAGACGGACACTATAATCCCAAGCCAGGCATGTCACATTCACAGCAGATCACCTTCAGCCAGCCCAGTGCTACCTAACAAAAACCTGAGCTATCACCTGTCAGCAACTCAAACATCTGTTACCCTAGTTTAGAGCAAACAGTTCATCTCTTTTGCATCTGCACAAGTAAATATCTCAAAACAACTCTCATTGGACCTAATAGCATTGGCTTAAGTCTTGTTACCATTGATGAGCCAGTCACTTGGCCCTGGGATGTGATGGTTGATTGTCTAGTCCTAGACCATCACAGTTCCCTATAGGGAGTGTCATTCCCCCAGCCTCAAGTGAGTTTTCTATAGTACTTGTCACTTTGGTTTGTCATTAATTTTCCCATTGCTATGTCTCAACTGGACTGTGAGCCTCTCAAAATGTTATTCTTTGCATTCTCAGTGCTCACTCAGCACACTGGAAAAAAGAAGGCATTAAATAAATATTAAATGCAATAGTTAATATCTTTAACAAATACATTAGATTCCTCTGTCAGTGAGATTTTCAGCTATTACATGTGAGAGTTGATATAAAACATTTCTCCTGACCATGTAGTAAAATGGAAGCTGCTTTACAAATATGAGATATTTTATTGTTGTTTTGATAATATTTCAGGGAATATATTTACATGACATATAAATATCACTGTAATGATTCCTGTGAAATTTGATGAAGTATTTTAAGGACACTTGTCTCTGAATTATCTTACTTTTAATTTTTAAAGAAGTCTGAGTATTTAATTTTAATGATATTCATCAGTATAATTATGGCCTTCTCTTTATTGCACAAATTATTCATTCATGTTATATTATATATAACACATTTCTGAGAAAAAATAATTAATTCTTCCATGATATTCAGACTGTTTACCTAACACAAGAACAAACATGTCAAAGGAAAAAAAAATACAACCCCAAAGAAGCTAGGAAACAATACTCAATTCAAAGGATAAAGGAGTTAACAGAATTAGACCTAGACATGGTCCACATAAATATATTGGACAGGACCTTTAAAATAACTATGATTCAAGTGTTAAAAGATTCAGTAGGAACAACACAAAAAGGTAGGAAATTTCAGTGAAGAGAAGGAAACTGGCATCAAATAAGGATGTTCTGAAGGAATGTTCCTTATAATTGAATGTCGTCAGCAATGAAGAACTTCCCTGATGGGCTCACAACCAAATTGGACATAGCAGAGGAACAAATCAGAGAACTTGAAAATACGTTAGTAAAAAATACCTAAACTGAAACACTAAGAGACTAAAGAGTGAGAAAACGACAGAAGCAGAACATCCAAGATCTGAGGTAAAGTATCAGATGGTCTAATAGACACAGATGGGAGAGCCAGGAAAAGAGTGAGAGAAACACACAAGAAATGACCTGTCATCACAGAAGTCTACAACCAGCATAATGTCTTTGAAAGCTAAAGGCAAAATAAAGACCTTTACATACAAATAAAAGCAGAGAAAAATGTTTGATGGCAGACCTGTGTTAAAAGAAACATTAAAGGAAATTCTTCAGATAGTAGAAATATGACTCTAGGTAGAAATTGGAATCTACACAAAGAAATGAAAGACACTGGGAATGTGAAGTGTGGATAAATATGGCACATGTTTTCTTGATCATTGCCTTTAAAAGATAATTGAATGTCTAAAACAAAAGGTGAATAATTTGTTGAGAAGTTTATAGTGTATTAGAACTAAAAGGTATACCAATAGCAAAAGGTAGAAGAAGGAAATGGAAGTATACTGTTATAAGATTTTACACTGCATATAAAATAATATATATTGTTATATTATTTGAGGGTAGAGTGTTAAAAGTTGAGATGCATGGGCTGGGGTTGTGGCTCAGTGGTAGAGTGCTTGCCTCACATGTGTGAGGCACTGGGTTTGATTGTCAGCACTGCATATAAATAAATGAATAAAATAAAGGTCCACCAACAACTAAAAACATATTTTTTAAAAGTTGAGATGCACTATGTAAAGCCCAGAGAAATCACTAAACATAATAAAACAAAATAAAGTCAATCATAAAAAAAAATTATAAAACATTTCTCTAATACTGAAGATTAAAATGGAATCATAAAAATATTCAAAGAAAGCTGGAAAGGGGGATCAAAGTACAAATTGGACAAATGAAAAGGCAAGATTATGGATCAAAATCAAAATACTCATATATAAATAACTGAATATCTTCTTAAAAACCGGAGTTTGTTATATTGGACCAATAAAGCTAGACCTAACAATATTTGTCTATAAGAAACCCTAATAAATATAAAGACATAGATAAGTAAATATCCAGACTTCAAGAATGCTGGTACTAAGGATTCAGAAAGAAGGGAGGAACATATTATTGGACGCAGACCAAGGGAGATTCCTGTTGTGAATTGGCTGAAGAGTTAGCCAAGTTGCTTATTGCAGTTATGTGGAAAGCAGAATTTGTATACAGTGAATTTGAATATATGACTAAGGAGGTTTCCAGGAAAAGAGTTGAAGCTTAAGCTTGGTTTCTTCTTGCTGCTTATAGTAAGTTGTGAGAAAAGAGAAATAAATTGAGGACCACAAAGAAAGAAATACTGACAATTGCCTTATGAAGGCAAAAAAATGCTAAATGTCAGAAGTGGCTGCTGAAACAGCAATATGGAGAAGAGTCTGAGTATGTATGCTACATCTCTGCTGAAAACTCAGAACAATCAAAAGGCCGAGCACTTTCACCACACAAAATACCCTTCTAAGAGACAAAGCGTTTCTCGTAGATCTTCTCAATCAAACCAGAGGCCTAAGCTGAAAGTCTGTATCTCAGTAGAAGCCAAAAATAGGAAAGGGACTGTCTTGAAAAAAATGGTGAATGTGAGGGTGAAACCCAGAGCCCAGAGGGCAGAGTTGAGGGCCAATGAGGACTATTCTCAGGCTTATGAAACTTCATGGCTTTTTCCTGTCTAGTATTTGCTCCTCTAGATTTCAACACTACTTCAGTTAGGTGACTGATTTTTGTATTCCACCTGGTTTAAATTACTTACATGATTTAATTATTGAGATTTTTAAACTTTGAACTGATGAGGTTTTGGACTTTACACTGATATTATTATCAGGACCTTAAGAAATGGTGATTTTTTTTTTTTTTTTTTTTTTTTTTTTTTTGCCTGTGAGGATGAGGACAGGATCTAATGAATTGTTGGGGCCGGTTTGGCCTCAACAATTCATTAGATCCTGTCCAATGAACAGTGATCTGTGGTAGGCAACATGCTGCAGATGGCTCCCATAACCTTAATCCCTAATTTTTTTCCAACTTGGGAAGACCGTGTCTCAAAATAAAACATAAAAAGGTCTGGGGACGTGGCTCAATGGTTAAGTGCCCCCTGGGTTCAATCCTTAGTACCAAAAGAGAGAGAGAGAGAGAGAGAGAGAGAGAGAGAGAGAGAAAGAAAATGAGGCTTTAGTCTTACAACTGCAAATAACTGAATTTTGCCAGCCACCTGAATGAGCTTGGAAGAAGAGACTTCTACAGAGCCTTCAAGTAATAGTCCAGCCCCACTGACCTTTGATTTTGGACTAGTGAAACCCTAAGCTGAGAATCTAGCAAAGCCCACTTGAACTTCTGACCTACAAAACTATAATATATATAGGTATTATTTTAGGCCACTGACCATGTGACAATTTATTATTGCAAGCAGTATAAAACCAATACAGATGAAAAACAACCAGATAGTCACAGTTAGTGGCAGGATAAATCAATATAACCATTCTAATGATAATTTGGCATTAGCCACTAAAATGGAAGATGTACATGTTCTATGAACTAGCAGTTTAACACCTACAACTATGACCTGATTAAATCTTACATATGTGCACCAAGAACTTATACAAGAATTTTCATATCAGTATAAAACTGAAACTTCAACCATCAACAGTAAAATAGATAAATTATATATATTCATATATTCATAGAATATATATAAATGGAAATGAACACATAAAGTCACGCATAAAAATATAAATGAACCTCAGGAACATAATAAAGTGAAAAAAAAGAAAAGCATAAATATGTGATTCCATTTATGTTAGATTCTTACATTAAAAAATATATAAAACCTAAGTATGCACGCACGTACACACACATACACAGAGAGAGAGGGAGACAGAGAGGGAAACATATATGGTAAAATGATTAAGAAAAGCAAAAGGATGATTTTAAAAAAACATACCTCTAAGAGGGAGGGAAGGAGATGGATTCAGGAAGGGCACACAGATGACATCAGAAATAATGATGTCACACACTAGTGACCATTGTATTGTCTGTTCTTTTGTTCTTGCTACTCTACTGGAAGGATAGTCTGCAGAACAGAGCTGTTGGCATCCACCTGCAATTTAGTTAGGAATACCGAAAACAGGCCTCAACCCAGACTGCCTGAATCTGAATCTACATTTTAACAAGATCCCAGGTGGTTTGTTCGCACATTAAAGTTTTAGGAGCACTACTTTAAATTTACATATATTCTGTAAATATTCTTTTGTATCTAATAAATATTTAATAAAAACCATTTTGAAGTATTGATTCATGTTCAATATCACATTCCAGTTAAATTAATGGAAAGATCTTTGAAATATTCTATTTTTTTCTTATAATTAACCCCATAGACTGATACATCTAAAATGAGAAAAGGTGACTGCAAATATCCCACATGTGAAGCCCAGTTCAGTTCCCTTCATGAAGTAGCTGAAAAATGATGAATTATTGCCATTCATATCAGGTGCCCCCTTCTTTCAGATACTCCTTTCAATATCTTGGCAGTTTAGTCCCTTTTAACAAGATACAAATATTAAACTTATTATTACATCTGACATTAACTGAACAGGGAATTTTTTTAAGAATTATAATACAATCATTGACATTTATGTCTTCTGTAAGATTGTTTAATCTAAGAGCATTTAAAACAGAGTTGGAATTTAAGCTCTTGGTCATTATAAATTGGGTAAAATTTGTGAAGCAATAATTTTCAAACATTGGACCATAAGCAATATAGAACAATAATCTCTAAGATAAGGAAAAGAAATGAAATTATTTCTATATTTGTCCTAGGATTCCATCTATAGGCCATTTATGGACCATGAGCAGAGGTAAGGGTAACCCAAAAGAGCTTGGCTTGATTTCCTTGCTGTCTCAGAAGACACAGATGAGAATTTGGGGAAGCTAAGGCTAGAAGTTGAAAGGCAAAAATTTAGAAAGAAGGGTTACAGCGTGTGGGGATCAGGGAGACCTAGCTCCAAAAAGCTGCATAGTCCATGCTGCGTACTAGGCCATGCAACTTCACAAGCTAGACAAAGAAAACCAAGATCTTATAAGAAGTTTAATGTCCAGAACTTACACGGAGTGGGAAGACATTAGATCTTGACAAGTCAGTGTGGAGAGCCCCCTAGGCCATTAAGTGAGACCTGACAGGGTCCATGTCTTTATAGTAGGGATGAACTATGCCTAGAGAGAAGAAAGACTACTCTAGACTCACTCTACCGGAGTTTTTAAAAGGATTTAAAGAAATACTTAGCTGTCAGCCCAAACAAAAAAAATCAATACTTTTAATAAAGTCAAAATGAAGCATTCATAATTATCAAGCTATCAAAAATTAGACAAGACACAAGAAAATGTGACATGATACCAAGAGAAAAAAAATCTTAAAATAGAAACACACCCAGAAATGACAGTGATAATAGAACTAGCAGACAAGGGTGTTAAAATAATTACTATGTGCAAGTGTATGAAGGAAAACATGAATATGGGGAGAGAAATGGAAGATGTTTTTGTAAACACCCAAGTGGAATTTCTAGAGATGAAAAAATACAGTATTGGACATTAAAATTTGTCTATATGTATTAAGAGTGGATTATAGACATTATAAAAGAAAAAAGCTCATGACCTTGAAGACATCATAATAAAATCATCCAACATAAAGTGTGAAGAAAAAAACAGTGGAAAAGTTAACAGAATTTCAGTGACCTATGGAATAATATCAAGCCACCTAACCTATGTATAATTGGAAAACAGTGCGTATGTTTAAAATGAATGGAATGCTTGAAGATATAATAACCACCAAAGTTCCTAAGTTTGATATTAGAATTATACATCCAAGAAATTCAATGAAAATCCTAAGCAAGACACACACACACACACACACAGAGTTCACAGTAAGGTACAGCATGATCAAATTATTAAAATTTCCTAGAAGCAATCAGAGGGAAAAAAGACAAATGTAAGAGAGTTTAAGCTTCTTGTCAAAAACTGGAAACCAGAAGACCATTAAACAATATCTTTAAAATACTTCACAAAATAAAACTGTCTGATTAGGTCTATTTGTGTTTACATATATGTGATATAGGACACAGGAGATATATATATACATATCGATATATATAGATTATATATCCTTTGAAATAAAACTTTTTTAGACAAACAAAATCTGAAATAATTTATTGTCAGCAAATCTAAATTGTAAAATATGTGGAATTTCTGTTAGAAATAAACTAACCAGATAGAAACTCAAATCTACACCAAGAAATGGAAGATCTGGAAATGGTAAATATATGGGTGGATGTGAAATACTAATTTCTCCTTTTAAAAATTACTTTTAAAAGTTTATTGATTTTAAAGTAAAAATAATTACAATGTACTGTGAATTTTTTATCATGTATAAGTAAAATATATGATAACAATAACAGGAAAGAAGAGGGACTAAAAGTACAAATGTTATAGGGACCACATGTGTACATAAAATGGTATATTATTTCAAGATACTCTATGCTAGGCTAAAAACTAATACTCTTAAGTCTTGGGACAGCAACTAAAAAATAAATAAAACAAAAGGTATAAATAATAAGCCAATAATGGAGATAAATAGAATACTAAAAGTCCAAAAGAATGCAGAAACTGAGGGGAAAAAATAAGAATAGATGGAATAAATGGAAAACAAATAGATAATAGATTTAAATGCAACATATCAATAACTACATTAAATGTACACTAAAATACAAACATTATATTTTAAAACATACCCCACTATATGCTTCTATGAAAAAAATTACATTAAATATAAAGATATGGATAGATTACTCAAAATTGAACTATACTTTCCTGGCATGAGAATGAAAGCTCTTTGTTGATATTCCATATCTCTCCCATATTCCATAATGTAACCTAATTTGATAGCTCATCATTTAAATCTAGTTCAAATGTTATTGAGCACATATTAGTCTCTAGATCATCACTGTTATTTCTTAAGCTATCAATAATGTCCATTGATTATGTTAATGTGAAGCACAAACTATTATTTCACATATATGATTTTTATTTTAGCAAACTAGAAGTTTAAGTTTAATATGAATATCTTATGTCTGTACTTTGATTCTCCAGTCTCTACTCATTCCATTAAGAATGATATTTTAAACAGGACACGGTGGCACACACCTGTAATCCCAGTAACTTAGGAGGCTGAAGCAAGAGATCACAAGTTCCAGGTCAGCCTCAACAACCTAGTGAGACCCTGTCTCAAAATAAAAAAGAAGATGAGCTGGGGATGTATCTCAGTGGTAGAGCAACCCTGGGTTCATTCTCTAGTAACCCCCACCCCCTCCCAAAAAAAGAATATCTTACTTTCCTCAAGGCAAAGGGGTATTTTTCTCTGATATTCGTTTTTTTGTTGTTGTTTTGTTGTTTTTTTTGGTAACAGATATGACTAGTTTACTAATTACAGGCCAGCATCTTTTTTATTTAATTTCTAAATATGAAGTCAGAGTTTGGTGATCATAGATCATAGAATTTCCATTATAATATGCAATATTTAAACACTGAAAGTGATGCTTGCATTTTTCTGCTTACATATGAATGGATAAATGCCTTCAGTTTTTTTGTGACTAAATTTAAACTTTCTGGAATCTTTGCCTTTAGAATGTGCTAATCATATACCACAAAATGCTGCTGACTTCTATAGAAAATAACTCAGCCAAGGATGCTGAGTTCCATCTTTGCCATGAAATGCAAATTTCTTAAAAGACTGAACAAGATTTTCTTAATAAAATAATTTTAAGTTTTACTTTTAGGGCATCTAAAGCATACTAACAATATTCTCTGAGTTGCTGGAATTTTCAGATCAGTATTTAGAACTGATCATTTTCATTCACTTTAAATCTTTGTCTCTTAAATTTCATTGTACATCAGTACTTACATGCTATGCTATTTTTTTCTTCACAGTACTTAAGGATTGAACCCAGGGCATGCTAGTGTATAGTATGAAAAGACAATGAGTCAATGACGAGGTATCTTTTGCTTACACTATTTATTTCCATTTTATTATTGCCAACTAAGTATGCTCATAATGCAGATACATCTGGGCAGTGCCTATCTGAAGTCATTCCTGCCCTGTCATAATCCCCACCTCCCCCCTTTCCCCAGGCTGCTGCTTTAGGAATAGGTTCCCTAGCTTGAATCAAACACCAGCCAGTAGAGTAATATGTTTAACATGTTTTTAACATGATACAAATATCAGATACATGGAGCATGTAAAATGAATTTCTTCCTCTTTTTGTAGCTACTATTATATTTCACTTTAGGCACACAGAGTTGACTAATCTATACTATTTTTTTAAGCTTATATTCTTCATTTATTTGTGCTAAGAAGCAATTGTCAAGGACATACATTGAATAGGGGTAGACTGCACAACATGAGTACACACGGTGTGGTGAACAAATGAAGCTTCCCTATTGTCTAGTCCATGTCTCAGTCTATAAGCACCAGGTGATCTGATCCCTGCCTACTCAGTATCCATTTACCATCAAATGACATAATTTCACTCCTCTTTATGGCTGAATAGAACGCTATTGTGTATATATACCCACATTTTCTTTATCTATTCATCTATTGATAGACACTTAGGCTGGTTCCATGCACAGATTTAAATAAATAAATAAATAAATAAACAAACAAACAGAAGGAATACCAGTAGAATAGAGGAAAGGGATCAAGAGGAGAGAAAAAGGAAGGTAAAAGGGAGGTAATGGTGATTGAAATGAAGGAAATTATATTAAATGCATTTTAAAATATATAAAAATGAACCCCACTATTCTGTGTAACTATAACACGAAAACAGAAACATAAAAATAGTCATATCTGAATTAAAAAGAAATTTCTGGAGTAGTTGAATTGAAATAGAAATAACATGAAAAGCATAAAAGGTAAATTTTCCTTAAGACAGTCATGAAGTAGCCCTGTGGAGAGATGATGGGGGGTGTGTTATGGTTTACAGAAGTGTCCCCCAAAAGCTCTTATGTGAAACAATGCAAGAAAGTTTAGAGGTGAAATGATTGGGTTATGAGAGCCTTAACCTAATCAGTGCATTAATTCACTTGAATGTATTAACTGCAGGCAGGTAGGGTGTGGCCAGAGGAGGTAGGTCACTGGGGATGTGACTTTGGGGTATATATATCTGTCCCTGGTGAGCAGAGCTTTCCCTGCTTCCTGATTACCATGTCTTGAGCTGCTTTTCTCTGCCATACTCTTCTGCCATGATGTTCTGCCTCACCTTGGGCCCAGAGCTATGGAGTCAACCCTCTATGGATGGAGACATCTGAAACCATGAGCCAAATAAACTTTTTCTCCTCTAATTGTTCTCATTGAGACCTTAGGTCATGGTGACAAAAAAAAGCTGATGAAAAATTCCACAGGGAATTGGCACCTAAGCTCGGTGAAGGCTGAAGGAGATGAGGTCCAGGAAGCCCCTTAGGCTGATCTCAGATGGAGAAGCTCAGAAATCCAAGGAATATAAACCAGTAGTCACCCTCAGAGCTGTGCTAGGAGCTAAAGAGAACCTTCTAACCTGAAGCAGTAAATATATGTAAATGAGTAAATCTAAAAGCCATAGATGGCCTAACTTAAAGGCAATAAATAAGATTATTACTCCAGTGAAAGCAAACGTAATTCTTGTCTCTCATCACTGTCAAAGCAATACAGTGGGACAACTAATACCTGAGCCATGCATCTGTTCATACCACTGTGAAACTGAAAAGGAGGCAAGCAAGCCTCCTCTCTGACAAACCACAGAATCGTTCCTCTTCTGGTAAAAGGACAACACCAGCGTCTCCCATGTTCGTGAAGCCTGTCTCCACCTCTTTCCAGACAGAGGGACAGCCATAACTCAACCCCTTGGTTGCTGCTAGATCCTCAAGAGGGGGAGCCTGAGACATTTAGGAGTACATGGCCAGCCCACCTCCTCTGTAAAGCAGAGACAACTCACACATTCCTTCACCAGAGTCTTAGGTGAATCTAGTTACCACTCTCTGCCTAAAACGTGTCCACGGCCCACCCTAACTCTGGAATCCCTTTAGTCCATGTTTATCCAAACTCACAAGAGCTACACCCTCTCTTTCTCTGCATTTGAGGTTGGTTTTATAATCAAAGAGATAGACATATTTTTAATTTAAACATTCGTTAATAGAATCAAGAAGGAATATCTAGAATGCCTTTATCTTTGCGGTTTTATTGGTGTGTTTTTTGTTGTTGTTGTTCTTATTGTTACTTTAATTAATATATTTTCATTATCTCATTTAATTATGGAAAAAATAATAATTGTTAAGCTCATGAGCTCTAGAACAGAAAGACTGGGGTTTAATCTCAGGTTCCACTATTGCATCTAGAGATTTGGTGTTATCATCTCCATTTTATAATAAGGACACGGTAGCTAAGAAAAATTTTAAACTTAGCCAAGTTCACCCAGCCATCAAGGGGCAGAATTAGGATTTCAACCCTGGTCTGCCTGATTAAAGTCACAGCTTTTCAGGTCTTCCTGCAATGTGTAGGCTCTTGTCACACACTGTGATTCTGAAACTTGGGGGGGTCACATGTCACTTTGAAAATATTAAGAAATCTATAGACTTTTTCTCCAGAAATCACATGTCAAGGGTTAATGGACTCTTTGGGACCCAACCCAAGGAAGCCTGCAGATGAGATCAAGTACCCTTGTTGCTGAGCTGTGGCAGTTGGCACAGTGTTCAGAGGGGTGTCTTCTCAATCATGGTGTACCTTTCAAGAAGTGGTAAATGGGTCATGAGTAACCCAAGGAAGATTGTCCATTTCTGTTCATTCCTTATAGTTTATCTGGCATCTCTTCTGTACCCTGCAGTCATGGAGGATGAGGTGTTAAAATCTGCCCCCATTTTCCCCTTCTTGGTATCTAGACTCAATTTTGATTCATATTAACCAGATTTTTGTCAATCAAATTAAAGAAAATTTAAGTTGACACATGATTAAAGGAATAGAAATTATAAGTTACAGTTCATAATTTTGCCTAAGGGTGTCCTGAGGAATATTGACATCATTCCTATTTTCATTCATCCAGGTAGTCACTGAACAGATATTGACTGAGTGCCTGCTATGTGCCAGGCACTAGAAGAGGCTAGCAGACTGATGTTGGCAAGGATGCATGGTCCTTTCTATGCTTGTGTAAACAGGAAAAAAAAAATTGGCACTCTAACTGCATTCTTGAGAATTACATTAAGGGTGAGAAGGAGTGTCAGGGAGGAAAATAAGAACCAGAGTAAAAACATGAAATTGTAGCAAGCAAAAATTAAATGAAGTGATTAATATCCATAGTGAGTAATAAAGAAAGACATGATGGAACTTGTATAAGGAAGTAAAAAAAACATGTAAATATATATTGAAAAGAGTTGTTACTCGTCTTGAAAGCAAAACTCCATTAGAGAAACAGAGGGCAGTAATTGAACAAAACAGTAACTGCCTGGAACAGAATAATAAATAGTCCCTGGGAACATTTCAGAGGCAGAAATGAGATTGAATAAAGAAGAAGAAGTAAAGATCAAATGATCTGAATGCCAGTTTCAAATTGCTAGTTACATGTCTGTGAATGACTCATTGTTACTCATTTTCTTTCCCAAAATCTCATTTTTTTAAAAAATCCAGAAGAGCTAGATGTGTAGTTAGATAGAATAAGCCTGGGTCATTGAGTAACTTTAATAATAGGTACACCAAGTGAATTTCCATTTCTCTGTCCAAGCCCACCGAAGTCCATCTTCTGAAGTATAAGTCTATGCACAATAATTCCCAGAAATGCCTTTCACAGCCTTGAGTCAAATGAAATTAGTAGCTAATTTACAGCCCCAGAAGGTTTCCCAACACTTGCTCTTACATGCACTTTGTGTTTAAAATAATGATCCCATGTGGTATTTGTTTTCTCATAAAACAAACCCAAAAAGTAAGCAAAAACAAAGATATTTCTGTTCCACAAAATCAACCATCTGGGGTTCTGTCAAGATTCTTATTTATATAATTCATACATAGGGGCTTGTTTGTTTGGTTTACTTTGATTATTGGTTTATAAAGGCAGTATTTTTGCAGAGCCTATGACTGTGGAGAGCAAAAGTTAATTAAAACAAACAACAAAAAAATTCTCACAAAGTGTTTGGCCCACAATTGGTAATTAAACTTCTCCAATTTTCAGCTTAGTTAGATTTCATTTTGCCCATGTACCAGGAGGTGACACCACGAGCCTGTGCAATTCTCTTCCATCCTGCTTGGCTGTGACACCTGGCCCTCTTCCCAGTCCTGTGCAGATCACTTTGACATTTCAGTTCATCTGGGTGGTTTCTGTCATTTTCTGCTTGAGAAAATCGAGGACCAAGGTAGCTAAGTGACTTCCTATTCTCCTTCCGAAGTCAGCTGAGCCAAGCTCTGGTTCTCAGGCACATCCTTCTCCATCCAGGCAGCAGCTCTTCAGATTTTCAGCTCTGTTCCAGGTTTATTCACTAGGACAGGAGAGTGTGGGTGCTGCCAGAGAATGTTCTGGGGGCTGGATGCTACTGTGAGAAAACCAACGCATCATTAGAACATGTTCTTATGCAGTTCTCATCTCATACTGAAAACTTGGTGCAGGGGATGTTATTCAGTTTTATTATCATATCAGAACCATGTCCCCCAAAATACTGCTTTTATGAAGTAAAAGGAAAAAGCAAGGCAAAGTTCAGTTTTAATAATTTTCTTTTCTTTTAGGTTATTATTATTATTATTATTTTTTTTTTTTTTTTTTTTTGCTGGTCCAGAAAGCCCTTCCCTTCCCTACTTCCTTCCTTCCTAGGTACAAGGGCAGTGTCCTCTCTGGTGATCAGACAGCTTTCCACTATTAGTTTCTGCATTTTATTTAAAATCATATGAATCAGTAGGAACTCAGAGGTCTATATCATTTATTGGCTCTGTGATTCCTTCATAGGAGGTTTAAAGAGATCACGATAGAAGATTAGATTCCCTCCCCTCTCTGAGGCTGCATGGGAATGTGTGGTTTTCATTCTTTTCTAAAGTACAACAGGGAAATGCAGTGAATTTCCAACAACCTACCTGCCTTGATTTTTTGGTCTCATGTGACTCATCTAGAACAGTGGTTCCCAAACTTGAGTGAGCATCAGAATCACCTGGGAGGCTTATTAAAGCACAGATTCCTGGGTCCCACCCCAGAGTTTCTGACTCACTAGGTCACCTGTAGGCCTTGAGAATTTGCATTTTTACAAATGCCTAGGTGATGCTGGTCTAGGAACCAAACTTTGAGAACTACTGGCCCAGAACAGAGGTTTTTCACCTCTGTCTACATTAGAATTACCAGGGAGTGCTCTTTTAAAAAGATCCCTGCCCGATCCCAGCCATAGATACTCATGTAATTGGTCTTGGGGTGATGAGTAGACAATGTTATTTTACAAACTATGTCCTAGTGATTCTACGACTGTGCTACACATCCTATGAGATTTTGTTTAAGTGTACACTACTATTCTTTATTCAGCTTCCCTCCTTGTCTTTGGAATACACCTTGAACTAATGCTTCCTCTGCCTTTCACCATGAGTTCTCTAGTGTACTTCCTGTTTCCCCCCAAATCCCCACTTGAACAGCCTTAGTGCCCACCCCAGCCCCAATCCATGGCAGCCAGAGTGGGATCATGCCCTCCTCTGTCTTTCATGTGAGGCCTAGCTACTCCCAGAGGACAACAGATCAGCACTGGCTGGGCAGCTTGGTGTAGGCTACTCTCCAGTCTCTGCCTGGATAGGTTTCAGACATTTTTATAAAGGCGTACATAATTAGGTGATCTATCTAGGACCTTCATTTTAACACTTGAAAGGGTCTCAAGATTTTTGATGCAGCTAACTCTATTATTAGGGAATATCACACACAGCTCGATAGTTAAATTAGACGTTTATAACCAAACAGACTCCCAGGCCCTTTTTGTAGGTTCTTTCAATGACAACATGAACTGAAACCTCTCCTAACAAAACTTTCCTGGCCTAGTCTTCAATGCCACAGCTTTGACATTTAAAAAATATATATATTTTCTCGAGGTGTTTGTTTCTCCTCTTTGTTTTTGTATCCTCTCATTCAATGTGTAAACAATTCTCAGAAAAATAATTCCCTTACTCTTATTCAGTACCTTGAAGGGAAAAGAGCTTGACTATTCATCTTATATGTATTATTTGGAAAGCAAACCATTTATATTAGGAAGACATGGAATAGTGTTCACATTGTCATATAATTGCTGCTCAGACTAGACTAAAAACCACAGAAGTCAGAGCCGTTTCAACTAATGGATTACATTCACAACTAATTAAATTGAAGACACAAATATGGCTTACATCTGACTTTTTGCCCAACAATAAAAATAACTGACATTTGCAATGTGCTCAGCATGATACTGGGTATTTTATATGCATTGCTTCAATTAATTCTTTCAACAAACCTGAGTCTGGTACAAATTAGAAGAATGAAGTTCAGACAGTAGACATCTGGCTCAAGTAATGAGGTAGAGTTATTATTATGATGATCACTACAGTGTAAGCTGGCAATGCCAGGACCACTTTACTATTCCTTGCACCTAGAACAATGCCTAGTAGTTGACTGCAACAAATATCCTTTAAAGGAATGCATGAATGAAAGAATCTGGAGTCATTGCCCTCTGATAAGGTGCTCCTCTCCAACTGAGTGACTTTGAACAAATGTGTAAATCTGGGATAAGGGACTGTGAGCTCAGAGGAAGAGGAACAAGCCCATTCAGCCTCTACCAGATAACAGGCAGGACCTCCCCAATTATTTGAGGCACATAAGGAAGTCTGAGGCTCAACTTCCTGAACAGAGATGGGACGGCAGCAGGAAAGGACCTTGAAGTTTTTAATAGTATTCAAAGGTATCAGTGGGGCTCTGGATGTACCCAAACCCATTTAAATTGTCTATTGTACACAGCCAGCAAAATTGCTGACATGCAGTAATAGAGACTGACAACCATGAAAACATTTATTGCAATGAAATTTTTATTCATCAGATCAATAGGAATCTAATTTAAAGCTTCAGAATCAACACTTTTCTTGTCTGCTCACTATATGCCATCTTTTCCCATATTATCAGATGTGTAATTTTTATTATAAAGTATAACCACAGGAGTCATTAAGCCATTAATTAAACAAGATACTCATAATCATCACCTAATACATTTTCATAATCGAGATAGTCTCCTTACTTGATATGATTTTAATTTATAAATTATATCATTAATATATCTAAATGCTGTGGTAAATTAATAAATAATCACCTAATATAGACGTAACTGTATGTTAACAGAGCAGGCATTTTACTAACAAAGCAGGCATCTCTTTAAATAAATTAAACACATTGGCAGTGGCTGTACAAGCTCTTCTGTGCAACAAATTGTTTCCTTTATAAATCAAAGTGCTTACAACTTATAAATATATTCATATGATTTTCTAATGCTTATTGACAGTCAGTGATGCAATATTTTTAAGGGTATAGTACAATACAAAAGGACAGGACTAATCTTATTATAAGCTTTGGCATGTGTGTTTGTGTGTATGTATATGTGCCAAACATGTGTCTTCCTGGAAGATTCACCCTGCTTACCAATTTGGAGACTGGTTTTATCATAGCCAAAGAGACTTTGTACTATTTCTGAAAATTCTTTAGCAGTATTGGGTTGTTGACCACCTCATCACCTTAGAGGTGAGGCAAGGAAGTATCAGATATCCATTTTTATAGCTCCATTATAAGATATACTGCCATATGCAAACTGTAAGTCAGAGGAAGAGAACCAAGAGGGTTTTTTCAGGCTTTTTAACTAGAAAACTTGGTTTTAGTGCTGTTGCATATTTATAAAACATAGTTATTCCCAATGAAGTTTTTAAAAATCATCTGAATATAGATGTGTGTGCATATCTGAGGGTGGGGAGAGGTATGCAGACATAGAAAGAGAGAAGAGACAAAGTTAGAGATTGAGACTAGAATAATAGTAGCTAAGATTTCTCACCCTGCTCTTTGTCCATCAATGTGGGCATAAATCCACTGGTACTCCAAAGCACTCCTTAGATAATGAGAACAAGTGAGGGTTTTATTTTTTCTTGGTACTCCCCCTCATTACCCACTCCCCATCTATTTACAAGTAGTCAATCTCCATATATTTTCTTTCCTAAGCTGTATACCTACTCCAGAAGCTGCAACTAAGGGTAGATCGGGAAGTATGGGCAGATGTGTATAAAAGAAGTCATTCTGCCATCTTTCTGTACAGTGATAGCATTAAGGGATGACTTAAAATGGGATCTTTAGTCCCCATTATTTTTTTATGATGTTGGGATGGAACCCAAGACCTTGCACAAGCTTGGCAAGCACTCTATCACTGTGCTACATCCCCAGTGCTAGCCCCATCTTTATTAGTCTCCCCCCAAGCTATTGCAAACATATTGTATTAATATAAGTAATAATTCTGATCTTGCTTTGCAAACTCAGCTACTAGAGAAGTTCCCTAGGACCTCTACTGATCAGATCATCCCCAATAAGGCTGTGCTCCATAAAAATTATAGAACATCTTCTGTATGTGCAGTCCAGTGCAGTCGGATTCACTTACTCTGCAGCAAGTTAACCATTGTCTGTACCACATGCAGAGCCCCAAGAACCATGGGATGAATCCAGAGAAAGGGACTTTTCCCCCCTCTGGAGATTAAGAAGAAAATTCTATTCTTTGAACTATACTATAATCTCTTAATATAAGATAAGATATCATATTCTGGACTACATCTGAAGTATATTTAGAGATGCACTCAGTTCTAGCACTATTAACTTATTCAATAATACCATTTGAAGGAGGAAACATTTTTAGAAGTAACAAGATTAAGAAAAGTGCAAAGAGGAGGAAGTGGTGTGAGCTGAATCTTAAAAGGTGAGTTGGTGTTCTCTAAGTGGAGGAAGAGGCAGGGGAGTGAAGGGAGGGGAAGGTAGTCACGAATTCAAGGCAGACTGCAAAGATCAAAGACATTGAAATCAATGGATGGTTGCACCAGAGCAGGGAGTCTGCTATGTCCAGCCTTATATTCCCAGAGCTTAACATATCGCTTGTAACATAGGAAGCACTTATCTTCTATATTTGAAGATAAGTCCATTAACTACAGATAGTTCAATATAACCAGTATTGGGACTGATATGTTTTGGAGGAATAATCTCAATAGATATGAGAGATAGTCAGAGATTAGATCGTGGTTCTTGTAGGCCAGCCTGAAAAATTTGGGATTTTATGGACAAAAGGAAGTATATGAAAAAATTTTGAGCAGAAAATAATATAGCTACATTTTTATTTTAAGAAAAATTATTCTGAGAGCTATAGGAAACACAGATTGGAGATTGATAAGCTAATAGAAGATTGACATAAAATCCAGGTGAAAGACTATGAAAACATAATCCCCCCCCCCAAAAAAAAAACAGCAATTGAGGTAGAGAAGGGAGATGAGTTCTAGAGATGGTGTGAAGTAAGGTTCATAAGATTTGGTGACCAGTAGACATAGGGCTGTGCAAATGGAAGGAATGAGGTATGATGCTCAAGTTACATGCCAGGTGTTACCAGTCACTACATTCATAAGGAAGAAGAGTGGATTTGGAAGGAAAAGAATAAATCCTATTTTAAACATTTTGAGTCTCTTGGGAACTTTGAAGGGGAAACAGCCAGCAGACTGTCAGATCTCCAGTCCTGGAGCTCAGGCAGGTCTGGGCCTTAGTCAGAAGGGTCTAACTTCCAATGTTGCTTCTCAAAATGCTTCACATATTAGGAAGTAAAAGGAAGTGTTGATTTATATGTGAGGGAGTTAAACACTTGATTAAGTTCCTGCTTATTCATTCTTTCCACAAATATTCAACTGCCTCCTCAACATCTCCACTTGTCTAAAAGAATTGTCAAATTCAACATTGCCAAATCTAGTTCCTAATCTTCCCTAAAAAACTTCTCCTCCTGCAGCTTTCCTCCATGTAGTTTGATGGCAGCTGCATCTTTGTAGTTGCTCAGGCCAAAAATCTTGAAAGCCTGGATCCTGGATGCCTCTCTGTCTCTCATACTCCAAATCCAATCTTTTAGCAAGTCCTGTTGGCTCTACCATCAAAATATATCCAGAACATAACTGTTTCTCACCTCCCCCACTGCTGTTTCCCTGGTTTCCCAAGCCAACATCACCTCTTGTCTATATTATTACAGGGCCCTTCTAATTGTTCTTCCCACCTCCATGACCTTTCTCCCCCTTCAGGACTTTCTCATTAGAGCATCCACAGTGATCCTATTAAGATAAGGTCTGACCTCATCTTTCCTATCATTTTTCCAAGCTCCCTTTACTCCAAACTCAAGAAACCTTTCTTGCTCTTCATTTCAGCAAAAGCCCACCTCCTGACCCGTGTCCTCTCCCCACATTACTACATAATTTACCTCATTTAGGTCCTTCTTTAAATTTCATCCTCTCAAAGGGGGTTTTCTCTAACTCCTTACTTAAAAGTAAAGTACATTTCGCCAATTCCACAACCCCCTTCTCTAAGTTTTCCTACAGAACATATCACAGTTTAATTTATTTATTATTTATTTGTAACTTATTTGTCTTTTGTATTTATTGATCCACTGTAATACAATTGTTCATGAAGAGAAGCATTTTTAATAGATTACTAATCCCCAGTATATATAACAATATCAGAATGATATTATATTATATAGATAGACTATCCCAATATTCTATCTCAGTCACTCAATAAATATATAAATGGAGGGAGGGAAAGGAGGGAAGACCTATTGCTCAGGATTATTAGTTATGCACAAAATTGTATAATACATGTCCCTGCCCTCCTTGCAGTCTGTTGGCAGAAATAAGACATGTTCCAAGAAAAAAGGTTAAGTAACAAGCCCATGCTTGAGTCATCTAGAACATTATACTGTATTCCTTGGAGCCTTTATGAACCTAAGCTAATGGAAGATTGTAGGGGCACTATCTGTTCTCATATTTCTCTTTTGTCAACTGGTGGACAACATTACCACAAAGTATACATTTCTCTGCTAAGTTCAGCAAAACCTCATGTGGTTTTCAGACACATAATAAAATTGTATAATGGCACATACCATCAAGTTCTAAAAATACCCCTTCGTTCTATAGGCAATTAGAGGATCATACTCTTTCTTTGTTAGAGAACTTCTTAAAGGTAAACATTTTGTCATGTGAATATGTAGGCATTTATATTTGGAATTTTTTTTCACTTGAGGCTAGGTTTAGAGTCAGGTATACTCTTCACCCTAGACTATGACATTTCTTGTTTATACTTCTAAGCTCAGTATTTCTCATCTTTAGCCTTTAAAACTTGAACTATGGTGACAATGGAGTGAAAAACAAAGAGGCAGGTCTCTGGTTTTGAGAATCATCTCAGCTTATCTACTATATAGAACATGAAGATGAATGTAGACTGTCTATAGAAAGAACCACCCAGTGAAGGCCAAGGCTTTATCTCTACAATTTATTCATGCAACAGTTATTTATTTGTAATACAATCAATAGGCATTATTTGATTGTCTACTCTATGATGGATGAAATGCTATTGATGTAAAAGTGACTAAGACATAGTCTCCACCCTTGCCTGAGTGGTAAGAAAGATGTGCATGGGGCTGTGATGGAAAGACAAAGGTGCTTTAGCAGTGGAGAGTCCAGGGTGCCACAGAAACAGGAAGAGATCAACGTGTAAGTAACTTGCTACTGCTTCTTTGCCACCTTGACCCAGACTCAATTGACCTGCCCTTCATCAAAGCAACAACCAAGGTATATATCTTAGTCCATTTTGTGCCTCTGTAACAAAGTACCACAGACTGGATAATTTATAAAGAACAGAAATATATTGCTCAACTCGAAAGGCTGAGAATTCTAAGATCAAAGTCCTGGCAGATTCATTTGTCTGGTGAGGACTGTATCTTCTGGAGGGGAAGAATGCTATGTCCATACATGGCAGAAGGTGGAAAGGCAAGCTCTGAGGCTGTTTACAGCCTCTTTTTAAAGACTTTACTCCCATTCACAAGGGAGAAGTGACCAGTCACCTCTTAATGGCCCCACCTCTTAATATTATTACATTGACAGCATCTAAATATATAGCAGATTATTTTAACTTTTTAGAAGTTTTTTTTTCCTCCCTTCTTAGTAGGCAAAGAAAAGAATAGACACAAAATCAATCCACACCTACTTTGCTATGAATTTATGTTTGAGAGAGATGCAGATGAAAAATAAAATAGAATTCAAAAATAAAATAGAATTCAAACATCTTGAAAAGCACAATTTAGTATTTAAGTTGGTGTTTGTATTAAGTACTATCCAGGTGTCTACGTGGGTTAGACCAGGGTTTCTCAACTTTCATAAAGCATTTCAGAGATCATACTGACATACAGATTCAGATTCAGCAGGCATAAGGAACAGCTCTAAGTTTCTGAATTTGTCACCAGCTCCCAGATGTGCCAGTGCTACTGATCTTAGGATGACACTTTGAGTAGCAAAGCTGTAGATGGTAAGGGCCAAAGAACTTCAATGATATGGATTTCAATATTTAGGAACAACCACATCAAAGAGATGGGACCCAAACTGGAATTTGAAAAATGAAGAGGATCTGAAAAGCTAAACTGGGAAAGGAGAAGTAGCTTGAGTACCAAAGTAAGGAAGCAGCAGATGCACTCAGGACAGAGAACACAGTTTGCCTGAGATTAAAATGAAAATTGCTTCATTGAGGCTTACACTGTAAAGATGGAAAGATCCTTTCGTCAGATTGGGAGGTTTGGCACACAGACTAAAGACTATAATTTTATCCTACAATCAAATGGACATTTATGGAATTTGGGGAGGTTGGTGAGAAGGAGCACCTTTGAATCAATATTGTAGAAACATTAATTATTAGGCACAGATTATTACAGTGATTTTAGGATGAGACAACAGATGTCTTGGATTAGAATAGTGTGTGAGACAGAGGGCTCTGAAGAAAGATGTAATTCTTATCCAAAAGATTCTCAAATGGGCACAATAGGTATTTTGAAGGAAGAATTAATAAAACATAACAAAATAAAGAAGTTAAAGATGACAATGATTTCAAACTTAGATGACTTGGAGAATGGTAGCAGAAAAATGTAAGCTGAGAAAGAGGTGGCATTTTTCAGAGAGCAGATGATGAGTTTGGATTTAAGTATGTGCCATTTGAAGTAATGGCAGAATTCCAAATGGAAACATCTGGTAAACTGTAAGGGGTGTGAGGCGGAGATCAGGTGGGGGGTCATCACTATATACAGAGATGTTAGTTAGTCTTCAAAGTGGTGATAAATGAAACCATGAGGCAGGGATAGGTCCCTGAGGGTCCTGGATACTGGAGGGTCAGAGACAGAGAACTGAGGACCAAACCTACAGGCATGTTCTTATTTAGGGGACAGAAAGAGAAAGATGAGCCTGAAATGCCAAAATACACTGTTGAAAAGAGAGAGTTTCAAATAGCCCATTATCCATCTTGCCCATAGTAACTGAAGCCTTTAGCCCATACATGGGAGGGTCTCGATTGGCTTTGGCAATGTGTGAGCACATCTGCTTTCCATTCTTAGCACACTTTGGGTCATACTTGGCTAATGTGTCCTTAGAAGGCCAAGGTTCCAGCTTTAGTTTTATCATATGCCTGCTTCCCCTTAACCTCTCACCACAGTATATTACCAGTAAAAAGGGTAAAAAAATATTTCACTTCTACAACTTTCACAAGAATGTTGTAAAAGCACATACATAATTTTTAAAAATATAAATTTCTGTGAAGCCATCAGATTACTTTTCTCATTCATCAAGAATGAAAGCAGGTTATATGCAGTTCTCAGACTACTGTCAAACTTAGCTTCCAAGGAGAAAACACAAACAGAATTATTTTTCTGAATAAAAAAAAAAAAACAACAGATCTAGGTTTATAAAGGTATTTACTAGATTCTGTTAAGGACTCTTACGCTTGACACTTTAACAGGCAAATATACCAAATACAAAGTTAAATCAACAAGGGCCCTGCTATGAAAGGGCTTCTAGAACCGAGTAAGAAAGAAGAGAAACACCAGTCGTGAATAATAAAACACAAATCAATATGTAACAAATGCCATAAGACCCGTATGAACCAAGTACAGTTGATGTTCACAGAAGAGGAAATCTCTGACTGAGGGATAGATTGGAGGAAGGCCTTGAACAAGGGTAAACGTGACAGATGGGGAGGAAAGGGAGGGTAGGCCATGTAAGCCCAGAGGGAAGAGGGCACCGCCAGGGCTCGGGCAATGACAAGGAGCACAGTTAGCCTGGAACATGGAACAATTAGGGGAACAGCAGGAGGCAGTCAGATTGTAAAGGGCACAGATGTCAGACTGAGGACTCCGGGCTTTATTCTATGGATAGTGCTGCAGGATGAGGGCCACGAAGGGCCAGGAGAAGCAAAGCAGCACAACTGGGGCCATGTGTAAGGTGGTCTGGCTGGGGCTAGGCTTCTGGGAGAAAAAGGAGACACTAGAATTTGGGTAATATAATGAATTTATTTTTTCAGTCACTCATTTAAAAAAAAGGGGAGCATAGTATTCTGTGAAAACTGTCACAGGTATATCCTTGCAAAGGAAATTATCCTTAATAGAAACATGGGAGGGATGCCCTCCCGTGAGTTGCATCCTGTTTCATGGTTGAATGTAAAGTTTCAAAATAGAAGAGGAATATACTGTTCACCAAAGCCAGAAAGACTGGCTACAGCACAGAACAATGTGCCACCTCCTCCTGATTAGGACCAAAAGGAAGTGTGTAGGACAATTGAAGTGGTGATTCTGAACCCTGTGGGGGCCACAGATGCCTTTGAGACTTTGCACATAGTATGTGTGTGTGTGTGTGCGCGCATGTGTGTGTGTGTGTAATTTCATATTCAATATTATGGGGTTTAGACCCTCTGGACCTCATCAGAAACTTGAATTAAGAATCTCTAAGCTAAAAAGGGAAAAAAAAATAAGAGCTTCTCCAGAAGTCCTATCAGAACAGAAACCCATAATTACAGAAGTCGGGAGCACCTGCCCCACGATTCCACTGTGGCTCCTTGCAGATATTTGGTGGAATTATTTCCATTGGTCAGTTAGTGCTTTGGGAAGCAGGACTCAAAAATTTTTTTTCATTAACCAAGGTCATTCTGCTGAGAAACAGGATTTGAAGCCACTAACCTAGTTTCTTCTTGACCACAGCTCTAACCCTTCCTAGGCAGGTGGAACACTGCTGTTTCTTAAGATCTTCATAGAGATCTTTTGATGTGTCATTATGGGGAGTTACTAGTTGAACCTGACTTTGAGGTCTCAGTACATCTTCATTCACTCCTTTCATTTCACCCCTTACTAGGTGTGGCCACCATCCCTGCTTGGAAGACAGACACTCCCTCTTTCAGCCTTTCATAATCCCAACTTTTCCCACTGTCTAGTTCTAGTTCATCATCATTCTTATGGCTCCTGACTTTCCAGAGCTTAATATTAGAAGCTGTATCTTGAAAATGAGACATACTGGGGTATTTTACTCAAAATTTTTTGAGTGTATTATAATTATACATAATAGTGGGGTTCATTGTGACATATTTATATATGCATATAATATAATTTTCTCCAACCCAGTACTGGGGTTTCTGATAAAACTCTTGAATTTTAAAGGGGGCTTATTCAGAAAGACCCATGGATCAGAAACTTGGCTGTATCTCTTAGCTAATCTTTGACCTCCATACTAGTTTGGGTCTCCTGCAACATCTCTGTCTCTGCAGGAATCATGGAAGTAGCTAAAGAATAAGGGATTAAGGATCTGAAGGCAGCCATTAATTCATGCTTCTGCTGTCCAACACTCCTTTTCAGGAAGACAGCCTATTGCAAAATCAAACTGTTAGTTTCCTACAGGCAATCTAAGTCAGTGTCCTTTTTCTTGAAGATGCAGATAGCATCTTTTCTTTTTCAATTCCTTCCTCCTCCCACTCTCCTCCCCAGGCCAAATTCAGCCACTTTGGACCACTAAGGACCAAGGGAGCTCAACCACAAAAATCAAGATAAAAAACGAGTATTGAGAAAATTCTCTGGCTTCCTACCTCCTAGTTTTGAGCTTTCCTTTTTTTAACAGGTGGGTGACATTGCTTGCTAGGACAGGTTTGCTCAGAACCAAAGAATGGAGGTGCCAGAACAGATCTGAGGAAACAGCAGCGGCTGTGAGTTCCAGTCTCTAAGGCTGTCTTTAAGTTTTCCTGAACTCCTTCCTTTGAAGTAGTTCATACTCACACCTGCCTTTCTCAGAAAACTATTTTGTTCCTAATGTGGTAGAAAAAGAATGATGGGAAGTCAAGTAGTTCTTACTATCTATGGGCTCTTGGTCCTGCTGCTAAATATCCAAAGAACCTCATGGGGGGTTGGGGGGTAGAGAGGGAGACAGAGAGACAGAGAAACAGGCATAAGTGTTCCTCCCTTATTGGCCTATTGTGGATTTCAATGTGGATTCAAAGTGTCAGGCTCAGAATAACCTTTCAGTGTAAATTTCCTTCCCATCCCCAGCCCTATTTTCCAGGTCATTGTTTAACCAGTTTAAATTTCAAGCTGCTCAGACTTAAAAGAATATATCCATCCCTGAATATATACCCATACCTGCTACTCCAGAGCATTGCTCCACCATTAGTACCCAGATGATCATGAGCAATTGAGTTAGCCACCAGAGCCTCAGCTTCTTCATCCTTAAAATGGCTTCTTTCTGTAAATGGCCTCCAAAGTTCTCTCCAGCTCTTTCCCTCACTAGTTTTAGACTAGAAATAAACCAACCAATTCCCTAAGTTATTACAATGCAACAAGTGTTCCTGCAGCCATTTCGTAAGCTGTAAACACAGAAAATAGCCCAGTGAGATTTAGAACAGAGGGGAAGGTATTTAAGGGTAAACAGCAGGAGTTCTAACCATTACAACCAGGCATAAAGATACAGGGAAGAGAGAGAATGTTAAATTACAATTGAAGTGCAGGTGGAAATTATGGCAACAAAAGTCATACTAGCAAGAGCTGCTAACAGCAGGTTCTATGGTCCAAGACAAAATGTCATTTCCAAAGGTTTTTAATAATTGTGCTTCTGCTAGAAGATTTGTAATTACAAACATGAATAATCCTCAGCATAAATCATTTCTAAAGATAGAGGCTGTAATTCTGTTCCAGACGAAGAGCTAAAGAATATTTCACACCGGTTGGTAAGTGACAGGCAGTAACAATCAGACAATTAGGATGATACATCCGCAAAATTAGAGTCAAAATATCCCATATTCAGATGTTGAGTCCATCAAAAAGGAAGGGAAATCATCATCCAGGCTACCAATAATGGGAAACTGTGCCACTCAAGGAGAAAGTGCAAGAATATTCCCACTCAGGATGCAGCGGTCATCACTTTGGTGATGAGTTAATGCTCAAAGACTATGGAGGAAAACTTTAATCTTAAAAGATAGCCAAGAAAATTATTTCAAGTGGAGGGATATGGTTGGTGGGAAATATAAAACCCTAAGCATTGAATTACTGGTTTGCATGTAGACCTTGTGTTTAGCTTGACTTTTCCATGATCTGTGGCATTCATTGGTTAGAAATCATTGATAGATAAGTCAGGTAAACTTGGCAGTGAGTGAGTTAGGTGGCTTGCAGCTGGAGTCATCCTTAACTCCTTTCCTTCTCTCACATCCCACACACACAACACCAGGAAATCCTGTCAGCTCTGCCTTCAGAATACATTCAGAATCCAAACCACTTCTCACCACCATCATCATTACCACCCTGGGCCAGGACAACAGCAGCTCCAGCCTGGATTAGGTCTCTGCCAATTGTCTCCCATGTTTCCTTTTAACCCTCCAGAGTCTGCTCCTAACACAGCCACCAGAGTGATGGCTTTTCACTGCCCTGCTCAAATGCCTTCAGTAACTACCCATGTCTCAGAGTCTAAACCAAAATCCTGCACTGGCCAAAGGACCCACAGGACTCCCTGTCTCCATTCCCAGCACATCAGCCTTGTTTCTTCTCTAACACTTTCAGAAAAGCCTACATCTTAGAGAATTTGCACTGGCAGTTTCCAAAGCTCTTCCCTAAATATTCATGTGTGCTCGTTTCTCAAAAGTTTACTGAAATGGCACCTTTTCCTGAGATGAAACCTCAGCATCTATTTAAAATTGTAATCAGTATTCCCATCTTCCACCTGCAGCCCCTGTCACTCCCAGCTCCTTCAGCTTGCTCCTCTTGTCTCCTTCTAACACACCTGTTGAGTTTTCTCTTTTATTATATTTATTATTTACTTATTTACAAGATCAGGGCCTGGTACACAGCACACATATGTAATTATTTGTAGAATGAATGAGGAAACAACAAAATATCCAACTCCAACAGGCTTAAACAAAGAAAATATTTTCTCCCATAACTGGAAGGTCTGGGGAGATAGGAGGGAGACATTTCTAAGTCAGTTTCTTCATTGGGCTGATAACAAGATGGCTCTTTGAAACTCTCGCTTGACTAAGGATACTTCACCTTGAAGCCCCATCAAAGGCCTGCTACCATCTCATTGGCCCAAATTGATCTAGTCTTTGTTGCTGAGCGAATAATGACTTTTCATCACTGTGAAGGATGGAAAAAGCATGATGGCCTTGGCTATGATTCATCAAGGTCCACCCTAACCACGCGGTCACCTCCCAGTGAGGGATGGGTACGGAGAGGAGACAAACCCAGTGTCCTGTTCTCAACACTAGCCAGATAAACAGGCAGACAGAAGAAATGTGGGAAAGAAGAGAAGCCAGAGACTGAAAACTCTGAAAGCATCTCAACTGATTTTCTGATGATGAAGACCTGAATTCAGTATCACGTGACCTTTAGGATTCCTTGGCCATGCATGGGAGTATCAGAAGTATAGTGTGGCTTTAATGCAGCAGTCTCACATTGTCCCCGCTGATCCACATTCACACAGTAAATACATTTAGGAATGACTACAAAACAAATTTGTAATTGATTCTGGTTTCCCCAAACCCAAATATAACAAACGTCGCATACTCTTATAATTTGTAGATAGAGAACAATGGCTAGTACTATTTGCCGATGACATGATCCTATACCTAGCAGACCCAAAAAGTTCAGCCAAGAAACTTCTAGAACTAGTAAATGAATTCAACAAAGTGGCAGGATATAAAACAATACCAATAAATCAAAGGCATTCCTGTATATCAGTGACAAATTCTCTGAAATGGAAATGAGGACAACTACTCCATTCACAGTATCCCCCCCAAAAAAAAATACCTGGGAATCAACTTAACAAAAGAGGTGAAAGATTTATACAATGAAAACTACAGAACCCTGAAAAAAGAAATAGAAGAAGACCTTAGAAGATGGAAGGATTTACCTTGCTCATGGATTGGTAGAATTAATATTATTAAGATGGCCATATTACCAAAAGCACTTTACAGATTCAATGCAATTCCCATCAAAATCCCAATGGTATTCCTTGCAGAAATAGAAAAAGCAATCATGAAATTCATCTGGAAAAATAAGAGACCCAGATAACTAAAGTAATTCTAAGCAGGAAGAGTGAAATTGGTGATATCTCGATTCCAGATTTTAAACTATACCATAGGGCAATAGTAACAGAAACAGCATGGTACTGGCACCAAAACAGGCTGGTAGAGCAATGGTACAGAATAGAGGACACAGAGACAAATCCACAAAATTACAACTACCTTATATTAGACAAAGGTGCTAAAACCATGCAATGGAGAAAGGATAGCATCTTCAACAAATGGTGCTGGGAGAACTGGAAATCCATATGCAACAAAATGAAATTGAATCCCTTTCTCTCACCATGCACAAAAGTCAACTCAAAATGAATCAAGGAGCTAGGAATCAGACCAGAGACTCTGTGTCTAATAGAAGATAAAGTTGGCCCTAATCTTCATCACGTGGGGACAGGCCCCAAATTTCTTAATAAGACACCTATAGCACAAGAGTTAAAACCAAGAATCAACAAATGGGATGAATTCAAACTAAAAAGTTTCTTCTCAGCAAGAGAAATAATATGTGACGTGAAAAGGAGCCTACATCCTGGGAACAAATTTTTTCCCCTCAAACATCAGATAGAGCTCTAATCTTTAGAGTATACAAAGAACTCAAAAAGTTAAAACAACAAAAAAGCAAATAACCCAATCAACACATGGGCCAAGGACTTGAACAGAAACTTCTCAGAAGAGGATATACAATCAATCAACAAATACATGAAAAAATGCTCACCATCTCTAGCAATCAGAGAAATGCAAATTAAAACTACTCTAAGATACCATCTCACTCCAATAAGAATGGCAGCCATTATGAAGTCAAACAACAATAAGTGCTGGCAAGGATGCGGGGGGAAAAGGTACACTTGTACATTACTGGTGGGACTGCAAATTGGTGCAGCCAATTTGGAAAGCAGTATGGAGATTCCTTGGAAAGCTGGGAATGGAGCCACCATTTGACCCAGCTATTCCCCTTCTCGGACTATACCCAAATGACCTAAAAAGAGCATACTACAGGGACACAGCCACATCAATGTTTATAGCAGCACAATTCACAATAGCTAGAATGTGGAACCAACCTAGATGCCCTTCAATAGATGAATGCATTAAAAAAATGTGGCATTTATACACAATGGAATATTACTCAGCACTAAAAAATAATAAGATCATGGCATTTGCAGGCAAATGGATGGCATTAGAGCAGATTATGCTAAATGAAGTCAGCCAATCCCTAAAACACAAATGCCGAATGTCTTCTCTGATATAAGGGGGGTGACTCAAAATGGGATAGGGAGGAAGAGCATGAGAAGAAGACTACCACTAAATAGGGAAGAGAGGTAGGAGGGAAAAGGAGGGAGAAGGGAAATTGCACGGAAGATGGAAGGAGAACCTCATTGTTATACAGAATACATATATGATGTTGTGATGAGAAAAAGAAAAAAAAAGTGTGTCACATTAGATTGGATAGAAAGGATGGGAGAGGAGGGGAGGATAGGAAGGGCAGCAGAATAGAATAGACAATATGATTGATGTATGTACATTCCATGTATGTATTATATGTCAAAATACATTCTGCTGTCATGTATGACTAAAAAATATAAGGATAAATCGTATGGTAAAAAAAAAAAGAGAACAGTGGCTAGAATATGGACTGCTGCTAGCCCTATTATTTTTTATTTGTTAAATGTGTGACATTGGATAGGATGGGGAGATACAGGACATGGAATCTGATATTTCTCATTCTGCAATGTTTTGCCTTATGCACAAACTACAGAAAAGCTTATCACCCCTGCAGATTTCCAATCAATAATCATTCCTCCTGAGATTGGCTAGAATCTCTCTGTGCTGTTGAAAAAAGCAACGGGGGCCGGGAAAGCCTGGTCTAATTGAATTAGAAAGAGAAACAAAATTCCTGAGAGGAATGATGAAGAAGAAGCATTTTTTTTAGACACAATTTATAAACATGATCTCAGGCCAACAGTGGCTGGATTATAATAGGATCCCATCTATTGGACTGTGAGGGGGACTTAAAGGAAATAAATTAAGAGCAGATAGATTCCTACACATAGACTTCCACATAATTGATACTTGGAGGTGATTTTCTTAAATTCATGTATCAAAAGAAGAACTTCACTTTTTAATGTATTTTTATTTATTATAATTATTTATTTATTTTGTGGTGCTGGGCCTTGCTTAAGCTAGGCAAGCACTCTACCAACAGAGCTATATCCATTCTTTAACTTCACTTTTTTTTAACTCTAAAATTATTTCATTCTGCGGTTTGATCTTTGGGTAGTTTTTGTTGTTGTTGTTGTTCTGGGAGTTGAGGAAGGAGGAGATTTAGGACAGATAGTTTCTTAAATAGTTTACTAGATTTCCTAGATTATGTGTGTATGCAGTTGTGTCTATAGTTATCATGTAGGCAGGACAATGGCCACCAAAGATGTCTCTTCCCTGGAACTTGTGGCGTTAGGGTAGATGACAAGGGCAAATTAAGGCTGCAGATGGAATTAAGGTTGCTAGACAGTTGACCTTAAAATAAGGCATTTTAAAAAATTCTGGAGTATCTCAGTGAGCCCAGTGTAATTACAGGGGTTCTTGAAAGTAGAAAAGGGAATCAGAAGGAGGAACCAAAAAAAATGGCATGAGAATAACCCAGCCTGGTTTTGAAGATGAAAGAAGGTGAGCATGAGCCAAGGAAACAGGCTGCCTCCAAAGACGGAAAACACAAGGAAATGAAAGAATGCCCTGCTAACACCCTGATCTTTGCCCCATGAGATCCGTGTCAAACTTCTGATGGACAGATATGTTTTAACTCATTTAATCTGTAGTAATGTGTGACAGCATTCATAGAAAGCTAATTTGGTTATCATTTCATAGACTCACAAATTGCAAATAGAAAAGTGTTGAAATAGGCTTGAGTTTGGAACATTTTCAGATCCTTTAAAGAAGTAGATTAAAGGCTAAACAAGATCCAGTCCAATCCACCTTATCAAATAGGAGCATATGTTGAGAATTGAGCTCTGTTATCTGTGTTTATGGCCACTTCAAGAAATAGCTGTGTCCTACCCAGTAATCACAAGCCAGAAGACCGCTGAATAGGGTGTACAATTGTAAGAACATAAAGGATACAAGAATTGTATTTGCTTTTCATATAGAGGCAGATTCTCATTTCTATGATCTTCTATTTGCCTGAGTATAAAAATCTTGTGCTTTTTTAAAGACTATGAAATTATCTCATTTGAACTCTTCAACGTTTTTGGATGAGGTTTGATGTTGTTAAATATGAACATTGATCTTCATATTTAAAGATGATAATTCCAACAGAAGTTGCTGTTTTGAAGCATGATCACCCCATGCATCAAGTATTATTTTGACCTTCACTGTGTGCAAAGTAATATGCTAGGCGATGTAATTCAAGGGTGAACAAGCTACATTTAGCCCTTCCCTTCACAGAGCTTAAAATCGAGTTGAGGGCAGATATACATGGGTAATTACAACACAGTGTGGTGAATGCAATGATAGAAGAGGGCCGCTGCTGAGGGGCCCTCTAGGGGCACCTAGCCCAGACTTGGCAGGAGGTGGCAGGTGAAGAGAAGAAGCCATGGACTTCTAGAGAAAGCCATCCCTTTTGCACTGATTTTAGCAGAGGGCTGACTTGGGTTTGCAGAGCCAGTCTTAATCATGCTTACATCTCTCCCTGTTCATCTTGAAGACCATGCCTAGACACATACCCTGTTCTCAACTCTGCAGGACCTTAACCATTCAAAAAGTTAATTAAAGAGGGAATTCAAAACATCTTTCAAAGTTATGGTTCCATATGTTTTTTAAACTACCATACTGGTAGTTTGATCTTTTCCAACTTACTATGTCCAACTTTTATATCCTGCCCATCATATTTTGCTACTCCTAATATAAGAAAACCAGTATTTGAGATTTTTTTTCTAGTTATAAAATAATCCAAGTCAATTTTAGAAATTTGTGAAATTGCAGAAAAGTATAAATTAAAAACATGTTTTTGACACCCTACTCCCACTACCCCAAGGGCTATATTTGCCCAGATTTTTTAAGCATATAAATCATTATTTTCACATTCATTTCTGTGAATTTGCCTACTCACTAAAATTTAATTGTAGCCCTAAATCAATACTCTCAATCCTTTTGGGGGAATTTGCGGACGTGCACATGGGCAGAGCAGCAAAAAGTTGGCCAATGCTCACTTCCCAGCTCAGCTCCAACAAGACCACACAGCTCTCTTATTTCTTCTCTCATAGGATAACAAGTGTCATTGGTGTTCTCTATTGACTGCCATCTGTTTTACATTTCATGCTTTTTGTTGGTGATTTCGCTGTTTAAAATAGCCTGTGAGTACAGTGCTAAGGGGCCTCCTACTGTCCCTAAACATCAGAAGGCTGGGATGTGCCTTCAGGGGAAAGTCCATTTGTCAGAAAGGCAGCATTCAAGCATGAGTTACAAGGCTGTTGGTTGTGAATTCAATGTTAAGGGATCAATAAGATATATTAAATAAGGTGTCTTTAAGTAGAAAGCACACATAAAACAAGGTATGTATTGATTGCTTGACAAAAATTTTGTGACCAGAGGCTCACAGACCTAACCTTGTATTTCCCCTAGGCACAATGATTCAGCATTTGCCTTTTCAGTGTTTGTAGTGACTTTACAGAACATAATTTTACCATTAATAGTAAGAATTGACTGTGTTTTCTTTATTCCCAAAAAAGAAAAAGAAATCACACCATATGTTAATTTTTGTATCCTACTTGTTCTTCACTCAATCTTATGCTCTGAACATTTTTCAGTGTCATTAAATATTTTTAAGATATGACTTTTAATAATGGGTTCAACCAAATGGATGTCCATGGTTTATTCGTTTCTCTCTTACTACACTTTAGGTTGTTTTAAAAGCTCATTGCTGTACACATATTTTTGTGTGCCTCATTCATTCATTCACTTATTTAACAAATATTTATTGAGCATCTGTTATGTCTCAGGCCTCTGCATAAGAATACACAAATAATAAACACCGCTCTCCACCCTCATGAAGCTTATCACCAACTGAGACAGATAACAAACAAAAATTTTTGTGAATAATTTGTTATGCTAGTAAGTGCTAGTAGAGAGGAGAACCAGAAGCTACAGAAGTCCTGAGGGCCTGACCTTGGTCACAGAGGAGTTCCTGAAGTAACATTCTCAGCCGAGCCTGGCAGAACTCAAGTTGGAATGTTCTAGAGTCCTGGGTAAGAGGCAGAAGAAGGATTTTTCTTCTTTCCTCCTCTCTCCCTGCCCACTATCCCCATAGCACAAGCCAAAGGAGTCAGAGGGCTAGGTCTCTGGGTGCATGTGACCCCAGGGTCAAGGCTCTCCTCTGGCTGCCTGCTAATAACCCAGCACCACCCTTTCTTCCACCCCACCAGAGAGGAAGCAAAGGCGTAAGAGGAGTGGCAGTTAGGCCAGGCAGAGGGACTCCTGCCTGGATGAGGTCCTCTACCTAGCAGCCCTTAGACCACGGGATCTGCTGGTAGAAGAGAGAGGTCAAATGTAACTGCAAGTCTCTTCAGGGTGGGGCCTAAACTCAGCCACGAGGTTATCTTACCACTGCCGGAGGCCACCACAGATGCAGTCTAAACCCTCTCCCTGTGCTTCTTCTCCAATAGAGGTGCTCTCAAAATCATCCTTTACTGTTGTTAGGAAGATGAATTCACATGGTTATTTAGTGGTATCAGTATACAGTGTGAGAACAAGTTGGTGATATTGAATCAAGAACCAATTAAAAATATCAGTGGACCTCATTCCACGCCTTAAGAAAGCATTGCTAAGAGTTCCCAGTGTCCACTTGACCAGGGAATCTTAGAAACCATTTCCTATGAGAGAATTAAAGAACTTGTGACAATCTGAACATCAAGGAATAGGGACACTTTCTAAAACATTAAAACTAAGTCTAACTATTGACTAGGCATTGCCACTAGAGGTCCTGCCCACCCGACTTCAACAGACTTATTAGACTCCCCTTGTAACTAACCCATGAGTGGTATGGTTTATAACATATGGCACTTAAGAGCTTGGAAATATTTATTCTCTCAAAAAGATTAACTTTGGCATACTACACATCTGCTTATTAGCAAATTCTTTCTTAGAATAAAAGAAACTTAAACCAGTTTATAAAATAAACTGACATCCATTCCAAAGCAGCAGTGTCCAAATTAGTCATGCATATGGGCAATTTGTGTGCAGAAGGCCTCAGTGCCCAGGATGAAGATTAATAGTGGCTTATTTACCAGTTATTTATGGTGATTCTCTAGAAAATCCAATGCTGACAACATATAAACTAATCCCAACAAGGTTTCTCCAAACATCCTTACAGAAACTTCAAATTCAAATTTGAATACCACTCTAGGCTAATATTAGCTGTTGCTCACCCACAGTTTTCACCCAGAGATGCAGTTTGAGCCTCATCTGGCACCTCACTCAGCTTGCTAACAGCCCCTAGGTGAAAAAGAGAGAGGGAGGAAAAGGTGTTCCTTACAAATGCAGGATCAGACTTGAGAACGGTTTGCCTTTTTGTTATCCATGCAGTCTGAGGTGCATGGTTTCCCTGGGTTTTAGATAGAGTCCACCCCATCTCACTGTCTTATTAACACAATAAGACAAATGGACAAACTCCTTCCAGATGTATCATCCTTTACGAATTAGTAATGACTTATTTACCAGTTATTTATTCTCAAAATGCTTCCCAGCACATTTTCTTGCTAAAATTCAACATGACTTCTTGCCTTTCAACTCCACTGCCTTCCCACCAAGGCATTTTCCATGTTATTACGACTGGTCAACACATCTTCAGCTTGCCCAACCCTCACACTCTACACACCTTACGACAAGTTTGTCCTGAGCTTTTCTTTTAGCAATGTCTTCAGAACTTCCTTCCAAGAAATCGTCAGTTTTCTGCAATGTGGTCTATTCTTAGGGAGCCCCTGCTGAGGAGTCTTAGACACTCACGTTTTCATATAAGTGACTCAGTAGTTTGGTCTCAGTAAATAACTGCAATTTCTGTGTGTGTTTTCCCCTCAAGGACAGACTTTAACCTTACAAAGACAGGGTACTAAAGGATCTTTCACAACTACAGTTGCATTTTTAGGAAAAATGCTCACTCTGCCTCAGGTTTTCCGAAGCACCTCTTTTTTCCATCCCCGGGATTTAGGACATTTCTCTGGCTGATCAGAGAAATCATCTAGGGAACTTTTAAAAAGTCACAGATGCCTACACCTCATCCCATACCAATTGAATAGAAATTTCTGTAATAGCAGGGCCTGGATATTGGTATTTCTGATAGTTCCAGGTGAGACATGCAGGCAAGATTGAGAACCAGCTCCTAGTCGGTTAGGACTGCTATACTCATGTCACTTGATTGAGATGTTTTTAGAAAGAGATTCCACTAAAACCCATGGGAATTTAACATATGGTAATAATAATGTCTCTTTGCATTTGCCTGGAGATTTTAATATTATTTGGTACTCTCACAGCTCATTTGTTATTTGCATAATTAATCAATATTTATGCAACACATACCAGGAGCCATTGCAGGTGCTACAACAATAAAGATGAAGACATAGCAATTGCCCTTCAGAGACATACAGACTTGTAAATGAAGTGAAATACACTTCTACACAAGTTACTATAAATGGAAATTCTGATATTCTCCTTCTTCAACCCTATGAATCATCTTGCTCATCCCTGGAATATGCATATCTCACTTTGAGGCCACTATTTAACAAATCCATGAGGTGGTAGGACAAATATGGATGCTTCTTGACTTACAGTGGTGTTATAGCCTAATAAACTCATCGTAAATTGAAAGTATCATAAGTTGAAAGTGCATTTGATACACCTAACATGTCAGACATCATAGCCTAACACTATGCTGTAGAGTGTCATTTGTGTCCTCTCACCATTATATGGCTGACTGGGAACTGTAGCTAGCGGCCACTGCCCAGCATCTTGAGAGAGTGTCATAGTCGTAACACTAGCTGGGGAAAACATCAAAATTTGAAGTATAGTTTCTACTGAATGTATATCATTTTTGCAACCACTTTAACGTCAAAAAATCATTAAGTCAAATCACTGTAAGTCAAGGACCATCTGTAGTAGGAAATTTGAGCCCCAGAGTTACAGAGTGACTTGTTGGGGTCATGCAGCTAATTAAAACATAGGAATGACGGAATTCATAACTAAGTCTCAGGCCAATGTTCCATCCACTACCCCACATCAACTCCTGAGTTACACTCCTCACAACAATTTCTTATGAAGTCAGAGGATCTGGACAAGGTATAGCTTTGTGTTCAATTATATAGCCCTTCCCCATCTTACCTGAACAAGAGAGAAATTCTAACAAAGGGACCACTAAAGGACCATTAGGGTGGCATTGAGTTAGCACCACTATATTGATATCTAGTAGGGAAATAATTTATTAAAAACAAATGAGGAATGGAAGAGTCTCAATGAATAGAGAGCTATCAGCTACTTAATGAATGAATTATTATTTTCAAAGAAGACAGCAGGAAAAATATGGAGAGAGCACCAGATTTGGAGTCAGGGAATTTTAGAATACTAACTCCGCCACTTACTATGTTTTGCTTGAACTTAAAAAATTCACTTAAGCTTATTCACCTGTGAAGTGAAGTTGGATAATTTCTATTCCATAAGATTGATGTGAATACTAAATAAACTCAATAGGTGTTCTTTTCTTTCTCCTTTCCTCAACAAATAGAATGCCAGAAGTGTACTAACCACTAACATTGGACTGAACATTGCATATAATTGCTTCCTTCCTTTCTATACAGAAAGCATACTGGAATTTTAGAAAATTCCAACAAGTTATTACTGTAAATTAAGTGCATGCTTGCTTCTTGACAGAAAAAGAGTTGACTATCTTTTTCTATATACAATAAACTAGCTTTTTTCTATGTACATTAATAGCTACCATTTATTGAAAGCCTACTAACTGGTTAGGATTTTATAGTTGCTATACAAATGTTCTTTCATTTAATTTTCATAACACCATTTATAGCAAGAATTTTACTACAATAATTTTTTCTTAATATTTTTAGTTATAGATGAACACAATACCTTTATTTTGTTTATTTATTTCTATGTGGTACCGAGGATCAAACCCAGTGCCCCACACATGCAAGGCAAGTGCTCACCGCTAAACTATGACCCCAGCCCCTATTGTGAAAATAATTAGTAGAGGATGCACAAATAGAATTCAGTCCTATTTGTCCATAGTCTTATCTCTTAGCTATTTTGTTAGGCTAAAGGTGTGAATCTAAAACTCTCATTTCACAAACTCTTTCACAGAACACTAGTTTCTTGAGATAAAAATATTCACCTGAGAGTCAAGACTGTCTATCACAAAAATCTCCCAACAAAGAAATTCTCCAGACCAGATGACTTCACTGGTGAATCCTACTAAATAGTTAGTGAAGAATTAATGTCAATTCTTCTCCATTTCTTCCAAAAATTCGTTTTATGAGGCTAGACTTACCCTAATACGGAAGTCAGAAAAAGACACCTCAAAAAAAGAAAACTACAAATAATATCTCTGATAAACATAGATGCAAAAATCCTCAACAAACACTAGCAAACTTAATCCAACAACATAGTAAAAGGATCGATCGTACACCATGACCAACTGGGATTTGTCCTTGGGATTCCAGGAAGAAACAACATATGAAAGTCAGCTAGTGTGAATATATTATCATAATAAAAGACAAAATCACACAATTGTCTCAATAAGTGCAGAAAAAAATATTTGACAAAATTCAGCACATTTTCATTACAAAACTCTCAACAAACTAGAAATGGAAGTAAAGTACCCTAACATACTAAAGGCCTTTTATGATTAGCTCACAGGTAACATCAAACTCAATGATGAAAAGCTCACAGCTTCTCCTCTCAGATCAGACACAAGGCAAGGATGCCCATTCTTGCCACTTCTATTCAACATAGTACTGAAAGTTCTAGAGAGAACAATTAAACAAGAAAAAGAAATGAGAATCACCCAAATTGGAAAGGAAGAAGAAGTAAAACTGTCCCTGTTTGCACACAACATGGTCTTATATATAGCACTCCCTAAAGATTACATTTTCCTTTAAAAAAATTACAACTAATGTGCAAAATAAGGTTGCAGAATGCAAAAACACATGAGTGGAACTACATCAAGTGTAAAAGCTTTTTTACAACAAAGGAAACATCAGCAGAATGAAAAGTCAACCTACTGAATGGGAGAAAATATTTGTAAACTATATATCAGACACAGGGTTAATCTCCAAAAATATGTAGATGACTACCACAATTCAATACTTCTTTTTAAAAAATCTAATAACCTGATCTTAACCATGAGCTAAGGACTTGACTGGAAATTTATCCCCCCAAAGATGTAATGTACAAATGGCCACAGGTGTATAAAAAACATGGTCACTGTCACTAGTCATCAAGGATATGCAAATCAAAACCACATGAGATATCACCTCACACATATCAGGATGGCTATTATCAAAAAGGTAAAAATCAGCAAGTGTTTTCAAGAATGCGTAGAAATCGGAACCCTTGAACACTGTTGGTAGTAATGCAAAATAGTACATCACTAAAGAAAACAGCATTGAGGCTCCCCAAAAAATTAAAAATAGAACGACCATATAATTCAGCAATCTCACTTCTGAATATTTATTTAAAAATCATCGAAATCTGGGACTCAAAGAGATATTATCATCCCCATGTTTATAGCAGCACTATTCACAGTAGCCAAGATGTGGAAACAACCTAAATATCTATCAGATGAATAAAGAATGCATGGCATGTACACACACAGTTGTATACAGCAGAATACTATTCAGACTTTAAAAAGAAGAAAATTCTGCAATATGAGACAACATGGATGAAACTTGAGGACTTCATACTAAGTAAAATAAGTCAGTCACAAAAAGACAAATGCTGCATTGTTCCAATTTTGTATGAGGTTATCTCAAATGGTCAAGTTTGTAGAATCAAAGAATGCAGTGATGGTTTCCACGATGGATGTAGGGGAAGTGGGCAGTTACCAATCAATAGGAAAAGAATTTCAGTTAAACACGAGTAAGTTCTAGAGATCTGCTGTACAACATTGCACCTGTGTTTAACAATAATGTATTGTATAGTTAAAAATTTGTTAAGTGAGCAGATATCAGTTTAAATGCTATTACCACAATAAAAATGAATTTTAAAAAATAAAATATGTACAGTGGACATGCACAAATAATTTCAAAATAAAAACATGTATTCGTGAATATGTCTAAATGAACCCTACAATTATGTATAATTATAATTATAATGTATAATTATAATTATAATGACCAAAAACATAAAAACCAATTTTAAGGAGATTGGCAAATAAATAATCACATAAAGTGATAACCATTTTTTTGAAAGATGGACTATCACAGCTACATTAAAAGAGTTTTCACAAAACCCCACATTATTATTATTATTAAAGATTTTGTGAAGCCCTGCAGGAAAGAAATCAATTTGTTTTGACTTAGCTCAAATTTCTCAAATTTATTTGCCCATACAAACCTTTCTGTTTTCCAGGAATACATACTAATATCACACAGGAACAACTTTTAATAAAACTAGTTTGGGAAATGCTTATCTATAAAAACCACAAGACTACTTCCATTTGATATATATTTTGCGGTGTTATCAGAAAGCTAAAGACAAATGAAATAGTGTGTTCTCCTAACCCTTCGTAAGATTTAGTAGGTACAGAACCGGGAAGATTATATGGCTCTTTCCTACAGCAATAATTCCACAGATAAGCTTTTAGTCTTTATCACTTGCTACTCATCATACTTGGTCCCTTTCACAAACACAAAATTTGTTTTGGAAAAAGGCAAAACCAAAGGCATTATTAAGTGGCTCTAAACACCCTGAAATTAAATGATCCCATTTTGTGTAAGCTTTTCAGAACAGAAGGAATGACTGTACTGAACACCAAACAACTTATAAGAGAAAACATCTCTTACACAAGTGGCTATGACTAAAGAACATTTGCTCCTTATAGAGAATTTTCAGTGGTAGTGCTGCAGGCTGGCTGGGGAGTGCTGCCTAGCAGAGTAGGGAAACTGCAGAGAGCTGCACATGGTAGTCATCTGTGATTCCCTGTGGTCCCCCGCCAGGATCTGGGGAATGCAGAAGGACATCACAGTGGGGACAGTGTAAAGAGATACAGGTAGGGGCAGAACAGGGAAAGCCAGGAAAACTGAGGTTCCACTATTGGCCTGAGCTCTTCTGGGCAGCCACTGATGGACACAATATGGATTCAGGGCTTGTTAGGATCAAATGATCAGGTGCCCCTTTCCGGCAGTTTGCAGAGGCTTTGAGAAATTATAATCAGAGGCATGAATCTCTTCCTGGCAAAATGCCTCCTTATCTTTGCCTAAATAAAATTGTGGCTTGGAATGTGGACAAACCAACCAGAAAACAGAGGTGAAGCCTGGGGAGGGGTAGATGCAGGGATGAAGGGCAGTATGAATTGTCAGTAGTACTAACAGATTTTCTTTCATCTCACACGAAAGTGTCTGGGAAACATTTAATAACATGATTAGTCTGGCTCCACTTTTTTCTCCAGGGACAAAAGACATGGTTGTAACAGGAAATTGATATAAAACAGTAACATAGTGTGTTCTGTGTCAAATGTGAAGAGTTCACTTATCTTAGAAGTCTAGAGAGCCATTACTACATGGAGATAGAGTCCTCCACTATAATCCTAGAAGAAAAGAATATTATTTGGTTGCTGCATTGTATTTACCCAGAGCCTCAAATTGGTTATTGTGCCTTATTGTCATCTAAAGAAATTATTTCCATAATACTAAATAAATTTTCAAATCACATACACAAAAATAATTTTCTCCCTTTGGTCAGTAACCAGAGGCCTCAAATTCTTCCATTTTTAAAGTTCTACTTTATGTTTAAAATAACCTGTTTGGAAGATGTTGTTGATTGGGCTTGATATTGAAAGCATTAACAGGGATATAAAACTTTACAGAGCATTTCATCAACAGCTCAAGCCACCAATGTCCGTGATGGACAGAATCAGGTTGCTTTCTCTTTCTGGGGTAGGAGAGTAGCCTAACAACTCTGATTATCCTCAGGCTATTGCTCCTGGTGCCTTAAAAGCCATTCCTGAAATGTCACTTGCTGTCACCATCATGTTCTGCCAGAGCTGCCAACAGCATGGTAACTTCTGAGTTGTCCAAATAGAGGACAAAAAAGCAAATAATAATAATAATAATAATTTAAAAAAGGAAGATGAGCCACAAGTGGACCATATTATTCCACATTGTTTTTAATAAAACCTTTATTGAAATATAATTCACCTATCAATACATTCACCCTTTCAAGGTATGTAGCTCCATGGTCTTTACTGTTTTCACTGAATTATTTGACCATCACTATGATTAAATTCTAGAACATATTTACTATCCCCAAAAGGAGCGACGTCCCTATTAGCAATCATTCCCCATTTCTCTCTCTTATCCCTGCTTTTTGCTCTATCTCCCAGGACTCTACACATGTCATTTCATTGAAATAGAATCATGTAGTCTTTGGTCTTTTTAAATTGGTTTATTTCATTTAGCATGTTTTTAAGGTTCTTTCACATGGAAATATATGTAAGTACTTAATTCCATTTTATCAACTAATTTTTATTCCATTGTATGGATATTCCATCTAATCTTCAATGATTTATTTATTTATCAGTTCATCAGTTGGTGAACATTGGGTTATTTACATTTTTGCTATTAAAAATATTACTAATTTTTTTAAAATATTACTAGAAATGTTCGTCTACAAAATTTTATGTGGACATAGTTTTCTATTCTCTTCATTTCAATTTTAAGAGTGGAATTGTTGGCTCATATGGTAAATCAAAACTTAACTTTTGCTAAGCTATTTTCCTAAGTGGTTGCACCATTTTGAAATCCTATCAGTAATATGAGAGTTAAAATTCACCCACGTCTTCGTCAATATTTGTTATTGTCTTTTTTTAGTTTAGCCATCTTAGTGGAAATAAAATAGTATTTTGTTGTAGTTTTCATTCTGCATTTCCCAAATAGCTAGTGAAGTCAAGTAACTTTTCATGTGTTTATTAGCCATTTGCATTTCTTTTTTTTGAGAAATATTTATTCAAATCCATTGCACTTTCTAAATTGGATTGTCTTTTTATGTTGAATTATAATAATTATATACTGTGGATAGAACTCTTATCAGGTGTTTGATTTACAAATATTTTCTTCATTTATGTGGTCTTTTCATATTCTTAAATATGTCCTTTGAATCATAAGTTTTTAATTCTGATTAGGTCCAGATATATATTTTTTCTTTTGTAACTTGTGCCTTTAGTGTCATTTTGAAGAAGTTATTGCCTAATACAAGGTTCTAAAGATTTTCTTTCATGAAGGTTGAGAAGTTGTTCAGCTATTATTTCTCCAGTATTCTTTATCCTCCCTTTTTTTACTCCCCTCTCTCTCTCTCTCTCTCTCTCTCTCTCTCTCTCTCTCTCCCATTACACAGGTCTAGTTACACTTAATGACACTCTACAGGTTTCTAACATTATTTTCCTTCATTTGTCCCTCAAATTCATTGATCTCCATTAAGATTATATTTTTTGCTTATTCTTTCTTTTGTTGAGACCCACAGCAATAATGTCATTTCGGTACTGCCCAACTTCACAACCCCTATTTTATTATCTCTGATTGTTTCTCTTTATTGGCTGAGACATTGTTTTCATATTTTAATCCTTTAAATAATCCTTAAGTAATTTGAACACATTTATGTTAAATGGTTTAAAGTCCTGGTCTATCAAGTTCAACATACACAGCCGCCAGACAGGTTAAATAGTGACAGTTCTTTGTTGCTATTGACTTCCTTTTTGCCTGTGTATAAGCCATACTTTGTTCTTTATTTGCATGTCTTCTAACTTCTCATTGAACTCTACATATTTGAAATAATATATGACAATTATAGAAACCATATGACTCCCTCCTCTCTGGTATTCATTGTTGATGCTCTTTGTTGTTTTTGCCGCTGCTGTTTATTTAATGATTTCCCCATACTAGTGCTATAAAGTCTGTATTCTCTTTCAGTGCAACAACAGAAAGACATGCTCATTTAGATTAGTGGACAACTAATGATTAGACAGATTTCCTTAAGTGCCTTGAGCCAATAAGTCTCTGAGCCATTGCCAAGGGGCTTTGTGTGTGTATTGGGGTAAACCTTCAATGTTCTAGCAGTTCACGACTCTGCCTTAGCCTTCACATCCAACTCACACAGAACCTCAAGCTCAGCCAAAAGTGAGTGATTAGGGTCTTATCAGGTCTTTCCTGGGTGTATGCCCAGCCCTGCACATGTGCAGGTTCATCTAGATGACCAGAAATGTATCAGAGCTTTTCAAAACCCCTGTGGAGGTTTTCCTGTGAAGTTTTGAGTCATCCCATATGCAGTCTTCACTATCATCACTGCTTCTGGAAGCTTTGATGTGAAACAAATGCTGCTGATGTTTCAACAAATGCCCCCGGGATAGGGTCTGTTCCCATCAAGTGAACTCTTCATACAGGCACATGAATCCAAACCTTGATAATGGAACTTTTCAAGAAGCTTCCAGACAGGTTAAATAGTGACAGTTCTCTGGGAATGAGATGTTGTGTTGGGGGTGCTCCAAACCTGTTCTGCCCCTTCCATGACGGCGAGGCTGCTGGTTTCCACAGCTACCATGGTGGCAAGGATACTGCGGGGCTTTGACAAGGCAGATGGTAATAAGGCAAGTTAAAATGCCACAGGCTTATTGTTCTTACTGATAGCCATTTTTAAAGTAAATGCTTGTTGTATTGTTACAAGATTTGGGTTATTTTCCAAAGTTCTGAACAGGTTAATTTTGACCGATTTTGCAAGTGTTCCTGCTTTTTGCGGAGGAGTGACTTTTCAGAGGCCTCACTCTGCCATTCTGGAAGTCCTTCTCGCAAACACATTATTTTTTATTTTTAAATCTTTCAGAGTTTCTAGAAAACAAGCTACATTAAATAGCATGTCTAAAGAAAGCGTGATGGAGGAAAGCTGAAGAGAATTAATGATGCTCTAAACAAGCCTGTTCATTTGTGAAATGTTGATTTAATGTCCACTGTATGTCACTTACTGTCATAGGTATGAGGTACACAAAATGAAAAAGTTATAACATCCTACAGTGGACTCACATCCACAAGGAAAACAAATACCTAAATAACCAATGCAATGCAATGTGGTATTTATTATGATAGGTGTAATAGCAAATTTTGATAGGAGAGATTAATTCAGTGTGAGAAGTTTATAGAGGAGGTAATGCAAGAGTTGAATATGACTGATGGGTTGTAGTTTGCCAAATACAAAACAGAAGCAGAGATCCAGGTAAAGGTGGATCTCTTTATTGTTGAGACATTGGGTAGTGCGGGGTGACTAATGCCTGGGAGGAAGCTGTGACTGAAAAGTGGACATAAAGTGAGACGGTGAGAAAGGAAGGGGGCAGAGGAAGAACCATGAGTCTTTACATAATGGAAAGTCACGTAAAGATTTTAAGTAGAGAAATCATTCAGTCCTTAATTTATTTAGCAGGTATTTATAAAGTGTCTGTTGTGCATTGGGCCTGTTCTAAGCATTGGGAATCAGTAATGGGGTACTGACTTCACGGGGTTGATCTTCTCAGTGGGGAGAAGAAACAGAATGAGAAAATATGAAATATATGACCTAGATTTAGGTTGGAATGAGCACTATGCACTAATGCAGGGGAAGGCATGAGAGGGTTGGGGAGTACTTGGGAGACAGGAATATAGAAAGCTGTGTAGGAATAGTCGAGGGAAACCCTCTCTGAAGAGGAGAAAGTTACTGAAATCAGTGAGGGAGAATGTCCTCGAAGATCTGAGGATCGGCAAATGGGAGAGGAGCAAAGGTGCACTTGACTGCTCCTAGGAATCATGGAATGAGGAAGGTCTGAAGAATCATAAGAGGTTTGGGGAGTGAATGAGGGAAAGGATGGAAAGAGATGAAGTCTAACAAGAGCATGGGTCAGAAAATGCTTTATAAGGCAAGGAAAGGAGTTTCATTTTACTGGGATGGGAAGGGAAGATAGGGGAGGCCACTGGAGAATTTCAGGTGGGTAAATTATCTGATTTCATTATCTGATCTACGAGTTCAAAAGTCACTGATTGCCTGCACAAAACAGACAGTAGAGGGGCAAAAGTGGAAGCAGAGGACTAGTTCATTTGAGAGAATACTGTGGCCTGCGTGGTGGTTTAATGCAGTGGGTCCTGGATTTAAAAGTCATTTACTTAGAATCAATGCAACAAAATTTGCTGAAGAGCTGGACCTGGTGGCGCATGCCTGTAATCCCAGTCGATTGGGAGGCTGAGGCAGGAGGATTGCAAGTTCAAAGCCAGCCTCAGCAATTTACTGAGGCCCTAAGCAACTCAGCAAGACCCTGTCTCTCAATAAAATATGAAATAAGGGCTGGGGATGTGCCTAAGTAGTTAAATGCCCCTGGGTTCAATTACCGGCTCTGTCTCTCTAACACACACACACACACACACACACACACACACACAAAACTGTTGAGGAATTACTAGGAGATAGAAAAATATTGAGCCTGATTCCTAGGTTCTGAGCTTAGGAAACAAAAGGTATGATGGTGTGGATAATGGAAAAGAATGAGACAGAAGAAAGGAAGGGGGCAGAGGAAGAACCAAGGGCTTGTTCTGGGGCTCACTAAGTGTGAGGTTTGAGGTGTCTTTTAGCCTTTCAAATGCAGATGTCAAATGGGAAGTAGATATTTGAAATTGGTGTTCAAGAGAGAAGTCATAACTGGGTATAAAAATTTGAGGTTCATGAACTTAGAGTTGGAATTTGATGAGTCACTTAGGGAATGAGTGCAGTGAACAAATTTGTCATTTATGAGTAAAATATGATAAGTCGTTTTAAGCATCATTTTTGTGTTACCTGAGTACAACTTTTATTTCTCCTTTTATATGCCCCAGTCTCACCATCAGTATTTTCTGCTGCTTCATTATAAACCAATTAACTTCATACGGCTACTATTAACAGTAATAGCCGTTAAGTGCTTCCTCAAGGCAAGCAGTGGACACAGAACTGTATAAGAAATATTCTCTTTCTGTTCTTATGCAGAAAGCTTATCAGCTGTGGAGTTTTACATTAGGCTATTCTGCTAGAGTTCATTATTCTTAACAAAGAAAAGTGTCATTGCATATAATAGAACCATATTTTGTGTGTTATAGGTCACTTTCATTTGGAATATTGTTAGGCAAACACTTCTTTGTCTCCTGTCCCATCTGGAATTTGAATATTAAAAATTTTGGAGCAGGCTCAGCATTTGCATTAGCAAATAATGTACTTTGCCTTTCTACTCATTGAACTATGGAAATTAGTCTGCATTATTATTTGATAATCTGTTTCAAAAAAAAAGTCTCAGTTTGGGGTAGGAGCTTAATTTCCCTATGTGATAGAAATTATTTAGTGAATTGATTAAGAAACAGAAGGCACTTGTCTCAACTCTGAATTCCTTCCCAGAAGCCCTTAAAGCCTTCTCAAAGGAAAGAAACTTTCTTCTGATACCATTAGCTGTTCTCATATCTAGCAAAGGGGTTGCATGACCTCAATATAAAACTAAGTATATCAGTTTCACATTTGTGCCCCTGATGTGATGTGCATTTGGGTTGGTGGTATATAAGAACAAGGTAAAATTGGCCAAGGGGAAAAAAATTAGAAAGGACAGACAGGGTGGCTTGAAGAAATCTTCCTGGGTTTCCTGAGATTGGATACACTAAAACACTTGGAGTTAGTATGCATTTTCAAAACTAAATATAGAACTTTTTGTATATAAGGAATTAGAAAAAGAAATAGTCTCATGAGGAAATACATATTCTTAAAACCTGTGTTATCCACCTTATTGAACAGAAATAAATGACAATGAAAAATGGCATTTATTTTAGATATTGGAAGGATACTATCTGATAATGTGTCAAAAGGAGCCACCTGGAGGGAATCTTGGCACTTTTAATCTTGGAATGATATTACAGGCCTTTCTGGGAAATGGAGGCTGCACACAATCTCAGTCCTGCAGTGGTGGCTTGGTGGCTTGTCCCTATTTTAATCAGATGCTGCTGCCTTCTTTCCCTCCTTTCCTGAGGGAAGAATGGGGGGAAATGAAGAGTCCAGGCTTAAATGGCAGCATCTATGTCTGCAGTTCATCATGCCCCCTTCACCATTTGCTGTAATGCTGGTTGCTTGTTTGCAGTTCAAGAGGGAATTGAATAAGAAGGCAAAGCATAAACCTATTGCTAATGAATGCAAAAAGAAATGGTTTCTTTGGTATCCCCAGAGACATTAAGAGCAAAACAGGGCAAGGAGAAGGGAGGCATTAGAAGAAAATAAATGGCCCTGAGAAAAGAAGGGAAGATGAAAAATTAGAAAGGCTAGATTTAGGGAACTGAATGTTGACTCTATCAGGCTGTGCTTTCTCTTACTGCCAAAACAAGTCCCTAGTTGTCAAATTAGGTGGGGAATGTCCTTTTTTTTTTTTTTTTAATGTTGATTGGTGGTTGGGAACAGTAATGAAGTAGTGGGAAACCCATTTATTGGTTATCCAAAAAGTTATTTCTACAAATTCACCATACATTTATAGTGTGCCTCCTTCATCCAGATAGGAGGTGTGCTTTTTGCATTTGTTAATGAATTACAGAACAAAAGTCATTGAAAACTAAGCCTTTGGGAAGCTTTGGGTTTATCAACTGTAATTGTTTTATATCAGTCAACCAAAGCCTTCCTTGCACTTCAAGTACATCATCTTTCAATAGAAACAGCCCTATTAAACTCTGAGGAAGAGAACCCTCAGGGAATCAACTGTTGTGCAAAATAATAACTGTCATGTTTTCTATAAATTTCTAAGGAAATCTTATTTTTACACAGAAATCCACAAATAAATCAGAACTTAATGTGTGTTTGAAACATTCATGTTATGATCTTAAGACAGAATTACACCAATTTAATTCCTTTTCTTGTGCAGTAACATAATTAGGTTTGCCTTTCTGATGAAGTAATTAGAAACAATATACAGGGAGCAGGGATTTATGTCCTCAAAGGAAAGCCAGCAATGAATGCCAGTTTTGAACCAGGGATCAAATGCACTTACTCAAAAGCATATGGATTCCCTTATATTCAGAGTAATAAGTGGTTAAAAGTTGTAAAAAGGGATAAAATGTCTGTATTTTAAAGTTGCACCAAGATGCCTCTGGGGCTATGATATTATCAAATATTAATATCACACAATAAAATTACAGAAAACTCTAAATAATGAAAAATACCATTCTCAAGCAGAGCTGCCACTTGAGGGCAGATACACCAGCACTGAACAATTGCAGAGTAATTCTGAATGTGTGAGGGAAAAGGACAAACTGAATCATGGTTTCCTTGTTGATGTCATGGAGTAGTAAAAATTGCAAGAGCAGGTAGACCTCACATTTGCTTGAGGTTATAAGAGGAAAATATTTTTGTGCTGTAGATTTCTTTTCTTCAAGATACATTTTGAAAGGTATAAAAATTTAGCTCAGACTGTATAATTTATTAATATTTAAGACTTGAAACTCTCTGGAAGTAAGGTTCTATACTAAATGTCCAAAAATCCCTTCAAATTATTCCTTATAGCTACCATCTTGAGAGGTGGGTTTCCATTTTTATTTACAATCACTTTCCTCAAAGTGATTTCCTCAGAGAGCATATGCCTTATAATCAAAGCATACCAGAGCAAGCCAACAGAGCACAGCAGTGGGCCATCTGGGGACCCTTAAGTTCATTCTCTCTTCTGCTCTTCATGCAACAAATAGAAGACAGGCATGGGAATGGGGTGATGTTCCTTATATAATTAAATGGTGCCCAAAGTGCCAAGCATTTTCTTTGAAACCTCATTAGAACATGGCAATAATTGACAGGGTCTGTAGAAAACATGCTGAGCTACTTGAACAAGTGGTATGATGTTATGGCTATTAAGGTGAATCCCAGCTGCAAAAAAAAAAAAAAAAAAAGGAGAACCATGGAATGCAGCATGCATGAGATCTGAGATGATTCCTCTGACCTCAATATTATTGAAGGTGTACTACAGCCCCCCTCACCCACCCTTTCAAGTAACTTTGCAATTCTATTAGATCACAAGTTTATCGAGAGCAGGAACTACGTTTATTACCTTGGCATTTGGGGAACATCCTTGGCATATGGTCTACACTCTGACATGTGGCAAGTGTTCCCTAAATGTTTGCTGAATAAATGTAGAACATGAAAATAGAGAAAGGAAAGGAAGGACAGAGGGAAAGAGGAAGGGGATTTCAAGAAGAAAGAAAAGGAAGGAAGGAAAGGAAGGGAATTTCAAGAAGAAAGAAAAGAAAAAATAGCAGAGGAAGGAAAAAAGAAATGCTTTTAACAAGACCTAGAAATTATTCTCTCTCCTTGTAACACCAAGTAAATTTTGTGTGTGTGTGTGTGTGTGTACTCAATCTTGTTTGAAAATTGAAGCTTTCATTAACTTGCTTCTATCCATTGCTTCCATCAACTGATGAAATTACTCTCTAATTCTTATGAAGTCTAATATACCAAGCACTTAGTAGAAGAGCAAGTTTTCCAATGTAAGCTATGTGTTGAGATGTTGGTTGAAGCTACACCTCTCAGGAGAGTGCACTGCAAGTCAGCCACTCATTTCTGGCTGCAAGCAGTTGACGAGGTAGGTGGACCAGGACTTGTGAAGCATTCTTGGCTTTGGAGAGTAGGTACATCCCACCCTCAACCAACAGCTAGCAGTTTTATCTGGATTCAGATGCTCAGCCCTTGAAACACATCTGAAAGGGCTTTTTTTCAAACAATCTAAATGAACATTGTGTCTTTATTCCTCTGTTATGTAAGATGTGAAACTTGTAGGGAGGTTAAAACAGAGTAAGAACTCACAGGCAAGCTGTAACTCACTATGTTTTCTGGTGTACATCAAACTACAACTTTCATTTATCCATCTAGAACTTGGGCCAAGTTAGTGCCTGTGTTAGAAATCATGAACCACATAACATCAAACAGAAAGAAATTACCTAAGCAAAAGTTTGGTTAGAGGCAAAGCAGATGCTCTGAAATCTCTATCTCTGAGAATCTTCTAAAATTAGAAGCCACCCACTAATGTAGATTGCTCTGGATTGTTTAGATAGATTGGCTTGAAGGCAAAGAACCAGAGATGACAGAACTGAATTTGAATCAGGCTCTGACTCTGGTACAGATCAGCTGTGTTACCTTGAAAGAGTTCATTGGCCCCCAGAGATTCAGACTCCTCACCTGAAAATACAAGTTAAGATAAAATCTAATTTTTTAATTCATTTTTAATTCACTCATATGCTGTGTACATATTGCAAGAACATTTCAGCTACAAATACCCAAAAGAAAAAGAACTTTGGGGGTCACCACATATGCTAAGTGTGTAGAACACTGTATGGCACATGGAGAGTCCTCCAGAATTATCGTTAAACCATGTTATCTAGTTGTTATGGCTTGGATCTGGAATGTCCCCCAAAGGCCCACGTGTGGAAGTCTTGGTCTTCAATGCAGCAGTGTTTAGAGGTAGAGCTTTTGCTCTGGGGACATGATTGGATCATGAAGGTTCTAACCTCATCAAAGTATTAATCCATTGATGAATTCATAACTGGATGGACTATTAGGAGGTGGTGGGAACTGTAGGAGGTAAGGTCTAGTTGAAAGAAGTAGGTCTCTACGGTGTGCCCAGAAGGGCATATCTTGTCCTTGGCTCCTTCCTATTTCTCTCTCCCCCTTCACCCTTCCCAGCTTCCATGAGGTGGGTAGTTCTGCTCCATCACACCCTCTCCATCATGATACCCTGCATTACCACAGGCCTAAGAGTAATGGAATCAGCCCACTATGAACGGAATCCTCTAAAAACATGTGTCAAAATAAATTTTTTCTCTGGAATTTTGTCACAGCAACAAAAAGCTGCCTAATACATTATACAGTGGGAAAATAGACTGCATGGATTTGACATCCAGCCCCCCTACTTCTTAACCTCATGACCTGAGGGCAAGCTATTCCACCTCTCTGTGCCACAGTTTTCTTATCTATGAAGTGGGATAGCAGTAATAGAATCTACTTTATTATAGCAATGTGAGGATTAAATAAAATACCATAAGTGAACTACTAAGAACAGTCAATACTCCCCAAATGCTAGTTGCTTTTAAAGTAGTAATAACAGTAGTAATAGCATTAGTAAGCCACTGGACTAAGCACTAGGCATACAAAAATAAAAAAGACATGGGCCCTACCCTCAATGAGTTTTCTTAGTGGAGAGTCCAACTTAAGCTAAATTGGCAATTATAACATGAATGTAATATTAGTGCAACAACAGGTGACGATGGAAGTAAAAGCAGGTGCTTCACAACACATTTGGTGGAATCAGTGAGTGTTCCCTAAAGATAGGACGTATGTGGCCTAAAGTAAGTTTCTGTAATTAAGTCCTTCCTCCCTGATGGAAGAGAAACCTATATCAGATATCATCAGATATCACTGTCTGCTAAAATTTGCCAGATGAATCACAGGACATATATGGTTCCCTTTCTCTTCCTGGAAAGATACTTCCTGTAATTCTTACTTTATAATATCAAGTAGGATGTAGAAGACCTGCTTAGCATGATGCGTTCATCTCCTCTGTAGACAAAGCTCTCTAACACAGTGGCTTTCAGACTGCATTGCATTGAGCCCTGGGGTTCTACAAACATTCCTTGGGCCCAATCTGCTCTAAGTAGCACGGAATTTGGACTAAGTGAGGAACTCCAGAACCTCTGCCCTATAATGACCAAAAATGGGGAGATTTATGTATGATTTCTTTAAAACTGAATACTCCTCTGTAAAAGTTAACAATAATGTTTAAGTTTTAAATCCATTGCCTTAGAGATTCTTCTAAGAAGCATCTTGCAGCCAGACCATGATTCCCTGCTCCCGGGAAATGCAAATGCCAGGCAGAAGGAGATTTTGAGAAGCATCTAAGCAATGAGTTTTCTCCCTGGCATATTTCCCAGCCTACCATGGCAAATCAAGCAAGATATTTCTTTCTAATGCAATATTTCAGGGAACATGGTCCAGTGAATAAAACATCAAATTTACTGAACAGTGAAATATTACAAATCCTCTTGAAGTATCAATTCATGATTTTCTTACTTGGTTTCAAAGTGGGCCACATAGTCTAAAGAGTAAATGTAGGTTCACATAAACAGATTATAGTTACAGTGCATCTATATTAGGGAGGAAACATTGATCGATCCTTTGATTCTACTCCATTTTTAATCATTTTACATGTCCAGGCTATTTTTAATTTCTCTTTAAATTGGAAAAGTCACTAAGTGGTGAAGGATACGAGGAGTTTCAACCCTTTTCTCTGTACAACAAGCAAAATATGGTACCAAACCAGAAATACTCCAAAAACCTATCAGATACCAGTGCTTAACTCATAAAAATAGAGATACATCCTAAAGTAGATGAATAAAAAACATCTAAATAAAATTCTCCCTTTACATTTTAATCTCATTTAGTAATACTTAAGTTAGCAATACATTAATATTCCTCAGAGTATTCTTATGTCATAAGCATGTACAAGGAAAGATGAAAGACATATGTCATGCATTTTCCATACAGCTGACCTTTAGTGAGCAGTCAGTCATTCGTTTAATTGATGGATAGATTTTTACTATCTTTACCTCGTTTTCACAGTTGAAGAAACAGATTGAGGGAGATTTCCAATGTTCCAGATCTAACAAGAGCCAGGATTGAAACCTGGTTTGTCTACTAAGATACTCATACTCTGTCCACTATGTCAGAGTAATTGGCCCAATAATCGAGTGTGTCCATCTGGTTTGAGCTGAAGGGTGTCCTCCCAAAATATCATTTGTTGAAGTCCTAACTCCAGTACTTCAGAATGTGATGTTCCTTGAAGCTAGGGTCTTTTGACAGGAGTTCAGGTTAAAATGAGGTAATTAGTATGGATTCTACCTCACTATAACTTGTCTCCTTATTTTAAAAAAAAAAAAAAAAGTTGGAGGCAGGGCTTTGGTCCGTGGCATTTGGAATAATGCCAGGTAGTAACAAAGGCAGAGTTGAATGGTGTTTCTATAAGCCCAGGAGTGACAAGGTTTGCCAGCAAGAGACACGGAACAGACTTCCTCCCCAACCTTACCAATGTACCTTTACCTTGTACTTCTAGCCTCCACAACTGTGAGACAGTAAGTTTCTCCTGTGTAAGCCACCTGGCTTGTGGTACTCAGGTGCCACAGCCGTCACTAACAAGTATAGCTTTCAGATGATTGGCTGTTGGTTAGTGGGCTTTTCCCAATTCCTGAAGTTATTGAAATAGAAGTCTAGAGTGGGGTCACTTGTTAGTGTGCCTCTGCCTTTTACTGTCTCCTGGAACTTGTTTTTGCATTTATTCTACACTCACAATTGCAGATTTGGGGAAATACAGCTGAGTACTTCACCAACCACACAGCTTCCATTCCGTCATTCCACTTTGAAAGAGACCCTATGATAATATAAAGTTGATGTTTCCCTGGAGTTTAAATAAGCACAATTCAAAAGAAAAGTCTCTCCCAAATGACAAAGTGTTCTCTTTTTAAAGGAATCTACTTAGATAGTTTTGAAAGACAGGCAATTGGAAAGTGGGTTTGGGGATCAAAGAGGAGGTACAATGTGTTTAAGAGTCCCATTGCAAATCAGTACAGCTCCAGCTTAAGAATTGAGGGCTTCTGATTCTGTGTGAGAGTTTAAGTAGATTGAATTATGCAGTAACCATAATTTCCACTTAGTAAGAGTATGTTCTGTACGGAGTACACAATGATGGCATCCCCGCCCTGGATCATACCTCTCACGTTACGTACTTAAGTGGATCTGTGTGTGCTGGATCCATTGCAGTGCTTATTGGAAGTCATTAATGTTGGCTCTACTGGGAACAGGCATTATCACAGATTAGCTATTTCTGGAATAGGATCACACAATGCTGCATTTTCTTTTTTACAAAATCTTCCTTCACAAAAATTCAAATACATCAAAATAAATTTTAAATGATCTATGAATTAAATGTAAAAAAAAATTGTCTTGAAACTTGGAGGAAATAAACAAAGCCAAATATTTTCCCAATCTAGAAATCAGAACAGGATTTTTTCAGGGAAAAGAAAACATCCCCTTTTTTTTTGTTTTGTTTTATCTAATCATACGTGCATGGGATTTCCTTTGCTGCACTTAACTTCCAGTGCCTCCTCTTCCCATCCCCTTCTCTCCATCCCTGTTCACCATCCTCTACTCTGCTGGTCTTTATTCTATCTATTTATTGGGTTTTTTTAAATTGGTACTCTATAGGCATATGTAAAGGTGGAACTCACTGTGGTATATATACAAATATACATGTACATAGCATAAGTTTTTCAAATTCACTCTCCATTTCCTTACCTCTCCTGTCTCCCCTCCCACCTCAGCTTCCCTCCTCTTCTCTGCTGATCTATCTCTGTTCCTTCACATTCATCTTTTTTCCTTTACTTTGCTCTCTAGCTTTTACATTTGAGAGAAAATATCTGACCCTTGATTTCCTGAGTCTGGCTTATTTCACTTAGCACAATGTTCTCTAGTTCCATCCATTTACCAGTAAATACCATAATTTCATTCTTCTTTATGGCTGAATAAAATGTCATCATTTATATATACCACATCTTCTTAATCCATTCATCTCTTGATGGGCACCTGGGCTGGTTCCATAACTTGGCTGTTGTGAATTGCACTGCTATGAACATTGATGTGTCTATATCATTGTAATATGCTGATTTTAGTTCTTTTGTATAAACGCCAAGGAGTGGGATAGCTGGGTCATATGTTAAAGAAAAAAAACTCTTAAACAAATTACAAAGGAGAAGATCAATCATTATATTGAAAAATATGAAACTTTACCTAAAATGAAAATGAAAAGACAAGCAACAAATTATGGGGAATATTTTCAAAATATATTGGTGAGCAACAGTCTTTTTTGAACTTCTTTTTGTTTTTTTTTACGTGACAGTGGAATCTATATTTATACAAACATTGAATATATCTTATTCTAATTAGAATCTCAGTCTTGTGGATGTACACGATGGTGAGATTCACTGTGATGTATTCACATATGTACATAGGAAAGTATGTCAGATTCATTTCATTCTCTTTCCTATTCCTATACTCCCTCCCCTTCATTCTCCTCTGTCTAATCCACTGAACTTCTACTCTTCTGCTCACCCCCCCGCCCCGTTAACATCCACATATCAGAGAGAACAATTGACCTCTGGTTTTCTGAGATTGGTTTATTTCACTTAGCATGATAGTCTCCAAATTCATCCATTTACCAGCTTATGTCATAAAGTCATTCTTCTTCATGGCTGAGTAATATTCCATTGTGTATACAAACCACATTTTCTTTATCCATTCATCTGCTGAAGGGCACCTAGGTTGGTTTCATAGCTTACCTACTGTGAATTGTACTGTTACAAACATTGATGTGGCTGCATCACTGTAGTATGCCGATTTTAACTCCTTTGGTTATATATCCAGGAGTGATAAAACTGGGTCAAATGGTTATTCCATTACTAATTTTTTGAGGAATCTTCATATTTCTTTCCAGAGTGGTTGCACCAATTTGCAGTCCCACCAGCAATGTATGAGTGTACCCTTTTCCCCACATCCTCACTAATATTTATTATTACTTGTATTCTTGATAGTTGTCATTCTGACTGGAGTGAGGTAAAATCTCAGTATAGTTTTAAATTGCATTTTTCTAACTGCTAGATGTTGAACATTGTTATATAGTGTTCTTATAAATCCATAAGAAAACTGTAAATAACCCTAGAGACAAATGGATAAAAGACATGAACCAATTCAATTAACAAAAAAAAAGAAACACAGGGGCTGGGGCTGGGGCTGGGGCTGGGGCTGGGGCTAGCAGTAGCGCATTTGCCTGGCATGTGTGAGGCAGTGGGTTTGATTCTCAGCACCACATATAAATAGGTACATAAAATAAAGGACTATCAAAAACTAAAAACAATTTTTAAAGGCTAAATGTAAAAAAAAAAGAAGAAGAAACATATACCTATCCCATAACATATGTAAAATATGCAAGCAACTGAGAAAACAAAAATTTAAATAGTAGTTCCTACCTTTCCCTATTTAACTGACCAAGACAGCAATGGTCAGTGGAAATAGCTCCTCTCATGAACTAAAGGAAGTGGAAAGCAGCAGTCCACGCCTGAAAATGAAGACGAATCCTTATCTCAAGAGCTTTAAGATATGTATACTCTTTAATCCAAGAATATATTTTAAAAACTCATCATAAATGCCACAAATATTGATACACAAGGATGATCATCACGGGATTCCTTGTAACACAGAAAAAAAATTGAAGTGGTCTAACATCAGGGGGGTGACTCGATACACTATGGTACGTACATGAGTTGACATATCCTCTCTTCTACTCATTTCCCCTCCTGCTGCTGCCTTGCTTCCTCGCTGGCTACTCTGTGTTTTCCGTGCCACGTGGCTTGTTGATTCACAGCTTCTGCTTACAAACGACTTCTGCTGATACGTGGTCCCCTTAGCCTCCTCTACGTCATCAGTCTTTCTCTGTGTTTCCTCCACATTTCTTTGGTGCATTATAGTTGTACATAATGGTGGGATTTGTTATTTGTACATGCACAGATATACTCATTTGTACATGCACACAATATAACCATGTAATCTGGCCAATATTCCTCCCCAAAACTTTTCTCCTCCCTCCCGTCTTCCCCTCCTCTGGTCTCTTTCCTGCATTCTGCTGATCTCCCTTTGCTTCATCAGTCTTTTTTGATCACCTTCTCAATGTCTATCCCCACAATCAATTTTTCTTCCTACTTCTAAACTTCGGAGGGAGAGAATCACTCATCTAGCCAACTTACCATCCTTCTGCATAGGGCTGGGGTTCTGGGAGAATGCAGCTGCCCAGGCAGGAAACAGTCCCAGATGCAGGAGCTATAAACATAGTAGGAACCAACCGTCTTGGCCTACACAGCATAGTTCCAGTGCCTCCGTATTCTCATATCAAAATAACATCACATTGAGCTCAAATTATTCCTCTGCTTTTCTTTTTCCATTTTGCTTAAAAGGGTAGGGGCCATGATGTATTCATTTTGTAAACCCAGTACTTATTATGGTTCTGGCACTCAATAGGTATTTGTTAAACAATAGAATTGTTAGAAGAATTAAAAAAAAAAATGATGGTTGGGCCCTGCAGTCATATCTGGCATTAGGTAGCTGCTCAACAAATGTTTGTTCCTTTCCTCCACTCTCCTCATTTTCCCAGTCCCATTTCTCCTTTATTCCTGCAGGATTTATTTCACTAAGTGGTCCCCAGACAAAGTCCACTCACTAATCCCAGAGCATTTTTGTACCATGACCATGAGATTCATTAACTAAGATAAATAACTCTTCACCCTGAAGCTTAGAGTATCTCAGCTGATAAAAAATTTAAAAACAAAATACAATTAGATAGAAGGAATGCATTCTTGTGTTCCATAACACAATGGATGACTGTGGTTCACAACAGCATGCTCTTTTATGAGAAGATGGAAGAAAGGAGCTTGAAGGCTGCAAACACACACACAAAATTGACAAGGAGACAGAAATGCTAATTGCCCTGATCTGGACAGTCCACACTGTATACACGTATTAACATACCACACTGCACCCCATAAATATGTAAAATTACTCTTGTGAACTAAAAAGAAAAAGAACAAAGGCTTTCCAAATTTGTGTTCTTACCATTTGTTCTAGTTTATCTTTTTCCTCTCTTAATGTGAATGGAAACGGAACCTACACAGAAGCACTGAGCACCCGTGATGTCCTTTCCACTGTCCTTTACTGAAACTTTGAGGCAATAAAACTGGATTTTCAGGGACTTTGGCTCTCTGGAGCATAGAGGGGGAAGGTAAGGCCTTGACACTTACTGAGGGTGATGTAGGGTGGGGATTGAGCCTCTGGGATCCAGACTGCCAGGTGTGTGACATTGAGAGGGTTGCTAACTTCTCCCTACATTAGGTTTTCCACTTGTCAAATGGTAACAGCAGTAGTTAAATTTTAGAGTTGTTGTACGGATTAAGTAAATCAGCATTTGCCAATACCTATCATATAATAGTGACCTTGAGAAGGTTGCTAGTATCATGGAGAACCTGATATGCACCAGGCGTTGTCACACAGGTGCTCCCTTAATCTTTGTAACACTTAAACAAATGGTGATGTGTTGCCCTGTGATGAAAATGCCAACGATCAGAGAGCTGAGGGGCATCGCTACTATTCTGACCAAGGGAACTTCAGCATGGCCGTGTCCAATCACTATGCCCTGATAAGACGGTGTGGGCAGTCAGTGTCCAGTATTTTGTTAAATATTTTGGATATCACCCCTGGTGGATCTTGTCAATCTCTCATGCCCAATGTCAACTGTAATTCCATTCTGAAGGGAAACCTCTGTTCCTGAGCTGCTTGGTAAGTATCCAAACATGTCTGACCTCTCTGAGGTGAATGGTGTTCATTTACTCGGTAACAGTTCAAAATCATTTCTTCCCTCATGGAATATGTTGGATAAACTGCTGCTTCCTGCCTCCTCCTTTTATCGCCTCGCCTTAATGTGGCTGTCAGAATGGAGAGCAGCTCTTCACGGATGTAGAAGAGTGCTCAGCAGTAAGCTGATTTAATTGGGATGTTCTTTTGGATCAGCCCACTGAGGCATCTGTATATGCCGCTGTGACATCATCGTGACTTATCTTAGCTGATTGTCTGCTCTAAACCTTGGATTGCTCCCTGCGGCTCAGTGGCTCAGCAGTGAATCATTCTTTTTTTTTTCCTTTATATTATGACTATAACTTTTATTACTTCCTGAATAATGGAAGACTCATACACAGGGCTTTTCTCTGAGCGATCAGAACATAGCAAACCTATGTCAATAATTGTCCAGCCACAACATACCCAGGGTATGTCATTGGGGCAGGAGTAAGTGGGAAGGCCTGAAGGTGAGACCCTAGAGATCCGCTCACCCTCGGCCCAGCACTGTTCAGTGCTTGTGAGTTGGGCAGACGCTGCCTCAGACTGTGGGGGCTAAGAGTAGTGGGAGGAAGGAGAGCTGGAGTTTTGTCTTGGTTCTGTCCATGAACCAAGACTGGGTGTTTCTGGCAAGTTGCTCAACTTCACTAGGCTTCCTTGAAAAAAATTATTTCCTCATTTATTCATTCATACATTTTTTCCTGAGAATATTTTGGAGTGCTGAATTAGCTTGCTCAGGCTGGCATCACAAGGCACCACAGACTGGCTGGCCTGAACAATAGAAACTTATTGTCTCAGGGCTCCAGAGGCAGGAAGTCTAAAATCAAGGTGTTGGCAGGACTGGTTCCTTCTGAGAGCTGGGAGGGAAGGATCTGCTTTAGGCCTCTCTCCGCAGCTCATCGATGGCCATCTTCTCCCTGTGTCTCTTCATATCATTTTCCTTCTGCACACGTCTCTTTCTCTTCACATGATGCTCTCTCTTTAAGTACACTAGTCAGATTAGGGGTCCACCCTACTCCAGCATGACCTCGTGTTAACTAATTATTTCTGCAATGACCCTATTTCCAAAAAAGGTCACAGGAACTTCAACATATGGATTTGGGGAGAGAGGAGTCATAATTCAACCCACAACAGGTACCTACTATTTTGAGCCCTATTCTGAGCAGTAAACAAGGAAAACCAAAAAAAAAAAAAAAAAAAACTTCTTTAACAAGTTTACATTCTAGTAGATAAAGTGAGGCCAACAAACATAGTAAAAATATATAGTATATTAGAGGATGGTAATGTGCTTTCAAGAAAAGTAATACAGAAAAGGGGAAGGAGAACTGATGTGGTCTGGAGTGAAGTGTCCTCCCAAAGCTCGTATGTGAGACAATGCAAGAAGGTCTAGAGATGAAATGATTGGATTATGAGAACCTTGATGGGATTAACTGGGTGGTAACTGTAGGCCGGTAAGGTGTGGCTAGAGGAGCAGGGTCACTGGTGGCATGCCTTTGGCATATATATTTTAAGTTGAATGTAGTTTCTCGCTGCTTTCTGGTGCCACACTCCCGGCTGCATTCCTCCACCACCCTCTTCCACCATGATGTCCTGCCTGAGGAATGGAGTCAGCTATCTATGGACTGAGACCTCTGAAACCAGGAGCCCCTAAATAAACTTTTCTTCCTCTAATTGTTCTTGTTACAGCAGTGAAAAAGCAGACTCAAACAGGATCAAATCATCCTAGTGTAGGGGAATTCATTTTAAATAGGGCAGTTAAGAAAAGCCTCACTTAGAAGGTTCCCTCAAGTAGCAGTGGAAGAAATAAGTGAGCAATCCACGCAGATACATGCAGGTAGCGGGGGAAGGGGTAAGCTGGGCTGGGGGTGGTCCAGGCAGATGGAACAGCACAATGCAAACACCCCGAGGTAAGGGCATGCCTGGAATGTGCAAGACCAGCAGGTAGACCAGTATGGTTCAAGCAGTTCAGTAAAGGGAACCATGGTAGAAAAAGGAATCTACAGGGACCAATAAACATAGGAGAATGAGAAATAGATGAGCAAGGCTCATATAGACCAGTCTAAAGACTTTCTTTGGCTTTTACTCTGGAAAAAAAAAAAAAAGCAGGGAGATACTGGAGGATTAGGTTGGAGGAGTAATTGCTAGGATTTGGATATGGCAGATGATAGGAACCAGTTGGGGATTCCACAGGTTTGGGCATAATCATCTGACAGGCTAGGTATACTCTTTAGCTGAGATGAAGAAGATTGTAGGTAGAGCAGATTTGGGACGGAAGCTGGGAATTTGTTTTGGGACATCTTAAGTTTAACAGGCCTGCTAGACAACCAAGTCTAGAGTTGTGCATTGAGGAGGTATTGGCATTGTGTCAGTGTTCAAAGTCACAATCACAAAGAGGGTGAGAGTAGGCCAGGGCTGTACCAAGCAAGGTATCAGAAATTAGAGGTCAAGAAAGAGTATGAGAGGAATCAGCCAAGGAGACAGAGAAGGAGGAGGAAAACCAGGAGATGTGGTTCTGGGCATAGAGGTTCCTGGGTCAAAGCTAGGAATTAGATTTAGCAAGATAAAAGTCACTGGCCCATCTTCATCTTCACTGGCCTCATCAGTAGAGGGCAAGAGGAACACTTGATTAGAATTAATTAAGAAGAAAATTGGAGACCATAAGTACAAACTAAAGGAGCTTTACTGTAAAGGGGTCAGAGTAAATCAAACATTTCATACTAAATACTTTGAAGGGTCAGGAAGATTCTACAGATGAGTGAGGTTCTATATTTTGATTGGGTATGTGCAGATAGATTCTGGAGAAATAAAGAGCAAATGTCCTGCCTAAAAAGGGTATTCCAATAAAACACAGAAACAACCAACCATGTGTCAAATAAAAAGTATCTCTAGGTCACCATTTTGAAATACCTGGGTGAAATGATCCCCCAGGGTACTTCCAGTCTAAGGTTTGGCAAATCTAAGCTGTGAGGACAAATTAAGTCCAGGTCATTTCATGCTGAACCTATGCCTGGGCTTTAAATAGCTTTGGTTCTTTCTGAACTGAAGCTAAGCATTTGTCATGATTCTCCAGGGATTTGTGATGGAATCCATTTTTTTAAAATCTGTTTGTAAACATGGAAGCCAGAGTTTCAGAGTGAAGGCTTTTTGTTTTTAGTTGCAGATGGACGCCATACCTTAATTTTATCTATTTATTTGTATGTGGTGCTGAGGATCAAACCCAGTGCCTCACATGTGTTAGGCAAGTGCTCTACCACTGAGCCACAACCCCATCCCCAAGTGAAGACTTCTTAGGACCAGCATCCATCCATTGAACAGCAGATATTTATTAAGCAACAGCTTTGTATATGCAGATGCTGTGGTATGTACCATAACACACGAGACTATCCCTGTCTTCAAAACCTCCAAGAGTTCACAGATTGATGGAGAGACAGATAAACAGACACATGGTTTGGAAAGCTCTCTGGCACAACAGTATGGCTTGGGCAATGGAGGATCTGCCTCTGGTTTATGGGGGAATAAAATGATGCTCTGGCTGAGTGTTGGTGGACTACTATGGGTGAAAGAGAGCAGAAAGAGGGGAGGGTTACAAACATGATTGCAAAGCAATGTGGCCTGGTCTCTGCTGGCATGAGCTCAGGTTATTCTGTCAAGATTGAGGGATCTGTATGCTCAGAATAGTGGTGAAGGACAAACAGGCTGCAGTCAGACTTCCTTGGTTCATAACCTCAGTTCTGCCACTGGCCAGAGACCCTGAGTTAATTTCTTATCAATTCTGCCTTTAAGTTTCTGTCTCTAAAATTGAGTGTATATCAGCGCTGACTTCATAGGGTTCTGGTGAGAATTAAACACATTTAATGAAGCATTTCTGGTACCAAGCAAGTGCTATGTGTTTGCCATTATTATCAAGGAAAATTTTCAGGAGGTGGTCACACACAGAGAAAGAACAATATTGCAGGCAAGGAACGGATTGGAGGATATTAAAGGCAGGGAGAGTTCTGAAGGCAAAGATACCCAGTCAAGGCCTCCATGGAGGCTTTCAAAGTGTTCAGCTGAGGAGAGTCTGAAGTCTAGAGAGGTAGGTAAAGTCAGGACTGTATGCTTCTTCCTTTGTTAATAATAAATGACGTAGGCACGGAGAGCTTGAGGGTTAGCTCTGACCAAACCATAGGAAGTTTGTAGGGGTACAGAGATGACAGAATAACTTTGGTACAGCAATAACTGAACCCTGGTGGCCAGAGAACTGGCTTGTACCTCATCAGCTTTGCACACAATACCATAGGAAGCATTATGGAGAATTATCATTTGGCATGAATCCAAGGGCTCATTGACTCTGGATTACCTACTATGGTCTATTTAAAAGAACACACCCTAAACTGATTAAATTTCAGGTTAGTACATTAATTTCTTACAGCAACAGCAATCCCACTCCTGCCCCTCCTCTCCCTTAGAACCACTCACTATGCTTTTACTCAGTACATATTTGGGGAAAGATTCGTGCTTGTAATCTCAACATGTAGATTAGTTTCTTGGGGCAATACAGTTTACATTACAGCCAGTACATCCAAATCTCAGGCTGAATACAGGTCTCTGGAGTCTCTAGGATCGTCTCAGCTTCATCATCTTGGTTCTTTAGTTTTAGGAATACAATGACAGCTGTTGCTCATTCAGGCATAAATCCATAAATTCATTTTTTAACTCCAGAAGCAAGCAGCAAACAGTTTTATAGTAAGTAGTCCAAGGGAACCTTGGCTCAGAGCTTGTCATTAATATGAAGTTCATCAGTAGATATCACAGTTTTTACCAGAGGATTTTTATCTCCAGATGGTGAAGATGGGGTGTCATTGAAATCCCCCTTCCAACTGAAGCCCTTCCTCAATTCTCCATATGTTGACAGAGAGCCCATGCAGACATCTCCATAAATGTTACCTCTGTGTCTTCTGACATCTGCCAGTGTCCTGCCTTACCATTCCCTCAGATGTTCAGAGTTAGCTACCTCAAAATCTAGGATGCTCTTTCATTATCTCATGTTCCTAGATCATATTGGTACTACTCCATTGGAGATCACCAGATCCCTGGTAAACAAAATTCTACTAAAGTCGTAAATATTGAGCAAATTGGCTACAGAATGCTTCTCTTATGTCAGTGAAGACATTTGGAATGGAGTTGGCTTGGTTGTTGATTCTATTTTACTGTTGATCATCACATTAAAACTAATTTTAAATGCACTATTTACAACATTTCTACCAATTTACTAAAATTCACTGGATTCTTTCCTCTACTGATTTCCATGCTGGTTTATAAGTCTGGCAATTTGCTGTAACACCATTTCTGATGTATTCCATCTCTTTCATCTCCTAATTAAAGTATGTTTTCTATTTTTCTGAGCTTTCAACATGTTCTCTATATTTTCATTTAAAGGTAATTATGTTTGCTCTTTTGGAAGCCTGATGATTAAATATATTTCAGGTGCCAAAAAGCTATATCTCTTCTAATTCTGCCCTATTTTCTCCTCTTACTTACGATTTGTTTTAAATATCATTATGTCATTACCAATAAGAGCAAGCATTTGTTGAATGTCCACCCTGTGAGGATGACATCACTCTAAGTAAAATAAAAATATATAAAATAGGATGTGTGTGTATACATACAAATCTGTGTATATTTGTGAGTCACGGTTCACTCCTCTGTTCTGTTGGTCTTTCTTGTCTCATTTAAAGCAAACCTGTGTTTCCACCTGAATTTCCCTTTAGCCTCCTTCCTTTTGAATTTTCAAGGCTTCCTTCTTTGTGGATGTACTGATAGAACATTGTTCAAAAAGCACAGATAGGCACACAGTCTGTCAGGAAGAGTTAAAAACCTCCACCTTCCCAGCTAACTGTGGCCCACAGGCTGCTAATTAGTTTGATGGATCAGCACCTGGTCTGGTTATGAATGCTCAGAAGCCCATTGGCTGCTGGCAGCTGATTCCTGGCTCCCTGAGGTTTGGAGATGCATCAACCTGAGAGGAGAGAGCTGGCACTTGCTTAAAGGGTAGCTGTAGCCAATTATTCATGTGCTCCTTTGAACTTGACTTGGCTGAAGAAAGAACCCCGCTCTTGGACGCATTGGAGGCAGCCTTTTCTTGCACAATAGGTTGCAACTACCTGGCGCACTTTCTCTTTTTGGTATCATTACGGTGCAGTGACAAATATTAGTGCATTCCTACAGTTATCGAAGGGATAACTGAATTGTGCTCTGTATACTTTGTTAAGATCTTGTTCTTTCCTCTTCTGCTTTTTGTTCCCTAGGAATGCTTAAAGTCAATGTGTCTTATTCTTATTTCAGTAGTGTTTTTAAATGTACATATATTGGCAATGTCTAGTTTATATGACACCAAAACTCTAGTCTGGTAAAGAGCACAGTATGACCAGGGAGGCAGTGTGAATTAGGCATGGGTGTGTGTCTCCATTTTGCTGTATTAGTAGCTGTGTGACACCAGGCAAGTTTCTTAGCTTCTCTGAGCCTCGTATACCTCATCAGTAAACTAGAGAGACTAATTCCTACATGGTAGGGTCATTGAAATGATAGAATAAAATTATATTAATTTTCTTTTCTTAGTAGCTACTACTTATATTGATATATGTGCTGGGCCTGATTGTAGGACTTGCAGAATATAAACTAAACAGAATATACATAGCTGCTGTTATACCTCAGTCCACATCCAAATGCACAGCCCAAACAAACAAACAAACAAACAAAAAACAGGTCACGCAGAGGAAACAAAGAGCTATGTCATAATAGCCATCATCTCTATACTCATCTTCCAGCACATGATATCTATTTTCATTTGCACCAGCATAGACACAAACCTCAATACCTCTTTAAGACACTGATCCTCTCCGCCACACCCCCATTAATCACATACACACAGACAGCATTAAATTGTCACACATAAGGCCAGTAGTCATTTCGTCTCTCCTAAAGAATCCATGAAGGTGGGAAGGTGGGGGTGTTTAAAGCATAAGCCTACACAGACATTTGTTTAAAGCCCCATTCAACATTTCCACTCTCTAAGCCAAAGTATGGTTACTGTACTCTTCCCCCACAAAGCCTTGCTGACTCCTTTTTTGACCTCCTTTCTCTTGGGAACAATACAAACTTTGTTGTAAGTGCAGAAGTTAAGCAACTTGTTTTACCTGAGTATGTCCACAGGGTCTCACCCTCCTCTTCACGCAGCTTATTGAAATGGTTCTTCCAAACAAATATAGTGCCAGAGTAACGCAAGTAGATAAGATTCTCCCCATTTCTTAAGACCCCATCATGTTTAATTTCCACAATAACTTGGTGAAATAGGTGTTATACCAGTTTTACAGATAAGGAAATTAAAACTCAGAGAAGTTAGGAACCACCCCAATATATAAGGCCCTATCTTGTGCATATGTTGTGAGGATGATATTAAGTGTTTATCCCAGAGCAAATCACAGTGAAGGTAATGGTGGCCTCCCCTAGCAGTAGGAATAATGGAAGTACACACAAGGGGAGCCACACCCTCGTCCCGTCCAGCTTGCACTGATATCATAGTGAATGCCAACTGCAGAGCTGGCTATATACTTTGCCAAGAAAACATGTGAGACTAACCAGGGGCAAAGGAGACAGTCACCTTTTTCTGAAGGTCTGCCACCCCAACATGCGGCAGACAAGTAAGTAACTACCAATAGTTGACAATCTCTAGACAAGGTATGCTGGGCAGTTGGGCCAGGGGTAGGAGAGAAGCCGTTGCTAAATCACCCACCATGTTGTCCCCTGAGCAAGCCATACTTCTGCAGTTAGGGGCAAAGATAGCTACTGCCTTGCCTACTCCGGGAAGTCATGAGAGGGTGACCTTCCACCCAGAAAACTCCTAGTATCACCTAAGGATTGAGGAAGGAAAAGGAGTGAGTACAGGAAAGTCCATCCCCCACACATATCAAGGCCACCAGATGGCTACCCAAAGAGCAACAGTGGTTAGGGGTCCAGTCAGACAGAGGAGGCTGGGGGCGGGGGGCCTGGGCAGCATGAAGTTGAGCAGCCAGCCAAGAACTCACACCAGGAAGGCAGAATCATGTGTCACCGGAGACTCCAAGTTTGACTCATGCTTCATAGTCCCATCAGACTTCACTTTCTAAATAATCTGAGAATTATTTAAAATGCAAAACTGAGACTGCAGAGCTTTAAACCAAGCTTTGGGCCCTTCTGAGAGCTAGGCCTGTGGGATGACCCTGGTGTATGTGTATAAAGCCAGGCCTGATCAACAATGAATATGCAAATGCAAGATGTCTGTCAAAGGGGACAAATTTGCAGTTATAAGTTTTGGAGCCCTAATATATACCATAATGACTCTAGTTAATGATAATGTGTTAAGTATTTGAAAATCACTGAGAGTAGATCTCAAACATTCTCACCACATACACAAAAAAGTAACTATGAGGACATGTTAATTAGTTTAATTATGGAAATCATTTTACAATACATCAAAACATCATGTTGAGGGCTGGGGTTGTGGCTCAGTGAGAGCACTTGCCTAGCACTCATGAGGCACTGGGTTCAATCCCTAGCACCACATAAAAATACTAAATAGAGGTATTATGTCCATCTACAACTAAAAAAAAAAAAAATATTTTAATAAAACATCATGTTGAACACCTTGAGCATATTCAAGTTTTATTTGCCAATTATACCTCAGTAAAGCTGAAAAAAATAAAACAAAATTTGTAAAAAAAAAAATAGTCAATATGCAAGTGCCTCAAAATATTTTAGTGCTATATAAATGCAAAGCATTATTACTATAATCACTACTATGTAATAGTAGGCCCTAGCAACTCTATTGAGCATTTACTTAATAGTTCTAGGTTTTTAAGAGCAAAGGAGAATTCTGACACTTTTGTTTTGGAAGGAAAAATGTTCTTAGCCTGGTCAACTGACCAAAGTCACATTCGGAAGGAGAGGGTGAAGCCAATCTTAAGGGAACATCCTTACCCCTTGAAATGCATCTCTCTTGTAATACGTATGTCAAGGTAGAGACCCTGACTCCTCCTCAGATCATAATTGTGGGTCCTCCCTTCTAAGTGGGAGAAAGAAACCCCTGTGCCAGGCTTCCTACAACGCCTAACCCCTTCTTCCCACCCCCTCAAGAACATGGGGCTCTGTGTCATACCTGGCATCAACTCAAATTTCAAAAATCAGGGACATCCTGGTGCCTTGGGTCACTACTTGGTCCTCTGAGGATGGGACTGCAGCCCTCACCCCCCCACACACACACCTTACACACAGATATGATTCCATACATGTCGATATAGTAGATCTGTAGGGGTATTATTTTTATATTTATAAGAGCATCCAGCGATTCAGAATAAAGCAATTATTAAACAGTCTCAGTCCTCATCATAATTGGAGAAAGCTGAGAGAAAAGGGAGAAAAGGCAAATTAGACTGTTCACATCCTCCATGCCCACTAGGGACCTATTTAGAGGAAAGTAGTCATTTACTAAATGATAGCCTAATGGCATGAAAGAGTTAATATGGCTTCCCCCATTATTTCTACCCAGGGAGCCATTTCTGCCCTCAGGATACTCTGGCTCATTTTATCCTAGGTCTTGACAGCATATAGCCCTGGAAGACTGAGTGGGTTTTCACAACCCTACTCTACAGCCCCCGCCCTAGTGCTCAGCAGAAGGGGGTTGGAATCCTTAAGCATCATCCCCATCCCCTCCACCTACAGTCAGAAAGCCCAGGCCCTGTGTTCCTTTGGTCCTTAGGGGTCTTGACTTGTGAGCCAGTGAGAGTGAAAGCAGGCATTACCAGGCATCAGGTGGAGTGCTGTCCCTCAGGGGAAGGAAAGTTTAGAGCAAAGCTGTTGTCAGTCACTGTTCTGACACAGCACAGCATCTGACAGCTGGCCCAGGTAGTAGCTTCAGTGTCAGGGGAAATGCATGACTCTAGGAATTAGGAAGTCTTAGTCCCAGTCATGGTCTCCTTACCAAGCCGTATGACCTTGAGCCAAAGAACTCCATTCCATTTCTTCACCTATATAATGGGAACATTACCAGTAACACCAATCTTCTGGATTGTTTCAAGGATTAATAGAGATATACTGCAAAGATATTTTGTCAACCAGAAATATCTTATACAGTGATCCCCCTCTTCATGGTTTCACTTTCCTCAGCTCCAGTTACCTGTGGGTCAACTGCAATCCAAAAATATTAAATGGAAAATTCTAGAACTAAACAATTCACAAGTTTTAAATAACTTTCATCATAGCATGTTATAATTGTTGTTTTATTATTAGTTAATACTATTAATATCTTACTATATCTCATTTATAAATTAAAAATTTTTACAGGTATGTATGTATTTTTTTAAAAAAAAACATAGTATACATATGGTTTGGTACTACCTGTGATTTCAGGCAATTATTGGGGTCTTGGAACCTATGCCTGGCAGGAAAAGGGAAACTACCCACAACTGCTGATTATTTAAGGAGATAATGTTTGTGCTGTTTGATCTTAGAAATCTACTTGATTTCTAAGATTCTCCAGAATTTCATCTGGAAAAACAGTACTAAAGTAATAATAATGACCCCATAGGGTTTTTGAAGTAATGCATATAAAGGGCCTGGTACGTAGTAGGTGCATAAGAAACAGGTTTCTTCCCTTGCTCCCTCTTTTCCATCTCCACAGATATCAGGTATGACTTCCCCTTGGTTCCTGGCCATATTCCTCAAGGTTGGACTTCCCCCATCCCCAAGGAATGCTGTTGCATTCCTATCTGAGCTCTGGCTGACTTCCTTTGCTTCCCAGGGCACTGGTAGGAGGAGAGAAGGGAGAAATCACCTTTGGGGGTTGACCATAAAAATGTTATTTTGACCGACATCATGTGATTAAAGGTCTGTACAAAAACTGCAAGTCTTTTAAAAATATTTGCTTTTGGTGTGCATCCGTTTCTGTTCTTGATGATTTCCTAACACTGAACTAGATTTAGTTAAGATTTTAAAGAAATTTATACAGAGTTATCAAGTACCCTGGGAAGAACTGACCCTATTGATTTGCTGTACCTCTTGGATAGCCAGGAGAACTTTCCTTTTTCCCACCCAGTGGTTGCTCACCACTTTCCCCCACTCTCTAATTTCTGGAAGCCTTCTTAGCCTTCCCCTTCTCTCTCCCTCACCCCCCACTCAGTTATCTGCATGCCACACCCATATCTCTGAACCCATCCTTTATCCCCACCTCCACAGCCCTTTCTTCAGTCCCTTATTTTTTCTTACCTGTATTTCCACAGGGCTTTCAAAATATTTTTCATGTCATAAGGTTGTTTGAAAATTAAATGAGATAACGCATTTTACACTTGTAAATGTCACATGGTACATGATCCCATGCCTCTGGTGGGTAGAAAATAAGTTGTAAACATTTTAGAAAATAGATGTTCACTAACTATAAGGAAGAATTTGTAGTAGTAAAGCCTCAAAGATGGAATGGGCTTCTTCAGTAGACATGAGCTCCATGTCACTGGAAGAGTCTGAGTCTTGGTTATGTGACTCTTTCATTAGAAACATCAGATAGGAGGCTGCGATATCTTAAGTTTTTTTCCTGAATAAATAAGGACATTTTCATTTACATGTGGCAGAAATGCAACACAAAATGGGTAAAGCAAGATGAGAAATGAATTGGCTCACAAGTCTGGAGGTTTCAGGCATGACGTAGCCGAGCAGTCTCTGGAGTCCCTCAGTCTGTCACTCCATCTTTGTTCTGCTTTACTCAGCACTGGCTCCACTCCTGAGGATACCTGCTCCCCAGGATATGCTTGGCAGCTCCATGCATTAAACTCAGCACTCTGGCAAAGCCAGGTTCATCAACTCAGAAACACCAGTGAATAGTGTTCCTCGTTCTCGATAGTTCCAGCAGAGGTTCCTCCTTGAACAAACCCTCCCTGAATGAACCATTGTGGCTGAGCGATGGAATTTCCAATTGCCCAGTGGATGTGGGTTTCACTCCATGGTCAGCTCTTATAGGATTATATAGAATTCCATAGCTGAGTGTGGGAGAGGTTGGTACCCAGTGAATAATCAGGCTATTGATAACAGAAGTAGGACTGAGTGTTGAACAGCATAAAATGTGGATATCAACTTTCCTATCCTCAGATTCAAATATTCCAACCCCAAACTATTTCTTAATATTTACTATGTAATTCTTCCTTACTTTGTTCTTCGAGCATATTTCAACATCCTTAATGTGCATTGCTGAAAAATTGTCATAATGATGCACATAATCACCAATAAATGAGAGCCTATCTTATCTTCATAAAATACTGTGGAGAAAAAAATAAACCTTATTTTTAGGAGTCTACAATATAAAATGTTACTGTCCACTCTCAGGTGCATGAACTTCTCTTCACTTACTCAGCAGACAAGCACACAAGATGGTGCTGTGAGAATGCGCTTTGTTATTTGGATATGTTGAAAAATTGGAGAAACCTCTCAATTCTGAAGCCTTCTGAATTAATACTAGGCTGAGTTAATTCTCTAGTTGATGAATTATTGTGCTGCAGGCATTGCGCTAATTTTTATATGGGGGCACTTATTTAATCCTTGAACAACATCTTTAAAGAAAATAATCTGTATTTTATAGATGTAGAAACTGAGGTGCAAAAAAGATAAATAACTTGGTCAGGATCTATAATTAGTAAATGACAGAGCTGGACTAGAACCCAGTTCTTAGACCATGAATATGAGAACTAGAGGTCTCCAATATGCCTTAAACCATGTTTTCCTGAACAATAACAAAAAAAAATCAGAGTTTATGGTCTGACTCATTTCAAGATAGCTATTATGGAAAACTTGGGATGTATAGTAACTAAGTGAAACAGATATACAGATCAGGTTATGTAGTCTTCTCTCATTACTAGCCTTGAAAGTTGCTGTGAGTGTTGAGTTTAGCTGCTCTCTTGGTTAAGGGTGTTAAAGGGTGAGGAACTTAGCACCTTTGCCATGCAGCTGACACTAACTCATAGGGGCCCACTGAAAGCAAAGGCTGCAAGCAAAAGGCTCTGCTATGGCTCAGTGGAGCTGCACATGGCTCAGTTCCTGTATGTAGTTAACATCCAAAAGAAGTCCCTGGGTCGCAATTCAGAAGACTGGGCCAGAGCATTTCTGGCAGATGGGCCTCAGTGTTTACATTCATTCCCCCTGGATTCCAAGCCTGCTTGCCTTCAGGAAAGAGCCAGTCCCTTCTGCTCACTCCGGGTTATTTAAGCTTGGTAGTCAGATCTGTAAATATGCCCATGGTTAATAGGCAGTCTATAAGTTGTTTCAAATTTGTATCCAAACAAAGGGATTTTTCCATAGTAAAAGCCTGATCAGGTAATAAAAATAAATAATAAAATCTATGAGTGCTGGAAGTTGGTCTATGCCTTAATTTTCTCATTCTTCACAAGCAAGCCTGGAGTAAAAGGGGGAACCATGCTGCTCCTATGACAGTTGTACACCATCAATAGCCACACATGTACATTCACCATTTCCAATACCCAACTCTCCAGGACTCCTTGATTCTGTTGCATCCTCATTGCACAGGGTCATGCTCTCTAGCCTGTGTCCCAAAGCGTGGGCTCTCTTCCTCCCCACCCTCTCTGACTCATTTCCATGCCCTCTATCAAAACATGCCAACTTTTTCTTTCAAAATTCAAAATGCTGCTTTTCTACATATCAGAAGATAAAGCTTCACAATATCGTGATTACAAATCCGCATTTATAGTGCTTCTGTCTCTACAGCAGCTTAGTTCTGAAATAGCTATTACAAACTCATTCACATGGTTGCAGAGATTCATTCTGGGTTGGGATATGCCACAGTTTTTCTCACCTAGCTATGTGGTCCAAGGTTCATCCTACAGCTTAATGGAAAATGAGGTCGCTGTCCAAAGTTCTGACCTCAAACCTTTTCCTTCGTTCTACTTGTGAGCTGATGATAATCCACTCCCAGGCCTTCCAGCTACCAGGAATCAGCAGAGAGCTCATTTGTTTCTCTTGCCCATACTTCTGCCTGAGTTCCAGATTGCTATTCTCTCTGATTTCTACTTGCTTCTTCTTGGAGAACAACATTCAACATGTCCCAACCTTTCTTTCACTTGCTCAGCAAACATTTACTTTATTCCTATTTAGGATATGGAGTTGAACATAATTAGAGGATCACATAATCAAGGTCCTAGACATCATGAGTTGTATATGGAGATTTATAACTAAATCAGTAATTATAAAAAATGACAAATGCAATATTAGTGGAGTAAAAATTACTATGGGAGCAAAAGGGTATTGCCTAGGTCAGTTCAGAGCAAAGGAAATATAAAAATTTTCCTAGAATAAGGTACATGTTAGTCAAAATCCATAGGATAAATTGGAATTACCAGAGAAAGAATTCCACATTAGAGTTCCATCTCTAAATTATCTTCCTATTCTCCAGAAGCCAGCTCAAGATTTGACATCATAGGCAGTCAGTAGATCTCTGCATAATGAGTAAAAGTATTTTTATATCACCACCTGTGAAAGATCACTAATACAGTATAAAGAATCATGGGACAGCTCTGTGCTGAACACACATGCACACATATGCTCACACACAATTTTAAGATGTGTACATTTCTAAGATTGACTCTAAATTATCAGAACTTTACTATAAAGCCAAAAGAGGCACTCACTCTTACTTCTCCATCATCTTTTAATCCTATTTATATCTGAGACTACCTCCTGGGGTTTGTTTACTTATTTCAGGTATTTCCATCCTTAAGTTGTGTAAGTTTGGCATTATAATTCTGAAGGAGTGAGGCAGTTCTAGCTAACTAGGTTTGTGCTTTTTAGTGATACTTTGAAAGAAGTCTTCCCTGCTTAAAAATGTTCAAAACAAATGACAAGATCTAAGACATAAGAAAGTGGAATGCTAAGATGAGCTAACATTGAATTAAGAAAGATCTTTAGCTGTAATACTCAATTATAAGAGTATTTCTTCCTCCAAGAATCTCAAAGCAATTCTCTTAAGTATGCAGTTCTAGCTGACTTAAGACCAAGTCATAAATAAATTTGTATTCTATCATGGAATTTCCTGTTTGATCCACGGAATTTTATCTACCTAATTTTAGGTGGTATCTCTCAGGTCTGTTGAGAGGGAAGTCTGCCTTTGTGTTCATTATCTTCCTAACCCAAGAAACTGTCCTCATGCTAGTTTGCCTAATTCCCCTACATAGCTACAACTAAGACAATCACCCCTGTTAGCACTTCCCCTGTTCTTCAGGAAATTCCTTCCTGGGAGGGTACCTGTCACTGAAGTTTCAGTAAATATCCCTATTCTATTTTCAAGCTCTCTTTATCAGCACGCATAGCTCAGTGTTGTGGATGTGAGGGGTATTCAATAAAGATTGTGGTTTTATATGCTAGGGATTGAACCAAGGGCCTTACACATGCTAGGCAAGCACTGTACCACTGAGCTGCATCTCGAGTTCAATAAAGGTTCATTTTATTTTATGTTTTAGCTAACATTTTTGGAGTGCTTATTTTGTAGAAAATACTATAGTTAATGTTTTACATGGTAAATCAGTTGGGGTTCAATTAGAGAAGCAAAACCAGTAGGAGACATACTCTGTGAGATTTATTGCAAGAAATTGGCTTATGTGATAGTGGGGACTGGCCAGGCATGTTTGGGATCTGTAGGGCAACCCTTCAGGAGGGATAGGCTGGCACTCTTGCGAGTGGAAGGAAACTGCTATTCACAGTATCTAAGATAATCTCCCCTAAAGCCAACTGATTATGGACTTTAATTACATCTACAAAATATCTTTTCAGCAACATGTAGGTTAATGTTTGATTGAGTAACTGGGAACTTTAAACCAGCCAAGTTAGCACATCAAAAACACCATCACATATGGGTAATTTCATTTCCTCCTAACCATATTCTATGAAGTGACTTCCATCATCATCATATTCCTTTCACAAACTGGAACAATGAGGCACAAAAAAATTAAGTAACTGAAAAATAAAGATCACAAAATTTTTAAGTGGAATATCCACGACTTGAACCCACAGATAGGATTCCAAAGTTAGGAGCTCAACTACTACTGCATTACACCATCACCAAACAAATGAAAGAGTTATTGAATGTCCATTCCTCTACATCTGTACCCAATATTGTTACTCAAAAACAAAAATCCACAAGAGAATATTGCTCGGGGAAATGTCATTTTTCATAGTTGAGAAACCAAGTAAACATGTATTTTTACCTCAAGTCATAGGAGTTTGCATCGCAGAATGAAGATATAACTAAATGATCTGACTTTAAACCCCACTGAGAATTTATTAATCTCAAAAACAGATATCCAAACTGTCCCATCAAGGAGTCGGGTCACATTCCTTACAGAGTACTCCAGTCAAGAAGCCAGGTCATGTCTGGTCTTTTCTCTCTATATATTGTAACATATAAAATCAAAAATCTTTAGGATTTTTTTTTTTAGATAAATGATTCCTGCATTAGCTTTTCATTGCTGTGATAAAATACCTGATGAAAACAACACAAAGGAGGAAAGATTTGTTTCAGCTCATGGTTTCTGACGTTTCAATCAATAGTCATTTGACCCCATTGCTTTGGGCCTGAGGTGAGGCAGAACCTCATGGCAGAAGGGCATTTTGGAGGCAATGAGGGCAACCTGGGAAGCAAGAGGAAGAGAGAGACAAGGAACAAGATACAGTCTCCGGGAGCTGGTTCCAGGGACCCATTCCCTTCAACTAAACCCCCCACCTTCTATGGTTTCTACCACCTCCCAATAGTGCCATCAAATTACAAGTCCATCAATGGATAATCCACCGATGAAGTTAGAACCCTATGATAAGATCACTTCATAAAAGCCCAACTGTTAAACACTGCTGCACTGGAGATCAAGCCTTCAATGGAGGAGACTTTGGGGAACATTCCAGATCCAAAACTCATAACAGTATAAGTTAAATGCTCATCATACTCACAGAATGGGACAGGCCTGGGTTTACATCCTGACCCTACCCCTTGGTAGTCAGGTGGCTTTAGAATTTCACAAATTTCACAAAAGCACATAGGAGGGTGGAGAAAACAGTAGACATTTAGAGTTTCTTTTTAAGGAAGACAGTGTTGTCCCAAAACTATTAGTTGCAGTCACTTAAGTCCCCCCACCCTTTTCTTCCATCTGTAAAGTTTGGATAATAAGAAAACTACTTCAGAGAGTGTGAGAATCAAACAAGATAATGTACAGATGCCTGGCAATTCATAAGTGCTCAGTAAATGTTACTTTTTATGAAAAGATTTATATTTCTATTTTGGTGCCTGAAGTTTTGCAACTGATCAAACCTTTGTTTGCTTTGGTTTTAAGGCAATAAATGCATACTCTTAAAGTTTAGAAAATGAATGTTCCTTGAACAAGCACTGTTTGGAGTTCAACATAATGTTACGAATTTCCTTAAATACTCTTGTTTGAAGTGTCTTCGTTCCAACCTATTCACAGACCCTTGAGGACTATTACCTCGTTTGGAGACCTCAGATATTCTCTGTGGGAATCTGAGGCTCTCATCCGAGACTAAGTGGGCAACTCACAAGTGCAGATGAAACACTGAAATGCCAATGAACTGAGGTGTGTGGATAGTCGATTGTGTTCCTGCAACTGTTACAATATTAGACAATCTAAGCCGCAAATTATTTTTATTTATCTATGGGGGGGAATATTGGGATAAAAGGGGGGCTCCCTTGTCATTTAAGGTCAGAGGTACTTCATTTAATTGGTGTAAGTTGCAAAGAAGACTTTGATAAAGTAAATTTCTACAACGTTAGTAGTAGTACGGTGGTAACTTTGGTGGAAACCAGGGGCAAGAGCGAAGGGTATTTGAACAGCATCAAAATCTTACTCAAAATCTTAATCGTGACCGTCGAAGCCTAGTGGGGTCCCATCGTACCCGCTGAAAATAGAGGACAACAAGTCTTGTGGGATGGGGCTGTCGGTCCACACAAATCGAGGACTGCGGTGGTTTCTCCGGCGTGGTAAACACTAAGCAGCTTGGACAGTGGGAGGAAACCCGAGGTGGCCTCTGGGGTACAGCAGGACCTGCCTTCTCCCCCTCTTCCTCCTCGTCTCCCCAGAGGCCGCGACGGCAGTGACGGCGGCGGTGGCGGCTGTTGCCACCGCTGCTGCCGCTGCCGAGCTGGTCACCTGTGCGCCTGCGGAGCTGCCAGGCAGCTACCGCCCCGGCGGTCTCTCCGAGTGCGAGGAGGGGGCGGCAGAAGAGCGAGATATCCATAGTAACAGAGGATGCCAGGGGCGCCGAGCGCGAGCGAGTGCAGGAGAAGGAAGCCCCCGCGCGCCGGCAGCCCGCGGTGCTAGGCGCCCGCAGCCCCCGCGCGCCGAGCCCCGGCCCGCGTCGCTCAGCAGTTAGGGTCCCACCGAGCGGTAAGCCCTCCGCGGCAACTGAGCCGACACCTCCCACCCGCCCGCCGCCCACCGCGGGAAGCAGCCGCAGAACAATGGAGAGCGCCGCCAGCTGCCCTGGAGACCGCGCTCGGGGGAGGACGCGCCGCCGCCACCGCCGTAGCCACCGCCGCCGCCCGGGCTGGCGCGCGCCGCGTGGGGCAGAGCGCGTGCGAGGGCGCGCGGCGGGGGGTGGGGGCACGCGCCGCGCGGGGGGCGAGGGCGGAGGGCGCGCGCGCGGGCCCGGGGAGCTCGCGGGAGAGCCCGGCGCTCGGCGCGGCGCAGCGCAGCGCGGCCAGGCTCCGCGCCTCTCCCGCCCTCCTCGGCGCGCTCGCCCTCGCCTCGGAGCTCGCATTTGCTGTGGGCGCCCTGAAAGATGCACAGAGGCAAAGGCTAGGGGAGCGGAGGTTCGAGCCACATGTCCGCGTCCTCGGGGGCCGGAGCCCGCCAGCCCTCGCGGATCCCGGCTCGCGGCCAGCCCGCAGCCCCTGCCGTCGCTAGTGCCTAGCGGCTCGGGTGAGTAGCAGCGTAACCGCGGGCGGCGCGGGGCACAGCTTCCCGCTCTGATCACGGCCCCCGCTCGCTAAGATGCGGCTCGGAGAAGTGGTGCTGCAGCCGGGGCAGAGGAAAAGGAAGCCGAGTCTAGAAATCCGAGAAGGCTGCGGAGAGGTTTTGCCAGGGCATTTGTTGCAGCCTTGGCTAGCGGTCTCTACTGTGTGGGCTTTCTTTTCTTTTTTTTTTTTTTTTAACCTCTTTTGATTATTGATTCCACTACCCCCCCCCAGGTTGGGCTCATTTTCTATTTCCTTTCCTCATCCTTGGGGCTCCGAGGAGTTTGAAGCGGTAAATTGACGGGTGTCTTTCCAAATAATTTGACTTTCACGAGTCTGTATTTTTCAGAGGTCATTTTGTCTTCAATATTAGAAAGCCATGCCAACCCCATGTAATTTCCAGGTGCGCTTTGAGTCACCGTTCAGGAGTAGCATGAAGAACAGCCGGTGGTGGGGTTGGTATTGAGTGTGCTCACTCCGCGTATTTTTTATACACTGATCAATCAATCGGAGAGGGAAGTGGGCATGGACTTTCCATTGCTACGCCTTGGAGAGCTGTAATAGAGCAGCAGAGACTGCAATTTGCTGCTTTCGTGAAGGTCGGGTCAGCATTTCCATTGAAATGCCAATTTCTGTGCTTGGAACTTGCGTGTAATCTTACTCCAGGCTAAAACTTGCCAAAGCCAAACAAGGTCTTGTTTTTATAAGGATGCCTCCACCGTTGGTTTATTTATTTCTTCAAGAAAACCAGCCCTTTATAAACAAGAGTCCCTAAAACAAATGGGCGGCTCAGGAAGGCTTTGCATTTTCAGCGATTGCCGGAAAGGCTAGCCCTCACTGCAGTTATCATTTCTTGTCTCTGAGCAACTGAGATATTAGTTTGAGGACTAAAATTTCAGTTCTCGGGTTGCAAATGTGCACCGAACATATTGTATAAGTAGATGGGAGGCATGTGAACTTTGGGGTTCTTAACTATTCTTAAACACTTTTTAGGATACTGTGGCTTTCTGCATCTGGAAAGACAGAACTATAGGAAATAGTGTTGGAATGGCAGCGTGAGGAATTTAGTCCATTGTAAGACACATCTGAATGTTGGCACCAATTACGGAGGGAATCTAATTCTCTCTAGGAGTCTTTACAATAAGGTAGATCACAGTTAAAGTTCTGAGCCAAAGGAAGGAGAGGATTACAAAAACCCCAGAGGTTCCTGTGTTCTTGGTACTCAGCAGATGAGCATATGCGAGGAGTTGCCCGTGGTGTCTGGATTATTTGAGTCCTTAGTGTTGATGGCTCTGTAACAAATTAGAATGTAATGACTGGAGCTGGCATTATGCTACAATGACTGGAGCTGACATTATGCTATGGTAAAGGCTCCTTCAAAAGTGTTCTGTCCCATCAGACCCGAGTAGCTCTTGGCATCATGGCAGTGATCTTCTTGGATTCAGATGCAGGAGAAACGAGTAAAGAGTACAAATGAAATCAAAACAGATACATGCTATCCCGGGAGGCTTCCTGACAGTGCCATACAAAAACATTGCTACAAAAACTTTTCTTTTAAAACTTCTGGATGTGGGGGGAAGTATATTGTTGGAAAAAGAAGAGAAGAATCAGCTTCTTGCTTAGGATGGGATCTTTGCTCTTTAGTTGCTAATTGCCAGACTTCATTTTACTGCATTGAAGTTATTTTGCACTTTTGTAATTTTAGTGGAAGCAATATTTTTTCTTGATCAGTGACAATAGAGTGACAATAGATTCATATATCAAAAATGAGAAACCACATATTGTTACATTTCCCCAAGGGGATGTTTTTTCTCTATTTAGAAAGTCAATTGCCATTAAAATAATTTCAAAATACAGATGCAGCATGGAATGATACTTAATAAGATACTTGTGGTAATTAAATAGTTTTTAAAAATTGTATGATTCTATTCATTTGTCAGCAATCCAAAATGATAATCTCTGAGCAGTTATTAGCAATCTACAAGTTTGCAAGTTTAATCAAATTTGTATACATGAGTTAAATTTAAATAGCATTTCTTGTCTAGTAATTTACTTCATGTGGAACATCTGATGAGAAATGTTATAGGCTTGCTTTCTTTAAAATAGTAGTATTTGTTTAAAGTTACTCTATGTATCCTAAATAGGATCTAAATTAGCGGACACTGCATTGTACAGGAAAGGCATCCTAAATAATCATTTATGATGTTATTATCCTATTTTAAATGATGGCAAATATTTTCCAGTTCATTATCAAGTCATTCTCATTGCACCATTCATTGGATAAGTATTTTTGAGCACCATGTGTTTGAAAGCAGGTTAATCTTTCCCCAAATGAAAGGCAGACATGTTCTCAAACTAGTACGTTGAACTAAGTGCTTTGGTGGTGTTACTGATTGTAGCATTGCAGTCCTTAGAAATACCAAGTAGAGTTTATTGACGTCCTTGTTGTTGACCAAACACTGGTGTCAACATGTCACAATGATATTCATCAAGCCAGTAAATGTCTTGGGAAGAATGAACAATTAGAAAATTAATTAGGAGATCTGCCTGATTAAAGTCATTGATGACCATGAATGAAACATTTCCATAAATATATTTGGTTTTTACACCTTTTGGGTTTTATAGCAGTAGCTTAGACTTGGTTAGTATTTACAGGTGCCAATACCAGCAGTCAAAGTGTAAGGTCTCCTGTAGGCCACCAGTAATCAACAGAAGTGTGCACCGAATTTAAATTTATCAGTTAGCTACCTGATTTTTGTTGTTATTTGTTTGTTTGTTTTTACCTTCTGTGGGCAGCAGCCAGTAATGAAGTATAAATGCTGGCTATTGAATTTGATAGTAGTGTATATCAGTAAACTGAAAAAAAAATGTTGTATGCATATTTCTTTGAGTAAAAGAGAACATTAACTATAATGTCTTTACTTTTAATTAATTAATATTTTGTTCCTTTAAAATGATTATTTTCAAAGTGCAGTATTGTCAATATACTTAATAATTTCCTTGAGAAAGAACATTTACATAAGTTCATTTATCTTCCCACAGAACTGTCAATAATGCATTGTTCCAGATCTCTATTTTTATGTAGATATAATCTTCATGTAAAAATTAACCTTTCTTACAATTCTAGTATGAGATGAAAACCATTTCTGTTCATCTGATTTTTGCTTTTTTCCCTCTTGGAATCATAAGATAGTTTTTTAGAAGTCAAAATATGATTAAGCTGAGTCATTTTTTTTTTCTTTAAAAAAATGGGGATATATTGGTTTATTTAGGTGGAAATCTAAGATTAATTCTCTAGAAACCTTTATGGTTGACCCCTCTCTCAATTCTTATATTTACAGAACAAAGACTTACTAGTAGTTTTCTCATATGGCAATTGGAAGAAATATAGAAAGTATCAAAGCAAAATTGGAATTAGAAGAAGCAGACATGCATGTTCTGATTTCTGGTTTTGTTTTAGGTAAATCTCCAAAGTCTTATACGTTACTATTATGGATACATATCATTAGGAAAAAGTGTAACTAAAAACTGACCTCAGAGGATGCATGTAAGAACATGCTCTGGAAAATCAATGACTATATTAAGATCTCCCTAGATACCAAAGATTGCCACCTTTTGACATTCTGCCACAATAGAGAGCAGCCTCTGAGATGCATGGGAAGACCACTAGAGTCATTGGGTACCCCCAGCATTATTTGGCCTTATGTTTAGATAATACTTAACATCTGTGGTGCAGCATTATACAGGGTTAGGTTTTGTGGCCAGTGAAAAACCAAGAATTTTTCTTGCCAACAAAAATTATATTTTAAGAATATTTGAACATCTTGTCATATTTAAGGTACATTTCTTCTCGAATATTTTTTCATAACCATAAGTTTTATGATCTGTTTTTGTTTTAATTAAAGCCTGAGAATGACTTGCATGTAGTTGTAACCACAACAGGTGGTATGTTTTGTGTTGTGTAATGTTCATTAAAGTCTCATTTCTCTATGTTTAAGAATCAAGACCATGTTGTAGTTATTTTTCTAGAGATATAAAATGTAACTGTAAAAATAATCTGCTGCTCCTCATCCCCATGATTCATTTCTCCAGAAAAGACTTGCAGACCATATGCAGTTTCTCTCGGCTCTTAATATGTTTGTGTGTGTGTGTGTGTGTGTGTGTGTGTGTGTGTGTCTTAGCTGTCAACTTATATAAAAATAATTGGTTCAAATTGTTTTCTTACACTATAGTATTCCCTCCAGAATGGAAGGTTTGGCATTGCCTCCTCAATTTCTCCTAGGGGCTGGTTGGTACTCCTGATATGAATGATGCTATTTATTTCATCCTACTGGTAGATTAGTCATGAAAACTCATGCCAAACCAAATTTGGGACAGAGCCTCAGATTAGAAATATATAGTCCTTCCTAAATTTCAAAATTATTGACAAACTAGCTCTCCCTCGTTGTATCCACTCAGAGCTACTCCAGACAAGAACCAGACTATCGTGGAAGCTGAAATTTTCCCATAGCTAGCAGGAGAAGCTTTCCCTCCATCTTTCCCTCTCCATTCATCACTAATTTTCCTCCTACTACTCCCTGCTCTCTTAGCTCAGGTAGAGCTTCCAAATCATATTCTGGGTAATCCTTTGCTTCTTAATCTCCTCTCTCCCTGAACCTGCACATCAACTCCATCTTTCCTCTCTTGCATTTTGGATACAAACAATGACTCAAGTCATGACTGATTAAACAGTGTTGCTAGTGATGTGTCCATTAGTAAGGAGCCAAAAGCTATAAAGTTTAAAGTGAAGTTATACCTAGTGAAAACCAGCACCAGAAACTTCTGCAGCTCTTAAAAATGCTCTGAAATTCCCTTCAAAATATTCACAAAGTCTCTGCCAGAATGAAAGATTAATAATAATTGTAATTTAGATAAGTTTCTATTTAGATAAGTTAAAGGGACTAGGGATATAGCTCAGTGATAAAGCATGCGCTTAGAATGTGCAAGGCTTTGTGTTCAATCCTAGCACCACATATAAACAAACAAAATATCACAGATAAGTTGTTATATTTCTTCTTAATTCTCAATTTTCCCAATGGTGATTCATCATGTTGATTTTCTAATATTTTTGTTGCAGCTTTGCAGACTTTTAGCCCAATATGTGTCCAGTGGATTTCTGTGGGCTGGCCTTGATATGGGTTATCTATTCTGTGGCTTATTTAAAAGGATGTGCATTCTGAATTCTTAACAACTGACTTAAAATATAACTTTGCAAACACAACCCTCCTTTTCAACCCGAGGAACAATCACTGTGTGTCTGCACTCACTGGAAAAATGTTTATTGAATGTGTGCTCTCTTCTAGGCATACTCTTCAAGCAGAGACATCATGGTGAAAAAGACAAAGGTCCCTGTTTTTTAGAGCAGATGTTTAGTGGGGGAGGGTTTATACAAAACAAATAAATAAAGGGGAAGATAATTTCAGATAGTGATAGGTGCCTTGAAACCCAGACAGCAAGCCGAGAGTAAGGTGGAGGGAGAAAAGGGTACTGCTTTCAGAAATCCCTCTTAGAAGGTCTCCCTGTAAAAGTGCCCCTTAAAGAGTGACCTGAACAGTGAGGAGGGACCAGCTATCCATAGACACTGAGGAACAAGCACTCCACGCCAAGGGAACAGCTCGAGGTAAAACTCTCAGGAACAAGTGCAGTGTGTTTGAAGAACAGGGAGCATCTGGTGTCTGCATCCTGGTCACCTAAGGTCAGCCCTGTTGGCCATGCCCAAGAGTTTGGACTTTATTCTAAAAACACTGTGAAGTAAATGGAAAATTTAAAGCAAGAGGTGTGATCACTTTACCTTTGAAAAGAACACATGACTGCTGTGTGAAGACTGGATAATACCAGGGCAAGAAGAGACACAGGGACACTAGTAGAAAACTGAAGGTAGTCTAAGTGAGGATTGAAGTGGTCCAGCTGGAGTGGTGGCCTCAAAAGAGAGGAGATGTGAAAAGACTCAGAATTTCAAATTTCAAAGAATTTTTTGGAGAATATAAGAAAATAACAATTTTCCAAAACTATCTCTTATCTTGGCATTTTTAAGGAGTAAAATAATTATTACTTTTGAAATATTTGGTATATTATTACAATAAACACATAACAAAAGAGTTGATTTTTTAAATGACCCCAAATCCTAGGTCCCAGAAATAACCACTCTTAGCATTAGACTTATTATTCAAGGTGCCTTTTTGTGTATGTGAACGAAGGAATTAGTACTGGATGCATGGATAGAAAGATACTTTATAATAATGGAGTCTCACTGCAGGTACTTTTTAAAAATAAAAATGCATTAAAATTTGTTCCCTTGCATTTAACAGAAGATGAGGGTAAACAAAGTTAAATAATTGAACTTGAAGTGTCACTTTACTGTTATTATTTCTAAAATATTTCCCATTATAATTAAGAAAATGGTGATAAAAAGAGGGTTAAGCAGGAATAGAGAATTTGTGGGAAGGTGATACACTCTAGGAGCCCTCTTTAGGAAAATGGAGTACATTTTACAAATCTTACAAAATCATGGCCATGTGAATGCATTGAGTGACCCCTTTCCAAAGTGTGGGGACAAGCACATTGCCTATGAGGATAAGGAACTTGATGGTCAAGCCTCCTTAGCTTCATAGTAAACCTACCTCAGGGTTAGAATTATTGTGGTTTGAAACCACATATCCCAATTTTAAACACATTAGATTCATTCCTTGCTAGGAGATTTGCTATTGCCCATCTCCCGTCTCCAACCAACAAATTTATTTTAATATATATTGACCATGTCATAACATTTACTTTCAAGTCTTCAGTCATAATCACTCTCCCTATTTAGTATAAATTCTTATGTTAAAGTGGACCCAGTGCTGCCCAGTCCCTCTGTACACCTTCACCATTTCTGACAGAGTTCTTGTGCTCATCTCTTAATTTCCCAGATTTCATTTTCAACTGTTTTTGTGCTTATTTCAAGAAAGATTCATAGACCCTGCATTTCTGAGTTTTATTTTTTTTTATATCTGAGGATGACTTCCCATTGCTTTTGTAATTGAACAATATCATGGCTGAGTATAATGTTCTTATGCCACGTTTTCTTTCCCTTATAATTTTGCAGCCACCACACCATTGTTTAATAGCATTTGATATTCACTCTTCCATCTGAGACCACCCTTTGTAGGTGATTTGCTTTTTCTGTCTGAATTCCAAAGAATTCTTTCTTTATCCACACAGCTCAGTAACATAGCTAGGCTATGTCTAAAATCTACAATACTCTTTAAATTCCAGGGTATCATAATCGTGGGTTTCTTGAACCTTCCTTTTATTCCATTTATATTGTTGCCTCCTCAGGACCATCAATTATCCTTCTTTTGGTTCATCTTTGTATTTCTTCCCCATCTATTAGTTTCTATGTCAGGAATTCAATTTTCAAAAGTGTCTACTCTGTTTCTTGATGTTTCTAATGGGTTTATTGAGTCTAAATTGATGTTCTTTGGTCCTTAATTTGTATCATTAGGTCCCTAATATCTCTTTTCTTTCATTCACATTGTTTCATGATTCTGCCTTTAAGCTTCAGTTTTTATTGAAAACATTCCTCTGTAGTGGGAGTTTGTGTGAGGGTTTCCTTCTGTTTATCTATAGAGTCTAGATTTAACTCCATGATGCTGTGAGTCTTGCAGTTTATATATTTTCCTTTCTCCTTTTCTTCCCCCACGCCCTCCTCCCTTCTCCTCTCCTCTTCCCCTTCTTCCTTCCCTTTAGAATGCTTATGTGTCTGTCACGCTTTTTCTTTCCACCTTTCTGGTCCTTGGGCAGCTTTGCCCAGACATAGTATAACTTCTTTGATCTCTTCCCACATTCTGGGGGACCATTTTGCTGCTTCTTTTGAGTTATGGTTTATTGCTTGGGCCCCTCCACTCTTACATAGTCTAAAGAAGTTATAGAGGGAGCTCAGTTCAAGCTGTGTGGTCAGATTTCCTGGGCTGTGCTTTCTTAGATTTTGTTAAATGCCTCCTTTCACCAAACTGAGAAGGAAGAGAGGCAATAGCAAGGAGGCCTTTTGTGCTTCCTGAAGGTTCCATGCAAGCTCATAGCTAACCTGCAGATACCCTAGGACTTTGTGGGTTTCTCCTGTACAGTGGGCAGCCCAGGAGTCCTCAGTTGGCACTGAGTCAGCCCTTTGCTCTTTTTCTCTCATTTCACATGTTTCCATTACTTCTTGGTAGAGAAAGGAAACATATAAGGGTATCCACGGAGTGTGCTTTTCTCTAAATTTAGGATTATTAGTGAGAATTCTCAGAATTTTGTTGCCTCAGCTCCCTAGGGAGTAAGAACAGGGTTAAGAATGAAACAACACAATATGCCTTTTTAACTGATCTAGAATCTTCTCTCTTTCCTTGGCAGCCATTTTTGAAGCTTATTATATTTGTTTATGTTCCTTTTCTTGAGTGGTTACTGTCAGTTCTCTATCCTTCTCTTTTTCTCTAATGCTTACTATTTTTTTTCTCATTTTGTTAGACATTTAGGAAGGAACTTCCTGTGAAACTATTTAAATTGCCATCTTAAATCAGACTGAAATATTGGAGCAAGAATTTAGAGATCTTGCTAATGAATTTATTTTAAAGGTGAGGAAAAGGGCAGAGTTATGGGTAACTCCTTAAGTTTTTGCCAAAGCTACTGATGGTTGATGAATAGATGAGACTTTTAGGTGGGAAGAGGAATTAAGAGTTCTGTTGTAAGCATTTTAAGTTTGAGAAACTTGACACTGATGTGGAAGTGTTAAGCAGGTGGTCAGTTCTACTACTGTGGAGCTCATGGGAAAATCAGGTTGCTGGACACACATCTGGCTCCCTTTATAGGTAGTATCAAAGTCCCACTGAGACGTAGAATAAATATAGGGAAGTGTATAATGAATTATAAAGTAATAAAGATGTCTGTACTTATGAACTCCATAGGCTCCAAGTAAACTGTTCTTAATCCAACAAATTTCTGAAGTCTTTCAGTATAAACAAATCAGGTTAATGATTGGTATGAATTATCCAGTCTTCCCTCCAACTTTAAATTTCAGGATAATTTATCTTAAATTGTACAGTTTTATCAAAAAGCTTAAAAATGTCTCAGTGACCTTACTTAGTAAAGCATGTAGAAATATACCCTTTGGTAGTTGGGGGTAGAAGAATCATTACATAGCAAAGCATCTGACATAAGGGGCAAATGATAGAGGTTTAGGTCCATTAGGACCACATCACACACACACGTCTTCCCTCCTGCTTTCAGCTCACACAATTTCAAACCTTATCCTTTCCTCTGAGGCTTTTAAGTAACCCTGGAACTATTCTACCCCTACCCTGAACTCCTGTATCTTTTTGTGCCTTTGTTTTAGTATCTGTATGCACATGTTTAGATTCTCGGACTGTCAGCTACTTGAAGGCAGGGACTATAACCTTTGTGACGTTGCTTCACTCTGAAAGTCCCTGGCACATAAGGAGGCATGGCCATCAATTTTTAAATTCACATGTATTTATATATTCAGAGTACCTAGAGCAAATTAAATTTGGACTTTCCTGTTAAATGAAATAGTTTTATTCAAATCCAAAAATATAGTAATTTATAAATTGAACTGGGCATCAAGACTTGAGTCCTGCACTGTTGTTTGCCAATGGGTATGACCTTCAGCCGGGCCACAGTCTGGCTGGAGTTCCTTGTCAGTCAAATGGCAGTGACTATTTGAGTATTTCCTGGGTTATAGAGCATGAGGCCAAATGAGATCATGTATCTGAAGTTCTTAGTTAAAAGAAAACACTATAACCCTAGAAAACATTCCCATTCCTCTTAACAAGTGGGACACGTGACCAATCTCTAATTGATTCTTAGAGACTTGGGGTTTGTACACTGCTGCCTTCTCCTAAAACCCACACCCCCAACTCAAACAGGTTGTTTTCTATCTTCCTACCACTTTAGAATAAATCTGATTTATTTATCATATTTAATAAAGATTACTTTCAAATATAAGAGCACAGGCTTGGCAGTAATGTGAGAATGAGTGAAAACAATGTGGTAAATTTAAGTATTCATTTCCAGCTTAGTTCTTCTCTAGATTTCTTTATATTAATTCCATGCACTAATTCGAAGAGCTTTTTTTTTGAATTGCATCTCTACACTGTAAACAATTATAAATGAAAGTAATACATATTATGTCAACACAGAAGTGTTGAGGTAGGTGAGTATCGGTTGTGCCATTGAAGTGATAGGTTTGGGTTGCTGTGAAGAACTTGTCAAGTTGTCAAGCACAGCTGAATCTGTCCATGAAGCAATCTGTGTTTGTTGCTGAACAATGAATGCTTTCCTGACTTGTGACCATCATCATGTGGGCCAGGGCTGTAGCCTGCATCACACACCAGAAGGAATTGCTTTCAGATTGGGACTTGAAGACTGGCCACATGCTGAATTTTGGACTTCAGAAGTCAAATTATATAATTGCTCCAATCACCTATTGATCTTTTAAAGAGATTTTATGCACAATTTTGGAAATCAGATTTTTAGCAAAATTGAAAGAGAACTTAGATCAGTTCTCTTCTGGATTCCCCCAGATGTTATAAATTTAATGCATTAAGCTGTTATTTGAATGTAAGAACTAATTTGGGATCCCTTACAGTGAACTAATTACTCAGAACCATTATGTTGTATTTAAACAAGTCAGCATCACCCCTTCAATAAATAGAAGTCAGTGTGTAAGATCCTGTTGGAATTCCTTTGTCTGTGAAACAGTACAAATAAAAATTTAGTAATGGTGGTGATTCTTTAAAAAAAAAATAAAACACTAAATTTATTTGAAATGTTATTGTTTGTGACCAGCTCAAATAATAGCTCTAAATAATGACAATTTGTTACTGCATGGTTTTTCAAAACATAGGCGATAGATGCATCTAAAATTGTTAGCAATTGTACCTTAATATATACTTTGGCTTAATTAAAATCTTAATGTGCAGTTTATGAACATTCTTTCTACCTAAAAAATAAATAAATAAATAAATAAGGATTTTTTTTCTTTTTTGCAGTATGGCAGTTACTTGCCCAGTTGCTAGGTAACAAGGCAGATCTCTATAGCTTTATCTGAACACACAGCAGATGATTTTTCAGTGACAATTATTTATATCCAATATATTAAAGTATGCCATATTGATAATGATTAGACAAATTGTGGGTGCCGAGTCTGCATTCACAAGTAAGCATGCAGCAATTCACAAAGCTAGTTTTTGTTCTAATCTTTTTAAAAAGCAATTATTAATCTTTGTTACTAAGAATGACCAGTTTTCCAGCAAAGCCGCAATAGCTAAGTTGTTTATTTGTTAATTCTTCCAACTGGTTGGTCACAATCAAGAGCTTTGCCTTACCTTTCCAACAAACTGTAGGACATATCCTATGGAAAGGGATGTTTGTTTGCCATGGTATCCTGGCAAATGTTACAAAGTTTGAATTTTTGAAAATTGATAATTATTCTTTGTATCACTTATCATGACTAATACTATAATCCTTTAAGAATTATAGCCCTACACCTGGAAGTAGCAATTGATTTGCAAGATATTTTTGTTTGAAGACATTAACTGAATTTTTTTTTAAGAAAGAGTGAGAGAGAGAGAGAGAAATTTTTTTTTAATATTTATTTTTTAGTATTTGGCAGACACAACATCTTTGTTTGTATGTGGTGCTGAGGATCGAACCCGGGCCGCACACATGCCAGGCGAGCGCGCTACCGCTTGAGCCACATCCCCAGACCAACATTAACTGAATTTATTGTTTTGGGTTTTTTTTTTTTTTAATCTTTTGGTACAGAACTGAAAAAATCACAGCAGCATAACACCAGTGTTACATAATCAGCAATGGTGTCTTGTTAGAGATCTTTTAACAAATGTTACCATTAAAGAAGAGATCTGTGACTTAAATATTACAATCAGTGAATATCTATAGTAAGAAAAGGGAAAAAAATCTCTTTCCACTGATCTGGATTTTCTCCAAAATACTTGCCTTTGATCAGATGGATTCATTTGCTCCAAAGCTGCTTCATATATGTCACAAACTATGTGAAATACATATCTGCTCGAAATTGATTTTGTCCTTGTCCTTTATGTGGGTAAATCTAGATCTTATTGGACAGAATTTATGTATTAGAGTAATAATTATTTGTTAGTCTTTATTTGCATAAAAGGCCAAAATGGTGTTTTGTACTGTGATAAGAAAAGGTGTCTATTGAACATCACCCTTTTGTGGTACCACAGCTGCAACTAATCATCAACAATTGAATAATTATATATTGTAGCATAATTTTCTTTATAACATATCACAATATGTAATGCTAGCATGTAGGTTTATCTGAAAAGATTTAGTTTATAGAACAATAGCGCATGAGAAATTGTGGAGATATTTGTTTTGAAACTAGTTTTTTTTTATGACTACAGAAAGAATGCATTCCGAAGAATCAGAAAACAGACAGAGATGAGTTATTACCTGTCTGCTAGGTGAACTCAAGATAACCCTGTCTTTATAAGTCAGCATACTAGGAAGCTAGTCTACATAGAAAATAGTTTAGCATGGAATCTGGCACTTTGATAATACCTACTAATTAAATGCTTACACTCAATAAAATATAGCCCTTGCTGCCTGGAAAGCTATAAAAGCCACCTGGAATGATTGATTATTCTCAATTGCTGTAGTCTTGAGTAAACCACAGGCAAGGCATATATTTTATTGAATATGGACCAAAGGACTGAGCAATTTACAAGACAATTTAACAGTAATTTATTTGATTCGTCATGCCACAGTGTTCAGTTATTAATGTGGCATTTAAATAGTACATATAAAATATAAATCAACCCTCTGACTTTTTCTCCATTTTACGAATTATTTATGGTGACAAACAAGTTTGTCTTGTTTTTAGACAATATCCTGCTATTCAAATCACTTATTATAATTTTTTTTAAAAAATTTTAAGTCAGAGAATCAAAGCAGATATCTGTTTGCCATTTAAAATGTTTTCTCTTTATAATTTAGAATTTGCTGCGAGATTTCATTAGGTCTTTTTCCTGTCTTCCCCTTAGAAATTAAGGAGAAAAACCATATTTATACAGAACTTTTAAGGAACCTGTCCATCTTTTGAAGCCGGATACTTTTGTACATTCCAGTTAAGGTCAATTTATATTTTTGATAAATAAAATAATTTTGATAAATCATTTTAAATGATTTTTAATGAACATCTTTTTATTTTCTCTTTTGATGCCTGAACCTGTCTTAGACTGTAGAAAAACTAGGTAATCCTAAATATGACCTGTTATTGTCTCACTTTCAGGCTTTGCTTGCTTTAAAAGTACTCTGCAGCCATAAAAATAAAGCTTGTAGGTTTGATTTTATAGCTGTCAGAAGGTCAGCATCCCTGGGATATGAAGATCACTTTCTGCAGGGCATTGAGATTGTTTCAGTTCTGTATTCTTAATATATATTTTATATTTCTATTCATTATTTTTTACACTGTACAAAAAAAGAGAAAAACCAATGAATCTCAATAGTCAATCCCCTTTTTGTTTATTCAGGCATGGAAATCTTGACTGAGGGTGAGAGTGATATTGAATAATCATTTTAAAAGTAAATGTCACTTCTGATGGAAAAAATTATTCTAATCATGTGTGCATATGTGAGTGTATGTGTGTCTGTGTAGGTCAGTATGAAGATAATGAGAGAATTTATTTGTCCCATATTCAGGGTACCTGAAAAACCTAAATCTGATTATGCATACTATGTGGTATTTTGCTTAAATATTATTTTTATGGCACTTTTTCTCAGAAGACCTGCAGAAACTGTTAAGGAATTTTCAATGAAGGTTTCTTAAATGCCACAAAAACATAGGAGGAATGGAAATTGAAACTGCAGGGGCCTGGGGGATGGGGGATGGGGGATGGGACAAGACCAAGAGAAACACATAAAGTAAAATGAAGAGCAAACCTAAAGGTTAAATTTTAATATCATCAACAGAATATCCAGTACTGGTTGCTGCTTTTCTGCAGAGAAAAGGAAAGAAGAATGAGGTGGGGTCATTTGTCAGCCTCGAACTGCATCTTAGCTCCATTCCTTATTAGATCTTTTTGCTTTGGAGAAAATTATCAAACTGAACCTTTCCTGGACTTCCTTTTTATCAGTAAAATAATGATAATATCTACCTTGCATGTTTATTCTGAGGACTGAAAATTAGATATATTAGATATAATACACAGTAGGTTCTCAATAAATACTACTATTATTTTATGAAGGTCTTATTATATTCTATTCTTATTATAGACCTTATTTAGTCACCAAAGGTCAATACATCCCCAAAGTTAGGGCCATAAGCAATATATCCAAACCTTGCAGATCTGAAGAATTGTAGCCAGTATGGGAATTTAATACCTGAAGCAACCCCAAGTGGTTGAATATAATACCATAAATTGTCCTCTACACAATACCAGGGGGCACCGCTCATAGGATGTCCAATAGGATGTCCTGTGTGCTGCATTTCCTTAGAGTTTCTGCATTTAAAGAAGCTTAAAAATCAAGGCATTAAACGTTTTGTTTTGTTCTAAAACTGCTTAGGTTTTGAAAGCCCTCTTTTATAAAAGGACAGGGGGTGGAAGAAAGTTAATTGCTCCCAGATTTATTGACTCAGACACCCTCATATGAATCTTTATCTCTTAACGGGGCACTCTAGCCAACAACAGAGTTGGCTGAGGAATAAAATTACTGGTAGTCACATCAATTATGTCCCCTTTATGCCTCTAACCTGTTTAATCAATTTTGTTTTGCCAACATGATTGCATTAAGTCCTTGCTTTAATAAAAGCCTCAGGAGTGTCTGGGCCTCCAGCTTTCCCCTCTCTTCCTGCTCTCCTGTCCTGTCTTCCCCAGTGCTCACCTCACATCAGACAGCGGCTTGATCCACTCGGCACGGAGCTGCAGTGACAGGACAAGACGCTTCCACAAGGAGTCCCTCACTGGGGGACAAGCAGAGAAGTTGAAAAACAATTATTCTAAACTTTTCCATCAGCAAAGCCCTCTGTTGGCTCCCTCAGAGTTTAGGCAATAGGACTTTGCAAGTGCTCAAAAGTAGGGCAAAATATAGACGATTCCAGAAGGAGGTTTCCCCCATCTCTTATCAAATAACTTATTTCTCCTTTTTTACACAAGTTGTACATCCTCATTATTTAAAAAAGAAAAAAAGGAGAAAATGAAGAGGAAAAAGAATAACTTGTTGTTTCTGTCAGTTAACACTTTAATCCTCCTAGACATAGTCAATTTTAATTAAACCATCAGAGTATATTGAATATGCCCAAGCCATTTTGAAGAAAAAATAAGAGTGGGTGACAGATTGGATTCCTCTGGTAGGCTGTAAGTGGCTTCAGGGCAGGTATTGAGTCTTGTGCACCATTTTTGTTTTCAGTCAGCCCTGGTATGTTAATACTACATAAATATGGATGTAATAATAAATGGTGTTGGGGGGTAAGGGATATGTTTGTGATTAAATGGCTAGATTACTTTTTTTCTCACTTAAAAATTTTAAGATAAAAGATTTGTTGCCACATCAGAGAAATATGACTTTTGCTAGACTCCTCTTAAGATCAGGGCCACAGGGGAAATTCTTGAAGACTGCTTTCTTGTCCCTATTTTGAATCCTTCCAGAACTAAAGGGTGACCCATCTAAATAAACAAATGAAACCGAAGCTGCTAGCCCCCAAAACAAAGCACAGCAGTGACTAAAACCATTGATCCTCACGAAAGTCATAACACCTCTTCTCTGTGACTTCATTAATTCATCCATGCTTGTCCTGTGTACATCCTTCAAGGAAGAGGAAGAAAGCTAATTAGGACCACTTCTGCCTCTAGTTTTTACTTACTGAACATTCAGTCTGCTATACTACCTGAGTGATCAGCATCTTCAGCATGACTTAAAATAATCTTTAACTAATGTTTCCCTGTTATCAGGGTCAGCCTGATGTTGTTGGCAGCAATGTGTTTGGAGAGATTTCCAGTCTCATTAGAAGTTTTGGATAATAACAATCAAGATGACACCCCAGCTCCTGCTTGTACAGAATTTCCATTGATACTGCCCCATCTCTGAGACCTCTTTCCATTATCTCTTCACTCCCAAGAGGGACTCATTAGGCTGTAGGTTGACTGCAGTTCAGTATCCTCATAGGTGCCCATCACTTAACTACAGAACGTTTTTACGAGTCACTTAGACCCAAACTGGCCCCCTTAGATTGGCTGCACTGCTGTTGTGGTTAATTACATGTCATCTAATTGCATAATTTAGCTATATATGCATAGTGACCTGAAGCCAAGTACTTTATGGTATAATTACTGTGAATAAACTCCCAGTGAAAATATAATCTAAGTACCTGGTGTAAAAATGACACTTTTAAAAGATTGTTTTTGGCTTTTTATAATGCTTTTATGTGTTTTTAAAGAAAGCAAGCTAAAAAATACCATGTGACTTCTCCCTATACCCTAAGACCATTAAATACTATTTTCTGTAGTTGCTCTTATCTTTGATCTGTTCAACTAAAAAGTTTGATATACCCATAGTTATTGATTCTGAAGTTTTTTCTGCATACTTATGCTTATTTTGGTTCATTCCAATTATGCTCCCTATTGTCAACAAAACCTGGAAATCAACCACTTTAGCCATTCAGGCTTTGGATACAGTGTCCTCTTCTCTGTGAATTAAAGAAATTCAACACATCATTTGAATTCTTACTCTGGACCCACCATAATGCTAGAATCCCAGGATGCAAGGACATGTGAGTCCTATTATGTGGGAGAGAGCAAAAAGGTAATAGGCACCAGCGTACCTGGTGATCCATCGTGTAACTGAGTAGATCACAAGGAGCATTGGTGGCACAGGGAGACACCTCAGCCCTACAGGACAGCTCATAGGAGACTTCTCAGAGCAGGTGACAGTTGAGACTCCTCTACAAGAATGATCAAGAGGAAAGGATGAAGAAAAAGGGCACTTTAGGTAGAGAAAACAGCATGTGTGGGGGCATGAGGCCCTCCATGTGGTACCTGTGGAGCTGCTGGAAATATAGTATGAGCCTTCGGAAGAGGAGAGAGAGAGAGAGACTTAGACATCGGCCTTCCAGTGATGGGAGGCCATTCAAAAAACTCTAAGCAGAGGAGTAGTATGGACACACACACACACACACACACACACACACACACACCAGTGACCCTGCACACACCCCAGTGACCCTGCATTCCTTATGCTCTGCTGAGTTGTTTGTCCTTAAATACTAGCCCCTCCTTTAGTCCTACTGGGCTTGATCAAAACTATAGCATTTTCTAGGCCAGATGAACTGAAGAGGCTAAATTTAAGAGCCACAGGCTCTTGTCTACCAAAGCAGGTGGTCTGCTGTAACAGCCAGGTTTAGGTTGTCATCGCTGCATTCCTTTGCCCTTGTTACCTCCTGCATGCTGCTTTCAGAACCAGCGTGCATTGCACACAAGCCCAGCCTTGCCTTGAACATGGGTGCAGTCCCCAAATGTGGTGGTGGTCTAGGCCTGTTCATTCATAATGTACCTGTGGGCCTGTGGGTTCCGGCTGGCAACATAGAACAATAAAACAGCTCACCTCCCACTGTTTACAGACATGTAAACGATTCCAATGGAGTACAATAAAGGCCACAGTAGAGAAACTAACAAAGCAGAAAGAAGGAGGTGGGGGTTGAAAACGACTTCTTTCAGGAAATAGCAGCTGCACACAGTCCTGAAGAGTGGAAGTGGTGTACAACCAAGGTTAAGGGCAGCAGAGATGCTAAGGACTGGAAGTGCTTCAGGCCAGAGAGTGGAAAAGGAGGAGGGAATGATAAGAGAAGGTGAAAGGATCGGAGGGGATCAGGCCCTCCAGGACCTGTACCCTGTCTTGAAGGGCACAGGAAACACCAGAGGGTTTTAAATGGGGAGGATTCCTGTGGTCAACTTTACAGAAAGATTATTCTGACAGAAGAGAGAGCAGATTGCAGAGGGACAAGGTAGAGACAAGGAAAATGCTTCTTTGATACTAGGATTGAGCAGAATGCCAATGAGAAATAAGGTACCTGAGTTGCATCCAGAAATGGACCTGAATGAGAGGTGAGAAGGCAAAATTGAGGGTTTTGGTGATTCCATGGATGTGAAGATGAGTAAGGATGGGATTTAGAATGAAGAAAGCTAGTCCACAGTCCACCGATGGTACTATTCTTACAGGCAATTACACCTCTGGTGGATTTGAATGCCATGGTGCAGTCATAGTGAGAGGTACCAGCATTGTCACTCATTTTTTTATTCTTGTCCAAAAGTCAAACTCCTCTTTAAGCCTTATGTTTTTCTCTGTTTTGTAACATTTTTCCCTTCAAAACCCGTGAGGAAGCTTGTATAAGTGGTAATATCCTTACTTTAAAGCTACAGACGATTGTGCACAAAAACACACAGCTAACGTGGTAGGTTAGGATTAGAATCTTCTGCCTATCTCATGCTTCTAGAATGCACATTTTGTTTAAAAGACAGATTGTTAGATTATGTAATCCTAGTGAAGCAAAATCGATTTTTGGTTTACAGCAAATAATCAATGATGAACATCTAGAACTGTATGTAAAGTTTTTCTCTGAAATTTATCTCTTAAATTTACCAGCTGTTCACAGTGAGCATTTTGAATAATTAGCATTTATAGATGGCTCACAATGTGCTTCACATAATATTGATTCATTCAGTCCTTTGATCCTTTGAGTAGGCACTATGTTAACCCCTTTTTGGATGACAAAGGTGTGGCACTGCAGTGTAGGTCACAGGCCCAAGTTCACCCAGTCAGTGGGTAATTGAGTCAGGGTTTGAACCCAGACATCCTGGCCTCAGAGCTTCCTAACGTCATCACTGTGATAAGAACGATTACAACAACTTCATTCCAACTTTGTGACCTTAAGAGTAAACTAGTCCAGGACATAATCATTATTTTTTTGGAACCTCCTCAGGAGCGTTCGTTTAAGGGATTTTAACTTTGAAGAGATTTCTGGAGGCAGGGGAAGTAGCAAACCTCCACAGTGGTGCTCAGAGACCTCTCAGAATCAGTCATGACTGCACTGGAGAGGGTTTCTTTACCCAGAAATCATCGCTGTGGAGCTCTGTCTCACTCAGAACCAGATAAAAAGCAAGACAGTATCTCAGAGGGACTGTGGATGACTTGTTCCTGCCCCAGGATAGTTCATTGAAACTGCAGAGTTTTGTTGCTGATCCTGAAGGTTAAAATTTATAATGATAAAATCCAAAGATGAGTAAAACTCAGCTCGTTTAAACCTAAAAAATCACTTGGGGGCAAGTCATATAATGTGCCTTCATTAGGACATGTTATTAAAATCTCCAAGTTATAACTGTATTACAGTCCAGGTTTACAGCAAGCTTCTTCCTCTACATGGGTTTGAATGCTATTAATTTCTAGTTTCTTTCTCCTTTTATGTGTGAATGTTTGCAAATATTTTTTCAAATATATTTGCTTTCCTAAATGTGTATTTGTTAGCTTTTTTCCTCCAAATTCAGATATTGTTAATCAAGTTTCTGATCCCTCTGATCAATAAATCTTTGTGCTTCCCACCTCCCACTCTTGTTCTTCCCTTTTTACAGACCATTTAAAGAATGTTCTAGTCACAGCAAACATCAGGAGCCCTCCCATCACCTCTTAACCACCTTCCTCCCAGTGAGATTGGTTGAAGTGCATTGTTTCCCATGGTTTATTATCTCCTCAGCCCATGCTCAAGCCAACTCACTTAGTTTTGTGAAGGAAATTGTGTGAGACATTCCTCCAAATGCTCTAATAAAATTCAAATCTATCACATCTGCTCCACTCCCTTAAACTAGTAATCTTGTAATTCCATCAGAAAAGCAATCAAATTTGGTGTGCCTTTTTTTTTTCTTTCATAAAGCTCAGTTTCTTATTACTTTTGGGTTTATTCCCTCTAGATGTTAACAGATTTTTATTACTCACAATATTGCAAACTTGCCAAATTACGATTTCCAGGGTCACTTTCATTGTTTTGAACATAGAGGCTGTCTTCCTTTTGCCTCATTCTGTCGTGCCTAAATATTTGGGTTCCTGTTGATTGCATGTCTTACGTTAGCCAGATTCGCTATTTATGAGTATGGTAGTGTGAGGAGAAGGCAGTCCCTCTGCTATCCATCATGTGAAACCCTCTTCTCATGTCATTGCCAAGTCAGCCTGACCTCATGGGCACTTTCTTGCTGGTGCTCTGCTCTACCCCAGGGTTCTGTGATTTCTAAAGTCCTTCTCCCTCACACAAACCATTCACATCAACTCACCTGCTTTTTGCTGTCCTTTAGAAGAGAGCACTCTTTGCTTCATTTCTCTTTGCTTATTCCCAGGCTCTCATGATTCTGTTATTTTTACCTCTAGGACTAGGACTGTTTCTCTTCAATTTCACAGGGAGTATTCATTGAGTCTTTGGTTCTTGAACTTCACCATGAGGGAGAGTTCTCAGAGTTCTCCAGGGCCGGATTCAGAGCAATTGGCCCTGTGGTTCCTTCCCTCAAGTGAGCATTGCTCTAGCCAAGGCTGCACCAGGATACAATCCTTTCAATTTTGTAAAGGTCTCTGCTTCTATTTTTTCTATTATCTCATCCTCAATTACTTTCTTCTGTGTTAATAAACCTATCAATAGGCACTTTTTTTCATTAGATTTTATTATCTTTTCTAAGCTTTATATTGCTTAATACATTTCTTCCTCAACAAACAAATATGACTAAAAACTATGTCAGAGACTTTAGTATTAACAGATTTATTCCAGGGGAAATGGAGATCTTTTTGCCCCCCCCCCCATGTATTCACTCAACAAACATTAAATGAGTAGCTCCCAGGTGTCCATACTGGACTAAAACGATGAGTCCCTCCTTTGAAAGCATTTTCAAGATCTTGAAGAAGTGGGCAGTGGAAACAGCTCCACCGTGGTGTGGTGTGTGCTAAGATGAGTGATGTACAAGGTGCAGCAGAGGTATCATCCCAAGGAGATGAAGGCTCTGAAGAAGAATCCAGCTGTAGATGGGGGAATCTGGGTGAGTTTTCCAGGCAGTCCAGGGGGAAATGGCATGAGACATAGATACTCAACCTAGGATACCCTCAGTCCTCCTTCCAGATCGGCCTGTCTTTGTATTACTGGCAGATTAAGGAGAAGCTAAGTCTATAGAAAAGAGACCCAGAGGTTGGAAGGAGAAAACAAGTATTAGGTTTATTAAGTGTTAGTTTGCTTTGTCTAGCATAACGAAGTACCGGGGACGCAGTGGCTTGAACAACAGAAATTTATTCCCATGGTTCTGGAAGCTGGAAGTCAAAGTTCAAGGTGTTGGCAGGGTTGTGTCTTCTGAGGCCTCTCTCCTTGGCTTGCAGAGGGCCACCCTCTCCTGTATCCTTACAAGGTCAACACTGTCTGTGAGGCCTGTGTCCTGATCTTCTAAGGACACAGGTCCCATTGGGTTGGGGCCTACCCTCATGACTTCACCCACACTTAAATAGTTCTTTAAAGCTCTGTCTCCAAATACAGTCTCGTTTAGAGGTACTGGGAGTTAGGGCTTCAACAGAACCATTTTAGAGGACACAACTCAGCTCATATTTTGTATTTAGTCTCTGGTAGTGTTTGAACTAATGGCTTAACTGGACTTTAATGTCAGTCAACTGGAAGTATACATGATGAGCTCTTATGTGCCCAGCTAGGCTCTTCAGTGTTTTATATTAAAATAATTTATACTAAATATTATTGCAAACATCCTAGATTTCCTATGTAGCTCTGTTTAGAACTGAATTATTATAGAACTCACTACTTATTAAAGGCTAAGCTTTATTGCTGGAGTCCCAGGACACATGACAATAGGTGCACCTCTTCTATGCTGCAGTGAATGTTACACCACATTCATTATCCCTGGGGAAAGGATTAGTCTTTAAGTTGCTTAAACACCAGTAACTTATTACCACTCTAGAGAAAAGTTCATTTATCTTAATTTAGAGAGATAATTTTATAGAATTTAGGTGTCGATTTAAAATATACTTTAAAAAAACTCTTTAAAAGGAATAACTACTTCTTGGATGTTCTGTATGGGAAATTTTTTTTGTCATTGTTGAGTATGAGAGTTTGAAGTGTCTTTGTATTCTCAGCCATTTATAATTTTTCTAGTGTGTTTAGTGTGTCTGCTGGTAAACTTGATCAGAAGATGTCAATCCCAATTTCAGCTGGGCCACTTACTTCTTTGTGATTTGCACAGAACTTTTAATTTTCTTGAGCTTCTGTTTCCTCATTGGTTAAATGCAGTTATGTGTGTGTGTGTGTGTGTGTTTGTGTGTGTGTATATACTTATTTCATATTTTATGCTGGTGTGCTTTTCCACTGTAGAAATTGTTACTGCATTAATATGCAAGATAGTACTTATATTTTTAGATACCAGAATTTATTTTTAAATAGCAATATGTTTTTTCGGTGTGCTTAGCTTTTTGCATTCTTCATATACCCTAGAGATTAGTGCTATATCTTATGTGTGAGGGGTAAAGATTTGCTCCCAAGATGTAGGCTCTCTATTCACCTCACAGATTGTTTCTTTTGCTGAGAAGAAGCATTTTAGTTTGAGTCCATTCCATTTATTGATTCTTGATTTTAATTCTTGTGCAACAGGAGTCTTATTAAGGAAGTTGGTGCCTAATCCCACATGCTGGAGATCTGGGCCTACTTTTTATTCTATTAGATTCAGGGTCTCTGGTTTTATTCCTAGGTCCTTGATACATTTTAAGTTGAGTTTTGTGCATGATGAGAGATAGAGGTTTAATTTCATTTTGTTACATATGGATTTCCAGTTTTCCCAGCTCCATTTGTTGAAGAGGCTATCTTTTCTTCAATGCATGTTCTTGGCATCTTTGTCTAATATAAGATAATTGTAATTTTGTGAGTTAGTCGCTGTGTCCTCTATTCTGTGCCATTGGTCTACCAGTCTGTTTTGGTGCCAATACCAAAACTAATAACCTATTCAATAAATGGGCCAGGACCTGAACAGACACTTCTCAGAAGATGACATACAATCAATCAACAAATATATGAAAAAATGTTCATCATCTCTAGCAATTAGAGAAATGCAAATCAAAACTACTCTAAGATTTCATCTCACTCCAGTCAGAATGGTAGCTATTATAGAAGACAAACAACAGTTAAATGTTGGCCAGGATGTGGGGAAAGATACACTCATACACTGCTGGTGGGGCTGCAAATTGGTGAAGCCAATATGGAAAGCAGTATGGAGATTTCTTGGAAAATTGGGAATGGAACCACCATTTGACCCAACTATCCCTCTCCTAAATACCCAAAAAACTTAAAAACAGCATACTACAGGGACACAGCCACATCAATGTCTATAGCAGCACAATTCACAATAGCTAAACTGTGGAATCAACCTAGATGCCCTTCAATAGATGAATGGATTTTTTAAAAATGTGGCATATATACACAATGGAATATTTCTCAGCAATAAAAGAGAATAAAATCATAGCATTTGCAGGTAAATGGATGGAGTTAAGAGAAAATAATGCTAATTGAAGTTAGCCAATCCCAAAAAAAACAAATGCCAAATGTTTTCTCTGATATAAGGAGGCTGATTCATCATGGGGTAGAGAGAGGGAGTGTGGGAGGAATAGATGAACTCTAGATAGGGCAGAGTTGTTGGAGGGGAAGGGAGGGGGCATGGGGTTAGAAATGATGGTTAAATGTGATGGACATTATTATCCAAAGTACATGTATAAAAACACAAATTGTTGTGAATATACTTTATATACAACCAGATATATATGAACCACACTTTATGATGGAAGAGAGAAAAGGGTGAATGATAGTATTTATATGAGCAGAAAGTAATAATGTCTTGCCAAGATAGAACTGATTAGAAAAAAAGAAATTTGAAATTCAAAAGGTGTAAGATATAAGAAACCTTGCAGATCACTTACGTTACATGAGGAAGAGGTTAAAATATAGACCATTAAAGTCATTCTTAAGGTAAAATGAAAAAGATGTCTTTGAGGCAAATTTTAAAAAGGGAAAAAGACCTAGACCCAGTTCAAAGAAGTGGGAGGAAATTTCGATTAGATGAGAAAGGACAAAATGAAATAGTGACATCCTCCTGCCCCTACCCCAAGTCTGAATAATCAAAGGCATGACACGGGCCTGCACAGAATATATCTTTTCTTACAAATCACCCATGAGGGACTTGTCCTGTTTTGTTATGCAAAAACATTTTGTAGGCACCATCAGAGCCTGGTACAGCACTGAGGATAGCACAAAGGAGGTCTGTCGTGGTCCTGCCTCCCAGAGGCAGAGGGTGAGATGGATACCCAGGCCCTGCACATTTCCACGTATTGTGCAAGCTGCGGTGCTGGGAGTGAAATGTGGTCAGGGGACTGCCACCTCACATGCGGTTAATTGGGGAAGATTGAGTGGATGGGGTGGACAGCAGGGGCTGAGCCTGTTTCCACACCAGCTTACAGCCAGACCTCCAGCTGCTGTCACCTCTTCTCCCAGGGAGTCCTGGATCCTGTGGCATATTTTAATAGGAAAGAAAATAAAAAGAGGAAGGAAGGACAGAGGAAGGGAAGAAATGTAGGTAAAGAACTTACTCCAGAAAGCTCTTGTCTTCTCTTTGCTTCTGTCTAGCAAAACAGCCTCTGGGACCACCATCTTTATTGGCCCCACACTCCTGGCATGTTACTGAACAGATCCTTCCCCTGCTCTGGGGGCATGCAGCTGACCAGTGTCCTCCTCTGTACACTGATCCTGAAAGCAAAGAAATCATCACAGAGAAGGTTTTTTTTTGTTTGTTTTTTTTTTAGCCTTGTCCATGTGCTGGGCCTCTCCTAAGTACTTATGATTTGTTAAATCACTGAATTCTCGTCTTCCTAATAATTATAGGATCTGGGTAAATTACTACTCTCCCATTACAGAAAAAGAAACTGAGGCTCTAGCCCTCCTAAACCCCCTGGTGGCTGTACCAGGATTGCGGTCCAGAGCATCCCTCTCAGCTACTTTACCCAAAGTACAGAAGGTAGGCCAGACCCTGTCGTTGACAAAAGGACATTCAGTTTTCAGGACTTGTTACCCTGATTTCATCATGACCTTTTCATGTGAAACAAAAGATTTTATTACCCCATTTTACAGAAATGAGCTCAGAGTGACAGTCAGTGATTCAGTGATTGAATAACCAAATTATTAGGAAAGGGTCGTGGACATGGTTTCTTTTAGTTTTAAAACTCAACTTCCCCCTCAGGACAAAACTGTTTACATACATTTACACATGTGCAAGTAAGTTTTGTGCAAAACGTACCACTGTACAAAGCTCAAAATAAGAATATTGCAAAAATTTATCCAAGATGGTTGTCACAACCATCTAGAATTATGGGATTTTAGCTCTTTTAGTTTTACCAGAACTGGGAATTAATGCTAAAAGATAGCACCCCCGCCCAGCCAGATCTTCAGGTCTCGGCTTCATCCAGGGACCCACAGTTCCTTTGTCACCTGGGTCAGTGCAAGTCACATCCTGACCCAAGAGTCCTGAACCTGGCAGTCACATACATGACTTCCTTTCTTCTGGGAGTACCTGGCTGGGACCGGCTCTGCTGTGGGACTCTAACTTAGGAGCAGAAGGGGGGTGGAGGCAGAAACTCCTCACAGGCCTGGGACTTATGTCTCAGTAGACATTGAGCACTGAGCATGCATCAGGGTCTGTGGGAGACACTGGAGACATAATTAAAGGTGAAGAAAAGCATAAAAACCTCTCTTCTCATGGAGCTTGCAGTCTGAGCATTTCGGGGGACACACTGCAAGAGAAAAGAAGGCTCAAGGGCTGCTGTGTAACAACAGGTGCTCTGGACCCACGGAGGGGGACGCCTAGGGGCCCTGTCCACAGCTTGCCATCTGTGTATCCACAGTTGTCATCTCTTTCTACCAGTCATCTTCATGCACTTAGGTGCATCTTACATTTTTAGAGCCTTGAGTTTTTCTTCTTAAAAAATGTGTATAAAATGCCTCTAAAAGAACTGTATAAGAGAGGAAATGAGACTGTCACACTAAGCAGCTAACAGTGCCTGTAACAGTGCCTGTAGGGAACCGAATAAAGATTAGTTCTCTGCCACAAAGTGCCCACCCCACTCCACCCCGCCCCTTGGTTCAGGCACTTTCCCATCCCAGGGCCCTGCCAGTAGATCAGATAAATAGTAATAGATCATAGTAAAATAAGCTCCTGTCTGTGAATATTATCAGATAGACCTAGGTCTCAGGGGCCAATGTTAGCCATGTCATCCCACTTTATAGATCTCCTTTTTGATTTCAGCTCAATCCAGATTCTTCCCTTTCTTTTCAGAGATGATCAGCCCATTCAGGGAGTTTTGTTTTTCATGACGTTGATACTCTTTTTAAGGGGACGATTAGCCATGTACCTGAGAACATTTGGGAACACCTTATCTACATAGCTACAGACTGTCACCTGAGTGTTCTGTGCTCCATAGAGTCATGAGTTTGGCTTTCTTTTGAGGTTTCTTCCCTAATGTATGCATACTGCAAAAGATTTTGAAACCGTGTCTCTGCAATGTTCACCATCCATGGATTCTTCCACCTCCAGAAGGCTGGATTCCTAGTCTGTAACATGAGGCAAGCCGCTCCTGGGACGTTCCCAGCAACCCACACCCAACACCAGTGTTCCCGTTCCTGTGCAACCCACACTTGGCACCTCTCCTCCAGCCCCTTGGCTGGGTGCACTCTGCCTTGAATTACAATTTCGTGTGTCTGACTCTAGGCCTTTTCCCTCCAGACTGAGCACCCAGAGCTGCTGAAACATATTTATTAATCAATCAATGTGCAAAGCAATTTAATCAGGGCTTTGATAGGAGACTGAAGGAGAAGGCTGTGAGAAGGAGTGCTGAGGGGAGTGGGCTGTAATGAAGAAAACCCCTAAGTGGGATCCAGGGACACAAGGATGCTTTACCTCCCATAAATGGCAGAAGCATTGAGAAGTAATATCCAGGGCTAGGATATCAGTGGTGGCATGCTTGCCTTGCTTGTGCAAGGCCCTGGGTTTAGTCCATGGTACTGCAAAAAAAGAAAAGTAATATTCAGAAAGAAAACTGATTTATATTCTAAAAGACCTAATTTTCTTTAAGAAGTGTATGATAGAAATGAAGATGACAGCTGCCTTTTTCCTACGGTTATCCGCTGATTGCATTTGGTTATATTTCACTTTGATTCAGCTCTTTCCTGTCGGTGTAATATCACCATTACATTTTTATGCCATTTTAGATTTTCTTTTGTTGTCACATGTAGGAAATGGATTACATTCTTCTTGTCTGTGAAACCAAAGAGATTGTTTTGTTTGGAGAGGGTCTCACACTGTGTGGACCAAAGAGTACAAAAGAGATCAGGTACCGGAGTAGTCTGTCCTCGGAGATGAGCTTTATCCTAACCACTCTAAAGAGGGATTAGGATAATACAGTTGACCTGAAAGCTCGCTCTAACCCGTAGTGACAGGAGCCAGCGCAGATCATCACTCTGCTCCTTTGGATGGCTGCCTCATGGTTACAGATTCTGCTTCTGTATGAAATTCTTTTTCAAGGAGCTTACATTTCCCCCCCCCCACTTACCTCTTCCCCCTACCCACCACTGTCTTCTTCACCTCTGCAATCCTCAACTTTGCCCATGGGGATTTTTTTCGTGTATTCATTCATTCAGTCAGTATTTATGTAGTATCTCCAAAGTAACAAATGAGGTGCTAGATGCTGGGAGATTTTAAAAGAGCTTTGTTCCATCTTTACTCAGAGACCCAGTGGGGCAGGCCAAGTGATACAGAGACAGTCTGAAAGAGAGCTGCGGAAGCGCAGTGGAGGGATGAGGAGGAAGCTAAGCCAGAAAGAAGGTCAGGGGAAACTCGGAGTAGGAAGTGATGTTATATCCGGAAAGGAGATGCAACTTAGCTGGGGCCATTCTTCTTAGTGTGAGGAAGGTTGCAGTAAGTGACGGAGGAGAGTCAAAGGAAGTGTCTCACAAAAGGAAGCAGCACCCACAAAGGCACGGGGACCAGAGAGAAGAAAACTCCATGGGTTCAGAAAGCCTCCTGTGGGGCCCCTTGGCCATGCGCCAAGGATGGGAGAGAAGGCACAGCAGTAGCTGGAGCCAAGTGGGAGAGGGCTAAGCCCTGCTGGTGAGTACACACCGGCGTGTAGGCAGCGGGGAGCCTTGGAAGAATGTGATCAGGAGACATCAATAGTTTTGAAGGCTCATTTTAGTGGAGTATAGGAAAGAGATGTCGGAAGGTCAAGACAAGACAAAAGAAAACCACTTCAAAAATCACCGTATTGTGGATGAGAAAAGACAAGAGTGTGGTCAGGGATGGTGGTGGTGAAGTGGACAGATTGGAATTCACTGAAGTGCTGTAACTGGAGGACACCATGACGCTGCTAAAGCCACACTGGCCTCTTTGCTGTTCTATAACCATATCAAGGACACCTCTGCCCTAGGACCTGCTATGGTCTGAATGTTTTTGTCCCCCCTGCCCACAAATTCATTTCAAATTCTAAAGTGCTCATGTTAGGAAGTGGGGCCTTTGGAAGGTGATTAGTACTTTAAGATAAACAAACAACCCAGAGACTCCCTCACCCTTTCCACCATGGCCATGAGAAGACCATGGTCTAGGAGAAACAGGACTCCACAGACACTGCTGGCATCTTGACCTTGGATTTCTGGTTTATAAGCCATCAGTCTATGGTATTCCATTATAGGAGCCAGAATGGACTAAGGCAGGACCTTAGCACCTGTTGTTGCCTCCAACTCCAGTGATTTGCCCTCAGAGATCTCTGTGGCCTCCCCAGCTTCGAATCTGGGCTCCAATACCACCCATGAAGCCCATGCTGACCAGTTGTCATGAGGGGCAAAATGGGCGACATCTGCAGCTGAAGGGAGAGATAAAGAATGTCCACACGTTTCTGCCCTTTTCAATGTTTTATTCACTCAAATCATTTAATACAATTTTACTCTATAGGTTCTGAATCAAGGAAATGACAATCCTTAATGCTAGGCACTGCAATAGACATACATCAATTCACACAAACAATTCTAGATTAATTCTAAGCACTGCAAACACACTTAATCATGACAGGCTCTTGACAGACATTCCCTCTGCATGCTAAGTTCAAGTGTCAGGTCAAAAGTCTCAAGCCTTAGGCTTTAAGTCCAGCAGATGCACTCACTCAGACCATGGTGATCAGATCAGGAATCAAGGCCGACTTCTCCTGGAGTAGAGCTGACAGCCGGTTGTGGAGGCCGTCTTAGGGAGAAGTCCTTGTCTCACCAGAGTCAAGAGGCTGCTGTAGAATGTGAGAGCAGTGAGAACAATGCAGAGGATCAGGCAGATGAGAAGAGTTGGGATGTCATCATGCTCTCGGGCTTGTGCGCATCAGTGTCGGCTGGCTGAATGTCTGTTCATTTGTTCCTTCATTTACACTCAATTCTAGGACTTTTGCCGCACCCCCCTTTCAATCCCCATCAGCTGCCACAGGGTCTCTCAGTGATGTCATTTACCTTGGGGTTAAAACATCTGGTCTAGTGGCCCCCACCCTGATCTTTTGCCCTTCCTTTTTGCCTTTCAGAGAGTTTAGCAGGCTGGGGAGAAGTGACTTGTTTGTGCCTGAGGGCCATACTGGAGGGCTCTGTTAGGTGTGCCTGGAGAGACTGCAGGTTTCAAACTGGAGTTTTAAAATGAAGTTGCTTAGGCTCAGGCCTAATGCCATCCTCACACCACCTGCTTAGAGCTACGCTCCCATGAACCTGATTCCTGCTTCCCCTGTCGTGTTCAGATTGTCACTGTTTCATTTATTCATCCACTGACATTCTCTGTAATTTGATTACGTTATGTTCATGATCTTTCTCCCTTCTAGAATATAAGCTTCACGAGGGTAGGAGTGTTTTTGTCCTGGCTAAGGATGTTGGTGAGGTGTTCCGAGTATCTGAGGGCCCAGCTACAGTGAGCCCTCGTGGATATGTAGTGGCTGGCAGCAGAAAACAATGTCGGGCAGGAAGATGCATGATGTGATAGGGGCTGAGGACGTGGAAGGCGAGCAGAGGAAAGATGAGGGCAGCAGGATGCTGGAGATGTAAACGGCGCCTGCCGCTCATCCTGGATACGCAGGGACAGGGAATCCTGAGTGGAATACAGGAGAAACACAGGGGTGAAGGTCAGCGAGGTCGAGGTGCACGAGTGGCGAAGACCCATGTGAGTGTTGGAAGGATGGAAGAAAGTGACCAGTCACTATTCAGTCCTCAGTCACCCACTTCTTATTGGACGCTGTTGTAGTAAGGATTCTCCAGAGAAATGGACCCATAGGTTCTGGTATAGACACAGAAAGATTTGTTTTAAGGAATTGGCCCATGTGATGATGGAGGCTGGCAAGGCCTAACTCTGCACTTGAGGCCCAAAGGCTATTGCTGGTCCACTCCAGGGAAGTCAGTCTTCTGTGCTATTCTGGTCTTCAGCTAATTGGATGAGGCCCATTAGGAAGGGTAACGTGCTTTATTGAAATCTACTAATTTAAATGTTAATCTCATTCAGAAACACCCTCACAGAAGCATCATTGATATTTGATCACATTTCTGGGCATCATGGCCCCCGCCAAGTTGACACACAAAATTAACTGTCACAAATACCTGTAGAGGGCCAGGTCTAACTAAGTGACAGCTAGGGCAAGAGAATTCCTTCTTTTGAGGAGTGTGGAGTCTCAGGGAGTGTATGAGCTCTGTGGACACTGAAGTAAATGGCATGACAATCAACCTGCTTTTAGGCCACCTCCAAAAACGTAAACTCGTCTTTATGTTGAGGATAAACCTGATACCATGTATACATGTAACATTTGTGAGTAAAATATATATATATATATATATATATATATATATATATATATATATATATATATTACCAAAACATTGAACCCTGCTGTATTACCTACATTGCAATTAGCTTTCTATCAAGATGACCATGGGAAAAGAACTCACTAATATTTGTGGACTTTTCCACCTCCTCAAGTTATCTGGTTACATCTTTAGATTTTATTTTCTATTGGCTAATGTATAAGTTTTGTTTTATTTTGCTTTTTTTGATGTTGTTCTAACTAGTTGTCGGTGATCTATACTAAAATGAGAAAATAACATGTTTTGTTTAATATCTTATCAACCAAACTAACATGTAAAATAACAGATTTTATTTTTACATATAAAAATACCCTCCTCCCTGCAACACTGAACCTGTACAACCTATATACTTACTCAGTGCCTCCTTTAGAAAAAAAAAAAAGGAGATTAAAAAATAATTTCCACATACCCCATAAAGGAATTAAAAATGTGCTGCCATAATCATACCGATCAGGTCTCCACCTAACCAGGCATGGAGCACAGAAGCATCGTGTGGGCCACACTTAGGGTCCTGTGGGTTTTGCAGCTGACACGGAACATTAGGTGCTAATTTGCATAGCTGATGTACTCTGTTCATTGCCTGTGGAGAGCCTGTTAGCAGCAGAGGTCACAGGAGCCCAGGTCCAGCAGAGCTGCAGAAAAAACCTGTTGTTTTGTTCTTTTCAGGTGAGAGAGGCCAGACCTCTTTATTAATTAGTCATTACGGTTAATAAACATTTACCAATAGGTTAGAAGGGTGACTCCACATACTGAGTGTAAAAACTGTATTATGCAGGGCAAGACTGGAATTGCTGGTGTCCCTGAAAGTACCTGGAAAAGCATGTTTGTGATGAAGGTATCTCCCAGTCACAGAGAAGCGCAGGACCTGAGAGGTAGTGAGAGCCCCCAGTGATGTGAATGGATTTCAGACAGAGCATATGGGGTTCATGCCTTGGATGTCATGTCCAGTGATCTTCTGGTTTTCATGCAGGGACTATATTGGACCATTAAATGCAACTGTCTATAGTAGAGATTTATCATTTTATACTGGGAAAAATTACTTAGGAACATATCCCTATAGAAATGTGCACTCTGCACTCCACATTTCAGGATACTAAAAATGTGTATAATAGATAAAGTAAGTTTGTCCTGAACAGCTTTTGCAGGGACACAAAGAAGATGTGCATTATTGATTTCTGCTTGAAAGTGGAAGGTGAAAGCTTATAAATATGCTTGGCTTTTTTTTTTCCAAAGTAACACGTTTTCAGAATGCTATACTGGTTCATATTAATACATTTCCCCAATATCTAAAAGCCAGTCATTGCTAAGTTAGATTATTTGAGTAAAGGGTTTTATGTAAAAAAAGGTCTATTCAGATTAAATGATGAAATTTTACATTTTCAGTGTGTTGTAAAGCTGAGTTCCCGCTTCTCATATAAATAGCAACTATATAAAATTATTTTTCAATTTTTATAATAATAATAGTTGCTAACTATATTGAGTACTTGCTATACTTACTATGTACCAGTCAATACGTAAGTACTTTGCATTTATCAGCCTTTTCATTCCCACCCTTTGAGAAAAGATTTATTAGTCTCATTTTACAGATGAGAACACTGAAATGCCAAGAAGTTTAAGTGATTCTCTCCACGATGCACTGCTGGGTAGTGCAGGATGAATTCTTATCTGGAGCCAGCTGACCTCAGGGCCTGTACTCTTATACTATGTCAAGGTCAAGTCATTAGCTTTACTTTAAGAAAAGGAAACTTTAATGTCAGCATAACCAGACCAAAATCTTATTACACTGAAGCACAGCTAAAACAATTCAGATAAAGAGAGAACTGACCTAATTGACCTTACCTTTAGAAATTTGATATAGCAAATTCATCTCTCAAAAACCATTACTGAATATAAAAAACAAAAGAAAATGGGATTTGAAATATAAAGAACATTTTAAACTTGTGAAAACAGGAAGGTCAAGATTTTTTTTTAAATCATCTCTCATAAGAGGAAACTAACCCCAAAAGAAAAGGCAGCATTACTTTGTCACATTCTTTTTCAAAGGCTGAATCTCAAAAACTGTGATTTGCAGTGGGAAAAAAAAATAGCTTATCAGAACTCAGAAGTCCCAGGATTTAGACCTGACTTTCCTGTTCACTCGGGGTGACCTTGAGCACTTCGCTCTCTGAGTCTCAGTTTCCAAAAAAATTAAGACCTTTTTTCTTCACTAGATGAAGTAAATACTAAATCACTAGAGTTCTTGCCAGCTCTAATAATTTATAAATATCTTCAGAGTAGAAATGCGTGTAGAACTTTCACATGCTATCTTAGAATCTTAGAATCAAAACTAATTAAGCTCTTTTCTAAGATGATTATTGTGAGGGTTCTTTTTCCCCCCTTGATGAGACCAACAGCTGGGCAAACATCATTTTTCTTCAAACATTGGTAGTTGATCGCATTAACTCCATCTTTGGCCATTTGCTGAGGCAGCTCAAGTGTATTCATTCCCCGAGAAGATGCTGTGGGATCTCATCCTGGTAGTATAAAGCCACATGTTACCATTAGAACAACAAGGACGACCTGCTAAATCAACAACACCCTTGCTTTCTCCTCTTTCTCCTCCTCCTCCCACTCCTCCTCCTCCTCTCCCCTCTTTCTTCTGCTCCTGTTTTTCAGAGACACTAAATTGATTTTCTCATTATCTAGAAACTTGATAAGAGAAGTGCTAAGATCAAGATATAGAGGCTGATCCATCTATTAACAAGACCCTCACTGAGAGCTGGAGATCATGAAAGAGAAGCATAAACCCTGGAGAAGAAGCTGTCTTAATCTACTTTAAGACAATCTCCTATGAGAATGTGGGGTCTTCTCGCCTTTCTAATTCTGGGAGGGAGGGGATGTGCCAAATAGATGAATAGATGAACCTTGAAATGAGTCTTTCAGATTGCCACAAATCTGTCAATAATCTTTTTATTATTGACTTAAAACCACTAACAGATTTGTTCGATGAGAGAGGAATGAGATAATTTTCTCTGTAGTGTCTTTAGAGGAAAGAGCTCTCGGAGGAAATCCATTTCAGTTTACCATTGACAGTGCAGTTCTCTTCCTCCTTTGAGGGGCCAACAGCATCCTGGTCCACAGTGTCCTGCTAGTTCCCTCACCTCTGATCTTGAGCTTATTTTAAATGAGGACTAGAGTGTGCTTCTCCATGAAGGTTTAATTAAGACATTAGTATTCATTCACTAGCACTAAGCACATTTGTATCTCTAAGGAGCAGAGATAGACAACAAAGGGTCAAACTTACTGAAACAAAAGTATAGCATCCTTTCTTAAAATTCAGAGGCCCTGAGCATCTTCCTCTTGGCCTTTATGTGAAGAGCTGACAGAGGACAGCTTTGGCATGTGATGAGAAACTCAGGGTCCCTTTCAAATTCCTTTGTTCGTAGAAAATATTTCAGTGTCTGTGTTCAGCATCCAGGTGTGAAAATGATGTATATTAGGATATTCGGGACTGAAAACACACAGGTTCTTAAACTTTTAAGATTGCAGAGTTGCATACATTAACAGAACAGGTTTTTAAAATCATCTTAGGTTGAGAGAAAACGTGAATAGCCTACGTGAAGCATATGGTAAGAGCTGTTCATTCCATTTGCATTTGTTTCTGGGAGCTGTACTTATTGCAGCTTACAAAATCAATTCAGTTTGGCTTCTGTTTCTCCGTGCAATAAAGTATTTTCTGTGTAATAAAGAAAATATGGGTCCAAAAGATGGATGTGAAAATGTTCTTGTCACAAATCAAAATGTCAGTATGTTGACCCAAATATGAACAAGTCCAAAAGCCTCCCTCCCACAAAAACCAAAATTTTGGGGAACTTTTTCTATTTTGCTTACAATAACTCTAAGAAAAATAGAACATATAAATTTCAGTTGTTTAAAAGACCACACAGCCCCTATACTTTTACATCTCCTGGATTGTATTGATTTAAGTGTCTCATACATTATCAATTTGAAAGTACATTGCATAAAAGATAATTTATTTTCCCTATTGTTACCACTGAAAACATTGAGTCAACAACCAAATTGTACTTTTCCAATAAAACTCTTCATCTAACAAGTCCTTTCTGTTTGTTGTCATTCATAGCTTTACTTCTGAATCATTATTAATCACAGCTCATGTGTTCAATCACCGTAAACTGTTCATAATGGCTTATTTGTAGCTCTTAGGTTTCCTTTAATCTCCCCACAGTGAATTACAGTAGAACTCAACTCATTTGTTGGCATTATTAAATTGTTGATTAATGCCCAGGTTTAAAATTGTTAGCCTTTTCTTACTTTTATAAAGAACTGAAAAATCAAGAATTCCTTCTCTTGCCAAAAACCAGTCAGAATTTTCAAAATATTTCTCTTTTAAGTCTTGGGCTCTGATACCACCACATATGTGAAAGTTGTACTAAAGTCGTTTGGGGTAGCTTTAGCTCCCATGATTGTCTATTCTTAACTGTGGGTCAGAAGTCCTGGTGTTAGACCAAAAGCTCTTCTGGAACCCAGCCCATGTTTTATTTGTCTGGTGGGGAAATATCCCAACAAACTAGACATAGCATTCTTCAGCAAATAGAAACTCCATGAAAATAAGCATTTACTCACTTGCCCGAGATCCCAGAATGAGACAATATCCCTAAGGGGAGCCAGAAATCTTAATATAAATGGATAATGCATGATCTTCTCTCATCTCCCAGAAAGCAGATGGCTCACAAGATTTGTGCCCTCAAGGAAGATTGGGAGAAATGCTAAGGTTGTGTTTCGTTAGGTCTTCCAAAGAACCTAAGTCAGACATCACAGTTTCCCGCAGTGCAAGAAAAATGTCCCATCCATGGCTCCTGGTGGCATGGATTGTGCTTCCTTAGACACGGTGTGAACCCAGCCTATCCCTCCAGCCTTATCTTCCATCCATCCAGCCAACCTTCCCTCTGAACAATTGTGTGGGTCTCAGCCCCTCTCTTCTACTCTGAACCATGGTTTTTTATTGATTCAAGAGGCTTCTATTTCAGGACTACAATCTAGTGTTGCCTTCTCAGTGAAATCACCCCACTTGTTTATGGCTACAGTTAGTCCCCACTGTGACCTCAGGAGTCTGGGGAGAGGAGAGGGGATGGAGAGAGGTAGAGAATGCATGGGATTATTAAAACTGGTACACAGATCTGTGTCCCAGACTGGAATAAAACAAACAAACAAACAAACAAAAATTGTTGTCACATGGCCAATGAAACAGGATGGGAACACATGCCCCACAAAAGATTAGGATACAGCATAGTAAATTATTCAAGATTTAACTACAAACTTATTTCTTAAGAAGTTCATAAGTATACCCTTCCCTCTGAATATGCTGACTTTATGAATTATCCATTTAACTTTCTCTACATTTAAAAGATGTGTGATGTCCCTCAGCTAACTTATAAATACCCTGTGTTCAGAAGCTATGTTTACTGAACCCCATAAAGAGTTCTTCAAACCTTTATTTAATGCTTCTTCAGCCTCTACCCTAACCAACTTCATTCATTCATTGACTCAACCAACCAATGACATGGCCTCCCACCATATCAAGAGCATGAAGGTAAACTAGGCATGTTCTCCTAGCATCTCTTCTCTAGACTTACCCAAGTAAGACCCAGGGAAATACATGCCCCTCTTCTTTCCTGGGCTCTAATGGCTTTGTGCTCTGGATCCGTACCTACCTTCCCTCTTGAAGCACCATCAGGCCTCTTTCTTTCAGCCTCAAGTGCCCCTGAAATGGCACCCAACTCCTGGCTTCTGAGATCACTGTGCCCAGGAATATCAGAATACCTATGAGTCTTCAAGCATGGCTTGCAGGATCCTGTTATGCAAGTGGGTTGGCCTGTAATGGCTTTTATGCCCCCTTCCCTGAGAACTTCCCATATGTCCTTCAAAACAGCATAAACTATCCTCAATCCTTGAAAATGCCTTGTCCTCTTACAAGTACCTACTTCCTCTTCTGTGATCCACAGCACACTATCTTGTCACACAGGACCAATTCCCATCCAACAGGGTGTTTTCTTACTTTGTTTTGTACTCATGCTTTCTCATTAGATCGAGCACTGTGTGCAGAGATTGTCTTGGAATCATTTCCTCCTTTGTGTGGCTGTCACACATAGTTGGTATTTTAACAAGTGTTGTTCCATAATTCAGTTTTTCCCCCTCTTACCAACTAGGACTTGATAAAATAAACACTTGCATCATGTCATTTTTATTCTCTAATAGAAACCTTCCTTTAATGATGCACCTTCATGTGGATTCTTCAAGATGTGGAAGAGAATATGCTTTTTAAACCCTTTTGGCTTTTCTTCTTTTGTTCCTAACTAGTTCTCCTAGACTCACAGAGGGCATTCAGTAGCTTACATCTTACACCACCCTATCCAACCTCTACAGGGAAGAAGCAAATAACACGCCTGACCATCCTTCTCATCATCCCATTATATAATAAAACATGAGGAAAGGGCGACTTGTGTTAAGGCCATACCAGACACATGCACACCCACATGGGCACACATGCATACCTAAAATCATCTCATTTTGTTAACATAGGTGTGTGTCTGTATATATATGTATGTATACATATGTATGTGTGTGTGTGTGTATACACATACATATATAAACATCTTAATCCATTTTCTGTTGTCATAACAAAATTCCTGATGCTGGGAAATTAAATAAAGAATAGAGGTTTATTTAGCACAGTGTTGGAGGCTTTGAAGTCCAAGAACATAGTACTGGCATCTTGTGAAGGCCTCCTTTCTGTGTCATAACATGGCAGAGGATATCACATGAGACAGAACAGACTTTCCAGAGAGAGCTCACTGTTACAACAAGGCCACTCTTACTATAACCCATTAATCCACAAATAGATTTATCCATTCATGAGGGCAGAGCCCTTGTGACCCAATCAACTCCCCAAGATCCCACCTGCAAATACCAATAGCATATGAATTTGGGGATTAAGATGTTTTCAACTTGTGAATTTGAGGGACACATTCAAATCATAGCAACCTACCATTGATGCATTAAGTGTTTTAAGTAGATCTACAAAGTTGGCATTTTTACCATCTCCATTTTACAAATGAAAAATCAAGAGCTGGGAAATATGACTCCCTTCCCTCTGATCCAGCCTCTAGGAAGTAGAACTAGGATTCAAACTTTGGTCAGCCTACATCAAAGCTGATACACTTTCTATTATTCATATTGCTTCAAAGAACAGGGAGAATTGATTAGCCTTAATGATTACATAGCTTATAGGTATAAGTTGTGGTAGATGGTTCATAACTATACTGTGCATACATCGTGAAACTACAAGTTGTTGATTTATTAGGCCTAAAATACATTCCTAACCACTGAATATGCAACTCACAGAAGAACATAGTTCACAAAGGAATTATTTCTATTTTCAACCTTCCATCTGAGACAGAGGACACTCATAATTCAGATGAGCAAATAAAGGACCAGAGAAGAACGAATACTTCTGGAAAGTCAGAAGGACCTAGTTCAGAGCACAACCCCATTGTGAACCTCAGAGTATGAGTCTGACCATTGAGCTTGACAAGAAAGAGTCTATCAACTGGTTTGTCTTGTGGGAGCAGAGTTGACACCCTGTATAATTAAGGATCCCAAACAACTGACTAAATTGGAAGGGTCACCAAGTTGATATGACAGTACCATTCATAAAAAGGGGATGGGAAAGACAGCAAAAGCATTTTTCATTTCACAAATATTTGAAGGCCAAGAGCCAGCTTTGAATTTTGCATCTCCATTTCCCCAACTTTTCGCACTGATTATGTATTTATATAGGCTGTTCCAGGTTTAAAGCCAATGCAACCCTACACATTGTGTATGGGTAAAATTATGAAAAGAACAATTTGTTTTAGGCTGCATATTTTCTTCCTTTGCTAGTTCTGTACTTGCTGGATACTTGTTATACGCCAGGTGCTCCATGCAGTTTTGGTAGAGAACCAGAAGTGATCGTTTTTCAACATCAGAAAATAAAATAGGTTCCAGAATATGCTTCTATTTTTAAAAATTGACAAGTAAGTGCATTAGGCAGCAATAAATAATATGTGGGCATATTTAAAGCACCTTTAGGATGAACAGATCAGCAAAATGCAGCACCAAAAGAACAGGTTTTGGTGCTATAAATACAGCTACTGCATCTTTCAACTCCAACCACCATGGTCAGGATGTTGAATTCAATACCTTCTGTAGAATTGTCCCCCCAAAAGGCGTTTTCTTTCAAAATGCTTGCAAAACAAGTATTTTGCAAGGATCGGGTTTGTAAGGTGATAGTTTCAAAAGAGAATCCTGTTTATTTGAATTAAAATTGTTCAATGGGAAATAGGTGGAAGCTTGAACGATTGCCATGTTAGTTGACACCAAGGAAATGAAACGACCCTTCCCCTAATTCCATATCCAAATGGAAATATACACCATCTCTTGGAAGCTCCCATCTTTGCCATGCTAGCCTCCATCAGTAATATATCCCTCATACATACAAGGTGTATAAGAAATGACACCAAAAGCAATTTAGAATCATATTCTAAACAGTTAAATTCTCTGGGCTTTGGTTCAATGGTGAAGAGATGCAAGTGTTAAATCTAACACATTCAGTTGCTTGCATAACCTCTTTGAACCGGTTGCCTCATTTGTAAAACAGGATTTTATTCCTTTCCTTCAGGTTGGAAGAATCTAATGTGATAAACTATGCAGAAAGCCTGGCCCATCAACTAGTCTTATGTGACTTTTCAGCCATATCACTACATATCATCTATTCATTTTAGGTTTCAACAGTTAATTTCAATGGTAGAAACAGAGTGAAACAAATGCAGTTCCAGAACCTCCCATGCCCTCAGATATGCAAATTGTTTCATACAGTACCATTTCCTGGAGTAGTTCCTATTCCCACCCCTGGAACATTCCTGGTTCCCCTAGCAGTTGCACCGCCCACTGAATGGTTCAAACACTTCCCTGGTCTACTTTGAGCAACTGTGAATCCTTCTGTCTGCACAATTATTTTTATGAACTATGCATATTTAACTAGGAGAACAAGGAACCTACTCCAGAGTTGAGGAATAGTGATGTTCGTGTTGTTCTCCCTTGGGGCTGTGTGTGGGCCAGTCAGCTCATTTGGTTGGCATGTCTTGCCGATGGAACAGAGGGATGGCCTCCGTCCACATGTGAGCCATCCACTACTCCATTCCTAGTGCAACATAACTAAGCTTGGCTGTGGAACAAAATCCCCCAAGTGTTGAGTGGCCCTTCTGCTTTCTTGTCACTTGTCTCATCATCTCAGATTTAGCACCATTTGTTCATTAAAACAAATCGGTCCTGATGCCTGCTCCATGCTGGGCCCATGCTGGGTGCTGAACTGAGTTCTGTAGACCTGAGCCCTGCCCTCATGGGGTCGACAGTCTAGTCTAAGGGAGAGGCACAGGTAAGCAAACAAGCAAAAGTGTGATTGAAAATTCTAAAAATAACCATGTGAGAAGTAGACAGATTGCAGTAATAAAAAGGAGCAGAAGGGACTTAAGTAAAGAGGGCAGCCACTGAACACCTCTCCGGGGGGTGTTATGTAAGCTGAGACCTGTGTGGGGAGACTGAGCCAGCCATTTGAAGAGCATCAAGAAGACTAAATAATATCCATTCTTTTGGTTACGTGTAGTGAGCCCCTATCTTGTTGGGTACTGTGACAAGTATGAGAATATGGGTACAACTTCTGCTCAGGGTACTTGCACTGTGACAGGGCTGAGACACATCACCACTCCCTTCAAAGACCCTCAGTGATGTTCCGAGGCTTTGCCCAGCATCAAGAGAAAACACATGACATTCTTGCTCCCCATTCTGCAGCCTCTCCTCCCAGTACCTGATGGAACTGTTAACACATTTGATAGGAATATAGGTTTCTTTTTGAAAGAAGAGTGAAAACAATAGTTGTAAACTCTCTGGCTTTGGAAAACAAAATCATTCTTTATCCATACCTGCAATCATGTTTTCATGTCTTAGTAAAATTGACACATGAAGACAGAAAAAACCTCAACCACTTTGCATCTTCTAGAATTCCTTAACCTGTTTTCCTCTCATTTCTTATATCACCTTGTTTTTCCAGAATGTTTTATATTTGTCAAAATTTTTTAACATTTTTTTGTTTTGTATCTTTTGGTTCCTCATAATAACTTTGTCAATGCAAAGGACAGGTTTGGAGTATTGATGAAGCAAAAAGTTAATGGAAATTATGCTTTGATTTCTTTACAAAGTACCCTCTCCCCAACCCCTGAGCTTTCGTAATATGGAATACACCATGTTCCAAATGTTCATTTTGTTGAGGCAATTTTTCAAAGCACAAGTAGAAAAGCACATGAGGCTTTTTGTTTGTTTGTTTGGTTGGTTGGTTTTTATTTGTTTGTTGCAGTGCTGAGAATTGAACCCAGGGCCTCATTCATGCTAGGCAAGCATTCTACCACCAAGCTACATGCCTAGCCCAAGATATGTGTTTTCAATCTGGTCTCTGCCACGTAGGTAAGATGTCTTCTTAGGCCTCAGTTTTCCTCCCTGTAAACAGGGATAACAGTATCAAATTCAGAGTTTATGGGGAAACAAGGAAAACACCAAGCTCAGCACCTGAACTGTGGCAGTCAAAGCACCTATAGAGAGTCCTCGGCCTGCCTTTGGACACTTTTTCTCAATGCTCTAGAAAAACTGAATTTGACAGATGCATAGAGAGTACTACTCATACAGCCTCTCCGTCCCCGCCAACCCTGTTCCTCCTTTCTGCATGATTGTAGTATCTGGCAACACTGTCCTCCCAAGCCCAATTTTTCAGTCATCCTTAAACAGAACTCCCCCTCCTTTCCCTCCTACATCCAATACTTACCCACCCTGCCCTTCTCCTCCTAGATAGCTCTCAGATCTTCCTTCTCATTGCCATTCATTTATTCATTCAGCAACTATTTATTGAGCACTATTGTATGCAGCCACTATGCAGGACATAAATAGTGACCAAGAACTATCCCTGACTCTCATCCTTACTCACTAGAATGTTTTCCATTTATTGACCTGTGGATGTCTTTTCTTTCCAATCAATTCCCAATATTGAAATCAGAATTATTGTTCTAATGTAACTTCAATCTTTTACTTCTTTAAAACTTTATTTGGTCCCCATGGACTGCAATGTGACAAAAACTGCTTATATTTACTGAGCATGCACTGTGTGCCAGGCACGGTTCCAAGCACTTAAACATCTTGTCTAATTAAGCTGAAGACCAAAATCCTTTAACCATCCAGCTGTCACCCACCTTCACAGCCTCCTGTCCTGCCACTCACACACATGGTCCCCTCCTTGCCAAAATTAATTGGAAACTAGGTAAACTTTTGAAACAATAACAAACACATCATGATCTTCTGTTCTTCCCACTTTTAAGGCTTTACACATGATCTCGCCTCTGCCTGTAAGTTCCTTCCCTTTCTTCTCAACCTGGGAAACTCCTACTCATCCCTGAAGCCCGTCTCCCACTCTATGAGGCCATCTGCAGCTCCCCCAGGAAAAGAGCGTCCCTTCCTTCCAGTGCTTTCATGCCACTCTGAACCTATTCCCCATGTGCATCTGTCGCTTCATCTTTTCCCCTAGGCCAGGAGCTCCTTGAGACAATAATTTTATCCCATTCATTTCTGTGCACCCTAAGCAACCTCATGAGGACATCCACTCAAGGCGGATCGGTGAGTGAATGAATGCATACTACTCCTGGCTCCTTCTCTCTGCTCCCCAGCATGGCACGACTCTCAGAATAGAAGCTGCCTGTGGAGACTGGAAACTGTAGGATGGTAACAGTTCTGTCAAGGACACAGTAACCAACTTTTACTCAACCTGCTATGGCTTTTCAACAAGCTCTCTTCCTTCAGCGTTTTGCATTCTGTCTTGGCTGGCCTGGGTATGGTAAAAATGAGAGTGTCGGTAAGCAGGGCAGAGAGAGTGAAGAGAATTTTTTCCTCCTTAAATATTACATCTCTGATCTCCATCATCTGCATTATGTGGAAAATAACTTGTAGCCTCCAAGGGTAGCCTTCTGCCTAAATTTTCATCTAAGATCCATCCAAACACTTGGAAAAGCGGTATCCGGTAAGGAAGACCAGACACTTGTAATTTCTGATATTTAAAATTCAAATTATCTGGGGCTGGGGTCATGGCTCAGTGGTAGAGTGCTTGCCTAGCATGTGTGAGGCACTGGGTTCGATCCTGGGCACCACATATAAATAAAGATCCATCAACAACTAATAAAATATTTTTAAAAATTCAAATTACTCATCCTCCTAAGGTCTCCAGGTATGGGGAATAAAACAGCAGGTCATGAACCATGGCAACCAGAAGTCCTCCCACTTCCTGAAACAAAATTCAACAACTATATAAGGAACAATAGATATTTGATTCTCAGCTTCTTAAGATTGGCTTTTTTCTTCATCTGTCTCTTTTGCAAGTCCAGGAAATTTTCTACAGTCATGATGATTTAATTATCAAGTAAACTGAACCAGTCAGGCAAAACCCATTTGTTCTGTGGTCTTCAACATCAGTTCCGATTCTCTAGCTTCCTAATAAATTGCTCGGCAGTCCAAATTAACCAGAGTTATACATCTATTTGACCTTGTATATAGACAAAATATTAGCCATGGGGACATTCTAGGTTTAAACACACTTGACTTTAGGCCCTTTTATACTAAAATGAATAAAAAGGTGATAAAAGAAATCTCTCTCCCTGTAATATCCTTGTAAATGAGTGTCATGTACTCTTCTAAGATTTAGACCTTATTCAGCTTCTACAGGGACTAGAGATTTTGTAGACAGCCATGTAAATGGTTATAAGATAGGAAAAAATGTTTGAAAAGTTGTGTTTTATTAAATTCCTAGCTACATGCAGAATTTTTAAAATCTCAAGTTCACAACTTATGCTATTCAGTTTTTGGTTTCCCCAAATGCAGTCTTTTTTTTTTTTTTTTTTTAATGGTTTTAAAATGCTGTTTGGGAAGGTAGCATCTCTTCTCCCAGCCTCCTTAATCAGCATTTCTCATCTGCAGCACTGCACTAGAGACAACACTCTAGCCAAGGATCCTGCAAGGATTTCTATCCCACTCCTCACCTTCCCACAGGGAGCCTTCAACACACTCTGTCATGTTCATAAGAGGGGAATATCATTTTTTTAAATGAACTTTGATGAGAGATAAATAAAAACAAAGAAAGGCTGGGGAAAGGAAGCCACTTACATCTCAAACAATTAAAATATAAGATTTCAACATTTGAGACATTGAAGTGATGTTTTAGTGAATTCTTTAAATAATTGAGATTAGAATAATTCTATGGCCAAACATTAAAAGATCATTTTTCATATATGGGAATGGACTTTGACATATAAATTCTTCATGAAAAACCACAAATTATTAGACTCTCATGAAAATCAAACCAGGGATTTCAGGAAGATTTCATTTAATCATGGGTGAAAAAAAATGTGATATGATCAGTAAGTGTGATATTTACACTATGGCATGTTTGTTGTTAATTACACATTTCATGGGTGTCGAGTGCCCACTGTGTGAGTGACATTATATTATTTAATTAATGACATGCTCCACACTATCATCATTCTTGGGCAATATAAGAATAGTTCACCAATTTTTCATCATATGTTGTTGCTCAGTCCAGTTGAATTTGACAGTTATCTTCAAGTGAGAAATGAATAATTCCTCACAGTGTGAATGGCATATATAAGTCATGAGTTTAGTGACAATTGGAGATTAAGTCTTGTTTTCTATCAAACACTAGATCATTGTCTATTGTACTGTTTTCATTGGAAATTTGTAAATTATGATGAATTATCTTGGCAAGTGGGGATATTATTTTTCCATTTGATAGTTCAGCAGCTACTTCTTAGAAGTCATTGCTCTTTCTGTTACATTTCCATCTGAAGCTCATAATTTTGATCCAGAAATCTTACTTCTGGTTATTTATCCAAAGGAATTTAAATCAGAATCTTGGAGAGATACTTGCACTCCCTTATTCGTGGCAGCATTAGTCATGATAGCCAAGACACGGAATCAGCCATGTCCATAAATGGATAAAGAAAATGTGGCCTATACATACAATGGAATATTATTTAGCCTTAACAAAAGAAGGGAATCCTACCATTTATAACAATATGTGTGGACCTGGTGGACTTTATGCTTACTATATAAGCCAGGCACAGACAGTAGTTGCTGTATGATCTCACAAGTGGAATCTAGAATAGTAGTTTCATAGAAGCAGAAAGTTTAATGGAGGAGGGAGAAATGGGTATGTGATGACCAAGGGTACAAAGTTTCAGTTACACTAGAGTTACTGGAGAGCCACACAGCATAGATAGTGCCAAAAGCTAACGATACTGTGTTGTGTGCTTAAAATTTGCAAAGAGGGTAGATCTTACATGTTAGTCAGCTCTGGGTTGCTGGGACCAAAATACCTAACAAGAAAACTTAGAGGAGAAAACATTTATTCATTCTGGCTCACAGTTTCATATGTGCATTCCATGGTCAGCTGACTCCATTGCTCTGGACCTAGAGAGAGGCAGAACAACCTGAGGGAAGGGCAGGACAGAGGGAAGCTGGTCCCCTCGGTGGCTACCAGGAGGCCCAGAGATAGAAGGGAGGGGCCTTAGGGAAGATAAGCCCTGGAAGGTATGTCACACCCCCAGAAACATACTGTCTAGTCAAGCGCTCTGCCTACAGTGACTACCCAGTTAGTCCATTCAAACTAGAATGTACTGATTAGGTTACAGCTGGCACAATCTAATCCTTTTACCTCTGAATATTCCTGCATTAACACAGAAGTTTGCAGGAGGATGGGGGGAGCATTTCATATCCAAACTATAACATCTTGTGTTAGGTACTCATACCACAAAAACAAAAAAAAAAGGTAATAATAATAATAAATATAAACAAACTCATAAACAAAAAAAGATAATAATAATAATAATAATAAGAGACAGAAGGAAGCTTTGGGAGGAGATGCATATCTTTATGGCCTTGATGATGGTGATGAATTCATGAGTGTATACTTATCCCCAAACTCATCAAGCTGTAGACATTAAGTATTTGCAGCTTTTGACATGTCAGTCATATCCCAATAAGGGCATTTAGGGGAAATATATATATGATTTTTCATATGGTATCCCAAGTTAATGTTTTTTTCGTGGAGCATAACTAGTTTGATACCATCATTCAAAAATTCGGTTGCTGGTTTGTTTTGAGATACCTTGTTTCAGTCCAGTTTGGTTTGGTTTCACACCACCTTCTACTATGTTACGTGCTAGGAACACAAGAATAAGGCTCACTTCTCCCTGGAAGGAGATGTTGGCCTGGAGAAGGAAGCATGCGTAATAGACAGCAGGAGTGGTGGTAAAGGGGTTGGTGGACGTTTCTCTTTTCAAAAAAGTAGTATTTGATCTCTTGAAATGTATTGGAAATTGAGTAGGGGTTCACCAGATGGAGAAAAGGTAAAGAACATTCCAGAAAATAGGCACAGCTCATGTGAAAGTGTACTGGGGGTGCACACCTGGGCTTAAGAACATGAAGGAAATGACCCAGGTTACTGAAGATTAGCTGTTCTGGCCTTCAGATCACCCTCCACTCCCAGAATCATCACTTTTCTCCATACCTGTATAAAACAGTTGGCACCAGAGGTTCCCAGCTCATCCCTTCCATTGGTCAACCTGGTAACCTGCTGCAACTGCCCCTCTCCACACCAGGATGGGATGACCAGCACTGTCAGAAGCTCGTGACTTCCTGTCTTTTTAGTGACTCCATTCTCCAGCTTTTTGAATCACAGCTGGCCAAGTAAAGAGAAAGAGGGAGAAAAAAATAAAGAGGAGCTCACACATCCCCAGCCCTGGGATTGTTATCTACAATGAAACCTCTATGAACTGGACTTTTAGCTAGCTAATGTCAGCCTTTGCTTTATTATTATTATTATTATTATTATTATTATTATTATTTATACTAATTTGTTATACATGACAGCAGAATACATTTCAATTCATAGTACACACATAGAGCACAAATTTTCATTTCTCTGGTTGTACACAAAGTAGAGTCACAGCATTCGTGTCTTCATACATATATTTAGGGTAGTGGTGTCCATCTCGTTCCACCATCTTTCCTTCCCCCATACTCTCTTCCTTCCCCTCCCTCCCCTTTGCCCTATCTACAGTTCCTCCATTCCTCCCATGCCCCCCGCAATATGGATCAGCATCCACATATTAGAAAAAATATTCAGCCTTTGGTTTTGGGGGATTGGCTTATTTCACTTAGCATGATATTCTCCAAATACATCCATTTACCTGATTTTATTCTCTTTAAATGCTGAGTAATATTCCATTGTATGTATGTGTGTGTGTGTGTGTATATATATATATATATATATATATATATATATACCACAGTTTCTTTATCCATTCACCTACTGAAGGACATCTATGTTGGTTCCACAATTTAGCTATTGTGAATTGTGCTGCTATAAACATTGAAGTGGCTGTGTCCGTGTAGTATGCTGTTCTTAAGTCCTTTGAGTATAAACCAAGGAGTGGGATAGCTGGGTCAACCAACCAAAAAAATCTTAGGACAGCCTTTGCTTTTAGAGCAAGAGACAATGACAACCAACTTTTCCTAGGAATTTGTTTATTAAAAGGAGCACAATATTCCAGGATACTGCTGGTGCCTGTGTGCATTCCTCAAGTCCCTTCTGCAGCAGCACTATGGCCCAGTGACAAACGGCCTTCCCAGAGCATGACTCAGATGCATTGCAGCCTTCCAAATACCCAGGAAAGAAGTGCATCAATAAACTGCCCAAAGACAGGAGAGGAAAAAATATGTGCACATTTCTAGGAAGAATTCCAATAAGGATACAACGACAACAAAATGTATCATTTTAACCAAAAGATAAACTAATTAAATAATCGAATTAAGCAAAAAATTCATGCATTCTATAAATATATCATTATACTAGATTACTTAACACACTACCTCATTATCCAAAGGTAATTGCGGTTTTATCATGGAAATATGCAACACTGAATCACTAATGCAGCCCTTGAAAAGTGCCTTAATTTAAAAAAAAAAAAGTTTTAATTATCTGGGTATCATTACTGACTGACAGAGATTACATATTGTCCTCTAATCTCCCAGCCTCTTCTTAGCCAGGGTTTCCTACTGTGGCTGTAAGGATTTTGGAATAATGGTAAGCAGAAGAAGAAAAATCAACAGAATCATTTCTGTGATAGTTACATCAATAAACCTGAAAATACTTAGAATAGACTGCAGGGTTCATATTATAATACATAAAGTGCCAGCTTGGATAAGCACCCAGTTTTACATCTAAATGAGACTCTAAGAAGAAACCAACACTTTGGAGCAGAAGTCAGGCACAGTGTTAGGTACTTCCATTAAAATTCTCTCCCTTGAGCCACAGCAACTTGGAAGAGAAATGGCAACATGATATGATGATATAAAGAGCATTAATTTTGGAGTCAGAATTTGTATTCATATCCTGACTGTATCACTGCTCTGACAAATTCCTTACATTTCCTGAGCCTCAATTTATTCATTTCTAAAGTGGAGATAATTACTAACCTTGTAATGTTGAAATGGTGAGGTAAACAAGACAATTCATTTTATACATCATCTGATGAGTGTGTTCCCTTCCCAGCTGACGCAAGGCTTTCCCTATTCCCACTAAATTTCTTCCCGTATTCAGCTAAAACTCTAGATATTTTTTTTCATACCATTGGCAAAGCCACTGTCTTCCCCATCTCCAAACTGCACAATTGATTTCTTTTGGAACCTTAATGTAGGACATTACATTTGTCCCTGTTAAACTGCATCTTTCTGGAACCATCTTTGCTTCTCAGCCTGTTGAAGGGATTTTGAATTCTACATTGTGCCTTATTATCGTATTAAATATCCTTCACCGTTTTATGTCATTGAAAGATCTGATAAGTGTTCATCTCCTGTCTACTTTGATGCCATTAATAAAAATATTGAAGAGAGCAGAATCCGGGGGCAGAGCCTCTGGCATTCAATCAGTGGTCCCCCTACAGGTTGTGACAGAGCCATTCATCAAGCGTCTTGGGTATAGATGTACAACCAGCTGCAAATCCACTTAATTTTTCACTCACAGAGCCCACCATCTTACAGATAATGAAAGACTTCATCAAGTGCTTTATTGGAATCAAAGACACCACGTCTATGGCATTCTCCTGGTCTGTCAACCTCATACTAATAACCCTGTCAAAAAAAGGAAATTAATATAGTTTGGCAAAAACTTAACTTTTAATGAGACCACTGAAGTTAGAAAAGAAGAGTGGCTGATGGCACAGGGATTGTGGGCAGAGGAAAGGCACCCAGACGGCCGCTGAGCTGCTTTTGGCTGGTTGTGTGTTATGCTGATGAGCTGACCCTGTTCCAGGGGTGGGCTCAGCTCTCCCAGTTCCAAACACTGAAAGAAGTTAACAATTTTTTAAGACTAATTTTATCCCAGGCACTAGGCTAAGTTCTTTGCATATGTCTCATTTAATTCTGAAGATAACACTAAGAAATAAGTATTTTTAAAAAATATGTTTTAATTGATGTAACTTTATTTTTTATTTATTTATGTGTGGTGCTAAGAATCCAACCCAGTGCCTCACACATGCGAGGCAAGTGCTCTGCCACTGAGCCACAAGCCCAGCCCCGAGTATTATTTTTTAACACCATAAATTTGGATGTGTTTAGGTGAGACTAAGAGAAGTTAAATAACTGACCAAAAGTCTTAGAAGTTAGTGGCAGGGTCCAGACTCACATCCAAGTCACACCAAGCCCTGCTCTTAATCACTGTGCCCTCCAGATCGGATCCTGTGCCTAAGGGGTGTTGATTTAATTTAACTGAGGATAGAACAGCCTTACCAAGATTTCCAGTCTGTTAATGTATGGTGGGAAGGATTTATTCACTGACCAAGTACTCCACCACCACCCATATCTTCAACACACCCTTTCCCAGTGTCCAGGTGGGAAATCACCCGAAAAGCTGATTCAGTGATTGCTGCTTCCTGACCCCAATAGCATTCTAGGAAATGAGATTTTTAAGAGTTGTTTTGTTGGGATCAATACAAGCCCTAATGAAATAACCCCTGCCTTGTGGCAGAGAGAACCTCACAAGTGGTCAGGGAATTTGCTTACTTCAGATGCAGTCTTTCTTCCCAGGGACACTACCAAAGCTAGGCATTCTAATTCTCTTTTATCCATTGTTTTATTGATTGGATCTGCCCTCTCCCACCCCCACCCTTGCTCCCCTTTCCCACCCTCACACATACCTTTGTGTAGCTGGGTTTCAGTGTCACTGATTAAACTGTAGTCAGATCTCCAGCCTCTTCCTTGGCTTTTTTTCTGGGCCAGGAAGTCATTATGACTCCATTCGCTCTGTTGATGTGATTCATTTAGTCCCTAGAATGCAACCTTATTCTAGATCTTAAGGGTCACCCCATTATCATCACCTGTTCCCCCTACAGAAAGAATGCATGTTGGCACTCAGTGATGACTACACTCTTTTCAAACATTCACAAGCCATTTGTTCTAAGTCCTTAGGAAGTATTAGCATGGCCAAGAGAATTAAGACAACAAAACCCTTGTTTTATAGGAAGCCAGGACTAATTCATTGTGTACACAGACAGCGAATATGTTAGTCATCCATTAGAACCATGCTCTTCAAACCAAGTGACCCTGTAGATCACATTTCCCTGGAGATGCACTGGATATCTGACACCGGGTACATTCCAGGAGAACAGAGATCTCTGGAACAACCTGAATTGCAGCCTTTGGGAATGACCTAATTGATACCATGCCTTCTGAGCACTAAATGCCTTCTCCCCACATTCTCCTTTTTTAAAACAGCTTTACTAATAGTAACATAATTACAGATCATTGTTATTGCCCATTCTTCAGCATATAGTTCAATAAGTTTTAGTTTATACTGCTGTCCAGCCATCAACACAATACAATTTTAGAACAATTTCATCACTCCAAAAAATTCCTCACATCCATTGTAGTCAGTCCCTGCTCCTACTCCTACCCTAGGGAACTTAGATCTGTTTATATAGGTTTATATTTTTTAGAAATATATAAATGAAATCATACAATACAAAGTCCTATGTGTCTAGCTTCTTGACTTAGCATAAGGTCAACCCATGCTGCAGCACATACCTGTAGTCCATTCCTTTTTATTGATAAGCTATAGGCCATTGCGTGAATATGCCATGTTTTACTAAGCCCTTCACCAGGTCATGGGACATTGGATTGCTTCAAATTTTCAGCTCTTATGAATAATGCTTTTTAAACATTCATGAACAACTCTTTGGACATACGTTCTCAGTCCTCTTGGATGGCTTGTGAGGAGTGTGGACTTGGCTGGGTTGTATTTTCAGAAACTGAGCCATATTTTCAAGAGACTGGCAGTTTTCCAAAACCAGCTCTACCACTTTATATTCCAACCTGAAATACAGGGCTCAAGTGCGTCTCTGTCTTCACCACCACTTGGCATTATCTGCCTTTCTATTTTAGTCGTCCTAACGGCTGTAGAGTGATTCCCAGTTTTATTCTGCACGCAGCTCTCCAGGAGATAAGGAAGGGGGACAGTGGAAGGGCTGGAGGTGGTGACAATGGAAGAAAGGGGATGACCTGTCACTGTCACCTTCTGTTTTTCCTCATGTTGAAACTATGCTTAGGACAAACATCGTCTACTTTCCTTATAAGGACATTTTTTAAGCTCTTAACATCCTTTTTCTCAGCATTAATGGGCTGAAATACAGTGGACACCCCATTCTAAAGTGCTGTAGTATAGCTTGGCTCTGTAAAATCCATGGATGCTTTTTAAAAACCTGAATTTTAGCTAGTTTTAGATAGATTTTTATCTACTCCCACATCCAATTCTTTCATCAGAACCGCTGACAGGAAACAAAATTGACTGGATTGAATTCACTGCCTCTGAGTATCCTCTGATGGAGGGTGTTATATGACATTAAAGTAGCTACACAGCAAGAAGAGAGGAGCAGTAACAGAGCAGAAAAGACCATTTATAATCCAAAAACTGAATAACCAGACCCTCACTTAGCTAGTATTGTCTCTTGCAATTCAGTTTGTCTTATCTCTCTTTACAGGTACGGGTATATTTTAGTTAGCTTTTTGTCACTGCAACCAAAATACCTGACAAGAACAACTTAGAGGAGAGAAAGTTTATTTGGAGTACATGGTTTCAGAAGTCTCAATCCATAGACAACCAACTCCATTGCGTTGCTCTAGGCCCAACATGAGGCAGAAGGGCCCAGGGGAGGAAAACGGCTCGGCTCCTTGTGGGGTCAGGAAGTGCAGGGAGGGTGGGGCACAGGGAAAGTGAACCCTCAGGACATGCCCCCCAGTGACCCACCTCCTCCAGCCATGCCCCACTTGCCTACAGTTGCCCCCCAGTCCATTTAAAGTAGGATGGATTAGGTCACAGCTCTCATAATCCAATCATTTTATCTCTGAATATTCCTGCATTAACACAGGAGCTTTTGGGGGACACTTCCTATCCAACCACAACAGGACAGGCTCACATATATATTTCAGTTTACTTTATACTTATAGAAATATGCTAACGATGAATTTTGATAACTGTCATTTCATTTACAATACTGAGATCATCAGTCATAGAATATAATTGATCACAAATTTTATGATCTCAAAAGTTGAAAGAAAATAATTTGGAAAATTATTTTACAGCTGTAAAAATCCTGTATGGTTAGCAAAATATAAACAAAAAGTGGTCTCTATACTTTTTAAGATGCAGAGCACTTTTATGTACTAATAAAATTGCAGTCTTCAGATGCTATTAGCACATCATCACATCTCCAAGAATAACTTCAGATGTGGGATATTTTATTTTATAACAAATTATTCCTTCAGTAATCCCAATGATTGGATTTTTGAGAAATGCAAACGAAATTTCTCCTATGAAAACCCAATTTCCAGCAAGATATACTTAAAAGTAACTTACAGGGAAATTGATTGGTTGGGTTTTTGTGTCTTTTTTTAATCGTCTAGAGCAATGTTTATGTGAAAATATAATCAGAAAATTAGTACCTTCATCAAGAGGTAATTCAGAGAGCTTTACAAGTAAGCTTAAGATTCTCGTTGATTACAAAAGAAGGCTTTGTGCCTCCAGAACCCTTAAATACTCAGAGGCAATTATGCCATTAAGGTCTCTCTTCCATGCAAAGATTATCTCATTTCCTCACAATTAGTATTTCCTGTTTATTGAGACAGACTGTATTAGAAACACATATTTCCTCCTCCTTACTCTTCCTCAATATCCCTTGCTTTCTCTGAAGATATATAATTTGGAACCTCTTTTCCTTCCTATAGGTTAATATAATTGTATTTTGTTGGCATCTATGAAACAAACTGTTAGTTGCTGATTACCTCATAGCCATTACTTTGAAAAGTAATTAGAGAAAGAAGATTTGGAAAATCTAGTCAGAAAGATTTTTTTTAGATGAAGGAGTAGAGGTAAAGAGGAATTAGAATTGGTGAGAGGTAAGGAAGACCTGTATCACCTGTGGTAAGACTGTGTGTAGAGGTAAAGGTGCTGAAGTTCAGAAGGAGCAGAAAATTCCTCAGAGTGGCAAGGGAAAGAAATAAGATGTGGGAATCCTTTTCCGTCCCTTCTTGCCTTTCAGAGACATCTCCCTGCTTGTCGGTTGTCCACCTTGAAAGGGCTCAGGGCCGAGATGTCAGGGGTGACCTCCTAAGTGTGCTGTGCACTAGATGCTAAGAGGGGCCCTAGAGTGCAAGGGTGCTGGATCCGACTTCCCAGAGCGTCGGGTCCTGTTGGTCAGGTAAGACACACACACGTAAAAGGAGAGCTAGCTGTATACGCCAGATGGATCAAAAGTGTTGATAGCAGCCTTCAATACTAGAGAGATTCAGGGAAAGAGGTGGATGGAATTTAAGTTGAGAGAGGAAAGCTTTGGGAGGATCTTGATTTCATCTTTATAAGATTCTGATGAGAAGGAGAGTGAGGACCTTCTAGAATATGAAGAGGTGTGCATGTGTGGGGCAAAGAGATCACAAAAGAAAGGGCTGGGGGTGTGGAAAGCATAGTTTTTGATTTAAAAATCTCCGCAGAGACATCCATAATGGCACCTTTAAGTAGCAAAGATAATATCCAAAATATTGCTAATAGGGTTATTCAGGGGCAGGATAAGAAAGTTTTAAGTTTCTGTTATACTTAAAGAGAAATATGTTAATACACGCTAGAGATCATGAATTTATAGGGTGGCTTCCTAGTCATTCTCATTTAATCCTCAGGAATCCTTTTTAGACTGGGAAGGCTGTGTAGGCATGAATATTTAGGTATATAGATGGATGAAAAAGAAAAAGGGAGAACACACACACATTCTTTTTTTCATAGCTCACAGCTTGCTTAACATGGTGGCTATGTACGAAAGACATCCAGTAATTATTCGTTGAATGAGTATTACGGTTCCCTTTATATCACAATTCCAAAGTAGAAGGAAAGAGAAAGAACCAAACATCAAGTCTCTGCTCCTAAGTTCCTCCCTTCCACCCAGACATGGATTATTGTATTTCAATAAATGAGAGAAAATGTCATAATCAAAATTTGGATGCAAGTTCAAATGAGAATCTCTGGAATTGTAGAATTGAGATAGGATGACCTACAGGTACATATGCCTTGAATCTCAGGTGGAACGTGTTTAGGAATTATTATTGGGAAAGGAGAGAGCTTTCATTTTTAATTGCAATTATAGTTCAATAGATGAGAACAAATCTTCTGGTGGGACAGACCAGAACTTCCATTCTTGCTATTTAAGAACACCAGAGCTCCTGGGAACACTACAGTTTTGTTAGAAGAGGCTACCCTGAAGTCAGAGAGCACTATGGACTTAAATGGGAGCTGCTCTCTTTAGTTGGCAAATATCTAGAAAGGAAAAGGGGAATCATCTAACTTCCCAGAATGGAAGGGGGTTTCAAATGCAGTACAAAGTTCTTTCCTCCCCTCCTTAAATAAAAGTCCAGAAATAAAAAGGATGCAGTCCCATGACAGCAATAACTAAACTCGCTGTGCGCTCACCACTGCTGCATGTGTGATCTCTGGAGAATTCCAGCTACATGTGCTATTTCACGTCTGTCAGCTAAATCTGAATCCCAAAATATAACAAATGCAAAATGTGACACTGAGGAACATTATGTGGATTTGTGATTTTCCCCAGAGGACTTAGTCCAGCCAGCAATAAATGGATTGAGATTTCATGCAGAACATGGAGACAGACGGTCGCTACATGACTTTTCTTCGTGACTTGACATGCATTCTTGCAGTTTCATTAGTGTTTTCCATATTGTGGCTACCGAAAATGACAGTGAAAATGGAAATTGTAGGATAACAGGATCTTTTAAAGCATGTGGAACAGTCTATAAACAAAAAAGAGGCACAAACTATATTTTCAACAATAAAGGAAACAAAAAATTATGAAATGCTTCTCTGAAGCAATATTGTATGAGGTTACTTAAAATGTCTACTCAGTTGTGTATGAAGAAGAGTTCTCTAGTTTTAATATTAAGTGAAAAAAAATTGAGGTAAAAATTATACATACAGTATGGCCACCACAAAACATAACCACAAGAGAAAAATGAAAGAAAATATAACCAAATGTTAATAGCCTGTGGATAACTTGTTGTCTTGTTTTTTCTCTGTATTTTATAAAGTACCTGCAATGGGAAAGCAATATTGTTATAATCAAAATGTTGTTCAATTTCTAAAAAAGAAAAAATGTTTAATTTACAGCATATTAAATTCATTCAACATGTTTAATTTATATCACATTAAATTTAAAAAGAAAAAGAAAAAAGTCTAAGTGTGCTGACTTTCAACTTTTCTAGGACATGTATTCTGAGGTGAGATGTTCAGTGCACAGTCGTGTCATGATATTTTCTGTCAGAATTCCCACAACTAAACCTAGACAGTGACATAACATTATAGCATTGTCACTCAGCACAAATAGTTTCCTACTGCCCAGATTTGCAGTGGGGTGTCTGAAGTTGTCCTAATTAACACTGGAGAAAATTCCTGGAGGCCCCTGTTGTTTCAATAACATGTTTTGCCTCTGACCCACATTTCTCCTATGATAGTTGTAACAAAAACCATTTTTGAAAACATGCAGGGGGCAGGCAGGGGATGTAGCTCAGTGCTTGAGCACTTACTTTGCATGCGTGAGACTGTGGACTCGAGCCTCAGCACCAGAAAGAAAGAAAGAAGAGAGAGAGAGAGAGAGAGAGAGAGAGAGAGAGAGAGAGAGAGAGAAAGGAAAGAAAGAAAGAAAGAAAGAAAGAAAGAAAGAAAGAAAGAAAGAAAGAAAGAAAGAAAGAAAGAAAGAAAGAAAGATTTGTGTCAGTCTACAACTAAAAAAAAAAAAAAAAAAATTTAAAAACCAAAACATGCAGGACTGAGGCTGTAGCTCAGTGGCAGAGCACTTGCCTAGCATGTGTGGTGCACTGAGTTCAATTCTTAGCACCACATAAAAATAAATAAAGGCATTCTGTCCATCTATAACTACAAAAAAATGAAAAAAAAAACATGCAGGGCTAGGATTGTGGCTCAGTGGTAGAGTGCTTACCTAGTATGAGTGAGACACTGGGTGTGATTCTCAGCACCACATATAAATAGAAATGTTTGTTTCTTATGTACTGGAACTCTGCAGTTGGAACCATATTCGTATGCTCACATATATAGTTATTTTTTCTTAGTTAATGGTTTGACTCTGCAGCTATCCACTCATTCTCCCCAATATCATTAGCTCTTTTAGTCAAGTTTCCCCTCTGAATCCTCCAACTAATTTGTGGCAGAAAGTCGGTATTGTTTTTTGCATTGAACTGAATAACCTCAATTTCTTAAAATAACTAAATTCCAAATATATTATTATTACTTTATCCTTTGTAACCACTGGGTTCCTTGTGCACTCCCTTGTTAACTTGTACCCAAGCAGTAATGAGAACCCTACGGAATTCTCCTTTACCACAGTAACTGTTGCTTTGGGTCTTTTGTTGAAAACCAAAGGTTTACAGGTGATTGGTCGTGCTGCCTAGAGCAGTAGGATCCCACTGCTTTAGAATCCTCATTAAAAAGATCATCAGAAGTTGAGCTATTCTCACTCAAGGAAAACCTGGTTGCCTTTGGACTTGACTGTTCCATAATGACTGGCTTTCTTTGGAATATTCTCTGTGATACTATGTGGCAAATTGGATTTCTCATTGTTAGTGTGGGAGTTTCCAAGCCAAATGTTACCTTCTCTATTGCTCCAGTATTAGCCAACTTGGATGAAATCTTCAGTGGAAAAAGTTTTCTGTCTCTGGTCAATATATGTATTTTCACAGAGAATTCTGTGACACTTAAAATGTGCACCCTTCACAGAGTGCTTGGTCTAGCTAATGGACTCTGAGGGTGCATGGTAATCTTGACCCACAAAAATGAGGACTTGTTCCTCATTTAGGTCTTTTGACCTAAAACTTGAAGACTGCTATGAACCTTATGAAAAACTGAACTATTTCAATAATTTCAGATGGCTGAGACCCAATAGAAACATTTTAAATATGATCACTCAAAATAAGAGGCACCATCCTAAGAAGCATGACAGTTGCATAAGCAATGGTGTAGCTAAGGTCCCAAGGTGTAGATGTGAAGAGCAAGAGGAGCATGTCCAATGGCAAAGAGCAGGCTCAGAGTCAGGTACAAATCACAGCCATGGTGCCTCTTGGTAATGTGACCTTAGACAAGTTACTCTGCATTTCTGAGTTTCAGGTTTTGCAGCTCTCAAATGCAAATGAAAATGTTATATTAAGGAAAAAATGAGATATTAATACATGTATAATGCCTAGCACAACTATAATATGGAACTAGAACGTAGCAAATGTTCAGTGCATGGGAGTTATTGTCTACTGTCTTCTGTAAGATGAGGTCATTTCTGATAAACAGAAAGAAAAAAAGGAGCATTACCCACTGTTCTTAATATAACTTATCATTCTATGTTAATTTACTATCATTTTATCTACCCACACTCTCCTTGGTTGTTGAATAGGAGGCAGCAGTGGAGCACCAGTAGAGAGGGGGGAGCACCTCACTTTCCCTCCCATTAGAGATTAAACAGTGTGGTTGAGACCTTTTAAAGTAGGTCTAATATCAAACTAGGAGCTAGAAATCAAACACATTCCTACCAGGATAAGCTACTTTAATGAGAGATCTTCCAAGGCTACCCAGATCTCTTTATGTAAAGCACCAGCTTATTTTTTGACATGATTAACTTTATGAAAATGACCAAGTCCTCATTTTTGTGGGTCAAGATTACCATGCACCCTCAGAGTCCATTAGCTGGATCAAGCACTCTGTAAAGGGTGCAAATTTTAAGTGCTTTCTATTCTCACAACCTTATTCTTCATCTTCCCAACACTGGATACTGCCATTAAAGTTTCCTCATACTCTAGATGAGAAAACCGAGATCAAAGGAGTCACTTGCCCAAAACTGAGCTGTGGAAGAATGAAAAGCAACAACAGGGGTTGCATCAGCTCAGTTTTACCAGTTGTTTGTTTTTTAGTGCCAGTTTGTCAAAATAATTTGGAGTGTCTTTATTACAATAACAGTATTTCTTAGCAGGACTCAGGGTCCCAGGGTAGCACCATCAGCACCAGGTCCAGTCACCTCCTGGGAGAAGGCAGTGGAAATTTTATGGGTGGGATTTATAACCAATAGAAGCCTTGGGCAAAGTAATTCAGAATAAGAATAAAAGGGAATCAGAAAACATACTGTACTTAGACTTGCAAAATACCTTTGAAAAGGTTACTGTTGGATTTTTCTGAGATGGGGGAATACTTTGATCTTGATGCTTAAGCAAAAGAAACAATGCCAGAATGTAAGGGCATTTCTGTGGGTCGTATAAATAATGCTGCCTGCAAGTAATCAGCACTGGGACCACACTTACTTAGCATATTTATAAATCATCTGAAAGGAGTACATAGTGAAATTTCCAGATTTGAAAAAAAAAAAAAAAAAAAAAAAAAACCTGCTAAGCTCTTCCAGGTAGTCAAATGCCAAGCCGGTTAATATAAATGCAGAAAGACAATGCAGGGATACGTGAGTGGGCTGAAGGATGGCAGATGGGCTTCTGCGTGGACAACTGTAAAATAAGGAATTTAAGAAGAAATAATTCAAACCGTTTCCCAACATTAAAGGGTCTTGAACTATCAGCTATTCCAAAATTAAGAGATTTTAGAGTTAATGTACGCCTTTCCCCTAGTTACTCCTACTGCAGCTGAAGAGCCAGACAGAAATTAGGTGTACTTAGAAAGGACATTTTTAAAGTGGGCATGGAAGGCAGAAAGCTGCCTTCTGCTCAGACATACAGCCATTGGTCCACTTATGCCTGTGATATTGTACACCACGTTTTCAACTAATCTTAAAGAGTTGTAATAGGGTGGGAGATGGCCCACAGAAAGTCAACTAAAATGATCTGCGGGAAAGAGAAGCTGCTTTGGGGAAACAAATTTGCAAAGATTAGGATTTATCAAATCATAGAAATAAGGTAGATGTCGCCATTTACCTTGGTTAAGAGGCAGGAGACAGAGGGTGGGTGGAAAAGGCAAAAGGCAGAGTGCTGTTTAAAAGCTAAACCAATTTAGTCGGAAAGGCTGACAAGTAGGCAAATAAAATTCAAGGTAGCACAGGATACGGGTAAAGAATTGCCTACCCCTGCGCCTTAAAACTTATAAAGAAGGGGAAAAATTACACAATCAGCAATGACTTTGGAAACCATTTACCCAACAAGAGTTGTTATATACCAGGACCTGGGTAGGAAAAGGGTAAATACCTTTTTTATGAGTGGATTTACAATATGTTGTTTAAAAACTCAGTTATATTTAGAGATCTGCCCAAACTTTGCAGTATATACTTTTGAGAAAGATAAGTTTTATAACCAGACAAACTTGATTCAGACAGAGCCAGCATGTACTAGCTCTTGGGTGAGCAACTTAACGACTCTGTGCCACAGTTTCCTCATCTGCAAAGTGAGAAGACATCTTCTAGATAGAGATGCTGGGAGGTTGGGAGGGGTAGTATTTGTAAAGCACCAGAACAAACTGGGGATGGAGGCTCCCTGCAGTTCTCAGTTCCCTTGACAGGTGCCTTTGCAGTCAGACTAAAAATCTTGACCCAGAGAGACTCAGTCAAGTAGGCAGTGTTCGATTCTAACTCTAGTGTTGCTGCCTCCATCTTTATTAATATCCATTCTTTCCTATTCATTGAGCTCTTCTTTTGAGCATTGCTTTAGGTTTGGGGAAAGAATAAGGATAAGCACACATTGGGAGGGGATGCACTAAGCCTGTAAGTAAAGTTATTTCAAAGAATGAAACAAGAAGGTCATAGGGTAGAATATGCTGGGGGCTGGGGGTGAAGCTCTTTGGTGGGCCAGCAGGGAAAGTCCTTTCTGTGGAGACATGTTTGAGCAATGGGAGGATGAGATGTCTCTGGTTATCCCAAAAGCATTCCAGGCAGATGGATGGGCAGGGCTGGAAGCTCCAAGGTGAGAATGAATATGGGGTGTTCAAGGCATGGTTTCTCAGGCCTGCATAACAGAGATCCTGAGTGGAGAGGGAGAGGCAAGGACTTGGATAGAGACAGAGGGAACCAGACCCAATGGCTTTGAGGCCAGGTGAGGGCTCAGATTTTATTCCAAGGGCAATAGGAGGCCATTGAAAAGTTTTCAGCTGGTTAGTGATAAGAGTTTGTATTTCTGAAGGGTCTCAAGGCTGCTGTGTAGAACGGGACTCTGGACAGCAGGAGTCCAAGGAGAACTCTCACTGCTTCTTCTTTCCACCCAGACCTGCTGGCTGCTACTCCTTCCTTTCCTTTCTGGACCTGAGTGTCCCTCTGCCTTCACACTCCATCCTTCACAGGGGAAGAGGGTTAACTTTGCACAAATCTTTTTGCACTCCTCATGTTTTAAGACATATAAAAATGATTTCTTTTTCTCAAATGAAATAGTTAACCCAAATACATGTTGTTTCAGGTTTTAAAAATCAATTTGATTGGCCACAGGAAACGCATTTTGGCATCTCTGGGAGACAGGCTGCACGACGATCCTCCACAGAAGCCCCCTCGGTCCATCACCCTCAGGGTAAGTGCCGCCATGTTCATTTTGTTCTCTTCCCCTCCCCCCAATAATTATTTTGTGCAATAAAATGACTGAAGCAATAGATCAAGAAATATAGGCTGTTTTCGACGTAGCTTATCTGTATAAAAAACAATCTTCCTTTAAAACAGGATTTGTCTTTCTCAGTTACTTAAATATATGTTTTAGAGATTTAGACATTTATCTCTAATGGAATTCAGGCTGACAAACCACACCTCTAAAGAACCACACCTGTATCCCACATTCCCATCTACACCCAGAGAGAGGAAATGAGTTTTCTGTGAGACTCCTCAAGCCCACAGAAAGGAAATCGATCAAGGACCACAGTTAAGTAAAGATCAATTTAAATTTAACCTCAGGGTCTTCTGTTTTCAAGAAGTGAAAATTGGCCATTTTTACTCACTTCAAAAATTAAGAATAGAGAATCCAAAACGTTATTTCATAAATCATATGTCTCCCTTTCAGCTACGTTTTAGAGTTATGGGGTAGAAAACCCAGAGAGAAACCCAGAAGGTAAAGTGGAAGGGCAAGGAGGACAAGAAGGAAGGGGTAGAGAGAGATGATTCCAAGCAAATGGCCGAGGCAGGGAGTCGCCGCCAGCTGCTGGTTTCATGAACCCTACAGATAGTTTCTAAAATTCATCAAAAAGCCAAGATCTCTCTGGCAAGTGAGAGAGTCCCCACTTGATTTCTCTGTGTTCAGTCTGGCACTTGCTCGCTTCTGATTCCCTTCCTGCAGGTATCAGAAAAAGTAGCCATAACAAGCTGAACAGAAGCGGGGCCCTTAGACATAACTGCCCGTGTGAACTGGCTCTTATCATGAACTGCAGCGAGCGGCAAGCGAGTGGCAAGGCGGCCGAGGGTCAGGCAGGGCAGGAGCCGTTAAGATGTTAAGTGTGACTGCACTTTGAAGAAGAAGAAAACATACAGAGTTCTCGGGGGATGCAAGAGAATTGTCTTCAGGAGGGAGCCAGGAGGAAAAGCCATCACTTGGGGAGCTAGGATACACCACTTAAGGACTTGGGAACAGTGAAAGTAGAAATAGGACTCATCTTTCCCCCTCCAGAAGAGGAGCCTCCTGTAAACTGGGTAGAGGGTGATGAAGCTAGAAAGGGCTTATCCACCCGCCCTGCCCTCCGTTTGCTACATGGAAGGGGAGGAAGCCATAGGCACCATCAGTGTGGTCATGCTGAACCCCCAGCTACACACTCTGCTCCCTGGCCTTTTCCTTTTAGCCTCTTGCCCTGACTCCCCAGAATAGACTTAAGGGAACAGCAAACTGATCAAAGACAGAGATTCCCAAGCAAAAGTTTAGGACCTAAATCTGTGCAGGGAGGTCCATAACATGTCAGGGAGAAGTGGTCTACAGATTAGGCATGATCCCAGTCCTCTTCTTACCTGCCAATGCTAGAGCCCAGCCTACTGCCTCCCCTTGCCTTACACCTGGCCAGTTTCCAGCTTGAGTTGTCTTTGCCATTGGAAAGTATCCTCTGTCATATATGCATTGCTCTGCAGTCTGTATGTCGTGTGACATGCTGTGTTGCCATTGTGTCCTCTTCCCGGTCCTGTTGTCAGACCACTCTTTGGTGGAGGATCAAAACCCATTGGGTCCCATTTTAGCTTCTCATCATGGCACCTACCATGGTGAAGACACACTCCTGCAGTTCCCTTGTAAACACATGTGATAGTGTGCCGGGTGCCTAGCAGAGGTGGGCCTCCCTCCTGAGGTCATCATCCATGGTGCTGGTTTAAGAAAACAGAGCCTTATTCTTTGTACTTTAAACTTTTGACCGGAAATACTAGTGAGGGGTAATATTGACTTGATAATGCCATTAATAAAATAAACAGTGAAATATCATCCATTCCTTTCAGTTGATTTAAAAAACGACTCCCCACCCCCCACAGTTTGTCTTGTCAGTATTTCGCAGTTTTGAAACCAAAGGTGAGCCACAAAAACATGGTATTTATTTCATGATGTATTTCCATTCAGGAACCCAGTGGTAATCACACTCCTCCTCAGTTGTCTCCATCACTTAGCCAAAGCACTTACACCACTGGTGGCTCCCTAGACGTTCCTCACATTATCATGCAGGGCGATGCAAGGAGGAGAAGAAATGAAAACTACTTTGATGATATTCCCCGATCAAAACTGGAGAGGCAGATGGCCCAGGTAAGGTGTTCAAAAGCCTCTGTGATGTTTTGCTTTCACCTGTACCAGGTAATGCACTCAAATATTGAACAGTAGCTTATAACTGGAATTTTACCATTTTATAAAGTGTCCTTCATTCCCTGCTCTCTTGAACTAGCCTGGAACAGAGTTTCCAAAGAGAGGAATGTATATACATATCATTGTTATTCATTCCTACTGAACAAATCATGCCTGATGTCATTGCACCCCCAAGTCTTTGCTCTAAAGGGAATAATAGTGTGTCAGAATCCAGTCATCATAAAAATAGGTAATAAAACTCCAAATTTTAAAATGTTGGTTGGTCGGATAATAGGGCAGAAGTTGGAGAGGGGACTAACTCCATATAATGTTAATTTCCTCCCAAGCTGACATGTTTTTTTAGACTTGTGCTACTGGGACTAGTGGCATTATCTCCGTCACCTTGAATAGTTGATATTGATAGTGCTGCCTGACACAGAAGATTGAAAAGAGGGCTCTGTCACTTTTAGACCTTTCCTCAGAAGATTCAGTAGCCATAGCTAAACAGTGGTTCTGTTCTGAAGGTACATTAGAGGGTTAGCTAGCTTTGCAGCTTTGCCCTGCGATTCAATGATCTGCTGTATTGACAATTATTGGCAGAACCAACTCTTTTCATCCTCATTCTAAGTTCAAAATGATGTGCTAAGAGTCTCTTTCTGCCTCCCACACCTGAGATGAGAATCTCGAGGTGAAAATTTGACTGTAATTGCTTTGCCTTGGTTGTTAAAGATTTTTCTCAACTGTTTGGTGAGATTCTGTTTTTAAAAAGCTTTTGATAAACATTCCGCACTGCAGCTCACAAAAGAAAAATGTGAAGAGAATGTTCTAGAAACCATGGCTATTCTGCCTGTAAATGCCTTGGAGAGAGAGGAACTGGAATACTGTCTCCTTTCCACTCTCAATATTGAATCATTCTCAGGGAGTGGCATTGTTGGGATTATGGATAATTTCTTATTGAAGGGAGATGGAAAATATAGGACAAATAAGAAAAGAATAATTTTCCCAATCTCTGTTGTTATGTATTGTCTTTAAATCTTTATTATGTTTTCAATGAAGTTTCTTTTAAATAAGGAGTAGGAAAGCTTTCCCCCCAGGGTATTCGTTCTTTTTCTGCTATTTGTTAGTATTTGTGGATCACATACATGGTTCAGTATCTTCAGTGACAGCATTTCAGGAACTCAGCTTATTTTAACCTTGAACCATATTGTCTTCATGTATTAGTTCAAACCTGGACTTTCCTGAGCCCTCGTCTTCCCTGGGGAAAGCAGTATAGTTGTTTAATGAGCATTAGCTATTATTGACTGTGTCAGCTTCAGTGACAGAATTACCTGTCTCAGCTGCTCCTATAATTTATGAAATCACTCCACATAGGGCAGTTTTTTTTTTTTCCAAAGAAGAATTAATTATTCTTCTGCCTGTGTCTGAACACACAGAGATAATCTATCAGGATTGCTCCTTTAATTCCTTCCAGAGGTTCCCAAGCAGGGACAGGGGTACTTTCTGAACAGCCCAAATCTTAGTCCTAACACTGCAATCAGAAATGCATCCCTTTTAGCAGTTGTCTTACCTTCAGAAAATTGAATGAACTTTCATCTGCCCAGGTAAAAAAAGCAAAAAGCGGAGTGAGATAAGCAGGCTGATGTGATGCAGTGAGCTGTGTCGCAGCTGCGTGTGTGCCTGTTTACACGGAGTCAGCTAACTAGGGTCGAATGACTGATGCAGACATGGGCTCCATCAGCAACCAAGAGCTTATTAGAAGCTTTCTAAAATCCTGCAGTTCAATACAGCACTTTAGCTGCAGAGGAAATAGGAGATGGCACTACAGGAATCTGATCAATAAGAAAAAAGGATTCTGGGATCTTTAGATTGTGTTAATTGCCGTTTTTAAATTTGTTCTGAGAATGTCCTTACACTGAAAAAGCAAAAAAACATGGAGAAATGAATTTATCCCTCTTAAAAACAGTGTCGTTTCAAAGCTTTAACCTGTCAAAACATGGAACACTCGGTCATTTTGTTGTTGAACAGCTGTATTCATGTGACTTTTCTACCTCGAAAGCACTCAGTTGATGTTTTTTCTTATTTTCTTTATTCTTCTAATAATTTTTTAAATCATTTGCTTTTTAATCATCTGAAATATTGGCTCTAGACCATGTTTTTCCCTGGAGTTATATGTTAAACCAAGAAAGTTGTGTCTTCCTAAAGACCTGAATTAGCAATTAAAATCCCCATAAGCATGCAGCTCCCTAGTTACACCTCCTCCCAACTAGAGCTGTGTCTGTGGCTTCTCTCCAGGGGTTGCTCCCAAGAGGCTTACTGTAGCTTGGTTAATGCTTGCCTAATCCACCTCTATTTCCCACTAAAATGCAGAAGTCCACCTTCAGGCTTGCTTTCTTACCTGCTAAAAGAAAGAAGAACTCAGTTAAGAGAAAAATCACCAGGACAGATTGATGTTCTTGGAAACCCTTCCGCTTCTGCAGGTTCAGCTGAGCTTGCCCTGGAGTGGTTTGGAACTCTAATCCTCAGCCAGAACCCCTCAGCTCCTGGTGGCAGTGGTAACCCACAGGAGTTTTGCCTTATGAAGGTCTACTTCACAGATGTTTGGGGGTGCTTTACTTAAGTGAGAAAACAATGCTGAAAGTTCATCAATTTAATGTCCATTCTACCTGTTAAGTTTATTTGTTAGCAAATACTTAAAATGTTTTCCCCTATTCATTCATGATAATTATTATTCAGTGTTGTTTAACTGCTTGTTTTTAGTGTGAACCAATATTTAAAATACCTGTCTTGGAATACAGGAGATTTGCTAATATTTGACTGTCATTTGCTTTTGTTCTGGTATAAGCAATATGCAGGAGTTGTCTTAAGAAACAAAACTGAGCTCAGTGCTAGTAGCATATTTTCAACCACTGCATGTAATGATGTAGGCCTATCTGAACAATAGGCTTCCTACTATGCTGAAAACATAGCTTCTCTGGCCTATAATTCTAAGTTGGTCTCATTAGCCTAAAAGGTTCTGAGGTGCTTCCCCATTTCCCTACCCTAATAAGTGAATATTGCACTCATATTTATATAATTATACCTTAATTTACACAGTGCTTTTAAATTTCTAGAGTATTTTGACATCTGTTTATCTCATTTTAGCATGAACAAGGTGTCTTCCACACTGTTGATGTGCACTTAGCACATGGCAGACGAGCATTTAACTCTGAGTTCTGTGGAAATGAGATAGTAAATATAAATATGGGAAAGACACCAGAAGGAAGAAACTATTTTCACTATTTAGAGCCTAATTGCAATCCTTAGAAGTTTTCCTCAATGATGAGAAGTCAAAGGACTCTTCCAATGAATAAAGGAGGGTGATGGAATTAATAAGGTTTAGGGACCACATTCTCCTCCGACTGATGAAAGAAGGAAACATAGTTTTCAAATGCTGAAGCTTATGACTATTGATAGAAGACTTTGATTTATGGAAATACATATGAAAAAGTGAAATAGTATGTGTATTTTCACAAAGTAGAAAAAACTCCTCAACAATAAGAGAAATACTTACCTTTTTATAAACTTTAGCTTAAATATTAGTGAAAAAATCCATAACATCCAAGTTCTTCTGTTTTGAATGCTCTCATTGAGATACCCACAATATTGCCTGGGGCAGTATTTCAGGCCTGCTTAAGGCTTTTTCCAAATTGTGTCTAAATCATTAGAAAGTCAATGCAGTTGGCAGTCTAATATTTCTTCATCTAAACAGTAGCACTTAATAAGTATGACTGGATCAATTACTTAGTTATTTGAAAGCACTTTACATATATTAGTTCTACAAATGTTCATTCTTTTGATATTATTAAAGGAAGAGAACCATGTGGAAGTGCTGCTATGGCCAGGTCCCTGCCTGGAATTCCACACACAGTGTCTTATTTAATCCTCACAACAGCCCGTGAGGAAGCCGAAGTGGGTGAGTGCTGTGCCTCACAGCAGGTAAATAGTAACTGTGTGACCTGGACCAAGTCGTGTGGTGTCTCCAAACTTCAGTTTTTTTGTCTTTGAAATGTGGATGAGGCCTGCTTCTCAGGTGTGTGTATATCAGATAATGTATGTGAAATCATAATTAAGCTGCAAAGTGATGGACAGATGGGTAGGGAGGTAGGTAAATGACTATAAATTCTAACATACCATCTGTGGGTCCCTAATTCAAAGATCCTTGACTCATTGCAAGAACAATTAATGCCAAAAGCAAGTGGTCGGATGGCTGTAGCATTCTATAAAGACCATCTTTTTATTCCAGTGTTATCCATACTTAGAATGTATATTAAGAGTGGAATTGGAATATTCTTTTTTATTATCTTAATTATGTAAATACAAAGTCCACAATACAGCATACATCATGATACAGAGGGATCAGCCCCAAATACCCTCAAAGCCAGGGATAGCATAGGATAGAAGGAATCCTCCATCAATTCAAGTTACACAAGTATGTCACAAAAGATACTTTATGTTAATAACATGCTACTACTATAACATGGTTTCATAAGACAGTGAGAAGGAGAGGAATTTTGCCTTAAATAAAACTTAGAACTTTTTAAAAATACATAGTACACAAAATAGTTAGCTAGAGAAGTATGAATATTCCAGAAAGCCTTGAGGCAAACACCTATCTCTCTCTGGAAAGTGAAGAGATTGTAATTTATCCTACTCTATTGGTCTTGAGGAAAAAGGCCTGTTTTTCCTCAAAATTCTACCCATCACTCTGGCATTATGGGAATTTACAGAATGAACCTTCAGAAAATAATACAGCTAGATTGAAAGGAACAGCATTTAATGAAGTGATTTCCCCCTGAAACTCAACAAGTTTTCTTATTACTGTTAACAGCAGAAAAATTTTCAAGTCTGTAAGTTAGTGGCTAGTTTTTCATTTAGATCTTCATCACATAGCTGCCACTTGGAAAGCCTCAGCCTGTCCAAGATTTCCAAATTTTCCTCCATGAAGGTCTAAAGAGCAACTCCTAATATTTAAGCACAGACAGATAAAATATAACCAAAAAAGAAGGTGAAGAATTAACCCTGAAAGCTCTTCCATCAGGAATTTCCAACTTGACAGCTTGTCGGTTAACAAGCTGATACCCCACCCCAGGGACCATTGGAAATGTGGGTAATGTCTTGCCCTGTTTCAAGTCAAGAACTCTAGACCAAACGCCACCCATGACCAAAGGCATCACACCAAGCAGAAGTGGAAGAAGTGCCCTCGTACTTGGAGCTTAGACCTGAAGTCTGCACACCTTGTTAATTCACATGGTTAGTTCATTGCCTCTTCTCAAAATGCATCCTGCCCTCACTGTGACCATGTAGGGATTGGGAAGTTCAGTCCAATTAGTGTATTATAAATCTTGTACATCACCCTTAAATAAATAATCAGAAGAAATGAGAAAGCTGCTCGGATGGATTCTTCTTAGGTTTTGATACTCATCTTCCAAGTCTGGATTCTTCTGTTTTCTGTCAAGTCCCCCAAGGAAGCAAATGAGATGGCTGGGATTTGTCCTGACAGATCCCAGTCGGACCTAAACAGCTCAAGTTCTTCTGCTAGGAAAGCTCTGATGTTGCCACCTTCCATCCAAGTGTTGGGGCTTGATCCAGGTGACTGCTTCCAATTAAAACTTGACTGTGTGTGTGTGTGTGTGTGTGTGAATCAATACAAGAGAGTCTGTCTTCAACTGAATAAATAAGAAAGATGACAATATATGAAAGCCTATTTCAGTGGACTTGACCTTGTGATTTTTAGCAGTGCCTTAGGCCTGCTGACATTGAGCAGCTTGTTCTCAAAGAAGCACACCAGGCTATTTTTCAGCTTGTTAAGTTTTTTGAAAGTTCTTCATTACATTCAGTCCAGTTCTTGAGTCCACAGGTCAGAGTTTTGACTGTTATGATCTGACCTTGCTAAATTTTAAAGGGTAGAAGAATTCTTTTATTCTCCTTCTCCCTCTTCCTGTTCTTTTTCCAGTGTTGAAGAGGTTTTTTAATGTCTGAAGGAAATACGGCTGATTGTGCAGTTCTGCCTCCATTAATTCTTTTGGTATATGACTGAAATAAGATATCAGTAAGGACTCTATCTCCAGATGGCTTAAGCAGAGAGAGTATCACTTCTCTGCAACGTCCCTGTGGTCTTGGCACTGGGCATTCCCATGCTGCCTTGCTCTCCGCCTTCCCTGACTCAGCTCTGGGCTCCTGTGTATACTCTTCCCAAACAGCCTTTCTCTGCATGTGGGGAGATTCAAGCCCAGTTACTGCTAAGCTTGAACCTGCAAGAAAGACAGCTTACCTGTCCAGTAGCTCCCTCAAAGAACCCCAGGACTGTGTCCTTTCAGTTGAGATCAACCTTGTTTGGATCACTGATCCATCCCTGAGCTAATGGGGTAGGGGGTTAGGGGGTTAGGGGGTTAGGGGCAGTCAGGTTGCTGATACCAGAAGTGGGGCTAGTTTCTAAGCAGACAGAAATAGCAATTGTGGGCAACTGAATAAACTCACTTTGACTTTCCAATTATAACAATGTCTAATAGAAAATTGTTCTGTCACATGGGTATTGGTTTCCTTTTTTCATATTTAATTTGATGAACTTTTAAGAATGCCCAGATTTGAAGTAATGAGATCAGGGTTAAAAATCTCATCTCTGGTATCTATTACCTCTGTAACCTTGAACAAGCCCCTTAGCTACTACAAGCTTTAGTTCGTGTTTCTCTCTCTCTCTCTCTCTCTCTCTCTCTCTCTCTCTCTCTCTCATGTTTTTTTAAATTTTTATTTATGATTTAATGTTTTTATTAGTACAACATAGTTATATAGTTCCCTCTTCTTAAGGCACAATTTTTGCAAACTATGAAGCCATACATTTGAGTTGTTTTTAAGAATTATTATTTTGAGGTAACTTCTAGGTTTCTCCTACATTATGCTTTTTGAACTACAACTGAAAATAAATGCATTTAAAGTAAAAAATCATAGTAGTTATGTTTTACAAAACCATTCTATTTTGTAGCTTGTAATCCCAAACTAATATCTCTCCATGTGGAAACAGTCGTTCTTATGAATGTGAACACTGTCCAGGAAGTTCCTATCCACGCTAATTAGCCATGGAGCTCTTTGGGAAAGGATTTATGATTTATATCCACACTTGATATTTTTACAATGTAAAGCATCTTTTAGAATTAGTGTATCTGAAAATGTATAATTATATTTTATTTAAGAATATTTGTATTCTATTTTGGTAGAAAAGTATATTGGCTACATAGAGGCAAGATCTAACATTTCCTGAGTCATTTTTTATTCCCCTATAATAAGCACTCCATAATGTTTTTCAACCAGATTCCTTTTCATTAGTTAATAGGTACTATAAAACTACAGGGTTCTAGAACATGACAAATTAAACACAATCTGGGAGGTTCTCAAATATTTTAGGGAAATAACTGCCTGGAACAATGGCATATTCCCTAACTAGCTTAGCACTGGTAGTTCATTACTGTCATCCTCAGACCAAGCACTAGTTAGTAGAAACTTCGAATGAGGAAAGTGAGACACAAAGACTTTATGTTGCTTGCCCAAAGCAAGAGCATAGGTATGGGGTCAGGATCAAACCCCAAAAGGTTCCCATGCAATATTTTGAGTTCCTAAAAGAAAATTCTATTAATAATATCCAATATCTTATGTAAATGCAAAATTAGCAGAGAGTGAACCTTCAAGGTAGAACAGATAAGCATTGTATTTGAAGAAAACCCTTAGCTCCTGATATCCAATGTCTTAATCTTTAAAAGTCAGAGATAACAAACAATTGCTTCATGTAAACCTTTGTGAAGTAACGTGTCGCCCTTTCTACATAGATCTCTATTTTAATGAGCTTTGAATTCGGAATCACAACAATTGCAGTAACTTACATTTATATTTGTTATTGGCTAGATTCTTGTGTTCTTCTGTTAAAAGAAAAGCAGAGAATTTTAGGGGGGTGAAGGGACCTGAAAACATATGTAGTACAGTCTCTGAATTGATGTAAGCCCCTTTCTATCCCTGACAGGCAGCCACACATTTCTGCTTCAGCTTGTCACTAGAAAGTTGGTTCCTCTCTTTTTGATGCTGTCCCCTCATTGGAAAGTCTAATTAATAATTTGTGTCTTATATTGAAATGAAATAAGTAAGTCTTTCTAGAACTCTCCTACATAGTTAATGTAATCTGAAACAACAAGGAATAAATGTGCTCCCTTTTGCTGAGAATAGCCCTATAAAACCAAAAATATTGTGGTCTCTCTGCATATTAGACATATCAGTTTCTTTTCAATATTATCCTGATAAGTGGGAGCATCCTGATTCCTCAACTCTATTCCTCAACTGTATTTGCTTTGTTGATGTTCATGCTGAACAACATTAGCGTATTATTTAATTCTTGCACAGCTGTTCTTTATGAAAATTTCCCAGCCTTTATGAATGGCCATGAGCCATGTTTCTCTTCCCAACCCTCAACAATGTTGGATTTACATTTACATTGTTCCTTTTGAAATAAAAGAGTTTCATCAAGTTGTTCGTCCAGTGATCCTATATTCCTAAGACCTTTTTAGACCATAGTTGTCCCTCAGTATATCTGTGATCCTTCCCAGCTATGTACATTGCCATTTATAAAACTTACCTTTAAACATTGTACCTCTCAAGTGGCCCTCCCATGCATTGAGTGAAGCTTCAAACAAGGTAGAGCTTAGGAGAAACTCTGTAGGTTTCTAGCAGAGACCTTTTAGATTGACATCATTCAAAATGATTGTTCAGCTAGACTTGTTTTTCTGTATTTTTCTCACAAGGATAAAATAAGGAAATAGTGGGACCTCAGTAAACATCACTGAATGAATGGCTTTGTCTAATCCCTCTTTTTAACCAGAAGCAAGAAACAAATGTTAAACATACAGTTAATAAATGTGCTTAAGTAAAGAAAATGACAGCCTTGATTTGTAAGAAAAGAGCATAATGTATATTTCAAAGAGATGTTACAGAAAAAAAAAACATTACTTTGCAAAAATCTAGTTTCTTTGTAGCAATTCATATTATAATAAAGTGCTGATCACTGCTTTTCTAAATAAGTTATTAATATTTCTGCTTTTGACTGGTCCTTTTAAACATGTCTGAATCAGTAGTGATGGCATCCAAACTCTGAAGCAGAACAAGTAAAATGGCCCATGTGGCTAAAAACAATATGATCCCAATTGTCTTAAATTCCCTGCAGTACCTGAAGACAGTGAGCTCTAGTATGTACACACAACCTTCTCTTTTTCCCCCCTCTGCCCTATTTTTTTCCTGTGAAGAGATTTCATAAATAATTGTGTAATGCCACTTAAGGGTACAACTGTCATGCTAGGGAGTACAGGTTATAGATTCTCCCTACAAATGGAAAGCCAGACTGCTGTCAGTCAGTAGTTTTCTGTACTGGGGCAGCTGAGGGCTTATTTTAAGTGCTATCAAAACCAGAATCAGAGTTAACAAGCAAAGGGAGGGAAGAAGAGGGGTGTGGAGAGGAAGAAGGAGGGGAAAGGGTACAGAAAAAGACCTTAAACTTGAGCTGCTGTGTTGGAATTTATATCATGCCAGTGGGCTTATAATTTCTCCCTCTTTGGGATTAATTCTGACACCAGCAATCGTGGGTCATACATGCAGATGTTGTTGGAACTGCTATTGGCCTGACTTTTCCCTTCCAGCAGATACTTACTGATCCATCCTGGAATCTTCTCAACAGACATAAGGGGAAGGTCCCAAGTTTGGAAGGACTGCTCTTCAGAATGGTGGGGAAAGGACAGGAAGCAGCATTTTCTTGGGTCTCTCTAGTGTTCTCTGCAAATAAAACAGCTCACCTCTTCTACAGGGGGCCACTAGTGCATTGCTCTCTTTGACTCTTTAGAACTGGAAATAGACACAGACGCTGAACTTGGGAAGCTGACAGTGCAGCTGAAGAGTCTAAATCTCATATAGCTAGTTGTTGGAGGGCAGCATGTTCTTCTCCAAACTCACTTGAAAGGGGAGAAGCAGGACCATTCAGTCTACAGTTGGGACAGAGGAAATAATCTGATCAGACCCTGGCCTGTGGCCTTTGGGTTACCCAGAAGAAATAAAAGGTCTGATTTTCTAAATTCCAAGCAGGATTCAGTTGGTGCCTCTGGAAGAAGCAGCCAAGGGGCCCTCACTGCTGGGAGGAAGTGTGCATCCAGGGTGTTTGGTGCACTGTTGTCTGACTGTGCTGAATTTGTTTGACTCTATCTTTTGACAGTTCTCATTTCATCTAAGTGTCTGCCCAAGGAGCCGCTGTGTTTGCTGGCTACTGGCCGAGCGTCCTCTGTTGGAGCACCCTTTTTTCTTCTGCCTTTGAAGCTGTTTTGTTTGCTTTTCAAGTCTGTTTTGGTTTTATTTTAGAAGCACTGTCATCCGAGAGAAGGCAGGGGCTTCATTATTCCTTTAGCTCTCATTCTGAACCTTTCATATTTCTTGTTGAATTCTTTCTGGTCAATTTCTCAACACCCTGAAGTGGCAAAAGTATTATGACAAACAGGAGAGAAACAGAGGAAAAGTCTCTTTTTTTTCCCAGGGCTATAACAAGGCAGAAATTTTCATCTCTGATAGAATCTGACTGGAGGCCTCTATTCATAAAAATTTCTTTATTAAACTAGCTACACAACAGCCACAGACTCCCGGAAGGGGTCCAGAGCCTAATTGGTATGGTTCAGTAGATGGAGCTGTCATTAGCTTCCTCGATTGGGAGACCCACCATCAGACTCTCAATCCTAGTTCACCACTGGCTCTGGCAATGGAGAAAGGATCAAGTCCATAGCACCTCCTATTCTATGAACATGGATTAAGTGCAAGGCTTGTCCCTACTCACTTTGTGACCCACACCTTGCCCTCTGTAGATGACCAGTAACTCTCTTTGGAGGGATGTCAGGGGGCCAGGGAGATAGGTTCTTATGCTCTAAACTTTTTTCAAGATTTATCCTTGTGCTTGAAGAACAGTCCTTTGACAATGTGGAAAGCACAGCCTTGGTTCAAACATAAGATGCTGGGGAAATAAATAAATTTTAAAAAAGATGCTGGGGGGCTCCAGGAAGGCTTCTCTGAGAAGGCGACATTGAAGCAGAGCATGCAGGGCATGAGGGAGCTAACCCAGAGTGTGGGCAGGAAGGAGGGACAAAGGCAGCTGCTTTGAAGCAAGAGTGTGCGTGGCCATCAGTTACAGAGTAAGCTGGAGGAAGGGCCAGAGGAGACGAGGAGGGCAGCAAGGAAGCCAGAGGCTGGAGGACCTTGCAGGCCACTGTAAGGACTTTGAATTTCCTTCTCGGTTAAATGGAGCTGAGTGGCACAATCTGGCTTTCATTTTAAATGTGTCGTTTTTGCTCTTATATTGAGAATAGACACTAAGGGAGCAAGAACTGAGGCATCGAGATCAGTTAGGAAACAAATGGAGTAATCTAAGAGGAAAGAATCAATGACAGAGGCCAGGATAAGAAAGGAGGGTGAGCAGATTCACAGATGTGCTGTGAATGAAATGTGATCCATGAGAGAAAGGACAGCTCTGACTGGGCACCTGGAAGAAGGGGGCCACCATTTGGTGAGATAAGAATGATTTTCAGAGGAGAGGTTATTAGAAGCTTGGTTTGGGGCATTTATGGATGAGGTGTCCATTAAATGTCAGAGTAGAAATGTCAAGTAACTGCTGGATGCTGAGTCTGGACCTCAGGGGAGAGGTTTGCACTGGAGATTCAAACTTGGGAATCAGGATTGAGCAAGACAACCCAATATAGGAAGGGCTGAAGAAGGATCCAGGACTGTGCTCCAGGGATGGTCAGATAACAGGAACAGAGGCTGAGAATTGGAAGAGGTGACAAAATGTGTCCAATAAGTTAAGGAAAATGAAAAGCTGTTTCAGTTTCAGTGACTCAGGTAGGACAGGAAATGAGAAAGTGCAGTGCACACACGCCTCTTGGGAGTTTTGCTTAAAGAAAATCGAGCTAGAGATGGAGGGTGGGGTTAGGTGGAGAGAGGAGTTCATATACTTCCTCATGGAAGATGTTGCAGCACTTTCTGAGAATGTTCCAGTAAAGAGGGCAAAATAGACAAGGAAGGAGAGAAATTTATTTTAAACTACAGCATTGCTACCAACAGAGCAAGGAAAAATAGTTTACCTTTCAGGAGAATAACTGTGGAGACTAATAATATTCTTTTTATTTTGTGATTAGATTTGTATGCAATTGAGCTGCATTTTCTGAATGGAAGCCATGGTAACCTCAGACGCAAGATGATAACAAGAGTGAGATGTGTGTCGTTATTTAAGAAAACATCTCAGAGTCAAGGAGAGGTCTGAACTAAAGATAAAATTATACACCTTCAACTTGGTATTGACTTCATCATCAAAGAAATAAACATTAAATTCTCAATAATCTTTCAGTGATAAGACTTCTGTATCTTTGCTTAACCCTTATTTGTTTGTATTTCAGAGTAATTCAGGTTCAGATAAACTAAGTTAGCATTTGCACTGTATGTGGAGAAGGAATTGAGAGAACCTTAATAAGCAAATGAAATTGCAGAGGGATGATTAACTTTTTTTCAGAATTGTTTGCAAGCTCTCCACAGTAGCTCCTCTGATACAGGGGTGTGCTAATGACAAATGTTCCTTCTGTCTTCAGCAAAGTTGGCAGCCCTTTGTCAGCCTTTATGGGGAAACAGGTAGAACTTGTCAAACAAGAAGTCTGCAAGGTTCATTTCTGGGGCATTTTGCCAAAAGTGCATTGGCAATAGTGGCAACGATAAAGTAGACCCATTACAAATGGTAACATCTAACAACAGTGGGTGATGTTTGTATAGTGCTTTACTGATTAACTAGGACTTGGGAATCAATTGTAAGACTCCATTCATTTTGTAACTGTGTCTGGGAGCCTTCTGTGTTCCAGGCCCCAGAAATTTAGCTATGAAAAATGCCCCTCTCTCATGAAGCTTAACCTGAGTTGAATGAAGAACAACCTGGTGAAATAAGTAGGTCAAGAACTCATGTTTGCCATTGAAGGCACTCTAATGATTAATTAAAATTTAGATTTAAATCACTGCTTTTCTAGGAATTTGGGCCTCAGAAGAAATTTTATCATTGGTATTCTCTTTCTCAAAACTTCAGTGCATGTTGGACTCTAAAATAGAATGTTCATAAATATGAATTTCTGCAGTACAAACTCTCCTGCACTTAAAAATTCATTCCAGCCCCCAGTGTCATGGTCCTGTGTCTAGGAGCAGAGTCATTTCCTCATTTCATACTAGGAACACACCAATTACGTCTCGTCCTCCTGGAGCAGCTGCCCCTGTGCATCTGCTAAATTATTTACTGTCAACAAAATGACTGGGAAATCTGGAATGTATCTTCTTTTAAAAAAAATCTTAATAACTAAAAGGAAAAAAAACTAATTAACTGCCTTTATTTTAAACTGTTTAAATCTGACTTTTTAATCATTTGTACTGATGTACACAAGTATTAGAAATTATGGAGGCTTTACTTTTTCTACATTTAAAACAGCTTATAATGGAAAATGGTCACAGTAGTCATTATAACCTTTAAAACTGTGTAGAAGCTATGCATGAACTCTCTTTACCACATATGTCTACTGGTGAGAATTTTTCCTTCATTGAGTTAATGAATTTTTTAAAATAGCATAAGTATGGCATGAGGTCCTCTCTTCCCTCCTTAACTCTGTTACTGTCCTGTGGCTGTCAGCAGACACATTCATGTCATGGCATGTCCAGTGGGTACTGTAGGAACTCAGTGCCTCACAGTCTAAAGAGTAAGTTTCCAGGAGCAGAGCCTGACACCTGCTCAGAGCTTATAAAGAGGTGGTGAGTCCCATCTTCCACCATCAGCCACTATCCCCACACACAGATCAGTTGGTGCTGGGGAAGGCAGAGACTGTTGGAGTCCCTAAGGGAAGGGCTGAGACTTTTCCTCCTTTCCCGTGGGAGAGGAGACAGAGTGCATCCCCACACTCTCCCAGTCGGGCAGTGAGAAGGGGCCCAGCGGGAATGTGATCCAGGTTGGAGGTATCTGATGTACATTAGGGCGGAGAGACCAGGCATGGTTCATTTGAGAGTAATGATGGAAACAATAAAACTGAGGTGTTTGGATCCCAGTGGAATTGAGAGTGTTCCACAAAGTGGCTACATTTCAATATACTCCTATAACAGGAGCCTTCTGACTTGCACTCCTTCCTAGCCATCCCAGCCAGCTGATTCTCCTGTGTGGCCTGTGCAAGCCACTTAGCCTCTCTGAATGTTGGCGTCTTCATGGCAGCTGACAAGCGGTCTGTGGGTTACTATTGGCACTAGAAGTGGTGAAAGTTGTAGAAGCTGTAATTGATGTAGAAGAATTATCTCAGGAATGTGGGTGAGAGTGCTGAAGGGCGTAGGGCTCCCTGGAAGCACATTTGGTGCTAGTTATGATAGTAATCCAGCTAAGCACACAGTTAGTGTAACCAGGCAACTGTGTCCGTGGGCTTTGTACTGTGGATTCAACCAAATGCAGATCAAAAATATTTGAAAAAAAGTTGAATCAGCATCAAACATGTGCACTCTTTTATTGTCATTATTCCCTAAACAATAGAGCATAGCAACAATGTATGTAGCATTGATACTGTTTTAGACATTCTAAGTAATTTAGAGATGATTTAAAACATGTGAGATGGTGTGGGGGGGGGGTTATATACAAGTGCTATGCCATTTTATATAAGGTACTTGGAGCACTCTTGGATTTTGCTATCAGCAGGAGTTCCTGGAACTAATTCCCCACAATTATGAAGGGACAACTGTATATTTAAATCAGATGATGGCTATTGGACACAAGGCCAAAGCCTTGAGTCGACTTAACCTTCTAGGGAACTAATGTTTGAAAGTTAGGAAGGGGCTGAGGTCATGGCTCAGTGGTAGAGTGCTTTCCTAGCATGTGTGGAGTACTGGGTTTGATCCTCAGCACCACATAAAAATAAATAAATAAAGATATTGTATCCATCTACAACTAAAAAATTAATTAAAAAAATAAAGTTAGAAAGAAGAAAATCACCCATGGGGTGGGGATGGCCTGAAGTTTAGAGGGAGAATCAAGAAGAGCAGAGCAGGTTTGTGTGGGAGGTGGTAGGAAGTGCCCTTTGGTCAGACCACAGGAAATCTAACAGTGCCATTTACCTGACAGTGTGTCCACAGCAAGCCATCCAGATGAAAGAGGCTACAGAGCAAAAGTACAGGTGTGGGTAGAGATGCTATTATAACTGGAGAGAGATGTTGAACCTACTTTCCTGGGAGGATAGAAGAGAAGATACATGAACAAGGATAAGCTAAGCTTTTTTTTCCTATAGTTTGCTAATAATACCATTCTTCACTAGGTTTCTAAGCCATATTGGGGTATGTACTTATCTCCCTACTGCAATGATTTCTGTCTGGCCTGCATGTGAATTCTGGGGATGCTCACAATGTTTCCTGAATGAGTCTAGGCCATTTTCTCTGATTTTCTGCCATTTTCTGTGATTCAGTTCACGGTGCCTTTTAGAACAATGTCATTCAGGTAGAGAACTCTGGAAAGATCAGGCGGAGAGCTGGTCAGATTATTTGGTGGTTTCTGCTCTAACTCCTGGGAAGGCACTGTTATTTTGATGTTTGGTTCTGAGCAAACCCTGTTGTTTGACCACTACTGTTGTGATGGAAAGCCCCAATTGCAGAGCTGATTCATTAGGCTCACCAATGCTGCTCTCAGAAGTTTCTACTCCAGTAAAAGTAAAGGAGCTTCCCTGGCTCTAGTACCTCCCCAGCCCAGACTTTCCTGCCACCTCCACCACCACTCCAGCTGCTACATGGCAGACTGACACTTGGTTAGCTGCCATTTTGTCCCTCTAGGTTTATCAAGTAGAGTAATAATTAAATCAGAAAAGTCAGTTTGTTGCATTGCTCGTTGTTGGTCATTGAAAGTAAGAAAATAAAAATGTTTTAAAGATTATTTCTGCCATCTTTGTTAAACTTAATGAAAATATTTATTCTCTGAAACATCGCAACATAAAGAGGGATGTTGCCCTTCTTTGGGGAAATTATAAAACATGCTTTGTTTTTTTTCTAAGATATGACTTCATTTGTAATTTCCCTTAATATAACACTAATGCACATGTGGCCTTTTTTCTCTCCCAGCCCAACACAAGATTTCTTTAAGAGAAAAGAATAAATTGGAAGTCAATTATTAAGCCTTGGGTATCCTAAAATGTTCTTCGAGGGTTGTGTTGGGTTTTTTTGTTTTTTAAGAAATGTAGTTCTGGGATTTCATTATTTTCCTTCTTCCCTTCCTGGATGCTACTTTGGTAGCTGTCATGTTTTAAATATTGACAAGATGAGATAGTTTTCTGTTTATATCAGCAGTCGTCTGTCTGTGAGATATGGACGAATCAGAACGCTGGATTTCCTTTCTCAGCGATCCATCAGGTCCATAATGTAAGGTTACACATGGTTATTTTCTCTTCCTGAACTTGCGCTATGTAATATGTTGCAGTGTTGTCAACAGCTGGAGGTACTGTGTCCTGGCAATGCGGAAAATTTGTAATGTCTAGTGACTCCTGAGATTCTTTGTCTATTATACATTAACTGTGCCTTGTGACTAGTTGGTGTGTAAACATTGTCCTGAAATGAGAAACATACTTGGTTTTAAAGTCTATGGTTAAAATCTGTCCCATGTGAGTTTTGGCTTTCATTCCAGGCATCTGTGTTAACTTACAGGAAAAAGGAAAAGGGTAAATTGATATATATATATATACACATGTATATATCAGTGTTATTCCTTCCCATTTTGCACTTCCCCATGTCCATGGGTTATTCAGCCATTTGTGTCCAGTGATTCTCAAGGATTCATGTGCTTTACTTGTGAGAAATTCTTGAGTATGATTTGCATGATATTCTGTATACATTTTATGCAAATGTGGGAGGAGAGTCCAGGAGAGGCACTGTTACAGCTACAAGGTGGTTCTCAGCCGTTTTCCATTTATAGAACAGAACTGGTCTTTAGAACGTGTGTGAAATTGTGACCCAATTTTCTCTGAGTTGCTTAATATTCAAATATTCACATTTTGCCTTTGCATATTAGAAATTTTCCTTTTCGTTTTGAAAGTAAACATTTTAATGTAATTTTTTTTAAGTTTTGTATTTTAAAACACAACCCTGTTTTTACATTGTGTACAATTTTTCCCATTGGATGACCTGCTATCTGAGAGGTTGAGACATTTGGTTGAGAATCACTGAGCAGAATTCTTGGGGTGGCATGCGAAGAGCCTTTATTAGGGTGCCCTGTCAGGCACATCTATCCTCCTGTGCATGGGACTTTTGAGGAGTGATATTGCCTGGTACTGGTGCTCCCATGACCCAGCAGTTCATGAACTCGTAAATGCTAACTAAAGCCTTTATGTGTTCAGAAGTGACCATCTCTGCTCTTCATCAAAATATTAAATTCAGTATAACCAATTGCATTTGGTTATACTGAAAGAAGCAGTCTTTATTCTTTAAGACATTTTAAAAGTATTACTACAGCATCTGCTTTTGTATATCTGTAAATGTTTATAGGAGAACTTCTCTGATACTCCATCCAAATATATGTATAAATTTATAGACATAGAGTTACATGTGGTATTCTTCAAAGCCTTAGAGAATACAGAAAGTAAATGTATTCGCATATATCATATGTATGGTTGGGTAGCCCATCTCTGAAATTTGTCAGAATTATTGAAAGTAAAACCTTCAAGCAACAATTATCATTTAAAATCATTTTAGTTTTTCACAAAGTGTTCTCGAGAAATAGAGAATGATGTTTGTTAATATTCAGTTCTAAATTTACTAGCAGGTAGGTGTGAAGAGTTCCTAGTAAAAAAGATTTTAAAGCTTCTATTAAAAAATCAATTAAATCTTAATTTTAAAAAGTTTTGAAAAGAATGATACAAGGCTTGAAAAATACCATACCTTTCTTTTAATGTTAGAGACTCAGTCATAATCATGACTTTTAATTATTCACTGACATCCTTAGGAAATCTTTTTCTGAAAAAGAAAATGAGAATATAGAGATTGTTTCCCCTTTGTATTCTCAGTGCACACAGAATATATATGCTCCCTTCTGGGGAGAGGGCTACAGCATATGATCTGTTTTAGAATTTGCCTTAACTGTGTGATGTACATGAACTAAAAACTTGCAGCTATTTATTATTTTTTAAAATAATTCAAAGTTTAAAAGCTGCCTTTTATAATCTGCCATTCAATAAAAATCTATCTGTAGACTTTTTAAAAAGCATTTATTTATTTGTTTGTTTATTTATTTTTGGACAGAATGCCTTTATTTTACTTGTTTATTTAAGGATCGAACCCAATGCCTCACAGATGTTAGGCAAGCTCTCTGCCACTGAGCTATAGCCCCAGCCCTATCTGTAGGCTTTTACGAATTTTTATGTGTTATATCTAAATTTGTCTAGTGGCTTTACATTTTTTCAGCTGGTGGTATAAAAGAATATTTAATTTAATTATGTTAGATGTGGCCCAATTATATAGTCTTCCAAACTTAGCCAGACTATGAATTTATGGTTAGCAACTGGCAAATACCTGTTAGACAGAATCAGTTCTCCATTTAAAACTCCTAATCTCAAATTATTTCCCTTAATGTTAGAGGGTTAATTTTTATTTGAGTTTGAAGAGGTAGTTAATGATGGACATTTCCTTCTATGTAATTGGTGTCCTTTTGTGTATTTACAAAAAAAACTGAAAAATCTTTAAAGCATACATATAAAAAAATAATAAGTACCAAGTGAATGAGGTGTTAAACCATGACCAAATTCTTGGAATATCATGAGCATTTACCTATGTTAACCTAAAGGAAAGATTTTAAGCTCTAAAGAAATAGCCTGAAGATATCTATTAAAATTTCCTTGAATCGTTTTCATTTCTCTTCTGTAATTACTTAGGCCCTCTAAAGATCTTTGTGTCAGTAAAAAATTTAAATATTACAGAATCCTACCCCAAACTTTTCTTATTTCATTTTGTTTTTCTAATTAAATATTATTTCATGGTTTCCCAGGTTTAGATCTACTTCTCATTAAAGATGAATTTTGACTAAAATCATTATTTCAGGCAAAAGACTTTGTATGTCTGTTTGATTTTTATTTAATTTTTAATAAGCATTTTTAAAGCAGAAAATTATTAGAGTTAATTTAAAATATTTGCCTGAGGAAATGTAGGTATCATATAGACATAAATGCACTTCTCATCAAGAGCTAACACGGGGCCTCACAGTTCAAAATTATTTTATGTATGAGGTAAAAATCCTTATTTATTTTTCAATTTCTTCTGCCATTCCATATAGTAACTACTCCACCCAGCTCCTCCATTGCTCATTCCTGCCGTAATTCCACCTCCAGGAGGGTTGAGGCCTAAGCACACCTGGTCTCTGAACTCTTTTGTCTTTCCTGGCAGCCAACCAGGTAAAGCTGAATTCCAGCCAAGGGCCAAGGTCATTCCTGTCCTTTACAAGAGTGTGATGTTAAGTCCAGTTGTTGGAGTCCCTCCATTGCCATTAGGTTAATTCCAAAGAGAAAAACCAACATCTGTATGTTAAATCTTCTAAATATTCTTAGATCTAAGATTTCTTTTTAAATAGAAAATGACGGATTCCCAGGAAGAAAAAAATTATTTTCTTATAAATTCAATCCTCAGAACACTTTCCCCCTGAAAATGAATTCCTGGAAATAGCACTAAGGATGACAAAATTTGGTGTCTATTTTCAGGAAAGTCCATTCAGTCCCTGTAGGAAATTTTAAAATATTTGGACTGGAGCAATATTTCAAGACCAAAGAGAAAAGAAGTCAAGGATTATGTTTCCCCCCCCCCTTAATTATCTCCCCTGATAGCATCTAGAGGACAGCCTATCAGATCACTCTGGATTCAAAGCAGGTGATTTGTGATTTTTGGACAAAGTGGGGTGAGGAGAGCAGAGGATGGCGCTGTCCAAACAGCTAAATGAATGCGCCACTCATTTCTTCAAGTGGGTATCAAATGAAAGATCTCAATTTCCAAACAGAGGGTGAATGTGCTGGGGCTTTTTAGACCCAAAATGGCTGCTACAACTTCTGTGGATGATGTAAATATTTGGATCAGCATTTGGCTGTAGTTCTGCTTCAAGTGTATGGAACTCACATTAAAATTTAATTATGAAAGTGCGTGAGTTAATGAACAATTAGAGAATGAGTTTGCATATGATTTGCATGCTTAACGTACTAACCTGCGAAATGTCCCCATATCCCTAGCTTCACTGCACCCATTCCCACTCCAAACCCTATTCCCACCCGTTTCCCTGCAACTCTTGGTACGTGCAGCTCCTGCCTTGTCTGTTGAGGCTTTTTTGAAACCTGCCTGTTGAGCTCGGCCAAGGTGAACCTCAGCTAAACTGAAATAGGGCTAATGTGAAGGAAGACCTATTGCTTGGTTTGAGTTGTCACATCAGCAGACCCTGATTCAAAGTATCTTTTAATGTCATCCAGATCCTCCTTTCGTATCATTCCACAGAGTTGCGTGCAAACTGTTGTTCTGTTAATAGTGTCGCCTGTGACTTAAATGTACGATACCTGTTTGCTATGTTGTTGTTGCTTTATTGGGGGGAGGGGTTAATGGGGAGATTAGAAGATGATTTGCTAGATTTGAGGAGAACTGTTATCTAAGAACTCTGTTTCCAGAGTTGCAAGCTATTTTAATTTAAAGCTTATTACACTCAGCTTCAAAATAATAATGAAAACCACATACCCTCCATTGTTAAGTTTATATGAGTTATTTAAGAACAAATTAAAGTCAGTTGAAATGAAGAGTGGAGAGTTAATAAGGATCCAGACATTTGTAAGAGGAAATGAATAAATCAAAATGGAAAGCCAGGGGAAAAAAAAACTTAAAACTGAAATTAATTGCAGCCACTTATTGCTTTTAATAATTAAAAGTTTAACCATAAAGAGAAAATTTTAAGAATGACTCAGGGATAGGTCATAAAGTACACAGAAATGTTCAAGCTAAAATTATAGGTTAATTCTTTAAAATATCAACAGACAGAAAATAAAAAGATTAATAGGTACACAGGTAACTTAGGGACTAGACCAAACAGACATGGAACGTAACTCAGAACAAAGAGCGAAGAGCTGGAGGGGTTCGCCCTGGCCACATGCACCATTGAGGAGCCAAGGAGATAGCACCAGGCTGATGTGGCTCTTCCTCTGACTGGAACTGATCCACCTCCAGCACAGACACTCAGGCTTTCTACTTCTCTGAGTGAAAACTATGCATTCTTGAAGGACTCTAGGATTTTTCTTCTCAGTTTTCAAAGACACTTAGTAATTTCCAGAAAATTAATTTCCAGAAAGCAAAGCTTTTGCTTAACACTTCCTACCTTTGTTGGCTATCTCATATTCCTGCCAGTGTAAGTCCAAATTGCACAGAGAAAATTGGAACCTAGCCCTCTTCCCCACAACACACTCCCAAGATGAGTGGTTCCTCGAGGCCTTTGGTTCTTTGATGGCACTAGATCCTTTCAAAGAATTGAATGAAGACTGTGGACTTCCTTTCTCTCCCAAAACATACATTCAGATTTTGTATTCTTATCCCAGACTCCTTGAAAATTCTCCTTAAGAAATCCCACAGAACTGGGCACAGTGATATATGCATATGATACCAAAAATTGAAGAGGCTGAGGCAGGAGGATAGAAGTTGAAGACCAGTCTCAGCAACTTAGTGAGATACTTAGCAACTTAGAACCTGTCTCAAAATAAAAGCTTAATAAGGGTTAGGGATGTAGTAGTGCCCTCCCCAGTAGCAAAAAAGAAAAAAAAAATCCCACAGTGTGTCGACCCATTTGCTAATACTTCTGTGGAACTTGGTCTCTAACCTCATGAGACCTTTTAATGCTCTCCTAACAGCTGAAAAAAAGTGATTATAAGGTCAGCCAAATTCAGGTTAGAAGAGAATGGCTTTGGAAACCTGCCTATATTTAATTTCAGTTATATCCCTTTGAGACCAAAGCATTGAATTTTGAAGCATCAGAATCTTTGCCAAGGAAAAGAGTAAGAAATACTCCATGTGTGACATGTAAATCAGATTGGAGCCCAGAGAAGACCAGCCAACACAGGCCTTTGATTTGATGAATGCTCACAGTAAACCTCATAGATGTAAAACAGATTGAGGCTGACCTTCTGGAAAGTGTTCACTGAAACAATAGAATGTTCTGTTTTAGGTCCGTCCTCCTGGGCCTTTGTCACATGATTCACCATCCTATGTGAAAGTGCTTATGCTTGTGAATCACTTTCTCAAGCACACACTTGTGAGCAAACTTGGCATTCAGGTGTTTAGTCTGCACCGGTGTGGAGGGTTCCTGAGGAATGTAGCTCAGCGTAAGCCCGAGCCATCGCAACAGCACTCTATCAAAACAACTGAATTCCAATAAGAAAAACTAATCACCATTAGTAAATTTTTCTTTTAATATTTTGTTTAGTATCATACTTACAGTACCATTTCTCTAGAGAGATAAAATTATTCAAAGTGGATAGTACATGTCATGTTTGGGAACTGACATTTATGGAACTGTGTATTCTAACATGAAAACAATTCAAACCAAAAATTTCATTCAAGTTTAAAAATGGAAAATTCTTTCAAAGATGGTATGTTATTTTCTATTACATAAGAAAGTTATGACTTTATAAATCATTTATTAATATATCATTACGATTTTAATATTCATTAATATCTTCAAGTCATAAAATACTTAGCTTAGGGTGTCTTTGTGAAGACAGAATAATCCAACTTCTCCACACCTCAAGATGAACTCAACTTTGGGAAGTATGCTAATACATATAAAAGCACCATAACCAATAAAAGTATTTACATATGCACAACACACCCAGATGTTTTTCCCACATTTACAACACGTGCGTGTAAGGTGAACTCAGGCTAGCTAGAGGGAATGAACTTTGCTTACTGCTCATATTGCGTCTAGAATAAATGTCATTTTCAGACAGGAGACTGGGGAGAGCCTTCTATCACCTTGAGACCTCCAAATGAAGCCACAGCCTCCACTCCAGTACAGTACTGGCAGCATCATCCAGAAAAGCTCATCTTCCAATCGTGTGACTACAAAGCTTTTGTAAGTTACCCTGAGTTCAATATTTGGGTACAACTGGGGATAAAGGGTATATTTTGGTTTCTTTACTGAACCAAAATGTATGAACCAAAATGTCCATCACTGAAATTCCTAAATGAATTTCCCCTTTATATATATATTTTTTCTTTTTTTCTTTTTTATACCTTTATTTTTTAAGTGGTGCCGAGGATTAAACCCAGGGCCTCGCATGTGCTAGACGAGCGCTCTACCACTGAGCCATAACCCAGGTGCCCCCCTTCTCTTTTTTTTAAAGTAGCATTCTACACATAAAGTCCAAATAACTAGACTTTATAATGCTCTAAATCTTGTACACTTAAGCTCTGTTCTGCCTTCTTCTTATAGAGTTGTATATTTCAAAAGAAATGAGATCACAGGGCACAGTGACATATACCTGTAATCCCAGCAGCTGGGGAGGCTGAGGTAGGAGGATCACAAGTTCAAAACTCAGCCTCAGCAACTTAGCAAAGCCCTAAGCAACTTAGCAAAACCCTATCTCAAAATTTTAAAAGGGCTGGGGATGTGACTGAGTGGTTAAGTGCCCCTGGGTTCAGTCTCCTATATCAACCACCACCACCACCACAACAAAAATAGAAAGATATGAGATCAAGCTTAATTTAAAAGGAAGTGAGGAGGAGCCGGGGGTGTAGTTCAATGAAAGAGCACTTGCATAGCATGTGCAAAGCCCTGGGTTCCATCCCCAACAGCCAAAATAAATAAATAGGAAAAATAGAATGGAAATAGGCATGAATGTAGAACATCTTTCTATCTTCACTCACTCACCAGTGATCCCAGAACATGGGATCCACCACTGTGTATAAAAATCAGATTCCTTTCATCAGCAGCAGTAGGATTATATTACTGATTTGAGGTTTGTTGTTGTTGGTTTGCCTTTTCTTTTTTTTTTTGCAGCAAAGGGAATAGTTATGCTTAGCTGAGAATTGTTATACAAATAGGTGAAGATACTGCAGGCTTTGGGGCAGGTGGTGGTTGTCATGACTACAGTAGGAAAAAAAAAATATAGCTGAATCCTCGCAGCGCATTGAAACCTCCTCTCCTTAAAAGAAACGTTTCAATTAGGGAAAAACTTTCCTGATAACTGAAAAGATTAGAATTTCACCAAGATAATTTTCCTTAATTTGATTAAGATGTGGGCATCCTAGTTATCTCCTTGCAGTTAGGGCCCTTTTTCCTTGGACTGCTTTTTTTCTTACCTGCAGCTTTGGATTTCTTTCAACAGTAATAGCCCCCAAACTGTAGGGTTAACATGGTTTCCTGCAAAGCTCAGACCCCAGATCCCTAAGCTTTCTGCACAAAGCTCTCTTCAAGGTCTTGACCAGGCCCCTTGCTACTCTGTGTCAGGCCATTGGCTTCCCAGGTCCACGACATCAATTCCCATACCTGTTTTTGCACTGTATCTCCAGTTAAGTCAGGAAGTGTCCTTCAAATCTAAAATAATTTAAAATAATTATAATATTCACATTAATAATTAAAATAGTCACATTTTTTTTTAAAAAAAATGTGCTGAGCTCTTTAAAAGGGGGGAGAATTTAGGAGGGAAAAATGACAAAAAGGAAAGAACCCTGTTGATGTTTCAAAAGGTTGATGAGGAGTCAATGGTAAAAAGGCAGTCTAGACATTTTGCTCAAAACTATTTGTCCCTGGCCAGAAACATGAGTTAATGGTGCTGTGTACCAGTGTGGTATTGGATCCCATCACCTTACAGTGAAGTGGCTGGTAATTCCTGTGAGGAGACAGTCTCAACATTCCCCATCTTCATACAGCACACCAGGACTCAGCCCATCCTGCTGTGGAACTGAAAATGGAGTTCTTCCTCCCCAGCCCCTGCCATCCAGGTCTCAGATGGACCAACCACAAGGCACACAGCTGTGAATGAAAAGGTCCCCAATCTGCAGCTCTGCCTAAGAACAACCTAACGTTAATTACCTATGCCGCCCAATAAGCCCCAATGGGGGCCATGTTGCTCAGCTTCTCAGCTGTCTTATACAACCCTGTAATTACACGGAGTAGTGTGAGTTATTTTTGCAGATATTGCTGCCTCAAAAAAAGGGGAGGGGGAAGCATTTTTAGATGTTCCCATTTTGCAGTTAAATATGATCTGAAAGATGGCATCTTTAGAAAATGATGCAGTTTCATTATAAAGAGCAATTTACAGCCCTCAGAATGTATGGTTAATTCTGTGACATTCTCTCTTTGAATGCATTTTTTTTAATTAATGTATATTTATTTATTTATGACAGTGGAATGCATTAAAATTCTTATTACACATATAGAGCACAGTTTTTCATATCTCTGGTTGTATACAAAGTATATTCACACCAATTCGTGTCTTCATACATGTACTTTGGATAATAATGATCATCACATTCAACCATCATTAATAACCCCATGCCCCCTCCCTCCCCTCCCACCCTTCTTGTCCTATCCTCCAATGCTCCCCCTCCTTACCCCACTATGGATCAGCCTCCTTATAAAGTTATCAACAATTTATAACCAGGAAGCCTAGCCAGTAGCACTTCCACAATTGTTTTTTAATTGTTATTCATATTTAAACTCTCCTTTTCATAAAAGTACTCCTTTTTTTTTTTTTTTGTATTTTAGTATTTAGGTTCTATGCTGATAAAAGAGCTCAGGGGGACAGAATCAACCCAAGATGCTTGTGCAAAAATGCGGGTAAGTTTGCCAAACTTTTATTTCTAGTAGCTGAAATACTAAATACTGGGTATGGATACAAATTGCCACCTTTCAAAATTACTGTTTTCTTCATCTGATGGTCTGCTGAATCACATCAGTATTACATAAAAAAAAAGGTGTTTTGGCTTTGTTCATGTTTATACTTAGGCTTGTAGTTTATACTTATACTTCACTGTAGTTTAAGTTAATGTCTCTTTAATATATTTATATCATATTACATTTGCATTTGCTCTTAATTATTTTTAATGAATTTAAGTTAACTATATATTCATGGACCACTCTCCAGATTAGGAGAAAATTCATCTTTAGTTTATTTCAAGAAAATATTCTAAGCACCCACTTGATATTCTGAGAATAATTCCAGAAAAGGCCACCAATTTAACTAAAAATTATCAAAAGCAGAATTATTGGGAATATATTATAGAAAGCTAAATTTTTAAAAATATTTTTAGTTGTCAATGGACATTTATTTTATTTGTTTATATACAATGCTGATACTCGAACCCAGTGCCTCACACATGCTAGGCAAGCGCTCTACCACTGAGCCACAACCCTAGCCCCAAAGCTAATATTCATTTTGTGTCTTCTTAATTATTAAATTTTTAATAGAAGAAAAATATTCAACTCTTAAGTGGAATGAACCATTTGATGGCAGTAAATGTTTGCAGAAGTAGCAATTCCAAATGCCTGTGATGGGTAGCTAGTAGGTTTCTAGAAATCTATTTTAACCAAAGCTGATCTCACCCATGCTACCACAGAACTTTTTCTGTCATGTGTCCCTTATTCTAGCTTCTTCCAAACAGGTGCATAGAGGATGGTGATATCTGACAGTAGGAATTAAGAATACTGGACTTATTCAATATAACAACTAACTAAAGTCAAATTTAATATCATTAGAGTAAAGTTAGCTTGTATTTGTGGCCAGTATACCTTGTCATTAGTTTTATTTGAACAGCTTTTAGTGGGAAATATTTTAAAAACCATATAACTGAACTAAAACAATTATGAAAGTCAATTTGGAATATCTACTGTTCATGAAAAGCTAACTATACGTGAATCTTCATGAAATTGAGACCTCAGTCTGAAATTACCAATTTAAAAATTTTGATCAGTTCAACAGCAAAAAGGCTGAAATGGTTGCCCACATGTTTGGTAGCATACCAGTGAATTTTTATCCTAGGTACTATGTTTAAAGAAACTCAAGTTCTGTTGATGGTTTCTTGCCATATGAGTCACTTTTATTCACAAAAACAGGGTGATAGCAGCCAACATCTACTGAGTAATCACACTGTGACTCAGTGTAATTATTATCCCCATTAACAGATGAAGAAACTGAGACTCAGAGAGGTTAAATGACTTTCTCAAGATCACACAGTGACTAACTTGCCAACCTGGGACTGAAATTCAGATCTGTCTAACTCCAGAGCTCAAGTCTCCCCCAATCCTCCTGAGCCTCTGCTTTCTTACTTAGAAAATGACATTAGATTGGACATCCTTTAAGGTTTTTCCTGGTTTTATAATTCTGGGAATCTTGTGTTCTAAGTATACACACATCTGACCGAAATTGTGTGACCACTGGACAATGAGAAAATGGGAGAAATTTTCAGTGATCAAACCTCATAATGATTTCTGAGATATTCATGAATATGTCTGGGAAATCAATTTGGCCTCTCTGATTTAGTACTATTAAGCAAATTACCTGGGTCCAGATACTTCAGTATTCTAATCAGCATAATATTGCATTGTGCTTGTAGCATCATCTAAAATATGCCAGATCTGTGATTTGAGTTTCAGTCAATTTCTTGAAATTGAGTGGATTTGAAATTACATCCTGATAGCAATAGCAAAGCCATTTTAATAGTCTCAGTAGAGAATAATTTAGTTAAATACTTGTCTATTGCTTAAAATGAAATTCAGAAAAAGCTATTTATTTAGAAGCCATTCTTCTATTCTTTGGGGCATTTTTCTGGTTTGCTGCCCTTGGTGTTTATTTTAGATTGTTTACATGAAAATAGAAACTTTATTGCTTCCTGGAATATCATAAACCCTCTTTTTCCATTTTGATTAAATACATCAGTCCTTGATACAGCAGCTAACGTTGCATTCGCTGCATTCACTGGAGCCCTTCAAAACCAGGCGCAGATTTGATCTGTTTTCTGGGACTGTTGTGTTGTGACTTAGAACTTGGCCAACTACAAATGGTGTGGATCTCAACTTGCAGCTAGTTTTCAGTGTGAACCCAATGTTGCAGTTTTCTCTGCTTCCAGTATGGTAGAATTTCAGCTTAAAATCCCAGTATAGTCAAGTCCTGCTGTGGGAAAGACATTAGGACAGTTGGTAGGCAGTAATACTAGTAGGCCAAAGTATTTTTGCATTTAAATTATCTGGCTTTTTTTTTTTATTTGAAAAAGTAATAAGTTTTCAGTTCAACAATATGCCATTTAGCTGAAATTAAAATTCCCTTCCATTTAAAAAGTAAATCAGTGTGGTCCCTGAATTTTGAGAGATGTTTTCTTTTTTTAATATTTATTTTTTAGTTGTAGGTGGACACAGTATCTTTATTTCATTTTTATGTGGTGCTAAGAATTGAACCCAGGGTCTCACATGTGCTAGGCAAGCACTCCACCACTGAGCTACAACCCCAGCCCGAGAGATGTTTTCTTAAATGTACTTTGTTAACAAAGATAACTAAGATTAGGCTTCTGTTTTCACTGAGTTGACAAACCTGTGGAAGAAAACAATATGTACACAATTAGTTATCACAGAGTGGTAGAAGTACAACCAAAGAAGTGTCTTCATATTGCTGTCAGCCTAAGGGACCATCAGTGATGATCCTGAAAATGACATAGTCAAAATCTCCTATAATCAGTTTATTTGGGGTTTTATACCAGTTAACACTTGTGTGCCCAGCCCTGCACAAGATTCTTATTATCTTATTATTTCATTATCTTATTATTTCACTTAATCCATGAAGTAGAAACTGTAACCCATATCCAAAATGCTTGGTTTCAGATTACAATTTTTCAGATTTTGGAATATTCACATATGTAATAAGATATGGCACCCAAGTTGAAACACAGTTTGTTTGTGTTTCATATACACCTATACACATAACCTAAGGTAATTTTATGAACCATTTTAGCACACCTGCATTTTGATTGTGACCCATCACACGAAGTCAGGTGTGGAGTTCTCCACCTGTGGCATCATTTTGGCGCTCAGAGAAGTTCAGATTTTGTAGCATTGCAGATTTCAGGTTCTCAGGGGTGCTCAATCTATATGGTCATTGTCCCCACTTTACATATGGGGAAACAAAGGCAAGTAAATCTCTTCACCCAGCAAGCAAGCAGTAGGCTCAGGATTTGAACCCAGGCCAACTATCCCCACTGCCCACACTGGGACTCTCCAGGCCAGACCACTTCTCCGACGTGCAATGGAGTTTACATTGTCCAGAGTTCTAAAGCAGCTGAAAAGCATTTATATTTCTTAAGAACTAGCTTCGGGAACCCTCAAATAGTCCATAAGATCAGGACTGGCTCAATTAGACCATATATGTATAGACATATCTAGTAATCTGAGGTAAATTCCATTGTGTTAACATAAACAAAATTTCACAACAGTTCTTAACTGCATCCTTAGTATCTATAGGATGTTTTTCCTCATAACACTCACTTTAACACATTCATTTTTGCCCCAGCAAAAACCAAACACAATTTTCCCTTCTTGGAAGCATTTGGAGTGTTTGATAGTCACAAGTGGCTAATATTTAAGCTTATCTAAACCCATTCATTCATCTCTAAGGACCCTTCAGTTCTGAAATAAAAATAATTTTCACTGACTTCCTGGTGTTTTATTATACATATTACTTTCTCTAAAATACACCATAATCAATTGTGTTAGATGGAGTTTAATTCACACCATTCTACAATAAGAAACCATCTCTCGGTTTGCTCAGGTTAACCAGTCTTTTTTCCCCCTTCAAACTGCCTTAAGATTTTTTTAAATTGAAAGGTTATATTTTTAGAGCAGTTTTAGGTACACAGAAAACTTGAGAGGAAGGCACAGAGATTCCCTGTGTCCCCTGCCTTTGCACACGCATAGCCTCCTCCAGTCACCATCCTCCATCAGAGGTGTGCATTTGTTCCAGCTGCAGGACCTACAGCCACACATCTTAACCTCCCAAGTCCATAGTTGACATCACAGTTCACTAACTTAGTGTTGTGCATTCTGTGAGTTTGGACAGACTGTTGGTGGCCGGTATCCACAATTATATTATTATACAGAATAGCTTACTCCCCTAAAAGTCTTCTACTTTTTAGAGCAGTTTGAGGCTTAAAGAAAAACTTAGAATAAATTAAAGGTACCTATACACTCCTTCTGTTGTTAACAACTTGCATTAGTGTGGTACATTTGTCTCAATTATAGACCAATATGGAGACATAATTATTAACTAAAGTCCACAGTTTACATTGGAATTCATTCTTTGTTATATACTGTTTTGAGTTTTGACAAGTACGTAATCTTATGTATCCACCATTACACCTTGGTTACTTCCAAGTGTGGGCAAGTACCATAGAGAAGCTGTAAATATAAGCATTTGTATGCAGGTGTTTATCTTAAGGTTTTCCCCACAACACTCAGATCCAAATTCTAAATAATAACATTTCTTCCGAATTGTGTCTAGTGAAAAGAATCAATAGGAATTAACATTAAACCCTGATAATTTTTTTATCAAGTAAATTGCAATTTCTGTTTTATCTTGGAGTTTTCAGTAAAATCCTGGAATTAGGTATGCTTTGATACTGAAGCATACTTTTAGATAGATATTGTATGAATTATTTTGTTCCTTGGTATAGTGCAGTCTGGGGCTGCTTATTTCCTGTATCATGACAGCTTTAAAGTCATTTTTATTTAAGATTAAAAATCTAAAAACGCATTTTAGGGATGTGTGAAGAATGGTAAAAGATATCTGTTTAATCTGAACATGTTCATTTAGCGCTGCCTTTTATGTTACTGGTTGGATTTTCCAGCTAAATCCATGCTCAGTGACACTCTTCATTTCTGAAGCAATTCCCAGGGAAACCTTCTTTCTGCCACTCCTCAGGCCACACTGCATAGATGCCTGGCTACTCATCCCACCCGGACCCCTGCTTAAAAGCAGAGACTGTGTGCATTATATCCTCATCACCAGCTTTATGGTAGTCCCTTACAAGGTGGTTGTGACGTTGAGTAAAGTAATGTATGAAAAGTGCCTAGCTCAGTACCATCCCCTAACATACTGGCTTCCACCTCCAGAGGTTTTAAAAATGAGTAAATTCATAGATTTAGTTCCTTTGGAACTAAATCTTCCCCAACTCTGAAGCATGAGGGTACCATTCATTATCCTGGTTCACGTAGGAGAGTATCCCAAGTCTTAAGAATACTATTCTTTTATTTCCATTTTTAAAGGGCCATTGCCAGAAGAGAGAAAAAAAATGAACAAGGGAACTATTCATAAGATGATATATATGTAATTTTGAAATTTTATATTTTGGGGAGGTTATTTGTCCCAAAAATGATTGGGAGTTGCCTCTTTTTAATAATGTGACCGTCCACTGGACTGAATTTTACAAAGCATATTGCTTTGGATTTTCAGTGGTTTGGGGTTGTTGTTTTATATGAATAACTGCCACTCTGAAGATTCCAAGACATACAGAGTTTGGTGAAATGAGGATTTGCTCTGGCCAGGCCGTCCCACTCAGCATTGCCCCCTGGGCTTACACGCACCCCACCTCAGCACTGACTTTTGCCCAGGATTTAGTTATCACTAATATACAGGTCTCCATCACTTCCCTAATTAAATTAAATACACCATTCGGAAACATCTGCTACTGTGAGAGGTGGGCCATTATATTCAATTTAACACTGCAGTCTTCTTTCTCTAATCCCATAGTTGACAGTTTATTATTCACAGGTGTTTGTAGTTATGGAAATTTCTCTTTAAAAAAAAAAAAAAAACAAGAAAAGGGGGGTTGGGGTTGTGGCCCAGTGGTAGAGCGCTTGCCTGGCATGTATGAGGCACTGGTTTTGATTCTTAGCACCACATATAAATAAGTAAAAGTCCATCAACAACTAAAAATATTAAAAAGAAAGAAAGAAAGAAATATCTGCTTTTAACCAAGATAAGGTGGGAATCTGCCTTCCTAGTGTGAGAGAGAATTTTTCAAGATTGTTTTTGAGTCGGGAATGAGCAGATCTTCTAGTGTGCTGAGGCTTGGGAACCTTCATTTCCCAGGGAAGTAGGCAGTGAGTGTCACCTCTCCTCCCACCAGGCCTCTTCCCCTGAACTTGTCTGGTTCTTTAAACCTTCAATCTGGAAGCACTTTTAAAGAATGAATTTTCAGATATATAGATTTCTGAATAGTAATCTGTCCCTCGGTTCAAGAATGAAGAAGATCTTTTTTCTATCTTTCAAAAAAAAATAATAATGGAAATGAGATGAAAGCTTTTTTAAAAAGTTAGAACGTAGAATTTAAATGGGAATATTAATTTTAAAAGTCTCTTTTCTTAGAAGAGACTCAAACTAAAATCATGACTAGTTCTCCTGCCTTTACACAATTCCTTCTGTGAGTAATTGTTATTTTCAGAAATAACTTAAGGAATCACTTCTTAGGAACCAGGCTGGGAGAAAAAAAAAAAAAAAACATGAAAACATTTTTTTTAAAGTCTCTGCTGCTCAAGTTTCAAGGAAGAATCAAATATGTTTAATTTATCTTTCACTCTCTCCCAAATACTGCACAAGCCATTGAACACAGGTCTAAGCCCATAAATGTACGGTAGTGATACCTGGGCTGTGGGTGTGGCTCAGTGGTTGAGCATTTGACTAACACCCATGAGCACTGCCAAAGTGATACAGCAGCACACACAACCAGCCATACTTCTAACTCCCTATAGCTGATCTTTGCTCTCACAGACCTTTTCCTTGTGAGTATTTTCACAAGGAAAAGTAGAAGGCTAACCAGTGCCATCCATCTTATCCCACCCATATTGTTCTCACACTTGTTTCCCTTTTTATTTTTGTTTGTATTGTTCACATAACTCGATTTTTCCTCCCACGTGACGCTACCACTGCTCCTCACTGACAGATGATGCCCTCATGGGCATCTTGTGTCCTGAATCTCCATTTAAGTTCTTTCTAAATATATTGATTTGGTCCATCATCATTGACCCAAGTATTTTGTTCTGATGAATGCTCATGGTTGAAGCCACCATCTCACAGCCATCTCATGGCCATCATAACATGAAGCAGGCAGTATTCAGTGTTGGTCACAGATTTTTGATTTTAAGTCCAAATACGGCATTTATTTATTTATTTAAAATTTATTTATTTATTTTAATTAGGTATATATGACAGCAGAATGCATTTTGATTCATTGTACACAATTGCAGCACAACTGTACATTTTTATGGTTGTACACGATGTAGAATCACACCATATGTACAGTCATACATGTACCTAGGGTAATGATGTCCATCTCATTCCACCATATTTCCTGCCCCCATGCACCCTCCCTACCCCACCTCCCCTTTGCCCAATCAAAATTCCTCACTTTTTCCCATGCCTCCCCCCTCCCCATTATGGATCAGCATCTACTTATCAGAGAGAACATTCAGCCTTTGGTTTTTTGGGATTGGCTTATTTCTCTCAGCATGATATTCTCCAACTCCACCCATTTACCTGCAAATGTCATAATTTTATTCTTTTCTATTGCTGAGTAATATTCCATTATATATATATATATATATATATATATATATATATATATATCACCTACACAAAGCTGAAGTCATACTTACCAGTGATTAAAAAACTCAATGTGTTTTTCATACATTGACACTTTCTTTTAACTGAAATCATAAATTTTTTAAACTTTACTTCTTATTTCAAAAGGAGTACATGTTCATTATTGTCCACTTCTAAAATAGAGACCAGAAGGAAAATAAGAGCAACTGTAACTTTACTGTCCAGGAGCGGTAAACACCTCCTTATAACACCTGCTTGAGTGTGATTCTTAAGATTGATTACTTACACATTTGTGGGCATCACTTTTCCACTAAAATTTGGAAATGGTCTGTACCTGCTATTTCATAATCTATTTTTAAACACAATATGTTTTGAAATAATTTTATTCCAGTAGTATTCATCCTCAATATTACTTGTGATGGTTGATTCTCATAGGCCAACCCATCCTTGGACCATATATATTTAACAGTTTCCCTGGTTGGTCACTGGGTCATTACCCTTTTTCTCAAATGGTAGCCAAAATTCTGGGTGCCCTACCTTTTCTTGCTGGGTCAAAGGGTATACGCTTCTTGAAACTCTGGATACTATTGCAAAATTGCCTCCTGGAACACTTGCCTGCTGTCTGTTCCTGTTACATGGACCTGTTACATACACTCCCAGAAGCAGTGCATGAACTCACGTTGGTGTTTGCAAGTCCCGTCTCTCAGCAACGTGTGCTTAATATCTTGGATATGCTCCTAGTCAAGGGAGAAGTGGGGAACTTTTATGAGAAACCATCCATCTTTGGCATGATGCCTGCTCTTATCAACATCTATTCTAGCTATAACTCTACAATCTGTTTTTATGATTTCTTCTCTTTATTTTATGTGAAGAGTGTTTTCTGCTTTCACAGTCCCTGAGAAACTAGGAAAGGATTAAATAATTCTTGTTAATTGCTCTCAAGACCAAGAGCTGTAGCTAAATGCTAATGAAGGATTTTTGGAAATCACTTGTCAAGTGGAGAAAGCCTATTTTGATAAACTGGCTTCTCTCTGGATTAATGTAGAACGTGGTACAACTGAGTTTACATGCACAGCAGCAGAGGACAGTTCTGACAGCGACTTTCAATCAAACTGATCAACTGCATTTTTAGAGCAGTAGTTCTTAAAGTGTGGGCCCCAGACATGCGGTGTCAGCAGCATCTGGAGACTTGTTAGAATTGCAAATTCTTAGGCCCCACCTGCAGATTCCTGAGGCTGAAAGTGGGGGTGGGGCCCAACAATCTGTCATTCACCAAGTCCTCTTGGATTGAAAGTTTGAGAGCTAAGGTGGGGTCTTCCACTGGGCACTCCGCTAAGTCTGCTGTGTGGGCATGCTGATCTGGGTGGACACATCCTGTCGTTCTGTCTGTAAACCAGCTAGGAGAAGAAGAACAGAGACAGAGGACACCACTTTGGGCTATGCCAAATTTCAACCAGAATTTGTGAGTTATACAGACTGGAGATGCATTCTAACTGGCCGCTTGCCTGCTGTCTGTCCCTGTTACATGGACTTGGCTCTTGGCACCAGAGTTCTTATGACCAGAAAAACCCTTGAGAAGTCGTTCAGCCTCATTTCCCAAATGAAGCCCACCCTTTGATCTTTAGTGACAGAGGTGACCCCACACTATTTTTAAAGTCATCCCAAGGAGAAACGTCGCAATGGCCCCTAATAGTCATTCTGCCCTCCCAGGAGGCTCTCCCCTTCTCTCAGGGCCCGCAGTTGCTTTCTGGTTGCAGAAATGAAGACCTAACCCTCCTCTCCTCAAGGCTGAAAAATCCCAGGATCCTCACAGCTTTCTCCACGCCACAGGAGCCTCTTGCTAACCTTGCGCTCACACCTGAATGCTCCTCCACGCCCTCCAAGACTTCCTTTCTCACTCTGGGCACCAGGGTTCTCTGAAAAGTTTGTTAAGGCTCCAGGTCTGCAGAGGTGGTTCTTCTTCATAGCACCAGCTACATGTTCAACACTGAAATCAGCTCCTTGGCTTGTTTCTTTAACAGGCATGGATTTCAACAGCCATGAGATTGAACCCTGTGAGCTGCTACATTCAGCCATTTTTTACTTGAAAATATGGCTTCATAGGGCCCAACAGAAGATTGCCAGCTAGCGATGGTGGGGGAGACAGATCAAGAAAGGTGTGGGTGGTCCTCAAGGATCTCCCGGTGTCATGAGGGAAGCAGAGGCCCCAAGCCCCAGGAAAGTGGACACAAGGAAGTGGCAAAGGTGGGGACACAAGAAGAAAGGCATCCTAGGATGCCCTTCCCCAGAAATTGAACCTCACACTGAGTTTCCAAGGGTAGGAGTTCATTTCAAATGGCTGCTTTGTGGTGGGCTCTTTATGCTTTATAACCCCACAACCTAGCTAGCTGCATACAAAATCCCTATAGTACTGCTGGTTTTCTGTATTTTGTAAGCATTTTAAAATCACTGAAGGCTACCGAACGTAATTGTTTAATCTTAATTTACTTGCTGAAGCTGAATGTGATAATTAAGGTTTGTAACTAACTAAGGAAAATATTATATGGCTTTAAATTAATAGTTATTACTCAGCACTGAATGAATATTCAACTAGAAAGCATTCTCAGGGTAGCCATGAAAAATCTCTTCCCCAGTCTGCTTCAGAAAACTGGTTGGAGGCTTCTTACTGGGGACTGCCTCACTCTTAGACTCCCCAACTCTGCTGCCGGCAGGGCACAAATGATTCTTACTGGGACCATGAGTACTGCAGACTCGCACCCAGCACAACAGCTCCCAGTTGAAGTGCTCCCTGTTGTAAACTATTCTGCTCTCATTCATGTTCTAGAAAAGCTGTGCTCTGAAGTCAGAGCACATGCATTCGTAGAAGGATATTCCCATGTTGTTGATTCTGCATTCAAAAATGAGAAATCAGACTGGGCGCAGTGGTGCAGTAACTGAGGAGGCTGAGGCAGGAGAATTGCAAATTTGAGGCCAGCTTCAGCAACTTAAGAATGACCTAAGCAACTTAGTGAGAGCCTTTCTTAAAATAAAAAGGGAGGCGGGGAGGGGGTGTGGATGTAGCTCAGTGTTAAAGCACCCCTGGGTTCAATCTCCAGTACCAGAGAGAAGAAGAAGAAAAGAAAATGAGAAACCAGGGCTGGAGTGTAGATTACCTGGCACGCAGGAAGCCTTGAGTCTGATCCCCATAGCAATAAAATAGAAATAATGTGAGAAACTACATTTGGCATTCCATATCATGGGCTCTGTATCCTCCAATGCAGCTAACCAAAGAGAGAAAATATTTTGGAAAAAATATTGTGCCTGTACTGAATAGGTACCCTTTCTTTCTTGTCATAACCCCCTAAAGAATACAGTAATATAGATTGTATTAGGTATTATATGTAATTCAGAGTTGATTTAAAATAACTGAGAACATGTGCTTAGATTCTATGCACACATAGGCCATTTTAAATAATAGACTTGAGCACCCAGAGATTTGGGTATTGAGGGGTGTCCTAGAACCAATCCCCCATGATACTGAAGGACAACTGTTCTTATTTTCAGGACATGTTTTAAAGCTAAAATAAAAGCATCAAGGATGATTTCTGACCTGATACCAAACAACTCCTGATTTATAATTAAAAAGGAAAAGAAGAAAAATCATTACTTCTTTTTCTTGGTGAATCTAAAAATCCTTCCTTTAAAAAAAATGCTTGATTGTTCAATTACTTGTTAAGAATATTTCAGGTGGCCACCTCCAGTTATGAAATTATGATTCAGTTCTATTCAATGATAAAAGCCCAAGTACTAAATATAAGGCTGCTCTTGAATTTTATTTTAGATTCCAGAGATGTAACATCTCTACATATCTAAATATTATTTCTTTTGGAACAATAAAAGGATATTAATCTTAACTTGGGAAATTATGAGCAAAACATAATAGATTGCCAGTATCACACTTTCTGCAGGAGAGTAAGAAAAGATGCACGCCAGGCCTTACCCATGAGAATTCAGCTGCTAAGGTCCTCAGAGCCCTTCATCACAGATTAGCCCTTTCCATACGGCTAGCACCAAACAGGAGGAAATTTGAAGACTGAGAAACCTCAGAAATTCCACAAAAAGCCTGGGGTAGAAAAAAGCCACCAGAAACCAAAGCCAACCAGAAGATAAACCTTCCCCTGAGCATTTTACTGGGGAAATGAGCCTGCAGAAGAGAATTATGTTTACGCAAATAAATAAGGCTTGAATTTTAAACATACACTAATGGGCGTGTGAATTGTGCAGAGCGTGCAGGTTGGTCCTCAAAGCCCGTGTTGCCGAAAGAGCAGGGGCTTTGTCTGGTGAAGGAGGCACTTTCAATCTGGGAAAGGAGAAAATGGTGACAGCAACACGGGAGAGCAAACGGAGAAGGTGGAGCTTAGACACGTGGTGGGACTGAAGCCCTGTGCTCTTTTCCACACCTGGGACATCGTCTTTAAGTGAAATGGATGCTTATTTCAATTTTTTTTTTTTTGCCTCCCTGAAGACTCAGTATACATTTTTTTCTTTTTACGAATATTCATCTTTCATTAAAATTAAGTACAAAAAGGCATCTGAAGTCAAGGTGCTCCATCAGAAAACCCCCTGAACAGAGGTTGGATCGTCATCTCTTGTAGAAAGTATAATTGCCTTGCTGGGGGGCACTACCATGCTGTCCTTGAGCTCTGGGGCCCGACAGCTCATCCCCTTGTCAAGGGGTGCAGTGGGGAGCACCCCTTGACAAGGGGATGAGCCCAAGAGTTTGGGCTCCAGATTGGAATGTGTAAATGTATAGCCACCTGCAGTACTGTCATTCATAGAGGCCTGTGCACAGCCCTTGTCATTGACACCCCAGTTAAGAGAACAAGGATTCTTGGAACCCATAAAAGAAAAAGAAATGCCCTCCTTTATCTCCCCTGTGTTTTCTTCTCTGTTTGCCTCTGAAGCAGGAGTCTGAATCATGACAGATCACCACTGACGCACTCGGGTCAGCTGAAGGGTGTGGAGTTGTGACCCTCTGTTGTCTCATCTCTTGGCTCCCTCTCTGACATTCACTTCACAGCCCGTGTTCTCTATCTGCTGCCCTTGTTCTCCTGAAGCTACTTTTCCGTGTTGTTAAAGCCAAGGATTTAAACCCAAAAACCCTCTAAACCCAAAAAAGTGTCGCAGCTCCTGTGTGTGCCAGCTTCTGCTCTAAGACCAGGTTTTGAGTCTCGTAAGTCCTCTGGGCATCGGGCACTGCACCTACCCCCTAACCATTCCCCTCCTTAGCTTCTCTGATATGTCTGTGGGCTTCTTCCAACTAACTCCCTTTTGGATTCCTTCGTTGGCTCTTATGAATCAATCTTCCCCAGAGGTGAGGTCCTTAGCCCTGTTCCTGTTCCCTCCTTGAGCCACCTTGTCTGCTCCCATCTCCTCAGCCACCCTCTCTGTGGATGGACTTCCAGATCTGATCCTCACCTCTAATTTCCTGTGTGACATCTGCACCCAAGATCACACAGAGCACATGCAGGAGCGATTCCCCTTGTGTCTGTGCAAAAGCACGTCCCCCCCCCAAGTACTCCACCTCAGTCACCAATGGCTTCTTCGCCTGTGACCCACTCCCACTTACTCACTGGGGCTTCTCCAGTTCTCCACTACCTTCACTTCAGCCAGGCTTGGGCTCCTCTGGAGTTGCACAACAGCGTCTTGCCTGCCTGTGTCTAGGCTACAGCTGTTTCAGCGCATCTTCCACACAACCACTATTTTTTTCTGCAACACAAACTTGGTTGTGTCCCCCCCTATTTAGGACTTCCAGTGGACTCTAAATTGACAGAGTAAATCACAACCTTCCAAACCTACTGTGTCCCCCTCATTTCCCATCAGTTACATAAACTCACAACATTATTTATTACGTGTGTGTGTGTGTGTGTGTGTGTGTGTGTGTGTTGACTCTGCTGCTGTAACAGACCTTTTTGTCCTCTTGTCACTTGGGAAATTCCTATTCGTCCTTTAAAAGTCAGCTTAATCACCCCTAGCAGGCATTCAGGGTTTGTTGAATGAATGAATGATTAAAGACTGGCTTCAGTCTCGCATGCAAAGTGAGATTCTCCCCATTCACTTCTCGGGAGGCGCTCTGTTCATATCCTTGTTGTTGCATGTGTCATCATTTCATTGTAGCTGTTCTTCATATCTGACCAGAAAAGGAATGACCTTGTGTGGCTCGTGCGTGTGCTGCCCTTTCCACTCCTTCTCTCAAGGTGGATGTCATGCCCGGCTATCTTTCCCACTGAGCCTAGTTGCAGCTAGAATCCTTCTCAACATAGCACTCAGGCAGCTTCTTTGAGCAGAGTAGGATTTGCACCCTCTAACACCCCCTGTAATAGATGGAGCTTTTCCACTGAGGAACACAGTGGGCTGCCCCCAAATAATCAGTGAGTTGCTAAAAAAATAACAAATGGGTTTTTCTTAATATTAAATAATATATTGGTAATTTAATCTTAATGTTGGCTACATATTGTTTCATGCCACAGATAAATCTGTTCAGGAGAATGTATTCATGGCAAGAGATGAGTGAGGTGATTTTCTGGAATCCATTGTTCCACTTTGCAGAAAGTTCTTTACACACACATTCATTTAACCAAACTATGACCTGTGCAGCCCAGCCCTCTCTATCTACAGAATCTAGTCACTGATTTTTAGCATACAGCATGTTATTTCTGCTAGCCTTGCCTTTGATTTGCCTTGCACATTTTTCAGAAGTGATTGGGAAAAGCATTAAAAAGATGAAAGTATGTAACCTTATATTCCATTTTCATAATATTTCTTTTTGGAAATTGCAAAAGAAGATTGGCAAGTCTAGGTAATTTGAAAACTAGTTTAAAACACTATAAGAGAGCTTCCTTTTCCATACTGTATGAAACAGTAAATATCAAATAACAATACTCTTAATAAATTTTTGTCTTTGAAACAGGTTTGGTAACCCTCAGAGAGATATGTCAAAACAAACAGCACAATTTTGAAAGACAGTATTGAAAGACCCTTTCCAAAGGTCAAGCAGAAGATACAATATAATTACCATTATCAAGTTCAATGTGTTTCATTCACTGTTCAATTAAAAGCCTTCTTTAGATCCGGTTGCATTTGAGAAATTAAAAATGGAATATTGTTTGATATAAATGAAGAAGTCAGGAAAGTTTATATTTTATCCCTGATTCCCTTAATATTTACGTACAACAGCTGCTGTCGAAAGCACAAAGCAGAAGATTCTTGCGGGTCATTCCTAAGACTGTGCAATACAGTAAACAGTATTGAGAAAACAAGAAAGAAAAGAAGAAACGGGCCTGCAAAAGCCTGCAGCAATTTCTAAAATAACAATTTAACCACATCTGCATATATCTTGAAGCCTGTTCTCCTTTTGTGTAGCATCCTTTAATTTTTAATGAGTTTATGCTGTTGGTGAATTGTTGAGACGATTTCCTCTCTCTCACCTTTTCATGTGTTTTCTCTCCTATTCTGTTCCCACCTGTCTTATCTGGAAACTCCATCAGGCTAACTGTCAGGTAGGTTTTTCTTGATGTTTAATGTGATTATTAAGAGTATCCATGGAGAAAAATCAAGTAAACAGTGTGTTGGTGACCAGTGATGGATGATGAGACTAAACAGAAAAGGCACACACTAAATTACAGAGAAACTTTTTGCAGATTCATAAAACTGAAGAGGCTGCAAACCCTAAGCACATTAAGCCAGTGTGAACATCTATCATGAGAACTTAGCCTAAGGGAATACAGCAGCTCTCCATGATTAAGTAGGTTACCTGGACTGTCCAGCATTTGGCTATGACTCAAAATACAGACTGCTCCTGAGGATTTAGTTGTTACAGAGCAGTTTCATATCCTTCGTGGTCACACGTGATTCTACTATAAATATAACATCAGCCTCTATGGTTTGGGCCAGATTCAAGAAAAATTCACAGTGATGTATTTTAAATTCCTGCTTTAAGTACATATCCAAACATCCCCTGTGACTTAAAGATTGTGACTAAGAAAAGGTGGGCAGTGGTGACATATATTTTATGAATGTTAAATGCACCCTAGGAGTTAAATCTGATGTGGTTTAAGCCTTGTCAAAGGAATGGAGACAGAGCCCCTCATTTTCCCACTGGTGCCAGAGGAAAGGAATCCTCCTGCACCCACATGAAACAACGGGGCAAGCACTTTTTACATCCTCAAGTGCAAGACAGATATTTTATAAGCCCAAAGCACAGCTAAGCCCAAGAGAAGAAAGAGATAGACATTTAAATTAGAGTGTGTTTGGGGGTATACTTGATATGAGTGTGTGTGTGTGTGTGTGTGTGTGTGTGTGTGTGTGTGCGCGCACGCGCGCATGCATGTGTTGTTTTTAACTTGAGTTCATTTCTATCTTTTGAGAGGAAAAATTATGTGCTTCAGTTGCCATGCAACAACACAGCTCTAACAGCTTTCTAATTTTAATTTCAGAAGTCTACAGAGCAAATGAAGAAGGTCCCTACTATTATTCTTTCAGTCTCATATAAAGGAGTCAAATTTATTGATGCAACAAATAAGGTAGGCACCACACCTCTCTTGGATTTAAACACCAGGTATAGTCCTGAGTATGTGATCTAAAATCCCATTTGAATCACTCCTCATCCCCCACCTTCATGCTTCCTGCTCATACCTGGAAATTCTCTCTCTCTCTCTCTCTCTCTCTCTCTCTCTCTCTCTCTCTCTCTCTGTCTCTCTCTCTCTCTGTCTCGTTCTTATATATGAAATACACACACACACACACACACACACACACACACACACATATCTCATCCATGAAGGAAAATCAGGTAAACAGTCTATTGGTGGCCAGTGATGGATGATGAGACTAAACAGAATATAAATGTCACAGAAAGGCTTGTTTTATTTCAGGGTCTTGATCTTGCCCGTATTTTGCTGTTATCTTTTTATGACGTCTTCTCTAACAGACCATGACCCCTTACCTGGCATGTTCCTTGGTAGCTAGAGAACATTAAAATGGGGGGTGGGCGGGGGGAATCACTTAAAAGAAACAATGTCATCTTTCCTCCATGAAAAGAAAGATTACTAATCCGGGGGCTGGTCCATCTCTGTGGAGATATCTATGTCCTTTCCTTTGGTACACAGAATGGATACCTGACACCGGAGCGCACATTCTTCCACCTTTTGTATTCTGTAACTACTTTTAATTCCCACCTCCAGAGATGGGAGAGAGTTTCAACTGTTTTGTTTTCTCAAGAGACCCTACCGGAAAAGCAACTCTGCTGTGGGAGTGGTCTGCAGTTGTGAGGTCAAGTGTGGGCAACTGAGTTTTGTTTCACTTGAAAAGGATTCTAGAGCTCCTTTGTGGACAAAGACCGCAGAATCCTCTGAACTTGAAAGTTTATCCCCACCTGTCTTACCTCACTCTCCATAAATTCAAAGCTGACTGGCTCCTTTTCACAAAACCCTTAAGTGTCCCTGGGTTTTATTTTCTCACCCTTTCCACTGAAAAAGTATAGGAAAAAAGAGATGAGGTGACCACTATTGGTGGACAGCAATTTCTCTTCTGCCCTGTACACCCAGACCCCCGCCTGGACCCTCTGAGTTTTGAAGAAAAGGAATGGGAAGTCATGAAACAGACGAACTTAAACCTGGCGTTAGATACCAGGGGAAAGTTCCATGGGCAATGACCCTTTGGTGTCTATAATCCACCAATTAGAAGTTTTCCTGATTGGTTTTCTGTACAATTATTGCATTGGCAATCAGCTAAGCCAATTGAGCGAAGCTACTTGAGAAAGCAAGCTCAGTTTTAGAAAAATTCTGAAAGTCAGGCAGACAGCCTGTAACACAGCATTATCATGATGGCTAACAATAGCCAAAGCACTTTGAGAGCGAGCCGCCTGACGTGTGTAATGATGATGTCAGCCATGGAGTGTGTTGTCGACCGTTCCCATGTTGTCAGATTACAGTTGCAGAGACTCAAATCAAAATGATCCCAATTGATTTTTCTATTTTTCTTGGAAGCAATTTTAGTTCCCGGTACATAAAAGTATCTTATCCCTAAATTATATTCAGCTGTTTAAAAAGTTCTAAAACGTTATGAAACACTCATTGAGGTATCATTGCTATCTTTAAACAAAGATTTTGGTGCCTAGATTTTTCCTACTAACCTGGAGAAACTGTCCACTCCATCTGCATTTGAAAGACTTAAACAGCAGTATATTTTCAGTGAAAAAGTTTGACACTCTCTTAGCTGACTTAGATTCTGATGATTTCTAAACAAGGGGCATTTGCCCTGGGAAGTTCCTACGGTCTTAAAACTGTCTTTCAGTGGTGGTACAACTGGCTGCATCTGTCCTTTCTGACCCAGTCTCCACCATCACGGTACTAAGGGAGAGCTCTGACAGGTCTGTTGCTTTTTGCTCACCAACACATGGAGGTATGTGAAGCCAATGCTCCTGTACCTCTAGGAGACATTTTTGACTCAGTCACCAATAATTAGATGAGTTACTCATACACCACTGCTTGCCAGTGACTCCTCTTTGGAAGCATCAGCAAAGAAAGATATGCAAAAGATAATTTTATATAAACATAGATACAAACAAAGAAGGCCAGCATACCTTTCAAGTCCTTGCAATGTGGTCCTCGGAATATCTTTGGAATATTTTTGAAATCTGCAAGGGTGAAGTGCAGGTGCCAGCAGCAGGTGGGGCCACCCTCTCTATGACTGTATAGCAAGCAATACATGCCTGGCTCTTTCTGGAGTTTGAGGACATTCACTTCAACCAGCTGGGCGGCTAATCTCCCTGCCGTATGATAGTGGAAAGAGATTAGGAGACTCAGAGTGATAGGCCAGTGGTTGCCACGTTCGAAGTCAAAGCAGAGAGATTGTTTTTAGAAGATAGAATAGTGCAAGGCTGCACTGGAGAAATTGGAATTAGAAGGCTAAAGCATGACCACCAGCCGGGGCTGAAGGACTGGCTTCAAAGGTGCAGAGCTCTGCAGGGAGGAAGCGGACTGATAAACTCCAAAGTCCTGCTCCCTGTTTTTACCTCAGATTCCCCCCACTGGGAAGTGTTGTCTAGGTGGGCTGCTTTGGTCTGAAGTGAAGACTTTGTGAAAGGCAAGTGTATTTGGAGATCTCATTATTATTTCAGGTGCTAGTGGCCACTAAGCCTATACAGAGGCACCCTACTATTAATAGTTGATGTGATCCTGTTCTTCAGCAGCGCTCTCCTGACCATCCTCTCCCCACCCCCCTGGTGAGACAGAGGGGCTGTCTGCCTGCACGGGCCAGCTGGAGGACCTGAAGGCTTCCGTCCCTTGGCTGCCCTGCCATCACGCAGCCTGTGGTGGCGGAGAAGGGTTAAAACTCCCTAACTTGATGCTTCTGTTACTCCACAAGTGCCTTCCACCAACTAATTTGAAGTAGAATGGATAATTAATTATGTGTTAATTGCCCTTCCCTTCCTATTAGCCCCCATTAGACTGTGGTAAAAGACAAGTCTTCCATGGAAGTATTTCTTTCTTTTATTCTAATAAATAAATAGCTTTGGCTGAGTTCGTGGGGAAGGGTTAGGCACCTTAGTTATAAATGCATAAATGTATTGCCTAGCAACTTAGGAAACGAATCACTAATCCTGATTTAAGAAGGAAGAAGCAGAGAGTGATCTTGAAATGAAAATGGAACTTGGAATAGATTTAGTCGTAAAGCGTTTCAGAGGAATCACATCAGCTTGCTGTGGATCCACAGCCCAGAGGTAGCTCCCGCAAGGAATTGGCCTGGAGGCTGCGACTCTTTGGTTACAGACAAAACCTTTCTCAGATCAGCGGGGTTTTCCAGGAGGTGACCCAGTTCCTGCATCCGGGGAGCGCTCAGGGTTCAGTGGCCATTGCGTTCCTGTACTGGCTCCCTGCTCAGTCTTCCATCCGGCTGAATTAGGAACAATGCCAGGCCAGAGTTTGTTTTTTGCTTTAATCGTTAATTTTTTTTTTAAATGCCAACTTCAAACATGACCAATGGTATTTTATAGGCTCCAAATATTCGGAACATCTGCCTCAGCAGGTGCCCACTGTTTTCTGTAGCACATACTTCTCAGAAAATTGGAGTCAGCTGAGACCACAGTCCACGTGTGTGCTGCTGTCCTTGACATCAAGGGCTCCAAGGGTGTCTTCAGTCAGCCCCCAGCCAGAGCTGTGCCTTCCTTCTGGGGCACTTTCTGAAGGAGACGCTGCTCTCTCTCAGGAAAAGTCTGGCCTTGGGAGAGACTCAGGTGGATCCCCCTCATGGCAGAGCTCAGATTGAGGGCTGAGGCCAGAGGCAGATTTCTAGGCTGCATCACTTCATTACCTCCTGTCCTTCTTAGAACCACCTTATTAATTGGCTGCACCAAACAATTCTGTTCTCCGCCGGCCTCGTCAGCCATCTCTTCAACTGTTTCTCCACATGAAGGAAAGCAAAAGTCAGGCAAAAACCTCTCCCTGTTGAAAGTAAGCTGCCAAACTGTCTATCACAAAGAAGAGGCAGGGTGAGGCCTCCCCAGTCCTTCTCTTGAGCCTTTTAAAAGCTCTGCTCTCCTTAGAACATGCTTAGAAGGAGGGCTAATTCCATATGAGGAGTCTGGTTCTAAGCTGAGGAACAACCTGTACTTCATAGTGACCTCACCTTTTACCTTGAAGAGGACCCACTAATTGATGTGAGACTGGGAGGAAAGAATGCTTTCCTACTTGACCTCTTCTCCAAGGAGGAAGCCAACATCCAGCCTCCATAGAGTCTATAGCTACGAATGTCCTTGGCCTTGGATCCCTCCTACATGTAGAGAATTGGCCTCACCATTCTGTGATGGTGGCCAGTACAGGAAGTTCCACGGTGAGATCTCTATCCTCACCACATTCTAGTGCTGGGGATGTGTCAAGATAATACAATGATCTTGCTTTCCTCCTAGCTTAGGCTGTGGGAACAAGGGGAAAAAGTTTCCACAGAGAGGGAAGAGACTGGTTTGGAGTACAGATGTCAGGCCTCAATGGGCCATTTAAAAGGCTGCCCTGGGCTCCTGAGAATAGAGAGTAAGGGGCTCCAGAAACTTGTGGAACTGGGGGTTCGAAAGACAGAAGAAGGGCGAGCACCAAGAATCCACTCTACCTACCTTGGAGTTGTGCCCAGGGCTATGATGCTGCCACCCACTATTGAAAATCCTCAATAGTAGCATCCTTTGAAATGGCCAAGAGCCAAGGAAATCCATGCAATAAAACTCACAGGGCTATTGAAACTTCTGCAAAAAGTTGATCTGTCTTATGCTGGCAAAGGATCTCAGAACCAAAATGCCAATTTAGTTAAAAGTTGGAGCTAGTGCTCTTTTTCCTGTGATATAGACCCAGATAGGTGAGGCCAAATACACCCAGACTTCCCTACGGCACCAGCAGCCCCCTGTCCAGTGATGGCAGACATTCCACACTTGCTGACATCACACCTTTAAAGGCTACCTAAATCTTAACATTTCTTTTAAGACTCACTGGTTCCTGATGTCTTGTTCTACTTGAAGAAATGCTACCTGGATACAAGAAGAGAATCATGACCTTTACTTTGAAACTGTATCTTACAGTAGAATGTTTCTTGTTTATGGGATTACAGTTTCAATTTGAGTTATTTTTGATAGAGCCATTGCATGTAGTGACAGCATACAAGGCCACAGTGAAGAATGTATTAATTTAATTTTCTTTTTTGTGTTAATTCTGTAATTGCTCCCCAACCACACCACTCTGTGGAGTGAGGGACATGAAGTGCTTGCTCGGGGTGCTGGCAGGGAAGGACATTTTGAAAGCATTTTTAGGCATTAATGGGTACATGCAGAACACTGTATTGCCAACAGGTTCTTTAAGACTGTGCAATTAAAAAGTCATTAGGGTAACTAAAGCACTGAGGGTTTTAAATCGGTGTCGACTGCAAAAAAACATAAGTGGGATATTATAAGATGAAAAGCGATGGCACTATTATGGGATTTTCTTTGCTTTTTAAATGCATCTGTGTATCAGAAGGAATTTCTACCAAGTTTTGTAGCCAGGATGATGCTCCATGGTTATTATGTTCTTTGGGACAATGGCACTAAACCTTTCCTCCCACCAGATATTCTTGGAGACAGGCAGGGATGGGGCAGAGAGGAGAAGACACAAAGAAATTCTAGAGAGGGAAAAATGCAATTCTGTTAAACTGGGAAGAGAAAGTGGGGGATGATGAAAGGGCATCGCAGGGTACTCGAGAGAGCCAGAGCTCGACGAGCGACCTCAAGCTCCAGCCCCAGCTCCACACCTGCCCCATTTAAGGCACGGAAACCCTCTGAGGCCCGGTTTCCTCACCTGTAATGTAATAACGGTAACAGCGACACCCATCTTATAATTACACAGGTGGTTTTGAGAAGAAAGGATTGTCATATCCATAGGTCCCTGGATCCAGCAAGGTATCCAATGCCTGAGTATGGCAGTGTGGCATTTCCCTTATCCTGCCCACACCACAGCCACCACACAATCTCAAGAGAGCACCCGAGGTTTCTTTCTGCCTGCCTGCCTTGTTCTGTACCTGCCAGCATGCTCGAGGCCCTGGGTTTAATCCCCAGGACCCCAAAAGAAAAAAAAAAAAAAAAACAGGACAAGCAAGCACAAGCCCCGTGGGGAGGGCTTTGGACAGCTCCTTGGGTCATAGTTCTTCTCACGCACAGAAAGTGGCAGATGACCCTTTCCAAACCGAATGAGCAGGAAGCAGGCTGCTTATCTTCAACTGGATGTGGAGGAATGGAAACAGTAAAATGCTTAGTAATTACTGTTTTTCTAAAAAGTGTCTGCCACCCAGACTGCTTCCGCGCACTGCACCTGGTGAGAACCTGCTCCAGGATATGACTATTTTAGGTTGTTTTTCATTAAATGAAAACATTCCTTCCAGACCTGGTGTACATTTGCCCACGGGCAGCACTTTGGATCACTTTGAATGTTGCTGGTCTAGAACACTCTAGAAGAAGGAAAGCAGCTGCTTCCTAGGTTACTTGTCTTGGTTCTAAAGTATGATGGTTTCAAAGGAAAACAACGGCCATTTGTGTCATTTCTTCCAGAACATAATTGCCGAGCATGAAATCCGTAATATCTCCTGTGCTGCCCAGGACCCAGAAGACCTCTCAACCTTTGCGTATATCACAAAAGATCTGAAGTCCAATCACCACTACTGTCACGTGTTTACGGCCTTCGATGTGGTGAGTCCTGCCCTCATGGGACAGATAAAATAGCTCCCAAAATGTTCCTGGATTTTGTTGAAGGCCCAGTTTGTGAGTAACACATTAGCTTGGCTTGTTTACCGGACTAAGGTATACCAAGAGTGTTAGTTTTCTCAGGCAATCATAATAAAATACCACAGATTGGGTGGCTTAAGCAACAGAGATTTTTCACACATTTCTGGAGACTGGAAGTACAAGACCTACCTGTCAGACAATTTGGTTCTGAGGCCTCTCTCTCCCGGCTTGCGGATGGCTGCCTTCTCACTGGGTCCTCACATGGTCTTTCCTATGTGCATAGCTGTCTGTATCCAGATTTCCTTCTCTTCTAAGGGTAGCAATCAAATTGGATTAGGGTCCATGGCAATGGCCTCATTTTAACTCAGTCAACTCTTTAAAGGCTCCGTCTTCAAACAGCATCACATTCAGAGGAACTAGGGGTCAGAGCTTCAACGTACAAATTTTGAGGTGCCACAGTTCAGCCCACAATAAGGGTTACAAAGAACTTTGGCAACTCAGCTTTTCTTGGGTATTTCTGTATTTTCACTCTTTCATTCAATTTAGAACTCTACTCCTGCCTGGATCTTAGTTGTCATTATTCAAATACCAACTTCACTTTTCACATTTCAGAAATTCTTTTTCTCCTCTGGTAAAAAAAAAAAAAAAAAAAAAAAAAACCACACACACACAGGAAAGTTCTTTCCATCTATTTGTTCCTTAACTACAGCCAATAGTTTCTCCAGTAACCATTCTGAGCACTAGGACATAATGGGTGTGTTTGTCTCCGCAGTATTTGCAATTTTCTGTATTGGATAGTGGTGAAATTAGACACCTACAAGTAATAATTGGGGACTCCGAGGTCTGGCCCATATGCTCATTCAGAAGTTAATCTTATAATGACTTCCTCATGCAGTCACACCATTTTTATTCATAACTTGTCAGTATGCCTAAAAATGAGTTCATATATTAAAAACTTGGAAAATGAAAACAATTTAAGAAGACGATAAATACCCACAAGATGGTACAGATTGCTTGAGGCTGTCTCTAGTGCAGAACATTGGACGTTTGCAGTTGCAACAGACAAAACAGATACGACTGTGACCCTGGAGTAATTCATAATCAGAAGAATTTTAAAATGCCACTTCAGTTTGATTATTCGGCTCTGTTCACTGGATTTTAAAATGTAGAGATTTAGAGAAACAGACAGAAGTCACATGTGATGTACTCTTGGGAGGCCAGCCTGTGGTTCAGCGCCATGGGTAGAAGACCATTGGAAGCAATCTCTTCCATTTCTGACAAACACCATAAACCAAGGCCAGCTGTAATCCAAAACTGACACCACCCTACAACCTGTCAGGTTTATGCTCATAGCCTTTGTGTCCTGGTGCATGTTGCTCATCCCTTTTAGATTTTTAAAGATTGAAAATGGGAAAGGATATTCATGGACCTTTAAAAACATTCCTTCTATTTTGGGAAGCATGAGGAGAATAATATAAAAACGGTATGTGGTAACAGTAAGGACTGCAAAGCAAAGCCCCCCCCCCCAGGCTGCTCTAAAAATCTCTGGTTGTGTTTATTTGTACAGGATTAAAGTGTTGATTAAAGTCATTTCATTCTGGGTTTACAAGGACGTGCAGCATTAAATTTCTGACGCCTTAAACGTAACCTGCCACTGTTGTGAAATGCAGTTGCTTCTTTGAACAGTCAAATTTCATTCCATCCACGTATATTTTGGGTTGCTTGTAACACGTCTCTCCATGGGAGTTGGATTGCTGTTGTAGACAGAGCAGGCAGACCAAGTTCACATCCATGATCAGCTACCTCCTCATTCCCCGGTCTTTGACAAATTTTAAAACTTTTTCAGAGTCCCAGTTTCCTTACCTACAAAACAGAGACAAGGATCTGTGTCCCACAGGTTCTCACCAGACTGAAATTAAAGAACAGGTGAGAGGCCTACAGTGTTGGTTCCTTTGCCATCTCTTCCCTCTCCCTGCCTGTTGGCATCTGCTGACGGTCTGTCCCTTTTTCTGCTAAAAAAACAGATAAATTTTCCAGAAACACATTATCAGGCAGTTTTTCCAGTGCCATTGTAAAAGGACTTAAAACACAGAAATAAAAAATTAAAATAGAAGCGATGGAAAGAAAGTATTGAGTCCTCAGAACTTACTGCCTCTAAACAGTGTTTTTAATGAACATCATCAGAAATATTCTGTTGCTTTTTCAGGATGATTTCAGCCTCTTCCTTGAATATTGCAGCATTTCTTTCAATAAAATTGATTTTTAGGGTAATATATAATTTGCTTTCATGAGAGTATGAAAAGCATTGTTCTATATTCAGACTAAAAATGATACCTGTGGGCCATCTGCCTCCCGGGTTATGTGACACCAGAATATGCAGCTGAAATTGCAGGGGGGATCATCAAACTAAAACTGTTTAGTTTTATGATCAACATAATGTCCCTGATTATATTTGGAAACTGTGTAGAGAATTGCTTCAACTTTTATCTTTTCATCCAGATGTTTGATTTAACGTAGACATTCACTAGCTTACGATTCTCATATCTGCTCCAAAGGATTTTCATCTTACACAGATCTGCCATTTTAATCCTCTCTAGGTGGACACAGTTTGTCTAACTTCAAAAATAGTAACAAAGGCCAGCAGTCTTGACCTGGTCCTTTGAACAATTCTGAGATACAACAAGCTTTGCTTGTGCTAAAAAAAAATAAATAAATAAAACTTCTTTGAGAATGGATTTTATATCTTTATGTGGGGCAGTTCAATATTTCAGTCCAGTCTTAAAGCCTTCAAATTCTTTTGATGTGAGTCAGTCTCCTGGGATGCCCCAAATGACAAAATTTTTTTAAAAAGGAATTCCTTATAATACCTCAAGTACACATTTAACCTTTGAGCTGTTATGAATGAGTACACATACATTTTAATTTCAAGGTTGTTGTTTCTTTGACCTTGTAGATCTTTTATGGGCTCCATTTTTATGTACTCTGATCACATTTCACGTGTTTTTATCTGCTATCCTCAAGAAAATTCAGTGACATCTAGGAAGTTTCCAGTTTATGGATAGTTAAATTTGAAATTCAGAATATTTCCCCATAGAAACTCCGTGGTCTAGGAAGGAACCACAAAGCCCCCCTATAGAAGCTCCAAAGTGAGTTTGACCTGGTTTACATGCTACAGGACCCTGCAGAGCCCTGCCATGTCCAGGAAGGAGAGAGTATGCTGAGCTGTTTCTCAAATTTACCTGGCCCTGGTAGCCTTTTTCAGAGAGCACTTCACAGGGCTGCATTCTGCAGAACACTTTTGGGAAATGTTACACTGATTGAGTTCTGTTTCCTTGACTTAGAATCTATGATCAATTCAATTTGTAATATTTTCAATTTTAGATGACAGATACATGAGCAAGATGAAATGAGGGTCAATGTATACCTACAGGTTGGCACCCTACTCTAGAACCTTACTATCATGGCAGCTGATTTCTGTTTGCATCACTGAATGACCAAGCCTGGAACACATCTCACCTCCATAAAAGGTTTTCCCACTCCATGATCTCTCACTATCACTGTTCTGGACAGTGATGTCTTAGGGAAAGAGGTAGCAATAGAGATGGGTAGAAAAGAAGGACATCTTTTGAGACCAGGAGTTGTGAAGGTTAAAAATTGATTCATCTTTTGCCTCCTCCACTCTTATCTCAAATGGGATTGCAAGAGTGGGGAATTGAGATGGGAGTAGAGGAGGTAAAAGCTCCACTCCCAATGACCACTAGATCCCAAGGCTATGGTCATCTTCCTGAGAAGGCCACTATGGGTAAGCAATAGATACAACCAAGGTAATTGGTTGTTTAATTCACTCAATCTAGAGTACTTAGTAGTAAAATTGGTATAGGTAGATCAAAAAGATTTTGATGCATTCTCTGTGAGAGTATCAGATGTGCTATAAAAATTTGGGAAGGGCCTCATTCAGTAGTTTCAAATATTGAGAGATTTTCTTGTTCTTTTCTCCTTAATAGCATTTGAAGCCACGCCTTTGCTGCTAGACCCTTGCTAATTCTCATTTCTCTATCAAGAACGTGTTCGAAGTCTCTGGTATTTTCAACCATGCCCATTTTTCTCTTTCTGGCAACTCCCAAATTCTGTCCTCTCCGTGTGCAGCTCAGGTGAGGCTGAGACTGGCTCAGGAACGTGCAGGGGAACATTGAAGTCATGGTGCTGGTAGGCGATGCAGGTGGGAGATGGAGCGCCCTCTTCCCTGTGCTTTCTTGGCTGAGTGTGGGCCACAAAAGGACCTAAACTGGAGAGACAGAAATGACATCATGCATGAGAACATGGCCAGCCTCCTATGATGGCTTGCTGTAGTACTCCACCACCAGCAGGTACCCAGCAAGCGAAAAATAGGGAGAAAAATTCTAGAGTCAACCACACTGCAATGTCTTAGGTGAAAAGGGAGCAGAATGGGAGGGTAGAAAAGAAGACTGTCTTGTGAGACAAGGAGTTGGGAGGGTTTACAATGGAGCCAGCTTTTACCTCCTCCACTCCCATCTCAAATGAGTGGGCCCTACATGGCACGTGGCTGTGGGTCTGCTATGAGGTTGTTTCTTGTTTTTTTTTCATCAGCTTAATGATATCTAAATTCCTAAACTTCTTAAACTCAGATTATTTTGGTAGAGTATTGAGGTTCCTGAAGGAGATCGTGTATGGCTTACATTGCAGTTGGCCCACAAAATGGGAAATCAAAGGTGCAAAAGAACTTAGTAGTGGTGCTGATGTTAGCTGACCTCTGACCACTAAATTGTTTGTGGAGGTAGGTGGTCACTTTCATTCTATTTCTCATTTTCTCTAACTGAAAATGGCCTCAACCTATTTGACTTTGAAAATAAAAGGCAATCTTAGAGAATGTGAACATGTAGAAAGCCCTTAAAACTGAGCCATCGTGGATTCCCTGGCTGGAGTCCACAAAGGTAGTAGAGCAGCAGCCACAGGGAAATCGGGAGCCACTCCCTGGCCTGTTCATCTACCTGGCACTCACCAGCAGGCCAGGAGGGACCTCAGAGCTCCTAAGAGCAGTGATGGTCCTGACTCAGTTAAAAGACAGCCTCCCTTGGTCCTTCTACACCAACACCAACACCCCCCTAAAAAGAGTAGATACGTTAGCACCACAGGGTTTCACTTACCCATATCTGATCTCCACTGAGAATTAACAAGGCCACAAGCCAGCCACAGGGGCAGGTTGCAGAGATTAATCTCTCATCCTTTCTTTTTGGTGGATGTTATCAGTCTACTAAATCAATCACACTTTTTGTTAATTTAGAAAGAAAGTGGGCATTCTGAGATTTTTTTCACAGATAGACTGTTTTACAGCATTTGCTTATATACAGTTACTCTTCAGTGTCCTGGGGGTCTGGTTCCTAGACCCCCTGTAGGATCAAAATCCACAGGTGCTCAAGTCCCTTATATGAAATGGGGTAGCATTTGCAATAATTTATGCACAATCCTCTGTATACTTTACAGCATCTCTTAATAATTCAAAATGTCTCATACAATGTCAGTGCTATATAAATATGTGTTCTAGTGTATTGTTTGGGAATAATGACAATTTTTAAAAATCTACATGTTTAGTATATATGGAGTCTTTTTCCAAATATTTTCAGTCTGATGTTGGTTGAATATGCAGATGCAGAACCACCAATAAACAGAGTTGACTGTAAAATAACTGAAAAGAAGTGTTAGGTTTAGGATGTGGTCTTTGGAATCAACCTGGTTTCGAGCCCCAGATTAGCTTTTCTTAGCTTCACAGTTTGGGCAGAAATGTCTTTAAGCCTCAGTTCCCTTATCTGTAAAATAGATAACCACCCCTGTGGTTATTGTAAGGATTAAGTGTATTCTAACAGGTGGTGTTCAGTAAATCTTAGCTGCTGAGGATGGTGCATATAGGGGGAACAGATACACTGATGTTGTATTCTTGCTGTCAGACCCTGGGTGAGGATTTACATCCCATACTTTGGTTTACAACCTAAGTTTGCTGCTACAATGTCCCACAGCTGAGGAAAGAAGTGAAAATCCTTATAAATGCATTCCTTTATTTATTGCATGTCTACCATGAGGCAGGCACAAGTCCCTGATCCCCAGGAGCTCAGAGTCCAGTTGGATAAACAGGACATAAACAAATAATTATAATAAAATCATAGCTATGCCATCCTGGAGTTGTGCCAGCACCCAGCAGGGCAGCATCTCCCAGAGGAAGAATGTGCAGGCTGAAAACCTAATGTTTAGTTTGTGTGAACATGTGGCAGGTTTGGAGGCATGACGGCTCGTGAATTCACCTCAGAAGTATGAGCTCTGGGAATAATAAACAAAGAAAAATCGTTTATATTTAAAGTTGTCCCTGTACGTCCACAGATTTTGCATCCATGGATTCAGCCAATCGCAGATCGAAAATATTCAGAAAAAAGTTGTATCTGCACTGAATACACACAGACTTTGTTTCTTGTCATCGTTCCCTGAATAATACAGCATGACGAGTGTTTACCTAGCTTTTACATTTTTTAGGCATTGTAGATAATCTCGAGGTGATTTAAAGTATACAGGAGGATGTGCATTGGTAATATGCAAATACTATGCCATTTTATATAAGGGACTTGAGCACCTGTGGGTCTAGGTGTAAGGGGCTCCTGGAAACCATCTCCCCCATACCAAGGGGAGCTGTACTATGATCACCAACCAAGGAAATGGACCTGTCCATTTGAGAAAGATTTTCAACAAGAGTTGAAAAAAAAAAAAACCTTAAATTTGGTGTGCACCCTGTTTCCAGGTCCTCACAAGTTAGTAAAAAACTCACTGCAGCTTCCGCTAGGACCTTTTACTGTCGAAAACTGGGGAGAGGTCGAAATCTGGCACCCCTCTCTCCTGTTCACCCTTTCCACACATCCTTGCCAGGTAACAGAATTATGACTGTGCCCTTCTGCCCTAGCAGGCCAGTCCTCTAGATGGGTGTGAAAGTCAGCCATCTTAGACAGTGGTTCCATGAGGACAAGCGACCATAGGCCACAGTGTGTGGTCCCCGTGGAAAACCTGGACTGTTACAAGAAAGCAAGTCATGGCAGTGAGCAGAGATAGCTTCTGTGCTTTGGATGAGGGGTGACATTAAACCTTAACAAATACTCTTTCAGAAGTACAGCTGAAGAACTTGTGATGGCGCATGAAACCCACTCATGGGATCATGTAACATGAAAAGCAATCAGGGAGCTGCACGTAAACTATGATTCTAATTTTGTCTTTAAATATAAATTACATATATATACACAAATATTTATATAATGCATAAAAGCAAGATATCAAATAGAAAATACACCAAAAATAAAATACACTTCTTAAAATATAAGAAAATAAATAAATATAGATTATTTATATATATATATAAAATATTCACATAGTGTGTAAAAGTAAAATATGAAAAGAAAATATGCTCTATATATTGGATAGTTGTTTGCAGTGACTATATCCCAATAGTGGAATTTTACAGGTGCATTCAATTTTCTTTATTTTCAGTATTGTTCACATGTATCCATATTATAAATTCATGACTCTTTTGTTAGATGAAATTAGCTCTAAAGAATGTATCTGCATGTTAGCCAGTACTGGCCCAGATAGGCATCTTAGCAGAATTCCTAATATTTATTTCTGAATACTGAAGACCTATGATTGGGCAACATTTATTTCTATAAACCTTCAAGATCAGTTTCTGGAAAGTACTTGAGAGAAATAACTATATAGGTAGAGCTAAAGAGATGTCAATGGATTCTGTGAATATGCCCAGAATGTTCTCAAAGTTATTTTTGCCTTAGGACGTGGGTGAAGCAAGTTGTAGATGAGGCTTACCCCAGCTCTCAAAAACCAAGAAGTGCAAGCAAAATAAAGCCCGAAGAGAAGCGGGGCTCTTTCTGGAGACCTCTCTGGGGACCCCGACAGAAAACACTTGCCTGTCTCTAGGCCACCCTGGTGTTGCTGGCATTCACTCAGCGGGTCTGCTTGGGGGGGAAAGAGAGAAGGAAGGAATCGGCTCTGGCCATCCACCTTCACCCTTGTCCTACACTTAGGAAACAAGTCCCCTAGGAACCTACCAGGCAACTCCAGCTGCTCCTTCAACCAATCCAACATCGTTGGCCCTAGACCTGCCCGAGAGACTTGAGCCCTCAAGATGTTCATCACCTGGGGAGTCAGACCGTGCCCAATGAGGAGGACTCCTCACTTAGCCTCAGGGGACAGGAAAGGGGACCTGTAGGAACTGCTGCCAAGGGGAGTGTTCAGGTAAAGGTGGAAGATAGGAAAAGGCAGTCACCAAGAGCAAAAGCCATTTTTCAAGAGACAAAGTGCTTGGCAATTTGGAATAGCCTTTCAGGGTGACAGTTGGAATGAGGTCATTTTCTGAGACACTAGCTAATGGATGGGTGAGTCCCGTGGTCTGGCCTTTGGGTAACGCGCTGCTTTTCAACCTGCCATCAGCCATGCATGCACGCCTCTCTAAGCTAGTCAGAGGTTGACTGACAGGCAGCAGTTCCTCATCAGAGCGTCTTGGAGCTCCCAGAGGGAAAGGGGACCAAAAGGTCCCCAGGACCAGACCTACCTCTTAATGTCACCACCTTCCTCTGTGACAGGGACTTTGCTTGTAGTCTTGGATACAGTGGTGTAACAGACTTCCCTCGGCTCATGACACCCCAGGATGGGCTCCCAGCTGAAGACACAGCCCTTTCCTTGAATATGTCAGGGTCTGCACCTCTTCCTGGGGTGGGGGATTGAGCCTCTGCCGACCTCAGGAAGTTCCCCTGCCGATCCTGCACACTGAAAGATGCCAGGGATAGGCCTGTAGCTTCTGAGGCTCTGGAACTAACACACGTGTTCCTTCAATTCCAGTCTCAAAAATGTGGCTGTTGGTTCTTTAAAGCTAGTGGACAGTGCTGTAGAGAGCTCAGAATGGTCCCCTGGTGAAGAGCAGCCTCAGAGCCTGGGCCAGGAGGGCCCCTCACCCTGTGGGGTCCCGCTCCTCTCTGCTCGATTCCTTTTTTTCTCATATTCACCAGATGATGTCGAGAGCCTTGAGACCGTGTCTGATGTACCTTGTCAGCCTTTGGGACGGTGATGGGCTAAACAAAGTAAGCCCCGGAATAAATGTTGAAGTGAACACATGGACACTTCCGTCCCACACACGACCCAAGGCAGCCTCCATGAATAGATAAGGATAAAATGTACATACATACAAATCCAAATTAGGGAAAACACAGACCAAAAGAAGATCCTCACCGAAAGTTCTAGAACAGTTCTAGCACCAGTAGGCAGCACGCAGGGTTCTGTGTGTAATTATTAGAGCCAAGCCACAGATTTGGCTCTGAGCTTCTAGGAAGTCAAAGCAAATATGGAAATATAGTAATTACATGCTTCCTATTTATCTGAAAGGAAAGTATGCCCCTTACTCTCAGAAAACATCTCTTCAATGAAACTTAGATCTGAAAGAACTTTTCCCCCATGTCCAATGAGGGGGTCTTTATGCTAGTGTCTGCGCCACATTCATACAGTGAATCTGGAACACACAAGATGGTTCTTGGTGGGGGGGGGTGTCCCCCAATGAATGTAGGGGCAGGACACAAGCAGATTTATTGAAGCTGTGAAGGCAGGACACCCCGTGGCACAACATGGGCTGTCTCAAGTCAGACCTGGTGTGACTCCTGGCTCCACCACTAAGCAGCTGTGTGAACGTGACCAAGTTAATCAATCACAGTGATCCTGAGTGTCTCACATGAGAAAGGGGGATGATCATTCCTCTTTTGTAAGGCATTGTGAGGGTTCGAGAGTCCACAGAAGACAGGCAGCATTGTGCTTGGGATGTAGTAAGCAGTCTCATGCAGCAGTTGCTAAGCTGTTGCTACTGCTGCTTCATCATCAGTATGGAGGAAATAAAGTATAATTCAAGTTCATAGGCAACAGGGCCTGGTGCAGAAACCCGACCTCACACAGCTACAAGAGCAGACTGACTGTATGTCCACAGGTAAAGGTCCAATAACAACCTTTTTCAGTTGGACCTGACAGAGTTGGACTGTAGGAAGTTCAGCCCGTCACTCTGTACTTGGAGTAGAAATTTGGGGACTGCAGGTTAAAGGAAGAGTTGGGTATTTTAAAACTCAGCTGAGCAGGTGTTAAAATTGATATCCAATGTGAAAACTGAAAAGAGTCTAAACAAGATTCATGGCCAAGTGTGTGGCCAGCCAGCTGGTACATGGAGGTGCGCCATGCTAACACCTGCAAACAGGATCTCACTGGAAGACAGTTTGCAGCAAACGAAGAAAGATGCACTTAGAACCCCAAGGTGAAGCATGAAGAATGAAAAAGATTATTGTGCACTCAAAGATTTTCTCTTGTTTTTAATTGTCATCAAAATGAAAAACAAAATGGAAAATTATTTGTTGTTACTGTAAGAATTAAAAACAAAGTTCAAAACATACAAAGAAGTATAAAGAAAAGTATCCATGGTGTGGATGTGGTTCAGTGGTAAACCACTTGCCTCACACATATCAGGCCCTACGTTCAGTCCCCAGCACTGCAGTAAAAAAGGAGAGAGAGAGAAATCGTCCACAGCCTTAACACTCACTGATCACTACTAGTCATGTTTTAATATATATCCCTGTTTTCAATGCACATAATGGAGACCATCTGTATTTTAGCATATACATATATATATTTTATATAGTCTTTCAACCAGTTTTTTAAATGACTCAATTTTCTTTTTAAATGGCTACCTAGTATTCTCCTGCATGAATCTATGTAGTATTCATATTCAGTCCCCTGAAAATTTTATACATCGTAATGAGTATTCATACACATGTTCCTTTAAACCCATGCGCCTAAAGATTTTCAAAGTAAGAAACAGAAAAAAAAATCCTAGTGATGCACCAGTTAATATAAATTAATGGCCTGTGTGCCAGAACTCTCCCTGCAGGACACATTGCCACAGTCTATGATACAGTTTTTCTAACACCAAATTGATGAATGTGCCAGGCACAGCTTCAGTGACTCGGATACAGGACAGTGAAGGACGTCTCTCGGCCCCTCCACAAGCCTCTTTTGGAACTGAGGAGAGACTTCCTGGATCCTCCCTTGAGCACTTCCTGGATGCTATACATTAGGCACAGGCCAGGCACCAGGGACACTTGGAAGGTGCTCAGTAAATATTCTGATGATGTTAAGCTGTAGCCTGGCTACCTCGAGGAGCCCTCAGTAAATATAAGTAGCTTACATGTCCCCAGTGTGCATCCCTGGATAACTATTAGGATCCATTTTTAAGATACGATGCCTTTTTAAGTCTCTCTGCTGTAGCAGTTCTTAAGCCACAGATTTAAAATCCCTGGGCAACAGGAGAAGGAAAAGAAGAAGGGATTTTTATGTGCCCTGGCCCCAGCTGGAAGTTGCTCCCCGATGAAGTGGGATTCCTGCCTTTATCCTAAATCGCAAGACACCATTTGCCAGGAGGCAGCCTCTCAACTGATCCTCCCATGAGATCCAGCCAATGAAAGGATCATCCAGGAGCTTCAATATTTCTTTTTTTTTTTTTTAAGTTTACAGAAGTCTCTTATTTTATCTCAAGTGTAGCTCTAAGTGGTCAAGAGCGCAACCTACTAGAACACCTGGATCCAAATCCCAGCTCGTCCAGATGCTGGCTTCAGGAGCAAGTTCTTTATTTATCTCACGTGCAAAACAGGAACAATGGACCTACAGCGTGGAGATATCATTAGGCCTAAATGCCATAGTCCATGTAGAACACTTAGCACAATGCAGGGCACACAGGAAGTGAGAAATGCTAGTGGTATTGTTATTAGGTTTCACATTGTTATTAGTGAGGTGGGTATTGCAAATGGCATTATTGCATCTGTTATTATCCCCATTTTGAGAAAAGAAAACCGAGGCTTGGAGTATGCTGGTTCTAGTAATCACCAAATACACACACATGTGAGCATATTGCACATGCTGCCTTGTTTCATTGGTGATCCAGGGTAGAAAACACTCAAGGCCATGATAAATGTGTCTCAAGAGACTCATGCTGGGCCGGGGTTGTAGCTCAGAGGCAGAGCACATGCCTCTCATGCATGAGGTACTGGGTTCAACCCTCAACACTACATAAAAATAAATAAATAAAGATATTGTGTACATCTACAACTATATATATATATATATATATATATATATATATAATAGAGAGAGATTTATATATATATATATATATATATATATATATATATATAGAGAGAGAGAGAGAGAGAGAGAGAGAGAGAGAGAGAGAGAGAGACTGACTCATGCTTCAAAGGTCAAAGTGAGTAACTATCTTCCAGTAAGCTACATACCACAGAAGGAGCCGTGGATGGCCACCCGTGGGGTTACAGCATTTGAGAGATGTGAGATTATGAATGTAAAGCTGAATGAGTTTGAATTCATGCCCAGATAGGGATAACTAGAGATGAGAGTATGCTTGTGCTGACTTAAAAGGATGCTGCAGCTCTGTGGTTTGAACTAGCGCATGTGAACGGACACCTTAGTGCTCACTGTGACCCCTGTGACCTGCACAGACCTCAGCTTCTCCGCAGCCAGAGCTGGGGGCAGGGGCTCCAGAATTGACCTCTTGAGCCAAGGACTATTCATCACAGCTTAGCTTTTGGTTCCTCTTTGTGCTGCCTGAACCAGGGTCCGGTCAGCCACCTTTAGCTTTGGAGGGTGTCCAGGTATGGATTGTGTGACAAACCACCCCAAAATGTTGTGGCATAAAACTTTACTACACTCACAATTCTCTAAGTCAGGAATCTAGGCTAGGCCCAGAAGTTCTGCTCTGCTCTGCTGGAGAACATCTGGGGACTCAGCTGGGCCAGCTCAGATGGCTGGAGACTCTGGGGCAGCTCAACCCGGGCCATCTGCCTGGGGCCTTGGGTCTCACCATGTGCCGGCTGCTGCATGGCTACTTCACGCCTGCATCTGGGGCCTGTACTGGGATGGCTGGAACTGCTGATACCCTCCAGGAAGCCTCTGAGCATGGTGACCTCAGGGCAGTCTGACTTTTACACAGAACTGGTTCCCCCAGAGTCCCAGGCAGAAGCTGAAAGATTCCTCATGATCTGCAGCCAACAGGATTACAATTATACTATTAATATAATTAACATTAATGTAATTAATATTATAGCCTTAATGTATAATTAAATCCTATTACAATATCATTTTCAGCCTCTGTCCCAATAGAGTGTCCTGCTCTCATGATAACAACTCCCCTCCCACCTTATGTGGTGGGAATGTCAACAGGAGAGGGAGGAATGACCCTGAAAATGGGCTCCCTCCCCTGTTTGAATGCACATCCTCAGGTAGCTGTAGCTCAGTGATAAAACACCTCCTAGCATGTGCAAGGTCCTGGGTTTTACCCCTAGTAATGAAAAAAAAAAAAAGATTATGTGTCCTCAGGTTCTGTCTGATGAGCACCTGTTCCCACAAGGACCCCAGTATGTTGGTATGTTGGGACAGTCCGGACAGGTAGTGTGGCCCTCCGCAGGCTGGTCTCCATGCCCATGGGCCTCCTTGACATCTGGCATCCATATTTCAGACACTAAGCTGCAGAAAAGACAAGGAGGGTAGCAATGTCCAACTCTTCTCTATACATAACCATAAAAGAACATTATGAAACTCTAAAATGAAAAGAAAGCAAAATGTGAAAGAGAATGCAGGCCAGACCAGGACAGGCCATGTGGGGCTGCTGATTTGGCAGAAACCCTTCCCCACTCCGGCCTCTGGATCTTATTTGACCAGTTTCCTAATACCAAGAAATATTTTTTTTTAAAAAAAGGGCAGAACTTCTAACCCATTATTTACAAAACCTTTTGGCTTCCCATAATAGTCATGTGAAAATTCTCACTTGCTCAAATGAGCAGTTTGACTTTCATTTGGAGACACTGGTGCTTTAAGCAGATCTCACTTTCCGGAACTTGTTGTAGGCTAATGGTAAAAGAATTCACACTCTGGAAGCCCCACTGGTCTGACATGGAAAGGCTCATGGTGTGGGGTCCAGTGACCCCACCTTTCCCTTAGTCCAGTTTCCCACTCAGACCATGAGAGTCTGTGGTATCCCCCAACAAATGGACAAGGCCATCTTCTCCAGCCGTGGTGAACAGAAATGGTGTGACTTCACCCTGACACTGGAGGAATCAAAGGCCGGTCCACCTTCCCAAGGGACCACACGGACCACGGACACTAAGAGTCAGAGCTGATGGTGCTGTGGGTGCAGTGTAGGCAGTGGAAAGGGCCCAGCCTTCTCCACAGTGAGGGTCAGAGCTGTCTCCCAGCCTCCTCCACTGTTGTTTATTGGTGTGTTACTAATTTACTAGTCTGACTCACCCCTGGAGCAAATAGGGCTCTCCATTCCATCGCAGGGACGAGAGGGGCTTGCCATACAGGGTGCAGTATCTCCAGCAGCAAACATCTTTCTTGTAGGGCTGTTAGTTCCTAACAAGTAGCTCAAAGATGACCGATACATCCTCTATCAAACCCACGGCATGTTCTCACTTGATTTTAAATCCAGAAAAATTCATCTGGCATTGACCTGAAATAGAATCAGTCCAGAACCCATGGGCCTCTCCCATGTGCCCTCAGAAGGCCATCCTATATTTCCATGTCCATCCTCACCAGTGGGAACAGTCCCCAACACTTCTTCTAAAACATGGAAGTTGGGCCCCCAGTATGCCTGGTGAAGGCGGAGGTGGACAGGAATGCAGAGGGCACAGTTGCAATATCAGCAGAAGCAGAATGCTATTTCTGCGATTTTGAGAAGCCATGAAGAGACATTGTAGGATCGTTTATAGAATGGAAACTTGAGACAGATGGCACCTGCTATCAGTGGTGCAGAGACTTTAAGAACACTTTTTGTGACCAGTATGTACCCACTTCTCTGATTCACTGTGACCTCAGGGTGTTGTGGGAACCCTGCTTCTTTGGGGCCAGACAATGTCATGTCTCCAGAGAAGACAGGGGGACGCTGCACTTTTGAGAGAAGGCAGAAATCACAGCTACGAATGGAGAGGTGCAGAGAAGAAAGACAGAAATCATCTTGAGAGAAGAATGGAAAGTCCAAAGCAAAGAACCTTCCACCCAGGCGCAGCTTGGTGTGGCATTCTGACCCGACAGAATCTCCTGTCTCTTGCTGATTTGATGATAAAATATAGAGTGGACCCACGGGGAGAGCAAAAGCCTCAAGAAATAGATGGGTAATTGGCTCCGTTTGAGCACTGTTTGCATGCTCGCTGCTGCAACTGTGAGGCTCCACACCAGCATGACTAATGCCTCTCCCCTCAGCCTAAATTAGATTTTGATTGTGTTTCGTAGATGTTCACTGAATCACAGATGTTTGAGGTAAAAGGATCCAAACTTCTCAGGAACACCTCCCGTGGAGTGTGTGGGATCGTCCTCACAGACATGGCTGAAATGCCACAGTAACTCCTTCCCTTCCAAGTCCTGGGAGCAGACCTGCTGCCCCTGAGGGAGCTCCTTATGGAGTGGGCTCCTGGGACCAGTGAGCTGCATGTAGGCCTTGTTTTCCAGGGGTTAATCTACAAGCCCGCTCCTTAGCGTGGCTGTGAACAAGAGTGCCTCCTTGGTGACTGATGCCTGTGCAGACACTAAATGGGACCTGAGTGTCCAGTTCCTCATAGATCTCCACTGAATCCCTGCAGCCTCTGGTGGAGTAGCTCAAGGCGATGGCTAGTTCACCTCCATGGTGTTCCTCAGCCACTTTCTGGTTTGTAGTGCACCCATAGTAAATGCTTTCTCCTTGTTCTTACAGAATTTAGCCTACGAAATCATCCTAACACTTGGACAGGCATTTGAAGTCGCTTACCAACTAGCACTACAAGCAAGAAAAGGGGGCCATTCCTCCACGCTTCCAGAAAGCTTTGAAAACAAACCCTCCAAGCCCATCCCCAAGCCCCGAGTTAGCATTCGAAAGTCAGTGGTAAGTAGAAGATAGAGGCATTCTAGAAACCTCCAGAGGGAGGGAAAGGGAGCTGTGTGGTGCGGGTGGGTGCCACTTAGAATTCAGGGCTTGCCCTTCCCGGTCCTTTCCCTGGGCCATTTCCGGGCTGGTGATCAGCATAGTCTCAGCCTGGTTCCTTCAACTTCTTGAAGGACCTTCTCCCTGAACCTGGAGACTCCAGAGAAAATTCCACTTCCTCCGTCCCCTGCAATAGCAGCAAGAGGGAGGGTACTGGCTGCCCAGCTGCTGTCCATGGTGAAGATTACCTGAAGGTCCAGGAAAGCTTGAGGACAGTGTTCCCATGGCCTCAGCTGCCATCCTATCAGGGGACAAGGCCTCCCACCAGCCCCTGGCCTCCAGAGAGATTTGCAGAGGTTGACAGTGAGCTGCCTCTGGTATCCAGCAGGGGGAAGCTAGATGCTCGAGCATCTCTTTTGAGAAGTGCAGGTCGTGGTCCTGGGCACCTTCCCTCCAGCAACTGAGGCTTCCTGCAGTGAGGCAGCTGCTCAGAAGGTGCCGCCCCCTCCTCATCATCTGCCTTCCTCCAGGATTCCTCCCCTTCCCTCCCACAGGCTCTGCAGACATCCTGTCCCGGCAGGCTCACATGACTTCATAGCAGTCTCCTCTGGTAGTAGCAACACCCCAAAGCTGGAAGGTTCCCAACAGCCTCCCATCTGCTTTCTGCTCCGGCTGCCGTCCTGCATCCTAAGAACCCCGGACTTGTATGGGGGAGGCCCCCAGAATGCATTGCCCTCTCACCCCTGAGTCCTTCCTCTGTAACCCTCCTCTTCCCACCAGCTCCCATCCCCAGGGTGAGGGGGGGAAGCACAGACATTTTTAATGCTTGCAGAGAAACACCTCCCTTGGTGACTGCGTGGCTTCCTGTTTACAACCTTCTTTTTGGCCCCACTCCTTGGCAACTTCAGCATCCATGGGTATGATCTCTCCAGTGCCTGGCCTCGCTATTCTCTCATCATAGTTTTCTTCCGGATCTTTCCCTCCACCCCAGCCATTCACCAGCCCATCACTCATGACTGTCAGCACCAGTAACTGCACCTTCTCTGAAAAATTTTTACTTCAAACACCACATTTCAACTCCCTGGTCCTCTGGCCTCAGCAACCCAAGCTCCCACTTCTCTCTTCAGCCCTGACCCACTCCCAGAACTCTAGACCTACTGTGTGTTCAGTTTCTTCTTGAATATTTGGTGTTCAACAGACATCTGAAACTTGGTATGTCTACAACAAAATGCTTGATTTTGCCCTCAGAAATGCTCCTCTTCATCTTCCCAGCTCAGTAAAGGGCACAGCCGTTCACCATGCTGCTCAACCCAAAAATCTACCAGCCACCTCTACTGCTCTTCTCTGCCCCCTCTACCTCCAATCCAGGGCAAGGGCCATTTGTTCCACCCCTGGAACACCTCAGTCTGCATACTCCTCCCTACTTCCTCTGCTATTCTTTTAGTCCAAGTGCCACCAACTCTCATGAAAATGACACCACAGACCTCCAAACCAATTCCCTTCCTGCATACCTAATGCCTCACCCGTACCTAATGCTCCAAACACCCATACCTAATGCCTCACCATTACCCCTTGGCCCTCAGGCCTTCCAGTTCCTCAAATATATATATATATATATATATATATATAATGCATGCCCCACCTGATGCCTTTGTGCCACCTGTTCCCTCCACCTGGAAGATCATCCTCCCAATTTCTGCACAGAGGGTTCCATCTTGTCCTTCAGGTCTCAGTTACATGAAGAGGCTTTTCCTGACCGCCTCATCTGAGGTAGCCACACTCAAGCACATGGCCTGCTTTCAATTATGTAGAATTTACTAATGAGATAGTTTATTGATCACTTGTTTATTGCCCATCTTCCTCCACAAGAATGAATATATTTTAGGCATACAGGGATCTCATAGGTGTTGTCACGCTCATGGAGTATCTGGATAAAGAAATTAGGAACTGGGGATAGACTTAGCAAGTGAAACTTTTGAGAATAATTAGGCTGAGAAGTGTCCAGGAACGCACTGAATGTTTGGGGGATCATCTCAGACACATTTCTTCTCATGTAGGCTGGATACACTTGTTCACGGCTGGTACCCCTCTCCAACTTTATCATGGTCCCCAAAGACTTCCTCCAGAAGAGCACAAAGGGTTGACAGCATTACAGACTCATAGAATATTCATTTAGATGCCAGGAAATAAGAAAATATAGTGTGAATCTGTGATGCTTTCCCTTGCACAGGATCCGTGCCCCACAGCTGCCGTCAGTATTCCGTCTCCTGCAGCTCCAGTCCTTTGTTAGGAAATATGCACGGATCCCTAAGGATATGTGATATCCTCCCACACCTTGTGGACACACAGTCAAAACACAGTAAAGGGTAGTCAATAGGGACAGATCCTGCAGACCTGGACAGGCTGTGAAGCTCACAACCAGAGACATGGAGGAGGCCTCCTGAAGCTCCCTGCCCAATGTTCTGGAGCAGGGGCCAGGGCAGGGCAGACTGGAAATGCCAAAGGCCAGTCCCAGAAGAACTCACCCCAGCCCTTCCTCAGAGTTTGCAGTTCAAACTTTACCTTGGGATTGACCTGTTTGACTCGGTGCACTGGGACTCCTCCATCTTAGAGCAGGGTTGGGTTCAGATCAAGGCTCAGCCTGACAGGACCCCGCTGACCTCCTCACCCCCAGCTGTCCCTCCTGTCTCCCACTGTGCAAACTGCCGCTTTCCCACACCTCTGGGTCTTGCATGCTGTTCTATCTCCCTGAATGCCTGGCCTCCCGCCTGGGGAAGGCAGACTCCCACTGGTCTTGCATCTGGCCTCCAACACTGCCTCATTCTCCTACCAGTAATTATTCAATAATTCATTGTGTGCCTATGTGGATGGGTTTCCCAAGTTTGGGGATGGAGGTGGGGGTAACGAACAACAGAGACAAAATCCCCGCCCTCCTGGGCTTGCGCTGTCCTGGAGGCTGAGCAGATGGACATCTTACGGGGAATAAGGCAGAAGAGGAGAGCAGGAAAGTTGGGGTGCTCTTTTGCATGGGGCCAACAGGTAGGACTTCTAAGTGGCCTGAGAGCCAAGACCCGAATGATCTTGGGGGTGCAGCAGACAGGTATCTAGGGGAGAGCAACCAAGAGGAGAGAGGCCTGGGCTGGGGTGGCGCGAGGCAGGGCTAGAGGCAGGGCTAGAAGGACTTGGGGTGTGTTCCGCGACGGGGCGCACTGAAGGGTAGGAGGGGGAGTGGCATGGCCTTCCTCACCTCCTCCGGGAAGTCTCCTAGCCTCCCTCTGCCCTTCACAGCTCACTGCCCGGGAGAGGAGCCCTGTTTCTGTCCACCCTCGCGGGCCAGGCCGGGTCTCACCGCCGTCCCCCTGGCAGGGCCTGCGAAGGTCGAGCCCCCGGGGGTCCCGGTGGAAGCGCGGGGCGCGGGCCGAGGTGGGGGCAGCGACGGCCGCGCACGCGCCCAGCACAGCGCCGGATAACGGGCATCAGCCTTTCTGTTTTAAAGCAGATCGACCCGTCTGAGCAAAAGACTCTGGCCAATCTGCCGTGGATTGTGGAGCCGGGGCAGGAAGCCAAGAGGGGCATTAATACCAAGTATGAAACCACGATTTTCTGATACCCGCCGCCCTCGCGTCCTCGCGGTGCCTTGCTCGCCCGCAGCCCGGAGCAGGCTTTCCTTCGCGCCCCGTTCCCAGCCCGGGAGGAAGACTGCTCCGCTCGCGTGGCCTGGTCCCGGGCGGAAGGCCGCCGGCCGTTCCTGGGGAGTCCTTTCTGCACCCGTGACGGAAAACGCCACCCGGACTCCCCGGCGCAGCCCCCGAGAGGCGCGAGTCGAGGTGGGTGCCCCGGGGCCCGCCGCCTCGAGCGTTTCCAGTGACTCGCCCCAGCACCGGCTTGGCTTTGGTGGGGGTTGACACCTTTTTTTAAAAACAGTAAAGGGGATCTCTAATACTGCCTAGAAGTATCACAATCCTGGGTTTAGATTTCACTGTCAGCGGTTTTAAAGGTAAAATCAGAACCGAACCCCCCTGTATCGCATCTGTAAAATCATCACATCACTGAGGATCGTTTAATGCAAAAGGACAAAAAAAAAAAAAAAAAAAAAGTGATTGCCAGGAAATTCTGTTTCTCAGTTTCTATATTTGTGGATTTTATATGTAATCAACTATGTCAGATAATGAAAACCTTTAAATCTAATGATTGATTCAAAGTTTAACAATGATTTAAAACAGAGAAATTTATTATGCACAGAAAAATGTGTCTTGTATTAAATATTTTTATTAAAAGAATGTTTCATTAATGCATTGATAAGAAAACTAGGTTAGTTGTGCGGGATGTTTCTGGTTTCATTTCAAGTAACTAAATTTCTACTACCACGAGGACTGGCTCATTATGGAGAAATCCTGATGCTGTCCACCGAGTAGGAGATGCGGCGGGCAGACTGGCATTGACCAGAAGTGCTGAACAGCACGGGCCTGCAAAGATTGTTTTGTTTTGTTTTTTTTTAATCTTCACAGTGTTTTAAAGAACATGTTTAAAATAATAATAATAATCTAGGGCTCCTGCTGTCAAGATTTCTGTCCTGGAAAACTTGTTTGAGAAAGGTGTTAATAAAATTCTATTGCAAAAATTTTTTTCTAGAAAATATAAATACATTTAAAAAAAGAAATTCCAAAGTAATACAACTTTTCTTGAAACAGACAAAAAAATAATGTTTGCTTACTATTTGATTAAATAAAATTTACTTACATTTCTTTAAGGTATTTTAATTTTTTTAATGTCTCTGTGGAGTATTTGTATGATACCATAATGTATATTTATGTAGAATCAAATTATATAAACAGTACCAATATCATTATAGAAAAATAACATTTTAATGTATATTGTTCTAACAAATCACATTGTGAATCATTTTGAAGTTCATTATAGAGATATTGATAAATTGTGGAATTGTCTTAATGTTTTTTTAATTAACCAATATTATTTTAAACCTGAAATTATCAGTTACATTCATCAGTTGGTGAGTTTTGAAAAAAGAATAACTAAATTTTATTTCAAACTGACAAATGTATATGGTTTTAGTTCAGTGTTAAAAGAATTTTAATACAATATTAAATTACTTGAACTGAACAGTTCCTTGTATATATTTTGCCTATTCACTGTTGATATGTACGTAGAAAATCGAGAGTAAAATAACACTAAAATATGGTACCAAAAGGAAATTGTATAGGAGCAAAGTAAACAGTAGCTTTGCTAAAACAGAAGCATATGAAGCGTATGTGTAAATAAGTTTGGGCTTCCAGTTATAAATTTTGTAATTTTTGTCATTATTTATATCCTATTAAAAAAAAAAAAAGAAAAGCACACAAAATAAAACAGAAGTTGTACAGCCACTGGTGCTTGGCATCCTTCTGTGAGCACCTCCCCACCCCACCCCCCCCAAGCAGGCCAGGCCCCTCGCACCCACAGCTAAAGGGTTTCTTTCAATTGGCAAAATGGCTGAGAAAGTCTGCTCATTGCCAAGTTCAACCAGTCTGAGAAAGAAACACTGGCCTTTGAGGTCTGAATTTCAGCCAAACGCCTCCATTCACTTTGTTTAAATATTAAAGTAGATTGTAAGGGAAGTGACTAACACAGACCCCCCCCCCACCCTGGATCACTTCCATATTACACACAGGGGGTAAAATTGGAAAAACATCACACTTGGATTTCGTTTTTCCTACAACACATGTGCCAGCTGTAAGGCGAGTGACGGGCCACGCTAGAGCCATATTGGATTCTGTGGTCAGTGGTTCACATGCCATATCCTGTGACCTTCAGGGGGCTTATCTCCCCACTGCCTGGTCCAAGTCTCTTCTTACCCTCCAAAATCCACACCACCGCAACCTCAGAGCGCTTCCCATCTGGCATGCAGAGACGTAGAGGCCCCAGGGCTTTGAACCCCAACAGTTAAAGCAATCCTAGGCGGGAGAGAGTGGCCCAGAGAAAAGCAGCCTTCCTGCAGGAGGCTTTCCCTGGGCTAGGCCCCTTTTTTTCTTTGTTGGCCAAGAATCCATTAATCCCGTTTATTATCTCTGTATATCAGCGGAGGGTTGTAACCTCATGAGCCTCACGGAAGCACATGGCACACTGTGGTGGGGATAACCGACCAAGCTGACTACCACACAGGTGTTGGCAGAATGTAGGAAACCCCTGGGGTGGGACAGCATCGCTGGGCTGATAGCAACCCGAGGGGGTATCAGAAAGGAGATTATATGGCAGGGCTGCCTTCCAGGTGGGGGACAGGGACAAGCTACAGTGACCCTCAGAGGGGAAGCCAGGGATCAAAAGACCCTGAACTCACTCTCCACCCTTCACCCTGCATGACATGAATCGATAGGAAGATAGTCCACAAGAGCATCCCCATAGAACAAGGCAGAGCAGGGAAGCAGCAGAGAACACCTACCACCCAAAGAAGAAGGGATTGGCAGAGATGGTTTTCTTCAGGGAAAAATCTGACACTTTAATTACTGCAATAACCATGGGGTAAAAGGTAGACGGGGATCCTTGAATAATGCTAACATTATTCAAGAAAGGATTTGGATTCATCCTTTAAGAAAAGAAAAAGGACTCTAGTTCAATGACTACATTTAAATTTTTTTCTTATTAACCTGTATTCTATGATAAATTTGGGTGAATGAACCCTATGAAAACATGCCTAGTCAGTTCATTAATAAGTCATAGAAGTGATTTTTCTCAAGACACATCAGATTTTCTCAAGTTGGAATACTTGGGAATTGTGCCAGCACATCTCATGTTTAGATAAGATGGAGCAGAAGACAGGCTTAGATAAAAAGACATGTGCCAAATTCTCAAAAATCAATAAAAATTCACACTTGGACTGCAAGTAACACTGCTCCTATTTTGAAAAGAAATGAAAATTTGATAAGTGGTCTAGCCTCCAGAGAATTGGAATATAATGAAATCTGTACAGAATAAAGCCTTTTTTTTAAGACCTCATATTTTTAAGTTATCTTTTTATATAGGCTACTCAATGAGTATGTTTCTTATAAAAGCACTCTGGTGGTTTTAAACATGTTTTCTTAAAATATAAGTGGGTAGCCAGGCACGGTGGTGCATGCCTGTAATCCCAGAGGCTCCGGAGACTGAGGTAGGAGAATCAAAGCCAGCCTCAGCAAGGGCGAGGCACTAAGCAACTGAGTGAGACCCAGTTGCTAAATAAAATACAAGTGGGTCCAGCCGATGCAGGCCAGCAGTCTACCTGCAGCTGTACTGCATTTGGCTCCCGGCACCAGCCGCCCACACCCATTCACCACAGTCTGCTTCAGGGGATCTGCAGCCCAGCGTCTCCTGCCCCACTGGAGTCCTGCTTCCCAGAGCAGATAGACGCGTGCTGCGAGCTCGCTCAGGCCCCTTGCCCGATCCTCATGCGGCATACTGTGTGATTCCACCGGTGCTGGTGAGCTGGAACTTGCTGTGATTGAATTAATCTTTGATGCAACCAGAGAGTGCCAATTCCACTTAACTGTCTCCTGTCTTCATCTTGAGGCAATCTGCTTATTGAGAATCCGCTCGGTCTCAGCATGTGCCAAACCTTGGGTTGCTGCTGCTGACAGCCTAGCAGTCCAGACCCCACGACTATACTTCCTGCACTCGATGTGAGCCTCAAAGGGAATCATGGCTGCAAAAGTATTTGCCATCAAGACAGTTTTTTTTTTTTTTTTTTTTTTTTTTTCCCCATCTCCAAAACCCCAGAGGCCTGTGTCTGTAAAAGTGCAGGGATGTTTAACTTCCCAAGAGCAGTTAGCGACCAGGGATGGATGCAGACATGAACCGAGGTCAGAATAGAGACCCTCCACCGATCAGCTCCAGTGGGGTCACCCAGCCAATGGTGGCCACTGCAGCAGCTGAGGTGACATCAGGGCCCTCACTGGTTCAGACAGCAGAGGAACATGGGATCCGATGACAGACATTAGCACAGACATCAGCACAGCTGAGCTGCCGCTTAGAAGTCTCCATGTGGGTCTCAGCGCCACAGTGAGGCCGAGGAGAGGTGGAGGCCGCTCTGCAGTCAAAGTCCGCTCACAACAAAGTGACGGAAACCCTTCCAGGCGATCCAGATTCAATACCCAACTGAACTGTCCTCCGGGTGTCGGGGACGCCTCCACGAGAAACAACGTCAGCTGTTTCCTAAACCTGAGAGGCTCAAGATCCCTCTGTAGTTCTCGAAAGTGCAAGTTCAGATTTTTGAGAGAGAGAAAAAAAGAAATCCTAATGTGTTAAGTGTTGAGTCAGGGAGACTGGAAGGGAGGGGTCTCGGAGCCCCACTGTAACAGCCATTTCTGGGGTACAGCTTTGTGGGCTGGGGGGTGATGGGCTATTCAGATGTCTTCGGAGCCACCTCCCCCCATCTCCAGTAGCTTTATGACTTTCTGAGATTCTATACAGCTAGATATCCAGTTGCTCAGAAGGGGAACTGTGTGTTTGTAGCTGGGGTGAAGGGACAGAAGAGGCAGAGATCCAGGGGTCACTTATATTTGTTTACTGCTGTTACATACCAGGTTGCTTTTAATCAGTTAAAAACTGACTTTGGAGACTAGTAGCAAAAATCAGAAATAACAGTGTCTTAAACAAGGGAGAAGTTGACTTTCCCCTAAGAACCTCAGAGATAGGATGCACAGGTCTAGAAGTGGTAGCTTTATGATATCAAAAATCTCAAGATCCTTCTCTAGTTCTCCTCTGCCATTCTTTGCATGTGGTTCTATTCCCAAGTTCACCTCATCATCACACAGTGGCTGCTAGAGATGTACCCAGTGCTCCTCCTTCCAGGCAGGAGAAAGGATGGTAAGGACCTAAGGATAGTAGGATTGCCCAAATCAGGAAAGCGCCACACCACAATTTCTGCTTTTAGCTCATTGTCCACCCAGAGTAGGAGGCTGAAAACTGTGACTGCTATTATTAGTAGAACACTATGGCCCCCAACAACAGAGGGGCTTCTGGTGAGGTAAAGAGAGACTGGCCACTAAAAGTGTGCACACAGTGAGGATCATCACAGGAATAGGTAAAAGGCAAAAGCTCACACAGATGAGAATGACTGCACAGTGGCTACGGGGGCACTGGTGAGGATCCTGGCAGAGCTGCTCTAGAAATGAGCCACCAACTCCGTCACACCCCCCAGCTGTGTTAACATGCACAGCCATGCGGCCCAGCAACCCTCCCGGGAATGTCAAAGAGCATGCAGCCTAGCCGACGTCACAGGCGTAACCAGGAGGGGCCTGGCAATGGGCTGATTGGGCATCAATGGCCAGAGCAGAGGCCCCCAGATCTCCACCTCTGCTGCACACTGGAATCACCAGGAACTTGAGAAAACACTGCTGCGTGGGTCCCAGCTCCAGAGCTGGGGCGAGGCTCGGGTCTGGGGAGGTTTTTAAGTTCCCCAGGTAACTCTAGATGCTACCAAGTGTGAGAGGCATTGCTCCTGGGTTATCAGGCCCTGCTGGGGGTCCCCCGAGAGCCCCCAGAGCGCCTCCCACCAGAGGCTCCCTGGCAAATAGGTCCTGGAGAAGATTAAACCATTTGCTGAAGTCACACAGCTGGAAAGTTAGTGCAGCCAGGACTTGACCTGGGATCCAGTGGCCAGAGGCACAACGCACCACCATACTCCTGAACCCTGGCCGAGCAGTGAGCCGAGGTCCCTTGCCCCCACTCCCAGGCCTCCTACCACACACAGCCCACAGAGGGCAGGCAGCAGCATCCCTGATGAGCAAGGTCTGTCTCCTGCCACCCAATAGCCAGGAGGAAGAGCCGGGAGAGGGTGCCCAGAGAGGTGCATTTCCTAGAGGAGAAGCACAGGGCCCCAGTTTATAGACCAGGGAGACCTGGGCAGGTGAGGAAGAGGGTTTGTAAGTGGGACAGAAAGTAATTATCATGTCGTTTATGAAGACCCGCATCTCAGGCGTGACCTGCTCTGGGCCTCTCACAAGCCCGGCACCTTGGGCATTGTGTTCCCCACCTGACAAACGAGGCCCTGGGACACTGCAATTTTTCAGATGGAAGGAAAAGGAGAAAGGTGGACGTAGGATCAAGATGGCTGAAGAAAGCACGTTCACCCACTAAAACGGGGCCTGCCGCTAATTTGAAATGAACTCCATAAGAGTTTCCAAGTAGATGTCACAGGCTTCCCCATGAGGGAGGCAACAGCAGGGCTCCCGCCTTCCCTGCTCAGTGCTGGAATCATCTGAGAGCTGAGCAGGCTGGGCAGTGGCTACGTGCTGGCAGATACAAAGCACCCCCAAACTCTGCCGCCCACGTGCCTCATATCAGAATGGTCCTGGCTGCTTTTGTTCAAAGAGCAAATCCTTTGGGCCTGGTGACGGGGTGATCAGGATACCAAAAGTAGAATCAGGAGCAGAGAACAGCATCTTATGTCTTCTCCGACAGCTCAGCACTGACGCATCTGCCATGACGCACCAAGTGAATGCATGAAACGAATAAAGAACTAAATGCAGGACTGAAAAGATGCTCGTGGGTCTTGAGGAGATCCAGGGGAGGCAGATGGCCAGGGGCTGGACCCCTGTTCCCTGCTTGACTGTGGGTCCTAGTGACTTAAACCTCTCTGCATATGTTTCCGTACCAAAAAAGACACCTTAGAGCACTGTCATGAGATTCAGTTAAATACTGTCAAGAGAGTGCCCGGCCCAGGGCTTGGCACCTAACAGGTCCTCAAAACATAGCCGCTCCCCTCTCCTCCTTCCTGAGCAGGATTTGTTATGTCTCAGAAAGTTCCCTGGCAGTGAGCAGGGCAATCAACTCAAGGCAAAGGTTCAGAATCTCTGCTGACCAAAGGTGACTCAGAAATAAGATCCCCCAAATCATCACATAGGCCAGTGCTGATCTTCCTCAGCATCTGAAACCCAAGCCCCATGACTCCCGGAGGGGTGCTCATCAGTCATGAGACCCAGGAGAATTCCGCTCTCGACTGTAACTGACCCTCTACTTCCAGCCCAGCAGGTCTGGGCCTTTCTGTAAAGAAAATCAGGTTTGGATTCTATCACTGGTTAGCTGCCTGAGGTTTGGTTCTTCCTCCAAAAACTGGGAATCCTAATCTGCAAATCTACTCAGCAACCTCACCCTCACAATGAGGGTTGGGCAGAGCCTGGCGGGGATCCAGGAACTCCTGGGCTACAGGGAGCAGAGGTAGAGGAACAGCTGCCCTGGCCCCAGCAGGGACCCTCACTCACCTGCCAAGGGATCTCCATCCCAGCACAGCTCAGATGCACACCACCCAGGCGCAGGCCTCCCTCCGTGTCCTAGGCCTGCGTGATGGGGAATCACAGAGGCAGGTTTTCTACTCATTTTTATGCGATCAGCAGTATTCCCAGTTTGGAGAGCCTGACCCCATAAATGAATTTACAACGAGCAACAGCAACTCATTTTCTTGAATCATAATCGAAATGAAAATTTCCCAAGTTTTAGTTCTCTCAGGGCACCGTCTGACTCAGGAGCAAGTCACCACAATGCCACTCGACTCCAAAGGCTGGCCTCTGACGAATCCCACACCGCGGCAGTTCTCCAGCCCCTTCCAGGTGACAATACACCACCGCGCTTCTACGGTGAAGCTCATGGCCCCAAAGCAGCTACTGTCCCGATTCAGGCGTCTTAATAACCCTACAGCATACCCACAGTCCTAAGGGGGGGAGCTCCGAGCAAGGAATCTATTGCAGTGACAATCTTCAGAGATTAGAATTATTAGAAAATCATTTTCTCCTTTTCTAAAGGTCGGTAAGTAAATTATACTGTAAAACGTCTGTTGAGCAGCACGTGTCCTCACCTGCCGGTAGCTGAACGCCCCGGGGACATGTTTATTCATTTCCTATCATTTGGTAGCAAACCTCGTGTATCCAAGTGAAGTTTTACTTTCCCCTAATGATGTTTCACAGTAAAAATACCAAATTGAAATGGGAAGATAAAGAAAAGGCAGGTGATAGGCTGTGGCTTGACTCGACGCCCTTGTGAGAGGTCCCACGCACACGCACACGGGAGCTTCAGTCCTTCCACAGATGCTCGCTGAGGCTTTCATGGCAGGTCGGGCTGCTAGAATCTGGTATAAAAGACAGAGCTGGTTTCTGAGGAGGACATGATATAAAGGGCGGCCCCCAAGAGGTGAGCAAACAGCTGCAAAGTAACAGAAGCCGTGGTGGAGGAAAGGAGGCTGTGGAGGGAGGGCAGATCCAAGGGTGTATGAAAGTTGGGAAGGAAAATGTAAAATTGGGGGTGGGAGATGCAGAACAGAAGAGAGAGCTGTGCAGACAGAGCCACGGAAGCAAGAGGGTTTTAGCAGCAAAGCTCAACAAGATGGAGAGCAGCACTCGGGAACCATCATGCAGAAGGGCAGGAATGGCGGCAGGGCGGCAGGCCCGGAACTGTCCACGATGTGGTCCAGATGACATCACTGGATGTGCCCCAAGTGCTTTCTAGGTTCGAGCAGTGACTTAAGTACTCTGTGAGCATTATCTTATCAAATTCTCACAACAGCCCTGGGAGGAAGGGATGCTCATGTTATAGACAAGACAAAAGCTGGTGGCTTCTTATTTTCTTACTACTCCTTGGCCACATTCTCCCCAACAGCTGCCATTTGCTTTGAGCGCTACTTAAAAAATAGTGCCCGGTGGTACTTCAGCAGATGTTTGTGACGTACAGGACAGACAGATGGCTGGACAAACAGATAAAGGAATCTGCAAGGCCCTGCCCAGCATTCGCTCCACCTCCCACACCAAACTGCCACTTTGGCTCTTTGCAGGACCTTTTCTGTCTCTTGTGCTGGCCCTACATCTCTTTGACCTCCAGACTGCCCTGGACGCAGTGCTGAGCCACCTGCCTCTTCTCCCTACACTCACATCACAGCTGATGTCGTCTGGCCCTGGGGCTATTTAAGTGCCATCAACTCACTATTTCTATCTCATATGTCTATCTCTAGCTTGGAATTTTCCCATGAAGTCCAGACCCTCTGATCCAATCACCTGCTCAACACCCTCACTTGGATGTTTAATTGGAATCACAATCTTACGTCCAAAACCTGCTCCCTTCATAGTCTTTACCTGAGTTGATGGCAACTCTGTCATTCTTCCAGATGAACAGGCCAAAACCTTGGCATCATTTTTTGGTATGTTTTCAATGTCCATCACTAATAATAATAAAAAAAAATACCTGAGGGCTGGGCATGGTGATAAACACCTGCAATCCCAGTGACTCAAGGAGGCTGAAACAGGAGGATTGCAAGGTTGAGGCCAGCCTTAGCAACTTAGTAAGGCCCTAAGCAACTTATCGAGACCCTGTCTCAAAATAAAAAATGAAAAGGACTGGGGATGTGGATCAGGGGTTAAGCATCCCTGGATTCAATCTCTGGTATGAAAATAAGTAAATAACCTGAAGCAAATCAACTTAAAGGAAGAAATGGTTTCTTTCGATTTATGGTTTCAGAGGTTTCAGACTTGGCCATGTCACTTTGGGTCTGTGGTAGCACAATACACTGTGACAGGAACATATGGTGGAAGGGGCCTGTTCAACTAACTCATGGTGGCCAGGAAGTAAGAGACAGGAAGGGCCTGAGGTCCCAACATCCATTTCAGGGGTCCACCTCCAGTGATCTTACCTCCCTGCACTGGGCCCCACCTGCTAAAGGTACCATCACCCCTCAAAGGTACCACAGACTTCAAGCCTTTTAACACATGAGCCTTTGAGGAAAAATTTAAAACCACAGCATTCTTCCCCTCGACCCCAAAGGCTCATGTCCATCTCATAAAGCAACCTTCATTTAATCCATCTCTAAAAGTCCCCAAAGTCTAACTCTTCCAGCATTCTCCAAAGGACAAACCCAGAGTCTCCAACACTCAAGGCAAATTCAGATGTGAGTTCCTGCAAAGATTTAAAAAAAAAAAAAAAAAAAGTTATGTGCTTCTAAGACAGAAAGGCACAGGATGAACACTCCCATTCCCAAAAGGCAGGACTAGGGCATTGAAAGGCAGGGTCAGACCAAAGCAAGACTGAATCCCAGGAGGACAGACGTTAATCCTAAGACTCCATACCTGGCATCAAGACACTTGGCAGCTTGAGGTGTCTTGGGCTGGCTCTGCTCACTGCCCACAGCATCCCCTAGCAGATGGCCCACCTTCCTGCCATCTCTAACTACCTGAGGTCTCCAATGCAAATTCAGATTCACTCTTACAGCTTCGTGCATGGCCCTGTCAGGGCTGCCTGAGGGACTCAGAGCCTGCCACGAGCTGCCTGGCCTCTCAGGCTTTCCAGTGACAACTCAGGGGAAGATCCCATGTCCTCTATCTCTTACATTCTGCATGCCCACAAAGGCAGCAGCACATGGATAATGCCAAGGTCTATCACCTGTGTGAGCTATATCAGGGACCATTTGAATCATGGCAGCAGACAGCTGAGCAAAGGAAAGTAAATTCCAGGCAGAGAATTCACTAGTCAGTCCAATGGAGAAGAACACCCAGGGCTCTCTTCTAAAGGAAAATCTTTGAAAGTTTATACTTTCACACCTTTGAGCCTGTGGTGGGTGGAGCCTTGCTGATGCCTGACATGCCCTAAGGTACCTTTCCTAGGGTCCCAGTGCAAATCACTTGGCTGCTTTATATTGTGCTGATCTCTCCAGCAACTGTATTCTTTCTCCTTGGCCAGAACCTTATGCTTGGTTCTTTTCTGGCCAAACTACAAACTTCCCACAATTTTCTGTTCAACTTCTTGCTCCCAATTCTCTGTGTAAATCTGATGAAAAGCAGCCAGCAATACCCCTACCACTGTCTAAATGCTGAAATTTCCTCCACGGGATAAACTTGTCAGGCACCTTTAAGCTCAACCTCCTACAGTCTCAGGGCATGGGCAAAAGGAAGCCAAATTCTTTGCCCCGGTATTATGTGGGTGGTCTCTAAATCCAGTTCCCAACCAGCTCCTGTCCATCTGAAACCTCATGAGCATCATCAATGACCTTTACTGTCTGCGTTTTTATCAGCATTCTGAGTCCTCACCAGAAACATCCACTAAGCTCTTCTTACAGCATTCTGGGTTTCCTCCAGCCGGTTCCTCCAAACTTTTCCAGTTTAAACTCCTGCAAACCAGTTCCAAACAATCCTGAACCACACTGTCAAACACAGTCACAACCACGACCGTACATGATATCAACTTTCTATGTTAGCTTTCCATCGCTGTTAATTAAAAAAAAAAAAAAAACACAAAAACACCTGAGGTAAATGGACTCAAGAGAAGGAAAGGCTTATTTGGGCTCATGGCTGCAGCCTGTGGTTGCTTGGCCCTGGGGCAGCACTGCACACCATGGTAGGAACACGTGGCAGAGGAGGATCATTTCATTCACGATGGCTAGGCAGTAAAAGAGACAAGAAGGGGTTGGCGTCCCCATGTTCCAATCAAGGGCAGGCCACAAGTGACCTGAATGAGCCCCACCTACTAAAGGTTCCACCACTTCCCATAGCACTACCAGCTGGTAACCTAGCATTTAAAACAAGGGCCTTTGGGATACGACTCCAAACTGTGGCAATTCCTCTCTCTCAAACTTTATCCAAGCCATCAGCAATTCCTATTGACTCTTACCCCCAAAATATATCCAGAATTCACTTGTTACGTCCTCTACTGCTATCCTCATCTGACCCAACTTCATTCTATCCACGTGATTACAAAAGCTTCTCATTGGTCTCCCTGTCCCCCTTTCAACTGAGTCCCAAGTGACGAAGATCAAGTTTAAGTCTGATCACTCCATTGCTCAAACTCCTACACTGGCTCCCATCTCAGAGTCAAAGCAAAAGTCCTTATAAGGCTGGGGAGGTAATGCTCAGTGCTGCCCTGATTCCTCTCTGCCTGCCACTCCTGTTGTATTCCTCCCACTCTTCTCCAGCCACACCAGCCTCCTTGCTGTTCCTGGAACACTTTAAAGCCTGTGCGTGCTGCATCCTCTCTGTGGCACTGTCTCCAGATGCATGTATGGCTCACAATTCCTCTCCTCTTTCAGGTCTGTACTCCAGTGTCACCACTGCAACTCCATCGAAAACCATAACCCTCCCCCTGAATTTATACCATGTAATTGAGTGTAGATTAGTATACAATAGTAATATTATATATAAGTTCCCAACTGCAGCATTATTTTGTTTTCCGAATGCATGTATCCCTAATACCTACACCAATGCCAGGCACACGGTAGATCTCAATGAATATTGTTCAATGAATAAGTGAAAAATATGAGTGGGCGAATAAATGAATTCTCTTTTTTACAGGTTCTTCTTCATGCCAGCTCACTGAGCAGCAACCATCATAGACACACACTGAAGAGACAGGCAGAAAATTTGATATAATTGAATTTACATATAGTTAATAAGGCTTAGATGGAAAGGTTGATGGATTAGCTTTATCGTTCACATTAGTCTTCTAATCAACAGATAAAGATAAGCAAGGAGTCTGGAATAGGCCAAAATGTTTTTCCAAAAAATTCTAGGAATTTTATTTTTATAATTTTTTTTAAAAAAATTCATGTTTTAAAATGTGTTCCAAGGCAAAAAAAGAAAATCATGTAAGTAACAGGTTTCAAAACATACACATTCAATATAAAAAACATTCAATATAAAAAAAATCTTTACATATACAAAGTCCAATGTATTTTCACATACAAAAAACACATCAGGGAAAATGTTTAAAAATGTTCATCTGCAACTACAACCGAATCCCCCTCATGACCAACTCCACGAGCTGCAATGTACGTCGCAGGTGTTTCCTTTCCTCACATTATCTCATCTTCCCATTTTCCTTTTTAGTTTCTTTTAAATATTAAGACAAAGCTCAATCGAGACATAAAAAGTTGATGTTTGCTGTTATACATTAGCAGTCAAGTGGCTTTTAACTCCAAAAGTCAATTCTTCATATTCTGAGCTATAGATGAGATGAGCCCTTAAACATGAAAATCAAATTAAAACTTGGACATTCTAAGCAAAACATTATTTACCAAAATTTCTTAAAAAATTAAGACTTTTCACTTATCACATTTGCTTAAATCACAGTAAGCCTATAAACTAGTTCCCCAACCTATCAAAACACAAAAAACTTCCTTAATAATGTAAAAGATTTTATTCACTATATTGTATTTATAGTTTCCGCAAATGCTATATATGAATATCTAATCTAAAACACATCCTTCTATCCACACATCATCTATTAATATGCACCACCAGCAGAAATGGGTTTGTTGCTTATACTAATATTACTATTATATACTAATATTCATTTGACTTATTATTTCTGTAACAGAAAAAAAATCTTTGAATTTTGATTACTTTTATATGAAAACCACATCTGTTATAAATTTTCGTCCAATGCCCATAATAACGTTTAGATTTAAACTTTAGTTAAAGTTCCTAATCAGGAGGTTAAAAAAAATAGCCAGCTATAGATGCTGGTGAACTTTCTCCATGTCCAAAGCTATTTTTCTCAGCTACTCTGCTGAGGCAGGAAGATTATTACTTGAGCCAAGGAGTTCAAAGTCAGCCCAGGTAACATAGCAAGTCCCATCTCAAAAAAAAAAAAAAAAAAAATCCCTGCATTTCCTGATTAACTTCACAGAGAAGGGGAGAGAGAAAGGGATGGTACAAGGGAGGATGGAAAGTAAAGGAAGGCAGGGAGGGAAGGAGGGATGGGAGGAGACCAGGTTGGCTGAAAGGTAAAAGCTGAAATCTTCCAAAGTGACGGTGACCCTTCTAGAACTGCACAGAAAATCAGAAAGAAGTCTCTTGAAATTCACAAAGAAAACAGCTCTAACAACGCCATTTACCTAAAAGTAAAATGCAATTAGAAGAAAATTATTCTTTACTATTTCACATTTCTTAGGAAAGTATTATTAAAACTTGTGATTAAAATTGCTCCATCCTCAATTAATCTGATTTACTAACATTTAACTAGGGAACAACAGCTTTAAAATGAATAAAGTGAAGATCAAGAAAGGCCAAGTTCAGTCACTTAAGAAGTAAAAAAGCCATAGAAAGTAGGATAGCACCCAACTCAATACTGACCACTAGAGTCCAGCTACAGCGAGCTGCCTTTAGCTACAGGGAGAAAAAGGGAAACCCATGAATTCTACTCTCTAACACATAATTTTTGCTTCACAGAAAGAACTGATAAAATCCAACACTCACTTATTGAGTTAATTAAAGGAAGTGTTTCAGAGTGTGCACACAGGCACAGTATTTTTAAAGCAAATTTAGGGAGTATAAATAACCTCCAAGATAGTATTTGGGAGAACTATACCCCCTGGGGGTAAGTGTGGTTCAGAAAACAGGCCACTGTCACCCTGAGGCACAGCCTGCATAATGACAATATTAAATAAATATAGATCCTTCAAATTATTCTCACTAATTATGACAACTAATTTGAATGCATCACAAACAAATTTTACTAACAGTGCAACAAGGTACATATTTACATTTTCATTTGCATCGTAAGGACAAATTATTAATGATGATGATAAAAAATAAGATTAAAGGTGTGTTCACATGGGAAAAAGCTACACTAATATTATTCATCCAACCACAAACACTTGTAATGAATGCAAACCTGCAAAACAATTCACAGCTTTACAAAAAGTTGATAATACAGAGTTTATCATTTTTTCCAATGCAAAATTTAAAATACTTTAACTTACATTAATTCTAAACCATTTTACTCTAAAATCTGTAAAATATATAAAATACCAAGATTGTCAACAGTCACATATGTTTTGAAGTCAGAGGACACATGTATTTTCTTAAGATTAGTTCCATTTGTGTAGAAGGTCTGTAAGGATTCCCCAGTCTCGACATTCCACCACTGTTCAGAAAAAAATAAAATTCTCATTAGATTGGTAATTACACTACCTGACAGTTTGTAGTGCCAGCAGACCTATCACCTTCCCTCTCCTAACCTCAAGCAAACAGCAGGAAAGAGGCCCAAGATTTACGGCTGAAGACAGTATCAACCTGGTTGGCCTTTGCTGATCAACCCTGGTGATGGCCTCAGACCTACACAGGTAGCCCTACCCATCCCCACTCCATCCCCACTCCATCCCCACTCCGTCCCCACTCCGTCCCCACTCCGTCCCCACTCCGTCCCCACTCCAGCACTTCTAGAGAAACAAGCAGCTGCTTGAGAGCTGCAGGCACCAGGCGACAGAGTTCCTCATGGAGGACTGGGCTCTCCTGATTGCATGTCTTGGTAATGACTGCCCCTCTTTTCACTCCAGTGCCCCTCTGTAGTCACAGACTGGAATTCAGACAGACACCCAGAATGTTCTCTAGAGAATCTTCCTTTCCACCAGGAGTGATTCAAGAACATATGACCCAGTTTCTTTATGTAATGGTTTATATATTTATTTAATAAATACTAGCATCTCAAATGAAGCAGGTGCTTCCTTTCCCTTCCAATCCTTGATAGATTATAACAATAATCTAAGATAGATTATAACAATATTTATATCCATTTACCAAATAGAGACCATAAAGCTTACCCATGTATCTCACAGCTAAAACAAGGGCAAGAAACAATGCAAATGAACATATTTTTCAAAGGCCTCAGATGTATCAAGCTATTTGAGAGGCTGAGACAGGAGGACAGATTCAAGGCTAATTTCAGCAAATTAGTGAGACCCTGGCTCAAAATAAAAAATAACAAGGTCTGGGAATGTAGCTCAGTAGTAGAGTACCCCTAGGCTCAATTCCTAGTACTACAAAAAAAAGTCTTGAGTATTAGGAACACAGTGTCATCCACCTTTGTGTCCATGGCCAAGGCTAGCATTCTGCCTTAGCACATTATGGAGTCGATTATGCATGTTCTCTTTAATCACAGGAACTGATAAAAACATACCAGACTTGTTGAACCTTACTTAAGCAGAATGCACTAACTTGGAATCTTCCAGAACTGGCAATGTAATCAAGAGTTCAAAGGACATTCTGTCCCCTGAGAGGAGACTCACTACATTTCAGTGTCTAAGGCTCTTATAGCTTATCACCTAATCCACCATTTTACAAATAAGGAAGTGGGTTTCTGAAAGAAGAACCTGAACCCCAGACCCTGGCAGGTTGCAGAGTTGGAAAGATCTGGCTTCTGAATCCAGTGACCCTTCTTCCTTTCCCACTATTAACACAGACCACTGTCCTTGGAGACAGTTTAATATAGACTTTTAAAAATAGATGCTATAATAGCAGCACATACGCAGGATTTTCAGGGCAGTAAACCTACTCTGTTTGATGCTGTAATGGTAGATACATGTCATTAGAGATTTGTTCAAGCCCATACAAGGTACAGCACCAAGAATGAACCTAATGTAAACTACTGAATTTGGGTGAAAATGTGTCAACACAGGTCTATCAATTGCAAAGGATGCACCATCTCTGATAGGGAATGTTGATAGTGGGGGAAGCGGCATATGTGTGGGGACAAGCGCATGTGGGAAATCTCTATAATGAGGTATGATTGTCACACCCACTGTACAAAAAACTGAGGCACCAGGAGATGGAACAATGTTGTGCAAAGTCACAAAGCTAATGAGTGGCACAGTCCGGCTTTGAACTCAATCTGTCCCCAGGCCTACTCTCCCAACCATGACACTGCTGCCTCTACATGATGGTACGCTTTCACTTACCACCATGTGTTCCACATCTCAGATCAGCTTTTTTCCTCAGGAGTAGGAATTAATGTGAATTTCTTGCATTATAACATTATGTACTCTGTGGCATTAATTCAGGTAAAAGCTATCTTATTTTTTCACGTACAAATAGAAGTAACTTTGAAAGTTAAAATCTTTTTAGCAACTGTATACCTACTTTATTTCACTGGCACTCAATTTAAATAGCTTGGATTCTTTTTAAAGTGAGCAGACTCAAAAGGCCTAATTTCTTGGCCACTACAGCAGCTGTTCCTTTTTACTTTTAATTTGTTCTGTGCTTTTGGATAGTCTCATTAACATGCTGGGTAGATGCAGGCTGGGCTATAACATAATTAGTTTAACCACGCCAGTAATCAAACCAGAAGGCAAAAGCAGCCTGATCATCACTTAAATATACAGACTAAATATACATGCTACAGTTTCTTTTAGCCTTAAGACATAACCCCTAGAGCACACAGACCTGTTCTGCTGCTTTATTTCAAAATTCTCCAAGAGCTCCACAAATCTGGTCATTGATCTTTGTAACACCTTAAAAGCCTGACTCACAACTATGTGACAGCATTTATGGAGCTCAGGAAATCAAATGGCATGGTATCTAGAAGCTTGGTGTCAGAAGACTGAGCAGTTTTCAGGAACTAATACAGTTCAAGACTCTCGGCTTCTGACACAAGGCAGCAATGACCCTCCTCTAAGCATTATCCTCAGAGGCAACCAAGAGTTACTGTTTACCTTTACCTTAAAGGAAAACAAGTGATGATCATGACTTGGGATCCCCTGATAACTGAATGAAGTTGTGCCCAAAAAGACGTAGGTTAAGGCAGCATTAACACTGACAGAATTGTATTTCCAATGCAACCTTGTAAAGGAATCATAATTCTATCTTTTCATAGAGCTAAAAACTGTTACCTAATTTATCTTATTTTATAAGCTAGAGTTTTATGTTGTAGATAATTGCAATGATATGGGTCCCCTATAACCAAAACTTCATTCAAGTATTTCGGAACATCTAGATGATCAGGATCAGCTTCAGTTGGCTGTTTTCAGTAAGAAATAGCAGTATCATAAGATCTTATATGGGATCTATTCTAAATGAAAAGCTTATAGAATTTTCAAGTGGTCAGTATAATATATAGTATCACCTTCTACCCGTTTAAGAAGTAAAGGCTGGGCTGGGGATGTGGTTCAGTGATAGAGCACGTGCCTAGCATGAGTGAGGTACTGGGTTCGATTCTCAGCACCGTATTAAAAAATAAGTAAATAATGAAAGATATTGGGTCCAACTACAACTAAAAATATATTTTTTAAAAAAGAAGTAAACCGCTCTTCTAAAGACCCTCAAGCTTCCCTCTCCATGTGAACCTCTGGTAACTCCCACCAGCAGCCTATCCACTTCCCTCATGTAACCATGTGCCAGACCCCTCCTGCACTTTAGAGGCTTTATTTATCACCTGCCTCCCCAGACTATTAGCTGTTGTTAGGCAGGAACAAAACTTAACAAATGTGCCACACAGTAGTACCTGAGTACACAGTAGGCATGGAACACACTCTTACTGAATGGAGGGATTAACAGATGCAAGCACCAAAAAAATGACCTGGAAGCACCACAACATATTCAATCCATGGTCCCTAGAGCCACCAGTAAGTTTTCAGAAGCCAACTCACTACAGAAATCTGAGGAGGAAGACCTGGGTGTGAGTCCTGGCCCTTCTACTCACTAATTATATAATTTCAGGAAAGTCACAATGTCCACAAAATTCAGTATGCTCTTCTATAACCAAGGATGGTATAAAATGTAGGCTTCAGAAAACTAGCTAGTGAGATGATGGGAGTAACACATTTTATAAATTATAGAGCAATATGCTGCTTTTATTATTGTTGTTGTTGTGATTGTTATTGAAGAAAATAAATTCCACAAATATTTTTAAAAGAATTTCAACCAAAATATTTAATAATGAATGACATGGAAGGTAAAATTAGTTGAACACCCCATTTGCTAGTCATTCTGACCATCTAGATTTTGGTGAGCTGAGAGGAGAGCTGTCACCAAAGCCTACCAGAGACCTGAGGAAAGCACCCTTGCTGACCTCAGTCTCATCACTGCAAAACAGTGAGGGCAACTGCCCTTTCACTCTGCTGCACTATAGGGAGCCAACTGAGAAACAGGAAGTGGAACCAGCTTGGAAAGAAAGGCAGAGGTGGTTCTTCTCTTTCACAGTCCTTCAGGAACTCTTACCTTAAGATATCCTCCAGCAGAGACAAGCATTTTGCTATCTGGAGAAAAACAAAGGTCCGTCACCCAGCCTCCATGGGTAGCAGCTCCTTCTTCTACTGAAACTGGAGCACACAAGTGAAGAAGCTCGCCATTTGAGACATTCCATATCTATGTAAACACAACACACAGTCCATTAACGGGTTACCCAGAAGCTTCTCTAGTTTTAAAATATATATTTACATATCTTTGGGATATATGGAGATCATTCTTACAAAGCAAAAGGATAGAGTGACTGATTCAAATGCTAACTCTAATTAAGAGAGGACTAGGAGAATAGCTTGGTAGTAGAGCATGTGCTTAGCATGTGCAGATCCCGGATTCAATCTCCAGCACAGTACGTAAAAAAAGAAAAGAAAAATGAATGAAGGGAGATGCAAGAAATACAAAAGAAGCCATATAAACTAAGTGGGGAAGAAAAAAAATAAGTCCAAAAGTTAACATCAAAAATGTTGACAAACATCTAAAGTATGTAAGTCCCTGTGAGGTTCTAAATACATATATTATATTCTAAGATTATTTTACTAGAGTCTTAACAACAACCCCAGTCATTTACAAATGATGTCCATTTATTTCCTGTGATACTTAATACACAATAGTGAAATGCACAGAGAATAATAAAAGAAATAGAGGCATACGTTCAAAAGGAAATAATTAAATCATCACTTGAAAATGTCTCCCAGAAGTCAGGTGCCATGGCGCACACCTGTAATCCCAGCAGCTCAGGAGGCTGAGGCAGGAGGATAGTGAGTTCAAAGCCAGCCTCAGCAATAGTGAGGCAGCAACTCAGTGAGACCCTGTCTCTAAATAAAATACAAAATGGGGCTGGGAATGTGGCTCAGTGACTGAATGTCTCTGAGTTTAATCTTTGGTACCCCACCTCCCCACCAAAAAAAAAAAAAATCAGCAAATGTCTCCCTAGAAAATTCAAGAGAAACTAATGGAAAAGAACATACAGAATTCAGTAAGACAGCTACATATAATATATATAGGTAGATATAATACATATAGCTAGATATAAATATATATAGCTATTTTTATTTATATATACAAAAATGAATCGTGTTCCTACATTATGAATAATCAAGTAGAAAAACAAAATTTTCTTCAGAAAATGTACCAGGGAAAATTTTTTAAATCACATTTGAAATTTTAAGAGTTTTCCTTTAGGGGGTTCTGAAAAATGGAACACTATCTCAACTTGTAAAGGAGCTCTTTCATCCAAATATGAGAACTCAAAGCACAAGGAATGTCCCACAGTGGCCTGCCACTTCAGCTGGCAGAGCATTATGTGAATGGGATAGAATAGAAGGTTTGTTCCTTAGTCCTTAAGGAGAATCTTAATTTTACTGGACATCCTTTCTGATTACCTCTATTCATAAAAATTCCATGTTCTCCTGTTGGTCTGCATTATATGCCTACTCCTTGAGTTTCAATCCTCCATGTATACTGATCACTAAGCAGCCATTCCAATATCCACAATTCCCCATATCTGTCCAATTCTTTTAACACCACCAGCTCTGACTGTTTTTCTGTGATTTCTGATCTCACAGCATGCAATACTTTCCAAATTGCACTGTATTTCCATAGACATGAAGATTGTCTCCCTTTTAAAAAAGACATTTTCCTAAGTAAAATCGGCACAGTTTATATGTGTATCTTAAGCACTGCAGGATGGTAAAATCTGGCCTATCCTGCAGACTCTACCTCAGTAAGAAGCCCTTCAATGCTCACCCAATTATAGAAATGTGATCCTCTGCACTATTCAGTTAACAAAGCAGAGAGAAGACTGCAACAAACCACACTGTAAATGTTGACTAATTGGTAAAGTACTAAAGAGATCTTTTCTTTGAGCAATCAAAACCAGCAGAATTTGCAATTCATTTATAACCCAGACAATGATTTACAAAATTACTTTCCTCAAATTTTGCCACTAAAAGCAACCTTTGGTTCAAGTCCAAAAATTAAGATGAATCACTCTCAAACTAATGGCAGAGAACCAGCTGCAAATAACTAGGGCATTTGCCTCCTCACATATGTAGGAAATGCCTCAGTCTAACTCCAAAATGAATTCTTCCTTCAGTAAAGGCAAACGCACAAAAATATACAAAGAATGCTTCATCCAACCAGAACCCCAGGGCCTGTGCCTCCCTGTCCCATTATCAAAGGTCCCCATGAGGTAAAGAGTGCAGGCCCAAGCTCCAAGAGGAGCAGCGCTCTCATGTAGCAAACAGCCTACCCTGATTTCTCCATTGTCATCTCCAGTTGCCAGCAGGGAACTGTCCAGAGAGAAGGCCGAGCAGCGCACACAGCCATTGTGGCCTTTCAACTCATGTAGAGGAGAAGGGAGTTCAAAGCTCCAGATCTAGAAGGCAATTACAATTGTTTAGGAATGATAAACAAACTCAAAAATAAGCATCTGCAAACCTATTGAGTGCTATTCAGTCATAAACTCCATCAATGGAAGTTCGAAACATTTGGCAGTGCATATACTTTAATGAGATGCCCAAACTCCAACTTGCAGCCCTATTAATTTTTCTGAATTTCCCTTTAATTACTCAAGTTAAATTCAACTCAAGAACAAAAGTCATACCTTCTTTATCTTTAGACTTAGAAGAACACAAATCAGTTAAGAACAGTCTGTGGAGTGACAGAGACCTGAGTATGAGTACTGGCTCCATTAAAAAAAAAAAAATTATATATATATATATATATATATATATATATATGTGTGTGTGTGTGTGTGTGTGTGTGTGTTGGACACAACAGCTTTATTTTAGTTAGTTTGTTAGTTAGTTATAGCTAGTTATGGTGCTAGGAATTGAACCCAGGGCCTAGTGCATTATTTATTTATTTTTATGTGGTGCTGAGGATCAAACTCAGCACCTCATATGTGCTAGGCGAGCAGTCTAACACTGAGCTACCACCCCAGCCCACTGGCTCCACTCTTTACTGGTTCCTTGTGACTGAGGGTAACTCATATAAGCTTCTCCAACTTCAGTTTCTACATCTGTAAAATGGGGACAATGATAGCTATAGTATGAAGATTGTTATTATAGGAAATGAAATTCTTGGAATATAGCCCACCATATGCAAACCTTTTTAAAGATTAGCCATTATGCTGTCCTAAAATATGAAACAGACATTAGATAGAAATTGTTACTATCCTGTTTTATACATTATTTGGACTCATAATACATAATCAATAGTACAATTTTATGCATGGACACTTCAATTTATTGACATACCTTTGCAGTCTTATCAGCAGAGGTAGATGAAAACTTGGTAGCATCAGAAGAAATATCACAAGAAAGTACTGTACCCTGGTGACAGACAAAGTCTTTTTCCATTTTTCCAGTAATAGTATTCCATACCTTAAGAACAAAAAACTTAGAAGTTAAACTTTTAAGAACATTTTGTATTAAAGAGCATGATCAGCTATAAGACGGATCTAAAATATGGGTTTTCGCACACTAGTTGTTCTGACCTCTTTAAGTAAGTACCCTTTGGTATAAAATGCTCACATATATGCAGCAGATATAAGTGACCACAGTGAAAAACAAAAAAACAGGAATATAAACATTAGAAACTGAACCATTTAACATCTATGTGCTTTTGGCTACTGAAATATAATTGTTGCAATAGCAAAATACTGAAAAAAATAAAAAACCTGAGATTCAAATTACCTTCACTGTTCCATCAAATGACCAAGAAAGCAATCCTGAATGTTTCAGAAGCCTGAAGTCTTTCACTGCTTCCTGGTGGCCTTGCAGAAGAACATATTCCTCTGATTGCCAATTCCATATCTGAATATCAAAGAAATAAGTTTGTTATAACCTCCCTCAATAATATCCCATGGGTGGGCAGGGAGAGTATGCACTCTCAGTTCAAGTCCTTTATCCTTGTAGCATTCCAAACAGAGAGGAGTAACAAGGAATATGGTGTCCACATTTTACAAAGAGAAAAGCTGGGTTTAATTAACTTGACTTGGGGCAAAATAAAATATTTTTCTCCTAAATAAAATTTGTTTTCTTCAGTTGCTTGGAGAACAGTTAATTATACCAGAAGATGGAGAAAAGCCACAATATGGCAGTGAGCTCACCATCTGATTAAATTTTCCAGAGAAAATTATCCCAATTACATATTCACAGATTTCTGAACCACAAGCTGGGCACGTCTGTAGATTCTGGCTCCACTGAAGCTAGACCTATTGCACAAGGTCAGCTGACCCAAACAGCTTAAAATCAGGTCATAGGGTCTCCAAGCTTCAGAGACTTAGCCATCCCCTAATGCAAGCCTCAAAATGAAAGAAGCAATAGGGCATTATTTTTCACATGGAGCTTCAGGAAGAGGTCTTCAGATAGAAGAGGATGAGGAATTAAAATAATGTCAGTAACTGACAAAAAATAAGCACATAAGAACATCTGAGACACAGGAGTGAACAGAAGAGACATTATTTCTAGGCTATGTCCATATACAAAACATCCCTTATTTACTAAATCAAAGCAACTGTATTGAGAGCCTTGTTAATTCTTGACTTCAGATTAACTCATTTAACAAATGTTTATTTAGTAGCCACATGCAAGGCAAATGTGAATCAAACAAGGACCTATCAAAAAGAAACTTGAGAGGCTAGAGTTGTGGCCCAGTGGTAGAGTGCTCACCTAGCATGCATGGGGCACTGGGTTCGACCCTCAGAACCACATAAAAATAAAATAAAGATATTGTGTCCACCTAAAACTAAAAAACAAATTAAAAAAAAAAGAAACCTGAGGCTAGCATAAAAACTGAGACATACTTAAAAAAAAAAAAATCCTACTTAGATGTCATGGTTTAGATATAGAATGTCCTCCCAAAGTCTTGTGGTGAAAGTATAGCAAGGTTCAAAGGTGGGGCTTTTTAGACAATGACTGGATCATGAGAGCCCTGATCTCATCAGTGGATTAATCTGTGTGATGGATTAATTCCCTGGTAGCTGAATAGACTACTGGGAGGTGGACACTTCCCCTCTCTCCCTCTTGGCTTCCCAGCTGTCATGCACTGAACAGCGTTCCTCCAGCAGGGCCTCCCATCATGATATTGTGCCTCACTTTAAGCCAGGGCAATAGAGTTGGCCAACAATCACCTCAATCCTCCAAAACCATGAGCCAAAATAAATCTTTCCTCCTCCAAGCTGTTCTTGTCAGGTATTTTGGTAACAGTGACAAAAAGCTAACTAAAACAGATGATATTAATCATAGAGATAAAAAAAAATTAATCGTAGAGATAAAAATTATGTGGAAATCAAAAAGCTATTCCTTACAGAAGATTTGGTGGAGATAGTGCATTCAAAGTAGGCTAAAGGAATGGTCTGGAAGTATGATTCACAAATTGAGGGGCTTTTCAAACAAAAGGAATAAATCTAGATTTAAAGTATAGGTGTACAAAAATGTTAAAAGAGTATAGGGGGGCTGGGGATGTGGCTCAAGTGGTAGCGCGCTCGCCTGGCATGCGTGCGGCCAGGGTTCGATCCTCAGCACCACATACAAAGATGTTGTGTCCGCCGAAAACTAAAAAATAAATATTAAAATTCTCTCTCTAAAAAAAAAAAAAAAACGAGTAAAGGGACCTGTTCATAGTTCAATCTGGCTAGAACGCAGGAGAAGCAGAAGGAACAGTAGAGAAAAAAGGAAAAAGGTTGGGAAGGTATTCAAAGAGCCCACTGAAGGTGTGGGTCATCAGGCGGGCTCCAAAAGGATAAAAAGATAAAGAAAAATCAGCCACCAACTGAGGTAGGCCTATTACAAACACTCTGGGTCTAGTTTTTGGTGAAGTTCAAACTGTAAAAATGTCCTTAAGCCTTTTCCTATCAGGCTTAAGCAAAACTATAGAAGAAACGACATCTCAGGCTGGGGATACAGCTCAGTTGGGAGAGTGCTTGCCTCGCATGCACAAGGCCCTGGGTCAATCCCCAGCACCACAAAAGGAAAAAAAAGAAATGACAACTCTTATTCCTCTTTCTTTATTCCTTCTTTCACTGTTCTTGGAAGTCACCCTCCTCACCAAGCCCTGGCTCTCAGATCTTTCCCTATTTTCTAGCTCAGGGTGCATGTTCTTAAAAACAGGATCATCAGGAGCAGTGTATCCTGTATGCAAACTGGGGCTTTAGACAAGGAACTAGAAGTAAGAGTACTTGAATGAGTATGAATTAGAAATTTCAGTATTTTAAGAATGCAATGAGATATGCTGGGTGGTGGGTGAGAACGGCTTTCCTGGCTCCCCAGACTATATCAGAAAGGATGGACACCCTGTGCAACTAAGCATGAAACACCCGAACACTTGTACTAGGAACTTCCTAGCTCCCTCCTTCGCTGCCGGGGCTTCACCACTTGTACAGCTCGCCCTTGTTGACAGACACTACCAGTCTCAGCTGTGCCTGATTCAGTGCCCATTCCCAACTAAGGTGCTTACTGCTGCCCTCCACATCAAGAAGCCAGGGCACCTTCCTGCACAGATGTGACAAAGAATGTGACAGTCACTGAAGGGAGATTAAGAATAGCCTTCCTGGCTTTATTACAGAAGATTTCTATGAGGCAGTGATGACAGTGATTTTTTTTTTTTTTTTGTGGGCTCAAACTTAACATGCCATTTGAATCAACCTTGATGTAACAGTTACATTCCCCCCCAAAATAGCCAAATGCATCGAAGTTGAGTTGGGGGATGTCTCTTTGGCTATAACTTTTGTGAGTATACATACTACTGAATTTTTTTAACTATATAAATAAAACTTAAATTTTAAAAATGCTAAAAAAATTTTCCTGTACTTGCAAGAGTCAATACATAATTATACAATGACTCAGGTGAGCATGGCTACTACTTGGACTTTATTTACATACCTCAAGGTAAATAATCACAAAACTACCAAAGTGGACCTCAATTTTCATAACTCTGCTATAACTAGGTCACTTGATTCTTTGAATTTTGGCAATAACTTCAGCTCAACAAAGATTTACTGAATTTCTACTACATTCCAGGCACTGGGGATACAACGATGAACAAAACAAACCTATTTTTTTAGTCATTTACTAAATCATAAAAAATCTAAAACAAAACTCAACTAGTCATTGTTTGGAAATACCTACCAAGAGCTCTGCTGCATGGAAGCACACTCATTAAGACACTGTAAATGTAAAAAAGTATTCTGAGCAGAATAGGAAAAGAAGATAAAACACAACTTGTATTTCTAAAAATAACTCCCATTCTGAAAGTATTTCTAGAAAGTATTTTTCCTCTGGCTGAGGGTATCTTTAAGCAGGTCATAAAACCTTAGGAATTAAAACTTCTAATAGAAAGACTATATACCATATGATGTCTCAACAGAATTTCATCAGATGCACTTTAGTTTTACTATTTCAAAGACATCTGGAGAGGAAAAAAATGTGACTATTACAGAGTTTCACAGCTAATAAAGGACCATCATGGGATCCTAAAATAAAAAAGTTTCCAGACTGAAGCCAAATTTCACTACACCTTTACAGGATCCACAAAGACACAACATAAAAAGACCTTTTTCCTAGCCAGTTGTGGCGGTGCACGTCTATAATCCCAGCAGCTCAGGAGGCTAAGGCAGGAGGATCGGGAGTTCAAAGCCAGCCTCAGCAACTTAGTGAGGCGCTAAGCAACTCAGTGAGAACTTGTCTCTAAATAAACCACAAAAAAGGGCTGCAGATGTGGCTAAGTTGTCAAGCACCCTTGGGTTTAATCTCTGGTTCCAAAAAAAAAAAAACAAACAAAAAAAAAAAAAACACCTTTTTTTCTAAAACCATTTTTAATAGTATAGTTAATTAAATACTGCCACAAAAAGAAATATATGTACTAAATAAAAGAATATAGTGACTTCAGCTGAATATGCACTTATGTCTTTCCTTCTAAAACCCTTTTAAAATGGCAAGGTCAAGAGAATGGAAAAGGGAGGACTGGGGTTGTGGCTCAGTGGTAGAGCGCTTGCTTAGCATGTGTGAAGCACTGGGTTCAATCCTCAGCACCACATATAAATAAATAAATAAAGGTCCACTGACAATTAAAATACACACACATATATACATATATACAAATAAAAGAAATTTTAAATGTTTAAAAATAAAAAAGGGGGGGATGGGAAAGGAGACAGTGATACAATGTTGGAGCTGGAAAGCAGGAAAATGGTGACTAATGCAACAGAACCAAGAAAACAGAACCCTAAAAACAACAGAGAAAAACAAAAACCAGATGCTACAAATTCCTGAAATGCTCAGAAATTGGAGGCTCTAAGGATATCCAAAGGTGGGCATGAGGATGGGCTACGAACAGAAGTCCAGGACTCCTGGGAAAACAGCAGTGGCTCAGGCATCGTTCATTAGTCTCCCTGAAGCCATCTAATAAAAGCAGTCAGAGTAACTAGAATAACACAACCAAAACTGCACTAATGATATCTGTAAGACCATGTTAAGTGACAAGGTATCCCCACAAACCCCAAGATACAAATGGATGGAGACAAATAGAGCCGTAAGACCTGCAGGGGATTAACATCTATATAGGAAGAAGCAGAGAATCCCAAAGAAGCTTAGCGACACTTCCTGGACCAACCAGAAAAGAGCAGCAGAAACTGAGTACAGGAGGAGTAGGTACCGTCTGGAGAGGTAGACCAGCCTGGGCCATGAACTCTCCGAATTAACCAGGAAAACCCTGCAAGGAGTAGAAACAGAATCTAAACTAAGCAGAACAAAGATGATACAACAAAGGAAAGAGAAGATCCAAAAACAACAGGGGAATGCAAGGTGCGAAGAGATCTCATGAAAATAAGAATGCATTTTTAACATTTATAAAAATGAAAGATTAGAGGCAAGAAGCTAGAAAGGTAAGAAACACAAATGGGTTTCATCTAAGTCCATGTACATAATCTGAATGCACTCCAGAAGTGATATACTTAAAATGCTCACTAGAATTCAGGCACATTCAAAATGTTCTTTTGCTAGAGAAATGTTCCTTTATTCTTCTCCCTAATATTATATGTGTTAGGAATTCATTAGTTCTCTATTTTTCTGACCTGTTAAAACAGTAGAAAAAACTGCTGCTGAATCCCAAAGTTATGAGAAAAGGGGAATAAATTGCAGAATAATGCTGCTACAGACAATAAAAACACACCAGAATCTTGAATTATAAGGTACCAGCACCATCTAGGACAGAACTGGAGTTTGGAGAACAGAGGGAGCAAGTGAAATACAGAACAAATGCTGACCTCTAACATCTATTCCTAGTTCTCTTCCACCTAATTCTGAGAACCTATCAGCCAGATTTATCCTCCAGGCAGAAAATTGCCAGATTCTTTTCTAGGAATCTGAGGAGAAAAAGACAAAAGACCCAGAAATACTAACAGAAAGGTTTCCCATCCAGTTTACTTTTCAGAGAAGGTCTCAGTCAACACAGAAAGTTTTAAATGAGCCTTTTCACAGCTATCTCAGGTACCAAATGAACACTGCATGGCTAAAGAAGCCTTTAAAACAAAGGCCAAAGCAAACAAACAGAAAAGATAACTTGGAGGGCAAAAAGTGTGAGTGTGAGTGAGTGAGTGTGTGTGTGTGTGTGTGTGCGTGTGTGTATACGCTCCCACACCCATGTGTATGCATGTGTGCAGGCAATTTACATATTTATATGTAAACTGCATATTTATATATAAAATATATAATTTCTACATACATTGTATATGTGTGTATGTATCTCCTCATAGGGGAAAGAGAAGATATTCCATCTATAAAAAAAGAACATAAAGCTCTTCCAAAAAAAATAAACAATAAGGGATGGGATGCAGCTCAGTGGCAAAGCATCTGCCTTGCATTCACAAAGCCCTGGGTTTGACCCCCAGTTCCAAAAAAGACAAAAAAAAAAAAGAACCCTACCAAGATTAAATAATAAGAATAGACTCTTGGGCATTAAAATAAAAAGGAAAAATAGAATAAAACAGAAATAAAATGAAAAATGGTAGAAATTTAAAACTCGATAAAAAGGCTGAAAGGTAAAACTAAGGACACTTCCAGGAAATAGAGCACAGTGTAGAAAGCTGAAATATAGAAGATGAAAACTAGATGACTGATCCAGGAGCCAACATCTAAATGAGAGGTGTTACAGAAAAAGAAGGCAGATTCAAACCTAATATATATATACATATATGTAATTAAATATATATGTATGTAAAATGTACATGTAGATATATATAGATATAAAAGAAATAATTCAAAGTGAACTTCCTAAATTAAAAACAATACATTTCTAATTAAGATACTAAACATACAAAACAATGAATGAAATCAAACACACACCAAAACACATGAAATTTCTCTGAAGAATAAGACCCTAAAATCTTCCACAGAGAAAGATTAGGAAACAGAATGGCTTCAGACTTCTCAACATCAACTTTGGAATTTGGAGGAAAATGAAGTAATAACTTCAAGTTTTAAGATAAAATAATAGTTTCCAACTATGACTAGAGAAAGGCTGAATTATAAATGTATTCATAGTATCTTTAATACACAAAGTCTACTTAGTCATAGTAATAATACTAAAGACCTAAAGAAAATTTTGTCATACTGCATTAGGACAATGGGGTGTGTGCATATGTATACATACATATGCTAGAGGTAGAACAGGGGGGAGGAAGAAGAAAAGCCAAATCTGCACCTTACAATAGGGAAGCCAGTAGATAATTCCTCAGATGGGAAAATCCACAATAGCACTATCAGCAGGCCATATGGAGATAAGAAGGTAAATATGTCAAAATAAACTCTAAAAGCTAAAAGTGGTAATTCTGAAGAATTAGAAATGGGAAGAGTTATATTTTTCATAATAAGCCTCTTACTACTATCTGAGTTTTTAAAGTATGTTCATGAAACTTTAATGAAAATTAAAGTAAATTTTAAAAGAACATATAGTAAGTCCACGATCTTCACTCCTTTTTTCATAGAATTTTCATAGAATTTCATCCCTGTAATAACTGTTATTCTTTATAAGAATGAAATTATTTTAATCAGATTTTATTAGTGCAATTACATAAATGTGGCAAAAATTTTATTTACTGATACAAATATAAATACCAAGGCAGACAAAAGAATTCAAATGAATCTTGGATTTTCAAAACAAACAACCTTCCAGTGGGGAGTTCTAAATCAAACTGCTCATTACACACAAAGAAAGGTAAGAAACACAAATGGGTTTCATCTAAGTCCATGTGCATAATCTGAATGCACTCCAGAAGTGATATGCTTAAAATGCTCACTAGAATTCAGGCACATTCAAAATGTTCTTTTGCTAGAGAAATGTTCCTTTGTTCTTCTCCCTAATATTATATGTGTTAGGAATTCATTAGTTCTCTCACCTGAATTGAAGAATCATCTGAACTTGAAATGAGAGTCTTCTCATCAGCTGTAAACTGGATGTGCCGTACAGCTTTCTTGTGACCAGCCCTGGACTGGAAGACTCTGTTGTTTAGAAGTTCTAAAATCTTCAAAGTAGAAAAACACAGAAACTTAATACAAAGAAATTAAGCAATACCTAGGCATTACGCCCCCAAAGATACTAAAAGAAAATAGGATGAGAGAAGGGTACAGAATTCCCCTCTCATAGTTCTTTCAGTTAACTAAAAATACAGAAGTGAATGGGACACATATATACACATAAATCATATATACACATTAGCACACACCATGTAAAATCAAATATTCACTGGAATGGCCAGATGGCAGGAGGAACCAGTGATCCCTCTAAATACTCAACTACCCAATTCATCAAATAAGAGGCAGTCCAGGCTTAGCCTCAAAAAAAAAGAAAAAAGACATTTATGATGGATGAGAAAGAAGAACAGTAAATATCCTGGATAAGACAAGGCAAGCTCTTCACAAAACATCAGAGATGAGAAAAGATAAAGGATGACAAGACTTAAGAGGGCTACGAACTAACGTGCCAAATGCAGAGATTCATAAATTAGTAATAGAAACTAAAAATAATAATAATAATAATGACTGTCAAAAATGCTCTCAAATGAACTTACACCCTCACAAAAGTAAATATGGTTTCTTCGCCCAAATTAAAATGTAGTCAAGAAAGCCGAAGGAAAATAACAATGGAGTTAAATTCAAATCTAACCCATATATCTACAAATTGGCCCCTTGGAAAACAAAGGGAAGTAATGGTCTGGATCTGGAATGTCCTCCCAAAGCTCACGTGTTAAAGACTGGGTCCCCAGTGCAGCAATGTCCAGAGGTGGGACTCTGGGGAAGTGACTGGATCACGAGGCACTAACCTCATCAGTGGATTAATCCACTGATGAATTCATAATCCGAATGGACTGTTGGGAGGAGGTGGAAACTGTAGAAAGGGAGCCTAGTTAAAAGAGAGTGGGTCCCTAGGGGCATGCCTGTGGGATTTCATCTTGTCCCCAGCCCCTCCTGTCTGATTCCTGGAGGCCATGAGGTAAACAGCTTTCCTTGCCACACTCTTCTGCTATGACGTTTCTGTCTTGCTACAGGCCCAAAAGCAATGAAGCCAGTGGAGCATAGACAGAAAATTCTGAAATCATGAGTCAAAATAAATCTTTCCTCTGCTAAGTAGTTCCTCTCAGAACTTTTTTGTCCCAGTGATGAAAAGCTGAAACAGAACTGTGTGAATGGGAGCCTTCCTAAGTGAGCAGGATAGACAATTTCATAATTCTTCCAGGGAAGGCAGGGTAGCATAATAGTGGAGCGCAAAGGCTCAGAGACCTGTCTTTGAACACTGGTTCTACTAATTAGGAAAGTTGTAGAAATGAAGCGTTCAGACGTTTGTAAAACAAGAATAACAGTGTCTAACGCCTGGGATGTTGTAAGAAGTCAATGAGAGCATCTGACACAGTAAATGTCTAATAAATGCTAGTTGCTATTATTTAGGCTGAACCATATGAAATTGCCATTTTATACGTTAAAATTGGATTTACAAAGTCAGATATTGGTAATTTCACACAGTTCATTGTGTGTGTGTGTGTGTGTGTGTGTGTGTATAGATATAGATATAATGGGTGTGTATATATAATGTTTGAGGACTTTGAAGGGGTTAAGGATGTAGTAGGCTTGTTTCTAGATACTTTGATGGTTAAAAACAAAAGGAACATGGTTGGGATGTAGTTCAGTGGTGGAGCACTTGCCTAGCATGCTCAAGGGTCTGGGTTCAATCCCCAGCACCACAAAAAAAAAACAACCAGGTAAAAGAAAAAGAAGAAACAAGAACCTTTTCAGAATAAATAATAATATACAACAATTTGTATATTATTATATACAAATATAAAGATTATATATAAATATATATAGATACATACACACACACACACACACATAAAGGAAAGGGAAGACTAAGATTTACCTCTAAATGTTCAATCATCTCTTATAGCACCCATCTTAACAATGAATTTTTCATAATAATGAAGAAAAAAATGAAGTCTTAACTCCAAATCCATGCTACAATGACCAAGGAAGCACATAATAAAATTGATGTCATTTCTTTCTTCATTTTGTGTATTAGCATTCAATCTTTTCTTTGTGGAACAATATAGACTTGAAAATATTTGTGTAATTCCCTATGAAAATGAATCCAAAGTAAAGTAAATGTGGCCAATGAGCCTAGTTGAGGCAAACTGAGAGAAGGAGCCAATGTTCTCAAAAAATTATTATACAAAAATGTGTTCTTCTGTGATGAATTTCACTTGTAATAAATACTATTTTTATCCAAATTATTTTTTAAAGATTTTTTAAAGATAGACATATATCTTTATTTATTTATTTTTATGTGATGCTGAGGATCAAACTCAGTACCTCACATGTGCAAGGCAAGTGCTCTACCACTGAGCTATAACCTAAGCCCCCCCAAATTATTTTTATTATACGACCTTTTCTGCCTATAACCTGATTCCACTTTTAGTTATTTGGTCTTGTTAGATAAGTCAAGGATTTCAGGTGGTGAGCAAATGTACTTCTAACACCAAATGCCAAAAAGCAAGGGTGGCAAAACAAGCAAGCATAGCCCACCCTGCACTGAAACTCCCAAGGAGTTATCAAGACCAAAATGGAAACAATTTACATTCCACACCTATGAGCTTCTAAGAGGAGGAGAAAAAAATGCTTTTGTGTAGTTGGCTAAATCTCAGTGTTTGAAATGTGTGCAGAACAACAAAAACACTAGGTAGAAAATAAAAAATACAAAAGCATGAGGTAAAGGCAATCTGAAAATTACAACCACCTGGAAAAGGCTCTCAGAGAACAATGCCTAACAGATCACAGGGAGACTTGTCTAGTACGCACGTGTAGAATGCCAGGCATGTGCTTAATTTTAAATAAATTACTCTCCCGCACAGTTCTGAAGACTAGAACTGAATACCTCAATGGCACCATCTTCATCTCCAAATGCCACATACTGAAGATGTGGGCTCAAGCAACAGCAGCTAACTTTAGCTTCAGTCAGGTAATCAACATGACCTGTTTTTCCATTAATGAGCTGAAAAACAAGGCACATCAGTTATTAGGTTGTAGGAGCAGTTTTTCTTCTTTAGAACACAGGCCTCAATTGAAAACATAAAATAAAACACAGAAAATAATTAACTGGAGCTCCCTGGGGAACAATGAAGCTACATCCCTGTCTCAGCAGCTGTATTTAGCACTTCATGCTTTCATTTCATTTCATCATAAAATAAAAGCCTTAAAATGTTTAAAAGCAGCTTCTATGCCCACCACCTGAGACACATCTGTCTGATTCGTAATCCCACAGCTAGGTCCATATCCTGTTTTCCATTTTTTCACAAAGTTCATTTTTAATAGGGTTATCATTTGTTAAAATATATTTTTCTGATATTTTTCAAAAGGGTTGGTGAAACAGGACTGAAACAGACATACATAAAAAGACAAATCTAAATTTAAACAGGACTTTTTCCTCCAAATCACTCACATAGCATGGCAATTTTAAGAATTTTTAAGGGAGAGGGGCACAGAGTAAAGGGATATTGGAGAAGTACCCATAAGCATAATTTATGTGATTGAATATGTATTATTTAACTAAGGTTACCCAATTTCATAATCAAATGCTAATAATTACTTTTTGAAATCCCACACAAAAAAGTTGCCTTATCACTCAACTAAGATATGCAATCTAGAAAACTATTTCTCTAGCTTACAACTGTCAGATATTCCTTTTTTTCCTTAGTGTCACAATCTAAAATTCTTGAATTATTTTTCAAAATGAAACAAGCAAGCAAATTTGTTTCAGTTACACAGATTACAGGGTCAACTAGGTTCAATCCTCAGCACCACTAAAAAATGAAAAAGAAAACAAAAAAATATATAAGGCACTAATATAATCCATCTGGAAAAAAGATGAACTCAAGTTGCATCTTGAAAAAGAATCTGCAGGGGAAGAAGGAATACACTACCTACCCCCAGCTCTTCTCTGGCTGCTGCTCTTACCACCTTTCTCAGCCACAACTCACTGTCACTCAGTTACGCTAACTCCTCCTAGGTCCACTACCCAGCTGTTCTGCATGGTCTGGCCACCATGAAGGCAGTCTCTTGTGTTGATCTTCCATGTCGGATTTGCTTTTTCCTGCTGTTACTGCTCACAATACTACCCTCGCTTCCAGACTTCTCTACCAACACAATGCCCACTGCACTGGACTTCTATTTGGAGGAAACTTTACTCAAGGCACCAACCTAACACCAACCCAGTGGCACTAACTTGCTGCTAAATGCTAATATTCTTTAAGGCATCTGCTCTCTCTGTTACCACCATTCAGAGTTTCTAAATACCTTTCCTCTGCCAACAGGAAAGCCTTTATCAATCAGTTGAAAAATGCCTTCCTCTTTATGTGTCCCACCCTAAAGTACACTGTTTGGCATCCTGAGCAATATAGTTCTTTCAGTGGTACATCACAATCTTTTCCTTCATGAGAACTAATAAGCATTCAGAACAAATATATGAATGAATGAATGAATGAATGAATGAATGAATGAATGAATGAATGAAAAGGTGTGCTTCAGTACACAAAGTCCAGCTCCTTCCTCAGTTCTGATGACTCAGACTCCTTCCCCACTTACGGTAATTTTTTTCTTATTATCTTTCCTCTGCAAAAATACTTCCATTAGTATGCTCATCCCTCTATACATGCCATCAGACATGTCTAAATCACTATTGTAAACAAGTTCAATTGTGTCCTCATGGTATCCCAAAGACTCCGTGCCAATCAAGGAATGTGATCATAGATATCAATCAAAAAGAAGTGTGGTACAGTGAAGTAGCATCTAATTTAATTCTAAATGCTGGCATATCTAAGCTATAGCTCAAGACCCATATATTTATTCAACTAATTCCTATGGGGCATCTGTTAGAGCTATACAATTATGCCTGACACACCAAGTCCAAAACAAACAATAATTTTGAGTTCATCCAAAATAATTTTTCAAATTATCTTCTCAAAAAAATACTCACTTGCAGATGTTTCATATTGTCAACTGCAAGGACCATCACGTCATTTTCTTGAAACACAACATCTACTTCTTGCTTTAACACTATAGCAGAGTTCTTACATACCTTCTTTGTCTCCCAGACCTGATTAAGATATAAAGAAACTAAAATGACTATATATTATAAGTTCATCCTCTAAGATAATATAAAGTTTTATTCTTAAAGCAAAACACAAGCCACGCTTCATAATTAAAATGTCTATAATACAAGAAAACTTCCAAATGTTGTATTATAACCCAACAATAAATATTTACTAACACATGCTATAGTGAGAAGCATTTAGTATTAGAAGTTGTGGGCTCTGGAGCCAAAATGCCTCAATATGAATTCTAGTTTTACATAATGTTATAACTTTGAGCAGTCTATTAACCCATGCTACTCAAAGATAAACACCACCTGCTGCTTCTCAAACTGTTTGATACCAGACCACAAGAATATACCAGAATATAAATTAATTATATCACTAAATATACTGCGACAGTGTGTTTCTTAACACAGCTTTTTGTTTTGTTTTTAAAGAAGACCTTCTTGATGGAGGAAGCAGTAAGTTGACTTATATCCTAGTTCCAGCTCAACAAGACTGACACATTAACTAGCAGTGACCTTTCTGGGCCCAATTAACCTTCCTGTGCCTATTTCCTCAGCTTCAAAAAGGACTGTTGTGAGAGTTAGGAAATTAATACACATATAGTACTTTTCACAATATCTGGCATACAGTAGTACTAAATAAGTTTTAGATACAAACTGTATAAAACACTGTATTAGCTGCCATAGGGCCAAACAGGATCCATGGACACAAAGACCCATCTATGTGTGAATAGATCATGGAGCAGAGGAGCACTAGAGATGGGGAGTAAATTAAATCTTTTTTTTAATCTTTTAATCTTTTTTTAAATTTTCTTAATATTATTTTCTAGTTATAGGTGGACACCATATCTTTATTTTATTTTTATGTGGTGCTGAGGATTGAACCCAGTGCCTCATGCATCCTAGGCTAGTGCTCTACCTCTGAGTCACAACCCCAGCCCCTTAAGTCTGTTCTTAAAATCAGAATTTGATAAGTGTTCTTAGAAACTGACATAGAATTATATAGCATTAAGAGATATAAGACACATTCCCACAAATAAGGAAGGCTAGAGGGAACCTACAGGATGGTCAAGATTTCAAATGCAGAAATATAGGGAAATATGGTATTCAAAGCATAAGAAATCACTTAAGCAAAAGTACAGAAAGCAGGAAACTACAGGGTTTTAGGAAAATCTGAGCAGTCCAAAGTAGGTTACCTGTAGGAGTAAAATGAAAGACAGATTGGAACAGAATGAGATCATACTGTGAAGCTTAACAGCAGATTAACTTAGAAGTATTTCATAGGTAGTGGTGGGGGGGTATTTGTTTTAAGCAAATGCAAGGACCTGGGTTCAATCCCTAGCATCCTCCCCACTCAAAAAAGACAAGACTATATTGCACATAAGGAAAATATCTTGAAAGCAGCATGTAGAAAGCTTGAAAGAAGACTGTGGGAGAGCCTAATGTAAGACAGGCAATAGGTAATGAGACCCTAGGAATAGGAATGGAAAAGTTGAGACAATGATGAGAAAAATGAAAGGCAGAATATATTAGAATATGGGAATTCAAGTTAGAAGAAAGAGTCAAAAATTATTCTCAGGAATCAAGTGTAATATATGCAAATTAAACAAAATACCGTTTAATCATTGGACTTCCCATAGCACCTGACCCATGGTAATACTCAGTGAGTGTCTGAATGAATGAGATCATTAAAGTCCACATAGTAGCACTTTTCCAGGAAGAATATAAACCTCATAGCTTCCTACTTTACTTCTCCCAATATCGCCCATCAATTTCTTAGTTGTAGAAAGTTTCATTCACCATCATAAATGTTTAAAATGAAAATCTCAGAATTTCTCACCCTGATTGTTTGGTCGTCAGAAGATGTCAAAAATGATGATCCATCAGGAGAAAACATCACACCATGAACCCAACTTAAATGTCCTCTGCAATCAGCTACCTTTACACATGAGTCTACATTCCATAACTACAGAATAAACACAGAATATAGGAAATAACATTCATAAACATTTTGAATATAGAAAAAAGACTTAAAATAGCAAGTATGGCTCAGTAATACCACCTCCATGAAAACAACCCCCCAAACTATAATAATACAAAATGTCTTGTGCTAAAGATTATTCATTGTATGACTATTTTTAAAAGCAAAAACTGAAAACAATCTAACCATTTGTCCATAGGAAACCAACTGAATAAAACTACATTAATCACATGATGGAATACTATGCAAACTGCAGTGAGAAAAGCACCCTGATCATGACTAATCTGTAGGATATATTGTTAACTGAAGAAAAGCAAAATGCAGAAGAGTATACATACTATCTTTTATAAAAAACAGTTGGAAATATAAATATGGAAACATGGATAGATACAGATATGGATATATATGCACACAGATATCTGCTTCTATACACTGTTATCTTTGGGGTAGGGTAGTATAATGGGGAAGAAGAATCAAGGATGTTAGTGAGAGTTCTCTTATAAAACTTTGATTTTGGAATGATATAAATGTTTGTCTATTTTTAAAAAATCAATCTAAAAAAATAATAGCATGAATATAAGCAGCTTCCAGATACAGACTATTTTCCACTTCATCCCAAATGCTTGCAAAACCATAAATGAATGCACTAACTGTAACATGTACACATTTCTGTTGTTATTCATGCTTATTACAAATTGTCTTTGTCTGCAACCAGCCCAGCTGTATTTTGTCCTAGGTTCTGCTATAAATTACTCAAAAACATTCCAATCTAATGAAGTACCATATGTGCCTGAGTTCCTCTCATTACACTTTGATTACAGACATACTTTATGATTTCAGATCTAGCATGGACAAAATAAGTACTTCATCACACGTCCAGTGGTTTTCATTCAGTGAATTAGTTCTATGGTTACAAACTAATTATATGAAATTTCCTCTGCCTTATCTCTAGAGTCTAAACTGGGATATATGGAGCTTAAAGCCAGAAATCAAAAACAATTCCACAACTGAAAAATCTCTCTTGAAAAAACTTAACAGCAATAATAATAACAACCCAATTAATAAATGGGAAAAAGAACCAAACAGACTTTTTGCAAAGAAGAAATACAAATGACCAACAAATATATGAAAAAATGTTAAACAATCCTAACAATCAGGGAAATACAAATCAAAACTACATTGAGATTTCATCTCACTCCTGTTAGAATGGCAATCATTGAGAATACAAACAATAACAAATGCTGGCAAGGATGTGAGGGAAAAGGTACACTCATGCATTGTTGGTGGGATTGCAAATCAGTATAATCACTCTGAAAAGAAGTATGGAGATTCCTCAAAAACTAGGAATGGAACCACCAGATGACCCATATCTCCTTCCTTAGTATTTATACAAAACAATTAAAATCAGCACACTATAGCTATACAGCCACTTCAATATTTACAGCAATGCAATTCACAACAGCCATGTTATGGAACTAGCCTGGAAGCCTGACAACAGATGGAACAGATAAAGAAAATGTGGTATATGTACAATGGAGTTTTACACAGCCATAAATATGTAAACACATTGATGGATATGGATCAATGGATATAAAGAATGAAATTATGGCATTTGCTGGTAAATGGATGGAACTGGAGAACATTATGTTAAGTGACATAAGCCAGACTCAGAAAGTCAAGGGTCAAATGTTTTCTCTCATATGTGAAAGCTAGGCAAAAATTAAGGGTGGGGGTGGGGGAGTCTCATGGAAACAGAGAGAGATCACAGAAGCAGAGGAAGGGGACTGAGAGGAAGGGAACAGAGACCAAAAAAAAAAGTGTGGGAGGGGGAGAATGGAATTGACCAAATTATACTCAGTACATATGAGTATATCACAGTGAATTTCACCTGTATGTATACTTATAAAGCAGTAATTTTTAAAAACTATAAATAAATTGAAGACCAGTAGAATAGAGGAAAGGGAATAAGGGAAGGGGGGAGAAGAGAGAAAGAGAGAAGAAGTACTGGGGGTTGAAGTGGAGCAAATTATATTCCATGCATGTATGATTATGTCAAAATGAACCCCAATATTATGTATAACTACAATGCACTAATAAAAACATTTAAAAAAAGAATCTTCATCCTCTCTTCCCTCCTTGTTTTCTCCATCTCTTCCCACTCATTTCTTTGTCACTCAGAGCCTCCTGAGCCAAGTCCCTATATTTCAAGAAGGAAGACGTTGTTTTCTAGAGAGAAGAAGATATGTATGCAAGAGAGTAAGGGTCTTAGAAGTGTCAGGAAAGGTTGAAAGAGGGGTTGCTCCTTTACTCCTTCTAAAAATCCTGACAAAACTTGGAGAGGGGAAAATTCCAACCACATCTACCTTGAGAATCTATAGATAAAGTTCAGGTTCCCTAGTAGATCTGACTCTTCTAATTCAAGATCTCTGCACAAAAGAACCCTGCCCACACCACCTTGCTTCTTCCTACTGTCTGGAACAGAACTGGAGCACGCGCTCTCTCTCTCGCTCTCTCTCTCTTTTTTAACTATCTAAAAATTTATTCTGATTGAGCTACCATGAAAATAATATATGTATACATTTGACTAAAATAACAAATATACAGCAAACTTTGATAAGTAACATCAAATATAAAAATTAAAATTTATTGAGCCGGGCACAGTGTGCACACCTATAATCCTATAGGCTGCAGGGACTGAGGCAGGAGGATCCCAAGTTCAAAGCCAGCCTCAGCACAGTGAGGTGCTAAGCAACTCAGTGAGACCCTGTCTCTAAATAAAATACAAAACAGGGCTGGGGATGTGGCTCAGTGGTTGAATCCCCTGAGTTCAATCCCTGGTACCTAAAAAAAGAAAATTTATTGGAAATAAATTTATAAGAGAACTGGAGTTCTTTAATTCACTGCCTCGGCTTACAATAGGCAGGTTCTCAGAGGAAAGTCTTTCAGTGTTACTTGTATTGCTGTACTGAAGAATCAGGGGCTGGGGATATATAGCTCAATTGGTAGAGTACTTGCCTTGTATACACAAGGCCCTGGCCTGGGTTCAATCCTCAGTACCACCAAAAAGAAAAAAGAAAAAAAGAATCAGGAGGCAACCAGGTGCAGTGGAGCATGCCTCAACTTGGAGGCTGAGAAGGAGAATCACAAGTTCAAGATCAGCTTCAGCAACTTACATGAGGCCCTATCTCAAAATAAAAAATAAAAGGGCTGGGGATGTTGCTCAGTGGTTAAGTGCCCCTGGGATCAATCCATGGTATTAAAAAAAATAAAATAAAATAATCAGAAGGCACTTACAGAACTCATGCCTTACTTCATCTGTTATCTCCACACTGAAGGGTATAGCTTAGCAACTCTCCCCTAAAGCCTTAAAAGTAAGAGGCAAGGTGGCAAACTCACTAAGAACTGCTGAAATAAGTACCCAACACTGAAGAAGTATTTGCTGTAGTCAAGTGTCCCTTGAATAGGAACCTGTGAACCAAGGGAATTTCTCTACTTTCCAGATAAAGCCCTATCCCCTCAAACTACCTGATGGTGAGACCAAACCAAGGAATAGGGAGTATTAAGGCTTTGAAAAACTAATCCATCTTTGAAGGGAAAATACAATTCATTGTCTTTTGAGTAAATTAATAGAGCAACTCAGACTGGGATTACTTGCCTAGCATATGTGAAGCACTGGGTTTGATTCTTATAAATATAATAAATAAAATAAATATAAATAAAATAAAATAAAAGTCCATTGACAACTTCAAAAAAAAATAGAGTAACTCACTTGGTAGAATTCTTCCAAGACTAGTTAGGTACAGACCCTGAATGTATAATTTATTAGGAAAGTACAAAATTATATGTATAAATAGTAATTTATAAGAGTCATTTTTACTCTTTAGTGCTTGGCAATAAAAATAAAAATCTTATCTTAATCAATTCTAAATATAACTTCCATCTTATCCTACTCAATGATCTAAGAATCTGAACTCTCATCATTTCTTTTAAGAAGAAAAAAGTTTGTCTATCCTTATACTGTTCAAGAGATGATATATTTCAGCCTAGAAAACCAGTGGTCATTTCATTGTTTCCCCAACCCCCGCAAAATGCTAGGAATTCAATAAATGCCTGATGAATGGTACTGTCATTCCCTGTTATTCTGTCAAATCAAGTCTCCAATCACTGTTGAAATACTAAAGCTGACTATATAGTTCAATATTCCAAAGCTACAGGTTATTAGGCTACGAAGAAAATACTCTATAGTTTTTCAAGAAAGCATCGTGAGCAGCTAATGGTTTAGGCAACCCATTCCCTGTTATCCTTGGATCTCTAGAGACCCAGATGTCACTGAATAAATTCAACGACTTACCTCCACACAGTATTGGGACAAAGCCACCACTGCCAAATGGTTATGAGGGGAGAAGTCACAGTACTGGATGGTGCTATGATGGCCTGTGTGGATTTCTGCCAACAGGCCACTGGTATAAATATCAAAAAGCTGTCAACATAAATAGAAGTATCTATGAAAGCAAAATATTTAAAAGATAAGCTATACCAAACTAAATCTAAATTTATTTTTAAAAGAATTTCCTCCTGTTTCAACTATAAAATCTAAGTCCTGAAAAACTACTATAATTACTAATACATTGTAGATATACATTTTATATTATAGCATAATTACTATAATAACTGTCATAATTACTAACAATCATAAATAAGATAATACATCAATATACATCAACTTTAAAAACATTGCTCATCTTGAAACACTTTCTGTATAGGAAAATGCATCACAGATGATCTCTCAAGCTGGCCCAAAGAGAAATAAAAACCTTTGTGAATAAATGAATGGACTAGTCAAATTAACATAGAGTAGTTCTCCCCAATGCTCATCTGTTCAAAAGAGAAAATGCAATTCATAAATGAAGATGATCAAAATATAGAACAGTCTTGCTAAATGAAATTAACTCCATTATTTCTATTTCTCTCCAGAGCTAACAAATTCCTACATTACAATTCATCGTTTTCCCATTTTTTAACCAAAAAGTTATTTTTGAGTAATTCAACCTTCTTCATTTCAATTTTTGAAAAATTTTAAATGCTGAATATACTCTTCAAAGTTTTTGCCAAATGATAAGATGGTTTATACTTAATGCATACATACAGTATGTTGATACAATCTAGGAATTCAAGACCAAAACATAGTCCTCAGGAAGAAAATAGAAGTTCCCAGTGGGAGCCAGAAAGAAGCTTAATGAAGTGGTAGAGTGAGTACACCTGTAATTCCAGCTACTCAGGAGGCTGAGGCAGAAAAATCTTGAGCTCAAGGCCAGCCTGAGCAACACAGTGAGCATTTCAAAACATAGAAAAAGAAAAAGAGATTTAGTGAATGCATAACCCTGGAAGCATGTGCAGATGGTAAGATGGTAAGCAGCACAGCTTTGGGGGCCAAAGCCAAAGCACAGGAAATCATATTTAAATGTTTCCCAGAGCAGGTAGTTCTTAAAACTTAGTGGCCCAGAGTGATATAGGAACTTTGAAAACTGGATAGAAAACTGTCCCAATCATGAAGGAACAAAATAAGAAAAACCTAACAGCAGAGTTGAATTAACAATACCAAAGAGTGGGAAAGAAAAAGGAGAAAGGGACAACTAAAAAGAAATTGAGATCTACATGCAAAATACTCATAAGGGTAATTGTACAGTAGCTTTCTTTCAGCATGGTAAACAGATCTATAGGTTTTTAAAACAAGAAGGCATTTCATGCAACGTAACGTTATTTTCCTTTTTCACTAGATCTTTAAAAAATCTTTTTTAAAAATGATCTTATGCTCAACATCACTGGTCATCAGGAAAATGCAAATGGAAATTACAATGAGATACCACTTCACACCTACTGGGAAGGCTATAGTTTAAAAAAAAAAAAAGAAAATAACAAGTATTATCAAGGATATGGAGAGCTTGGAATCCTTGTATGTTGCCTGTGGAAATGTCAAATGATGCAGCTGCTGTGGAAAAGCCTGGTGGTTCCTCAAAAAGCTAAATATAGAATTCCCATATAACCCAGCAATTCTAGTCCAAGATATACACACAAAAGCAATGGAGCCAGGCACAGTGGCGCACACCTGTAATGCCAATGGCTCAAAAGGCTGAGACAGGAGGATCAGAGAGTTCAAAGCTAGTCTCAGCAAGAGCGAGACGCTAAGGAACTCAGTGAGACCCTGTCTCTAAATAAAATACAAAATAGGGCTGGGGATGTGGTTCAGTGGCTGAGTACCCCTGAGTTCAATTTCAAGTACCAAAAAAAAAAAAACAATCGAAGCAGGGGCTCAGATACTTGTACATCAATGTTCACTGCAGCATTATTTATAAAAGCCTAAAGGCAGAGAAAAGCCTAGGGCCCATACATAGATGAATGTATGAATAAAATGTGGGAACTATATAGATATATTATACATAAAATATATATATATATATGTTCATGAATGTATAACACACACATACATATATATAATAAAATATTATTCAATTGTAAATAAGAATGCAGTTATGATATATGCTATAATGCAGATGAACCCTGAAAACATATGCTTAATGAAATGAGCTGGAAACACATAAACCAATATTGTATGATTCCACTTACATGAAATATCCAGAATAAGTAAATTCATAGATTATGATAGAGGTTATCAGGGGTTAGCTAATGGCAAACAGGGAGTTATTACTTAATGATTATGGAGTTTCTGTTTGGGGTGATGAAAAAGATTTGGAAATATGTAGTGGTAAAAGTTATACAACATTATGAATATAATTAATACCACTGAATTGTACATTTTAAAATGATAAATTTGCCAGGATCAGTGGCACAGGCCTGTAATCCCAGTGGATCAGGAGGCTGGATGCAGGAAAAATGCAAATTCAAAGCCAGCCTTAGTGAGTAACTTAGCAAGACCCTGTCACTAAATAAAATATTTTTTTTTAAATAGAGCTGGGGATACGGCTCAGTGGTTAAGTAACTCTTGGTTCAATCCCCAGTACCAAAATAAAAAAAGACAAATTTTACATTATACATCTTTTTTTTTTAAGAGAGGGTGAGAGAGAGAGAGAGAGAGAGAGAGAGAGAGAATGAGAATTTTCAATATTTTTTTATTTTTTAGTATTTGGCAGACACAACATCCTTGTTGGTATGTGGTGCTGAGGATCGAACCCGGGCCGCACGCATGCCAGGTGAGCGCGCTACCGCTTGAGCCACATCCCCAGCCCTAAACATCTTATTAATAAGAATAATTTTGAAATCTTTGAAACTTGCAAATGCAGTAGTTCCTTTCTGTTCTTAAAGACTTTAAGAAACTTAAGACAAAAGGAGACCGTTTTCCTCTTAATTTCCTGCCAGAGGAATAAAAATAAATACCAACCAAGATCCCAGCAATACAGTTACCAGATCAATAACAATCATATGCACAGATCCTTCTGTGAATTTTTATATAACTATATTATATTTCAATTGTGCTCTTAAAAATAATATTTATTATTCAAGTCTTTTAAAATTACTGTTAGAAGACTATCAGTGAGCCGTAAATCAGAAGACTTGGCCATCCTATTCACAGTGCAACCTTAGACAAATTATTAGGCTGCTCTGAACCTCAGTTACCTCATTATTATCATAGGGTCATTGCAATCTGCTTTGTCTCCTAGGTATTTACTATAAAAAGAAATTATATGTGTGAGTACTCTGAACAGCACAAATATAAAGACTCATTAGATTGGAAACAAGAGGACAGTACTGTCTTTTCATTTGTTTTATAAAAGTCTTACAACCTTGTTCAGTTGTTGACGAGTATTTCTATCAGAGTCACCAAATCATAATTTTTTTAGGGATACATAGCTCTTTGAAAAATCACCTAAATCAACATTTCGAAATTAATGGGGAAAAAAGGAAGAGGAGGAGGAGGAGAAGAGTGATGCAGAATTATTCCACATTTTAAATATACATGAGGAACAGTGGACTCAACATCACAAATTGCTTCTGTAATGTAGGGTTACCCAGGGTATTAAATATGTTAGTTCCCACTGTCTATCTCCTAGGGGAGAAAGCAGTGCATGATATTTCCCACACCTGTGTGCCTATACACACCTTTTCTCACAAGCCATCCAAATCCCCCAGAGCATGGTTCTAAACAATAATGAAAGGCTGGGAAACCCTGCCCAAAATCACACAGCTAGACTTTATTTATATCAGGAAACAGTGTAAAATGAAAAAATTAATAGAAATTTTAATTTTCTTTAAATCAGGCTAAATTTGATTTTTAAATTATGAATACTTACAAAGATTTTATTTTTTGCTGCCACCATTATTCTAGTACCATCAGCAGACCAGGAACAACATTTCACTATCACTTCTATCTCGTCTTGAGGGTCCTCTGAATTTAGGAAGAGCTGCTTCACATTAATGCTTTTCCTCTCGTTTGCTGATCTCACATCCCAAAGCTTCAAATTTAAAAAATAAAAAATAATTGTTTTTACTCTCAACTCATACCTCTAGAATTCCACCTGGATTAAATACCATGCGAACTTACTCACTTTACCTAATGAACTTTTGCCTATACAGGACTTTCTATAAAGCTTTTACATTAAGTACTTCTGTTTCATTGATCACCTTCCTAATTTAAAAAAAAAAATACTGCCCAAAATGCAGACTGCAGAACATAAAATTAAGCAAAAAGTGAGCAGAGCCTTGCTGGCGTGGAGGAGGCTCTAAAGGAGGTGTTGACAGGACGAATGTGGAAGCAGGAGGATGAAGATGCCAGCGACTTGCCACTGCTGCCCTCTGCTGTCCGCCTTGACGTGTGCACCACATCTATAGTAAGCATAGCAAGAGGAATGCACAGGGCCCAGACCAAGCCCAGGGGTACCACAAAGCAACAGGAGACCTGAAAATAGGAAACAGAGATACTGAAAGAAAATGAGGCTCCTCGTGTGCTTGGTGGAGCCAGATAATCTAGAGGCATGAAAACTACTGTCTCCTGAGAAATGAGGTAAAAATACACTGAACCTCACTCTAGAGCAAAGCCACTGAATGGTACAAAACAGAAGCCTTCGAAAAGATACATCTTCCTTCCAGATCTCAAGCAGTCCCAGCTTTAAAGAATGATAAAGGCTATCATGCCTGGACCAAGGGTTGGCCAAGGACAAAAACAAAAACAAACAACAATGCTTCTCAGACTTGAACTTAGCTTCCAAAGCAGAACACCCAAGTAAAACCTGATTTGTCTGGCCAGGCACATCTTTAATTCTTTCTTGAGTTCAGAGAAGCATTCTATATAATAAGAAATACGGCCAAAACTAAAATCTTGCCACTTGCAATAACCTTGGATAAACTAACTAAAGCAAAACAGACACTGGGGACTAAAATATTTACCCTTCTCTAATACTAAAGAGAAAATAAATGCCAGAAGCTTCAGTCACATCAGCCAGAATATAATGAGAAATCATATTGTTTCCCTATTCATAGGAAAGACAAAGAAACCACTGGTAGATTTAAGAAAGTAAAGGACTAGCTAGAGCAAACAGATAGACAAAAGAAATTAAAGGGATATGCATAGAAAAGAAGAATTCAAACTATCATTATTTGCTGATGACATGCCTCTACATTTAGAAGATCCAAAAAATTCCACCAGAAAACTTCTAGAACTAATAAATTAATTCAGCAAAGTAGCAGGATATAAAATCAATACCCATAAATCAAATGCATTTCTATAAATAAGCAATGAATCCACAGCAAGAAAAATTAGGAAAACCACTCCATTCACAACAGCCTCAAAAAAAGTAAAATACTTGGTAATCAATCTAAAAAAAAGAGGTGAAAGACCTCTACAATGAAAACTATAGAACACTAAAGAAAGAAATTAAAGAAGACCTCAGAAGATGGAAACATCTCTCATGCTCTTGGATAGGCAGAAATAATATAGTCAAAATGGCCATACTACCAAAACTGTTATACAGATTTAATGCAATTTCTATTAAAATTCCAATGACAGTCTTCAGAGAACTAGAAAAAGCAATCATGAAATTCATTTGGAAAAATACGAGACCCAGAATAGCCAAGGTAGTCCTTAGTAGGAAGGGTAAAGCAGGAGGCATCACAATACCAGACCTTAAACTGTACTACAGAGCAATAATAACAAAAACAGCATGGTATTGGTACCAAAACAGACATGTAAACCAATGGTACAAAATAGAAGACACAGAGACAAACCCACATAAATACGGTTATCTTATACTATATAAAGATGCCAAAAATATACATTGGAAAAAAGATAGCCTCTTCAACAAATGGTGCTAGGAAAACTAGAAATCCATATGTAACAAAATGAAATTAAATCTCTCTCTCTCACCATGCACAAAAATCAACTCAAAGTGGATCAAAGACTTAGACACACAGACCCTGTGACTAAAAGAAGAAAATGTAGACCCAAATCTTCACCATGTTGGCTTAGGTCCTGACTTCCTGTACAAAACTCCTAAAGTGCAATAAGTAAAATGAAGAATCAATGAATGATATGGATTCAACTAAAAAGCTTCTTCTCAGCAAAGGAAACAAACAATAATGTGAAGAGAGAGCCTACAGAATGGGAGAAAATCTTTACCACACACACCTCAGACAGAGCACTAACCTCCAGGATATATAAAGAACTCAAAAAACTTAACACCAAAAAACAAATAACCCAATCAACAAATGGGCTAAGGAGCTGAGCAGACACTTTTCAGAAGAAGATATGCAATCAATCAACAAATATATGAAAAAATATTCATCATCTCTAGCAATTACAGAAATGCAAATAAAAACTAAGATTTCATCTCACTCCAGTCAGAATGGCAATTATCAAGAATATAAGCAATAATAAGTGTTGGCAAGGATGTGGGGGAAAGGTACACTCATACATTGCTGGTCGGACTGCAAATTGGTGCAACCACTATGGAAAGTAGTTTGGGGATATCTCAGAAAACTTGGAATGGACCCACCATTTAACCCAGCTATCCCACTCATCAGCAATACCCAAAGGACTTAAAATCAGCATACTACAGTGACGCAACCACATCAATTCACAGTGGCTAAACTATGGAACTAACCTAGACGCCGTTCAACAGATGAATGGATAAAGAAAATGTGGTACATATACACATGAAATATTACTCAGCCTTAAAGAAGAATGAAATTATGGCATTTGAGGGTAAATGGATGAAACTAGAGAATATCATGCTAAGTGAAATAAGCCAATCCCAAAAAAACAAAGCTGAATGTTTTCTCTAATAAGCAGATGCTGATCCATAGTGGGACAGGTGGACAGAGAAGAATGAAGGAACTTTGGTTTGTGTAGAAGGGAGTGAGGGGAGGGGTAGGATTGTGCAGATGGGAAGGACAGTAGAATGAGACAGACATTATTACCCTATATACATGAATGATTACACTACTGGAGGACTCTGCACCATGTACAGCCAGTGGAATGAGAAGTTGTGCTCCATTTGTGCTCAATCTGTCAAAATGCATTCTACCATAAAATAAATAAAAATTTTAAAAAAGAATTTTGATATAGAAAAAAGAAAAGGAAAACTAGCATAATCCAATTTCTTTACTCCTGCTTAAACTACAGCTGCTTTTAGAAGGACCTGACTGCAGCTCCTATCCAATGTGGTGAAATCCTACATGTCAGGGGATCATATAAACTAATGTCACCATTTCATTTTGAAGACACCATGGCACTCTGTCCAGGGTTCCTGTTTACCCTGTGCCCTTGTATGTTCTAAATGACAATTTTTAAATAAAACTCCCTTTTGAAATAGTTTATCATCACAGTCCAAAAAACACACGCTTATCAACTTGATACACTACAAAAAGCTTAGAAAATTACAGAGCCATTTGAGGCAGAAAATAATTTACAGTTCTCATCCTCTCAAATGGTAAAAGCTTTAGAAGACTTTGACCTTGAAATGCTGTTATCTAAAATCATTTTGCAAAACCTCTGCTTACTACATGTCACTGTATCAGTGTGAACCAGCCAGCAGTACTGGCTTAACAGCACCGTAGGAAAGCCACCACAGACACAGGCAGGTGTCCCCAAGACTGCAGCAATGTCTGTCCCCTACTGCTAGTGATACTCACACATGAACACAGAAATCAAAACCTACCCCTAAAAACTGAGGCCTCTTTAAAATTTCTTTATGAGTTTGAAGAAGTCTTAGTTTGATCTGAAGGAACACAGCAAGGGCTTATCATTTTTAATGCATGTATTAAAATATTATGCTGGTCACTTTGAAATTATATTTGAGATTATATAAATTAATTGGATATAACTACTACTCTCAAAGAGTTTATAGGTCAGCAAGAGGGCTAAGATGAGCACATAAATAACTCTAACCCTGGATACACACGATATATCATTTGAGAGGAAAAGAAAGCACAGTGGGAACATAGCATTCAAGCCGTGGGTTTAGGGAACACAGTATGCAGGTGACCAACTCACTCTATCACCTGAAGATTAGCCTAGCTTATGCCACCTCATAAAAGAATTTCAACATCAAAAAGACAGAAGGAACACTCTAGGGCTTCAGCTCAGGGGTCAGCATACATTAAAGTACAAAATGGGAAAGCAAAGGTAACAAAAAGGGAGAAACAACAAGTTCAATCTGGCTGTAGCCTTAGGTATCTGAACCCTTTACCAACACAGTCCTCATCTGTTCTTAGAACATCCTCTACATAGCTGGGCAGGTGGTACATGCTTTGTAGTCCCAGCTACTTGGGAGGCTGAGACAGGAGGATCACTTGAGCCCAGGAATTCAAGACCATCTCGGTCAATATAGTGAGGTGCTATCTCATTAAAAACAAAACAAAACTACCCCTCTATATAATTTTAGCATTTCATGTTCCTCTATCACTTACCTTTCTCCCCAACCTAAATAACTTAAGGCCAGAGAATGTGCTTTTTTTTTTTTAAAGTATTTAAAATCCAAATGCCTACTAGCATAGTACCTGGTACACAGTAAATATCATTAAATGATCATAGGCATGGGCATGGGCATGGGCATAGAAAAGACTTATAGGAGATGTTAAGAAGAAGAAAAAAATAAACACTTATATTCAAATGAAGAATGCTTAACTAGGTTATCAATGGAGGTTTAAATACAACAAGAATAAGGATCAGATAAATAAAAATGCAAAATTTCACACTAATCCAGAATGTATCAGACTTTACAACAAAAAATGGAAACTTAAAACTGATTTTGACATTCTTCAAAAGCATATAGGTCAGAGAGAAGCAGGTTAAAAAAGGCTTGAGCAGTGAGCAGATTGTCAGGAAACAGAGAAAAGCACAGATGATGGATGGACGGATCTGGAACATCCCCCAAAGGGCCACATTAAAGACTTGGTCCCCAGCCTGTGGCACAACTGAGAGGTCATGGAGCCTTCAGGAGGTGGGAGTGCAAGGTCTTTAGGTCACTGGGAGCAAGCCCTCAAAAAGAATCATGGCTCCTCTCTGTTTTGTTCCAGGCCTTGGGGTGAACGGTTCTGCTCTGCCCTGTACCCCCTGTCAAGGTATGCTGCCTCCCCCCGGGTCCAAAGAACAACAGGGCCAATTATCAGGGACTGGAATCTCTGAAACCATGAACCCAAAAAACCATTTTTCTCTTTATAACTTACCTCAGTTATTTGCTACAGTAACAGAAAGCCAACTAACAAAGTTTAGTCACAGAAAAAGAGAAAAACAGAATGACTATTTGAAAGAAAAATACATCCAAGAAAAAAAAAATCCAAGATTTTTCAATTTTTTGTTTTATAGGGCCAGGAAGGGCCAAGAACATTTATAGATGGAAGGAAAGTATCCCCAAAAAAGCATAAAACTGAAAAAAGCAACAGAGAGAGAGGAAATAACAGTGAAGCAAAGCACCATATAAAGGAGGGAGAAAAAGAAACAGCAGTAATACGTAGTAGACTTTTGGGCAAGCAGAGGACTTGTTAAAAACAAAAAAAAAGGAGAGAGCAGGGAGCTTTTACAGCAGTGTTTGAGGAGGCTCACTGAGGGGAGCTCTGGGTAGATAGTTTTAACCCTCTGAATTATAATGAGGTAAGGTAATTACCATAGAATCAAAAGGTTGGGGGCTTACAAACAGCAGGAAAGGACTGGAATAGGCACTACAGTGAAGTAAAGCCAGGCATGGTGGCTTGGGAGGCTAAAGAAGGAAAACCGCAAATTCAAAGCCAGCCCCAGCAACTTCATAGAGGCCCTGCCTCAGAATAAAAAAATAAAAAGGGCTGGAGATATGGTCTAGTGGTTAATTGCTCCTGGATTCAATCTTTGGGGCAAAACAAACAAACAAAAAAAGACAGTTAAAGCAGCTGCATAGCTTAGATCATGATATCATCACAAATCTTAGAATTGGGGCTGGGGATGTGGCTCAAGTAGTAGCGCACTCGCCTGGCAGGCGTGCAGCCCAGGTTCGATCCTCAGCACCACATACAAACAAAGATGTTGTGTCCGCCGAAAACAAAAAAATAAATATTAAAAATTCTCTCTCTCTCTCTCTCTCTCTCTCTCTCTCTCTCTTTAAAAAAAATCTTAGAATTAGCAATGGAGATAAGATGGTAAAGAAACTTGGACTCAGAAATAAAACGCCTTCTTCTAAAGCCACTCACCTAGTAAAAATCAAGAAATAATAGACTGACATGATGGAAAGAATATCTTGGAAGATGGCTGCCTTAACCCATCCAAGGGTATTCTGAAAAACTTCCTACAACATGGATTATCCCAAAAGAAGGAATAGATATTCAGTATTTGTAAATAACAAATTGTAGAAACCAAACTCTGACAGGTGAGGACAATGCCTGAACCAGAGCCAATACTACAGAATAGAAGGGAAAATAGATACGAAAATGATCAAAAATGGTCTTCATTTAAGACCAGAGAAAGGAGAGTCAATAATCAGGAGACAAAAGTGACAATGGAGACAGAAATAAAACACTGAAATTAGGATTTTATTTTAGAAGGTAATGATTTAAAGAAGAAAAACTTGGGGTTTTTAGGAATATAAAATTCAGGAGGTTAAATGAGATGTTTTCCCTAACTCTTTGTGTTATTCCCCTATATGTCTGCTCAAAAACAGGAAAATGGTAACACAAAAAGTAGAAGAAATAAGTGACAAATAAAAGCAGACCTTTATAAACCTGACCCTATAGATCTCAAAATAGTGGATAAAATGTTTTTTAGGGATATAATGCTTAGCCAGGCTTGCTGGCGCACACCTGTAATCCCAGTGGCTCAGGAGGCTGAGGCAGGAGGACTACGAGTTCAAAGCCAGCCTCAGTGAAAGTGAGACACTAAGCAACTCAGTGAGACCCTGTCTCTAAATAAAATACAAAATAGGGCTGGGGGTGTGATTCAGTGGTTTAGTGCCCCTGAGATCAATCTCTGGTACCTGCCCCCAAAAAAGGATATATGCTTAAAATTTAAGAATTCCAATTACATGTATTTTAAACACAGGAAATCATTCATAAATAATTATTATGACAAATAATTAGTTTTATTAAACATGTTCCTGGAACTTGAAGGAAGAAGCTTTTTCTGTAGAAATATGAAAAACAGAGCTATAGTTTGAATCTTAAATGTCCCCCAAAAGCTCATAAGTTGAAGGCTTAGTCCCCAGCCACTGGTGATGTTAGAAGTGATAGAACCTGTAAGAGGTGGGGCCTACTAGAAAGAAGTTATTGGGAATGTACCCTTAAAGGGGACATTAAGAACCTCCACTTTGCTCCCCTACAGGCTCCCTGCCATTATACTACCTCACTACAGGTCCAAAGACAAGCAACCACAGACTGAAACCTCAGAAACCGTGATCCAAAATAAACCTTTCCTCATTATAAGTTGTTTTTCATGGGTATTCCATTACAGTGATGAAAACCTGAATACCCATTTTAATAATGTACAAAAGCTTACCTTTAATGTTCCATCAGCTGAACAACTGGCCAAAAGCTCATCATCTGGTGAAAATCTACAGTGATTGACTGAATTTGTATGGCCAAACATGGTATTTCGACATTCTTTTTGATTCAAATCCCAAAGCTATTTGAGAAAGATAAAAGATAAATTTTAAAAACTATTACTGAATGGGGAAAAAGTCAGAAATCATATGAATTTCTTCCTATCCTTCTACTTTAGTATGTTTGTTTAAAGAATGATGCTCAATTCGTAGTAACACAAGGGTGTCAAAGTTAAACTTGTGATAAACAACAAGGCAGCCTTTCAACTGACATCTAAATCTACTAAGGAACTTGAAAGCTGACCTGGGCTTTTAGTCTGAGCTTTAAATAATTAAACAATTACTGCTTATTTAAAATGAATGGTTTAGAATCAAAGTTATTTTGGCTATAAAAAGATACAATATATTAAGATAACTGCCCCCATATTTTTTAAATACTAAGTTATAAAAAATGATAATTTCTAAGATCTCCCAAACCTTGAAACTAGTCATAGGCTAAAAGTTATTAATATTCTAAAAAATTATTCAAAAAATTCAAAGCACCTGTATTAAGTATAATACAGTAAATAGAGGGTTTAGAAAAAGAAATCAAATAACAACTCCAGTAAGCAATCAACCAAATCCAGAATGTGAGATATTCCACAAGACAAATAACTCAATTCCTCTATCAAACCAATAGCACAAGAAAGGGCAAAAGGGGAAAGGGAGGTTTTTTAGAATAAAAGAAGCCTAACAGACAAAATAAATGTCAAGTGCCAAGTTTGTTCCATGTCTGATTCCAACAAGCCACAGGCAGAAAGACATGTTTGAGACTACTGGGGAAAGTAAACACAGATCAGGTACATTACAAAACTACTGTTTATTATAGTAGGTTTAATAATGGCATAGCACTAGTGTTTACACCTCCAAGGCTCATGCTGAAATATTTTGGGGGAAATCACATATCCAGAATTTGCTGTAAAATGCTCTAGCCAAAAAGAAGGGTAGAGGGCATATATAAAATAAGATTGGAAAAACCTTATTTTGTTTATAATTGTAGCTAAATGATGGATACCATAGAGACTCCTTATTATATTTTCTCCTTGTTTGAAAAATATTTTTAAATATACATGAAAAAGGCTATATTCACCTCTGGTGATTTGTACCAACTAATTTAAACCCAGGGAAAGAAATAATTTATCCCAAAAGTTAATCTTGAAAGAAATTCTTTGAAAATGATCAGTAAGTGAGATTCCTATTCCTCATGTTCACCTCCTTCCGTGGCTCCTTAATCCTAGTTCTGATAAACCCAATTCTTCATGTAAGGCAAGTTACATGGAGACAGCCTTAGTTTTACAAATTTTTAATGCCTTCTCAGCTTGCAATCACAGAACATGCTTTCTGGTAGTTTGAATGGTAACACAGGTATGGCATGTCATGTCTTAAATTAAACTTTTCCTTAATTAAAATCCCCTTACATATGGTAGAGACTTCTATCTATATTTAAATGAGGTAAATTTCCTCAACCTACAAAAAATTAAAAATAAACACCAAAAATATGTCATATTATAATAGATTTATTTTCATTTTAGAGAGTAATTTATTCCCATATAGCAAAAGTTTTCTGAGTAATAGTGAGTTACAACTATATGAAATATATATACATATATATCTATATATTTTTTTTTTTTTGCAGTATTTGGGATTTAACCCGGGGCCTCACACATGCTTAGGAAGTGCCCTACCACTGAGTTACATCATAAACGTTTCTTTTTTTCAATCACTGCAATAATAAAAGCCCCAATAATACAATACATGAGAAAATAAAAGCTTTTGAAATGTATTATAAAATTTATCTACATAATTCTCAATAGCCATACTTACTTTGAGGAAAAAATCACTTGACCCAGTGGCTAAGAGATGACTCTTCTTGGTAAAATGGCAACAATTGACTTGCTCTGAGTGCTCATCATAGGTGTGGACTAGTTCCCCAGTCACAGAATTCCAAATCTAAAGAGAATTTAAAAATTAAAATTTATAGATATTCTTTATTTTCAAAGGATAACAGAAAAAAACAAAATGAGGCACTTTCCAGATGCTGTCTTGTCATAACAGATTTTCCCATCAGAATGACACTAATGAATACTACCCTTTCTCTAAAACATGGCAATATCTGTCTCGGTGGTTTTTATATTTGTTTTTTTGCTAAAATTACTTATAAGACTACACATATCTTTCTATAGTATAAATGGAATCTTATGAAAATAGAGGATTCCCCACATTCATATGAATGACAGCACCACAGAAGTGCTATAAAGAGGATGACATAAGAGACTTCAGATCAGACGTGTGAAGTTCAAGATTGGTTCTGTGTAGCCCACTAAGCCCTTACCTTACCTGAATCTCAACTCCCTACTTAGCAAATGGGGATACATAAACATGTTTTACACAATTCAACATATCAAATCAGATCATAGACATGCTAAGTATCAACTCCAAGGTACCAACCACATCAATAGTAAAGACAGGCACAAATCCCTGGGGTTTGATCCTCAGCATCACCAAAAAAAAAAAAAAAAAAATCCTCAGTAAATAAATAACAGCTTGAGAGTCTGACTGAGAGTCTGAGAGAAACCTAGCTATCAACCCTGTTATTATTACTTAATGCAAACTTGGGCAAGTGACTTCATTTCAAACTATTTTCTCCTCTGTAAAGTCAGATCAATACTTACTTTGCAAGTTGTAATGAAAAACTGATAAGGTAATATAAGGAAGAGTGTGTAGTAAGTCCCTCAGTAAAGAGTAAACATCATTCTACTTACTGTGTAAGACAACTAAGCAAACGAAAGAAATAAATGTCCTAATAAATCTTCACTAGGACATTGACTTTTTAGAGATACTCATGTTCCCTCCCATAGCATTCCCTCAAAGCATTTATTAGAATCCCGAGAGGTCCAAAGAATTTATCTTATTTTGAAGCTCTTTAAAGAATATTCCTGCCTCTTGTTTATTTATTATTTCCCTTTACTCCACATAGTTCTGACTTTGGAACTGCTCAATGCGGCCAAGTCTGACTCAGAGTGGAGGTTTCAAGAGTGAATTAACTCCTGGTTGTAAAGCCACCAATTCTAGTCTATCAAGAAGCAGGTTTTAACAGGGCATGGTGGCACATGCCCATAATTCCAGCAACTAGGGAGGCTGAGATAGTAGGAGCATGAGTTCAAAGTTGTCCTCAGCAACTTAACGAGGCACTTGCGACTCAGTGAGACCCTGTCTCTAAGTAAAATACAAAAAAGGGCTGGGAATGTGGCTCAGTGGTTAAGCACCCCTGAGTTCAATTCCCAGTACAGTACAAGAGAAAAAAAAAAAAAAAAGCAGGTTTTTCCAAGGTCTCAATTTTAATTTGGACATTCGACAACCTCTTCATGTCAGTGAAAACTCCAGGAAAACTCCCAAGCAAACTCTCTTGTCCTTCCAACCTAGCCAGATTCGTATTCCAAAACGCTTTTGAAAAAAGTCTGAAGTGAGGTCTCTCTTCCAAATTCTAGTGATAAAACATCCCCTAAGTCTTCAGTTTCTCTTAAATTCTGCATTAAATAAATACTCTAGCTAAAAGCCAAATTTAGGGACAAGAAACAAAAAAGAATAATTAACAAGATAAAAATCATCCTCTTTTTTTTCTTGTTTTTAGACCAGCAACCTGTTAGTTTGTCCACCTACCTGGTTTTGCACTGAATACCTAAGTTCATACACGTTTAAAAAAAAATGGGTTACATTTAAAAAATTATGTATTTTATGACAGGAATCTGATCTCAGACAATCATTTTGTGCAATAACACTCTAAATCACAATGTACTCTAAGATTTCAACCGACATTTAACCCACAGACCTGTCTATTAATGGCAGGCAAATTCATTAATCTGTAATTACTTTTCCCCACTGCCTGGTAAATACCTCAGGCTGATCAACATAAGCATTTTTGCTCATGCTTAAAAATAAAGAATTTTCTACAATGTTAATTTATAAGGATTCAAGTTAGTGATCAACAGGCATGAGTCCTTTAGTTAGTCTTTTACAGAAAAAAATTATTTCTGTAATGATTACAATTCAAGAGGAAAATAGTTTCCTACCTTCACTTTTTTATCCACTGAGCAGGTTGCTATAAATCTGTCATCTGTAGAGAATGCACAACAAAGCACTTCATCCTCATGAGCTTTGATTTCTAGAAGTTTCTCTCCTGTTTCAGCTTTGAACACCTATACAAGCAACAATAAAATCTTTACTATAAATCACTGAACTCACCACATAATAAAAATCTTTCTTTAAAAGATCTTAATCACTGTTATTTATAAAACAGAAATGAACCTTAGCAAAATCATTCAAAAAATCAGAATTTCTGTCAGAATTTGTAAGCCTTCACATAAACAGAGAACTATCCATTGTTACATGTTGATTAATACCAATAAAAAGAAATGGCTCGATATAGCTTCAATTCTTGTGACCATTTTGGCAAATTCCTAACAATCAAACACAAAATATTTAATGCAATATGTTTTCTTTCTGGAGCTCAGAAACCAAAATTAGTAATCAGGTACTATAGAAAGAAGGCATGTAGTCCTTACTTCGGAAAGACCAAAATTATTATAAAAAGTTTAATTAATTTGACCCTATTTCCTTCAAAATTAACAGGTAGAGCACAAATGCTAACAGAAATAATTTAGTTCAATTACTATTTACATCCAGAAACCTATTTCTAAGCCTTTGATAAAATAGTTATTGAATCACCACTTTTTCATCAGAGTCCTATCCACTACACTATTAAGTCCTTATGTCTTTTAACAATTATTATTTCATCATTACCCATAGGCAGCAAATAGGTGGCAGATAACTGACAGGGAAGTTATCTTCTTTGTCATGTGGCAAATTTAGAATTATGAAAACACATAACTATATCTTTAAAATCTCTAGAGAAAACTTTCATAAAATATTCAAGAGAGCTAGGCATGGTGACGGCATGAGCCCATGATCCCTGCTACTCAGAAGGCTAAGGCAGGAAGATCACAAGTTCTGGCCAGCCTGGGCAACTGAGACCTTGTCTCAAAATAAAGAGAGCTGAGAATGAAGCTCTGTGGTAGAGCACATGCCTAGCCTTTGCAATCCCAATCAAGAGATTGGGATTCTCCACTACTTCTAAGTTTTAATTTTCTTTAATTTTGGCAGTTAAACATATTATACTCTGCACAGGATTGGGTATATGCCTTTTTCAACTTGTCTCAAAGAGATTGTTTTACCTGTAAGGTTTTATCAGCTCCACAAGAAGCTATTCTCTGACCATCCTCAGAAAAGCATGCATGGTAAACAGCATCTGTATGGGGGCGGACAACTAAGCGGGAGAGATTCTTGATGGTTTTTTTGTTTCTAAATACAAGGAAAAATGAACAGAAATCTAGTAAGGGAGAGTAAAAGGCCTATTTCTTTTATAATAGAAACTATCTCGTAACATGGTTACGTTTCGTAAAACATAAAATTCTTAAATTATTAACTGCAAATAAAAACACAGTTCACCTAAAGAAAAGACATAATTCAAGAAAAGTAACATTTTAAGAGAAATGTTACTCTCTATCAAACAAAGTGCCATGTGTCACAAATGTCACTGAGTTGAAGGAAATCTAGTTTATCAAATGTCTTTTTCTATTTTCTTTTGATATACTATTAATTATAACACACAGCTAAAACATTATGTAAGCACACTTTTGAAAAACCTCCATCTCTTAAAATTCAAGAAAGGATTACAACATGAAGTTCATTTCCTAACTAAAGCATGACACTACACCCACCATTATGGTGATGATTTTTTCTAACTACAATTACTCAGACACAGAGGAAAAAAGACACAGCAATGTCATTTTCTTTGTATCTTAATCTAAGGAATACCAACTATTCCATTAGTATAGATATTATATTGTTGCTCACAAGGTAAAGGATAATGGAATGGAATATGTACTTAAAGCAGCAGAAAGCACTAGAGTAGTGTCCGAATTTCGTCTATATACACACCAGTCACTTTGGATATAGGTAAATATGTTAAAAAACACTGTGCTTATTTGGAGTCAAAGATTAGGAGTTAAATCCATAGGGCAACCTCACTTTATAGGGTGTGAAATTAGACAAATAACTCAATGTAAGATCCATTTCCTTATATGTAAAGGAAATAATATTCACTATAAACTACAACTGACACAAAATACTACTGTTATCATTCTTCAAAAAAATGAACCATATACAATACAGAACAAATGATAAAAGAACACAGAAGTAAATCAGTCTATGATCCTGCATAGAAACTATGTATTATATTTTAATAGAAGTGATAAAACAAGTATAAGAACTAGAGTGATGAGAATTAGATTAAGAATATAGTATTTCCCTTTGATCTGTCTACTCAATTCCCCAAAGCTTAGAGTGTGACCTTTACAATGACAGGCATATAGTAAAGGACCAAAAATATTAGATAAATAACAAATGATTGCTTTGAAAATTAAAACTCAATTAAATTTAAGTTTAGAATAATCCACACCTTCTACAATAAACAAACAGGTTTCTAGTACTGAAATTAAGCATTCTTTGATGATGGCCTGTTTAAACCCGGGTATAAAATAAATCTGTGAATGAATATGATAGAATGTCACAGGTTGAAATGCAGTTGGTGCAATAGGAAAAACAAATAGCAGGAAATAGCAAAAAAAAAAAAAAAATTCAACAATTCCCACAGGATCAAGAATTAAACCTCTGCCAGTTTGATAAGACAAAGTATTAAGATTCCATTTTAGCCATTAACCAAACAGGAATTTATTCAATCTTCTACAAATCTCTACTGAACATCAACTATGTGGACCAAGCAAAATTCTAACTGCTATTCTTAATGACAACCTCTATCACAAAATGCTATGAAATGGCACTCTTAGGTAAGAGAAATTGAATAACTTTCCCCTAATTACACACAACTAATAACTACCAGAGCTGCAATTCAAGCCCAGGCAGTTTAGAACCAGTTTTTTTTTTTTAAGATTTTATTAGTGCGTTATAGTAATGCATAACAGTGGGGTTCATTCTGGCATATTCATAAATGCATATAACGGTGTGCTCCATTTTAGTTTCCAGTGCTTCCTTCTCCCTTTTCTCTTCCCTCCCTCTACTCTGTGGGAGGCCAACCTTACTGAGTTACACTCCCCAGCTGGGTGCTGAAGCACTCAGTCACAGAAATGGGTGTGTCTTGCCACAGCCCCATGGGTGAAGCTATGCTCACCTGTTCCTTTGTAATATAACCCCTTGCCCTGTTTAGGATGGAATCTTCCATGGAGGTGCCTTGTGTGTGTCCCCTCCTCTTACTGTGCCCTTGGGTGTGGCCTACCCAGGTGGCGGTCAGCCTGCTGACAGTGGACATCATGAAGATGGACTCAGCTCCCTGAAACCTGACCCCTTGCCTCATTTGAATGGCTTCTCCTCAATAAAAGGGGTCAGCGCGTGCTCTCTCTCTCTCTTTTTTTCGGACCCTTAAGGTCAGAGGAGCCGTCACAGCAACCCCAAAGAAAAAGGTATTTGTGTCTCTTGTGTGGTTATTTCGTGCGGCCCAGTTAGCCCAGTTTAACTAGAGTGACCCCTGAGCCTTTTAGTCGCGAGAACAGAAACCCAGCACTACTCTATTGATCTTCCTTGTATTCAGGGTTTGGATTTTAACCTCCTAACTATTCTACAATATAGAATATATGGACTAGTATGGGAGAAAAACAAGTAAGCATATCATCACAATAAAGGGTGGCAAGGGAGTATTTTAGAATACTAACAGATCTCATGTAGTTTCAGTAAGTTAGGAGGGCTGCTTCCCTTCTTTCACTTCTTCCTGACGGAAGTGAAACCTCCTCATGTGAAGAAAATGTTAAAGAATGATTAATTCTAGGAAGTGGGAAGGTAGGAGAGGAAAAGAAGTCTTTGACTTCTCGTTTTACATATTTATAATTTTTTACTTTAACCAGGAGACATACAAGTTGAAAAACCAACCAAAATTTAAATTTAAAATTAAATTTTAACTAAAAAAAATTTTTAACTCTCTCATCCAAGTTAATTACTCATCAATTCTATCCCAATTTTAATACATACTTCTGCTGCTGCATTTATCACATTTTATTGTAATAAGCTTCTTTCTTCACTATTAGATTATGAACTCATTAGAGAAAGCCTGGACCCCTAGTAAGAGTACTTAGCACAGCAGAGAAAGTCATATGTTTGCTAAATTACCCTGAATCAAGGGAATCATCTATAATTTATTTGAAGAAGGTAAGGGCCATAAAAATCACAGATATCAACCTGGAGTTCAATTTAGACATAAATTATACATGTGAAGAGAAAACCACTCATGTTTATTATATCCAGCTATAAGAGAAGCATGGCACATGGAAAGAGAATGAAAAATAAAGCTAGACAGACCAGGACTTACGTCCCACTCAGCATGCCACAAAGCTTAATCAAGTCTCACCTCTCTGTACCTCAATGTTTTCATCTGTCAAACAGGACAATGAATATTTACCTTACAAGGTTATTCTGAAGACAATATAACAGACATTAAATAGATGGAAGTTTACATAAATAAAATGAAAAGATATTGACTTCTTTAAACCATCATGTCCCATCATCATATATATTAGACACCTATAAAAGCCTATAGAGTTCTGTAATACATCTATAAAACTGCTCAATTTAAGTTTTTACCAATGTCCTATTAATATGACAATGAGACACAATGGATTAAGAGGCAGAAGAGTCAGGATCCAGTAGACATTTAATAAGAGCTATGTGTTTGAGGCAAAGTGCAAATTTCTTTACAGCCATTATCTCATTTAAATTTTCACAAGAAACAACATTTACCTCAAAGAATTGTTCTCTCCATTTTGCATATGAGAAAATAACCTGTAACTTGTTTGAAATCACAAACTACTAGATTTCAGCACCAAAACTCAAACCCAAGTCTGTGGCTCCAGAGCCCATGCTCTTCATCACTGTACTAGATTATTGTAAGTCAAGCATCAGGTATTAATAGTTAGGATGGCCTGTCAAAATGCCTTATGGGCAGCTATTTCTATGGATTTCATAATCATTTTCTCCTATGCTTACGTCTCTGGAACTTTTCACTAAGTAAGAATACTTATTAAAAGTTCCAGTTCTTTCCAAAGTAGTTACATCTTCCTGGAGTGAACTTATTCATTACCAGAAAAATAATGATATAGTTAGCACTCCACACCCTTTGGGGTTTCTCCCCTAACCTACTTACATCCACTCCAGGTAAAGCATCCCGTTATCGACCTCCTGCTTGGCCTGCAGCTTTGCTTGCTGATAAACTTCTGAAGTTTCTGGTTCACAGAGACCCAGTTGTACAATATTAGGAAATGGCTGTCGTCCAAGAAGGTGTCCATTTAAAGATAAAAACTCTTGAAAATTCTCACAGACTGCACAATCCTATGAATAAACTGAAATCTCTTAGAAACAACCAGAGTCAAGATCTGACATCTTTCTGCTTCTCTGATCTTGTCATTTTAAAGATTTAAATAAAATATTCTCTATATGAACTAAAATTTTAATAGCCAACCATTAGGTAACAAATACATAGTGATTCTCTTCTTCCTTTAAATACAGAGTAAAAAATCTCATTATCAGACACATTTCTTAACATTTTTTTTTAAATACTGAAAACCTTACTTTCCCAACTTTCAATCTTTAATCCGACCTACATTCCCAGTAGGCAAGGAAGCAAATTACTTAGAGTGATAAAAGGTCAAAGCAAGGAAAATAGCTATTTTCAACTATTCTATTCTGCTCGTCCCCACCATTAAGCCTAGAATTAAATGTAAAAATGAGATGTACTTTAAACACAAACTTTTCTTTTACTAATACATACCTTTTCATCCAATATATGCCTATATTCCACAAATTCATGAATCAGATGAGCAGGGCCTACAAGTTCTGTTTTGGCTTTAATCCAGTCCAGGGAAAACATTAAAGCACAAAGTTCCTTAAGAAAAAGAAAAGGAAAAAAGTGAAGTTGGCAGTACTGTTAAAAAGGTTAAAGAGAGCCAGCCGAAACAAGGATGCACTCGAGCTGGAGAGCCTGATGAGGACCTGGACTGACATCCCATCACTAGTCATCCTTTCCTGATCCTCTGCGTTATCCTCACCACTCTCAAACTCTACCGCCTCGTCTGGACCCTGGTGAGTACCGACTTTCTCCTCAACCAATCATCCACTCCACGCCAGGAAAAGCCTGCCTTGGTTCCAGACCTGATCACTGTGGCCTGGGTGAGTGTGCATCTGCTGAGCATAAAGCCTAAGACTTAATACTCTTGAACTTAAATGAATGTCTGTCATTAACCCGTCATGATTAAGTGTGTTTGCAGTGCTTAGAATTAATCTAGAATTGTTTGCTGTGAACTGATTATGTCTATTGCAATGCCAAGCATTAAAGATTATGGTTTTCTTGATTTAGAACCTATAGAGTGAAATTGTATTGAGTAATTTGAGTGAATAAAGCATTTAAAGGGGAAAAAAAAAAGGTCAAAGAATTTTAACATCACTATCCTAACACCACTCAGAGAAACTTAGCTGATATCTAGAATTTAAGACAAAAAGGAAGCTAGCAAAAAGGAACACATCAATAGTTTCAAAGAAACATAAAATGAGCCTCCCATCTTAAAATCAAAATAAATTTCAGTTGGACTAAAGATTAAAAGAGAAAATAGAAAACCCATGCTAAAATATGGGTAAATAATTTTGTAACCTTGGGGTGAAAGAAACCTTTATAATGAATGCAACAAAGCAAAATACAAAAAAAAAAAAAAAAAAAAAAAAAAAACAACATCCAAAAATTCAAATCCTCAATACAGTAGAAAGCAATACAAGCAAAATTTAGGGAAAAAAATCAGGAAAAATATTTATTTGCAACACACACAACAGAAGAGGGCTTAATAAATTATCCTTTATAGAAAATTATAATAAAACAATTTAAAAATATCCCAAAAGGAAAAAAATCAGTAAAGGAAAAAAACAAGTAAATTCACAAAATAATATATATCAGTAGCCAAAATTTCACCAGTGATCAAAGTGAAACACAGAAATTATCATTTTAAATAGGTTTTAAAAGACTAAAGGAATAATATTAGCTAAATATCAAAGGAAATAGACATGTTTATCTATTGTTCAAGATATAAAAGCACCCTTCTTAACAGCAGTTTGGCAATCTAGATTCAAATTTAAACTCTATGCACTATTTAAACCAGAAATTGTATCCTGAGACAACATTTAACCCAGAAATGTATCCTAAAACAACAACCACATGAGTATAATTAACACTCCATCTATCAACCACCTGATTAATCATAGTGTACCTATAATAAAATAGAATACAGCTTTAAAAATCATGTCGTTCTAGGGGTTGGAGTTGTGGCTCAGTGGTAGAACGCTCGCCTAGCACTTGCCAGGCCCTGGGTTCGATCCTCAGCACCACATAAAAAAATAAAAAGATGTTGTAGATATGGTGTCCATTAATATTTAAAAAATAAATATTAAAAAAATCATGTCATTCTATTTAAAGAAGATGAAAAGACAATTATTAAATACAATTAAGAAGTAAACTTCTGGGCTGGGATTTTGGCTCAGCGGTAGAGTGCTCCCCTAGCAAGGGCAGGACCCAGATTCGATCTTCAGCACCACATAAAAATAAATGCATTGTGTTGTGTCCATCTACACCAAAAAAATATATATATTTTTAAAAAGAAGTAAAATTCAATATATACAATGTTATTTCTATTACAATTCCCATTTTGGTTTTAAAGAACAAGTGTGTTTATCTAAGTAGCAAAATGAACTATACACAGAATTATTAGCAATGGTGTAATTGATAGACCCAACCTGATTTTCTCTTAAAATTGGGAGCCATCTCGCCACAAAGTCATGAAAAGCTAATTTTGGCTTTACTATAAATTACTGAAAATTCTGAACCTGCTTGGAATGCCTGCCGGTTCCTTGAACTCACCCATGCCTGGCTCTCTGACCAGACAGCAGCCCTCTCTAAAAGTTTTGTGACGCCTCACAAATCTTGGCCTTCCCTGGCCAGAAAATGACCCTCTGTGAGGCTCTAATGACCTTCATAAATTCTGATGTCGGGGCCAGCAAAAATGTAAACTACCATTAGTGTTATGCTTGTCAGAGTTTTGTTATCTGTAACCCCCCTTTGTGTAACTTTCTGGGCTATAAAGTTGGGCTGCAGGAAAGCTGGGGTTGCTGTCTTGTTCCCTCGGTTTTGGGTGGGGGAGGCAGCCCAGCGGGTGGAAATAATAAGCTTGCTTTAATTTGATTTTAATTGGAGTCAGTGGTCTTTTCTTGCGTCCTGGTCTAACAGTAATCTTCAACTTTCTTTTCTATAGATGTTTTCCTAAAATTTCCCAGTGAAAATAAATTATTACCTTTAAGAGCAGAAAAAAGGTTAATAAGAAAAAAAAATAATTCCTGCCACACTGATATATTTCAAAAGTTTTTGGGGGTATTTGTTTGCTTGTTTTGGGTACTAGGGATTAAACCCAGGGGCACTCAACTACATCCCCAGCCCCTTCATTTTTATTTTCAGACAGATTCTCCCTAAATTGCTCAGACTAGCCTTGAACTTGCAATCCTCCTGCTTCAGTCTCCTGAGTAACTGGGATTACAGGTGTGCACTGTCACATCCAGCCTCCACTGCTTCTTATAGCTTAAAAACAAATCCTTACTGCCCACAAAGGAAAACTACCAGGAAGAAGAAAATCAATTTTTAAGTAGTTCATTTACTATAGTTACTAAGTAAGATAACTTCAGTTCAGGTAAAAACAGTAAAAAAAAAATTACATAAGCTATGATCTTATTTTTACTAACAAATGTCTAATCATAGGACAAAATACATTTATAAACATGACACTGAAGCAAAACACAAAAAAGAAAAAGTGGTACATTTAACTACATAAAAATTCCAATCTCAATCTGGGCATGTAGTTCAGTGGCAAAGAACTTGCCTAGTAGGTGTGAGGCCATCTTCAGTTCCACATACACCAAAAAGAAAAAAAAAAAAAAAAGCAGTATTTTAAGAAATAAATAAACCAGGGGCTGGGGTTGTGGCTCAGTGATTGATTGCTTGCCTCGCATGCGTGGGGCACTGGGTTTGATCTGCAGCACCACATAAAATAAATAAATAAAATAAAAAATAGTGTCCATTTGCAACTAAAAAAATTTTTTTAAAAAGAAAGAAACAAAGAAAAAATACTTGAAGCACATACAGTGAAAGGAAATTAAGATAAAAGAATTTTCAAATATGTCATCTTACTTTGTGCATATTGGCACTAGCCATGTGATAAGCCAGAAAGTTGTACCAATACATGCAGTCCTCCTGATCTGGGGAAAGAGTATGCAGCTGGTGATACCTCTGAAACTGAGTGATCATCTTCTTATGTAGATCCTGAAACAAAAGTACACATTTCAGAGGACAGAAGCAATAGTAACTCCAGCTTCTAACACTATTAAGAATGTAATTTCTGGGGGCATAATGGAGTATAATTTCTCATTCTTCTCGTTATACATGCTGTAGAATCCCACCAGTTGTATGTACATAGGGTAATAACATCTGATTCATTCTACTAACCGTCTTACCCTCCAGTATGGCCCTCAGGCACTAACAAGTCACTTCTTCCCACCCTGATAAACTCTGAAGACTGGAAGACTGTCCTGCTGATAGAGGGAAAGGTGCCAGATAAGAGAGAAAGGCAAAAAGATCAGAGTGGAGACAACCAGACCAGTGTTTTAACCCCAGGTTAAATGATGTCACTGAGAGATGGCTGGCAACTGATAAGGATTAAAGGGGGGTCCAAAACCCCAAAATTTGGTATAAATAATAGAGCAAATGAACAGACATTCAACCAGCAGACAATGATGCCCTCAGGCTGACAGCCTAATGAGGACCTAGACATTTCCTTGTTGACCTGATCCTCTGCATTTTTGTCATGGCTCTCAAACTCTATAGCCACATCTTAACCATGGTCAGAACCACAACTTCTCCCTATGACCCCCTCCTCAACTGGCCATCAGCTTCACCCCAGGAGAAGCCTGCCTTGGCTCCTAATCTGATCACCAGTGTCTGAGTGAGTGTGTATCTGCTGGACTTAAAGCTTAAAGCTTGAGACTTTTGATCTGACACTTGAATTTAGCATGTAGAGAGAATGTCTGTCATGAGCCTGTCATAATTAAGTGTGTTTGTAGTGCTTAGAATTAATCTAGAATTGTTTGTTATGAATTGATGTATGTCTATCGCAGTGCCTAGCATTAAGGATTGTCATTTCCTTGATTCAGAACCTATAGAGTGAAATTATATTAAGTGATTTGAATGAATAAAACATTGGAAAGGATAGAAGCGTGTAGACATTCTTTATTTCTCCCCCTGGACTGCATAAGTCGCACCTTTTGCCCTTCACAACAGATTCAATCTCCAGTACCCAACAAAAAGTGTTAAGGTTATATAAGATGTTGACATTAGGAGAAGACAGGTGAAAGATTTAATACATAGAAATTCTCGGTACTATTCTGTAATTTCTGTAAGTCTAAAATTATTTCAAATTAAAAATATTTAAAATTGAAAATTCACAGAGATACAAGTACCTGAAGTTGGCTGCGATTCTTCTCTGTAAGAAAATCTATTTGAAGATCATGTAAATAATAACGAAACGACTTTCCATTCCGATCACAGAATAGGAGAGACTTATTAACAAACTCCTGCAATATGTCTTCAACTTCTTCAGTTTCCATGTCCCAGAGAATACATAATACCTGTGAATTATTTTAAGTATTTAATGTGCCGTAGAAGTATATCAAATAGGACTTTAGAAAAGTGTTAACAGGTGCTGGGGCTGGGTCTCAGCGGTAGAATGCTTGCCTAGCACATGTGAGGCCCTGGGTTCGATCCTTAGCACCACATATATATAAATAAATAAATAGATAGATAGATAGATAGATAGATAAATAAATAAATAAATAAGAAGTGTTGGGGAAAAAAAGAAAAAGTGTTAACACACACAAGAAAAACTGTTATCTCATATCCCTAGAAAAGAATGTCTCCATTTCATAAAAAGCCCAACTATTCTCCACATAGAAAGAAAAAGATGTTGGATGCTTCCCCAGCTTCACCAGACTGGTATGCACTCAACAGAGAGTCCTTAACGGAGACTAAGAGTAGAGGACTTGTGTTCCCCCCACCCACTACCTTGGTCCTGTAAATCATATCCTTCCGTTATCCTCTGCAACATGTCCTGCAAATGTCCTTGGAACTGTATCATAAATATCCAATGCTGAGAATTCTGGTCTATGTATTACCTTTGTAGGCACCTTAACATCCTTCTGAAGGATAGAAAGATCTGTGTAATAATCTTTAATGTCTTCTCTGAGCATTTCAACACTTATAGACATGGCTTCATCCAGAGCCTCATAATCATAAGATGAAGATTTCCTTATTCTCTTAAACTGCTTGTTCTGTAGTTGCCTGAGGTAGTATTCCCACCGGTTGGGAAAATCACGTAAAAGTGCACCAATTAAAGATACCACAAGAGGAGAACCTAAAAAACATAATTGTAATAATACCATCTTATTTTAAAAATCACCACTAAGTTAAGAAACAACTTAGTCTTAAGAAACAATTCCCGCTGCATGTTATCCAAGTCTTAAAGATATATCTAACTCCTCTTTTACTTCTAGGTATTTGTTTTAAGAAAATCATCAGAAATAAAGAAGATATCACCGAAGGATACTCATCACATCATAATTTATAATAGTGACAAATCTTTAAAAATGTAAAAAATGTTCAATAATAGAGAAATAGTTGAATAAATAAAGGTATATCACAATATTGTGCCATTGGTAAATTTTTTCAAAAGCTACTTAATACCATGGGAAAATGTTCAAGATGTATAAAAAGGACAAGATTCAAAACTATGTTAACCAGGACTAGGGCTGTAGCTTAGTGGTGTAGTGTTTGCATGTGTGAGGCAATGGGTTCAATCCTTAGCACCACATAAACAAATAAAATAAAGGCATTCTGTCCACCTACAACCACAAAAAGAATGCAAAAACTGTGTTAACCATTATAATCTTGATTTCAAGGAATTGAACTCAGGGGCACTCAACCACTGAGCCACATCCCCAGCTCTAATTTGTATTTCATTTAGAGACAGAGTCTCACTGAGTTGCTTAGCACCTCACTCTTGCTGAGGCTGACTTTGAACTCTCAATCCTCCTGTCTCAGCCTCCTAAGCTGCTAGGATCATAAGTGTGTGCCACTGCACCCGGCTATAATCTTGATTTTGATTTGACTATAAAAAATTTTCAGTTCTATATGTGAAAAGACAGTACAATAAAATTAAAAGGCACATAAAAAACTGGAGGGAAACTTTGCAAAAACATGATGAAGCGCTAATAGCTTCAATAGGGAATTTTAAAATAAATGTTAATATATATCACAAAAGAAAAGTGAGACATGGATAATTTCTTAAAATTCAAATATCCAATAAACAAGTATGATATCATAATGTACATATTTTGGTTTTTATCCAATGTCCCTGGCTCCTTAACTTTCTCCCAAAGACAGGCCACAGAAACTAGAATTTCTCTTTCCTGAGGTGGGTCTTAGAAACTCTATCTCTACCTTTCTTTCTTGGAGCTGGCTGTAAAGAAATATAGATCTTATAGATCATAAGACCCCCATTTCAGAAGGGGTTCTGCCCTATACTAGAAGGCAGGAATGCTTCACAGAGAAAACAAGAAGAATCTGCATCAACAGGCCTTGCTGGGTTTCCCCTCTCAGTTTATTAGCATTAGATCATACTCTTTTTGTCCAGTCACCTTTCTACACAGCTGTCCATTCTTCAATCCTTCCTATGCAATAGTTTCCATTAAAAATACAAAAGGACCTAGTTTGGACAAATACTAGGTAGCTGAACACATGGAGGTTCCTAAGGGCAACAGAACTAGGGACGGCATGGAAGCTCTGTACCCCTTCCTCAAAACTTGCCCAGTGGATCACTTTGTCTGTATCCTTTGTAACAAACCAATAAATATGTTTCCTTGAGTTCTGTTAACTGCTCAAGCAAATTGACTGAGATTGTGGAGGGGTGACAAGAACCTCGATTTATAGCCGCTGGGTCAGAAACACAGGTTAAACATCTTGGAGCTTATAACTGCCATCTAAAGAGGAGGTAGTCTAGTCTGTCTCCAGGGAGACAGTGTCATGATTAAATTAAATTAGAGGCTAGCTAGTTGGTGAATACTGAAGACTTGATTGCTTGCTTGGTGTATGGAGAAAAATCTCTATACATCTGTTGTCAGACGTGATCTTTCTTATCAGAGTACAGGAAGAAAAACTGAATCGAAACAAGCAAAAAGTTTAAACTCATTAAAAGAAAGTACAAATTAAGAAGACAATATCAGCTTTTACTTATCAAATTTGAATACTTATTTTTATAAAATCCCAAGCAAAGAAATTCTTAAATTTGACTTTCACTATATTCCTCACTCTTTGACAGTAAATGTCATGTCTTCATTTCATTTTTCTCACTATTGCAGTCTCCATAAGATATTGTGGATAAGCGTTAAATATTATTTTCAAGACTAAAGGAGTACCATATCGTGTATCCATTTAACGTACCAGAGAAGGACTTAAAATACTAAATATTCTAGAAAAGTTTAAGGATATTCATGTGCTAAATTGTCACATTCATTAGCTTAATTTACAAAAGGAGAATCATTACCCCTATAATCACCCTCATACACAAAATAAGTAACCATACCTTTGCATTCTTTTATAATACTATGAGCTTGTTCTGGCAAATCTGCTTTTTTCATATTAACAAAAAGGGATAAAATTTCAAGTCCTTTTTCTTTTCCAAGGCCACTCTCCACAGGGACTACATATTTAGGACCTGCAACAAAATTGCAAGACATAGTAAGTAATTTGGTATTCCATATATTTCAGTGTAATTGAATTAAATAATGAATACCTTTAATTTAGTACCTTTACTAATAAAGGTATTTAAAAGTAAGTTAATAATCCTTACCCATTACTGAATCTGTAACACTCTTGTCTCTGGTTGTAAGAAGAATCTGACACTGATTGTCAAAAGCTTTTAAAACCCAAGAATCCCAAATGTCATCCAAGATCAACAGAGACCTAAATTTTAAAAAATTAAAAATAAACATAACGAATCACTAACAACACTTATTTTAAGCTTCCTTAAAAAAATCACATAAATGTGTTAAAACCTACTGATTTAAAAAAGAAAAAAAAAAGAATAGATGGCTAATTTATGATTCTTCTTCCATTCTTTGCTATGTTCCTTTCTCAATATGCTAATTCAAACAAGGAAAAAAAATAGGCTTCCCTTTCCCCATACCTCAGATTAGAACATATTAAAATCAGTGTCCTACAAAAAGAAGACTGTATGCCATAAAAGTATTAGCAATTAATTCAGTCAGTCATCTCTTACTGAGTGCCTAAAAAGTACTATCAAAGTAATAGGATTTTCCCAATTTGGTCTTTAAGTATACAATTTAAAATCAAACAAGAACTAATAGGTTAACATCAGAATGAATTATATAATAATGATACTATGTGACCATACTCTACCCGTAACACTCACAATTTCATGTGTTCCAAGGTAACAGAAAGCTCTAGCAAAAATATTACTTTTCATTTGGCATACTAGTGAGTTTTTTCAAAGAAATCAATTTGCTTATCTAGAATAACAAAGAACTTCTATGCCAATTCATAACTGATCTCTCCAAAAACTTTTTGTTTGTTTGTTTGGTACCAGGGATTGAGCCCAGGGTGTTCAACCACACAGCCACATCCCTTTTTTTATATTTTATTTTAGAGACAGGGTCTCACTGAATTGCTTAAGGCCTCCCTAAGTTGCTGAGGGTGGCTTTGAACTCATGATCCTCCCACCTCAGCCTCCCAAACTGTTGGGATTACAGGCGTGCACCATCACACTCAGCTCCAAAACCTTTTTAAAACTCACAAGAACAGATAGGGAAAAAAATATAACTAAAGACTATACTTTCAGGGATCATTTCTATAGTATGTTACTAGAGAAGTTATACAAATGGAAGAAATGATTTACAGTAGAAGGGGTAGAGAGAGAAAAGGGGAGGGGAGGGGAGGGGAGGGGGGATAGTAGAAAATAAGACAGACAGCAGAATACATCAGACACTAGAAAGGCAATATGTCAATCAATGGAAGGGTAACTGATGTGATACAGCAATCTGTATACGGGGTAAAATTGGGAGTTCATAACCCACTTGAATCAAACTGTGAAATATGATGTATTAAGAACTATGTAATGTTTTGAACGACCAACAATAAAAAAAAAGAAAAAAAATATATATAACTAAAACCTGATGACAAAATTATACACTAGCATTTTTATCTGCACAGCATACTACTATAAACTACAAAAAAAAAAAAAAACAGGGTACACACATAGGTTGGAAAACTGCAAAAGCATAAACCAAACGATGCTCAGAGAAAAAAAAAAATGATTGACTTTCCATGACCTCATACATCTGACAATGGTTGCTAAAATGCTTTCCTAAACAGAGGTCACTTTTAGTTTTGCAAAGAAGGGAAGCAGAACAAGGAAAAAGTTACCAAACAATTAAAGTGTGAGTAGCTAGTAATCTCAGTCCTACTTCCTCCTAGAAAGTAGATGATTAATGACTATCAGGGTGAGAAGATGATAGAGGGATATTGAGGTGAAGGAAGGAAGAAGAAAAGAGAGGCTTCCCTTTCTAGTGGGGTTGCATAAGAATCATGCAGCAGACTTTTCCGAAAAATTCTCCTTTCACCTTATAATCCCTACCAATTTGAAAATCTGCCATACTCAGCATATGTGAAAATATACTGCATTCCCAAAATACACTCATGGGGGCCGGAGGTATCCATCAGCACTACTGTTTACCTGACATGTGCAACAGCCTGGGTTCCATCCACAGTGCCACAAAAAATAAATAAAGAAAGAAAAGTTTAAAGCCACTATTAATTCTCATCTAGTATACTATCCCACTCCCAAGGCATGTTTTGCTCAGCATTGCACTTGGAGCATTTGACCCTGAACCTGGCACAACACTCAATGCTTGTTAAGTGAACTTGTTCAAAACTGGCTGCTAGGTCACAGAAAGCAAATTGTTTACTGAATCTCAGGTTATGTTGATTTTTTTTATTTTAACTGATATAAAATAATTGTATACAATTATAGAGTATGGTGTGACAATTCAATATGTATATATAATGTGTAATGATCAGATCAGAGTAATTAGCATATCCATCAGCTCATTTATCATTTCTTTGTGTTGGGAACATTCAAAATCTTCTCTACTAGGTATTTGGAAAGATAAAATGAATTGTCATCAACCATACTTATTCTACTATGCTATAGAGTATTAGAAGTTAGTTGTCCTATCCAATTGTATTTCTGTACTCCTTAAACATCCTCTCTCCATCCTCTTCCTCCAGACTGATTGATATACACACACACACATACACACCCTTCCCAGGTTCTGGTAACCACTATTCCTTAATATACTTTAATATTAACTTTTTAATCTACTTATAAATGATTAGCCAGGTGTGGTGGTACACACCTATAATCCCAACTACTCAGGAGACTAAAGCAGGAAAATCACAAGTTTGAGGCCAGCCTGAGCAATGGAGTGAGACCCTGTTTCAAAATAAAAAATAAATCAATCTTTAAAAAACAAATACCAAATGACTCCTTTGATATAAGGGGAGTAAACAAGGACAGGGTAGGGACGAAGAGCTTGAGAAGAAGATTTACATTAAACAGGAATGAGAGGTGGGAGGGAAAGGGAGTGAGAAGGGAAATTGCATGGAAATGGAAGGCGATCCTCAGGGTTATACAAAATGTCATATAAGAGGAAAGGAGGGGCAAGACAAGATAATACAAATGGAAGAAATGATTTACAGTAGAAGGGGTAGAGAGAGAAAAGGGGAGGGGAGGGGAGGGGAGGGGAGGGGGGATAGTAGAGAATAGGACAGACAGCAGAATACATCAGACACTAGAAAGGCAATATGTCAATCAATGGAAGGGAAACTGATGTGATACAGCAATTTGTATACGGGGTAAAAGCGGGAGTTCATAATCCACGTGAATCAACCGTGTAATATGATGTATTAAGAACTATGTAATGTTATGAACGACCAATAAAAAAAATAATAATAATCCAAAAAATAAATAAATAAATAAATCAAAAAGGGAGGGGGATGTAGCTCCATGATAGATGCCAATAAGTTCAATCCTTAGTATTGAAGAAAAGAAAAAAATAATAAAATAAAAAGTTGATTTTTGTATGTTGATTCTGTATCCTGAAGCCTTATTGAATTCATATATCAATTCTAATAGCATTTGGGTAGAATCCTTAGGATTTTCTTTATTAGACACAATTGGCTCATCAGTAGCAACTTTACATACCAAATATATACAAAATTTCTGAGAGAAATCAAGATAGAATTTCCATTCACAATAGCTATAAAAAAAACCCTAGGAGACTGAGGCTATGGCTGGCTCAGTGGTAGAGCACTTGCTTGACATATGTGAGGCACTGGGTTTGATCCTCAGCATCACATAAAAATAAAGGAGGGCTGGGGTTGTGGCTCAGCGATAGAGCACTCAACTAGCGCATGCAAGGCACTGGGGTTCAATCCTCAGTATAAATAAATAAAACAAAGGGATTGTGTCCACCTACAACTAAAAAAATACACATTAAATGAAAATAAAAAATAAGTCTAGGAATAAATTGAACCAGGGAAGTGAATGATTTCTACAATGTTGTCTTTCCTATTTGAATGCCCTTGTTTTCTTTCTCTTACCTTATTGTTCTGGCTAATATTTCCAACTCTATGATGAATAAAAGCAGTGAAAATAGACATCCTAGTCATGTTCCTATTCTTAGTGGAAAAAATTTCAGATTTTCCCATTCAGTATATTGACTGTGGACTTGTCTCATATAAGCTGTATTGTGTTGATGTAGGTTCCTTCTATGCTTACCTTGGTGAGGATTTTGATAGTGAAGGTAATACTGTTTTATTTAATGCTGTAAGTATCTATTGAGATGATCATATAGTTTTTGTCCTTCATTCTGTTAATATGTTATATTTATTGATTTGTGTATGAATTATCCTTGCATTCCTAGGATGAATCCCATTTGATTATGGTGTATAATCTTTTTAATGTGTTGGGGGATTCTGTTTGCTAGGATTTTGTTGAGAAATTCTGCATCTATGTTCATCAGGGATACTGGTCTGTAGTTTTCTTTAAGGATATGTTCTTGTCTAGTTTTGGTATCCAGGTAATTCTAGTCTCAGAAGGAATTTGGAAGGGTTCCCTCCCTTTGAATTCTTTAAAATAGTTTGAGAATATAATTGGTCTCATTTCTTTAAAGATGTGCTAATATTGAGCAGTGAACCCATCCAGTCCTGAGCTTTTTTTTGTTGGAAGACTTTTTACTACAGTGGAGGACTCACTTAAGCATTTCTTGTAGACCCAGTCTAATGCTGATGAATTTCTCAGCTTACCTTAAGACTTTATTTGTTCTCTTTTTTTTTTAATATTTATTATTTTTTAGTTTTCGGCGGACACAACATCTTTGCTTGTATGTGGTGCTGAGGATCGAACCCAGGCCACACGCATGCCAGGTGAGCACGCTACCACTTGAGCCACATCCCCAGCCCTATTTGTTCTTAATTTCTGAAGGATAAGTTTCCTGGGCAAAGTACTCTTGATTGACAGGATTTTTCTTTTCCCCAGGACTCTGAATATATAGTTCCAATCTCTCCTGGTCTGTAAGGTTTCAGTTCAGAAGTTTGCTGTTAGTCTAATGAGGATTCCCTTCTATGTGAATTCACACTTTTCTCTTGCTTCTTTAAGAATTCTTTGTGGGGCTCATGGTATAGCTCTATGGTAGAGTACTTGCCTGGCATGCCCAAGACCCTGAGTCAAATTCTCAGTACCACTGGAGGAAAAAAAATCCCTGTTTTTGATAGTCTAACTATAATATGCCTCAGAGAGGATCATTTTTGGTCAAAGAAGTATTTAGGGGTCCTTTGAGCTTTCTGGACTTGAATGTTTATATCTTTCCCAGGTTTTAACAAGCTTTCAGCAATTATTTCATTAAATGTGTTTTCTATTTCCCCTTTATTCTTCTTCCATACTAAAAACTTTTGAATATTTGCTCATTTAATGTCACTTAATGGTGTCCCATAAGTCTTACGGGGATTTTTTTTTTCTTTGATTGAGTTAGTCCAAAAGACCTGCTTTATCCAGGTATGGTGGATACATGCTTGTAGTCCTAGCTACCCAGGATGCTGAGATGGAAGAATCACTTGTGCCCATGAATTCAAGACCAGCCTAGGCACTAGTGAGACAACATCTAAAAAAAAAAAAATCCTTCAAAGTCAGAAATTCTTCCTTCTACTTGACATAGTTTGCTTTTGAAGGTTTTACCTGTATTTTTTTATTTTAAGAATTTAAAATTTATTAAGTTCTTTAGCTCTTTTATTTCTTTTGTTTGGTTCTTGAAGTTTTCTAGCTCTTTGCTACATTTCTCACTTAGATCATGAACTATCTTCTTAATTTCCCTGAACTTTCTGTTTGTATTCTCATATCTCAATAAGTTTTCTTAAAACCATCCTGAATTCATTTTCACTTATTGGTTGATTTCCTTTTCTTTGGGATCTGTTACTAAAGAGTCATGGCGTTCCTTTGGAGGCAGCATGTTACCTTGCTTTTTCATGCTTATGTCTACATTGATATTTATACAGCTGGTGGATCAATTGCTTGTAATGGTTTTCATAGTAAAAGACTCTCCTAAAAGTGTGTCCTACAGTGTCAATTGCGTAGGCTATGTCGTATTTGGTTCCATGTGGACACAAAGTACAGTGTCTATGTGGCTTCAGCTTTACTCAATGTAGGTGATGCTTGAGGGTATCTTAGTGATCTTAGGCTGCAGGAATTTATGGGATTACTCCACCAGCTGGCATACAGTTCTATTAGGTGGGGTAGATTCACCAGCAGCGATGGCATGGAGCGCCCAGGTATGGGTGTGGGGGTGCTCATCAGTTTCCACCTAGGCCACTCTGATAGGCTCATACAGGTGAGGTACAGTTGGCACTGTAGCAGAGGCTGGGTACCTGTCAGTTTTTTCCAAGGGCAACACAGGAACTCCTCCAGTAGATCTAGGTGTGCTAGGCACTGCTATGAACTATTCACAGTTTTCATTAGCCAAAAGGGAGACAGCAGCTCTGTTGCTGCCTACATTAAGACTATCTTACCCATAACTTAACGTAAGAAGCAATCAAACAGATTTCCCTGAGCAGCTAAGCCTGCTATGGCCCTAAGAAGCAGCTGGGCAGCCTTTGGGCAAGTCAAGCCCTCAAGATCACAAGAAGGTACCCTGTATCCCTCAGACACTGATGAGCACCTCATCTGGGCCCACTAGTGTGGCTTGGCTCCCATGAAGCCAAGAGACACTACAGGCATTCTGCCCCTGCTACTACTATTCATTCTGAGCCTTGTGTTCTATGACTATAATGACAGTTATTGAATAAATTCATTATTGAAAGAACAAACACCTCCAAAAACTAAGACAACCCAATAAAATAACTTAAAATAACCCATTAAAAACTGTCCCTCCCTTGTGGTTTTTTTTTTTTTTTTTTTTTTAAATAAAGCAAGGTCCACACCCTGTTCTGTCAATCCATTAGAAACAATTGATTCAAAGTACTTTCTAGCAAAGTACTTTCTAGGACTTTCTAGCAAAGACCACTCGCTAACTCACCTATATAAAATTTCTCAAGAACCTACAATGGACACATGAGATAATGTGATTAAATAGGATGCAAAAGAGGAAAGTGGCAATTTTAAGCCAAGTACCAGCTACTTTTTTTTTTAATAATAAGAAAAAATTGAGCGCGGTGTAGCATGCCTGTAATCCCAGCAGCTTGGGAGGCTGAGACAGGAGGATCACAAATTCAAAGCCAGCTTCATCAATTTAGTGATGCCTTAAGCAATTTAGCAAGATTCTGTCTCTAAATAAAACATAAAATGGGCTGGGATGTGTCTCAATGGCTAACGACCCCAGTTTCAATCCCCGGTACCAAAAATAAAATAAGAAAGAGAACAGCAAGAAAGTAATGGCTCTTTCTTAGTCCCTCAACAGAAAAAAAGGCATGATGTCTTCAAGATGTTAGCAGGTAAGTCTAAAACACCTACTACATTTGACCACCTGTACCTTGGGTGTTTGCGCAGCATTAGAATGCGGAGACGGTCTTTTGCCTCTTCAATGTTAAGTGGAAGCCTCTGGGGGAAACTCTCATCCTGATCCAACCGTGTGCAAAGATTCTGTAGTTTTATCAGAAGCCCAGATTTGTCTTGTTTTCCAACTGAAACCCAATGAACACCCCCTGGGAAACAACCTAATGAGGAAAAGAATAATAAACCGAAAGCCTTTGAACAGCATTCCTCCTTTGATAGCTTTACTATTAAGCAACAGATTTACTCCATTCTCCAATCTTGAATCTTTACCTTCTTTAATTCAGGTTTTTTAATTTTCTCTTTGCAGTACTGGGGACTGAACCCAGGGACTTGTGCATGATAAGCAAGTGTCTACCAGTAAGCTACATCCCCAGCCCTTTTTTACTTTTAATTTTTTTATTTTGAGACAGGGTCTCATTAAATTGCCCAAGGTGGCCTTGAACTTGTGACCCTCCTGCCTCAGCCTCCTGAATAGCTGGCTACAGGCTATAAATTTTGATAGGCTATTATTGAGTTTTAAAGTTTGAATCTAAAAAGAAATTTAAGATCTAAATAAACTGAGGCTTGGAGGAAATCTTTTACTGATTATCAGGAAATCTCACCAAGCAAAATTTTGCTATCTTTGGTCTATATCATCAGTAATCATGGTATAACACCATTTTTCAGCCTCAACACTCTTGATGTTTGGGGCTGAATAATTCTTTGTTGTAAGGGACATTCATGTGCATTACAGGAAGATCAACAGCCATCCTGGTTTCTATCCCTTTGGGTGCCAGTAGAATTCCCCCTTAGAAGTACTAAGAGCCAAAACTGCCTTCAAACACTGTCAAATGTTCCCTGGACAACAAAATCACTCAGATTAAGAACCACTAATGTGGGCTAGGGTTGTGGCTCAAAGGTAGAGAGAGCTCTTGCCTACCAATGCATGAGGCACTGGGTTCGATCCTCAGCACCACTTAAAAATAAAGATATTACATCCACCTATAACTAAAAAAATAAATATTAAAAAAAAAAAACAACAACACTGATGTCCAGGAACACATAAGTTATTCATTATGGTTCTCTTATACAAACTTTTAAAGTAAGTTAAGTTCAAGTATGGCTCTACTGCTTACTAGCTATGCAATCGTTAGTAACCACAGTCACTTAACTCAGTCTCATTTCTTATACTTTAGTCCAGCTATTTCAGATTTGCTGTGAGAAATTAACAACATAAAGCATTGAAACTGCTGTTAATTGTAAAGGATTATAACAAACAGGATTACTGGTGTTATAAATCTGAGAGTACCTTATAAATATTAAGCTCTGAACTAGTAAGCACTTACAAGAATAGTCATTATTATTATTACTGTTACCATCAGTATTGTTAATTAAACCACATCTTTATTTGCATATGTATCTTTACATGTGTATTTTCATACATATGTATGAAGACTCTAAAGTGTAGCCTTCAGACTAATTGGCTTCTCACAGGTTAAAAAAATACACAAATAAAGGCTGGGGTTGTGGCTCAGAGGTAGTGCGCTCATCTAGCATGTGAGGCACCAGGTTCGACCTTTAGTACCACATAAAATAAAATAAAGGTATTGTATTCACCTACAACTAAAAAATAAATGTTTTTTAAAAATACACAAAATATGGCTGGGGATGTGGCTCAGGCGGTAGCACGCTCTCCTGGCATGCGCGCGGCCGGGGTTCGATCCTCAGCACCACATACAAAGAAAGATATTGTGTCTGCTGAAAACTAAAAAATAAATATTAAAATTTAAAAATAAATAAATAAATAAATAAAAATACACAAATATATTATATGTATATATGAGGAATCTCCATATCCAAAATATGGTGAACAGTAGCATTAGATCACTGATAAGTGACATTAACCATAAAGATTTCCATTACATGATCATAAAAATATAAGAAAAAGAAAAAAATAAAAACATAAATTACATCCAAGGGCAATTTATTTATTGGTATTCACAAATACTTAGGTATAAAAATAAATCACTATTCTAAAAATGTAATCATACAAAAACCTTTGGAGAAAGCTTCTGTGCTTTAAAATCTCAGCGTGTTGATGCAGCTACCTAGTAAACTCACATTTTTTTTTTAAAGAGAGAGAGAGAGAGAGAGGGAGAGAGAGAGAGAGAATTTTTAATATTTATTTTTTAGTTCTCGGCGGACACAACATCTTTGTTGGTATGTGGTGCTGAGGATTGAACCCGGGCCGCACGCATGCCAGGCGAGCGCGCTACCTCTTGGGCCACATCCCCAGCCCAGTAAACTCACATTTTAAGGACTTAATAATGCTTAGGTTAAAAGCCTTTCTCTCCTAAATTTAAAACTAAACAGGGCATTATCAATACATGCACAAATAAAAATAGAAACAAAAACAAAAAAACACTACAAGCTTTACAAAGAAAGGTAAACAGAATCTCACTCCCCTGCTGCCATCTTGCGTTCCCTGCAGCCATGGACTTCCTGTCAGCCTTCCTTCAGCACCCCATCATCACCCCTAACATTTCTGGATCTAAGGCATTCCCAATCCAATCACTGTGCTCCAAGTCAACTGCATACACCTGAGTCCAAGTCCCTTTCTTCTCTCAGTTGAACCAACTGGTTCTTCTGCCTCTGCTCTTATTTCCTAAATTCTCCCCTTTCCTCACAGAAACCAGAAAGATCTTTTAAAAAATACTCTGCTCAAAACCTTTCAACTGTTTGCTACTGAACTAAAAATAAAATTCAAACTTCTTATGTGAAAAAGAAAAACAGATCAAGTGACCAACATTTCCAAAGAAATGCAAATCAAAACTACTCTAAGATTTCATCTCACTCCAGTCAGAATGGCAGCCATTATGAAAATAAACAACAATAAGTGTTGGCAAGGATGTGGAGGAAAAGATACACTCATACACTGCTGGTGGGACTGCAAATTGGTGCAGCCAATATGGAAAGTAGTATAGAGATTTCTTGCAAAATTGGAAATAGAACCACCATTTGATCTAGCTATCCCTCTCCTTGGTAAAATCAGCATATTACAGGGACACAGCTACATCAATGTTTATAGCAGCATAATTCACAATAGCTAAACTGTGGAACTAACCTAGATGCCCTTCAATAGATGAATGGATAAAAAAAATGCAGCATATATACACAATGGAATATTACTCAGCAATAAAAGAAAATAAAATCATGGCATTTGCACGTAAATGGATGAAGTTAGAGAAGATAATGCTAAGTGAAGTTAGCCAATCCCCAAAAAACAAATGTCAAATGTTTTCTCTGATATAAAGAGGCTGATTCATAGTGAGGTACGGAGAGGAAGCATGGGAGGAATAGACAAACTCTAGATAGGACAAAGAGGTTAGAGGGGGAGGGAAGAGGCATGGGGTTAGAAATGAGGATGGAATGTGATGGTTATTATTATCCAAAGGACATGTATAAAGACACAAACTGGTGTGAATATACTTTGTATACAACCAGAGACATGAAAAATTGTGCTCTATATGTGTAATAGAATTGTAATGCATTTTGCTGTCATATATAAATTTTAAAAAATAATTAAAAATAAATAAATAAATAAATACTGAGTTGAGATATTATTTCCACATTTCAGAAAGAACCTAAACATCTTAACAATGGGCACAAGAGGGAGCAATTTAGCCTTGAATGAGGGTTTACTTATAATTCACTCAGAGAAATTTATTCTGAGAAAAACTGCCTTTAATCTAAGAAAACAAATCCTATCCTACTTTCACATGAGGTTTTTCCTGTTAGCAATTTAATAGCATCAAGGAAATCCTGGGAAGGACAGAAACAAATAAGTAGGCAGCCTATATGAAAAGGTTAGAGTACATAATGTATGATATCTCAAGATCATTGTAGTGTCATGTGTAACTAATTAAAACAAATAATTTTTAAAAAAAGAAAAGAAAAGCTTAGAGTAAATGGTCTAAAGATATGTCAACAATTTCTCTACAAATAAAAAAATACAGGGTTGAACTGTGAAAAAAATTTGGGTTACTTAAAAATATCTAGGGGGGCTGGGGATGTGGCTCAAGCGGTAGCGCGCTTGCCTTGCATGCGTGCGACCCGGGTTCAATCCTCAGCACCACATACCAACAAAGATGTTGTGTCTGCCGAAAAACTAAAAAAATAAATATTAAAAATTCTCTCTCTCCTCTCTCACTCTCTCTTTAAAAAAATAAATAAATAAATAAAAATATCTAGGCATAAATAGCTAAGAAAATATTTTTTATATCAATCACCACCCTAAGATAACAAAATTTCCATAGAAACCAGTTTTAACAAGTATGTAACCTTTCCCATTGTCTATACTTTTTAAAATAAAAGGTTTTACATTATAATTAATGGCAAAAAGCCAAATTCCTATAGTTTAGAATGGAAGTAATCTCAAGAGAGTAAAATCTATCTTTGAGAAAGCATCTCTTTTTGTTCATTTGTGGTGCTGGGGATTGAATCCAGGTCCTTGCATGGACAAGCACTCAGCTACCTACACAGCTCCAGAAAGCATCTACTCTTGAACTAGCAAACATACAAAAGCAAACTCAAGAGATTGAAGAGTTCAATATAAATGGTGAGGCTGATATATGAGGCTGATACAGGATGATATAAGCAAAACTTGGGAAGTACAAATTAGAATGCAAAAAAAAATTATTAATTTGACTATTTGGGAATTAAAACGTCTCTTCTTTAAGAGCATCCAGGACAAAGTGAATACAGAGAATAAGTTAGAATAAGGTATTTACAAAGTCAAAAACCAGGAAGTCTAACATTGAGAACACACAAGAAACTCCTGAAAAGCAACAGATGGAAATCCCAATAAAAAAGTACACAACTGATATAAACAAAATCTATAAAAGAAAACCTAAAACACTAACAAGCTTATAAAAAAATACTCAAACTTGAGTTATAAGAGAAATGCAAATTGAAAGATATAACTTTACATCAGCCAGCCTTTTAAAAATTATAAAGTTGGACTACACTGTCACTGGGAAAGTAAGGCTCTTGGAGCCCCCATACCCTGCTGGTGGAAACATAAACTGTAGAACAACCAAATTTGATGTTGGTATATCCCATCATTTAATTTAGCACCTCTTCTAGAAATATACACTAAAAAAACACTCTTTTAAAGATTCAACCCAGCTTTGCTGGAGCAACACAGAGTTGGAGACAATGTACATATTAAATTACCATATTAGGGGAATGGATAGTAAAATATGTTCATAGCAATCAGGTGTAACAAATAACTTGTATATTCAGCAACAAGAATAAATCTCAACAATGTTGTGGGAGATAAGAAACACAATAAAATAACACCATAACATTTATGCAAATTTAAAATATCCACATACAAACAACATAGACATTTTATAAAAGCATGTACAATACACAGGTATTTATTAAAAACATATATTAAATATACTGGGATTCTATTATTTCTAATACAAAAAGGGACAAGGAAAAAATGAAAATGGGAATTTTGAAAAGGAAATAAATAAATAAATAAATACAGTAAGAGGCTAAGGTCGCAAAGACATTAAAAAAAAAAAAAAAAAGAACCATGAACTAAAGGAGCCCCCATACCCTGGGGTGGAAATACAAACTGAACTTGAGATCTCACAAAAATATATGAGGGAAATGAATTAAATTTACATGTACTGGACAGCTATTAATATATCTGGGATTTTCTCAACAAAATGGTTAATCTCTATTCTAAGATAACAATTTATACAATATGATTCCTGAGTCATCTAATTCCATAAACTTATGTTCAACTTTAATCCTTAAAATTGAAAATTCATCACAATATAATTTAAATGGGGGTATTCTTTTAATCCTATAAATTAGTATATTATAAATACACATTTTTTAAAAGTTCATAATATTGAAATAAAAACTTATTTCTTCACACTAAAGGAACTTAAGCCAATTTTACGCTGAAATATCCTCAGTGATCAACTTTGCAGTAGAGGTTAAAAAATATTTCCTAGCCAGGCATGGTGGCACACATCTATAAATCCCAGCACTTCAGGAAGCTGAAACTAGAGGATTGCAAGTTCAAGGCCAGCCTCAGCCTCATTAAGTTTAATGAGGCCCTAAGCAACTTAGTGAGACTCTGTCTCAAAATAAAAGATAAAATGGGGCAGGGAGCAGTGGTGCATGCCGGTAATCCTAGTGGCTCGGGAAGCTGAGACAGGAGAATTGCGAGTTCAAAGCCTGCCTCAGAAACTCAGTGAGACCCTGTCTCTAAATAAAATACAAAGAAAAAGACATGGGGGGCTGAGGAAATGGCTCAGTGGTTAAATGCCCCCGGATTCAATCCCTAGTACAAAAAAAAAAAAAAAAAAAAAAGATCAGGATCAAAAATGTGGTTCAGTGGTTAAATGCCCTGGATTCAATCCCCAGTACCAAAAACAGATAGCTAGACAGACAGACAGATAGATAGATAGATAGATACATAGATAGATAGGCAGACAGACACTTGAATCTGAGACTTGCAAGGGGCTAAGTCCCAGAAAATTTCTCTATAATGACAGAAGGAAAAAAATCAAGGATTGGGAATTGGGCATTCTTCTGACAAGAATATAATAAATGCTACTAACAAAGCAGCCTATGAAGTTATAAACTAAAGTCTTATGTATACAACAGATATGCTCTAACATCCATCTTTCCAAATCTCTTAGATTCAGATTTTTAAATACTTCTTATTCCATTCAATTTATCAGCCTTAACTGCTAATTATGTATCATATGCAAAAGAAAGAAAAAGTTTAACTATAAGAAATCAGGAACTATCTTTGAATTTCCCTAGAAGAGTTCACAACCGAACACTGAGGAAGCTCTAGGACTATTCCTGATGACTATCCTCAGAACTTACCAGACTCACATCTACAAGCATGCCTGAAACCCTCCTCTGCCCAGGATGCCCTCCCCATCCAGTAACCACCAACTACCCTTCCTCCTTTCCCTACTAGCTAGGGAGCATCCCTAGCTCATCTACCTGGTAAACTTCTATTTTTTTCTCCAAACTCCAGCTAAAATATCACCTTGTTGAGGAAACCTGTGCTATCTACCTATTTCCCCCAGAGAGTTAATGTTCCCTTCCTTTGTTCTAACTTTAAGCCTTATATTTTCTTCTAATTTATCACATAATCATAATCGATTGTATGTCTGGTTATCCTACTAGATTATGAGTGAATTCCTCAGTTATACAGACTATACCTTCTTTTTGGATGACCTGTGCCTAAAACTGCCAGTGTCAGCCCACCTGCGAATACCCATTGACTGCTACAGTCAAGTCCCAGGTTTTCTTCTTGGGGCTTACACACAGACAGAAAAGATACTAAGAATTTTTATTTATTTATTTATTTTTAATATTTTAATATTTTTAATTTTTTTTTATGTGGTGCCACATCAGAAAAGAAAGTGTGTGACAGAAACAAAGATGGGGAGGAGTATGAAGATACTATGTATGCACTGCTGGTCTTAAGGAAAAGATTGTGAGTCAAGGAATGCAAAACTCCTCCACAAGGGGAAAACTGCAAGAGAAAAAATTATCTCCAAGAGCCTTCAAATGAAAGAAGGAAGACCCCCCCCTGTTGACACTTTGATTATAGCCTAGTTAAAAAAAAAAAAAAAAAAAAAACTCCAGAACTATAAGATAATAAATTTTGTTTTAAGCCACTAAATTTATGGTAATTTATTACCAGCAGCAACAGAAAACTAATAGAATGCCTAAAGAATTATCTTCTTAGCCACCAACACAGAGGTCAAAACTTACCTTCTAAGAGTGAATGATCTCGAACAGCTTCTGCAGCTAATACAGACTTCCCACAGCCTGCCATTCCATAAATGGTGACCCATCCTGGGTCGCCATTCAATTTGAAGAGTTTCTGTTGAATTGCATTCACCAGCTTCTTTCTAGTAACAAAAACAACTGGCCTTTGTGGTACTCCACCTTCACACAGCACTGTCCTTACTGAAATCCAAAACAAGTATGCATGAATATAACTTTGAAGTGGCTACTTACATAATACCACAAAAAATTAAAAAGAGCAAACCAAGGTCTTAGCCTCAGAATTTTCAAAAGAAAATGACTAGCATATTAATTTCAACTTTCTGATTTCTCAGAACATGGAGAAAAAAAGCAAACATGTATCCTTCAAGATGACTACAAACAATGGAATTGTCTATCAATACCTGCCTAATACACCCTATGACTCTCTGACTCTCCAGTCTGTGTCTCATACTAGAGACTGGGAAAGGTGGAATGCTTGCCTAGCATGTGCAAGGTCCTAGGCTTGATCTCCAGCATTGCAAAAAAAAAAAGTGTAAAGGAGAAAACATTTATGAAACTCCTTTCAAGAATATAGATCTTTTTATTCTTTCTTGTAAACTCTACAAACACAGAGACGTAGAAAAGAACTTAAATAAGGGCTTCTAGAAAGTCTGGTTAACTCTAAAAATTAGGGCCTGCATATGATCTCAGCAACAAATAGCTCCCTGAGAAGAAAACGTGTTAACATCGAAATATCTAAATTGAAAATATCACTACAATTTTTTCATATGCATTTTTCAGTGAACTGATCATATTTTTCAGATTACAGATAAACCTGAAGAAATGTAGTAGCCATCATCATAGAAATATGACAGAAGGTATCAAAGGTACAAACCATATGAAGTTATTCCACCATTTGAATCTTTGCCACTGGAAGATGAAAGCACGGGAATGCCACTATGAAGAAGGGCAGCAAGATCTTTATATCCTTCATGTAGTAGAGCATTGTAGAATGATATATAGGAATAATTGTCTTTTTTAAGTATCAATTTAATTAGCATAGCTGCTCGTTGATGTTGCGTGGGCTAAAAAAAAAAAAAATAAGTAGTTTAGTATATAGCAATGAATATGTCTGCAACATAAATGAGTGGAAAGACCCATGAAAAGTTCCAAAATTTCTTAAATTCTAAAAATTTTTATGAAAGCACAGATTGCTTCAAAGGGCTTTACCTGATTTTTTACTTTTTCCTCTTCTGACACTGTTAAAACTCCATCACTAATCATGTGATCCATGATGTAGGATGTTTTAATGTCCTTTTCCAGAGCTTCTCTATGTTGAAGTAGACAATTTCGAGCTTTTGCATCCATTGTCCCTCAAAGTTTTCTCTCTCTGCACTGTCAACCATGAGCTACAGGCAAAATACCAAAATATTTGTCAAGAAAATAAATACAGAATAGATACATTAACCTCCAGAAATTATCAAGAAATATAAATAAGGGCTGGGGATGTGGCTCAAGTGGTAGCGCGCTCGCCTGGCATGCGTGCGGCCCAGGTTCGATCCTCAGCACCACATACAAACAAAGATGTTGTGTCTGCTGAAAACTAATATATATATATATATATATATATATATATATATATATATATATAAAGAAATATAAATAAAACAAGATTGTTTTCTTTTTCTTTTCTTTATCTTTTGCTTTTTTTTTTTTTTTTTTTGGCTAAGACTTTTGAAAATGAACAAAAGCCAATGCTTTGAAAGGTTTGAGAAAAATAAGCATTCTTACTACTTGAGGAGAGTACAAATGGATGTAACTTTTCTGGAAGGTAGCAAAAAATAAATAAATAAAAAATGTTTTAAAGAGTGCTCGCTTTATCAGCATGTATACTAAAAATGTTTAAAATAGGCATTATTTTAGGGCTGGGGATGTGGCTCAAGCGGTAGCGTGCTCGCCTGGCATGCGTGAGGCACTGGGTTCGACTCTCAGCACCACATAAAAATAAAATAAAGATGTTGTGTCCACCTAAAACTAAAAAAATAAATATTTTTTTTAAAAAAAGATTTAATGGAGATGGGGTTGGGTTGTAGCTCAGTGGTAGAACACTTGCCTAGCATGTGTGAGGCCCTGGGTTCAATCCTCAGGAAAGAAATATCAGCACCACATAAAGATAAATAAATAAAATAAAGGTATTGTATCCAGCTACAACTACAAAAAAAAAATTTTTTTAATTTAGTGGAGAATGTTTAGGTGAGGGGAAAAAAGTGAACACAACCTCAATGTCAATCATTCTGAATGCAGATTTTTATAAGAAAATTAAGATGCATATAAATAAGTATATGATACAGCCATTTCAAATTATAAAACACATTATCTCTGTGTATTGACATGGAATGATATTCCTGATACATTGCTGATTGAAAAATAGAAATATAATCCCAAAAAACACAAAACATGTATTGGGATAATATAATTATACAGGGAGATGTTTAGAAGTTTTTCATCCAAATGTTTGGGCTATTGAGTAGCAAGATTAGGGATTTTCCTCCCTTTCTTTTTTATATTATCTATATTATCTAAATTTTTTTCAATACAAATCATTTCTACAATACTTTTTTTTTTTTTAATTAAGATATTGGCACTGGGCATGGTGGAACATGCCTGTAATACCAGTTACTTGGACGGGAAGATCAAATGTTCAAGTCCAGTCTCAACAATTAACAGGACCCTGTCTCAAAAAACTTTTTTTAATTAAATAAACTAATAATTAAGATTTTATAAAACAGTGAGGTCCTTAATGCTTAAAAGTTTTTTGTTTTCTTTATCCAATGTAAGACTGAACACAGCATTGTTGGAATTGAGTATTAGTTCTCAAAGTTGTTGTCAGCTCTAGGTCTTCATTAGTAAACACACTTCTCACAAAGCATCAGGAAATACCCTCTGATATCATTTCTTGGATTAAGAGGTAACAAGGAAAGAATGTTCTTTACAGAAACATACTTTGATCGATTATACCAACTTCATTTTAAATACAATGCAATTTTTTTCCATGAGAATAAAACCCAGTTCAGAAAGTGTGAAAGTTTTTAAAACATCCAATGTATTATATTGAGAATGTCTAAATGGGGACATTAATCATTCAATACACATTTAAGGCCTCTCCCATGTGCCAAGCACTGAGACTACAGAGAAGATTAAGTCATGTACCTGAAGGAATTCACAATCTAGTAGAAGAAAAAGAGATAATTAGAATGTGAATGTCCTAAATGTAAGACTAGATATAAACACAAGTAATTTGGAGAGCACAGAAGAGGAACAAATACTATTAAGCTTTGAAAATGATCATATTTCTTGAAAAGTCACCAAATGTAGTACTTGCAAAAAATAGGGAAACAGGGCATTTGCCCATGTTTGTTCACAAAATGCCCAGAACTGGCATGAAACTTACTGATTAAAAAAAAAGTTAGGATCAGAATCAAGGCTGTCATATTTTCAAAATGTTAACGTTTCTGTTTTGTTAAACATAAAACACTTTCCAATTTATAGTAATAAAATTTGATATCACAGAACAAAAGTGAACTTTCAGGTTCATAAATACTCAGCAATTTCAAACTAACTTCCAGTTTTACCCAGCCCTATTAAACTTACAGATATGAGTTTTAAATACTTCTTAAAACTTTGCACAAATTGAAATATGAACAAATTCTCAAAGTGTCCCATCTTTTGTAAACACATCAAAATGCAAAAGCCAAAAATCTTCATAGATGTAAAACACAAAGTAAATGCTAAATTCACCCAGGAAAATGCTAATAGTTTACTACTTCCTCGTTAGATAATTTCTCTTCCTGGTACAGAAGCAGAACTGTTATCAAATATTCCATGTCCCCAAATCCTCAGTCCCTGGAAATGGCCTAGAGAACCCCCAAAGAACCTGGTTCCGGGAGAAAAGCAGGGAGGTAAACTTAGCCAAACCTTTGTGCAGAGGTCTTACCGGGAGGAGCAGCCCTGCCGGGTCAGACTGCACGAGTGCAGGTCAGTGGCGGAGTACTATAACCCCGACTTCCGACGGGGAATGGGGGCGCGGGGCGCAGGTTCCCCGCGACCTCAGCCCGGGCAGGTCCTCACCAGAGCCACCGCAACCCGGAGTGAGGAAGATCCGTGGGCCCTCGGAGGGGGTGTCACCCAGTGGCCCGACCCCCGCAAGCCCCGCCTGCGGGCGGACCCTGCCCGGAGACACAAAGGGAGGACGGCCACTAGAGCTGTCGCTCTTCCCTCCGGCTGGAGTCGCACCTTTCGGGACCCTGGCGCCCTTCGCCGCGGCTACTTCAAATCCTTGCGGGTCGCCTGCAGCCCTGCCCCTCGCTCGGGCTCCCTTATCCCTTCCGTCCCGGGCTAAAGCATTAGGGTCCACTAGTTACCGCCTCCTCTCCGCCTCAGGACCGCTGAGCAGTCAAACCCCGCCCAGCCCGACCAGTCCAAATAGTGTGCCCGCGCGTGCAAATGCACACACCCTAATGTCCGCGGGGCGGGCGCCGCGCGCGCCCCCGTCCCGGCGCGTTTCCGCGCGCGCACAGGGACGCGCCCTCCCATCCCTCGGTGGGGTCGTGGTTACGCTACCAGGGCGCGCCGCGTTCTTCGGAGCAGAGGGCTCGACGTGGCGCGTGCGGCCCCGCCCCGCGCCCAGGAGTCCCGGCAGCCTGCGCGCGCCCGCGAGCTTCGATTTCCTCGCGCTTGCGGCAATTACGCAGAGGAAGCGGGAGGTGTGGCTGCAGCGCTCCTCAGCTGGAGGAACCCGGAGGCGGGGAGGCGCGACGAAGGAGCGAGGATGGCCGGGAGAGGGATGGAGCTGGCTTCTGGGCGTTGCCCGGTCTGTAAGGGGGCGAGGCTTCCCAAGAAGTGGAGGCCGGCCACGTCCCGCTCGCGTGGGTGAACAGCCTCCCCGCCGTAGCGGTCCTCAGGGCGTCCAGACATGTCCGAGGTGAAGAGTAGGAAGAAGCCGGGGCCTAAGGGAGCCCCTGCAGAGCCCGTGAAACTGGGTGAGGGCAGGAAGAGCCCCGAGGCCCAAGGGAGCGGCTGGGCGGACCCGAGGACCGGCCTGAGCCTGCTGTCGCTGGGGACGTGCTTAGGCCTGGCCTGGTAAGTGGTCGCGGGCCGCTGGCGCCCAACCAGCGTCGCCCCGCTCTTCCAGGTCACGGTCCCGTCCTGCGTCGCCTGGCTTCACATCCCGCTAACCTTGCATCCCCCGGCCTGCGGCTTCTGTTCTCTGCCTCCATCGCAGAGGAAGGATACGGCCCAACTTTGTTCTTTCTTTCTCTCATTCCTTGTAACTCATTTTTCTTCCGGGCTAGAAACGTGCCCCTCTTCCCTCAACTGGAATTGAGCCTAAAATTTGGGAACCAGTCAGCCATTTGTTAAGCGTTGCAGGTTCAGCCACGCTTCTGCTACACGTCAGAAGCTTTCACGTTTTTATAAACCGTTATCCGCGATAGATTGACCCCATCCCAGCTGTCCCTAAAATACCTGATGGAAACATTTGCAACTTTAAAGAAAGTTCAACAGACATTAATGCTAATGGCAAAATTTGGACGGTTTCTCGTTTCCATCAATGTACATACGTTTGAATATAAAACCTAAGTTACAGATTTGACCGTAACTGTGAAGCTGCAAAATTTCTGTGTAGTACTTGTGTTTACTTAGGTGTAAACATTTGTAGTTTTTAAGCCAAACAAATAATGATATACTGGTGTCATTGGGGAAAATAAATATTAGAAATAACCTTTAAACTAGTTGTTTTATTTTCCCAAGATAATCTGTTTCATTTTATAACAACACTGACACTTTAATAGAATTTTCCTCCATTTTTCACAACCTTCCAAAGTGATAGAAGTCTAGAAGAAACCCCAGACCTTTAATCTAGACTTTTTTTTTTTTTTTTTTTTGGTACTGGGGTTTGAACGCAGGGTGCTTAACTACTGAGCTACATCCCCAACTCTTTTTTTATGTTTTACTTTTTTATTCTTTTTAGTTTTACAACTACATTCTGGTAGTTGTAAATGATGTGGACACACTGGTTGTGTATTCATATATGAACATAGGAAAGTTATGTCCGATTAAGTCTACTGTCAACAAATTATAAGTTGCTTCTATATCCCATATCCCCTCCATTCCCTTTGTCCCTGTTTGTCTAATCCAGGGAACTTCTATTCCTCCCCCACCCCCATCTTGGTTTTTTTGTTTTCTCTTTTTGTGTGTGTGGAGGGGGAACGGGTGCTGGGGATTGAACCCAGGGCCTTGTGCATGCAAGGCAAGCACTCTACCAACTGAGTTATATCCTCAGCCCCGCCATCCATCATGTTTTATTTTGAGACACGGTCTCTCTAAATTGCTTAGGGCCTCCCTAAATTGCTGAGGCTAGCTTCAAACCTGCAGTCCTCCTGCCTCGGCCTCCCAAGTCACTGGGATTACAGGCCTGCGCCACCATGCCTAGCTGCCATTCAATAATTTGATTATGTCTTGGGGGAAAACTTAATAGAAAACTAAACTTTAAAACTTGAAAAGCTGATGCTTCATCTAAGGAATTTGCTATGAGGGATTTTTGTTTTTATTGTAGAAAGACAAAAACATGTTACATTCATTTGAAAGATTTCATCTGAGCTATGACTTTGAAAAATAATTTTTTTTAGTACTGAATCAATTATTTTTAGGATTAGAGGTGTATCTCAGTGATAGAGCACTTGTCAGCATGTTTGAGGCCCTGAGTTCCATGCCTAGCACCATTAAAAGAAAAAAAAAAAAAAAAAGGTTGTTTTTAAATGGACAGAATCCGGGCTGGGATTGTGGCTCAAGCGGTAGCGCGCTCGCCTAGTGTGCGTGCGGCGCGGGTTCCATCCTCAGCACCACAAACAAACGAAGATGTTGTGTCCGCAGAGAACTAAGAAAAAATAAATAAATATTAAAATTCTCTCTCTCTCTGTCCCCCTCTCTTTCTCACTCTCTTTAAAAAAAAAAAATGGACAGAATCTACAACTGTACTAAAATAGTTGACTCTAAGTTGCTCCTGAGAAATCTTTTGCCACAAGAATTGAGTATATACATTTAGTTTGCTATTTATAGCAAAATATTCGTGGTAAATTTGGGGATGAAATTTTATCCTGGTTAGACATTTGCAAACATTCTCCAAATAAAAGAGCAAACATTTGCCATTTCTTAAATACTTTCAAAGCACAGAATTATAACAAAGTAGTTGAAATCTTTACCATTAGAACACATACTTTAGCTTCAAAAACTCAATCTACCAAATCCTTATTAAATGGTAACTTAACTGACACTATTCAGTTGTTAAAATATAACAGTGAATATGTGTACCTATAAACACTGCTTATGCATCCTCTCACACTTTGTCTCACTGAGAAAGTCTGAACCCTTGTGCCCCAGGAAGATTTCAAGGCATCACAATATATGAGTATCTTCAGATCTTAGTCTTTGGGTCCTTGTTTGAAAAATAAACAGAAATAATACATAACAAACTTAAAAGTGTGTTGTTTTCCTATCTTCTCTCTGCTAAATAAAATCCTGATACATCATCATACATCAACTTGATAATAAATACTGGAGCGGCCCAAGACATGAATTCAGTGTCAGTTTGCATATCTCATTTCTAAAAGAAAATTTTCAGATAAAATAATTGAAGAGATTCTGCTTTCAGAAAATTAAAAAGGAAGTTACTAAACAAGACAAAACCTTTTACACAAGGATATTTAGTTACCTAGAAATTCAGTCAACTGGAGCTATAATCCTAGCAATTTACAAAGATAAGGCAGGAGGATCACAAGTTTGAGGGCAGCCTCAGCAACTTAGCAAGACACTGTCTCAATTTTTTTTTTTTTTTTTTGGTACCGGGTTTAAACTCAGGGACACTTGACCACTGAGGCACATCTCCAGCCCTATTTTGTATTTTATTTAGACACAAGGTCTCACTGAGTTGCTTTGCACCTCGCCTTTGCTGAGGTTGGCTTTGAACTCATGATCCTCCTTCCTCAGCCTTCTGAGCCACAGGCGTGCTCCATCATTCCTGGCTTCCAATTTTTAAAAAAGAAAGAAAAGGGGCTGTGGACATAGTGCAGTGATAAAGTTTTAATCACCAGTACAAAAAAATAATGTTTTTTAATTCCATTGTGAAGATTTTAATTTTCTTCTGGAAATTTCAACAAATTATAAGTTGCTTTTATAAAAGATTTTCATGACATTATAATTGTGTAAAAGAATTCAAAAGCTCTCTAAACAATATTTAGGGTTTTCTTCTTCCTTTATCGTCCAGTATAACTTTGTCTATATACTCTTGGCTAACTTTTTCTAGATCTTTTGCTATTATTGTTATTAGAGTTTTATCTTTAAAACAGGATTGTACTTTAAACATGAAATATGTTCAGTGTTTTTCTAAATATTGGGTTCTGTGCTAAAAATGAAGCTGTAGATGGTATGAAATATAGGGTTAAGTATGTACCAACCCTGCTAGTGACACTAGAAATTTTTTGCAGAAGGTTTATAATACCTTCCTTTAGTCATTTGCCTCTGTCATTATTAAGTTGAAATGAGAGCCAAAGGAAATCCTGTATTTACATCTTCAATCAACTGTCTCTACCTCCTACAATTCTGAAGGAGCCATACAGAGGCAGTAGACCATTAGGGCTACAGAGCCCTAAATCTATATGAGGTCTCTGTAGATTGCAATGGTTTATGATAGAATGAAGAAGATTCCTTTTGGAAGGCCTACACTAAATTTAGCCAATTAACCTTTGTCCTACATTTAACATTTTCAGGGCCTTACCTATGTGATAGCAAGAAGAGATCCCAAAGTAGGATAAGAGAATGATGCTCCTTTAGTAACCTGTAAGTGGTCTAATCCATCTGTTCTATACTTCATTTACCATAGCTCCAACCCAAATTATGCTTAATGTTCAAAGGAGACAGGGATAGGACTAGCTGACAAGTACAGGTAAACAGAAGGTAATCTGCTCCTTTATAAACCATAGACACATAGGCAGGATGGAAAAACAGTTGTACAAAATAGTCAAAAAGAAAGGGCCAATGTACTTAAATAGAATAGCTGATGTGTTAAACTCTAGGTATTATTCTATGAACTTTTATAAATATTAACCTGTTTAATCCCTGTAATAACCCTTTGAGGTATTACCCTTGCTTTATAGATGAAGAAATGAGCAAAAGTTGTTTAATTTGTCCAAGGTGGTTACTATAGCTAATAAGTGGTAGAGCCAAGATGGTCCAGCTACATACTTAACCTGTATATGTACCCTTCCTTTGATACTAATACAAAATAAGACCAGACTCTAGAAATAGAGATCCCCCAAATCCAGAATTAGTCATTTTCTTCCTTTCACTAGAAGCTCTACCACTCAGCAGACCCTAATTGTTGGTCTTTCACACTCACCTAAAAGATTAGAAATGGTTCTGTTAGAATATGCCTCTGACTCATGAAAAGAAAATGAAGCACCTTGGGCTCAAATCTGGATGCCAGATTGAAAAAAACTTGGTTTTTCAAAACTGAAGCATCCCTCTCGTAGGTACTTTCTTGACTAGAAAATCAGTCATTCTCTTCCTTAATTTTAAGTGAATTAATGTTGATCAAGCATTTAGAATAGTGTGGCACATTTAAATGGAAATAAAATGTATTATAATGTATTATGCCTTATCAACACCATGCAGACCACTTTTCATTTTTTCATTAGTATCAATAAGTCAACTTTTTGCATGTTTTTATATGCACTATTCATATGTAGCAAGGTTGAATCTTGTACTTTTTTACTTTTGTGAAAGGTTAAACATAAGAGGAGAAAAACCTTACAAGTTAACATCAGAAATGATATCTCTACTGATGTGTCAGTTTTCTTCAAGTGTTTACTTAATGCTTGAATTTGAAAAGTCCAGAGACAGACAACATTAAAATATTTGATAAAATTGAAAATCCTGTAATGCATTTTTATAGTGAGTCAACTTTGATTCAGTCTTTTTTATAATGATTTTACTCTGAATAAACTCGCTGATCTGTACAATCAATCCATGAAGTAATACTATGGAGTATGGATGATAAAACTAGCCCCTAAAATTAGCTTTTACTTCTTTAGGCTGACCTCAACCAAACCTATACTGAGGGTTGGGTGGGTATCTTAAAATTCAAGAATGAGAAGTGGATAAAAAATTTCGTCTGGGGCTGGAGTTATAACTCAGTGGTGGAGTGCTTGCCTAACACATGTGAGGCACATGTTTATTTTCATGTGGTACTGAAGTTCAATCCTCAGTACCACATGAAAATAAATAAATATAATAAAGGCATTGTGTCCATCTACACAATATATATATATATATTTTTTTTAATTTGTCTACCCATCCATATTTGAAAAGTATGAACCTAGCCAGGCCTGGTGTTGCATACCTATAATCCCAGCTGCTTGGGAAGCTGAGCCAGGAAAATCACAAATTCAAGCCCAACCTTGGCAACTTAGTGGACTGCTTAAAAAATAAATAAAAAGGCTTGAGGATGTAGCTTATTCATAGGGTACCCCTGGATTCAACACCCAGTACCCAAAAAAAAGAAAAGAAAAGAAATTAGGAAATGAAGGCTTTCTAATAGCCAGAAGTTTTGTTTAAAATTCATGTTGACACACAGGAGAATCTGTGCTAATTATATAACCTGAAATTATACTAAGTATCTCTTGACAGACATTAATCTGTACCATCAAAAGAAATTTCAATGGGGCAAGGTAGTGCATGCTGTAATCCTAGGTTCTCTCAAGACTGAGGGAGGAGGATTTCGAGTTCAAAGCTAGCCTCAGCAAAAGTGAGGCACTAAGCAACTCAATGAGACTCTGTCTCTAAATAAAATACAAAATAGGGCTGGGGATATGGCTCAGTGGCTGAGTGCCCCTGAGTTCAATCCCTGGTACCCCAAGAAAAGAAAAATTTCATCCAACATTCTGTTGGTTTAAAAAGCCAAAAAAAAAAAAACAGAAGAATCCATTTTAACTTTAACAACTGAGAAGTCTAAAGATATCATTTATGAGTTCAAAACACCATTGCCTTTGTAAGAATACCCAAGTCAGCTACACTTTAAAAAAAAAAAAAAGTCTTTTACCTCTCTTTGAAGTCTTTGAAATCTTTAAGTGTTTTTAAGTTAAGTTCATTTCAATGGAAATGAATTTACAAAACATGGTCAATTAGTAGTCCTCATGCTGTGCATTCAGATCACCTCTGAAGCTGTTTAAATTTTCAATGTTCACATCATATATACTAGACCAATTAAATCAGAATCTCTGCAGGTGAGGCCCAGGTATAAGATTTGTTAAAGCTGCCAGGTGATTCCAAGATACAGGGGAGCTTTTGAACCACTCTTCTAGGTACTGTTACTTAAGTGCTTCACTTGGTTCTGCTCCATTGCTTTTTTTTTTCTCCCTCTCTTGGTACCAGAGATTGAACTTAGGGTGCTTAACCCCTAAAGATTGGGATACCTTTTTTATTCTTCTACCTTTGTTTGATGAAGAATATATTCCAACTTTATTATTGTTTTTATTTTGGTTTGGTTTGGGTATTGGGGATTTAACCCAGGGGTGCTTTACCACAGAGTCACTTCCCCAGCCCTTCTTACTTTTTGAGTCAGGGCCTCACTAAGTTGCTGAGGCTAGCATTGAACTTACAATCCTCTTGCCTCAGCCTCCTGGGTCACTGTGATTTCAAGCATACACCACTGTGCCAGGCTCATTATTGTTTTAATCTTATGATCAAACTCAGGGCCTCTCACATGCCAGGCAAACTATCTACCACTGAATTACACCTCTAAGTCCTATTATTCTCATCTTTTCTGTTGTTACCATGGATTAAACCCAGAGGAACTTTACCTCTGAGCTACATTCCCAGTCATTTTTATTTTTTCACATAAAAACTATTACAGGTATGTGCCACTAGGCCCACTTCAGTTCTATTTTAGAATGATATCTGAACTGCTCTACATGAGTTGTATTGTAGAGTATAATCAATTGTAGGGTTTATATACCTGCATTACATATGTATTTCACCTTGACAGTGGCTTCCTTTCATTTTCATGCCTCTTCTATTATTTTGCATCTTCTTTGAGAGAGAGAGAATTTTTTATTTATTGTTTCAGTTTTCGGCAGACACAACATCTTTTTATGTGGTACTGAGGATCGAACCCGGGCTGCACGCATGCCAGGCGAGCGCGCTACCGCTTGAGCCACATCCCCAGCCTGTATTTTGCACCTTCTAATCACAATTACCTCTCTCTCTTCCAAATCATGATTTTTGCTTTTCATGAGTCTATTCTTCTACATTTTAGCTTTTAAGTACTTTTTATAGATAATCTTTGTTTTTCCTACATTTTTTGTTTCTCCTGTAAAAACACTTTCTAGGTAAGTGTCCTAATATGGCTTTGAGAAAAATAGTTTAGATCAAAGAGCTTGTTCTAAATAGTTTACCATGACTTTCTCCAAAATGTTTCCTGTTTGTACATACATCTATTACAGATATCACACTGTCTTACTGGGCTGTGAAATGTAAACAAGGACAGAGTTTACTCTTGTCAAGAGTTAAAGCAGTACCTATCACATAGTATTTATCTGCATGTTATAAATGAAATAAACTGACAAAAATTACAGCTTGCTACCAGAGTTTATGTTCTTACCAGAAGTGGGTATAATACTTCTTTGAAATTCAAATTTAAATGAATATGAATAGGGCCATAGTGACTTTTTTTCTTTTAATCTTTCCCAGGTTTGTATTTCAACAGTCAGAAAAATTTGCAGAGGTAGAAAACAAATACCAGTTACTGAAAATGGAAAGCAAGGAGTTCCAAGGACTTCAAAGTGAAATCAGTTTAATTTCAGAAAAGGTAATTATTAATTTATTTGGGGAGACTTTCCCATTTTACTTCTCTTCTAGCCTTCCTTTATGCCAGCTCAGAACTTCTTTCTTCCTGCCTGTTAAACTGTTACTATTTCAACTCACTGATCTTCCTACCTCTTGACATTCTTCCTCTGATCCAATTTGGATTTATATTGCACCTTAAAAGGACATGGATTTTTATATATAACAATGTCTACTGTTGAAAAAGACCAGTATGCATTTGCAAAGCCCTGGGTTCGATCATCACCACTGCAAAAAAATAAATTTAAAAAATTTAAAACTTAAAAAAAGTAAAAAACTGATAGGTTCATATTGATATGATGTTAATTTTTTCAAGTGTCAGGTTACCCGAGCAATGAAAACATGGTTGAGCTTTACATATAAAATTAGAATATGAGTAGCACTTATAGATCATCTATCATTTTCTTTCCACATTTTAAGAATGTATGTATATGCATATAAAAATAACAGGTCTGTCAGAAAAAAAAAATAACTAGCCTAAACATAAGTTTTGATTCTATAGCCGGAGTTCTAATGAAAATTAAAATAACACCTTGTAGGGGCTGGGGCTGTAGCTCAGTGGTAGAGTGCTTGCCTGGCATGTGTGGGGCCCTGGGTTCAATCCTGAGCACCACAAAAAGATAAAGATGTTTCTTCAAATTGCAAATGATTTCCAGCAGATGCATTATTTACTGTGATTCTTAGAAATATGAAACCATCTTGTCACTCCCACATCTCTCAGAAGAGGATCCACTGTGATCATGTGGGCTGTATCTGGCTAGCAGTGACCAAGCTATCACTGGGAAACACATTTGTTCATCTATCCATCACTAAACCTTTACTCATGTTATCAGCGTGTGGTTGGCACCAGGGTGGTAAAGATGTTAATATAGACAGACATGATGGAGGGTCTAATTCCCTACTGCCTCATGAGAAAGATGAGCACATAATGCCCCAGAAGAAAAAAGTCATGAATGAAAATTGAGTGATTTATGCATGCCAGAGGATTCCATGGAAAAGGTGAGCATAATGGGCTTCTGGGAAGAAACTGAAAAGGACTTGGTATTTTGACATACGGCTCAAATTGGAATCTGGTTATAAGCACTCTGGAATACTGAAAGAAAAATTTCAGGTACTAGAATTCATATATTTAACTAAAAGCTATTGAAAATAAATTTTGAACAAAGCCAGATTTCCTTTTTAAATAAAATATTTTGGTGACAAAAAATTTTTGAAATATTTTAAAAATATCATCATTGAATCCAAGAAGTATTCAGTCTTTTTATAGTTCTTTTCTAGGAGTATTTTAATAATAGCTGCCTTTTCCCAAAGCTGGCCCTAAAAGTCAGCATAATGCAGTAGGAGGGAAAAACAACTAGAGGTGGGCTCTCATCACCATTCGGTTACTTGGAACAAATTACTTGAACTTCCCTTGGCCTCTATTCAACATTCATTATGTGAGAAATAACAGGATGAGATATATATGCAAACTGTTTAAAAACTTTCAGCTACAAATAATGGTAAGGTATTGGCTGTTTTCAAAAAAGTGAAAAACTATTAGAATATATTGGCAGCCATAAATGCTAGTTACTGTGATGTATTAGTTTTCATTCGCTGTGACAAAATACCTGAGAAAATCAACTTACAAGAAGAAAGATTTATTTTGACTCATGACTTTGAAGGTTTCAGTCCATGGTGGACTGATTCCATTGTTTCTGAGCCAGTGGTAATGTTGTAGTTCACTGTGGTGGAAGGTGTGGAAGGAGCAAAGCTGCTCACATCCGAGCATCTGGGAAGGAGAAAGAGGAAGAGTGAGGAAGGGGCTAAGAACAATATATAGTCACCCAGGACTTGCTGCCTGCAAAGACCCACTCCCTCTAACTGGTTCCACCTCCTGCAGTTTCCACCACCTCCCAATAGCCTGGTAAGTTATGAATTCATCAGTAATTAATCCTCTGATAATATCAGAGCCCTCATGATCCAATCACTTTCCAAAAGTCCCACCTCTGAACATTGCTGCAAGCCTTTAACACATGAGCCAAACTATACCATTATAGTGTATCAGTCATTTAATAATTTGCAAATTAAAGCTTGAGATTATTATACTGAAAAATAGATTGTTTACTTGGGCTATATTGCCTCAAGATTACAGTGATGTTCTGATGAACAGCTTACACAGGAAATCATCTTAGATTAAGATGCTCAGTTCTTCAAAATACTGCTAATTACCAACATACAAGTATATCTCAGAATTGGTTTTTAAAGGAATTTGTATTATGGCTACATGAGTGCATTAAAATAGTTTTTAAAAAACATTTCAGAGTGGTCTTATCTTATTAGTTAGTATTATTATTGCACATTGTTCCCACCTGTCACTTGGAAATACTATAGGTTTTGAATGGGATGAGCCCAAAAGGCTTTTATAAAGTCTGCCCTTCTTCCTAGGCATCAACAAATGTGTTTTATGTTCTCTGAGAAATGGGGACTACAAAAAAACACAAGACATGTATCTCTTCCTGAAAGGTCTTTAGAACTTTCAGATCTTCTTTATCTAATTTATCAGTCTACTAATGAGTCAGACTTCAGAGTCACTTTTAAACCTTTCTTTATTGTACTCCTGACTTATTTCTCCTCTACAATCTTTTGCTCCTTGGGTTACTTCTGTCACAGTGAGATAGGTGAGCTCTCAGACAAAGAAAAAAAGAAACCTTTACTAGATTAGAGACCCAAATCTAGGAGCATGACCAGCTATACTTGTGTCTAGTGAGATGATCAAAACTTCCAGCGTATGATTGCACCAGATCAATTAGAACAAAAGCATAATCAATTTAAATTTTAAATATCACTAGATTCAAGGACCTGGGGCTGGGGATGTGGCTCAAGCGGTAGCGCGCTCGCCTGGCGTGCGTGCGGCCCGGGTTCGATCCTCAGCACCACATACCAACAAAGATGTTGTGTCTGCCGAGAACTAAAAAATAAATATTAAAAAAAAAAACAAACTCTCTCTCTCTCTCTCTCTCTCTCTCTCTCTCTCTCTCTCTCTCTCTCCTCTCTCACTCTCTCTTTAAAAAAAAAAAAAAGGACCTATACAATGTACCCACAAATGATTTATAGCTAAACTGCTTAAATTGGAAAAAACATTCTGAATGCCAAATATCAAATGATTGACATGGGATTTGATTTTCACAAAAGCGTACCTGGGAATCTGCAAGAAAGTACTACATATAGTCAGAGAGCTCAACTCTGGGTGTATTACTCTTCTTCTTGCCTCATGAGAAAGATGAGCATATAATGCCCCAGAAGAAAAAAGCCATGAAAACAAGGGGCATCCACACCCTGCCTTTGGGATATATCTATCTTTGCTTTACTGTCTTTTATAAATGCATTGTCAATTCTTTTCAGTGGAGTAAGTCAAGAGCCCACCTGGGCCAAGTTGAGGTCTCACTGCACCCTTGGAAGGACCTCCTCATACCCCTATTTGGTGACAGTGACACTAATCATAGCCCATTCTGATTTGTTGTTAATTTCTTTGTCTCCCTTACTCCTTGTAGAGCAAACACTGCATCTTTTATTGCTATTTTTTTAGCACCTAGAAATGAAACTAGCTCATAGAAGACGCTGGATAGATCTTATTGAGACTATAGAATATATAATACAGAAGATCCATAATACTTTCCCCCTATCAAATTTGAAATCAGGAACTATGCTGTGTTTATATTTTATAAAATTTCTAGCACTAGCTCTGGCACAGAGTGAACATTCAAAAATTTTGAACTATACTTTGGAAAGTACATTAATAGATGCTACAATAATTCCCACTCTCAGGCTTATGGCTATGGACGTTTCTTTAGAAGCTTAAGACTCCAGGTGTGGTGGCTGAAGCCTCTTATCCCAGCAACTCGGAATGCCGAGGCAGGAGTATTGCAAATTCAAGGCCAGCCTGGGCAACTTAAACTTAGCAAGGCCCTGTCTCAAAATAAAAGGGCATACTCAGTAGTAGAGCACCCTGGGTTCAATCTCAGTACTACCCCCCCCTCCAAAAAAAAAGAAAGTATTAGGAAGCATCAACAAAGAAAGGTATTATTGTACCATACTGTGCATAGTAGTTTTTTAAAAATTTAAGTGATAGTAGTGTGTTGGATTATTTAGAGAGGAAATGACTGGAAGCAGATATTTAGATAATACTTCTTTTATAATATATCTTTTCTTGATCTTTGAAGTCTGGGTTGAGTCTCCACCTAGGTGCTTCCATAGATGGAAAATCACTGTTATAATGCAGATAAATGCATTTTTCCCCAGTTAAACTAAACTGCTTAAAGGCAGAACTGTGTTATGTCTTTAACACAATTCTACAAACATTTGATATATTAATGATCATTTCTAGGCATTTCTATAATCTATGAAGTTATTATCTATGTGAATATAGACTTAATTAAGACCAGGACTGGTCTTCATAGTCCAGATATATATGAAGAGGTGTAGCAGGAGCTTAATATCAGTTGCTGATACTTACAACACTTTATCATTTGTGACTTGTCTCACTAAACTTTATTTATTTATTTATTTTTGCATTACGATTCTTTATCACTAAACTTTTTTTTAAATTCATATTTGCTTTGTGAGATCTGATTCTAGTACCTTATGCATAAAAGGTTGGCCAAGAAAAATTTTTTTCAAGCAGAAACTCTTCCAGAATCATAGATTTTAGGGAAAATAACATATTTTTACACTAAATTGCAATTTCTAAAAAAATCAAATAACCATTAACATGACATCTTAACTAACTCCATTTGAGTGAAAAAGAGGACAGTGTGATACACTTCAGACTTTCTTTTTACATTATGTTTCTCTTGAATATGTTTCCATGGCAAAGCACAAATATCTAGGATTATAGCACCAAGTATGGTGGCAGCTCAGGAGGCTGAGGCAGGAAGATCACAAGTTCAAAGCCAACCTCAGCAATTTAGCAAGGCCCTAAGCAACTCAGTGAGACCCTGTCTCTAAATAAAACACAAAAAAGGCCTGGGGATGTGGTACTGGGTTTAATCCCCAGTACCAAAAAACAAAAAAACGTAGGATTATAAATTTAGGTTTATATTTTTGTGGCAAAGGGCTAATCTGTATTTATTTGTTAAAACAACCATGAAAGTAATAAATGTTTGTCTGTTTGATTCTGACATACTTGAATATTTTAGTCATGAATATTTTAGTCAGAATTTGAACTTGGCATTTATTATGCTCCTAATAGTTAAAAGTATATGTCTCTAATATAAAAAGTATTAAGTAGCCTTGGGAATTGTTTTGTGTTACAAATGCAGCTTGAGTCTACTGAAAGTATCCTGCAGGAAGCTACATCATCCATGTCTTTGATGACCCAGTTTGAACAGGAAGTATCCGGCCTCCAAAGATTCATGCATGACATTCAAAACAGTGAAGAGATGCTCACTCAAAAGATGCAAAAGCTTAATGAGAAATTCCAAAATATTACAGATTTCTGGAAGAGAAGCCTAGCAGAAATGAATGATAATACAGACATTTTCAAATCAGAAGCAAAACATATACATTCTCAAGTTACTGTCCAAATTAACTCAGCTGAGCAAGAAATAAAATTACTCACTGAACGGCTAAAAGAGTTGGAAGATAGCACACTACGAAATATTAGAACAGTAAAAAGACAAGAAGAAGAGGATCTTCTGAGAGTAGAAGAGCAGCTTAGCTCTGATACAAAAACAGTTGAGAAGTTAGAAGAGGAACAGCATGCTCTCCTTGCCAGAGATGAAGATCTGACTAATAAACTTTCCAGCTATGAACCCAAAGTTGAAGAATGCAAGACTCATTTGCCAACAATTGAAAGTGCTGTTCTCTCTGTTCTCAGAGTCTCTCAGGATCTGATAGGAACAGAAAAGAAAATGGAAGACCTCACTATGCAGATGTTTAATATGGAAGATGATATGTTGAAAGCTGTATCTGAAATAATGGAGATGCAGAAAACCCTTGAAGGACTTCAGTATGATAATAGCCTCTTAAAGATGCAAAATGAACTGAATGTTCTGAAAGGAAAAGTTCATGATATTATAACATATTCCAGTACAAGAGAAAAGGGAACTTTAGAAGAATATAAGCTAGAAAATAAAGGAATCGATGATTTTTAAAAAAATCACTGCATGTATTCTGATGAATCATTCAACTATGCATAAATCAATTAGTTCCGTGGTTTTTGAGTTATAGTGTTATGCCTCACTTTATTGGAAAAATGAGAAGTCCACACAATGGATTTATCCACATAATCAAAGCTTACCTTTTTAAGGTCTAAACCTCACTTTAACCATTTTAAATATAATTAAATATAATTAATTCTAAAGTTTATATTTATCTGTCTTTAAGGTGATATACTCAGTTTTTTAAATGTTTTCCCATTAGTTGATGAACATCAATATGAATTTCACCTATTATATTGGATCCAAATATTTTGCTATATCTGGGTACTATTGAAGAATTTTTACAATTCACTGAATGACCCAAATTTGCTATTTTTCAAACCTGTGTTTTCCTTACATCTTTTCCATCACCTGATCTTGCTCAGGTTGGGTAGTAACAAGTCTGCCTCAGTCAGTTCTTCACTTTCCTATGTTAATTCACTGCAGGCTAAGAGTCCAGACAGTCAAGTCCATAGGAATTTTGTAGGGGCTGGGGATAAAGCTCAGTTGCTAGAGTGGTTGCCTCACATGAGGCCCTGGGTTCAAACCCCAGCACCACAAAAAGGAAAAAGAAAAGGAGGAATTTTATCTAAAATAAAGGATAATGTGCCTGAAGATGAGCCTGGGACTTTTCTGTGAATTAATATGCACTCTCTGAAAACTATAAAACCTAGGAAATATTTTACTTTTTGTTAAGGTTCTAAACTATGTTACAAATACTTGCAAGAATTTTTAAATTGAATAAATTCTTACTTAAGGCCTTTCTTATTACTTGTGTATGCTTCAAAGTATGAACTTACAGAATATCTTTGTATACTAGATTTTTTTAAGGTTCTGTGTTAGACTCTTGAGTTTGCTAGATACCTGATCTCCAAATAAATTGGTCTAGTTACAATAAAAATACCCATTAAGCCTGTGGTTTATTTTAAGTGGCAACATAATGATAAATAATGATAATTATGATGACTAAAAGTATGTCATTAAGGATTCCCCAAACTTTTGGGACTAAATTTATTTTACTTATTGACTTTATTTTATCTAAAATTATTTAATGTAGCCAATTACATCATATATTTGCATTGGAAGTTCTGTTCTTATTTCTTTTTGCCAGTAACTATCTCAGTTTTATAGTACAGTTTCAGTGGAATTAGAAATAGTTTTATTATATAATTAGTTTTATTATATAATTTTGCAAGTTTTTGGAAAAATACCTAACAAGTTCTCCATTGGAGTTAAGAAGTCCTGTGGTAGACAGACATTGAGTTATATAAACAAACATCTGTGTGCACTGACAAATTTGTGTTTGTATGCTTTTTTTTAAATGCCAATAAACAAGATTATAAAGTTAGCTGGAACATCATTGTTTCTGACCTCTATACTTTAGGGATAGATGTGATTCCCCGCACCCTCCCCCCACACACTTGGTATTGAACCCATTGGCAGTCTACCACTGAGCTTCATCCCCAGCCTTCTTTTGAGTCAGTGTTTCACTCAATTGCTGAGGCTGGCCTTGAATCCACGGTCCTCCTGCCTCAGCCTCCTAGTTGCCATCACTTCCAGCTGATCTCTTGTGCTCTTCATTTTTAATTAATTGTATGTGTGCCATCACTTCCAGATGATCTCTTCTCTTGTGCTCTTCATTTTTAAGTAATTTTTGCCTATCACCAGATTTGATTCAACTTTACTATGTACTTGTACATACCATATAGTAAGAGTTACTGAAACCTAAGGTGGGCACCATGCTCTATGATAACACAAGGGGAATGAAAACCACTTCTACAAGCATTACATAAAAAACTACTGAAGGGCTGGGGGTGGAGCTCAGTGGCAGAGTGCTTGCCTTGCATGTATGAGGCACTGGGTTCCTCAGCACCACATAAAAATAAACAAATAAAAGCATGCTGTCCATCTACAACTACAAAAAAATTAAAAAAAAAAAAAACTAAAGTGGGGGGGCTGGCGTGGTGGCTCAGTGGTAGCGCGCTCACCTAGCAAGCGTGAGGCCCTGGGTTCGACCCTCAGTACCACATACAAACAAAGGTATCGTGTCCAACTTCAACTAAAAAATAAATATAAAAAAAAAAAAAAAAAAAAAGGGGCTGGGGATGTGGCTCAAGCGGTAGCGCGCTCGCCTGGCATGCGTGCGGCCCGGGCTCGATCCTCAGCACCACATACAAACAAAGATGTTGTGTCTGCCGAAAACTACAAAATAAATATTAAAAAATTCTCTCTCTCTCTCTCTCTCTCTCTCTCTCTCTCTCTCTTTCTCATCTCATCTCTCTCTCTCTAAAAAAAAAAAAACAACTAAAGTGGGGCTGGGGTTGTGGCTCAGTGGTAGAGCATTTGCCTGGCATGTGTGAGGCCCTAGGTTCAATCCTTAGCACCACATATAAATAAAAATAAATAAATAAAGGTATTGTATCCATCTACAACTAAAAAAATTTTTTTTTAATTTAAAAAACTATTGAAGTGTGTGTGTTCCTTTCCGAAGATTTTCCTATTCAAAATATTGCTATTGGATTTAGATATACTTAATTTATCTTTGTTTCTTTTGTTCATGTAGTTAACACAAATATTTGAAATTTCTTAAACTCCCATTTACCAAACATTAAATTCAATCCTTCCTTAAAGGAAAATTGCCAATATTCGAAGATACATTTTTGTATATTTGTAATGGATAATAAACTTTATTATCAATTAACTTATTATAGTCATGAGTCCATTTTTTAAGTTTTTAGCACAAACCAAAGCTTTAAAAAAATACCTAATTTTTTTGTTATCTTTTGAGTATAAAGTTTAAAAATACATTTTTATAAGTGTTTTCTTAAATTTTGCCTAATGACAAGCTGTTGACTAGGTGTACTTTTATATTTTATAATGAAAAATGTTGGTTTAATCTCAGCCTAATTGGAGTCCTCTGAATAACCTATAATCTTGACCAAAGTTTGATCTATGTCATTATTCAGTAATGATACTATAAATTCACCATAAACACTAAAAACAACTCTTATTTCTTTACAAGCTTATCTTATTCAGGTGACAAAAGCTCTGCAAATTTTCCCAGGGTCTATTTGTTTCAATTCAGCTATGAGCTATTAATAGTTAATTAAATCAACTATTGATTAATTTAATTGATTAATTTAATTCTCTCCCAGCTAAGAGAAAAGGATAAAATTAACATTTTGTGTGCCAAACATTTTTAGGAGATTCATATACATCATCATCATCATCAGAATTATATTGAGTGCCTGCTATGATGTGCTATGCTAAGAACTTTACACGTATTACCACTTTTCCTCACTATAGGTTTGTAATTATTACACCCATTTACAAACAAGGAAATTGAGGATCAGCAAAATTAGATTATCACTGCAAGTTCTGTCCAACTCCAGAGGCTGAGGACCTCCTATCATATGATACAACTAGGGAAGGAAAAAAAAATCACAAGAAAACTACTGTCAGTAGAACTATGAAAAAGCAGTAATTCAGACAAACATGTTTGTTCTCTACTATGTTGCCATTAACTAGACTATAAGCTCTTCAAAAGCTCTAACAATTGTTTGGACTTCAGGCATAAGAAGGAGGTATCTTAATTTGAGTAATGCTAGTAAGCTACATTTACTCTACCAGAGTAAATATGTTAGTAAATGATAACCTAGTAATAAAACAAATGAAAGTAAGTCAGCTACTCCTTTTACCCTTGAGAGACTGTGTTTTAGCAAATACACTGTTTAGCAAAAACAGTTTTGCAATCACTACTTGATTTCTTTCCTGCCTGTGGCTACTTCTTATATACCCACAATAATATTTTCACAAACTAACTTCTCTACTTAAAAAAATTTAAAAATTAACACTTTAGGCTACCTTCACCACCTATAGTTAATGTAGTATAAAGCTATTGAGAAAATTTTCAAAATACATTTTGAACCAAAACATACTTGATGGGACAAGGAGGGAGAGTTGCTACCTTGAATTAATTCTCTGCTCCATTTCATCAGTTCATTACGATTCTTTTACAGCTATATAACTGCTTCTTTTTAAAGATGCCATCAAAATACTATCTGAACATATATATTGTGGTTTTATTTCCATTAAATAAAACTATATTAACCAAAATAATTTCAAAAAATGTTTGCAGAGTAAGCCAAATACAATTTAAGGAAGATAACCTATTAAAAAACACATTGAAGAAATACACATTTTAAAAAAATTTTTTTATATCTTTAAACTACATCTTACTTTGTAAAAATGTTTTTCAGCCTGAATATTTGCTTTTCTATTCTTTGTTTTCTTTTGAGTTTTCAATAATCTATTTATTGACATTCTGCTTCCCAAACTAAACTACAAACTCCCCAAAACAGAGTTTGTCCTTGATTATACCACCACATCCTATAACAGTAACATTGTTGAATCCAACTACTTTACTATTAGTAGATTGCTATCAATAGTCTCCTACTTTAAAATATAATGCTTTCATAGAACAAGCTGTCAGTTAAATGAAAAGTCAAACAATTGATATACATGACAAATGAGGTTCCCTTTCCAGAGTAATCACAGTGTATATATCTGTCTTTGGGCATCAAAATTGATGATCTATTTCTAGCATTTTGCATTTGTTCTTTACTTCATAGTTCAGTACATAGTCTACAGGCTTAGTTAATCTTCTAATTGATGCCATTATAGTTTCACCTGACAATTCACATCCTTGCTTTAATTTCAGTTTTGTATATTTATGAGAACTACCTATCTTATGATCAAAATTTAATTTTCTCTTTCTCTTCATTTTATAAACTGATATCACAGTGCAATAAAATTTCAAATATTCAAACTACAGTAAAATATTCAACTTCCCCAATAGTGCTGTAGAGACATATTTAGACACAAAGAGATTATATCAAACTAAAAATCTACAGCCAGCAAAGATACCGATCAACAGAATGAAGAGACAACCTGAAGAATGAAAGAGAATATTTGAAAACCATATGTCTGATAAGGGATTCATATCCAAAATATATAAGGAACTCAAGCAACTCAGTAGCAGAAAACAACTCTTTTTAAAAATGGGCAATGGTCCTAAATAAAGATCTATCAAGACATAAATGATCAACAGGTATAATGAAAAAATTTTCAACATCACTAATACCAGGAAAATGAAAAAAGCTACAATGAGATAACATCTCATACCTATAAAAATGTTTACTATCTAAAAGAAAAAAAGGTATTGGCAAAATGTGGAGAAAAAGAAACACTTTTAGACTCTCGGTGAGAATTTGAATTAGTACACCTATAGGAAAAACATTATGGAAGTTCCTCAGAAAATTAAAAAATAAAACTGCCATATGATGGAAACATTCACTTCTAGGTATGTATCCAAAGAAAATGAAGCCAATAGTAAAAGAGAAAATATATGCATCCCCATGTTCTTTGAAGCAGCATTTTCAATAGCCAATTTATGGAATCAAAATAAGTGTCCGTCAGTGGATGAACAATAAACAAAATGTATATATACACAATGCAATACTATTCAGACTTTAAAAAGAAGATCATTGTCATTTGCAACAGCATGAATAAATCTGGAAGGCATTATGCTGAAAAAAATAAACTAGACACAGAAACACAAATACTACACGGTATAGCATGGTGACTATACTTAATAAATAACATATTATTTACTTGAAAATGGCTAGTAGAGTGTATCTCAAATGTTCTCACCACAAGTGGAGGGAAAAAGTGAAGTGAGGAATATGATCATTAACATGATTTCAGTGTTTACATATTTCAAGACATCACATTGTACTCCATAAATATATACAATTTTATCAATTAAACCTTAGTAAAGCAGAAAAAAGGGCTTAGCCTGGTGGCAGGCACCTATAGTCCCTACTTGGGAAACTAAAGCAGCAGGATCCCTTGGTCCCAAGAATTTGAGACCAACCTTGGCAACATAATGAAACCTCATCTCAAAAATGAAACAGTGCATGCCTGTAATCCCAGCAGCATGGGTGGCTGAGGCAGGAGGATCGTGAGTTCAAAGCCAGCCTCAGGAAAAGCAAGGCATTTTAAGCAACTCAATGAGGCCCTGTCTCTAAATAAAAATACTAAATAGGGCTGGGAATGTGGCTTACTGGTCAAGCGCCCCAGAGTTCAATCCCTGGTACCAATAAATAAATAAAGTAAAATAACTTCCTTTAACCCAGTTTAAACATTATGTAATACATATATGTATCAAGCATTACATGGTACCTCATTAACTGTACACCTTTTATGTTGTCAGTTAAAAATTTAAAAAGTAGAAAGTTTTAAAAACAAAACATACACAGACACACATCCAAAAAAAAAAAAACTTGGATAAAAAGAGAAGCTCTTTTGCCTTTTCTCACCCCCCAAATATACCAAATTTCATCTGAAAGAGATTTTTTCCCTTCTCTAGAAATAGTAAATACTTCACTATCTCATTTAGGGTATTTTAGTTGCTATATAGAGAATCAATGGTATGAAAGTAGTAACTCAGAAAATGTAACATCCAGTAACATTTTATGAAATTTCCTGAATGTTTTCCTTCTTATTCATTAGTAATAAATTGTTCTAAAAGCTCTTACTTTTGAAGCCATCTTTTACCAAATGCTTTCCCAAAGAGCAGAAAAATTATAAATATAGCACGTAAAATTAAGTTGAATTTTAAATTTTGAGGCTTTAATGAATTTAATCATTGTGGTGTTATATTTTCTTATAGTGTCAGAAATGTGAAGCTCTTGTGGAAAAACTGAAGTCGTTTCAAATAATTGTACATCTAAAGCATCTAGAGGAAGAAATTTTTGCAGTGAAATCTTGGTCCAGCAAGATGACTGAAAAACAAGATATACTGAATAACAATTTGACAACTCTTTCTCAAGAAATTACAAAACTAGACCAAAGTACAACTTCCATGGCAAAAGATGTTGGTCTCAAGATTACAACTGTAAAAACAGATATACGACGTATTTCAGGTTTAGTAACTGATGTAACATCCTTGACAGAGTCTGTGCAAGAACTGGAAGCTAAATTAGAAAAAGTAGACAAAAATACAGTGAAAAACATAGGTGATCTTCTCTCAAGTAGTATTGATCGAACAGCAACACTTCGAAAGATAGCATCTGAAAATTCTCAAAGAATTAACTCAGTTAAGAAGACGTTAACTGAGTTAAAGAGTGATTTCAACAAGCACACAGATAGATTTTTAAGCTTAGAAAGTGACAGAGCTAAAGTTATGAAGACAGTGACTTTTGCAAATGATCTAAAACCAAAGATATATAACCTAAAGAAGGACTTTTCCCGGTTGGAGCCATTGGTAAATGATTTAACACTACGCATTGGGAGATTGGTTACTGACTTATTACAGAGAGAGAAAGAAATTGCTTTTTTAAATGAAAAAATATCTAACTTAACTATGGTCCAAGCTGAGATTAAGGATATTAAAGATGAAATAACACATATTTCTGATATGGATGTTTAACATTGTTTAGCTTAGACTGAGATAATCATTTTTTAAAAATGGGACCTCTTTTATGTTGGGATGAAAACCAGTTTGTATTTTATTCTATTTTTCCCAGTAATAAGTTTTTTTTTGAGGGGGGTTCCCAAGATTGAATTCAGGGGCATTCCTCCACTGAGCCTTATCTCTATCCCTATTTTGTGTTTTATTAGAGACAGTGTCTCACTGGATTGCTTAGCACTTCTTTAAATTGCTGAGGCTGGCTTTGAACTTTGAACTTTGAAATCCTCCTGCCTCAGCCTACAGAACCAACGGGATTACAGGCATCCGCCACCACACCCAGCCTAATTTTTTAAACAGACTGAAATTTGAATTTCCCAAACATGCTGAAACATAAACCTGCACCTTTATATAGCAACAACCTTATCCATCACCCTGGCCTACATACTCTTAAACACACATGACCTTATACTAGTGGGGGAAAAGGAGAATCAGCTGGTCTAGCACTGGGAAATCTGGGCAAGGCAGAATCTGAATCCCTACTTATCTCATTGACTGATAGGAAACACAGTGTGTTATAGTTTAAATATGAGGTGTCCCTCAATCATGTGAGACATTACTAGAACATTCAGAGGTGAAATGGTTTTAACTCACTGCTAGGTATTAACTGGATGTTAACTATAGGAAGATAAGGTGTGCTTAGAGAGGTGGGTCACCAGAGGCAGGTGTGTATTTTATTCCTGGTGAGGAAAGCTGTCTTTATTTGCTTCTAGATTGTCACATCCTGAGTTTTCCTATGCCATACTGTTCTACCAGGTTATTTTGCCTCACCTCGCCCAGACCAATGGAGTTCGCCTTCTTTGGACTATGATCTTGGAAACCATGAGCCCTAAATAAATTTGCTCTCTAAAATTGTTCTTGTCAGGTGTTTTGGTCACAGCAACAGAAAAGCTGAATTAAAGGGCTGGGGATATAACTCAGTTGGTAGAATTTATGCACAAGGCCATGGGTTCAATCCCTAGCACCACAAAAAGGAGAAAAAAAAAAAACTGCCTAAAATAGTGTGGTTGGGACCCTAACTGAATAACTATCCCAGCAAGGTATAGTGGCCCACGCCTATAATCCCAGTGACTGGAGAGGCTGAGGCAGGAGGATCATAAGTTTGAAGGAAAGCCTGGGCAATGTAGTAACCCTGTCTCAAAAAAAAATAGCTCAGTGGCACAGCAGTCCTGGGTTGAGTCCAAGTATGGGGGTTATGGGATAGGGGAGGGGACTACTACTCAGGGTTCAGGACTGTAGCATTCATTATCCAGTTAGAGAAACTCAAAGGAATAGCCAAGGAGCTACAGGAAAAGAATCAGCTAAGTAAATCTTTTTTTTTTTCTGTTAATTTTTTTCAGGTGTAGATGGACCTAATACCTTTATTTTATTTATTTTATTTTTGTATGTGTTGCCGAGGATCAAACCCAGTGCCACACACATGCTAGGCAAGCGCTTTGCCACTGAGCCACAGTCCTGGCCCCAGATAAGTAAATCTTTCTGGGTCTTTCATGGCTTTGAGAAACTATGGAAAGAAACAGTAGTGTCAGTCTATTTGGGCTGCTATATAATACATAGCAAAAATTGGACAGATGCTTTCTGCCCCCAGGGGGTCCCTCCCTGTAGCAGCAGAACAAGTGCTTCTCCAGCATCGCAGTACGCAGTACCCATGGCTATCTTCGAGGAGGTGAGCATGTTGGGCTTTGAGGAGTTCAATCAGGCTGTGGAACAGCACCTCGGCAAGACCATTTTGCCTACTTTACAGGTTCTAAGGACACCAAAGGGAAAAGCTGGTGTCCCAAATGTGTGCAGGCAGAACCAGTCATTTGAGAGGGGCTGAAAGCATATTAGTGTAGAATATGTGTTCATCCACTGCCAAGTAGGAGAAAAAGTCTTATTGGAAAGATCCAAATAATGACTTAAGAAAACAACTGAAAGTAATTGCAGTGCCTACGCTACTTAAATGTGGAACCTTCAAAAACTGGTATAATCTGAGTGTTTTCAGGCCAACCTTGTGGTGATGCTGTTCTCTGAAGATTAAAATTTAATGATGGCAATTGTGTTTTGATTTCCTAGTTTGGTCTAGTATAAAAGAAACTACATATTTTAATTCATTGTAGCAATAAGTATATGATGATGTAAAAATTAGCCATGTCTAAACAATAAAGAATGCTTTTTTAAAAAAAAAATGGACAGCCTATAAACAATGTTAAGTTACTCCTCACTGGCAGATTCTCTATCTGGTGAGGGCTTTTTGGTTCATACAGTTCTCCTAGTTATGTACATGGCAGTTCTTTGAGGCCAATTTTATAAGGGCACTTACCTCACTCATGAGGGCTTTTTCATCATCATCAATTCCCAAATGCCTCTCCTCTTAATACCTTGCTGTTGGTTAAATAGGTTTCAACTCATGGATTTTGGATAGATACATTCAGAACACAGAAAATAGGTTACCTAAAACAGGATAGAAGGGGCTAAGCCGTAGAGCACTCACCTAGCATGTGTGAGGCCCTGGGTTCGATCCTCAGCACCACATAAAAATAAAATAAAGATGTTGTGTCCACCGAACACTAAAAAATAAATATTAAAAAAATTCTCTTAGAAAAAAGAGAGAGAGGGTAGAAGGTGGCATCTAGGAGGGGTCAGGGAAGGGATGGGTGTGGATCACAGGGGCCTTGCCAAGCCTGGACAAAGACTGCCTCAAGGTAACACAGCTGATATGTGGTAGTGATGTGAACAGGAGTAGCTAAAGCCTCTACAGAAGGAAGTTCTAACATTTCATACATCATAGGCAATTCCAATCATAAATTCTAGAAAATGAAAATCTAGTAACAGAAAGTGGTTGTCTAGTTTACTAGGATTCTCCAGAGAAACAAAACCAATAGGAGATGATATATGCATAGAGATACATTTTTGGAATTGGCTCACACAAATAAGAGATCAAGTTGTCCCATAACCTGACCTGCCACCTGTAAGCTGGAGAACCAGGAAAGCCAGTTGTGTAATTGGATCTGAGTTCAAAGGACTGAGAACTGAGAGAGCTGATGGTGTATATGCTCAAGAGCAGGAGAAAATGGATATCCCAGGAAAATTCACCCTCTGCCTTTCCATTCCACTCAGGACCTTAATAGATGAGATCATGCCCACCCACATTAGTGAGAGTCATCTTTATTCAATAGGCCAATTGAAATGCTAATAATCTCTTCTGGAAACACCCTCAGAGATATATCCAGAAATAACATTTACAAGTTTCCTGGGCATCCCCCTTACTTAGCTCAGTCAAACTGACACAAAAAAATAACCATTGCACCTGGGATAGAGTTGAAGGGAAGTTAAGATTACAAAGAGGTACAAAGAAATTTTGAATGTTTATCATCCTCATCATTATGATGGTTTTATTGGTAGATACATGCATCAAAACTCACCAGATTGTACAATTTAAAAATGTGCAATTTAGGGCTGGGGCTCAGTGGTAGCCCACTTGCCTGGCATGTGTGAGGAACTGGATTTGGTTCTCAGCTCGACATATAAATAAATAAAATAAAGGTCTATCAACAACAACAAATGTGTAGTTTAGGACTGGGGCTGTAGCTCAGTGGTACAGTCTTGCACATGTGAGGCACGGCATTCAAACCTCAGCACCACATAAAAATAAAGAGATTGTGTCCATCTACAACTAAAAAAATATTAAAAAAAAAAATTGCAGCTTATCAGGGCATGGTTGTGCACACCTATAATCCCAGCATCTGGGGAGCCTGAGATAGGAGGATTGGGAGTTCAAAGCCAGCCTCAGCAAAAGTGAGGTGTTAAACTTTAACTCAATGATAAATAAAATATAAAAAAATAGGGCTGGGGATGTGGCTCAGTGGTTGAGTGTCCCTGAGTTAAATCCCCAGTATCCCCCCCCAAAATAAATAAAAATGTGCAGTTTAGAGGAAATCAATCACTCTTCAATAAAATTATAAAAGAAAAAAATACAAAAAGATCTTTTTAAAAAAAATCCACACAATATTAGCCCCAGTTTCAAATGCCAAACATAAAGGATGTCTAGATGCAGAGTTAGGTACCTAAAAAGGAGTATTAATTACCATACCAGAGCAGCTCATCTCTAAGCCTTGGTTTTTGCCATAGAAGAGGTTAAACATAGACTCCAACTTTCCTTCAAACTACTAACCAGAAAATGTTTTATGTATCCTTTTATGAAAAATTGAGTCATCATTACCAGAACCTTCTGTATTAATGAGGTTTCTCCAAAAAAATAGAAACAATAGGAATGTTTATGTACATAGATTTTTTATAGGCAAATGGCTCACATGATTATGGATGATAGCAAGTCCCAACTTTGCAGGGTGACTCATTAGCTGGAGACCTTGGCAAGAGCTGATGTTGAAGTCTGAAGGCCAGCTGCTGGCAGAATTCCTTCTTGCTCAGGAAGGAGGTCAGTCTTTGTTCTATTCAGGCCTTCAACTGATTGAATGTGTATTGCCACCCACATTATGAAGGGCAATCTGCTGTACTGATTTTTTTTTTTAAGGGGCAGCTGTTTGTTTGTTTTTTTTTTTAAGAGAGAGAGAAAGAGAGAATTTTATTTTTTAGTTTTCAGCAGACACAACATCATTGTATGTGGTGCTGAGGATCGAACCTGGGTCGCACGCATGCCAGGCGAGCGCGCTACTGCTTGAGCCCCATCCCCAGCCCATGCTGTACTGATTTAAATGTTAATCTCAGCCAAAAAACATTCAAAAATATTCAGAATTACTGGAGCGAATATCTTGGTACCGTGGTCCCTTCAGGTTGAGACAAAGTTAATTATCACATCTCAACACACTCTCCCTTTTAAGGAAGGCTATGAGATTTAGCTTATTAGTAAACCAGTTATCTACCTCTGACATGTGTCTGTTCCACCTTTGTCTATTATTCAGACTCTTAGGCCACAGGTATAGCTCCAGAACAGGTTGACTATTCCTTTTCCTTCTCTATTCAAGTTTAGCTCTTAGATCAACTAATGGATCCAGGACTACAGCTCTTCCTCTAGATAGGAAGCAGATACATTTTCCTTTAGTTGTTTCATTCGTTTGAAAACATTTATGAAACAATATATCCAGAACAGGACTGGTGCTTCAGACACACAGCTAGGTAACTATTGGTTATTATTAAGTGTTCCTGATCTCACAGAATTGTCAGCTAAAAGGGGGTTTAGTTAATGCTCTGGTTTTAAGAAACAGTAAACAATTATACTTTTTTAAAAAAAAATGCATGTAATCCTAGCAACCTGAAAGGCTGAGGCAGTAAGATCATAAGTTCAAGGCCAGCCTCAATAATTTAGCAAGACCCGACTCCAAATAAAAAATAAAAAGAGCTAGGGATGCAGTTCATGGTAAAGCACCCTAGGGTTCAACAAGATTTGTCAGGCATCAAACACTTCAGTAATATTATGGATCTATTTCAAAAATCCTATCACAAAAATATTAAATTCACTTTAAAATATGGCCAAAACACTTCACAAAGCTTTCACACAGTAGTGATTTAATTAAGCGGTTACTCCATTTTCTGTTCAATTTTGTTGTACCTGTCATTCAGCGGGAATAATTTAGCAAAACCAAGCTTGGTTTGAATTGCTCTGAAAAAGACAATTCAATGCAATGCTACCTTTTCCCTAAATTACAACACAATTCAACTAAACTACCATTCTCCTGGGTTTTACTTCATGGAATTGATATTAGAAATTTTATTAAATGTTAAAAAAAAACACCAATATGTATGCTATTAAAAGTTCCTTATTAGAATGTGTATTTTTTTAAAATATTTATTTTTTAGTTATTGGCGAACACAACATCTTTGTATGTGGTGCTGGAGGATCGAACCCGGGCCGCACACATGCCAGGCGAGCGTGCTACCGCTTGAGCCACATCCCCAGCCCCTAGAATGTGTATTTTTATAATTAATAAACTTTAAATCTGAAATGAATGAGAACTCGCAAAATTTTACTTGGATTTTGAGGATGAAATGGCTTATACTTATCATTCATGACTTGAAAATACATCTAATTATAGAGAGCAAGCAAATATCCAAAAATAAAACCTGTTATCTCTTGAAAACAATACTTGAATCCTGCAATTCTGGCAGTGGAAATTCCTCATGGTGGGGAAGGTAGCTGAACTGTAACTGGAATAGTTTTTAGGTCCACCATTCATTTTGGGGTTGCTACATCAATGTTATTTCTAATTCCAACTTGTGGCTGACATTGCTCCCAGCAACAGAGTCTACCCTTATTTTCCCTTAAATCTGGATTTTTTTTTTTTAATTTTTATTTATTTATTTATTTTTAGAGAGAGAGGGTGTTATTTATTTTAGTTTTCAGTGGACACAACATCTTTCTTTGTATGTGGTGCTGAGGATTGAACTCCGGGCCTCAGGCATGCCAGGCGAGCACACAACCGCTTGAGCCACATCCCCAGCCCCCAAATCTGGATTCTTATAACCTAGAGTATGATGGAAGTTGTGTTGTGTTAAGGTGACCTTGAAAGTCAAGTCCTAAAATTGTCAGCTTCAACTTCATTCCACCAGAGCCCTGAAAGGCCCACCAAGGCAAGGTATTCTGAGGCTTCTGAGCTTAGATGCTATGGAAAGGCTGAGGCACTAACAAGGTTAAGAGCACCTTTCCAGCCCAGAAAAGTGAAAAGCTTAAGACCTTCATAAGACCCACAGCCAGAAGAATCCAGCAGATACTCCTGAATTTCAAACCCAAAGGAAGTTTGAGATATTATACCATTAAATGTGAGCACTGTTCTACAACAATAACTAACACACTGTTAATACTGTAAAGTACCACAGCCACCACGTGGTTGGGCTAATAAGACTCCTTACTCTACCTTTTAATACTTTGCATCAATGAGATAAGGTCATGATATAAAGTTAACATGCAACTAGATGTATCTGGCTTCTAAATTTAGTTCACTAACCTTAGGATATGGAAGAACATTTCTTTTTCTCACTTGAAAACTTAGAAATTTCTTATCTGAAGTCACCATCTGTATTAGAGCTTGTTTAAAACTACCCAGACACTATACCTAACAACCTCAAGGTAAAATGTATTCACTTAGTTCGGTTTTCAAGCAGCAACTTTTTTTGAAAACCAAAACCAAAATGGTTTAAATTTCCTGTAATTTATAAACTCAGATTTGTGTGAAGAGAATTAGGTTGTCAAATATCAATTGTTTTGGTCCTTTACTATCATTCTGGGAATTAGCCTAATTTGGATTACCTTCTTTTACTAAAAAAGGATCAACAAATAAATTAGCATTAAAAATAGTACAAGTTGGGGCTGGGTCTGTGACTCAGTGGTAGAGCACTTGCCTAACACGTGAGGTACTGGGTTCAATTCTCAATACCACATATAAATAAATAAAGAAAATAAAGGTCCATCAACATCTACCAAAAAAAAAAAAAAAAATTGGGCTGGGGATGTGGCTCAAGCGGTAGCGCGCTCGCCTGGCATGCGTGCGGCCCGGCTTCGATCCTCCACACCACATACCAACCAAGATGCTGTGTCTGCCGAGAACTAAAAAATATTAAAAATTCTCTCTCTCTCTGTGTCCGCCGAGAACTAAAACAAAAAATTAAAAGATTAAAAAAGTAGTATAGACTGCTAGGTATGGTGGCACACACCTGTAATCCCAGCAGCTCAGGAGGCTGAGACAGGAGAACCATGAGTTCAAAGCCAGCCTCAGCATTAGCAAGGGGCTAAGCAACTCCGTGAGACCACATCTCTAAATAAAATACAAATTTGGGCTGGGGATGTGGCTCAGTGGTTTAGTACCCCAAATTCAATCCCTGATACTCACCCCTCCAAAAAAAAAAAAAAAAAGCCTCCAGGCTGGCCTGGGTTGTGGCTCAGTGGTGGAGGGTTTGCCTCACATGTGTGAGGCCCTGGGTTTGAGTCTCAGCAATGCATATAAATAAAGAAGGTTCATAACAACTGAAAAAAAAAATTTTTTTTAAATAGTACAGGCTGTGAAAATTTGATTTCATGCTGAAATTAGTTAGTCAAACCAAAAATGAATAGCCATATCTAACTACTAAATCACATTTTTGAAGATTTAGAATGTCTCCTTAAAATGGAACTTTTTGAATGAGAAAACTGGAGACATGGGCTGAGGTTGTGACTCAGTGGCAGAGCATTTGCCTAGTATGTGTGAGACACTGGGTTCAATCCTCAGCACCACATAAAAAAAATTAGCAAATAAAATGAAGGCATGCTGTCCCCATCTACAACTACAAAAAAAAAAAAAAAAAAAACTGAGACGCGACACTTTATAAATACAGACTAGTCAAACACCAATGGTTAGTTTGCTTTTTTCCCCCAGGCGGTCTTAATTCATACTTAATTCTTTCCACCTATTTCAGGGTTAAATCTTTAAAAACACTATAGTTTTAAAATAATTATTAACATGTTGGGCACAGTAGCACATGCCTATAATCCCAGCAAATTCAGAGGCCGAAGCAGAAGCAAAAGATTGCAAGTTCAAAGCCAGACCAGACAATTTAGCAAGACCCTGTCTCAAAGTAAAATTAAAAAGCTGAGAGGCAAAACACTCCTGGATTCACTCCTTAGTACAATACAACAACAACAAAAAACAACTCTCACAGATAAATCACGAACAGATGGGTTTATTTCAGCAGTTAAGTTTGAAACTCTTGCCTTAAGCAAGGGTCCTACAGTGATTATATATCAGGAATTTCCTACACTGTCAAATATATAAAAGTTCCTTTTGCACTTTCTTCAACACTGATCAACAAGCAGATTCAGTCCATTTACTTTGATTCTATTTACTGAGTTAACCCAAGCTTCTTCTTCAGAGACTCTGGCATCTCAGGTGGAGGAGGGCGAGGGAGCCTGAAGTAGACCTTCACAGAGTCATAGATGAACCACTGTAGTGCAGTAAGAGTACCAATCATGATGATACGGGCAAAGAGTCCCTTCCACACACCTGGTTCAAACAGGAAATATGAATGAAAAAAAAATGCAATATACCCAAGTGTTGTTCTTTCTCTAATCAGGGGGGAAAAATTCACCTTACCTTTAAATCCAAGTCTCTGAAGGACTTGAGAAGCACTGCTACCTTTCTCTTTATTCAGCACAGACACTACAGAATCAGCAGGGTGAGAAACAATTGCACAAAAGACTCCAGCTGAAAAAAAAAAGTCAAGATAAATGATTCAATATGGATCAATTAAAAAAAAATTCAAATCCTAGTCAGCCTCCCTTTTCCATGCCTCTGAGAATAAACTTATAATTTTATTTAGAAAACCAGATTTTAGCTGGACATGGTGGCATAGGCCTATAGTCCCACTACTCGGGAGGCTGAGGAAGGTGGTTCTCTTTAGCCTAGGAGTTCAAGATGTCGGCAACATAGTGAGACCTCATTATTAAAAAAAAAAAAAAAGAAAGAAAGAAAGAAATAAAGAATTCAGGTGAGACTGGTGAGATTATAAAGCAGTCTATTCTATGTAAAAATGAACAATTCTTTCAGTTTTTATTAGATTTTAGTCAATACTTCTTTATTAAAAATTTGTTGTGGGCTGGAGTTGTGGCTCAGCAGTAGAGCGCTTGCCTCGCATGTGTGAGACCTGGGTTTGATCTTCAGCACCACATAAAAATAAGTGAAATAAAGGTATTGTGTCCAGCTACAACTAAAAAATAAATATCTTTAAAAAAAAATCTGTTGTCGCTGGGGATGTGGCTCAAGCGGTAGCGCGCTCGCCTGGCATTCGTGCAGCCCGGGTTTGATCCTCAGCACCACATACAAACAAAGATGTTGTGTCCACCGATAATTAAAAAATAAATATTAAAAATTCTCTCTCTCTTTAAAAAAAAATCTGTTGTAATCATGGCAACTTATCAAGATCCCATATCTCAAAATAAAAAATGAAAACCGATGGAATGTGACGAAGTGGTAAAGCGCCCCTGGGTTCAATCCCAGGTACCCAAAAAACAGTTTTTGATAAATTTTTTGTAAAATGGTGCAGATCAATACATATATTCCCAAGTCTAACCATAAAACAATCCTTTTAGATTAGTTAGAAAGTACTTATGAATCCAAAGGACATATAAAATGTTATGGGAAAATGGACACAATGGTGCATGCCTATAATCCCAGCGGCTCTAGAGGCTGAAGCAGGAGGATCATGATTACAAAGCCAGCCTCAGCAACTTGAGGAGGTCCTAAGCAACTCAGTGAGACCCTATCTCTAAAAAAGGGCTGGGGATGTGCCTCAGTGATTAAGTGCCCCTGATTTCAATCCTGTACCCAAAAAAAAAAAAAAAAAAAAAAAAACATGGGAAAACCGCTTTGTAACCTTTGGAATACTTTTTCCCCACAGAAGAGGTCAATAATGAAAACAATTATTAGCCCCTAATTTCACAGAAAAATGTGTTCCAAATAACTCTTACCTATGTAACCTGCCACAAACGTTACAACTAGCTGTTCTGCCTTTGTACATTCACTTCGGGGCTTAGGAACCACAAACTTGTACAATGCTTCAACAGTACGTTCAAAGCAGGCAAACTTCATCATGGTGTATGGTATCTGTCTCATCCAGAGAGGAGCAACTCCCTTGTAGAATCTAGGAAATTAGGAGACTTATTTATACATTTGCATATGTTAATCTAGCTGATATTTTCATCATTAACTTAAGTGTCCGCACACCAATCGAGTCCTGATAGTAAAAAATGACAGCGTAACTGCATGCCATTTCCATCAGAACCTTAGACTAGCATGCAGGTATATTGATCTCACATGCCAATGACTCAAGCACCTTTGACTATACAACCAAAAAAGTTGCCGGATGTTCTTTGACTGGAAACTACAAGAAACAAGAAGTTTACAAGTAGAACTCAGCCCAAGACTCATCCACAAAGGTGGATCTAAGGAAGCATGTTGTGGCCTGACTACAGGCAAATTCTTAACTATGAATGGATCACATGAGTTCTAACAAGTTCTCTCAATAGCAAATAGTAAATATTTGGGCCAAACAGTAAGTGTTTGGGCTTAATTCAGGGCTCAAACCATGTACTAACAGAACTTTTGCCCCTAGAATTTAGGTTCTAGACATGGGTAAATAAGACATTAAGGACTGGTGTTGTGGCTCAGCAGTAGAGCGCTCGCCTCACATGTGCGAGATGCTGGGTTCGATCCTCAGCACCACATAAAAGTGAATAAGTGAAAATATAGGTATTGGTCCAACTACAACTAAAAAAAAATTAAATATTAAAAAAAAAGATAACATTAAATAACATAATAGAGACAGTAAGTCTCCTGGGCTTAATGCTAAGCAATGAAAGTATTTTTAGCCAAGTGTTTACTTACGCTTTTAAGCCTTCTTCCTTATACATTTTGGGAGCTGCATCCCTCAAAGTGTTGGCATAACCTGGTTGGGTTTGAATCCGAACTTTAGTAGCTTCCATAGGAGCCAGGGCAATGTCAGCAAAGAATTCAGCACTGGCAGAAGCAGCCAAATACAGTGATGTGCGCCAGAGATAGGCGTTCTCCTAAAAAACAAAACATAAGGAGGCATGTAAATTGCTGGAGCATTGGCTGTTTTCAATTTAAGTGATAATTTCAGACCTTTGTATTTATCACACAGTCCCTAGATAACACACAATATGAGACTTAATATATGTTGTATCTCATAAGTTGTAACTTCATGAACCAAATGTGAACATTTTTTGAATATCTGGTTGCAAGGTATATTAGCCCTACACAAAGGAATCCTAGAATCCTCCTTTTTAAAAGAAGTGAACCTCAATCCAAATTATTTAGAAAGCAACACTGCAAAAGGAAAAGAGCACTGAAATTTTATGAAATGCTTTTGTTTCTCATCCTGTCTCTGCTAAAACAGCCTATGACTTGAAATAGATTGCTTACTCTTTGGAGGACCATTTCTTCAGTTGTAAAATAAGTTGAGTCAACCAAAAGCTAAGAAATTATTTAAGACTTTCAGTTTAAAAGTTAAATCACGTACCTCACCGAGCATGTTGCTATACAAGACTTTGAAGACTTCATAAAAGCCAAACTTGCAAAGCCCTTGCATAGAGTAGCCAATGAAAGTTGGAGCCCACCCTTTAGCCAAACCACGAACACCATCTTCCTTAAGTGTAACTGAGAATCCATTAAATATGCCTTTGTACTTCTGGGGGTCCACCTTTATGAAAAAGAAGGAAAAAAAATTAAATGCAACAAAGATCTAACACTTCTCATAAATATATAATTTTTTCCCTTTTGGTTCTAAAATAAAATTTCAGTAACTACACAAGGTAAATAGAGTTTTAACACACTATCAGGTTAATATCTATGTCTTTTATAAATAGAAACTTTTTATACATTAAGCTGAGTCATAAATCTTGAAGGGATAGTTAAGAGGGTAAAATTCCAACAACAACAACAACAAAAAAAACTGATGGTTTCTTACCATCTAATTCCCATTATTTTTTCTTTGGTACTGGGGATTGAACTCAGGGGCATTCAACTACTGAGCCACATCCCCAGCCTTATTTTGTATTTTATTTAGAGATAGGGTCTCACTGAGTTTCTTAGAGCCTCACTTTTGCTGAGGCTGGCTTTGAACTCTCAATCCTCCTGCTTCAGTCTCCCAAGCTACTGGGATTACAGGCATATGCCACCATTCCTGGCATAATTCCCATTATTTTTAAAAAAACTAGTTTTGAAGCTACTGTCTTAATAATAGGTAAGTCTGAATTCCTGATATGCTAGTCCTCTAAGCAGATTATAAAGTCTTATGAATTAGACAATAAACGATTTTAGAAGATACATCAATGCAATAAGAATCTCTTTGACTTAAGAAATTAAATTCACTTCCAGAGACATTCAATAAGTTTTAGCAAAGGCACATTTCATATCCATTCTGTTAACAAATGGGAAAAAGCTTATCTCACTATTTCTGCCAGTACTACAAGGGCTGGTATACATCACCTTCCTCTCTCTCCTTCCTAATATTTCACCTCCTTTCTTTTAGGTAAGTAGACTTCTAATCCTGTTTGGGACAAATAAATTTTTGATGTTTGATTATTTTTGTTTCAATAATCTTAATTAAAATATATTCAAATCTTAAGAAAACATAAATAGATATACAAATAACTAAGCCCACAAACTTTTCATACTAAGATATCAAGATCATTTTTTAAAAATTAGGGGCTGGGGTTGTGGCTCAGTGGTAGAGCCCTTACCTAGCACATGTGAGGCACTGGCTTTGAACTTCAGCACCATATAAAAATAAATAAGGATATTGTGTTCATCTACAACTAAAAAAATATTTTAAAAAAAAACTCACATGAACTCTATGCCTTGGTCTTATCAATATTTAAGGACTTAAAAGTCACTTCACATTAGCATACAAAGACTGATTACCTGCACTGACATGTTAACTGCTTGAAGGGTGATTATTTGGGGCATAAAGAACCAGGAGACCTTGAAAGGCTACTCTAGCCAGAACTGAAAACCAGGAGGAAAGAGTCATGCTTTCTAGCAAGAGGCATTCCATGGATTTAAAACACTAAAAATATAAAGACCACATAGTTTAAAAAAAAAAAAAATTAGGGTTTGGTTTCCTACTGAAGCTTCTAGCAAGTTGTAATACCTTCAAATTCTTTTCATTTGGGAAACCCTTGAAGATTACTTAGAATTAAATCACATAGAAAAGATATGCTGAATGTCATCATCTCAATACAAACCTGCATACGACATTTCACTAAATCCAGGGGAACGACAGCAGTGTGTGTCAGCCCACAACTTAAGACCCCACCAAAGCCACACAGTGCATAAAACTTCATGGAGCCATATTCACAACTGTACTCTGTAATAAGATAAGACACACCATGCATTTTAATAAAAAAAACTCTTTTGTTACTGGTCATCAACTTACCTCCTGGACAGTTAGGTTTCCACACAGCCTGTTAGTAGATATCTACATCTTACAACAGCCATGCTTCAACAATATTTTAGTCCAGCATGCAAGACAAACCTGCATTCTGCATTTAACCAGATCTAGAGGAACCAATGCTGTATGTGTTGTGCCACAACTAATAATTCCTCCAAGTCCACAAAGGATAAAGAATCTGCCAGATCCATAGTCACAGCTATACTGTTCTGATTGGGGGGAAAAAAAAAAACCAAGTAAGAACTTCTTTAGAGATGATAAAGGCCATGGTGATGAAAGAAAACTGCTTCCCTGTGAAATAGTACTATCACAGCTAAACAGTTTTGGCCAACATTTAAAATTAAGTGGCTTTCCGTCTATTGCAAATTTCAAGAAATCCACCGTCAAGATCAGATCATTTAAAAATTATTAGGATTTTGGTCTGAGATACTATTGTCTCTTATTTTGCCATATTAATTTTTAAAAATCCTCTACATTAATAGATCCCTCAATTAAAATAAACATCAAATAGCAGCTTCAGAATACAAATGGAACTCAGAGCACCTGACATGTAACAAGCTTGCGAAAATTTCAAAAGTTTACCCCAGCAACTATCAATTACTAACCCCTCTTAATGAACTCCTACAATATAAGCATACACAATTCCTGCAAATACATGTCATATACAAATGTTAGCTTTAACTTATTACATTGAAAGAGAATGAGAGTGTAAGGACTTTTAATCCACACTAAAGACACAACAGAAGCACATGAATGACTGGGGGTAAAAAACAACTTTCCATTTTACAGGCACAATGGAGGTAACATTCTCAGGACTCCTACAATTCCGTTTTCAGGTTTTCTCTGTATATACGCTCCACTGGGATTTAAAACACACACAATTAAATTAGAGCTGGGCCCAACCACCCTGAATCCCAAGAGATAAGCCCAAAGGGATGCCCACCAATTATCTCCTCTGTCTACCTGGGGTCATAAGTCACCTTCTCCACCAGTAGCATTAAAACAAAAAAAAGATCATTTACCCTGCATTAACTAAAGCTTGGGAAATATGAGTTGGGGAAGAATATTTTTAAGAAAATTAAAGAACAGGTGATACAGTTAGAACAATAGGTGGGCAGCGATTAGGAAGGAGACTTTACCCAAAGTCTGCTGACCAGGCAGACTCAAAGAAGAAAAGATAAGAAGCTATTGAAGCCTTGTTTGCCTCTATTCCTTTGGGGACAGAGAGGTCACGGAGGGACGCTGGGCCTAGGCCCTTCCACGCCCTTGAGGGAGGGCCAAGGATCCGACACCAGCCTACTGGGCAAAACGGTAACATCCCAGGGCAAGCAACTGTGGTGCCATACACTGCGGTGCAACGGGCTGGCGCCTTCCCTGTCCTCCAGGCCAGGCCCAGGCCTCAAAGGCAGAGCGGGGCAACAGTGGCCTTGACAACTGCATCGGGACTGTCTGATCTCACCTTCCACAGCGGCGGCTGCCAGGTTGCGGGAACGTCGAGGAGGGCCTGGGGGCCCGGTGGGGCTGCTGCTGGGCCCCGAGAGGCCATCATGCACCAGCTGCAGGTGTGGCGCGTTGAAGGGGTTCGCCCGCGCCAGGTGGACCACGGACGAGTACATCTTCCTAAGAGAGGAGGAAGCGGCGGTTAGAGGAAAAGCAAGGAGCCCGTCAATGTCATTGGGACCCAAAGAGGGGCCTTCTTCCTTCCCGCCTCCGCGCCCTTGAGGAGGTCACGGCGCCTTCCCTAAGAAGCCGTGCCCAACCGGGCCTACTGCCAAGCAGCTGCCCCATAGGGGCTCCAGGATCCGCTCCCAACACCCACCGCGGGGAAGGCCGAACCACACTCACTCCTTAAGATGGCGAACACCCGACCGCTCCCTCGGAAAGGCTGCGGCTCATAGAGGCCGAATGTCCTCCGGGTCCTCAGATCCGTGCCCTTCGCGCGTCGTCAGCAAGACGCACTCAGCGCGTCACTGCGGCACGCGTCGCCTATTGGTAGAAAAGAGCGCGGGGGCCCATAGCGTCATCGCGTTCTCCTAGCAACTCTATCCCCGCCCCCGCCCGCCTCAGCCCTTCCGGCCCAGCTTGTGCGCAGGAGGATTGGTACTGCGCAGGCGCGCATTCCGGGCTGGGTTTTTGAGTTGTGCTTAACTAGGACTCGTGATCTACTCTTTGTCCCTTCACCTTCAGGTGTCTCTCCTTGACTCCAAGAGTTCGGTTCTTTACGTTTGGTTTCCATTATATGGTGATCACCTAAAAAATAAAATAAAATAAATGCTTGACTGTATATTATTTAGGTGTTGCAGTTGGGACATTACAACTTCTGCAATTCTAGTACTTCCTTTTTTAAAGTTTAATTCACTGACATAAACATAGGCCTGTCTCATTTTTCATTAGACTAAGGGAGAATATTTTGAAAGGAAATGTGCAGCAGGAACTCTAAAAAGAGACAAAGATAGCTTGTTGCTTTATCATAGGAGTCTACAAAGCATATTAAAATACCCAATAAATGCTTAACACATGGGGGAACAGAACTGAGCTAGAGTGAAAGTGATAGCTGATTTTTTTTTTTTGTGTGTGTGTGTGTGTGTGTGTAAAATACATTTATAAAATCTTCATTAGACTCAGTTCAGTAAGGAGGAACCTAGTTTAGTTGAGAGTTTAGTAGGGGCTAAATCTATTCTCTAAAGAGGCCACATCTGTGTTAAAAATCCTGCAAACTGTTTTTGAATGACTATAACATCTCAGTGTGGAGAGGAAGAATATTACAGATTCAGATCCCAAATTGACTTTGGCTGTTTTTAGTCTCTTATGCTACTCATTTACTACCAACCACTGTATCTGGTCTGCCAGCCTCCCCAGTGACTACATTCCAGTATTGTTAAACCTAAGTGTCTTTAGCTTCCTATAGGTTCCACCAACTCTATAGCTAAGAATAACAAGAGATAGGGCTGGGGATATAGCTCAGTTGGTAAGAGTGCTTGCCTCACATGCACAAGGCCCTGGGTTTAGTCCCTAGCCCTTAAAAAAATAAAAGATTACATCTAGCTAAGAATGCTAAAATATAACATCTAAAACTAATAGAAGAGATTCTCACTTTTCTCTTTGTTGTATGCAGCCAATATAATTGGTAAAAGTGTTCATTTATGACTTTCTTGTTGTCTGTGACTATCAAACTTCATGTAACCACTTCTGCTACAATTTCAGTTACCCTGAATATGTTGCTCAGGGTAACATAAATTTGTGTTCACAGGCCATGTCACTCATATTTGACTCAGATAACTATTTTCTTATTTCCTTTAAAGCAAAGTTTTTATTCTACAGCAACACCTGTTAAAAATCTTGCCCTTAACATTTTCTTAGCTCTGATAGTTACATTGGGAATTTACTTCATCTTTACTAAACCTGTTTCTTAAATGTAAGAGAGGGGCAGAGCTGGTCTCATTGGCTCATTACCTGTACAATTACACAGGCTCTGATGCTTGGTTCAAGATGCCATTTAAAAACTTTTTGGGCTGGGGATATAGCTCAGTTGGGGTAGAATGCTTGCCTTGCATGCACAAGGCCCTGGGTTCAATCCCCAGTACCAAATAAATAAATAAGTTTTAATAAATTTATGAACAAAGAAGAGTGAACTGGGTGCAGTAGCACATGCCTGTAATCCCAGTGTCTAGGGAGCCTGAGAAAAAAGGATCACGAGTTCAAAGCCAGCCTCAGCAAAAGTGAGGCACTAAGCAACTTGGTGAGAACCTGTCCCTAAATAAAATACAAAATAGCGGGGGGCTGGGGTTGTGGCTCAGTGGTAGTATCCTCATCTAGCATGAGGCACTGGGTTCAGTCCTCAGCACCACATAAAAATAAAATGAAGTTATTGTTCTATCTACAATTTAAAAATATATATTTTTTAAAAAAATACAAAATAGGGCTGGGGATGTGGTTCAGTGGCCAAGTACCCCTGAGTTCAATCCCTGGTTACCACCCCTGCCCCTGCCCCCCAAAAAAAGAACTCTGAATTTTTCATTTTGTATTAGGCCTTGTAAATTTTCTGTTTCTGGATGAAAATAATACATATTGAAGATTTATGAGAATCAGTGAGATAATATCTAACAATCTACAAAACATGCTCTATAAAATCTTAGCTGGGTTGGGGGATATAGCTCAGTGATGCAGAAGGCAGTAGGTTCAAGTTATACAAAATTTCTGGCATGGACTGGGGGTATAGCTCAGTTAGTAGAGTGCTTGCCGTACCTGAGCAAGTCCCTGGGTTCAATCCCCAGCACTGAAAAAAAAAAAAAAAATTAGGCAAGATTTTAAAACTCTCTAATTTCACCTGCTTCAAGAAGGGAGACTGCCACCTAAAATTATAACTGGGGGTACAAATAGGCAGAATCCTAAGTAAGGCCCAATGCAATATATAAAGTTATAAGAATGAGAAAGGCAATATACTTAAAGAGTCACAAGCTGGCTGCAATGCCACACACCTGTAATTCCAGTGATTTGGAAGGCGGAGGCAGGAGGATGCCAAGTGTGAGGCTAGGCTCTGCAACTTAGCAAGACCATGCCTCAAAATAAAAAGGACTAGAAATGTAGCCCATGGGGAAAGCACCCCTGGATTCAAACCCGAGTAAATCCCCCTCAAAGGAGGCACAGATTAAATTTTCATTGACTTCTTTATCAAAAAGCCTCTCATAAGAGCCCATTTCCTCAAGTAGGGTGGACTGCTTTTCAACTTGGCTTTACCACTAAGTAGTGTGTGATCTCAGTCCATCCAAAGACTTGGCAGAAACCTGACCTGAGTTCTGTCACACATGCAGGATTGGGACATTTAGGAAGTATGTGTAGGATGAAGGTGGGTTTGCCAAGAATATGGTTCTAATTTACAGGCATGCTAATTTGTAGTTATCACCAGCATCATCCCGTTCTAGCAACCCTGTCCCACCCCTTCCTATCCTCCATGCCTCACTGCAACACTGCCCTTCCTGCGTAGCAACAGGCCCAGGAAGAATTCAGGAGTAGAAGGTGCAGGAAGGGAAATAGTGGCAGACACAGGTGGAAAAGTGCACAAACACCCACTTCTCCAGGGCCCCACACACCAGGAATGAGGAATTTGATCTTGTGTAGACAGAAGACATTACTAGAGATTGACATTTAAGTGATTCCCAGTATACAGTAATTGCCTCTTTTTTTTTTTACATTTATTTTATTTATTTATTTTTATGTGGTGCTGAGGAACGAACCCAGTGCCTCACACATGCTAGGCAAGCACTCTGCCACTGAACCACAACCGCAGCCTAGTAATTACCTTTTTAAAAAATATATACTTGTTTTTTAGTTGTAGGTGGACACACAATATCTTTTTTTTTTTTTCAGGATTTTCCCAGCGTGTTTTATTCATAGGCATCTGACAGAAGAGGACCTAACAGAGCTTTTAGGAAAAATTGAATTCTCAGTCCACAGTCACTTTCCAGGAACTTCCCAGCAAACAGTGCTCTGCACTGGCAGGATGGAAATCTTAGCAATCTCTCTCCTGCGACACACAATATCTTTATTTCACTTTTACGTGGTGCTGAGGATCGAACCAGTGTCTCACCCGTGTTCGGCAAGCACTCTACCACTGAGCCACAACCCCAGCCCTATGGTAATTACTTTTACTCCTAGTCCCCTTCACTAGCAGCAGACAATATTGTTAATGTTTTCTGCAAATGTTTCTGCTGGAGTAGTGGGTGCCCTTCACCATGGTCTGCAGGTACACCTGGCCCGGGAGTCAGGGAAGTTAATGGAGAGCCAATGATAGCTGAAGGAACTGCCAGCCCAGCTCCTTCCCTGTGTCAACAGGGTGACCTTCAGAGTGTAAAAGCTGCTTTCTCACCTCTGCTTTCCCAGTGCTACACAAACTTCTCTTGTAGTTAACTCCAGCTCAAAACTATACAGGGTAGGGCACAGGGGCACAGGCCTGTAATCCCCTGGGCTGAGGCAAAAGGATTACTAGTTCAAGACAACTTAGTGAGACCCTGTCTTAAAATAAAAAATAAAAAGGGCTAGGTTGTAGCTCAGTGGTAGAACATTCCTGGATTCAAGCATAGTACTAAAAAAAAAAAAAAAAAAAAAAAAAAAATTCTGGGAAATAGAGCTCCAGCTTAGCTAAATTGGCTCAGTATACAAGCACAATAGTTCATCTCTTGTTAAACTGGCATCACACCTCTTTAAGTCATATTTAATTTCCAAATAAAGACTAAATAGTAAAGTCAGATTTCCATCTAACATAATGCAGCTGTCCCTGTACAATAGTAAGCAGGCTAACCCCCTCCCTGACCCTGAAAAAATAAAAAATCCATCTTTGGGTCCAGCCAAATCACACTGCTCCTTTTTAACCTGTAACATAAATGCCAAGGTAATCAGATTGAATTCTAGTAACACATTTTATGTTCAAATGCAAGAAGTAAAGAAAAGAAAAAAAAGGTTACTAGATGCACAGTCGTATTCATATCAAATAAGCACTGTGTCACTATCTTAGGAAGACTTGACCTTTCCTTTGAAAGGGGTAAATTGACATGCCCCATACCACTGAAATAGTCACAGAGGGATGAACAAATTTCTTTTTTTTTTTTAAATAATATCTTTATTTTTTTATATGGTGCTGAGGATCAAACCCAGTGCCTCACATATGCTAGGCAAGAACTCTACCATTGAGCTACCACCATAGCCCCATGAACAAATTTCTTGAGGACTATGATACAGTGCTGGAGAGTTGATACAGCTCTGAGGGGAGACAGTGAAGATGTATGACTGGCTCTACTAGGTGACAGTATACTCTTCCTTACTAATGAGTACCAAAAAAAAAAAAAAAAAAAAAAAAAAGCATTCACTGGCCCAATAGCTACTTACCAGGTGCCAGGGAATATATTGATTTTCTCTAGCACCAAGAGTACACCTGAAACAGCAGCTGCAATCATACATGATTACAGCTATGATAATCCCCTGTTATTCTCCAATATGTTATCTGTCTTCTACACAGGTTAAACAGGCCAATTGAATGAGGATGTGGTAGGAATCATCATTCCTGAATCTTGTAAGTTGATAGTGGCAATAATCTCTGTAATCTCTGAAGGAATGTGGCATTGATTTGGTTTAATATTTTGGCAGGTAACTTGTTTTCCTCTTGGCATTTTGTATCATAATAGCCCTCATTCCACAGACCAGGAAACCAATATAGGTACTCTGCCACAATTTTTTAAAAATATATTTTTAAGTTGTTGATAGAACTTTATTTTTATTTATTTATATGTGGTGCTGAGAATTGAACTCAGTGCCTCATACATGCTCTACCACTGAGCTACAACCCCAGCCCCATCTGCAAATTTTTGAATGTATATATTCCAACTGTGCATTTCAGAACTCAGGGAGTACTGTAAGGAAGGTTTAGAAACCCACTGGACCAGATTTGAGCTACACTCCACTGATTACTTGACCTCCATAAATCTCTGTTTAGATTGATAGCCTATAGCAGCCTTTGGGATCTCTAGGAATTAAGGTCAATTCACAGCCAGCATTCAGAAATATCTAAAAAGTTTATCTTTTTCTCCTTATTTATTCTACAAACTAGTGAATGAATGTAGGTCACTTTGGGGAAGATTAGGAGGAAACTTTACAATATAAAAATTTTTTTAATTTTTTTTTTTTTAGAGAGGGAGAGAGAGAGAGAATTTTAATATTTATTTTTTAGTTTTCGGCGGACACAACATCTTTGTTTGTATGTGATGCTGAGGATTGAACCCGGGCCGCACGCATGCCAGGCGAGCACGCTACCGCTTGAGCCACATCCCCAACCCCAATATAAATTTTTTTAAAAAATATTTTTTATAGTAGATGGACACAATACCTTTATTTTATTTTATTTATATGCAGTGTTGAGGATCAAACCCAGTATCTCACACATGCTAGGCAAGCACTCTACCAACTCAGCTACAGCGCCAGCTCAACAATATGAAATTCTGATCGAATAGCACAGTTTGTTTTGTTTTACTCAGGGGCACTTAACCACTGAGCCACATCCCCAGCCATTTTATATTTTATTTAAAGACAGGGTCTCACCAAGTTATTTAGGGCCTTGCTAAATTGCTGAGGCTGGCTTTGAATTCACAATCTTCCTGCCTGAGCCTCCCAATCTACTGGGATTACAGGGGTGCACCACCATGCCTAGATTGAATATATATACTCCTCCAAAATTCACAATAGAATTTACTCTCAAGATGGGAATTAGGGTTAGATACTTTAAAAGATAATTAAGTCCTCATGGATGGGATTAATGCACTTATAAAAGGGTTTGGGGGAGCCAGTTTGTCCCTTCTGCCTTTCCATCTCTTTTGCTATGTGAAGATTAAACCAGAGGCCACCACTTTGAAAGCAGACAGCAAGCCTACTTTTAGTGAGGGGCACTGGGGATTGAACTCAGAGGCACTCGACCACTGAGCCACATCCCCAGCCCTATTTTGTATTTTATTCAGAGTCAGCGTTTCAATGAGTTGCTTAGTACCTCCCTGTTGCTGAGGCGGGCTTTAAACTCGAAATCCTCCTGTCTCAGCCTCCAGAACTGCTGGGATTATAGGTATGCACTACTGTGCCCAGCAAGAGAACAAGCCTTTTACCAAACATCAAATCTGCTAATTTCCCAGCCTCAAGAACTATGAGAAACACATTTCCATTATTTAGAATTACCCAGTCTGTGAAATTTTGTTATGGTATAAGTTCAAACTAAGACAAGGGGTTAGCTTCCTTTACATTCAAAGGGCTCTAGATCTCTGACCAGAGAGAGGAATAGAAATTGCTTTAGGGATCAATAAAATAAAAAGGATTGAAGATATGGTTTAGCGGTAAAGCAACCCTGGGTTCAATCCCCAGTACAGTATAATGCCAACTTTATTGGAATCTCCATTGTGGAGATTCTGACTTCTGTTCTCCAGACTTCTGTTCACCAGGTCTGAAGTCTTTTCACTTATAGATAAAAACTAAATTTAGTAGACTGTTCATCTATTTTAGCTCTCAGGGCACCATAATCAATGAGCCAATGCCAAAAATCTGTGCAGATCAAATCATTATGATTATTATTTCTGTTGCCCATTACAGTAACCATGGCTGCCTGGTCTCCTCTGATTATGTGATACTACTTGAACCATTCACCCCAGGATCCCATTAAATTTAGAGGGCTCCAATTTGTCAACAGGGATTCCGAATATCATTCTTGGCCTACAGAAAATGGCTTAAACATCTATCTCTTTAGGAATGCTGGACTTCTCCTATAAATCTATTTTTTAACATCCCTGATAAAGAATTGTCCTCTGGACTCTTTTAAGGAAAATAGTTGGGAGTGGTCTTTTAAGGAAAATAGTTGGGAGTGGGCATTGTACTGTACTGGGGATTGAACCCACGGTTGCTTTACCATTAACCCATATCCCCAATCCTTTTTATTTTATTGAGACAGGGTCTTGCTAACTTGTTGAGGTTGATTTCAAACTTGGAACCTTCCTAATTCAGCCTCCCAAATCAATGGGATTATAGGCATGCAGCAGCATGCCTGGCAAGTACATCTTTTTTTTTAAATATTTCATTTTGTTTTTTTAGTTTTAGGTGGACACAATATCTCTATTTTATATTTATGTGGTGCTGAGGATCGAACTCAGTGCTTCATGCATGCTAGGCAAGCACTCTACCATCTGAGCTATATCTCCAGCCCCTGCAAGTACATCTTAAAATGGAAAATTTAAGCCTTTTTTTTTAACAAATTATGCTAAACAAATAAATAAATAAATAAATAACCCTGAATATCCATGTTAGAAGAATGAAACTAAATTACTATCTCTCACCCTGCACAAATGTCAACTCAAAGTGGATCAAAGATCAGAAACTCTGCAACTGCTAGAGGAAAATGTAGGCCCAACACTACAATGTATTGGCACAGGAATCAACTTCCTTAACATGACTCCAAAAAGCACAGAAATAAAACCAAGAAACAATAAGTGGGACAATATCAAATTAAAAAGGTCTGTACAGCAAAGGAAACTAGCAAGAAGAGAGAGCCTACAGAATGGGAGATGATCTTTGCTAGCTGTTCCTCCGATTAATATTCAGAATCTATAAAGAACTCAAAAAACTTAATACCCCCAAAAAACAAATAACCCAATTAACAATGGGTGAAAGAACTAACCAGACACTTCTCAAAAAAATACAAATGACCAACAAATGCACGAAAAAATCTTCAACATCTCTAGCAATCAGGGAAATGCAAATCAAAACTGCTTTGAGGGGCTGGAGATGTGGCTCAGCGGTATCGCGCTCGCCTGGCATGCGTGCGGCCCGGGTTCGATCCTCAGCACCACATACCAACAAAGATGTTGTGTCCGCCGAGAACTAAAAAATAAATATTAAAAATTCTCTCTCTCTCCTCTCTCACTCTCTCACTCTCTCTCTCCTCTCTCACTGCTTTGAAGCTGGGTGTGGTGACACAGGCCTGTAATTCCAGCAGCTCAGGAGGCTGAGCCAGGAGGATTGTGAGTCAAAGCCAGCCTCAGCAATGATGAGGTACTATACAACTCAGTGAAACCCTGTTGCTAAATAAAATACAAAGTAGGACTGGAGATGTGGCTCAGTAGTTGAGTCCCCTGAATTCAATCCCTAGTACCAAAAAAAAAAAAAAAAAAAAAAAAAAAAAAAAAAATCTACATTGAGATTTGATCTCACTTCAGTCAGAATGGCAATTATAAAGAATACAAATAATAATAAATTCTGGCAAGGATGTTGGGGGAAAGGAACTCTCATACATTGTTATGGGACTGCAAATTAGTACAACCACTCTGGAAAGCAGTATGGAGATTCCTCACAGAAAAACAAAACATAACAAAATCTAGAAATGGAGCTATCATATGACCCAGCTATCTTACTTCTTGGTATTTACCCCCCCCCCAAAAAAAGCAAACAAACAAACAAAGTTTAGCATTCTTTAGTGATACCAACACATCAGTGTTTATAGCAGTGTAATTCACAACAACCAATTTATGGAACCAGCCCAGGTGCCCATCAACAGATGAGCGGATAAAAAAATACATGGTAAATATACACAATGGAATATTAGTCATAAAGAAGAATGAAATTATGGCATTTTCTGGTAAATGGATAGAACTGGAGAAAATCATTCTAAGTGAAATAGGCCAGACCCAGAAAGTCAAGGGTCAACTATTCTCTCTTATATGAGAAGCTAAACCAAAATAAAAGGGGGCAGTACAAGAAGGGGGACCCCATGAAAATAGAAGAGAGACCAATGGAGTAGAGGAAAAGGATTGAGAGAAGGGAGAAGGTACAGGAAAAGGGAAGAACTGTGGAATGAAATCAACCAAATTATGCTATGGATGTATATGAATATACCAAGTGAATTTCACCTTTATGGATATCTGTAAAGCACTAATTTAAAAAAAATACAAATAAATAGAAGTAAGACAAGTAGAGTAGAAGAAAGGGAACAGGGGAAAGGAGGAGGGGAGGGAAAGGAGAAGTACTGGAGACAGAACTGGAGCAAATTACATTCCATGCTTGTACAGTTATGTCAAAATGGACCCCAATAGTATGTATAAATGTAACACACTATTGAAAAAACAAATTGGGAAAAAACAGGAAATCTATTGTAGCATTCTATTCTCTATCAGCTATTAAAGAAAGATGATTCTGACTTATTTAATGTTATAACAATAAATGTGGAACTACTGCACGTTTATTTTACTACATTGCAGTAGGAAAGAGAAATTGGGCTCAACTACAAAAACAATAAAGAAAACTGGGGAAAGAAACAGGGTTGAGAGATTGATGAATAGGTTACTAATAGGACAGGGTATATCTTGCTAAAGTAATTTACAGCATTCTTCCTATCCACTGGGGATCCGTTCTAAACCCCCCATGGATGCTAAAAATGGATCCTACCAAGCCTTATAAAACTGTTTTTTCCTATACATACAAACCTATGATAAAGCTTCACTTATAAATTAAGTTCAGCAAGAGGTTAACAATAATTAATAATAAAATAAAATAAAGTAATTAATAACTATTAATGTACTATGCAACATATAATAACAATGTACCATAATAAAATGTGAATGTGGCCCAGTACCCTGGCGAACACCTGTAATCGCTTCAGCTGGAGAGGCTGAGACAGGAGGATCATGAGTTCAAAGCCAGCCTCAGCAATGGCGAGGCACTAAACAACTCAGTGAGACCCTGTCTCTAAGTAAAATACAAAACAGGGCTGGCAATGTGGCTCAGTGGTGGAGTGCCCCTGAGTTCGATCCCTGATACTAAAAAAAAAAAAAAGTGAATGTGATCCCTCTCTTTCTCAAAATATCTCTTGTACTGTATTCACCTTCTTGTGGTAGTGTGAGATGGTTACGATGCCACATTGACCACTGGTAACTGAAAACATAGAGAGCAAAGCATCAGATAAGAGGGATAAACAGGATTTTTGCTGAAGGCAGGCCAGAGATATCAGATATCACTGGGAGAGGATGGGAGATGAGGAATCTGATCAAATATGGGGGCTGATCAGAGTCTGAGAGTGAGGGATTGTGGATAAATTTGACAAGTTTCTTATTTTTGAGTGAGCTTTTGGAGAGCACCCTCAAAGATGGTGCATAGTTGATAAAGGGTTCAGATAAGCCTGACTAAAATCTGATATAGGAGAATCTTCATTAATACAGTGTACCTTCTTATTTGGCATACCTAGGAAGTTTGATTTTAATTTCATTCAGTATAGGCTACTGTTGAATTTAAATTTCAGCCAAACTATTAGTGACTCCCAGCCATTTAAGCTAAAACAGTAAATTGAAACACTCTGTTTATTTACTGTACCCATATCAATACATTTGGCTTGATTTGCTGTTATATTTCTTCTGTTCTACTTTAGTTATTGCTGCGTATCGAATTACTCCAAAATTTACTGGCACGAAAGACATGTATTATCTCACCTTTTTCTGAGGTTCAGGAATCTGGATATGGCTGCTGTGGGTGGTTCTGGCTCAGGATCTCCTAGGAGACTGCAGTCTGGCTGTGGGCTGGGGCTGCATTCATGAAAGACTTGACTGGGGCTGGAGAATCTGCTTTCGAGCTCTTGGATTTGGCTATTGGCAGGAAACTAGTTGCTGGACATGTGATCCTCTGCGTAGAAAACCTCATGATATTGCTTCCACAGAGTGAATATATCAAGACAGAGAGCTGCCAAGTCCCCTTTATATCCTAATCTCAGAAGTGACAATCCATTACTTCTAGTGGCCACACTGACCATATTAGTCCATTTCCTGTTTCTATAACTGAATACTTGAGACCGAGTAATTTCTAAAAGAAAGTAGTCTACTTTGGTTCACATTGTGGCTGGGAGGTCCACAATCAGGTGATTGCGTCTGTTGAGGACCTCAGGCCACATTGACAAATGTCTGGGAGCAGAAGAGCAAGCAGGCATGCACAAAAGAAAAAGGAACTGAACTCCTCAAATAGCTAACCTATTTCAGCAAGAATTCTTTTGCTGTGGGGCCAGTCCCCAGGATCCAAGCACTTCCCACTAGGCCCCACCTCCCAACATCAACACCTTTAGGAATTCAGGATCAAATGCATAAATTTGGGGGGAACACAATCATACCATAGAAAAGAGTAACATTCACTAACACTTTAGTTCTGTCTTTTTTTGTTTCAGAATCTTGTTTTTGTTTGTTTGTTTGATTTGTGGTCCTGAGGATTAAACTCAGGACCTCAAACACACTAAGCAAGTGCTGTATCACTGAGCCACATCCCCAGCCCCTGTTTGCTTTTAATGGGTCCATAATTTCTATTCTGAGCAGTGTTATAAGGTAAACCCACATCCTTGTCTGGAAAGGTATCCTAGATAAAGCCTTGATTGTAAGACTAGGGGCAACCTCTTTACCACAGCCCATGGTAAAAAAAGCAGACCCAGCTCTGAGGCTGAGGTTCAGACTCAGAAGTCACTCCTCTTTCTGCAGGAGTTTGAAAACAGTGAAAGTGATACTTGCACATTCAGCAGCATTGCATTTGAGAGGGAATAAAGGCATATGAATTTTTTTGCCCAGTCTCTACCTACTAGATAACTTGAAATTTCCTCCTTTCTGCAATTAAAAGCATAGGATATGGTGTGTCCAGAGTAAGGAGTCAAACTCTAAAATAATCCCCGTATATGGTACATGAATACGAGGCAACTTGAGTCACTCCGTGGCTTCAGTCCCTTAGCCTGACAGCTTTTACAGGCAGCTTGGCCTTTAGAAGTAGAGGTTGCCAATTCTGGATTCTCATTAAAGCACCTGGGCAAACACAGCCATTCTGAGACCTCAAAAGAGTTTACTAAGTCTGATGAGGACTCCTAGAAGGTGTCCTTTTAGAAAGATCCCCAGGTAATTCTTGGGAACTTATCGACACAGGAATTTAAAGACAGACACAAGTGATAAAGTCTGTGGAAGGAGCTTGACATGAGCTTCCTATCTGTAACATGAGACATCATATTGAATTGCCTGGTTTGCCATAGAAAGTGCCCAGTTACCAGAAAAAAAAAAAAAAAAAAAAAAAGAAAGAAAGAAAAAGAAATCCCTAGGAGCTCAGTGGTAGAGCACTTGCCTAGCATGCCAGAGGCCTTTGGTTCCATCTCTAGGATGGCAAAAGGAAGGAGTCCCTGCTGATTTAGTTTGCTTCACATTGATGGTGTTAGACTGTTCTTTTGTGTGTAAGAGCTATGTGTACACCTTTCATATGCTATACAGAACAAGGCAACTTCTTGATGATGTAAGAGAGGTACAGCAAGGTGTGGTGGTGCACAGCTAGAATCCCAGCTACTCTTGAGGCTGAGGCAACTTAGTGAGACCCTGTCTCAAAATAAAATTTTGAGCTGAGTGGCAGAGCACTTTCCTAGCTTTTTTTTTTTAGTACTAGGGTTTGAACCCAGGGGCACTCAACCACAGAGTCACACTCACAGCCCTATTTTGAATTTTATTTTGAGACAGGGTCTCACTGAATTGCTAAACACCTTGCCATTCTTGCCATTGCTGAGGCTGGCTTTGAACTTTCGATCTTCCTGTCTCAGCCTCCCCAGCTGCTGGGATTACAGTCGTGCACCACCACACCCGAACTTTCCTAGCATTTTTAGACCCTGGATTTGATCCCCATCAACACATACACACACACACACAAAAAAAAAAAAAAAAAAAAAAAAAAAAAAAAAAAAAAAACCCTGCAACAAGAGGTATAAAAAAGGACAGGGAATATAAGCTCTGTAAAGTGCCATGGGTTTGTTAACAGAAATTTTTAGGAAGAAATATACTGGTCTGAAAAAAATTAAAAAGCAGCAAATGTTAAATAATGAATATAAAATGGAGGGATTAAAATTCAACAAAAAGAATAGAAATAGTTCCATTACAGGCATGGGACTGAGTATATCTAATTTTTGTTTTTGTGCTGGGCCGTTGTGAACTGAAATGTAGTTTTGTCATAATTCAAACTTCGTACCACTTAAGGTACTTTTTTGCTGTAGATACTAAGAGGTCTATTCACTCATTAGTACGATACAGTTGGAGTCAGCCCTAAATTTGCATATATAATGAAACTTCAAAAAAAGTCATTCAGTATGCTAGGATATCTCTAAGTTTGGAATGTAGTCGATTGGGAAAGAATAGCTTTAGAGAATCAAGCATATTCTTTTCTTTTTCTTTCGTGGTACTGGGGATCAAACCCAGGGCCTTGAGCTATATCCCCATCCCCAAACTTATTCTTTAGAGAGCAGTAGTTTCAAATGTTATTGGAATTAACTGACTGACTTTATTCCTCTGAGAGAAACTGAATAGCAATGAGTCTTACACAATTAACCTATGAAACACTAGCAATTACTTAACTTTTATATAATTTGTGATGCTTGAAACACTGTGGGAAAAATATTTTTCCCTTTTGATTTCAAGAATTTCAAATTTTAAAAATATTTAAATCATTCCTCATTTAAATTACAAAATAGGGGAATATAAAGATCAAAGTAGAGCAGCTAATTTACTTGAACAGGGCAGCTCATGAATTGTGATAACTTGTTCCTCGTTGTTGGAATGATCTGACTGGACATATGAATTAAATGAACAAGATTACTAATTTCACTATTTAAGTAGTATGGATAAAATTTAGAAATAATTTTCTAATTTTAGAGAAATATGATTAAGCATCTGAAGGCTGTATAAATGGAAGTGTAGTTTATTCTTAGAATGGTCTAAATTGCAGCAAGAGGTGGCGCAAGCCTGTTATCCCAGTGGGTGAAGAGGGAGGCTGAGACAGGAGAATCACAGTTCAAAGCCAGCCTCAGCAAAGATGAGGCGCTAAGAAACTCAGTGAGACTCAGTCTCTGTATCAAATACAAAATAGGACTGGGGATGTGACTCAGTAGTTAAGTGCCCCTGAGTTCAATCCCCTTAACCCTCCACGTCCCCCCCCCAAAAAAAAAAAGGTCTAATTTGCTATAAATTCTTTGCATACTGGAGCAATCCAAGGTTTCTTATACTGCATTCTTGCACATTTGTGATATTTGTTCCAACTTTTTGTCTTTCAGACTAAGTTGTTTCTTACGAATTGTATGCAGCCTGAATTGTACTTTTTTTTTTTCCTTTAAACCCCCAACACAGCTTTATTAACACCCCAGGGTGACACCAACAATTTTTCCATAACCCAACATGACAGCTCCCACCAGCTCCCATCCCGCTGCTCCTCACAAGGCTTTAGCTCGGGTTAGGACACAAGGAGCTTCCATCGCCATCTGGAGACTCAGCAGGGGCTGGCCCATCTGGTCACACACCAGCAGGGACCTCGTCGCTGTCCCTAGGAGAAGCGGCACTGTCGCTTCCTGTAGAAGCTTCGATGGTCCCAATTAGGCACGTAGAGGGTAAGACCCTCGGAAGACCTCGGTCTGGGGTTGCTGCAGCGCGGAGCTGCGGCAGGGCCCAGTTCGTTGTCTTGGACAGTCCCAGGATTGGGCTGAGCGGGAGCAGTGGAGGTCCCTGAATCCTCCATTGTTCTCCACGGTTCACGTCCAAGGGTCGGGTGGTGCCTCCCTGGAGCTTCGGGCCTAGGGAGTCACTTTCGTGGGTGCGCAGGCGCGGTGGCGGCCCTAGCAAGGCAGCAGCGTCCTAAAAGGCGCCTTCTCTACAGCTGGCACTGCAGTCCTGGGACGCGGTTAGGGGTGGGGACCGTGCACTGTCGCCCTCTCCCCTGAGACAGCCCCCGGCTTCGCACAGCCCTCCGCCAGCGGTCCCCCGCCCTCTTCCTCCACGCAGCCCCGGGGATGATCCGCCTGCACCCGCTGCCCACAGGCTGGGCAGCGTGCCAAGGCGCCTCCTGGGCAGACAGCCCCGGCAGTGGCGGCAGAGGACTGCAGGGGGTCATGGTCAGGGTTTTTGCCCGGTCTACCCCTTCCAGAGCAGCTCCTGAATTGTCTTTATATATTACTATTTTCATAACATTATTACAAAAATGAATTTCCTTCTGGGCTCTGCGGATAAGCCTTACTCTTAAATAAATATTAACCACTTTTAAATACCTTATTTTGCCATGCCCAATCTTTCACTCCAAGAAATACTGTGGGAAAAAAAATAAAAATAAATCAGAACAAGGCAAGGTAACATAACATATTTTTAAAAATTTGGTGAGACATTTGAAAGTTTGCTTTAAGACAGTGGGTTCAAGGAAAATGGAAAAAGAAGTCAGAAAGGCATGTTTTGACTGTTAAATATTTAATATAACATGATGGTTAAAACGTAAATATGTCTAGGAAAAATAGAAGACAATTTTTAGACCTCAGTACAATAATTAAACACAAAATACATATGCTAGATTAATCTAAGGCACACAGTTTTGTCTTATTTTATTTTAGTACAGGGGAGTGAACCCAGGAGCATTTAACTGCTGAGCCACAAGCCTGCCGGTTTTAGTTTTTTGAGACAGGGTCTGGCTACATTGCTTAGGGTCTCCTAAGTTGCTGAGGCTGGCTTTGAACTTGTCACTATTTTGCCTCAGCCTCACATTTTAAAATTATTTAATGTTTATTGAACTCTTAGTTTAAGGTACTGTTAATATATTTTCAAAGTTCAATCTTTGGCCTCTCTTCTTTTATCTCCTCTTTCCTTTATTACCAGGGGATAAGCTTTCATTCTTCATAGGAAATTCTCAATCTTGTATTGTTCATGTTTTCTGGTTTTATTTATTTTCATTTTTAAGTAATTTCAGACTTACAGAAAGATGCCTAATACAAAGAATTTCTGTAACCCTTCATCCAGATTCCCTGATGTTGGGCTGGGGATATAGCTCAGCCGGTAGAGCAGTAGAGCGCTTGCCTCTTACATTTAATCCCCAGCACCACACACACACACACACACACACACACACGCACACACACACACACAAAAAAAAAAACCCACACACATAAAAAAAGAGACTCCCTGATGTTAACAGTTTACCTTATTTGCTTTAACATATTATATATACACACACCATATATACACACATATATGTATGTATGTGTATACACACACACACACATATATATATAAAAGTATATGCTTTCTTACATACACATACATATTCATAGGTTTTCCTGAATCATTTGAGAGTTACCCTTAAATACTTCAATTTGTTTTTCCTAAAACAACAAAAACAAAGAAACCAAGCACAAGGATCAAAATCAGGATATTAAGATTGATATAATAATTTAATCTATAAGCTCTGTTCAAATCCTGCAAACTTCCCAATAATGTCCATTATTGTAAAAAATCAAAACAAATCAAAATTATTTTTTCTTCTAATCCAGAATCCAATCCAGGGACACATGTAGCATTAATTTCCACATCCCTTTAGTTTTCCTAAGTCTGGAGCAATTCTTTCTTCATCATTTATGACCTTGGCGTTTTTGAGGAGTACAGGACAATTATTTTTGAAGAATGTTATTCACTTTGGGTTTCTGATATTTTCTAATAGTCAGACTTAGGTTATACATCAGAACAGGACTGTCACAGAAGGGATATTCTCAGTTATCTTATCCAGAAGCACTTGATATTGACTCATCTCATTAGTGGTCAGGTGAACTTTGATTATTTGATCAAGGGCTTATCTGCCAGATTTCTTCATTATAGTTACCATTTTCTCTGCAAACAATAAGTAATTTGTGGGAGACACTGTGAAACCACCCAAGTATCCTGTTCAACAATAATTTTCACATCCATTCATGATTCTTGCCTGAATCAGTTATTACTGTGTTCGTTGTCAAATGGTGATTTTTCTAGTATCATCAGTCCTTCTAGACTTATTTTTAAAAATTTTTTTTTAATGTTTATTTTTTAGTTTTCGGCGGACACTACATCTCTGTCTGTATGTGGTGCTGAGGATCGAACCCGGGCCGCAAGCATGCCAGACGAGCGCACTACCGCTTGAGCCACATCCCCAGCCCCCTTCTAGACTTATTAGTTGGTATTCTACTATAAGGAAGTTCTTCCTTTCTTTTTTTTAAATATTTATTTTTTGGCGGACACAACATCTTTGTTTGTATTGAGGATTGAACCCCGGGCCGAACACATGCCAGGCGAGCGCGCTATACCTTGAGCCACATCCCCAGCCCCGTGGAAGTTCTTCCATTCTGCCTATTCATTTACTTCGTCACTTGTTTTTATCAGTATGGACTAACAGATCTCAATTTTATTCAATGACTTATAATCTGACACTAGTACATTTCCATTTTCATATTGTCCTAGATTTGATCTGAAGGAACCCCTTTAATCGATCTTTTATTCTTTTGACAAGTGCCCATTATTTTTAAAAAAATTTAGTTGAATATGAACATAATACCTTTACTTATTTACTTTATGTGGTGCTGAGGACTGAACCCAGTGCTTTATGTGTGTAAGGCAAGCACTCTACCACTGAGCCACAACCCTAGCCCCAATACCCATCATTTTAAAAGTACTTTCTTATTTTCTGTCACAGCAACATGTTCCATCCTTACTTTACCCTTTTTCTCTATCCAAGAGTCTTGGAATCAGCCATTTCTCCAAAGAGCTCTCATTCCTTTAAGGACAGAACAGCACCTAGAAACCAAGATCTGGGAGAAAAATATGCTTATTGTTTCTCGGATGCTGTTGCTTCTAGGCTCTGTGAGTGGATGTGTGTGTACATAAATAAACATGTGTGTGTAGACACACATACACACACACACAATCTTAACTGGGAGCCCCTGCCATCTGACCCCTCTGTCCTTTTTTAGTGTTCCATCAATTTTTTAGCACATCCTTCACTTTTTCCCCATCTTATATTGGGGATTGAACCCTGGGGCATTGTACCATTGAACTAAATCTCCATCCCTTTTATTTATTGAGACGATAGGGTCTTGCTAAATTGCTGAGAATGGGCTCAAACTTGCAATCCTCCTGCCTCAGCCTCCCAAGTAGCTGGGATTGCAGGCGTGCACCACCAAGCCGGGTGCACCATTATCTTCTGGTACAACACATTCCTGGCTTCTTTTGTCCTTTTCATGTCATAACCCTGAAATCAGTCACTTCTCCAGGAAACACTGGTACCTTTTACAGGCTAATACTATTTAGGAACCAAAACCTGGTCAACTTTAATCCTTTCTTAAGGAAGGAATCACATTTTTTAATCTATTCATTTTGGGCCTTCTGAACTGGAGAATTAGATTAGGTTCCATTGGCTCAGACTGAAAAGTTGTTCATCTTCTTTACATTCTTTAAAATCAGGCCAGGCATGGCACATATAATCCCAGCTACTCAGAGACAAAGGTTAAAAGTTTTGCAAGTTTGAGGGTAGCCTGGGTAACTTAGAGAGAACCTTCCTCAAAATTTTAAAAAAAAAATTTTTTTTAAAGGATTTGGGATGTAGCTCAGTGGTAGAGTGCTTACCTAGCATTCACAGAGACCTGGGTTCAATTCCCAGTATCACACGATGGTAATTTCTACATGGGTCAGTTTTGCTCATAGGTGGACTCTTGGTACCCAGAGTGCCAGCCATTTATATAGGAAACATTCCATAAATACTTTCCGAATGATTTACCTGCTGCCAGACCAGACCTACTTTAGAGAAACTGATTTGAGATAAGCTTCCCATCCTTAGTTCAAGGGTCACTGCCAAGCAATTACATTCTCTGCATTCACTTGTTACAGCCACTTATCATGTTTCAGACTCAGCTTAAAATAGACTTCTCTCTCCTGCAATTTACCTTAGTGTTTATATGTTATTAGAACCTGCAGAAGCTGACAGCTTAGCCTACAAAAACTATTTTTCAGTGTCTCTTTTTCAAGATGCCCTGTTTTCTAGATCCTTCTAAAATGACTCTGAAGTGATCTTAGTAAATGTAGCTGCTTTTACTGAGACTGTGAGAGTACTGACCTCTGTAAAGTCTAAAATGTCAATTCAAAATATATAGTTAAGAAGAGCATTTTATTTTTATTTGTCTTGGAAAAAAATGTGATTGTAGTCATTCTATCAGGAGAAAAAGAAACCATACCATTTATTTTAACAGAATGTTTCATGTGGGAATTGGTTAAACAGGCATTGGAGAACAGAGAATCTACAAAGAAGACTGAGGTCACAAAGATAGTAACTGCAGACAGCAGCTGCCACCCCTGGTGCTAAAGGCATAAAATAAATAGGCTGGAATCTTAGAATTTAGCAATGGGTAGGAGGGGACCTATAGAACTAGATCCAGACCTCTGAGAAGGCTCTGCCTGAGCGTCTCTGAGAGCACTCAATGAGGCTGATTCTGGAAATGCCAGAAAAAAACTGGAGACTGGCACCAGCTGTTGCTGCCAACGTTAAGGGAGGAAGACAAGTAGGATTTTGACAGGATCAACAGCCAAGTCCCATCTTCCTCCTCCTGCCCCATCTCTTCTGGATCTTCCTATTGGTGGAAACTAAAATAGTGTTTGCATCCTTGGAACCTTAATGTCAAGAGTGTAAGAAGGGGAGGAGCTGGGTTTGGAGCTGGTCAAGGAGAACTTTAAAACCAGCACAGCACTCAAAGGAGTTCAGGCCTAAAGCAATCTATCATATCAACACATTTAGACCTGAAAGACTATATTACACCGAGAACAACTGAATGCTCAGTATATAAATTTAGTGCATAAACTCAATGTGTTATGTTCAGCTTTGTTTAAGTCCTATGTCAAGATTTATATGGTTAATTTTTGAAAATATTTTTAGTTGCAAATGGATTATTTATTTATTTATTTATATGTGGTGCTGAGGATCAAACCCAGGGCCTCACACATGCCAGACAAGTGCTCTACCATTGAGCCACAACTCCTGCCTCTATATGGTTAATTTTTAAAGTAAAAATATTAAAGCATTATTATTGAAAATAATACAAGATGATTCATTGCAGTGTCACTTATAACTACAACTATTAGAAAGGATATAGTAAAACCATCAGTTGGGTTACATCAGTTGCTTTACTATATGGGAATTAAGTATAAAAAATCTGAATAGTTCAAATTATAAATTTGAAACAAAGGTAGAATTCTGATCTCTAGTTGGAGAAACAAATTTTATATATATATATTAAAGAGAGAGAGGAGAGAGAGAGAGAAGAGAGAATTTCAATATTTATTTATTTATTTTTAGTTTTCGGGGGACACAACATCCTTGTTTGTATGTGATGCTGAGGATTGAACCCGGGCCGAATGCATGCCAGGCGAGCACTCTACCGCTTGAGCCACATCCCCAGCCCGACAACTTATAATTTTAATGTAACTTTTTATCTTATTTTTTTAAAGAAACCTAACAATCTTGGAAATCCGCTTTTTAAAAACATGGGGAAATAGAAGATGAAAATTAGTAGGGGCAAAGAAGCTGTATATAAAAATCCAGTTGAGAGCCAGGCATAATGGCAATTGTCTGTAATGCCAGCGACTCAGGAGGCTGAGGTAGGAGAATCTCAAGTTCAAGACCAGCCTCAGCATCTTAGCAAGACCTTCATAACTTAGCAAGATGTGTCTCAAAATAAAAAGGTCTGGAGATGTAGCTAAGCAGTAAAGTCCTTCTGGGTTTAGTTCCCAATACCAAAAAAATAAAGAAGTAAGTCTATTGAGAGATAAAAAGAGGAACAGATAATAAGAGGGAGAACCTTACACAAAAGGAATAGAGCTGGCTGTTCCTATTTAGGATTAAATTTTACATGATTATAGATATTCCCTCTGTCTCTCACACACCTCTAAAAGGGGAAAGGATGGATGGAGAAAGAGGGAGAATACCTTAGTTATCAAGACATACGATACTAACATTTTTCTACCAAAAATTGCAAATATACATACACTTTGGTCCAGTTACTTCTGGGAATTTATTTTACACTTATAATGTGCAGGATGATGTTATGTACAAGATGATTCATTGCAGTATCACTTATAACTACAACTATTAGAAAGGATATAGTATGGGGCTGGGATTGTGGTTCAGCAGTAGAGCACTCGCCTAGCATGTGTGAGGCCCTGGGTTCGATCCTTAGCCCCACATGAAAATAAATAAGTAAAATAAAGATATTGTGTCCAACTACAGCTAAAAAAATAAATATTAAAAAAGAAAGGATATAGTAAATCCATCAGTTGGTTTATATAAATTATCACATGGAATATTATGCAACTCGTAGCTAACAAATGTAAATAAACAAAACTGAAGTCTCCAATGTTAAATAAAAATTCAACATGAAATAGTATGCAAAGTATGCTACTATCCGTGTACAAGAGGATGAAGATTATGTGTGTATGTGTGTGTGAGACATCATCTCTGGAAAGAGACACAAAAACGGGTAACATTGGTTGTGAATGAGGCAGGAAACTGGGTAGTGGGGGCCACTAATGAGAAGACTTTTCTCTGTATCTTCAATATATTGTATTTAAACTTTTAAACCATGTGTATGTATCAATTATTACCTTGATATTTCAGGATTTACTTTACAAGTTGGTCTTATAAAAGGCTCTTGTTCTTATGAGAGTTATCAGTGAAAAATAAATGATCTAAACTTATTTAGTTAACCTTGATGACCAGAATACATTATAATGGAAATAATGCTTGGGTCCTCCTTACTGATTCCCTATTACTCTACCTTTACAACTTATTTATTTTTTATTGTAGATGGACACAATACCTTTATTTTATTTATTTATATGTGGTGCTGAGAATCAAACCCAGTGCCTCACACATGCCAGGCAAGCATCTACCACCGAGCCACAACCCCAGCCCTCTACCTTTATATCTACTTTAGTGTAATTACATGAATAGTTAACATCTAATAGTATTGTTAATCCAGCATGCAACATGAACCACTTCACATTGTTACTTATTACTGAGTTATACAGCGACATCTAGTGTAAAATCCCTTATACTTGATTTTTGGGATTGTCACACCCACAAGCCAATTTATGCCATGGTAGTCGAGTGTTTCCAAGAGGCCAAAGAAAATGCCAGAGACAGGGTGTGAGACATGATTTATTGAGAGGAAGACAAGGAAGACAAGAGACAAGTGACTGCTTCAAGAAGAGTTCAGAGGTGATAGCCTCATAGACAGCACCTCCGTCCCTAACAGTGCTTGGCCATGTAGTGCCTCCTCTCCTGCAACGCATTTTGTCCAGTGGCAGCCGGCTGGACTAGGACACATATCCTTTCCCCCATACCCTCAGTTCTGTACCCATCTCTACTCAAGGTTTTTATGTTAGACTTCATTAGTAGTGATATCATCAGCATTAGCTTGCTTGTATGACCAACATTCTAGGGAATAACTGTCCTGGTGACCATGCTAAGTGTTCTAGTTCTCAGTATGCATAAGAGAAAGTCAGTGTCTTTCAAGATAATATGTGTTTAGCCAGGTGCAGTTGCACACACCTGTAATCCCAGCAACTTGGCAAGATCCTAAGCAACTTAGTGAGATGGTCTTAAAATATAAAAAAGAGCTGGGGATGTGGCTTTGTGGTAAAGTGCCCCTGGGTTTAGTCTCTACTGGAGAGGGTAAGAGAGGGAAAGGGAGTGATGAGTGGGTGATGGAGGGAGAGGGGGAAGGGAGAGAGAGGAGGGGGGGGGGAGGGACATGTAGCTCAGTGATAAAAGTACTTATGAGTTCTGTACACACACACACACACACACACACACACACACACACACACACACTTTCCGACCCAGCCTTGCTCTTTGTGTTCCCTTAATTTGGCTAGGTTTTTGGGGAACAGGAAAGGGGCATTCAGGGACATGGTGCTTGACTCTCTCCCTTTTCTTTAGGGATAATACAATTACTATGTACTTATTATTTTTTTATTTTTTTAAATTTTCATTATTGGTTGTTCAAAACATTACATAATTCTTGACATATATTTCATACATTTGATTCAAGTGGGTTATGAATTCCCATTTTTACCCCATATACAGATTGCAGAATCACATCCACTGTTTTACATATTGCCATACTAGTGTCTGATGTGTTCTGCTGCCTTTCCTATTCTCTACTATCCCCCCTCCCCTATGTACTTATTTTAGAATCCCAAAATAAACAGCCTAGTCAAAATGTGCTTACTAATTCTTATTGTGACTTTTAGATTACAGTGCAAATTGTGGTATTGTTTGGGGTTCTTACCATGCATGTTTTAGCCAGATTGGATTTGACTACAGCAGTTGACCCTGCAGTCTCAAAATAGTCGTGGTGGTTGGGATTGGGATTATAGCTCAGTGGTAGAGCACTTGCCTAGCATGTGTGAGGTTCAATCCCCAGCATCACATTAAAAACTAAATAAATGAAATAAAGGTATTTTATCTATCTACAACTAAAAATATTAAAAAGAAAAAAAGTTGTGGTGGTTGTTTTGAGACAGGGTCTCCTTAACCTGCTGAGGCTGGCCTTGAACTTGATATCCTCTTTCCTCAGCCTCTAAGTAGCTGGGATTATTGGTGTCTGCTATCATACCTGGCATGAGTAATTTATTTTCAATAAAAAGGCTTATGTAGCTCACAGTTCTGGAGGCTGGAGGTTGCAGCACCTGCTGGGCTTCTGGTGAGATCCTTGTGCTGCTCCGTATTGGATAGAAAGTGGGCAGGGCAAGAGGGTGTGTGCAAAGGAAGTTCACATGGAAAGCCAGGAAGCAAGAGAAAGATAAGGAAGCCAAACTTGATTTATATCAACCTGCCATGGCACAATCAGTTCTACAAGAGGGAGAACTCATTGACTCCCACCAGCTTTTTTTTTTTATTTTTATTTTTTATTTTATTTTTTTTTCTTCTTTCTTTTTTTTTTTTTTCCCACCAGCTTTAATCTATTCAGGTAGGCTCTGCCCCCCATGACCCAAACACCTCCAGCTAGGCCCCACTTCTCAGCACTGCCACTTTGATTAAGCCTCAGTGTAAGTTTTGGGGGGGGACAAATCATATTCAAACCATAGCACTTTTTAAAAAAATTTACTGTGAAATATACTTAGTTTGTGAAGAGAGAGAAATTAGGAAAAGCTTTGATTTATGTGTAAATTTTTTAATTACTAGAAATAAATATCTACAAAAATGTCTATAACCATCTTCCATTTAAAGCTGCCTTATGCAAGGTAGAGTAGTATAAAAATAGTACAGGACTTCTGTCCACAAAACCAAAATTTTATTTGTTGAATATTATGAAATTAGAAATCACTTGAGTAAAAATACCAATATCATTCTTGACTAATAAAGGAGTAGCAGACAACAAGCATATACTTTGTGACTATCATTCTCTGGTTGGTAACAAGGCCCCATTGCTCCAAAGTAACTTTATTTACAAAGACAAAACAAACTGTAAGTAAACATTTACTGATAACTTTTTCTATTAACTGCTTCTTTACTCACTATGGATTTACAGCCAAACAATCACATCATTAAGTTGAAAGTATCATAGGTCAAAGATCCATTTGTAGGTAATCAGCTTTTAGTCACTGTGACCAAATCCTGAGCAGAAGGAATTAGAGGAGCAGAGGTTGATTTGGGACTCAAGATTTCAGATTTCAGACCATGGTTGGCTGACTCAACTCTTCTGGGACCAAGGTGACGTAGAACTACATGGGGGAAGAAAGCCACTCAGTTTGTAAGAAGTGACAGAGAGTGGGAGGAGCCAGGGATAAAAATACATAATCCCCAAGGTTCGTCCCTAGTGACTCACTTCCTCCAGTCATGCCCCATCTTCCTACAGTTACCATCTAGTAATCCATTCAAAACCATTAATCCATTAAGTGGATTAATCCACCGATTAGATGACAGTTCTCATAATCTGATCATTTCACTTCTAAGTATTCCTGCATTTACATAGGAGCTTTTGGAGGACACCTCTTACCCAAGCTACAACAACGTTTAATTCATTTGAGCTATGAACGTCACAGTGCAGCCTAGCATGGGTTCAAAACACAGCCCACAGTTGGGCACAGGTTATTGGTATTCTGATGTTTCTGATCATTATTTTCTTCTCTTTAGAGCTCAGTAGTAGAGCATCTGCTGCATGTACAAAGCCCTGGGTTCGGGGCTGGGGATGTGGCTCAAGCGGTAGCGCACTCGCCTAGCATGCGTGCGGCCCGGGTTCGATCCTCAGCAGCACCACATACCAACAAAGATGTTGTGTCCGCCGAGAATTAAGAAAAAAATAAATGTTAAAAAAAAAAAAAAAAAAAAAGCCCTGGGTTCCATGCCCAGCACACAAAATAACCCAAAAGCAAACACTGGGGAGGTTTTACCATCAAGTGTGTTAATGGAGACTTGTGCACCTTCCCTTTTATTCATTTTAAAGTAGAGTATTTTCTACTTTCCTTCTTTTGAAAAAGCCAGATTTTTTGTGATTACTGTGGTTTTTTTGGTCAGTATACATTTAAGGCCGACTCAAGACCTGCTGGTCACAATGCTTAAAGACTCTGTTTCCTAAACAACTGATCAGAGGCTTTCAGAGGTTCTGTCTTGTTCTGGAGGTCATTCCTAACAGGAAGGTTTGGCCCAGAAACACATGACTGATGAACATGTATGTCTTCTGCAGGCACCAAATCTCTATCTTGGGTGCACCTGGGTTAATGTGGGAGAAGCCTGCAATTATGTCAAGAGGGCACTCGGGTATGACAATTACTCTGAGCTTGGAAGCAGATTCTCCCCTCCTGATCCCTCAGATGATACTGTAGCCATGGTGATGGCATAACTGCAAAGTCATGAGATACTGATCCAGAACTACCCAGCTCCTTCCCTTACTTATGATCCAGAAACTGTGGCAATTATTTCAGGCTACTGGATTGGGTGCTCTACCACTGAGCTTACATTTCCAGCCCTTTTTTGATTTTGAGACAGGGTCTCCATAAGTTGCCCAGGCTGGCTTCAAACTTGCAATATTACCCACAGGTCTCCTGAGTTGCTGGATTAGAGGTTTGTGCTATGGCATGCAGGTAACTAGCTAGATTTTGACATAATTTTCTAAAAAATAATAAGTCTTCTTTTCCCAAACCAGAAACAAATAAATAGTAAACTATTATTAATGTGAATAAAACACATGCTTCACATTTCTTTCCCGTTTGAAATTATTCACAGCTACAATATCTATGTTAAATTTTGAACAACGAAGTCAGTAGTGATCTAGTATAAAAGCTTTTGGATTGTACTTTTGACAAGTTTTTGGTCCTATTTAACACAAGGTTAATATGATAAAAAATAATTATCAATATTTAAACTGCTGGGCTGGGGTTGTGGCTCAGTGGTAGAGTGCTCACCTAACATGCATGAGGCACTGGATTCGATCCTCAGCACCACATAAAGATATTGTGTCTACCTAAAACTAAATATAAATATTAAAAAATACTTAAACTCCTAATAAATTTATATAACTACTATTTAATAGGATGGTCAAATACTTTTTTAAAAAATACCACTTGTGGGCTGGGGATATAGCTCAGTTGGCAGAGGTGCTTGCCTCACATGCACAAGGCCCTGGGTTCAATCCCTAGCACCACAAACAACAACAACAGCAACAAACCCACCTTGCCCAAAGAATGCCCAATTCAAGCTCAAAGATTATTTCCAAAACTGCACTCATGCACCAAACATTAATGTATTTGGCACAAAGGGGGCTTGGAATAAATGTTTCTTGAAGAAGGTGGTGAAAAATTTTTAAACCACTATGAATATAGCATAAAAGCCACTGTCAGTTTAACTAATGATTTAATATCAGGAGAACATTACAAAACACAAGAATTCCCCTGTACTCAAAACTCCCATGTCTCGAGCTGGGGATGTAACCCAATGCTAGAGTACTTGCCTAGTATGCTTAAGGCCCTGTTTGTTCAATCCCCAGCACCACAAAAAAATCAATAACAAAAACCTACAAAATGACCCAATTTGATGGTACTTCTCTAGTTCTTCTTACCCAAATCTTTGTTGAGAAGGATGATATGTGATTGCTCTCTTCCTGCTAAAACTACATCAGTAATAAAGAAATAAAAATGTGTTCGACACAATTGACAAAGATGACAGCAAAAGATACTTCAAAAAGCTGCGTGAAGGATAGAAAACAGATGAAATAACAAAAATTAGGAAGTCTTAAATTCAAATGGCTAATAACAATTAAAATAAGAAGTGATTAATCAAAACAAAAATAGTAAAGCTAGCAGTGAAATACTTAACCCTAAAAAAAACCCCTATTTAGAAAATTAAAAGAGATGGAAATCATGGAAGGAACAGGGCTGAATAGAGAAATGATTATGTGTATTCGGTCCCCTCTAACATATGCAAATAGATCCATCATTTCTCAGCTGAGCATAATCTCTCTGGGCATCCATTCTCTCATTTGCCATGAGAGAATAATACCTACTTTACATGATTATCAGGAAGGCTGAGTCAATACATATCAAGGGCATAAGAGTAATATTACCTGGCACATGGTAAGCATGCAACAAATTGTTATTTTAAACCTTTCACACTAATTACTTTCCAATTAATTATAGTGTATTTATTACTTTAAAAACCATTGTTAATAAGATCACCATTGGAGACACAAATCAGAGATGTAACAACAGCACTTTCATCTTGTGAACACGATTCCACAATGAATACAACAGTGACACTTTGGCTTAGTCTCAATGCAAGAGTGTCACAGATAAGTTCTACAACAGTAAAGTTGGGGCTAGTATTGAGAGGGAATGGGAGACTTAACGTCATTCTGCAGATATAATAGACGTACATTGCTTACTTATGAACAAATGAGGACCTGATTACTACAGTAATTAGAAGTAACACACATAGGAATAGACTGAAATGAGAACTAAAACTCAAACCATAAACACACGAGAAATTTTACCTAGAAATCTTATTGTTTGAGCTATCTAAAAATCATATATTGCAACAACAAAACTAGAGGTTAATTTTTTTTTATTATTGAATTATACTGTAAATCTACATCTATGATTTAATCAGGAAGAAATGCTTTGTGTTTACAACAAGGACACATTTACTCTAGTGGAATAAACAGACACAGACAAAAGACCAAATACATGTTTCGTTTTTTTTAAAAAAGAGTACACATTTTACCCAGTCCTTTTGCTATTTTGGACCATACTTTTCCTATTAGAGAACTGATCTTACATAAATGTCAAGTCTGATTTATCTCCTCACATTTTTAAACATTAAATGGAGTTCCTCACAATTTCTAATTATAACCAAACAACTGAAAACAATATGGGAACAAAGTCTGAAAACAAAAAAAATAGTGTAGATGGATATTACCTGATAGTTGAAAAGTTGAGTAAAACATGCCTCCTCTGTGGCTCATCTCAAAGCAACATTTTAATTCAAAGAGGAAAGCTTTTCAGATCTATGAGTGCCTCTGCAGAATCAGACCTATAAGTGTGTCTGGTCTGAATTGCAGAAGTTGAGTAAAAATGTCTACAAAATACCTAAAATCTAAAAATCAGAATAGTGCTAGTTCAAACAAAAAGTTTGGTGGTCTAAATACACCTTCAATTTCTTCCTTTGTTAAAATTATCTTTTATTTTGGATGGTATTTTAAAAATAACTTATGTTTCTAGTGTGCTTTATGGTCAATGATGATAAAGTTGCAAATCAAATGATTAAGTTTAAAGTTTTTATGTTTTACCTGATTCTACTGAAATTTCTTTCCATCACCTACAATTTTATGCAACCAAGTTATACATGAGGTAAGTTTTAGCTAAAAAGTTAAAATAAATCAACCACAAAGATAAAGCTAACCATATTTCAAGAGAATACAAAATCATAATGCCCACTTTGCACTGAAAGTTTACAACTTTAACTACTACTTGTATGTAGTTTAAAAGCAAATACTTTTTTACTTTTTAATTAAACCATAGCTGGAAATATAGGGGGGAAATAAAACACTTGGCAAAAGTTTGTTTTTGGTAATAGAAGACAATGCAACAAAGAATCCAAATGGAACAACACCAGTATTTAAATTTCTAACTTTTAAACAAAACACATACACACACTTACTTTTCTTAAAAAAAAAAAAATTCTGGTAGTAAATTGGATTGACAGAATCTTCAGTTGTAAATAAAAAGTATAAATTTCCAATTTTAGCCTTCTAGCTAGCTAACATGTACAGCCAGCTAGTTCTCTAAAACAAGTATTATGTCACCCTAAAAGATCCTTGCTAAAAATCAATTATATTTAAATGGGTCTTACTGAAAGAGGACATTCATGATATTAGAAATCTTTTAAAAAGTGAGTATGATAGGGCTACAATAGCAACATTACTAAGTTACAGAAGAGATTATTGCTGTACTTTCCCTCATAAACACTGTCAAACTGTTTCAGTTACAAAAGTACAACCAAATTATTTTCTCTTACCAAATTTCAATGTTCCACCTCTGTAAAATTTTATCCAGCAGAGAATAATTCTTAATCTTTTCTGTAAGAATTCAAAGTATTTAAATGTGTAATTTCACATTATACTACCATGTTTTGCCCTTCTTGTTTTCCAAATACACAAAACAATATATTTTCCCAAAAATGAAATAAGATGTCCACATTAAAAAAATAAAGCCTACAAAAAGTTCCAGAGCTAAAAAAGATTATCCATATGGCACAAAGTGATCTCCCACTAGTCCAAAGTCCAAAACATTTAAATGAAGTTCATTCAGATATCTTGTTTGCTTTTCCATGGAATATTAAATTTGAAGTGAAATCACATTATTTTTAGTTCTTGAGTCAACAAATATACACAAATGTTTTTCTAGTTATTAAAAATAGGAGACCAAGTTGAATGTGCCAAAGTGATATAATTCAGGTGGATTTTCTATTTTCATCATGAAGAAAACGAGAGAAAGGATTTCCTTGGTTGGTTTCCATAGCTTGATAAACCAAAAACAAAAAAACTGCCACAACAACAAACAGCAAAATTTTTATCCATACGGGAATGGAACGTCCCTTTTTTGTCTTTTCTGATTTGACATCTGCCAAAGGAACATACTTAGGAACATATTTAGATGAGAAAGATTCCTCCATCCTGAAATCACCGAGTTCTAATGGCCGGCCTGCAGCCCCTTTGATTGGTCTGCGGCAACTAGCACTGTTGAAAGTAAAAGGAGAAAGAGAAAAATAATTTTAGATGAGCTCATGATTTGAACAAGTAACATAAAACATCATACCACTTCTAATTCTAAGAATATTCCATGAGGCAGCAGTACAAAATTGATATATATAAAGCCACAAGGTCAAGTCAATTTAAAACTTCTAAACATTTTCCACTTTAAAAGTCAGATGTATCTTTTATTAGAAAATAATATGCAGAACATTGATAAATGCTCATTGGACTTGCCTTAAAAGTTATTTTCAAAGCAAGTATATTTAGGAGAAAATTAAAACATAAGGTAGTTTTGGCTGTGATTCTTTCAGTAAGGAAGTAATTCAACAGGTAAATCTAACTCCAGTTTTTTCAATTAGAAAGGATAAATGCACGAAATAATTGATTTCCTTCAGGGCTTGGGATGTAGCTTAGTGGGAGAGCACATGTTTAGCATGGACAAGGCCATGGGTTCAATCACAGCACCATAAAAAATAAATGAGGGAAGAGACTGAAGGCCTGGGGTTATACCCCTCATACTGCCAAATAAATAAAATTAAATAAATAGAAGGTAAAAGTTTTATTTATAATCCTTCAACTTGACAAATTAATTTTTTTTATTAGTTGTTTTGACAAGTTAATTTTGAAAATGATTCAACTTTCAAGGACACGAATAACTTGTGGCCTAGGGGAATTAATCTGTTCCCTAAAGAACAGTTTAATTCTGAAAACAGAGTAAAATAACTTTGTAATGAAGAATGAAGAATTCCCTAGCAGAGTACACTTATACTTGATTCAGTATTTCCAAGTACCTAATTCCTGTTGGTGTAGATGCTTCATAGGGGAACATTTCCTTAAGAATATCTCTTTCTACTCTTCTTTCCTCTATTTTTTCTCCCACCTAACAAAAAAGAAAGAAACAAGTTAAAATTCAATATAAGTGTGTAATAATTTTAAATAGAAGTTTTAGAGAACAAAAATGCCCTTTAATCTATCCTAGCTTTTATGACTGCCGTTTCTAAATTTATTACCATCTAGGTATTCACAGAGTTCTACGGCTCTCTTTAAATTTCTTCATCATGAAGTGATATTAATGTGGCTATTGGGGGAAAACTGCCATGCCAATAAACAGGGAAAAAAAAAATTCAGCAACCTAATGTGGCAGTGTAAATTCCCTCAATGATTTTCCATGTTTTTCATTAATGAAACATTAAGAATACATTTTTTCTTATTAGGAATTCCATAATAAAATAAAATAATCAAATATAGGAAGTGACCAATTAACATGGACCTTTAACCAATTCTAGTTTATGTTTAAAACTATAGGCAATGCAATCTCCCCAGCTTAGAAAAAATTTTGGCTTGTTTTGCTGTATATGTTTACCTTTAAAACCCACATCAAAATAATTTCATCCCCTTTAATAAAGATTCATAAAAATTATAATGTATCATGCAGTTAGTACTTTAAAGCATAATTATACAGGAGTTAATCCATTCAAGCACCACACAAAGTCACTTTAAAGTCCCATTATTTAACATTTCGACAGAAGAAAAATGTAGCATCCCTCACAGCCCAGGCAGCACTTCTAAACTTGCATCCATGACAAATAGAACATATTACAAGCAGCACACAAATGACCACTCCTTTGAAAACCAGAACTTAAGAAGGTACATAGCAGCAAAAGGGTAGTATTAGCATGGCATACTATATTAGTTAATTTCTGTTTTCACTATTAAAAGTGTCGCGCACACGCGCGCACGCACACACACACACACACACACACACACAACCACCACCACCCAAGAAAAGAAAGCTCTGTTCCCTCCCACTGGAGAAAAAAAAAAAAACCCAAATATAAATATTTCCTCTTTAAAAGATCAATGATAGCATCGGTCTAAATTTTATTCATTTACTTCAGCTCTTGTCAATGGTTTCTTTGGTGTTCTTCTGGGTATGTCTGAGAATTCAGTGATTGGCAGAATAGAAGTTGCATGCTTGAAATTTCCAGTCACCCTATTGACAACCTGCCAAGATTCAAATTATTCAGACTCAGAATTATCCAAACATAATAGACACTTAAAAAGAAAAGAAAATATTCTATTTCTGTAACACGTGACTTTCCCTTAACAAAAATTTAGGCAATGGAGCCCAGAAACACACACGTTGAGTACTTTATAGGTGAAGTCTTATAGTTCTTCAAATATTTAGTAAAAAAGTATGGATTCTTGTGTGAGGAACTGAACTTATTTGTAATAAAATAGCTACATTGAAAAATTCTAAAATTCAGAACTATATGGGGGGGGGAAAATCCGTTTGAAATATTAAAAATTTGTAGATTTTGAGATTTGCCAAAATTTACCACCTCCCCATTTCGAATTAAAGGGCAATTTTCAAAGAAGACCACTTGTATAGTTCACAAAACATATTTACTAAGGATTCGTTGCTTGAAGCCATTATAGTTTCAGCTATGGGAGTACTCTCTGAAATTACTGCACCATCTATACGAAAATGTTGTGAAGTTTCCACCTGTTAGTTTGAAAACAAAACAAAAACAATAAATATAAAGTAATCACTAAAACCCTACCAATCTGAAAACCCAATTCTAAGGAATAAGCCTTGCATCACCCTTTTCCTTGGAGTTCTTCTTGACCCTCTTGGAGATTCCCTAGTTAATGCCTGCAGAGGTCCGCCTTTGGAAGATCCACTTGTCCATTCAGTCTCAGTTACTCCAGCTTGTGAATAGCTCTATTTAAGCATTGACACATTAAAAAGTCATATTCTAACATCAAACACCCTAAAAATGGCCACATTAGCACACTGCAAAGCCAACAAGTCTCCAAATGCCAGCATTTACAAATAATGCTATGCCCTCAAAACATTGCTATCGTACCGATTGAACATTCAGCATCAGAAAAACTCTTAAAGAATCATAAAATACACTAAAGAGTCCACCAATAAGAGGGGAAAAGACACCAATTATCACTGGGTCCTTTTGTGATTCATTGTATGCTGGAGCAGCTCTAATAATGCAGCTGCAACTCTTGTCTCAACAAAGAAGCAGAATGGTCATGACTTAAATGAAAGTCATTTATTATATAGCAGGTCAATTTCCTTTTAAAACAAAAACACAAACTTTTGGCTGAGGATGTAGCACAGTGGTAGAGTGCTTGCCTAGCATGTGCAAGGCTCTGAGTTTGATCCCTAGCATTGCAAACAAACCAACCAGAACTTTTCTGACTGTTAGAACAGATCAAACATTCTTTTTATGTGATTAGTATTATTTTAATAGAAACAGTTTGAATTATAAACCATACTTGGCTATGTAAACTAAAAAATTCCCAGGTGTCAAACTCTTAGAAACAAACAGAATCAAATAAGAAAAACCTAATGATCATCCTAGTGAATACATAAACACAGTATGTCACTGCCAAATCACAATGCTCCCACACCTCATACAGAAAGATAGAAAGGTAATAGTGATGGTTACTACTTTCTAGTTCCTGGAAAGGGGGGGGGGCGGGAATCAACAGATTTGTTTCCTTTTTTAAGAAATAATTTTATTAGTTCCTGGATGCTTACAGTTTGAATTCATTAGGCCAAATATATATATATCAATCACCTGAACCTTTTGTTAAAATGCAGAATCTGATTCAGAGATTCTGGAACGGAACCTAAGATTCTGCATTCCAAGTAACAAGCTTTCAATTTTGAAGCCACTATTATCAGATGATTATTTTAAATTCCTTCTAACTAGATAACATCAACTAATTATTAGTATTACAGCACAGTGTGCCTAGGTTGTCACTTTTCAAGATAATATTTTACCTAGATAACTGGTAGTTTTATGACCAAGTTAGTGTCTGTTAAGTTTAAAGACATATTTATTCTTATCCTGTATCAAGAAAAATTATTTCAAAATATGCAAATTTGTACCAAAACCTCACAAAGGAACATTGTCTCATGTATCTGATTTTATATTTATCTGTACTTGGAATTGACATAAGAGTTTACTTTTTCTCACAATCTAAATCTGTGTTCCTTATCCAACTAACAATTAGGAAATACTTGCTGAATGTAAAATTATAGTTAGTCTAAAGACAAATGTGTAAGCAAATCACAAAACATAATAAATGCTTAATAGCAGTCAAATTCTTTTTTTTTTAATTTTAATATTTATTTTTTAGTTCTCGGCGGACACAACATCTTTGTTGGTATGTGGTACTGAGGATCGAACCCGGGCCGCACGCATGCAAGGCGAGCGCGCTACCGCTTGAGCCACATCCCCAGCCCCAGTCAAATTCTTAATTATTTAAAAATAAGAAAAAACAATAGTTTTAATTTGAGGTTCTCAATCTTGGTGGTAGAGTATCATCTGGGGAGAGCTTTACAATCTATTGAATGCTCCCAACCCTCACCTCAGATCAATTAGATCAGAATCCTTCTAAAAGGGTCTAGACAGGGCTGGGGGTATAGCTCACTGGTCAAGTATATGCTTAATGTCTGCAATGCCCTAGGTTCAATTTCTAGCACAAATGAGTAAACAAAAATTAAAAAATAAATACATAAAAAGGTCTGGATACAGTTAATTCTTATTGTTCTTAAGAGGATTCTAATGTGCAGAGTTGGGAATAACTGGCTTAATATAACTGCAGTAGATTTAACATGCACCTTGAAGTTAAGGGAAAAAATCCTACTTTGAATATTAGTCTCTTTTTTAAAAAATTTATTTTTATGTGTACTTGGACAAAATACCTTTATTTTAATGTGGTGCTGAGGATCGAACCTAGGGGCCGGCACATGCTAGGCGAGCACTCTACTTCTGAGCCACAACCCCAGCCCCGAATATCATTCCCTTTTAAATAATTAATTATTCAATGCTGGTCAAAATAATTAGAAGTATTTTAAAAATATTTTAGTTTGATAGTCTATTTGACATGTATTCAATTACATTACTTGAAAGAACTAAGTTTATCAGTTGTGTAAGTGACGCAATAAAACCAGACACTTTACCTATAACCAAGATGAAGGTAAAGGGGCTGGGGAAGACAATCTTTTTCCTTAGAATTGATCATCTACCAAACTCAAGGATTAACTTTCTTTCTTTCTTTCTTGGTACCAGGGATTGAACCCATGGGTGCTTTACAACTGAGCTACACCCCCCCTTTACTGTGCCAGGCCAAATTCCAGAACTTTGTTACGTTTTGGATTGAATAAATAATAGTCCATGAAAAACTTTACCAAACATCTACTGAAATAATAATTATGGTTAATTAAAAATAAAGTTTACATTTTCAAAGTTAAATTTCATTTAAAGTTCTTTATAATCTTTTGTGGCAGGTAACACAAGGAACATGTTGGTTGACTGAGGGCCTACTTGAGAATTCTAAAAATAATTTATATTTCTTTTGTTCAGATTTTATAAGTTCTTAGAAAATTTCAACCAGTTTTATTAGTTCCCATCATTATTATGATTAGTGATCTTTACGGAAAACTGAGAACCTTTAACACAATTAAAAAAGATATTCTAGGGCTCGAGCTGTAGCTCAGTGGTAGAGCATTTGCATGTGTGAAGCACTGGGTTCAATCTTCAGCACCACATAAAAATAAATAAATAAAGGTATTGTGTCCAACTAAAACAAAAAGATATCCTAAGGATTTTTTATTAGAACCCACATCATAAATGACTTTAAGCTGGGTGTGATGTCACTCGCCTGTAATCACAGCTGCTCCGGAAGCTGGGGCAAGAGGATTGCGTGTTCAAAGCAGCCTCAGCAACAGCAAAGCACTATAAACAACTCAGTCAGACCCTGTCTCTAAATAAAGTACAAATCAGGGCTGGGGATATGGCTCAGTGGTTGAGTGCCCCTAAGTTCAATCCTGATCACCCCCCCCAAAATTAAAAATATAAAATTATAATTCAGTACTATAATTATTTAGTAAGATGATAAACAATGATTAAAAGGAAGCTCACTGAGATGTAAAATTAGAAATGTGATTGCTGTGTATTTTGCAGACAAAATAAGAATTGCAGTATCATCTATGTTCAGTGAGATGTTTTCATATTGCCTTCTGATAATATATCAGGCAAAAAGTCAGTCAAAAGATATTAAGTAGCTGAGGCACTTGAGAACATTTGCAGGAGAGCTAGGTTAAAAAGGTAATAAATCCTCATCAACAAAAAGACAAGCACTGAGCTGGGGATATAGCTCAGTTGGTAGAATGCTTGCCTTCATGCACAAAGTCCTGGGTTCAATCCCCAGCACCACCATCAAAAAAAAAAAAAAAAAGGAAAAGACAAACACTCACCTTGGCATTATTCATAACAGCATACAAATGAAAACTACTCAAATATTAACCAAAAGGGAAGTGGCTAAATAAATTACAAACTGCAACACAAAGTGCAGTTGTACAAAACAATGAGGAACATGGATAAATTCGGATATGGAGTGATCTGGGATATGTTCTTAGGTTAAAGATAATGTACAAAGTAGGCTGCCTTTTAAGCAAGGAAAAAGGGAACAAACATATATACATACATATCACATATAAGTATAAATAAATTTGTGCATTTATTTATATTTTCAAAAAGAAACTAACCAAAGTTTGGTTAAAGAAAAAAAAAAAAAAAACTAAAAAAAGAAAAAACAACAAAACCCCCTAACAGTACATTAAGTTGTGGCTTTAGGACACAAATAAAAAGTCTTTCAAGTGTATTTAAGCATAGCATTTGACTTTATATCCTAATGAAATATGCCCTAAAGAAAAGGAAAAATAAAGTCCTAAACCACATTTAGCAATCTTATTGTTAGAATACTGTGAAACACCTGTGATATAAGATATACTATCATTTGAAGAACCAAGATACCAAGCATTTTAGAAGAGATATATAAGTGTAACACCCAAAAGTTCACCATTCATTCATGATTTACTTTTCTCCGAAAAGGAGTAAAGCAATGGGAACTTCTTAGAAGAAGCACCCTAGCAAGAAACTACCAAAGACATATGGGAGACAATAAATAATACATAAATAAAATAATACAGGAACCAACTTAGTAATTCCCACTGACAAAAGATGGCACACTGTGGGGCCGGGGTTGTGGTTCAGTGGTATGTGCAAGGCACTGGGTTTGATCCTCAGCACCACATAAACATAAATAAAATAAAGGCATTATGTCCAAATACAAAAAAAAAAAAAAAAAAAAAAAAAAAGATAGCACATTGTGAAAAAAACAAAAACAAAAAAAACTAATGCTGTGGGGAGAAGGAAAAAATGACTACAGTACACATAGTACATCACAAGTCAATATGTAAAGTTTTATTGCTAACCCTTCGACATATTATTAATATCAATTTGAAAACTGGCAAACAAAAGGCAAAAAAGCATTTCTCTTGGTTCTCTTGTATAAATATTTTTTAATATTTATTTTTTAAGTATAGATGGGCACAACACAATGCCTTTATTTTTATGTGGTGCTGAGGATCGAACCCGGGTCCCACCGGTGCTAGGTGAGCGCTTTACCTCTGAGCCACAATCCCAGCCTCTTGTATAAAATTTTATTTTTAGGTACCTGAGAAATTTATGAGGAATGGTTCTTTATTAAAAAAAAAAAAAAAATCCTGGTCATAGATATAAAGGAGTGAGATACTGAGACAAATCACCATTTTATTTTATTTATTTATTCTTAAATTTTTTGGTAGTTAATAGATGGACAGAATGCCTTTATTTTATTTATTTGTATGTATTACTGAGGATCAAACCCAGTGCCTCATGCATGCTAGGCAAGTACTCTACCACTAAGCTACAGCCCCAGCCTTCACCATTTTATAACCATTTTATCTTTTTTATTGCTGTGAATTGAACCTGGGGTGTTGAGCATGCTAAGCAAGTACTCTACCACTGAGTTACATCCCAACTCTCAAATCACCATTTTAGAACCTCAAATAAAATAATGGATTTAAGTAATAATCACTAATAACAACTGGAACCATTATAATGAAAGGCCAATGTAAAACTTCTAATTGGATAGATCATTCTTTCAATATCTGAACCTACTACTCATTAATTTTGGCATCATCAAAAGGGCATATATATATACATACCTCCTGAAATGATCAATAGGAAGACTACAGCATCATTCTTGCCAAAGAAACTTAACCTGAATCTAACCAACCCTTCAGATCTGTTCTGTTCAACACGGAAGCCACTAGCCACATGTATCAATTTAAATTTAAAGACTTGGTTTCTCAGACATGCTAAGACAAAAAATTCCATGTGTTCAAACCCTAGACACTACTGTAATGAACAGCACAGATATAAAACATTTCTATCATTAGTGAACGATCTATTGGACTAACTTCCAGTGTATAGGATACACAGGGTCTAGAAGAGCAAATTACATGATCTGACAAATCAAATCCAGAATGTGGGAGAGAATCTAATGACCTAATTTCTAGACCAAATAAATGGAGGGAAGAAAAGCAGTTATAGTAAGAATAGCCACAGACTTAGAAATCTAAAAAATTCATTTAAAAAATAAAATACAATGTATGGATCTTGTCTGGATCCCTGATTGATCCAAACAAATGTAAAATAGAAAAGTGCAACACTTCTAAAACTGGAATAACATGAACAGTATAGATATTAAAAAAAAACTAATAATTTTACTAGGTGGGAAAATGACGCTGTCATTTAAATAGCAATCTTTGAGAGATAAACATTAAAATATTAATACTAACATGTGAAATATGTTAGGGATCTGCTTTAAATACTCCAACAAAAGGCAAAACAACAAAATCAAAAGCAATTTAAAAAGCTGGATGGAAGATGTAGGTGAAGATGAAACTAAACTGTTAATATATTGATAACTAGGACATCCTTGACTGGAGAGTTATTAAACTCTTCCCTCCACTCTTCTGTTTTACATTTTTTGTAATAAGACCACAGTTTTATTCTGCCTGTCAACTCCTTAACCTCACCTCTCCTTTGACTATTTAACCTGCTCCTCAGTTTAGATTCCCCAAACAATAACCATTAAACCATCTTTAAACCCCATACTTTCCTTTAATCTACTATCAGATCAGACACACATTCTTGGTAGACACCTTGCCTTCATATTCTGGAACAAAATCCTCCATGCTTGTCTATTGCAGTGCCTTTCGCGATATTCCTAATTTCTTCTGCTCTTACTCTTATTTCTGTATTCCTTAATATGACTCTAAAGCTCTTTGCTAGCAAAACTCTAAAGTCAATGAAATACTTATTCTGGTATTTAGTTCTGTATCAAAACAGAACAGGGCTGGGGCTGTGGCTCAGGACCACATTAAAAAAAAATAAATCAGTGAAATAAAGGTATCGTGTCCAACTACAAAAAAAAAAATTCATTCAATACCCTACACATTTTCTGTAGTCATCCAGCTTATTTTTAATAAATGGTTCTAAAATTACACGTACCAACTACATCAAATGAACAGAGGAACATGGCTTACAAGAAGCTGTTGGGTTGGGAATTTAACTCAGTGGTAGGTTCATGATTAAGATGCATGAGGCCCTGGGTTCAATCCCAGCTATGCATGCATATGTGCATATGAATACAAACACACACAAAATTCCATTTTAGGACATGTCCCCTCGCCTCCCACCCTTACTGAGAATTGAACCCAGGAGCACTCGACCTCTGAGCTATATCCCCAGACCTTTTGTTAAATGTTGAGACAGGGTCCTGTTAAGTTGTCCAAAGACAGCCTCAGTCTCAAAAGTAGCTGGAATTACACACTTATGCCACCATGGCCAAGTGCAACTTTAAATGATAAATAGAACATGGAAAAGATAAATAGCTAACTAGATAAAATTTTCAACTAAAGACTAAGGACAAGGAAAAAGACTGTAGAGAAAAATTATTAAATTAAAGCCAATAATTAGTTCTCTATAAACTAGTTCATTTATAACTATGTTGATTTCCCCCTTAATTTCCCTTTGCATTTTGCTTCTTACAAAAAAAAATCAAATTTTCATCTAGAATATGAAATAGCGTCAGAGTTTAGGGAAACACCACAAAAGACAAAGCAGGTAAAAGTAAACGCAAATTCAGAAATCCAGAGGAAAAAGACACAAATATAAAACTACCCCCTGCCTTTTAAAGAAGCTGTACCAAAAGCACTAAGACATTTCTATCTTTTAAAATATTTCTCTCAAAAAGTTGTATGGTAGTAGAGCACTTGCCTAGCACCCATGAGGCCCTGAGTTTGATTTCAGCAACTGGGAAAGAGAGGCAGTTTGACCAGCTTTGAACCGTGCTTAGTACAGAATCAAACACAAATGAGACTTTTATCAAACACTTGCTTTTGCAGTAAACATAATCTACAATACTGATATACCCCAAAGTTTAATTTCCCATGCCATGTAGCTAACTATGAAATCAAGTTAATAGTACACTGAATCTGGGTATCAACCGTTAACCAAATTTAACATGACAGATGAGTGTCATCGGATTACTTGAATCTGTACACGTTGATTACAAAGCTAAATATACCTGGTTGTGCTCAAGTCTTCTTTGCTTGAGTGTTACTGGAGTCTTTGCTCTGCCCTTTAGTGGTTCTCTCTTCTCAAGCTTGAGCTCTATTTTAGAGTCTGGAAATAATATTGGAGAAACCATTACTTTCTGAAACATGTAAGTTATGTTCTCCTAACACAATTTGGGAATCCAGTTTTAGGCACATTAATACATAAATTTGTCTATTGGTGATATCTCAATAGACCAAAATTGTTTAACTACAATTTGTCTTAGAAACTTTTACTATTATATTCCATTTTTAAAAATTCCCTCTTTAAATCCCATTCCCACTTCCTACTTAATTCTCCTTTTCTTTTTCTCAGACTAATAGAATTAAATATAAAAGTGTATTCCAACTGCTCCTGGAGGCTTTTCACTAAAAAACAATTTCAAATGTGGGAAAAAGACATTAAAATAGTCAACACAGTTTGCCATTATTTTGTCCATGTAGTATATTGCTTCTATATGACAAAAGTTAGCTTGTTAAATTTAAGTTTGGTGTGTGGAAAAGAAAAACCACATAGATTTTTAAGAATTAAAAAAATCTGTATTATATTAAGCCTCTAACAACAGTACATGGTAATTGTCAATGGTATTAACATGTAAGTGCAATCTAAAAGTCTCTTCTCAATGAGGGGTATAGCTCAAAAGTCCTGGGTTCAATTACCAGCACCCAATTAATCCATTTTTGATGCAGTCACAAAAAGTCCAGATGAAACTGAGATAAGAAGGAATCTTGTTCACAGAAAAGTTACAACAATCACAGGGCACTTCTCTTTCCCTTCCCCATAATAAAAATGTATTTCTTTGAAGATGAGTCAATATTTGCTACATTTTTCATAGATTTCAATTTTTCACTTTTCTAGTCTTGATTTTATTGTCATTTGAAGACCTCCATTTAAAAAAATATGTACCTTTCCCATTTTTGTGGTCATTTATTATAGTGTAGCAAACTTAGTTATCAGTTGGTTCTTCTAAAAACTTCTACCACCAAAAATTTGTTATATAATTTTCTTACCAAAAAACAAGAATGGAGTCAATTCTTAAAGCTCAATTTTGTATGAATTCAATGTAGTTGTGCTACAAAGTGGTCAAGATGGCTATGATATACTTGTCCTGCTAACTTCCAATCTGATATTAGTCAGTCTAGAATTTATTTGCAAGTTTCCCAAAAAGAAAGGTGATTTTTATCAAGTTAGTTCAAACAGTTCAATCTTCATTTGGGAATAGGCTATCAACTATATTCCCCCATTTCCCAATATTTTCACTAATAGATATATTTGGTACAACCCTTAGCATCATAAAAATTTACTTTTATTCTTTGTTAACTTGAAATCTAAGAATTAGAAAGCACAAGGTAAAATACTTATAGCCAAGCAGAAACTGATTAGGCAAATAATTTATCTGATTACAGATTAATTCCCCTTATAAATTTAGATTCCAACAGTCAATAAAAACATGGTCTTCAATAGAAGAAAATCCACACAACAATAACTGGAATATTTAATTATACTATTGGAATGTTAAGTGAGTTTCAATGTGAAATGGAAATGAAATGTTCATCCACAAATATTCAACTTGTTCGAAACTTCAAGAATAAAGCACACGTACAACACGTTTCTGGAGACCACACAAAACTGTTCAAATTTAACAACTTTATTGAATTTGTAGGAGCATTCTACATCAATACATTTTTTAAAATCACAAAGTACTTAGTAGGTACATGTATACATGTACATTTTAGAAGACAAATAACAAAATTACTCCCAGAAAGCTGCAAAGATGGAATGTGTAGTCTAAGAATAAATGGATAGAGAACTGAGGGACCATATTCTGTTATGCTGAGACTACCATTTCCCACAATGTTCTCTACAATCAGATTCTTTTATCTTACAATCATAGAAATGAAAACAGGATAATACACTGTTTTATACAGACATAGACACTGGGATATAGTATGATTTCTTAAGGCTTTAAGAAAAAGCTGATAAATTTGCTTTTCGTATCAAGATTATTAAGCCTAATCATCCATGAAATACCACATACCTCAAAAGAAAAGTTTGTTTTTTTTTAAAAAAGCCCCATCTCTCCAGTGTCTAGTTCATCTGACAAAATAGAGTGGTAGTGTATGCTTGTACTATCCTAGACTATTTACCAACAAGAGCAATGTCTTTCAAAGTGAGGTCCATGAATTGTTAGTTAATTCGGAAGTGATGAGGCATCTGTATCAGATTGTAAAGCCATATACTGCTTTTGCTATCAATAAGTGTACTACATAAATAAATCCTTTCATTGATCTAAAAAGTGCCTTTATTTTTAAATTCTTTTATTAAAAAAGCAATGGGGGATGGGGAGACTAACCCAGGGCCTTGCACAAACTACACTCCTGAACTATGTCCCGAACCCCTTAGTCTTAAAATTTCTGTGCATGTTTGTCTGTGGATCAGTAATAGTTTGTGAACTGGTTACTTTAAGTTGCATTGATCTAGAATATTATGAATGCTACTGCAGGTATCAGCATATAACAAACAAGAAAATAAAAGTGTAGACAACTTCTAGAAAGTGAAGTATCAAAAAGGATAAATCATTGCTTTAAATGTGTAATTAGTGTTTAATTCTACCCTAGATAGAAAAGAATATGCATATGATATTTGAAACAGTGAAGAATCTACTTATTTTAGTATTGAAATTCTCAGTTTTGAAGAGTTGTAAAAAGTATAATAGGAAACATTAAATGTTTGAGACAAATATATGATCTATAAAGCTTAAAACTTTATCAGCCTTTCTATCTGTGTAAATCTAAAAGAGCAGTTCCACATAGGGAATGACTTAACTATCTGAAATTCCTTATCAAAGATAAGACAGGTGACTTAGCTCTTAACTTTATTTTTTTCCACGCTTTTTAATTACTTTGTGTACTTCTCCTCCAAATAATGTTCCACCTTTAAAGGGAGTCACAGTCAGCTTATTCTTAGAAGCTGGATTAATTTTGCAATCCTTCAACCAGAGATATCGACGACCAAGAGTGGAAGATCCCATGGTATAGGCAGCCATCTTCACTTCATCAAATGCAGCTTCACAAAGAAACGAAGCTGCATCATATGTTTTGCTCAGAATATTGAGTGCCTGGTGTGTACGACTAGGATCTGAGCTAATAATTTGTGCAGCCTGACTAATGTCTGCTTGCATAGCCTTAACTACAAAGGCAGTATGGGTTGCAATCTGCATCGTGGATGCTGCAGCTGTATATGCTCTACAAAGTGTTAAGTCCAAGTGTTTATCACAAGACTCAGCAGAGCCCTCCTGAATACCTGCTGGTGGGATAGTTTCAGAAATAAACCCTTGGATTTCATCATCTACTTTTGGAACGGATAATATCTGGGTTGCCTCTCTGGAAGAAATTGGATATTTGCGTGCCAATGAAGGCAACTGCCTGTCAATCTGCTGCCACTCCTCTTCAATTACTTTTAAAATAGATTCATGGAAGGGAAAAGATAGTTCTGAGCTATCAATGTTATCATGCTGTGATTTCTCAGACTTTTCCATGCCTAAGGTAGTAAGTGCACGAGAGACAACAGTTTTGGCAAAAGAAGACATATGTTCAGATTCAGGTATATCCTGCAATACCTGGCTATCCTGAAATGACACAGAGGAACCTGAATCCCTCTCCTCTACTGACTTCTCACTGAGTCTAGGGAATTTTCGTGGAGGAGACAGGGAAGTGGTTTCTCGAAAACTAGATTGACCAATTCTCTTGCATATGTTTTCAATGTCCAGTGTGGGTATAGAGTTAGAAGTCCCAGGTAAACTATCTACCCCACCCTGGACCAACAGAGAATTGACATAATCTTTGATTGCCTGAGCAAGTTGTGGGGAAATTACTTGTGATCTTTTAGATTCCTCTAGTACTTCCCTTTCGCTGGAGAGAATGCGCTGATCTGAAATATTGGACTTCTCAGTATATAATGGCTGAATTCCACTTTTCTCTCCACGGTAAATATTTTCTACTATGTCTTTACAGTAAGAAGTAGTGGTTTCTTTAATCAGTGAAGGAGAAGCTGCAGTAGAGCCCAACATGGCAGCGAGTTCACGCTGAGAGGATGACGAAGAACTTTTCTCTACACTCCTATCATGGCTAGTCTTAGAGGAAAATAACAAATTCCCTCCAGAGGCTAAATTCTGCATCTGTCTCTTGCCAGGCAAGGTTGTGGCAATAAGAGGCTCCCTAGGTGGGTCGCCCTTAGAAGTATGTATTTTCTTAGCTGCCTGTAGTTCAGTCCTGCCCAAAGGAGGACGGGTGGAGATTTCAGGAAAAGAAATACCCTGAAAAAATCCACCAGAGGGAGTAGCTGGAAGTCCAGAAAAAGGAGCAAAATCCCTAGTGGACTTCACTTTCTTGTGTTCTTTCTTCTTTCCTGTAGAGGCAAAAGAGGCAGGAAGTTTAAGCATTACTTGTGTTTGAGCTGGTTTTATTCTTGCCTCCTTGCTAAAATAGTGCTGTTGAAGGAAAAGACCCTATATTTCATATTCTGAACAATTTGGCAGACTGTGCCTTAGAAGGCAGAGCTTTTAGAGATTTGAGTAACTTGGGTCAAATTAGATAATCACAAAACTAATGAACAAGGCATATGAATCAAGAGTTTATAAATATCACATTGCACTTATTTTTAAAAGGACATTTATTTCATGTGCTAGTATCAAAAATTTTAAATATCACAAATTTTCTATTATAATATATAAAGATATGGTCAAAATATTTGCTTTAAAGTTGCCATGAAATCAGATTATCTAGCAACAATTTAAATGCCTGTCAGAAAAAAATAATGTGCCACATTCAAATGCTACCACTATATATTAACAAGGAACAAACATATACATACTTAATAAAGATTAAAAAATAACATGGAATAAAAATACAAGCACAAGAAGTAGCATATAGACTTTTTTAAAGTACAAAATAATACTATATATTAGATGAATAAGTATTAAAAAACTAAATAGATCAGTATCTACTGATAGTGGTCACTTCTGTGGAGATGATAATGGACAAGGGCAAAAGTGGAGGAGAGAGTCTTTACAAAAATGAGATCTGAAGCAAAAGATAGTTAACTGGTAAGTTTGGGTAATAGAAAATTAGACACTTGTACTTTTTTGTTTCTCATACTTGTTTCAAGTATTTAAATCAAGTTACTTGTAGAATTACTCTAATAATATGAACAAAAATTACATATGTCCTGCCAATATTGTTTTAAACTTTACCTTCTTCATGAATGAAGTCTCATGAGAATCTAAAAGAATTACATGCATTTAACAATTTAAAAATTTTACCTTCTTCATTGTCACTGTATCTGTCAGAGTCATTACTTCCATTCTGCCTAGTATTTTCTGCTGATGAGGAAATTGTTGGTAGAGGAGTAGAAGATCTTGATTCTGGTCCTTGTTCTCTCAGTTTCAATAGCTTTTTCTCATACAGCTTCCTGGTTGTTCCTATATCAAGGCAAAACTTGAGTTTAGCTCTTGCATTATCTTATTTAAGGTCTAGCTCAGAAATTAAATAGCATTATAAACTCAATTTTTACCCTTTCCTTTCCTAAACTTTATTACTTAAAAATAATAATAATGGGGTATTTTCAAAAATAGGAATTTTTCTGAGATTTTAATGAGATTATAATGTTTCTTTTAATAACATGGAATACACAGTAGATTGATATAGGTCTTATTGGAGATTAGCTACCGAAGAACCCTGTATGACTCTTTTTGAAAAAATATTTTTTTTAGCTGTTGATAGTCCTTTATTTATTTATATGCAGTGCTGAGAACCTAATCCAGTGCCTCACACATGCCAGGCCAGGGTGCTACTGCTGAGCCACAGCCTCCACCCGCCATGTATGACTCTTTTTGACTGCAAGTCTTGGACTTTGTATATTTTCTCTACAATTACAGAAGTATACGCCAATATAGAAAATTCTAGAAACAGATCATGCCCCCTGAGGAATATGCATTGATATATTATATATAATCATATATTATATAATTATATATAATTTTATTATACCATACAATGTAATTCTATATAACAAACAGCTTTTGTTTTCTGTTTCACACTAGCTATATCTTTCCTTAATTTCTGTAAGTTGAGTAAAATGAGTATGGACTTTTATAAACAATACATATCCAGAAATATAAAGTAGTCTTAAAATAAACAGCTGGTATACCATCATGTAATTTAATGTATGCTGGTACATATCAGCATCTTCCTTTTACAATTTTAAACAAAATCTTTGTGTTCAAAATTTTCTACAACTTAGATGATCATAATGAATTTTTCTCACCTTGAGGTCATTATCAAGACCCTCATAAAATAAGGTAAATGCTACCTTGCAATAATCACTGAGCCACATTCCCAGCCCTTTTTTATACTTTATTGGGGGGGGGGGTTGCTAAGTTGCTGGCGCTGACTTTGAACTTAAGATCCTCTTGCCTTGAGTGCCATCACAACCAGATAGTTTTTCATTCTTTAAATTATCTTTAAATTCCAATCAAGATATGGCACTTTTAATGATAAATGGAAAATGGTACTAGGCTAGGAATTGAATAACTTTAGTTATATTAGTCAGTTATTAACTTACTGATGTGGATGAACTGGCCAGTTAAGTTAGCTGAGATTCTCCTCAACTGTCATATTAAACCCATATGGGCTTGGAACAGTGGCGCACACCAGTAATCCCAGCAGCTTGGGAGACTGAGGTAGGGGGATCAAGCCAGCTTCAGCAACTTAGCACCTAAGCAACTCAGTGAGACACTGTCTCTAAATAAAATACGCACACAAAAAAGGGCTGGGGGTGTGGCTTAGTGATTAAGAGCCCCTGGGTTCAATTCCCAGTAAGAAAACAAAAAATAATTCAATATAGTCTCACCAGGTGGTGTGATATGTGCACCACATAAAGCAATCTCAACCACAGAGATAAGAGATTAGCTAGTTCAATTCTTTTATTTCCCTCAATAGGGTTGAGGAAATTAAAGTCTTGGTCATACAAAGGGTTAATGGTAAGACCAGCCCTTGGAACCCAAATTCTAATCACTAGGCAAGAAGAGAAAACAACTTAGGGCCTTGCTTCATAGAAAATATATTTGAAATTTTATGAACTTACCCACAATAGGACCAGGATTCACCCCATATTTCACAAGCTGATCCAGAAGTTCTTCATTAGAGAGTTCTGTTACATCTAGATCATCCTTATCTTCTAGTCTGGGCTTATCAGTTTTCTTTGTTGCTTTCTGTAAACAAAGTCCAATTGTCATTTCTACACAAATTTTAGAGTGTATATTTATTAGACAAATAATATGCTGTGTAAAATAAACATAAACATTCACCCACAAGTCAATTTATAGTTATACTACATTAAGCCATAGCAATTTGATTAAGTTAAAACAATTCATTATTTAAAGACATTCTAAATTCAACTATAATTAGACTGTACAAAACTAATTCCCACACAAATAACTTACATGTTAAAGCGATTAACTGTTGAAATATTCAATTTTGAAATACCTCTGTAAAGAGGTAGTAATGGCATCAAAAATTCAACAGCAAATAAATACAAAGTAAAAGTAATTGACTTTGGATAACATTATATATGTAATAATGAACCTTATACCTATTTTCTTTAAAATACACAAAAATTATGCTGAATTTTTTATACTGCGCACCCCGCCCCTCCCGTACTTTAACACTGAGTTAAGTTCCCAGGGCTTTTTATTTTTTTGAGACAGAGTCTTAATAAGATCCAGAGGCTGGACTTGAACTTGTGATCCTCCTGCCTCAGCCTCCCAAGTCAATGGGCTTATAGGCGTGCACCACCATGCCCAACTATACAGTATTTCTTAAAAGATAACTCCTGAAGACAAGGGAGTCAGATCAGCATGAAAGAAACAAAGTGAAGCCAGACGCGGTTTAAACATGTTCACCCTAATGTAGTAAATATAATTTACTGTTGACTTTTTCTAATCCTTGGAGTTTTTTTTATACTTTTTTTTCTTTTTAGGTGCTATGGAGAATGGAACCCAGTGCCTCACAAGTGCTAGGTGTGTTCTATCACTGAGCTACAACCCCAGCAGTTATAATTCTTAAAGTTTAAACTAGTATAGGAAAGTTAAAGACTTTTATAAAAAATGATTTCCCCTTAAACAGCATACCAGAACATAAGAAGCCCAAATGATTATTCTCCTTGTACTTAGTTTATGGCCATTCAAAGAAGTCTCACAAGACTTCATAGTTATCACCCCTAACACAGCTTATTCACCAGATTCGGTTGTATAAAGTCATTTTACTAGAATAGCCAAAAGAATGTGGAACTTTGAGAACAATACCAAAATAAGTTCTTTCCTAATTTTTAATATTTATTTTTTAGTTTTAGGTGGACACAATATTTTTATATTATATTTATGTGGTGCTGAGGATCAAACCCAGTGCCTCATGCATGCTAGGAGAGCACTCTACTGCTGATCCACAACTCCAGACCCCCTTTTAAATGTATTTCTTTTAGTTGTTGATGGACCTTTATTTTATTTTATACGTGTTGCTGAGAATCAAACCCAGTGCTTCACACATGCTAGGCAAGTGCTCTACCACTGAGCCACAACCCCAGCCCCTCAAAATAAATTTTTGAAATAATCTGAACAATGGCAGTATTTTCTCAAAAAACTATATATATTTCCAAAATAAGTAGTTTAAGCCAGTAAAAGTATGGATACCTTTTAAGATTATGGCAAATAGCCTTTACAAATGTCTGAGTAATCCTAGAAAGTATCAGTGTACCAAACAAAACCCAGTTGTTTAAATAATGGCCACAAATATCACTCAAAAAATCACTCAGGCCTGAATTAGTATTTAAGGCAGGAGAGTTAATACTACACCTTAGAAATGTTTTATGAAAAATGGCTAAAATTATTAAGTTGTACGGATCAATTACTTTCCAATTAAGGGGGGGGGGAGCAGGCATCCTGGGAATGTACCAAAATTTCTCTTGTAACAAATAAAGGGCTGGGGGTGTGGCTCAGTGGGGGATCACTGGCCTAGCCATATGTGAGGCACTGGGTTCAATCCTCTGCACCACAAAAAACAAACAACAAACAAAGTTTTAAAAAAAAAATTTTTTTTGAATAGAGGCTTGGGATGTAGCTCAGAAGCAGAATGCTTGCCTAGCACAGGCCCTGAGTTCCACCCAGCAAGCAAGCAAACACAAAAACTTCACATAATTTTTTCCCCCAGAAAGTGATAATAATAAAGTCAATTCACTATATATCTTTTAGTGCACTAATCTAGACTTACCAGGCTCAAATCTTGAAACTGTACATTTTGATGTCAAAATAGTTACCTGAAATATAAGAGCTCTATATTTAAAGCCTTGAAATCTTATCAACCTAATCTTGTGTTATTGACTTAACTTGAATTTTCCATAAAATATAGTTTGTAGAGAAAAACTCCGTTATACGATATAAATACTTTAAGCAATGAATAATTTAACCAGGTTCAAATTACTTGTAAATAATTCCTCCCAGCATAAGAATGTTCAAATTTTACTATCAACGAAAATTCCAATTTCTTGTAACATCCTGAAGTGTTTTTTTTTGGGGGGGTGGGAGGTGGATAGGAGGGTGTGGTATTAGGGATTGAACTCATGGTCTTGCACATACTAAGCAAATCCTGTCACTAAGTTTTAAATCCGAGTTCTTTATGTTTTATATTGTGACAAAGGAAGGTCTTGCTAGATTGCCCCCAATGGCCTAGAATTTGTAATCCTCCTGCTTCAGTTTCCAGAGCAGCTGGGATTATAGGTATGTGCCACCTTTGGCAGGGTTACTAGCCTAAAGTTTCTGAGAAAACTGACTTTAGCTTTCAACACAGCCCACTTACTTTTTATTAGTTATTTGTATACACCCTTTATTTTCTCTAAATGGTGAACTCCTTAAGTAGCAAGTCCCCAAGTGTAGCTTGTTATCAAAATCGCAACTATTTTAAAATATCTTGCTTCACTCTGATTCTTAAGTTTGGGCAGAAAAATCTATATTTTAAATGTGTAGCTTTAGTAATCTGGATGCAGCATTTAAGTGGGCACCAGAGAGCAAGAGCACTATCATATTTTTAACTCAAGCATCTTAGAACAAAAACAAAAGTAGTGCCTGACATAGGAGTTCTGTCAAACAAATGAATGATGCGTACATTCTTGAGAGGGAAAATCAAGTCATTTATTTTTGAAAATCCATTTCCTACTGGGGGGGCAGGGAGGTGTGGGGATATGGCTTATAGGTAGGTGGCATGCTTGCCTAGTTGTGTAAGGCCCTGGGTTCCATCCCTAGCACCATAAAAAGAGAACAAATGACATAGATTTTGAATCAAAGTAGGAAATCAATCCCCTTACATTTTCTTAAACTTCAGCTGAACAAAGAAAACTTTAAAATGTAGTAGATAAACTCTGTGATTTTAAATTTAATCTGTAGGGGGAAAGTGCCAGAAAAGTAATCCATTTTATAAATATAAAAGACAGCAGTTTCAATCAGGAAGAAGGAAACATTAATTGTACTAAATTCTACCTCCTGATAGTTTTATTCCTTTAAGTCACAATCTGTTAAGTTTCATTCAGTCAAAAATACAGAGTACTATCAGAGATATGATAAATTATTGTATAATGGTGTATTAACAATCATAATGAAAAATTAAATAAATAGATAAAATAAAAAAGAATCCATACAGGCAGCAAGAAGTTGAGGAAAAAAAAACAAAACAGTGTATCTATGTACCAAGCACTCTTCTCCAGTTCATTCCCAGATACCAGATGACATCTACTGTTTTTTTCTTTTTATATATATATATATATATATATATATATATATATATATATATATTTTTTTTAGTTGGACACAATCTTTTATTTTTATTTGTTTTTATTTTTAATGTGGTGCTGAGGATCGAACCCAGCACCTCACACACGCTAGGCGAGTGCTCTACCGCTGAGCCACGACCTCAGCCCTCTACTGTTTTTTTCAATTTTAAAATCCAACAATTCTGTGAAATAACTTGTTTAATTTCTACCTTTAATAGCAAAGATGCTAATAACAATACTATTATAAAATAAATTCTACTGAGCACACATTATATATTGATGTGTGTGCTAAAGTGCCTTATAGTATTTGAGAATTCTAAAAAAAAAAAATCATGATAAAGATGCTAATATCCCCATTTTACTAAGTGAGGAAACTAAGGTCCAAGGCTGTAAGGCTAACAAGGGACATATGCATACTATGTAACATAGTATCACTGAACAGACATTATATATCACTTTCATATACTTATCCTTTTCTGAAATTGTTATTACGGTAACTTTGCACTGTACTGCCCTGATATTAAGATGAAAACATCCAGAAACAATGACTATAACAGGTATCAATTACTGAGCACAAGGCACTTCATTTATGCAAACTCATGTAATCAACCCTAAATCTGATAAATGACTTTTAGTTTATTCCTATATTTCAGGTAAAAATGGAGAAACCTAAAGGCAATCAATGTTCACTGTTCAATAAGCAGCAGACCTAGAATTTAAATCTATAACTCTGATTCATTTAACACCTCATTAAGGAGAATTGCAATCAATTTATGATTTATGCTAACTTGCCTTTTACGGTTCTGTCCCAAGTCTTTAAACATTTCCTGTTAAGAATTAATCAGGTTGGGGGGCAGGGTGGCTCACTGGTAGTATGTTTAGCCTGCATGAGGCCCTGGATTCAATCCCTACCACACCTTCATGCTTTGCACTTTGTAACAAAAAGGTAGGATGCAAACTCAAGGAATGTTTATTCTTGTGTCCACAATCTAATTTCAATACCTAAAATACTGGCATCAAGATGAATAAAAGAAACAAGAAAAGAAAAGAAAAACAAGAAAACAAAACCAAAATAAAAATTTTAACATGCAAATATTTGTCATACTACAGTCTGACATTATTGTGGAGGTACATACAAAGCAAATTCTCTCTTATAAAGGAATCTGACATGCAAAATAGTTTTACATATCAACTATTATAAATGCTCTATGGCTCTTGTAAATCCAAAGAACCTCTTCCTATCCCATATTAAAAAAAAAAAATCTATTCAGACTTAATTGTAACTCACTCTTGTCTTAAGTATCTTTTTTTGTTTTTGGTACTGGATGGAACTCAGGAGTACTCCATCACTGAGCCACATACCCAACCCTATTTTGTATTTCATTTAGAGACAGAGTCTCACGGAGTTGCTTAGTACCTCGCTTTTGCAGAGGCTGGCTTAGAACTCACATTCTCCTTAGTCTCCCCAACAGCTGGTATTACAGGCTTGCGCCACTTGCCTCAAGTATCTTTAAAACAGAAAATAAAGCTATTGACTACCAATATTAACTTTTTCAAGTTGTTATCATTGAGCCTGGCCAAAGGCATACATTTTTAAGTTTTAATCACTCAAGTGGGATAAGACAAAATTCTATGGTTATGAAATAATTCTCCTCTATAAAGGAAGCTGGGCATGGTGGTACACTCCAGCAGTCCCGGTAACTAGGGAGGCTGAGGTGGGAGGATCACTTGAGACCAGGAGACACCCCCTCACCGCCAGAGGGAGAAATATAACTTTTTAGCATGTCACTGGACACAGTAGTGTGTGTGTGTGTGTGTGTGTGTGTGTGTAGGGGGGCAGGTGTTGGGGAATCAACCTAGACCTTCCTATGCTAAGCAGATGCTCTACTAGTGAGCCACACCTTCAGTCTCACAGTAGATAAGCTAAAAAAGATGTTAATTCTCCCCCCCCCCAATGAATTGGGGTGAGAAATGGGTAAATAACATAATTTTTAGACCCAAGACACTAAATTTTTATGATGATGTGTAGGGTCTGCAGAAATCAATCTTTAAATATCTATTTTTATTATCTTAATGTGTTATGAGCACATATTAGGAACTCAAAAATGATGGAAACTCCAAGACTTCAAGTTTTTGCATACAACCCAAACTTTATGGTTTAATACATCTACACCTACAAAGGGTACTACAGAAGAACTGTTTTTTTTTTTTAAAGTATGCTGACTGAAATGGAAGATATTTCACTTTTGACCAAATCTATAATGAAATAGTTTGAATACTATCCCCTTTTTTGAAGAGTCAGTGGAGGAAAATCAATACGGGATAAACTTTTTTTTTTTTTTTTGAGGAATGTGAACGAAAAATTTATTTGCTCATTTCTTGCATTTGAAGTACTCTTCGATGACATCCTTGGCCTGAGATTCTTTGCCATAATCCTTAACAACTACACAACTGCAACCAACCACTTTACGGGGCTTGCCCTCTCGGTCAATTTTACAGAGCGGCTTTCTTTAAACCCTAAAATGGAGACATCAGAAACAATAAAATTTGGCTGCTCTTTTATATATTGAACAAACACTTATTATATATTATGTGGCATACACTGCCTTGCATGATTTTTAGTTTCTCTGAAGCCCAGACTGAGACTTTTCGATTACATTTACATGTGTCTGTTACATGTTATTCATTTCCATTTCATTCGTCAGCGAAACACATTAGATAAAAAATTTTAAATTAACAGAGAATGTTGTAAAACTTTTGAAAAGAAATAGGTTGGGGTTTGGCTCTGTTGCAAAATGCAGCATCAAAAAAAGGAAAAGAAAGAAAAAGAAAAGCAGCAATAACTTTGAGTTATAATAGTAACCAGCAGCAACGACTCCTACCACATTTCACCGTCTTTCATGAAAGCATTTTAAGTTATGCCATCAAGTTTTAACAACATTATGATATGAAGCCTGGTAACTAAGTATACACAAACCAACAAAAACACACTTAAAATTTACCGATAACAAAAAGCAAACTAATAAGCATTCGCTGAAGCCAATCTGAGATTTAACCAGGATCAGACATTTAATACCATAATCTCAGCGGAGGCTGAGACAGGAGGACCCCGAGTTCAAAGCCAGCCTCAGCAACAGCGAGGCCCAAGCAACTCAGTGAGACCCTGTCTCTAAATAAAACACGAAATAGGGCTGGGGATGTGCTGTGGCTCAGTGGTCACGTGAGTGCCCCTGAGTTCAATTCCCGGTACCCCTCCCCCAAATTTAATACCGACACATCATGATGCCATAAAATAAACCCATCTCCTGGTTCCGAATCTTTCTTTCCTCAATATTAAGCAAAAAAGGGGTGGGAGGGGACAATCAACTCAAACTCATTAACTAGAATTTCCTAAGATCGATGATAAACATTTTAAAAAAATTTTTAAAGGTTCATTTCAACCTAGAGTAAAACTGCCGCGACAAGAGATGGCCTGTGGCTGGAAGAAGTCAGACTAACAAGAAAACACCACCAGTTCAAAAAGCCCTCTGCATGCAAACTAACAAAACCAATATGAAAAGGCGGGAATTTCTTTATTTCAAATTTTGCTTAGATATAAGTAGGTCGCAGACTGCCCTCCAGGGAGCGCTCTGAGACTGTTCTGCACGAGTCATTTCGGTTACCGAAGCGGGAAAACGCTCGGACCTGACCTACAGCGTTCCGGGGCCGACCCTCGCCAGGCGTTGGAAAAGCGCTCGGGGCCCGGTCTCAGGCAGGGCCCACTCCCGACGGCCGCCAGTCGAGGACCAGGGCTCCGGCGCCGCAGGGCTCCCCGACGCAGCGTCCGCGCGCCCCGCGGCCGCAACTTCTGGTCCCTCCCTCGCAGCGCCCCAGTCCCGGAGCCCGCACCCCGGCGGCGACCGAGCTGCGGGCCGGAGCACGGGGACAGCCCCGCGCCGAGCGGGGGCGAGCGCGCGCGGAAACCGCCAAACGCCCGCCTTTGTGGCCCCGGCCGGGCGTCCTTACCCTGCCGACGGTGGCGCGGCCGCGGCCCGCGGTGGAGGGCCCGGAGCTGAGCACTGGGGTGGGCTCGCGCTCCTCGTCGCTGGAGAAGTCCGGGGGCCCCTTGCTGTTGGCGCCTGCGGCGTGCGGCGGCCGGTTGCGCGCAGTGAGGTGCTGCAGGTAGAGCTGCACGTACACGTCTTTGCGCTGCTCCCCGGCCGGGAGAGTCACATTGTTGGCGACCAGTTCACTCTTCAACTTGTCTTTCGTCAGGACCGAGGGGTCTTCCAGGAACTCCGGCATCTCCGGGATCTACTAGTCCCCTTCCCCGCAGCCTCACTGCCGCCGCTCACACCGCCGCGCTCACTCCTGGCCGGGGGCCGCGCTGTCGCCTCCGAGCCTTACGGCTCCCGCCCGGGAGGAGCGCCGCGGGGGCACGGCAAAAAACTCGCAGACACAAAGCGAGGCCAGACGCGGGCACAAAAGCGCCGCGAGCCCAACTACGGACTAAGTGCGGACAGGCTGGGAGGCTGCACCAACCCCAGCCCACACACTACAGCCAAGGCGAGAGCAGCCTGCTTCGCCCACGCCCCAAGAACGCGAGCCGCCATTGGTGGGCGGCGGGAGGAAGCGCGGCGGTGATTGGCTGGGCGGCTCGCGCGGGTTCCATTAGCCACCGTGCGGAGCGAGAGGTTGTAGAAACGCAGTTTAAAAGCTGCTCGGGCGGGAGCTCAGGCTTCTGGCCCGTTTCGGTTTCCCCCTTCCTCCACCCTTCCCTTTAGACGCTGATAAGGGACGGGTCGTACTGCTTTTGTGCTCCGTTTCCTTTCCCTCCTCCTGCTTGGGACACAGCTTCCATCCTGGGGTCGGTCACCTCCGAGCGGGCCGAGTTCCACGCCAGCCCTGAGGACCCTTGGCTGGGCCTTTCTCCCTCCCAGGACACTGTCCGTCAAAGAATAGGCTGCTTTCCCGAACGCTAGCTCTAGTGGGGAAGACGAGAGGCGAGGCATGCATGTTCGTGTGTCTTGATTTACTTGGAGAGTGGAAGGGGCAGCACCAGGAGGCAAATTCCCCTCTGCTCGGAAAAGCTTCTTTTGTTCCTGCAATTCCGGAGAAACTGGACCTCTGCTATTAGTTTAAAACGTCCTTGAATTTGTTGACAAAATTGCATTCTTATATATCCCGTTTGCTTGTGACGCTACGGATTGGGCATTTCTAAATTATTTCATTTGAACAGTTACTTGGAGCTTACATAAATCCGTGCATGCATTTTTGCTGGACAGTCTCTCTTGGTTAAATCCCCCCCAGCCTTAAGTCTCTGACTATAACTTAAACCCAGAGAGAGTGGTAACAACTAAATGAAGCGCAGTATTTATAGTCAACTTCAAACAACGGAGATGGTACATACTAGATTTTAATTTCGGACGCAGCATTAGTGACTTTATAATTAGGCCGGAAACTATAAACAAACCCATGTTAAACTGATTAAAATCCAGTAGAATCTGAAACATATACTCTAATTAAAATATCTTCCTGGAAACAAACACCATTGATGACATCAATAGGAACAAACACGTTTCAAGAATATACGTATGTGGATACGTTTCAAGATGCTTCCTAAAGAGGAACTATCCTCGGATTTAGGTTGTCAGCTGACTCTGAAAAAAAATCTCAAATTATGCTTTGTAAATTGCTTTAAATGTTTTAAATGTTTACCTGATTTCTACATGGTTACGTTGAAGTAAATTTAAAATAAATGGCATCACTAAAAATGTTTTTATGAATTCAAAGAAACATTCTTTTAATGACATTATTTTCCTAGAAGTGATTTTATTAATTCCTGCCTAAAAATCTCAATATTACATATATTTAGGCAACAGTATTAAACTCAGTGATGAAAATTTAAAATTTTGTTTTAATAAAGTTATTTTGTACATTTTTATAATCACTTATGAAAGTTGGGGTTCCCCCACCCCCATCACAGCTTCCCTCTGCCCCCCATCACAGCTTCCACAGCATAGGTGAGTGTTTTTATCGTCAAAAAGGGAACTGAACTGAGAGATAAAGGACCATAATTTTGCGTCCCAATCTGCAATGTACTTCAGTTATGTTTTCCAGTATAGTCTCAAATTTTAATGGACAGAACAAGTCTTGAGCTTTATCTCTGCAAGGGCATATACAATAGGTCTTTTGTGGATCCCCAGAGGAAGAAGTATTGCTGATATTTTGGTGACATTTTAAGATAATATTCTTCTACCCTAAGTTTTTTTTTTTTTTTTTTGGTACTAGGGATAGAACTCAGGGGCACTAGACCACTGAGCCACATCCCCACCCCTATTTTGTAGTTTACTTAGAGAGTCTCACTGAGCTGCTTAGTGCCTCACCATCACTTTAGGTGGACACAATATCTTATTTTTATGTGGTGCTGAGAACCAAAGTCAGTGCCTCACATGTGGTAGGCAAGCACTCTACCACTTGAGCCACAAGCCCATCCCCCTGAGGCTGACTTTGAACTTGCAATTCTCCTGTTTCAGGCTCCCAAACCACTGGGATTACAGGTGTGCACCACTGCGCTGGCTTCTACCCTAAATTTGGTATGAGTACAATACAATACTAAGGTCTCACTGCCACCTCAGTGTGCTTCCTGAAGATGCTGCATTGAAACTGTTTGTTTTGTTATCCACAGGACTTTTGCACCAGAAGTTTTCCAAGTAGTTTAATTTTTAGAGACAATAATGAAGCCAGAATTAAAAAAGAGATAGTCAGAATAGACAAATTGAAGAAAACAGACCAATCTGGTTTGGGTCCAAACGTTGGGTACTGTGCCAGTGGGAGATTGAAATGTTAATATCCCCAAAGTCCAGCCTATAAGGCCCATCCTAAAGAATTGTTAATGAAGCAACTCCAGAGCAGACTGGGAACTGCTAATTAATTTGCCCTGGGCCCCCTTCCTTCCCAGATCACTCCTTCCCTGGCCCTCTAGGCCACCTGTTCCCCACCTTTTCACCATTCCATCAATCATCTCCTGGGCCTAGTCATGTATGCAGGAAGGAAAGAGATAAGGAGGAAGAGAACAGGAGAACAAAGGAAGCCTAGGACAGATAAAAAGGCAGAGCACCTTCACTTCCTAGGATACCAACTATGGCCCACTTCTCCCTCCTGGGAAAAGTCTATGTTACCCCTTTTTAAATAAACCCTGCTTTATATGCTTGCCTCGGTGTGCTTCTTTAATGTTATCCTTCAATATGTGAGGAAACAGACCTTGTCACTCATAACCTGTAGTATCGATAACTCATCCTATTTTTTCCACAAGCAAAGGAGTGTTGACCAACTATTAAGTCTGAAAGTTGTTTTAGTAGACAGTACTATGCCCTACAAGTCAAGATATGATTCACAAAAACTGCATTCTAGATGCCTGAAATTAATGTTCCCTAAACAAAAACTGTCACTTTCATCTCTTTTTCTTATTCCTGGACATGCTATCAATAGGAGGTTACTGCAGATACTACATTTCTCAGGAAGCATGATTTATGTCATAAGCTATCAGAATGAGACTGCTTTTCTAGATCTTTCTCTCCAAATCATGAGTTATCAAATTGAGACTTGGAATCATCCTAGGATGTATTCCCAGAACCATTACTTTTAGTGATGAATGTAATTTTTGCTTTTAACTCTGCTGTAGAATTCCAAAGTAGAGGATATTTTTCTCTCATATTCTATGTACCTCAAACTAAAGTAATTAGGCTACTGAATTTGTTCCTGATCACTACTTTCAAACTTCTCTTTCCTCCTCCAGAACATTTGGAGTTCACATCATCCAGCTAAATCACCCTCTACTATTTTTGCTATTATTTACTAACCTCCTGGCTAATCTCCTTCAGAAATTAGAGATCTCCTTGCTCTAGGTTTTTCTCACTATCATTCTTGTCTACAGTTTATGCAGATTCAGCATAAACTGTAGGTGATCTGTGCAACACTAACACTTAGCCTCTTAGATCTTTGACTTCTGTATCTCCAACAATTTGTTCCCCTTTTCTATTGTATTGACTCTAGTGGTAAGACTATGAGCCTTAGCATCAATAACTACCTTACCTTTAAAAAAAATTGTGATTATCTTTGGAGCATCAATTTTACTACCAAATTGGTGAGAAATAGAAACTTATTAAGAACCATCTCTGCAGGCTGGGGTTGTAGCTCAGTGGTAGAGTACTCACCTCACATGTGGAAGGCAACGGGTTTGATCCCCAAGCATCATACAAAAATTAATAAAGATATTGTGTCCATCTACAACTAAAACAATTTTAAGAAAAAAATCTCTGCTATTCCAGAAACATGGGAGAAAGGCCAGAGAAGAGTAGGGAAGGGAGAAGGGTCCCAGGTAAAAAGTCTGTGATATTTCTTTCACCTGGGGTAATGGGGCCAACTCATCCACAGGCAGTTCTGAATGCCCTCCGGATTGGAATTCATGGGGCGATGTCCCAGGAAGCTTGCAGACTTCCCTCCTGCAGCTGTTCCACGTGAGTGAGATCCCCTGTAATCTATTTGGTTTTTGCCTCTGTCTGAGCTGTCCACTTTCATTGGAGCCACTTTATTTCTGAGTCCAAAGTGTGTGTGTCTTCCTTTTGTTGGAGCACATTGTTCCTGAATTTAGTGTTTGTCTTGAGGGCCAGCAGGCAGCAACATGGCATTCAGCAACATATTCCTAGGATACAGTTGCAATGCTCCTAGTCACTGCCTCCCAGTCCTTGCTGTTGTCATGAGTACAGGCTGTAGTCCTACTATGGGGTTGCTCAGTCGGGAGGGAGTTTTCTTCTGATGACAAAGTATCCCAGGAGGACTTGCTGCTCTCTGCCTCCTACCCACTGTGCTCAACAAGGGGCTGGGTGAGGGGGGCTGCAAGAATATGTTGTGGGACTATACTGGATTGGGGTGTCCTTGTTTGCAAGTTGCAGAGGGGAATGGCAGGCAGACTGGGTCTTCTACTGCCCTTCTGTCCTGACAGTCCTCCTGTGGCAGCTATAGCTCATAGGACAAAAAGGGAAAGAAGTAAAGAGCAGGCTCACTGGCACTCTTTTTTGAACAGAGAGTGAAGCTGAAAGGATTGGAAGGGAATGGACTGGGCCCACTTTTGGATGTGTAGGATAGGGTTAACTTGGACTGATCAGTCCCCCTGGTTTGTTTGTGCTGGAGCATCAGAAAGATAGCTATAATCTCATCAAATTTTCTGGTTACCTAAGATACTCAGGATTCATATGGACCACAAACCATGTCAAACATGACCCTCAGTAGTGAGGTTCTAGGTGGCTGGGGAGTGGCTCCCTAGAAGAAATCAGTGAATATTCCTCACATTAGTTTAGTCATGGTGCCTCGAGACTTAGTCTACCGTAGTATTCTTCATGGGGTCAGTCAGTAACTGATGACACTTATCACTTCATGAAAACGTGAGAGGGAAGGTACCATGTGTGCAAGACCTGCTTCTTCAGTTAGAAAAATGTGATGTTTGTTAAGTGGGAGGACTCTTATGAAGGCAGAAGGACATCAAGGCTCCATATGTCCATGATGGAGCTGTTACAGTCTTTTCATTGGTAGAGTTCTGGGGCATAGTCTGGAAGAATGCCGCAGATGGTGTCAGATTCTGCCAGCTGTGAACTTGATGCCCAGCCTGAAGTCATAAAGTTTGCTATTTCTTCTGGCATTCACCAGGGTGTTCTCCAGCTTCAGATGTGGTCATGATGCCTTTCTCATGACAGTTGTGTTCAGAATACATGATCTGCCTGAGCACTTTGTGAACCTCTTCCTACATGCCAGTGACCTCTGGGATGGACTGCAGTAGCTAGCTGTCTGCCACCTGCATACTCCATCATGAGGCAGATATTTTCAGTTGTTTCAATAGTGTGAGAGAGTTGGATCACATTTGGGTGTTCCACAGTCTTCATTAGATCCACTTAGAATATAATGAAGAACAAAGTTCTTTTCTACCTTTCGTAGGATTTTCATGGCTACCTCTGTACCCATGAGGATATGCAAGGTCAGATTCACCTAAGGAAAGTTTCCCTATTTGATGTCCCTTAGAGGCCTATATAACATGTGAAGGTTCCTCAATGTAGAAGCTGGTTGAAAGGCCCTGCCATACTCTTACAACCTCACTATCTGACTTTTCTCACTATACAACCTCAAAAGCAACACCAACTAAGGATTCTAGCTAAAACAAACAAACAAACAAATAATAAAAAGAAAAACAAACAAACCCCCAAATCAAAAACCAATATGAAGACCAAAACCAAACCACTAAGTGAGCTAACTATCTGTGAGTCTGACAGGTCACCAAACAAAAGCTCCCTGTACTTATGGACAAAAATCAGTCACGCCAGAGCCTATAAGGTGTTGTTTGAAATTCCCTTACATTGATTCCTTGTGAGGTCAAAGCAGCAAATGGTCCAGTCACAACTTGGTGTAACCCACAGTGGTTGTCTTACTTTTTGGTCTCTGGGACCATTTTCACTTTAATAATAAGAAAAGGACCCTGGAAGCTTTTTCACTGCAGTGTGTTATAGAGAATGACATATACTTGCTTAGAAATTAAAACCTGTGGCATGCTTCAATGATCTTTTCAAGCCCAAAAATCTATAATAATTTTTGGCTTTTAAAGACCTCATCTTTTAAAAAAAAATTTTTTTTTTAGTTGTCAATGGACTTTTATTTTATTGATTTATATGTGGTGCTGAGAATCGAACCCAGTGCCTCACACATGGGAGACAAGCACTCTACCACTGAGCCACAACCCCAGTCCCCAAGACCTCATCTTATCTCTATTCAATGTATTCAATTCCTTTTCCTTTCAACTCAAAATGATCAATGTCAACTCTGATCAGAAGAAAGTGTGGCCTGTGTCCCTGGGACAACTGTTGGTGCTCTCTATATTTTCTTTTTCTTGTTATAGTAGTCTATGGTCCTGTATTTTATTTATTTATATGTGGTGAATCAAAGTGAGTACCTCACACATGCTAGGCAAGTACTCTACCACTGAGCCACAAACCCAGCTTCTACATTTTATATTATTAAAAAAACCCTAAAAAATAGAGTGAACTCTATAATAAATACCCAGATGATCTCATCTAGATTTAACATTATAAACATTTTCCACATTTCCTCATATATTTTTTTTCACCAAAGCAACTTAAAGTTTATAGCAAACACCATGACATTTCACCCATGAATATTTCAGTATAAGACTCTAAAAAGGACATTTTTGTTCTATTCAATTAGTTTCATTGTAAAATTACCAAAGATCACCCTACTATCTAGTCCATGTTAAATATTCTTTTTTTAAAAAAAAAGATTGTATTTTTTATAAGTGATTTTTTATTTTATGATGGTAGCACTTCATTCACATTTTGACACTATAACAAAAATGTTCTGTTCCCAAAGATACTATAGGGCATGCTATTAATACCTATGGGGCTGAGAGGGAGGGACCTTTCAGAATAATTTACCCATAAGGTCCTCATCTTATTTCTTATCAGGAACCCTGAACCCAGGAGGCAGTGGGTTGATATATTCAAAGTGATGAAAAATGAAGCTGTCATCCAAGAATCCTATGGTCAGCAAAAATGTCCTTCCAATAGGGGAGAGCAGTGGGGGCAGTGGCAGATCCCTTGGTCCTTTCATACTGCTGTATGAAATACCTTAGGCGGGGCAACTTTTAAGAACAGAAATTAATTTTTCCCAGTTCTAGAGTCTGACAAAATCCAAAATCAAGGTGCCATGAGATACAGTGTGTTGAGAGTTGGCTTTCTCCTTCTACATGGTAATTTGTTGCTGTGTCCTTGTGTGGTAGAAGGGGAGAAGGACTGAACTCACTCCCTCAAGTGCTTTTTATTTATTTTGTTTTATTTTTATTTTTATTTTCCTCAAGATACTGGCAACTAAACCCAAAGTCCTCATATGTGCTAAGCAAAAGCTCTACCAGTGAGTTACATCCCCAGCCCTTTTAAGTTTCTTTTGGCACTGGATCTTACTAAGTTACCTAGGCTGGTCTCGAACTTGAGATCCTCCTGTCTCAGCCTCCTAAGTAGCAAGGATTCTAGGCATCTACTACCATGCCCAGTGTAATAAATATATGTGTTTCTGTGTTGTGTCGGATTAAATAGGCCTTATGTATTATGGACAAGTGCTCTTTTCTAAGGAGGGCACATATCCCATTCAGAAAGTTGGAGCCTCATGACCTAATCACCTCCTGAAGGCCTCATGTCCCAATACTGTTGCCTTGGGGTTGAAGTTTCAACAGAAATTCTGGAGGGATACATACATTCAAATCACAACACTAGGTAAAATGAGTTGAGGGAGTTGATCACCACTGAATATGCCCTGCATGAGGGGAGTCCTTCAGTTGAACTGAAGGATTTTAGATAGGAACTCAGAGCTGAATAAAGATGGAAAGATGTCTGGAAAGGCAAATTCATGACGTTATAATGGCTAATGCTACTTTTGTTTTCTGCATGACTTAAGAGACTAATTTAGCTAAAAAATTACTAGTCTACATTAATGAACATAATATATATACAAGCTCTTATCAGGAATTGCTTTAAGTGACAATACACTAAACACTGTAATGAAAAGTCAGGGAATGGGCTGGGGATGTGGCTCAAGTGGTAGCGCGCTCGCCTGGCATGCGTGTGGCCCAGGTTCGATCCTCAGCACCATGTACAAACAAAGATGGTAAGAACTAACTGAGGGCCAGCCTCCAACCCTGGGAGAATCTGGGGAAATGTGTTTTAGGCAGAGGGAACAGCAAGGAGAAAGGTCCTGGGCATAAACGAGCTTAGGGAGATGGAGATACAAGGAGACCTGAGTGTGTGATCCCAGTGATGGTGCAACACCAAGTGGAGGTCAAATTAAGGTCAAACTTGGAACTGGTGATCTTATTTCCATTTTACAGGTAAGGAAACTGAGGTTCAGGGAAGTTGAGCCATTCTGCTGAGACCCTTCTCTCACATCTTGATTCCAAAGTCCACTTCCTCAAAACACTATAACATATGTGTTACACCTCCTGGGTATCTATTTAAGCTATGGTTGCAACAGACATAGATATTCAGACAGGCTGATTAAATATATTTAATAATTTAGTTCATTCCCCAATTGAGTTCATCAGGAGGCTCCCTACTCCTCAAATATCTCTGGCCTATCTTCTAAATAGTCACCAGAAGATTTTTCTTTCTTTTTTTTTTTTTTCCAGAAGAGAGAAACAGAGAGAGAGAGAGAGAATTTTTAATATTTATTTTTTAGTTTTCGGCGGACACAACATCTTTGTTTGTATGTGGTGCTGAGGATCGAACCCTGGCTGCACACACACCAGGCGAGCGCGCTACTGCTTGAGCCACATCCCCAGCCCCAGAAGATTTTTCTTTAGCACCTAGTAAGATGAATGTTTTTCTCATTTTGAATTTGACTTGAGTCTGACTCCTATAAGATCTACTTTCTGTGTAAGTAAAGGACCAAGTGCCCTCCATAATCAAGCTAAACACACATAGAGCCCATCCCAGAGCACTGGGGACCCACAACACATTGGACACACAGTAAGCTAGACAAAGCTGATGGGAGAATTTGTGAACTAGAAGATAGTCCTGAAGAAACTGCTCAGGATGCACCACAGAGAAAAAAGAAAATGGAAAAGTAGAAGGCAGGCTTTGAAAGTCATGAATGCTTCAGAAACCAATCAGAATCTAGATGGAGAGAAGGAAGCATGCAAGAGAGCACACTCTAAGCTAGGATTTTGGTCAAGCCCACATGGGCTTTCTCAGACATGGTCTTGGCATTTGAGGAGCTGAATTTTGAGACTGTGGTAGGGAAAAGAAAAGAAAAGGAGAAGAAAATGGATGTTAACTAAATACTGATACATGTCACATACTGTCTCATGATCAGCATCACTTGATTGGTCCATAGACCTTGAAGCTGAAATCTTTGCTCCCATTTTGTCAATGAGCAATGGCTCACTACAACTCATTCATTCATATATGTGTGCCATTGGTGATTAGCACAGACACACACAAACAATAAACACTGTTGAATGAGTGTGAAATATGAGGCTTGCTATGGTATAGATATTAAATACTCCACAAAATCTCAAGAGTTGAAGACTTTGTTCCCAATGCAGCAGTGTTCTGAGGTGGGACCTCTTAGTAGAGCTGTGACCTCATAAATGGATTAATCCAATGATGGATTCATAGCTTAACGAGTTATGAAAGGTGGTAGAAATTTTAGGAGGAGGGGCCAAGAGAAAGTAAATAGGTAGAGGCCCTTAAAGGGTATATTTTGTCTCTGGCACCTCTCTTTCTGCTTTCTGGCCATCTCAGGTAAGCTGCTCTCTGCCACTGTGCATTCTCTACCATGATGTCCTGCCTTGCCAGAGTCCCAAATCAATGAGTCCAAGCAGCCATGGGCTAAAGCCTCTGAAATTGCGAAACAATTCAGTTGACTAACACAGCAGATTGATACCAGAAATGGAATTGTTACTGTGACTGTATCTGACCATGTGATTCAGAAACCTTTGGAACTGGTTTGCAGGAAAAGTTTGGAGAATCGGGCTAGAAGTCGGGCTTAGAATGTTGTATGTGGAACTTAATAGGTGACTCTGGTGGTAATTTATAAAACCAGAATGCTGATAGGAATGCAAAAGTAAAGACTGTGCCGATGAGGTTTCCAAAGGAAATGAGGACTCTATTGGGAATTGGGATTAGAGACCATTACATTCTAGTAAAGAACTTACCTATGTTTTGTCCACGCCCTGAGACTTTGTGTGAGGCTGAGTTTAAAGGTGACAGAATAATCTGGTAGAAGAAATTTCAAGACTGCCGACCAGCAATGGGCAGCTGAACTTAAGATGGCTCTTGTGAATTTGCAGGGACACAAAATAAAACACAGACACAATTTACCTTTACACAAGCTTCAGGATGGCTTCCCTGCTCTCAGCCTCAGGCTCCCCAAAAGGAAGGGTAAGAGAAAGTCATGAGAGGCTGGCAAGAGAGAGAAAACATGTTCGGAAGTGAGCTTTTATTGGGGGGACTCTTGTTCTTTTAAAGTTCTATCCAAAAAAGGGCAGGTGAGTGTTACTCAACCCTAGGGGTACACCCCACAAAGACCCCTAACTTTCCAAGCTAGACCCCGACCAAGTCACAGTGAATGCAGTGGTTGGTCAGAATCTTGAGGCATCAGGACTGGAAAGTGAGGTCATTCATTGTGGCTCCCCACACAAGACAGCACAGCATTCAGGATCTGCAATGGCTATTGATGGCTAATTGAGCCAGATTTACTGTGAGAATGGGAAGCAAAAAGAAGAACAGAAAGATTTTTAAAATTTGCAGTTTGGGACCAAGGAGGATGTGGTTGTTGAAGAGATTAGTACCATTAAAAAGAAGCCAAGTGCTTTGTATCATGGCTGTGGGATTAGGCCTTGAGGACTTCTAAGAAATTGGCCATACTCCCACCCATTTCAGGCTCAAGGGTGTAAAAATTGTAAATTAATTTGAAAGATTTTGCTTTGAGAAGAGAGCCGTAGGGCTCCTTGCTGGCACAGGGCTGCCTAGGAAATTGTTTCCCATGGTTCAGTTGCCAGGCACTCAAAGGCCATTGTACTCACATTCCAAAGGGGCCTGTCGATTCTTCCTGTTGGTGGTGAACCCTGGCATCTTGTACGTGGTGCTCGTTTTGTAGCTGTACAGAAAGCAAGAGGTACAGGGTGATGGAGGCTTCCACCAAGATTTCAAGGGAAAGCATGGGAGGCCACGCAGTACACGGCAGGGTCAGAATCATTGTAGACATCCCCTAAGGGTCAGATGCAAGAAGCTGTGAAGTGGAATCTACCACTCCAGGAGCTTTCTACTTTAGACATGATTAGGGAATGACCTAATGACCTAATGACCCATGACCTGCTGTCCATAACAAGAATGCTGGTGATGTCCTTCTAGACAAACCTAGAAGTGAATCGGAAAGAAGAAATGTTTTATGAAGAGTGACAACTGGCTTTGCCCCAAGTCAACTACCTTACTCTCTACAGTTTTGTTTTTTTGTTTTGGTGGTGCTGGGGATTGAATCCAGGGCCTTGTGCATGTGAGGCAGGCACTCTACCAACTGAGCTACATCTCCAGCCCTACCTTACTCTCTAAGTCTCAATTTTAAGGATCCCAATTGTTTTTTTTTTTTTTTTTTTTTTTTTTAAGAGAGAGTGAGAGAGAGAGGGGGACAGAGAGAGAGAGAGAATTTTAACATTTATTTTTTCTTAGTTCTCGGCGGACACAACATCTTTGTTGGTATGTGGTGCTGAGGATCGAACCCGGGCCGCACGCATGCCAGGCGAGCGCGCTACCGCTGAGCCACATCCCCAGGCCCTAAGGATCCCAATTGTTAACTACTAATAGCCTTTTTTTTTTTCAGCTTATTGTAGTGTCCCTAACCTAAGTAAGACTTCCAAATCATTAATCCTTTTTAAGTCTAACATTTTCTATTTTCCTGCTTCTGCCATTATCAACTCATCCTGACCAACATTTTTTAGTTGTTGATGGACATTTATTTTATATGCAGTGCTAAGAGTCGAACCCAGTGCCTCATACATGCTAGTGGTAGAGCCTCATACATGCTAGTGGTAGAGCGCTCTACCACTGAGCTATACCCCCAGCCCCCTGATCAACATTTTGGTAAATATCTTCAACTCTCTTAACTCTTTCTTTGTTGGAGTAACCTCAACCTTTCTTGGATTAAACCCTGTTTCAATTGAATTTTTTTCTTACTTGCATCTGAACAGCAAATATTGCTGTACAAAAGTCATGAAATGGATTGACTGGTTTAATTCAAAAGACTTTAGTCCACATAGGAGCTCTCAACATTATTTGGCAAAGTCATTCCATTCTCTGGATTAACCATTCTTACCTTTAATTCTCTCCTCAAATTTCTCACATCCCTTTCCTCCACTTCCTTTTTCAGCTTGTGACCTTGCCACATATTTAAGAAAATTAAAACCATCTGTTGAGACTGCTTCAATCTCCAGAACTGTCAAATTTCCCTCATTTTCTCTTGCATCTTTTCTTTTTTTCCAATTGAAGATTTGTACTATCATAAGTAAGTTCTACCATTTGTATTCAGGGTCCTTCCCATTTCAAAGACTTGCTTCTTTTAGTACCCTTTCTCATGCATGACACCAACCTTGACCAGACATTTTGACAATAGGGCCAGAATAACAATGCTTAAAAACTCTCCATTTCTTTGTGAAATGTTCTGAATTAAGGGGGGGAGGGAGCTATGTATTTTATAATATTCATCCAATATAAAATTGATTTCTTATATTAAAACAACTATTAAAAATCCTTAAAATACTTACAATATCAAGGCTCCAAACCCCGAGAATCAATGGAAAGATATTTCTATGCTAAAACAGAACTAAGGGGCTGGGGTTGTGCCTCAATGGTGGAGCACTTGCCTAACATGTGTGGGGCCCTGGGTTCGATCCTCAGCATCACATAAAAATAAATCAGACAAAACTAAAAAATTTGCTCCAATTATTTTGTCAGAAAACTTTTTCATAGCTTTCTTAATCATTTGGATAACTGCCTCCATTTCCCATGTTATTAATATACAGCTGACTTTTGTTTTTCATGGGATTGACTGTGAACTTTAGGGTGTCACTTCAAAAAGAAGTCACTTCAAACAGAAGATTGGTTTACATTTAAAATGATGTCAAAAACGGTAGCGCTCTCGCCTGGCATGCGTGCGACCCGGTTCGATCCTCAGCAGCACCACATACCAACAAAGATGTTGTGTCCGCCGAGAACTAAGAAAAAATAAAATAAAATGTTAAAATTCTCTCTCTCTCTCTCTCTTTAAAAAAAAAAAAAATTGAAAAGCCAAAATCCTTAAAAAATGTTTATTTCCCTTAAGCCATTTCTGGAAATTTGTTCCAAGGAAATAATCAAAAGTAGAGTTTGTTTATATTTGTTGTTTTATTATTTATAATGGTGAAAAATAAAAACTGAAATCTACAATAAGGAACTGGCTAAGTAATTTATGAAATAACTATGATATTATGGTCATAAAAATCCATATATTTCATGGTCATTAAAATCATGTTCTTGATGTTTAAGAATATGAGGAAGGGCTGGGGGTAGAGCTCAGTTAGTAGAGTGCTTCCTCGAATGCACAAGGTCCTGGGTTCAATCCCCAGCACCTCAAGAAAAGAAAAGAAAAAAAATGAATGTTCACAGTAACATTACTTAAAAAGTAGAAAAAATGGAGTACTATGTAGAAGGAGATTGCAGTTCTATAAAGAATATAGATGTAACAGTGTGTGTGGAGATGTGCATATTTAAAAATCTATTCAAAGAAAAACATACTAATCTCATATGGACCAAAATGTTTGTAGTAGTTCCCATGGGTAGTGGGGCATGGGTGATTTCTGTATTCTCCAAGATTTTTATAATAAACACATATGAATTTAAACCACAAATATTTTTCTTTTTAAATTAATGTGAGAAGTCAAGCAATCACTTGGTTTATCAGAATTAGAATATTTCAATTTTGCCTATCCCCAAACTCCATTTCATCAACTTATCCAGATCTATTTTTTTTTTAAAGAGGAGAGAGAGAGAGAGAGAGAGAGAGAGAGAGAGAATGAATCATCTTTTCTTTTTTCTGTGATGCTGGGGATAAACAATAAACAATAATGGCTAGGGTTGTGGTAGAGCACTTGCCTCACATGTGTGAGGCACTGGGTTTGATTCTCAGCACCACATACAGATAAATAAATAAAGGCCAATCATCTAAAAAAAATTAAAAAAAATAATACTCTGGAAAATTTTTAGTGAAATGAAACGAAGTCAGAATATGGATCTGTGTATTCTAGATCTTCTTTCCACACATCAACCCTATATAAAGATCAAGTTAAAATGAAGTGTTGGGTTTAGGTTAATTAAAAGTTACAACAAGTCAGTCAATGGACCATTCTAAGAAACCATGTATGTTCACCTTTGGGAAAGAAGATGGGAACTGTGAAGTGAAAGTTTTACAGTGCATATAATAGTATTAATAACAATGTGTAAATAAACTGCTTTACAGCTTAGAAAACAATTTGATGTATCATTATAATAGCTCTGCATTATCCTCAAAATAAAATCTAAATTAGAATGTAAAAGATACTGTGTCATCTGTCTTGTTTACCTCTCCAGTTTTTTTTTTTTTTTTTTTTTCCTTCTCTGGCCATACTGAAGAACTAAGTGGTCTCCAAGGAAGCTGTGTTAGCTCTGGAGGCTAGAAGTACAAAGTTAAGGTGCTAAACCTTGCCTTGTATATGACTGACTTCTTGTTCAGTTCTTGCATGGCCTTTCCTCTGAGTATATATATCCTTAATGTTTGTAGGTCCAAATTTAATCTTTAAAGGATGACACCAATCAGACTGGATTAGGAGCCACTCTAATGGCTTAATTTTCACTTAATCATCTCTTTAAAGGTCTGTCTCCCAATATATTCACATTTCAATGTACTGGGGATTAGGGCTTCAACAGAAGACTTTGGGAGGACAATTTAGCTCATTAATAGAAGCTATCTTCTTTCTTCCTCCTGGAACCTTTGTAAATACAGCATATTTCTGTAACAGTACTTCTTTGATCTTCACTTGTAAGAAGCATGTTGTTTCATTTGTATAAAATCACATTTTTGTGATGTAGACACAGCAGGTTGTATCACATTGTTACCAGCTCATATAACAAACTGCTGAGTTAATCTCCCAGTTTTTAGCACCCCACACCATTTGATTTATGCTACTTTTGTGGCACAAAACATATTATAGTATTGGGGGGGGCTTAAAATATATGTCTCCTGATGCTCAAAAAAGAAGAAAAAAAAATTTACTCAATGTAAATTTTACTGTCACCCTCATCTACAACACCAGGTTCATCTTAATTGGGGAGGTCTCATAAATATCTGTTGAAATGGATCTATTTTCAATTTGAACAGGAGAGGGAAAAACAAACTACATCAAACTGAAAATACAATGTCTAGCTATATGGCTACATTAGGTTGAATCATTAGAACTTATTATTTGATATTTTCAAAATATAGAGCAGTAAAACTCAGGGGCTTTTATAGAAATATCCAATAAAAGCCTAAAAATATTTCTCATAGCCTGTTATTCTTTTATTTTTTTTTTGTGTGTGTGTGTGCAACAAATATTTGTATACATTACCTTTAAGGCACTATTTAGTATAAAGAGATTAATAGTCAAAGTAGTATGTGACTTGTTACTTGAAATTGATGAAAATGTATTCCTGCAGCTTCTAAGACATTCTTTCAATAGTTCCCCACTACCCCACCTTTTTAAAATCAAACATTTAGAGGGCTATCTGGAGTCAGTCAGCTGATTGCAATCTTGGGTGACCCTTGGCAGATCACTAAAACCTGTGTGCCACAGCCTCATTTTATATTGGTCACACGTTGTACGTTGTACGGTTTTCACAGTGCCTGTGGCACCCAGTAAGGGCTAAAATTTGTAAATCATAATATTCAAAACAGTACTCTATTGTACTTGCTTTTAAAAGGCAAATGGCCTAAAATCATTTTCGGAAAAGCAGCCAGCACCGTATATTGCATATATGCTACAAAGGACCGCAGTGGGCTGATATGCTGAGTGATGCAGAGGTAACCCTTCCACTCTGTAGGCTTACTTCTCGGTAATAACAAAAAACTCACTGTACAAGACCAGACCGTACAAACACCATCCTTAAGGCTTTTTACTATATGGTAAGCTTTATCTTTCTGCACACTAAAGGTTACTACGATAACTTTTAACCGAGGAAGACTTTTGTTTTTTTAACACTAAAATCATTTTCGAAAAATGGCGGGAAAGCATCGAAGATTGTACAAACGGATAATTTCAGAAAGAAAAAAAAAAAAAAAAGCCATGACCCCGACGTGATTCGAACACGCAGCCTTCTGATCTGGAGTCAGACGCGCTACCGTTGCGCCACGAGGTCCTGCTGGGCTATGGCTCGCGCGGTTTCTTAGGACTCCGATAACATGGCGCTTCTTCCGGCAGAACCCCGCCTTTTCTTGCTTTCCTTCCACTCGGTATCTGTCGGAGCTGGAGACCAATTCCGTCAGAGCTCAACTGTCCTCGACAACGAGCTCTCTACCTAGATTGAGACATAGCCAGCGGGGAACCGCGATAGGGTTACCCGGTTAAGCGGGCCCCTAGGGTCAGCAGAAAACAGTCCTTCCTCTTCTTTATCGAGCCATTTCCGTTCTTGTGTGCCCCGCCCCCGCCCGTTAGGGGCGGAGACGCCGTCCTTCCTCTCCCCTCCCCCACGGATGGCGCGTGAGTTCCTGACCCTGAGTTGCAATCCGACGGGGAGCTACTGCGCACGCGCGGACCGGTGCCATCTGGCGCCCAGGGCGAGCTAGGGGCCCGCCCGAGCCTCTGCGCTTTCCTTTCCTCCTTTGTCAACAATGTAGTGTTTTCTCTCAGGTCAGCTTTCATTCCACCCTGTGCCTTAAGCGTAAAGGTGATCATTTTGAAAATACATGGTTGTGTACTTAGAAAGGATGTCGAGACATCCTTATGTTTGACAGCAATGTCATGAGGGTTAAATTTATAAAAGTAATGTCGGGATATTAAAAAGATGAGAACCTCCCCGTCGGGGAATTGAACCCCGGTCTCCCGCGTGACAGGCGGGGATACTAACCACTATACTAACGAGGAGCCATGCACACGTCCTTGCTCAGGTATTTCTTCAAGGAGTGTTCAGGTCCCCTCCCTGGGTTCTGTTTCTCTTTGGTGTGCCGCCAGGAAGTGTGAAAAACCACCTTCCTGGAGTAGTTGCTCTGATTATCTTCCCTGGCAGTCTTAGAGCCTTTTTCTTTTGGGGCGGAAGGGATAAGTGGTATAGGATGAGTGAAACAAAAATGCTTCCAATTTCAGTGGAGGTGAATTGTGTAAAAAAAGCTTCTTGGGGTTCTTTATGCTTTCCAAGTGATTTAGGTGGTTGGCATGAGTTTTTGGTTGGATTTAATCAGGACCAAGGAAGGGTATGTGACTTGAAACAGAATTTTCACCCTCACAAATTTTCATTTTCATTCGGAAGTTGAAGTTCAAGGGTACCCAACGGTTGTCAGATGTCTGCTGCAGTCAGAGTCGCCCCACAGCCTGGGGCCTCTCAGACAATTCTGTGCTTTCAGGACACAAAAGGGCTCAGGCCTTTGACCAGCTGCAGCCGTATGAAATTTTATCACCGGCCTGTTCCTGATACAATTTGTCTACAAATTCTAGGTAGTGTCTTCGATTTGCTTAGAATGACATAAAGCATATGTAAATGGCCAAGTAATGCACTTAAATTTAAAATTCAAAATAAAGATGTGTTATTATTTAAACAAAAAGTCAGGAAAGTGCATTAACAGGATTATTTGTGCCAGCCTAAGCCTTTCCATAAACAGGAGCAAGCCATTTTCCCAGTGGGTCAAAGAGGGCCTCTCATGTCAACTTTTGACTGTCTCTAAATTAGTGTATTTAGAGTCACTGATAAACTGTGTGATTGAAAAGATTCAGTTTAGAACTTAAACTCACATGTTTTAAGAAATCCCTTTCTTGGCTGGCAGGGTGCAGCACACCAGTAATCCCAGGGCTTGAGAGGCTGAGGCAGGAGGATTGCTAGTTCAAAGCCAGCCTCAGCAAATGGAAGCACTAAGCAACTCAGTGAGACCCTGTCTCTAAATAAAATACAAAATAGGGTTGGGGATGTGGCTCAGTGTTGAGCAACCCTGAGTTCAATCCCAGACACACAGAGAACCGACCCCCCCTTGAAAAAAAGAAGCCCCTTTCTTGCCGTGTACTAAAAATTAATGTATTTGTATAGATCGTAAATTACATGCTATTTTTCATCTGATGAAAAGGATAATTTGTCTAATGCAAATATCAACCAATGGCAATTTCTTCGGTGTGTTTTGGCATGAATTATTATTTTTTCACTCCTAAATATACCCAAACCCTCAAAAACTAAAAATAAAACCCCTCTTTGTCCTGGTGACTCCTTCCATTTCTTACCCTCAAATAACTCTATGCCAAAAGTCACTGTGATAACAATGGCAGCATCCTTTCTGTGATAAGATCCAAAGGACTTGTCTCAGGTCCCTCCTTTGACAGAGCCATAGCATGTTGAAAACTCAAGGTCTCCTGAATCACATGTTTGCCCCCTGTTCTTCATGTGATGGAAGAGGCTTAATCTTTGTACTTTCCAGGAGAGACCATCCACTGAAGCTCTGGTAAAGCTATGCTGATGTTGAGACACAAGTTGTTACTGCTCTTTTTGCCTCCCTGGGGAAACTAAGAAGTTGCCTGAGTCAGCGCAGATCAGAGAGCAGGGAACTTAGCACCTGTTGTCCATCTTCCTAAAATGGAAAGGAAAAGAGAGGGTAATTAACCTGAACAGGGTAACGGAGTTCAGAGATTTCTCACTGTCAGCGCTGGAGAACATAAAGGTTAAGAATGTGACTGGCAGCACAGAGGGTGCCGAACACTCTGGAGAGAAATCTCTCTAGATTGCATGATGGCAATCAATATTATTGAGAACTTCAAATCTTGCTCTGCTTAAATAACTGTTTGGGTAGCTTATCGCAGCTTGCTAAACAATTCATTTCATCTTCTATAGGATAAGTATTTTTATTTTACAGGTAGATGTTTTATCGGTCCCTAAATAGAATTTTGTAAGGGTCACACAAGTAGGAAGTGGTGAGAGGCCAGGAATCATCCAAGCTTTGATAGTAATTCCGCTGCTATTTTCACCCTGTTGCAAATTTCCTTATACATGAGTAGTAACAAACAAATACATGCCATGCAGAGAAAACTTTATAACTAGTGTAAGCACGTGTCCTGCTTGTTCCTATACTACTATTGAGTAATCTCAAATTACTTAACAGACACTTTGTAGTTACTCATTCACTTAACAACCCAGGGTATGTGCCAGACATTGTTTCAGATGTATGGTAAGATTTTTAGCAAATAAATCTTGTTCAGGTGGAGCTTATGTTCTAGTTGAAGGAAAAAAAAAACCAGTGAATAATAAGTATAATAAATAAAAGTAAGAGCAAAAATATTAGAAAAGAGAATAGGGTATTTGGAGAATGATCAGTTAAATCAGATGTTCAACAAAGGCCTTATTAAGAATCTAACATTTGTGCTGGAGTTGTGGCTCAGTTAGAGCGCTTGCCTAGCAAGTGCGAGGCATTGGATTCGATCCTCAGCACCACATAAAAATAAACAAATAAAATAAAGGCATGCTGTCCATCTACAATTTTTTTTTTTTTTTAAAGCTAACATTTGACCAAACTTGAAGGAAGGAAGTGACAATGGTTATGTAACTCTGAGAGGCCTGGGGGCCTCAAAAGTGACTGTAAAGATAGTCTGATATTTGTTTGTTTTATTTTTAGTACTTGGGATTGAACCCAGGGGCACTTAACCACAGAACTACATCTCTGGTCCTTTTTATTTTTTATTTTGAGACAAGAGTCTTGCTAAATTGCTTAGGTCCTAAGCTAAATTGCTGAGGTTGGTTTTGAACTTGCGATCCTCCTGCCTCAGACTCCCAAACTGCTGGAATTACAGGTGTGTACCACCACACTCAGCCTGATTTATATTTTAAAGGGACTTTGGCTACATGGTTGGCAGTAGACTGTAGGAAGAAAAAGAAGAAGCAGGGAGACTAATGGAGTCTATTGTAATAATCCGCATAGAGGATGAAGATCTCAGACTAGATGAGAGTCATAGAGAAGGTGAGCAGTGCTGATATATTTTCAAGTTAGAACCAACAGAATTTCTTTTCTTTCTTTTTTCTTTTTTTGCTTTTTTATATTGGTTCTTTGTAGTTATACATAACATTTGGATTCATTTTGACATAATTATAGAAGCACGGAATATAATTTGCTCTAGTAAAGTCCCTATTATTTCCCCTTTTCTTCCCCTCCTCCATTCCCCTGTTCCCTGCCCTCTACTCTACTGATCTTTCTGCTCTTTACTTACATATAATTAAATTAGTGACTTGTGGATATACATTATGGTGAGATTCACTGTGGTGTTTTCATATATGTACACAGGAAAGTTAGGTCAGCCTCATTCCACTGTTCTTCTCGTATCTGTTCCCTCCTTCCTCCCTGTCAATCCCCTTCCTCTACTCCACTGATCTTTCTTCTACTTTGGTAGAATCCCCTTTACCCCTTGATTTCTTTTTCTTTTGTCTCTTTTTCCTATTTTGGACTACCTTCTGCACATAAGAGAAAACATTTGATGTTTGACTTTCTGGGTCTTACTTATTTCACTTAGTATGATAGTCTCCAGTTTCATCAATTTATTAGTAATTGTCATAATTTCATTCTTCTTTAAGGCTAGTAATACTTCATTGTGTGTGTGTGTGTGTGTGTGTGTGTGTGTGTGTATTTTTTTCCCTTAACCATTCATTTGTTGAAGAGCACCTAAATTGGTTCTATAGCTTGGCCCATGTGAATTGTGCTGCTATAAATACTGATGTGGCTGTATCTCTACAAGATGCTGATTTTAGATCTTTCGGGTATGTACTGAGGATTGGTGTGGCTGGGTCATAGAGTGTTCCAGTCTTAGTTTTTTGAGAAACCTCATATCGCTTTTCAGAGTGGTTGCATTAATTTGCAGCTCCACCAAAAAACATGTGAGTGTGCTTCCCCCCTATATACTTGCCAACATTTATTACTATTTGTAGTTTTGAAAAATGCCATTCTAACTGGAATGAGATGAATTCTCACTTGATTTGCCTTTCCCTAATTGCTAGAGTTGATAGAATTTTTTTTCATATATTTGTTGGCCATTTGTATTTCTTCCTTTGAGAAGTGTCTGTTTAGTTCTTTTGCCCATTTATTAATTGGGCTATTTATTTTTGAGTGTTAAGTGTTTTGAGTTCTTTATAGATTCTGGGTATTAATGCCCTATCTGAGGAGCAGGTGGCAAAGATTTCCCACTCTGTGGGATCTGTTCTTCTTTCCTTTGCTGTGCAGAAGCTTTTTAATTAGAGGTTGATGTGGTCTCAATTATTGATTCTTGGTTTTATTTCTGTGCTTTAGGAGTCTTGTTAAAGAGGTTAATTTATGAGCCAATATGTTGGAGTGTTGGGCCTACATTTTCTTCTAGCAGTTGCAGAGTTTCTGGGCTAATTTCTAAGTCTGATCCATTTTGAGTTGACTTTTGTGCAGGGTGAAAGATAGAGGTCACGTTTCATTCTTCTACCTATGGATGTCCAGTTTTCTCAGCACCATTCCAATAGAATTTCTTGATCAAGTAAATCTGAGGTATGAGAGTGAAAGAGGAATCAAAGATGACTCTAAAATTTTGTGGCATGAGCAAGTGGAAAGATGGAGTTGCCATCACTGAGCTGGAGAAGGATGATATGCGACTTTACAGGGCACTATTCATTCTGATATTGCACATGGAGAGCATACTAAGGTTCGAATGTCTCCTTCAAATTCATTTGTTGGAAACTTCATCCCTGATGTAAAGGATTTGAGAAGTAGGGCATTTAAGAGATGATTAAGTCATGAAGGCTGTGTCCTTATAAATGGATTTATGCTATTATTGAAGAATTTGGGTTAGTTGTCTTGGAAGTGGGTTCCTGATGGAAGGATAAGTTTCACTCTTTTCTTTCCCACCGTGCATGGGTTTGTGCTGTTTTACCCCTTTGCCTTCCACCATGGGATGATGTGGCATCCTTGACCTTGGACTTCCTGGCCTCCAGAACTGCAAGAAATAAACATTCTTTATAAATTACCAACTCTCAGGTGTCCTATTATGGCAGCACAAAATGGACTAAGGATATAACTGAGGAAGAGGCAGGACACCATTCACAGACTCTCTGTGATGGTGGTGCTCCTTGGAATTGTGCAACATGGCAGCCCTGCATGTGGAGCAGTATTCTGGAGGGATGATCAGAATTCCAGTTTTGGGTGTGTTAAGGCTGAGACATGGAAGAGTCTATTAGATATGACCTCCTCATATGAGTACTCATTGTGTATGTCAAGTACAGTACTGGATACTGGAGACACAGTGATGAACAAAGATCCTGGTCTCAAGGAACTTTCATTTTGGTGGAGGAGACACTTTTCAATAATCAAAGGATAACACAAAAATGTAAAAATTACAGCTTTGACAGTTACCAAGATGATAATGCAGAGGGAAGGGCATCTTAAATAGATAGAATTGGATGTGCAAAGGTTATGGGAACTGAGGAAATGTGGTAAGTAGAGGGTTTGAAAGAAGGCTGAAGTGGGTTGAGGAAAGGGGGGGAGGGAGGGAGGAAGATCATAGGAGGGACAAAGAAAAGGCTGAAGGGAGGAGGATGATGCTGGGTCTCCCAGGCTGTGTTAAGGACTTTTTTGAGGCCTCTTATTCATATCTACCTACCTGTCTATCATCTCTCTATCCATCCACCTACCTATTTACTATTTTTAGGGTTTGTCAAAGTATAATTTACATGTAGCAGAATTCACTCATGTTAGGTGTGCCATTCTATGAATTTTGGCCATAATCAGGATATAGATTATTTCCTTTGCTCCATCCTTTCCATCACAAAGTTGGCTTATCCCTTGGAAGTCATTTACCTTCCTGCAGCCCCAGAGAACCAACTGACCCGATATCCATTTCCAGAATGTCATATTAATGGAATTGTATCGTCTGGGACTTTTGAATATGGCTTCTGTCACTTAGTGTAATGCTTTTGAGAGTCATTCATGGTGTTTTTTTTTTTAAATTGTTGATTAATATTCTATTTTATGGATGTTTATTTGTTTATCCATTTACTAGTTGATGGACTTTTGTGTTGTCTTCAGTTTTCTGATTATTAAAAATATAGATATATAAATATAAAACCTGAGTATGCAGTTTTTTTTCATGAACCTATGTCTTCATAGGATCAGCTTTGTTGGGTTTTAGGGTAAACATGTTTATCTCTGTGAGAAACTGCCACAATGTTTTCCTAAGTGACTAACATTTTGATCCTCCTCAAAAATACATGAGAGTTCTTATCTTATTGTTCCACTTCTTTGCAAGTACTTGGCATTTGTGTCAGTCAGCTTTCCATTACCATAACAAATGTCTGAGATAAATCAACTTATGAGGAGGAAAGGTTTACTTTGACCCATGTTCTGAGGTTTCAGTTCATGGTTCCATTGCCTTGAAACAATGCAATATGGTGAGACTGTGTGGAAGAGGAAGCTGTTTACCTTATGGGGGCCAGGAAGCAAAGAGAGAGAAGAGGACACATTCCCAATGACCAAACTATCTTCCATTTGGCCCGACCTTCTAAAGATTCCACTACCTCCCAATAGGGCCCAGCCTTTTTTTTTTCACAACATCTTTTATTTTTTAAAATTTTATGTGGTGTTGAGGATCGAACCCAGTGCCCCAGGCGAGCGAGTTACCACTTGAGCCACATCCCCAGCCCAGGGCCCAGCCTTTAACATATCATAGCAGTGTTGTGTGTTGTAAGGTAAGTGTTTTTTTTTTTTTTTTTTTTAAATTAGGACTTCTTACTCTACTAGATGTGTAGCAACATCCCATTGAAATCTTAATTGCCTTTCCCCAGTGGTTAATGATGTCATCATTTTTTTTTTTTCTTTTTTGGTGGCAGTGCTGGAGATTGAACCCAGGGCCTTGTGCATGCAAGGCAAACTCTCTACCAACTGAGCTATATCCGCAACCCTTTGAACATTCTTTTTTTCGTGGATTTACTTGAGCATTCAAATCTTTTGCCTGCTTAGAAAATTGAGTTGTTTTCTTATTATTGAGTTTTGAAAGTATAAAAAGTATTCTGACTACCAGACTGTTCATCATAAATATTTTGCAAATATTTTCTCTGAAGTTGTGTCTTATCTTTCATTCTCTTAAAGAACTTTAATTTTCTTTTTTGGCTACTGGGAATTGAACTCAGGGGTACCCGACTACTGAGCAACATCCCCAGCCCTATTTTGTATTTTTTTCAGAGACAGGGTCTCACTGAGTTGCTTAGTGCCTTGCTTTTGCTGAGGTGGGCTTTGAACTCGCAGTCCTCCTGCCTCAGTCTCCCGAGCCACTGGGATTACGGGCAGGCATGCACCACCGTACCTGGAAGGACTTCAATTTTTATTCTAAGAGTAATGAGAAATGATGAGAAAGTTTTAAATGGACAATTCAAGACCTGTTTTATCTTTTTCTTTCTTGTGTTTCTTTCTTTTTCTTTTTCTTTCTTGTGTTTCTTTCTTTTTTTTCCCCTCTATTATTCTTTTTTCTTCAACTTAACCTTTGAACATAAAGAAAACAACAACTTAGCTCAGGGCATTACCTAACTTTTTCTTCCCTTCCCTCTTCCCCATAACTGAATAAAAGCTAAAATTGCTCTTGGGTAGTTTTTGGAGTCTATAAACATTCATTCACCGAAACATTATTTATATATATTAAGGCCAAAATTACCCACACCATTTTAGCCCTCTATAAACATTTAAGGGTGAATGTTTATGATTTAGGCCTGAAGGACAAATTTAGATGAGTACATGATTAGATTATTAAAGGGGGGAAATAAACTATTGGAGATACTCATACTTCAATATTGCCTAACCTAATTTTTTTAAAGCAGTAGTTTAAAGTTAAAACTAAGAGGCAAAAATCTGTCTTCCTCCCATTCAGTCTTTTCTTTTCCTCTTCATTGAAAAAACATAAATCAACATTTTGATTTATCCTTTGTGTCAGGCATGAACCTAGGCATTGAGGAGTGGGTAGGGATACGAAAGAAAAAAGATAAAAGAATAAGACTTTCTTTTGGCCCTTGAGGAACTCAAATTTCATAGGGGAGTTGGACCCTTTACATGGTAGTTATATTATGTTAAGTGCTATGGTGGAGGCATAGCTCATGCTTATTGAGAGCCTATTAGGTACAAGGCCCTGTTTTTTTTTAATAAAAAAATGTATATTGTAGATAGACACAATACCTTTATTTTTATGTGGTACTGAAGATCGAACCCAGTGCCCCACACGTGCCAGACAAGTGCTCTACAACTGAGCCACAGCCCCATTCCCCAAGTCTCTGTTTTAAGAGCATTACACACTATTGACCTTTCAATTATTATTAATCCTATGAGCTTGATATAATAATTCTCTCTCTTTTACAATGAGGAAACTGAGTCACAGGAAGATTAAGGCTACAAAGCTAGAAAGCCAAGGAATGTTAGTATATGCAAAGCACCATGGGATTACAGAGATGGAAAGGCTGGGATGGTTGAAGTCCTACTTTCCAGCAGGGCCTTCAAAGGAGGATGAACTTTAAAGGAGAAGGGGGAAAAATTCTCCAGCATTCAGAGAAGAGGGAAACATGAGTGTAAAGGCTCAGAGCATATGAAACTGTATGTGGGCATTTAGGAAATGGCAAGTAGAGGAGCATCTGTGACCAGGGCGCCAGGAGGCAGGAAACGATAATGCATAGTTGGGTATAGTTAAAAATTCCAGAGTGGACTCGGGCTGGGGTGTAGCTCAGTGGTAGAACAATTGCCTGGCATGCTGAGGCCCTGAGTTTAATTTCAGCACACATACCCCACAAATCCCAGACTTGAGGAGCAGTCAGGTACCTTAACAGATCTTTTTGACACTTTCATTATACAAATAAGGAAACTGAGACCCAGACAGCTCCAATGATTATAACAAAATGCTTATGGCCTAGAAGATCACCTTGCTTTGCTCAGTTGCTACAACGTACAGGCTCAGTGATTAGGTGTCTCTGGAGGTCTCCAGGGTATCAGGTCTTGGTGTTGCTTCTCTGTTCCTAAGCTGGGCTAAGTTCCTCTTGTTTGAGGCATCCACCTGCTGGTCATTGGCTCTGAGCCAATAGCCTCCCTGTTCCAGACTTGTTTTCTGTCTTGCAGATTGCTTGCAGACCTGTCTGGGTAAGTAGCTGTGCTCATCTGTCATGGCCCTGTCAAGCCCTTGCTCCACCCAGAGGATCAGAGGTGCTTGTGACTCACACTACCCCTAGCCCCTTGGAGAATGTCTTTAGGCTGTTGGGAAGGACAAATTTATTTTGCCTCTGGGGGTGGGATGGAATAGTTTCTTTCTCCTTGTTGCCTTTACCTGTTTTCCTCTTCTAAATGCAACAGCAACAGGAAAATTCATGCTTTTATTCCCGCTTCAAATACCAGACTGAGATCTGGTATGCAAGTTGTTGCTCTTTTAGGAAAAAATCTTTCTGTAGCAGTTTTGAAATATCTCATCCTAACTGTGAAGGACTTGTGATTGCAAAGTTTTGTTATCAGGATTTACGGGGAAAAATGAAATTTAGAAATCTAGTAAATGAAAAAAAAAAGTACAAAACAGCATGCCGAGTCCTATTTTCCTGTGTGTTTATCAATCCTGAAAGTCTGGAGAGAAATAAGTGAAAGCAAAAATAGCTGCATCCCTGTTAGAATCTGTTGAATTGTCCTTTTTGCTTTTCTACATTTTCTGAATTTTCTACTATGGGCTTATGTTATTCTTGAACTCAGAAAAGCAAATAATAAAAATATTTTTTATAGTTACTAATATTAGGCAAAACAGTCCCCAGGCACACCTGTGATGCTCTTCCCTGGCCCTGTGTTGCCTATTCTAATATACTCTGGTTTTTGTTAGCGAGAAAGATTGCATAATTTTGAGGCTTCATTTGTTTATTTCTAGTTCCTTAAGGCAGGGGAGGGACACACTCGACTCCAGTAAAACAGGGCGGGCAGCCTTTTCCCCTGGTCCCTTTGTCTGCAGGCCCCTGGGTTCCGGGTCTTTTGTTGTTCTAAGCACGGACTTCGATTGGAGATTTAAAGAAAAACAAGAGCTGGCCCTCCACGCGCCCTCTGGTGTCGCAATGAGGTATAGCACCAGACAAACCCAACAAAGATCACAGCCATTTTCACAAGGCGCCCTTCCCATATGGTGACAGCCCGAGAGGGAATGTGGGGAATCTTAGAAATCACACACCGACGGGCATGGCAGGCTGGGTCTTTGAAACTTAATCATGGCCTGCAAGTAGGAGTACTGTTTTTTTTTTTTTTTTTTTTCCAAACACTAAAATCAGCAACTGGACTGCAAGCATTTAAAAACATATATATATATATATAACTGTAAATCAGGGAGTTTCTCAAAAGCATTTGGGGCAGGGGCCGGTTATCTTTTTATTTTTTTGTTTTTTAAATTATTTATTTATTCTAATTTGTTATACACCATGGCAGAATGCAATTCATTACCTATTTCACAAATAGAGCACAATTTCTCAAGCCACTGATTGTACACAAAGTATTTTCACCCAGTTATCTTGATAAAGTGGAGGAAAGGCTCTGAAGGCATTAGCATTTTAATCCCTCTGGGGACAGTCTCCAGCTCCCCAGACTCACTCAAATTGGCCTCCTTGATCCCACCTGACTCTTTTACCTATCTATACTGACTGCCTAATTCTGGCATCAATATCAATTAGTGCTTTGGATAATTCTCAAATAAATTAGGTGAAAAGGTAGATAGGTTTAATTTGACTGCCAGTAATGATTTTTACAACTTGGAGCTTGATAGTGAAGGCACCCTTTGTTTACAGTGTATGCCATGTTATTGTGTTTTCCATCAAAGTATGTTTCATACAATTACATTTCCACTTAAATAAATAAATAAATAAATAGACAAAAGTTTCAGGCTGAATGATTGATAGGACCCCAGGTATTGTAGTTTTGTTTGGATAAGTGACTGATGTTCACAGAATAAAATTCAGAAATATTAGAAAGTATTATAGACAAAAAGTCTGTCTCCCATTTCTACTCACAACCACAGGCTCTCAAGTGTTGTCAGGATTGGTCAACAAGGTCATCCAGGGCTCCGGGTTCTTCTCTTTCTTCTCTGCAACCTTGTTGACTCTTGTGATTGTAGGGTAGCTGCTGTGGGCTTCACGGTCACTTTCAAGGTTGAAGCATGAGGGAAAAGTCAGCTCCAGCCAACTTTCCTTTTGGATATTCTGGCTTTAACAGGAAGAAATCCTTCCCAGAAGAATTCTGGCAGTAGTTTCTCTGTTTCATTAGCCACTGTGGGGTAACTAGGAAACTGGGAAAGTACTAGCCAAATAAATGGGAGTGGATAGAAATTCTAAATATTTTTTTTTCATATTCTAGTGTTCTGTGTTGTTTTTAAGAACTGAAAAAATTTTTAAAAAATATTTATTTTTTAGTTTTAGGTGGACACAATATTTTCATTTTTACATTTACGTGGTGCGGAGGATAGAACCCAGTGCCCCGTGCATGCTAGGCAAGCACTCTACCACTGAGCCACAACCCTGGCCCCAGAACTGAAATCATTTAATACTCCCCCCTCCTTATTTCCAGCAATGATGTTTTAATCATTTTTATGTTAAGAGATATGCCCAGAGAATTATATACTGCCCTACAATTTCAAATCAAAGTTGTATGTGCTTTGAAGGCAATCTGACCACATCCTTCCTCTCTTTCTAATCCTTCCAAGGCATCTTATTATTGGTTTAATTCCAACTTCCCTCATTATTAAAGGGGTTGAGCATCTTTGCATGATTATCTGTCATATGTATCTTCTCTCGGGTTAATTTCTCTTCCAGACTTCCCTAGTGGAATCACTCTAGAATGGAAGGACGTGGTTCAGAACAGCCACGGAGGCAGTTTTGATGTCATTAGTATTGTAGGGTTGAAGCCAGATTTAAAGATAGGTAGTTAGTGTAGCTAGGTAAATCCCATCTGAAAGCTAGTCTAATAAAGAAAATGGAGTCCAAAAAGAAAAGGAGTCTGATCTGAGCCTGGGTAATCAGAACTACACCTGGGAGATTGAAATATTAATGTCCCCAAAGCTTCGGCAAATTCTAAAGAACCGTTAGTGAAGCAGCTCCCAGCAAATAGGGAGGTGCTCATCAAACCACCCTAGGCCCTTCTTGCCTGGATCACTCCTTCCCTGCCACATCCCCACCTGTTTTCCACCTTTCACCTTCTCACCTGCATCCCCCTTCACATTCAGGATAGAGGGAAATAAGCAAGATAAAGGACAGAAATGTAGAAAGATAAAAGAAGACCTTAGATATAAAAGGGGTAAGACCTCCCCATCCCACGGATTCCGCCTTTGGATCCCCTTCTTCCTCTGGGGGGAAGTCTTCTCTGGGATCCTTTAATAAAACCTTTTGCTTTCTGCTCTACACTTGCCTCCGTGTGCTTCTCTGGTGTTAGACTTCAGCATTTGGGGAAGCAAGTGTTATGCCAGATTCATGGGACCCCCAATAGACCTCCAGGAGCCGAATCTGATGCAATCACACAAGAGTCTGTATTGCAAGCTCGAGCCTGGACTCACAACCGTTTCCGACGCAGTGCTCCGGAGGAGTGAGTCCTAGCCCTTAGTTCAGTGAAGATTCATAGTTTTTTGGGGGATACTCTATGCATCACAACATCACACAGCAAATCATTTCATACCACGGGAAAATCAAACAACTGTTAACATTGATTAGCACATTCACTGGCGGGGAACAAGTTGGGCAAGGGTGATTTGTTAATTCAAGTGGTGGTTACATTTGAACTGATTGGTTTAGGCCTCAAGGAGTTGCAAGAGTGTAAATGCTAAATTGCAGGGTTACCTAATCATGATATCAATCACCAAAATTCCTGGGAGGGTCACCTGGCATTTCAGATATTTTCCCTGTCTCATGCTGATTGGTGGTTGCTAGGGGGTTGCTATGGGTCCTCACCTAGCCTAACTGAGTCAGGGACACCTGGCGCCACAGATCTCTCCAGTTAATTACCAACAAAAAACTCAGCAGGGTAGCTCTGTGGGTTTGCCTCTGGACAGGCCTTGAGGTTTCTCAAAAATGGAGTCACACAGTTTCTCACAAGGACTTCGTCACAGTAACTGGCGGTATCAGGATTACAAAGGGAGACCATATTTCCCAGTTTGCCTGGGATAATCATGGTTTGTGCCAGTATATGTTACAGTATGCGCTTTCAAATGTGTCTCAACTTGGATGAAAAATTATGTGAATCATTTCTTATATGAAATAGACATCAAAAATATCATGGTTGCCCTTTTGCTCTGGCATTTCAACCTGTAGGAACCAGATTGTCATGAAGGATAGAATTTGATTCAGCTTCCTTCGCTGGCAGATAGGGCCCAGAACAGTGCCTGGCACACAGAAAGTGCTTAATAAATATAAACGACTCAATACACAAAATCCATTGCTTGGGACCTGGCACACTGCCACCTGAGCAACTGGATTCTGTTAGCAAGGAATCTAGAGGATTGATTCTGGGGTACACAACTCCTGGCGTGTGCCAAAACATGCATTTTAGATTTTGTCAAGTTGTTCTCCACAGGGGCTGAGCCAGTTTGCACTCCCACCAGCAATATGTGAGAGCATCTGTTTTTCTAACCTTCATCCACATGGTGTTATCAAAAATTTTATCTGTGCCAATCTGGTAGTTTAATTTGGATTTCTCATTGTGGAGAAGATTGAGCATATTTTCATATGTTTAAGAGCCGTTTGAAACTTCTTTCCTGAGAACTGTCTGTTCATATCCTTTGCCCATTTTTTTTTGAGTGAATTATTGGTCTTTTTCTTATCAGTTTGTGGGAATGCAAATAGTTGTTTCCAGTTTTTCATGTCTTTTGAGTTTGTTTGTGGTGGTGTCACTAAGCAGAATTAAAAAAATGTATCCATATTTAACTACTTTTATAGCTTTTATATTTTGTATCATGCTTAGAAATGCTTTATCTACTCATGGATTTTAAAATAGTTCTCTCATATTTTCCTCTTTTATTTTCAGGCTTTCAATTCTCACTATAAATCTTGATCCATATGGAATTTATTTTGGTATAACAATCTAATAGAGTTTAATAAACATTCCATCATTTTTCCCACTTACGAAAACTCCAGTGGGTTCCTGATTTTCAGAGACCATTCACTATGAAACTTTTAATATTCTAAAGGTCTAAAGACTGGAACTTAAAGACAAAGCAGCTAGAAGAAAATTTTAATTTGTAGCTTCATGTCTTACAATTTCTAATTTTATAATATTATCTTTTGTAAGCATTTATGTGTGAAGTATAATATATACAGAAGACTGCACAAAAATACACAGAGTTGAAAGAATAATGGTAAGGGCTGGGATGGAGCTCAATGGCAAAGCGTCTGCCTTGCATTCTCAAAGCCCTGGGTTAGACCCCCAGTTCCAAAAAAAGACAAAAAAAAAAAAAAAAAAAAAGAATAATGGTAAAACGAACACTTGCTTACTTGTTGCCCAGGAAATCATTGCCAGTAACTTGGAAGTCTTCCATGTGCTTCACTTCCATCATGTTCTCCATCCTTTCCTCAAGAGGTGACCAGTATGCTGACTTCTTTGACAATTATTCCTTGCTTTGCTTTACACTTTTCATACATATACATATCTGTGAATACCACTTTGTACATATTTGACAACTGAATGACAAGCCCAACTATTGTGGTAGACTCTCAAAAGAGAAGTTGAATGAATCTCTGGATCAAGTTTGATGTTAATGTTCTTATGAGAGTTCAAGAGCCCCTTGTGGGAATCCAGAGATCAGGGTCCAGAGTGAGTTCTGGGAAACACAGGATATACTGTGTAGCTCAGATGGGATATCTGGGAGGTCCGAAGTTTGGGTTAGACAAGTGCAGAAGTATAGTCAAAGAGTAGGCAGCCTCCCGCTGCTTCCAAAGTCTCTATGGTTTCTCTCTTTCAGGAAAAAAATCAAGCAGATCTCTTCTATGGGGTAAAGGAATTTCCCCAGTTCATCCGGACAACAGTTGATGTTGAGTGTGTTGGTTTTCTTTCATCACATGACAGATCACCACAAACCTGGCATTTTAAAACAGCACGTTTATTATTTCCCAGTTTCCTCGGGTCACTCTTTTGCTCAGGACCTCATAAGGTGGAAATGATCGAAGGTTGGTTGGATCCCCAGCTGGAGGCTCAACTAGGCAACAGTCCATTTCCAAGCTACCTCAGGTTTTTGGAATTCATTTCCTTGGCAGTCAGAGGGGACTGCTCTTGGTCGTTGAGGCTGCTCTCAAGTGCACCCTCCACTTGATGGAGAATTTCCCTTTTGCTTAGAATCCCTAAAGGCTTCCTTTTCTTCTACTGGCCAGAGAAATGCTGTGTCTAAAGGGCTCAAGAGTTCAGACCTATTTGGATAATCTCTCTATTTTTATAGTCAACTGTTTAGTCAATTTAATTATACCTGCAAAATTCCACTTTGCCCTGTAAGGTAATCATGGGAGTAATGTTTGGGGTGGAGACTTTTTAGAGACCTTTTTAGAATCCTGCCTAATGCAGCAAGGACAGCAGAGACTTCATTGGCAGGACAAGCCCAGATAGTATCTAGGACAGACCCAATTGTGCCTGCTGTCTTCATGTTGAGAAGACAGTCCATTGGTAAAGGATATCTTGGACACAGTTCTTTTGATGTGTCTGTGTTCTGCATCACACATCTCCAATATGGATGGATTGTCCTCTGTATCTGACTCATAGCTGACATGCTAGAACCAGTTTTTAAAATCATTTTTCTGAGAATCCCATTAATCTCTCTCCCATTGGATTGTCTCTTTCTTGTATCACATTTCTTCCCCTTTACTTTTATTTCTTTATAATTTTTTAAAAAATATTTTTTTACTTTTTAGGTGAACACAATATCGTTATTTTATTTTTATGTGGTGCTGAGGATCGAACTCCGTGCCCCATACATGCTAGGTGAGCACTCCACCACTGAGTCACAACCCCAGCCCCCTCTTTACTTTTAATTCTTAACCTTTCTTGCTTTATATATTTGGTATAGCCAAGCCTCTTGGAAATATTTTGGTTTTTTTTTTTTTTTTTTTGGCACCAGGAATTAAACCCAGGGGTACTTTACAACTAAGCGACATCCCCAGTTTGTTTTATTTTTTATTTAGAAACTGGGCCTCTCTAAGTTACTGAGGCTGGCCTCCAACTTGCAGTTCTCCTGCCTTAACCTCCTGATTTGCTGAGATTACAGGCATGTGCTTGGAACTCCTTGAGAATGGGTACATGGAAGTTAAATGTTTTGAGACCGTTTGTGTTTAAGAAACCACTTGATTTTATGTACATACTGGATGAACAACTTTGTTGGAAATATAATTCTAGGTTGGAAGTTGTTTGCCCTCAGGATTTTCAAGGTATCACTCCACGGTCATTGTACTGGCTTGTCTGCTGTCCAACTTCTCTTCATTTCCCCTTCTAGAATCTCCTCTGCATCAGAGGGAGAATATGGTAACTGCATATCTTAGAATCTCCTTCTCCAGATGTAGGTCTAGTCTGAATTTGTCAATGAGAAGCACTTATCTAAGATGGAAATCGGAAGAGGAGAAATTGCTATTCTGCAGAGGCAGCTGTAGACAGACACAAGGGCTGGAGGCAAGCTCTTGGGTATCTTCTGCTTTGGTGGTGCTGGTGGCTGGGATTGAAAGCAGTGATTTACTTTAGATTGCTGAGATTTTCTATCACTTCCAGGCCCAATCCCTAATCTCACCTGCTTCTGTGGCAGCTCACCTGACCTTCACACTCTCAACCCTTAGTAGTGTAAGTCCCTATTTCTGTACCTGGAGTGGCTTGTTTTCCTGGTCAAATCCTAAGTGACAGAATGGCTTTGCTTTTAGCATTGTAGTGGAGAAATCTGAAGCCGTTTTGATTCCTAATACCTTATATGTGACACTCTCTTCCTCTCTGGTGGCCGGCAGAATCACCTCTTAGTTCATTAATGTTTTGAAATGCACATTGATAACCCATGAGCAATTTTTTTTTTTTTTTAACTCATGGTGTATGGCTCCCAGGAAGACTTTTCTATCTGGTGACTTAATGCTCTGAAGTTCTGAGATATTTTTCTGGAGTATTTTCTTCTGTTTATTTTTTTATGTCTTGTTGCTCTGGAATACCTAATGTCTGGATGTTGGACTTTCTGGGTTATATCTGTAATTTAAAATTTTTATTTCCTATAGTTCTGTTTAGAATTCTACTTTTAGGAGATTTCTTCAAATTTGTCTTCCAGACTTTATTTTGATTTTAAAATTCTGTTAGCATATTTGAAAATTTCACATGCCCATTCTTATACTCAGATTATACTTTTAAAAATTGCTAACAATTTGGTTCTTGTTTTATGGAAACAGAATATTTTCTTTTCGTTCTGAGAACATTAGAGAGTGTTTTTGGAGTTTTATTCTCCTTTCACAGTTTCTGTTTCCTTCAAGTTGCTTTGCTTTGTTTCCTTCTGTTTTTCTTTTTTTTTTCCCCCAGTTTTTATTTTAGGGACTTCTCTCAGAGGATTGGAAATCTTTGGCTGTCAGCTCCTGATTAAGAAGAGTGAGAACCCAAAAGACAATGTGCAGTTCTGAGTGTGGGTGAAGCTTGTTCATGTGGGAGCCTCACTATAGATGCCCTGAGTGATTATCCTCTATCTCCATTTCTGTATCTTTAGTTCTTTCTTTTTTCCTTTTGAGCTGATTAGATTACTTGGAAACTGTTCCAATTACCTGCCTAGAGTACTAAGGTCCAATTATAAATATTTTAGAATCCAAGTGAGTAAGGAGGGCTGAGGGTCTCAGCCTTCAGCCTTCAGTGAATACTCAATTACTTAATATTTCTGATTTACATACAGGATGTATGAATCAGCTGCCCTCAAGTCTAGAAAATTCTATTTTACCTTTTTCAGGGAATAAACCATCAGTGTCGTGCTGGTGTGGGAGAAGGGCATTGGCCTAGCTCTATGGATAAGGAAGGGGTTTAGGGGATATACTGCTGTCTTCTTATTTTATTATCTTCTTTCAACCCACGTCCCAGAGGTCCCTGGTTCTACCAGTTCCAAAGACCTTTGAAGTGTTAGTCAGGTTGGTTCTCAGCTTTCCTCATTGCCAGTTAGAATTCTGCTTTATTGACTCTGCCTCCATTCATATGTTTTCCAGATTCCAACATTTTTTTGTCAATGCCTTCTCTCTTGTTCTCCAGATCTTGTAAATCTATGTGTTTACGTATATACCTTCACGGTTGCCAAAGGGCTCTCTTAACCCTAAACAGCATATCCACACATATCATCATAAAACACACAAAGTAAGAAGTCCAGGTGTTTTTCTTTATGTACAGCTCTCCATTTATCAAGTAGATAAACCATTCCAAAGTTACTCCATCCTTAATCTGATTAGTCAAATTCTCATGCCCACCATAGACTCATCCCTAAAGCAATCACAGCAAAAGGGAAAGGAAACCACTAGAGTTCAACAGATGGAACTGTGGGAAGAGCCTTCTTTATTTCTGTTTTATTTTTACCCCGTAAACAAGAAATAAGGGGGAATGGTAAAACCAGTAGGAAAAAAATCAGAGAAAGAGTGTTCCAAACAGCTCACAAGAATGCAAAGCCATTTAAGGTGCAGTAGTCACCACATCGGTAGAACAGAGATAGAGAACAAGGATACGGTTTGATAAGAATGAATATGAATATGAATATGAATATGAATGAATATGAAGAGAATGAGCAAATGTTTCCAAGTTTCACTTTGGGAATAAACTTAAATCAATGGAATGAGAATTTGATTAAGTTCATAGTTAGAACCAGATACACCACATTAATTTTAATAACCAAGGAAGCAAAGAAAGAAAATACTTCCAAAGGGGGAAAATATTTTCGAAGTTTTTTTGGACTTCAATTCATGAAAGAAATGGTTCTCATTTGGTGAAAAGGTCAGCAGACCTCTCTCCATAGCTGAGGAGGATGGCTTGTCCGGCTGCTTTTGATGCATGATTAGAAGACTCACTCAGAAAAATCTGAAGACATTTAAGATAGTTAATAATAAAACTGACTGTAACTCATGAAAAACAAAACAAATAAGTATTTGCAGTTCTGTTTGAAATACTAGTTCCTGAGTTCTGAAGGGATTGTGCCATTCAGATTCTTAGTCCCATATAACAAAACTTTAGCTAGTTTAAACAGAAACAAAATGTACTAAGATCTAACTGAGAGTTCAGAGAAACTGGGAGGGTCTCGAATGGGCTCCGTTGACTTGACCACCAGAACAACGAAGATGCCACCATTGTCAGGCACCCACCACCCGGTAGAGCGCCCTCTGCCGCCGGCGGCCGTTAAGACCCCCCCATTAGAACAGTACCTCAAGATGCCTAGGTTTGTGCACGGCTTGTTTCCTCAAGTTCTGCAGATTGAATTTTCATATGTGTATATCTGATCACATGCCAATTCCCCAGCTGCAAGACAGGCTGAGAAAGCCGGTCTCTGATTTCCAGTTTTGCAGATGGGACTCATGAAAAATTCTGCCAACAAGAATCACATACAAAAAACGCTGGGCAGTCCTGCCTAGGACACATACCAAATCAAAAGATAGATGGGGTTGAAAGCGTGGAGTCACATGCACCCTAGTTCAAGTCCAAGCTGATAGTTTCTTGGCTGAGTCACTCTGGATCCACTACTCAACCTTTAAAGACCTGTTTCCTCATCTGTTAAGTAAGGATGATTTTACTGGCTATGTCACAGAGGTGCTATTAAGATGAATCGAGGGAGAGCAGAAGCCCTTTCATCTAGCGTTTGGTGCTTGGTGAACAGGCTCATATTATTGTTGATGTTGTTGGTATTATTACTGTTGTTGATATAGGAAAATCAAACTGATGATATAAAATTTAACCTTTATAATACACTGAGATGGTTTAAAATTTGAACCCCCTTTTAAGGTTAAAACAAATCAGAGGGGTTAATACCAAAATTGTGGTATATTTTAAATAATTCCATTATAGCCATGGTCTTCCTACATCTTTCCTCCACTTTATCTGTCCTTCAATACAATCACAGAATTCCAGTTACAGGTCAATATATATCCTGACTAAAAATCAAAGGAAAAAAAAAAAAAACAAACAGCTCAGTGCTTGGTGGTATTGATGGTGTCATAGTTAGTATTTCTTGGTGGAGGTAAGTATATGTATACAGGGCTGGGGATGTGGCTCAAGTGGTGGCCCGCTTGCCTGGCATGCGTGTCGCCCGGGTTCGATCCTCAGCATCACATACAAACAAGGATGTTGTGTCCACCGAAAACTAAGAGATAAGTATTAAAAAATTCTAAAAAAAATATGTATACACATTGACATGTATTACACATGTATGTATTGATACTTTTTTCTTTTTTGTTTTTGAGGCTGGAGATTGTGAATGTTAAGCATATGCTCTACCACTGAGCCATGAGTCTCCAGACAAACTAGTTTGATAAAACAGTTGGCTGAGAAAAGGATATTATATAAATATACCCATGAAATAAAAGGTGAGTGGATGCATTCCAGAGTGTATTACTACAGAAAAAACACTAGGAGCAATAATGGAACCCCCTCCGTGACCAGATTCCATTGAAATCCTCTCTGTATTTTCAGGGATATGGTAGAATTTTTGGCTTTATTATGTGACATAAGCCTCCTGTCCATGCCATATTGTCACTTATCTTGTAGTATACAGGTAGAGCACCTCAATTTGGAGCCAGAAGGTGGGAGTTCAATTCTCTGCTGTGTCATTTATTAGCTGAGTAACTCGTTCAAGCTTCAAATTTGTCATCTGTAAAATAAGGATACAATATTTTTCTTTCAGGGTTTTGTGAATTAAATGAAGTATGTTGGGTATGTGTTAAAATACCAGACACATAATATGCATAGGCCACATATGAGGAAGCCATGCATTCGTGAGGATGATGAGAGATGGCAGAGATAATTTGGAAAAAATTAAATTGGGATTTGACATTCATTGTGCTGCATTAGCTGTTCATGGAGGATTTACCTTGTTAATTCATTTTCAGTCTGGTGACAACATTTTTTTTTTTCAGTTTTCCCTGAAAACTACAGAACAAACCATCATAAAAACTAGTACTATAAAATAGCACCAATTTTATGATGCTCTCAGATTCTATGGGTCAGGAATCTGACAGGGGACAGGGAAGATGGGTTGTTTCTGCTCTCAAATGTCTGTGGTCTCAGCTGGGGAGACATGACTAGCAAAGGGTGACTCAAAAAATAAAGAACTACACTCTGGTCAGAATGGCAATTATCAATAATACAAGAAATGATAAACGTTGGCGAGGATGTGGAGAAAAAGCTGCACTCATACATCGCTGGTGGGACGGCAAATTGGTGTCACCACTGTGGGAAGCAGTATGGAGATTTCTCAGAAAACTTGGAATGGAACCACCATTTGACCCAGTTATCCCAATTCTCGGTATATACCCAAAGGACTTAAAAATCAGCATACTACAGTGACACGGGCACATCAATGTTTATAGCAGCTTAATTCATAATAGCTAAGCTATGGAACCAACCTAGGTGCCCTTCAACAGATGAATATATAAAGAAACTGCGATATATATTTATATATATTGTGATACATGTGTATATAAACTGTTTATAGCAGTGATATATAAACTGTGAGATATCTATCTATCTATCTATAATGGAATATTACTCAACCATAAAGAAGAATGAAATTATGGCATTTGCCATTAAATGAATGAAACTGGAAACCATCATACTAAGTGAAATAAGTCAATCTCAAAAAACCAAAGGCTGAACTTATGTGGATACTAACACACAATAAGGGGGAAGGAGAGGGAAGAATAGATGTTCATTGGAATAGACAAAGGGAAATGAAGAGAAGGGAGCAGGGATGGAATAAGGGAGATAATAGAATGAATTGGACATAACTTTCCTATGTTCAAAATGAGTGAAACTCCACGTCATGTAAAACTGCAAGAAATCATACTACATGTATGTATAATATGTCAGAATACCCTCGACTGTCATGTAGATCTAAAAACAACAAATAAAAAGTAAGGATCTAGAGTCATTTGGAGACTTCTTTACTTACATATCTGGTGCCTGGGCTGGCTTGACTTGCAGGTTGGGTTTAACAGGTCTGTCACCCAGAGTACCTGAGTTTGGCCTCTGTGGGCCTCAGGCTTCTTACAGTGTGGCAAGTGTATTCCAAGACAGCACCTAGACAAGAAACAACGCAAGAATACCAGGGGAAGAGGCTGCATGGCATTGCAGTCACTTTTGCCACATTCTGTTGTCACCAAATTGCTGCCAAAGACAGCTCAGACTCAAGCAGAGGTGCATCAGATTCCACTTGTTGATGCAGAAGTGGCAAAGTTACCTCACAGAAGAGCACAGGGAATAGGGAATATTGTTGCGTCCTCTTTGAAAAATGCATTCTCCCATAACCCGGTAGAGTGAAGTGGATGGAGTACTTTTCATCCTGGCTTTGAAAGCATGGTCCATGCAAAGGTGTTCTAGGTATGTTATTAAATGGAAAAGGCAGGTTACAGCACAGGATGTGTGATTCCATTTTCATTTATACATATTCAGAGTTGTGTGTGTATGTGTGTGCATGCCTGGTGTGCACGTGGGTAGGTAATGGGTTTGGTATATCAAGGACATAAAGTTAGGTAGGCAAGAAATGAAATGTAATTTCTTGCTAAAACTCAGTTTTTGATTTTTGTTCCCATATTCCCACCTCCAGAGTTCATGTCTTGCCCATTCTTTTTTTTTTTAAATATTTTTTAGCTGTAGATGGACCTTTTAAATTTTTTTTAATCTTCTTATTATTTTTGGCAGGGTTCTTTTTTTTTGTCTTTTTTTTTTTTTTTTTTTTTTTTGGAACTGGGGGTTGAACCCAGGGCTTTGCGAATGCAAGGCAGACACTTTGCCACTAAGCTATATCCCAGCCCGTTAAATTTATTTAATTATACGTGGTGTTGACAATTGAACCCAGGGCCTCACATGTGCTAGGCAAGTGCTCTACCACTGAGCCACAACCTCAGCCCTCTTGCCTATTCTTTTTGGTATACTTAGTCACTTTCAGGTAAACACAATTGTTTTTCAGTCACTCAGAGTCCTGATGTTTCAGAATCATTTCCTTTCCAGGGGCAGGGGGACAATCCCAAACTGTTAGAAAGCAAAAAAGTTATTATTTTACATATCATTCTGCTACTTATGCACTGGGAAGAGAGTGATGTGTATTCTGGATGATAAGAAAATCATGGGATTTTCCCCCTCCTATTTTATCTGTGTTTCTATAAAATACAGATATATGGAACAATATATATATATAGATATAGATACAGATATATTCATGCTATAAAAACATATGAGTATACTATATTACACTTCTTAAGGATGCAACATTATTGGAAACATGAAGCTGGTGAGATTATTGCCTAATGCCTGATTTATAGTATAGTATAGTATCTGTATGCTACATTATATATTACTTGTACACTAGTTATTTATAGGATTAATTTTTATCCATTTTCTAGATATAGAAAATCAAGATTTTTTAAATGTCAAATAATCTCATTATATAATTTTATTTTATTCTTATTTATTTTTTTTGCGGTTCTGGGAACCCCTGTGCTGGCTCAACCACTGAGCCATATCCCCATATCTCCGGCCCTTGCCTAAGCCAGGCAAGAGATCTGCCACTAATCTATGTCCCAAGCCCCTGGGGTAAAGCCTTAATGACTATACTACAATAGCACTACATTGAACATGAACGTATATTGCTAAAGGATATTTAGGGAGTATATTTAAGAGTAAACTTATAACCCAGTTGAAGCTCTTCCATTAATTTATCAGAAGGCTAATGAAGCGATCAAAAGCAGAGTTAAGTGCCGGTTTAGTTTTAGAGGCGGTGCCTAGTTTAGGTTAGCCTAGATTGGTGGGTTTTAACTCGCTTGATGGGTCATTCTTAGGTCAGACCAATCCGAGATTTCTGGTCTGGAGCAATTGGTATGCTCTGTACTAGAAACTTGAATCCTAGGCCAGATGATGCCTGATTCAGGCTTGCTCAGTCCCCAAGGAAGGGGAGGAGTACTGTTTTGCCTCACAGTCTCCTGTCAGTTGCTTCAGCCCAGAGCTTGCCCTGGCTGCCAGGATGGCACGCCTGTCTAGCAGAATCTACCCGCATACAGAGGGAAGAAGATTCCCGGGGCAGTGCCAACCTTCTTGAAAACAAATCAAGATTATTGGATGAGACCTTGGAAAGGAGAATGCGTGTGTTTGTGTGCCTGTGGTTTTAAATTAAGTTGTAAAACTTGAAGGGAAATTCTAGGAAAACCTTTCTAAAGGGAGCGTCAGAGGAACCTTCTAGAGAGCTGAAATGAGTTCAATACCAGGATTTAAGCTATGAAAGTCAACTGGAAATGAACTTTTTTAGATAGGGGAAAGAAAGGTGATGTGTTTTTCTTAAACACATCTGTTGATTCAGGAATTATTTTTTCCCCTCCTAGGAGATGAAGACCTGCCTGTCTAAAATAAAAAAATTAAATAGCATTTTGATTTCCAGTAGTGTTATTTGTTTCTTAAGTTTCAAATTTATGAAAAAGTGAAAATCCCATTTCAATTTTTATTGTCTTGATAATAAAGTATTCTGAATGAATCTACTAAATTTACATAGAGCTCTTCAGCTTTGATATGACAAAATGAAATCACCGAAGATGAAAATAATTCAATTACTTTTAATATTTATGTACTCTTTCGGGGGCAGGCGTTGTGAGCCATCCATGGGCTGTGTGTGTGAGCTATGTGTATTTGAGCCATATGAGGGGACTGGCCTGGCATTGCGGGTCTAGTGGGCTGTGTGCGGTAAGTGTGCCTTTCCTCTTGCTCTGCCTGTGATCCCTGAGATGTATGTGACTTACCAAGACGTCAGTCAATCTGCTGGCCACAAGACATCACAAGGCAAGACTCCACCTTTTGAAACCCTATTCCTTGCTTTATTGGGGTGAAATATTCTATCGAATGTCTTTTCCCTAATAAATAGAGGGGTTCTGGGTGTGCTCTCTCTCTTGCCCTCTTTCCAGTGGTGCTCAACGTGGAGCTGACCCTTAAGGTCCTGCCCTTGTTCTTAGAAACCCCTGTTCGTGTTTTGCATGGTGTCTTCTCCATTTTCTCAGTTTATTGCTGCAGCCAGCTCCTTTGAACCCAGTTCGTCTCGCCAGCCCAGCCAGCTGGTTGGAGACATGTACCGGGGATTGAACTCAAAGGCACTCGACCTCTGAGCCACATCCCCAGCCCTGATTTGTATTTGATTTAGAGATGAGGTCTCTCTGAGTTGCTGAGTGCCTCACTGTAGCTGAAGCTGGCTTTGAGCTCACAATACTCCTGCCTCAGCCTCCAGAGTCGCTGGGATTACAGGTATGCACCAAGGCACCCGGCTAATTTCAGTATATGTGTTGCTGGTATGAGCGCTTGTGTACTTCTTAAGGGTGCAACATTATTGGAAACATGAAGCTGGTGAGGTAATTGCCTAATGCCTGATTTATAGTATAGGTTCCTGCTCTGGTTTGGATTTTAAGTGTCCCCAAAGACTTATGTTAAAGGCTTGGTCAGCAGCCTGTGTCACTACTGGGAGGTGGTGGAACCTTTAAGAGGTGAGGCCCAGTGGAAGGAAATTAGGGAACTAGGGGTGGACCCTTGAAGGGGATATTCAGTTTCCAGTCACTCTCTCTCTTTTACTTGCTGGGGACCATATGGTGAACAGGCCTCCTCTGCCAGGTGTTCTTGCCATGATGTAGTAGTGTACTGTCATAGGCTCACAGCAACAGGGGCAAGCTACCATGGATTGGAACCTCTGAAACTATGAGCCAAATAAACCTTTCCTCACTGTAAGTTGATTATCTCAGGTAAGGAAAATTTCATTCCCTAAACTTTTTTTTCAGACTTAAATTTTATTTTTTAAATTAACAAATAAAAAATATATATACTTACACGTATGTGTGTGATATATATATATATATATATATATATATATATATATATATGACCAAATGAAGCTAATTAACCTTTTACCTTTGTTGATTTTAACAGAGCCCCTCTCTTCTCCAATGGAGCAGGAATTACCTCCCTTCCATTGTCATGTGGCAGCGAAGGGGAAGGGAAAGGAAAATTGCTTTGACCCCATTTTTTTAGCTTTACTAAAAGTGTTTGTACAAAATATGATTAGGTTAACTAAGCCTCCTGTGTGCCTGAGAGTAAGTAAGCAATAAAGGCCAGATTAAAAATGAGTCTTATTCTTGGTGTCTCATATCAAATGACATTCTTAGCTTTCCATGTAAGACTGGCTCTAAATTTTTAAAAAACAAGCCACTATTTTTTTTTTTCCTTTGGAAGGGTTTCACTATGTTGCCCAGGCTGTTCTCAAATTTGTGGGGTGAAGTGATTCTTTTGCCTCAGCCCCCTAAGTAACTGGGATTATAGGCGTGCCCTTCCATGCCTGGCCACACCACTGCATTTTCGTCATGACACCCGTGATAGTTATAAGTTCATGAACATCTATTGCTGGTATATAAATATATTGGATTTAAGAATCTGGACTTATCACAGCCTTCAGGAAATGGAGCATGCCCTAATGGAATCAAATGCAGGGCTGTTCCCCCACAGTTTACAGGATGGACCCACATATCCTATCCCTCATCTCCCCTCTGGGATTTCAGGAAAATATGATTTTCTTTGCTCTCATGTGATTATGTTCACCTTCCTCCCCTACTCAATTATTGCTTGCATCCTCACAAACCGGGAAGGTTGCTACTTAGTCCTTGTTTATTGGTTCATATCTTTTGGGTGATAAGTACCAGAAATGGAACTCCAACTTATTTAACTTGTTAGAGTTTATTGGCTTACACACTTCAGTGGCCTTCAGGTTTGTTTTGATCTAGGAGATAAATGTTGCTACACAGAACTTAGTTCATTTTCATTTCCAACCCTGCCTTCCATGGTACCAACTTTATTCCAAGATGGCCTGTCCTCCTGGGTGCAAGATAGCTGTTAATATCTCCTGGGTCTATGTACTTCTTTCACATTAGAGGGAAAGTTGGCTTTCTCGCTTGACTACCCCAAAAAATGCTGGGCTTCACTCTGATTCAATTAGTTTAGGTCAGGTACTCACCAATTGCTGTGACCAGAGAAATACCACCTGGTGATAGTTTGTTGGGGGTAAAAGGTGATTGGATCAGGCTTTTCAGAGCCTGGGGTTAAAGGATTGTCAGTTCCACACATGGCTGAGCATAGAGGAGGGGCAGCTCCTTCAAGGAAGCTCTGAATACTTTTAGAAAGGGAAGAAACTGGGGAGTAGAGGGTTGGGTTGTAGGAATGAGTAGTCAGCCCACGATACTTGCTGCTTCTTTATCCTCTGCTAACCACGATTCTCTAGTTCGTCTTGCACTTAGCACCTACTGAACTACTGAGCCCCATGCTCTGTCCTATTCCTTACCTACCTTTCTTGCCCTAGTCATACAGGAGGTCTGTTTGGCTTAGAAGGATGATTCTTTGGAAGGTGGAAGTTTCCCGGAAGCTCATTCTTTTTTTCTGTCCGAGGCAGTGAAGCCACGACAAAAGCCCCTCATCCCACAGAATGCTAAAAACAAGGACTGGAAAAACACAGAGGTGTGAGTGTCAAGTCCCTCTAGTCCTTGGCAACATGGCATTGCCAGGGTAAAGCCAGCACTGGCACGGGAATTGGTCATCCTGACTCCAGTTCAGCATAGGCAAGGCGGGCAGGAAAACCAGGCAGATAGGGCTGATGACCCTGGGCATGTTGTAAAAGGTAAAGTTTCATGGTGACGAGGGGCCAGGGACTTCTGGTCTCTGATGTGAAGGTGGGAATGTGTTGTGCTGTCCCTGAAGGACATATAGTCCCTGTGGCTGACACAACAGGCAGAATCAAGGCCAGGACAGATGAGTACAAGAGAGAAAAGAAAATCAGGGTTTCGCTCAGTGGGAAGAGGAGCATCTCCCACCCAGTACAGTGAGTGGCCGTTGTTCGTCAGATATTTACTGAGTTCTAATGAGGGACTAGGTTGGTCTTGGAGATAATGATGAACAAGTCCCCGATGGCACAGAGACTGTAGTAGGTTGGGGGGCATGTGTTAGTCCAGTTCCTTTTGACTTTAGGAAGTAGAAGTGACCTTGCAAACTTATTGGAAGAACACTGGAGGGTCTTAGAGATTTCACAGAAGAGGCAGGGACTGGTACAGCTTGGAGCCCCTTACTATCAAGGATTCACTTTAAGAGTGATATTATGAGTGTAAAGGGGTTTCTGTATTCAGTATCTTTTGCCTCAGTTCCAAATACCTAGAGGGAGAATCTGATTGGCTCAGACTGGCTGAATCAACTCAGCTGACAATCAGACATGATTGTCGCGGTCCTACTTGTGAGTGCAGTTTCCAAGAAGAGGTGGAATAGGTGAATCTGAAACCACTCTCTTTGAACAAGGGGGAAGATGAACAATGTCATTGCTATCATCAGTTCTATGCTAGGAGGCACATGGAATTAGGTGGGAATATCTCAATATATCAGTCAAGTTCTATCTGGAAGCAAGGTTTAGAAATCCAGTTTAGGCCAGGCCTGGTAACTCATTTCTGTAATCCCAGAGATTTGGGAGGCTGAGGCAGGAGGATTGCAAGTTTGAGGTCAGTCTCAGCAATTTAGTGAGACCCTGTCTCAAAATAAAAAATAAGGGGTTGGTGTTGTAGCTCAGTAGTAGAGTGCTTGCCTAGCACTAGTGTGAGGCACTAGGTTTGATCCTGAGCACCACATAAAAATAAATAAATAAAAAAAAGAAATTGTGTCTATCTACAACTAAAAAATTAAAATAACAAATAAATAAATAAATAAATAAATAGGGTTGGGGTTGTAGCTTAGTGGTAGAGTCCTCTTGTGTTCAACCCCTAGCACCACAAACAAAACAAACACCAGTGTTACATAATGTGTCCCCCAAAACTCATTTGTGAGACAATGAAAGAAAATTTAGAGGTGAAATGATTGGGTTACAAGAGCTGAAACTAATCAGTGCATTAATCAAATTGAATGGATTAACTCAGTGGTCACTGTAGGCAAGATAGGGTGTGACTGGAGGAGGCTGGTCTCTGGGGACACGCCTTTTGTCCCTGGTGAGCGGAGCTGTCTCCCTGCTTCCTGACTGTCATGTCCTGAGCTGCTTTCCTTTACCACACCATCTGCCATGATGTTCTGACTCCCTTGGGTCCAGAGTGGACCCAAGTGGAGTTGGGTCCTCTATGGAGTTGGCCATCTATGAACTGAGATTGCTGAATCCGTGAGCCCCCAAATAAACTTTTCCTCCTCTACGTTGTTCTTGTCAGGTCTTTTGGTCACAGTGATGAAAAACCTGACTAAAACAACCCAAAACAAAGAAACCCAATTTAGACCAATTTAGGAAAAAGGGCAAACTTATTAGAAGGTTCGCACTGAGAGGGCTGAAGGACAGGACAAGTAACTTCAATGTTTTTTTTTTTTCCCCCTCAGGCTCTCAACCCTGCTTCTATGTTGTCACTATCTTTGTAGGAAATGTGGTCACTGGCACCTCTTGAGTCCCACATCTTCTGGCCTTAACCACCACAGAAGAGTTGGCTCTGTCTAACTTCAGTATCATGTCAGATTAGGCCCTGACTTCCCTCACAAGACCCCTAAAGTGCAAGAAATAAAATCAAGAATCAGGAAGTGGGATGGATTCAAACCAAAAGGCTTCTTCTCAGCAAAAGAAACAATCAATGATATGAAGAGTGTGTCCACAGAGTGGAGAAAATCCTTTTTTTTTTTTTTTTAAAATATTTATTTATTTTTTTTGTTTTCGGTGGACACAACATCTTTGTTTGTATGTGGTGCTGAGGATCGAACCCGGGCCGCACGCATGCCAGGCCAGCGCGCTACCACTTGAGCCACATCCCCAGCCCCGGGGAGAAAATCTTTACCACATGCACATCAGATAGAGCACTAATCTCTAGGATATATAAAGAACTCAAAATTCTTAACTGCAAAAACCAAGTAACCCACTCAATAAATGGGCCAAGGAACTGAACAGACGCTTCTCAGAAGAAGATATACAAGCATTTAACAAATATATGAAAAAATGTACAACATCTTTAGTAATTAGAGAAATGCAAATCAAAACTGCTCCAAGATTTCATCTCACTCCAGTCAGAACGGCAGTTATCAAGAATACAAACAATAAGTGTTCGTGAGGATGTGGGGAAAAGGTTCACTCATACATTGCTGGTGGGACTGTATTGGCGCAACCACTTTGTAAAGCAGTGTGGAGATTCCTCAGAAAACTTGGAATGGAACCACCAATTGACCAAGCTATCCCACTCCTTGGTCTATACCCAAAGAACTTAAAATCAGCATACTATAGTGACACAGTCATATCCATGTTTATAGCAGCTGAATTCACAATAGCTAAAACTGTGGAACCAACCTAAATGTCTATCAATAGATGAATTAATAAAGAAACTGTATATATATATATTATATATAATATGAGAATATTATATATATGTGTATATATAATGGAATATTACTCGGCAATAAAAAAGAATGAAATCATGGCATTTGCAGGTAAATGGATGGAGTTGGAGAATATCATGCTAAGTAAAGTAAGCCAATCCCCAAAACTAAAGGCAGAATGTTTTCCTCTGATTAATGGATGCTGATCCATAATGGCAGGGAGGGGGCATAGGAAGAATGGAGGAACTTTGGATTGGGCAAAGGGGAGGGTGGAGGGGGAAGGGGTCATGGGAATAGGGTAGATGGTGGAATGAGACATCTTTACCCTAGGTACATGTATGATTGCACGATTGGTGCGACTCTACACACTTCATTTGTGTACGATGATTTGAAATGCAATCTGCTGTCTTGTATGATTAAGTTGAACAAATAAAAACAAACAACAACAACAACAACACTCAGGTAGTGACCTCAACTGGTTGGTTTTAAGTATGAGTTCCTTCCTCAACCAATTAACTATATCTGGAGAGGTACATTAGTGTACAGATAGAGTCCACCTTGAAGTTGCATGATGAGCAAATGACAAGCCAGAATGATTGACATCAAATGTTTTAGGTTAATAGTCTTGTACTAGTCATCTATTGGTGCGTAACTTCTTATTCCCAAACTTACTGACTTAAAACAGTAATAAACATTTATGATCTCACATAGTCTCTATGGTTTAAAAATCAGGACTGGTTCAGGATTTCTCATGAAATTGCAGCCCCAGATGTCGGCTGGGGCTAAAATTATCTGGAGGCTGGACTGGAGCTGAAGGGTCTGAATCCAAGATGGTGCACTCACAAGTCAGCTCCCTCAGTTCCTCCCCATGTGGGACTCTCCATAGGCAGCTTGTGTGTCCTTATGACATGGCAGCTGCCTTCTCCAAGGATGAGCTCCATGAGATGGCAAGGTGAAAGCCTCAGTTTTCAATGACCTACCCTTGGAAGTTATATTCTATTATTTCTGCAACAGCCTTTTTATGACACACATCACCCCTATTAAATGTGTTCTGGGGGGAGAATGAGGCAGGATGTGAAACCCAGAAGGTGTGAATCACTGGGGATCCTCTTGGAGGCTGGCAACCACATTCCCCAAAACACATCAAATAAAATTGTGATGTTAAACATTGTTGTATTAAGAAGAGATTCTGCAATCAGGTCAGTTTGAGAAAAGATGTGTTAAACCAAGTTAAACCGGTTTGTTTCCTACAGTCTTTCTATAGCAGTTTTTAGTACACTGATGCTGACTTTGAATTTCTGAAAGAGGGATAGAGTAGGTACCAGCAAAACGGCTTCCTTTTTCATTCTTCAGCTCTTCCACCAGTGGGTCTCTCTCCTCTTCCCCATCCCCACTTCCTTCCCTCTAAAAGCATGTCTGAATGCTGCCCGTATCCTGTTAAATATGTTAGTATCTGACAAAGCAATACATTTTCACCTCGAGTTGGTTGTTCTTGACCCTTTAAAGCCTTCCTGTTCATTTGGGCAATGGGTGTCATGAAAATCTCGGCCTGACTAAAAAGAGAAGGAACACATTTTCTTGGGAGGTGTGCATCTGTTTCTGAGGGCGTCCTGCAAGAAAAGTTTTACTAGGCCTTCTGTGTCAGCAATGGTGTTGGGCGATGAGTCATAGTGACACATACTGTTGGAAGTCAGTGATCATTCAAATATGAAAGTTAGGACTGCTTCTTTCCGATATATTTGTGGATGGAAACACAGGGTGCAGGTTAGTACCATCTCATACTTTGAATTTTTGCCAAGAAATATGGACTTTTCCCATCTCCTCCTATCTTAGTATTGTTTGTTATTATTGTTAGGTGGGTTATTTTTCATGGCAGTAATGCAATTGTTTGAAGTGTTTTATTGTATTTCTGTGAGCTGGCTATACCATCTTGAATTATTTAACTCAGTGTAAACACTGAGTGATAAGTATATGAAAGATCCTACACCATATGTGTTTATGGAAATGTGCTTATTTGACATGTCATTTCCAAGAGCAGCATCTGCTCTTATGCATCTTTTATAATATGTTGCATCAGGCCTATATGATAATTGGTCTTCATCATCTGATGATTCTTCCACTTAAGATAATTTCCCTTATGTTTTTGATACATAATAATTTTTACTATTGGGGAGCAAAAAAGCATTTAAATTAAAAATAACAATGATCAATAAAAATCTGTGAAAATATCTCTGCTGAGTTCTTTCATTTCATCATACCGTGAATGCTCTTTAGACAGTTGGGGTGAAGCTCAGTAGGAGAATGCTTGCTTACCCTTGTGAGGCCACAGATTCAATCCTCAGCACTGCCACCCCCCCAACCCCGCTGCCAAAAGAAAAAAAAAAGACTGAAAGACTGAGCCAAAGTTGGTGCAGTTAGATCGGGGTCTACTCAGTAATATCTCAAATGGAAAAATTCAAGTTTACATGGGAGACCAGGGCTCACAAAAGCTGCTGAAAATAAACTCTTCCGCTCCATCTTTCTTCTCTGGACTGAAACTTTGGGTACTTTGAAACTAAGTGTACTTTGGGTTCTTGTCTACAGGCACAAAATGGAGTCTGAAATCACCTAATGGTTTCTTTTAAATTGCAAATCCACCTTACCATACTTTGGCTGTCTTTGTGGAAAGGAAAATTAGTAAATCCCCTAAATACAACCTCACTGAGACCTGTACAGGAACAGCTAGCTCCTGATTTCGGTGAACAATGAGTCATGCAATGAGCTAGTGTTCATCTACCATTCTTAAAATAGCACTTGAAGCATTTCTATGATTAATAACATTTCCTGAGTTCTCAAAACGAGAGAATCGGGTCTATCTAGGGGACATACTTCTTGATTTACCAAAACATACATTGGTTCAAATACAGTAGGGGAAGTGCACCCATTTTGACTGTTAAAAACCTGCTGCTTTTAAAATCAGGACAGGGGCCCATATGCCTTCTAATGTTGTGCACACCAAGGTCTGTTTCCCCAGTGGAATTTTCAAACCTCTGACTAGCAGGATGCAAGATGATTTTAGGTGGTATATGGCTAAACTCTCAAAACAGATTTTTTTTTGGTTCTAGGGATCAAATCCAGGGCCTTGGACATGCTAAGCAAGCACAGTACCGCTGAGCTACACCCCCCAGCCCAACTTTCCAAAAATTTAATCATTACTTATTTATTGTACTGGGCTAGACAGTGTACCTCTCAAAGTTTATATCCACCTAGAACTTCAGAACACGACATTTGGAAATGGGGTCTTTGCAGATGTAATTAAATAAGAATCTCTAGATGGAAGAATATTGGCTTTAGGGTTGCCTCTAAAGTCAATGACTGGTATCGCTATAAAAGAAAGAAGAGGCGATTTGAATAGAGACATACAGAGAGAAAAGTTTGTGTGGATATGGAGGTGGAGAGTGGAGTGATGTATCTATGAGCCACGGATGCCAAGAAGCTTGGAGAAGGCGTGAAACAGTTTCTCTTCCTAGAAGGAACTTGCCAACACCTTGTTTTGGACTTTTGACCTTCTGAATCGGACAGCCCATTTCTGCTTTGTCTTCCTTTCTTCCCTCCCCTCCCTACCTCTCTCTTTCTCTCTTTCTCCTTTCCTTCTTCCCTTTCTCTTTTATGTTGTTTTAAGCCACCTAGTTTACAGTAATTTGTTATGGCAGCCTTAGAAAATGAATATACTTTAAAAGAGGTCCTATACAAATATACACTGTATAGAAACCTGTGTTTTCTCAGCTGTTACTGGTGAGATTAATAGCCTCTAAATTTATTGAGGCAGTAAAAAAAATGCATTGATTTTAAAAAATAAGCACACAATCCCATAAGAGGTAGAAAGATGCTGCAGAAATGGCGGTGGTGGTACATGGATGGAGGACCAGTTGGGGAAAGCTTTTTGTAGCCTATTGGCTCCTCCAGCTTTGCAGGAGACCTGAGTTAGCTATTATCTCCATCTCTAACCAACTTTGTGACTTTGTGTGAAATATGAAGCATGGTCTTGAGCAGCTCCATCTTTCTCAGCAGTAATGGGAACGGTGATGAATGACAAGAAAGTGACCACAAAACACTCGGAGCGACCAACAGATCTTTATTGCAGCAGTGAAAGAGAGAGAGAGAGAGAGAGAGAGAGAGAGAGAGAGAGAGAGAGAGAGAGAGAGAGAACAAGCAAGAGAGAGGGGTCCAGCAGGAGGGAGTTTTTATAGCCAAAATCTGATGGGGTCTCTGGGTCTGCAAGCTGCCTTGTTGATTAGATCATACAGTAGTGTCATCTTCTGCCTTCAGACAGACAGGGCAGGGGCTAGATGTGGGTTTCCGTTGCACCAGACGGGTGGGGGTCGAGTGTTCAGCCTTGAGTGGGGTTGAGTGTTCAGACTTGATGAAACAGGTGATAAAGGACCAGACAGTGGGGTTTGAGTGCGTGGGTTATCCTGCAGCTAACATTCGTTCAGCCTGCCCTGCAGACAACTTAGTTCAGCCTGTCCTGCACCGAACAATGAATATCTTGCAGAACTTAGGTGGGGGTTGAGTTCTTTTTTTTTTTTTTTCCACCAGTCTTAGAATATCAAAAACTTAGATATCTATCCATCTTTGCTGAGTGTGGGGAGGAGAGCTCCTGGCAATTGTGATGATGTACTAAAGAACATTTTGTGATCAGTGCCCTCAAATGTGAGTTGTGGGTGAGGAATACATAGGGTTGAGTAACGTGGGCAGTGAGTTGTGGTAAAACAGTAGGAACAGATGCAAATGGCCCTTATGAATCACAGCTGAAGTCAACTTCCTATAATTTCTGGGTCTTATGCATTTTGTGAGTAACAATGGCTTTCATTTCTCCCTCTTTTCAATATTATTACCTCAGAGTTCATAAATGTGAAGAAAAGAATTCTAGATATAATTGGACATATCTTAGACATAGGGAAGCATGTGTGTTGGAGAAAGTTCAGAGAAATTTTGTAAATTCAATGCTGATCTCTAGAAACAATCTAGGAGAAGGCATTTAGAGAGACAATTGTGATCACCAGGAGTCACATGGATTTGCTAGGATTCAGCACCATTTTGACAGGCTGAGAGCACTTGGCTGGAACCAGTCAGATGAAATGGAGCTAACTAACATTCCCTTTCAGCTCTGAGATCTATTGGTATCAGCCAATGGGTGGGCATTGTGTTAAATGCTATCTCATTCAACCATCTCTGAACCCACTGAGATAGTATTGAAATTAAAATTCCCGTGTTATAAGTGGGGAAACTGAGGTTTGCGGAGATTAAGTAACTTTCCCCAGATCCTGGAAGGAGAGATTAAACAATTCATTCAATATCACGAAATAAACTAGTCTTCCCTTGGGGTGAACCCCACCCTTTTATTTTTCTTTTGGGGTGCTGGGGATAAAAATCTGAGGCCTCATTCATGCTAGGCAAAGGCTATACTATTGAGCTACACCCCAGCCCCAGAGCATGCAGTTTTAATCTCTGTAGTGTGTTTCAAAAATGTAGAAGTACCAGAAGAGGAAGAAGATTTCTAAACGATGCAAGAAAAAGAACTTGGTCTTTGGAGTTCAGTAGGTCTAATCACCATGGCTTGTCCACTTAACAGGTATTTGACCTTGGGCAAGCTTCCTACACTCTGTGAACCTTGGATTTCCAAATGGATTCAGTAATAAACCCCTTGTAGAATTCCTGTGAGGATTAGGTGAAATGGTGAACCATATGGTGGGGGTGCCTGGGACATGATCAGCATTTACCAAGTATTTTACTTAACCCAGCTTAATCCTCACAAAGACCCTTTGAGGCAGGTCTGCTTATCATTCCTGTTTCACAGATGAGAAAACCAAGGTTTAGCGAGACGAAGTGATTTGCTCAAGATGACATAGCCTGTGGCAGGGCAGGAATTCAAACCCAGGAAGACCGACTCCATTCACAGTTCCTGTCTTCCTTGCCCACATGGAAAAGCTTGGGAATTGGAATTAAAACAAGCTCGAGAGGATTCTAAGAGTGTAGCAGCTAGTGAAAGAGCCAATTTGGATTTAGGATTGGATTCATACAAAAATGGGGCCCAGTGCACAGCTGTGCTGTGAGGATCACATCTGCAGTGTCGTGTTCAAGTTTTGACCATACTTTTAAACAGAGATTCTGGCAAAATGGAAATGACTGTGATGATGAACCCCCTGGCTCAGAGTTGGACCCCCTCCTCAGGGGCAGCTGCAGTGCCCCCACCCAGCTCAGGACAGGTTTGAAGGGCCATCCCAGCTTCAGGGTTCCCTGTGTGGGGTGACTGAGGCCATATGATTCATATTGATCCATGGAATGCGAGTTGCAATGTCAGGAGTTACTTTCCGGTGGAAAGTTAATGAGGCAATGTGTGCTGTGCTTCTGCTCGGGACTCGTGAGAATATTGGGTTGAGAAGGAACACCCCTCAAGGAGCCCCTGACTTACTGTGATCAATAGACCCCCCCGCCCCCACCTGCGATACACATGGTAGTGTGGAATAAGAAACAAATTTTTATTTTCTAAACAATGTTTTGGCATAATAACTTATCAATCCTGACTGATATATTCTCTCAGGAATACTGAAATTGAATTAATTCAACCTAAAATCTTTCAAAAGCCCTACTTTTTAAGGAGCCTGAAACATTAATAGGATGCATTTTTATAAATGCATCTATCCAGCACAAATTTAAAAGCTCAGTCATTTCTGTAAGGTCAGGCACGTTAATCAAAAGGAGGCAGGTTAAAAGTTGCTTAACAAGGCTTTATGGAGATTCGGTCCCTGGTAAGACCCTCCAGTCCAACCGAGCGATCCGGGGGGAATTGCACCCAGGCTCAACTGGATGGGAATTTTTTTGGGCTTAGGGCAGTAAGGGAGGGCTTGGGACAGAAAAGAGAGATTTTTAGAGTCTCTTCTCCTCCTGGGGTTGGTCTGGGGATCTTGCTGAGATCCATGACCTTCCAGGATTGGTCAGGAGACCCCTCTGATGGACAGGTGGTTCACTGCTTGTCTGTCAGCACCTGATTGATTGTTCTTTTGTGTGCCTGGGTTGCCTGGTGCTTGGTTTCCTTAGCCACCTCAAATCGGCCTAACAAATTTCTTTTCTTTTGAGTAGTGACTACAACCAAGATGATCCTTCCAGAACCCCAAACTTGAGACAGTGATATTTGAAGGAAAAAAAAAAGACAGTGGAAATTCACAAATGAAAAGAGAAATTCCAGTCTCAGTCTCACCAGGATACATCTACTATCAACAAATATAAACTCAGGAGAGACTTTATCCAGAGATTAATTATGGATGAGCTATGGCACAAGGCCCCATACTGACTTCATCTTGGGGGAGAATCCATCTATGGGTATAACGCCTCTTCTCTCAGAGAATGGCATTTGTAAACTTGTGAAATTTACAAAGCGGCTATGCCCAGATGATTATTTGGGCTGTCCATTTTTCTTTTTTAGCATATTCAAAACCTTCTGAGACCGTTTCTGCCACATCATGGCAGAATTAAGTGTGGTCTCTGTAGGGAGTTGACTCCTCATTTTCAGGGAAAGGCATCTCTAGTCCTTTTCTAGGATGAGTGTTTTGTGTCACTTTGGCTCTTGTTTTGTAATTGCCTGGGTCAGGGGCCCAGCCCAGGCAACCTGTTGCCCGTTTTTATAGGGTTAAATACCAATTTTTATATTTAAATTTTACTTAAATGAGGTATATTCCTTAATAAATGTAATGGTTTTTACATTTTTAGATGATTAAAAAAGTCAAAAGGATAATATTTCATGACACATGACAATAATAGTAAATCCAATTTTGATGTCCACGAATAAAGTTTTATTGGAACACAGCCCTGTCCATTCATTTCCGTACTGCCTATGGCTTCTTTTATGCTCCAAGTCAGAGTTGAGTAGTGGCAACAGAGATTCTGTGGCCCACAAAGCCAAAAGCATTTATTTTTATTTTATTTTTTTAAAGAGAGAGGAGAGAGAGAGAGAATCTTTTTTAAATATTTATTTTTTAGTTCTCGGCGGACACAACATCTTTGTTGGTATGCGGTGCTGAGGATCGAACCCTGGCCGCACGCATGCCAGGCCAGCGCGCTACCGCTTGAGCCACATCCCCAGCCCCCCAAAGCATTTAGTAACAGTCCTTTCACAGGAGGAGTGCACTAACTGGTAGCCTGGGCCTAGGAGATTTTCCCCTCTTAGCAGATTGCTGATTTGAAATTGTTGGTGATGCCCCCGATGTTTTACTACAGACCTGCTAAAAGTCAACACTTCTGTAGTGGGTTCTCTTTGCACCTTGTCTTTTCTTTTTTATGATTTTTCTGGACCTAACTTCTGATATTTCAGGGGAACAGACAGTTCCTTCACTACCCCTTTGCTTGAGGTGGTGGGATATGATCTCGTGGTCCATTTTCCTCCATGGTTCTCTGAATCCTTCTAGGGAATTTAGCCGAGTTTAAAAACATCTAAATCTAACTTTTTAAATTATTGCTTTCTTTTCAATATAAACAGAACTAATATGGATGAATTTGAATATCTTTTTTCTTTTTTCCCAGTTTAGATTTCTCTTTTCCTAACATATCTTTCCATATTTTTCTAATCTGGCTCTTCCTCCTAATGAAAGATTCAAAATTAAGGAGTTTTGGCTTTGCCTAAAGCATTCATTGTTCACACACACCTTGTCTGCCTTCAACCTCCCAAAATGTAGAAACCCACATAAGAAATATTCTCCCATCAGATTAGCTCCTTACCCAGACCTGGACTTACTGTGTCTTGCCTGAGTCTCTATTAGCATGTCTCTCTGTCTCTTTTTTGCCTCCTAGAGTCCTAAGTGCATAAAATCCCTAGGCTTGTTTCCCCAGAACATAAGAAATACCAGTGTCTCTTTAAAATTACCACATATGTTAGGGATGTAGCTCAGCGGTAGAACACTTGTCTAGCATTTGCAAGCCCTTGGGTTCCATCAGCAGCACCCCAAAAGACAACCCTACATCTTGAAACTTGAATTCTTAAAGACTCCATCTCAGTTTTCCTTCTCCAATATGTCCCCATGTTCTGGCATAACTCCCTGGGATAACATTCCCAGATATCAGAGGATTCCTGGTTCCTTGGCCAATAGGTTGCTTCAGGGTAGTTTTCTGGCCTGGGTTCCCTTTGAGGGATATATCAGTTTGCTAGGGCTTCTGTAAGATAGTACAAACTGGGGGCTTGAACATCAGAAATGTGTTGGCTCTGAATCTGGAGGCTGGAAGCTGGTTTGGCAAGGCTGGCTCCTTGTGTGGGAGGGAAGGATCTGCTCTAGCCTTGGCTCCTGGACGGCTGTCTCCCAGTATCTCTTCACGTGATCTTCTCTCTAGATGGGTCTGTGCCTCTGCCCAAATTTCTCCTTTTTGTAAGGATACCAGCATCTTCCAGCATGACTTCATCTTAACTAATTGCCACCTTATTTCCAAACTAGGTCACGTCCTAAAGTACTGGAAGTTAGGACTTCCACACAGAATGGAGACACAATTCAATGCACAACAGAGGTCACTCCCAGCTTCTCCTTGATACCTTGGCCTCTCTTCCATAAGCTTTCACCTGCTTTTCTGGTAACAATTCATCTTCTCATTTTATGGTTTGAGTTTTATAGACGGTAGACTAGGATATATATATATATATATATATATATATATATTTTTTTTTTTTTTTTTGGGGGGGGGGTCTGGCCTGGCTTTGAAGATTTTTTATTTTCCTTTGATATGGATTTAACTTTCCCTCTAGGGTTTCATGCCTTCGCCTATGGAATTCTCTCTTTTCCTCTAGAGTGTAACCTAATTGACCAATGTTCTTTTATTTTTTGTTTTTTTCTCCTCTGTTGTTGTTCTTCTAGTAACACTAAAACATGTCCTTGAAAATCAATGCTTTTCTCTCCTTATTTCCTGAGCAAAACTGTAGCAGGCTGAGGCCTTTTAAATTATTCTTTTTGATTTTGAAATTTAATTTTTTAAACATTTAAAAATATGGTAATAAAATACACACAGCATGAAATTTACACCTAACCCTTTTCCTTTTGGTGGTACTGGGGATTTAACCCAGGGGTGCTCCACCACTGAGCTTATATCCTATTTTAAATTTTTATTTTGAGACAGGGTCTCAGTAAGTTGAAAAAGCTGATTGAATTTATGATCTTCCATGCCTCAGTCATTCAAGTTGATGGGATTTCAGGCATATACATGGAGCCCACATTAACTTAATAATTTTTAAGTGTACAGTTCAGTAGTAAATACATTTACATTATTGTGTTTAAATTATTCTTACTCATTGACTTATAGTAATTTTATTTTATTTAGTTTAATAATTTCATTATTTCTTTTCTTCATACCAACAAGATATCCTTATAGAGTGATTAGCTATATTCTTCTCTAATTTTTTTTTTTGAGAATTTCAATATTTATTTTTTTTAGTTTTCGGTGGACACAACATCTTTGTTGGTATGTGGTGCTGAGGATCGAACCCGGGCCGCACGCACGCCAGGCGAGCACGCTACCGCTTGAGCCACATCCCCAGCCCCCTTCTCTAATATTTAATTATGAAAATTTTAAATATAAAGAAAAGTTGAGGAAAAGTATGATAAACACTGATATACTTAAATTCTACATTCAACCATAATATTGAACCACATTCACTTTGCTTTGTCAATCTGTACCTATATATTTATCTGCATAAGTATATTATATATGTGTGTATATATGTACATACACACATACTTTTCTATACCATCTGAAAGCAAATTCTGGAAATTAGAACACATTGCCCCTAATATCTCAGTATCCTTATAAAAATAAGGACAATCTTCTGTGTAACAATATACCACTATTGCCTCAAAGAAAATAAACAAATTCCCTAATATAATCTAATACTCTGTTTATATTCAAATTTCCTCAGTGTTCTCCAAATGTCTTTTCTAGTGGTTTTTTTTTTTTTAATTTTTGAACCAGGACCAAACAAAGTTCATACATTGCATTCCAATTCTTTTTTGGTTATCCATTGAGATACTTTCCCACTCTTTTGTGGTTGAAGCCAGCATTCGGGTCTGTTAAAAAAAAAAAAAAGCCATGGTGGATTTATGTAACAATCACTCTTTCCTTGGCTCTACCACTGTTGCAGTTCAAAACAAGATGGAAGGGAACAGAACTTGTGTCTGCTGAATTAGTGCCACCTTTAAATACCAGATGCTACAATGAAAAGCCCAGTCTTTTTTGGTCCATGTGCACTTAACTGTTGTTTACAATTTTAAGTTCCAGCCTGCTGTTCTTTCTAAGAAACATATTAAAGGGAGAAAAACTGTTCCATCAGTGCTTAATAATATGGTAAAATGAAGTTTTATAAATCTTCCCTGGTATGAAAATACTTTTTGCTGGGAGCCTAATCTTTGATTCAGTTGCACCTGCTTAGGTCTAAGTCTGCCAGAAAAAAAACTTCTCACGAATGAGAGAAAAAACCAGCATTTTATTTCTGTAAAACCTCAGCCAAAACATGTGTTGCAGCCTATAAGAGTCAATGCTGATAAAAGTACTATGGTATCGGCTTCCCTCTGCCTTCATTTTCCCGTGTGTTATTTCAGTTGCCCTGCCACAGTGTAATATTGATCTGGTGAGGGAGGGTTGGATGATGGGTAAGGGAGGGTTGGGATGATGATTCATCCTACCTCTTCTCTTACTTCCTGAATTCAGAAATACTTGAGGTGTAGATTGAGGGATCCTTCAGGAAGTGGAAATAGGCTTGTTATTGTAAAGTGGATTGGAGAATGTGGTTGGACCCAGTATGGGGTCTCTTCTGCAAGTTCTAGACTTTGGGTTAACCCATCTAAAGGAGAGTTTGAGTGTTTACAGCAGACTCACATACCCAGAATTGCCACCTCACATTTGTGAGCCCCAGAAAAAAAAAACGTAACTGGGTACTGTTTTTTTTATTTTATGTGCATATCTAACTTAAAAAATATTGTAAAATCCATAATTTTCAATGTGAAGTTAGATATGTCTTGACAAATATATAGAATCACACAGCCACCACCACAATCAAGATATACAACATCTCCATCACCCCAGGTAGTTTCCCACCATGTCTTTGTAGTCAGTTTTCCCTGCTCTCTACCCTTACCTCCAGACCCTGGCAATTAGGCCAGATCTCTGTCCCTATAATTTTTCTTATAGAATGTTAGGTAAGCAGAGACGTACAGTATGTGGCATCCATGTTATTGCATTTGCTGGTAGTTTGGGGCCGGGAATCGAACCCAGGGCCTTGTGCATGCTAGGCAAGCACTCTACCAACTGAGCTTTATCCCCAGCCCCCTTCAGTTGTTTTTCATTGCGTGGATGTATCCTGGTTTGTTTCAACTGTTCACCAGTTGAAGGATCTCCAGGTTGTTTCCAGATTTTGGTTATTATGAATAAAATTGCTAAGAATTTGATACGGATATTTGTGTGGACTTACTGTTTTCATTTCTTTTGGGTAAATTCCCAGAAATGTGATTCTTGGATCATATGGTGAGTATATGTTTAACTTTGTAAGAAATGGTGCAGTGCTTTTTAAAACATGGATTCCACCCAGTGGAGGAACGTGAACCAACGCATGTTATACTCTGAACACTCACAAGAAGATACATTTCTCACCTGGGAATGAGTAAGTAAGGGGTGGGGAGAGATGATAGAAATACTATTTTATTGTAGTGAGTCACAAACCTGAATAAGCATTAGAATCTCATAGGAAGGTTTTATAAAGTTTGATGCTGGTTCCTGTCCCCCACCCTTTGGAATTAATAGTCTTTTTTTTTTTTTTTTTTTGTAGAGCCTAGTTTTAAAGGGCCCCACATGATTCTAAAATATAGCAAGAGTTGAGAAACAGTGCCCCGGTGAACAGTCCCTCATGTAAATACGGTGCTTGTGAAAGGGAAATGGCTTCTTAAAAACCAGAAGACTATTTCCTTGATGAAAAAGAATCAGAAATATGATACAATCTGTGGTAACTTTCATGGTATCATATGAGACTAATAACATTTTGACTTTAAATATATTTTAAAATCTTAATGTCCTGGATGAAGTGGGTTTTTTTTTTTTTTTTTTTTGGTACTGGGGATTGAACTCAGGGGCACTTGGCCACTGAGCCACATTCCCACCCCTATTTTGTATTTTATTTAGAGACAGGTCTTACTGAGTTGCTTAGTGTCTCGCTTTTGCTGAGGCTGTGCTTTGAACTTGCAGTTCTCCTGCCTCAGCCTCCCAAGCTGCTGGGATTATAGGCATGCACCACCATGCCTGGCATCTGGATGAAGTTTTAAAAATGTAGGCAAGTAAGAGAACTGCAGTTCTGGATGGCATAGACCACTGTTAAATCTGATTTAATTTTTTTTGTGTTCTTATATAAAAACCTTGGCTCAGCTATTCTTTTTCAATATTAAAAATATAAGAAGATTTACAATCTTTTGTTTATTTATTTATTTGGCTAACTCTGCTGAATCTTCTAAGGATATTACCTCTCCTGAGTGGTTGAATAGAGTCCTTTAGGATAAAGAGAATTCTATTTTAAATGGTTTCTGTGAGAATTCTAGGCTATTTTGGATTATGACTCACAAAACAAACTATTGTTTAGTATTTTTTTTTGATTTGAAAGAAATGCCTTTTAAAGTAGCTTTATATGTTCTTGGGACCGTTTAAAATTTTCTTACTCTCTATCATGTTCTTTTTGGTTAGTTCTCAGTACAGAATGTCAACTGAGGTCTAAAAAAGTGAGGAATTATCAAAGAAAAGTTTTAATGATTTGAAGAAGATATCTCTCTGCTATTCAAAGATGTTTTTCTCCTTTTATTTATAAATAAAATAAGACAAGCTACTTCAGGATGATAATGTCCAAAAGCAAAATGTGAAAAAAAGTCAGTTAATAAATACATGAAGTGTCTCACTGGGCATAAGAGTCTATGCCAGCTAAACTAGAGATTTGATGTTTGAGGACAATAGAAGGCATGTTTTGAAATGTCTTTCCTTACAGAAATACAGTATGAACTAAGATTTATTTATTTATTTATTTTTTGTGCTGGGGATAAAAATGAAGGCCTTATGTATGGTAGACACACGCTCTGCCACACTACTTATGCAATTTTGGATTTTCCATGCTGCATGGAAGAGCAAAAACAAAGAGGCACAAAAAATGCAGGTCCTTGATCATTTTTGAAGGGCACCATAGTAGTTCATTGGTCAAGATAAACTATGCAAACATCATTATAGCAACATCAACGGAACTCTAAATTTAAAAAAATGCACTTGTATTCCTGGTACCCTCAAATGAATCTGTTCTTGCTGATTAGAAGGGACATTGTTTACTTAGCCATTTCCAAACAGTGTAGGTTTTTTTTTAATATTTATTTTTTAGTTTTTGGCGGACACAACATCTTTTATTTTATTTGTATGTGGTGCTGAGGATGGAACCCAGCATGCCAGGCGAGCATGCTACCGCTTGAGCCACATCCCCAGCCCCTAGGTTTTGTTTTTGATATTATAAATATTGCCCTGAAAATCCTTCTACACACAGATTTTTAAAGTTGAGGGAAAACCTTGGGGTTATTTTCCTAAAATGAATATATGGAAATAGAATTTTCAGATCAATGGACACAATGTTCCCATTTATGTTCACTGTTCTTTCACAAAGTGTCAACATATCCATTTCTTTTTTTTTTTTTTAAAGAGAGAGTGAGAGAGGAGAGAGAGAGAGAGAGAATTTTTAATATTTATTTTTTAGTTCTCGGCGGACACAACATCTTTGTTGGTATGTGGTGCTGAGGATCGAACCTGGGCCGCACGCATGCCAGGCGAGCGCGCTACCGCTTGAGCCACATCCCCAGCCCCAACATATCCATTTCTTTTCTTCCTTTCTTTCTTTCTTTCTTTTTTTTTTTTTTTTTGAGTACCAGGGATTGAACTCACGGGCACTCAACTACTGAGACACATCCTTAGCTCCATTTTGTAATCAGCTCCATTTTATATTTTGTTTAGAGACAATCTCACTGAGTTGCTTAGTGCCTCGCTGTTGCTGAGGCTGGCTTTGAACTCGTGATCCTTCTGACTCAGCCTTCCAAGCCTCTGAGATTACAGGCATGTATTTATTCTTTTTAGTTATTCATGACAGTAGAATGAATTTGGGCCTATCATACGTACATGGAGTATAACTTCCCATTTCTGTGGTGGACCACGATATGAAGTTACACTGGTTGTGTATTCATATATGAACAAAGGACAGGTCCATTTATTTTCTGAAAATACAAGCCTACTGATTGGTCAGTCCTAAGTATTCTAATTGAAAATTGGTGTAAGATGATACCTTGTTATTTCAATGACTCTTTCTTTCTTTCTTTTTTTGTGGTGATGGAGATTAAACCCAGGGCCTTCTGCATGCAAGGCAAGCACTCTACTAACTGAGCTGTATCCCCAGTCCAATGATTAGTTCTTTATTGGAGGGGTTGAACATTTTCCTGCATTAGTGTTTACTAATTGTAATTTCAATTTTTTGATGTGTACTGTTTGATTATGTTGCATACTCACTTGTGTGCCAGGAATAAAATAATTAAATACAATCAATATATTGTTTTAAAAATTTTAAAAAATGTTCATACTAACTTTTATAAGCACTTTATAATATTGATATCAACCTTTTGCTTGTCTAATTACTGCTCTAGTTAGGATCTGGAATGTCCCTCAAGGGCCCATGTCGTAAAGATCTGTTCCTTGTTATTATTGAAAGGCGGTGGAAACTTTTAGAGTTGGGCTCTTGTGGGAGATTAGGTCATTGGAGGTGTGCCCTTGAAGGGGACTGAGGAACTCTCCTCTCTTCCTCCTCATCTCTCTTTGTCTTACCATGAGGTAAACAGGCCTCCTTTTGCCATGGGTTCCTGCCATGACATAATGTAAGGGTCCGGCGAAAAGTCGGAGGAAGAGACCACCAAGAGACTGACTCATGCAATTGCAGAAGGGGATTTATTGAGGATCCAATTCAGCACGCTGAGGCTCCAGGCTCACTCAAGAAGCGAGAGCAGCCCAGAGCCCAGAGCAGAGGCTAAGCAGTGCTCCACTTTTTGGGGAGGGCGGGGGCTTTGTATACATCAGAACAAATCAGCTTGAGGCGCGGGAAAATTGAACAACAACTCTCATACATGATTAGCACATTCATTGGCGGGAATAGGTCGGGTGGGGGTGATTGGTCACTCCTAAGCGGGGTACACATTCAAACTGATTGGTTCGGGCCCTGTATGCCTACATGACAAGCTGCACAGGGCCCTAGGCTAAATGGCCAGTAGGGCGTTGTCTTAACTGCCTCAGGAGTTTCAGGTTCTGGGTGTGGCAGAGGAACTTAACAATACCTGGTCCTTCATTTTTTAACTCAGGCCTTGCAGCTTAGAAACTTTACAATGCCTGGTCTTTTACATTTTAACTCAGGCTTTGCAGCTTAGAAACTTTACCCTTTCAGTACAGTGTTGCCACAGGCTCAAAGCAACACTGTCAAGCAACCATGGACTAAAACCTTTAAAACTGAACCGAAATAAACAGTTTACCTTTTTAAGTTGACTCTCTCAGGTATTTTGTTATCATAACAGAAATTTCCCTCGCACAGAAAATACTTGTGATAGTTAATCTTGGTTGTCAACTTGACTAGATTGAGAGATACTTAGAAAATTGGTAGCACATAATTCTGGGTGTGTCTGTGAGGGTATTTCCAGAAAAGACTGGTGTGTGGATCAGTGAACCAAGTGAGGAAGAGCCACTGTGAATGTGGATGGCATCATCTAATGGGTGGGGAGGCTGATGAAACAAAAAGCAAAAGAAAGAAGCTCACATGTGTATGTTTGACTCTTTTTTTGAGTGGGCTCATTTTTGTGGCTGTTATTGCACATGGACATCAGGCTCCAGATTCTGTAGCCTTTGAACATGGACTTGCCCTAGCACTTCTCCAGAGCCCTTTCAGGCCTTCAGCCTTGGACTGGGGCTTCATAATGAGTCCCTCTTGTTGAGGCTTCCAGCTTCTTGGACTAAGTCCTCAGACAACCACTGTGGGATGATTCAGCCTCCGATTGTGTAAGTCAATCTAATAAATCCCCTCATACATATGTAGCTTATATACATCATATATGATGTGTATTAGATTATATATCATATATACATGTTACCGCTGTTGACCGGTGACGAGTCCTTGCTTCCCCAATGTTGAAGAATAACACCAAAGAAGCACGCTGAGGCAAGGTCAGAGTAGAAATTGGAAGTTTATTAAAGGACAGCAGAAAAGACTTCTCCCGGAGGAAGAAGGGGACCCAAGAGGTGGAATCCGTGGAAGTGCGGTTGTCTCTCCATTTTATAGTTTCTTTCAGTGATGGAATGTAGGTGGGAAGGCACGAGGGGTGGGACACAGGTGGGCCAAAGAAGTAGTCTGGGAAGGACTTCATTAACACTTCTTTGGGATGGACTTTAGCCTAGGGCCTTTTCAGGACTTCATTAACATTCCATGAGTTGTCCTGCGTTTCCTGGAATCATTCTCAGCATGGCCTCCATTTTAGATTTCACTTGGTATTAGACCCGATTTACCTAACTATACTGACTACCTAACTTTAAATCTGGCTTCATACATACATATACAGATGTATATAATGTATATATATGTTTATATATTTTATTCTGTTGGCTTTGTTCCTCTGGAGAACTCTAATAAAATTACTTTAAATATTAAACATATTGTATTTTCAACTTTAGATTTTTTTTAGCACAAGTTTTAAATTTTTCCATGACAAAATCATTAATCATTTCATTAATGGTATCTTCTATTACTCCAACACACTTCTCTAATCACTTCTCTAGAGGTTGGAGCTGAACTAGTGTCAAACTCCATGAGGGCCTCCTCCTGGAGCATGCTGGGAACTTAATTGTAGTGAGATGTGAGTAAGAAAACCAGGACTCACAGAGTTGAGGTTATTGAAATTGGCTCTGCTGTGAAGCTGTCCCGCACCCTCCTTTCTCTGTTCTCTCTCCTAGGGTGGGTCTGAAGTCCACATCATTGTCTGAAAAATCCGGCTAGCTCAGTTCTCTTTGGGCATTTATTCACTTCCAAGCGTGTTAACCTTCCTCTCCCTGCCGTTGTTTTAGTTCAGGCTCTCATGATTTATCCTCTGTTTTCTTTTCCTGTTTCTCCTGTTTTTTTCTCGTACCCCTCTTGTACATTTTCCCTACTGTGTAAATGTAGGTTGAGTAACCCTTAAGAGTTGGGACCAGAAATGTTTCATATTTCAGTTTTTGAAGTATTTCCATACATCCTGAGATGCCCTGGGGATGGGACCCAGGTCTAAACATGAATTCATTTATCTTTCATGTACACATTATACACATAGCCCGAAGGTAACTTTATAATATTTTTAGCGCACCTGTGTTTTGACTGCATCCTGTCACATGAGGTCAGATGTGGAACTTTCCACTACTGGTGTTACGTACATGGTCAAAAGTTTCAGACTTGGAGAATTTCACGTTTCAGATTTATTTCACAATAATACTAAATCCATATACTCAAAATCCTTTCTTCTCCCATTTCTCACTCTACTTTCTCCCTCTTCTTCTCATCTTTCTTTCTTTGTATAAAGCACTTTTATTCTCTTTTAAGCTTTTTCTAAACAAAAGGAGCATTTGATTTTTGTAGAAAACTCAGGAAATGCAAATAAACAATAAAACATTAAATTACCTATACTTTTACCACCCAGAGATAAATGCTTTTTTTTATAATCCTCTCCATAATTTTCTCTTCCATTTTCTGTTTTTCTAATTAATTACTCTTATATTTATAAAAATGGGACCATAACTCATACTTCATAACCTTCATTTTTTTCCTGATGAAAATACACATGGCATATTTTTATAATAGTGAATTTACATTGTAAGGGTCCGGCAAAGCGTCGGAGGAAGAGACCACCAAGAGACTGACTCATGCAATTGCAGAAGGGGATTTATTGGGGATCCATTCCAGCATGCTGGGGCTCCTTGCTCACTCAAGAAGGGAGAGCAGCCCCGAGCCCCAAGCAGAGGTTAAGCAGTGCTTAAGTACACTTTTTGGGGAGGGTGGAGGCTTTGCATACATCAGGACAAATCATCATGAGGCGAGGGAAAATCAAACAACAATTCTTAAACTTGATTAGTACATTCATTGGCGGGAACAGGTCGGGTGGGGGTGATTGGTCACTCCTAAGCGGGGTACACATTCAAACTGATTGGTTAGGGCCCTGTATGCCTACATGACAAGCTGCACAGGGCCCTAGGCTATTAATCAACTGAATGGCCAGTGGGGCGTTGTCTTAACTGCCTCAGGAATTTCAGGTTCTGGGTGTAGCAGAGGAACTTAACAATACCTGGTCCTTCACTTTTTAACTCAGGCCTTGCAGCTTATAAACTTTATAATGTCCCATCTTTTACATTTTAACTCAGGCTTTGCAGCTTAGAAACTTTACCCTTTCAACATCTCTTCCTGATTTCGGAGTGTTATTTCTAAAGTCCAAGTATGCATGCCATTCTTCCATTGAGAATAGTAAATCCTCGTTTCCAAACATTTCCAAAAGTTTCTGTACTTTGGAATTATCTGGGATTTAAAAAAAAAAAATGGAACCACCTGGCTTCCATGCTTAGAAAATCATGATTAATTTGTTTTCCGTGTAATTTGGGCATGGAGAATTTAAAAAACTCCCCAGGTGATTCTAATGTGCAGTAAAGTTTGGAAATGGCTGGTTGGGAGCAGAAGTCTGCCAACTACAGCCTGTCGATCAAACCCAGCTGGCGGCCCGTTTTTCTATGGCCCCATGTGTTTTTATATTTTTGAGGGGTTAAAAAACGAAAAGAAAAGTAATATTTTATGATACATGAAAATTATATGAAATTCAAATTTAAGTACCTATACATAACTTATTGGACCATGACCACACCCATTCACTTATGTATTTTCTATGAGGGCTGCTTTTGTGCTACAATGGCAGAATGCAAGTGGTTTGGGCAGAGACAGTATGGCCTGCAAAATCTGAAATAGTTCTTCTTTGGATTTTTGCAGAAAATAATGGCTAGAGCATAAACTGCTTCGTGTCGCACTTAAAGCATTTCATGATATGGTCCGTGCTTCTCTCTCCCAGGTACTTCCTACTTGTGTCTTCAGCTTTAATTACAATATCATCTAGAGCTCATCAAAGCCATCCTTTGGTGTCTTTGCATATAATTTTTCTTTTGCCTGAAATTGTCATCCTTCCTAGAAAACCCATATTCATCATTAAAGGGCCCTCTGGGAAGACCCCATTCCCCTTTTCTCTTTCAGTTGCTCTCTCCTTCTGTCTACCTGTAGTTGGTATAGTCTTCACTCAAGCTTTCCTCCTAGGGTGTTATAACTATATTTTAGGCTTCTACTCTCCTGCAGTAGCCTCAGGAGGGCAGGGGCTGCATTTTACTAGTTGGTGTGTTCCTGGCATCTGGCACAGGGTCTGTGTGATTAGTACATACTTAAGAATGTCCAAACAAGTGGATGACCTGGTAGATATTGGCACAGTAGCTGTTGGAGATAAGAAGTCATCACAGAGAGAAGGAAGAGGAGATTGTCTAGGGTCAAAGCTTTAATATACTGTAAATGGAAAAAACTGAATATAAAATAATATGCATACTAGGATTAGACTTATGTTGGCTGAGTTTAATTAATTACTTGATGATGATGGTGTTACTGCTTGAATCAAGCACTCATTATCTACAATGGCTGTCACTTCTGGTTTTTTGTGGTGGAGATGTGCGGTCCTCCTGGAGCAGAGTTTCTTTGTGTGGGACAACCCCAGAGTGAGTCTTTCAGTTATAGGCATAAAAAGCCAGAGGGCACTGATTTAGCTTGGCAAAAGCCTCCACCTCCATAAAGTCTACAACCCCTTGTTTTAGAGAACTTGCAGATTGATAAGAAGGAGATGGACAGACTGGTGTAGGGGCTGAGAAGTATTCAGGAGGCTGATAGTGAAGACCTTTCTTTTTGGGATTTAAAGTCCAGAAACTGTTACTAGTGGTTTTAGGAAGGCTTGAAGGAACACAATGGATAGGAAAGCAACAGTTGCTCTCAGGAAAAATGTTTCACCAGGGCTGAGCACCCTGGCCCTCATTGTTGCAGTGAGGTTGATATTGGACGAGTCTTTAGGATGGATGTGTATATACTTTCTTCACAGGTTCCTTCTTTCTTCTTCTAAGGTAAATGACCAGAACTCAACAATATTCTGACTATGGGATCTGAAGCTAGAGTTAATTTGAGTGTTAAAATAAACATGGCCTTCAACAAATCCCATCATTATGTATGATTACAATGCACAAATGAGAAATATGAAAAAAGACCTTATTCTGCACTCTACGCTGCTGGTTATGTGTGTAAAATATATATGCATATGGGCATGACAGAATGGTACTAGAAAAAAAATATACAAAAATGACAAGAGTTGTGCTAAAATGACTGGATTTTAATTGGTTTTCTTTTAATATAGTTATGTCTTTAATAAAAAGAAAAATGGTATTACATATTTGGATTACAATTAACTTTACATTAAAAACAATCCCTCAATAATTATTTTATTATTCATTGTATTTCATAATTTAGTTATCATTTATTTTCTGTATTTTACATTTTTGTATAGTCCTTTTTTAATCATTCTTCTTTCCCCTTCATTCCTGCTGTATTTTTAATGATTGTTCTTTTTTTGTATATATATTTTTTAATTTAGAGACAGGGTCTCACTGAGTTGCTTAGGGCCTTGCTGAATTGCTCAGGCTGGCTTTGAACTTGCAATCCTCCTGCCTCAGCCCCCAAGCCGCTAGGATTATAGGTGTGTGCTACCACATCTGGCAAGATTATTCTTTACAGTAGTAAATATAGCTGGTTGGCACAAACTCTTGTTTTGATATCAGCTGAGGGCCTTCTTTGGATGAAAGAAGGTTCATTAAAAGAGAAAGTAATTATTATGCATATCATTTATTTTTCGACAGGCAATTACCTTAAGTCTTGCAATTCATAATGTATAATTGGTAAGCATTCCTTGGTTTTAAAAATGGCTATGTTCCAGAAGTTTGTAACTTAGCTATTTGAACTTGAAATACATTTTTTCCCCCTGTGGTGTTGAGAATAGAACCCAGGACCTCACACATGCTAGTTAAGCACTCTACCATTGAACTATTCCCCCAGAAATTTATTTGTTTTATACAAACAGTGCTATAAAATGGTGTCCAAGATTCCTAGACTAGACCACCAAAGCCCATGATCAGCTAAAAGAAAAACTTGGAAACATTTCAAATAAGAGTTTTATAAAAGAACACTTTAAAAAGTAGAGAAATAAACTGAGAGAAGAGTTTAAAAACAGATGAATGTTGGGGCTGGGAATGTAGCTCGGTTGTAGAGCCCTTGCCTAACAAGTGCAAGGGCCTGGGTTCAGTCCCCAATACTGAAAACAAAAATTAGATGAATGTTGATTCTGGAGGAAATACTTTCTGAGACAGCGAGGAGGGAGATGGATATGTTTGCTGGTCACGATTAAGGTCTTTTAATTGGAGGTGGGTGTTCTAAAAAATGGCATGAAGAGGGATTGAGAAGGGGGATTTTCCAGAATGAGGCAATTGCCCAGAGGTTGAAAGAGGATGAGAAAGGAGAAGAGGATGGGGAGGCAACATTAGCTGAGTTAGGAGTGAGAAGACAGAGGAAAAAGTGCTACCTATGGGACAGGAGCCCCTCGGCTGCTTTCTTTCTGTGTCTGTTTAGCCTCATTAATTTTGGCTCTCCACCATTCTTCTGTATCCTCAGGTTCCCAGACATTCAGGTGAGGAGTTAGGAGTTGATGGGAGGTAAGAGTTCAGAACATTTGTTTGAAAAAAATTAGGAGAATAATTGTATTACAATTGCAATAATTTGTTGTAATGGAGACAGACAGAAGGGGAGGGGCAGGGAGAGAAACATCTTCCCACAGAAGAATATACTGCCCTTCCTGGAAAGTATTAACATCTTCAGTATGGTTGGTCCCCTTGAGGTCCAACTGAGCAGCATGAATAAAGCAAGGAGAATGGTGCATGATGAGAAATTAAACTTCAGCGAGGCAGCCGACTAGCTTACTCACACAGTAATTTGCTTGTTTTGTTTGGAATGAATCAGTTGCAAATAGAAGTCTAAGTAAAACACAACCCCAGGAAAGAGTGACATTTCCCAACGATGCAACTGTTGCTTAATAATTTCCTGCTTGCCCTCAAATTGACCAATTTCCGAAGGATTGAGGAGATCTCCTCTTACAATATGAATCAAAGAAGGAAGGGTTAAGAAATCCTACTACCTCATTGCCACATGCCTGGTGTACTTAGAATAACTACAGATTTTCTGGGACATCCTCAATTCAAATACAGTTGACCCTTGAATGATGTGAGTAGAGAGCTGGTGGACTTGTAAGAGTGGGGCCTGCTAGTACAAGGAGGTTGGATCATTTGGCTCACTGCCCTCAGAAGAAATTAATAGTTACATGGGCTAGTTCTTGTGAGAAAGTTGTTATAAGAGAGCAATACATGCTTATCCCACTCACTCTCTGGCTTACTCACACAGTAATTTTCTTGTTTTGTTTCTCCTTCTTAAATATTCCCACTATGATGGTACCTGCCATGAAACCCTCACCAGAGCCTATGCCATGCTGCCTAGACTTTCAATCTGCAAAACTGTAAGCTAAGTAAATCTCTTTTCTTATAAGTATCCAGCCTCAGGTATTCTGTTATAGCAATGGAAAACAGACTAAGATATGTACCATGTTACAGAAACTCTAATAGTAATATATTATACATTGCAGTAAGGTCAAACTTCTTTTTCCCAGTTTTAATTACTTATCTGATTTAGGTAACTTTCTTTTTGCTTCCCAGACACATTTTGGGCCAGTCATATAGCTCTGGTCTCTTTCCTGCAACAGCCCTATTCATCCCCACTTATTATGCCTTTGCTTTTCTTCCAAACTTAACATTTTCCTCCTGGGATCCTTTCTCTCCCTTTCTCGATAAGACCAGACTCATTTTTCAAATCCCAGCTCAATTTTGACATTGGAGAAAATGAGATGGGGGCTTTTGTGAGTTTTCTGGAGACTTCCTGTTGGAGACCTCTGACATTGCACAATTTCCTAGCAAGGGTGAGACATTCTCTTGCTGCCCTCTTATGACACGCCCTCATCCCTACTCCAGAGTTCACATTGCACAGCCTCTTTTGACTGTGGTAGTCTGGACCTGGTGGGCAGCTTCTTTGGTGGAGTTCTTTCAAGATGGCTCAGCCAGGCTGTCCTCTGCAGCATCCATTGAGTCTGCCTGTAACATGGCATTTTGACCCAGTAAACTCTGGAAGTACCATATTCTCTCTTTGCTCTCTATCACAGAACCAGCCAGCCCCTCTCCCCCAGGCTTTTCTGGTGAGAATCAGGTAATAGTCTCTGTTCGTCCCATACTCCAGGGAACACAAATCAAGCTTTCTGTGGTAGGCAGATGTGGAATTTGTAAGTGTGTTTTGTGTCTTTGTCAATTTTCTGTTGCTATAACACAATACCTGAGAATGGATAATTGATAAAGGACACAGGTTTATTTATTTGGCTCTGGATGATGGGAGTCCAAGATTGGGTGGTTTCACCAGGCGAGGGCCTCATTCTGTATCATAGCATGGTGGAGAAGTGGAAGGACAAGCGGGTGGTTTTGGAAGAGACAAAACATGGGAGTGGCCTTGTTTTATAGCAACCTGTTCTCTCATTAACTAATCCAGTCTCATGAGAGTGAGAACTCACTCACTCCCATAAGAATTAACTCAGCCCATTGAGGAAGGCATTAAAAAAAAGGTCTCTTACTGACCTAATCATCTCTTTAAGGCTTCACCTCCAAACTCCCTCAATAGCAATAAAATTTCAACATGAGGGCTGGGTATATAACTCAGTTGGTATAGGGCTTGCCTCGCATGCACAAGACTCTGGGTTGGTTCAATACCCAGCACCCGCCCCCCCCAAAAAAAAATTAGCATGAGTTTCAAAAGGGACAATCTATGGCATTATCTCACCTGGCAAAATGTTATTTTGCAGATGTGATTGAGGTTACGAACCTTGATTGGGGAGATTATCCTGGGTTTTCACGTGAGCCCAGTCTAATTGCCTAACCACAGGAGTACTTAAAAGTGGAGAACCTATCCTAAGGGTCAGAGGCATGTGACATTCAGAGATTTCTCAATATTGCTGACTTGAAGATGAAGGAAGAGGGTCATGGGCCAAGGAATGACCTCGAGAGCTTGGGAATTGCCCTCAGCTATAGGCAACAAGAAGACAGAGACCTCATTCCCACAATGACGTGTAACTGAATGGGCAGGAAACAGATTATACCCTAGAGCTTCCAGAATGATGATGACATCTTGATTTTAGCTTAGGGAGGTCCCTACTAGACTTAGTCCCTGTGGACTGCAAGATAATGCATTTGTATTGTTCTCTGCCACTAAATTTGTGGTAATTTGGTATGGCAGCAGCAGAATCTCATACACACCCCACTTCCTCCCAGAAGTCTCTTGCAAACTTCTCAGCTCCTTCCTTGAGTTATAGTATAGAACAGATGGTGTCCTTCCCTTGGCAGGGACTCTGCCTCCATGTCCTGTCAATGCTTCTCTGGCAGCGCCTCCCACCTGGTTTGGGAAGGCAATGGTAATCTACACCACTTTGTTGTTCTCACTGTTTCTTATATTATAGGCCAGAGGTGGTTTTTTTTTGGTGTATAGCACAACTTTTTAAAGTGATTTTACTGCCCCAGTCACAATGTAGGGGCAAGAAAAGTCCCATTTAACTTAGCTGGGTACATTCACAAATCTTTCCCCCTTGTTCTACATTTCGTGGCAGTCCCACAAAGACTGTTTCCATGTGTTTCTGTCACTGCTAGCTGCCCGAATTCCATCTGCCTGCATGAGTTCCATGTGTGAAAATCTGGTGACTGTCCTCTGCATTGGACCCAACTCTCACATTGGACTCTGTGGTTTGACTGCCTGTTTGATATTAATTTCTGCGATCAAGCCACTTCCTTCATTCTCTCAGTTTGCTTTATGTACATTGCCAGCAGGACACCAGGCCTTAGGCCTGAATCTTCCAGAACACAGGACTTCAGGTTTGGAGGGGAGGTTGAAGGGATCCTAAAGATCAGCTGTTTCATTGCTTCTCTCATCTCACTTCCTAATCTTCAGCCATTCCTTCTCATGGACCACCCAGGGTGTGCATATGTGAGATCCACGGTTGCTAGATCCACTCTACTAGTAGCTTAGCCCATTGTAGAAATTTTCTTGAGCTGCTACTGGCCATACCAGCCCCAACACAGAGCCTGAAGTTTGTCAGAAACTAGAGGATGAGTGAATAAATATTACTGTGCCCCTAAACTGGCTTTCATAAAGAAGTCTTTGGGACAATTCAGAGTAACTTAGACACCCTCTCTACAGTATAACTTGAAGTATATAAAGCTATCCTGTCCTAATTAAGTCTTTCCTTCTCACTTGATATATTTTCAAACCCCCAAAGCATATTCCTACATAACAATTATAACCCTTCTCTTTTCCGTTATGTAATAGCCTCTCTAAGGAATGTTCAGTTTTCTGGAATGCATTCAGCATGAGGGTGGGCCGGAAGAGATTGTGTAATCATTGCAAAATTCTCTTGTTTGAATCTTTCCAGGAGCCTTATCTCAGCTACCCAGGCTCAGGACTCTGCCAATAGTCACAGCTTCTCTGTTTCCCATCGAGTGAAGTTTGCAGATAGCCCTGCTGGGGACTGCAGGCTCATATGGAAGGCATCGTGGTGTGTTTTAAGTGTAACAGGATATCCAATGGGACTTTTTATGGTGTCTTGGAATTTCATCTGAAGTCCCAAAGCTGAGAAGAAAGGTGATAAGTATCCCCAGGTTTCGGAGTGGGGAACCAGCAATACATACATCCAGGCAGAAACTGTGGAAACTGGTATAGTGATTATTAACTTTTACCTGCTGCAGGAGAAAGGGGATCGAAGGGAGTCTCTAGAGTAGTGGACAGTGTTGTGCTGTTTCCTGGACATATGTCTTGCAGAGTTCAGGGCCATCAATGAGTGGAAGGTGGGTCTCATTTACTCCACGGGGAGTCTAGGATACTAGAGGTTGGTTGAACTCTAAATGAGTGGAGAAGACTGTAGTCGGAGCCATCTGGACTGCTAGAATTTGCAATGGTGAGGATGTGTGTTTCCCAGGAGTGACAACGGAAGATAGACAGCCTTGAACCAGGAGCACTGACTGTGGGATGAGGAACAGCAAAAACGGTTCTATACTATACTTCAGAGAAGGAGCTGAGAAGTTTGCAAGAGACGTCTGGGAGGAAGTGGGAAAGTGCATTAGCTTTGAAGGAAGCTTTTCAGCTGGTGGATCCACAAATGCATCCCATTGGAGAGAGCTGTCTATGGGCTCCTTCTACATCAAGGCCATGGTCTGCTTGCTGTATTGCAGCTGCATCTGCCATAAAAAGTACATTCGACCTTTCCCCTCTAATCCCCCTGTCCCATTCCTGGCAACAGAGAGGATAGGAGCAGAGGATGAGGGGGAAAGAAAGTGAAGGAGACAGAGAAAGAACAGCCAGCACCTCCTTTCCACACTGTAGGTACCACTGGTGGAGCTGGGGTGCTGGGTGTGGTATCAGTGGGGATTCTGAACTGAGTATGAGATTGAAGTTTCAGTAGGACTTTTTTTTGTGGTGTTGGGGATTGAACCCAGAGCCTTGTGTGTGCAAGGCAAGCACTTTACCAACTGAGCTATATCCCCAGTCCCAAGACTTTTTAAATAAATCTTAATTCTTGAAAGCAATTTCAAAACCTATGAAATATGCCTGAGAGGTGGGAAGAGGTACTGTGACAGAGCATGTTTGGAAGGAGTAATTAGAGAAACATAAGCTATTTCCAGTTTTTACACTACTGAGATTATTCCATCTGATAAACTAAAAAGATAATTGTATTTACATTCCAGGGAGGCCTGGTGGAGGGATGGGTTGACAACAGACTGGTCTCTAGAACTTTAATATTATGGACCCTTGTTGTTTTAGAGTAAAGTTTTTATATCATTATTCAATTTAAAAAAGTTTTTATTTTAACACAATTTTAGCTTCAGAAAAGTTGCAAAAATAGTATGGAGTTTCTGTATACCCTTCCTACACTTTCCTCTAATATTAACATCTTATATAACCATAGTAGAATTACTGAAATCAGGAGATTTACACTGATACAATATTATTAACTAATTTACAGACCTCATTCAAGTTTTGAGTTTTACCATGAATGTTCTTTTTTTTTTTTTTTTTTTTTTTCTGGCCAGAAACCAATCCATAATCCCACATTTAATTTAGTTACCATGTCTCCCAAAACTTCTTATTAGTGTTTCTTTGTGTCATTACATTGGAAAGGACATTAAAGCTCTTTAGATGAAATGCCCTGTGTGTTCTTGAATACTCTGTATAAAAATCCCTATCAGGGGCTGGAGTAACTCAGTGGTAGAGCACATAAAAATAAATAAATAAAAGTATTGTGTTCATCTACAGCTAAAAATATAGTTTAAAAATCCTTGTTAGTCTATTTTTTTTTTGCCTGAAGATACCTCCAATGATGGTCTATTCTAAAGGTGGCCCAGTTTTATCAAAAAGCTTACAGCCAGAATTGGCTTCCTTAAGCTTTTACCTATTGATTTTGATCCTTTTATTTTTAAAAAATATTTACTTTTTAGTTTTTAGGTGGACACCTTATCTTTATTTTATTTTTATGTGGTACTGAGGATGGAACCCAGTGCCCCCTGCATGCTGGGTGAGCACTCTACCACTGAGCCACAACCCCAGCCCTTGAGTTTGGCTCTCACCTCAGCCTTGCCATTTATAACAAGGCAATTTCCCTTTCACATGATAGTTTTCAAATGTTTGAAGAGTATTATGTTTCTACTTCCCCTGGATCCCCCCACCTCCTGCCACTAAATCCTTTTTTCCTTAGGATGATCATCTTCAGTTCCATCCTATTCCCCAGATAACATGGTTATCCTACCTAAAACTATGAGCTTTAATTCAAACTAGCTCCAAATTACTTTGGGTCATTGTATCTTGAACTAGCTCTAATCATGTATTCCAAAAACTAGCTATAGTTCTATATATCTATGTATCTATCACCTGTCATCTCTCTGTCTTACGGTCATTATATTCCAAGCTAGATGTAGTTGTGTGTATATAGATATAGTTATATAGATATGAGTCCGTGTATCTATGTGGTACTAGAAAAATCAGTTATTCTCTATATGGATATCCTACCTTTGCAGGTAAAGATCACATTAATATTTGATTCATTTTTATAAAGATAGGCAGGTCCTAGTTTAGATGTGTTAATTAAATAGTCACTTTCAGTGAACTTTTGTGGGTCATCTAGGCTCCTGTGAGAACTGCTAAGAGAAGTTTGACATCATTTTTGGACAAACTTCTGAGGTAGGAAAGTAGATAGGGCATGTATGTTTTTGATACAAGACTACATTGGCAAGATTCCAGTGGAAAATGATACCTGTCTAAAAGTTCCTAGTGTATGTCTTCAAAAAAAAAAAGAAAAGAAAATATAATTTCAAAAATTAGAACAAATTATCAATGTATTGGTAGGATCTAGGATATCCATTTATTGAATAGCCAGTGGAAATGGATTGAGAAACACAATGTATCCTAAAAAAAAAAAAGAAAGAAAAAGAAAAAGCAAGTATTTTTGTTTAAATATTCTCAGAATACAAGGTGGATTTCTCTCTTTTTTTTTTTTGTTGTTGGTTGTACTAGAGATTGAACCCAGTGCTAGAGATTGAACGGCTGAGCTACATCTTCAGCCCTATTAATTCTTTTTTTTTTTTTTTTTTGTGGTGCTGGAGATTGAACACAGGACCTTGTGCATATGAGGCAAGCACTCTACAGCTGAGCTATATCCCCAGCCCAGCCCTGTTAATTTTTTTTTTTAATTTGAGAGGGTCGCACTAAGTTGCCTAGGTTGACCTTGAACTTGCCATCCTCCTACATTGGCCTCTCTAGTAGCTGGGAGTACACTGCTGTGTCTGGCTCAGAACACCTTTAAAAATCGATGTATTGGGCTGGGGATGTGGCTCAAGCGGTAGCGCGCTCGCCTGGCAGGCGTGCGGCCCAGGTTCGATCCTCAGCACCACATACCAACAAAGATGTTGTGTCTGCCGAAAACTAAGAAAAAAATAAATATTAAAATTCTCTAAAAAAAAAATTTAAAAATTGATGTATTGTTTGTACCCTGGCTCAAAATGCAAGCAATGTCTTAATTTACTTTTACCATGTGGCTATTGCTTATTGAAGTGTTGGAATACTCTTCTGGCTGTTACGTGTTTCCAGAGATGAATGGAGGGAAGAAGGAGGGGTTTGGAGATAGTGCATTTTGTCTTGGTGGTAAGCCCTAGAGTTACTGTTCAGGGGTGCTGGGTTCATTGTCTCCTTTCAGCAAAGAATTGAAGAACAGGACACAGAGATAGCAAGCGAGAAGGAGATTTATTGCAAAAGTGATAGAGAGACTTCTCTGAAGAGAAGGGGACCCAGAGCTGGGAATCCAGTGGGGAATTCTGGCCTGTTCTTTTTATGGTCTCTAGAATTTCCTCCTTTCCTTCTCTCCTCCCCTGTCCACACGCTCCTCATTATTATTGATTGATGTCCCCTCTGTCCACCCATCTCTTTTAGCTTTTCTATTGGGCCCCTTGCTTAGGAGCACCAGTATAGAAGTGTCTGTCTGGATCCCTTGCTTGAGTCCATGAGCACTTTTGTCAAGCAGGAAGTTGACCTCATCAGAAGACCCTCTCCATGCTCCTTGAATACGAGTTTAAGCTAGAACACAGTGCGTCTATTCAGAGAGTCAGCAAACCAGCCGCTAAGACAGAGTGACACTAGACGAACACCAGCTAGATCCTGGGAACTGGGTTAAGGAAACGTTGACAACCGCTTTCCTTCCAGAGGTGGATTTCAGTTGGAATTATACTAGCATCTAGGTGGTGTGAACGAAAAGCAGTCCTGATGTCCTTGGCATTAGTATGAGCTGTCTGGACACAGCTGGGCCTTGACGTGCTCTTGGTGGTCATAAACAATTTCATGGACATCAACATCAGTTGAGGTCACTCCGTGACCATGCTTCAAAAAAAAAAAAAAAAAAAAAGAGCCTCCATTGTCATGCCTGAACAAAGACCTCAGATGAACATTGTCTGAGCCACAAAATGCCAAATGTCTTCCTCTTCCAGGCAGAACAAGTAGAGGCTGCATCCTTACCTTTCATAATTGAGCCTTGCTCTGGCCTGTCATCCTTATAAGTAAGACTTATTAAGATATTCAGTTATATGATTTCTTCTGCTTTCTATCCGTGTCGAATCCAGAGAGAATGCTTGCTTACTTGGACATACCCCAAATCACTCAACCCAAGTCCATCTCCTGTGTGAGACCTTCCTAAAGTCCTCATGCTGAGACACCTGTGGTGGTTCTTCTTGCAGCACCCCATAATAAATCCAACATGTTCAATGTGTTATAGGTATTTTTTGACTGGAGGGCACTGACAATGGAAACAGAGTGGAACAGTATGTATTTGGCAAATGCCGGTAAGGATCAATCTCTCTTCTTTCAAAGATAAGCAAATCATAAAATTAAAAACCAACCAACAAACAAAGCAAAACCATGCAGTCTAGAGGAAAATTGATGGCTGAGTAAAGAAAAAGGACTACTATCTCTAGATTAGAGAGTGCCCCTAGCTGTATATTTTTATCACTTCTGCTTTTTTCCCATTCATTGGGAAACTAAAACTTATTAATAGAATTAATATCTTAATTGGAAGTATTAAGGAGTCAAACTGATACTATAGAAAACGAAAGCTATAACATCAAAAGAAAACTTATGGGATTTTCTTGAGTGTAGACAAAAAAAAAAAAAGAAGTGAGTCAACGGAAGAATTTGTGTTGTGAAAAAGAAACAAGAACTACTGTAACAGAAACTGCACCGGTTACTATAGATTGGTTTGCGCAATATGCTTTCCCTCCTCTAAGCTGGAAAGTCAGAACTTGCCCTTCCCAGAATGGCTTGCAGCCATGTATGTGATTTAGGCTCTGCCAAGATGATGCACTCAAGTGAGACTGGATTTAGCATAGACTCACCTGGGAGAGAGGGAGGTCATGGGACGACCATTTTGCTAGAGGTAACTTTCTAACCCTGAGTTGGCTTCCTGATTTGGGGTGTGTGTGTATGTGCTATCTGATGTGGCAGCAGCTCCTGTCTCGGTAGGCAGCCTCTTGACTCTGCAGTGGCAGGAGCAGTGGTTGGTAGCAATCCAGTGCTTGCACATACATTGGGGAGTAGCTTATGGCAGCTCAGTCTAGAACAGTGCTTGCTGTCCTACAGAAACTTAATATGACATATATGTAATTAAAAATCTCTAGTAGCTTCAGTTAAAGAAGTACAAAAAATATGTCACATCAGTTTTGATAATATATTTTATTTAACCCCATATATCAAATACATTATTGTTGCCACATGCCATCAATACAAAGTACTATTGAGCAATATCACATTCTTTTTCTGTTTTTGTCCCATTCATTGGGAAACTAAAACTGATTCATACTAGCATCTAGGTGGTGCGAAAGAAAAGCAGTCCTGATGTCCTTGGCATTAGTATGAAATAAAGAATATTTATTTCATACTTATTTAAAGTATGAAATATTAAAGAATATTTAATGTGAAATAAAGAATATTTCACGTGAGACTAGGAACATTTGAAGTCCTCAGAGTCTCATGTGGCTCCTGCATTGGACAGGGGTAGTTTTTCCAGTTCTGGTGATTTAATGCCTTGTAATACGTATCTCTCTGCTTCAACTTGTGGGTCTTCTTTTCTTCAGTTGAACGCTGGCTGACAGAGGTGTCATCAGAGTAAATTTAGACAAATTTAATTTATCAGAGTTTTATTTGAGCAAAGAATGACTCATGAATCAGGCAGCACTGACAACCAGACGAGTGCACAGACCTTGGCCCAGCAGTGTGAGCAGGGAGCGTTTTTTCTAGACCAAATACTGAAGTCAAGTAGAGAAACCTCATGATTGGCTACAGCTAGGAGGGGTCCCTTCTTTGGGCAGGGTGTGATGAGTTGGCTGCCTGCGCTGGGTTGAAACCTGGCTGCTTGTGATTGGCTGTCATATTCTTGGTTACATTTTGATTTGGTTGCAGTTCCTTATATAGGAACTCCAAGTACAGAGACAGCCTCAGACCAAAGGCCTCTGCTTATTTAACAGAAGCAATAACCAGATGAGTGTAAAAATAAAAAAAGATTCAATACATACTAGCAAAACTTGTGAAAAGAATGTCACACCTAGACACACCAGGATGAAGTTTTTGAATTGCAAAGATAAAGAATCTCAGCACAGTTGGACAATCCGTCTGCACCCCTTTCCCCCTGTCTATAAAAGAACAACATTCAGGTCAGCCTCAGCCTCCTTCCCTGAAAAGATAAATGGCAAAGAAAATGGAATGGTGGCTATGGATTTGGGGCAGAATAGTTTTTACTCAGTCCAGATGTTTTTCAGGTATAAATATGGAAGAAAGAAAGATTTCCAGAGGCTCATGAGATATAACACACAGAGAACTTTCCTGAAAAATTGTTTAATAGTATTTTCTTTTCTATGTCAATCTTTTCCTGTTTTATTTCTTTTTGTCTCATAATTTCTTATTAATTTTCCTGGCTATTTTTCTTTATCTCTTAGAGGCTTCTATGATAATTTTATTAAGAAATGAAAGTTTGTTCTTTTGATTTTCTTTCTATAGTAACTTCATATAAAGGTAGTGTTTTTTTTTAACATTATTTTTCTTTCTTTCTTCTGAATTATAGTTGACAGGACTTTCCTGTCTTTCTACTTTCTCTTTCTGATTCCCTCACCCCCTCACTCCTGGCAGTTTTGGGGATGTCTCTTTTGTCCATGAAAGTCTCCAAGGTCTTTTTTTTTTTTTGGATTGTGATAACAGCATTTAACCCGAGATCTAACCTCCTAACAAGTTTTAAGAAGTTTAAGTGTACAATACATTATTATTTCTATTATTATTTGTGTGCTGGAATGGAACTCAGGGCCTTGTGCATGCCATGTAAGCACTTTAGCCCTACATTACTATTGATTGTAGGTCAACAGTGTTGACTTCAGAGCATCTGTGGGTGCTTTTGTCCCACAGTGATACTGGGGCCATTACAGATACAGTTCCTGAGCCCATGGAATACTTGCCTGGGACTTCAGTATAGAGGCTTGCCTTCCTGAGCCCATAGCATCACAGAAGCCATGTGCCCAGGCAGAAATTTTGAACCTGAGAGCCCCTGCTTCAGTCCCTGGACTGTGTGTTCATAGCCAGAGTTTGTTCGACTTAGTGGCAGCATCCCTTCTCACTGGCTGGTGTTCTGGTTGTTCTAGTACCATCATCAGTACCAGCCTTGCCCGTTATCCTTCAAAAGCTGCATTCCTGGCCAGCTTAGGCTGCTTCTGACCTGCCACCCAGTAGACTTGTTGCTTTCAGCCCACTTACTGTCTTGCATTTCTGTTCCAGTTCTGGACATATGTTCATTTTGTTTTTGAGCATGGCTGTGATGTTAATATTTTTTTCTTCTGTATTTTGTCTTTATGTGTAGGAACAGAGTTAAGGACATCAAAATATATACTTACATTGCCATTTGGACAAGAAGTTTCTTTCTTTTTTTTTTCTTTTTGGTACTGGGAATTGAACTGAGGGTCACTTAACCCCTGAGTCACATCCCCAGCCCATTTTTGTATTTTATTTAGAGACAGGATCTCGCTGAGTTGCTTAGGTCCTCCATAAATTGCTGAGGCTGGCTTTGAATTAGTGATCCTCCTTCCTCAGCCTCCCGAGCTGCAGGGATTACAGGCATTTGCCACCGTACCTGGTGGCAAGAAGTTTCTTAAAGATGTGTCCAGATGACTGAGACAGATATCAAAGTGAAGAATTTAAGATTGGGAAAGTTATAGCATTAAAGAGGGAAGTGCTGAAATTTATTAAATAAACTCTAATTAGTCAACTAAATGTAAACAGTTAAAAAAACCAAATAAGTATTAAAAGCAATTCTTTAAAGAGACTCTACATAATTTAAAAGCAGTAATTTTTGTGATAGAGACCCATCACTCCAGGAGAAATACTGTATGATGAAAAGTAGCTTGGGACATTTCACAGAGGTGACAATCAAAGGACATAACACAATGAGGAATATTTGGCATAGTAACAAACACTGGAATGTGAGGTGGGTGAAGGGACACGAATGATAGAAAGTTAATGTAAACCTTTGAAACAAAAGCTTAGAAATGAGGGAGAAAAAAGAAAAAGAAACAATTTAAATAATTCAGGGCTCAATGTAGAAATTTAAAACTGCAGTTACAGACCAAAGAAAACATGGAAAACAAGAACCCCATAAAGGATGAGGCCACAGTTGTATTCAGCAGCAAATTAATATCCTCACAGGAATTCATTATTCACCAAGCAAGCATTAATCTAAGAAAAACAAACTGAACTGACTTCAGGAAGGCAGGAGGAGGAGCGTGGAGTATTCAGCTGTTAAGAGGAATCTTTGAATCAGAAAGAAGAAACAGTGTGGAATTGGTATGTTTACTGAAAAACCAATGTCTCTGTTCACGAAAATCTCTGGAAAATTAAAAAAAATAGAGAAAACAATTAAAAATGAGATAAAATTACAGACAGAAAAGATTAAACGTTTTTTAATAAGAAAGTTCTTTCCTCGAGAAGCATCACTGAAATATGTGTGGGTGGGATGATAGGAGGTCTGGGATTTGTTTTAAGATACAGCGCTCTACTTTAAAAGAGTGATTGGGGAATAGGCGAAGGAATATTGGCAAAAAAGTGCTGATTACTGCTGAAGCTGGGTAATGGGCACTTGGGGGTTCATTACACTATTCTATCTACTTTATGTATGCTTAAAATTTCCATAATTAAAAGTTTAGAAACTTAGAAGAGTATGTTATACATGACTCTTTGCTAATACTTTGGAAATCTATCTAATGAAGTAGATGGTTTTCTGAGAAAACACATTACCAACACTGACTTAGAACTGGATAATCTGAATAGAGCAACCCTGTAAGAAATTACAGAAGACTTACCTTCAATTTGCCTTCAAGATTTTATTCATGAGTTTCTTCGAGAAACACGTCATATGTGCTGTAAATTACAGACATATCATTCAATGCATTCAATAAAGTTGGAACAACCTTGCCACTAGAATGTGATATGCAAAGCACAAAACCATCAAACTAAAAAAAAAACCAGTTCAATGTGAAAATATGTATGAGACATTCCTAAGTGCAATCACAAGGATATGAAACTCCAGTGTGTTCAGTTGATCCAAGTCACTTAATCCATTCACCTTTCCCTGCTGCCCCCAACCCATACCACATATTGACTGGTGTCAACAGAGGGATGAACACTCAGGGTTAACTTGCTCTGGTGTAGTCTTGCAGTTCTTCTCCTACAATAACAGGTTTCCAAGTCAGTTTAAGTCAATTGTGTTTGTTGCTATATTTATGTAATCTCATTAAATATTTATGTGGACTCGATGAAATATGAGTACGGAAAAAGTGTTGTTCCTATGAACACTAAATTGAATGTATTGAAACAATTCAATACAAGTGAGTCACCAAAATATTAGATTAGGTGAGGATGAGATGTTGGTAAAATTTGGGAAAAAGTGTAGATGAATTCTGCACTCATATTTTGTGAGCATTTTAAAATTACCTTCTTTAAAGAAACTAAGTGAGAAATATCAAAGCATCAGGAGTTTGATTTAGGTAAGAAAGATGGTACACCATCCTAATTAGGAAATTGATACCTAAAGAAAAGTTATTCGTTAAGGCAATACTAAGTAGTTAAGGTAAACTGGTATAAGTAGCTTGTTATACTAGACAAAATCCCCAACTATCAATGGCTTAATACAATGGTTTTCTCAGTTTCGTCAAGTTCAAAAAACTCTTCCTGATTGGTGGGCATCAGACTATTGCCATCTTTTGGCAATGACGTTTTCAACATGGGCTTCCAAGGTGGTTATGCTCTTCCGTATCTATCACAGAGGGGAAGAGTGTATGGAGACCCCCATGTGGAAGTCCTCATGGATGGACCAGGCCAGGGAGTAGCCACATCTGCCAGCTGATGATTGGCTCACAGCCAGCGAGCAACATCTAGCTGATTGGCTCCTCTGCGGTGATGCTCATTGGGGGACTTCTTTGGCTCCGCCCACGTGACCCAGCCAATCGGCCTCAAGAGCAGGAGGATTGTGGGAGGTGGTGAGGCTTGTGTTTGGGTGAGAGGCTTGTGGAAGCTGGTGGTGGCAGTTGGGCTCTGAGGGTTTTTCCTGAGGAGCTGTTTTGTTTGGTGTGTGTGGTTCTAAAAATAAAGTTAGTTTCTTTTAACAAGTGGCTCCTGAATTGTGCCCAGCCAGACTGCGGCATTTGTCCTCATGGATGGACCAGGCCAGGGAGTAGCCACATCCTTTGGGTTCATGTTTCATGTACTATGACTCAGGTACGTGTTATTGTAAGGCAAGCTGAGAAATGTAGGTTCACTATATGTCCTGGAAAAAGCAGAAACAAGGAGAAACATTAAACCTATCTTTGTGTACCCTACACCAGTTTGGCAAATGGTTATTTACATATATGTTAAAAACAAAATATTTACAGTATGTATATTTAGCCATCATCTTTTAGAGCAGGGTGATATACTAGGGTGAAAATTCATGGACTCTGGAGCCAGATATCCTGAGTTCGAATTCCAGCTCTTAACAGTTGTTAACTGTGGTGGCTTTGGATGATTTATCCTTTCTGTGCCTTAACTTTTTTTTTTAATCTCTAAAATGGGGATAGTAAAAGTTTTAAGGAAGTTGACATATATAAAAACAAAGAGTGTTGTCTGGACACATGGTGATTATTCAGTAGATATTAGCTATTACTTGACTGTATTGATTAGATGGCCAGTAAGTAGTTCTCACTGTATGAGATATGAAAGCTTCTTTAATAATAAAAAAATCATATTTTAGAGGTATTATAAAAATACTTAAAATTAAAAAAATAAAATAAAAATTTACTTAAACCAGTTTAATAATAAAGGAAAATGATTAGCACATATAAGGATGAGATGAAAAATATTTACCAACCAGTGCAACATGGGCATTAGAATGGACGTCTGACTACTAAGAATGATGTAAACCATGTAACCAGGATGGCTATTCCAGAGGGTACTGCTCAGTATATATGATTGGGTTCATGTAATTGAAAAACACAGAAGTAGGCTCCCTTCAGGTGGGTCCTGGTCTGGTCTGGTTACCCAAAAATATTACACCAAATACTCAGTTCATCTCTTTTCTGCTATGATATTAATTCTAAATCCAGTCCCCAAGATGGCTGTCAGCAGGCCCTGGGGTTATGTACTTCAAAATTCTTATTTAATAAGAAATAGGAATTATCTTTATGTGAGCGTTTATAGGAAGAATCCTGATATTCACCTTGATTAGACTGATTTGAATTTCAGTTCTGTCCTTTTACAATCATGGTGTTTGGGGAAATGGCTTGTGTTGAGTGGCTTGTTCAGTGTCTATACCCCCCACCTGGAGCTAGGGGGCTAGTCAGTTTTTCTGGAACCATTTAGATACCCTAATAAGCATTAGGATACTACAGGGGAGTGTGGATACTGGAAAAATAATCAACAAATCTTCTCTATATTCGTGTGAAATATACCATCAATAGATCTAATAAGAAAAATCACGATAATCTTAATGAATTAAAAAATATTCTACATAAAACTATTTTACATATTAAAGAATAAAATTTTAACATCTCCAAAGAAAAATTGGTGAAGGGCATAAATAGATCATAGAAGGAATACAACTGATCAATACATGAGTGAAAAGGTAGACATAAGTGCATTAGTAATCAAAGAAATGAAAATGCAAACATTGCTTTGTGCTTTTTTGCTTTAACAATTGACTAAGCATTATGCAACGAGTAGAACTGTTCCAGAGAACCCTGTGTGTTTGCCTAGATTGCTTGGCCAAAGGTTAACTAGGACTTGAGGTCTTGCAGTTCTCCCTGTTGGAGGGGAAATGTCCAAGCTCTGCTTCTCATGAAATTGGTGCTTCCTCCACCTGCCATCCTGGAATTGCAAAAAAGAGGAGGACAGTAAAACACCATGTCCCTGAAACACCCCTTTCATTCCCAAGAACTTTGTCAAGTCAAGGAAACGATAAAAGTAGCACAGATGGGAATGTCTTCTTAAACATAATCTTGAAGAAGACTGACTCTCCCTCTCGTCGGTGATGCTGTGTTAGTCAGATTTCCATCACTGCCTAAAACATCAGACGAGAACAACTTAGAGGAAGAGTATTTTGGCTCATGGTTTCAGAGGTCTCAGTCCTTGGTTGGCTGTTTCTGTTGCTCTGGGCTTGAGCTGAGACAGAACATCATGGCAGAAGCGCATGGCAGAGGAGAGCTACTCAGCATCTCATAGGCTCCAGAATCTCCAGGTGCTGGGTGCTGACATCTGGATAGCTGGCACCCTCAAATCAGGCAGCTGGTTATGCTGGTCATCTAGAGGGAAGGACCACGGTCCAGCATGACCAGCATGCCACTTCACAGACTGTGGGAGTAAGTAGGAGCTCTTCTCCAGCTAACCCTGGCAGAGAATTTTTTATTTAATTTTTTCAATTGAGCCTATTCCCCAGTCCATTTCTTGTCATGTGGCATTTCACCCAAACTCTGTGCACTGTGTGGAAAGATCCAGAAAGGAACATCACACACAGATTAAAATGAAAAAAAATAATATTCAGTGATGATTACATGCAGGTGATGAATATTCTTGTCTGTTAGCCTAAAGCTAGCTACAACCTTCTGCAGAAGTAATTTATGAGATACTTAAAGTGTCTTTAGTATATAATTAAAAAAATGGGATATGTATATTACAAAACAGTTTTATTATTATAGAAAAAATATCATTGAGATACCAAGAAAATTTAATAGAAGTACATAAAAGTACATAACAGAAAGCATTTTGAGTGTAACATTAAAGTTAAAATGCATATTACTTTATTTTCTTCCACTGGAGACTTTAGCAATTAGACCCCTACATTGTCATTGGTAATCCAGGGGACAACAGAAAATCTGTCCCCTCCTGATTGTGATTTCAATGGCAACCTTTAAAATATTCCTCTGGTTCTGTCCTGGGGCTTTGAGGACTGAAACTGCATTCTAAATCTGAACAGTGAGGTTCTGAGTAGTGAGGCCATCTGGTGGTCATTGAGATAGTTTCCAGTTTCTGACACCCTCCAAACTTGAATGTGAAGCTGCGGCACAGTCTAGAGGATCTTTGTTATTTCCCCGAACGAAATGTTCTGGAAGGTGTCCAAGATTCTACTGCCAAATCCAGATTCCATGGCATGTGGGCCGTTGGTGTTGCAGAAGGTTTTCACACTATGCGTTTAGCCTGTGCGCTCACATCCAGCCGACTTTACCTGTTCCCAGAGAGGCTCATTGGTGAAATCACCTTGTTGCAGTGCAAAGTCTCAGGACTGCTGGAAACTTATAACATGGTGTGCTGTGAACAGAAGCAGGGCCAGGTTGGAAGGACTGTACACAGACGGAGAAAGACCTGTGTCTGGACCTTTCTAGTTTTAGTCCTTCATGGATTTATAAACAATATGTTCAGTTCCCAGAAAACATATTAACCCCTGTATGGATGAAGAGATGTTAAGATGTGATAAGGAACAGATGAGTTATATTTTCTAGGAATTTCTCCTTACCTGGAAAAACCCTTGGGCAAATATAGGAACATACTAGAATTATGACTTGAACTGTGACAAGCAAATATGCTTAGCCAGAATATGATAGAAAGGATTTGCAAATACTAGGAATATCCCTTTGACGATTTTTATCTCTCCTGTTGCAAATTCACAACTCCTATTTGACTCTGTATCGATCCCGGTGGACTTCATACATATATAAACTCTTTTCTATTATTTTTAAGTGTGTGAGAGATGTTATTTTTCCTTTCAGTTCTCAACTTCTCTTTTTCTGTTTTTTTTTTCCCTCTCCTTTGAACCAAAACATGTCCTTATACACTAGAGAAGCAAAATATCAAAAGCAGACTTTGAGCCAAGTGTTTTTCTTTTCCTTCCAGTCACTTAAGCTTTCTTGGACTGTCTTTCTGGGTTGGAATACTGCTTGAATAACTATGTGAATTATGAAACAAATGCAGACCTGTTCTTTGGTGACTGAGCTTGTGTAGGGAGGTAGATCAAAGTGACTGGAAGAACAACAAAGACCCAAGAGAATCGGAATGCATAGCGAACATATGTGGAAAATATATCACAAACTTTAGAAGTCTGCACTGTAATATTAGCAGCTGATACTTGTGTAGTGATTTTGTTTCTAATGTGCTTTTACAAAGTCTGCTAGCTCAGGACCACCCTAAAGGGAATGGCTGGACAGCCATCATTGTTTTGTTTCTTTGCAAAGAAGTGCATAGGAGACACAAAGTGCTTAAGCAATCCTCCCTGTGTGCATGGGAACTAGTATTTGAACCTGGTTCTTCTGAATTCAAATCCTTGCCTCTTCTGTCTTACCACAAACTCCACCTGTTTTGCTTATTCTGCAAAGGGGTGTGAGCAGGATCACACCCCTTCAGTTAGCAGGATCCCAGGCTGCTGATTTTGCATTCCTGGGCCTTGTCCAGCCCCACACCCTCCATCTGCATAGTACAAATGCTTTTTTTCATGGAAGAACTCCAGACAGGGAAATATTTTGGTGCCAGTCTGAGTTAAGTATCAAAACCCTATTTGTGATTTCTGCTTAGGTTATGCTATGTAAAAGATTCCAAAGGTTGACACATGTGAGTTCATTTGGCATTCCTTTTTGGAAGGGAAGATAGAATTACCCCGTCCCAGCTGGGCCCAGCTGCCAGGGCTTATGCAGAATTGATAGTCAGAAGGAGAGCTAGCAGAGAGCTCTGGATCTGATTTCAGTGGTTCCACCTCAAATGGGATTTTTTTCCATTGGTTTGGCAAGAGCCAGCTGGATTTAAAGTGAAATTAAACTGTGGACCCTGGGGGACAGCGCAGGAAATTAGAAATGACAGTTGCTCATCTCAATAGCAACATCTAGTCGAGAGGCCTCATCCAGGGACCCCGGTATGCGAGGAATGGGGATCCATTGGCGTCTAGTTTAGGGCCTTTGGGGAAAGTTGTTTTAAGCAGAGCAGAGACTGACAGAGTTGGTTTTATTTCTTTACTAGACTCGTGATCTTGAATCAATCACATGGCTACTCTGTAAACAGAAGAGTAACAATGCTTGCATTTCAGGTTTTTAATTCTTGGTGTGTGTGTGTGTGTGTGTGTGTGTGTGTGTGTGTATCTGTGTGTAAAGCATTTTATAAACTATGAAGTGCTCTGGAAATAAAGAGTTTATTATAGTTGTCATTACTTGCAGGTTTGATTTCCCCGCAAGAAAAGTGGATAAAGAAACATAGGAAATAAAAAGGGATGCTGGAGAGAAGAAAAAGGAATGGTAGTAACACCATTCAAACAGAAATGTAAGTGTTTTTAAGTACCCGGAGCCATCTTAGGAGACACAAAAATAAGGTTCAGAAATACCACTCTTAATCCAGGGCTTTTGCATGAAATGGCACAAAGCTGATACGGAAAGGGGTAGAGGAGGGAGTTGAAGGAGGAAAGACGCGTAACGGTAATGGAACATTTGCAACTTCCAAGGCATTGTGGAAGATGCCATTATCTCACTGAGCCTTTGCACAAAGCACGGACCAATTCACTTCAGAAAGGAGGAAACCAGTGAACCCAGAGTTACAGACAGGTAGTTAGTGTAGCTAGGTAAATCGGGTCTGATGGAGAAATGGAGTCCCATGTGAGTCAGGGAAATTGGAAACTGCCCTGGGAAATTGAAATGTCCTGAAGCCCAGCTTATACAGCCCATCCTAAATAATTATTAATAAAGCAACTCCTGAGCAGCTGAGGAATTGCTAATTAATTCTCCCTGGTCCCCCTTCCTGAATCACTCCTCCCTGGCTCCTCCAGCCCACCGTTTCCCACCTTTTGGTCATCTCATCGCATCTCCCGATTATACATGTCCAGGATGAGGGGAAATGGACAAGATAAAGGAGAGGAAGGTAAAAGGACAAAGAAAACTTAAGATGTATAGAAGGGAAGGGACTTCCTCATCCCACGAACTCCCCTTCTTCCAGCCGGGAGAAGTCTGTTCTACTGTCCTTTCAATAAAGCTCCTTACTTCCTACTCTAGGATTCCCTTGGCTGGCTTCTCTAGTGTTATACTTCAGCATTGGGGGAGCAGCATTTGTTAAGGTAACTCCTGATGGCATCACCAGTGTCACTGAGCAAGAGCTTGTGGCCTGGTGTAGAAGCCAATACTGTAGCATTGGGTTTTTGCAAAAAGAAAAAAAAAAAAAAAAGCTTTATTGAGCGATTGACTGACTAGCAAGGAGGCCGGGGCTATAAGCTCCAATGTGTCTCTCTGATCAGTTGGTAGTAATTGAATTCACAGGAAGGCAGAGAGGAGAACTGCTGGTTGATTGGATGGCAAATGGCGAGAAGGGTCCCATGTTTCTCTTGGCAGACAGTCTTCTGTGGTGGGAAGCGGGGGGTGGGGGGGGGGAGTTATGTTCTGTGCGGGAGATTCTGAGCTTGTGGCATCATTGATGGGACAATGATGGCATCGGCTCCTGTCCAGTCTTGAAGAGCTGGTTCCAAACCATAAGAATCATCAGTGAAAGGCCTGGAGGCTTTTCCTGGAAGACAAACTTAAGTGTTTCCAAGCTTTAGCCAATTTCTCTAGGATTCAGAGACATTGAGTAACTTGCTCTGGGTCACGTGGTCAGTCAATGACAGAGCTACGGCTTGTCTACCTGCAAACCACCTCCTCACATACAGACACTGAGAGAAAACACCACGTGGAAGTCAGATAATTCACAGGACATGTGATCAAAGGCGTGAAGTCCTGGCATCTGGGTGACCAACTCCACCCTGTTTTCTGGGCACTCTTTCCACTTTATCATTCAAAGTCCTGTGTCCCAGACCCCCCCCCACCCCCACCCCATCCTCCCCTCCCCAGCAAAACTGGGACAGTTAGTCATCCTACCGCTGATAGCTGGTAGGTGGCTTAATCGCTACCAGTTTGGTCATGCTGTTCCCTGGGTGAATGTAAGCAGAACATTACCATCAACTGAGGACTTTCAAGAATGCGATGGAACAAGACAAATCAAGACAACTCTATAATGATGCCCGAAGAGAGATAAAAACAGAAATTGTTCCACGACAAAAATGACTAAACATCTCCCTCTTCTGGCTAACAGGAGCGACTGCTGCTTCTTCTTCAATGATAATTCTAGCCCGGCTTCTTTTCTCCTGCCCACTAACTGTAAATGAAGGTAGTCATTAGATAGTTCTATTTTCTGACACTCCAGCCCAGCACAGGCCTCCCCTGCCTTGGGCCCTCCCACAAAACAGCTAACACAGTTCAGCTCCCTGCCTCATGTCCTCTCTCTGAGGCACTTCATGGTTCCTCATGATGGGAAATGTCCTCAGAGCAGAGAGAGCTAATCCAACTCTAAGTAAGAGCACGGATAGGGCTTGCACAAGGGCAGTGTGTGAAGAGGGGCTACCCCTGCCTTGTGATGTTGTAATTCTCTACATCTGGGCCATCTCTCTAGCTAGTCCAGATGCTTCTCCAGAGTAGAATTGTTCGCTAAAAATAAGTAGCATTGACTGAGAATTTCCATTCGCCAGGCACAGTATGAGGCTCTCTCCATTGACCCGTTATTACATTGACCCCCGTAATGCTCAGTCATACTTGCTGATGGAGGCACTGCAATTCTCATTTCATAAAGGCAGAAGAAGAGGCTGAATGCATCTATGGAAATTGCTCAGAGTTAGATAGTGGCAGAGCCAGAATTCAAAGCTGCTGAGTACAACTCTAGAGCTCTGCAGGCACACACCAAACATCGAATGTTTCGGGAATAAATCAACAAACAACCTGACTTCAAATGAATCAGGGAAGGACTCCGTTAAGGGCTCCTACTATGGGTCAGATGCTATTTTGAATTTTTGACCCTCATAGCAGTGCTATGCAGTTAGTACTACTAGCAATTCCATTTTACAGATAAGGATACTGAGGTCCAAATAGGTATATATGTACAGGGAACTTATAATAAATGTTTTCATACTTTCTTTTTCTTTCTTCACCACAGCCTACAGAGTACCACATTTCACATCACCTATCATGCCCCCCCAGTTCTAATATGTACCGTAATTTTATGTGCCTCTAGGAAAAAACAAAATGCTGCCAAGAACATTTATAAAGTTCTTGAATTGGACCCAGTTTTCAGACGCTAAAACATGAGGAAAAATTGCATTTTAGAATTGATGATTATTTACCCCCATGAAACACCCACAGAATCTCGGGCTCAGAAATGAATACTTTTCTAAAGGTCACAAAAGAGACAAAAGAGGGACTTGAATCCAGATGCTCAGAGCATACTCCTTCTTCAGTGTTATAAATCTGATGGAAATTTGATTTTTTAAATTTAAAGGACAGCTTTTGGTGTGTGTCTGACTCTTTGTTGCCCTGAGAAAGAAGACTTCGGGCAAAGGGGTACTTTTGTTCTGTTTAAATCATGTCTTGTGAAGAGTTGAGTACTTCAAGTGAGTTTTTTTCTTTTTTAATGATCCCTGCCAGCTTGTGAGAACCCCATCCTTCCCCAATTCCAATCCCTAATCACAATATGTAACCCAAGCCAGGTTCCTTTCCTTATGTTTTCAAGTTACCCTACTTTCCCAAGAACACTTCTATTATGCAAGCAATAAGCCTATTAAATATCCTTTTGGTATGTTAGAACAATTCTGAGATGGGTTAAAAAAAAAGGTTTATTTGGGTAAGAAAAAGTTTATTTGGGTAAGAAAAAGTTTCTAGAATTGAGATGCATTCCAGATCTTAGCTGGAATGCCCTATTCCACCACATGTGCAGATTATGTACAGACAGAATTGGAAGTGACACAGAATCAAGGTGACTGGCTGCAGTCAGCATTGGCCTTATACAAGGATGGCCTGATCTGTTTGCAGCCTGTGATTGGCTGCAGCTTAACTGCAGTGATTGGCTGACATCCAGTTGCTTAGTTACAATGGTATACTCTTAAGTTTGGTTATAATTTACTAGCACATCAAGTTAGGTTGCAGTTCTCTGTATCTGGAGGCTGCTTTGGGCCAAAATTTATCACCCAACTACAGAAACAGACCTAGGCCAAACTTATTAATTAAATGGACCTATATGTGCTATTATCAGTCTTGACATTTGAACCAAACCTTGAGTACCGCTTTGCTTTTGCATAGTGACTACAAGAAGACCCTAAGAACAATTCAGCTTAAAGGCCACGTCATCTAAAAGCTACTTATTTTTAACTGAGAAAAATATTCATCCTTTTCTCCTAACTTCTTTTAAAATGAAGAGAGGTTGGGTTCACTAGCTTCCATGTTTAACTGAAAGTGTATAGCCCTCGATTGTGTTTTGCTGGGTTTTCTTCACAAGATTCAAAGCAGAGGTGGCAGGAAGGGATGGCTGTATGCAGGCCAGCTTTCCTGCATGGACCAGGACATAAGAGGATAAAGGCAGGCCAGGGGGAAGCATTCCATACAGCAAGTCACAAGGAAAGAAAAAAGAGCAAAGAGATCAGCTAATTATAGGGAGACAGATTATGAAATTGGAGGGAAAACAAGGACCTTAGAAAGGGGATAAAAAACTACAATGAATTGCAAGAGAGACCCAAATTAAGAAAGGGAAGAGAAATAATGTCCCTCATTATCTTCAGGGGACTGATTCCAGGACACCCATGGATACCAATATCCATGGGTGCTCTAGTCCCTTATTTGAGATGACACAGTATTTGCATATCATCTATGCACATCCTCTTGTATACTTTAAATCATCTCTAGGTTACTTATAATAGCTAATACAATATCACTGCTATGTAAATAGCAGTTCTATTGTTATTGTTTAGGGAAGACAAGAAAACAAGGTCTGTACATGTTCAGTACTGATGCAAACGTTTCGAATATTTTGATGTGGAACCTATGGATATGGAGGGCTAACTTTAATTGAAAAGGGAGGATGGTAAACGGGATAAACAATAATACAAGAAAGTAATATTCTCCTCTTGCTTTTAATGAGGAACCACAAAGTTTTACCTCTTGAAAATTAAAATACACCCACTTCTGGGGGGTGGTTCCAATACGATAAGCTAGTGGCTGCTTGGATACAATGCACCAAGTAATTACAAGGTCTAACCACGCTGTTCCCAACCCTGAATCATTAATCACCATTTCCGATGATGTTGAAACAGTAATGAGAAAGCGCGTACCAATAGTTTCCAGGTCAATTTCAAGCTCTGTTATAAGAGGCAGGGGGAGAAATCGATGGCATATTATTTTGCTGATTCTGAGTCGACATTTCAAACAGCACAGTGTGAAAATATAAAGACAGTGCCCTTTTAAAGGTCAATAGTGATTTTCATTACAATCCCTGATTTATCATTCCGCCCAGAAGATTTGTTCTAGGCTGGGATGTAACACAAGAGTTTGCTCAACACAAGGGAAAATCAAAACAGAAATAGTAATTAAAAAAAATACTTAGCAAGACTTTCTCCTTCTTTACTTTCCCCCTTTGAGCTCAAAAGATAGGTACCTGAAAAGGCAAAATGTTCAAATATTTTGGATTTTCCTGCTTTTTAAAATTTTTTGAGGTTATTTTTATTTTTATTTTTTTTATTTTCCTGTTTTGTCCAAGACATATAATTCTCCGTAACTTCTCTGTGGAAGCTCTGCTCCCAGTAGCTTGAGAGGTCTGGGGAAAGTGCCTTTCAGAGTTTCTCCTTTTGGCATTTGAAAAAACATTCTTTTTTTTTTCTTTAATATTTGTTTTTTAGTTGTAGTTGGACACAATACCTTTATTTTTTTTATTTTTATGTGGTGCTAAGGATCGAACCCAGGGTGATCGAGGTGAGCTCTCTTCCGCTGAGCCACAACCCCAGCCCTTGAAGAAACATTCTTAAAGGACATTAAGAATTTCTTTTTTGTTCTTCTGTCTTCCTCTATCTTGCTTTGCGGACCAGAGAGTATTGCTTCTGGAGATTTCCCCAGGATCTTTAGCAATACAGGAAAAGAACGATTTCAACTCAGGGGACCTTGAATATTCCAGAAAGGGCCATCCTGTGCTGTGACTTCTGCTGATAAAGGCAAGGTTCATATTCCCTCACGCTCTGCTGGAGGTGGAGCACCATCTCCTGTATGCAATCCTAGATGACCAAGCTGTGCATTTGGGTACCAAGCCCTTCTGTTCTCACTCTTGGGGATGAGTATTCCATAACTTTTAAAAAATGCGAGATATATATATATATATATATATATATATATATATATATATATATATATATTTTGGTATCAGTGATTGAATACCCGAGGTACTTAACCACTGAGCCATGTCTTCAGCCCTCCCCCCCCTTTTAAAAAAAACTATTATTTATTTTTTATGTGATGCTAAGGATCAAGCCCAGTGCCTCACACGTACAAGGCGCACGCTCTACTACTGAGCTACAACCCCAACCCCTTTAGCCCTTTTTAATAGTTTATTTAGAGACAGGGTCTCACTGGGTTTCTGAGGGCCTTGCTAAGTTGCTGAGGCTGGCTTTGCACTCACGATCCTCCTGCCTCAGCCTTCCTAGCTGCTTGGATAACAGGCGGTGCTGCTGTGCCTAGCTAATGCAATTTTTAAAGTGAAGCACCTTCACCTCCAAGCAGAGACTTCCAGAGGTTAAATGATTCTGAAATTTAGTGCCATGGGGTCATTTGGTAAATTCTTCAATTTCATCTTGATTCTGAATAAAGGTAAATTTTGATTCTTTAACTACAAATCCCTTTGTTTCAATTCCCAGCTTGTTCCAGAGGAGGGAAGAGAGGGACATTTATTGGACCCGTTGTAGATTCCAAAAGGCTGAATTTCTGGTTTTCCTGAAGGCCTTTGGAAATGTAACGTAAGTAGCTGATGGAATGCAGAGATTTTATGAGGCAGATTATGTCATACGGGCTGGCTTCACTCATTTCCTAAACAAATATCTTTTGAACACCTGGTAGGAGCTATGCCTCCACAATGAGCAAGAGAGATACAATTCTGACCATCGGGAAGTCCTAGTGGAGAAAAAAACCGAAACAAGAGGAAACTGTCGTTAATTGTGCTCATTTCTATGATGGAAACAAACAAAGGGCAACAGAGGTTAAGAGAGACAGAGGGTGACTGGAGAAGGAATGGATTTGCCTAAAGGAGGATCTTATTGTCGTACATTCTGTCATTAATTAAAATTGCCGATGATGTTTGAAGAGAGTAAACAGAGATCACTTGCTCCACGGAATTACAATTTTTAGTCTCCCTCTAATTTGCACAGTTATACTAAGCTTATGACATGTTACCATGCATACAGGTATTCAGTCAATGCAGATTTTTATGTCAGGAAATTTGCTAAGGCTATGGGGATGAACAAGACATCCTTGCCGCCCCAGGGAACCAGCTATCTGTTTGGGAAAGACAGTGATATAAACAAATGATTATAATCTGGTGAGATAAAAGACCCTGAAAAAATAGAGCAGAGAGCGATCCACTGGTGATACAGGAGTTGGGGAATTGGAATGCACCCAAAGCATTTTCCATGGAACAGGAGAGAAATGTGCTAAGGGCAGAGTGTGGCCAGTGTACTGAGGCTCTGGGCAAGCTGGAACATTCAGCCTCCTTCTGAAATAAAAGCTTAGCCTAATTAGAACAAGTTTTCCTCCATGTAGGTGTGATATGTCAAAATATACTCTGCTGTCATGTATATCTAAAAGGAATGAATAAGAAACAATACAAAATAAAGACTCAGTAACCTTAATTTTGCTTTGAAACCCTTCTTAAACTTAATTTATTATTTCCATTTGAAAATAAGCAAACCAATGGTAGAATGAGGCAGGTATGATTACACTACTCGTGTGACTCAGCATCATGTACAGCCAGAGGAATGAGAAGTTATGTTCCATTTGTGTACAATGTATTAAACCGCATTCTACGATCAGGTATAACTAATCAGAACAAATAATAATAAAAAAAAAAGGAAAGAAAAGTAAGCAAACCAAATCTCAGATAGGTTAAGTGACTTGTCCAGGTCACCTCAGTGGAAGGAGGGCAGCCAGGTTAGAATGACCGTGAACATAAAATGGATTTAATTGGCATTGATTTCATTGGTATTGACTTATGGGCAAGGCATGCTTTTCTGCTTTGTGCAGAATTTCTGCTGAATCCCCAGAGAAATACATAAAACCCCACCAGAATTTGCTGGTGGCTGTGGATCTATCTATGCCTCCTAATAAAATTTTTATTTTTTATTTTTTTTTATGTTTTAATCTTTCAAGCGGAGCAATACATTTCATTTTCGGCTAAGACATGACAAAAGTTTAAGAATGAAAAGGAGGGAGACTTAAAAACAAGGAAAAAAAAGTCAGTTTAATTATGATTTTGTTTGGTTTGAGAACAAACAATTTCTTGCTTAAGCTTTTGTTGAACAGAGTAAAAAGGTATTTTCCAAAATATCTCAAACAGTCTTTAGTGAATCGGTCTTGGTGTGTATTTAAGAGGATAATTAGAGAAAAGGGGGAGTTTAAAAGTGACTTATGCACTATCTCCACTAATTATTTTTAATAAGGAGTGATTCTGGGTGCAGAGTATGTTTTTCCCCCCCATTCGCACGTCCAAAGCAGAGGCAGGGTTCTCTGTGTGCTGAGGCGTATCAAAGCCTGGCTGAACCTTCCTTAGCAGGTCTGGTGGTTTGATGTTAGTTCAAAGGAAACTTCCAATCCCAATGCCTTTTAAATTTCTTTCTGCAAAATCAATTAAATGGGAAAAGCTAATATAAACCTCTCTCTATCTCTGTATGTGAATGATACACCAAGCTGTTTCTCTCCAAAGTGGTCTTGGGAAATGTGTGTTTTTCTCGTGTGTAGCATACATCTATATGATGTTTCAAATATGATTCAGTCTTGAAAAGATGGATGAAGAGTATGGGTGGGTGCTGCTGTTGGAGGGCTCAGCTCTCCATGTCTGTGTCTGACCTCACAGGGCACTGTGGGATGTTGAATGCATGAATTCTATGTCTTAATTTTTTTTTTCCCACTGAAATTTTCTGAAGTACACTAGTAAGCATGTCATCCCCTCTCTTCCACACAAATAAAGAAAACATCTTTCACTTGATCTTTGGGTCCTGCGGGGTCTGGCTCCTTACTCTTCCCTAGGTCCACCTGTGACCCTCGTCACTCTTGTATTTCTTCCACTCTTCCTACCCTTTCTGCACTGTGTAGCACTTGTTACCACTTAGACCTCTGTTCTCATCCCTGCTGTAGGTAAGTCTTCCCTGATGTCTCTGAATAGCTCAAATCTTCTATCACCTGTCCCCATACCACTGTTCACCTTTCTGGGTGGTGCTGTCACTGTCGTTATAGCTTTGCATTTATTTGTGTGAGCAGTTAATTAATATCCATCTCCTGTACTAGACCGTAATCTCCATGAGGACTGAGACTGGGTCTGTTCTTGCTCATTCTCACATCTCCTGTGCCAAGCCCAGAGGTGTTGCTGGTGTTCAATAGATTTCTTTTTGCCTGAATGTGTAAGTGAACAACAAAATCAGTGAGTTTTAGGAAAAGTTGGATAGAAGCAGGGTGGTATAGTGGAAAGAGCACTGGCCTGGTGTCAAGAGCCCAGCACTCTATGCTGATTAAACCAGTAAACTGATTATTGATTTTACCTTCTATTAGTTAAGCACAGTGAACAATTATGTTGGTGAGAAGAATAAGAGGCTGTCTTTGATCTTGAGGGTCTCACAGTCCTCAAGGAAATAGACATGTAAATTTGTCCTTAGAATATGTTTGGTAGGTACCATGATGGAAGCAAAAAAGTCCTGGTGTGTGTGTGTGTGTGTGTGTGTGTGTGTGTGTGTGTGTGTCTGCCTGCGCGCACACGCACGCATGCATAAACAGTAGCATTAACATTGGCTTGGGGAGTTTGGTCAGGCGTCACGGAGGAAGCGCCTTCCATTTTGGTCAGAATGGTCAGGATGCCTTCCTGAGCTACACTGGCTGGAAAGTAGCACACCCCATTTCCCAGACTCCCTCGCAGCTAGGTTTCCAAATGCCATTTAGGTTTCTCCATCTAGATCCGACAGCTCATGATATGGAAGATGGACGGAGGTGGAAGCATCTCCCTGCCTCCTTGGCTGTTTGTGCCAGTAAGCCCAGTCACAGAGAGCTTTCCCCACTCTGCAGCAGTGTTCTGGTGCTTTCTGTCTAGTTCTGAGGGTGGTGGCAGGCAGTCGCAGCTGTGATGACTCCCCTATCCTTGATCTGCAGGCTTAGTGGTATATGTCTTTGCATTCCACTGTTTTAGGGGTGGCCTTCTGACTGTCCTCATTTGTGGAGGCTCAGCCTACACCCTACTCTTCCAGCCTTTGAAGAATCTTGTATGAGTCAGTTTCCCTGGATTAAATCCCTTTGAATTAAAATAACTGGAATGGTGGCTTCTGTTTCCTTCCACTGAACCCTGACACATAAAAGGCTAGTGTGCTGTATGAGGTGGTTGGTACAGGACTTTTCATTCATTGATTTATTCTACAAATACTTTCTGGGCATCTACTATGACCAGAAATTGATTACATAGTAGACTACGCTGGGCACTTGAGGATATAATGGTAAATAAGAGTATACAGGGGAGGAGATAAAAATAATTAAAAAACATTTAAGGTAATTACATGTGGTGATAAATGCTATGAAGGAAATATAAAAGAAGTTGAGACAAAGGATAATTGAGTGGGAGGAGAAGAATTTGAGCAGGTAGAAAAGATGTGTCTGAAGAGGTGACAGTTGAAGAAGCAATCATGTGAATTGTGTGTGTGTGTGTGTGTGTGTGTGTGTGTGTGTCCATATGTAGAGTGGCAAGATCATTGTAGGCAAATGAACAGCACAGGTAGAGGGTCAAGGCTATGTTGTATGAATGTGGTATTGCTGGATCAAAGAGGAAAACTTTTTAAACTGGCTGGGTAAGATCAAGGTGACATTGTAAAGCTGGTGATTTGTTGCTAGCATCTCTTGTTGGCTTTTCAGGCTCATTCTCTTATCCAAATAGCTCCTTGCTCAACACTTCAGAAAACTTCTGCTGCCCATTCAATCAACTCATTCATGCAACAAATATTGAGCCCTTGCCACATCTCAGGGCAGTGATGACATTGAGGATAGATGTGAACATAAATTAAGACATGGTATCTGCCCTTGAAGAGCTCACAGGCTCCATCTGGGCCTCCCATGCTCCAGGCATTAAAAACATTACATCCATTCCGTTCTCATTCAAATACGTAATAGAGTGGCCCCACCTTCAGAACGCAGCTGACCTGCTGACCCAGTTCCTAGAAATATGCTAATGATTTCATGATGTGCTCTACCTTCTTAGTGTGTGAGTTGTCAACATGCAGGTTTTGTTGGCATTCAGCAGGACTTTACTACAGTCCAGGATCTAGTCCGCAGCTTTGCAAACTCAGAAACCTGGTTGGCCAAGGGCACCTGAGTGTTGATTCATCTTTCTGGGATGGGCACTCAGAAAGACAGTAATGAATAAAACCAGAAAATCATCTTCTTCATCTCCATTGAGAACTGTAAATGTCAAGGGAACTGGCCACTGGACTCTGAGCATATCCTGACCCAGATTATTCTTTCCCTGAAGGCATAACTACCCAGGAAAGCAAATCAGAGTTTTCTTGGTAAACGTGGATTCAGTGCTTGGGTGGTGAGTATTAAATGATATGGGTTCTGCTTTGTGTTCTTCCCCATCAAAGAAGCACCTGCCATAGGGCTCCCTGGGCTGTGTCCACACCTTGTTCCGTGGCTTTCTTTTCTCCATACTCCTGTGGTTGATCCTTCCCACTTCTGATTAATAGCTCTTTGGACGTGTAAACAAAGGGATGGCAACCATATGCTGACCTTGCTATCAGTCTCCTGCTGTGTGCAAGGCAGACATTACTAATTGATCATGACTTTCCTACTGGGCTCAAAAGAGAGCAAAAAAAAAAATCCTTATCTGCACAGCACTCCTGGGGAGCAGTCATTTGAATGGAATTGGCATGTAGGATGTAAATAATGTCTCTCCCTGGGTCATAAATTAAATTTGGTTAGAGTCCATTCTCACAGGTTATGACTTACGTACTGATGCCGTGTCATTGACAGAAGGCAGATCCAAATTCTTGGTGGGGAGTGTGGCTTCATGATTGTCCTTCATGATATATTTATAATTTTGTTAGAACACTCAATGTTTTCATTCATTATCCCATAAACATCCACTGGGAACTATTCAATGCCAGGGTCTGGCTTGTACTGATGAGCCCTACTTACAGGAGGCTTAGAATTTAGTGGTCTAAACCTAGCAATAGTCAGAACTTGAAGCAGATTATCTGCAAAGTCAATGCTAAATCCGGTGTTTCCCCAGAGGTACCTGTCCTCCTGCAGGGCCCAAATGGAACTTGGAGACAATGGTACCCAAATTATGGCTCAATTACTTTCAGCTTATCAATTTGATTTTCTCTTTTGATTTGTGTTCTGCTGGACCCATGCTTATTTACAAAATATTTTAATCAGCTTTTTTTGTTGCTGTGACTAAAAGACCCAACAAGAACAATTTTAGAGGAGGAAAAGCTTATTTGGAGGTTCACAGTTTCAGAGGCTCAGTTCATAGACAGCGGTTCCATTTCTCAGGGTTCAAGGTGAGGCAGAACAGAACATCAGGGTGGAAGAGGGTGGTGGAGGGAAGTAGCTTACATGATGATCAGGAAGCAGAGAGTAAGAGAGAGGTCCACTTGACAGATACAAAATATGTACCCCAGAGGGCTGCCCCTAATGAACCACCTCCTCCAGCCACAACCTACCCACCTTCAGTTACCTCTCAGTAAATCCCATCACTGATTGCATTAAGGCTCTCATAACCCAATCATTTCTCCTCTAAACCTTGCATTATCTCACACATGAGCTTTGGGCGACACCTCACTCCCAAAACATAATACAAAATTCTGTAATGGTGCCCGAGCTTAGCTCTTGAAACACAGGGCTCTTAGAATGTTTTTAATGATTGCACTATAGTTATACATATTATTGGGGTTCATTTTGATGTAATCATACATGCATGGAATATAATTTGCTCCACTTCAGTATCCGGTGCTTCCTCTCCTCCTACTCCCCATCTCCTATTCTATTGGTTTTCCTTCTGCTCATTTATAGTCTTTTTAAATTGGTGCTTTAGAGATTCACATAAAGGTGCAATTCACTGTGGTACATCCAAATGAAATTTGGACAATTTCATTCCACGTTTTCTCCCTTTTCCTGTTTTTTTCATTATCCCTCTCTATTCCCTTTCTCAATCCCATGCTCTCCTTTCTATTTTCATGGGATTCCCTTATACCCATGTTTACCCTTGTGCCTTATTTTGGTTTGGCTTCCATGTAGGAGAGAACACAGTCAACCTTTGACTTTCTGAATCTGGCTGATTTCAGTTAGCATGATATTCTCTATTCCATCCATTTACTAGCAAATTCCATAATTTCATTCTTCTTTATGGCTCAGTAAAACGCCATTGAAAACAGGGGCTTTGGGGCTGGGGTTGTGGCTCAGCGGTAGGGTGCTCGCCTAGCACACGTGAGGCCCTGGGTTCGATCCTCAGAACCACATAAAAAGAAATAAATAAAATAAAGGTATTGTGTCCAACTACAACTAAAAAATGAATAAATAAATAAATAAAATAAAACAGGACTTTTAATGAAGGGACGGCCTTGTGTCCCTTTACCTTTCAAAGGCAATGGTGGAAGCAAAGGTATTTAAATTATCTCCCACCACCCAGCAATATCTGTTAGGATGTAATAAGAGGAGGCGATGATTCCATTCCAGAAGTAAAAAGTGGGAGGACCAGCAAAAAGGAGTCCATTAGGAGGAAGCAAATAATCCAAAGGGAAGGAACTGAGCCTGCTGAAGGGGAGGGTTAGCTGAGAGGATTGAGAAGCCGGAGAGCCAGTGTCGCTGCAGCCCTCTGCCTGCCTCTTCCCTGTGGATGAGACTCACATGTTAAGGCTAATGGGTCAGGGAAGGTTCCACACAGGCAGTGCTGCCTGCTGCTTCTCGGAGCTCCCACTGTGCAGCTTCTGCTTCCAGAGCTGAGCTCTAATTCTTGAGAGAGGTGTCAGACTTCTCCAGAGTCTTGTGGTGTTCTCCTGGCGACGGGAGGCCTGTGCTCAGATCTTGCAGCTGGGGCCTGTCTACCACCAGTTTTCTTCCCTTCACTTCCTCCTGGAAAAATTTATTCTTGCAAACAATGGGCCTACTTTAATGTCAAAGAAGGAAGTAAAGGAGGAGAAAGGAGGAAAAGGAAAAGCAGAAAGAGGCCTTGTAACAGAATGTCAAGAGTTTGGGGTCAAATGTCTTTTGCAGTTACTAGCTTTGAGTTGCTGGACGAGCTATTTAACCTCTCCAAGCTTCGGTCTCTTCCTCCTCCACACTGAGATCATTATTGTGCTGATTGCAAGGGGCTGTAAACGAGGCATGATACATAAAGTGTCATGCCCAGGAGGCAGATAAGGAATCAAAAATGGTGTCTGTGCCAATCATCCTGCTCACGCTGATGCTGTAGCTGACAGCTGTCTCTAGAGTCTTCAGTTTTGTTATCTTAACAGGCGACCTACAGGATCCCTTCTTTTGCTGCCATTCCGAGAGTCTATGCTTTCATGATTAAGAGAAAAGAGAAATAGTTATTTTGGTCAAGGATGGACTGCATATATAATGATGGCCCCATAAGATTATATTGCCTGGTGACCTCATAGCCATCTTAGTCCGGGTAACTACACTCTATGATGTTTGCACAATGACGAAAGCACCTAGTGGGCACATTTATCAGAGTGTTTTCCTGTAGTTAAGTGATGCACAATTGCAGTAGGTTTGATATAAAAGTACAACGGACATTTGTATAGCTCATCAGGTTTGCAAGTCACTTTCATATACACTTTGCATTAGAACCTTGTAGTGGTGATTCAGTGGTTAGGGGTGATTATCCCAATGTACAGACAAAGAAACTGAGGGACAAGTGAGCTACTCAAGGACATGAAACTAGTGGGATCCGGACTTATCTTTCTAACAGTGTAGGACTGCATTTGAAGTCCCCGCCTCCCCCCGCCCCATTGCATATTTGTACCCCTTCATTTTTTCTGACATCCTTTTGTCTGCCTCGAACATTCTCTTCTGTTGAAATAACTTCCAGATTCTATCAGACCTGTTTTGTCCTCCTAGAACATGCAGTGGGTATGTACGGCTCTCACAGTCTGCATTCCCATGTGACTGTCTCTTCTGCTGCACCGAGGCTCTCTGAGAGAGAACCCAGGTTTTATTTATCTTCAGATTCCTCATTCCTGTCACATCATTAGACACACAGTAGGTTCTCAATAGATTTTCAACTAATGAAGGAGTATACATAATGCTCATTACACATCAGCTGGCTGGGCAGAGAGTCACTGATGTAGTCTGAAAATACAGTCACCTAGGTAGCTATGGGGGTTGGTTCCAGGACCCCTGTGGATGTCAAATCCTCATATGCTTAACTACTTTATTATATAAAATGGCACAGTATTTGCATATCACATACCTACATACTCCTGTATGTATACTTTCTTTATTTTTGGTGTTGGGGTTCAGACCCAGTGCCTTGTGCATGCTAGACAAGTGTTTTGCCACTGAGCTACACCCCCAGCCCCTCCTACATATTTTAAATTATTTCTAATAACACAGTTACTATTTAAATGGTGTTAGTCTTATTTATGGAATAATTATAAGGGGAAAAGTTTCTGTATGTTCAATATATGTGCAAATTTGTTTTGCAAATATTCTCAACCAAAGTTTGTTGAATCCGTTGGATGCAGAACTCACAAATAGAGAGAACTGACTGTATAGGGAAATCAATTTATTTTGAAAGGTCCTATATGGAAGTTTCTATGTGTTCAATATATGTTCAAATTTGTTTTACAAATATTTTCACCCTAAGGTGGGTTAAATCTGTTGGATGCAGAACTCACAAATATGGAGAACTGACTGTATAGGGAAATCAACTTATTTTGAAAGGTTCCATGTGAATTATTTTTTAAAAATTTTAAACAAGACCTCAGTCTTTGGAACGTCTATAACATTTTTGAAAACCTACTAAACATTACATTCTACTTTCTTGGAAATTTTGATTGGTGGCCATTTTCAAGGTGACTTGCGGAACCATAATTACACTTGAAGAGTTAAATTCGATGACTATCACTCAATTCCAGGCATACCACAGATAGAGACTAATACAGAATTATGTGTTGTGATGCATTCATTGGAGACTTTGCTTCTTTAAGGCCTGTTTTTATTTCTTTCTCATCCTGGGCTTATGGATCATTTATTTTATCCCCTAAAGTTTCAGTCTGGTGGTTGTTTTAGACTACTTTGATAGGATTTTAAATGTCACCAGCTCTGTGTAGGAGGAGACACTTCAAGGTTAATGAGAACCCAGACCACATTGAGTGTAAATCCAGTCCTCTGGATTGACAGCCATGGGTGACAGAGACTGAAGATTCCTGTGCACAAATAATGGGGGCAGCTTGACCTTTACCTGTGGAAGAAAATGAGCTGACTCATCCTGAGCCAGATAGAGTCCTGCTGAGATTAAAGCTTCAGGAAGATCAGCCGGGGATTAAGTTGTGATGGTCATAACCAAGAAATTGGAGAGCTGGAAGGGACCTGGTGGGGATCTTTTGTGTATGTGTGTGTACGTGTAGATATATAAGGTGTGTGTATATGTGTGCGTGAGTGTGTGTGTGTGCATGGATATATATATACACATACATATAGGTGTGAGCGTGTGTGTGTGTGTGTGTGTGTGTGTGTGTGCATGTGTGCTCATCCCTTCCGTTTGAGGCGGCAGGAACACTTGCAGAGATACACCCAAGGCGTCTGTGACTCCCATGGGAGGGCGTGTGAAATGTACTGCTCATGTGCACAACATCCACCACCTGCTCAAATAAGGCCCCAGAAAGGAGGAGCCTTTCTTCCCCATTCTTCACTGTCTGTTGAGGGGAGGAATTTTCATTCTACTTGTAGAAGCTCAGAGGTGTGCATGCCATTCCCTCCTCATGCCCTCAGCAGCCTGGCTCCCTGCCTGGCAGGAGAGACTTCTCTGACCAGGGAAGGAGCCCGTGTGTTCCTCGGAGCGCTCCCTGGGTTTCTCTCCAGCTTCGTGGATGTCTGGTCTGTGTGACTGGACAGGATATTGGACTCAGAAGGGCCTTGGCTTCATGCTTTGCTATTGTCCGTTTAAAATTTCTAACAACTTTTGAACTCTTTAAAATTTCCCTTTTGCATCGATCTTTGCAAACTGAGCAGCCAGTCCCACCAATAGCACACTTTTCTGCTTTCTGTAAAGGAGAGAACTCTAACCTTGCACAGGGAGGCTTGCCGTTTTGTGGGGGGATAAATTTCAATTTAGGGGCATGTTTTGGGAAGCCCATTTGGCCAGAGAGCCAGATTTGCTGCTCACCAGCTTCCGCAGCGTGTCAGGTGTCTGGGAGGCAGCGCTGCATGTTGGTTACAAGTGGGACCACGGCGACCACTGCCACCACTGCCAGGAACGCATCCTGGTTCTGCACTTGCATGACCTTGGCAAATGATTCCACTCTTGTACTTCAGTTTTCCATCCTGTGGAGCGTGGGATATGCTTTTAAATGATTTAACATTGTTGTGGTTTGGATGTGAGGTGTCCCCCAAAAGCTCATGGTGAGACAATGCAGGAGCGCTCAGAGGTGAAATGATTGGATTGTGAGAGCTGTAATCTAATCAGAGGATTAATCCATTTGGTGGATTAATAATCTGAATGCATTAATGGGTGGTAACTTTGGCAGGTAGGGCAAGGCTGGAGGAACTGTGTCACTGGGGGCATGTGCCCCTTGGGAATTATATTATTCTTGGCTCCTTGCACTCAAGCTCTCCCTGCTCCTGGCTGCCATGAACTCTGTAGCTTTGCTCCACCACGCCTTGGTTTTGTGCCTCATCTCGGGCCCAGAGTTATGGTCAGCTGAATATGGACTGAACCCTAGAAATCATGAACTCATACTTTTTCTCCTCTAAGCGGTTCTTGTTGAGTATTTTGTTACAGCAATGCAAAGCTCACTAACAGACGTATCTCAGTGCTTGTGGTGCCTAGAACACAGTAAGGGTTACTAATAATTGCTATTATAATTCCCTCACCATGGCTCCTCAACCTTATTTCTTGCTTGATTTGGATTTCAGAAGGGGAACATAGGGAGTTATTTATTGGGTTCTATAAAACTCCAGCAAATCCTTTATCTCAAAAAAGAACCACAGATAGATTTTTTTTTTTTTTTTTAAAAGAAGACTCTGTCCCTGCCCTCAGGGACGAGAGCTTTCTAAGCATTAACCACTAAATCCTTTAGAATCAGCGGTGACAGATGACCCTTTCTCATTTTAAAAAGAAGTCTCCTTTATCATTGCCTTTGTGACATTCTCCAAGGGCACAGGGCTGGGTATTGCCTTTGCTAGACAACGACCACTAGCATGTACCTGGAGGATGGGGTACCTATGAGAGATCTGGTTTTCCACCTTATGAATCAGGTGCAGTGCAGTGTGGGAACACCGCCGTGAGCCTGTGGCAGGCTTAGTCATTATTCTCTGATCTCTGAAGGGGAGACTATTCTTTCACACTGTTCTGGGTCTCAAGAAGCGGGTGGGCTAGTGAGGCAAACAAAATGGGGCAGTCAGTGATTGGAGGGTGTGTGTGTGGGGGGGTGGTGGCAGGAGCAGAGAGGGAGGGGTACTCTGTGCTGCAGAAGGGGCCAGCAGGGCGAGCCTCAGACGGGTTACCCTTGAAGAGCAGTTTCCATGGTGGATGTGTGTGTGTGTGTATGTGTGTGTGTGTGTCTTTTATGAAAAGTAAGGTGAATGTAAAGATATTAATAGGCAGATACAGTCTGCTCTCATGGTGCCAATTGCTTCCATTTTGGACTCATTGAAGTTGTAAATGAAAATCTTGATTTAAACGCTCTTCCCAAGAAAGGCTCCCTGCTCCTCCTTTCTCCCCAGAATGCCCATTGTGTTTCTTCAAGACCATCCTCACCCGTGAGTCCTATATCTTCTCTGGGAGTTTATTTCTGGCAAATAGTTTTCTAGACAACCATGAAGGGCCCAAATTCTTAACAGCTTCCAGTGGCTTTGAGGGGCTGTGGTGGAGATGACATGGGGGAGTGGGAAGGAAGGACGGTGATTCAGCAGAGGCCAAGCAGGCTGTCAGACTGGAGGGCCTGAGACGCGCTCGATGGGGACACCACCCACAGCTGGAGCCCTCAGCCGGAAGCTTCTGAGGAAGGAATCTACTCCTATGGGCAGAGGCTGCAAAAGGCAAAGACAAAACTCCTCAAAAAGAGTCCCAGATGTGGCCACAGAGCACCTTCTCCGTTGAAACCCTTTGTGAGTGAAGTTGGTAAGGTCTTCACTGTGTCCCACTCACTGATGTGAAGACGGCGTGGTCTTGTGAGGAGACCTGGGCCTGTGTCCCATGCGGCTATAGATGTCACATGGGACTATGAGTGGCTTCTGGAGTCTCAGTTTCCCATATCTGTAAAATAGTACCCCAGGGTCATCTTAATCCCAAATGAGATGCCTGTAAACTGTGAAGCACTTTGGGTCTTTTTATTCCACATCATTATGTATTTATTCCACATCCTGGGTCAAGTATCGAACGTACATAAAACCAGGAAGAAACCAGACCAAATCAAACAGAAACAAAGCAGAAGAAAAAGTAGAGGCTTTCTTTGAAGCTAATAAGGACTTGGAGGGCTATGACTGTCATTGCCCCCCTTAGGTGCAAAAGCGTTGAATTAATTGGCAGAAGCACTAGTTCGGAGGCCTGTGTCAAAACTAATAGAAGAGCTGGGTGCGGCGGTTCACGCCTGTAATCCTAGTGGCTCTGGAGGCTGAAGAAGGAGGATCATAAGTTCAAAGCCAGCCTCAGATAGTTTTTTTTTTTTTTAAAGAAGTCTCTGTCCCTGCTCTCAGCAACTTGGTGAGGCCATAAGCAACTCAGTGAGACCCTGTCTCTAAATAAAACATAAAAAAAGGGCTGGGGATGTGGTACAGTGGCTAAACACCCCTGGGTTCAAATCCTGGTACAAAAATAACACCAAAAAAACCCTAATAGAGGAAATGGTGAAATAATTTTGGTGGAAATTCATTATTTTTATTTTTTGGTAGTGGGGATTGAACTCAGGGGCACTTTGAAACTGTGCTATATCCTTGACCCTTTAATTTTTTTTTTTTTTTAATTTTGAGCCAGGGTCTCACTAAATTGCTGAAGGCTGGCCTATCTGCAACGTGTCAGAAAAAAGGCTCATACTGCAGACCTCGTAGACCACATCTGATCATGTAGCCAAGACTACAGTTTGACTTTTCACCCTCTTTTCTGATAAAATTCGCTTTCTCCTTAATGCAAGGTGCAGAGAGGATGCTTCTCTTTGATTTAAAATGTAATAGAGTACTGCCATGGCTTAGGACTAATAAGTTTATCCCCTAGTCACTGATCCGATACACCCATGCCCATTTTTTAAAAAAAATATTTATTTTTTAGTCATAGGTGGACACAATATCTTTATTTTATATCTATGTAGTGCTGAGGATGGAACCCAGTGGCCTCATGCATGAAAGGAGAGCGCTGTACCTCTGAGCCACACACCCAGCCCCCGTGTCCATTTTATACTCATTCCATTCACTTCACTTTATTTGAACTCAACTAAATGTAATTCAATTCAATTTGGTTAAAAAAAAAAGTCCTGAGCATTTGCTAGGTGTGCAGGGACCAAGGATGACCAAGGTGCTACATATACTCTGCTTCCTGGTGTTGACATTTCCCCCTGTGGCCACTGGGTGGCAGTGTGTCACAGTAAATGTTCATTTCGTGGTCCTGTTGGATTGGTCCTCCCCCAGGCCTAAGGCTCAGAGACTGTGGCTTCTTCCTCGGATTTGTTTAATGCACACTTCCAAATTGAACCGACAGCTGGTATTAGAGCCGTGCGTGTGCAGTATATGTGCTTAATTATACTGTGGAATTAAATTGAAAAGGGTGAGAATGTGGTTACATGTGTATGTTTCCAAAGCCTGCTCCAGAGTTCACAGCTTCTGCCTGGGGCTCAGTCAGGGATGAGGAACCCGCAGAGAAAGCGGAGGGAAGCCGCAAACCCAGCGGCAGCTGGTATCGAAACGCAGTGGTGCAAAGGTTGCTTCCCGGACCACTGGCAGCCACTGCCCTGAGGTGGCTTATCCTACCCACCTGCAGCCCTAATGCTCTCCTCTGCTCCCTGCTGGGTTGCTTCCTGGGACCCAGCACCACCCCTCAGAACTTCATCTCCTAGCATCATGGACTTACCACGGGGGACTACCCACAGAACTCTGAAAATGTGTATTTGCTAGGGACTTTGGAAAGACCTTCATTAGACAGAGCTGTGACATCTAGGGGTATCTCTGAGGGTACAGTTTTGGGCACAGAAGAGTCAATGGGAATAATCACAGTAGTGAAAAGACCTTCATCGCATCTCTCCACAGCATCCCTTGTAGTAGGTGTTCTGTTGATGTTGAATGCCACCAGGGATGGGGAACTCAGTACTTGCTAGCAGGTCCTTTCCTTCTTGAAGGGAAGGAAATGGAATTATTTACAATTTTTAAATTTTCTTTGAGCTGAAATCTGAACTCCTGTGGGTTTCAACTGAGGGTGCTTGTTTTTACCCCTAGGGTCATATAGGGAGGTGGGTCCCATGAAATTGCACATTCTGGCTTGGTATATCTGGAGGAGGGCCAGAGATTCTGCGTCTCTAGCAGGCTCCCAGGAGATGCTGATCTTCCCAGTTCAGAGACCACACTGTGAGCAGCAAGGAATCTTTGGACTTATGAAATTGTCCCTGGGCTCAAATTCTGGCATTACTGTCTAGCTCTGCGACCTTGGAAATGTTCCCCAAGTTCTGATTTGTAAAACGGAGGTCATAGGCATGAATGAATAATGCCTCATTCATTAATTATGAGAGCTAAAGGAAATCATGAGTTTGTAGCTGCTGGAAAGGCTTTCAGCTGCCAAGTAGAAAAAACCTGATTGATATTAGTTTAAACAATGGGAGTTGATTTTTCTTGCAAAACAAAGAAATCTGGAGGTAAGTGGAGCTGGCATTTGGTCATCTGGTCAATGATAAAATCAAAGCTCCAAGGTCTTTATATGTTCTGCCCTTCACCTTCAGTGTGTTGAATTTTCATTTTCATACTTGTTGCCACATGGTCACGAAATGGTTGTCACAGCTCCAGCATTATGTGTGTATTCAAGGAAAGAATAAAGGGAGAAATATTAGTAATGATCATGTATTTTTAATTTTTATTTCCTTTTGTTCAGTGTCGGAGGTTGAGTCCAAGGTATAATACATACTATGTTATTGCTTTAATACTGAGTTATACCTCCAGCCTAGGCCTGGCTGACTTATCAGGAAAGTAAAACACTTTCTGAGAGCTCCCCTTATCCCTAAACAGATTTTTTCTTATGTCTCATTGGTCAGAGATGGGTAACATAACCACTCTTATTTTAAAGGGATTAATATGTATATATATATATATGTTGTAGTTGGACACAATACCTTTATTTTTATTTATTTATTTTGATGTGGTGCTGAGGATCAAACCCAGTACCTTGCACTTGCTAGACGAGTGCTCTAATGGCTGATCTACAACCCTAACCCCTTTTTAAGGTTTCTTAGTATAAAAAATTACTGGCACAATGGAATGGAATTGTTATGATTCATTGGGCTGAGCGCATTGCTATTCATCTACTCCAAATTGCAGTTTTACTGGCAAAGAAGACATGGGGGATAACATTGGGGAAGTAACTGTGGTTTTTAGAGCAAGTCCATAAATTCTGACACTCCTCCTTTTAGGGGACCGGATCTAGGTCTTTTTCCCTCAAGTCCCATCAGAAGAGGATGAGAAAAGTAACTCTTTGTGTGATTCTGGAGGCTGGGTCATGATGGTCATGCATCTTCTACACTGTTTCCTAGAACACTGGCCCTCAGAACCCTCAGAAGCTCGACTCACCTGAGACCACCATGGTGTGAAGAGCCAAGTGGCCCAGAGAGGGTGCATGTAGGTGCTGTGGCAGGTGGTCTTGGTTTATCCATCATCCCTGCCCACGTGCACAGAGGTGGGGGATCAAGCCTGCAGATGACACCATTCCCTGACGGTTGTATTGTCCTAGCACTGGGCATGAGATAAGCCATTCTTGCTGTGACCTGTGAGAATTCCTGACCTACAGAATCTGTGGGTATAATTCAAGGGTTTTTGTTTTAAACTTCTAAGTTTGGGGGATAAGTTTTAACTTAGTAATAGCAACTGGAAGAGTAACTAATAGAATTAGCAATGGATGCTTCCCACAGTGCCTGCAGAGGGTAGATGCTCAACTATGTTACTCGTTAAAACTTTTCTTCGGTGTCTCCAAAACCGTTTAGTATCTTGGCACTCATGATCCAACTAAGCAAGTCAGGCTGAATATCTTAATTTCTTTTTGGTGTTTCTTACTTGAGTGGATTTCATTTTTCTTGCCCTCTCCTGCTTTCCTCTGATGATATGCCAGATGACATTCACCTTTGTTGAGGTCTGGTCTCCAAAACCAATGATAATAACAATTGGGGTTTGTTAAGTGACTATTATGGGCCAGGCCCTTTGATGAGCACATCACCCTCTAAGGCAGGTGCTTATACTCAGCTGATACTTCAGGAAACTGAGGTACAGTGGGGATAAATACTTGCCCAGTGTCACAGAGGTAGTAAGTGGTAGGTGCCAAACCATCTAGCCTAGTTGTTCCTCATCATGGACAGCAACATGTTGGCTATGTTTGGCCCAGTGTGGGCCAAACCATGCTCTCTGGATTCTGTGAGGTGGGTGAGGAGTGGGGAGGAGAGAGATTGCATTTATAGACTGCTCAATATTTACCTCGCTGGAAATAGAGGAGGCCATTTGGAAGACGGCCAGCCTCTTCTCCCAGCCGGGTATCTATTGAGGCCTGTCCAGTTGAGTAATAGCAAAAGTTTAGCTCCCTTTGAGCTGTTGGTTTCTAACTTGCTTTCTTGATCAGACCTTCTCTTCCCTTTCCCCTCCTTGACTAGTGATGGGGTTATGTCCCAATAAAACCATCATGAAGTTGAAAATATTGTATGTTGAAAATGGATTTAGTTGCCTGATTCCAAACGATGTAACCGTCTGTAATCATCGTATTCTACAAGCATCATGGCAGGGGGTGGTTCTAAGGTAGGTTTTGAGGTGGATTTAGACCCAACCATCCTTGCAGTTCTCCTATGCCAGCAGCAGCATGTTGGTCTTATCTTTCTTGGTGGTCCCAAGACCACCTCCACAGCTCCAGGAGCATGTCCCTGTCCACCCAGCAGGAAGCAGGAAGGGGCTGGCAGTAGCCCACACCGAGCCTCCCCTTCCTGTTACTGTCTGTTACTAGGGATCAGATTCTTTCTTAGAATCTCCCAGAAATCTTGCCCTCCCCATTCATGGGCCAGAATAGGTCACATGTCTGTGTAGATGAATTGTTGGCCATGGGAAACAGGACTCCGTTATTGCTTTAGGGCAATCTCAGGTCATTCCTGGGAGCTGGGCAGATGGACGTCCAAGCACAGGCCGGTGGCGTGGATAAGGAGGTCAAGGCTGTTGCGTGGGCAGGCAGTGGAGCCTTGCTTTCCCTAGATCAAAGGCAGACAATCAACTACTTCCTCTTTTTCTTTTCCTCTGACTCCTCTCCTCTCCAGTGTAGATTGATCCAGCAGGAGTGGGAGCCGTTTATTGTAGGGCAGGAGGGGTATATATACATTCCACACAGTTTATCTTAATTAACATAAACTAGATACAGCAGTCAACCAATAAGGAATCTCCACACTTAATGGCTCTCTGGCATTACTTCACAAACCACTCCCTCTGGCAAAATGCCAGGCGCCATCCAGACTTGTTTACAGACTCTAACACTCTCCCTTTCCAACTCTCCATCCAGATGTTCCCTCCATGGCCTGCTTCTCAGCCGTCCCCTCTGCTAGTCTCAGTTTGGTCACTTTCCTGATTCCCCCGTTTTCCCCTCTCGTTTTTTCTTTCTTTTGGCAAAGACTCAACCCGTCTGTGACTGTCTAAGAGGCCTCTAAGAGGCCGTGTGCAGGAGGCACTCGCTCTGGACCTTGCTTGGGTAAAAGTGTCAACATTCCGTCTTCCAATTGGGTGCAGCATTTGGGTGGTAACAGGATGCCAGGATTCCAATGCTCTCTCTGAATTTTCCTTTCTTCTTTTTTCTTTTCTTCCTTCCCATGTCTAGAAACCCAGAGTCACCCTGTTGCCTGATCCTTTGATGAAAACTCTGCTTTTCTTCTCAGAATCTGTCCAGGTCTTCTCTGTAACCCGGCTTCTGGGATTCTACAGGCCGACCCCTGGTGCTGGACACCCCCAAATGCCAAAATGTGCAGCTCTTTGTTTTAGGGCCATTTCCAACCTGGCCTTAACAGTTCTAATAGCAGGTTACTGTAGCATCAGGTTTCCGCAGTGTTAACTTATTCATGTTCCTCAAGATACCAAATTTCCTTAGGCTTCAGTTTCCTTGTCTATAATCAGATGGAATTGGGCTTAGGTGACCTCAAAGGACTCTTTCCGCTCTATAGTTTTATGATATGATTCAGGACAGAGATTAGTTTGGTGACAAAAGCGTATTAGAGGGAATCAACTATGCTAAAATATAAAGATCCTTTGAAACTGTCAAGAGATCCAGGCTCCTAAAAATCTAATAACATTTTTGACTCATTGGAGACATGACTCAATGGGAGATAATTAGAAATAAACTTGGGAGGGAAGATTCCAGGAGGACTAATATTTGGTGGCAATGCCTTCATGAATTTTGCCTGTGGCCCCTATGATGCTGAAGTCCCTAGGTTTTGCAGTCTACCTTAGGGGACAGAACTGCTTACCTAAGCTGGACATAGCTGATTGAAGATGGGCCTTATAGATCCAGTGAGAAGGAAGGAATATTAGATTTTAATTAATAATAACCCATCCAAGACTCAGGGTCTTAGACTGACAGATCCCACACAAAGTTCAACATCTTGTTTACTCTTAAAATGAAGCTTTGTCCTTCCCCACCAGGCTTTCGAGAAGTGAAGGGGTTCTCAAATGTGGAAGGAAAAACATTGCTTGGAGATTTCACATTTCTGCCTGGGAATGTTATCTCTCTCTCTCTCTCTCTCTCTCTCTGTATGTGTGTGTGTGTGTGTTTGTATTGAAATTAAAAGTAAGTTTTAGTTTCAACTCTACTTACTGAGACCCTGAATTCCTACAAAATTGATGCCTGGGTCCCTACTTTTGAATAGATCATTCATACAATGTGGGTGCATAGTAGGTGTTTGTTACACATTTGAGTAAATGAATATATTGAGGTGTAGATGACCTAGAAAACTGCTTCCTTTCCACCCACCTCTAACTCATGTTGAAAATCTATATGTCGCTGTGCAAGTTCACCATGTCCTAAGCAGGCTGGGGATTGGAACTGGGGCTTGTTTAAAAGATAAGGGTACATTCGGCTGCATTTGATGGAATTCCAATGTCACAAAATACCTTGAGGAATAACTTCTCGGCCAATACTCCTTACTTCAGCTGTGTCTCTTGTCCTCTCGTCACCTCAATATCGGATTGCCGGAGCAGAAATATGGCTAACCTGTCACAGTGGTATTTACACAGAGTTCGGGAGAGCAATGACGGAGGAGACATTTAGGGGAGATTTCCTGGATTTATGATATTGATTTTTGTTCTTTGTAGGAGGAAGAAATTAACACCTCTCCTCCTAAAAATATGTTCTCTGTAATGAGCCTGGTTAGCTTCATGAAATACAACTTACCAAGTTAGTTTGCCAGGAGGGGACGGGGATGGACTCAGAGAGGGCTGGCAACCTTGCCTGGAGAAGGGGCTCTGTTAGATCTCAGACGAGGAGGGAGAGAGCTCACGTTGCCCTTGCTTTTGGCAAAGCTGATCAAAGATAAGCCTTAGCTGGGGACACTTGTTTAAGGAAGGGTTGAAAGAGAGGCAGGATTTTCCTAGTGGCACAGACTTGAGGGCTGCTTTTTAATGTTTGTGTTTTTGATAAAGCCATACACTTACTTATTTATTCAACAACTAGATATTGCCTTATCACATGGTCTGTAAAGAATTGCCTTGAGAAAGCTTGCAGACTGGGAGAGGACACCACCAGAACCAGTCTTCTAGCAGCAGAGCATGGAAACTTCAACTCCTGGGGAAATTCAGAATCTCCTTGTAAAATGGGAAACTTGATTTCGGTCACACCTAATGTCTAGGTATCATCCTCAGTTCTCTGGTGCCCAGCTCCGCAACGGCCTGTGCTTTGAAATCAGTTCTTCTAAAAATATGCCTTTCATCATTTTCTCCTTTCTTCAGGATCTACAGTGACTTCCTGTGTTGCCAGCTGAACTCAAGATCCAAAGCCTATGCCTGAGTTTTAAGCCTTCTCATAATTCAGCTTCTCTTCCTTTCCGACCGCAGGGGCATAGCAATGCCCCCACCGTCGGGGAGGTACCTTTTCCCTCTGAGATTGCTCTCGGTCTGCTGGAAGCCTCTTAGAGAATCTTCAGCTTGTTAAGATGTTGGTAGAGAGCTCCTTCCCCAGGAGCACTCCCACTCTCCAAACCCAGGGGTGCTTTTCCTGGGACTCACTCGCTCTTCCACAGCCCAGGAACTCCAGGGTGAACCCTGAAGCATCACCCTCAGCCTCCTCTGCCTCCCCTGGTGTGCACACAGGTTGCACGGCTGGCGAGATATTTTGCATCCACCCTGCGCAGCCTGCAGCCCCTCCCCTGCACTCTGTCTACCTCCCATCTTTGCTTCTCTTCTTGGTTTTTTTCAGGTACTACCTGTTTTTCAAGATCTGACACAGTGAACGTCACCCATGCACTTAACAGCTATTTATCGAGGATCTACAAAATGGACCCAGGGGTGGGAAACAGACAGTGTTGGGTTCTCATGGAGTCTAGAGTCCAGAGAGGGGTCAGGGAGGAGAAATCTGCTGAACTACCATCTAAGTCAGTGGTGTTGGCCCTGCAGGCAACATGCTGCGGGGGTGTAGGAGGGGCTTGGGCAGTGAGGTCTGTGGGAAGTTGCAACTGGATATCTGATGGGGTCTCTGTAGTTGGGCCCTGGACTTGATCTGAGGTTGGGGACAGGGAGGTCAGGGAGGCCAGGGAAGCTTTACATGCAATCCCAGCTTTTGGGCCAAGGCTGAAGTAGGAGTAAATGTTCTTCAGGCAAGAGAGAGAGAGAGAGAGAGAGAGAGAGAGAGAGAGAGAGAGAGAGAGAGAGAGACGCCAGTAGCAGGAGGTACAAAGACCCTGGAGTGAGGGAAACTGTGTTTTTGAGGAATCGTCAGCAGCCATGCGGTGGCTGGAAAGCTCCATCTTTTCTAGAACTCCCCAGAATTATATTCTCATATCCTCTTGTTGAGTCACTAGAAAAGCGAGTGATTGTTGGCTTTAGCAAGCATGAATTTAGGGCCCGTTGTGCTCTGTGAAAGGTGCTGAGAAAGGTGCTCTAAGGCCTCACAGCACTTTCCCTTTTGTAATGCTCATCCCACTGTTAAATATAGTTTATTATTCATTCTCCCTTCCCTAAGCCCCACCAGAGGCTATAAGATACATTTATGAAGAGATTTTCTGTTCTGTTTACAGGATCACTGAGATCCTGGAGCCAAATCTGGCACATAAAATAGGTGCTCCTATCTGCTTGTTGAATGAATCTTGTGTTGAATTAAAATAAAGCCTGTGGCCGGGCGAGGTAGCACACGCCTGTAATCCCAGCAGCTGGGGAGGCTGAGACAGGAGGATTGTGAGTTCAAAGCCAGTCCCAGCAATGGTGAGGCACTAAGCAACTCAGTGAGACCCTGTCTCTAAATAAATACAAAGTAGGGCTGCGGATGTGGCTCAGTGATGGAGTGCCCCTGAGTTCAATCCCAGAAGCCTGTTGGAACATGGTTGTGACCTTACATAGCTTATGTCTGGTAACTGTTTTACGTATTACTCTGCATTATTTTTTAATTGTTTCATACACAGGGTCTCTCTTCCGCTAGACCATAACCTTCCAGAGAGAGGCCTGGGCCGTCAGGATTGCAGCCTGATTGTAAGAGTTCATTATAAGGAGTCAGAATCCAGCTGAAGGTCAGAAACTTGCAAATTAGAATCCTTCACAGTAAAGCAAAGTCCTTTGAGAGTTCCAGGAAAAGAAAACATCATTTTAAGAGCTTCTAGTAATGATAAATAATAATGATAAATAATAATAAAGTTTAACCATCAATTTCTGACTTTACAGTATAGGCTTCCACAATCATGGGGAACTGAAGAAGGCTTGCAGCCTGCCAGGTAAGCACCATCTGTATTTTATTTAACATTTGAGAAGCAGAGCAGATAGACCCAATCTCTGGCCATTTCCTAGCTCAGCATCCAGGGTCACCGCCTGAACTCTCACACGGAGAGGTGACACGAAAGGCCCGTGCTGTTATTAATGCTTCTATCCATGGCTTATTGCCTCCATTAAAGCCACGCGGGTCTGAGATGGGATCCTTCACCTGGGATCTGAGGAGGCCGGCCTCGGTCCCCGGGGGAAGGCCAGGGGTCATTTTACACCACGGTGAGCCTGATGCAGGAAGCTCTTAGAGGGAAAACTCGTTAGCCACGGAGCGGAATTCTATCTGGGGCTTTGCAACTCTGTAGTAACCCCTCCAGTGACCTCATCCAGACTCATAAGTCGGCAGATGTGAGCAGGCCAGCGTGGCCTTCTCTTTTATGTTGTAGGCGATGGCTTCGGGGAAGGGAAGAGGGCGCGGTTCACGGGAAGAAATGAGCCCAAAGGAGACTGTGCCAATTACTGCACCTGTCAGTGTTCAACAACAGATAAAATTAATTCGGAAACCCAAACAGTCTGCAGAAAACCGAACACAATTATCTAAGAAATTAAGTTATCCCGTTGCCATGACCTTTAATCAATCATCCGACCGTTAATGTTAATTTTGTGATCTAAAAATCATAGTTCTATTTGCATTTTAATGGCTGCTAAATGAGTGTCATCAGGAAGAAATAATGGCAGGGTGGCCTTTTGCGACAAAATTCTTCCTTCCTAATGGTGAGGCACAAAGCTAGGGAACTGGTGTTTGCAAAAGGTTTTGTTTCGCCTTCTAGCAGATGTATGGAGCTGCCCTTCTCAAATGAAAAAACAAGCAATTCCCTACAAATACCACCACCTGTTGTTATAAATAAATCCAAGCTGTAAAATGGAACGGAAGCTTAATGGCAAAATCATTACGTGCATCCTCTCCCACCCCTCCCGCCAACCCTTCATAATGGCCTCTTAACAACTTGTTCCTCCTCATGTACCTTTTTAAGCTTTCGACCAGCCATCAGGTCCCATCCCTACTGCGGATTTGTGGCTAAAAATAAAAAGTCACCGACCTCTGGGGGAACGGATCCCACGTCCATTTGTATGGTCAGAGTGGCTAGCTACTGGCTACATGCCACTCTGTGTTTAGGGCTCCCTTTAAATCTTAATCCAGACTTCCAGTGGCGTTATTTCACAGCTAATGAACCTAACCTTCAAGCGGGAGCATAAAATCCTAATTAAATCAGGGCATCGTGAGGTTATTGGCAGGCTGTTTATCATTCGGCAGGATCTTGCTTCTTCGAGTAGTTATAGGAAAATTATAAAGCATCAGAAATGGGATGCTGTATTCTTTGATTATCTCAACTCCCTTTGCCTACAGACTTTACCACTCCATCTATAAATATTGATTGTTTAGGAGGTCCAGGATATTATAACTTACTCAAAATACTGTGTTCTTCACCTGAAACTGAGCTGCTTTTTTTCTTGAAATCTCCCTGGAGAAGGCCTTATATGAATAGTTTCTTTGGATAAAAGAGGTCTTGAAATTATAAATTTTTGGGGAAACATCTTTAAAAATAAAGAGCTTCAGAGATTTTTCTGAGCGCAAGAAATTCAAATAAGGAAGGGGAAAGAAAACATGAGAGATGAGTGCTAACTTACTTTTCTCTTCAAAGGAAAGATGGAGGTGGGGTGGGGAATGTTCTTGCAGATTGCAGAAACTCCATTTCATAAAAGATTTATTAGCAATGACAGAGGGAGATTGCTGAGTGGGACCCTGATAAATGCCTGGCTTTTTTCCCCCCCTGCTTTAAAATTATGGGTTCTGTCCATAAAGTACTGATTAATTCATATTCACTCAATGACATACCCGTTTTTTCCTCCCCCAAGCAAAGATTGTAAGCATTTTACTTCAACAAATAAAGAACTCTGGGTGGGATGCATACTAATTCATTTAGCACTGGAACTGGCACTACAATTTATGCAGCTAATCACAGCAAAGCAGGAAAGAATCTTTTCTTTCCCTGTGACAAGGCCTGCCTACCTTTCAGCGTTTTTTCCCCCTAAGGTATTATTAATCTCTAAACTTCACAAAATTGAAGACTTATCTAACACCCTTTAAAGCAGAGTGGCGTCATAGGTAGCAACTCCCCAAGAGAGAAATTTCTTTGCTTTTTAAAAAGACTGACTGTTGCAATTGGAGTCTTTTCTTGTTTAAGGAATCCAGTTAAAGTGGTGTCTGCTTTAAATTTCCAGGGGAAATTGTTTCGATTTGAAATTCAGCATTTATTTTGGAATACTGGGTCGTTCAGGCTCAGAATAATGGCAAAGAACCTAAGGAGAAGAGAGTAGATGTGAGGCAGCAGATTAAGAAGCAGCAGTGGCTGTTGGCTCCGGAATTACCTGAGAGAAACCCAATGGCACTGCAAGGAGAGGGCCAGGACTTCTTGCCTCATGGGGTGGCCTGACAAGTTAACTTTCATTACCTCTCAGGAAATCAGCAAGTGTTTTTCAATTATAGTGAATCTTTAAAATTATGAAAGTAATGTGTTCCTATTTAAAATGATGGAATATGTAGAAAATCTGTAGCCAAAGGATGATTTCATAGACTAGCACTTTCTTGGCACCATTCTGGGTTGGTAAGAAGTTCTCCACAAAATGGAGGCCTGAAATCTGATTGGAGAAACACTGGATTGTAACCTCCTTGAGGGCAGGTACCATGTGTGTCTTGTTCACATGGCTCAGTGGTTGGTGTGTGATGGATGCTTAGTATGTATTGGATGAAGGAATGAAGTTGTAAATAAATATAAAACAATTGTGTATGCCCCAATTTGATTGGATTAACTTTGAGAAACTCACAGGTATTGGTGTGAGTAGGAATCTAGGCTTTTGAGTAATTTTTAAGTAGTTTTGTTAAGAGTCTAGTTTAAGTAGGTAGAGAGCATGGTCAGTCATCAATCTGTAGTGGTGGTGGCGAGGACATGCAATAGTGGAAGGTCTTTTTGGTCAAGTCAGGAAGGACTCTCAAGTTGGGTGTGTCTATGTGCCAACTGTGGTTAGTTCCAAATTTACCTCTTTCAACTCTTACCACCACTGTGCAAGGTATGCATTTGTTTCCTTCAGTTTTTTTTTTCTGCTATGACCAAAAGACCTGACAAGAACAATTATAGAGGAAAAGTTTATTTTGGGGTTCACGGTTTCAGAGGTCTTAGTCCATTGGTGGGTAGTCTACATTCCTTGGGGCTTGGTGAGGCAGGACATAATGGCGGAAGGTGTGGTGGAGGAAAGCCAGTCAGGATACTGCATCAGGAAGGGGAATGGGGAGGGGAGAGAGAGGTGCACTTCACTTACCAGGTACAAAACATATACCCCACAGGCATGCCCCCTATGAGCCACCTCCTCCAGCCCCATCCTACCTACTTACAGTTACCACTCAGTTAATCCCTATCAGGGGATTAATTGACTGATTGGGGTAAAGCTCTCATAACCCAATCATGGCACCTCTAAACTTTCTTGCAGAATCTCACAACTGAGCTTTTGGGGGACACTTTCTAGTTTGGCTCAGAAAGCATAAGCAGTTGCTCAAGACCACACAGCTAGTAAGTGGCCTACCTGGGATTCCCTTTGTGTGACTCCAGCACTCATGTTCATAAGTGCCATGCTGTACTGTCTAGAGTCTAGTTCAGTCGAAGATGACAGCCTCACGTGAGTAGCACATTCCCAGTTGGCATGAAGGGATGTGAGTTTAGAAGATACATCATAAGGTTTGGGTCCTAAGGAAGCCTGTATGGGATTCCTGAACCTTCTAATCCAGGCTCTACTTAGGATCCAAGATCTGGAAACTTGTGTTGGGTTGAGATTCACACAGTTTTGAAGAAGCTGTGTTCTGATCAAGATGGCGGTGACCATGGAGCAAACCAAAGAGCAGTGGTCAGGGAGCTGGGGAATGGCATGGAGGGGCAGGAAATGTAGCCATTGGGGGATGTGCCATGGGACTTTGGGCTCAGCTACTGAGAAAGTTGGGGCTTTACAGTTGAAAACTTGAGAGGCAAACTGGTGGAGACAGAATGTCATGATTTAGACGGGGTGTCCCCCCAAAAGCTCATGTGTGAGACAATGCGAGGTTTGTAGGAGAAATGATTGGTTCACATCCTTAACCTAATCAGTGAATTAATCCCCGATGGGATTAACTGAGAGATAACTGGAGGCAGGAGGGGTGCGGCTGAAGGAGGTCTTTCACTGGGGGCCTGGCTATGGGGTGTATTTTTGTATCTGGAGAGCAGAGTCTCTCTCTGCTCCGGATCATGATGTGAGCTGCTTCCCTCTGCTACACTTTTCTGCCATGATGTTCAGCCCCACCTTGAGCCTGGAGGAATGGAATCTGCTGTCTATGGACTAAGACCTCTGAAACTGTGAGCCCTCAAATAAACTCTTCCTCCTCTATAATTGTTCTGGTTGGGTCCTTTAGTCAGAGGGGTGAAAAAGCTGAATAAAACACAGAATAAATCGTGATTGACTCCATGAGTGGCCTTTTTGAAAAGAGGTCAACCTATCTGTTTTATTTAGGGACAACATTAGCACCAGTGTGCTGAACTGAACTGTAGAATCAAGTTGCTGCAGTCATGAGGGTTGGAACGTGTGACTTAGTGAGTGGCAGACTATCCCATGTTCATCTGACCTCAGGAAATAGTCACACCTGATGTAGGAGCATTAGGCTCATTTCCACCAAAGTTAATTGACATGTATTTCAATTTTTCTCCTTTAATAACAATGACAGATACTATTTATTTGTGCAACTAGTATGGATCAGGAACTGTGCATAGCAATTTGCTGGAATCTCTTAATTCTCACAAGTCTAGGGGAGGAGATGAATTGTTATCATCATCTCCATTTTATAATTAAAAGCTGAGTAATATTGTATAAGATCACATATCTTTTTCTTTTTCTTTTCTTTTCTTTTTTTTTTTTTTTGGTGCTGGGGATTGAACCCAGGGTCTTGTGCATGCAAGGCAAGCACTCTACCAACTGAGCTCTATTCCCCAGCCCAAGATCACATATCAGGGCTGTATGTCTGGATGAACCAGAACAGTTGAACAAGATGTTAAAAATTTGAAATTCTTGTGAGCCAGTTGTCATTACAAGCCCTGCTGAGTATCCACACACCCAGGTGATCTCAGAGATTGCCCCATGAGTAACCACCTCAAGAGTGGTGCGTACAGAAGTGTCCCTGGGGTTGGTGTCTGCTCTAGTTGGGTAGTCCCTCTGCTAAGCTGGGTGCTTATATTTTTGTCTTTTAAAGAATTTTCTATTTTTAACTGACAAAAATTTTATGGCTTACAATATGAGGCTAAGATAAATATATATATATATATGATGTATATATAATGGAATGACTAAGTCAAGCTAGTTGCCATATGTATTAGCTCACACACACACACACACACACACATTTTTTTTTTTTGTGGTGAGAACACTTAAAAATCTACTCTCATTAATTTTTTTAAATTTTATTTTTTGGGTATCAGGGATTGAACTCAAGGGCACTCAACCACTGAGCCACATCCCCAGCCCTATTTTGTATTTTATTTAGAGACAAGGTCTCACGACTTGCTTAGTGCCTCACTGTTGCTGAGGCTGGCTTTGAATTTGCAGTCCTCCTGCCTCAGCCTCCCCAGCCTCTGGGATTACAGGAATGAGCCACCACACCTGGCTCTTGTTATTTTCAAGTACACAGTGTATTGTTATTAACTGTGGTCACCCTGATGTACAATAAGTCTCTTGAACTTACTTCTCCTTACTGAAGTTTTGTGCCATCACATACTCTTTTAGCCCTTCTAGGTGTTCATATTTTGGATCTCACCCCTGGGTGGAAGTGGTTTTCATGGCAGGCATCCAGTCTGGCAAGCCAGTCTTCAATAAACCTAAACTTTCTACAGGAGAGGGTTCAGATGCAGAGGGGCTTGCCTGGTTTTCCTTCACCCACAGGAGCTCCAGAGAGGGCAGGATTGTCTCTCAACATCAACAGCACCAACCCAGCTTCTTGATTTTTTTGGGTTTCACCTTTAGCAAATGTGATAATCTCATTAAACCCACATATAGATGTCTCTGAGGCAGTGGTGAAATGCTGGAGGGCAGGTAATGGACTTGAAGAGTGGTGACGGATTTCAGTGCAGGTGAATGAAAAGAATTGGATCTAAGGATAGTCGACTTGAGTTCAACTCTTGGCTCTGTCCATTGTTATCTGTGTGAGCTTATTTGAGTCTATTGTTGTAATAGGCTTTGAGACTTCTTTCAGTCTCTTTGTAAAGTGGGTAATTATAACAACCCTCCTAGATTCCTACCATCCCTGTAAGTATTTTCAACAGAGAAAGACTGAATTAATATAATAGATACAACCTAAGACACAATGTCTAGTCTTTGAAGGGATTGAAAAATTGGCAGAGCAGGCTATTAATAGTCTCCAAGATAGAATCCACACCAAATGCCATACTATCCTCTGCTCCAAAGAGCAGACATGGGTTTTCTGTCTGATTTTGTTGTGATGGGTTTGTTTATTGGAGCCCTTCTTTTAGAACTGTCTAGAACTTTTCCAATTTAAGTGATTCTGAAATGACATTTTCAAAACTAGCTCAAGACTTTCCTCTGCTGTCCCCAGCCTCACCTCACATCCCCATGAAAGCACACCCAGGCTTCATTACATTTACCAAGATAGACTCAAATAAATCCTACTGTAGATAAACAGCCTGCAAAATTAACCATGGGTGAGCAGACTGCCTCTAAATGCACTCTTTAAAGGGCATGCTCTTTAAGGGGAAAAAATCAACCAGGGAATGGATTTGGAGATAATTTGTGTGTTGCAGGTGTGGCCTGATAAGGGACAAAAAAGCTCAATTTATGATTGTAGAAATGTAGCATGCTCCTCATCAGGGCAGCCCTGTATAAGCAAAGTCATTTATTAGAGTAAGATATATCACTCAAGTCATTTGTCAGGAAGGAAAACCAATAACTATAAAAAATACAGCAAATTTGGTGTTTGTTATGTATAGTATCTCTTCAGTGCGGCTGAATGTGATATCTGTTGCTGTTTCTATTTTATAAAGGAAGAAATTAACACCCACAAGGTTTATCATTTTTCTTGGTTTCCATAACTGGGAGTTGGAGTAGTGGTTGTCAACTCTGGGGGACACTGGACAATGTCTGGAGACATTTCTGGTTGTCACAACTGGGGTGGAGGAATACTAGTGGGATTTAGTGGGTGGAGGCTGGGAATGCTAATGTCCCCTGCATCCAGGAACTTTGTGGTGCCAAATGTTTGTAGTGAGAGGTTGAGAAACCCTGAGAAGGGAGGAGTGGCACTGTGTCTGTTTTTTTTTTCTATTTCTAATCCAATGCTTATTTCTCTGCAAACTGCTATCACTGACCACACCTTTCTCCAGGCCTGTGTTGCTCTGTTGGTTTCTGCTCATTTCAGCTGGAATCATTTTGGTCATTGCCCTGGATTCCTGTGAACAGGTTGTTGACTATTCTGAATATCACCTCTGTGGGTCACACAAACCAAATTTGTCAGCCTCTAGTCACTTGCTGGTGGCAGAGGAACAATCTCCTTGCCATGGAGCAAACAGCCTGTAGGGTGAGGAGAAAAAACAGACCGGGAATATTCTTTAGAAAAGACTTTTCTTTTGCCAACCCTAAAGACATGGCCATGCTCTGGGTATAGAGTGCTTTATCATTTTCAAAGCACTTTCAAAGCACAAATATTTATTGAGGAGAAATTAGGTGCTAAGTTCTGTTCCAATTCTGAGCATAGAATATTCTGTGTTAGAAACAAAGACTCTGGATTCCGAGGGACAAAGGATGCAGACAATAAAGAAACAGTAAAATACCAGAGAAAGATAAGTGCTAGAGAAAAAAAAAAAAAAAAGCCGAGTAGGAGTATTAGGGAGTGTGGGCGTGTTGCTATTTCACATGGGTGGGCAGAAAAGGTATAACAGGTGAGATGTTACAGCTCTGGAGTCATAAGGGATGGGAGGAAGTGAATCATCTGGATAGCACAGGGAGGAGAGTTCTAGGAAGAAAATATAGCAATTTCTCTGGAATGGGTGTGTGATTGACAAGTTGAAGGCAGAGCCAGGAGGCCAGTATGGCTGAAGGGGTAAGGATAAGGAGGCGGAGCTGGAGGAGGTGAGGTTCTGGGGATAGCCGCAGAGGGGCCTTGTGAGGATTGGAGGACTTTGGGTTTTACTCTCTTGGAGACAGGGAGCCAATGAAGAGTTTTGAGCAGAGGGGTAACATGATTGGATGTAATTTTTAAAGATCTATCTGGCAGCTACGCATGAATAAACTAGAAGAGGCCAAGGGATAAAGTCAGGAAACCAGTTCCAAGGCTATTGCAATAAATCAGAGCACTGACAATAGTGGTTGGCACTAGAGAGGTAGCATCGGAGGTGCTGAAATCAATCCAGTTCTGGAAGTATTTCAAAGAATGAGCCAATGGGATTTGCATCATGTTGGGTAATGGGAAGGAAAAAAAAAAAAAAAGAGATGAATTTGTGGATTTTGACCTGAACAACTTTCCCTTTTGAGATGAGAATCTGTTGAGGAAGCAGGTTTGGCATGAAACATTAGGCATTCCATTCCAATGCACTAGTATAAGATACTTACTGTATATCCAAATGGAGGCATTGGATTATATCATATTGGATAGTGTTGTGATTTGGATGTGAAGTGTCCCCAAATGTTCATGTTAATATAGTAATGTTCAGAGTTGAAGTGATTAGATTACGAGAACTATAACATAATCAGTGGATTAATCCAGTTGATGGATTACTAATTGGAAAGGACTACTGAACAGGGTGGTAACTGTGGCAAATAGGATATGGCTGGAAGAAGTGGGACACAAGCGGAATGCCATGGAGGAGTTCATCTTCTCTGTGGCCCTTTCCCCTCACTCTCTCTCTGCTTCCAGGCCACCATGAGCTGAGTAGTGCTCTTCCACTGTGCCCTGCCGCCATGATGTTCTGCCTCACCTTTGGCCCAAAGCATGGAGTTACAATGGAGTTGGCTGACCATGGATGAACCTCTGAAACCATGAGTCAAATCAGCTTCTCCTCTAAGTTGTCCTTGCTGGGCTTTTAGCCTCAGAGATGAAAAGCTGACTAACGAAGGTAGTATACAACATACTCAATGAGCTGGGTGTGGTGGAATACAGCCTGTAATCCCGGCTACTCAGCAGGCCAAGGCAGGAGGATTATGAGTTTAAGGCCAGCCTGGGAAACTTAGTGAGACTGTCAACAACAACAAAAAAAGACAAAATACACCAACTAAACAAATATATTCAATGTTATATCATATTTCTCTTTGAGCACAGGCCATGTTTAATTGACATGACTACTGCTGTGCGTTTAATTGACGTGATCATTCCAACATGGAATAGTCCTTTGCTTGCTTCTAAGACACAAATCCTTCTAGATGGAGAGTTTTGGATATAAATCAGCATAGAGAGAGAAATCTCTAACAGTGTCAGTTCTTAAAAATTATCTTTAAACCATGTTTCTTTATGACCTTTCCTAAAAAGCAAGGGGTGGGCACACCAGGACAGAGGGCACATCCAGATAAAATGACTTCCTGAAGCAGGGAATCATGATCAAAGTCATGATTTGAGCAGAGCATAGAGACCCAAACAACTCAGTATTGAGAACACTTCAAATATCACTTATTTTAAAAAAAAAGCTCTTCTTATTTATGTATCCATAGAATCAACAAAAATTGAAAACTTACTGGATATATTTGTGTTGTGGTTTGGATCTTAAATGCCCCTTGAAGACCATGTAAAGGCTTGGTCTTGTCTGTGGTATTGTGAAGTGGAATCTTCAGGAGGTGGGGTCTAGTGAGAGAAAGACAGGTCACTGCAGGTGTCCCTTGAAGGAGATATGGGGACCCTGGCCTCTTCTTTGCTCTCAGAGCTGCTCTGTCATATGCTCCTGCTATCATCATATAGTGTCTCGCACAACTTGCTTGGTTTATTTTTAGCCAATCCTTTATCCCCACCCCAACATTTTATTATAAAAAATTCCAAACATACAGAATTGTTCAGTGAACATCCATATTTTCATCTCTGAGATTTTTACAATGCATATTTTTCTATATTTTCATTTTTCACAGATTTATGCATTTATCTCATCTTCTTTCTATCAGTTTTTTGTTTTTTTTTTTACACCTTCCATGGTTAATTGCAGCCATCAGTAGACTTTGTTCTTAAAAACTTCAGCAGAATTTCCATATTAAACCTTTTATGTTCCACATGTGGGTCATTCGGTTTTTAGTAGCTTCTCGTAAACAGCATGTAGTTGAATTTTGAATCTGGATCTTATCTAAGCATGTACATTTTTGAAGAGGCATAGGCCACCCCATCACATTGACTATGATTATAAAATGTCAATTCTTTCTTCTTCTTATTTCATGTGTTTCTTTGCATGTGCCTCAGTGACAGTGTCCTTTCTCTTGACAATCTTTAGTCACTCGTTCAAGTTTTGCTTGATTTTCTTCCTCCAGGGAATGTATTCTATTTTTTTTCCAACTTGTAGTTGCCTTTAATTTATAACAAATATTCAGCCTAGATTTCTCTCTTCACATTAAGAATAAAGCAGCTTTGCCGGGTGCAGTGGTGCACGCCTGTAATCCCAACGGCTGGGGAGGCTGAGGCAGCAGGATTGTGAGTTCAAAACCAGCCTCAGAAACTTAGCAAGGCCCTAAGCACCTTAATGAAACCCTGTCTCTAAATAAAAATATAAAAAGGGCTGGGGATATGGCTTAGTGGATGAGTGGCCCTGGGCTCAATCCCCAGTACCCCCCTCCCCCCCACACAAGCAAAAATAAATAAATAAAATAAAATAAAGCATCCTTGTCTCTATGACCTCTTGCCTGTGATGAGATAATTTACACTCCTTCACTTTTCTTTGGAGGCTGATCCATTTCAAGGTTGTGTCCCAAGAAGTCACAGTCTCAGAGCATGTCAGGTCTCATCTTGTACAAGGGAACAAAATGAGGTCCACAGTGAGAAGAGAAAATTTTCTTCTGGTGCAAAGCCCTCATGTCTGAAGGGAGGAATTGGAGAGCTGGCCCGGGCACAAGGCTTGTAGTTCACCTTTCATCTTGAGTTTGGACGACACTCAACAGCACTGAAAGATGTTCCAGACAGATGAGAAAACATGCTAGATTGAGAGGCTTAAAGGAAATGGATTTCCCAATTCATTGCAGAAGTTGAAAAGCTTTCCAGGAGAATTCTTCCATCTCTATAATAAAATTTTTTTTAGCCTATGTTCTATTAATCTTTATGTCAACAATGGAAAGCCTTTTGCTTAATAATATCCCTTCAAATATTTGAAGACTATTCTTCAGTCTCCCCATGGACTCTTTGCTTTGAGAATAAATAATCTAAATTCCTTTAAACTTTTCTTATAAATTCTTCTTCTTGTTCTTTTATTAATCTTTATAGCTTTCCACAAGCTTTCTTCTAATTTTTTTTTAATCTTACTTCTAAAATGTAAAACCAGAAGAGAACGAAGTGCTGATGCTGATTATATGGCTCACAGCAAACTGAGTTCTTTGAGGGTAGAGGCCATTTTTAATTCGTCCTTGACTCTTAGATCAGTATCTAGCACATGCTTTTCCTGAAAAGAGCCGGGAAGTAAATATTTTAGATTTTGTGGTCCAAGAGACAATGTCCCTTATTCCTTGAGCAACTATCTTAATACCTCTTTTTTTTTTTTTTTTTTTACATTTTCCACTAAAAAATGTATAAATAATTCTTAGCTTAAGGACCTTGCCAAGACAGGCAGGATGGCCTTTGGGCTCTGCTTTGGGGAGACCTGCTTTAGATCCTAGAACAATGAGCCACACATTGCAGACATTTATTGTTAAATAAAAGAATGCCCACATCCATGACAGTTATTTCATACTTTATTTTATGTTCTTGTCTAACATTTCTATTATGTTGTTGACTCCATGTGCTTGTCCTCTGAGATCTCCAGATCTTCATCTGCCATCTAGCCTCATGACCATCACTTCGCATGGGGTTTGTACTTGAGTAGTTATTCCCTAAATCGAAGTTGCTCTGGGATCTATCTATTAGCCTTCAGTTGCCAGTGGCTTTGAATCTCACCTTTAATTTACTAAAGCTGTTTTGAACATTTGTTTTTTTCCAAAGCTTTAGCAGCTGCACCATTTTGAAGTCATCTGTGAGGACAACAAGCAAGCCCACGGAATTGGTAGAACTGAAATGCTGGACCCCGTTCAACCACATTCACTGAGCTTTATTTCCATTCTTTTATTCCCCCCTGACCCTGGTTCTGGGGATCGATCCCAGAGCTCCATGCATGCTAGGCAATTGCTTTACCCATGAACTACATCTGCAACCCTTTTTGTTTTTTATTTTGAGACAGGATCTCACTAAGTTGCTGAGGCTGGCCTTGAACTTTCTCTCTTTCTCCTCAGCCTCTGGAATAGCTGTGACTGCAGGTATGTGCCACCACCCCGGGGGCTATTTCCATTCTTATGTCTCTTGTTTCCTTTGTAGGGGTTGCATAGCTCATTTCTACTTATTGCTCAGGAATAGATCATCAGAGGGTCTCACAGAGAAGGCTGGAACTAATAACAAAAGATAAACACCACCACCACCCCCAAAACCCTTTCTTTCTTCCCCTTTAAATCTCTGGGCCTGTAGAAAATACTTTTTGTTCCAGCCCAGGGCAGTGTGGAGTTCTGTAGGAGTCAGAAGAGCTTCCATTCTGAGCTGAAACAAAGCAATCTTGAGGAGCACAAATCCATAGCATGAGGGGGATCTAGCTGCTTTACAGAATGCCTGGGGACGGATCACTGGGACTGAGCACGTCGCTCGTGCCACTCTGTCTACCCCACCCCCAGTTTCAGTTGAATTGATTCCTAGGTCAGCAATTGCCTTTCTGCAGAAAGTTCTCTATCTGCAGTGACCTTGTATAGATACCAGGGTCCAGTGGAACCCCCTCTAACTCTGAGTAGGTCAACGAGGAGCCACGACTCCTTGGCCCTCAGCATCCTGCCTTGGTCCACGGAAGGGCTATTTGGTTTAGCCAGATGTGTTGTCAAGGCTGATGGGAACATGGGAGGGAATACTCCTTTTCCCGTGAGCCCCCAACTAGCTGTTATGTGGTTACCACATTCAATCCAAGGGGTGACATATGGTGCTCATAGCCTAGTATATCCGGTCTTCTCTCCCTCCCTGCCTCTCTCCTTCCTTTTGCAGAGACTGCTTTGATTGCTACCATTTAAAATGTCCTGGAAAACTGCACTTATTTACTTTATTTATAATGACTTTCATCTTAACCAGCTGGGGAAGTTGTAAAATAGTCAAACCATGGTGGATCAATCTTTAACGTTTTTTTTTTTTCTTTCTGAATGTTAAAGTAAGGAAAATGATGACAATTTTAAGGCTTTATTAGGAGGAAATGATCCACAGGGCTGGTGGACAGCTGAAGGTCACAAATCAGGTGCTGCTTTTGGCTCAAGGATTCAGTCATGTAGGCAACGGGAAGTGTGCTCCTTCTGAGTTTTATGAGAGTCCGAGTTTGGGAATTTATCAATGTGTGCCTGGGATTTGCTGGAATGAGCCTCTTCACCCTTCTCATAAAACAAACCTGTGTATGATTAAAGCTGGCTGGCCTTCCTTCCTTAGATACGGAAATTAATTCATTTTGAGTTTGGAAGGGGGATATCACATCTTTGTCTGGCTTAATTGATAAATAGCTTCATTTGCATGTGGGGATCGTGTTTATTTTGTACCTGGTAAAAGAACAATGTCTTTGACATTGAATTTGCATATTTTCCATCACTAATGTTTGGAGAGCCTCTTGGAAAGTATTTTTAGATTCTGTATATACTCTCTCCTCTTGTATTTTTTTCTCAGAGATCCTTCTTTGTGTCTAGTCAGGATGGGTTCAGGCATGTCGAGGCAACAAAACCACTTCAAAACCTTTGATGCTGGGCATGGTGGCATGCACCTATAATCCAGCAACTCAGGTGTCTAAGGCAGGAAGATTCAAGTTCAAGATCAACCTTGGCAACTTAGAAAGACCCTGTTTCAAAATAAAATACAAAAGGAGCTGGGATGTAGCTCAGTGGTAGAGCCTCACTGGGTACAATTCCCAGTACCAGGGGTGGGGGAAATCTCAGTAGCATAATACAATGAAGGCTTATTTAATTCTTCTGCTACATACCCATCATGTTCCACATGGCTTGTTTGATGACATTTTCTCTCAGAGACCCCCCCCCCCCAATCTAGAACAAGGGAAGATAATTTTTTTTTTCTGTAAAGAGTCAGATAGTAAATATTCTTGGCTTTGTTGACTACAGGTTGTAGCTACTCAACTGTGCTGCTATAGCTTGAAAACTACCACATAGTGTGAAGGAATGATCATGATTGTGTTCCAATAAAACTTTATTTACAAACCTGGCAGTGGGTTGGATTTGTCTGCTGTGGTTTGCTCACCCTGTGGTGGGGAGGAGGAATGAGGTGAGTATTGCACAGATTCTTTAAGGTTCAACTTCCTCTTATATTTCATGAGCCACAGTGAGCCATGTGCCTGACTTCACGGAGGTTCAGAAGGCCCTCATTTGTAGGAGAACTGAAAAAATGGATGAACAGGCACCAACGATGACACATCCTTTTCCTTCTTTTAGAGAAGTTCAGCATTTCTAGACTAGCACGTCTTCCAAAAACATCCAGCAATTGCAATCTAAAAAAAATGTTTTACAACTCAGTTGCTTTGATGGAAGCCAACTTTAAGAGATGAAGAGCATCTAATTTCCTGTCGTCATTCTAAGTATTAAGTTATATGACATTTTTTTTTTCTTTAAGCTGCCAAGGTTCTGTTTGACTTCTTACACCCATCTGTTGAGGCTAAATTCATCCATCTAACTCATTCCCAGGTGTTTGGATTTCTGGTTAGACTTCTGAAACCAGACAGTTGACCATATCCTTTATCCCTTCAGCTATTAAAAAAAAAAAAAGCATGTACATATAGCTATAGAAGTCCTGAGCTCTCTCACCATTCTCTGGGGTAGGCCTGGGCCTAGGTTTTGTAGACCACCTGGGCCTGTGTGACCCCTTTCTGTGTCCCCAGGCAAGGTGCAGAGCCAGAGTCTCTACCTCGCAGGGTCTGTAGAGCTTCCCTTGTCTTCTAGCATCCCCAGCATTATCTCTAAGCTTTACAAATGAGGAGACATCATTTTTTCCAGGAGAGGGCACTATGAACCAAGTCTTGAATGTTCAACGAAGGCCCAAATTAAGGATTAATGAAACCCATATTCAAACCCTGAAACTATAGCACCTATCATAAAACACAAACCCAAACACCACACTAGGAATGTACTCTATAAAAAAAGACATGCAATTTATTAACAACTTGTACATTCCAGAAGGTACAAAGTGCTTTGTTAAATCAAGCAAACATTTCTAGTGGATGTTTTGCTTCTTTTCTGGCAAACTCAGGCTTTCTGAAGCAAGCCTGAGCTCAGTCTGAGCTGCTTTGGCAAGATTCTTGGGACCTCGGGGGCCAGGGCCACAAGTTTGGTGCTGTTGAAAACAGAATGATTTGCCTCTTTCAGGCCTCTTCTCTGATAGGAAAGTGAGTAACACTTCAGAATACAGAATACAAAATACAGGAAGACACTATAATGAACTACAATGGTTCCTTAAGTGCTAAAATGGAAGATGCCAGGTGTTCATAATATCGGGAATTTTTGAGCATGTAACTTGGAGGTTATAAATGATCTGGTCACACTCACCGTCTCAGTTGATTTGTACCTAAGTATCTCTTGCTCTGTGGTGTGCTCTTAAGAGAACAATCCTCCCTCACCCTTTTTTATTTTTTTGCAGCAAATAGAAATTTGCTGAAAAACTTTCTCCTTGAATCCTGCCTGTAACTATTAGGTTTCTGTACTTGTTCTGCCTCAATTTTATTGCCTATAAAATAGGCATAATTATAGTGCCTGTCTCTGAGGATGTCATGATTCCTTTTTCTTTTCTTTTTTTTTTCCCCTCTGTATCTCACAAGTTTGCAAACTGTTTTAACCTCCCTTGTACTTTTTTCCACCTTGCTGCCAGATAACTCTCTCTGGAATAAATTTACTCTCAAGAAGATTAGTTATCAATCAAACATAAGATATTAAGGATATGAATGGCAACTTTCTGGTGGTATTCTTCTCTTGGGTTGGGGAATTCACTTTCTTTTCCCAATTAATCTTTTCATTATCATACAAAGTACCCAATATATTCTTTTTTTTTTTTTGTGGTACTAGGGATTGAACCCAGGGCCTTGTGCATGTGAGGCAAGTACTCTACCAACTGAGCTATATCCCCAGCCCACCTCCCAATATATTCTTCATAAATTCCTCCATATGATTGAATTATTTATTTTCTAGTTGTCAATGGATCCTTCTTTATTTATTAATATGTGGTGCTGAGAATCGAACCCCGTGCCTCAGATATACTAGGCAAGTGTTCTACCACCCAGCCCTCCATATGATTTTTTTTTCATGGAATGGTGTCCTTTGGAGTTTTATTCCCTTTGTACAAGTACATTTCTGGATTAAGTCATGTCATGTCAAAAAGATACTACTAATGATCACACTAATAATAATTGACGACTCCCCATGTTCCAGGACTGACACTTTGCTATATGATTCTCATCAGACATTTAGGCTGCATCTCCATTTTACAGATGAGGAAACTGAGCGTTAGAGAAGTTAATAAATTTGGTACAAGTCAGACTAGTAGAAGCAGCTGGGCCTGCCCCTGGTCTGTTGACTTCAGTACTACATGAGATTTTCCTAAAAGGTGTTGCTCTGGTGAGATTCTGAATATACAAAAGGACAAAGGCTGGACCATATGTAAAAATAGAACTCTGATTCACACTCTACACAAACCAGCCCAGGAAACAGATTTGGTATTTATAGGAAGCAGCCCAGGAAGCTAGCCTGCTCTCTCTGAGTCAGACTGTGCAGGAAGTCAGATCGCTATCTCTAGCAACCAATCCAGGAAGCCAAACACTGTAGCAATTGGCCCCAAAAGGCCAAGAATTGATTAATCACTGACAGCTTCACTAATTTTTGTTCCTGTTTCCAATTTAAGACCAATCAGGGAAAGCCAAGTGCACATCCTGTTCTAGTTCTGATCTGGAATGTCTCCCAAAGACCTTAAGGCTTGGTTCATGGCTGGTGGCTCTTTGGGAGATGATGGTACCACTGGAGGAAGTAGGTCATGGGGGAGGCGTGTTCTTGAAGGGTGTATCTTGTCCATGGCCCCTTTCCCTCCCGCACCCCCTGCTTGCTTGCCACCATGAGATGAGCGGTTTTCTTCCACCAGATACTCTTTGCCATGATGTTCTGCCTCACCACAAGCCCACAGCAATGGGACCAAGTGACTATGAACTGAAATCTCTGAAATCATGATCCAAAGTAAATCTTTCCTTCTGTAAGTTGTTTTCCTCAGGTATTTTGTCACAGTGAAGGATAGCTGACTAACACACACTCCTAGCCAGTCACATAGGATATCCTGCCGCCAACTTCCCCAGGCCAACAAACCTCCAATTGACATACCTGAAGCCTTTCTTTTTCTCCGCTATAATGCATTCCCATTCCTCTGCCTGCCTTTGAGTCTCTGCCAAATACAAGTGACAGTGGCTGACTCTCTTGCTATATAACAAGCACTGAAGAAAGAGCTTTTGTGTGTTCTCATTTAGTTGGTCTTCATTTATTTCCACACTGGTCACCATGCATTTTCTCTGAACTATGTCGATTCTCTTTCCTGTCCCACACCAGCTGCTTTCCATGGACTCATGTTTGACAAGTATTTTCTTTTTTTTTTCCCCCTCCTTATTATTCAGGTTGACATCCCAACTACAGAGAATTCTGTCTCTCTGTCTGAAATTGCACACACTGGAGATGCATAGTGCTGTGACTTCATCAATTGATCAATCGTATTTCTATAGCTTCAGCTATTTCTGTTCCAATTTGCTACTGTCATGACCTGTCCACTGTTTTTCTCAAATGTCCACTTTGGTCATTGGGTAGTGCCTTCACTTCTGCAGCTGGAGAGAGGATTTTGAGACATTTGACAAGCATTTTTAGGAAAGATAACAACTTCAGTCCTGAGCACTACAGAGCTCCCCAACTGCTCAGAATTCTTCTGTCTCATGGCTGCTTCTTGTGACACATGACCAAAGTCTGTTCCTTTGGTCTTTTGAGAAATTGCCATGGGTTAAAAACAGTCCAGCTGAGCTGTTGCTCACTCTTGGATTTTCAGGTCAACACTAATTCAAATATCTTCAAATACTATGAAGTGAAAAATGAACTAGTGCAAATCTGGGCAGGTAACACCTCAGCTCAAAACTGTAGATTTGGTCCTAAATAGCTTCACATTTCAAGATATCCACTCTTCACTCTGACAGTGCAGAGCTGTTTCCACAGTGTGTACCACTTCATGGACACTTATTGTGTGTTAGGAATTGTATTAGGGACTAAGGAAACAGACATAAGAGCCTTGGTCCCTATGTAGAGTCATAGGCCATATATATAAAATACAGCAGACAACACAAGAGCTCACATTCTGAGTGTGGAATCCCTCTTGCTGGCACCAGTAACAGTTGGGTCTCATCTAGTCCTCGCACTTGTCACAGTGCAGTATTGCAGTTTTTGTTCACCCCACTGAACTGCAATCCCTCAGGTGACCCTCATCTACCTGATAGTTTGTCAACACCTCAGCAGGTTCCTGGTTCATAGTGGACAGGTTGACAGTATAGCTCTCTGCTCCAAGAAAAGCAAGGTCAAGCCCTGGCTCTTCTACATTTTAATTATGAGAACTAGAGCAAGTTGATCTTTCTAAGATTCTGGGTTTTCTTCTTTAAAATTGGGAGAATAATAATTTTGGTAATCCACTCCACCTCAGGTCATTTCCACACCACGGGCACATATTAAATACTCAATAAATATCTTCTGCTCTAACTATGAATTCAATTGCCTTGAAATTCCAGTGGCACAGATGATACATACTTCACAGTTGAGAGGAAGGAAGGATTGCTGGAGCATATCCTGAAAGTTGGGTGTTATTCTGGGGTGGAAGCCAAGTGAATCCATTCCAATGTTATGTGGCACAAGAGCAAGTGATAATGTTATGCTGTACTTCTGAACAGCACATGCTAAAATAAAACATCTCGCTAATGATAGGGGCAGGAAGAACATGAATTCATGTCTTAAAGTAAGAATGGAAACATTTGGGAACTCCTGGTTTGCACAGAGAATGTTGGCAATCACCTTTCCATAGACATGTGGTAGAAATCTGATTTTTTTTTTTTTTTACAATTGCTTCAGAAAAATGATCTTGGTCATGGGAGAGTTGAATAAGGGAAGTCAATAATTTCTAAGGAGGAGAAGAATTTCATCGAGTATACTTCATAGTGGAGAAAATGGGGAGGGGGCTCTAAGTTTAAATGCTCCCATTTCACACATCGATGCTGTGAATCCCAATTTCCCCTAGTGAGGCTAAAGTCTTGTTGAGAGAATTGAATGAGATAGCAAACGTGAAATTACCAGCACGAAACCACATATTTTTTGAAAACTGGAAATATTCTGATATGAATTTCCATTTTCATTCTCCTAGTGATAGTAACATTTGGGAATTGTACAGGAGACTGGAATAGTCATCCCAAGACGAGGAATGAGTGTACATAAAAAATTCATGCAGAAATAGTGTGGTGGAGACTGCTGATTATCCTCCAAATCCATTCTCCTTTTTCTTCAGTTGTAACAGAATCCCTCATTTTTATATGAGCCATGGCTGCTTGGAATGACAATGACATTTTCCAGCCTCCTTTGAGGGAGGTGAGGCCGTGTGGATCACTGGCCATAGAGGAAGTGGAATGTGCAAACCACTAGATATTTCCTTGAAGAGAGATGATGAGCTCTTTTCCTTTTCCTCCTCTGATGTCTGGAATGTTGATTTCATGGCTGGAACTGCACAGAGCAGTCATTGGGACCCCAAGACACAGGTCTCATTTGAGGACGGAGAAGCCTGGGTCCTGGATGGCTGTGGAGCTACCATGTCAGCACAGGGCTGAGCTAGCTATGGAGGCAGAATAATTTCTGTCTTTCCAAATCCACTGTTGTTTGGTCCTCAGGAAACAGTTTACTTACATGGAACCAGCCTGGGTATCCATCAATAGATGAATGGATATAGAAGATATGAGATATATATATATATATATATATATATATATATATCTCCAAAATGTTTTATTCCCTCATAAAGAAAAATTAAATTATGTCATTTGCAGGAAAATGGATGGAATTACAGATTATCATGTTAAGTAAAATAAGTCAAACTCAGAAAGTTAAATGTCATATGTTTCTCTCATATGAAGAAGCTAGAAAGAAAAAAGGAAAAGAAAGGTTGGTGGGTGGGTCTCCTAAAAACCAAAGGGGAGATCATGAGAGAAAAGGGACCAAGGGGTAAAGATGGGGATGGAGGGTAGAAGTGCTGGGGAGTGACATCTGCCAAATTATACTGTTCTATTGAGTGCATTTATGAATATGTAACAGTAAATCCCATTGATACATATAACTATAGTGCACCAATAAAAAAAATGAGGGGAAAGAAAGAATATAAGTCATGATAAATGTGAGGGTGTGGGAAAAAGAACACTTTTACGCTGTTGGTTGGAATGTAAATTAGTATAGCCACCATGGAAATCAGTACGGAGGTTCCTCAAAAGACTAGGCATGGAGACATCATAGGACCCAGCTCCACCACACCTCAGTATTTATCCTAAGGAATTAAAGTCATCATACTACAGTGATATACACATACCCATGTTTAGAGAGAGCAGCACAGCTCACAGTGGCCAAGTTATGTAACCAGGCTGGGTGTCTGTCAACAGATGACTCTATAGAGAAAATGTGGTCTATATACACAATGGAGTTTGACCTCGTCAAAAGAAGAATGAAATTGTGTCATCTGCAGGGAAATGGATGGAACCAGAGACCATCATGTTAAGAAAACTAAGTCAGATTCAGAAAGTTAAGGGTTCTGTGTTTTCTCCCATACGTGGAGTGTAGAGAGAAAAAAGGAAAAACAAAGAGGGTGGATCTCAGGAAATTAGAAGGGAGACCAGTAGGATAGACAGAAGAAGGGGACCAGGGGAGAGAGCAGCGGAGGAAAAGAGGAAGTACTGAGGAGTGAAATTGGTCCAGTTGTGTTATATGAAGGTGAGCATATGTCGCACTGAATTCCACTATTATGTATAATTATCATGCACAAATTAAAAAAAAAAAGACAACTGGTGTAAAATCTGGCCCCTCCCCATTCTTTCATGTTTACCTTCTGTCCACAGTGCAGTTGCTCCCTCACCTTCCAGGGAATGGGCCCATTTTAACTGCAGTACCAGAAAGTATGAGATAGGTGTCCTGTGTGGAGGGTAAGGTCATTGGGTTTGTGCTAAGTGGACTTTTTTTCATCTCTTGGCCACCTCTGAATAGGAAAAGCCAAGAGAAGTTTTTCAAGCAGTTGGTGGGGCCAGTTCTGCTTCCCACTTCCTCTATGAAGGCTTCCCCATGCTGCAGCTGTAAGTGGTTAAAGATGGCCTCAAAAGCTATAGTGGGTACCACTCCACTTGCCTTTTAATTTTGCATTTTGTGTTTTCAAAGTGTACCTTAATGACTTCCTCTTTCTTCATCATAGCCATCTCTGTGTCTTGCTTAGAGTCGCCAAGCATGCAATAAGTGCTTGTTAATTTTTTACTCTGTGTCTAGGTGTTGGATATTGGGGCAGAGTGGGCTTGGTTGTACCCTTTCAAACGAATGAATTAATCCTAAATTTATGGTAAGTCTTTTAAACTTGGAAAGTTGACTTGTTACAAAAGTGACTTGCAAATAACTCTCTAACTCAGTGTATAAGTGGTTGATAACAGCTTGGCCAGTAAATTCCAGTGATTTTTTTTTCTTGTTCTGGGGATTGAATGCAGGACTTTGTGCATGTGAGACAAGCACTCTACCGACTGAGCTATATCCCCAGCCCAAATTCCAGTGATTTTTTTAAAAAGCACTAACCGAAGATGATTCAATTATCAGTATTTCTGAATTTATGGTAAATTAGTATCCCTGTGCTTTGCAAGGTTCCTCTTATTTGCTCATTATTTATTCTTTTAAATCCCATATCCACTTCCATTCCTTTTTAACATTTACACTAATGTTTACTGTGTATCTTTTCTTTGCATTTACAATATATAATAATAAAAATAACATACAGAACCTACTATGTGCCAGACTCTGTTCTAAGTCCTTTATGTAAATTTATGTATTTATTATTCATTTAATTCTCCTTACAACCTTATGAGTCAATAATCCTTATTATACCCATTTAATGGATGAAAGAACGGAGGCATAGAAAGATTAAGTAACTTGCCTTTGGTCATACAGCTATTAAGCCACCAAGTTGGGATTTGAACTGGGAAGTTGGAGTTGGAATCCATACTCTTAGTCACTGACCATACCACCAAAATGTGTATTGTGCTTTGTGTGTATGCATTTTTAATTTCTGCAGATAGAATTGTGTAAATAGCACTGAACTTGGTATCATTTTGCTTCTTTGCCTTTAGAAGCTCCCATGTTGCTCTGTCTGCTTAGGAGCCATTCTTCTGATTGCTGTACCCCAGGGTGAACATTGATTGAATTTTGCCTGTCTGCTCTCCCTGGGATGATACTCCAATTTCCTGCCTCCACAAACAATGCTGCAGTGAACACCCTCCCTCCGGACCTTCAAGAGAATCTCCTTGGGATATAAACCATGCTTTTGTTTCATGAATGCACTTCTATGAAACAGAAGCTAGTAAATTTGGAGCCCTTTTTTGGAAAAGTTACTTATGCCCTTGCAATCATGTCTCAGGCACAGTTTTATGCCTCAAGGAAAACATGTCTTGGTATGTATGAAATCAGAATCCCTTTATGTACTATCCACTTTTTAAATGTTTATTTAAGCCACTCATGTGCTGGGGTGTATTGGAGGGCTGACAGGAGGATGGCTAAGTTATCTTTGCTCTCAGAATAGGAGAGTGATAAGGATCTGGACTTGGATTTGGACATGGGTGCAGAAAACAGATATGTTGCTTGCACCTCTATGAACAGGGGCAAGTTTCTTGAACCCTCTAAAGTTCAATTTTCTCATATTTTAAATAGGGGTAATTGGTGGTGGTTGTGAGAATTAAATGAGATAGTGTATGTAGAGAGCCTACCCCAGACCCTGACATAAAATAAGTGCTCACAAAGGTGGGAAAATCCCTGTCCTTGAGAAGCTCCTAGCAGAGGAGGAGAGGCATGCTCATCCAGATATCACTAGGAAGTGTATAAGGACCATGACAGCAACATTGGCAAAGCAGCACAGTGCACAGAAAGGACATTAAATGAAAATCAATACAGTCATGTGTTGCATAACAATGTATCCATCAACAAGGGATTGTGCATTCAATGGCAGTCCCATAAGATTATAATGGAGCTAGTGACATTGTAGCCATCATGACACAGTGGAATGAAGCATTCACTACTCACGTGTTTGTGGTGGGACTGGTGCTAACAAGCCCAGGGTGCTGCTGATTATAAAAAAGCATAGCTCGTACAATTATGTGCAGTACGTAATACTTGACTATGATAACAAATGGCTATGTGACTAGTTCATGCTACAACTAGACTACACTTTGTTATCCTTATTAGAGTGTACTCCTTCTACTTATTAAAATAAAATGTGTTGTAAAACAGTATGCTGGGTTACACCAGCAGCAGCCTCATACATCTTGTGATTACTGTTTCTCTTGATGGCATCATTTTCTCTTGTGCTTGATTTAATCTTGTGTTGTTTTGCTCATCGTGGCTCTAAAAGCAATAAGTGATACCAACACCTATGCACCACACAGCCAGGTGTGTAGCAGGCTATGCCACCTGGGTTTGTGTAAATGCACTCTGTGATGTCAAGGATGCGATTGCTTAATGATGTTTTTATCAGAATGTATCCTCATTGTTGAGTGATGAAGGATTGTAGTTGCCTACCTTGTTAGAGATGCTGTCTACTGGTTATTTTGTTTTATTCTGGTCCTCTAAGGTGTGTTCACTACTTCTATTTGATGGCATTAGAAACCAAGGCTCAATGTCAACTTGCCATTCAAAGTCACTTTGCTAGTTGTGGTTTTTGTGGATTTGAATCCCTGCCCGGCTGGCTCCAAAGCCTAGTTTGTTTCAAAGACACTGAAGACGAGCTGGTATTTGATCTGCAACATCAAGGATGAACAGGTGGATTGAATATGCAGACATTTTCCTTGGCACCTTAGCTTTGGCATCTTTTTAAAGAATCCAGTGATGGAGATTCATTATGGTCACAGGTTGGACACTTGGAGCACATTGGCAGTGTCACATCTGCCATCAGAAAGGAGCACATAGACATCAACTTAAGGAAAGTCAGATTTTACTCTTAAAATTCCCTTAAAATAAAGTATTAGCTCTGTGTCTGTCCTGTGATGTGCATGCAGCTTCTACCGTCAAGCCTGTAGTCACTTTTCCCTGTGGAGTAGCATAGATTGCTACTTCTTTGGACCACAGTGCCTCTTCCGTTTCTGTAATTGTTTTGTGTATGGTGCGGTGTTGAATTGCATTCCTTTAATAACCACAGTCAAATTGGTGAGGCCAGGTGTCTGTACCAGAAACATGAGGGCCACTGCCTGGTGGAAAGGCAAGGGGCTGGGGTGGGCTTCACGCCTGTGATCTGCTCTTTGGGGCTGTGGGAAGGTCAGTCACTCACATGCTTAACCTATTTAAGATGTGGCATTCGTGTAAAAGTAAAGAGATGGTAGTTCACATGGGTATTTTGTTAAAAGAGGATTTTAAGGGAAATAGAGATATATTTGAAAAGGGCCCAGATGGAGGAAGACTGTGATGAATTGGATAAAGAGTTTGGGCTCCATCATCTAGGGTGACAGGTGGATGTATTTGCATATGCCAGACCTGAGGATTTCTATATGATGAGAAAATTGTAGGGAGCCTACAGAGGGATTATGTATAGTCTGGACCAGAAGGAGGGTTCAAGACTGGAGTGTAGGAGCCCAGTTGGAGGTGGTGACAAGAGTCAGAAGATAGTCAGTGGAAGTCTAGAAACAGTGATGGTGAGAAGTCGGCACAGCCTAGAGATGCTGTGAAGGACCAGCGAGGCTGCCTGAGTCAAGGAGGCGCTGGGAGCAACAACAGGGGCGTCACACCAACTCCCATGGAAATGCAGGCTTGCCTCTCTCTCTGCGCCCCTCGCCCCTCACTCTGTGCTTTTCCTGTCTTGATCCGTAAGGTAGGAACTTCTGCCTTTGGAGGAATGGAAGACTCATGAGGAAAACTTGTCCTTCTTCTGTCCCTACTGCGCTGAGAGAAAAGTCAGGTTTGCGAAAGCCCAGCCCCCCTGGTTCTCTCTCCCAGCAGCCCATGTCCATTCCCTGTCCCTCCATATCATGAACTCGGCAGGACTGCTCAGCCCTGTAGTGCAGGTCAGTCCTGTGACAGATCAACGCAAGCTCTTCCAGGGAGACTGGAAATACAGTTGATCATTTCAGCTCCGTACATCTGGGTCTATCTTGTCAAAAGGCCTGGAACCTTTAAGGGAAGAGATGCGATTGATCAGCAGCATCCCTTAAATCCTAACATTTATGTCAAGGTAAAAATCCTAATTTTGGGATTCTTTGAAATCTTCTTCCTTCCTCCTTTCTTTTTCAAAAATTTTACCAAACCCAGTGACCTCTGTGTGTTTGGCTAAAATTAAATGTTTTTGCCCTTTTCTCTTAAATGGCTATGGGTGGCCATAACTCAGCAGGTAAGGCCATAATCAGCCCTATAAATATATTACACTTCTATACAGTGAACACATTTGAATCCCAGGGGCTATAAAGAACTCTGCCATATATGCACAGTCATTCCTCAGTATCTGCAGATGTTTGGTTTCCTCTTTGACACCAAAATCCATGGATACTTAAGTACCTTATATAAAGTGGCATGGTATTTGCATAGAACCTACAAATATCTTCCAGTAGACTTTAAATCCTCTATAAATTATTTACAATTCCCAATACAACATAAACAACACATAAATAGTTGCTATAATATATTGGTTAGGGGAATAATGACAAGAAAACGTCTGTACATGTTCAGTACAGATGCAATTATTTTTGAATATTTTCCATCTGTGATTGGTTGAATCCATGGATGCAGAACCTATAGACAGGACTAGTTGTTTATGGGCATGTGAGTGCATTATACACAGCCACCACATGCACACATACTACTGTATGCAAGCACAAATATCATGTGCAAACATACACATCACACACACAAGCTGTGAACACATACCCACACCACATGCATGGATACACAACATACACACCCAAATGTCATAAACAGGCAACACACACGAACACACACATTGTGCATACACCCCAGCAATCTCCCATGCACACAAAACATGTGAACACTCCCCTCAAACACACACACTATAAGTGCATACCCACATATACATACCACACATACTACAAAAGAACCTGTGTAAAAGCTTCCTAACCAATTCTTTCTCATTCTCCCTCTTTTTCTCTTTAATCCTGGAGTCTATATAGGACTATACCAAGCTCTTGCACAGACTCAGAGCAAACCTCTGGACTCCTGGAAAAAAACAACTGCCAAGAACCTGGGAAGCCCAGCCTTTGTGCACAGCCCCGGACGCCTGTGCCTACTCTCCCGCCCCCAGGAACACACTCGGACAAAGAAGCACCTGTGCCCAGGCCAGACATCTTTACTTCCTTTTGCCTTTGATTAAGCCTCACAATAAAACGGCACACCAAGGGGCACGACATTACTGTGTCATTAAAGTGAGCATGTCACAAGTGAGTGTTGCTGAACCAAGATGCTTCGGAGGTTTTTATTTGCACCGAATCTTTGAGGCCAGCAGATGGAAAAAATGACGGTGGCCAGAGCTCATGGAGGTAGGCTTGGTCTGAGAGGCAGCCTGCACAGGCTGTCCTGACCTCTGACCTGCTTTCCCTAGAAAAGGCAGGTGAGTTAAAGTGTTGGATGCATAATCATAAACATAAACAGGACCTACAGGATGAAGTGCACACACACACATGCACACACACACATGCACACAAACTTATGCATGCACACAGGTATTTCTACTTGAGTTCTTTTTAAAGTTAAAATTGGTGTGCGAACCGCAGTTTGTTCTAAGGGACTCTTTGAACGTGTATCATTTAGTGAATCTGGACCAGACCAAGTGTTTTTTTGCTGAAAATGGCCATTGCTCATAGCAGAGACACCATCCTCCTGTTAATGTCATTAGCAAGCAGAACGGCAGTGCCTACAAAGCTCAGAGCAGAGAAATGATACCCGGGGGAACCACACAGTGCCAAATAAATGTGAGGTGATTGACTATTTTCATCAGTACCTCCACAGCGGGGTTGGAGCCCATTTATAAGGGGCTGCCTTGGGCCCACGGGGAAGGGGACAATCAGACGATCCTGTTGCAGTTCCTATTGTCCTCAAAGACATCTCTTCTCCAGCAACAAAGCCCGGGGTCACACAGTTTGTCCTGAAGAAACTCCTGATAAATTTTGCTTTTTTTTTTTTTTTTTTTTTTTAAAAAAAGCCTCTTTTCTTTGATTAGAAGTAATAAAGGCTTTTCCTTTTAAATATCTGTCCTGACACATCAAAAGCCCGAGATGAAAAATTCATTGTCATTTGCAAAGAATAGTGTCTTTGTGACTTGTTATCTGTTGAACTGGATGTTATGAAGTGTCTTTGAGGGCCCTGACAGCAGCTAGAATATTTTGCCTCTTGTGGCAAATGCGGTTGAAAGCATAATGATCGGGTGTGGGCTGGGCTGACCAGAACCTTCTCCCAGAACAGCCAGACTGTCAGTGGGTTTTGTGTATGCACAAAACTCTCCATTCTTTATCCCATTTCAATGGATGGGACTGACGTCAGACGATAAGCTTATTGAGTGGATAAGATGGATTCTAGAAACTTCTGTCCTTTTCATCTGGTCTGGATTTACAAACAACTCTTCCTGTTGTTCAACTTTCCAACATCAGAATTGTTGCTGGGGCCGTGATAGAAAATAATGGCATGACATTAGACAGCAGCGGTCTCCTCTCACTTCTAAGGGAACAGGGTGACTTGCTAATTGGGATGAACCACATGGTAGCTGAATTCGCAAAAGCTTTTAAATTATAGCAAATTTTGTTTTCAAAAACAAAAACTGGATAAGTTGAAAGAACATGATCTTGATCCAAAATTGATTTGATTTATTTAAAACATCGTAATTCTGAGGGGGAATGGGAAGCTTTTGTCTGATGGGCTCAGAGCTTCAGTTTGCAAGGTGAAAAGAATTCTGGGACCGGATGGTGGTGATAGTTGCATAACAATGTGAATGGATTCAATCCTGCCAAACTGCACACCTAGAAATGGGTAAGACGATGAATTTTTGTTACATATATTTCACCGAGATTTAAAGAATAAACAAAATTTATAATTTCTAGATAATTACTAGTGATAGAATAAATGGGGTTTTTGTTTTTGTGTTTGTCCTGCCTTAAAAAAAATCTAGCACCCTAAATGTCCCGTCTCTTTCATCTTACAGTGATAGTCTGAATGAACTCTCTAAAATTGGCTTGTTAATAATTGTTTGGTGGGTAAAGCACCACATATAAGCTTGTGCAATTTGCTAATGTGATCTTTTGTTTTAACCTGATGTAAACTATGGTGCTCTAACCGAATCTTTAGAGATTTAATTATGCAGGAAAATATTCTTAACCTCTCTCATTCTAAGCCAGCTAGTTTGCTATTCATTTATCTTTTAAAATAAAACCTTTGGCTTCTTTTATCTTTCTTTTGCTACTTTACTCCATTATATGCCAAAATAGCCTCCCTCTTTCAGAAACATTTTATACCCTTTACATGTTGACTTTTCAAGGAGAACATCTGTATTTTTTTTTTCTTCTAATTGAGAATGCATTGGTAATAGGGGAAAGAAAATGGATGTGGAGCAAGGAGACCTGGGTTTGAGCTCCAGCTTTGCAGATTGTTAGGTTATTCCTTGGAGTCTTGCAGTTTCCTCATCTGTAAAATGGAGGCAATAACTGCCTTTCCTATGAGTCTGTTGAGAAGTTCAAAAGAAATAATAAAAATGCAACTTTACTGAGTGTTCACTAGGTGTTAAGATCTGTTCTGAGTAGTTTATGGGTATCAGCTAATTGAACCCTCTTAATAGCATGGTGAGCTATTATGCCTATTTCAAAGGTGAGAAAACTGAAGCCAAGAGAGATGGAGAAACATACCCAGGTCACAAAGCCGGTCAATGGTAGAGCTTGAATTTAAACCCAGGCAGTCTGATTGGGAGGGCTGTTTTGAGTTACAATGTCATCTTGCCACTGTACAGATGTGAAAGTGCAGGTTACTTTAAAGCATCATATGAAGTGGAATGAGCGAGCACGACTGACTTTTTCTAGATGTACTTTCCACGTAGAATGTGATGAATGTAGATTCTGTGTCTCTCTTCATTCAGGGGCTCTGATTGGCCGAGGATGCAAATAATTCGGAACCATCTCCTTCACAGCCTTTATCATTCTTGCTGTACAAACAATGGCCAATGCAGTTATATTCTTTTTAAAAAATATTTATTTATTTATTTTAGTTTTCGGCGGACACAACATCTTTGCTTGTATGTGGTGCGGAGGATCGAACCTGGGCTGCACGCATGCCAGGAGAGCGCGCTACCGCTTGAGCCACATCCCCAGCCCCTCAATTATATTCTTCATAGGGACAATGGGTAGCTTGTTATTCATGATCTTTCCACAAGCAATGCCCAGCACATAACAGGTGTTTAGTGGTAACCAGATCTAACATTTATTGAAAGCTTATTGCTACATGCCTGTCACCAAGTATTTTACATACATTGACTCATTTATTATTCACAGCTGTGCAATAGCAGGCTATGGTGATCACCATCTCCATTTTATAGATGAAGAAACTGAGGCCGGAACACTTAGGTAGTGTGTCCGAGGTGGTGCAGTAGTAAATAGTGGAATCTGGATTGCAATCCAGAATGTCTGCCTCCGGAGACTTGGTTTCATTTCAGTTCCTCTTCTATGAGAGCTGCCGAAACTCCAATTTTTTCTAATGTGGAATTGGAACTAGAAGTGAAACGGTGCTGTGAAGCCCCTCTCCAGCAGAACGTGTGATCTCGCCTTTCCAGGCAGGAGCCATGTGTTGGAAAACAGTAGGAAGAGACTGCAGGCTGGGAAGTTGGTGACCCTTCTTATGATGTGGTGAAACATTTGTCAACTATTGCTCGCCACAGCCTTGGAAGTGAGACCCTATGTCCCCTGGGTCTGCCCCTTTGGGGGAAACGGTTGAAAAAGGTCAGAATAATGATGCGCATTGGTGGCTTCTTGACATTTTTAGCAAACTTCTGAGAGAAGGAAATTGGGCCAGATGAAAGGTAACTGAGCTGTGCTAAGGAAAGGTCTGCCTTCTGTTGGTGCCCTGCAGCCTAAATTGACTGGGGATCTGAAAATGCGAGGCCGTATGGGACTGAAAGAGCCAGTTGCTCCTGTACTCCAAAGAGCTGGAGGCGAGAGGCAGAGCAAGCTCTTTTTTGGAGCCTCCCGATCTTTCATAGCTCTTGGACCAGTCATCTGTGGAATGGTCCAGAAGTAGTGCCAGGGCTTGGGAAGCCGTACCCACAGTCCCTATGTGCCAGCTACTGGCAAAGTGCCTCCCCTGCTTCTTCTCATGGATGCTTCACAACTGCTCTGAGGTCAGTATTCTTACTCCCACTTTATGGATGCTGAGACTCAAGCTCAGAGAGGGTAAAGAATCTCTCCTCAGTCGTGCTGTGCTGTTTTATACTGTGGACCCGGGATTTGAACCCAGGCAGGATTGGCTCCCAAATCTAGGCTTTTCCCCCTCTCCTGGAATTGAGCCATCTCTCCCAAGGTGGGGTGAGGACACGTTTCCATGTAAAACCGTCTCTTGGTGACCATGGGCTGAGGGGCTGTCCCCTCAGTTTTGGGAGCTCTGCAGAGAGGCTCAGGCTGTGTTAGCATATCGAGCTGCTCCCACGCCTGTCCAAGGTACAGGGGCCCCTCGCTGTGCCCAGAGCTGCCCAGGCGCATACACATCCCAGTTCTTAGCAGGTGCCAAGCCCCTCATGCTGAGCACAGCAAGACTCTGATGCCTGGATTTGCCAGGAGGGCGAGAGAGTATTTTTTTCCTCAGGGAAAAAAAAATCATTTTTATTGACACCTAGGAGAGAAACATTCCATTTTTATTCCTAATTAAGGTGTTTATTTTCCATTTTGCGAAACACAACAGAAGAAAAAAATTAGACGGGAAGGGTTCGGCCAGATTGAGGCAAGTGAAATGAAACAAAGGAAATCAGCCTTATTTCCACCCTGTCAGGTCATAAAGGTGCCTAAGTGAGCGTCTGTGGGATGGACATACACCTGTTTGCAGTGAACACTCATTATTCACGTGACTATGGGCCCATTTCTGTTCTAAGCCAGTGTCATGGATTATCTCATTCTATCTTCATGCCGCCATGAAACTGGCACTATTGTTACCCATTTTACAGACAAAGAAGTTGAGGCACAAGGGGTTCAAGCAGCCTCACTCAAGGTAACAGCTAATAACTGGTAATGTCAGAATAAACACACAGGCGATACATCTAGGACTTAGACTTTTAGGTGTTCATCGTTGTGACAAAGTTCCTCAGCCCTCAATCAGAAGACAGCACTTATACCTTTATAACTGTCAGATATTTTTATGCAATAACTTATTTAACCTCACGATACCACAGGGAGTTGTAATCTCCCATTTTGGAGATGAGGAAACTGAGGCCCAGAGAAGTTAAAAGACATCTCAGTACCAGAGTGCACATCTTTTGGACATTTTGCTTTTAAAGCACACCATCTGCCTCCGTTTATCCAGGCATAGATATGTGTCTGAAGAATATTTTAGGATATTATTAACTAAAACAATGCAAAATCAAGTATATGCATTGATTTATGTAACAAGATCTCATCATTTTAGTTTGCTGAAGAAATTTGCTGCCTCGGAATATTTACATTTATAACTCTGCTTCCTAGAAACAATAAAATAACCTCTTGATGTAGGTAATTAACAGAATCATAAAACATTCCCACAAATGGCATCTGCAGAAACAAGGTGAAATGAAGAGCTGTCATTTGAGCCAACCCCATTTGAAACTCATTTCAAAACATTTAACCAAAGAGAGATAAGGGAGAGATGTGTGCCTCGTGGTTGCAGGATCATTTAACTAACAGCAGTGTGCTACCAAATTAAACCTTCCATTTAGAAACTGTGTGTGTGTGTGTGTGTGTGTGTGTGTGTGTATGTACTTGACACATGCACATGCATACACGTATGTGTAGGAGTGACTTTGCTTATATTAGCAAATTGTATTAATAACTGGAAGAAGATTTTTCAAGTCTTTTTCAGAAGTCAGCCTGTCCTCATTCTAAGAACATCACCCATCAGGGACTTCTGTGCCATAAAGGATACTTACAGTCTTGGGACCTAGGGCATCTCTCTCAACTTCTTTGGGCCTTTCTTTCTTAGTTTACAGCATGGTTGGCTGCAAACTTGTGGGAGAGGTAGAAAAGTAAACAGATAAACTACGATGATGTACTTTTAGTTGTGTTTCCAGAACATGCACCAACATTTCTTCCACAAAATAAGTCGTGTTAAGGATTGGTGAGGGTGGAGGGTCTATTTGGGTTGGTATGACCCCAAGATGTGGGGTGGCTTATAATAACAGGGCATTTCTCCAGGTTCTGGAGCCTGGAAATTCAAGAGCAAAGTGCTGGTAGATTCAGCGTCTGGTGAGGGTCCTCTTCCTGGTTAACACATGGCTGACCTTTCCCTGCATTCTCACATAGCAGAAGGGGCGAGGGAGCTCTTTATCACTTACCTTTCTCGATGCTTTTACCTTTACCATAAATCCTTGACTTTTACCACAAATACACTGGAATGTATTTCAGTATGAAGCCATTTCCATCGATTGGGCATTCATTTTTATTTTCCATGTGAGTACCATAGTTTTAAAACTAGAGATGCAAGGCAAAGCATGTATCTACCTATCCCTCTTTCTTTCCTGAGTTGGTTTCATCTGTTTATTCATTCACATAAACTTCAGAGCAATCTTGTCAAGGAATATGAAAACAAACACCTCTTCCCTAAAGTTGGAATTTGGATTGGGCATTGCATAAATAATAGAAATGGATAAGGAGAAGAGATAACCTTGACAATATTTATCAACTGGTAGCAGATTGACATCTGTACTTCTCATTCCGTTTAAATGAAACTTTCTCTTCTGTAGGAGGGTTTTGGTAAATGCCATTTCGTTCTCAGACTGACCAATTGCCTCCGACTACTGTGAACACATAATACCATGGCGGGAAATCAATTAATTTTTTGAGCACTGATAAAATCAGGAGAGAAGGAAAACAACCCAGAGAGGGGACATCTTAAGTTGAGAAGAAAAGTCTTCTTATGGACAGAAGGGTTGATCTATGGAAGGGTGCACCTCCAAGACTGGCAGGGTCTGCCATTTTTCTGCAGATTTCCAGGTAGAAAGAATGACAAGAAGACAGGGGAGTTTGGAGTGAGGGAACAGAGGGCCCTCTCACAGAGCCTGCACCATCTGCCAACCTGTTTTTCTATCTGGGTTTATTCTGTGTGTGTGTTTTTTCCCCCTGAAAGTTGAAGATTGGAAGTGGCACAGGAGGACCAAGTTCCAAGGTATCTCAGTATCTGTGTCTGATCATCAGGATGCTCCTCAATGAACTTACTTCGGAAGACTGGTGGGTTTTCAACAGGTGAATCTGTCCTCAAGGATGTCACTAGAGGAAGACATCAGGAAGTCAGAACAGAAGGGCAGCAATCAGTCAGTGCTCTTGAGTCTAGAGCTAGTTTTAGTCTCCCAAAGTATAACCCTCCCTGTGTGGGGAAAACTGTACAATAGAAAAAAAACTGATTCCTTAGCCATTATCTCATTTCATACCTTTCTGTCCCCAACATCCTAATTCCTGGCCAACAACTTCTTGAGGTAGAGAAAAAGTCAGGGCAGGGCTTATTGCATTATTTTGCAAACAGAGAAATAAGTCAGAAAGGTCAATGACTTGCCTAGGTTCCAGGGAGAGGCAGTAAATACACTGAGCACCCAGGCCTGGCTGAGTTCGAAGCTCACGCCCCTTCCTCTTCTGTGTATGGCACACCTGGCCAAGTCTCTCATCTCAGGACTCCAGACACTGTTCTGCTATGGAGAACAACACAAGTTGAAATCCATCATTCTCGTTTGTGTGAGTACCAGAGGCAGCATTAAAAACCATTTGATATATAGTCATTTTAGTTCATTGTCTGAAATTAAAACTGCAAAGTAATTTCCTCTCTCAGTTTTAGGGGCAGCTTCTTGCTGTGACTAATATTAGTGGCTTTCAGTATTTTCATTGAAGCAGGGAATCTTGCAAATCGAGCAGTGACTCATTGCCAGTGATCGAGAGGCTAAACAATGCTGTGATGTGTCATCGTCGTTGTCGGAGGGCTCAGGAAGTCTAGACATCCAAAATGGGTTGTTTTCCCCAGAGGCTGAGCTCATCTTCCCTGGGCGAGAGAGTTCAAGTCAGGTACCAGGAAGTCTGGCAGAGGCTTCCTGGGGAGAGCAAGTGGCTGGCTTGCTCTGTCATCCCCCATTACTAATCTCAAGAGCAGAGGTCAGAGAACCACAGCCCCCCACCAGGACCCAGCACCTGTTTTTATAAACAAAGTGTGGTAAGAACACAGTTGGACTCCTTTGCTTACTGTGGTTGTTCCTCACTACAGTTGCAGAATTGCAGAATTGAGAATTGCTATAGGAAGTATATAGCTGGCAGAGTTGAAAATATTGATTATCTGGCAAATTTTATAGCAAAATTTGCCAAATGCTGTACAAGACCCTTTGGCAAATGGAGTCATTAAATGACTGCCTTACAGTATGGAGATTCCTTAGAAAACTTGGAATGGAACCACCATTCGATCCAGCCATCCCACTCCTTGGTCTGTACTCAAAGGATTTAAAATCAGCACACTACAGTGATGTTCTATGTTTGTAGCTGCTCAATTCACAATAGCTAAGCTGTGGAAACAGCCTAGATGCCCTTCAATAGATGAATGGATAAAGAAACTGTGGTATATATACACAATGGAATACTACTCAGCCTTAAAGAAGAACGATATTATCGCATTTATAGGTAAACAGATGGAGTTGGGAAATATCATGTTAAACGAAGTGAACCAATCCCCAAAAACCAAAGGCTGAATCTTTTCTCTGATAAGTGGATGCTGATCCATAACGGGGGGCAAGGGAAGAATGGAGGAAATTTGGATTGAACAGAGGGGAGGGAGGGGGAGGAAAGGGAGTATGTATTAGGTGGAAGATGGTGGAATGAGATGCACATTCTTACCCCTATGTATGGGTGTGACTGCACTAATGGTGTGACTCTACATCATGTGCAACCAGAGAAATGAAAAATTGTGCTCCATTTGTGTAAAAAAAATAAAATAAATGACTTAAAAAAAATAAAAAGAAAGTAAAAATGACTGTTTTAAGAAAGGATTGGTTGGGCTGGGGATGTGGCTCAAGCGGTAGTGTGCTCGACTGGCATGCGTGCGGCCCGGGTTCGATCCTCAGCACCACATACCAACAAAGATGTTGTGTCCGCCGAGAACTAAAAAATAAATATTAAAAAAAATTCTCTCTCTGTCTCTCTCCCCTCTCTCACTCTCTCTTAAAAAAAAAAAAAAAAAAAAAAAAAAAAAAGGATTGGTCAACCGAACATCAACTTTTCGGCAGAATTGGGACACAAGCAAGTGATCATAAAGGATGCAGCATAGAACATGTCAGGCAGATTAAAACCCTGGGACAGACTCAGGGGTTTTGATTTCTGCAGGTCTGTGTTTTCCTTGTGGGAGATTCTGTTCTTGGCAGGGTTCTCTCGAAGGATCTGTCTGGGCTTCAAGCTGCTCAATATGATTCCTCTCAATATGTTTGGGAACAATCTATCCTGCATTCCAAAAAAGGGTTATTAGTAGTTTACCTTAATTACCAGAATTGTCTGCCAAGAAAGGATACGAATATTTGCTAGTTTTAGCTTTTACGCGTATGGTTGTTTCTGAAGTCATTAAAAGATTGTTTCTTCCATGGCTGAAGTGAGTGACAGAATGTGATTTAAATTTTAGTAATTGATTTATAAAGCTGGTCTCAGGACGTGCTGAACACCCTTTCAAATGGGAAGCTGGTCTCCAGAGGGGGACAGCCCCTGTCTAAAAGCAGCCATATGGGGTTCTTGAAATAGGCAACAACCATATCATATTTATTTTTTTTTCTGCCTTGTGGAAATATGTTCACCATCTAAAAAGCCTCTGGCTGAATGTACCCAAACATTTATTGCAACGAAGAAAGAACTGCTAACTGAATACAGGAACGAGAATAATGGTCCAGAGGCCCATACAGGGCCGTCGGAATTAAAATTCCAGCTCTGGCATGAATGCCTAGGCAGGAGGATTATCTCTTTTTACTTGAAGGGTAATTTAGCTGTCAGCATTTCCTTCTCACACTCCACTGTCCCTTTCCTATTTGACTTTTTAATTTCTTGCTATGAGTGAACCATCTGATTTTTTTTTTTCACAATTCATCTTTGTAGGGTTTAACCATTTTGCTTTGCTTGTATCTCATGGATACTTAGGTGCTTTGATGGCTGGTTTTATTTTTCCCCCACCCAAGCTCAACGAACCCACTTAGGACAAATGTGGAAACTCAAAAGAGGAATCAGAATCAAGGCGAGTTGCTCTGCCCTCAACCTCCACTGTCTTGTAGCTCTCATTACAAAACCCTTCATGAATCCAAGGAGACCAGGAGGCAGGAGCAGCGGCATATGGTGGATGAAATACCTCCAAAAGCAAGTGCCAAATGACCAGAACGCAAAACCATAAGCCCCAAACCCCACCTTCCAAAGCTTCACTGATGGAAGTAACAAAAGAGCAAGCTCCCAACCTGCGGGAGGGAGAGTGACGCCGCCTAATGAGCTGACAGCAGAAGTCATTTAGAAAGGCAAACCTGAGTCCCTTGTTCAAACACAGGGGCAGGACCGGCTATGGCTATTGCATGGAGTGAGGGAAGGGGCAGAGAAACAGCCGGAGAACCGAATTCTGCAAATATTAGTAATTTTTTAAAATACAGGTGTGAGTGTCTGAGAAGAGCCGTACAATGCTGAGCATTTGATCTAGGTGTGCAGGGAACATGGCCCGAGACTTTCAGACCCAGCTGGAGAAAGCCGGCTGGGGAATACCAGCTAGCGCTGCAAGGAAACTCAGAAAGAAATCTGTGGCGCTTGTAGAGCCTCCTGAGTATGTGAAGTCTTAGAAGAATGCCTCTTGAGATCAGGTCGGATGTATTATTAGCCTCATGGCGTGAGTGGGCTCAGGTACCCTCTTCACTCCCTGGGGAATAACAGCTCAGGGTCTCAAGTCTCAGCATTGCCCCGGAGGCTCCAACTTGTTCTTTTCATCCCCTGCCCTTCCAGCAATGTGTCTGGCATATACTTGGTATTTGAAACGTGTGTTGAACGAATGATCAAGTTCTTTAGGAGGAAATGACAGGCCGTGAGCACAGTGGCTAGGAGCAGAAGATAGAAGTAGGTTCAGATTCTGGTTGTTTCCTTTACCAGCTGTGTGACCTTAAGCAAGTTAATTAGGTCCCCTGGTCTTCACTATTCCAATCTGCATAGTGATCCTAATGTGAAAGGACTGTGAGGGTTACATATGAGGGTTGGCAGCACACCTGTTAGAGCATTTGGGGCATAAAAAGCATTAATGCATGGTAGGTGTTGTTGGATAACATGACATTTACTTTTCCAGAGTTTCTGCAGTGTATTGGCAAATACAGGGAGACTGTTGTGCTGTTGGAGTTGAGGGTGGTGAGATACGAGGAAAGGGCTGTGTTGACAGGGAGTTGGGCTGTGGAGCTCCACTAGGTGAGGGCAAGCAGTTGGAACCAAAACAGTGACTCCCAAGGTGAATTTGGAGACCTGCCAGATAGTATTGGGGTGGGTCTGAACTTAAGACAGGCCTTAGCAAGTCAGAGAGGATGGCTCTGACCTGGCCCTTAAGCTAAGTGGACAGTGGTTTCTTCTCCTGAACCTGAAGGGGTTAGGCTACCAGGTGGTCTCTAACCTGTCCTGGTTCTAGGGTACACTTTAATTGAGATAGATTTTAAAGGGCATGTAAATAAGTCCAATGAATCAATGAAAGTCAGGAAACGGAATTCTGTCTTCTCTACCTTTGAATGCAGTTGCTCGAGCTGCAAAGGGCATTTATTTACTCATGCACTCTTTATGTAATTACCTCGAAAGTGTCGGAGGGAAGATGAGGAATCAGGGGGCGGATCCTGTTCTCTTACACGACTTGCTACTTTTCCAAGACATGTATTGCTATTAGATTGATGGTAAAAATATTGCCTCTGTCTTCATGATGCTCAGGCTCAGAAATTTACCAGAGTTCAGTCTTGGGAAAGACAATACTATCACACACAGGAAGAAATATAATCATTAAAAAATAATCATCTTGAATTTTTGATAGTGCTTTGCTTGTTTACAATTTTATTATTCATAGACATTAACTTTGCAATTATAAACCATGTTGTTGGCATTTTGGAACAGATTCTGACATCAAATTTGGTTTGCCGGTAGAGGGGATGAACATGTCAAGGAAATAGAGGACTCTGACAATGGATAAAATCCCATTTGGTTTCCACAGCTAATAATCTTGTTCAGCATACAAGATATTTGAACACCCTAATACGATTTCCACATTAAAAGCACGTTCCAGTCAATTCAAAAATTAAGTAAATAGAGCGGAGGCATACAGTTCTACTAATCCACCAATGTCATAAATTTAATGATTTTAGCAGCTCAAGGAAAGCAGGGATTGTTATAAAACTTCACATCGGAATGTGTTATAGCCTTGAACAATGATTACTTGTCATTTATTTGACACCAAAGGTGTGAACTGCACATTATAGGAGTCAAAGGTTTTGCATAAAACAAAACAAAGCCTCTTTCTCCAAGGCTTACACTCTGAAGGTGTGCAAGGGACTCATGAGAACGTGTCAAAAAAAAAAAAATCGACGAGAAGCATGGGGCAGATATATTCATAGCTAGCCTTGGAAAGGACACATTTTCTATGAAGCAGAACCCAGGATTGAATATGTACAAACTATTAAAGTTTTTCTGAAAGGAGGCATTTAGAAAAATCTGGAATCATTTTTGGCCATTCAATCATTCTTGATACAAAATGATCTCTGCCAGGTATACATTCCTAGATATTTCCATCCAGCACTTACAAAGCCTTGGAAGAATAATGGAAAGACACATTTTAATCTCTGATTTATCTATGGAAGAATTGTGTTTTCAAGCACATTTCTTTGTCAGTGAAAATTTTCTTGTAAGTCTTACATTCAGCACTGTAGGCTTAAAAATTTTCCTTATTAAATATGTAATGAAACTTGTCTAGGAAGTCAAACGGAAAGAAAACGTGGTCTGGAGGTGTTCATGCTATTTATGATAGCATGGTCTTTTCTTTGGGCACCAGAATGATGAGCAGCAGTAGGAGAAGCAGAAGCCAATTTCTAGAATTCACCTCTTATTTGGAGTGGTTCTTTTAACGTGGAATCCTATAAAGATCACCAGTTTTATTGGGGAATGGTTGAATTTACACTAAGAAAAGGGTGATAACATTTACATAAAACTAACTTGAAAATGCATTATACCAATAAACATGGCACCACAGTCTTGAGCTAGTATTTTCTACAAATCTCTCTAGATTAAAATGTTAATATAATACCTCAGGAAAAGGTCCTGTATGGATCCTTTTCATTTGGTGGCATCGTGGATCTGTGTTATGAGTTCTGGTGATCCAGTCTGGCCTGTGTTGCACATATCTGAGGCTGATACATGGATTGCAGACTTATCAGTTTTTCATTTTTAATAATTATATTTACAGTATGAAGTCTTCATCAATTGTCTTTTTATAACACTAGTTATATTCCTATTCCTAGCAGTTATGGCACCCATAAATGTAATTCTGATTACATTCTATGTGATTTTTTTTAATCAAGTGTCCATCTGAATGGATCTTTGCATTTTGACTATTCCAAAGATCCAGCATGATAGCAGAAAGTGCATCAGTTAGAAGTATTTTGAGCCTATCTCTTTACTCACTGTAATAGAACTCAAGTTTTCTTATTTCCCTCCTCTGTAATATGGGATGACTACTACTTTGCAAGCCTTTGTTTTCCAACCTCTATTTTCAATGAGATAACAAATGTTAAAGTATCCTAGTCAGAAGTTAGCATTTAATAGACATTCAACACTGGTCTTACATAATTTCTGATTTGTGTTTTGCCTGTGTAGAGACAGTGAAAAATAAAGGAAGTTTCTTAGAAGTGATGTTTTGGGTTTTGATCCCTGCCCCCACTCATGGTACAAAATAAATCTATGTTTACCAGATGGATTCCAGCTTCATTTTAAATGGGGTATTGCATTAGTCAGGGTTCCCCAGAGAAATAGAACTAATGGACTTTTAGAGATATTTAGAAAAAGATTTTTAATGAGGGGTTGGCTCATGCAATTATAAGGGCTTAAAAGCCCCATGATCTGCTGACTGCAAGCTTGAGAACTAGAAAGCCTATGGTGTAGGTCTAGTCCAAGCCCCAGGCCTGAGAACCAGGAGAGCTAGTAGTGGAAGACCTGGCTTGAGTCTGAAGAAGATGGATGTTTCAGCTCAAGCAGAGAGAAGATTTACCTTTCCTCCACCCTTTTTTTCCTGTTCAGAATTTCAGTCTATGAATTGAGCCCTCCTGAGTTGGTGAGGGTGCTCTTTACTTAGCTTACCAATTTGAATGCTAATCTCTTCTAGAGATACTCTTATAGATCCACACAGAAATAATGTTTTCCTGGCTATCAGGGCATCTCTTAGCTCAATCAAGTTGGCACATAAAACTAACCATCATTGGCATCTATTCTTCAGCAAAAAGTAGAATTGCAGTGTACATTTGTTGCTAAGTTATAGATTTTGTTGAGCCAGTGATTTTCCTCTGTCTTCCAGAAATGCTGTATTTGGTTCTGCTTTTGGCCAATCGCTTTGGAAATGAGAAGAGATCATGATTGAACCTTATAGCAGCAATGGCAACAGCCAATTACGTTATTCAGACAAACAAAGTTAATTCTAAGCCATTAGAAGGCCTCCTCAAGTGTTCCCATCAAAGATCTGGACCCTAGGGAGGACTTGAATTAATCCCACAGACCACTCTGATAATCATTTGCAAAGGGCAAGAATATTGAGAATCTCCCTCCCTCCCTCCCTCCCTCCATCTCTCTCTCTCTCTCTCTCTCTCTCTCTCTCTCTCTCTCTCTCTCTCCTCTCTCTGTCTCTCTCTTCTTTCTGGCTGTCAGGAAAAAAAAATTTCTGGTTCACTTAAAAATGTAGATAACCAAATATCTCAGATTTGCAGCAGTGATGAACTATGATCTTCCATCAGCTGGTCTTTTGAATTTAGAGATGCTGACTACATTTATTTTTTCATTTGCTTGTTGAACCCATTTTTATGGTTGAACAAATAAATAGGAAGAAAAAAAAGAAAGAACAAATTCACAAACAGCCCGAAGTGAGGGAGAGATAAAGAAAATGGTGCTTCTTCAGTTGTGCTAAACAGTAATTATTAATTAAAACATTATCTGTTCCTGATAGAAAAGAGAATTTTTGTAGCACTTTTTTTTTTTTTGGTACAGGGATTGAACTCAGGGGCACTCAACCACTGAGCCACATCCTCAGCCCTTTTTTGTGTGTGTTTTATTTAGAGACAGGGTCTCACTGAGTAGCTTTATGCCTCACTTTTGATGAGGCTGGCTCTGAACCCTTGATATTCCTGCCTCAGCTCCCTGAGCCCCTGGGATTACAGGTGTGTGCCACTGCACCTGGCCACTTTTTTTTTTTTGGTAATGATGATTTTCAGAGTACTTGGAATGGAGACGACAAAGGCAGAATCTGAAACCCAAGTGTCATTGGTTGATGCTTCCACAGCCACTTCAGCCAAGAGGAGATGATGCACAGTGACACACAGATGAGCTTCAAAAACACAGTGGTGGATTCTTCTAGTTTATGTGAATACATTGTACATAAATTTACAACTCTTGAATTCTGCACACAGGATACTGGGGAGATACACTTTAGACTTTATGTCTAACATCAAAGCAGAAGCTAGAATACAGAGAAAAACCACTGGCATTTATATTTCAGTGATCTTGACACACAGGATTATGAGTAGACATGAAAATATCGACCCAGCCTAGACAATACTGTCAGCAGCTGAGAAATAACCTGGCAGAGGAAGTTTCATCAGTGGCTTAGGAGATGGACCCAGTCAAATTCTCAACTGGATTTTGGGATAATGAAAACGGACACATGTACTTTCAGGTCCCCTAAAAAAATACATGGTAGGTGAATATTTGCATATTCCTACCCACACCCCACTTCCAACTTCCCCAGGCAATATGCTGTTGGACTCCCTTAATGACAGCTCCCAGGACAATGGTGATGAGCAGCAGCCTGGGTAAGAGCAAGAATTTTGGAGACGGAAGGACCAACTGGGTTTGAGCCTTGGCTGTGCCATCTGTTAGCTGGCAAAGTTATTTAACCTTCTCTTGGGTCTTATTTTCCTCATTTAAAAAATGGGCTAAAAATCCCTGAACATTAGCTCATAGGATTCTTGTGAGGGTTAAATGAGCCAAAAATGTAGAAAGTGCTTAGGACAGTGCTTGGCGTATATTAGGTGCTATGTTAGTGTTAGCTTCACTCTCACTGGGATTCTATAACCAGGGATTGTGCAAGAAAGTTCCAGAGGGAAAACATACCAGCTACGACACTTTCAATTGCAATTAGCAAAGACTCTAACCCAGATTGGCCTGAACAATAGAGGATATTGATCAGCTTAAGCATTTGGTAAGTTGGGAGGGAGAGGGCATTTTGGTAAGACTTGATCCAGGGTATTAGTGATGAGCTCAAGGAAAATAGATCTTTACTCCTTGTCTTTGGCTCAGTCTTCCATCCATAGCCATGACATCTTCCCCCCAAAGCTGGCTTCTCTCTGGACCCCAGCTTTAGGTCTGCTGTGCTTCCTTGTTCACCTCTTATAAGAGATCGTCTTCGTCTTAAAGATCGTAGGATCAGCGCGGAGCTGGTCAAAGAGAAATGGCAATGGTCAGAGAGATTGAGGTCAACTCCATCAAAAGATAGAGCAGAAGAATTTTTAAGCTGAGGGGCTTAGGAGAAGGAAGAAGAAGGAGGCAGATGCTACAAGAGTGTCTGTTACAGAAGCTCTGTTGTGTGGCCTTTATGGGTTATGTTTAGTTCTGAAAAAGAATGAAGGGTCACTGTGGCACTAAGGTGGCCAGTGAACTGGGTGACACTTTCTCTTGTGCAACTCCACTGGGACCAAGACGTCACTCCAGGTGAGCGTCCCCCCTGGAGAGGAACTTAGGGAGCAGGCTACACTGTTGGGAATACATTTCCCTGCCTCCTGTCCACTCTGACATTTATTCTCTGAATGTTCTTTTAATATTGACCCAAAGAGAGAGCACTGGACAGAGCTAAGAAACTGGATGGAAAGATCCAGAAGTAGAGTCTTTCTCTGGATACATCTAAGAAGCAGGATCATGAGCAAGAAGACAAACCAGGTTGAGATCTCTGCTGTTTTCATATAGGAGCGCGATCCTGGATGAGTCACCAACTCTTCCTAAGCCTCATTTCATTATTTGTAAAATGGAACTGATAATATAAGCTCCTTAAGAAGATAGTTACAAAGATTCAAAGAGATAATGCAGGAATACCATGATGCACAGCATACATGTTCAATAAATCTCAACTATTAGCATTACTGTTGTTATTCTACTGGCAGTAGATATGGTAGAGGCCTTGTGTTCTAAGGCGAGTAGATGTTCTGACCCTCCCAAGATAGACAGGAGATGTTGGGTCTGGTTTAGGCCTCAGGGAATATTTAGAATTTCCATGTTTTTCTATATTAAATTAGAACTTGTTATATTGTATTCTTTCAGAAAAACGTCTCTTTCCCATGTTCTGGATTGAGTAATTCCACCTGAGTAGGAGTTATTTAGGAATCTATCCTATGAGAATAACAGACTTCATAGTGAGAAGTTAGTGGGCCCCATGATTTCTGGTCTTGTGTTCAGTCTCAAAACTCAATCTCTCCTGGACCCACTCTTCTGAATTCCATAGCCAGATAAATCTTTCCCAGTGGGTCTAGCAAGCAGCTGGATTAGAGGGGTAATGCATCGTTTATTAATAAGGAAATTCCATGCAACATTTTCTTTGGGAGGGAATGCAAGAAAATTGAATATCACTTAAAAATCCAACAACCGAGGATTGATTAAATCAGTCATTGTTGTAAGACACTGTCTCCCTCAGCATGTTTTTGACTGTAGATAGGACGGTCCTTCTCTCCTTCCTCATGCCTTTGAATGACCTCACACAACCAAGGTTATTAGTGAATTACAAGTGCAGAGGTAGGGTCCACATGTGGTATTTCAGGGTCTGTCTCAATTTCTCTGGATTCTTTTGTTTAAACTTTGATGTGTTGGCTCCATGCTTAAGCTGGTAGCAAGATGGTGGCACATCGCTGCAAGACATTGCAACCTCCAGGAAAAAGAGCCACTTCTCTTTCCTAGAAGCTCCAGGCTGATCCTTCCTCTCCCATGAACAATACACCAATTAAATGCAGATTCTAACACTACAAGGTGAGTTTCCCCAAGTTTCTTCCCAGGAAATATTTGGTATTTTTTGTTTTCTCCTTCAGATGAACATTAGAATAAGCAGGTCAATTTTCATAGAATATCCTACAAGTTTTTTTTAATTAGTTCTTTATAGTTATACATGGTGGTTCCATCAAAGTTTTCTAAGTAATCTCCAGACTGTTTTCCAGAGTGGTTGCATCAATTTGAAGTTCCACCAGCAATGTATGAGTGTATTTTTTCCCCACATCCTCGCCGATATTTATTGTTACTTGTATTTTTGGTAATTGCCATTCTGACTAGAGTGAGGTGGAATCTCAACGTTAGTTTCAATTTGCATTTCTCTGATTGCTAGTGATGTGTAACATTTTTTCCATATATTTGTTGACCATTTGTATTTCTTTTTCTGAGATGTGTCTGTTCAGTTCCTTTGCCCATTTATTGACTGGGTTGTTATTATTATTATTATTATTATTGGTGTTAAGTTTTTTGAATTCTTTATATATTCTGGAGATTAATGCTCTATCTGAGGTACAGATGACAAAGATTTCTCTCCCATTCTGTAGACTCTCTCTTCATGTTATTGATTGTTTCCTTTGCTGTGAAGAAGCTTTTTAGTTTGGTACAACCCCATTTATTGATTCTTAATTTTACTTCTCATGCTTTAGGAATATTGTTGAGGAATTTGGTTCCTAAGCCGCCACGATGGAGATTTGGACCCACTTTTTCTTCTGGTACTCACAGAGTCTCTGGTCTAAAGCTTATGTCCTTGCTCTACTTTGAATTGAGTTTTGTGCAGGGTGAGAAATAGAGGTCTAATTTCATTTTATTACATATGGATTTCCAGCTTCCCCAGCACCATTTTTGAAGAGGCCATATTTTGGCCAATGTATGTTTATGGTGTCTTTGTCTAGTGTGAGATAACTGTATTTATGTGGCTTAGTCTCTGTGTCTTCTATTCTGTATCATTGGTCTGTTTTGGTGCCAATACCATGCTGTTTTTGTTACTATAGCTCTGCAGTATAATTTAAGGTCTGGTATTGTGCTGCCTTTTGCTTCACTTTTCTTGCTGAGGATTGACTGAAACTCTGTCTTCCCAGTGATCTAGTCTAGTGGTGATGCTTTCAATTAAATTTTTAATTTGGTTTATTGATTCCTTCTTTTTGATAAGTTTTGCTTGTTTTTTCCCCCCCAAATCTCTCTTTATTGAAGTGATCATTGACTTCCTGTATGTTCTCTCTGATTTCACTCCTTATACTGTCCTTCACTTCACAGATAAGTTTAACTATGCATATTCTAAACTCCTTCTCTGACATTTCTTCCACTGTGGTGTAGATGGATTCTGTTATTGGAATATCTTTGTTTGTTTGGGGCGATTTGTTCCCTTGCTTTTTCATATTGTTTGTGTGTCTACCCATCTAACAGTATGGATCTGAGGCAGTAGAGTTTCTACCCTGTGGACTTATAATGTCCCTGAATGTTTCCAGTACTTCACTATTTAGGGGAAGACAAATAGTAGCAACAACCAATGCAAACAATATGCAGCATTAAACCAAATAATCCTTATTATGATGTCTTCAATGTTGATTATCACAATGAACAGAAATCATATGATCAGTTTTTGCCTACAATAAAAACAGCCAGTTTGTAAAAGGGTTTACAATTTCAAATGGTGAACAGGGAGAGAACAGAAGTGATATAGTAGTGAGGATTATGAGGGAGGAGGAGAAAAGATAGAAGTAAAAAAATTAAAGGAAGAATGAAAGAGAGGATAAAAGAAATTGGGTGTTAATGGAAAAGAGAGAAAGAATCAAGGCAGATAGATAAGAGAAAAATATATATAAAGTAAAAATTAAAAAATTAAAAATAAAAGAATACAAAACAAAACTAAAACATAGTAATCAAACATCGTAGCCCTCAAAAACTGACCCATGAAAAATAACTGGTTTCAAAAAGGCTAGAAATGAGAAAAAAAATATGAGTATCAATAAATGTCCATGTACCATTAAGGTTGCAATTAAACAGAATAAAGAGAAAAAAAAAGAAAAACAGAAAAATATAAGAGAAAAAATGTTAATGAAAAGTTCTAGAATTCTTTCTATTGGAGTTCAAAAGATTCTTGGCTTCTCTTCTCATCAGTTTTAGGTGGGGTTGTCTGGAGCATGATGCTCCACCGTCTGGATTGCTGGAGTGAGAGAGGTAATCCCATTGGCAGAACTCCTGGAGGCAGGGTTTTAGGCTTAGGTGGGCTCCAGGCTCTTTGCTGAATGCAATTGGTCTGGAGATTTTAAATCAGTGCACCTCCAGGGCCCAGTACTTGCTGGTCCATATTGGAAGACAGTACCCCAGGATCTCCCCTGAGTTCCACTCATGTGGTGGAGGGGCCAATTCTTAGTCGCCTGTGGGCCCCATGATTTCTGGTCTTGTGTTCAGTCTCAAAACTCAATCTCTCCTGGACCCACTCTTCTGAATTCCATGGCCAGATAAATCTTTCCCAGTGGGTCTAGCAAGCAGCTGGATTAGAGGGGTAGGGGTAGAGCCTAGTAGGTTTCCACAACCAGTTGCCCCCTGTATAAACCCCTGTCCATGTTTGATTTTCTTTTGGTCACTTAAACACACTCTATGTTGTGCAGTGAGTGTTTACTGAGCCTGCATTTCGGGCTAAACTCGGGTTTGCCAGAATCAGCTCCTTCTGCTGCCAGCCCCCAGGCTGGTCTCCATTCTGTGGCTGCAAAATGGTTTTTTCCTTTGACCTCCACATGACACCCGGAGAGATGGTGGCTTCTTTCCCACCTAAGGATATTGTGCAGCTTGCCTTTTAGATTAGTCAGGCAACGTCCTTGATCTCCAAATGCCCCATACCCAGACAAGCCTCAGGCCTCCTAAAAATGTGGGTTCCTTTAGTTCCCTCACCCCTCCACTTTGCTCTCAGAGGGACTTCTGTGGCTGGTGCTTCCAGTCCTGCTATGGTAGTGGCTGTGCTGCTAGGGATTTCTTCCTTATTTTATTATATCCAACTTCCTGAGATCCCAATATGCTTTGAATGTCCAGTTTTAAATTCCAGTAAAGTCTTTTTTTTTTTTGTTCACCCACCTTTCTGTGACACTCCCTGTCTCCTTTCTTGGTTTCACGCCATGGAGCAGCCAGGAAAGGAACCAACTCTATTCTGCCATCTTGGAAAACCTCCTCCTAGAAGTTTTGATTGGATTATTTAGAATTTATAGATTCATCTAGGGAGAAATGGGCCTAAAAGTTATTTTAATTCAAAAAACATGAAAGTGGAAACATTGGTTAAAAAAAAGGAAAATAGAAAAGAATAAATAGGAAAATGGATGGATAAAATACAATAGAATCATACCATAGAATATCATATAACAGTTAAAAGAAACGAACTGGCAGCATAGAGTGGCACTAAAAGGTGTGATCCTATTGATGTAAACTACAAAACGCACAGAGTATAACACTCTCTTGTTCATAGGTACATGCATATGTATGTAAAAGCCATAAAAAGGCTTTGGAAGCATGCATCAAATTTATGATAATGGCTGCCTCTAGGGAGCATGGAAGGAGAATGGAGAAAAGAAAACCTTAACTGGATCTCTAATGTTTTGTTTCTTAAAAAATATTTGAAACAAGGTAGCCTCTGGGGGTAGGGAACTGGATGCCTGGATAACGGTGATTTTTTTTTATTATACATCCTTATTTATCTTTTATAATTTGAACCACCACAAGAATGTCTTATTGATTCAACAAGAATAAAATTATAAAAAGTCTCTGAAACACATAGCAATATGTTAAGGATTAATCTATTCTAAATTTACTTTCTCTCTATTTTTCATATTTGAAACATTTCTTCAAAAAGAAAAAAAAAGTTAGTAAATTGCACCCAGGTAGCTGTGTGGGTGATGCAGGTGGCTGGCAGCAGCTGGGGAGAAGGTGGGGGTCGGGGAGTGTTGATGAAGGTTGACAGTGTTAGATCTCCAGGGTGCTACGTGTTCTCAGAGGCTGTCCCCAAGAACTTGGAGATAGAATGAGCTTGTTCTTCAATGCCCCTCCCTCCAGTCTCTTGTGCAAGAGTTTTGGAACTTGAGAAGAGTGGGCATGGGGGAGACAATGGTTTGCACCCAACTGAGTTCCTGGAGGAGTGATGCCTTGGGTTGTAACCTCATGAGTTTCCTCCCCATACACCTCCAACATCTCATTCCTCTATGACTGTTCAAAATCCTGCACCATATTATATGTTGGGTGATGATCAAATCCCAACTTTCTTTCATCTGCCCTTTGTCCTCTTTGCTCCTCTCTCCCTTCTCTTCCAAGAAAGGATTGGGCATATTACGTTTCTCATGAGGAAAATAGAAGCCTAGAGGAATGAGAGAATCCCAAGTCTAGTGGGGGAGAGGGGAGCCAAGATCCTGTTCCTGGAGATGGAGGAGGAAAGAGGCCACCGAGGCACCAGGCTATTAGGGATGTGAGGTAAAAATGAGAGCAAGAGGTATTTTTGGGGAATACCAAAGAGGCACTTCTGAGAGTTTTAATGAGTAGCTGTGGATACTCTTTAATATTTGAAGGAAATAAGAAAGAAGATTAAAAACTCCTGAGCTCTACTTCTTTAAACACGACACTGCTCTGAAGTTGTAACATAGGGCTTTATGTGCATTACAATTATAATGGGCTGACGCTACAGGGCGTGCATGGTGGTGTGGATTTTTGGGGGACTCATTTAATCATGGCCATAATACCAGAGCTGGAGGACTCTAAGGACTCCTTGGACCCGGGTTTCCATTGCACCTTTGTGTGGTTTCACAGTGTGAGCTGCTGCCACCTTCATCTGTCTTAATCTATTCAGACAAGGTAACCCTGTATGCCAATTAAAAATAAAAAATCTATTTTAAAAAGGAAGACACAGTCACTAGAAAACTGTGGGAGCAGAAAGCGGGAAAGAAGAATCATAGATGTAGCAAGAACTTGCATACCCTTTAAATGAACATAGCAGATATATTAATACACAGGATGAAGGCAAGAGGTGAGAAGAAAAATTAAATGGTTGATGTGAAAGGAAAGAAATGGGTCTCTCACTCTTCAATTTTTTTTTGTTCTTTTACAGTATCAGGATTTCTTTCTTTCTTTCTCTTTTTTTTTTTTTTTTTGGGTGGAGGAGCACGTTCTTCCCACCACAATTTAGAAGTATGTTGTTGCCCCGTTTGAAAACCACTTGAAATAATAATTGGTGTTATTTTGCAAAACTTACTAAGAATCACAAAATTATATGCTCAGGATATTGTGCCAGAAAAATTGCTAAACAAAACATGTTTTTTCTTCCACAAACTCAACAGTTGCAAGAGCATGCCATTAGACAGTTTCTTTGCCAAAGAACTTGAGCTATGATTTTCTGCTTCTTTAAAATTCATATTAATGACCTTAGACAGCAAGTTACCAGGGAGAGACTCTTTGAAGCATCTTCTTTTTAGAACCTGGGTGTTTCAGTATTGAATTTACTTAAAATTTAGTCTCTACAGTTTGATCTCAATGATGTAAAAATATATAGCAAGAAGGTTCCTAAACACTAAAATGTTTATCATTAATTTTCTCTGGGCATTGACATTCTGGATGATTTTATTTTTCATACTTCTTAATTTCCAGTTTTTTTGCAATCTGTATCTATAATTTGAAAAATAAAATAGTTTTTGTTAATAACCATTCTGTATGTTTTTGTATTTTTACAAAGGTTATGAAGCAAAGAGATTGCTTATGTTAATATTAATAGTGATTCTTACTGGGTTAGAATCCTTCTTTATTTTATAATTATTCTATAATGAACTTGAACTACTTTCATAATAGAAAAAAATTATTTTAAGAAAGAATTTATTAAACTTGATCCAAAGAAATGCCAAAAGGGTCAAGGCAGCTTACCATTTTCTCTTCCACAATGGCATTCTGAATCTTTTGTGAAAGGGCATGTTTTCCCCTGATATCAATCTCAGGAGGTTGAAGGACATACCCTGACACCTCTAGTTTCTTTTCATACCTGATTTGAATGTATTATCCTCATATATTTAGAAATTCTCTTGAATCTCACCATTACTCAACCAGAAGGAAAAAAAGTGCATTTGTGCCTAATTTTAATGAACACCTTATGGAAAGTATAGCTCAGGAGATCCAGTGGGACAGAGCACGACAGAACTGAGGGAACTGGTCTCTACTGGATTGGGGAGGAGGTGGGTTTTCTTCTGGGTCTAGCGGCTAATTGTCACTGGGGGCGGGGAAGAGAGAAACTACAGAAAAAGAATGCAGGCTTTAAGTCAGGTAAACCTTGGCTTAAATTCCAGTTCTGCTACTTATCTGGCCTTGGGAAGGTCACTTAACCTCATTGACTGTGTATTTCCTCATCTTTAAAATAGTAGCTGCCCAGATTTGAGCTATTTCTATTATTTGATCATAAATAAGATTGGACTTTGGGTAAAGTTCATGACTTCTCCTACCAGTTAGGATTAAAATGAGCTGTGATTGGCAGAGACTTGAGGATATTAGCTTGAAAGAGAGTTTTAAAATCCTCCCCCACCCCTTTTCCAGTAAAGGCTGTTGTGGTGGATCCAGCCATGTGGCATTCTGGTTGCCGCTGGTTTCTCCTTCCCCATCACTAGGCTGCAGTTCCTGCCCTCATCTCCCCAAATGGAGTGCTAGACATCAGCCCATGCCTCAAGCAGCAGAAAGGAGAAAAAGGTGTACATGATCTGTCTTTTATGGAAGTGGCTTCCAAACAAGACAGTTCCCTTCAAAGGGACCCTCGGATGCCAGCTGCTGAGAAGAATCTTTCATTCGACTACATTGTAATAATAATGTTCGTCAGGGCAGAGTGCTATTGCCATATGTAATAAGGGTCTGGCACAATAGTGCTTGGCAGATAATCAAGATTTTAAAAAGCAACGAATATTAAGCATGTTATTATTAAATTTACATTAATATATTAACGAGAAATCATAACTCATTGTGAAATTCAAGACAGACCCTGAGAATCATCTCAAGTTGCATGGAAGGCTCTTACTGGCTGCTGGTTGCTGTATGATATGGGCAGGGAGGGGGTTTTAGTCAGCTTTTTTGCTGCTGTGACTACAAGACCCGACAAGAAGAGTTTTAAAAGTTTATTTCAGGGCTCACAGTTTCAGAGGTCCCAGGCCACAGAGAGCTCCATTCCTTGGGGCTCCAGGTGAGGCAGAACAACATGGCGGAAGAGTATGTCGAAGGGAAGTGGCTCACATGATGATCAAGAAGCAGAGAGAGACTCCACTTGCCAGATACAAAATATATACCCAAAGCCATGCCCACAATGCCCACCCTCCAGCCACACCCCACTTGCCTTCAATTACCACTCAATCCCACCAGGTGATTAACTCATTGATTGGGTTAAGGTGTCCTAACCCAATCACTTCTCCTTGAAGCCTTCTTGCATTGTTTCACATGTGAACTTTTGGAGGACATCTCACATCCAGACCATCACTGGAGGCTATTGGGAGCAAAGGTGCAAAGCCAGACCTGGCAATATGCCACTTAGTATGTCCCTGTTCTCCGTTTTTCTCCTTTAGAGAACTCTTAAAATGTCATTCTTGTTTGAATTTCTTGTACAAACAAATGGTTTAGAGATGCCTAGATTTGCTGAGGGTCCTCTCCAGCCAGGCACAGAGTGGAGCAGTTTCTGTATGTTCTCTCACACAGAAGCAACTCACAGGGGATAAGCCTTGCCAGTTCTGTGGGAGATAGGAATATGGCAGCCCCAAATACGAGGTTAGTTGAGCTGAAGACAAGGAGCAGCAGATTCAGGAAAGTGGAACATAGATTGACGAAGACCAGGTGACTGCCCCTGCTCTCTACCAGGAAGAACTAAGTTAACCAGTGCAGGCAGCCTTCCTCCTGTATCAGCCATGAGCCTAGCGATGAGGAATCGACTTAAAGCACCAGTGGAATCTGCTTTAACAGGCCTTATGAACTAACCTGTATGAGCCAGGTATTTGCCTTTCCTTAAGTGGCTTCCCCTAGGGAGTTAGTTTTTCCTTTGCTTTGTTACATCTCTAAAATTCATTTTTTTTTCTTGTTGTCGTTGAAGGTGCTGTAGAAGCTGAAATTCAAAGACATCTCTTTGAGAACTGCTCTTTCTCTGTGTGTCTCCCAAGTGCATAGGAAATATTCCTGTTAATGAACTTGTTTGTTTTTCTCTTGTTAATCCATTTTTTTGATAACAGTGATCAATTTCAATTAAGACTCTGGGGGGATATGATTTCCCCCCTACCTGTCCCTTTAGATTACACGTGTGGAATTGAGGGTTAGAGAGAGAGGGAGTCATATTTTCAAGGTCACTCAGCCAGAAAGACGTACAGATCAAAACCAGATCTTCCTGCCCTTAAACATGATGCCATGTGCCCTCTAAGAATACTTGTCATTATCCTCAAGAGGGGTCCAGGGACACCACTCACATCGGTATTCCCAACTGTGAACATGAGCTCAGCCTGGCGTGGCCCAGCCTGTCCCCAGCATGGAGTGCAGGAGCCCACAGGCAGGTCCTGGCTGTAGACTTTGAGAGCAGCAATAGCTTTCAGGCTTTGCCCATTAATTCCAGTTTCACTTTTGAGTGGCTTCAAAAACTCTTGTGCTTCTGTCTGCTTCATAAAAGTTGTTTATATTCCAGTTCACTAATGAGCTCTAGCCTAGTCTATGTTCTTACCACAGTTTCTCCCTTAATACCTCAACTGGAAATTTTCAAAGGACAGGATAGGGTGGAAACATCTTTACTGTATTTGTCAGCAAAGGCTCATTTTTTAAAATAGTTTCTTCATTATTAAAAAATATTAAAGTTGTAGATGGACACAATATCTTTATTTTATTTATCTTTATGTGATGCTGCGGATTGAATCCATGTCCTCGTACATGCAAGGCAAGTAATCTACCACTGAGCTACATTGTTTTTTGAGGCCTGTCTTTACCCCTCCCTCAACAAGTCACTGATGTTTTTTTCCTTATTATTTTATTTTTATTTTTGGTACTAGGGCTTAAACTCAAGGGTGCATAACCACCGAGTCAAAATCCCCAGCTCTTTCATTTATTTTTAAAATTTTGATATAAGGTCTCACTCGATTGCTTACAGCCTTGCTAAGTTGCCGAGGCTGGCTTCAAACCTGCAATCTTTCTGCCTCAGTCTCCTGAGCTGCTAGGATTACAGGCTTGCACCACTGCACCTGGCTTCCCATATTTTTATTGGTGCATTATAATTGTACATAATGGCGGGATTTGTTGTTACATATTTGTGCATGCACACAATGTAACAATAGAACTTGGCCAATACCATTCCCCAGTGTTCCCCCCCTCCCCACTTCCCTTTAGATGACAGGTATTTTCAAACTCTTCTCTTGTTGGCTGGAACACATAAGGCTCCTGAGTCACAAAGTTAGATCATTCATTTTTAAATATTTTAATTAGTGCATTCGAGTTGTTCATAATAGTGGGGTTCATTTTGACATACTCATACATGCATGGAATTTAATTTGCTTCATTTCAGTCCTCAGTGCTTCCTCTTCCCCCACCTCTTTTCCTCCCTCCCTCCTCCTCTTCTTCTTTCTTTATACTGCTGATCTTCCTTCTATTTATTCATTTATTTTTATTTTTTTTTTAAGATTGTGAGCCCCTGTGTCAGGAGTCACTCTGGACAGGAGCTAGGTATGTGGCAAACCAGCCATGGGCTGTGTGTGGGTGTGAACTATGAGCACTGAGAACACAAAGTGGACTGGACTAACGATGCCTCTCTGGGCTGGCGACCTATGTGTCCTCTTCCCTCGCGCTGCCTATGATCCCCACATAGCACATGAGATACGCAGGGTCTTCCAAGATGTTAGTCAATCTGCTGACAGCAAGACAAAACAAAGCTAGACTCAACCCCCTGAAACCTGACCCTTTGCCTTATTTGGATGGCTTCTCCCCCATAAAAGGGTTCAGAACCTGTTCCTTGCTCTCTTTCTTGCCTGCCTTGCCCCCCTTGTGGGAGCTGCGGCTGAGGAGCGGTCACTGAACCCAAAGAAAAGGTACTTTCTGTGTCTGTGTCTTTATTTAGTCCCCAAATTCATTTGGAGTGACCGTGATCAGTTTAGTTGTATGTTGTGACGCCCTTGGTTCTTTAGCTGATGTCATTTCTTTGCTAAGTATAAAACAAAACAAAACAAAAAAGTTGAGCTATTGCCCATGCCTGGAGCTCCCAGGGGGCCTAGAGTCTGTCCAGGAGACAACACAGTGTGGCCCATGGGGCCGGGCTGGAATTAAAAAAATAAAATTCATGAAAAGATGACTAATAATCAACATGTGACGTGAAACAAATAAATATGAGAAAATATACACACCGGCTTGTAATCAGACAAATTCTAGCTTTTAAAATATAAAGAGGTAACTTATAAATTTTTTTTTCACGTGGTGCTGAGAATTGAACCCAGTGCCTCACACATGCTAGGCAAACATTCTACCACTGAGCCACAACCCCAGCCCCAAAATTAAAAAAATATATATTTTTTAGTTGTAGATGGACACAGCATCTTTATTTACTTATTTTTATGTGGTGCTGATGATTGAATCCAGTACCTCAGACATGCGAAACAAGTGCTCTACCACTGAGCTACAGCCCCATTCCCAAGAGGTAACTTGTTTGCTTACTGTATCAACAAAAATTATTTACTAATTACAACATCTAATACTTGTAAAATTGTGGTGACATTGGTGTTCTTTTACTTCAACAAAATAGACATCACCTTCTAGAAAGTAGTACCTCACTAGGTACAATTTCTTTGGAAAACCATACTATGAGCATTTCTGTGGATCTAATAGTTGATCCAATAGCTTTATATCTAGCAATCTTTCATGAGTAACTAATATGATGAAAGGGAAAATTCACAACATAGGTATGTTTCTTTCAGTAGCATTTATTCTCCAAAGTCCATAGCTAAATGTCCAACTTTAAAAGTGATGTCTCTAATTCTAAAGTAGAATATGCTTATTAAATATATACAGTTATATGTTTATGATCGAATATTAAATTGAAGAAAGGAAACTAGTTAGCAAGTATACCACAATTATAAAGAATAAGATACATTTTAAAAGAAATTGATTTAAAAAGAAAACATTTAGTTATTTTAGAAAAGCTCATCATGAATTCATTTCTATAAGCAGATGTTTTACTGGGTGCTAAATGAAGTAATTTTATGATATATAGCTTGTCATATTTGTTGATTATGACTCATCTTTAGGCATTAGTATCACTCCTTTGAATTGGAGGCAAAAACATTTTTTTGCAAGTATTTGCACAGAAATAAGGCCATGTGAGATAGAACAGAGGGGCCTCTTCATCCCAAAGGATGCAATTTATTTATTTATTTATGCTTGGACAAAGTTGTTTTTGTGGATGGACTCCACTGTTCTGGAGTACAGCTGGACGGTGACATCTGGCCTGTGGAATTCTGTGGTGATAGGGCAAGGATCAGAATCAGGGTCCTGGTGTCTGTATGCTGGATGCCAGCTTGTTGTCTAGTCTTGGCTATAGTTTGGAAGATAACTGGCAGACACCAGTGTCTCCCCTGACACTTTTGTGGTTACTGGGGCGTCCACGGCAGCTGCTACTGCTAATAGCTGCTATCTATAACTGCGGTTGCCCTGCTGGACCTAGCTAAAGATGCTCCTCCTGGCTTGCCAAGAGATTTTTCTGTAGCCTCCTGAAGTGGCAGTAGTGTGCTCCTCCTTGTAAACTGAGTTTGCATGGACCCAAAGTGCTTGAGCAGATTGCCAGTCAAGTGCAAATCCTGTGATCAAGACCAAAGAACTGATGTGGTGGTGCAGAATTCTGTGGTTGTATGCAACAGCTGATTGCACCTCTGCCAACCCACCATTTTTGGTTTTATAAACAGTATTCTTCCTGTCCTCAATGGAACACGCGGTGGGGAACCCATCCTATGCCTTTCCTTCCTTGTGCTCCAGTATAAGCCCCAATAAGTCGCTTTGAGATGGTATTGCTTTTTGTGATTTCTATCTCAAACTGAGAAGAGCCCATGGCTGAGCTGGTTACACCAAGAAATGGTAACACTAAAAGCTGAGAGTTGCCAACACCAAAATGTTTTTTTTTTTTGCATTTTAATGATTTTCATATAAATTTAACAGCAACAAAAAATCCTTGGCTGGTTGGTAACACATAATCTGGAGGACATTGCTGCTGAGTGGCACTACACATGTGGGTGTGGCAGACCTTAGACCCATCCACCATCTAGATTTTCACTGACATCAACATTTTCATGGGCTTACAGCCTTTACTGCATTGAAAGAAAGTGATGCTTTTAACAGATCAAAGCCCAAAAGTCAGGTATCACAGGTTAAAACTCCATGTACAGAGGATAGTGTAACTCATAAAATAAGCCAAGTGGAACTGGATTAAAGTAGAGAATTCTTTTGCTCAAAATTTCATCAAATATATACCATACCATAGAGACATCTAGCTGAGCCACCCATCAATCTTCTTGACTTTTATAGTTCTGGATCTTGCTTTCTAATCCTAATTCTTCTAATCGAATTTTTCTGCCACAGTCGTCCAACGGAAGACTTTGTTTCAGAGGAAACACAGAGATACTTGAATGGCAATTATTGGTGCACATTCTAGATGCTGTAATTGGCCTAAATGAAATAAAATTTATGTACAAGACATGTAGACAGAGGTATTTTAAAAATGATTCAAGTTGAAACAAACAAACAAACAAATAACAAAAAAAAAAGACATTGTATGAAAGGAAAGATTCTGTGGTCAAATAATATGTGTGAAATAAAATTAAAATTTCTGACTTCTTATAAAAATGATTCAAGTTGATAACAAACATTTATTTTCAGTTCAAGTTTCACATTGCAAACTTAATAACAAGAAGCCCAACACTATGGGAAAGAACTTCTGAGGCAATTTAATAAAACATATGCATTGGAGAAAAAAAAGGAAATTGACTATATCAATGGAAAAAATGAGTTCTGTTAGTGAATTTGAAGGTGAACCATTTCATTTTGATTTTTCAGACTTTCTGAAAATAAAAAAAGAGAAACATTGAAAATAATTCTGAATAAATCCAAATATCCCTTAATGTGTTTTAGCTTTAGACAATCAAAGATCTTTCAAAGAATGAATATTTTTTATTTTTTTATTCTGAAAGTGGCCAGAATCAAAATCGAGCTGCTTGTGTCTACCTTAACAAAATGAATAGAGCAAAGCCAAGAGACTATAAAGAAGTTTTCATGCATGATTGAGTGACAGCCACTATTGCAAAGGACCCTGCCAGAACCACAACACTGCAGACGCCATTATAACCTTACATAAGAAATACTTTCTACAAGGACATCTTCAGAGCAACAAATGGTCTATTCAATGAGGTACAATCTTGTTATTAATTTTTGTGGCCAAGCACTATTATTTCAAAATATCTTATGTAACCCTCCTCATTTTCTCCTTGAAAAAATTTCCCCTTGCTTCCCCTTTTTAAATATGCTTATCGCATATGCAATGCTGTTGTGTTCCCCCCCAAATACATCATTATTCTTGGGAGAATCTTTGTCTGATTGTTATTTAGGTTGACAACCCAAGAATCTGTGCTATTGATTTAGAAAGCAATTCCTAAGCACATTTCCCTAAACTAGTTTGGAAGAAAGAAGATTCAAAAAGTAAATGTGTAGCCTCCAAAGGGGACAAGTTTATGAATTTGACCACATATATTTGTTTTAAAAGCAGGTACATTTTATATAGGCTCATCCTATGCACAGAATCATCTAATTTTCCCCTAAAAGGAAGCGTGTTTTAATTATTATCACAACAAGGCTGCATGATATCTTAGCTGCTGGATGTGTAGGTTAGATTTGGCTCAATTGGGCTGGGCTCAGCTTGTTCAATTTGTAGGTCTGGGATGGCTCTGCTTTTCTGCTATAGATCTTGACTTAATTGCTTTCATATGTCTCTTATCCTCCCTGGAAAAGCTGTCTAGTGCAGCAGGTTCTTATAGTGATGCCAGAGAAGCAAGAAAGGAAACAAAAATATTCAAGTCAGTCTTTGGACCCTTGGTTCTTTTCCTCCTGTCACTGGTGAAATCAAGCCACTTAGTAGAGCCCAACTTTAAGGGAAGGAAATACATTCTTCATATGATGAGACCATAAAGTCTACACCAAGAGGTGGGAAAAGATATCTGTCATAAAGCTAGAAAATGGTCTAGTGGTAAATTAGGTACCCAAATTGAAGAGGATTATTGAGAGATCATACATACATATTTTATCTCTGCCCTGGGGTTTCTGGCAAGAAATTCCTAAAAACCTTGGAACTCCAGAGTGATGAGTCTTTTTTTTTTTTTTTTTTTTTGCTATGCCCAGGGCTTCTATGCTTTTACATATTACATGTAGATGTCAATATATTAATACACTTCCAATACCTAAAACAATTTTTTTTCTAGTTATGTCAGTAGAATGAATTTTGATATATTCTACACAAATGGAGCACAACTTCTCATTCCTCTGGCTGTACATGATAACTTTTCCTCCTTTAGTGTAATCACACATGTGTATAGGGTAATAATGTCTGTCTCATTCTACTGTCCTTCCCAATCCCACAGACCCACCCCACTCCTCACACCCCTCTACAAAAACCAAAGTTCCTTCATTCTTCCCTATCCCACTGCCCCACTGTGGATCAGCATCTGCTTATCAGAGAAAACATTTGGCTTTTTTTTGGGGGGGGACTGGCTTATTTCACTTAGCTTGATATTCTCTAGTTCCATCCATTCACCTGCAAATGCCATAGTTTCATTCTTCTTTCAGGCTGAGTAATATCCTATTGTGTATATGTACCACATTTTCTTTATCCATTCATCTGTTGAAGGGCATCTAGGTTGAGTCCATGGTGTAGCTATTGTGAATTGAGCTGCTGTAAACACTGATGTGGCCATGTCAGTATGGTATGCTGATTTTTAAGTCCTTTGCATATAGACTGAGGAGTGGGTTAGCTGGGTCAAATGGTGGTTCCATTTCAAGTTTTCTTAGGAATCACCATACTGCTTTCTATAGTGGTTGTACCAATTTGTAGTCTCACCAGCAATGTATGAGTATACCTTTTTCCCTACATCCTCGCCAACACTTATTGTTGCTTGTATTCTTGATAATTGCCGTTCTGACTCCGTGAGATGAAATAAATCAAAAGTAGTTTTGATTTGCATTTCTCTAATTGCTAGAGATGATGAACTTTTTTCATATGTTTGTTGATGGATTGTATTCTTCTGTGAAGTGTCTGTTTAGTTCCGTAGCCCTTTTATCAATTGGGTTATTTTTTTATATTTTTTTTTGAGTTGTGATGAGTGTTTTTTTTTGTGTGCTAATGAGAAGACTGCTCAGTAACTTCAGGATGAGAAGGGATTTTAGGAAGGCAGCATTAGAGCCTTAGAAATCTCAGCTGAAGGTTGAGTTGATCACCAGTAGCCACTGATTTAACCAGTCATGCAGATGTAATGAAGCCTTCATAAAACCCTTAAAGGACAAGGATGGCTGAACATGTGGGGGCCCTGGAGGAGGGTGTGTCCAGAGAGGACATGGATACTCATGCTCCTTCCCTATGCCTTTTCCTCTGCATTTCTTCTGTTATTATTTAGCTTGAGGTGTCCCCCAAAACTCATGTGTGAGACAATGCAAAAACATTTGGAGGTGAAATGATTAGAGGTTGAGAATTCTAACCCTATCAGTGGGTTCATCTACTGATTAATCCAGGGGCTTGGCAGGAAAGGTGTGACTGGGGAGATAGGGCACTGTTTGTGGTTTACAATTTGTCCCTGGTGACCCGGAGCTTTCTGATTGCCAGGTCCTGGGAGGCTTTCCTCTGCCATACTCTTTGGCCAAGATGTTCAGTCTCACTTGGGCCCGGAGCTATGGAGTTCGCTCTCTATGGACTGAGACCTCTGAAACCATGAGCCAAAATAAACTTTTCCTCCTCTACATTGTTCTTGTCAGGTCTTTTGGTCACAGCTATGAAAAAGCTGACTCAAACATCTTTCATCTGGCAGTAAATCTGTATCCTTTGTATTATCCTTTAGAGTAAATGAATAAAAGTAAGGAAAATGTTTCCCTGAGTTTTTATGAGTTACTCTAGCAAATTAAAGGAACCTGAGGAGGGGGTTGTGGGGTACCAAGCTTTCAACCTGTAGGATCTCACGCTCTCCATGTAGACAACCATAAGTGTGTTAGATTATGAGACATCCAGTTGGTGGCTGCAGGGGAATTGCTTGGACTGTGGAGAAAGACTCCCACAGAGCTGGTCCTAGGAACATCCATGCTGCATTGAGTGAGTGAGAGAGGAAGAGCACTTTGTTTTTCCTGTCTCTTACAGTGACAGTTTGAGAAAAGGTCATATTGGACTTTTCTGTGCCTAACTGTTCTGACTACTTGCCACTCTTTGGTTAGCTGAGGCATTTAAGAATAGCAATTAGAGAAAATGGAGATATCTCATACAGAGTCTTTCAGTCAGTTTGACCAAAGAAATGGAAATAGAGGAAGTCTTCTGAATATTGTCCCAAGTAAAAGTTTTGGAAATAAATATATAGATTTTTTTTTTCAAAGCCAGGCCAGGCTTTGTCAGGCTAAGAATACTTGAAGGATCTTGTTGCACACATAGAAGCACAGACGGTTGTCTGATACCAGGTCAATACTGATGGAAATAGTGCTTATGCCCCACAGCAAAGGAAGATGAACAAGAGAAGCTAGTTGGTTTTCTTCATCACTTGATTTGGCATTGATTTCCAATTTTTTTTTTTAAAGGAGATTCATCCCCATGGAGTCAAATGCGAGGCTAAAACATCTGCTACCACAATCACAGATGAAAGTATTTTTTTTTAAAGAGAGTTTATGAAAGAATGAGAGGTCCTTTCCTCTCTAAGTGAAAACTACTCATTTAAGATCTTTTCTCTTCCACAGTTTCTTCTCAAATCCAGAAACTGCTACTATCTCAATTATTTAAAAATCCAGATGGAAAAACAAATTAAATGAATGTAAAAATGAAGCACATTTATCTAAATACCAAGACAGATGTTCCTTTCACAGATCTCATAAATCTTCTGATTCTAAGAAAACAAGATTTCACATTCTGGTCACGGTGCAGATGCAGTCCCCGGCTTTAGGAAGTGTTTTAGGTCCTCTTGGCCTCAGTTTCCTAATCTGTAAAGTGAGTTAGATAGAGGCAAGCTGCAGGTGCCACCTAGGGCAGTGGGCTTCCTCCAGGTGAGGGAGTCACCACAGATCAGGGGGTGTTTTCTCCCAATTTTGCAAAGAGAGAAACTTTGAAAACCAAAACAGGCTGGAGCAAATCCGTGTAGCCCCTTGGAGTCAGACACTTTGATGGAACGGCAGGCTGCACCACCAGTTAGTTGTACCCTATCATGCAAGTTATGTAAACTCTCTGCACTTCAATTTCTGTGGCTATGAAGTGTAGAAAAACACTGCCTACCCTGTAGAGTCATTATATAACCTATGCAAAATAGTTAGTTCAAGGCTGGTTTCATAGTTAGTGCTCAGGAACGTTAATGAACATTTGGATGCTTACCTACCATACCTTTCTTTTTTTTTCATAAAATCATCTTAATTTTGATTTATTAAAATCAAATTGTCAGGGAGATAGCAGACCCTCTTCCCACCCCAGCCCATGGCCAACTGACATCAGTTTTAGGGGAGGTCCTGATTATTCAAACCGAGTCATTTTCAAACTCTTGTGTCATCAGAATGATCTGAAGGGCTTGTTTAAAAATGCATCCACAGATCTCTGGGCCCCATCCCCAGAGTTTCCAATTCAGTAGGTGTGAGATGGGGCTAAGGTTTTTATTTCTAGGAAACTCCCAGTTGGCCCTGATGTAGTTGGACCAGGAACTACACAAAGAACCTCTGGTTTGATCTAGTCATAGTGTCACATCTCTGTGACCTGGTTGACCTAGTGATAGATCAGAGAAGCTAGCTACTTCTAGAGAAGCAGCTTCTTTATTAACAGAGTGATGGGTTCAGGACATGCTACCTTAGAAGATGGCACCTGGCATTTGAGAAAACTTCGGAAGCAGGAAGGGCTCTTCCACCTTTCCTCCCCCCTTCTTATAAATTTTCCTTTAAATTAGGTCATAGGATGCCCAACCAGAGGTGTCCTCTCCATTTTTCAAGGAAGACAATGTCATAATTTCTGAAGACACAGAGGTTATTTTTTTGATTTAAAAAATGACATCAGAATGCATTACAATTCTTATTACACATATATGCCATAATTTTTCATATCTCTGTTTGTATATAAAGTATGTTGACACCCAATTCGTATCTTCATACATGTACTTTGGATAATGATGTGCTAATCCCCTGCCTCCTCCTTTTCCCTCCCACCCCTCTTTCCTATCTAGAATTCATCTATTCCTCCCGTGCTCCCCACCTTCCTACCCAACTATGAGTCAGCCTCCTTATATCAGAGAAAACGTTCGCCATTTGTTTTTTTTGGGATTGGCTAACTTCATTTAGCATTATGTTCTCCAGAGCCATCCATTTACCTGCAAATGCCATGATTTTATTCTCTTTTATTGCTGAATAAAATTCCATTGTGTATATCTGCCACATTTTTTTTATCCATTCATCCACTGAAGGGCATCTAGGTTGGCTCCACAGTTTAGCTATTGAGAAGACACAGAGATTCTAAGAAGAATCTCAGCAAATGCCTTGCTAAGTGCTCTGGTTTATCAGCATGAGCTCACACCATATTATCCTCCAATCACACCGCATGACTTTCCAAAACTACACCATTTTCCCCGAGTCCTCATGTCTTCCTTTCTGAAGACTCCTATGCCATGTAGAACTGATATTAAGTATGTTTGTCTCTTATTGATTGTTTTGTTATAGGGGTCTCAATCACAGACCTAGCCATGGTGAGAAAGCTTTTCTCCCCTACAAGAGCTTCAGGACCACATGTATGTGAACTAAAACTTTGCCGAAACTGCTGAGATCTTTCCCATGATAATGGAGCAGTTAGCTTTAGGATGAAATCAACCAGGATTTGACCATGTTTAATGAAATGCTGGAACCCTGAAGGTTGTCCTCGCTTGGATTTCTGATGATGTGAACCAGGAATGTTCTTATTGTTTGAATAAATTTGAGTTGGATTCTGTTCCTTGTAACCAAAAAGCATTCCGATACAATCATCATAATCATTGATACCTTTATTTAATATTTACTATGTGGCAGGTAATCTGCTAACCTCTTTGCATACATTACCTTATTTAAACTTCATAGTAACTCAATCAGATTAAGTATTTCTGATACAACCATTTTGAAGCTGAAGAAATGGAGGCCTGGAGAGGTTAGATAACTTGCTCAATGTCAGGCAGCTACTACTAGAGCAATACTTTAACTTGGAAGTTTCTGCATCCTAACCCAAATATCGAGCCAAACTTGCTTCATCATACTCTAATGGTCTATCTGTAGCAGAGCGTTAGTATATCCAGGAGGCAGAGTTAATACCAGAGGAAGTGAATTAAATGTGGAATTGAGAAAAAGGAGGGCAAGGATTTTGATGGAATGTTATGAGTTTATGAAGGTTCATAAGATGAGGTCTAATAAATTATCCATTTTCTAGAAAAAAGAATAGAGTTCTATACTTCTCTTCCCTGACAGGAGAGCAGTATCCCAACTTAGTTCCTGCTTTCTGGTCCTCTTTCTCTGAGTCTCCATTCTGCTCACCTGTGTTTGCCTTCATTTCATCTAAATTGCACTTAGGTATTCCTGAATGTTCCTAGCTACCTCTGCAGACAGTTACTTACTTATTTATTATTTATTTGTTTTAATTAATTATACATGACAGCAGAGTGCATTTGATTCATTGTACACAAATGGAGCCCAATTTTGCATTTCTCTGGTTGTACATGATGTAGAGTTGCACCATATGCACAGTCATACATGTACCTAGGGTAATGATGTCATCTCATTCCACCATCTTTCTTACCCCCATGCCTCCTTCCCTCCCCCTTCCCCTTTGCCCAATTGAAGTTCTTCCATTCTCCCCATGTGCACGCCCCCACCCATTATGGATCAGCATTCACTTATCAGAGAAAACATTTGGCCTTTTTTTTTGGGGGGGGGGATTGGCTTACTTGGCTTAGCATGATATTCTCCAACTGCATCCATTTACCTTCTGCAGACAATTTTTAACTTCTTTCTTCAGTGGGTTAGTCTTATCCATGTCAAACATACCAACAAGCACAGGGAAGAACTCACCAGGCACTCACATACCATCACCTAGATTTGCCAGGGATAACATTTTATATGTTTACCTCAGACCTCTCAAGGAAATGACAGGAAAAAAAATTCATAAAGTGAGAAGGTAGCATTCCCATATTCTTTTTTCTATTTTTACTAACCAAGTAGTATTGTTTTATGTCTTTAAAAATTTATATAAGTGGCAAACCTGTATATACTGTACATATCATCTTATACTTTGTTTTTATCAGTCAAAAAGTTATTAAGATTTAATTTATCATAATAGCTTAAGGTATTAATTTTATGAAGAAACCCCATTTTATTAATCATCTTGATGAGTGCATGGCTTCTCCTGGGTGGATATTTAAGAGTGGAACTGCCTCATGACAAAGCTCAGTTTTAAGTGTACTAGGTATTGCAGAACTGCTCTCCAAGGTGCTGAAACAATTTATTCTCCGGCTGGGCCCATGTGAATTTGCATTTTCTACATTCTTGCCAACAATTTGTGTTAATGGTCTTACAATTTTTTAAGGTCCCCCCCGACCCCTGGGTACTGGGGATTGAACCCAGGGGCACTAACTACTGAGCCACTTCCCCAGGGGACCGCCCCTCCCCCCCCCTTTTGAGACTGGGTCTCACTAAGTTGCTCAGGGCTTTGCAGAGTTGCTGAGCCTGCCTTTGAACTTGTGATCCTCCTGCCTCAGTCTTCTAGTTGCTGGGATTACAGGCCTGTGCCACTATGCCTTGCTAAGGTTTTGTGAGAGATATTATAGAAAATATTGTGAAAGATATTGAGAAAAAATAGACCATACATTTCCCATTAAATCTTCAGGGCATCTTTGACCATAAACTAAGCTCCTGTACATAAACCCAGGTCTGTTTCCAGGCTTTCTCTTATGTTTCACTTGCCCACCGTCTCCCTTTGTTCTATGATGTGACCCTGTAATAAATATTGATGTCTTTGAGGCTGAGTTCTCTGTCATTATTCTTTTTCAAATTTGTCCTGTTTATTCTTTGCTCTTTGTTGTCCTATTGGAATTTTAGCATCAGCTTGACAAGTTCTATGGAAAACCCATGCAGATTTGACTGGAACACATTGGCTTTATAGATTGATTTAGAAAGAATTGCCATCTATAAAATACTGTCTTTCTTACCCCTAAACATGCTGCATTTTCCCATTTATTTCCAGGTTCTAAAATTGACACCCTTCAGTAAAGTTCTATATTGTTTCTGTAATATTAATGCACATTGTTTGCCAACTGTGTTCCTAGTACCTTATATTTTTGTTGCTACTTGTGACTGTGACAATTTTTAAATTATGTTTTTTTTTAAATTGCTTGTTGCTGTTATAGAGAGATGTTATTGATTTTTGAGTATGATTTTATATCCCCCAATCTCTTATTGCTTTTAATAGTTTTTTATATATTCTCATAGATTTTTCCTGTGTAAACAACACTAAATACAGTTTTGATTCTTATTGTCCTATCTTTACATTTCATCTTTTTCTCTCTTCTGGTCTTTTTTTTTTTTTTTTTAACTTAAGCTACGACTTCCAGGAAAATGTTGAATACAGGTGGTCCGAAAGGGCATCGTTAAATCTCAGAATGGAGCGCTTAAGCATTTTACTATTCAGCATGATATTTGCAGAAGGTTTTTGGTAGGTGCCCTTTATCAAGTAAAGAAAGTTCTCTAGTCCTGCTGGCTAAGAGTTTTTACAATACATGGATATTGAATTTCATCTGTTCTTTTCCCACATTTTTGAGATTGTGGCATGGGTTTCTTCCATTTTTTTTTCTATCAGGGTGGGGTATTACCTGAATTGATTTTCTAATATTAAGTCATCTTTGTACTTCAGAGATAGGCTTTGCTCCATCAGGTGTATTTATTTTAATTTATTTTTTATTGATTTTATTTTTTTAAATATATGACAGTGGAATGTATTACAATTCTTATTACACACGTAGAACACAATTTTTCATATCTTTGTATAAAGTATGTTCATGCAAATTCATGTCTTTATACATGTACTTGTTTTTTTTTTGCATTACAATTCTTATTACACATACATACCACAATTTTTCATTTCTCTGTTTGTATACAAAATAGGTTAACACCCAATTCATGTCTTCATACATGTAATTTGGATAATCATGTCCATTACATTCCAACATCCTTGTTATCTCCTGCCTCCTCCCTTTCCCTCCTTTCCCTCTTCCCTATCTAGAATTCATCTATTTGTTCCATGTTCCCCCTCCCTACCCTACTATGAGTCAGCCTTCTTATATCAGAGAAAACATTTTTTTTTGGATTGGCTAACTTCATTTAGCATAGTTTTCTCCAATGCCACCCATTTACCTGCAAATGCCATGATTTTATTCTCTTTTATTGCTGAGCAAAATTCCATTGTGTATATATGCCACATTTTTTTTATCCATTCATCCACTGAAGGGCATCTAGGTTGGCTCCATAGTTTAGCTATTGTGAATTGTGCTGCTATAAACATGATGTGGCTGTGTCCCTGTAGTATGCTGTTTTAAAGTCTTTTGGTTATAGTCCGAGGAGAGGGATAGCTGGTCAAATAGTGGTTCCATTCCCAGATTTCCAAGGAATCTCCATACTGCTTTCTATATTGGCTACACCAATTTGCAGTCCCACCAACAATGTGTGAGTGTACATTTTCCCCCACACCCTCACCAACACTTATTGTTGTTTGTCTTCATAATAGCTGCCATTCTGATTGGAGTGAGATGATATCTTAGAGTAGTTTTGATTTGCATTTCTCTGATTGCTAGAGATGATGAGCATTTTTTCATACATTTGTTGATTGATTGTACATCCTCTTCTGTTCAGGTTCTTGGCCCATTTGTTGATTGGGTTATTTGTTTTTTCGTTGCTTAGCTTTTTGAGTTCTTTATATACCTTAGAGATTAGTGCTCTGTCTGATGTGTGAGGGGTAAGGATTTGCTCCCAGGATGTAGGCTCTCTGTTCATCTCCCAGATTGTTTTTTTTTTTTTTTTGCTGAGAAAAAACTTTTTAGTTTGATTCCATCCCATTTATTGATTCTTGGTTTTAATTCTTGCACTATTGGAGTCCTAGGTCCTTGATCCATTTTGAGTTAACTTTTGTGCATGGTGAGAGATAAGGGTTTAATTTCATTTTGTTGCATATGGATTTCCAGTTTTCCCAGCACCATTTGTTGAAAATGCTATCTTTTCTCCAGTGCATGTTTTTTGGCACCTTTGTCTAATATAAGATAATTGTAATTTTGTGGGTTAGTTTCTGTGTCCTCTATTCTGAACCATTGGTCTACCAATCTGTTTTGGTACCAATACCATGCTGTTTTGTTACTATTGCTCTGTAGTATAGTTTAAGGTCTGATATAGTGATGCCACCTGCTTTGCTCTTCCTGCTAAGGATTGCTTTAGCTATTCTGGGTCTCTTATTTTTCAGATGAATTTCATGATTGTTTTTTCTATTTCTATGAGGAATGCCATTGGGATTTTGATAGTAATTACATTAAATCTGTATAGTGCTTTTGGTAGTATGGTCATTTTGATAATATTAATTCTGCCTATCCAAGAGCAAGGTAGATCTTTCAATCTTCTAAAGTTTTCTTTGATTTCTCTCTTTAGGATTCTGTAGTTTCATTGTATAGATCTCTTACCTCTTTCATTGATTCCCAACTATCTTATTTTTTTTTTGAGGTTATTGTGAATGGGGTAGTTTTCCTCATTTCCTTTTCAGAGGCTTTGTCACTGATATACACAAATGCCTTTGATTTATGGGCATTGATTTTATATCCTGCTACTTTGCTGAATTAATTTACTAGTACTAGAATTTTTCTGGTGGAGTTTTCTTGGGCCTCCTAGGTATAGAATCATATCATCAGCAAATAGTCCTAATTTAAGTTCTTCTTTTCCTAAACATATCCCTTTGATTTCTTTTGTCTAATTGCTTTGACCAGTGTTTCAAGAAGTATGTTGAATAGAAGTGGTGAAAGAGGACATCCTTGTCTTGTTCCAGTTTTTAGAGGGAATGCCTTCAATTTTTCTCTGTTTAGAATGATGTTGGCCTGAGGCTTAGCAGAGATAGCTTTTACAATGTTGAGATATGTTCCTGTTATTCCTAGTTTTTCTAGTGTTTTGAACATAAAGGGGTGCTGTATTTTGTCAGATGCTTTTTTCTATGTCTATTGAGATGATCATATGATTCTTATCTTTAAGTCTATTGATATGATGAATTACATTTATTGATTTCCATTTGTTGAATGAACCTTGCATCCCTGGGATGAATCCCACTTGATCATGGTGCACAATCTTTTTGATATGTTTTTGTGTTCAATTTGACAGAATTTTATTGAGAATTTTTGCATCTATGTTCATTAGAGATATTGGTCTGAAGTTTCTTTCTTTGATGTGTCTTTGCCTGGTTTTGGGATCAGGGTGATATTGGCCTCATAGAATGAGTTTGGAATTACTGCCTCTTTTTCTATTTCCTAAAATAAATTGAAGAGTATTAGTATTAGTTCTTTAAAGGTCTTGTAGAACTCGGCTCTGTATTCATCTGCTCCTGGGCTTTTCTTTGTTGGTAAACTTCTGATGGCATCTTCTATTTCATCACTTGATATTGGCCTGTTTAAATTGTGTATATCTTCCTGATTCAATCTGGGCAAATCATATGACTTAAGAAATTTGTTGATGCTTTCAATGTCTTCTATTTTATTGGAGTATAAGATTTCAAAATAATTTCTAATTAATATCTGTATTTCTGTAGAGTCTGCTGTGATATTACCTTTTTCATCATATATGCTGGAAATTTGAATTCTCTCTCTCCTTCTCTTTGTTAGTGTGGCTAAGGGTCTGTCAATTTTATTTATTTTTTCAAAGAACCAACTTTTTGTTTTGTCATTTTTTTCCATTGTTTCTTTTGTTTTGATTTCATTGATTTCAGCTCTAATTTTAATTATTTCTTGCCTTCTACTGCTTTTGCTGCTGGTTTGTTCTTCTTTTTCTAGGACTTTGAGATGTAGTGTGAGGTCATTTATTTGTTGTATTTTTCTTCTTTTAAGGAATGAACTCCATGGAATGAATTTTCCTCTTACTACTTCTTTCATAGTGTTCCAGAGATTTCGGTATGTTGTGTCTATGTTCTCATTTACCTCTAAGAATTTTTAAATCTCCCCTTGATGTCTTCTGTAAGCCATAGTTCATTCAGTAGCATATTGTTCAGTCTCCATGTGATGCAGAAATTTTTATTTTTTATTTTGTGGTTGATTTCCTATTTCATTCCATTATGATCTGATAAAATGCATGGTAGTCTCTCTGCTTTTTTGTATTTTCTAAGAGTTGCTTTGTGGCATAGTATATGGTTTATTTTAGAGAAGGATCCATGTGCTGCTGAGAAGAAAGTGTATCCACTTGATGCAGGTTGAAATATTCTATATATGTCAGTTAAGTTTAAGTTATTGATTGTGTTATTGAGCTCTATAATTTCTTTATTCAACTTTTGTTTGGAAGATCTATCCAGTGGTGAGAGAGGTATGTTAAAGTCACCTATAATTATTGTGTTGTGGTCAATTTGACTCTTGAACTTGAGAAGAGTTTGTTTGATGAACATAGCTGTACCATTGTTTGGGGCTTATATATTTATGATTGTTATGTCTGTTTGGTGTATGGTTCCCTTGAGCAGTATGTAATGTCATCTTTATTCCTTTTGATTAACCTTGGCTTGAAGTCTACTTTATTTGATATGAGTATGGAAACCCCTGCTTGCTTCCACAGTCCATGTGAATGGTAAGTTTTTTTTCCAACCTTTCACCTTCAGTCTGCCTATATCTTTTCCTATCAGATGAGTCTCCTGTAGGCAGCATATTGTTGGATCTTTTTTTTAAAAAAAATCCAATCTGCTAGACTATGTCTTTTGATTGGTGAGTTTAATTAACGTTTAGGGTTACTATTAAGACATGGTTTGTATTTCCAGCCATATTTGTGTATTTTGTTATTGTACTTGAATTGGTTTTCCTCTTGATTAGTTTTTCCTTTAGTGTACTATCTATCTCTTCTGATTTTCATTGCTGTTTTTCATTTCCTCTTCATGAAATATTTTGCCAAGGATGTTTTGTAGGGATGATTTTCTAGCTATAGATTCTTTTAACTTTTGTTTATTGTGGAAGATTTTTATTTCAATTTCAAATCTAAAGCTTAATTTTGTTGGATACAAGATTCTTGGTTGGCACCCGTTATCTTTCAGAGCTTGATATATGTTGTTCCAGGATCTTCTAGCTTTCAGGGTCTGTGTTGAAAAATCTGCCGTTATCCTAATTGGTTTTCCCTTATATGTAATCTGATTCCTTTCTCTTGTGGCTTTTAAAATTCTCTTCTTATTCTGTATGTTGAGCATTTTCATTATAATGTGCCTTAGTGTGGGTCTGTTGAAATTTTGTACATTCTGCATCCTGTAGGCTTCTTGAATTTGGATTTTGAATTCATTCTTCATGTTTGGAACGTTTTCTGATATTATTTCATTGAATAGATTGTTCATTCCTGAGTCCTGGAGCCCTGTGCGGGGTCACAGCGCTGGTGATTTCTGTAGAGAGCAGCTGTACAGGGTCCTCTAACACTCTCAGAGATGCAGTATTCCAACTAGGGGAGATCTGGATCACAGAGCAACACAGATGCTGCCTCCCTCTGGTCCACCTTGAAACTCCTGTCAGTTGTGTGTGTGTGTGTGTGTGTGTTTTAAATACTTATTGAATTTGGTTGCCAATCAATTATTTAAAATTCTTGCATCTATATTCATGAGGAAACTTGGCCTATAGTTTTCTCTTCTAACATCTTTTCCCAGTTCTGGGCACTAAGGTCATATAATTAGCCTCATATAATAAGTAAAGGAATATTTTCCCCTTTCTATATGCTTGGTAACAGTCTGCATAAGTCAGGAACTTTTTTGTTATTTGGAGGTTTGGAATATATAGGCCCAACCGTTTCAGTTCTTTTATGGAAATGGGGAGTAGCATAGGTTTTTAATTACTGACTTAACTTCTTTAATAATCATGAATCTATTCAGGCTTTTAAAAAATTTATTCTGAGAAATGTTTGGTGATTCAACATTTTTTTTCTTTTTTTTTAAATATATGGTTTTCTAGATTTTGAATTTATTGACATCAGTATTTTCATAAGATGCTTTTAATGTGTCTGTAATTATGCATGTTTTTTCTATATCTAATGTGCATAATTCATACCTTTTTTTATTCCTTCTTGCCAGAGAATTGGCTTGTTTTTGATCTCTGCAAAAACTTAACCATTGGTTCTATTGAGCATGTTTTATTTTGTTCTTTGTTACTGTATGATGCATTTATGTCTTTATTTTTTCCATTTCTCTTCTTCTAGCTTCTTCTTTTAGGTTTACTGTTTTTGTAACTTTTTGAATTAGATGCTGAAGTTTGTTACACTTTAATTTTTCTTCTTAACTAACACATGCATTTAAGGCCACAGTTGTTCCTAAGTACTATTGAGTTGTATCCATCAAATCGAATATGCAGTACTTTTATTGTCATTTAGGTCCAAATATTGATCCTTACCTTTATGATTTATTTGTGATCCCACAACTTATATACAAGATACTTAAAATTTCCATTTCCTACCATACATGGTTTTGATGGCTATTTTTAAACTATTGACTTCTACTTTTATAATACTTTGGTCACAAGATGTGGTCTGTATGCCACAGAATGTTTTGAATTTATTGAATCTTTCTTTGTGGAATTTTTGGTTAAGTTTTAGTAAATTTTTGGTTAAGTTTTTAAAAAATGTATTCTTAAAAATAAAATGCATTCTTTAATTTGGTGTAGGATATAAGTTACAATCTGTTTGGTGAAGTTTATTACTTGTGTCATTTCCCTGTTTATTTCCTTATTGATTTTATTCATCAGTTATTGTGAGATTTTAAATCCTTCCCCCAGTGATTATGGATTTGTTCTTTTTTTCCTTGTGAGTTTTTGTTTTTGCTTTATATATTTTTAGGCTATACTGTTAAGTACACACAGGTTCAAGATTATTTTTCTGATGAATTTTTCATTTTATTATTACATAGTGTTTTTTTCCTTACATCTATTTTTGTGGGATTTAGTATAACTGCAGGAATTTTACTTTGGTTATCATTTTCCTATAATTTCACTTATTTTCTTTTTTGATTTTTTTGACATTATGTTTTAGGTGTGTCTCTTACATGCAGTATATAATTGGAGATTTTGCATGTTTAAAAATCAGTGTAAGAGTAGTGAGTTTAGTCTGTGCCTATTTATTATGATTAATTAAGTCTATATATTTTTGCCATTTTATTTTTGTACCTTATAATTGTCACACATGTCTTTGATTCTCCTCTCTCTGTGTGTTTGTGTGTGTTTTGTGGGGTCTATTGGATTACTTGAGTTTTCTTTATTCCTATGGACTTTCCCACATCACCTTTTACTCTAGGAATTATATACTATTCTACTTCTTAGGTGCTATTATTCCTTTTTTTGCATGTTTAGTTAACTTCAAAACTCTAACCATTTTCTGATCTTTTCAACTCTAACCTTGACTTATATTGTTTTTATAGTATTCATTTCCCTCTTTTTAATAATTAAATTATTTATTTATTCTAATAAATAAATAATTTATTAATAATACTAATTTATTAATAAATTATTTATTTATTCTAATTTGTTATCTACCATGGCAGAATGGAATTAATTTCATATTACACATATAAAGCACAATTTTTCAAGTCACTGATTATACACAAAGTGTTTTCACATCATTCAAGTCTTCATACATGTACTTAGGGTAATGATGTCTAACTCATTCCATCATCATTCCTACCCTCTCCCATCCCCTCCCTCCCCTTTGCCCTATCTAAAGTTCCTCCATTCCTCCCATGACCCGCCCCCCCATCCCATTATGAGTCGGCATCCTCATATCAAAGAAAATGTTCAGCCTTTGGTTTTTTGGGATTTGCTTACTTCACTTAGCATTATATTCTCCAACTCCATCCATTTACCTGTAAATGCCATGATATTATTCTCTTTTAATGCTGAGTAATGTTCCATTGTGTATGTATACCAAAGTTTCCCTATCCATTCAACTACTTAAGGGCATCTAGGTTGGTTCCACAATTTAGCTATTGTGAATTATGCTGCTATAAATATTGATGTGGCTGTGTCCCTGTAGTATGCTGTTTCCTTTGGGTATAGACTGAGGAGTGGAATAGTTGGTTCAAATGGTGGCTCCATTCCAAGTTTTCCAAGGAATCTCCATATGGCTTTCCAGGTTGGCTGTACCAATTTGTAGTCCCTCCAGCAATGTATGAGTGTGCCTTTTCCCCCACATCCTTGCCAACACTTACTGTTGTTTGTATTTTTGTTAGCTGTCATTCTGACTGGAGTGAGATGAAATCTTAAGAGTAGTTTTGATTTGCATTTCTCTATCAATTCCCTCTTGTAAAACACACACACACACATACACACACACACACAGGAGATAAGTCAATACTTTGATGTTATTTTACATAATAAACACTTTGTTTCTTTGTTCTTTACTTTCATTTCTACCTTGTAGGTTTAATTTTCTTCTTGTTGAGAAGCATTCTATCATACTTTTCTCTGTTTTCTTTTTAGTTACCAAACATATTAGTATTTATTTATTTATTTATTAATGTTGCATTATAATAATACATAATAGTGTGATTCATTGTGGCATATTTGTATATGCACATATGAAGGACATATTCTTTCAATATCAAGGTCTGTTAATCTGAAATATCTTTATTTTGCTCTATTGTTAAAAATTAAATCATTATTATTAATAATTAAATTATTATTAAGATACACAGACTAACTCTGTTCTGGTTTCTATCATTTTTGAATGTTATATACATGAAGTCATATAGTATATACTCTTATACTTGACCTTTTTCCACTAATAGTGTCTTTGCAATTCAACTGTGCATTGTGTGCTTAGTACTTAATACTTTGTTATCATTACTAATAACATTCCATTATGTAAATACACCCACCATTTATTTATTCATTCACCTGTCAATGAGCCCTGGGCTCTCCTGACTACCTTAGTCATTTGCCGGGCCAAACTGCATCCGCTGACCCCATCCTCCTTCATCATCTTATAATACTGCCATTCACTTCCTGGGCCCTCATCCTTCTTTTAGCTTTCATATTTCTTACATTCACCTGGGATAAAAATGTTGCTCCTTCTCCTAGTTCCTTCAGTTTTTTTTGTTTTGCTCAGACTTTGAGAAATTTCTTAAAATCCAAGACTTTCTCTGATGGTACAATTGCTTTCCAAATTAGTCAGTGAGACTTGGAAGTGGTTGGTGCATGGGATGACTGCTAATGGGATCCCTCGTATATAACCACCAGTTATAACACTCACAGAACATTTACCATGCAGGGTATATTTAATTAAGTATTTTATTTAGGTTATTAGCAGATTATTATCTCATTTAATCCTCATACAATCCTGTGGCATATTTCCACTTTATGGAAGAGGATATTGAAGCCTATACTCCTAAAGGTGACACTTAAAATAAATGATGAGCCAGAATTTGAATTCAGATTTTCATTGCTATAGAGTTGACTCTACTTTTAACCTTGTGGGGAACTCCATACATCTCACCTGGTTAATTACCTGGACTATCTTTTCCTTCTGGGGCCAGGGCATTTCCTAGTTACCTGCAGATCTTTCTTTCTGTTTTGTGGTTCATGGGATGCTTTGGCTTCTCTGGGAAGTGTGGCTCACTCTCTAGGGACAGTCTCATTTCTGTGTAAAGCTCTTTGGTTCAGAGGTCCTTTTCCTTTCCTTTCTCCTTAGGGGTAACCAGCTTGCCAGGGAACCAGAGGAAATCAGAGGGAAGAATTAAATCTGCCTCTACAGGCAGGCCAAAGCGCTGATCTCCTGGCTTCTGAAAGACCCTTTGGGTTGGTTAGTGATAATTTTCACAACACAGCTGGGCATTCAGTGAGAGAGTCTTTTGGATTAATTAAGCAGTGGTAATTAACTGAGTCTTAGACCTCAGTGGAGAGGTTGTAGCTGGTTGTTTCCCAGTTAGTACAACAATAGCTCTAAATCTCTCAGGAAATCTTATACAATTTCTGTCTTGAATCTTGGGAACAGCAGAGCTGATTTCCCAGGAAATTTGGTGCCCTGTATTTATGAATAAAAACAATAAATATAGATGAGGTAGCTAGGCCAATTGGCTATTTGTAATTCAAGTGTTCCTGTCTTGTCCATGGATGCATGATGTAAGAGGAAAAAAAACCAGATCAAAACAAAAAGGAATCTCAGAATATAATGAATGGGGCTGAAATATGTTGTGGTTTGGCTTATAGAACAAATGTGAATTAGAAAGAAAGCACAGTTATGAGAATAATTCAGGTCAAGTGCATGTCAGAAGACCAAAGAAAGGAAGGAAGGAAGGAAGGAAGGAAGGAAGGAAGGAAGAAAGAAAGAAAGAAAGAAAGAAAGAAAGAAAGAAAGAAAGAAAGAAAGAAAAAAGGTCAAGAAAGAATAAAAAAGGTGAGGAACAAAGAATATGAAAAATTGGTTCATAGGACCAATAGACCCATGATAACAATATATTGAGAGGCCTTGAGAGGGTGTGGGTCGCCTTACAGCTGCCTTGAAGGGTCGTGGCTCTCCAAACTGTTTCCATCCTGGTCTGGGGTTGTGTCTCTGAGTTACTACTGCAGTCTGTAGAAGATGACACCAGTGTTTGTTCTCTCATCTAAACTCCTGCTCTGTGGGAAGCAGAGAAATGGGATCACGCAGTTTGGTCTTATAATTCCACCAGGGGATCTCTCATCTTTTTGGAACCCTGAGGAAAATCTCAACCATCATGCACCATACATAGGGTAGATACAGGGGCTTGTCCAGAGGTGCCTGCCAACAGGCTCCATGGTGTGCTGGATGACAAGTTCTCACTGCTCCGAGGAGTTATTTCCACTCAGGGGCCATGACCAAGTGTGGAGAGAGAAACAGTGTGTTGCCTTGCGTTGGGAAAAGAGCCAGACTCCCCTGGTGCCTGGGTCTGAGGTAGACTGTGGGGAGAAGGGAAGGGTGGTTTGCTATTGATTTCCTTCTAAATCTTAGGATGCAGTCAATGTAAAAGGCCTCAAAGTCTGCAAGAGTGGAGTCATGCGATTGGACCTCACTAGAGATGAATGATCTTTTCATTGAGGGGGTTGGGATGTGAGTCTGTCTTTTAGACCTTATCCAGTATCCCACCAGGAGGGGACAGCTCTGGCTGAGGAAATGTATTCCTCCAAGTTCTCCAAAGAAACAGAAGCAATAGGATCTGTATGTTTCTCTATCTGAGAGTGGGAGGCAGGAGAGAGAGAGAGATTGAGAGGGGTTGGGGGGATATTTATCTATCTAGAGAGAAGCTTACTTTTAAGAGTTGTCTCCTATGGTTGTAGAGGCTGGTAAATCAGAAATCTGTAGGGGAGGCCAGCAGTCTGGAAATTCCAGCAAGAATTTATTCTGCAGTCTTGAGATCAAAGGTAAAATGTGGAACAGAACTCCTTTCTCTTGGGGGAACCTCGGCCTTTTATTTTAAGGCCTTGGGCTGATTGGATGAGTACCACCCACATTATGGAGGGTGATCTGCTTTACTCAAAGTGGATGATTTCAATAGGAATCAATCTGTAAAGCACCTTCACAGTAACATGCAGATTGATGTTAGCACAAACCTCTGGGAACCATGACCTAGATAAGTTGACATATAAAATTAGCCATGGCAGGAAAGGAGGAGAAATTCTCCATTTCACATTTCTTCTTGTTCTCCTCCTCAGCAGCTGCTGGGCTGGAGGTGAGCGTGGGGGTGGGTTAGAGTTGCCCCAGAGGGTATTAATAATCTGGGCTGGGCACTGGACGCTGTGGCAAGGGAGTGAGCCCAGAGAACGTGGCAGCACCACCCCAGGAAGAGGAGAGAGGGTCTCCTACCCACATTCCACTGTGGAGTTGAAAGCAGAGTGGGGGTGGGTCTGTGGAAGTGAGCAGAGTTGGAGTCCCAGACATACATTTGGAGGGATAGATCCTCTGGGATGAAGATCTGGGCTTTGATTTTTCCCCTTGGTGGGCCTGGCCCCAGGGGAACTCAGGTCTTATGGCAGGCTGGAGGATTTTTTCAGACTTCTTGAAAGTCCTATAATTAAAAGCTTTTGGCAACATCCAGGGGCAATACATTAATGCCACTCCAGCCCCTTAGCCTTCCTGTTCAGCTGCTGTATTCAGAAACAGATTTCTGAGCCACAACAATGGGATCAACTGATTTTGTTGTTAAGTAGCTTCTAAGAGCATTTTGAAGTCTCAAAAATGCCACTGAGGAAAAGCTCTTCTAATCCCCTTCTCCCCTTTCTGGCCTCCCCTCTCTGTTGGCTGCAGAAATAGATTAACATTTGTTATGCCTCCATTGTAAGCAGTCAAGCAAGTGATCGGCATTTTATCTTTGGTATTTGATTGAAGGTAGAAGGTATTTTTCATTTATATTTTTTTGCCTGAAGGGAAAGGGGAAGCAGATAAAAAGAAGAAAAGGCATTGCTATGATGTACTTCCCTGTATATAAAAGTTGTAATCTAATGTTGTACTCCAGCTCCTTTCAATTCAATGAATATTCCTCCATTATCTGACAGAACACCCAGAGCTGGGGTATGATTACCTGAAATGTAGGGAGATACTGCAGTGGCAATAGAGTTGTGTCAAACATCTTATAAACCGTTTATGAATTCACCCTCATGCTTTGTTTTCCATTCTCCACAGCCTCCTTTGGATTGGTGCATTTGCTAGTTCAGCATCCCTTTTGAAAGAGAGTTGTGTTGCACGTTGACAATTAAGAGAGAGGCAATTAAGCTTATCCCAGGTTAAAGATATAGATATAAGTCTGTATTATTCCAGTGCTGAAGATAATCAATCACAAATGCATTGTGCTGAGGATGGTGTTAGAATGAACAGAAGTGTGTGCACAAATAGCTTCTCTCGCTGGAAACTCATGCATACTATGCATAGCACAAACATTAGATGCACTGAGATATAGAAAGAATACCTTATATGTGTTTAGAGCCTTCTACTTATGGCCCCACACTTCATTTAGGTCCCCCCCCCCACCGATTGAACAAATCATCTCGACCCATGTTTTTTCATAGATGAGGGAAAACCTTTTTCTGTATTCTGAGGATGAAATTTCTGATCATGGAAATGAGATGGGAAATGAAAATCAAAGAGTTGACTACCAATTTTTAAAATTTTTTTTTGTAGTTATAAATGGACAGATGCCTTTTTTAATTTGTTTATTTTTATGTGGTGCTGATGATTGAACCCAGGGCCTCACGCATGATAGGCAAGCACTCTACCACTGAGCTACAGCTTTAGCCCCCCCAATTTTTTTCATTAAGGCACTTTTCCTCTTCAGACAGTTTAATGGAGGTAATCAGAAAAAATTTCCCTTGAATAATTCCCATATTTCCACATTTTGGACATTAATCAGTGGCCTCAGGAGGAGTTTAGAGAACATTAATCAGTTTTGCCTGAGGCACAGTGATCTAGACACTATGCATTTGACTGGAGTGCATAAGAATATCCGGATTCCAGTTAACTTTGCCAGTCAGTGCCAAGCAAAAGTTAGATGTGCTGTCCTTTCAGTACTTTTTAGGAAAATATGGAGAGAAGTATAAAGGAGGATTGCATGGGTGCTGGGATTGGCAAGAGAATCGATAACCAAGTTTCTTTATACTGCCTCTTGTTCATCTCGGAGTCAAAATAAGAAACATTTGCAGTATGGAAAATTATGTAAGGAAAGCATTCATATGTGTCTAGCCATATGGATTTAATATATATATAAATGCACACATTTTAAACATAGAGTGATTTTTGTTATTACAAAAGCAACCCATACTTATTATGGAAAAGTTAGAAAATACAAATTGATAGGAAATAATAATTTATTATTAAAATTTATTATTAAGATTCCCAAACCTCTCAATCAGAAATAATTTTGTTTAAGTTTAGGATATCTGTGTATTCTATATATAAGAGGTGAGAACAAAGTATTTATTTTGAAGCTAGTGGTAGCATTTCTTTTAGGGAGAGGATGATTTTTGTTGAAGAAGATTCTATGATGAATTTGCCAGGTAGGAAAGAGGTCCAAGGACTGGGTGTTGTGGAGAACATTACTGTGCCACCAATATCCAGTGTTTTCCTCCTGGATTCCTTTGCAGGTAGGCAAAGCCATGTGAGTAATCCTGGCCAATGGGCTGCTGAGAAAAGTGTGTGTGTGTGTGTGTATGTTTGTGTGTGTGTGTGTGTGTGTGTGTGTGTGTGTGAGAGAGAGAGAGAGAGAGAGAGAGAGAGAGAGAGAGAGAGGGAGAAAGAGAATTGTATCCCTCTTCCCAAATCCACACTCAATGACTTCATGTTAGTGCCTGAAACTAGCTATGGTGGGGACTATTTTTTGGCAATGTTTAGCCATAAATAGTGTTTGTCCTGATGATGGTCAAAACACGATGATGTTTAGTCAAATCTTTGTGAAAGTCCTTATTTATTCCTAAGGATAACTTTCTAGAAGTAAAAAAGTTAGCATAAAAGGTTTTGAAGTTTTGGTTATGTTTATTTTATGTTATTGTTCACAAGCAAGGCGAGATTATTTTATTTATTCTATAGGAAACTTCGGTTTTAGATATATCTAGTTTGATCAAAATGCAATATTGTTTTATGATTTGGCAAATGCTTACTGAAAGGTTAGTTCTAGAGTCAGCATAGAGGACAGAAAGATTTTTTTCTTAATAACTTGGAGACGCAGAGGGAACACTTCTGTACAGAATTGACCACGATTATCTTTTTAAAATTAATATTCCCTCATACCTGTCCTCCCCTTATTCTTTCCTCCCCACTCCACTTTCATGAATGACATTATATACTTGAGATCAGAATCTAGGATTAAGGAAGGAAAAGGAAGAAAGAGTAGAAGCAGGAAAAGGAGTCTATTATGCATTTGTGTCCATATGCTCTAACCCTGAAAATAATAGATGCTGAATCATTTTCCCCAAATTGAAAGCATAACCTCTTTGATTTATCTTTGTCCTAGCAATGGTCCTGTGTTGGGGAGTAGGAGAAATTCAAATTATTTGCCATAGAAAAGAACACAGGAGCATCCAAACCTTTGTCTTGCAAGGTTGTCTGTAAAGAATGAGTTAGCAGCCCACTATGGTGGCTCAGGCCAATAATCCCAGCAGCTTGGGAGGCTGATGCAGGAGGATTGCAAGGTCAAAGCCAGCAACTTAGTGAGGCCCTAAGCAATTTAGTGAGACCCTTTCTCAAAATTAAGAAATAAAAAGGACGGGGGATGTAACTCAGTAGTAAAGCACTCCTTGGCTCAAACCCCAGTAACAACAACAACAACAACAACAACAACAAAAGAGTTAGCAGGTGTCTAAAAGCCTCAAAGTTCCCACTTGTTTTGCAGTTGCTATGTCCTCTTGCTCTTGCTTACTGTACACTCAATCCTCCAGCCTTACCGATTCGTTTTGCAATTCCCCAATACATGATATTTCTCTGAAGTCTTGACCTTGGCAGACTGGAATCTCCTTGCCTTTCTCTGTTCATAGTTTATACGATAATCTCAGCTCAGACATCACCTTCTGCTAGGGGCTCTGAATCCTCCTCTGAGTTAACAGGTTCCTCTCTCTAATGCTTCAATCACATTTGGTGCCATTGAACAATATTGCCAATTTATTTATTTGTTTTCTTCTCTCTGGACGAAAGCTGCTGCAGCACAGAGGTTGTCTCGGGTCTATTCCAATCATTTGTCTCAGGTTCATTCCAATCATCCAGGGTGGCTGATGTTTGATGGGTTATCAGAAAAAAGTAAAAGTATGAACAACTAAAAAGCAACAAATAGACATAAGAGTCAACTCACAGACATTCTCGTGAGTCAGGTTTACAGCATAAGTTCAAATCAATTAAAAAAACATTTTCTAAGGGCCTGCATTGTGCCTGTGATTGTACCAAGTGCCCTGGTAGTTACAAGGCAGAGTTCATTTTAAGACACAATTCTTAAGGGTTTTACCATCAGCTGAGAGACTTGTAATCTCGTTCTGATGACAACACAGTTTCCTGAACAATTGAGCAACTAAAGGAGAGGTAGTGGCACACATTTGGAAGGCTATTATTTTCTTTAGACCAGAAGCTAAATAAAGGACACGAGGGTAGGAAAAGTTTGAATCTAAAGTTGCAGGTAAAGAAAGATTTGACCGCTTAAAAATATAATTACACTTCCAAGATTGCTAACGCATGGGTAGGTAATTATGGGACTTGTCCTTGTAAAGATATCTAAGTTTCTAAACTATCATGAAATTACAATTTAACTTTTCTAACAAAATTTGTTATCAGTTCCTGGTTCATGTTAGTTTTCTGTGTGTGCAAAATTCAATAGAAGCTGTCTTAAGTGTTTTCTTCCTTATTAAACAGTTTTCTAAAATCCATAATTCAGTGAGACAATAAGTGGTTGCATTTATTTCTGTACAATTCAGCTCTGCAAAGCCGCTGACTGTGAATTCGGTGAGGCATTCTTCTGCTAGCCAGTTTCTGTTATCAGCTACACAACATGAAAGAAGACTGTATTTCCCTGCTAATGGAAGAAACTGAAGGAGAATAAAGACCCTGAGTATTTTAAAACACTGGTTTGAATTGCAGCTTCAGATCTAAAGGGTAAAGAACAGTGAAAGTTCTGGAATAGATACATCATTTACTTATTTGGCACAAAGGGATTTTTGTTTTCTTCTTACGTTAAATGAAATTACTCATTCTATTTGTGTACTGAACCCAAACCTTCACATCTTAGAGAAAGTTCCGTTCCTCATCAAATTCTATTCTTCTATCTCCTCATCTCTCAAATTTTAAGTACATAAGGACACAAAGGTGAACTTTAATTTCAGCACTTCCAAAATATAATTTTTTTTTGGTTTCAAGAAAGACCTTAGGATAAAAAAGAGATTTTCTATTTCAGAAGGGCCTTCTGATTGCAAAATCTTCAAGGCGGCCCTCCAACGACAGTTAGTCCAAAATGCGCAATTGGGATTGAAGCAGAGATGAAACAAATTGCAGATGCACTGTGATTTTTGATGCTGTTTTTATGTTTTTGACATTCTTTTAATGTTAGTTTGTAAATGAATTTTGGTAACACAGGGTAGTGAAAAAACATCTTAGAGGTGATTTGATTTCAAGAGTCCTTTATTCCCCCCTGTCACTTTTTGATTCAAAGTGCCTTTCCTTTGGCAATACGTATAGATAGAACTATTGGAAAAGCCCAAACAAACATAGGAAAACCCTCCCAGCAAAATCTACTTTTCTCCACTTTCATGCTTTGAAAAAGTTGATGTAGATCAAATCCCATTAAAGTGAACAGAGATTTGAGTTGTGATGTTATTTGTCAACCAGAATTTGACATATCACTCTAATTAACCAATCTGGTATCAATAGAATTACTCTTCTTTGCCTCAACCGATAGGAAATTAGTTGCAAATGCTTTTCAGCAGTTGGAGCATTTTTTTCCCCCTGGGCTAACGGTGCTCTTCAGATGTTTTCCTTTAATTGCTTTTAAAAATCTCATTTTCAAATTACATGGCAAATTCAGATACCACCTACATGAGGATCATGAGAAATGTTCCAAGAAGCAGTTCCAGTTAAACTCATTTTCTTCATTTCTGCTTGGAGTTGGTTGAGAAGCTGATGATATAGAAGAAATGACCACTATAACTAGACTTTTGAAAGGACAGACCTATAACTATTCACATTTATTTTAAAGGTGGAGTGCAGGGTTTTCAATGTTTCAGTGTCTTAAATTTTAAAATTTAATTTTTTGAGAGGTGGCTTGATGCAATGGAGTTAGCTAGAGTTGGGATCAAATGTTAGTCTTAATATTGAATCTGTTACTGTGGCAACTTAAGTAAATGCCCTGAGCCTCAGTATCTTCATCAGCAGAATGGGTACAATAATGCCCATATCATGGAGTTGCCATGAGCTTAATTTTGATTACATATGGAAAGCATCCAACCCTGTAGCTGGTGCACAGGGGAAGCCATCAAAAATTTTAATGTCTTCTCTTACTCTTTCTTTCCCTTGCCTTTTCTGGTTGAACTAGGACTCCGATGTTTTTCTAGAGTGTAGGATGGGATGCTGAGATTGAAGGGACGCTGTTAAGGGCCTCTCTGCTTGCAAAGTCTTTCCTGGCATATTCTCTGAATTTCTTGATTTTAGAAATTAATGCTTAAGGGGAAAGTTAAGGCCTTATGTTTGGTAGTCCTCAGCTCAAATATAAGGATACTAAAGTGTCAGCTGGCATACATAAATGGAAATATTCACCATATGCCCAGATTTACTCAGCAGTTTAGTCTTGGTCTGATAACTAATAGCACCCTTTCCACTTTCAAAAATGTCCTGATTTGGCTGAAAATTATGTGCTTGCTCGTGTTCCATGGTGAGAGGTCCCTTTCTGTTCACTGCTGTATTTAGAGTGTCTAGCATAGAGCAGGATACATAGTTGATGATCAAAATACATTTGTCCTGTAAAATGATGCTATTTTTTTTATACTTAGGCAATATTTCTGATTGTAAAAAATAGGACAGATTACCTATGGAACATTTGGAAACTTCCAAAAAGCAAAGCCACTGAAATGATAACATATTTGTTAATATAATAAGATGTATAATAAGATAGGTTGCTTTATCACATAGTTAATTGTTTCTTGGAAAAGCAGAGGGCAATATCTCCTCTTCTCCCCCTTCCAAAGGACAATATTTTAAGGATTTTTGTAGCAGAGGGAGGTTGTTATATGAAACAAGTTGGCTAAAGCATCTGTCACGCTCACAGCCTCTTCTAAATAGGCAGGCCTCGATTGCTGGGTTTGATACTATGTGACCCCGCCCCACTGGCTGGAGCCGGTTGTATAAGAGATGGACTTTGATCCAAGAATAGTCAAATCAGAGGCTGGCCAGCAGCCTGGGACCTGGTGCAAAAGGATGAGCAGGGCTAATCATATTCCCTCTTTTGAAGCTGAACTAGAACCTACGGTTAGCAGTGGGATCTGAAACAGAAGGAATCTATAACCAGAAGCTATGAGGTAAGGTAAGGCCATGCTGGGTCACCACAGGCTGAAGTTGGGAAGAAGCAAAACAAGAACCTTTGAAACAGAAGAAAACTATGCAGAATGAAAGGGAAGAACAAACCAGTTGATATGAAGAGGAAGACAGAGTGGAGACAAAGAGGGACAGAGGCAGCATCAGAGAGAGATGGAAGGCTCTGAGTGAGGGAGTCATTTCCCTGGCTCCAGACCCATTTCATGGATACTTTTATGAAAATTCACTCTACCTTAGGGTGGCTGGAGTGAGTCTCTATTCTCTGTAATCCAAAAACTCTGTCTGGAACTACTAGTCCAATAGAGCAATGGGATCTGTGCCGAATGTGGGGGACTGTGGGATTAGAGAGCTGCCAGGTCAGGCAATAAGGATGCAGGGAGCTCAGAGAACTCACGGGGAGAAACAACCAGCAGGCCTCTTGGGGACTGGGAAGCTGTCAGTCAGCGGCTCTGCCCATGTGCCCTTCCCCGTGCTGTTTCACCTTGGCTCCTCTGTGTTTTGCTTTTCCACACTGGCTACCTCCTCAGGTCCCTCTGTTGTTTCAGTTGGGACTATGGATGTCGATTATCTGATTGCAAAGGCGAATTGAGCAACGTGTGTGCTGCCCCTGGATACTGCCCTGACATTGACCTCTGATGTGCATTCCACTGATGGACTGACTGCTCAGCAAGTTTAAAAGAGCCTAGTCTGCCAGTTTCTAGGGAGATTTTGTCACTTCTACTCTCGCCTTGACTCACCTTCTCCTGCCTCTCCCCGGAGCTGTCCACAGCCCTAGTGCTGGCAGCTTGCCTTCTTTCCAGATTTGTCCCTGGGCTCAGCCCTTCCTGGAACCCATGCCAACCTTACCCTTCCCCAGAACTGGCTCTACTACAGATGCTCACTCTGCAGAGAGAAGGCTGGGCTCCACTTTAGGCTGGAATGAAGAAATAGCTGAAAAGATTACCCAGTCTTGAATACTGACAGATTCTGCACTACTTGCCTGAGGGCGCCGATTGTGTAAATTCTTCCCGCAGCAATGTGACAATCTCTTAGCGACTCGGAGCTCCTCTAGTTTCAGTTTAACAGTTAACAGGGCAGCGGACCACAGGGGAACTCATTTCATTCCAGAGAATGCTCACCAAAGCCACCCCAGCCTTGCTGTCTGTCTGAATCAGCATATCAGCATAGGAAGGGCGATCTGGTTTTCTTTCCAAAATGTCTCGGTGGGGGTGACAAGAGAGACGTGATGACACACAGCCTCTGGAAATGGTCCACTCTGGCCAGCTGAGGCTCTGGCTCTGTCCACAGGGGCTCGTGTCATTTGTTGCCACTGCTCCTTTGGGGTCCAGTGTCTTGATCATTCCTTCTGGGTGGAGGGAGCACCTCGTGTTCCTCACCCCTGCGATCGCTTCACATTTGCATTCTACACCATTTTCATCTGACACCACAGATTCTGTGGCTGTCGGCCTCTCAAGGCTGTGAGGCCAGAACAGATTATATCTGACAAGTTGAAAGCCCCATAGAGCCGTATCCATAAAGGAGGAAAAGAAGTCAGGCCAAAAATTAAAGGCTCATCTTTTGCAGAGTGGGTTGTGGGCTCCAGTTTGTTTAGAGAACAAAAGGAAAGGACTGGCAATGCAAGAGAGGGAAAGATGTGTGTGCGTGAGTGTGCGGACATGCGTCTTTCATGGCTCTGTCCCAGGGAGCTAGGCAGTTGGATTTCAGAACCAGTTTTCGACTCTCATGCAATCCCATCTCTCAAAGAGTGTGAGAAAATAATTATCAACAAAAGAAATTCTCTGTCTCTATTTTTTGGAGCCAAATCTGAGTGGATGGACCACTGCATGAGAGTAAGTCAGGCACTTTCTGAAGCTGTAGAACTCTTCCAGGCAACTGAGGGACCATTTTGTAAATGAGTCCTTGGACTGGTACCCGCAGAAATTGTTGGCAAGGTTGAAATGTATCCGGATCACTCCCTGGTGACCTGAAAGAGCTAATGAGTGCTTAAAGTAAAGTTTTAGAAAGTTTTCTAAGTGCAAAACAAAATATCAAATCTACAGCATGGGTTGCGTGGCTATAAGAGACAGGCAGGGTTCTTGGTCACACAAGGGGGCTTCTGATCCAGAAGCATTGTAGCGGTAATCATGATCTTAATAATCGGGTTCAGAGAAGTACTTCCTCCTACAGCGCCCAGTGAGGAATAGCTGGAATTACCTATGTAGCCAGCCAAATGGAGACAATCAGCAAAAGCTGAACTGGAGTCATAGTGGAGTAGATATCAGTTTAAAGATTGTCTTAAAACCAACCAACCAACCAACCAACCAATTTCTCTAAACCACCACTTGAAGAACTAAAAGGAGTATTTTAATTTCTAGGTTGGTGCAAAGGTAGCTACACAGTCATTAGTAATCTATGACAATCATCTTTTTTGACTCTTCTATCCATTGTAGAAAATAATGAATCTATCTGGACAAGAGGCTGCTAAATAACTACTCAATATTCACCAACCCCATTTTTTTCTTATTTAGAACCCTGATTTTAGTGGAGTAGCATCATACTTAGCCAAAAAAACAATTGTCCAACTTGCCTGGAAGATGGGAGGTACATATGACTAAATTCTAGCCAATGAAATGCAAGCAGAAGTTATCGGATGGGTCTTCAGGGAAATCTTAAAAATAAGCAATGACTCAGCTGGCATGCTCCCTTTATTTCTTGTCTTTCCCTTTCTTCCTACCTAGAATGAGCGAATGCTGAATGCATCTGAACTTGCAGTAGCCCCTTTGTGAATATGAGGAAGGAGGCCACAACTCAAAGATGGCAAAGAAGAGCGACGGACCGTCCACGATGAGGTCACGGAGCCACCATACCACAACTAATTTAAGCCCTGTCTTCAGGTTTCTGCTACTCACAGTTGAGCTCATTTTCTAACTGACACGATATCCAAGGCTGGACCTCATGTCTTCTACTCTTAAATAGAAATTATTCTGTTCACGCAACAGGAACATCAATGGGGAATAAGATTCTAAAATCCAGCCAGCGCATCCATATGGATGGGCACCATATGGCCTCTCCTTGCTGCCAAGGCCAGTCTAACAGACTCAGGGAAGAATGTCAAGTGCAAAGTCAATAAATGACATTCTAGAATGCATGAGCGAGAGGTAACCTGAGTAACCTTGAAATAGCAGAGGTATTGATTCTGAGGTATTTATTAGAAAAAAAAATACTTTATGGTGCATACTGAAAATATCTTGTAAAGTCTATAAAGCAACTTTTACCTTCAAAGCATCAGACTGGTCAGCTGCTTTAATTACTGTTATCTGCATTATTCATGTGTAGGAGAGCATTTTGGTTACATTATATCCATTTTTATCCTTAATACCTATTTGTTTTATGTGTACATCTTAAAAATGTGTGGGCACTTGAGTGTATGCTCTCTCCATTTCCTATCTTCCAATATAACACCAGTTCACTTCCAAAGTGTATGCCTGGTCATTTCTTCCTATATTTTGTTTCTGGAAGTGGCACCTGGCCTAATAATGGTCTCCATTTATTGGATATCTAAGGCTTGCACTCTATGAGTTAGGTCTTGTCATTCTTATTTCAAAGATAAAGAAACTGGGGCTCAGAGAGCTTCCAAAATTGACCAAAATTACACAGGCACTAATGAACAATAGAGCTAGCATGAAAATTTAGTTTGTGTATCAAAAATCCATTTTGTTTTTCAGTGCTGGGGATCAAGCCCCCCTCCTTGTGCATGCTAAGCAAGTGCTCTACCACTGAGCTACATCTCTGCCTCAAAGACATTGTTTTAATCACAGTGTTCAGTTATTCAACACATATTTGTTGAGAGCTGATTATGTGCTAGGTATTATTCTAGGGCTTGAGGATGAAAAAGCAAAGAGAAATTATAAACATTTATTGCTTTCCCTAAGACTCTTTAAAATAATTCGGAAGGGAAGACAGATAAGGAACATAAGTAAGTAACATAATATAAGCAATTTAAGTATGAAAAGAAAGAAGGCCATGGAGCAGGATAAGAGGCAACAGACACACAGTGGGGGCAGGATAGGGACAAGTTTTCAGTATTCCATATGGTGGTTTGGGAATTTTTGCCACCTGAGCAAAAATTTGAAAGAAGTGATGTTGTGAGCCATGTAGATGGCTGCTGAGAAGAGAGCATTCAGGAACAGAGGAATAATGGGTGCAAAGGCCCTGTGGTTGGAAGCAGGATTGAGATGAGCATGATTCTTGCTATTAGGTCTAAGTGGGAATGAAAGGTCAGATCTTACACCATTTTGTAGACCATTGTGAAGGCTTTGGTTTTTTACTTTGAGTGAAATAGGGGGCTATCTGAATTGAAAAGTGATATGATCAGACTTATGTTTTAAGGGGTCTCTCTGGCCACTCTGCTGAGGTTAGACTGGGGCTGGGGAAATCCCAGTGGTGTCTTCTGTCCTTCTTCCCTTGAGGAAATGCCCAGGCAGAGGCAGGTACTGCTGGGAGGGCCATCTTTGGAAGTGTTTTCAATGAAACTTTCCTGGAACCAACAAAGTTTTGAGCATTTATTTTTTCTTCATTCATTCTATAACTATTTGTGCAACCATAGGGTAGCTAAAATTTGTAGAAGGAAACTGACAATAGAATTAAACACTGTGTTAGGAGGTAACATGAGTTATAGGAAAACATAGGCTAAAGCAGGTAGGAATTTCAGTGGTAGGGTAGGTGGCGGTACAGGGAAGGCCTAGATTGCAGTATTAATGGAGTGGTGAGGGTATGTCTCGTTGACAAGGTGTTTTGGGTTGGTAGCCAACACATCATGATAATCTCATGACATCGTTATCTAGACACAGTATCAGTTACTTTCATGGACGCCATACCAACCATTGGTAAGGAATATAAGACAGCTGACGTCTATTCCCTCTCTCCAACTGAGTTAAGAGGGTTGCAATGACTCTGGTCACCTTTATGTTCTTCACTAACAGCATCTCAAGCCTGCTGACTCTTTTGTCCCTTGAAAAGAAATCCGGATTGGCTCCTTCTCACAAAATGGGAGCAATCCCTGTTCTAGATGGATTAGTTTTTTTTGGATAAACTGCTGCTTCTTTTCATTATATAGATGATTTCAGAGTCATGCACAGGAACCCAGAGACTAGATTAGCATGACCATGTTAAGATGATATAATGGTAAAATACAATAGGAGCAATGAGAGTATTCCCTGATTAATTTTTCCTTCTCGTTCCCCCCTCTCTGTTTATAAATTCCTGGATTAATGGAGTAATTAATCATGTTCTCATCAGATGGTTCTTTAAGTTTTGTCTAAAACCAGTGGAATAAAATAGAAGACACAGAGACAAATCCATATAGTATGGTCATCTTCTTCTTGACAAAAGTGCCCTAGGAATTAGACCATAAAACTTCAATTGTTAGAAGAAAGAAAAGTCAATGCTCTAACATATTGGAGTAGGCACCAACTTCCTTCATTAGACTCCTAAAGCTCAAGAAATGAAACCAAGAATCAATAAGTGGGATGGCATCCAATTCAAAAGTTTCTGAACATCAGAGGAAATAATTGGGAGTGAGTGAAGGGAAAGCCTACAGAATGAGAGAAAATCTTTGCCAGTGACTCTTCCGACAGGGGATTAATATCTAGAATATATAAAGAACTCAAAAAACAACACTAAAAAACAAATAAACCAATCAATAAATGGACAAATGAACTAAACAGATAATTCTCACAAGAAATACAGACGGCCAACAAATGTATGAAAAAATGTTCAACATCCTTAGTATTCAGAGAAATATAAGCCAAAACTACATTGAGATTTCATCTCACTCCAGTTAGAATGGCAGTCATCAAGAATACAAATAGCAATAACTGTGGGTGAGAGTATGGGGGCAAAGGTACACTTATACATTGTTGCAAATTAGTACAACCAATTTACAGAGCTGTATAGATTTTCCTCAAAAGACTAGGAATGGAACCACCATATGACCTACTCCTTGGTATTTATCTAAAAGAACTAAAATCAGCACACTAGAGTGATACATGCATACCAATGCTTATTGCGGTGAAATTCACAATAGCCAAGTTATGTAACCAGCCTAGGTGCCTGTCAAAAGGTGAATGGATAAAGGAAATGTGGTGTATATATATACATAATGGAGTTTTGCTCATCCATATAAAAGAATGAAATCATGTCTTTTGCTGATAAATAGAACTGGAGAACATCATACTAAGTGAAATAATCCAGACTCAGAAAGTCAAGAGTTAAATGTCTTCTAGAAGAAGGAGGAGGAGCAGGAGGAGGAAAAGAAAGGGGGAGAGAGGAATCTCATGAAAATTGTGGGGAGGCCAATGGAGTACAGGAAGTTGAATCAAGGGAGAGGTAGGAAGGGAAGGCATGAGGAAGTTGGGGGGATTGAACAGAATCTAGCAAATTATGCTATATCCATGTACAAACATATCACAATGAACTTGTTTATGTACATATAAGCATGTGCTTTAATTAAAATAATCATAATAATAATCATAGAAAGGATCAGTAGAATAGGAGAGGGAGGATGGAATGGAAAGGGAAGGTACTTGGAAATGAGATTGATCAAATTATGTTAAGTGCATGTATGAATATGGCATAATGAATCATAATATTATGTATAATTATGATGCACCAATAAAAAAGAAAAAAAATCCAATCTTAAAAAGATGAATAATAAAGAAATCTGCAGTATCATGGTTGAGTCAGCTATGTAATGGCCGTTACTGCCTAATTAGTTATTTTCTGACTAAATGGAATCATTTAACAATTTTAACAGATGTTGTTCACAAAAGCGTCAATTCTAGAATATATTGACGGTAATTACTAATGTAAACATTATCTAGAAGAGTCTAATTCAGCACTTTCCAAAGTCACTTCCATGGAACAACAGTCTTACTTGTTCTCAGAAAATGAAAAGAAAGGGTTTAGTCATCCAGTGATTTTGGAGGTACTGCAGGCTGCAGCTCTGTTATGGATATCCTTCCTGTATGTTGATTTTTTAAAATAGCTTTTGAGAACCCTCCAGTAAATAGACTTACTTTGTTTAACTTCATGTTCTCCCAGTTTTTTGATTATCTATATGTAATATGTCCATCAATGAAATTTACAGGATGTACTCTAAGTGAATGTGGCTGATGTTACATTTCCTAGAAGAATAAACAGAATTGCTTCTTAAGAGGATTAAAACAATGGTTATTGAATGAGTGAGCCTTGAGAGTTCATTGTATATTGAACTGAAGGTTAAATATTGAAATGTGTAGCTCAAGGGTGAGCTGCACATTGGAACTTATTTTAATTCCTGCTCTTTATTGTGATTGCCATGCTAAAAATTTCTACATATTCTTCTGAATCTGCAAATTGGGAATCCCTCTTGGGCTGAAGTTTTATGTAGTTTAGAATTTGGCATGTAGTCATAAAATAGTTGGGGTCTCCGTGGTCACTACATTTCCAAAGCTAGTTATGGTAAAATATTATTGACTGCTAAACAGAGCAAGAGTGTGGCAGATTCTCATTTGTGACCCTGCTGTAATGATAACAAGAAATTCTGCAATAAAATTTACTTCCTCAAATAAAAACAAAAGAGAGAAGTCTCAAAGGCTGGTAATTTGCTTGAGAATTTAGTTTTTTTTTAAACAATAGTTCATATCACTAAAGTATTTTTGGGGGGGACGGGGCTGGGGGTTGAACTCAAGAACATTTAACTGCTGAGCCACATCCCCAGCTCTATTTTGTATTTTATTTAGAGACAGAGTCTCACTGAGCACCTCACTGAGCATCTCACTTAGCACCTCACTTTAGCTGAGGCTGGCTTTGAACTCGTGATCCTCCTGCTTCAGCCTCCTGAGCAGGTGTGTACCACTGTGCCTGGCAACTAAAGTATTTTTTAAGACTCAAAATAAATTCTCTTAACTGTCTAATCTCTTCCACAATTTGAAATACAAATCTTAAGAATGCCTGTGGTGGTGACTGATTCTGGCAATGTTAAATTGTCAAAATTAGTTAAATCTTCACTTTTTGAGTTTATGCAAAATGAAATTGAAACGTAAACTTTCACTGAGATTCCTTTAGAAGGTTTCCCTGAAAATTTTCTTTTTCATAAATGATCAAATTAAAAAATTCTCTACTACAGTGGACATTCTATTTCTTCTCATTCCTTGCTGACTACTGAGTCTGGGGACAATTGAGTTTTTCTAATCTAGAACCCAAATTTGCTTTCGAGTTGGTGATCACAGTTTTTATTCTCTGTCATGTTTAACATTTCAAGTCCATAAGTTTTTATCTATTTTTTTTTATTGAATGAAGATCACATTTTTTTTTCTTCCATGAAGAAATACAGAAAAAAGTTTACCTGGAAAACAATCCATATATGGAGGTGACCTCATATTTATGAAAAGTATTGGCATGGTCATTATAGTGTATATACAACTGTACCCATAGGTTTTTGTGTCCTTCCTTTCTTTTTTGTCTTTACCTGCAAGAATATTATGTATTTCTTTCCTCTTGAGCTCATTCTCAGGCATGACACTTGTTTTGGCCAATACAGTAAGAGCAGAGGTGGTATGTGGCACTTCCCACCAGCTTATAGAGCCGTCTCATGGTTTTTCGTATGTCGTTTGCCTCCCTTCATGGTGACTGTGTTGTCCCAGGTAGAGATGTCCTACCGTTCTAGGTCCCAGAGGTGATGGAGCAGATCACAGTCAACTGGCAACAGATCTGTTACATAAGGAAAAAATAAACCCTGGTTGTTGTCAAGATGACAAGATGGTTATTGCCATAATCCATTCTTTCTAGAGTAATAAAATCATTTTCCTCATTGGATTGTTTCCAACTTTCCTTAAGAAACAAAAAACAAAAAACACAGCATGATACGAAAGCAGAGAATTCAGCCAAACCACCATCTATCATTTAATCAATATTAAATGAATAGGAGGAATTGTTGGCGAGTCGATGCAAAGCTAACTTTCAACATCAACAATGTAAACAATAGAATTTTAAACCACTGTAATATAGCTATTAACTGCCATTTAGCTTTAAGTAATGAAGCAAATAAAAAATATAGACCCTGATTCAAGGCTGCTGTTTAGTGGACCAATTCCAACAATTCTTGAATGTGAACATGATATCTTTAATTTAAACACTTCCTATTGAGACCTTAATAATTGTCTTTGTGAACTGCGATTTTGTCTCTCAAAAGCACCAAGAAGAAGAGTGAAATTAAGTTTTTAGCAACTTGTATTCAAGTACAAATGATTCGTTGAGGCAGCAGTGGCTAGTTAGGGCAAGAAACCCCTGGAATGTCATTTGATGGATACACAGTTGTTTTTTTTTTTTTTTCCAGGTGAGAGAGACTCTGCAAGTTGTGACTTTCCCAGTGACTTTGTTGGTGATAGGGCAGTGCTGATGCTGATGAATTTTTTAGTTCATAAATAATAATTAATTATTATTGCAGTAGATTTTGCCTCCTAAGGTAGGTTAAAGGAGTCCTTGGGAACTTTTTTTTTTTTTTTAGCTGAATTTAATAAATCTCTCTCTCTCTCTCTCTCTCTCTCTCTCTCTCTCTCTCTCTCTCTCTCTCTCTCTTTTCCCCCAAGACAGTGTCTTGCTCTGCTCTGTGGTCCTGGCTAGCCTCAAATTCCTGGGCTCAAGTGATCTTCCTGCCTCAGTCTCCCAAAGAGATAGCATTTTTGAGGGCTTTTTAGGACTTCCAGTTCTTCTTCTTCTTTTTCTTTTGTACCAGGGATTGAACCTAGGAGTGCTTTACCACTGAGCCACATCCTCAGCCCTCTTTTTTTTTTTTTACTTTTTATTTATGTATTTAAAAAAATTTTAATTGTCGATAGATTTTATTTTACTTATTTATTTATATATGGTGCTGAGAATTGAACCCAGAGCCTCACGTATGCCAGGCAAGTGTGCTACCGCTGAGCCCCAGCCCCAGCCCCTTTATTTTTTATTTTGAGACAGTGTCTCCCTAAGTTGCTTAGGGCTTCACTAAATTGCTGAGGCTGGCTTTGAACTTGTGATTCTCCTGTCTCCACCTCCCGTGTAGTTGTGATTACAGGCATGCGCCACCACACCTGGCTAGGAGTTTCAGTTCTGAAGGCAAATATTTTTTTTTTCTTTTTGATTTGTAAAGTGTATGAATTACTGGGATGATTTATTTATTTTGATGAGGGATTTCAGAGTTTGGCTCACTGGTAAAAACAAACATGAGTGCTGGAAGCTGAGTAACACAATTAATTCTGTGTGAACTTGCTCACAAACATGTAAGGAGGAAACAGGTTAACTTTCCTCATCTCTGGACATAAGCAATTCTCTTTTAACTTCCTGAGAAATGCTAATCTGCTCCAATGGGAGGAAAATATTTGAAAAGTGCCTTTAAAGTGATTGATATTAATTTTGAGAAGAGGAAAATCTTATTGTCAGAAACTTTAGCAAAAAGAATTCTTAACTACATTTCCACATTTGTAAATCTGTTTTTTCCACCTATAATTTTCCTGAAAGGAAGCCAGAAACTTAGAATGCTTTAGTTTTCCCCCTGAACACCATCCTATTTTCTATGTTATTGTTATTCTCTTATGTTGGTTATACTGTATTATTAAATAACCCTTTGAAATTAGTTACTATGGTTATTACTTTTTAGAGTCTAGATCTATGTACTTCTGCAATCCAAAATTGAATTTTTCCCCACCATTACTTCTTGCAGCCCACTCTGTCTTTGCTGTTTTGATTTTTGCTAAGTTCAGTGTTCAGTGGTTCTTTCCTGGGGAGGCGGGAGGTGCTCTATGAAGAGCAAAGTCCCTTATTCTTTGTATGTCAGGAAGCCCTTATTTTATTCTCATCTGTTGAATATTAATTTTACAGGTTAGGGAATTCCAGTCTGACAGTTGTTTTACTGAGAGCATTTAAGATACTTTCCTTTGTCTTCCGGCATCTGTTTCTGCAGATGATGAATCTGTTGTCAGCTTGATTTCTGTCTTGGTGTGTGTGTGTGTGTGTGTGTGTAAATGGTCGTTTTTCCAACATAGATTTAAAAGTTGTCTCCAGTTTTGTTTCTCTACAGTTTCATTTTTGGTGCATTAGTTTAAATAAATTTTTTTTTCTAAGAACTCCCTATGCCCTTTAAAATCTAACGACTCACGCAAACATTTCACCATTTCCAAGTACCTTTTTTATTTTTCTGTAATCGCTATTATATTTCTGCTAAAGCCTTTCATTCTATCCTTTATGTTTCTTAATTATTTCTTTCCCTATTTGGTGTTATTGCTTTAGCCTTCTACTTTCCAAACCACTATTTTTCTTTTTCAGTTATTTCTAGTGTCTTGTTTAAGCCATCAATGGATTATTCCAATGTCTATGGATCTTGTTTTAGCTTTTTGGATGGGTATAGCAAGATACCATCAACCAGGTGGCTCATAAACAACAGAAATTTATTTCTCACAGTTGCAGAGGCTGAGAAGTCCAAGATTAAGGTGTAGGTAAACAGACTTGGTGACTGAAAACGGGGCTTGCTTCCTGTTTCAAATTCTGTCTTTCTACTGGGTCCTTCCGTGGCACAAGGGGCCAGGTTGCCTTCCCGGCCTCAGTTACCAAGGACTAGTCCCATCATCTCCCACATGTTCTATCTCCTAATCCCATCACTTTGGAAGTTTGGATCTCACCATTGGACTTTAGGCGGATGCAAACATTCAGTCCATAGCAATTTTTATTTTGAGAAATTGGGTCTTTTTTTGTTTTTCTTTTTTCCTTCTCAGGTGTGTGTGTCTTTTCCCCAGGCATCTTGGCCTTGTCTTGATAATATTTTGTCTTCCTTTAACTTGTAGAACATGACTAACACACTTATTGGAGAAATTTCATTGTAGATCATGATTATCTTGATTCTTGCCAGCTATAAATCCCCCTTTGCTCTCTTAGGGCTGCAGGTTTCCCTGTGTGTTTTACAATTTTGGATTATGAGCTTGTCTTTAGTTGTCTTTATCTCTGGGGGAGCATTTTATTTTATTTTTTTTTTGTGGTGCTGGGGATTGAACCCAGGGCCTTGTGCTTGTGAGGCAAGCACTCTACCAACTGAGCTATATCCCCAGCCCCTCTGGGGACGATTTGATTGTACTTTGAGTTCAGGAAGAATTTCTGTTGGGTACTTTCACCTATGTCTTTGCTAGGGATCCATGTTTTTCAGTGGTTCTGGACCAGTTCTTAATGTGAGTTGCATGGTTACAAAAGTTCTCACTCCATTTAAGTCCTGTGAACTCAGGTCCCACACTCAAAAACTTTCAGGTCAGAAAAGGTAAACCATAAAGTTGATAGAGAGAGTGTTTGGCACTAAAGGGAGCTTTCAAATTTCTTTTTGGAAGATGCCTAGAGGAATTGGTCGTAAAGTTTCATTTGCAATTTGCAGAGCAAACACAATGCTTTTTACCAGATTCATATTTTTATTTGAAGTAGTGTGGGGATAGGCTAAATTGTACTCAATAGTAGTAATGGCTATTTTACGTAGAAATAAGTGTTTATTTGTAGTAGATTGGGAAATGAGAAAAGAGGTTCAGGTAGGGTGAAAATTATCTCAACTCTTCCCTTGTGGTTGGAGCTTGATATACAGTCTGGAATTATATAAAGGTGCCTAGCAGCTACAATGCCCCTTTGGAGAGGTGGGGAACTCAATAAATATGTCATTTAAAATCTATGTATCTGGCCAGGCATGGTGGTACATGCCTGTAATCCCAGCAGTTCGGGAGGTTTAGTCAGGAGGATCACGAGTTCAAAGACAACCTCAGCAATGGTGAGGCACTCAGTGAGACCCTGTCTCTAAATAAGCAACTCAGTGAGACCCTGTCTTTAAATAAAATACAAAATAGAGCCGGGGATGTGGCTCAGTGATTGAGTGCCTATGGATTCAATCCTGGGTACACTCCCCCACACACACAAAAAAAAATCTATGCATCTGGATTAAGCATAAAAAGTGTTAAATAATATTTAGGTTTATTGTGAATTATATGCCAGTTGACTTAATGAAGTATGAGTTATTAGATTATTAGATTTAAATTTCAGAAAACAAATCAATCAAAATTTTTTTCTCCTGATTTAACGTGTTATGATCTTGAGCTTTAGCTTCATATGAAACAAAAAAATAAGACATTTAAGTTGAAGACTAAAGTGGACCTTTATTAACTTGGACTAAAAGAGCTTTGATTGTAGTCTTTCTTTCCCCAACCTGTGGGATGTCTATGGCAAATCTTAGCAGATCCAGAGCTGCAATATATTAAGAGAAGGCTGATGTTTTGGGATGGTGTCTGAGAGTGTAAAACAATATCAAGCTCAGGAGGACTTTGTTTTACTGTATGGCCTGAAGCTTAGGGAGGTTAAAAATAGAAAAACAATGGGATTTCCATACTGATGGTTTAATAATTAGCAGCAGAAGAAACCAAGTAGCCTGGCTTGAGTTCAGGAAAGAGGAGGTCAGAATTTGGTTCCACTCTTCCCAAGGATTTGAAAGTAGACAGAAAAGGGGTGTGTGTGTGTATCTAGAACAGGAATGGAGAATGGGGACAGAATCTCACTATGGGTGTGTATGTGTGTGTACAAAATCCTTGGAGGTTGAATACATGGATTCCAGGTTGACTCTGCTAATTCCTAGAGATGGATGATGATGACAAGTTGCTTGAACTCTCCATGCACCATTTCCCTCATCTGTAACGTGGAAATTTGTGTTGGTACAGGAAGCTGATATTCTTCACCAGTGTGTTGTGCTGCTGCATAGTGTCTATGTGTTCCTAAGGAAAATTGATGCTGAAAAGGAGGAGTTTTAAATTATAAGAGGTTCTCAGGAATGCCTCCTTTATATATAATTGAAATGTCTTTTATAAGCTTTTTTTTTTTTCCTAGATAGCAGGGGACAGGAAGGAGCCATAGCTTCCTTTGAGTTTTTAATAGTATTCAAAATCCCCTAAAAGTAAATAGTCATTGCCCTAAAATTGCTACTAGGGGACAGGACTGCTTTGATTAGTGTTCAATATGAAATACAATGGAGTTGATGTAGTTTTCATTTCAACAAGGTGAGTGTTGGAGCTCACTGGAACATCAGAACAGGTGGAGGCAGAGATGTGTTCCCATGGTAACCACAGAGTCCTTCCAAAAAAGTCTAGAAACATATATCCCCAAAGGACTTCCATTGGGACCACATGTGAATTGACCTTTAGAAATGTCCTAATTGGTCAGGCACATTTTATTAGAGCTGTGATTCCCCCTAATAATGTGTTTTTTTAGAAGTTGGACCAAAGCGAGAATGATTGGCTTTTATTTCCTCTTTGATTTTGCTATAAATCTGGGTCCCTGGTCATGATGTTTAATTATCCTTGCCCATGTGTCCTAACTGGAGCATTCTATTCTTATTGACTTTTTAGTTTTGTTATATTGCAAAGACTTGTGATTTAATTTACAAGTGAAATGGTTACTTGGGTTAATACTGGCCTCTTAGAATTGGATATTTGTTTTTCACTTGTTCTTTGAGAAACTCCAAATTAGTGAGGGACATCCTTCAGGCAATGCTAACATTTTACATTCGAACTTGAAATGTCAGATGAGATTTAGAGATTACTTAGAAAAAGGTAGTAAAGTGCACTGGGCTCTTTGGAGAGACTGAGGGATTCCAGCGCAATGCAAACATGTGTTCATGGTGGCTGTCAGTGGTCCTAGCCAGGTGTCTCATCCTCGTCCTCTTGGCCAGGTACATAGTTATTTGCTTCCTGGCATAGAGTCTGTGCAACTGTCAAAATGGTCTCCTAGATCCCTTTGCCACTCTCTAGCTCTGATTTTGCTTTCACTATATTGTTTTACTTCTTGATCTGGCTCTTCATGATTACCTCCCTATTTTACTCGTTTTAAAAGTCTCTTCTGAGAAAGTCTCCATGGACTTATCCAGTCTCAAATGATCTCTCTGTTCTCATTATTGTTAATCCTTTATCTTGTCTTCTTCTTTGAACCCTAAGCGATGCAAGGATGGGATAGTGGCAGGGACTCCCTGTTCCAATCCATTCCCCTTCACTGAGTGTACAACTGGACCACGTTCTCAGCTTGCTTTGCCTTGCCGTTATTCATGAACATGAAACTGAGTTGTTCTAGCCAAAGAATCATAGGCAGAAGTGATGACTTCTGCTTCAGGCTTAACTTATTAAAATGGTCTGTACATGGTATCCATGCTCTGGCTGAAGGCACAGGGTTGTGAATTTCTAGGAGAAGGTGGATCTGTAAGATGGAAGGAACTTAGGTCTCTGTAGTACCAGGAAAAACCATATGATACTGTTGGATGAGAAGAAACCAAACATATCATGTATTTACCCACCAGGATCTGGAGACTTCTCTGTTGTAGCAACTAGTTTTACTATATCAAGTGTAGGGCTAAATCATAACACAGTTTCATATGTAATTATATAATTACATTTTTCTTTGCTTTTTTCACAGTCCCTAGAATAATGTAGAGAGAGGTTCAAGTAATATAGGTTGTCTCCCCAAAATGATGATTTATTGACCTTCACCTTCCAGAGCAAAGAGAGAAAGGATGTTCTGTTTAGGACTAGGAGTGGGGAGCAAGAAAAAGAGGGGGACATAATAGGGGGTGGATGGTCCAGTCTGCATATATACACAGGGTAGATAAGGCACATAGACTTGGTCAGAATAAGATTCTGATCAATGGTATCAAATAAACAAACAGGATTGTTATTGATTATTATATTAAGTAAATACCAGGAAAGGTATTGGTATTGATTATTACATTGGATAAATGTGTGGAGTGGTGGCATTATTGATTTTTATATTCAACAAATATGAGGATGGACAAAGCATATATCCCAACCAACCTTGGGATATAGTGACTTAAGGTCTTGAGCACAATTGTGGGACAGGGATTTATTCTATGATGAATGTTTTAGAAAATATGAGAACTTTCCTCATCAAATTCCCATTAAAAATAAAAGCAATTAGGGACACATATGCATCCCTCTATAAAACAGACTTAGAAACAGCAGCATCACTGTTAACAACGAAGACCCATGGGATGTATCAAGTACCAAATGGTGAACAGAGCTTCTTCAAGATGTGGGACCAATTAAAGAAATCAAACTGAGAGATGGAATTCAATTGCAAAGAGTGGGAAAAATTTAATTATGTGTAAAATGCAAGCAAGGTTATCTATAATTGGAGGGCCATGGTTTTGTATTTCTGAGCCTGAGGACTGCAGCCAGAGCCATCCGTCATCTACACATGCTGTGGGCATAAGGGCCAGACCAAAAGCTGCTAATCAAGTTTGTGACTGTGGGACAGGATGACATGGTTGTGATTTAAGCTTGTCTTCTTGAAAAATTCAAGGAAGAATAAAATCCTTTTTTTAAAATTTGTTCTTTTCAGATATACATGACAGTAGAGTGTATTTTGACATACTATACATACATGGAGTATAACTTATTCTCATTAGGATTCCATTCTTGTGGTTGAACATGGAGTCACACTGGTTGTGTATTCATATATGAACATAGAAAAGTTATGTCCGATATTTTTCTACTGTCTTTCCTATTCCCATCTCCCTCTCTTTCATTTTTCTTTGTTTAATCCAAAGAACTTCTATTCTGCCCATACCCCACCGCCCCCATGGTGTGTCAGCATCCACGTATCAGAGAGGATATTCAGCTTTTGGTTTTTTGGGACTGGCTTATTTCGCTTAACGTGATAGTCTCTGGTTCCATCCATTTACAGGCAAGTGCCAACATTTCATTTTTCTTTATGGCTGAGTAATATTCCATTGTGCCTATATACCACATTTGGAAGAATAAGATTCTTGAATTTAACCAACATAATCTCCCTGGTTAGATCACACGGCCCTAGAAAGGGAGTGAGAGCAAGACAGGGAGAGGAGGAGGAGTATTAGTGGGAAGACATTTCCCCCAAGTGGGATGAAGGAAGAGTCAGAGGAGAAGAGGGGGTAGGAGGTGGAATCCCAATGTGTATGTGGAAAAGAATCTGAGGAATGCAGGGGAGGAGCCACACACACAAGAGAAAGACAGTTCCTATAGCTCAACACGTAGGTGAGAGTTGAAGATACCAGAGAGGAACCCACAGCTACCGGGGCTGTGATTATCAGGGGGAGTAATTGATTCCTTGTCCAGGATGGTGAGTTCTTTGGCCTAGGGTCACATCCTGTAGCAGACATTTGTGGATTTTTCCTGCTCAGTTCTCACATGACTTCTGGAGGACCATCCCCTCCCTTGTCTCCGTCCACCTGTCTCAGGTAGGTTGATTCCATCCTTGGCCAGAGAGATGGTTCTAGGAATGTGACTGTGAATGTGGTCTTCAATCGTCTTTAGAACATTTATTGGAACTGTTGATGAGGGAGAATCTCTTTATCTGCTGGACTTTCATCGACTGAAATGGTAGACAGTAAATAGAGTTGGGATAGAGGGTGGGGAAGGTGGGGGGAGAGAGAGAAGGAATGCTTTATTGTTTGAGCATTTGACTACCCTCCTGTATTTGAAGTCAGTTCCTAAAGTTAATCCCTTTTGTTTAAGCCGTTTTCAGATTTTTGTGTTAAGTTTCTGTTATTAGCAACTCAAACGACCTCAACTAAGATCCTTGTACCTAGCATAGTGCCCTGGAACATTATAGCACTGTTTGTAGATTGATTGATTGATGGTATGACTAATATATGAATAAACTTTCCTCTACAGGGATCTTGCTAATGAACAGGTTCAGAATGAGAACTTCTATCGCCTGGCACCTAATTTGCGACTGGTCCTATCACCTCTCCCACTTTCCTTTCCTGTCCCAGAGCACACTGCTATCAAGGCACTGAACACATTGCGTTATAATTGTTTCCCTGTCTTTCCCACTAGACTGAACTCTGAGGATGGAAATTAAAGTTTTTACTTCTGTGTTTCTGAGCCCTACTGAAGACACCCTCAGTGAATGAAGATGAATCGCCTTCTTGTCCCAGCTGGAGTGAACCAGTCTCTGGTCTCATCCACTCAGGCTTTGGGACGTTCTCTTGTCTTGCTGACGTTACTTTCCCCCCAACTTCATATGATTGACTTGTCATTCAGGTCTCAGCTTAGGTCTTCGCTGCCTATCCCATGCCACGTCGGCCAGCATCTTTACATTACATTTTCTTCATTGCACTTACTGCTTTTGAGTTTTAAAATTTATTCATGTGTTCACCATCCATGACAGCAGGGATCTCATCTGAGTTGCTCCTCACCATACCCCCAGCTCCTGGACTGCCTGGCACCCATGAGTGAGACAGTCAGGCTGCTATAACAAATCACCCAAGGCTGGGTGGCTTGCACAGCAAATGTTTAATCCTTACAGTTCTGGTGGTGGGAGGTTCAAGCTCAGGGTTTCAGAAGGTTTGGAGTCTATCAAGGGCCTGTTTCTTCTGGCTCACAGGTGGCTTACTTGTCACATCCTCAGAGGGTGGAAGGAGGGTAAGTGAGCATTCTGGAGTTCCTTTTATCAGGGTACCAATCGCACTCATGAGTGTTCCACCCTAGTCCCTTTCAAAAGGCCCCGTCTCCTAATACCATCGCATTAGGGGTGAAATTTTCAGATATGAATTTTGAGGGGGACACGAACATTCAGTTCATTGCAACAAGTATTTGCAGAGTGGAACCAGATCCCTGTCCTTCTTAGTAGAGAAAATTCCCCTAAATCAAAATATGGTGGAGAAGCTTGAAAAGAGACAGAAACACGTCTGTGGCTACGAAAGGGCCTTCGATCCACATTTAATTAGTTATCCTGCTTCAAATGCAAGAATGCAAGAAAGGTTAAACTGATCACAGGTCATGATGGACTCTGAGATTCTTGATTATCTTGTTGCCTATTTTATACATTTTGGTCTAGAATACTTGAGAAGAGTGATATTTAGGAGCCAAGTAAGTTTGTGACCACTCAAATAAAGTGCTTCACTGTCCCAGTAAATCTTCTGCTTTGGCTGTGGGCAATGTGACCCAAAAGAGTAGCAGGTGGTGAATTATTAGTATAAAAATTTTGCATTTTTGAGGGTGTATATAGGCAGAGTCCTGCTTTTATGGCTCTGCTGTTCTTTATATTAAAATGTTTGTGTTTCAAGTAATAAAAGTCAAAATATTGGCCTGCTTTTGTCATGGTTGTAGTATAATCCACCATGAAAAATCACAATATAATTTCATTTTTCCCTTGATTTAATGCCGCCAAAGAAGCCGGCTCCGAGAAACAAATCTACTTTTAAGCACACCTGCATGCAAATGGGCTGTGGAGGGTGGCTTATCCTTTTACATAATAAATTAGAGAGTTCTCTTCTTCTGTGGAATAGATGTATAGATTAATAAACCCAGAGTAGGCTATGGATGTGTGGAATCAATGTAAGCCTGGTTAGAGATGACAAAGCGCTTCATGCCTGAGTGCTTGCAGCCTAATTCAATAAAACAAAATGAAAGGCAAATGCTTGAGGACCCAAAGAGAGGATCTTTATGAAAATATTAAACCTCCGTACAAAGACAGTCATATAACCCCCTTCAAGTTTTCTTCCAAGATTGCAAGGTAACGTTTGCGCTCCTTTGGGGGGAAAATATTCAAAGCGCTTTTGTGATTTTTTTTAACAAAGCAACCAAAAGGAACCATTTTGAGTGTGGAAACCTATTCTTTGGTCTTTAACTGCAAAGTAAAATGCTGAAATAAAACCAGATATCCCTCCCCCTCCACCCCCGCCAATCAATTTGCAAAACTAAAGTATAAATCTGAACCAAAACGGCAACAGTGTGAAAAGCTATTTGCGGGTCTGCGGCCGTCTCTGACTCCATCAATTTGTTTTCCAGTCTTTGTTGCGATTTCACGTTTCTCACTGATCTCCAGAGACTGGTTTCCAGCTTGAGAAAAGAATATCAATAGCCCACGTCCTGCAGGCAGCTTCCCCGCAACAATCCCAATGTTTCCGCAAATCAGATCTTCTGTTGCTTTTAATGACTGTGGTGAAACAACAAAAAAATATTCATTTTAGGAAACATGAAAATCAACAAAGCAATAATGTCTGAGTAAGAGTATAATTTGCTCCTTTTTTTTTTTTTCTTGGTGTGGTCAACTCAAAGGCAAAAAGAAGGAATCTACCAGTCTCTTCCCTGGGATTTCATAAATCCATAATTATATACCACGCGTTTAAAAAATGAAGCAAAGAACTAAATCTGGACACAACTTAGGAGGCAGAAGCGACCAGGGCAGTGAAATAACTACCTGACTTTCGAACCAGGGTGGGGTGGCCTGGTTTCTGCTCTGAGCAATGTAAGGTGAGGTGGGTCACCTCTGTTAAAGTCTCCAATTCCTCTGAATTCTGTATTTCACATCCATAAAATGGGAATAACAATGTTTGCTCTTTATAACTCACAGGGCTGATAAAATATAAAATGACATGTATGCAAATGTTATAAAATATTAGAACTATGTATGAATATACAAGTTGGCTATCCCTTATCTGAAGTGCTCAAGATCAGAGGTGTTTCAAATTTTGGATATTTTTTTGAAAAAAAAATTTTTTTGGATATTTGCACACATATAATAAGATTTGCACACATTTGGGAATGGTACCCAATGGTAAATGTGAGAGGGAAGAGGAGGGGATGTGGGGATAGGAAAGATAGTAGAAAGAAACAGACATTATTACTTTATGTACATATGTGACTGCATGACTGATATGATTCTATAACAGGTATACTCAGAAAAATGAGAAATTATATCCCTATCTATGTATGATTTATCAAAGTGCATAAATGTGTTCTACTGTCACGTATAACTAATTAAAACAAATAAAAAATGAAAAAAGAAGAAAGGTAAACATGAAATTCATTGGTGTTTTATGTACCCTATACACATAGCATGAATAGACAATACTTATATGAGATCAGGCACAGAATTCTCCACTTATGCTATCACATTGGCACCCCCAAATTTTCAGCTTTTGGAACATTTTGGAGTTTGGGTTTTTGGATTAGGGATGCTAAACCTGCAAAGTGTTATAATATTATTAGAGTAGATATAGTTTTTTTTTTAAATATGCATAGTATTCTCTGTGAATTCTGTCCAGAAAATCCTTCAATGTCTATTTGAAAGTAAAGAATTCCTGTATTTCATTTGCGTATCTTGTAATTTTTTAAAATGTATGTTTGTGTGTTTAAGTATAATTTTTAAAAATTTTATTTAAAAAGTTTTTTTATCCCAATTTGTTTTATATGATAGCAAAATGTATTACAATTCATATTACACATATAGAGCACAATTTTTCATATCTCTGTCTACAAAGTATATTCACACCATTTGTGTCTTCATACATGTACTTAGGGTAATTATGTCCATCTCATTGCACCATCTTTTGTACTCCCTTGCCCTATCTAGAGTTTGTCTAATCCTCCCATGCTTCCTCTCCTAACCCCACTATGAATCAGCCTCCTTATATCAGAGAAAACATTTGGCATTTGTTTTTTTGGGATTGGCTAACTTTGTTTAGCATTATATTATCCAACTCCAGCCATTTACCTGCAAATGCCATGACTTTATTCTCTTTTATTGCTGAGAAATATTTTATTGTCTATATATACCACATTTTCTTTATTCATGCATCTACTGAAGGGCATCTAGATTGGTTCCACAGTTTAGCTATTGTGAATTGTGCTGCTATAAACATTGATGTGGCTGTGTCCCTGTAGTATGCTTTTTTGAGTCCTTTGGGTATAAACCAAAGAGTGAGATAGCTGGGTCAAAAGCTATTCTCAGTTTTCCAAAGAATCTCCATACTGCTTTCTATGTTGGTTGCACTATTTTGCAGTGCTGCCAGCAATGTATAAGTGTGCCCTTTGCCCCACATCCTCACCAATACTTATTGTTGTTTGTATTCTTCATAGTTCATTGTATTCTTCATTCTGACTGGAGTGAGATAAAATCTTAGAGTAGTTTTGATTTGCATTTCTCTAATTGCTAGAGTTGTTGAACATTTTTTCATATATTTGTTGATTGATTGATTGTATATCATCTTCTGAGAAGAGTCTGTTCAGTTCCTTGGCCAATTTATTGATTGGGTATTTTTTTTTTTTGGTGTTTAGCCTTTTGAGTTTTTTATAGACCCTAGAGATTAGTGCTCTATCTGATGTGCAAGTGGTAAAAATTTGCTCCCAAGCTGTAGGCTCTTTATTCATCTGATTGTTTCTTTTGCTGAGAAGAAACTTTTTAGCTTGAATCCATCCCATTTATTAATTCTTGATTTTAATTCTTGCTCCATTGGTGTCTTATTAAAGAAGTAGGGGCCTAGTCTGATATGATGGCGATTTGGGCCTACTTTTTCTTCTATTACATGCAGGATCTCTGGTTTAATTCCAAGGTCCTTGATCCACTCTGAATTGGTCTGTTTAAATTGTGTATATCTTCCTGATTCAATCTGGACAAATCATACAACTTAAGAAATTCGTTGATGCCTTCAATGTCTTCTATTTTATTGGAGTATAAGATTTCAAAATAATTTCTAATTATCCTCTGTGTATCTATAGTGTCTGTTGTGATATTACCTTTTTCATCACGTATGCTGGTAATTTGAGTTCTCTCTCTCCTTCTCTTCTTTAGAGCAGCTAAGGGTATGTCAATTTTATTTATTTTTTTCAAAGAACCAACTTTTTTTTTTTTCTAAAACAGAGAGAGAGGGATTTCAATATGTTGTGTCTGTGTTCTCATTTACCTCTAGGAATTTTTAAAATCTCCTTCTTGATGTCTTCTGTAAGCCATTGTTCATTCAGTAGCATATTGTTTAGTCTCCAGGTGATGGAGAAATTTTTATTTTTTTATTTTGTGGTTGATTTCCAGTTTCATTCCATTATGATATGATAAAATGCATGTTAGTCTCTCTGCTTTTTTGTATTTTCTAAGACTTGCTTTGTGGCATAGTATATGGTCTATTTTAGAGAAGGATCCCTGTGCTGCTGAGAAGAAAGTGTATTCATTCATTGAAGAATGAAATATTCTATATATGTCAGTTAAGTCTAAGCTATTGATAGTATTTTTGAGTTCTATAGTTTCTTTCTTCAGCTTTTGTTTGGATGATCTATTCATGGTGAAAAGGGTGTGTTAAAGTCACCCATAACTATTGTGTTTTGGTCTATTTCACTCTTAAACTTGAGAAGAGTTTGTTCGATGAATGTAGAGGCTCCATTGTTTGGGGAATATAAATTTATTATCGTTATGTCTTATTGATGAATGGTTCCCTTAAGCAGTATGAAATATCCTTCTTTATCCCCCCTTTTGATTAATTTTGGCTTGAAGTCTACTCTATTTGATATGAGGATGGAAACCCCTGCTTGCTTTCACAGTCCATGTGAGTGGTATGATTTTTCCCATCCTTTCACCTTCAGTCTGTGGATGTTTTTTTCTATGCCATGAGTCTCTTGGAGGCAGCATATTCTTGGGTCTTTTTAAAAAAATCCAGTCTGCCAGTCTATGTCTTTTGATTTGTGAGTTTAGGCCATTAACATTCAGGGTAATTATTGAGACATAATTTGTATTCCCAGCCATTTTTGTTTATTTTTGGTATTTAACATGATTTGATTTCTCCTTTGATTAGTTTTTCCTTTAGCGTAATGCCTCACTTTGTTGATTTTCATTGTTGTTTTTCAATTCCTCTTCATGGAATATTTTTCCAAGGATGTTTTGTAGTGTCGGTTTTCTAGCTATAAATTCTTTTAAATTTTGTTATCATGGAAAGGTTTTTATTTCATCATCAAATATAAAGTGTAATTTTGCTGGATATAAGATTCTTGGTTGGCATCCATTTTCTTTCAGAGCTCGATATATGTTGTTCCAGTATCTTCTAGCTTTTAGGATCTGGGTTGAAAAATCTTCACATAATCTGATTGGTTCCCCCTATATGTAATCTGATTCCTTTCTCTCCTGGCTTTTAATATTTTCTCCTTATTCTGTATGTTAGGCATTTTCATAATGTGCCTTGGTGTGGATCTGTTGTGATTTTGTACATTTGGTGTCCTGTAAGCCTCTTGAATTTGGTTTTCCAATTCATCATGTTTGGAAAATTTTCTGATATTATTTCATTGAATAGATTGCTCATTCCTTTGGCTTGAAACTCTATTCCTTTCTCTATCCTAATAACTCTTAAATTTGGTCTTTTTATGCTATCCCATATTTCTTGAATATTCTGCTCATGGTTTCTTACCATTTTCACTGTGTGGTCTACATTCTTTTCAAGATTATATATTTTGTCTTCAGTCTGAGGTCGTGTCTTCCAAGTTTTCTAATCTGTTGGTGATGCTTTCCATTGAACTTTTAATTTGGTTTATTGTTTTTTTCATTTCAAGGATTTCTGTTTGGTGTTTTTCAGAAACTCTATCTCCCTATTGAAGTAATCTTTTGCTTCCTGTATTTGTTTATGTAGCTCTTTGTCAAAATGATCTTTTGCTGCCTATATTTGCTCTCTTATATCATCCTTTAATTTGCAGAACATTTTAATTATGTACATCCTGAACTCCTCATCAGTAATTTTTTCTGCTTTGCTGGCCATGGATTCTAATAATATGGTATCTTGATTTGTTTGGGGGCACTTTCTACCCTTGTCTTTTCATATTGCTGTGTGTCTTCCCTTCTAGCACTGTGGATCGGAGGCATTACTGTTTTTACCCTATTGGAATATAGTGCCCCTGTAGGGATCCAATACCTCTCTTTGAGGTGAAAGACAATGTTATCAGATCCCAATATAAATAATATACACCCTAAAAACAAATGTTTGCTTTTAAGAGATTTAGAGTTTGTTCACAATGTACAGAAATGGTGAATTCAATTATTATCTACAATATACTCAGTAGGTTTGTAAAAGGGTTCACAGTTTTTGATGGCGGACAAAGAACTGGGGGTGAGGAGTAGGATGATATGCGGAGGAGGTAGGAGGTGAGGGTACAGAGTTGTTATATCTTAGGAAGCGTGAAAGAGAAATCTAAAAAGATTAGTAGCAGGAGAAGGGAGAGGAAGTAATTTTGGGTAGACAAGTATGTGGGAAGACAGTAGAGTACATAAAACAAACATACATACATGTATTAAGAGAAATAAAAAATGTTAAAATAGTAGAAATTGGTGGGAAAAGAGAAAAAGAAAAAAGAAAAAGAACATACAACACAGCTGTAATATACTATTCAGATGCCCCAGTCCTCGAAATCCTAATTCATGCATAGTACTTGGTTTCACATATGTTGGGGATGGGAGGGTGGAAGAATAGAGAGGGAGAGGAAAAACAAATCTTGAAGGAAGAAACAGGGATTGTTTTGGTTGGAGATCCGTATCTTTCCTGCGTCTCTTCTCATCCAATATGTGGGGTTGTCTCTTGTTACCTGGTATCTTCGCCCTCAGGATGGTGAAGGTAACCAGGGTAGAGGCTGCTGGGGAGAGAGGGGAGTTAGAAACTGAGTTGCCCCCCCACTGAAGATGGTGATGAAGGTGACCCAAGATGGAGTTGCCTGCTTTCAGTGGTGGGGTGTTGGGTCAGATATGGGGAGCCAGGTGATGGCATTGGACGATGAATTCAGAGACAAGCTCTGTGGCATGCAGTGTGTGGGTGTCGGCTGACTTCAGAGCCTGTGTGAAGTTCACAGGTGCAGGCAGGCCACCACACGTGGGGGACCATCTCCATTGCTGGAGCATCCCAAGATGGCAGCGACCAGGGGAGCCCCATGTTGGTAGATGGGGGTCCACACGGGAGTGGCCACTGGAGTTCCTGTGTGTGGGAAACTGCCAAGTGTCCTGCATGGGAGCAGCATCTGTGATTTCTGCTAAGATGGGTGAATAAAAATTCTTTGCAGGTGCTGATGCCAATGGTCCCCCTGGGGTACCCAGTAGTCCCATGTGGGCACGTAGTTGGGAGACCTTCTCTGATGCTGAGGCCTGGAGCCCTGGATGGGCACAGTGGCTGTGATTCCTGTGTGGAAGCAATAATATTGCTTTCAGAGAAGCAGTATTCTCACTACTTGAGTCCCTGGTCATGGAGCGACACAGAATGCTGCTTCCCTCTGGCCTGCCATCTTGGATCCCCTTGAAGTATAATTTTTAAGTATAACTTTCTGCATTTTTTTCCCCTTCAAACTTCCCAATCCCCATAACTCTTCCTGGTTAATTCTTGTTGAAAATTCAACTCAGTGTTACATGCTTCAAGAAACTTCTCCCATTCCCAGGGATGGGTTGGTGCCTGTTATGGTTTGGGTCTGGAATATTCCCCCACAAACTCATGTGGTAAGCAGTGCAAGAATGTTCATAGGTGAAATGATTGGACCATGAGGGCTATACCTTCAGGAGTGGATTGATCCATTTGATGGATGAATACTTGGAAGGAACTGCTAGGTGGTAACAGTAGGCAGATAGGAGACATGGTCTTGGGCTGTATTTGTTTGTGGTCCTTCCCCCCCACCTCTCTCTGTTTACCGACTTCCATAAACTGAGCTTTTCTCCACCATGCTCTTCTGCCATGATGCTCTGCCTCACCTAAGGTCTAGAACAATGGAATCATGATGACCTCTGAAATCATGAACCAAAATAAACTTTTCCTCTACTAAGTTGTTTTTGTCAGATATTTTGGCCACAGTAATGCAAAACTAATACCACAGTGCCCCAATACTGTGCTTTAAAAAAAAATTCTTGAGTTTGTCTTGCATTGTTTTTCTATGTCTCTTAACATTTATTTTTCTGTCTGCTCCACTAGATTGTAAACCTCTTTTTTTTTGATTTTTTTGTAGTTGTAGATGAACAGAATGCCTTTATTTTATTTGTGTATTTTTATGTGGTGCTGAGGATCGAACCCAGTGCCACATGCATGCGAGGCAAGCACTCTACTACTGAGCTACAGCCCCAGCCCTAGATTGTAAACGTCTTGAGAGTGGACTCTGTATCTTAATCATTTTTGAATTCTCAAGATTTAGCAGTGTTTTCCATGTAGGAAGCCCTCAGTTAATTCTTGTATTTGTAATGCCTGTCCTTATCAGATACATATAAAAGTACAAATATTCCTATTCTCATGTGAGGAGCCAGGGACAGATTTATCTGTTGTTATAATAAATTGCATTTTTTTTCTTTAGAAATTGTGGAAGCTAAAATGGTTCCCCCAAGATCCCAAGATGTTCATGGCTTCATACCAGCACCTGTGAATATGTTATGTAACATTAGTGAAAGGGACTTCACAGATGTATTTAGGGTTATGGACCTTAAAATCCAGGTCACCCTGGATTTTCTGGATAGATCGAATCTTATCACATAAGCCCTTCCAAAAACAGAGGGTGTGCTGGGCATGGTCGAGCAGGCCTTTAATCCCAGTGGCTCAGGAGGTTGAGGCAGGAGGATCACAAGTTTTAAAGCCAGCCTCAGCAAAATCAAGGTGCTAAGCAATGCAATGAGACCCTGTCTTTAAATAAAATACAAAAAAGGGCTGGGGATGTGGCTCAGAGTGGTTGAATGCCCCTGAGTTCAATCCCCAGAACACCCCCTCAAAACAAAATAGAGGGTGTGCTCCCAGGGGAGGCAGAAGACCTGCGGCAGAAGCAGAAGTCAGATTCTGAGTGTGAGAAAGACTGCACTGTTGATGGCCTTGTTGGGGGCTTAATGCAAACAATGAAGAGGGACCTCAGTGAGCTGAGAGATTCTGCCTGCTAGTCTGCACAAATGTGGGAACATCTACCAGGAACTGGATCCTGCCCCAAATGTTAATGAGCCTGGAAGCAGGTTCTTCCCCAGAGCTTCCAATAGGAGCCCAGGTTGGCTGACACCTTGATTTCAGCCTTAGGAGATCTAGAGCAGAGGCACCTAACTAGTCTACCTGGAATTCTGATCTATGGCAGGATGAGAGAATATGTCTGTACTGTTATCCACTAAATTTGTGGCAATTTGTTGTGACACTAATAGATTATAAACATGTGAATAAATTAGCGAGTTCCCAAACACCAGATTTTGGAAACCTTTCATAAAGGTAGAAAGGTCTATTTTGTTAGAGACTATGAAAAGCCCCTTAGGAGGGACCCCTGAGAAGTTTCCCAGGTTGGATTCCCAGAATGTCCAGCAGTGGTTGGATTGTTACTGAAAGCTTGGTGCTTGTCCTCAATGCCGATCCAATAATGAGGACACAGTTTTGAGAAAAAGGAAAAAGAAGTTTCATTGCTTTCCTAGCAAAAGAGAAGCATAGGGGACTCTTGTCCCAGAGGCTGTGATTCTGCTCATCAGCAGTAACAGGGGCTTTTAAAGAGGTGATTCAAAGGGAATTAGAGGAATGCAAATCAAAACTACTCTAAGATTTCATTTCACTCCAGTCAGAATGGTAATTATCAAGAATACAAGCAATAATAAGTGTTGGCGAGGATGTGGGGAAAAAGGCACACTCATACATTGCTGGTGGCACTGCAGATTGGTGCAACCACTCTGGAAGGCAGTGTGGAGATCACTTAGAAAACATGGAATGGAACCACCATTTGACCCAGTTATCCCACTCTTCTGTCTTTATCTAAAGGACTTAAAATCAGCATACTATAGTGATGCCGCCACATCAATATTTATAGCAGCTCAATTCACAATAGCTAAACTGTGGAACCAACCTAGATGTTCTTCAATAGATGAATGGATAAAGAAATTGTGGTATATATACACAAAGGAATATTTCTCAGCATTAAAAGAGAATAAAATTATGGCATTTTCAGGTTAATGATGGAGCTGGAGAATATCATGCTAAAGCAAAGTAAGCCAATCCCCCAAAAACCAAAGGCCGAATGTTCTCTCTGGTAAGTGGATGCTGATCCATAATGGTAGTGGTGGGAGCATGGGAAGAATGGAGGAAATTTGATTGAGCAAAAAAGGGGAGGGGGCATGGGAGCAGGAAAGATGGTGGAAGGAGATGGACATCATTATCCTAGGTACATGTATGACTGCACATATGGTGTGATGCTACATATTGTACAACCAGAGAAATGAAAAGTTGTGCTCCATTTGTGTACAATGAATCAAAATGCATTCTGCTGTCATAGATACCTAATTAGAATAAATAAACAAATAAATAAGTAAAAAAAGGCTACGTTCATGCATTCTCTATTGAAGCTGCAATTCACTTGTTAATTTGGGAGATAGTCATTTCTGAGATCTGGTATCATCCCCAAAGTCTGGATTCCTATGGTAGGTGTGTACTCAAGAACAGATAAATCTGCCTAAAATGGGAAAGAAAGGTAATCCTGTTTCTCCTGAGATTGGGGAGGGGGAAAGATAAGGGAGGAGAAGGGAGAGAGGAAGAGAAAGAAGCATGTCCATTTAAAAAGTAAGTTGCAGGGGCTGAGCAGCAAGAGCTACGTTCAAAGCATAAAGTGGACACTGTTACAGGATCCCAGCCTGGCTAGGGTTGCCATCCTGACCAACTGATCCAACCCATCTATTGGACCCTGAGAAGTTACTTAATTTCTCCCTAATTTGAAGCAGGTTGCAGGCTAGATTTGGCAGAGCAGGAGAGATTGGCTAATAGTAAGAACTAGTTTGGAGATTTTTTTCTCAGAATTTTGAAGATGTCTGTGACCCACTAACTTCTAGAGTTTTTCTTGAGAAGTCAAATCAGTGTCATTCTGGTTCCTGGTCCTTTGTGGATTTTTTCCCCCCTTCTCTGAAGTTTTTTTTTTGAATATTTTCTATATCCTTGATATTCTGAAATTTGACAATGATGTATCTTGGAGTTGTTTTGTCATTCATCTTACTGGACCCCCAACAGCTTCTTCTTCTTCTTCTTTTCAGTTCTTTTCAGTATTATTTCTTTGACAATTTCCTCCCATGCCTTTTTTTTCTGCTTTTAATTTGTGAAACTCCTATTAATAAGATGCCAGAATCTTAGATTGATTACCTAGTTTTGTTACTTTTCTTCTCAGCCTCTTTATTTTCTCATTTCTTCAGTTTTAACCTTTGATCCTCCTGTATAACTTTTTATGTTTCTGGTATAATTAAAAAAAAAAAAAAACCCGAGCTTTGTTAGTCCATGTATATTTCTTCATTGTGAGATAGCATCGTGCAGTTGACTGCGATGGAGCATGCCTGCAATCCCACCGGCTCAGGAGGCTGGCCAGGAAGGTAACAAGCTTAACCGACCTCAGCAATTTAGCAAGAGCCTGTCTCAAAAAAAAAAAATGGGGGTTTAGGATGGTAAAATACCCCTGAACTCAATCCCCAGTAACCGCCCCCCCCCAAAAAAAAATAGCATCGTGTGCTTATTTCTAGGATACAATGTTTCTTATTTCTCTAAGAATATTCCAGTTTCTTTCTTTTTGCATCTGCATATATTTTGTTTCTATTTTCTTGAAATTCCCCTTTCCCCATTTGTTTTGGTGTACTTTCTTTTTTTCATGTTAGTTTCCACAAACACATTGTTTCCTTGACTGTTCCTATTTATTCAGAAGGTTCTAGAAGGTGGAGGGAAAGCTCCGGGTGCCTGGTGGGTCCGACTGACTGACTCTGAGCAGGCATTTAGTGTTTTGGAGCTGACACTCAAATGATAGCTTTCCGGGGAACAGAACCAGGGCATGAGAGAGACCCCGGTGCAGTGATTAAAAATCAGACTCTCAAGTCACTGGCTAACTCCCAAGTTGTGCTCTGTCTCCTGTGACATGCTGAGTGGCTCCTTTCCTCATCTGTGGAATGAGGGTGTGAGGAGCGCCTACTTTATAGGACTGTTGTTAGAAATGAATGAATCAAGGTAGATGGAGAGCTTACCTTGGGAAACATAGTGAGTTCCAGAAGTGACCTGTTTTTATTGCTATCATCATCACCATTAGGAACTGGGCACAGTTCCCTGGCTGTGCCTTGCCCCCTCCCTTGGCTATCCTAGGGTCTGCCAAGCTGGACAATGAGCTGTCTCCTGGATGGACGGACTTGGGAAGAGTACCTAGGGGACTTCCTAGCTCTTATTCTGGTTTCCAGCAATCAATTGGGTCTTCATTCCCACCTCTCACTCCTTCCGAAGTGCCTGGTATCAGCAATCTCCCTGCCTCTCTGGAGCGGATGCCCTTGCTTTTCCCTCTGCAGGTACTTGTTTCCAGCTTTCCCTATCTGCTAAGTGGGTGACAGGTGACCGTCACTTGTCCATCCATCCCTCTGTGGTCTCCTTTCCTGTTCTCATTGGCTCTGAGGGTTTGCACCTTTTCTACTTCTTTCCGGATGGTCTGGCTGCATTTGAGGAAGAAAGTCTCCAACTGGCCTTATTTCTTTGTCTCTGAAACGAGAGGGGGTGACATGAGATAAACGCTAAGGCTTTTTTTTTTCCCCCTCCACTAAAAATCTTTGCTCCTTTGTATAGATTTAATGTAATTCCCAGCCGATCACAGCTAGATTCCCTATCACTTATCTCACTCTCAGAATAGCAGTGATTATTTTTGCTTTTGTTGTTTTGAATCATTTTGAGCAAGAGGCCCGCAGTGTGGCAAATTATATCTTGTGTACAAATTAGAGTAAACGAAAAAACACAGGTGACTTTTGTTCCCTTCTGCAGCACAAAGACCTTTGCAGTGCACCTGATTGATTGTAAAGGAAGACTCCACAAGCAGATGTGAGCTACTGGGAATCTGCTGATGGTAATTTGGGTGCCATCATATTTTTCATGCTGTGCTATTTGGCAAGCAAGTGGGAAGACTTTTAAATTTTTGCTCTTTCTAAAAAAAAAAGAATCCAAAGGGAAAATGATACCAACATCCAAATTAGAAAGGCATTTCTCTTCTGTGGAGAATCGTAGCGAGTCCTAAGTCCATGAAGTCCTGTGTTGGGGAAGGTCGTTTAGAGTAGATGTCACCTCCAGAAGTCTTTCACTCATTATTGTAGAGGAATAGAGAAGGGGTGCGTTGTCTTTGTCTTTGAAACTCTAGGACCTGTTCTGACTTTGAGTTCTGGTGGCCTCAGTCTCTCTCTGATGTGATCACTGCTGTTAATGACAAGATGCTCCGTGTTTTCTTTTGGAATCCAGGAGAGAAACTTCCACAGAATAATGACCATGGCTAAGATGGTGGGTTATATAATATTAAAAAATAAAACTTCAGGGGCTGGGGATGTGGCTCAAGCGGTAGCGCGCTCACCTGGGTTCGATCCTCAGCACCACATACAAACAAAGATGTTGTGTCCGCCGAAAACTAAAAAAAAAAAAAAAAAAAAAAAAAAAAATTAAAATTTCTCTCTCTCTCTTTCTTTAAAAAAAACCAAAAAAAAAAAAAAAAACCACCAAAAAACAAAAAACTTTAGCTGCTTAGAGTCCAATGTCGTCTTTTCATTGCATTTGATTCTTGTTTGTTTCCGGGCGTGGGGGTGTGTGTGGGGGGGTGAAAATAGTTTCCTCTGAAAAGTTTTCAACTAAAATAGGAATCTTAAATCATCCAAGCAAAGGAGACCTTGGCAATCTTTACTTTTAAAACCCTTTATTACTTTGGATATAGAACATTATTGGAGGTTTGTAGAAAAAGAGATTACTGGGTTGGGTACAGGGGTGCACTCCTGTAATCCCAGCGGCTCGAGAGGCTGAGGCAGGAGGATCACAAGTTCCGAGCCAGCCTCATCAACAGTGAGGTGCTCAGCAACTCGGGGAGAACCTGTCTCTAAATAAAATACAAAACAGGGCTGGGGATGTGGCTCGGTGGTCAAGTGCCCTGAGTTTAATCCTGGGAACACCCCCCACCCCTCAAATAAAAAGAAAAGGAAAAGAAAAAGAGATTACTGCATCAATATTTGACAACTTTCTATGTTAATCAGTGATCTACTTTTAACAATATTCCTTTCATTTGGAATTACTTCCCTGTTCAAAATGATCCTTATCATGTTTGGAATGGCTTAAAAAAATGAGACTGTAATTCAGACACATATTGTTGGTTAACTACCTAGCAGACCCTTCTTCTCCCTTTATCTTTCTAGCAGAACCCCAGTTTTTTTCAGGGGAGGGGTAGCCTTATTCTTCAGGGACTTCAGGCTCTTTCAAGGACTTTGGGGGTCCCAACTTTAAGAGCTGAATCTTGATCAGTCTTAGGCTCCATTGTTATTCCAGTTCCCTTGCCATTGGTCGCCTTAGGAAGGAGCACTATGTAATTGTGATCCGTGAAATGTGAGGCAAAGTCTTGAGAAGCAGTTTCTGGGGAGCTTAGTTTTGTTCCTAATCAAGCACTCAGAAAAGGGCTTTGTTGTGTGTGGGTATGATATCTGGTGCAGTTGCAGCCATTTTGCAGCCATGAGAGGATGTTCTTGAGGACTTGCACAAGGACCTGAGTTGCTGAATTGTTTAATCTTGAAATAACCTCATCTTTGGACTCTGTGTTCTATAAGCCACTTCGAGATGGTTCTTCAGTTACTTGTGTCTAAAATAATTTCAACTGCTACACTAACAAAACAGATTTAACATTTCAACTTTTAAAGTTTTTAAATTTATTTTAACTGATATATAAAAACAAAAATTCCATACCCGTGGGGTACAATGTAATGTTCCACACGTGTTATATATCATAATACTTACATCAGGTTAAAGACATCTACCTCTTCAAAGGTTTGTCATTTTGCTGTGGAGAAAACATTCAAAATCCTTTCTTGTAACTTTTTGAAATAGGCAGATTATTCCCATTGTCTACAGTCCTCCTGTTGTACAATGGGACCCTCCAGAACTTTGTATTCTCTAATTATAACTTTGTACCTAAGGACCCACCTTTTCTTATCCCTCCCTCTCCCTTACACTCCCCAGTCACTAGTGACCACCATGTTACTCTCAACCTCTATGAGATCAGCTTTTTTAGATTCCACAAGTGAGTGAGATCATGTGGCCCTTTTTGTCCTTCTAGGCCTTAATACTATTTTTTAGATTTATTTATTTTTTTTGCAGTACTGAATTGAATCCAGGGTTGCTAGACCATTGAGCTATATCTCCAGCCCTTTTTATTTTGATTTTGATATTTTTATCTTACTAGGTTGTTGAGGATGGCTTCCAACTTACCATCCTCCAGCCTCAGCCTCCTGAGTTGCTGGGATTATAGGCATGTGCCACCTTGTCCAACTCCATAATGCTTTAACTCTTGACTTTCTCCAAACACGAGGAAAGTAGGATTTAAAAAAAATAGAACTAGGTAAAAGACTTGCAGAGCATGTTGTAACAAGGAGGCCCTGCGGGGCTGGGGGCCCGGGACTGGGGTCTTGGCAGAAGTTGAGCCAAGTGTCAGGTGAGAGGCCCTCCTGTGGCCTAGCTCATGCCTTGTCTCCAGGAAGCTGTCTTGCTTCAGGGAAGAACCTGGGAAGTAGGGGAGTGACATCTTCCAAGGGGAAGGAAAAGAAGGAAGAGCAAGTCCTCAGGCTCAGACCCCGGTGGGAAGAGGGAGAGGAGGTACTTGGTGTTGGCTGCATCTTTGCATCCTTCAGTGACATCTGTGTCCATGTCACTAATGTTTCAGGCAAGGAAAGTGTCTGGTGTTGTCTGGGGATGGAGGTGAGGCCATACTGAAATGGGTCCTTGCCACGGGCCGCCATGCTGGCTTCCGGGGATGTGGCCCAGAGGTGTAAGGAGCTGGGCAGCACTGCCCTGCCCTCTAGGCCATAGGCCAGGACAGGACCAAGACCCTGGACCTGGGCCCAGGGAGCCCTCACTTCCCCCGCCTACTGGGATATAAAGATCAGGGGGATTGAGCATGTCATCATGTCCCCTTCTATAGCATCTGCAGGAAGAGGGGTTGCCATGGTCACTATCTGAGGCCAATATTAAATTATTGTTTTCTATGAATAAGTTGCCATTGTGTAAACTAAAAAAAATGCAAATATTAAAGAATCGCAGAACATTAGCACCGAGAGGGATTTTAATAAATTATTCAAAAAACACTTATTTGTTGAGAAAGCGTGGTGCGTGATACTAGATGGAGAACAGGACAGACACTGTCTCTGTTCATTTCAAACTTACATTCTAGTAGATCTTAAAGATCTTACTGGATCTCATCTCCTTATTTTACAGATAGACCAATTTTTATACCTCTCCGCATTGGCACAAGTCCTTTTGTCACTTCATAAAGGAGGGTGGGTCCTACTAGCGGAAAGCCTGTGTGTGTGTGTGTGTGTGTGTGTGTGTGTGTGTGTGTGTGAATCTTTGTGCTGTTAAGCTTACAGCTAGCTCTTTTTCTCATCTGAGGTTTTGGTTATTGCAGGGTGGGCCTGGAATTGAGTTTAGGCATAAGGGATGGAGGGAGCTGGATTTCTGTGCATAACAGGGGGAGAGAAATTTGGAATTACAATCGGCCCTCTATATCCAGGGGGCTGGCATCCTCTGATTCAATCAATAATGGACTGAAAATACCTCAAAAAACCTTACAACTGTACTGAATATTCGATACTTTTTCCTTGTCATTATTCATCAAGCAATATGGTAGAGCAACTGTTTACAGAACATTAACATTGTATTATGTACTATAAGTCATTAGAGATGATGCAAAGCATACAGGGCGGTAGCTGTAGGTCATGTGCAAACACTATGTCATTTTACACCAATTGCTGGAGCCTGTGTGGATTTTGCTAACCCCCTGATGTTGGTGTCCTGGAACCAATCCCCCTTGGATATCAAGGCACAACTGAATTAGGACAATCTGTGTCCGTGCATATGTGGTGTGGACTAGCAAGACTGTCAAAGACCAAGTGCCAGCAAGAAGTAGGGAGACCGGCGAGAAATCACTGTGTGATCTTGACCCGGAGGACTTTCAAGATAAGACATGATGTACTTTTAAGTTATTTGCTGTCTTATGCAGGGATGTAACTTTTTGTCAGTGACCTAGAAAACTTCAGCAAAAGTTTTGCTACACATCACAGGCTTTGTTCTCTTGCTGCTTGAGTGGGGAATCGGGGAGATAAAGCACAGTCGTCTAGCATGCCCTGGGCAGAGAACAGAAGCTCAGCAGAGGCAGGAAGATGCCCTCTTCTTCTCCATCTTCATCTCTGCAGAATTTTGTAAATGTCTTGTGGAGGACTCTGGATATGGAATTGGATTTGACCACTTTAATGACATCTTAAGGATATCTGCTAGTGGCCGTGGTAGTCATCATAATGGAAATTATTCAAATATTGGATCAATGTTCTCCCCTGTAGACCATGGATTCCCTGATGGGAGGGGCCATGTCAGCTTTATTGATATATGCCATCTTGGGTAGTACTTTAACATAAGCATTCGATTAGAATTTATTAAGCAGTTCCCTCCTGTTACGGAAAGACTCTCATTTATATATCACGGTGTTTCTTCTGCTCTGCTTCCTGAGTAGCAGCTCCACTCTCCTCAAAAGACTAGGAATGGAACCACCCTATGACCCAGCTATCTCTCTCCTTGGTATTTATCCTAAGGAATCAACGTCATCATACTGCAGTGAGACATGCAAGCCCATGTTTATAGCAGCACCATTCACAACAGTCAAACTGTGGAACCAGCCTAGGTGTCCATCAGTGGAGGAATGAATAAAGAAAATGTGGTACAGATACACAATGGAGTTTTATTCAGCCATAAAAGAATGAAATTATGCAGGAAGATAAATGGAATTTAAGAGCATTACATTAAGTGAAGTAAACCAAACTCAGAAGGTGAAAGGTTGTTAAATTTTTTTGTTATACACAGAAGCTAGAGAAGAAGGAGGAGAAGCAAGGCAAGGGAGATCTCATGAAAATGAAAGGGAGACCAGCTAAGGAAATGGATCAGGGGGAAGGTGGGAGGGAAAATGAGTTATTGGGGGAGAACAATGACTAAATTTAGTATCATATCATGGGCTATGATATGATACTACGAATCCCACTATTATGTGTAATTATAATTAATACACCAATAAAAATACAGGAGGAAAAGGAGAATGCATCTCTCCGTTTTTTTTGTTTTGTTTTTTTTTTTTTTTAGAAGAAATTTTAAAATCCTAGATCTGATGCTGCTTGTCTGGAAGCATAGACCCTGATGTCACTTATAAGTGCCAGTAGGAGGAGGAGCAAATGCTCAACAATGATCCCTAGGAGATGAGATCCCTCTGGAAACTCCCAGATCCTACATTCCTCACTGAGCTACATAAAGTGTTGAATATGTCAGGTGGTTCAGGGGAATAGACGTGCAGCAAATTGAGTAGAACCCTTGATGCCTGAGGAATTCACTGGGTTTGAACCAGCCAGTCACTGTGCTGCCGTGTTCCTGGCCTTCTGAAAAGACTGGAAAGGGGGAGCTCATGATTCCCAGGTAAATAATGCCTAGCCTGAGAGGCTGCTTGGAGATGTGAAGGATGGAGAGGAAGAGAACTAAAATGCACAGACATGCATCTGGAGAAGCTCAGAACACCTGAGCACAGAGATCGTGGGCTGAAACGCTGATGATGTGGTTTGTGTTTGTGTTTTTAGCTGGAGGCTGAGACAAGGACCCAGAGCCCACTCATCACACCTGGTCGCTAGCCTTTGCGCCCCTGGGAATATGGGCACATGGGAGGAGCCAGGGCTCAAAGTGGTCGGGAATGGAAGGCCCAAATAAGTGCCTATGGCCAAAGGGTCAGAAGAAACCCTCTAACCAGTCTGAAGTTGTTCTGGAAGTTTCCAGCTAGGAACCTTTTTTTAAGCTTAAAACTGTGGCATGCGCGCGCGCACGCACGCACACACACACACACACACACACACACACACACACACTTTCCCCAGGGACCCTGCGTCTTTGTTTTCTTTCTATTGGAGAAGGGGAGAGAATATCATGGAGGTGGGATGACTAAAATGAGATTATTTTAAAATGCATCTCTTCCCCTCCAGCCCACGGGAGGATTGAGGAGGATTATGTGCAGCTTTTGTGAAATGTCTTCTGTTCCTCCCTGGGAAAGGAACTGTAAATGTCAAGTCATCAGTCTCTGTGATCAGCTCATACTGGGGCCTGGCAGGCTCCCCTGCGGGAGGGAAGAGCCCAGCCAGCTCACGCACGAGTCTCACCCGCAGTTACGGAGACCAAGGCTCCAGCAGCCCAGGGAAGCCAGCAGAGGGGGAAGCGAAGGCAATTAGAGATGGGAAGAGGTTGAGGGGAGCCTGGTGACTCACCAGAGGCGGGAACCTCCCTGCAGAGGGTGCGCAGAGGGTGCACAGAACCGAAGCAGCAGATTTAGCAGGTGCTGCAGAACCTCTCCAACCCCAACTCCAGGTGCTTCCTCCGCACTTGGCATTCACAGAGTTCCCAGCCCTGGTGTGCGTGCAAGGCACCTGGAGATCTTGTTAAAATGAAGTGTCTGATTCAAGAGGTCTGCTGCTGGCCTGGGTCCTGTTCTCTGATTAGCAAGGTGTTAAGAGAATCTCAGGTCACAAGTGTATTCCTAAGTAGCACAGCTTAATAGGAAGGAGAACGGACAAAGGACAAAGGTATACAAACACGCTCAGCTCTCACTTAACCCCTAGTGTTAGGAGGACGTCGTCCAGATAACTCCTCATCTTTTGAATTTGAATTTGGAATACCTTGTAGGAGTCACATATTTTTCTTTCTACATCTGAGAGCTGCTGGGCTGTTCAGGCCTCTACAGATGGCTTAATAATTCTTGAGCGTGCACTAGCTGAGGGGAAGGGCTTGCTGGGAAGCGGTTGTGAGCTTGGCATGTATTGTTGGCCAAGGATACTTCGTAAAGCCCACAGGCCACATGGCATGTTCAGGAGCTGGTTTTGTACTGGCTACCTGGTTATACCAGAGAGGGAAGCTCAAACAGAGCCTTACGCTCCTCCTCTTCTCCTAGGATTTGCCAAAAAGGAAGAAAATTAAGTATTTAGGAAGTACTACAAAATGACAGCAAAAGAACTAAATTCAGGAGGTTGAATTTCTGTTTTTATTTTTGGGAGGAGAGAGAAATAATCTTCATAGGACAAAGGATGAAGCAAGAAGAAAAATGGGGGGGTGTGGAGAGGAGAGAGAGAGAGAGAGAGAGAGAGAGAGAGAGAGAGAGAGAGAGAGAGATGCATGATGGAGAGAGGAAGGAAATCTCCTTGGTAGGTAAAACAGATTTGCCAAATATATTACATTCATTAAGATTTTTCTCTGCTTATAATGTGTGCTTTTCAGAGGCTTTTCTTAGCATTAACTGACGCTCTGGGAGAGGAGAAAGTTGGCAGAGAGAAGCCTAGCAAATATATAAATAAGCTTTGGAGGTTTCAGAAGTTTCATTTCCCACAATAGAACGTTCTCCAGGCTGGGTAAACTTTTTCTTACTTAAACAAATGCTTTGAAAGACAAAGATTTCATATTGTCAGTGGAACATTCAGACTAATAATTGCTTCTGCTTCTTCCTGCCTCGAAGTCTCAACAGCCAGCAGATTTATGATTCACTTTCGGCAATGAGCTTCTTCAAATAAATATCACTTTCCCCGGCTGCAAATTGAGTTTTCTCAAACACACAGAGATCGACTTCACTAATAGGAACTAAGTTTTCTTGGTGCGTATGTATATATGTATATGAGATGATGAAGCACTCTGTTTGCTTCTCCCCCACCTCTCCTTTGGGAAAATTGACTTAAAAACTTTGTAAAAAAAAAATATCCATTTTTTTTTAGTGGTCAATTTGTAACCAGTGAAATTTTTGTTGGGGGTGAAAGGGGCAGACATGGGAAGGAGACACGAGGGGGTTTGACCTTTCTCTTAGGTGTGTGGAGCTATGTAGTCTAAGATTGGTGACTTGAAACCAGTTTGCTTTGCAGTTGGAAGGAGATAATTCTAAAATTCTTAAAGCAAAACAAATAATATAAACAAGTGTAGACCCAAGAGTTACATGGAGGACGAAGACCCCAAGTGTTGGGACTGAGACTTTTGAAGAGCAATCGGCCTTGTTCAGTGCTGTCTAACCCTCGGGGTCAACTCCACAAACATTGTGGGATTCCTTAAAAACACTGGGTAGCGGAGTGCCACCAAAGGTACAGGGCACTGATTCACAAATACCCTGGAGTGTGGGCCAGGATGGCAGGTCCCTGAAGGGTCCCACCTCACGTGGGTGGTGGCCTTCACCTACAGGTTCCCTTGTCCTAGGCAGGGGAGATTCTAGGTAACCAGGTCTCTTTCAACAGACCTTTGACACTATTTCTTTGGCCCGATTCCATGACACTGCTCCAGGTTCTGTCCTCTGTCCTATCCCCTAGGGACCCTGGTGTGGCCATTGCCTTAATGATAAGATCTTTTTAGAGAGCCTAATGGGCCATGAGCTTGATGGTGCTAACCTTTTTTAAAAATGCATTATCATTCTGATGCTAGTATTTTCGCTGCATTTTAGATGAGGAAACAGGAGTTAACAAAATGTAACAAACTTTTCAAGATCATACAGACTGGTAAGTGGTAGAATATGGATTTAAGCTCAAGTCTAAATCTGACTCCCAAACTTATCATTTATATCATTGGTAATAACAAAAACAACAGCAGTTGACATTTATTAAACACCTCACTATGTACCAAGCACATAGTTCCTGGTATTATTTAATTCACTTAATCAAGGGTAGCAGTGTTTTATGAATGAGTTGCTCAAGGTCACACAGCTGGTGATGGGTGGAGTCTAGATATAAACTCAAGTAGACTGGCCCCAGAGCCCCGACCCTTAGCCATGATGCCTCTTGGCTACTTGATCTACATTGGCTTTCCTGCTTGGGATTTCCAAATTTTCTGCTTCTTTTTGTTGCTCTACTCATGACCATGCCCAGTCTTTCTAGCTAAAGTGTCCCTTTCTGTTCCTGCACTGTTCCACAAATACTTACTGAGCACCTCCAGGTCCCAGGTGTGTGGTACTGGACAACCAGGATGTGCAGGTGGATACCCAGAAGTATTTATTTAAAGAAATAATGAGCCCTGCTCTGAGCTAGTCACAACCAAGGAGGGAGACAGACAAGTCAACCAAGAATTCCAGCGGCTGTAACGAGCCCCACAGTGGAGGTTGAGCAGGAGTGCTTACTGACCCTAAGACGGGCGGGGGTGGGGGAGTGGGGGGAGCTGTCCAGCTGAGGACGCTGCTTGGAAGAGGCCTCATTTGAGGAATCTGAGAAAAACAGTCGTCACAAGGCAAAGGAAGGAGAAAAGGCATCTCCAATAGAGGGGAAACCAGATCTCTCTTTGAGTCCAACTCTCTCCCCTTCACACTCATATAGTTGGAAGAAGTGGGTGATCTGTGCCTTGGGAATCAAACACGCATAAAAGCCTTCATAATAATAATAATAAAAGGTAACATTTATTAAAACCCTTTGGCAGGCCAGGCAAGTTTCTGAGTGTGTACATGCCTTCTCTAGTCTAATTCTCTGTGAAATTGATGTCACTATCATTTCCAGGTCATGGGGTACCTGGGGGATGAGCGGTTTCCTTTTGCATAGAGTTTATTTTGCTTCAGAGACAGGGATGGAGGCATTCCTAAGGCGCTGTCCACAGACCATCTCCATCTGAATTAATAGAGGCCTTGTTTAAAATATAGATGTCAGACTCAGAACAGAATCATCTGAATCACACCTACATGTCCAAGGTGCTTTGGGAGCAGGCTGATCATTGACCCCCCACCCCCCAGCTGGACAGCACTGAGCAGGTGGGACATATTGGTTGCCAGTTCATGAACTCTTCACCCTCTCATTGTCCTTGAAACAAGAAGCTCAGAGACTTCAAGAGCGGGTAGTATTTCTCCAGGAGGGGAAGTTTTTCTCTCCAGCCTCAAAATAGGTTCCAAGAAGATATCATTATTTTTATTTTGGGTAACTTTTTGTAAGATTCTAGGCCTTGCATCAATGGTTTTCAGAAACAAGGCTTCCCTTTTCAACAATGATAAGGGAGCGTTGACATCTAAAGGAGAGAGTTGATTCAGGGAGTGGTCTCGTCATGATTTTCCCCTTCAGCTTGCATCTGGCACTAGTGACATATCAAGAAGGTTTTACACTCATAGTAGGTTGGAATATTCTAGCACAAAAGGTGCGCTGTGCTCCCCTCTCCGAAGGGAGGCAGACCACAGTGTACAGATTATAGAAGAGAAGGAAAGGCGGACTTCATTGGAAGGGACCAATGGTGTTCCTCTTAAGCCCAATTAGTTTCCCTTGCCTTAAGTGGCACAAAGGTTAAGGACTTTGGGATCATACAGCAGCAAAGATAGGCTCAGTGAACTAAAGTCCAATGACTTTAAGTACTCACAGTGTAACATCGTTATCATCATAAAAGCTTAAAGAGATGGCAAAATCAAATCTCCATTTTTCTCTTGGTTCTTGGGAGCTGAGCCCTCAACAATGTCAAAACTCTTTCAATTATGTATCTTCAGTGTAAATCAAGAGCTGGGATGTGAAATAAAGCTCAAGGGATTAACAAGGGCTGTTAAACTTTCTGCATCTCGTTTCCAAAGCACCATGTGGAAACAGGTGCATTCTATGGGCTCTTAGATGACTATTTAAGTGCGATTTTCACTACTGTATTCAGGTTTCCAAAAACCATTTATAGCAGAACAGGATCTTAATTCCTAACAGGTTTGCATGTATGCAAGGAATGACTTTGAATTTAATTTATACAGGTTGGAGAGATTTGGAGGAACAGAGAATATAATGCCAAATGTAAGAGAAAAGCTTTATTTGTAAATTCTCATCCATCTGTATAGTACTGAACTATCAAACCATAGTGAGGAAAACAATAATAGATGAACAAAACAGGCCCTCCTGTTCATCATGGTTCATCTAGGATATGATCAAATAAGCATCGTCTACTTGGTGGAATTGTCATCAGGTTAAAGTGCTGTACATACCTTGGGAGCCTCTGGAAGGGGTAGGTGGACAGTTGGCTTTTGGGGCTAGAGAGAGACGCTGGAGGAAAAAGCATAACAATGATAAGGAAATAACTCAACAATCGCTGATTTAATGGCGATCTATTGTGTACCAAAAGATTGGGCTAAAACTTGAAATAATATAGTGAGCAAGAGAGGCACAGTTTCATTTGTTTTGGAGTATACAGACCTCAAGACAGAGGCCATGAAGCCATGGGTTTTTAATAAGGTTTGATTATTTCTACGATGGGAAAAATACTATTATTGTATAATGAATCAACTCCAAATTCGGTGCTTGAAACAACATTCATAATTTCTCAGGTGTCTGTGGGTTGGCCGACCTATGCTGAGCAGCCCTGGGGATCTCTGCTGGACTTGGTGTGGTTGTGTGGGCAACAGCTGGTCGGGTCTAGGCTTGGCTGATGAAGCTCACCTGGTTGTCTCTATGCTGGATGTTCTCACCCTCCTCCTGGGATCATCAGGCAAGCCCAGGTATGTTCTTACAGTGATGGCAGAAGAAGGCAAACGGAAATACATGAGACCTCTTAACGCCTTCCCCTAGAATGGGTACATTGTTACTTCTGTCTCAGGATTGCCCGACAGGAAAGCATCTAGAAAGACGAGACCAAGACGGAGCAACCAATGTACTGATGCACGAAGTCCCCTAAGCCGCCCAGGATTTATGGGGTAATGACAACAGGGACTTCTTGGAAGATTCCTCCACCCAGCTTGCAAGTTCAGGGTTAGCAGTGGTCCCTTAGTAAAGAGGAGAGAGAGAGAGTTGGACTGGCCAAAGAAAGTCACTTGGCTGAACTCAAACTTAAAGGCTGGTGAATTATTCTGTGACTCAATTAGTGGGAGAAACTACCAAGTCCCAGACACACTGCGGATACAGTGAACGGTGGTGAATTGGGGGACAGTAGCGCACCTTCCCACTATGGAGCACGCACACCTAGTAAGACCCCAAAGACGAACAGGGTTTGCCCAGATGGGAGGGGGATGAGTGAGGTCCTCAGGAGAAGATGTGTTCTGGAGCAGTTCTAGTGGCAATCAGATGTGAGGGACTGAGGGTGGCCAGTATGGATGGATAGGAAGAAAACAACGGTGGAAAGAAGACTGTGGGGTCAGACAGGAAGGGCCTGATTTCCCATGTTAATAACAGCCTTCTCCTAAAGGGCTTTCAGAGCCATGGAGGGGTTTTGATGTGATAGTCATTGTTTGCTAATTGTCATCGGAGCCACAGGATGTCCTTGCTGCCGTTTTCCATTGCATAAGCCACCGAGGCACGCCTTCTTCAGTATTTTGACCAGAGCTTTGTGTTATTTGTCCAACATATTCCCTCCCCTGGGCCCTCTGATTGATATCTCTGCACAATCCCATTCTGACCTTTAGTAATTAGTGCAAATATTTTAAGTTCAGCACATTAATTTCCTTTTGCAGGAAGAGTATTTTCTTTGAGAATCTTCATAAATCATTAAAAAAATTAATTGGCCCGTGAGAGAAGGGGCCATTTTTTTTTGAGCAAATACCAGCAGTCTATCTTATTGTAGGTGAAGTCTCTAGAGGTTGGGAACAGTTTCTGACCTGCTCAGCCCTTTGACCCACTCAAAGTAAAGAAATGTCTTTCTTCTTCTCTCATTCCTTAGGGATAACTTAATCCTTTAAAGTATTTTAAGGAGGTATCAAGGGAGAACCATGAACTAGGATTTTACCCCTAGTTCTGCCACTGACTGCCTGGGGGACCTTGTGCAACTCATTTTTTTTTTCCTCAATGAGCTTCTATGTTTTTGTCAAAAATGAGTTGCAAATGTTTCTCTAAACTCTTTCTAGTTTTAAAATTCTCTGATTTTTGGATTATGATCTGGAAGTCATGGTAATTGCACAAATAAAGATGTATATTTTTCAGTTCCAGAGACTACCTGATAAACCCATCACTATTGTACAAAGTCAAGAGCTGGGAAGATTCATTAAAGATGAAGCAGAAGAAAGTTAGGAAAAGGACATTTGCATGCGTGCAGGCAACAAATGAACTTGTTATGAGTTAAGACATCTGCCAAGAGGTGTTAGAACAGCAGTGGCTCTTGCTCATCTGTTTGCCAAAGCAAGGGCAGTATTATATCATGTACTGCGAACTAGGATTATGCTAAGGATCCCGTGGCTCTCATTTATTTAATTATTTTACTTTTCTGCATGCCTCTCTTACCCTAACTCCTGCAATTCATGGCTATACCATTCCATCAAAATGTTCTCTGGGTCCAATGACTCTTTCAACAGAGAAAGAAGCACCCACCTGGCCCCAGGTGACCCAGACCTGTGAGTGTAGGGTTATTAGACTACCATAAATCAAAAATCAAGTTCAAAATTTAAGTTTGCATGGAAGCTGAACATATTCAGTCTCCTGGACAGCAGTTCAAGCAGGGCGTCTGCCAGCCCAGTATCAGATGTGTTTGTGATCGCTGTTTATTCACATCTCATAGACACAGGCATTTTCTCAGAACAGGGTGTGAAAGGGAAGTGGAGCTCTGACTGCTGTGTTGTCTTTCCAACCCTCCCCAGTATACAGGGGGCATCTACAACTCAAATAGTTAGAATTTCCCAGAGCAACACAAGAACTCAAACCCCAAAGATAAATCTTAAGCATTCGAAAGGTATTCCAGCACTTTAAAAGCCAAGTTAGTTATTTCCCAGGGAAGGGTTTGGCTGGTGGTGATTATAGAAATAAATCTGCACTTCATTTTTAGCCCAGTGGCCCATTACAGCTTGCTTCAGATCTAAGCTCCCAAGAATAACGAGAGTCATTTTATGGGAATGAGAGATTATAAATCACCGACTCTGTCAGTTCAGCGTTTCCCTCCAGCCTTCCCTTTTCTGAGAGTTGTGCAGACAGCGACCCCAGAGACCACCCCTTTGAGAAGCCTCACCTGCTCTTTGTTTAGTTTGACGGAAGCCTGAAGTGGGTCCTGGCTGCTTCCCAGGGCCACCTGTGAGCCCCACAGAGCGAGGTGATTGAGAAAGCATACATTTTTAATGCACATCTAGTTTCAGAATGACTCTTGTTTTCTCTGTAAGTTTTGCTCCTCTGCTTATCAAAAACGGAACATTGCCTTAGAGTGCAAACCCCAGGTAAACAAGGATTCAACAAAGACCCTTGCAGGGATTTGAGGGGTCTGCCGAGCTCTGACCACGGAATAGTGTGTCCGTGGGTCTCCTTTACAAGATACCGCCATAAAGAATGCCCCTTTAAGTAACACACTGGGACCATGGCGGAGCTGGGGAATGGTTATGAAAGGAAGTGGCTTAGAAGAGCTGTGGTCTCCAAGTTCAGTGCTTGTGAAAAGGAAAAAAAGAAAAAAAGAGAATTTATTCTCATGTTCTCTTTGGTATTTACTTAAATGAACACCTATTGTTAGGACTGTCCTCTCTCTATAGAATTTATCAGTATATTTTGTGTAGGCTTTAAATTTTATGCATCCATAAAAGGTAGGATCAGACAAATTTGGGAACTAGTAGTGCAGAATCATCTTTCCTAATGAGAACTAGTTGACAAGATTCGCTTTGAATGCAACTCTTCATGTTAGCCACTTACTATCTATTTTTTTTAGTCCTAAATGTTATTTTGCCAGCCAAACAGGCTGAAAAGCTTTGAGGGATTGAAGAAAGGGTAAGGCTAGAGAGGGAGGGAGGGAGGTGGAGAGAAGTGGAAGAGAAGATGGGTAGACAGCTTGGGGCCCGAGACCTCTCTACTCTCTTTCCGCCTTGAGATTCAGTGACCCCTGGCAACCATCATGAGGCATGGGTGCCAGAGAGTTGTGAAATGCCCGAGAAGTACTCCATGCTCTCTCAGGGTGAAGTTACAACTACCACTAGCACCTGAAAAAATTGGGAGTTGGCTGAAAAAGAAAGACAGGGGTGACAATTATTAATGAATAATCGCTTAATACAAGGCAGATGCTAAAGTGATAAACACATCAATTAGACTGCTTTAAAAACTGTTCACAGACACATTCATCAGCCAGAGCTCATTCCCTGGATCTGTCCTTCCTCCCCACCGTGTTGGTACCTGTATTAGGGTGGGTCGGATGCCCAGGGCTGTGTCTTTCTGGAATTACCGAAATATAAACCAAAGTAAGCATTTTTCCATCTCAATTTGTCTTAGCATATCAAAGAGGCATAATGAGTTGAAATTATTATTATTATTTTTTCATCTCTCTTATTCTGCTGTTGATTTACATACCAAACAAATGATACTGAGTGTGAAGAGGGGAAATTAGCATTCTTCTGTGGTAACCAATAGGAGGCGAATGTTGAATCACTCATTTTGAAGATTTGACTGGTGCTGAAATGAACTTGTATTAATATGGCAAGAATAAGGGATAAGTGTATTATTCCATTGGGATGGTATGACAATTCATTTATCACCATTTATGAACTATGGGTGCATACACTGTCACAAATGAAGATGGATGTATTATCTCTTGAGGTCCCCCGACGCACAGAAGTAATGTGTGTGGGCACATGTGATTTTAATATATATTAACTTGCAAATAACTCTGTGAAGCACAGAAGCCATTGCATGTGACAGGAAGGGGTGCTTATTAGTCAACACACGGCTTAGATGTAAGAGACCCCGCTGGAATTATGTGTTGATTGATCAAAACTATACTCATCCACCTGTTATCTTCATTTAAAAAAAATGTCAGGGATTTCTCTTCAGATAAGGAAACTAAAATAAAGAAATAGTGCTATGTTAAGGAAAGACAAAGCCTTGTGGTTTGCGAATCCTGAGTGATAATCCTAGCCCTAGAGATGGCCCAGTTCCTGGTCTTGTAATTGTGTTCTGTTTTAGTCAGCTTTTTCACGGCTGTGACTGAAGGATCTGACCAGCACAACTGTAGAAGAGAAAAGGTTTTGGCTCATGGTTTCAGAAGACTTCGTCCATAGAAGGCTGGCTCTCTTTCTGGGAGATTGCGGCAAGGCTGAACATCATGGCGGAAAGTATGGCAGAGGGAAGCAGCTTACGTGTTGGCCAAGAAGCAGAGAGAGGTCTCCACTTGCCAGATACAAATATATACCCAAAGCCATGCCCCCATTCCTACCTCCTCCAGCCACACCCCACCATATCAGTTACCACTCAGTTAATATCTACCAGGGGATTAGTTCACTGATTGGGTTAAGCCCCCACAATCCAATCATTTCTCCTCTGAACCTTCTTGCATTGTCTCACAAGTGAGCTTTTGGGGGACACCTCCCATCCAAACCATAACATGTTTGAAGAGCAAGATGATCTTTGCTTAGGGGAATTAACCAAAGAGAGGCCATTGACTTTATTCCAACTACGCTCTCCCTCATCTATTTGGAGCCTCCATCATTTGGACTAATACTTATTTATCCTTTGGAACTTCCACTCAGAACTAAGGCTCGGTGAGACAGTGTCCTGTAAAGGGGCTACTTCCAAGGTTCTGCCCATTGGCTGTCCACGAGTGACAGCTGGATCACTGAGACAGCGTCCACATACTTCAGTTCTTCTATTGATTCCTGGCAAGGCTCTTGAACTGGGGACTAATGACGAAGATAAGAGGACTTCCTGAAAATGCTACATTCAGTAATGAGAATGGGTTACATGTTATGATAACAGAATTAAAAATTTATCAGAATAATATGAGTTATAAAATATTGAGCATTCATGGTGTTCTAAGTCTTCTGGTCAGCATTGAATCCTTTTATCTCTTGTAAACCACAGTAATTCTGTAAAGATGCTAAAATTATTATTCCCATCAGGTAGATGGAGGTTCGTAGAGAGAGATTTACTGGGCCAAAGAATCATAGCCCAGGCGGAATTCTAACTCAGTGGGTCTCTGACTTCAGAACTAAAGACCTTCTGACAGCAAACCCGGTCCCCCTTACTAAGGTGATAACCAGGAGTTTGTGTGGCAAAACAAAGAGTCCTCTGGAGAGCTCATGTTGTCCTTACCTTCAGGAAGCCTGGGCGGCTCAGGGGATGTCTTGGTCTCATCTTTGTTTAGACTTCTTCCTAACATGTAGTCTTGGGGTGCCACCAGGCTTGTTGGCTGAAGAATGGGCTATATCTGCATTCAGCTCTCGTGGGTGTCTTCCTTCTCTGGTGACATAGTTTACGTGGATGTCAGGAATTACAAATCTTGTCAACAAGCCCTTGTCTCTGAAGCTGAAAAACTGGTTGACAGAATAATAAAAGAAGAAGGTCTTGTTACAGCAAAAGCCAACAATGTTCATATTAAATTGGAAACTTACCATTACGCCTCAGCAGAACACAAGTATGCAGAACACACATGTGTGGAAAAGTCATGGGCAAGTTATGATAGGGTTAAATCTGAGTATGTGGGATGCTCACCTTCCCTCTATGAAACACAAAAAGTTGTAGCTATGGAGACTATGTTGCAAATAAAACATCAGAATGTTACCTGGCCTGGGTTAAATGTGGAACAGGATATCTAAAATTAAAACTAGCCAGGAAACCTGAGCAGTGTGGTCATATTAGTGTTAGAAAAGGGCACTGAACCTGAGAGTGGATCTGGTTTCCAATCCCAGTGGTATCACTAGCTCCTTCTATGATCATGGCTGAGTCACTGAATGTCCCTGGCCTGCCGTTTCTTTCCTGTAAAATGATGATAGTATATGCTTGAACTCAGTCACGACTTTACCATTGACGGAGCATCTTCTGTGTGTTGAATAGTGTGCTGGACTCTGCAGATGAAAATGAGTAAGATTTGTTCCCATTTTCTGATCTCACAGATACCTTAGGTTCTTCCTCTTAAGAAGCTCATTGTCTTGGGCACATAAAATTACATATTAGGGAGTAACCCTTTATGAATTCCAAAGCTCTTGAGCAAGATAATCTGTGAATAGTGTGTTCTGTGGTCTAATGAGCTTGAGAAAAGATTATTCACTATCTGTTGAAATTTGTCCTTGGAAATTCACGATAAACATTGAGCAGTAGAAGCTCTGATAAGTCATACAACAAAGAAGTGTGTTGAACTCAGTTTAGCCTAGTCTGCCTCAGATTTATAGAAAACAGTGCGTGTGTGTGTGTGTGTGTATCTATGTATGTGTGTGTGTGTGTGTGTGTGTGTGTGTGGGGTGCCCCATTACCTACTAACACCCGGAGGAACACTTCATTTGAGAAATTTTTCTTTCATGAATGTCAAGTGATGATTTATTTGTCCCCACGTTGCCCTAACACACATCCACTGGATTGTATTGCTTGCTTACATGTTTATGCCACTCATTCATGAGCTCTGTGTCTGTTCATATTTGCATCCCTAGGACTTGGGTGGGAGAAATGTTCCTGGCTCTTGAAGGCTATTGAACAGGGGTTATGAAATTGTATGATCATGTTTCATGCAGATGTGAGTGATTTGTCTGAAATTTTAAGATACCAAAAGGTAGTGATTCAACTTCCTTCATCTGCTTGTGCAACATCCAACTTAATGACTTTAATCACACTTTTATTATAAGGGTAGAAGTTTAAAAACTACATCTTACTTTGGAAATAGGGTAACTTTCAATGGGAAAATAATTATTTTCTGTTTAAAAAGTGTTTACTCAACTTAATATTTTGAAAAAAATTTAATGAAAGGGTAAAAGATGTTATTCTTTTCCCTGGAAATAGCAGCCCAAGGTTATGGAAAAAAAATTGTAACCAGTAGATTAAACATTTATTGGGATGGAAATCAGGTGAGATGGATAAGTCTTTCTGTGGCAGGATATTTCTGATAGGGGACCATTGACATGGAGAAAAAAACATGGGGCGCCACATTGGTGGAGTTTTAGTTTTATCCAGGGGGTAAAGACAGAGGGGTTGGTACTGCTGGAACAGCCAAGGTAAAATGAAGTGCTAAGTATAGCCACCTGAGTGATAAAGGCTTTTCACTCGTCGTTGCTAGCTGTTGGTAGGTCTCCTCCCCAGGGCTCTTGGTGCAGCCAGCAGGTAGAAATGGTAGGGCTGAGCCTTCCCTCTTATGTTTCATCAGCGAGGAAGTAGGGTACAATAAACCCAGATCGAGTAAAAGAACAATTGAGCACAGTCGGAGTAGTGGAAGTTCGTGCTTAGAAAGTTCTTTCTGTTCAATCTTAAAAATACAGTTCTTATCCTTACATGTTCACTGTAAAAAAAAAAACTTTAAAGAATGTTGACAGATAAAAAGGAAAATGAAATAACTATATAATCATGTTAATTAATTAGAATGTATATTCCCATTTTGAACTACCTTTTTTTTTTTGGTAAATATTTTGCACATATTTCCATAAGCACAGATAATACAAAGTATTTTATTAGCCTTATTTTTTAAACTTAGTATAATGTAATCATGTCTCTGAGTCATTGCATATTTGTTTGGGTGGCTTTATTGGCAATGTGGTGTTCTGTTTCATGTTTGTATCATTTATTGAAGCAGTTGTGGTTATCAGAAATTGAAATTATTTTCAGTTTTTACTATTATTATAAACAATACTGAGATGGACTTTTTCTACCTAGATCTTTGTCCATATTTGTAATTATTTCCTTTGGATCAATCGTAGGAAGTTGAATTATTAGTTCAAAGATAATGATTTTGATATAGTTTGTCAAGTTGACCTTTGGAAATGTTGAACCAATTTTTTATAACTGCTTCTGAGAAAAAAGTCAATACTGTTTTTTTAATCATTGAAAATATTTGCCAATTTGATAGACAAAATGGTATTTACTTGTCTTAATTTGCATTCATTGATTACTTTCTAGCTTGATTTTTAATATTTTTAAAAATAATTTAATAGTCTGGGGATGTAGCTCAGTGGTAGAACAGTTGCTTACTTGCCTAAAATGTGCAGCCCTGGGTTCCATCCTCAGCACTGCAAAATAAAAAAATAAAAACCCTAAACTAAAGACAAATACAAAACAAAACAAAACAAATAGGAAAAGAAAAAGTTTGTCATTGGCCACGTATTTCTTTTAATTGATTTTGTGTCCATTGCCATCTTTTCAATTAGAGTGTTCATCTTTTTATTGATTTGTAAGAACTCTTTATATGTTATCACTGTCACATTGTAAATAACATAATTATTCAAGAGCTCTTTTGTTCATAAATAATAATTCATGAGCATTTATTTGCAATTTCAGTTTATCCTAATAGAAAGAGTGGTCATGTTGTCCCATTCCTACAATTTCCTGTATTGTAGAATGTCTAGCATGGTAAAGAAGCATCTCAATTGCTTGGTAGGAATCCAAAGTAGCAAAAAACCCAAGATCCTCAGAAGTAACTGCCAGCAGTTAGACAGTGTGCCCTTCTGAATTGCCAAATAATTGAACCTTATCTGAGGGCAGTGTCTTTCGACATATCAAGTTCTTCCTTTGTTCATATTTTCAGATAAGGACAAGTTTTAGAGTTCAGACTTCCTTGGGAACTGACATGTTGTCTTGTTTCAGAAGAAAGGCCAGGATAAATATAAACTTTAAAATTTGGCAGTTCAGCTGATTCTATTCATCCCAGACTCTTGTTAGAAGTAAAAATATTTTACATAAGCCGTAGACAGGTCCTACTGGTTCTCTCAATATCAAAGTTTAAAAAAATACTAGTCAAGTAATTTCAACACTGTAATCCAAGCCACCGTTTTCTATTGGTGTTTCATTTTCAGAATTTCCACAATTTTAAATATTTTGCCAATCCTGTTTTATTCAATTTCTCTACATTTTTTTTTCTTCTGATATTTTCAGGGAAATATCTTTAGTCACCTGTTTAAATTCATCTGTAAATACTTGAGTATACTTTTCTGATTTTAAAATCCTTTCAAATACTACTGGCAAGTTTCATCATACCTAACACAAATAACAATTTTATATCATGTAAATTTCAGTTATATTCTTTTTTCCTAATTTTCTCAGATGTGCTGTTCACCCTCTGCATGTGAACGTTATATCCATGGCAGTTAAACACCACCATATATCTTCTATTCTAAGGCAGTTCTCTTCTGGCTTCCTTTCCATACTGTCGATTTATTGGAGAAACTGGGTCGTTTGTCTTTAAAATGTCCCATTTTCTGGATCGTGGTGGTGTTTAACTGCTTCCTCTATTCTTTGCAGTTAGAACTAGAAGGCTAGTTAGATTCAGATTCAGTGCTTCTGGGCAAAAATTTTTCATAGGCATTGTGTGCAAATGTATGATCCTGGGGGCACCTCGGGTCTGATTGTCCCAACTTTAGAGATGTTGTGACTGATTAGTGAGTTCAGAGGTGTCACCATGATCTTTCAGTTCCTCCCCAACATTGCACTGAAGAGTTTGGGATTTCATTGATATATATGGTCTACATCCATAATTTCATTAGGAGATGCAAAGTGGTAATTTTTAAATTATTTTCTCTGCAATTACTTTCTGAGAAAAATGTTAAGAACTTAAGCTCATCAACTATTTGGTTATAAAGAAATATAATTCATGTCGGAAAGAGAGACATATGATTCATTCTTTCCCATTAATTTGTCATTTTGCAGTAATGAGTTGATGGCCTTAGTAACCTTTAGTGGTGGCCAATGAATGTTTTTTTTTTTTTAACATTATGAACTCATTGATTTATATATATTTACTATGATTCAATCCCTTGCTGTCATTGTTCTTTTTGATGTTCACATTGTCCCATCTTAGGCCAGATGGAGCCCTTTAAGTTAGTTCGTGCATCTTCCTTCCATGACCCCATTCATCTTACAACCTGTGTATTTTAAGGTATGCTCCACCTTCCCATCAACCCCTAACACGAGAACTGGACTTACTCTACCTGGATTCTTTAGAAGTCATGCCAAGCTTCACTTCCTTTAGAATTTAATTCTCAGACCCAGGTAATACACCGAAAAATGAATTCAGGTACCAAGCAGGCACTCGATCAATGTGTATTGTTGAATTAAATTCTGCTTTGTATTTCACATGCTAATGTACACAGTCCATGGACCCAGGATGACTTAACTCATTTCCTTGAATAGCTCTGATCCCACACACATGGTTGTATCTTTGGAAGGGAGCTTAAACGCATACCTATCAAGCCTAGAAATATCTTTGTGCAATTGTTTCTGTCATTTGGTATATTAGCATTCTTCTCACAGTGCTTTGCTTATATAAATTTAACAAGATGAAAGGTTGATGTGGAGAGAAGTCTTTGGACAGATTCGTTACCTTAGCAACCTTGCCCCAGACTTCCACGGCCCTGACCCAGCTACAAAGTCCTTCACTGGCTAACGAGACCCTCTTAATGACAGCTGGCTAAAACCCAGGCCTGCTGATAAAATGACTTCTTTTTTGGACAGTAACCTTTGGAGGAATATTATCTTTATCAGATTTCCCAAAGAATCCAAACACTGAATGCAGTTCCACTAATAACTATATTCATAAGGCCATCATGCTTAAGTGCTCTGGGGAAAGCATTAGGAACAGGAAATTAAGTGTTACAGAATAATTGCTAACCTCACTGCAGAAAATAGAAGCTGGCCACCCAGTGATTTTGCGTTGGTAGAAGTCATTAGATGCCACCGTCCTGTATCATTGAAAGGTTGTTCATATAAAGGAGAGATTGTAACGGCCTCATTAGTCCGAACATTGAATCATATTGGGGAAATTGGAATGCCCTTTTGACGTTCAAATTACATGTATAAATTTGTTGTCTAGGTGGTTTTAATGGTTAAAAAATCAAATTTTACCTGAACAAAGACTTTACCATAGCTGCCACTCTGTGAAAGCTATATGTGAATAAAATCACATTTATCTATCTATCTATCTATCTATTCATCCATCCATTTCCTACCATTTACCAGGTGCTATGCTAGGCAGTAGGAGTGAAAGCTAATGAATAAAATCCAGTTTCTGTTCTTTTTTTGAGGGGAGGGTACTGGGGATTGAACTCAGAGGCACTCAACCATGAGCCACATCCCCAGCTCTATTTTATATTTTATTTAGAGACATGGTCTCATTGAATTGCTTAGCATCTTGCCATTGCTGAGGCTGGCTTTGAACTCACGATCCTCCTGCCTCAGCCTCCTGAGTTGCTGGGATTACAGGCATGTGCCTGGCCAGTTTCTGTCCTTAACATATATTATAGTATGGTAGGGAGTGGTCAATTTATTATTTATTTATTTATTTGTTTATTTGGGGAGTGGTCAGTTCACCTGACACACCACTCTTGAGCCCTTGGGATAAATCCATTGGTTGCCCAGATACCTCTCTCTGGCCCATGCCCAGATGACCAGAGCACTGGTTTACAGCTGGTATCCATTCTGATCGATGGGCATCCAGGCTGTGTAATTAACATTGAGTTTGGAAATGTAATCTTTTGCCCTTTCCATCATTAGTGATTGGCCTTTATTTCTAAGGCACTTAGATACTTTTGTCTGGATTCAACAAATCTTATTTTGTAAATGAACCAAAGATCCATCATTAGAAAGAAAACCTAGGAACGTAGGGAGACATTCGTAATCCTGATGTCAAATAAGAGAACCTTCCTACAGAAGACAGAGAAGAAATTACAGACAAAACAAGCTCCTGTTTAGTGTATTCCATGAAGCCTTTATACGGAAGACCTTATATTTTAGGTTTTTACTGATGATTCAAGTTAGATGCTATTGTGAACTGCGTGTTTATGTTACCTGCAAGTTTTTAAGTTGAAACCTTAACCCCCCATGTGATGGTGTTAGGAGGTGAAACCTTTGGGGGTAGTTAGGTATAGATGATGCCATAAGGGTGGGGCCTTGGGTGACATTAGTGCCCTTTTAAGAAAAGGAAGAGACACCAGAATTCCTTTTTCCATTACTTGAGGATACAGTAAAGAAGGCAGCCATCTATAAGCCAGAGAGAGCCCTCGTCAAGAAGCGAACCTGCTGAAACCTCCATCTTGAACTTCCCAGCCTCCAGAACTGTGAGAAATGTTCGTTGGCTTAGGCCATACCATCTGTGGCAGACTCCTCGTTGGGTCAGCACCCTCTCTCATCCTTACTATTAAACACATATTTGTACAGTCCTTAGAAGCACTGCAGTGCTAGGAACCTGGATTCTGTCGTAAGTCACAGAACTTATACTAGTAGAAAACATACACAGAAAAGATGGGTTCATAAACAGCAAACCTTATTAAAAGCTAAGGTTTTATTAAGAGCTTAAGCAAGAAAAAGCCATGGAAATCTTTTCTTTGTTTTCTGGAAAAAAAAAGGAAGAATTTTTGTCACAGGAAAACATGTGTCTTTTGAACAGTATCCATGGAATAAGGACAGAAATGATGTATTTCTTTAATTTTTTTTTGTTGGTGTCTAGAAAAACGGGTATGGGTTGCTTTTTAAAAACTGTGAATCATGTAATTTACTCACATTTCTCATTTCTTTTGGGTGCCAGGAGACCCAGAGATAAAATTCAAAAACTTGATGTCTGGATAGTGGTTAGGAACCTCAGCATAAGTATTTATGTGTCACAACTGCAGGGACTGTGTGTCACCAGCCCTGGCATTACCATTGGCCTCTTTTATTTTATTTTATTTTTTTATAATGCAACCAAACCTACTTTGATTTTTTTTTTTATAATGCAACCAAACCTACTTGGTCTCTTCAACTCAAGTCTATGACACAATCATGTAGCCTGGGTGGCTTAAATGACAAAACGTCTTTTTCTTACAGTTCTGGGGGCTGGAAGCCTTCCATCAGGGTGCCAGCTTGGCCAGGCTCTGGTGAGGGCTGTCTCCTGGTTTATAGATGGCTGCTTTCTTGTTGAATCCTTATGTGGTGAAGGACACTACACTTATTATGGGGCTACACTACACTGATCCTCATGAGCGCATACAAACCTAATTATCTCCCCAGGCACCAGCTCCTAAATGACATCCTCTTGGGGGTTAGACTTGTGTATATAAAATTGGGGTGATATGTTGCAAACATGCCATCTATAAAACCCTTTCCCAACCAGAAAGAGGTTCACATATCCAGGGTAACAGAAGAGGCCTTTATAAATTGCCATTGGTGCTGCTGCTTTTCTGAGTATCTTCTTAGGCCTCCACATATTTTTTCTGATCTGTTTCCAGGCGGAAACTGCCTTATCTTCTTGTCTCCACCGTGGTGCACATATCCACCCCAGAGGCTGTAAGCATTCTGTTGTGGTCTTTTAACTCTCTCACCAAAGTCTCTCAATTGTTCTAAAATCAACAGTAGCTTCCAGGAAACTACCTCATTCTTCAGAGAAACGTGAAATAATTTGGCCTTAAATCTTATGTATGTGGGTGCAGAAATTCCCACGTGTATCAGGTATGAGTCCCAGGCCACTATTTAGGTGGGCAAGAAGAACTATCTTTGTTTTCCTGTGTCTCAACGTCATCTTGGTGTCAAGTCTTTACTGAACCAAGGTGGTAGAAACTCAGTATCACGTTGCTGGTGGGACTGCAAATTGGTGCAACCACTCTGGAAAGCAGTATGGAGATTCCTCAGAAAACTTGGAATGGAACCACCATCTGACACAGTTATCCCACTCCTTGGCATTTACCCAAAGGACTTCTAATCAGCCTACTATAATGATGCAGCCACTCAATGTTTACAGCAGCTCAATTCACAATAGCTAAGCTATGGAACCAACCTAAGTGCCCTTCAACAGATGAATGGATAAAGAAAATGTGGCATATATATATATACACAATGGAATATTACTTAGTCATAAAGATGAATGAAATTATGGCATTTGCCTGCTGGTAAATGGATGGAACTGGAGACTCTCACACTAAGTGAAATAAGCCAGTTCCCCCAAACAAAAGCCAAATATTCTGCCTGATATGTATATGCTAATATACAATATGGACTGGGGGAGGGAAGAAGAGAAGTTCATTGGAGTAGACAAAGGGGAAGAAAGAGATGGGGTTGGGGATGGGAATGGGAAAGACAGTAGAATGAATTAGATATAGTTTTCCTAAATTCCTACATGAATTCACAACCAGTGCAACTCCACATCATATACAACCACAGGAATGGGAAGTTATACTCCATGTATGTATAATACATCAAAATATATTCTATTGTCATGAATAACTAAAAAGAACAAATAAAAAATAAAAAAGAAAGTCAATATCAGTATTATTACCACCTCCTAGATTCTGAGGAGCTTCCCACAACCTCAAAGTGCTTATAGAGTATTTGGAGCTGTCTGTAGTTGTATGAGGAGGTGACCTCACACCTTCAATCCTGTCCCTCTGTCTCAGGCTGGCTTCTCCATGACCTAGGACCTTGTTTTGGACACAGTCATCATGGCTCCTGGGCTATGTCAGATATGGAAATCCTGAGGCTGCTTGTGGTCCTGCCTGGCCTCTATTTGCTTTGCAGACATTTATTTCCTTTAGAAAGATCTTCAGAAAAGGAGGCTGCAGGGTAGCATCTCCTGGGGTCAGATAACTTCCTTCAACAATCATGTCTCCCTTTAGAAAGTTTTTTCCCCCTAACTCAACCAACCCCATTACCTCTCTTCAACTTAAGTTTGTTTACTTTGTTTTCATGTTCCAACAAAATCATGCCAGCATACACCAATTATTTGCTGATTAATTCTCACTGTTTTCCCCTTATTTGATGCCAGTAAAAGTTATTTTCTTTTAAAAAGTTTGCTAATGTGCCTAAATAGTCCAATAAATGAACTCATGAACAACATGAATCATGACTCAAACAGTTATGTTCATGCTTAAACAGGTTCCTAATTCCAAAACCCCTTATAAGATTTGGAAATATGAATATAATTTTTGTGGGAATTAAAGAAATAAAAATGGTTTGCTTCAACTCTTCTGGAGTTTTATTATAATTTTGTTTACTGGGACTGCTTAATCTTATTTGTTTTATTAGATCATTTGTTATTGCTCTATGAGATTCCAATAAACTCTTTAATAAACATCAAAACTTGAGAGCTCATCACTCCCGGTTATCTCTCCATAAACACTTGTTAACCCCATCCTGCCATCAGGATTTCTTACAAAGCAGATTACCTAGACCTTAGGTTATGATTTTTTTTTTAAATGTGGATAATAGCCATTACTTGAAGAAACCAATTATAATGCAGTTCTACACAGTACCACTAATCAAATTACCACTTCCAAGGATGGCAGTTGGGAATATTTACTATGGAAATATTTGTCTTTCAAACGATTTCTTAAATCAAATTGCAGTACACATAACCAAGAATTACAAAGACTGTCTCTGTTAGGACTATCTCTTGAGATAGGAAAAAGCAATTTTCCAAATACAAGTCAGGATTCTAGTCCTTTCTTAGGGCAACATTTCACCTCAATTGTGTGTGATTCAATATTTTTCTGGTCAAAAATTGAGGGCTGGGTTTGTGGCTCAGTGGTAGAGTGCTTGCCTTGTACACGTGAGGCACTGGGTTCGATCCTCAACACCACATACAAATAAATAAAATAAAGATATTGTGTCCATGTATAACTAAAAAAAATTAAAAATCGGTCACATTAGGCATAATCTTGCCAGCCCCAAATACTTACAAATTCTACTTGGAAATCTGCTCTAAGGCATTCCAATTGAATTTTTTTTTTGAATTAAAAAAGAAAAAATGTGGAAGGGAATAGCACATAGGAAAAATATACACCTCTAATTTCTGTTTCTTCTCTCTTGTTCTTAGCCAAGGGATCAAAACCTACCAACAGTACCTTCTAAATATAGTTTGTCATTCTCTGTTGTCTTACTTGAGTCCACTATCAACTCTTGCCCAGCTAACAATGTAGCCCCCCCAATGGTTATCCTACTTCAAGTCTGTCCCTCTCAAAGCCTGTATCCTGTTCTAGAACAATAGCCTCCACAACATCTTTGGTGTCAGGGCTGAGATCCATAGCACGAATCACAAGATCTTCAAAGAAGTAGGTATCCCGTGGGAACCTTCTTGCACCATCTCCCTGGCCCAGACTTTCTCTTCTGGGAACAGTTCACCATCCACTCCAAGATGCTTCTCACTTCTATTCTTCAGTCTTTACCTCTAAAATAGTGCTGACTTAATGTGTCTTGGATGCTTGGAAACTCAAAACAGAGGGAAGTTATTGTTCTATGGCTCTGGCCCAAGAAGTAGGATGGGCAGTGGACATAGCATTTGGCTCCACAGCTGAGTTTTTATCAGAGTCGTCCAAATCCCACCTCTATTTCTTACAGGTATATGATTTTTTTTTTGTTGTCTTTCATTGTGGGGAGTATCCTACTTTTCATTGGTTAAAAGAAAGGGTGAAATTAAGCTGGTTTCTGGAACATAATAAAAGCATGGGAAAGGTTAGTTTCTTTTCTTTTTCTTTCTTTCTTTTTTTTTTAAATGCCACCAAATTCCATCAAACTCTAGCATTTAAGAGAGCAGCCATGTCTGCTTATAAGCGCCTCAATTTGGTTATAGCTGATTACTTTTCTGGTGCTGCCCCACAGGCCCGTATTAACAATAGAATACAGAAACATAAATCTTGAAGCTCATTCCATGAAGGATGAAATATTAAGTTTTTTATTGTCATTTTGGTGGAATTTTCCTACCGGATTTCTCCTAGAAATGATGCAATGGGAAAAGCAACCCTGGGCATGGAACTTTTGCAGGATGTAGGTTGGAGGGAAAGATCCAGAAAGTAAGTCCAGAGTCTGGGGGGACCCTTGCAGAAAAGTGGCAAAATGAATAAAAAAATCCTAAAAGTCTGGGTGGCAGCCCCCCTTACATCTGACCTTCCTCACACCTTTGCCTGTGGCCAGCTTTCTTCTGAGAGATTCAGAAAGGGTGACTAACTTTGTGTTAGTGGCTTAAAAAGAGAAAATCAGGGGAGTCCAGCATGATGAAGTCACTGAGCCAGGACTTGGCCACTGTCCCTAACTGCAGCCAGGCCTCATGTTGAGAAGGCAGAGAGAAGAAGAAAAGCAGATGGGAGAATGAAGAGCAGATGCAAGTTATTTAAAAGTAATACAATAATTCAGCAGAAACGAAGTGGAAATTCAGCTATTTATTGGGTATGACATTTGGATAAATTAAACCGAACAGAACAGAACATCTAGGCAATACCAGATAGGAAAAAGGAAAATGAGGGTGAGGGTTGGCGGATGAGGGAAGGAGAAGGGGTAGATGAAAAAAAAGAGTTTAGGGCAAAGGGAAAGTCATTTGCATTGACTATGCACACTTAATATTCAGGTTTTCATTTTTTAAATGAAAAATGTAATCATACATATTTGCAAACAGCCAGACATTTAATGCCAGGTAGATAAAAATGATTTACCTGTTTTTTTCCCCTTTGCCTTCTCATGACATGTATACAGAAGCATAGATACACACACTCACGCACGCGCACACTCACACACGTACACCCTCACGCACACCTTTTTCTCTTCATGCTTTTGCAAGATGAATTTTCAGATTTAGTTTTGGTTCTCTGCAAAGGCAACAAAAACTTTATAAAATATGCATGCTCCCATTCAAGAAGATCCTTTTCTTATTTTAATTGTTCATTTTTGATCTGTGGCTGCTCTCGGGGTTATGGGATAGCTGGGGTAGAATTATAGATGGACTAAAGAGTCAGGCAAAGCCTGTGGGGAGAGAGACAGGTGAAAGATAAATCAAACCAGCAAAGAGGGCGAGTCAACAGCCAGCCAGAAACATGAAAATGCCTATTAAATAGAGATGGGAGCAGCTATTTGTCAAAATTTCTAATATTGATTGTTGATCTTTCTGCCTGAGAGTCAGACCGTGGCCATTCTTAACTGATTTATTGAATAGATAACTTAAAGGAGTTTGGGTTTGCTTCATCTAAATCAACATTAACAAACTTCAAGCAGAATTCTGAATTTCGCTTACAAGGGAGTTGGTTTCAAGAGGGAGACAGAGTTAATTTGTCAAGTTTGGCCTCCTACCGGGTAACACTCATGCTCATGCCTTCAAAGTAAATTTGGCTCAGTCCTTTGGACATTGAACCAAGATTCTAATTAAAGGAAACTCTCTTCTCAGGGTTTCCACATTTGGCAAGCCACATTTTCATATAGGTGCCTGTGTAAATGTCATTATTTTTCATCTTGCAAAGTATTATACCTTGGAGACAAAAAAAATCCAGCCCTAGCCCCAGTCTTTTTCTTTTCAAATGTTTTCCTCTTTTGCACCTGTCTGCCACCTCCACGGTGGTGACATTGCTGTATTTTCCCTTTTCATTTCCTTGCTGGTAGGTCAGGCCTAAAAATAAAGAGTAAGATGACAATAAAAGCTCCCATGGAAATAAAACAAAGGGGAGGAATCGTGAAAGGGACTTGGAAAATAAAAGGATACAAAAGCACAGTAATAAAGGAGGAGAGTTGAAAAGATTGTGGAATTAAGAAAAATGTGATAATGCGATCTTAAAAGAAGTCTTAATCAAAAGGCATAGGAAAGAGGATTAAAAGGAAAAAAAATTAAAAGCAAGGAAAAGATTTTTTTTTTTCCTTCTTGGTTATGTTTCATCACGTAAAAGAAAAAAAATTTCAGGCAAACCTATTACATTTTATTCCAATTATGTCACAGTTTATTAGGAAGCACAGGAGATGAGAAGATAAATGACAGAGAAGGCAAAATATATTATCTCTTTCTCTCCAAAAAAGTGTGAGTTTGAAACTGGCCCCGAACTCAACTCCGGTGGATGCATGACATTAACGGAGGCCACCATTAATTTGGAGAAGTGAATCTACCATCTTTTCCACAGAGCAGAGCTGTCTTCCCCAGAGTAATGTAAACAATCGACCATGAAGAAGTTTTTATAACAGCTGTGTGGGTTGTGGAGCATGAACAAAATGTAGCACCAGTTGCATAAATTTCTACAGGATTTTAATCTATCAATTACAGATAATAATATTTTTTTTTATTTACCTTGAATGAACCACACCATGTGCATGATAGAATGTGATTCAGTATTAAGGGCCATACATACACATACACATACACATACACATACACATACACATACACATACATGAGGAATCCTAACCCTCAATGAGATGAAAAGAGGGGATATTGGGGAGGCAATCAGGTCATGAGGATGGAGCCCTCACCAATGGGGTTAGTGCCCTCTGGAGAGACTGAGAGGTTGCTCTTACTCTGCTCTCTGCTATGTGAGGTTACAAGCTGAAGATGGACATCGGTAAACCTGGAAGAGAGCCCTCCCCAGACCTCTTGATCTCTGACTTCCCAGCCTCCGGAACTGTAAGAAATAAATGTTGTTTAAGTTACTCAGTTTATGGTATTTTTATAGCAGCCAAAATTAAGGCAGAAGTTTTTACACAGAGTGTATTGAACCAGGGCCATGTCAATGGACCTGTAAGATCTAGCAGGATTTTGTCTGTGATACCCAGTGCTGCACACATACCCTGCTGTGACGATGGTGGGGCTCAGCGGAAGGGTGCACATGGCTTCCCACATAATATGTCTAACAATTTAAAAGTTATAAATCAAGCTCACAAACTATTAACAAAGTCTGCACTACTCCTTTACCCTGACAAATATATTTATATAGCATGAAATGGAAAAATGGGCATAAAGCTATGTTTTTTTTTTAAAACATAACTGAAAATTAGGAAAGTATTAAAGACTGAATTTAATTATTATTGCACATGTCTTGGTATTTCTGGTAATAAACTTCCAATATTTGGATTAATAATAAAGTAAAGCATATAATTCCTAATTTGTTATATATATATGCTGTAAAATTTGTTTTTCCTATCTTTATTTTTAGCAAAAATACTTATGTGACTGTAGTCAAGATTTTTATTTAATTGTATTCCATTACAGTAATGATTTCAGGTAAAAAAAATGTAATTTATCTAAAGAGTACAAACTGCATAATTTTTTATTAAATTGTAAATTAATATAAATGTAAACCATTGATTAATTAAAATTGACTCTTATATGTCTTCAAAAAGTTGTTTTTCTTTTAAAAGAACAATCGAAGTATAAAGGCAAGGGGAAAAATGTAATGGATTGAATATAAAAAATTAAAATTAGCTGTTTCTTACATATTTTTATTTGAAATTTAATTAAGCCTCATTTAGTATTTAATTAAAATATTAAGGGATACTTTTATATTACTAAAATATCTTAATTGAAATGAAATATAACTTCATATAATTGTAAAGCTGTTCAGTTCTGGGGTCAATATCCATCCAGCTGCCAGATTAGAAGGAATCATATCATGTTACAATTAGGAGTAATATAGAAGTAATATTAATTGTTTATTTTGAATAATGTTCCTCAACCATTATTCAGCATCTGCTGAAGGAGACTATCATACTTTGAACACTAAAATAAAAAAAAAAAAAAAAGCAATAAAATGTTTGATCAGCTTCATTGTAAAGAAAGAATGCAAGAATCTACTGCATCCCTACTACCCAGCGGGAAACTCAGCCAAGTTGGTGCATTTGCCTTTGTTCTTACAAAAACCTTTGGTAGCTTGCATCTTTCCTGCTGTTAGAAGCAGTGGTCTTTGCTGACCTGCAGTGGCACAACCCACAAATTTCCACAGTATTTGGACAGAGTTGTCTTTTATTTTGAAGATATAGGTCCAAAAAATGAGAAGACGTTTTTCTATGGGACCTGAGTAATGTTAGACATGTGAATGTATGTTTAGGATTAAATTTGCACTGTATTGTGCTGAGTGGCAGATCCTCTATGACAAAGATGCCTTCCTGCTCTTCAGTAAATTCATTTTGTGTGTCAGAAATAGGACCCTCTTAATCAGTCAAAAGGGACCTCTTTTGCCCATGTCATACTGTAGGGAGTAACTCTGAATGTGCACATTTTTATGTATAGTGTATGCAGGATTAATTCCCTTGAAACGCTATCGTATCAAAGGGTATAGACATTTAAATTTTTAATAGATACTACCAAATTGTTCTCTTGAGTGTTTGTGGCAATTTACAATCTCAATAGAAATGAAGAGAAAAACTGTTGCCCACGTCCTTGTTAATAGTATCTTATCAAACAGTCTAGATCTTTGTCAATCTGACAGGTGAAAAAGGATAGCTTGTTTAGTTTATATTTCTCTTATCATGGGTAAAATAAACAATTTTTCATATATTTTCATTTTTTAGTATTCTCTATCTGGTAAACTATTCATCTCTTTTGCCCATTTTTAATTTTTTTCTTATTTTTTCCAGATTTTTTTTATGTATTAGAAAACTCCTTTTTTTTTTTTTATGAATTGTAACAGTTTTTCTCAGGTTCTTTCTTTTTTACTTTGTTTTTTGTATTTTGTTCTTAAAGAGATTTAAAATATTCTATGTAGACATTTTTTTTTTTTTTTTGGTACTGGGGATTGAATCCAGGGGCACTCAACTACTGAGCCACATCCCCAACCCTTTTTTATATTTTATTTACCGACAGGGTATCACTGGGTTGCTAAGGGCCTAACTAAGTTGCTGAGATTGGCTTTCAAGTTGTGATCCGCCTGCCTCAGTTTCATGAGCCCCTGGGATTACCCCGCCCAGCCTGAGTCAAATTTTTAATTATGTATTTTTGAATTCTAAAGTTTTTAAAAAGTAATACTTAGAAAGGCTTTCTCCATTTGAATATGAACCTCCTGCCTCAGCCTCCCAAGCCACTGGGATTATGGGCATGTACCACCATGCCCAGCCTTCTAATTCTTTAATGTTATCTATTTAATTCTTTAATGTAATTTCTTTAATTTACATTTTACTTTTAAATATTTGATCTAATGTGGGGTGTATTTTTGTGAAAATATTGTGATGGAAAAATGTAGTGTTTTTCTCTGATGGATATTTTGTTGGCCTAATAGTATTTATTGAATATTTTATCTTTTCTCACTCATTTGAAATATCTTTAGTATATATTTAATTTGAATATGCATTTTTTCAGGTCTTTTTTGTCTGTTCATTTTATTTATTTGCATATTCATATTATGTGTTTGTACTATGCTATTTAATTCATACAGTTTTATTTTACATTTTGATATTTGGTAAGGCTAATCTCACATCATAATTTTCTTTTCTGCCAGAATTTCCTAGTATTCTTCCTTCTTTTTCCCTTTGAACTTTAAAGTTCCAAAAAAATTCCCTTGATACATTTTTTTGGTTTGTATAAACTTTTAAATTAATTTAAATGAGAATTATTCCTGTGATGCTAAGACTTTAAGAATGTGGTATTCTTTTCCATTAGCTTACATAATTTCTTGTTGAACTTTTTAGTTATTTTGTGTCGCTCCTGCATATTTCTTATAAGGTTCATACATAGGCATGTAAGGTATATATATATATATATATATATATATATATATATATATATGTGTGTGTGTGTGTGTGTGTGTGTGTGTGTGTGTGTGTGTGTGTGTGTATGCTTTTGTAAATAAAGGTCTTTCATTTTTTTCTTCTAATAGTTATGTGTGTGCATGAAGGCTATTGATTTCATACATTACTTTTTTTTTTTAGCACTACCTTATCAAATACTCTTAGTGTTTTTAACAATTTCTCAGTTGATATTTTTTGGGTTTCTAGGCAATCAACTTACTTGCAAATCATGATAGTTTTATAATTTTTAACCTTTCCTTCATTTCAGTTGCTTAAATGCATTGGCTAGGCAGGTGCCCCAGGGTAATAAGAAATACTATAGCACAACTAAATTTGTTCCTAACTTTGATAAAAATGTGCTAGTATTTTTCTATTAATTGTGATATTAACTTTTGGATTGATATGTGTTTATATATTTATCATATTAATGAGGAATCTATTAATATTTCATAATTTTTTTCTTTTAAAATTGGGAATAGAGATTGCATTTTATCAAAGGACTTTTTAGCACCCGTAGAGATGGTAATATTCTCTTTTTATCTGCTTGAATAAAGTGAATTTTATAAATAGGTTTTCTAATATTTAACCCTAGCATTCTTTGTAATTCCAGGGCAAAATCCATTTAGTTCTGATGTTTTATTCCTCTGATACTTTCTGAGTTCTGTTTCTCGATGTGTTATAGAATTTTTGCATCAGTATCTGTAGGAAGGATTGTTCTTTCGTTTGGATTTTTAAAAAATATCATGGCATAAATGTTACACTAGCCTTTTGAAGCTTTCCCTTTTCTGCATACTGGGAGAATTTCTCTTCTTTGCCTTTTTCAATGTTTTTTTACCCTGGGTACCAATGAACGTTTGCCATGGGATACATATGAATTAAATGCCCTATTTTCTGAGAGTGAATCAGTTGGCCAAGTATGTTGCCCTACAAAATTTTTAGCCTTCTAAAAACCCAATGTCATCTCTCAGCACAGCCCTGATCAACTCATCTCCCCAAGCCAAGGTGGACGGTATGCTGACCAGTCCTTAGCTGTTCTTTGAGGTCATGTCCAAATGATTCCTTCCCCATGAAGCCTTCCTAGTCCCTCCAACTGCAAGATGATCTCTCTGAGGATAACTACATGTTTTAAAATATTTTTTAATGATAATTCCATTTCCTGATTTATTCAACAGGTTCATTAGACATTTGTAGAGATTAGACAAAATGCTTCCATGATGTTATATCGTTAATCATAGCCCTATGATGTGAACATCTTACAGATAGAGAAAAGTTGATTAATCTAGATTGACTCAAGAATTCTTTTAAGTCTCAGAACTGATAGGCTGTAAAGTAGGAATGTAGCCCGATGATATCTGATTCCACACCAAACACTCATTCCACCAGACCATGTTGATAGAACAGCAGATCATCTTGATTGATTATTTGTATACGTCTCTCTCCTCTTTGAGATTCCAAGCACTTTTAGGGAATATCTCATTTCTTATTTCTCTTGGAATTCCTTAAATCTTGCACGTGAAAAGAACAGAACAAAAGCTGATCAAGCTGGTAAAAGTGAGCAGAATTGGGTAGGCACAGTGGCGTACACTTCTAGTTCCAGTTCCTTGGGAGTCTCAGGCAGGGGGATTACAAATTTGAGGCCAGGCTGGGCGATTTAGCAAGACCCTGTCTTGAAATAAAATAAAAAGGGTTGGGGATGTAGCCTACCATGTGCCAAGCCCAGGGTTTTTGATTTTTTTGGGTTTCTAGGCAATCAACTTAGTTGCAAATCATGATCGTTTTATAATTTTTAACCTTTCCTTCATTTCAGTTGCTTAAATGCATTGGCTAAGCAGTGACACACACACACACACACACACACACACACATACACACACACACACACACACGCACACACACACATACGAGCAGAACGAGTATCTGAAATTTGGTTCCAGTAAAACTTCAGAATGAATTATGGAGTTTTGTTCATGCATTTAATCCCTATTTATAGTCCATTAATCCACACATTAATAAGTTGTTGTCAAAAAGATTCTCAGAAGGTATTTCTGAAGTTACAGAATATGAGATTTGCTTTCATGGCCACCCAGCTATGGAGCATTCTGGTGGATTGTCTCTGGGGCCAGGTCAGTGGGCAGCATTTCTAGTGTTAATTGTCTGCAGCTTTTCTGGAAGCGGGAGGACTGTGGAGTGCTGCTTATTCGTCACCTCCTGGGTGCCTGATTGCTTTCTGGGCCAGACAGAGCTGCAAACTGGTTTCCTCTAGAAGTGATCGGCCTCCCTTCCTTAGTCCTCATAGGACTCTCTCTGTACCTTTCCCCTGGCCTCCTTCCTACCGGGTAGTATAGAGATTCCCGTCATTTCCATGATTACACAGTAAGCACCTGAAGGTTGGGGGCCGTGTTGGATTCATCCTCTTGCTCCCCACTGTGCTCACATGGTGCCTGGTGCATAGTAGGAGCTCAATGCATTTTAAAAAAGTGATTAAGGTAGGTTCTAAATTCAGCAAATGTTGTTCCCCCTGTTTTACTAGCACCGTTTCAGCATCTTTGCAGCTACCCACTATTCATGTGGGTGGTATGAGCTGAAATTGCTGAAGAGGGATGTAATTTCCCTTGTTAATATAATTACTGCCATATGTTATCACAGCACTAAAGTCATAACATCCTCATTTTCCGTGGCCTATACACATCACCAAAATTATCTCTGGAGGAGAAATTTATCATGTTTGTTTTCTGTCTCGGAGTGAAATGCTGCCAAGTTTGGCGAATCTGCGCTCAGCCCCCTTGGAGTGACAAGTGGGTAAGTGGGGACATTTCACCTCTTCTGAAAAAAAAAAAAACAGGTGAAGGTCTTATTTGCTTCCAGATCATTTACTAACTGTTTGGATTCCCCGCTCAGGATCGTGAGCATGCTTTTCTCTGGGGGTCTTTCATAGCCCAGGGGAAATAATGAATGAGGATCCCAGGAACCTGGAGAGGGAGCAGGAGAGGGAAGTTTTGAACCCGACTTGCCACCAAGGCAGCGCACTGAACAAGGCAAGGACCGGATTGCAATCGTGACTCTGTAATTAGCTAGAGATAGTCATCAACACAGTCTAATAGGCAGTTTATTTAAAAAAATTTGGGGGGACAGAGACCCTGCGGCCAGGAGTCTTGTTTCAGTCCACATTTTAAAGGGGACTTTACTTGAAGTGAGACCAAGCTGGTCCTTGTCATGTTCTTGGGGTGAAGTGGGACATCTGCTCTGTGTGCCAAGGCTGCTTCTGGAGGGTCAACGGTGGGGAAGAAGGGACAGCACCATGTTCTGACACAGTCTGTAACCAAGGCTGGCTGAAGCCTGTGCGGGGGGGATATGTCCCAGTAGCAATCAGGGCCTCACCTCAGGGAATCTCCTCCGGCCACTAGGGACAGAGTCAAGCTCAGAGGCCAGTGGCCAGAGTTTGGCTAGTACTTTTAACCATAAACCAGACCAAGGTTTCTAAAAAGAGGGAGAATCTAAAATAAAGATCCCAAAGAACAGAACCCAAACCTGGAATTCTTATCACTAGAACTTTGAACTTCTTCCTGTGAACATCCATTTTCTAGGCATCTCCTCTAAAAAGGGCTTGGCCCTGGCTCTACCTAACAGTTCTTTATTTGCAATGACTTTCAACCCTGCTGAACATCAGAGTCACCTGGGAGGCTTTCAAAAACAATGTCCAGGCCCCTGTACATAAGTGTATATATGCACTATATATGCATTTGTCCCTAGGAGATCTGAAGGTATAGTCAGATGGAGTATCACCATCAACTAGATAGTGTCATAGGCAGGAAGTGGAGGCATGAGTGACCCCTAGAGGGCAACAGGTGCATCACCAGGACAGAAGCCGCACATGGCAGGACAGAAGCCGCACACGGCATGGAGTTTATAGCTGACAGCTACTATTTATGCACTGTTCACTCTGTGCCAAACACTTTCTGCATTTACTCATCTGATCCTTCACACAAACCCTCTGAAGTAGATTTTTATTAACTCCATTTCAAATGTGAGAATGCAAAGAACAAAAGTCCCAGAGTTGAACTGGACCTTTAACCCTGATGAGGATAGGACCATTGCTTCTTGGGGCAGCCTAATAAGGCTATTGTAATGACTTCTATCCGAGTGATAGGTCATTATAGCATTATAGCGTTGAGTTTAAGAATTTGGGCTCTGGAGTCAGACTTCCATAAATTCCAATCCTGGCTCTGAGGTTTAAAGCCAATGATCTTCTTAGTTTCTCTGACCCTCAGTGTTCTCACCTGGTCAATGGGAATAGAATGGTTGTGAGGGTTAATTGAGATGGTTCTTGTAAAACTATTAGGATACTGGCTAACCCAAACTAAGTACCATGGGGTGCTGACTGTTATTATTAGTACTGGGTCAGGGCCTAGAGGCATGGTAGAAAATGCAGGTGTTGAGCCTAGGGAACAGTTATAAGGCACTGAAAAAGGCATTCAGTGAATATGTGGGAAGATGCTGATGTGAACTTTCTGCACCTTTCTCAATAGGCCAGGACATGGATAAATGAGGGAAGGGGACTAAAGGAAATCAGTGATGTGCTTAGGTGCTTCCTTCCTGCACGTCTTCAGTCTTGAAGCCTCTCCTGCCATTGCTCCTCCATCCCTCTGTCTGCCAGCTGTGATCTAAGGCTTGGGTCCCATCTTAGGTGATAATGGCTTAAGAAGGTGCTCATCACAGGAGTATTTGGCCTTTGCTAAGAGATTCAATTAACCTTTAGGACCTGAAGGAATTAATCTGTCATGGTGTAATTTAAGGCCCTGTAAGGGGTAATGGGAATACAGTGTTGAATGGGGGCTGTCCCTTAAGTCGTGCAAGATAGATTACTGCTTTGTCTACTCAAGGGTCCTCTGGATGGCAGGACCCACCTCCATTTTACCTTGGTATGCTCTAAAGTCTTATGGTCAGCCATGGGGACATAGTAAATTCTCAAAAGGCTGTTATCAAATGGAATTTAAAGATCATATTTAATTGTCATATTAGTGTTGCTTCCGAAGGTCTTCATGAAGGCTTAATAACTTTTAAAGCCAGATTTTGAAAAGTGAAAAATATTACTGAAGTAGATGATTATGTTTTATACCCTTAATAATCTCATTTTCCTTTTACTTCCAAAATTCATTTATCCATTCAATGAAGGATTATTGACTGTCTATTCTGTGCCAGTTTCTGGGGGAACTGTTCTGGTTAAAGATATTCTTTCCAGAATCACTGGATGTTTTCCTTCATAGTCTACTTGAAGTTGGTCCATCTCTCCCTCAGGCACCTCTTGGTGAAGAGAATAACTGATCTTTGGATCTAGGTGCTCAGGAGTCCCCAGACTTCAGTTCCTGGTGCTTTCCTACTTACGTGCTAAGTATGCTTTGATGAGTGTTTGAGTTCTATACATTAAAAAAATAGAATATTCCACCACCCCTCAGTTAAAATCCAGTTTGGGTAGAGATTCCTCCAAATGCATTATGAAGCACATCTCCTACTTTTATTATTTAGGACCTAGTCTTGTGACTCTTGATGAACTCGAAGCTCTGATGCTAACATTAGCTTTTCTTCAGTTACTTAGTTGACTTCCTGGGGAGAGAGTGTGTAGAAAGTCCCTGCTGACTGCATTAGTGTGTGTTGAGGCCGGCACCACATTGAGAGTCAAGGTAAATCGTGTCAGTCATAGAACCTTCAATGACAGCAGAGCAGAGGACCGTCATTTTGCATTTCGGACTATTTTTTGCAGGCTGAGTTTTCACTCTGGGGTTGCATTCATTTTTTGGCTTATTGTTTCAATTTTGTGTCTTGGACAATTTTGACGGTTTGAGAAGGCCGTGACTCTGGGGACGGGCTTCTTGAGCTTTACCATACAAAAAGGGAAAAGGGATGATCACACAATGACAGAGAGTGGAAGGAGAGCCTTGGGGTCAAAATGGGGTTGGAAGAGTCAGAAAGGCAGAGGAGAGGGGCACTCAGGGAAAGATTGCAACCGTGAAGGTGAATGCCACTTCTCCTGGGGTCCTGCTGAGCCTCATAGGAAAATCAGGTAGAACCTTTCCGTGGCACTGACGCTCATTCAACGTGTCTTTATGGAGGTTGGACTTTTGCAACTCTGCCCACACTCCCCAGAGAAGCCGGTGGCATGGCAGGTGGGCTGGGGAGAAGCATGTACAGAGGAGCAGCCCCTTCTTTTGGCCCCTGTCCTGAGTTTTTCTTCAACCTGTTCCATGAAGTGAGGCAGCAGGGGTCCTCTTTTTTGTTAGTGTCAGTAGGTGGGATGGGAGATGCGTAGACTTTGGAGGTGTCTAGACCCAGGGTTGAGTCCCTGCTCCGACCCTTGCTAGTTGTGTAGTTTAAGCCACGTGGCTTCACCTCACCGGTTCTTCAGCTCAGAATCTGTAAAATGGAGACCATAAGAATACACATCTTGTAGGACTTGTTGGTGAGAATTAACATTGACCTACTTAAAGTGCTTGTGATTAATTTTATGTGTCAGCTCAGCTGGATCACGGGGGCTCAGACATGTGGTTAAACGTTATTTTTGCATATATAATCTGGGAGCATGTTTACAGATGAGATAGGCATTTGAATCAGGAGATGGAGTAAAGCAGACTGCAGTCCCCAGGTGGGTGGGCCTCATCCAATCTGTTGAGGGCCAGCTGGGGAACAAGGTGGTGGAAGGGGGAGTTCTCTCTCTGCCTGACTGCGGGAGTCTGGACATCATCTTTCCTTGCCCTTGGACTGGTGCGATGTCATTGGTGCTCCTGGTTCTCAGGTGTTTGGACTTGAACTGGAATTTATACCATTGATTCTCCTGGTTCTGAGGCCCTCACACTCAGACAGGAACCACACAGTCCTGGGTGGTCAGCTTGTAGAGAGCAGATTGTAGGACTTGTCAGTGTTAGTCCTTCCTTATAATAAATCTCTTTCTAAATATACGTACATGTGTCCTGTTGGATCTATTCCTCTGGAGAACTCTGGCTAATAAACACACTAATGCACATAAATGGCAAGTGATCAGTAGACAGTAGTATGGAGTATCCATAGAGACCATTTGGCTTTACCTGAGCTGATTCTAATTATGAGAATATATAAGTTGACAAAATTGTCATTTTTTTTTTGTGAAGGTGCATTTTGAAGATAAATCTCATTTGACAAAGATTCGTTGAGTGCTGATCACCAACCAACAAACCAACAGCAAGACAAGGGTCAAGTTGATGGGCATGGACAAAAGCCACAAGAGTTTGAAAATTGAAGTGATTAACTTTGCTCATAGAATTCAAAAGGGATGGATGGTCAAATTTGGCGACTAAAGAGGGGTGAGTTGTCTAGCTAGAGACTACAGCTTCAGTAAGGACTTGGCGGTGGAACTTGACATGGAGAAGTGGCCAGTATTATGGGGAGATATAGAAGGTTGTATATGTCCTTCCACTAATTGTTGTTTGACCAGATCATGGGCTGCTTGTATCTTTTCTTTAGTCAAGGGCCACTGAGGAACCCATACTGGTCTTTCTGATTTCCAAGTGATTTTTATTGCCTCAGTGACCCCTTCTGAAAACCCAGTCCATGTCTATTTATTCTTTGATCTATTTGTATTGGTGCTGCTATACCTTGTTCTTATTTTTCTAATCTTTTTCCTTTCCTAAAACCTTGTCTAGCCATAATAGTGGGTGCATTTTGATTGATGTTATTTGTTAATGTCAAACCTAATTGATCTAGGACATCTCGTCCCCATAAATTTACGGGAAGATGATCCAATACATATGGCTGTATAGTTCCTTTACATCCTTCAGGATCCTTCCAATCTAATACCATTGCACTTCTATGGGGATTAGTCGCCACTCCTAGGCCTCAAAGCGTTTGAGTGGCTTGTTGTAATGGCCAATGTTTTGGCCATTCTTGATGAGAGATGATGCTAAGGTCTGCACCTGTATCCAGTAGCCCATTAAATTCATGTCCTTGAATATTTAGTTTTAGCATGGGTCGAGAATCTAAATTTAAAGAAAGCATAGCCCAATCTACACCTGTGGAGCCTAATCCCTTTGGAACCTCTTTCTACAGCACGACTGGAAAATTTATCATGTAGGCTTGGTATTATTAGTAACTGTGCTATTCTATCTCCTGGTGAAATTACTGATATATCCTTTGGAGAACTGGCTATAATTTTTATTTCACCTTCATAATCGGGATCAATTACCCCAGGACTTATCATAAGTCCTTTTAGAGTAGAAGAGCTGCGTCCCAATAATAAGCCTACTGTTCCTTTGGGAAGAGGTCCTTTCACCCCTGTGGGAATGATTTGAACTCCCATCTCTGGAGTTAGTACTGATCTGGCAGAGGCGCAGATGTCCAACCCTGCGCTCCCTCTGGTTTGTCTGATGAGGGATCTGATGGATAATGTGTCCTGGGCACTACCCTGATGGGGTTGCTGGGTTCCTCCAGTGCTCCGTATATTTGTGGTTTTGGGCCCCGGAGCAGGTGTGGTGGGATTGCTGGGCACTTGGGAAGGAGGAGTGGAAGGTAAAATTGTAGAGACCAGCTGGGGACAGAGTCTGAAGGAAAAGAGGGTGGATTACAAAGGTAGATGAATGCAGAGTTGGAAAATATCCCTGAAAGAACAGGACTGCTGGAGGGAATGAGAGAGAGATTTAATAGTGTTCAAGGTCATTTTGGCAGAGGACAGAAGAAGTTCAGCCTGAAGAAGTGTCTAAGTACAGCATGAGGAATCACATTCTGACTGTGACCCTGGGCATCTGGAGGAGGGGTGGGTGGAGGATGCCCAGGAATAAGCCTCTGAGACACAAGTGGGCCACAGTTGTCCAGGCACTTTGGGCAGGATTAACTGCATCTGTCCTTGCTGGGACTTCAGTGGTGGGGACCAGGAAGGGAGGGGAGGCAGCTATATCTGATATGACAGAATTCAGAAAGACCCCACCCCTTAGCTTGGCCAAGGCACACAGACTGGGCCACTATGAACGCATTCAGAGGAAGGTTACTACCCGTGGATCATTCCAGTACACCAGCCCTGGGGTCTAAGGCAGCTCTGTGGGTTCCAGACACACCCTGGTCAGGGAGGTGGTCTTCCTAATATCTTCTGTCCTTTGGTCTCAAGTGGTTCCGAGCCGGGTTAGGCTGAGGCACCCCTTTAGGTAGACAGTCAGCCTTCATCTTTTCCTCTTTTAAAGATGCCTGTAGCATAGGAACGCTGTTATGCAAATTAGTTAGCAGCTGCTGTACACGAATGTTTAGAAAATTAATATTACTCACATTATACAGGACGGAAGCAGAATTTTAATGAAGCACAGAAACTACAGGCACATTGACCCCTTCCCCTTATCAGGGGAATCTCAGAATGCATAACTTTCCTTGAGAAAACTTCTCATTTCCACTAGGCTTCTATTGGCCTATTAGGGACAAAAATAGCACATTCACAACCCAAAGGAGCAAATATTTCAGAACATATTGTACTAAAATATGACAGTGTCAGCTAAACCATTATCTATACTTATTTCTCATTATTAATTCTTAACAATTAGCTGTTCTTTGTTGCATGGTAATGGGATTTGCCGTACCATAAAAAATGCTTTAAAGTCGTAAGTGTCAGACTTTGTTCGTGCCGATTCTGTGAGAGATGATTGTTATTTGCACTGCAGACAGCTGGGGATGGGCATTGAGCAAGAAGATGGGGTAGGGGAGGGGGAGGGGGAGAGGTGGGCTGTGGAGGGAAGGAGGAAGCAACACTTAAAGGTTCAGCTTAGAAAAGCCTGTCTCTGCAAACCTGAACCTAGACCCAACTACCAAGTCACTGGAAAGGCCTTAGCTGATTCTGGAAGATGGGGGATTTAAGTGACAGGAACAGGGGTGCTATCTTAGGTGAGTGAGGCCCCTGGGAAAAGGATGTGGAAGGAATTGGTGCAAAGGAGGCAGACAGCAAGAAGTCAGGATGGAGAAATAAAAACAATGGAGGTTGCAGGCAGTCCTCAGATGGCACGAGGAGAGGGAACAGGCAGCAACCATCAGGGCAGCTCTGCGGAGTGCTCTGGGTAGGAGGACATTTCATACAGGAGAGAGCTCAAGGAGGAGAAGGACGTCCCACTTTTCAGACAGAGTGTCTTTTCCATGATTTAGAAACTCAATGGGTGCAAAATATGGTGTCTTCTGGTATCAGGGAAAACCCAGGGTGGCCTTGCCAAAGAATAGCACCGGTAATAGCACAGGGAGGTGCAGGAGTGGTCAGAGAAAAAAGAAAAAAAAGAACCATGGACCAAGAGCTAGAAATTACACAAAGACTTCTTTGTGGAGAAGTTCGCTTTATACAAATGTGCTATATAGAGAGTGTCTGATACCCTCATTCAAATGCACTACCATCCACCCTGGGAAGAAAGTGTGTGTGTACGTGTGTGTGTGTGTGTGTGTGTGTGTGTGTGTGTGTGTGTGTGTATGTGCAGATGTTGGATGCTGTATGGGTAGGTGGGTTTAGATCTTTATTTTTGCTACCACTACATCAATATTTTTTGAGCAGTCACTGGGTACTGTCACTAGGTGTTGATTGACCTGACTCTGGTTCTGGTAAGGTCCAATTGATACTTGTGATCCACAGTATATCTGCAGGGCTGTGCTGGATGTGGCCATCATCAGCTCCCAGGTGTTAGGTGGCCAGCCTGAAATCAGTCATGGTGGGAATTTCCTACCATAGGAGTTGGTAAGTGTTGCAAACCAACGTCCTCCCTCTGCAACCCCATCAAAGAGCTTGCTGGTAAACATTTGCCAGCACATCACTGGGGCTTTGCTTTATTAGATGCAGAGGAAATAGTAAGGAAATCGACTCCTTTGAGAGAGAAGAGCATGGCTACTTGCCGACTCCTTGTCCGTTTTTCCATATTAATCTGTCAGCCAAGAGTGGCAATTACGTCAGTGGTGAAGAGAGTCTGAGCACTGCCCTTGAACTGCCCATCGAGCCCAGTGTTTGTGTTACAGCCTTAGCTGAGGTCTTCAACTCTCTGAGTCTCAGCATGCCCATCTCTAAAGGCAGAGGGGTTATCTTGCAAACATCTATTTTGCAATATTATTGTAAAATTCAGAAACAATATCTCTGTCATAGCTGCATTTGTTAAATGTCTGCAATTTACTTGGAAATGCACTTAAATAAGAGCTTGGTAGATGGATAGAGGGATGGACATTTGAAAAACCCAAGTATGTCAAAATCATAGAATCCAGGTGGTGTGTACGTGTGTGTTCACTGTAAGATCTTGCAAGTGTTCTGCAATTTTCATAATAAAATGTGGAAAAAAGAGAAAAGGATCCAATAATAATACTGACAAAAATAGCCACATCGTATGATAGCAATAATAGAAACATCTCATTTCCTATCACCCTCCTCTTCCTTCACTCTGCTCTGGCCCCAGTGCCTTGCTGATTGTGGTCTCTTCCCCCACTGGTCTGGTCTCTTCCCCCCTGGTTTCCTCCAGAGTCTGTGAACACTGCTGTAGGGATCCACATGCCCTTCAGGTCTTTGTCCACGTTTTATCCTCTTGTTCAAACTTCACTAACTGCCTATTTACAGTTGCACACCTTGATAGGAAGGGCGTGTCCTATCTGACTTTTTGTCTTTGTTTTCTTCTGATTATCTGCTTTACACCAGGTGTGTTGGAGCAAACCTGAACCTGAAATCTCAGATACTTGGGAGGCTGAGGCATAAGGATCACAAGGTCGAGGCCAGCCTCGGCTAGTTACCAAGACCCTAAGCAACTCAGTGAGACCCTATCTCAAAATGAAAAATTAAAAGGGCTGTGGGTGTGGCTCAGGGGTTCAGCACCCCTGGGTTCAATCCCCCTGTATCAAACAACAACAGCAACAAAAACTGCCTTATATTTTTCTTAGTTTATTATTTGCTCCTCACAAGAATGTAACATTCACGAAGACAGAAGAGTTCTTATCTCAATGAGAAGAACAATATCCAGATATTCAGTAGGTGCTCAATAAATAGTCACTGAAGAGGGTAAAGTTTTAGAGAAGGGACAAGACAGAGGGAAAAAGATCTTGAGTCTCTAGGGGTGGCAATTTAGGGGAAGGCAAATGAGTGGCAGATAAAGGTCAGTTGGTAAAGTGTGCTGCTGCAGATCCCTCTGGGACCACAGGCTGAAACGGGTCATCAGCTGTCTTCACAGAGAGCAGAGAGCTTTGCTGCATCTATTTGTTCTTTGAGGCCTTCACCTCAACAATCCTTGTTCCAGAAGAGGCATGTTTGTGGGTGGTATTTTGGGTCTTCTAGGAATGCAAGTAGATTACTTATCTTTTTTTTTTTTTTCCTGTACCAGGGATTGAACCCAGGGGTGCTTAACCACTGAGATACATCCCCAGCCCTTTTTATTTTATTTTTTTAAAATTTAGAGACAGGGTCTTGCTAAGTCGCTTTTGGCCTCACTAAGTTGATGAGGCTGGCTTTGAACTCACCCTCCTTCTGCCTCAGCCTCCTGAGTCGCTTAGGATTATAGGCGTGCATCACTGTGCCCAGCTGCAAGTAGATTACTTGGGAGGAGATTCTAGAAACACTGGCTAGGGAAAGGAGTATTGTGTAGGAAAGGGAGGCAGATGATCTAGTCGCCTTTTTTTTTTGCTCCTGTGTCTAAAGGACCTGACCAGAACAATTATAGAGGAGGAAAAGTTTATTTGGGGGCTCACAGCTTCAGAGGTCTCAACCTCTAGACAGCAGGCTCCATTCCCTGGGGCTGTAGGTGAGGCAGGACATCACGACAGAAGAGTGTGGCAGAAGGGAGGAGCTCTCATGATGATCAGGAAGCAGAGACAGGGTCCACTTGCTAGATACCAAGGCATGCCCCCAATTCCTACCTCCTCCAGCCACCCCCAACCTGCCTCCAGTTACCACTCAGTCCCTATCAGGGGATTAATTCACTGACTTGGTTAAGGCCCTCACAATCCAATCATTTCTCCTCTGAACCTTCTTGCATTGTCTCACATGTGAGTTCTTGGGGGACACCTCATATCCAAAACATCACAGCAGATAATAAAAGGATATATTTATCAACGGGTCACACAGGAGCCATTGAGACGTGCCCCTTAGCCAGGGAGGGATCTGGGGTCAGTATGTACCTATCCTTTTCTTGAAGGCTACTCCCAGGGGGTAGATTTCCTGACACTCGCAGCTTGTGTGCTTCGGCTCCGGAGGCCAAAGAGAATTCTCAGACAAGGGATGCAGATGCTGCCTATTGAAAATCAAGTTGGCATGTAAGGAGTGAAAGGGCTCAGAAAGAGCTGGGTGCTCCACCCATATCTGCAGTGAGAGAATGAAGCAAGGTGTCCAAAATCAGTATGGTTAATTGCTGGTTTAACATTAACCGGGCTGAACCTAGAGAAGCTCTAAAAAAATCTGAGAGAGCATTTGCTCTTAACATATTTGAATTTCATTTTATCACCCGAGTCCTGAATACTTTGCCAGTCAAACAGAAAATCAGAGCTTGTTTAGTTTATGGAGGAAAAAAATTATGATTTTTACCTCTTATATTAAATTGAAGACAGTCTTTTCAGCAAGGCTCTAACATTAATCTCGTATATAAAATAGGAGCCTCCCGAACAAGATAGAATTCACAGATACAGAAGTAAATGCGCTGACATTAAAAATTTTCCGAAATATCAAAGAGCTCCAAACTAGAATTAACTACCTCATAAAGAAAGCATCGCGTTTCACAGATTGCTGTTTATGACTAGAGCTAATACGTTGGACCAAAGGGAGAGATACAGTCCCTTAAAGCAGAAATAAACAAACCAAACCACCACTCCCGGAAGCCAAAGGTTATTTGGAACCTAACCATAAAGTTACAAAGCTTGAAGAAGAAGTAAAGGCTCATGGCCCCATTCCTCATTTCACCAAGAACAACACTGCAAAAAAAAAAAAAAAAAGAAAAAAGAAAAAAGAAAAAGAAAAAAAAAGAAAATAAATTTTTTTTTTTTGGTTTTATTTACAAAGTTGAAGCACTGCTCACGTTAGTGGGCTTCCTCTAAATAGTTGGTGTTGTAGGTATTCAAAAAAGGGTGGAGCGAGAGGTTGAGTGGCTCTGTGGGTTTTAACTGGTGAGGCTGCATCAGGAGGAGCAGCAGGGCAGGGTGGCTGGTGTCTCCCTTGGACAGAGTCACATCACCTTCCTCTGCCTCCCCTCATTCATTCTGCCTCCTACTAGCAGGTGACCCTGGTGAGTTATTAAACCTTCTGGTTTACAGTTTTTTTTTTTTCAATTAGTGGGAATTACAACATCACACTTCCCATTCCCAGCACCGGCCCTTCCTGTTCTTCTTGCCCCTCCATTGATGTAAGAATTAAATGAGGGAACACAGGCAACGTGGGTAGCATAATGCTGATGCGATCAGTGCTTGAGAAATCATAACTGGGGCGGGGGCTGGGGTCGTGGCTCAGCGGTAGAGCACTTGCCTAGCACGGGCGAGGCCCTGGGTTCGATCCTCAGCACCACATAAAAATAAATAGGTAAAATAAAGGTATTATGTCCAACTACAACTAAAAATTAAAAATATTTTTAAAAAAGAAATTATAACTATTATGTCCACTCATTCACCTGTTCAGCAAATATTTATTGAGCATCTACCATGTGCCAGGTTCTATTCAGTAGTAGATACATCAGTGAGGGAAACAGACAAAAAAATCCCTACTCTGGTGATGTTTCTATTCTAGTGGGGGAGGAGCAATGTGGACAATCAACCCCTGACACAGCTGATAAGTAAATTGTGCAGTTGATTAAAAATATCAAGAGCTATGGAAGAAGGAAGAAGAGCAGCAAAGAAAGTTGGCTTAGATAACATTTTGTAATTTGACCTATGGTGATCAAGGTGGGCCTTATGGAGAACAAAGATCTGAAGTCAGTAAGGAAATGGGCTGTGGGTATCTGGGGAAGTGTGTTCCAGGCAGAGGCAACAGTCAGTGCAAAGGCCCCGAGGACACTGCTTGATTGAGGAATAGCAAGGAAAGGGCTGCTGAATAAAATGGGAAGTTGCTGTAAGGTTTGGATATCAGGAGAGATTTGACCTGAATCACACCTGAGAAGATGCCTTTCACTGCTGCCTGGAGAACAGACTTTCTGAAATAAAGGCAGAAGTGGGAGGCCCCTGTGGGCAGGAGGCTGGAAGCATAAGCTGCTCAGGTGTTGGTCCTGCTCAGAGATGGAAAGGAGCCCAGGAAGGTGTCCCGACAGGTCAGACGTGGAGTGTTGAGGAGGGAGAGGCAACCTGGGCAACTCTAAGCCAAGGTTTGACTTGAGGAACTAGAAGCATGGAATTGCCATCAGCAAGAAAAGACCAGCCGGGGCGAAATAGCCCTCGGGGCCTCTCTGGGCCTGTGCTGGGGCGCGTTGAGATTGGAAATCTGTCAGGCATCCAAGGGAGTCGAGAATTTGAGACAGGGTCCAGGGAGAGGCCAGAGGACCAAGGTGTCCGTGTGGGTGTCGTGGGTTCACCTATGGTATCCGAGACTTGGAGTCGGGGCCGGGTTCCTGGGGACAGAGTCCAGGGCACTCAACACCAAAGCAGGAGAAGAGGAGGTGCCCGCAAAGCCAACAGGAGCAGGCGGGGGGGGGGGCAGGAGAGGAGCAGGGCAGGCGTGGAGTCCTGGGGAATGTGGGGAGGAGAAAGCAGCCATCTGTGGGTCCCAATCTGGACCGTCAAGAGGGACGAGAAGGGAGATCTGGCTCACAGCCCAATGGGGGCATTGAGAGGGACAGAGAAGGTGACCAAGGGCTGAAACCTGGACCCCTGTGGGCTTCAGGGAGGAAGTGGAGTCAACAAGTATAGACCAAAGAAGCAAAGGGGCCAGGAGGTGGATTCATTCCATCCTTCCAACGCCTCCACGAGGCGAGGCTGGTGCTCCTGTGACTGCCTCCATTTACAGGTTTAAAACTCACGGGCGGTTCTGCAGCCTCTCTCTTCTGCTTACAGCATGGCATGAAGGAATTACCATGTCAGTGCACCTGACAGATGATTTCTGTCTTAGTGTCCGCGTGATTCGCCATTACACAGATGGATCAATTTATTGAATCCGTCTTCTTTTAGTGGAAATTAAGGTTGCTCCCCATTTTTGGTATGGGGGATATTACAGACAATGTTACAAGGAGCAGTCTAAGAGCCTAGTAGAAAATGATCGGCTTTTAAAATCTTGTGGACTTGGCCAACTGGCCCTTCAGTGCTGGTACTAAGGTAGCTGCCCACCCAGGGGGCATACAGCAGGGAGCAGATGTCCCCGCAGATGCAAAGTATATCAGGGTTCTGTGAGTTCTTAACTCTACCTAATCTTTTCTCTCACATGGTAAAATTAGGATAGGATTATTTTAAAAATCGCTGCTGGCGAGGTTTCCTGGTGCATCTGGATCTCTCATCCCCCTTTAGATTTGCTACCAGACGCCAAACATCAGCAAACATTGGAGATGGTTCTGAAAGGAAGAGGTGGAGGTATCATTTCTCTTAGAGAGAAGGCTGGTGACATTCTGGTGACAAAAGCTGTGGTGTGTTCACCGCATTACTTAAAGGTCACCAGATGTGGGATTAAATTGTCACTAATCTATTTTTTATGCCAATGTGAAATTGACAATTCCAGGGAAGTGGGTTTCTTTATCAGTTAATGTCACAGTGTTCAATGATTATTGTATTTATTATTTCCCCATCCAAAATTAAAATCCTGATTGGCGAGGAAGCAGTTTATGAGTCTGGGGAGATCTTCTGACATTTCATATAATCTCCCAATAAGTCAGATGGGTCGTTGTTTTGATGAAAGCTGTGGACAAAGTGCTATTAAAACCAAATGTAAGGAAGACATTATGTTTGTAAATAACTGGGGTGATTAAAGCTTTGTTTCACATCATTAAAAATGTGTTACTGGCTCCAGCCTTGCTTCTCCCCAACGCTGTGCAGCAGGAGACGAAAGCGGTTTGAAGGAAGCAAAGAAAAAAGATACCCATGTAGAGAAAAAACCTAAGGAGAATCAGTAGTGGGATCCTAGAAGGCTAAGTCTGCCTGCAGGTCCTTGGGGAGTGCCTCGGTGCCCTGAGTAATCACGGGCTTCTGGAACTTTCTGACCATACCCCCTCGGTGGGCTGAAGGTCTGTGTGAAAGCCATTTCAGTATCACCCCGGTTCATTCGGGTCTTATCGATCAAGTGAGAAGTCTTAAAAACTCGGTGAGGTCTCATTTAGGCAGCATTCGACTTCTGCCAAGCCTTCCGCCCCCCACGGCGCCGGCATTATTGCTCACACAATTAGAGATGGCTGCTTGGGAGAGGTCCCCTGCAGCCGCTCTCTCCCAAGTCCATCCATTTCCCCTTGCCCAGCAGGCCGAGCCTGGCTCATTTCAGCTTTCATTAGCCTCTGCGGCTCCTGGGTGTGAAGGTGCAGCTCACCTGATCCCAGCCATTCTGGAGTGTGAAATGAAGCACCCCGGTATTGGGGACCCAGCTCTTGTCACTCAAGTATTTAACCGGAGGCTGAGAAACGTGGTTTGTGTGTGTAGGTCAGGCCCATCAAGAGGGGATCGTCAAAAACCCCGATGGTTTCTGGGCTTCCATTTTCTCTCTGTGAAAAGGGACAGACGCTGCTCTGCCCCACCCCCACATACGTAGGGATACCTCATGCACACATGTGCAGGAGCTGGTCTGGGGACAATGTGGACTGATGATGGCCTGGGGGCACGCCCGATTGATCTGGTTGAGAGAGGCGTCAGTAAGTGGTGTGGGCCACGGTGTTGGGGTAGTACAGAAGTCACTTCTCTCCAGTGGATTTACACCACGGCTTCAGTGGCTATTGTGGACGAGTGTCTCATACATCATACACGGGCTTAACTAAAAATAAATTACTTAATGAAAGTCCACCTTCTCGCACAGATGGTTCCAGAAGTGCATACGAGGTGTTCAGGAATCTTGCTCTCCTCGCTCCTGGTCTGCTATCTGCAGTCAGGGTCCTTCCTGCATGCTGGCAAAGCTGTCACTCAGCACCTCTCAGCTTATCACCATCCTGGGTAGAAAGAGATCTCTTCTCCAATAATTCCAGCTAATGGTCTGGCTCTGCAGACCAATATTCTGGTTTCGGCTGCATGCCTGCCCTGGTCCCACCGCAAAAGGCAGGAAGATAGGACATGTCTCTGATTGGCCAGACCTAGAAGCCAGAACCATCTCTGAAACCACAGAAGGATAAGTCCCATCCAGGAGCATGGGGCCTGAGACAGGTGGTTTACAAAAGAAAATTGGGGTCTTGTTTCCAGAAATGAGAAAATAGATCCTGGATTGTTAATAATAACAGACATCCAATCCTGTGTATGGCTAAACCAGACCCTGGGCTTCCTCAGAGCATCAGGAATCAGAGTAATACTGCAATGTGTGCCTTCAAATGTTAAGAAGATCATGGAAAAACGCATCCAGCTCACACTGTAGAGAAGAGCGTTCATTAGTAGTGGGATGAAATGAAATCGTTTGGGACATAATAAATGCATAGTATATGGTTGAGATTTTGGTGGTTTATTGTTGTCTAGATGCTTTTTTTATGTGTGCATGTTTTATCACATGTATTGTTTATGATAAAATATTTTAAAAATTTAATGCATGACCTTACTCCAAAAATAAACTTTACAGTTGCTGTTTGGTGTCCAAGCGTGGATAAGTCCAATAAAATGGGTAACAGGAGGGATGAATTGGAGGCCCTAGGGGGTCCAAGGGAAGGAAGTTATTAGAGATGAAAAAAGAAGCTGGAATTAAATGACACATTACAGTTAAAGGGAAATATATATATATATATATATATATATATATATATATATATATATATATAATATAAAATATGTAAAATAAATTATATTCATCATTTTTTCTTTTCCTACAGAAAGGTGTCTGTCGTGCAAGAAATGGTCCTGAGAGACAGTAAAATCCCACAGGAACACAGGCCTGATTCACTCTTCCTGGAAATCGTTAGAGGGAACAGGAAGAAGCAGGGTTTGTAAATTAATAAGTGGGAAGCCGAGCCCTGGGATCTGTTTCTTTCAGTTGCCTGGTTAACCTTTTACTTAAGGGCAGCAGATGTTTCTGCTTGCATTTGAGTTTTGCAATTAATTCTGAAGGCCAATAACTCCAGGAAGCTAAGAATTCTTTTCAGGTGAGAGAAACCTGAGAAGGTTGCTCAGATTTTTATTTAAATGGTTTATTTTTTGGCATCGATGGTTGGTAAAGCAGATTCCTAAAATCTTTCTGGTTTCAAAATTGTTCCTTCCCGGATGTGACCCAGCCAGCAAGGTAGCAGTTGTATTGGGGGCTTGGTCAGAGAACAACTGTGTGGCTCTTTTCTTCCTTCCTTTGTTTCTTTCTGTCATCTTGATGGAGCATCTATTCTTAGCTGAGCCAGGACCAGGGGAGGCAGGCAGGGCTCCTAGATCACAAGATTTAAGGAGCTGCTTACTCTCAGGGTCACGAAAGCACAGTTGGTGTCTGGGGGTGATTGCCTTCGTAGATTTTATGTGCAAGAAGACTTGCTCATCTCACCCTGGTTCTGGGCCTACTTTTATGAGCCAAGTTCTTTGAAAGGTGTTAGAGATACAAAGAGAAATAAGACATGATCTGTGAATTCCTGCTTGGGAAGTCCATGAGTGGTCAGGGTAAGCTCTGAGAACTATTAGGTTCCGGGAAGGGATATAAAAGTAAACTTGAAGTTCAAGTCCTCCAGATTGAGGCTGGAGTTGGTACAGAGAAACATAGAAGTCTAAAATGGCCTTGGAGCCACTTGGTCCCAGGGATTGAACTGGAGGGCACTCAATCACTGAACCACATCCCCAGCCCTATTTTGTATTTTATTTGGAGACAGGATCTCACTGTGTTGCTTAGTACCTTGCTTTTGCTGAGGCTGGGTTTGAACTTAGGATCCTCCTGCCTCAGCCTCCTGAGCCGCTGGGATTATAGGCGTGCGTCAGTGTGCCCAGCCTTAGAGCCACTTTCTGACACTTGCATTGGAATTGTCTTGGAATTTTTAAAGAAAAAAAAATTAGGCCTGTGGGTGAAGCTCAGTGATAGAGTGTGTGCTAAGTATTCACGAGCCCTGGGTTCAAATCTTCGGACCAAAGAAGAAGAAAAAGGTAAAAAGTTATGATGTTCTTATTATTAGTGGTATTAATATCATGATCTAACAGAACAAAGGATATCATCATCATAAGAAGAATAAGCATATAATAGCCACTGAGAGGTTCAGTTGATATTTGCTGAATATATAAGAATGCTTTGAGGAAGGCGGAATTATTTGGATTTCGTAGAAGAGATGATTGAAGTTCAGAGATAATAAGTCCTTTGCCTAAGGTTGGCCAGCATCAAGGGGTAAAGCCCGGATTCGAACCCATGTCTGTTCTCCACGTTGCCTCCAGAGTCAACCCAGGTCTGTAGACTGGCAGCTTTTCCAAACCTTCCAACCTTGAGTAAACTTAAAAAAAAATTTTCTTTTGGTGCATATTTTTTTTTTTTTTTTTAAAAACCAACCTAAAGGCAAACCAAACCAAATTTCTAAAAAAAAGTTTCTCAGCTTTCAGAGGTGACGCCTGAGAAACGTGGCCATCTGTGCTCTGAACCCCTCACCCTCTTGACCACAGCACACCTCTCACCTTCTCTCTCTCCTGTGCTGGGCAGCCGCAGAACCGACCTGGGAGAGCAAAATAGAAAGACTGTGGGAACCGCTGTCACCTCCCCACCTCCACCCCCAGGGACCAGGAAAGCCGTTGGGCCCTGCTGGGTCAGCCAGACAGGCTCTGGATTTCTGTTCCTCTATGTTAATTAGAAAGAAGAATCTTCAGAGCCAATTTTGACTAAGAACTCCGTGTCCAATTTTCTCCTGGCCCCGATGGTGAGCAGCCCTGATCAATATTAAATCTAATTTACAACGATGGCCCCTGCGAAGTCGGCAAATGTTATGTCAACAGACCGTAATGACTGGGGCTTCCTGAGCGCACTTGTTAGCAGCGGCCACATCTGCCACCACCACTCTCTTAACCGCACCCCCCTCCCGGGCCACCTCTGGGACAACGCTTCCCCGGGTTCTCCTGCCTGCTCTTCAGGCACCGAGCCCCTGTCCTGTCCATCCTGGTGGCTCCATGGTTGCCTGATGAGCTCCAAAAGAGAAGGAGAACACAATTCATTTTTTTTTTTTCTCCCTCCCACAACCGATGAACCAAAGAAAGAAATAATTGCTACTCAGTTTGAATAATGGCACATTTTTATGAAATTTCCATAAAGACAATTTGGAAGGGAGTTTGGGGAGTAGTTCTCCACGGGGGGCCCCCACTGGTTGGCATGGTTTCATCTGTGTTTATGTGATCACAATATTCCGCGTCGTCGTTTGCATTTGCATCCCCTGGTCTCCAGGGCAAGTTCTCGAGACTCATTTGTGAGGCAATGAGTAACAGAGCTGTCATGGAGCTGGAGCGCGGCTCCCCGTCTGGAGCCTCACCTCTTCTGGGGATGCAGCCCTGCTGAAGGCTGGCCCTCGGGTTCTAGGGAGGCCGGCAGGAAGCAGGTGTTGCTCACGTTACCGTCCTTCTCCAGAGCCTCTGGGGGCTTGCATGGTTTGTGAGAAAAAGTCAAAGTTCTTTAGTGCTTTGAGACAGGGAGCTCCCGTTGTGTGCTCCAGCCAATGGGAGTCCTGTTTGTCCCAGGAGGACTTACCACCCCATCCCCATCCCAGGAATTTGGCCCAGGCTGTGTCCCCTTGACCTGAAAGATTGCTCCTTCTCCTTCTTCCCTCTTCAGAAACCAGCCTTCCATGGGGTGTCTTCCTCCAGCCCCCTCACCAGGTCACATCTTCCCTTGTTGGTTCTCGTTGCCACCTCTCCTTCCCCTCACTTGCTACTTTTTGTTGGGGGGCAATGAAATGATGAACCGTCTTCCTCTTAGTGTGAACTGCACAGGAGCAACAGCCTCATCTGTCTTACTGTCTGACCCGAGACTGAGGAGAGTGAGGGAGTGAGCCATGTGGCTATGGAGAAAGACTATTCAGCAAGTACAAAGGCCCTGTGGCCACAGCACATCTGGCCTGTCTGAAAATAGCAAAGAGGTCATCAGTGGGAGAATAGTTGTAGCTGAGGTGAGAGACATCAGGCAAGGCCGGATCAAGTAGGGCCTCCCAGGTCACCTTAGGGTCTTTGGTTTGTTGTTTGGCTCTCCTTCGTTATGATTAAGATGGCTGCTCCAGCGCCTGGCATTCTAACCTGTGGCCAAAGGAGAAGGGGAGAGCGTGGGCATGAACCCTTTCTTGAAGGCACCAGCTGGAAGAGGCACACATCATCTTCTCCCGTCAGGCAGAATTAGTCACGTGATCACGCCCAGTTGCAAGGAAGATGGGGCAGGGAGTCTCATTTTTTTGTGGCCAAGGGTGCAGAGAAAGCCCAGAGACTCTAATATGTATCTATTTTTGTTAGCGCTTCATGGTTGGACGTCGTAGTTGGCTTCATCCCCACAAACTCATATGTGTGCGATTCAAATATTTTTAAAAGAAGGGGGGAAACATCTTGGAGGAGTGTGACAGTCTCTGCCCCCAAACCACTCTTTGCAAAAGGAAGACATGAATAATCTGAAGATCCTTCTACTAATGGAATCAGTGTTCAGTGAAAGGAAGCTACAGTGAAAAAATCTCTTCACCATCAAAGTATTTCATTTTGGGAAAATATGCTGAAAATCTTTTCTTGTTCTCTGTGAAGGTGTTTATGACCCAATGAACTAAACAAAAAGCCTCATCCGCTGACAATTAACTAAGGAGCAAGACCCAGGTAGGATTAGGTTTAACTATTTCTCTCCCCTGTCATAAGGAAAAATTCTCTTTGCTACCACCTGCTCTGCAATGTAAAAATATACGATTCCCCTTGTTAAGCTGTTTTACAATGGATTCTGTCTTTATCCACCTAAAGATTCTGTACCGACATCAAATTTTGTGAAGCGTGTCTGACTGAGCTAATGATGGAAAAATCTTAAAACAAGACTAGCACAGAAAGCAGTTGTAGTTCATAAATTAAACTCACTGTCAGTCACTTCAGAAATAAATAAATGAACAATGAACTTAAGAGGTTTTTTAATTCTTGGGTCATCTAGAGGAAAGCCCTGTTCATAACATCATACAAATCATATTTTAATGCCTGGTGTTTGAGAAAGCAACAAAAGCTATGATTTAAGAAAAGAAAAAAAAAAAAAGAGAGGGGCTTTAGCCTTCTCCACACCAAAACACCACTTGGAATTGTGTATTCTTTGACAGTTAATGTTGAATGAATGAATGAACTTTGCAAAGCTCTCTGATTCCTAAGCAATAGAATCTCAGTGTTGGAAAGAAGCTTGATGATCAGGCATTTGGTCTTAATTCAGCGACAGCATCTAGTTTCAACATTTTAAGTGACGGAGGACTGTGCTGGTCCATTTTTCATTGCTAAAACACACCACCAGAGACCGCGTTAAGTTATGAAGACAAGAGGTTGATTTTGGTCCCAGGAAAATGGGCTGCATCTGGTAATGGCCCTCTTGCTGGCAGAATCCCCAAAGAGATCAGGGCATCACATGATGAGACAGGAGACATGTGTGTACATGGTCTCTCTTCTTCTTGGAATAAAGCGACCAGTGTTGAGTCATGGAGGCCTCCCTCTGGTGATCTTACCTGATCCTAAACACCTCTAGACACCCTAGTGGAACCAAGCTCCCTGTGTCGTAAGACTGCACGTGGGGATGGAGCTGCATCTGAATCCTGCAGGGCACAAACCATAGCAGAGACTGACTGACTCCATGATACTCGATTCCTTCACTTTACAGCACAGAGGGTTAGAACTCTCTTGGTTTCTTAAGTCATGCTGTAGTTTGGATGCTGAGTGTCCCCAGAGGCCTGTGTGTTAAAGGCTTGGTCCCCAGAATGTTGCTGTTGGGAGGTTATGGGACCTTTGACAGGGGAGATCCTTAGACCATTGGGGAAATGCCCTGGAGGTAACTGTGGGACCCTGGCCCTGTCCCCTCTCTCTCTGTCTTGCTTTCTAGCAGGAGGTGAGTGGCCCTGTTCCGCCACATGTCCCTTGCCGTGATGTGCTGCCCCCCACAGGCCGAAGGCAGTGGGGCCAGTGGATCAAGCCTGACAACGCAAGCTGCCTTCTGCTTCTCTGTGTCCTCAGTGTGGCCAGCAGGAGGTAAGCTTCACTGCTGTCTCCGATGGCAACCTGCCTGGTACAGGGAAGGGGGTTTGAATGCTCGCCCTTCCAAAACCCATGTGTGTCGCGGTCATCGCAGAGCTCCAAGATCACACCCATACCACTAGGTCAGCTCTGAGGACAAAGCAGGGAGAGTTAGTGCTTAGAATTTTGTCACAGCCCCCCCTCCCCCTTGCTGTCTGCGTTCACAGGAGTCGCCTAATGATAATTGTTATTAATTGCTAACGACGGTAGGATATTTAGTTATGACAGAAACTGTGCTCAGCTGTTTACATCCATTTTAATTTAATGCGCCTCTAATGCAGATGGAAGATACTTTCACCGTGCTCATTTTTAGAGATAATGGCTCAGAGAAATTCTGTCGCCTGCCCCAGGATGATTCCAGCCCTGTGACATTACATCTGGGCTTTTGACCTCCATACGGCGCGCTGCCTCTCCTGACTCATGAAATCGTCAGCAGGTCTGCCCACAGTGAGGTGGCAGGACGGGTCCCCGGGAATCCAGTGTGGCAAAGGACAGGGCAGTGGTCACCAGAAAGAAATAGGAGGAGGTCAGCAAAGGCAGCCTGGCCAACCTGTGGGTGATGGCAAGGGCCCCCAGAGGCCAAGAGCTCCGCGTGTCACAAAGATCTGGCAAAAGGCAGAAGACAGGGCAAGCCTTGTGTTTCTAAGAGGTCATCAAGTTGAAGTGATGACGATATGCCCAGTGCATCTCGATTTAAAATAAAAACAAGAGAAGGCATCAAAAATAGGTACGAAGATGTTCAATGTAGTTCTCTCTTTTTTCCCCAGGCCTGAAGACACCTGAGGGAGCCAGCAGAGGTGGAGCGTACTTACTGACCTACGAGAGCCACAGACGAGCAGGTGGTGGTGGTGGGGGGGGACACTGACAAAGGAAGTGAGTCAAGAGCCCCGTGGTGGTGACAGGTGAGGAGGGACCTGCATTCACTGAGGTCTGGAGTTGGAGGAGGCTGGACGGATCACACAGGAGGCCTAAAGTGAGGCTGGGTTGACAGAGTGGCCCAGGGGCTTCCTCTTGGGGTTGTTGGGGGGGGGCATAAAAATCCCAGAGATGAGCAGGTCTTTGGGGTGCTGATCCAGATGGCTGTGAATTTGGCTAGCAGTACTGATTTTCCGTCATTTTAAGATGACATAGACCGTAAGGCACTCCTTGATTTAACAGCAGCACTTTGGGAAAGAAAGAAATACTGAAATCAACAGACACATGGATTTTTTTTAGGCAGCTCCAGAACTCAGAAATGTTAAATGTGAAACGTCTAAGTAAATACCGCAGTGAATCGAGGAAATAGAACTCTAACCCAGCTACCCCATGAATGATTAAGACCAGAAATTTAAAAAATGAAGTGGGATGGGGAGGAGCCAAATGTATTAAGCATAATGAAGAGAGAAGCAGATCCAGCCAGCTCTCTCCTATTTCGAAGTGAGGGTATCTCCTCAGCCCCCCTCAGGAAACTGTGGGGCCTGGTCATGGCAGGCTCAGTCACTTTAGGTTGCCAAGAGTGACAAAACTAAGCTGATGCTTGGAGGGATCTGAATTTTTCACCCACCGTCATGAGCCTGAGGCTCTCCCAAAGCCGGCGACCACTGACATGGGCTCTCCATTTCTGAAGATTCCAAAGCCAAGAGAACAGGAGAACCGAGAGCTGAAAAGAGAAAGTCAAGCTTTCCCAAGAGGGCCTGGCGGTAACCACCGCTTCCATTTCCTCTAGAAGCCAGGATAAACATGCTTGTCAAATGGAAAGTACGCCAGTGGAAATGCCACTCCTTGACACCATCCTGTTGCTAAGGTAACTCCAGAGACAGAAAAATTTCAGACAAATTATTAGTATGTGCCCCTGAAGACCAGAAGACACAAACAGAAGACTTAGCTGTCAGGATAATTCTATATTACATTTTCATTTCGCATGGTTCAATTTTCTTCATAATCAATAGGATAAATTTCAGTTATTGCAAAATTAGTGTTTGGACAGGAAACACTATTCTTTGGAAGACAATGTTGCTGTGGACGTGTCATGTTAAAGGGGGGCTTTAAGCTCATCTGTGTTTCTCAAAGTACCTTCCCTTCAGCGACATAAACACTGAGCTGATTTTCTTATTAAACTTTATTATAAACAGGGGAACTAAATTTGGGATTGTCACCAAGTCTGTGTGAGGGGCACGCAGTTGTTTTCTTTCTGTAGAGTAGCCAGAGACTTGCTTGACAAAGTTGAATGTTCTAGTCTAGTTTTTTTTTTTTTTTTTTTTTTTTCGTGTTTGCTGGACATTTTCACAAAAGGGTCCCAGGATGTCTGAAGCCAAGTTTACCCCAAAACCAGGACTAAGAGTTAAGACTTGGGATGTGGAGAGTGTTCTTTGAGGTCTTTGCATTGTAAGGACCTCAGAAGAACAGACTTTCAATGATCGTTTGGAAACTTGAATGTTTTAATTAGGAGAAAGAATAAAGGGGGAGAGGGAGAGGGAGGGGGAGGGGGGGAGAGAGAGAGAGAGAGAGAGAGAGAGAGAGAGAGAGAGAGAATACAGACACAAGCTGAGCATAGGACAGATAAACAACTATTATTAGGGTTCCTTTCTCTAAAAGTGAGGAGCAAAATCTATGAAGCCACAAAATCTCCCTTTCCTGTTCTCTCTGAAAGCTCAATCTGATGTCTGTTTTTGCTGATGAACATCACAAGCTTCTTTCATTTCACAAGGTCCCCCAAAGTCTGCCTTCGTTCAAGGTAAGACGTGAGAGACACCCGAGGTATCCTCCACAGGGATTCAAAGAACCCGTGTGCTTGTTCCAGACACAATGAGCTCAGGCAGAAGGTGGTGTGACGATATCAATTATTCTCACTGAATAGCATTGCTACCCCCTTTTCGTGTGTCTTTTTGGAATAAGAATGTACGCTGCCCTTATTAATCCTACAAAATTACTTTTTTTTTTTTCCTGGTCCTTAGGAAATCTAGCAAATGCAGACAGTTTCAGCGAGTTAGCAACAGCTACAAAAAAAAAAAAAAATCTAATTTCCACTTGAGCAGCTCTGAGGTTAGGTCAGCAGAAAAAAAAAATTAAAAAGGCCCACAGTAGCTTGTGTTGATGAATATTTTATAAGTTCTACCATCTAATAAAAGATGTATTTAAAAATGGGTAGGATGCTGGTTAAGAAAATGTCATATTATTTAATTATGATGTAGATAAAAGTTGAGTTTCGGGTGTAATGAGAGGATCAAGACAAGCTTGATTTGGGGCCTTTAGACTCTCCGTCCTGTTCGCCACAGATCTTCTGTCATGGCTCCAGCTGCTGACTTCCACAATCAATCAGGCAGCGGGGTGATTACAGAGCTTGACCCATGTGGAGATTATTTAGTGGCCTCCATGGGCAGGAGAAATCTTTAAAAAAGCTTCTAATTAACACACCCAGTCCATGAAATTGCATACCTCATTATTGGAATCAGGGCCAGAAAAGAACCCCAAATGACATGTTGGCAATATGTGGGGCTTATTACCCACAGAGTTTAGAATTGTACTCATGATGATGATGATGATGGTGATGATGAAGAAGAAGAAGACAATGACAACCCTACAAATAGCAGCAATCATTCATTGAGCACTTATTATGCACCAGGCCTAGTGCTAATTTGTTTTACATGTCCCATTCCTTCTAGCCTTCACAACTCCATGAGATAGGTATTATTATTATCTTTTTTTTTAATAGCTAAGGAAAATGAAACCTCAGTTCTCCTAGATAGCAAGTAATTGAGTTGACTCTAAAGTCAACCGGCTATTCTGGAATGAAGGCCCCAAATCCCACTTCTTTCCAATAAAACCACATTTTATTTTTTATTTTTTTAATGTGGCCAATGGAAAGATGACAAGTATTCATAAAAGAAATTAAAATACTATTTTTTTCCCAATCAGCTCATATTCCTTAGACCATTGAGAGGAGCCAACCCAGATCCTTCTAGCTGTTTCCATGGAAGGTGGAGTTATCATCCCAATTTTAGCCCCAGCTCCAGCCTTAACAGGCTGTGTGACCTTGTCAAATCACTTCACCTCTCTCTGTTTTAGTAGCTTGTTCTCCTAAAGTAATACTTGCCTCTCTCTCCTTGCAGGGTTGTGTTGAAGAACAAATGTGATAATGTACCTGAAAGCTTTTGGAAGAGCTTCAAGTGTTATGTAAATGAAAGGTGGTAATTAAAAACCTCCAGAGAAGGGCAGCCTATCTCAGTCATCAATTATCATGTTTTCTTCCTTGTCAGGAAACCTATATTTTTCATGCTTCTTGGGGGTATAGATAGCTCTCTGCAAAATTTTTTTTTGTTTGGGAAATGTGTGAAGAAAAGGATCATCCTGACAGCTCAAAACCTATTTATGATAAGAAATCACCACATATAAATTGACGAGACCAAAGGCAGATGCAGTCTCATGTGAAATTGTGAAAATTCATACCTCCATTTATTGGTTTTTGTATTTAGTTATAAGGAGATGGAATATTTAACGGGCATAACACACACAAAGCTCAACTCTTTAAATATAAGAAAGTGGATAGAAATTGACTTATTACCTAGAAAAACAGAAAAAGACTTCTGGGGGGAAAAAAAAAACCCCATGAAAAATAGGAGCATCAATCAAAAGGCTTGGTATGTTCCCAAACACTGGGAACTTGGATACGGGGACACACCTGGAAAATCTGAACTCATTCTTTGTACATATTATATTTTTGATGAAAGTTAGTTATATTTCTGAATGAAAAACCAAAATGGAATTAGGAAGGAGCCTTGCTCCTGAGATAGCCGGAGGGCACAGTGGCTCCTCTTGGCTTTAGGAACACTCGGCCTGGAATTCCAACTCGGCTGCTCATAAGGAACTTCTGCTTCTACGGAGCCATGGCATATGAACTACCCCGTGTCCTAGGCATTGCGTGGCTGGACACTGAATAACGTCGTCTGAATAAGACTGGTCAATGTAACATTTATGTCTAACTGCCACAGAATGTCTTCCTTGGGTGTGGAGCTGAGGGTCGAACCTAGGGCCTGGTGCGTGCTAGACAAGCCCACTACTACTGAGCCACATCCCCAGGCTTAACTGCCGTGGACTTTCTAAACTTTCCATCGGTCATATGACCTTTCAGCACAGATAAATAGGGACATGTACCATTTTGAGCTTCATCTTCTCATTTTTCTTGCCAAAGATGCTCACGGAAAGCAAATGGGATTGACTGGGTCGTTGAGAAGTTGAGTTGGAGAAAGGCAAGACAGTACCTGGATGATTAGCTCTATCCAGGGAAGGAAATCCAGAGCTCACCACTTGAAGCATGCTCAGGAGTACGGAATTTAAGGTCTAAGATGACTGGGAAGGTTAAATCTGTTGGGGATGGCACAACACTGACGTTAAACCACGTGGATGTCCTTAATTAGCTACCGGGAATTGGTGTGTGCCACAAAGTGGAAAGGGAGTCAAACCTTTGACTCAGAGCTGTCCAGAACTTACCAACTTCCATGGAGAGCCTCAGTTCCATAATTTATTTTCAGATCTAAGCTGCATGGTTAGAGAGCTTTAACTTAGCACGATTGGCCCCTCGCTAAGCTTGTTTTTAGTGATCTAGGTTCAGCATCTTGTCATTAGCCTCTATTGAGGGATGGTGAAAGATGTGACCCTGTGGTTCTGTCTGTGGCAGGGACCCTGTCCTTCCCAGAGTGCTCCCTGACCATGTGCTTGTGGCTCTCAGACCTCTCCTCTATACTGTGAGTAGAGATTTTTTTGGGCACAGTTTAGTATCACTTAATGAAGAGGAGACTTTCTGACACATGCGTTGTTAGGTGATCTTATCATTCTGTGAACTTCGTAGAGGTCACAAAGGTATAGCCTACGTCACACCTGAGCTATAGGGTGCATGTGTAAAGAGTAAGCGCACGCACATGTACACATACCAGACATATACACATATAATGGTGTATTCTGTTGCTCTTAAGCTAATGATGAATAAAACAACATGAGTTTAAATCAAGCAAGAGAGAAAAATATATGATCAAGAGATGTGGTAAACACGAAGAAGGATGAGTTGCTACCGGTAAAGTCTGGCATACTGTTTTATGTGAACTCTTATAAAAATTTTTTTAGATGTTGATGGACCTTTATTTTATTCACTTATTTATACATGATGCTGAGAACTGAACCCTGCACCTCCCACATGCTAGATAAGTGCCACCCTACCACGGAGCCCCAACTCTAGCCTATAGTGAACTTTATTATAAGTACAAGGAGTCCACTCTAAAATTACGATAAAGCTGGGTGCAGGGACACATGCCTGTCATCCAAATGGCTCAGGAGGCGGAGACAAGAGGATCCCAAGTTCAAGGTCAGCCTCAGCAACTTAGAGAGGCCCTAAGCAACTTAGCGAGATTCTATCCAAAATAAAACGATCTGGGGATGTGGCTCAGGGGTTAAGTGCCCTTGAGTTTGAATCCTTGGTACGAAAATGCATAAATAAATATTATGATAAAAAGTACACTCATAAATATAGTTGTTTATTTTTATTATCAAGTATTATGTATTTTACTTCATCATACCTGTTATACTTTCACGATTGGCAGTGCAGTAGGTATGTTAACTCGAGCATTAGCACCAACATGTGAACAATGTGTTGTCTACCCTATTGCCACCAGGAAGATGTCACTCATGAGAATTTTGGAGCTTCCCTCTAATCTTATGGGACCGCCATCACACATGCAGTCTGCTTTGACCAAAGTGGTGCACAACTGTAACCAGGCATAACCATATCATATCCTACATGGTAATGTCGACTGGCTCTAGATAACTACAGAACCAGATCTGCTACGTTATGTGCCTGGCCTCCCCTCTTGCCTTTAGCCTCCTGGCCTCCTGCTCCTGCAACACTAAATATACAGACACTGTGCACTCAGCCTGTGGAGTCTTCCCACGTTCGTCTTCTCAAATCACTCATTTTCCAACCTCAGCTCAATGTTTATCCTCTAAGATTTTTGCTCCCGAAAGCGGGCTTAAGAGCTCTGTTGCTTGCTCATGTCCTAATTCACATGACGCCTTTCCTGTTTCATCAGCTCTTTTGTCTAGAGAGGTCTGCCTCCTTTCCAGACGCAAGCCCCTTGGAAGGCAGGGTAGGTTCCCCCACATCTGCAACCCCAGGGTCCTCTGCAGGACCCCGACAGTTGCTGCTCCTCTCCTCCCTGGTGCATGTACCCTGCCCCCTTCCCTGCTGTCTTTATCCTTCTGGCCCTCGTCTTCAAAATGGCTTCTCAAGGCCTGGGAGAGCTGGGAAGGCCAGCTTTGACACATTTGAAACAAAGAGGTGCCCTCTCTCAGATGGAAGTGCCTGTCCAGAAATTCACCTCCGTTCTGACTTTGTGTGACATTTCCCATCAGGGACAACATGACGAGTTGTCTTTTTGAGTGCTTCTTTAGGCCACGTCTATTAATGCCAAGTCTATTAATGAGATTTTGTTTAGTCCAGCGTGAGTCAGAAGCCGAGGGTGTCTGCTCACAAATGTGCATTAGAAGAAGAACAGGGCTTGACTGGTAAGTGGCAGCCCCATCTTTAGGGCTGAGGTAATTTTCCAAAGCTGATTTTCTTAGTGTTCAGCAAAGTGGAATGTAATTTTAATTTGCAAGAAGAACTTTGGCTTCCATGAAACATAACTATCAGCTTTTTTTTTTTTTTTTCCCTCTCAAAGCATTCTTCACAATGATGCCAGGGAGGTCAGAATGGAACCATTAGAGATACAAACAAATTTAATAAAAGCAAGACTCAAAACAAATTAAAAAGTCTGTTCTGGAATTTTATTTTACAACTTAGGGGGGTGGGGGTAGGGGTTTGGTGGTACCAAAGAATTCAGTAAATTGTTTTCATTTAATGATGTCCAAATGCTCATTTAATATAAATGCAAGAGTAAAACATCACAGGAATGTATATTTAAAGATATTACAAAGCCAATTTGAATAAAGTTTTAGCTCTCCAAGCGTTCGAAGGCATCAAAGACATTTATCTCCTTGCAGAGGGTACTTTATGCAGAGGATTCAAATTGGCAAAACTTTTTAATTGGTTCACTTCTACAGTGCCACACATAAAAAGTTTATGGAGGCAACAATTCATTAGACACTGCAACATCAGACCAGGACATCAACTATTTATAACACTGCCTGCCACTCAGACATGCAGCCACGTCAGGACGAGATATGAAAATTTACCAAGCGCAGAGATTTTTGTTAACCATTCATTTCCTTTTGTAAAGTTGAGAGCCAGATGAAACACACCGCTTTACCTTGGTCTTCCTAAGTCAAATAGGAAGTGTAGGTGAGTGTACTCTTCAGATATCCAGCATCATGGAAAGACCATCAACTCCAATGTCAATAAGCGAACCACACTTAAACGCATGGATGATGGGAATCCTTCATTCTCTGGGCTCTTTCTTCTTCTTCCTCCAGCCACATGCCCTCCAAAATGTCTGGAGTACCATTCACACAAGGGTAAAGGACGGCATAGTGCTTTCATTTTGGGATTCTTCTCTGAAACATTATTTCTAAGTACAGGGCTGGGAGGAATAGTTTAGAGATGATTTAGTCATCTATACAAGTAGGAGTGAGGGCCAGGGCTCTCCATGGACTATGGAAAGGGGGGCTTTGGCACATCACAGATGGCAACAGAATTCTGATACAGGGAGACATTGTTTTGTAAAGAGCAACCTTCTGTACTTTTTTCTACCATTTTTTTTTAAACAGAGAGGGAAAAACAAAGAATAGCCTATGAAAAGCTAAGCATCATAATAAAACCACAGACATTTACAGAAGTTATAAGAAGTCCTTTTATTTAGCAAAAGATTAGGACTGAGGACAGCTTCTCTTATTTTTTTTTCCACTTTATAGAGACAATGGTCTAGGAATTGGGACCAAAGCAGCTAATGTGATTAGAACTGGGGGTCTCTTTAGCCCAAGAGGACTGGCGCTTTGCTAGGGGAGCAGAGGCAAGAGAGGGTCTCAGCTTGAATGTTAAAAGAAATCAGAGCCAGCATCTCCCTTAGATACAACATCAATATCCAGGGCCCATAGTTTTTTATCATGTGACTTTTTTCTTTGAATGTATCAAGGGATTCTGGTGTGTTAGGGGGAGAGAGGGGGGGAGGGAGGGAGAGAAACTGCAGAATAAAATTGAAATTATGATGTATATATGAATATACCACAGTGAACTCCACCTTTGATGCATATCTATAAACACCAATGGAAAAAAAAACAATATATAAATAGAAAGGAGACCACTAGAGTATAAGAAAGGGAATGGGGGAGGAAGGCAGAGAGGGAAATAAGAAGCCCGGGACTGAAATGAAGCAAATTATATTCCATGCATGTATGATTATGTCAAAATGAACCTCAAGTGTTATATATAACTATACTGCACTAATAAAAAAATTTTAAAACAAAAGAAGAGAGAGAGAGAGAGAGAGAGAGAGAAAGAGATTCGCTCTTCTTTTTTTTTTGGTCGCACATCCTGCTCTTAGCTGGGGTTGCTCAGGGAATTGCTTCCCTAGGTCCAGCACACAAAATCCTGAAATGTGCTATGCCCAGGAAATGTGCTGAGCAGCGATGCGGTGGGGTGGAAGAGTCCTATTGCCTCCTGTCCTAGCCCACCCATCACAGGGTGTGATGGAGCGTGGAGGGCTCTGCCCTGTTCTGTGAGGAGGTGCAGTGGTGTGGAGCACATTTACTGTATAGTAAGTTAATGAAGATTAAAATCATCAGAATAAAAGGAAGGTTAATTGAGCACCTACTGTGCACTGAGTCCTATGCTAGGGGTTTACATGCAATAACATATCACTACCGAATCCTCATTTTTACCCCTAAAGATCGGCATAACAAACCCCATCTCATAGAATCCAACAGCAAGGCTCGGAGATGCAGAGGGACTTGTCTAAGTTGTACAGTGAGCACAGAGGAAGCCAGACTTCAAACCCAAGTCTGCATGGCCTTGCTCCTGGCCTTGTGGCATTTGGAGGCTATCTCTGACCACAGTCCTTCAACCTCTCAGGGGCTCAGTTTCTTTACCTATTGATTCCCTTTTGTGTGTCTCTCTACCCTGGGGTGTCCTCTGGCTACTGCAGTGTGTTAAAACTCAGGGCCAATCAGAAGTGCTAAGGAGTCCCATTACATGCAGGCTCCCCACTCGCCCACCCTTGCTGGGGGCTTCCTTCTTGCCCTCTCTCATTATTCCCATTTGCTCTTGGTATTTCCCCAGATCACCTACTAAATACCCATGACCTTGTCTTAGGAATTGATTTGGAGAATTCAAACGAAGACCACCTCTTACCCTACGAAGGTCTTGTATCTGCAGCCGATGGTAGAATTATGCAGTATTAGAATGAAAAATCAAGGCAGAAGAGACAGGCCCGTTGCAGATATCTGAAGGCACAGGGAACTCTGAAGCCATGTGTTGCTTTTGTGCACAGACCCAAGAGGAGGTTTTAGATGAATACGGACGTCTCCCTGCACCTAGCACCATGGCCTTGCACAGAAACATTTTCTCATGTTTACCTATGTCTCTAAGCCTACCAACTTCAGTTGGTAGGCTTCCAGTTGACTAACTCATGTGGGAATAGCTTCTGAACAATAAAATGAAGTTTAAACTTGACCGCATGCCCCGTTCGTTGATGCTGCCCCAAACCAAAGAGGCTGAATAAGAAATGATACGAAGAAAGATGAGCTTGCTACATCTCACACTGGAGATGTGCGGCTCCATTTGCATTTTGGTTTCCTACTCAGATTCTGCCACGTTATAGCTAAGTCACGACGTTCCCTTCCTTGAACAAATTAAAACGCAATTGGGTAAAGAGACATCTAGAATACCAGGCAAGCGTGAAGGTGCAAGAGATCAGCTGGGCCTTGCCCACGGAGCTGAGCGCCTGTGAGCATCCAATTTCCTTCCCATCCTTTGAATTTGCTGTTATTATTAAGTAGAGTAAATTCAAGTGGTAGTTCATTAGTTGGGATAAATGGGCGTATCTGTAGGGAAGAAAATTTGGATAAAAGAAGAAAAGACTGCGTGTATGTAGAAATGACATCAGGGTCCTGCTGATAATGAAAAAAGAAATAACTTCTTCTGTGATTCTTGCTTTCCTATCATTACCGGAGAAGGAATACTGCCAGCATTGAGCCTCATATTTAGTTTTCCAAAGATCTTCTGCTGATGCGACAATAGCTCATGTACACCCCGCATTCTGCATGCAGGTTAGGGTTATCCCTTCTCTTTCCTTTGGCTTCGCCCCTCCAATATTCTCAGATTCACAGTTAGTTATAAAGGAGATTTGTGGTTCTGAAATATCCTCTTATTTTCTTCCCTTCTACTAATGAGTTGTATGAAATAAGTATGATTTTCCTAATGCTCATTTTAGTGTCAGAAATATAGAATTTAGCAAGGAGCATCAAAGCACTATTAATGCTGTAATTTAGTGACAAAATACCTCTCAGTTTTCGAGTGCCTCTTGCTATATTTCTTCATTTCAAAGGATTTATTGTATTATTTCCTTGGCTGTAATGGCCGGGTTCTAGTGTAATAGGCTTATTTTGATATTTTCTCCACAGTTTAAGTTATTTCAATAATAACTAACTCCACCTTGAATGACGCTCAGCGAATAGGAAAACAGTGGGGGGTCCCATTTTACTTTTTTTCCTTCTCAGCACCTTCAGGGGGTCATTTCATCCTTGACAAGAGTGTGTGGTGTCTGAATACTGACTGGGATCAGTCAGTATTCAGAAAACTGTGTCTCTTGGATAGGTCTCCCTGGCCACCTAGCCAAGTTTATTTTATTTTATTTTTTTCAAAAGTTTGAACTAAGGTGTCAATGTCAGCCATGAAAACAAATTTGTGACACAGATTCCCAGAATTAAGCAAGTGCTTGAAGTATTGTGGTTTCTAACTACTGGCTAAATTGGAATTTGAACATAAGAGAAGGAGAAACACAATTTGACAAAATTCTTGCTTCTTCATCGTCTTTCAAATATTCTACTCTTGGCTCTGTGAATTGCTTCGGATTTTACTGGCACGGGATATCAACAGCAGGCAGATAGGTAATAAACTTGATTCGGTCTTTTGTAACTGGCAAATAGATGTAGCATGTCTGAACATCTTTTCTGGGATTCCTGGAGGGGTGGAACAGAGAGATGTTAACTACGCTCCTGAAGAAGCATTAAAGGTGATTTTTCCTACTACCCAGCTTTATGGACCCATGTTTATGCCCTGGGAAGTTTCAGTGATGGAATTGAACTGTGTATGTCTATCCCAAGGAGGCTAAGCAGAAACCATTCAGCTCCAGGGGCCATTGGAAATATCCTGAAAATAATTTATATTTTCAGGCATCCAAAATTTTGAGAAGTCAAAATTCTGTAGGCAATAAAACTGGGTAATTAAGAGTCCTTGAAACAGACTGGATATCTTTGGAATTTCCTTTTATTGCAAATATATAATAACGTGTACACGGAAGTTTTAACAAAGACCCCAAATTTTTACATTATGATACATATCCTTTCTCTGTATTCAATTTGTTTTTCAAATCAGTCATTGATTAGAAGCAATAATATTCTCAGGACCAGTGGTGATACTTTTTCCTGGTCTGCTATCTCAGAAACATTCTTCAGGTGAACCAAGTGTCACTGGGCTATAGAAGGAGAGACTCTTTAACTCAAGAATTTACCCTTGAGTGGTGATATCACAGTGGCAATAACCTCCTACCTGTCTAACTTCCACTATTGACTCCTGGACTATTCTCAACACTTTGGCCAGAGTCATTCTTCTAAATAAAGTCAGATAAATCACTCTGGTACTCAAAATCTCCAATGGCAACTTATTTCCTTTGGAATAAGCAAGGCATGTGACTTGCTTTCCAAGTTATTGCAGTTACAGTTTTACCAAACGTTTTGTGGCTGAAGATCACATGATCTCCAGCTTTCTGGCTTGAGTTGTCTATTTCTCTTCTAATTGTAAATTGGTAACACGTATTTTACATTTTAAGATAATTTAACATTAAGTTCTTACCTTATATTAGCTAATATAGTACTTGTTATTCTTAAAAGAAAACCATACATCTCTGTGGCTTCAAATGGTACAAGGTTACTTCTTGCTGCCCTGGTCCTTAAAGTACGTCTTAGTGGACAGCCTGCCAAATGGTCAATCAGAAACCCAGATTCCCTCACTCTTGTGGATTCTCCCTCTAAGGTTTTAGAGTGTCCCCATTAAGCCAGGGCATGGGAGAAAGTAAGATGGAAGACTGCTACAAGTCTTTACAGACATACAGTTTTCTTTCCACATTCCGCTGGCCAGCACTGAATCATTTGGTCACACCTACCTATAAGGAATGCTGTGAAAAGCCATCTAAGAGCCTAGGAGGAACAGGAAATGGTATTGTTGATCAACTAGTCGGCTCTGCCATACCTACCTACCATTCTTTCCCTTAGTTATTAGGCCATATGACTAATCATATTTTTTTTTTCTCATTTCCCACTGGTTTAGGACTTGGTCTGTTTTAGTTAGCTTTGTGTCCTGGTGACAAAAGAACGTGAGAAGAATAACGTAGAAGAGGAAAAGTTTATTTTGTTTCATGGTTTCAGAGATCTCAGTACCTAGACGGTCGACTCCATTACTCTAGGCCCAAGGTGAGACAGAACATCATGGCAGAAGAGCATGGGGAGGAAAACAGCGCATGGTACGCCCACCGAGAATCAGAGAGAGCGTCACTTACCAGGGACAAAATATAGACCTCAAAGACACGTCCCTAGTGACCTATGTTCTCCAGCCAACCCTACGTGCCTAAGGCTACTGCCCAGTAAATCCACATCACAGGATTAATCTGCTGATTGGGTTACATTTCTCATAATCTCATCATTTCACCTCTGAAAATTTTTGCATTTTCTCATACAGGAGTTCTTGAGGGATATACTTCAATCTAAACCGAACCATGCTCCTGCGTAGCCATCATGCTTGGATGTTGTGATATATTCTCTTTGGACAGAAGGGAAGGACATAGTCTCTTGGGGTTATATACACCTGGGTTTACATCATAACTGGGGTGCTTACTAGTCACATGCCTTTAAGTTATTTAACTTCTCCTCCCATCAACATCTTCATCTGTCAAGATGCCTTATAAGATGATTTAGTAAGAATTATGTATTAGAAAGCAGAATAATAGAGGGTAAGAGCATGGGTTCTGGAGTAGGACTGTGTGGGTTGAAATCTTGGCTCATTGTTTTAGGTGATGGATGAGCTTCAATTTTCTCATCTGCAAAATGGAGGTCACAATATCATCTGTCTCACAGAAGTTTGGAAGGGTTATTCAGTGAGTCAGTACATGCAAGATACTCACACTGGTGCTTGAAACATAGAGCAAGAGGCATCTAAGGGTTAACCTTAATCCAAAGTATCTGGTACATACTACAGGCTCTTGGTAAGGGTTTTTCTTTCCAAGTTGTTGCTACTTTGGTTTATTCTTTCAAGTAACTTTCAAAGACTGAAAACACCCAAAGGACTCCCCAAAGGGCTTACAAGCATGGGATTTCAAGCATCTTAATGGGACATCAAGGAGCTGATTGTGTAGAAAGCCCTTGTCACATGACCACTTGCTTTGATAACTTCAATGCTGGTTCTGGGTCCTGGAGGTAATTGCCAAGAGAGGACATTTACCCAAGGCTCTTTGAAGTGATTTTTAAAAATGTGTGATGTGAGGTTAAATAGCACATGACTCATTACCAATTTAGGGTGCACAATGGAGAGGGGAGGTTATTCAGGGTACCAGGCTCATCTTAGTAGAAGATTACAGTCTGAAAAATTGTTTAAAGAGAAATATAATTAGAATAATGGGACAACATAATGGGAAATCAATGCTATTAATGTAACTGCTAATTACTGAATTAGAACATTTATCCAAATCCCTTCTCCTTAAAAGTAAAAAACATGAAATTAAGTCACTGCAGTAGAGAATTCATGTAGGGGGATTCAGGGATTTTGGATTACTTTGAAAAATCTGCTCTGAACAATTTGCTATTGTACCAAATGTTAAGCTGGATCCTCCTGGTTTCAGGGAGCAGTTTGAAGTGGAGGACTTATGTTCTTATAGGTTCTGGGCAGTAAAGAATGTCCTAATCCCGTTTGAAATGGACATTTTGCTCCTGATCTTGGAAGCGTTGGTTTGTTGAATGTGGATCTTTTCGAAAATATCACAAAGCTGGACTTCTGAGTGCTGTGAATACCTTCTAGGGAGGTGAGGTAAAGGGCTTGTACTGATTTGGGATTGTTTGGAGTGAAGTAGACAGTGCGGCATTCCTGGCAGATAGACCTTTGTCCCACTTAAGAAGAGGGGATAGAACTGGGGTCAAAGGCCAAGTGTTCTGATTTGAATTATCTGGGTACAGTAAGATGATGGTTTTCTTGGTGTCAGTGGGAGTTTATGTTGGAGCCCAGGGTGTACCAGCTGGGTTGATGGGAAGGCCAAAAGTAAGGTGTAGAGCCAGGAACCAAGAGCAAGAGGCTTAGAACCGCAAGATAACAGGAAAGGAAGGAGATTTGTTTTTTAATTGTAGAAAAATATAATAAAATTTGCAATGTTAACACAATTTATTTTATTTTATTTTTTTTATTAGTTGATCATGACAATACAATGATCTTGACATAACACATTTTAAATGTATAATTTAGCAACATTAATTACTTTTACAATCTTGCATAACTGTCACTGTTACCTATTTCCAAAACTTTTCCATCACCCCAAACAGAAACTCTGTAACTATAAAGAACAATTTTTTCATTTTCTCTTTTTCCCCAGCCCTTGATAATCTCTGATGTTGTGGTTTAGATATTAGGTGTTCCCCAAAATCTCATGTATGAGAAAAATGCAAGAACATTAAGAGGTGAAACGATTAGGTTTGAGAGGTGTAACTTAATCACTGATGAGGATGAACTGAGTGATAACTGTAGGCAGGTAGGGTGTGGCTGGAGAAGGCAGATCACTGGGGATGTGTCTTTGAGGTATATACTTTGTCCCAGGTGAGCAAAGTGCTCTCTCTTTGCTTCCTGATTGCCACGTCCTGAGCTGCTTTTTCCCACCAGGCCCTTCTGCCATGATGTTCTACCTCACCTTGGTTCCAGAGCAAAGGAGTTAGCTGTCTATGGACTAAGACCTCTGAAAATGTAAGCTTCAAATAAATTTTGCTTCATCTGCATTGTTCTTGTCAGGTCTTTTGGTCACAGCAGTGAAAAGCTGACTAGAACATCTGGTCTACCTTTTGTTCTTATGCGTTTTCCCATTTTAACTAACTCATTCATCATCCTTTTGTCTGACCTATTTTAGCATAATGTTTTCAAGGTTCATTCATGATATAGTATATCAGAATTTCTTGATTTAAAGGTTGAATAATATTCCTGAGTGTGAGTGTGTGTGTGTGTGTGTGGGGGGTTGTGTGCATGCCACATTTGGTTCACTTATTCATCTGCCAATGGACATTTGGGTTGTTTTCGCCCTTTGGCTTCTGTGAATCACACTGCAATGAACCTTGGTATACAAGTGCCTGTTTGAATCTCTATTTTCCATTCTTCTGTGTATTTACCTGGGAGTGGGATTGCTAAGTCATATGGTAATTCTGTGTTTTGCCTTTTGAGGAATAGCTAAATTGTTTTCCTGGAGTTGTTTTTGAGACCTGGGAAGCAGGGTCAGGTATATAGATTGGGGATGAGGACTGATACTAGGAAGTGGAGCAAAGGGGTGGAATCTATGTCTCATATAGAGAGCAGAAGCTGTCTCCCGAGAATCCTGAGTTTCTCTGACTATCTTGGCCAGCATGGTGGGAGTGTGCCAAGTGGCATTTTATGTGCACCCGGAGCACCTCCAGATATGTAGACATGGGACAAAGATCAAGAAACCAGAAACATATGGAGGCAGAGTCTATGGGATGTGTGCTGAAGCTTCCGGGGTAAAGTTCAGCTGAGTTAAGGTTAAGTCTTTCCTCTAATCCCAGGAGACCTGGGGGAATCTGGTCAGACTCAGTTAAGAAGTGTGAGGAGCAGACACAGATAGTTGGACCAGGAGGCTGTGCACTAATTCAACACTCAGATGGTATTTGAGTTAAAGTCACTCTAGGTGCCCATACTAATTGTGGGACAGCTATTTCCAGATGACACATGGTGGTCAAAATGGCAGGTTTTTTTATTGTCTCTTTTCCCACCCTCTGTTGAGGCAACTCAAAGCAGCCTTATCTACCCCAAGAGAACAGGAGCTGGGCCCAGCACTTACTTGTATCACCCAGCAACAGGGTTTAAGAGGATCATCTAGGATATCTTTTTCTTCTTTTTTATGTGGTTCCTTTACCAGAAACTTCAATATCACCTGGGGATGCTTTAGATCACTGGTTCTCAAACTGGAATTCATACAACTAGAAGACGCTAATACAGATTGTGGAGCTCTGCCCCTAGACTCTGTAATTCAGTAGGTCTAGGTAACAGTCCAGAATTTGCATTTCTAAATTCTCAATTGTCATCTGTGGGCTTGCATTTGGCTTGTGGGATCACAACTATAGCATCTCAGAGACAGTCCCAGAAGCACTTTTCTGTTGTTTAAACACCCATAGGAATTCATCCAGGCGGTTAGTCTAGTTAATATGCATCTTCTGAATGGAGTGGTCTGAGAGTTCAGTATTCCTTACACATCTCAGATGATGCAGAGCCCCACTGGTCCTTGAACTACACCTTTAAGAGAGAATCTAAAAGCTGTCTGCATATTGGAATCACCTCCAGGAGGTTTTCAGACATCACAGTGCCTGGTTCTTACCCCAGAGGTTCTGATTTAATTGGTCTTGAGTGGGACCTGGGATTCAGATTTTGAGAAAGTTACTCCTGGGATTCTGACTTGTGACCAGGGTTGAGCGCATTGTCCATTGTCCTATTTCTTGCCTGTGTGTTCTCCTTCCTGCTTTCTCTCTAAACACTTCTGCTTGAAGCTTGCAACTAGTCGATCTCTCATTTATCATTCAAATTGCCTCCAGATTAAGTTTTCTAAAGCTGATTCTAAACGGACTTCTCCTTTTTCAAAAAGAGATTCCTCAACTCCCCACACCCTCCAGGAGTCAAAGCCATCTTATGGTCCACCTTTTATCTTCTTTGGGGCTGTTCCAATCTGCTCTTCCACCACAGTTACTTCTGGACTGAGCCCTGCGTCTTTAGAAAGCGTAAATGAATCTCTGTCCTCTAAGTACACTAGCTTTTCCTATCTCTCAGCTTTTGCTTGGGTTGATTCTCTAACTGGTTGATCTTTTCTATGTACAGGTATCTGTCACTCAAGGGCCATCTCTGCCTTTACTTATTCTGACAGCTTCCCCTGATCTCCCTATAGCTCATGTAATCCTTTTCCCTCTAGTACTTTCTTTTGCTATTCTTAAAGCACTTATTTTTATCCCTTGTATTTCTGGCATTTACCTTCATTTACCCTTCTTTCTGGATTGTAAACTCTTTGGGGCCAGAGCCTCTTGTTGCTCATCCTTGTGTCCCTGGTATGTCCTATACCTTGCCTGGCACATAGCAAGTCCACAAAAGATTCGATAAGTCGTATCCAATCAAGTCATTTCCTTCAATGTTATTAATTCTATTTTGACCACTCTGCCATATGCTGACATTTTAATCTCACTGCCTGACATTTAGTACATCCTTAGGGATTTTGGCTAAATAAATGCTTTTCAGAAAGCTCCAAATCTTCTTTATGCAGATGCAGTGTGGTGTCTATGGTGTCTTCCTAAGTTGGCCATGTTTTCATTGTTCACTCTTTGTTTTAGTTTGTGAGGATTTTGATTTCCTTGGGTCCTGAGACAGTGTGGGATCCTACAGCAAGCCAGAGGCCACATTCATCTCACTTTCAAGAAACTCATTATGTCCCTAAAAGCTTTGGAATGCAGTGGTAATGAGACAGACATCCAGGAAGCAGATCTAGCAGTGAGCCCTCCTTGCTGTCCGGGTAGGAACTCTGTTAAGTGGGTGATGGGACTTGGAAGGTAATGATGTTTCTGGCAATTAAATTGTGTCCTCAGCAGTCACTTGCAATCCTGTAGGAACAATTATAAGGAATCCCCTCTCATTTGGCACAATGAGATATGAACATTTTCTAACTGGCTAATTAGTGTAGTTATCATATTTTAGCCAAAAATGTCAATGTGTAGGGTTTAATTAGTCTGCCCTAGGATTATAAGATAACTTCCTAGTTTAGTCAGTCCGTCAGCATTTTCAAAATTTGGGAAGATGCCAAGAACTGTCACCTACCTACACACTTGCATAAACTTTTAAGCAATTCTAGAAAAAGTACTTCATGGAGGAAATAAAGTTTCCAGATATAAAAGTCCTGAGTTAGATGTAAAGAGAAGTTGTGATCGAAGGAATATGTAATTAGCGGGCAGTGGAGAGAAACCAGGACTTGATGTTCTGTTGTTTTTTAATTTCTACTTTCAGAACATGGGTGGTTCAGACAAGGCAGCCTCTGATTTAGACTTCTGAGTTTTCCAGTAGTGGCATCTGATTCCAACAGGTTAAGCTACATGGCAATTTATTGGCAGGATATTTGGTAAAGCTTTGAATTAAAGAAGCCTCTTAATAGTTTGGCCAGGCAAAGTAGGGACCAGAGAAGTTTCTGGGACATAGATCATAGGAATCAATGGACATTGTCTTCAAGATTTTGCTTGTGGGATGAATGTGTTGCAAGTAGTTTCAGTTCTTTTGGTTTTCCAGAGAAAAATCTGCCTTGGCTTATTTAAGGTCATGAAATGGGTTAAAGAATGTCTCCTCCAAAATTCATGTCCACTTGGAACCTCAGAATGTGATCTTATCTGGAATAAAGGTCTTTGCAGATACATCTAAAATTTAAAGGTTTGAGATGAAAGTAGGCTGGGTTCGTTGGGCCTTACATCTGATGAGTGTATCCTTTATCAGAGACAGAAAAGGAGGAGACAGAAGGATATAGAAAAGAGGATGTGACATGTTGGCAGATAGTGAAGTGATTTTCTGCTGGCGATCATCTTAAATTGAAAGCTAGACACAGGATAGCGTGCTGGTCAGTTTTTTGTTGCTGTGACCTAAATTCCTGACAGACACAACTTAAAGGAGAAAAAGTTTATTTTGGCTCATGGTTTCAGAGGATTTATCCATGGTTGGCTGGATCCATTGCTTTAGGGCCTGAGTGAGGAAGACCGTCATGGCAAAAGGGGATGGCAAAAGAAACTACTCATCTCCCAGCAGCGAGGAAGCAGAGAGTGAGAGCAAGAGCAATAGAGTGAAAGAGTAAGGGGGAGGGAGAAGATAAATCCTTCCATGGGGACAACCCCTCTGACTTACTTCTTCTAACTAGGTCTCACCTCCCAGTAGTCTGTCTATTCAACCATCAATGGAATGATTCGCAGATAAAGTCAGAGCCCTCCTGATCCAATCACTTCCCCCCAAACCCCACCTCGGAACCTTGTTGCATTGGGGACCAAGCTTTCAACACAAGCCTTCAGGGGACATTGCGGATCTAAACCATATTTCTCTGTCAGAGTCTCCAAAAAGAACCAATCCTGCTGACAGCTTGATTTTGGACTCATGACTTCCTCAACTGGGAGAGAATAAGTTTTTGCTGCTTTGTGGTCATTTGTTCCAGCACCCTCAGGAAATGAATACTGTCACGTCTATTTGTCCAGACGAAGTAGGGCACCTTAATTGACAGTCTCATTGTAATCGAATGCCAAGGGGTAGAGGGACTTCTCCAAAGAAAAGACAGTGGTTGTCATCACAGAAAAGAGCCCGAATGGAGGGCAGGAACCACGGGATGCCCACTAAGTGTTAGAAATCACAAAAGAGCTTCCGCTACATTCCTCCCTCCTCTGGGGTGCTGGAGGACAAGGCTGAGAAACACGCTGTCTCGTACCTGCCTCAAGTGAGATTTGAAGCCCATCTTTGGATTTTCCAAGTTATAACTCGTAAAGTCTTTTGGGGAGACGTGGTGGCGGTGTGGGTGGCAAGGGCGGCTGGCAGGCAATGTGTAAGGACGAGGCCTCATATATGTGGGTCATAAAGGAAGCCTCTGAAATAAATGAGAATCTGCTGTTGTACTTATTGAAAGCATTTCAGAATAATGATCCTAACCTCACGCCTAACTGGGATATTGTGAAAAATGTAGGCTGAACGTAATCAAAAGAATAAGCTCTAGTCCATGCCCAGAGAAATCATGATGAACTAAGTGGGATTTGTTGACCTCATTTGGGTGATTTTGTATTTCAGTCCTCTTAAGTTATTAGATATTCAGTGTCCAGAGAGGTATATTTGTGTTTATTTCCATTGCAACTCTGAGATAACAGTAATTGATACTTATGGGAGACTTCCCATAAGCCAATAACCATGATAAATGTGTTCTACCCACATCATCTTATTTAATCCTAACAGCTCAATGGTGTGGATATTGTTAGTGACTCTGATTTTTAGGTGTGGAAACAGGCTCAGACATGTTGTCTAGGGGGGGCACATAACCTGTCGTTGGTGGTATCAGGATTCAAACTGGGAGTCTTGACCTCTAAATTAATTCTTGACTAACGGTTTAGCTGTTACATGTACTTCTATTATGAATATACACATAATTTTATTAAGAAGTGTCATCTTTCTTTGGTCATTTTTTATAATCTTCCAGAAGTCTTGCTCTTGTGCCATGTTCTTTGGAATCTTTAAATTCCAATGGAATAACCAGAACTTTCTTTGTGCCGTGAAGTGTACTGCCTGCTAAGCTAATCTCTTTTCTACTGGGGAATATGTATAACATGAACTGGTTTAGCTAGACCGAAAATCAATCACCAAGGCCACCAATGATGCTTAAAAAAAATCAAAAGTAGTTAGCATACAAATGACAGTGATTCCCTATAACTCTCTGTGGGATAAATTTCCTGAACTGCACCAATAAATCAAGGCTGTTGAGGCTCAGTTATAAAGGAAGATAGATTGGACAATTTTCCCGTTACAAACAAGCTGTTTTGTTCTATGTATCTATCAGCCAGTTATTCAGGTCTAATTTAAGAATGTGCAAGTAAACAGGGCCAAATGTATTTAAATATACTAGCATTAAAAGTTGCCAAGTGAGACTGCATCAACACAACTGGATTATTTCTGCCATCTTCAAAGTGCCTTTTGCATAAATGCAATTAGGAATTCTTCACTATAGAAACATAGTCTGTGCGAACACCTCCTCCTCCACTCTCTGAGGTTGAATTTTGGTTATTATTTTTTTCCATGGAAGACTTCTGGAATTCACGGGTGCCACTATATGCCTTCTTCCACGGTGCTGTGTGATTTTGCTGCTAGGATATTACAGATACAGATGAAGCCAGACAGATAAACCTACTTCCGGCTTCCATTATCTTGAGAAGTTGTCTGACTTCAGGGCCTCGGGATCCTGTCAAGTGTTTAGGTAATTTGTATCAGGACTCAGGGGCTGTAAATCAATAGAGAGGATGCTTTTCTCTACAGGATCTATGTTTTATTCTCTCTCGGAGTTGGACCAAGACACACTTGGGAAGGTTGATACTGCGGACAGGAGAATTTGGGGGTATAATTTCACAATGGTAATATCAAATATTTATTCCACATTTATTTGAGCCCAGGGAATGTTGGAAGTGAAGGACCATTGGTGGCAGCTCTGAGCCTCTGGGCTGTTCAAAGAGATCTGACTGACTTCAAACATGCTTACCATGTTTTACATGCCCTGACACTCCGGCTTAGATCTAAGCATGGGTGCTGGAACCCAACTGCTTGGTTTCAGATGCCAACTTTTTCACACACTGGCTTGTGACCTTGGCCACATTCCTTAATTTCCATGGAAAGGGAGACAAATCTTTACCGCCTCCCTCTCAGGGTCTCTTGATGGACCTGAGAGTCAACCTGACCTAAGATAGGTTAACAGGAGAAAAGCATACAGCTTTGACACATAGATAACTCCCCTCCTACAGAATGAAGACCCCGGGAAGTAGAAAAATCTGGATGCTTATATACAGTATATGGAACAAAGAGTGGCAAGAGTAGAAAAATGGGGTGGCGGGGCTAAAGGAAGATGAGAGATATTTTAACAAGTTCTGTTGATGCAGATTTTTCTAGTTCTCCACTTCCCATCTCTGGTGACAAGGATGTTTCTCCTCTCCTGGTTACTTTTGTAGCTGCTGTTTTTCAAGTGCCTCTGGCTTAAAATAGTCCTGATGCCAAACTGGCATGTTTTGGGGTGGTGTATTCTGTCCCTCTTCTTTACGTATGTCAGTCATCTCCTCTGTAATATGCATTTCATACCAGTGTCCGACTTCAAGGATTGTTTTGAAGTTTAATTGGGATAATCCATAGAGACTGGTGAATGGCACGTAGGGATCCTATGCTCATTATTACTATGATCAAAACGAATGTCCTGGAATCGGGGACTAAATTGTCAGTTTGCTAATAGCATCATTCTCCTTCTCGCCAATTTTGGCCTTGTTTTCCTCTGGGAGATCATCCCTTGTCTAAGCGGGGTCCGTGTTGGTTTGCGTGCATGACTGTTCCCCTTCTCTTCTCCTAGTTTGGAACTGGCCTTTGATCTGGGTTTGGTCCCTTGGTCTATTGTATTACTTCATCTACTAATTAGGTCAACGATAGGATCAATGAAACCCGGTCCAGAGACTTTGGCAGAGTGTTGGGAAGAAGAAGATGAAGTTGCTAGGATGTAAGGTGGGAGCCTGAGGCGAGAAGATCTGCCGTCTTGGCGAGGTCTGCTTGGGAGAGAACCTGCATAGGGAAAGGCAAGGCAGAGAACTGGAACGGGAGGAGTCTGAGTCATGGTGACATCACTAGGTCCAGGCCTCCTTGAAGCCAGAGCTACAACCAGACTTTCAGACACTGGCACCAATAAATGCCCTTTGGCTTGAGCTAGTTTGATTTAACTTCTAAGTAGAAATTAGGGTGGGCATATGTCCTTGTTCCTTATGGACCAGTCCTGGTTGATATCCATTGTCCTGGCAATTATTAGTCACTCTTAGAAGCGTCTGATTAAGAGGAGAGATTATGTGATCTTTTAAGTCCTGGTCAATACAGCAACACTGGATCTCCCCCACCGACCCCCCACCATGGAGTCACACTTCCCAGTAGTTTCTCAAATCCTTCAGTACATGCTGTACTGTGTTCTCACTGAGGGAATTCTGGTACGTACATACGCTTGTCTCCACCCCTTTCCATATCTAGTGACAGTTTAAAATCCTTTTTAAATTGACAACTGCCACATGATCCCCATATTCCAGCTCTGTCCAGAACTTAATGGTACTTAGGAAACTTTCTAGTCCTGGTAAGGAATAATTGGACTTCTCCAGTGCAGCAATAGCTCTCCCAAATCTCCCGCTCACCCCTCACTAAACCATGTGAGAAGAGAATCTTACTTCACTCTGGGTTCTGGGCTATCTATCTATATGACTATTTATTTATTTTTTTTCCTGGTGGTAATGGCAAAGTTGAAGACATAAGTAACTTCTTGTTTAGGCAACATGGGTTAGCAAACATATCTGTAGTTAATATTTATTATTTACTTTTGCCAGGACTAGGGCTAAGTGCTGTGTGTGCATTATATTATACAATCCTCACAGTGATACGCTGAAGTATGTACTATTAGTTTATCCATTTTCAGATGAAGTGATTAAAGCAAGTAATTGGCAGAATCAGGATTAAAACTCAGGTCTGTTTGATCCCAAAGCCTTTGTTTTGCACTGGGAAGAAGCTTCCACCTGAAGTCAGGAACCCTGGTGTTCGTTTCCCTGCCTGTCCTTAACCAACCAGCTGGGTGACCTCGGGCAAGGCCTTTATTTCCTTAACTGACAAATAGGGGATTGGATTAAGTGACCATGGAGGTCTCTTGGGGTCCAAGGAGTTTTGATTCTAGGTATCAGGGCATGGGGTCAGGAGTTCAATTTTTCTTTAATGTCTGGATGTCTAAATCTTCCCTTTGGGACAATGCATTCTGTCATGAACCAGTCACCAAGGCTCCCAGTTGCAAATCAAGAATAAAAGAGAGGGGGTGGTTTGTGGGGGTGATGAAGGAGAAGAATTTCCTTCTGCTAGATATTTAGAAAATGGTAAAATTTGCATTGAAAGTGTATTATTATAAGTAGAAAATAATGATTAATGTCATTTCATGTTCTTTTCACAAGTCATGATAGATAATGAACAATGATAACACTATGCATGATTGCTGATCCTTGTGACATTCAAAACAGATTCAAAATTCCTATTCCATATACAGGACTCAGTTAGGGTGCTATATTAAATTCAAACTTAGGGATCAGATTTAAAATTCAAATGCATATCCTTTTTGCATTTCTATTTTGACACAGCATTACAAATTACTCACTGTAATATGAATTAAAGATGGACTTTGGCACAATGTGGGAAACATGAAAAGAAATCCTATTTAAATTTAAATCCTTTTTTCCCTTTTCAGGCTCCCCCCCTCCATATTCCCCCCCCCCAATATATCTGCTAATTATCAAAAGTATTGCTGTTTAAACAGTGATTTTTTTTATTCACATTTTATTATTTTTTGTGGCTAGCAACTGCCAAGTATCAGTGTTGATATCTTGAATCACAAGTATTTCATGGTGATATTCTCAAATAAAAGAAATTTAAAAGTACTTCGGCCCATCTACGTTTTAGTATTTACCTAATGTACATGGCACAGGGAGAACTGACATAAAAGAGGACAGAGTGGCAAATGTGCTTCTAAGTTTATTACAATAGAGCCAGTGAAATGTGCAAAGTGACAAATTAAATTTAATGTTCAGGTGCATTGTCAATTTGTTTGGGGGGGTGTAAAAAGCAGCACCCTTTTCGAACCTGATGAGAATTAATCAAATTTTAATTATGCCATGTGCAATCTGGACTCTTTAGCATTTCATTGCAAGTAATCACTGGGGCATCTCAATCCAAATAACTGAAATTTTTCCATGTTTAAAATGGTCACATGCCTCTGTTGTGGTTTGGATTGGAGATCTTCCCCCAAAAGCTCCTTGTTGATGCAGGAGGTGAAATGATTGGATTATGAGCCGTTATCTAATCAGTTTACCCCAGTTTGAATGTACTAACTGGATGGTAGTTTTAAGCAAGCGGGGTCTGCCTGGTGGAGGTGGGTTACTGGAATGTGCCCGTGAAGGGTTGTTCTTCCCTGCAGACCCTTCCTCCCTCTGTCTGCTTCCTGGTCACCATGAGAAACATAGTGCTCCTCCTTATGCTCTTCTGCCCTGATGTTCTGCCTCACCTTGGGCCCAAAGCAATGGAGTCAGGTGATCATGGACTAAACCTCTAGAACCGTGAACCAAATAAACTTTTCCTCCTTTACTTTGTTCTTCTCAGGTATTTTGGTGACAGTGGTGACAAAGTACAGGTTCCCTGTCAATCATTTTAGGACCTTCTATTTCTTATTTTTTTAGCAACCTTATTTCTTGTATGACATAAATAATATCTTTAATGTTTTGCCTTTTAAGAGAGGGGGACATTTTGTTTGCTGTTTGTATAAATGAAGGTGACGCCTTGAAATTGTTTATCCAGTATTGTGAGATGAGGTTGTGTGAATTCAAATATTCTCCCTGCTTTCATCAAGCAGGGAAGCTCCCTGAGGTTAAGGGCACAGTTTGTCACTACAGAGATGGAACCTGACATTTTGACCTCATTAATGCTGTGCTATAACAAAGCAGGTGAACCACAAACCTAATTTAGCAAAACAACCAAACCCATAAAAAAAGGGCAAGAAGAGAAAATCTGAGATGCCTCCAATAAACTTTTATTATTGAACTTAAAAATTCTTTTTTTTTTTAAATTGCCAGAAGCTTCCCGTCTTTGTGTTGATACTTAGGCTGTTCTGCTTATGAATGCTTGCAAACTTACCACCCAAGGTCAGCAGAGAAAACTCAATTCAGAATTGCATTCATTTTTGTGCTTCTCCAATTCCTGAAGGTTCTTCTTCAGCCTTCAATGAAATCAACTCTGAACTAATCAATGAGAAATTGCAGAGAATATAAATCTTTCAAGATCAATAATTTGTACAATAATTACCTAAACATATTAAGGAAGCACGGTAGTGCATCGTCTAGCAAATCCCCGGCTCATGCTCCTAATGTCTCTAATGCTCAGTCAGATCTGAAGGAGTTTTACCTACCTTGCCCTGGTTTAGGATAATCCTGGAGTTCAAGAGAAAGAATATCGTAAGGTTTTTCTTCTAATTAATGGACATTAAAAAAATGAACATACGTAACTCCTTTACAAGCCAGGTTGTTTGTCAATATCAAAGTTTAAAAACAAGGGTTTTCAAAGCAAGGGTCCTCTCATATTTCTGAAATGCCAAGTCTATTCTCTTCCCTAACACAGCCTATATAGGCAAACACGGCGCTCAGCAACCAGCGGTGGCTTCACGTTAGAGATCTGACACGAGAGACTCCCCTTCCTTCCATGAGCCCTGGTCACTAGTCTTATTGCTTTTCCACAACCCAACGCTGTGGTGTCCAGGAGTGAGTGCTGACGTCATGAATCGGAACCACCAGAATGCTGTGAGCCTGGAGTTCCAGTTGGCACTGTGTTGAAAGACCTTTAACTCTCTCAGCTTCAGACCTTATCTCTAAAATGGATGTCACAGTTCATTTATGCTGATAAAACAAAATACCTGAAGCAGGATAATTTATAAGCAATAAAAATTCATCTCTCATTGTTTGGAGCCTGGGATGTCTGAGAACAAGGTCCTGGCAGGTTTAGTGTCTGGTGAGGACCCTGGTGCCTCATTCCAAGCTGGTTTTTTTGAATGCTGTGTCTTTACTTGGTAGAAGGGATGAAAGGACCAAAAGAGCCCAAACGACTTCTTTTCTGACCTGTCATGGGCGCTAGTTCATTCACAAGGGCATAGTCCTCATTTCTACTTATCGCTTCCCTAAAAGGTCCCACTCAACATCACCAAGATGGGGTAAAGTCTCAGCAGGCACTTGGGAGGGCATTCCCATCGTAGCATGGGGGTTACAATAATGCTGAATACATAAGGTTAAATGCCAGTGAAAGTGCTCTCTGAATTGTTTACCTCCTGTATTCTGTGGGTCGTTTACTGACATAAAATAGCTTTATGTGTGAGTGGAAGAGTCATGGTGGAGACCCAAGGACTTCATGGATGTAGTCAACAAAGGAAAAACTCTGGAGAACTTTCCAAGTGGGCTGCATTCATCCATTGCACAAATATTACCTGAGTGCTGACCAGGTACCCGGCAACGTGCTCCCTGTTGGGGTTACAATGGTGAGAAAAAATCAAGCCCAGAGCTTATAATCTAGCAAGTGAGAAAGACTTTATCATTAGCCAGAAATAGAGGTCAAACTGAAAATGTGATGAATACAGCAAAAGGGATGAATGTGGTGCCTAGAAGATGTATACTGGCAAGTTGAAGAGATGCTGATGCAAGTGTATTAAGTGTATTCTACCTTCTCACGGGCTCTGTTAGGGAGGAGCTCAGGCTACTGAGGACATGTGAGGTCCTTATTGTCTTTTAATTTGAAAGTGAATAAAGTCAATATGTCCAGAATCATAGTTGCAGATCTTACTGGGTTTGTGATTTTTTATTTTGCCTAAATAGCTGCAGAATATTCTGTAGGTTTGATGGCACAACCATACTCAAATGGAATGGTGTTTTAGTCAGCTTTTCATTGCTGTGACTAAAAGAACCCAACCAGCACAATTGTAGAGAGAAAAAGTTTATTGGAAGGCTCACAGTTTCAGAGGTCTTAGTCCATAGAAGGCCTGCTCTGTTCCTCAGGGCTCGAGGAGAGGCTGAACATCAGGGTGGGAGAGGGTGGCGGAGGGAAGCAGCTCACATCACTGTGATCAAGGGGCAGAGACAGACTCCACTCTCCAGATACAAATATAGACCCAAAGCCACCCCCCAATTCCCACCTCTTCCAGCCACACCTTACCACTTCAGTTACCACTCAGTCAATCCCTATCAGGGGATTAATTCCCTGACTGGGTTAAGGCTCTCACCATCCAATCATTTCTCCTCTGAACCTTCCTGCATTGTCTCACAAGTGAGCTTTTGGGGGACGCCTCACATCCAAACCCTAATGAATGGGTTAGAAAAGAAGTCATGGAAAAACTTAGCTTCACACATAAAAATTTAATGGCAAAGTAAATTTTATAATTGGAAAGAAAAGTGTGCTTTGTTAGCACGCTTAGAAAGGCAGTGTCTGTCATGCTCAGGACCAGGCTTTCAGGATGAATATAGGTTTTTGAAAAAAATGAAGTAAAATAATAATTTACATAATTCCAGGTGCATTGGCCTCTGCATATCTCCAATTATATATGGAATTTAAAGGTACTTTTTAAGATAAGCTTTATTCTTTTTGCAGGGCAGGGGGGAATAAGATCCATTTTGTTGATAAATTTTGTTTTCAGGGGAGACGGAAGGTTTCTTAAAACAAATCTATAGAAGGAAGACTGGAGGGAGTTTTTTCTTTCCCGCCTTGCTGCCCATGTGTGGCACAGGAAGCTGTTTTTCTCCTTGTGATTGCCTTAAAGGTGGTTAACTTTTCAACTTTCAAGTAACTTTGTGTTTCACAGTTTCAGTAAAGAGGATTCTGAATACTGGTACTAGGATGAATGTCACAGAGACTTCAGTAGTTTATATTTGTACAATAATTTATGGAAGAAGCTTTGTTCTTGATCTAAAAGTATTGAAAAAGCACCAACAAGGGAAAAAGTATCCTGCAGTTATTCTATTATTACCACATTAGGTTTTTTTTTTCCCAAAAAAATAACATTAAAAACTAAGACAAAACGAAAAGTTTAAATAAAGCTAATTGAATCTTAGTGGTACAAGAAACAGAAAGATGTTCAAAACTATTAAAATGTGCATTTCTTATATCTGTAAGTAGATATTTTTAATCTCTTTGGTAAATTCTGGGTCACTATTTTTTTTTCAAAATGTACACTTTTTTTTGGTCATCATTTGCTCTCTTTTCTCCTTCTGGGACTTAAATCGTAGATATGACAAACTGTTTGATATTGCTCCACAGCTGAGTCTCTTATACACCTTTCCCCAAATTTCTGTCCTTCAGATTAGATAAATTCCATTGACTCTTATTCAAATTCAGTAACTTTTCCTTTGACTCCAATTTTATTTTAAGCCTATATAGTGAAATTTTCATTTTGATATTGTACTTTTCACTTCTGTAATTTGTTTTTTAAATATATTTTACATATCTATAGAGATTCTTCATCTTTTCATTCATTGTGACCATGTTTCCCTTTAAGCCCTTGAATATATTTATAATAGTTCCTTTAAATTTCTTGGCTGGAAAAAACTGGGATATCTTAGGATCTATTTCTATTAGTTGCATGTTTTTTCTTGATTATGAGCAACATTTTCCTGCTTTCTCACATGTTTAGTTAGTTTTAATTTTTAATGGCAGGACTTGCAGAAGATACATTTTAGGTAGTCTTGCTCGTAATGCCATTTAATAGATATGGAGTTTTGTTCTGGCAGACAGTTAAATTACTGGACAATCTTTTTAGTCCTGCCAGGGTTGGTTTTGTTCTTTGTTAAGTTAAATCTATTCAGTTTTGAACTTTGTCCCAAAGTGTGGTCCTTATTCTATGGTCCACTGGTTGCTTGTAAAACATGACCTTATCTACTGTTTGAACTGAGTGCCCAATGTACTAAATAAACTATTTGATTTTGACCTCACTACCCCTGCATGACCCATATTGTCTCCATTGAGAAATCTCCTTGAAAATCTCCTTTGAAATAATGGCTCAGCCCCTGACAGGCATTCTCTCCTAGACCTTAAAAAATCTTACCCTCTACAACTGAACCCTTGGCCAAGAACGCAGAGTAAATACCCATCATTCTTTCAAGCCTCATTTTATCTGTGCAGCTCTCTCTTTGCAGTACCCTCCTCCACCTGTGGCTTCCTCAGTTCAGTAGGACTTCCGATGTCTACTTGGCCTCACTTTGTGTGATTACTTCTCTTAAAGAAGATAGCCTGTAGTGTCTGCTGCTCAATGTCGTAAACACTTGCCATACATACTTTGTACAATTTCAGAGTTGTCTTTAGCAGGAGGCAAATCTGGTACAGATTATTTTGCAATGACTGGAAATAGAAGCCTGAGCATTTAGATTCTTTTGCTTTAAATTTTGCACAAATTGTATATACTTGACACTTTTAACACACTTCATCTATATTTCTGCTAGAAACCTACCTGACCCCAAAGTGATTATGGTTTAAAAAACAAATGCTCAGAACAAGGTGAGATGCTGATTTCATATTGTAAGATTTGGCTACTGTAAAATGAAGCTACCTAATCAAAGAACAAAGAGACATTAGACAGCATTTTCCACTCAACAGGACTTTCAGGCATAATTAGTAAATTAACCAATACTTCAGAGGCTTTAAATTAAGTTCTCCAAATTTAAATGATGACTACATGAATGTGGCAACACATGTGTGGGTCCACATAATATAAACTTTTGTTTAAAACATAAATATTGACAAATGAAAGAGGAGAAAACTCTCCATATTAGATACCTCTCTCCTATCTACCTATCACCTACCTCTCTCTGCTTGTCTGTTTTTTGTGACATTGATTGAGTCACAACTATACAGTTAAGTACTTTGCATGTTATATTATATTACATTTAATCTTCACAAAATACCTTTGAGGTTAAGTAACTTATCCAGCTTTACCTACCAGTGATCTTGACTAAGCCAAATCAAATCTCAGCAGTCAGGCTTCCTGGTACTATCACAATAAATAACCCAGAAAGTAGAGAAGAGCTAGATGTTTTTAGAGAAAGTTATTAAATTCTGAAAAAAAAACCCAGAAAAACAAAAACAAAAAAACTACTCATAGTTGTGCACACTACTAGATTCTTAATATTCCTTCTACTCCTGTGACAAGTTGTGATTTTGGGGTCTGTTAGTAGGGTTGGGTCCCCATAGAATGCACTAAATTTATCCTGGTATTATACCCCAAATGACTTAACGTTCTGTATAGGTGGGAAGAACCATGTTGTTTCAAGAACAAAAGTTTGTCGCATCACAGTTTATGGGTTTCTTGAGGTTATAATATCCCTCTCCAAATATGTCTTGTCTCCTATGAGGCTGCTTCATGAAGTAATATGTCATAAGAACACACTAACCCAAATACAAACACTTCTCCTTAAAAATCATGGCTCCTTTCTTGTTTTCCTTCTCTATACTTCCTCATCATTCTTAGTCCACTGTCACATACCTTGGTTCCACTGTATAATCTGTAATATCACTTAACTTCCATACAAAACAGACAAGTAACACAACACACATACACCAAAAAGCTTTTGTAAAATAACTTATTGTTTTCCCATCAAGTGAGTCAAAAAAAAGATTGAAACATTAATATATTTAGGGATTTTTTTTGTGCAGTATTTATTTATTTATTTTTAAAGAGGCCCAATTCATGGTTCCTGGTGGGTACCCAAAGCAAGAAAATTCCCATATTTTCTAGGTCATATGGCTAAATGGTGCCTCATTGGACTAGGTTGATTTTTAAGGAGTCTCTCATATTTTCAGCTTTTGTTTTTTCCTTTGTGTTTTTTTTTCAGATTTGTTCACATCCTTTGTTACGATGTTCACATTCTTTGGTGTTTCTGAAGCTCCGTGGTAGAAAGGCAATGTCAGATGATGCTGGAAAAGCAGGCCGAGGCGATCACAAATCAAAATTAAAAATCAGAATCACAAATAAGAATCACATAAAGACAGAAGCTACTCTCTTGATGCTTTACAAACAAAGGAGAGATCTTGGAACAATTGGTTAATTGAATAAATAGCGTGCAGTTTATAAAAGCATAAGCTGTGTGAGTGCTATGTTTCAGATGTAGTATGCCCCTCAGGGATGGATGTGCTGGAGATTTGTTCCCCAGTGGGGTGGAGTTGAGGTCAGTGAACCTGTAAGAGGTGGGACCTATTGGGAGTGATTAGGTCATGAGGCTCCACTCTCGTGAAGGGATCGGAGCTCTCTCCTGCAGATGGATTTGGTCTGGCAGGAATGGATTAGTTTCCCATGAGAGTGATTTGTTACAAAAAGGGTGAATCTGTCCCCACTATCCTTCTTTCTCACTAAAACATATACCCCTTCTGAACACAGCTGTTTCCCTTTGACTTCAATACCATGTTGTGGCACAGCCCGGATCCCTGGCCAGGACACCAGCACCATGCTATTTGGGCCTTCCAAACACTGGCATCATGAGTCAGATAAACCTCTTTTCCTTATACATTACTAAACATCAGCATCAGGTATTTGCTATAGCAACAAAAAGTGACCAAGGCAGTGATAAGTCTTTTTTTTTTTTTAATTAGGCAATGGAACTATCTTTATTTGGAAGGAAGTTGAGCATTGAAATCATGCCAACTGTGGCTTATTTAAGTTTGTCCTGATTGGCTCCCTGATACTCAATCAATTCACTTTCCACTGCAAGTCAAAGATCTGATCCGATGCAGAGGCACTGTAAAAAGAATTTTGCTGTTAGAGACAGTAATAAGCAAAGGGTAAGACTTATCCTTCCAAATGGATCTTTAATAAGAGATCATGTCTTCTTTTGCTCTTCTTGTTTCCCCCATGGTTCTTAGAATCGGTTGCTGTACCCAGCTGATACTTCATAAACTTATGCCTACTGATAGAATTTCAGACTTAGAAATGTAGAATGTCATGAGATCAGTAAGGGTTTATGCACAAAGGGAAGAATCTCTCATTCAAAAAAAAAAAAAAAAAAAAAAAACCTTTCCCTTGCTCAGTTTGGTGCCTTTTATTTTTTTTAGAAAGTTCTTTGTTTCAGAAGAAACTATTTTAAATTTGATCTAGTTTAGTATGTACTTTTAAGAAGTATTTTATACATATGATAAAAGTATGGACTTCAGATAGTAAATTCTGTTAGTCATTTCCTTTTAAGTAATTTTCTACTTGGCCTTGGCTTGTGCAGATAGTCTGAATGCAATCAAATGCTAGTCAAATGCATTTTATCTTGGTGAGTGGTTTCCTTCTTAGATATGTATCTTTATAAATAAGACAGACATCTCTTATATTGAAAGGATTTCTATTTAAGACTAAATTCTGCAAAGAAGTTTCTGCAGATTTTCAATGGGATTTGAGTATTAATCATCTTCACATATACTTTTAATATTCTTTTGGGGACCTTAATGTGCTAGGGCAAAGGGTTTTATTTAGTTTTTCTTTCAAGGGACATTGACTCATAGAAAAAAATCAATTGAGGGTAACATCATTAAAAGCCAGCTTGATGTTATACTCATTAATTCTATAAAGACTAAGAAGCATAAAACTATTAATAAGTATAAGAATAGAAACATACATTTTATACTTTCAGTAAAGAGAGAAGCATGTGAGGGGTGGGAGGAAGGAATAATGGTTTTGGGTCCCTCTCATTGTTTTTCAAACATTTATTTCCAAGTAGTTCCAATACAGAAGACAAAATGAGCTATGATAGTTCCTAGGGGCCTTTCATCTGAACTTGAATTTTGTATTGTAAACAACATTATAAAATGAATGTCCTTTGCTGGTTAAAGTTTTTTGATAGAATTGGTGTTGGAGAATAATAAATCATGCTTACCCTGTGAATTTGGTCCTCTAATTTGAAAAACACGGTGCTGTAACACCTTACATAAATATTATTATACTGAATTTTGATATTTGCTTGCTCATTGTCTCCTCTATTACATGCTGAGTTTCTGGAGTTCAGAGGCTGGATCTCATTTTTTCTCCACATTATTGAAGGCAAGTTTTGCACTTGGCATTCAGTGATATTTATTGTTTGTCTGCTAAATGGAATTAAATCAGTGACTATTTTGCACTTGGACTGTGAAAGTTCCAACACACTGGGAGCATCTTTGAGGAAAATGACTGCTAGAGTTTGTATCCCAAAGGCCCATATTTTAAAGGCCTGGACTCAGGGTAGCACTCTAGGGAGGTGGTGGAAACTTTGAGTATTGGGGCCTACTGGGGGGACCTGTGATTGTTAGTGTGTCCTTGAAGGGAATAGTGGGACCCTGGCCTTCTTCCTGCCTTTTGCTTTCTGGCCATGAGGTGAGTGGTTCTGGTCTACCACATGCTCCTTCCATGATGTGCTACCTCCCTCTAGACCTAGAGTAATAGGATCATGCATTGGAATATCTAAAACTATGAGCCAAAGTAAACCTTTTCTCTTCATAAGTTGACTGTCTCAGATATTTTGTTATACTGATGGCAAGCTGACTAATACAAAGATTTCTGTGATAATTGCTCAATAGTCTATCTTGTTTATAATGTTTATAAGATGGACTGAGGCTTAAAAAAGTGGGGGCAAGTTTGGAATAGTTGCCAGCATGAACAAGCTCTCTTGTTAGCAGTCCTTCAAGGCATGGTGGACTGTGGGCACCATGACAGGATCAGAAGAGGCTTCTCTCTCCTTGGTTTTTGTTGCAAAGGACACACAAGTCCACAGACTCCATTTCAGAAATTCAATAGGCATATTAGACTGCTAGAGGTGCCATAAAAAATGCCACAGACTGGAAGTCTTAATGAACAACTGAATTAATTTTCTCACAGTTCTGGAGGAGGAAAGTCCAAGATGAAGATGTTGGAGTTGGTTTCTCCTGGGGCCTCTTTGCTATCCAGCAAATGGCTGTCTTCTTACCCTGTCTTCCCATGACCTTTCCTCTATGCACTCCTGATGTCTCTTCCTGTTCTGGTAAAAACATCTATAAGATTAGGACCTCATCCATATGATCTTATTTAATCTTAATTACATTTATAAAGTCTCTATCTTTGACTATAGTTCTACTGGGTGTTAGGTCTTTAACATATGATCTTTAGGGGGAAACCATCCATCCCATAACACTGGGTTACTCAGAGTTACAAATAAGCTATGAATTGAGTGGTGAAGGGTCATCATATTACTTGAGGCTCCTGCATAGTCCAGTTTGCATCCTACCATGAAACCTGGCAGCATGTTAAACCATGTACTTATGGTATCAGTGTTTTTTTTTCAATATGGCCTCCATTACCCCTTCTTCTTGCTGACACTGTCAATCATAGTGCCTTATCTTCTACCTGCCAGGGATTAAACATGTGACCTATACAAAGCTAGTGTAATATTGTGATACAATAAGAAATATATATACATATATATATACTTGGTTGTCTTTAGTCACTGACACAACAGCTCCTGAAATTCTTGGAATTTTCTGCATGAGAAGGGATAAGGGGAGCATGTTTTCGTGTCCATAAATCTCTTTCAACTATATCTGAATTTAGGCTAGTGAGGGGACCCTTGGTGTGTCCCTAGATAGCTTCAGGATGGGAGTTGTCTGCCAGAAGAACTATGTGATTACGTATGGACTTTTTAGCCCTACCCCCCTGAAATCTAGGAAGGGGCTAGAGATTGAATGAATCATCAGTGGTCAATGATTTAAATGATTTAGTCAATTATACACACATAAAGGAACCTTCATAGAACTCCTTATGTGACAGGATTTGGAGAGCTTCTGAGTTGATAAGTAGGTCCAGGTGCCGGAAGGGTGGTGTGCCCAGAGAGGACGTGGAAGATCCATGACAACCCTACCTTCCCATCCCCCTCCAAGTCATCTTTTCCATTTGGTTGTTTCTGAGTCATATCCTTTCTCATAAACTGCTAATACTAGGTAAAGTGCTTTCCTGAGTTCTGTAAGACTTTCCAGCAAATTATCAAAACTGAGGAGGGGGTCTGACTTTAGAGTGGTCAGTCACAAGTCCATATAGCCCACATTCATGATTGGCATCTGAAGTGGGACTGAGACTTTGACCTGTGTGGTATATGCTAATTCTGAGTAGTTAGTGTCAGAATTTACGCCCAGTTGATGTCTGGAGGATGGAGAATCTGTTGGTATGAGGACAAAGCCCATGTGTTTGGTGCCATAAGTGGTGTTGCAAAAGCAGTTGAGGTTGGTCCTCCTGAAATTTTGCACTTTTAGCAGAGTGTGCCAAAACAGAATGGCTGCATGTGATTCCCCTGGATGGTGGCTCTCTAAACATTCTGTCCATTCCTTCTGACTGTTTGTTTCCAATACTGCCTGGTTCTTATTCTTTCCAAAGTACATTGGCTTCTCTTTGATTCCCTTTTCAATAAATTCTCTCCCTAGCACTGGATAATTATGTCTGAAATATCCAGAATTTGTTTCTGTTGCTTGAAATAATAATATTCTCTTGTAGTTACACGATGTTTACCATTGCTATAAAACTCTAGTGTATGTGCTTAATTGAGTGAAAGTTTTGAAATTATGAACAATTTTTTTTTTCTTATCAGTGCCTCACCAATATGGTCTTGGATGAATCTTGGTGTTCAGTTACTGTAGTTACATAAGTGAATAAATAAGCAGATTTTCTTTTCTTTTCTTTTTTTTTTTAGGGTTTGCTTTTGTTGGTAATTTTGAAACATTTTTGCATTGTTATCATTTTTAATGCATTTGTTTTGACTCTAATTCCTCATTTTCATTGTTCCTTTTGTGAACACAGTACAGACAGGAAGTCCATGAGGCAGCCTACACTGTCAAAGTAAGACCTGGATCAAAATGTCTGAGTACTACTGTCCTAGAGGGATGGTCTACTAGGTTCTTGACTTTGGAAATTAATCCTGAATCTATTGAAGCAGAAAAAGAGTGCACCCTTTTGTATCTCAGCCCTCACAAAGCAAGGAAAATAGAAAAAAAAAACAAAACAAGTGAAAGGTGTAAAACCAATCTTCTGCTTAATGAGTAACCAATCCTTCTGGGGACAATAAATAGCCAAGGTGCTAAGAAGAGAAGGTGCACAGATGTCATCTCCTATATTTTGATTTAGGAAAAGCAGGGGGGAGCATAAAAGCCCCTACAGGAGGCTTTACTTCTCCAGCTGTGGCAATGGCCAGTCTTAGCCAGTGGGGGCCAAGTACCCTCCCAAAAGAGAGCAGATTCTTTTGAGCTCTCTGGAAGCACAAGACCAACATCAGTGTTTGTGATGGCAGGAAATGCCAGCGTGGCAGAGCTTCAAAGAGAATTGGAAACCAACTAGTTTTTACAAATAAAAAATAGAGAAATAGAACAGGTTTCCTTGCTAGGAATGTATAGATTCAAAACTGTATTTTATTTATTATAGTTAAAATTTTTCCCTGCAAAGTTTATTTTTAAAGTAATAGAGTGACTCTGCCTAAATTGCTTTATGGAATGATTTTTTTTTTTTTGTCAAATTCTTGAATGTGAGAGATGGACTATAGATCTAATGTTGTTTTAATGAATAATGTTGCTACCTTTTCTAGAGCTTAGAAGGTTCTGTGTGTGTGTGTGTGTGTGTGTGTGTGTGTGTGTGTGTGTGGTGCAATCTCCAGTACTTCACCTACACAAGATGGCAACAAAAGACACGGGTTGAGATTCATGATTGTATTATCTATGACTTTCGGATGGTTTCTTCTGTTGAAAGCAGTTCTCTCCATGCTGGATAGAACATTTTTAAATTCCAAATGGTATTTTCACAGTAAATATTTTTCATGGAATTGTGAAGACTTTGCTCATGTACCAAGCAAGGCTTTCATTATAGAAATTTGCTTTTGAAGCTAGAATTCCTTAGAAAGAGGAAGAGTTTTTGAGTCGACTTTGTGATAGACATTTTTTTTGTTCTTTGAGAAAGTTGAGGCCTACTTTATTTAGTCTGCATCTGAAAATTAAATGAAATTTCAAAACCCAAGTCTATTTTTTTTCTTTGAACAGTTTTTCCCTTTGGTATTCTCATTGAGTTTATTGTTTGCCATTTTTAAACCCCTTCCAATAACTTTGGAGACACCTAATTCCCTGAATTAAAATATCTTGAGATACTTGGAGTGGTTTCCATTTTCCTACACAAACCCTGATAGATACACTGATCATGAGAGCCTAACATAGCCAGGTAAAGGAGCCGACTGGGCATCCAACACAGACTTGTTTTGGTTTTTAATTTTGCATATGGTCATTGTATTTCAACTGCACAGAGCAAGTTAAACCATGTGTGCAAGACATTCAAGATGGGCCTGCAGACAGCTAATTTGACTCCATTCCTATATGTGCCACTGAGATTTTTGCATGTTTAGACCCAGGAAACATTAGGCTTTAGTTTCTTCCCTGCAGAAGAGTTGCCATTAAGTTTTGTCCTGGAGGATTTCCTATACTTGTACAATGAACTAGCAACATTTAGACATTTCCAGGCTGTTCTAGTAGTGCTTTCATTGGAGACAGGGCAATGTGGACCTATGTTTATTAAAATAACAGGATGCTACAATCACCAAGGTGAATAACCGACCTTGAGTAGACATAATGTTTTGGTTAGTTGACTACTCTTATCATATCCTCTTCCGTTCTTTCAAAAGTTAAAGAGGTTGACTTCTAAGGGTATAAATGAAGACTTTCATTCTTTCTTTTAAGAGGAAGTGATTATTGTACTTATTTATTTACATTTCCTATCCCTTCCTATACAAATGCAAACTTCTTGATATGTTTTGCTTAGATGTTTTTTGCTCACTGCCATATTCTTGATAAATAGCATAATCTTATCTACTCTAATCACTCAAGGACTTACTATTGCATGCATTCTGTAACCTAGCACTGGGCTAGGCCCTGGGGGTGGGGGATGGGGAAGATATGGGCTTCCTAAATTTAATGGTGGTAACATGGAGAAAAGTCAGCTTGAGTAAGATGTCTTTTCTGGAGTTAGGCTTTGAAAATTAAAAAAAAAAAAAGCCAGCATCCTTTTATTGTGTACAGTGTGTAATAACACCGTTGGAGACTGATAGGGTACCAGAGACAGCTTTTATTTTACCTGTTAAAGGAGATTTATAGAGAGCTCAGAGGGGCTCAACAGCAAACATTTTGATTTTATTCTAATTGGAAAAGACAATTTAATTTTACTGACAATTATAAGGGAACAAGGAATGTACTTAAATTGAAATTAAAAAGTAAAATTGTAAGCCAGTTTATTGTGATCTTGTAGCTTCTCTCCGAAACTTTGCATTACATGATCATATTGATACTCTTGCAGACTCCATTAAATTCTATGGTTTCTGATTATAAGAATGTAAGCCGATACATGATAGATTTAAAGAAAAACACTTTTTCTTTGTGTGTGAAAGGATCGAGCTCTTTACCTTGAGAGGGATTTGAAAATTGGGTCACCTTTTTCATTTTCTTCATATTGATGGAATACAGGTCATTGGAGTCTAGCTCTGTTTAGCTCTTCTTGCTCCAGTTTGACAAAGTGATAAAGAACCTAATTACTAAACTGCTCCGCTAACAAAGATGGGGGAATCACCTTCTTTCAAAAGTGGGAAAGTAGCTTTTCAAGTGTATTGAGGGCCCCTCCGTTTCTGGACTTGAAATTTCTCCCACTTTGATCCTGGATGAGGAGGTCTGTGTTTTGGGCAGCAGAGCTCCTGATCAGCCCCCAGTCTGGGCATTGGAGGGCAAAGACCTCTGGAATCCTGTTTTTTTTTTTTTTTAAATGCTCCAAAGGGCAGGGTTGATAGCTCTGAAACATTCATATTTACTCAATTAATGAGTGAAAGCTTGGAGCATTGGGTGTCTAGACCTTCTTCAGCCTGGGTTTCTATCTTCCTGTTCCTGTATTTCAAATTTGATCTAGAGGTGTAACTATGGGCTACTTACTTAATTTCTCCCAGCCTCAGTTTCCCTGTGAAATGGAGATTCTTTTATTATCTCCTTTGTAGAGATGAAATGAGTAGGATTAAATATATGAGATGATCTAGGAAAAGGGTTTAGTATAGGATCTGGGGTGCAGTGAGCACGCAATGAATCCCACTCATCCTTGCCATGGTTGGAAGTGCAGTCCCACATTTAGACTTGGAGACTGACATCCAGAGGGACTAACGGACTTCACAATGGTCACATAAGACCAGAACAAGGACTCACTTCCCATGACTCCTAGCCCAGTTCACCTTTCTTTCTACAGATGCCAACACTTCTGTAGGTGTTTCCAAACTCACTCTCCTAGTACTATTTCTATTAATCCACAGAGAGATCCTAGAACTTCTATTGTTCCAGCACCCAAACCACAAATTTCAAAATAGCTGTGTAACCCAGAAGGAGTATAAACCCTTTTTCCACCATGAGCTCCCATTTCTGGTTCTGAAAAATGGTTTAGTTCACTGCTAACCAGCTTCACATCAATGGATACTGAGTACATCCCTTAATTCCTGGAAGAGAATTTCTTTGTTCCACATCCCATGTTCCCTTTCTTGTCCCCATGAATTTCTATAGTTGCCATCCTTCTTGGTGACCCTTCCCTCTCTGATCCTTTCAAAGTTGGTGTCCCTCAGATTTCCCTTCTTTAGTTATGGTCAATGTTCTTCCTGGTAGATATGCGTTTTTTCTAGGTTTAAGTATTCAACCATATCTACCTCCCGACTTTGAGTGGTCTCCTCGTAGGGTACATTGAACAACTCGCTGTCTGTTTTCATTTGGATATTTGTGTGGGACACAGGCTAGAGGCCTATCTCCCCTGTTCCTCTACCTGAGAACACAGGAAGAATGTATTTTCTAGCCCCTCCTGCATTTAGTTGGGAACCAAACGAATGAGCACTCGTCCTGAGTCAATGGGCATGGCGATGACACGCATTGATGTTGCAAGCCAAGGTCTCCACGATGGGAGGCTCATGATATGGGAGAATTCTGGATCTTGAGTCACGCCTTGCAGAAGACTTACCAGGAGAGCCGTCTGAACAACACTGGGTTACAGTGAGAGCTGGGAATAAAGTTTAAGTCATGGAGATTTTGGGGTGATTTGTTGCTACAGCAGAGCTTGACCTTTCTTTACAAATGCAGTGTCCCTTGGGTGCCTTGAGCTCTGCATTTAAGTCTATTCTGTCACCAGATTCACAGCCCCTAGTCCTCAACCAAATCCAATGAAAAACCAAGCCCTGTGGAGAAGAATGTCTATACTTAAAAAATTATCCATCTCTTGTTTAAACCATTACCCTGATTCAGGCTCCTGCTATTTCTTCACCTGCTTGTTGACTTGAATTAATTTAAAACAAAGCAGGAAATCATCCCGTTAGGATGGTTGGTCCTTATTAAAGGTCGTTCCCTGCAGGGAACATAAGAGAATATGGTCACAGGGTAACAATGCCGTGGATATCTGGAAATAAGTAAATTTCCTGATCACTGATGAAAGACGTGGGGGCTCCCTGGCCTATGCTCTGTACCTGTGAGGACCCATCTACAAAGAAAAAAAACACCCCACACAATGCACACACGGACCAGAGACTTAATGCAATTAACCGCGGACACCCAGATACTTCTTAACTACCGTCTTCCACTCTATCTTTTCATCCACTCGCACATGCTTTTGATAAAGGGTCAGGAGGCCAGCTGCTCACTGAGTGCAGATCAAAGCTGGAGCGAGAGTCTGGCAGGGGTCTTCTTGCGAAGCTTAACCTTACCTGGGAGAGTCAGTTAGCTCAAAACATTTCTAATCACCTGTGATCCCTCCTTCCATCTCCTGCCGAGCGTGGGACTGCAGTTGACAGCTCCCACACTCCCCTTTCCACTTAGTGAAGCTCCCTTTAGAACAGCAGCTCTCATTGTTACAGCCTAGATTCCCTCTCCCATAACAAGTGCACCCCTCGTGGGTTGCCACTCTTATTTAGAAGCCCCTCCTGTGATGGCATTAAGCAGGGGCCCTTCGTTTCTTCATTTCTGTGGCAGCGCCCCCTCCTCCAAACCCCTGCCCGCATGACCTTATGTCAACCTAAATAACCATCAGAGACAGATATTTATTTGGCAATAGAAAAGCATTGCAATTGGAATATGCATGCCAGGGAAAACCCAGGGTGCTCAGAGAGGTTGGAGCAAGGGGAAGGTTTTGAAGGCGAAATGAGGAAGATCACATAAGAGAGCTTGAAACAATAATCCTTGGCTCTGAGGATTAAGAGCAAAGGAGGTGCCAGATCAAGACTGGCAGACGATTGCTGGGTAGATGTCCCTGCAGAATGTGTGTGTATGTAATGTGTGTGTGTGTGTGTGTGTGTGTGTGTGTGTGTGTGTGGTCTTTGTTCAAGTTTGTGGTTCTGGCGGAGTCTTGTGTGATAGTTCTTGTTATCAGGTGTCCACATGTAAGATACCCTTCATCAGAACCTAAAGGTTATTTATTTATTTTACTTTAATGAATACATCTATTGTTTATTTTTGAATAGGGCTTGATAAAAGTGACTCTCTTTCGAGTCTGACAATTTTATACGCTTGGAATATTTAAAAAGAGAAAATGAAAACCAGCCACCTGTTTAAAAAACAGGTTTCTTCTTTAATTGCTCATCTATCCATCATGTGGGTCTATCTTTTGAGGACTAAAAAGATCCTGTGAAAACTTGAAATGACAATGAGAAATCTGGCAACTACCTGGACGTCTTTGGATGCCTTTGTGATGAGACTCACAGGGAAGCCCAGGATCATCAGAGAGCTCAACCCAAACTCAGTGTCTGAATTTTTCTGACCCCATTCCATCAGGCATTTGGGGGATCCTCTCTGGGTCTAGGACCGTTTCCCAAGTTAAGTGTGAAGTCAGTCACACTGGTCCTTCTCACAAACCTTCTTTAGGACCTTCTTTTCTCTCTTTGCTTCCCAATTCAACTCTGTCTGTTAACGTGGCCGCCTTGGGGGAGAGCTGAATTCTCATGATGGGGTCTCCTTCCTTCTACCGCTAAACTGGCCAGACAGGAAGAGGCAGAAAATGGTGTCATCTACAATTCCATGACAATAAGAGTCATGGTGAGACCTCTTCAAACAGTATTGGCTTTTAAAACATGACTATTCATTGTGAAATGAGAGATTTCTCTCCCATTAGAGACTCTGAAGGTGAGCTGATTAGAAGAATGTTCTCTCTGGAATCCTTCCAAACGTGGCAGTCCTGTGCCGGTAGACCTCTCTGCCTAGTGAGGAGTTGGCTCCGTGAGGCATCTCACTATCTGTCATGGGGAAGAGGTGCTCTCAGGTCTTCATCTTGTGAATATTCCTCATATACAAAAAGAGCAAAAATTTAAAAAAATTAGAATGTCAATGGTGAAGCCTTTCTTGTTTTCTTTCCTATGAGGTGCCTGGCCAGGGACTATCCTATCTCCCTGCCTTCAGATGCACCTAAGCCTTGCTGGGAATGCCAACCTTCCTACCTTCCCACCCACCCTCAGCCCCGTGGGTGCCAGAGTCATTTTGCAAGCTCTCCTTTCCACTGCAGTCAGCTGGGGTCCCCCCGTTTAGCTTTCTATGTATGTGTTGTTATCTAAAAGGGGCTCTTTATCTTGGGACTTTATGAAGATAATAAAAGTGTTAGCTGCCTTAACTTATTTTCACAGCAATATGGGGTATAAATGACTAGACTCATGCTGTGGAATGAGAATTAGCAGACAAAATTATTTATAAACAAAGAATTATACATGACGCATGGGGTCTGATGCTGCCCAATTTTCTCCTCGCTAAGGAATTGACAAAAGGCTTCGTGGAGCAGCCAAAAGAAGATTTCTGTTCTATGTTGGTGGTTTTTTTTCTTTTTTCTTCTTCTTTTTTTTTTTTTGTATCATCCAAGTTCTACTGGGTCTTGGATTCTTTCTATGCGTAACTCACAGTTTTGATCTCACGTCTGCACTGAGATGTTGTTTTCTTCATCCCGAGTCTCAATGTTACAAGAGCATTATGTCCTCACATTACAAGAGTAGCTTCTAGAATGATTGGATTCTGAGCCAAACCTTGACTCTCCTTTAGGATGCTCATAGAGTAGAAAAGTCACCCTCATTTCTCATCCTTCCTCAGGGGACACAGAGGTGCAGCTACCAGGGGTGCTATGGCCAACATGCCCCACCCAGTGTCCAGTGTGAACATCCCTTGCAGTGTCTGTGTCTGTGCCTTATCTCGTGCACTAGACTCCAACCTCCTAAAGTTGTCAGCAGGATCTCATTCAGTTTGTCCCCTCCAGGACACCTGGCAGTCTTGCATAGGCAGATGCTCATGAAGTGCTTAATAGATTGGATTGCATTAACTATTACTCTTGAGTGCACAAAAAGGGGCGCTGGAACTCTGAAGAGCCTTAATTCACCTCATGGGGTTATGCGGAGATTCTGTCAGCCCTAGTTTATCCACCTCGGCTCTCCACGGGCAAAGTCAATGCCAATTAATTCCAAGCTTCTGCAGTGGAGAGAAAACACATTTGCACCTACAGTCTGATCAGATCCTTTCCTGCTGTATATCTCAGTGATCATAAAGCAGGAAGACCCCTGGGAGTCTATTCTATTTAGGCAAAGGCAGGTGTGCTGGGGAGCTTTGTATTTGTACACAAACACAGAAAGCAGGGCTTATTTTTGCAATTACTTGCGAAGGCTGCCCATGTTTTCCAGCATGTAAATTAGGACTTGAAGGAAAACATCTAATTGCATTTCGCTCCAACTAATTGCCAACTCAAAATTTTAGATTAGTGTGCACACCATACTTAATTTTTTTGGTTATTGTTATTAATAACACACTTAGCTCTGTTAGAAGAGAAAATAACAAGCAGGAATTAAAGACTTGAGGGCCGCCCCACTAAGAAAATGCTTTGAGTAACATGGTAAAGAACGCATGGGAAAAATGTCAAAGGCATGGCTAAAATTCCAGATAAAGATTGCCTGGGTCTTGTGCTCTTCTGTTAGTTTGTTTGGTGAAATAACAGATGGGATTTGGAGTCATTGCTCTTGTTCTGCCACAAGGAGGGGCCATGGTTACAACCACGAATGTGTCCTTGACTTTTATTATTCCAGTAGCCTTTCCTGTGCAGAAAACAAAACCCACTTAAAAGAGCTTTTTAAAAAATGTGCCTCACATCCAGAGAGTATGGTATGGTCTTTAGTGAGTAATATAAACACACTCTGATATCCTTATGTTATTAAATGAACATTACAAAGCATGACAGAATCACAGTCACACACACAGACTAAGGACAAACGGCGATGCCGACTAGAAATGAAAGGGGAGAAGTTTTTTTCACACGTTGTCAGGAGAAGGTAACCGGCAGCTTCAGAGTTCTGTTCTCTCAGTAAGAGTTATTCTCCAAAGGACACGAGGAACTTTTTGTCCTTCTGAACACAGAAGTTAAAAAAAAAAAATGTATCCTTGATGTTGGATTTAGCAACAGCAGATCTATTTAGCATTGGGAAGACTGCATTCAAAGATGGTTAGTTTGAGGTTACTAATGAAGGAGTAGAAAGAGACTGGACGGACTTTGGAAAAGCAGCCGAATCCATGATGTGTTCTCATCCCATTAACCTCTTCATCCACCCTTGGTCAGTCTTTAACAGGCCCCTAACCAAAGCAGGCCCCAGCCAACACGTTCTGGAAAGTCTCTATCTTTGCGGAGTCTCCTGACAGGTGGAGAGAAAAATTTTAAAAAGAGACACGAGCAAGTATACCTATAAATTGTGTTAATTGTCATGAAGGAGAAGTACAGGGAGTGATTAAGACCCCAAAGTTGCATCTAATTGAAATGGGAAAGAGGCTTCTTAGAAAAGCCTTTTGCCTTTTTCAGCAAATGACATTTAAGCTGAAACCTGTAGGATGAGTAGTATTTAGTCAAAGCAGGGGGAATAGATCTTTCCAGGCAGATGGGAGGACAGGTGTGAGGGCCCTGCAATTGACGCAAGGGAGGCAGTGGAAATCAGCTCTCGAGGCTGGAGCTTGGTGAGTGAGGGGAGAGTGATTTGAAAGAAGCTGAGAAGATCGGAAGAGTTTGGACCACATGGGGCCCTGCAGGCCCTGAGAGTATCCAAGTTTAGATTTTTATCTTCTAAGCAATAGAAGCATTAAAAAGCTGCTGGAAGGTAGAAAGAGGGAAGCGATAAGAATCCATTTAAAGAGACCTCAATAGGGAGAAAGAATGGCGAGAATAAAAGCCAGGTGCCTGGTTGGGAAGAAACTTCCAAGGGGCTGCTGAATGTGCTGGTCCTTCACCTGTTCTTCTCAAATTCTCCACTCATGCAAAACAGAGCACACGTCCCAAGCTCTGTGGCCAAGTTGCTGGGTTGAACCAGTGAGAGGCTATGGAGGGAGGCTGGTGGAGAGGATCAGGGGCACTTCCCCATGTCCCTCCCTCCTGGTGGGGCACCTGTCGCAATGCTTGTCCTCTTTGGTGTCAACGGCTCCTGGGCAGTCTCTTCTGCAGGGTGCTCTCGGTGGTTTCTGTTGTGACTCAGCTTCCCTAGTTCTTGCACTTTAGTAACACTGCTGCCTCCTCCTGTGGGTGACAGTAGCTCCCTGCTGGTACTCATGTCTGGTTTGCATCATTGTTCCCATCACCTTTGTCACCAGTGTGCTTTATTACATTCCCTCTGCTCAGAGCTTGGACTTTATTTTTCTGGCTGATCCTAACTGATGCAATGAGCAACAATGACAACCGAATCCTGGTGACGACGGCACTGAAGAGTGGATGTGGGGAATTGGGATAGCTTTTGGAATTCTGTGTGAACTAAATGAAGACGGTGGACAAATGGGACAGGGCTGTAAGCTACATGTAGCTTCCTAGCACCCTGAACAGGATTAATTAATCTCTGGCCAAATTTAGCTGGCATAGATGGACTCAGGAAAACAAATGACTATGGGATCACCTCCTATATGCCACGGCTGTGCCCTGAAGCCCTCATTAGTGGTCCCCAAGTGGCCAACAATTGGAGTTAAGCGAATATCACTCCACCCACAGACTCCCACCTTTGTATCTTCATTTCTAAATCCAAGGTCTGAATTATTTTCTTGGGACTATAGGAAAAAAAATTGACTAAAACCCTATGAAAGAATATGTCCTTAACATACGGAAAAATTGATTTTCCTTTGTTAAGAAATAACATTTTTCCCCATCTATTTCCTAGTTCTTCTTCTCTTTTTCTTAAAAGATCAATTGCTTTCTTGTTTCTTTTCTTTTCTTTTTTAAAGCAGGCTGTTCTAGAAGTTGCCATCTGTTTTCCTGACCAGGTCTCCTCCTCGTCCCTCTGCTTAGTCCCCTCCGACGGAACTCCTGTCTGAGTTGAGTAGAGCTCTGTCCTTCTCTGTCCTCTTGTCCAGTAGAACCAACACAGGACTCAAGAGTCTGTGAAGCCACAGGGTGTGTGGGAACAGAGTAGGACAGAGCAAGGCTTCGGTGACTTCCTGCTGGGGTCCCCATGAGCTGGACTGCGCCTGTTAGGATAGTGACAAGCCACAATGCATCTGTGGACCTGCCTTTGGAGCTCTCAGGCTGAAGAGTAAACTCTTCTTGAAGATTTTCTGAGTTTCTTTTATACTATATTTGTGCCTCCCCAGAGCCTGGAAATAGCTATCAAGAAAATCTACCAAGAGATTAATATAGTGGGACTGTTGGACTTTTGCAATGATCTCAAAGGCTGTGGGTCATAAAGGGTTTCTTCCTTCCTTCTTTCCTCCCTTGGTCCTTGCTTCCATCTTTCCTGTCATCCAAAAAGAATTTTTAGCACTTGTGTGATTATTAGGGACAAATGAAGTCAGGTGTTGTAAAGTAGGTGCCAGAGATACAAGGGAAAGATTTAGTCTTGAATGTTGGACACACACCGACACACACATCTGAAAAATGGAATAGCAATACTAAGGTAGACATGGGTTAGGAAGGATGAGATCAGCGTTTTAGTCTCAGTAATGCCTTTTGTTAACTGGGATCTTGAGCAGTCCCATGGCCACCCTACATACCAAGTCATCTGTGCAATGAAAGGATTGAATGAAAAAGTTTCTAAGTCCTGCTCTTGTTCTATGATGGAGTGATCATGAGACACTTCGGTCTCATGATTCTTTTATGTTCTTAAAAATTAACAAGAACCCCAAAGAATTTTTATTTAAGGGGGTTATATCTCTTGATATTTACTAGATGAAATTTAATCTAGAGACATTAAAAGATATTTATTCATCTACTTCACAATAAGAATAACAAAATCATTGCCTATAAATGTAAATTTGATTTTCATGAAGAACTACTGTATATTTTATTTGGGGGGGGGGCGGGAAATTCCACAATTGTCTTTGGCTTGACCAAATTTTAATCAGGCTTCTCTCCTCCCACTTGGTGCCTACACTCTGGCTTGACCCCCAGGTTTGAGCAGGCAATGAGGCACAAAGGGGCAGATCATGCCCACATAATGACTCATTTGGGGACAAGTAAACACAAACAGAAGTCCTGGTTTTCCCACCTGCTCACTGTACCTGCTTGTCCTCCTCCCCTGCATGGTTCCTGCCAACCCTGCTCATCCTTTCCTGCACAGGGGTCTTCCTTTAACCAAGGTTTTGTTTTCTGTAGTTTCAGTTACCCTCATTGAATCATGGTCCAAAAATACTAAATGGAGAATTCCAGAAATAAACAATTTACAAGCTTCAATCGCAAGCTGTTCCGAGTGGCAGGATGATTTCTTGCACCATCCTACACTGTCTGTAGAGCAAGTGAATCACCCTTTGCCCAGTGACACCACCTGCCTATTAGTCCTTTAGCAGCCATCTTGGATTTTGCACGGACTGTGGAGGCCTCAAGGTGCTGGTATTTGAATAACCCTTATTTTTCTGAATAATATCCCCAAAGCATGAGAGTAGTGCTGCTAGCAATTTTATCACAGCATATCATTATAATTGTTCTATTTTATTATTAATTATTGTTAATCTCTTATAACTTTATTTTAGATATTTATGTATAGGAACAACATGGTGTTCTGCCCTCTAGTTTCTGCAATCCACCACAGATAACATACCACAGGAAGGTGCCACTCACTGATAAGGGGGGTCTACTGTATATGAAAAGCCTTTCTCTGTTCGACTTTGTGATACTCACAGGTCCTCATGTCAAAACATTTTCTTTATTATTTTAGTTTTCCTAAATGAAATCTCTCCTCTAAATCTGGTTTTGTTTTTATTTGGCACTGAAGGAGAAGAGTGGCGTTTGACATTTTTGCAGAGCTCCTTAATGTCCTATTTACTATTTTCTCTTCCTTCTATCTGCTGTGATGCCTTGCTTGGGTTGAAGTGTGTGGGGAAAATCTGGCAACACAGTTATCGTTAGAGAAGGAGGAACAGCAGGACCCCCAGCACCACACTTTGAGAACTACTGTTCTGGATATTGGGAAGCAGGAAAGAGCTGGATGTCAACCGGATTCTATCGAATAGATTTTTGATGTATAAAGAAAGGGCATCCCCTACACAGAGAACAGTGTGACAAAAGTCAAGGATAAAGGGAGCAAGCTGTTTAAGTCTGTGGAGAGAAGGTCTGAATGTACCTGAAGCTCAAGTTACAGGTGAACTTAGAACCTTGAATTCTGGCTTCTCCCCTGGGAGGTGATAGATAGGGAAATAACACTGTGAAGATGATGTCTTAAGATAATAATCATGATATTAATAAGCAGGATCTCAGGAAGCATTGGTTCAAGGGGAGATAAAAAATGTTAGGGCCAGTTAGGATAGTTCTGCACCAGTCCTGACATGAGGTGGTGAAGGTCTGTAGTGGAGTGGTCATGCTGGGACTGTGAAAGCAGGAGAGATAAAAAAGACCCTCTGAGGGGAGATTTGACATCATTTACCATCAAGACAAAGGGGTATAAGAAATCTGATCCTAAGTTTTGAGCCAAGTGATAAACAGAACAGAGGCAACATTTTTGGTGATAGGGGAACTCTACTAAAAAGAGTTGGAGGGGGGATGATGCTAGAGGTAATTTTAGTATAATTTAGGAACTGAAATTAAACATCTTCTTCCTATTATTTAAAAGATCCTTCATGATCTGGCTCTGCCAAGTCTGGGACTTCCTCACTCTCTCTCATTTCCTGTGCTGTGGACACTGAGTGCTTTCTGTTCCTCCAATGCCAAGTTCATGGTAGCCTCTAGCACCTCTGCAAGAGTGTTTCCCCATGTCTGCCTTCTCCCCTCCTGGGTAGGTCTCCCCACAGCTGGCCCCTCCTTAGCACTGAGGTTTTTGCCCAAGTGATATCTCCTCCGAGAGTCCTTCTCTTTCTACCAGGTTTGGTTTCCTTCTAGCACTTACCATGATTTAAATTTATTTTTGTATGTGTGTTTACATGTTTATCTTTTTTTTTTCATCTCTTCCCTTTAAAGTGTAAGCTCCATGAAAACAAGACCTTGTCTGTAATGTTCAATTTTGCATTCTCAGGTGACACATAGGAGACCCTCAACAAATATTTGTAGAAATTGGAAATGGACAGCACTGTATAGAAAACTCAGGTGTGCCTCTGTAGACCCAGCTACTTAGGAGGCTGAGGCAGGAGGATCACCTGAGCCCAGGAATTTGAGTTTGACTTGGAAAACAATAGCAAGACCCCTTCCCCCCCATAAAAAAAAGAGTTCAGGGTTTCTTTGGGGAGTGAGATAGGGACATACATTTTTGGAAGTCATGTCAGCATTACAATATGATGAGACTAGAAAATACAGGACATCTGCCCCTCTTAACAAAGAGGGCAAGATGGTGTGACAGCAGGATGCTCAGGGCCTGCGGAGTTGGTGTCACCAGTGTGCGGGGTAAGGAAATTTTCCCCTTGCCTTCTGAAGTTTCACTAGAATGAACTGAAAATGGACAAAATAGAAGAAAAGGCATATACTGTTTAATATACAAAAGGGGGAAAATTACAGCAGGGGAAAGTCACGGGAATGTGCTTACCCACCAGCCTGACATGACTCAGAAGCCCATATGTCTCCCCGACTTTTTTCTCTGTGGGGAGGTGGAGGATGGGGAATGTCAGGGAATGGTAAATGGTAATAACTCACCAGGCCCAGAGAACACATGAAGGCCTGGGACAAAGCTCACCTGGCTGCAACACAGACGCTGGATTATAAATGGTTCTCTGTGGGATTGAAACAGGGGAAAGCGGTGTGCGACCAAAGTCTGTCCAGGTCTGTTGACAGACGTCAGATGTTTCTTCCTATACTATGAGTTTAGTCTCCTCTGGTTAATGAGCTTCAAAGAGAACTGAAGGCAGCTGCGTTCCTCCTGGGTAGATAAGGGAATTTGCAGAAGGCCTCTCCCCACATGGAAGGAGGAGAAACAAGGGAAGGCCAGGAGGATCTTGACATCAGGGCAGGCTCTAAGGCCTCTCAGTGGGCCAGAGCCCCAGGTCTGTGGGGTACCCTTTTCTGAGCCCCAACACAAGGCTACTGAGAGATATGAAGAGCACTGCCAGCAACCACCGCCCGCTGGGCTGAAGTCACAAGCCTGGGGTGGAAAGGTCATCCATCTCTCAGTCTTTTCCGTAGTAAACAAACCCAGTTTCCATTACAACAGTTTTGATAGAAAGTTGAGGAAAAATTGGCAAGCCCAGCTGAATGATTCTCTGGGCTCCTTACCTCACGCATCCTATCCAAGGTCACCTTCGGTGAACACCATTCTGGACCGTCTAGTTCATCTTCTGCCACCTTTCCTATCTCAGGGCTCTGCAGGATTCTCCCAGTGCTCCTGGGTGAGCCCATGGTCCTCTAAAGACAGGTTGCCTGATCCAGCCCTGTCATGCTTAGGAAAAAGATGTATTCTTGAGCCTCACTGAAGGACACATAGAAGTTAGAAAGCAGAGATCTCTAGAAAAAGGACCTAAGTTGGAAAAAGATGGAATCCAGAAGACAGCTTTGGAGACCAGGCAATAAAAAAGACCCTGAGATGGCCTGAGGCAGACTTCGGATGGAGCCAAGAATCTGGGTTTTTTTTTTTTTTTTCTAAGCAGGACTGCTATAAAATGTGTTTTTTGTCTTCCTCCTAATGTTCACCATTTTTTAGAGTCTCAACCTTCATGATTTTTGAGTTACAGGGTCCATTGTGAAGAATCACACAGTGATAACCTGAAGCCTTTATTCAAGGGTTGAGGTTTCAATGATAATCTTTGGAAGGCATCTACGCTCACCACTGTATCACCAATGCCAATGATATTCTTTGGTAGATGTCATCTAATTAAATGATCCCTGGTAACTCTTGCATAGTTCCTTCCTGTGCAGTGTCGGTGGGACCTGTGACAATAATGAGATATCACTCCAGAGATTATGTTATGCCATATGGCAAACAAGTGAGCAGGAGAATAGTGAAATCTTTGCGGATGTAATCAAGGTCTAGAATGAGCTGTTAGCCAAAAGGGAAATCATGGGTTGGTTCTGACATAGCTTGGTGAACCCTAAAGTGGGGGCTGTGGGTGGCTTCTGGGACATGAATGTAGCTTCCTGCTGTCAGCCAACCAAAGAACAGAAGCCTCTGTGGTATAACGGTCAGGAAGTGAATTCTGCCAACAACCATGAGTTTCAATGAGAACCCCAGGCTCCAGAAAGGACCCCAGCCCAGCCAACACCGTGATGCTACCCATGAGTCTCTGAGCAGAGGATCTGGCTGAACCATGCCTGGATTTCTGATCTACAGAAGTGGGGAAATAATAAACAGGTGTTGTTCTAAGATGCTAATTTTGCGATAATTTGTTACGCAGCACTAGGAACCTAATACATATTCCAATTAGTATTTGTGTATTGAATGGCCTATCTTAACTGAACCTTGGAACCTTCCTGGATCTCCCTGTGACTATGAATCACACTGATAAAACAAGAAAACAGGCTAATGATCCACACAGTTCTACAACATTGCCATACAGGGACCTGCGCAGGTTGTCTCACTTAGAGACTTATTAATATTGTTTTAAAAAGTCACTGAAGAGTCATTGCTCCAATTTTCCTTCTTAATAACAAAATCTTATTTATTCCTTTTCTTCAAATATTAAACAGTTCCTTTAAGCTGGGTCCCTAATTCTTTCCCACATCTTCCCCCTATGCAACTCTCCTTCCACCTTGGCCTAAGTTGATGTTCTTTCTGTTGGGGATGCCTGGTCTCTTGATTTCTCTTTTTCCTATGAGCCATCTTCCACACGGTAGTCAAAATGACATTTCAAAAAATGAAATCAAACCATCAGATGATGTCATTTCTCTGCTGTAAGACTGAACGTTTGTTTCCCCTGAAATCCATGTGTTGAAGTTTTTATTTTTTAAAAAATATACTGTGACTGTATTTGGAAACTGGGTCTTTGTGGAGGTTACTAATGTCAATGAAGTCAGATGGTAGGGCCTCATCTGAGACCATCAGTGTCCTTCTAAGAGGACAGAGCAGGGTGCTGGTGTTCTCTCTCTCTCTCTCTCCATACATCATGGAGAGGCCCAGGAGCACACAGTGAAAAGGCACATTCTACAAGACAAGCAGAGGACTTTCCCAGAAAAAAGTGGAAACTTTGACCTTGGATTTCTAGGTGGAAACTTTGACCTTGAACTTCTTGGCCTCCAGAACAGTGAATGTGTGTTCTTTAGGTCACCCAGTTTATGGTATTTTGTTATGGCGGCTTGAGCTGACTACCACGGAGCCTTTCCTCCCAGGATGGCGTCCAGGCCCTTCCTCCTCTCGCCGGCCTCCTCGTCCCCCTTGGTCGGCTTCACTCACATGGACTTCACTTTAGGCCTCTGAATAGGGTCGAGTTCTTTCCCATGACAGCCCTCACTTCCAATGAGTGGCTTCCTCTTGGAATACTCAGTCCTTTGAGATCTTAGCCCAAGAGTTTGTACCCCAGAGATGCCACCTGAGACCCTTTCTGGGTAGAATTCTGCCTCCTCCCATTGTTCTCCATCATGTAACTTGGTGCTCATTTGGTGGTGTCCTTCTTGTCTGGCTCCTGCCCTGGATGAGGAATTCCTGGTGGCAGAAGCACCTCTCTCCTCTATGCCATCTTGTCCCCAGGGCTTGCCTCACCGGCTGGTGCAGAGCAGCTGCCCAATGCTATCTGTGGAATGAATGACGAGCTGGCCTCTGAGTTGCATGGCTGTTTACTTTTCTCCACCTGGGCCCAGGAAGTGGGAGATCCACCTTCTACACCCAGTTGTCCCTACTGTTGCTGAGTGCCTCAGGGATGACCACTGCCATTGGCAAGGATTCATCTTCCAGGAAACTGTGAAGCATAAGCATGTTCCACGCCCCCCCCCCCACCAACAAACACTAACTATTCATTTTGAAGACAATGGATGACCTAGTTGGTTTTCAAACAGTTCGGTTGCCTCCCTGGTAATGCTTAGGGAACCAAACCAGATAGAAAACATGTACAGTAATGTGATTTCTTTGAAAATAATGTGATATGAAGAGCTTGTATTGAAGGGTTTTTCTATTCATTCTAATTTCTCTTCAGTTTCCCAAAGCCAGTTTTTAATGGCCCTGGTAATAATGCTACTGTATTTTTTTTTTAAAAAAAATCTTCATTTTCATAATTCATAATTAATGATTCTTTAAGTTTTTAAGAATCCTCCTGAAAAGACTGTTTTTTTTTCCTTGAAAGGGTTTTTATTTTTTTAAAAAATAGACCACAAGGGTAGGATTCTCCTCAATATGAGAAAGCAGGAGGAAAGAAAAAAAAATCTGAAATTTTTAGAGGATCAGTTTTCCAAATTTGGGTGCATGGGGAATTGTATTTTACTACAGCTTCTTAAAATCTGAGTCCGAATGCAGAAAAGATTTTCTTATTCATGAGATATGATAAGCGTTACATATCACATGTTTTTTCTCTCTGATCCACACAGAGGGATACATTGGGTGTCCCGGTATCTACTTTGCTTTAGGGAAAGATTCACTGTCTTCCCTAAATCACATTTGAGACCTGCCTCATACATCCTCCCAATTACTCACCATTCCCTTTAGTAGGCTTGCTATCTCATTAGAAAATTCTCTACTACAAAGAGGCACATTTACAGAGTACTTGGCAAAGCCCAGGCGTCTGATTTAGGGCTTTCCCTTGAACCCACATCGTGCCTCCTAACATGAATACTCTCTGAAGTCCAGGAGAAGTACAGCTGAGGATGCTGTTCCACGCAGCCTTTGCAGCTCAGTTCAAATCCCACCTTCTCCACAGTCTTCTCTGCCTGCCCGTGTCCACCAGGGTGGATCAAAATCAAATGCCTTCCACTTCCTATAGAAGGAAGTCTCGTTTTGTGATCTGGGCCCACATGAGACAGTAGAGTGGTGAGACCTGGCAACGCAACGTGCTCCATTCACCCCATACTCAATTGTTTCAAAGCACTGCAGTGGCTGGACTTGACCCTCAGTGTCGGAGGAGGAGGATTCCCACCTGACAGCCGTAGCTAGACCCCATGTGTTTGCTACTTACGCCTTTATTCTGGTCTCTTGATTTTCTGGCCTATGCCTCTGGGTGTTTTTACTTAGCTACACTTAATCACCCCAAGGAAGAGGATTTTGTCGGATGGTGGCTGCCCCCCTGCTATCACAGGCCTGCAGCAGATGCTCACTGATTTTATGTCTATTGGCTGCCTGAGTGACATATTGGTGCCCATGTGTGATGGCTGCATTATGGCCGCCTCCAGCTTGCTGAGTGCGTTCAGCTTAATGAGGAGCTGCTGGATCAAGATTCCATGGTCAAATAATTTTGGGAAAAGCTGAGTTTAGCAAGGTTAAAGTTTAATACTTCTCCTTACTGCAGGATTTTTTAATAGCCGGAGAATGTTAATGAGCACTATGCATTTTTAAAAGGGGGTATGATAGAGATGATTGGCACTCTCGACCCCACTGCACTTCAAGATTACATTTCTCAGATTCCCTGACAACTAAGGTTTTGGATGAGAATTCTGTTCTGTCAATTGCATGCGTTCACATGAAATTTGGAAAGTGAAAGTCAGAGGCGATTTTCCTGCTATTGTTGATCTTGGTAAGAAGTCATTGTTTATAGGCAGTTTTGGCTTTGTCATGTGACAATGGCAGCTTCCAGCCTTCTGTGTGTGTGGCTGTAGTGAGGGGGGCCCTTGAACTAAACAGCCTGGGGCAGCCTCTAGCTTCTGCTGCTCTTGCCCTTCCAAACATTTTGCAATCACCAAATTTCCCATATTAAATTTCTTTTCTGCAGAATAGTTTGTGTCTCCTGTGCCGAAGCTCAAAACTGGTGCAAGGGACAGATCATGTGAAATGATTTTGTTTTCATGGCCTCCCTCTCCAAGACCATAGTTCTTCAGGACAAATTTTTTAGGAAATTGTTTCTGGAGAGAACGCTGAAATCAATACCAGAAGGTCTGCGTTAGTCAGGAGTCCACCATTTCTAAGTTGGGGAGGTGACATCCCCTCTGAGGCTCGAGTGCCTTTCTCTTATTTGAAATATAAGGACAATAATTCCTGCCCTCCAGACCTCACAGGGTTGTCACGAGAATCAAATGAGATGATGAATGTGAAAGTGGTTGGGAAGCTGTAAATTGTTAGAGAAATGCGAGGCATCGTCATTAGTCATGCTGCCATCTATGAAAATGAATGTTAGATTCATAATGCAGGAACATCATTCTCATAAGGATTGCCTGAGTGGCCCATGGTTTCTTGAAAACAGTGGTGGTTTGATAGATTCATCAGCCTGGAATGAAAATACCACCAGCTTTGCAGGATAGAATAAACCAAAGGGGACATTCCCAGCTCCTAGGGTGGTCTCTTGGACAATGGGTGAACCCAGGCTTCTCTATCCTCCCCCATCTCTTCCAAATGAAAGCCTTTTGGGAAAAAAAAAATTGTTCATGGAATCCTTTGCATCTTCAGAACAGACCAAAAGAAATGCAGCAAAAAAAAACGTTTTCGGTTGCTGAGATGGGTCCTTTCATTAGCAGACTGAGTACAAACAGCCCCCACAGTCTGCTCCAGTAATTTCCAAAACATGATTTACATAAATTTAACTTTGTAATCTTGTGGTTGTATTGCTGCATTAAAATGACATCGTGTGTGACACACGATGGGGGTTTCGTATGTTGATGTGGAGGCTGACTCTTCTCCAACAGCTGCTCATGTGGAGGTGTCTCTAACTTAGCACCCTCTCCTTTCTCAGTCAGGACTTAAATATTCAGCAAGTATCTCAGAGCTGGTCGTTTTTTGGAAACAAGAGAGACGTATGTCACTTTGCTTTACACACAGAAAATTTGAAGTTAGTGAGTGGTTCCTATCCATCTGCTTCATTCCTTCCTGGGAACAAACTCACCTGACTGTAAGCAGGTCAGCTCCCAGTGATGGTCCTGCAAATGCACAGGACCTCTGCAAGTAGCCTTGAGGACTGAGATCCAGGATTAGAGAGGAGCAAGAAGAGTCATGTGGTTCCCAAACCTCCCTTTGTTGCCAGCTCAATCTAAAGTCCTATGCAGTCATCGATCTCCCCTGAAATAAATAGTAAATAAATGACACTCTTCAACCAGGGACTTCTTGAGGCTAGAATGAGCTCCGCTTCCCCATCTCAGTAGCTTGCATGTGCAGACCTAATAAACACCTGTTTGTGAATGAATAAATTGAACCTTTTCTTAACTTTGAAGTTTTCATCCACACCCTCAATGACAGATAAGGTATTTAGGAAGAGCTAAAAGATTTATAGGATCTGAGGAGAAAACCTGAGTATGTAGAAGAGGCACTTAGACTCAGAATTATGTCCCTTTTCTATTCTGTTTCCCTTTCCTTTTTTTCTGTTTTTTTTTTTTTTTAATCTCTCTCTCCTTTGAGACAGGGATTGCCTTCTGTGTCCCAGGGTCCCTTAAGCCACAAGGAATATAGAGGATGAAATGTTCTCTCATAGCACTCTGTCCCCCTCCACCCCACTTGTTACATTTTAAATTATGTGGTTAAGACCTGTCTGCTCTTCTGGACTGGAAGCTCCGTGAAGGTTGGGACCTGGTCTACTTTGTTCACTGCCGTGTCTTTCATGTCTAAGGTGGTGCTCTGCTCATAGTAGCTGCTCAATAAATAATTATTGAATGACTCTGGACATTTTTAGGATTGTGTATGCTCCTAATTGTCTTCTGTGTCTCATATCTCATTTGGCTGCTGCTTCTTATTCTATCTGTCAATCATTCTCACAGGGTTGCCAGTGATCTTCATATGTTTTTCCTAAGGCACTCAAGAGCACTCTATTGCAGTTGGCTCAAATACAAGAGCCCTGCAGTGTAAGCTGGGGATTCTGCTAGATGTTGGAGGATAAATCCTTTTGTAAGTTTACAGCTGATTTAGGGAGCAGGAACATGCACATGGCTAGTAAATAATTATATGAGTCAGGAAAAATTAAGAACCACATAAATGCTTCAGAAGTTCTATAAAAGGCGTAGTTGCTCAGAACTAAGGTAGTTGGGAAAAAACCAAAGGAAATGGAACTTGAACTAGGTCTTTAGCAATGGGTAGTGTTTAAATAAGCAAAAGAGGCAAAGAAAGGATCCCGACAGCATTTGTAGGATGTAATTGTGTAGGATGTAATTTTGGAGAGATGAAGTCAGACCTGAAGGAGAACATTTGCATGCAAGGCAGAAGGGGAAAGTTTAACTGGTGCCCAGTAAAGGATTATTGAAGGTGTGGGAAGTGGGGAGAAGCAGCTCATGCCATCACCTGTCTTGATAGAACACAGTGTTGCTGGTGGGCAGCTTGTCTTCCATTAGTATCCTCTCTCCCCTCTTTATTTCCTGGATTTTAAATTTCTCTTAGCGTGCTCCCCCAACACACAGCTTCAACTCCTTAGAAACTACCATCCGTGACTCCATCTCCACATCCACCAACACTCCCCTACCCCTAGTCTACATTTAGCTGTTCTCCCACCTCTCCAGTTCATGTCCTCCAGATCCACTTTCTACCTCTTGACTCCTTAATCCATCAGTCTAGCCTCTGTTCTAACACCGAGATGCCTCTTGTCAAGATCGTGATGGAACTTCTGCTAGTTTACAGAGGCCATATTCAGTTTTTATTTCACTGGATCTTGCTGTAATCCTTTATGCCCTCTTTTCTTTCCAAAGCTCTCTTGCTTTGGCTGCCAGGATGCTACTCGCCCTGGCTTTCATTTTACAGCTTTGTCTGTTCTCATGGTTCTTTTCATCCACTCATCTTTTAGATATGGCCATTTCCTGTGGTTATTTTCCTGACCCTTTTTCCTTTTTTTTTTTTTTTTTTTTTTATGGTTCATGAAGCCATGGGACAATCTAGTGGAAATAGGGGTTTGGACTTAAAAGTAAAGATTTGGGGATCATCAGCAAATGAAGGCATAATATTAGAGGGGAGGGAAGACAGTAAGAACCAACCAGTTCAAAGCCCACTTCAAGGTCAGGTGTGATAGAGACTGAAGTGGACAATTCACGAGGTCAAGCAAGTGCCATGAGAGACTGATGAAATGGAGCTGGAGGAAGGAGAAATTTCAGAAGCAAAGAATGTTACAAACAAGTTGGATAGGCAAGGACAGGCAACGATCTGTTGAACTTGGAAAAAACTCATAGTGAGGGCAGTGTCCATGTGGTAGAGGGAGAAACTAGTTCTTCACAGACTTGTGGGTCAATGGATGGAAGTGGGGGGACAGGGTAAGAAAATAGAAAGAGGGTCCACAGTCCTTTTAGTATTGTGGCTGTAATGAACAGGGAATTCGATGGTAGAAAAAGGAGGATGTTGAATTTAAGCTGGGAGAAACTTGCTTTATCAAGTACTTTAGGCAAAGCAAAAAGTAAAATGCTATTAATTTTATATATATCACCAAGTTTGCAACCAGTCAATAGAAACAGACAAGAAGGCACAGAGATCCATATTAAGGAGAGCAGAGTACGTGGGGTTCCAAATTTTCTTGTGTTGTGGGCTCATTTCTATTCTTTAAGTTTAATATATGTCTGGTGATTCATTTCATCTCTTCACAGCAGTATATCATAATTTAATTTTTTCCTTGATGTAGGTATAAATGGAGATGCTAAGGCATATTTATGCATACAGGGTCATTGCTAGGTGCATGCACTAAATATTAATATTCCAATATTCTCTTTCCAGCTCATGAACCAAGCAAGAAATGCATTTTTTCATAGCAATGAATTTTTTTTTTTTCTGAAGCACAAGGCTAAGTGTGCTTTCTGTGTTCAGAGAAAACAGTATGATTATTATTACATTTTCCTACAGAAGAAACATTATTTAGAAAGCATGGTTAACAAAGGAGTTATGGTCTATATTTTATTTTCAATCTATTCAGAGACATACTACCCAACCCAACAGATCTGGATGTAACAAATACTAATTGAAACCATCTACTGGTAGAGCTAGTTTGCTTTGGCAAACTCAACTCTCCTTTTTCACAATGGCATCCTGAGTTTTCTCTGGGACATTACCCTTCTCTCCTTCACAGTTTATAGATCTGTTGAGGCCGACTTTATTTTTGGCCAAGATAAGGCTTATGACTCAAACCAGGAAAATCAGAACATTGAATGTTCTTGTCCATCCTCCTAGTTTGGAGGTAACCTTGCGACCCAATATAGGCCAAGGAAGACCCTATTAAAGCTTTAGGAGCAGGTTTGATGAAAGGGATCTGCAACTTGGAGGACTGGAGTCTGAAGCTTCCAGCTGCCATTTTGTTCCTTTAAGGATGGTGCCAATCTGAGATGCAAATGAGAACACAGAGATGGAGAGAGCTGGGTTCTTGGGACATTAGTTGAGTTCTTGTCTCTAGGCCTATCTAGAGTATTGGCCTTGCACTTTCTATTCATGTAAGCCAATAAATAACCTTCTGAGTTCCATTTCTGCTCCCTGCTGTTGTTGTAAGAGCCCTGACAAATGACCCACATGCTGCCACATTCACATGGGTGACCTTATGCAAGTCTAACCCCTGCTGGGTAAGGATTAGCTCCATCCTATAGATAAAGGTCACAAAAGTGCTAAGTAATGGAGTTAGGGTTGGAGACTATTAAGCCTTGTGCTCAATCCATACATAGCACCTAGTTCCTTCCCCTGACACATCTCTTTATGGTTTTTTAGGTGTAACATACAGTGACGAATGCTATTGTTTTTCTTCACCCTACTGAAGTCACCCTTAAATACTGATATACACTTTCCCTGATTTAACACTATAGCCTTCTCTTGGTTCTAAATTTAGTTTATTTACACTTTCTATGTCCTTAAATTCTTCTTCCTCCCTACATATCAGTGACTTTTCTCTAGACTCCTATTGAAGTTAATAGAGACAATTATTAATAGGATATCCTGTCTCCAACTTCAAACACTTATTCTCCACCCTGCTCCTATATATAGATTTGACTCTAATGTGTCTTATTTGCAGGCAAAGTAGATGATGATTCTTAGCACTTAGCCCAGGGCCCAGCGCATAATAGACATGCAATAAGAATTCATTGAATGATTGCTTGAGTACCTATAGTATCTACTGAGACAATTTGCTTATTACCCTTGTGAATGAATCTTCTGTCAATTTTCTTGAGCCTTTTCTCTTCTCCACCTGATCTAGTATTCATTCATACCTCTAGTTTCCCTATTGAATGTCAAACAATGTGGGTGTCTGGCACTCAACAGAAGGTATACAAATTTCCATGCAATTTTGTTTCAGAAAACCTGGGTGCAAGGTTCCTGTTCTCTTATTTGGTAGTTCTTTATTCTTAACCAAGTTATTTATTTTCCTGAGACTTTTCATCACATGCGTTGTTTTGAGGATCAAAAGGAATAATAGTTATGAAGTTTCCATTCAAATATTGTCATTGGCATATTGCATACACTGGTAGGAAGGCCAGGGAAAAAGAAGCAAGATTTGTGTGGGGGAATCAGGTTCAAAATCCCAGTAACAAATCAACCCAAATCAGGACATCAGAAGAGCCAGGAAATACAAATGAAAACAGGAGGAATTCAGGTCAGGAAAGTTCTGGTTCAACTTTGGTACTTTCTCACCCTATTCACCTTATTTAATTTTTCTCTATAGTGCTCATCATCTTTTACCATACTTAATTTACATGTTAATAATCTGCTTCACCCTACTTGAACTTACGCTTCATAGGGACAGGGATTGAAAGAGCTGGCACCGAAAGCCACATATCAAATGTATCAGAGATTGGAGGGAAAAGGAGAAAGCAGGACTAGGAGCTTGCAAAGTGGGGAGAAGAGGGAAGGAGCCAGAGCATAGATATTACTGAGAAGGAAGGGGGGCAGAGGCTATAAAAAGAGAATATCTTAAGCATAATCAGGACCTGGAGTGGAGAGCATCCTTTTCCTATTTAAACAAAACCCCACATCATTCTTATTTTCTTTTGTTCTCAACAAACCTTATCACAAGAGTCACATTAAATGACCTTTACAATTCAACATTCTACCCAAGTAACAAGATATTCCCAGTGCAAAATGATGGTGCTGCTGTTACCATAATATTGGGAGAGTTAGGACACCTCAGATCTTGTGCTTCTTCTCCTGGGCTCTATGCTCCTTTCACTCAAAGCACACCGTGACACCCCTGCCTTGTCAGCTCGAGGTGTCCTCTTCCTTCCTTCCTTTCTTAAAAAAAAAAAATCCCCATAAGCCCTGATAGGGTATGAGCTTAGAGGTTTAAGTAGCTTTTTGCTAGTGAGTAAATAAATACTTCAAGTACATATCGGATGCACGAGTCCACTTTGGGAGAAATGCATCACGGGTCAGGCAGATCCTGAGAGCTCTCGTAATCACACTTGTTCATCTGTTCATGTGGCGTACACCTGTACAATTTTGGCACGGGCTTCCGGTGTGGGAGAATCCAGGTTCAAAGCAAACTCCCCGTCTTTGTATAGTTCTGGGCTCATTGCAGGTCGTTTTCCTCTCTGACCGTAAAAACAAAGAATTGTTAGCATATCCAGAAACTGCCGTGGTCTTTTGGTGAAGGGATTAAATACAGATGCCAGGAAATCAACCTGGATTTAATTTGCAAACACTTTAAAGCAGACAGCAGAAAGACAGCTAAAGGTCTTTAGTTTTGTGTTAAAAACAAAGAAAGATTTCCCAGACAGGGTGTCACCTGAGGGACATTATATGTGCCTTATTTTAGGAATATAGTATTAAGATGTTTTGGCTGGCATTTGGTAACCCCCAAAAGTTCAGCATGATATTTCTATATATTTTAAACAAATATCAAATAGCCAAGTATACAGAAGATGGACAGAAAATACTGAAGGCTAATGACTATTTCTAAGCTAAAGGCTGTTTCTTGACTTTTTAAAGGTGTTTAGGAGAAGGCTAAGTAACTTAGAAAATGTTGAAAAACGTGGGGTTTTACCCTCATTTCTCCACATATGCATTATGCTCTTCTAGTACAATATGTGGGATGGCAAAGTATTTCACTCAAAGTGCTTTGAGTGAAAGGAGCATAGAGCCTAGCATGGCAAAGTATTGTGTTTTCTTAGACATAAAATGAAGAACTCAAAGACCTGCATGCGTGGACTTCATTTTTGGCCTTCACTGTAGGAATAAGGATGTGGGATTCCTAAGCAGAACTCCCTCACCTTTGTGGAAAGACAACCACGATTTTCCCATGCATGGCCCTGAGAGTGCACCCCAAGTCTCCCTGCTCTGTTCAGCAGGCCAGGGATGTCGGAACCCTGCACATCCAAAGGAAGGTCTGGCCCTTGACTGGTTCATGAGAGTTAACCTCCAAGGCCTTGGAATATCTTGCTGGATGAGAGTGTCTTTATTTATTGGGACCTTGAACCAACCATACCAAATGGTTTTTACCGCTACGACTAAAGTGATGTATGGGGAGGAGGTTGGGCCACACAATATCAGTGTGATCTCCAAAGTAACTTAAGATAGGTCACCCATGTGCTCCATGTCCTCTATGCCTGCAGGCCTGTACAGTCAAATTCCGAACTTGAAGTTTTGGTGAGCTCTTCTGGCTGGCAGCACTTTATACATGACTTTACACATCATTTCTGGAAGAACTAAGTGCTGTCCTTCTGACCCCACTAGGAGAGGACAACTGGGAGTGTGTGCTGTTCTCTCCTGAACTCCGCCCTGGGTGCCTTTGGCCTGTGCTGGCTGCAATCTAGGTCTTCTTGCTATCATCAACACAGTACGGAGCACAACAGCTTTCCTGAGTTCTCTGCATCCTCCTAGCATAACATGGATCCTGGGGCTTGTCTTTGGAACATTAAATAACTCCCTAGTTCCAGTGGGAGGGCTGTCCTTGCATTCACCTTTGAAGTTTGTATCTCCAGCAACTCCTGTAAACAACTGGCTGTCACCTCCGTGCAGACAATGTGGCTGTTTTGTCCCACTTACAAAGCCATCCTCATGTGAGTGCCTTTAAATGGGAGAGCAGGAGCCCAAAGTCCCTTTTTCTGGAACTTGGCCCCACAGCAAATGTAACTGAGTCCCAACCAAAGCATGCCTCTGTGCAGGATGTGGGAAGATTGGGAGAGAATCATTAACTCTTATTCTTGTGTGGTAGCTGGCTATGATACTTCTTGTAGCCTCTTGAAGGTGGCAGCTTTCAAAAAGTCATTAATCTGCCACCTGGAGGAGAAATGTGTGACTCTTTCCATGACCTGTGGATCGTGTTTCTGTAGGGAGGTGTCAATCATTATTGGACTCATTAAAATCACCCTCAAAACAAATGTCGATTTTCCTTGCTATCGTCTCCACAGACTTGCATTAGACTCAGACTCTGATGCCAAGGAATTTAATATATCTGTCCTCGCTCTTTTGGAGGAGGACAGATATATTAAAAACAAATGAGGCTGACAAAACTTCCCAGGTGGCTCTAATGCACAGCCAGTGTCGAAAACCAAGTTCTCGATGGCCTGCCTGCCATGGCCTGGCTGATGCCAAACCTAGTCATGAGGTGTGGTGGCCTGGTAGGATGATGAGGTAGACCTGTCTGGCTGGGGTAGGGGGAGAAGGTTGGAGAGGTAAGGGACAGGTTGAGGAAAGCCATTAAGGTCGAGTCAATGAGTGTGACATTTGTCTGTGGGATTAGGGAGCTTTCTATGGTCTCAAGAATCTGTCTTCACTCAGATGCAAACCTCTGACAGTCATGTTGCACTTAATGAATCACCTTTGCAAATGTTTCTGTGTTTTCTCACTCTCAATCCATGTCTCTGTTTCCTCAAATCCAGTGCAATGTCACTCCTATCCAGAAATATGACTGGTCTGCCTAGATGTGGTTGCTCCAAAGATTATTTATTAATTCCACACTTAACCCAAATTCCAGAGTTAACCCAAATTTTTGTAGTAGATGTGTTCTCGAAGATGCTCTGAGGAGTCAATGTTTGTTACACGGACCCTCTGCTTTTCCATACATTTTCAACATAAAATCATACATGCGTTTCTTTGGAAAACGTTTTAACATCCAAATCCAACGGAATCACGTTGACTCGGTAACCTTTTGGAAATCACATCTAAAAGTTATTTGAGTCAAGTTTTCCTGATGAAATAATAATGCAAAAAAATAAGTCTTAATATAAATGCAAAAGAGTTAAGTCTATTTCTAAAATTACAGTAACTTAAAGGTTTAGGGAAAAAAATTACAGCAGTATCTTATCTGAACAGAACTCAGTGATATTACAAAAAATTGCTAAATGGTTTAAGAAACCTGTAGCTGAAATGTATGTGCCTCTGTGGGCATAATTCTCCCCAAACTCTGAACATTTTGTAGGCAAAGCTGATTTTTTAAAAAATGAACAAGGTGATATGGGCACAGATAAGAATCTGAAACCCTCAGCAAATGAGCGACTGGTGACCCCCTGTGTAGTCACATTTTCTCCTCTGCTTTTTCCTCCTATTTTGACACAGTTAATAAGGAGAAGAGCTGAGGCTCCAGCAGTTCTAGCTCCATATTCATGGTTTCTTCCAATTTACCACAGCTGCCCTCAGCAGTGGTCATTAGTCTTTGGAAATATTCTTCATATGGCAGATTGTTAGTCCTCACTCGAAGCAACCTCTAAACCAGCAATGTTAAACCCAGAGCTCATTCTTTCTCTTTGTCCCCAAACTTGCCTGTCTCCTGACCTGTCATCAACTCAGATACTCAACACACACACTTTAGGTCATATTTGATCCTTCTCTTTCCCATGAGGACATCCACTGGTTCCCAGGGATTCTGCTCTCCTGAGACCTCTCAATCCCTCCCCTTTTTGCCCCTGCTGCTTGTGAAATGCACCAGCTCCTGCTGGTCTCCTGGGTTCCAGTTCCTCTTCTTCCAATCTAGTCTTTACAACAGAGAAGCTATTTCTGTTTCTCTTGCTCCTGGACTACCATTTCCCTATCTCTACTTTGTAAAATTTTCTTCATTTTATGAAGACAGCCCAGTATGTCCTTTCTTTCTTCCTCAATGTGCTAGAGGGATTGCATTAATGACCCCAATTAAATGACTTCCCTGTGTCTGTGTCCTATGTCCTGGAGTGTGATGGCTTCTTCCCAAATTGACACCAGATTCAGTTTTCTATTTTATTTTTTAAAAAATTTTGTTCTAATTAGTTATACATGACAGTAGAATGCACTTTGATACATCATACAGAGATGGAGTTTAATTTCTCATTCTTCTGGTTGTACGTGATGTAGAGTCCCACAGGTCATACAGTTTTTGACTTACTGGGAACAATGGGACAGTGACAAGTTTGATGCAAGCAGAGGCCTCTGTCAATTTCTGCTTCCCTTACCCTCCCAACCTATGCATTTTCTCTGAGAACATGCCCAGAAAATCCTGCTGGAAAAATGAGACTACGGAATAGAGAGCCAAGTCCATCAAGGTGACCCAGTCAAGGGTATCTTGGCCTGGTTAGCCTACATCTGATTGTGAATATATAATTGCACCAAGTTGAGATCAGCAGAATCATTCAACTGGCCCTTAGATTTATGAAAAATAAAAATGGTTGATGTTCTGAGTCCAAGTTTGGGTGCTTTGTCATGCGGCATTAGCTAACTGCTACATCCACAATGCTTTTTTTCTGAAATATACCCATAGCACTTTGTACACACTGTTATCACAGCATTTATTATGTCTGACTCTCCTGTTGGACTGAATCCCTTTAAGTCCCGGGCTGCATTTTTTTTTTATCCCTAGTATCAAGCACCTGCCCTACTACATAGTAGTTCCTCAATATGTGTTTCCTTAGTAAATTAAGGCATGCCTGTGTACATCAAATCACTTCTTTCCAATCTATAACAAAGCAACTGGAGTAAAACAGTCTTTGTTTGTTAATTTTGCCATTCTTTTAGGCTTAGTGAGAACACCTGTTTCTGCCAAGACTGTGTGCTTAATTATGAAAGAAAAGGCTTATTGTATAGATGCTTAAAAATCAGTGCTTATTCTGAGGAGTGAGTTTCTTTCTTTCAAGTCTAGGGATTAAGTATCCTTGTCCAAGAGAGAAAGCAGCCTGTCACTTCAGGTCCAGTTTATGGCTGTGACCTCCCAAGGGAAGAGTAGGTGCTGGATCTAAGATTTGGGAAGGACATCCTCCCTCCAGGTTAGAGACAGGGTAGATATTTAGAGAAAGCCACGTGGAGATGAGAGCTCATTGAGAGGATTGTAGACAATTCTACACTGTAGACAACTGTAAAACCTGTATAATATTTTAGTTCCACCATCTTTTTTCTTTTTTGAAAACCCAAATCAAGTTTTGTAGAGAAAACTCTATAGGCAGCATGGGTTGCATTTCCATGCAGAGGTGAAAGCAATGAACTATTTTTAATTTTTTTTTCAGAATGTAGGTGTATATATTTGACAGTCTCCAAATCTTTAAATAAGCTTTTTAGATAACATGGTGTCTTAGTTTGTTTTGTGTTGCTATAACACAGTGCCTCGGACTAGGTTACTTCAACAGAAAATAAATTTATGTCTTACAGCTCTAGAGGCTGGGAATTTCAAGGTGGAGGGGCCACATCCAGTGGGGGCCCTCTAGCTGTGTCGCAAAATGACTGAGGGCATCATATGGTGTGGGGAACTGTGCCAGCTCAAATCTCTCTTCCTAACACCATTATTCCCATTATAGGGGCCCCACCTGCATGACCTCATCTAACCCTAATTACCTGCCAGAAGGCCCCACCTCTAAATATCATTAACATATGAACTTGGGGATTATGTTTCCAACACATGAATTTTTTGGGGAAAAACACATTCAAACCACAGCACACAGTGCATTTGTTTTTCTTATTTATGAAACATCACAGTATCACCTTTGCCTTAAAAACCAAGTTATTGATTCATGGCCTGCCTCATGGAACGTTGTGGACCCAGTAGACATTTAATGAACTCATTTACCATGTCTCAGCCTGTCCTGCCTTCCACCCCTTGGAGTTTTCTGAAACTTGAGTCATTCCTATCTCTAGCCTCCTTGGTACCAGAATTGGCACAATGTTTGTTCCGTATCGACACCCGGACACTGAATGGCATCATCGAGGCAAAACCAAGTATGTTCATGGACTTCATTTCTTTTTGGCTTTCTATTGCCAAAGTTAATTGCTCGATTAAGTAAATGCATCTGACCTGAATAGCAATTAAAGATGTTTGGGGAGAGTTGGAGTATTGAATTTCACATGCAGTGACCAAAGGAAATTCAGGTTAATGTTCTGAAAACTTTTAATCAATAGAAAGGCCTTTCTTTACAGAAAGAAATTGGCCTTGACAATAGACAGATTAAATCAAGGGTCAGAAGCTCGAATGCCCACAGGAGCCAGACAGCCAGACAGGTAAGAGAAATGGGTTGAGTGGGTGGGAATTGTGTACTCGAGTGAACTGGGGGTTGGCCACTGGGCCAGTCTTTTCTTCCCCAGATCATTGACATTTCTAAAGGAAAAATGGAAATTCAGATTTTATTTAAATGTGCAATGAAATTGGAGGTTAATTTTGTCAACAACTGATTCAAGAATATGGATTATTTTCATGGCTATTAGCTTGCTTCCTCGAAACTAAACAGAAACAGTCTATGGATTTTCCAATTGTTCTTTCCTCACTATAGGAATTAACCATTATTCTGTTTTGACCTGTGACAGCAACATCACAGGAAGGAATGAGAAATTACCTAGGGGATGCCTAAAGCTAAGTTTCAAGCAAGCACTATCTATGGAGCAGAAAATCTGCTCACATGACTGTCTTTGAATATATTCGCTTCCTGTAAGAAATGCTGCGGCTTGAGATATGAAAATGGCACCACGTTTGGTGCATGGAAAGCCAAGTGTCTAGGGACACGGACCTCTGATTCAGTCCCTCCTCAGGTGCATACCTAAGGTCCAGGTTAGACAAGGCCACAGCTCAGTGAAAGGGTCAGATGGGAGAATTCATACCTTACCCTAATGAAAATATCTACCCATATCCTTCCTGGTAAATTATGCCTGTAGATTATTGCATTAGAGGTGAGTTGGGGAGTTCAAGTATGTACAGAGTTGACTTTTCCTGGTTCACACTGATACAATGGGTTTCTTGGTACCTAACTGTGGCCATGTCCCCACAGTGCCTCCTTGTACCCTGGTCATGGTGTTCCCTTCCCTGGACCCCTCAGGCTTCCCAAAAGCTCCAGACACTTAAGAATTAATTCTCCTAACAGGACAGACTTTTGTCACTTGCCAGTGCCCAGTCCGTACCAAATTAAATATCTTGCAGTCTTAGTGTTATTTTGGATTCTCTCACCAGAGTACCAGAACTCCACCGAAAGCAACATGGTTCAGATATTAGAACATTTTATTCTTTCTTCTTTCCTTTTGGTGGGAAGAGGAGCCAGAGGGAGACTGAGAAGAGTGGGGACAGTCAGGTCAAGGAATACAATGCTTATTTTACCAAAAAGCCAGAGGTCCTTTGTCCCAGTTCCAATATATGGTAGATACTCTTAAGCATATTTTGTTGGTTTCATCTTGCATTTTCTATCATTGGAGAATTTTGACCAGCTAATTTTAAAACAGAGGTTTTTTTTTTCCCCATGCAGATATGCAGGCTCCATACAAATTACCCTGCAGTAGCTGTGGAACAGTTGGAGAATTCCCTGTGTTTAGTGACCTCCAAGTCACACTTCAAGCTGTGCAATGGTGTCTTGCTAGTACAATAAAACATAGATGAGTTGAGACTGGCTGCAGAGTCAGGAGCAGGTATTTTAGTGTTTTAATCATCTGGCTCCATTCATTTTGGTGTACACGTTTCTATCTTTGTTTCCAGTTAGAACCACCAAGAAACCAGATCCATGCGGATGCTTTTGTGAACATGTCGTTTGCAAAAATCAAACGTCCAAGGAAGCAGTCACACTTGCAGAGTTATCCATGCCTTCAGCTGCTTTTCCTATAATGACCACCCGAGAGCCCAGGCAGAGAGCAAGGAGAAAGCAGGAAGGGAGGGAGAAGGAAATGAGGGCACAGAGCTAGGATTCCACAAACAAGCCTTTTCTCTAATTGCTCCCTCCTGTCACAGCCACCACAGCAGCAGTGGCAGCCTCTGACCTTAGCCGCCGTGGTCTACCTGGGTAACGAGGTGCCACGCATCAGCAGAGAGGGTGAAGGCAGTGAATCGCACCTCATCCTGATAAACACGCAAACCATGTTTTGGAGTTTGGAGACTGTGTGGGGTTGAACTGTGTCCCCCAAAAGATTGGTATCCTCACCCCCAGTTCCCGAGCACGTGAACTTATTTGGAAATAGGGTCACTATGCATGGACGTAGGTAGAAGCTTAGAGATGGGGAACGTAAACTTTTGGGTTATGCTCATGCTCAACTGAGGAGCAGGTTACATCTTGGGAATGTTGCTTGGTCCCTTTACTTTACATGGACTTAGGTAAGTGGAGATGAGGTCATGCTGGAGTAGACCGGGCCCTTGGTCCCATATGACTGGTATCCTTTAAAGAAGAAAAGAGACCCAGATACGGGAAGAAGAAGGTCAGGCAACTATGGAGACAGAGCTGGGTGAAATTCATCTGCAAGTAAAGGATTGCAGCAAACCACCAGAGGCAAAGGGAAACGAAGGATTCTCCCCTACAAGGAAGGTTTCAGAAGGAATTTTGCAAGGTGTGCAAAATCACACCTCCAGAGCTGTGAGGCGGAAATGAATTTCTGTTTCTTAAGGCATCCAGTTTGTGGCACTTTGTTACGGCAGCTCTAGGACACTAATACAGAGACTCTGCCTTCACTGGTGAGCATAAGACATAATTTTGAATTTGAGGATCTGTTACAATTTAGAACATTCAAGTAGCTGAATTGGGGGGAATACTAATCTGCCAGCCTGCACTGATATTGGTATTCTCCCACTGGTAGAAGCTTAGAGATTGAGAACGCAAACTTTTGGGTTATGCCCACGCTCAACTGAGGGCCAGGTTTCATCTTGGGAATGTTGCTTAGTCCCTTTACTTCTCGGGTTCCTCATCTGTCAAATGTGGATAATAACAGTAGCCACCTCTGAGAGTGGTTACAAGGATTGGGTGAGGTAAAGCACAAATTCATGATCATTCAGTAGCTATTTATTGAATCCTGGTATACGCTACGCTTCTGGCCACATAGGGGAAAATAGACAAGGAAAAATATGATTACAAACTAAAAAACTGAAAGAGACATAGTGGCTTGAAATAGACTTAAGTTGGGCAAGGACCCGTTTTCAATGAGAAATCCGTGGACCGCTGCTATCCAGAGGTGAAACTAAGCTGACACAAAAAGGGTGAAGAGGTGTCAGCCGGATGAAGAGTTGGAGAAAGAGACAGAAGGAGGAGTGTGTGCAAAGGCCCTGAGGTGCAGAGAACATGGCATGTTCAAAAGTGTGCTTTGGCAAGGGCCATAGTAGTTTTCTATGGCTGCCATAACGAATCACCCCACACTTACTTGCCTATAACAATACCTATTTATTATGTTACAGCATCTCTGAGTCAGAAGTCTGACCAGAAGTAGGATCTCTGCTTAGGGTTTCCCAGGGCCAAAAATCAAGACATTACCTACTATGGTTCCCATCTGGGGCTGGGTATCCTCAACGGTCCTCCATTGGCTGAAATGCAGGATCTTCTCCTTATTTCATAGCCCATTGATTAGCCCCTTAAGTACATTTGCTGTTATATATTCATGGATGTGAGATCTCAGCAGTTTCACAGCTTCAGGCACTGGGGCGTGGAATCTTCTTGATGGGCATAATTCTGCCTACCATGCTGTGATAACTGTGGAGAGAATCTGATGACGCAGGTCATGGTAAAGATTTTGGAATTTAATTTAATGGCAATAATTATAGTAATTACTATTACCCTGTAACTGCTTTGTATAACATCTATTTATTAGCACTAAGCACGCAGCCGACATTACGAACATAATCTCGTTTGGTCCTCCTATTAGTGCTTGTAGAGAAGTACAGTCCATTTGCAGATGAGAAAGTTGAGGCTCAAGAGTTTCCAGTGTCTTGCTGGGCGCAGTGGTGCACACCTGTAATCCCAGCCACTCAGGAGGCTGAGATAGGAGGATTGAGAGTTCAAAGCCAGCCTCAGCAACAGCGAGGTGCTAAGCAACTCAGTGAGACCCTGTCTCTAAATAAAATACAAAACAGGGCTGGGAATGTGGCTCAGTGATCAAGTGCTCCTGAGTTCAATTCTTGGTACAGACCCCGCTTAAAAAAAAAAAAAAAAGAGTTCTAGTGTCTTAAACAAGACCATACATCTCTTGGCAAATCCATATTTAAACCCAGATCTGTTTCCAAATTCCATTGGCATTTTATATTCAAATTCCCCTTATTCAGGGACACTTTGAAGATATTTAGTTTTAGAGGTTTTAACAGGGACTTTCTGTTCTTGGGGGCAAAAGCATAATTGCATATAAATAGTTGTTTTTCTGTTTGACTCTTAACTGTGTCTATGGAAGTTTAATAATTCCAGTTATTAGGATTAATAGGTGGTAGTTCTGGTCCAAGGCAGATATGATACATTGTATGTGAAGCAGAATTTTAAGAGTCTCAGGAGCTCAGAGGGAAGAATCAAAGCTAGTATAGTTTTTGATACACTTTTCTTAACATTAAATTGGTGAGCTTTTAATTTTCATGGGACAGATATGTCTGTGAATATTATCTCCTGGTTTTACCTTGGATATACCTTGACTTCTGTTGAGGGCATTGAAATTTGAAGGTTTTCAAAGTAGGGTAGGGACCATGGTAGGAAAACCAGGAAATCAGTGTGGAATAATGCGGTCATAGCATCTACGCTCCAATTTGGATCTCGTCTGCATTTGGGTGCTGGGGATGGTGCACAGAGGTACTGCACTTGTCCAGCATGTAAGAGGCCCTGGGTTCAAACCCCAGCACTGCAAAAACAAAGATCATCAGCATTTTTGATGACAGAAACTTTGCCACTTCTACAAATTGCTTCATCATCAGCTTCATCAACCTTCTAGTCCAGGTGATTATAGAGAAACACACTTTTGCTTGAGGCTAGAGAATAAATACACCTGCTCTTATCCCAATGGCCAATTCATTTACCTTTTGTTCCACTTTGCCAAGGATAAGGTTCTAGCTGTTTGGCTCCTATTAGCCCCTACTCCTCACCGTCTGCGTAGCACAGTGATCTCTGTGTTTAAGAACCTTGTAGGCAGGAGATGCAGAAGGTTGTATTTGTAGAGCCCAATGCCAGGCAGTAGACAAGCCTTTTCCAAGGGCCTGCTGGGGAAGAGGGACTCTGCTCCTTTCAAGGCAAGCAGGTGGAAGTATTGGAGGGGAGGAAGGAATAGGGGAAGTGCATGTCTCACCGACTGCAGACTGCAGCTCTCTGTGTCCTGGGAGATGGCCTGGCGTACTTTCTAGAAATGGTCAAACCCCAGCTCCCAGGCAGCCACCGGTTCAGGCTAACTCATCATTAGTTCATATTTCAGTGCTCATCGGGTGCTGCTTCTCTGGGCTCGCCGAAGCCAGAAACACTAGCTTGGAGGATTTGTTGCTAGAACCCAGGGCTCCAGGAGAGAATAAGAAACGGGCGTGTATCCACATTGCCAAAACCCATTTCTTTGCAGCTGCAGTGCAGAAACAGATATCAACACATTTAATCCATGCAGGAGGGGAGAGAATTCCACCCAGAACAAAACTTGGTTTGCCAAGTTTCTTGCTCCTCTTTGCTATACAGGGGGTAGGAAGCGTTCCCAGAAAGAGAACGCCAAGTGAAGTTACGATAGACTCAAAAACGGCAATTCACAAGAGAGCAAGCTCTTCGACAAATGGAAAAGTGTAAATGGTAATATTCCAGCAAATTAGCTCCTAGAGAAGCCCGTAGGCAGAACTGTAAGCCATTATAATTAAGGATTTGGAAAATATCAGTATTTAATTAGAGCCTCTTTTTTTTTTCTTGGTAAAATGCTGTTGTTTTGCTGTAACTTCAGGTGTAAACAACTAAACAGATCCATTTCAAAAAATGTGTTTTGTCGTAAGCCTAGAATCAGTGCTAATACTAATTTGCTTATCACGGCCCCTCCTTGTGTAGTTTGTTTCTGATCTGAGCTGAGTTTTAAGGGCAATTTATCTTCAGTTCCCAAATGCAAACATCTCCTGTTCCCAGGCTGGGAGAGGTACTTACCCACCAATACTCAGTCCGACTCCATCCAGCTACTGTGACTCACTCAATCTAATAAGCACAGTCGCTCTGATAGTGAATGTGTATTCCTGGGGGCTGCGGTAGACAAGGAGTTTTCAAATCCATTTCCAATGTAATCAAATGTCTTGACAATAGGAAAACGAGTCGGCTTTATCCGCTAACAACAGCCAACGTTTTTAGCAATTGGTTTGTGCCACCTGAAATGCTAATGAGAAAACACAGTAACGGCCCAGGGACTGCCTGCCCCTCTCCTCATCAGTCTTTGCCCCTCCCTTTGCACCTGTAATTCCTAACAAGAGACAAACCTGTATTCCTTTACGGATACGGGGATGCGTTTGTTTTCCTGCCCTGATGGAGAAGATGAGGCTTCATCAAGACGAACGCTACAATTTAACGCTTCAGAGAAGCAGTGTATATCATTACCCCCTCTGTAGCCAAGTGCACTAATTAATATTTATTGCACCTGTCAAGCCAGTAGCTACCGCCAATCCATTCCTGTGGCACTTCAATGGGAGACTGGACACCATATTTCTCCTTGGCAGACATGTTTGGGTCCTTGGCAAAGCCCAAAGCAACCCAGGGAGACCTTGTCTCTAAATAAAATACAAAAGAGGGCTCAGTGGCCGAGTGCCCCTGACTTCAGCCCCTGGACCTCCCCTATTCCCCCCCAAAAGGAATTCTAGTGTCTTTAACCAAGACACTAGTAAACCCTCCCCTTTCTCTTGTGAGATTAAACCATTAATTCTATTGGTGTTGATTTTTATCCTTGTTGGGAATTGCTATTAAAAAAAAATATAAGCAGGGTTGGGGGAGGGTGAAGGCAGGGTGAGAAACAGCAGCATGTTCAGGGGCAGCTGTCTGACATATTTATTAGGATGAGGATCTACAGAACCCCCCCCCCCCCCCCCCCCCCCCGCCTTCGCTTTGTATCAGACACCCCTTAAAGGTTACAGGCGCAGGGGGAGAGACGGCTATAAATCCTCCTGAAGTTTAATCAAAAGTGACAGGCCATCAAGGGGGAACGCGTTATTAAAACTATTTGGCTTAAAACTTTGTTCAGCATTGTCAACAGATTCTCATCACCAACAGGTAGAGCTAGCTGGCAACAGAATTAATGAAGCGAGAGTGAAATAACAAATGAATCCTGATATTGCACCTACAGCAAGGAATTTGGCACTCGGAGCGGAGAAGTTTCTATCGATGGTGTGAATCATTCTATAGTGCATCGGAGTGAGCCCAGCACGGCTGTGGAACTGAGTTTACTAAAAAATTTAATTAGGAGAGCATGTAAACCATGCTGCAGAAAAGTAGGGCACCAAATGCTGCTTTATTTATTTTATTTTACTTTTTTTTTTTTTTTTTTGCTAATTCTATCAGAGAGCACCTGTGTCATTAGAAACTGCGTGGCCCAAACTGCCAAACTTTTGATTAACAGGAGGAAAACACGTGAACTTCTCACTGAAGATTATCTAGGCAGTGATCTATTTTTTTCCTTTGAAATAACTGCTCCTCCCTTGAGGATGATGATATTAATGATGATCATAACAAAGCAACCATAGCAATAATAATAAAAGAGCCAGCCTGTTCCGAGATAGTATGATGCCCTAGGTATTAAGTGCTTTACGTACATTATCTCATTTAATTCTTTCAACTCTTTGAGGTAGGAGTTATGAGTTCCATTAGACAGACGAGGAATTGAGGTTTGGGGGGTGCCTCTAACCCTTGTCCCTCAGAGGAGGTGAAATGCCAAAGCTGCTCTCCTGACGGGGTGCCCTTTCCTCTGAGACACAGGCTTCTTTGGAAGGCAAATTAGGATCATGTGGGAAGAATCCATTTCTATGAGTTATTGGTACCTCTACAACCTCTCTGTTACAGTTCCCTGGCTCCTGCTTGGGTCCTCGACAGTGTTCTTCATGTCCTGAACCCTTATAATACGTTCTAATTCTTTTCTATTTTGATTGTCCCCCTTCTAGCCCTCGATGCCTCTTGGGTATCTTAGCCATTACTCATTCACGATCAGTCCTTCATCCATAACGTGACCCTGGCGTGGCCTTCCGATTTTAAAGTTCCATTTCTCTCCCACTTAGCGATGGGCTCGGCACACCCACCCGGTTGGCGCCGGCAACGTCTTTAACTCCCTTTTCCAGGGCTTTCCTGCTCCATAACCACCCTACCATGTGCTTGTGGGGTTATCTCCCTGTAGGTGGAACTTTCTGTCATGGGGCTGGCCGTCACCGATTCCCCACTCAACCGAGTCTCTTCAGTGTAAGATGGGGGTATTTCTTCCCCCTTCAGAGTGTCATTCTAAAGACCGTACAAGGTGACGTGTGTCAAACCTTTAGCATAGTGGCAGGTACCAGGGGAACACTCCTGACCATCAGAGATTTTGCACGTGGCTTCGAAGGGTGGTCCTTTGGGCAGCAGCAGCCCCTGAGAACACAGCAGAGGTGCCAATTCCTGGGTCCATTCCCCCAGCTGAATCAGGATTCCAGGGTGGGTCCCAGGCATCTGCATTTGACCAGCCCTCAGGCAACTGGGATCCACTACTTTGCACCCCAGCCTTCCTCCTGGTTGTGAGAGTTGCCTGCTAGCTGCTGCACACCTCTTCTCTCTTCCTGTTCCTCCTTCCGGAGAGTGTGGCAGCCTGCCCACCTTCTTTCTCTCCTTCATTCTCTGTGTCTGGGGAAGAGAATTCACCTGGCTTCTCTCTCCAGTGACCTTCCTACCTACCGGGAGCTGTGCTTCAGTGCTGATCACCTGCCTCTCTCATGCCCCCTATTCCCCGTCGCTGTTCCTGGGTAGGATCCCCTGGGTCAGGGCTAATTCTAGGCACTGTGGATTGTCTGCCTCACTTTTTACTCCTAATGATTACTCCTAATAATAATTATTGCTGGAAGCTTAACTTTGACTTAATTACTGCTTCATGCTGGGAAAAAAAAAAAAAAAAGAAGAAAATGCCCTCGATTTTTCCTTTCCTGAGCCATTCAAACACCTGTTACCATGTGGGATCATTCACCGGTGCAAAAGCAAATGTTTTTGTTTATGTTTCTGATGTTTCTTCCTTAATATCTTTAGAAAGACCTAAAATCGGTATTAAATTCAAAATGGGGGACTTGCGCTCTAAACAAGCCTGGGTGGTGATTTCCTTCCCCTGTTTGGCATATTTTAATTCAACTCTGGAAGACGGTTGCACACATCATTTCCTCCTCATCTCTGTTCCACTGTTGAGTGAAGTGTTTTGAATTAATTTCCCTAAATTATTAATAGCTCGCGATTGGAAAGCGTTCCAGCCTTGGAGTTCATGTGTCCTTGTGCCCTGCGCTGTCAAATGGCAGCCTTCACTCGCGGAAGAAGGCGCTCTGCTGGCTGGGGGCAGTGTTGGCTCCAGCCTATCCACAAAGAATTCTCCTGAAGACCCCATTGCACCAGGGCGTAGAGATTTGAGTTTTAATGAGATCACGACAGTTTCCTCGGTATTAAATGATTAAGAGTCATAGCATGGGATGGATCATTCATTTATTCAACAGAAATAAAGTAGGCACTCAGGAATATGATAAGATGTAAATCGCGTCACAGGTCTTGTCCCCCACCCAAAGGAGTTTGTCATCTAGTGGGGCAGACAGACATTAATTCATCAAGTAATCAGGATGCATGTCAAATGGCAACTACGATAACATGAAAGAAAGGAGGCTGACATCTAAGTGCGAATGTGACAGGGGAAATGACCTCGCCTTTCCTTGGGAAGTGGTTGTGTACCCTGAGGCGAGGCAGGAGGAACCTGATTTGACTCAGGTAAAGGGTGGGATGGATGGGAATGGGCATTTCAGGTGAAAGGAATGACATGTGTGCAAACGTCCTGTGGCAGGAGGGAGCAAGACATCTAGGTGGGGACAGGGACAAGATTGGAGTGACTGGAGGTCAGGAAGCAATGGAGTACCATTGAGAAGCTTTCATCAGGGGAAGATGTAGATAGGCGAGGTTTTGGCAAGATCACTTTGGCTGTAGTGTGGGGTGTGGAGTGTCAGGAGGTCAGGGATCTACCAAAGAGAACCAGGTTGGCTTGGGAAGCTCATGTCTGCTTTTGGACTGTTGAATATGATAGGCCACCGAGTAGCTGAATATTTGGTCTGGTGCTCAGAATTAAAGTCTTAGGTGGTGCACATACATTTGAGACTTATCTGAATACATGTGGTCAGGTAAACATGATATCGATGAGAAAACAGACAAGCATCTAACTTTAAGGAAAAACAACATTTTATGTCTAGGTAGAAGAGAAGTCAGAGAAGGAATGGTCAGAGAGGGGAAAGGAACCCAGCAGAGGGAGGTATCACTGAAGCCAAGGAAGGAAAAATATTTCAAGCAAGTAAAAAGGGACCAACAGTGTCAAAATGTGCTTGGAGACAAGGCCTCAGAGAGTCTACCAGATAGGCAGCAATCCATGGCTTTGTTTATTTGATGTCGGACTTGGAGGAAATAGTGAGCAAGCATTAAATAATGTTCCTTGGAGAAGATCTAGATACATACCATCCAGGCTCTGCACCTATTCCCTGAGATCCCAGAGCGGGGGGGTGGGGGTGGGAACAAAGGAGATCCTCTAAGGTGCAAAATGCAATGAGTCTATGGCAAAGCAGACTTTGGAGGCGGACACCCCAATTTAAATCCTGACTCCCACACCAGGTAGTTTGAGTGGATTTCTTCATCTCCCCAAATTTTAGGTTTTTTTTTTTTTTCTGTAAGATAAGCATAACTACCTTACAGATCATTGTGATTAAAGAGAAACGTATCAAAAGCCTAACGAGATATATTACCCACAGTAAAGGTTAATAAATAATTGCCCAATCAGTAAATGAATGTTGCATTTCCAGCAAGAGAATGATGAAGAGATGTGCGTTTAGCTTATATAAAATATGCAAGAATATGTTAATGTGCACACATATAAATGTCTCCGTATATAATATATATGAATGGCCTCAAAATGGAATGAATGACTATAAAGGATGCTCACTCCTGCCACTTGGAAAGGGGTTTCTGACGGTGTGCCTCGGAGCTCTGTCCTCTCTGCCCCTGGTACATTAACTTTTTCAATTAGTGTCTTTGATGAGTCTAACAACAATTTTATGAAATGCTTATGTAATCAGACGATATGAACCTGGAAGTGGCAGTAAACATTACCCATGACAGAAATAAGGTTGAAAAATCAAAACCAAAATGAAAACAAATGGTCTGAATCAAATCAGACAGAAATTTAATAAATCTAAGGATGAAGTTCTACTCTTGAGTCTAAAACCAACGGCACCAATTCAAGGACAGAGCAATTCATGTGACTTTTGGTGGGAAGTTAGAGGTTTAAATGAACAGTGAGTTCAATATGAAGCCATGGTGAGTGACAGCTGCCGAAAAAGCTGTGACAGAGATTATTGTGATAAACATAATCTATATTTCTATCCTCTTTCTGTGCACTCATCTGGACTAAAGTTTCCAATCTCCTTGTGATGTTATTTTTGCTAATGGAACAACAACAACAAAAAATGAGATGGGTCACCTTTGGACCGAGGTAGTTAAGAGCACTAAACCTTCTCTACACTTTCATTTCTCCCTTGACGTTAGGGCTGGATTTATAGGGAACTCTGAGGTTCTGGATGGTTACAAAGTCCAGGTCCATGAAACATTGCATGGAATAGTCTTCTGTTTTTTTTCTCTTGACCTATGACCTTATGTCAGCCAAGAAGTGAGCAAGAACCAAACCTTTAATGAGTGAAGCCATGGAGGCTTGAGATTGTTATCATGGTGGCCATAAGTATTTTTGATGACAAACAATAAACCCAAACCAAAACCAAACCAAAACTGCTATAGTCTTCAGTCATACTAGTGGAAACATGGTTTCCAGAATAATGGAAAATAATATTAGTGGGAAATGCCACTCATTCAGGAAGAGCTAATGACTTGACCAAGGTTTTATAGTCTATTACAGAGGCATGGACCACATTCAGAGCATGATGTTTGGTTAATAGCTTCACACAAGAAGACAAGGACATGCTGGTGGAATTCTTGGCCCACAGTAGGCACTCAAAAAGTACCTGTCAAATAAATAAATATCGACATCTATACATTGAGTCAAATAAACACAAAGAAAGTTGGTAACCTGAATCCATGTCCTATTGAGATGTTTGGAGGAACTGGGATTGTTTGGAAGAAGACAGAATGAGATTCACTAACTATTTTAAAAATTATTTCAGTGAAAAAGATTGTGTCAGTTCTCTGGGACCTCACAATGTGGAACTGGAAAAAATTCTTTGAAGTTACAGTAAGATATCTCTGTTTGTTGTATGACCCAGGAATGTATGGAAGTCCCTCTCCACTCAGACTTGTTCAAAGGAAAAACATCCTTTATCAGCACTGGGAATGTTTCAGCAAAGAGTGAATGACCACCAGTTAGGGAGATTATGGAGGAGACGCAAGCGCTGGATGGAATACTGGGTATCCCTTAAAACCCCTTGTAGCCTGAAGTCTCGGTGCTTGCATGTTTCTAACTTTCCTTATTATTATTTTAATTGCATAAACTTATGGGATACAGTGTGATAATCTGACACATGTGTAAAGTGAGTAATGATCAAATCAGGGTACTAAATATTTCCATCTCATTAAACATTGTTTTTTAAAGCTTTCAATTAACATGTAAAAATTGTACATATTTATGGAGTTCAGTGCAATATTTCAATACATGCACGTGATATGTATTGATAAGTCAGGTAATTAACATTTCCCGTCTGCTTATCATTACTTTGTGTTTGGAGAGTTTGAGCTCCTCTCTGCTAGTTATTTATAAAATCTATAATGGGTTCACTAGAACTTATTACTCTTATCTAAACGGGTTTTGGGACCCGTTTTCCAGCCCCCCCTCTATCCCTCTCCCCACCCTTTCCAGCCTCTGGTAATCACTATTATACATTCAGATAGATTTTTAAAAAACATTCACATAGGAGAGAAAGGAACTGCATTTGTCCTTCTGTGTTTGACTTCTTTCACGCTACATAATCCATTTTGCTGCAAATGATAACATATCATTCTTTTGGGGGATGAATAATATTTCGTTGTGGTATATGCACATTTTCTTTTTCCATTCATTTGCTGAGGGGCATCTAGGTTAATGACATGGCTCTAACTTAAACTCATTTAGAGGTACTGTCAACAAGGTTATTGAGCACAGAATCCTGTGGTGGGCCCAACATAATGTGTCTATTGTGAGAGAAAAAAGATGTCTGTCCTCCAAGTAATAGTCATTATTCTATTCCTTATAGAGCTGGGATCATTAACTTCTCCCAACTGTCATCTCCAGGTTGCTAAATGGGACTCTGCCTGATCATTTTCTATCGTGAAAACAATACTTACAAGAGGGTTTTGTTTTATAAGTCATTCTGAACCACAGTAGAGTATTTTTTTTAGGGTTGATTTGAAATCTATTGCCACATTAGGTGGTGTTCTACCAAGTGGCCACAAAATGCCTTTAAGAAGGTTCCAATCGGTTAGAATCAGTTTCTGCCATTGATTCCAGTCAATGGACTAAAGTCAACGAAGACCTGAAGTATGAGCTCAGCCCTGGGCACACTGTAGCTGAAGGAAAATGCTTTCCATCTCCTGGTTTGAACATTTCTACTTTGAGGGTGAAGGCCCTGCAAGCAGGTTTCCTGAGAGGAATTGCTATGGTTTGGATAAATGTTCCCCCAAAGCCTATTTGTTAAGGGTTTGGTCCCCAGCCATGGTGTTATTGAGAGGCGGTGGAAACTTGAAGAGGAGGGGTCTAGTTGGAATTTGTTTGGTCATCGGGAATGTGCCCTTGAAGAGGATATTAGGAGCCTGGTCCCTCTTTTGTCTCCCACTTTTGCTTTGTAGGTTACACACTACAGGGTGAGTAACCCCCTCCAATTCATTCTTCTGCCAACATGTACTTCCTTGCCACAGGCCCCCAAAGCAACCCAGCCAACCAACTATGGGCTGAAACCACTAGAACTATGAACCAAATTAAACCTTTCTTCTTTTTCAATTGCTTATCTCAGGGATTTGTTACAGTAACGAGACGCTGACTATCACAGGGATGTTGTCAAGATAAAAGAGAACATATGAAATTGCTTTGCATTTTTAGAAAATATGTAATAAACCATGGACAGTAGAGCCAAAGTTTACATCAGCTATTCCTTTAGGAGTCAAAAGGGAAAGCTGGATTCTTTCATGGGTTCTAATCATGTTCATCAGCCTAGTCAAATAAAAAGTTAATATGGTAGACCTCAAACAGCTAGGATTCCCTTTATCTGTATGCTGATGTGAAAATTAGAGATTATTACTTAAAACTAATTATTTGTCTCAGGGTGAGTTGGTTGAATGGCTGGTATTTAGTAAGAGCCATAGACCAAAATCAAGAACTTGGAAATTTCCATCTGTACAACCGTACAGAGATATGGAATCAAGGGGATAAAGAACATGCTGTACCTTTCTCTAAGAAAGGATACACATCTACAAGAAAGTATGCTGATATTTGATGAGGGTTTGGGGGAAATATTTAGATCATTTCCACAGAGCCCCTGATATTCCAAAGGGCTGTTAATCCCTCTGAAACTTTTAATGCCTTAATAAGTTCTGCAGATACTTTCTGAGTAAACACTAGGAATGAACAAATTGAATTTTAAAGTGAATTCTTCATTTTATTCACAGTTGTCACGCATTCTATTTCAGATACCACTCTGGCAGAAAAAGCTCTAATTTGAGAGAAGCACCCGATAGTCCCACCTAATATAATGAAATCAGCAGGACTCGAGGCTCACCACAGTCTCCTCATTTGCTCTGCTAACAAAGGCTTTGTTACTGCTCACCAACCACCCACATTTCTCAGAATGTGTCAGGTCCTTTACTGGGCATGAGGGACACGGAGGTTTATATGACACAGAGTGGCTGTCTCAGAGGAGCTCACAGTCCACAGCTGCTGGGACAAGATTTATCCAATGCACTAATTCTGGGCTTTGGATGAATTTGAGGCTAGATGAACGGGGAACATCCTGTAGATACTTTCTTAGCTTTGATTACTCATTTCTTGAATCCTCTTCTTTCTGGACAATATTGTCTTGGGTTGTAAATTCTGTAGATTTTCATGTAGCTCATTCAGGCACAGACAGAAACACTTCAGATCTGAAGGATGGGACTTCCTTTATTCATGTTTCCTGGGGAGTGCTATGCACTGTGGACATATTTAATTAATTGTCCCCCTACTGATTGCTCCTTCTGCAAACAGAATATATATATATATATTTTTTTTTTGTTAAGCTGCTAAGGATTGAATTGTGTCCTCTTCAAACTCATGTTGAAGTCCTGGCTCCTAGTACCTTAGAACATGAATGTGTTTGGAGATAAAGTGTTTAGAGAGGTAATTAAGATTAAAGGAGGTCTTAGGGGGCCCTAATCCAATATGACTGATGTCCTTATAAGGAGAGGCACCAGGGATGCTTGGGCACAAAGAAAGCCACATGAGGACACAGTGCGAAGATGGCCATCTGCTAGCCGGAGGGAGCCAAACGAAAGCGAGACCTCAGGAGAAACCACACCTGCCAACACCTTGATCTTGGAGCTCCAGTCTCCAGAACCAGGAGAGAAAAAGTTTCTGTAGGTTAAGCCGCCCAGTCTGTGGTGTTTTGATTCAGCAGACCAAGAAGACTAAAAGAGCAATGCAGTAGCTGTTTATGATACTGCTTCATTTTTTGGTAAAGTTGCCAGGTCAATATTAGTTAACTTTTTGCTTATAGACTTATTAAAAGATTTGACAATTTTCCAGGTCAAAAAGGAAGTAAAAAACCCATTTTTTTTCCTCTTTGGACTTTGCAAATGGCCATGTTAAGAAAGGTTTGATTTTTTACAAGGTTGGAGAACTTGGCTGCATGGTAATGCTGAGTCCCCACAGTGATGTTCAGGCTGTACAATGTACCAGAGAAAGGGCACCAGGGGGATCTAGTGTCCTTTTCCTGCCCATCTGCATTGGGGCACTACTGAGTTAACTTTTTAAAGTCCCAAGTATTGGAAATATATCTGGAAGAACTTCCCAAGGACAGGTATGTGCTAAGGCAGCAACACTAACAGGAGTTCAAATGAAAGAAATGACATAAAATTGCATTTCCTAAGGAGGGAAATAACACTCAGGAACATTAAATGATTTAATTATGCCTGAAAGAGCTTTTTTAAAAAAGCTAAAAATGCCATAAAAGCAAAGTATGTCAGGATGTAAGTTTGAGAACGCAGCCATGAGAAGAATCTTGGAAGTAAAGTATGCAAAGTCTGTAATCACCTGCAGTCACACTGGAGGCAGCGAGAACCCTCCATTAACACCTATTTTGCTTTTTCTAGGACAAGGAGCTGGAGGAACAGAACAGTAATTTTATATATTACTGGGGCTTAACAACCTAGTACTAAGAAACATCTCTGGGTCTTAAGATTATTTCACTTAATCATTCTCAAAAATGCTAGTTAATATTTTAATATATACTGTTAAACTTAACCAAGTTATTCTAGTTTCCTTAAATTCATGCATACAGAAAAATACCCACCATCAAAATCCACACAGTGTCAATACAGTGACAGATATATTCTGTCATTAATGCCTGAAAAAAATATAAACATACAATCATCCTTCCCTATCCTCAGGGAACTAGTTCCAGGACCCCCATGGATACTAAATTCTGTGGATACTCAAGTCCCTTTTAAAAATAATATACCATTTTTATATAACCTACTCACATCCTCTCATGTACTTTAAATCATCTCTAGATTAATGATAATACCTAATACAACATAAATTCTATGTAAATAATTGTTAAACTGTACTGTTTAGGGAATGAGTACAAGAATAAAAAGTCTGCTCATGTTTACTGCAGACATAATTTTTTTTTTCTGAATATTTTCTACCCTTAGCTGCTTGCATCTTTGGATGCAGAGCCCGTGGACGGGGAAGGCAAGTTGGACAGTTAAATAAATATTATATAGATGTGCATGTATCGAGACACTTTGTGTATCCCAGGCACTTGCTGCATTCTGACTTGGTTTGGGGGAAAAAAAAAGCCATCTACTTCTTTACCGTCAAGTGTTTTTTTTCTAGTTAAATCAGAATTTTGAACGGACTTTGATTTAAATGGGTTCCTCCACCCCTTCTGTGTGGTCAGGTTTCAGTTGTAAACTTTAAACAGAATACAAAATGGTCCATGCGGAAAGGGATGCTAAGTCCCACGGACTCCATGTTTCCTGGGATGGTGTGGATTTTCTTTTACTGTGCCAATTAGTGTTGGACTTGTCTTTTTGCCATACCATGAATTAAAAATGCATGATTGGGATGCTGGAAAGCTAACCAGTTTCTGGATAGAATTCCCTGGACACTGCTGTTCTTCCAGTTGATCTTTCTGCCCTCCCTGCGTTGGCAAGTACCGACTCTCTCACCCACCGCTCACATCTTTTCCTGACAGATGGTTCTCTTTTGCTAGTGAAGATCCAATCTGGTGATTTACTTTAATATGCTCTGGCCTAAAGAATACCCGTGACAGACAGCTAGGACAGCCTTCCTAAAGCAAAATTTTGCAAAGAAAAACTTAAGTAGACACATGCTATCGAGGCTGCGCTCCATTTTATGCACCCCATAAATCAGAGTATTTGTCAACAACAATTAAAATGTAGTTTCCCTGGTAATAAACATTACGGGGATGAACAAATCAAGTTTCATTGATTCTGTCAGAAACCGAAAGTGGGAGCTTCATATTATTTTGTGGATAATCTCCGAGGAGTAAACTAAAGCACAATTACATTCTTGATTTTAATTAAAACTCTGGGTACCTTTCAAGTTCCGTTAGGGAGACGTCCTGGGTCTGCTTAGCTGAGGTCTGCACTGCGAAGTTAATTTGACACATAACATATTTTTCATGAGGTAACTGTCGCAGGAAGCCGTTTGTAGGAGCAGCCTCACTGGTGCCCGTGAGGCCCACAAAAAGTAATGACTTCTCCTGAAGCAGTAACTTCGCCAGGAAGTACATCTGCATAACAGTCCCTGAAGCCCTCCCAATAATGTCATTAAGCTGGAAAAATCAAAGGAAAAGGCGCCCAAAAGATGCCGTTAAAAATGTTTCATTACTCAACCATCCACAGAACAACAATAGAATTTAGCCATGGAATCATTTCAGATCCCAATAAAAGCCAAACCACCCCCTAATACCTGAAAGGTGATGGAGGCCGAGATTATGAGCTGTGCCCAGACCTTGCTACCCAGGGGACGGCCACGTGGACAGGCCTGTGTTCTTGCTTCTGTGTGTGAGGACTTTGTTCTGCAGGAGGGAGCTGGAGCCTCCACTCAGTCATTTATTTTTAATGTTACTTGACCAGTGGTTGCTTATAACCTGCTGATTTCTAGTTGGTCTGTTTTTTTTTCTGCATCCTACCAACAAACCAGAATATGGCCACATTATTCAATTTACAGGTGATGTATTGTCTTGCTTTTCTATAATGTCACAGAACTCAGAATATTGGCTGAGAAGCATTTCAACTTATTTCTGCCAAGTATGGAGCAGAACGAGGATGCCAGGTGGTGTGAGATGAGTTGGCTGGGGGAGGGCTGCTCTTCTGTCCAGGGAGGGTCTCTCCCATGGCCCTTCTTCCTGATCCCCACTACAAACCTCTTCCCCACTCTTCCTGATTGGGATTTGTCCACAACTGAGTCTGAAATGTATATGCTTTCCAGGGGCATGTCTTAAAATCATAGGAAACCTGGGCTACGAGTGGCCTTTGGAGACCATGTCACCCAGCTCTTCTCTTAATTCACAGGTGATGAGGCTAATGCAGGGAAAAAGAAATAATTGAGCTTTTCTAGGTCTCTCCAGTCATGCATGATCACTGGTAACTTTTAGTCTGAAAGGCACCTGATTCATATTTCCAGGTTAGAACTTCTTACTTCCAAGCAAGTATTATTCCATGTAACAAAATGTGACAAGATTAGAAAGGGTTTATAAGGATGGGGCATGTATTCATTGCTGGGTGGTAGGTGATATGACCTTTGTACCATGTCAGTTTAGCCTCATGGCACTCCTAAGAGCCAAGGTCTGTTATTAGCTCTATCTTACATTTGAGGAGGCACAGAGATGTTCTGCAATGTGTTCAAGGTCCCCTAGCCTGTGAGTGGAGGGCCATGTTGAGGGCCACAGACAAGTCAAGATGGTGCCTGGCACTTTGCCAGGAGGAGTGGTTTGAGAAGTAACGCAAGTGAGCCATTAAGATGATGTGCTGTGTCTAGATTATGTCAATTAAGTTAAGCTGTGTATAATTATTAAGATGATGAGGATTCCTTAATGACTGATTGCTGTAACTGGATGATGCTAAATTGAGTCAAGCTGTGTATTCAGCTATGTATATATACCTCTGCTGTCCTACAATAAAGCAGCTCCCGCTGTTTCAACCTTCACAAGTTGCTTGTTACCCCCTGGTTATTTTGCTCAGCCAGACTGCGGCAGGGCCAGGGCTAGAAAGCCAGGCAGTCTGACCCTGGCCTGAGTTTTCTGTCACCATGTATGCCACCATTTGCTTAACAAACAACTAGTGAAGCATTGAGTTTGGGGTTGACAGGGAAGCAGAGATGGATATAACTTTATCCTTCAAATAAATCTCAGTATCCTTAAGGCAGACTGGGTGTTTCTTGCAATACATGTTAATGGTTTTGCCATTATTAATAACTCACAAACCTGAGTACAGTGGATATATTAATAAGTGTACTGTGTATTGGTCTTTTATTATATACTCTGTATTGTTCTAAGTTCTTGATGCAAATCATCATTAAGATTCCTAACCATCTTCTGAAGATATGTTATAAGCCCCACTTTTCAGATGAGTAGACTGAAATTCAGTGAGTTCAAGCACTTGTCAAAGTGATACAACAACTGGATTCCAGGCCATGCCAAAGTCAGTGCCACGTGCTAAACCGTATCATGGAATAGAGCAAGTGGCCCAGGTTGCATGGATGAGGCCTAGAGAAGAATCGAGAAATAGTGTGCCAGCCCTGGAAGGGCAGGACCCTATCTTATGAGTTATGTGGCTGACAGAATAGGGTAGTGTCCTATCCATACCTTTGTTCTCAATTCACTTCTAGCACATAGCTCCAGAGACCAGGAGCTGGATAATCATCTATCTGTTGGATAAAGAAGAGAAGCTGGATAATAGCCTCGTTTTTGCAGGTTTATTGATATCATTATCTATCTAAGACTTGTTTTGCAATTTTAAACTTATTTTGCAAGTATGTAAATGCTCAGTAAAGTTGGTAATTATTCTCTGAGTTGATGCTGAGCAGGGAGAAGAAAATAATCACAAAATAAAGTCTGTTTAGGCCAAATCCCATTCAGGTCACAGACAATATCATTTTCTCACAACTTAGGCGTTTCCCTGAGTAGCTTCTTACCATTAGAGAACATGGGACCAGGTAAAAAGATGGGAAGGTAGTATCCTAGGTATCAACACACAAGAATTTCCTTCAACTTTTCATATTCCTCACATTAACTGACCCTAGGGAGTAGCAGAAGCTGCCCATGGCCAATGACAGGATGGTTTTACAGAAACCACCGAGGCTGGGGTTGGGTGGTATTCAGTGACAATGGCACTGTTGCAAAGCCCTTTATTCCTTTTGGAGACTCTTCTATTTCCCTTTGGATTGACTAACTCCAACACATCCAATGGCTTGAGAGTTAATGCAAACTGCCCTCCCCACCCCAATCTCTTTCAGAAGCTCAGTTCCTTTATTTGTAAAATAGTGTAACAAAGTCTAACTTTGATGCTGTAAGAATTAAGCATAACATAATAATAATTGCTCACTTTACTACTGTTACATCTATGCCAATCTATGTTTATTAACTATCATCTATCTACCTATCCATCTATCTATCTAATTGTTTAATCCTATAAAATCCTGTGAGGCAGAATCATTTTCTCCCTTTAATAGGAGAATAACAGAATTACCAAACTCAGATCAGTAATTGCCCACAATTATGTCCTAATGCAGACACCCAAGGCCACATGGTTTGGGACCCTATAAAGCCCTTCTGGGCTCAGGACTGTGCTAGTTCCTAGAGTGGCTGCAGACAAATGTGTCTAGACTCTGAATTCAGTTTTTTTTCCCCTGCAAGGTTGGAGCTGAAAAAATCAAGAAGTACAAGAAGAGCATGCAATTATGACCAGTGCCATGTTATGGCTTTATGCTTTCCAGCTTGGCTTACATTGCCCAGTGAAGGTGACAGCATATAAGGGGAGTGTGTCTATCTACAGCTGAATCTCTACTAGTGCATTACCTGATGAATTACACTCCTATTCTGGCTTGTGGAGAAGCCCACTGTGGCTGTTAAGGCAGAGGGTGGAAAATAGAGAAAAATATTCTGGGAAGCTATAGTGTGCCCAATAGCTATTATGGATGATACAGTTGTCCTCAATTCAATACTTGGTTGGACTTGAAAAATTCCCTAGTTTTTTGCAACATGCAATTCAGGTCTGCCATTTAACCTCTGTAACGTTAATCTGTATAGCCACGGGAAATCTTCAGTCACAAGACAACAAATAAATCTCTGGTCTGGAAGGTCAAAAAACCACATCACCATCACTCTAGATTCTTCCTCCAGCATCCCTCTCCCTCTCCTTGGCCCCCATCACTTCAAATCCCCTGAAGAAATGGAATATGTAGCCATTCAAAAAAAATACGTATCATTGCAAAGGTCAAAGCAGTAAATTCCAATGCACAGAGTCTAAGAAGGATTACACTTCTGATCCCCTGTCAGATGACAAACATCATATTTGGAGGGGAAAACATCAGATGGCTATCAATCCACTCTGGTCCAGAGTGCAGAAAGAGTCATGAACGTAACTAGTCTGGCCCCAGAAGGACTCTGGGAAATCTCCCAAGGACATGCTGACAAAGATTCTATTGCTCTTGGTGGTATGTATTAAAATTCAAAAATAATTCAGCTAACTGTACTGGTTCTTGTTGTGAGCACATTGACCGTTCTTTTCTTGCAGGATTTTTTTTCCTTTCCTTTTCTTTCTTTCTTTTTCTTTTTTTTTTTTGCAAATAGAGAAAATAACATCTTATGTATAGCTGAAGGTGTCCCTCGTCCTCATAAGAAGTGAAGAGAACTTTATTAGAAAAAGGAATCATGAAAAGAATAAAGTACTACTACTACACTTTCACGAAGAACTGCAAGTTCGTATTCAATTTGAAGTGTGAGGCAAATTAGAATTATGTAACATCAAGTTCATAGCTCATGCAAAATGAGGGTGGGATGTGAAACTCTGGAAGAAAAAATACGTGGGGATGATGGATGGAAGAGGAAATTCTTTGTATCTGCTAATTTTCACGGTCTGATGTCTGAAGGAAAATTGGAGTGTGCAAGAATATGTGTCAAAAAGTTTTAACAGAAAGGAGAAGGTTCTAAGTAGACAGACTTATGATGCTTTGGGTGGATCAGAACTCATTATTCAGGTTCTTGCTACTCAAATTGAGGTCTTTGAGGCAGCGAAGCTGCTCCGCCCGGGAGCTTGTTAGAGGAGCAAACTACCAGGCCCCACTGTACGGAATCTGAATCTGCATTTTAAACAAAATCTCCAGGTGACTTTCTGCACTTTAAAGTTTGGAAAGTACTGATGCAGTCTAGTGCTTTGTTTCTGGGGTTATCAAAATTTTCACCTTTTTCTCGTCCTGCTTATTTACTAAAACCCCACCACATGGTACAATTGCAAAGAGAACTAAGGCACATATTATCTGCTAAATATTTTTCTTTTTTTTAATTAATTTATTTATTTATTATTTATTGTTGGTCGTTCAAAACATTACATAGTTCTTAATACATCATATTTCACAGTTTGATTCAAGTGGGTTATGAACTCCCATTTTTACTGTATCACATCAGTTACCCTTCCATTGATTGACATATTGCCTTTCTAGTGTCTGATGTATTCTGCTGTCTGTCCTATTCTCTACTATCCCCCCTCCCCTCCCCTCCCCTCCCCTTTTCTCTCTCTACCCCTTCTACTGTAAATCATTTCTTCCATTTGTATTATCTTGTCTTACCCCTCCTTTCCTCTTATATGTCATTTTGTATAACCCTGAGGATCGCCTTCCATTTCCATGCGATTTCCCTTCTCACTCCCTTTCCCTCCCACCTCTCATCCCTGTTTAATGTAAATCTTCTTCTCAAGCTCTTCGTCCCTACCCTGTCCTTGTTTACTCCCCTTATATCAAAGGAGTCATTTGGTATTTGTTTTTTAAAGATTGACTGGCTTCACTTAGCATAATCTGCTCTAATGCCATCCATTTCCCTCCAAATTCTATGATTTTGTCATTTTTTAATGCAGAATAATACTCCATTGTGTATAAATGCCACATTTTTTTTATCCACTCATCTATTGAAGGGCATCTAGGCTGATTCCACAATCTTGCTATCGTGAATTGTGCTGCTATGAACATCGATGTAGCAGTGTCCCTGTAGCATGCTCTTTTTAGGTCTTTTGGGAATAGACCTAGAAGGGGAATAGCTGGGTCAAATGGTGGTTCCATTCCCAGTTTTCCAAGAAATCTCCATACTGCTTTCCAAATTGGCTGCACCAATTTGCAGTCCCACCAGCAATGAACAAGAGTGCCCTTTTCCCCTCATCCTCTCCAGCACTTATTGTTGTCTGACTTCCTAATGGCTGCCAATCTTACTGGAGTGAGATGGTATCTTAGGGTAGTTTTGATTTGCATTTCTCTGACTGCTAGTGATGGTGAGCATTTTTCCATGTACTTATTGATTGATTGTATGTCCTCCTCTGAGAAGTGTCTGTTCAGGTCCTTGGCCCATTTATTGATTGGGTTATTTGTTATCTTATTGTCTAATTTTTTGAGTTCTTTGTATATTCTGGTTATTAGGGCTCTATCTGAAGTGTGTGGAGTAAAGATTTGTTCCCAGGATGTAGGCTCCCTGTTTATCTCTCTTATTGTTTCTTTTGCTGAGAAAAAACTTTTTAGTTTGAGTAAGTCCCATTTGTTGATTCTAGTTGTTAACTCTTGCGCTATGGGTGTCCTATTGAGGAATTTGGAGCCTGATCCCACAGTATGTAGATCATAACCAACTTTTTCTTCTATCAGATGCCGTGTCTCTGATTTAATATCAAGCTCCTTGATCCATTTTGAGTTAACTTTTTTGCATGGCGAGAGATAGGGATTCAGATTCATTTTGATGCAAATGGATTTCCAGTTTTCCCAGCACCATTTGTTGAAGATGCTATCCTTCCTCCATTGCATGCTTTTAGCCCCTTTATCAAATATAAGATAGTTGTAGTTTTGTGGATTGGTTACTGTGTCCTCTATTCTGTACCAATGGTCCACCCGCCTGTTTTGGTACCAGTACCAAGCTGTTTTTGTTACTATTGCTCTGTAGTATAGTTTGAAGTCTGGTATCGCTATACCGCCTGATTCACACTTCCTGCTTAGCATTGTTTTTGCTATTCTGGGTCTTTTATTATTCCATATGAATTTCATGATTCTTTTATCTATTTCTACAAGAAATGCTGTTGGGATTTTGATTGGCATTGCATTGAACTTATAGAGAACTTTTGGTAATATTGCCATTTTGATGATGTTAGTTCTGCCTATCCATGAGCAGGGTATATTTTTCCATCTTCTAAGGTCTTCTTCTATATCTTTCTTTAGGGTTCTGTAATTTTCATTGTATAAATCTTTCACCTCTTTTGTTAGGTTGATTCCCAAGTATTTTATTTTTTGGGGGGATATTGTGAATGGAGTAGTTGTCCTCATTTCCCTTTCAGAGGATTTGTCTCTGATATACAGGAATGCCTTTGATTTATGCGTGTTGATCTTATAACCTGCCACTTAGCTGAATTCATTTATTAGCTCTAATAGCTTCTTTGTAGACCCTTTTGGGTCTGCTAGGTATAGAATCATATCATCTGCAAACAGTGATAATTTAAGTTCTTCTTTTCCTATTTTTATGCCTTTAATTTCTTTCGTCTGTCTAATTGCTCTGGCCAGTGTTTCGAGGACTATGTTAAACAGAAGTGGTGAGAGAGGGCATCCCTGTCTTGTACCCGATGTTAGTGGGAATGCCTTCAATTTTTCTCCATTCAGAATGATGCTGGCCTGTGGCTTATCATAGATTGCTTTTACAATGTTGAGGTATGATCCAGTTATCCCTAATTTTTCTAGAGTTTTGAACATAAAGGGATGCTGTACTTTGTCGAATGCTTTTTCTGCATCTATCGAGATGATCATATGGTTCTTATTTTTAAGTCTATTGGTGTGGTGAATAACATTTATTGATTTCCGTATATTGAACCAGCCTTGCATCCCAGGTATGAATCCTACTTGATCATGGTGTATAATTTTTTTGATATGTATTTGAATCCGATTTGCCAGAATTTTGTTGAGGATTTTTGCGTCAAGTTTCATTAGAGATATTGGTCTGTAGTTTTCTTTCTTTGAAGTGTCTTTGTCTGGTTTCGGAATCAGGGTGAAGTTGGCCTCGTAGAATGAATTTGGAAGTTCTCCCTCTTTTTCTATTTCCTGAAATAGCTTGAAAAGTATTGGTGTTAGTTCCTCTTTAAAGGTTTTACCCATCCGGTCCTGGGCTTTTCTTAGTTGGTAATCTTTTGATGGTTTCTTCTATTTCCTCTATTGTTATTGGTCTGTTTAGGTTGTCTATATCCTCCTGACTCAATCTGGGCAGATCATAAGACTTAAAGAATTTATCTATGCCTTCACTATCTTCTATTTTATTGGAGTATAAGGATTCAAAATAATTTCTGATTATCATCTGTATTTCTGAAGTGTCTGTTGTGATATTGCCTTTTTCATCCCGTATGCTAGTAATTTGGGTTCTCTCTCTTCTTCTCTTCGTTAGCATGGCTAAGGGTCTGTAAATTTTATTTATTTTTTCAAAAAACCAACTTTTAGTTTTGTCGATTTTTTTCAATTGTTTCTTTTGTTTCAATTTCATTAATTTCAGCTCTGATTTTAATGATTTCTTGCCTCTACTTCTTTTGCTGTTGTTTTGCTCTTCTTTTTCTAGGATTTTGAGATGAAGTATGAGATCATTTATTTCTTGGTTTTTTCTTTTTTTGAGGAATGAACTCCAAGCAATGAATTTTCCTCTTAGAACTGCTTTCAGTGTGTCCCATAGATTCCAATATGTTGTGTCTGTGTTTTCATTTGACTCTAGGAAGTTTTTAATTTCCTCCTTAATGTCTTCTAGAACCCATTGATCATTTAGCAACCTATTGTTCATTGTCCAGGTGATGCTTGATTTTTCCTTCCTTCTTTTATCATTGATTTTCAGTTTCATTCCATTATGATCAGATAAGATGCATGGTATTATCTCTACCCCTTTATATTGTCTAAGAGTTGCCCTGTGACATAATATATGGTCTATTTTTGAGAAGGTTCCATGTGCTGCTGACAAAAAAGTGTAACTACTTGATCATGGGTGGAATAGTCTATACATGTCAATTAAGTCTAGGTTATTAATTGTGTTATTGAGTTCTATAGTTTCCTTATTTAACTTTTGTTTGGAAGATCTGTCCAGTGGTGAGAGAGGTGTATTGAAGTCTCCCATGATTATTGTATGGTGGTCTATTAGACTCTTGAACTTGAGAAGAGTTTGCTTGATGAACATAGCAGCACCGTTGTTTGGGGCATATATATTTATGATTGTTATGTCTTGTTGGTGTATGGTTCCCTTGAGCAGTATGAAGTGTCCTTCTTTATCCCTTTTGATTAACTTTGGCTTGAAATCTATTTTATTAGATATGAGTATGGACACTCCTGCTTGTTTCTGCAGTCCATATGAGTGGTATGATTTTTCCCAACCTTTCACCTTCAGTCTATGAATATCTTTTCCTATCAGATGCGTCTCCTGTAGGCAGCATATTGTTGGGTCTTGTTTTGTGATCCATTCTACTAGCCTGTGTCTCTTAATTGGTGAGTTTAAGCCATTAACATTTATGGTTATTATTGAGATATAACTTGTTCTTCCAGCCATATTTGTTTATTGATGTTACTAAACCTGATTTGTTATCCTCTTTGACTACTTTCCCCCCTTTACTGTCCTACCTCCCATTGTTGGTTTTCAATGTTATTTTCCATTTCCTCTTCCTGTAATGTTTTGCCAAGGATTTTTTGAAGAGATGGTTTTCTAGCTGCGAATTCCTTTAACTTTTGTTTATCGTGGAAGGTTTTAATTTCATCTTCTATCCTGAAGCTTAATTTCGCCGGATACACGATTCTTGGTTGGAACCCATTTTCTTTTAGTGTTTAAAATATGTTATTCCAGGATCTTCTAGCTTTCAGAGTCTGTGTTGAGAGATCATCTGTTATCCTGATTGGTTTACCCCTAAATGTAATCTGCTTTCTTTCTCTTGCAGCTTTTAAAATTCTCTCCTTATTCTGTATGTTGGACATCTTCATTATAATGTGTCTAGGTGTGGATCTCTTATGATTTTGAACATTCGGCGTCCTGTAGGCTTCTAGGATTTGGGATTCTGTCTCATTCTTCAAGTCTGGGAAGTTTTCTCGTATTATTTCACTGAATAGACTATTTATTCCTTTGGTATGGAGCTCTGTGCCTTCCTGTATCCCAATGACTCTTAAATTTGGTCTTTTAATATTGTCCCATAATTCTTGGATGTTCTGCTCATGGTTTCTTAGCAGACTTGCTGAGCTGTCTATGTTCTTTTCCAGTTGGAATACTTTGTCTTCATTGTCTGATGTTCTCTCTTCTAAGTGATCTACTCTGCTGGTAGTATTCTCAATTGAGTTTTTAAGTTGGTTTATTGTTTCCTGCATTTCTAGGATTTCTATTTGTTTGTTTTTATTACCTCTATCTCCCTGTGAAATTGATCTTTTACTTCCTGGATTTGTTTGTCAATGTGATCTTTCATTGTCTGATTTTGCTGTCTCATGTCTTCCTTGAGACTCCAGATCATCTGAAGCATATATATCCTGAACTCTTTATCTGATATTCCATCTGTTGCAGCTATTACCTTTTCTAAAGTTGAGTTGACCTGCATTGCTTGTGATCCTTTCTTTCCTTGTCTTTTCATACTGCACGCGCTTCTTTCTGCTTGGTGCAACTGTTGTGTTTTTGAAATTTACCCCGTATTTATTTATATTGCTCTTGTATAGTTGGGAAGCCTCCCTTGCAGGGCGAGTAGTGGCTGTGCTCCTCCTCTAATTAGGGTGGTCTGTCTACCACGCTGATCGGTCGCAGGTCTGCCCCCGCTGCGGGCACGGGTGGCGGCTCTGCTCTGCCCCCACTCCAATTGTGGTAACGTAGCTACCACGCCCTGGGGTCGTTGGTCCTGATCTGGATGTGGGTGGCAGCTCTGCTGGGTCCCCACTCCAATTGTTGTGATGAGTCTACCACGCTGGCAGGCCTCTAGGCCGGTGGGTCGCAGTTCTGCACAGCCCCCACTCCCAATGGGGGTACCTGACTGCCTCTCCAACGGGTCGCTGGGCCCCCTCCGGACCCGGGCGGCAACCCTGCTCCACCCCCACTCCAACCAGTGTGATGCGACTGCCTCGGTGTTACGTGTCCACCACGCTGGCAAGCTACCTGGCCTGTCTTGCCAGTGGGCCCCAGGTCTGCCTGCCCTGCTTGCTCAGATGGCAGCTCTGCACAGCCCCTACTCCAAATGAGGTTACTTGGCTACCGCGCCGCGGGGTCGCTGGTCCTATTCTAGGCGTGGGCGGCTACTCTCTTCAGCCCCAGCTGCCTTTGGTGTGTCATGATACCACGCCAGCGGGTCACTTGGCCTGCTCTGGGCGCAGGTGGAAGCTCCACTCTGCCCCACAGCACCCAGCAGGAGCCTGACTGAGAAGCAGTCACCGCTGGTTCCCTAGCCTTGGGCCGAAGCAGCTTCGGTAGCCAGAAACCCGCCTCTCGGATCCCGTTACTCTTTCCACTGGGAGCTGGCTCCAGCGAGCAACACCCACGGGTTCCCCAGCCCCAGGCCAAAACTGTTCCAGGAGTCAGAACCCAGTCGCCCCAAGCTCAGCGCACGCTCCACTTGGAGCTGGCCTCCATCGGCAGTCTCCGCTGTTTCCTCAGACCTGGGCCAGGTTAGCCCCAGGAACCAGAATCCAGCTGCTCAGTGCCCGGCGCACGCCTTGCCAGGCACGAGCCTCTAGGAGTATTCTCCACAAGATCCCCAGTCCCGAGCCTGAGCAATAGATCTCTCTGCTAGATGCAGGCAAATACCAGCCTGAAATTACCTGTTCTGTAGCTGAATGAGCTGAGATCTGTAGAACATGGGGATGATTACATCATCTCTCCGAAATGGCGGCTGCTGTCCTCCTCTGTGGTCCGACCGGTGTCTGGAACCAAACTGGACCGCTTCTCTCCTCTGTCTCAAAGCTGGAACTCAGCCCTAAGCGCTGCCAATGTCCTAGCGCCAAACTGCTAGAGGCAGTTCACAGACTCAGGCCTGCGGGGCCCAGTCCAGCAGCCGCCGTGACTGGCGGGATTGTGTCCCTGATCCGAGTTGCCGAGATTCACTCGCCTGGGACAAACTGACCCCTCACACAGACTTACTAGTTATCGGCAGGTCTCCTTTCAGTGAAATATTGTTAGAAGATCCTCAGCAGGTCCCATGCAAGTGTATTTATGTGTCTCTCTGATCCCGTTACTGCGGAGGTATAGAAAATGCTGCTTGCTCCCCGGCCGCCATGTTGCCTCTAAATATTTTTCTTTAAAAGAAGAAAGACAAAGGTTTGACTATCTAATAAAGCTTTCCTTTGACCTCCCTAGCCTAAGGCTGGATGTAAATAGAAGTTGCATTGTTTAATACAGAGACCATTCCAAGTGGCATCGATGGCATCCCCTGACCTCTGCTAACTGTACAATAGACTATTAAGCTCATTGTGACCCGAAGGCCAGCTAATAGCTATGTGGAGAGAATGTGCCTTGGGAAAGTGTATCTTTCCAAATGACAAAATATAAATTAAAAGTTGAACTATTAAATGAACTGTGGAGGATATAATTATCCTTCTCTTTCTCTCTTTTTAATGGAGCAAGGCTAAGTTCAGATATCAGACCTCAAATGGAGGTCCCTAAGCATTTCTTCTGGCTTAGGGATTAGGATTACTCCAGTAAAGGAGTTTTCCAAGTTACTATCTCCTTGGTAGGCAGATTTCTGGATCCCCAGACTATTGAAAGCACATGAAGAATGTGGTCTGCATGTGGTGAATGACTGAGAACAAAATTTAAGAACCTACAATTTGCTTACCAACTGATTTTTTTTTTAAGTCCAGACTCTTGCCATTAGATGATAGGAAATCTGATAGAATCACCCGCCCTGCCACCAATGTGGTACTCATGTAAATCTCTTTGGGACAGGTGAATAAAAAGGGACAGAGAGGAAAGAATATGAAATGATCCAAATATTTGAGATAGTGTTTTAAATTTAATTTACTTATTTGTTTCAAACATTTTTTAAAGGTCCCTCTCTTCTAGTGCTCTACTAGGCATCGAGACCATCATAACACACAGAAAATACAGCTTAGTGAGTGCTGATGGGAACCCCTCACTAAATAAGTCAGTGGGTAATGAAGGATCTGTCTGCCTTGTGCTTGTTTTATGCCTCGTGTTCTGTGGAAGGCCAGAGAAATGAGACATAGGAAAGTCTCTTGAGAGGGATTTAGGTCACGTGGAACCAGTGTCCTTACCTTTCCTTCCCCCCCTTTTTTTTGCTTTGCAGTGGGGAGACCACAGGTCTAGTCACAGCCCTCAAGGAGGATGCCTTCACCTAGAGATTCCCTAGTGTCTGCCGAGAGCTTTGCATTTGCCAGATTGAACTCTATGAGTGTCCATGTTAGGACTCTTCTTGCTCCTTTCTCACTTTCACAGGCAATTTCAATAGGATTTCAGAGGCCCAAGGATTGGGAAGGAGAAGGATCTTAACAGGATTATTCAAGAACATAAACAGAGGAGAGAATAAGAAGTAAAAAAGGTGGAGAGAGAGAGAGAGAGAGAGAGAGAGAGAGAGAGAGAGAGAGAGAGAGGGGATGGGACATATGTCTTAATTTTAATTTTTTGGTTCTGGAATTATTTTGTGAAGATTTGTAGGAAAAAGGACCCCCTTTGCATAGCGCATCCTACTCACCAAAAAGGGTATTATTGGAAAGATAAAAAAGAGCCTTCATTCACAACCTGTAGCTTCTGGGTGATGGCTCACCTGTGAGAGGCTTAAAAAAAAAACAGACTCATTTTCAAAGCTTTTCAGCCAGTAAATAACATTTCATACAGAGAGATTTCAATCACCCAAGGGCATCTGTCTTGATGACTCTATTTGTGGATAGCAAAATTATCAATGTTTATCAGGGGGTGAAATATTGGCAAGTCCATTCTGTATCTTATTATCTGAAAAAAATTCTATTTTTCAAGCAAAAATGTCTGACAAGCAAACCACATATAATGATATATATCAGTATCTCACCACACGATCTCTCTCTCTAGACAATTTAAATCAGATTTGAGCAGGGAAAACGAGATGCTGATGAGAATATTAGTCAGTGTTTTCAAACAATGGGCTTGAATTCGTCTTTGCCAAGATAAGAGTTCAGTCTTGCAATTAGCCAGGAACATTAGCCAAAGTTAATATGCTTCTTGGGGTGTGCGTGCCCATCAATGCGGCACTGTTGAAAAGACTCATCTGCTTGGCCAGATACCATCTCTTGTCATGCTTCTTTCTCTATCTTTGGTCTTCTCAGCTTCTCTGAAGGCCTCAGGTACCTTCTTACATAGCTAGAGGCCTTCCCTGGGGAATGTCATGCCTGGGATTAAATGTGTGACCCCCTCCTGTCTCGTCTCCATCCCCTCAACTTCTTTAGTCATCAGAGTTGACTTAGGGGGCCAGACTGTGTAAGGGCTGAATATCACAATGCAATTATGGATTTCAGTTTTCTCAGAGAAGTAGCTTTGGGTACCTTAGAAATACCTAGAGTTACTTAGAGTTTTGTGGGAAAAGCAGCCCGAATGATCAGGAAAGAAATGTCAAGAGACTTTTGGTAGTTTGAGTGGCAGGGTTGAGACCTCATCCTTTGGGAGGTATAAGGGTGGTTTTAGAGGTAGAGATGCTTCAGGCCTCATTCCTATGGGTCAAAGGGATGGATTTAGGTGCTCTTGTGCCAGCCTGTGCCTCGGGGAGTGGGAATTATGTGAACTGAAAATCTTTCCACTAGAGTTATAGCCTTGGAGTACTGAGGGAGTGGGACCACGGGAAGTGGACGTGGCATCTCACAGATGGGACGTGAGCCCATGGATTATGGAACTGTGAATGAAAAACGTTAACCTAGACACCGTGTGGTGGGCAGAAGCAGTGGCATTGGGTGGTGGGGACCTGCAGAGTTCTGGAAAAGGAGGAGAAGTGATTTACTTTTGTAATCTTTCTGTAGTTTCTGGACCATTAGTTGGGACTCCTTGAGAGGAAAATACTGATCATTTGCCTGGATGGTAGGAGGTGACTCGAATGATTATTTGCAACAACAAACAAGATGTGATTTTTCCTTGTACTACTATATGTTGGAGAAATTCTTGCCAGGAACATTTAACATTAGAAGTTATATTTCAACTTAATGACAGGCAGGAGAAAACTTCTTATATTTTTATAATAATTGCACCACGGTTCATATGCTTTTAGGTATTTTGTGAAAATAAGGTGTTGCCTAATATGTAACGGTTGAGCTATACAGTCATTTTAGAGTTGGGCTCTATCCTGTCACTGGTCTTCCTGGTTACTAACCTAACACTGAAAAGGGAAGGAATTCAACCCTGGTCAAACTGAGGCCTTTGCCAGCGCCATATTCTTACCAGGGATTCATCATTCATTGACTTAGTCATTTACTCATTCATTGATTAAACACTTACTGAACATCCAGCATATATCAAACACTGTGTGGGAAGCCAGGGTTGCAACTCTAAAGGGGATGTGATGTCTTAAAGAATTTACAAGTTATTAGGATAGGGAGTCATATCAATAAATAGAAAAATCATGTTACTTTGTGGTCATTGCTTCAACAAAGGTATGCTCAACATGGCCCAGGAGGGGACATAGGCTCAAGAAACAAGCTTTTTGAATTTGGGAGAAAGGTTTCTCAGGGAAGGTAAAATTTTAGCTCAGGTTTTTGAGGGCTGGGGGATGGGGAGTCATTTATCAGGTGGATTAAGACAAGGGCAGGTCAGACTGAGGAAGAAAGCTAATGAGTATAAAGTGCTGTAGGGCAAAATCTATGCCACAATAGCCAGAGGGGTGGTTTGATGGTGCAGCTCAGAAACTGTGTCTATAGGGACAATGGCAGAACATCGGTCCAAGGCAGTGCCCAGCCTAGAAGGGTCTGTCACTATAAAGCATGAGCGAACAACCAAACTTCTAACTCAGGAGGGAACAGAGACTTTCCTTTGCTTTTGTAGCAGGCATCATGTGCAGAGTGAGTAGGCAAGGAGAGATGCATTTCTTGAAGTTCCCAAATGTGTACTGATTTGTGGAATAACGAACAGCAGCAGACACAGCTACAGTTTAGTTCAAGAAACACTACTTACAGGTGTTATTGAAGAGAGCTATTTAAATTGGAGAACACGACTAATGATTGCGGTTAAGATTGTGATACCCAGAGTGGGCAGACCTGGTGAATGACATACCTATTATAGGCATTACCTAAAGTCATACAGATATTTGGGAATATTAAACATTTTAGTGTCATTGAAGGGTTGGAATCAAGGGAGATGTATAGAAAACAGTGGGTTGCATGCCATGTTTAGAAATTTCAACTTTACTTTTTATATCATTATCATGTGCTTAGTGCCTGTGAAATGTTTATATCCCTTAGGATTGCATTCAGCTATAAGTAGCATAAAACTCAAAAAAATGCAGGAGCCTAAGTGGTAAAGGAGTTGAGGATTCTTGTGGGATGTTCAGGACTGGTTCGTGGGTCAGTGCTGTCATTAGGGAAGCAGGCTCCCTGCCTGCATCTCCCTGCTCATCCCTCTTCTGCAGGAGTCTGGGATGGTTGCCACCTCTAGCATTACATCTTCATTTTAGGCAAGAAGAGGAAGAAGTGGAAAGGCTACAAGGGAAGTGCTTTTCAGAACTTCTATCTACATCATATTGCTGAGATTGTCACTTAGGCATGCCAACGACCAGAAAACCCAGGAAATGACTATATTTTTCCCACTCTTCTTCCACTTTTCCATTCTGTAGTAGAGAAAAATAGAAATGGGTGTTGGCATGGATTAGTGAGCCAACCTACAACATCAGACTCAGTTCTCCATTATGAAATAGTCTCATATAAAAATTTGGGGGAATGCTTGGCTCCTCTTGGAGGCTCATCATGCAGAGAAGTGTAGCAAAGTCTCTGTGAAGTCTTGTAATAAAGAAACCCATTTAAACGTGTTTAAGGCAATGTTGCCCCAAATGATGTCACCACAGGACACTTTCTCAATGAAACACCTTCTAGCAATGTAATTTGAAAACTCACTGAAGATTTTTATAAGATAGGAGACCTAAAATGTATGTTTTGAAAGATAATGTCAAGTGAGATTGGAGATGGTAAAGAATGTTGACAGGAACATTATTGGATGCTACTTTAAAGGTTTAAGCCAGAGATAATTTAGGCTTGCTAAGGGAGAAGCATTGACACTTGAACGGAAGGAGATTCAAGTGATGAATTAATATTCGTGGGGGAGTATATAAAGAAATTGGTGGGTAATAGTGAGTAAAAAAAAAAAGGAGCTTTGATGAAATAAGAACTACTGAATTTTCTGAGTTGTTCTAGCAGGAGGACATTGGTGCCATAAAATGATATACGAAGTCAGCAAGAGAAACCAAAGGAAATGTTTAGTTTGGTCTCGGTTGAATTTGGACAGACTGGTCAAGTATAATTGACACCAATATTACTACAGAGAAAGCAAATTGAAACTTCTACCATAAAATTTTATTTAAGGATGGGAGTAATATTAGTCCAGTCTAGTTTTTCTTTTGGAAAGAAAGAAATCTGCTTTATCATTTTGATATTTATCCTTTCATTCACATCTGCTTAATTCGAGGAGGATTTGGTACAGCTGTGCTGCATACTATGTGCTGTGTTAGGATATGAACAAAATGATCAGTTTGGCATCTACCATGGGCTTAAAACATGAACACAGCATAAAGCGCAAAGAGCTCTGGATCAGTAAGGTAGAAAGGGGATAAGAAGGAGAGAAATGGCTAAGAATTGATAAAAGGATAATATTTCAGCAGGTAAAAATGGAGGGGGAGGGAACTCTCTTACTAAATGTTAATAAATGTTAATGCTTCCTAAAGGTAAGTAGTTAGTGCAGTTTCTTAGAAAAACTCCAGGATAGACATGTTATTTTGTTTACTGCTGTATCCCTACCACCTAGAAAATGCCTCGCGCAGAGCAGATGTTGTTGGAAGGAGGAGTTCATAAATGGATAGAACATCTTCTCTTGATGTGTTTTCACTGCTTTTTGCCACATATCCATGGTGAGCTTTTTGGAAGACACTTATGGGTGTCCTTTCTTCTAAATGCATTTAGCAGAATATGAAGAGTCAAAGTTTCCAGGAAAAATTTAGTTTAGGTTCTTATTTTCCATTTTTACATGAAGGGTCAGGAAACTAGGATGTCTGTCTTGTCTGCTGCTGTGTTGTTTGCCCCCAGCACAATGTTTGGCTCACAGATACATGTAGAATGGGTGAATGAATGAATGAATGAAATAATAAATTCATTAATAGAAAAAGATCACTCCTTTTTTTTTTTTTCTTTTTAAATTCCTGGTGACCAATTCAACACCCTTAATCCCACTCTCCCCAGTGATGTTAGACAGCCATGAAAGGTGATTTTTTTAATTCCCAAAAAGTTGGAAGAACTCATCAGAAATCTGTCATAAGCACTATCCCGTGTCACATATGAAATGTGGGAAGCAGCTGCAGAACTTGAATAGCCTCATAACATATGCTAATAAATTTTGTTTATTCAAAAGAGGCAAGTTTATTTGAACAGTTGGACCCAATGTCTAGCCTTTTTTTATTGCTTTTTAAAAATCATGGCAGTATGGCACATGGGGTCTTTGTCCCACTCAAGAAAGAACAAAATACTAAGTTTTATGACAACCTTATTTTATGTGGGAAAAATGCCAGAGATTTTATTACTTCTCAGTATAAACTTCTCTCTCTCTCTCTAATATATATATATATATATATTTTTTTTCCCCCCCACAGCCTGTGGCTGTCAGGCATGTGTGTGTGTGTGTGTGTGTGTGTGTGTGTGTGTGTGTGTGTTTGTTTGTTTCTGGGAAATTCCAAGGACTAGTCCTTGGGTTGAGGACAAGAACATTGACTTTTTGCAACAAGTACACTTCAGAGAAGGCTAAGCTATATTAATAAATTTGATCAGTGAAGCCAAACTGTTTTCATTTTGTTCAAAATAAAAGCATATTTTTAACTTTAATGTTAAACAAAGCTTATGCTAATTCTATAAAATTTGAGCAATGTAGAAAAAAAAAGATAGGATGTAAGTTAGCTTATACCTAACACTAAGGTCAATAGAATGAAGTGTCCATTTCTCTACCTACCTTTTCCCATGCAGACTACTGGAATGTCAAATTTAAATATTTGATTTCATGGTAGGCTAAATCACTCTTGAAAGCACAAAAATGCTATCAAGAGCAAAAACCTTAGAGCCATCTCCAAAAAGTGCATAGTACTCTGTAAGAGCCTATACTTCTTGAGTCTGTAACAAGCTTGACTTTGATTTTCTCTCTTGTTGGATACATTAATAACAATAGTGGCTAATGTTTATTGAAAATTAGTTATCTACTTCTAAGTGTTTTGGATCCAGTTAACTAGTATTATATGTTTTACATGTAAGGAAACAGATTTATAGAAAAGAGAAATGCTTAAAATAACATTCCTAGGAAACACATTTTTATTTTCTCAAATTTCAGTCCCTTATTTTCCATTAAAAGTCATGAACATCACGTTTAATAGCGAACATGTCGGAGATGAAGAGTGTGCCTTTGTGTGTTAGGAAAGAGAGGAATATAATTACATAATTATATTAACAAAGGAATAGATTCAAATCACTAAGAGAATAACTGAGAAAGTCAGGAGAGCTCTATACTCTAGAAAATAAGAGTATTGTCTTAGTTTCTGATGCTCCTGTAACACATTGCCACAAACTCAGTGGCTTGAAGCCACACAAATGTTTGTCCTTACAGTTCTGAAGGCTAAGTCCAACATAGGTAACATTAGCTAGAATCCAGTAGTTGCCAGGGCCATGTTCCCTTCAGGATGACCTAGGGGAGGATCTGTTTCTGTGCCTTTTACAGACTGTTGAGGCCACTGGCATTCCTTGGCTCATGGCCCCTTCCTTCATCTTCAGAGCAAGCAATCGTTGCTCAAATCCATCTCCCTTTTCACTTCACATCATTCTGATCTTTTCAGCCTCCCTCTTCCATTTGTGATTGGATTGGGCCACTCTGTATAATCTAGGATGAGCTCCCAATTTTACGGTCATCATGTTTACAATTTCCATTTCCTCTATAACATACTTACAGAATAAACAGAATAGGATGTAGGTAATTTTGTGGGAGTAATTGTTCTTCCTTCCTTCTTCTTCCCTTCCTTCCTTCCATCAGCAAATGAACTTATGAGGGCCTCTACAGTAGAAGTATGGTTCTAGATTCTGAGAAGATAGCAAAGAACTAAGCCAATCCCTGCCCTCATAGAGCCTATGTTCCAGTGGAGGAGATGAACCATAAACCAAAACAGAATATCAGGCTATAGAAAGTACCTCGAAGATCAGGAAAGTGAGGAGTGAGAGTAATGGCACCCAGCGATTGTACAGCAATTTTTGATAGTGGTTAGGGGAAGACTCCTCTGAGAAGATGATTGTGGAGCAAACCCCTACATGAAGTGAGGAATCTGAGATGATCCTTCCAGACAGAAGGAGCAGCAGTGCCAAGGCCATGGTGTGAGCCAGACTGGCATTTTGGAGAAAGAGCACTAAGGTCAGCACATAGAGAATGAGGGAACGAGATAGGCAGGGGTAAGAGATGAGGACGGTCAGGCAGCAGCAGCCAGATCTGCTCGGGCCTGGAGGTCATGAGATTAATTATGGGAGCCAAGGAGTTGTGATCAAAGGAATGACTGATCTCATTTTCAGTTGAAAATACCCCTCTGCCTAGAGTATAGTTGAAGACATTTGAGAACATAAGAATGGAAGCAAAAGGACCAGTGAAAGGCTTCTGTAGTAATCTAAGCAGAAGGTAATGATGCCCAGGACTCTTGTAGTGGAACAGGTTTTGAGGAGTGGTGAAATCAAGAAATGGACATGTTAGATTTGTCTATTAGAGAGCCAAAAAGAGATACTTTGAAGAAAGTTGTATATCTGCGAATGGGACTTTAAGAAGACATCAAAAATAGAGACAGAACTTTGGAAGTGATCAGCTGTGGGAATCATGCATGGAGGCTGGGATGGGGATTGGAGATTTGGAGAGGGAATTGCTTACCAGGGGTACTCAAGATCTCTGAGCTTGTGGTCACTTAAGGTAACAGGTCAGCACAGTTTTCTTTGATCCACGTGCGCTTTGTGTGCACTGGGTGGTGGATGAGTAAGTTAGAAGATGAACAAAACAAGGTTCCAGATGTCCTGGATGGAATTCCAGTTCTTCACTTCCAGGCTGTAACCACGACTGTCCTCAACTCTGTTTTCCTAACAGAGGGAACAAGAGAAATGCCCATTTCTAGGAACTGCTGTGAGGACAAAGGAAGGCAAAGGGCTTAATTAAGTGTCTTGAGCAGAATAAGATCCCAGTCCTTAGTAGCTGGGATCACAGTCAGTATTGACAACATCATCATCAATCACACCGCATCATAGTGTCTCAAAGCTTCAAACTTATTTTTAAGGAAAAACATGTTGGAAATATTCGCCCCCACAGAAAGAAAAATAATAATAGGATGTGATTAATAATGAGTCATTCATGAAGCAAATATGTTTTGACATACAGATGACTTCACTCATTTTTCCTTGTATTGTAACCAATTTTATGTATCTCTTGTCCAGTTCCAGTCTTCCTGGTCTTGTCCCCATCCTCTCTGCTTATTCCTGGTGTTGCCAGTTAACCTTGAGTGTCCCTCTTTCAAGAGGGGTTTTAGATCCTTCCACATGTGTCCATATTCTGAAGCAGTTTTATTTTTTTGAATGTTCAACTCTCATAGAAGACACCCTCTAGAAATGAGATGACCAAGTGTGTATTTGCTGAAGATTCAGGTCTTCGAGTACCAATAAGAAATAGATGAAACACACAAATTAGAAGATTTTTTTTTAACAAAGGGAAAAGGAGAATGTGGGGGAGTGTGATGATCAGGGTCACCCTCTATGACTTGGGGAAAAACATCCCCAACTTGAAGAGTTGGAGAGAAGGGACAATTATAGGTTCTAGTCCAAGAAGACCCAACATTCAGGGCACCAGGGAAATAATTTCCTGACCTCACTGTCCTCCCCTTCCAGCTCCCACCTCTCCTGTCTGGACGTCTGATTGCCAACTCAGCTGGAAGCCAGGGGTACATGAACCCGCTGATGTGGTCCATACCATCTGGGGATGGCCCTCTTCTGGGTGAGGAATGGGTTTGGGGAGGGTGCCCAGGACATTTGAAGGGACTTCAGGAGTTCAGTAAACATAGCTGGCACAATGCCTATTTTGGGACTTCTCTACCAAACACCTGTTCTCAATACAAATATCTCCTGTTGGGGGAAAAAAAAAAAGAAAAAAAGCCCTTTTCATCTTTCTATCCACTCACCAAGACATGTGGACTATCACTGTGCAGCTTTGCCCACCCCTGCCATTTTACCTTTTCTCCTCTTCCCTCCTTCTCTCTGTAAAAGGGATTTCTTTTAAAAGGGATTTCTTTCACTTAAAATGAGAATCCTTTTATTGACTGCCTCATTTCAGGTAGCAAAATAAAGAAAGAAAACTGTAGGAACCTGATCCAAGCAAAGCACCGCATCCCCTTCTTTCTTGACATGCTTTATCTTCATGTGTATGACTCTCAAGAGTTCCTGGGCCAGGGATGGTACCATCTCTGAGACTCTATTCAAGAGTTAATGTTCCATAGAAGGTAATGAGAAACAAATGAATCTTAAAAATATGTCATAAAAGCCACTTAAAAACGTCAGCTCCAAGTGCCCTTCTAAGGCTGGTTACTTAAGGATTCAGTGTTGTAAAAGGAGCACTGTAAGTTCCTGCAGACTAACAATAACCTATAGATTTCTAAATTGCTCTGGCCCTACAGTTAACAACGTCTCTAATACAGAAATACATTGAAGAATTTGCCCATGTATGCAACTATGGGAGTGTTCTCAAAAGCCACTTCCAACTCTAAATAAAATGAGGGTTTTCTTTTGAAAGGGACTCCCTGAGTCCCCATACTCACCAAAAATAAGCATCGCTAGTTGGGCTCTAAAAGGAGACTAGGAATATTTCTAGGGCTCTTCTGGATGGAGACCAAGTAAAAGGATCTTGGCTGTACTCTGAGTTTTCTTTTGAGAGTGCCGCATTGACCTACTGCATGGAGAGGTGAGGCAGTGGCCAGGAGGAGCACAGAGTGGGAGAAATAGCAAATAGGGGGTTCTGGGGGCTGGAGTCGGCTTTGTGCTTAGACAGAAGGTGATGACCGTGGCGCTCGAGTGGGGCTCTTTGACTTCTAGCAGTCCACCATTCGTGAGTGCGGAGCATGGCTTTGGAAGCAGGTGGGAATGCCATTCTTGATTCTCTTTTCTAATTACGTGAAGTGTGGAAAAAGGATATTGGAAATGGAGACCCAGCTGTGCCCAGTGACAGTTCAAACACAATGAGGACAAAGAACTCGAGACGCAAAAAGGGAAGCTGTTTTAATCTCAGGTGTCTGCTCTCTCCTTTCATTATTATAAAGGGGAGCCAGCAGCAATAATGGAAGAGAAATAATAAAATGAATGGGTCCCCCCTCACCCCCTGGTAGTTCCTTCTGCCACCAAACCTTGAAGCAATCAGTCAAGAAAAAAGAGAGCCCACAAGACAAAGTGAGAAAGATGGAGTAGGTAGCTAACTGTGGAATTCAGAGGGTGTGGAGGAAGCAAATTAGGATCCATTCCTCCTCACAGAATGGCATGATAGTCAATACACAGGGAGATGCTCTCTCACAGAGAGAAATGGAGCAGAGCGTAGTGTTGACCTCAAGAAGAGGTAAGCACTGACCTCTTTCCCCTCCCCTCCCCTCCTCTCCTCTGTCTCTTTCTTTCTCTCCTTCACACGGTGTTAGAAATAACTCCAGAGCCTTCACAGCTTGTGAGCTGCCCACCAAAGTGTTGGAGGAGCTGGAATCTCAGGGCAATAAAAAAAATTCACGGACTAGTCTCTTCATGTGTCATGGACACAGCTTGAACAGCAGCACAAACTTCATACAGTAATGCAGATCCATTTTGTCGAGTGACTTTAGTAGCTAAAGTTTTGCTGATTACATCATGTGCTATTTTTAGGCAGACTTCAGTGTCACCATGGAAACTGCTTTTGCTGAAAACTCTCACACTATTTCCTTCGAAATTAGCCATAGAGAAGAAAACCTTTGCAGAAAACTAATAAGGAACAAACGAGTTAGATGCGAGGAGAAAGAAAGAAAACCAACTTAGTATGTCAAAAAGACATTTGTATGTATGAGACACCTAGGCCTGTGTTTGGGGTATGGTTATCATCTATACCTCTATATCTGTATGTAAAAATCACTAATTTTTTTTTTAGTTTCTTTTTTTGACTGGCAACAGTCTGAGACCATGACACAGTGCCATTTATTAGAAGGGTACGGCACTGCATATCAATCTGCAGGGAAGTCTGTCCCTGAGGAAAAGGGAAACGCGGTTTCCTAGCAACGAGATGTGTTGGAAAGTTTCACAGGACAATTCTTTTGACCAATGGGCAACTTGCTGGGGTGTGAGCAGTTTTTGTGAACAGAACAAATTCTCACACCATGCTTGAGAAGACAGAAGTAGTCCCTTCAAACTCTGCTTTGGGATGAAAGATGGCTAATAAGGTGATGGCAGATGGCAGGTATTTAATGCTGGGTTTTTTTTTTTTTGGTACTGGAGATGGAACTCAGGGGCACTAGACCACTGAACCACACCCCCAGCTCTATTTTGTATTTTAATTAGAGTCAGGGTCTCACTAAGTTATTTAGCACCTCACTTTTGCTGAGGTTGAATTTCAGCTCTTGATCTTCCAGTCTCAGCCTCCTGATCCCCTGGGATTACAGGTGTGCACCGCTGCACCCGGCTTTAATGCAGTTTTGAGGTCTGTTCTTTGGTAGGCAGGATGGACACCTTAAAAGAGTCCACTAATACCAGGAACCATGAATGCATTATATTACAGGGCAATAGGAACTTTGCAGATATAATCAAGGTCATGGGCCTTAAAATAGAGAGATTCTTCTAGATTATCTGCATGTGCCCAATTTAATCACAGGAGCCTTTTAAAAGAACAAAACTAACTTAGCTAGAGTTCAAGAGGTATGGCAGAGGAGGATGTCAGAGACATTCCAAGCATGAGAAGGACTTCACTCAGTTGTTAGCTTGAAAATTGGGACCTGGGGGAGAGTGGTTACATGGAAACTTTAAGGAGGAATGGAATTTTTCCAACAACACAAGTGAGCCTGGAGCTAGACTGAAATTCTCCTCCAGAACTTCCAGATAAAAGCCAAGGACTGCTGACATCTTGATTTTGACCTTGTGAAGTCTAAGCAGAGTCCCCTGTCAAGCTAGACTTCTGACCCAGAGAACTGTGAGATAATGAATGGGTGGATAGGTTTGGGGCTATTTGTTACTACAGCAATAAGAAACTAATACATACCTCAAAATTGTTAAGTTAGAAATGTAGTTTACTAGTGAATCTTCTTTTCTACTGCTATGAAAGGGGAAAAAGATAACTTCTTCGGGTGCTTTTTACAGATCTCATTGTTATTTTTCAAAAACCTTGAAAATCTTATACTCTTTGACAAGCAATTATGCTTTCAGAGCTATATCTCAAGGATGAATATTTATGTAAAATTGATTTTTATAATATTGCATATACCGACACAAAAAAGAAACGACCTAAAATTTTGGCAGTAAGGTTCTGGATAAACAAATTATAGAACATCTGTTAAGTGGAATATTTTCCTTCATTAAAATTATGCTGTATTAAAATAGAGGTTGACCTGGGACAAATTTTCATGTTATATATAATTAAAATTTGGGGGAGAGTAATTAAACATTTTATATCTGCATTTAAAAGGCTGAAAATATGTTAAAGTGTTGAATGCTCTTTCTCTCTGGGTGGTGGAAATATATATTTTTCAAAATTCCCTTTGATGAAAACATGTGACTTTAGTAATTGGGGAAAAAATCCCAATAGATATCATTAAAATTATAAAAATAAACAGAAGAACTTGGTACTGAACAGAGTTGGTGGGAATAGAGAAGAACTGAGGCTATGCCTCAAATACAGCTTCTTTCAAATGCTTTACCACATGGCTGGCTTGGACATGGGACTCTGTGACTTCATCGCTTTTCAAAGCTGGCTTCGGGATGCACCTTGAGCATGCTGACCTTTGTACTAGGTAGGATTTGTGCAGTTGTGAATGATAGATACCTGATTCAAAGCAGCCAATCCTCAAGTAACGTAAAGTTCTAGTGGTGGATTCTGGTTTTGGGTAAGGCTGGATCCAAGTGCTCCACCAGTGTCTTCATGGCTCCCCATTTCTCCTTACCTCTTGGATGACCTCTTCATTTAACCCAGTAGAAAGAGCTTTGATAGCAAAGTCCATTGAGGACTCTGGTTAATCTGGTCACAGGGATCAGGGAGATGGGTGCTCATAGGCTCTACCTATGACAGGGCTAGCCTTGTCTGAGAAAGGAGGGATGGCTTTTCTAGGGTAACTAGAGAATCTGTTAGCAAAAGCAAGAGTTCAAGAAAAACAAGAGCTACCCATCAGATGATCTGCACAGGACCCATGACCCCATCCAGATAACCAGAGTCCTCCTTGATAAGGATCCAGAGTATTCATTACTAAAAGTTCCATAATGCCACACTGTGTTCTTTCAAGAGAGGCTCATATACCTAAGGACTCTTCTGTATTGAGGTGCCATGTAGACCATCTCTGTCATCTGTTCCATGTCCTCTGTCAACCCCCTTTTATTTCACCACATCTGAAACTCGAGGGGAATTCTTTCCGTAATTTGGGAAACACTATACATGGTCATATTAAGAGCTATTACTGTGGTTAAGGCTGAATTTTTTTTACTTCTTCCAGCCCATACGACTTTGTGGCCTTTCTGGCCCAGTGTGTGCCTCAGTAGGAAGTCAGTATATATTTGCTGAATGGAGGGAAGTTTCTAACTTCTGAGGTTGGAATGCATGTTTGTCTCCCTTCTTTGTTTAGGTCTTAAGCTCACATGATCTTTACTGTCAACCCCAATGTCTCCTTCACTGAGGCTCCCAGAGAACTGAGCCCCCGTCCTGATTCCATGAACCCCAGAATTCACAGGTGGTCGCTCAAATGGTGTTCTCTAGTCATTCACACCTTACACTAACCAAGGCAGACTTCCTCTCGCATAGTCTAAACTTCCACAAAATGGAAACCTATTTTTCCATACCTTTTCTCTTCTGTAGGATCCTGAGCTGCTAAATTTGGTGTGGAATTTTGAGAAAAAACATTTCAGAGTTATAATAAGTTCTTACCAGTCTTTGAGGGGTGGGTTAGACAGAGTTCCTGGGATAGGAGGAGGAGCAGTTGAGACATCATTTTGATATTCTGATTTTTCTACCCTTATTAATTTTTCTCTATAAGTGCATTGATATTTCTGGGTATTCTTTGCTAAATTGTGCACTAGGGGCCCTAACATTTAAGGTGTTAAGCCAGTAGGAGCAAATAAGGAGTCGAGGACTTGCTGTACAGTATCCCTATTGGCTAATGACCAGCACTGTGCAGATAGCAGGGTGACCTCTGGTCTCTCCCACTTAGAAATCCTCATTTCTGATATTCTGCAAGGATCTTTATACAAAATCTTCTTGGACTGGCAGCAATTGTCTTGCACATCTCAAAAAGTCTTTAAAAATACTCTTGAGCATATGAAAAGGCCCAGAAATAAGAGGCAGTGTGTACTTTCAGATTATTACCCATCCCTTGAATTCTCTTTGGAGGATACTTGCTAGATAATTACTACAACAAATCAGTGAGTGACTGGAGGACCCACAAGGCAACAGCTGTCCCTAGACAGAACAGCAAAGTAGGCAAAGTTGTCATTTAGTGTATTTTTTCCCTCCCCCACCCCACCTCCCACTTCTGGTTTTCCTATGTTTCATGTCACCTCTCTCCTCCCCAGGCTTTCTAGGACCCCCAGCTGTACACTCCACCAAAACACAAGCTGGTCTTGCCCCAATCTCTTTTCTAGAAAAAATACAGACTCATGCAATATTCCAGTTCTTCAGGCATATCTTTCTAGAATAATAGCTCCTTTTGAGTGGCAATTAGCTCACCTGGGCAAAAGTATCTATGCCATAAAATTCATGTTTCCCATATTGTTTGCAGATTAGCAGGGGATTTCTGGAGATAGTGGATTAACAGGCTGAAGCCTGAAGTCTGAATGACCTTTCCTTCGTAGTGCTTTACCTCAGGTTACATCATACCCAGTATTCTTTAACCAAATATAATAAGAAGTACATTATACTTCATATGTTAGTTTTCTTTCTTACTCCCATATAATTCCCATATAATTCATATTTTTGTTCAGTGACTAGTGGGCTCGTGAACCCCACCAACTATCCAACGGCTTAATCACCTAACCACCAAGCTCCCTTTGCTAAGCTCGTTTGGCCTGTCCACACCCCTAGCTGCTGCCTCCTAGTCAAATCTCCTGCATCCTTTGGTATCTCACCAGTTCATTCTTCTCTGATGAATTAATGGTCTCCTTAACTGGTTTCTCTTCTTTTGCTTCAAAGCTGAGTTTCTGCGAGAATCACTTGGACTTCCCTCCCTGGATCTCTAACCCACCCGGCTAATTACAAAATTCTCAGCTCAACATCTGCCCAGTCTTCATCCTGTTGCCCTTGCTTTGATTTAATTCCTGGTTACATTTCCTTGAATTTCCTCAGTTGTTTCCTGTCTCGTCTTTTTCCCTGGGAAAATCTATCTCCTCCACAACTTGAATCACCCAGTCTTAAAACGCCTACTACGGCTCACATGTTTTTGTTTCTTCATTTCTATTCCAAGATTTTTGCTTCATCGTTTGCACCTATCTTTGAAGTCTTACTCTTTCTTTATCACTTCTCCTCTTCACCCAAGTCTCCTCTTTGGCAATAGACAAAAGAGATCCAGGTAAGTCTTTCATTTTCTATTCCTGAAAACACCTCCTATGTTATTTCCTCAAGGCTACTGGGTAACCTAAAAAAGAAAAAAAACCAGAAATTTATTCTCTCACAATTATGGAAGCCCTAAGTCTAAAAGCCAGCCATTGGCAAGATCACAGTCCCTCTCTGGAGGCTCCAGGAGAATCCCTCCTTGCTCTTCCAGCTTCTGGTGGCTGCTGGTGTTCCTTGGCTCATGTGGCATCACTTGGTCTCTGGAGTCTTCATGTGACCTCCTTTCTTGTCTCTGTGTGTCTTCTCTTTATACTTGTCATTGGATTTTTGTCCACCCTAAATCTAGGGTGACCTTGAAATCCTTCCCTTAATTATACCTGTAAAGACAAACTTTTTCCTAAGGTTATATTCAGTTTAACCTGGGGTCCAGTCTTGGGTGTATCTTTTGGGGGTTCTTCAACCCACCACTCCTCCCTCTTCTGAACCTGCCCCTTTGGGATAGCAACACTTCCTCGGGAATAGCTTCCCTGGCATTTTAACTTGACTACAACTGAGCCAGCTTTGGAATCCCTCCTGAATTCCAGTTTCTCCATGGGGTCTCTCTTGACTCCAGAATGTCTCTCTTTTAAACTCCCAGAGGAATTTGTACTGCTCCCATAAAAATTACCTTAAGATACCTTGATCCAGAAGTACTTATGAACCTATCCCCATTCTCTGTCAGACTTTCAGTTTTTGAACGTAAGATCACCTTTGCAGCCCTCACCAGAGATTTCCAAGTTGGACCCATTTATGCATGAGCTGAATTGAACGGGCTATAAAGGCAAAGTTCTACTGCAGGATTTCATGTCCATAGATGGACAATAGGGTCTCTGTGTGATCTCTTTTGCTCTATCCTGATAGGAGCTTTGGGGAGAGAGGTGCAATGTGAATACAGCAAAGCAGGTAAGCATTCCCCATTCAATCTTGTAGCCAAAGTTAAAATATCAACCGAAAAGAATGCTTTTGAAACACCTGTACCTGGCACCAGAGTTTTTAAACTTGTTTTTAAAAACAAAATTGAGCAGTCTTATAATTCCTGGACTGCTTCACACTAGTGGAGCTCCGTGGTCTTCCAGCCCAGTCATAAAGATAAGAGTGTGATTTGCCCAAAGCCATACAGCTGGTCCGTGGCAGAGCCAGGATCAGAGAATCCAAGTCTCATTCAAAACAGAAAAGTAGCTTCTAGTGTTTTCCAGTTGAGAGATAGCCAATTTGATCTCCTTCTGTGAATCCCTCCACACTCTAATTAAGAGAAAGGATGACAAAATTTACATGGTTTTAAAGAAGCTTTGGCTTTCTGAACGCCTTTGGCATGAATAACCTAAATTGGAAAATAAACAAGTACAAATAACACAAAGATCTATTTCTCATATTTTTAATACATTAAATGGCCTGTTTGTTTTTCCTCTCATCTTTTCACATTCTCTCTAATAAGCAGAAGTCAGTAGATCATGTGTGCATTGGGTCTTGTGGTCATTAGTGTGAATCAGAAAGGTTGTACTCTAATTGCTTACACCCTGCATCAAGCACTCTGGTGACCGGGGTGCAAACCACTTTCCTTAGCGACAAAGTGAATCTCTAGGTCAAAAACCCTCACCATGGTTTTTGTAATCCTTAGATGTGTTGTTACCAACATGGAAATCATTAGAACCTATTCTTTTAAAATTACACATCTTCATTATAATCATTTTTGGAATGAAAAGTCAGGACCAAAAGATTTGTGCTTGATTTGTAAAATTATATATTTGGAAATCTGGCAGTGATGCAAAATTAAATCCAATTTAGCTATGCATTTAGCAAATCAAGGCCTTTCATGAAAAAAGAATAGAACTGGTTAACCAAGAAAATCCAGGCCATGTGGTCATTGCAATATGCTTTATCAGTATTATTAAAAGGCATATGTAAATAATAAGTATACATTCTCAGTAATATCCTAAAATGAGGATTGAATCATCAAATTAAGTGAGATCATGGAGTAATTGATGAGAGATGGATTTGAAAATAATTACTCAGATTGTAGGGATTATAATCCCTTGTTATCTTGATATTACGCTTTTGTTAATAATAACAATCAAAATAATGATAACTGATATTACTGAGCTCTAACTATGTTAAGCCTAATCTATGTTGGTGCATTAGCAGAATCTAGTTTCTTCCGAGCTTTGTGTCTATTCACTGATTTGGTCTCCAGAATAAACCTATGACATAGGTGCCAATAATAAAGCGGGCACTAACATTATCCCAGTTCACCATGGTTCAGATGAGGAAACTGAGGCACAGAGAAGTTTAAGTATCATGCCTAAAGGGACATAGGGAAGAGTGAATTGTGGAATTTAGGCTGCTCCTGAACCTGTTCTCCTCTCTCTCTCTTTCTCTCTCTCTCTCTCTCTATCAACACACACACACACACACACACACACACACACACACACACACATATATATATATATATATATATATATATATATATATAAATTCCACAATTCTCTCCATATCTATCTATCTATCTGAGAGATAGAGATAGAGATAGATAGAGAGATTGATTTTATATATATAGTCAAAAAATTTACTTACATGTCACCAGTTCTTTGGCTAAATAGAATTCAATCCATTTTGTCCCATCATCCCAGATGTGAAGTATTTATAAAAACTTAAATATAATATATAATATGAAATGTAATTCATTATTACATAAAATAATCATATAACATAATTATACAACATACCAACATAATTATGTAAACATAATGCAACTATATAGTATATAATATAATTATAACATTAATTGATATTGATTAATATAATGATATAAATAAGTAGTAGATTATGATTTCCAATCTAATGTACTTGTGCCCTTTTCATTGAAATGGTCACAGAATTGACAACTTGGGACCTAATGCATTAATGGAGTTTAAGGAAGTCTGGGGGATTGGTAAGATGGTTCTGAAGTAGTGTGTGGGTGACTAGGTGTCTGCTTTGCTTTCTGGTTAGGTTTTGGGAGGGTCCATGAGGAGGAAATGCTTTTCTTTCCTTGAATTTATTTCCGACTCTCTGAAATGCCTAGGTCCCTTTGACAGCCACACACAGACACACACACAGCTCAGGCAGCTACTCTGGCCTCTGGCACCACGCAGAGGAGGAGCATGCTGATGGCCAAACAGCCCCACTGTGCAGCCAGGTGCCGTGAGACAGCGGGCCGGCTGCTGGCCCCACTCTAATTGCCGTTCTTGTCACTCCTCTTGTCTTCCTACTTCTTCTACACGGGTCCCCGAGAGGCCCCATCAAGGAGAGCAAGAGGAGAAACAGCATGGATCAGTGTTCAAACATGAAATGGTGGGTGCTTCGGGACTGTTTTCTTCCAGGAAAGAACTCTTCCACTTTTCCTTTCTCCTTTTCTCACATCTAGGGTTCTGGGAACAAGATTTATGCACTGCTCAGGTTATGGTTCCTTTCTTAGTATCAGACTTTTTTTCTTTTTTTTTAACATGGGAAAAGCTTTGGTTCTGTCTATGATCTAGATCTTGATCACTAAATCACCAAGGTTTGATTGTCAGCAAAGCATCCTTGAGAGTTGAGTGGACTTCCGAGGTGAAGCAGGTCCATGTGGTAGACCAGATAGCCTTCCTCACCCTTATCCTTCAAGAATTGTTTCCTTCTGTTCCCGCAGACAGTGGGCAGGGGGAAAAGTGGACTGATATTTTTCTGGGGCTGTCTTATGCCTTGGTGTTCTATGTACATCATTTCCTTGATTTCTAATAACAACTCTGCAAGGCAGACATTATCACCCTATTCTGAAGAAGTGAAATAGAGATTTAGGCACGTTCAAAGAGCTCAGGTGGTAAAATTGGGATTTGACTCAGTTGGGTTGACCCCAAAGTTAGCGTTGGTTCCCTGATTGCATTAACATGGGGGTTAGGTGCAATTTAATTGAAAAGCACTATCTTTAACAGAAGAGATTGAGCCTTTCAGTAGAATTTGGGACATACACTACCTTTGAGAAATCTTTAGGAAAAAATTTTGACCAGAAGTAGCAATTTGGTGGATAATTCTTCCAGGTGGTACTGTACAACAACTAGTCTTTATCACATAAAGGGAAAAGATATTCTCTCCCAGAAATACAAGATTGGTGCATTCCACACAAATCACAAGTCTTACAGTCAGGCATGACCTACCAATTAAGGACATCTTCCTCCAGGCAACTGATTGCCATCCATGACAGAAATACAAACAAGACTCCTGTTAAATAGATTTGTTAATAGATGATTTCTATTTGCCCAACTTCAGTCATTGATCTTAGTCTCTGAATGTTTGATTTTTTGAGTGACATGACAGAGGTCCTGCCTGACAAGCACCATACCTGGGGATTACCTTAATTGGAAGTGATTGGAGCATTGATACCTGTCTCCTTCTCTTCAGTTCTCATACTGTCTCCAATGGAGAACTCATTCCAATTCCATTGCTTCATTACCCTGCTATGTACATAATTTCTAAATCAGCACCACTCAGGCCCTGCTTCTACACAAATAGCCCCTTGCCTACTGGATATTTCTAGTTGAGAGTCTTACAGTCAGAATTCCCAAAGCCAAACTAATTGTCTCCCTTCAAAATAAGCTCTCTCTCCCAAGAGCCCACTTTCTGGAAATTCCAGTGTTGGCCATCCTTGCTTCAGAATTTTTTTCTGACCAGTTTCCTCTTCCTCTTCCTCCTCCTTCTCTTCCTCCTCCTCCTCTTCCTCCTCTTCTTCCTCCCCCTCCTCCTTTTCCTCTCCTCCTCCTCTTACTACTATTATCCTTGTCCTCCTCCTCCTCTTCTTCTTCCTCCCCCTCCCTTCCTCCCCCTCTTCCTCTTCCTCCTTCTCTTCCTCCTCCTCTTCCTCCTCCTCTTCCTTCTTCTTCTAATTGAATCCAGGGCCTCACACATGCTAGGCAAGTGTTGTATCACTAAGTTACATCCTCAGTCCTTATCTCATCTTTATTTCTTTGCAAGTTTGATCATTAGTTTTTCTTCCTCATCTAGGTTTTTGTGGACACTCCTCTGAACTTTCAATGGTGTGCCTGGCTCCTACCCTCATAGACCTCGGTTTGGTTCTTCTGCACCTGCAGATTGGCTCTGCCTTCAAGTTCTGGGAGTCTTCCTATTTCTAGACAAGAGCAAAATTAAAAAACACTGGCCCAATCGTTCTCCTTCCTTTCAGGAACAAGGACCATCATTTTAATCATGCGTTAAAATTTTTAAAATTAATATTTTATCAATTAATATATGAATATTCTCCTTGTAAAAATTAACACATTACTTTTAAGTCAAAAGTCCCTGTTGATTCTCTCTACCTGACCCCAGTGAATTCTCACTTTGTTTATATCTTAAGTCTTTTCTAAGCCTCCACATGCATATGTGTATTCATAGAAAATCTATACTATTGTTTTCTTTTTTAAATAATAATGATTATAAATGAAAATATCACATGGTATATATTCTGTTACAAACTTCACTTACCTTCCATTATTTGACACATATTTATTGGGTGGGTGCTAGGGGCCAGGCACCATACCAAACCACTGAGAACACGTTGGACAACCAACAGAAAAAAAGAACCCAAATCCCCAACTTTGTGAAGTTTACATGAATGACCCACTAATGTGTTACCAGGAGATGTGCAGTTCACACTTGTCAATGACCATGGTGTATTCCATAACAAGAGGTTATGTTGGGATTTATTTGCCCATTTCTATGTTGATGGACGCTTGGATCACTTCCAATATTTTGGTAATACAAACAATACTGCCATGAGCACCTTGGGCACAGTGTGTCTCTCTAGGATGATGCCAAGAGGTGGAACTGCTGAAACATGTACCCTCCAAGGTTCCAGTACTTCCAACAGCATGGGTAAGAACTCTCACTTCTGCACACCTTTGCCAGAGCTTAATATATCCAGATTTTAGGCATTTTACCCATCTTATGAATGAAGTATGGTATTTTGCTATTAAATTAATGTCAATCAAATTTTATAAAATGCTCATCTATGCACTGAAGTAGGTGAAATGGATAGAGTAAATTGTTACAAGTAATTATTATTATTATTATTATTATTATTATTATGGTTATTTGTTCAACTCACCCAATATTTTCTGAACTGAGAACTATTGCAAGCATGTGGCAATCTGAGATGCTCCCTCGTTCACACATCTGCTCTTTCTAGAATTCCCTTGAGAAGGAAGCCCGTGGCTGGGCCTATCTCAAAAGTAGACAGGGAGATATGAAAGAATGCAAGGAGAGATGGTGAGGAGTGAGGGACAGGAACAGAGCAGGGTTGGTGTGCAAAAATCAATTACTGAGACATGCACACACGTGCACACATGCAAACTTGCACAGACCCCCTCTCACACGGGCAAAGACCAAGGATGTCAATCTGTGAGAACATCAGAGAAAGACCTGGCAGGTATCCAAGAGACATTTCTGTGCTTCCTGTCATGAAGATCTGCTGAGGGGACTAAGACAAAGTCCATAGACTCTGCCCTGAGACAAGGTAGCTTTGATGTTGGCCACCAGGTTCGGAGACTTGTTCTCTCTATCCACAAATCCATCACCCTTCTTCTTGGAGTGAACCAACTACCATGCTACCATCAGTTCAATACCTGGTGGCCTGGGGAATCCTCTTGTTGCAGATGTTTGGGCATCTGGGGAACTTATCTCCTGATGTCTTCTCGGGCTGAAAATATGTACTTGAACTTTTAGCCTCAAGCACCATGACAGATGACTCGAGTCCTGAGAGATGCGATTGGGGAATACAACATCTCTCCAGCTCAGATGCCAGGACCAGACCTCGGATGAACTGCATCTGGGTGAACTTGGGGATCCCCCGCTTTTTCTTTTTATAATTTTGCCACATCAAACATGGATGGAGACAGATATGAAGGACAGTATAGGTGGAAAACTGATATCTAGTGATCACATGAAATTAAGTTGCTAACTGGGCCTGTAATTCCAGCAACTTGGGAGACTGAAACAGGAGGATTGCAAGTTTAAAGTCAGACTCAGCAACTTAATGAGGCCCTAAGCAACTTAGTGAGACCCTGTCTCAACATTAAAAAAAAAAAAAAAAGAAAAACAGAAAGAAAAAAAAAAGGGCTGGGGATGTGGCTCTGTGGTTAAGTGCCCCCTGGGTTCACTCTCTAGTACAAAAAAATCAGCCACTTTTGATCTAGTTAACGACACAGTAATTGGAAATGTTCAGAGTGCAAGGAACCAGTGACAAGAGGAACAGATTAGCCATTGAGAGTTCACAGGGAGGAGAAGGCAAGGAAGGAGTGGGAAGGTTATTAAAACATCACAGAGGATGTTTTTAAAGAAGCAGCTCCACATTTATGGTTCCACACAGAGTTTAATGGCCATTGTAAATCACCTGGTATTTGCCCATAAGATGCTCGAGCTTACTGTGGGCCTTTTCTTGCTACAAAAGTAGGTCTGGATGTCTGAATTTGCCTTTACATAACTGTGGGTGGTTGTTGAGGATGAATGTATGGGGATCCCAAAGCTGATTCCAGTTTGGGTTGGGGATCATTGTCATCTGGGGGTTTCTCATCCAAGGCTGTACTCTGGAGCTTGACAGGTGCATCGTGGAGACAGATTCCTGGGTTTCAAACCCTGTGTCAACCCCTGTAGAATAGGGATAACGGTGGCAATTCTTACCTGGTGGGATTGTGTGGGAATGAAGGGATCTAGGAGGGGTCTTCCTACTGGCACTCAGGACAGCCCTTTTGAGCCAATCACTGAATCCTTTTGCCTAGTCTGTCCACGACTTCGTCTTTCTCCCTATTTGAATGGTCACTGCCTGTGGGACCTTGGTATTTGGAGGAATCATTTCCAAAATATATATCCCAGGAGGATGTTGAGAATCTTGCTATAGGTTATAAGTCAGTAATCAACCCGGGTTTTCCTTCCATTTATCCAAAATAGTCAGATTGATCTTTGATTAAAAAAATAAACCTGCGAGGATGCTCATGACCTTGTACCTGGCTGGGCATGGGCCCTCAACAGAGCAGCTCTGAATGGTGCAGGAGTTGCCATTGGTTCATGGAGGTACGGGTGGCTGCATCTCCCTCATGCACTGGAAGTCCCTTCAGTCCTCAGCCCTCCTCTTCCCACAGAGCTCAGTGACTCCTTGTAGAAAGACCCATCAGGAAGAAAGTTGACCTCTAGGGAGTGAACCACAGTGTGCACACTGGCACATGGAAAGACGTTTCTCACTGCAGAAAATTGGCTTGCCTCTGGGAGAAAAGAAGTATTCAGATTTTTTTTTTTTTTTTTGCAGGGGGAGGAGTGGCCGTGGTTAAAGTTCTTCGCCAAATGCTTCCCCTCAGCATTTTTCCAATTTCTCATACACGAGCCCGTTCCTTTCCTTTCTTTCTTCTTTTCTCCCAAAGATACAGGCTAACAATGTCTATAGACGTATTGAACTTCGTTGTTTTAATTCATTTTCAGGAATTATTGACCCAGCAGAACTTAATGATACTTCAGAGTTGAGGCCCTTTGTGTAAATCCTTCATTCTTTGCAGATTAATAGCCAGATGGGATCTGGAAGGACTCCAAGGTCCAAATGCTAAAATCTATACCAGACTTTCAGCTGAAAGAAAGTTACTGTTCCTGAATAACAACTTTTATTTTTTTAAATTAGAACAACAGCAACAATGACACCAACAAAATTCAATTGATGACCCTTTCCTTGCTTAAAAAGAAAGTTTTTTTTTTTTTTTTTTTTTTGTCTTTTAGAACTAACAAACTCCGATCAACTGGCCGAAAATCAGGAACCTAACATAAATTCACCATCTCCTCACAAATGTTCTTTGTAGATGGCCTATAAAATCTGATTTCTAACAACATCGGTTGACTAAGTGTACCTAGAGCAGCCATATCCCCAGCCACTAAAAGCAGCTTTTATTTTAACTTAATTCATAGAAAATTGGGAACAATGTACTCCTAGGTTCTGTATAAAAAGTCATCCTTTTATTGCTGGATTCGGAAGTAAAATTTTTATTTACATATTTTAGTAGGGAAGCTCCTGCCCCCTGAAAAGAGACCATGATATCAGGCATTTGATTGATTTCAGCTGGGTTCTGATGACAGTATGGGAGAAGTAACTTCAGGACCTGGCACTTGGATGACAAGAAGGCACTGGGAGATGGAGGCAGGGCGCTGTCCTACTGTGGGAGCCCAGACCTCCTTCAAACGAGCCCAAGCACACAGCCCCAAAACCTGTCTGACAAACACAGCCCAGGCTGACACCGTTACTACCCAATCAACACATCTGCCCATTTCTAATCCTTCAATGCAGAAGAGACAATTCTACCACCCTACATCATATGTACCAGCTGAACGGATCCCAATTTATCAGGGAAACTATAAATTGCAGAACACCAGGCTGCAACTAAAGTAATAAACCCTGTGATCTCTGTACCATACATTTTCAGCTGTTATTTAAGGTCTCCAAGGAGATCGGTGCCATAAAAACCATTTCTCAGGAATTCTGCCAGCGATAGAAGCTCACTGCTCATGCTAATATATTACAACTTGTTTATCACAGTCCAGAAGCAGCAGCAGCAGCAGTGGCGGCATTACCAAGGGAGGGGAAATGAAGCGCACACCCTCCCAATGGGCCGCCAGATTGTTGTTTCCTATGTATACATACAGAAGCAAGCTTTTCTTTTTTTGGTTCTCTGTCTCGTCTGTACCCTCTCCCCAGAAATAGCTCCCTAGTGCAAAGGGACTGAACAGGGCTTCTGTTGATCTTCAAATCTCCTCTCACCCTCTGCACAAAGATAACATGCAGCTGTTGGGAAAAGCCTGTGAAAATCTGGGGGGTATATTATGAGCTTGGGAGTTATGTAGATCCAGACACAAATTCCACAAAGGATCCATGTGGCTTCTGCTGGGCCGTCTAACTTCTTTGAGTCTTCGTTTCCTCATCTGTGTTTTTGCTTATTTATTTTTTTTAAGGAAAAATAATGTGTCTTGTGAGGGTTCAATTCAATAACAGATGTAAACCACTTAGTACAGTGTCTGGTATAAAGCAGGGACTCAAAATGTGTTAGCTTATTTTACTTAATTATTCAATGAAATGAACAAAATACAAAAACATTGATTTTATAAAAGACCTAACTATATTTGGAACAAAATCTTACTCCATTAATTCTGGCCATTTATCTATTAGATCTTTTTATTGGGTGGAGGGAGGGTACTGAGGATTGAACCCAAGGGCACTTGACCAATGGGCCACAAACCCAGCCCCCCCCCCCATTTTGTATTTTATTTAGAGACAGGGTCTCACTGAGTTGCTCAGCACCTTGCTTTTGCTGAGGCTGGTTTTGAACTCACGATCCTCCTACCTTAGCCTCCTACCTTAGCCATGTGCCACCATGCCTGGAAACCTCTTAGATCTTTAATGCAATTTCTGGGGTGCTGGAAAAACCCCCTGTTTTAGTTTGTGAGGGATGCCATCACAAAATACCATGCACTGGGTGGCTTACATAAGCTTATTTTCTCATAGTTATAGAGGCTGCAAGTCCAAGATCAAGGTATTGTCAGGGTTGCTTTCCTCTCAGGCCTTTCTCTTTGGCTGCAGGGCCATTTTCTCCATGTGCCCTCCTATGGTCTTCTTTCTCTGTGTGTCAATGTCCTCATCACCTCTACAGTTTTGATCTTAAATGTTCCCCAAGGTCCTGAGTGTGAAACGCTGGATTGTCATTCTGGAGCCTTTGTTTGTTTTGTTCTTTTTTTTTTGGTGCTGGGGATCGAACCCAGGGCCTTGTGCATGCAAGGCAGGCACTCTACCAACTGAGCTATATCCCCAGCCCCCATTCTGGAGCTTTTGGAAAGTGGTGGAAACCTATAAGAGGTAGAGCCTAATGGGAGGTTTAGGTCATTAGAGATGTGCCCTGGAATGGGGAGAGCAGGCTCCTGCCCCTTCGTCCTTTTTCACTTCATGGTGAGCCGCTCTGCTCTGCCATGTACCCCCTGCCCTGAAGTGCTGCCTTACTACAGACCCAACAGCAACGGGACCAGTCCATCATGGATTGCAATCTCCAAAACAGTGAATCCAAAATAAACTTTTTGTTTTTATAAGCTGTTTATCTCATGTATTTTGTCATGGTGATAGAAAGCTTACTGAAACATCATCCTCTGACACCAATTATATTGAATTAGGACCCATCTCAACAACCTCATTTTAACTTCACTGCCTCCTTAAAAACCCTATCTCTAAATATAGTTGTATTCTAAGGTATTGGGCTTAGGATTTCAACAAATGAATTTTGGGGACACACAATTCAGCCCAGAATACCCCCATCCCCTGCCACCCCCGTTTTTGCAATGGAAAGGCCTGATTCCATTTAAGGAGCCATTGTGTGCTCATTATCATCTTACAAGCAAATTTGGAAAGCTCGTCCTTTATATTGTTTGATACAGGAAACAAATTCTAGCAGACATAAGAATTACAATAAATATTATTATCTGATGATGTCCTCTGCCTAATTGGTTATCCAGTGAAGAACTTAAGGAAAAGCACCAAGCCTTTCCAGTAATGGATTCGTAATCTGATGGCTGTGAAATCCTTCAGGTTGCCGAAAAGTCATTTCCCAGCCTAATAGAGCTAGTAGTTATCTAGCACACTGTCATGGTTGGTTTGGTCCGTGATGGATAATGGCTGGATCGCAGAGTTGGACAGCTGTGCTGTGGAAAGGCTCTGCACATCAGGATAGGGACTTGCTTCTCAGCTCTAGGGACTCTGTCTTGACAGCCCAGAGGGACTTCTTGTCTCCGTGTGACCAGTGTAGCAAGCCAAGGCAGGAGGAGCCCAGCAGCTGAGCCACAGGGTCTAGTTCTGAAGAGGTGCATTCATTTTCTGATTGCTGCTGTAACAAAATACCACGTGCTTCATGGCTGAAAACGATGCAACTTTTTTATAGTTCTAGAGACCTGAAGTGTCACTTGAGTCCTGTGGGGCTGAAGACCAGCTCTCAGCAGGTCCAGGGGAAGTCTGTTTTCTTGCATTTTCCAGTGTCTATAGGCCTCCTGCATTCCTTGGCTAGTGACCCTTCTTCATCTTCAAAGCCTGTGACACAACATCTGCCAATCTCTCTTTAATTCTGTGATCTTGGCTTCCATCATCCCAGCTCCTCTCTCACTCTGACTCTCCTGATCCCAATGTTGACTTCAAAGGATCCTTATATTGACATTGAGCCTGTCTGGGTAATCTGGAACAATCTTATATCCAAATTATTTACTTCATAACATCTTCAAAGCCATTTTTTGTCTAAGATGACATATTCATAGGTTCTGAGGATAAGGATGTGGTCATTTCTGGAGGGGCCATCATTCTGTGTTTTCCTCAGAGGAGAGACCTGGCTGGTGGGCTCTAGGAATTGTCAGCAGCTCCAACATTTAAGCCAAGGGTAAGCATGTGTGTGAGTAGGTTGGTGCAGGTGGTACAAAGGTGGGATTCAGGAGGCCCATGAACTCTCTCACATTCATTCACTCAGTCCTATGAACGTGTCCCTCTCCTAAGATACACAAAGGTGGCTCTTCTTCCACCAGGTCATAACCTGACCTTCAGGCATGGTAGAGGAGAAAAAGCTACTGAGCCCCACGGGTTCCAGAGCTCCCTGGGAGGTCATGAGCTGCTGGTTCTGCTTATCCAGAGGGCCACCTCCTCCTCCTCCTCTTCCTTTTCCTTTTGTGTCTGGTAACATTTATTTAGTACTTATCATGAGGAGATAGAGGGCTTCATGCTTTATCTGCTATTTATCTTATAATCTTTGTTGCATTTGTGAGCGGGAGACCTTTGGCTATGACAAAGAAACCACAAAATTTCAGTGGTTGAACCTCTAGGGGGTCAATTTGTTGTTGTTGTTGTTATTCATATGACCTTTTAATATAGAGCTCTAGTCTCAGGACAGCTTTCTTCAACAGGCTCTGTCCATGGTGCTGGTCCACCCTCCCTTGGGTCCTCAGAGACCTGTGGAATCCTCTGCATGCAGCCAGCTGGTTGAGAAAAAGTAAGTTGAGAAGATTCATCTGCTCCATTAAAATTCCAACTGGAAGGCAGATAGGTCATTTCTGCTCATGTTCTATCAAAACATGGCCATACCTGGCCACTAGAGAGCTGGAGAAAGCAGGGCCTGGATGGGTTGTTTCCTTCTTGGTGGAACTTAAAACTATGCAAGTTTGGGGGGCAGTGTGAGATTTTGGTAGACAGCTGCCATCTCGTCTATTCTATGAATAAATTCACCTGGTAAGATGATATCATTTATTTATTGATGAGTAAATAAAAATCCAGAATAGTTAAATATATGACTTGGCTAATTGGTGGTATAAACAGAACACTGCACATGCTTGTCTGCAATCTTTGACTGCGAATCCTGTCTTTGTAAACAATGCTCCATCTCAGCACTCCTCCAGATTCAATGCCTATCAACCTTCTTTGCACCCAAGAGTCCTCAGCACCCCCTCTCCCCTCCCAAAATCAAAGGTTATAAAATTTGCTGACCCTACTCTGGGAGGCAGCCCAGCTGCAGCATCCTTGCTCTTCTTCTCTCCTGTTTTCTTTCTGCCCTTCTCTTGTGAAATTTCCAGATTCCCCTGTGCTTTTTCCAAGCTTCATGATCCTAGTATCTTCTAATCTCCCATCTCTCTGTGTCACAGAGCATGGAGCCCTGACGATCTGCTTTCTCAAGCTTGTTCCAAAGATGCTCTAACCCCAGATATCAGGTATCCCCCATCCATTCATTTATCCACTTTCTGGCATTATTCTGTGCCCATTCTGTGCCAGGAACTGTGCAATCTGCTCCATAGAAATAGAACTCAAAACTTAGCCTTAAGGTGTTCAAATTCCCATTTCAGGACCCAACAGTGCTGGTTTATCTTCCTCTGTTCCACTGTTAAATGTTCTAGTTCATGCCTTATTCCTCAGTCATTTCTAGCAATATTTGTCTTTAGTTTGTTTGCTTCCATACTTTGTTATCCAGTTAGTCTCTATGAAGTAGAGACCTCATTACTTCAGTTTCCAGCTCTAAACCTTCTGTGGCTCTCTATCGACTACAGATAAGTTCTGAACTCTGGAGGATAACAGACAAACCCTCCTGCCATCTGACCTCTCTTGGTCTTTCCAGTTTTATAACCATTTCTCCCTTTCATGCTTCTTACTCTTACTGAACTGCTTATACTCCATCTTACCTGCTCAACTGAACATAAATCCCATGCACATCTTGCTCTTTCTCATCTTTGAAGACTTTGAACAGCATAGTTTCTAGTATGAGTGAGTCCATTTCTATTCCATAAATACATGCTAATGAGAAGCTATGCCCCAGCCTGAAATAACCTTCTCCTCTTTAGCATGTCTAAATGCTGAACATAATGCTTTGTACCTATTTCGTGGTGATACATTTATTGTACACATTATTATATTTGCTTAATGTATGTACCTTATTGCTCCTATTTGATGGTGCTCAGGGCTATACATGATTTACCTTATGCACTGCACACCAAACCATCCTTTACCTGCTCAACAGCTGAGCACAATGTTCTGTACGTAGTCCAAAAAAGTGTGTGTGTGTGTGTGTGTGTGTTAGCTTTTTTTCCCCTTGCTGTGACAAATTCATGAGAAAAAAACAATTTAAAAGAAGAAAGATTTATTTTGGCTCATGATTTCAGAGATTTTAGTCCATGGACCATCCATTCCATTGCCTTGGGCCTAAGGTGAAGCAGAGTACCTTGGAGAAAGAGTGTGGAAGAGGAAAACTGCTCAGCTCATGGTATCTGGAAGCAGGGAGTCGGGGAAAGGACTGGAGACAAGATACACTCTTTCAGGGCATGCACCCAGTGTTTCCTCCATCGAGGCCCTACTAACTACAGTTTCTCTCTGCTTCTAAGAAAGCCACCCTCAAAGACTCATGTACTGCAGGCTTGGTCCCCAGTACAGCAGTGTTCAGAGGTGGGGCTCTCGCATTGGATCATGAGGCTCTGACCTATTGGTGGATGAATCTACTGATAGCTGAATGGACTCCTAGAAGGGGGTGGAAATTGTGGGCCGAGGAGGAATGGTTGGAGGAAGTAGGTCACTGGAGTGCGGTGTCCTTGGGGACTGTGTTTTTGTCCCCAACCCTTTTTTCTTTTTCTGTTTCCTGGCTGCGGAGAGATGAGCCATTTTCCTCTGACATGCCTTTCCTCCTGGACAGTCTGCCTCACCTTAGGCCAAAGGCTCACCATGGAATGAAATCTCTGATTCCATGAACCAAAATCAACTTTTCCTCCTTTCATTTAAGTTGATGTCAGATATTTTGGCCATCGTGATGAACATGTACGTCATGCTAGACGCTAATGGCTGACAACTACTGAGCCATTTCTAAAGGGAAATTTTAATAAGGAATCCAAGGACATGAGTTTCGACTTGAAGAATTCAGGGTTCAAAGAGCAAGTGAGAAAGGCATTTGGTGTCAGGGTTCCTCTGATCACCCCGTATAGGCAATAGGACCTTCATTACAGGGACGACCTGTTTGGCTTCTCTAAAAGCAACCATGCCTCTTGGAATTGGAGTGTAGAGTGAGCTGCTGGTGGAGTCTGGGGTACTGGAGTGGGAATGACTGAGTCACCCATTCAACACAGGGTTGGGGAGGATGTTAGTTGAGTGAATCAATGAAGGCCTCAGATCTGGGGAGTAACTAAAAACTCGAGTGCAGGGCTCTTTGCAAGAGTCGGCTCTCTGGTTGCTTCTTTGTGAAAAGGGGAGGGAACGTCCTCCCTCGGATGAAGCCTCACTCTTTCATTTAGAGAGCAGACAGCTCTCTAACGGTGCCCTCTGATCCCCACAAGTGTTTCTGTCCTCTTCATTTGGTGCCAGTCCTGGGGAGCACAGACACAGGCTGGGGTTGTGTCTTTATTAGAGACATTAGCCACCAAGGGAGCCTGCACAGGACTTCCCATGGTTTGCTGCTGAGCAGAAGGCCAGAAGCATCACCAGGCTCCGCATGATTTAATTAGAGACAAGATTTCGAGCTTTGTTTGTGTTCCCAGGATTTGGCATGATGGTACAGCTGGGACTCCAGGATCTTGGCTTCCTCTGTCGAGGTAATTGGTACAGCAGGGAGGGCTTTATTAGACCAATGGTAAGTATTCTCCACCAAAGGTTTCCAACACCCTCAATACATTTCACTGATTTTAAATAAGTCTCTGAACACAATCCAGCCAAGGAAAGCACAGGTCTTGGAAACTCTTGCTCCCATTCTTCAGAAAGACTTGGCATAGACAGGCTTTGAAATGGGACATCTAACTCTTACCTTACAGACAGAAAGCTAACTCTTTTTATTTCTAATTTTTTATCAGTCTTCTCTCTAGCTTATCTTCTTTGGTACATTTCAGAATGTTGTCAGTCCAAACAAGAAGCATAAGACTCCATCCTATCACCAAGGCCGTTACCATTGTGGTTTTCTTTGTTTTCTGATAGAACTCTCTCTCCCTGCTGCTCAGCCTCCCATATCCAGACAATACAGTGTTATTCCAAGTGGAGAAGACATCCGTGGTGTCATGGGCCCTTTCTGTATACCCACGGCAGACAGTACTAATTGACCCCAGAACACTTTCTCTATGAGCTGACTCTTACAGGCAAAGTTCTACTCACGAGAGATCCAGGCAGTCACCAATGATTAGTGAGTGTAAACTTGTGAGATAAAACCTATTTTTCTAATTAGGCTGTTTCTATTGACTCCTAGAAATAAAAAGTGGAGATTCAGCTCCCTTAAAAAAATCCCTTCTCTTCTTTTTCTTTTCTCAACTTTTTTTTTTTTTTAATACTGATCATCTTTGGAATTTTACAGAGTCAAATTCATCATTTTCCTTTGTCAAGTCTTAGCAGTATTTCTTGATTCCCTGCCTTGTAAGGAAAGAGCGTTAGTTTTCTTTGTCTCTCTTCTCACATTTTAAAATCCTTATTCTACAGCTTTCCTCCTGCCATGATGTTAACATTGACCTCCTTTTCTTCATAGAGTGGGTCCTAATCCCTCTTGATGAGACAATTACCCCTGCCCGTCTATTATATTTATCCTGCTTTAGTTTCCTTTATGCCATCTTTCACTACTTGAAATATTACATATTTACTCATTATTTCTCCTCAACTAGAATTTAAACTTCATGAAAGGAGGAAATTTGTGTGTTGGGTTTAGTGTGATAGCCCCAGTATTCTAGCAGGCACAGAAGTGAAGTGTTTAATAAAATTCCTGCTTAGGTAATAAATGAATTGCAGCAGGGCTCCAGATCCCAGCTAACTTTTATTGGCAGAACTAGCCCTTGGGTGCAGTGAGGGAGTATCTGCCCTTGTGATACAAAAGGACCATCTCACCTCTGCCTCATCAGAGTATTGAGAACTTCCATTGAAGGCATTCTCTAAAGTAAGATCTTATTAAAAGAAATTTGCTTAAATGGTTACCTAGCTTAACCTTATGAAGCATATTAACCTACTCTGGAATAGAACCCAACAGGCAAATTTTGATGAGAAGAAAGTTCAAATAAGAGAGAGGTTTAGAACATGAGGTTGCTTAGGGAGGTCAAAGTTTGGGAGATGTGGGAGATGCAGTTCAGGAAAGATAGAAAAGGAACATCACTACCTAAATTATTTTCTGTCAGACTGAATCACAACTACTTGTGTAGCAGGAGGGTGCCAAGGAGACCTGGCCTTTGGCAGAGACAGATCTGGGTTCCAGGCCTTCTCTTGGCTCATGATATTGCATGAGTTACTCAACCTCTCTGAACATTAACTGGTGTTATTCATAAAACAGAACTCACGTCGGCTAACATCTGTATATGCCTGGATATGTGGCGGAAGACAAGGAAACACTTGAGGTCACTTCAGGGCTACCTCAGAAGCTCAACAGCATTAAGGAGCAAGGGAAGAGCCCAGTTTGTCTTTCTCTTCTTAAGATAGCCATGGTGGGATAGCTTCATATGACAGGGGTGGAGAGTGGGAAAGGGTCTTCTCCTCATACTCCTCTTTCTGTAATCAGGCAAGAAGATTCCAGAAATCTCCATCGAGCAAACTTCAGGCATATGCTTAGCTACAAAGGATCATGGGAAATAGGCGTATGCTATTTCAAGCCTCCATCCTGGAAGGGAGCACCACAGAGTCACAGGGAATCACAACTAAACCATGCTCGTGTCAGAGACCCACTGGAAAAAGGACTCTGTCATCCGAGTGGATATTTTCATTCTTCGGCAGCATATAGGGTTGACCAGGCTATGGTGGATATAACATGAAAAGCAAAACTACAAAACATCTTTTTGTAATTCTGAAGAGTGACTTCTGAATCCAGGTTATCATTTCCTAGTACGAACTAGACACATTACAAATGTAAACTACTTTATATTTTTCCAACATTTCAGAAAGTAGCTAGTAAATTTTTCTCCAGGGATCTAGAAATGCATAGGAAGTTGTCCCAAGCCTCCTAGCTAATAAGCAGTCCAACTAGGAACCGAAGCTAGATGTTTCCAATTCCTGTTCTTAGGCTCTTCCCCAATTGGCCACCTGGCCCAGCCAGGAAAGATTGTCTTCTCAGAGGCAGTAAAATGGTGTAATTACTGCTTCTGAGGTCTTATCCAACACAGTTGTGTACGAAGTGAGCTTTGTTTGATGGCTTTAAAGATCCTTTCGTTACTTTTTTTCTCCCTATTGACGTAACACTATTTTTATAATAAAAAAAAAAGAGTGTGTTTAGGTGTGATCCAGTGATTCTGAATACTACTTTTTTCCCCCCTTCCATGATTAATTTTTCACTCTGACTGCTCCACTCTTGTTTGCAGCTCCTGTGGTTGGATAAAGCCAGGGCAATTTTTGGAATGTCAATCATTTTGAAGGGCGACTTTCTTGCATGACTTGGTAAGATCTGAAAGGAGGATAACCACAATAGAGAGGCTATGGTGAGGCATCCCCAGGCAGCTGGCAGTCTTGAGCATCCAAATGTAATTGCTCTATTTTATTCGCCACAGCCAGCCTGCCGTGTTCATCAGACTGCCCAGTGGAACAGAAGGTAATCAGGGCTGAGATGGCCTCAGAAAGTCAGGCACTCACAACCAAAGTTAAAAATATGTAAAAAATCACTCGGATGTGATTTGCTCTCATAGAACTCAATTTCTGGATAAGAACAAGAGGAAACAGTGCAAAACTGGGGCACTAAAATTCATTTTGACCAAGGAAAATGCAGGGCGAGCTGTGAACATTTAATAACTTTAGTATCTGACTGCCCATAGTAAGTGCTTGCTTAATGCATAGACAAGACGGGGAGATTCATAGAGCAGTCGACTGAAGGCATTTCCATTTTATTTAAGGAACTCTTTGATCTGTTTTGAAATTTAGGATTCTGCTTTTGACTTTGCTAGATAAAGTTGGAGTAGAAATGAATTATTCATATGAAATATTGCCTCAATAACACTGCATCAAATAAACATAATGAAAAGCTGCCCATGTTATATAAGGGAAGCTAAGTCACAACTCTTTTGAATTGCAAAGTTAAGCACTTGGGGCTAGACTCTTCTCCACCATGCCTCTATGGAAGAATCCGCTTAGGAGGATGTAACACTCAGATCCTTTTTATTTCTGTCCAGACATGCATTTGTGGTTTATGAGTTTAAACTACTGTTGTAACCATGGTGTTATTAAATCTCACAGTCCTCATCCTGATTCCATCCAAGTCATTGGAGGCCAGAGAACATTTTCCACGACATTGTACCCAGTATCACTCCAACATTTTAAGTTCACCATAGAAATATGGTAACCAATATTCTCCCCCTACCCACCAATGAATTGTGCACAGTATGATATTTTCAGCAACCATTAAAGCTTACCCACATCTATGTCCATAGCCAGGGAGGGAAAACTTAAATAGCACCCTCACTTATCAACAGTGTGTGTGTGTGTGTGTGTGTGTATTTAACAATGCTTTGACTAATAGATTAAAAGAGAAAGAAGAGTAAACTAAACCTAAATAAATAGTGTGTGCCGGGGGAATTGAGTGCTGCTGAAATTCAATAGATAACACTTGAATTCTTGCTGACAATTCAACTTTAAAGAATTGTTGTTCAATAAAGGTACAGGAAGTAGCTGAGTCAGCCCAGGGGAAAATGGTGAGGAAGGCAGGGTTTGTCTTCGGCATTGCCCTTGTCCCTGTCCTCTGTCCTTTGGACCCTTGAGGTCCTACAGGAGCAGGCCCGTCCCCATAAAGTGGGTGTTCTGAGATTCCTAGTCCCTGGCTCAGGTTCACCTGGGAGCTCTGTAAAATGGGATTCCAGGGGCACACCCTAGACCTGAACTGGAGTCTCTGTGAGTTGAGGAGCTTCTTCTGCTATCTAAGGAACTGACACTGAGCTGGCCAGGGGACCCACTATGAGGTGGGGGTCAAGAGCATGAGCTCTGCCATGGTCTACAAGGCAACCTCGGGAGAGTCATGGCTGTAGGCTGAATGCTCCAGTCTCCCCGGCTCCACATGCTGACACTGTGATGCCCTATGGGATGATATTAGGAGGCGAGGCCTTTGGAGACACTTAGGTGTAGATTGGGTCCTAAGGATGGGGCCTTCCTGATGGGATAAATGCCTTCACAAGGAAAGGAAGACAAAGGAGAGCCCTCCCTCTCCCCAGGATCAGGCACGGAGGAAAGGCCACACAACTCGACCTTGAGAGAGTGGCTGTGTCCAAGCTGGGAAGTGGGCTCTCACCTCTGGAACCTTGAACTTGGACTTCTCAGCTCCCGAGACTGTGATAAATAACTGACTATGGCTTCAGATAGCCAGTGTATGGCAGTCAGAGCTAAGACACTCATGTTCTGTCTCCGTGCTTCTGCATCTGTGAAGTGGGGAAGGCAGGGCCTGTCTCTCAAAATGGTTGTGAGATTTCACTGATAGATTTACACAGATTCTTACAGCTATGAAGTGACTTGGACAGGAAGGAGACTGGAAAGGAATCCGGGCTTGTCAGTGCTAATCTTAGGCCACTCAGATTCAAGTTTAGGTTTCTTCCCTTATAAGATAAGAACGATAATAATAGTTCTGTTTCAAAAAATTCTCCTGAGAAGTAAATGAGACAGTGTAAATAATTCAAAGTATACCTTGATATTTGTTAAAAAGCAATAACTATAAATGGAGGCCTTGGATTGGATACCCCAGCCCACTGCCCATAGCCACAAAGCCCAAACTCAAGTCAACCCGATTTCCTAAACACCAGCCTGGATCATAAGCGAAACATGAAAGGTAAGCTCTTTGTCCTTGTCAGTAGGATTCAGAGGAATTAAACCAATTGGCCATTGATGAGTAGCCTTAAAACGCTTTGCTTGACTTAAAAAGAATGTTAATGTCTAGCAACTCTTTTAGTCAGCTTTTTTTTTTTTTCCCCAATGTGACCAGAAGAACTGACAAGAACAATTTTAGAGGAGAAAAAGTTTATCTGGGGCTCAGAATTTCAGGCGTCTTAGTCCATAGACTTGCCAACTAGGTTGCTCCTGGCCCAAGGTGAGGCAGAACATCAAGGCAGGAGAGTGTGAAGGAGGAAGGTGGCTCAGGACAGGACAATCCAGAAACAAAGAGAGAGAGTGAGCTCTGCTCATCAGGGATGAAATATAAACCCTAAAAGCGTGCCCCCAGGGACCCACTTCCTCCAGCCACACCCCGCCTGCCTGCAGTTAATTAACCACTCTATTAATCTCTATCAGGGGTTTGATGCACTGATTAGACGAAGGCTCTCATAACCCAGTCGTTTCACCTCTAAGCTTTCTTGCATGGTCTCATACATGAGCTTTTGGGGGATGCCTCATATTTAAACCATAACAACAACCAACCAAGAAAAAGTCAGAATACATCCTCCTCTATGCTTCAGAGACTGTGTTGTAACTGTCAGGAGCAGGACTTCGGAGAGTATTGGTCTGAAGACTTCCAGCCCTTGAACTGTTCTTTTTAAAAACTTTTTAACTTGGTCTGATTTTATTTTCCACATATTAAATAAGCAAATGTATAACACAATAATATAACAACCTGAACATAAACTGTAATGTAAATTTTTATAAATGCTATTTAGGTAGGGAAATGATATGAATATAATACATAAATAAAAAAAAGAATGATGATACACTCCAAATTCTAAATTTATGTAACAGGCAATCTATTTGATATTTTAAGTTTGTGACACTGCTTCTCAAAAGAAAGCACCTTTTGTTTATGGGGTGGGGGGTCTTGCTGGCTGATCATGGTGTGAGGTGCTTTTTAGCACGAAACACTAACTCTTATAAAGCCGTCACTCTGGGGCAGGCGCAATTCCAGTGCTTTGCATGCATGAATTATTCTCATCATCACAATTTCTAGAAAGCTCTTCTTATCATTGCCATTTTACAGAAAAAAAAGCAAAAAACAACAACAAAAAAACGTGAAATCTAGAAAGGCGAACACATAACATGCCCAATGTTACATGTTAAATGCTAGATTACGATTTGAACCTAGGTATTCAGGCTGTGCAGTTAACTCTAAAGCAGAATTCTAAACTGTATTTATAAAATAAAATACTTTTAATAATATTCTGCCTAATAAATACTTGTCCAGTGAATGACTAAACCTTCCTTGGAATTCCATATCTTCTGGAAACAGCACCACCAGAACAAGAAGGGAATGATTTGGCTTCACCTTCTCACGTTTCCTAATAGATTCTACCTGGTGTGCTGTGCTGAGACCTGGGTGATGTTTAAATGGCATATGTCATTTTCTTATGTCTCCAATCTCTTCCTCCTTATTTCCCTCCTTTTTTATTCACAGGTATTTATTAAGCACATGCTAGATGCCAGGCATTCTGTGAAGCTCCAGAAGTTCAGCAGTAACCAAAGTGACATGGGTTTTGCCCTCAAAGAGTTAATGCTTTAGAGAGGAAGAGGCAATATAATAGGGGCAGTGGTCCTGAGGGTATCTGGATATCTTAGGGGATTGGTTACAGGTCACCCTGCAAGTACCAAGATTCACAGATTCTCAAGACCGTTCGTGAAATAGTGTCGTAACCTTTACATATAAACCATGAGCATCCTCCTGGGTACTTTAAATCCTCTGAGTTCCTTGGAACACCCAATACAATGTAAATGCTATGTAAATAGTTGTTATCCTATATTGTTTAGGGAACAGTGACAAGGGAAAAAGTCTGTATGTGTTCAGTACAGACACAATTAAAAAACATTTTGATTGGCAGTTGGTTGAGTCTCTGGATACAAATCTGTGGCAAATTGAGGGTGGATGGTGAGAGTTTATGGCTGTGCATCCTCGGGGTCAGGGGAGGATGTATTTTCAAAGCCAACACTGGAAGCCCATGTTAGCCAGGGGGCACTGTGGGTGAAGACTTGGGTGAGTGTTTCAGGCACAGGGTGCAGCTTGGGCAGAGGTCTGGAGGCAGGACAGTATGGCTTGGTAGAGAAATTCAAAGCAGGTTTCTTTTTTTAAAAAATTATTTATTCTAATTTGTTATATATGGCAGCAGAATGCATTTCAATTCATATTACAAATACAGAGCACAATTTTTCACGTCTCTGGTGGTGCACAAAGTGAAGTCACACCATTTGTGTCTCCATACATGGACTTAGGGTAATGATGTTCATCTCACTTCTCTGTCTTTTCTTTCCCCCTGCCCTCTCCCTTCCCCTCCATCACCTTTACCCTGTCTAAAGTTCCTCTGTTCCTCCCATGCTCCCACCCCATCCCCATTAAGGATCAGTATCTTCATATCAGAGAAAACATTTAGCATTTGGTTTTTTGGGATTGGCTTACTTAACTTTGCATAATATTCTACAGCTCCATCCATTTACCTGCAAATGCCATGGTTTTATTCTCTTTTATTGCTGAGTAATATTTCATTGTATGTATATATATATATATATATATATATATATATATATATATATATCACATTTTCTTTATCCCTTTATGTACTGAAGGGCATCTAGGTTAGTTCCACAATTTAGTTATTGTGAATTGCGCTGCTATAAACATTGATGTAGCTGCATCCCTGTAGTATGCTGTTTTTAAGTCCTTTGGGTATTTATTGAGGAGTGGGATAGCTGGGTCAAATAATGGTTCCATCCCAGTTTTCTAAGGAATCTCCATACTGCTTTCCATATTGGCTGCACCAATTTGCAGTACCACCAGCAGTGTATGAGGGTGCATTTCTCCCCATATCCTTGCCAACACTTATTGTTGCTTGTGTTCTTAATAGCTGCCATTCTGACTGGAGCGAGATAAAATCTTAGAGTAGTTTTGATTTGAATTTCTCTAATTGCTGGAGATGTTGAACATTTTTTCATATGTTTTTTGATTGATTGTATGTATATCATCTTCTGAGGAGTGTCTGTTCAGTTCCTTGGCCTATTTATTGATTGGGTTATTTGTATTTTTGGTGTTAAGATTTTTGAGTTCTTTATATATCCTGTAGATTAGTGCTCTAGCTGATGTGTGAGTGGTAAAAATTTGCTCCCAACCTATAGTTCTCTATTCACTTCACTGATTGTTTCTTTTGCTGAGAAGAAGCTTTTTAGCTTGAATCCATCCCATTTATTGATTCTTGATTTTATTTCTTGTGCTATAGGAGACTTATTAAGGAATTTGGGGCCTAATCCAACATGATGGATATTTGGACCTACGTTTTCTTTTAATAGACGTAGTTTTTCTGGATTAATTCCTAGGTCCTTGATCCACTTTGAATTGATTTTGAGCATGGTGAGAGATAAGGGTTTAATTTCATTTTGCTGCATATGGATTTCCAGTTTTACCAGCACCATTTGTTGAAGAGGCTATCTTTTCTCCAATGTATGTTTTTGGCACCTTTTCTAATATAAGATAACTGCAACTATATGGGTAGTCTCTGTGTCCTCTATTCTGTACCATTGGTCTACCAGTCTATTTTAGTGCCAATATCATGCTGTTTTTGTTACTATTGCTCTGTAGTGTAGTTTAAGGTCTGGTATAGTGATGCCACCTGCTTCACTCTTCTTGCTAAGGATCACTTTAGCTATTCTGGGTCTCTTATTTTTTCATATGAATTTTATGACTGCCTTTTCTATTTCTATGAGGAAAGTCATTGGGATTTTGATTGGAATTGCATTAAATCTGTATAGTGCTTTTGGTACTATGGTCATTTTGACAATATTAATTCTGCCTATCCAAGAGCAAGGTAGATCTTTCCAGCTTCTAAGGTCTTCTTTAACTTCTTTCTTTAGTGTTCTGTAATTTTCATTGTAGAGGTCTTTCACCTCTTTTGTTAAGTTGATTCCCAGGTATTTTGTGTGTGTGTGTGTGTGTGTGTGTGTGTGTGTGTGTGTGTGTTTGTGTGGGTGGCTTTTGTAAATCGGGTCGTTTTCCTAGTTTCTCTTTCAAAGGATTTGTCACTGATATACAGAAATGCCTTTGATTTATGGGCATTGATTTTATATCCTGCTACTAAGCTGAATTCGTTTATTAATTCTAGCAGTTTTCTTGTGAAAATTTTTGGGTCTTTTATATATACAATCATATCATCAGCAAATAATGGCAATTTGAGTTCTTCTTTTCCTATCTGTATCTCTTTAATTTCTTTCATCTAATTGCTCTGGCTAGAGTTTCAAAAACTATGTTAAATAGGAGTGGTGAAAGAGGGCATCCCTGTCTTTTTCCGGTTTTTAGAGATAATGCTTTCAATTTTTCTCCGATTAGAATCATGTTGGCCTGGGCTTAGCATAGATAGCTTTTACAATGTTGAGATATGTACCTGTTATCTCTAGTTTTTCTAGTGTTTTGAACATGAAGGGGTGCTGTATTTTGTCAAATGCTTCTTCTGAATTTATTGAGATGATGCTATGATTCTTTAAGTCTACTGATGTGATAAATTACATTTATTAATTTTTTAGAGAGAGAGAGAGAGAATTTTTTAATATTTATTTTTTTAGTTATTGGCAGACACAACATCTTTGTTTGTATGTGGTGCTGAGGATCGAACCCAGGCCACACGCATGCCAGGCAAGTGCGCTACCGCTTGAGTCACATCACCAGCCCACATTTATTAATTTCTGTATGTTGAACCAAACTTGTATCCCTGAGATGAACCCCACTTGATCATGTTGCACTTTCTTTTCGATATGTTTTTGTATTTGATTTGCCAGAATTTTATTGAGAATTTTTGCATCTATGTTCATTAGAGATATTGGTCTGAAGTTTTCTTTCTTTGATGTGTCTTTGCCTGGTTTTGGAATCAGGATGATATTGGTCTCATAGAATAAGTTTGGAAATGTTCCTTCTTTTTCTATTTCATGAAATAATTTGAGGAGTGTTGGTATTTGTTCTTCTTTAAACAGCTTGTAGAAATCAGCTGTGCATGCTTCCAGTCCTGGGCTTTTCTTGGTTGATAGGCTTCTGATGGCATCTTCTATTTCATTGCTTGAATTGATCTGTTTAAATTGTGTATATCATCCTGATTCAGATTGGGCAAATCATGTGACTCTAGAAATTTGTTGATGCCTTTGATATTTTCTATTTTATTGGAATACAAATTTTCAACATAATTTCTGATTATCTGGCTGGGCAAAATAACCGGGGGGTGACAAGCAACTTGTGAAGATTGAAACACGCCGCTTTATTACGGGACAGCAGAGGTATATATACCTAACTAATTACACACAGCTTAACTTAATTAACATCATCTAGATTCAGCAGTCAGTCATTAAGGAATCCTCATCATCTTAATGGCTCACTGGCGTTGCTTCACAAACCACTCCTCCTGGCAAAGTGCCAGGGGCCATCTTGACTTGGTTGTGGCCCTCAACAATTATCGTCTGTATTTCTGTAGTGTCTGTTGTAATATTTCCTTTTCCATCATGGATGTTAGTAATTTGACTTTTTTTTTCTCCTTCATTTTGTCAGCATGGCTAGGGGTTTATCAATTTTATTTATTTTTTTCAAAAAATCAAATTTTTGTTTTGTCAATTTTTTCATTGTTTCTTTTGTTTCAATTTCATCTCTGATTTTAATTATTTCCTATCTTCTACTGTTTTTGGTGTTGATTTATTCTTCTTTTTCTAGGGCTTTGTGATGTAATACTAGTCATTTATTTGTTGACTTTTTCTTCTTTTAAGAAGTGAACTCCATGAAATGAACTTTCCTCTTAGAACTGCCTTCATAGTGTCCCAGAGATTTGGTTATGTTGTATCAGTATTCTCATTTACCTCTAAGAATTTTTTAATCTCCTCCTTGATGTCTTTTGCAATCCATTATTCATTCAGTAGCACCTCCAGATGTTTGAGTAGCTTTTATTTTTTATTTTATCATTTAAAAAATATTTATTTTTTTGGTTGTAGTTGGACCCAACACCTTTATTTCACTTATTTATTTTTATGTGGTGCTGAGGATTGAACCCAGAGTCTTGCACATGCGAAGCAAGCACTCTACTGCTGAGCCACAACCCCAGCCCTTTATCATTGATTTCTAATTTCATTCCATTATGATCTGATAGAATACAGGATAATATCTCTATTTTATTTGTATTTGCTAAGATTTGCTTTGTTACATAATATATGGTTTATTTTAGAGAAGGATCCATGTGCTGCTGAGAATAAAGTGTATTTGCTCATTAAAGGATGAAATATTCAATATATGTCAGTTAAATCTAAGTTATTTAATAATACAGTTGTATTATTGAATCCTATAGTTTCTTTGTTTAGCTTTTGTTTGGAAGACCTATCCAGTGGTGAAAGAGGTGTGTAAAGTCACCCAGAATTATTGTGTTGTGGTCTATTTGACTCTTGAACTTGAGAAGAGTTTGTTTAATGAATGTAGATGCTCCATGTTTGGGACATATATATTTATAATTGTTATGTCTTGTTGATGTATGGTTCCCTTAAGCAGTATAAAATGACATTCTTTATCCCTTTTGATTAATTTTGGCTTGAAATCCACTTTATTCGATATGAGGATGGAAACTCCTGCTTGTTTACACAGACCATGTGAGTGGTATGATTTTTCCCAATGTTTCACCTTCAGTCTGTGGATGTCTTTCCTATGAAATGAGTCTCTTGAAGGCAGCATATTGTTGGGTCTTTTTTTAAAATCCAATCTGCTAGTCTATGTCTTTTGACTGGTGAGTTTAGGTCATTAACATTCAGAGTTACTATTGAGACTTGATCTGTGTTCCTCTTCATTTTTGTTTTTTTTGGTATTTAACTTGAATTACTTTCCCTTTTGATTGGCCGGTCCTTTACTATAGTTCCTTCCTTTGCTGATTTTCATTGTTTGTTTTTTTCTTGTTCTGATTTTCATTGTTGTTTTTCATTTCCTCCTCATGGAATATTTTGCCAAGAATGTTCTTTAGTGCAAGCTTTACTTGCTGTGAATTCTTTGGCTTTTTGTTTATCATGGAAGGCTTTTATTTCATCATAAAGACTTAAGCTTAATTTTGCTCGATATATGATTCTTGGTTGGAGTCCATTTTTTTGTCAGAGCTGGTGTATGTTGTTCCAGAATTGCCTGGCTTTGGGGGGGTCTGGGTTGAAAAAATCTGCAGATATCCTAATTGGTTTTCCCCTATATATAATCTGATTTCTCTCTCTTGCAGCCTTTAAATTCTATACTTACTCTGTATGCTAAGCATTTTAATTTTTTTAGAGATATTTATTTAATTAGTTGTACTTGAACACAATACCTTTATTTATTTATTTTTATGTGGCGCTGAGTATCAAATCCAGGGCCTTGAACATGCCAGGTGAGCACTCTACTGCTGAGCCCCAGCCCCAGCCCTAGGCATTTTTATTATAATGTGCCCTGGGTGTGGATCTGTAAGCCTCTTGTATTTAATTTTCCAATTCATTCTTCATGTTTGGGAAATTTTCTGATATTATTTCATTGAAGAGATTGTGCGTTCCTTTGGTTTGAATCTCTGAGCATCCCTCTATCCCAATAAATATTAGATTTGGTCTTTTGATGTTTTCCCATACTTGTTGGATGTTCTGTTAATGGTTTCTCACCGCCTTCACTGTGGTCAAGTTTATTTTCCTTTTTCTTTCTTTCTTTCTTTTTTTTTTTTTTGAGAGAGAGAGAGAGAGAGAGAGAGAATGAATTTCAATATTTATTTTTAATTTTTTTTTCAGCAGACACAACATCTTTGTTTGTATGTGATGCTGAGGATCGAACCTGGGCTGCACTCATGCCAGGCGAGCGTGCCACCACTTGAGCCACATCTCCAGCCCTCAAGTTTATATATTTTGTTTTCATTGTCTGGATTCTATCTTCCAAGTGATCTAGTCTGTTGGTGATGCTTTATATTGAGTTTCTTATTTAGTTGATTGTTTCTTTCAATTCAAGGATTTCTGTTTTTTTTTCCCCCTTAGAATCTCTCTTTCTTGAAGTAATCTCTTGCTCCCTGTATTTGCTTTCTTATCTCTTTGTTGGAATGATCAATTTTTGCCTGTATTTGCTCATTTAGGTCATTCTTTAATTCCTAGATAGTTTTTATTTATGTATATTTTCAACTCCTTCTCTGACATTTCATCTACTTTGCTATCTATGGGTTCTATTGTTGTAGTATCTTGGTTTGTTTGGGGTACTTTCATTCCTTGTTTTTACTTGATGTCTATGTGTCTTCCTCTCTTGCAGTATAGAAGTGAGGTATTGTAGCTTCAACTCTATTGTCTTATAGTGTCCCTGCAGGTTACCAATACGTCACCTTTAAGAGAGATATCAATATTACTGCCCACCAATGTGACCAATATGCAGCCATAAATCAATTTAGCTTCTATTTCGACATTTACAGTTTTGTTGCTATAAACAGAAATGATAAGTCCGGTTATCTTTTACCATATAGCCAGTAGGTTTGCATAATGGTTTATAGCTTCTGATGAAAGGGGTGGGGGGGATAGACTGGGATGTTTATGAGGCAGGATGTGAGAATATAGAGTTATTAGATTATATGACAAGTGAAAAGACAATCAAAAGAAGTTGGCTGTTAGCAGGAGAAACAAGAGAGAGGCAACCCCATGCAAGGCTCCCTGTTACCTTTGCAACAAGATGATGACTGTTAGCACCTCTAGTAGAGATATCTCTGGTGCAACCATTCCCACAGGGTCCTTGATGACATTTTATCAGGTCCTGATTGTTGTCCCTAGATAGAAATGGTGATGTCCCACTTTGGTTGGTGGTGGCAGCATCAAGCCTGTAGGTACCTTAATGTTGGGCTATGGAGCCACACTTTGGTAAATAGGGAACCACACTGCAGGCCTGGTGTGCCTCTCTGAGTGCTCACAGGGTGCGGGGTTTGGGCCTTTCATGGCGGGCAGGCTGTGAGGTGTGCTCCCAAGCAGCTTTCTATGCCTGGAGTTCATGTTTCCATGGGGAAGGATGGAGAGAGATGAGGAAGGAGAGAGATCGGGTGTTAATGAGTTTATGGCTTGAACTTCCTGCTGGGAGCTGTGGGAGCTGTTGTGGGCTTTCAGTAGGGATATGGCACCAGGATGAGGCTACTGTCTTGAGAAGACAGCTCTGGTGACAGTCTGCAGGGAGCAAGGACAGCAGAGGAGCATGGAGAAGCTGTTGTGGCAGCCAGGTGGTGGTGGACAGTTGCCTGCACCAGGGTGGGGCTCTGGGATAAAGAGAGATTTAGAAAGTACCGTCAGCAGGACTCTGTGACCAAGTGGATGTGAGCAGTGACCAAGATATCTTAGGGATCCCTCTGACAAGAAAACAAGTAGAGAACGGAGCATGTTTAGACCAGGGAGGTAGAGTGAAGATGGGGCAGGAGAGGTGTCTTCAAATATTTAGCATAGCATAGCTTTTTAAGTGTTTTAATTTTCTTATCTCCCTCTGAGAAAGTGACCAGCTAAGAGCACATCTATTAAAGTGTAGACACAACAAAATAAGCTAAGTGGGTGTAGAGGGTGCCAGAGCCAAACTGCATGCTGGGGCTTCAGAGTTGAGGATTTGGATATTAGCAAGTCCCATGAAGAACTTTCTGGAAATTGTCTGCTGTTCCATTGGGGTGAGCTCCCCATTCCTGGATGTACTCAAGCTGGTCTGGCCCTAATCTGCCAGGCAAGGTTTTCCTATTGAGGAGGACATCTCGTGACAGTCAGGGCCCCTTATGACTGCTAGTAAATATGACATGTAAATGACATTCCCTTCTCAGGGGTGTCTGTGTCTCTCAGGGCTCCACCACTCAGGTCAGTATCAGGAGCACACACCGATCCTCCTGGGATAATCCTGTCATCCCAGCATGTGCCATTTTAGGGATCTTTTACACTCGTTTCCAGGTAGGGTCTTTTCTTCTCCACAGAAAACGAAACAAGAATTCCACATTTCACCAAGCGAAAGCTGCCTCTCGCTAAGTTCTTTTTCAGAGAATCTTGTTTTATAATTTAATGAGTGATTCTAACACTGGAAAAGAAAATAAGAATCCAGAGGAAAATCTTGTATCGACTCTGCCACTGGTTGGACAACCCAACAATAAAAAGGCAGAGAATCGATCTGATGATAAAGGATCCAAGTGCGTGTGAATGACGTGCGTTGGTCCTGGTCCTTTCATGCTCTTCAGAATAAGAACAAATGGCCACCCAGGACCTTCCCCTGAGCTGTCATATTCATTTTACTTGTGTCCAGGTTTTTAGTGAGGTTTGCTAAATAAATAGAAGCCTGTTGCCCCACGTCACCTCTCTTCCTCAGGGTTATGCTTTTAAAAGCCTTCTCAACAGGAAATACGTTTCATTAGTGCCTGGAAAATAAATTGGTGATGTGACAGATTCTGTGATTTGATGGAAGCTCAATTATAATTGTATAACATAATATAGCAAGTGCAGACGAAATCCTATTAGGGTCTGGAAATCCAATATCTCATCTCTATGACTTTTAATTGATCTTTACACATATTGTCATTGCAGTCCAATATTCAAGCTGATTCCAGTACACATAAACAAATGTAAGCATATTAGCTCTGTTAATAATTTTAACAAGTCATCTGTATTTCCCATTAGACTGTCTCTAGTTTTGCCTTGGCATAATTAAAGATCTCATCAGCGATAAGCCCCGATGCGTTATTTAAAGGGTGCGTGTTTTGAAGTCTTGCTTTTATCATTAACTGCATCGTGATGTAATTGTGCACGGCCATCATTAAAAAATTTAGACCTTCTCTTTCTCCGAAGCAAATGTGAATGGTGATGAGGAGAAGGCACCCCCAGGGATGGGGTAGAAACCACAGGCAAAGAGTCGAAAGCCTGAGTTCTAATCTTAATTTGCCACTCAGTTTGCACACTCAGTGTGCAATCTTTAACCTTCCTGATGCTATGTCACCACCTCCAGTGGCGCCTGCATTCTGACTTCTGTGAGGCAGAGGCTAATAATTGACTGTTGGATATAAAAACTGTTAACATGTTAACATGTTAAATGCGTTTAGATTCATTTTTTGCTCAGTTTCATGTAGCTGGACAATGCAGGCTCCAATGTGTGCATGGAGGAAGTAGTCAGGGAACGTGGTTTTTTTTGCTCATTATTTCTGCAATGTCAAGCTCAGTGCCTGACATATGTTATGTTTATTGAATGAATGAGTGAATGAATAAACGAATGAATGGATTCTAATCTTTTTGCTTCCACATGGAGACTGATTGAGGAGATTGGCTCCGCTCTCCATCATCCCTCCTGTTGTTATCTTTAGGCGAGGTAAAAACATCCTTAAGAAACCTCTGAAAGGACACTCTAATGACATGACACCACGTGCCTTCGTGCCTTCGTCAGTCCTTAATGAAATGGAAGTGAATCAGAGCACTCACCACTGTCTCCGGGACCCTTCCCCCATGCTAGCCCATTAGGCAGAGCACAGAGTGGAGAGGCTCCTGTCACTCAAAGGCACAGAGACCCAATTTGTTAGTTTCTAGCCCACTGGAAGTAAGAACTATTTGCGTGTTATACAGATGCGACATTTGAGAATGTTCTCTGAGCACTCAGATAACATTAAAGTCTAAACCGTGTTGTAAACAAAAACAACTTTTAATACCAGCTCGACTAATCCAGTGCTTTTGTTCATTAGGTAGAGCAAACATTCTGATTTACAATCAAATATCTAAAATTACCATGAAAGGCTGAGAAAAATCCTCCCTTGCGTGAGATTTTATCTCAGCACACAGAACTGATGAGATTCCTTCCTTGATAGACAATCTCCATGCACAGGTGATCTCGGCAAACAGTCTTTTTGGAGTGACTTTTAGCAAATGGGTGGCTTATTCTGGGGTTTATCTGTTTAAATTCATCACTTTTTGAAATCGTCTTTGCATATATTAGCCTGTACTGAGTTTATTTTCATTTCACCGGCTCTTTGTTTCTTTGGATGGGCGATGCTCGGCTCCTCATTTCATCTGATTTGCTTTTGAAGTGATGAGCCCTTTTCTTCTTTAGGTGTTTGTCTTTTGAAAATAAATCGAATTTCCTGTACATTAAAGAAACTAGATGAACTCAGATAGCTCGCCCGCGTGAAGGGGAAGAGCCCCATGGTAAAAATCACCAGTGCTCCTATTCCTTTATGATCAACGTCTAGAAAGAAGCTGTGTGAGAGACTTGGGATTCCTGAAGTGAGCCACGTCCCTTCAAGGTGACACCATCGCCTCCCGGATTAGTGACCCTTTGCTTGCTTTTGCCTGTTTGCACAAGCAGAAGCTTTTGATGCATTCCCCAAGACCCTGAAATTCCTCTCTATTTGGCACGTTACCAGCAACATAAAAAAAAAAAGAGAGAAAAGGAGATGCTCTCATTTTATCTTCGAGCTCCTTAAATATTTATGTTCTAATTTGTTATTGACTTCGTGTGAAGTTTTATCAAAATATAGATGGAAAAGTTTAAAGATTGCTCCTGGGAGAGCACTTAATCCATTTAAAAATAAATTTCTAATGGCCAGATTTTCTGGGCTTAAAACATGAAGCTAAGAAAGAAAGCAAAACCAAACAGGCCCAGTTGATAGGCTGACATTTGTAGGCACGGATAAGGAAAATTTGGTAATGAAAATGCTAATCAAATATCATTGTGAATACTCATTTTTCCATCTTTAAAAAATATTTGATGGGAGCCTTTACTAGGTTTCTATTTTAATTGCTTTTCATTGGCAAAAATAAATGAAACTTAATTAAAAAAACACCCCAGGGTAAACCCACGGGGATGATGTTTAGTTACATTTCACCTTCCATTTCCATCTCACTCTTGGTATACTCATGCTTCTTAGCTATTTCATGTATTATTTCTTCCAGAAATAGTTAACATGTTAAATGCAAGGGGTAGGCAATATGGATAGCAAAGGACCGAATGTCTAATAGTGAAATTTCAGAGAACAAAAGGAAAGATAAATTGAGGCAGAGCACACGAAACAATTTCCACCCCCCCCCAGTCTAGACTTCTGGGCAACACTTTCTGGATCTCGGGACTTGAAGATGCATCTAGCATCTCTGTTATGCAACCCTCTCATCACAGTGGCCTTTAAGACGGTCCTTCTCCTTGGTGACTCTGCTGCTAACTTAATGTTTTTGACCAGAGTTCTTACAGCAACAAACAATCCATTGCAAATAATAATAATAATAATAATAATGCTTGTCTTTCCAAGGAGATGTTGAGCAGATACTGTGAAATCCTAACCCTGGGAAAGATTTTATCTATCTTTCTATCAATCTATCTATCTATGTATGAATCTATCTAAGATGAGATACTGCTCTGTGTGTTCCAATTGCTAGAGGTTTTTTTTCTCATTTGCAAGTAGTTTTTCCTTGTTTGCTTAGATAAGAATTTCTCCTATTTTAAGCCTCAGATGAGGCCCAGTTCCTGAAAAAAAAAAATTGGGGGGGGGGAGCCCTTAGAACAAAACCGAACTAGAAAGAAAGAAAGAAGGAAGAAGAGAGAGAGAAGGAAAGATACACTGTGTGCCCCCAGATTCCCATCTTGTCTCATAGAAGCAAACACAACTTCCAGGGAAATGAGCAGAGTCCCTACAAAGAGACCGAGACAGGAAATAGACTTTAAAAAACAACAACAACAACAACAACAACAAAAAACCTTGAACAGATTAAACTCATCTTACTCCAAAAGGGCAAGTTGAATTTATATGTCTTTTTATTTTTTGGTGTAGGGGGTTTAAACCCAGGAGTGCTTAGCCTCTGAGCCACATCTCCAGCCCTTTTTATTTATTTTTTAAAATTATGAGACAGGGTTTCATTAAGTTGCTTAGAGCCTCCCTAAGTTGCTGTGGCTGTTGGTCTTGAACTTGCAATCCTCCTGCCTCAGCCTCCTGAGTCACTGGGATGACAGGCCCACTCCTTGTATCCTCTTGTCCCTGATGCAAAGCAAGATCTGCTTCAGTCAAAGATTCTCAGGCCACTGTCCTTGAAGATGTTCCATATTCTGATACATCCTTTCTGTACGTTCCTGAGCTGCCTATAGGTGGCAGAGTTTGCAATGGTGAGTGTGCCATGGCACACTGGGGCTGTCCCCTGAACAGAGCTTTTAGATCCCCCCATCCACGTCCAATGCTCATGAAAGTCAATGATGTGACGGTGACAATTGTTTGCCGATTGTGAGTAAAGGCCACTGGGTATTGGAAATTCCTGAGAAGGGGCTTCCCAAACCTCTTGAATCACCTGCATGTCACCCAAATGTAATACCCAACTTCTGGTGTGATTTCTTACTACAACACCAGGGCCATGTTTGCTGTTCAGGCATGAGAGACAGAAAATCTATTAGGGTTCTCCAGAGAAGCAGAACCAGAGTCAAGAGTATATCAATATATGTTCTTTTTTTTTTTTTCCTTTAAGGAGGTGCTGGGGATTGAACTTGGGGCCCTGTGCGTGTTAGGCAAATACTCTACCACTGACCTGCACCCAGCTCTGAGTACACATATATTTATCATAAAGATTGGCTTATGCAATTATGAAGGCTGAGAAGTCCCACCACCTGCCATCTGCAAGCTGGAGATCCAGGGAGGCTGGAGGTGTGCTTCAGAGGCCTGAGAGCTAGAGAGCCAATAGCGTAGATTCCGACCCAAGTCAGAAGGCCTGAGGATCAGGAGCCCGGCACAGGAGGAGATTGATGTTCTAGCTTAAGCTGTCAGGCAGAGCGGAGATGGGGGCGACAGAGAGAGAGAGAGAGAGAGAGAGAGAGAGAGAGAGAGAGAGAGAGAGAGAGAGAAGGAAGGACTCCAACCTGCCTCTACCTTTTTGTTATTGGCTCTCAGTGGACTGGATGATGCCCACCCAGACTGGGGAAAGCGGCCGGCTTCACTCAGTCCACCAGGTCAAATGCTGATCTCTTTTGGAAAACCCCCTCACAGACACAGGCAGAAGCCATGTGGAACCCGCTACGTGGCCAACCTGTGGCCCAGGCAAACTGGCACACAGAATTCACCATCACATGCAGCTACTCCGAAACTGCATGCTGCCTGCTGAGGTCCTGAAGAGGCTGGTCTGGCAGGTCTGGCCCAGGCCACTGAAGCTCCCAGGGGTCCTGCAATCCAGGGGGAAGACTGGCGACCATGTCCCACTGCTCCAAGATGAGCTGGAGTGAAGGGTGACTCCTGAGGCAGGCAGAACACAGTTTCCCCAGCCACGTGCAGTGACTGGTGGGATCAGAATTGTGCTTTAGGAAGATCCCAATAGACAGGGCATGGTGGCATGCACCTGTGATCCCAGCTACCTGGGGGCTGAGGCAGGAGAATCTCAAGTTCATGACCAACCCGGCCGATTTAGTTAAGACCTCGCCCCCCAGATTAAACAACAAAAGGCTGGGGGCTATAACTCTGCTCCGGGTTAGAGCAACCTTGGGCTCAATACCAAAACCAAAAACTAAACAAAACAACAACAAAAAAAGCAACAAACAGAAAAGGTCTCCAAAGAAACAGGAGGTGGTGAATGGATACATCGGCAAAGGATGCTGGGGATGCCTTACTTAGCAACACAGAGAGGGAATGAACTGTTTCTAGAAGTAGCTAAAAGAGCAAGGCTGCTTCTAGGGAGCAAGACTGGGATTGGGAGGCACATGGAGGGAAGGGCGTGCCTGTCTGCCAAAGCCAGGCCTCTTGCTCCTATTTCGTGTTTAAAAATCAGGCCTACGTGTGTATAGATGCAGTATCATAGACACATAGGCATGTGTGTGTATGTGAATATGGGTGCCGTTGGACGTGTATATATGTGTGTGTGCAGGTATATGAAGACACATATTTGTTTTCAAAATGAGAAAAAGATGACTCTGGGAACCGTGGTTCAGCACTGGAGAGAAGACACCAGTTCATAGGTGACCTCCGCAGTGATTTCCAGAAAAACTTGCCTGCGATGGCATGACCTCTGGCTGTCCGTCTCTTGGCCTCTCTCCCCTTCAGTAAGTGGAGGCTAAGTTAGAACAGGGAGGAAAGGGAGGGGGGTGGATGGTGGAAGCTTGCAGAAGCATCAAGACCCATAGTCCATGTGCTGGACAAGGTGCCTCTCTCCCCTCTAGCTGGATTCAGGGTCTTCTACACCTTGGAGGAGAGATTTGCAATTCATTTTTATCTTCACCATATCTATCTTGCATCCCTTTACCAAGTATGCACAGGTTTGCATAGGTACGTTGCTCTCCTAACATTCCTCCACTTTAATCTATCCTTCCTTCCTTCCTTCCTTCCTTCCTTCCTTCCTTCCTTCCTTCCTTCCTTCCTTCCTTCCTTCCTTCTTTCTTTTCTTTTCTTTCTTTCTTTCTTTCTTTCTTTCTTTCTTTCTTTCTTTCTTTCTTTCTTTCTTTCTTTCTTTCTTTCTTTCTTTCTTTCTTTCTTTCTTTCTTCCAGAGGTTGAACTCAGGGGCACTCAACCACTGAGCCACACCCCCAGCCCTATTTTGTCATTTTTTATTTAGTGTCAGGGTCTCACTGAGTTGCTTAGCGCCTCGCTTTTGCTGAGGTTGGCTTTGACCTCGCGATCCTCCTGCATCAGTCTCCAGGGCTGCTGGGGTTATAGGTCTGCACCAATACACTCAGCTTCTTTTATATTCTTTTTTCCTCTTGTTTTTTTTCTTTTATATTCTTAATGTGATGTATATGTGTGTGTGTGTATGTGTGTGTGTGTATGTGTGTGTGTGTGCGCTTGCACTTGCATTTTGTGTATTTGAGGAGGTGAGGTGAGCAGGGAAGAATGAATAGTTTCAGGAGATGAACTTGATGACAGAAAAGATTTTGCTCCATTCATAAAGAATAAAATATTACACATGTATATATATTTCTCCCTGCTTCCTTCCTTCTTTCCTGCCATCCACCCATTTGAGTTTTCTGTCACAACGGTGTCTATATTAACTCATTTGCCATCGTAGTTTCTTTGGGGGAAACCTTAATTTCAGTCTGACAAAGGCACATCTAAAGTCATAAAAGTCTGACTCTCTACCCGTTTCCAGTGGGCTCAGACTCATTTCCGATGATCTCATTCATCTGTTGAATATTATTTGAGATTTTGTTAGCCAGACATTTTGTCAACTGTCTCAGTGCTCATTCCAACTTCTTTTCCCTTCCTTCCTTTCATAGAAGACACAAAGCTTACATTTTCAGATGCGTAGAAGCTAAAGATAGTCATGTAACACTATTGTGACTAAGGAAACATGAGTAGGAAGTCTCTTATGAGATTCATGAGATGTCTTTTGTTTTCTTGATTTGATGAGCCACACCATCTGCCTTTATTTTGCACCAGTTTTTCCTTCATTTTGCCTGAAATAAAGATATGATGGCTGGAACTTTGGCAGCCATGACATGATCATGAAGCAAGGCCAAGGGAATTAGGGACCACTGACTTCCTAATAGACTTCACCCGATGAATCACCAATGGCAAATATCTGTCAGATTTCACGTTGAAGCTCTGTCAGGTGGATTTTCTAAGACTCACAACTGAATGCAGTCTTTGATATAGGCAGGCATTGGGAAAATAGTAACAACTGGATAGGACAGAAGCTCTGGCCCGTGGCATTGTGGACTGAGTAACTCCACAGGAGGTGAGACTTCAAGCTGTGTCCTCCACAGACATGCCTTAGATGTTCAATGCCTGAGGACCCTGGAGCACAGAGGCTTAGGAGAATATGTCCCTGGCTATCAATGCTGAGACAGTGGCCACTCTAGTGTTAATCTTTCAGGCTGGAGATAAATTAGGCCCTGTCTCCACTAGACCGAAGCTTTACTAAAGCAGCATTAATACCTATTTATATTTTTCTATCAATATTTCATAAATGTGAAGAGAAACAGCTTGAAAGAATTCAGATTATTTTTCTCTGTGTGGGCTTTCACGGGCATCAATTATTGCTGTGGGGGCACCTTCAGCACTGCCTAAAGCTACAATAAATTCCCGAGTTTTAACTTGGAAGATTTTAGAAATGCTAATACAGGGATGCGTATGAGTTATTACTCCTGCTCTAACACAGTGATGTTCCCCTGAAGAGTAAACAAAGTCCTCACCCAGGTCTAGACAGATGATCACTTTTTCTGGCTCGGGTTGGCGGGGCCGGGAGTGGGAGATGGGAGAGCACGGGTGAACCTCGTAATTGTTTCAAATTCAGTTTCTCACCAAGTGAAGGACAGGGATAGGCCAAAGAACTTTGGTATGTCTATATTTTTTTTCTAAATATTTTTACATTTTCTAACATACCTGATTCTTATAAAAATATTATTCAGCATGTGGGTTCATTATAATTATTTCTGATTTATCAATGTGGAAACCAAGGTATGATGGATTTTTCTCTTGATGGGCTTTAGGGTGGCTTCTCAGCATTCCAGGAAGATGAAATGCGTCACCAATTGGTGTGAAAATGGAAATCCAGTGGACAGGCCTGCTACTTTGCTGTCTTTTCAGTTTAACAATTAAAAAAAAAAAAGTAGGCCAATTTCCTTTATTTTAGTCTTAAAAGCAACAACCATGTTATCCACCAAAGTACAGAAATACCAGTGGATTGATTTATATTTTATGCAGATTGGACCAGGGGAGGGAAGGAAGGGAAGGAAGGAAGGAAGGAGGGCCATAGCAGGCACGGGGCAGCTGTGGTGGGGGCCACAGTGCACATCACCCCAGCACCTCTGAAAGAACTTTGTGAGGAACGTTATTCACAACTTCCAGGGGCAGAGAGAGGGTCAGACAGATGAGATCACTTGCCCAAGGCTCTATAGCTGGGTATCACAGAAGAGTGGTCACGGGGGGCTGTTTTCAGGGCCCAGGATCTTGCCAGTGCACTGTGGCTTCAAGAAGAGTTTGGTCTAAGGGAGGATGTGGAAGGGATAGGAATTGGACTTGTGTGAGAAATCAAGCTCCTGCCTTCCTGGTAGCTACCAGGAGGTTTGGACTATAATCAGATTTTGCTCTATCCTTGACAACTGCAGAGGGTGACTTGATTAGAAAATGTGAATTATGTCTTGATGGTTGATTGTTTTTTGAACCCTATTTCCATATCATCTTATTGTGATTATTCATGTGATCTTGCAAACAACTCAATTGTTTGTAGAAAGACGAGGGAATAAATATTTTGTAAACACATGAAGTAGATTCTTTGATAATAAATGAGTGCATTTGTGGAGGATGTGTAGGACATGTAGAATTGTTATCCATGGCTTATTAAAAGAGTTCCTGTCACTAGTTGCATGGTGGTGGAGGAAACTCATACATGAATTGAGTCTCTGATGTTAATACACTGTTGTTCACTATGAAGAACTCTGGAAACCCTCAGTTACATCTACCTCCTCCCTAACAGGGACCAGATTCAATTCTCATATTTTTCTTGTTTGCTGATTCTTTTTGGTGTCTCATGTTCCTCTAATATTTAATTTTGTGTCATGACTTTAATATCTATAACTAAATTTATTGAAGAGTTTTGCTCTGTCATAAAATGACTTTTATTTTTTCTCAATCACAATCCCAAATGTGCTATATTAAAGCTTGTTTTCTAGTTATTTGAAAAATTAATATTTATTGAACTAACTTAATTACTTTTGCTCCTGTAATTCATGTTTAATAATCACATAAACTTTATGATATGAATATTCTTTTCAACCTCATTTGACTGAGAAAGACACTGAGGCACAAAGAGGTTTCTCAACCAGCGAGGGGAAAACCTGGATAAACCCGGAGGATACTGTCTCTATCAGTCAGCTTTCTGTTGTTGTGACAAAACAAGTGAGACAATCAATTTAAAAAGAGGAAAGGTTTATTTTCCTCATGGTCTGAGAGATTTCAGTCCACAGTGGCTTGCTTCTGTTTCTTTAGGCCTGCGGTGGCACAGGACACCATGGTGGGAGTGAGCAGCAGAGGCCTGTTCACCTTTTGGCAGTCAGGAAGCAAAAAAAGAGGAAATGGCCAGGATTCCAATATCCTTTCCAGGGCACACCCTCTGTGACCTAGCTTCCTCCCACTAGGCCCCACCTACTAAGGATCCCACCGCCTCCCAATAGCACCACCCGCTGGTGACCCTCCTTCAACACATACGCCTTTGTTTTTCAAATCCAAACTGTAGTACTATGCTACAATTTCTTTTATTGCTGTAACAAGAGATTTTCTATCACTTTCAGGGCTGTTAAAAGCACAGTTTGGTTTAAAACTTCATTCCTGCAGTTGATTTTTAAAAATTCAAGGAGATTTATTGAGCCATAATTCACATGCAGTACAATTCAGCTATTCAAAATATACACTTCCAGTGTTTTTTTACTATATTCATTTTTAACGTATGACTATTGAAACAGTTACTCTCACTAGTTGCTTGACTAGAGGAAACTTATATGAGTGAGTCTATGATGTCAAAAAATTGTTCTATGGGGAAAAAAATCAGGAAGCCCTCAGTTACATCTGTTTCTTCCCTAACATGGTCCAGATAGTTTTTCAAATATTTTTCTAACATTAGGTCATTATCTCTTTTCTAACATCATGTTGGAATATTTCATCACCCTAGAAAGAAATCCTGTATCCAGAGCAGTCCTGTTCCTCTTACTTTTACTATGGCTTTAAAAAAATGCCCTATCATATGATTTATGATAGAAAATTGTTCATACGTTCTATAGAAGAATGTGTACTGTTTGGTTGGGTGGCGTGTTTTATAAATATCTGTTAGGTCTAGTGGGTTTTATAATGTCATTTAAATCTTCTGGGTCCGTGTTGATCTCCTGTCTAGTTGGTCTGTATGTTACTAAACTGAGTTATGGAAGTCCCAATCATTACTATTGGATTATCTATTTTTCCCTTCAATCTTCCAGTTTTTGTATTTTGGAGGATCTATTGTTAGGTACATGTATGTTCCAATGTATTATATCTTCCTGGTGGATTGACTCATTTCTCTTTCTAGAATGATTCTTTCTCGCTCTACTAACATATTTTTGTTCTAAAGCATATTTTGTGTGATATTGGTTTGATTCCTCTAGCTCTCATACTATTTCTGTTTTCCACTTTTTATTTTAAACCTGTAAAGTGTGTCTCCTATTGACAGTACGAAGTCAGATATTTGTTGTGGTTGTTGTTGGGGATGGGTACTGTGGAGTGCCCCCCAGGTCTGTGTGGCCTTGTGCATGCTGGGCAAGTGCTCTAACACTGAGCTACATTCCCAGCCCCTCAATCTTGTTTCTAAACATTTTATCTGATAGTTTCTGTCTGTTCATTGGATTGTTTAATTTTTTTCACATTAACTTTATGATTGATTTTTTTTGGGTTTTTATCTTCCAGTTTATTTTTTTCAATTTCTATAAAACCTCATGTCATTTTACACTCTGTTCTTCATTTATTGTTTTCTTTTACATTAAATATTTTCCAGTGAATAATAAAAGAAATTAAAAGAATTACTTTCATGATTTTTAAAGTATAGCTTTCCTATATCCAAGGATTTAATTTAACTGAGTTATCCATTTTGGTGGGGCCCCACTACTAGGTGTTTGAAAGGGCTTCCAACAGTTTTAAAAAGAGTTTAAATTTAGTTTGGAACCAGAGAGTATAAGATTTTAGTGGTAAAGAATTAAAGCAAACATAATTCTTAAAATCAATAACAGAAAAGGATAAGTATATTTTCTTAAAATGAATTATAACTTTAGGATAAAATTCAACAAATAAAGAGAATTATATTCCAAATATTAAAATGTTGCTTAACCATTCAAGCATAACTCTCCAGTTGGCTATTCTGTATAAATCCTCAATTATCATGGATGGTAAAGCAATGAATAAGTCTTTCATTTTTAAGAATTTATCACAAAATGTCATCACAAAGCACACGTTTTCTATACATAACTTCAGAGAATGTTATGAGCTGCATTGTATCCCTCCCAAAATTTATGTATTGATATCTGATATGGTTTAGATGTGGTGTCCCCTGAAAACTCATGTGTAAGACAATGCAAGAAGGTTTAGAGGAGAAATGATTGGGTTGTAAGAGTTTTAACCCAGTCAGTGAATTAATCCCCTGATTGGGATTAACTGAGTGGTAACGGAGGTGGTGGGGTGTGGCTGGGGGAAGGGGGAACTGGGGAGTGGCTTTGAAGTGTATATTTGTATCTGACAAGTGGAGATCTCTGTCTCTACTTCCTGGTCATCATGTGAATTGGTCCCCTCTGCCACCCTCTTCCCTTGTGATGTCCTGCTTCACCTGGAGCCCCGAGGAATGGAGCCTGCTCTCTAGGGATCGAAACCTCTAAAACCATGAACCCCCAAATCAACTTTTCTTCCCCTAAAATTCTGGTCAGATTCTTTTAGTCACAGCAACCAAAAAGCTGACTAAAACAATATCCTAAGCTTTGATTCCTCAGAAAGTGACTGTATTTAGAGGAGAGTCTTCACAGGGGCTTTTGGGGTGGATCTGAATCCAATATGGCCAGGATCCTTATAAGAAGGGAGGATTCGAACAGAGATAGATGCAGAAGAAAAGATCACATGAAGACACAGGGAGAAAGCAGTGACTTGCCAGGTCAGGGAAAGAACCAAAGAGAGACAAGCCTATCAAAACCTTGATCTCAGGCTTCCAGTTCCCAGGATTGTGAGAGAAAAAAAAATTCTCTTTTTGCTTAAGTCACTCAGTCTATGGTACTTTGTTATGGAAGCCCTAATGAGTGAAGGACATTTCAAGGACATTTCCCATAGACCCTTCTTCCCTCCATCCCTATCTCCCTTCTTGTCCATCTTCTTGACTGGACCTGCCCACAGCAGACCTTCCCCTGCTCTGAACTGGGCATGGAGGGAGGAAGTAGGTCATGGCTCAAATGTCATAGAGCTTGACAGTTCTTACCAAGATTTAACAGATTTTCGTCAATGTTTTCTCTTTCTCCTAGGACACTGCTCCTTTAGGATACTTTCCAGAGATTTAAAAAAAAAAATTAAATCCATTGGATAACATGGAATCAAATTCCCCCTTTTAAATCCTTTTTTTCCTTCCTTCTTGCCTATAATCCTCATTCCCTCCCTCCCTTCTGTCCTTGGACACATGTTTATTAGGGCCTGAGGCCCACCACGGTCACAGTAAGATGAAAATAACTTACCCCACAATTTTTATTTATTGTCAAACTTTCCGGGGAAACAGTTTGCAAAGTTGGAAGATCCAGGAAATTTGAATGTGGAAACCAGATGCCAGCCTTTGGCCCCAGGAAATATATGGAATATAATGGAATATCTAACTCAAAAATCTGTATTCTGTGCCTTAGAGGAGTATATCTTAGTGGAAATTATGCATGTTTTGGTTTCAGTGTTCCACATTCTGGATTTGGCCCCAATTTTCAAGATTTTTAACTCGTTTAAATTAATAAACATGACACACATTATTGCTTTTCCTTTTAATTAATTTACATATTGTTCTAAAGCAGTAAACAAACGACTATATTTATTGTCTTTTGCCAAGAGTGGGCTTTTGTTATTTGGTCATAACTTTATTGAATATTTTCTATACCTAGATGTAGAAAAATTTCATTTATAGATGTTATGCATTGCATATATTAAAGTAGCAATTTACTTACATGTTTCTTCCAAATTGTGAATGCTGCTGTATCAGGAAATTGAATAATGATTCTGTAATTTTCTTTATTAAAAATAGCTGAAGCAGTTGTTTTTAAACTAGTGAGAGATGAACCATCTCTAATTCAGCATGTTAATCATGGATGCTTGGGGGAAATATTTGATAACCAAAGTATTCAGAAAATTATTATCTCCTCAAACAAAAAGAATTAATTTTTTTTGTGCACAAGTTTCTGCTGAACTCAAGCGAGGGAGATTAGTGCCCTCTATGTCCAAGACCCTATGCCAGGAACACAAAAGTCCTCCAAGAAGCTTTTCAGGATCAGTGACTTGTAACCAAGCTAGTGGTCTAAGAAAATACCTTCAAAGAGGCTAAAATAAGTAGCAGAGGAGGAAGTATGCAATTTGTCGGAAAGTCCAGGAAGCACACAGGAAGGTGATGTTGAGATTAATAGTATATATGCTTTGATTAGGATTTGATAACTTCTGTTTCCATGTCTTTGTACTTTCATTATGTTATTTGTTTAGTCTAGCGTAAGCATACTTCATTATTTTCGTTTGACTAGTTTTAAAGCTTCTTGAGGACAAGGAACTTGTAATAATCCCATTTGTTCCAAATATCTCCTACTCCTTTCTATCCTTTGTACTCCATATCCATAGTAGTTGCTAAATAAATGCTTGTTTAATTCAATTTAGCACTATTTTAAGGATAAAATTATGCAGAAGTTCAGAGTGTTAATCTGTATGGGCCAAAATATTTTTAATAAGAAGATTTAAGATTAGCAGATAAATGCTAAAAAGAAGTCAGGGCATAGAGGAGATAAGTTCAGAAGCAATGAAAATGTTTTTATTCCCTCTTGAAAAAAAAGAAAGATGTTTTTAGATTGACAAAGATTGACTATATTCAAAACATACAATGTGATGATTTGATGTACATTGTGTGATTACAATGTAATTAATTAATCAAATTCATTAATACATGTTGTGTATTAGATCCCTAGAACTTGTTCATCTTTTAACTGAAATTTGTGTCCTTTGATCAATATCTTTCCATCTCCCTGCTCCCAACTCCTCGTAACTGCCCTTCTACTCTCTGTTTCTATGAGATTCCACTGCAGGGAAGATAATACAGTGTTGGTCTTTCCATATCTGACTTTTGAAAATATTTTTGAGTAGAAAGATGCTATGCAAGGATATTCCTGTTTATAGATATATAAAAAGGGGGGAAAAAGTCATGCATGTTAACAATTAAGCAGCAACCGGAGTATTTAATTTTCACCCATGAGTACAGATTCCTTTTAACTTTTGTTAAGGATTAAATGCATTGTCAACCTGTGCAAGACTGGGTTATAAAGTATAAATGGCCAAGGAAGACTTGATTCCTGTCTTCAAGCATCTTTTCAAAATAAGTTCCTATCAAAAACATATCAGCATTGTTTCTCTTCCTCTACCTTCCCAATTTCTCATTATTACAACGGTTTGTTCTCCTTACCCAGCATGAGCTATGTCCTGATTTTAAAGCTAATCTCAAGTGAGGAAGAAATACAGACTGACTTTCCCTAATGGGAGGATTTGAAAGACACAGAGCCCGGCATGGGGGGGCTGGACCACATTGCTTCCTTGAATCTTCTCCCAAACAGTTAAACTTTGGGATGGGTTTAGTTCTGTCAAGTGGCTGTTGGTTAGTTTTTCTCTTTCATCTAGCTCAGCATCTTTCTTCTGGTGAGCTTCTACTTTGGTCCCCACTCTTTTGTCAGACATATGTTTCTGCCCATTTCCTTTGGCTCTCTGGCCCCAACCATCAACCTGTTCAGATCTTTGCAATTCCTTCCCCCGAGGGTTGGAACATTTATCTTGCCATCTCAGGCTGCAGGCCACCATTACTGTTCTTCCATATCTCGAGAGTTTCCTACTTTTTGACTTTGGCATTGCTATGTGCTCTAACTGTTCAGATCAATTTACCTGGGATTAATGGTTTTCTTGAATTCTTTCTAAGTTCCTGGATTCTTTCTAAGTCTTAAACTCCTTAATTGCCTTCCCATCGCCCAGGCTCTGTGGCCATGCCAGGTTCTGGGTTACCCTCTTCTCCACTGTTGCCCTGCCTGGTTTTTCTCCTCTGCCTTCCAGCTCCATGTGGCTAAGGTACTGCAAACTCTAAACTCAGGTGCAGCTGAGCATTGCCAAATTGATGTTCTTGTATTCAATGAAGCTAATGATGTAGTTAGAAATTAATTTGAATTGCTTTCTTAGCAAAAAAAAAAAAGGATTTCTCCCCCACATCATATGTAGTTCCATCCCCAAATCCACTTTTTTGAAAATATTAACTTTGTGTCCAAGAGTAAGAATTTCTTCCCATCCACCCCTGTATCTATGCATCCATTCAACAGATATTTAGCAAGAAACTTCTAAATTTAAGCTATAAAATTCAGGCTTAAATGTTGATTGGCAAAATCAAGCCATTCAAATGCTCCATACAAATATATGCTGATAGCTTCAGAGTTTCTAAGGAGATAACATGAGTTCTTTGATCTTTTTTGTTGCTATAAAATTATGAGTTATGAATTCTACATCATGAGTATAACTTTAAGGTTAAGCATATTTTAAGTTCAAGTAATAAAAATATAATCTCAACTCTATTAGGCAGGGTTTTAAAGCTAGCTGTTATATGTCAGGCACTTTACATACTTTATGAGATAGACTTTATCATCAACTACAATTTAAGATATGAAAATTTAAAAAAAACGGAGGCTCAAGGAATTTAAGTAACTTGTCCAAAGTCAATCATCAGGGAGCAAAGGACAGAGATCATAGTTTAGATATTTCTAGGTCGAAGGTCTGGGCACTTTTAATCTTACCATAGAATATTTCTAAATACTTAACAAAGACTAAGAGAAATATTTGAACTTTGACAATCTGATTATATTTAAAATATCATATTATTATTATTTTTTTTAAAGTTTGCTTTCTTATTTACCCTTAAAATATTCGATCATCACAAGGTCATCTATAGTCACCCTTCGATCCCCAAATCCCCCATAGCATCACCCACAGTATTTGTCTAAGATCTCAAAAATCAAAATTAGAGCCAGAGAAAAGGGAACTGACCAGACAAAAGAGAAGACCTGCCTTCACCTCTGTGTGGGCACTATATTCAGGCTGCAGGGTACCAGTCCCTCACTCAAATGCTTTGAATCTTGACCAAATTCTAACGATGTTTGTCATGTGGTTCCCGGCCCATGAGAGAGAGGATGAGAAAACTATAAAAAGCAGGAAAAACACTAAGAAAACAGTGATGAAGAGACCGCTTACTGTCAGATGCTACACATACCTGCTCCATAAGGCTTTGGCCTGTGATAATTGCTTCTTGACCCAGGGACACACATAATGATGACTCTGGGGACCAAGTCAAAGATTAAAATATTTCCCAGTCTTCTCCTTTAGAAGGTGGGTAAGTGTGCACTACCTTTAAAGAGTGCTGGAATCCAAAACGGTGGTAGAGTTTCAAGGAATAAACTTGTATTTTCTGAAAAATCCACACATTGGGAATCTGCATCCCAGTGGTTCCTCTTCCCTGCTCATTGACCTTGGGAAAGTTTTCCAATTTCTCTGAAATGCTTCTATTTTCTTTAGAGTGAAGTTAACAATAGTAAAGAAAGTTGTCTGGGAGGATCAAGTTAGATCAGATGCTAGCGCAGCTTATGGTAAGTACCCAAGAAAGAGTTTGCTGTTGTTTCTTATGTTCTATCCATTTGCCTCTGCCTATATTTTTACTTGGATCTGTGGATTGAAGTTTTTGCATTTCATAGTTTAAGAAACTTCATGTATAGAGGTGTGTTTATTTAAGTAGTGAGTTTGCAGGTGTCTTGAGACCCACCCTTGCCTGAATTCCTCATTACTTTTTACAATTACATGAGAACCAACTACATTTCTCATTTCCTCTTCTTGTTCCATCGCTCCATAAGAACCATAGAGCCACCAGTCTCCAGACTCCCAGACATCCGTTTTGTGTGCCAGTAACTCACTGTGCAAACTCAGGTAAGCAGCTTAACTTCTCTGGGCTTTAGTCTGAGTTCCTCCTTAATATTTCTATCACCTGCCTTTTATAGCATTTTCTATCAGTCTTTGGAACCATCTAAATGCTTTTGTTTATAAAGGTTTAAATGTTTGTTTAGTGTAGGGTTTAAGTATGAGGACTTTGGAGTCAGATTGACTAGTTTCAACCCTTAGCAGCTGTGTGAAGAGAGACAAACTGCCTAACTTGCCATTACTTGGTCTACTAATTTGTGCAACAGGGATAAAAGTACTTACTCCCTGGAGTTGCGAAGATTGAAAAAAATCACAAACACACCTGCAGCATTTGAAATCATGCCTAACGAACACAAAGTACAAGTCCCATAAGGGACACAGAGATGAATATATTTTCAAAGAGCTGGCAATTTAGTAGGGGTAGATAAAAATATACATCCATAACAAAGCAGAATGCATACATTTTCAACAGAGGAGACGTTGGAAAGCCAGGTGGCCCCTGGAGGGAGGATAAATTAATTTCAATGGGAATTGGGAGTTAGGTCCACTGTGGCCTGAACATTGAGACATGAGCTGGTGTTAAGGGAAGGGGTGGGAACATGGGAGTCCCCAACGTGGCAACTCCTCAGATGGAAAGCTGAGACTAAGCAGTGGGAGATGAAGTTGGGAGAGTGGCCTGGCATGGGGTCAGGAGGAGTTTCAGTGTTTTGCTAAGAGGTGTTTCTCTAACAGAAATAGAAGCATTGAAGGTCGTTGGGCAGATAGGATTCCATTTGTGAGTTGGGACAAATGATACTTGGCAAGTGATTCTGTTGAGAAGAAATTAAAGGAGAAATGAGTTGGGGATAATAGTTATGGGGCCTTGGAATAGTCTGGGTAAGGGATGATAGGGCTCTAAATTGAAGAAGTGATTGCCCAGGTCCAGAGAGGGCTCAGAATTGAGAACTTGGAAAATAGCTACTGTCATAAATTCTTTTTTTTTTCTTTTTTGGCCCCAGGGATTGAACTCAGCGGCACTCAACCACTGAGCCACGTCCCTAGCCTTATTTTCTATTTTATTTAGAGACAGGGTCTCACTGAGTTGCTTAGTGCCTCACTTTTGCCGAGGCTGGCTTTGAACTCACCATGCTCCTGCCTCAGCCCCCTGAGCTGCTGGGATTACAGGTGTGCACCACTGTGCCTGATGCTGTCATAAATTCTGTGACCTGTCCAATGCAGCTTTTTCTTCCTGCTGTGATCCCTTCTGTTGGCCTTGCTACGTTGCAAGGGGTTCCCTCTGTGGCCATCCTCCTGTGTCTAACTCACTCGCATCTAAGCAGGGACGGGTTAAATGGCAAGCCGTCAGCTGGCTGCCAAGCCAGCAGCTTTCATTCCCATTTGCTTAAGGTGGGGGACATTTTTAGAGGCAGAAAACAGTCACACAACAAATAGCTTTTGTTGGATGAGGGAAAAGCTTCCAAGCAATAATTAATCTGAAAGACTTCTTTTTCTTACAGGAAGCCAACAGATTGGGAGGTGCATTCAACCTCTTCATTATACAGCTACAATAGGCATTGTGGAGCAGGGATTTTGCAGGGGGCATTTTGTAATGTGCCATCTGTGGTAGAGGGAGCATCGTTCTTTCATCATCGCCTGGGCTCATGTAGCATCAAATAGGAAAAGGATCATCTAGATCAATACAAATAGCCATTACAGACACCATGTATGCATTTCAAGGCAGGCATTCTCTTTACTTGAAAGGGTGCATTTGAAGCAATTGCAGCTCATGAGGATTCTGTTTAATTAGTTATATCCTGATATGACAAAAGGAGGCGAGGTTCATGAATTCATGTGAAATACAGCTCAGGAATAGATCAGAGAAGACTGATGCAGCAGAGTCACACATGGAGACCAGAATCAGGTAGAAACATAAAAGAGTGGCTGGTTTAGAGTGACGGTGATGTGCTGATGAGAAGAGATTGTTAATGAAGCCCAGGACCATGCTGTAGCAATGCTTTCTCCTTGTTGTAGATGAATATGCATCGGTATGTCCCTTCCTACACATATGCACACATGAATGCATGTAATTTATAAATATATGTCAGTGAAGAAGAATCCATTCAGCAAGTGTTTACGGAACACTTACTATGTACCAGACATTACCCTAAATGCTGAGGGTCAAATAATGAACAAAAATAGAACTGTTCCTAAAGAGCTCTAAAAGGAGAGAGAGCTACTAAATGTCCATCAAATCAGGTAATGATAGGGGCTCACAAAGAAAATGAGAGCAGGTTAAGAGGACAGAGAATGGGAGTGGGAGGGGAGCTTGATGGGAAGGGCCACTCTAGTCAGGTAATGTTTGGGCTAAGACTTGAGGGGAGGCTTCCAGAGATCTGGAAAGAAAGACAGTCCTATTGGAGAGAATGGGAGGTGTGCACTGAGGTTACTGAGGTGTTATTGAGGAAGAGCAAAGAGGCAGGTACCTAGAGAGGGAAGGGAGATAATAGGAGGCAGATTTAGAGGGACTTCAGGCCTTGCAGGGCCTTAGGGTGGGTGGTAGGACCTTGCTTTTATGCTGATGCAAAACCTTTAGAAGCCTCTTACTAATACGTCTATGTGAACCATGTGAAGTTAATTTTGTAACTTGGACCTAGTTCTTCATGGTCCCATGTTGGCATTTGTAAAATTGTCCTACTGTAACCCTCTCCTGTCTCCTTTGTCTTCTCTGTCCCAAGGCACAGCGAAGATAGATTTGGATTTTGTTCTTGGCGCCTGTGCTGTGTCCTTTGATAGTTTTATGAAAACACTCTTCTTATTCAGTTCCCTCACCAAACAGTGGTGTACCCTCACCAAACTCACTCTATAAATAATTTAGTAAGAAAAGGGAAACAAGAAAAAAAAACATCCACAACAATTTCCAAATGCATGGTATTATAATGCCTCTGTCTTTCTAGAATTGCCAGAGGGCTTAGTATGTGGTAGGTACTCAGTAGAGACTTATGGAATTGAATTTGAAAGCTGAAATAGTGGTGATGTGTAAAACATTCTTCAAGTTTCTTTAGGAATAATGTAATTTTATTCACTCAGCTCAACAGATTTTCTTGCTGGGGAACATTGCCCTTATTAAACAGAAAGTGAGATTATGTGTTCATAATGTTTACAAGAAAAAAAAGTTTACTTTTTAGATAAAATACATTTCATTATTCCTTTCACAAAATTTTGAAGACAGTTTTAGAAAATACTTTCTCTTGTAAAACTTTGCAGAATGTTCTATGATACATTTCAAATACTTTGAGTCTATTGTAAATGGTGTAGTTTCCCTCATTTCCTTCTCAGAGGATTTGTCACTGATATACAGAAATGCCTTTGATTTATGGGCATTGATTTTATATCCTGCTACTTTGCTGAATTCATTTGCTAGTTCTAGAAGTTTTGTGGTGGAGCTTTTAGGGTCTTCTAGGTATAGAATCATATCATCAGCAAATAGTGCCAATTAGAGTTCTTTTTTCCTATGTGTATCCCTTTAATTTCTTTCGTCTAATTACTCTGGCCAGTGTGTCAAGAATTATGTGAAATAGAAGTGGTGAAAGAGGGCATCCCTGTCTTGTTTCAGTTTTTAGAGGGAATGCCTTCAATTTTTCTCCATTTAGAATGATGATGGCCTGGGGCTTAGCAGAGATAGCCTTTATGATGCTGAGGTATGTTTCTGTTATCCCTATTTTTTTCTAGTGTTATGAACATAAAGGGGTGCTGTATTTTGTCAAGTGCTTTTTCTATGTCTATTGAGATGATCATATGATTCTTATCTTTAAGTCTATTGATATGAATAAATTACATTTATTGATTTACGTATGTTGAACCAACCTTGCATCCCTGGGATGAATCCCACTTGATTGTGGTGCATGATCTTTTGGATATATTTTTGCATATCAATTTGATGTATGCATGCTGTTTTGTGAGGTGACTTTTTAGCAACTCCCATTAAAAATTGGCATTTAGCCGGGCCAGTGTGATGGTGCATACCTCTAATCCCAGTGACTTGGGAGGCCAAGGCTGGAAGATTGCAAGTCCAATGCCAGCCTCAGCAATTTAGCAAGGTCCTAAGCAACTTAGTGAGACCCTAGGACTGAGGATGTAGCTCAATGGTACAGCACCCCTGGGCTTAATTCTGGGGGCGGGGCGGGGAGGAGAGCGCACTTCTATTTCTTCATTCCTTAATTTGAGCATGGCCACATGACTTGCTTTGGCCAATTGGACATTAGAACATGGGAGGCAAATATCGCTTTGACAAGCACTTTTGCTCAGAACCTTGCTGTCCCTTACTTCTTTGGCCCTGGGACCATGACCATATGAGCATCAAGATCACCTGATGAATGATAGGCAACATATGGTCAGTTACTGTTACCCTTGCCAAGAGCCAGACACCACCAGACAAAAGAGAACAAGGCATTGTCCACCAGCTGACAAGGGCAGGATTGAGCCCAGCCAACATCACACAGTCCAGAGAGGAACCAGCCCAGCTGAGGCTACCCCAAAATGTTCATCCACAAAATGTTTGGGACAGCAAAACCTAACTAATGCAGCTCATATTTCCATTAATTGTTTCTATGTTTTGAAGTCCAAAGTGGATTTTCTTTTTTAACCTTCTTTTTCCAAAACACACTGTAGAAGAGACAACTAATTATTCTGATAGGGAATAGGTAAACATGAGAGGTGGTGATATGGAACATGAGGGGTTAATTCTACAGACTGAACCAACCTGCCAACTCAGTGTTTTTAAAGAAGTGACTCACACACAGTCATCCTGGCCCTGTTCTTTCCAGATTTCAGGCCCTATCCCTAATGCCTCCTGTTGTCCTTCTTAGACACCTCACTTGCCACTATCTTTGAGCAGCCTGCTTTGGCAATTAGGATTTCAATCTAATGCCCACAGCTCCCCCCACTCTTCAACATCCAGCCTATGTGGCTGTAAAGGATTTAAGGGACACAAGTCTCTGACCCTGTACCTGCTCTGTCTCTGTTGGCAAGATGCACTTTGAGTTTTCTTTTGCAGTATGATTTGGTCACAGTATTGTTTGGGGAACAGACAACACGGGCCTAAAGATGACAGTGTCAGCTACAACCCTGCTGTCTACTTAGAGCTCTTTTATAAATAGGAGGGTAAATAGACAAAGGTTCCTTGTGTTCAGACTTTTCTTTTCCTTAAGGGATCCAAAAGATTATACTCCAAATGTTGGATATTCAGCACTTTGCTAGCAATATTGGGACAAGGATCCCTGGAATTAGGGGATCTCTTAAAGCCTGGCTTGCCCCCTCTGTCTTCTTTCCTGGTTACCCTTTCCCATAAGTTTGGTCCCCTTCAGGAGGTAAAGGGAGGCACCAATCTCAGTAAGTGTACCTAGTCGCTTCTTTCTGCTTTGTTCAGGTAAGCTCCTGGACTCCAATCACAGAGTTAACATGACTGCTTTTGGATCTCTGTTCTCTCTTCTTTTGTGCTTCTGCTTTCACTAAGATAATTTTGTTATTCAAGGTTACTTGGAAGTATGTTATTTTAGTCAGTTCTCCTTGGAATGTAAACATCTGTGAATAAACTCTTAGACTTGAGACTGAGACCAAGGCAAAGCTGCTATAAGACTAAGCAGATCTTAATTCGTTTCATTTTAAAATAAAATATAACTTGGATCTCTTTCTTTTTTCCCTTGGCCAAAATTTTTTACTCTTCCTTTAAAAAAAATATATTTGTTTTTAAAAGAACTGAAGTTAAAACTCCTTTTCCCTCCAGCTCCTTAGTCCCGAATTCTTGACTCTGTAGCCTCTGATATGACTCAGAATTCTGAGAACAAGTTTCCGTGGCCTCTTCCTTCACCCCTTCCTCTTCTTATTTCTGTGGGATGTGCAGTCTCACAGAAGGTCTCTGTCCTCTGCAGGGACCGTACTCTCAGAGTGACAAGGCACTCTCAGAGCTTCACTCTGCTCAGTAATAATGATTCTCACATTTATTCTCATGTTCTTTGTGCACAGAATTTGGGGAAGGAAGCCATTCAACTTGACCAGTCTTTTCTATATGCCTTATAGATAGAATCCCAGAAGAAAATGTCCTCTTTGTTCAACCTCCTATTATATATAACCTCCTCCCTGGCATGATCTGACTGTTGGAAAACAGCCCTCGCTTGGAGAATAGCAATTGCCAAAATTAGACATGTCTTATTTTGCATGAAATCCCACCATGAAGAAATCCACCCTTGTTGGTCATGGGATAAGACATCAGCTTTAAATAACTATGTCTGTCTGGTATCTCAGTTTTCATAAGTAGTCTAGAAATAACTGCTATTAGGCAATTATCAATGGGCTAAATGTTTATAAATGTACATGACAGAGGTGAAATATCAGAGGCATAAGTAAGAACACTGAAATATCAGCTGCTAAATATAAATTCAAGTACTCTTGGCTTCTTAAATTCTATGAAGTAATATCTGTGTCTGTGTATGTAAATAGGTCTATTAATTGTATTTTTTGTAAATTGTTGGTATATAAAAACAGTTTAAGTTTGCTTTCTTTCTGAGTCTTCACTAAAAGTTACTGAGTTAAAATTCTAATTAATGTGTTAATTACATGAGAAGGGAGCAAAAAGAAATTAAGCTGTGTTTCAATGGGAACATTATTAAGTATAGAGTATTTTATTTCATAGAAGAAAAGAGTAATTTTATATAAATTCAGAAGTTTTTAAGGATTGTTTCAAAATGACAAATTCAAGGAAAGAAGGAAGGCACAAAGAAACCAGTAAGTAGCAATGAAATGGAGGTGAAGAAAGTTGGATATATTTTTTGGTAAGAAGGGTTGGAGAGAAAAGAATATTTTGGGATAAGAAAGGCCTTTGTGTGGCGAAATCATATTTTGTTCTAAAGCCAAATGATTGCATTGTCCCAAGATGGGAAAAGAACAACAGTAAAGTTAGAAGGTAGAGTAAGTCACAAAAGCCATGAGTAAATTGCATAAGGTTGTGGAAGATGAAACTGAAGGAAGACTCTTATTTGTGTGAGATCCAGTTGACTGGTTGCAATTAAGAAAAATAACTTAAAAGGTTTTCTAAAAATCAAAACTTAATGCAGATATAAAACAAAGTCTTATTTCCTATGTTTACAATGATTAGGTTCTTTCAAGATATTGATATGCTCTTGGTAAAGTTTATAAGAACTGGCCTAGAAAGCAAAGCATGTACATTTTATTAAGATAAATTTTATTAAGATACATTTCTGCTGTTTTTATTACTTTTTTTTTACTTAGGAAAAATGAATCTTAAATCATCTATGAAATTTTACCTAACCTTGTCCCACTCAAGAATACCCCTGAATCCATTTGAAAACTCACTACAAAGTCCTTATGCTCTCTCCACTAAAACAGAACAAAACAAAACCCCTAATAAACAGAGAAAAAACTTCAAGCATTCAACACACCTACACTGAGATCTCAGGAGTGTTCTTTGCATAAGAAGTTAAAGCCCCAACCTTTGTATACATACTGCAGAAAGAAGGATGCGGGAAGACGGACACACTTCCAATGCCTCAGAACACCTAAGAGGTCTGCCAGAAAATTCTAGACTTAAAAATAAGGCAGAGATGCTGGGGATGGGATCTGAACAGGCTTGTCACACCAGATTCTTGTGCTCCTCTGAGGGAGGACACCTCAAGGTTCACCAGTAGACGAAGAGACTAAGACTATGAGGGAAGGGGATACTTTCCCATGGTCAAGATCATCAGTGGGCAGAAGGAAAACGTAGTCGGCTATGGCTCTCTATTTGTCTTCCTCTTGCACATAGGAAATCAAGAGTTCATCCTATCAAATTCCCCCTTAGAATGCATCCTGAAAAACTGAACTAAAAGCAGCGAATACTCATCCTGTTTCCATTTCTCCAAAGAACCTGAAAACTTATTCCCATAAATTATAGTATCTGACCAGATCAGAGATATACTGAGGGCTTCAACTTCTCATCAAAACTCTAACCATGGTTGGTTTAAGTCTTTTGCATCCCCAGTTTTGATTCTTCTCTGAAGCATTGGCAAACAAATTCATGGAAGAGATTCTAGCAAGTTCTCTTCCACACGGATTCCTGATAAGGGTAGACCTATTTTTTTCCAAACATGTTAGTTTTTCTATAAGTGTCTTTCACAAAGTTGATATAACTGTAAAAGAAAATTGTTTCTTTGTGTAAAATTACTATAGGAACTGGATTTGGTTTTGTTTTGCTCTTGTTAGTTTTGTATTTCCCCTTAAAAGCTTTGTAGCTCTTTCCTCTCTAAATTCTGCAGAAGTACCCTATCTAACAAAATGATCTGATTCAGTGTTTTGATAGTCATTGCCTCAAAAACAGATAAGATGAAATTTACCAATGAACTTCAGGTAAGCTTGGCTTCAAAGTTGTTCTTCTAAAACTCTTTGGTTTTCAAATGTGGCTAAAAGGGTTTTTGATATTGACTTCCAATCATCAATCCTTTGCCTTTAACACTGGACCAAATAAGACCAGTAACTGGAACAGATATATCCCACAAATGAGGGACAATAAAAACTCAACTAGAATGATTGATCAGCAATGTCTTTTGGGAAAAACTTTCCCAAAGACAAGGGGAAAGTAAGAGTATAAGAGATGTCAAAATCAAGATGAAATCACTTATGTCAAGCCTACCAAAAAGTAAATGAACTCAAAAGGTAATAAAGGAAGGGTCCTTATGCCTGAGTGCCTGATAATAACTACCACAAAAGGTTGCCAAAACCAAACCAAAAGTTTGTCCTGAGTTGAATTCAGCCTGATCTTACAAACCTGCTAGCCTCTTTCTTGGTTCTTCAAAACATCTTGGTAAAAAACAGTTACTAATATTTCTGATAATAATTATTTGTTGAAAAAAATCACACTTTGCTATCTTATGTATTACTGTGTAACTATGATCTTATCTTGATTTATTATGCTTCTCTCAATCAATCTCAGGGGTCAAAATTCAACTACTACTCCAAGACCATTCCTCTGTAGACACTCCTGAGTTTTACCCGATTGCCCTGATGTTAAATTCCTTATCCATGTCCTACCCACAGGAGACTCTTGATCCCTAAGACTACAACCTTTGTCAGCAGGAAGTAGTCAAAGATAGACCATGACAACCATTTCCCCAAAAGACTTCATGGTCTCCAGTTCTTGAGTGGGGGGACATGATAGGAAACAGTTAGACATGAGCAGTGGGAACATGGTAAATGAAGGTTTAATTTTACAGAAGGAGCCTAGACGATAGCTCTCAATATGTTTTTAAAGAAACAACTTATACAAAGTTATCCTGGCCCTTCTATGACTTAAGATAATAAACATCATATTAGTCACAGAGCAAAAGAGTGTTTGCCCAAGATTCTGATAAAAAGAAGTCAGATTACCCTGTCAGGAGACTGGAATGCTCAATGGTCTCAAAGTCTATGAAATCAAGTTCTAGATGAAATCCACCTGCTTAAGACAGGATGACCAAAGTTGCCTTTAGGTCCTTGGAGTATTATTTGATCTTATTATAATCATAAATTTTCACTCCCCTGGGCTTCACTTAGACACTCATGAGTGAGACATATGCAATAGGGATTTAGAAATCTATTATTATCCAACTCTCAATCAAAGAGGTAGGAGAGAGTACTGAGGTAAGACCCTCTGGAAACTGCTCCTTGGCCCCAATAAAAACTGAGCTCATGAAGGAGTGAATTGTCAATCTTCTCTTGAACAGCTACTCTCTCCCTTGAAGGCTTACCAGGAGACTTCTTCTTTCTCTTCTAATAAACTTTGCTATACTCTTACTATGCCTTGTTGTCTTGCTTAAATTCTCTTGCCAAGCCACAAGAGCCAAAAACTCTGCACAAATTTTCAATAGCACTTCACTATCCATTTTTCTCTTCTTTAGTTTTATTAATAGACTACCCCTTCCCTTCACATTAGTGTTTTTGTCTGGGCATATATAGCTGTCCAGCTTGAGATTAAATTTTCTAGCTTCTCTTGCAGGTAAGGCATGGTCATGAGACTCATGGTCATGAGAGAAAAATAAACCTCCATCTTGAGTAAACCCCTATAGTTTCAGGTTTCTTTGTTATAGCAGTTTGACTCTTATCTAACTCATACTTGACAAATACACAGCAGACACAAGTACACACATACTCTGTCTCATGCAGCACTTAGAACTCAGAAATTCAATAAAGAATTCATGCACTTATTCAGTAACAGTTATTTTGTACTATTTTGTGCTAGGCACAAAGTTGCATAGATAATAATTATATATATAATTATATATATTATATTTTTGCCCAGAAAGTGACCAACTAGTAAGGAAAGACAGAAAAAAGAAATTGTAATATAAAAGGGAAATTAAAGGTAAAAAGTCTTATAACAGACTCTGTCAGGGGGTAGTCACCAGAGAAAATGAAAGGATTTGGACATCTCTTAAAAATTTGCTGCAGTGGATGAAACAGGAATCATGGAATGAAGCATCCATTCAATGCACCTGTACAATTACTTTCACAGAATTTGGAGGTCTCCTTTCACTTGTTTCTGGGTCACTAACCTTGAGCTGAAGCAGGGTAGGGGGTGGCTACTGGCTTACTGTTTTCTCACTTCAGACTTTCAACACTAGCTTTTCAAAGGGTTTTGTGTGTTGGGTAGAGGGGTGGCAGAAGGGACAGGGGTTAGGTTTAGAAGGATTACTGACAATCCTGTAATAACTTTTGAAATAGCTTTTCAGATCAATTCCCATTCATTTCCCACTTTACAGAGAAGAGAGGACCAGGGAAGGATCAACAGTTATGAGAAAAACCACGAGGAATAAAACCCCACTCCCTACACCTGGGAACGGAAGATATCTCTTTGTTCTCATATTCCATTTTCTTCTCCCTACCATGTCCTGTGGCTTGCTTATGTTTTCCTCCTGTCATCCACCACGGATTTTATTTTATATGCAGACTAGCCTCAGAAGCTACTAAGTGGGAAATCATTGCACAAGTTCAAGAAGAGAACAAAGAGACAACCCTACGGTGCTAAGAGATGCTAGGCATAAAATAGAGTTGTGTCAAATTGGGAAGTCCTGTCTGCTTCCTCTTCTTATACCAAATTTTCTATCATGCTCATTTGCAACACTGATACTTTCATCTTGAATTATCTGGTCTTGCTCTTTGTGAATGGGTTTTCCCCTCTCTTTCCTACAACTTCAGAATTTCTTTCATTGTAGGTGATAGGGTATACACCTTCATACGAATCATTGTGTCTCAGTTTCCTCATCTGGAAAATTACTGAGTGATCCATGATATCGCTTTTGGGTCTTGAATTTCATAATCTGCCCCCCCCCCTTTATAAACATATTGATTAAAGTATGGTGATAACTGTAGCTACAGTGACAACAGAATGATGAAACGTATTAACATTGGTGTTAATGCAATAATCAGCTGTGTTTGGTTCCATATGGCAATTTATTTCAACAATTAAGCCCAGCTCCATCTGTTTTGGCATCAACAATGTTCAGATGGATTCCTGAACCACATCTCTGGAAATTATTTTATGTTTTTTCAAATATTGCTACCGTCAGTAAATGACTGTGTGGAGTCCTTCTGATGAAAAGAAAAAAAAAAAAAAAAACCCAGGAAGGTCAAAGCTCTTCTTATTTGATGAAAGGATTGTTTTGTTACTTGACCTTATGGATACGTTGTGCAGTTTAATCGATAGTCCCAGAAAAGGAAAATAAATCTTGGTGTTGGTGTAGAGGAAATGGGTGAGGGGCACTGGTTTCTGGGGCAGGCAAAGCAAACTTTGACGCTGTTGGCAGAGGATTTCTATTTTTCTGACCTGAGGATCGTGATGGGACAGGATGTGCTCCCATCTGTGATGGAGACAAGACAAATGGTACATTCTGCACATCCGGCAGGGGTGTCTTTCTTTGGCTTAGGTTGAGCTGCATTGACAGAATAGCAATGGGGAACATTTGTCTTGATCTTTATAACACCTGACAAGAGGCATGATTACTGCTGTAAGGGTATCAAAATAAAGAAAAAAATGGGCTGTCTGAGCGCCCTGTTATTTATCACATTCAGGAACGCTAACCCAGACTAGCGGGGTAGAAATTCCTTGTCAAATTGCCTCTAAAAATCATTATTTTCCTCCCGGAGACAATAGGCGAAGCCCATGGATCTCACCTGTGCTGTCTTTCTCCCCCCTTGGCTTGCAAGTTGGGGCCAGTCTTCTCCTGAGACCAGGCTGTGTCTCCACACACTGAGAGTCGCCTCTGTGTGACCCTGCAGTGTGCCTGTAGGACAATACACACACCACTTTCTGCTTGTGCAGGAAATACAGAAAATCGCAAGCTGGCAGCTTATTAACAAATATTGAATGTATGCAGCCAAAATTCGATTTTTTTTTTTTTTTCAGCAAGTGTTAGGATGTCTCCAGGCGAATTAGAGCTGGAGCTGACTTTGTTCAGCCCTTCTATTTATTTTTCCCATTCCTTTTGTTCCTAATCAGGCAGGTTTTCTTCTGGGTTCCAAATACCCTCTCTGTCTAAATCATTGCAGGTCTATTGAATCCTGAACAAAATAGGCTTAAACCCTTCGTATTAATACATATTAACACCATGAGAGAGAGGTACAAGCCACCCCTTTGCATATAGGCTCCAAATTTTATAAGTTTCATACCAAATGCCTTTACGATAGAGAACATGCACATAAACTGCACAACATGTTCCTGCCCATGTGTAAGGCCTGGATGTGCTATGGACAAATGATTTTTTTCCCAAAGAAATTATGAACAATAGATAGGTCTAAGTAATATTTGCTTTGAAAGGCTACCTCCTTCAGTGTATGGCCCCAAAGTGAGTTTTTCTTTTTTTCTTCAAAGTGTTCTCTTTTCACCAGCCTTTGCAAAAGAGGGCACTTGCTCACAATTCCTCATGAAGAGCAATTCAAGAATTAAATCAATGGCTATGTCCTAAAGCTTTTTCAGAATTCAACATTTTATTTGGACTTGACATTCTCCTGTAGGGTTTAGAGCAGTGGTTCTCAACCTTGGCTTTTCATTAGAATCATCTGGGGACCTTTTAAAGAGTATTGATGGCCAAGCCCCTTCCCAGACTAATTAAGTTAGAATCTCTAGGGGCGGTACCAGAGCACTGGAACTTGGAAAAAAAAAAAAAAAGCTCTTTGGATGATTCCAATGGGAAGGAAGGGTTGAAAGCCAGTGGTTTATGGGGATATATCATCAGAATATATCTAAAGAATTCTTTTTTCATTTATTCATTCAATAAGTACTTCAGTGACTACTACCTGTCGGAAAAGGGACCGTGTAAAGGAATTTCTATTTTCTCCAAGTATCCAGTAAGTTAATAGTTGCAATGAAATTTTCATTCGTCCATGCATGCTGATTGAGTCCTACTATGTACGGTGAGCCTTGAGGAGTCAGCCATAAGCAAGACAGACAAGGCCTCTGCCATCACTGAGCTTACTTTCAAGGAAACAGATTTTAAAAATAGATCCTGATGGTGAGAACCACCAAGAAATAAAAGCATAAGGAATGTGACAGAGAGTGGCTACGACAGAGAAGGAGTTCTATCACAATGTTCAGAGTCCTGATAGGAATGATTTGAAGGAAACAATGAAGGGGACTTATAGAAGGAGCAAGTCCTGGGTAGAAGAAGGATGAGTAACTGCCAAAGAAGAGTTGAGGTCAGAAAGGTAGACGAAAAGTAAAAAATTTTGAATGTCGGTGGTTTACAGGGCCTTATAACCTGACTATATCCAAATAACTCTTAACAGAAGAAAGCCCACAAAATTTGGAGATGTAGATTAATGTTTCTGAGCACCTGAAGACATAAGAAGTTGCTTTGACAGGGGCATTCAGACCTTGAATGGTGCTTTGGAGGCCAGTACCTGAGAAGCTGGGGGAAGGGGAAGATCGAGATGGTTTGGTTATAAGGTATCCACAAAAAGTTCCTTTGGTAATGCAGGAATATTCAGAGGTAAAATGACCAGATTACGAGAGCTATAATCTTATGAGGCCATTCTAGCTAGTGTGTTGTGGCTGTTGGAGGTGGCTCACTGGTGGTCATGCTTAGAAGAATTACTTTCCCTGCAGCTCCTACCCCTTTCTGTCTGCTTCCTGGCTACCCTGAATTGCACAGCACTCTCCCACCATGCCCTTCTGCCATGATGTTTTGTCTCACCTTGGACCCAGAGCACTGGAGTCGGTCCACAGTGGACTAAATCTCTGAAACAGTGAGGCAAAATAAACTTTCCCTTTTAAAATTTGTTCTTGTATGGTATTTTGGTCACAGTCACCAAAAGCTGACTAACAGAAATTGATCTTGAGAGTAGGGTCATTGCTGTGACTAACCAGACCGTGTAGCTCAGAAGACTTTGTGACTAATCTGTGGGAGAATTTTGGGAAAAGTTTGGAAATGCAGATGACAGAAGCCTTAAAACTTTGTAAGCAGAGCTTAATGTATGATTCTGGTGGGAGCTCAGAAGACAAGAATGTGGACAGTAAAGGCTGTGCTCATGAGAGGGAAATGAGTACTCTCTTGGGAATAGGAGCAAAGGCCATTCATATTAAATTATAACAAAGAACCTGTCTACCTTTTGTCTTGTCCTGAGATTTTGTATGAGACTAAAATTAAAAAGTGATAAACTAATCAATCTGGTGGGAGAAATTTCAAGGTGCACAATATTTGGTCAGTTGCATGGATTTTGCTGGCAGGCTTTAGCTATGTTTGCCTTGAAAATCAGTGGCAAAATCAAAATTGCAGTTTGGCCCGAAAAGTTCCTATAACACTGGAGCTGAGAAATCTGTTATCATTAAAAAGATAATAGTCACTGAAGAGATGCTATGTACTTTTCACAGAGACAATAGGAAAGATGCCTTGAGGTTATCTCTAAAATATGCAAGAGCACTGTTATAGGCTCAAGGGTGTAAAATCCTTCACTAGACCATGGGGTTGCCCTGCTCACTCAAGGTGCCTAGAAATATATATATATTTGGTACTGAGTTTGAACCCAGGGGCATTTAACCACGGAACCACATTACCCGCCCTTTTTATTTTTAACTTCAAGACAGGTTCTCACTAAATTGCTTAGGGTCTTGCTAAATTGCTGAGGCAGGCTTTAAACTCATGATTGCCCTGCCTCGGCAACCAAAGCCACTGGGATTACAGGTGTGTGCCACTGAGCCAGCTTATTACTCCATTTTGAAGTGGGAATGTTTACTCTGTGCCACTGTTTATTGGAGATCTATATCTGTATCTTATTTTTGATCTTTGTATGGGCTCACAGTCAAGACTTTGTTTTGAGTCTCAGGGGAGACTTTGGACTTGGACTTTTTGGCAATGCTAAAACTGTTAAGACTATAGAGAATTTTGGAGATAAACTAAATGCATTTTGCATTACGAGATGGACATGAGATTTGAGGGCTATCGATAGAATGTTATGGTTTGAATATAAGATGTCTCCCAAAAGCTTCTGTGTTAATGCAGGGATGTTCAGGGGTAAAATGATTGGACTATGAGAGCTGAAACCTAATCAGTCCATCATAGGATGAATGGACTAACTGGGTGGTAACTGTACACATAAGAGGCATGGCTGTTAGAGATGTCACTGGGGGTGTGCCCTGGAAGGGTTCCTCTTTCTTGTGGCTCCTTCCCCTTTCTATCTCTGCGTCCTGGTCATTATGAATGCATCAGGACTCCTCCACCATGGCTCCTGCCATGATGTTCTGCCTCACTTGGGCCCAGAGTCATGGAGTCAGCTCACCATAGACTAAGCCTCTGAAACAGTGAAATAGAATACACTTCCCCCTCTAAACTATATTGTAGGTATTTTTTTTTATCACAGAAACAAAAAACTCACTAACACTAATGTAGGAAATGTAGACAGTGGGATTATTTTCTGTGGACGTGTCCCAAAGGCTTAGAACAGTGCCTGGCACCAAGAAGGTGCTCAGTCATATTTGGTGAATCAATGGAAGTTCCATTGGAGGTACTAATAGCTATGTTGGAAGTTTGTGTGAGATGTAGATGACTCCTGTCTTGGCTGGAGTTGAGATATTTTCTGGAAAATGTAACTTTTTTTTTTTAAGTTTTTGAAGGATGTACAGTTTCCTTAGGAGAAGATGGAGGGCATTTCAAGCTGAGCCCAGCAGTAGGACCTTACAGAAGCAGGAGAACCAGGAGAATTCAGGGTCATGGAAGGTGAAGATGGATGGAGGGAGAGACCAATAGCATGGGATGTTGATGAGAACTCAAGGCAGCAAAGTGTGAGGTGTGAGAGACATGGCTGTGTATTGGGGCTGGTGGAAAATGGATTGAAGGATGAAGAAGTATGTGGAGTGACAACTTGGAGACCAGTATGTACTATTCCAGACTCTGGCATATAATGAATGGCAACTTAAGAGAAGATGGCCTTAATTTTTAATGAGACCAGGTCAATTAAGCATGCTAGTAGGCAAAGGAGAAAAAGCCAGCAGAAGAAGCCAGGATAGACAGTAGAAGAGGGTGAAGTTGATGCAATGTGGTCCTGGGAAAAACAGAAATGGAGGGAATTAAGAGGACAGAGAGGGAGTATTGGCCTGAGAAGAACTCATTCCTCCTCAGAAACTAGAGGTTCCTGGGAGTGAATGAGAATCTCACCAGTCAAGTGGAACCCAGTAGTGATTCATCAAAATACTGTCAGAGAAGGTAGTCTTGTCATAGAAACCAAGACTGCATGGGCATCTAAATTGAATCCTGTCAACTCATTTTTATTTGTTGTTGTTGTTGTTGAATAGCAGTTAAGAAAGGTGGCGGCCTGGGGCGGTGGCACACACCTGTAATCCCAGGGGTTTGGGAGGCTGAGGCAGGAGGTTTACAAATTCAAAGCCAGCCTCAGCAACTTAGCAAGGCCCTAAACCACTTAGTGAGACCCTATCTCAAATTAAAGAATAAAAAGGGCTGGGGATGTGGCTCAGTGGTTAAGCATCCCTGGATTCAATGCCTGGTATCAAATACAAACAACACACAAAATAACAACAACAACAAAAAGGTGGCAACGGAGGGAGTCCTTAGAGAGGAATGTTCAAGAAAAAAAATAAACTGTATAAAACCCAGGATTTGCTATTGTGGCATTTTCTAACTCGGGAGTTTACCAAAAACTGGTTATGGCTTCACCATTGTTAAAAGAGACTGCATTTTTTTTTTCTGATTTTTGTTTTAAAGTAAATGATAAACTGCCAACAAAACTATTTTAAAACTGTTGAAATAACTCAGAACGTTCCTGCAAATTTTAATTTTCTTTTAGTTTGCAAAGGTAGCTGATATTGAATAAAGGATTGGCATGAAGGTTATGTACCTTTGGATGTCCCCAGGGACAGCATAAAAAAAAATAATAATCCCTCAAATTCAGTTGTAGCCAAAAAGTATTTAGTGAGTTGAGGATCCCGATGTCTTAGCTTTTTTATTTTTTTATTGTGTCTGAAAATTAACTTCTAGCAATGAGAAAATGGAAGATTATAATAATGAGTGGATTTTGCAGATCAAACTTATGCTTATAAACTTCGTATTGGATGGGTAATCTTTCTATTCTGCCATGAGCCAAAGAAGTGGGTTGTCTCTGAATATAACTATTATATTATCAACCATAATAGTTTTTTCCTCAAGGGCAATTTCTCAAACACATGATTTCAAAATCAATAAACACCCCATAGCCTCCTGTTTCAGAATTTACTTATTCATGAGATGCTTATCTCTCTGCAAATTCCCAGGAAGAATTCTTATTGCTTAATCCCACCATATTGGATAGAATGCTTATCAGTTCAAAATTAGTTCTTATTAAATTTTCTTGGCAACTTTGTAACTGTCTCTGGGGCTTCTCCCCTAGAGAGTTACTTTTACTTTTAAATCTTAACATGAGTAGAAACTCATTTTAACATCCTAAAAATCATTAAATGTCGGCCTGCCCATTTTGCAAGGTGCCTGATTTCAGTGTTTACTGGGGGACAAACGCCACATGCTTTTTTAAAAAAAAGACTATTTTGTAAGACTGCATGTTTTCATTATTAGACAGGAACAGTCTCCATCGCTGACAGGTAATGACAGATGGAAAGCTAGTAGAGGCAAGTGTAGGTGCCTTCTCATTTGTCACCTTGAAGGCTCTTTCTGATGTGCTTTTGCTGGGTCACAAGATCATTACCAGCTTCTCTCCCAATCTAGGCATGTGATCTGGTGTCTACAGAATTCTTTTTCACGTACATGACCAGGTAACTAAAGAGTGGTGGTCTGTTCTTACTCCCTGAGTGTAAGAGGAGATGCCTGCTAGAGATGGCCACGACCCCGGCACTACTGCTCTGCTGCGGACTCATTTGAATAATCTCTCTACTCATTAAACACAGCTCCAAGGCAAGAGGCAGCAGAGTTCAAAAGGCAAGCCAAGGGAATATATTAGTAATAGAATTAAGAGTTTAAGCCTTTAGGCGTGTTTCCCCAATATTTTTGTACTCCATTAATTACAACAAGAACACTTTTGTCACTTACAAAAAAAAAAAATTAAAAAATAAGTTTAAAAAGAGGTTAGAGGAATATTCTAAGAAATGTAAGTAAAATGTACATATTTTATCAGTGTTAGGTATACTGCAATTAAATTTTAAGAAAAATTCTGAATGTGATCCAACAAGTCATTTCCTTATTGTAGAATTTAAATCCCTGGTGAGCTGAGATTAGTACCTTTGGTGCATTTTAGCTTTGTGACTCACTCCACCCTTGATGCAGCATGTGACCGTCCTCACACAGTCCTCCCAGCTACTTGTGAAGGTGTGGGTGATTTGTGTGTGTGTTTGTGTATGTGTGTGTGTGTGTGTGTGTGTGTGTGTGTGTGTGTGTGAGAGAGAGAGAGAGAGACCGAGTACTCTGTTGGGTGCTTTCTAGTCTAAATCCCAGAATACCTCTTGCTCACACCCACTTAGAGCAACATCCCTATTATAGGACTAGAAAATATTTAATGAGAGAGAAAACAGTGGAAGTAAAGGTGTAAACCAAAAACTAAAAATCAAAGTTCCCTTTGGAGGCCCTCACTGGCAACTCTGGTTCTCCTTTCTGCCTCTGAGGTTCAGAGGCTTCTTTGGGTTCCTCTGGCTTTGCAAATGCTAAGGTCACAGTTTCCATCCCATCCATCTCCTCCCTTAATCTTGCCCCTCATACCATCTTGTGTGGATGACTCATCAACATGACATTTTTAAGATATTAAAATACATTTAAATTCTGAATATGGTTTAACTCTGAATCCAATTGTATATCCTTTCTTGGGCCATGGCTTGAATTGAGTTGAGCTTTATTACCCTAGGGACTCCTGTTCTTTTCCAATACAGAAGCAAGTGACATTCACTTGGTCACATGGTTTCTGTAGGGAATTTAAGGATATACTGAAGTCCAAGGTTGGACAACTTCATTGTTTCTTTGCAAACACTGCCTGAATTGACAGAAGGTGAGGGTTGATGTATCCCCGTTAGAGGTTATAGAGGGATTCTGGTTTTCTGTTTTCATTCTCGTTTCCATATGGAATCCTTCCGAAAGCCTCATGCAAAACGCTGACTCAAAGTAAATACTTTTAAATCCAACTACTGAAGTTTTTTTTTTTTTTTTTTTTTTGGCTAAGTTTTAAAGTACAGATTCAGCATTGTATAAATAAAGAATTCATCTCAGGTGAATTTTCAAGTTAAATGAATATCGCCACTTGATGGCAAAGTTTAAAGAATAGAACAATAGTTTGTCCCTTAATTTTGGGTTTGATCTTCACCTTCATGATTGTAAGTTTGTATGTACTGAATGAGAGGCTGAGAAATGACCTATCTGAGTAGGACTTCAAAGGACTTTTAAATCCTAATCCCTAGAACCCCTGAATGTTTCCTTGTATGGAAAAAAGAAATGGTCATTGGGCATGTGACTAAGTTAAGACTCTTAGGGGTGGGGACATTATCTTGGGTTATGCTTTGGGCCCTAAGGATTCCTCTACAGATACAAGAATCACTGGGAGATTTGACACCCACACAGCATAGAAGGTGATGTGAAGAGGAAATGGAGACAGATTTCGAGATACTAGCCTTGAAAATTGGAGTGATGAGAGTACAAACCAAGAAATGCTAGCAGCCATCAAAATCTAGAAGAACAAGGAATGGATTCTCCCCTAGATCTCTGGGGGAAAGTACAACCTTGATGGCATCCTTGTTGTGGCTGTAATACTGATTTTAGACTTCTGACTCCCAGAATCTTGAAAGAATAACTTCCTGTGTTGTAAGCCACCAAGAATGTGGAAATTGATTATAGTGGCAATAAGAAGTGAATACAGTAGGTCACTCTCATAATATCCAACCATTGGGGCACATTTGCCAGGCAAATGAACTTACGTAAATATTTAAAATTCTATTTTTTCAAATGATCTTCTAAGCTATGGAGAATATAACTCAGCTACCTGCTTCAACCTATCATCTATAAGCAGAAACAAAAATTAACAAAAGGAAAAGAGATAATGATTTAAGGGATGTGGATCAAAAAATATATAGACATGACAATTATGAATTCATTCCTCTTATTTCTGGCCTAAAGGGAACAGTTTTACAACGTGGGTGCTCTTTGTCAGGAAGTAAGTAGGCACTGGATTAGGTACAAAGGGCTCCTATCACACCAGGATTTGCCGCTGCTGTGTTTCCATTTGTAGTCACTTGTCATGTTCTCCTAGGGGAAGCTACAAATAGTCTGGCTGGGTCCTTAGTCCAGAGAAGTAAGATGCCCACCATAGCATTCCTGTCCCTGACTGGGACCCTGATCTCTGATCTTTGGTCCCCAGGAAGCAAATCCAGCCCTGAGATCTTTTACAAAAAAAAAAAAAGTATTATTAATTAATTAATTTCCAAGCTTTCTTGTGGTACAATAAGTTAAAACAAAACAAAACAAACAAACAAACAAAAACAACCCCAAACACCAAACATATATTAGAGGTGCACAGCATGATGTTTCAAGATATGTATAATTTGAGAAATGGTAATTTTTACCAAGCTAATTAATATATCTAGCACTGGAGCTAGTTACCATATTTTTGTGTCTTGAGAACATTTAAGATCTACTCTCTTCACCTATTCAAGTATACAGCACAGTTGTGTTAACTATAGCCATTATGACCTACTTTATAACTCCAGAACTTACTCATCTTTCATAGCTTTGTACACTTTGGTCTCTCTGCTTCTCCCAACCCCATATCCTGGCCACCACCCTTCTATCCTTGGCTTCTATGGGTTTCACTCAGATTTCACTAATAAATAAGATCACGTAGTATTTGCACGGCTTATTCTGTTCAATAAAATATCCTCCAAATTTTCTTCATCTAGTTATCTGTTGATGGACACGTAGGTTGTTTCCATGGTCTTGTGAATGATCTTCAATAAAAATGGGAGTGAGATATGTCTTCAAGATACTAATTTCATTTCTTTTTGACATACACCCAGTAGTGGGTTGCTAGATCATATGGTAAATTCTATTTTTATTATTTTTAGGAAACTTCTGTATTGTTTTCCATAATGACTATACCAACTTACATTCCCACAAAAATTATACAAGGACTCTTTTCTCTACATCCTTATTGACACTTATATTTTGCCTTTCTAATAAGGGTGGTGATGTCTCATTGTGATTTTTATTTTCATTTCCATGATGATTAATAATGAGTAGTTTCTTTTCAAATACCTTTTGGTCATTTGCATGTCTTCTTTGCAAAAAAATGTATACTTATGCCCTTTTCCCACTTTTTAAATTGGGGGTTTATTTTCTTGTTATTAAGTTTCTTACATGTTTTAGATATCAACTTTTTATCAGATGTCTGATTTGCCAATATCTTCTCCCATTTCATAGATTCTCTCTTCATTCTGTAGATTGTTTCCTTTGCTGTGCACAAGCTTTGTTATTTGATGGAATCCCACTTTTCTATTTTTGCTTTTGTTACCTGTACTTTGGTGGGATCATCTTCAAAAACATCATTGCCCAGACCTGATGTCAGGAAACTTATTTCCCAGGTTTTCTTCTAGAAGTTTTACAGCTTAGGGTTCTACAGGTAAGTTTTAATTTCTTTTAAGTAGATTTTTGTGTATGTTGTGAGATATCCAGTTTTGCAACTAATATTTATTGAGGAGACTCTTTTTTCCCCTCTGTATGTTCCTGCCATTGTTGTTGACAATTATTTGGCCATAAATTTCTGAATCGATTTCTGTACTCTCTATTCTGTCCCACTGATCTATGTGCTGGTTTTCAGGCTATTGCCATGCAGTTTAGATCCTATAGTTTTGTAGTACATTTTGAAATCAGGTAGCATGATGACTCCAGATTGGTACTTTTTCTTCAAAATTGCTTTGGCTATTTTGAGTCTTTTGTGATTTCATACAAATTTCAGAATTGTTTTTCTGCTTTGTGAAAAATGTCATTGGAATTTGGATAGACACTGCCCTGAATCTGTAGATTGAGGGCCTGACTGTTTTAACAACATTAGTTCCTCTAATACATAAACGTGGGGGCATCTTTCCATTTTTAATGTCTTCTTCAATTTCTTCATGTAAAAAGCCTTCACTTTCTTGGTTAAATTTATTCGTGTTTTGAGTGTAGCTATTGTAAATGGGATTGTTTTCTTGATTTCTGTTTTAGATACTTCATCACTAGTGTCTAGAAACACAACAGATTTGTGTATGCTAATTTTGAATCCTGAAACTTAACTGAATTAGTTTATTTCTAAAAGTGTGTGTGTGTGTGTGTGTGTGTGCATGTGTGTGTGTGTGTGTGTGTGTGTGAGGGAGAGAGAGAGACAGAGAGAGAGCGCGAGAGCGTGTGTGTATGTGTGTGTTTGTGTGTGTGAAGACTTTAGGTTTTGCTATGGATAAGTTTATGTCATCTATGAACAAAAATAGTTTTAGTTCTTTCTTTCTGATTTGGATTTGTTTTATCTTTTCTTTTCCTTTTTCCCCCTAATTGCTCTGGTGAGGAAAACAGGATATTTTGCTGGAGAGCCCTTAGAGGAGGAACAACATCTACTTTACTTCTTCACTTGGAAATCACAAACAGAAGAACTTAAGAGATATTCCAGGTATCTTTGAGCCAAAGTATTATATGGGCAATAGAGAAACTTACATAGTAAGCTACAAATGACTGTTGGTTAGTGGATCAAAGCCAGCTAAATAAATTTAAACATTCTCTCGCACTGGACCCAAAAGATAAACTCATTTAACACGCAAGGGTTTATCATGCCCTTTCAGTGGTCTAATTGAAAAAACCTAACGTAACCCTCAGGAAGAAGTCATTTATTTTAAGAGCCTGTGGTTCAATATAGCTACTGATTTTAGACTCGTTTCCCTCACAGGTGAAATCCTAAAAAGGTTTTTTAGGAATGTATTATTTTGACCTTCAGTTGAAGAGAAACACCATGCTTGGGAATTAAAATCTCTTTCCTCCCATTTAGAATTGGGCTTATTATTAGCTCGTTTCTATAGGAGTCCTGATTATTTTCCTCCTTTCCATCTTCAATTCAATACAGTTTTTTTCTGCTTTTTCCCCAGATCCTTCAAAATTATTCTTGAGCGAAGGAGCAGTGATGTAGTAGTTAAGCCCTTTGGAATCTTTTTGTCCTTTTTTTTTAAAATTGACTTCTTGGAAGAAGTGTGTGATCTGGTCTCTGCAGTGAACCCAGGGATGTGGCGTGCCATCTGCCCTGAGAAGAACTGTACTGGGTGGAACAATGAAGGCCTGAAGGCTGCCATCACCCTGCTCATTGCTTTGTGCTGCCAACTTCCTGGGCTCTTCTCAGTAGCAGGCCTGGTGCTGCTGGATGAGAATACAACCCTAAGAGCAATCGAAGCTGGGGTCCCAGGGTAACCATCTGCATTCTGATCTCAAGGCGACCTCACGTGGCATCAGGGGAAGTTCCCAGTTCCTTCCCAGGCCCTCTGGCAGAAGGGTAAAAATACTACTCTATGCCATAGATTCTAGAGTACATTTTTCTCATAGCCTAGCATCTTTTACCATTCATGGCATTTCAAATCACCGTTAGCCTGGATTGACACAAACTCCTTCCCTGGAAGATTTAAGTTGCCTTCTTTCTGCAAATTGCTTGGGCCCACTAACCTGAAGCCACTTTAAAATAAATTCTCTGCTTGAGGTTTTTCAAGGCCACACTGATGGTGTGAATTCAGACCAAAGCTTGGGTTGTGGCTCATATAACTCTGAGGAAACTTTTCAGTTTCTTCCTCACTTAGTACCAAAGCAGAGGCATCTATTCATCGTCCCTTTCAGTGTAGTGGGTTGGCTTCTCATTTACTGGAATGCAGAGGGTATAGTTCTTTTGTCTCCAGGCTTTATGCAGGAGTGCCTTTCTTCTGTTAATAGGACTTTGAAAAAGGGCTCATGAGTTTGTCAAAGACAGTAGAAGGACAACAGGTTATGCTGCCTCTACAAATTCTTCAGCATTTAGACTCAATTTATTTCTATTACAGCTTAAATTCTTTCCCTAATAAGGGCACTTTTTTTTTTTTTTTTTTTTTTTTTGTCGGAAGCATGCAGCCCCACCCCCAAATCTCCCCAGACTTTCCCTTAAGATGGAACAAGCTTGACCAAAAGTGACTCCATGTCCAGGTTTGTTTTTCCCAGTAACATCGGCCTGGGGGTGGAATTTCCCACTCCATGACTAGGCCAACTGGGGTGAGTTCAGTCTTTTTAAAACTTTACTAAAGCATACCGTTTAGTTGCTTTAATAAAAGATAAAATACTTTTTAAAATAAAAGATAAAATAAAATACAGTTTAGTTGCTTTAGTTGGAATTCACCTTAACCCCACGTGACCAAAGTGCCCCCTGGGTCCTCAGCTCCCTTCATTGCTGGGCCAGGGACAATCACAGCCAGCTGCTTACACCATCACCCTGTCTTCATCCCGTTTTAGCTGTCTCTCCTCGCAGGGTTGCATACTTTCCACCAAACGTGCTAATTTGACTTTTCTTCTCCACTAGCTAGCCTGGAAGCATTTCTACTGTACACAGCGTTCCCAGTTTCCTCCCCCAGCGGCACGTCCGACATCACTCAGGCCGAGGCTGCCCACCTCTTAGAGTGTTCTCTTTTCTGGCCTTTGTCTGTTTAGACGGTTAATAGCAAAATGCCATAAACCAAGTAGTTTACAAACAACAGAAATTTACTTCTGGCGGTTCTTGAGGATGGGGAGTCCAAGATGAAGGCAGCAGCAAATTCAGCACCTGCTTTTTGGGCCCGCTTTTTGGTGGAAGCTTCCTCTCATTGTGTTCTCACATGTGAAAGGGGGCATCATAGTTCTCTGGGATGAGGGCAACGGCCCAGCAAAGAAGGGAGCTGAGAACACAGGGGCCCTTTGATCACGTGGGGTTAAGGTGAATTCCAACTAAAGCAACTAAACTCTATTTTATCTTTTATTAAACAAAGTATTTTCTTTTTTATTAAAGCAACTAAACCATATGCTTTAATAAAGCTTAAAATGAGTGTATCCTGTAAATACACGAATCTCCTGCTTGAGGGTGCTCCCTTTATGACCTAATCACCTCCCACAGGCCCTGTCTCCTAACACCATTGCCTTGGGGTTAGGATATCAATATACGAATTTGGAGGACAAACATTCAGACCATAGCGGGACAGGTTAAGGATAGATATTCCTATTCCAAAAGGAAGGAAGGGTGACTCCAAAGCTCAACATGGCAAACAAAATATATTCGTTAGCCTCCAGTATAATGGTTTTTGACTTCATGTCCCGCCCGCTGTACACACTGGGGTAGAGTTGGACTCCCCAAACTCTGAGTGGCTCTGCTCCTGTAGCTTGTCTGGGTGCAGCCCCCACTATGGCTCTCACAGGTTGGCGTTTCCTGCCTGTGGCTCCCCTAGGTTGGAAAAGCCACTCCACTGGTATGAGATCACTGGGGTAGCCCCATCCCTGTGGATGTACTAGGTATTGCTCTGGTGAATCTACTGTTGAGGTAACTTTCTGCTTGGGTTGTCTTCTCAAGGTTCCTGGTGTCTCCATCCTTTGCAATCTTGATGGAGGTAGCCATACCCCGTGCATTGTGCATTCTGCAGGCCAATGGAGATGGCTCTGCATGGTTGCCACCAATGTTTATCACTTGTTCCTTTAAGAGGGACAGCCACCTTAGTGTAGTCTGTACCTGGACCAGTTGCTAAGAATTACTATGCCAGGATGGGTGGAGACTTGAAATCATTTTGCTTCCAAGGACATGGCACTCTGTGCTTGTGTTGGGGTGGGGACAATCCCTAAAATCTCTGAAATACTGTTGGGGTCATTCTTTCATTGTTTTGATTTATACCATCTGGCTTCTACCCATCCATATGAATTCCCCTACCAGGTCACTTGGCTACTCTGTTCATTTTTTTTCCCTCCCAAACACATTTTTTTTTATTATTTCTTACAATTGTGGAAGGGATGAGAATTTTCTAAATCTTTGAGTTCTGCTTCTTTTTGATTAAAAAATCCCATTCCTAAATCCTTTCTCTCTTTTCTTGCATTACTATAAGCATCCAAGAACTGCTGCTCCTTGAACATTTTGCTTAGATATTTTCTGAAATATTCCATTTCATTGCTCATAAGTTCTATCTTCCACAAAACAACATGCACACGACATGCACACAAGTCAGCCACGTTCTTTGGCATTTTTTTTTCTAGTGAAAATTGCCTTTTCTCCAGTTTCCAATACTGTTCCTCACTTCTGCTTGAGACCTCATCAGAATGACCTTCAATCTGTGCACAACTGCTTAGGTCGTCTCTAAGAAGATGGAAGCTCTCTCTGCAGTTCTTTTCCTCTGAGCCCTCTCTAGGACTGTCATCTAGCAGCCTGTTTATGGTAATATAAACTTTTCCAGCTTGCAGTTCAAAATTAGTCTAACCCATTATTAGTTCTAAATCGACTGCTGCATTTTTAGATATATGCATAGCAGCACCTCTACTTCTCAGTCTATTTGGGTTGCTGTAACAACATATCATAAACTGGGTGGCTTATAAACAACAGACACTTATTCTAATAGCTCTTGAGGATGCAAATCTAAGATCAAAGCACCTGTAAATTCAGCATCTGGTAAGGGTCCTCTTTCTTGCGGAAGATGATTTTTCACTGTGTTCTCACATACTAAAAGGGACATGGTAACTCTTCAGTATCTTTTTTACAAGGTTGTGGATCCCATTCATGAGGAACACACCTTCATAACCCAGTGACTCCCTAATGGCTTTGTCTCCTGATACCATCACTTTGAGGGTTAGAATGTCAACATAGAATTTTAGAGGAATACAGACATTTGGACGATGGTACTTCTCTTCTTTGACATCATCTTCTCCTGATCTTGATCCTCCTTCTCTTATCATATCTGATCCTTAAGTGCTGGTTTCTCAGGATTCTTCCCAATGTCCCTTTCTGGTCTCACTCTGTGTAACTTTGCCATCTAATGGATGCTCTCAGAGCTTCCATGATAATTGTTAGGCTAATGACCCCTTAGCCCTTATCTCCAGTCTAATTCCTCTGCTGAGTGCTTAATATGTCTTTTCAGCTATCCCCAGACACCATCCAGAGGCGTATGAGACTCCATAGTCTAAAAAGAAGCTCAGCACCTTTCCCACAGATGCATACCCCTTCCATATCTCCAGTCCTTGCTGGGCATCATGATGCAGCTTCTGGTCCTTCCTCCAAACCTGGATATCTTCTCAATAGGAATTACTAACTTTATAGACTAATTATTTTTCCTCTCTAAATCTTATTTTCTAATTTATAAAATAAGAATCATAATGCCTATTTAATAGCCTTGTGAGGATTTTACATATATCTATGTAGTAGTTATCATGGTAGTGACATAATAAGCAATAATACCATATGAAATAAAAATTAATGTTATTTTTGTTACACTTTATTCTTTCCTTTTCCGCAAGCCCTCACTTGATCACCAAACCTTCTTTTGCTCCTGTCTTAATCCATGTATACTACAATTATCTTTCTAATTTACCTATTTCTTACATCCCAATGATAAGATTTTAGTGTCCTCTTAGGCAAATTATTTCCTTGTGTTCCATCTTGTCAGCTATCAATCCATTTCCCACCATTAACACAGAATACTCTTCTAGCATGGTATCTCTGATCATGTAACATTTTTGCCTAGAAACCTTTATAATTTTCCATCATCCCCAATATGGTACCTGGTTTTTGTTATTTTGTTTTGCCTATCACCCTACACCCATTCATTCTGAACACTAACACAAGGCACACACAATCTCTTTTTTTTTTCCTCATGTTCTTTGCTTTTGCATTTCCTCTTGGAATCCTTTATTTCTTTCCCTTTTCTTGGTTAACTCCAATTCATCTTTCAGATCATGGTTCTCAAGTGTGGGTTACTGGTTTCTCCTTATGCATTTCTTTTTTCTCTCCCACTGTTATGAAGGCATAATTCACAAAGAATCTTATAACTGAAAGTTGGTATCCTGTCTTAGTCTGTTTTCTGTTGCTATAACAGAACACCTGAGATTGAATAATTTATAAGGAAAAAATGTTTATTTGGAGCCACAGTTCTGAAGGCTGTAAAATCCAAGGTCAGTTGTAACAACCTCCTCTTGGGATAATTAATATAGTCCTATGAGAATGAGAATTCACTCACCAGAGTGAGTGGCATTTATCCATTCTTAAGAATTTCATCTCATGACCCAAACACTTCTCAATTGGCCTCACCTCCAAACCCTTCCATTTTGAGAAATTAAGGATCAACATGAACTTTAGTGGGGAAAACATTATTCAAACCATAGCATACCTTTTGACCAACAGCTCCCCATTTCCCCCACCTCCCAGTCTCTGATAACTATTGTATTAGTCTCTGATTCTGTGAGTTTGAGTTTCTGAGATTCCATTTAAGTCACACTATGCAGAATTTTCTTCCTCTGCCTAGTGTTGTAAATGACAAGTTTATCTTCTTTGTACGACTGAATGATACCTGATACGTATATAAGTGTATGTGTGTGTGTGTGTATCATATATATATGTATATACATATATACATATATATATATATCAGGTATCATATATCATATATTATATATCATATATATAAAACAATTTATTTATCCATTCATCTCTTGATAGACATTTAAGTTATTTCCATATTTTAGCTCTTGTGATAATACTGCAAGGAACATGACTTTCTCTCTCTCTCTCTCTCTCTCTCTCTCTCTCTCTCTCTCTCTCTCCCCTCTCAGCATAGTCAACAAAAGCAAAATTAACAAGTGAGACTATGACTATATCAAACTAAAAAGATCTGCACAACGAAGGAAACAATCAAAAAATGAAATGACCACATTCGGAATGGAAGAAAATATTTACAAATCATATAGGTGATAAGGGATCCAAAATATTTAAGAAATGTAACAATATAACAATGCAAACTAAAAGAAATAACCTGATGTAAAACTGGGCAAAAGACCTTAATAGACATTTTGCCAAAGAGTATATCCAAATAGTTGACAATTACGTGAAAAGGTGCTGAACACGTGAATCATCAGGAAAACTCCAACAATAACTCCAATGAGATGGTACCTCACATGGGTCCTCAGTGAGGTTGAAAGTGTGACCAAAAGGAATCCCGACACACTTTTGTGGTGTACGATGGTAGAGCTATTGTGGAAACTAGTATAGGGGCTGCTTAAAAATTCATTATAGACCTACAGTGTTCAGGATTCAACAAATCCTATTTCTGTGTACATGTCATAAGGAACTGAAATTGGGGTCTTGAAGAGATGTTCTTATGCACTTTAGCTCTCAGATCTGCACTTCACATAATATGCTCATTTACCTCTTCGTTGGGTTACCAGATTTAATAAATGCAGGATGCCCATTAAATTTGAATTTCAGGGAAACAAGGAATGATTTTCAGTTTTAGCATGCCCAAGCATCTTATCCCCTCCTATTAGACTGTGCTTACTGGGGCCAGGGGTCACCATTCCTTCCGGACACCTCACATGCCTTACTCACTGCTGAGTAAATGAATATACCACGCAATGCAGCCCAGGTGTGTGTTCATTATTTGCATGTTAGGTGCTGACGTGTTCCTGATCTATCATTTTGATACTATTCTCATCATGAAGCATGTTCTTTTAGTTTCATTGTCTGTCTCTCATGTGTGTTTTAAAGCAAACAGAGATCTTAGAAATTGACTGCCTGCACCACCATTGGCTTTCCCATAAATGTCTCAAAATGCCCAGGTTTGGAATCCTCATCATGTCAAAATAGAGTGTAAACTCCAATCACAATTTTCATTGTAAAACAAAAGAGAAGCAAGAATATAACTTCGGCAATTTGACTCCCTTTCCCCTTTTTGTTCAGTTTGAAAGGCTTCTGTTCTCTCGAATACCCATGTTTTCTGTTCTTGCTTGGCAAAGACATAATTTAATCTCCAAGGTTTATTTGCCAAAAGAATCATTAGATGTGGATAAGATCCAGGGTTTGAGTTTTTATTAATTTGGGATGCATGTTCATCTGAGAATAAAAGTGTAGTCATCTCATAGGAAACTTCAAAATGAAGCTGCAACCAAAGGAGAATTCATGGACATTTCCAATCCATGAACCTCTCAGCTTCCCTTGGCCCAATGAAAGTGTTTCTTGTGCAGATTACGAATGGAACAGAAGGAAACAGGTTTCAAAGGTAAATTCTTCATGCTCCGAGTCACTCAATACTTTCTGTCTAGAGAAAAATTGGAGAACAGGGAAATGCCAAGGGGTCTGACTGCTTCGTCCTATACCTCGATCGACTGTGCTTCTTCAGCGATCTGGTTTAACAAATAAAATGCTGGGTTCTTTCCAAGTTAGGACAAAACACCTTACTATGGTTTTCCATATATTGTTCTCAAGGCAAGTACCAAGGTGATTAAGGCCTGGGATGTTTGACCAATGAGATGAATCAAAACCTTATTTTTTTTTCCTTCATGTTTTGGTTATCCAAAATAGAAACAGATTTTAGCCTTTGGGTGGTTGTATGATGTACACAAGTCTGAGACAAAAAAAAAAAAAAAAAAAAATCTACAAGAAAGATCTGCTCCAACCATGTTTCCCAGGGGATTAAACACATTAAAATCAAGAGGCGCTCTCATTGTAGGATTTAATTGAACTATTTCTCAGTAGCTGGTATTTAGTTTGCTTTATTTATATTTAATGTAGCTGCAAGTAGGGAGACTGTGAACTGGGTCTCTGGGCTAATCATGCTGACGTGTTTAGGATGAAACTCTGGGGCTTTGCATAGCAGAGTTTCCGCCGTCAGGTCAGCGCAGGGTTATTGAGTTTCTAAGGTTGAGGATGGGCCCGGTTAGTGCGCGTGCCTCCAGAACAGGAAAAGAAAATTGCACCTGGAGGCGACAGGAAGAGTCAAGAGTAATTTGCCAGGAGAGAGCAAAATGAAATCCTGCAGGAGGTCGGGTTTGCTTTCGCCAGGAGGTGTCGCTGTTGTCAACACACATTCCCAGAGATGGAGGGACGATGAGAGGAGGTGGCTGGCATCCTTTGACAGCAAGAGGAGAGGAATAAATTCTGGTTTCCCCCTTCCCACCTCCCTCCCTCCCTCCCTTGCTGCAATTTGTATCACCTGTGTATGTTACAGTAACAGGTGTGTTAAAACTTGATCACCGACATCTCGAAGACAAGTTCAGTGGTGAAGGATGGAGAGCGATTTGCATTGTCCTGGGGGTCACTCACCCACTTACACTTGAAAAAGGAACTTCACTTTATTCTTTTTTTTTTGAAGTAATGGTTCTAAACTCATGAAATTTTAATATCAGGAAGTTGCAAGGAACCAACGCCTTGGCATCTCTCCATTCCTGCATAAGTCAGTAAAATTCCTGATGATTATACCCAACAGGCAGAGTGGATGGACCTCGGAGTCTACACTCTGGGCTATTATTGCAGTTTTAAAATTAACGCTGGAAACTTCTGAGTCATTCTTATTTTCCCTCCAAAGTCAGAGAGTGGGGACTGAGATTCTGCCACTATGTAATCCAGCTCAGTACTCTTCTTTGGCAAGTTATTTACTGTGCCAAAGTCTCAGTTTCCTCACAGAAAGGTGAGGGTGGTAATGCTACTTACTCTTATAAGATTACGGAGAAGATTAATATGCACCAAGCACCCAAAACAATGCCTGGCAGACAGTTCAATGAGGATCAACTTTACCAGTGACTATTAGTATTGTCTTCTGGACAGTAGAGAGGCCATAGTGGGACTTGAAGGTCACATTGTCCTTCAACTTCCCTAACTTGCCCATTACTATTCCTTATGCCTTCATTTTCCTTTACATCCCCATATCTGGTCTGTTCTCCATTTGAGTTGGTGGGGTTTTTTTAAACTTTTTAATTTTTTGTTGTAGATGGACCCAATATCTTTATTTTATGTGGTGCTAAGGATTGACCCCAGTGCCTCACATGTGTGGGGCAAGTGCTCTACCGCTAAGCTACAGCCCCAGCCCTGAGTTAAGTGTTTTATAAAACCTATTGATGATACTTCCTGAGATGATTGTTGGAAGATGTTTTAATTTATTTTCCTCTTTCTCCTCTCTACCCGTCCAAATTCTTCACTCCCCTCAAACTCCAGATCAACATCCACCTCCCACGTATAACCTTCCTCATCTTTCTTTGGCCAAATTTCTGCAGCACTCAGAGATTGCATTCTACAAACCTGATTGCTGTCGTTACTGTTTCTTCCACCCTTGTGGTGTTAGGTGTGTAATCTCCGCTTCCTCAAATAGATTCTTTGTTGTTGTTTCTTAAGGGTGAAAAGGACATTTGCGTCTTCCTTCTCTTCCCTGTCGCACCCAGCTTAGTTCCGAGAACGCAGGAAGGATGGAGTGCGTTTTTGTCACTGGTTGATTTATTGAGAGTTCAGAATGTCAGGGAAACATGTTGAGACAAACACAAGCAAGTAATTTTGAAACTAAGTAAGACGAAGGAATTCAGTGGGGACTCAGGGTGGAAGGTGGAGAAGGAAGACTTTGAGAGGAGTCACAGAGACCAGGTCTGACAATTTAAAACTGGGAGAAAAATGAGTGCCGGGGTACAGTTACAATTGATGGACAGAGGCAGTGGCCTCGCATGAAAGTGGCAGTGCGTTCTCTAGGACATAGCGCTGGAGACTGGTTTGGAGTTTTTGCTCTGTCAGTAACTGGTTGTGTGACCTTATGAAAACTACGTTGTCACCTCCCTGGACCCAGGTTTCTTTCATTGTAAAACAAGAAGCTTGGATTAGATGACACCTAATGCCACATCTGACTCTAAGACAGTGTGTTTCTAAGATGGGGATGGGAGGCAATTTTAGACACAGAAGAGTTGGGTGCCAGGTATTCCTTTCTTCTCCCCCAGAGTGTAAGGAAATAGTGTGGGGTGAAGCCCTGACCCTGTTCTGTCACTGACTCACTCTGACCCACTCAATTAATCATCCAAGTGCTGGTAGAGCCCTGGGATGTGTCAGGCACTGAGCTAGGGCTAGCAATGACATATGTGCTCGATGAAATGGACACGTCCCTTCCTCTGAGAATTTGCAATCCAGTGGGGGAATACAGGCACAGAAATGTAAAGCTGCAACTGGTATCGAGGGCTAGGAAAGACGCGGATGTGCGGCATGAGAGGGATCCAACTTGGACTGGAGTCTGCGAAAATTTCTGAGTGGAAATTATCCAGGTGAATGACAAGCAGAGGGAAAGAATAGATGTGCACAGATTCTCTGGTGGGAGAGAAAAATGGCAAGTTTGAAAAATAGAAGAGTGCTGCTAGAGCTGAGAGAATGAAAGAAGAGAGTGAGTTAGGTGATGTGGGAGGGAAGGGGGTCAGATTGCAGGAGATATTGTAAGAAATGACAAGAACATTGTTTTTTATTCTAAGAACAGTAAGAAACCCTGAGTGGGTGCATGGGCCATCAGCATGGTGACGAGTGGATGCCAGGGAGCGAGGCTATCCGGGAGGAGCACGCAGGAATCCAGGTGAGGCGAGGAACCATAGCTGAGTCTAGAGAGGTAATGGTGGAAATAGAAGAAGCATTTCAGGTTCTTATTTCCTCATCTGCAAAGAGAAGGGCTGAATCAAACGTTGGGGTCCTTTCTGCAATGTCTGTGGCTTGATAGAATGAAAATACTTTGGAAGACAGTGTGTCACTGTGTGAAAATATGAGTGGCATTTGCCAAGCCAATGTGTGCAGATGGGACTCTCACCCCTGGCCTTTTTTGGGTGTGGGGTCTTTTTCTGGATTTGGGGACTCTCTCAGATTCCTCTCACAGGACATTCACGACACGGTGGAGACACAGCTCCAACCTGTCTGTGGAACTTCCAGCAACTGCTCTTTAAAATTTGTACTTGGACTCAAATAAGAGCCCAGGATGAGGAATAATTTAAATTTTCCTCTGGCAACCACCCTCCCTTTTTTCTTTTGGCTTTGGTTTTATGTGTACAGGAAGCTCTAGACACAACAAAACAAACAGCTTCATCTACTCATTTCACCGCCGGCTCCACTGGAAGAAATGATGAGAACACTTTGGAAACATTTTCCCTCAGGAAGCATAAATCCCATGAAAATCTCGAGAATTTTATATCAGAACTTAAGCTTCCTGATATAACAAGAAGAAGGGCAATCTACTGTAAATTTTACTGCTTTCCCCTGACCATAAAAAGATATGGTTATTGCAGAAAATTTGGAAAAAATGCAGAAAACTATAAAAAGAAAATTAAGATTACTCATAATCTCATTACCTAGAGATAAATAGGTGAACATTTTCACTGATTTATGACTAATTGTTTTGTACCAATATCAATATGTACGGAAGTATATTTGACATATAAATATATATTCCCTTCTTGCGCTGCAGGGGCATAAGGGTTATTATTTAGTCTGCATATGGACTGCTGGTTCAAATTTACTACTTTAGGTTACATTCAAGAAGTTTCTACTGTTCTAAACCTCAGTTTTCTCACCTCTAATATAGGCATCCTAATAACACTAACCTCTAGGACACTGTCAGAACTACATGAGATCAAATATGTGAAACACGTAAACAGCTCCTGGCACCAATACTTCAATTTGCACTAATAAAACATAGATTTTTTTTGTTGTAATATTTTGCTTTATAGTTCCTGTGATCTTAGGTATCCTTTTATTCTCTCTCATTTTCAGTTTGTCCTGTGATTTTGAAGGCACAGATTCTCTTTTTAGTACTGGTAGCTGTCTTTGGGTTTTATTTTAAAGTTTTACTTCGTCCATGTTTACTTGATCATTGAAGTCAAGCATGGTATATGGTGACCTTCTCCCTCCATGAAAGAAGTGGACTGTCTTTTGGGTAAAAGAATATCTAGATCCTGGGGACTCTTCAGGATAGCTGGCCCACTATGTGAACACATTCAGAATTTTTGTAACAGGTAGATTATTCATCCTAGGGCAAGATGAGGAAACAAGTCTCTGAGAGGTTCAGTAACTTATCCATGATCACTTTGTTTTAAGGTGTAGGATTAGGAGTCAAACCCAGTTCTTTCTGACTCCATATCCTTTTATGCCTGGCTCATTTCCTTACTATCAAGTGGTTCTTGAGGTCCTTTGTTGTAAACTTGTGGGGTCAGAAACTCACCAGTTTCTGTCTTGGTCCTTCCTGTCTCTTCTGGGTTCTGCTCCCATTTCCTAGAGCAGTTTGGGAGAGTAGCCAGACACCTCCTGATTCTCGTTATGTTCTTGAATTCAAAGCAAGAACCATGAGGGTAAAAAACACGATCTTTGTCCTTAAGTAGACTTTGGGTGAAGTAATATCAAAATATGTAAAGTAATTAGAGAAGAATACAAAACCGTAAAGAATTATAGTGAAAATATATTAAGCAAATTATCAACTTATGAAAGTTCAACGCAAGGGGAGAAAGGCATTGGGCACAATTTCCAGTGAAATTTTATCTCTACCCCCATCTTTTACTCCATCTGAAATGATATAATTATAATTGAGAATTGGGGATTCAAAGGCATTATTAGAGCTAAATGGTAATGCAATAGCAAAAGAAACTTCTGCAGGGGTCCTTGGCTGTTTGATGTAAATGTAAAACAGATTCTGCTAAAATAATAAATGTCAAATATAAAATCCATTGTTTCCAATTACTGCCACTTCACAGACTTTAACTACCTAATTTAGCCAAAGCATGAGGGGAAAATATTTTGCGCTTGAAAATGTAAATTAAAACATTTTCCAATGCAGCCACAATGCCGAATTACTGAGCTTGGCAGACCCCCACTCCATCTCCTATGGTCCATTACCCTGGCCCAGCGCCCTGGAGCTTATCGGGGCTGCAAGACATTCTTTGCTTCAGACTCTGCTTCTTTGATAAGGGTTATCACTTTGCTAGATGGAGAAAGCTCAGATGCGCCAATTTGGGGCTTTCACTAGAAATTCATGACAAGGTAAGGGGCATGCTGATGGCTTTTTTTTTCAGAGTTATTTTTCTCTTTACTAAACAAATTGAAATGCACGATCTGCGTGAAACTTTTGTAGACTTCCTGGGAGTAAAAACACAATTATTTTATTTTATTTTATTTTTATTTTTTTTTTTTGCTTGTTCAGGCTCCCTCTTGATTTTAGGTTCTTTGTGCTGCATTGCTCAGAAAGGAGGCAGGTTGATCTACACTGCAGGGAGTTGACAAGAGGTGTTTGGAGTAGGATCAACTTGAAGACATGGCATGCTCTGGCCTCATGCATTAAGAGTTCTGTGGGCTCATGGTTTCTCCCTGCCCAGGCTCCACTGTTTCACTTCTGCTGTCCTCAGAGCTTCCCAGACTTCCCAGGAGGTCCTGAGTTTCTTCTTCCCTGTGTGGCCTGCCTGTGCTGTGGGTTTGCCTTATCTTGGGGTTTTTGGAGCTGTGTGATAAGAGGTAAATCATGTGGTACCCAGAGGCCTCACGTGCCTGACTGGCGCTTGATGCCTAAGTATCTACTATCATGAATTATTATATGATAATTCCTCTCTCTCATCACCTAGGTTTTTGGGAAAGCAATTTTCAAAATTATTTTCTAATTTTGAGCTGCTTTAGGCTATTCTTTTTTTTTTCCCCCTTTCTTTCTTTTCCTCTTTGATTTTACTGCTCATTGATGTGATCTCCTGCATGGAGAGAGACTTGTGTTTAGGGCCAGATGCTGAAATGATCCATGAAAACAGTGATGCCAACTGTCCCCATAGGATCAGCACAGAACCACCCCTTGAGCACATAAGTAAATGAACCCTCATGCTCCACACCAACTTACTGTGGATACTGGACCTCTTGTGTTCCTTCCAGGATAACTCTGTCTACCTATTCCACTTCTAGGGAATGTTCTTTTTCTCACCTTGATCCTATGGTGAGGATGGAAACAGACATGCTTTCATCATTCCTATACATGTGACCCCCAATGTTTGGTACAGGGTAAGGATTCTGTGTTAGGCCCGTGGTAGCATTTTTCAGACTCTGGAAACTTGGGATGGGATAAAGTGAGATGAAATGCCTGATCACGTTGGTGGCCATATTTCCTGACAGGTGGAGGAAGAGTGACAGGATTCAGCATGTGCGGAGAGAAGCAGAGATAAGAGATCAAGAAGAAGGGGCTGACACCTCTGCCGTGCCTGATTCCGCTCTCTCTGAAGCCAAATGCACCTAGAACTTCCTGTGGTTAATAGGTTCCTAGGTACCACTTTGTCGAAAGCTGGTTCAAATAGGAGTTGTGTCACTTGCAGCCAGTATTGTCATCTATTTCTGTATAATAAATTACCACAAAACCAAGTGGCCTAGGATGACAATGCACAATTACTATCTCTTAGCTTTTTTGGGTCAGGAGTTCAGGAGCCACTTGATGAGGTGATATTTGACGTGGGATTGCTAATGATATTCACTCTGGTATTAGTTGGTGCTCCAGCCACCTGAAAGATCAGCCAGGGATGGAGGATCTGATTTCAGGGTGTCTTGGGCACATGGGAATGAGTTGGGACTAGCTAATGGTAAGGGTCTTCAGTGCCTCCTGCCCCAGAGACCTCTTCTTAGAGCTCGCTGTGCCCTGTCATCATGGTGGAGGACTTCCACTGGACTAAGGGATCCAGGAGAACAAGGCAGATGACACAAATGTGACTCATGCTCCAGCCTGCAAAGTCACACACCACTGCATCTTCAATATTCGATTGTTCATGCAGGAATAGAAACACACAAGGGTGTGAATGCCAAATGGTGAAGACTCCAAGAGGCCATCTTGGAAGCTAGCCACAGTAGAACCAACGGAGTCCTGACCGGTACACTAGGGGGACAGATTTCTGTTTCTCAAAGTTGGGTTTTATATCATATAGGTATTCTGAGCACACTGATCATCAACATTTGTTCTCAAGCTAACTGGCGTTATCACTTATATTTTGGAGTTTAAATTCACATATTTCTCTCTTGTTTTGCCACCAGAGAATGTGAATTCATGAGTGGATAATTTCCTTTTGCCTAAATAAATTTCTTCTTGGTCTAGGTTTCTTACTAGTTGGGTACAAGTAGAAGTGGGGATGAGATCATGACATAAAGCAGCCAAAAAATAAATTGCCGAAATAGTTTCTTTGACTATCCAAGTTCTGTCTTCTTCTCCATTCAGAGGTGGATTTAGAAGAGGTGAAATGGAATTAAAATACCTGGCATTTAGATATAGTTTGCTATATGCAAATTGTGGGATGTCAGTCATGTCATTTAACCTTGATGAGTCCCTGTCCTCATGTTTTAAAGACAGGGCTCAACAATTTCATCTTGCAGTGAGGGTATGAGGATTCTATAATGTAATGCTTTATAAACTACATGCAGTCCCTGGTTTAGGATGGCTCAGTTTAACAGTTTCTTGATTTTATAATGGTTGTGAAAACAGTGCTTTTTCAGTAGGAAATATTCTTCAGTTTTGATTTTTGATCTTTTCCTGGCCTGGCCAAATGCTGAACTATACCCTTGTGTTGCTGGGACGCCAGAGTGGGCCACGGCGGCTCCCAGCGAGCTGCCTGATCACAAGGCCAAACAACCCAAATTCTATGGTGCTCCATGTTGCTGAGCTATGACATTTGGTAGGCTGTGTGTATTAAATGTACTTTGATTTTATGATATTTTCCACTTATGATGGCTTTGTTGGCATGTAATCCTACCATAATTCGAGGAGCACTTGTATCAGTCACTATTTGTTTGTTTGGAAAGGTGTCATGGTATTGCTTTGGGAATCAGAAACTGGGTTTGGGTCTTAGTTTTGGCTCCTGCAGTCCTATGTTCTTTTGAGTCGTTATTTATCCACTTTGGTTGGTTTAATAATAATTATTCAGATTTCATGCAGACATCTTTAGATTACTTTCTTAATATCTATTGTAAAGGGGTTGGGATGAAATATATTGTATCCTATATATCAAAGTCAACATGAGTAAGTGATTTATGTAATGAATGAACATTTATGGAGGCAAAGGATATGTTGGGTGTGAGCTGAGTGCTTTAGATACGTTGGAAAACAAGATGGACAACATCCTTGCCTTCCTAGAGCTTAGGGGAGAATCTAACAGATAGGCAAGAAATTATAAAGCCATGTGATAAATAGGGTGGAGAGAAAGGTAGGTGCTCTGGAAGCCCATAGGAATGATTCTTAACCAAGACTTTAGGGTTACAGCAGAATTTCATGAGGGACGAAGATCTTAAGAGAGACCTGAAAGTTCAGTTGGAATTACTTAGGTTAAGGGAGGTGGGAGAGGGTTTGGGGAAAGAGTTCCTCAGGTGGAAGACAGAGCCTTGGTAAGGAATGAGAGGTAAGAGAACAATAAGGACAGGCAGAAATTTGTTCAGTGTGCCAAGAGCCAAGAGGCAGAGAGGCAGAGTAGCCAGCTGTGAACTAGAAAGATGAAGAGATTCTTGTAAGTATAGTATAGGCTTTGCCCTGGATTTTATCTTGAGGCCAATGGGGATTCCCTGAAGGATTATAAGGCAAGAGAGAGATAGAAAATCAGATTTGCATTTGAGAAAGATTGGCCACTGAGTATTTCTCAATGGGGCTGCTATTGGCAGTTCTTTATCGAGGAGATCGATCATTTTAAATACATAAGGTCGAATATATCTATCCTCCCTCACCACCAAAGACATCCCTGTCCTAATTCCTGGCACCTACAACACTGCATGCTATGTGGCAAAAGGGACCTAATAGACAGAATTAAAGTTATGGACGTTGAATTAGGGAGGTTGTTCTGTATTTCCCTGATCTGGTGTGCCCCATCTAATCACATGGGGGAGAGCAAGAAAGAAGAGTCAGAAAAAACGTAGAAGAAGAGAAGTCAAAAGACACAAGACAAGAAAAGCATTCAATCAACCCTTACTACCTCAAAGGTGGTGGGAGCCATGAACCAAGAAGCAAAGGAGGTCCCTAGGGGTTGAGAAGGATCCTGCTCACAGACAGCAAGGGAACTGAAACCTCAGCCTACAGTTACACAGTGCAGGATTCTGCCAACAAACGGATGTGCTTCCAAGGGGATTCTCCCCTGGGATTCCAGTTAAGGAGTGCAGTGCTCTGAAACCTGAATTTTCGCGCAGTTAGGGTGCTGTCAGACTTCTGACCTACAGAACTGAGATAATAAGCAAATGTGGTTTTAAGTTCTGAAATTTGTGGTACTTTGTTATCACGGCAATGGGAAATTAATACCCTTGGCCTGTCACTATCCCTGATTCCTGCCCCTTCATGCCAACAACCCCCACTTCCACCCTAGTTACTGTGACAGCCTCCTGTGCCCTCTCACACATATCTGCTGGCGAGCATAGGGGAGGGGTGCAGTTGAGACAGTGTCCTCCTGGTTGAACCACTGCCGTGGAGACTTCTGGATAGGAAGAGCCCTGGTTAGAAGGAAGAGGAACCAGTTAGGAGGCCAGGGATCAAGTGGCCTGGAGGAACACAGTGGTGGTGAGAATAGAGAAGGGAATGAACCTGCCAGATAATTAGGAGGCCGAATCAGCTGGACTTGTCATTGGTACTGAATAGGGTAGGGGTTGGTGATCCTCTCTGTCCCCTTTCTTCTCTGCTGCTCCCTCCACCCTTCCACTCCCCGCTCCCCATCACTACATAGTTCCAAGAGCAAACAGTGCTTTTGCAAGAACCTAACTTCCCCTTCAGTGAGCAAAAGCACCACATTCTCAAAATCATTGCCCATTTGTACCAGGCTCAGCCCAAGAAGGGAAATGCCTGCAGAACTATTGGAATCCCCAAAGGGCCCCTTGTGGCCTAATGCACCCATTTGGTGAAACAGTCATTACTGGAACAGCTCTCAGCCATTGTACACCACAATCGATGATAGGAAATGAAAAGATTTTATACTTTCTAACACAAGTAAGTCAGCAGATCCAAATGGCTGGAATGAAGTTTGAACCAGCTAAGCCCATCGAGCTAAGCCTATGCCATTGGAGAACATTTCACCCTAGAGAGCTTTGCATACACAGTCCTGCATCACATTTCCATCAGTGATGGACCACGGGCCACCTTATATGATGACGGTCCCAATATTAGAGTGGAGCTGAGAAACTCCTCCCTTCTAGTGACCTTACCATTGTAACATTGTAGCACAACTGACTCACAGTTTCATGGTATGCAGGTTAAACAAACCTGCAAGTTGCCAGTTAGATAGAAGTATAGCTCATACAATCATGTACAGTGTCTAATACTTGATAATAAATGACTATGTTGGTGGTTTAGTATTTACTCTGCTTTCTATTGTTAGAGTGCAGTCCTACTTATAAAAGAAGTTTATTGTGAAACAGTACACCTCGTTACACCAGTAGCCGCCTCATCCATCTTGTGTTTACTGTGTCTCTTGATTGCATCGGGAGGCCAGAGAGAGTGATTGACCTATGCCGTCTGGGCTTGTGTAAGGGCACTCTCCAGCGTTCACACAAAGACGAAATCACCTAATGTCACATTTCCCAGAATGCATCCTGTGGCTGAACTTTGTCCAAACGGGCTTCTGCCCCTGTTTATGCTCATGTAGCCAACTCCTTCTACTAACTACCTTCTACATGAAATTCTCACCATGGTTTCCATATATATATATATATATTGGACCAGGCTATATGGGCAAAACCCAAACAGACTCCATTTTGCCCTGAGACTCCACGTCATGTAGGAAATGCTTCTCTTCAAATGTTTGAAATTTTTTCTCATGTAAGAAAAGCCCCACCTCCGTACCCATCAACAGTTGCTTAGCATAGCATGTTTGGCAACACAAAATGGCAATTCTTATACAATGTGAAGTGTTTTCTCTTTGGTTCCCATTTTTTTCTTGGACAATGTACCCTGTCAGAGATTGTCTAGACATTAGTAACCATTCTTTAACTTGTACACAACTAGGGACTTTTGGGCCCACTCCTTTTTCTGCTTGTGATTTTAGATCTCATGATGTTTGTTTATGGTTTTGAATCATAGCAACAGCCACTTATGCTTTCATATGGTTTTGGACTATAAAAGGTGTACTCAAACCCCAGGAGTGGGGTCGAAGGGTGTAGACTCGAAGTCCACCCCTTGGCCTGGCAGCTGGTGGATCCAGACTGCCAACTGGTGAAGAAAGTTAGTCTCTTGCTTTTAAGTTCGACTCGGTGATTTATTGCAATCCCTCCTTATCAATATTGGACTGGGCTCTTGTGGAGGTAGGGCATGCAACAGGGTGATTTCAAACTGAGTTTGCTCTTACTTCACATATCATAGCCCATTCACTTGTACCCCTAATCTGGCCTCTGCTGACTTCCCTTGCTTAGTAACTGGGAGGACCACAGGGCATAATTAGCCCAATATCTTGAGAACATGAATACACAACCAGTTACCCAAGACTCATTCATCACGAGTGTTGTGGGAACATTTTAGAGTTGGTTTTAGGTGGAAAAGTAAAATTCCCCTGGCATTTCCATTTTTCCTACATTCCTGAACACAAGCCACAGGGGCATGAATGAGGCATCAAGTCAAGCAATAATGACTCAACATAATTTGTCAGTTGCTTCGGACATTCTGAATTTTTGGTGCTATTTCACGTGGGCATCGGTGAATCTCACAGGTTTTCTTGGTTTTGGTGCTTTCGGGTGACATGTTCAGGGTGTAATATTAAAGCTAACTGGTGAGGTGTAATTCATGTGAAGGTGCTGTCTATCAAAGTCTGAATAAAGGTTGCCACCCTATCGTAGCTGGCCAAGGTACTGGGTACTTTGGCTCAAGATCCGATCAAGCAAAGCTTTCCTCACTTTCCGCTCTTGATTAAAGTTCATTTAAGTGGAGTCAGTTCTGTTTCTTACAAACCAGGGACCAGGACAGGTGTTTCTGGGTGTGCTCCCAACTTACCTAACTTGGGAATTGCTTTCCGCTCCAGGAGACCCTAGGAACCAAGAAAAAGCCACCTAGAAACCAAGAAAGCCAAGGACATAAAAAAACAGATCTCACTGTCAAACTCTCTTGGTGTCATTTTTCTGATGCTGACTCTGTCTCAGGACTTTCCTGATTTTATAATTGTAGCTACTTATTTGATCTTGGATGGGCAAATCGGCTCGGGAGATAAGGGATGTGCTATGTCAAAATGCTCTAACTTTGGTTGGCAATTATCTTCTGAACATTTAGGAATGGTGACAGCCGTCTCTCCATTTTTGAATATATTTCTGGCATTGTCAAACCTTCCATCGCAGCAGAGGTGGGAGACGGGCCTTATAGGAGATGAGATAGCTAATAAAAGTATAGAGTTGGGATTTTTTTTTTCTCTATAAAAGAAAATCCATAAGTGACAAAATATCTCAGCAAGTCATTTTTCCTCCCGAATGTCTCGTGTGGTGCGTGTGCTTGGCACATGCACAAATTAGGTTTACAGATTCTGTAAAGCAATTCATCCTGCCCTGAATCTAATGCCAGTAATTTTTCAAGGAAGTCAGCAAAATGTGGCCTGAGAAGGAAAATGCTGTCATTATCAAAAAAAAAAAAAAAAAAACCCCACGAAAAAAACCTCTGTTGTTTTTATTCAATCTGCTATTGAACTGTGACTACAACATTTACTCTTAACCTTTAATTTTTAATTTTGTCGTATTCTTCCTTCAAAATGAGGTTGAGTTCTAAGTCCTTGTACCCTAACATCGTGCTGTATAGTTATATAAGGGGTTTGTTTCAGCAAAAATGATTACTGGTATCTGTAATAGAATTGTAATAACTCAATACTGTTTTATAAATTTTTGATTCACTCTGCATTTTTTATTTGACAGCTTGCCAAGTTCCAGTTTTTATCTGATCATCTTTTGCATCAATAATACATGAGGCAGAGATCTTCTGAAAAGCGGATACTTCCCCCCCCCCCCCCACTGAATGCTTTGCTTTTGCCAGCAAAAATATTGATTTGGATTTAATAATCTGTAGTCCGTTTGGTTTGATCACACTTAGCGGGAAACCCTAAAAAGAGCCACGGCCACATATCCACCAACATGGAATCAATTGCGCTTCTCTAATAAATGCAATCATTGAACACCTGATCCATACTATTGCTTGTTACGTGTAATTGATTAAAGGTTTGACACCGTTGAGATTCAAATGGCCCCGGGTTTCTTTATTCAGATCCTCTCAACCAAAAAATGATAATCAGAACGATGCTGTAGAAAGATGATGTTTCTGATTGTAATTTCTCATCACCTCCGTCAACAGACATTACAGAATTGTACAGCGCTGCTGATCTCAGTCTTGCTTCCAGCTGTTCCCGTTAAAAGACGACTGCGAGAGTAACAGGCCCATCCTATAACCTGCCTCCAGCATGGTTATAAATAACCAGCGTCAAGAAAATGAACAGACCGGGAACTGGGAAGGCCCTCCACCGGTACATCTTCATCCTCTGTCCTATTTTCCATCTGGGTGGAATGTAATCAATGACATCTTTTAACATTCAGCATTTCCCATCTGAAACAAATGGCAGAATGCTGGTAAGCAAGAGAATTGCTAACCCAACAGCTGTACAACAATTAAATCAGGGGTACGAAGTGGGCATTGGTATTTTTTCCAAATCTCCCCAAATCATTTCAATGTGCAGCTCAGGTTGAGACTTTGGGCTCCACTGGAAAGCTTGCTACTCTCAGCATCTCATGTGGCTGGCTGCCAGCATCATGGGCTTGTTAGAAAGGCTGAAACCTCAGGACCCCCTTCTAGGTCTACCAAATCAGAATCTGCATTTTGGCAGCCTCCTCCCCAGATGATTTGTAAGCACCTTAAAATTTGAGGAGCACCGGCTACTGATATAGAAAACTCTTTTGAGTTAGGCAAGCCAATCATTAACAGATTGGCAGCTTCCTGTGTTCCAAGAGGGAGCGGGATGGCACGTAGCAGTGGGCTTTGCTGTCAGGAAGTCCTAGATTTGTTCCTTGCTCGTCCCAGCCATGAGCTGTGGAACTTTGGGTACGTCTGTCACCATGGTTTGATATTGTTTGTTTCCCTGAAGGTTCATGTGCTGGGAGCTTGGTCCTCATGTGGCAGTGGGAGGTGAAGCACCTTTAAGAGGTGGAGACTAGTGGAAGGTCCTTAGGTCACTGGGAGTGTGCCCTTGAAGGGAACTGTGGGAACCTAGCCTCTCTGGCTTCCAGGCTCACCCACGGGCTCTCTTCCTTATGCACAAACTCCCACCATGATTTGATACAGCCAAGGGCCCTCACCAGTGCCCAGCTGGTACCCGTGCCATGCCCTTGAAATTCCAAAACCATGAGCTACATAAACCTCTTTTCTTAATAAAGTTAGCCTGCCTCAGGTATTTTGTTCATAAAAAATTGATATGTACCTTCAAACTTTAGTGACTCATCTGTTATGATACTAATACCATATACCTTCCTGTAACTATTGTGAAAATCCATCAAAAGATTGCATATAAAGTGCTTCAGGTAAATTCCAGATATACTGGAAGCAAACAATAGGTTTTAGTGATTAATACTAATATTCATATTAAAGTGCTGCCTTTAGAGACCTTAATGATAGCTCTCACGTTCAAATGCAGGCAATAATTCCTTTTTATTTATCTGTTTACCATGAAATCCAACTGAAACTCCCATTGAAGTGAACCCCAATGTCTACTTTACACTTTCAGCTCGCATAGGATCCCATTCATCACTTACAGGAGGGACAACAGGAAGGTTAATGGATGCTTAGGAAATCAGTGCCGTGGTGATCTCAATAACAATGCTTTCCCAGCTCCCTAGTCTGGGTGACTTGAGCTTAATTTTCTTTGGAAGCCACTTGTCATTGTGTGTAAAAGGACTCACCAAGCTGGCTTCCATGTGGGCCTAACTCTGTTCACCTAATTCTGGCCTGATTTGGAAAGCTCTCTTGGCTTTCTCCCACCAAATCCAAACAGGGATGGAAGATTTTATTAAAATGACTCGGGCCCAGCCTGCTCTGTGCTCTGAAACATTGATAGGAGCCAAAAATGTCCCCTGGTGTCCATAGAAACATTGTTCTTATTTTTCAAAATTAATCTAGCTGAATTTGCAAGGCTGCGTCGTCTCCATCAGAGTTCAGACAGCCAGGACAAAGAGCTGTTTTGATGTTCCCAGCTGGGAACCCTGCCCTCAGCAAATACAGTTGATATAAATAAATGGTCTCTTGCCTGCCTACATTCATGCCCATCTGTTTGGAGGGCATGGTGCCCAATCAAAAGTTGCCTAGACGCTCGCCACGGGCACCGGTGCCAAGGAACGACGATTTCGTGGCAGCCTGCCTGAGGCTGTGAGTGCCATCTTTTCAGTCGTGGGTTCTCATTCTGGACCAGAATGGGAGCCCTGGCACTGTGTGCTTCTTTCCTGTTGATCACACCTGTTGACAAGGCTGTGCCAAGCCAGAAGAAGAGCGAGAGAAAGAAAACTGCTGGGTAGGAGCATCTTTGGGCTCCCAGGGCCTAACGAGCTCACTTAAAACACATTCTAATTAAGTAGAGAAGGTCTCAGCCCCTGGATGTTCTGACGGGGCACAAGATTGGGGGTGGAGAGTCAGACTCACTTGACTTTATCGCAGGGGTGGAGGGCAAGCTGCTCCCTGCTGGCAACTCTGTCCCAGTTAATATAAGAGAGAGAATAGACATCTTCAATGACATCAGGAGCCAAATAGACCAAGTGGAATGAATCATGCTCAGCCCAGTGCAGTGTCCCCGGGCTCCCAATTTTCACCCACCTACTGACAACAATAAGGCCTGATGTGCACAAGTCACAGGATATAAAATCCAGGGGTTGATGGTACTTTGTGTTGTCGGTGCTTGAGAGAGGAAATGAGGCCAGTTCAGAAGAAAGCACAATGGGGGGACATTTTTATGCTGATAAAGGTGAGAAGTTCCCTCAAGTTTGTTGAGCACAATCAGAAATAAAATCCCATCATCAGGAGACCAGGAGGGCATCCTCCTAGAAAAAGGTAGTAAATTCCTAACCCCTGGACACTCTGCGGACCCCTAAAGGATTAAAAACAGTGGTCCCAGCGATGGAACACTGTGGAGACAGGGAGGGTACAATCTTTATGGATAAGCAATTCAGACATTCTCCCTTGTCCTGTGGAGGGGAAATATGATAAGAAACCGCTGGCTGACAACCTCAAAGCAAAGTACCTATTTATACTCAAAAGGGCGTTTTGTTAGTCCCACATTTGCTTTTGATCCTAAATTTGCTCTGTTTTATTTAACTCCGCTTAATCTGTCAGCTAGACTTATTGTTAAATCTTAGTGGAGGCTGGACGGTGGCTTCCCAAGAGGTTTATGTGCTAATCCCTGACACTTGGGAACGTGGATGTATGGTTTACATGACAACAGAGACTGCAGCTGGGATTAAGTACTTTGAGGTAGGGAGATTATCCTGGGTTATGCGGCTGTTCCTGATAAAATCATGAGGGCCCCATCAAGAGTAGAAGGCAGTGTGAGGAGGGAGGCAGAGAGTGAATGATGTGCTGGGAAAATGGAAGAAGGGGCCAGAAGCCAAGGAATACCAGTGGCCAGTAGAAGCTGACGAGGCAAAGAATTGGATACTTGCCTCAGAACTTGCAGAAGGATCCAGACCTGTTGATACCTTGACTTTACCCAAGTAAGACTGGGTAAAGTTTATAGAGTCCCTAACCCTAACCCTTTAGAATTTAAGGGAACAAATGCATTTTGTTTTGAGTCTCTAAGTGTGTGATAATTTGTTACAGCCACAACAGGAAACTAATAAAATCCATATTGTTATGTAGCAGACACAAAGTGGCCCAACATGGAAGAACACTGAGGCTGCAGAGTTTGGAGCAATATTGACCATTGCCTGCTGTGATCAAATCAACTACAGTTGACTCTTGGACAATGCAAGGGGGGTTGGGACAATGACCCCATTCACACACTATTGAAAATCTGAATATAACTTGTCTCCCCCCAAACTCAAGAGCCTGCTATTGGCCAGAAGCCTTACTCATAACATAAGAGTTGATTAACACAGTTTGTATGTACAAAGTGTAAAAGTATTTGAGAATCTCAAGGGGTCACTTTTTACTGTCATATGCAATTTACTGGAGAGTTGAGTGTCCCACACGAAGATGATCAGCGTCACATGGCATTTCAAGTGGATACTCACAAGCTTAAGTTCACAGCAATAACAGCAGCAGGTGGCTGCACAATTTTTACAGCAGTAAAGGATGCACTACAGCTCATTTTGTGCAGTTAATTTAATACTGCATGTTTGCCTTGGTTTCTATTTCTCTTAAGTGCAAATGGTGCCATGTATAGTCTGGGTCTGTGTTTGTGTGCATAAGTATTGATAAGTTTAACATTTAAAAAAAAGGTTTGGGCAATATTTTTTTTCCATTCCAAAGGATTCACTAGATTATTATATCCATAAATCTTATGCATTCATGACATAACTTTTTTTTATTTTTTTGACATTTTTTAAGTTACAGGATTTATTTGTAATGTTTTTTCCAAATTGTCTCATCTCCCAGAAATAGATAAAAATCCATATAAAAGCGAACCCTTGCAGTTCAAACCCATATTGTTTGAGGACCAACTGGAATTGAGTTAGTTGCTTTTCCCCTCTAACTCCTTGGCAAGTTTATTTTTCCCCCTTTTGTTTGCTTGAGTCAAAAAGATCATTAAAATGCTTTTGATTTTGTTTTTCCTTCTTGTCTCTGTGCAGGAATAAGTTTCTCTTTTTTTTTTTAAAAGAGTTCCCTCTCATTCTCATCATTAAACTTGCAATGTTCAGCCTGTCAGGTCAGAATGCCACTGAAATGACTTCAACACAGGTAATGTCATTTCAAATGGCAAGCATTCCGTTCCCAAAGGTAGGGAATCATCTGAGAGCAGCCATTCAGGTTAAGTTCAACTAACTTTAACGTATCCCTACCATGAGCTGGGTACCATTGGGCATGCCAAGTTTGCCATTTGGAATAGCTCCTCAAGCAAATCAGTGGATTAACTGAGAAACTGTGGGACACACACACACAGTGTGAAATTGCTGTTATTGTTACAAGTTAATACCTTATTCCTCTCAGCAACTAACCTAACTTTGTCGGGCAGCTGCTGTCGCTGAATGTTATCAGCCTGTGCCTGTCCACATAGCTGTCCATCATTCCATCTCTGCAGCTGGATTATTCATCATTTGTTTTCTTGCTTGGATCCCTGATCTGCAGAAAGCAGACACTAGGACAAATTTAGACTTGACTTGTAGTTAAATTAAGCTTTGGCCAGGTTTAATACTCTATTACTAAAATTTACCTCTTCTGCTTTTATTTTTTCTTCAGTGCAACATAACACACACACACACACACACACACACACACACACACACACACACCAAATAAATATTAAGTCTATATAATAAGGATAAATTAACAACATAGGCTTTCTCCCAGTCTAACCCATGTACTCCAAAGTGACAAATACCCAACAGAAAAGAAGAACTGTTAACTATTTCACTTTTCTGTCAAATAAATATTTTTAACAAATCATTAAGTTTAAGAAACTGAGAATTTGTCAGTTCTTATATTGTTTTCTGTTGACCAAAGTTAAATGGCATCTTTTCCAAATTGGTTGTGTTTTATCCATGTTTTCTATCATTCGATCTGTTTTAACATGTATTTCAAGTACTTGGCATACTGAAAAAAGAATCACCCTGAACATGTCTTCATCTAATAGGTGAACTTTATTCTGCTACAGCTTTCTTTTAACAATAAAAGTAAATATAAATATTTTTATTGGAGAGTCCTTTCCTCAAAGCTATTTTTATTTTTTGCTTGCAACCTGAGTTAGTGATAATTCAATCTTCTATTATGATGATAGCCTCAATATTTGAGATGCCTATCAGAGTGAAATGAAAACATTTCTGTAGAATTCAATAGACCGGAGAAGAAAATAATCAAAATACTATTCATTCAGTCACTTATCAACAAACATTTATTGAGTACTTAGTTGCCCTGCTATTCTATAATTTTTTTTATTCTCTCCCTTCCTCTTTCTCTTAAAATAGCCAGTGGTACTTCAGAAACTGAAAACTGAAGATGAATAAAATACAGTTCTATCTTTATGAATTTGGAACTTAATAAGCACTAACAATATTGTGCCACTAGTTCTTTACGGAAGGGTGCAGGAGGTACAGTTGAGGCACGGGGGGAGGAGAGCCCATCTGTGCATGGGAGCATTAGGGTAGGTAGGCTTCATGGAGGAGGTATCATGTGAATATGTCCCCCCAAAATTCACATTGAAATTGATTGCCACTGTGGTATTGGGAAGTAGAGCTTTTAAGAGGTGACAGGTTGTTAAGAGAGATTAATGCCTCCTCTCCTTTTCCCCCCCTCTTATAATGAAAATGGGTTGTCACAAAGCCAGTCCAGTCTTGGCATAGTGGATTTCCTCTTCCATGTGGGCCTCTTTGCCCTCTTGATTTTCCACCAGGTTGGGTTGATGCACTAGACCTTCATCAAATACAGTTGCCTGAGCTTGGACCATGAGCCAAGATAAGCAGTCCCTTATAAATCACCCAGTCTTGGGTATTCTATTAGAGCAACAGAAAAGGGACAGTGATTCCAAGTGAACAGGATTGGGCAGATTAATTTTCTTTCTCTATGCAACAAATCATCACAAACTTAGTAGTTTAACACGATCAGTTTTTATTATCCTGTGGTTTCCACAAGTCAGGAGTCTGGGCCCTGGCTAGCTGGGTTCTCTGTTCAAGGTCACACAAGGGTACACTCCACATGTCAAGTGGGCTGTATTCTCATCTGGAGGTCTGACTGGGGAAAAAATCTACTTCCACGTTCATTCAGGTGGTTGATGGCTTTTGCTTCCTTGTGGTTGTGTGCCTCAGACTTTTGCTGGCTATCAGGTGAGGCCATTCTTTGGATCCTAGAAGCTGTCCATAACTCTTAGCCATTGATCCCCAACATGGCCTCTGACTTTATCAAGTCAGCAAGGAGAGTCTCCAGTCCACCAACATGGAGACTTATTCCACAGAACAAAATCATGGAAGTGATATCATATCACCTTTGACACATTCTATTTATCAGAAGCAAATAACAGTTCTCACCTGGACTCACAGGGAGAGAATTACACAGAGAGGAAGCACCAGGATGAAGGATCCATTGGAGTTCACCCTAAGGTCTGTCCACGACTTGGAATGATAAGAAAAATAGGAGGAAGACGCAGGTAAATAAGAGAAGATGTAAGGAATAAACAAGGGTCCTATGTACTGATAAAAGATGGGGGGGGTAAAGGAAGATGGACTCAAGGCAAGACTGGGCAATTAAGAATCATTGCTAATGTTTATATAATGCCCATTCCAAGCCAGAGTATGTATAAAATCATTTAATTCTTAAATTCCCCATGTGGTGGACATGACTGCCTTGAACAGATGAAGAAAAAGAGTTCAATGCAGGTAACTTGATGAAGATCACGGAGCTTGTAAATGGTGGATTCAAATTGCTTGGCTACTGAGTCTGCCCTGAACTGTTATGCCGTACTATTTCTGGAAAGTCTTGAGGTCTTCAAGGAGCAGATTATGAAGGATCTTTTGAAGGGATTTGAATGTGGAGGCAATGAGGAAGCTCTAGAGAGGTTTGAATCTCAGGCTGACACACTGCCAGCACCATGGAGGGTGCCAGGGGCCCAAGGACATTGGTGTAGATGAGAGGAGTTGCTGGATGTGTTCAGGGGATCAAGGGTTGAGGGGAGAGAAAGTGGATGTGACATATTTAAAAATGTGTATAATCTGAACCAGTGACTGATTGTGAGGGCTGAGAGTCAATGGTGAAACTGAGGAAGAGGGATGTATGGAGGATAATTTCTAGGTCCCTGGTCTCCATGATTTGGTGAGCACTGGAGCAGGAGACTCATCCATTAAGCTCCCACCTTTGTTCTTGTAACTGTACCCAACTGTTCTTGTAACTGTACCCAACCTCTCGAGAGGTTCCTGCCCTCCCCAGTCTCCAGGAACCACTCGTCTTCTCTCCGCTTCCAAGATGTTGTTTAGATTCCACGTGTGAGTGAGGTCACATGGTGTTTGTCTTTCTGTGTCTGGCTTATTCTATTACATAGTAAGAGAACAATAGTTAATGGATATTTCAAAAATAGAATGCACTCCCTGCCAAGATGTCAGTGAACCTGTTGACTGCAAGACACCAGAAGCAAGACTCCACCCGCTGAAACCTTGTCCCTGCCTTTGATGTCCTCTCCCTCAAATAAAGAACCAAAGTCATTTTCTAGTTATTCAGCTCCTAGGTGGACTGGAGGACCTATCAGGAGCTCCCCTTTTTGAACCTAATTTCTGGCTCTATCATCTCTTATTTCTTTACTAATTATTTCAGACTTTCATTTTCTCAGGTGGCTGCTCATCACCTTCTGAATAGGAAACGACTCTGGCGGGGTGCTGGCTGCCCCAGTATATGAGGCAAAGCACAGTAAAGTCACTTGACCAAGTTCAGACAGCTAGTATTAGGGTGAGGATTTCAATTCTCTCCAGAGTTCATGCACTTAGCCAGCATAATATGTCACATGAAAATAAATAAATAAAAGGTGCTAGCTGGGCTCATGCCTGTAATCCCTATTCTTCAGGAGGCTGAGGCAGGAGAATCACAAATATGAGGCCAGCCTGGGCAACATAGTGAGACTCTCATCTCAAAGGAAAAAAAAATGAAAAAGGTTCTAAATAATATATTTAAATGCTATTGTGTGAGTTTACGTAAATGGGGCGGCTATGAAAAAATGTGATAAATTTAGCAAGTGTTAATGACCTTTGTATGAATGTCCATTATCCCATTTAGGAAACTGTATTTTAAGGGTATATCCTCTCTCCCTACTCCTGAGACCCTTGAGCAAAAGGGTTGGGTTTTGGATGAGACATTTCCACTAGGTCTTGTTCAGTGTCCTCGATGACTGAGATTCACTTTTTATTTTAACTGTATAATCTGTACTTTTCTAACAGCTTTCACCAACTCACCTCCTTTGATAATGTTGTCAAGTTGAAAAGATAAAGGTGGTAGGTGCTGTTATTTCCATTTTATCACTAGGAACATAGAGGTAGAGGAGAATGACCAAACTGAATCAGAAAAGCTCAGTTGAGAGACTTATTAATAATTCTCCTTCATTATCATAACTTTAATATACCTTTAGACTATTTGCTGTGTGCCTGGAGTAAGGGGTGGGAGACCTGTGGAAATGCCAGGCTGTAGGTTGATACAGTCAACATAATGGCAGTCATTCTTTGCCATCATTTTCTTTAGAACCATGTCAGGGAATCAACGAGGACATGAGAACATAAGGAACAATAAAAAACTAAAAAGGACAGGAAAGTAAAACAATTGACGTTAGGCGACGGCTTCATTGATTAATTAAATGGACATCACGCAGTGTAGTCTAGGGGAGGGGTCTATCTATTGTATAAATAAATTTTAAAAAATCAAAAGCCAGGGGAACAAACTGTGTTTGCCATGAGGACTCCAGCCCTCACCCCATGAGCACTGCCTACTTCTGTCACTCTGACCTCTCATCTACTCACCAATTCAAAATAAATTTAAGAAAATCGCCCTCATCAGCACTGTGGCTCTCAGACCACTCCACAGGCAAAGCTAACTGTCTTTGTTTCCCCTTCAAAATTCACCTGTATTCTTCCCTGATCTATTCCAATTGTCTCATTTCCTCCCATTATTGGAAGCCCGTTCGCCCCGCCCCCACCATTCTTTCCCTAACACACCTTACAAAATAGGATAACTTATTTATCTTTTTTTCCCCTTATTTTTCTGCTCTGTGTGATCGGTGACTCTCCATTTTCCACCTGAATAGACCATCTGCTTTTGCTTCAAGAATGAGCTCAGGAAGATCTTTGGGGGTAGACTGACTTTGAAGATGACCCCTAATGGTGCCTAACTGTCAGCACTCATGCTTTTACATAATCCCTTCCCTTTGAGAGTGGGCTGTATAGAAGGATTTGCCAAGCACGGATAAAAGTGGTGGATGTCACTTCCACAGCAAGGTTACAAATAGTTGTGATAACCATCTTATGAATTGCCTGAGGTTCACCTTGTCAGCTTGTAGGAGTAGATGAAGCTCCTACTTTGGAGAAGTCCATATGGCAAGGATCTGAGGACAACCTCTGACCAAAAGTTAGGAATTGGGACCTCAGCCCAGCAGTGTGACAAGAAACAGATTCTTTCAAAAAGCTTGCAAAGAGCTGGGCACAGTGGTGTAGACCTGTAATCCCAGCGGCTCAGGAAGTTGAGGCAGGAGGGTCTCAAGTTCAAAGCCAGCCTTAGCAACTTAGCAAGGCCCTAAGCAACTCAGTAATATCCTGTCTTCAAATAAAAATACAAAAAAAGGGCTGGGGATGTGGTCAGTGGTTGACTGCCTCTGAGTTCAATCCCTGGTACAAAATTAAAAAAAAAAAAAATCTTGCAAAGTAGATACATTCCCAGAAGTACTTTTGGATGAGACTAAGTACATGGGTAACACCTTGATTACAGAAATGCAGGAAACAATACAATACAGGACTCAGCTAAGCTATTTGACACAGCAATAGTAAATGAGTACTATTTTAGCCATCAAGTTTTGGGATAATTTGTTATGCAGCAATAGCAATATACCTCTCTTCCCAGGAGCTTCCCCACATTGTAGGCACCTCTCCTGTAAAGCCATCGTATAGCTCTATTCTTGCACTTAGAATACAACATTCTAATTATATTTGTCTCTGTTTGTGATTCTGCACGCAGCAACTTGAAGGTAGTGACCTGATTTCTCTCCCAGCACAGCATCTGGTTCAACAATGATTGTGTGTTAAGTAATGAACTTGTATTCGGTGGCCCTCTGTGCCCCTCTTCTGCTACCCATCACCTACAATTGGCACCACTGGGACAACACAAGATGGCTTGGATTCAATCAGCTCAGGTAACTGCTCTAATTCTTCCTGCGCCCCTGCTTTCTTTGCACCTTTGAACAATAAATCCATAGGAAAATCGAGAAGGGCAAATTTCAGACATGTTATCTTCTTTGATCTTTCCACTTGATCTTAAGAACTAGGTATCGGGATCCTATATACAAATGAGAAAACTCGTGTCTTGGGTAGAGTTACCCAGCTGATAAGTAGCAGAGCCCCAGCTAGCATCTAAATATGTCTGACTTCTAATTCCATGCAAATCTCTATTCATAGTTATGTTCTATTGCATCACTGTGGATAAAGATTTCTGTGCACTAGAATAAACTGTTAAAATGAGAACTATAACAAAGGTAATGCTCATCAAAAAAAAACTTATTGACTCCTATTTGTGACAGGCATTGTTCTAAATTCTTTAAATGTATTTACTCATGAAATTCTCATAAAAATTATAAGAAGTCAAGGTTATTGTTATGTCCATTTTACAGGTGAGAAAACTGAGATGAAATTTAAAGAGTTTTCCCAAGGTCATATCCCCAAAAGGTGGCAGAGTGAGGGATTCAGCTGAGGTAGCCTCAGAACAAAAATCTGCCTGACGATTTATCTCAGGTCATTTCTTTGCTCCTATAGGAGAACAGAATGACAGCTCACTGCTCACACACATTTGAATCTTTGGTTTCTAAAATAAAATTAATCCATTTTTCCTTGGTTAATTAGCATCAATTTTTCTCTGGAGAGAGCCCCCCTCCTGTTATGGATCCCCACTGCAATGTAGGAGCTCTAATTAAATCTATGCAAAATAGTTAAAAAAAGGAAATAATGAGAATCTGGGATTCAGAAAGACATGACTCTGATAGCCACCTTGCACACACTTTGTCCACAGTATGCCCCTTCCTTTCAGGGTCCTATAGCCATGAGCAATGGGAAGGAGATGCAAAACATAAATTAAGTTTTGAGAAAAGAAAGCTTAATTGGAAGATTTTTCTCAAGCAGGGGCACAGAGCATTATGTTAGCCTCCAATTCATTTGTTGAGGAGAATTTAGAAATTTAATTTTATCTTTTCCATCTATCATAATTGCCACATAAAAAGTCAAAGAGTTATGCAAGACTGGTGAAAAAGAACAGCTCTCTATCCTGTCTCCCACCACGCATGCCCCCTAGAAGCTACCACCTTAAAGCCTTTTCACTGTTCCTCTTGTTATTTACACACATACTTCCAAATAACTTGCTCATACTGTTCTCTCCTGATGATTTCAGTTTTAGATATCACCCTGGAGAAGAGTTGGTCACTGGCATTTTCTATGTCAAGTTAACATTTCCTTTTCAGGCATCTCCTCAAGAATAAAGAAAACAAGGCAAGGGGTTAATCCACATAAAGAGTCCAAGCATATTTACACAAGCATCTTGGGATAGATGGGTTTGGGAGAGAGAGCAGTGACCAAGTAGATGTGGGGACCATCCATTGGTGCTGTAGAATAAAAATACAAGCCAAAGCAAACCTGAGGAGCCATTTAAAATTGAAAAAAGATTTGCAGGAAGAAAATTTAATGAAACATTCAGTAGTGGCTAGTTTTATGTATCAAAACATGCATATTCTTCCAATGAAATACTTTTGAAAAACAATATGACAATATATATCAAGTCCCATAAAAATGGTAATAGTCTTCAACCCAAGGGTCTACTCCTGCAAAAGTATCTTAAGGAAACAGAGGCAAAACTACATATTTCAACATGTTCATTAGAGTATTAGCTCTTCATGAGAAAGAACATGAAAGACAGCTTAAATACAAATTAACAAATTAATGTAGACCTTTAGAAAATCATTCAACTCTTAAAAGTGATAAACATAAGGTCATAAAAAAACAGGAAAAAATATGATGTTTGATTAATTGAACAAAGCTAAGCACAAACTAGTTTATATTCTTTGATGTTAACCATGGTAACCAAGTGGGCCTACATACAGGGAGTGGCCACACTGCCAGGTCATGGATATTATAACTGGATGAACTGGTTTGAATCTGGGTCCTTTATTTACAAGCTGTATGTCCACGGGCTATCAAAATGATCTTTCTCTGAGCCCTGTCTGTTGCAGCTATAAAATCAGAAGAAAATATCAACCTTGTAGTGTTGACGTAAACATTAGAGAAATTTATAATCAGCAGCACATACGGCACCTAACATATTATATAGTCAGGGCTTAATAGAAGATTCCAAGATTTCTAATCCATAGAACAAAACCAGAGGGCAAAATTCAGAAGGGTAGGGGTATATTTTTGGGGATGGAATAATAGATATTGCTTTTCCCCCATTAAAATTACTTTTAGGGCTGGGGATGTGACTCAAGTGGTAACACGCTTGCTTGGCATGCGTGGGGTGCTGGGTTCGATCCTCAGCACCACATAAAAATAAAATAAAGATGTTGTGTCCACCGAAATCTGAAAAATAAATATTAAAAACTTCTCTCTCTCTCTCTCTTCTCTCTCTTAAAAAAATATATTTATATGTCATAATATTATTTGGGGCTCATATATATATAAATATTATATTTTATATATTACATATATATTATATATTCCTGTATGTATAAAACAGCATACACATGTACATATGTGTGTGTATATATGTATACACATATATGTATATATAACAGCAAATATAATTCTACCACCTTAACATAGCTCCTGTAGCTACCTATATGTTTATTATATGGAGATATCTATATATCAGCATTTTAACTTAATGGACACATGCAGTGTCTTTGACAGTGAGACCCATGGCGCTGAAGGTGCAATGAAGAAATGAGCCTTGGGTAAAGAGACAACAGGGTCTGTTGCCTTGGTCTGCTCCGCCTCTGTGGTCTTCTTATTGCCCTTGGCTCGCCCTCCTCTTTGTTCTCCTGTGGACAATTGCTACTGGAACTGGTGTATTCCTGCTAAATGGCATTTTAACCCCGCTATTCCCACAACTTTAGGCTATTTCCTTAACGGACATTTGCATGGCAGATGGTGCAAATGGCCTAGCAAATATATCCTGGGTCAATGTTAAAAAACTGCCAGATTGATGGCTTTGTTGGCTGCGTGCCTCCAAGCAGACACACGACTGGAGATTGCACAGAGACTCAATTTTCCAGACCAACTTGCAGGCTTTCTGTCCCTCCCTTGCTATGGCGATCAGCAGGACAGGTGAAAACAGGGCTAGTGTGACTGGCTTCACTTTTAAATAGACATTGATGTGGGCAGATGGGTTGGCACACAATGTGCTGAACTGGGAGCTAAACCTTTCTGCTCCTAATCCTGCCTGCATTAGATTTGCTCGGGGATGGAAGCCAAAGCCTTAACCTGTTCATTTCCAGAGTGTTCCATAGGATTTCGTTAGCCTTCTTTCAAGGAGCTTAGAAAGGGAGCAGAACATTTTATCTGAGTGGTTGAGGAAGACTTGCTTACTAACTACATTTTAGTGCTTAAATTAATTCCGGGAAAGAGTTATTGATTTGACTTTTACCTTTTGTTTGTCCCTAGGACTTTTACCTCTGTAGAACAATTATTTTTCCATTTATGGTTTTTCTAACTAGACTGGAAGCTCCTTAAGGCCAAGAATTAGTCTATAGATGCTTATCTTCTTTAATACACTTAATAGGATTCTTTGACCATGCAGCTTGTCAGTTCCTAGTATGTTTGTAAAACAGGTTCAGCTGGCCTGGTTCTTTATGCTATGACAAAAGCCTGTCCTGCCCTCAGAGGGACCCTGTCCTGGCCCTCCTGTGGCCATCTACTTACTACTACAGTGAAGAGTCCCAAGGTTCACTAAATCCATAGATGACTCTGAACATGACCAGACACACAGCAGACATTTTACCTGGGTCTCTCCCTGCTCTTTATCTTCCAGTTTATAGCGGTGACCCTGAAATTTCCTATCCTGGGTTTACATCTGGATCCTGAATGTGCTTCCAAGAGAAGGCCTTCTTCCATGTTGGTCCAAGGAAATACTATGCTGCTGGTGGTTGTATGCTTAGACTTGCAGGGTAGCCAAGGGGTAGCTGTTTGCAGAAGGGGGGGGGGAGAGGTAGAGCTGCTGCTTGGAAATATGAGTTGGCAACGTATGCCCCCATCCCACCATGGTGCCGGTGGAGCTGGTGGGAAGTGGGTAGCAGCCTGGGGCTAATGTGCCCTGTGCAATAGTTCTTTAATGAGCCAAGGGTTCTAAATTTGAACCTGGCCTTCAGTTTTCTAGATCAAAGCAGGGCTCTACGATAAGGTGAATTTTTCAATGTAGGCATAAATTTTTTTTAAAATATGGGCATATGTTAGGTGGGCTTTCATTTGTACCCTTGTGCCTATTTTAAGACAGGCTGATATCAATGAATTCAACTTGAGAAATAATGTTAGAATAAAAAGGTGATGTCAATATCTATGTTTTATCCACTGGTTTAACCTACTATAGATAGATACCTTTAAACGCAGAAAATTACAGGAAAATAAAGAGGGAAAACCAATCTATACATATATCGCCAGAGATACTTTTCTTATTAAATCAGATCAAAACACATCGCATCAGTCTTCGTTCCTTCAGGATTGGGAAGTGCTAGTAAATTAGGGAAGAATCTGAATTACAGAGTAGGTTGCAAAACAACATGATTTCATTACATGTAATCACAAAACTGATGATCAACTAAGTATCACTAAGTTGAAGTCCTATGGGCCTCCTTTAGTAAAAAGATAATTAGCCCATTAATGGGCTCCAAATGAAATGAAAAGAAAAGCTCTTAAAGTACTTGAAAATATTTTCTAAATGGGCCTTCCGCTTCATCTGTACTCTTGTATACAGATGATTTGCTTAGGTCATTTCAGCTCCTGACCTTATGATGAACTTTAACCTCATTGAGGTAAAAATAGTCACCAGTTCCAAAATGAGGTCCCAGTTGGCAAGGCTTGGTGGTACTGATTGTCATTCGTGAACATGATAGGACAGGTAAGATCATAGACATGTCCAGTCTTCCTCCAGGAGACCATTTGAAGAGAATCATCATCAAGATGATTATTACAATGTATAGAAATATTTTATTGTTCCTTCTCAAGTGATTTCTTTCTAAAAACCCTACTATAAGCAGGAAGAAATTAAATTCAGAGGGAAAACAAGAGCTTTATAGGCCATCTGCTCAGACTTTCGAATTTAAATTTTATACATAAGAGCACATTAGCTGTGGGGAAAAAATGTGATCACATTTTGTAGCTGTCTGAGCAAACGAAGAAATTTTCCTCTTTTGGGTTTTCTGCGTGGAAGTTAAAGTAGCTGTTTGGCTGAAGGAAATGAAATGGCTTCAGTATGGGGGAAATTTGCTATTCACCATCTTATATTTATAGAGTGCTGAACTTACACAGCCCTTTATAAAATATGAAATAGCAGCCCACGCCTCAGGAGTTCGCAGGGATGTTAGACAAACAGTGTTCTTGGGCACCTCACAAAGAGAAAGCTGAGATAATGGCAGACTGTTGGTGGTCGTGTGTAGGGGATGGATCAGGGAGGGTTTCCAGCACGCACGTAGTGTGCCCACCTGTAGGGGGAGGGGCCACTCATAATGGGAGAGGAGTGCTTCTTCTCTGCACCCCCTTATCTGAATGTAGGTCCCCAATACTGAGGCTGGTCCTAAAGGCCTGTGCCACTAAGAATCCTTTTTCCTATATAGGGACAGAGAACAGCGGCAGAGTTGACAGCATGCAAGATTCAAGGACTGCATGGAGCCCAGGAGGATGGGTGACAGCCACAGGGCTCACACTGGCTACTGACCCCAGCCGGCTGCAGCTGGTGACTTTCCTTGGAGTGTTTGGGACAGCTCTTGATTAGGTCAGACTGCTCCTGCTGGCTCAGACCTACCTGTCTGACGCTCCTGACAGGAGGCAAGAAAGGTCACAGCGAACACCAAGACAATTAATGTACGCCACCCCAGCTTGTCTCCACGGCTGCCTCTGCTCCCGGATGCGGAGGGAGAGAAACCTCCATCTTCATTTGGTCAGATGAAGCCTGGCAAACAATCCGAGCCTTCTCCCCTCCTTTGTTTTGCTATGAAAAGATAAAGGAGACACAATACGCGCCCAGCTGATAGAATGAAGGCTGATCCCAGTAAGTGACAGGCTTATGCAGTCAGCCTCGGAGCTCACACCTTAAACAACTAGTTTAGGGAGCAGTGTGAAGCATGTTTAAACAGTCCTAACCGAGGAAAGCCTGTTAAAGGGGAAGCTATGAACTGAGGGTCACGGAAAGCAAATTAAATATATTTGATTTGATGCTATTATAGGAAAGTCTAGAAAAGCTTAAATTAGCCTGATAATAAATAAATGATGGGGAACACAGAAATCAATAGGAATGACAAGAACTGGAAATCAAACTTCATTCAATCACAAAACCTTAAAAGCGGAATTGCATAGTGGTTTGGGGTCCGTATTGGGGGTCAAAAACACCTGTATTTGAATCTCAGGTGTTCCATCTTCTTGCTGTTTGACCTTGAATAAGCTAATTATTCTCTCTGTGCTTCTATTCTCTCATCTGTAAAATGGGGCTAAGAATAGTACTTTCTTCTTGAGGTTTTGGGAAGGACTAAATAAGATAAACACATCAAAAAATGCTTGGCAGTGTCTGAGACTTTGAAAGTGCTCAGTAAATGTTAGCTATTTTGGTCTACTGATGTCTAAACTATACCTTGATGAGTCCTGGGTTGCATTCTAGAACACCTGTAAATTTAGGGGAAGGACGAACAAGGGACACTTGTTCTCCATCTGTAAGCACCACATATGCTCAGTTAAGATACTTTGCTTTATTTTTTTTTTAAATTATTTCAACAAAGTAAGTTTTTAAAAAGGCACTGATCTAGTTAGTTTTCCCAGCTAGAAGGGGAATCTGGTCCTTGCCTGTTGATCATTCTGCTCCTCCGTGAAACTTTTCAGAACATGGGGCTCTCACCCTCCCAGTTCTTTACAATCCAGGCCTATTCACCGTATTAGAAAGATCCTGTGTTGACTGCAAAATCTGATTTCCATTCCTGGGTCTTAGCTTTATTTTCTAAATATGACAAATTTCTCTTCAGAAAAGGATCCCTACAGATATTGGCCAAAAAAAAAAATCATATCACTTGAGATCTTTGAATACAAGCAACAAAAATTGACTCTGATGAATCTAAGAAGAAAAGGAACTTTGGAATTTTGGAAACAGGCCTGGAGAATAAGACTCAGCAGTAAAGACAGGAATCTTGGTGTTCCCGAGTGCTTGGCAGCATGATCCACCAAGGTCTTCCCTTCCCAGATTTGCTCAGCTCTTCTTGGTAAGGCATGTCCACTGTCTTCTGTGAAGAGCAATAAAGTTGGCAGAATCTCCAAAAGTGGGGCTTGGAAAGGCACAAAGCCATCAGAACATCTCCTACTGAGCAGTGAACCCTGGGTTCCTTTTTAAATTATTGCTTTATTCCCCATCTTCTCATTCCTATTCTACAAAATCCATTAGCTTTCAGGGCACCCATGTTTTAAGATATATGTTGAGCTTTCAGTCAACCAGAACCTAAAGAGAGGCCTGCCAAATTTATTTAAAATAAAATTTATTTTATTTTACTAATAAAATGTAGAAAAACCAGTTAAACTTAAGTTTCAGATAAACAATGACTAGTTAGTGTAAGAATATCCCATGTATTTTAAATACAGTCACATGCATATGACTCACTGTGTTCTATATCCATTCCAAGCCTCTGTTATGCTCCTGCTCAGTTTGGTCAATTGCCTATTCCATATGGCTAATAGTTCATGTCACAGCAAAGTCAACAAAATATATCCAAAGTCAAATTCATGATCTATCCTCATCCTATTTCAGCCTGTACCTTATTCTAGGGTTGCCCATTTCCATGAACATCACATCTTCCAAAACTACTCTCATCCTCAACACTGCCCACTCTTTCATTCTATTTACACTAACATCTCCTGAGGGGTTTACTTCTTAGTCACTTGAATCTTGCTGCTTCTTGCCATTTCTACCGCTTCTAACACTTCTAACCAGGCAAATCCTACCCTTACCTTTACTAATATAATAATCTCATAACCAACACCTCAGTATCCATTCTGACCTCCCTACTGATAATTCTTTACCTCGTATCCTTCCACATCAATCTTTCTGAAATGCAAATCCACAACATGACATTAAATGGGCCCTCCTCCATCTCTCAGTTAAAAATATTTCAGTGACTTTCCAGTGCTCTTAGATAAAACCACAATCTTTTTAAGTAGACTACAAGATTGTAAATGGCCTGGCCCCCAGATACTCCTCCCCAAACTTTATACCTAGGGTTTAACAAAGGTTATGGAATGGTGGTAGAAAGGTGGTGGTGGTTTGTTTCTCCTCAGATAAAGAATATCTTTTACATAAGATTCATCTCCTAGGCTTAGAGATTGCTTTAGTTTGTTAGCTGCTGCTATTTAAAACACCTCTGACTGGGTAATTTAGACAGAATAGAGGTTTATTTCGTTCATTGTTCTAGAGGCTGGGAAGTTCAAGGGCATAAAATCATGATGGAGAGCAACACATGGTAAGAGAATGCTAGCTCAGGTCTCTCCTCCTTTCATATAAAGTCATTAATACTACATTTCCCTTGTCCATTTATTTTCCTAAAGAAGTGGTTCTCCCAAAGCTTACTATGTTCCACTGGGAGATATTTGTCAATGCTGGAGGCATTGAGGATTGTCAAAAGTAGAAAAGGGGTGCTATTGACTTCGGGTGGGTAGAAGCCAGGGATACTGCTAAACATCCTGACACATGCAAGATAGCCTTTCACACAATACACAATTATCTGGTTCAACGTATCAAGAGTGCCAAGGTTGAGAAATCCTGTTTTAGAGCCTCACGGCTCAAAGTGTGCTCCATGGACTAACAATATCTGAATTATTGAAATGTAGAACCTCAAGTCCCACCCTGGACTCTCTGCAGCAGAATCTGTATTTTAACACAATTTTTTTGGAGAGTTGTATGTACACTAGAGTACGAGAAGCCCCTTTCACACCCCTCTTTCCCTTCCTCCTTATATTTTCGACACCCTCTTCATACTCTGCTGAGCCTAATTTGCCATTCCACTGAGAAAAGAAACATTCAGAAGACAACCTTTCGCATGATTCCACCATGAAAACTTCCTCCCACTTACATCTGCATGCGGTCACTCTGCTTCCTTCTGGATACAGGAGTTGAATGATGTGTGCTCCCTGCTAAGTCCGACCCCTCCTCCCATGCACAAAATCACATTCTCTATTGCCCACTAAAGGTCATCACTCCAGCCATCACCTCCTTCCTCTCAATATCATCATTTTCTCATTTCTCCTAGATAATTTCCATCAGCATACAAATTATCTGTTTTATTTTACATTGAGGAAAAAAAAAACCCAAGGAAACAAAACAAAGCAAAATCCTCCCTTGAGTCTGCTTACCCTCCAGCAACCACTATTTCTCTGTTCCTTTTCAAACCACAATTTCTTGGGGGAAAAAAAATAATTACATGCTCTTTTCCAATTTCTAGCTTTAGAGTCCCTTTTGATCCTAGTTCTACCAGACTTTGCTTCAACCACTCCACTATAACGACATTGTCTTCAGAGTCACTAGTGACCAGTGACCACTAGAGTTCTAAGTTCAGGGGTTATTTCTCAGCTCTCGTCTTACTTGACCATGAGCATCATGGGACAAACTTGAGAAACATTTCCTTCATTTAGGTTTCAGGACTTCTCGCTGCTGCTTTTACCCCCAACGTACTGACCCTCTCTCTTCAGTCTCCTTTTCTGTCTCCCTCATTTCCACAGCTTCTTGACACTGTTGTGTCCTCCAGCTCAGTCCATGGATGTCGAGTGCATATTTACCATGTTACTACTCCAAAGGTAGGTTATGGAACCAGCACTACCAGCATCAGTTGGGAGCCTGTTAGCAAACACAGGATCTCAGGTCCCACTCTAAACCTTCTGAAACAGAGTTTGAATTTTAATAAGATCCCTTCAGGTGATTCATATACATATTGACTGACATACACCATTAATTCCTAGCCTTAGCTGCATATAAGAATCTCCTGGGGGGGTCTTTTAAATATCATGATATCTGGGCCTCCATCCAAAACCTATTATAGAAGAATCTTGGGGGACTATAATCTAGATATTAAGATGTTTAAAAATTCCCCAGGTGATTCCAAGATGGAACCGTGACAAACTATGTAGTAGTCCCCATGAACACACCTCTTGGCATTCCCATCCTTATTGATTACATCTTCTCCCTGAGAGTGGGCGGTATCTGTAATTCCTACAGATAGAATGTGGCAAAGATGGTAAGATATCTCTGCCATGATGAGGTTGTGTGATGGGGTGAAAGGGGCAGGGTGTCCTTCCTGAGTTTACACTACACTGCGTGTGACACATTCTCAGCATACTAAAATGAGAAGCTTCCTTTGTGGGCTTGATGTTAAGGGAGCCCCTTGGGATAGCGGTAAAGGATTGGTTAGCAGCCTGTGTTACTATTCAGAGGCTGTGGAACCTCTAGGAAGTGGGATGTATGGGAAGGAAGTTAGGTAATGGAGAGTATGTCCTGGAAGGGGAGATTGAGACCCTGGCCCCTTCCTCTCTCTGTTTACCTCCTGGCTGCTTTGCTCCCCCACATCATGTTCCAATTTCCACAGGCCTAGAAACAATGGATCCAACCGACCATGGACTGAAATCTCTGAAACTGTGAGCCCAAATAAATCTTTTCCTCCTTTTAAGTTACTTATCTTACATATTTGTCACAGCAGTAGAAAGCTGACTAGCACATGGGATCTCTAGGAACTGTGGGTGGTTCCTAGATACTGTGAGCCACCTTGAAGACCTGAGAGCAGCCTCCAACGGGTGGGCCGCAAAAAGTCAAAGTCTTTGGTCATGTAGCTGCAAGGAAACAAGTTCGACCAATAGCCAAACGAGGTTAAAAGTGAACTTCCAGATGAGAACACAGTCCAGCTGACACCCAAAATGTAGCTCTATGAGACTCAGCAGAGGACCTAGCTAAGCCACAGCTAAATTTCTGACTCACTGTGAAATTATATATATAAAATTATAGTAATTATATATTATGACTTTAAACCAGCAAATTTGTAGAATTTTGTGTACAACAATAGAAAGCTAATATAGTATCCAAGATTGAGAACCATTTATCTGGTGTAGTTCACCTAGACCTAAGACTTCATATATGGTATCAGTTATCTAGTGCTGTTAACAAAGCATTCCCACACTTACTGGCCTAAAACAACTATGTTTTATTTTGCTATGATTTTTTGGACTGCAGTTTGGGCTGAGCTCAGCTGGTGGACCTCTGTCCAAGATCATCTCCTCTCAATCCGGACTTTCTCACAGGTCTTAAACCCCAGCTAGGATGTAAAGTGGTTGAGGTCTTCTCCACCTGATTTGCATTCTCCATCAGGCTAACCCAGGCCTCTTAACATGATGCTAGAAGAACTCCCACCTCAGGAATAGAATTTGTAAAGCCTTTTGAAACATGGACTTGGAACTTGCTGAAAACTTCCATTCTATTCTATGTAATTCTATTGATCAGAGCAAGTCACAAGTCCTGCTCATAGAGAAATAAACTCCACCCACTAATGGGAGATGATGCAAAGAATCTGTGGCCACCCTTTGCAATCCTTCCCCCATCATCACTCTATAATCATTTCAAGATTTATGTTTCTAGCCAGACTTCTTCCTGAATTCCAGGAGAATAAAAAACATCTCTAATTTATTATATAAAACATCTCTAATGTATTGCCTAATACATGACTCAAACTTAACCTGTCCCAAACTGAACCCCAGCTTCTTATCACCCCATGTTTTAGTCAGCTTTTATTGCAGCTATGACCAAAAGAACAATTTTATAGAAGGAAAAGTTCATTTGGAGGCTCCTGGTGTCAGAGGTCTCAGTCCATAGATGGCTGACTCCATTCCTCAGGGCGTTGAGTAAAGCAGAATCTCATGGCAGGAGAGTGTGGTGGAAGAAAGCTGTTCAGGACAGGACCTCAGGAAGCAGAGAGACAGGGAGATTCTCCTCACTATGGACAAAATATATACCACAAAGGCATACCCCCAGCAACCCACTTCTTCCAGCCATAATCTAACTGCCTATGATTACCAGCCAGTTAATCCCTATCAGGGGATTAGTGCACTGATTAGGTTAAGCTTCCATAAACCCATCATCTCACCTCTAAGCTTTCTTGCCTTGTCTCACACATGAGCTTTTGGGGAAAAATCAGATTGTTCCTCTGTTAGAAACTCTCTCAAACTTCCCAATTAACTTTTCATAGTAAAAGCATAATGTCCTATGAGTACCGGATGCTCTGGTCTCCTACTCCTTGTCTCCTGTGAGTTCCTCTTCTGTACACGCTGCTTATGTCTTGTCAGCCTCCTTGCTGTTCCGCAAACACACCAGAAGTGCTTCTTCCTCCTGGATCTTCCCGTCTGGCTTGCTCCTTTTCATCGGGTCACATTGTCGTGGGAGCCCTTCCTTGTCACCTCTATAGAATGAAGCTATCCCTCCTTCCCTGGCACCAGTATTCCCTCTTCTGCATATTCTGTTTTATTTTCCCCTAATGCATGTCACCCACACTGTCCATCATTCTCTGAGTCTCATCTCACCCCTGGATCCATTCTTAACGTTTCTTTGTAGAAGTTGACCTCTAGAGATTGGGCCACTCTGGCTTCCTTGTCCTTTGGCTTCTGATTGGATTTAGGCAATGGGAGGAAGGTTAGAGAGATCCAGATATTCTCCCCTGGACTCTTGCCTGCAGTGCTGTGGGTTTGGAAGTGTCTGAGCTCCTTTACCGGCTCCTATTGTGTGTTCCTTCTTTGTGTCTTTTGGGTTTTGGTATCTGTTCTCAGTCAAGGTTGGGGGGCTTGGTAATAACTTTTTGCTGTTGCAGACCCTGAGTGTTCTATCATCTTTAGTTGGTTCCCTTAACTTGCTCACACATTTGTCAGTCATCCTTTCATTAAGACTCTTTCTGGTTAAATCTCTTAAATGTGCCATCTGTTTCCTACCAGATCCTGACTGATCCACACGTCATAAACTTATGCATTTGTTTATTTGTTTGCTTAGAACACGAGCATTGCAGGCAGGGAACTTGTCCGGTCATTGCTCTCTCCCCAGTTAGGACGGAAGCTGACATAGGGTAAATCCTTTCTGAAGGCTTGCTGAGGGACAGAAGGATTCATCTGAATGATGTGTTCCTGTGATGGCATGCCAGGGGGCCCCACTCAAGCTGTTTTTCAAGGAAAGAAAGAGCAATCAGACCACCAAGGGATTCTTGTTAGAAGGACCCAGGAGCAGAGAGGCTTTGTGTGATAAGCATTTAGATAGCTCCTCTCTGTTATGAGGAAATGCTGCCTCTCTTGATCCTAGGGCCACTGACTTGGGAGGATTGTGAAGTCAGTAAGTCTCGAGTTCAAATCCTGGCTCCTTCACTTATAGAGCGGGGCGAATTTTGGTAATTTGCAAAGCTGTCTGAATTTAATCTTGGTTGTCAACGTGATTCAATTAAGAGATGCCTAAGATGCAGAGACTTCCGGGTATGTTGATAAAGATATTTACAGAAGTGATCAGCATGTGTGACAGCAAACTGAGGTGGGGATACCCACCCTGAATACAAGAGACACAATCCAATTGAGGGGGCAGGGCTGGATGGAACAAAAGTTTCCAGTTATTCCCCCCCTTGCATCTTGCCTGCATTGCTATGGATTTGGTAGAGGAGGCTGCGAGATGCAAGCTGGATTCTGATTGAGCAGGTGCTTTGATTGCTGCTGTGATTGCCTGAGGACATTGGATTCTAGCTTCTCCACTCTACCAAAGCAGACTCTGGCCCGTGATTCTCCAGGGAGTTTCCGGGTGCTACATCATTGGTTTCTCTTTCTCCGAGGCTCCAGTTACTTGCACCAAGAAGCTACTGATTTCTTCTAGTTCTCCAGCCTTCAGATGGCCATTATGGAACTACCTGGCTTCAAATCCTATAAACCAATATAATAAATCCACTTTTTATAATCCCATATATACATTTACAATCATATATATTTTACAATGATATATATTTTTGGCTAAAACACACATCTATAAATGGAATTGTTGATCTGCATCATATAGGTTAACTGTAATGATTACTGGTAGATAAGATGCCTGAAAATGGTAGGTATATTGACAGGGAAAGCTTGTTGCTTTGTATTCAGTATTACATGCATCATCTAATTTAATCTCTCTCATGTCATTGTAAAGTCACATCTTCATTATTTTGAAAATTGGCACTCAGAGAGATTGAGGACCCTTTCCATGCTAGTCAGTGCAGAGCCAGAACAGGGACCCACTACTGGCTCACCATCTCCATAACCATGGAATTTTACATAAGAAACATCAACATCTTCCTACTGGACACAGAACTGGGTCACTAAGAGCTACCTAGTACTTGCACCTTCAGCCCAGCATAATAATTTTGGAAGAGGAAATGACTCAAATGGAGGAGAAATGGCACATTGACCAAGAACAGAAACAATCATGCTGTAGCTTAGTTTGAACTGTGAGGCATGCTGCTTAATGATTCAACTGCATGTGAATGTATTTCTATATTTCAGAAATTTCACTAATTTGCTCCAGTCTTTTTCCTAATTGGGTGGGAGACAACTTTCTTCAGACTTTTCAGCTTTTATTTTAATTAATCCAACCAAAGTTTATTGATTCCTTAAATCTTTTATTGGTTTATTAGATAACAGGTACCTTGTTGGTAGTGCAATTAATTGGTCCCTAGCCAATTCTAGACACTGGAGAGAGGTATGTGAAATCTTGTGTTAGAATGTTCCCTGGGCTGGGTGGGGTTACTGACCACCATAGCAGCAATCATTTTGAGCCCAGCACATAAGCAAGCATGAGCTCCATGACAGATTTTGCCTTTTGACATTGGATTCAATTTCTACAGTATGGCTGTATCTCACTTTCACCATCTAGGGATTTTTTTCTGTCTATTCAATGTGTCTGAACTATGTTCATAGTGATTGGTAAAAAATCTGTCTCTGAGCCACTGAGACACAGTAAAAAGACACATTTGGTATAATCCCAGGTCTGTGATGTATTAGTGCATTTTTAAGATTTTTTAGAACAAAATACCTAAGACTGGGTACTTATAAAGAAAATAGGTTATTTTGTTCGTAGTTTTGAAATCTGAAAGTCCAAATAGCATAGTGCTGGCTCTAGAGAGAGTCCTTTTGATTACATCTCTTCATATCAGGTGGAGCTATAATTGCAGAAGTACGTGTGTGTGTGTGTGTGTGTGTGTGTGTGTGAGAGAGAGAGAGAGAGAGAGAGGGAGAGAATGAGAATAAGAAAGAGACTCCACCACTGGAGAGAAAGCCAGATCCTAGAGAATAGTCAGGCTTGTTTTTTTTATAACAAATCCTTTGTGAAAACTCAGGAGTCCTATGAGGACAATTTTAATCCTCTTTGAGTTCATGCCTCCAGTAATCTAGGACCTCCCACTAGGCTTTAACTTTTAAAGATTCCATACCATCTTTAAACTACTACAGAAGAGGCCAATCTCCCCACATATGTAACCTTGGGGGTCACATTTAAACCATATCCAAACATAGCACATGAGTTACTCCTGAGAGACCTAGGACATGAGACTGGGCCTGCTGAGCTTCAAGAGCCTGGGATTTGTTAAGTGAGAATGGTAGTACCTGCTCTATAGCATTCCTGTAAGGAGCTCTCTTAACAACCACGGAGAGCCTGATGCTTGCTCAACTCTTCTCAGATATGCCTTAAGTTAACCCTATCAATAGCCCTATGAAGTACAAGTAGCATCCTCATAGATAGTGGAGCACACAAGTGTGAGCGTGCTCACACCAGGAGAGAGACAGAGACATAGACAGAGAAAGACGGAGAGAGAGACAGAGAGTGAGCTTGAATACCATGCTCAAGATCATACCGGCTGAAGATGGTAGCAACTATTTCAAATGCAGGCAGCTGAACCGCAGGTGTACGCTCCTCCTTGTTAGGTAATGATGCTCAGAACAAGCATTTAATAGGAGGTTGCTGGTATGACCGTGTTGGTGATGTAACCGTATTGCCACTCTCACGTGGCTTCCTTCTCATCTTCTCAAATTCTTCAGAGTCTGTGGCTATTTGAGATCATGTTCCTTTTTCTCATTCAACAGGTATTTCTGGAAACTGGTAAGTGCCATACAGTGTCCTTCCATTGGTGAGATGAAAGACAGACCTGGCCCCTGGATTCCTAGAACAAGTAAGTAGAAGGTGTGCACTGAACAGGAAGCCAAAGGATGAATCAGCTGGGAGTGTGTGACAGGGGAAGTTGGGGCTCTAGGAGAGATAGAGACAAGGAGCTCTGATGCACAGGGCGCTGGGGAGCCGGGAAACCTCTGGGGTTAGAATGACTTCTTGGTCACTTTTTTTCTTTCCGTCAGAGGCCTGCAGAGGATGGATGCCAGTATTTTTCTTAGAAGAATTAGAACAGGTTATCAGAACTATTTTTATGTCCAATTTCTTATTTTTTTTTAAGAACAAAACTCTTTATGGGTTTCAGAAATTTTATATCAGACCATTGGGAAAATGGAATTGATGAAATATGTTAAGTATGAAAATATGATAAAGTTTCCTATTTTTTTTTCAACAGGAGTTACCTTTCTTGCTAGAGATGTGGAAAGCCCTCCATTTATGTGAAATCATATCAGATCTGCTCTAGAGCTGACCTGTCCCGTAGGTTTTAGGATTTCGGAAAGTCCCACATTCATCCACTGGGACTTTTGCCTCTAGTTGTTCCCAAATTCTAGATCTTTCCTTCAAAAGGAGTCTTATGCCCTTAAGGGCTCTCTACCAATGCTCAACTATGCCAGTATGTTCCCCTGAATCTGTTTTAATATTTACATTTATGTAAATCAGTTGTGGGTTTTTTTTTAAATGTTGTAGTTCTGTGTATTATATCTCCAACTTAAAATCTAGAGGAGGATTTGTAAAAATATTTAGGATAAGAGACTGTAGAACAAACCCAATTCATAATATGTTATAAATAATAAAGAAGCAGTTTTCTAATTAGAAGCAGTTTCCCTAAATAAAGACATACTACAGTAGTTTATTTCTGTAGTCCTTTTTTTTAAAAAAAAAATCAATTCATCAGCATATCTGAAATCCATATACCAAACTGGAAGAAAAATCAAGATATTAATTTTATATGGGAGGGGAAATCCCTAGAGAGTTCCATTTAAATATCTACATCTTGGATTCATTTCAGGTTCTGATTTAAAATCAGAGATTCAATATTTTATGGCAGAATATAAGACAGAATCCAGAGAATTATATGAGACATCTTTCTGACTTGTATTATCTCCTTGATGAACTAAAGGCTGCTTGCTTTCAGATTCATTTTCAGTGTGATTTCCCCATTGGGTACATCCTGGATGCCATGGTGAGGAGCCAGCGAGACAACTCCAGGGAGGAACTCAGAAAACGATGCTATCACAGAGAGAAATGTCATGGGACAAGGGCTGGAAATTGGAAAAAATAAAAGAGGGAGAGGGATGGTGAGGGAAAGATGAGAGAGAGAGAGAGAGAGAGAGAGAGAGAGAGAGAGAGAGAGACAGACAGTTGACATTTTTTATATGCAACGCAAGTCAGCATAATACACTGTAAGAAAGAATCCATTGCCACCAATATGATCATTTGGTTCTTCTTATTTAAACCCTATTTAAGTCTTCACTTGTAATTAATAAGAACTGGTATATTAAAATTTTCAGAAGGACTTCTATTAAGTGTTGAAACATAAAAGAAATATATTGGCCTTTCATCATCTCCAAAGAAGAAAAAAAATTCACGACTTATGTGTACACTTTGGAATCAAAGCCCCTTTTAAGTCTCTTGGAGCTTATCATAAATAGAATCCAAGTCTGATCTTTCCTAATAATAAAATAGTGGGGGAAAAAGATAATGGGTCACATCATTAAGAATGGTTCAAGTAAGTGCTGTTAAATTAGTCCTAAGAATGCAGTGCATTAGGATTGGTGAAGTAGGAGATGTTTTTCTAAATGGATGCGGCTGCTGATTCATCAGTAATAAACTCTAGGGTTGTTTTCCCAGGAGCTACGATGGTAGGCTCCGAGCTCGACACTAAACCTGACTTCTTTAGTCTCCCTTGGGACTGATGGTGTTGGCTATAATTTCTTTTCTGGGGGGATTCAGAACTTCTTCCCCTTATTTCCCAAGTGGAGGAAACATACATTATTTACTAGTTCTGAATTGAGCAGGTTACTTATTAGAAAGTAGAGTTTTGATGGAGGTTCAAATACAGGTAATCAGCATCCTAAGACAAGGGAAGCATCCTCAGAGACAATATTTTTTTTCTTTTTATAAAAAAAACAGACAGGCTTATATATACAGCTGTTATTTACATGATTTCTTCCCACTGCTACCTGAGACTTTGGAAGACAGACCAAGAGATAGGAGATAAGCAGCTGCCTGCACAGATGTTGTCAACAAATAGGATTTGGAATTCTGATCTCTTTTGTAAAAGCCTATAACGAGAGACTTTTACCTAGGGATCTGGGGAAGAAGGGCATCTAACTGAACTTCTTTCTCTGTTTTTCCCCCCATATGCAAGCCCACCCTTCCCTCTTTAAATGTCATCTATGCTGATGTGACATCTGTAATGTTCTTAGCAGTGTGCTTAGCTTATAGTAAATGACATAGAAGCATCATCTCTTGTTAGTTATTATAGTTAATTGCCAATAACTGTTCACACTTTGATGTTTAATAGTTATTTCCAAATTAATTCCAAAATGGCGTTGCTGGTTTGCTGTTGCCCCCAGCTAAGTTCCCCCGTTTTGTTTTTCCATCTTTGTCATAGCAACTTGACCTAATGACTCATGCCAAAAGCTTAAGCATCCTTGTTGATTCTTCTTTTTCTCTTCACATCCAGTTCGTCAGCAGGTCATTCTGGTTTAATGTCTAAGATAGAAAACAAACCCATCAACTGATCCCACCCTGGCTGCCTCTGTTCTCCAGCAAGCACTTCCTGTCTTGCCTACCTGCTCATTGCTCCTTTTGCATCCTGTCTTTTATATGATGCATTCTCCATGCAATGCCCAAATGTACATAGGGATTGGGTTTATGGCTCAGCAAGAACTCACCAGTGCACCTAGCATGACATTCAATCCCCTTCCTGTGGTATTTGGACCCCAGGCTTTGGCTCTCTGACCTCCTCTAACACTTGTAACTCTCTCTTCCTTGCCCATTACATTCCATGCAGACAGGACTTTTCTTTGTTCTTCCATCTACCCCCTCTGCATCACCTTTCTCTTTATTCCCCTAACTCTGTCTCCCTACACAGAGTGGATTCTCAAAATCCAAAATCCTTCTCAAAATTCTCAAAAGCCTGGGCTCAGTGATAGAGTGCTTAGAGTGCTCAATGCCCTGGGTTCCATTCCCAGAACGGGAAAAAAACTCAGGTTGCAGTTCAAGAATCTCAGGCTTTCCTCAACTCCTTAGTTCACCCTCAGTGAGCCCCCAGGCCCTTACTTCAGGGTAGTCCTGTCACTAGATTTACCTCCTTCTGAAACCATTCTCTCTGGGAACATGTCAGCTAGCGCTCTGGCTATGTCCAAAGAGAACTGTCTTAGTGCACGCTCTGAGTTGTGAAAGTTGCTGATACCAACTGTATCTGATTTCTTGTCAGATCAGAGCTGGGAGGTTACAAAGGGGGAGAATTTATACCTGCTGTGTAAGATAAATACTGTTTCAAGAACTTTCTAAAACCGGACCAGATATCCCTTCTCCTGCAAGTACCTCATGCTTTGCATGCCCCACATGTAGGCAGTTTTCTGTTACAGTTTATATTAATGTTCTTTAAGACTGCAACAATTCAGACAAGGTGCTCTGTACCTAACCTTGTCCAGTATATCCATGGATAAGCTAACACCAACTCCTATCTGGAGTCTCCAAGATCTGAACTTTATATCTAATCACTGTATGCAAATTTCCCATTTTCCTAATAAAAATTTTCCTTTGTCTCAATCTCCTTGGATATGCCTGAAGCTTACTATGGCAGGTATATCCCATAGCAATTCTCTCTCTTTTTTTTTTTTTTTTCAAAATAAACACCGTTATTCTTTGGAGAATCCCTCTCTGATTATTATTTAGATTGACAGAGTGAGTACAAGCTTGTTTTGTTATTTTGTCTTTTTTTTCCTGCTTAGGATAGTGCTGAACAATGAAAACGCTCAATAAATACAAATGCATACAGATTATTCAAAAGTTTAGCCTCATTCCATGGACAGGAGGCAGGGGTGAGGGGTCAGGGGATAAACTTTGAATGTTAATTATAGGTCGCAGCAACATATATGACATGAAAGAATAATGGAAACACAGGAAAGAGCTGGTGGTTTACTTAGAAAAAATGAGGGCTAAAAAGAGTATACTCAGCCTCTCTATGCTTACATAAATAGTCAAACCCTTCTGTTGCCTATGAGTTACCATTGCCTCACCCAACAAGGACAACATTTTAGGTCCTCTTTCTCTCCAAAATCATCCGTTTTTCATCCTCTACTAGATCATTCCAGTCATCATGAAGAGAGAGTGTGATTTTTTTTCTTCTTTTAAAAAATTGAAAATAAAGAAATAAAATCTCAATCCGACCCCATATCTCCCTTTGACTATTGCTCTTCTTTCCTTTACAGCAAAATTTGCAAGAAGGGATGCTTATTCTTGCTGCTGCAGTGCCTTTCCGGAACTCCCATCCAACATGATCTAACTGCCGTCACAACCCCAAAACACTGTTGAGATGGCCACACTTGACCTCTACTTAGCTAATCTCTCGTCTCTTCTGACTTCTCCTTGCAGTAGCCCTTGATCACTCTGTTGTCCTTGATGCACTTTTCCATGTGGCTTCCCGGTTCCTCCCTTTCTCTCTCCCTTGCTCTCTCTTCCCCATCTTCCTCCTCTCTTTTTTTTTTTCCTGGCTTTTCTTCTCAGTGCTCTTTGCTGGTTTCCCTGTGTCTCCTTCAACTCTGAGTGTTCAGTGCCCCAGGACTCAAATCATGGGTCCCTTTCCATTTCTATCCTCACTGGCTTCCTTGCCGACTTCATAGTTTTAACTTTTCTTCTATGTATTTATGATTCCCATATTTCCATCTCCAGCTTGAACATCTTCCAAGTTATGCCCATACATCGTCTCCACTTGGATATATATAATAAACCTCCCAGCACGAGAATGTTCAAAACAAAACTCCTGATTTATTCTTTTTCTGTTTTCCACAAAAATCCATTGTTATCTTCAGCTCAGAAAATGTTGACTCTATCTTTATGGTTTCTCCAGTGGTGGGTGGGGGGGACCTGGATCTGTGGAAACAGCCTGAATTCCTTCTCCATCTTTCAACACCCACATCCATTCTGTGGGCTCCACTTTTAAAACACAGCGACAATCTGATAATGTCTCTCCATTACTCTCTTGGCCAACGCACTGTATTTTACCCGGGTTTCTTTAATATTCTTCTAATGGGTTTTCCTCTTTCCGTCTTGTTCTGCTATGTTTATTTTTAGCATGGCAGCCAGAGTGATAACTTTCAAAACCTAGATTAGCCAAAGTCACCACTTTGCTCAGACCAGTGTTTGCTTTCTTGCTTTAGAATTAAGCTAAACCCCATTAATGAACTCTAAAAGCTTTGCATGAATTGGCTTTTCATTACTATGACTGAAATATCTGAAAATAACAATTTAAAATAGGAAAAGGTTTATTCTGACTCGTGGTTTCAGAGGTTTCAGTCCATGGTTGGTCAACTCCATTGCTTTGGGCCTGAAGCAAGGCAGAAAGGCATAGTGGAGAAAAGGTGCTCACTTTATGGTGGCCAGGAAGAGGAGAGAGAGAGAGAGAGAGAGAGAGAGAGAGAGAGAGAGAGAGAGAGAGAGAGACTGAGGGTGGGACAAAATAAACCCTTTCAGGGCATTTCCCTGTGACCTCCTACCATGCCCCATCTGCCCACAGTTTCCACTTCTCCCAGTAGTCCATTCAAATGATTAATCCAGTGATGAATAAAATGGATTAATCCAATGACAAAGTTAGAGCCCTCATCATCCAATCACTTCCCCCAAGCTCAGCACTGGACACTGGCACTTTGAAGACCCAATCGTCAACACATGAGCTTTTATGGGACACTCCAGATCCAAACCATAGCGACTTCATTTCCTGCCACATTCCTAGCTTTCTGAGAACTTTATTCAGTGCCTACAATGGCACCTGGCACCTTGTAGATTCTTAATAAATATTTTCTAAATCTGTCAAGTAAAAGTCTGGCTCCTCAGGAAGGGAAACAAAGTAATACTATATGTTAATAATAATTGAAAGTTGCTCAGAAACTCCCAGTGAGGTAAGGGACATGTAGAATTTCCTGGTGACTGACCCCCTTCTCTGTGACTTTTGTTCATTACCTTCTGTTTTCTACCTTCTTACCTAGTTCTCTTTCTTGCTTTTATTCCACCTGAGCAACACTATCTTTCTTATGTTTTTCCAACAAGCCAGGCACATTCCTGTGTTGGGGCTTCAACACTGATTGATTCTTAAGCCCTCTTATCCCCACATCTGCATGGCTTGCTCATCCCTTCACCCCTTCAATCCTTAGCTCAAGTGAGCCTTTTTATTTTCAACCAGTTCCTTCCTGACCCTCCTTTAAAAGATTTTAATCCACACTTGTATCAGCTCATTTTTCTTCTTCCTGAAAGTATTGCTCTTCACCCAGCTGATAACTATCTGACACTTGATCATATTGTATTTTTATTTGATTAAATGGAAACGCCTTGAGGGATTTTGGTCTGGTTGGTTTTCTGTTGAATCTGCAACATTTGCACCAATGCTGGCACACTGGAGGTTCTCAGTACATGTGAAATGAATAGAGGGGAGAGATAATGAATGAACCATCTCTGATACAAAAAAAGCTGAAACTTTCATTGGATGAGAATTTGAAATATAGAAATCTCAGAAATTGCAATTGATTTTTTTTTGTGTGTGTGTGTGCATGAATGAAAAGAATTGCCAGAACATGATAGATTTTAAAATACATCATTCTGAGTATTTTACATTTACATTGCTACACTTGCTTGTAAACGTGATTTTAGATTTGTTCATTATAATCTATGTCTGCCTACTAGGGAAAGTTTACCTCCAAGACCAAATATGAGCACAGAGACTTCTTGACCTATGGTGGAATTACGTATTCCTGAAAAACCCATTCTTAGGTTGAAAATGCTGTAAGTTCCAAGGGTGTTTAATTTACCTAACCTACCAAATGTCATAGCTTAGCTTAGACTGCTTTAAATATGCTCAGAACATTTCTGTTAGCCTATAGTTGGGAAAGATCATTGGAGATTAAAGCCAGTTTTATAATAAACTGTTGAATATCTCATGTAATTCATTGAATACTGAACTGATAAGGAAAAACAGAATTGTATGTGTATGATTTTGCATAACCGTGATACAAAGATCAGTAAGTTGAACCATCGTAAGTTGGGGGCCATCAGCATACGAAGAACCAATTGTGGTGGACTAAATTTAATTTCTAATTTGTCTTTTTGAAAACTAGAATTCCAGAAAAATGTGGCAGAGTTTATTTTTGTCACGGATTAAAAGACACTGATTAAAAATCTCCCATTATTTTATTATGGACATAACGGGCAAAAATAAGCTAGACCTTACATAATTAGATGGATTAAAGGTTTGTTTAACAACTAAAGTGATTGCCATCAGCCTACATACATATTCCACTCAAAGAGTCTTAATCAGTTCTCCATTTTTGATGAGCATTCCCCATCCTTTCCTTTTCTCCTCTAGGTAGTGTGATCTGTAGTACCCGGTGGCTCCCTTCCTCATCCAAATCAATACCTTCACCAGTAAGTTTATCAACATTATTTTTTTAGATAACACTTGGTTGGGAGAAATGGCAAATGTATTGAATGACATAAAGTGGGTCAGATACTATCTAGGCTTGTTTGGATGGAGAGTTCCTCCTAACAAGACTAAGTATTTGGGGTCCTGCCAAGTTTTAACAGCTGGTAGCACCCACATTAGATGGGACAGACATAGCTCAGTAATAGGACATGAGAAAAGACTTGGAGGTTTGATTAGAGAAGGTTGAGGTGAAGTTGGTACAGTTTGTTGACTTCATACATGGTAGTCTGAGTTCACTGGGGCAATTGTGTTTCCTGGACCATTGCTTGGTGTGTCAGGACATTAGTCTTGTCCACAAGGTCAAAATGACCCAGTTTTATGTCAGTGTACCAGAATGTGGGCAGGAGAAGGGAAAGTGACTTTCTTTTTTGTTTTATAAAATTATTTTAAATTTATATATAATAAAACTCATGTTTTGGAGTACATAGTCCTATGAATGCATAAATTTTTATAGTCATCACACTTGGCTCTCTGGTTAGAGACTATGGGCTTCTCTTGGAGCTTTCTTTCAGAGTTCCATGTTTGGACTACCCCAGAGCCTAGACTGACATTTATCAGAGGCATGAACCAATCAACAAACAACAACAATGCTGTGGGGTCACTTTCAAGTCCTGAGTTCCCTATTCAGTCCTCTTGTTCTCAAGCACTTTTCAGAGCCCTCTGATAGTTCCTTTATGTATTATTCACAGAATTTTGAACTGTAATAACTGGGAGAGATACGATGGGTGAGTTTACTCCACCTTAATCAGAACTAAACCTTGTGATTTCCTCTTAAAGGCATGGATGGACATTCTTAATTGTGTTTGCTTCTATTGGTGAGAACTTAATAACGGTCACACCCAACAGTGAGGAAGGCTGGAAAACACAACCTGGAGCTGAAAAGGTAATGTGACAAGTTAAACTCTTTTATGAAGAAGCAAGGAACACAGATTTTTGGAGACTATTGGTGGTCTGCCACAGGGGTGTTAGTGAAGAATAGATTCAATTTAGGTGGAAAGAATAAGATAGCTAATAAGATCTCATGTTATGTGTTTCTGAGTCTAAAATAGATTAGAATGAGACTCTTCCAGCCTCAGTTTCACTTTGCACTCCAGTATAGACCATAGAGACCAAAGCCAGGATCAGACTGATTGCTCTATGAAGAACTGCAAAGATGATAGCTACAAACCACAGTGCAGAGACAGGGGAGATTTGGCAGGAAATATCTTTGTAAGAAGCTGTGGCCTTAACTTCTAGCCTCCTAAGGGCAGCTTCCATGAATCCATATGGAAAGCTGCTATGTGTATTCATTACCCCTGAGAGGGGAGCTGGTGCCTGACTTATATACCTGAGGCTGGAGGTGGCTGCATCTGATATACCCAAAATTCATTAAGACAATGGTGGACCATGCTGAACAGAGAGACAGGTGGAAGACTATATTTAGTCTATCCACCTAAGTGACAGACAACTTCAGAAGCAAGACAGTGGAAGAAAATAAAGAATTCTAAAGTTTAGGAAGGGTCTCAAAGAGCCATAGTGGAGATAACAAGCCGTCAAGTGAGATGGATGTTATGGTCAAGAGGTTTTCCAGAAAAGAAATTTCCAGGGCTGGAATTCTCCACTAAAATACATGGGTAAGCCCATGAAAGGGGGTGGGGTTAGTATAATACATCTACCAGTCCCAGAGGGAGCAAAGCCAGGATGAGATTCAAGACCTTGTCAACTCTGGACAGGTCAGAATTTATCTGGTAAGCAGAGAAACAGGTCACAAACCAAAGACCATACCACTACCTTTTCCACATGAATACATGGAGTTGCCACCTTTTTCCTATTTCAGCCTTCTAATTTTGAGCAGACCCAAGCTGAGATAAAATGTTGGATGAAATTGGCAATTTTGATTAATATCTTGAACTAGGCATTTTAACTACTGAACAGTCTATTTTTTGTGTGACAAAGTGACATAAGGAATATCTGTTATCTAAGAGTGAGAAAAATATCATGTTTCTGTTATAGAGAGAGGAAGTTTACTTTCTCTGATCATATTTTAAAGGGAAGATAGGAGACAAAATAGTGTTACATTTTAATTGTGCCACAAAGCATACTTCATCAATATAACAAGTACAAATATGTGGTATTTCAGAGGCAAGAAAAGAGAAAAAAAATTCTTTTGCTTAGTGAAGAATTTTGTGGTGCACTAAGTCACCTTTTCATCTGTGATCAAAATGCCCAAGAATAACAACTTAGAGGAGGAAAAGTGAATTTTGGCTCACAATTCCAGATGGTTAGTCCATGGTTGACTAAGTCCATTGCTCTGGGTCCAAGGTGAGGCAGAACATCATGGAGGAAGGGCTTGGTGGAGGAATGCTCCTATATTCAAGTCACCTCCTATATGGAAGTCAGGAAGCAGAGAGAAGAAAGCAGGAAAGAAGTAACAGGAAAAATTAACCCTTCTAGGGCTCACTCCCAGTGACTCACCTCCTCCAGACAGGTCCCACCTTCTACAGTTACCACCCAGGCTATTCAAACTAGGACGGACTGATGACATTACAACTTTTACAGTCCAATCGTCTTACTTCTGAAAGGTCCTGCATGAATACAGGAGCTTTTGGGGACCGAACCATAAACATGGAAACTCATATATTAAGAAGACAGAAAGAATCCATCAACATCAATGTGACCATAGACAGATTCAGAAGGATCGTGTTACTATTTTCTCAAACTTGAGGACTGTCATGAGGAAGATTAAACATGCTCAGTAGACTAACAGATGAAGTAGATGGAAGCCTCATGGCATCATGTATATATATGTATATATAGATGTGTGTGTGTGTGTGTGTATCCTCTTTAGTAATCTTGGGGCTCCTCAGATACAATGTGCTGCCTTGGAAGGTGCTAAACTTTGCATCATTGGAGATACTCAAGTTCACTGAATGATATAGTAAGGTCATTTTACAGGGCATCTAAACATCGGGAGGGTGGTTAGAATTGATGATCTTTAAGATCTTTTCCAGCTTTAACGTTATAGTATTCTATAATTTCTACATCCCACTGAGCTTATACTTTTCAGAAACTGTAATGCTGAGTTTTAAACACAGCGAAATTGAGAACTCCGCGTACCTACCCTCTTATGTAACAGGCATTTACTCTATCTGATCACTTCTTTTAGAACCCCATAGGAAAATGGCCAATTGGAAAGAAACTGCAGCAGGTTTTTAAAAACATGGAATCTATACCTTTAAGAAAACATTGCTTTGAATAATGAGAGTTTAGCTATGTGTAAATGATCACTAAATTTATGGTTCATTTTAACTACAAAAATAGAATCTTTCCAGCTTCCCCTATCTTTCCTTTTCTTCCAGCGCTGCCCTGTCAATCACCCTCTCTCAGGTACCCACTAGCTCTTTACAACTCTATCCACAGAGAGAAAGGTAAATTTTGGTTGCAGTACATCCAGACCATTATCTGGATCCATATTTCTGGAACACAGTTGAGGGAGCACAGCTGCTCCTGGCTAAATATGCTGCACGGGGGTTCCACGTGCACGTCTGTTCTTTTAAAGAGTTGTTTATGCCAATGGCTCTTAGAATTTTCTCAGATTCCACAATAGCGGGAGGCACATGGGGATGTTCAGTGGAGAAACAATGATGGCCTATTCTTTTCATCTTTCTTTGGGGAGCTACTGAGAGAAAACCAAATTGGTCTTACAAAGAAAACCTCAAGGCTTTTAAGAGTGCTGGGCATTGCTTTCATCCTCACTTATTTGCTGACCATGTGAAAGAGAAAGACAAAGCCCACAAGCTCCCCACCATTAATATGCCAGTAAGTTGGTTGGAGAAGTTAAACATGGAGAAGTAGCTACAGCAAAAGTAAATAGATGAGGGTAATAAATATTATGGGTAGAATAATACTTTTCTACACACTTGGGTAAACTGAGGCCCTTCCAAGTCTCCTGCTTTCCTGAGTACTGCCTTCTGAGAATCCCTTGAAGCCCCACCCCTTGGTGTAACTGACATTGCAGTGTGCCTTCCCAGCAGCCATTGCTCTCTTCTTGCTCACAGGATCCTGCTGGTTGTGTAACCACGTGCTCAGCCCAAGGGATGAATCCGGGCTGGCTATCCCACCCCTTTATTGTGAATAATTGATAAAGGGATGCGAGTGTGACAATGAAATTTAAGGAAGTTCAGTGGATGGCTTCAGCTTCAAGGGAAGATTTCCTTTCTGAATAAAAAAAAAAGCAAACAAACAAAAGACCAGTGAGAAGGCTCTTTGGCCTTTTCTACTTTATTTCAAAGGTAGATGCTTATGTTTGAGGAGGTGACACTTTGAGCTGGGATATAGACATACTTATGCCATGAAGGGAGACATTGCCGACACATGATAGATGACAGATTGCTATAATCAAAAGAACCAAAATCAACTTCTATTGAGGTTTCCTAGAAAACAATTCCCGTGTTTGGTTTAATCTGCATATGCTTCTTTTACTTTCGATGATAAACATGGCTAATGTTTTAGTCATCTCTTTTGTTTCTGTGACCAAAACACCTGACAAGAATAACAAAAATAGAGGAGAAAATGTTTATTTGTAGCTCACAGTTTGAGAGGTCTCCATCCATAGATGGGCCAAATCTGTTGCTCTAGGCCTGAGGGGAGGCAGAACACCCAGCAGAAGGGTGTAATGGAGGAAAACAGCTCCGAATGACACTCAGGAAGCAGAGAGAGCAATCTCTCACCAGGGACAAATATATACCCCCAAAGGCACACCCCTAGGGACCCACCTCCTCCAGCCACACCCTACCTGCTTACAGTTGCCTACAGGTAACCTCTATCAGGGAATTAATGCACTGATTAGGTTAAGGCTCTCATAACCCAATCATTTCACCTCTAAACCTTCTGCATTGTCCCACACATGGGTTTTGGGGGGATACCTCATATCTAAACTGCTAACTTTCGTCTTTTGTAACTTCCTGTTTGTGTCTACCCTCCTTACTCTACAAGAATCTTGGAACCTGGGTTCTATTGTAAATAATTCTGATGCCAAGCCCACCCTCATCTCTTTGTCTCACCGAATGCTGCCACTCCTCAGAGGGCACTGGTTCGGTTGCAGCCCTTTCAGCTAATTGTGTCATTCTCCATTCTCCAAATGTCACAGGGATCAGAGGTAAGGATGGCATTATCCTAGATGCCTAGTGCCTGAGTAGACCATTAATTCTCTACTATTATGGGCAAAGAAATCCTTCCTCCTCCTTTGAGAAGGAAAGAGGAAACAGATTGTGATTATACCTGATTATGCCTAATAATAGCTGCCATCTGGCTCAGACATCCTCTACCCTTGCATGTTGTTGCCATGTTCTCTACCCTCCTGGGTAACGCCTTCACATTCCTTTTCTGAAGTCTTTGGCAATTGGTCCACAGGCTTCCCCCTTTCTCTTAATACTGCCAACGGCATAGGTGACTTCAGTATCCATGTGGATGACCCTTCCCATACTAGAGTTCCAGGAAGAGGAGTTCAGACTTTCACTGAAATGGTGCTTTCATCAAGGATAGGCTTGTTAGTAAGCCATCTTGAACATCCAGGTTCACTTCTGGATGATTCCATTCTCCAGTCACTGACAGAGCCCCATAGGTCTTGAATTTTTCCAGGTAGAACTTGGAACAAACCATGCCAGTTGTGTTCTGTCCAAATTTTTGGCACAGAGTTTGGGAGTCAAATGAAATTGGTGTTTTAAGCTATTAAGTCTCAGGATAATTTGTTATGCAGCAATAGCAAGCAGAAATCCTGCAACTGGCTTTCAGAAGAGGGCAATGCATTCAATGATCATTAAAGTCCTCAAGAGAGGACCTCTGAAACAGGGAACAAGACAGAACAGGTCTTATCCAGTAAAACCTAATGAGAATTACTAATTTTTGTACACTACCATTGTGCCAGGTACTGTGCTCAGCTCCAGAACATGACATTGGTATCAAACAAACTCAGGTTCAAATTCCTGCCCTGATGTTTATCAGTTATGATTCGGGGTAAAAAGCCTCATTACATTTCTAAGACTCAGTTTCTTCATCTATAAAATGAGATATCGTAGGATGGTTTTAAAGATTAAAGATAAGATAAATTATATAAGCTGAGTGCTATTGGCATTTAACAACTGGTGTTTACTTTGGATAAATCAAGAATAATATGGTTTTCTGTTTGTCAGCCTTTCAAAGCTATGACCAAAATATCTGACAAGAATAGTTTAAAGGAGGTGAGGTATATTTTAGTTCAGTTTCAGTTCCTGGTTGACTGGTTCCAAGGCAGAAACATCATGGTGGAAGGGCACTGCAGAGGAAAACTGATCCACTCATCACACACCAGAAAGAAAGAGAGAGTCTCTGGATAAGATATAATTCCCAAGGACACATCCCCTAGTGACCTGCTTCCTCCAACCATGCTCCATTTGCCTACAGTTTCCACCTTCTACTTGTCCATTCAAATTATCAATCCATCAAATGGATTAATTCACTGTTGAGATTAGAGTTCTGATGAGCCAATCACTTCCCAAAAGCCCCACTTCTGGATATTGCTGTATTGGGGACTAAGACTTCAACACTTGAGCTTTTTGGGAGAACATTCCAGATCCAAATCATAATAGTTTCTATAAAGAAGAAGTGAGAAATAAAGTAAGCGAAGCTACAGAATCTTAAATATTGGGTGAAGAAGTTTGGAATTTGGGAGAGCTAATAATTTTTTTTCAGTCTAAACAAACAGGTTTTCATCAGTTTAATATTTTAATTTGTGTGGGAGAGTGGCTTGCGTCTACTAAAAATTATATTTAAGGCTCACTTTACTATGTAACAATTTAATTTAAAAATACACAGTTAAGAAATATTTATAAAGTCAAGGGAAGAAAAAAAATATATTAGTTGCCAAGGACTGCCCTCATTCTCTCAAATGCTAATATTTAGCCAGCTTTTTGTTTTAGAAGACTGACTTGGTAACATGTTACAGGATGAACTGAAAGGTGGAACCCCAGAGGAGGGAGGACATTTGGAGTGTTTAAGTTCTCATTACTTATGGGAGGTCATCATGCAACGATACAGGGTAGGTGGCAGGCTGGGTGGGAGAGTTGTGACCTCCTCAAAAGAAGAAGTGACAGGCCTTGGCTATCTGGGACACTCATGGTCAAATTCCCCTCTTCCTCACCCCAACATTTGATCATTAATCATTTCTCCTTTTGCTTGCACTAAAAATAAAACTAACGAAGTGTGACTACTGAGCAAGTTACGCTAAGATGTGTGAGCAATTTTGTCAGAAATATAAATTCTACATATTGCAGTAAAGGAAACATGGAATGTTTGCCAAGTTCTTGTGAGAAATCTCTGTCTAAAAATTGTGCCAGCTCACTAAATATAGAGTTGGTACGAAGAACAGAGCCATCGCGCCTGTTAAACCCATCTTAAACGAGATAATGGGGTTCGGCTGCACTTTATCTCATCAACTGCTTCTACCCCAGGGGAATTAAGAATAAGGTTAAGGGCACCTTTCTTCCTTTGATCCACTGTCTCCCAGTGTCTGTAGCTGCCCCTCCCCACAAAAGGTGCTAGGAAGTATCCATATGGTCTCCCACACCTGGGAAAAGAAGAAATCTCATAGGCAGATGGCTGAAACAAGGCCGAGTACTATCTTTGTATTGTTTAATATTTTTTCTGATTAAAGAACTCAGGGGAATAGAGATACTCTTTGAATGTTCTCATATTATTCCAAGACTTCTGTACCATGGACTTATTTATTTATTTTTTTAAGAACAAAAATTAGGTCTGGTTCCAAGGAAGTAGTCACCTCTAACATTAGAAAGCACTTAAATATGTTTGTAATGGACTGACTTGAAATATGGTGTGTTTAACAGGAAGTGGGAATTAGGTTGGGGAGAAGAGGCATGTGTGTGGTTTTGGATATCACAGTGATTAACATGTGAATCACCTGTATCTGGGAAGGTGAACTGTGTCTTGGGCAAACCTGAAGTTATACACTGCCTTAGATGTAAAAAAGGACATGCTGGTGGAAGAAGGTGCTGGAAAAACTACTGTAGTGGGTTCAACTGTGTCCCTAAAGACATGTCTGAATTCTAACCCAAGTACGTGTGAATGAGACCTTGTTTGGAGGTGTAGTCTTTGATTATGTAATTAAGTTAAAGATCTCAAGATGAGATTACTATGCATGTAGGGTAGACTCTAAATCTAAGGTTGGTGTCCTTATAAGGAGAGAGAGAGAGAGAGAGAGAGAGAGAGAGAGAGAGAGAGAGAGAGAGAGAGAGAGAGAGAGACTCTTGGGAAGTAGAAATTCACTGAGAGAGAAATGGGCAATGGGAAGACAGAGGTAGAGATTGGAGCAGTGCAACTGTAAGTCAAAACATATCAGGGGTGACTAGCAACCACCAGAAGTTGGGATACAGGCATGGAAAAGTTCTCCCTCTGTTTCCAGAAGAAAACATGATGACTTGATTTTGGATTTCTGGCCTCTGCAACTATGAGAGATGCTTTTATGTTGGTTTACACTTCTAGTTTATGGTAATTTGTTATGGCAGCCTCAGGAAGCTAACAGAACCACCCAGAAAAATACACACAAACACAAAGAGGAGATATGGGGCTGAGAGTGGGGACTTTGGTAGGTCTAGAATATGGTAGCATTAGAGTTTAGGGCAATAGAGATACTCTTTAAATGCTCTCATATTAGGCTGCTCAAAAATATGTCTATTCAATAAATTAATTAGGATTGAATATGATAAAATCTCAGTTCCTCAGTTGCACTAGCCACAGTTCAAGTGCTCAGCAGCCGCTGTAGCACACAGTTCCCAAGTGAGACAGCCCAGATAGGAACATTTCCTTCACTGTAGAAAGTTCCACCAGACTGCAGTGCTGTAGAGGGTAACTGCTGTAGGAGCTACAAATCAAGGTCCCATCTTTATGGGGAAGCAGCATGAGTGGGGACCGTGGGCTTCAAATCTGTCTATTCACTCACACCTGCACCAGAAGATAGCAGTTATCGCTGGTGGTGTCACTTTTGATTATGAAGGGACAAAAACAGCAAGGTGTAAATATAGTGCAGCCACCTGTCTCAGGCTTCCTCACACATGCCATCTTCCAAAACAACAAACATATGAAATGATACTATTGATCTGGAATTCTCTCCCAAGCCAACATCCCAAATCACTAGGATAGCAACCATCAAACATGTCACTGTTATCTGTAAATGCTAGGTGAGTCATACCCAGGTGACCATATTTACCCAATTCCCCTTCTTGAATATTCCCAGTTCCTTTAAAATTTAAAGAGGAATATCCCCCCTGGGAACCACTTACCCTGAGTTCTCTTATTGAGAACAGCAGGAGCTCCTTGATGGGCTTGGGAAACTAAGGAAAGGTTTTTAACAGGGGATTGATATGATATACAGTTAATTTCTCCCCAAAGATGAATCTGGCAGTGATGTTACAATGATTTGAAGAGATAAAGACGGGCCGTTAGGTGGTCTTGATGAAAATGGGAAAGAAATTATGCTCTGAATTGCCAAAGCTGTCTTCACTGAGATCCACCTGCTCAGAGCTATCTTTAGCTGCGGCTGGGAACACTTTATCCACATAACCTTTCTCTCCCTCACTTCTCTTCCCTCCAGGTACAGAGGAGGAGGAATCTGCAACATGAACATGAGAAAGTGCATTGTAGAATTATGAGGATGAGCGTGTGTGTGTGTTTGTGTGTGTGTGTGTGTGTGTGTGTGCATGTGCAATGCAGAGAGCAATGCAGAGAGACACAGAGGCAGAGAGAGAGACAAGACAGAGAAAAGAGAATGATTATATCTTATGGGGTGGGAAGGAGTGAGAGGCATTTTTGGTTACAGATAGTTTGAATGGAATCATTCTCCATGGTTTCTTGCAACCTGACCACAAATGCATCATCCCTTTTACTCTAACCCTGCTTTCCTAGAATCACCTACCCTGAGTATGTCGTGTATGCCATCTTTTGTCCCTACCCTACTTCATCTGCTGGGCTATACTTTGTCTTCTCCTTGTGGTAAGTTCCTACTCATTTTAAAGGCCAGCACATCGGTTCGATAGGAAATTTCCCCCATCATTTCCCTTTCCTTTTAGAAGGTATTTCTGCCTCCTCCCCCTCCCCCATTCTAAGTACGTTTGCCCACCAGGCAGAACTTGAGTTAGTTGTATTTGTTATGATTCTTTTTTCATACTTTATCATCAGAATTGATCCCTCAATGCACACCCAGGGAGAACATGCTTCATGGAGGTGTGAGTTGGGTGGGGTTGTCTTTATTTAGGTGGGAAAGGTTAGGCTGGAGGGGAATCTCTCAGTCACATTTCTCATTATTTGCCATATGCTGCTATGCCCTGATTTCATTCAGTGAGGCTCACTGGTCTATAATTTCGAGGTGGCATATCATTTTACATCCAAATAAATTACTCATCATAACCACAGGTCTCTTTCTTCTTCTCACCTATCCACATGTATTTTTCTCCATTAATTCCATCTGCCCCATCCCCATTGCATCCCATCTTAGAAAATGGTACCTCCCTCCACTTAATTGTGTAAGCCAGAAATCTGGGCTATCTACTGCATTTTGTTCCTTTCTCTTTACGTTTCCTGTCATATCAAATCTGTCATTATAATTTATCTATCCTCAAATTCTCTCTTCATTTCATCTGTTCCGCAACCATTGAGAAGAGTCTGTTCCCAGAATACTAAGAGATTTAATATTATTAGTACTATGGCACACCCACCACTATCTTTTTTTTTCTTTCTTTCTTTCCATAAAGTGGCCAGATTGACAACTCTGGAAGATAAGTTGGAGAATTTTATTGCTCTGCTGAATTATTTTAATGAATTCCCATTGTCCTGTGAATAAAATTGAAATTCTGGAACATGGCCTATGAAGCCCCATAAAGTCTCTCCCACCACTGACCCCCAGCTCCTGTTGCTATCCTCTTCCCACTCACTCTGAGCTTCCCTCACTCTGAGTGTCTTTCTTCAATCCAGAGCTTTGCCCAAATTCATCCAATTCAAATGATCTTCCTTCTGCTTGTGGAGAGTTGCTTCTTTCTCAAATATGACTCATGCTTATGGAACTTCCTTAGCCAGGACTTCACTGACCTTCACAACACAGGGTTCTATTTCTACAATTCATTTGTGCCATACATAGGACTTGTCACATTTGTCATGAATTCGGTGACTGGTATGTTTGTTTGACTGTTGACTGTTTTCCCAGTGGACCTTAAGCCCTACAAGGGCATAAATCATGGCTCTCAAGTTCGTTCAGTCACTAGCATGGAGCCTGGTGCAAAGTATGTGCTCCATAAAACACACATTGAATACAATGATTGAGTATTTGGACTCCATTTCCCATTCATTAACTTTCCCAATTTTGCTTATGCTTTAAGACTTACTTCAAAGTCAACTCTGCAGTTTTCTCCAATACCTGTATTCAACATGAGCCCTACATTGTTGTATTTAAAGCATTGATTTTGAGAAGCAATATGTGCTATAATTGAGAGAAGAGTTACCAGTAAGCAGGACTTGAGGGGAATCCTTGCCTAGCATATTTTACCTTTATGATCTACTTGGGCAAACAAACTCTCTGACTTTTTATTTCTTTATATTAGGGGAAATGTCTCTAACTTCATTTATATACAGTACTTGGTGCATTGAAGGAGACTTGCTAAGTGCTATAGCTACTATAACATGGTTCATCATTATATGAATGATTTGAAAGCAAAAAAGTGAACCTTAAATGAAGGCATTTGATGTCTGAACCAGGTCATAGCAGCTTGATATTGGAGAGTATCCCAGGTACTACAGTTGTAAAATCCTGGTGTTAATCCCCAGCTTTAGAACTAATTGGCTGTTACCTTGTGTAACTTTCTTGTCTTTTTGAAGCGTAGTTTCCTGTTATAATAGAAATGATACTATCATAATAGGAGTCTTGTGAGGATTAAATATAACATATACAAAGGTCAAGTCATAACTGCATAAACTACTTTTAACCCTAGATCTATTTCACTCAACCAGGACAGAACTGTGGTTGAAATGAATGTAATCAAATCTGACATGCCTAATGATGCCAGCAGAATTCCTGTCAATTTCTTAAAGCAGCCAAACTTACCAGAACCCGACAAAAAATGATTTTCTCAGATTGATGAATCCAGTGTAAAGGTCTGGGCTTTTTTCCAATGCCTGCCAGTCTGTTCAAGGTAGTAATTTCAGTCATTCTTGCAACAGTTGTGGGTTCAAGGTGAACTCTGGATGGGACTGACATAGTACTAAAACATGGTGTGTTACAATGGTTCTTGATCAGCTGGTAGGCTTGTCTTCTTGGTGGGACCTGAGAAAACTGCAGACAAAACACAAAGCTTTCTTTAAAAAGAATAACAAATACCTGATTCCTCTAGGGAAATATCTTTAATGCTCAATTAATTAAAGAAAAATGTATGGAAAATATTTTAGCATATTTCAAAAGGAGAGGACCTAGGTCTGGTTTGAATAGGGTCCCCCCGCAAGTCATGTCTACCTGAAACTTGAGGGTACAATTTTATTTGCAAATAGGATCTTTGCAGATGTAAAGTTAACATTGGGTCATACTAAATTACGGTGATTCTTAAGTTCAATATAATTAGAGTTACATGATCATAATAATAGATGAAGAAATGTTTGAAAAAAATGATATTTTCATAATAGAAGTACTCAACCAATAGAGTATAGAAAAAAACATACATCAACATAGTAAAAGCCAGATATGAAAAATCCATAGTTAACATCATATTCAAAGTGAAAAACTAAAAGCTTGTCTGATAAGATCAGGAACAAAAAGAATGCCCACTCTTGGCACTTATATTCAACATTGTACTGCAAGTCCTAGCCAGTGCAATTAGGCAAGAAGGCAAGAAGAAGAAAGGAAATATATTCAAATTGGAAAGGAAGAAATAAAATGATTTCTCTTTGCAAGTGACGTGATATCTTTTAGACAGTAATATACAAATATGTTTCTGTATGCTAACAATGAACTACTAAAAAGGAAATTAATAATCCCATTTATAATAGCATTAAAAGAATAAAATTACTTAAAAATAAATTTAACCAGAGAGATGAAAAGCTTATATTCCCAAAACTATGAAACATTGATAAAAGATATTTTAAAAAGACACAAACAAATGAAGAGACATCCCATGTTCATAGATGGGAAGATTTAAAATGCCTGTATTACTTAATGTGATCTATGTATGCAATTCTATTCTCAATAAACTCCCAATGACATTAGTTACAGAATAGAAAAAACAACTCATAAAAGTCATATGAAATGGGCTGGGGATGTGGCTCAAGTGGTAGCACGTTCACCTGGCAAGCGTGGGGTGCTGAGTTCGATTCTCAGCACCACATAAAAATAAAATAAAGATGTTGTGTCCATCTAAAACTAAAAAATAAATATTAAAATTTCTCTCCTTTAAAAAAAAGGTCATATGAAATAACAAAAGGCTCAGCATAACCAAAGCAATCTTGAGAAAGAAGAAGAAAGTTGGAGGCATCACATTTCCTGATTTTAAATATATTACAAAGCTACAGTAATTAAAATAGACATTTGAAAAATATAGTCCAGTGAAAAAGAGTAGAGAGCCTAGAAATAAATTCATAAATCCAAGCATATAAGATCAACTGGTCTTCAACAAGGGTGCCACCAATAGACCATGAAGGAAAGATAATCTCTTCAACACATGATGTTGGGAAAACTGAGACTCTATATGCAAAAGGATGAAGCTGGACCTCCATGTTACATAATCACATAAAGATCAACTGGATTGGATTAAAGACATAAACATAAATTTGAAACTGCTAAATTCCTAGAAAAACATGGCAGGGGGGGGGATGGTGGGGAAGTGCCATATCATTAGTCTTGTGCAATGTTTTCATGGATATGACACCAAAGTGGGATTATGTCAAACCAAACAATTCTGCACAGCAAGGGAAGCAATCAATGGAATAAAAAGACAACCCACAGAATGGGACAAAATATTTGCAAATCATTATATCTAATAAAGGGCTAACATAAAAGTGTACAAGTAACAAAATAACTCAACAGCAATAGAACAAATAACCCAATTTAAAAATGAACAATGTGGATAGACATTTCTCCTAAGACATACAAATGGCCAACAAATATATGGAGAGTGTATCAGGAAAATGCAAATTGAAACCTCAATTAGGACCCACCCCTGTTAGAACAACTATTATATAAAAAATGATTCACAAATGCTGAGAAGAATGTGGGAATTGGAACTCTTTTAAAAAATTTTTATATGTTCTTTTTAGTAGTTATACATGACAGCAAAATATATTTTGACATAATATATACATGGAGTATAACTTCTCATTTTTGTGGTTGTTCATGATGTGGAATTACACACGATGTGGAGTTATTTGTGTATTCAAATATGAACATAGGAAAGTTATGTCTGATTCATTCTACTGTCTTTCCTATTCCTATCTCGTCTCCTTTCCCTGCATTTCCCTTTCTCTAATCCAGTGAACTTCTATTCTTCATCCCCCTGTGCCAGTTATTGTGAGTTAACATCTATCTATCAGTGAGAATATCTGGCCTTTGGATATATTTCACTTAGCATGATAGTCTCCAGTTCCATCCACTTACCAGAAAATGCTATAATTTCATTGTTCTTTATGGCTGAGTAATATTGCATTGTGTATATCTACTACATTTTTGTTATCCACTCATCTATTGAAAACCACCTAGGTTGGTTCCAAAAGTAGCTATTGTAAATTGAGCTGTCATAAACATGAATGTGGCTGCATCACTGTAGTATGCTCATTTTAAGTCCTTTGGGTATAAACTGAGGAGTGGAATAACTGGGTCAAATGGTGGTTCCATTCCAAGTTTTTTGAGGAATCTCCAGACTGCTTTCTTGAGTGGTTGTACCAATTTTCAGTCCCACTAGCAACATGTGAATACCTTTCCCCCAACATCCTTGCCAACATTTATTGTTACTTGTATTCTTGATAATTGCCATTCTGACTGGAGTGAGATGAAATCTCAGTGTCGTTTTAATTTGCATTTATCGAATTGCTAGAGATGTTGAACGTTTTCTCATATCTTTGTTGACCAATTGTGAGAAATTGGAACTCTCGAACAATGTTGGTGTGAATGGAAAATTTTGAGTCCACTCAGTAAAACAGTATGGTAGATACTCAAAAAAATAAAACTAATATATGATCCAGCAATTGTATCCTGGATAGATAGCTAAAAGAATTGAAATCAAGGTCTTGAAAATGTATCTGTGCACTCATGTTCATTGTAGCATGATTCACAGTAGTAAAGATATTAAAACAACTAAATTATCCATCAACAGATCAATGGAGAAAGAAACTGTAGTCTACACATACAATAAAATATTATTCAGCCTTCAAAAGAAGGAAATCCTATCATTTGTGACATGAATAATCCTTGAAGACATTAAACTAAGTGAAATAAGCCATTTACAGAAAGATGACTATTATTTTACCTAAATGTGGTATCTAAAGTAGTCAAAATTATAGAAACAGAAAATAAAATGGTGCTTTCTAGAAGATGGGTGTTGGGGGCGGGGGTTGTTGTTTAATGTGTATAAATTTACATTTATACAATAAGTTCTAGAGATCTTCTGAACAATCCAGTGTCTACAGTTAACAACAGGGTGTTATGCACTTAAAAACTCAAGAGGGTGGATCTCATTTTAAGTGTTCCTATCCCACACCCATAAGTGTGCACGCGCATGCACACACACACACACACACACCCAAAAAAATGGACACAAGTAAACTTTTGGAGGTGATGGATGTGTTTATTATCTCAAGTGTGGTGATGATATCAGGAATATATGCATATGTCCAAACTCATCAAATTTGTATTCATTAAAAATGTGCATTTTAAAAATATCAATTGTAACTTAATAAAGCTATAAAAATGCTGATGAATTAATGTCACAACAGGAGAAACAGGATAACTGTAACAGTGTGGTCATCAGTTGTAACTGATGGCAGTTCCCCTCAACTCTCCCTGGCTGATCTTACCACCCCAGGGTTTCTCTGCTGCAGCCATGTGGGGGAGATGCAGGACTCATTGCTCCCAAGCACTGTAACCTGGGAAGTTTATGGTGACAACATCTTATGGGATGACTCTTGACCAAGGCAGGATCCCAAAGTAGAGGACTCTCAGAGTCACAGGCATAATCCTGGGGCATTTTCTGCACAGCTCTAGAGCTGTCCTTGCCAGTTAGAACCCCCAGCACCACAGAGTGAATCAGCTGGATAGCCAACCTTGGGGTGGCTTTCTTCCTAGTCCTCACTCTTTTTCCTGAGGGTCACTTTCTCAAATAAACTACCTGCACTCAAGCCCTTGTCACAGGTCCTGCTTCTTGGAGAATTCAGACTGAAATACAAGGATAATCACTGTTTTGCCCTGAAAAAAAGAAAAAAAAACATGTAAATTTATGTAAAGTGCTGAGGCTGGTGCCTGGAACATAGAAAGCATCCAGTAAAGGTTAGCTGTTTTTTTTCTGAGCTGGAATGTTCTGGAAGATAAATTTGCAATAGGCCATCATCAATCTCTCTTGCTAAGTGTTGAGTGGACACAAGACAGTAAAACTTGCTGGAGGTTTTTCAGCATCAACCCCCAGCTTCATTAACACAAGTGGGGCTATAATGGCAGGAACATGATATCAAATTCCACTCCCCTTATGACACCCACTCAAAACCCTGAATCCAAGAGCTAAAAGTGAAATAGTACTGTTTCTCAGCCAGAGGGAAAAGAGAATAACAGCATGTGTCTTGTAAACTTAACAAATGTAATCACAGTAATTGAGCAGCCCAGGAAATAATTTGGCCAGCATAATTATATTACAAATTGCATATTGCACAATTAAACAATTGCGTTTTGGTCACAAATGAACCTCCAAATATACAATTTATAGTGAAGTGGAGATGTAATTTAAAATGAGAAAAGAAAAGCAAAGACTCAAAAATTCATTTACATGTATAACCATATTGGAAGGTGTAGAGAAAGTAATAGAGAAAAGATTAGTGTTTTGTAAGAAAAAAAATACAACCGAATTGAATGACTATTGCCAAATATTGTATAAGTACTTTACCACTGTTTGATTCTTCAACCTGCAAGGAAACCCTAAAGACTCATTCCTTATTTTAAGTAAAATTCCTGTATTACAGGTTCTTGACTTTGGCTCTTAAGCTGGGTTAATAAAGTTCTGAATTTGGTGGGAAAATCCATTATCCAATCATCAAAACACAGGAGGAATCATATTATTTATTCTTGTTTAAATATACATATATATTAATATACACATATTAAATATAATAGTTGCTATATGCAAGAGAAATAAAATTTCTTTTCTCACTGTTCTACTGAAGTTTTCTGGGAATTTGATCATTTTGTCTGATTCTCACTCAATATTTACTATGGCTATATTTACTATTTAGGATGATCCAGCTTTCATTTTAGGGGGCCCCACAGGGAACTTAATAGACATGATCCTCCCATGACAAAAATGTTAGATGTGAGAAAATAGGTATAAATAATTCATTAAAGGATTGTAAATGTGCAAAATACCAAGAGGTAAGAGCATAGACTACCATGCATGAAGATAGCCTGATGGAGGGAGAGGGCTGGATTAGAGAGAGAGGCTCTGAGGGGAACTGAGGAGGCCCAAGAAATCTAGGGCTCTTCTCAGAGACAAAATTTGACTAAATATATTTTTTTTTCAATCAGTAATGGGTAAAGGGTCTTATTGCCTGTGGACTCCAAATTCTAACTCCTGGTTCTGATGGGAACCATTTCAAGGCCACCAAAGCAATTAGAGAAAATATCTCCCCGCCCCCCCGCCACACAAAAAATCTTCAAAATAGAACAGTTTCAGTGGTTTCAGGACTAGTTCTATAAAGAATTCTGGGTTTATCTCCTGGAGCGCTAGAGATTTAGTATATATAATGTATTGGATTTTTGATAAATGTGATTAAAAAGAAACTCAGACTCTCTTTGCTCAGCACTTAACAGTTTAGCGGTAGGATAACACCAGATACTTTTAAAAAATCAACAAAATAATACACATTGTTTCTCAACATTTTTTGAGTTTTTTACTGTGTACCAAAGTCTCTGTTGAGAGCTTTATAGATGTTGACCTGCTGAATCCTCCTAACAGTCCCTATTTTTATTTTGCATATGGCATTGCTGAAGCTTAGACAGGATAAATTTATTCAGGACCTCAGGTAGTGAGATAGCTGGTACTGAACCCAGTGTCTTTCTGACCAAATAAATAGGTGCTCACTAGCATTTTTCTATCATCACCATGAGATGGATCCTCAGTCTCTAGTTTGTTATTTCTAGGCTTGATCCTCAAAGTATGTTCCCCAGAACAGTCGGCTTCACCTGGGAACTCGATAGAAATGCCTGGCTACTAATTTTGGAGGACTTGGGGTAAAACTTGAAAAACTGAATTTAGATAAACCCTTGGGTGAGTCAGAAGCTGGTTACAGTTTGAGAGTGGCTGATTTAGGCAAATGTGGGAGGTTCTGCAATGCCCTCTGTTTGTTTAGGATGTGACAGTCTCAGACAACGAGGTAAATATGGTTTATTGCCTCATGATGGGACAACTAAAGTCACAGAAAATTGATTCTTCATTCAACCTGCAGATTCATAGCATTTTGTGGGTCTAAAATTTCTCTCTTCACTGCCTTCCCCACACTAATGTATACTTATCTTTGGTCCCTGAGGTTTCTTAATTTTGATTCACATCATCTTGCCTTTTAACACAGATTAACTCATTAAGAAAGTTTCTCTCCTCCTGTTAAGGTCTTGGTTTTTGTTATATTCAAGTGTGTGTTTCTTAGCTGGGAAATATGTCAGATCCACCATTAGAATGTGAAAATCTGATGTAATCCAGGGAAGTGAAGACTTTCTAAGGAAACTTAATGAATCCTTTTCTTTGCAATATGGAAGGGAATCAACGTCACAGGGAAGAAATGAGTAATAAAAACAAAGGAAGCAAACGGCCTGATGATAAAGGCAAATACTAGATATATGGAATTAGTTTTTCTCATAAAAAATAAATCAAATCTGATTGAGATGGACAGTCACTGCACAAGTGGCATGTCCTAAGTTGTTCCTATTGGTCAGTCTCTCTTTCAGGTAAATACTTACCTGAGACTCAGCTTTACAGGACTCATGGGTCATATAAATAAGAAAGAATTTCTAAGATGGGTTGAATAGATCATTGCATCTATGCTGATACAAACTCTGCAAAATAGTCTTTGAATTAATTTAGAAGATGCTGTGTGCTTTTCTCCATCTTGGAGATTTCAGAGCACATTTAACACTAAAGAGAAGTGCTTTGGTACATGAGCTGTTTGAGAATTTCTCAATCTTATTTTATTTTAGAACCATTTGTAAACAAAATCTCTTAATATTCTGGAAATGTACTCTTCTCAAAGTCTTTGTTACTTGAACACCAAATGGTTCTGGGTACATTGAGGACAGCATTATCTTTCATATCCAACTCATAAATTTGACATTTGGTGGTTGGTACCATTCTGTCTCATTCTCTGGAACAAACAGTGGTCCTAAGGTGTGGTGCATGGAACATGAATTGGATTTCCTGGGCAGAACCACTGAAACAAAGAAACTGAATAAGTGATTCATCTAATATTTTTGTGCTGTGTGGAAAGTTTCTTCACTTCTTCTATTGGATGAATCTCTCACAGGTAGTTTTCTCTTCCATGATGCAAAGCATTTCATGATTGACACCTTCCATGAGATATTCTTTTTTGTCATGCCTGACTTGGAGATGAAGGTAAGGAAACTCAGCCTTAACTGGAGGAAACATCAGTCATAGAGGCAGCAAACAGGATTAGAAAAACAATGAAGTTGGACTAATCTTATCTCAGTCTCTTAATTCTTGGCATTGCGATCATCAGCTACAACCTCAATACTTATCCTTTGCTGAGTCAGTCTTGCTAAGGAACATCTTAATCTAGTCTGTGGCTTAACTGATGCATCTTCCTTTTCATCACTCAGCATCTCCATGACAGGTAATATTTTTGTCCCTTAAACACACGATCCTCTCTTTCTCTTTTTGCTGGATATACTTCTGCTCCAAACACTTTGCTTTTCCCTTTCCTCTCAACTCCATTCTTCTAAACACTTCTGTTTAGACATGACTTTCCTCTGGAAAGCCTTTCATATTTGTTGGGGGTTATTTTTAGTTCTAAGTGGTAGAAACCAAATCTGGCTTATTAAGCAGAAAAGGATATTACATGGTTCATAAAATTTTGGAGCATGCTGGCTAATCAAGCTCAAGGCTTATTTCCAGAGACTGTGCCCCAAGCCCTCCTGTAGGACTCATCCAATGAGGGAACAGCCACTGATTACATCACCTAGCCTTGAGTGTTAGATATGGACTACAGCCAGAAATCTGACTTGACTGGAACCCTGATTACCACCAGCATTCACACAAAACCTGAGCCAAGAACCTGACTTTCCAACCAGAGCAGCACCAATTTGAAGGCCAAGTATTTCCATGTGGGGCCTTTGGATCTAACTGTTCAAAGTTAAATGGAACAATACAAAATGGCTTTGGATTTAATTCTAAATCCAAGTCTCTCATACGTGTGTCTGAGTGGTGTGGTTTTTAAGGAACATTCTAGGTCCCACTGCAAAAGAGGCTGGGGAGGCAAGTTTTCTGGGAAGTTAGATATATAAACCTAGAAACTTCATGTAGATTTGAAAAAGGACTCAAAGATTCTGGGCTACCATTTAAAACTACAAATATGCATTACCCACTTCCTAGTTTTATATCTAGGTGTCCCCTCAGCCCACTTGTCTCCTCCCCCATATTATAATTGGTTCTCTACCATTTTAAAACTCTCTCCAGACTATCTCTGAGAAGAAGGAACTGAGAGGTATGAGTTTCTTTTTATTCACAATTTTATTGCCAGTCTCCAGCTTAGTATTGATCTGCATACAGTAAGTATGCAATAAAGATATGTTGAGAAAATAAATTTGATTCAATTAATCTAGACTTCATTAAGTTGGCATCCAAGGAAACTTCATCTCATACCTTCTGCATCCATCTTATTACGACTCAGCCATAGCCTTGTACTGAATTTTTTCAGCTTGCACTCAATTCTATGATTAAGGTGAAGAAAACTACTTTGGGTTTCACCTCTGTTGATGAGTTTGGCCCCAGAGCTCTGACAAGCAATTGCTAGCTCTGTGTTCTTGGAAGCTTTGCCTTTGTGTTCCAACCACAATGGAGCCTATTCCCACCCAGAGAAATGACACAGGGAAGGAGCAATTCTCTCTCACCTGCCTAACTTTCTCATTTTTCTAGATTTGGAAACTTTGTTCCCACCCTGATAGTTTCTCTTTTAAAATATTTTTTAAATTGGTTCTAATTAGTTATACACAACACCAGAATGCGTTTCTTTTCACTATACACAAATGGAGCAAAACTTTTCATTTCTCTGGTTGTATAGGATGTTGAGTCATTAGTTTCTCTTGATCATGTCATTCCTATTCTTATTTGCCTTACACATTTGGATAGGCTTCACAATTAAGTTTGCTCCTATAGCTCCAGGTCTGCTAGCTACCTCTAGTTCCTTTTTTCTCGTCCTAGCCCTACACAGAGAGCTTAGCATTCCTCAAGATCAGATGAGGTTGCGTGGAAGAGTATAGCATTTCATTTTGGTCTCACTGAATTTGAATTGTGGGTGGAATACCCCAGTGAAAATGCCAAGTAGGAAACACTGATCTTCAGCTCATGCATAAAATCACAGCCAGAACTGAAAATTGGAGTCACTGGCAAAGGAGAGTAGATAGAGTACACGATTCCAAAGATCTAATGTAGAATGAGAAGAGAGGCAGGAACCAACTCAGCCTGTTTGTAATCCAAGAAGAGCTGGTTCAAATGGGAAAGCCAGATTGTGAAATAGATGGCCAGCTCCATTCCTTGAGGCTTGGAATATCATGGTAGAAGAGTATGCAGGAGGAGACCATCTGGGAACATGGCACCAGGAAGCAGAGAGACAGCTCTCTTCAACAAGAGCAAATATAAACCCCAAAGACATGCCCCCAGGAACCTGCCTCCTTCAGTCACACCTTATCTGCCTAAAGTTATTATCTAGTTAATCCCTACAAGTGGATTAACACACTGATTAGTTTAAGGCTCTCAGAACCCAATCATTCCACCTCTAAACATGTTTGCATTGACTCATACATGAGCTTTTGGGAGACACTTAATAGCTAAACCTAACAATCCCAGATTTTTTTTTCCAGTGATTCACAGTCCAAGTTTCCTGGGAAGGCATACATGTGATATTTCTCGTGTTCATCTTATTGAAACTTCACAACGTCCTTGAAAGGAAGCAAGGAAGATTTCCATTATAAAACTAGAAAATGTGATTTACACAGGTAAATTTATTCAAGATCACTCATCTATCAAATGGAAGAGAGGAGATTTAAATCTAAGTTCTTGCCAAAGTCCAGACTATTTTCACTTTTTAATGTTGTCTTTCAATAAGACCTGAAACTCATTTTAAATGAGTTTTTGCCTTTTATTATGTCTATATTTTCATCCAGGTCATTCCTAGTTTTGGTAAAGACATAAAAGCTTTAAGATATGGTTCATTCTGCTAGTCCTCAGGATTTAGTCATAAGAGTCAACTGAGGATAAAAGAGAAGTTTGGAATAATTCCTATGTATGTCAAAATCTCTGGAAAATGCCAAAGGTTTTTAAGGCTTTATGTGGTTCACAATGAGAAATGAGAAAGATAAGACTAGAAAAAGAAACCTCAGCTAGAAAAATATTTGGCCTATTTTATGTCTCTGGATCCTGTGTGGCTTTTCATCTAGATTACTTTCTCACATTGCTCCAATTTCCCCTCAGCAAATCCAAAGTAAGAAGTGAAGTAGGGAAGTACAACACTTCTACAAAATAAAAATTAACACATAGCTGAGAAAAATAAGAGATATCTTAAATAAATGAAAGATCTTTATAGATAACAATATCATTAAGATGTCAGTTATCCTCAAATTGCCAAATAGATTGGATGGATTCCCAATTAAAATTCAACAGTTCTTTTAAATTTTAAAAACCTGTCTTAAAATTTTTATAGACATGTAAATAACCTAAAATAGCCAACAATAAAGTTTGTGACTTATTTTACCAAAATCAATACTTATAAAATTATACTGAGACAGTGTAATAAGGGCATATTGGCATAAGCCTAAATAAAGAGATCAATAGAACTGAAGAGAGTGTCTAAAAATAGGACCACTCTTATACAATCAATTATTTTTCGACAAAGACTTCAATGCCATTCAATAGGTAAAGGAGATTTTTAATAAATGGTGTTGGGATGACCAGATATGTCTATGGAGAAGTAAATCTTAAGAATGAAATATCATATGTGAATCTATTCGAGATGGACCATAAACCTCAGAGTAGAAGCAAAAGTCATATAGCATTTAAAAGAACATATATGAGGCTATTTTCATGACCTTAGAGACTATTTCTTAAATAAGGAACAACAAACATGAACAAGGAAGAAAAATTGAACTTTATCAAATTAAAAAACTTCAATAAGAACAATATTAAAAATATGAAAGGACCTGAGATAAAATGTTTACAGAGCATTTATCTGGTGAAGAATTTGTAGATAGATAAACAAGCTCCTATAAATCAAAAATCAAAAGACAACTAAAAATTGGCAATGATTTTTATCCCTTTGATAAGAGAAATTGCCAAATTTCCCTTTTTGACATATGAAAAAGTACCTAACATCATTAATCATCAAAAAAGTGTCAATTAAAACCATCTAGAGTCACTACTGTGTCTCCAGATTAGTGAGAGTGTTGAACAATGGAAACTGTACACTGTAAGAATAACTTTGAGAAATTAGCCATTTCCACTTAAACATGCACCTACTGATCAATCAGATACATTGTGAGAGAAATGTGTGCATCTATTGTCTACACAGGACTTGCCTAAGGGTATTTGTAGCCTCTTTATTCACAATAATAAAGTCAGACCTCTCCTCCACCTTATATAAAAATTAATTCAAAAAATAGAAAAGGCCTAAATATTGTGCTAGAACTATAAAACTCGAAGAAAACATATAGAAATCTTCATTAGCACAAATAGACAATGGTTTTGTAGGCCTGACATCAAAAGCATAAGCAATGAAAGAAAAAAATACAAGTGTAATTTAATTAAAACTAAAAAATTTTGTGCTTCAAAGGATACAATCAAGAAAATCTATGGGGTGGGAGGAAAATATTAGCAAATCATATATCTGATAAAGGCCTAGTATCCCTAATACATAAAGAACTCATAATTAAAGGAAAGACAACACATTGCTTAAAATGGACAAAAAATTTCAATAGATATTTCCCTGAAGGACATGCAAAAATAAACAATATGGACATGAAATTATGATCAACATCATTAGTCATTAGGGAAATAGAAATCAGAACAATAATGAGATGCCATTTCAGAACCACTAAGAGAACAATATTTAAAAACACAGAATAATGAATATTGGCCAGGATATGAAGAACTTAGGCTCCTCATACATCATACATTGTTAGTGGAATGTAAAATGGTGTAGTTGCTTTGGAAAATACTTGAACACCTCCTCAAAATGTTAAAACATAAAACCCAGGAATTCCCCTTTTAATTATACTCCCAAGAGAAATAAAAGTACACAGTCACATAAAAACTTGTACACAAATGTTCACAACAACATTATTCCTTAGAGCCAAAGGTGGAAAAATTCAAATGTCCATCAACAGGAGAATGCATCAACATTTGTGATATATCCACACAATGGCATAGTACGTAGCTACTAAAAGAAAATTAGTACTGATACATGCTGCAACATGTATAACACCAGAAAATGTTGTGGCAAATTAAAGGAGTTAGGCACAAAAAGTCACATGTTGTATCATTATATTTCATGAAATATCCAGAAAAAATAAGATAATGGAAAGTAGATGATTTCCAAGGGCTGAGAAGATAACTAAGTAGTGACTGCTACTGGGTTAAGCAGTTTATTTATTTATTTATTTACTTATTTTTATTGTTGTTGTTTTGGGGATTGAACCCAGAGTCAATTTACCACTAAGCTGTATCCCCAGCCCATTTTAGTTTTTATTTTGAGATAGGGTCTTACTAAGTTGCCCAGAGCCTAGCTGAGTTGCTGAGACTGGCCTTGAACTAGCAGTCCTCCTGCTGCTTCAGCCTCCCTAGTTGCTGAGAGTAGAGGCATGCACCACGGTGCCTGGTTATGTGATTTATTTTTGAAGTAATGAAAATGTTCTAGAATCAAACTGTGATGATGGTTGAACAACTTTGATAACACATGATAACCATTAAATTGTGCATTTTGAAAAGGTAAATTTTTTGGTATGGAATTGCATATCAATTAAATAAAAGAGAAAAAAAACATCATGTTGAATGAAAGATGTGAGGTACATGCTATGTGATGTCATTTATTTGAAGTTCGAGAACAGAAAAAACTATTCTATGGTGGGTGATCCAAGTCAGAATATCTCAGAGGGTGGACACTAACAATAAGAATACACTAGCAAATACAAAAGAGCCTAGAACTTTATGGGTGATAAAATGCCCTTTATTTTTAATCTGAATAGTGGTTGCGTAGATGTGTACTAGTCTAAAACTTCATCAGGCTGTGTATTTGAGATCTCTGTGCAAAATTTTATAAAGAAGAATAAATGAAAAGAAGACAAAAGAAGCAGATTTATTTATTTATCCAAATAAATGTACCCATTGAGAAGTGACTGTATGCTATTTACTGTTGAGGTTTGAGGACACAGCAGTAAAAAATTTTAAAAAAAGGAGAAGAAAAGAAATCCCTGCACTTACAGAGCTTTCACTTTAGTTACAGGGTAGTGATGGTGGTGGAGCCAAATATATAAGTTTTAAAGTAAAATGCAGACTCTATATGGTGGTGACTTTTGCTATTGACAAAATAAGGATATTAAGAGGGTAGAGGGTTCTAAAAGAGGAGGAGTAGGTAATTTTAAACAGTGTTTAGAGAAGGTTTTGAGTAAGGACTTGATACTCAGAGTAGGTAAGGGACTGAGCCAAGGACATAAAGGGGGAGAGAAGGACAGGTCGAGGCAGCACATGCACAGAACGTCAGATGTCACATGGCGGGGCGGGTGGTGTGAAGAATGATGAAGAGGTCCCCCGTGTGGCCGGAGTAGAGTGTGAGGTCAGAGTGCTCATAGGGAAAACAATCAAAGAGGGCATTTAGATGATAAGGAGGACATTAAACCCTATTTGGGGGAGATGGTATTGGTGTGGAGATATATCATGGTCTTACCCAGTAAGGACTCACTGTTGGCAACTGGTGGCATCAAGATGTGGAATGTCGACCCAGGAGTCAGTAATTATATCTGGGACCTCCAGAAGGAAAAGAGGATCCCAGGATCCAAGTAACTGGGGCAGATGACTATGTCAATGAGAGCACTCCAGGCGAATGAGGTGGGTCAAGTGGGGCTGCGAATCTTCTGCTTTGGTATATAAGTCCCTATGCAATGTCCTTATTTTGTCCTTTTTAACTTGAAGAGCCTAAAATATTGACCATCCAGCCAAACTGTGATCTACAGAATTCACCAAGAATTGTGATCAAATAGTGTGGAAGTGATTGATAATGAGCTAGGAGAGAAATTAGGGAAATCTTTCAATAGTGAAAACGTAAAATCATAAAGTCATTAACTGCAACAGAAGAGTGGATGAAACAGTTTCATACTATAAGGTTGAAACCTAGAGCCTGGGTTCCCTCTGTTCCATGCTTTTAAATATTTTAATATTTTTAATCCTGCAGAGAGATTGACCTAGGAGTGGCAAAGGTTATTACCAGGAATAAAAAATATAGTTTCAAATGAGCTTTTAAAAGTTATTGTCTTACCTTTATCATTATGGAGGTATAAATGGTTATTGTGTTGAAGGAGAATTTAATAGACAATTTGAAAACTATAAAAAGATTAAGTACATAATCAATAGTGGACCATCAATGTTGAATTCTGAGCAAGTTTAAATGTAGGTCGGAGACCCACTTTTCCTATGAAACTATTCTAAGTGTCCTTGGTTTCATCTCTAATGTCTTGCACAGAAGTAAACTTGCCATGCAAATTACTCATTGCCTGAAGAAACTGGGGCCACAGGAAGCTAAAATTAGAAACACCATCCAAAGAATTGTTGTGAAATATTTCAAACAACTGATGCTCCCCTCCATCATAGTCATGGCAGGGAACAGAAGAAGACGATGGAATAACTTTTAATGGCTGGATATTTTTCTGAGCTACTTCATTTTTAAAATTAGCCCCAACAGTTGCTTCAAGTCAGTGGGAGACAGCATGAATGGTGAAGAAGGTTGAATTTCAAGCAGAATGCTGGTCTGCCATTTTCAAGCAATGTGATGTTAGGTAAGGTACTAACCCTCTTTGAACCAAAGTTTCCCAAACCACGGAAATGGATATTTCTAAAATGCAGTGGGTTATGGTGAAGAGTGGAAAAAATGTGTGTAAAAGTTTTTAGTGCTGTGTCTGGCATGTGTGGGTACCATACTTTAGAAGGTGAACCTCAGTTCTGTACCCAGCTAGTTCCCTGATCCTCAGACCACACTCTCTTGGGGATATGCCTTTTCTGAATCAGTTTACAGAGTCATGAAAAAGAGGCATTTTGTCAAAACATTCCAAATGACTATGCATTGTTTAAGCAATAAGGTAGCAAAATTAACTGGCCTCTATGGGAATAATTCAAAATGTTATATATAGACACTTGATTGTTTGTACTCATTTTATTCCTTCTAAAAGTCAATGAGCCAAAATTCCAATAAAGAGTGCCAATACTGGATGCGTATTAGAGAGCCCCTGTTCCATTTAACAGCATTGACATGCTTTTTAGCAGCATCCTCTGTCATTCTCCAAATCATTATATTGAGCTAATAGGCCATCATTTTGTAAGGCTCTGTGTATATGTAGATCCTTAATTTTTGTTGAGAGAAACATCCAGATCTTTATGAATACCTTCTTAACTCAGTTGAGATTCATCAACTTCCTAGGCAGCTCTGTTGCTGAGAGCTAACAGCGTTTTAAACTGTCATTAAAATTTGATCTTCCACTGTATGGTCATTTTTCATAAGGAAACAAAGCTTTCATTATGTCACAGGAATTCTGCACACCTCAATAATGAGCCATGAACAGCAAATGCCCATTGAAATGTGAATCCTCTGTTAGGCTTATTTCCTAGCTGAGGGGTTTGTTCTCAGAAACTAGCCTCATAATCACCTGAAACTCAAATTTCTGCTTCAGCAAAATAAAGTTTTACTGCAATGGGATGGAAAGTCTGGGACCCCTGGCTTCAGCGACTGAAACTGACCCAGATCTTCCTACCCTTTGCCTTATTGGTTGTGTGATCTGGGATAATTAGCTGATGCAGTACCCCACCCTCCTAGAACAGGGTTCATATTCTATAGAATCAAGGAGAAAACACTCAAGGTTGGTGACAGAATGAGCCCAGACTGTCTGGAGAAGTCGTCAACTCATAGCCCTAAACCACCTTTGAGGAGCTTGCTTACACATTTCGTGGTCTTGCTTTCACACCATTTCCTCAAGCAGCTTTTCATCCATGTCTTGACTATCATCAACACGTCACCTTAACAGATTCAATCGATGTGTCCAAAAAGCTACCTTAATGTTTCTTTAAAAAGGCTTTGTTTTCTTTGGCAAACACATATTTACCCACCCAATGTTTTTAAAACATTAGAGAGAATGCTCAACATCTTAAATTTTGAGATCTCAAATTAAAGTTCTGGTTTCTGGCTTTTCTTGAGAAGTTACAAGGCTCAGGCAAGTTTGGGATGGTGGTCCTGCTGACTACTACCATGATGCCCCAATGAGTAGTCACTCTTTTGATGGGACAAGGGCTACTCCAGACCTACTAGATCCCACCCATTCCTACTACATAGCTCACTTATGTCACCTGCTCTTGTAAACCTTTGTGACTCCCCATTTAAATATCCCAGATAGGCTGGTGCTATCAAGCATAGCAGATTGGTACCAGGATCACACAGAGAGGTGTACAAAAATTATTGAACTTAAAATTAAAATTGTAATACTTAAGCAATAAAAATTAACCTACCTGGATACAAACACTTGCTTATATGTTCACAGAGTTTCTGATCTTATAAATAATAGGTAACATCTATTTAATGCTATGCATTAACCAGATTCATTTACTTCATGTTTGTGCACATATGAAGACTACGTTGACCCGTCCCCTAGCACCTGGGTGAGGTTCTGTGATTGGTTTGGTGGGTACCTGATGCATGCTATCACCAGGTCTGGTCCTTAAGCAAAACTTCCAGATATAATTCTCCTCTTTTCTCTGTTTATGGAATCTTCCATCCTATGAATTAAAGATGACGGCATTCCGAATAGAAGGTACCAAATAGAGGCAGATTCCTGAGTCATTACTAGAAGAACTGCCACCTGGCAAGGATCATTAGTGCTGAAGAAATGAACTTTGATTTGGAAGAGCCACTGAAATTGGGCACGTTTTGCAAAACTGGTAGTTGTCATGACTAATAGTCTCACTATTATTCTTCTCTTGGCATTTGACACATAGAAACTCAATCCTCATGGATACTTGGTAAATTCTCTGTTTTTCCATCTTATCAATGAGGAAACTCAGGCATTGGGAGGTTAGTAATTTGGCCAAGGTCACAGGATTCGTCAATGGCAGGGCCAGGAGCTGAACACAGGCTGACTGGCTCCAGTCTCACCATTGTCCATTCTGGGTGTCAACAAATTTCCACTCAGCATGTGTGAAGGCCCTCACGTGAAGCCAGGTGCTAAGGATGCAAAGTCAATAAACACACAGTTCTTATTCTTAAGGAGCTCACATTACAACAGTGGAAACAGCCATGTATAGGAATTCAATAATTTTCTAAGCTTTTGGATCTGCCAGACACTTTGCAGGGGAAGAAAGTCGTCCATGACAAAAGGCAGTAAAGGTCAGGTTAGGATGGCAACATGGAGGAGGGAGGGAACCATGTCACACTGGGAAGATGGGGACACATCCTGTGGGAGACTGCCACCCATGGCTTTCGAGGCTACTTAGACTTTTGCCAGTATTAGATCAATTCTAGGTTGTCTCCAGAGCTGCTAGATCCCACCCACTAGAACAAACAGGACACACCTCTTTCTTGTATATACAACCTGAAGCCCTTCCCCCCCTGACTGGAGCCTCCTCTTTGTTATTTTAGGAGCAGAGACTGAGAACAATTAAAAAACCATCAATTACTGTAAATAAACTTGACAGTCAATATCCCTTATGATACCATAAACCCATGAAACCATTGACTCGCTCGCAGGTGAATAATTCTCTACAATCAATGATGACAATAATGCTTTGCTAAATTTAGAACCATCAAAATAAACATACAAGTACATAGGGTCAAAACCATTCCTCATATCCACCAGGGAAATTTTCATCAAGTTAATGTGCCATGATAAAGCAAAAACAAATGGGGAAAAAAAAATCCACTTCTCCTTGAAATGTACCTTTTTTTTTCCCTCCCTGTAGAGAATTCTAGAATTATTTTATTTTTTTCCTAAACTGAATGATATTCTGTGCAACAATGATATTACCTGAGAAAAATGATCACTAGTCAGCATAGTACAGAGTCACTGCTTTTAAAATATTCGTGAGGGAGTTCAATTACCTTTAGTATCCCATGACTTTAGCTTGGTTATTGCAGCAATTATTTGTATTCCTTAGTTTTTGCTATTTTCTTCATTTTATAGGTTTTGGTTGCATTTTGGATATTCTACCTCTGAAATATATAGTGTTTTGAAATGTCTTTTTTTTGGCAGTGGGATTTATAGTAAGCTGAAATTTTATATGACCTTATATATTCAAATATATATTATCATTCAAATCTATGCTACTAGGTACTCTGCGGAAGAGGGAGGCCAGAGACATGTGAGTTCTAATACCGTCTCTGCCCAGTTCTCCCCTGTACATCCCTGAACTTAGTTTACTGGTTTATGAGATGAAGTTAGTAATAGAATCTTCCACACAATGTGGAAAAGTACAAATGAATGACAGGGCACAGGTTCTTGGAGTGAATGTAGACAAGAATGAGCAGAGTAAAGATGGCAGGACATCTAGACGTGGGTTGAAGGGACAAAGAAGACTCCAGACATTTTCTTACCATACCATTGAATTATTCTTTTTTCACCCACAATTTAAAACATGGACTCTGAATTAACTAGCTGGATTTCCAGGTCATATATATCTACCCAATGTCATTCATATATATATATACACATACATACATACATACATATACATACACCTGTATCTCTATCTCTATCTATCTGTCTATTTATCTGTCTATCTATCTATCTATACTGATTCCAATTTACCTTCTTCCTGTTGTAGTCTTGGCTTAGTCTCAAAATAATTGGGTTATAGTCCAGAATTTACTATTTATTGGCTGCGTGATTTAAAAGGGCTGCTGATCCTCTCCAAACCTTGTTTTTCTCAGCAGCAAAATGTAGATATAATTGTCTTACAGAAAATGGTGAAGGCTGAATGAAATATTTAGCATAGAACCCCACACCTCATATACACTCAGTAAATATATTCTCCCTTTTCTTTGCTTGTATGAAAAGTCCTCTGTAAACTGTTAGACATTTGGAAGGGTTGAATATCATTATATATACAGAGCAGCTGGCCCAAGGATCCCTGCATTTATGCAGCTTCACAGAGCTGCATAAACACATAAATGTCTAGGTAGAACACACATTGTCCTTCCTAATGGTATCGAGTTTCTTAAAGTCAACCACGAGTAAAGAACGACTCCACAAGGATACAGATGAAAATGATGTCATTACAAACTTCAATTCTGGCAAAAGGTACGGAATGGAAATTATTAAAAATTCCATCCAGTAGAACATTACAAAAGTATAATGGAATATTTTTTTCCCACTATAAGAAAGAAACTTCTGCTTTGGGCAGGTTTCTTGTGGGGTTTCCCATTTGGGTGAAAACTGGAATGTTGATCCTTTGGTCTCAGCCTAGGTACCTGTCAGCCCTGCCAAGCTTTCCCTTACTTGAACCTCTTGTTCACGGACGACTTGGGTTAAATTCACTGTCACTTCTTCCAGATCTCAGTAAACAAAGTTTCCCTGATCTTTTAGAAAAGCTACTCTGTCCACCATTCAAAGAAACCTCTGCCTAATCCCATTAAATTTGTGGGTGTTGATCAGACTGCACTTAGTAACTACAGACATCAGTACTTCGTGTCCTTTTAACATCTTTCTGTTCAAACGACCTGTGTGAAATGTACTGACTGATCTTTAATTTGACAGTCAATTCACCTTTTCATTCAGACCCCTAAAAAGTTTTCCATTTTGGTATTTATAAAAATTACTGTGATAAATCATGTTGAGTCCCAGTTCCATTTCACTTCCTATTAGATCCCATGCCAAATCTTGTCGGACCAGCATTCAATCTGCTTTCACATAATAGAAACCTTGTGCATCTGAGGAAGGAAAGTGGCCTGTATTTTTCTGGTGGTAAAAAAGAATTGCTCCTTCTTGCACATGCATCGTGGGAAGCAACTCCCTTACAAATCCTGCAAATCCTCAGTAAGAAGGTGGTTTATTTCCCTGCTGATAAGTGACAAAACAAAGATACAATAACTGTGGCATTAGGAAGTTTTACGATAACAACTTTAGTATATTTATTTTTGGGAGCAGCTAAAATGCACATTTGCTTTTTGAAAAAAAAATAGGTTAGAGAAATAGACCACTTATTAAGGCCATACAGTACAGATAGTATGCTCAATACTGATAAAATGTCTCTAATTTAATCTTCCCAAGTTTATAAGGTGTCGTTAAAGATAGAATTAACTTCTCATCATTTACTTGCCAAGTGGTGGAGCTAGTTTTGAGTCCAGGTCTAGAAAAGTCCAAATTATTTTTACTCTACTCCACCAACTCTCTCTAACTATAGAAACTTGTAAGTAGAATCAGCTTTGCTTTAGAAATGTTTATGTCACTCACATTTTTTTTCTGCATGGCTCTCCCTATTCTTTGATTATAAAATGCTGTATTAATGTATGTGAATTAGAAGAAACATCAACGTGGTTTTAAATTCAGGCTCGGCAACATGTTAACTCTGTAACCTCAATCAAGCATCTTAAGTGCTGAAATCCTTGATGTTCTTATCTGTAAACTGGGGATCAAAATATCTGCATTCCATGATTGTTGTGAACTTATAAATAATAAGTACAACATATCCAGCAGGATGTCTGGCAGACTGTTTTCACCTAAGGCACCAGTTGTTCTTGTTATACTGAGTGGATATTTACCTGGTGACATTGAAAGCAGTTACTCCAATTGATGCTAATGTTTCGAACCAGAAAATTAGAATGTCTCCTTCATAAAGGATCAGGGAAAAGAAATGGATGAGAAATGGTTTCCTCACACACATAACTGCTAGGGATGTTGAAGAATTATTAATGCAATCTGCAAGGCAAATAGGTCTGTCAAAGGTCGAAATAACAAATGCATTCCTTTTTTTCTTTCTCGAGCTTAAAATGGTCGGGTGAAAATGCTCACCATGAAAATAAATTTGGAGTTTTTCACTGAGCTTTTTTTATTCATTCTTTAGGGGGGAAAATAGTCATGCTGTAAATATAACAGGTCCTAAACTTTAAGTTTGAGTAATTTTTAAAGTGGTAGGCCAAATTATATGCATGCCACCTAGTAGCATTTTTCTGAAAACCCTAATATTACTCTAAATAGTGTCAAAATGGGCAATTTCTGAGAAAGCAGAAAAGAAATGTTAAGAGCATTTTATTATAGCATTTGATAGTCCTCTGGCTGACAACTCTCAAGTTGGGATTATTCTGGATAATAAGGATAAATGTAAGTAAACAAACATCACCTTGTAAATGGCTTCCTTCTCTTTCCTCTTATTCCTTAGTAGCAACAAATATGCAGAAGATACTGCAAATTTCAAGTGCAGGCTTTTATGGAGGTGTAAATCACTAGAGACTATGCCTAATGAAAATCATTGCACAATCCATCTACTGGAAATCAAAAAGGTCACACATTCTAACCTTGAATTTTAGAACTGCTTGTTTTAAGCCTCAAATGTGTATGCAAAATTCAGTTCATTCGGGGCTTCTTACCATTTTTGCCATTAAAAAAAGAGAGAAGGAGAGATTGTCATCCGTTAAGACACTGAATACAGGTTGTCTACAAAAACTTAAGGAGAACAGTGGTTAAAATACCAGACATCCACTCTACAGTATGCATTTCCCTATGTGGTTCTGTAACAGCACCTTGGGGCAGGATGGCGGGGTGGATAGGAAGGTAGTTCAGAGGGACCTTTGTCATCTAGAGTCCATCACAACACTCTAGAATGGATGTTGGTATTCTAAACATTATCCTTATATTTTTGCGGATGGCATGTATTCAGTGTCTTAACAGATGACAACCTCTCTTTCTGTTTCTCTCCTGTTCTATGGAAAAAAAAAATTGTCAGAAACTCTGAACGAACTGAATTTTACATACAAATGTGAGGTTTCCATCAAGTAGTGTTTCCAAACGTTATCAGCATTGGAGCCAGAGAAGGATTCACACCAAGCCTTTTGGCCATCCACCTCCTGCCCTTCCCTTCATGAGAACCTGAAGTGACAGGACAAGTAACAGGAGCATGCACACCAGATCCCTAAGGAAGGGCCAGCAGAGAAAAGGACAAGAAGATAAAATGAGTCCATTTTTATCCCAGCTTAGTCTCAGCAGCTCAGTCTCATATCTCAAGATATGCTACCTGTAGAGGTCAATTATAAAGTGGCACCTCAGGATGAGCAGACTTCCACCCTCATGCATTGGTGAGACTGAAGAGAACCCATGGGGGACAACTGTCCCCTGAGTGTTTTTCACCTGTGAGGATGGCAACACACATCTTACAGGACTTTTAGGAGGATGAGTCAACCTATATAAATTGGTTAGAACAGGGCCTGGCACAGTAACTACATTAGGTGCAATAATTCTTACCTTATTAAAAAAGACCCAATCCTTCTCATTATAAACATGCATGTCCATGGTTCCAGGCTTGGAAAGTATTTAACAAATACTTACATAGTACTTAATATGTACTTCACAAATGTGAACTGATTTATTAAAAAGAAAGTAAGTGTTATTTAGCACCCACACTGGTGGAGAGTTTATACAACTTGGCTATAGTGAGAATTGGTATCAGAAACAGGATTCAATGTCCAGAAAAATCCATGAATCAAAACATTATCTTAGGTGGCCTCTCAAACAGAAGGAGGAAGCAGAGAGACCTATAATCCCACCACCTGCAGAGTAATTTTGTTTCCTGTGTTCATTCTCCCCATGTTTATTTCAAAGATGGTTTATTTTTTTTTATTTGATTATTTTACCTTGAGAGGATCATACTCTGATTTCAAGATAGGGAAAAGCAAAACTGTCATGGATTAGTAATCTGCTATGCCCTAGACATTGTTCTACATCTTGTGCTTTCCAGTTGGAACTTCCCAGTAGCCCTGGCAGGTAGGTTTTCTTTACCTCCATTTAGAGATGAACAAGAGAGGAAATGTTCATAAAGACTTCTCATTCAAAATTAGGTATGCAGCAGAGACTATCACAGCAGTTTGGAAGGAAGAAGGATCCTTAAGGTACACTCTGCTGATCTTAAAGTTGAGAAAATAAGCATGGGGAGAATGTATATGATGTTTGCAGCTGCAGTTCACTCCTCAGGTTAGGAACAGAAAGAAGACTTGAACCCCAGACCTCCTAATTGTACTTCAGTGCTCTTCAGGCCACCCCACTCTTTGTCCCCTCTACACACCTGCGTGACATTTTAAATTAGCATTTTTTTTCCTTGGTCTCTTTTTTTTTTTTTTTTTTGCTGTTCATCTGCCCCCTAGAAGTGGAAGTGACAGAGAGTCAATGTTTCAGAGCTGATCTGTTCCTTAGCATCCTGCTTCGAGATGCACACAACCATCTCTTTGTCTGCAAGACAACCTTGCCGATCCTCACGACTGCTTCCCGCTCCACAGATCACTCTGGATATCAACACATTTCTCCGGTGGGACTCACTTTAATATGCAGAGGGAAGTTTGGGCTGAACAAGCTGGATTTGGGAGGACATCCCAGATGCATTTTAAGTTATTGGAAGCTTAAAATAAAGAAAATACAGTGTGGTTGAGGACAGATAATTCTGCCGGAAGTCGTTCGCATTTTTGACAGACATAATACAGAAACTACAATAGAGAATCAGACTGTGACATCTGAGTGAAAGGGTAGAGGGAATAGAAAATGCATTTCTGAAATAGTGTGTATATGGTCACTGAAAATAGACATGAGCAGAGCTGTAATAACAATAATGACGATGATAAATCTCTCTGATATTGGGGACTTATTATATATTAGGTAGGTCCTGTGCAAAGACACTCCAGCTATATCGCCTCATTTTTGCCTTTTAACCAGCCTAGACATAATCACAACCCAGATGAGGAAGATGAAATATCATGTAATTTACCACCTAAGTAATTTATAAACACAACTTCTAAGTGACAAGAGCTAGGGGCACAGTTTTTTAATGACCACACTTAGTTTCCTCAAGAATATAAGCTACATGAGGGTAGAAATTTTTTTCTGCCTTATTTAAAGCAAAAATTTGAGGAAGAGATAAAACTCTTAACTAGGATGAAAGATCTGAATGGAGCTAAACAACCAGAGAAACTGTAGCCTATCTTCAGAAGCCCATATTAGCAAGGTAGACAGAATGCAGTGGAGGGTTCGGGGTGAGTAGAGGGCAGCCTCATCACATAATAGAGGAGCAATAGCAGTAGCTAGAAGCATTTGCAATGCCCAGTCCTATGAAATGACAATTCTGCACAAATTGCTTCTACGGAGATAATAAGGATAATGGGAAAAGCATCTATTTTACTCACTCTCTGTTTCCAGAATTTAAAATAATAATAATTGCATGCAAAACATTTTGGAGGGCTACTTATTGCCATTCTGCCAAATGGGATTCCTCAACTCTCTGACTTCTGTGATTCATCTATCTGTGTGCAGATCAGGGCCTGTGGTGGTAGCTGTGATCACGTATTTCATGAATCAGCTCAGGCTTTTGGACCCTGAACTTCTGTGTAACTCCTGAGACTTTTTCTATTGAAGTTGTATCTAACATCAGAGGGAGATGTACTGGCAGAGTAGTTAGTAGAATTTTGAGTCCCCAGAGGGAGAAAGTGTACACTCTGGATGGAACAGACAAAGGCATGATCTCAGGAGGATCTTCTATCCTCTGACCTTTGAGATGACTCTGACCTTTGAGATGACTCTGACCTTTGAGATTCCATGACCTTGTTTCTGGCTAGAGAATTTCCTTGGCTCTATTTATTTATTCTGAGATAAATTTAAAACTTTTATATAAATGGCTATCGTAGGTGACAAGAGACACATTGTTGTTACAAAGTAATGGATGACCTGAAGGCCAACTTAAGTATCTCATAGGCCAATTTAGCTCTCATATCACTTAGAAGTTTGATGCAACCTGGCCTGGGGACTCCAAGAGACAAGGTCAGGCTACCTTCATAGATGTAACTTTCATGAACCTTAGAACAATGCTTTCCTTTGCAAGAGCAATTTCAAAAGAAACCCTGGTAACTGACCTGGACTAAATTTATGTATAAGAATGGGACAAACCATGAGCATGGTCTCGGTTCAGACTTCCTAGTTAGTTCATCCTCTGAGCCCTTGACTGTATCTGGTCCACAACTCTGTGCTCCTGCTGTTTTTGTAAGAGAACAGGCACATTAAATGCCTCAGTGACAGATGTTGTCTAAGACTCACCTTTGACACTAACTGGACTGAAGGGGACAAATTACCTCAGAAAGCTGGTGAACTAGGCCCTCCTGAGACCCCTGAACATGACAATGGATCATTATTTTCTTTTAGCCTAAAATCAGAGTGGCAGTAAAAACAGAGATTGGAACTTTGAACTTTTTCTTCATTCAAGGGAAGGTTGATAAGGACACAGGCTGTGAAGACGGTAGACCTTGAGTTCAAATCCAGCTCTTCACTTCCTGTGTAAACTTTCAAAAAATAGCTTCGATTAGTTCAGTTTCCTCATCTGTCATTGGAAAGGTGGGTTACTAGTATCAGGCAATTATTAATGGTATTTGAATAAACAATTATGTTGCTTTGGGGATTATTTGAAGAATGTATATAAAAAGCCTAACCCATTGTAGACACTGTAAATAATAGATTTTATTATTAATATTACCTGGGATTGAACCCAGGGGTGCTTAGCCACTGAAACACATCCCCAGTCCCCACTTTTTTATTTCTTATTTTTTATTTAGATTCAAGGTCTTACTGGGGATATAGCTTAGTTGTTAGAGTGCTTGCACAAGGCCCTGTGTTCAATCCCCAGCACCACACACACACACACACACACACACACACACACACACAAATTCTAGAGACAGGGTCTCACTAAATTGCTTAGAGTCCCACTAAGTTGCTGAGGCTGTCTTTGAACTCATGATCCTTTTACCTCAGCCTCCTGAGGTGCTGCGATTACAAGTGTGCACCACGGTGTTCAGCTTATATTATTTTTATCTACTGTATATAAGAAACATTAAGGACAAAATGTATAATTTCTATTAAAATTGTATCAAATCCAAGACTCAAAACAATAAAATTCTTAAAAAGTTATATTAACAATTAAGCACTGGGCAAAGAGTATTAACAAGCAAGTCATAAAAAAAGAAATGTAAATGAATGGTATGCTTGTGAAAAAACTCCCTCAATACCATATTTTATTTTCTCCAGGAGATGCAAAATTAAAAACAAATACTGTGTTTCACAAAACTTATGAGAAAAATAGAATAGCTTGATAACATCTTACAATGAAGAGGACATGGGAATAGAGCAGAATGAAGTACATGCTTTTATGAAAAGTAATTAGGCAATATCTACTAAAGATAGCATTAGACATATTCTTTCACATGGCAACCTCGCTTTGGAGATTGATTTTATAAGATAAAAAACACCAGTGGAACATCATATTCTGGATCATAAAACAAGTCCTTAATAAACTTAAAAGGATTGAAATCATATAATATATTCCATGACAAAAATGAATTAAGTTAGAAGTCAGCAAAAAAATAATCGAAAGTATAATTTAATATTCAAATTTAAAAGAGAGCTCTTCTACCTAGTCAATAGTGAAATCACAAGAGACATTAGAAAATATTTTGAATTGAATAAAAATTAAAATGTAAAATATCAACTTTTATGAGATTCAATTATCAAAATTTGTATGACATTTATAACATGGAAAACTTACATTAGAAAAAATGAAAAGACCTCAAACAATGATTTGCCATAAGAAACCGGGAAAAAAAGAAGAATAAAATAAGCAGAATAAAGAAATAAAAGATTGGAGTATTAATAATGAAATGGAAATTAGATAAACAATCAAGAACAGCAATAAATCTACAAGGTGGTTCCTTGAAATACTCAATTCAGTGGATAAAATTTTAGCTAGGTCAATTTAGAAAAGAAAAGAAAAAAATAGAAGTCAGTAAGAAGGCACAAATTACTGACATCAAGAATTAAAGCAATGATTTACTGCAGATTTTAGAAACATCAAAGAATAATAAATGAAAATCATGGAAAAAACTTCATGTCAATTTGGTTGAAAAATGACATAACAGAAACAAATTCTTTGAAAAAAGACCAACTACCAAGCTCAGAAAGTTGAAAAATAGGCAACAGAGACATCCTTGTATTATTTAAAACCTTTTCACATGGAAAACTGCAGACTTGGATGACTTTGACCAGTGAATTATATCAAACATCTAGGGAAGAAATAATACCTATGTTGCTTACTTTTCCAGAAAATAGAAGACAGGGGAAAACTTCCTAATTCCATTTATGAGGACAGTAACATAGGCCAGATGCAAAACTAGACTAAGGTCATTACAAGAGAATACTATAGAACAATATATTCAATTCCAACAACATAAAATATATAATGTATCATGACCAACTGAGGTTTATTCTAAGAATTCAGGGTCAATACAGCATTTTGGAACAAAAATTTACCAATTTAACTGACTAAAAAGATAATAAAACAAGTGTTAATAGATGAAAAACAGGGAATACTTTCCCTCTGATAGCAGAATAGCCACACTCACTAATTCTTTTCAGTGTTGTTCTACAAGTCTTTATCAGTACAGTGATTCAAGAAAAAATGTATAAAGATTGGGAAAAATAAATAACACCATCTTTTTCATATAATCGTAAATGAACATGGAAAATCTTAACCTACAAAAAAACTTAACTAAGCTCATCGTTGTTATAGGATATAAGGTCAACATACAAAAATCAGTTGTATTTCTATTTAAAAGCAATGAATGATTGGAAATTAAAATTTAAACAAATTTATACTAACATAAACTATCTAAGAGTCCCCAAATTTAACAAAATAGGTGCTAAATGTGCACTCTGAAAACTGCAGAATTTTGCTAAGAGAAAAATCTAGATAAATGGAGAGATGTACCATAGTTTGGATTTCAATATAACAAAGTTGGACGTTTTACACCATCTGAATTCAACACAACACTCTAGTAACCAAGAGAACATAGAATCAGCATAAGGACAGTCTGCAAATAGACCAATGTATGCCTGTTCAGTTGATTTTTTTGACAAAAAATAATAGAAATTAGATAAACAGTGATAAGTTATATTTCATCAAAATTGTAAGCCTCTGCTCTTCAAAAATCTCTATTCAAAGAGTGATAAACCAAACCACAGATTAGAAGAATTTTGGAAAATTCTACTTCATGATTTCTAAAAGCCAAGTAGGAAGCCATCAATAAAAACTATGAACTGTAAACTTTTATTTATTTTAAATTTTATAAACAGTCCCATCTAGTCATGAAAGCAGATTAGTGGTTGCCCAGGGCTGGGGAGCAAAGGGATATAATAGAAACCTCTTTGAGTGTGGTGGATGTGATCTATATTTTAATTCTGGTACTTACACAATCATATATATTTTGTAAATATTATTGTGAAAACATGTTCAACTGTGTGCTTAATATGGACAACTTTCATTGTATATAAACCATGCCTCAATAAAACTTACTGAAAGAAGCAAACAAACAAGCATTTTCATCTAGGAAAGATATATTAGGATTTTTTAAAGACACTCCCCCCTCAAATAAAATAACATCATGGCTATTACCTGGTTGACCTTCTATAATAGATCACTGTGCACAGTATATTACATTCAATAAGAACGTTAGATAGATTTTTAAAAGGTTTGCATCCATGTATTATTGGTTTGAAGATACATGTATGATGTTTTGTAGAATTCCAAAGTAAAATGTGGAGAATATGCCTATGTTATTATTAGGGAACTTTATATAAAGAAGCAACTTTAATTTTTATCACTTTAGGTTGCTAAAATTAAAGGCAGGGAGCAGGGGAGATGATGGTATTCTTTTTTTAATTACATCTGTACATTTTAAACACAATTACATTTTTCAATTTAAAGCATATAATAATAAAGTTTAAGAAAGTAGAATAAGTTACCTCTTTCTGAAGGGCTTCTCTTTTTAATATTACTATCATATGTAATCATTTATAGTGCTTATGCGTCCACATTGTTTGAATATCTACCACATTTTATTTTAGTTGCTGGTTGCATGACTGACTCTTCCTGTATTATAAACCTCTGGGAGTTGGGGCATGTCATATTCATCTTTGACGTTCTGGGACCCTTAATTTATCAACACTTTATCAAGCATCTGCAAAATGCTAGCCACTGGTCAAGGTGTACACATATTTTTTAGTATGTAATAGAGAATTAAGAAATCTCAGTGCTTCTTAATTCCTGTTTGATTTCAGATATGGAGGACATTGAATGAATCTACCACTTTCCCCTCTAACAAATGTTAAGAAACTAAAAAAACTCTGTAATATCTGTCCACTCATAATCGGGTTTAAAGTGGAATTTGGCTTTGCAATTTGAGTGTGAAAAGGGAGAGAGATGAAAAATTACATAAAAAGTCCAATTTAAATTGTTTTAAAAAGAAGCCATATGTTCTATATCTGATGTTCACTGCTCTCTCCCACATCCTTAAGATTATAATTTAAGATCATAAATCACAAACCTAGTAGAAATGAGGACTACCGACTTGCGGTAGAATTCACATTTTGGTAAAATTTAAATACATAAACCTATCTGTCTCTGGATAGAGGTGGTCTAATCTTTATGAACCAGTGTGAATTTATGAATCAAAATAACTGTGAGAATGTTAACCCTGGAACATCAATGGCCTCCAACTCCACAGGTCAAGGAGCCCTAAAGAGGCCCACATCCCACTCACAGCCATTGTGGGTACCTCTGATCTCACTTCATGAATGGCATGCATTCGCAAAATGGAAACCAGCACCTGCCACAGCTCCCCTGCAAGTGCTAGCACAGCCTCAAGTATGGATTCCATTGCCTGCTTTATAGTCCACACCCCGCTTGCTGTCTCTGTGCCCTTGGGTAAATTAACCCCTGTGCCTCAGTTTCCCTATCTGTAAATTGAGAATAATGAAACTGTCCACCTCAGAGAGTTCTCTGAGGGTTAATGGATTAACAGCTGTGAATCTCCTTAAACTATCTCTGGCCATGGGAAATATTTGAGGGAGAAAAAATTACTCCCGTGCCTGGAAAGCCAGCTGTGCCCCGCTCCATTTCTGCTGATGAGCAACCCAAAGACCTGCAGGGGGGAGAGACTTGGGGCCAATTGAACCCATGCTCCGCTTAGCCTTGGTATTTTTTTACCTCCTTCTTGGAACCTGGGGTGCCTTACCAGAAACGCAGACCAGAGAAACTTCTAAATGAAAATGTTCAGAGGAAGAAAATGTAAACGCATCTTCCCCATGCCAAATTTCTTCATTCTAGGATTCTGGGGCTGGGACTTTGTCACAAATTTGAGCAATGGTGTTATAAAACAGACTGACAAGGCTGTGAATCGCAACACTACATCAAGCTGGAGTCCTAAGCTGTTACACTTTTTTTTTTTTTTTGCTTTGGGTTTTTACCCCATATGCTTAGCACTTCTGCAGACGTACTTTCATGCACTGAGATTTCTATTTCCCTGGGAAAAAAAGTAACTGGGGTTTAAATCAGTCAGGATGCTGTTATCTTAGGGCAAGAGAGTTACGGCATTTGGGAATTAGTAGGGAGAGAGCCCCTGGAGGAAAATGTATGCTTCTCTCTACTCCCTTCCCTTTCCAGAATCTGCCTGTAATGGCATTATTCAAGCCTGTTTTGGTTTTTCATTATGCTACAAGTCATCTAAGATAAGAACTACCCCTTATTTATTTTTTAATAATAAATGGCAACCATAAAGACAACAGGTGATGTTTACTTTGTGCCAGCTCTTATGCTGTGTCTTTTATATGTGTTGCCTTTTAAATACTTGCAGTTAATACTAGCTGTTACTTTTATTCCAGTTTAACAGAAGGGGAAGCTGAGACTTAAAAAGGAACATTAACTAGGTGAAGGTCATTCACATGGCTAGGGGTGTGATCAGGTTTGGGATGAGGATTTGTCAAGCTTCAAAACACGTGCCCTTATCAGGCGGGTATTTTGTGAGTCCCACATGAGATACAGGTTTGTGCTAGGAATCTGCTGAGGGCTCAACAAATGATTTTCCCTCCTTGGAAATAGCTTGACACAGCATAATTGAGAGAAGCATGCAGGGGAAGTATCCAATAGGGGTATTCTCAATAGGTAGTGGGTATTCTCCATACTTAAAAAAATATATGCATACTTCTGCATTTCTTTATATAATTTATTACTAAACTTCTAGCTTTTAGGTTGAAAAAGCATTTCAGAATAATGGGGTAACAGAAGGTATAATGTATCATAATTGCAAAGATTGTGGAGAAAACATTTTGAGCTTACTGGCTACATGATGCTGGTCTATGGTAAATAATTATGATGTCATGGGAGGGCCTAGACCTGTGGTCCAAAGGACTTGGGCTCATCATCTTTTGCTGCTTTTGTTTCATGATCATAAGGCCGAAGAGTCCAGGGACTCAGTTGATCTTGGTATGCTCACCAGTTGAATGGAGGAAATAATAGTGTCCTTTAAAATCGAGGATCATACCAGTTGGTATATATGAAAGCCTTGTAAGTCATAAGGATCCATCAGGTTCCATTTCCCCCTAGTTGCTAAGGCATTGGGAACAGTGTGGGGGTCTTGTCCTTACAGGCCATGATGAGCAGATGAGAGAAGTACAAGACAGGTGTACAGGAAGGATGAGAAGAAGGATACTTCCCTGGAATGATGTAAGGCGGCAGCATGAGCCATTCTTTGGCTTCACAAGAGGCCCCTCTTCCAGTCTGGCCAAGCGACATCTGGCAGTTTGATGGGGGAACAAGGAGTAGAAGAGAACACGGACTGATGCTACGTGGCTGAGAGGCGCCAGAGGACATTTAGCTCCAGAGAAGTGGAAGGTGGGTTTTTTAAAGATTCCTAAAAGTGTGAAAGTACAAACAGAAGATTTGCCTAGGCACAGCTTTTACTATCTGGCATGGACTCAAGGCTGGGTCCTTCAAAATTCACAGTTTAAAGTCCTAATCCCCCCGGGGGGATGATATTTGGAGATAAGACCTTTGGGAGGTGAATGGGAATGGCTGAGGTCATGAGGATGGGCACTTCATGATGGATCAGTGCCTTTGTAAGACACTTGCTGTCTTTCTCGCGGCCAGGTGAGGACTCAGTGAGAAGGCAGCAGTCTACCAGCTAGGAAGAGAGGCTTCACCAGAACATGTTCATGCTGCACCCTGATCTTAGACTCTCCACCTCCAGCACTCTGAGGAAATACATTTTATTGTTTAAGTCCCCCCAATTTATATTTTGTTATGGTGGCCTGAGAGAGGACAAAGACACTGTAAGAATGTCAGGTAAATTTGGGAGAATATAATCAGCAAAAATATGGCGGACAGTCCATGGAAGACAGTCACTCGTTTGACAACCTGATAAACGTGATTTTATCTCTTTTGTACTCAGGATCATCTCTTATATGGAAAGTCTCTCCTGTCCAGTTCCCTTTTCTGTTTTCCATTCCGCTGCAAATATAACTTCCTTTATGTAGTTCAGATTTGTTCATTTTGGATTTTGAGTAAGAAAGAGTATTTTTAGACACCAGGTCTGCTAAGTCTGAATACTTAATACACTTCGAACCCTGTAGACGAGAGGCTTTGCGGACTACCTATAAGGGATTAGGTGTTGAAAAGATGACTTTTCATTTTAAAATCAAAGTGATGATAAGAGTAGAATGAACTAGCGGTTGTTTCACTTTGGGAATTAATAGTAAAAGAATCTGTTCCTGCCTTGGAAACAGTCTATCTCGACAAGCAAAAATGTGATTAGTGCTTTCCACTTATTCCAATGACCCTCATTATTAGCTTGAGAACAATTATGTTTTCAAAAGGATACAGGAAAGTGCTAGTAAGACCGGTATATAAGAAATCAGCAAAATGATGGTAATGAAAGGGCAGTTCCTTATGTGGAGGATATAAATTCACTTCCACTGTGTCTTCCTTCCAATGAATTAAAAAAAAAAAAAGTAACTGGATGTCAGAATCTCAGGAGTGAGAAAAAAGAAGGCTTCAACTAAAATGTCCAGAGCCTCCACTGTGATAAGTTACTTCTGGCAGGTTGACACCCCTGATTGATCATGGCTTCAGAGCCACCTCCTTCTTGCCTGGAAACTTAACCTTCAGATTTTGGTAGCAATGAAGATTGACTTTGTGCTTCTCGTGGCACAGTCAGAGTAATTCAAAGAGGAGAATTACAGATCTTACCCCATTGTGCTGGTAAGGAAACTGATTTAGAAACCTGTTTGCAGAGAGCCCTTTTAACCATATTATGGTCTGAAATTGGACACTCTTTTTGAGACAGGATGAAATTTGATCCCTTTGTCAATGACAATACAGGGTTCATTGCTCACACAATAGAAGCTTGCATGTGGTAGGTGATTCCTCAAAATTTCTCAGCAGTTATAAAGCAAACAAAATAAGCTCTAGGGTAATGTGATTGTGAGGAAACTCAAGATCATGTGCAGTATACACCTCTGCTTTCAGCAAAAAGCTCGATTTGACCATCACAAAAGTATACATCTCCTTCACTGTTTTTCTAGTAAGATAGTTTTCGATATTGTACAGGTCAAGTTCATTCCTGATGGTAGGGCTACAGAAGGCCTCTAGAGGCTAGCTAATTGACCACATTGACTCTCAGCGGGGTCACTCATTTATCTTGCTGCATTTTAAGCCCAATTTCTTCTTGTGCATTCTTAGAATGGAAAACAAGTTAACTTTTCCTGTATTATAAATCCACTTGACCAGAAGGCAGTTCTAAAAGTAGCTTCATGGTTTTTCCTCTGTTTTTCGGGCTGAGTAATCCTAAATTCTGTAGGTAGCCCCAGCCCCTGTTGGGACCTGATTTCTATACCATAATTCACTCTTTGATGAACTGTAGCTTTCCGAGATCTTTCCAGTTTTAGTTGGGCCCACCCGAACTGTCATCATGAATGTATATCAACAATAAATATAAGTCTATTTTACCTGGAAGTTTCTCTCTAACTGGATTGCTTAGGCCCAGAGCCCCTTAAACCATTAACATTACCTCTTCTCCAAAAGCATCTCCTGGAAAGGAAGGGGAGTGGTTCATGAGGATCTGTGGTTGCAGATGAAATTTTTTCCACTAACTGGCTGGGAGCACCCTGCAGGAGGAGATAGGGTGGTGCTGGGCAGAGAGCTCTGGACTGCAGGTCAGCAGGTGGGATGTGGCACTTTTACCCTTGCTCCTCATCTATGGGGTGATCTTGGCCATGCACCTGAGTCCTGGGTCTCTTGTCTGCATCAAGAAGATAGTAGCAAGATGGTATTTCCAATCTTGCTCAGCTCTGAAATTTGTAATTCCACAAGTAATTATAAGAAGCAGGGGTCTAAGAGGACATAATACAAATTATATTTGGTAGCCCAAAGGGTTGGTGAAGGCTGCAGCAGAAGGCCATTTGTATTTAGCGGAGATGCAGGAGAGAAGATTGAGAGTCTGGGTATAGAATGAAGATGTGGGATGCCTGGTAATTGGGGAGGGTGGCCAGAGGAGGTTCCCGTTTTGTCCCGGGTTTCAGCAATGTTAAAGGTAATATCTGAACTCTTCTGTTTCCTTACATAAGGCCAGCTATGCTGAAATTGATCTCAATGATTCTAGACACATTTAGTGTTAACCTAACATATACCTTTGAGGAAAATCTTATTTATTCCAGGCAAAATCATCTCCTCTAGAGTTGCCAAGTTGATAAATATCCTGGCAGAAAAGTTGATGACTCCCTATCAAGTCCTATAGTAAACCCAAGAGACAACTTGGAGGATTTATCTTTCCTTTAATTTCAAAAGACCTAATTCCAAAGACTCAGCACCTACAGAGCTTTTGAGGTCAGTGCTTTGGTTGGAGGTGTCTAGAAGTGATAAAAGAGCCACAAATGAAGGAAACAAAAGCTGTCCTTGAACCTTAGATCAAATGAGTTAGCATTTCTTCAATAGTTAAAATCACTGTTGCATAGGGTTAGATGTGTTCATTCTGGACTCACCCAAGCCTGTGTTGGACCCCTGATTCTCCCATTTAAAAGCAATGAGAGCTCAGGTAAGGGTGGAGGCTTTCTGATTTCTGTCTCTCCACAGCTATAAAATGGAGATAATAATAAAAGCTATCTCAGAGTTTTCATATAGGCTCAATAATTAAAAGTTCTAAGTTTAATATGTGCATATTAATAAATAAATGATGATGATGACAATGGCAATCCAGAAGCATACAAAAAGGCTTCTGAGTCAGGAGGCAAAGTCCTCAAATATGCTTCCAATTTCTTGCTGGCTGCTGGTCGTGGCTCTTGAAAAAAAGCTGGAATGTGGCAAATATAAATTTCACAGAAATAGGTAGAAAACTGCTTGGAGCTAGATTCCCAAGCCAGGCCTGTGTCTGATATTAAACTTTCCCTGCAGTCATATGAAGTATTATTACTATATATTGCTTTGAAAACAAAAGCTGAGACCAGTGTCCTCAAAGTTCCTTCAGGCTATGTTGATGGTCCAACCCATCTTGTCATTTTCTGATGGAATCATTGTTGTGATTATTGGGAGGCAGAAGGCTGAGATTGGCCTGTTTACCAATGCTTTTATTTTTATAAACACCAGTGAAAAACAACAAAAAATTTCACAATAGTTGTGAATCCAGCCCTCTGTAGAGGAAGCCTTTATAATTATAAGGGTCTTTAGGAAATGCAAATAATATTACATTTGATGCAAACCCATCAAAAATATTAGAGTGCTTTATCTAGGGAAGTCTAGTGATAAGCTGAATTGTTGCATTATTGAATTGAACATGAATGTCTAACAATTGAACAGGACTGTCCATTCTTACTATAAATTTTGTTTCTGTCAATTCAAAATTCATATTTACATTCTTTTTTATTTTTTTAAAATTTTGTGTACTTAAACAAGTTCAAGCTGCAAAAATGACATCTGTGTTTGTACAAGACAACAGACACCATTTGAATTTATTAATATAAAGCATTTTACACCTAAAAGAGATTCAAATAACCAATGCAGTAAGCAGATGGGAAAATATAATAAATAATCTGTCTTTCAATGACATTTATATCTTTTTCTCATTCAGCAATGGCAGACTAAATAGGCAAATGGACTTTTTTATAGTTATGGTCTAGGAAAGCTGATTTGAAGCTACTTTTATCAGAAACACTTTTTTAAAAATATTGAATTGAGTATCGTCTCATCAAATGATCTGCATCTTATGATGTAAAAGTTTTAAGCCATTTTAGGGGGAAAAAACCCACTTAATTTACAAGGGTGTTCAAATATAAATAAAAACCAACAGTGGTTTCTGAAATGGAGAACATTTTTGTAAAAGTACTTCAACCTAAGACATTTAAATCTAAATTTTGCTTTCAGATCCACTTATTCTAATACACAAAGGAAAGATCTCAGAGGAGAAAACTGAAGGGGCTAGAAGTTTCCAGCTTAAAGGACAGGAAGTATTGGAAATCTTTAAATTAAAAATTTATTACAAGTTTTTGAAAGTTTTGACAAAGAGAATGGAGACATATTGTTCTCTGCCTTCTTTGACTTCAAACATACTTTAAAAACTTAAGAGCATGAAGGGTCTATGACATTCTCATGTGGAGGTCTTCATTGGAAAGAAGGTACCAGAGTTTTTCACCTGAGTTAAAGAGTTAGAAAGTCCTCAAAGAATTTACAATTCTTTTATGACATCTTTTAAAATACGGCAGATTCTTTTCTATCAAGTTGGAGTGAGTTTTCAGGTGCGATTTCTTCAAATCCGTTCCCACCCTTTTCAAACTCTTCTAGCTCAATTTGCTGTTGGCAAAAGAGAGGGTTTCTTAAAAAAAAAGTGGCTTCAATTCCATTCTTAGGAGAGGACTAGAGTATAATTCTTCCTTTATTTTTACTTTTACTGTGATCAGGGCCAAAGTCATGACTATCCTGCCAGATCTTTCAAATCCCACTGAAATCTGTCACAGTCAAGACACATTACGGAGTGACTGCTTTTCTGGACCCTTTATCATATATTTTTTTCAGGATATATCTCATAATAATATATCTGTCACTGATCATGGCTTCCCCCCCCCCCAGTCTACAGATAATTTGAGATGAAGAGTCATCAACCAGGGACTAGGGAACTTCCTGTAGATCAGGTGACATGGTGCAGAAGATTCAAGGATTCAACCCGTAAGTGGACAATCTGGATCCATATATCATTCTTCTTTCATTCAGCTGCTAACATAAAACAATTTTATGTAACTTTTTAAAATGTTGCTTAATTCAAAGTGGGAGCTGTCAGAATTTAGCACATGCCTTCTTTTCTGAAGGATGATGCGGTCACTCAATATATGTCTCAGGTCCCACTGTTCTTGAGTCATTCCATGTACTTCTGAACATGGTCCTTGGATATAAACATTATGAATCTTTCTGCTGGAGATATATTTTTTTCTAATGGAGAGAGGAAAGGAGGAAAAATGGATAATAATGAAGGAACTGAACTTTTTCCACCAGAAAGCTATGTTGTATGTAAAATTGATCTTTAGAATGCTTACCCAGGACAATGGGGGAGAGTGGCAGGAACTGGACTGAGGTCTAGTGAGAAGCACTCTAAACTTTATAAAATTACACACTGAGTGGTCATTGGAAAGAAACTAGAAGCTTTTTATAATGCATACTTTTTTGCAAAGAGGCCAAACACTCTTATAAGTACTTCTAAAACTCTTACAGGGAATGAGGGTTTTGATTTTAAAGGAAGATTTTCACCATTTACTTATCAAATTATTTAACCTTTCTATGCTTCATTTTTCAAAGTAAAATGAAGACCATTTTATATATATCTCCATAAGGCTGGTGGGAAGATGAAAGCCCATAATGTACATGAACACTGAATATGGCACCATGAGCAGAGCAAAGCCATTATTATACTAGAAAACATTTAGTGAAGAAGTAACTGTAGATAGAAACCAAAAACAGTGTCTGTGTTGTCATCTAAATCATAACACATCAGGATAGTCTCTTCATAAAGCTGTTGGTTTCATAGTTTCATTTTAGTGATGGTAAAAATATTCATCAGATAAATATTTGCGAAACATTTTATGAGTTTACCTAGGATCATTTCTGACATTCCTTCCTTTGTACTATATTTACAGACATATATCATCATGATTTATTTATGTACAGAAATACAAATGCTCTCCTATTGCTTACTACTTAGCATTTCAGGAATTTATCCCTGATAGTTGAGGTGAGAATTCACACATTTGGAGGAATTAATAGCTGATTCAAATGCAACCTCTATAAAGGACCCCAAGTTTTCTAGGAGAAGACAAATTACAGACCTCTAATCTATGAGAGAGAGAAGAGAGAGAGAGAGAGAGAGAGAGAGAGAGAGAAAGTTTGTGTTTGGAGGGTCATGAAAATGTGGAGCCCATTTGATTTAAATTTATTTAATTTAATTAAATTTATTCATTTTAGTGGGGGGAGAGGGATGTGTCCAAATTTGAAGCCAATGTACCAAATAGCTTACCATTATTTCCTCACAGAGATTCTTTTGATGAAATAGAATTAAAAACTCTTCTACACACTTAATGAACTGATGGAGGATTTCATTTTTTTTTTGAGTTTGGTTTCACCATCAACTAAAAATATATTGAATTGCAAGTCAAGTCCAAATTCCAACCAAGCCTCTTTACAAATATGAATCATTTCCTAATTTCTATGACAACCAATTTATGTTTCTATTTCCCTGTGAGGCTCAAAATGACTTTGACCCAAATCGGGGCCATCTTTAACAATAATAATTTAAGCTACTCAAACTCCCTCATATAATTTGAGTTGCTAATCTGTCTTGTAAAAATTTAAAAATTATTCATAAGCTGAGGTCACCTGATTGTGAAGACCAAATTTTCCAAGAACAGACATTCCAATTTTACTGGGTTTTGTTCAAGAAGTTTTTTTCCTGCACTGATCCATCTCTTCTTGTTCTTGAGACTTTTTAATACCTCCACTCACTAAACCCCCAGATCTTCCTTTTACGCTGTGATAGGTGAATTTATTCAGTTTAATAATATTTATTGGACATCTACTAGGCAGCAGGCTCTAGGCTCTATAGCACTTTTGGAAATGTGTAAATGAAGTCAGAAACAGGTCCTGCCCTCACAGAGCACTTAGTCATAGGTAGATGAAGACCCATTAATGAGGCATTGTAGTTAAACAAGATAAGGGCTCTGCTAGGGACAGTATCGTGCCATGGCAGTACCCCTCAAGTTCCTTGATGAGGTGGCATGGATGCCTGAATAGAAAGACTTCTCCCGCTGCTTCTTATTTTAAAACACAGCATGAAGGTGGAAGCAGCTCTATTTTTCTATTCTTGCTTACTGGCAGACTTCAGGGCCAAGGTGATGATCTTATGTCTGCCTGTGGTGGGTGGACGAGGTGGGAGATGGGACTGCCACAGGAAGCCATCTTCTTTATAAAATGATAATGGTCCCAACTTGTCAAATAGCTTGCCAAAAAAAAAAAGTGCCACTTTTTTTTTTTTTAATCCTGCTTGTCAACACTTCTTTAAACACAACCTCTGAAGAAGAGAACACTGAGTTTGGCTCAGCCTCCTATGTCCCCAACAAAGTCATCAACATCTTGGAGCACTCAGATCTTCTAAAGGGAGCTGAGAAAACTGGAAAGTTAACTCCTAATTTTGGACTAACAAAAAGATGTCTGGAACTAGCCAGACTCCAAGAGTCACTGACAGGGTATTTGAAAAGTCCGAGGACCAAAGACACATCAATTTAAAAACTCCAAATTGATTGGCTTCTCATTTCTTTTGAGCCGTCTTCACTTCTTGTTCTTTATCCCTATCTGAAACATCTGGAATTTTCTTACCACTTATATCCTCATCTTTCCCTCACTGGACATCTCCATCTGTGGAAAAGCAACAAGAAGAAGAACCCAACAGTATGAGCCAATGTTTCATGGCACACCTGCTAGAAGACAACATGAAAAAGTTTGGCCTCTGTTTGAACACTTAAGACTGTCCTAGAGTAAGTCTCCCTTCTTGAGCCTCAGTTTACCCATATGTATGCATAGAAAAATCTCAAGACTTGTATATTTACCCCCTTAGCAGGGTTTTCTGTCCTTAAAATGTCTAAGTCACACATTTGCCATCCTTTGTGTCAGAACAGATTTTTGCCTGTTGTCTGTATGGTTTTATCTTACGAAGGTAAACTCTGGGTAAGGTTGACATGGGATCACGTAGCTGCTGTCCTGTACAGTGGAGGCTGCAGATTGTCCTGTGATGTCTATATTTCTCTCCTCCCAAGTTTTAGCCAGGCATATGCCCACTTGGCATAAAGAAAACATCCCCAGATTCCCTTGTAGGTCTCACCAGGTCTGTAAGTCCTGACCGGTGAGAGTCATTCATTCAACAAACAGTTACTGTGCACTCCCTGTACACTGGGCTCTAGAGATCCTGCACTGAATAAAATTAAAACAAAATCCTAATCATCTCTGCTCTTCCCCATGGAGTTTATAGCCTATTGGAAGGACATAGGTAAGTTGAAAACATGATCTCAGGTGGTGCCAGGTGCAAAGGAGGAAAAGGCAACAAGGCAGGAGGATGGAGAGTGACAGGGAGGCAGGTGTGGTCTCGCCACCCATGAATTCAAGTGCTCAATGAAGACTGGCCTGGGATTCAGGAATTCTTGGGGTGACTGATGGAAAGGGGGACAAAAAACACACTGGGGTAACAGCTGAACAGATGTGGAGTAGTGAGCTGTGAGTATTGAGGTTTGGTTAGAAGCATCAAGTTCCCCCTCTTTACTCCTGCCATAGTGGTGTAAAAGTGGGGGCAGGAGCAAAGCCATCCAGACCGTACAAATCTTTCCAGTGAAGCCTCCTGCAGCTGCCATGAGCAATAGGGGAATGTGAGCACTCATGTCATAAATGCATATGTCCCATGAAACAGCTTCCACTAACTACCCTTAAACCATTTGTTAAGTGTCATTTTTCTCTTCATTCCTTATTCCTTTCTCCATCCTTATGCTTGGAAAAAAAGATTTGATGGCAGGATTTCTAGCAGCCATCGGAATCATGAAGTGAGGATCAAATTTCAGGGAATCCGGGGAGTTTGGTGCCTGAGAGCTTTAGACGACAGAGTCAAGGTGCTACTCCTAGACTAGCATGAGATGAGCACCTCATTTACTTCAGAGTAAAACTAAACTTCTTTCTTAAAAGTCACTACTAAAGATTTTTCTACATTCAGCAAATCTATTCTTATCAAATACCCTAGAGCCTGCAGGTACCAGACCTATCATTTATCCCCAGAATGTTTTATGTTGGGTTGGTAATGTACTGTGGTAGACAAGTAATTTGGGAGGCAAAAAAATCACTGGGATTATGTCGTAAGGAGCATTCTGAACTTCATGTTCCTATTTAGAAAGATCAACATTCCTAACAGAAGAGCAAGTAGCAAGACCTAGAGGTGAGAGCTGGCCGTCTTGCTGGGAGTAGATTGTGAGTAGGGAAGCATGCTCCATGGGCTTGGGGAGACATCCACTGCTAAATTTGGCCTAAATTGGAGTTTCTCTCTTTTCTTCCCCTTCACCCAGATTGCACCAGTCATTAAATATCCCTGATTTTGCTCTTGGAACATTTGTCACATTTGTCCCTCTCCACGGCCTATGTCCTGCTCTCCTGGTCACTCCCTGTGTCAATGCATGGCGCTCCTGACTGACCCCACCCCTTGTCCTGTCTCGAGCCATCTCCCCCTCATCGCCACTAGGGTAAAAGTGCCCAGAGGAAGACTTAAGTAGAAAGGAACAAAAAAAGAAAAAAAAATTGGCTCTGTTACTAAAACCAGCAACATTCTCTCACCTTGAACAGTGATTTTTAATCTTTTTCTGAAGACGACATGATTTTGAGTAGAAGTTTGAGAAGAAATAAGCAGACAATTCAAAGCATACGTTTCCCCTTTCCCCTTCAGTATATGATTCGTTTCCAAATAGAATTGTTCACCGCCATTCCCAGACACTCAACATGCTCATGGATTCAGCAAACATGCACAGGTCCGTTGTGACATTGTTTTGTCCCATTGCATTACATCTCTTAGGTCAGAATAGTTTCCCCTCCCTCTGCATCATGTCACACCTCCAAGTTCAACCTTTTATTATGACCCTAACACACTCAGTGTGGAAAAATATAAGCTCTACATTTTACCTTCAAGTTCTGAACGTTGACCTACTATGTTGGTGGCCCACCCATGTGCCATAGCATACTTACCAGGAAGTATTAACCAACAGGAGAGAACTCAAATCCCACCGCACGGCACATCCATTCTCCATGACTTAGCCCCTCCTTGGTGCTCTTCTTCATTAGCATTGCCCTCCAGAGGAACTGAGTGGCTTGATGCTATTCTGTACTCCACCTTTATGTCTTTACAGTTCAGCTGAGGCTACCTGTCTGCCTAGAATGTTCCTAGGTAATTCTTTTGTTTTCTATATGTTATTTCAAATGCAACTCAAATGTGGCCCTTCCAGATAGGTCCTTCCTCTGTTACTTCTCCATACTACCTGCATGGATTGAAAGTCGGACCCCAGAAGTATGGTCACCTCCTTGAGGGTGTGAATGTAATCTTATTTGGAAAGAGTCTTTGTAGATGTGATGTGATTTATGGATCCTGAGATGAGATTATCCTGGATTATCTGGGTAATCTCTAAATCCAGTGTCAGGAGACAGACAGAGAGTAGAGAAAGATGGAAAGAGGAAAGGCTGTATGAAGGGAGAGGTAGAAATGGAGGGGTGCGACCACAAGTCAAGAAATACCTGGAGCAACCGAAGGCTGGCAAAGATTGGGGAGGACTCTCTCTGGAGAGCCTTTGGGGAAAGCGTGTGTCCCTGCTGCCATCTTGATTTCAGGCTTCGGAACTCCAGAACTGTGAAAAAAGAGATTTAGGTTGTTTCAAGACAGCACATTTGTGCTAACTTGTTTCAGGAAATGAATCTTTTAGAATATATAAGAAACATTGTCTTCCAGACCAATTATTTGTTTTTAATTGTTTTAGTTTCTTCAGGCTGCTGTAACAAAAACCATAAACTGGGTGACCTATAACAGCAGACATTTATTTTAAACAGTTCTGGAGGGTGGGAAGCCCCAGGTCAAGGTGCTGATCCATTCAGTATGTTCACAGATGACACCTTGATGTGTCCTCAGGTGGTGAAAGGGACAAGGTAGTTTTGGGGGACATCTTAAGGGCACTAATACCATTTACAGGGGCTCCACCTGAATGACCTAAGCACCTTGTTAAAGGCTGCACCTCCTAATATCATTGCTTTATGGGGCAGGATTTCAACCTAGAAATTTTGGGAAGACACGACCATTCATTCTCATGTAACAGGGTGAGTCCTTCGAGGGGACCCCTCTCAGTCCTTTACGTCCGTACATTACAGGTAATGCAGTATGGGTTTGTTAAGATAAAAGGAAGAATGGATAAAGAAAAAAGAACCAAACATTTCAATACCTTGACTACAAAGTGTTAACCAAGGATTTCTGAAGGCAGCTTTGCACACCCAGTCCTGTATCAGTGTTGGCCTGAGCGCTCTGGCTCTTGCTGGGTTTTATTTAGCATCACACCAAATCAAAGGAAATTAGATGTTCATGCTTTCCTTGCTTCCTGGGGTTTAACCTTCCTTGTGCATGAGTCCTTCCTGCCCCTCACAGCAAGGCAGTGCCCGCTGCACCCCGAAAGTGCTGTGTTCAGCTCCATGGGAGGCCAAGGTCTACAGAGCGCCTCTGACCCTACCCCCCACTTCCCTTTCACGTGGCCTTTTTATTTAATTGGTTGAAAGCTGAAGGCAAATGTTCGCCTCTGGCACTAATTCCGTGTGGAGATGGGTGCTCGCTCACTCTGATGTGTTTTTGCAGTTGTGGGTCGTTTCCACAGCATGACGAAAGGGACCTTGAACCCGCCCCGGGAAGAACCAGGTTTCGAGGCTTGGTAATTAGGTCCCCACACATCAGCTCTCATTGGCTCAGACCCACGCACTCACTATGGTCACTATGGCATTTGCTTAGGTTTCATGATCGCTGAAATCTCATTTTCATCCATTTAAAAGTCCAGACACCAAGATGAGGGGACGAGCGATCCATCCTCCTATGAAAGGAAGGGGCTCATTGGTGATCAGGGAAGCTGCTCACAGGGCAGAAGTTGAGGGGAGCGGTGCTGTGGGTCCCCACTGCCTATGACTCCAGGTCACCTGTGGGCTGTGTTTGGGCTGCCTCCTGGCTTTCTAGATCTTCCTCGAAACTCATTTGGTCAGCTCTTGATTGAGCACCTACTGGACAACCAGGCACAGGACCAAGGGCTGAGATTACAGTAGTGAGAAAAACAGAAACGATTTCTGCTCCTGGGGAGTTTGCTTCCAATGGGAGCCGGTGGCAAAGGATGTCGTGGTCACCATGGTGCACTAGAGGCCTGTGGGGTTCTCCAGGCAGCCGTAAGCCTCGGCTTGCGTAATAATGTACATAATAAATGTGCTCTGCAAGTTGTAAAAATATTTAAAAAAAAAAAAAAACAACATTCAGGACTATTTTTCCTTGGGAAGGGCTTCCCACTAAGGCTTCTTTGTGCTTTTTCTGAAATGGATTCACCAAGGATAAAAGGCAGAAAGAGAGAACCTCCAACCAACCAAGCATGTGCTTGCTCCCCTGAGCAAGTGTCCTTGGGCTTTGGGGACATGCTCCTTCTGAGAGCTGGCTGTGTCTGACATCCTTAGATCTACTCGCTGAGTCCCTATAGTGAAGACCAGGGTCATTGGCTCCTGTGTGTACCTGCTTGCCTTAGAGGATGACAGCATTTGGGAGACAGATGGGAAAAGTCACTGGGAGGTTTGTTGTCTGCACATGGTACTCCCTGCTCATACTAAACAATAAAAAATTAGTCGAATTACTGGGAACTACCCAGTGAGTGATCATAAGAAAATGGGGATAAAAGGCATCGGTTAGAATTTCCCATCTGCAATATTAAAGGAAGATCGTTTTGCCTGAAGATTTACTTGATAGTTAATACTTGTGGGCACACAGGCTACACATGTGAAATAATCAGAAAGGTAAAGAAAAAAGCAGAACAATGGATACAACATGTAGACAAAACCATAGAACAACAACAGCCAAAACCCAGAGACTGAGCCAGACACAATGCCTATGAGTTCATGGTAATTTGTATCCTAAGTATCCTGAAACAGGAAGCAGCACCCTAGAGTGGAATCAGACAACAGTGGCATTGTGACTTCCTCGTCTAAAACATCACAGTACCTAACAGGGACCAATCACTTTGTGCAACACTTCACATCCGTTGTCCTGGTTCAAACCCCATCCCTTGTATGAGGTAGGTACAATTGCGAAGCAGAAGACTGATTTTGTGATTAAATGAGCAAGTATACCAAAAGCTTCTATGACAACACATCAGAAGTTTTGTTAAAATACTCTCATCATTTTTGAGACAGAACTCTTCTTAGATCTAGGTTTGCCACCGCTGAGCGGCTTGATTTGGAGAGTGTGATGCTTCATCTTTGTTAACCTCAATGATATCTCCATCACAGAGTGGTCATGGCTATTAATCATGTTAACACAGGAAGAGAACCCAGAATAACTTTGGAGCATGGAGGTGATTAACAGAAATTAGTCCCCGCAGCATCAGTCTGATGGATGCAAACACGACAGAGAGGCATTTATGTCTCCACACTCCCAAACTTGATCCAGATTGGAGCTTCCAAACATGGACCACATCTGTAATTAAAAATTTTTAGTGGCCAGATCAACAAAGTAAGATAGATAGGTATGATCCATTTGAATAATATATCTTATTCAACCCAATTTACTCAAAATATCTTTCCAGTATCAAATCAATGTAAAATCATTGATAAAATATTTTACATTTATTTAAGGCTAAGTTTTTGAAATCTGAAGTGTATTCTATTCTAAACTTACACCATATCTCAATTTTGACTCTAAATTTTCATTGGAAATAATAATCTGTGTTTAGATTTTTGTAAAATTAACAGTTGACAATGCAAAGTCACATATCAAGTCAAACCTTAAAAGGTTTCTTTTGGGGGGTGGATAGTGGACTGAACTCAGGGGCACTCAACCACTGAGCCACATCCCCAGCCCTATTTTGTATTTTATTTATAGACAAGGTCTCACTGAGTTGCTTAGCACTTCGCCTTTGCTGAGGCTGGCTTTGAACTCGAGATCCTCCTGCCTCAGCCTCCCAAACCAGTGAATTACAGGCATGTGCCACCGCGCCCAGCCTTAAAAGCTTTTTAGTAAACAAATTATAAGTTTTTTAACGTAACTGACTAATTTTTTTTTCAATAAAATGAAAATTTCATCTCTCTAGTTTACTAGTCATATTTTAATTGTGTTGCAACCATATGAGGCTAATGGCAACCCTGTTAGATATTCCCTACTTCCCTACATGATCAGCCAACACCAAGAACCCAGAAGAACTTCCCCTCTGTTCCCTCTGACATCAACCAAGGAGTCTCTGGATCCGTCTTCTGAGTTTGGGTGAAGAGCTGTAGATTTTGCTGGAACTGTTAAAGATGAAACATGAACATCATGTCGGTTCTTGTTAGGTTCTTGAAACTGGAGATGATGTTGGAAATATCCCTTGATCCTACAGGCCAGGGCTAGTATGAAGAAAGCTCCATGTGAAATGAGACCTGACCAAAGTTCTGAAGATTCAGTTGGAACCAGATGAACTCAGTCACTCACCAACGGAACTGTTATAGAGGAGGCGGAAGTCTATTTTACTGGACGGTTTTCCAAATATTTGGTGGGTAAGAAACAAGGGAATGGCCATGGTCCTAAAATAGACAATATAAAGGGTAAATAAACTATGAGGGTTTTCTTTTCCCTTAAATCTTTTTCTCAGATAGAAAAATAAAACCTAGAGAGCTCTGGAGACATATGGAGAAGCTGCTAATTCAGGGAAGGCAGCAAGAGTTATTCTCTGGGATAGTGGTGAGATGTTACTTGAAATAACCTGCCTTTATTCCTTCAAACACTAACTGGTGGGTGGAAGTCAAAAGAGAATAAGAGTTAAGAGAAAGAGTTTCTAGCTGAGATAAATGAAAAGACTTGCAACCTGGAAAGAAGAAGCCTGAAGAAGTCTTCATAATCCTGGCCAAATATGTGATGTGCATCATCAGGAAAGCGATGTCGATATTTGACATGAAAGAGGCCCTGAAATTTTGAGTAATAATACTTAGTGCTTTCGTTTCAATCCAGAAAGGCACAGTGTGGATAACCCTTCACAGTTAGTAATAAAACTTAGTGGACAAAGGGAAACACTTTAAAATTAATAGAGAATGAATGATGGCATCTCGATGAAGAGCAGGGTATAGAATATAGTCTGCTGTACAAAAGGAGCATTGTGCAGACAGAATTAGAATTCTCTTAGACATCTTTATGACAACTTTAGAAAACAGGGAGTTAACGAGTGTGTAAATAATTTGTTTCTGAGTTAAATATAGAAATGACCTTTCGTACACACCTGTCATATTAGGTAGACCTTTTATTGAATGCCAGATCCATCCCCAGCTCAATGCTTGGTTAAAATGCAGACAAGGAGGCTGGGGATGTGGCTCAAGCACTAAAGCGCTTGCCTGGCATGCGTGGGGCGCTGGGTTCGATCCTCAGCACCACATAAAATAAAATAAAGATGTTGTGTCCACTGAAAACTGAAAAATAAATATTAAAACATTCTCTCTCTCTCCTAAAAAAATGCAGACAAGACTCAATGATTTATCTAAGACTGAACATGTGGTTAATGGCAGAACTGAGACAAGAACTCAGGTCTTCAATGTCTCTCATCTATCCCATTCTTTCTCCACTAAACAGTGCTTGTGTTTTCTCCAATTAAATGTGTAAGCGTTTAAAGATAAATCAAAATCCAAAAATTACTACCAGAACAGACTTAAAATTTGGTGTTTACAGAAAATTACCTATGAATATATACTCCCAAGTTATTCTGAATATGTGTTCCAGGAACATGATTGCAAATTTGAAAGCCATTACACATTACCATTAATACATAATGACTTTATAATCTGAATTAATTAAGGAAACATCGTATAGTAAGAGATTGTATTCCACTGGCTACTAATTGGGCAATCTCTCTAAAAGCTTTTCCTCCCATTTCACATTTATTCTTCCAAAATGATCCTTTTGTTTTTTTCTATAGTACTTACTTTCTAGTGCAGTATATAATTTGCTTATTTATTATGTTTATTGTTTATTATCTGTCTCTCTTGCCAAAATTGAAACTCGAAAATAGTTATTTTCTGAGTGCCTGTGCTAAGCGCTGTTCATGTGAAATATCTGTGTTCAGATTTCATAAAGCTAACAATTGAAAAAGTAGCTTCTATGCACAAATCATTCCAAACATACTCAGAAAATATTTGTCCAATTTAATGAGAGAATGTTGTTTTCTTTTAATGAAATCAACTTCATTCTTCTGGAACCTCCTGATACTATTTGGAGGAAGCAGGGGATGTGGTGTAGGCCATCTCCTATCTCTACCTTTCCTAGGGAATCCCTGGCTACACAGTAGGGTGGCAGAGGGACAGTTATTGTCATTGGCCTAGGAGATGCAGGGTCTGAGGAAGAAGTGAGGAGAAAATGACCACAAGAGGTTAAGACCAAGGGACAAGAACAATTGGAGAAGAGAATTTGGCAACAGGGAGTTCAGAGACAGGATGTTATGGTTTGGGTAACTATCCCCAGAAAGCCCATGCTTAAAGGGTTAATCACAGCCTGTGATAATAGTGGGACATGGTTGGAACTATTAGGAGGTGGAGCCTAATAGAAGGAAGTTAGGTCATTGGGAACTGACTTTGAAGAGGATATTGGGATCCCTGTCTGCCCCCAACCTCTGCTTCTTGACTGCCATAAGGTGAACAGGTCTTCTCTGCCACTTGCTCCAGCCACAGGCACTATGCTGCCACATGTGCTGAAACTTCTGAAACTATCAGAATAAACTTTTCCTTTTTAAAGTTTATTATCTCAAGTATTTTGTCATAGTAACAGAAAGTTGACGAATACAAAGGGAGTTCAGTCAATTGTTGCAAATGAGAAATGTAAAAAAAAAAAAAAAAAAAAAAAAAACAGAAAATATTTCAGGACCTAGAATTCTGAATTCTAAATCGAGTCTTTTAAATTTTTTTTGACAAAGGAAAAAACTTTTTATTTAGTTACTCTGGGTGTTGTTTTTTTTCTATTTGTAAATTGGAGATGATTATAAGGATAAATTATTTTTCCCTACTCTTCTTACCATCTCACTTCACCAAAACTCTGTCCCATATTCTTCCTGAAAAGAATCCTCAGTTAATTGTTGTTCATGTACAATTAACAGTTGTGATACCAATCATTAGTGTTGCTATTGAGATTATGGAATTTTTGTTTTTGTTTTTGGCTTTCTGTCTTTGGTGGTGCACAGAGGGTCTGTTGCATCCTATGTGCACAATACATGTCTGATGAATAAAGGAATTAATTAATTAATTAATGTGAATGACAAAGACTAACATCATAAATGAGCATTCCCTTCTTAATATGTTGGGTTGTTTCCAACAATGCCTTACTGTTCTACTTCACTTAGTTAATTTACGTAGGCTGTCAGCAGATATTTATTGAACTCCCACTCTGCCCCATCTTTGTGATAGATCTAAGGAGTACAAAGTTGGAGACTGAGTTGAGTTGCTCTCCACAGAGAGCTAACATTCCTGAGATAAATCAGACCTGCCAACCCACATCTTCCAGACAGCGCTGTCATTGCTGGTTTTAGTGGCGGAAGCAGCAAAACTGTTGGGAATGAAGAAGGGACATGAGGGCCCTAGAGGAAACTCAGGAAAGGCACCTCCCAGGGGGTAGTCTGTAAACTGAGTTGAAGATGGAGTAAGAGCTTGGTGTATGAGCACTCCTTACAGAGAAAGCCTGGAGCGTGGCGCACAGAGGCAGAGTAGAAAGGAGCATCACAGAGTTTCAAGATGAAGTGTTTGGGTGTTGTGAAGATCAAGGTGAAAGTGGCAGGGAGTGAGGCTGGGCTGGTAGAGGTGAGATCTCAAGAGCCTTGTGTTTATGTGGAGAAGCTTATATTTTATCCTGAAGGCAACAGGAAAGCACTGTAGGATTCTTTGCAAAGAAGATCACTTTTGCATATTTGAAAAGTTGGATTGGGAAGTATCAATGAAGTTAGGAGAAATGTAAGGAGGTATCATCAGTAGTCCATGTCAGCCTGACATAAATACTTACGAGTGATATTCAGGACACACAATTTTAAAATTTAGTGATTGATCAAATCCATGAAAAGTAAGGGACGAAAAAGGATAGTTGAACCAATTTCCAGCTTTCTTGATTGGGATAAAAATATCGTATGGGGTGACTTAAAACAATCAAAACTATCATAGCACATTTCTAGAGGCTAGATGCTCCATATCAGGCTGCCTGCAGAAGCAGGATCCTTCTGAGCTCTGCAGAGGATGGTCCTTCCTTGCCCCTTCCTGGTGTCTTGGGCAGTTGTCAATATTTGGCATTTCTTGGCTTACATCTATCTGATCACTCCAGTCTCCATCTCTGCTCTCCTGGGCATTTTCCCCATTCTACCTATGTCCCTTACCTGTCCTCTGTCTTTTTTCTCTTCTTATAAGGACATCAATCACATTGGATTTTGCTCACCCTACTTCAAACCATGATAGAGTCGTAGAGGCAAGTGTCAGGTAGAGGCAGGTTAAGATTTTAATACAGGAAGAAAGAAAGATGTCCTGGGTAAGTATACTTAGCATGTCTAGTCATCTGACCACGAACGGGAAGAGAGAGAAAGAACTACAGGGAGATGCCAACAACCCAAAGGGGAATTCTTTATTTATTTGAAGCACAGAAAAGACTTGAATCGGTTTATATCCTGATATATAATGTCATCTGAGGCACTTGCATGTGAGATAGACAAAAGAATTGTTGATGAGGGTGATGACCCTCTTGCTCCTCCTGCTCTAATTAGTACCTCTTCTAATTCCCGGAATCTGTGAGTGTGCTACCTTACGTGGTCCAAGAGTCTTTGTAGATGTGATTAAACTGTGGCTCCTGTGGTGGGGAGATTATCCTGGGCAACCTGAGAGTATTTCATATAATCATAAGGATGATTGTCAGAGGGAAGCTAGAGATCAGAGAGGAGTGAAGATGGTGCTCTTTGGCTTTGAAGATAAAGAAGCTACCAGCCAAAGAATGCAGATGGCCTCTAGACCCTGGAGAGGCAAGGGAAGAGATTCTCCTTGAGTCCTCAGAAGAGTCTTCAAGGGAACCCAGACTTCTGACCTCCAGAACTGAAAGGTAATAAATTCGTGTTGTTTTAAACCACAGAAGTGCAATAATCGTAGCAGCCATAGAAAATTCATACTGCCTTGTAAATGAGTTTGTGAAATTTACAAATTCAATTTTGGCCTTACACATTTGAAATATAATGGCCTGTTCTCTTGCTGAGCTACGAGAGGGGTTGAGACATGTTTCCAGGGATAATGGAAGATAAACATATCTATTGCATAGTCAAATATAAATGTATTATGTAACAGTATACTCAAATATGCAGCAGGCCTTGTGATTCACTAAGAGATTTATAAGTTTCATTCTTTCCAGTCTTCTAAATTTAAATGAAATTCCAGTGCTCTTCTCAAACATTATAGATCCGAACAGACTTCTGTATTTTTGTCCATGGACCCTCTAAGAATAGTTAGATATTTCTGAAATTAAAAAATAAAATCAGCCTGATGATGTGAACAGAGCTTCCATATTTAAAATTACATATAAGATCATTGAAGTTCAGGGAAAGCTGATTGATGTAATCTTTTCTTATTACTGGTTATAATAGAGGTATTTCTACGGTGAGAATATCCTTCATGAGGCAGGAATAAGATTGTCTTGTTGCCTCTTTTAATCTCAGGGCTCAGACGGTCCCTGGGTTATTTTCTTATTTTGAGGGTCACTTTTCAACAGAGGAGCACCGCTGTCTGTTTCCTTGAAAATACAAAAATAAACACAACTTCCTATTATATTTCAATTTCATTATAGGACAATTTCAGGCTGACCCAGGCTGTGTGATTCACTAATGTCCAATCATCATATGCAGTGAGGATAGCAGTACTAAGAGTCAGCCTTTCCTTCAACTGGAAAATTTGCAGACAAATGTTTATTTTATGAGGATGCTTCCTCTTCCCCATCGAGCTTACAGCACATAACCCATGCTGGCTGAATTGCAGCACTAAAGGCAATATTCAGAAATGACTCACATTTCCTGATCTTATTATTTACTATGGGTACACACCACACATTATTTACTTGTACTCACATTTCATAGATAATTGCATCATTATAAATTCCTAGCCACCAAATAGCCATATATTTAAATGGTGCCTTTCACCTGCCAAGGAAGAGTCCACCTTTGGAGCTGGCAGACTCAAGACTAGCCTGGAAATACTCTCTCACAAGGATCATTGTCCTAAATGAGAAGCTACTAAAATGGCACCACTTATTGATTCTGTAACCCACATACATGATTTGTCCTGCTCCTGGGACTCCGAGTGTTTGTTCTCTGGTTTTGTAGTTTTTGTTTAGAATTCATTTCTTCCTCTGAACTCATTATCTTGCAGAGCTTAGTGATTGTGTCTGAAGATTTTTCTCCTACCTCCCAATAATAATGACTGGTGTTACCACCAAGGTACACTAGCAGTGGTTCCCATGTTTTGAATGCTTGCTAAGTGCCAAGCTCTATGCTCATGCTGTCTCAATGTGAGGTGAATACTACCAAACCCATTTTATAGATGATGAAATGGAGACTCACAGAACGCAGCATCTTGTTGAAGGCCAGTCATAAAGCCGGGGAATTCAGGAAGTAGGATTGCAAGTCAGAACTCTTTTCCCTTCCTCTATATTGCCTTTCATGGTATAAGCTGTAGGGAACAAATAATGAATGGACATCTAATGTTTTAAAATCCACTTACACAACTTTTAAAATGGCAATAAATGTTGCTTGTAAAAATAGAAGAATGATTCAGTGTTGGAGCACTTTTGTTAATGGTTTCTTAACCTGTAAAAATTTTAAACATCCAGTGCTAAGGGCTATATTCTTAAAGACCAATTCAATCTATACCTAAAATTTTGTAGGGATCCTACAAAAGTCCTTTTCTGTAGACTAGTGTTGGAAAGAACTGGATTAAAAACATGCAGAATGGTTCCAGTTTGCTACCAAGGATTTGACTCCTTGCTAATCATCTTAAAAGCTTGATCATCGCTAGTAGACAATCAACCTGAAAGGAAAACAGGGACAGCTTCAAGCATGTGAACGATGGGTGGCGAGTACAATAATTTTAGGATCCTATTCTCAGATGGGACATTTAATATTCTGTGATTGCCATCTTCAATTTCTTAATATTTTTGCCTTTGGACGCCTCTTTTATATGTGAAGTCTTATGACAATGGAGTGGGTACTGAGAACTTGGAACCCTGGCTCACAGACAGGCTTGCCTGCCCAAGATGAGACGTTGGCCACTAGCTCCTCTGCTGTAGGAATAATTGGGGAAGCTTGGGTCCAAACATAGAAAGAGTCGGGGTCCAGAGTATGCCCTATATGATGAATTGTGGACAGACCTGGGGTGTCTGCAATGTATTGGCTTTTCTTGTGAGCATCTCCATGACCAAGGAAATGTGAGATTAGTTAGCAAATTAAGAAAGTACCAGGACAGGTACAAAGAAATACAGAAAGAAGATAAAAACATTTTACCAGATTTTTCTTAAAGGGGACTCAGAATTTTATATTGCTGTGGGCCCAACAAATTACACAGCTTTCCCTAGGATGATTCTGTAACCCACATACATGATTTGTCCTGCTCATAGGGCTCTGAGTATTTAACTTCTGGTTTTGCAGATTTGGTCACGGGCCCAAAGACAAATTGGACAACCGACCATGAACCTCTGACATCATAAACCAAAGTAAACCTTTGCTTCCTTTAAGTTGATTATCTCAGATATTTTGTTATAGTCGCAGAAAACTAACAAGCTGTATAAACAATAGTAGGTTGACTGTCACTTTTCTCTTTAATATTTTGAGGATATTATTTTATTGTTTCTGGCATATATTTTTGACAATAAATGGAGAAAAAATATGGCCATAGTTAGATGGATGGCTTGCTTTTAAACTTGCCAGTCCAAATTGCTAGAAATTGGCTACATGTCTATCAATGCTCATTTCTTTAGTGAGAAACTTTGTAGAAAGTTATTGCATTTCCTGGTCTTCTTGTAGTTATGTCTGGCCAATAAAATGTGGGTTCAAGTGTGGCCTGGCCATAGAAAAATCTTCTGTCCCCCAAGACTGGTCCAATTCAAAGGATCCAGCAAATGACTCTAAGGAACTCTACAAGATAGAAGTGATACAAGTTTGAAGGAAATAAGATTTCCCAATCATCAATGTAAGGTTGCCCATCAAACAGTAAGAAATACACATTGTGTAAAGTCACTGAGAATTTGGAGGTATTGAAGAAGTAGTATTAATTAACCCATTTAATATTTTCAAAAATAATATGTTTTTGTTAAGTAGAGTCTGGAAGCTTACAACTTTCAAACCAAATGTGCTAAACACCTGTTCTTATAAATAAAGTTCTATTTGGAAAATGGCCATGTAAAATTGTTTATGAATTATACATGGCTATTCTCATAGTGGTAGAATAGTAACACAGAATGTATGTCCCATGAATCTTATAACATTTGCTATCTGTTCCTTTACAGAAATAGTCCATGGATTGCTGTCTTATGCATGACTGAAGAGGTTGTTGCATTGACTTTCATCAAATGTTCCCATGAAGACTTGTCTAAGTTAAATAATGACATATTCTGGAAAATATGCTTTTGATTCTTACTTTTTTCCTCATTTTTTTTTACAACTAGAGCAAGTTGTTTTACCAAGAGATATAAGAGTGAATTCAAGAAGATGCCTGTTCTTATGCAGTTAAAATTGGTAATAATGATGATGATAATAATAATAGCTTTATAATAATTATAATGATAACTGCTGGAGCATTTATTGTCAACAATGTGTTATGAATTAAATATTCTTTATATGATTTATTAAATGTGTTTATGTGATTTGATGCCTACAGAACTTTATGAGGTAGAAATTAGCATCTATTTTATTAATAAGGAATTTGAAGCTCAAAGAGCTGAGTGACATTTCCAGTATCCCTTGGGCAAGAAGAGGGGATGGATTGAGATAATTCCTATGAGTCAGGAGACCAGTGTCTCAGTGACAGGAGAGGACACAGTGCCTAAGGTGACTTCTTGACAAACCACCATGACTGTCTTTTCTTGAGTCACTGGAGACATTTTTTCAGGTTTGTAAATAAACAGAAGAAAGGTGTGAAACTCCCAAAGACAGGGAGATCAGGCAAAATAACATCATTTGAAAATGTAAACAATTCTGTAAGACAAAGCAGCAAGTGGATAAGTGGGTACTGATTGAAAGCATGAGAAAACAGAAATCCTCAGGGGATAAAGTCAAAAGGAGAGATCTATTAGTGTCACTAATCCCCAGAAAGTCTTAATATTTGGAGCTCACAGATACCTCTAAGTATGGAGTTAAAGATGGAACTGAAAAAGACTACAAGTGCCCCCCCCCCAAAATTGCTTAAATCCCTAGATTCACTCCCTTCCTCCAGACAGCCAAGTGACAACTCCTTTCCTACCCAAACAGGAGACATTTGACTAGCATGACTATTTATTTTATTCAGCTAGATTAAGAGATGCCCAGATAACTGGTAAAGTCTTTTTGGGGTATGTCTATGAGGATTTTTCTGAGAAAATGAACATTTTAACCAGTAGATGAAATACAGGTCTGCCTTCGCCAACATGGGTGTTGGGCATCATTCAATGTATTTAAGGCCTAAGTAGAACACAAAGGCGGAGGAAGGATGAATTATTCCCTTTTTTGAGCTGGGATTTCACCTGTTCTCCTCCTGGTTTCTTGAGATTTTAGACTCTGGGACTTGCCCAGCAAATTTCCCTTCTCCATCAGTTCCCTGGTTCTCAGTTCTTCAACAAAGACTGGGAGTTACACCATCGACTCTCTTGGTTCTCAGGTCTTTGGACTCAGACTTAATTATACCACCAGCATTCCTGAGTCTCTGGCTAGCAGACTGGATATTTTGATTTCTTGGCCTTGAGTGGTATAGACTAACCTCCATAATAAACCTTCCTTTATATATTTCTATATATCTTTTTGGTTCTGCCACTCTGGAGATTTGTCTGACTACAATCATGGAAGCTCAATTCTTGGAGATATTGACCCAATAGATGTGGTTAAGAAGTTGAAACAGAAAGATCAGTATTTAATGGTGAGAACAGCAACACCTTCCTGAGTTCTGCTTCCAGATTCCTGGTTTTAAGGTTTAAAACTTTGAGGCAAGAACACGGGAGATTACTCTTCAGTGAAACACAATTTCCCCAAAGTATAATCAAATAGACATGAACATTAGAGTCAACCAACACCATTCCCAGCAATCCTACACTAGTCATCTAACCGGCCTTTGGAGATAAAGTTTTAAGTGTGTCACTCTTAAATAGACACACACACACACACACACACACACACACACAATGATCATCAGATTTTTTAGAAACTTCTCTGAATGATAGAAATAGACCCAAATAAGCAGATTACAAAGAGATTTGAGGAACATACAAAGGGAGCAAAACAAAAGACAAAATAACTCCAAGTAATCTCCTGAAATAAAAGAAACAGGGTGCTATTTTAAAGAATTTGAAATGAGAAAGTAAAATAGACATTAAAAATAAAATAGCACAACCTTTAAAAAAATCAATAGAAATGTTGAAGATAAAGTTAGGAAAATTGTCCAAGGAGAAAAACAAACACAAATTGATTGGAGATGAATGTTCAGGAAGTTTCTCAAGAAGTAAAACAAAACAGAAACCAGTGAATTCTTTGCCAATAGAAACTCTAGCATAACAACAGAGAGGAAGAAATAATGAAATAATGATAAACTGAACATGGATGTTAAAATAAATCTGATTAATACATTTTAAAAATAGGATGACAAGATGAAAATTTCACTAGAAAGTTGACATCTATTAAAAATGATATAAAATTGGGGACCAAATAGAATGACAATTTAGAACTCAAGATATAAGTTTAAAGGCAGAAGATACATAAGAAGAGAGAATTGCTCAACTGGAAGATAATTCAATAGAAAATATTCAAACTAATTTTAAAAAAGGATTGAAGGATGGAAAGAAAAAACCCACTGAAAAGATAGAAGTTTAAAAGACAAATGAGATACAGTGAAATGTTGTAGCATATGTATGATTGAAGTCCTGTATCTATAATTGGAGTTCCATTAGGTAAAAGACACAGAAAATTGCAGAAGCTGTTCTAAAGACACACAGCCCACGAATTTTTCCACAAAACTATGAAACTAGTGCGTTTTCCAAAAGAAATGATGGCTTATAAAATTCAGAATATATTATGCACCTAGGGAAAAAAATACCAAGGAAATCACTGATGACACCACATGTTAAAATTTCTGAAAACAATTCTTGAGAACATAGATATTTGGGGATGAGAAATACATTATATTCAAAAGAGCAACAAAATAATGACAGAAGATTGACTTAGGGAAATAAAACGATACCAGAAAGTTGCAAAACAATATTTTTGAAATGCTAGAAGAAAAGAAAATTACTACCAATCGAGGATTCTCTCTTTCTCCAATAAAGGAAAATAAAAATTTTTTAAAAAAATGTTTCACATATGAAACAAGAGAAAGATGTCTTAAGTCAATTAAATTGACAGGATTCATTGCAAGCAGTCCCAGATGAAAAGAATCAGAGGAAGAAGGGAAGTTGTTTATACAAAATGAAGGAATTATAAGAAGGAATGAAGAAGAATGAAATATGAGTATGTGGGGAAAATATAAAATACTGAATATATAAAATGACAAGTCATTGAGGATTCAAAGGTTGAAATACATGTCGATTCAAATACATACTAGCACAAAAGTGTTTCAAAAAACATGTCCAATTAGTAATATATCCAAATGACCAATTCATACATGGAAAGATGATCAACACAATTAGTTATCAGAAAAACACAAATCAAAAATATTGTTTTGCAACTTTCTGGTATCGTTTTATTTCCATAATGTATAATGAACATCCATTTGAATGGTAAAGACAAGCAAATATTAAAAGTTGGCTATTCCAAGTGTTGGTGATATTGGAGACACTGAATGCTCTCACATTACACATGGAAAAATGAATTGGCTCAGCCACTTGGGAAAACTGCCTGCATCTTCTGAAACTGAGCATGTGCATATTTAGCAATCATACTGACAGGCACAGCCAACACAAAAACATATATGTGTATACCAAAATAATAGAAGAATATTAGGAAAGCATTATTTATTCTTTTTTTAAAAAAAATTAGATGGACACAATGACTTTATTTTATTTTGTTTTATTTTTAGGTGGTGCCGGGGATCGAACCCAGTGTCTCATGTATGCTAGGTAAACACTCTACCACTGAGCCACAACCCCAGCCTAGGAAAGTATTATTTACAATAGCTTAAACTGAAAACAAGTCAAATGGACATTACCAGTGGAATTGATATATAGTTTTAAAAGTTGCAAAATTGTGCAACAATTAAAGAGTCAGTTTTCTGAAACTTCTTCTAAGGCAATTTGTGCACTTCCATGAAAAATCCACTTTTAATTAGTGGTGGTGATGGGGGGAGGCTCTTTACCACAGAGGTGCCTCTCCAGTCATTTTTACTTTGAATTTTGAGATAGGGTCTTGCTAAGTTGCTTAGGGCCTCACTAAATTGCTGAGGCTGGCCTCAAACCTTCACTTCCCAAAATGCTGGGATTACAGGTTTGTGCCACTGTGTACCCAGCTGTTCTTATCTTTGATTTTTTTAAATATTTCCACAAGTCAAAACTAGTTGGCTACCATTGTTTAGACTGGGACTGATCTTGTTAGTTCTCTTTTTGCAGAGAATGGATATATCCAGGATATGATCGAAGATTCAAATAACACCTTCTCAAATTCTATTTTTATTTGTGGGGTCCAAAGTGGCTTAGAACTTGGACTGTGCAGTCAGCCACTGGAGATCTATTTCTTTTTATAGTACAGGGGACTGAACATAGGGCAGTTAACCCCTGAGCTACATTTCCAGCAGCCCATTTCATTTTTAATTTTGAGACAGGGTCGCTCACTAAATTGCTGAGGCTGGCCTTGAACTTGGAATCCACCAACTTCAGACTCTAGAGCCACTGCAATTGCAGGCATGCACCACTGCACCTGGCTATAGTTCTATTTCTGTCTCTGCCATTCACATACAGTGTCTTCTTTAGGTAACTAATACTTTTGTGCTTTTCCATTTCTTCATCAATAAAATGAGTTTAAAAAATCCAGTTTTAATAAGATGCCTGCTAAATCAATTTAGTAAGAACCCTTTCCCACCCTCAGTATTTGATCACTCTTGATAGTTGGTTGGGTTCTGCATCCTGCACCATCCCCCAGGTGATGTCTGATCACCCTGGTCTTTTTTTTTTTTTTTTTTTTTTTTGCAATGATCCTATTAGGTCAATTTAGCCAGAAGACTCCTTCCCACTAATGTTTCATTGCAGTAATTTCCCAACCACTGACTCCCAAAAATTTTCTTGGCTATAAATCCCTACTGGCCCAAGCTTATTCAGAGATGAGCCCCCTAATCTCTTGCCCCACTACAAAACCTATTGCAGTAGTCCCTGTACCTGCTTCTATGATCTGAAGAAAGCCTCCCTTAATGTGCTTCCAGAAATATTGAATATATTTTTTAACACAATATAACAATGAAGTAAAACACTGAAACTGAACAAATTGCTGCCATCTGCAACAATATGGGTAAATCTATCAGGTTAAATAAAAAAGCAGGTTCAAAAGAACATTTATGCTATGATTTTATATTTGTGAACTTCCAAAGCAGGTAGAATCAATCTATAGGAGTGCACGTGAGAATGAAGGGTACTTTTTGTTGGGGAGGGTGGCTGATGGGGAATCGAGGGAGACATCTAATAAGGCAATGAAGATGAAGACAACCAGTAATGTTCTGTTTTCTGACCTGTATGGAAGTTGCACTGGAGTACTTGAAACTTTAATCCGTTAGGCATTTCATAGTATTCTCTGCAAAGTTTACCAATGAAAGGTTGACTTTGAAAGATAAAGAACAAAAAAAGCATGTTTACAATATCATTCCAATTTTCCTGAACAATATTATAGACATTTCAGAAAAATGATGTAAAGATAGATAAGAGACAATACATAATGTTTACCTTTCAGATGTAGGGTTATTTAGTGAGTTCTGTTTTTGAGAATTTGCATACTTATCTTAATTCTTTACAATTAAAATATGAATGTAAATTTTCTCAGGAAAAAATGAAAACTGAAAAATGACAACACTGAGTTAGTATTTTTCCCTTGCTTGTCATATGGGAAAGACATGATGAGTACGAGGAATAGACACCCTTCTACCCTGTTGGTAGAAGTTGTCAGTGGAGACTTGTGTGATTATTAAAGTATGTCTACTTTTATACTCAGGCAACACATGAACAAGTACAGAAAGATCTTCATGCAAGGGTGGTAATTTTACCTTGGTTTTCATGGTTAAAATGGGAGCTCTTGCAATGTCTGCAAAGAGACTGTTTCAGGATGCTATGATATGCTGTATAATCATTAAAAATGGTCACTTGTATCAGTATTTATTAGCATAAAATGCATGTGCATTACAGAACAGAAAGATCATATTTAAAAATCATCATGTGTTTCCACGTGTGTTGAGATAGAGCAATATTTTTCTTTATATGTAAAAAATATATGACTATTACTTTTTTCCAATCTTGTCTGCATGTTTGATTTTTGTTTTGCAACAGCATGGATAACCTTTGTCATGAAAGAAAAATAACACAGCTACTTTCATTTTGGGGAGAATAAAGCAAATGAAGAGGTAGTGAAGCATGTATGCCAGAGAATTATCATGTTTTGTTTTAATTTTCTTTTCCATTTGAGTCCCTGTCAGTGTTAGTTGAGGTGATCTTAAGGTAGATTTGTCCTCCAGCAAGCATAAGAAAAAAAGGACTGTCAAAGAAAGCCATTATTTCTTGGCTATTTTTACTGCCATCAAATACTTTGGCCTTGTGTGAGCCATAACCCCGTCACCCAAGAGCTGCATGATGGTGTTAGCCTGGGCACAGCTTCTTTGAGCTGAGCTCCTCAATCTACAGCTTGTAGATAATAGTCACTTTCTGACTTCTATTTCCAAGCAGTTGAGCTGTGCTATATCAGACCTTGTCATTCACTACAGAATCTACCTCCTCATCCTCCCAGGCTAGAATTGTTCTTGGCACAGAGCAGAAGCTCAGTATATATTTGTTGATTGAATTAATGAATGATCAAGACCAACTGCTTTTTGTCAATGTGCCAAAAGTTCAGGTGTTGGTTATAGAGCCACAATTTTAGTGCTGATTAGGTTGTCATAAAATGATCATTCAGATAACATGGACCCAATATGGGTTACAGAAGACCATGCATCATATGATCAAAGTAATTTATTTTAGTTTGTATACCTTATCACAGTATTCAAAATCACATTTGAAATGCTGGGGGTAGTTCCAGGGTTCTAGAGGATGTTTATTAGTAAAGTTACGATCTTGCAAACAATTAAAATCAAGTTTTCTGCCTGGTTTTGTTACTATATGAATGAGAAAACAACATTCTTCCCAAAGTAACTCACCCACAGAAAAAAAGTAGTAGGATAGGATATAAAATAATTTTATGGTTAGCAGTAAATCTTTGTGGAATAAGATCTTAATCTTTTTATGAAAACATGGGACCTGCTTCTCATTGCTGATTAGCTCTATGCAGAAACTACAGAGAATGGTAAGTATTCTAGTCATCTATTCTAATTAAAATTTAAATTGAAATCTGGGTTCTAATGAAGAGAAGCTTAGTGCTAGTCCTGTGGGAACTCTTCAGAAGGTAAGAGGGAAAATGCACAAAGGCAAAAAGAGATTTCACAGACATTTTCTTCCCTTGTGTTTTACTTGAACGTAAAATTTATATTTTATATAGAAGCATATCTTTCCTTGATGGAAGCCAATCACTATCCTTCTGACATGGACAGACTTAAAAATATACCATATCCCAAAAAAGCAGACCCAGCTCTGTCATTGTGGACTTGTTGGCATTATCCCTCTGACACCAAGTCTCAGGGAAATGAACTGACAGCTCAGCTCTACCTGAGAATGGATTCATTACTACCAATCTGGAGCATGCAATCTGGCTCAGGCAGAGCTCATGTCAAAGGTTACTTTTGTGTCAGAAAAAAAAAAAGTTGGGTTGCTAGAGGGATAGTATAGGAATAGAACCTAAAACTCTCTAGAAAATTCTTATTGGAAAACTTTAAAAAATAACTGTAGATATCCAATTACTATACAAGACCCCATTAGGAGCTGTTTGTTAAACACCATATACATATAGAATACATGTAAAGAGATAATTGACTCCAAGCACTGACGAAAAAATAAAATGTATGAAATGGAGATATTTCATAGGAAATTGTCAAAATGGCAATTTCTTACTAAATGCATTATTGTCATAAAACATAATAAAAATTCAGGAATTGGAAAAATTGAAAAGTCCCTTATGGTGTTTTAAAAGACCTACATTCACCCTACTTCAAAAACACATTATTTCGAGAATACTTTTGTATCCTAAATTCAACTGTTTTCCTTAAACCATCAACTGCATATATTGCTGAAACAACATCATCCGTGTATCGTCTATCTTTCTGATCACTTCCTGCTTTGTTTCTCCATATTTGCATATTTCCCTCTTAATTGGGGAAGTGAAATTAATTGTCTATTCAGGATTCCTTCTTAGTCAAGAACAAAGGCATTTTATCTGCAGGAAAAATATTTGAAGGCAGAAGCAGTTCTAGAAAGGTAATAAACACTGCGATAGGGCATCTTTCTCTGGCTGTGAGCATTCCACAGATGAAAGTTAGCAACTGTCGGATACCCTGAGTGGCAGGCTGCATGCTAGAGAGAGAGCTCACAGCTAATCTGTCCTGAACTCTATGCAGTGTAGCCTCTCAAACCCCCCTTGGTTCCTATGCAAAGAGGTGGCTGGGGACAAACATTTCCCCAGCAACACTTAAAGGAAGAGCACACTGCAAGATAAAATAACAAGGGCATTTCTGGCACAGACTACCAGCAGAGTTTGATTAAAATATACCAAAATTGTGATTTTTTTTCCTTCCCTATTTAACTAAAAGACAGTCAGTGTTGCTTAATGTCAATGCTGTTAACAGAGTTGTCAGGCTCATCATTTTCATTGAATAGCAACTTTGCTAAGAAACTGGTAGGATTACCCCAAGTTCTATACAATTAGTTCATCAAAGTATACCCAAGCTTCAGACTGTGCCAGATCTTTGAAGAACATTCCTATGGTTTTGGAGTCTGCCCCGTCAAAATAACTCAACATGTCTGGTGAAAGAACAGAAGCTCCAAACCATCACTGGACAATTGTTATTTAGGACTTTCTCCTCCAAAGCAGGTCAGTCGGAAATTGGAGAATTCCAATCTTCATCAGGAGAAAGTGCCTTACTCATGAAGGGGTCATAGTGCGTTTTGAAGCACTCCAAGACTCACATGACCAAATCTGCCTTCCCCATGTTAGTCACAAGTGAAATAAGATCCCACCATTTTTCTTTGTTCATTCATTTGTTTTTAAATTCTCTTATTCAAGAAATATTCGAGTATCTCTCTTAACATTGGACTAAGCATCATAGGTGGTAAAAAAAAAAAAGAATAGAAATTCTAATAGGATAGAAAAAAGTTCACAAATAGCTAACATCCAAGTTATAATGTGAAAGCAAGGAAGATAAAAAGTATTATGGACTGGAATTCAGATAGGAAGATTAGAGAAGGTTTGAGGCTGAGGCAGCATCTGAACAAGGCTGGTGTTTGAATAATGGAGTCCTTGCTAATCTCTCTTTCTGGATCTCTCTGATCTTCACATGGTTGAGACCTTCTTGATTTTTGGTTTGAATCAAACATCATCCACTCAGAATATCTTCCCTGAACACTGAGTGGAGTGATACCCCCTCTTCACTTTGTACTGCATTACTCAGTTTTATTGTCTTCGGAGCACATTCCATACTCTGAAATTCCATCTATTGCTTTCACTCATTAGAACAAATGCTACGTGAGAGTACATGTTTTGTCCTTCTTGATGAATGCTGCAATTCCAGGGCAGAGAATACTGACCAGCCTACAGAACTTCTCAGAAACTGTAGATGAACAAATTGAATAAAAGAGATGAGGGGGATTCTAGGTATAGGGAAGAGCATATGAAATGTTGGCCAGATTATATTGCTATAGTATGTGCATGTACAAATACATCACAACAAATCCCACCACTACCTACAAGTATAATGCATCAATAAAAATGTGGAAATATCAAAAAGGAAAGAAAGAAAGAAAGAAAGAAAGAAAATGGCAAGGAAGTTAGATCACATGGATGTGAACAGGAAGCACAGGTCATGGTGGGAGGATGCATTCCATACAGCAGATTTTGAGGATGTCAAATGCCAATTGAGATTTGGACTTCTTTGTGTTATAAGTATGCAGACAGATTTTGGAACAGAGGAATCCTCAAAAGCAGCTTTGGAAAAACTAAACCCTTTAGCTGTGTCTAACCAAAAGGAGGAAGAGGGTGAAGTCTGAAAGACTGAATTTGTTTTAGGGGGAAAGAACTGAATCACATGTGTTTGTAGAAAGATAATGGATGGAAGGCTAATGTCCATGCCTGTGTGCATTAGTGCCTCCATTTTCTTTTATAGGAATTGTTTAGCTAAAAGTCATTCAAGGACTAGTATTCAGTAACCAAAAGAGATGTGATGGAGGTAAGAATAAAGGGAGGAAGGAAGGCTGATTCTGAGACCTTTATGTCCAAGCAGCCTGGAGCTAGCTGGAAAGGGCTTGCTTGGGGTGAGAAACATCCAGCCCCTGGATCCTGTAGGGAGGAGGAGATGGCCTTGAACTCTTCACATTGTTTCTAAATCTAGTCCTGTCTCTAAACTAAGAAAAACAATTTGGGTTCTGGAATAGTTTTCCCATGTCCTGTTCATTCTTCATGACAAAAAAACCATTTCATAGCACAAATAAAATCTTGTATCTATTGTTAAATCACACGTGCTAAAACCTGGTTCTCACATTTTGGTGTCTCTTAAAGAATATCTGAATACCATTTTGTAGACTATGGTCTACCTATTTTCTTATGACCCTGGTAAAGCTTCTGAAGAAGTCTCTAAGGTCTAAGGCCTGGGGAGACGGAGTACTCTGACTCCTGGTTATGTGCATGATTGAGCTTTAAGGGCTGAATTGAATTTTTATGGAATGCTAGACATCTAAGCATTCCTCTGCTATGGCTGTGATCTGGAATGTCTCCCCAAAACTTATGTGTTGAGGAGTGGGTCTCTAATGCAGAGGAGGGGATCTTGGGAAGTGATTAGATCATGAAAGCTTGAATACCCTCAGTGGATTAATCCATTTGATGGATTCAAAATTTGAATGGACTACTGAAAAGAACTGGAAACTTTGGGCAGCTGGTGTATATTGAGGAAGTAGGTCCTGAGAGCAAGCCCTTAGAGACTATATCTCTATATAGTGTCCCTGGCTCCTTGTTCTTGGCCTCTTTCTCTCTGCTTCCTGGCTACTATGAGCGGATCAACCTTCCTCTGCCACAGTCTTCTACCATGATGTTCTGCCTCACAGTGGGCCCAGAGCTTTGGCATCGGACGACCACCCCACTAGACTTCCTTTAAGTTGTTCATATCAGGAGTTTTGGTTACTGTTATGAAAACCTGACTATCTCCCCCAACGGAATGCTGGAACAGCATGGGGCCAGTATTGTTAGGAGAGTCCAAAGCTATACAAGACAAAGAGCAAGCAAAGGTGGCAGAGTCTAATGAGATTCACCACAAGAAAATCCCAGTTAATCCTAGAATAAAAGATTAATGTGGTCTCTCTGGTAATTTCCTGATTTTTGCCATTTTGCCACCAGATTTAAATTGCTCATCTAAAACTAAAAATTGAAAAATTTATATAGGATCAACATTTCACTAGAGTGATAAATAAATATTGGAAATTGCCCTTCAGTTGTAAACATATGCTTTATTTGTGTTGGACCGTAAAATAGTTGCACTAAGAACATTTTTCTTTCGAAGTTGCTGGAATTTATACTCTTGTAAATTTTCAATCTTCCTCAGAGCAAAAATCTCTTCTTGTATAAATTTATGATCCAACTGAAGAAAGCATCTAAATGACAAATTGTATACACAACTGGTTTTAAAAGTTTTACCATGTTTTTTCATTTCTCTATTGTTCCACCTTTGTCTCTCTCTCTCTCTCTCTCTCTCTCTCTCTCTCTCTCTCTCTCTCTCTCCTTTCCTCAATTTCTTCCAGTCTTTCCTCTTGCTTATGCCAATGCACCTGTTAATAACACTTGATCTGTATAACCTCCTGCCATCTTGCAGGTCGATATCAAGCAGAAAGGAGATAAAGAGTTGTCCTGGAAAGACTTCAGATAAAAGGGCATATCAAAGTAGGCTTTTATTGCAAAAGTTGATATAGTCTTGATTACAAAACTTGCTCACACATGGAGGAGAGGAGAGGAAAATTAACAATGTCTGAACATCTCCTGTGTACTAAACCTATGCACTAGGAGTACATAGGAGATGTTCAGACATTGTAAAGTAGATCTGCCGGTATATATGCTCATTGAAGTGTAGCATTTCCCTAGCTGTTAGGCTGTTCAGGTTGTATGTCCATGAACTACCATAGACTAGATGGCTAAAAGCAATAGAAATTTTATTTCTCACACTTCAGAGGGCTGAGAAGTCCTGGATGAAAGTGGCAGCATATTATACTTTAGATATGAAGTATCCCCCGAAAGCTCGTGTGTGAGACAATGCAAGAAAGGTTAGAGGTGAAATGATTGGGTTATGAGAGTTTTAACCTAATCAGTGCATTCATCCCCTGATCGGGATTAACTGGGTGGCAACAGTAGGCAGGTAGGGTGTTCCTGGAGGAGGCAGGTCATGGGGAAGTGCCTTGGGGTTTATAGTTTGTCCCTAATAAGGTTCTCTCTGCTTCCTGGTGCCAGGTCTTGAGCTCCTTCCCTCCACCACACTCTTTCACGAGGGTCATCTGCCTCACCTCTGGCCTAGGGCAATGGATTCAGCCTCCTATGGACAGAGACCTCTGAATCTGTGAGGGCCAAATAAAGTTTTTCTCTCTAAAATTGTTCTTGTCGGATATTTGCTCATATCAGAGGAAAAGATGACTGAAACACAGCAGAGTCAGTGTTTGGCAGGCCCACCTGCTGATTCATAGATGGCAGCTTTTTTGCTATAACGTCACACGGAAGAAGGGGTGAGAGATCTCTCTGGGGCTTCTTTCCTAAGGGCATGGATTACATTTATGAGGACTCAAAGTCCATAACCTACTCATTTCTCAAAGTCTTCAGTTCCTAATATCATCCCACTGGGAGGAGGATTTTAACATAAGCATTTGAAACATGTCAGCTACAATCATCATTTTATGGATAAGCAAACTGATATAGAAAGGGCTAAATAACTCAGCCCAAGCCATCTAGCAAGCAAGAGCCAGAACTTGAACCAAGTACGCCTTACTCAAGAACCCGTGTGTTTTCCAAGGTCAGTTACTGAATATCTGGCTTTTGTGTTTTGACACCAAGTTATTTCCATTTTTTTTTCTCCTAAGTAGTTTTTTAAATTTCCAATTAAATTTCATCCAGTGTCTAATTTAGGCCTCCATTGTCTTCCTCCTGGATCAGAGCTGAGAAGGCCTAACGTGCTTAACTCTTCTCTTGATCTCTTTTATGTCACTCCCCACTTTGCCCAGTGAACATTCTAAGTACGGATATGATCATGTCATCATTTGCTTTAAAATCCTTGAAAGGCTCCCCGTACCCTTAGGGTTAGGTTTGAGGACTCTAACATGACCTAACCCTTATCTACCTCCTGTACCTCCCCAGTTCTTTCTCCCTTCATTTTATGCTCCAGACATGTTAATTTTTCCTAGGTCCTCAATTATGCCATGCTTGCTGGGCCAACCAGTCTTTGTACTTGCTATTTCTTTTCATTTTTCTTTCTTCTATTACCTTTCAGAATTTATTTGAAATGTCACTGTCTCTGAGAAGCCTTTCCTGATCTCTCAGGCTGTGTTAGGCTCCACTAAGCGCAGTATCTTACCTCTGGACAGAATATTTATCACATCATGGATCATAACCCTAAGGAGGGTAGACATCATGAAAGTCTTACCCACCAGTGACTCTTAACACTTTGTTCAGTGTCTGATGCTGTTCAATAAGCACTTGTCTTTTATTTGTTAAATATTAAATGAATTGAGGGTATGCTGTCTGCCTGTGCATCTCCTGTGTTCTCTGGGTACTTGGGAAGTATATATGAGTAGTGCTATATATTCCATGATATGCAAAAATTTTATTATTAAATATCATGAACTGTGATTCAGACTCAAAACATTAAATGAATAATAAATGAATAGTAAATTAAATAATGCATACAACTACTTATTGACTCTTCTAGTAAAGGAATATTTGTCTGAATTTTGTATATATAATGCTTGCATACACATGCAAGAAAACCATTGCTCAAGGATCCAACAATCGTTTTTAGGGATGTAGAAAACACACACACACACACACACACACACACACACACCTGTTAAGCCAAATGGGAAACATTAAAGTAATTGCGTTAGAAGTCCAGAGCCAGGGGAGATCACTGCTGCTTGGCATGAAGGAGTCTGGATGAAAGAGAGGGCTCCTGATAGATAGTTAGAACACGAGAATCCAAAGGGAGTGGAAAATCATTCTGGGTGAAGAAAGAGTGTGATCCATGACAGAGTCAGACATGGGAAATAAATTAGCAGAAATGGAAGGATTTGTAGAGAGACGATGCAGACAGGATTGGACATGCTGAAGAGCTTTGATTTTTATTAATAATCAACTTAATAAGAGCAAGCATTTATTTTGTCTTACAGTTTTGGAGGTTTCAGTCCACAATAAGTTGGCCCTGTTGCTTTGGGTCTGAGGTGGCACACCATAGCAGGAGCTTATGGTGAAGCAAAACTGCTCATCTCATGGCTGGGAAGTGAAACAGAGGAAGAGGAGGGGACCAGGGTCCCATAATCTCCTTCAAGGGCAGTTTTCATCTCTTAAAGATACCACCACCTCTGGATAGAAGATTTACTTCCTTTACCACAGGATCCTTTCAGGGAAACTTGTTATGTGGCAGACTGCTTTAAAAACATACCAGAATTCATTTTGTCTGAATTAGAAAATCTGTATTTAGCCAGCCAGCCAGCGGCTGCTCCCCACAGAATCCATAACTGTCTCTGAGCATTTCAGGGTCTGTAAAGGCAAAAACTGCAAAAACCACATCCGGATTGATGTAGCTGCAAGCAAACAGGGGTGTAGAACCTGAGTCGAGCGGTTAGTGAAACAAGGCAGTGGGAACATTGGTATTTCCCAAGGGACTTTCCAGGTTGGCATAGCAGCAAGCAAATAGAAGGGAAGTGGGTCAAAATGACCCTAGTTGAATACAAGTTAGAGAATGATTACTAACGTCTAGACAATGGATCCATGACAGGATACACTGCCCAAGAAAAATGGGAACCAAAGAGAGAACAATTTCACATTGTTTAAGAATTGCCATTTTCTGTTGCCAAACATGCTATGCTAAGCAACTATTGATGGGTCCAGAGGCAGAGTGTTCCCATGGAAGAAGCATTTCTTATATGACATGGAGTCTCAGGGTAAAATGGAGTCTGTTTGTTCATTGTTCACATAGCATAGCCCATAACATGCTTAGAGTTTAAACTATAGCATTGGGTTGATAGTCTCATTTCCCACCAGAGTATAACTTACTTGAGTAAGATGGTTGTAATTTCCTTTTACATCTCTATTGCCTGGCACAGAGTGGCATGCCATAAATATTAGTTGAATGAATGACTGGTGCAATGAATTAATTAACCAACCAACCAGTCAATCGCTGGAGCATTAAGGGATGATATAATAAGAGAGAAGAGAGAAAGGAGATCAAATGATTAATGGTGATAGACTAGGTATGGCCAGGTGTGTGCTTCAAGTAACTATAGGCACCAATGCCAGAGATGTCTGGGAGAAATGAATGTCCCATATTTAGTAACAGATGGACTGTGGAGGCTGCATACGGAGAAGAAGTAAAAAGCAGACGTAAAATGATGAGAACCTCCAAAATGTTGAAACCTTCAAATCTGTAAGCCAAAATAAATGGACGGTAATGAGAAAATGAAAGAAAGAAAAGATGGTGAGCTTTCTTTGAAACATGTCCAAGAAATTCAAAGTAGCACCCAAAGGAGATCTGCTAAGGTTACTAGAGAAATTGGCCAGATCTTCACTTCTCAATTCTCACTGAGAAGTCAGCATTGGCATGAATCATTCAAATAAGATACTTCTTAATACTTCATTATATTTTTGCTTTTTCATTTGTGCATTATAATTATACATAATATATAATATGTAGCAGTAGGATTCGTTGTTACATATTTGTAGATACACACAATATAACAATAAAAGTTGGTGAACTTTTGTTCCACTACTTTCCCTTTCCCTCCTTTCCTTCCTCTCTCTGGTCCTCTTTGCTTTTTTTTTAACAAAATGATAAATAGTTTACAGTAACTCCCATTTGGACTCTTATTAAAATTTTATAGCAAAATGGCCAAAACAATATTATATAATCATTGTGTTCTGGGAGAGGATAGAATTTAAAAATCTTCATGCTTTAATGTTAAATAAAATCTACGGAATGGTTAGATCACAAATAGTGGTTCCCTCCCCTTTGCCCCACCTTAGGTCACTGGGATGATAAGATCTTGAGTTTGGTTTTGGTTTTGCTTGTCTGAATTATTAGTTCTCTAAAAAGATCCTACAAGCATATGTCAAGTAATAACAATGAGTTCTGATTCTATTATAAAATGGTTAAAGGAATGATTCAGAACACGTTCTAACATTGTTTGAAATTGCTGTATCTATTAGGGCAAGATTCCAGTTTTGGAGCTACCCATATACACACGAGAACAGAACCATCTATTTGTGAAATGCGAAGATGAAAAGCCTGCCAAACTATCCATCCTTTATGACCATCAAGTTCCTTTAGTTTACAGTATTATTTTCAATTACATCCTCAAGTGGCACTTTTATTTTATAATTTAAAATAGCATGCTGGATAATATATATACCTGAGAGTAGCTTTACTACATCACAGTCAAAGGAAATAAATCCTGTCCCTTTCCACTCCAGTGTACTTATCTTGCAAATCTCTGTTAACTACACGGAGGCATTATGCATATGAGAGGTGGCATTTGTTTTTTTATTACCACTTGGTTGGAGTTCACTCAGTCATGCCCTGCATAGTGGTCTCAGCAACTCGATATGTAAAATGGAATCTTTCCAACTCGCATCCTCTTTCTGCTTAAGCATGGATTCGCCTGTTGCCAATCCTACAAATTTTTCCATGGTTTCCAAATACCCACCCACTGGCCCCTGATAGAGCAACTGCAGGAGAAGACTATGGCTCCCATCAGTTTAGCAAACAGCTGGATTCACAGGCAGACCTTTTGGTTGGTGAGCAACTGCGTGGACTCCCGTGGCTCACAGGCTCAGAATTATGTGCACAGAGGGTCTCCGCATCCTGCGCTTGTTTTTTCACCTCCTGTCGTGTTGAAGTCATAAAGAGAGGACTTCTCTCCATTTTCAAAACCCCAAACAACCTGCTAGGCTCCAGCTTTTGCGAGTCCTTTTTTTTTAGGTTTCTGTTTTCTCTTTTCCTGCTGATCACTCTGGCTTTCAACCAAGGTTTCACCCTAAGACTCCCATCAGAGTCCTTAAAGAAGAAAGGTTTCCAGCATGAGTACACTATATTAATAAACGAAACCCAACCTTTTAAAAATTACACTGTCAGAAAAACCCATTAGGCTGTAAAGGAGTTGAAGTAAACATTAGATTTTAATATCTACTGCTGCTTAGATTTTTCTGAACTGAAAATTCCCCAGCGAGCACTTAAAACTTCATTACTCCACTGAAAGGTTGTGAAAGGCTATTTAAAGGTTTTCAATTTTGTTGAAGTCTAGAGGTTATTACAGCTGGAAAGAATACAAACCCTAATATTACAAGGAATGAAAGGAATGAAATTTATGTTCTCATCTTCCCTGCAGTTTAATCCAGGTCTATTAGATTTGTTGGTAAAAATTAGGGCAGGTTGAAAATTTTACAGGTTGAATGAAAAATAATATTTGGACACGATGAAAAGTATTGCTGTCTGTTTAAGACTTAAAGAAATGTTTTTTATCTCTCCATTCTCTGGTCTGAAGTTATTTCAAGATTAGCCTATGCTTAAAATCCCTGAAAGAGTTTTTAAACCCCAAACAAAAATGTAGTGCAAAAGCTGTAAATCCTACCTGGAAAGCCAATGTACGAAACGGGACCTTCAATTCAAACTCTCCAGTATAAAAAAACTTAGCAGTTATGTTCTGTTCCCATATTTTTTATCTTCATTTTTAGAACAGAAGAAACTTGTGTCTGCAATTTTTTTTTCAAACTTGGTGTTGGTATCAATTAACTCAAAGTGTTTGATATTGTTGAGATACTTCATGCACCCTTCATTTTTATTTCAAAGACTCTCTTAACCTTTTTCTTCAGCCAGTCTTTGCACTGTGAAATGACTTTGAGCTATTTTATATATAATGCTATTATCCCTATGCAGGTCCATTCATCCATGTTCCTATCTCCCCATCTATCCTTTCATCAACCTATGTGTCTGTCTATCTAATGTACCTAGCATTGTGCTGTGTGCTAGGGAGTCATGAGAATACTTTAGACTATTGTGAGATGGATAATTTAATGAGCATAGGATGGAGTGAAGAGTACAATCCTGGAGGTGTGTCCAAGGAGCAATAACTTCTCAAAGGAAAGAGCCTGTTAGGGGGACTTCTTTAGGCAGGAGATTCTTCAAGCTGTATTTCAAAGAATGAGTCATGGAAGGAAGGAGACAAAGGTAATATCACAAAAGAAATGTTATACATAAATGCACAGCAGCATTCATGAACATAGCATCTAAGTCAGGATGGGTTGGTGTAGAGGTTTGCCGTGAGATAAATTTGAAAAAAGTCTTTTGGGATGAATGGTAAAAGACAGTCATTGCAGGATGCAATGGGTCTGGTTAGGGAATTTTATGGTTTTTCTTCTGATTGTAAAAGTAATGATATAAACCTTTTATAAGACATATAAAATTTAGGAAAGTATAAAGGAAAACATTTAAAATTCATTCATAATCCTACTAGTCACTGGAAAATACTGTTAATATTTTGGTGCATGTCTTTCCAATCTTCCTTCTATGTTTTTTTTTCTTTTTGGCAAAGTGGAAATTAAATCATAGAATTCAGTGTATTAGTTTTAAAATAATGTTGTAACCAGCATATGATTGTGTTATCTCTTCTTTATGATCATAATTCCAATGGTTGTATCATAACCTATCACAGTGAATGCAATCTTTCCTTAGCTGATGGATTTCTGTATAGTTTTTAAGTTTCTGACATGAGAAATGCTGTGATAACCCTTTTTGTATAAATATTTTGCTGAGATAAGGTATATGAGGAGCTTACCACACCATTTGGGTCAAATATTACCAATTGTTACTGTTAGATATAAAGCCATTTGGGTAAAAAAAAATAAAAAAGCAAGAATAACATTCAAGTTCCTGATTCATATTGCTCATTTCTTTTCAAAATTAGTTTACTGATTTGTACTTCTGTAAGAGGTAACATTAGAGCCCTCTCTCTTTCATTGTATCATTGTCCACAGTAAATAGTATCCCCCCAAACAACTATGCTACTTTGATTTTAAAACACAGCATGCCATTGTTTTAATTTATATTTCCTTGAGTATAAATGATGCCAAATATAAATTCAATATTTATTGGCTTTTTTTGCATATCTTCTTCTGTCCTCAGGTTCTTTAGCCATTGTTTGTAAAGGATTTTGAAAGCCCTTCTAAAGAACTTGGACTTTATCCAGTTGGCAATGAGAAGAGTCACTGAAGCTTTCGAAGTTTTTGCATTTCTGTTGAAATGACCCTATAAGTAAATCATTCCCTGCTCCTTATTATCAGCTCCATAATAACAGTATTCACATATGGTTTTAAGAGAAAGAAGATAAGAATAATAGCATGATAAGAAAATAATAGCTGCTATTTATTAAATGCCTTTTATATACCAGTGTTATCCAAGCAGTTCAGCATTATTTTAACTAATCCTCATAATATTGTAAGACAGGAATTATAAATTTTGCCCTAGAGCTTAAGTTTTGAGAGTGTCAGTTATTCACCTTTTCTTTCTCCTGTTCCTATTGAACACAGAGAACTCTAGTAACCTGTGATAAGAATTTCAGACAACTCCAAGCAACATCTGGGATTTCCCATGTGACTTATTTAAATGCTTTGTCCTGATGCATCTAAAATATAAATGATTTGCTTTCGGTTTAGATGCAACTGCACTCATTGGTTTCAAAAATATCATCACTACTGCTCTGAAGACTGTTTCATAAAGAGAGATGATTTAATGGCTGACCTCTTTGGGAAATCTCTCTTCGTAACATCATTAGTTAACAAAGCTGTTCAGGTGTGGAAGCCTCTGGGATTTCCCCTAAATTTTTTTTTCCTCAGGTTTAAGAAGGATTTTATGATACCTGTCAAACTTAAAGACTGACTATTTTCTAAACCAAGAAATGCAAAGAACAAACAAAAATGGGTTCACAAGGTTGACAACATCGAATCATTTTTCTACTCAGAAATATAGATTGGTTCTTCTTAGGTGTTACAGATTGGATATATATACTTGAAAATCATTCTCCTAGAAAAGGACATAAGCACAAATAAGCCAACAAATTTCTTTTAAAGTTTAAATTATAGTAAGTGCTTTCATAGAAAACTACAGGGAGACCTCAATGAGCAACAGAGAAGACAGCTCTGTTGCAATGGTGTTTAGCCTGAGATTTGAAGGATGGGTTAAAAATAGCCTGGCCTATATTAGGAATAAGAGTTCAGGGAGAGGCCCCTAGCAGGAAACCACATGAATGGTTTGAGGAACTGAAAAGATGAGTGTTGTTCAACCCAAGTTCAGTTAGGAATAAGATGGAGAGCTACCAATGAGTCATGCAAGAACTTGAAGGACCTTAACATTTTAAGAAAAATTGTTATCCCAAGTATAAGGAGAATTCATTATTTTTTTTTAAAGCAGAGGAGTGACATGATTCTATTTACAAAAGCTTTATTTGGCTACTCTAAGTAGAAGGACCAGATGGAGAAATAATAATAAAATGGTGAAAGGCCAGTTAGGAGATAAGGAAGCAATTTACGATTTTACACCAATCATGATTTGGTCTAGGGTCATAGCATAGAAGATGGGGAAAATGTTTTTATTGCTCAAGATACATATTGAAAGTAAAAAACTAAAAGACTTGATATAGAATTTAAGGTAAAAGACATTTTCAAAGAAGATATCTGAATCATCAGAAATGGAGAGGGCTATAACAGAGACAGTAGTTTGAAAGAGGAGGAGTCGGGCGCTGGATTTATTCATGGTTAATAATAATTAAATAAATCTTCGAATGCAAAGAATAGAAGGGAACTACCTTAATCTAATAAAGATCAGAGGAGAAATAAAAGAAAGACTAAAAATAGAACTAAAGATCCTCAACCCTCCAAAACCAAACAACTCATTCAACAAATGGGCAAATGAACTAAAGAGATACTTTTCAAAAAAGAAGCATAGCCAGACATGCTGGCACATGTCTATAATCCCAGGGACGTGGGAGGCTGAGGCAAGAAGATTCTAAGTTTGAGGCCAGCCTGAACAATGTAGTGAGGACCTAAGCAACTTATTGAGATCCTGTCTAAAAATAATAATAATAATAATAATAATAATAATAATAATAATTTTGAAAAGCACGGGGGATGTAGCTGAGTAGTAAAGTGCCCCTGGGTTCAATTCCCAGTATAAAAAAAAAAGGTAAATAATTGTACAAAAAATGTGTTCGACATCCTTGGTCATTAAAGAAATGCAAATTATAAATACATTGAGATTCCATCTTATTTTAATCAGCATGGCAATCTGCAAGAATACTAATAACAATAAATTCTAGCAAGGATGTGGAAGAAAAGGACTCTTACATGCTGTTTATGGGAATAAATTTAGTGCAGTCACTATGGAAATCAGTATGGAGATGCCTTAAGAAAGTAAAAATTGAACTGCCATATAATCCAAATCTACGACTTCTTGGTATTTATAAAAAAAAATTAAAATCAATAAACTTGGAGGCACCTGCATACCTATGTTTAATGAAATACAATTCACAGAAGCCAAGTTATGAAATCAGCATAGGTGTCCGTCAACAGATAAACGGGCAAAGAAAACCTGGTATAAATGCACAAGTGAGTTTTGTTCAATCATAAAGAAGAATAGAATGTTGCCATTTGCAGGCAAATGGATACATCTGCAACATGAAAAGTGAAATAAGCCATATTCAGAAGGACAAGGGTCATGGGTTTTCTCTCACATGTGGAATCTAGGAGGTGGGAGGAAGAAAAAAAGGATGATAATAGAAGGTAGACCATTGGAACAGAGGAAGGGGCAGATGGGAGGGAGGAGGAATAAGAGGAGGCTGTGGGGAATGAAACTGATAAAACTATATTATATGCATTTATGAATACACTCACCACTCTGTATAATTAATGTGTGCCAATAAAAATGATCAACAAAGTGAAGAGCTGATTTTTGAACAGATAAGCAAAGTCATCAATACTTTTTTAAAAGAGAGAGGTGTCAAATAAATAAAATGAGAGCTGAAAATGGAGACATCATAACGGACACTGCAGAAACGCCAAGGATCATAAGAGACTATTACAAACAAGTATATGCCAACAAATTGGATAACCTAGAAGAAATGGATGAATTACTGGACATATACATACTACTAAAGTTGAATCATGAACAAATTGTGCTGGGCTTAATGGCTCATGCCTGTAATCCTGGTGACTCAGGAGGTGGAGGTGGGAGGACTAGTGGAGGTGGGAGGGCTGATGCAGGTGGATTCTAAGTTTGAGGTTAGCCTGAGTAACTTACAAAGACTATGTCCCAAGAATAAAATAAAAAGGGCTAGAGATGTAGTTTGGAGGTAGAGTAAGCCTGGGTTCAATCTCCAATACACACACACAGATATATACATCATACATATACATATAGAAGAAGAAACAGAAAACCTGAACAGACCAATAATGAAAAATAAGATTAAATCAGTAATAAAAGTCTCCTACCAAAGTAAGCCCAGAAGCTTATGGTTTCACTCCTAAATTCTACCAAAATCTTCAGAAGATAACTAACACTAATTCCTCTCAAACAAATGAAAAATTTGAAGAGAAGGAAATCCTCCTACAATCATTCTATAAGGCCAGCATTTTCCTGATGCCCAAACCAGCTAAAGACACAACAGCAACGAAACTATGGGCCAATATCCCTGATGAACACAGCACACTAGTAAACCAAGTTCAATAGCACATTAAAAAGATCATTCATCATGATCATGTGGGATCCACCTAGAGATACAAGGATGGCACAATGTATGCAAATCAGCAAGTGTGATACTTCACATTAACATAAAGACCAAAAACCAATGATCATTTCAATAAATGCAGAAAAGGTACCTGATAAAATTTAATATCCTTTCATGATAAAATCCTGTGACAAATTAGGTTCAGAAGGATTAAAGGCCATTTTTGAGAAACCCACAGCTCACATTATGCTAAAAGGGGAAAAATAAAAACTGATAGTTTTTCCTCTAAGATCTGAAAACAAGAAAGGATGCCCACTTAACACACCATTTTTATTCATTATAGTACTGGAAGTTCTAGCCAGAACTTTTAGGCATGAGAAAGAAATAAAGGGCATCCAAGTTGGAAAAGAGAAACACAAACTGTGCTTGTTTTCAGACAATGGAAAACTCCAAAGAATCTGTGAGAAAACTGTTGGAATAAACTCAGAAAAGTTGAAGGATAAAAAATAGACACACAAAAATCAGTCTTATTCCTGTGAACTAATATCTGAAATATAAAATCAAGTTATCAAAAAATAATAAGTTATCTGAAAAAAAGAATCAAGACAGTGATCCCATTTAAAAAGTACAGTAAATAAATAAAATTCCAAGGTAAAATTTCACCTATAAAGAAAAATTTCTGCAGAGAAAAATATGAAACATGGATGAAAGAAATGAAATAGATACAAATAAATGGAAAGACACCCCATATTTATGGATCAGAAGAATTTATATTAAGAAAATATCCATAGTACCCAAAGCAATCTACAGTCCAACACAGTTACTAATAAAATATCAATGTCATTCTTCACAGAAACAGTAACAACAATGATGAAATTTATGTAGAACCATAAAAGACGCTAAATAGACAAAACAATCTGTAGCAAAAAGAAGGAAACTGGAGGCATCACAGTATCTGTGATATCTCCTATCCACAGGATAGGAGAAAATATTTGCTTTACAATATACTACAAAGCTATCATGACTAGAACAGCATGGCATTGGCATAAAAAGAGACTCCCAGACAAGCAAACATAATAGGAATCCAGAAATAAACATACATTTATAGCCAATAGATTATTGGAAAAGGAGTTAAGTCACTCAATAAGAAAAGGGCAATCTCTTCAATAAATAATGCTAGACATCCACATGTAGAAGACTAAACTATAAAAATCAGCTCTAATGGAATAAAGACTTAAATATAAGACCTGAAACTGCAAAACTACTAGAAGAAAATACATGGGAAATGCTTCAGGACATCGGTGTTGACAAACATTTTCTTTTTATATGACTGCAGAAGCACAGCCTACAAAAGTAAAAACTGACAAAAGAGATTGCATCAAACTAAACTTCTCCAAAGCAAAGGGAACAGTCAACAGAGCTAAGAGAAAAACTACAGGATAGGAGAAAATATTTGCCACCAGACATGTGACAACAGGTTAACATCTAGAATTTAATAAGAGATTCAAGCAACTCAGCAAAACCCAAATAATCCAAGTTTCTTAAAATGGGCTAGAGACCTAAATAGACATTCCTCAAAAGAAGATACACAAATTACCAAGAGATATATGGAAAAACATACAACATAAATGATAGGTGTAGATAGCCACCCACAAGTCTTGCATCAGGGAAATGCAAATCAAAACCACAGTGACCTGCAACCCAGAATGGTTACTCTCAAAAAGAGACGTGTTGTGGGGAGAATGCTGGTGAAAATACAAACGAGATAAAAGGGAAGTCTTACATGCTGCTGGTAGGAATGTCAATTTGTACAGCCATTTATAGAAAAGAGCAGAGAGGTTCCTTAAAAAACTACAAACAGAACTACAATATGATCTAGCCGTCTCCCTACTGGTTATTTACCCAAAGGAAATGAAGTCAGCATGTCAGAGACACCTGCACCTTTATGCTTATTGCAGTACTATTCAGGATAGCCAGTAGGAATGAGTCTACCTGGCAGATGTTGACATGTCTAGGAAATTATATAAGTTATAGGCTAGGCAATAAGAAGAATATATTTAAATTGGGACTGTCATGAAAATATGACTTCTATGACAGCTTTACATACAACAAGATAGTGGGTCTTGGCTTGATTCTGCTGTCCTCTGGGAAGTGCTAAAGTTCTGTAAGTAGCAAAGTCCCATGATCTGAGGTCCTTTTCAAAGTGACTGAGGGAATCGGGCTTCAGGGGACTAAGCCTGTGGTTTGGAGGTTCCTTTGGGTGTCCAGGAAAGGGATGCTGAGATCTGAAGGAAGACACTGGGTATATACTTTCATTTGCAAGTTCCCAGGATACCATGTATTCTGCTCATGGGTGATCATGAATGTCTGGGGCAATGTTACATTTCCGTAGGACAGCACACATGATCTACAAAGAACTTAAATAAATGCTTCTTTTTTCCCCAGAAGCTGGATGGCTTCTGGATCTCTCTTATAGGTCAGTCTTTGTACGACTTATTATATCAGTGAATATGAAATAAGCACAAACCACGTACCCCAGTGGATACTAGAGTCCTAGTTATTTACCTGAAACAAGAAACAGAAGAAATTATGCTATTAACCCTATATGTAAAACCAAAGTCCCTATCAGCAACAGCTTCTCTTTGATGGCCAAGTGTTCTTCAGTTATTGACAAGGCTGACTTCAGGTGTAGATAGCCAACCACAAGTCTTGAGAGGAAGAAGGGAGGTGTGTTTTACAAGAAGAGCAGCATGATTGGAAAGCGACACTCAAGAGTCCCTCCTCTACGTTAAGCCTTGCCTTTTACATCAGGAACAAATCTGATGGAGGAATCTCTGGTTTGAGTCATCAGCACATAAAATTCAATGAGTTAATAAGGTTGCTTTTCTTTGTTGCTATAGAGACAATGAATATTGAGATCGTATTAGAATGGGGTAAGAGAAAGGGGGAGATGGTACATAGGGGAAAGAAGTGAGTGAGATAACATAATGGATATGGAGTATGGAAGATGGAGGAATTTTGTAAGGAAGCTATCAGCTTATCCATAATTTCGAGGAGGTCTGGTCGTCATGATTAAGTAAATCCATACTGTACACATTACAGCTCACATCATTTCATATTTATAAAGGATATTAAATATCCTGTTGGCCAACTCTCATCTATGACAAGAGTACCCCTTGTGTACTCATGTACACCTGAGTGACCATGCACATTTACCTTGGAAACTTCCAGCGACATGCATCTCTTGCTTGATATCTAAAGGTTACTCAGTCTCGCTGAGGTCAAGATTGAAATCTTGTCAACTTATTCCTTATGTGGAGACCAAATCTATGTTCTTGAAGCTGGTGTAACGACCAGACACACACTTAGATTATTTATTCATTTTTGTATTTTCTTCTTCCTTTCCCTTATCCATCATCCCCTTCAACTAAGAAATAAACTTCAAGCATATGGTGTGCCCAATCTGTCTTTATATGCAGCTCTAACATGGGAGAACTGTCACCATGATCCCTCCAAGTTTTCTTAAGAGTAAAACTAGCTATTCTGTTTGTTTTCAATCACAATCAAATTCCTTTTTATTTCATATTATAAATACCATCCACTTGTAGTAACCACATTTTGCACCAAGGGTGGAAGAATCTAAAAGCGTTCAGAAAGATACATTCATTTCAACCCAAACAAGCTATTATGCGGGCTCTTGAGAATTCTTTGCCTCCAAGTATTTGGTTTTGTTTCACAGGTGATTTGAAACTCCTTGTTTTGACAGCATCTTACAGAAAATGACTACATCTCAGTTGCCAGTTCTCAGAATTCCAATTATAATTTTTTTAATAATGCTACTCTTTTGCCTTACTCAGAATAGTTTTATCTATTTTCTCAGGGATATTACTACAGTAAAACAAATAATGATGTTGTTATTGTAGGGATTTTCTGCTGTCAAAATGGTGACCATAAAGCACCGATTAAACTAATGTTAAGGTTTGGATGTGAGGTGTGCTCCAAAAACTTATTTGTGAGAAAATGCTAGAAGGTTTAGAGAAGAGATGATTGGCTTATACGATTCTTAATCCAATCAGTGAATGAAGCCCCTGATAGGATTAACTGAGGGGTAACTGAGGGTATGTAGGGTATGGCTAAAGGGGTGGGTTACTGGGGGCATGGCTTTGGGGTATATATGTTGTATCTGATGAATGGAGTCTCTCTCTCTCTCTCTCTCTCTCTCTCTCTCTCTCTCTCCCCCTCTCTCTGCGCCCTCCTGATCATCATGTGAACCACTTCTATCACTGACCTCTTCTGCCATTCTGTCCAACCTCATCTGAAGCCCTGAGGAATGGAGCCTGCTGTCTATGGACTGAGACCTCTGAAACCTTGAGCTTTCAAATAAACTTTTCCTCCTCTACCATTGTTCTGGACGGGGTCTTAGTCACAGCAGCAAAATAGCTGACTAAAACACAAGAATAGATGGTCCTGCGGTACAGATTGTCACATGAAATGCCCTCTTCCCAAATATTCTGCCCACAGAAGTCTGTATGCTACAACCTTCCCTCCAGGTACCTAGACAAACCTTCTAGAGTGTCAAATGCTTGACTCTGAGGCCTGGGTCACCTTGATCTAACACGTGTAAAAACCCTGTTGCCAGCAAATGTGTTCTTATTTTAAATGTCAATCATGTGTAAAAATAAGTTTCAATTCTCTCAACTTACTGGGCTACTGGCCTTCTCACTTGATTTTCATTATATATAACTGTTCTCAAATTGATGATTCATTGGCTTAGCTCATGCATACTTTCACAGCCCTGATTTCTCCCGGCAACATCAGAAAGCTTTCCTCTCACTGATTACCAATTTAGTCCATAGCCTCTATTCCTTCCTTTTGAAATTCACTTCATTTTAGACTGAACTTGACCCCTACCCTGAAACTGGTGAATTAAGGACTGCTGGAAAAAGCAAAACAGAAAGAAAGAAAGAAAATCCAAACATCTCTGCTGTGGTCAGCTTTTTCATTGCTGCAAACAAAAGATCTGACAAGAACAAATTTAAGGAGAAAAAGGTTATTTTGGGGACTAGTTTTCAAAGGTCTCAGTGCATAGATGAGTCCATTCCTCAGGGCCCAAGATGAGGCAGAACATCATGGCAGAAGGGTTTGGTGGAGGAAAGTGACTCAGGGCATTGCACCAAGAAGCAGAGCTCAACATGGACAAAGTATAAACCCCAAAGGCCCACCTCCAGGGACCCACCTCCTCCAGCCACACCCTACCTGCAATCTCTCTAAGGGGATTACTGCATCCATGAGGTTAAAACTCTTACCACCTAATCATTTCATCTTTAAACATTCTTGCATTGTCTCTCACATGAGATTTTGGGGGACACCGAATATCTAAACCATAACGATCTCATAAGTGGGTCATTTCCCTTTGCCAGGGACTGTTTAAGGAGCCCATGCAAATCAGTCACAGCCAGTGAGAAGGAGATATCTTCTAAGAACTGTCACAGAGAATTTATGCTCCTATGAAAGGGTGGAATAGTCAGAGAAGCCTCACGGCTCCCCTTCCCTTCTTTTCTACTTGTGGTGGTGTAAGGATATGAAGCTGGGAGCTGCAACAGCCAACTCTCAACCATGATGAAAGCCATTGCTAACACATTACTGATGGCGAGAGAGAAAGTCAGATGATGTCACTGAGATGCTCTATTGGCTAGCATTTACTCGGTAGCAAACTACTCCAAAACATAGGTGCTCAAAACAACCATTACTGAGCTCATGATTAGACAGCTGGAAATTTAGCAGGATATGGATAGGGGAGTCTTCTAGATTCAGCCAGCTTGACTCACGCCTCTGTAGTCAGCTGCTGGATCAACTGAGGCTGATTGGTCTGCAGAGTGGGGGAGAGGATGGTGGTGATGCTCATTTCTGGCCCACATGGTCTCTCCTCCTTCGGTAATTAGTGTGGGCTTCCTCACACAGTGGTCAGGTAGAATTCAAGAAGGAGAGTGGAAGTGTTCGAAATCTCTTGAATCCTCAAACATTGCTTTCGATGAATTTTATTAGTTCAGCAAGAGGCGAGGCAGTCCAGCCCAAGGGATGGAAAATATCTTGGCTTCTTGATGAGAGGCATGATGAAGAATTGTGACCATTATTTTTTCTATGCACCACAAATACCAAATGACTCTGGAATCACCTAACTTTGGACTTCTTGCAATGTAACTGATAAATACTCTATGACTTAAGCCACCATAAGGCAGGCACTTTTCTGTTACTTCCTACCAACACATTCTAATAGATCCAGTGCTCCCTCTAAGTAGTCTAGCAGCCAACCCTTCAGCTGAGGAAGTAGCCTGCACTCTCGAAAAAATTTTACAAGTTGAACTTTTGAATATTCAGAGCAAAAAAAAAATATCTTGTATGCTATTTGGAATGCTGGTATGCTGAGAAAATGATTCTCTTTTCAATTAACACACCACAGAAAATCTGCATTTCTGGGGCCTGAGAATAATTTCTACTTTTAATTGTCTTCCATGCAGTCCTTCTCAAAGACGAGCTGAGACAGTCGCCATCCCACAGGGATTACCTGTTAAATCTCTTTCCTCCAGATTCACTAATCTTTAATTTATTCCAAGCAGCTGTTTGCATGTTGGACTCCTCTATTAGATAGCAAGACTCAAAATGACCCAAACTGTGTTATATTCATTTTTTTTCCCCCAATTCAGCCTCTTCCTGAAGCACCTTCCTCATCGCCAGCATCTACCCCCCTGCCTGGTGTGTAGCAGGTATTATTTTTCAATTTGTTGAATTGAATAAGAATAAATCTTGATAAAAGTCATATCGAAGACTACATCAACTAGAAAGTTATTTGGCTTAACAAATATTAGTTTTTAAAATTCAGGGATCCCAAGGGAAAGAGTAAAGGGGCTTTATGTAATTTATATCTCATTTTGAATTTGTACTAACCATGCTCTAGCATCTTTTAAACTAGCTGTTTTAACATTGATCCTCCAGGCATATGTGGGACATTCCTTCTTCTGGACAATTCAATAATACACCTGAGTTACCTTGTCTTGACCTCCTTTGGGAGGAATTTGCTTCTAGAAGGCATGCTTTCAAGAATCAACACCCCAATCCACCTTCTTCATCAGCATTGCACAATCTGGGGCCACTGTGGATCTACTATAATTATCTCTGAGCCACGTACAAACCAGTAACAACACCTAGACTCTTGAGCCCCCTGAAGTTATCCCAACTCCTCAACCCTGAGCCTGTGTACCTGCCTTGACATTTTCTACCCATGGAAATCACAAAAAAAGGCTCCTGCTCACAGTGACCACCCTGGACTCTGAGGCTTCTTCACATGCCCCTTTGCCCCACCCATGAGGCATACTGCTTCTCTTGGGAACTGTTTGTGTAGGGGTGTTTTCTCATAGGCAGTTACCTCCTGATCTGTAGTCTTCACAACACTCCAATCATAATAAAACCTATCAAAACAATGTTGATTGTTTCATGTTTGGCCAATGCCCAGGGAAAACACTAAATGAAGAAAAAATAAAGGTCTTCTTTTTACTTAGAATGGAAATAGAAAGTTTTGAGGAAAACAAATTTATGGAGTATCGGAGGAAGAAGGAAAGCCAGTTTGTCAGCAAAATGAGGAAATGGGTAAAGAACTCTCTAAATACAGCAAGAGAACACAAACACAAGAGGCAACAGAAAGGGAGGTAGAAAATATAAAGCAATCCTCCTCACTTTAATATTGTGTCTTAAAATACTCGTTGAATACATGAATAGGGTTTCTTAATTTCTCTACCTCAACTTTTAAAAAGTCAGTTACCTATAGATGATTCTTAAATGCAGCCAAGGTTGGGAACCACTGTACTAGAGCTATCCCACTCAAAGTGGGGTCCTCGGACCAGCAGCACTGAACACCACTAGGAGTCATAGTATCCTGGAGCCACCTTGTACCAGCTTGGAAGTGTGATTGTGTACGACTCTGGTCAATTTTTGCTGACACAATGTTGATAGTTATAAGAGGAGGGAGTATTTACAATATGGAATTGGTAGATTCCCTTTTGAACTCTGATCCCAGAGCCAGATGTTAAATATTTGCCAGCAAATCACCAATTAGGTATTTCTTAGACATGAAGCATCTCAGGCTTCATCCAAACTCCTGAAAGAAAATTGAAACTTTAGTAAAAGTTACATGTGATTCCTTTACGTACTAAAATTAGAGAAGCATTTGTCCAAAGTTTGATAAGCATTAAAGGCCCTTTAAAATGTAACTTCATACACAACTTCCAGTAATGCCCCCTTAGCCTTGGGGATACATTCAAAGACTCCAGAAGATGCCTCAAACTGTGGATAGCACTGAATCCTATATATACTTTTTCCCCCCCTATACATATACAAATTCAATGCCCTCTATCTTAGCTAAACATTTACCACCCACTGTGGCCATCCATAACTCTCACGGTTTGAGGTATGACAGAAAAACTACAAATTTCACATTTCTTCTGTGCAATTTCAAGGAAAGTAGATTTGTTCTTGCCATAGATCTTAGCAACCTCAGTATACAGTTTTCCTTTTCCTTTTAAGTAGAGAAACATCACCTTTTCAATTAAGGAAAGCACTTTCTGGCTATTCTTTGGCCTATCCAAATTACCAGTATCATTACTCTTGTGCTTTGGGGCTGTTATTATGTAAAATGAAAGTTTATTTAATACAAACATTGAGATAGCATGACAATGCATCTGATAACAAAGATTCCTACTAAACCACTAACAGGAGAGTAGAATATACAATCTGGATACACTGGACAAAGAGATGATTCATGTCCTAGGCTACTCAGAATGGTATATAATTCAAAACTTATAAGTTGTGTATTTCTGAAATTCTCCATGTAATATTTTGGAGTGCAGTTGATTTTATTGTAACTGACATTGCAGAAAGCAAATACAGGTAGGGTGGGCTACCATACCCTCCCAATATCTATCTTTGGTCACAGTGATTTCTCTTATTGTCCTTTCACTAAATTCCTCAAAGAGTCCTAGATCCTCACACCTCTTTGTGTTTTTCCTTTAGCTTGGAAATGCTGTGGGTTTTTTTTTTCCTTTTACTGTTAAAATCAAATATCTCCACTGTGCAAATAGAAATAATGATTCTGCTTATCTTACTCCCAAACTTGTTACCCAGAGCTTTCTTTGGGTAGGTCTTTTACTACTAAATTCTTTCATCACTGTGTTTATCCATTAAGTACCATTATTGCACAATGCCACGGAGTGGACAATTTATGCAGAATAGAAGTTAATCTGGCTTACGGTTCTAGAGGCCAGAAGTTCAAAGAGCAGGGTGCCTGCATTAGGCAAAGGCTTTTAGGCTGCATCATCTCATGGCAGAAGGTGAAAGGGCCAGAGAGTGCAAGAGCCAGAGACAACAGAAGGTCAAACTTGCTTTTATAATAAATCCACTCCCAAGATAACAGACGCCCTCCTATGATAACATCAGCTCATTGCCCTTATGGTTTAATCCTCATTTATTAGACCATATCTCTTCATGCTGTTATATTAGGGACTAAGTCTTCAACTCATGAACTTTGGGGAATATATATCAATCCATAGTAATCACCAACATCATATTCACTTATGTGTTAGCTTATCAATACTTTGACAAGTACCTGATATCAGTAACTTCAAGGAGGAAAGATTTATTTTGGCTCACTGTTTCAGAGGTTTTACTCCATGGTTGGCTGGCTCCATTGCTTTGGGCCTGAGGTAAGGTAGAGAACATGATGGTGGAAGGATGTGGTGAAACACAGCTTCTCAGTTCCTGGCAGCTGGGAAACAGAGGGGGAGAGAGAGAGAGAGAAGGAGGGAGGAAGGGGCCAAGGATATAATATAGTTCCTAAGGGCACACCTTTAGGGACCTAGTGCCTCCAGCCAGGCCCGCCTAACTAAAGTTTCTATTGTCTCCACCTAGTCCATTCAGCTATCAATGAATTAATCCACTGATGAGGTCAGAGCCCTCACTGGATTCAACCATTTCCTAAAAACCCCACCTCTGGGCATGGCTGCCTTGCAAAGCAGGCCTTCAACACAAGCTTTTGGGGGATATTCTAGATGTAAACCCATAATAGCTTAAAATTGATCTCCGTTGCTTGCAAGATCTCTCGAAGGCAGGTACCATGAATTTATCTGCAAATCTCTACAAATATCAACACACAGTAACTTCTCAAGGGATGCTTGTGAAATCTAAAAATCACTTCATTGATGAGATTTAATGGAAAAATTCTAAAAAATCTGGTTAGCTCTAATAACATATGAATCTGGGACAAATGTGAAAGGAAACCTCAGGAATAGGTATAAATGACAAAATAAAAGTGCTTTTCTGGCTACAATCTGTGCCTAAGTATTTAGGAATAACTGAAAATTAAGGGCTATTGGAGCTTGTTTTGTTGAATAATACATCTGCAAACTAGAAAACTGCATGTCTATTTTATTTACCAGCGCAAATGCCCATTTGCTCACAGACATAGCTGTTTGCAAGCAAATTTTGTTCCCATGCAAAACAAATGTAAATTTGGCATTAAACAAGTGCCAATTATTTCCTGAATGTGGAAGGGAAAGGAAGGGTGATTTAACAGATAGAGGCTCTGGACGAGGAAGCAGAGGAGGCGGCCTAGCTCAGCTGCACGGGGCTCTTTTATCACAAGGACTGAATGTTTAATCTGCTTAATTGGGTGGGCATTCACTGTCGATGAGCAGAGACCCAGTGTTCCATGTCATTTTCTTTCCCTAGGAGATGGCTGCTGTGACCTTCCGCAGTCTCCTCCACTCGCTGCTGGAAAAATAGGAAGCTAATTTGGGCTTGTTCTCATGTTTCTTTCATGCAGTGGAGAGAATTTGTTTGATAAGCCCTATGTTAGTTTTTATTGTGGGGCCTGATTACTGTGATTAATTTTAATACTACTAGTTACCATTTATTAAGGGCCCACTGGGCGTCAGGCTATACTGCAGAGCTCCAGGCTTTCTGTCTGTCGTTAAAATTTTAATCCTCCCCACCACCCTGTCGCTCTGTTTTGCAGATCAGGAAACAGAGGCACAGCTTCCAGTCACATGTTGTCGAGTGGTAGAGGCAGAACTGCGGATCAGGTCTGTTTGCTCTAGGGCCCCCTACCCCAATTCTTTCCCCTGTGCAGTGGTCCCTCATTTTGATTTAAACTGCCTAATTAATCATGTCCCAGTTTAATCATGTCAGCTATTATAGAGGAGAACTCTGCTTCTTTCTTAGGGCTGCCTAAGACGAAAGACACAAAAATCTATTTTGCTGGTACCACTACCTCCTTTTATCCTCACCCTCCTCCTGGTTCCACATACCCTACCTCAGTCCCTAGGAGCTTGGTGTCTCCTGGGTTCCCACTGTGCTTTCTAATGCAAGCCCTCAGCCCTCTCTGCTCTGGAAAGTGCTGGCCTCCCCCATGGGCCTCCTGCTTCACCCCATTCTTATAGGAACCCTCCCTTCCTGTCCTATACACACACACACACACACACACACACACACTGACACAAACTCACCTGTCCCATACTCTGAGCATTCCAGGCAACTGTAGCAAATACAGTAAACTATTTCTTTCTCATTCATAAAAGGTTTCAAGAGACTGAAGTCCTATACATAGTTACACATTCAACAAAAAGGTAAAGAGTGCTAACTGGGTGCCAGATATTGCTACAAGCTCTGAATATCCCCTAGCCAATGAAAGAGCCAGTCCCTGGCCTCCTGGAGCTCAACTGCATACCTATTTCATACCTGGATCCCATTCTGTGATGAGAGGGTACAGAGCCAACCAAGGCTCACCGTTTGAACGTGGTGGTTTACAAACAACCGGAAGCTCATCATTAATCTCTACAAGTAGGAAATAGTGATAGTGTTTACTGAGCATTCATTATGCAGAAGGCACTTTTCTAAACCCTTTATAGATATTATCTTAACTAAATTTCACCAGCATTATTGCAATTTTGTAAAAGAGGGAACCAGTGAAAGAAATATAGTACTTATCTCTGGCTAACACAGCTTATGGACAGTGGAGCTAAATTTGAAAACAGTTTAAATCTCCTTGTTCCACCATGACTCTCCCTCAAAGAAAATATCTTAACGCAGAAAAATTTTTGTAAGTAAAGATAACCACGGAGGATGTCTTTATAGAAGCAGGAAGTTGGCACCAATTGTCTCACCATGAGATGTGATGGAGGTCCGAGTGCTTGAGAAGCTTGAAGAATCCATACTGATCTGGAAACTGAACAAGCACCCTATTGCCCCCGGGCCAGCATCTTCAGACCCCTGACTGTATGGTCTCAAGGCAGAGGAGCACTGGCTGACCACATTTCTATAATCTTCCTGCTCTTTCTTTTGTTCTTTCTTTTGAGGACTCTTCCAATTTTTTTTTCCCATTCTTATTTTTGCTTTATCATAGGTAAACATTCTCACTATACGCACGCTGGACAAAATCGAGATGCTCAAAATGTAAAGCTCAAATATTACTGGCATCTTAAAATTTAGAATAACAAAGAATGAACTTAGGTTCCAGAATAAAAGTGGTCCTTTCCTGCATTTTCTTATGGGTTTCCACTCTATAATGGGAAGAAAAAGAGCAGGGAAGAGTGCAGAACACCCTCTGGAGGGGCTGGCCGTCTGTACAGTAGTCCCTCATTTTGGTGAGGCTTCTGGGATCAGGCTGGAACTGGACATTACCTTGTGACCAGTGGCCCAGAATTTTCCAGTCAAATGGTCTTGTTTAAGTGATCCCATAGAAAACTAAGAAAAAGGGAAACTAAATAAAAGCTAGATACATTCTTTTTTTTTTTTTTGCCAGTAACAACATAAACTGGACCACAGTGAATCTTTTGACATAATTTTATTATGAAGGCAATGCATTAAACTGCTGAATTTTTATGATGTATTAAAGTGAAATAAAAGCAGAATTAAAACATCGTATTTTAATAGGATAAACTCAAGGCCAAATTTGTGCTGAACCTCTGACAAGTGTATCAGGTTTTAGGATAGACCTTTGTTTATCATTCTGATTGATTACTAGATACAAGTTTTCTCACCTATCTTTTCTTTGCCAGCTTTTCTAACCATAAAATATATGCCCTTGGGTTTTAAAATTACTTTAAATTTATTTAGAAGAAAAGCAGGTTATAAATGAACTAATTAAAACAGTATGTTTGCAGCTCTTACATTCTTTTACCTATCCTGGGCTCCGTCATTTCTGTCTTCTCGGTGTACGTCTTGGTTTCTTGGGTCTGATGATTATTTTTCTTGACAGAAAGTAAACAATTAGGACTGAGGAGAAGAAAATGCTTAAATAACTTTGCCTTTGGTGTCAAACTCCAGTTAGAATCTACACAGGGGAAAGAGCGGTGTGGGAGAGATGGTGGCCTCAAACAGCAAACACCAGGGAGGGTGACCCAGCCTCTGAGATGTGAGAGCAAGGACCAATTAGCCAGAAAATGACTGGGGGCTAGAGTCACAGGTCAGCAAAAGAATTGCAGAGTGGAGACAGGTGGAATAAAAAAAAAAATGAAGGAAGTGGATTCCAAAGGCAATATCTTGAGAGTCAGAGAGAAGGCACTAGAAAGGCAAAGGAAAGATTTCCTGGGATCCATATGGCTATGCCAGTATTTGAGTTACCATTTGTCTCCACTGCCAAAGTTCCCATCTGCCCATGATGACATCATGCAGCATGCATGCCTTGTTCCACTCTGTGACCTCCCTTGCCTTCCTTCAGCCTCCACTGATCCTTCCTTCTGAGGCACTTTAACTTTTGGTCAGTTGTAGGCAATGCACACATAAAAGTGTGCTCTTGGTGCATTGAATCCTGGGGCCTCAAGGCTTTTAGCACAAGAAGCCGGAACATCTAATAATTGATTCTTCCAAACGGGACCAAGGTAGCTCTTGGTCTCTCCTTTCCCCTATGCATCCATAGGCACATGAAAGCACACAGTGAAAAGGAGCACGTTTCATCCTCAAACGAGCTCCAAGCAATTCCTGTGAAATGGTTGTCCTTTTACAACAAATGGGTTTAGCATCCCTCATAACATTAATAAAATTATTATGCAAAGGAGTTGCTTTTCAAATCTACTGATAATTTTCCCTTTCCTTTTAAACATCAAAAAGAAACTAGTTTCTTCTACTGAGTCTGAAACATACCACTCACCAGGTCTTCCTTAGAAATCCTAGCAGCTCCCATGGCTTAGCTCCTGATGGAACAAAGGAGCGTATTCGTTCATTCGTTTCTTTATTCATATATCCAACAGGACCATTTTGTGAGAACTATGATGTGATGGGCACTGTATCAGCTCTTGAATAATTTTAAAAAAATTAAGGAACTAGTATGTGTCCGTTGCCATTCTAGGTTTGAGAGAGCAAAGGACCACCCTGTTTAAGGACATAGAGGAAGCATTAACACATTGAATAAAAAGAACGGTGGGGACCTGAGGTAGAAATGGGTAGTAGTTCATAGGGTGTGGAAGTTCCAGCGCAGGGTTCCTACAGGGATTTTGAAAGGGTTGGATGTTGACGGCACTTCTGATATCTAAGAAAAACTAAGGCTTCAGACTCTAGTAGGAGAGGACCCAAACTTCAAAGAGCAACTAGACAACTATTTTAATAGAAAACAAAACCATTTGCTGGAGCAGAAGCTTAGTCAGATAAAAGGCACAAAATGTGTTATAGTGGAGAGCAAATCTCTCTCCAGGCATGGTTAAGGAGCCAACATTTCTGAGAAGTGACCCTGGTCACCAGAAGGAGCATCACTGCCTGTGTTTATCCTCACAGAGCAGGGAATCAAAGATAACACACATTCTTAGGGCTGGGGATATAGCTCAGTTGGTAGAGTGCTTGCCTCCCATGCACAAGGCCTTAGGTTCAATCCCCGGAACCACACACACACACACACACCACACACACACAAAATCACATAAATTATAACACATATTCTTGTCTTACATAGCAAATAGATGCATAGAACTATGGATGAACTCAGATCTGGAAACCAGATCTTTTTCCACCTTAATATGTCTCCTAAGAAGGATTCTGCCACTTGAAGTGTTTATTGACAGGTGAAAAAGAAATTCAACAGCCCCTTCCCTAGGTGGAAAGGATGGCCATATTTTTCCATAATGGTATGTCCCCAACATGTTGCCTACATGCATCGACACAGAAAGGACCACAGATTAGGGCTTTTAGGCCAGGTATTTTTAAAAAGTTTAAATATTTGCAAGAGATGGCTTTATCTTTTTTATTCTCAAATGCATCTCCAAGAGCCCTTAACAGGACTTGGTACTAAATAGGCATTCAAAAAGTATTTGTTAAATTTAATTAAGCTGAGGAGTATCATATATGAGCAGATTCACTGTGCCTGCAATGATTAGAGTATTTTGAAACATGTACACCAAAGACTGGCACATAATCTTACCAGGCACTTAATGTTATACCTCTTAAAAATTAGTCATGCTTAATATTGTTCACAGCTCTTAGGCAGTGGCAAATTTTGAATCTGTGATTCTGGAACTCAACTTTTATATAGGTGTAGGGGCTCAAAGAATCTTAAAGAAACATGGCTTGGGCAACTTTTTTCAAATGCACTTTCCGTTACCTTTCCATTTCTCCAAGTCACTGCAATCCCTTCCTCTCTTTCAATTTTCCAATACTGCTGTTACTGAGGTTGCTTTTTTTTTTTTTCCAAATCTAAGACTTCTTTTGAACTTCATCTGACTTGATTCTTCTGCAGTATGTAAAATGTTCAGCCATATTTTCCTCCAAGGTCTTTTTCTTTTGGCATTTGGAAGAACATTCCCTCCTAGATCCCATTGTAACTCTTACATGTCTTTTTTTTTTATTTTTTTTTGGGGGGGGGAGGCGGGTACTAGGGATTGAATTTAGGGGCACTCAACCACTGAGCCACATCCCCAGATCTTTTTTTAAAAATTTTATTTGGAGATATGGTCTTACTGAGTTTCTTTGCACCTCACTTTTGCTGAGGCTGGCTTTGAACTTGTGATTCTCCTGCCTCAGCCTCCTGAGCTGCTGGGATTATACGCATACACCATTATGCCCAGGAACATGTCTCTTTCTTGATCACCTTTGCCAATGCTTGCCTCTGCAGCACACTTATCAAAATAACCCATTGAGGTAGGAGCTATTATTATTCTTATTTGACACATGAGGAAATTGAAATGAAAGTATTTTGCATAATAATGCACAGTTGTTTAGATTTAAATCTGATAGGTCTACATCTTGTGTCCACGTTGTTATACATTGTCTTATTTCCCCAATGAGGTTGAATCAAATCATAAGAAATTTTAGAGAACATTCTAATAAAAATTATGCTCTCAAGAATAACTAATATTTATGTACTCTTTACACCATGCCAAATACAGTTCTTAAGCTTCATATAATTAAACTATTTAATCTTCAAAGAGTTCTATGAGATGGGTACTATTATTCCACTTTACAAATAAAAAAAAAGTATATAATTTCCTAAAAACATTAAGCATTTGGCCTCGATTCTGTAGGCAACAGAAACTCAAAAATATTCTTAACAAAGAGAATATTCACAGATCTAATACAGATTAGGATGTTCACATCTATAGAAATATGCATTTTAGAAGTATGGAGAAGAGATGGAAGGGATTATTTGGATGCAGGAAAGCCTGTTAGTAGGTTGCGAAGAAGGTCAGGGTGAGGGATGAGGCAAAGAATGATGAAGGAAGGAGCATCTTGAGACATATTAGATCATTACCATCGAGATTCGGTGCCTGGCTGGATGAAGATGGCCGGAAATGAAGGAAGGATGGTTTCAGGCTTTTGCATCAGAGGCAGTAGAAGCAGAGTGTTTGTTTAGCTACATTGTGAAATGTGGGTATTTAGCCTCTCGCTCTGGCCTTGTGCCCTATTAGTCTTAATTAACAGGGCTCGCCTGGGTAAGCAGTTCCCCTGCAGGAGCCACGGTGGCCTCTGCTGCTTCCTCCAGCTGACACTTGCTGTGCTACCACCTTTTCCCTTCAGGCCTGTTCTGGCCCAGGGAAGAGTGTTTAGGTTGCTGGCTCCGTGGCCACTCCACGATTGCTGTTCAGTGACATGGCAACACCATTCCCCTTCTGCCAGGCACCAGATGCTGCCTTGCTGGGAAAATAAGAACCTAAAACTGTTCTTGGCTGAGCCTGCAGCTCCTTGGCAGCACTGAGCGAATAGATTTTGATACCCAACCCCACCCTGCCCATCCCACCTGTACTGTCTTGACTGACGGTGAAAGGTGGCAATCTGGATTAGGTCTGGCAAACACAACTTTTCTCATGACTTTCTTCTTGCCTTTTGCAATGGTTATTTTATTTGGAAGCTAACAAATATTTATTGGTGTGTACTAGAGTTTCACTAGAGTTATTGTGAGATGGTGTGTGCATCACGATAACAAGGCATATCCTGAGCTTAAGGAGCTCTTGTGCTATTATTGGGGAAATAGATAGATGGAGAAATAGTGGAGATAGAAGATGGCACAGAACAGTGGGAAGCATAGGTTGTGGTGGTTGGTAGGAGCAGAGAAGAGGGAAGCACTGTGAATAGTCAATAGAACTGGATCGTCTCTTTGAAAATACTTTCCGTAAAGTTGCATACTATTTTCCTGAAGGGGACTGTTAAGACAAGCTTCCCAGAGCATGGACGCATCCATAGTGAGTCCTGAGTGACAGGGAAGAGTTATTTGGGTAAGAGAATAAGTGGAATTGCAAGGTGATGTCAATAGATAAGAGAACTCATGTACAGAATCAGGAGATAGTGCTACTAGTTTGAGCACCAACAAGAAGTTCTATGTGTCCACAAACAGGTGGTAGAATGAAGATATGTTGAGAGATAATCCTGGAGGGGGCAGGGGGGTAAACCATCAATAGTCTTGAATATCATGATTTGAAGTTTGGAATTTATTCATAAGATAATAGAAAAATTTAGGCTTGAATGGAATGCGTTACATCTGCTCCTTAGATGTTATACTACTGCCAAGGGGTGATTCGATTGTAAGAATCAAAGAAGAGATGAGGAATCCTGTTAGGAGGCTGTTGCAGTCAGCCAGGCAAGAGCTACAGAGAATCACCAAAAGTAGGAGCGTTGGTAAGAAAGAAGAGAGAGCTGATTCACAGGATTTGTAAGGTGAATGCAATGAGATTTGGTGTTTGACTGAATTGGGAGGAAAAAAAGACAAAATAGAGTGCATCTATCATCTTGGGTGATAGAACTGCATCATCTCTTTGAAAAGACTTTCCATGAAGTTCACTCAATCACATTGCCACATCATCTCCCAGGACACTAGATTTAATTTCTCTCAAATTCCTGTTTTGAAGTCTCAAAGTTTCCTTTTGGATCAATGTCTTCTAATAATATTGAATTAACTCTTGAGCCCCGAAGGAAGTTATGTCACTGGCAAAACAAGTATCCTGATGGGTGTTTATGGATTATCAGTCGCTGCTGGAGTCTTCTCTTCCTATTCAGGGATCTCTTTAATGTACAGTGCTTTGAAAAGCATCACTGTTCATAATTTCATTCTTCTTTAAGGCTAAATAATATTCCATTGTGTATGTATACCACATTTCCTTTATCCATTCATCTGTTGAAGGGCATCTATGCTGGTTTCCATAGCTTAGCTTTGTGAATTGAGCTGCTATAAACATTGATCTGGCTGCAAAACTCTAATATACTGATTTTTAAGTCCTTGGTATATACTGAGGAGTGGGATAGCTGGGTCAAATGGTGGTTCCATTCCAAGTTTTCTGAGGTATCTCCATACTGCTTTCCAGAGTGGTTGCACCAAATTGCAGTTCCACCAGCAGTGTATGAGTGTACCTTTTCTCCCACCTTCTCACCAACATTTATTGTTACTTATATTCTTAATAACTGCTATTCTGACTGGAGTGAGATGAAATCTCAGTGTATTTTTTATTTGCATTTTTCTAATTACTAGAGGTGTTGAACATATTTTTCCATATATTTGTGAAGACTATCATGCTAAGTAAAATAAGCCAATCCCAAAAAACCAAAGGCTGAATATTCTCTCTGATATGTGGATGCTAATGCAAAATAAGGATGAGGATTGAAGAATAGATGTTCATTGGATTAGACAAAGGGGAATGGAGGGAAGGGAGAGGAGGTGAGAATAGGAAAGACAGTAAAATGAATTGGACATAACTTCTCTATGTGCATATAAAAATACATGACCAGTCTAATCCACATCATGTACAACCAACCACAAGAATAGGAAGTTATTTTCCATGTATGTAAAATATGTCCAAATACACTCTACTGTCATGTATATCTAAAAAGAACACTCAATAAAAAGCATAGCTATTTTGCTTGGGAGTGGATTACATTAGTTTTGATATTTCTCTGTGGTTAGAGAAAGAAATCCTAAAAACCTACTAAATTATTTCTCCATCAAGACACCTACAAACTAACTGGATTAATAAATCAGTAAACTTTTTTCCCCTCAATTGAAATGTCCCCTAATCTTCAGGTGACATCCATGAAGCCATACCCAGCAATTCCAGCTGCCTTTGCTTTCTCTTTAACTCTCTCAGTGATAGAAAGTCCCATATTTTCTGTTCATTTGTGCCCAGAACCACATAGTTCTTTGGGATATAGAAGATATATCTCCTGCACTCATGGAGCTTACATTTGATGAGAGAAAGCAGAACATGAGCAAGTAAACAAGTAATGAAACAGATAATTTTAGAGGCTGAAATGTTAAAAAGAAAATTAAAAGAGTAAGTGTGATTTGGGCTGGAGAAGACTTGGGAATTTAGGTTGGTCAATATGAAAGACTGTACTGAATCATGAGTGAACAGCAATAGAAGCTACCCATGAAGTGGTTTAGAGGCATAGTACTTTCTGAGCAGATATCCTAAGGAAAAGGTAAGTTTGGCTTGTCCAGGGTAAATGAATGCCCCTGTATGTCTGCAGCATAGTCTGTATCCAGTTGACTTATTTTATGCTCTACTTTTCCATATTTGCACTCTGTGGGTTTCCAGCCTAATTGGATTATTTGCATGTACATTGTTTCTTGCTAAAATTCTACACTCCTCAAGGGCAAGGGCATATCATATACTTCATCTTTTTCCCAAAAAACTTCTACCACAATGCTAGAAACATTTCTTGGCGCTCAATAAGTTCTTGCTAAATTCAATTGAATTTGCAGTAACAGGATTGTTTTTCACAATATAAAGTGTGAACAAAAGAAATATCTACTAAACAGCACAGTGACACAATAAAAGGGGTTCAAAAACAGACAAATTGCTTCATAAAGACTTGAAGGATATACATTCATTTTAATGATTGTCATCCTCAAAGTTTTTAAAAAGTCATCTTAGTTTAGAAAGTCATTTTCTATGACAGCTGTCCACATTTTTGAGAGAGAAGAATTTGCCAGGACATGGCTTTGGTAATTATAAGTGATGCCATTTGCTGCTGAAAAACAAGATCCGGGAAGCAAAGAAAATTTATTCTTGTATCCAGTGACCAGGAGGAGAGGGGAAGGAGGAGGAATAGGAAGATGAAACCCCAAGACAGGGAGAGCACTAGGCTCCAGAACCCTGATTCCTAGAGGTACATGTTAAGAGAAGGTGAATCTGAGCAACAATAAATAAGAGAGGAGACACAGGTGCAGGAGTGGAATTGATTAACTAAGACAGTCAAACCAGAGATGGAGTAAAAGTTAACAGAAGAGTGAGAGGAGGAGAAGTGTGATCAGACTGAAAGCAGGAAGACCTGCTGCCCAAAGGACCATCTTGGAATGAATGGGTTACCTGGGTATAGCTGCATCCTTTTCTCCTGCATCCTTTAGCAGACTCATAGATGTATATTCTGTCCAGAACAGCTCACAGCATGATGCTTTAGTTTGTGTCTTCTCTTGGCATCATGGCTTTTCTCTTGGAAGGATCTTTATGGCTATGACCTCTGCTACCATGTCAACACCTAAAAGCACATCTTCACTTCAAAGTCCTCCATCTCCACAGCCATGATCTCAGAGATTTCCCCTCATTTGCCTTTGATGAATTTCCTATTGCATCCATCACTGAAACACTTCCAGACCTCCTCCACTGCATCACCACCCCCATCACCACACAGGAAGTGATCAATCCAGCTGTTGCTTTAAAAGGAACTGAGTCCACCAAAACTCCTTTAACTGAACACCTACTTCCTTTTCCTTTCTACCAAACCCATTCCTCTGTCTGTTGACCTCTCTTTGCGAATCCACTGGCTACCCCATTTGAGCCACAGGAATCACTTCTGATCCCTTCAACACCTGCATCCATCTAGTGGCTTTGCTGTCAATTCTCCCTCCTATACATCTTATATTCAAGCCCTTATCCTCCAAACTAACTACTTCTGATTCATACCAGTACTCTAATATTGTTCATCTTGATGGTTACAATGTCTTCCATATGGAGCTGCACTGTCTTCCGACCCAAATTCACTGATCACTGCCCCCTCCAAATTTCCAATAAACATAACTTCTTATATTCTTCCTTAATTTAAACATCTTAGTATTCATGACAAGGGACACTTCTCTGGGGAAACATGTCTTAATGTCATTCCTCTCCTACTTTATAAAATAGAGATTTTTTAAAAAAAAATATTTATTTATTCTAACTTGTTATACATGATAGCAGAATGCAATTTATTTCATATTACACATATTACACATATCAAGTCACGGATTATACACAATGTATTTTCACACCATTCATGTCTTCATACATGTACTTAGGGTGATGATGTGTAACTCATTCTACCGTCATTCCTACACCATTGCCCCCTCCTTTCACCTTCCTCCTCTTTGCCCTGTCTAAAGTTCTTCCATTCCTCCCATGCTCCCCCCACCCCCACATCACCATTTGAGTCAGCATCCTCATATCAAAGAAAACATTCAGCCTTTGGCTTTTTGGGATTGGCTTACTTCACTTAGCATTATATTCCCCAAGTCCACCAATTTACCTGCCAATGCTATGATTTAATTTGGGAATATCATACGTCTCTAGAAATTTGTCAATGCCTTAAACATTTTCTATTTGATTGGATTACAAAGTTTCAAAATAATTTCTAATAATCTTCTGTATTTCTGTAGTTCATCATAATATTTCCTTTTTCATCTGATGTTAGTAATTTGAGTTTTCTATCTCCTTCTCTTCATTAACATGGCTAATGGTTTGTCAATGTTATTTACTTTTATTTTTTCAAAGAATCAACTTGTTTTGTCATTTTTATAATTGTTTCTTTTGATTCAATTTCACTGATTTTATCTCTGATTTTAATGATTTCCTGTCTTCTACTGCTTTTGGGGTTGATTTCTTCTTCTTTTTCTAGGGCTTTAAGATGTAATGTTAGATCATCTATTTGTTGACTTTTTCTTCTTTTAAGGAATGAACTCCATGCAATGAACTTTCCTCTTAGAACTGCCTTCATAGTGTCCCAGAGATTTCAATATGTTGTATTGGTGTTCTCATTTACCTCTAAGAATTTTTTATTCGAATTCTTGATATCTTTTGTAATCCATAGCATATTATTCAATCTCCAGGTGTTGGAATAGCTTTTTAAATTTTATCATTGATTTCTAATTTCACTCCATTGTATTCTGATAGAATGAAGGGTAGTATCTACACTTGTTTGTATTTACTAAGATTTGCTTTGTGGCATAATATATGATCTATTTTAGATAAGGATCCATGTGCTGCTGGGAAAAAATGTATTTGCTCGTTGATGATAATATATCTGTCAGTTAAGTCTTAATTACTGACTATATTATAGAGTTCTATAGTTTGTTTATTTAGCTTTTGTTTGGAAGATCTATCTAGTAGTGAAAGAGCTGTGTTAAAGTCACCCAGAATTATTGTGTTATGGTCTATTTGACTCTTGAACTTGAGAAGAGTTGGTTTGATGAACATAAATACTCCATTGTTTGGGGCATATATTTATAACTGTTATGTCTTGTTGAGGCATGTTTCCTTTAAGCAGTATGAAATGTTCATCTTTATCCTTTTTGATTAACTTTGGCTTGAAGTCTACTTTATTTGATATGAGGATGGAAACCCCTGCTTGTTTACGTAGACCATGTGAATGGTATATTTTATCCCAACCTTTCACCTTCAGTCTGTGTGTGTCTTACCCTATGAGATAAGTCTCTTGAAGGCTGCAGATTGTTGGGTCTTTTTTTTTTAATTCAATCTACCAGCCTATGTCTTTTGATTGGTGAGTTTAGGCCATTAACATTTAGTATTATTATTGAGACATGAATTGTGTTACTGGTCATTTTTGTTTATTTTTGGTATTTAGCTTGACTTGGTTTCTCCTTTAATTGACTATTACTTTATTGTAGCTCTTCCCTTTGCATATTTTCATTGTTTTTCATTTCCTCCTCGTGGAATATTTGGCCAAGAGTGTTTTGAAGTGCAGGATTTCTTGCTGTAAATTCTTTTAGCTTTTGTTTATCATGGGAGGTTTTTATTTCATCATCAAATTTGAAGCTTAATTTTGTTAGATATAAGATTCTTGGTTGGCATCCATTATCTTTTAGAGCTGATATGTTGTTCCAGGGTCTCCTAGCTTTGAGAGTCTGGGTTGGAAAATCTGCTGAGATGCGAATTACCCATATAGGTAATAATATGATTTTTCTCTCTTGTGGCCTTCAAAATTCTATCCTTATTCTGTATGCTAGGGATTATAATGTACCTTGGTGTAGATATGTTGTAATTTTATAAATTTGGTGTCCAGTAAGCCTCTTGTATTTGATTTTCCAGTTCATTATTCATGTTTGAGAAATTTTCTAACATTATTTCATTGAAGAGATTGTGCATTTCTTTGGTTTGGATCTCTGAGCCTTCCTCTATCCCAGTAAACCTTAAATTTGGTCTTTTGATGGTGTCCCATAATTCTTGGATATTCTGTTCATGGTTTCTTGCCATCATGTCTGTGAGGTCACCTTTATTTTCAAGATTGTATATTTTGTCTTCATTGTCTGAGATCCTGTCTTTCAAGTGAACTAGTCTGTTGATGATGCTATCTATTGAGTTTTTTACTTGGCTTATTGTTTCTTTCATTTCAAGGATTTCTGTTTTTTTTTTTTCAGTACCTCTATCTCTTTCTTGAAGTAATCTCTTGCAACCTGTATTTTCTCTCTTATCTCATTGTTGGTGTGATCAATGGTCACTTGTATTTGTTTTCTTACCTCTTTTTTTGGAGTGATCGATTTTTGCCTTTATTTGCTCACTTAGGTTGTTCTTTAATGTCCAAGAATCCAAGTGTTTCCATGTACCACTCCCAATGACTAGTTGAAGTTCTCTCACCATTTTAGTTATGTATATTCTGAACTCCTTCTCTGATATTTCACCTACTGCGTTACATATGGATTCTATTGTTGTAGTATCTTGGTTTGTTTGGGACACTTTCCTCCTTTGTTTTTCCATGATGTCTATGAGTCTTCCTCTCTTGCAGTGTAGATCCGAGGTATTACAACTTCTGCCCTATTTATAGTGTTCCTATGGGTTACCAATACCTCACATTTAAGGGAGAGATCAATATCACAGCACTCAATGTACCCAACATGTGGTCATATATCAGTTAGCTTCTATTTTTACATTTACAGTTTTGTCACTATAATCAGAAATGATGAGTTAGGTTACCTTGTACCATATAGTCAATAGGTTTGCATAATGGTTTACAGTTTCTAATGGTACAAGGGGAGACTGGGAGGTTGGCTGAGATGTTTACGAGGTAGGATGTGAGAATATGAAGGTATTAGATTATATGACTAGTGAGAGGATAATCATAAGAAGTTTGTGTTAGTAGGAGAAACAAGAGATAAGCAATCCCATGCAAGACTACCTGTTGCCTCAGCAATAGGATAACTGTTAAGCAGCCCTAGTAGGCAGCCAGGCCCACAGGGACCTTGGTGGTCTCTTACCAGGTCCTTATTGTTGTTCCTTGATAGAAGCAGTGGTGGCAGCCTCAAGCCTATGTGTACCCTGATGTTGGGCTATGTAGCCACATTTTGGTGAATAAGGAACTTCAGTGCGGGGTGGCTCACTGAGAGGGTGCGGGGTGTCTCTTCCCACGGGCAAGGGGTGGCTCTCTCTCCAGATCTCTGGGCCACCGTGTGGCGGGGCAGGGAGGCCAAAATGGAGATCTTAATAGAAGGGACTTCATGGGATGGTGGGTTCATATAAGATGTGTAACTTCCTCCAAAAAGAAAAAAAAATCAGTGTATCCTCATCCTCATTTTTTCCATGTAACACTCCCAATGACTAGTTGAAGTTCTCTCACCAATCTTTGCTCTTTGCCTCAGCATTTATATATTCTATCTAAAAGACTAATACATATTTCAGGCATCAGTTAGCACCTCTGGGCCATATGAGATATGCATGGTAGACAGATTATTAAGGCTGTTGTTCCCTTTATACAGCATACATACCTGGTGTGATGCCCTTTTCTTGGTTTTAGGTGGAACTTGTAATTTGATTTTAGACAGAATATAAGGTGTCATGCATTTGATTATATTACACAAGATTGCAGTTCCCCGTTTTGTTGGAATCTTTCTATCCCTGACTGGCTTAGAAAAAGCAAGTTACAGTTTTGGAGAATGCCAGTTGTTACCTGGGAAGAAATGGAAGCCATCATTACTCCAATCTATGAAGAATTGAGTCTGCCAACAGCCATGTGAACTTGGCCCCAGATCACACCTTGATTGTAGACTTGTGAGACTCTAAAGAGGACCTTGAACCTGATCTCAAGCCTGACCTTCAGCCTGACCTGTAGAAGACAGAAGATAACAAATATGTGTTCGATTGTTTGTAAGCTGCTGAATTTATAATGACATCATTATGTAGCAATAAACATTATCTATCTATACTCCACAACAGGTCTTGATCACAGTACTTAAACCTTGCTTTGAGAGTTTCTGATTGCTTTGTGTTTATCCTCTGGCTTTGGAGACCAGGGAGGAGATGACTACATCTTTCTTCATATCCTGAGAGCCTTGACAACACCTAGGGCCTTTGGTATTTAATACATGTTCCTTGAAAACATTTATTTACTATGATACTTTTAAAATACTTGATTCCAAAATGATTAGATTCTTGATTGGGCGAAAGAGGATAAAACTTTTTGCAAGGAGATAATACTGAAATAGATCATGGGGGAAGGGGGGTGGAATGACAACTCATGATGACATGCATCTAAAGCCAACTTTTCAATGGTTTCATCTTGATTAACAAGGTCCTTCATCTGTGCAGTCGCTAGGGGAAATTTTTAAAGGGTCTAGTTTCTCTTATGGTCTACTTTCAAAAGCACTGCCTTTTCATTATGAATAATCAAACACCACTCCAAAAGAAAGGCAAATGTAAAATGACTAACTTTTAGCTTTTAAGGTCTCCTATTCAAGTGAAAAGTAAAATATGTCTTTTATAAAACTGATGTTATGCTCTTACTTGGAAAATTTAATACTTTGAAAAATAACAGTGCTCTTGTTCCAACTTCTGCTTAACTAATCTGAGTAGTCTCTGGTTAAAATCATTCAAATAATTAAAATGTTTTGAGGAGTTGACAAGACCAAGTATTTTTTTTTGTTTTGATAAGTGTGTTCCTCCATAAAATTATAACACAGGTTTCAGACAGGAACTTCATGAAGCTTAAAGCATATATATTTTTACTGTTGGGTAGTCAATAGGCATTTATTGAATTAAGATCAGAGAGGTCAATGCATGTGCACAACAATCAAGCTAGGCTTGGGCCATAGTCCCAAATATCTCAAGTGACATTGAGAAAAGCTGTTGATGTTACCCTTCTCTTTATCTGAAGCTTAGGGAGAAAGGTTCTTCACCAGACTAGGAATGGTTGATGAGAAAACAATATCATTGCTACCATTTGGCATGGTACTGGAGATCCTGAAAAACATTTGGGGGAAAGAAAAGAAGTGAAAATTTAAGGGAAAAACAAAGTAAAAATAAAATAAGACAGTTTAGCAAGATGGCTAAATGTAGGCTCAAAAGGCAAAAAAATATGTATGTATTTATATATATTTTACATAATATATATAAATATTTACATATATTATATATATAAATAAAGTATATATAGTATATATATATATATATATAGCAGTTTATAGAAGAGCAATAAAAAACTAGAAAAATGTAATGAAAATTAAACTATCATCAGTAGGGGAAAGTACAAAAAATATTCAATAGGAATATACAGTCCTCATATGGAGAAAATCTTGGAACTTGAAATAAAGATAGAGAACATGTTTTGACTAAATGAAGACAAATTTTATGCTCTTGGATGAAAATGTAAATTATTCCCTAGATTTACTCACCCAAATGCAATCTCAACAGAATCTTACTTTACTTTTTTTGACAAACTCAGCAAATATTATAAAGTTTGTATGGAAAAATAAATGTCCCTAAATAATCAAAATGACATTAAAAACCACTGTTAAGAAAGAAGGATTTAGTCTTCTGATATTGAGGTATATCACAAAGTCATGGCAAAGATGTCAATGTTCTTGGATTGGATCTATGAATGTAAGGTCATCAGGGTCACATCCTGACCGGGTGTCGTATTTGGTTTTGTTTGTTTATTTTGTGCATATGTGAACTGTGACACATTGGTTCCAAAATCTGGAGAGAAAACCAAAGAGCCAAGAATAAGCAAAATGTTGCAGGAGAAGAATGATGTCAGAGAATGGCATACAAAATGTCAAAACTAATATGAAGCTAAAGTAATTAAGATAATGTGTCATTATTGCAGGATAGGCAAACTGCTTAATGGAGCAGAATATAGAACTCCCTGAGCTGACTCACAGATTTGTGGAAGACTAATGACGGAACTGGCATTACAGAACAGTGAAGAAGAGATAGATCTTGCAATAAACTGTGCTAGGAGATTCATTCATATGGATAAAAACAGCATTGAGTTTTTATATCATACCATACTCAAAAATCAATTCCAGTTGCAATGTAGACTTAAAAGTGAAAAGTAAAACCATAAAACTTTTAGAAGACAGTATAAAAAAATGTGCAACCTTGGGATAAAGAAGAATCCTTAAAGTGAAAACACAAAACATAAAAGAAATTATTGTTATTTGATTGCATTAGGTTTAATGACTTCTCTTCATCAAAAATGACCAAAAAGCAAATGAAAAAATAAATTGTGTACTGGCAGATAAGATCAATAGCCATAATTGTTAATAGATCTATCCATTTATCTATCTATCCAATTGTCCATTGATCTATCCAACAAGAGAACTAAAAACAAAACAATCTGATAGAAAAAATATTAAAGGTAGACTTAGAGAACATAGGAATAAACTGTACATATATTAAAAAATGCTCAATCTAATCCATAAACATCAAAATGTTATTTAAGAGCATAGCTTCCCACTAATAGTAGAATGGATAGACCAATCAGAGTGAGTTCACACAGTAAAATGTTATAGTAATTATGAATAAACTATAGCTATTCAGCACAAAAATTCATTGGCACAATGGAATGAGGAAGGACACATAGAATGATCTATTGTTTGAATGGGATATTATGTACATAGGAGTTTACTGTGCTATAATTAGACCTTATACATTATAAATACATTTTTGCATTTAATATATATTGCATCTAATTCAAAAACAAGGTCTGATCCAGTCATCTGCCATCTGCTACTGAACTGGACCCCAGAACTGCTCTGACGCTGAATACCCTCAAATGTCCATGCCCCTCCTGACAGAGAAAAAGGACTTTGGGTCATTTTTCCATGGAAATGGAATGTAGAAATTGACAGTGGGGAAATGTAACAGGGGTCCACTTTATGTTTAAATATAGCCCTTGCTGTTTTGCCATTAGGATTTATTTTTTAAATGGATATCTATCTTTGTCTTCTTCTCTTCCTGCTCCTCCCTAATCTCTCTTCTCAGGGGAAACAGGATTACTTTTCTTCCCAATTTTTGGGCAGATTCATTTGTCCCTGAGTACACACCCACCATAGGAATGAAGTAATACAGACTTTGAGGATGGTATCAGAAGGTCTCAGAAATGACTATCTCCCAAATTAGCAAGTGAATTATAACTCCAACAGAGGACACATGTAATAGGTATCCTATGAATCTTTAAAAGCCCCCCCCCATTCCTGCTGATGGGCAGAATCATAACCTCTGGGACAGGAGTACTCTGTATTTCTCCTTTTGTTTGCAAAGCTATAAAACTTATTTCTTGCTTTTTCTCAAAAAAAATAAAAAGTTCTGAGTAGTTTCAGGCATGGAGATGGAGGCTTGCTTGGATTCTGTCCTGTAGGACTGTGTATATGGGCAAGTCAGGCCTACTTAGGAATGCTAAATGGGTTCTTTTGACTCAGGAGGGATATTTCAAATGTCCCTCACAGTTATAAATGGATGCCAAAATTGAGAGTATATGTTGTGGCTTATAGAGTCTGGAGGAAGCTTGCTTCCTTAAGAGAAGTCAGGGAAACCATGGAGCCAAATCACATCTCCCAGAGGGGAGGGAAAAAAAAAATGTCTTACTATATGCTATGGTTTGCATGCTTGAATCCAAAATTCATGTTGAAATTTAATCCCCAATGCAACAGAATGAGAAAGTGGGGCTTTTAGAAAATGATAAGGCCATGAAGGTGAAGTGAATGAGATTAATGATTGATAAAAGGGACAGAGGAGAACTAGTTAGGTCCTTCGTCCCTTCTGCCCTACCACTAGGTGAGGATACCGCTCACTTCCCTGGAGGTGTAGCACCAAGGTGCAAACTTAGAAGCAGAAAGCAGCCCTTGACAGACACCAATTCTGCCTGCACTTTGGACTTGAACTTCCCCACTTGCAGAACTATGAAAATAAATTTCTATTCTGAATAAATTACCAGTCTCAGGTATTTCATTGCAGACTGACAATGTTCAGATTGTACCAGAAACATTGGTTGCGAAAGAGGCTCATGATTATCCATCCTAAGTCCTGCTCTGTCAACCGGCTTCATAAGGTGGTTAAGAAAATCAAATGAGGTAATGAATATAAAATGACCTGCTTCATGGTAAGTACAACAAATATTAGCTCGTATCGTCATCATTATCTTATTATAGAGTGAAATCACAAAATGATTTATTATTTTCTGTGCGCCACTCTTATGGGAATTTGCACATATATAGATCTACTAAAATGTGATCATTGAATTTAGGAGAATTAATTTTATCAGATTTATGATCCATGAGAAGCTGTGTGCATTGAAGTTTTTAATGTTTGTAGTATTCAGACAATTTGCTTAATTCAGAATGACCATCAAAAGTCATAAATCTCCCCCCTGCAGGAGGGATATTGTGGAAAACAATCATCACTGTTGTCTCCCCTGCATAAGCTGATTGCTGATGTCTGTTCTTAAATGCAGTCATGGCTTCTTTGAACCATTTTCCCCTAGCTCACGTCCTCATTTACTCATTTATCTACTTTTATAGGGGGAGAGACTAAGGGTTACCTGGGCAGTTAAGAATTTGGAATTATTCCCCTAAGTTTCATCTCCTGTTTTGCTAAATTAGGTTTGACTCTAACACAAACAAGCAAACAAAAACAAGTCAGGAATTAGGAGCAAAGGCCACGCCCCCTCCCCAGTGCAAATCCTGAGGCTGAGTGTATGACTGAGTAGTCACAGACCGTAAAGAGAAATGTTAAATATTAGAAATTTTAAAAATCAATCAAAGTGGAAATTTGGGGCATTCAATTGTATCTTTCTGTACTCTATGGGATTACTTTTGGATCATTTGAGGAGGCAATGAAAACATCTGAAATGATTTCTGTAATAAGTAATTTCAAAAGAGCATATCAGGCAGGCTTTTAAAATGTAATAACAGGAGGGTGGTATTTTATGTAGCCTCCTCCCACATCTGACTGCTTAATATCTCTACAGGGAACACAATGCATGAGATCCAAATATCAGAAGCTAACTATGGCTGAAATGTGCATTTTTGCATTTTACTTTCTTGCCTTCTCCCTTTTACCCTTACTTTTACACCATATCTTTCTTGATTGTGTTCATTTTGAATTTTTATAGCATTGTAGATACAATAAAAAAAGACAAAACCATATGTCTGTTGATGACCTGATTCCAAAATGAGAAAGAAAAATGATATTTTTATATGTTTTATGTATTTCCTATGACCAAAAATGTGATTTTCCAGCTGTTATTGTCTTGCAGAAGTACCTATTCCCTGCAGAGCAAATATGTTTCCATTCTGTTCCCATTGGGATGATTTGCTGATTCTGATCAACCCCAGGTCCAGAGTCTGGCAGAGAATTATTCAGATGATTGCCCTGATTTCAGACTGTACCTAGCCTAGGAATACTCAACTCTAAGCCATCTCTCTGCAAATCGCTCTTGCCTACGATTTATTCACCAGTGCAGTGGTCCCTGATCCACAATTCTTTGTCATTGCATAATCGAAACATATTTTTCTCCATTACTGTCATAGAATGTCAATGCTGTAATCTGTTTGTAATTAGGAACACTTTGAAAATCCATCTTTTCTTTATCCCCTTCCACCATGAACTTTATAGAAGAATAAACATGCCAGTATTATTCTTGCCCACAACAGAAATCAATCTGTATCAAATTCCCTGGCGTAAAGAGTATTAGCTTGTCACCAAAGACAAAAGTTATATTTACTTAAAGATGTGTCACTTCACACAAAGCTTCTCAGACCTGTAGTAAATAAAAAGGCATGCCCATTTAAGCATTTTAAAAAAGAATCATTTTGAGAAATATAATCCACTTGCACAATGAAAAGTCATGGAATGAATGTACCATATGCCAATAGAGATGTGCCTCAAAGAGTAATGAGTTCCATTTTAGTGAGCTCGCTTTAAAGTTCATTGACATTTTAGCCAACATATTTACTGCCTATGAGCAAATGATTCTGAGTAATGGTGAAAAAGAAAGATGCACCAGAAAGATACTTTATGGAATTGAATAGATTCTTTTTTTTTTCAATTGTAGCAAACAGCCTGGCTAATTTTATTTCTTCTTTCTATTTACTTTGGAGTAATTAACTTAGGAATTTTCATAAATAAAGGTTGTTTTAATAATTAATCCTGACCTACCAATTTTGAGGCAAGTCAGCTCATTTATTAAAGAAAAAAAAGTCCCTTTATGTTTCAATGCAGATTAGATAAGCTCTTAGGCAGGTCATCTCTTTGAAAATGCCTATTAAAAAATAACAGGATACCAATGGTGTGACCCTACATTGGGTACAACCAGAGAAGTAAAAAAAAATTATGCTCCATTTGTGTACAATGAATCAAAGAGCATTCTCCTATCACGTATAACTGATTAGAATAAATAAATAAATACAAAAGCAAAATAACAGGATACCACCAATGCCATTTCTCCGCTGCCATTTGCATCAATGTCTCTTAGGCTGGACTTGTGCATACCATGAGAGTAGGATGAATGTGTGCCAGGGGGAATAAAGTGTTAAACTTCCAACATGAACTGTTTTCTCTATTAAAAGTTTCCATAGTCTGCTAAACTGGATTTTTGTTTTTAAATCACAACTTGAAACCACCCGAACAGGAGGAGTCAGTCCAGGGTCACAAAGACCCAAATGCAAAGTTAAACCTTCAGTTTGGTCCAGGGGCATGTGTGCTGCCCGCCCCAAGCTCCGTGAAATGTAATTAACTCTTCTCTTCAGGAACAAAACAAAGCAATAACAAACAAAAAACAAAACTAATTAGAAAACTGAAAGATCTCCTAACCACAGGCTTCAAGAAACTAATTATCGAAAGAAAAGAAAACATTATATGAATGTTAACAATATCCATTTAAACAAGGTATTTTTTAAAGTGACATCCACAGCGATTATACCAATTAAACTGATGTCAGATTTCCTTCTGAATTAGATTAACTGAAATTTTGCTTTTCTTTGCATATTTCATAAGCCAATTTTCATAAGCCTGGTCTAAGAAGAGACTGTAATATTGTCCTTTGTTAAGGTTCATGATTTGCTTTCTGTATTACTGGAATTCATAAGAGACGTTAAAAAATATTCCAAAAAAAATAGGCATCCAACGTTTTGTATACTTTTTGGACCATCTGTTTATTAGGCAAAAACCATATTCCGTTCATCCAATTTTTATTGAGGGACCACAATTCTCCACATAATGAGCTGGGAACAGGATTTTACCATGATCAAGGACAATGGCAATGCCCCTGCTTTTACAGAGCTTAAATTCTGGTGGTGGGAGACAGACACCCAAAAATGAGAAGATTACATAAAAGTATAGCTTATGATTTCATATTTGGGAAAGGAAATAACAGGGTGCTTTAGTAAGGAATAAAAAGCTGAGTCCTACCTAGATTGAATGCTTACAAAAGGCATTTTCAAATTATGCAAGTTAAGGTGAGCCTTGAAGGATGAGAAGTTGGTTGGTGGAGAATCATCCAAATGAAGGAAACATCAAGTCAAATGGACCTGAGGCAAGAAGAGCTTGTGATGCTCTGGACATCAGCAGATGGTGGCCAGAGAATGGGGAGTAAGGGGTGGATGGTACGAGTGGAGTTATAAAAGCTAGCTCAGGCTCTACTCATTCAGGGGATTGCAAGCAGCCTAAAGTTTGGTAAACTTATTTTATTTAAGGGGAACTGATATGAACTGATTTAAACTTGGCACGATTCCTCTGGCTACTTTGCAGAGAGTATAGAGAGGGTCAACAATGGAAGCGAGAGCTCAGAGAGGAGATGTTATAGTGGTCCAAGTGGGGAGGTCTGTGTTAGACTGGGGGGTGGGAGCAATGAAGAAGGAGAGAAATGGATGGAAGGAAGGTACCACTAAAGGACTGACAGGACTAACCCAGGCTTGAAGTTCGACAGTGAGAATAAGGAAGGAGACAGAGGTAGTCCCTGGGTTTCAGATGGGTGTCTCCCTCACTTATAGAGGAGAAAGGCAAACTCTTCCCTTCCCGGGATACACATAACGTGACATTTGAGTTAAGTAAATGTCACTGCCTGTAAATGTAGAGAGAACTATCAACCGATACCATTAGCAGGGCATTGGATCTAGATCTCTTTTTTGCTCTTTTATTTGCTACTTAGAAAATTATTTAATATCTTTGCTCTAAATTTATTTTTCTGTGACAATGCAATAATGATATCAAAATGAACAATCTATTCTGAAATTTCTATAATTGTGTATGTGAAAATATACCATGGTGTACTAAGAAAAAAATAAGGTTTATTAAATGTTTCAAATATACTTCAAATATGAACATTTCATTATATCAACACATAGAGCAAGTTTTGTAGCAACAACCAAAAAGGAATCCTCCTCCTTTTTCTATCAGAAGATAGTCTCTTAATGCCTTGCATTAAGAAATAAAGCATTCATTGAAGCAAAAATGATAGTAATTAGTGTCATTTTTTAGCATGGTGAAAATATTTTGATAGATTATCTATAAGAATATCAAAATATAACCATACGAAGAAAATCTTCTATATCAGAATGCGTAAAGGTATATTTCTTTTCCATTTAATTTATTAAACTTTTAGACCTCACCTGACTTCCAATCCTTTGACACTTTTCTACCACAAGGTAAAAATAAAAATTAAAATGGAAATCACTCTTCTGAAAGCCACAAATTATGATCATCTGAATGAAAAGCTTGTGTGTGTGTGTGTGTATGTGTGTGTGTGTGTGTGTGTATGTGGGTGTGTGTATGGTTGATCCAGGCACAGCAGAGTGGATAATTTCAAACAGAAGAGGTCTTCAAGGGAACATAATTCTATGTTGGGCCAAGTCTCTATGAATATAACCCCATTAACTAATTATACTGTGTGCTGAAACACATTACTAAAATCTATTTTGTAAAATTTGTATTGAAGCATAATTCCCACATACTGCAGAGAGTTAATTATTAAATATATTATCCATTGCAGAAAAAACAGTGTGGATAATGATGTTTTTGTAGGTTCCAAGTGTGAATGACAGAAAACAAATGTCATCATCTGCCTATTTCACACTGATAAAAATCATTCTATTAGATGTACCTCTGTGGCATACCTTTTCTAAAAATATGGAAATTAATACAGTCTCATGATTTGGAGTGAAAAAAAAGTCTAGGAAACTATTACCAATAATTCCTATTTTTACTATATTACTAGTGTTAAAATTTTAAAGTTTTTTTCAGATATTTTATATGAATTGTCCTTATATTATTAATTGATGAAATGACACCATGTATATATTTTTCTGTCCTACTCCCCTACTTCATATTGTATTGAGAAAATTTCCCTATGAAGTATTATAGATTTAGTCATCATTTATTTTGTGCATAAGTACCTCAGAAGTTCTGTTGGAATTAAATGAATTGATCTAGTTTTATGAATTAATGTGCTCATAAAGTATATTATTCTTATCCAGGCAGATAACATTTTTCTTATCTATTTAAATATTTTCTACTCTAAATAACATTCTGTTATTGGTATCTCATGGGTTATGTACATCTCTTGTTCAGTTCATTGATAAGAGTTTTTCCTTGCACTGAAGAACTCATATTCCCTGACTTCTGACTGGTTATTGCAAGAAGAAAGGAAAAGCTATTGGTTTCTCTGTTTATTTTATCTGTAGCCAACTAATTAAATTTACTTATTAGTTGACTTTCTTGGATTTTCTAGGAAGAAACATGTATTACAAATAATGAATCATTTCACAATTTTCAGCAGTTTTTATCATATATGCTTTTCTTGACTTACTGAATTTGTGACAGTTCCTAAAATAATGTTCAATTATAGCTATGATAGCATGCATTCTTAGTATTGGGATTAATAATAATCCTGTTAATGTCTTATCGTTGAATATGATATTGCCTCCTATCTCTGTACAGCTATTCTTTATCTTATTAAATTTCCCTCTATAATTAATTTATAAGAATTCATACATTTAAATGAAGATGTAGGATTTTGTCAAAATATTAACATTTCTCTAGTTTCTCATATCTTACCTGTGATCTATGAAAACAAGAAGAATAAAAACAATCAAAATATATTGAAAATTACTACTTCCCAAGTACTGAGCTAACCATTACATAAAATATCTCATTTAATCTTTACCACTTTATTAGGTAAGTACTATTATTATCCCCAACTTAAAGCAATTGTACTCACAGTTCTAATAATGAAGTGTCCTCATATAATGGGAATAAGCTTTACTTATTTGTGTGAATTATTTTTATACCTGAACTATAATATTTTCTAGGATTTTTACACCTGTAGCAATATACAACAGTTGCTAAATAACCCCATTTAATTGTATTCACAAACATATGAGGGAAATGTAACAATTCCAAACTTCCAAGTAAGGGAATGGGGACAAAAGAGGGCATAGAGAGATAAAGAGAATGTTAAAATGTTGAACCGTTAGTAAGTCACAAAGCTGATATTTGAACCCAGGCAGTAGGGAAAAAAAAAGAAAAAAAACTCAGGAAGAAAAATGCACACACGCCCCCCTCCCCCCCCAAAATAAAGCAAACCAGTATGGAATGCAGAGTTCCTCTTTCTTTATGGATTTATGGGAATCATTTACATGTTTGGGGTATATATTGTTTACATATTTTGTCTTTTCACTGTCTCAGAGATGTTCTTTAGATAACAAAAAAATTTAAGTTTTCATACACTTAGGTAGTTTTGGGTCCTTTCTGAAATATTTTTTTTTTCTTATTTTATGGCCATGGAAATGTTCACACATGTTTTCTTCTAAAAAAAAAAAAAAAAAAAACCTCTCACATTAGATGTGTAATCCATGTAGAACTCTGTTAGTGTGAATGGTATGAAGTAATGATAAAAAATATTTTCCCCCTGGAGATAGCCAAGGGATCCAGCTTCAGTTACTAAACTGAGCATTATTTCTCTAATGCCCTGGAGTAGTCACATTGCTATAAATTAAGAGACTGTACATTGCACATCAATCACTGGATTCTCTTTTCTCTTGGTATCCTTTCACTAAAATATACTGTGTTAGTTAATTACTCCAACTTTATGAAAAGGTATAATTTCAGCTCATGTGGTTCCTTTTGCTCTGTTTTTCTTCTATGAAAATTGCTTTGTCTATTCTTAACTAATGTGGTTTGTTTAAGCGTCCCCCAAAGACTCTTGTGTTAAAGGCTTGGTTGCCTGCCTGTGGGTGCTTTTGGTGGTATAACCTTTACATGGCGGGAACTAGTTAGAGAAAGTTACCTCAGTGAGAATAAGCCTTCCAAGTGGGTTTAGGGACCTGGGACCCTTCTCGTCTCTCTCTCTGCCTCTCAGCTGCCAACAGCACAGGCAGTTTCCTCTGCCATGTTCTCCCACTATGATGTACTGCCTCACCCAGGCCCCCAAACAATATAGACAACAAATCATACACTAAAACATCTGAAACTGTCAGCCCAAATTAACCTTTTCTCCTTAAAAGTTGGTTTATGTCAGATATCTGTTACAGTAAGAGAAACATGACTGACACATTAACTCTTTGCATTTCCATATATGTTTTAGGATCAGCTTATCAAAATTTTCACACACCTACACTTTCCTGCATTTGCTTGAGATTAAATTGACTTCATAGCTCAATTTGAGGAAAACTGATACTTGTACAATATTGAGTCTTTCAATTTATGATGAAGGTTATTTTTCTTTTTTTTTTTTAGGCCTTAAAAATCTCTCTCAATTTGGTTTTCTCATTTTCAGGAGAGGAGTCTTGCACTTTTCATATTAAATTGATCTTGCATCAGTGATCTTGTTAAATATTCTTTTAAATGCTAATGGCTTATTTATAGGTTATTAAGTTTTTCTTTGGATATAATTATATCACTTGAAAATGTAGTGTTTTTTTTTTAATTCCCAATTCTTATACCTGCTGTTTCTTTTTCCCGATGTTTTATAAAAGCTAGGACATTATTATGGTTTGGATATGAGGTGTTCCCTTGAAAACTCAGGTGTGAAACCGTGCTGGAATATTCAGAGGTGAATTGATTAGATTATTAGAGCTGTAACCTATTCAGTGGATTAACCCACTTGATGCAAACTGGATGGATTAATAATTTAAAAGGACTACTGCAGTGGGTGGTAACTGTAGGCAAATGGGGCATAACTGAAGGAAGTAGGTCATGGGGTGGGGGGGGCTTGTCTTTGGGGATCTTACTCCTGGCTCCTTGCACCCCCCCCCTCCCATCTCTCTCAGCTTCCCATCTCCCATGATCTGAGCAACTTTCTTCCCCATGCCCTTCCCCCACAATCTACCTGACCTCAGGCACAGAGCAATGGAGTCAGCCAACCATAGACTGAAGCTCTGAAACTGTGAGCCCCAAATTCAGTTTTTCTCTTTAAGTTGTTCTTGTCAGATGTTCAGTTCACAGCAATGAAAAGCTGATTCACACAGGTGTCCAATGCATTAGAATGAATGATATTCTTGTCTTTTTTTTTTTTTTTTAGTAATCAGAAGAAAACTTCCAATAATACAGTGTTAATATTATGTTTATGGATGATGTGTTGTAAATACTACTTATGAAGCTTAGGTAATTCCCGTCTATTCCTAATTTGGTAATAATTAATTAATATCAATTATATGGAATGCTTTGTCCTTATTAACTGAGATGATCATGTGGATTCTCTTTTTACTGTTCATGGACTCAATGACAGTAATAATTTTAGAATTTTTAACAACTCTGGCATATTTAAATAAGCTCCACTTAGTCCTGGTGCATTAGCCTTTCTGTAAGTCACTGGATTCAATTTTCAAAAGCCTATTTACCTTTTGGGGGGTCAACATTCATAGACATGCTAGACTGGTATTATTCACTCCTTTCCTGTATCAAAGTTAGGCTGGCCTCATGAAATAACTTGGAAATTTTTTCCTCTTTTTCTAGTCTCTGAATATAAGAGCTTTAGGTAATACTGGTGTTGTTTTCCTTACATATTCGAAAGAATTAATTCGTGAAGCCATCTGAGCAGTTCTTTTATTTATTTTTCCCTGTGGGAAAATTTTAGTGATGAATTCAAAATTTTTTTTCAATCGATTTGATACTGTTTAAAATTTTCTTTTCTTTTATCAATTCTGAAGATTTGTATTTTCTAAGGAATTTGTACATTCTCCATCTAAATTTTCAAATTCATTATTTTGAAAATGTTCATGATATTCCCTTATTTTCTTTTTTAATATTATAGATATAGAGAGACACTTCTTATTTTATTTTTCATAGTTTAGGTTTTTGAGTTACTTTTTCCCTTTAAATAGTCGTGTTCGGTTTATCAATTTTATTAACAGTATAAAAATTCATCTTTGGCTTTACTGTGTGATTGGTTCTACTTAAATGATGGCTATTGAAAGGAAAGAAAAGGAAAGGGGAAAATATAAAATGATTATAATTAAATCATGTTATATACATATATAAATGTGTCAAAGGGAATGTATACATATATGTAGAAAGTGCCAATTTATGTATATTTAGAAAGTAACCATCAAAAAATAAATAAATAAATAAATAAAGGAGTAAAAGGAAGATCAGTAGAGTAGGGAAGTGTTAGGAGCCACAGCAAAAATATTGATACAGGCACCTTTGGATTTTATTGACTGCCAGCCAGCAATTCACATTCATATGGTAATTGGACTCATGCTGTCCAGCTGGGCCCAATTTCAGGACTCAGGTTACTCATGTCACTCTTGTAATGGGAGAGTTCCCATTGGTTGGAAAAGGATGGTAGGAGGGTGTTCCGGGGGAAGTGGAAACCCCCCCCCGGCTCAGGTAGACACACACGTGGCGGACCCACCTGTTAGGGAACGCACACGGCCTCTCTCTAAATAAAACTTTGTCTCAGTTTGACTGGCTTGTGTTTTTGTGCCCAACCGGGTTGCAAGATTGCAAGCCCGTGTGCACTGACAGCTCAGCAGGGGATCGCTCAGCAGGGGTGCCGCAGGCAGTGCTCGGCAGCAGGAGCGGGACTCAGCCGGCCCGGGGCCGGGCAGTTTGCGGCATTTTGGTGGCCCGTACGGGGAACGCCCAAAACTTAAAGGTGAGTAATATCGCTCGCCCCTAAGGAAAGGCGACAGAATGGGTATTTCTGTTTTGATTTATTCTGCTTTTATTTCAGGCTCTCTAGCCTTACAATTTTGTCAGGCAAATTGGGAAAAATGGCTAACTCAAGGTTTGAAGTTATTCGGCCCTGAGAGAGAGAAAATTGACATAATCATTTTCCTCCTCTCCGTTTCTGTTTCATTCTGTTTTGGCTTTCTTCTATCCTATCTTATTGGGTTACGTTACCTTTATAGTAGATTAGAATCTAGTAAAAAACAAACCGAAAAACTGTTAAGTAAATTGTTAGAGGTCCAGGCCATGGCAGAAAACATATTAGGTCAAGCAAAACAAAAGGTCTCTCAAGCTAGTCAGATAGAAGAAAATTTGAACAAGGCAAGCTCAGGGAAAAAACGGTCATCAGATAGGGAGGCTGCTACTAACTCCGTTCCACCACCAGAGGGCATAGTTCAACCAACAGCTTTACCTGCCTCCATAGATGATGAACGGAATCCTGAGGCAGGACCCCAAAAACTAGCATGCCCTGTAGTTGAGCAGGGAGAAGAAAAAGAACGAGTTTACCGTGCCTTAGATTTCAAAATAATAAAGCAATTAAAGGAAGCTATAGCAGCCTACGGCCCGGCCGCTCCCTTCACAGTCAGTATGGTCGAATCTATTACCGGCTGGAATTTAACACCAGCAGATTGGGCTAACGTGTGTAATTCTGTGCTAAATAGAGGACAGTATTTATTATGGAAAATTGCCAATGAGGAATTTTGCAAGGAGACAGCTAGGCGAAATGCAGAAGCAGGTTACCCTGAACGAGACCTGAAGATGTTACTGGGAAAAGAGGATTTTCAAGAGCAGATGCATCAGCTCAGATATGATCCTGGCGTATACGCTCAGATCGCTATAAATGCAATTAAGGCATGGAAAACTTTGAAGGGACAAGGGGATTTTCAAGGTCAACTATCTAAGATAATACAAGGAGTTAATGAGCCCTACGCTGACTTTGTAGCTAGACTTATTGAAGCAGCCTCTGAGACATTTGAAAATACAGAACAGGCAATGCCATTTATAAAACAGCTGGCTTACGATCAAGCAAATCGTTGCTGCAAAGAGGTCATTAGACCGTGGAAACAGGAAGATTTAAACACATATATTAAATTATGTAGAGACATTAATGAACAAGGACAAGTCATGGCAGCTGAAGTAAAACAGGCTTTAAGTACCAAGCCAAAAACATGCTATAATTGCAATCAAGAAGGGCATTTTAAAAGAAATTGCCCCATAGGAGGAGGGTTTAACAAAGCTAGGTATCAAAAGAGTAGAATCCCGGGTATTTGCCCACGATGCCATAGAGGAAGACATTGGGCTAATGAATGCCATTCTCAAACCACCATAGAGGGTATTCCGTTATCAAAAAATGGACAAAGACCAAGTGTCTACCCACGATATCGTGGAGAAAGGCATCAGGCCCCGTTGTCAAAAAACGAATTGGAGGGCCCAATGCCCCGGGGCCCAAAACCACAAATATACGGGGCAATGGAGGAACCCAGCAGCACCATCAAGGTGGTGCCCAGGACGCATTATCCATCAGATCCCTCATCAGACAGACTAGAGGGAGCGCAGGGTTGGACATCTGTGCCTCTGCCAGAGCAGTATTAACTCCAGAGATGGGAGTTCAAATCATTCCCACAGGAGTAAAAGGACCTCTTCCCCAGGGAACAGTAGGCTTATTATTAGGACGCAGTTCTTCTACACTTAAAGGACTTATGATAAGTCCTGGGGTAATTGATCCCGATTATGAGGGTGAAATAAAAATCATAGCTAGTTCTCCAAGAGGTATATCAGTAATTTCATCAGGAGATAGAATAGCACAGTTATTAATAATACCAAGCCTACATGATAAATTTTCCAGTTGTAATGTAGAAAGAGGTTCCAAGGGATTAGGCTCCACAGGTGTAGATTGGGCTATGCTATCTTTAAATTTAGATTCTCGCCCTATGCTAAAATTAAATATTCAAGGGCATGATTTTAATGGACTGCTGGACACAGGCGCTGACCTCAGCATCATATCTCGCCAGGAATGGCCTAAGCATTGGCCATTACAGCAAGCGACCCAAACGCTTAGAGGCCTAGGAGTGGCAACTAATCCCCATAGAAGTGCAATGGTATTAGATTGGAGGGATCCTGAAGGATGTGAAGGAACTATACAGCCCTATGTATTGGACCATCTCCCCATAAATTTATGGGGACGAGACGTCCTAGATCAATTAGGATTGACATTAACAAATAACGTCAATCCTAACGCACCCACTACTAGGGCAAAACAAGGCTTTAAAAAAGAAAAGAGATTAAGAGATCAAGAACAAGATATAACAGCACCAATTCAAGTAGATCAAGAGATAGATAAACATGGATTGGGTTTTCAAAAAGGGCCACTGAGACAATCAAAATTACTTGGAAATCAGAAAGACCAGTATGGGTTCCTCAGTGGCCCCTAACTAAAGAAAAGATACAAGTAGCCCATGATCTGGTCAAACAGCAATTAGCGGAAGGACATATACAACCTTCCGTATCTCCCCATAATACTCCCATTTTTGTTATTAAAAAGAAATCTGGTAAATGGAGATTATTACAAGATTTAAGAGCCATTAATAATGAGATGGTTATTATGGGACCTGCTCAATCAGGGATTCCCCAACTGTCTGCTTTACCAAAAACGTGGCATGTTCTAGCTATAGATATTAAGGATTGTTTCTTCTCAATTCCAATTCACCCCGAGGATAGTCCACATTTTGCATTTACTATCCCTGCACTGAATCATGAAGGTCCTGATCAGAGATATGAATGGAAAGTACTCCCTCAAGGGATGGCTAACAGCCCAACTTTGTGCCAAATTTATGTTGATAAAGCAATCCAGCCACTTAGAAATCAAAACCCTGAACTACAGATATTTCACTATATGGATGATGTGTTAATGGCACATAAAGATAAAAACACATTGCTAGAATGTTATGCCACGCTTACAAACTTATTAAAAAATTATAATCTAGAAATAGCAATAGATAAAGTACAATTAAATCTTCCAATTAATTATTTAGGAGTTCTATTATCCTCAACCATGGTCCGTCCACCAAAAATTCAAATACGAGTAGATCAACTTAAATCACTTAATGACTTTCAAAAGTTATTGGGAGATATAAATTGGATAAGGCCTTATCTAGGCATACCAACAGGAGAATTAGGACCTTTATTTGATATTTTAAAAGGTCCATCAGATCCAAATTCACCCCGCATGTTAACGCCTGAAGCTAGAAAGGCATTAAAAATCATTGAAACATATATGGAAAATATGCATTTGGATAGAATTGATATAAGTTTGCCTTTATTATTTATTGTATTACCGACAAAAAATATTCCTACAGGGGTATTTTGGCAAGAAGGTCCATTATTATGGATACATTTATCTTATTCTCCTAATACTATTCTTACTAGATATCCTGAGGCTGTAGGGCAATTAATACTCAAAGGAATAAAAGCAGCAAAAGGAGTGTTTGGGATTTCTCCCAATAAAATTATTACTCCATATACTATGGATCAAATTGATGAGTTAGCTAATGAGTTAAATACTTGGGCAATAATCATGTGTAAATCTAGTGTTGCATTTGATAATCACTTGCCATCTAATCCTTTGTTGTCCTTTTGGTCTAAGCATCCTGTAGTTTTTCCAAAAATGACAAGAAAAACCCCTATCATAAATGCTCCAAATATATTCACTGATGGGTCAAATAATGGTACAGCAGCAGTAGTTACTCCTGATCAAACTTTTACATTTTTAGTACCCAAACAATCAGCTCAAAAGGTAGAGCTCAATGCAGTATTGCAAGCTTTTATGATGTTCAAAGATTCTACATTTAATTTATTTTCTGATAGTCAGTATGTAGTTAATGCTATCGTATCTCTTGAAGATGCTGGTAGGATTTCTCCTTCCTCTACTGTTTTCTCTTTGTTTTCTGCTATACAAAGTCTAATCTAAGATAGAAAGGATCCATTCTTTATAGGACATATCAGAGCACATACAGGATTGCCTGGAGCCCTTAGTTTGGGTAATGAACTAGCAGATAAATCTACACATGACATACATATTTTCTCCACAATAGAAGAAGCTATAAATTTTCATAAAAGGTTCCATGTCAATGCTAATACTTTACAAAAACGTTTTAAAATAACTAAAGAACAAGCCAGACATATAATAAAACAATGTCAAAATTGTGTGACATTTTTGCCACAAGTTAATCTTGGAGTCAATCCTAGAGGACTGATACCTAACCATATTTGGCAGATGGACGTCACACACTTGCCAGAATTTGGAAAATTAAAATATTTACATGTTACAGTTGATACTTCTTCTGGATTTTTGATGGGCTCCCTTCATCCCGGAGAAAAAACTAAAGATGTTATAGCTCATTGCTTACAAAATTTTGCCACTGTGGGTGTTCCTAAACAGTTAAAAACCGATAACGGTCCTGGTTACATCTCCAAGTCTTTTAAACAATTTTGCTCATCATTTGGCATTACTCATATAACAGGAATCCCATACAACCCACAGGGACAAGGCATAGTTGAAAGAGCTCATCAAACTATAAAAATGTACTTATTAAAGCAAAGGGAGGGAATTAGTAAGGGGTATATATCCCCCAAAGATAAACTTAAAATAACCCTTTTTACTCTAAACTTTCTAAATTTGGATTCATCAGGACTTAGTGCTGCGGAAAGACATATGTATCCGAAAAATGTACATAAGCCTAAGGTACTTTGGAAAGATATTCTAACAGGACAATGGAAAGGTCCAGACCCAGTAATAGTCTGGAGTCGGGGCTCCGTCTGTGTTTTTCCACAGGAGGAACAGCAACCAATTTGGATTCCAGAGAGATTAACTAAAACAATTTCTACAGAAAAAGAAGATGATTTGACTCAAATCCATAACAGCTGATATCCAGAGTTCCAGCCTGGCTATTCTTGCATCTGCGACAGTGATTTACCACGGTGCCTTTTTCAATATCTATTTTATTATTTGCATTTTTCCCACATCATAAAGTTCTATTTTATTTTATTTTATTTTATTTTACCTTATTTTTTAAGCTCATACAAACCTAGGTTAATGTTTTTCTGATCAGTTTTATTTTTTTGACTGTGTTTTATTTATTTATTTTTTTTTAACTGTAAAGTTTTTAAACATTGCAATGGAGATTTCACCTAGCTATAGCTACAAGGCCTTTATTTACTATTGTCTTATATGTTCTATGTTATGTATGCTGTTTTGTGTTGTATGTCTGTATGTGTGTATGTCCATATTTCATTTATAAGGAGCGCTCATGTATATATAGATACAAGTATTCAAAAAAAAAAAAAAAATTTAGTCACGTGACTTATATGGTTTAATTTACTTTAGGTAAACAGCTGTTATTAAATTTTGTTTTTAAAGGTGGTTAACAGATATGTTTGTTTACTTTCACCTTTCCTTTTCATTATATTTCATAATTCTGTTCAGGATAATGTCTCTTTAGCAACATGGCCATAATTCCCATCTCCATCCCAGTGCCGGTGAAGACTAAGACCAAACTACAACTTTTATGATAGCTATCACTATAAACTGTATAAATTGATACATCAATCAAAATAACTCAATAAGACTGCTCAATCAAGGACTTAATTTACTTTGGGAGGAAATGGACATATTGATAGACTCCTCCAATTTGAACTGCTCAATCAAGGACTTAATTTACCTTGGGAGGAAATGGACATATTGATAGACTCCTCCACTTTGAACTGCTTACACAACTTGTCTGGACTATGTATCACCTGTATGCATTGTGTTCTATTTGTTGATACAGCGAACTGGTAGTGCTAAATATCTTAGCCGATGTGTCACCAGTGTTTCCAAAGGAGCCGTCAATTGGCTTGGTGTCGTGGCAATTCTGCGTCTTTCTCCCTTCTGCTAGTGATGGTCTGATTTTGGGGGCCAACAGAGGTGAGGCAAGAACCTCACCCCCCCACTGGCACCAAGGTTAAATTTGGGGGCCAACAGAGGTGAGGCAAGAACCTCACCCCCCCACTGGTGCATAGGCCTATTACACAGGTATGGCTATATACTGGACCGGTAGTCAGTGACGGGTATGATTCGGTTACAGTGGTATCAACCTAAGCCAGGAGACTGACGCAATAAGGTCAGTTTTCCCATGACGGGTAAGAACCATATGTGAATTGGACATACCTAACAGGCATGGTCCCTAGCCACATTTGCCTGTTGTTTATTTAAACAGTAGGGGGCAGGGAAGGAAGAAAAGAAGGAGGGAGATGGAGAAGATGAAGATGGGAAAGAATTTTGTCAAAATGAACCCAAATACCATAATTTTAATACTCTAATTAAAAAAAACTGGTCACTTTTTATTTCTCTCTCTCTCTCTCTCTCTCTCTCTCTCTCTCTCTCTCTCTCTCTCTCTCTCTCTCTTTAATTATAACAAAGTCTTGCCCAAAACTCTTTGATAGGAAATGTAAACCACTTTTCAATATAGTAAAATATCTCAGATAATTTATTAACTTCACTTTCCCTTGGGGATTCTCTTGGGCCTTCTTATTGTCCGACATGAACCAATTGATCTTTAGGATTGCTACCCTACTTATATTCTAGTGATTCACTGCCCCATCATCCTGGAAGTGCTCATTACGCTCTTCTGTGTGGAAGTCAGTTTGGCTTGGATCTCACATGTTTTAATTTGTTTATTTAATAATACTGTAGAACATTTTCTAGTAGCTTTTTAAAATATATTACTTAGCAGTAACATTAGTTGGGGAACGCTTGCATCTGAAATTTATTGGTTCTACATCCAGACTTAGAATAGTTAAACATGATGTCTGTAGTCAAAAAGGAAAAGAAGTCTGAGCAAAAGCTTGAGGGTTCCACTGACTTGGAGCAGGTAAACTTTATGAAACTTACTTTAATGAAGTTAAAATATGATGCTGTTTGAAAATATTTTAAAAGATTCAATAGAACAGTTTTTTGTTTCACATATATAAAGAGCTCCTAAAAACTAGTAATAAAAGGACAAATCAATAAAAAAAAAAAGGAAAGAGAATAGGAAAAAAAAAACATGTGTTTTGGTAAAAAAAATTTGCGATTTACTAAGCATTTCTAATAGGCAAAGAAATCTAAATAAAATAAAATAAGATGTTTCATTTTAATCTAATTAGTAGAATATATAAAAATGATACCAGACTTATAAGGATATGTACAAACAGACACAAACTTTCTAAAAGCAATATTGGAATATTGATTATTTTGAAATTCATCTTTTTAGAATTTTTTTCCTTTGGAAATATTCCTACATTTTACATATACATGCACACAAAAATCCCCACTGCAGTATTGTTTGTATTTACACCAAGGAGGCAGTGTCAGAGGCAGTGACAGAAAAGTTTGTCATGAGGAAAATGGGTAAACAATGAGAACACTGTTAGAATGGATTAGTACTATGCAGCAATAAAACATAAAGGAAGAAAGAGTGAGAAAGAAAACAGAAGGAAAAATAAATATTATTGATATGGAAAGATATTTAAAATAATTGATATGTATAAGAACCAAAGGGGGGAGGCTGAGACAGGAGGATCACAAATTCAAAGCTAGTCTCAGCAATGGCCCTAAGCAACTCAGTGAGACCTTGCCTCTAAATAAAATACAAAATAGGGCTGGGGATGTGGCTCAGTGGTCATGTGCCCCTGAGTTCAAGTCCCCAGTTCCAAAAAAAAATCAAGTTGCAGAACAAATATGTATTACTACATCATTTGATTAATTATAAGTTAAATTACAGGAGAGAAAACAATCAAAGGAATGTGCATGAAAATTCTGAGAAATTGAAATTCTCAGAATTGATATTCACTTTTAATGATACTAGTTCCGAGGTGTTTAAATTTTATATAAGTCTTCAAGACTATTGCAATTTAAAAGAAGCATGTGATGGTGTCAACAAATAAACAGAAATGGTTTCTGGGTCTTCTTTTATTATAGTTTCTAGTATTTCAAATACTCCCAAGGAGACCTATTTTCCTTTTCCTTGTGTTTCCTCAGGGTACACATGCATGCTCTTATTTGTTTTGCTGTTAAGTGAGAACAATTGGTTTTGCTCTTATTAGATATTTGAAGACAATTATATCACAACTCCTTTAACCTTTCCTTTTGAATATTTAGTATTTCATGACTTCAGAGAAAAGTGGAAGACAACTTATTTTAAATCACTATGAAATTCAGCTAATTAACTTATTTTAGATATTAAATTGTCTCTTTACTTTCAAATTTGGCTAGAATAGGAACTACCTTAAGCAGCCATCTAACTTTCCCCATTAATTAATTTTGCGTTTTGAGGAACACTGGCTCAAACCTAGCTATCATTGAGGATAAGGCAGAAAAATCTCTTCTTCAGGGCAGGGGTTATAATATAAACCGTGAAATGTGCACCTTATAAAAACTTCCACAAATAAGCAATACAAATAAAAGGAATTTATATGGTAAATCATGTTTACCATATCCTTGTATATAAATTTAGTATTACAGAGCTTATGTATTTATTTCCTAAGGGCACAGTCCTGCTTGTTCCATTTTGGTAAAATCACTATGTGTTAGTACTTTTCCAGTGGACCAAGAAATCCTGTTGCACTTCCAACGTACTCTCTTTTTTTCCCCATTGTAAGAATCTGTTCACCCTTGTTCAGAAATAACTGCTGCAGCCTTCAAATTTAAATATTTATGAGGGTGGAAATTCAAACTGTGTCCTATTGGGGAAGGAAGCATGCTCTTGTGCTTGATTTTTTTCCCATGGGATCTCAGAAGCACTTTTCTCCCCCTTGTTTTCTCATCTAATTTGCACAGATACAAATTTCATTAATATTTAAACCTAAATATTAAAAGAAACAAAATTCCAAACACAAAGCCCTTGATGCGGGGTGTCTCTTGGCCGATCTGTGCTTGCCAGGCTCCTTGTCAGCACTGTTCCTTGGAGAAACCATCAATCCTGATCAGAAATCTTCCACTGCGATTCTGCCTAGCTTCTGGGGTGTGTCTGACACAAACATGGGGTAGCAACCGGGAAGTCAACCACTACCATGAGGGACCTGTGAGTTTGAGATCCAGAGTGTGAAGAAAACTGGCATGTGTGAGGTGTGTTCTGAGAAATATCTTTAGGTGATTTTTGTCCCTGTGTGAACACCCAAGAGTGTGCTGACACAGAGACAGCTATGAGGTCATTAAGTGCTGCCATCTAAAGGGACCGCCATGGTAGACACAATCCATCTATGGCACGTGACTATAATTTAGATTTCAAGTTGAAGAGGACAAATTGGGATAGACCCTACAGGTAAGCTGTCTAGGATCTGTTCCAGATAACAAGAAGACAGTAGATCAGGAGCAGAGAACAGACTGAGGGTGAAGTTCCTGACTCCAATAAAAAGAGCAAGCTCAAGAGATTAAGTTGATCATTGCTCAGAACTTCTCTAGAGCTCTCTTCCCATAGGAATCTCCACTCTAGATGAGAAGTAAACAAAAGAAGTGAACAGAAGACACCCTGGCTCTGTCATTTGGCACATATGTGCTAGCAGGAAAGACAGGCTTCAAAAAATAATTCTAAGGGTCTGCGATTTCAAAAAATATAAGAGTACAGGGTGCTATGGAAACATAAAACAAGTGAACTTACCCTTGGGCTGAAGAGTCAGAGAAAGCAGTTTTGGAAATGTATTTGCTATTTGGAACATGATTGAACAATACCTAGTTTAGAAAAAGCGGTAACAAATATTCCAGGAAGAGCTTGAGCCAACACTGCAAGGATAAGTAAGAGTTGGTGTGAACCTCACGAAGCTCTAAGCTTCCTATGGGTCCTCTCACAGTGTGCTTTGAATATCTTCCTGAAGAGATAGGGAACTCAGAAGAGGCAGTGTGTCTTGTTCACTGGTGCTGTACCTCCATCACCCAGCACAGTATGCATTGCTCACTGGTGGGTGGTACCTCTCCATCACCTGGTACAGTACCTGCACACGGTGGATCTGAACACTTTTCTATTAAGTGAACATGTACAATGTTTCTGTTCACTGAAATGACTGTGAGGGTGTCCATTGTCTCCCTGGTTCTAGGCTGAATTAAGGTTGTGTGTTTACCAGGGAGACAATGGTGCCTCAGCTCTGTGCCCATGATCCATGCTTCTGGGGGTTCCAAAGGTGGGTTAATACTGAAGTCATATTAGGTAGTATAATTTTCTATTCATTTATCATCTTTCCATTACAAATTAGACCTCTAATATAGTATCTATGAATAAAACATAATAATTTAAATTAATTAACATTGTGAAGTGTCATATGCTTTTCAAAGAAATGTTTTAAAGTATTAAAGTAAAAAACAATGCAAAATCTATTTAACATAGCTATTGGTTTTGTTGATCTTTGCCTTAATGTTTCTTTAATTTAATTTAGTCCAACAGATTCATATGAAGCAAATAGCCCTAGGAAGTATACACATACACACACACACACACTCACACACACACACACACCACATCCATATATAGTATATATATTTCTAGTAATTTTGAACTTCAGGGTTTTATAGAATCAAAAAATTCCAAATAAATCCTCTCTTTTTTAATAGCAAAAACATAATTACTTGTAGGTTCATCAGAAAAAGGAAAGCGTCTTTGTTAACCATTCTCTTGTCTCTTTGTCTACATTCTTTTCCCTCTCAGCTGAGATAAGAGAATTGAGAGCATACATAGTGTGACTCACTGGTCCAAATAAAATCCTCATGATGGTCTTTGTTTTTTTTAAGCATAGTTTTTTTGACAGCTTTAAAAAAATAAACAAACAAACAAAAGCCACCACCAATAACAACTACAATTGGAGATATTCTCCAACTTTCTTCCATTTTTAACCTTAAACCCAAAATACATTTAAGCAGACTACAGTAAGTCTTCTAATGAGCTCTCAGTTTCTACTAAATGACATGGATTTCAGAAATCACTTTTGCATTTTTATTTTGAGATGATCTGCATCCTAAGAGCTTCTACTTGTAATTCTATAGAGGTTCTTTAGTATACAGAGATTACTCTGCTTATTGAAGCATACCAGACTTTAAAATGGTTTCTAATTAAATTTGTCTAAATACTATTTTTTCTGCATAAGGCTCTATCTTGGTCTTACTTATTTTCGAGTTCTTGGTGCTGAACATTGTATCCAGAACATAGTATATGTTCAATAAATGCTTGTTAAATAAATGAATCTATACATTGTGGATACAAAGTTCTTTAGAATATCTGCACTATTGGAAGTTTATATAGTTCAGTTACAGTGTAATTTCAGATTCTCAGACAAAAGGTTCTATAATGACACATAATCAATAATAGTAATAAGCCTTATTATTTGGGAGTGACAACGGTTCTGCTGCTCCTTTAATGACTCATATGCCACAGTACATAATGTTTCTGTTTGATAATGAAACATTGCATCTTCTAGACAGTTTGCCAGACACGATGATCTAAATGGCTGAGTTTAAAAATAACTTCCAAGCAGTCTCACTAAATGAACAAGCTGTACGATGAGGACTAAGTGAAATATTTAGTTTTCAGGTTGAAATTACTGGTAGCAAGGAGAACCTGTTTTTATTGTGTGTAAAGCACTTATGTGCCTGTAATTTCAGCCACTGGTATAAAACAAAAATTGTATTAGAACAAAGTAAAATAAGTGGATAAATAGCTGTTCCTTATTTGTTTTCTTACGTTAAAGCATGTGATATTTAAGTCTGTAGCCAGAATGGAGCAAATCTCTCTACTGTTGGGAAGCCAAAAGTTGGATCTGAGGAAAAACAACAGATATTATTATACCAAAGTAATGTTTATTCACTTGAGTAGCCCACAAGGTTATGTATATGATCTATATAGACACATAAAATGATATCACCACTATATACATATGTATATATGCATATACACACATCACAACACAAGCGCATTGTCACGAAGGGCTGGGAAAGGAAATTTGCACTACCTGAATACCCACTATGTGCTGGCTTTATCTCATAAAGTTTTCTTAACATTTGTATAAAGAGGCTATATAAAGTTTGGTAGACAAGCTCCACTCATTACACAACAGTTGCAAGAAAAGAAGGAGGAGTCCTGAAGTAGCCCATGTCTTACCATCACGGATTGAAAGAGTTCAGTGTCGACCCTACTTATCAAGGGACCCATCACTGCCTTGTGCAGTGTGGAGAAAGCTGGCTTCCCACCCGTAAGAAGAGCAAAACAAATATGGGCTGACAAATATTGAGAACTGGCTTGTCCTTACCATGGCACAAAGGACATGAGGCTACCTCTCCAAATAGCTGTTACCACGTGCACAGTGCATTTGCTCAGATGTGATGTCATGGAAGTGCTGTCTGCCAAACAAACCTGAGCTCTCCTAAAATGCAAATTACAAAGAATGATGCAAATCAGATGGAAAATGAGCCTTTATTGCACGCTGACTGGAAGAAGACCTGTTCTGCTCCGTGCTTCTGTTTCAAAGCTTAATTGGCCACTGCTAATGCATCCAACAGACAATGGGTGTGCAGACACTCAACTTCTTACCTCCAAAAAACCACCTTGCACTTAAAGAGCCCTCACCTATTACAAAATGTGGTTGCACTCTTGTATGCTTGAGACAGCATAATCCAGTCTGAAAGCTATGTTGGGAATGCATTTGGATCTTTTTCTTACCCAACCCAACCCTCTTATTCTACAGAATTTCAAATGTGGAATTATTTTCATATTCCAGAAGACCCCAGATAATTGTGAAAAAATTGAGCCACTGGACTAAGAAAGAAATAAACAACAGAATTCCCTGCATATCCCAAATATGTAATTCCTAATGAGGAAAAAAAGGAAAACAAATCTCACCAGGCCACAATACTAAAAAGTAGATATGATATTTAGTACACCTTGTTTCTCTTTCAGTTTCTGAAGTTGTCTCTCCATTCCCCACTCAATCGTCTCACTTTGTTCCACACTCCCACAGGTTTTGCATTTCATGGTCCAAAGGAGAGTTGAGATCTCCTGGGAATCTAGATATTTAGGTAATAAATGCCCAATGGTACAGGAATGATGATGATTGCCAGAGCAGTGCTTATTTCTGCTTTTGTTCTCAAGCCTAGGACTCTCTTGTGCAGTGCAATTTTCATAGTGTTGAACAATGAGGCTTTGCCTTCATCTTGGATCCCAACTAGGGGAGAAATTCTGTTTATCATGCGGCACAATAGAGAGCACATAATACAGAGGTGGTTGGATGTACCAGCCTGAGATCAACGCACCATGGCTCCAGGCATCTTGGACGGCCCGTTTGAGGACATCAAAGTCCCTATCAATGGATAAAGGCCACTCAGAGCAAACTTCACACCAACACATCTGCAGAGAGAGAGAAGCATCAGCCAAAAGAAATGAAGACTAATGGAAAGATACCACTAACATCAGCACAGATAAGAAGCACACATGTGAAACCAGGAGAAGTCAAATAAAGAATTCAGAGTGGGTGGCAAGACAGGCTTTTGTTTTGACTCTCTGGGTTAAGATTGGTCATCAGGTTTTAAGTGTGGAAGCATTGGCAGTTTATCTGGGAACCTAGCAGGCATAGAATTTTGTGATTATTTGTTTTAGACCCATAATCGTGTTCTACTCTGCTTTACAGTGTATCTTCATGTCATCCTAAACACTTTCTTTAATATTCAAGAATCCCAGAGTTAAAGGCCCTCCTGATGTTATCTTACACTGGTACATCTAGAGTGGACCTTTGAAGACTATTTCAGTTGAATGAAAGGGATCCAGGTTGGGTGGGGACAGGTGTACTTCTCATGCTGCCACCTTAACAGGTCTTGTCTGGTGGGACTGCCACCTGTTGTCTCAAAGTGCTGAGCCACTGAAACTTTTGATGACTCTGCTATTTTTTAGCATAACAAGAGCACACAACCATGGATGTTTTTTATCCTGTTTTCTTCCAGTATTTAAATAATCTAGCCTCCTTCTGGAAGGCATTATTTTTACACATTTTAGAGAAGGGTAAACAGGCAGAGAGAAGCACAGTGAAGTCTCTGGAAAATGAAAACCTGATTTCGCCAGTCCTCCCTCAGGGCTAATTCACTATTGCATTCCCTTCCTGAGCAAATATACCCAAATCAAATCACCTCTCATCCTTGTCTTAACAACATCTACTTATGTAAGCCCTGCAAATTCAGAATCCCCAAAAGAAAAAAGGACAGAGCATTTATAGTTGTGACCCACACGATTTAAAGTTAGCTAGGAGGCTGGCAAGACACAGTGTCATGCTGCAGTTATTTCCAGAACAGCAGGAGTCTCTTCAAGCCAACCCGCTAAAAGAATGTCACACTTGCCAACCTATGTTCTCCAACACAGTTCTTTTGAGACTGAGTAAATAGTGGAAAAACTTTTATCTTCCCCCTATATTCAAATTAATTAACCAGTAAGTATTCATTCCTGACCCTGAGGCAGACAGACACCACAGAGACCTCACCAGTTGCATGGAATCTGGAATTGAACTTTATGGGTTTGGAGCCTGGCACTATGACTGACTGGCTGGGCAGTCTCAGGCAAGTTACTTAACCTCCCTGTACCTCAGTATCCTTGTCAACAAAATGTTGATAATAACAGTACCTGTATAACAGGGTTCAAAGTCTGGCCTGTTGTCAATGAGCTGCACCCTCAATCTCTCAAGGAGCTTTTATTCTAGTTGGAAGACATGGAAGACACATTAAGACAAATAACCAAAGAGCAGTAAGGGTATACTCATGACTCAACAGTAGGCCAGACAAGGGAACTGTCATTGATAGCAAAGCAAATATCCAAGGCTCATGGGACCAATGGGTGCTCTTGAATTAGCCAAAGTGTCCATGTGTAGGGTCATTCATTGAGCAAATGTTGATGGAGCCCTTACAACACTATAGACATTGTATTTAAAAGTTGACTCCCTTGATATCAGACTTAGGTTGAACATTTCAGTGAAAGCAGACGGGAGAACATGAAATTGCAGGAAGGAAATTCTCATTGCCTCTCTCGCCAAAACCTATTCTTATATGTTTGGGTTTGGAGAAAAATCTGTAAGAATCTCTTTTGGGAGAGAAGCTAGAGGGAGGAGAGAAGGGTGTGCATGATGGCATTTAATTTTTACTAATATATTGTTTTAATTACTTTAAATAATCAAAATTACTTAAAAAGTAAACAAAAAACATGACTATGGATTTGAAGGATTCCTGTGTGGCTAGTCCTTAGCAGAGTGATATGAAAGTGATAGAAACTCAGTATATTTTTGTAGAATAAAAGTGTGAATGTGTCAAGTAATTCTCGTGTGTGTGTGTGTGTGTGTGTGTGTGTGTGTGTATCAGGGATTGAACTCAGGGGCATTTAACCACTGAATCACATTCCCCACCTTTTATATTTTATTTTGAGATAGGGTTTCATTGAGTTACTTAGGGCCTTGCTAAGTTGCTAAGGCTGGCTTTGAATTTGTCATCCTCCTGCCTCAGCCTCTTGACCCTGTGGGATTACAGACATGCGCCATCGTGCCCGGTAAATAATCTTTCAATGAATCAGAGAGACATCATGGCAAAATCTCTTTACCCAAAATATCAAGGAAACAATAATCTCAAACAACCTTAAGTTGACTTGAATAAGAAATGGGCACAAAATTCACTAATGTAAGAACCTCTTCCTTATATTCCAGATGATTCTACAGGAAAAGGCAGCCATTACTCTTCTTTTTCTTCCAAGATCAGAAAAGGCAGCCTGGAGGTGGTCAGAACGACCAGGGAGTGAAGAGGAACACTGGAGAGAAATTATTTCAACATTCTTTAAAAATGGTAAGGATGACTTCATTTAAGGCTACTGTACTAAGAGTCAGGGCAATTGCAATAGGGCAGAGATTTAAATCACCTCCAAAAACAGCAAAGGCATCTGGGGATATATAGTCAGAGTGAGGCGATCAGTGGATGAAAAATCACCAAGAAGAGATATCGAAGGTAGAATGAGTGTTGCTAAATTGGCCTTACAGGATTGTTGCCAAAGGCAGGTCAAGGACTTAGATATCAAGGGTAAGGGGGTAAGAAATTTGAACAAGGTATCAAAGATGGAGGGAGTCTAGCTAAAGAACGCTTGTTAAAGGCAGGCCCACGGCTAGCCTGACTGAGAAAAGGACTCAGGGGAGGCTGACCAAATTTGGCTAAAGAGGAGATCTTTATCAGGGGGCATCTCCATGGAGTGTGTTTTGGAGTCTAACTGTGCAAAAATAAATTCTGTACTATTAAAGGTTTGGGTCACTATCTTTCTGGCCATCTCCTGGGCATCTTCCTTGAATACTTGAAGTTTCTGAAATGATCAAGACATAAGGCCAGTTTATTAGGCATCCTTTGGAGTCACCCACACCCCACAGTCCTCTCGGTGAGAAGTAACCCTACAGCCCACATCTACGGGCCACTATTTCTCGTCCTGTAGCATCATCACAAATATCAGTGAGACATCTGTACATGAGGGAACTTTTGGTCCGCTCCTCATTCAAGTTGATTTTTGCTTCCTTGGTATCTTGAGTAAAGAGATTTTGCCATGATATTTTTCTAATTTACTTAAAGATTGTTTGACTTGTTCATTTAAAAAAATACATTGGGTACCCATAATTTTTTGGCTTGTCTTCATGCTAGGTCATTGGTGTACAAAAATCCTTCCATCATTTTCTAGATCAGAAAATGATGCTAGAAATTGTCCCAAATTTGAACATAGTGAATTGACTTAACTCCATAAGAACATGGTGAGCGTAGGGTTACACTGGGAGAAGAGACATACCATTTGCAGAGAGAATGTCCTTCAGCCTTGACTTTTTCTGGTCCTAGAGTCAGTTCAGTATAAAGCCTGGCTGAACCTCCTACAAATGCATTTTGTGTGTTCCTTCTGCATTTTTTTTTTTTGTAATTAGGAAGGATTCTGTTCTTTATAACAAAAGATGCACAAAGCTGTCCTTCCAGTGTCACCATAAAATAAGAGGTTGTCTATATTCTTTTTGTTCTGAGAGGGTCACAGTTACTTAAAAACCAACACTAATGGAGGCTTGATGTGGAGATCACAGTATCTGTACCCACTTCTTTTCCACTTCCATTTGTGCCCTCGATTTCTAAGAACCTGTCCAGGGAGAAAAAGACTTTGATTGGACTAGATCTTTAGCACCATCCAAAATCATAATACAATCAAAGGGGCTGGGGATACTAGAGACTGTTTTATCATCTTTACATCCAATCCCCAAGGAAAAACACACTTCTGATAGCCCAAAATAGATCTGAACAGAGACAAGCTCAGATGTCCACCCCCAATCACCCACGGTCTTAACATTTGACATGCACGCATGCACTGAAGACGTGGCACAGTAGGGCTCTTCTTACTTCTCTTTTCACGGAAGGTGTTACTCCACAGGCTAAAAATTAACACTTGCCATATGCCAAAATCCTAAAAATTCCCTTTATATGTTCTATCTGTATGTGCAAAATGCCTTTTGCTTTAAGGAAGGATGGGGGAAGGGTGGGGAACCCACTGATTGAAAGGTATGATATATTCGCAATAGTCCTGATTTTGAACTTTTGCAGCGTGGGGGAAATAAGTTTAGAGTCTTAAAATGGTACTCCACAATGGTAGTTCACCGTCAAAATCATGTCTGATGATTATCAAGTGTGTGATTTTGCTGCACTAAAAGCCTGCTGAATTGGGTCCATTTCTGAATAAAAATTGCAACTACTCTCCCAAACACCTCCGCTCGGCTGGAGATCCCGTCCTCGAGTGCACTTTCTGGTCTTTTTAGATTCCTATCGCATTTGCTTCTCAAATGCCTTTTCTTTCATGAAAGCCTGGGTGATAAAGAATAGCAAATATAACCACAGGTTTCAGCCATGAACATTCAAGCTGGGGAACAGGTTTGTAAGGGGACAGCTTCAAGGTCCTTTCTCTGTGGAGGCTGCCTCCCACTGGGATACTAATGAGAAGGTAACACCAGCTATGAAAGGGACAAGATGGGAAAGAATGGGGATAAGTCGGAAAAGGAAAAGATACTGGTAGCATTAAAATTTCAGAGCAATAGGGCATCTCCTGATAGCAAAACTGCCCTATGTCAGTCTGTTATTCTATGAGATTTCTCAGCTTTATCTACATGTACATAAGCAGATTGTAGCTAGCTATACTTGAGCTAGAAAGAGAGGCCCTAAAATAAGAAAATAGACATTTCTAATGAAGAAATGAGCAAAATAGACAGGGGGAACAGGACCTGAGGTCAGCTCATTTTGAAGATCAGGAACAGCATTTATAAGCATCCAAACTGGAATTGTCACAGTCCAGATTATCTGATGTTGTTAAATCCAAGTCCCTGTAGAGCATGTATATGATGATGTCAATTATCAACAAATAGTAACTAAAGGAATGTTAAGGTCTATAAACAAGTCAAGAGGGCGCCTGGCATTTTGCCAGAGGGAGGGGTTTGTGAAGTAACGCCAGCGAGCCATAAGTGTGGAGATTCCTTATTGGTTGACTGCTATATCTAGTTTACGTTAATTAAGATAAGCTGTGTGGAATGTATATATACCCCTCCTGTCCTACAATAAACGGCTCCCACTCCTGCTCTATCAATGTACACAAGTTGCTCATCACCCCCTGGTTATTTTGCTGCAGCCGGATTGCGGCAAAAAAATTTGCGTGTTGATCAATTTCTAATAAGAATAATATTTTGTTAATACATTGTGACGCTTACTGATAAGGATGGAATCGCCTAGGCTGTTTAAAGCCAGACACTAGTTTTGATTTGGACCAAAGTCAAGAAATGAATTTACAAAAAGTATAAGACAAGCTTCAAATAAGGAAGTGTCAGTTTTCCAGAGTCCTGGTGGCTGTGTGTCCCTAAAAACACTCTAGAAGACATGTAACCTTATTCTGACCCAGAACAATGCCTAATATTTCTTGACAAAGTCAGGCAAGTGGCTGGTATCAGGAAAATTTCAGGTAATACCAAAATTTCAGGTAATAACAATTCAAGATGCCCTTTATCTCAGTAGTGTGGGTTCCAGGGAAGATGTGAAGATGAAGTAGACTAGTCAGTTTTACGTCGCTCTGACGAAATACCTAAGGTGGTCACCTTATAAGCAGGAAAGGTTAATTTTGTTTCACCATTTCAAAGGTGTCAATCTGGGATTGTTTGTTTGGTCCTGTTGCCTTTGGCCTGTGGCAAGGTAGCACATCCTGAGTGGGAGAACACACAGAGGAAACTGCTTCCTTCATGGTGTCTAGGCTTCAAAGAAAAGAGGAAGGGGCAGGATCTCAATACTCACTTCAAGGGCATGGCCCCCAGTGACCAAGCCGCCTTCCAGTTGGCATCCTGCTCCTGAAAGTTCCACTGCCTTCCACACTGCCACAGACTGGCCATGAAGCAACACATGAGCCTTTGGGGGACATTTAAGATCCAAATCATAGCACAAAGGAATGACGACATAAAATCAGTCATTAGATTTTTTCCAACCTAAAGTTGTACTGAGGAAGACACAAGGCGGGGCCAGAGATATACTGGACTTCAAATCCCCTGCTCCCAAGTTTGAATTGATTCCAAGAACAGAGAGATCTCCCTACCTGTGAGAAGAGAGACCAAAAGAGAAGAAAACGAGAAGCATCTGACATCCTGGGCAGCCCTCAGATGCTGCCTTGCTAAAGAGCAGGGGGCCAAGTCTTCAGAAAACGTCTTTCTGGATTGAAAAGGGAGAAGGTGAGCCGGTCTTGCCATTTGACTTTTAAATCATCAGCCGCAGAATGGGATATGGAAGATATTTAGCATAGGATGATTTTTTTTTCTAAGGTGAAATTAAAGCAAGATTTCCCCTGGCCAATAACCTTAGTAATTTATGAGTTAGAATATTATAAGCCCCCAAAGATCATATGCAAAATGCCAAAATCATCATGCAAATATGACAGATGATATGGATGTAAAATAATTTTGAGGAGTGAGTACAGATAAATGCAGGGTGTAGTAATAATTCCTTGTGGGGTAATTTATGTTAACAGTATCTCTGAAAAGCGAAATTTGAAGACTTAAGTTCCAAGAAACAACTACCCCCAAATGATAAGAATTATTTTCCTAATAGTCGCCTGATAAGGACTACAACTATTTCAGTGCTATAATGTCTGATTTTCTTTTTCACTTCTAGAAAGAAATAACCTGTAGGAGAGAAATTTTGAGCGGAAAGGAAACTTTGAGCTGAAAAAATCTCTCCAGTGTCAGGAAGGGAAATGAAATGGCTTGCCCCAAAAGCAAGAATTTGATCGTTTGATCAGTTTTCATGCCACCCCTACATCCAGAATCTTATAATATTCTGAAATTTCTATGATCCCAAACCAGATCCTTGAAGTCCAAACCATGTCAAGTCTCCTGTTTCTAAAGAAGTAGTTATCCTTCTTCCTTTAGAGTTATTGATTAGCTATCGATAACTATAGCTAATAATTAACTATCAGTAACTAATAGTTATCGATAGCCAGCAACCGTTTGTTGCTTTACAGATAGTTTCAGAAAATGTTAATTATCTTATCCTTTATGCATGGAGAAGGAGGTGAGCATGCAAGGCTGCACTCTCTACCCGACACCCAGGACAAGAATCTGCCTTTCTCTGTTTGTTCTGGGATTCCCAGGAGACCTGAGGCCACCTTCTCAACTTGCCACCGGGAGGTAATTTAGCACTACAAGGCTCTGGATTGCTATCTGTAGAAAGAACATGAATCCTGCTTTGAAGAGTTGCTTCCATAGTTTAAGGAAAACAAACAAACAAAAACAAAACAACTCAGGAGAGGAAATAAGCTATTTTGCTTACCATTACAATAAATCTTTTGTTCATGTTCAAAAAACTACAATGCTTTGGGGACCCTGATGACCCCCTTTTTTGCACCAGTTTTGACTCTCCTAAAATCTGACATCATTAAGAATGAAAAGTAATTTAACTGTCCACCATGAGGACGGCCAGCAGACAGGCTGGCTGGGATGGAAGCACCCCTCCCCCCCTCAGAGTCCTGTTCTGATCCTGTGCCGCAGTCAGCATCTTTGACCTATATTTGATTCTCTTTTGCAGTATGTGCTTTGGATCATGAATCTGCTGAGAAAAGCCTCCTTCTAAATGACAAAACAAGGTAAGCTGTTTCTTATTTGGTTTGAATATACAGGAAGCTGGTGACAACCCAATTTTCTTCTTCTACATCTAAGAAATCGAAAGGTCAGGTGTTAGGAGGGATTAAGGAGAGTTTAGGAGGCAAACCACCCGCTCGGCTGCAAGCCTTATCAGGAGCAAGCCCTGCTATCCTTCCTAAGCCTCCGGTGGGTGGCTTGTGCTCATGGCTGGCGGTCTGGGGTACACATTGCACAGTTTATCATGAAGCAGCATCTTTGAAATGCCAAACTTCATTTATTGATCTTACAATTCTATGTTATCTTCAACAAGCCACGGGAAAAGTAATACATTTTGTATGGATTAATCCTTGTAATTCTGCCCAACGTACACCCGGAGATAACTCAAACTCTCTTTGTCTTCTCATTATCTAAACAGACATGTCTTTCTTTAAGTCATCAACAGAGGTCATCTCCCCAACGCCCTTGTGGAATATTCATTAATCAAATAACTAATTTGAAATGGACCTTCAAAGCATTATTCATTTCCCCAACATTCGCCCAACATCCGTTTAAATGCTTTGTGGGTATAATGATGAGGCTGATGTTTAATTAATTGTGAAATTGTGAATTAAGGATAAGTTAAAAGATAAATCATTTTTTAGTGCAGGAGAGAAAAAAAAGAGAGGACCAGAAAGAGTTCTCGAGCTACACTTGTGGTTTAGTGGGGGATTCGTAGCAAATGTTCCTTTATTCATTAGGTTTGAAGGTAAGTTCTGTGAAGCAGACCTTATTGGTCTACCCTTTCCTGTTAGATTTCAGATTCGACACCATGTCCCTGAGAAGACACTGCTACGGGCCCCTGAACCTGGAAACCAACCTAAGTACAACCTGCTGTCCTCCACAAATGTTACTGTGGGAAAAGCAAAGAAAACAATCACTGACGTCTCAGGTGTGGAAATCACGGCTGTAATTTTGTTTATTGTGTGTGAGGGCCAGAGTCCTATATTTTTAACCCTGGGGGAAGGGTTTGATTTCTTCCTTGTTCATTCCTAATTTTATGTCCCCACTGGACCCTGAAGTTCATGGTCAGGTGCAGCACCATGACAATCAACCTGGATTGTTTGCATTTTTAAACCTGCTCTTCCCCCCATGGACTATTGACTTCGTGGGTACAGGGTTCGAGCATTATCCATCTTGACACATGCAGGATGACACTTATCATTGTGCTTTCCAATGGATCAGACCTGGGTTTGTGTTTGCTCTTCCATCTTCCAGCAGTACTCTTCCTTCATATGTCCACATGGATCACTCTTTCCTTAGATACCTGCTCAGGTGTTCTTGATAGCCTTATCTAAAATCATACCTTCTTCTCTCTCTCATCCTGATTTTTTTCTTCTTAGTACTTATTGCTACTTAATCTATTTGTATTTGCTGTTTACCCTCTGATTGTCTTTTCCCTCCTAGGTGTAACCTCTATGGGAAAAGCAACATCTGTTCTTTTTAGGGCTGCATTCCTTATGTTGGCATGTAGCTACTAAATTAATAATTGTTGAATTAAGGAGATAGCAAAACTATTGGGGGAAAAAATCTTTCTACTCTGTTTGTTAAGGTACCAGAGGCTACAACATGAAGAAAGACTGATTGAGAAAATTCATTGAAAAAGCAGCTTCCAGAGATGAAGAGTTGGATTATTGATTTGATCAGCTGGATCCAGCCATGCCTGAAACTTAATATCTATGGATACTTCAGATTTATGAGGAAATACATTTCCTTACTTAGATGCTTTATGTTTTGTTTCTTTCATCTGCAACTAACTAAAACTTGATAAATGTAGGGTCACTTGTAATTCACTCATAGGTGACTTTTGTTAGCATCTGCCCACATATAGTGCCATTTAGTTACCTTTCTGTCATCTGTCACTGTGGCTGTTGTTCACCCCCAAAGGCACCTCAGCATCTCCATGTGCCCATTCTTTAACCTTGTAAGTTGTATCTGGTTTCCAGGGCTCACCTCTCCCAGCCTGGTTCATCTCAGAGATTACCTGATGTCCACCTCCATGTATGATTTTTTCTCACTAATAGAACCTAATGTGAAATGTCTTCTCTGTTCAGTCTGTTCTCTAGACAGGAGTCACAGACCTTGTCCTCTCTGGTGCCTTCTAAGCCACGGGTTTTGACATGATAATCCCTCAAACACTGAACACAGGTCGAGCCCCAGTTATTTACAAAGGGTCAGTTGTCAGCTACCTGAATGCAGATGTTAGCTGCACTACTTACCAAGCCACATGGCCTCATGCAGATCTCTTAGCCACTCTTTGTAGTTTCCTTATCTGCAAATCTAGAACAATAGCATTGCCTATCTCACTAGACTGGTAAAGGAGATAATGCATTCCCAGCATTTAGGATAGCATCTGCACATAGTCAGCATGCAGCATTTGCAGCTGTTATTGTTTTCATTATGATCAAATCAGCCCTCCAATGAGATGCCCTAAGAGTGAAAAGATTTTGTACCTCCTCGTGTGTTTCATAAAAGCTTATTGACAGTGTGAGTCTGCCTCCTTTTTTTCTTTACTAAGCTTCCTCCCTGGCTACGAACTGAGCAACTTCAGGTAGCAGAAGGGCTATATTTTGCCCTTTTGTAGCTCCAGTCTAGTGATGATCAGAAGAGTAGGCACCAAATTTGACCTAAATTGAATGTAATTCTGCAACCTGTACACTCAGAAAAATGAGAAATTATATCTCATCTGATTCAAATGTATGATATGTCAAGATCATTGTACTGTCATGTGTAACTAATTAAAATAAGTTAAAAAATAAAAAATGAAAATAAATAAATAGGAATAGGTACCCACTTTGTTAATGATAAATTAGGTGGCTAGTGACTGGTCTTTCTTCTTCCTTTCCCATTGAGCTTTCATTTGGTTCCAGAGGACATAACCAATTTTCCTGGGCAAACTTGTCCCCTAAAATCCTTACCTGCTTTCCTTCCCATGGGGAACTGACCAGCCCTGGGGAGGAAACATCCATATTGTCTATGTTTCGCTGTCTCACAAAATTAAGCCTCAAGCAAGCCCTCGTTAGTCAATGGGACTGCTTCTTTTCTGAAATAAAAGCCTGGAACCTGCTTAAGCCTTTTGAGGCCAACAGGGGCCCTCAGGACAGCAACAATCTCCTAACAGTAGGCCAAAATCAGTTTCCTTAAAGCGTCTCCCTTTGAGTCCATTTTGATTATGTCTCTGTCCTGAGATCCTAAGACAAGAATAAAAAAAAAAAAGATTTTTTTAGTAGCTCTGAGTGAATGGCTTAGCCAATCAAAGACCGAACCAATGAATGAATGAATGAGAAATGGGTCAGGGTGTTTACTATCTTCTCTGTTCTAACGCCTGGCAAGAGAGGCGTTAGTCTGGCTTGATGCGCCAGCTTAACCTCATATCTTTTCTTTGCTGGATTTTCAATATTTTTAAATCCCCTTCATTCTTCAGCAACTGACCAAAACCTGAAGAAGCTGGAGGATGTGAAGAGAATGAACCTGATGCTATCAGCTAACATGAACTGGGGTCTCTAGAGGGATCCCAGGGGATGGCCGATATGCCTCTATTCAATATCCCTTCTTCCTGCTTAGGCAAAGATAATTCATCCTAAATCCCAGAAAAGAATTTCTTTTTTTTTGGTCTGGTTGGTCCTTAAATAAGCCCTCCCCACAGAATTCCTGCCTACCAATAGCTGTTCTAACACAAGGGGTTTAGATGAAGGGGATCCCAAGCACTTGGAGTATAAAGGGTGATGTGCAGCTCAGATGTCACCAACCATGAGGTGTGGCTGAAGCATGCTAATTGACAACTTGGTGTGGTGGCTGTTGTGGATAAACAGATAAAACTCAAATCCACAGGTCAATTACTCTGAAGAATGTCCAGCTAATTTTCCTGTTTGAAAAACACATGGGAAAGCTATTCAAATGAATCAGAAGCTTTCAACTAGCTCAACTGCTTTGACTAACAAGTGGGTCTTGTGAACACTTGAGATAATGGTGGCAAGGTCACTAAGCCACAGGTGTTAAGGAGGGACCACGTGTGCATGCTTCACTTCAGAGAGATGCGTCCTTAGCAACAAATAATACAACTAACCAAGTTGTATTATCTCATCCTCAGCAAAATAGAGCTTCCTCAAGACATGCCAAACACAGTAAAAGCCAATTCGAAATCAAGGCCACCTTCCTCTTAAGAAAACGAGTGCTCAGGGAATTCTCTTGAGATTTCTCACTAAGGGCCTCAACTCGGGAGCTACCTAATAAGTTGTAGAAGTTGGTCAATGTTAGGAATCCCAGTCCTTAGGATGTCGTGAGTCAGCAAAATCCCTTTCCTGCCCCAAATTTTGGAAAACCAACCAAGGGCTGCCAGCATTTTCAGTTGTCAAACATACAGGCCACAAAACTAAATGAAACAAAATAACATTGTTCCTTATTGTGACCCTGGTTTAATAAAATAACACCTTAACAAATCCTACCCCCCCAAAAAATAGAAAGGACATAGTATGAGGGGAAAATATAGTTCTTTGAATTGATTTATAATTGGCTTTTTAAAAAATTCTATGTTATTCTTATTTTTCTGGTTTTATGGCAAATGGATGCAAACCTGATCCCTGTACAGGTGTTCAGAGAAGTCTCCAAAAACCAATAGTATAACTCTTACTCTATAGATGGATGCTTCAGTAAGCTAAGGCATGGAGTGCTGCAGGAATTGATGTGAAATGTGTTCTGGCATCTTCCTGTGTCCCTTGAACTGAGCCTTTCTGGGTCTAGCTCCTCCAAACTCTTTAGGTACCTCCTGCTCCCCATGTGCCACCCAGGTGGTACCTGCCTTCCAACGGGCAGCTCCTCGCTGACTGTCAGGGGTCCTCTGCAACTTCCTCTCTGTGCTTCTGGCTTCTTGTCTGTACAATGGAATGGAAGCTAATAGATTAATTTCTAGAACCCACTCGGTTCTGAAGCATTAGAATTCCAAAGATCTTGCCATATCCCACCCAGAATCATCTTCCCATTTGTTCCAGAATCCAGTCATTGATATTTCTCCTGCAGCATATCTTCTTTTTTCTTTCTGATAATCAGGTTTTATTCTTGGGAACCCACCCATGGTGGGCCTGTGGGGGCTGAAGTCCTTGGCCCATCACTTCACCATAGAGCTGCCACATGACCCACTCTGGGCTTGCTGAAACAGGACTTTTTGTGCCACAGACAGGGAGAGAGATGACTTTTGTTGGGGACAGTGGTTGAAGAGTATTCCCTTAACATTTATGTTTATCAGGAATCTCATCATGTAACCTTGTTTGCAAAAAAGAATCGTTGCAGATCAATCGAGTTAAAGATCTCAAGAAAGATCTTCCTAAATTTAAAATTTGTTCTATATCCCACGATTGGTGAATTAATTAAAGAGGTGTGTTTTTTTTTAGGTACAGACACAGGAGAGAGACAGAGAAGAGAAGGCCATGGGAAGTTGGAGGCAGAGATTGGAATCATCTAGATGCAAAGGAATGCCAACAAATTTCTAGCAAACACTAAAAGCTAGGAGAGAGCCATGCAATGGATTGTCTTTCAGAGCCCCAGAAGGAAACAACCAAGCTGACACCCTGACTTATAACCTCCTGAACTGTGAGAGAATACATTTTTGCTATTTGAAGACAATCTGTTTATGGCAATTTGTTACAGCAACCCCAGGAAATTAACACATGGGGTTTGCTGAGAACTCATCTTGCCCACCAGAGAGAATTTGTCCTTAGAGTGGAGAGAGAAAGAGTGAGCTTTGATCACCAGGTTGAGTCCCTGGATTGAGTCAGGCTTGAAGTCCCCTGCACCTCTGGCCTTCCCCAGTGTGTGAGCCAATTGTTTAAGCTCATTGGAGCAAAGTTTCTATCACATATAACAGACAGCTTTCTGATAAATCACAGATCAGCACTAAGAAAACTGAATTCCTCTTTTAGAGTCCAGCCATGGGGCTCTTTTCTCCACAAAGCTTTCCCTGGGCTCTCCAGTCTGAATGGCTCCTTTCTCAGGCTCTGTTCTCCTCCCTCAGGAGATGCCATTAAACTCACCTTATCTCCCCCGTGAGACCTTTAGCCTTTTGAAAGCAAGAACCCTGCCCTTATCTGCTTTTCTTTACTGCACAAGCTCTATTCCATTTACATGGCAGGTGCTCGGTGCGTATTTGATGAACAGATACATGAAAAATTGAAGGAATAAAGAAGGGGGCTTCAGCATTGATGGCTGAGAACAGAAAAAGCGAGTTTTGTGTTAAGGGCTCTCCTTGTGTTCCTGTTCTTACCAGACACACAAATCCTCAGCCCGCTTGCTAAATAGAACCATAAATCATCCTACCAGGGAAACCGGCCAAAGTCCAGAACTGCTCTGAGCAGGCATTGGGCCGGTTCCTCTGCCAGCACAGTAACTGCTGGGCTTTTTGTAAAGGGCAGTTGCTACTTCAATTCTGAAATGTCTATCATATCGCTCTTTCCTGTTTTCAACCTTTCAGAGACTTCCCACTGTTCTTAGGAAAATGTCCAGACTGGTGTTCATGGCTTACAATGTCCTTTGAGACCTGGCTCCTCCTTACCTCTCTAATCTCATCTCTCAAAACTCCTCCACCTTGAATCTATGTTCTGGCTTCTTGCAGATCCCTGACCATGCCAATAGCTTCATTTGCTCTTCCTTTGCTTTCTCTGTCTTCCTCTTCCCCTGACTCTCTCTCCTCTAGGCCTTTGTTTTCTTCTGGAACAATCACTGTCCCCAGTTCTTTTTACCTAGCTTATGCCAATGCATGTAAATTAGTCCTTTATTGGATGCTATATTCTCCAAGGACCTTCCCTCCTTCATGGGGTATCCCCCAGTAACATGCTTTGGAGGTCTCTGAACCTCTCAACTATAGATTTTGCCACACTGTCTTGTAACTCCCCATTTATGTGACAAACTCCCTCATTACATATTATCTAACCAGGTCTACTCAGATCAGCATTTATTTCTAACACATACCACACAGTAGGGATGCTCAATATATAGTTGTCAAATAATTATATAAAGGAAGGAAAGAAGGGAGGGAGAGAAAGAATGAACTTCATGATAATTCTCACAGTCTAACTTGGTCTTGACCCTATCTTTCTTTGTTCATTTCTTTGCTCTCAATGAAAAAAATCAGATCTTCCTACTTGGCACAGAGGAGAAGAGAGGGAAGGAGTAAGGACCCCATTATCTTTAGAGAAAGTGAGTAGGTCATTTCTAACAGAGTCCCTGTTCTCTCATCTGTCCATGAAGATGATCATGGACATCACCAAGGTCTGTTGACTATTTTAAAGACCTTAAGAAATCATACAAATGCCCATGAAAAGTCAACATAGGCTAATAAAACAAGAAGAGGCTTGGGCAGAAGGCAAAGTCCATGTGTGGTAGTTAAGAGAGTTCTCTGTTTCTGCTTCTTGCCCTAGTGTAAGTGTTGGGGGGGTCACAGTTCTACTTGAGGGCAGCTATGAGCATGCAGACAGAAAATCTGTGTCCCCTTCTGATGGAGGCATTGAACTGCTGCTATAAAGTTTTCCAGTCTATTCTTTCCCTATCTGAGCAAATGTAGTAGCCCGAGTCACCATGGAGGTAATCATGGTCCATGGTGGACCTCAAAACTGTGAGAGCAAGAAATGTTTTGTTGGGTTAAGCCATTGAGATGAGTTTAATCTTTTTATTACAATAGCAAAACTTAGTCTATTTCAATTCATTGATTTTTTTTCTTAATCTTCAAAAACCTAGCATGATACTAATCACAGAGGAGATATAAATGTGCTATTTGCTGAATGAATGAACAAATGAATGAGTGAATGGGTCAAAAATAATTATGTGAAGTCATGTCACTGAAGATTTTTGCAAAACAGAAATTGGACTTTGAGGGTAAAATAATGACAGATGAAATAAATGTCTCCAGGCATTGCATCAAATAACCTTCTTGCTTCCTGAAGTAGGAGTAACTTTGCCGATAGACTCAGTTAAAAACACAAGCATTTTATAAGAACCACTGATGATAAATCTAAGTGTTTTGATTGTTTTAGTCCTGAATGGCTTTTTCCAAAATATCAGGGATGCAGGATTCGTTGATATTGGTCTTAGCTCCTCAGTGAGATTTAAAACTCAATAATCAATCCAGGAAGTGGCCTGCAATTCATGTGATTAAACAAACAGAATGTAGCATTATACCAATATGTAGCATTATATCAAATGGGGACACATTTTCAGAATTTCTTTCGGTAGAACTCTGTCACTCTGTGGCAATAGTAACCTGGTTGGAAACAATAGCACAGCACACACTGTTATGTGTCCTTGTCCCTGAGTTGGCAGAAGCCTACCATCCTCAGGACATCAATATGAAGGCAGGGGCTTTCTTCTCTAGTACATTGATTTTAAATTAAATTAACTTTGATCTTTAGGTCATCTCCCAGATTATAAAAGCTGAATGCCACATTAATGATGAAAACAGTAGGAGTGAATGTATTGAAGCAGGTTGAGCGATTTAAATGCTTTGAATGCAACTAATGCAAAACAAGGATATTACAAGCCAGCTAATTAAGAGTTGTTTTCAGACATGCTAATAGGAAAAAACTGCTTGAGTGGATGATTCTAGGAAAATAGTTGGGATCTTCTGAAGACAGCATCTTTCTTGTCCTGTACAATTTGAGTCCTTCTGTGGTGCCCTCATGAACTTCATTTTCCTCTTGAATCACAGTGGTCACATCTAGTTTCACCACATAATCCACTTTCAGAAGAGTGTATCAGTCATGTCTTGCCGCATGACAAATTATCCCCAAATTTGCTGACTTGAAAATGACATTATTTATTTTCTCACAGTTTCTATAGATCAGGTATTTGAGGGCAGCTTAGTTGGTTACTTGCTGTAGGGTCTCTGTGCGGTTGCTAACAAGGTCATCTGAAGGCTTAACAGGGAAGGATCTGCCTGGGAAAGTATTTTCTTTCAAGCTCAGTCTAGTGGTTCAGCTTCTTTCAAGCTCAGGATTCAGCTTCTTGCAGGCTGTTGAACGGACAGACTTCAGTTCTTTGAAACTGCCCTAAGCCCTTTGAAACATTCACAGAGAAGCTCAAAACATGGCAACTTGCTTCATAAGAGCAAGCAGACAGAAAGAGGCAGATGGAGAAAGGAACAACAAGAGCAAAAGTGAGAGAACCAGCAAGACGGTAGTTGCACTGTTTTGAAACCTAATTTTGGAAGTTCCATTCCACCGCTTTGGGTATTATTTTATTCATTAGAAACGAGTCAGTAGATTCAGTCTACACTTGCAGGAATGGGATTGCAAAGAGCTTGGATACCAGCAGGTGGGGATCCCTGGAAGGTATCTAAGCTGTCTGCTTCACATGAAGAACAGTAGCAGGAAGTCCTTCTCAGACTTTTTTTCTTCCCTCCACTCCAAGTTTTAGAAGAGGGCATTAAAAGGACATTTGTGATTGAGGTGGCTTTTGGTAAGTGAGAAAAGTCTTTGCCATGGGCTGCCATTTAAAGGTTGTTTAAATAAGGTTGGTTCCCAGGGCGGTGGTGTTGGGAAATGGCGTGAACCCTTAGGAGGCTGGTCCTGATAAGTGGTCCTTGGGTCAGCAGGGCCTGCCTTCAGAGGGATTGAGGCACTTCTCCTGAGAACTAGGTTAGTTCTCATGGAGGGTTGTTAGAGAAGTTCAACCCTGGCCTCACCAGTCTCTCTACCTTTTAGTTGTTCATGTGGTCTCTTGCTCCTGTGTGCACTTCCACTATTGCCATCTGCCATGATGTGACGGTCAAGAGGTTCTCACCAGAGCTCAATCGATGGAGATACCACATCCATGAATCTTCAGAACTGGGGGCTAAATAAACTTCCATACTTTGTAACAATACTGACTGACTTCGGTATATTATTGTAGTAACACAAAACAGACGAATACAATATGTTTTGGATATACACCCAGAAGAGGAATTGTAGGGTCATAAAGAAACTCTATACTGTTTCCATACGGCTTCACAGCATACATTTCTACCAACAAGTTTAAGGGCTCCATTTACCCCACACTCTTGCTAGCATTCTTGTCTTTTTGATAACAGCCATCCTAACTGGTATAAGATACTGTCTCCTTGTGGGTTTGATTTGCATTTCTTTAGTGATTAGTGATTTTGAGCACCTTTTCCTATATCCATTGGCCATTTTTTCTGTTTTATTCTTTTAGAGAAATGCCCATTTCAAATCTATTGTCCCCTTTCATAACTGGTGATGTATTTTTCTACAATGTGAGCTCCTAAAATATTTTAGATATGAATCCCTTATCAGATCTATGTTTAAGAAATACATTCTACCAATATGTAGGCTGCCTTCTTGTTTTGTTAATTTTTTCCTTTGCTGTGTGGGAGTGTTTTAGTTCGATGCCATCCTACCTGTTTAATTTTGCTTTCATTATCTGAGCTTTTGATGTGGTATTTGAAAATCATTGCCAAGGTTGATATCAAGGACCTCTCCGATGTTTTCTTCTAGGAGTTCTATGGTTTCAGGTCTTACCTTTAATGTATTTGCATTGTTGTGTTTTTAGGTGTGTGTGTGTGTGTGTGTGTGTGTGTGTGTGTGTGTGTGTTTAGTATAAGATATTATACAATTTCATTCTTTTGTATGTGAATATCCAATTTTTTTAGAATACAATTTATTGATAAGACCATCCTTTGCCCATAAAGTTAGTGCCCTGGTTGAAAATCAGTTGACCATATATAGTTGGATTTATTTCTAGTTCCCTAATTTATTCTTAGCAATCCATCCTTCAGCTACCTAAAGAAAATGAAATCAATACTTTGTAGAGATATCTGTGCTCCAAAATTAATTGCAGCATTTTCCCTAAAAACCAAGACATGGAAACAATCAAAGTATCTATTCACAGATGAATGGATAAACCAACTGTATACACACACACACACACACACACACACACACACACACATGAATATTATTCAACCTTAAAAAAGAAAAGAATCCTGTCTTTCACAATAAAATGGCTAAAATTGGAGGACACTATGTGAAAAAAGCCCAGACATAGGAAAATAATGCATGACCTTATTTATATATGCAATATTTTAAAAAACAAAGAGTAGCAGACATAGAAATGGAAACATAATGGTGGTGGGGTAGGGAGAATGGAGAGATGTAGATTAAAGAGTACTGAGTTACAGTTATGTCGGATGAATGAGTCTACTGACATATAGCACAGGACTATAGTCAACAATATTGCCTTATATATTGAAAATTTGCTACGTTAATAGGTTTTAGGTGTACTTACCATAAAGATGCACCTGTGAGATGATGTAGCAATGACTGTAGCAATCATTTCACTAGGTATATCAAAACACCATGTCAAGCTCTCACGGTGGTGCATGCCTGTAATTCCAGCAGCTCGGAAGGATGAGGCAGGAGGATCTTGAGTTCAAAGCCGGCCTCAGCAATCTAGTGAGGCCTTAAGCAATTCAGTGAGACCCTGTCTCTAATAAAATGCAAAGAAAAGGGGCTGGGGATGTGGCTCAGTAGTTAAGTGCCCCCGGATTCAATTCTATTACCAAAAACAACAACAAAAAAAACCATGTCCTGTGCTCTAAATATATACAGTATATACAATAAAAATTAAAGGCTTTATTGCATCTCACTCAATCAAACTTATAAAGCAATAAGAGTTAGTGCCCATACGATACTTATTGAATTCTAGGTGGTACGCTAAGTGCTTGATATATATTAACTTATTTAATTCTCAGGTACCTATCTCCTTAAAAAAGCCTATAAAAGACTATTTTCTCCATTTTAAAGAAGACTGAAGTACAGTTTATATAAATTCCCCAAATAAGCTCAGCTAGTTCATGTAAAAATTGAGATTCCGTCAAAATGATCAGAATCCGGAGCCCAGGTCTGGATTATGCATTATCATTCTCTTCTTTTCTTCTGTGCTTTGAATGACCTGTTGGTTATAGACTGAAACGTGACCTCCTCTAGATAGATTTCCTATCCCTCAAGATCTTAGAACTTTGGATAAAGTTCTTTAAAAATATAATCAGATTAAATAAGGTCATTGAGAGGACCCCCATGCTGGTTTACTGGTGTCCTTAGAGGAAGAAGAGATTAGGACACGCAGAAGAAAATCTAGGCACAGGCTTTGCTGAAAATAAAATGGCCCTTTACAAGCCAAGGAGGGAGGATCTCAGAACAAACCATTCCTCTCAACACCTTGATCTTGGCCTGTGAGCCTCCAGAATGGTGAGGAAATAAATTTTTGTTGTTTAAGCCATCCAGTCTGTGGTATTTGTTTTGGCTGCCTAGCAAACTCGTACGCCTGCCATGAGAAATATTAATATCCCGGGATGCTGTGCCATATTTTATCTGTGGCTTCCAGTGTCCCCTGCCTTGCTTCAGTTTTCCTAGCTCTGGTGGTACAGAAAGCACTTGGGATTTGGCAGCCAAAGTGAGACTTATCTTTAGCCTGTAAAATAAGCGAGTCCCATACCTTTCACGTAAAGTGAGACTAATGACACCACGTCACAGGGCTGTGGAGGAGGATTAATGAGATAATGTAAAAGTGCCTGGCACAGCACCTGACATATATTAAATTTTTAGTACATGTCATTTATGCCTCAAACAGCAAGTCACGTGTTGAAGCAATTACCGAGGATACAAAACAGAAGTAAAGCTCCTTGCTCATACTCTATGTTCATGGAGTCCTGGAATGAGATAAAAAAAAAATATTTTTTTTTTTTCAGTTTTTCCTCAGTGCAAACTTTCTCAGTTGGTTTGTTGCAATTGTTCCTCACACAAATTCAGAACCTTCCTGACATTTTCATGGAAATGCATAAATCTTGAGCGAACTCCAAAACATCTTAGTTTCTAGTCTTCTATGAATCCTTTAGATTGGAGATGATCCAGAAAAATACAAGATGCACGGCAACAAAATATCCATCAAAGTGGCCTGCCATGTTCTAGGCAGTAAGCCACCTGCCTAGGAACGGTCATCCATTGACTGATACACAGACCGTCGCAGCCTGCATCAAAGCCAGGTTAGTTATAAGAACAGGAGACATCTCAATTCTCTTGTATTTTACACAGACTGAATCACATTTGGGGCATTGTTTCTAATTGTAGCCACTTTTTAAAATATAGAAACGAACAAAGAATGTGTATTCCTTGGATGATAAAAAGTCTAGGTGAAAATTTTTTTAAAAGACATGAGAACACTTAGCCAGAAGATGAGAAGACTTTGAGAGGACACTTTAAGTGGTTTCAGTTCTGAGAATTCTGTCATGTGGAAGGACATCTCTGTTCTTCCTTATAACAAAACTGCAGCTTACAGTGAGGCAAAATTTGGTTCAATAAAACTAAACATGACTGCCATATGGAGAAGTTCTAACCTTCAATGTGACTGTATTTGGAGACAGGCTCTTAAGGCATCATGAAAGTTAAATGAGGTTATAAGGGTGGGCTTATAATTTGATAGAATGGGTGGCTATAGGGACACAACTTGACCTGACTACAGTCGTATGGAGTCATTACATTCCATGAATGCCCCTGAGTAATTCTGATCTCTTTTCTCCATATTGTTCCCAACATACTGTAATCAGACAGAGCCACTAGAGTGGTATGTGGAGTTTCACAATTGGACCCTGGTGGCTTTGGTACCAAAAATGTGCCCTTGGATGTTAGTTGGAGATAAACATGTACCTTCTGCCTTGGAGGAGAGTCACTTTGAAGACTATGTAAGCCCATCCCCTCTTACCCAAGTGGCAGGGATGCACCAGTCTTTCTGCTGCCTTTGACCATGTTTCTGTCAAGTCTTCAACTGTTTGTTCTCCATGCTATCCTGGATCTGTCTGCCTCTTTCTTCAGTCTCAAGGCACCTTGTGGCCAGTTCCCAAGCACCGGGACTGGGTTTCTCCAGAACAGTGGCTTTATGAGGAGAGAAAGAATTCTCTCCCTCTTGCTCTCACATGCCCCCCAATTCCAGGTCACACATACACCTCAAGGAAAGGTCATGTAGGAAAACACTAGAGGGTTGTCTTCTGCACGCCAGAAGAAGGCCATCTTCATGAACCAAACCTACTATGCTTTGATCTTTTCCTGCATTCAGAATTGTGAGAAAATAAATTTTTGTTGTTGAAGCCACTGAGTCCAATAGTGGTTTGTTATGGCAGTTCAAGATGTCTAAGACAAGGTTTAAAAACTAAAATTGAACAATTTGATAAGCATTGAATACCAAGCAGAGACCCAGGTGCACGTGAGTGAGGGCATACCATAGAAGACATTTTCAGTGCAGGTTAGGACTTGCAGTGGCTCATATTTTTGGTCTCTTTCTCCTCTAATGTTCTGCAATTTCACAAGCCTTTAAATTCATATGGACACAGAAACACTAGTCCCTCTGCTTATAGTACTTATACCACTATCTTCTTACTTGATTTTTTGTTGTTGTTGTTGTTGTTTTTTGTACTGGAGATTTAACACAGGAGAACTTGACCACTGAGCTACATATCATCAGCCCTTTTGCTGTTGTTGTTGTTGTTGTTGTTGTTGTTTTGAGACAGGGTCTCACTAAGTTGCTTAGGGCCTCTCTAAGTTGCTGAGGCTGGTCTTGAACTTGCCATTCTCCTGTCTCAGCCTCCTGAACCACTGGGATTTTAGGCATGTGCCACCACACCTGGCTCTTCTCAAAAAAAGTGATGTAGACTAGATCTATTTTATTAGGGTAGTAGACTAGACAAAATAGTTTTATCACATGTGTCAGTACAGATTAATTGGCAGTGGTCTCCTAGAACACTGTTTTGAGAAGGATTTTTGAAACTCAGAGGAAAAAAAAATAATGAAGAGCTAATACTTAAGCAGCCTTTGCCATGTGGTAGGCCATGGTCTGAACATGGCATTTGTGTTGATTTACTTTATATTTGCAACTCTAGAATTTGGATTAACATCAACTTTAAAAAATATGATGTGGCTCAGTGGTAGAGCGCTCGCCTAGCACGTGCAAGACCCTGGGTTCGATTCTCAGCACCACATAAAAATAAATAAATAAATAAATAAATAAATAAATAAATGTATTGTGTCCAACTATGACTAAAAAATAAATCTTAAAAAAAGAGAATGCCTCCCAAAGGCTGAGGATATAGCTCAGTTGGTAGAGGGCTTGCCTCACATGCATAAGGCCCTGGGTTCAATTCCCAACACCACCACATTAAAAAACAAAACAACAACAACAACAAAGCCAAAAAGACAAGCAAATATTCAAAGGCCACATGGCTAATAAAGGGTAGTGCCAGACCACATCCCTGTCATTTGGCTTGAGGGCTTGCTAACAACTCCTACACTGTAATTCCTTATCACAGTCAACGTGTGATGTTTACCATGAGTGCTGGGCATTGAATAAAGTAGGTATATCCTTGGAAGGAATCAGGATCTGATTTGGGGGAAACTCAAACTAAAATGTGATCATAAAATATTTTTTATTTGAATTTCACAGTTCAAGTTTAGAAAATTTTCAAAGACTTTTTAATTTATCAAGTGAATGATCAATGCTCAATAACCTAGACCCTAATTTATGGGGAGTGAGTGTTTGAAATTCTATGATTTCTTCTAATCTGTCTGAGGCCATGCTACACCTGTGTATACCAGGAGGGGTGATAGAAATAGGTAATACCACTCACTAGTCATTATTTCTCTTGGCTTTCATCATCCATCATTTCAGGAACTCCAACTCCCTCCTAAGTCAAATCTCCCTCTCAAATATTTACTTATATGAGCATGATGGGGATTGCAAATACTTTAGGCACACCCTCAATCTCTCAATCCTTCCATTAGCTTCCCCCATCTTTCGGTCTAACTCACTGTGACAACTTGAGTTTTCCCCTTGCAACCTCTTACTCGGGATCCAATAGCTGCAAAACCATTTCCTGTCCCATCTTGTCACCCAACTGTGTCTGCTGAAGGAAATGTTATTGTCTCTCTCTTCTGTGGTTTGGAGTTGGATGATCTGCTTAGATAACCATGTCTGTTGAGTATTCTATCAACAGCCCCCAAGTTTGACACATAACGGTAGGATTTTCCCTCCAGAAAAACACAATCCCGTCTCCAATTTACTCCAAAGGACACTTTTCAATATCTCACACCCCTCTGTATTTGACAGATTTATGAGACAGGTAAATGAGAGGCACTGGCTTATAAAATCTTTCCAAACCAAGCATTCATTGTGAATATGCCTGATTTTCTTATACTATTTGAAGAAAATTCCATGTCTTTCCTTGCAAGACACAATGTGTCTCATTTTAGAATTTATTTAAAATAATGTTTTCCACCAAATTGGCCTCAAGAGTCCTGCACCATTTCTCCTTCCACAATTTTCTTCTGTTCCCTTTATTGTAGAGAAGGCTAAGGAGAAATGATAAAAATCTACAATTCTTGATCCTGCATTTTAAAATGCAAGATGTGAAAATCAAATAAAGTAGGTCAAGCCTTCTCCATATTTAGCAGAGACTAGCACTTTTCCATATCAGCAAATATTAAAGTTGATAGGCAATCAAAAGTGCTATATCTTCCTTTAGTATATGAAAATGTTATCAAGAGGTTAGCATTCTATTTTTACCTTAGCCAAAGAAATGGAACAAATCCAACCATGTAACTTTATTGCTTATGACTTTCTAGATGACTATTTTTTACATTTATTTTGCATTTATTAGGACAATAAGTAACAGTTAAACACATTCAACTCATTAACTCTGAGTGAAATTTGTTTAAATGCAGTCAGTGTTTAAGCTTATAAACCCTTCAGGGATTTGAAGCAATATTTAAAGTTGGAAATTCTAATAGAACAAAATGGAGGAATGAGCAAAGAGGAATAATACTTAAATTCAAAACTAGCGGTACCTGGGGAAAAAACTTTAAGTCTTTGGTTTATTTTGTGATTGGAGAAGGTTATGAATACCCCCCATTATTCTGGGACATAATAGCACTCAGTTGGACAAATATAATAAAATGTGTAAGTAAAATTAAATGATGGTGCTATTATTCTCCCTAATAATAGCAACTCTAATATCTAGGATGCATGCTCTCTACGTTCCTTTAATGAAAAAGAAAAATGTGAAAATCTCTAAAGCAGGCCAATGCTATTAATATAATGAACTTTTTTTTTTTAAATTCACCTCACTGTCAATGAATGCTTTAAATAACAAATTGGAAGATAAAGAGAAGATACTGCTTTTACTTAATGGAGGAAGGCATTGGGTTGAAGAATTTCATCATGGGAAGGGCTGTGAGCTGAAACCTCTAGTCTTTCATCTTCCAAATATGGCACCTGCCTTATTAAGGTATGCAAAATAGAGTTGTAGTTACATGGAAACTGGAGCCATTGTTGGATGAGGATGTCATCTCTATCTCATCTGGTCCAGAGTCCAGACTCCCTGGAGTTTATACTGCTTGCTCCTCATGGGAAAATCGTCCTTGTTAGGTTCAGCCAACAATTAAATCCAGTCTTTCAGAGTATGGAACACTGGCTTGAAGCAGGTCTTCTACTATTTCCAGGCCACTGGCTGGTAATCTTGTCCTCAAAACCTTTCATGGCTCATAAACCTCTGACTTTGGTTTTGCATCCCTGTTCCTGCCTACATTTCTGGTTTTGATGTAGGACTTAGTCCATGTCTCTGAACATTTCTAGGAGACTCATCCTGCATCACCTTGCAATTTCTAATTTAGACTCTGGCGAGTCTCAAAGTACCCTCCTGCCTCTGTCCTGAGGCTTATTGGAAATTTATGTCTACCTAAATTTTCCTTCTTCCTTAAGTGATCATATGCAATTTAGCTTCAGTATTATCCCAGCCTTAATCAGAGGGTCTTGTGTTTGCCATATGTTACCCTCTGGTACCCTAGGAAGAGCATCCCTACCTTAAATGCAGATTGACCTCTTACGGACTATACATATGTCCCCTTTCTTCCCGTGTTTATGTTCCTTATCTCTTTTTCTACCAAATGGTGGAAACAGAATTTATAGGGCTTATTTAAAGAGAAGGAAGAGAGGAGGAAGTGGAAGAGGAGGAGGGGAGGAGGAGAAGCCATGTGTGAGGAGATTACTTTGCTGCTAACATCATGATGCATGGGCTATGGTTAAACAGTCTAACCTGTTGCTAAACCATAACATGGAATCTAATGAAGGAAAATGATGATCTCTTATCAAATCCAATACCAGCCCATAAGTGACTAATTCTATCAGAAAAAGCTTTAAAATGCCTGTCTACAAACTATGATATTTAATAAGCCTAATGTGGCAACACAGTACATATGTATCAAGAGAGACCCTTGTTGGGTTGAATTTACATTTCTGGAATCCTAATATTTTTACAATTTGGGGAACCCTCTTTTTTAAAAAAAAATAAAACACAAAATTATCAATGGCAACTTAGTCATGAGAACAAATATTCATTTAGAAATGAGAATAGAAATCACAACAAGTGATTAATCTTAAAAGCTGCCAAAAATCACAAACATAAACAACAATGTTCAAATCAGCCAACTCTTTGTCATATCTCTATAATACTTTTGGTTACATTTTCTTTGATTGTTTCTTTAAAGGGCAATAATTTTGAAAACTTTTTTCTGCAGAAAATAAGCAGTCTTCTAGAACTATAGACTGATATGCTTTTATTATCAATAATTTAGGGGAAAAAATTTTACCTTAGTTCAGTAATATCTCACAAATTTGAGGATATTACTATAATCCATGCTATAATAAATGCACTCACTATTTGTAATTCTGATATGCTTTTGGGCCCTACCAAATTCCAATAAATTCTCTGTTATTATCACCATCAAAAAATTCAATCTTTGAAACACTTGTGGTTGTAGGTGCCATATTATAATGAGAATATCCCAAAAAGGAGAGAAATTCTATTGTGACCAGATATTGAAATGGATCCTCCATCTCCAATTTTACCTGCCTGTTGCTTAGAAGATTTTCCAAAAACAGCTTCTGGCTTCACTTGGTTCCAACTGTTTCTCCTCCTAGGACCCACATACTTCCTGTGACATAGGACACTCTGGATGTCATGAAGCTGAGTAAGTTAGTGTAATGAATGAAAAGAAAAACACCTGGAAGCCATCTTAAGGCCAGGAAAACCAGCAATACCGTACTATCCACAGAAGAACTGCGTGTCTCACAAATACATCCTGCTAAACTTGAATTAGTGTATGGAAAACTGGACCTTCCCTTGGTCAGACTCCCAAAGTGCCTGCAACCATGTCACATCACCTTACTTAAAGGGAAATATGACAGAGTGGAGATGGGAACTCAAAGAAACAGCGGCCTTAAGTAGTTGTGGTCCAATTACCTTATGTTTTCAGATTTTCCACATTTATAAAACCTAAAAAGGGGGCCGTGGGCAATTAAAGTTTTCCAAAGCTTAACTTAATCAACTTTAAGGTAATATGAGTCTGGTACCAGCTGGCAATTTCCTGAGTGCTTAAGAAAGATACAAAGCTAAGTTCTCTATAGAAATTAATTGATAATTTACCTCGTATTTGGGAACTATCCTTTGAGAAAGAGTGTTTTAGTCAGCTTTTTCACTGCTGTGACTAAAGGCTCTGACCAAAAACAATATAGAGGAGGAAATGTTCATTCGAGGGCTCTTGGTTTCTTAGTCCGTAGAAGGCTGGCTCCATTCCTCAGGGCTCTAGGTGAGGCAGAACATCATGGCGGGAGAGAGTGGTGGAGGGAAGTAGCTCACATCATTATCAAGAAGCAGGGAGAGAGACTCCACTCAACAGATACAAATATATACACCAAAAGCCATGCCCCAACTTCACCTCCTCCCAGCCACACCCCAATTTCACCTCCTCCAGCCACAGCCTACCACTTCAGTTACCACAGTTAATCCCCATCAGGAGATTAAATCACTGATTGGGTTAAGGCTCTTACAACCCAATCATTTCTCCTCTAAACCTTCTTGCATTGTCTCACTTGTGAGCTTTTTGGGGACACCTCACATCCAAACTATAACAAAGGGCATTATCAACTTACTAATTAGGGTCCTACAGCAAGGTAGGAGTATTTCCCTGACAATATCAACTGATGGGAATGGCATAGAACAGACTACAAGAAAAATCCAAAATGGTATTGAAGTATTCCCATGGATCTTCTTGCTCCTTACTAAGAAGAAATTGTATACTACTATCAGACACAAAATATTTTATTTGTAACTTGTTGAAATCTTTGACATAATAAGTCTATATATATTTGATCTCTGCCTGCAACTCCTGAGGCAGAGCTCCTAAGACTCTTGTAATTTGCTGAGTGATGGGGTCTTAGGAACGGCTTACACAGAGCCCTGAATCCCTTGCCATTTCCTGGGTGATAGGAGCCTCTTTTCTTCTAATGAACTCTTAGTGGGCTCCCAGATGAGGACTGGTCACTAGAAAGGCCAGGCCAGGATAGGAAGCTTGGAATTTTAATCTCCATTCCTCATTCCTTGGAGAGGGGATTAGGGTTGGAAATTTAGTTGGTAATCTGTCATGCTTAGTTAATAAATCCTCCAGAAAACTCCCAAACGGCAGGGTGTAGAGAGCTTCTAGCTTGGTGAATGTATCCAATGCTGAAAGTGTGATGTACTCCAGTCTCCAGGGACAGATGTTCCTGGGTTTGGAAGCTCCTGTGCTTGGGATCCTTCTGGACTTCACTGTCTGTACCTCTTCACAAGGCTGTTTACTGTATCCTTTGTAATATCCTTTGTAATGTAAGTAAAGTGTATGTCTGAGTTCTGAGAGTTGTTTGAACAAATTTTTGAACTTGAGGAGAAGATTGTGGGACACCTTGATTTGTAGCCAAGGTGGGCAAGAAGCGTGAGTCTCCTAGGCACCCAATACTTGTGATTTACATCTGTAATGAGGGTGGTCTTGGGGAACTAAGCCCTTAACCTGTGATGTCTGCACTCACTCTAGATCGGAAGAGTCAGAAATGAATTAAAGTGTAGAACTTTTTGGGTATGTGGTACCTAAAAATTGGAGAATTTGTTGGTAGTGTCAAGAAGTAGTAAAAGCAGAGAAACAACTTTCTTTTAGATATAACAATATGCTTTGAGATATTTATGTATCTTCCTATCTATTTATACATAAGGCCACATGTATATATAATGCTATAACAAAGATCTTGGTCATTCTCAAATTCTGCTATTGTCTGTAAATCCCTCAGATGGATGTCTGAACTGTTGGGACACTACTTGACTAGTATAGTCCAGATATGGGTGTCCATGTTGGGCTTTACCAGAATAGCCTCCATACAGAGTTTTGCCTTAATAAGACTTCTCTTCTAGGTATACCACAAGTAACAGAAGAAGAAACCTGTTTCAAGAATTGAAACAATTGCTTATATGATAAATTCATTATTTGAAATAACTAAAAAAAATTAGTATCTTTGAGATAAAGTTTAGTTCTAAATATAGTGGCTCTTCAGGTGGTTCAGAGAAATTGGAGGAAATGAAGAAAATTGTGACAACAGATGCAGGAAACTAATGGGAGTCTCTGTGATTAAATTTAAATATGATTTAAAATGTTAATCATATGATCTATGAATATTGGTCATTAAACAAACCACTTTTCTATTATGAAGGAGATATAGAAATACTGTAAATAGCTGTAGGAACAAAAAGTGTTTCTTATTAATAAACCTGTGAGAAGTGAAAATTATGAAGCCAAGATATGGACTCTAAATATGTCTATAAACACAATAGCAGCATAAGCTGTGAGGACAGCAGTCTAGGGCATATCCCTTGGCTTCTCAAATACCTACCCCAAGCTGTTGAAGGATTCAGTCTTTGTATATTTACCTGTTTTTTATGTCTATAATTAAGAATTTGTAGAAGAAATATAGGGCTGATAAACACAAAGAGGGGATTACCTAAGTTATTTTTCTTTGGGATTAAAATATATCTAATCCTAAATAGGAAAAAAAAGGGGCTTTCTATTCTGCAAGGTTTCTAGAAAGGACATTCAGAGCCTTGCTTAGAGAGAATTCCAATGCTCAAATTTTTTCATAAAGATAAATTTATGCATCTAACCACATTACGGTTATCTTGAGTCTTCTTTTGTTCCTTTTATAAAAAAAATTGAAGATCACCTTGTGTATAATCCTCTGCACACTAATCATTCACACAATTGTACTAAACTCTCCAAGTTCTGTACTTTCTTTTCTGACCAGAAAAAAATCTATTTATTTTTATGTTTTGCTCACATTAATTTCAATCCATTTTTATGACTCTCCTTTTACCTCAATCCATATTTAGTTGTACATCTCTGTTTAGATCTTATATAAAAAAAAATTATTGTTGTGTCAGTCAGAAATGTGTTTGACTGCAGGTAACAGAATCCCTCAACAAATATAGGAAAAGAATTTGCTTCTCTCAGGCAATAAAAGTCTGGTGTCAGTCAGTAAAGGACAGCCTGGTGGCAAAATGGTATTATTAAGACACCGTTACCCCTCCCAATCTTCTCTTTATGTTATTTTCAGCATGAGACCTTCTTCAACAAGTTGTAACCTAATGGTCACAAGATGGCTACTGCCACCTCCAAGCTCAGGTTCAGGTCACCTACCAAGATACATAAAGGATTAAAATCCTCTCACCAAGAGGTAGAATCCACTTCCCCATGCATTGAATCTGGGTTAGCCTTGTGAATTATCATGATAAACAGAATGTGAAGTAATTAAAGCTATTCCAGCCTTGGGAAGGGCCGCAGAAACTTGCCTTGATATCTGCTAGAGGATGGGGACCCTGAGAAACAGAGCCTGGCTACTCCAACGAAGGCTGCATTGGATGGGAGAGTCTCAAGTGAGCCATCTGTGATGACAGACACATGCACGAGCCAGTCAGTTCTGCAAGGAGTCTCTAGATGAGCTGCTCTACCTAAATCTGTGACATAATGAATCACTCACTGAATAAATGGTTGTTGAAGTCATTAAGTCATGGGGCATTTTTATGCAGCACGATGACTAACACACGTGAGCTCTTCAGAGTTGCCTCGTTCCCATCCCACGTACACCCGAAGTTCCCTTGACCTGGTTTCTATTATAGCTGAATGTTTACATTTCATTCTTCATCAATAGGAATTAAGTGGTGGCATTAACTTCTTTCTACTAAAGTGCTTTTAATAGTTTTGGGCAAGATAACAATGAGCCCACATGGCTTTCTCTTGTGCATGTCCTACATATGGTGCTACGGAGTTTTGCTCAGATTAGTTCTGGGGGAGCAGGCTACCCAGCACAGTCATCCCTTTTTTGCTATTAGATGCTGCTGTGGGTGAAAGATGCTAATGTAACCTATCCCCAAAACTTTAGGAAATTCTTATTAAACTCTCAGAAACATCTGGAATCCCTTCTCTGTTCATTTGAGATGAAGGGCATATTCCCTCTTACCACTTTGTGAGTGGGTGGAATTCACAATGCACTAACTACCTCCAAAAGTCCCTCTATGACCTGCAGTAATCCATCTCTTGATTACCTCTTTGGGGTGCTGTTAAGAATTTCACTGAGTTTTTCATACTTCCCTTGCAATCTCACATGATGGCCTGTCACTTCATGTAGGAATAGGACACCTGTTTCTATTTGATCAACCTATATATTGAGATCAAACAATGCCCACACAGAGGGGTTTGTAAATTTGCCATCAAATACTAGGATCATTTTGGGCTGCAGATGGGGAAGAGGTAGAGAGGGGAGAAACTGAAGCAACTGCTTTCCAAGACTCAGAACTAAACAGAAAGTATGGCCTACCTGAGCTCAAATTTTAATCACAAAACTTTCAATTCACTTGAATAGCTCATCCTGATCACTTGGGATTCGAAGCTACCTGAAGGACTATAAACATCATGTAATGAATGCCAGTGAGGAGGTGTCATAAACGTGGAGAGGACTCCTGGTGGGTGCTGCAGGAAGCAGCTGCCCTACAATGTCTGTTCTTATTTAACATCTCCATTCATAAGCCAGAATAGGGAACAGACAGCACACTGATGAAATTCACAGATGGTACTCATTTGGGAGATATTATGAATACCAGGGATATCAGGGAAACGATACAAAAGGACCCAGAGAAGGAATAACAATGAGACTTGACTTTGAAAATGCAAAGCAATGTGTCTGAGTATAAAAAAAAAATCTTCTACATTTAAATAGAGGGGAAAAAACTGGAAGTCAATGTTGAAAGTGACATCGAGTTGGATAATGGAGTTAGATTTAAAAATAGGCCTTTTAAAATAGAGGGGTGAATTTACTGGTCTATTTCCTAATTTTCCCTGATCTCTGAAAGCTGAATGAGATGTCCTTCTTATGCACTCCCTCATCCTTGGCACATTGTTCTTATCAATTACTATTTTATTTCTTTTTCTGTCCTTCCCTATCAGATTCTCAGCTTCTGGAACACAGGGACTCGGTGGCACTCATTGCTGTAAATCTGGAGCAGGGCTCGGTGACTGGCATATAGCAGGCTCCAGATGAATATATTTTGAAGGTAAAAATGAGTTATTCATAACAGCATTTCTTTGTTTAGGACATGATGGTGAAGAGTTATGAGATAACACTGATTTCAGGGTCCTACAGGTAAAGATGGAGGGAAAGAGAGCTATGGAGAAATGGTGCTGTGTTTTGGACCTTGAGTGGCTCCCCAAGGCCCACATGTTAAAGGCTTAATCTTTGAGAGGCAAGGTCAGTGGGAGGTCTTTAGATCATTGGGTGCATGACCTTGATTATGGGATCCCAGGCCCTTCCTCACTCTTTTGTGTTTCTGAGTCATGAAGTGGGGCATTTTGTCTACCATGTTCCATGATGGGTTGCCTCATCCCAGGTCAAAAGAAACAGGCCAATCCATTAGGAACTGGAACCTCTAAAACCATGAGCTAAAATACAAACCTTTTGTCTTCATAAGTTAATGATCTCAAGTGCAGATATTGTGTTACAGTTCATGGAAAGCTGACTAATGCCGTCTTAAAAAAGCTGACTAATACTAATATTGGTAATAATAAGTAATAATACCACCTTTTCTCTTATAGGTCTTTTCAAATTATTATTTGAAGAGAAAAAACTTTAATTCTCCTATCCAAATGGGACAAAGGGGATAAATCCCTTACTATGAAAATAAAACATTGAAAGTTTAAATGTTCTCTCTGATCTATAGAAGATATTTTTGTTGGTTTGAGCATTATGTCAGACATGCAAGTCACAGCATGTGATAAGACAGAGAAGAATGTGAAAGTTTGCAGTAACTGTTCTCTGAGTGTGGTTACCTCTACTTATGCCCCGAACTTTCTTCAGGAGCACACAAGGTCAACGATCTTCATAATTAAATACTATGGTGTTGTAAGCCTCTTTCTCTCTCCTTCTTTCTTGAGTGTACAGTGGAACTGTCCAGAGTCTCCATGGCACGTGGGGACATCACCCAGCGACTAATGGAATGCTTGCCAGGGTGATTTTGTGTTTCAAATATTTTGCAGCTTGAATTTCTAATACATCAAATATTCACAGCAATGGCCTACACAAACAAAAGGTTTTGGGGATCCATGGCAATTTTCAAGAATGTAAAGCATTCTCGAGACAAAAAAAAAAAAAACACAACAAAAAATGAAAAAGAAAATAGGGAGTGTTGGCAATTTCAGACTTTGGAATCAAACAAATATAAATTAAAATCCTCATCTCACTGATTTCTCAGTTGTTTACTTTTCCGAAGCCTCTGTGTCCTGGGCATAGAGTGATATTTACCTCTGGAGCTGTTGTGAAGATTCAATAAGAAAACACGAGCAAAGAAGAGAGCTCGGAGCCAACTACGGCAGTCAAGTCTCACTGAGTGGTTTATCATCGTTGTAAGGGGATGATGACACAGGGTGACTTCCAGGAACATTTTTATGACCCTCTGGAAAACAGGTTTCCTTTGCAGTACCCCATTCATCCTGCAAGGAGAGTAGAGGTGGGAAGGGGAGAGGGCGGAGCCCTCCTGCCTCCGCCTGGAGATCAATGAGAAATTGATGATCCTGTTGCTCCGGACTCCTGGAGGGCTCGGGTTCATTAATTTCAAACCCGTAGCTCCTAGCTCCTGCGTGTACATCAGAACATGAAACAGATGATGCCTCCCCCACTGGTGGCTAGAGCAGGAAAGGTCATCAATTTCAAGCAGGAGGAGCAAGGGACCCTCTGTTCCTTAGCGGTGGCCTTCACTGAGACAAATCCCTGCAGCAGACACAGTCTCAGGTGTCTAGAGACCCTCTCTTTCTTTCTGGGAAAGAGCTAGTCCTTAAGGACTGCTGCATTCAAAATAGTCATCCAGTGTCTCCTCTTATCCACAGTTTTGCTTTCTGCTTTTACCCACAGTCCAAGAATATCAAGTGGAAAATTCCAGAAGCAAACAATATAGATTTTAAATTGTGCATTGTTTTGAGTATTGAAATGAAATCTGACACCCATCCTGTTCTTGTCAACCTGGGCATGGGGATCATCTCTGCCCAGTGTGTACAGCACCTGTCCACTAGCCACTTAAAAACCATCTCAGTTATCAGATTGACTGTTGTGGATTCACAGTGCTTGTGTATAGGGAACAGTACCATCTGAGCTTCTAGGCATCCATTAGGGGGGTCTTGAAGTGTATCCCTTATAGATGGGAGGGATGTAGTATTAATGAAAATACTTTCAATCTTAAGAGTAACCAGATTTACATTTCTCTAACGCTGTCTAATTAGCAATTCCACGTGCATAGATCTATAACATCAGAGCTCAAAGGATCTTGGTGATTATCTGAACTAAGCCTCTAATATAGACATGATATGAAGAAAAGTAGGCCCAGATAAATTCAAGTGGCTTTCCTGAGATTATACAAAAAAAAAAAAATGGGAAAACCATGTTCTTATTAAAACGTGTGATGACTTGATTATGTGTGGGTGGATATTGTGTATTACACCCAGTCTGCAGATGAGAGAAATGAGACTTAGGTTTAAGTATTTTCCAAGAGTTTCCATCTGAATAAAAAGCACATCCAGGAAAAGTCCAGGTCTACAGAATGACTCATGTTCTCAGAGATGTGCACTTCTGAGAAAAGAAAACACGTGTGAGGAACATAATTCAGGGAACGCTAATGTGACACCAGCATTGCCACCCTTGTCCTCCCTTCCCCCACCAAACATTTTCGACCTGTTGTGCCCTGACATGGTGCTGTGCTCGCAAGAATTTACAGAGTGGCCCCAAGTGGGAACCTGTGCACGGGACAATGGATGTGCTCATGGGAGACATCCACACTCTGAAGAATGGGCCTCCCTCAGGCACAGCTGGTGATGGAGGCCTGAAGCACTGTAAGGGTTCCCCTCCACCATTTTGCTGCTGCCATGGAAATCCCCCCAACAACCTAATCATTTTCACCGGTCACTTCTGAAGGCCTGAAAAGAGCAATGTCATTTTGGCAGGGTTAGGCATTAACTTTATTAAATGATCACACATGGGGTTTTCATATAAATGCAGATGAGTTCCCTGTTGAGGTTAGGGAGGAATGGGTAATTAGGATAAAAGCTAAAGTGGTGGGCAACTGGGGGGCCTCTGGTATCAAGGAAGTCTCATTCTTGTTCCCTCAGATATGATCTTTTTACAGATACAATATTCTTTGATCTCCAAACTGTCAAGGCTGGCCTGTTGGTGCCCATTTCCACAGATCTTTTTATGTAGCATCCCAGATCCTCCAGTCCTGTTTCTTCCAGCTCATTAGTCAACCAGGCAGTCATGTGACCTGCCCAGCAGGCATTCATCTGAACCGCCTGGCAGGCAGTGCATTTCAATACCTCAAGTACTTCTCTACCACACCAAATGTGTGGCCAAGTGTAGTCTACCACCTACAGCTCTTCCCTGTAGGGGCTCCAGGCTCACCCCGGTATGGCTGCCATGCAACAATAATTCCATTTCTAACATGCACCCATATGTCCTCATGACCTATCTGTGAACAGTGTTTGCCCTCAGCACAGGAGGGATGGGGGCCTTACTGAATGAAGTCCAGTGCTTTCCAAGACCGCTGGTAAGGCTGGTGGATGAGGTAGTGGTAGCTATGGCCATGAATACTGTGGTTGCCTCTGGGAGGACAGGTGAAGTTAAGGAAATCTAAACAGGTACATAAACTGGTTTTGTTGTGGTGGTGATGCTGGGCTTGAACCTATGGCTTCCATGCATAACTGGCAAGCACTCTACCACTGAGGTATGTCTCCAGTCCCCAAACTGAGCTGATACTCACCTAGGGGAGCCCTTCAGCACTTCATGCCTCAGTCACCAGCTCTGCCTGAGGGAGACCTGTGCTTTGCAAAATTATTTGACCACAGATTAAGTGCTATCTAGAACTCTGTGGAATGTGTTTTGGAATGCACCATTTGTAAGTGTATTTTCGTTTCATGAGTATGGAACAAGTTTGAATTACATAGACAAATTAGTAAACGTCTACCTAATAGTGTAAGCAGTCTTTTTTGTTCTTATCTCCTAATTGTGGAACTTAGAGCATCGGAGAAATATTCATGGATATGGCTTCCTCCCCACAATGCATTTCTTCTTATAAACCCTGGAACCTTCAGTAAGTTATTTAACCTTCTGAGCCTCTGCCTCCTCATTTCCAGGGTACAGATGATAATAGCTATCTACCTTATAAAGTTTTTATTATGAACTTAATAGATGGCAATCCTTATCATCTGAATCACCAGTTAGGCAGTTAACTCCCCCACTGATCAGGACAGACGAGGTTGTGCTGCAACCACAAATGAATTTCAAAATCCCACGACTTAACAAAGATTTGTTTTCCACGTATACTCCATGCTCACTGTGAGTTAGTGAAGGTCAATGCTCAGTAACCCAGGCTGGCCCCCTTAGACTATAACTGAACCATTTGAGACATGCTCCATCATCCCAGCAAAGGAAAGGAATTCTAGAGAGTCCTGCAATAGCAGTTAAATCATTTAACCAAGAAATGACGTCTGTCACTTGAGCTCACAGTCCTGTGGCTAGATCTACTACTAGAGCTGTACTCATGGACTCACCTAACTGCATAGTTCTAAATAGAGGCGAAGCCCAATGAATGTTTGCTGAATGAAGAAGTGAAGGAATAATTCAATCAATAAGAATAATAATTTTTATACAGCATTGTTTCTACATGCCCCAAACTGTGACTTACACTTATTTTTCTTGTTTAATGACTGAATGGACATAACCAGATATGCCATTGGCATGGGTACTGAATCAGATACATTTTCCTAATATTTGATTTTAATAAAATTTGAAACCATTCTTTTCTCTTCCTTGGCAGCATCAGTTTAGAGGAGATAGCTCAAAAGCCCTGAAGTCCTGCATTCAGTCTGCCTCATTTAAAAACCATTCAAAGGAATTTGACGGCGGCATTAGGTGTCTCCATCAGGACTTTACGGATCAGTTAATGCGAGCTCGCTTTCAAGTCCAAATCTAGAAGTCCAGGTGCATCTTAACTCTGAACCCTTTGAAGTTTACCCATCCTCATTTAATGTGATAATGTAATCTATATGTTCAGAACCATTTACGGGGCAGGAGAAGGAAAATGGCACACGGAAGCCGAGATGAACTGCTCTCAGGGGCAAAATCCATCTCGCACATGCATTTATCTCAGGCGGACACTGTTGTTTAAACTAAAAATAATCACAGTCAGTTCCGTGACATTAACCTGCTTAGTTACTACTGCATAAAACCAGGAATGAAAATGAGGGCAAAGGTCAGCACTGACTCTAAGGCTTATTTTATTTCTATGCTAACACCGTTCCATTCTGCCTGCAGGAAAATGGTGCCTATGTGTCGGAAGAGCAGGCTGAATTCTCGGGTTATAATTAATATACTTGGGCTGTTGTTACATAGAAAAGATTAGAATTCTGAATACTCTGCTTACCCTGACAATGCAGCCGGATTACCACTTAATGCTTAGAAAAGACTTCGCCTGCTCCTGCACGCTCAATAGCATTATTCAGAAGGACCGCTTGCTTGCTTGCTTATTTCATTTTCCTTGTCCTTCACCATATTCGAAACAGGTAAAAAGGTAAACATATTAATAGGCTTAATATCCACCCCCTCCACCGAGATGCATGTGAATAATAACATCTGTCATGGAAAAAGACCAAAGAGAAGAAAACTCATTCCAGAAAAAATAAAGGGGAAAGGAAAAAGCCATGAGTGGGGGTGGGGGTGGGGGCGAGAAGAAGCTGAAAAAATAGAATTTGCATAATGAGCAAAGGAAAAAAAGGTTAGCGCCTTTTATTTGTAAGCTGGTTCTTCTTGAGAATTCCTCAAGGATTAGAACAGACATTAGTCATATCCATACCAAATATGAGGGCAGTCGCCTCAGGGATATTCTTCCTTTTATTCCTCAAGAAACAAGCAATTATTTCTTATCTACAGGAGAAATCATTAGAGGTGGGGGGGAGCACACAGAAACAAAATAAAAGGAAATAAAATAAAATAAGATAAAATAATCCCCCAAACCCTAAGGAAGCAGTGTCTTCCGCATCCAACGTGGAGAATGGCTGTTTGTTAATGCGAAGCAGTGCTGTCAGGTAGACTCGATACCTTTTGAATTCTTTCTTACCTAGTCTCCCACTTCAAATAAACAGCAGCTACCTATAACAAAATAACAGTTATCAAACCTAAACAAATTGGAAGTTGTTTGCACAACGGCTGATCTGTTCGGGCTGACAGCCACAGACAAAATGAAGCTAAGACACCTCATATAGTTATCTTCTGGAAGGTGAGCAGCTCAGGTATTTCCCTGTCCCCTCACAGTGGTAGGTGTGTGACCGCTGTGGCTTTAATATTGGGTCAGGGACCTCTTTCTTAACTTCTCTGATGGACTCAAATGTCCCTTTGGTGTTCTGATGATAGTGTGCACTTCTCCCTTGTAACACTAACTTTAAATAGATGATGATTTTAGGAATGCCTTCTCTACTCATCTGCCTCCCTTAGGAGAGGGGACATGCCACTTCTTGGTTCACCATTATGCCCTCATCTCCTATCAAAGGTCCAGGTACATGACAGAAATACAATCAATATGTGTTAAAAGGAAGGATTAATGAAAGCAGATAAAACTATTAATTAACCTAACTGACTCCCTGGGACTCTGACTTTCTGTCATCCCTGACAGTTCTATTGTTTTTGTATGCCACACCTGTGTCCATGAACTCTTTACCCAGGGATTCTGCCTTGATGATTTTTTTTTCTTACATAGGTCAATTTTATTTTTAAAGTTGCTTTAGATTTACAAAAAATTTATAAATACTGGTACTCTGAGCCTAGTTCTCTGTTATTAATACCTTGTGTTTGTTACAATTAATAAAACCAATATTGACATAGTATGATTAACTAGTCTATACTTCCTTCATATTTTCTATGTTCTTACTTAATGACACTTTTCTGTTTCAGGATTCCATTCCAGACACCAACTCACATTTGATCATTATATCTCCTTAGACTCTTCTTAGCTGTGACAAATTTGTCACAATATCCTTGTTTTTGATGACTGTGACAGTTTTAAGGAGTACTGGTTAGATATCTTATAGAATATCCCTCTGTTGGGTTTTCTGAAATATTTCTTATGATTAGGTTGGGATTATGGTTTTGGGGGGAGGAAAAGCACAGAGGAGAAATGCTGTCTGCATTACATCACATCACGAAGTAAATATTGTTTGTTTTTAATTGTAGCACAAATGGGCTAAGGCAGTGTCCCTTTCCTTTTTATTGGAGAATGACATTAAAAAAACCCAAGATCTTCATTCTCCTGGAGTGTTATTGCCCCAAAGCCCTCTCAGCAAAGATCAGGAAATATAAGTGTACATTGATTCACAGATCTGTATCTATAGTTCTATAGGTAAACATTTGTGGATATAAAGCTAAATGAAAGTCTGTACTGACATCTACAATTCAAATCTACCACATCATCAATCATTCTAGACTCTCCCTGCTTTTATGTAAACGCCTACTCTAATAGTGAGAAATCTGGCTCCTGCCATCTGCCATCCATTTACTGAATTGTTCAATTTCAGCACACATGTATAACAGTACCAGAAATTTTAACACATAACCCCTGGGGGATACAACTTTACCAGCTATTATACATGCTTAAGCACAGATCCTTTTGCTTTTAGTTGTAGACTTGACTCATTTTCAAAATTTCTTGGGTCAATGCCTTTTCCTCCATGCCCATCAGTAAAGTTGTTTCCTACATTTGGAATATAGTAACGTGGTTCTGCCTCTCTGCACTCCATCCTAGCATTCTCAGACCTCCTAAATGATACTTTTATTATAAAACATCGAGCTCACTCTTTTAGCTGTAACAGTCAATGGGTATTGATAAATTCATGATGTCATACATCCCAATAATGGCATCATTCCCTAAAAGTCCCTGTGCTTATTCTATTCAATCTTCTCTTCCCTTTACCTCAAATCCCTGCCAAACACTAATTTTTTTAAATCAATATTAGGCATTTATATGTCATATAATTAGAATCAGACAATATTTAGTCTTAGAGTGGCTTTTTCACTTAGCAATGTGTATTTAAGATTCATCCAGTCTTTTCATGGCTTGATAGCTCATTTCTTTTTATTGCTAGACAATATTCCAGTGTATGGTATATACTGGAATAAAAAAATAAACAGACAATTAATTAGTTTGTTTATTTTTTATTCTTAATATTATTAGTATTTCTCACTTATTTATTATTAGAAGAAAGGACATTCAAATTCCTTTGATTTTTTTTTTGGTAATTATAAATACAAGGATATTGCAGTCCTGTGCAAGCTTATATATGGACAGAAGTTTTGAAATCAGTTGATTAAATACCTAGGAGAGCAACTGTTGCATAATATCTCCAGTAAATTTTTATAAGTACTGAAAAATATCACTGAAGAGTGAGCTGGTAATATATTTTTTAAAACAATATATACCCGGTACTGATTGTGTCCAAAAGTTTTTCCATAGGCATTTTTATATCCTTTATTTGTTTGTTCTGAAAATATTGAATGTTTAGTATATGGCCAACAATTGGCCAACAATTGGCTCAGGGATGGACTTGGGACTGTGGGCTCTGCTGTAAACAAAACAATAAATAATTCTTTCTTTAAGGAGTTTTATTCTAGTTAGAGGAAATAGATCATAATAAAAGAATAAGTAAATACATAAAGTATCAAGGGAAGTTGAGTGCTTATAAAAATTGGCAGAGCAGGGTGGACTGAGAGCATCAAGAGGAGTGTACATTATGGCAGATGGATTAGAAAAGGCTTTTTGAGAAGATGACATTTTCTTAGACTGATGTGAGGAAGTGGGTCAGGAACAGGTGATGGTATATGCAAAGGCCCCGAGGCAGTAATAAACCTAGCATGTTCATGTTCTAGAACAAGCAGGGAGGTCTGCATGAATAGAGCCAAAGAGAGAGGCAGGAAAATGTGAGGCAATGGGATGGGAGAGAAAGAAGTTAGGGGGACAGGTGGTGAGACCCTTGCATTTATTCTGGTAAGACAGGAAGCCGCTAGAAATTTCAGCGAAGGGGAAAAATGATCTGCTGAACACATCCAGTGGCTCCTTTTTCATTCAGGGTACAGGCCAAGAACTCACTGGAGAATTTGTGCTAAAGCAACTCACTGGGAAAAGACAAACATAGAAAGGTGCCAACAATGTCACTCTAAAGGTAACATTGAGTAAAGGGCATCTGATCCTGCAGGTGAAATGCCACCACATAGTTGTAGAATGCTTTACATTTTTTTTAATGTGTCTGGCACCAAAGTCTTTCATTCTGTGCATTAGTCAAGGAAGACAAAGTCTCTGTTAAATTTGAGGAAATCAAGGCATAACAATTTTAAAGTGGTAGCCAACAGCAACATTAAATGAACCACAAAATTACTAAGTGCTAAGCATTTCTTCAGCACTATCTACACATGGTTCAATCCTTTCAGTCTCCATCCAAACTCTATGACTTGTGCTATTGTTTTAGTCAGCTTTTTTTGCAGCTGTGACCAAAAGACCTGGCTAGAGGAGGAGAAGTTTATTTGGTGCTCACAGTTTCAGAGGTCTCAGTCCATAGGTGGCCGGGTCCATTACTCAGGGCCCACAGTGAGGCAGAACATCGTGGTGGAAGAAAAAAGCAGCTCAGGACACAGCATCAAGAAGCAAAGACTGTTCTGCTAATCAGGGACAAAACATATGCATCAAAGGCATGCCCTCAGTGACCTAGTTCCTCCAGCCACACCGTACCTGCCTAAGATTGCCACCCAGTTAATCCTTATTAGAGAATTCATTCATTGATAAAGTTAAGGTTCTCATAACCCAATCATTTCACCTTTAAGATTTCTTGCATTGTCTCACATATGAGCTTTGGGGGAACATCTCCTTACCTAAACCATAACAGCCATTTTATAGATGAGGAAATGGAGACATATGGAGATAATACACTGTCCTCAAAATCACAGAGCTAAAAACTGAAAGAGTAGGAATTCACACAGTGTGTCTGGCACCAAAGGCCAAATTCTTAAAAGCACTTGATTGATTTGAGGTCACATAGCTTGCAGGCCAAAGACTTGATTCTCTTTGTTCTTTACCCACCAGAACAACAACTATTTGGTTCACTCATGTTAATTACAAATACCTTCCTTGGGAGACTGCCTCTGCTTCTCTGTTTCTGCTGTTTGGGCTAATCAATTGCACCCCTAATTCCAGCTCTGGCCAGCTATCCCATTTGGAACAATTGGCTCAGGGATGGACTTGGGACCCAAATTACTGGATTAGTATTAACTTTGGATTACTGTTGGGAAGAGAGGATCTTTATTTCCCCTGAATTTATTTGTGGGAAAATGCTGGCAGCCATATGGTAACTGACTGGAGGAGAAGGAGAACCTGAAAAAATTGATAAAGTTAAGGTTCTCATAACAAAGCCAATAATCAAGTGAGAGATGAAGCATAACTAAAAGCCACTGAGCTTGTTGGGGGTCTCTGAACCCTCCTCTGCCAAAATCTAACTTCTCTTGGACCTTCCTATTAGTTGAGTTAATAGATTTCCTCCTTTTTGCATGAACCAAAAAAATTTGGGTCTCTAGCTTGTGTTTCAAGAATTCTGATACAGTACATTACTGAGTAAATCATACAACACAGTCATAAATGAGGCTTGATGTTTCACCTGGGTGAGGACACACTGAGGGAAAGGAGCCCTCACCCAGAATTAAGAGTGTTGGATCCAAATTCCAGCCCTACCAGGGAGTAGTTAGGTAGTCTCTGAGTAGGCTTCCTATTTCTTGAGCCTCATTTTTTTTTTCCCACTACAAAATGGCAATTATGTGAAATACTTTTGAGTGGTCTATGAAATAAATGTGATGACTTACATGAAAGCATTTACCAGAGTACTTGGTCGGAACTCAATAAACATTAGCTGTATTTCAACCTACACTGTGCCAAGAACAGCGAATTGACTAAATGGTTTTCTGAACTGCAAGATCAACAGTTTGGGCATCTATTAACTATGCAAATACTATATGCCAGGCCTTGTACCAAGGGGCTTATATGATGTGATTATATGTTTATTTCATCTTTGAGGAATAAAATAAGCTCAGAGAGGTAAGAAACATAATCTACAGACAATCATCATGTTAGTGGCAGAACTAGGATTTGAATCAGGGTCTGGTGATACCACAGGGTCTGGTGATACCGGAAGCCCACAATGACTCCTGCATTAAGGTTTCTCCACAAATAAACTGGTTCACGTGCATCACAAATAAAGATGATAGGCTAACTCTATCTCCTAGCTAAAGAACCTATCCAAGGAGGTTAAACGTACCCCTAGTCAATTGAAAATCAGGAAAAAAAAAAGATGGGAGAGTACAATATTGTATTCATTGACTTATTTATTGACTTTGGAGAAGATACTGGAAAAACGGCACCATGGTGGTTTGACCATTACTTCAGTAAAAATGAAACAAAGACTTTCCTACACATAGTTTCTGTTTTCCTTTCAAAAGAAGAAGGGGGAAAAATCCGCATCTTTTAATCAACCCCCCCTTTTATTCTGAATCAATCTTAATATTTAAACAGATCTTCTCAATAATTAAAGTGGTCATTGTGGAAAGAGGCAGGGTGAGACAAGGATTTGGGGTTTGCCATGGTTCCAAGCCTAGGAGACCTGAAGCCTTAAATGAAGGAAATGGTAAAATATTGCTAAAGAGTTTACTTCTTGTTGTTCATTCATCAATAATAGATACTTTCACTTAGGAAGGTACAGTGACTCATACATTATTTGCCTAGTGTGATTTTGTAGTCCGAAACACACCCAAAAGACAACTGCACAACTGCACTCTCCTGTCCCCTCAGACATCTCTTCCCACCTAAGACCTGCTGGAGCTCATCTGCTCTCTTAACTGGAACTGCAATTTCCTTCCATGTCTCGTCCATTTCCCTGATTGCAACTATTTAGTACATTCTCAAAGAAAGATGATTACAACTCACTGGTTCTTAATGCTTAATTTATTTACATGCCTGCCTGCTACAGGGTTATTTTACTCGTCTCCTAAATGATGGCATAAAATCATTGAAAAATGATGGGCAATAAACATTGCTATTCCGCGGCAGCCCTCAGTGGAGAATAACACCCACTGTCACTACCAACATTGGTTGACCCGTGTTCCATCGCTTTAAAACCCAGCCATAATGAAGGCAGGGAGGGCATAAAATTCCTTTATTGCTGCTTTGTTCCGACAATACTTTACACAAGAACAGATTTTTTTTCAGTTAAAATAAAACCCGTACCAAATTGGTATTTTTTTGTGTCGCTAACTGAAGCAAAACCACATATATTTCCCCCTTTTCTCTTTCTTTTTCTTAAAAGAATATCATATTAGTTGAAAGAAAGCGTGAATTTCTGGAACTATGACAGTGTTCTCATTGTCTCTTCTGCGACTGCCTGGGCAAGGCTATTCACATTAAGCTGAACAAATGCCACATTTGCATTTCCCGATAAGTGGGAGCGTTTTCTGCATTTCTTTGGCAATTCTCATTTCAGTGAGAACACCCGAAAAGTTACCTAAATTAATCTATCAGGATTGCTCATCATCTTATCCAGATTGGAAGGGGAAAAGGGGAGGGGGTTTCCTCCAAATTATAAAAAGTCTTGACTCAGCAGAAAGGACATTGGTTTTTTTTAAAATTTATTTATTTAGGGATTTGAATAAGAATGAGGCAATAAGGTTAAAAAGAGCAGAAACACCCCCCATCCCCAAACAAAACAGTAGAAGAGTGTGGGTGCCAGCAGACAAGGGCTATTAGCCCACATTCCAGAAAGCAGGAGGCATTAGTAAAGGTGCTCCTCCAACTACTTCTTAACAGCATCCAACAGCTTTCTACTTCCTTCAAGGAAAAAAAAAAAGTATACATATGTGTATATATAAAGGTGGCTATTAACCTCTTTAGATTTTAAGGATACAAAATCAATGTAAGGCCGTTCTGGTTTCTGTAAAATATAGAGACACATCTTGCTTTCTACTCTCCAAGAGTCTGAGAAGGAACAGACTTTGCCAAATCATGAGTATGAAGGCCTCAAGCATCCATCAGAGCATACCACAAACCTTCTCGTGGTTTCATCTAAGTCTGGCCTAAACGGAAGACGGTTGGTGGTCTTTGGAACAATGATTAAGACTAAAGATGGTTAGCTCAAGAAAGAATATTTCCATAAAAAGAAATGGATATTAGTGTCCCCGTAGAGAGGGAAGAGAACTTCTGAAAGAGAGTAGTAGAGGACAGAGGACCGAGGGACATAGCTTCTCCTCTGGCTGACTTACCTGCCATTTCCTCCTCATCCATTCATTACCCTTGTTCCTCTTTCAACAGGGAAAGAGAGGCTCCAAAATGACCTTTATCACTTGGCAAAAGAATTGGTCAGTTCCCACAGTCCTCACATACTCCTGGGCACAGATATGTCAGGCCCACCCATGATTGTGTGCATATTACTTAGGGAGAGTTTATAAATCAGATTTACTTAGTGTGTTGGTTTGAATGGTGCTCCACCAGGATAAATCCATGTCCCAACTCTAGGAAACTGTGAATCTTACTTTATTCAGTAAAAAGATCTTTGTAGTTCTCACTATGGTCCTGAGATAGGAATATTCTGGATTTTCCAGGTGAGTCCTAAACCCAGCCGCAAATATCCTTTATAGAAGACCCACAGAGAAGGTGGTGTGAAGGTGGATGCAAGCCACAAGCCAAAGAACCCCAAAGAATGAGGCAAGAAAGGATTCTCCCCTAGAGCCTCTAGAGTAGCCCTGTCAACAACTTGGCTTCCAGAACCATGAGGGAATGCATTTCTGTTATTTTAAACCACCCAGTTTCTGGCAATGTGTTGCAGCAGCCCTAGGAATCTAACTTGCATAGGGAGATTGTAAAGTTCCCATATCCAGACATCACTATGCGACAATTAAATGACACTTTCTGCAGGTAGAATCTGGGCATAAAGAAGTTTTACAACTCTCCCAGGAAACTCAATGGATGTGAAAGCCAGGAACCACCAATGTAAGGTTTAGGCTATTGTACCTGCTTATTAGTTAAAATTGCTTCCATCCGGACATTAAGTCAACCCTGACTTGGGAAAGTTCTTTTTGAGTGTGTGAGTTTATCCGCATGACTTTTCTGATAGGTGAGTAGTGGCTGTTTGTTCTGGCTCATCACAATGTCCCCCTTAATATTATCATCCTGTAATGAAAATAGCAATAAGTGCTACTATCTAATGAGTGCCTACTAGGTACAAATACTGGATGTGAAATGATAATAAGGCAAACTTGGTGCCTCTCTGTGGAACTTACAGCCTAGAAAGGGATTATAAATATGGAAATTGGCAATTATAATATAATGTGGAGGAACAACAGCGGAGAAAGTACAGGGTACATAGAAGGCTCATGGGGAGGGGACATGTGACCTAGAGTTGGCATAAGAGAAGTTTCCAGGAAGAGGTGGCACTTAATCTAAGACCAAATAATAACCGCCAAAAGTAGATTTGCCAGGCGAAGAGCAGGAGTATCCCAGCAGAGGGAGTAGAAAGGATTAATGAAGACACAGAGTAGGGGATGGCAAACTAAGGCCCAGCTCAGTCTGCATTCCCACCAACTGCCCCTAACTGTCCACAGGCTCCTTTTGTTGTTCAGCCACACCATTCACATACGTATCATCCATGGCCTCATTGGCACAAGTGTAAAGGGGAATCTTTGCAAAAGAGACTACTTGGACTGTAAAATCTAAAAATAATATTTATCATCTGGCCATTTATAGGAAAAGTTTGTTGGCCCCTGCTCTAGAGCCAAAAGAGTAAGTTCACCATAAAGAGGCAACAGGGCTGAAGTTTTATATGCAAATGGGAGAGAATGATGTTGGGGGAAGCTCAAGGAAGAACTGAGGCAGAATCTGAGAGCTTGTTAACCAGAAGGCAAGGTCTGGTCTTCAAATTAGTCAGAGTTTTCCAGAGAAACAGAACCAATAGGAGACATATACATGCCTATATCACATATGTCTTTTCATATGTTTATTCTAAACTTTTTATGAGGAATTGGCTCATGTGATTATGAAGGCTGAGAACTTCCAAGATCTGCAGTGAACAAGCTGAAGGCCCAGGAGACCACATGGTGTAGTTCCAGCGCCTGCACCTCCTTCCCTACACACATCTCTCTCTCTCTCTCCTCTCTCTCTCTCTCTCTCTCTCTCTCTCTCTCTCTCTCTCTCTCTCTCTCTCTCTCTCTCTCTCTCTCTCTCTCTCTCTCTCTCTCTCTCTCTAATTTGGAAAGTGTACAAATTCCTGCATCTATTTAAATTGGATTTCAACCAACTGGAGATTTGCCAGTAAATGGAGTCACAATAAATAGAGAGCACTTCAAACTTTCTTGAAGCTGAAGTAGTAATTTCATCGTCATTTTGATCAGAGGCAGTCTCCTGTAAGCCTTTTTAATGAGTTTTGTGAAAACAAAATCCATGTGGACTGGAATTTCTCAAACTTAGTTTCAGGTTAAAATTAAAGATAAACATTTACTGAGAGTTGATGTCTTGCAAAAAAAAAAAATTAAGGAAAAATCCTTTCAAAGTCTTCCATAACTTGAGCATATTGGTGTTTTTTTTCTGAAATTCAAACTTTGGGGCATTAAGTATCTCCCCAAGACCCCTTGATGGGATAGACCTGAAAAAATTAACTTAGGAGTACAATTTAAGCAATAAAACTGGTTAACCTTTCAACATCAGCACATCAGTGCAGCAAAATACGATGGCAGGTGTCGTATGCAATGGCTGAGGAATCCTGATGGGACTTCAGCTAATGGTCACTTCTGTCACTGGTCCATCACTGGAATGGAGAGGAACAAGAGTTCTTGTTTCTACAGTTCTACAGACTGTGCTTAAGCCCATTATGTCAGTTGCATTCTAAAAACATAGCTTATTTTATGAAATTAGCTTACCAATATGTCTAGTTAAAAAAATAAAAACAAAAAGAGAATAAGTCCATTATTGTAGAAGGGATCTTGTGGGTTTGAAAATCTAGAATAACATATGATTTTGGAAGGAGGGACTGATATGGAAAAAGGTAGGTGATAGAGATGAAAAAGAGTGGCAACAGATGATTTGGAAATCTCCCTCCTGGTTGCCTGAGGGGAAAATTGATGTGCTTGCTTCTTTGCTCATATCCCTGGAGTTGAAGGCCATTTTTAAAAATGTTGTTACCCAACCAATTAATTGGAGAAAGTATTTTTCAACTTTTCTGACACAAGAAATTGTAACGTTCTACACATAAATGTTAACCAAAAATTGCATATGCATTATTTGAGGTGAGCAATGCCTGGAAAAGTAAGACCATCTCTTACTATAATCCTTATGTTACCAGTGCAAACTTAAGGGCTAAATAAACTTAATCAATGTAGCATGTATTCACTAGAGTGTCAAAAATCTAATGTGTAAGAACTGAGTTCCTTGGAATAAATAACTGAGAAATAAAAACTGATCTGAAATGGAAAATAAAGGGAATATTTGCTTTGGAATCTGCTAGATGGAAATGTCATTATTCCCACTTTTGCTTTCCATAAGGAACAGAATTCTTTTCTGGTTTCTTCACCTTTAACACTAAAGAAGAATACCTCGGTATGCTCATTCTGCTTTACCCTTCTTTCTCTTGAGGGAGCTATCTGAAAGAAATGTACCTTTGTCTTGATTTCCTCATTGTTCCTTAGGCATGGGTCAGAGGGGACATGATGCTGGCTCCAACATTGGTGTAAACAGCAGGTATGTCTGTCTAATTCTGAGATTCAATAGTCCTAAGTCCACATGGTTTCCAAACCTGACTATTCACTCCATCTTAATCTCTACCAGTATTTTACTTCTCTACCTCACATCTTCTCAAATTGTTAAGAACTCAAACAAAAAAAAGAAATCTCCAACATTTCGCAGATCTTATACATTATCTGATTAGTGTTGACCAAAGATGGTACCAGAAATTTAATGGTCTTTGAGAATTTCAGCTTGGCAAAGCAAGCCAGTCAGTAGATGCCACTTGTCCTGACGTCACAGTCTATGAACTTAAACCCAGTTAGCAGAAATGTTCCTGTGAGAAACTACTTTTGGCACATTGCATCTACCATGTGTGTGAGAGAAAGCATTTGCTCTCTACTGGCTTCTTTCTTAGAGATGGTCTCTGCAGGTCTTCCTACCTTCTAACAATGTTTAGAAAATTAGATGATGACAGCTCTAGTCACTGATTTTATTCTAGTGCTTTCCTTTTCCATCAAGTGTATTTAGAATCCACTCCCAATTCCCCTTTGGGTCCTGTGTTACTAGGACTGGGAGGTGCTCTCATGTAGGGTGAACTATGGTTAGTAGGTTGGCCTTCACTTGTTCCACGATACAACACATCTTGTAAGCAGACATTTTCAAGTTATGCTACTGGGCCCATTACCACTGATTCTGTCATGGAATTGCTTAAGCCTAACATAACTTCCTGCCAAAAAAAAGTTTATACTGTTTACATAATTTTTAAATTCAGAGTCTGCTTGGAATCCTGTGGCTATAAAGCAACCATGCAAGTTTGAGGTTAGTTCCCTTTCTTAACCCTGAAGAGAGTTTGAGACAATACAAAAGAGGAGAACAATTTGGCCTAGAAGTCTACCCAAATAAACCAATTAGATAAATTAGTTCATCTGCACAGAGGCAAAGTAAGTAAAGGGAAAGAAAAAAATCCATCTTGCCCACCCATGGAAACCAGAAGGAAGGATGTGGTTCTCAGAACACAGTTCACATTGCTTCCTCACAAAATTCAGTTTGCTTTTTCAAAATTTCTGTTGTTTAAGTTCTTCTCCAAATTTCTGTATTTCAAACCACAGGTAAAACAGTCGATAACATGTCTTCCCTCTTTCAGTAGAAGCTAGGGAAAATGTTTGCACGGAAGCAGTGTAAATAATTGATAACAGCATTTTAGGCAACTTCCCAATTTATATTTTCTTCCTGAAAAAAAGTAAAAATAAAAACAAAACCCAAAGGCAACCCACAGAGATGAACTAGACATGTGAAACTCACCTTTACTAAGAAAAATAAAACCCAATTGTCATCCCAGCTTGGGCTGAGATGGGATGTGTGATGGCATGTGGACTGGGAAATGTATTTTCCAAAGGGTAAAAAGCTGAGTCTAAGGCCTATTCTTTTAATAGTTAGCTGAACTATGAAAAGTTTGAGGAGGAAAGAAGGTGGGTAAAGGTGGATTCACACACCTGTGCCTGGCTTACCCAGGGTGTGGATACTAATCCAGCAACTGATGAGCAGGAATTCCAAGTGGCAGTGCTCACCCTCAGGGAGCTGGTAGACCCATGAAGTTGGCGACTTGCAAGACAGGCAGTACAGTGGAGTGGTGAGGGGCAGCAACTCTGGAACTAGTCAGTTTGGGTCAAATTCTGGACCTTCTTAGCACTTTACTGTTAGCTTTAACATCTCGATGCCTCAATGATTATACATGATGATGTAAATGGAGATGATTATGTGAGACCTAAGATTAAGTGAAAAACTATATAAGGTACTTAGAAGGGTGCCTCCCCCCCACCCCACCCCCAGAACACCATATACTATTATCAAGTCTACTATTTTAGTCAGCTTTTTCACTGCTGTGATTAAAAGACCTGATAAGAACAATATTAGAGGTGGAAAAGTTCATCTGGGGTCTCATGGTTTCAGAGGTCTCAGTCCATAGACAGCAGGCTCCATTCCTCAGGGCTTGAGGTGAGGCAGACCATCATGGCCGAAGAGTGGGGCGGAGGGAAGCTGTTCACATGATGATCAGGAAGCAGAGAGACATGCCACTGCCAGGCACAAAATATATGTCCCAAAGCCACGCTCCTCCAGGCACACCTTACCAGCCTTCAGTTACCACTCAGTTAATTCCCACCAGGGGATTAATTCACTGACTGGTTTAGGGCTATTAAAACCTAATCATTTCATCTCTGAATATTTGTGATTTTCCTCACACATGAACTTTGGGGAGACACCTATTATTTAAACCATAGCATGTATCCAAACTGCAAAAGCATGGAAGGAGTTCAGAAGTCAAGTACTCAGGACCTGGTGAGCTTGCATTAGAATTCTGGTTATGCTACTGCTACCACTAACTACATGTCACTTAATGTCTCTGAGATTCAGGTTTCTTTTTTATAAAATATAGAAGGTATAGTCTGTCTCAAATCATTGTATTGAGCAGTAAATTAATCAAAAAGGTTTTAAACGTCATATCCTGCAATAAGTCCTCAATAATTATGTATATCTCTTCCTACCTTCTTTCTCACCCCAACATCCAATATCCTTTATGCCTTCTCACAAAGTCTAACTCTAAAACTATAAACTATTACTTCACCTAACAAGATGGACTTGATCTGGAATTGATGCTGTACTAATGTACTGGATCAGGAAGTAAGGAGATGGGAGGTAAGAATCAGGAAGTGGGAGGTCAGATTGGGTTCCTGAAGTACCATCTTGAAGACCAAGCTCTGAAACCACATTAGACCACAAGTGTTTATTGGTGCCAGAATAATACTAGTAGTCACAGGAATTACAACAGTAAAACAACACATTCCCTGGCTGCAGATAACTTAGAAGAGAGAAGAAAAGCTCACTGGTAATTCTAATGCAAAATGACCATGATTTATATATCAACAAATATACAAACCAAATGTCACGGGATTTCTGAAGAGTGAGCCTGTCTAGTTTGCTAATAAGGAAAAACTTCAAGAAAGAGATAATAGCTTATCTGGTCTTTGAAGCTGAGTAGGGTTTGTATTGGTGGTAAAGGTAGTACAAAGTCTTACCAAGACAATGGTCACTATTATGAGTGGAATTGTGTCTCCCTCAAATTTCATATATGTAAATCCTGCCCTCAGTATGGTGGAAAGTGACTGTATGTAGAAGTAGAATCTTTAAGGAATTGCTTAAGTAAAATGAGGTTATTGGGGTGAGTTCTAATCCAATATGACTTGTATCCTTATACAATAAGGAGATTAGGACAAAAAGATATGCAGGAATAAGATCTTGCAAAGACACAAAGGGAAGATATCCATCTATAAGTCCAAGAGAAACTCTCAGAAGAAACCCGCCCTGCTAATACCTTGATCTCAGATTTCCAGCCTCCATAATCATTCAAACCAAATTTTTGTTGTTTAAACCACAGCCTGTGGTACTTAGTGCTGAGGGCCATTACCAAGTAGGTATTGACGCATCGTAATCCTTGCCAGTGTACCCCATGTTAAATGGACTTGCCTTGGAAATTTGCTGCGACCTTGCTTGTGTGTTTGAGAAAGATGACCCTGCTCAAGGTGATCGAGGGTGGATCCAGGTTTGAGGAAGTATCCTGCAGGTTTGAGGAAGTATCCCGGTCCTTGGGCTTAGGGTGTTCCCGGTTTAAGGCGTTTTCTGGTTTAAGAATATGGGTTTTAGGGAAGTTGAGGTTGAAGATTATTGCTGCTGGGATTAGGGTGTTCCTGTTGCTTGTTCTCGTTGAATTCTCGTGAGATAAAAATGGGATTTGGAAAAAGCCTCGTGGAGTAGGATTTGGGATCGGACATATTGGAATTGCCCCTGAACGTGTGTGGAGGCTGGTGTGAGATCGGGAATAAAGAATTGCTGTTTGAACCTACAAAGCTGTGGTGCCTCCTGATTCTGGTGCCCCCCAAGACATCGGCAACTTAGGATAGAAACAAAGGTTTGAAAGAAAATATGGAAACCCATTAAAAGATAAAAATGATTGCCACCACAGCAATAGATAGGATGGACAGAAAAAAAAACCCACAACTACAAATTGATGATTGATTACCATAAAGGATCTTAAGTAAGATAGTCAACTCTGACCAGAGTTAGAGAGATGGCAAGTAGATGCCCAAAGAGTCCATTCCCCTTGTTGAGCTTTAGGAAAATGATGAGGATGCAAGTCAGACTACAAGATATTCAATTAAGAGTCACAAAGAAATGCTGTCAACAGGTGACATAAAACTCAGGGTTGTGAGTGACACTGAGAGGAAATGCCTCCTTCAATGTTGACCTCTACTCACCTCAATTTGCCCATTTTATTGCTGACCTTGTAATTGAATGAAGTGGACTTGATGTGTGGCAAAGGAGAGTGATAGGAAGTGATATTAAATGAGGAAAGAATGACAAATTCAACTTACTTTTATACACACACACACACACACATACCACACACACACACACATACACACACACACACACACAAGGGATTGAATCCAGGGCACTTTACCACAGAACTACATCCCTAGCCCTTTTTAATTTTTATTTTGAGACAGGGTCTCACTAAGTTGCTTAGAGACTCACTAAATTGCTGAGGCTGACTTTGAACTTGAGATCTTCCTGCCTTATCCACCTGAGCAGCTGGGATTACAGGCATGCACCACCATGTCCAGCTCAATTTACTCTGTAGGTAACATTATTGAGGTAACATTTTCAGAACACAAAATGTATCTGTGTTAATGATACAGTTTCATTAATTTTGATAAATATTTCTATTATAACTACAGAAAAAGTCAAAAGAAAGACTATTTTTACTAACCCCCAAAATTTCATGTTTTTTTTTCTGCCATTCAGTATCTATACCCAAACCCCAGACTTAGGTAATCATTGATCTGTTTTCATTCATTATATATTGAATTAAAACTAAAATTGAATCAAATAGTATAAATTCTTATGTGTTTAGCTTCTTTCTTTCAGCATAGGTGTATTGAAGATTCATCCACGTTTTATAAATAATTTTTGCTGAGCATAATGGCACACGCTTATATTCCCAATGACTTGGGAGGTTGAGGCAGGAGGTTTGCAAGTCTGAGGCCAACCTGGACAACTTAGCAAGACCCTGTTTCAAAATAAAATATAAAAAGGGGTGGGGATGTAACTCAGTAGTAAAGCATCCCTGGGTTAAATCCCCAGACCCCCCCCAGAAAAAAATTATGTCCATAAAAACATAATTTTATTTTTCTGTGCAGCAGCCTTCCATTGGATGGATGTACTGCATTAAAAAAAAATGTGTTCACCTGTTTGTGGACATCAGAGTTGTTTCTCATTTTTTACTCTTATAATAAAATTGCTATGAATATTTATGAAGCTATTCTAAATGGCATGGTATTTTTAAATTCAACATTCCAATTATTTATTCTAGGACTTCTACAATTTTCTCTTTATCTGTTTTTCAGTATTTTGGTTATAATGAGTCTTGCTGCGTCTGCCTGCCTCCCAGTCTTCCTTTCTTCCTGCTTACAGTGTCTTGAGTTTCTTGGAGCTGTATGTAGGTTTATAATTTTTAACAAATTTGGAACATTTCTGATCCCTTTTTCCTCAAGAATATTCCCTGAGTCAAAAACCTTTTACTTAGACTCCAATTATATTTATGTTAGACTCCTTGATATTTTCTTTTAAATTCCTCCTTTCCAGAATTTTTGACTCTGCATACTTAATTTTTGAATAGATTTTGTTTTCATGTTTTTAAGTTTATCACTCTTTTTTCATAATATCTAATGGCTGCAATTCCTGGCCAATAAAATTTAAATTTTGTATATTGCTTTTTTCGTTTATAAAAATTTTATTTTTTCCTTCTTATAATTTTGATTTTTATCCCAGTTACATTCAGACTTTTCCTTCAAATTCTTGAATATTATGAGCACACTTAACCATTCTTTTCTGTCCATCTATCACCGGTCATGCTTGGGCCTATTTACACTGACTAATTTTTTTTTTCCTTCATGTTTATAAAACTGCTTCTTTGCATGTCTAGCAATTTTTTTTCATTGAGTGGTAAACATTAAAATTTTAGATCATTGAGTTTTTTTTGGTTTGGTTTGACCTGATTTTATTTGTCTCCTATTCCATTAATACTTGATGGCAGACAGGAAGTTAAATTGCTTATGGATAACTTTGATCCTTTCGAGACTTGGTTTTACATTTTGTTGTTGTTGTGGATGTTGTTGTTAACAGCAAATGTGCTACTCTATTCCTCACAGTAATCTGTGCTTGTCCTGAGGTCTCTCCTGAACACCCCAAGAGTTGTAGGGGGGTCACTCCACTCTGGAAATGTAAATTCTTCCCAGTGTCATGTGAACTCGGGAAACTTTATAAATCCCTGGAATTGTTCTTTCTCTGAGGTTTTCCTTTGCTTGATTTCATGGAGTTTTGTTATATTGATTCAGGTATAGATCAGCATTTTACTGAATACCAAAGTGGCCTCTAAGTTGATTTGAGGACTTCTTTCACTTGTGGCCTCCCTCATTTATTTTTTTTTTTCCTATCCTGAAAATTCTAGCTGCCTCAGCTTCCCCAAACTCTAATCTCTGCTGTCAACTCGGAAGCTCTGTAGGGCTCTGTTTGAGTTCCTCTTCACTGCACATTTACCCAGAAATTGCCTGTAGAGAAAAAGCCAAGGCAATCATAGGACTCGCCGCTGTTGCTTTTCTTTATTAAGGATCGTGGCCCCATACAGCTGTGGTCCAGTGTCAGAAAGCAGCTGTTAATGTGTTTTGTTCACTTCTAATTTTTTATTGTGAGAAGATGAGTCTGAATTGTTACTCTCTCGTGTCCAGAAGCAGAAATTGTTCGACTCGCTTTTTTTTTTTTTTCAATGCTGAGAAAACCAACTAAAGAAAATATTTAGGACATCAATCTATAGAAGAACTTTAGAATGGAATTCTTTTGCTTTTTATTAATAGCTGAACTTTATTGAGAATCTATCAGTAGGAGGCACGGTGCCGGATGCTTTCTGTATATATCTTTTCTCATTTTGTTCTCATAATGGCATTTGAGAAGTGAATTATTATTCCCACTTAACAAGTGAGGAAATAGTGGATGTAAATAGCACTTAAGCAGTAGAGTTATGATTCGAAGCTGTCTACTGCTAACTCTGATCCATTTTGCTGTGTTCCTCCTCTCTATCTGAATTGCTTGGAAGAGGGATAGAGTGGGTGGCAGTACATGAGGGATTAGCAGAGTAGAAAGAAGATTTTAGGGTTAAAGCAGAAACTACAGATAAGAGCATGACTAGCAAAGCCAGTGTAGGTGAGTGACTCAGATCCCCATTTTAATCTAAATGGTATATATGTTCCTCACTTTGAAAAGTTCAATTTAAATTCACTTGCCCTAATTTTCACTGGTTCTCTGTGCCATTCCCAAATTTCTGAAAGTTTGCAATTTTTCTCCTATCACTTGGAGCCTTTGGTTTGCTAGGGCTGTGTCTGGCCTCTTATTAATTTCCTCCGACTTCTTGTCGCTCAGCTCTGCCCCTGCAGGTTTTCTCTTTGGGATTTTTCCATCTCTTTCTGTTGCTATTATGAAATAGACCTTTGGTCTCTGGGGTTCTTTCCATAGAGTTTTAAGCACAGTTTTGCGATTCCTATTATTAAAAAAAATCCTTCCTCGATCATCAACTTCTGCCTAAGCATGAGCCAATTTCCTCACTTGTATTCTTGGCCTCTGTTCCCTGAGGATAGAACTCAATCTGCCTTGCTGCAGACACATCCAATGCAGCACCTCTCCCACCTGGACTCCTGAGCCAGCCACAGCCCACAAACAGTACTCAGGGAGCTACTTGAAAAGCTCTTACGACTCAAATCAAACGGCTTTTCATCAGCCCTGCTTTTATTTAATTTAGCTTCTGATTTTGGAAATTCAATTGGTCATTAAAACCCTTTATCTGCCACAGTTATCCTCTTTCTCTTTTATGACTTATTGTGTACCCCAGCTGGGCTTTGTACAATTAGGCAGTATTTCATATTCTGTTTGGCTGGGGGGCGGGGGTGGCTGAATTTAGTTTGGAAATCAGGATCTTTCTTGTATCCAAACCTGTTAGCTGTATAGTGCAACTCATCCCAGAATTTTTGACCTCACTGCTTGTATCAGGAAAGATTAAATTCAGAGGTGGTTGGTAGGAAGCATCACACCTGCCAACACTAGTTGACTCCAAATGGTGACCAGGAGAGACAAGTTGAGCAGGACTCTGAGGACTTTTAAGCTCACACCAGAAAAGTGTGACCATCAGTTAGCAGTGGCTGCCATGTCGAAGGGAGGGGAGGGTGGTGACACATTTGTCAATCACGGAAACTTGTCCTTTCCTTGTGACAAATCATCTTCTCAAGTGCTGATCATTTGATTTCCCATTGTTTTCTATACTTTACCGTAGATTACATATTTTTTTTCTTTTTTGCCTTGGTGAGATGACACTCATTGTCCTTCTTCATTTATCTTGACTCCTAGGGAGTCGGCTACTGCAGACATCAGGACTACCCATGTCCTCTAATTAGATATCTGCCATTTTATGATGCTGGGTCCAATTTCTCTCTGCCCCCTAAGTATCTAGACTAGAATGTGTTTTCCCATCAAGTGTCTACTTCTTATACTAAATTCTGATTTCTACACTTAAATCATGTCATTCTGATTCTAGACTGAGGAAAGGAAGCTCAATATGTTCCCTTACATTTGGAATTTGAATTCATGGTGGGTAGTTTCTTTTTCTGGTGTTTTGCCCCTCTTTTCATTGTTTATGTGATGTGAATCGTATGACTTGCTGGCACCTTTCAAAAAGAAAGGCACTGGTGAAAGAAGTTCTGTGCTATGCTTTGTCAAACAAATGACAACAACAACAACAAAAACCATTTGTCCTTGTTAACAGTCTGTTTTATTTTGGTGTCTGCTAATCTGACGCTATCACATCTGACGCTATCACATATGTTTAATACGTGGTAATAATGTTTATGGAATCACTTCATAATAATTACAGTAGGGGCCCAGGATCTCAGCAGCAGGTAAGATGTTATAGGCTTATCAAACCAGCTTATTACAAACCAACTGCCCCTTTCTCTCTGAGTGCTTGGAAGCCTGCTGCCATACCACCTTGCTGTTAGCCTGTGTGTTCATATGGGGCTCAATTTGCAGCCTTTTCTACATCCCTGGGGCACATTTCCACACCCCGATGAGCTATCTCTGTTTGAAAACCCCATGTAATGGAAAAATGCCCATAAAACTGCCATAGAGTATCAGAGATTGGCACAGTAGAAAGAAATCTAGCTAATAATGATAGCAGTGATACACATAAACATGTATACACGTGTGTGTATGGATATACGTGTATATGTATGCATGTGTATATATTTCACTATATTTCAGCTTCTGATTAGGAGGCTTAATTCTTTAGAATGCCATTTGTGGAAATACCATTCTAAATGCTTCCTAGAGAATGACAGAGAGAAAAGGTGCTATAGTGGGGCAAGATAAACAGTAGCAAAGATGAATCAGGTTTTTTTTTTTGTTGTTGTTGTTGAGATGAAACCAAGAAGAGGAAGAATATCCCAGAGGCGGAATTTTCCATCCTGGTCAGCATTTCTCAAAATGCATTTCTTGGAATTCTAGTCCTTAGGAAGTTGAGAGGGGCATGCCATCAGGAGTCTAAGCTCAAGTGAGATTTTTAAAATCTGGGTTAACCAAGTTAAAGGACTTCTTAGGTCTTTTAATATGGTAATGAGTATTTAGACTCCACGCCTGGGAACAAAGGACAGGGCGTTTCTCAGTTTTCTTGGTCACCAAATGTTTTTTTTTTTTTTGCAGAATGTAATTCAAGGCTGGTTTTGTAGGAGAGAGAAGCTGGTCCAGGTCATTTTATTCTGGAGCTCAGAAAACATGGATATTCCTGGCATAAACTTGATTATATTATGAACAAACACATATGGTGTAGGTTTATCAGAATAAAAGTTCCAAGACAGGACAATTAGCTAGAGCAAGAGGAAGAAGTTCTTTGTGAAATATTTTGGCCTGGATTCGGAGTGGTGCAGAAAATCTAGAAGACATTTGCATGCTTATAATGAGCAGGCACAGGCTTCAAGTCTTCCTTTGAGGCAGTTTTTGAAGATAAATAACTGTTTAATAAGGTATTGAGTTTATGAAGGAGAAATTATAAATTCAAAATACTCACTAGTCTGATTTTTTTCAAATTGTCTTCTCACATCCACAAGAGTGGCTGAGAGGACAGGAGCCCTGCTTCATCACTTTGTTTCTTAAATCAGGAAGACAAGGTCATTACCATGATGACAGCTGACCCCATTTCTCAGGCCTGAGGTGAGACAGAACATCTTGGCAGAAGGGAGTAATGAAGGAAAGCAGCTCAGGACAATACACCAGGAAGCAGAGACTTAAGCCCCAGTTCAATAAATATAAACCCAAAGGCACACCCTCACTTCCTCCAGCCACACCCTACCTGTCTACTGTTAACCACCCAGTTAATCCCTATCAGGGGATTATACACTGATTAGGTTAAAGCTCTCAGAACCCAATCATTTTACCTCTAAGGTTTTTTGCATTGTTTCACACTTGAGTTTTTTGGGGGACACCTCATATCTAAACTATAACACCGCCCATTTAAATTGCCCACTCTGAATCTATCACTTTTCGCTGTATCCTTTCTGTCCATCTTCTAAATATCCCTCAGTTTTATAAAATAAAATTTCATTACATGTTGGATTTGGTTTACTATCTAATTTGTCAAAGAATAGTCTATTCTCTCCTTGTTATGATTTGAATATATGGTGTCCCTCCAAAACTCCTGTGTAAATACAAGAATGTTTGGGGTGAAATGATTGGACTGTGAGAGCTGTAACATAATCAGTTCATCCTAGTGTGAATGGACTGACTGGGTGATAACTCTAGGCAGGGGGTGGTGTGGCTGGGGGAGGTGGGCCACTGGGGGTGTGCCCAGGGAAGAGTGCATCTTCCTGGGGACCTTCCCTTACTCTGTTTCTTGGCTGCCTGGAGCAGAGCAGAACTCGACCACGCCTTTCCACCATGGGCTGAACCTCTGAAACTGTAGGGCTAAAATAAACTGTTCCTCTCCTTAGTTGCTCTTGTTGGGTGTTTTGGTGGCAGCTGTAAAAAGCTAACATACTGCTCCTTTTACTTTTTAATTTCGCCTCACTCCTTAACCTTTTGCAATCTGTTTTTCATGAAAAAGACTTCTCTCAACAGAAAATATTTGCAGATCATATATCTGGTAAAAGTTGAATATATGGAACGTACAAAGAACTACTAAAAGTCAAAAATCCAAAGATAAATAACCCAATAGCCCTAAAAAAGAATGAAATTATGGCATTTGCTGGTAAAGGAGAATATTATGCTAAGCGAAAAAAGCCAGTCCCAAAGAACCAAAGGTCAAATGTTTTGTCTGATATGTGGATGCTAATTCACAATAAGGAGGGGGGAAGAATAGAGGTATTTTGGACTATACAAAGGGGAGTAAAGGGAGGGGGGGCTCTGGGGGTAGGAATTAACCAGAAATTTTACCCTATGTACATATATGATTACACAATCTGTGTAACTCTACATCATGTACAACCAGATGAATGAGAAGTTATATTCCATGCATATATAATATGTCAAAGTGCATTGTACTGTCATGTATGACTAATTAGAACAAAAATAAATAAATAGATAGATAAAATTTTTAAAAATCGGTCATAAACTTTGCTATGGTTTGATGTGTCCCCCAAGAGTTTATGTGTTGAAATTCAATCCTCATCAAGAGGGTGGACACCTAGTCCAACTACGGTGCTTAGAGGAGAGCCATTGGGGGTGATTAGGACTAACTAAAGTCATCTGGGTGGAGCCTCATGATTTAATCTGGGTGGCTTTCTAAGAAAGGGAAAGAGTCAGGTGTAGCAGTGCAGGCCTGTAATCCCAGCAACTCAGGAGACTGAGGCAAGAGGGTCTCAAGTTCAAGGTCATCCTGATCAACATGGTAAGACTCAATAGAAAGGATTAGAAATACAGTTCAGTGGTAAAGCTCCCCTGGGTTCAATTCACAGAACTGCAAGAGACACACACATGCACAGGTGTGCTCTCTATGTATTCCAAATGATGTCCTATGCCACCTTGGGACTCTGCCAGCAAGGAGACATTCACTAAGTTCAGCTCCAGAACCCTGAGCCAAAATAAACTTCTTATTTTTATAAAGTAGTTTGTTTTAGGCATTTTATTTTAGTAAATAAAATTAGAATAACACAGAAAGTTAGTGATGCAGGTGAGATCTGGAATTGTATTCTCAGCAACAGAAAATGCACTAACATAGACTTGAATGGATATTTCTCCATAGAAGATACACAAATGGCCGATGAGCACATAAACATATTATCAACATCCTTACACATTAAGGAAACACCAGTCAAAACCACAATAAAATACTATTTCATACCTATGAGGATATCCCCTAAAATAAGTACCAAGTATTGGTGAGAACAGGGAAAGATTAAAATGAAACCCTGGCTTTACATGACTTCATTGCTAGTGGGAAAGTATAATGGTGCAGTCACTGTGGAAAACTTGGTTCTTCATAAAACTAATACAGAATTTTCATACGATACAGCAACTCCACACCTTGTTACATAACCAATAGATCTGAAAACAACAATTTGAATAGGTATTTATGTAGCAATATTCACTACAGTATTATCCACAATAGTTAAAACATGGAAAGAATTCAAATGTCCATCAACAGATGAATGGTTAAACCCAATGTGATATATGCTTACAAGAGAATATTACTCATCATTAAAAAAGGAGTGAAGGACCGATATGCATTAACACCAATAAACCCTGAAGACATTACCTTAAGTGAAATAGGACAGACATGAAATGAGAAATATTGGGTGATCCCACTTTTATAGGAGCTTTGGAATAGGCAACTTCATAGAGACAAGACTAAGATGTTTGGTTACTAGGGCCTTGGGAATGGGGAGACTGGGGAGTTTTCACTTAATGGTTACAGAGTTTCTGTTTGGGGGGATGAAAACATTGGAAGAAAAGACAGTATTGACAGTTGTCCAACATTGGGAATGTGGTTAATGCCACTGAACTATGTACTTTGAAATAGTTAAATGACAAGTTTTGGAGATATATCCACCAGTAAATAAATAAATAAATTATTAATTAATTAAAATAAAAACTCTCCCAGGAAAATTCTTCCTGAGACAGGTCAGGGCTTTGTAGACAGACTCAAGAAAATCTGATCTGCAAAATATTCACCAGTTGCTCAGAGGCCACTTTCCCAGGGAAACCTCTCCTGACTGTTGGTTTTCAAATCCCCACTCTCTTACTTTCACAATCCTCATGTTCCTTCTTTGCTTCATTTTCCTCCAACTCATAAACCCTGCTGATGTAATGCCTATAGTCCTGCATTCTTCTTCAATGAGGATGAGTTCTGAGATGTTTTAGTCAGCTTTATCGCTACTGTGACTAAAACACCCAGTGAGAACAATATTCTAGGAGGAAAAGTTTATTTAGGGGCTCACAGTTTCAGAGGTCTCAGTCCATAGGCAGCTGGCTTCATTCCTCAGAGCTCGAGGTGAGGCTGAACATCTTGGCAGAGGAGTATGGCGGAGGGAAGTAGCTCACAGGATGATCAGGAAGCAGAGAGAGACTAAGCTCAGCTCACCAAATATACACCCCAAAGGCATGCCCCTCATGACCTACCTCCTCCAGCCACACCCTACCCGCCTTCAGTTAACACTCAGTTAATCCTATTAGGGGATCAATTTATTGATTGTGTTAAGACTCTCATAACCCAATCATTTCTCTTCTAAAACCTTGCATTGTGTCATACATGAGCTTTTGGGGAACCCCTCATATTTCAAATCATAACATGACAGCTGCATTGTTAGGTCATCTCATTGTGGAAACCTCATTGAGTGTACATGGTACCATGTCACTAGGTGATGTAATCTTATGGGTCCACTGTCATATATGTGGTCTGATGATCATGCATGTGGTCTGATGGTATTGTATTTAATGTATCCCTCCCAACTAGAATACAAGTTTTATGAAGGCAGGGACTTCTACCTGGATTTCTTCCCTCTGCTCTGTCCTCAGTGCCTAGGACTGTGTCTGACATACTGCAAGTCCTAAAATAAACATTTGTGGAGTGACAGATCAGTGGATACCTACCTACAACAAATGTGGGTAGTCCTTGAAGGACTATCTCACAGTCCTTCTTACTCAGCCGACCTTCTGATGGATGAAGGGTTCAACCCTGTCTCACAAGGTGAGGTGAGAGCACTGCTTACGATAAAACACTTAGAAGCTGGAGATGGCTGCTGAAATTGACTTTTTTTTTAAAAAAAATGTAAATCATCGTAATTGTATTTTTAAAAATATGAGCAATTCTCTTTGCCATCTAACCAGAAGCAGGCCGGGTGCCAAGGATTTTCTTGGAGCATGCCTGCGTTTTTGCTAGGGACTAAGCAAAAACAAAAACAAACAGACAAAAATAACAATTTTTATTCACAAAAATGGTAATGTTGAGAAAATGGGAAGAAGAGGTGAAGAAGGAAATCCTCCCGATGTAAATTTCTGAGGTTCCCACTGGTAGGAAAGCCTGGGTGTGTGAGCGTAGAGCCAGGGGTACTGCCATTGCTAGGTTCAGCTGTCAGTTCCTGCTCTTGAAGCTGTCTGAACCCAGGAGAGGCCTCCCAGTTGCTCAGGCTGCCCCTTTGGGCCCCTGCCTTACCGGCTTGCCTCTCCCCAGACTCTTTCTTTGAGCTCTCTTCACCAGGGCTGATAATTGCCTTGTCCCTCAATTCTGCCTCCTTGAAGAATGCAGATCCTGAGCAGCGCTTCTTTTTCTCCTTTAGGCTTCAGCTCAAGCCAATGCTGTCTTTGCATCTGTCTAATGATTCCATTTGAAAAGGATTAGTTGTGTTCCCAGTGCAAAACCGTAGGCATTCAAGAGGTCCAAGAAGACAGAGAGCTGCTGACCCTCCACGGTCATTGTTACCCTGCAAAGCTCGATATAGATACCTCCTTTGCTTTGAAATCTGTCCTGAGTGTCCCCATTGAGACTCTGCAGTCATCTGTGCACTCCTCTATAGAGCTAAATGATCCCAAGTCAGTGTCTTTTCTGTTACGTGAATCCCTCTAGAATAAAAAACATGTTTAGGTAGTTTGTACCCCTGACCCTAGCTTCCTGCCTGTGATAATCAGTATAAATTTGTTGAACTTCTCTAATTATCTCTGCCTATCTGCCATCTCTTTTGCTCTATCCGCCTTCCTCCATCCTTTCTCCTGTCCATCCAGCTTCCCTCCATCTTTCCCTTCTTCTCTTGACCTTCCTACTTTGCCGCCTAAATCTAAAATTTTTAATGGACTCTTCAGAAGTTGAACATGACAATAGATATCAGAATGTGTTCACTTTCCCAGTCTTCCTCCTTCCATCCTCAGTCTATGGCTAATGTTTAACCAGATATCTGGGCATCCCATAGCTCAGTCAAGTTGACACAAAAATTAACCATCACAGATCCACAAGAAAGCTAATGCTCTAAGGAACATTTCCAATGTCATCAACTGATGAAAGGTGGCTGGTGTGTTGCTTTAGTCAGCTTTTTAACTGCCGTGTCTAAAAGACCTGACAAGAACAATTTTAGAGTAGGAAAAATTCATTTGGGAGTTCATGGTTTCAGAAGTCTCAGTCAATAGACAGCAGGCTCCATTCCTCAGGGCTCAAGGTGAGGCAGAACATCATGGCAGAAGAGTGTGGCAGAAAAGAAGTTCAGATGATGATCAGGAAGCAGAGAGAGACTCTGATCACCAGATACAAAATATATACCCCAAAGGCAGGCCCCCAATGCTCACCTCCTCTGGCCATACCCTACCTGCCTTCAGTTTCCACTTATTTAATCTCCATCAGGGGATTACTTCACTGATTGGGTTAAAGCCATCATAACCAAATCATTTCATCTCCGAATGCTCTTGCATTGGCTCACACATGAGCTTTTGGGGGACATATCATATCAGAAGCATAACAAATGTCTAAGAACTGATTTTAAATTGCCAACGCCTTTTTTTTTTTAGTTCTTCCTTCCTCCTATTTATACGTGTTGGGTATTATTTGAGTTTGTCCTCCAAGCATACATGTGCTGGAAGCTTGGTCCTCAGTGTGGTGATATGAGAGGCAGAGAGGTGGGAGCCTAGCGGGGAGATCTTGGTCTTCAAAGAGTACTGGTCTCCGAAGGAATTGATGTAGTTCTTGTAAGTCTCAGCTTAGCTCTTGCAAGAGGAATACTATAAAGAGTAAACCTGCCTCCCAAATGGCTCTCTGGCTTCTTGTTTTCTCCTGAGATTTCTTCCTCTCACACACTCTTCCACCATGATGCCATCTTCCATGCTCTGGTGTATCCAGGAAAGCCTTTACAATGACTGAACATGCCAGGATGCCTGATCTTGGACTTTCAATCTCCAAAACTGTGAGCTAAATAAACCTGTTTTCTTTATGCATTACCCAGCTTTGGGTTTTCCTGTAGCAATGGAAACTAGACAAATACACCCCCCTAAACATATTTTACCTTATGCTGTTTTCAACTCTTTACCAAAATCAATGGTTCTTTACCAGGGAACACAAATTCATTAAAATCCAACACAATTTTTTTTTGTGTGTGTATGCATGGGCATGTGTGTTTCTGTGTATACAAGGGTGTGTATGTTCATTGTGTGGATAGAGGGTCCAAAGAATCTGTGAGTATTGTCTGTCTCCACCCCTCCCCAAAGAAGCTAAGGACTTCAGATCTAGATATTTTATTTTATTATGATATAAAAGGGGGAATTTATTATTTGTAAAATAAGTACAAAGTCATGGGAAAAGAAACACCATTAAAAATGTATCTACAGTCATCAAAGTGCTCACCTACCCATAGGTGAGGCTTCACTCTTGTCATCAGTGGCAGGAGCCAGCTTCAATGTATCAGAATATCAAATCCACAGTTGAGATAACTGCACACAGCGATGATAAGCTGTGCCCTACATTCCAGGAAATGTGCAATACTCTGAACACGATGACAGCTTTGGGGTTTTATCCAGAAACAAATTATCTTGGTTTGTCACTGCCTTGTGGAAGTTCAAGTTTCTTAGCGTATGCAGCCTTGAAAGCCAATTCTTATTGGAAAATAAGTGTCCGTGGTTGCCTCAGACAAACGAGGACATTCACTAGACGTGTGTTCGATGCACATGATAACATAAAGAATGAATTTATATTATTGATACAATATTATAGCAAAAATAATATTGTATCAATAATATACAATGTGTCTTCCCTGATGCAATGAAGGGTAGGTTGGGCCAATGTTCCAGTGTTGAATAAAGCACCCCTGTGTTCAATCCCCAGTACCCAAAGAAAAAAAAATCCCCTCAATGCCTTACCTATGATGAGTGCTTTGAAGACTGCGGCAGCATGTTAAATAGATTTTATCTTTTCTTATGTTTTTGCAGAAATTTTATAAAAAAAAAATAAATTTGTCTTTCTAGAATATACTGCTATAATTCAACTTTTATCTCAGTGGCAGCCTAAGAAACCATCTTGGACAATTGTGAATAATGATCCTGTAGGCATGGTACTCAGTGGTTTATGTCGCCACTGGCATCTCATTCCACAGGGACTTCCACATACCATGCCCACAACCTCATCCTCACCCCCAGCAGCTGGTCATTAGCTATTCAGAACTTTAATTAAAAGGAGCCCCAGACATAAGCTCACAAGCTCTCTTTAGGGGATAATCTTATCTCTCGGTGGCTAGCAGAGGAAAGATAGGGACTGTTCATGCCAAATGAAGGTTCCTTTCTGTCATTAAAAGTGTGCAGTTAAAGAAGGTCATGGAGGAAAGTAGGCCTTCACTTTCAAGCAATACCAGAGAAATCCTTCTCATACAGTGATACCAGAGGATGGCTCTCTAGCCACAGTTTGCTGATAAAGTGGGAGGATCTGAGCTGAACTGTTAGGGGCCTTGGAATGGGGCCCCACTCCCACTAACCAATTAAGTCATCTCTGGTAGTCTTTTAACTTCTAAACATAATACCACTGATTATCTATGTTATCACATTGTATCCTCCAAACAGACTTTTGATAAAGATGCATTGACTACATTGTATAGAGGAGGAAACTCATAGCTTGAGTTTAGATAATTGGCCCAAAATCCTATAACTAATACCTAGGGAGAGGCTTCAATCTGACCTCAAAATTTAGATCTTAATCTATGGTTTTCTAGTGCCTCTTCCCAAGGGATAATCAACATTCATATTTCTGGATTGTTTTTTTTTTTGTGTGTGTGTGTGTGTGTGCATGCACATGTGCATATTTTCCAAGCAAATGGAATAAGACCTATTTTTTTGTGTGTATATGCTTAACGATTGCTGTACTGGACTAAATAAAACCTTTTATAGAAATCTAAATGAGGAAAGTATTACCCTGTATTCATCAGAGTTCAGCAAAGAAACATAACCCAATAGAAAATATATAGATGTAGATATTTATTGTAAGGAATTGGCATGCAGGATTTTGGAAGCTAAGTTCCAGGAGCTGCAGTTGACAAGCTGGAGATAATGGAGAGAAAGTGTAAGTTTCAGTAAAAGTACAAGTCCAAAACCAGGAGACGACCAAAGTCTCAGCTTGAAGAAAATCAAGCAAAGAAACAACAAATTTTTTCTTAACCATTTTGTTATTTTTTGTTGTTGTTGTTGGGGGGCGGAGGCATGGGGAATTAAACCCCCGAGTGCTTAACTACTGAACCATATCCCCAATCCTTGTTATTCTTATTTTGAGATATAACTTGCTAATTTGCTTAGGGCCTCGCTAATTTGCTAAGGTTGGATTTGAATATGCAATCCTCCTGCCTCAGCCTCCCAAACTGCCAGGATTATTGGCATGCACCACTATGCTTGACTTAGCTATTTTGTTCTATTCTGGCCTTTAGCAGACTATATGAGGAAGGAGAATCTAATAAACCTAACAATTCAAATGTGAATGTTATCAAGAAAGTGTGAAGAGCAATGACAGAGAAAGGGAGAGCAGAGATTGGGGTCTCTAATGACCTCATAGCTGTGGCATGCTTGGTGCCTGGGAAAGTTTCTGTACAAAGGTGCAGGATGCCTAGCTACAGGGGTAATGCCCTCCATGAGGATGCTCTGTGCCAGAATCTTATCAGCCTCAACCTTGATCTCAGGTACACAGCTCCTGGGAATAAAGGATCGCTCTTACCAGACAACTACAATATTTCACTAGCTCCACTACTCCTGAAATTGTGCACCTAATAGTAACTTCAAACAATGGACTTTCTTGAGAGCTACACATTGCAACTGTAGAATGTAACTATGAGGCATTGAAGAATCACCAACATGTACCTACTTCAATGATATCAGAAAGAGATGGAAACAGCAGTAACCAACTCATATATATAACTCATATATATAATCTCCTCATGGTCTCACCAGTTGCCTACTATACATATACCTCAACTATGCAAATTTTATTCCAATACTTCCTCTAAGATGGAGTTAAGTAGACCATATGTTACTCTGTACCTAATTATTTTTAATTGAATTTTCAGCTTCTCACTATATTATTAACATATAGCTGGGGCAACTAGGAGTAATGCCAGCATTGCTCCAACTTCGCCAAAATCTTCAACACAGTTGGAGCTGTTGGTATCCAACCATGTTCTTGGCTCTGACTTGTGGCCAGAGAAATTTAAATATTTCATCATGTTTTTCTATTTTTGTGAGTTTCCACAATACCTTCAGTTAATTTACTGATAATTCCTTCTGTTTTTACTAACTTGACCCATTATATTTACCTTCTCCAATGCAAGAGCATTCCCTCTGTTATTAAACTTAAGGGTTTGACCTTCACCTTCTTCATTTGGAAAGTCAGGATAGTAATACCTGAGCTTCTTGTTTCATGGGCTCATGAAACATGCATGTAGTACCTTGAATTTCCCTACATTTTTTTTGCTTAATTTAATTTTTGCTTAATTTAAAGTCAAATTCTTATTGCAAACCTAGAAAGTTATAGAACACCAAACTTGTGATTTTTATTCCTTTATAAAAAACAAATACTTTTCATTGTTTTTTCTTAGTATTTATTTTGTTATTTGTCTTTATATTATCAAAAACCATTCTTTTAAAGAGTCAGACTAGGTAAGTTCTCTACAGGACCCATGAGTCAGTTTGCAGGGTTTGTATGTGTCCTCTATTTTCTGTAGAATTGTTTTTACCCTATAATCACTGTCCAGCCTTGTCTGGCATCCTCAACAATAGAATCTCTTTAATTCAGTCTTTCTAGACAGTAAACTTCTTGTCTTTTGCAGGATGGGGAGAACTGTGCACAGAAATGTAAGGTCCTAATGGTCCAAATGAGGCATGTGGTTCTAACCTGACTTGCTACTTGTTTTACAAATAAAGTTTTACTGAAGCACAGTTATGCCCAGTCATTTAAGTATTGTCTAGGGCCACTTTCATATGGAAATAGCAGAGTTGAAGAGTCACCACAGTCATGTAGTAGCGTAGTCTGGCCACCTGCAAGCTGAAGGTTTTTGCTCCCCTAAACTCATCTCGTAAATGAAATCACCAATGTGATAGCATGAGAATATGAGATTTTTGAGGCATGATCATATCATGAAGGCAGAATCCTCATGAGTGGCATTGCTGCCTTTTACAAGAGGTCCCAGAAGAGCTGGCTTGTCACTCTTCTAACATGTGAGGTTTCACTGAGAAGACAGCTATCATTAGATACTGAATCTTTCAGTGCCTTGACCTTGGACTTTCCAGGCTTTGGAGCCAAGAAAAATAAATTTCTGTCATTTATAAGCCACTAAGTTTATGATATTTTGTTACAGCAACTTGAACTAAGACATGGTCCTTTACAAAGGTTGCCAACCAATCCCTAAACTATTCTTATATGCTTTCAATCAATTCCTCTATTTCTAACTCATCCTGTGTTACCAACTTCAGAATTACCTGGAGTCTTCTATTCTTTAAGTTTTTTTTTTTTTAGAAATCTGCAGTACAGTTTGAATCAGCTTTCTTCTTACCAGTATTTCCCTGCTATGTCCACCGAGTTTTAGTTTTCTACTTCTGATATGTCAGTTACTGCTTACTCATCTGAATTATATTTGCCAAAACTATGTTGATCTCCTCACTGTTATTTTAACTCACATTCTACCCTTAAAGATTTCTTTTTTGCATCTTTTCTTGACTTGGTGTCATTTTAGTGGGATTAGAAAATTTATTAGTCATTATTTTACAGGAAATCATAAGCCACTCAAGGTATTTCAAGCAGGAAAGAATTTAATTTAGGGTCTATATAGATGTTTAGGACACTGTGGGAAGCGCTGAAATTTCAAAGATAAGTAAAACCTCTGCTTCTTTGCAGGTTCCCCATTAGTCATTGGAGTCAGAAAGTTACAGGAACCAGCACTGATCAGTAATGTCTAGGACACTGAATCAGATGCAAAACTTTAGACTACCTTGGAGACACCCACAGACCTCAGTTTCATGGGGGCTGCACCTCTGCAAATTCTTGCCAAGAAAACAGGAAAATCGCATCTTCCTCTCTTCTACTTTGTACTCAGCATCACTTCAAAACCTAGAAACACTCTAGCAAGGGATTCTGGGAAATGTGCTCCCAGGTTCTAGCCTCTGGCAGAGGGAAAGAAGGGAAAATCACTGTGTCACCAACAATCTAGCCCAAAAGAAGCAAGCAGAGATAGACAAGGGATTTTAATCTATTGTGTTTAACTTTTCAACCTCCAATTTTTTCCTCTGTGGTTTCTGTGAAGCCACTCCTGCCTAGCAAACGGAACATGGCGCTCTGAGTTCACAGATATGGGATGGACACTTACTGTAGTTTGACCTTGGGCAAATCATTTCCCTTGAACAAATGGAGAGAAAGACAGACAAAAATAGAAATTTACCTTTTAAGTGCTGTGAAGAGAATAAGAGAGTATGTGTTGTTGCATGTTTAGTAAACTGTAAAATGCCACATAAATAGAAAATATACCTATGTAGGCAAATTAATTTTGGCTTATTTCTGACACCAAAGAATAGCAATGTATGTCTCCAGGGAATGCATCTACTTGTCAATCTTAACCCAGAGTTCTTTTCATCTATCCTTTTTTTATTTAAAAAAAAAGAGAAAGAAACAGAAAGAAAAGCTATTTCAAAACCTAAACGTAGCAAAATGTCACTATTGTACTACATTTATTTCATTCTTCATCAGCCTATGGCAGGTGTTCTGGCAGTATTCAGCTCTAGGACTTGAAGAAGAGTGGCCCAGAGTCTACTTTCTATTCCACAGTCTTGTTTTCGCATAGAGGCCTCCCAATTACAAGAGGTAATTTTTATTTCTATAATTCCAGTGGAAATTTCTTACTGGAAGTATCAATCTCAAATATTAAGTATGTTTTAACAGCCCCAAATGAAATCTCTTAGTATCTGTAGTAAAATAATAAAATAAGTACTTTCACTAATTGGAAAATGGTTTCATTCTTCTTTTATTCAATATTAGTTCTTCTGCCTTGATTACAGTTATTTGGAAATTAAAGTGTATTGAAATATGCAGGAAGGTCATGGCCAGCAGAGATGAGATTGTGTTTTGTGTTTGCTCCTTTTTAGAAGGAGGGGGCTGAACATCACAGAATCATAGGAGGTGAATTCTCTTAGAAGGTTGGAGATAGAAGAGTCAAACCATTGAAAGTAAATTTATGTCAATGTGTAGGCAGAAGGTCATCAATCCATTGCCCAAATGAGGGTGTATTCAGATCTTGTGTGCTTTGTCAACTTAAAAGGAAACACTGTTTAAATGCTGGGAAAATAGCAGAAAAGGAGTATAGTAATTCTGGGCTCACAAGGGGACAAATGTTGCAGGCAATTCTGACACAGAGAGAGCTTCCAGGAAGACTTATGCCCCAGGACAGGGCTTCTCAATGGATGTTTCATAGACCCTTGGTAATAGCAGATACAAGAGGTCAAAACTATTTTAATAATATAGTAAGGCATTATTTGCCTTTTTAAAAAAATAGTGCTGACATTTGCCCCTAAGTAACATTTGACCCAATGATGGGTCCAACTGAGCGTGAATCAAGGAAGTGACACCAAATTACTTGAGTTACGATATGCTTCACAGCCACACTCTCACATTAAAAAAAAAAAAAAAAAGTTTCATTAAGAATTTTTATGATGAGGTAATAAGAATTAATATCTTTATTAAATCTTGACCCTTGAGTATGTCTTTTTAGTATTCTGTGTGACTAAATGGAACATACCTACATAACCTAACTCAAATTCCAATGGACAGTTACCTGAAGGAAGAGTCATCTAAAGATTTGAGGTACCAGTTGAACTAGTCACTTTTCTCATGAAACACCATTTTAACTTAAAAGAATAACTGACAGATAAGATATAGTTACATTGACTTAGGTACTTGATGGATATTTTCTTAAAAATGAATGACTCTAAGGACTTTCTTGGTCTTAGCAGTAAACCCATAGCCATTTTCCAGCAGTCTCTCGGTCTTTGGTTACCCTAAGTGAACCTGTCATTTCAAGGAAGCACAGACTGTATTCTTATTGATGATACTATTTAAACTCCTAAGGAAAAATTGGAATTTTGGAAGTTGTATTGACCACCATGAGATTTGAAAACCTCCCAAATGTGAATGAATTTTCTGACAAGATGAAGGTAATCTTCATAAAATTTAAATGTTGTGTTGCATAATGAAATGTGTCAACATTTGGAAGATCTGCAAAGCTCAGTGAACCAATATCTTCCAAATGACCAGTGCATGACGTTCCAAGGTCTTGCATGGATAAAAGACTAATTTAAAGTACAAGATGGGTCTATGAATTTTAATGTGATGGAGCACAAAGAGTTTACTGATATGGTTTCAGTTTCTACATTGCAACTAACCATTAAGAAACCACCACTTTTTGAGTTTGATAGAGTATCAAGGAAGAATATCTACAATTATCTGAAAAAGCAATTAAAGGTCTGTCGTTTTCCAGTGATGTGTCTGTGAGGTAGGATTTTCTGCAACTAAAACAGCAAATCATGACAAAGTGTCTATAGACAAAGATACAAGAATCTGTCTCTTACTAAGCCAATGGTAACAAAAGGTTTATAAAAATGCAAAAGCAAAAATAAATGATACTTTTCTTACTCAATTTTATATTACTTTGGAAAATATACATATTTTATAAAAGTATATTATTTATGGTAACAGTGGCTTTATATATATATATATATATTAATCAATATTAATTAGGGAAATATCTATTTCTTCTGACAGTCTCTACTTCATTTTCTTCCTAATTATTTAGTGTCTAACATCAGTAATGACCTTCTTGTTGCTTCCTTTTAAGTATTTATAGTTCGCCTATTAAACATCATATAATGGTGAAGCATATGGATTGTGGAATCAAACACCCTATGTTGTAATCCTGACTCAGTGAATTTTGGAATTTTTTTCTGTCAATATTCATATCTTAAAATAGGAGTAATGATTGTACTTAGTTATAGTGTAGAGATTAAATGAAACACACAGAGTGCTTAGGATATAGTGAATGCTATAAAAATATTAGGTGTAATAAACTATTTGGTGTACGTAACTTTCGGAGATGCTATGTTTTGGATATGGTTTGAATGCCAGAAGCTTTGTCCTCAGTGTGGTGGTGTTGAAGTGGTGAAACCTAGAAGAGGTGGAGTCCAAGTGGAAGGTAATTAGATCTTGGGGACTTCACTTACAGAAGAGATTGATGTTGGGCCCAGAGAGTAGATTAATTCCTTGAATATGAGTTGTTATAAGGGAGCCTGGCACCTGCCCCAAGTCCCTATTCTGCATCTGACCTACCCAATCTCACAGGATCTCCTGCCATTGTGAGGCCATTCCTGATGAGGCAAGCTGAACTCTTGAACCTCCAGATTTGTGAGCTGAAGAAATATCTTTTCTTTATAAAGTACCAAACCTCAAGTATTTTGTTATATAACACTACAAAATGGACTAAGGAAAGAAGAAACTGGTTCTGTTAATTTTTGATTCCTTCATCCATTACACAGAACCTGGTATGGAATAAAAATAAAATAAGTGCTTGATGAATAATAATACCACTACTTACAGAATTTTAAAATTTATAGCATATATTCACATATATTTGCTCATCAGATTCTTTCAACATCTTATTAGAGAACCAGAGCAGAAATTGTGTCTTTTTTTCTCCTTGAAGATGAGAGAGAAAATAAATAAAATACAGCAAAATAAAATTAAGCACTTTCCCAAGATTATACAGGAATATAAGTGACAGAGTTGGAACTAAGACCCTGATTTTGGCCAATGACCTAACATCCCATATAGCATTACCCGAAAGACAGACTACAGAAAACATTGAGACATCCTAATTTTTGACCCAACAGCTCTGCCTAAAAGAAAAATTCTTTCAATGAGAAAAATAATCTGGCTTTTAATTTCTTAAATGCGTATTGTTTTCCCAAGATAGAAGAGCCATCTAAAATCAGAATTATTTTAAACAATAAGAGTAAACAGTTTCAAGATGGTGTTTGTTTCTGAACAAAGAATGACAATTTGAATTTCATTTGTCATGCTAGGCAGAAAGGCATAAAAGATGAATTACAGTCTTATTCTCTGAGTATAAATGGAATCTCCCAAATCAAACGGCTCTTTTGAATTCTATGAAGAAATTCAGAAACAAATTAACCATGGAGAATATCAATAAATGTAGTTCTGGTGAGGGGTCCAGGGTAGGGTAGGTGGGAACATGGAAGAAATCACTGTGTACTGTAGAATGCCCAGATGTACATTTCTGTGCAAGGACCATTTTGCTTGGAGGCAATATCTAGCCAATATCCTGTCCCCATCTGTCCATGAATAAGGGTTCTTCACATTAGCTCATTACAGTTTGGTTGACAATAAGCTGTTTTCCTTTGATCCAAGTTAGTCCTTTCTCTGTCTTTCCAGCACTTTGTGTATTCTCTTTAAGATCTCTCTGGTCTCCATGCTCACTCATTTTCCTTGCTTTTCTGAATTCTAACCAAGGAGTTCTGCAAAACATCAGATAGAGTTGCTGTGCAGGCCATCATGCCGGATCCTGATTCTGGACTCTTCACTTTAATTATATGTACTTTTGGGGCTTGATAACACTAACTATGGCCCTTAGGTTTTTGCTTTTTTTTTTTTTTTTTTTTTGGATGTATAACACCACAGGATACCTTTTTCTGTATTAGTGGTTGGCAAACCATATCTTTTAGGCCAATTCTGGCCAGCAGCCTATTTCTGCAAATGAAGTCTTATTGGAACACAGACAAAACTCATTCAATTTAGGATTGTCTGACAAAAGCAGAGACCCTAGGTCCCACAAAACTCAAAATGTTTAATATCTGGCCTTTAAGGAAAAAAAGCAAATTTGTAGAACACGCTTCTATAGGGACACAATTCTCAGATGTGACATTTTGCTTATATTGTGCCATTTCTGGCTCTCCTTGCCTGCTCTGTCCTGAGATAACAACCCCTCAGCTGGCCATCACTGATTATCAGGTAGCAGAGGCCAATTAGCAACATTTATGTTAGCTTTTGTTTCAAGACTATTATTCTGAGAGTCATCTTGGATATTTCCTCCCTTCTGTTCCACCATCTAGATTTTTCTGCAAACTTTGAGTTCTCTGCACATTCCATTTTTAACTTTCTCATCCACCCCTAACCAGTAATTTGTATTTAAGGAGATATTGATCTTGCATAATGATTTTCTCTTGTGTTACACACCTGACAACATTCTCCTTTCTTAACCTGGCCATCAGCTGGTCGACCGACGTGTGCAAAAACTCTTGCTCTTCTCTTGTCTATGTGCAGGATTGTGGTTGTTTTCCTTTAAAAACAAGAATATTCTAGTGAGCTTGAGCCCTTCCAGCAGTGATGCATGATTTGACAGAACTTTCAGTTCTCCACCGAATTCATTATCTATAGCTGTGTGAAAAATTACCCCCAAACTCAGTGGCTTTGAACAACAGCATATATTATCTCACAGTGCCTGTGAGTCAGGAGTCCAGGTGTGGGCTTGGCTGGGTCCTCTGGCTCAGGATCACTCACAAGCGGCAATCAAAGTGTCGGTCTGAGTTGTAGTCATCTCAAGGCTCTCTACTGGGGAAAGAGCTACTTCCAAGCTCCCTCACGTGGTGGTTGGCAGGATGCAGTTCCTCCTTGGATGTTGGCTGGAGGCCACCCTCAACTCCTGCCACTGAAGCCTCTCCATAGGCAGCTCCCAACATGGCAGCTGGCTTCATCAAAATGAGCAAGAAGGAACTATCAGAGAGAGTGCGACCGACCTGGACAGAAGTCACCACTTCTTTGTAAACTAATCTTGGAAGTAACATCCTGTGCTTTCTGCCATGTTCTATTCATTAGAATTGAGTCACTATACTCAAGGGGAGGAGATAACACAAAGGCATGAAAACCAGGAGGTGGGGATAATTAGGGACCATCTCAGAAACTGCCTACCCTAGCCACCTTCCAGTATAAATAGGTGCCTACAGCCTTTAGCTTTCCTCCAGTCTCTGATCCCTTTCTTGCTCTTCTTATGCTATTCAGAGCCAAGATCAAATGCCTGGCACTCTTAACATCCACGCTGGAGCCTTTTCTATTTCCACGAGCTGCAGTCAGGCTAATATTTCATTCCATCAGCTGAGCCATTATGCCAAGGGGTTGTTGTGCATTATTTCCCTTCGGATTTTGGAGACATTTAATGTTTAAGTAAGTTATGGCTAGAGCTAAAAGCACATTCATTGCCCCCCATTGGAGAACTGAGCTACAAATACTGCTAAAATAAATGCTGCAACGTTAGTATCATTTTCATTAGGTGTTGCTTTGTGAGCAAGAGTAGATCTTCTGTTATGTGCATCCTTTTGCATTTTTTAAGTTACATGTATTAGATTGCTTTTTACCCGTAGCAAAACTGAAAGATCTCTCTGTGTGGAAATGTGTCTCTGCAAAAAACAAAGATTTTATTTGAAAGTAATATTGTGGAGAAAGTAATGCTTCTGATAGAGCCATTTGTGTACATTCAGTGTGTTCAGCATGATGAAATGAAGATTAATTTTGCTTCAGCCTAAGCCAAAAATAATACCAATGTTCTTTCCATGCATCACTTCCCCTAGAACCATGCAATAAGCACCCCCAATCTGCACATGCTCCATGCTATCTCATAACTGACTTCAAGGGCCAGTCTGAGCTCATATTAATGCCTGTTTCCAATTCCTAGGACACCTCTAATAGTCTCCTTATGATGCATTAGCCCTTCTGCTGCAGCCCCCAAAGCAGAGGAATAAGAGGAACTCAGCTCAGGGCTATAAAAAAAAAAAAAAAAAAAAGAGCTTCCAAAATGTCTTGACCTGCCAAATGAAAGAGAATTTTAAAAAAATAAATAAATAAGGATTGCAATAAGCTGGTTCCCTTCATCACAGAGAACTCCCTCCACTCTCCCAACCTAATTAGTGTAATTTGTGTTTAAGGAGATATTGATTTTGCAGAATGGTTTTCTCTTGTATTACACACATGACAACATTCTCCTCACTTAACCTGGGCAACAATCTGGTGGAGTGATGTGCTAAATCTCTTGTTCAGAAGTCTACCCTGGCATCGATGTTTCAGGGAGAGAGGAGTTCAAATTGCTGCTGATGGTGTTATTGAATACATAAATAAACCAAGAAAATAGCAGAGGGCCAGGGAAGGAAGGGCTGCATTTGTCTGACCTTGTTAAAAGTGTTGAGCTGTGGGACTTTGCTTCTGCAATGAAAATGAGTTTTGCTGGTTTTTTCCTCTGGCTGGAGGCCCCCCCCCCCCCCCCCGTGCTCTCTGAGTGATAACTCTGGCCCATCCCAGGGACAGGTAGAATTGAAAAGTCTTTTGATTTCCATAGGCTTAAGCCAAACCCCTCCAAACAAGCTATTCCAGAGCTGAGCTGGAGCAGGGCTAATGCTGCGGTTGGCAGCTCATGCGCGGCTCCTTGTTGGCGAGCCCAGCGTCGCTCTTATCCACTTCAGCTGTCTTTTAAAAGCCTCCTTCTCACAAAAGACAGAGCCGATCTCAAGGGCCTGGGAAAATAGAAAATTTTCACACTGTGATGGGAAACACTGTCAAGAACTGAAACTCCAGTGAAGCATCAGGCACCCGTGTGTGGTCACAGACACGGTGAGGGAATCGGGCTGGGAGAAAGAGCAGCCTAAAAATTAACATAGAGAGGTAAGCTGGAATGACAATATCTAAGAAGCAACCAGGACCCACTCCCTCTTCCGAGAGTGCACAGCCAGTTTTTTCTTGTCATTTGCTAACTCTGGTAGATATTTCTTCCCCTTCCATTGTCCTCCAATGGGGTCTTCAGATGAGGGTGTAACTTCAGGCCAATGAGGCCCTTGACATTTTTGCCAGAAGTCAAAAAGTATATTGACTTGCTCCTTTGGAAGATTAATATAAAGGTTGCAATTCTGATATTGCTTTGTTATTTGGTTTCTAGTAGGTATTGAATCTTATCAAAGCCATAGCTTTAAGAAAGAGCATCATGTGAAATCATTGTACCACCATTTTTTTTTGCATTGCTATCTATCTATCCCTCTTGAAAGATTGACAGATCACATGCATCCAGCTATGTATTTATGAAGTCCTTATCACCAAGGCACCTCAAACCTGGAAAGATAGAGAAGATGGCCTTTATACCCCCACACACCAGGGAGTGAGTCTGGGTTGACCTAGCTGATGGTGAGAAAGTCAGAGTTGAGCTTATTTTTTGATGGTTGGTCTTTACATTGATATTAGCTTATATTAAAAAGTAGGTTGCGAAAGAGTATTAATATACATGACAATGCACCACCCAGAAAAGTGGTTTTGAGCTTTTAAATATTCTGGGACCTGTCTTCCAACAGAAATTGCAATTTCATTAGCATTTATGACTAGCTTTCCAGGGATGTTTGCCAAAGGGATGAAAGCAGAAAACAAAACAAAACAAAAAACAGCATCAGCCCTTCCACAGGCCCACACAAAGGTGCTAATTAGTGATGGTTTTCCTCTATGGGCAATGGCTCTGGATGCTGAGAGTTGTGACCGTAGACCTATTTCTATTCTGCCTAGGAAAACAACAAACATGTTAAATGAAATGGTAATTTTACTTTCTGGAGATTGTGTCATCTAATGGCTTCCAAGCATATGAGGAGTTATTAGGGAGAGGATTATAAGAAGTCGTTTTCTACACAGGAAATTAGTCCCTGTCTAGGTAAGGTGAGCCTGAATTTTCCAATAGTAAGACCGTTTCAATATAAAATAGATCATACAGAGGGAGGTGAGAGCAATAGTCCTGTGATAATTGCTTTTCAAACTTAATGTGTTACTTCCTAAAACTAATCCATGATAACTTTATTCAAAACTTCTAATGCTCTAGGTAGAATCTGAAGTGAATCAACCAATTCTAGCAAGAAGCATTTATTAAATACTAGCCCTTTTGCTGCCACATCCCATTCCTTTTTATCTCATCCCACTCTCCTAGAAATGGTGGGAGGAAGGCACTGTTATCCTCATTTTTCAGATGGAGAAGATAAGGGCCAGTGAGGTTGAATCACTTCCAAAGTCATGTAGGTAAAATCTGACCAAAGCCAGGATTTAAACCAAAGACTTTGATCTTCCAAACCTTCCTTCTCTATCAATCTGAAAGAGGCATGAAGATAACACTGGACCTCAGCCTTTGCCCTGGGGCCTTGGCAGGATCCTTATTGTCTGAATGAATAAAACCCTATTCAGTTCTGTTGAGCAATTTATCAGTGGGTTCATTTGATATCTAAATTTGCCATCCCACCTGATACTGTGAGAACAGTTCCAGGAATCTTCAGAACAGAACCATTCATTCAATAAATAATTATTGGGCACCTGCTCTATGTGAAATATAGCTAGTTGATGAGTCTTGGAAAAAGAGGCTTTTCCGCTGGTGCTCTCTTCCTCTTTACCAGGGGGCCAGGGCTTCTGGGAAATTAAGTTCATATTTGTAAGTGTAAAAGGAAGAAAGGAATAAACAGAATTTGAGAAAGAGCTATGGCTTTGAAGAAGAGAGAAGCTGGGTTCCCCTGTTCACTGCAGCATATTCACAACAGTCAAGATATGGTATCAACCTAAGCGACCAACAGGAGAATGACAGATGAAGAAATTGTGGCTTATGTACATACTGGAATACTATTCAATCTTTAAAAAGAAGGAAATTCTATCATTTGTAGCAACATGGATGAACCTGAAAGGCATAATGTTAAGTGAAATAAGCCAGGCACAGAAAGATAAATACTGCATGATCTCACTTACATATGGAAACTGTAAAAGTTTAATTCATAGAAGTTAAGAAGAGACTGGTGGTTACCAGGGGGGAAGGAGGAAGAAGGAAATACTGATTAAGAGATACATAATTTCATATATGACAGGATGAATTCAAGAAATCTGTTGTACTACATGGTGACTATGGTCATGGTAAATACAGTACTTTAGTATTAAAATTCTAAGACAGTAGATTTTGCAATATTCTCACCATAAAATAAGATTTTTGAGGTAATGCATATGCTAATCAGCTTTATTTAGCCATTCCACAAAGTATGGGTATATCCATACTTCATGTTGCATACCATAAATACGCATAATTTTTGTCCATTTAAAAGCATAAGTAAAGAATTGGGTCATTTAAAAACAAAACCAGGAGTGGGTTAGACCTTTGAAAAATATATGAGCAATTAGCTATCATTTGAATTTTGAAAAGGGCAAATTTAGAAAAGGGCACAAGACATGTTGTGCACTGGACTGGGAGCACACTCTGCTCTAAGTGATGGTTTAGGATGGCATAGAAAACCAGAGTCCTAGATGTTCACATTCCATTAGGGAGGATAGCACTGTAAAGAGTTATTGAGGCCAATCCAGGAGTTTCCTTTGAAGCAGACATTAAGAATGAGGCCATACACTTTACAATCCATTTCCTAGGATCTGAGTCAGATGAAGCCCCCTTGGTTTTCTTTTAAATAGGGTTTGGTTTGCAAATTATTCATCATTTTTACAACAAGAAGAAAGAACACTGATGAGGTTCTTTCAATGTAGATTCCACGGTCACATTTGGTTGCAATGTGAGAAGCTGGAAGAAAAGACATGGATAAGGGGTGATAAGATATGGAAGAGGATCCTAAAGAAAGGTCCTGAATTAAGCAGTGGAGAAAGAGCACTTACTTGGTGATGTACCTAGAAAGTTGCAGAAATGCTTTGGGCCCTGATCTATTTATTAGGTTCCTGAGCTGCTTTTAGATTCCCAAGCAAAGTAGAAGAGTTCAACTGAATTTCCAGAGATCTCATTATCTCTTGAAAACCACGAAATAACTGCTATACATCATTCACAAAAAGGGATGTTGGCGAACTTGGCTGTTATCTGCTTTCCTGATTTGCAATTTCCAGAAATTTCCCACTATTTCTTCTCTCTCAGCACCTTCATCCCATGCTGTAAGGCAGAGAGGAAAGTAATAATACACTCCCTAGATATCATACTCTATCCCACCACCCGGCTCACTGCCCGTGAGTCGTACACTTTGATTTAGGCCTATTTTGCTGCTGTAAACCACCTTTTGAATTCTGAGTTTTGTATTCCACCTTACCCTTCTGATCCTGTCACATGGAAACCCAAGGAACCACTTTGAGGAATTTTTAGAACAGAGGAAGAGGAAGAGCAGATTCATAAGGCCAGACTCACCAATGGGGAAGAGTAGGGAGGGGGAGGCAGGTTGAGAGCATCTATAAATTAATATTTTTTGTTCCTCTATAAGAGGATGCAGGCTGAATCCCAAACAGAAAGTAAAATATTCAACCCCATTGAATCCCTGGGTAATGCAACTTATTGCCTCTAGAGCCAATGGAACCATGTGACTTTCCCATGGAAATTTCAGTGCAGCCATAGAATACTCGAACTTGGGATTCCCACCATTAGAGGGCTCAGCTTTGAGACTTTGGGGTGACCATTGCTGATGTCCAGAGGTTCTAAAACAAAAGCTAATGCAGGTGGACTCTTAGGAAGAAGCAGTCCTGCCTAGAGCCCACAAGAAGTTACCCTTGATTAAACAGTCAGTGATGTCATCACAAAAGAGGGTGGGGGAATCACCAAGGAGCAGTAGTCTGTTTTTAAGGGAAATTGCTTTCCAGTTAAATGTTTCTGGGATCCTATCAATTATCCTATAAGCACAGCAATTTAAATTGCCTGCTCATATCCTTGGAAAGAAAGGATGGAATCGCTGTTTCTGTCACAACTCAAAAGGTAAAAAGTCATTCACTCATTAACCATTCAACAAATATTTAATAGTGCATACTATAATTATTATGCCCTAGAGCTTAGCAAATGAAATATAGCGATAAGCAGATATGCTTTGCCCCTTAGCCTCATCAAGTTTAGCATTTAGCCAGGAAGTTACAAAACATACAATTACAAGATCTGATTATTACCATATGGAAGCCAAAGGGTCAGGGGATGGGGAGTTAGTCTTGAGTTCACAAAGCCTCCCCCACCACAAGTTTAAGTTGAGCATTTAAGTTGAGCTTTAAGTGAACCTGTGAAGAATGGGCAAGAAAGTTCCAGGCAGAGGGTCCAACCTCTTGACCTTTCGTGGGGATTTTGTTCTTTGGTAATGCTTTCTCCCCAGGATCACAAGGGGTAGGGACCTCGTGGGAGATGGAGAACTCTCTCCCAGGGCAGCTAGCATATGTAATTCAAATGCAATTTCTGTCGATATCCTCCCCCTTTGTACTTTAATTAATGTGTGTCAAACACTCCTCTATCTTCTGCTCAGATCTGTGTCTATGCTCATCAGTTCTGGGACGCTTCCAAAATGGTGATAGGCAGATTTCCAAGAAAAGAGTCATTTTTTGTTGTTTTTCTTTCCCTCCCCTCTTCCATTTGCCATGGCCTCTTGCCATGTACAGTTTCACAAATGGACACAAACCAATCAATCACCCTTATAAAAATGTCAAAATTCATCCTTCCCTACTGTGAAATGAATACACTGACCTTAACACAAATGTAGAAATAAATTAAAAAAGAAATCTATCTCCACCACGGACCCCTGACTGACACACTTAGATTTCCACACTTTTCAGTTTGACAAGGCTGACATTGCTGAGGAAGAATTTTTTTTTTCTTTTTCTTTTTTTTTTTCCTTTTTAATGCTGGAAGCAGATAAATATTATTGCCCAAAATTTACTAATAAGAATTTGTTTACATGCCATCACTTACCTGTCACAAAGTGCAGATAGGAAGAGTCGTTATCTGTTCAGAGGGAAGAAATGAGCAAGAGATAGGTTTAAGTTATTGGAGGGTAAGAAATATTTATTTAATATTGCTTTTTTAAAACGATGAGTTTTCTCAATCCAGAGACCTTCTCATACTTGCCCAGGCTACCTGCTTCATTATGTGTTGAGGTCTAGTTGGTAGAACATACCATGGAATAATTGGCAGATGTTGGCTCAAGTCCTGGCTCTGACATTCACCATCTCTGTGACCTTGAGCAGGTCACTTAATCTCTTTAACCCTCATTTTGTTCATCTGTGAAGCAAAGTCAAGAATATCACTCCTAATGAATATCTCTTGTTGTCATGAGTCTGGGCACCCCCTTGACTCTTTCGGTAACAGAACTTGGTCTTTGGAGGATCGTACTTTCCACTCTAAGTTTGGGGAATAACCTCACCTCTGGCCCTTGGAGAGACCATGTGGTCTGCACCTGGACCATCAGAGCAACATGTCCCTTGGTCATGCAACCTGCTTTAAAGTAGTGCATGGAAGAGAAGGAAAATGGGGAGTTAAACTTGAATCCCTTCAGATATGTTATAGCTCTGGACTTTCTGGTTCCATAAATAAATAGATACTTCTTTTTGTATTAAGTTGTTCAAAGTAGATTTCTAAAACTTTTTAATTGCAATGAACTTAACTTATGCATATATTTTGAAACTTTAACTACAATGTGCATGAGGTACTTAGTACGTGGTGTATGGCAAGAACCCATTAAGAGAGGCTTCTGGATTTATGATGAGGTTGCATTCTGATTGACGCTTGTAAGGTGCAAATACCATAAGCTGAAACTTCATACTCGACACAGCTACCTACTGAACATCCTCGCTTAGCAACAAAATCCACTGGAGGGTATTGGTTGTTTTCTCATGACCTTGGGGTGCACTGGGAGCCACAGCTCATGGCTGTCGTTGGCATCTCAAGAGAGTATTGAGCAGCATCTTGCTAGCCCAGGAGATTCAAAAGTCAAAGTATGGTTTCTATTGAATGTGCATTGTTGTTGTACCACAGAAAAGTTGAAAACCTGTAAATTGAACCATTGGGGACCATCTCTGTTTGTGTGTGTGTGTGTGTGTGTGTGTGTGTGTGTGTGTGTGTGTGTGCTTCTGTCTAATAGCACTTGAAAGCTGCTTAATGGGTCAAGAAAGAGAAAAACAGCAGAGCCGTGGCTCTGCCCACAGCCACTGTACCCAGGAATCCCAGGGCAGTTTTCAGCCTGTGTTTAAGGAGAAGGTCACTGTTTTTCTCTCTCTCATTTATTTCTTTGCACACAAATACTGACATCATTTATAGCATCAAAATTTGAGGAGAGGACAAAAGGAAAAAAGGAAGAGAGGAAAGAAGGGAGGAGAAGAGAGAGGGAGAGAGGAGAGAGGGAGAGAGGAAAGAAGGAGGGAGGGAGACATCAGCTTTAGCAAGCTCTTAGGCACGGTGGCATGGGACTCCTTACCTTCTTGTTCTGTGGTTGTTCAACACTCCTGAGATTCCTTCTCCCAAGGACCCTCTGACTGCTCCAGAACCAGCACGGTCCATTTGCGTCTCCATCTTCCTTATAAAAGCCAAGTTTATTCAGAAACATACATACACACACACACACACACACACACACAAACTGAAACCCATTCAAGGGTCAATAACTGATAATAGTTTATTTACTCTTTTCATGAGCATTTGCATTGTAAAGGGGATCCAAAATACAAATACAAATAAAAAGGCAGCATACTGTTCGTGTCCAGCATAAAAGAACTATCAATGTGAGGCACCTACTATGTGCTGGGAAATTTGCCTATTATAATGGTTTGGACGTATTTTTTTCCTGCTTTAGCAGTTTTAACTCATGTTGAAATTGGCTTGCCAAGATCAAGGTACTGGGATGTGGGGCTTTGAAGAGGTGATTAGGTCTGAGGCTCTACCTTGTGAATGGATTAATGTCTTTCTCAGGGGATTGGGTTGGTTCTCTTGAAACTGGATTGGTCCTTGTGCAAATATTGTAGACATAATGGTAGAGACTGGGTTGTTACAAAGTGAGCCTGGCACCCTGTCACATTCTGGCCCATGTGCTCCTTTCTTTGCACCTTCCTGGATCGCTTTTCACTTCTACACTATAACAGAACATGAAGCCCTCATCAGAAACCAAATGGATGAATTCAACTGATATTGGACTTCTCAGCCTCTTGAACTCTGAGCGAAGATAAATTTGTTTTCTTTATAAATTACCCAACCTCAGATATTTCATTATAGTGACACATAATGGATTAAGTCATATCTTACACAATTCTCGTAATTACATTGTGAGGTAGATGTTCTTGTACCCACTTGACAGATGGGGAAAACAAGCTCAGAGAAGTTTAAAACCTTGCCCAGAGCCCCATAACTCCAAAGGAATGGAACCCGTATTTAACTGACCCCAAAGCCCAAAGTTTCTGGTGAAGATTCTTCCTGGTAACCCTGAATTTGCGATGGTCACTAGATGCACATCACACTGACTCTGGCCATGAAGTAGGAGATACAGAGATCACTGACCCAGCATCACGATGGCTTGGAGGCAGGACAGAGGGCAGCAGAGTGACAAAGTGGATTTTATCTGAGGAGATGAATTTTTAAATTCAATCATGGGAACCACCACAGAGCTTTAAAAAGAAAAAAAAAAAAACAGAAAAATCTTGAGTTAAACAGATTTTCTAAACTGCATACCAGCACCTAATCTGTTTGGTCTGTCTCTTTTCTCTTTCCCTTTAATTTTATTTTAGCTTCCAGCCTGATGCGGTTGGCTGTGTAGGGAGGGAAAAGGAATTCTCTGTCCTCGGTAGACTCTCTCTGCGGCTCTGCTTTCTCACATTGTGGTCTTAATTTGATCAGCAGTTATGAAAAGGAAACATTAATCCTGGAGAAAAGGACATTGTTCGTGGCCAGACAGTTTCGGTATTGCTTCTGAAGTGAAACGTTTTGTGCTGGGATATGAGTTTTGCCCCTTGGGACTCGGCAACTCCTTAATGTCAGAACAAAACCCCGGGACACAGTTGCTTAGAATTGGACAGATGACACCTGGTACCGGAAGCTCCTTGGCAAGAGGCTTCTAGAAGCTGCTGCTGCGTGCCCATGTGGGAGGGAGGGGGTAAATGGGGAGGGGTGACAGATATGTGGAAACAGGATATCCTGTCTCCCATGGTGACAGGGCAGGCTCCTGTGCCTGGTCTTGGAAGCCTAAGTAACCCATTCCTTAGGATTACAACCATCATTTATACAGCACTTAGCACACCCTTCTGTGACCACCTCATTTTGGTCCTTATAGTAGTTGTTAGGGGTAGGGGCTATCATGACGGATAAAGAAAATGAGGTTTAAGGTTTTAAGCAACTTGTGCGGGACCTGCCACGTTCTCAATCACCACACAGTATGGTCTCCTGAGTGACTATTATGTACTAGGCCCTGGGCTAAGCCCCCGAGGATACAAACATGATTTTTTTAAAAGGTCACAGAACTATGTGTCTAATAGAAGAAACTGATGAATGAAGCAGCTGCTATACCTTTAGCACCCAGTATAATGTCTGGCTCATGAGAGACAGGCAATAGATACCCTTGAACAATGGGTGGATGGATGAATGGATGGGCAGACAGGTGGATGGACAAATGGGTGGATGGATGGAGTATAATACAGTATTGTTGCTGCTCTAATAGAGATGAGCATGGGTACCGTGGGGACAGAGAGAAGTGGAAGTCAAACCCTTATAAACAGGTGATGCTGGAGTAGAGTTTTGACGTAGTGGTGGAAGTTCTCCAGCCAGTGATCATCACCTAGGAAGGTTGCCTCCATATTGCAATTTCCCATCACTCTGCTTTAGCATAGCAGCTCCGAGCTTCCACCTGTCATCCTGAGAGCCAGTGACTACAGAGCAACCTGCTCAGTCTCCATTTGCTCCCTTCCCTAGGGCGTGGCCACGCTCTACTCTGACATTGGTTTTCTTCCTCCTCTCCAATGTGGGCTTCTCAGTCCCCAGGAGTTGATGTGCATTGCCTGTGAGCCTGGTGTCTGCATTTCTTAAACTAAAGATCATTAACATTTTAAAAGCAGAGTGTTAGGTTTCAGGTCCCCATAAATAATCCTTACAAGAATCATAACAGTAATTAACAAAGCAGCAGCAACAAAAAAATTTTGTCTTGCTGCCATTATATGGTACTTATGATGCAGAATGGTCTTTTAATGTACATTATTTAATGATAGATCCTAACAGCGCTATGAGAGAGGCAAAGCAAATAATGTTCAACAAACGTTCTTTGTTGATGTGGGTAGGATTAATAGTCAGAGGAGATGAAGGAAGGTATCAGGTGGTCACCCCTAGTTTGTTTAATACTGGAGATTGGCGGCCTATCTCATTGGGATTCATGGCAGCCTGGTTAAGTAGGGGCTTATGTTCCCACATTTACCCTTGAGTAAACTGAGGTTCCGAAAGTGACTTATCCAGGGGCACCAAGTAGTAAACAAGAAAGCAGTGACTGAAAGCCAGCCGGGGTTTGTTATTGTCAATGCAATGCTTTTGCCTTTTACTATCTTACTTCCTCATTGCTCAAGAGATTTAGAGAAAGAGAACCAGTGACTAAGCACCCCACATTCTTGGAGGGTTTGTGCATGGGCTATTACAAATGTTAGCACTCTTGCTAATCATTGGCCAACAGGTCACAAAACCCCAAACCACCCTGACTATAGGACACCCATGTCTGGAGTCAGGACCAGCTCTTGAACAAAACATGAAATAGCTGAAGTTTCAAAAAAGTTTATTTTGAGCTCTTCAGTTGACCTTTAGGACCATTTGTCTTTCTCTCTTCCTTCTTCTTTTCCTCCTCCTCCTCCTTCTCTTCACTTCTTCCCTCTTCTGAGTTTTTGATATTCTTTTCCCCCCTTGAACACTTCCTTATTATTGTTGTCCTAGATATTTAAATGGTGTTTGTGGTTCTTAGGAAGAAGGGGTGTGTGCGGGTGTATGTTGTTTGTGTGGGGGGGTGTGGGGGGGTGGGTGTGGGTGTGTGCAATGGGAGGAGACTTATTAATGCTTCTTAGAATCTTATAATAGGTGGAAGTAGATTCAGATCTGCCTTGAGGGGCTCCAGTGTCTCCCCCTCACTCCCTCCAATGAAAATGGAGCTGCCCAGGCAAGGGGAAGCCATGCTTCCTCCAAGCTAGGGGAAGAAGAAGGAGGAGGGAAACAAAGGAAGCTGTAAAGAAGCTGGAAAGCCTGGTCTTACAAGGAGCTCAGGGGCAAAGGAAAGACATGTAGGGCTGGATCAGGGGAGAAGCATTGTCAGACATGAGGTCCCAGTAAAGAGAACCCAAAGAGGATGGAAGACCAGTAGGAGATGACACCTGCAGTCACCCGGATGACAGATGATAGGGAACAGGAACAGCAGGGGAACCTGGGAGAATAGGAGCCCTAGGGGTAGTACAGACACAGTTCCCTGCCTAGACAGAGTCTTAGGATACTCAGCCTAGGAGAAATGAGGGTAGGAGTCATCATCAACCAGGAAGACAGGTCCCATCACAGACGGGGCTGACTTCACCCATTGTCCAGTATTGCCAGGGCGGGGTTGAGGGTGTCTCTGAATGACACAGAGTGAAGTTGGAGGGTGTTCTTGGCATGTAAACCAGTTTTCTTTGCTATGCTGTCCTGATGATGTTAGGATTCACACCTCTGATCTCATAGGCCAACCAAGGGCATTTTCCTGACTCTGACTGGTCAGAGCTTCTGATTTATGTCCTGTCAGAAAGATCTATTTCCCCAGTAATAGCCATGTTTCCACTTGTGGTTTCCTTCCCCTGGGGACCTGAGATTGCAGCGAGCTCTGTAGCCTCCTGAGGCATATCACCTAAATGTTCCCCTTGGAAATTGCTCCTGCAAATATTCTCAATCAAAACCCAATAAAATGTCTGAGCGCTTGTACTACCCTAGAGGCTGGGAATCGCACACTAGAATCATAGCCCAGTGTATTAAACCAAACTCCCAACTCCTTTCCAACAGTACAGAGGTTTTGGAATTACATCTGGGCCTTAATCATCTGAAGGTTGACTTTGTTACTGAATTAAAAAAATGTGTCTCACTTTGGGACATTTAGGGATACAAACACATGAAAGATACATGAGAGCCAAGGATATGGAGAGCAAGGGGTAGGTAGACGCCCAAGAATTATTGTTCGGAGAATTTCTTCCTCGACTAGGATTTTGTAAAAAAAATAAAATAAAACTCCACGTTGTGTTTTCTATACCAGAACTTCACAAAAAAAAGCAGATATTCATAATAGCCAGCCCTCCAAAAGCAGTGACTTTTTTTCTTCTCAAGAAAATAACCTAGTGGCACGTTAATTAGAGCACCGCTTGTGCTACTGTGAAAAACAAATAACAAATGGTGGCTCAAGCAAGGTAAAAGCTTCTTCTTTGCTTGGGGTGTAAGTCCAAGCTACTGGGTGGTGCAGGTATCCTTCTGGGAAGAGGTTTCTTCAGTTTCATTGATCTCATTTCCTCTGATGCCGTTCATCAGCATGGTTGAAGTTGACCCACCGGCACCATCTTTTATGTCTCAGCCCATGGCAAAGGGAAAAAGAGGAGTGTGGGCCAGCCGTTTTCTCCAGAGGTTAAGTCTTAGAAGTTGCTCACCTTGTTCCTATTCACCAGAAGAGGTTCCTACTGACCAGAACCTAGTCCGGTGACAGGGAACTGGGGAATGTGATTGTCAGTTGGGTGGCTGTTGTCCCTGCTCCTCCAAAGCTCAGGGATACTGGGGAATGATTAGCTGTCTCTGCTAAAGTGCTTTCTTCCTAAACTTCATCTCAAAAGGCTTTTCTGTTTGCTCTGGCCAAAGAATGTCCCAAGAGTCTGGACTTTTCCATGCTGCAGCTAGCCCTGTAGCCTCCTGAGGCCTATCACCTAAATGTTCCCCTTGGAAATTGCACCTGTGTGTGTTGCTCTCTGGGCCTGAAGAACCTTTCTTTTCGCTCTCCACCAGTTGGTCTCTTGCTCACCCTGATGTCACGTACTGCTTCCATCTGGTCTCTCATCGGAGAGAAGGTGTTTCACTAAGGGAAACCACGTTGAACACCATGGAATCGTTGCATCTTTTGCTACAATTGGAATTTCTCAAGTCAGGCTCTGCCTTAGAATATTCTGTGGTTTTGATGTGGGCTGTCTCCCAAGGGTTTAATTTCAGAAGCTTGATCTTTAGAGGGACAATGAGGTGGTGGGACCTTTAACAGGTGATGCCTATTGGGAATCACCTGTTAGTTCTCAAGGGAGAGTTATTAGAAGAGTACAGACCTGGCCCCTCTCCAGCCTCTCTGGCTTCCTGTCTCCCCGTGAGGTTTTCTGCCTCTCGCAGTTGCTACGAAGCCAACTGCCAGGAACCCTTCATTAGAGCCAACCGATGCTGGCACTTTTGAACATCTGAAGTTTTGAGCTAAATGAGCCTGTTTTCTTTATAAAGTACCCAACCACAGATATTTTACTATAGCAACGGACTAAAGCAAATCCCTATGGAAAACTGATTTAATTACAATCTCTGGGGCCAGGAGCCAGGCATTGGAATTTTAAAATGTTTCCTCAGTTGATTTAATGTACAGATAGGATTAGGAACCACAGAACTGGCTTAAGGGCAGAATTTTTATCTCCGGACCATTAACACTTATACCTGACGTTCCGTTGACATTCAATAAATTCTTCGTGAATGAACAAATGAATAAATGAAAAATGACTTCTACATATTAGTTAAACTAGACCCCAAACAGGAATTAACAATTCATATCATTTTCTTGAACACAGAATATTAGCACCAGAAGGGACCTTCAGCAAGACAGAGATTCATCATGTCTGACAGATGAGGAAAACATAATCCAAAAAGGTCTCATGGCGAGTTTATAACAGAGACCAGGCTCATGGATTTCAAGTTTTTAGGATGCCACACAATAAGTCACCTTCACTGCATGTATCTATCTACCTTTGAAACATAGAAATATTCCCCTTGCTTCACTTTTCAATGCAAGGCTGAGCTCTAGCTATCCCACTGAATTGAAATGGAAATGCTTTCCGTTCTCCAGCCTTTATTCGTTGTTTGGAACCTGCTTATTATACTGTTTTACTACATAATGAAGACAAATGCCCACAGTTTAGCTGCAGATTTGGTTAATGACAAGATGTATAATAATACAAGATAATAGGGCCAGGCCATTGCATTCTAATTAAATATTTTTGTCAGATTCTTTCCCTCATTAATCTTCTTTTATTTGCCATTCTTTATGGCTATTTTGCTTCCCACCTTGAGTATATGTATACATGTAATTTGAAGAACAGAAAGAGTTTCAAGGTTTTTCTGGGAATTGGGCTTTCTCCTCTCTGTATGTGTTTATTTGACTACAAACCATTGAGTTTAGAAGAGAATACATCACATGTAACCCAGGAAAGGCCTCTAATTGGTATGCTAGCCCATGCAAAGCTATCTGATTGCATTCAGTAACTGGCAGGGACGGAAAGCATTTCCAAGGGAAATAATATCTTGCTGTGAATCTGGGAATATCTCTGTAAGAACTGAACAGTAAATACCAGCCTTAATTTTAATGTCTCACATTATGCAAAATTTTCAAAAGACGGGGTCTCTGGTACTCAAGCCCCCACCCCTCTGGACAGCCATGCTACCATAAAACTGTTATGGGAGTCAATGTCAAATTTCCCACTGCTCAGGGATGTGGAGTCTTAGAGCATCGACACTTCCAGATCATCATTTTCTCCCATAAGCAAAAGTATTTACCTATTAAGAACCGTCAAAGGCTGAGATTCCTCTGGCTGCTGGCAATAACCCCTTTCAGGTTGAGCTTTGATGGGGCAGTATTTAGGTTCTAATGGCCCTTAAAAGCTGCAAGGTGCAAATGTGAAGCGATGAAATCCAGACACCGCAATGGCCATTTGCAGAATGATCCTTGCAAAGCTGCAGAGAGATTTGGCGGTTGATGAGGCATCTCAATCAAAATGTGCTCCCAGAAACGCGTTCTCCATGATACCTGTTTCATTTAATGGTGCTCATTCTCACCCTCCACCCCCCTTCCCACAACGAAAGATGATCACTCTGACAGCAAGCTGTGTCTCACCCATCATTTTCTGTCAATTTTCTTGCCTCTGGAAAGGATTGTATTTGGGTTCTTAGATTAATTCTCTAGGCAAAGCACTCGCCCCCCTATTCTTGCTATTCCTGTTCAAAATAGATATCCTGGGAGAGTTAACTGAGCAAACAAAAACTTAGATATGATTTAAACACAACACACCAATTACAAGTTTGAAGGGGGAGTAGGAAAGGATCCAAGTATAACTTTGCTATTGAAGTGCACACTTGACATGGGGCATTGCATGAATCTGGCAGTACACATCTGGGAGCTAAGCAGGATTGCCTCTCATTCTCCCATCCCATAATCTAGATTGATCTCTCACCAGCATCTGCAGCACAAGATGTGCATGCCCGATGGATATATGAGCCCAAGAGGAAAGTAGAGTAATAATGATCACATAGCAGCCACACAACCATTAACAAGAGTTTTTTTTTTTTTTTTTTTTTTTTTTTTTACTAACCAGTTAGGGATCTTCCTTTTCTAGAGAAGTCACTTAAAGGAACCTGCATGGATGGCATTCGAAATATTTCTTGGGACTGAAATTCTGGGATTAAAGGATCTCATATACTCTTCTGTAAAGATATCTTGGGGTAGCTGTTCTTTCCAACATTGAGCACATTCAACCTCTATAAAGATGATGAATCCTTAGCGCCCAAGACTTCATCTCTCCACAGCTGAGCTAAGGAAACGTCTTGACCTATGCAAAACATATCAAGAGCGGCAGACAGATGTGACATTTAAAGAGACAGTGGAGAGGGCCAAAGGGAAAGGAGATGCCATCGAGCCTCAAGTTAAAATGGGAAACCCATTCCAATTGAAAGGCCTTAATCTCTTAATCAGTGAGGCTCTGCGGAGGGTGGCCACTCTTTCTTTTTATTTTTTTTCTTCCCCTCAGTGCAATCAATTACTTGGGAAAAAAAATCTAACTCTAGGATGTAAGAAGGAAGATTTCTGTTGTCAGTAGTGCTAGACCAAAAGGCCTTCATTTAGACCTCTTAGTTAAAATTTATTAATAAATCAAGTATTTACTGGAGCAAATGCTGGGATACAGATGAGTGCAAATACAAAGAGAAACATTAACAAGGAAGGACTCCATGTGGATGGTATAGAGCATTGGCAAGGCTAATCCCAGCCCACACAGGAGGCTGAGGCAGGAGGATGGCAAGTTTGAGGACAGCCTGGGCATCCTAGCGAGATCTTGTTTCACAAATAAAATGTGCTGGGGATGCAGCTCAGTGGGAGAGCACTCTGGATTCCATCCCAGTACCAAAGAAAAAATAAATAAAAAATAAAAAAGAGAACAGCTAAAGCCTCACATTGCCAAAATGGAAGGCAGGAGGTGTATTGATCATTTTGGTTCCGGGAGCACAAGAAACATAAAGGATCTATTCCACCATCCCTCACATTTTCTCAGGGGCCACAATGTAGGCAGGGGAAATTTCCTCTCTTCTGTCATGTTTGATTCCTGAGTTCTCCTGGAATGAGAGATGAGAAGCCTGATAAGAGTTCTCTCTCTCTCTCTCTCTCTCTCTCTCTCTCTCTCTCTCTCAAACACACACACACACACACACACACACACACACACACACACACTCACAGCTACATTGCTTATTCTTCTGCTCCTCTTTTAGATATTTACCTAACATCGCATAACAAGACTCCAAATATTGCATGAAGAAGCCACACATTGGCTTGTCTGACCACAGACTCTTCTTTCTTTCTGTGGAGTGCCTACAACCACCCTATTGATTTTGTGTCCTGCTGAAAAGAATCTCTGGGCAATACTAGACTAACTCAAAGATCCTCTCTCCTGTTCATACACAACGGCCTGCTTGTTAAACCCTCTGTTCTTCTCTGCTCCTTTCCATCATATTCTCCCTACCCTATTTCCTCTTGCCTTTTTATCGGGATTCTCTCTATTGCCATTCCAGTGACTCTCCATACTTCACCAGGTGGGCCTAATGGTCTCCCTTAGGTGGGCTTCTCTTTGATTACTTCTTTGCCACTTTTCAAACCTAGATTCCTTTTTTTTCCAGCCTACTTAACCTTCTGCAGGTCAGAGAGAGTTTCCTCCCAAGCAAGTTCAAGGATCTCAATAAAGCAACTTGGACTTCAGTTCCTTAATTTGCAGTTTACCCTCTCTGTCAATCATTCTTCATGTTTTTAGAAACATTGCCTCTTTAGATAGCTTTGTATTATTTTCTCCTTCATGCTCTTTTATACCACATTTTTTTGTTTTTTATCCCATTTTTGTCTTTGTTTTATTCATTCCAAAAAAATACACCAGAGACAGTTTTTATCTCCTACATTATGTCTGCCTTTTAAAAAATTCACAGTACAATATTGCATATGTGTAAATAAATTATTGTAATAAAGCCTTCCACATATTTGTTTACTTGTGATATTTGATTTAGTTGGTTTCATATCAAGAAGTCCTACCCGTATTTCTCTAATCCTTTTTAATGAAATCTAAAATGGTTTTCCATATTTCTTTGTATTCATGTAAATTATTTGGTGCTTTATAAATTGTAAGATTTTTATTGTTCTGCCCAACTGCTCTCAATTAAAACACAAAAACAAAAACCTCGGGGTGTTTTGTTTTCTTTTCTGAAGTCAACATAATACAACAATATATGCCTGATCTCCAGCTTCTGAAGTTCTTAGTGATGGTGATGCGGGCATTTTTTTATAAGGGCATTTTCTTTCCAAATGCGCTTAGTGTTTGCTTTTCCTTCAGCAGTCAGTACACAGCTTTGAGGGGAACTAGAGTGTGTGTGTGTGTGTGTGTGTGTGTGTGTGTGTGTGTGTGTTTGCCGTTGACTTATGATGGTTTGGCTTTTTGATGGGGTGAAAGCTACATGCATTCAGTAAAAATCGTACTTATAATTTTGAGCTTGGATCTTCTCCTGGACTGGAGATACAGTGAGATACTTTTACAATGAATGCCGTCCAGTGGCTTCCAGTCAGCCATGTGATCACAAGGGGACAACCTGATGACTGTGCCTTGAGTCTCTCAGCTCTGATGCTCCCTGGGTTCAGGAGTGTTAAATACCTTTTTGACTTACATTGTTTCCAACCTATAATGGGTTCACCCAGATGTAAACCCACACTGTACAACCAGGGGCATCCCTCTCTCTATTTTAACACAAGTCTTTAAGCCTTATAAAAAGAAAACACCATTTATGGAACACCACCGACCATGTCTTGTCAAGCTCTATCCATTTTACATTATCTGTTTCATCTAATCCCTGAGACAACCTTGCAGTGTGGACATTTTTAAACCTCCATTTTACAATTAAAAGAGCTGAGTTTGGGGGAGATGAAGCAATTTGCCTATAATGATGTGGCTTCGGAGTAGTCACAGTGGTTTTGAATCCAGCTTTACCCCATCTTAAGGGTTCTTAACTATTAGGGCAAAGCTCTAAATCTCGACCTGAAAACTACTGTTTATTTCCACTAATATGTGTTAGAACAGCAACTTGAGGCAGGACCCCGCTAGTGCTGACACAGCCCCACACTTGCAGATCAAAGACTTACAGACTATATGTAACCATCATTCTGAGTCAGGCGCTGGTCAAAAGAGGTGTCTCTACCTATAGTGGGGGCAAAATTAGTTAGAATTTTAAAGCATACTACCCCGCAAAATATGGGGATGGGCTTCATGGGTGTTCAAGCTAGTGGTCACCTCACACATATACACACATACCCTCACACAGGAGGAGAACTGCATAGTTAAAAGTCCAATAGCAGACTTAGCTCCAAGCAGGGATCAATGTGTCAGTAGCATGTCAACTGTGTCAATGAGAATCTCCCTCTCTTTTTCATCTACTTTGGCTTCATCCTCAGGCAGGCTCTTCTCTTGCAATAGCAAGATGGCCACTCACAGCTACAGGCTGACATTGAGCTAGCTTAGTGTTCCTACTGGAAGAAGAGCTTCTTTTTCCTCACTGGCTCAACATAAGACCTATGATTGACTGGTACAGTATGAGCGAGTTCTATGCAGCTACTCTGACCAGGAGAGGAGACATACAGATCATTCACACCAGGACCCTGGGTTCACTCCTAGGGCTAGAGGGAACAAAGGGGTGTCGGCCAGTCAGAACTACATGAACTGAATAAGAATGTGGCTGAGAGAAGATAAAATGGATTCTGAGTATCCAGGGGGGGGAAATGTGCACTACTATTTTATCAGGTGGAAAGCAGAGACCCGTGACAGCTGAGAACACAAGGACCAAGGTTGACTCAATACACAAGCTGCTAGACTGGTTTTCCTAGACTATGAGTAGCAAAAGATGAGATCAGTCATTTACTTCTGATTTATTTAGCTCTACTAGGAAGGAACAGAAAATTGTAAGGGTAAGGAGCCAGGCATTTATTCATGTAAACATTCATTCATTCTACAAACATATGTCCTCTAACTCTGCCACTGGACATGGTGCCTGTGCTGGGGAGGTAGATGAGATCCAAACTTTCCTTAAAGAATTTATAATCTAGAAGAGAGAAAGTTTTAATTTGTAGCTTAAAACAGGGAAGTTTCTATTAATAGCTATAACACAAAGTCCAGTATTCCAGTATTCTATTTTTCGCCCAAGGTGTTTTTGGTAGCAATGACCTCAGTCTGAAGAGCATTTTCTAAAGAGGAGTCAAGCCAAGCTCACGTATTAGAACAATGTCATAATCAATCATGTGCCCGCGTCACTCATTAGGAGTCTGTTTGTTCTCTCTGGGATTCTAATGAGATTCTTCCTCCTTTAGGAATTCTAAATCTAACCACAGCTAATTCTCTTGAAAGTAAAATAGAAACAGGACAGAAATAGCCCCCAAATAATCTCAACTTGATTTTTGCAGTGAATAGCAAAAAAAGAATTTGGCCTAGATCCAAATATTTGCTGTGAGACTAGAGATAAGTCTGGGCCTCTATTTATTCATCTGTGAAATGGGGATGGTAATACTACAGAGGATTATTGTGAGAACTAAATGAGATTCGTACAACTCTTGGAGTAAGTATAAAATCATCTGTTGACATTACAGTTGTATTTTATATATGTTGCTATTATGATGATGATGATTATGATGATGATACTGGTGCATTGAAGGTCAAAGAAACTCAGTGGCTTGCCCATTTCCCCAGCCTGTTAATGGCAGGATCAGGGCTCAGACCCAAGTTTCCTGGCCATTGAATGAGACCTCTTCCCTGGCATCACTGTGCCTCACCATCATATAGTTTACATCCCCAATTACACCTGACTCAGGCTACTCCTGAAGTCATTTGTATTTTCTCAGCATATTCCTTCTGGGAGAGCAAGTGTGGCATTGACAAGAGTAATCATACTTGGCATTTGTAGAATATTATATACACTTCACAGCCCTTTTGCATATATTCCCCATGTGGGATTAAGCATTTGCCATGGATACTCCACTCGTGGATAATCAAAGCTGGAATTTTATGCTGGTTATTAGATTTGACTTCAGCTTGCTTTCTGGGAGACCCACAAATAAATTTATTTAGTGTAAGGCATATTCATCATCACCGGTTTTCAGGGAATTTAGGTCAGCCAAAATTGGGAATTTGGTTTGCATGTCTTAGGGAAAAAGAGATTCCCAGGGATTTGCTTTGCCCAGGTCGGGGGAGCAATGCTGACAGAGAAGGAGAGAGAGATGTGATGCAGAACTTGAGCTCTCTTATCAGTGTCCTGACAGGTACTTTGGGAAAGCAGGATGCTATTCCAGAGGCCCAAGAGCTGGGGCTGAGCCAGCCATGCCACCTCAGAAGAATGGATGTGCAGCCCCACTGTCCGCCCTTCCTTTATGTGAGGCGTGTATAAAAAGCTATCAAAATGCTGGTTTGAGGATAAAGGCAAAGGTTTTTAACTCAAAGGAACAACTTTGAGTTCCAGTGCTCACCAAACACTAACTTAGAGCCTCTCTGCTCTTCAATGTCCTCAAGTCTTAAATGGGTTTTGATGCATCTACCTGATGCAACTATCAGAAAATTAAAATACATGATTACAGTGCCTGTGTGTAGGAGGCTGAATATAAATGTTACCTTTTGTTAATATTACTTTATCATTAGTAGTAGGAGTAGTCACTCTTTTGACAGCTCTGGGGGCTGGAATGTATTCTTTATGTGCAGTTTCTGTCTTCTGCAGAAGCAGCTTTGTGGGATAAGGTTCAAGGTGAGCTCTCAGACTCCATAAACCCAGAGAGGTCTGGAGATTGCTGCACTTAAGGGGAGAATGGTCCCTGGTCTATACTGTAGGAAATCACTAGCCATTATCATGGAAAGAAGGGTGGTTCCAAGAGGAGTCCCACACTAAATGGGGGCTCCCCAAGGGTAGGCATGGTATCAGTGTCTGAGACATCCTGCACACAGTAGGTCCAGGAACAAAGAGTAACTCTTGGGAGATCTTGCTATTTATTGGGAGCTGTCAGGTTAGACATTGGGGGGGGACTACCTGGAGCTGGGCGTCCCCAGAATCTCTTCTACCAGAAACAATTGCAGAAAAAGCCAAGGTCATTGAGAGGAGAGGGGGCTGAATTCCTGATTCAAGTTCTGTAGGAAATATTCCTTGTCCGCTCTAGCCCACTTTAGCCTACCAAAGACAGTCTTGGCAGGTGCGTGGATGCCAGATTTGGATTGGTAGGGAGCTCACCAGAAAGAATTAGTATTTTAGTGTTTCAATGTCCCCCTGTCCCCTGAGAGACCTGATGGGACTGAGAGAGCTGAAGAGATTCTAAATGAATCTGCAGATTCCTGATGAGATGATGGCCTGAGAAAGGAAGGGTTCCATTAACAAGCAAAATGAGAATGCTTGTGTTTTATTTGATGGCAAAGGACATTAGTGGTCTACAAAGAGATTTCAGGGAACTTATATCGAAACTGAATTATCCAGCTGTGGGAGCAGCCAGACTTGCTGGACCCCCTGAGCTATGTAGGAATACCTTTGTCAGTTCTGAAATAATAAGCTCCCCCATAAACTTTACAGAGTGTTTTTTTTTTAATTGGGTTTCCCTTTTTACCCCTCCACCTTGGGATAGGTTGAGACTTTGGACATTTACTTCTCTGTATCTTGATTTTCTTTCCTTTTTTATTTATTTGTTTTTAAATTTTAATTTGTTATATAGAGCAACAGAAAGCATAAAAATTCATATTACACATGTGGAGCACAATTTTTTACATCTCTGGTTGTGCACAAAGTTGAGTCACATCCTTCGTGTCTTCTGACATGTACTTTGGATAATGATGACCATCGCATTCCACCGTCTTTACTACCTCTTTCCCCCTTCCTCCCTCTCCCTCCCCTTTTTCCCTTTGCTCTGTCTAGGGTTCATTTAATCCCCACAGCATATTTTGAATCAGCATCCTTAAATCAGAGAAATCATTTGACACTTGTTTTTTTGGGATTGGCTAATTTCACTTAGTATTATATTCTCCAGCTCCATCCATTTACCTGCAAATGCCATGATTTTATTCCCTTTTAATGCTGAGTACTATTCCATTGTGTATATGTACCACATTTTCTTTATCCATTCATCTACTGAAGGGCATCTAGGTTGGCTCCACAGTTTAGCTATTGTGAATTGAGCTGCTATAAACATTAATGTGGCTGTGTCCCTGAGTATGCTGTTTTTAAGTCCTTTGGGTATAAACCAAGGAGTGGGATAGCTGGGTCAAATGCTGAATCCATTCCCAGATTTCCAAGGATTCTCCATACTGCTTTCCATATTGGCTGCACTAATTTGCAGTCCCACCAGCGATGTATGAGTGTGCTTTTTACCCCACATCCTTGCCAACATTTATGTTGTTTGTATTCTTAATAGCTGCCATTCTGACTGGAGTGAAATGAAATCTAAGAGTAGTTTTGATTTGCATTTCTCTAATTGCTAGAGATGTTGAACATTTTTTCATATATTTGTTGATTGATTGTATATCTTCTTCTAAGAAATGTCAGTTCAATTCCTTGGCCCATTTATTGATTGGGTTATTTGGTTTTTTGGTGTTAAGATTTTTGAGTTCTTTATATATTCTAGAGATTTTTGCTCTATCTGATATGTGTGTGGTAAGAATTTGTTCCCTATTAGTAGGCTGTCTGCTCACCTCACTGATTCTTTCTTTTACTGAGAAGAAGCTTTTAGTTTGGATCCATCCCATTTATTGATTTTTGATATTAATTCTTGCACTATAGGAGTCTTATTAAGGAAGTTGGGGCCTAATCTGACATGATGGAGATTTTTCTTCTAATAGATGCAGTGTCTCTGGTTTAATTCTAGGTCCTTGATCCACTTTGAGTTGAGTTTTGTGCACAGTGAGAGATAGGGGTTTAATTTCATTTTGTTGCATATGGATTTCCAGTTTTCCCAGCACCATTTGTTGAAAAGCCTATTGTTTCTCCAGTGTATGATTTGGGTGTCTTTGTCAAATATAAGATAACTGAAATTATGTCCTCTATTCTGTATTATTGGTCTACAAGTTTATTTTGGTGCCGATACCATGTTGTTTTGTTACTATTGCTCTGTAACATAGTTTAAGTTCTGGTATACTGATGCCACCTGCTTCACTCTTCTTGCTAAGGATTTCTTTAGCTATTCTGGGTCGCTTATTTTTCCCAGATAAATTTTGTGACTGCTTTTTCTATTTCTATGAGGAATGTCATTGAGATTTTAATTGGAATTGCATGAAATCTGTATAGTGCTTTTGGTAGTATGGTCATTTTGATAATAATTAATTCTGCCTATCCAAAAACAAGGGAAACCTTTCCATCCTCTAAGGTCTTCTTTAATTTCTTTCTTTAGTGTTTTGTAGTTTTTGTTGTAGAGGTCTTTCACCTCTTTCATTAAGTTGATTGACAAGTATTTTATTTTATTTTTTTGAGGCTATTGTAAATGGGGTAGTTTTCCTTGTTTCCCTTTCAGAGAATTTGTCACTGATATACAGAAATGCCTTTGATTTATGGGTGTTGATTTTATATCCTGCTACTGTGCTGAATTCATTTACTAGTTCTAGAAATTTTCTGATGGAATTTTTGGGGTCTTCTAGGTATAGAATCATGTCATTGGTAAATAGTGCTAATTTGAGTTCTTTTTTATGCCCATATCCATTTAATTTCTTTCATCTATCTAATTGCTCTGACCAGTGTTTCAAGAACTATGTTAAATAGAAGTGGTGAAAGAGGGCATCCCTGTCTTGTTCCAGTTTTTAGAGGGAGTGCTTTCAATTTTTCTCCATTTAGAAGATGTTGGCCTGAGGCTTTGCAGAGACAGCTTTTACCATGTTGAGATATGTTCCTGTTATCTCTATGTTTTCTTGTGTTTTGAACATGAAGGGGTGCTGTATTTTGTCAAATACTTTTTTTTTCATCTATTGAGATGATCATATGTTTCTTATCTTTAAGTCTATTGATGTAATGAATTACATTTATTGATTTCCGTATGTTGAACCAACCTCGCATTCCTGAGATGAACCCCACTTGACCATGGTGTACTATCTTTTTAATATGTTTTTTATTTGATTTGCCAGAATTTTATCGAGAATTTTTGCATCTATGTTCATTATAGGTATTGGTCTGAAGTTTTCTTTTTTTTGACGTGTCTTTGCATAGTTTGGGAATCAGGGTGATATTGGCCTCATAGAATGAGTTTGGAAGTGCTCCCCTCTTTTTGTATTTCCTGGAATAAATTGAAGAGTATTGGTATTAGTTCTTCTTTAAAGGTCTTGTAGAACTTACCTGTGTATCCATTCAGTCCTGGGCTTTTCTTGGTTGGTAGGCTTCTTATGGTGTCTTTTATTTTGTCACTTGAAATTGATTTGTTTTAATTGTGTATATCATCCAGATTCAATTTGGGCAAATCATATGATTCCAGAAATTTTTTGATGCCTTCAATATTTTCTATTTTGTTAGAGTACAAGTTTTCAAAATAATTTCTAATTATCGTCTGTATTTCTCTAATGTCTGTTATGGTATTTCCTTTTTCATCATGTCTGTTAATAAATTGAGTTTTTTCTCTCTTCATTAGCATGGCTAAAGGTCTGTCAATTTTGTTTATTTTTTCAAAGAACCAACTTTTTGTTTTGTCAATTTTTTTCAGTTGTTTCTTTTGTTTCAATTTCATTGATTTCAGCTCTGATTTTAATTATTTCCTGTCTTCTACTGCTTTGGGGATTGATTTGTTCTTCTTTTTCTAGGGCTTTGTGACGTAATGTTAAGTTTGTTTGTTGAATTTTTCTTCTTTTAAAGAATGAACTCCATGCAATGAACTTTCCTCTTAGAACTGCCTTCATAGTGTCCCAGAGATTTAGATATGTTGTATCTGTGTTCTCATTCACCTCTAAATTTTTTTTAATCTTGTCCTTGATGTCTTCTGCAACACATTGTTCATTCAGTAGCATATTATTTAGTTTCCAGGTGTTGGAGTAGCCTTTATTTCTTATTTTATCATTGATTCCTAATTTTATTCCATTATGATCTGATAGAATGCAGGGTAATATCTCTACATCTTTATATTTGCTAAGAGTTGTTTTGTGGCATAATATATGGTCTATTTTAGAGAAGGATCCATGTACTGCTGAGAAGAAAGTATATTCTCTCATTGAAGGATGAAATATTCTATATATGTCAGATAACTCTAAGTTATTGATTGTATTCTTGAGTTTTATAGTTTCTTTGTTCAGCTTTTGTTTAGAAAATCTATCCAGTGGTGAAAGGAGTGTGTTAAAGTCACCCAAGATTATTGTGTTGTGGTCAATTTGACTTTTCAACTTGAGAAGAGTTTGTTTGATGAACATAGCTGCTCCATTGTTTGGGGCATATATATTTATGATTGTTAAGTCTTATTGGTGTATGGTTTCCTTGAGCAGTATGTAGAGTTCTTCTTTATCCCTTTTGATTAACTTTAGCTTGAAGTCTACTTTATTTGTTATAAGGATGGAAATCCCTGCTTGCTTCCACAGACCATGTGAATGGTATGATTTTTCCCAACCTTCACCTTCAGTGTGTGGATGTCTTTTTCTATGAGATGAGTGTCTTGGAGACAGCATATTATTGAGTCTATTTTTTTTTTTTTTGGTCCAATCTGCTAGTCTATGTCTTTTGATTGGTGAGTTTAGGCCATTAACATTCAGGGTTATTATTGAGACATGATTTGTATTCCCAGCCATTTTTGTTTATTTTTTGGTATTTAATTTGACTTGGTTTCTCCTCTGATTAGTTTTTCCTTTAGCGTAATACCTCCCTCTGCTGATTTTCATCATTTTTTATTTCCTTTTTGTGTAATATTTTACCAAAGATGTTCTATAGCGCAGGCTTTCCGCTTGTAAATTCTTTTAAATTTTGTTTATCATGGAAGGTTTTTATTTCATTATCAAATATAAAGATTAATTTTGCTGGATATAAGATTTTGGTTAGCATCTATTTTCTTTTTTTTTAGAGAGAGGGAAAGGGAGAGAGAGAGTGAGAGAGAGAGAGAGAGAGAGAGAGAGGAGAGAGAGAGAGAGAATTTTAATATTTATTTTTTAGTTATTGGCGGACACAACATCTTTGTTTTGTATGTGGTGCTGAGCATCGAACCTGGGCCACATGCATGCCAGGCGAGCGCGCAACCACTTGAGCCACATCCCTAGCCCCAGCATCTATTTTCTTACAGAGTTTGGTATATGTTATTCCATGATCTCCTGGCTTTTAGGGTCTGGGTTGCAAAATTGGTCTCCCCCTATATGTGATCTTATTCCTCTCTCTTGCAACTTTCAAGATTCTATCCTTTTTCTGTATGCTAGGCATTTTCATTATAATGTGCCTTAATATAAATATGTTGTAATTTTGTACATTTGGTATTGTTCAAGCCTCTTGTATTTAGTTTTCCAGTTTTTTCTTCATGTTTGGGAAACTTTCTGATATTATCTCATTGAAGAGATTGTGGATTCCTTTGGTTTGAAACTCTGTGCCTTCCTCTATCCCAGTGACTCTTAGATTGGTCTTTTGATGCTGTCCCAGAATTCTTGGATGTTCTGTTCATGGTTTCTCACTATCTTCACTGTGTGGTCAACTTTATTTTCCAGATTGTATACTTTGTTTTCATTATCTGATGTTCTTTCTTCCAAGTGATCTAGTCTGTTGGTTAAGCTTTCTATTGTGTTTTTTATTTGGCTTATTGTTTCCTTCATTTCAAGGATTTATGACTATTTTTTTTTCAGAGTCTCTCTTTCTTGACTTGATCTTTTGCTGCCTGTATTTGCTCTCTTATCTTTTTGTTGGAGTGATCAATTTTTGCCTATATTTAGGTCAATCTTTAATTCACAGATCATTTTAATTATGAATATCCTGAACGCCTTCTCTGACATTTCACCAACTTCTCTGTCCATGGGTTCTGTTATTGTAGTGCCTTGGTTTGTTTGGGGCACTTTCCTCCCTTGTCTTTTTCATGTTGTCTATGTGTCTTCCTTTCTTGCAGTGTGGATCTAAGATATTATCATTTCTATTCCATATTCTTGTAGTACCCATGCAGATTGTCTGTACCTCACCTTGATTTTGGGCTTCCAGACCCTGCTGGTGTCCCTCAATGTATGCTACTGCCACTAAAGGTGGTGGTGGCAATAGCCGAGGTAACTCAAGATAACAGTGGAGGTGCCCCAAGGTGGATGCTATGTCTTACGGAGATGGGGCTGAAAGAGTGGGCCTTAAGCTGTCTTTGGGATGCTTAGTATGAGATGCAGCTGTTTCTAAGCTGGGTCTGTTGTCAAAAGGTAGGGGCTACTGCGTGGGGAAGGCTATAGTGATGTCTGCAGTGTCCCAAGATGGAACTGGGTTAGGCTTGGGCTCGCAGGTTTGGGGGGGTGGCAAACTTAAACCTACCTTGGGCCTGGGTCCCATGTATGCTGGTGTGAGCAGATCTCAGCTAGGCCTGAGCTCCAGAGGTGGTATAGTGGTCAGAATAGGTGGTCCTGTGCTGCAGCCTGAGCTTTGGCGGGTGTCTGCTGGTGGCAGGATGGACCCCAGCCTACTGTGAGCCTGTATCTTGATTTTCCATTGGAGACTATACCTATTTCAAACAGCAGTTTGTGAACATTAAATGAAAAATGTAGATAAACCACTTTGCATGCTTGGCGATAATCATCACACCACAGTCCTCGCAATGATAATAACATTATTTGGTAAGTGCTTAATATGTCCTATGTACTGAGATTACTGTTTAATCTCAGAGCAAATCCTCAGATTTGATACCATTAGTATTAGTGCTAGTATTAGTATCCTAATTTGACAGATGAGGACATTGAGACTTTGAGAAGCAAAAACATTACCCAAAGTATCACAGCAAAAAGGTGGAAAGGCAGAACTTCAAACTCAAGTGTCCCTACGTTAAAGAAAATGCACTTGTGAAAGTTGTCAGAATAGGCATGGAGTCGTATATGCCAATCTCTATTAAAACAGTCTGGAGACCAAAAAAAAAGAGGGGGTGGTGGTGGGGAAGAGACTCTCACATACATTCCTGATAAAAACTATCAAACCGACTCTCTATAAAAGCACAGTCTTGCACAGAGTACTTCCAAGAAGACATCTGTCTAGCAACTACTTATTCCAACTTGGACTGACATCACCCTTGTTATTGTTTTTTATAACCAAGGAGAATTGTTTGAAAACAATTTATGTAACCTTATTCATTTTACTTAAAAAAGAAACCTTTATCTTCCTTTGCCTCTCTGAATATTATGTCTATGATTCCACAAACATAAAACTGCAGATTGCAATCTTCTCATTTCTGAATAAATTCATGGTGTTTCTAGAGAGCCACTCTATCGTTCTTGAGGTTGACACACTTAACCTCTTTGCTACACTTCCCCAACGTATTAACTAGTTCTTCCACTCATTAAGTATTTATTGTGCACCTATTATGTGTAAGACACTGCAAACGTCTAACCAGGAACTTCTTGGAATAGCTTTTTACAAACGGCAATTTATTATTTCAGGGTGAAACCCGGTACTCAGCAAGCAGGTGCTGAAGAAACATGAGTTAGCTGTTGCCTTGTTATTTCCAGAACTGAAAATTACAAAGTGCAGTCCAGAAAGAGGGAGTAAATGAAACCCAATGGAGTAAGAGCAAGGAAATCATGATGAGAGGCAGTTTTCTATGATCCTTAGCTCTCTGTCTGTTTTTTACTCTCTGATGTTGTGTATTTATGTCATCCCCTCGAAGCAATTTTGGAAAATAGAAATCAGGTCTATTTCTCCTCTGGGCCTAGCATACTGCCTGGCCTTCCACAAGCCTTGCAGGTATTTGCTGTATCCGATCGAATGGGGAATGTGTTTGCCATCAGCGTTCTGCAACTCCCCCAGGGGGTTGACTTTCAAGAAAATGGGGAAGGAACTTGGTACATATCACCATTTCCCAAATTAAATACTGCCCTTTGGTGGGAAGAAAGGCCCAGAGCCCTCTTCAGTACACAGCATATCTTTGGGAGAAATGGAGTCCCGCGGCCATCCTCAAGGCACATGTGCTCTTTCTGTCACACCCAAGGTGCTGGTAAGGCAAACCTCTGCCTGAGAGAGAAACCCAGGAAGCTCTTCAGGGGAGAGCCGGTTCAGTCAGGAAGCTTGCCTCCTACAGGACCTGGGCTCAAGTACAAGTCTCCTTTCTCTTCTAACATGAGACCAGGTTTTGAGCTGTGTCTGTCATGCAGACATCACTGCAGGACCCACAGAAAGAGAATGAGCAGCAGGATTTCCCAGGCCTGCCCAAGACTGGACCCAAGCAGGCCCCACCATTCCCACCATTCAAAACTCGGATCCACCTACTCTTTATCTATACCTTCCAATGACACCCTGCCGCAGTCTGGCTGCAGCAAAATAACCTGGGGGGGGGGTGACGAACAACTTACAACTTGTGTAGATTGATACAGCAGGAGTGGGAGCCGTTTATTGTAGAACAACAGAGGTATTTATACATTTCACACAGCTTATCTTAATTAACATAAACTAGATACAGCAGTCAACCAATAAGAAATCTCCACACTTAATGGCTCGCTGGCGGCCCCACCTCACAAACCACTCCCCCTGGCAAAATGCCAGGCGCCATCCTGACTTGTTTACAGACTCTAACAACACCCAAACACGGTGCCTTTGAAGTCCCTTCTTTATTAGCATGTTAAGAAGGAAATCACTCAAAAGTAGGGAAATTTTCTCATTCGCCTGATATGTGTAAGAGAATAATCCACAGCTTTCAGAACAAATGAATTAGGCCCTGGTAATATTCTGGCAAAGGAGAGAGGCTTGCCTGTCTCACCTACATACAAAGCTGAGCTTCTTCCTCTCACTTTGAGATCTCTGCTGCTGCCGACCCACTCAGCAGTACCTGGGCCCAATGGCGGTGGCCATATTGAAATCTGATCAATTAGCACCAGCTTCTTGGATGTCACATTGTCAATCTTATGGACAAGCTAGACTAAGCCCACAAAAATTCATTATGATTAGAAGGGGGAGGGAAGTTATTAGTTCTCAGACAATTAGGCAAAAACCAGCAGGAAGCATATTAACTGCTAATGGTGGTGAGCTACTGTCTGGCAATAATAACTCCACAAAATATTTCAGGACATTCTTGATGAAGCAAAGGAAGTTGAAGAAACATGTCCCACCTAGCTCCAGTGTTACTAACCCCACATCAAGCAGCCTCTCCTTCAGTGACTCTGCTCAGCTACTTTCCCTTTGGTTGACTACCCTCAGCCAGGATGTCCCCTTGAGTTAACATGTAAGGTCAAAACTCAGACAATATTTTCTCCAAGTCACTGAGCTGCCAACTGCTGTGTGTCCTTGCACAGAAGGCTGTGAGGCAGATCTAAAAAGCTAAGTGGGAGACCACATTCAATATTATGTTCGCTACCCGGGGACTCTGAAACCTTAGACCAGAGGTTTTGCAGCTTTATTTTTCTCATCTGTAAACTGGAAGTTATAACACTTATCATATAGGCAAATTAAAAGTCTAAATGAGCTGGTATGTGTTAAAATAGCCAACAAAAGTTCTGTCCCATAGAGAGGATGCAGAAGTGTCCTATAAGTGATGTCCTACAGGAGAACACCGCAGGGCACACAGCAATGAGCATCCAGGGTGGAAGTCTTTGGAGATGACTGCGGTTAGCTTTCAAGTCCTTTCAGCCTTCCTCGGGAAGAAGAAATCATGCTTTCTGATTAGGATATTTTGGAGAAGAATATCCTAAGAAAGAAAGAATCCTTGAAATGGGCTCTGACAGATGTATAGATTGTACCATGCAGACATGAATGGAATACATTGCATCAGTGGAAACAGTATAAAGAAAGAGGCAAAGAGGTGGGAAAGAATGATGGTTTGGGAAAACAAAGTAATCCGGGTCATCCAGAAAAAAAAATTTTTTTAAATAGAAGAAGATAGATCTAAGGCTGAAAGGATTGTCTAACTTACTTGCAAGAGACCTTAACTGTTGGATCAGTAAATTTGAGCATTATTCAGAGGGCAATATGGAGCTGTTCATAGTCATTTAAAAGAGATGTGACATCATCACAGTCATGAACCCTGTAGCAATAGTATTTACATTAATTTTCTAACTAGCCATGAAGTAGGGATTTCTCTGTTTAGAGCACAAAGTGACATTTACATGGTAAGACTGTCAAGGATCACCAGAACTAATAAAGACTCTTTCAATTAATATTTGGAGTAGATCAAACCATCCCCAAGTTTGTTGGATTGAAACCATAGCCATTTATTTAGGTCTAGGGGTCATAAGTTGGACTTTGTATTAGCTGTGTCTGGAGTCAGTAACCAGGTCAGCTGGGTTTACTGTGGGTCAGGGGCCCATGGCTCTCCATCAAGTGACCTCTCATCTCCCAGCAATGGGGCTGGGCTTGCTCACCTGGAAGAAGTGTGTTCTAAGAAGGTGAATGGTGGTGTACAAGATGGCTTCTTGAAGTCCAAGTGTGGGACTGGCACATGCTTGTGGTCAAAGCCAGTCACAGGGTCAGACCCAGTTTGGGGGTAGAGAAAGAGTCCAACATTTTGGTGAGAGCAGTTTCAAAGTCACACTGTGGAGCTGCCTGAGATAAAGACAGACTACCCCATCCAGGAAAGAGTACCAATCTTAAATCTTCAAAAAGACAATTGGAAATGAACAAGTATAAGTGTACCTTATATTCTTACCTCTCTTCCTGATTACATATTCAAGCAAAGAACAACAATAAATCTCAACTCATCTTTCCATAATAGCAAGGCCTGGATATCAAAAAGCCACACAAAGATTGGGCATTCAGAAATCCTAATGTGATTCTATTGCAGTAAGTTCTAAAGAGGAGCAAAGGACTTATGGCCTGCTGACCAAATGTAACCAAATGTGTTTGTGACTTTTTACTCGGGACAAAAAAGCAAAATTTAATGGACTATGAGGGAAGAATTGATCCATGAAGCAATTTGGTGGCAATTGCCAACAGCTTACCGAGAATTAAAGTAATAACAGAAAACTATCTGAAACCATGCAAGAGAATAACCTCCAACTCTGAAAGAGAGATCATTTAGCAAGGAATAAAGAGAAAGAGCCAGCACAGTAGTACCAGAGACTGAAATTTTTTTAAAGGAAATGTCAGGGGTTCTTGATTCCCATCCTTTTTTCTTTCTACTTCTTCTTCTTTTTGTAATGCATAAGGAAAATCAGACACATCATCACTAAATCAGCATGCAATTAAAAGGACAGCAGGACCTGCCATGATTTTGCTAAATCGATTTTTCTCAATGATGTCTGCAACCCCTCTGAGGTTTGGAAGCGGAGTCAGCTTAGCTTATCCATTTCTCCTTCCTCACACCCATGTGCACATTGAGATGGGTATTGTTGGATGCTCATGAATGCTAAGTGCCAGACACTGATTTCCATTCTGGGGAGGGAGTGGGAGAAAGCATTTCAGTCAATGAGTTGGTGGTCTGAATCCAGTTCTTAGCAAACTGCTACCCACAGCCCTACGGTGCCAAGACAATGGGACCCTTTGTTGACAGTCTTGGCACAAGCACGAAGGATTAACTGGGCATGGTGCCTCAGCCACTCTCAGCTGCAGTTCTGCTCAGTTCAGAACACAACTAAGATCCCGGGGCCAGCCTGAGAAGGCTTCATTTGTCACTGCCCATGGCTCACCAATGCTGGGGACAATCTGTTGTTTGAAAGTTGTACACTAGGTTTTTATTTCAGACATAAGCTACTGCATGGCTCTTCTCCCTTAGGAAGAAGGCAGCTAGCCCCATTATTTTCCTGCCAAGAGATATTTCCAAACCGGAGCAGATACAGAAGCATACTTTGTTGAGTGACCCAGAGCTAAGGAGTTAGTTTCTTTGCTGAAAAATGTGCAAAATGGAAACTTAAAAAAACAATTTTTGAAGATTGACAGAAAGGCAAAAATTACTATGGAGTAAAATTTAGCAAATCTCAGAATACTTTTCAATGGATTCATCATTCCAAGATATGACATCTATAGATATATACCTTTGAAAGAGACTTTAAAAGGTAGAGTGGACATTCATGTGTCAGAGTGTATGTGTGAGTGTGGATGTATATGGTTGTTCTTGCTGCTTGTGTGGCCTGGCTAGCATTTCTTCCTTTTTTTTTTTTTTTTTCCTGAAAACCTCTCAAGACACTTTTCGGGATTATCTACCACCATCACTTTATTATGCCTAGGTTCTTGATTTAGGTGAGATTGACCCAGTCTCTTCAGCTTTGATACTAGGCATATGACTCAGGAATCACCAAGTGGACTATTCAGACTACCTAGTCTCAGTGACTGTTTCATGAGGGAGCCATTGACTTAAACCAGCACAGAATCCACTGTAAAATTCTGCAAGTACTCTTAAGAGTGGGGGCATTATAATTTCACTAAGTTTGCTAAAGGGGTAGAACATAAGTTTGGAACTGCTTCTTTTTATAAATTTTTAAACTTGCTTTAATTAGTGATGCATGACAGTATAATGCATTTATGCACTTTGATATATCATACATCGATGGGATACAATTTCTTATTTTTCTGAGTGTGCATGTTGTGGAATCATATTGGTCATGCCGTCACATAGGTACATAGAGTGATAATGTCTTTCATTCTACTGTCTTTCCTATTCCCACATCCCCTCCGCTGGAACTGCTTCTTGAAGCAATTTAATCAAAAGAAAAGCAGAAGGAGGGAATGAAAAGAATCGATTTCAGATGACACATTTGGAGTCTCTGGATCCAGACCCACCTAAAGCTTGATCTATTTCTTGTTTTTTTAATTATGTGAATTAATAAATCTCTCCTCTTATTTAAACCAGTTGAGATGCATCCCTGACACTTGAAACTCAGAGTGCGCTCACTAATTCCTCAGATTCTCTATGTTGTCCTCACCCTTTGGGGCAGATGAATAATGAAGCCACTGAGGTGACGCTTTCTTGTGAGTTTCTAGACATAGAGGCCAGCAACAGATACACAGATCGTACTTACATAGGAAATTTGAGTCTTAACCCTCAAATTTTTCCTAATATAAATTAAGCTCATTTCCTCTCAATAAGCTATAGAGAAATTTCATCTCTTCCTTTCTAAGATCTGGTTAAGGGGAAGATACAACTTAAAGTATCCCTCCGTCTTCCTTTTCAGGTTGACCTCTTTCCTTTGATCATCTGGTTTCTTGTTGCTCAAACATCATAGGTATTATTTTCTGTTACTCTTTGGAAGTAGGGTAACATGAATCTGATCAGGTAACTCCCCCAGTGAAATCCCTCCATTGGATCCAAATGACCTTAATATAAAGTCCACTTCTTTCCATGGTGTCTTGGTTCACTTTCTGTTGCTATTTTAAAAAAATACTTCAAATGTACTTTTTATAAACCTACTTTTTATAAACCATAGCAACCTAATATAATAACAAATCAAGTAACATTTAGGAGTTGTAAGAAAGAGGAAAGAGGTTTGTCTTTTTTTTTTTCCTCTTTCAATAGCAGGAAGTAATAGATGATGTTTAAAGTTGAAAACTACTGTTGGAATAAAACCAAAGATTCCAACTTCTTGCAATTATTTCTTATCTTTTTCCCCTAATTTGTAGATTTTGAAAAACTGATTTTTTGTGTGTGAGAGAGAGAGACAGACAGAGAGACACACATAAAGAGAGACACAGAGTTTTTATAAGGCAAAGTTTAGCAATTCTTTGAGCAATTCTTTCAGTGTTTTCTTCCACTTAATGTGGTGTAATAAACAAAAAAAAATTTTTCTTCCTTTTCTGGAAATCTACTAATAGCATAGTAAAAGAATTTGAAACACTGTGACTGTAAGGAAAGCAGAAAGAGGAATCATAAGCAGTCAATAGATTAAACAATTTCTGGAAGAGAAAATATAAAAAGGTGTAGAATACTTTTTAAAAAGCTTAAAAAGCTACAGCCTAAATATACTTACTTGAGTCAGGGAAGCAGGGGCTGTGAGGGAAAGTTCTAAAGAATTCTGGCCCAATTCATGGAGGCTCCTGACTTAGAAATCTCAGGACAAGCGGACAGCAGCCCTGAGAAGTGGCTGAGCACCGGCAACAGACTTGAAGCATGGAGCAGGATCCCGTCACCCCTCAGCTCCACTCAAGGAAACAGAGGGCTAGTCTTTCACATCTTGGGAAAGTGTATTATTAATTGAAATATTTCTGCCCCTTCTGAGGAACATGACTACCAAAGAGTATAGAGTCTAGTACTTAGCTCAAAGTCATGTGATTTCTTTGGCAGTAACTGTTAGCAGAAAGAAAGTGTTTCACTTATGAAAAGAGTTTTGAAGACCAGCACAGGGTTCACCATGTCTCTGTTCCCTCTGCCACAATATTGCCATGTTCCTCATAACTTAGAACATAAGCTGGGTACCGTGGTGCCTGCCTATAATCCCAGTGTCTCTGGAAGCTGAGGCAGGAGGATCACAAGTTCAAAGCCAGCCTCAGCAATTTAGCGGGAGTCTAAGCAACTTAGCAAGACCCTGTCTGAAAATTAAAAAAATAAGAAGGGATGAGGATGTGGTTCAGGGGTTAAGCGCCCCTGGGCTCAATCCCTGGTCCAAAAAAAAAAAAAAAGCGCAAAAATGGAAACAGAACATAGAAGAACCTAAGCTGACACACGGTAGACTGTGATGATTTTGTTTGTTGTAAGTCATCGGATTCTTGGTGGGTTTGGTACTGTAGAGAGAGGGAAAAAATAGCTATTGTAGCTGCTGTTATTTCAGAGTAAATAATTTATTATTCTTGTCATTCTCACATTTGGGCAGCCCATAATAGCCAGTGCACTCACACTGAGGAAGAGGCTTCCTGTAAGTACCCTAACAATACATGGTCTTCCAGTCAACAGCCGTCTTTCTTCATCTTTAATCATGTGAACAGAAAAGTGAGGTTCACTTTTAGAGGAAGCTCCAGTATGAAGTGAGAGAACAGTCCAGTCCCAAAACTATGATCTCAGGGGAAAACAGGTGACTCAGAAAATAGTCAAGAAACAGAAAGAAAAGAAGGGGAGGAGGAAGGGATGGAGGGAGAGAGAGGGAGAGAATGAGGAGCAGAAGAAGGAATGAGAGTAGGAGAGGAAAAAGAGAGAAAATAGAAAAAAAATTCAAGATTCTGCTTTTTTTTTTTCTTCAAGGAATTTGAGAAGATGTCTTACCAATAATACAAGTTCTGGGTGGTGTGACAGATCTGCAGTTTTCCTTCCTCGATCCATTTCATGCTTCTTCCAGGATGGTACAAAACTAGACCATGTGTTTTCCGGGTTCCTTTAAAGCAATGTGGCATGTGACTAAATTCTGTTCCATGAATGTGAGAGGAAGCAATGTGTGGCCGTGGCTGTGACCCAGTGTTGAGCATGCAGATGAGAACGACCTTCTAAGAGCTGACACACTGGCGAGATGGAGGGGACTTGAGTTCCTGACTGGTTGCAGGGAGAGCAGTCACCCTACCCACCACCCACAAACTATACAACTGTGAAATAAAGTTTAATATTACCTAAGTCACTCTATGTTAGTCATCTTTTTTTGTGGCTGTGACAAAAAGACCTGATAAGAACAATGTAGAGGAGGAACAGTTTATTTTGGCTCAGAGGTTCAGAGGTTCAGTCCCTGGTTGGCAGACTCTCATAGCTCTGGACCCAAAGTGAGGCAGAACATCATGGCAGAAAGGACATGACAGAGGAACTCGCCTCAGGACACGGCAACAAGAATAGAGAGAGCTCTGCTTACAAGGGACAAAATTTATACCCCAAAGTTGCACTCAATAACATACCTCCAGTCATATTCTACCCGTCTGCAGTTATCTCCCACTTCATCCAACCATCAGTGGAATAATTCAATGATGAGGTTACAATTCTCATAATCCAATCATTTCACTTCTAAATATTCTTGCATGGACTTTTGGGGAACACCACATATCTAAAACCATCACAGGGCCTATTGTGACAGCAACCCAGATTAATATCATTATATAGATATTAAAAAAAACAGAGAACAAAAAAGTTCAAAGAAATTTAAAAAACAAAATGGCCAAAAAAATGAAACGTTAGAAGATAACTTGAGACTATGTCTCAGTACATATAGCTTTTAAAAACAGAAAACTGTAAGAGAACAGATCATAGATACAAAATCATCAATCCAGCAGGACTAGAATCCAGGAGATTGAGAAAAAAGGATGAAAAATATAAGTAGAATAAAATGAGTGAAAAAAATAATGATTTTATTTCTATAAAAGATAGAAACAGAAAAGCTGACTCTTCCTGTTATTTACCAGGATACTGGTTGCCTTGCAGAGGATTGGAATAGACCAAGAGCAGGACTTCTGGCTTGCTGGTCATTCCTCCTCCTGCTTTTACTGCTAGTGACAAGGACAGCTTCAGCTTGTCAAGTAATATTAAATAGACTCCTTATGACTTCAGCATTTTTCTCATTTTTACTGCATATAATCTACTTCTCTAAGTAGATTATATGCAATAAAAAAATTCACATATGAAGATATATGAACAAAAATTTCTAGCACTGAACCTACAGCAAGAAATTCTATAATTTCTAATTCCAAGATATAAAGTTTCTTTAATCCAAAGATGAAGAGATCACAAAACTTGCCACAAAGGGGCGTGGGGAGTAGCATACAGAAGAATAAAAGTAGGTCAATATCAAACATCTCACCTCTAATAATAAAGCTAGAAACTAATTAAATAGAGCCCTCACAATTCTAAGAAAATGGGTTTGGATCCTAGAACTCTATACCTAATGAAAATAATAAGAAAATGTGAGCAGAGTCACATCACTTTCTGATGTGTGGGGGCCCAGAATGTTTATCTCCTTGTTTCAATTAGTTATTTGAGGATGTACTCCAGCAAAACAAAGGTGGAAAAGTTGGAAATATGAAGATGTAGGATATAAAAAATGGGGAAGCTAAATAAGAGTCCAGGGAAAAGAATGATTAGGATGATCACTGTCTAAGGGGCAAAAATAATAAAATATAAATATAAAAGAATTGGTTAATACAAAGCCAAAAGTAGTTACCACCCAATTGGTATGTCTTCAGGAAGAAGAGACTGGGTTTCAAAGACCAATTAAAATGATTAGGACTATATCAATTACATTTTCTTCTTTTGAGTCAGAAGACAGTTAAAAATTCCATCAAGAAAGCAAGAATATTGTATCTCAAATATAAAACAAATTAGATGTAGGTAAAGTGTAAGAACAAAATATCTTTTGACCTTGGTCCTGGAAGCATTCTATTTACGAGAAGCACAGAAAAACATTGAGCAAGAAATGGGATCAGAATACAGCACTGGACCTTCAGTAAACTGTATTTACATAGATTATTTTATAACACAGCAAATGCTTTAAACACTTCTAACACTTAAATGAATTACAAAGATTTCACTATAATTAGAGAACAAAATGCAAATGTTATCAGCCTCAAAAATATAAAGGTACTTTTACATCCTACATCTAAAAAAAATAGGGACAGGCAAAGTGGAAAGATTATAAAAGTGTAACATTGCTAATAACTTGATTTTAAAAATGCAGAGTCATGAAACTTTAAAAAAATTGTGCTAAGGCAAATAAATTTATGTTTATAGGACTAACAGAAATTAGGACAGAGACTAAAAGTGCATTACTTTTCTCTTTATTAATCAAATATATAACTTCCAATAAGTTAAGAGAAAGAATTTTCTTGATGACCTCGTTCAATACAAGAGTCAAAGGAAACTTCTAAAAACTCAAATACGGACCTGTATGTTGACAGCATAGAGCCTGGCACATAGAAGCCAGAATGAACAGTTCTTATGAGAATTAATACTTCTTTTTGTTTTTTAATTTCCTGTTTTGGGTTTCCCTTGGTCACTCTGACAGAGTTTGGTTCCTGTGCAGTTGGATTTTTGGTTCCTGTGCAGTTGGATTTTAGACTTATCTCGACATTGCTACATAAAACCAAGAAGACAAAGCTTCTTATCAAAGAATCAACAAAGATGTATAGATTTATAATGAATGGTAATAAAAATTAAAGCCCTACTTTGGGGCAATGACTAATTCCCTGATTTGACTTGGAAACCTTTCAAGAAGAAGAAAAAAAAAATCCAGCAAAGACCAACACAGCAGTCCCAGGCCCGTGTCTTTCTTAGGTCTCATTAGTTTGTCAGAGACACAGACAACAGTAGTTCTAAGCAGATACACTATCCATATTTACCTAGTTCGCTTTTCCCCAGACAAATCTATTTCCCTTGGCATCATTTCTGCTCCTCCTTCTATCAGTTGTGGGTGTAAAGTTTGATTAATCAACGCTAAATCCTGGTTTAGCTTTCCCTTGTCTTTAATCAACATCCCAGAGCTATTTGTTAATTTAGCATTTGCAACTAAACCTTTTTTTCGAGACTCAGAGAATGCTTTATGAACATGAGCCCACACATTTCTGAGAATATTAGAACATTTTCCATGCTATACCATTTTTCTCTTTCAGAGGGCTCTTCTATCTTCCTATATGACAAGAGCTAACTATTTTCCAGATTCTCATTATTGACCCCTTTCTCCATATAATGGGCTATTATCAATCTGATTTTAAAGGGTAAATTCTGCCAAGAGATGACCTTTTCTTTGAAATGACACCTTTTAAACCATAAAATAAGAGAACAACTGATTGGAAACTATTAAGGAGTTAGGTTTTCTTTATAATGACAATGTCATCGGTGACAGAATTAACTGACTGTTATTTCTTTGCCTTCAATTAAGATACTGAACGACTTCAGCCAGACCCCTGGGATTCTATTCCTATTAGCTGGCTAAGGTTGGGGAAACTGGTGAAGCATCTCCCACTGTGTAAATTCTTCGTATTTTATGGCTATTGCCTTGAATAATATCTATTAATCAAAGAGAGTGGAGTTACATAGACTGTCCTGTCTTTTCCCCATTTGGAGCCCAGGGTCCAGGCTCTGGCAAGCTGCTAGAGTTGCCATTTTTCAGGGATTCGTTTGCAGAGTGGCCAATTTACCTCGGGGCCTGTGTGGCTAACATTGAGTGAAATAAACCATGGGCATGTCACAGCCTGTCAGCTGTTGCAATTAAGTAATGTTAACTGCCACCACTGTGGGAAGCGGTGATTCAGAATCGTAAAATGTTAGAGGTGGACCACACAATGCTGTCATTCTCTATGTAAGAAAACTGGATGCGGGGCTTAACGGGTTTGTCTAAGGTCGCACAGGTACTTTGTCAGGGCCTTATGGTGTTGTGATTTCTGTATGCTACACCTGCTCACCACACTCAGCTGCTAGAATGATCCACCGCCAGCCCAGTTTTGTTACATCCCTCCCTGCTCGGAAACCTTTAGTGGTCCCTATTGTTTCTTTCGTCAGAGCTGTGAGGGGTGAGCAGCTGGCGGAAGCCCAGTGCTCTGTCAGGGACCGGCCACCTGCAATGAGAAATAAATGGTCAGCTCTAGTAGCAGCTGTAGAAGTTACACAACAGAGAGAAAGATAATGTGGGCTCAGCTCCCCGCTGTCTCACTCTAACAAGCTGTCTGGACCTTGATTTTCTCATCTGCAAAATGAGAAAGTTAGATTTCACTGATGTCAATGGTCCCCTCCAACTCAGAAAGGCTGTGACCCATAGCTTTCTTCACAGTGTCCAAGTTGAGGTCTTACCAGGTACACCATGATGCCTTTGCCTCTGAGCACTCTCTGGACTTCTCTTTCTTCCAGATGCAGAAGGAAGAAGCTAGTACTTTTCCAGTCAGAATCCTGTAATTTTCCACTTGTCTAAGATAGAAGAACGAGGAATAATTGCAATCCAACATCATCATCATCATCTGAATGAACTTGTTTCTTACCAGACGTTTCCTCCCTATTTGGAAGGAGCTTTGCTTTCCTGATTGATTCTAACCAGTCTCTTCCTCTCCTAGAGTTCTCTTCCTTCTCATCAACCGATCCTCTACTGCTACCATCTTCTATTTCTCTTCCCAGCCTTTCTCTCTGCCCCTTTCCCTCTTCTTACGTTGTTTCTCTCATTCTTCTTTCGGTTTTCCTACTCGAGTGACAAACATCACCTGTCTATCGCCACCATCAAAGACCGTGATCATTTCGCGGTCTAGAAAGGCAATCAGTCAATCAAAAGAGTTTTCTTTCACGTTTGAACCAATCGAGATGGATGTGGAACAGAACAGGGATTCCTAAAGGGATAAAGAAAAGCAATTTTCTCCAGAATAGAGAAATAAGATTGCCAGCAGGGAACGACCCTGACCTTTGCCCTCTTAACTTAACAGAATCGTTAACTAAACTGTTTTATGCATCCAGAGGGAATGACCAGTGTAACTTCACAGCAAATATTCGACTAAAATACTCAGCAAAGTCCCTGGAAATCCCATTTCTCCAATTCCTTGTGAGTTAGTGTTTGACTAAGGAAAGAAAGGACCAGTGTTATTCCACGTCAAGAAAAGTCAGCAACCCAAGCTTAGGCAGGTCTGTGTGCTCTGAACTCTGCATAGATTATCAATCTTCCCAGGCCTATTGCTTCAGGTTCCCCAGGCTTCTTTGACCCTTAGCAAGTAGCTTTTCTTTGCAGTGAGAGACGGAAAAGGAAACAGAGTGGAGGAACAAAATGCAAAGGGATAAAGGAGGAAAAAAAAAAATTCGACAGAGTGGGAGAAATGGAAGGGCTTCCACAAGAGAGACCTTATTCCACTGGCTTTCTGAAAGGTGTTCTCAACATATGCATGCTGAAAACACAGGATTCATTGCTTGCCAGTCAGTGCAATTCCCAGGGCTCTGCTTTCATTAAATGCAATTTCTTTTCCTCGGGCCTTCCATTTGCAGGGGCACTGGTTATGGCTTGGGATATTTCATCCATTTGTGACCTTTCTCTCCTGACACCCTGCTTACAGGCAAGTGTGCATGCCAGTTAACCTTCTCTGTTTTCCCCGGGTGACCTTATGAATTTCCAACATGAAAAATACAAAATCGCCAATTTGTTTTTTCATTACCCAGAGGATAAACACAAAGTGGGGATGCCTTTTATCTTGCTGCACCGGCAAACCTCCTCATTACTCGGCATCGAACAAACATTTGCTAAGAGTTAATAAATCCAGTGCATGGCTCTCTTTGTGCAGGGAATGTCCTACCATCCAGGGCAATCTCTCATTAAGGAAAAAGAAATAGAACATACTCATATTTTATTCATGGCTTCAGAATCCCACGGGGGGAGGGAAAAGAAATCCAAAAATTTATAGACGCTGAGAAACCCCAAACAGAAAAAGGCCCCTACTTTCTTATTTCAAATGCCATCTTCTGACTTCCAATCCCTTTGAAGAGATGCTGATCCACATACACAGCAGTCCCAACACACTAGTGCCTTTTCAGGTGGCCAGATGGGGCGCTAGCGTTGAGCCAGGTGACATTTCACTATATCCCACAGTTAAAAGGGACCAAGGTGTATTAAAGGATAACCCTGCCTAAATCCAAGGGGTGATACATTTTGTTGTCATCAATTACAAATATCCTCTCAAGACCATTTTGACTTCCTTCCTCTGTTTCCATTGTACAGTTGTCTAGACAGAAGCCACATTAAAGCCATCAGCATAGCCACTCCAGCAAGTTTTAATTTACCAATGATTCCTGTCTCGGCTAGCCTACCAAGGCTTTGGTGATTTATTGGACCTGAGCAGAACTCTCATCCATTATAGTTTGTCTTAACTTAATCAAAGGTATCTTCTCCCTTCGGAGCGTCTCACCTACAAACTCCGCGGTCACCGTGATAAATGTGCCCGCTTGACTTCTTTTTCTGATTACGGTGGATGAAGCGTCACAAGCAACTTGATACATTCTGTTAATGCTGTGGCTTCGTGGCGGAGATGGCTGGAGTTATGTCGTGCGGCGCTGGCTAAGCAGGGAGCTGGAAGGTGATTGCACTGGGCTTTTGATGGAGTGAGGTAATTGATGATTGGGAGCAGAACAGAATTCACAAGGATCTCTCCATTGTTTAAAAGATCAAGAAAGCAAAGCGGTTTCCTTGTTTGTTAAGAGAGATCTTCTCATCCCTCTCTCTCTACCCAACATGAATATGCATTCCCACCCCCACCTCCTCCACCCAACAGAAAGAGAGAAAGCTCCACACTCCCCAAGAAAGCATGAATGTCTTAGAATACCCTTCCATAGAAACCCTCCCTAATCACAGTAAAGAGGACAAGGGTATATCTAAATAAATAAGAACTTGGAAGAAATGGCAGATATATTTGAAATTCTGTGTGATTGAAAACTTATAGTTAAAAGAAAATAGACTCATGAAATAGCCTAATATTTTTCTATATGGTAGAAGTGACATGTTCTTAAGTGGCATATAGTGAGGGATTGCGAAGGATCAATCTGTAGACTTTGTCTGTGACCTCCTCTTATTAGGCAAAGGTTTAGAATTGATGATCATGTTCTTACACTGCTATTCTTGGACGAATGCACCTAAATTCTCTTCTTTGTAAATTCTGCAGTTCTATAAGGAAGTGATTATTTTATTACTTATTTGCAACATGCTGTGGTTTGAGTAACTGTCCCCCAAGGGAGGCAATGTTAAAGACCTGGTTCCTAGCCTGTGGTGCTGTTGGGGGTGAAGGCGGGGCCTAGTGAAAGGAAGTGAGGTCACTGTGTGTGTGCCCTGAAAGGGGATATTGGGACTTCAGCTTTTCCTTCTTCTCTGTTTCCTGACCACCATGAGGCGAACACATCTTCTCTGCACAGTATTTCCTCCATGATGCATGTGCCACCACAGGCCCAAAGTGATGGGACCAAGCACCCTTGGACTGGAGACTCTGAAACCATGAGCCAGAATAGACATTTCCTTCTTGTAATTACCTCAGGTATTTTGTCACAGTGTGGGAAAGCTGACTAGCACAGAAGATCGGTACCAAGAAATGGAGTTGTGACTGAAATTGACAATGTGGTTCAGAAAGTGTTTGGAATTGTAGAGGGAATTTAGAAAAGTTTAGAGAAGCAGGTTAGAAAAAGTCTAGAATGCTGTAAGTGAAGCTTAACAGGCAATTCTAGTGAGGACTCGGAACACCAGAACACTGGTAGAAATGCAGACAGTAATGTTTACACTCCTAAGGTTTCAGATAGAAATAAGGGCCCTATTGAGAGTTGGCCTAGAGGCTGCCTATATAACATTGTGGCAAAGCATCTGGCTTCCTTTTGTCCATTTCCTGAGATTTTGTAGGAGGCTGAGCTTAAAGGTAGCAGACGAGTTTCCTCTGGCAAAGGAAATTCTAAGGCAGCAAAGTGGTTGGGAAGTGGCATGGGTATTGCCAGCTGATTTTAGCTCGGCTTATAATAAGAATGAGGAACAGAAAACAGAGTGAACAGAGTTAAAACTTCACAGCATGTTTAAAGAAAAGAAAAGGTGTGTCTCAAGTTACCACCAAATTGGGTAGAGATTGGGCCGTTAAAAGGAAACCTTGCATTGAGACAACAAGAAAGATGCATTGAGGGTAGCTCGGGAATTGGTAAGCCCCCCCCCACCCCCATGGCAGGTTCAAATCTGTAAAAATCTAAACTTGTTTCAAGGACTTACACTTGAGAAAAGAGTCCAGGGGCTCTGGGTCACACAAGGCAATTGAAGGAATGGTTTTCCCAGAATTCCTTTCCCTGGGTTCTACCCTTAAGGCACTCAGAGATGACAGTATCTGTGGTTACAGTTCACACCACTGGCACACCTTGGCATCATCCATGTGAAGCTGGCATCACATGCATACAGATGCAAGCATGGAGGCTTCCCATGAAATTCCAAAGGAAAGTCTAGGAGCAGGCCGTGTGTGGCAGGATCGGAGTCCCTAAAAGTAGACCTTAACAGGATGAAGCTACAGAAGTGAACCTGAAACTTTAGTGAAGAACCCCATAAGTTAGAGGTGCCAGGACTATGGAACACCTGTTGAAGGAAGCTGTGGACAGAAAGCAGAAAGCAGAGCCAGCCCAAGAGAATGGCCCCGTCAGCTTCAACCAGCAGGGCCACAGAGGTAGGGTTGCCCACGTCTTTGGAACACATCTCCTGCCACATTGTGTCCCAGATACCAAACACGGAGGCTTGGGATTTAAATGTTTTGTCTTCTGGTTTTGGTCTTTTTTTGCTCTAATCCTTTCTTTGTTTGCCCATCTCTCCCCTTTGGAATGGGAATGCTTACCCTGGCCCATTTTATCTTGGAATTATGTAAACTGTTCTTTTGACTTCTATAAGGACTCATAGCTGCGTTTGCCTTGAGTCCCAGGGGAGAATTCAGACCTGAACTTTTGAGACTTGCTTTACAATGAACTCTTTGAGGACTCTTGGAGGGGGACTAAATGCATTTGGTATTATGAGATAAATGTGAGCTGATGAAAGTCAGGAATAGAACGTTATGTTTTTGATAAGTGTCCCCCCAGCCTTTGGTGCTTTGGTCACCAGCCTTTGGTACTTTGGGAGGAGATGGGACCTAGTAGAAGAAAGTTAAGTCATTGAGGGTGTGCGCTTAAAGGAGATATTGTGATCTGGACCCTTCCTCCCTCTTTCTCTGTCTCTGCATCTCTCTGTGTCTCTGTCTCTCTCTGCACACCTCTCTCTCTCCCCGCCCCCCTCTCTGCTTCCTGGCTGCCATGAGGTGAGTATTTTCCTCTGCTAAATGCTCCCATCATGATGTACTGCCTCAGCACAGACCCAAAAGCAGTGGGCCTAACGACCATGGGCTGAACCTTCAAAACTGTGAGCTAAAATACATTTTTCCTCTTTTAAGGTGTTTGTCTCCATTATTTCATCACAGTGATGGAAAACTGACTAACATGTAACTCTGGCAATTAAACCGGTGTTTGATTTGCTCAGGATATTTGTCAAATGTCAATGTTAAACTGAATTGTTCACATTTAGGAAGTGAACCCTATCAGTTTTTACAGACACAAATATGAACAGAGTTCCAACCATAAATATGAACTGATAAAGGCTCCAGTTGACTACTTCACTTTTAAATTATAATTCTGTTAGAGAGGAACTGTTTTCTGAATCCCAGTGGCCAACAACTGCCTCTTGTTCCCACACCAACTTACAACATTTGGTATGGTCTAGTAGGAACTGTATGTATATGTTATGGTTTGGATGTTAAATGTGATGAGAGCCTTAACCCAATCACTGGGTTACTGAGTGGTAACTAAAGGTGGGTAGAGTGTGACTGGAGGAGGTGAGCATTAGAAGTGTGCCTTTAGGGTATATATTTTGTATCTGGTGTGTGAAATTTCACTCTTCTCCCTGTTAATGTCCTGAGCCATTTTTCTCCACCACACTCTTCTGCCATGATGTTCAGCCTCATCCTCAAGCCTCAAGGATCAGAGCCAGCCTTCTGTGGACTGAGACCACTGTGAGCCCCCAAATAAACTTTCCTCCTCTAAAATTGTTCTTGTTGGGTCTTTTAGTCAGGAAGCAAAAAATGCTGACTAAAACAGTATATGTATATATACATATGTGTACACATATACTCTGTTATCATTTGTGGTGAACATATTTTATTCTGTTAAACGCATCATAATATGGGGGCTCTGAAGTATAGTATTTAGCAGAAACTCTTTCAGAAAACAGGATATTGGAGAACAAGTACAGAGTTTGGATCAGGGGTCAGCAAAAGAAGTTTCAGGAAAATCCTGCCTATTGCGATTCTATATATCACATGATGCTTTCGACATTTTAAAAAGGACGAAAAATCACTAAAGAAAAATACGCAACAGAAATCATATGTGGTTCATATATGAACATTCATATATAAATGCTTATAGACTATGCAAAATATTTAGAGAAAATTTTACTGACTCCTCATTGAAATAATATTAGGCAGCCAATCTGTTATGGTTTAGAGCTGAAATGTTGCCTCAAAGCTCATGTGTTGAAGGCTTGGTCCCCAAGGCAGCAGCCACCAGATGTGGGGCATTTGGAAGATGATTGGATCATGAGAGTGCTCACCTCATCCATGGATTAATCCATTGATGAATTCATAATTTGGTGGGCTGTTAGGAGGCAGTGGAAATTTAGGTAGTAGGGCCTGGTTGGAGGAAGTATGTCCTTGAAGGCACTATCTTTTCCCTGGCTTTCCTCTGTACTTTCCAGCTATCAGAAGGTGAGCAGCTTTGCTCCACCATGTACTCTCTGCCATGATGTTTTGCCTTGCCACAGGCCTAAAGTCCATGGAGTCAACTAATCATGGAATGAAACTATTAGCCCAAATAAAACTTCCATAAATTGATTATCTCAGATATTTTGCCATGATACCAGAGGCTGACTAACACAAGACTTGTGAGAGAGAATCTTTGAATCAAAAGAAGTATGATCAAGGCTGGTGTGTGTGTGTGTGTGTGTGTGTGTGTGTGTGTGTGTGTGTGTGTAGTGCTAGTGATTGAACCTAAGCCCTTGCATATGCCAGGCAAATGCTGTACCACTGAACTATACCCCAGCTCCAAGATAGGTTTTACATATATCAATAAAAAAATAGTTGAAAAAGAATAGTATTAATATACCTAATATAAAGCCATAAGTTAGTGAAAATAAGTGGAAAACTGAATGGCTCGTCCTTTCTCACATTGTATAAATTCCTTCAAGGTAAAACTGCATTCTAGATTCTTGATTTTCCAGACACAAGCATGATTTCATGTAATTTTATTATTTCCTAAAGAGGTATTTATTTGGTTTTATTCTTGCAAAGAACTTAGTAAGGTATTTATAATGTAGATAATGGGGAACCCAGTAGGGTATAGAATTCTAGGTTGACTGAAGATGTTCTTCTTTTGTATTATAGCACCTATTGTTACGGATATATCTGCTGTCACTCTAATCCACTATTTTTTTTTATTTTTTTATTTTATTTTTTTTAATTTATTTTTTTTTATTGTTGGTCGTTCAAAACGTTACACAGTTCTTAATACATCATATTTCACAGTTTGATTCAAGTGGGTTATGAACTCCCAATTTTACCCCGTATACAGATTGCTGTATCACATCAGTTACCCTTCCATTGATTGACAAATTGCCTTTCTAGTGTCTGATGTATTCTGCTGTCTGTCCTATTCTCTACTATCCCCCCTCCCCTCCCCTCCCCTCCACTCCCCTCCCCTCCCCTTTTCTCTCTCTACCCCTTCTACTGTAAATCATTTCTTCCATTTGTATTCTCTTGTCTTACCCCTCCTTTCCTCTTATATGTCATTTTGTATAACCCTGAGGATCGCCTTCCATTTCCATGCGATTTCCCTTCTCACTCCCTTTCCCTCCCACCTCTCATCCCTGTTTAATGTAAATCTTCTTCTCAAGCTCTTCGTCTCTACCCTGTCCTCCCCTTATATCAAAGGAGTCATTTGGTATTTGTTTTTTAAAGATTGACTAGCTTCACTTAGCATAATCTGCTCTAATGTCATCCATTTCCCTCCAAATTCTATGATTTTGTCATTTTTTAGTGCAGAGTAATACTCCATTGTGTATAAATGCCACATTTTTTTTATCCATTCATCTATTGAAGGGCATCTAGGCTGATTCCACAATCTTGCTATCGTGAATTGTGCTGCTATGAACATCGATGTAGCAGTGTCCCTGTAGCATGCTCTTATTAGGTCTTTAGGGAATAGACCAAGAAGGGGGATAGCTGGGTCAAATGGTGGTTCCATTCCCAGCTTTCCAAGAAATCTCCATACTGCTTTCCAAATTGGCTGCACCAGTTTGCAGTCCCACCAGCAATGAACAAGAGTGCCCTTTTCCCCGCATCCTCTCCAGCACTTATTGTTGTTTGACTTCCTAATGGCTGCCAATCTTACTGGAGTGAGATGGTATCTTAGGGTAGTTTTGATTTGCATTTCTCTGACTGCTAGCGATGGTGAGCATTTTTCCATGTACTTATTGATTGATTGTATGTCCTCCTCTGAGAAGTGTCTGTTCAGGTCCTTTGCCCATTTATTGATTGGGTTATTTGTTATCTTATTGTCTAATTTTTTGAGTTCTTTGTATATTCTGGTTATTAGGGCTCTATCTGAAGTGTGTGGAGTAAAGATTTGTTCCCAGGATGTAGGCTCCCTGTTTATCTCTCTTATTGTTTCTTTTGCTGAGAAAAAACTTTTTAGTTTGAGTAAGTCCCATTTGTTGATTCTTGTTGTTAACTCTTGCGCTATGGGTGTCCTATTGAGGAATTTGGAGCCTGATCCCACAGTATGTAGATCATAACCAACTTTTTCTTCTATCAGATGCCGTGTCTCTGATTTAATATCAAGCTCCTTGATCCATCTTGAGTTAACTTTTGTGCATGGTGAGAGATAGGGATTCAGATTCATTTTGATGCAGATGGATTTCCAGTTTTCCCAGCACCATTTGTTGAAGATGCTATCCTTCCTCCATTGCATGCTTTTAGCCCCTTTATCAAATATAAGATAGTTGTAGTTTTGTGGATTGGTTACTGTGTCCTCTATTCTGTACCATTGGTCCACCTGCCTGTTTTGGTACCAGTACCATGCTGTTTTTGTTACTATTGCTCTGTAGTATAGTTTGAAGTCTGGTATCGCTATACCGCCTGATTCACACTTCCTGCTTAGTATTGTTTTTGCTATTCTGGGTCTTTTATTATTCCATATGAATTTCATGATTCTTTTATCTATTTCTACAAGAAATGCTGTTGGGATTTTGATTGGCATTGCATTGAACTTATAGAGAACTTTTGGTAATATCGCCATTTTGATGATATTAGTTCTGCCTATCCATGAGCAGGGTATATTTTTCCATCTTCTAAGGTCTTCTTCAATATCTGTCTTTAGGGTTCTGTAATTTTCATTGTATAAATCTTTCACCTCTTTTGTTAGGTTGATTCCCAAGTATTTTATTTTTTGGGGGGATATTGTGAATGGAGTAGTTGTCCTCATTTCCATTTCAGATGGTTTGTTGCTGATATACAGGAATGCCTTTGATTTATGCGTGTTGATCTTATATCCTGCCACTTTGCTGAATTCATTTATTAGCTCTAATAGCTTCTTTGTAGATCCTTTTGGGTCTGCTAGGTATAGAATCATATCATCTGCAAATAGTGATAATTTAAGCTATTCTTTTCCTATTTTTATGCCTTTAATTTCTTTCGTCTGTCTAATTGCTCTGGCCAGTGTTTCGAGGACTATGTTGAACAGAAGTGGTGAGAGAGGGCATCCCTGTCTTGTACCAGATCTTAGAGGGAATGCCTTCAATTTTTCTCCATTCAGAATGATGCTGGCCTGTGGCTTATCATAGATTGCTTTCACAATGTTGAGGTATGATCCAGTTATCCCTAATTTTTCTAGAGTTTTGAACATAAAGGGATGCTGTACTTTGTCGAATGCTTTTTCTGCATCTATCGAGATGATCATATGGTTCTTATTTTTAAGTCTATTGATGTGGTGAATAACGTTTATTGATTTCCGTATATTGAACCAGCCTTGCATACCAGGGATGAATCCTACTTGATCATGGTGTATAATTTTTTTGATATGTATTTGAATCCGATTCGCCAGAATTTTATTGAGGATTTTTGCGTCAAGGTTCATTAGAGATATTGGTCTGTAGTTTTCTTTCTTTGAAGTGTCTTTGTCTGGTTTCGGAATCAGGGTGATGTTGGCCTCGTAGAATGAATTTGGAAGTTCTCCCTCTTTTTCGATTTCCTGAAATAGCTTGAAAAGTATTGGTGTTAGTTCCTCTTTAAAGGTTTTGTAAAACTCTGCTGTATACCCATCCGGTCCTGGGCTTTTCTTAGTTGGTAATCTTTTGATGGTTTCTTCTATTTCCTCTATTGTTATTGGTCTGTTTAGGTTGTCTATATCCTCCTGGCTCAATCTGGGCAGATCATAAGACTTAAGGAATTTATCTATGCCTTCACTATCTTCTATTTTATTGGAGTATAAGGATTCAAAATAATTTCTGATTATCTTCTGTATTTCTGAAGTGTCTGTTGTGATATTGCCTTTTTCATCCCGTATGCTAGTAATTTGGGTTCTCTCACTATTTTTTTAAAAAAAAATTATGACAGTCTGTATTGGACAGTTATTTTTAATGGTACATAATGGCAAAATTTATTGTTACATATTTGCATATGCACACAGTATAATAATATAATTTGGCCAATATCACTCTCCATCACTTTCCTCCTCCTTCTCCACCTCCCACTCCCTAGTCCCTTTCCTTTACTGATATCCCTTTGATTTTTCATGAGATATCTGCTCCCCCTTCTTTCTTTTCCTTTTTCCTCTCTAGCTTCCACATATGAAAGAAAACATACAACCCTTGACATTATGAGTTTGATTTATTTCAGTTAATATACAGTCTTAAGTTTCACCCATTTTCATGCAAATGAAACAATTTTATACTTCAAGTCTGAATATAATTGCATTGTGTAGACATATCAAATTTTCTTTAGCCATTCATCTGTTGATGGACACTTATAAAGTCTCCGTAGTTTAGCTATTATAAATTGTGCTGCTACCAATATGGGAAGTGTGTGCAACTATACTATAATGACTTTAATTCTATAGGATACATATGGAAGAATGATAAACCTTGGTCATATGCTGATCCCATGTCTAGTCTTTTATGGAGTCTCCACAGTGATGTTCAGAGTGGCTGTAGTAATTGGCAGTACTGCTAATAGTTAAAAATTATTCCTTTTTCCCATTTGCTCACCAACGTTTCTTATTATTTGTATTCTTGATAGCTGCCAATCTGACTGTTGTGAGTTGAAATCTCAGTGAAGTTTTGATGTTCATTTCCCTAATTGCTAATGATGTTGAACATTTCATCTACTCTTGAGAGCTTGTTTGGAGGTTCTAGCAGGGGAGCACAGCCACCTGTATACTCTTGACCTAAGAACGGTCCTCCTCTTCAACTGAGTGTTCAGCTTTCAGGGAGACATGCACATGGAACTGTGAGGGAGGAAGGAGACACCTGCCTAGCCAGCCAGATCAGCCGAATCAACCCTGATGATGAATGGGATGACAGATGTCACAGACAGATTGCCCTTACATCCATCTAATCCACTCTTATGAAGGTAATCTATCTTTTTTTAAAAAATCTATTTCATATTTTCTATTTCTTTTATATTCTGCAATTACATGAGAATCTATATTAAAGTAGATTTATCTTTTTACAACAGATTTTAAATAAGTAATTGTTTAATCTTTGAGCTTTTTATTAAAATTACAAAATACTTTTGGCCATTCTTTCTTTGAGATTACCTTCTAACCTCCTTCACTTCATTTAAGTCTAATTAGAGATGTGAATGTAATTGCTCAATCTGGCTTTCATATCTTCTAAATGTTCTTTCAAGCTTTCTGCTTCTTCGTCTCTGTTTTGCATTCTAGATGATTTCCCCAAATAAATCTTCTAGTTTATGAAGTAAATTTACATGGAGTAAAAGAAAATATATAATAAATTATATAAATATATAAAATATCTCTTATCTGGCTTTAGTATTTACTTTAATCTGTTATTTAGTTTTTCATTTTAGAAATTCTACTTGATTCTTCTTCAAATCCTCAAAATTTTCCATTCTTGATTCTGTTCCTTTTTTTTTAATCTTCTAAGTACTTTGAACATGCTTATTTTATTGTCTCAGAGTGTACTATCCTATTTGTCATGGGCTCCTGGAACTCTCTATAGGGAAAGGTTTTAAGACTTACTTGGAAAAAAATCATGGGAGTGGAAAGAACATGGTCTGAAGCCTGGCACCAACTTGCCATTCATGTAGCATGATTAAAACAAAAGGATAGAATACTGGAAAGATACGTTGGGAGACATTTAAAGCAGAACATTTCATTAAGTTTAAAACAATTGGAGTTTATAATGTAGGCAATCGGGAAAAATGGAATGTTAAGCAAGGAGATGATTTTGTAAAAAGAGTGCTTTAAGAATCAGACAGTGCCAGAATTTTAAGAAACTTTGGCACTTTTTTTGTAACAAAAATGCTTTAATTATAGGGAGAAAAGCAGAATTTGTAAGATAAGTTATTTTGCTCAAGAACATATATAACTGAGGGAAAAGTATAAAAGCAATAAGATAAATAAAATTTATTTATAAATTTATTTATAAATTTTATTTATAATACATAAAATTAAAGGAATTAAGATTGATTCGGAAACTGCAGTACTTCAGATGGGTAATGAAGAGATCTTTTTTAGTAGGCTGATAATATTTACATTAGCAAGAAAAGAATAAAGAATTCGGGCTGGGGCTGTAGCTCAATGGAACAGCACTTGCCTAGCCTGTATGAGGCACTGGGTTCAATTCTTAGCACCACATAAAATAAATAAAATAAAGGTCCATTGACAACTTAAAATTAAACTAAAAGAGAATTCATCTATAGACTTCTGAATGGATATTTATAGATAGAGGGCAGAGAGCATGACAGAAAAATTAAATTAAATTAAAATACAAGCTAGGTGGTGCTCGCCTATAATCCCAGCAATTTGAGAGGCTGAAGCAGGAGGATTGCAAATCCAAAGCCACCCTCAGCAATTTTGCAAGGCCCTAAGCAACTTCACCTAGACTCTGTCTCAAAATTTTTAAAAGGGGGGGAGGGGCAGGGAGTACCCCTGGGTTTAATCCCTGAAACTACTACTACTAATACTAATACTACTACTAATACTACTAATACTACTACTAATAATAATAACAACAACAATAATCCATTACAAAATAAAAATAAAAGCTGAGACAATTGTGGATGCACTAACATTATTGTAGGTATAAAATGTTAAAAGAATGTTAATATTTTAAAGTGTAAATTACTGACAGAGGAGAGAAGCTTCACGTCACCTAGTTGGCATTTGACACATGTGTACCTTATTATTTATTTTACTGCAGGGGAAAATAATATTTGAAAGAATTTAATTTATTTAAAAGAATTTAGGCTTTGGAGTAAAAGAAAATATATGAGCTATTCAGCAACCTTTTGAAGTCTTAGATTCCTCATCTTCCTAGTTCACTAGAAAATTTTGTGAATCAACTATGACAAGGTGATATGAGGAACTTTGCAAACTGCAAAGCATTATTATTCAAGTGGGATATGATATTATTCTTCCTGGCCATGGTAATGCAAACAGAGTTAATGATCACAATCTTTCTGGCAGAGAGTTTAGAGTAAGAGGCAAGATTCTAGGCTCTGTTTTAGTTGCTATAACATTATGGTTATAATGTTATAACCCTATAACATTAGGGTTCTTTTAAACTTTTTCTTCTCTTGCACCTAAGTTTTTAAGCTATACAACATGGATAATTATGGCATATATAGTTTTTTTGTTTGGATAATATTGGTATAATGTAGAATCTATGAGCAGACATAGTTGATACTTAATTACTGTTAGCTCTTATTTTCACTATGTCGATATGACAAAAACATGCATAAGGCGCAATTATCTCCTTGGGGTTATGAACACTGATTGCTTGTGAGAGCAAAATTCTGCCTAAACTCTAAGGGCCAGAAGATCTGAAAATTTTCACTCTTAAAAAATGAAGGATAATTTGATCAAAGCAAAAGAAAATTAACATAAATATGTTTCATATCCCAGCAGACATATATGAAGGGATAAAGAACATTGCTGTTTATGCTATGTTTGTAGTTGAAAGAGAAAAAATTATATGGGGAGTGCCATCTTTTATCTTCTATTCTATGATTTTGCAATGATCACATCTCATTTCTCTTAAAAGATCCAGTTTTAGAAGGAATGGTTCTGAGTGTCTGCCTACTTTGTGGCCAACATACTTGTACTGACTTTCCTTAACCTCTGGAGAGTTCTGAAATGTGAGCATTACATAACATTGAAATGAACCACTGTGGACATTGGTGTGCTTGAGTAGAGATTTCAAGAGTTCACTGCCACTTAAAAGGAAAGAAACTATTAATTTCTAAGGCTCTATATTAACCTGCAACTGAATATACCTGGCAGGTGTTACCCAGGAAGCTGTGTTTCCTCAGAATTAATGACATGCCATTATTGCAGCAATTTTTCTAAGTCTCGAGAGTGTCTGTAATTAAGAAGTTTAACTGTACTTAAAATGATCTAAAGTGTCATTAGTCCTGTGCTAAATCATTCCAGATTACTGATTTATTTGCCAGTGAAATTATCCAGGTAATTTTCTCAGCCTGACTAATGTAAGGTTTCATACATGAGCACTCCTACTAGATAAAGCTTTGGGTTTTCTTTGCAGAAAAAAAAAAATGTTTTGAAGCTCCACAATATGATATGAAGTTTTTCTGTTCATTTTCTTCACTGTTAAAGCATTTCCTCTTTGAGAAGTTGCACTAGATCAGTGACTGCCATTAAATTTGAAAAGTGGGTTTTTTTTTTTTTAAGAAAATTTTTTTAGTGGTAGATGGACATCATACCTTTATTTTACCTATTTATTTGTTTGTTTATTTATTTATTTATTTTATGTGTTGCTAGGATCTAACCCAGTGCCTCACACATGCTAGGTGAGTGCTCTGCCACTGAGCTACAACCCCAGCCCCTGAAAAGTGTAACTGAACACCAAGACAGCTCTGGATAAAGGAGGAAATCTGAAGACCCCTTCTGGCCTTCCGCCCTCCCCTCTCCAAACCTCCAGTACTCCCTGGAATAAGTAATCTTTTGGTCTTTCTAATTTCATTATTTTATCTCTAAAGAATACTTTCATTTAAATGTTTGGTTTATTATCATATTTTTATTTTTGTATTCTTCTCCTAGAAAAGTTCAAAGATGTGAAGTACTTATGATTACTAGGGAAAAAAATTAGGATGCAAATCTCATATATATATATATATATATATATATATATATATATATATATCCAGTTTATGGTCTTGAAACAAAAATGGCCATGAATAAAATATTTAGAATTGGCATATCATTTTATGCAATCTCCAGTGTGATAATGAGGGAACAGAGTTAGGGGTTCAACATAACATGACTGTTTTCATTCATTTTCTTGTCAATGCTTGACTTGGTTATGTTTAAGTTTTCCAACTGTGGCTCTTCTAGTTCAGTCAATTATTTAGGTTTAGAAGAGTGACCTGGTAACCAGAATTGTGAATAGATTTATCCTGAGTTTTGTTGGAATGGTAAGAGATACAGTGCTAAAATTCGGTTAGACCAAGAACTGATACAAGGTGAATGACACAAGGTATGTGAACGTGAGCAACAGGATTTTCTTTTAACCCAGAATCTAAAATTTGTGCCATGGTAGCTCATCTCTCCTTGCCCTCAAGCAGAAATTTAATTGTTTTGTATGTAGTACTCACATTTTAACCTTTCTTGTGATTTTCATTCCTCTGAGACGTTTGTACTTTTATCTGAGATCAAAATGGTCTGCCTAAACCAACTGTAAAAAATACTTTTGCCTAAAAGATTTCTTTTAGGACCTCTATATTTGCAAGTCCTCACTATTTTTTTATTTATACAAAAACATTAAATGTATATCTTCATTTAGATTTATGATTCCAGGATGGAAGTTATTCTATTTCAGTGTTTTAATGAATCTCCATTGTCCTTCTGCTTACATAATTTCTGTTTAGAAGTCAGTGTGGTCATTCTGTTGCACTTTGAATTTAATGCAATTCCGTAAGCTTTGGCTCTCCTAAGATCTTTTGTTTTTATCTTTGGACATTTTTTTTTTCATGTAATGTGCTCAAATTTAGTTTTCTTGCATTTATATTACTTGAAATGTTGGGGTTTGTTGAATCTGGTTAAAAGTCTTTTTATCAGTTATAGAAACTTTTTACGTCTTCAATGCTTATTTCTATTCCACCCTCTCCTCCCCTTCTGGCACTTCAACTATATGTAGAGCTTTTTTTTAATCGTGTTTCACATTCTCTATAGATACCTTTCTATGTTTTTTATTCTATTTTTTTCTGTACTTTAATCCAGATATTTTCTAATGATGTTTCTTCTAGTTCACTAATTTTGTCAGTTGTTTCTAATCTCTGATCAAATCCATCCACTGAGTTTCTAAGTATTCTATTCTGGAATTTCCACTCATTCCTAATTTTCTATTTTCAGTTTTGTACTGAAATTCTTTTATTAAGCTTTTTGAACATATGAGTCATAAAACTCTCTCTCTATGTTTCTCTTTCTTATAATTTTTTTCTCTTGTTTTCTGGTCATTTGCTCTCTATTCTGATAAGCTTATATTTTACTGAACATAGTTATGATACATAAGAAATTACAAGAGATAATTTTCAGATGTAAATGATGTTTTCTTTCTCAACATCTACACTGTCCAGTATAATGTCAATTAAGGATATGCAGCTATTTAAACTTAAATTAATTTAGAGTAAATTAAACTTAAAATCATTTCCTGAGTCATGCTAGTCATATTTCAATTATTCTGTAGTCACTTGTGACTAGTGGCTACCATGATACAGCACAGATATAGGATGTTTTCCATCATTACAGAAAATTCTTTTGAGCAGCTTTACCCAAAAGAATTTATTTTTATGTATGGAAGGTACTTCAGTCTGTGAACAAGGTAAGTAAAAGCTGAGTTTTACTCTTTGCAAAGGTTGATCTTTCCTGGCTGTTTTTTACTCTTTAGGTGAAGTCTTTCAGGGTTCCCAAGTGAAATCCTGAATCTATAAATCCTAAAATTCAGCCCCTTTCTCTTCCCTATAATTGTTTGTCTCTGTAGCTTTATTAGACCATTCAAAGGTCTGTTACCTTCATAATTTTGGGGCTATCAATTCTTGCTTGACCTCCAAGTCCCCAGATGTCACTTACTAATAAGCAAATGTGTAAGCAGAAAAAAAAGCAACAACTAGTGAGTGTCCCTGAATACACATTCTTTCTTCTTGGATTTTAGCTGATTAATACTGTCATTCCTAGTATCTCTTTGATAGCTAAATGTTTTCTTTTTGAATCCAGATTTTACCATCCTAGCCCGAAGCAGAGTATTCCATTCTCTTAATAACTCTCTGATGTCAGGTTTTCATCCTCCCACAGAAATAGAAATATTGAAATATTTTTGTCCAGGTGAGTAATGACAGCTTTGTTATCAGGTTCAATGGCCAATCCTATCCTCATCTCTTATGGACTTACAGAAACATTTGAATGTTTATATTCAACTTCCTACTTGGATTTTCCAACTAAAAAATTCAATAGGCATCTAAGATTTAATGCATCTAGTTATATACTCTTGACCTCACCATTGTGTTTTCTCTCAAGTTTCTCTCACTTCCATAAATGACAACTTTATACAGAATTCTAAGTGTACATTCAAAGCAAAATACGTTGTGATCCTGACTCTTCTTCAGAGGTTTTTCATTTCATACAGGAAAAATCACCCAACCTTTGCACTATAGACCAGGCCATAAATAATCTCTCTTCCTTTTACCTTTTTAAACTTCATCTCTTTCCATCCTTCTCTTCTCTACTCCAGTCCACCTGGTTATCTTCTTGCATCTTAAACATTAAGAGCAGCTTATCAGGGTCTTCTTCAAGTGATTCCCTCAGTTTGGATATGCTTTGCTCAAGTACTTATGAGATCTTAGCTGAAATGTCACTCCTCACAAAAGCTTTACCTAATTATACCATCAAAATTTGTTACCCCTTCCATCAGTTTCCATATCTTTACCTTGTTTTGTTTTTCTTTGCTCTTATCACAACCCAATAAATTAGATATTTTTTGTCTTCATTTGTAAGCTCTATCAGAGATACAATTTGTTTTTATTATTGCTATATCCTCAGTGTCAGTTACATGAATATAGAGAAAAAATGTATCCCCATTTTGCAGGTTATCAGTGGGAAGAAGGAAGAGGTTACATGATTTATTTCAGGACACACAGCTAGTGAGGGGTGAAGCTAGAACTGAATCTGTTAGCTGGACTCCAGCTCTAAGCTCTAAGCTACTTCACTGTACTCTCTCCTAATGAAGGAAGCTTTAATCAATAGACTCAGCCATGTGGATCCATAAAATTACTTTTGCCTACAAGAGTTGGACCACAAACCCAAAAGAAAATAATCTCTCCTGTGATATACCTCAAACCCTCCCTGAATCCTCTCTGTTATCTAAAAAGATGAGAGTGTAAGAAAAAGAGTCCTTTCCAATAGGAGCAAGATTGAGGCCCCTCTCTTATTATTAGTAGTACTGTCAATATCAAGATAAAAATGATAAATATCTAAGAGAAGAAGAGGAAATAAGAAAGGCAGGATGGATGAAGAGACAGAAGGAGTAAAGGAAGGAGGAAAGGGAGGGAGAGGGAGAGGGAAAGGGAAAGAGAGAGACAGAGGGAGAGGGAATCACTTTTTCAAGTTAATATATATATATATATATATATATATATATATATATATATATATATATCCCTAGAATTGAATAAATAGCCTTTTCAGTGATTTTTGGTTCAATCTGAGAAAAAGGAGAAGGTGTGAAAGTAGTCATCAATTCTGTGTCTGGAAGCCAAAGCGCATACCCTCTCTTATCAGTTTGCATTGGTAGGATAGAGAGAAGAAAGGCAAAGAACGATGGAACTCTGATCAGAGAACAGAGGGACCATGTAACAAGAAAATCTGTCTCCTGGAAAGACTCAGAAAGCAAGCAAAAGAACTAATCAAAAGAAGCTAATGGAATCTGTCTGCCAATTGCTAAAGTATTACAAATGGGTGTGAAGCTCAGAGACTTAGAAATAAAGATTTAGTAGAGGCTAGCAGTCTACCTCAGTTTTGTATGTTTAAAATTAGCACTTAAATAATTTTATAGAAGTGGCACAAAATCTAGTTAGAAAGGAAGAAACGCATCTGGCCCATATTTTACATGTGTCTTTATTTGCAAATATTTCCTTTGCTCTAAAAAAAAAAGAGCAAGGGATTTAAGGCCACCTATTCCACCTTTGGGCAATTATCTATGTATTTGACAACTTATTTACATTTGAAGCTAAAATCTGCCAACTGACACAACATTTGTTTTACAGAGCTGCAGTGACAAACTCTGTCCATTTCCCCAGATAACAGTACTTGAGGTATTTAATGAGAGTTCATATTCCCCTACAGAGCTCCTCTGTTCTCTATTCTCTGATTTCAATTCTCATTCTAGGAAAAAATTAGATATTTGGATCACAAAGTCATCTTGCTTAGATCTCAAATTTAATGTGTCTAAATGAACACAATCACTCCTATACCCCCTAGATCAGTACTTATCCCTGATTTTCCCATTTGCCAAGGCGCCATCTTGAACTATTCTTTCTCTATGCAATCCCAAATTATGTAAATCACCATTTGTTATGAATGTTATCCTATTTTTTTCTGTTCATTTTCATGTTCTCTGAAATACATGCCAAAATTACCTGTCCTTTAAATTTATAACTGATCTCACTTTCAACTGCATTTGTTTTGCTTAAAATTGTCAGTGGTTGCTCATGACCATTAAATAAAATGCAAATTGCTTAGCCAAGTATTGAGGCAAACCACACTATGGTCTGATTCTATGTAATTTGTCTTATACTAGATATCTATATCAACAACAACAATAGCAACTAAAGTGTATTGGCTACTTCTGATTCTCCACTATCTTTGATATGCATCATACCTTTTAGAACCATGTGGTCCAACATGGTAGCCATCAGCCACGTGTGGCTATTGTGCATTTGAAATGAGGCTAGTCCAAGTTAAAATGCATTATAAATGTAAAATACCTACTCAATTGTCAAGACTTATTATGCAAAAGAATTTATCACATCTTATTAATTTTATACTGATTATAAGTTGAAATGATTAAATCTGGATATATTAGGTTAAATGAAAAATCAAAATTACTTGTAGTTGTATCTTTTCTACTTTCATTATGTAGAGTTTGGGAAATTTAAAAATTGCATGTGTAGGTTGGTTTTGTTTGGTCTCAGGGATTGGACTTAACTACTGAGCCATATCCCTAGCCCTGTTTTCATTTTTTATTTTGAGACAAGGTCTCACTAAATTGCTTAAGCTCTTGCTAAATTGCTGAGGCTGGCTTTGAATTTGAGATCCTCCTGCCTCAGTCTCCCAAGTCGCTGGGATTCCAGGAATGAGCCACCATGCTTGAATTTTTGACTCAACACATTTTTTTATTGAAGAGAATTGCTTTAGCATGACAAATTAGTATAGTTATAACTATACGGAAATAAAGACCTTGTCTTAGAAGAATGACAGGATGTGGGGGTGGGGTTTTACTTTATTTTTTTTTTTTCAAAATAGTCTTTGCCATTGTACTTATTTGAAATAAAAAAACATGGGGGTAGCCTGCTCCCCTGGCATGCAAAGGGTGCTGGGTTCCATCCTCAGCACCACATATAAATAAATAAAGATGTTGTGTCCACTGAAAACTTAAAAATAAATATTAAAAAATTCTCTCTGGGGCTGGGGATGTGGCTCAAGCGGTAGCGCGCTCGCCTGGCATGCGTGCGGCCCGGGTTCGATCCTCAGCACCACATACCAACAAGAATGTTGTGTCCGCCAAGAACTAGAAAATAAATACTGAAAATTCTCTCTCTCTCTCTCTCTCTCTCTCCCCTCTCTCTTTAAAAAAAAAAATTCTCTCTCTCTCTCTCTCTCTTAAAAAAAAAAAAGAAAAAGCATGGTGCTAAATTAAATTTTAAAATAATATGCCCCTCTCTCAAGATAACTCTTTCTATGCAAAGTCTTCAAAACCCTCAGCCATGGGGCTAGAGTTGTGACTCAGTGGTAGAGCACTTCCCTGGCATGTGTGAGGCCCTGGGTTTGATCCTCAGCACCACATATAAGTAAGTAAGTAAGTAAGTAAATAAATAAATCATTGACAACTTTAAAAATTAGAAAGAAAAAATCTCAGTCAGAAGTAATTTTTCCTTTATTTAATTTCTTAACCTCTGTGGTTCTAAAACCTGCTCCATATTAAAAACTCAGAGTATATGCTAAGAGTTGCAAGATACCCTATCCAAATGAATCTAAATTTCTGTGAAGGTCCAATATCATATTTTATAAAAGCTGGGTTGAGAAACACTAACTAACTGTGCATATAGCACTTAATGGATACTTTTTTTGCGGGGGATATGATAATTTGTCTTTTATTTTTTGTTACTTTTATTTCTTTTACTTACTAGATTTAAGAGATGGTCTTTGTATCCTCCATGATAGAAAATTTTATACATAATAGATATTTTATAACTGTTAAATATATGCTGAGAAATTAAAAATCATTTCCATAAATGAAATAGTTGTAGGTAAATTTAGTTGTAGTAAATTGTGTGTGTCAATTACTAATTAAGCTTTTTCTAGTTCATTCATTTTTTGCCATAATCCTGTGTTGTACGTTCTATTATTATCCCCATTTTTATGAAGATGAGAAAATGGGTGTACTGAAAATCAATCAAAATACATGTGACATTCTAAAAACTAGTGACAAGACCAGAATTTGAACACAGGTTCCAGTTGATTGCAAACCATCAAGGATTAATCACTATTACCTTGGAAAAATAGCAGACGTTGTTCTTTTATATATTGGGTGCTACCAAAATAAAGCCCAACCAGAAGGGTAAGACATCAATAAAGTAGAGAAAACAAAGAAAAACATGCCCCTTCATGATTGGATTCAGTCATGGAAATGAAAAAAAGAAAGTTTAGCTTGGGCTGACATAGAAGTACTCTTAAATGTGTTGCAGAAAACTTATACTCTGAAATTTCCTCACATGAGAGTGAAAAGCTTTAAATTGTAGCCAAATAAGTTATATTCAAGACTGAATTCAATTAATCAAACATTTGTTGAGGACTCCTATGTGCCAGGTGCCATGCAATGTCCTGAGCACACAGCGAATTGATGCCTGACCCATAGTAGACACTGGGAATATTGACTACGGGGTCAAGTTCATGAATGCCTGAGCAAAGATTTACAAGATGTAGTTCCAACTTTAAAGATACTCGAATTCTGATAAAGAAAACCTTTAGGTAATGAGACACTTCAAGCACAGTTTGATCTCTGTTATAAAACAGCTAAGTCCAGAAAGGAGAGAGGACATAAGAACATAAAGGGCCACCTAACTGAAGACTCCTAATGGTCACAGTGTGTAATCTCTGGCATGGAGGGGAAGGTTTCCAACTAAAGAATGCTATGGAATACTGCTACTTAAAGTGTTCAGGACCCAGGAGTGTACCCAGCTATTTTTAATTAGCACTGCCAATAGGAAGCATGTGTTATCTCATGGAATGGAAGGCTAGCCAGGCAGGAAACAGAGGAAGTCAAAGTGTTGCCCTCAGCTCCATCTCCCCGTTCCCTGCCTGTGTTCCATCCGTTGCAAACTCCTGCCTAATATTTCTCCTTAATAGCTTTCTAATCTGTCCCCTGTCGTCTCCGTCTCCCTTGCTACCACTGTTTATTTGGTTATTAGGTTCTGATAAATTCCCTCCTGGATTACTGTGGCAGCCTCCCAATGGGTCTTCCTGCCCCTACCTTATCTCTTCCTTCCACCCTGCAGCTGGAGAGAACTTCCTGAGGAGCAAAGCTGATCACAGTCCTCCCTGCCTCTGGATTTTAAGTGGTTCCCTATTGTACACAAGATAAAATATAACTCCTTCTTTGATAGAACCTTCAGGTCTCTCCTTGAACCTCTTCTTTCATAGCCTGTGTCCGCGATGGACTGAATTGATTAGGTATCTTGAATCTTGTCCTGGTGCATGGTGTTTCTCAGCTTAACATCTGCTGTTGCTTTATGCTAAATGTTCTACCTTCCTTTGCCATATTTCCTCCTACTTACCCTTAAAATCTCAGCTGAGGTGTGATTTCCTTGATAAGCTATTCCCTACTTACAAAAGTCAGGGTTGAATCATCTAATACAGCAGTTATTATATTGTACCATGATTATTCTTCCCCACTTGAGCCTGAGCATTTTATGCTAAAAAGAAGTCAGTGTCTTTTCAGGGTCTATTTCTAATGCCCAACACAGCCCCTGTTGGATAGTGGAAAGTCAAATCAATGTTTGCTTGGGTTGCCTTTGTTGTCAATGGGCCACAGAACAAACACTCTCTCTCCTCAAGTAGGCAGGAGAATCTGATTAGAGAGGCTACTTGAGGAACTTTGTGCAAGTTAGAGGTTAGGTGAAGGTGGTAAATGGAGATCTGTAGGTAGCTCAGTAAGGAAGGGCTACTAAGCAGTATTTATACCATCTGTACTAACTGAATACACTACAGTAAATGAGCTTGGCACGAGAAAGCTCTCCCCTGGCCAGTTAATCAGTGTAAACACTGTCCAATCCATCACTTACCTGGCCACCTGGAAATGCCCATCCTCCCCAAGGATACATGGATAGCCAAAAGGGAAGAAAATTTTCATCATCCATGAGTTTTTTTTTTCCTTTTAATCCTCTGTACCAATGACAAGAATATAAAAGTGTGTAATCCTCTATACAAATGACAAGAATATAAAAGTCTCAATGTGATGTGAAGTTCATATCTTATTATGCATTACATTTTCATTAGAGAGAGTGATATGGAAGTTAATAATGTGAAATTGTTGTGGAGGAACTGCTACTATTATCAGTAAAAATAAGTCGCTGAAATAAAATTACAGAAGAGGAAATATCACACCTTTGTTTCTAAAGAATTTGCATTGAGCTCAAAGAGAGCAAATAATGAGGAATGAAAGGAGGCTTTTGTTATTCAGTGATTTCTCTGATCTGCCAAAATGTCAAATAATCCATTTAATCAATCAGAAAATTAAAGAATGTGACAAACCTCAAGGTAGCTGGAGATTACAGCTGTGTGAAGTACTTCAACTATAGCGTGAAGTTATGTCACAATAGCAATTACTTAATGATTCATTTTTCTATAACTTTGTTGTTGTAGACGACAATTTTAGTTTCAAATTAATTGCAATCGTGTTCTCATTTGAATTTTGTGTACTTTATTCGAGGATGTTTACATAAATTCTTTCAACATCTACTTTAATGAATCTCATTTTTGTAGGAGGACCATGTCTATTAAAAAGGAATTCTCACCATGTGTTAGCCAAAAATTCAATTACGATCCTCAAATCTATTTCTGGGAATGATTATGAGATCAAGATTTGGAGGTGATTTGAGGTTTTTGCAAAGAAACATGAAATATTCTGGTAACAACCTAGGAGGGGGAAATCGTTCATTTAATCATTCAAGAAATGTTGGGTTCCTGATCTATACCAGGCTTTCTGGTAAATTCTGGAGAAAAAAAAATAGGGACAAAACCAGAAACAGCCCTGCTTTCATGGAATATAAGTTTTACTTGGGAAGAAAACCATGGATTAATCTAACAAAATGAAAATTTCTTTAGAAAGCCAGTCAAATGCCCTGAAAGAAGTGTACTTGGGTGGCAACACATAGCAAATGAACCAGACGGGACTGGAGAGGTAGGGAGTTGCATTATGGAAAGAGGAGAGTCTGAAATTGGAATAGATGTTTACTAGATGGAGGGAGGTAAAGTGTGGGTTCAGAAAAGCTTCCAGACAGAGTCAGCTATGAGTGTAAGAGGTGGAAATGTACAAACATGTTTGAGGAACCGAGGGACACTAATGGGAGTGCAGGCCATGGTGGGGACATGGGGTTTTATTTCGACAGTGTTAGAAAACCTCTAATGTGTCTCAAGAAAGAGAGGAAGTAGGCACCTGGGAATTGAATTTGAAGAGCCTATGTATGGCTGCACTGTGAGGCTGGGGACACAGAGAAGAGGCAGAACCTCTTGGACTTGTAGGTTGTTGTAGTAATTTTGCCACATTCACCTGGGGTAGTAGCAGTTGCACAGAGAAGTAGAGGGACTTCATAGATATGTCAGAGAAAAACATCTCCACAACTTGGAACTAGACCAGAAATGGACCAAGAAGTATATCAAAGATTATTCCTGAATGTTACCTTATACAAATGCTATAACATGCCGAGACAGGAAGCTATGTAGGAAGCTCAGGTTTAGGGCAGAACATAGCTAATTCATTTTCACACATTGCAAGCAATATACCTTTATAACACTCCAGTGGCAATGCCTAGAAGGCAGTTATCTATATGGATTTGAAATCCAGGTGAGAGACCAAAGAAGAAGTTCTTGAAGCCACAGGCCTGGAGAGGAGATTTTCTAGGGAGAAAAGAGGACTTCCTGGGTCCTCAGGAAAAGACCAAGAATCTTGAGTAACTTCAGATAAGATATCTTGGCAAAAAGCAGAAGAGCCTGCAAAAGAAATAGAATGGTAGCCAGACAGACACAGAATAAACCACAAGACCATTGTGTTGCAGAGGCCAGAATGACTAATAAGAGAATAAGTGAAATGAGGATTTAAATAGTTCATTAGGCTTGGCTACATGGAGGTTATTGGTGATCTTAGCAAGAGCTATTTATAGATATGTGTCATGGGTTTTAAGGAAAGTTGGAGTGAACTGAGAGCAAGGAGGAGGTAAGAAAATGGAGATTATTGTTATGATCATAATATTAGCTGAGGGGTATAACATACATTATATTCCAGGCACTATGTTAGGTTTTACTTCATTTAATCCTTTCAAAAATCCCATAAGAAATACATTGCTGTGGCTCAGAGGTAGAGCACTTGCCTAGCATGTGTGGGGCCATAGGTTCAATCCCTACTCCAGATACAAAAAAAAAAAAAGGAAGAAAGAAAGAAAGAAAGAAAAGACCCGTGGTTTTATTATTCCCCACTGAGAAAGTACATGAGGTAAGGGAGAGATTTATCTAAGAAAGTAGTTGAGGTTTAGGGCAGTAGCTGGGCAGCCTTGGGGTCAACCTGTTCTTTCCTTTTAGAAGGAATCCCTGGGATTGCACATGTAGCAATAGGAAATATATTTTTATTCCCTCAAGGCAGGGGAAATACTGAGCTTTACTCAGCTAACCAACAAAGATCAGAATAGAATATATTTTGTGCAAAAGTTATCACCCTCAGCTGAAGAATACTCTTTAATTTTATTTCCACACCTGTAAATCAGTGGAAGGAACTACCCTGGATCCTTCTTTAAGGCATTGGGGAGTGGGAGAATATCAGTTCTGTGCATTCTAGCTTATTGAAAGTGAGGAAGCTGTGGCATTCCACCTCTGAGACCAGGGTTAAATGTACTCCTCCAGGAGGTCTTCTCAGATATCCAAAGGAACCCCTTTGTGGAAGGGGGCACCAGGAACTGAACCCAGAGGTGCTTCACCACTGAGCCACATCCCCAGCACTTTCTTATTTTTATTTTTATTTTGAGACAAGGTCTTGCTAAGATGCTTAGGGCCTTGCTAAATTCTGAGGCTGGCTTTGAACTTCTGATCCTCCTGCCTTAGCCTCCTGAGCCACAGGGAGAAACCGCTTTTCATATCCAGTTTCACACTGCTTATTCCACTATTACCCCTCACTCAGTCTGTGCCCCCACACCATTTCATTAGTCCCTGTTGGGGACCCTGCCTCTTGATAATATCTCCATCCCCTACACAGGGGAATGGGCACATGGATCAGTGAATGAACTTAAACCTTCACCCCAACTTCAAGTGAAATGACAGTCCCTTGCCTGTTTGTTTTCAATTTGCAACCTAATAATCCTGCATATTTTCTATTTCCTTTGTGCTACTGGAGTTTATCAGAACATTTCTCTTTATGAATGTCTTGAGTTAACCTCAAACAATCCAAAATGGGAAGGATGGGAATTATCGTTGGAATACAAAAGAGTAACTTGGGTTTCCTGGAAGCAAATGACTTTCTCATGGCCACACATCTGGCCAGGGGCCAAGTTAGGCCCTGTGTCTTTTATGCCATTGTCCTGTCCACCAGATGCCATTGCACATCCCCCTCTGTATTCTGTCATCCAAAGTTCCCATGAATTGCAAAAAGGTGGTTGAGTCTCCTTGAAATACTTTCTTCTTCATTCCCCTGTATTCTTGATGTCACAAACCCTGATAGAATTAGGATAGAGGCCCTCCTCAACTGCACTGTCTACACAGGGAGATAGGGACACTCTGAAACTGTTCCCCACAGGGATCCAGTGACCCTTGACACTTTGCTGCCCTCGTGGGAGGCAACAAACTTACTGCTCACAGACTTGGAGGACATTTTGCTCTGATAGGACACTACTCTCAGCCTTTTCTAGCACCCTCCTGAAATTTAGTTAGAAGTATGAAAAAACATCAACAGAGGCCAAGGGAGCAGGGGAGTTGAGGGGCTTCCAGACTCTTCCTTTTCTGAGCAAGTTTAACCACTGGAGAACACAAAGAAGGGGCAGGGAGGTGGACAGTTGGTGGAGGGCCACAACTTTCTGATCTCAAAACTCTGGGAAGTTGGGAGAGAAGGGATCCTATTGTACCACCCTAAACAAGACATAGGGGTAGGGTTGGAGCGCTTAGATGATCTCTTCATAACTGGCCCTCCCACGTGAACCTGGGGTTTGAAGACTGACATCAAAGGTAGGAAGAGAATAAATCAAAAGGAGCTCAATCAGTCCCACACAAGCTCTCAGAGCCTCAGTTTCCAATTCTTTTAAACAAACAGAAAAAGATATTAACCTCCTAGTGAGATTGTTGAGATTCATCAAAATAATGTATGTAAACCACATGGTTCCTAATAGTTATGGGTGGATTATTTTTGCTTAGTTCCTAAGCACATTGAGGGGGAAGACTATGGACATGGAGAGATGGTGAGGCCTCTTACAAGAAAGCTATTTTCTAGACTCAAGAGGCTATTACTGCAGAAGATGTTGGGAATCCAACTGGCTTGAAGCACTTGGCCTTGATAAATCCAAGCAATGATGTGCTGAAATTGTTTTCTGTAATCGGGATAAGAACGAGCCATAACTAAGAAATATGTGAGGTGAAAATGCAATTTGCAAAATCATATGTGGTATTTGTGCAAATCCAGGTTTCTTTCAGGTGAGCCTCATGCCTTTCTGCATTTGAATTTAAAACAACTTTAAAGGACACATACACCTCTATACAACCATAGTAAGCAGTTACTAAGTTCATTCACTTTAGTTCCTTTGGAGTTCTCCTGTCAATTTGAGTCATTCGTTTGTTTTACCTGGGCACTTACATTTTCTTTAGAGATATTAATGCCTATTGGTAAATAACACTGCAATCTCCATAAATAATTTGGAATTTCAGATCTTCTGCTTTTATCGTAGGCACCCAGGGAAAGATATCGATTCACATGCTAATGTTTTTTTTATCAGAACATGGTGCCCCATTTAAACTACCAACTATTTTATCCTTTCCAATTGTTCATCCTTGTTCTAGAGGCCTCTAGAACAAGTTAACACAGTAAGCAGAACAGGGAGTACAACTTGAAAGTTACATCCTACACATAAACATATCTAATCTCGCCACAAGAGGTGCCTTTGTGAACATTTTTACATTCATTTCAATAAGAAACAGGTGGGCATGATAGTTTAGGGGTGGCACGGTTACTCTGACTCCTTTGGGCTGACTCAGAGTTTCCATATATTTCAGGTGCTGCTTGAGAATCAGAAGTTCTGAATCCCTCCCCGCAAGGCTGCTAGTCTCCAACAGAATAGCTGCACATGACATTTCCACATATGTAGAATAGTGGCATTAGAAACTGTAATGAATGGCTTTCTTCCATGTCTAAAATAAGTTCTTTATTTTAGAAATTGAGATGAAAACTGAAAAAGTTAAGTAAAAATTTGACAGACACTCCCAAAAGGAATAAAGCAAAAGAGTGGAGACAGCAAGATAATCTGGCTAACTTTTTAGTAATCAGCATAAAACTGATTTTAAAAAAAAAAAAAAAAGGTCAAAAACTTTCTCATGCTCACCTCTTAAGTTTGAGGCCCGCCCAGGCAACTTAGTGAGACCCTGTCTCCATGATACAGTGCTTGCTTAGTATGTGTGAATCCCTGGGTTCAATTCTCAGAACCACACACCAAAAGGAGAGGTGGGATTAAAGTTGATGGAAGAAGATACATTGAAGTATTATTTAGGAAAGAGGAAATTATAAAAGCAAAGTTATGTGTGTCTAAGAAGCAAATAATGGTGAATGCACGGTTAACTCCTGGGGTGGGAAATAGAAGTGATTCTTTGTTATGGAGATATGTAAAGTCAGCATCTAGACACATGAATGCCAGGAAGTGGCCCATATGTACTGACTTCATTCAACCAACATTTGAAGATCTATCCTGAGCAGACACAATTCCAGGCTTTGGAGATGAGGCAATCAAAAAGAGACAGATTCATCCCCTGGCCTCCTAGAGCTTATGTCCGAATGAGGTAAGAAAATAAAAACTAGGTAAATTTGTAGCATATCAGATTGCAAAATGTGCTCTTCATGGAGCAAAACCAGAGTCTGGAAGAGGAAGAGATGTAATTGTATAGAAGATGGTTAGGGCAGATCTCTCCGATAAGAGATTTTTGAGTAGAGAGCTGGAAGCGAGGAGGCCAAGGGATAGTTATTCAGGAAGATTCTAGGAAAAGGGAAGAGCAATTTCAGAGTCTCTAAAACAGAATGTTTTGTTCGTTCCCAGAATAACCTCCAGTGAGGCTGGAGGATGAGCTGGGGGAGAGTAGCAGGCGATGAGGTCAGAAAGATGGAGTGAAGTCAGGCCACATGGGCTTTGTGGATCCCTATGAGGGCTTTGAACTTAGGTAGGCAATTGGGTCTTTAAGATTTGTTGAAACTTTGTGTGTCACCTCATTTTGGACTACCAGTAAGTTGCTTATGTATTCTCTGCTAAAAAAAAAAAAAAAAATACTCCCACAATATTTCTATCTCTTTACAAAAAAAGGGTTTTTTTTGTTGTTTTGCTTTGTTTTGTTGTGTAATGCCCTATTAAAGACAGGAAAGAGAAAATAGCTAAAGGAATCAAACAATGAACCATGAGCACCAATATTATCACCTTAAGCCAATCACTTTATTTTGCATTCTTTGTGATAAGGGCTGAAGGTGAAGGGAAAGGTGAGGAGGACTGGCATCATTGACCTTCATCTCTGGATTGTCATAGGTCTAGTAGTCTGATTTATGAAAGGCTGTGAGAAGGACCATTTGGTGGAATGTTGAGAGATGTTCTCAAATCCTATCCCACTGCACCCTTCAGCCATCAGCATTTTGATTCCAAGTCTAGCCTGTATGAACAGGATCTGTGGCATCCCTCTCTGGAATAGCTGTCCTTGAAATATTTGATTTCAATAATTGGTTTAGAAATGGAAAATCTGAAGCTCATAACCAATGTTCATATTATTTGGTGCACCCAGATTCTTGGTTCTGCTCTCATATGTAGGCCCCCTTTGATCCAGAAATACTGGTTGAATCTCCATCTCAGTTATGCCTCACATGTACATGCAGGTGACTTTGGTGATAAAGGCAGGCAAGAGAGAGTTGGGGACAGCAGGACCCATTCCCACCCATGCTGATAGCTCAGAGTATGTATCTAGTTGGTGAGACCCAAATTGTGACTAAAAACATCAGATTATGCTATTTGAACCATGGAGTCAGAGTGTATGGTACCACCCAGAGAATGAGAGACTCTTGAACTCTAATTTTTCTTCCTAGGAGGCCTCACAAACTTATGGCACCATTTGGGATTTGAATGTGTTAGACAATGTGTGGTTTTCCCAAACTCTGATCCCATCGATGTTATCCTCCAGTAACAAACACCACGTTGGTGGTAAAACCTCTGACGAAGAGAAACATCTGATAAGGCAGGCAATGCACTCCTGATGCCACTGTCAAGAGGGAGACTTACTCATTTACTTGCTGAGTGAGATCACTGTTCACCATAGTGTTGTGCTCCAATGGCCAACACAGGTAACCTCCACTGGAGTATTTATATAGGAATACTCTGTGACATTTATGGCCAGCCCATAACCCTACCAAGGCCAGTCCTGTTGGGAGTTGCCAAGCCCTTCTTGATGACAACAGGTTTTGCACAAGTTGCCTCAGAGTTACACCAAGACTTGGAGGTTAAATACAACCCTACAAGAGGATAGGAGGGGAAAAGGAGTACATACATGGTTGTCCTTGAAATCACTGGCATGCTGAGAGCTTGCACTCATCCTGTCCCACGTGGGCAATAGCTAATTGCAGCCCACTGAGACTCAGCACTCATTAATTTATCTAAGTGTGTCCATTAAAATCTAATATCTGCTTCTAATGGTACTTGTAAAGATATTTAGAAGTAAATATATTCTCCAGGGTAGAATACTTTGTGTGTTGGAAAATTTTCCTAGAACCACTCAATGGAGCTTTTCATGAATTCCTTGACTCTTGCATAAGGAAATTTGACTGCCATTCTAACTCCTGATGGTTTTTCTCTGATTCTAGGGAACTTTTCTTGCTCTGGATACCTACTTGTAATTTGTCTATGCCATTCATATTACATTACATTCTTGAGTGGCCTAGTACTCTATCATATTGCAAACTTAAATTCATCTCATTCTTGAAGTGGCTCTTTATCTGTATTTGAGTGTTTGCTCTGCTTCCCTAAACTTAAAATATATTTCCCATCATGATACAATCTTTTACTTTTTATTTTTTTTATTTATTTTTGATACCAGGGATTGAATCCAGGGGTGCTTAACCACTGAGCCACATCCCTAGCCCTTTTTATTTATTTATTTTGAGACAGGGCCTCACTAAGTTGCTGAGCTGACCTCGAATTTGCAATCCTCCTGCCTCAGCCTCCTTAATTGCTGGGATTACACATGTGTGACATAGAGCCTGGCTGGTTTTTTACTTTTTAATTGTTCTCATTGTTTTTCCTTGCTTCCACCCATTCCTCCTAACCTTGTTCTCTCTTCTTTTCCTTTCATTTATTTGCAAATATTTGAATGTCTCCTAAATTTCATGGGTATTACAAAGACCTGGAAATATAGGATTTAAATGGGAATATATCAGATTTAAAAGATGAATATAATTATAATAGAAGAACTCTGGAGGCATGTGTGGTATCATGGATTTCCTTCACTATATTCTATTTTTGACAGCAATACATTTACATTATTCTGTAATTTAAAGGAGTTATCAGTATTGGGGTCCTTGCAAAGTCCTTTTCCTTATCTATAATTATTTTACAGATTTTAGCAAGAATCAAATTCTAAATTTTATAGATTTAAAATAAGCATCAAAGTTAGAATTAAATGGACAACAATTTCCCCATGTTGTTATGCAAATCAGATGTGGGGAGGAGGGGCATGGTTCTTTTGGCACTATGAATGAGTAGTTTCTAAGGAAAGGTACCCTTGTCCATTTAGGGAAGTGTAGACATTTTCAAAGCCCATCGCATTATATGGAGGAAAAGGAGATGCAAAAGAGAAAACAAATAATTTTTATTAAGATTCCCATTGAAAAAATACAGAAAGCCAGTGAAAATAAGTACTTGTCAATATTCAATATTAAAACAGTTCCAGCAAAAATAAACATACAGAAAACAGTCAAAATGAATATAGGTGAGTAGTAAATATAAACAGTTCGAGTACAAAAAAAAAATATTAAACTATTGATCCAACCCAGGCATTTAAGGCCCATATGAAAAGGAGGTGGAACAAGACATTCTTGAAGAAGTCTTTTCTTTCTCAAGGTGCTGCTTACATCCAAAGGTGTTGTCTTAGACTAACATCTGAAGGAGGGGCGGGTACAGGAGGGAGAGAGAAGGGAACAGGAGGAGAGGGAAGGAAGGAAGAAAAACTAATATTTCATGAGCTTTAAAAAAAAGATATAATGTTAAATACTTTGTTAGGCACTACATGCATTTTATCCTCATAATAGCCTTACAAAGTGGGAATTGCTGATCCCCATTTTCTAGATAAGGAAAGAGGCCCACCCAGTTTAAATCCCTTGCCCCAAGTCACACAGCTGAAGTTGGAGCAATTAGAACCCAGCTCCACTCCAAAGGCTGCCTTCCCTTCTCTGTCATCAGTCTTCCACCACCCCACCCCCTGCAGCACAAAACAGCTCAGTGGACTGATGGCACTCAAGAGGTGTTGCCCTAACCCATATAACATATACCTTTTTTTTTTTTTTTTTTTTTTTTTGGAGCTTGGGAGTAGAGAAATCTGGACCACATTTCCAAGAAGGTAAATCTGACTTGTTTATTTCTTCTCTGTTTCAGAAGTAAGACCTCAACAGTTGACGAAAAAAAAAAAAAGGCATAGAAGGATTGAATGCTGCCTACCAGAGTGGTGGGTTACCATAGCTCCCCTAGAGGATGTTCATTAGTAGAGAACGGAGAAGAACGTATGATAAACAGAAATGCGCTATCCCGAATGTGCATGTTAATCAATGATGACGAAGATGAACCAACTCTTGGCACCTAGATTCCTCAGCCGTCAAAAATCTAAGAATAAAGAAACTCAGGAACACCAAGCATGTCGCAGAGCTATACACTAGGTCATCGCTCCATCACGTCCACAGCTCCACAGGCTAACGTCCTCTATACTGATGGCCCCTTCTTAGTTGATGATTTTTCACAATGTATTTCATGGCTTCCATCCCTACATGAGACTTTATTACTATCACATAGGAATAAAAAGCCATAAAGCACTAGAGTGAATTTATCTTGGTCGGATGCAAAAACTTATTTTCTTCACATGACTTCACAACCATTTCAAAGCTAACCAATCATTTCATGCTACATTAAGGAACATTTTAAACTACACATAAGTGACAGGAAGCACACTTAAATTGTGACATCACAAATTAACAAGATTTTATCCTTCAACGACATTCTTAGCTACAAGGACCAGGAAACAAGACCAGGAGACACTCAGTCACATTCAGCCATTGAATTCACCAAAAACAAAGGACACTGGGGAGAATTCCTGGAGAAAAGCTCATCACTTTGACATTGAACTTGGAAACACATAAGGAAAGACAGAAGACAGACAGGTCACCGAAACAAACTGAAACCAGGGGAATTATTCCAAGCCTCTTGCTTCAACTTCTCCCTCAGGAATCTGTCTTATATACCCACTGCCCATTTTTAGATGTTTCATTTGGGGGTGGGTGGGGAGGAGGGACTTCGTACCTGCTTGCACTATGTAAGCATTAAGCCTCCTACAACTAAATAACAAAAAGGAAAGAAAGAATCAAGCCTAAGGGACATACTAAGGGACAATAAGTACGAACTGCTCATCTAGAGCCTCTCATAGAGACTGACACCATCCCCCAGCCCCAGCTATGGAAAAAAAATATCTAACTATACCAGAAACAATGATGTGCACTGATATCACTCAGCAATCTAAATAGCTCAGGTCCAAACTCCAAGAACATTTTTTTAATGCTGCATTAAATTGATGCAGCTCTTGGTATTATTAAGCATTTTAAGTGGCCACACTGAACCCAGGACCACTCCAGGACCACTGAAAACTCAATGCTGTAAGTTTCCATGATTTTTCTGTTTTTTATCGAAAATAAACCTGAAGTGCCTATTTACCGAACAGCATACCAGACTATTAGACACTGCCCTCTGCTTTATAAAAATGTATTGTATTATTGAAATTCAAATTAAAAAAAAAAAAACAAGAACTTGATTTTCTCTTTAGCAGTAAAGTCTAGGCAAGCTATTTTCACCTAGATGTTAGTATAATGAACTCTTGGTTTATGTGAATCACAAGGAGACTAGAAATAGTTAAATGAAAGGAAGTGCATACATAAATTCAATTATCATGCATGAAACATGCAAATGATTTAAGCGCTGCATCTGAAACTCTAGTTTATATTCATTAATCTCAGGTTGCACTTTTGAAGGAGAAAGACATGCTAATTGGGTCCAGATTAATGCACTCCCAAACCTCTCCAATTTGTTTTTAGGTGAGGGTTAAATGATATGTATTAAAATAAACACAGCTGCTCATCTGCCTCCACCTCTTACCTCCTCGCCCCACCTCTACCGCTACCCCCAGCTGGCTCACTCCACCCCCCTATACAAGCCCAGCTGGCTCACCTCCCCTACCTCACCTCTACTTCCCTTAGAGGTGGTATTAAAAAGCCCTCCCATTGTCCTTCTGAAAATACCCTGGTTGTTCTCAACCCCGTTTCTTAATCCTTTTAGTATTTTCTCTTTCCCCACAAGCCACCAAACTCTAAAAAGAGAGTCAACCACATCTCAGTCCTGATGATGCTTAACCGTGGCGTTAAGAAAGTGTACTAATGGGACAGCAGTCAGACCTTTTCTCCTACAGTGCGGTTTTTTACAAGTCTGGGCCTGAGTCCTTTAGACCAGGACCAATGGGTAGTTTGAAAGAGCCCAGGCACATGCCTGCTCAAAGCCAAAACTGCTTAAGGTTGGCATGGCGATCCTGTGACTCCGTTATGTGGGAAACTAGAGAATCAGGAGAGAACGTGGGGGTTTTGTGGCATTCTTTCTCTGTGGTTCACAAAGAACCTTTGCTTTCCCACTCCCTCCTCCCTGGCCGAATTAGCCTTAGAACAAGAAAGTGATTATTTATTATTTATTTACTTACTTCTTTTTATTGGAACATTAGTTTGGGATGCAAAGAAATAGCATGTTTTAGGGAGGATCTTATCTTGTGGGTAATGAAGCTTTTGAAGTAGTAAAACACTCTGGTCTGATCTTTAGAAAAATGAAACAAAAGAAGGACATGAGCTACTGGGAATAAACTCAGGTGTGAAGCAGGGATAGAAGGAAACTTCTTTGAAAGAACAGACATCAAGGAGTTAAACCAGCCACACACACACACAAAAAAAAAAAGAAAAACAAAAGGACTTCAAATTAATTTCACAGCAAAAGTGATGTTTAATTTGAATCATGCTTGTCCCAAAGGGAAAAGGTCAGTCCTGTCATTTGATTCATATCTCCTCCTCTTTCTCCTTTCATATGAATTAAAAATTCAGATTGACCATTAATTATGAAGTGATATATATTCCTGTTTTTTTTTTTTTTTTTTCCTGTTCCAAAACTCAAATGAAAAACTTTGGATCACATTTGAGTACCCATCGGTTGGCTAATTCTCCCAACCTGTGTTCACAACAGAGAAAAGACAAGAACAAGGGCACAGGCAGGCACACACGGGGACAGAGATCACCGGACAGACACTCACAGCAATGCACAGGAATACAGACAGCTGGGAACCGTCACAGGCTCAGAGAGAACTTTCCACCTAAATTGATTTCTGCATATTTGCAAATGTAAAATTAGTCATTGTAAATAACAACAAGGGCGAGACCAGGATTAAATCTGTCAATGTCCTGACAGATGCCCTGAGCACTGGTTAGGAAATACACTTAGGATAGTCAATGCTCCTAAAAGAGAAAACGATTATACGCTAACCAAACCCTAAGTACAAGCTAAAGATATTCACCTCATGAAGTCATTCCTCAACTAGCCCCTTGGCACTCGATGGAATTATTCGCAGCACGAGCTCAACTTTCTCATTTTCTGCTGTCTCCATGTGGGTAATTTCTTTCTCATGATTAAAAGTGAGCTTGGCAGATCCTTCAAAGCGTGGTTTGGGGTGTGGTGGGGCTCCAAGGGCAGCCTTTGTCTAAGCAGGTTTCGAATAATTCATCTCTGGACCAGTGGATGGGCAGGTCAGGGGATATGCACGCACCTAAAATGATTTTTTTTTTTTAAAAGGGAAACTTTATAGACATCTTTATATAAACACATTTTTATACTGAATCATGCTGCTGACAGATGAACTATTTACCTCGAAAGAATAGGGCAGGCTTTTCTCTCCCAAATAATCGCTCCGGCCTTCTGAATGTCATCCAGAAGCGATTCTGTCTCCTTCGACTTACCCAGCATCTGAGGTTGTGAGATAACCCTTGTAGCATTGGCCTCCTTCCCTGGCCCCTTCATTATTAGCCTCCTGGTGGGCGAGATAGAATACAGTGAATGTAATAACCCTACTCCACACAACAGGCTCGCTCTCTCTTTTAAATTGAAAATCCCCTTATTACAAAACAAGGGGTGTTCTTTTTCTTCTACCTTTAAGTAGGACTGCCACATTCATTGCTTTTTACAAAAACGCAGCTGCTTTCTAAGCTACAGATAAATAGAATCTGCTAGGCGGTAATTCGACTCAGTCTGAATGCATTATTTTCTAAGACACTTTGGCGAGGGGCTTTTTATTATAAACTGGAAGGAATGAGGAAAGTCCTTTTCTCTTCTAATTATGAATGTGTTTTGTTCCCTACTATTAACCTACAATGTCAGATTGATCTTCTTCTTCCTTTTCTGCAGCCAGTTCAATAAATCAACATTTTTTTTTCTGGAAAATTAGAGGGCTAATGATTAAGTCTTCATGAACTTCAATGGTAAAAATAAAAATAGCACAAAGAAAAAGCAAATGCAAATGCTGGAGCCATAAATATAGACAAGGAAGTGGCCCTCTGATGTCTGAGGAAATGAACTTTGTTTTGACACTCAAAAGTTTAGACAGAAGATATTTACTTGTTAATTCATTAAATTTTAATAAAGTTAAAGGTTTCATGGCCTCTTATTGTATTTGTTCATCTAGAAAGGACAAAAATATAGAGATATAGGAAAACGTTTCTCTATAGTGTGCCCACACTTCTTATGTTCATTGTTTCCTTGTTCACTGTGGGTAATAGTAATTTTATGATTCTCACACTGCCCAAAGCCAAAGAAGAACTAAAACAAGAGGAGTCAGGGTGACAGTGTATGGAATCTGAAATTGTGCTGACATTGTTTTACCTTCAAAGATAAACACTGAGAAAAAAAAATGTTGAGTTGCTAATAATATCAGAAGGCAGTCGAGAAACTTCAGCAGCCTAGGTGTTGGTTTAATTTTGATCCCAATGTTGATGCGTCTGACCATAATATTACAACCAACTATGGTGGTGGTGCTCTAGGTCTATATGGATATATTGCCTTGCCAAGGGGGGAAATTCCACAGGGTATCAGTGGGGTTCCAATTAAGGAAAAATAAATACTGCTGTAGCCCTGACTGTAAGCGGAGGTTACCCGGGTATCACAGCCCAGCGGCAGGTGCTCAAGGCACAGATTGAAAGCTGAGGCTGTCACTCTTCTGCCCTCCACAGTAAGAGAAAGCAAAGCGGTGGAGATGAACTGGGTACGGCAGATTGTTTCAGAATGATTTATTCTTGCTTGCTTATATTATTTTGAGTTTGGTTTCAAAAAGGGTGACAGTGAGAATCAAAGAGACCTTGTACAAAGCATCCAGTCTTTCATGAACCCTGATCTGAGATCACATGCATATTCAAGAGCCCTAAGACCCAAGTTAGAGAGAAAGAGAGAAGCACAGAAAGAAATCTTGAAATCATATTTGTGTCTAAAAACCAGGCTCCCTTTCCTGTGTAGTTCTGTCTGAAATTTTTATAAGGAAGATATTTATCACAAGTGAGATGTTGACTGAATTTTCAGAGTACCCACTCCAGGAAAAGGGTATACGCAGTGAATGGTGGTGACAGCTTTTGAGATTCTACTACTCTGCTTAGATTTGAATCAATTTTCTGTCTTCTGATATGCCTGGGAACAAATGACGCCCCGTCAGGCTGTCGGCCACAGCATCAGGAGCCTAAGGGATGCTGAACAGCCCAGCAGCCTGGCTTACCCAGGATAAATAGCCAAGCCCCTTCCCTGAGACACAAATTGAAGTATATTAAACATTGCCATGAGAGCGAAATTGAATCCCTTCACGTCCATATTTGCATTGAGCTGACATCATAGTAACAAGCCCGCTTTGGCAATCAAGAATGCTTATTTTTGTAATAGACATGTGAACCAAACAGAAGAAAAAAATATTTCAGTTGTATAGTTGAAGAAATTTCATTTACTATATATCCTAATAGAGAAACATAATATTTTTATAGAAACAGGTTTTCCTGGGCTACCTACAAAAGTCTTTTTGAGGATCTGCTTTCCTCAATCCTTTCTTGAACCCTTTTGACTCTGGCCATTCATTAACAGACAAAAGGTAGATGGGCAGGGTTCCCTCTGAGCATGTAAGGACAACATGTAATCACCATCTCTTGCCACTTGCATTATCATTTTAAGGTAATAAAAAAAAAAGTATGCTGCCCAGCATATGAACCACCAATCAGAAGCCTTGGCCTTCATTAAACTTTCAAAATAATGATGTTAGGAGCTCTAGGGAAAGCAACTCAATAGCAAAAGAGGCAGAGATGGCCATTCTGTGGAAGAAGACTGAAACACTGCTTAACTCTGAGGCTTCACTTTGTTCTGTCTTTGGGAAAAGAAAACAAAGGAGAAGGAGAAATGAAGTAAAGTGGAGGAAGAGCAGAAAGAGGTGAAGGAGGAGGAGGGCAGGTGTTGAAGGAAGAAGAGAAAGAGAAAGGAGGAAATGTCCAGAGGCCACCCAGCACAACAAATGAATTATTTTGTTCCTCTCCGTGCAAAAATATTTCTCTTCATACAATTCTCCTGCCACTTAAGAGGAAATTCAGTTTTTAAGCTCTTTAAGCCTCTCTTCTCCTCGTAAGTTAAGGACAGTTGTGCCTCTTACTGAGTTCCTGCAAAGATGAAGTGAGGTTAGACAAGTTATCTAGCAGCTACCCTACAAACAGTAGTTATCTAATAAGAAGTAGCTGTTATTTTTCTTGGCCTCTCAATCTCAATGTTGCTTTAATTTCCCAGCCATTCCACAAACCCTGAGAACACCCAGCAAACAAGAGAACCCAGTACACACCAGCCCCAGACAGCACCACCACTTTTCTTTTTCCAACCCATTCAAATCACCTTCTGCTTCCATTAGAAAGTCCGAACATTGACTTTGTTTTACTTCCAGGTCCTGAAGGGCAAGAAAGATGATGTATCTTAGCAAAAGAGGAGACCTTAAATGTATAATGATTAGATCCACTCTGTGTACTGAAAAGGATTAACAGCTATAGCCCATTGTCCAACGGACTAAGAGGTGACATCCACAGGGAGAGAGTAGAAACCATTTGGTTTTAGAGTTGCTGCCTTCTAATCCCAAACTCAAGTGAGCATGCGCATCTCACACGGAGGTGTGGGGGGGCGGCTGGTGTGCACCCAGACACATGCACCTGCATTAACAACCTCTCAGGTGCACTGCAGCTCCACTCAAGAATCAAACCTCCTTTAATTACGGCACCTGACAGTCTTCCCTCTTCCCCAGCTGGTGATAAAGACACTAAAGCTTATTGCAAATATTGGGTGAATCTGAATTGGTAAAACAGCCAGAATACTTTATCTTTGCTAAATAAAATACCAGCTAGCCATAAAGGACAGCATCAGGAGAGTGACTCAATTATTAAGATGGATTAAATTTCCAGGGACAAAATAGCAACTTACTCTTAAACATATTTTGTAGATTTCATTTTAACCCAAATATTTTGTGTTAAATGGAAAAAAATATATAAGCTTTAATATGAAGATGAACAATGGTATGAGTATACTTAGTGTTTTTAGGGACAAAGCACATTGCTATGAATAAAAAAAGAGTCTGTCTTCATAACCTCTTCCCCACGCCTACTTTCTAAGTAGGGCTGTTTGAAATAATCTCATTTCTATAAAGCCACGTATTTTATGAGATCAAACTTGACAAATTAGTGGTCAAGAAAATACACTCTCTGAGAAGGGCAACTTCAAAAAGACATCCTCCTCCTGATGGCTGTTTGCCCATGAACATGACTTCCAAGTCCAAAAGAGGCTCCAAGCTCCACTGACCACAGGAAATTCCAGCCAAGATTCTAATCTCTGCAGAAGGCAGTCAGCAGCCATGGACAGAGACAGCAAGACAGAGTGTGCTTTCGAACATGACGTGTTCTACAAATGAGAGAACACCCAGAATCACATTCTGCACAGAGATGCTCAGAATATGAAAAGTAAGACAAGCTTTTTAAGTCTCGTCAAGGCTTCCTGACACCCAACGCTTTCATGGGGTCAAGGAATGTGTCCCTAGCTTCTGTTTTCTGTTCTCCTTCAGGGAACACAGTGAAGAATGAGGCCACTCAGCTGCCTTTTAGCATGTCACACTTGGATAATTCCCTTCTTTACCAGGGAGTGTGTCCGCTGCATTTGGACTCACAGAAGAAAAAACAAAATCGATGTAGAACAAAAGGAAATTTGCATATTTTGGCCTCTTCTATTTAAAAAAATTTTTAAATGCCTATGATATAATTAATATGAAAAATACATATAATAAAGTTTATTAAAGCACAAATCATATGGGTAAAAACAGATGTAAGATAGGATGGAATTTACTAACTAGTTAAATTCAACAAGGGCTTCTCAAAGGACAAAATGCCCACTAATCTTCTCTTGCTAATATTTTGCTTTTGAAGGTGACAATAAGTGGAAAGTCGTCATGACTGTAGATTCCAGAGTGTGATCCTTTAGCAAAAAAACTGAGAAGAGGAAAAGAGATGAGATGCATGGATTCCTGTGCTGAATGGATGCTAGGGCCAAGATGCAAAGAATAGATAACTTAGAGCTTCGAAGGAACTAAATTTGAAGCCAGACAGTAAAACGGATTGAACCTTATTACCTCTAGTCCCTGAGAAATTCCCGAGACAGTTGGATGCAATTTGAAAAGGTCAAAAAAATATTTCCTGCACAGCATTACCGCTTCATGGTTTAAGGGTGTACATTTGTGAGATGCCAACTCTAATCATTTTTATTGACTTTGCTTTCCAGAGACAGACAGACAGTCTGGGAGACAAGACCAGTAGATAAGAGAAAGGCAATCTTATAAATGAAAATCTCTCTTATTTTGTTCTCTCACTTGTGACTGTGAACATTTCCAAATCATGCCTATTTAAAGAGAAATTACACTAACATCCCATTGAAGACTGACAGGATGGAAATGAAATCTGGGGAAGTAGTGCTATAATTCTAGTGAGTCTATTTCCTTTTAATTGCTACTTTTTCCACTTCTCTATGCTAAACATTGGGAAAGGTAAATGATGTTGTACTTTAATCTACATGTGGATGTTTAAAGTGAAATACCATAGAGCACACCAGAGTAACTTATTGTCAAAATTTCTTTTGAAAAGTGGCTCCATGAAAGAGGTAAATCCACAGGAAAAGGTGAAGATTAAACAAAACATAAAAAACATAAATATGCACTCAATATATTATTTTATAAAAGGCTCTAATGTCATTAGCATGCTTTCAAATACAAAGAAAAAAGGTTTCTCTTTTTACTTTAAATGAGATTTATATGCAATAAGAGCCTTTTTTAGCAAACAAATCTTTTTTTTTTTTTTTGTCAAGTCACACTGGCTTTTGTGATTTTTTTAAAAAACTTTGCCTAATACAGGATGCATGATCCATTCCAACTTTGTAAAATTTTAATTAATATCTGTCTTTTCTTTGTGGGAGGAGTCATATATGTTTCAGAGGCAAACACAAACAAGCCTATTTACTCTTGTTGAGCTGCAAAGCTAAAATTTTTCAGTGGCCTTGGGACCTGTGTGCAGGCTTTGGTATGATGCTCTGGATGTCTGAGGCTGTCCTAGAAGCTCAGTAGGGCTTTTCAACCACAAGATGTTGTTTCCTATGCATGTCCTTCATTCTAATCAATTCCACACCCCATACCACTCGAGGATGTCGTGCTGTAGCCTGTAACCCACCAGGTCACCACTACAGCAACACAAGAAACCAACTGCAAAACGGCTTTCAAAATATCAGGTCCCCAGAAGGAAAATGAAAAAAGCAAGTTTATTAGCTAGACATCTGGATTCTTGGCAGTAAGGCTAGAAATAACTTGCTTATAACCTGCTTTATTTCTTTCTACTTCACCTGGATATTTGGCATTGATTAGAAACAAGCAATTAAATTTAGTAAATCTCTAAAATCTTCACTTTATACAACATCTTAGACTTTTTTTAAAGTAAATTTTTACTGAAACTGTGATGATGCACACAGCCAATCACACTTAAAACTTGAGACTTTCCACATCGTTATTTTTGATGGTTCTGTTTTAGTAGCAAAAAAAATATTTCATATGTGTATCGTTTGATTTCTACTACTTAAGTTCTCCATGAGCAAAAATTATAAAACTTGTCCAACCATATATCATGAATAGTGATAATCCTAAAAGTGTTATCACTATTAAAGATATCCATGATAATAGAAATAATGACCATTAGTTGAGCATTTTCTAGATGTGGGCATCTTGCAAATATGCCATCCCCTTTTATCCTCACAGCCAAAAGTAAATTAAATGTGATTAAAAAAAAGAAAAAGAAAAAGAAAAAACTTCTCCTAATGTTAGCTACCCACAAGGAGAATGAAGAACGGAGGTAAAAAGTATTCATCTAGGCTGAAAATGAGTATGTATTGATGATGGGACTCAAACCCAGGCTTTTCTAATTCTAGTTCCTATTATTTCAAAGTTGTGAGCTTCTACCCATGCTCAAAAGGCATTTCAGAATCAGGTGTTCCAGTTCTCTCAGCTCACACAACACTCTTGGAGCTGGGTCGATTGAATATTTGCTGCCTATGAACCCTGGGCCTTGCCCACCTGCATATGCCAAAGTCCACAATGTCCACCACCTTCCAGAGCTACCACAAATGGTTGTTTCCTGGTGTCTTTCCTTTCCTCATAGAACTTAGTTGGCGAAGAGAATCACAAACAGATAGCAGCCTTCTTAATCAGGCTGTGTAGTTCACTGGCACCTAATAAATTGTGGTGCCTAATGGCACACAAATTGCTTTTCTATTTGAATTATCTCTAAATTATGCTCAGAGATGAGCAAGAAGATAAAATTTCATCTTAGCTGGGGCTGCATTAAGGCCAAATGTGTTAGTTTAATGAATCATTCTTCGAATACAACTTTAAAAGGGAAAATCTGTAGCTATTTTGTTATTATCACAGGCAAAGAAGTAGAATAAAAAGGAAATGATGATGGGTCACAAGGGTTGGGCACATAAAACCTTGCAACAAAATGTAGCAAACATTACCAGCCTCCAACAAAATGTTATTTTATCATTATTTGACAAATGTTTATTCTAGCCAGTTTACCAACTATCTCCCTAGCAATGACTCTTCCTATTTATATAGATTATGACTGTAAGTGAAACACCCCAGCACATGTTGGGCAGGTCCCTGTCTTCACCTGCCTTGGGTAGGCTCCTTCTGATCTCCTGCTGCCTGGGGAGAGCCTAGTTTACTTGTCAGGCCCCCCTTGCAGAAGCAGATCTTTCTTCCAAACCTGAAAGGAAACCCTCCTACTTACAAAGCCTGCTGGAGCTCAGGAGGCATTAAAATGAGTTAGTAGGAGAAATACCAGCAGTGAGGCTACACTTCCTATAGAGTGATGTCCCTGTTAACGTCTAACAGTCTAACAGCAAAAGCATTTTAAAAAAACAGAAAGGTCCTTAGGGGCAGTTCCACAAAAGTAGAGTTAGGAAAAATCAAGCAAAGAGGAGGCTGACCAGGAAATGAGCTTAAATCTGCAGTAGGAATCCCCCACTGTTTCTGGCTCCTTGCTCTTCTGAAGCAAAGAGCAAGGCAGAGAACAATAAAGAGGAATGTAATATGAGGTCTTTTCTAGGAGCCCCTGAAGTGCTTGGGAACAAAAGGAGTCCAATTTCCGTCCAAGGGAGAGGTAAAAAAATACCCTTCCCAATCATCAAAGTTTTAATATCTCATGTCAAGGAATTATATTGTAAGCCTTGTTTATCTTCAAAAAAAGGTGCCTGAAAAATATTTTTAAGATAGGCTAATTGGCTAACTTCTATCTTCAAAATAAATTATAATTTCACACACGTGCACACACACACACACACACACACACACAATCTCTGTAATAAAAGCACTGGAAGAAAACATCAAGCTAGCTTATTATAAGAGATTTCCATTTTACCTGATTCTTCCTGTAAGCACAAACTCAGCTTCAGGCATTAATATCATTAGAATTAACTTTCTAGAAATGATGCTAAGAAACAATGGCATTCAATTAAAACATGGTATTATTTATAGCAGTAGAAGCAGTTAACACACCTCAAACGCTGTGAGAGAATGAAAACAGCCCTTTCTTTCCCCTCTCTGGATAAAACAGTGTAATTTAGCAATTTCTAAAAGCCTATTATTAAGATTTTTATTTTAATCATTCTTCCAACATTTCAATGTCACAAGGTTATAAATGCTTTGTGTACCTGGCTGTCCTTCTCACGAGGATTTTGGTAGTATGAGAACCCAAATGTTATCCCAGTCCATTTTCTTTGAATTACAGGATTCTCCAGAGCATATTATTTCCTGTTAGGAGAGAGCATGGCTTAATTTTTTCTGAATAATTTTCAAAATCAAATTTGAAAGTTTTCATGAGAGATGATCCTCCCTGGTGGGTGATATGAAGCATAACCTGAGGGGCAAACATGAAAATAATTAGCATAAAGCATATTAGCATATAGATGCCTTTGAAATAATAAACAGCAGAAAACCAAATGCTTATCCCCAAAAGAAAGTTATGAGAAAATATGAAATTAATGTGCACTTCTCGCATGACAACTCTAAGCCTGAAACCCAAACTGAATCCTCCCTTTCCATGCGGGGTACAATGACCAGGGAGATGGAGACGCAACTCCCAAGCCAGCTCTCCTTGGCTCTGTTTGCTAATGATCACAACATGAATATTCTCTATTTACCCTTTGCCACATGCTACCCCTTCTTCCTTTTAAAAGAAAAACATGGCAGGAAAACCAAGTATCTTCCTTTCCCTTCTTTTGAGAGTTACCACCAGATGTTCAATTGCAATATTCTGTTTTTCCTTATTTCTTCCCCCTTCTCCTATCTAGCTTTCTATGTTTTTTCTCCATGGCATGCCAAATGCTGAGCTTGGGGATTCAATTATCAAGAAAACCGAGGAGCCTCCACTAAAAAATGGGACACGACTTTGTGCTTTATAACAATGGGCCATGAACTCCAATGGTTCTTTTTTATATTTCAAGAACATAAATATTCTTGAGACACAAAGACAACATGCTGTGGTGTGATAGGAAGAATATGGTCTTTGGAGTCAGATTTTAAAACCTTAAAAAAAATGGTTTGATACAACTAGTTTCAGTTTTTTCTTCTACCAAATAGTGATAATATTGTCCATTTCTCTGGGCTGTGATAATTAGAAGGTATATATGTAAACTACCTGAAACATTGTAGGTGCTCAATAAAGGTAGCTCCATTTATCTTCCTCAATGGCCTTAATAAAGACTCCATAATCAGAAAAATGAGAAATTATACCCCAATTGATTCAAATGTATGAATTTCCAAGATCATTGTAATGTCATGTGTAGCTAATAAAAAAATTAAATTAAAAAACATTTTTTAAAAAGACTCCTGATTTTAGTAAGCCAAATACCATCCAATCCCCTTTTTGCATGTATGTGGGTAAATGCATGGCCCCAAAGACATTTATTCAGGAAAGATGCCATAAAATATGTCATTTTGTTCTAACCCATGTTGGCATGGGATTTTGGAGAGTGCTATAAATTGCACTGGAAACAATAAGGTGAAGGAAATTAAGATCCTGCAAATATAATTCATTCCATGGGGCCAAGAATGGGGTTTTAAATTGAACTTTGCAACAACTGATAAGAACCCATAAATATTTTGTGTGATTCAAAGGAAGTAAGGACCTGTGGTCTGTATGCCTGTAATCCCAGTAGCTTGGGAAGCTGAGGCGGGAGGACCACAAGTTTGAGGCCAGCTTAGGCAACTTACTGAGACCCTGTCTCAAAAACAAAATTAAAAGGGGCTGGGGATGTAGTTCACTGGGTTCAATACCCAGCAACACACACACACACACACAAAGTAATTTCATGCTAACTGTGCATTAAATTATCTACCATGGGTGAATTTCCTAAGCAAGCCTCAGGCTGAATAGTTGAAACAAAATGTGCTTATATCTAAACACCATACATATTATTTTGGTCCTACTAATATATAGTTATTTTTAATGGTTGTACAAACAACCATTAGAATACAAGGGAAGGGTGTTTCTTCAGTTACACTAGTCAATTATCTCAATTTGTTTTCAAGTTTGAACTTTTGATTGATGCTAATTACTTAACCAATGTGCGTTTTGGTGTCTTGGCATATAAAATGAGATAGGAAACATTTATTCTAAAATACTGAATTCTGTAGGAATTTGAAAGTCAGTCTTGGTCTATGTCCTTTCTTTCTCTTTCCATGCAGCACAGATCTCAAACCTGCCCCTCATTATCCAATACTTGCTCATAGGTCAACTGTTCCATCAAAATCTTCCTACCAATTCCACCTCACCAATGCCTCACAAGCTGCTGATACATAGTAATGGGACTGGGGCAGGGAAAATCTTAAGAAAGAAAAGCCCCTACAGATATGCTTTCTTTGTGAGTTTATGGCAAGCAGAGTGAGGAGAAAGTTCCATGTTTTTGCATGAATGAGTTGCATGAACGAGTTGCAAAACCATTGAGCCTTAACCTCATTGAGCCTTAACCTGGAGGCAGACAATCCTTCTTCCTTGGGGCCTAATATGGGCCTCATTTATTACCTTTGGGGGATAGTTTCAAAATGAAAATATTTAGAAAGAAATAGTAAATAAACCAAAAGATGGTGCTTCTTTGGTGTTCAGGATGTGAAAACATTTTGATTATCTACATGCTTCTGAAAATGGTTCCTCTGGCTCTGAAAGTAAAGGACATTTTTTAATCAATCAAATAAATACATATGTATACAAAAGGTACTCTCAACACTATGGCAGTCATATGGTAAGGTAAAACCTGTTCCCTTCTGTGCTCCAAAAAAGGATTGAAGGCACTACTGATTTGTGCCCTTAAGAATATTTCAACTTCTTATAGGGCTTTGTTTAATGCTTATTATGGAAAGATGAATTTGTTCTATATTCAGTTTTAGAGTTTAAAAACATAAAAAAGAAATTTAAAAAAAAAACCTTTTCAAGTCAATTTCTATTAGTTATTTTAAAAATTCAGTGAATTGACTTTTCTTTGTTTTTATTTTTATTTTTTAATATGGTCAGAAATGACATTTTGCATTCAGACTGGAAAGGAAGAAGTTAAAATGTCCTTGTTTGCAGACAATATGATCTTCTCTATCGAAATCCCTAAAGACTCTACCAGAAAACTGTTAGAATTAATAAACAAATTCAGTAAAGTGGCAGAATACAAAATCAATATACAAAAATCAGTAGCATTTCTATGCACTAATAATAAACTATCTGAAAAAAAATAAGGAAAACAATCTCATTTATAATGGATACAAAAAAATAAAACACTTAGGAATAAATATAACCAAGGAAATGAAATACTACACACTGGAAACTATGAAGCATTAATAAAATAAATTGAAACCACAAATAAATGGTAATATATCCCCCATTCATAGATTGGAAGAATTAATTTTGCTAGTGTGCCCATACTGCCCAAAGTGATCTATAGATTTAACACAATCCCTACCAAAATCTCAATGAAATTTTTCACTGAAATAGAAAACAAACAAACAAACAAACAAAAAACCCTAAAATTCCCATAGGACTACAAAATAAACAAAGAACTCTTGAGCATAAACAAAAACAAAACCAAAGTAAAAGTGCTACAAAACCGACTTCAAAATATACTACAAAGCTATAGTATTGAAACAGATGAAAACAGCATGTTGCTAGCATATAAAACATACCCACAGACCTATGGAATGGACGAGAGAGCTCAGAAATAAATCAACCCATTAATAGTCAATTGATTTTCAGCAAAGGTGCCAAGAATGGGGGAAAGATAGACTCTTTAATAAATGGATGTCTGGGGAAACTGGACACCCATATGAAGAACAAATTAAGTCTTATCTCACACCATATACAAAAATCAACTCAACTAGATTAAAGAAGTAAATGAAAGAGCTGATAGTTTACAACTAGTAGAAGAAAACATAGGAAAAGACCTCTATGACATCAGTCTGGGCAAGGATTTTGGGATATGACCCAGAAAGTACACAAACAATAAAAGTAAAAATGAACACATGAGAATTATAGAAAACTAAAAAGGCTCTGCATAGTAAAGGAAACAATCAACAGAAGAAGAGACAATCTATGGAATGAGAGAAGATATTTGCAAAACATAGTAGTTAATATTCAAAATATATGGAGAACTCAATTCGACAACAAGAAGATAAATAATCCATTTAAAAAGTGGGCATAGGACTCAAAGAGAGATTTCTCAAAAGAAGACATTCAAATGGCCAACAAGTATATGAAAAAAAAAATGTGGAAGACAACTAATTATCAGAGAAATGCAAATTAAGAGCACAATGAGATATCACCTCACACGTGTCAGAATGGCTATTATCAAAAGATGAAAGATAATGTGTTGGCAAGAATGTGGAGAAATAAGAACACTTATATACCCTTGGTGGGAATGTAAATTAGTACAGCCATTATGGAAACCAGGATATGGAAGTTTCTCAAAAACATTAAAAATAAGACTACCATATGATCCAGGAATTTATGTACTTGGAGTAAATCCAAAGGAAATGAAATTAGTATGCCAAATGAAATTAGTAACCCCACATTTACTACAGCATTGTTTATAACCACCAAGATCTGAAATTAACCTAAGCATCCACCAACAGATGTATGGATAAGAAAATATGGCATATATCCACAACCAAACGCTATTTGGTCTTTCAAAAGAAGGAAATCTGTCATTTGTAATAACAATGATGAACCCAGAAGATGCTATGTTAAGTGAAACTAGTCAGGCACAGAAAGACCTCACCTATATGGAGAATCTAAAGAGTTGAATTCATGGAGGGTAGAAGGGTGATTTACACCAGCTGGAGGGGGGAGATGGGAGGTAAGGGCTTTAGGAAATGTTGTCTAAGGATATAAAATTTCAGTTAGGAAGAATAATTCCAAGGGATCTACTGGGCAACAACGTGGCTGTAGTTAATAACAATGTATTGTATTCTTGAAAATCCTGAGTTTAAGAGCTTTCACACACACAAAAAAAATTAAGTGGAGGTAATGCATATATTAATTAGCTCCATTTAAATTTTCATTTATTGGGATTTGTTACCATGGACAACATTGCTAAGCATTCCACAAGAATTTCCTCATTCAGTTAATAGGGGAAGAAATTGATATCTTAGCACATTAGGTAATAACAAGATTGTATTACATATAAATACTCATTACACAGAAAAAATCAGTAGGAGTGTGTGAACCCAAACAAAAGCTATTTCAGTTTTGAATGGGATTTATGAGACTGAGTAGTTCCGGAGAGGAAGGTGGATGACAATCGATTTTGGCAGCTAGACTGATTGGAGGAGGTGGCAGGGAAATGAACAGGTGAAACACTACTACTGTGTGGAAAGATAATAGGAAGTGTTTCAGGGAAATGTACAGGCGAGGAACACAATTCAGATGTGTCTCTGAATTGCAATGGAGTCCCAGTACACAAATGTACCCCTGAAAATTGTGCCATTCTTTTGGGGTGTTATCAACCACTAGATTCTACACACTGTTTCTACATATCTGGAGGGCATTTTCATCCATTTTGAGGGAATTTGCAATTCTGGGTTGTCCCAGCACTTATGTGGGACAAATCCTCCTGAGGAATAGCAACTCACCTTTAATACCGACCTCCTGAAATCCAGCTGAGCAGACCGTGCTTGTTAAAATTTCTACTACATGTTTTAATTCCAAACCTAAATTTCATTATCCTTTCACAATTTGTACAGGAAGAAAAACTTGAATAACCATAAACAAGCCAAGATAACATCTCCAATACCAATTATTCCATTGAGCTCAGCAATATGCTTTGGGTTTGTTAACACAATATTTTAGCTGGCCCAGAAACCCACAGTGTTTATTTACAGCATAAATCATCTAGTTTCCTTCTCTTTTTCCTTTTATGTTGAAGGTTAAGTAGGTAGGCAAATCAATGAAGAGAGCAACACAAAATAGGAAAAGCGATTGTACAAATTCCTAATTCCCCTTGCACCACTGGGCTGAACTGAATAGCAGATTTAAGAATCGCGCAGAACTGATAGATCATGCTTAGGTGATGATTTTTTTGCTAATTGAAAGGGTGCATACATTTTTGAGATGTCTTGTTTTAAAATCCCGGAAGCCATACTTTAACAATACATGATGTAGAAGATCGGACGGGAAGGTTCGAAACCTGGCTGAATAGCATAGTATCTGTGCTTCAGGTTTCCATTCATAAAACAGGGAGAATAAAAGCCCCCTCCTCTCAGGGTGTTTGTCAGGATTCGATGTGAAGTGCTTGCGACAGTGACTGGTACATAGTAAACATTATATAAATGTCAGGCAGTGTCATCGCCATTATTCCAACCCCATGTTCATTGTTTAGGAGACAACATCTCCACATTATACTGGCATCAGCCCAACAGAGAACCAAATGCCATTTCATTACCTCTATGAGAGCCAATTCCTTCATTATCTCATATAGTGTGTGTACTGCATGCCAAACCGCACACTATTAGGGCAGCAAAATGTCCTATCCTTCCAGAGTTGTAGGGGAATGGCAGACAACAGGTAAACTCATAAAGGAATATCAGGGAGTGAATGGTGAGTACTATAGAGGAAGCTAAAGGAAGGTAGAAAAACACAAAGTGGCCTTTTTTTCTGTCCCCAGATTCAGCCTGTTTGACAAAAAAACTTAGTGCACGTTTTTGCTTTTCCTCTGAGAGGAATTCTCAGACCGTCATTCTAGGTAACTGCTTCACTGAAATCCAAACCAGTTGGATAAAACAAAAATAATCCAACATATGAATGCATCCACACAGACATATGTACACTGGTTTTCTAAAATGTAATGTGTACGTAATTTCCCGAATGGCTGGTTGTCATATCCATCTGGTCTTATTTCCATAGCACTCGAATGCATCACGAAGATATAAACCCTAAAAGCTAGAAAACAGAATTTAAATACCCAAACACATAGGAGGTATGTTTTCAAAAGCAGCAGACCTCAAGTGAGCACTGTGGTAACTTCATTAACTCCTCTGGCCAGAGTTGAGAGTAGCTGAGACTGAGCAGAAAAGCCACAGGACATGAAAGACATTCCACCGCAGACCTCATTAAGTGGGCTTAAGGCAAGCTTGACAAGCTAATGACAAAAATCTAATTTGGAATTTCTGGTCCTAAGAACTCTGAGCAAGTCCACATACACCAAAATTCTATAATGCATGCTATCAGAAGAGGCAGCTCCCACTGTCAATTAGGCCTACAGAGTTCACAAACCAAAGGCCAGGGATGAACAGGGCCCCGATCCACTCACTGAACAGGAATTCTTGTTCTACGTGCTTCTGGTTTGGGCTCTGGTCCTATTTAAATTGCACAGATGTCATAGATTCCTAAATTAACAGGGGTCTCCAGGGAAATGTTCAGTGGACTGCACATAGTGAACAAAGACATGGCTAGATCCAGACACCACATGGTACAGAAAGCATTTTCTTGCTCTTGTTTGCCATTTCTCTAAAAGCCCTCTCCTATTTCTGTCAGCACCTATGGGATTTGGACTATGTTGGATTTCACTTACTTATATGCCATTTCATAATTCTCTGGTTGCTCTAGGTGTGTGTAGGTCCACTTGTAACTACTTTTTATGTTCCTTGAATGGAAAAGCATTCACTTTCATGAAATAATAGTGATTGGATGTATGTGTGCTACACAGATTGGGAAGTACCTTACAATCTTCATATAAATCTTATCATAATCAATCAACCCAATTTTATTGACAAGGAAGCTGAAGATTCACATAAGTTGTCAACCTCTAGTAAGTGAAGAACCAAGGACATAAACTCAGACCACCTGATTTCAAAGCTCATGTCTCTGTATTCTATTACCCAGTGCAAGGGGGAATAAATGCTATTGAATGAATACATGAATGAATGTCCTTCTAAAATAAGAATTTACCACTTTAACTCTGCTGCACTTGCAGTAATAGGTTTATTATCATAAAGTAGTTACTTAGAAACCTTGAAGGCACTATCCCTTAAATTTTCCATATTCTTATAGTGCTTTTGAAAATACCTCACAAATAGAAGATATTTAGAAAATTTTTTATGGAATCTGTGAAATCTTTTAACCCAAGAAAACAAACTATGAATTCATGAGATGGCTTTCTTGGGATATTATCCTTCTCCTGTAACTAACTTCATTATAAGAGGGGAGAATAGATTTTGTTTTTTCTGGAATCTGGTTCGATATGCTAATTTCTTAAGAAATCCCTAGACATCTCCCCATGTTTACATCTCCAGGACTAAGGGAGACCTAAGCTTCTGGTCCCAGCTTTTCTGCCATTAGCCTACCACATTTTCATAGTAACAGAAATGGTAATATTTAACTATTATAAGCAATATAATAGATCAGAATATTTTAATAAATGTGTATTGAGGAGAAACTAACCCCATCCACCTTTCAAAATGTGGACAGTCCCTAGATGTCACAATGTCCTCATCCCTGGACCCTATATTGAGATGTAGTATTATTCTCATGGGACATTACTCTCATTGCCAATATAATGTAGAGAAACTAGCTTCTTTTTCCAAACAGTTTAGAAAAAGATTCCAAGTGCATTCTACCTTCATTCTTTCCTGCTCTTCACTGCAGTAAGAGAACTTAGGTAATAAAGAAGAATGCAATGCTCCTGGGAAGAATGTCTTGTTGCTGGGAAATCACAGAAGGTAACATGTACAGAATTAGTTTGGATTGATGAAATGTTAGATAGCTGTAAGAAATTATTAGAAGAAAAGGAAGCCAGAAATTCATGTATTATATACTTCCAGGAAGCCATGTATTTCATTTTGTCTTTTGATATATGTTTATAAACACATACATATGCACAGATGCAAACGCATATATGTACACATATATATAACATACTGGTGGGATTAAAAATAGACTTTCACTACAGAAGAGTTTAAGTAAGTTAATGAGTGCTACATTTTAAGTTTTTCTCTAACTGCCTTTGTTGATCTGACAGAGCTACTACATTAAATCCAGTAGTTATGGCTCTACTTCCTTTTAATTTGATATTAAAAAGAAGTGTTTATATACATTATTCAATTTATTCATCATACCATCATCATAAATAGACATTGCCCATCTTTTAAGATGGGTAAACCAAGGCCCAAAAGAATTAAGAAAATGCCCCAAGATTGCACTTCAGTAAGTGACAGAGGCAAAAGTCTAAATTTAGTTCTACTTGTCTACAAAGCTTTGCTTATCCATTCAAATCCCATCCATTTACCCAAGAGCATTGTGCGCTATATTTTTCAGGGTACAATTCAAATGTATTCCATCCTTCGTGAAGTGTGAGAGTTCCTTTGAATTGAATACAAGCTAATCAAAAGTGTACAACTTTTTCAAAATAGCCAGTAGCTTTCAAAATTTTTAATGCCCTCAGAGGGTTTATGTTCCTGGGGTTAGATGGCACACCACATCTTTTAATATAGGTAACTGAGAGGTACAAATGGGATTAATGGCCACAGTTTTTAATTCATTGTCAACCTCCACTTAATCCAGGAGCACTCTGAGAGCCCTACTGTGTGCATACCACCCCTTTGGGATAAAGCTGAGTACAGGGAGAAGACAGACCCTAGCAAAGAAGTAACGAGTTCCCTCAGGGAGCCTACTATCCATCCTCTAGAAAGGAACAGAGTAAGGAAGCATACATTAGCAATACTTAGAAGTCATAAAACTAAATCAAAATTTCTTCAAAGGATTAAGTCCTACAGCCTTTAACTCAGTCAGACCTGCCTCCCCCACATGCCAATTAGAGTTCAAAGAAAAGATTCATACACTTCATTTGCAGATCTGTTGAACCTTGGGCACAAGTGATAAATCCTTAATAAGTCAGAAAGATAGCTGTATTTATTCTTAAAATTAACTAATTTGCACACCGAGGTTAAGTGATTTGCCTCAAGACAATTCATTGGAATGTTTGATAAAACTCCATAAAAATTCCATTTCTGATTTGACATCCCTGACCTGCTTTCCCATTTTCAAATTACCCTGTAGAAATGCTCACACGTGTCAATAAGGACTCCAATGCAAGACAAGTCTATATCTATACATGGAGACAAAATAACAACAAAACAACTTTTACTAAAATACCCAGAAAATCTCAGGATGAGCAAAGAATGCCCCAGCCATCGTTCCCTATAGAACAGAGAGCTGTGCTTCTGAAGGAGGAGTTTACTTCCTTTGTCTAGGTCCTAAAAGCAGACTTAGATTTTTCAGCAGTTGCTTTAGAGAAGCTGGCAGTACAGAAAGTAAACATCCCAGACAAATCGAACTGGTTGGCTGAATCTGGCATCTAAATTGAATTCTTTGCTTAGGTGATTTACTTACAAACACACACACACACACACACACACACACACACACACTATAACACTGAACTCTCTTGGTCCTTCCATAGAACATTCAGCAACAAAACCTTTCAAGTCTTCACCTCAAAGAATATAGAAACGTGCACTAAATACCATAATGCAAAAGTGATGATCAAAGGCAAGAGAACTCTGAAGGTAACTTTCACAGTTTTTTTTTCCTGAAAGTATACTATTAAAAAATCATACACATGAAATTAATGTTTAAAATACTGAGATTAAGCTTCCTGATGAGATAGCAAGCAGCAACAATATCTTATTATTGACATTGGTATAGAAAATGGAACATAAAGAACACAAACATTCAATATATAGTGTTATTTTTTTTTCCACTTTTGATGAAAGTGATCTCAAGTACTTTATGATTCTTCTGGACCAGTTTAATGGTACTTTATCATTTTTATAGCAAAAAAATGTCACTAGAACAGAGCCATTGCCCAAATTCCTCATTATACTATTCAAAGCCATTGTGATTTTGCTAGATCTTAACCTATCCCAGAGAACCCAAATTACACAAAACTTTGGGGATAGAAATTAGCATAATTGAAATAATTCAATTTTTGGTAATTATAATTCTCACTTAAAACTAAATTAAATATGCCAAACTATAATTATGTTCAAATTTGCATTGTGAAAATTATCCCCATTTTGCTCATGGCATCTTAAAATATCTAATAGAGGATCTGACGCCCTCAGGTTAGGTCAAGAGGCCTCATCTTCCCAGCCTTTGGGAAGAGGAGACTTATTACACATTAAGCACAGTTATTTAGTCTCTTGGGAAAGGAAAGAGAGCCATTATTTCTTTACTGGATGATGTGCAGGATTTGTACCATAATCTTCAGATTCTTCTAAGTTATAGTGCCATTAATGAGAGCTGAGTGCCACAGCAGAAGGTGAAAGATTAATGCTCTCTTTGTAGAAAAACCTTAAACAAAGCAGGTCGTGTTTTAGGACAGAGATAACAGGAAACAAAGACACAAAAAAAGGCTGCAACATTTCAAACCAGGCCCCTGAAAAACAAGCATTGCTTTGTGATCCATTTAAAAATGATAAAAGATTTGAGATCATCTAAAAGCAACAAACACTCACCTTTAGGCCCATGAGATACTCAAGGATTTTTAAGAATTCTAAGATCAATTCTTTACAAATATTATTTGCTTCGTATGCAAAAGGGAAAACAATAAAATAAAATACTACTCAGTGTAAGCTGTCTATTTAACTAACCTTTCTGCAATAAGATGAAATTAACCAGTTGATGTGATTAAACTTGCAAGGTGGTTTATTTATCTTTATCTTTTGGAGAGTGGGTGAATATAATCTGCAAATATATTGGTCAAGAAATAGATGAGTCTATATGCACAGGGCTGGCATCTTGTCAAAGCCCACAATGAGTTTCTCACAAAAAAAAAAAACAACATATGAATATATCTCCAGTTGAGTAAAATATTCACATTAATAACGGAATAAGGCAGAAGAACCCTGGCTGACATCCCATCTGTTCTTACGAATTAAATTTAGAAATCATATGTAATATAGACATTTCTTTCTGAATATCATAAAACCCTGACATATCCAGGCTTTCATTAGAAAGCTCCACAATGTGACTTGAATAACAATCTGTCTTAGCTAATTAGTATTTTCAGTTTAGCATATTCACTTCCAGACATATTGCTGTTTGCACATGGTAATTTAGGTAAACAGATACCATCCACAGCTGCATCAATTAACACTGCTAATCAAAACTGAATTCAGGTAATTAGGCACATTTATGCAAAAAATTGTGTAATTTTGGGGAAAAAAGCTAGATTCTTCAGTAATATGTCAATAAGTAAAAATCTCATTTTTAGATGAAGAACGAGGGGAGAGAAATCATCATTAATATATACATCACGCACCCAGAGTAACATTCCTAAATTAAATCTCAGTCTGTAATTGGCCTGTATTTTCAGAAATTGGATCATATTTTTCATAAATGTTTTCTTCAATGTTTCCATATAGTAAAGTTGATTCACATCTGCCTAAGGGCTTAATCATCATCAAGCAAGACTCAAATGGTTAATGAATTCTCAAGTATTTATATAATTAGAAGGGATGTTGGTCAAACTTAGTCTTCCATCTTGCTTAGCATCTCTGGGGGAAGATTCTTTCAGTGTGTCTCATTTTATGGTTTACTTTAATTTTCTCTGCTACAAAGTACTTGGCATTTAGAATCACAATAATATTTTCTTATTTTTCTGCCGACACTCTTCAACATTCCTACTTCTACTTAATGCCCTTTAGTTGCTTTTCTGTGTGTTTTCAAATTTAATATTTTAATTAAAATTAATATTTAATGAATTAGTTCTGTCTCTTTACAAACATAAACAAAATGGATAATTTTGACTAGATTTTCTAATCAGTTAATAAAAACTAATTTATTGGTGAGTAATAAGTGGCTAACTAGTGATGAACAGGTTCAAGGGGAGTGTTCTTAGGTATAAAGTTAATGCTAAAGTGAAGGAGAAAACCAGACCATCTTTTTTTAAAAAAAAATATTTTTTAGTTGTCAATGAACCTTTATTTTTATTTGTTTATATGTGGTGCTGAAAATCGAACCCAGTGCCCCACACATGCTAGGCAAGCACTGTACTACTGAGTTATAACCTTAGCCCTGGGCCACTTTTAAAAGCATTCTGTAATAGACTGGGGAGAAATTTAGGATGCATCTGCCTATCTATGCGCCTATCTATCCATCTCAATTTCTTTTCCTTCTCAGATTCTGAAGTTTAGAATCATTTCTTAATGTGACCTCTGGTCTCCATAATGAAATATTGGGTTTAATGTCCACAGTTTTATTTTAATGGTAATAGAAGCTTTCAATCTGACTTAACAAACATTTTCTTAGTTCCCACTATGTATCAGGAACCTTCCAAAACCCCTGTGGGTGGATCCAGAGATGAATTTAGACTGATCACACTTCTGGAAGCCAATTTTGGAGAGTTTACAAACCAATAGAATTATTTTCATGAGGTAGATATTACCAAGTGCAAATTTATCTGTCAATTCCAAATTTCTGAGCCTCCTGGGTTAATTTCACAGAGCTTACTTTTTGCCTAACTCAGCAGAGTTCCTTTGTTCTCATAATAATTTAGGAAATGAGAACAAAAATTCCTTTACCAAGCAGCATCTCTTTCTCACATTGCAGTAAACTGTACAATTTGTGTTCTTTTTTCATATTTATATAAAAGGTTTTTTCCCACATACTCTTTAAATTTATTCAGCTTAAACTGGACAGTTACCTATGACACAGAAACCTAATAGATGCTGCGCCTATTAGACCCAATTTTGAGAGCAGCCACTATAAAATGCAGAGGCAAATTTAATAATGGATTGTCAGACTATATTCAACAATGAAATGTTGTGCCATGAGGCAAAAACACCTCTAATTTGAAGAGTCTGTTAAACAGAATTATTTATTAATTTTAAATGAAAGAGGTAAGCACAAATACTTTTAAAGACAATCATTTTAAAAGCCCAATAACTAGTGGTCAATAAACTGAATGACTCAGATTTGAGGAGGAAAAATTCTTGTCTCCATGAATTGAGCCATCTGAGTGAAGTTAATGGCATGGGTGTACCAGAGAATAATCCCAGGCTCCTAACTACTTCTTTTACTTCCTCCAGAGCAAATTAGGAGAAGGTTCATTTTATCATTATAGTTCCTGACTTTCAGTAAATTTCTTTGCTCAGGAAAGGGATTAAAGTCATCTTTTAGAAATTTTGTTCCTATAGTCATCAAATTTTACCGAGAGGGAATGCTACAGATATCACAAGGGCAGATTTGGTGAAAGAAGAGCTTAAAATGTTACCAGCTTTCAACCCAGCAGCTAGACTACTGATTGACCACCTGACTTCAGGGAAGTTGTTCTCCACTCAATTGCAGATTCTGGTCCATAAAACATGGCTCACAGACCCACCTCACTTGGTCTCAGGGAGTACATGGAACATAGGAGGTGCTCGATAAAAACTTATTGAAGCTGGCAGCAGGTCAGTTAGTGATGGCTTCAGAGATGCTACGCTGAAGACACTGTAGTAAGGATATGTTTTTAAGCACATCACCAGATTGCAGAGTACAGTTGGTGTATCTACAGGTTTTGTATACATGGATTCAACCAACCAAGGATTGAAAACATTTAAAATGAAAAAATATTTGCCTGTACTAAACAAGTATAGACTTTTTTTCTTTTCTTTAATCTCTGAACAATACAGTATAAGAACTATTTATGCAACATCCACCTTGTCTTAGGTATTATAAGTAATATAGAGATGATTTAAAGTATACAGAAAGTGTAGGTTATATGCAAATATAATGTCATTTTATATAAAGGACTTGAGCATCCATGGATTTTGGTATCCCTGGTGGTCCTAGAACCAATCCCCCATGGATACCAAGGGACCACTATACTGTGTTCGCTTGGTGTGATAATTTGAATATAAATAGCATAGGATATATCAAGTAGGCCACACATCACCACACCACAGTGGGCCACCTTCCAACTCACTCAAAAACTAGTACTAGGAACTAACCTTCCCAGTTAAGATGGAAAGTTAACATTGGGACATTTATCATTTCTAGATTATTTAAAAGACTTTATCAAACAAATCACAAGAAAAAATTCACTTGGTCAATACTAAGCAAATAATTTTTTCTAGAATTATTATCTGTTAAAGAGAATAACATCTTAAAAAATTATAGGTGAGTATTTTTTTTTTACTATGAAAAAAAACCCCTGAAATTCCATAAGACTTCCACTTGCTATCTCTCTTTGGTTCAGCAAAATAAAATTGCTCATGGTAGGCATACTCTAAATTTTTGTGGAATCAAATTGCTGACTCACAATACGTAATAAATAAAACAATGTACTATAAATAAAATGATATCATTGGTCTTTTAAAAAAACCAGTTTGTTTTTTAAACAAAGAGACTCCAGCCAAAATATGTGGTCCATGAAAATATCAAATGAATTAATCTTGGCTTATTAATGGCAAAAAATGTTATTTCACAACGATAAGGGAAATGTCAGGTCTGGGATTGGGTGGATTAGAGGGGAACCAATCGCCAGAAGACAAAGGCAACATAAAGGAATAAAAATGTCTTCAAAGCACACAGAAGCAAAACAAATGATTAGATTTGGGACTTGGCAAAATATGATCTTATTTTCCTTTGCTTTTTCGCCAACAATTTTTTCTTTCTGCACTAAGGCAATATGAATTTCGCCTTCCAGAGACATGATTCTCTTTTATGAAAAAGAATGCTGATAATTAATAACAATATAGTATAGGACATTATCTGTAGTTTAGCACATTGGCTTTTTATGCTTAGAGAATGTTGCTAGAGTTGCAACAAATGTTCATACTGAAAATCATTTTAATTAGTTCTCATAAGAGGTAGAACAAGATTATTCTAAATTGGAGAAGATTCTTGAATTGTATCTGAAGAATTAATAGTGCTTTCATCAAAGATGAAATGCAGTTAATAGTGCATATAGCAGTCACGGGGTTGGGTTTTTTTTTTTAGTAAAATTAACTTTATTAAGAGAACAATTGGAGCAAATGAATTTTTTAAAGTTCGACAATTCACTATGCCAAAACTAAAGCTGATGATCTATACTTTATCAGACAATGTACAGAACATATTTGTTTACAGTTTATGAGGAATACTTGTCTCACAATTAAGAATTAGGAAATTATCCTTATAGCAAATAGATCTTAGTTAAACACATTATTAATTTATGCTTCAAGGTATTATCCAGCTCTCTAGAGGATGCCAGTCACTTTGGCAAGTGTGTATAATTTCAGTCTCTCTCTCCCAAGTATTTCATCTTTTGACTTTCCTTATAGGCCTACAGAGGAAACCTATCTTTCAGAAGGGTGTTGAAAGCACACATGAAAAGCTTGTGTAAAAAAAATAAACTATAGCACCTCAGGCTTCTTAATTTTTACACTATAATACCTTGGACTTTTCTACCTTGACACATTCAGAGCGAATTCTTTGATGAAAAGAGAGAGAAATAAATTACAGATGGAATGAAGAGAATCTTTATTACCATTTTAATAGTTCATAGACACATGAAAGGAAGATGCATTCACTGTGTGGTGGGACCTAAAACTAAAAAGATTCACTGACTTAGTAATAATAAAAAATAGTATGATATGAAAAAATGAAAACCGTTTTTGAAGCAATGTGAATATGCAAACTCTTCACAAATGCTTCAAGATAATTTAAGAAACAGAAATAAAACTAAACCATTAAGTACCATTGCAAATAATTAGAGTTTGCTTCTCCTCTAACAATTTTTGAACCTAATGAAAAAGGGGAATACATCCAGAGATGATTAGAGATCCTGGGGAATAAAATTCCAGACATCAGAAATAATCAACTTTCAGGTACTGGTTCATAAGCAACTTCAATAAAACATGCATTTTTCAGGAGCCATTGTATACATTTAACATTGATATAATATTCAGTTTAGGTTGTTGTCATTGGTTTGGAATAGAGATGTCATTACTATTATTTCCTAACCTCTTCAGTACATTCCTAGATCATTTTTTATGGAGAGCAAATATTTCCAGTTATGCAGAGGTTGTGGGACTGGTTTTGATGTTTTATGGGGTAGGGGAATGGTTCTTGGGTTCTCTCCCCACAGGCTCCCAATAATATACACATTATTTCTAGATTCTCTGCCACAGAGACACTCTTGTCAGAGCTATGGTCCTTCTAAAGCAGCATATCACCAGACGTGCAAAAACGAAAATTAAAATAGGAGGGTTTTTTATTATTATTATTTGAATGACACAGAATCTGCTCAATGTTTGCATTTAAATTGGACAGACTAATTCCAATCTGGCTTTTAATTTCTGAAAGGTTAATCACCCTAACAAAGGTCAATCAAACTTTAATCTTCAATAAAATTGCTACAACCCAATCACCTACAGGACACTTATTATATTCCCATTTCCATGAGAAAGAATGCATTCTATTCATTAAACATCACTAATCTTCTAACTCTTTACATTAGCACATTTTACCAAAAAAAATATATTAATTCCTTTGAAACTCTAACAAGAGTTCATTTCCACACATCTCAGGAGGTAATCCTGTTTTTTTAAAAATGGGACATTAGCTGTGAATGAATTTCTTGGCCCTTTTTAATCCTGATAGACCTTTGATACTCCACCAGGGTTCTAAAACTCGCCAATCTCAGTTACACAAAATATTATGGAAGTTTAGCTTAAAAAAACAATATATTATTTTAGGAACTTAATCCTCCGTGTCTCTGTGACTGCCATTCATCTGCTTGTTTCTGTCCCTGATGTTTACTGTGTACAAAAGTTATTGATTAGGAGAAAGTAAATGTTAACCGTATTTGAATCACAGTAGAAATCTTAAAATCATTAATTCACTCACTTAATGAATATATATATATATATATATATATATATATATATATATAGACTGCCTATCTAATGACCAATACTGGGTGGAAGAAGAATCCAAGTTATAAAAGGAGTCTCTTTCATGAAAATAACATATTCCTATGAAAATTACATCCACCATGTAATAACAAAGCTTCCACTTTTAGTTTTTCTCATCAGCATCATTAAATTTTAGGGACGACCGAAAAGATGGCAAGACAAATTTTAAACCAAGGTTTGATAAACAGCATTCAATACTATCCAGACACTTAAAGGTTTTAATTCCATAAAATCATTCATTTTTTAAGTTTACGAATGGGAAATTTTGATGTCAAAATTTAAAATCAATATATTGAGCTGATCAGGTCTCTTGTGATTAGGAATAAAACTATGAGAAAGTTTAAATGAGCTGATTTAAAACATATATGCTAGGCGTTAGTATGTTTCAAAATGCTATTATGTAAGGTTTAAAAACTGCTATTTAAAAAAAGACACAAAAGACAATTATAATGGTCAAAGAACTATTTACTTCTTTTTGCCATGATATCCTGGCCTGGATGCGAAAAGGGAAGGTAAAAGAACTTTAATGTGCATCCCCAATATTGCAAATTGGTCACCATGATATTACTGTGGTGGTGTGACACAGCATAAATGACCCAAACTTGCCCTCTGCATGTTTTTTTAAGACCCCCCCTCCCTCTTTTACTTGGATGAAGGGCTCAGACATATACTCACAGAGACACATGCCTCTCCTCATCCATATGCATGCTCATTAATTAGCAATATGTGAAGGCTATAATTTGGGAAACACCCCAGAGCTTGAATATTCAATCAAGCAAAGCAGATCATTTCACAGACCATGGTGAAATGAAAACACAGGTATAACAATCAAAGGCCAGACAGAGAGCAGCAACAATGTCAAGAATACCCGTCTTCATAAATGTTGTAAAAAAGCTTCAATCACTTTATGATTTCAGTCAAAACCCGGACCCTGCTGCCCCCCCACTTTGAGCACCTCTTGAAACTAAAATAGAACCTCTACATATTCCATAACCGCAGTTGCCTTTTTTTTTTCTTTGCTGTAACTGGGTTGACACACAAAATAAAACAACATCTTTTACATTGTGGAACAAAATAAATCCAGTGCTACATAACGTAAGTGTTCAATTAATATTTGTGACCCCATCATAATTCTGAAAACGGACAAAGATTAGCTAGACATAACAAGAGGTAAAATATTGTTTTATATTCCATGCTCAGTATCAAAAGCTGTTTAGTTTTATTCCTGTATTTCTGGATTTGGGGGGAAAAACCCCCAAGGCTTTCAGAGAATATGTTGTAAATGCTTAAAAAACATAATGGATCTTTTTTTTTTTTTTAATGAATCATTTTGGTCAGGAAACAAAAAAGCCCACCACATGAAATAAAAATCTTAATAAGAAAACCCAGGATGTGAAATTATAAGACACATACCTTTGCCTTCCAAGTTTGCAGTTTCTCATCTTGCTTACACCGCTTTGCTGTTCAGCCTTAAGCAAAAGTCGACTCCTTGTCCCTGTGTCCCTTGTAATCTTCATGGCAATGCCATCATATCACTGGTAAATTTTCCGATTAAACTTTACCAATGTAGAAACAACTTTGTTAATTATGATATTAACCAGCTGGAGTGTGCCATCAGTCACCCCACTGTAAGGAAGCCAGACAGAGAGACATCTCATCCTTGCAACCAGAGCAGACAGATAGATTTTGTTCCTTTCTCATACGTGTCACAGATTCCATCCCTTCTGACCCTCTCCTCAGCCATCCACTGTCAAATTTAGCTTCCGCGAGCTCCCAGCTTCCCTTTATCCCTGCCTCAGATCTGAAACCCCTGGTTATCAGGAAGACGCACGTCACTGGCTGTCTGGAAGCAGGAAAGCAATCAGGTGAATACTACTTATTATCTCGCATTGCTTTCCGAGGAGTGACAAGATTGATTTAGGACCAAGAACACATTCAGATTTCAGACCTGTAGTTCCTAGTGTTTTAAGTTCAAGCAAGAGGGTATATGCAAAGTTGTAGCAGGGAAAACTTCAACCCCACTGTTAGGGCTAGGAGATTCTAGAAATTAAGAAGGGCATAAAAAAAAAAATCTGAGCTCATTTTTCAGGTGCACTTCTATTTTCTTTTCTACCTGGAGAATCCACCTTCCTGGCTGGGTAGCCTTAAGTCAACCCCAGGAAGCAATATTTGGGCTTATAAAGTTGTCTCTGCCCACCCCTTTTCCACATGAGGACATTTCTGTAACAGAAGGTTCTAAGTCCCCACCTTGGTGTCTTATACTTTAGTCTAAAGACCTGAGATGATAAATTCATAAATGTTTTTAGATATAAGCTAGGCTTGTGCAATACAAATAAGAGGATACTTCCACTCTGTCAAGAAAAAAATAAAAGGGTTTCTAAAATCTCACCAGAATTGGATGAGATGGGAAAATATGGATTCGGGAATTCTAAGAAATTTTAATTCATATCTATACTGATCTAGGTATCTTTGCGAGAATAAGACACTCTTTATCCTTCACCCTCTTGGGCTGATGTTAAAAAATGAGTCATATTCCAAAACAACAAAGAAGCTGGAAATGTCAGAGGATATTAGTACATTTTGGTACAATATCAAAAACAAACAATCTTTGTGACTTTTAGTAAAGCTCTATTTGGGAATGAGCTGTTTCTATTACGTTTGCTATCACAGTTTTGGCAACTGCCATGGGGCCAGGCACATAGTAGTTACTCAAGAAATATATATGAATACCCAAACACAAATACTAATATTAAACATACCATCCTCCTCAAAGCCCAATTTATCTCCCCTCAAAATTAAGTAATGCAAATATTCATTCTTAAGGTATGGTTCACAACATAGTAATTGTTTATGTAATATTTATTCAAAAGTATATCTTTAAAATACTAGAAAGACCATTCCCAGAAATGAAAAAAAAATGTTAAAAAGGACATTTCTCAAGAACTCAAATTAAAGGTTTCAATAATGTCCCAATGAAAATGATTGTAGCTCAGGAAGTTTAAATGAGTCAAAAAGATCTTTACTCTGACTGAAAATACTTTCTCCTAGAAAATTCAAAGAGAATAATATAGACTGCATACGCAAGGTTTTTCATTGCAGTAGAATCTATGAAAGAAAATAGGAAGAATTTAATATCCCCAAATAAATAAATAAACTTTGGCAATTGTAGGCAGCCGTTATATGATAATGAGGAAGATTGAAAAAAAAATCAATATACTGAATGAAAAAACCAAAATACAAAATGTTCATATATTGATTATTGAGTACATTTGAACATCATAATTGGATGTACAGTTGTACATGGAAGGTTCCAGGATCCCTTGGATGCCAACTCTAAAGGATGTTCACGTTCCTTATTTAACATGACACGGTATTTGCACAGAATGTATACACATCCTCCTATGTACTTTGAGTCATATCTAGATTTCAACATACCTACTATGTGAAGTTGTTATACTTTAGTTGAATAATAATAAGAAAAATGTCTGTACCTGTTCTGTCTCCATATAATTTTTTCCTGGATATTTTCAATCTGCCATTGGTCGAATACATAAAAATAGGACTCACTAATAGAGAGAGCTGACCACAGCATGTACGATTATCAGTCTCAAACAGTAGAGTATAAGACTCCAGCTACAAAATGGGAAAAACAATAGTGATACCTACCTTAGAGGAATTTGGTATTAAGGCAAATAATGCATATATAATGCTTTGCAATATTTACTGACTTATGGTAAATACTCATTATATAGCTTAGTTATTACTTTTATAATAATCACCATATCAATAACTCTGACATGTCTTTATTTTTCTATAAAATAGCCCAAAAGTCACTGAATTAAATGAAGTATGTTGAAACAAAGAAAACTCAGTGTTTCAAAACCAAAGGACCAGGCATTGAAATGATCTAGATGGCAAAACTGGTTTGTAAAATAACAACAGCAATAAGAATAAACAAAAGATAATGAAACCTCAATTACAAATTATAATCTGTATGAGACTTATAAGACTTTTTTAATTTTTTAAGACTTACAGGTCTTATTAAAGAAGCTTCCCATGTTGACTTCTCTATGGCCACTTTACATGACTATAAAGATGCAGAGCTGCCAGCACATGGAGATTATGATAGGAGAATGAACCTAGAGAAATTGGCATCATCTGAGAAATCTCAAGTGTTCTTATTTGGGCACTCTTATTCTTGTTTTCCAGTGTGGGCACTTGCTGATTTCTGCTTCCCGTGACCACAAAACCCAATTCAGAACTGTCACCTAAGAATGCTTTTCCTCGAGGGTACACAAGTTGCCACACATCAGAATTGGGTGCGGATAACATAAATGCAATGCGTAAGTGTGGACTACTTTAAAGGTTGAAGCAGTCGGTGAGGACAAGGCAATCTGGATTTCAGAACCCTCTCCCTGGAGAAGAATCATTTGGGATCCAGACAAACCATGAAGCCTGAATCTCTGCTGCAGATGACGCCATAAACTTTCTTTCATTGGCTCTTATGACAGTCCTTCCTTTCCCTCTGATCACTTGAATATGCTTAATTAAGTCTCATATGTATATCAATTTCAGACTCCAGCCTGCGAGTTGAAGGATTGAATGCCTGCTATTCCCTTCTCTGTTGTGTCTTGGTCTCAGGAGTCAGACATTCTGCCTCCATTCCATGCAGAGCTCCTGTCTTATTAACTCTGAGACTTGGGGCAAGTTATTAAACCTCATTAGGACTGTTATCATCAACATCGTGTAACACTGTTATGAAGATCATGCATAACACATATCAGCTGCTTAGCGCATAGTAGGTATCTAATATATGCTCTGTCACTACCAGAGGAGCACTAGAATCTGATGCTGCAGCATAATATATGGACAAGGATCCTAGCTGCAGCACTACTTAACAGTAAATGATTGAAAATAATCTAAAAAAGCCAACTAAGGTAACTGATTCAATAAGGTGTATTATAACCATACTGTGGAACGCCATACGATCATTAAAATGAGTGGACCAGAAATATTGATATGAAGTAATTTATAGGATACATTTTAAGGAAAAGAAGAATGGCACTGAATCACATGTACAGTGAATTATCCTTCTGTTCAACAAGGATTTTGTACATAATGTTTGTATATTTAGAAAAAAATCTCTAAAAAATACCTAAGGAACCACTCACAACGCTTGCTTTAGTAGGAAAATTTGGGCCGAGGGAACAGGAGGGGAAAGAGAACTATTCTTTACAGTATAAACTTTACAGTCATATAAATAATACAACATTAGCAAATTTTACAACTTAAAAAAAATCATTCCCCCTACTCGAATTTGCAGTCTATTTTGGTCTTTTATAAAAAGCTTCAGAAACTCTCCACTTTCCCATACTGATGGGCACGATCCACCAGCTGGTGTCTGTCCAGATGGTCAGCTATGCACACGGTACTGTTTTTCTGTACCATAATACCTCATAACTACCTTTTCCTTTCTATTCTCGTTTCAATACTACTTTCAATACCATTTGTTGCATGAGTTCGTTTTCTTCCTCCAGTAGATGTCAAAATATTGATATGCCTGCAGCATCTCCTTTTTCAAAGGTGGCTTCCTTAAAAAGGATTTGATTCAGTGCAAGAGAGAAACTGCATCCCTACGTTCTGTGCAATTCTAGAGTCATCTCAAGTAAGGAGTCCTTTCTCATGTTACAAATGTCCAAATATTTGTCCTCAGAGAAAGGCAATTAAGTCCTCCAGAAGCCAACAGGATGTCCTGACAACGGGCTTCTAATCGGACCAATGATGTCACACAGCACATACTCCACATACATATTAAACTGTGAGTTGAAAAGCTGAAAGTCTGATGTGGGCTTAAAACTTAGGGCATTACTTGTCTTTTCAAATGTGAAAATTTTGACAACTTATTGCTCATTGCAAATACTATGTAAACAAATGTCAACTGATATCTTCATAGAAATCTTTCAAAGGTTACATTTTCTCTTCCCATGTAAAATAAATAGTCTTTCCTAATTTTGGAAGTTGCAGTTACTAATCACAGACTACCTTGGACATGATCCCAAATGCCTGGATTTACCAGGGGGTAAGGAGTTTAGGCAACCTGTTGCTTCGTCTGTAAAACAGCATAAACTTATAAGGGAAAGATGAAGGTTAAATGCCTTAGCTGTTGACTAGGCAAAATGGTACACTTTGGAAAACAAACAGGTGTTCTCATGGGCAGGAGTGTCACTGTCATCATCATTAATTCCAGACACTATTAGTTGGTCAGTCACAGCTGCAGAGTATGAAAAATTGCTGGTTCTTTCCATTTATCAATTTTTCTTTTCCTGAGCAAATGTTATCCATGAAATGCACACAGGTCCATATAGCCATTGGCTATCCTTATCTTATATACCAGCAATTCTCAGGCTTTAATGATCACGTAAAATACCAGGGGATCTTTTTAAAATGCAGATTTTGATTCAGTAAGGCTGGGGTAGAGCTTGATATTCTTTATTTCTGCCAAGCTTGCATGTGACGCTACTGCTGCGGGTGATGAAGTACCGAGGTTGTATCCCACCATGGACATTACGGGGAGTGAGAATGACATGCCCAGTAATGAGCGCAACGAATATTAAACCATATACTTCTGCATGACCAAATTATAATTTTTCTCTCTATTACTCACCTTGAACAGTTGAACAACATTTAACATTTCTCAGTCCTGAGATAAAATGTGAATGTGCAATCAGGGTACAATTTCTTTCCTGTGTTAACTTCTGGTAGATACAAAAGAAAAGAAAAACAAATAATTATGTAATTTTTAATAAAAAGAAGTATCACATTCACAAAAGTGTTTTAAAAGTGAACATGCAATGATTTGAACCTGGAGATACTTTAAAAGAATAAAAGCTGTTATTTTCTTTCTTGTCATAACACAAGTTTACAGTCATAGTTTATATTCACTCTGTTTGGCCCTAAAACAAAATAAGGTATTAACAAAATCCTTTTTCCTGTGAAATGTGCGCTTCTCTTATGCAACTAAATATTCATGTCTGTTTCTTACAGAGCTACCTAAAGCTAAAGGTTTAATCAGTAAGAGCATTGTACCTTCAGTAAGCTGGTACAGCCTAGCTCCTAATAATTCTGGAAGCATTTGCTAAGCTTTCATAACTATTTCCATTGCCATGAGCTAATTCCCTTGATTTGCTTGAGGTTAATTGTTGAAAAAATAATAGAATTTGAATATAGGAAAATAATACTCTAAATTCAAAAGCCCAACATCAGGCAAAAGCTTACTGGAGGGTATATGGTTTAACTGAACGCTTTGTTTTCATTTTGTTTTTCTGGCTTTTTTTACCCACTGAAATCCATGATAAGAAAACATTTACAGCATGACCAAGTACCACACACACTCCAAATCTATTTGAGAAAAAATGTATTCATGAAATAATACTAAGCCTCATTACATGCAGTGCATTCTAAAATTTCTAACTTTCTCCTCCTCCTCCTCCTCCTCCTCCTCCTCCTCCTCCTCCTCCTCCTCCTCCTCCTCCTCCTCCTTCTTCTTCTTCTTGTGCTGGTCATGATCTATCTGCTAAGCTGATTTTGTGATTTACAAATTGATCACTCAAACTTCTGGTTTTGAAATAACATATTCCTGGGCAAATTCTGGGAATGGATGCTGGTTCTCTGAAAGTTTGTGGGTATAAAATATGTTCAGGTTCTCAATGTGACAGTCATAGATCAAAAGGAATGGTGAATGAGCCTGAGCCAGCACATTTTAGCGGGATGTACTAACTAGAAATGATCATTTCCACCAGTGCAACCCATAAATGTTTTCTTCTGTTCCTTCTCTGGAGATAAACATTAGAAAATCAACCTTCACATTTAGGTAGAATGATGGAAATGAATTTAATCACCCAATTACTATTAGGAAAGAATAAGAAAGCAAGTTAAGAATGAATTAGGTAGGAATTAATGAACACACAAAAAAAATGTGCAGAAAGCAATTTATCATCTTTTAAATAAATTCTCATGCTGTAAGCTGCATGCACCTGAGAATTATATCAATGGACCAAATAGGTGTTATTCTACTCAGACTGGAAATTTGGAGATGGGCAAATCACAAGAAAGCACAGATACAAAATCAGAGGTCTAAGCTTTCATTGACCCATCCATGTGGGAAAGCCTATATCATGACTTTCAGAAGTTCAAGCAGCACAGAGTCTTATAGGCTAAGAGTATAAGCATTGTGTTTTTCATTTTTATAGAAGAAACACATCCACCATGTGTGAGAGAAAACAAATAAGGTCAGGGAAATTAAATGAAGTACATTGAAACCACCCATCTTTGATCTTTTCTCTCAAATTGAAGCATTGATTGGCAGAATAAGTAAGTAAGCAAAACTACATTCCAGAGGGGGGAATAAAGAGTGGACATAGGGGAGTAAAGCTATCTTTAGTGTTTCTCAGAGTAGTTCTGCCCGAAGAGGGACTAGGCAACCTTTCACATTTCCTTCCTGCAGTTATTCTTAGATTCCATATGGAAACTTCAAAAATAGTGATAAAAATCTCCCTAGTTCAGAGTGGAGTACCATGTGGGGGCTTGGGAGATACTTTTAAGTAGAAAAAAAGTTAGGTAAGTATTTTTAAAACTGCAATATTATAGAGTTCTGTGAAGAATAAAATTCTTTATATGTTCTATTTCTAAATGAGCCTAAGAAAAATGTGTATTTTGACAATTCACTAACTGTTATTAGTGTATTCAGCCTACATATGTTGGGTTAGAGTGTATGTTAAGTGTACTAGATGGTCACAGAGCATCTTCCTGCTCTCAGAGAGGAACTTTTGTGTAACTCCCTCAAGGACCTGTGGCTCCTAGGAAGCATCAATTTCTTGCTCAGCTGAAGTTATTCTGACAGCTTTGACGTTAATGTGACCATTACCAGAACACGTTATACTTGAACTGAGAATTATATCAATGGACCAAATGACTCTTGGAGATTGAAAGTAAATATAAAATAATCCAAGTCTCCAAAACACTTGATTAGAATATCAAAGGTTAATCAAATAAAAACTTGATCTTTTCTGGCTCAATTTACCATAACTCTGTATTCTTTCATGTGGGCAAACAGTCTATACTGTTTTCTCAATTTTTCCACTTTTAGTTCACACATGAACATACACATTTTATTTTAAAGATATGTCTTGGAAAACAATAATATTGTAGCATACTATGTCCTAGACTGATTTCTCCATATAATTTGTTCTGATTTAAACTGATTTTTCTCTGCAGTGCAGGTATCTTCATTTCCACCAAAAAGATGAATATTGCCCAGGATGCTCTTTATATTATTGTGGTAGATTTTCTAAGTAGGTTTTATTTTTATTTTCCTGCAATGCAGTCTATTAAAAATATCAGGCTATTATGTAATTCTCTAAGTTGAAATGACCAACTGTTACCATTTTCTTTGCAAAGCTGACCCTACCCTATGAAATGCACATATACATTCACAGGCACATAGTAACACACTCTCAAGTTGGATGGTCTCTTTCAGAGTAATGTAATTAAATTGCTTTGGGGATTTTTCAAGGAAGTTTTACCATGCCAAACAAAGAAAGTTCAATCAAGGAATTGGGTTTTGTGCTTGAATTTTACACCGGCAAATTTTATTTGTTTGTGTGATTATTAATTTCTTTTAGGAGCACCAGCTAGAATTGGAGTTTGGAAGACTATGCATTAAGAAGAAAGATGAAACAGATGCAGTACACAGTTAAGATCAAAGAACCCCATCAATTCATTCGGAGAGTCAAAATCCAGCTGAGCCTAGCCCCGTCTGCATAATAACAAAGGTTGACTAAAACATAAGGATTAAACAGATGAGCTGTCTCCTGTGGAGGCATGGGAGGGGAGCCCCACTGAGACACATGGAAAGACACTTTGGAAGCTCACACCTGCTCCTCCCCAGCCAAACCTACAGGAGACCAAGATGGCCAAAGACAATCCACTTATGTCTGGAATTGCTAGCTTTACAAGAAAGGAATATATGTCTGATGGACACATTTTTATTCATTAAGATATTTTTAGTTTAGGCAAATGACAAATTAATAAATCACTTCCATTTTTCCAAGGTGACTTACCAAGTACTTGATTTTCAAAATAAGAGAAAAGAATAAACAGGGAAAAAAATTTTCTATGCCATGAAACAATATTGGGAGGATGCCTACTTCCCAAATATATTTTCCCAAATGAATAGTGCTTTTGAGGCAATCTTGAAAAACATGGGTAAATTTAGTTCCATTTTGCATTCTCAGAAAATTATTATTTTTAATAGCATGAAGACAATTCCAATTTCTATGAAGACATTGCCAGGTTACACTCATTGCTATCCTAAATAATGTAACCTAGCCCTCTACAGTTAAAATATAGCATGGGGGTGGGGGGGCTGGGATGATAGCTCAGTGGTAGAGCACTTGTCTAGCACATGTCAGACCCTGAGTTTGATCCCCAGCATGGTGACCAATACAGCACCAGATTCAAATGCATTTAAAATTCTGGGCCTGTGAAAAAAATGTCACATTTATTCTTATGACCTTAGCACAATATTTATATTAAAGTTACTGATAAATTATTCTGAATATCAAAAGAATTTTCTTTTAAGAAAACTGAAGTACTTTTTAAAAGTTAATCAAGTTGACGCTGAGGCAGGAGGATCGCAAGTTCAAAGATAGCCTCAGCAAGTTAGTTAGCTATCTCAAAATAAAAAATAAAAAGGGCTGCAGATGTAGATCAGAGATTAAGCACCCCTGGGTTGAATCTCTAGTACTGCAAAACAGAACACAATAAAAAATTATTAAGTCAACTGGACCAATAACAGACTTATTGGGGAAAAATTATGTGTTGTTGTTATTAGATTTCAAATAAAATCTGAAAACTAATTTTGATATGAATTAACTTTCTCAAGCATTGTTTGTCAGATAATTCAAATGTGCAATAAACAGATCCAAATAAGTGGCAAGCATTAGCTTTTGTTTCATTCACCAAAATGAGTAATATCCAATTTGAAATGAGAGTGACAAAATCTCCTTGAAGTAGGACAAACTATAAAATATTAAGAAATGCCTCTGTTGAAGTGCAGGCTTTGACCTGATCTTGCCAGAGTCTTAATGACACTATCCTTCAACCCACACATTTTGACAGAGTTGACTATGGATAAGGCTCTATGAGGGATACAGAGAAGAATCACACATGAACCCTAGGAAACAATCCTAAACCTTGAGTGAGAATTTGTGAAGGAGATAAATGCTGTAGAAGTTGCCCATGGCCTTCATTGGAAGAGGTGAGATTTGACTTAGAATCTGAGAAGATGAAGACAGAGGTAGAAAGGAAGGAATTGGTTCTACAAGCACAAGCCCTGAATCCAAAAATTTCATCGGATCATTTAATATATCAGTAATTCTGATTTATTTTTATGAGTGACTCCAAAGTTCAACTGCAAAATGTTATTATCCAAAACACACACACTCACATACACACACACACACTTACTTTTAGAAAAACCTTACTCTGCTCTGATAATCAGTGCCCACTTTCAGAATTTCTCTCTCAATTATAACCACCCAGATAAATAAGAGTTTGTATGTGTAATCATTAGAGAAATTAGCACATCATCACCCCACTGTATTCTGGAAAGAAGACAACTGTTAACTATTCCTGGAGTTTAAACTGATGGATTACTTCAAGGATCAATTGCTTATACTTAGCTGTCTTTTTATTGCACCTGCTCTTTAACAACAAAAAAATGACTGCAGTTTAGCTCAGGTACTGATAGAATGTACGCATGCACACACATGCACATATAATCATTAATTTAAAGCAAAAAAGGAGACAATTTATAAGAACATCAGTAAGGGAAAAGGCACATCAAGGTACATACATTCTATGATAAACTATGCAACCATAATCTCAAATTTTTGAACAGTCTACATTATTGTGGAATAATGCTTAAGATAATTTAGTAGAGGGCTGGGGGTGTGGCTCAAGCGGTAGCATGCTCGCCTGGCATGCGTGCCCGGGTTTGATCCTCAGCACCACATACAAACAAAGATGTTGTGTCCACCGAAAACTAAGAAATAAATATATTCATTCTCTCTCTCTCTCTCTCTCTCTCTCCTCTCCCCCTTCTCTCTCTTTAAAAAAAAAAAGATAATTTAGTAGAAAAGCAAATTGTACAAAAATATGTACAGAGTAATCCATTTTTAATGAAAAAGGAGATATGTGTTTATATATGTATTTATAAATGCTTCATTGTTTCTAGAAAAAAATCTCAATTTAGAGCAGATGTAGAGAACAGATTGACAAGGGAAGGTGTTCCCTTTTTAATTTACATTGATCTTTGCCATTTCAATTTCTTAACAATGAGCAACGACTCTAGTGTTAGAAAAGAAACTTTAAAAATTATATAAAAATTTAACTTTGAAGTAGTTAAAAATTTATATATAGTATTTGAAACATCCGTTAGATGTTGGCCAAGAATTTTAAATAACTTGGGAGAAGAGTGTCACTTGAAGAGGCTGTGAGGGGAAGCTGGCTTCCTTTTCCTTTGCTTAATTAATCCTCAAAATTTAATGCAATCACAGCCTGTAAAGATCATTCAGAAAAGTTAATGATGTACATATTGACTTCTATGTTACAAAAAGCCTTCAGTTTTAATTAACCTATCAATATTACCATCTGAGGGAGGAGACTTTATATTCACATCTTTAAAGTGTAGAGTCTAACATAAATACATATATATATATATATATATATATATATATAAATTAGAATTCTTAGACTAAATTATGTAATTATGCTGCTTGATCCTTCATTACATGAATAAAACCACCGCCCTCATTCTTTGACTTAATGCTGTTATGGCACTTGTTCTCATAAAATATTATAACTCAAACAGGAAGCCATTGAATAGCAATTTAGTTTCAAAATGATGCTCAATAGATGTCATTTTACATCACTAACTTTACACTACCCAAAGACGGATGTTTTTTTTCTACACTCAACGCACCAGTTTTTAAAATAATGGACACAAAACTGATTTCTGAATTTGTTAAAAGTCAGAAAATTTCTTTGAGATTTCAAATATTACAGAAAAGAAGGTAATTTTATCATAGAATCCTCTGTTGTTGGGTGAATTGATGTATTTTCTGGTTATCATTTTTCAATTTTTGAGCAGTTTTAATCTAAACCAACTTTACTTCAATTCGGAGAAACATAAGAGGAAAAGTACATTATAGAAGAGCTATAATGTGATATAAATTAAATCGGGTTTTCAAATATTTTAATAGCAGCACAGATGCACACGTGCTCCTTGCTGGCTGCAGGTTACAGGGAGAGGTACTGCTCGCTCTGCTAGGCCTGCTCTGAGCTGGGGAGCAACAAGGAGAAAACCACTACGCAGGGCTCCAGAGAAGGAGCTGGCTAGTGGCAACCCCTGCATCTGCTATTTTAAGTTAATTTAAAAGTCACTTTCTAACTTGTGGGAATACTTGAGAAAACATTAAGTTCTTGAATAAAAGCATTCTTCCCAAATACATAAATTAGAAAGTTCAAGAAAATTAAAAAAAAAAAAAACCAACCACCACTAAGGTTTTTCTCTAAATACATGATAAAAGGAAATAGTCAAGTGTTGTTGGAATCTTTTCTATATCACTTAACCATAAATCTGTAAAAAATGGGGGCTCATTTATCCATTGTATGAATGACCAAGGACTTTTAGAAACTCTTGGAATCCAAAGGGAAAAAAAAATCTTTGAGATTACTTTTCTTTTTCCTGGGCTTTCTAAGTTCAAATATTGTTCAGTTTCACTGATGCTCTTTTTTCCCTCCTGCCCAACACTTGGGACTTACTACTCTGCAGCCTTACAAAGTTACAAAGATTAGAGAGGCAAAAATATGTAAAGTTCCATGGCATGTATTAGTAGCTCAACAAACATTGGTTGTTATGAGCTTTATGCAGTTCCCCTATCAGAAAAATCCACTTATTAATATAACAAATATTACTGAACTTCTAGTAGATACCAGATGTTGAGTATAGTGCCAGGTGATGAGAATAGAAGATGAATAAATAGGCAGTATCCCTAAAGCAGATGTGAAATGGTTTCCTTGTTTTAATGTTTTGTTTTGTTTTTTTTTTTCAGAGAAAGTAATTCTATAATCTCCCCTGGCAATGTTTTCAAGTCTGCCAGAGCTTATTTCAACAAGTCTCAAAAAACAGTTTAAATACATTACGACTATGACAGGTATACATTTAAAAAACATACATAATATTTTTCAGGTTATAAGGTAAGAGATACTGAGCAGCAAGGCAGAATAATAAAAACATATAAACATTTGGTCCATTTTACACCTAATTCTAGAAAGCTTAGAGTGAAAAGGAAACCAGCTAAATTTTAAATTTAGATTGCTTAAATTATATCAGAAACAGACTGCTCCCCATAGACTGGATAATATTTCAAACTTAGTTACCATTGATTATGATTTACTTTTATTTTAACTTTGTTGAAAAATATCTTTCAATATAATTACTCTCACGCAGCACATTGAGGTGTGTGTGTGGGGCAGGGTTCAATGTCATAACTTTAGCTTTGAAAACAGTGACTATTTCATTTTTAGAAAGGGTTCATAAAACCTGCACCTTCAATGTACTGAAATATGTCTTTAATTCTTCACAGTTTGTGTAGCTGCAGAACTTTTCATTTTTTTTTTTCTCAAATTATGTCTCCTTCATCAACAACGGCTGAATTCATTAACTTCACTATTAATTCAAATCATTTTTTTTCATTTTTGTATGCCCTAAGTTTGTCTCACTAAGATCAGCCCTCTCTCTGCCTGCCCCCTCTCTCTCTTCCATAAAATATAATCAATCTCTATTATAGTCATGAAAATGGTATTTGTCACTTTGCTGAGAGAAAAAAATCAATATATCTTCCAAGGCTGAACAGGCATTTAATGCAATGAATTGAAGACCGTTAGAGAAATTTAGCTTGCCAAGAGTTTAGGACAAACTAATCGAAATCCAGAAAATTCACAGATGAGTTGGCTGATGAAATATACAGATATGCCATAGAAATTAATATTTGGGGCATTAGAATAACCTGTCTATTCCAATCCTGACAAGAAAATGGATTTAGACAGGCAAATCTCTAATGGGTCACCATTTTAAAAAACAAAAGTGAAATCCATGCATTATGGAATATGTCTTGAACATGGCTGATAAATAAGAAAAGCTTCATTTTTCTCTCTTTTTTTTTTTTTTGGATAAAATGTAGTAGGTAGAGAGATAACTTTAGAGTTGCAAAAACTGAGAAGCCTGAAAAGAATTTTGTCATATAGAAATATGAGATGTTGTCATATAGAAATATGCTGGCTCTGAGTATTTGGGGGACTACAAATTACTGCAACAGTCAACCATAGAGCAAAAATAGTATTGAATTATGGAATCCAAAGCACATCTTTTGTCTCCTACTCAAACATGTACCTTACCCTCTCCTTCCAGCATTTGCTGAGTTGCCTTCTGCCAAGGGGAGCACTGGACCCTGAACAATTTTTTGTTTATAGAGGAATCCTTCTAATTAGCAAATTCTCTGTCTTAAGCTAAACTCCACCTTTTTTAAAAAACTGCCATTCTGTGGTTCCAATTTTATGTTAAAACAAGGTAAACTCAGTCTGTTCCTTTCCTCTGAATTGGCCCCTCAAAGGCTAATGGACAACTGTCATTTCTCCTGATACTTTTCTTTCCTGGACACACTTACCCTGTTCCTTCTCCCAGTTCTTCTAGCAAACATTTACCATAGCAAGTAGTTTTCACAAAATTCATGACGTTGTTTCCCTAAGACCTCCCAATTTACCAATTTCCCTTTTTCATTTTCATTACCAAAAAAGTAAGAAAACAGGTATGCTCAATAAAAACAAAGTCCTTTGGAGTCCTGTTTTACCGACATTGGAAACTGTATTCTATATGTTAACTAAAGCCTCTGTACCCTTTGCTTTTTTTGTATTATCAATAAGCTATCTCCTTCCATTCTTTAGTCACGAAACTGGTTTTCAAAAATCAAAATATATGGCTTTGGATCTGCTCAAGATAGTCTTGTTGGTTTGGTTCATGTGTGTCCAACAGATACAATTACATCCCAGAGCATGAAATAATGCCCTTGGCTGGCCTGGAAGATCTAATAGATTCAGTGATCCGTCATTGCACATTGAATAGTTTTCAACTACAACACGAACATCTCTGTAGTTTCGATCATTCCACTCTTAATCCTGCTGTGATTAGTTATTTCACAAACTCATTAAACCATCACTCTTCATTTCCTACATGAGACAACGGAGGCACAGTGAGATTAATAACTTGTCCTGGGTCACACCATCAGCTATCCTGGAATCTGAATCCTATATTCTTTTCACTATTACTTCCATGCAGTCCTTTTTAGGAAATTGAAAGATAATATGAAAAGGGGTGTGTGTGGGGGGGTCAGAGTTCAGGGAGTTTCTAAGGAGACACCCTCTGGAATATTCATATTTGCCTTCATGAACACAAGTACAATTTCCTAAAGTTCAACTTTAAAAAAAAAAGCAAGAAAGAAAATGGAATATTAAAAACAAATATCCCCCAAAACTAAAGGTTAGTCCATCTACTTGACAATGGAAATGAGTCAGATAGATGGTAATATATTAAATTTTTAAACATTTTTGACCATTTTGGTTTGTGTCCCTTGGAGAAAACATTCATGACAAATGTTTGTTTCACTTACCAGACCTCAGGAAGCATCTCACTATATGATGAAAGATGGAGATTATTTCAACTAATCAATTCAAGCAACTGCCAATTTAGTGAAAATATCCTTCTCATGGGGTAACTAATAGTCCATGGAGACAAACTGTGGATAATCACTTCTTTGGATAATGGCATTATGATCATACAGTGTACCAGTCTTTTTAACTACTTTGAAAATTCCTTCTCTTACTACATAACAGCATGTGATGGTGCATCTTTATTTATACCAAAGCTGTGGAAACTGAATTCATTTTACAACTTGCTCAACTACAAAATAAACAAGTGACTCACCGAAATCACTTATTGGATGACATCAATGAAAACTGAATGTCTTAATTTTTCTGTGGGCTTAATCTGCCCCACTCGGGCCTTTATGAATAGAATGTCTTTACATTTTCATCTGTCGTCATTACCCTCAGAAAATGCTTACTGTAGAAGTTGAACTAGAAGTTTGACCAAAATCATAAAGTTGCTTTTATTTCTGAGATCACAGACCAAATCAAGTTAATCAATCATATTGCTTTGCACCTAACATCACAGATACTTATACTATCACTTTACTAAATACATTTCATCTTTTAGAAGATTCAGGGTATAAACAAGTGTACATGTATATTTACTAATCCATCCTTTGTGATAGGGGACAGATGGGAGGGTGGTGGGAACAGGAGGTTAACAAATAATTCTATAAAATGGGCCCACTGTGCTGACTCACACAAGCTCTCTTTGCCAAAAAGCAATTTACCTGCAGTCCTGCCTGGCCTAAGTGGACAGGATATGTCACATCCCTCAGCAAACTACCTGTTACATGCAAAGAAATGCAGGCAGGAAATAATGCTGATAAGAGGAACCCAAGTTATTTGAAAGGAGAGACATTTGTGACCCTTTTCACAGACCAGATTCCAGAAGATACAGATAATTCCTAACTATAAAACCTGTAAAAATGATTAAGAATCCAATTAGAACCAGTCAGCATGGGCCGAGGTAACCTAGAGTTGTCATGACAATGGGGACTTGAAAGTCTGATGTCACTCTGCTGTCCTTCAAAAGTCAAGAGGTGGGCCTGGGCAGGACTCTCAGGGAAACTTCCCTGGCACCCCCAATAAAACTGGAGTACAGGAGAGGCACATTGTCTCTCTCCCTTTGAGAGTGTCCCCTTTCCCTTTTCCTTTAATAAACTCATTCCTGTTTCTCTGAGAGAAATGTCTGAAATTTTTCTGACTTTATTGCAAGAATCAGAGTTTGAAGAGTATCTTTACATGGCCTCAGTTTCCTGGAAGCCCTTAGCTCTGTAACATTTGGACTGGTAAATATACATACACCTCATTCATTTAACCATCACATCTTTATTGACCACCCACTACGCGTCTAACACTGTATTGGCTGGTAGGGATTTGAAGACATGAAGCTTAACCTTCTTTGGGAAGCCATAGTCCAATGATTGAGTCATAAATGAACAGAAAATCTCACTGTTATGGGGTAAAATGTGGCATTAGAGAATCATTTAAATTCACATATATTACTAGCACCTAGTAGGCATTCAGTGAATACTCAATAATATTTTAAAAGTAAGAATGAATCACCACTCTGCTAGAAACATAGATAGCATCAGACTAAGACACCTGCGCTGGGACCTGAGAGAGAGATCGGGAGGCAATGTGAGACCTTACTTCTGTTTGTTTCCATAACATTCTGACTTCATTCAGAATGAGGAGAGAGATGGAGGGGACAGGAGAGAAGAAAGGAGGGTAGGTGAAAGGAGAGAGAGAAGGAGGCAGAATCATCTGAGAGAATTTTGTTACAAGATGATTTTGCCACCCCCACCCCCAAACACACACCCCCTGTAGGCTCTCAGGCTGAACATGGGGAAAAAGCAGAGCTATTTTTATGCAGATTACACTGAGGCTCTGAGACCTAAAGTGGCATGTTGGGATTTAAGTGGTTGAGGGCAGAACCAGGCCAGCAAGTTCAGCATCTAGTCCACTATGTCACACCCCAGAGAACGTATTAATGACAAGCCTCTTTATACCTGAAGGCAGCCCTCAACCAATTTCAACAGCAGTAAATTAAAGGTTTGACTTCAGAACGCCAACAGAACAGAGGAGCTTGAGTATCAGCTGTACGCCGACAATGAGATCTTTATAAATAAATTTATAATGATCCCTTCCCAAAGGTCACTCTTTATTATCCCCTACTAACTAGAATGCAAGGGAGAATCCAAGCAATTACAAAGATAGCTGTTGAGATAAGATAGCTGGTTAAAATCCTATTCAAAGGATGAACTTTCAGAGTACTCATTTTACTACAAAAAACTCTAGAAAATGAAGCCAATGAGTCAGTCTCTCTTTCTCCATTTGTGTTGTCTTACTCAATGATGAATCTAGTAAGGAAGAGAAGCTGATTCCTGTCTAAATATTTGTCTTTTTTTAAAGCTGCCTTGGAATAAATTAAGTCTTTCTGCCTAAGCTCCTGAGACATGAGTGAAAAGCACAAGCCACGGAAGTCTTGGTTATTTAGCCGCTGCCACCCTACATCTATCTTCCCATTGCTTCCTTCGGACATTTTTACTATGTCCCACTGTCCTTCCATGCTACAATCAGCATCCTACTCTGAGCATATTAATTACTGGACCTTTTCTACTCCTGCCACCAAGCTTTTCAATGATACTGGTCAAAACACCCCTGGGCAGGTGAGTGGCCTCCAGTGAGTATGATACCTCACTGCTTCTCAGAAATCCCTTCCTGTGCACCTACTCAGTGCCCCCCTGCCTTCCGCCTCAAAGTGGCTGTTAACACATCTTTCCTACTCTGCTCTTGTCAGCTCTCAAATGACAACTAGGCTTCCTCCTTCCCAAAGACTAACAGAGCCCAAGAGCAGGAAATTGCTTCATTTTACCATCTTGCAATCTTAGCTTCTTGGCTCCCATCTTGGAGGAAGGGGGTTGTCCATGGCCCTTCTTCCACTTCCAGGGAAGTGACTCTGTAAGTAATATGTTCCTTCTCGGTCTCTCTTATCCCTTACAAACATCTTTCCCTTACAAATGAGCTCAACTCTCTTCCTTTTCAAAACCCCTCATTTTTCTTTAACACCAAATTGGTAGGAAATGTTAGCTGCCTACCCATGCTGACTCTTCACCTGCTCAGGCCATATCCATTCTATCCATTATTCCAACTCTTACAAGAGGGCTAACTTTTCCACTCGTTCACTCTTTCTGAGATGACCACGAACTTCATTTCCCACCTAAGGCTGTCTTCATATTACTTTCGACATTGTGAAATTGGACAACGCACGTGACTCCTTTCTGCTCAAAGTCCATTTTTGCCTTGCTTTCCTGAGCAGTCACTTATGTCCAAGTCTCCCTTGCTTTACTCTGTCCCCTTTGGTGAACTCTTCCATTCTACTGAGTCTGGAAATATAAGCAAGTTTTCCCTGTATGATGCCCTTCGACTCTTTCATTTGCTCTCCTAGACCAGGGGTTGAGGGGAAAGATGTCCACTGTCACGTAAACATTGCTTCCTCCATTCAACACTCACCTGTCCACAGGTAAGAGAGAGGGAAACAGAGTCTTGAGAGTTCCATGGCCAGATTGCAGTCCTCTGGAGGTTCAAACTTAATATTTATCTCTCTCCCTACCCCCATTAAGTTCACCCAGGGCTAACGGTCACCACATGGCTTTCACATCTACAGCAGCCTTCTAGATTAGCACTCTTGGCCTCTCCAGCTTCTTTTCCTTTTTCTCTTCATTATGGCCTAAATCAGCCCCTTATTATTTGGGAACCTAGAAGATCTTGAAATGCTCATAGTCTTCCCTTCTGATTTCTCCCCTGTGCAGGCACACAGACTTCTCCTTGACTGGCAGAGTTAGCCATCTTAAAAAACAGCTCCACAGCATTTCAGGTCACAAGGTAACTATTTCCTACAATCGAGATTTCTGTGCTTTGTATTCCAAGCTCATTGCCACCGGGTCTCCTCTGGTCTTCTAATCCACTCTCTACCTTTCTCTGCCTCACATGCACTCACACTCAAGAGTTCTACCATAATGAAATTCCCAACGTAGTCTGGAGTCTCTGCAGTTGCTCTCTTATCTGCCTAGAAAAATCCACTCCCCTCACCCCGTGACTTCATTCTGTGTATTTCAGCCATCAACTTCAATGTCATCTTTTTAGGTGAGGCTTTCCCAGGTACTCCATAGATTTCCTGACTCAATCCTCTCTAATTCATTGCTCGGTAATTAGTCCATTTTCCTGTCACCCCCTCTTGACAATGAAGTCCTCTAGGACAGAATTCATCTCATGCATCTATCTTTGGAGCCTAGCACAATGCCTGAAATATAGAAGGTAATTAGAAACTATACTGATGAATATTTTTGATAAATTAAGTATTTTACATTAATCACTAAAAATCAGCCATCAGAATTCAGACAGGGAAAGAAACTCAGCATTATGTTTTATTTCAATAGGCTTAGCATGTTACATACAGACTAATTTCTTGAATTGGATAAATTGATCATAAAAGAAGTAGATTTTTAAACCATTCTGTAAGGTTATATTTCAATTTTAAATTTGAACAGTTAAGATAGTTTGATAGTTGATAAATATTTTTTAATTGTATGATAATATAAACTCTAATGTGGTACATGTATTTGTGTTTTTCATTCTATCTATCTGGTTTATAATTAAGATTAAAAGCCATTATTAAATATACTTACTAGTTAGAATGGATGCTTTCATAAAAATACATTTGAAAATATTAAAGTGATTTCACATATATGAAAGCCGGTAAATATTTTAAATGACTCATACCTGTGTTTATTAAATTTGTTATTTATTTATCCTTTTGGCATTATTTAAGGAAATAAACTGCTTTTCAGGTACCGAAATCTGACAATAGTTGCTTTTTTTTTCCCTATCTATCCCAAAAATGTGCAAATCAAATTATATATTTTTTTGGCAATAAGAACATTGTAAGCAGAAGTTGTCTTAAATTCATTCTTTACACTCTGTCACAACAGTGATATCAAAACTTAAATCCTGCTCTGAAAATGTGCTTTGTATTATGTTGAAATTTCTAGAAGAATAAAAATATCTCTTACTCTGTTATCAACAAGCAACAGCAACTATGTACATTTTGTTAGTTAATAGATATAAATGACAGAAGATGGTAATGCATGGCCTTGTCACCGTCTACAATTATGGTCTGCATGAAAGAAGCATTTGTAACTCACATTCAGAAACTTAAAGCCTTCCTTCCTGCAGAAGACAAGTGTTCATCTCGGTTTTCTCTGTAAACCTTTTCAGTCTTTGTTATCAGACCCAAACATTTGCCAGTGTACTGCTCTAAAAGAGATCTAAACACAGAACTGTGCAGCTATCAATTCCCCAAAAGCATTTGAGGAGTTAGTAGTCCTCACCCATTACCTGGGGATTCTTAATCAGGACTGATTTTATGTAAACTTGTGATTCCGTTAGCATAATCATAAGAATTATGTATTAATATTCTTCTAGTTGCTTTGTGAGTGCTGTAAGACAAATCATTACCTGAATTTTGCCTTAGATACTTCTATAATTTGGACACATCAGACAACTCAATTTTCACCCAGAGAGAAATTGGGAGGCAAGTAGTCACCCCTTACTCATGGTTTTGCTTTTTATGGTTTCAGTTACCTGCAGTCAACAGCAGTTTGAAAATATTAAATGGAAAATCCAGAAAATTAAAAAATATATTTATTGTTTTAAATAAGTTTTGTTACAGTATAACAATAAGTATTGTTGTAATTTTTCAATTAGTTACTGTTGTCAGTCTCTTCCTGTGCCTAATTTGTAAATTACACTCATCATAAGTTTGTATGAATAAGAAGAAAACCATACACTATACGTGCTTGGTACTATCCACAGTTTCAGACATCCGTGGAATGTCTTCGAATGTATCCCCAGCAGATCAGAGGAGACCAAGGAATTTTCCAATTAAAATCTTTCATAACCCATGACTAGCCAAGTGAAATAAAAGTGAATGTAACGTCAAGATTAAACTGAGAGGCTCTCTAACAGGGGTGGCCAAGGTTTCCAGAAGGTAATCCTTCCAATATTATTTCCCTTACCATTTCCTTTTCTTATCACGGAGAGTAAGTCCTACAGTGCTCTTCCATACATCCAAAGGGTATAACTCAGTACAGGAATAAGTGAAAAGAAATCACTTCTTTCCCTTCTCTCATATCCTGGATATAAATCAAATTGAAGCCCCAAAACATGTGTATTAGAATATTAAAGATATGGTAAAAAATAAATATGGGTCCCCTTTTAACAAACACAATTTTTTTCTAGGAACTTTTGTTTTTCACGTTCATAAAAAGAAATACCAGCCGCAGAATCCTTCTCTATTGGTAATACAAAAGCTAAAAAAACAAGATGAGATTTTATGATCTCACACCCATTACCCATTCAGTTTATTGTGCTAATAAGACTTTTAGGGAAATATTTGAATACTGTGATGAAAGTGCTAACATAAAATAAGAAGTGTATTTTAAGAAACAATCTTTAAGGTTGAGATTAAATCATCATTAGAGAGTATGTGTCTGTGCATTTGTAATCAGGCATTCACATCGACTTGCAGTTGGCTTAGGATTTAATATAGCTTTAATAAGACAGAGCCATAATAATAAACAATGAACAAGATTCACATTTCTTGCTCAGCTTAAGGAAATTTCTGGAAGTCCATTAAAAATAACCACAAGCTCTGTAATTGTGTATTTGTGGTTTTAAAGAACTTTGAGAATTGAGAGCCAAGATCTATGCCTTCCAGAAGGTTCGATTTGATTGGAACACAATCTTAGTGAGATACAGAAATAAAGGAGTAGAACAGGAAGTAGAGCACAAAGAAAAAGGAAGTGGGCTGAGCTTAAGATCTGAGTTTGATGCAGTGTGTGACAGAAGTACCTGGAATTTTTGAACAAGGGTGTGACACACTCATTATAGAAGTCAGCCAATTGGACTCTGAAGGCTGCATTAAGTTTTATAGAAGAGGAAAAGAGATAGAAGAGTAGGCAAAATATGTTAGAGTCTAGTGACAAGAAACATAACAACGCCTGTTGGCACCATTCATTGTTCAAGCAAGGATTTCACCGTGGTGCAGCAGAGGATGGCTCCATTGTATGACATTGACATTAATTTCAAATGACTGGGGATGTATTTACTTTCCTTTGTTCACTGAACCTGAGGTCACAGTCCACTGGTCAGACTTTGTGGGTTTTGTGTGTGTACGTTTGAGTGCTAGTCGTGCTGGGAGTGGCTGGCACCCAGCGTGGCTGTGGGATGATGGAGCATGTCATGAATGAGGTTCCCATGAACATCTGAATTTCCAGCATTAAATTGAGATCTTGAAAAGTTGAGAAGTTAAAATGAGATCTAGCACGGCTGTATCTCTATTCTCACATGACAGCACATTGTTTCAACTGTCAGGCAGGGCAAGGCTTCTCCAGTTTGCCACATTCCCCAATATTATCCTGACCGAGACCCCTTCACTATTAAGATCCCTCTCCTGCTCATTTGAGCACATCATCTCTCATTCGACCCTCCAGAAATTGTTTATATTTCGAGAGAATTGTTTCCAAATATTTTATCATTGCCACATAAGCTACTAAGAAATAAAATTGACCTTATATATATTTCATTACTTACAAAGTACTTTCAATATTTTGGGAGGTGGTACCAGGGATTAAACTCAGGGGCACTGACCACTGAGCCACATCTACAGTCATATTTTGTATTTTATTTAGAGTCAATTCTCACTGAGTTGCTTAGTGCCTCGCCATTGCTGAGGCTGGCTTTGAGCTCGTTATCTTCCTGCCTCAGCGTCCAGAGCCACTGGGATTACAGACGAGTAGTCACCCTATGAGTTAGGCAAAGAATAAATGTATCATTTCTATTTTCTAGATGAGAGGAAAAAAGGTATGAGAGACCAAGAAACATGCCCAAACTTACCCCTGGTCTCTGGTCTTCCCAAACCCTCCAAGTTCCCAGGACTACACTTCAATTCTTAGATTGCAGGATTTAGCCAACAGGTCTATTTGATTATGAAATCCAATTCTAGTTCTCCTATTTGCTCAGTAAAATCCCTCTTTATTCTAGGGCTGGTCTCTAAATTCTTGCCCAACTTTACCCTTCATTCACTTCTGACTAGCTTCTACCTCTGAAACCCACTTCCTAAGTGAATGTTCTTAGACATGAACTCCAACACTTGGCAGATTACTTTGCTAGTTATGCCCACTGCACATTCTACTTACCTTGTTATGACATGCTTAATGCTAGATGTTAAAACCACTAGATGATAAGATAATGCTTAAGACTAGATATTCAGACATAAGTGCTTCATGAGAGGGAGTAAGTATCTTTCAATAACTGCAGTGTCTCCAATACCTTGGAAGAACTGTGTCTGGTCCTTGTGTGGGCATGGTGCCAAGCTTTTGTTTAAGTAGTTTGTTGCTACTTTTTAAAAAAATATTTTTGATTGTAGATGGACATAATACCTTTATTTTATTTATTTAGTTTTTTAATGTGGTGCTGGGGATCAAACCCAGTGCCTCACTTAGGCTAGGGAAGCGTTCTACCACTGAACCATAACCCCAGCCCATTGTTACTATTTCTGTATTCATAGTACAGTCAATCTTTGTATCATAGCAAGAACTCAATGTTCAAAATCAATCCTTGTATCTGTGTGTCCCCCACAGCATGGAAACCCTTTGCAGGTGGAACCAAGGCTTTACCACTATCTCTCACAGAGCTAGCTATCTCCCACAGGACCTGGCACACACTGGTGCTCCATAAATGAATAATCCATGCATGACTGATTATATTTTAAATAATGGATAAGAACTCAAGACAGGACAGTACTTAAGAACAAGAGCAGAGTTTCCTTGGAATTTTGGGGATACCAAGGAGGCCAATGTAATGATCAGCAAAAGCTCTATTATAAAGACAAGCAAGGGTTCTTTTATATCTTCTGCTATTATTTTAACCAGATTGCAGAGAAATCTCTACATTGATCAGGTTGTAACACATGCAATGTAATGACCAAGCCACGCAGATCTTCTAACCTAGTACCTCTTTCTTAGGTTAAAGGCCAATTAAGATGAATGATAACTAGTGCTAAATCCAAGTTAATGCAGAACTCCAGAAATCAGTCATGTGCTTGGAAGGGGGAGGCAGAAATCAAAACAGTTTTGTCTTGAAATTGAGGACAAAATATTGCTGGATAAAGGTTAAAAAAAAGTGAATCTTACATTTTCTATTTATTAAGTCTTTTTCTCATCAATTTTCTGCAAATAATTTTACAATGAATGTGGAGATAGGTCTCTGCTGTATGTAGTCCCTGTTCTCCCTTGGAAAACCTGGGCTTAATATTTTTTCATGGCCACTCTATTTTAAGATTTATTTTCAGACATGCTGGAAAAGGGACAGAAGCTAAGCCTACTTGCTATGCCCAGCAAGAAATAGCAGGAGACAAACATTCCTCCAGTTTCTGTGGGAGAAATGTTTGCTTTGCTGCCTTTGTTATCATTCTTCTATTAATTTCTTGAACCTGCTTGAATACAGTGGAAAAAGAATATTAATTAATCAACACAACAATGAGCCTGTCCTCTGGAGATAAAAGCAATATACCTGCAACATGTAGTATCTTTATTATATCAGGAGCTAATTGACAGTGGTCTGCATTTCTTGATTATATAAGTTATGAGACAGTAGACCTTCAAGTAATAAATACATACCAAGAAAAATTAATTGGATTCTTGGGGGCATATTGTCAAGACATTCTATTTAACTTTGGTTAGATAAAAAACACAAAGAATAGGGGCAGTGACTTTTAACTTTTAACTGTATCTTAGAATATTTCCTATTCAGTATTATCCACAGCCTCACTGTTAAATATTGAAATAAAACCTATATTAAAAACTTCTGCTAACCAATGAGGAAACTGCCTCCTCTTTGGCTAGATCAGATTTTGAAAGCCAACAGCAGCACTCCTCAAAACTTTGTCCATGGATGGGTGCTGAGTTTCAAAGTTGTGTTTTCAGACCACTACAAGAAAGGCATAGAAATCACAGGCAAGCATTAGCAATATCTAAAACAATGTGGCAGAGTTATTTTATGATGGTTGAATTGAAAAATAAAAAAGAGAGTTGAGTTTATGTTTTTTATATGTTTTTAATTTTTCTAATACTTCATTTTTTTGTATTTTGTGAAAGCTAAATATGTAATAGATGATAAATTAAAAGAAAGAAAAACAAAAAAAAGGTCATTCCTCAGAATCCTAACACTCAGAAAGGCAGTGTGGTACAGTGTGCAGGGACAGGCTGACCTCATGGCATTCTAGCTCTTCCACATAAAGTCATGTGAAGGAGCGACTTAAATACTATGTCGCAAGACCTCACACATGGTGACATCTGCATCTCAGGATCCTTGGGAAAAATCCAACACTGGCTTTGGCATCAAAGAACCCAGAGTTTCTTCAACTATACAATACTCATAATAATATCAGTGTCACAGGGAGGTGCAAGGATTAGATAACTTGGGTAGAATCTATTCAGCCTCTAACAAACCCTTAAAGTTAGCAGTTTTTATCATTATTTAAAGTTTCTTATGCATAGGTACTTAACAAAATTACTCTTCATTTTCATTTTCTCATTTATGTAGAGCCTCATGGCCTTAGTGACGCCTGAGTGACGCCTCAGCCTGACCATGCCATATAGAGATGCTCTACAGAATGATCCGAATCCTGGTGGAACCCTGTCAATAGGGCCCATTTTCTTTACCAGTGGACATTTCTTCTTTTCTATTTATACCTGAGAACGTCTTCCTCTGGGTTATCTGTGCATTAAATAATATAATTCTGGGAGTACTTATTGATCGTCATATGACAGGAATACATAGAACTATTTCAAGTAATGGGGGAAATGTGGAAGAGAGATCCTCCTACATCTTCTTTCACAAATTGCTAAACATAACGACTTCTTCATGCCCTCTCTTTGGGGAAAAAAAATTACTTGAGGGCATAACTGGAATAGATTTTTTAAAAGACCCCCCAAAGCTTCTACATCACTTTTGAGTTTACAAAATGCTGTGATCTATCTTGATTCTGACAAACTATGGGCAGAACCTTTTGTTCCGATGTCACTGATAAATGAGGTTGAGAAATTAAATGGTTGTTCAAACATGTGTTTCTCATGAAGGTATACCTTACACTTGAAGCCTGTGGTTTAATTTGTAAAATCTGTGCAGACAATGCAGATGAAACAAGTTACATTTTTTTTAAAAAAAGGAGAAGAATATTTCAGGAGAATATTATAGAAAAAATATTAGAGAAAAAAATAGTTTTGATATATTAAAAAACTTTACATCATGAATACAAACCTTTGTGAGAGAAATACAATGGCCAACTAAGAATGAATATATGGATGGCATGTGGTTAGGGGAAAAAATGATGTATATCCGAAAATACAGAAGAGTATTAGGAAAAAATGTTCAAAGGACTACAGCTTGTGTCTAAAGCATAACAAGATTCAAAACCCACAGACACGAATGAAAAGGGGAAAAAAAAAAGATGACAGACAGACATTCCTAAATGGCCCTAGGCTTAGAGAGATGCAGCCTTTGAGGATGTGGGACAAACTCCAAGAGAGCCCCAGCAGGCACCTTCAGCAGCGAACTAACCCCCTCTTGGCCCAGTTAACCATTCCTACCCTGGAGAGCTACAGAGGGGAAGGGAAGATTGTACTGTCAGAGGGATTTCTCCAGCTGCTACCAGATCTGTGCAATCTCATCAGCTCAGTCTTTGATCCCTGATAAGAGGTCAGTACCTTTCCAAGGGCAGTGCCCCAAATGTTCTCAGTCCTTTAGACCTTGGCGTGGATGAACTGTAGGTCCTGACATGAAAGGAGATTTTACCAGCAAGGGGAAACAGGCAGGGCACTGAGAAATCAGAGGGAGTAGGAAGAGAGTGCACCTTCTCAATGAAAGTCACCGCTGTGCAAAGGCAGATGATGCCTTTCCATGATTTCCCCCATGATTAGTCAACCAGTTCACCTTTTTGAATATTAGTGCATTCTATTGAATATATATATATATATGTATGTATATATATATATATATATATATATATATATGATATATGTGTGCATGCAGACACAATAGATAGTGGCAATACTAAACATCACTGCCAGCCTTTATTGGCATTTTATCATATGCTAAGCACTGTACTTTAGGTTCACTACCCCACTTAATCTTTATAGCCATCCTATAGGGGTGAGTGAGATGACTCCTCATTTCACAGATGAAGAAGCAGCCGTAGAAACTTTCCACAGCTAATGAGCAGCAGAGCAGAAACTCAAAACAGGTAAGCCAATTCCAGTTTAAACACTACATCCGTGCACCAAAAAAGTTGTAATAATTTTTTTCATATCTAACTACATACACACACACACACACACAGTATTCTAGACCCCATTAAAAAAAGCAGAGCCCCAGATCCCCTGAGTTGTTAGTTTTCTGGTTTAACACACACCAAGTACAGAAAAGTTAGACTAAGAAGGGGAAAAAAAAAATACAAGCAGCACTTTATATTCAGGAAAGAGAAGAAATGAGGTGGAGGGAGTGGAAATGGAAGTAAAATCTTAAAGTGTGGGAACATATGTCAAAGGTAGAAATAGAAAACTAAGAAGAACTTTTCATAGCTCTAAAAAAAGCAAGCAATGAAAATGTAACCTTCTCAAGCCTGAAAGAACTGCTCTAAGATCAACAGAAATCTTCAAATTATGATGGAGCTTCCTTCTACATTCTAGCTGACCATCATTTGGCTACCTCTGGATAGAGAAATGTGTACAATATCAAATACTTGTGGTAATTTACAGTTCACCTATCTATTGCCAATTCATGTGCCAAGTCATGCCACAACCATGTACTTCTAGGATATGTGAGTCTGTTGGGGAAAGGGGATTAAATAGAGCCTGGTACATGACAGAAGCTCACTAAATGTTCTCCCAGAGCCATGAAAGGGCAAACATGGCACACACATCTCAAATATCAACTTGACTCAAAGGTAAGTCAATTAAGACTTTTTAAAATAACAAAGTGATAATGAGACATAATATAAGAGAATGCAAAATGTGAGTGAATTTCTAAGCTGAAATCCAAAGCTCCAAATTAAAAGTGGTCTTGCTTTGTTATCTCCGTGAGGCAACACCACAGACCCTGAAGAATCTTTATTCTCTCTTTTCCGTCATTCCTATTAGTTGGATAATATGGATAAGTTTGGACACAGATGCACATTTCAAGGTGTGTATGTAGGTATTTGACTTGGATGATGGACTCTGACCTTCATATGTAAAAATCAATGTGGTATAAAGAAAAGAGTTCTCTTTTAAAGGAACTTTAAAGAGAAATGGCACATCTTCTTTTTAGCTGCAAGGGCATCACAGCCTAGCAAACCCCTAACAGCCACAGTGCTAAAGGATGATGGCCTCCTCCCTCTTGCTCCTCCTAACAGTTATGCTGTGATTGACTTTTTATGCAACTCTATGATCCAAAACCAAAAGAAAGATGTCTTAGTCTCTAGCATTTTTCATTTAACAAATTAATTAATGAAATTAAGAATCATATGTGTGCTTCCCAAAGCCTGCCCTTATATATGACTCTTCTATAAAAATGCTTTGAAATTCAAAAAGCTCAGCAAATGTGAGGCCTCATGCTATGGACAATGAGGAGGCTACACTACAGTGCAGCTGAAGAAACCCTGTCCAATGACTGAGTGAAATAGGCTGAATCCACAGCTTTGCTGCTATAGTTAAGCAGAGAAGTAACTTTGGAATATTTTGAGTTTATTGATCTTGAATCTTTCTTTAGAAAATAAATGAGTATCCAAGGTTCCTGTGGACCCCAAGGAACATTTATAAATAGAAAACCTTTGTCAAACTGGAAAAATTGGATAAAAAAATTGTCTAACTGCTAAAACAGAAGGGACCATATGTCCTTAAGAAGATTCCAGAGATTGTTTTGATGTGGGCATCTATTGGCCTTTAAGCCTTCAAATTTTTCTTAAAACTTCAAAGAAAAAGTGGTTTTATTTTTCTACCTCATCTCTGTTAAAGTTTGATGCAAACTGATAACTCATTTCTATAGAATGGCCATAGAACATGAGACAAAACACACCAGAGTTATGCTCCAAGGTAAGATGGCACATACACAGGCTCTACCTCCAGTGAAAGAAGGGGCTTTGTGAAATTTATTTCAATAGATGTCCATGTGGACATCAGCGGAAATACATTTTGATTCATTCATGAAATGAGCTATGGCATTAGCACAGTGATCCGACGTATCTCAGAACTTTAGTCCTCCCACAATAAATGTAACTGAACTACATTCATTCATCCTAGATGACTCCCATATAGGGATCCAAGCTTCCTTAAAAATATATTCAATGTGAATGCAAACTAATATTACTCATCCCGATTTCATCATTTTCAGGGGAAACTCCCTCCAGAGACACGTCCCACAGTCCGCTGCTGTTCCTGAGATTTAATGCCTTTCCCCCACCATGGCAACCCCAAGCTTTCATCCATATGGACTAAAGAAAAACGCATCCAATGTGGTAGAACAAAAGATCAAAAGGTCGAGGATCAAACGGTGATGTGATTTAAAACATTTGCTTGATTCAGTGGATTTCATTCAGGGTGTAAGAAGGTTTAGACTTACCACTGAGGAAATCAGTAATCATATTGATAGAACTCAGTAAAATTAAGTCTCAATTTCTTGTTCTAATAGAAGAAAAGCAGGACATGTCAATGATACCATTTGAGAAACCTCACAAATACATATATTTAATGGGAATTTTTACCTTGCATATGTGGTTTCTAATAACCCAGGGGTTACTATTAAAAAAAAATGAAATGAAAAATAAATAAATAAATAAAATGATTTGGAATTCTCCCACTACATTCTATGTAGGCGGTAGTAGGAAGCAGCCCAATAACCTGTTGAGTAGAAGGGGACACCTATTTGAGTTGACAAAATCCACCACAGTAATCCTGGAAAGTGAAATTTCTGCATCCTATAATCAGGAGTTGCTGGGCGGTTGATTAAATACCCCAGGCATTTGATCCCCAACCTACTTTCATTTCTCCCCCCAGCTGGCAAACAAGAGAAATTAGACCAAGAACCTGAAGAAACCAAGTGTGTATTTTAATACAGAAATGCTTTCACCTGCTGTCCCACTGAGAACGAAATGGGCCGGGCTTTCAAAACGTTACTCAGCTTAACTCCCAGTCGGTGGCACTGGGAAAGTGGAGCCAGGCGGTCGGACTGCTGCTGCTGTCCTTTAACTGCCAACTGGAACACAAGAGAGGAGCCCAGGGGAAACAGAAGAGAGATGGATCTAGAAAGAACCGGAGGATTACATGCAGAAGCAAGCAAAGAAAACACTAATGAGTCAAAGATACCCGTCAACGTTGGCATCTCAGACCATTCTCACCCGGAAGATAATTATGCCTCAATTAGTTGCCATTTTCCCCTCAGATATTCATATTTCACAAAACACAAATTATCTCGTAGATACATATCTTTGCAATATTTCAGGAAAATCGTAAGATCTGCTCACCCTAAGATCAGAAGAGCTAGATCACATTTGCTCAGACGTGGATAATAGGTATTTCAGTTCAAATGTACAGGGTAGCCATGTTGAAAACACTAATGTTTTTGAACTACAAAGAGAGTACCTCCATTTGGATGGATTACAGTACATACACCAAACAAAAAGGCCGTCTATTGAGCATAAGCGTAGTGTGTCCACAGTCACCTTACTGACCAGTTCCTCTAGCATCTTGCCATTCATTGGCTTTTGTCCTTTTTTCTTCCCATGCAGACATTATATTATCACAACCGTAAACACAAGGCTGCCACTTACCACAAAAGTCTTTATTTCCCCTTTAACTTTAGGAAAATTGAATGTATGCTACTGTCTTTGGTTTATTCATATTTAAGAATTCACACATCAGAAGTTACACCTTGCAAGGATTAGAAAGCACGCTTTGACCCTCAAAAGAATTATAATGAATAAAATTTATATTTTATTTAAATACATTGCATTACATGTTGAGTTATAGTTTTCTAAGCTTCAAAGGATAAAAAGAATTAAGAAATTGATTTATATACAAATAAATCATTTTATATATAGCCCAGCTTCAAACATTTCAAATTGGTCACAGTTTAGACAATGGATATGAACCATGTTATTGCAGTTCTCTGTATCACATTGAGAGATATACACTTCCTTGGGAATGGAATAATGATAAAATGAAATGTAGTCTCATGGAATGTAAAAAAAAAAAAAATCTTACCTCCTCAGATGAGAAATCCAAAATCCTGCACTTTCCAATTATTTTATTAATAATGCAGTAGCATCTTCATAACACACAGTATTTGTTTATAGAACATTGTCTTTGGGTCAGAGTCAGGGAATCAAGTTGGTGATCCAGAGTATAAATTGTAAACAAATTTTGTTTTCACCATTGTGAAAAATCCAGGTGAAGGAAGAAAGAATGAGAATTTTTCACTGGCCAAGAAAAAGAAAAAAACAATCCTAAGGTCATTGTATGCATTGCCATGAACTTGCTAGCATTTTATTTTTTAACTTTCTTATGATCAACTTCTGATCTGCAAATTACTATAACTCAAATTATATCTATCTCTCTAGATAGAGCAAAGTAGTAATTCAGTAATTTTCTACTTTAAAACCTGAATTATCTTCCTTAATCATCTACCCTGATCAAATTCATTATAAAAAATGACCAATTTACCATCTCAGTTCACATAAGGAAAACAATACTACAGAATGTGGGTCCCAGAGTAGAAAAACCAAATACTACCTGGGGACAGATGAGTATGTTATAGCATGTGCAAGTAACTTAAATTGCTCCAATTATTCTTTTGCTCATAAAACAGTTCTATACCCTCCATGATGGTTTCCAAGATTATATGCATTCAAGCACGATCCATTAGCATATAACATTGACTACCTTCTGGGAGCCAACTCACAATAAATCTCTTACCTTGTAGAGAGATGGAACAGCACAGGTCTCATAATAGGATGAGAGATGTAGGAAATGTTCTTCAGCTGACTTCCCATGGGACTTATACTTTCCAACCTAGGAACACTGTCTGCCTACATGGATGGAATGCTAAGCCATGTAGTCAGATGATCCACGCACTAGGTACAGTTTTGTAGCTCTGAAAAACCTAGAAGAAGCTGTAAAATAAGTCCACAAACATGCAAGTACAAAATTACAGGGCAAAATAGCTGGAAAATTATATAGGTCAAATCAGGAAGGCTAGTGATACACTCATACTTTTAAGTGAGATGTGTAAATAAACTGTGTGTTTTTTCCCAGAAACTAGAGGGTTATTGTATTCTCAGTTATGGGTTTGAGAGACTAATTTATAGGGTATAGCACAGGTATGGTACAGGGAAGTTATTGAATCTGAATTATGGATAAAGTATCAGTCCTAAAGAATCATTTTGTTTCCCCCAAAAGTACCCAAGAAAATTAAAAATAAAAATAGCAATCTAAGAAACATAAATAATGGGAAATGCTCAAATTTGAATTACATTACCTCATTTATTTGGAAAAATTATTACTAGCTTTTCAAGATATAGTTTCCAATCACACTTGTTTCCAATCTAAATTTAGCCCCTGTTCTTTGTGTCATATTTCTTCAGGCATGAGAAGGAAAATCAATGCCCCTACTCACCTTTGGAAGAATTTCACTGCCAAGTCTCCATGGTTCTATGGGATCCAATAATCCGTGGCTCAGTATTGATTTTTCTATGACACCTGTAGAAACAGCCTCTCCTTCCTTTATAACAAAATACAGCAACAAAAATCGTGTTGTTTCTGAATGAATTAAGCATAGGCTATTAAGCACAACTTCATCCTGTAAGGAAATGCGGTTTATAATTTCTGAAGACGTTAATGTCGCTTGTTTTTTTCTGAGCCACTTAACTACTGTTTAAAAGACCATGTGGAAATCTATTTTTAAAACATGATTCAAATGTAGTTTCCTTAGGTTTATTGCAGCTAACTTATACAACTAGTATTCATTTTTCCTAAGGAAATCAGCAAATGGTAAAACCTATTAAAGTTTAAGTCCCAATCTTAAAGTATCTCCAAAATCAAAATCCTTTTCAAATATGAAAACCACAATCATGACTTTAAAATTAAAACTTGGTGATATAGAGGTACTTGGAGGGACTTGATTAGAATATATCAAAACCTAGGAGAGAGGGTGGGTTAGATGTGGGAGCATGGGTGCGGGGAGTCAATACTGGGGATTGAATCTAGGGGTGCTCTCTCTATTACTGAGGAACATCCCTAGCCGCCTCCTCCTCCCCTTCCTCCTCCTCCTCCTCTTCCTCCTCCTCCTCTTCCTCCTCCTCCTCCTCTTCCTCCTCCTCCTCTTCCTCCTCCTCCTCTTCCTCCTCCTCCTCCTCTTCCTCCTCCTCCTCCTCTTCCTTCTTTTTTTAAATTTTGAGACAGGTTCTGGCTAAGTTACCCAGACTGGCTTCAAATTTGCAATCTTCCTGCCTCAGTCTCCTGAGTCTAGGGGTATGTTTTATTGCATTAAAAGTACTGAAAGAACAGGCAAAGAGACGCCCATTTTCCCACCTTCCTTGACAGAAATAAATGCAAAAACAAAAATCAAATAAAAAAACAGCCACCACAAAGTCAAGTTCCCAGCATCCTCCACACACCTGATTTAAACCTCAAAGGTATTTGTTTCACCCTGGGCAGACTTCTTTGGGCATGTCTGAATATATCCCCTGCAGTCATTCTGCGCTGAGTGAAGCAGCTACAGTTGGGAACCCACTTCATCACCTACTCCATCAGTATGAGAATCTGCAAAATAAAAATGTAGTGTTAAAAGAAAAAATTCCTTTTACTTTTGCTTTCCCCAGTAAAAATCCTAGGGAAGAAAACACAATATATGTGACACTTTGGTTAAGTGACACGCTGCACTCTGACAGGTTTGGTGTTAAGACCTGACAGCTAGAAACCTGCCAGAACCACCTCCCTGCCACAGATACTTAAGCTCATGTGAAAACTTTGATTTGATAGTCTCTTGATTAGCTTTCGCAACAGCGAGTACTACTGCCTTTTAAGTTCATTATAAATTATGCTACTCTTCACATTACTGTCAATTTAGGCTCCCATTTTACTAGAACGCAGGCGTTTTAAGCACTCATCAAACCTGTGCACTTTTTTGAGTTAAAGAATTAGATCAATCCGAACTCCAGTTCTCAAGGGAGAAGTTCCATTGTTCATCAGGCCATGTCTACACTGGCTGAGCAAAGCGCTCTGTTCAGAAGGAGAAGCGCCTTTGGCAGCTAGAGTCCACATAGCTGACCCATGGACGCTCGGGTGGAGCTGCTTCACCTAATTACACAAGTGCAAGGACATTATGAAGCATTTAATGAAAACAACCCATGATGAAAACGCACAAAGCGATTGCTCTTCTGACGTATCTACACGAGTCACTTAGCACACAACTCCAAGAAAAACATGTACATTTCGCAAGGATGACGATGGATATGGGTATTGAAGTCACTGATGACTCAACCTTCAGTTTAACCTGACACTGTTCCTAAACAACAGAGTGGTGGCACTATTTTAAAATTCGATACTTTTTTTTTTCCTAACTGGTCTAGGTTAGGTTTACAACCCTACTCATATGAATGGTGAAAAATTAAAGCTTTAGAGTTCAAATATTAGAAAAGATAGTTTCTATCTCAAAAGGGAAGGTAATCTATATTTTGGAGGGAATATTTACACTCCTCTGATTTGCCCTGTCCAGGTTGAGTACCAGTTATGGGCAGATTCTATTCTGGTGACAGTACAGTGCTCTCGAATCATCCTGAACATTGAGATTCTTTCAACCAATTTTTACAATAAAAAGAGCTTTAGCAGAAATGTTCTACTAATAGCTATGAAATTATAGGCTTCCCCTTCCATCCACCCAAACAGGCTCCACCCTGTGCAATAACAGATACAACACTAATCACCTTTGGAATGTTGCCAGCCTCCCCCATTGGTGAGCTGGCAGAGTTGGACCAAGCTGCCTTGAAGGAATAAAGCCTGCCTTAACACCGTCTGCACCCGCAAAGGGCTTCAAGAGAAGCCAATCAGATTCTTTGAAGAGAGTAGGAGTGAAGATTGAGATGTGTGGGAATTTATCAGAACTGCAATCTATAAGATACACCCACTACTACCAATACCACCCCAAGATAAATCAGCAAGATCAAACTCTACACCCCAGGCTCCCTAATCACTTGTGCTTTACAAACAGAACTATCTCTTTATCTTCTGACATCTCCAGTTTCAGATTTTCAAGATAAGTTTCCAGTCTCTCTGTTTCAGTTTGATAATCATGTAAATTATATGTTAAATCTCCTTCTGCTGGATGCAGAATTCTCACTTCAGACTGTCACAGCACCACATTGGTTGATTAGCTTTTAAATTACGTCCCCCCAAAAAAATTATAAAGCAAAAGAATTCCAGGTGATAGAAGAATTGCTTTATTTACCAAAATTCATCTAAGATGAATGGAATCTTATATCTTCTTTTCTCATATGGAACCCTGAGTACATCTAACTACATAAAACCACTGTCAGTATCTTTTGCCACCGTTTCAAGCACCTCACCATGATGAGGATGCTGTAGAGACTGCCAACTATATACCTTTAGCTATGGTACTTAATTATACAGCAGGCACTGTTCCAAATCTCTGTAAACATGAACTCATTCAATCCCATAATCACCCTGTAAGAGAGGTATTGTTACGTTCATTTTTGCAGATGAGGAAACAGAATCACAGACAGAGCAAATAATTTGCCCTGGATCACGTGGCTAGTAAGAGGAACAGCCGGGATTTGAATGCAGAGACTCTCCAGCATCTCTATCCTTGCGTTGTACGGCAATGTGCCATCTGATAAAACCAAACTGATACAACATGATGCATAGAGATTTAAATGAAAAGGTGGTGTCTCTACACTGGTGTTTTCCTTCCTGTCTGAGTGAAATCAAGATGCCTGGAATGAAACTTTGCTCTGTGTTGAACTGTTCTGCCCACCAGGCTCATTTATCTATTTCTCATTTCCTGGCATTTTCTTCTATATTGAGCCAGTGTCTCCTTCTTTCAGATTAAGTTAAATACATTTGGAAAAGAAAATGTATTCATGAGCATCATTTCAGGGTATCATTCGTACCTTTAACATTCAAATTTTAAAATGTTCATGCATGTGAAGAATATCAAAAAAGAGCTATAGGAATGAATTCTGAGGACAGCATGTACCCAAATGTAGTCTTAAGGCTTCCTGAGGCCAAACCTTGATGCTGCCTTTTGAAAACTGAATCATGATTTTATTTCCCTATGACTTAGTTTCTTTGTCTGTAAAATGGAAATAAAATAGTTCTACTGATTAGGGTTCCAAGGATTAAATAAATCAATCGATACCAAATGCTTAAAGCAGTACATGGCACACAACAAGCCTTGATAAATATAAGCTACTATTAATTTTACATTTAGTTTATGTAGACTTGCCTCTGTTATAACTAAACATCACCAATTAAAACTGTCATTGTGATATGAAAGTATTTAATACTGATTCGAGAAAAAAAACCAGCCGTGGTCACAGGAAATCCTTCCAGCATAGAAACAACTTGGTTCTAGATTTTTTACTCTCACACATCTTTACACATAGTTTTCTTCCTCTTTATTTTGCAAGAACATAAGCAAATCACAGAATCTGACAGAACCACCCAAGAAGTCATCTGAGGTTATGATATTGTCAAATCCTCACCTAACAAGCTTTTTTCCATAGAGTGAGGTTTTAAGTGACAGAAAAAGATTGCTGGCTTAATTGTTTTTTGTACCATAATCCAGGTTTCTCAATTATGCAAATCCAATTGACCTGGATAGCAGTGAAGTGATTTTAACAACTGTGTAACTCAATAGTGGGAAAACTGAACATTTTGCTTATCTGTTTCTTCCTTTGCTCTCTTTGCCTCTTCAAGATTCTAAATGCTTACTTAGGCTTATGCTGAAGTCTCAACTCTTTGAGGCTAGCATGGGTGACTTAACTGCTTGGGAACCCAAAATAGAAATTTCCATCCCAGAGGGGAAGTACTACAAGTAAGAGGAGAAAATGACTGGCTGGACTCTCATTTGCACATAGCTCTATGGTAAGTAGCATACAAAAGAAACAGGACAGATTGAAATTTTTTTCCTCTTCAGTTCTAAAATGGACATCATCAGGGCTGGGGCTGGGGCTTAGCAGTAGAGCAATTGCTCAGCATGCACAAGGCCCTGGGTTCAATCCTCAGCACCAAAAAAAAAAAAAACCCAAAAAAACAAAACCAAATAAAATGGACATCATCAACAGAGCATGAAAAGCCAAGAGACTCAGAAGGACAACCACAGAGAAGCTATTCCAGGTCAATGCCCCAGGATGCACTGAGGTGCCTTTTTTGTGGACTGGGTATCACAGGGACTGGAGAACCACTTAAATGTCCCCAAGGGGCTAGCAGTGAAAGGACCCTGTTTCATTTCCTGGAACCTCTTAGACCAGACTTTCCGTTGGCAATCTGAGAGAAGATAAGACTTGATGTACCAAATAGCACCTTGGTGAAGAACTGGAGGGGGAGAGTCCCCTCTACCCTTGGTGAAGAACTAAAGGGTGGGTGTGCAGCCTCCTTTGAGATAAGGAGAGTAGACAAGAAAAGGATTGGTGAGACAAGGCACACAAAGTCTCCATTTTAATCCTACAGCTGCATCTGCACAAATTCATCTCCATCCACATCCAGGCCTCCCCTCAGACCGTAGGGATTCTATGAACTCACAGACCAAAGACTCTCATTCTGAACCAAGATCTCAGCAGTACTCAGTCTCTAGTTGTCTAGATGAGAATGGTGTATTCCAGAGAGAGCCATCTGCCAAAGGTCACACAGAGCAGTTCTAGGGCTCAAACCCAAGGACGGTAGAAGGTGGTTGATGTGTTAGAAAGAAATTAGATACCCTGATAGCAAATCAATTCCTTGAAGGAAAATGGAAAGGCCAGGAGAGATACAAACCACTTCAAGAGATGTCGGCATCCTCAACTGTGAATTATCTACACAGACAACAGAGGCAGCTAGAGGAGATGCTGTACTGGGCATTGGGCAACCAAGAGGACATGGCGGGGGCCAGGGTGAGGACCACGAGGTGCTAAGCCATGCAATCTGCTTTCTTCCTTGACGTGATGAGCTGCCTGTGGCAAAGGAAGTGGACCATTTCAGGAGCCGCGTGGGAAGTTACTTGGTGCTCAGCTTTCCATGTCAGGTCACCTGGGCACCATCCCAGACACATGGCCTTCATCATTATCTTCAACCAACAGTAGTAGCTGCTGAGGCCACTTCATCCCCACCCCAGGTCCTCTTTACCTGCCCCAGCACCCCCAGACCACTGAATGTGTTTTTCAGATTTTTCTCACCAAAACAACACAATTCTTACATTCTCGGGGGCAGTTTCATCTTTTTCTCATTTCCACACTTTAAGATTTCACTGAAGGCCATTTACATCCTTTAACCCTAATTATTTTTAAAAGGATTCTACTTAGTTTGTATCATATATAAGAAAGAAAGAAAAAAAATCTTCCAACACCAAATGGATTTTTTTTTTTTTTAAGAGAAGAGGATCAGTTCTACCCGCTGGCCCCCACTGGCCACTTTATGGACTGGCTGTCATTTCTCATGATCCTCTTTTTATGATTCTACACACAAATTCAACCCAGGTGATTTGATTCTTAATGAAATGAATGTGAATTAATTCTGATCATAAATTTTAATGAGACAGTACTTCAGAGGCTCCTAGATGTTCCAAACGCCAAACTTAACCTTTTTTTTCTGTGGTGAAACTTTAAATTCCTCTCTTAGGAAACCTTGACCATTTCACCCCTGGGTTTTTTTTTGTTTTGTTTTTTTTTTTTAACCTAATGAAACCATTTGCACACCAGCAAGGTCACAGGAGACTGACATGGAGTCTCCAGCTTGCCACTTCCCCACCTCCTAAGCCACTGCTCTGCATTCCTCCCATGTCTCTTTTGTTCCCAAGTTTCAGAATTCCACAGAATTCCAAGTCGAACAGCATGACACCAAGCTTGAACTTGCCATTATGCTTGATTGTTCAAAATTACACTCATCCCAGCATGCTGACAGAATTCCTTTCAATATTTTCTCTTTTGGTTCACGTAGTGGCAGTGTCAGACTTCAAGAAGGATCATTGCTGGGGCCATTTGTGCAATTCTTTGAAGACTGACATCACATTAAAAATTCTTTTCCCCAATCTTTTTCCTATTCTCTGTATCCCCAGTATACTCGATATATCAGAAATAATTATAAGTGGCTTAATAAATACAGGAGACATTTCTTTTTAATATTCCAGAACGGAGGAGCCTAGGATTGCTTTGTTAACAGCTTTATTCTAGCTGGAAATTTGCATTCTGCATCAGCAATATCTCAACAAAAAGTGGAGGCCTGTTCTGATGTTCTAGATTTCTCTGGCTCAGTCCTGCCTCCTAGGAGCACTGTTTGTGCCTTATAGATAATTATCAATGGCAAAAGCCTGTTTTCCTTGGAAATGTCCCTCACCTTCTCGTGCCACTTTTTGTCGAGAAGGTTTAAGGCAGTGACTTTTCTGTGTCACTTGTTAATATCAGGACAGCTCATTTAAAATAAACAGGTTTCTGATTAGAACAGGGGAGAAAAAAAAAAGCAGGAGGTAATTATAAAGCCGTGTGTTCAGAGTTGTCTCTTATTTCACACACTCTCCAAAGAATGGGCACAGCCTGTTCTTGTCATCAGATGAAGGCAGAAAATCTATTTTGTATCCAAAGTAAAGGAAGAATGGCTGTATCCATATTTCCTTTCAAAGCTTAGAATTCTCATATATGGTAAAAAGTATTACAAAGGGTCCTGCTCTGTCGTTGTACTGCAGGGTAAATAAAGCTGTCTCTATGATATGATGCGTCCTCTGTGCCTCTCTCTAGGTGGATGGAATGCCTGGTAACATGGGAGCCACTAACCCTTTGCACTGATACCAGGATTACAGCAAGATTTCTGAATCTCTGATTTGTCAGCTGATATTACCTTCTCTGACAAGCTTTAGGGGGAAAAAACCTGCTAACTGAGCCCACAAAAGAACAGGCTGAAAAACCTAAGGATGGCTGAAGAACCCCCTGACACAAATGCTGAGAGACTAGTTACTGAGATGACAGTGGTTGATGGAAAAAGTTCTTGACTTGAGCAGATGAAATTGTGTTTCTTCTCTGCCACTTAGCTATGTGGCTTCGAGCAAACCACCTTGGCTCCCTCGGGCTTACTTGATAAAACACTGGTAATAATACATTGTGGGGCTTATGTAATAAATCAGGTAATATATACAACACTAAAGGCAGAGGCTCCTCTGCATGATGCTTAAAACTGTTTTTCTTAGTAAGGACCTCTGGCTAATGAGCCAGCAATTCAAGACCACTGACATCAGATGCAAATCCAGGGGAAAAATCCATAAATAATACAACCATATTTATTCAACACTAGGAACAGGACTTTTTTCTAAAGAAATACTACCATGCATAAAATTGGATCTTACGTATATATCACATATGCAGGTGACCAATTTTTAAGGAATAGCAGGGCAGTAAAATACTTGAAACTACATACAGAATAGACATACATTAGCACCTCTTAATAATTAGGAGGCATTTCATTGTCTTATGACACCGAAGGGTCATAATTATGATTATCAGAGCCTCATTTACTAGAGAGATGGATGGAATCCAAATGACTCTATGATATAACTGAGAATAAATGTTTGGAATTAATCTACACTATCCATTTTTAATACTGTCATGTACCTCTAGTTCAAAAAAAATAGCATGACCTCAATAATTTTAAGTTATGTGACCTGATCTTGGTAGTGATTTGTATTCTTTCCAAATGAATGATGACCACAGCCCGAATTTGCACACTCTGAGACATCAGCAAGCATGATGCTCCCAGCTAATGCCTTTCGGGTGGTGTTCAAACCTGCAGTTTTTCTACATCTCTGACCTGTGGTACTGGGTTTGAAAAGAGTCATAGGAAGTAGCTGCAGGAAAGGGAAACAGAAGGGAAATAATAAGCTCTACTCTGACTAATTGATGAGGCTGTCAAAAAGATGAACTGAATTAAGAGTCGAGGAGGATTCTGTAAGTTATACGACACTGGCACTAGACAAGTGTAAGGTGTTATTATTATTACTATTAATAATCTTACTCAGCTACAATGGTAAAGTTATACATAGCTGGGAAGAGAAGAGTGCTTTTTCAAGTCATGATACATTTACTCCTCTGTCATCCAATTCTTGCTCTCTCCGCTGATCGCTCAGCCAGCATGAGTGACAAGGATGGTCTATCCTGTTTTCTCCTGTTTCTGTCACAGTCTGACACAGTTGGAATAGATGGGAAGATCTTGCAGAGAATAAGGCTGCAAGCAAATTCTGAAATTTTAAAAATGGGTGTCTCTGAATGGTAAGGCATCAAGGTGTCTGCAAATTTGAGGCTAAAGGCATTCCTTGTTAATGTGGCTAAAAGTGTGTGTAGCAATTATTGTACGATGGCGAAATATTCTGGAGGCTCAACAGCTTCACAGGATCTCTGTGCGGATGCCATTGTCACAAAAGGCAGATACACAACAGAATGATCTCCACTTCTGAGCTTGGTCATCTGAATCATCTCCTGGAAATAAATAAATCTGTATATGTATGTGTGCATGCAGAGTTGGGCATAGGCCTTTACGGCTGTATGATAATAAACACACAGTTATAAAAATTCACTATAAGAATCATGTTGTAAAACTCTACAATTGCCATCAACAATCATTTGTGAACCATTTAAAAGTGAAACTAGATTAACAAAAGTGACATTCATTTCCCCACCATGGGAGGGAGGACTGTTTTCATCTCCTTAATTAACTAATAGGAGCATCTTTAGGATATTACTGTAAGGACAGTACAATCCATAGTGCTTATGAGTGGGGGGATGTATGAATGATTATCTAAAGGGCAGGGCATTCGTTAATAGAATGAAGGAGGTTTATATCTGCTAGCATGGAATGGGTATATGTCACAAATGTTAAGTGAGAAAGCAATCTGTAGAATCCTAAGCATGGTATGGACCCACTTAGGTTTTAAACATATACAGAGACATGTAGACACATAGGAAGAGTATAAAAAGGCCAAAAATCAATTTGTTAATATCTGTTCTCCCAGGGAAGGGAAACAGAACTGGGGAGAGAAGCCAGGTGGCAGAGGGGGTGTTCCGTTTTACTCCTTAAATTTCATTATGGATTCTATTATGTTATAATTAATTTTTAAAGAAATAAAAGAGCTATAAGTCATGGCACCTGTCCTCAGAGAACAACGAGTGTAATACAAGTCTTTTGTAATCAAGCCTGCTATTATCTACGTTGGTGACATAGTTCTGTAAAATAAATACTTTTTAAACTGGTGGAAATAGCACCTTCTCTGGCATACGGCCAGTTACCCTTCACAAGTACTTCCAAAGCTTCATCCAGGACACTATGCTCATGTAAACCTCAAAGCTAAGGAATAGAAAATACTAGTAAATCCATCATGCCTTCAGCCCACGTTCAGAGCAAACAGGATTTTCCTTCTTGTTTTTAATTGGACAAATTAAAGTACTAGGGATAAAAACTGTATCCTACTTCTTAAAAACCAATCCATACAAACTTCAAATACAGAAAACAGTCTTAAAATTTTTCGACTTTATCTAATCCTTAAATTATTCCAGTGCTTGTCTTCAATATAACCCCAAATTTTACTCATGATGGAAGTGCACATTACTCTTTATTTTCATGAATTTAAAATAAAAATCACAACAACAACAACAACAAAAAATGAGCTAAATGGGGAGGGAACCAGTGAACTACATTCAAGGAGTCAAACCCAGGTGCTCTCTGCCTGTGTAAATAGAGTTTTATTGGGACACAACCACACTAACTGTTTTTGATTGTTTGTTTGTTTTTTGGTATCAGGGATTGACCCAGGGGTGCTTAACCACTGAGCCATATCCCTAGCCCATTTTTATATTTTGAGACAGGCTCTTGCTAAGTTGTTGAGGCTGGCTTTGAACTTGAGATCCTCCTGTCTCAGCCTCCCAAGCTGTTGGGATTGCAGGCATTCATGTGCCACCATACCTGGCCAAACTCACTTATTATGTATTGTCTTTGGATGACTCTGAGCTACACAGTAGAGGTGACTATTCACCACAGAGGCTACATTCCTCACAAAAGCTAAAATATCACTAACTGGCACAGTCCAGAAAAAGTGTGCCAATCTCCAATACCTTAAGAAAAATCTCACTATGTACTTGCAAAATGGAAAGTACCTATGTGTCTTTTCCCATTTTAGCATGTCCTTTTTGAGAATCTTTATTTCAAGACTTGATTCCTTAAGGCATGTGTGTTTATTCTCTGTCTGATACTAGGAGGCACAAACAGAGACAGTGAATAAGTAGTATTGTAAAACACGGGTAGAGGCAATACAAATTAGAGTAGCTTTGCCAGCCATGTTTTAAAATCTGAATTCTGCCACTTCATTTACACCTACGTTGGTCAAAGACTGGTCTTGTGTTGGGGGGTGCAAAGAAAGGCCTGAGTTGCATTATTAGGACCATAATGAACCTTATTTTTCAACAGTCTTTGGAAATGTTTATAATTTTTTAAGCACTTCCCCAACTCCTGAATGTCTCCACTTTACCCTGACAAGATTCTGGCCAAAAAATTAAAAGTTGCTCAAGCTGAATTTTTGCAAAACATTTGCATGGATGGAACAACGCAGTCTACTGCCAAAGATGCTCCAATTTAATTCTGCCTGGCAAGTTGGCTGGGCTTGTTTGTCATTTCATTAACAAAAAATAAACCTCACTTTTCTTCCTGAGAAAACAGCAAGTGTCGTGCTTTTGGGACAGCAAAGCCGAGGATGCTACTTCTTGATATGAAATATATATATTTCTATAATATGGATAAATAAAGCTTTTAAAAGCCTTTTTCTAGTATGGTCTCTGGCCAACCTGGGAAATTCAAGTTGTAGGTATGTGACTGAATAAAAATGACATAAAATATACCCTTAATTTTTTTTTAATCACAAAGAAGCAATGTCATAAAAGAGTAATATCATAGTAAGAGGATTGATCAGGTAAACTGAGAAATGCTATGATGTTCCATGCAAGCCAATAACTTGGCCTTTTATAAATGTCAGCTTCATTTGGGGGCAAAATATCGGCAAAGTAGAGATGTGGGGAGAGAAGGTAAAATAAACATATTTGTAATCTGTGACTCAGTTACTGTTCCTCAGAAGAAATAAAAGGTCAAATTAAAGGTAGATGCACACACAGGTAGTTAAGCTCATGTAAATATAACTTGGAAATCATATAGTTAATGCATTGACTGAGTTATGCAGAATATAGACAGACTAAGGAGAGGTGGGATGGCCGTGTGGATAAGACGCATAAAGGAAAGGTACTTGGAGAAGGTGATGCATCTGTGTTGACTAAAGGAGGACTGGGGGCGGGGCGGGGCAGGAAGAAGAGTGAGAATTGACATGGAGATGCAGTAGAGAGTAAACACAAATGAAACGATATAGTTGGCATGCAGAGTTCTAAGCTGTTATATATTGGTAGAGAACAAAATTTAAGCTAGGTTAGAGACAGAACCAGAGAGAGGCAGGAAATAGTAGATGCAGGAGAGAAAGTAGATTGGGACTGCCTTGTACTCTGTCTACAAGGTGGGAAAACGGTTGAGGCTTTTAAGCTGGGAAGCAGCAGGTCTACTCTGAGTTGTAGATTAGGTAGTTTTGAGGCTGACATGGCCAGTGGGAGAAAAGCCATTTAAATGGTACAGATGTCTAAGCAGGAGGGGAACCATCACAGGTGGCAATAATTCTGAACTACAACAGTGGTAGTGATGATGAGAATCATAGAGGATTCAATAAATCTTTAGGGTGGGAAATTAGCGATTCCTGGTAATAAGCTTGATGCGGAAAACAACAAAAATTGGAAAAAGAGGAGCCCCAGTGACTCTTGGGTTTCTAGCTTTGATGAACACGTAGTTGATGGTGGTACAAACCAATTCAGAGGGCAGAGAATGGGAAATCAGAGAACAGAGATAAGGTTAGTTTGCACCAGGTGGGTGGAGGAAGCCTGATGGCGAATGGCAGGAAAGGGACTTGAGCTACATATAAAATGTCTGAGTGGTTGTAAATCATGAAGGTGGATGGGAGTACTGAAGGGGAGTGTGCAGGGTAAGAACAAGCAGAGACAGAAACACCCAGAGCACACATACTCCAAGTTCAAGTGGCTTGAGTCAGGAGAGAGATCAGAATGAAGATGCAGAGGGACCAGGTGAAGGGAAAGGATGTTCAGGACAGGAGTAACATGGGCATACACTTGAACCAATGACCACCTGTCCTGGACCACCAGCTCCATCAGTGGCTGGTCAAGTTTTCTTTGCTCTGTCCTCTCTGTTCCCTACCATTCACATTTGAGAAACTTCCTGAGAAATTGTCCCTGGTCTGAGGACGCAGCCTCTTTAGCAAGCAAAACATGGAAAAAGGTGGATTTGGAGTCATTGTTTTCTTATTAAGTCTTCTCAGGAAATCCAGAAAAAGTATTATTTCTTAAACAATTACTATCTTTAAAAAAAATCTCTTCTTTCAATCCCAATTAAGCCCTGTCCACCATTATCAGAATGCTTACACTTTATAACAAAGCTTTTCCAATAGATGTGCAAGCCCATTATGAGACATTCAACATGAGATCTGATTTATTGGCAAATGAAGTGGTTATTGTAGATATCAGTATTTGCATGTGTGTGTGCACATGTGTGTATGTGTATGTGTGGTGCAGGGGATTGAACCCCAGGCCTCACACATGCTAGACAAGTGGTTTACCACTGAGCTACATCCACAGTTCTCGTTATTTTATTTTGAGACAGGGTTTCACTAACTTGCCCAGAGTGGCTTTGAACTTGCAATCCTCCTGCTTCAGTCTCCTAAGTAGCTAGAATTTCAGGCACACACCATCACCACCAGGGTCACCATTTTTTTTCTATGCTTTAGAACCTCCTACCCTGGGAAAGAATGATGCAGCATAGTGGAAAGAGCATGAGTTGATTTTTTTTTTTTCCTGGCTTTGTGACTACCTCACTGCATAACCTTGAAAAGTCTCTTCTCTAAATTCAGTCTTCATTACAGCTACAAAAGGAGGTGCTTCTACTTTATTGTTTCCTCTTCCAGAGTTACCAGGTAAGAGGAAACTATGATAAATAACCACCTACACATTCTGATATTTAGGAAATTCAATCAAAATATGTTTTGTGGATACCAAAACAAATACTGAGCAGTTCCAAGGTCATAAAACCACAGCATACATCTTAGGTGAAAAATACATGCTAATAATAATCTTAAAAGCTAGCTCTACACATAGTCTTTTCTTTGTCCAATGAAAAGCTCATTTGAATCACTCAGTACTTTTCTTTCAGAGTCCAATACCAAGGGTGTGATGACAAATCAAAGCAGGATTGTTCTAGCCTTAGTACACATGTCAGTGTCTCCAAAATCAGCGTCAGAATGACAATTTCTAGAGACAAATGATTCATTTCTGTTCTGGCCTATTCACGAGAGAACATAACCACAGTTAAGATTCCATCTGAACTTCAGCAAGGCAACATCCATGAGTTTAGTTACCACACAGGCAGCTGCTTCTCTCTGTGATGTGACAAGGCTGAGGAGAGGGACTGCTGAGAACTCTGGAGGGTGGGGACTAGGACACTGTGCTTTTAGCTTTCTAACACTTCAAGTAACACATACTTGTGATCCTGAAGATAAAGTGGAATAAATTAAATGGAAAAAAATTATTCCCTTTCTTTTCTTCATCTCAGAGACAGAAGGAAAAAAAAACAAAAACATGCCAGTAAGTATGCTTGGTCCCCCTTCTAGAATTTGCTGGATCCTGCATATCCTCACTTAGTCTTCTTCTACATGTAACATATTTAAACAGAAAAGCAAAACCTTCAATTTTTAATTCCTTTCTATCTACTGTTTTCTAGATCCTCCTTCTATGGTGTTGGATTTTGCTGTTGTGTTTAGTTTGGGTTTTGTATGGTGATTTTCCTTTATGACTACTAAATGTATCCCCCTTTATTTCATATCTACACTCTTGGCCAGGACTTGTTGACCTCTCACCTGAATTCTTGGGGCTTCTTTCAACTGGCCCGCTGATTTCTGAAAATTAAGGCTCTTTGTCTGCCTTCCTAAGGTTCTCAATCTTCATAATTAAGCCTATTACCATATAAAGCAGAATTGCTCAAGTTGTATCCATGGACTTTTTCACCTCCACTTTCTCCTTCAGTTTCCACGTCATATTTTATACTGCTAGTTTTCCCAACTTTACAGTGCACATGGGCACCTCCCTCCACCAGGGTTGCTTCTGTCTTACCCCTTTCCAGTCTGCCAAGTCCTCAGGCAAGTCCTCTAATGCTTACATCATCTATCCATCTCTCTTTCATAAGCCTTCACCCAGTCTTCTCCCTTGTCCCTCGACAATGCCCATCTCTAGACTTGTGGAAGAAGTCTCGCTTTGCTGGAAATATCTAGAAAGCAAACATCCCTCAGCTGCAATTTCCCATCCCATTTTCAGTACTTCAAATTACCCTATGTTTTAATTATTTCATGCCTTCGTTACCTAAGTAGTGTTTCCTACTCCACGTTTATTTTGTCTATATGTTTTTTTATTAGGTTTCAAATGTAAATGCGGGCATTGTAGCTACTGTCTAGTCACAATTTTTATAATGTGGAAAATCTAATGTTGACGATAAAATAGAAAGTATGCATATTTACCTGTTCTTCCATGAGGATATAAATGGACAAATCATCTTGGTAACCCCAAAGCTTGGCTCTCTCAGCTCCCCAGTGGGCTTTGAAAGCACTAAGCCTGTTTCTTACCTTGCTCTCTGTCCTGTGGAGCTAATCCAACCATAGACTTGCCTTTGAAGTCAACTGGAACATCATGCATGGGTGAGCTCCAGAGAGCACACAAAAGCAAGAAAAGAAATCTGACATGTTATTCTTAACCAAAGGGACTGTACTATTTCTGAGTTTCTATATACACTTGGGCATCCCACAGACTTCAAGAGCCTGCCGATGAAGTAGAAGACGACGTTGAAGTTAGCAAAGTCCTAGGAATGGGCAACAGATAAAGTCACAATTGAATCAAAGTTTTAAATTCCAAGCAAGTCATTCTCATGTGTTTTTTTTTTTATTTCCCCTTTATCAAGAGTCACCACAAATCACACATAGAAAATTCTCTAAGGCTACAAAACCACTCCCGACAATGTCAAGCTCTTCTGCAAATGGCACCCACTCCTCATCTAAGGTACAAAAATTGCCCTGTAGACTAGCATTGAATTCCAAGCCACAGACATTTATCCAGAATCTTTACTGAAAAGGAGTTATGCACATCAAGTCAAGAGCACCATCAACATCTTCATAAAGAAAAGCAAAAAGCAGCTCTCATAGCACATAGCCCTCCACGGCCACTTACAAAACACTCTCCATGGTATCAGTATATAATGCAACAACATGGGAAATATAAATCAGTTTTATACTATAATATCAACACCACAGCATTACTCTAATCCCATACTCAAAGGCTTAAGCTCAATTACATTTGGAAACTAAATTTATTACGTACACGTCTTTTGATCCCATAAGTCCTTTCCTAAAAATGAAATAAAAGAACCAACAAAGAAGAAGAACCCACTACGTAATGCATACTTAAACAAGTACTTTGGGGTGAATTTTCTGTATTTCTCCAAATGCCTATGAATTAATTTATAAATGGTGGATAATAATGATTCTTGCCTTATAGCCCACATGAGTATGACGCCTGACATGTGGGAAATGGTCAAATAATGCTACGAATGTGGGTGTTATAATCCTTATTTTAGAAGAAGAAACTGAATATCAAAGATGCTAAGCACCTGGCTCAAGGTAGTCATAGGTCTGGAATTTCAATCTAATTTGTTTAATCCCAAAGCCTGTGCCCTCCTGCCACAAAGGTTGCTTCTTTTCTTTGAGCACCAAAGTAAACAAGAAAAGGAGATGTCAGCTGAAAAGCTCCTCCAACACCATCATGCAAGCATGAATGTATTCTAATAACTCTCTCTTTTGTGAGTACTTAAATGTGAGGATATTAGACTTTCAAAAATCATCTGAGGCCTTCCAATCACAGGATGCTAAACTCCAACATAAAAGGGGCCAAAACAATATGGCGCAGATAGATGAACATGCACCTGGGAATCAGAAACTCGGTGGTGACTGACAAGAAATGAATTCACCAGAGCATAAAAATTTCTCTGTGCTCATGGACCTTGATACCATGCTATAACCTGGATTTTATATTTAAATATTTTGAGATGAAGGCTAGGAAGTTGACTTGCCATTCAAAGCATCAGTAGTCAAAATATTTTAGCTACGTATTGGGGTGAAGACCTTGATGGCAAAAGCAGCTTATACCAAAGATAACTTTTTCTGCAATAAGCACACTGGAGGTGTACCAAAGAGACGCATCCTGTCTCCTCAGAGTGACAGATAAGGACATCTGGTCCACAACAGAGTTACTTCAGAGACATGGCACTAAAATTAACTGGAGGAAGACTTTGGAGTCCTGATCTAGCAAGTCAAAGTCAAACTGAGAACAGATGAATCCTTTAAAACAAAAACATGATCCCTCTCCAAATATTTTCTCTCATTTTTTTCTGATTCACAAATGTAACCATATACGACATCCCCCAATGTATGATATTTTGACCTTTTCAAGTGTTTTGTTGTCATCGTTATTTGTTTCTCTCTCTTTTTAAGTAGCGTGAGTATAGGTCAGAAATAGCATTTCTTAGTCTCTAATCTTCATGTTCTTTATCCCCCAGTAGGGGATGGGGAGGTGAGGGAAGAAAATCCTATTGAAGAACTAGTCAACCATACCTTTTACATCCTATGGAGTTCAAAGGTGCCTTCTGCAAGTGGGGAGCAAGATGAAACACAGTGCAGGGCAGACTGCTGTGAGAGAGGTTCCTTATTAGGGACTACCAGAGGCAGTCACAGTCACAGGGACAGGTATGTCATGTGTCTGTGTTATCTGTTTATACAGATGGATGGTGACCCTTGATCCCCAAAGACCCTGAGAATTGAAAGCTGCCACATCATAAAAAAGATGCTGCTACCTGTTCTCCATGATGTGTCTGATCTAAGTCCTTTCCCATGCTCAGGAGAACCACTCTCATCCTCTAACTACCCTCCAAAAATGAACATCTTTCTCCCTGGCTTATAGAATGCCACCTAAAGTCCTTGGGTGATGTCTAGTAAAATGGTTACACATTTTTCTTAGCAATTCTTCCCTTCCCTGAGCAGAGAAGGCAGAAACAGCCAAAGCTCTTCCCTCTACATCTACAGAACAAACCCATAAGATAAAAGGAGAGAATAACTGTCATTAAAGGGCTATTGCTTTTTAACACACAGGTAACTAATGGCAAAACTTCAAGGCTTTTTAAATGAAGTGAAAAAAATTTGTTTGGACTGGCTAAGATTTGGTTTTCTTGGAAAATGATGATGAATATGGACAAAAGTTTTTGTATTTCCTTAAAATCCTAAAATTTTATATTCAAGACAAAAAATGAGAATTGAACCACTCCCAAAGCTCTCTGCTTAATGCTAGGAGCTTTAAATAAAGATTTTGCTTATTTGGAATAGTGTTTTTAACACATGTAGGTAAAGGGCACAACATTCATATCAGAGAACAAAGCCACAGGCAGGGCTTTACACGATAATGGATGTTAAGATAAATTTAAAGATTTTTGTTTTCTTTTCTTCAGTCCTGATGATTGAACCCAGAGGTACTTGACCACTGAGCTATATCCCCAATCAGCCTTTTTTTTTGTTTTGTTTTTAATTTTTTGTTTTGAAACAGGATCACATTAAATTACTGAGGATCTTGCTAAGTTGCTGGGGATGGTATCAAACTTTTGATCCTCTTGTCTCATTCTCCCAAGTTGCTGGGATTACAGGTGTGGGCCACGGCACCTGGCTAGAATTGACTGACAAACCCAGTACTGTTTTGAAAAGGAACTTTTTTTTTTTTTTTTAAATTGATGGTGGTAGTACTGGGAATTGAACTCAGGGCTTTGTTACACTGTTCCAACTGAGCTATATCCTCATTCCTGAAAACTTTCCCATTGTATGGAATGAGTTAGTCTGTCTTCTAAAGACAGTGAAAAACTTGAAGGATTTTTTTTAAAAATAGACACATAAATAATGATTTTAAGTATTTTAAAAACATTTCAATTTACATATATGTCCAACTTTTGGAAGAATATCATGAAGTGTGATTAGGTCAACGAGAAGCTCCACTCGCCCCACCGTCCCCAAAGTGCACACAAGTGCACAAACACACTCACACACATGATTTATTACAAGAAAGTTTGGGGCAGTTTAATTATTAACACAACAGCATAGTTAACTTTTGAATAGTTCTGTGCAAGTGAAAACCTAAAGCTTTGCTGATGAAATCTACTGAAAATCCATTTACTAGAACTAGCCTTTAGTCTGAATATTGTTATTGTTCTCACAACAAATAATCTGAACCAGTATTCTGAGGCTAAAAGCTATACTTGATTGTTAATATTGCTTTCTACCTGTGAGGAAATAGCTTTTCCCTTCATAATACTAAAGTATGATTGCTAAGAGTAATTTCATTATATTATCCAATTAGTTCTTTCAAGTTCTTTTTCTCTCTCTAATTATACTCTAGTTGATGAGGGAAAGATCACATTTTGTTCCTTCATAGAATCCTTCACGGGGCCTTAGCAACTCAGGTCAGATGAAATAACTATGGGGAGAAGTCAGTCAACAGAATTATTGAGTGAATGAATGACTAAGTTTTCTCAAATTTGTGATAAAATTCAAAAGCAATACTGTTTCAGTTACAAAGATCATATGCTATTTCACCTTTTACCCAACCTGGAATGGAAAAAAACACAGTACCCCACATAGAAATTCTGAACTCATTTAAAAATTTTATTTTGTGGCAAAGAATCAGAAATTCACTGGCATATATGCCCATATATCTTATTGTATTTCCCCAACCAAAATAATAACACTAGTATCATCAAAGCAATAATTGAAAGAATTTTCAATGTTCATCAATATTAGCATGTCAATGAGTGGCTGCGTGACAGGAGGAGGACAGGATGTCATGGCATTAAATGAGTTGATTCAAACTGAGGACAACCAAACTTGGGATTCAGATGTTTCTAGCACTTTGATAGCACCAGGCTTAAAAAAAAAAAAAAAATGAGCAAACAACACACACACACACACACAAAAAAATTCAGTCTTTAAGATGATATGCCTATTTATACAGATAACTCTAATCCATACATTTGCTACTTGGGAAACTACTTCCCTGGACTGAATTAAGCACAACATCTGAAGAAAGTCCGTCTGTCTCATGTTTCCATTATATAAGTGTGCATCTTCTAGGTGGTGCCCTTGAAACTTGAAAGTTATACGATTCTCAATATTTTTTTAATTAAAATTAAAAGCCGCTAACATGAAACTATTTTCGTAAATGTCACCAAATGGAATTTTTTTTTAAAGATCAACAGCATCATCATACAACACACCTAAAAATGGAATGGTATTATTCGTGCGTCACTTACAGCATCTTACATACTAAGTCCAGAGCCAACCGACCAAGCAGAGGACTGGGGAAATTTTTTTTTTTTCAATTTTGATCTTCTGACCACAATGACTTACTAAATTAACATGTTTAACAGTATTTTCCATCTGTATGTACATTCAAATTAGTATGCAATGTTTCCAAATTTGTATAATATGAATTCAAGAGGGAGCCAGAGGATCTATCTTTAGAAAGAGAAAACAACCAGTTAATTCAGAGGAAAAAAAAAATCTTCAACCAACTTAACGGACTGGGGCTGCATGGAGAAAACTGGCTGATTAAATATTTCCCTTTCCAACTGCATGTGGTGTGTTCTTATGGCAAATCACAGGGGCTAAATATTGTTCTCCATTTGCTTCTCTCGATTGTGCACCCAGGTGGCAGAGGGATCCCAACAATTACACACTGTAGCTAAGTACCAAGGTTCATGCCTGAAATTAGTGTCAAAATGAAAGGACCATAGAAAGCTGGGGTCAAAGGGGACTCCAACTCATCCTCTGCATTTTATCGACATCAACACAGCATGTGACAATCATTTGGAGCTCAGCTCATTTGGGGAGCTCTTGTGGACGGTTCAGCTGCTGCTATTACAATACCAACTGGAGAAATAGTCCTAGTTTCTTAAAAGGAAGACAGCCTCAAAGTCTCATAGCTGAAATTCATCCTCACTTTTCTTAACCAGTGAGTAGGAATTCCCAAAGAATGGGGAAGCTCAGCAGACGGCTCCCCTGTAAGGAAGTTAGAGAGTACCTACAACCTGTTACATTCTCTGGTTTAGGAAATAGTTTCTCCAACTTGCTTTGCCCAGAAAAATTAGTACATGCTACATGTATATTAAGTAAAAGTAAAGCCTCCTGGAAGTAAGTCCTATATATATTTCTGTTTATATGATCCTGACTCTTACAGACAGTAAAAACGTTACATAGCAGGAGTCAGATGTCGCAGTTGCTTTAAAAAATATCCACCTGAATTTCCATGTGAAGTAAAATCTTTACCTTGATGACTTGGTTTGAGAGCCAATTAAAAAATATATACGTACATATGTGTGTGTGTGTGTGTGTCTTGAGATTTGAAGGCTACACTTTTGAATTGAACAAAATCATAAAATTAACCTTGAGCTGCTTGTTAGTAGAGAATTGCAGGTATTTGAAGATTGAATTTGGCTTTTTTTTTGAAGATAAAAAAATCCAATATGAAGCATTAACAAATAAAACTTTATAGTAGATAAGGAGATGGCTCCTTTTGGGGGAGAGAAAGTGGCCAGCAACTTTGATGATACTGACATATGTCCCAGAGAATAGAGAAATCATCAAACACAGAGTGAAACAGTGAAACCAACTTAGCATCAGCCGCCTTGTGCGCCTGAGTGATGGAAAACAAATCAAACATAACACAATTGAACCTTTTTTTTTAGAAACACCTAAAGTTTATTCCGTCTCAAACGCATGAATGTTGATAAACTGACAGTTATTCCCCAAAGAAGCCAAAACATATTTGAAAGTAAAGACTATTGTCTATACTTACACATTCCTTAATAAGATCTCTAATCCTAATATATATAAAATTTCTGGAAGCCTTGAGGTAGAGATTTTCTCTTTCCCTACTAGCTTTCCTCCAGCTGTCAATCTCTCCTTCCTTCTTTCCCCTCTTCCCCTCCTCCCCACTTCCCAGCTTCAAAAGTGTGTCCACTGCACGCCCTCGGCCAGGCACCTTGCTAGGCCAGCAGTTGGGCCATTATTCCCAATCCTTCCAGTTCTATCCTTTTTACTTTCTATGCTTATTTCACTGTTGTTTCCTGAAACTCTTTGCCAATCTGTCAGTTGGGCCCATCTGCAAATACAGACACAAGAAATGTGCCAAGTGTCATCTAGCCTCAAATCACCTTAGTTGTTGCAAAGGTCACAGGTCAAATGATTGATGCAGATGAAAGAATCTGAGGATTTCATTTTTAAGACAGGCTTCCTGAGAGTCATCATGAACTTTGACCCCAACCACTGGGGGAGAGATGGCTTTGAGAAAGCAGTGATGACATTGTTTCAGGAATAATCAGAAAAAAATACAGGACAAAGTTCTTGGGGCAGCGAGATCAGTCTACCAGGGTAGAATTCCAAGTTGGATATAGGAAATAATGCAGTGGGAAAGAATGACTGAAGCCATATAGTAAGAAAGCCAAAGGGTTTTGACATTTTATAATAGTATCCTATTCGCTCTGGGGAATCCCTAGATGCAGAGGGAAATAATAGGAGTACCAAGGGAGTTGTTAGGCATTTTTGTTTTAAGGTCAAGAGACTTGGGTAATAAAGTCCATGGGCTTTAAAGTCTGTTATATTCATCACTGTATTTTGAGTATCTTGAGCAAGCCTAGGACATTACATAATAAGATCAATCATGTTTGTTGAATGACTAGAAAAACTGAAAGTACCTGAAGGGCCTAGGTTTTAAGTCATCACAGCTGCTTACAAGCTTTGTGACCTTGAGGAAGTTATTTAACTTCTAAAGGCTCAGTTTCCTCATCAACAAACAGGGATGCTACCTTTCCCATGAGGTGGCACGGAAGATTAAATTAGAAAATAAAGGTAAAGGGTTCGGTACACTGTCTGACATATAAATATTAGCCATAAATGATTAAAAATCCTTCAAGTAGTTCAAGAAGCACTAGAAGGAAGTGTAGAAATAATAAAACCTATTTAGCGTCTGCTGCATAGTGGACCTGAACAGCGGAAGGAATGTTTAAATGCATATGAGAAAGAGCAGTTCTTAAAGCACATTCTCACTGATTTAGCTACAATGTTGTCTAAATTGTTATAGAATAGAATAGAATAGAATAGAATATATACATATATACATACACACATATATTTAAGCCATTAAAAGAATAAACAAGAGAAATGCAAGTTTCAAGTTGATATGGATAGTGATATGATTAGCTGATGTACAATTAGTGAGATTCCTATAATATGCAAAATCAGGCAAATAATATTTAATAATGAATTAATGGTGACTGTTAATTAAAGAGCTATAAGATTACTGTCGATCATATGGTAGGCACTGAATAAAAGTTTTTTGAATGAATGAACAACTTCTAAACCCACATGGGAAAAGATATTTTTAAATAACATATTTGATTTCCATGTTTCAAATTTATAGCAGATTGAATTCTTCCAATTCTTCCTTGAAATTTAATAGTTTAAAAAATGTCTGCAGTACACTATGTTAAAACCCTTAAGACTGTAATAATTAACTACACACCACATGTTCCTGACCACTGTGTACGAACTTACCTGACCCTAAGGAAATTCCTGTCCCAATGGTATATTTCAGTATTTGCATTTGAACTGTGGACTCAATTGTCAGAAAAATACAGGAAATTTGAGGATTTATACAGAATAAGTACACTGTGGCTAAATAATGTCAAGAAACATAAGGACATAATCATAGAGCTTAGAGATATTATTAAGGATGCAAAAAGATTCTGTCCACTATATGATATGATAATATAAAATCATAAAGTCTAGCAACTCTCAAAGGAATCAAGGTCATTACAAGTGTATAAAGGTCATCTCTTAAAAAAGAGATTATAAACACTATCAAGTAAACATAATTTTCTTTAACCATCTGTCATTTAAACAAAATCTACTCAACCAATGGCAGTGAAAGTTAAAATCTGCTGTTGTATCACAAAGATGATTAATACAAAACCTGTAGATAAAACTTTATTATGTATCTTTGCCAACAAGCTACATAGTTACTTGGGGCGGTATCTTCACTAGCTACTAAGGCCCCTCCTCTGCTAGTTAACTATCAATAATTAATTTCCTAAATGATGTTGTTTTAGGGGAAATAAACCAAGATACCAGAAGGAAAGTTTTTACTGAATTATATAAGGAACTTGCTACTACTGGGAAAATCTACATTCTAATAACACCTTGAACAGCATCACAAGGCCAGCTCAAATCTTTCAGCACTTCATATACAATTTTTAATGAAGCAAGTTTGGGGCTATTTTTTCCCTCAAACTCAGACAAATAGGTCAGATAAATAGCTTCAAAGTCAATACAACTTTCTAGGTGACCAGAAAGACAAATGGTACACCTAAAAGACAAAACCCAAAATTATAGGAGGCAGAAAGAAACTAAGAGTAACCAGTTGCTCTGTAACAATGGTACTGGGAAAAGAATACTAATTTCAAAAATAAAGCAAACTTGGTGATATTTTCAAGTGTATCGGAAGAGAATCATTAGATATGAGAGCTTAATTTTACATTTTACAAAATAATTGGCTTGTTAATTCAGCAATATTACAGCCTGACTTTAAATATTCACTCTAATCAAATTAAATATATAAAAAAGTGTTCTAATTAGCATTTTGAACAACGCAGTTTGGAAGCTATTGGCTTCGAGCAACTTGCACAGAAAAATTGATGTAAGGATTTCATTTTGACTTACATGAAAATTGACCTAATATGTCACAACTCCAGTTCCCAGAGGATTTTATTCTTTAAAAGCTATGTGATTAACTTTACTCGTGTGTACATCTCCCGAAAGAATTGAGATGCCAAGATATTCCTGGTAATATTAGCTGTAATCTTCCTAAGTTTATATATCGGCACTTAACTATTCAATAAAATAGATTTAACAGCTACATATTTGCATATGTATTTTTATTTCTTAGTCCAGTTTTAAATTTTACAGAACACATGACATCTGATAGCAAAGTAAAATTCATTTTGTGATAGCGCTTAGTATTTTTTCTTTCTCTTTTCTCAGCTTTCTCGGACACAAATACTATTTTGTCTTTCCTCTTTAAACCACAGGCTATTGTATCAAATATTCCTTTCTTTAAGAAACAACTAATTATCCTTAGGAAATGCCAAATTAAAGCAAAAGTAATCTGGAAATACTGTTATCTCTAGAGCTAGCTACAATTTTGTGAAGGCTGAAATAAATGCATGAAGACTTTTCTGAAATAACTTTTACATAAGGATAAAATGATTTCTATATAAGAAACAATTACCAGCCACCATTATTAGCAAGCTAGAATGAGCAATAAAAACATTGTATTTGGAATGAGATATTAAAGAATAGCTATTAAAACATTTTACTCAATTTCTATTACACCTTAAAATGAAAGTCATCAAAATGTCATTACAGGCCTTTTCCCCAGATTCTTCAGAGAGTGAATTTAATCATTTCAGGAAATTGAGCGCTATCCAACATTCACTTAAATCCTTGAATTAACAGCAAAGTAAAACAAGATTCAAGATTTATAAGACATTTTGTATTCAAATAGGTCCACATACATTCAGATACATACCAGGAAGTATTTGTCTTCAGATACCTAGAATTAAATATTTCTTGGGAAATTAATCACTCGTTGAAAACATTACCTTCCCAAAGACCTAGAGTCAGAAACCCTAGTAAAGGAATCACAAGTTGAGCTCTGCAAAAACTGAGTTAACAAAGCACTGAGGTGTCAGTTTAAAAGAAAATCTTTAAAATATCAATTATTTGGAAATTAATTTTAGCCACAATTATTTCTTATGCAAGAGAGCTTATTAGTTTTGACTGCTGTTGTACTGAAGAGCTAAACACACATTGTACAGGTGCAATTACAATAAATAAAGGCAACCTTATGCGTTCTTTCAGAAAACCAATACTCTGAAGAATTTTCAAGCCGGAAGAGACCTTTGACATCACCTAATCCTAGATTGTAATTTACTGGTTCTAGGAATAAAATCTACATAAAATAAAGACCATTTCTATCAATCCCCAAAGGATCATTTTCTCTAAAGAAATAAAAAGCCACTTATTTCCAAAGCTGAAAAGCAACAGACGAAGCACCTGATTGTATTTTGTTAACAAAAGCTAGCCAATCTGTAGCACAGTGTCTAACAATAAAATTCTCGAAGTTATTCTCTTTGAGTCTTCTATATTAAAAATAATGTAAAATAGTCATATTTAGAAAGCCGTTTCCTAATAGGACTGGCAAGACGGACATGAAATGGTTTAAAAATGGCACCTTAAAAATATGCTGATTTTTTTACCTTTCTGCTGGAGGAGGGTTGTCACTTCTTATGGATCCCATTTTCTTGAAGATACTCAGTGCTGGCCGACTTAGAATAAAAAACCATTAGCATAATACTTTAAAAAAAAAAACCAACCTGCCTTACAAAGCCGAAATCTCTCTCGGAAGAAAGCTGATAGTGCTTATAAGCAATAAATGGCCTCCCTGATACCTATTCTGTCATCTTCATCTTATTAGCAGAGTGTATGTTCCCTGCAGCTCCCATCAATTAGTAGATTTAAGGGGACGGGAAATGTATTAGGGCTCATCTGCTGAATGCGGCTGTGGACTCCATCGCCTCTTAATCACTGTATCTCCTTTCTAAGGAGGGTCTAGAATGCAAGGAAGTCCAGGGACCATTAAGTGGCACACATGCAGAGCATTCCTGGGAGTCACCAACCCGGGACTCAACTTTCCCTCAGAGAGCCAGCCCCGCAGCTGAGAGTGACAGAGCCGCCCATGGCTGAGCCACACACAGCACATCTGCCTGTCTGTGCCTCAGCACTGGGCGAAGCAGACAGAGGCCAAAACTGGCAGAAAAACTCTTCCTGACTTCTTGCTCCAGCCAAATCCAGGCATTGAGGCAGCCCCTGCTAGGGAGAAGGTGAGGAAATGGAAGGCTCACCCTCCGTCTTCTATCCACCTAAGCCACATCATGGAATCACAAATGAAATGCTAATGGCCAACTAAATGAATGCCAATTTCCTCCACTTTGCTCCAAGTTTCAGTGGCCCCTCCGCAATAAAAGACAGCTGTTTGTGGAGAATGCCTTGTTCCATACCATTAACTCAGAACAAAACATATTTTTAGTCCGACAGTCATGTTTACTTGTAAGAACTGATGAATTGCTGAGCACCATTTATTACTCCCAGACAAAGACATTCAGCCACAATTTTGGACATAAATCAAGGTACATGCTCCTCAATTAAAAAAAAAAAAAAAAAAAAAGACTGCTTAAGTCCCCAAAACCACAGAGATTGAGGTCAGACTGGCCATAGCAACCACCAACAGAACTTGGGCCTCCAGAAGGACCTAGCAACCGATAAATGAGTTCAGATCTCTTTTCATCTCCACTGGTGTGAAAGCCAAAATTAAAAAGATTAGATCACCCTGCACCCATTACAAAAGGTGCCACAATGAAAAAGTCATTTCCAGCCTTTGAATCACATCAAATAAATAACATTCATCCCTGCTATAATGAACAACTTTCAAAGTAAATTGAATCTCCATAGTGCTGCTTTCCCTGGCTGCACAGTATTTACATAACAATATATCACAGGAAGCCCCGAATGGGTCTTGTAAATGGGGGAACAGGGATAAAAAACATCTTTAGCCCAGATTACTGTATATTCACACTGCTTTCTCCTGTCCCTCTCATTTGAACAATGTGTGGTATCAGGAACATAAACAATGCCTTTAAATTGTGGGAATTGAAAGTTTTCAGTACATTTTTAAATGCCTGGAACTCATCCCAATACACTCTCTTTGTGGAGCACAGAGAACATAAAAATCATTTGACCTCCTAATTCCAAGCCCTGGACTCATTTTTGTGACAAAGAATTCTCATCTCTGTGTACACTTGCTCCTTTGTTCACACCAACAATTTTTCACCCGAAATATCTGCTGAGTTTTTATATATTACTTTAAAATGAAAACACATTTGCAGATTTTTTTGGAGCGTGCAGCTCATTCATTGTATGTCATTTCCTCGAAAGTACCAGGTATTCTCTATTGTTATAACAATGTCTACGAAGTTTAAGTAATACCTCCACACCCAGTGTCCATCCTTAACACTTTAATTTTCACTCAATGTCTCCTGGCTATTAAATAATAATTAAGCAGCAATCTCCCAAATCACAGCAAGTCTCGTAAACTATTGTACATTTCATAGATTTCAAATGGAGTGTGTTCAAAATAAGACAGCTAAATCTATGGCAAAAATACACACCAGCATAATCGTATCTTTTTCTGGCAGCTCACGTAGATATTACTATTTGAACTCCACGGGGAATCTCATTAATTTTTAAAACTCACTGACCTCAGTATGGTTGAGTGTAAAAATAATTACAAATTAAGAATGAAAGAGCATCACTTAATTTCTGCCCAGCCATATGTTCCACGTTGCACAAAACATTGCTAACTATCACCAAACAGAATTTTTTTCCAGATACAAATTTAAACAGCATGATGAATGTCACCACACAGACGTAAAAAGCAGCTCACCCTTCCTTCCACCAGCCCCGCTCACACCTCACCTCCGATGATTCTAGTAACACAAAGCCGGAGAACACAGGTTTGAAGGCAAGTGACAGCCCCGATGATGCCCTCTCGAAAATATTTCCCTACGAGACTCGCTTTCTATCACAATGTCTCAGCCACAGGGATGCAGAAACGCTAGAATCAAGCATAAATATTTTCTTACCTAAAACTTGTCAGAAGGACGATCTTGTCATTGTTGTCACCTCCAGTGCCCCCTCTCTCACCATCGTGGAAATTGGCTCCACTATGTTTATAGCTCTGTGCCTCAGTGACAGCGGTGACACTCATCTGCCTGCATAGAACCTATGAGGGGGAAATGAGAGAGGGAGGGAGAGAGAAAGAGAATAAGACAGAGGGAGGAAGTGTGTGTGTGTGTGTGTGTGTGTGTGTGTGTGTGTGTGAAAGAGAGAAAGAGAAAGAGACTAAGAGAGCCAGAGAGACTGCTGACTTGAGACTAAGAAGCTAAAACCTCCAGCCAAGTCAAGCCTGAACAAAATGATCAAGCTCTGTCCTTCATCAAGAGAGTAGACAGATATATATATATATTTTTTTTCTCGTCCACTGAAAAGTGGGACTGTCATTGGGGATTCTCACCAGGAAAGCGCAGACAGAGGCAGACCTTCTCCAGAGTGCCAGTGCTGCCCAGCAGTCCGTGCAGAATACAGGTACCTATTGTTCCAGAGACAGATATGTAGCCAGCCAGTCAGACTCTGACAGATCTCAGCAAGCCAGTGAGCCTGCCTTCATTTTAACTCCTTCTTTACTAGTGCTTTTTGGTGAGATGCAAAGGTCTTCTCATCACCCATGAGAGATAAATGGGGATGATACAGATGAACTCACTGCAGAAACTAATCCTTTATCTTTTCAAAGGGGGGCGATTTTTGCCACTACTACTAAAATGTTGAATTTGATGCAAGTGTCTTATTTTGGTGGTGGGGGGGGGTGGAGAAATGAAGCTTTAGATCGCACGGGCAACACTTAACAAGTAAAAGAAAGCTTTGACATCCAAGATGAACAGTATAGCCAATTTAAAAAGGAAGAGAGTAATCGGGGTTATTTAAAACACCCTGAGTGTAAATACATATATTGTAAAACAGATAGGGGGATACTTAAGCCAAAGAGGTTCTAGCCTTTCGCATAGGGGTGTGGCACGTTGAAAACATTCTGCATAAAAAGCCACCCCAGCGGACCTGTGTCCCCTAGGTCTGAAGTCCTTTTGGTCCACTTTTTTCCTAGACTTCACTGTTTTCTCAAACACCCCCCAAACAACTCCCATCTCCAATGCTACACCAATTTTAAATCATGCAAAATAAAGGAAGCTCAGAGAAAAATAACTTATTCTATCTTCTCCCTGATGCATCCCGAGATCCAGGAATACATCTCATTCTTTCAATTCCTAGACCTTCATAAATGACCGGTGGGTTTCTAACTTTCATTTTTGTGTATTAATTGAATAATTTTCTTTTAAGCAGTGGAAGGAGATAAAGTGCCTTGCATTTGAGTATTTAACAATAACATAACAAAAATAAAAGTGGCTTGTCATTGGGTTAAGACAAGAAGTGGACCTGTCCTCACCCCAGACACTTAATATATGAGCACTTTGTTCTCCCCCCCCACCCCAGAATGAACACCCATCCTCATTAATTTTTACCATCACTCAAGACATACTGTGTATAATCTAATATAGTAGGTGTGCTGTATAGTGTAGAAAATGGTTATGGAATTCCTTCGTAAGATCCACAGTCAGGCATCACTTTACAAAGCCAGAGGGTAAATATTCCATGCAATGGGGGAGGCTTAGCCATGCATGGCTGTAAATGCTAATGAGACATGTAGAACATATCTGTGCACTGCCGAACAGCTTTCCCCAAGTATCTAGGGTTTGCTTTATTTATTTTTAAAAGCAAACTAATAAGAGATCACATTGTGGTGCTTCAAAACTCCATTAAAAAAAAAAAAAAAAAACGAGAAAATACAGGAACTTCCTTTCATACTGTCTGTTGTCCTAAATCCCAGCATTTCGAAACCATTTCAAGTCGTGCTAATTTAACTAGGACTAAGCAATTAATATAGGCTTTAGAAACTCTTTCAGAAGTTAAAATTGCTTGACTTAGTGACATCTGAAACGGTTGCCTTGTGGTTTGTAGTCCGGGAGAGTTGTTATTATGTTCAAGATGTCAAATGACTTTACCTGAACAAGGAAAAAAGTATGGGTGGATTTTTACTAAACTCATATTAATCTATAAGTCAGGAACAAGAGAATCTTACAGTCTGTTTCTTTTATATGCATAAACTGTTTTTCCCCCCAAAGGCCACCCATTTTAAAGAATATGCATATTTTTGTGAAGTTCAAGGGACAACTTCATTTATTATGACCATCTTAACAGCAAAACAGCAGAGGCCCATGCAATGAAAGAAAGGAGGATAAATTATAGGAACACACGTTGAACCGAGCCAGATCACAGGAGAAGTGACAGCTTTCCAGCTTCGGTGCATAGTTCCCGTGACTGCCTTTAAGGCTGCAGTTTAAAGGGGGCTTGTAAGCTCTCACTCCTGAGCATGTGATAAGACTTAGGTGTAAGTACATTTAATTAGAGCATTACCCAGGCCCCATCCAGATGTTATTATCTTTTGTGGGTTTTTTTTTCTTTTTCTTTTGATCTTTCTTTTCCACTTCTGTTGTCTTCAGAAAACCAAGTTTGGTGTGCCAAACAGATTTTAAATATTCGGCTCTGAGCATGTTTGAATGCAGACAGATCTCACAGTAGGGGGCCATTATTTTCTGGAGGCATTTGCAGAGGGTTATCAGCATTAATGAGAGTCATGTGCACATGCAAATCAAAACAGATACGCCATGGAGAGTGTGGACGTGCGTGTGTGTGTGTGTGTGTGTGTGTGTGTGTGTGTGTGTGTCTCTGAGTATAAATGGATAGCTGTATTGTGCAATGCACACACTTTTGTATGCTTCATGAGTAGGAAAAAAGATCTTTTTTTTTTTCCATAATAGGGACCTTCATGAAGTCTCTGTCTCTGTCCTTAGAACACCCCTGAGGTATATACCACACAGCTATAAGTTCAAAATTCATACATCAGTTCCCAATTTGCCATGATTCATGTCAAGCAAAACTCCAGCATGAAGTGTCCACCATTTCTTTAAAGAAAAACGTAAATATCCTGTCCAATGTGCTGGGTCTCTAAGACCTATATAGAGGAGAGTTAGGGATACCACTCATTCACAGTAGCAAGGGGCAGACTTGTTACTCTAAGGGTCTTAATCTCTTTTTGGCTACGTAGCTTGATCTGAGAAACCTCAAGTTAGGTTTCCCAGAAGAGATGTGAAATGAAACCAGAATCCCTTCTTTATCTTACAGAATATTCCAGTTCTTATGATTTGCCCCCAGGACATGCTGGAGACACACTTAGTTATTCATTCACAAGAGGAACCTCACACTGGTATAACTTCTGAAAGACGTTCTGGGAATATTGAAAGTAACTCAACTCCAGCAAAGTTAAAAATAGTTTCTCCACCAAATTAAACATTATCTAAGTTCTTGACACAGTTATTAAATATATAGAAGATCACCTCTGTGCATAATCTACAAATGGCTTCAATTACATATTAAAATTATAATTAAAATCTTCATCTTATCTCCATTAACCGATTGGAGATTAGAGAGTATATTCTGGTTTAGAGTGAAAGTTCCTGAGGAATCAAGATTTTTGATGGTGGCAAGTTGGAAATTCATGGCAAAATTACAAAATATTTCTAACAGAAAAGGATGCAAAACTATGAACACCTTCTGAGACCCTCTTTAGTCCATGTGAGTATTAAATACCATAGAGATGTCCTGGTGACTTCTGCTCCACAGAACTTCACCTTCTTGAGAGAGAGACGGAAAAGCTAAAACTTCTGCAGGGTGCCAGAGGACAGTATTTGATAACATTCAAAATTAAAATCTTAAACAAATCTGATCATACAATTCGGCTGATTACAAAACACATTATGAAATATAAACTAAGGCTTTACAATAGTTAAGGTTCAGAGAACAGACAGTAAATATTAGTTAGTTTTCCATTTAATTCATAACTAAGTGAAAGTACGATTTCTGACAGTGCTGTTTTGAAAAGTCATGGATAATTTAATGGGAAGTATTAGGAGGTACTTCATACCATCCAACTCCTGCAGTATTTCTAATAGAGGAAAAACACACATTTTCCCTAATAATCCTCTCTACAACATAATCATATATATTTTATAGTCTATCAAGTTCAAATTCCTGACATTTAATTTAAATTAGATAACAATTCAGTTTTAGAAAAGCTCAATGAAATATTTTACTCATCAATTAGTAAGCAATAAGATATTTTGAAGTAATGGTGGAGCCTTTTACCTTTTTTATTCTACAATAGCTGCTGGAAATCAATTCTGAGAATATACACAGAACAGAAAGTTAATATTTGAATGGTAACAAAGAGAAAGTATTTGCATTGTTGTATGTGTAAATGAAACAACATGTTTTTCCCAAGTTTCTATAAATGCTCTTATAAATAGTCTCAGACTTAAGGCACAATGAAAAAAAAAAAAAAAGAAACATGTAGCTGATTGATGAGAGTTGATATTCCACACAAAGGCATTTCACAGAAGTGAGGAAACTCCCAGAAGGGGATTAGGCAGAAAACATTGGTAAAGATTTTACTACGTTTACCTTGTACAGCCTTTTTACAAATAAATTATGGAATATTCTAGAACATTAATATTTCCTCCAAGAACTGCAATTCTAAAATGTTCTCTGCATTGACATGTATTATTCTGCATCCTATTCTTTGAGTGAAACAGGACCTACCTGGTTTCTCCACCAGTTGTTCCCAGAGCTTTGCAGCGATGGGCAGAATGTTCTGCTACCTGCAAAGCTGCAGGGAAAGTGCTCCTCTCCCATCTATTGGTCATGTGAGGTCTTCCTCACCCAAAAGTTTTGGTAAAAGTCAGGATAAAGCATGATTTATTAATTCGGCAAAGCCATTACAATCTTGCACTAAATTGCTATTGGCCCTTTCCCTAGCTACTGCTGTTTAAGGAACTCTTTAAAAACCAATTTAATTTTCTTCCACCCAGTCAAGTTTTCTCCACAGATAATTGGCTTTCATTATATGCACAAGAAGCATCAGTGAAGTCAGTATGTATGAGGCATTTAAATATTTTCAAATAAAAGTATGCCTGTATTTATGTTTGGGTGCCCAAACACACACTTGCATTTGATTCTGTGGAACTGATCATTAACGTTCTTTAATGTAAGAGAAAGCACTGTGGAAACTGTAAAGCCTATGCAAGCAGCTGAGTTCATCATTAGTAGTAAAAGTTCAATAAACCCAGTACTGTAGATGTTATATTCTTCTCTTTCAAGCAAGTTCCTTGCACAACAGCAAGTGCCCCTTGACAACTCATGCTCAGTTCTTGTGTTTTTATTACTTTGGTTTCATTTTCTGATTTTTTTTTCTTAAGCATCATTTACACAATATCCCCTTTAGGATTTAGAACTTAATACATTATTGTCATCAGTGATATGATTGAGATGCCAGTACAGAACTGCTAATTGTTCATAAGTACCTTGAAGCATTAGATTTGCAATGTTTATAATTGTCCGAATTCAGCATGACAATATGAAATCAATTACCATGCACATCAGTTTTTGACATTTCAATGCATTACAACAATAGTAAAGTTGCCACCAACTTTCTTTCTTAAAAAAAAAAAAGCCAGTTTCTATTGCCTGAAAATCTAACTAATGAAATAATATTTGATTGTAAACATTGGAGAAAGCAGAGTAGTACAAGCTATGTTGAAATGGGTCTACTTACTTAATTATTCATCTTTCTCTAGAATTGATTCTTGAAGTTGAAGCATTTCACATTTGAGAACTTTTCAGGGTCCTCTTTATCCCCTAGTCTCCCTTTCCCTGGTGAACTGTTATTAAATAAAAAGAGTCCTATTTAAATAACAGTATTATAAAAGTCACTTAACTTCTGAGAACTGACATTCTGAAACGCCTTCTTCACACAGGTGCCTGTTGCTGTCTGGTGTCAGATGAGATTCTCCAGAGCTGAGCAGTCACAATCTCCTTTGTTATTTTCTTTCCCAGGATCCAAGGTGGTGAAGTGGGAACAGGTTCTCCTGGGTATTGACTTGCTTTATGATTGAAAAGAGAGAGTGAGCGTTTTTTTTTGTTGTTGTTGTTTTTTTTTCAATGCAAGATCAAAGATAGACATGTCATGGGACGAACTGCAGTTTCTACGTTGAATTTGGATCTGAGACTTGCTGTATTTTTCAATGAAGAACAAACCAAAAGAAAACACAGAGCAGAACAACTAACTGTGTGCTTGACTCCATCAAGTCACTGTGAATCAAAAGGGAAAGACAAGCAAATGAGAAAAGAAAGAAAACATTCTGAGCAAGTTAGTTTCTTCTCTCAGTCCCACAGCATCACCTAAACTCCCAGACCTCCCTGCAGACCAGGGTGGGTCTTCCTCCTGTTGAATACTAACCGCTGCTGAGCACACAGCACTTAATGAAGCTGAGGTCAGGCTGCATCGAGTTGGCATTTGCAGTGATAACAAATCAGAAATGATAGCATCACAGAGATTTATGAATTTTTTACCCCTGTAGTCACAAACATCAGACGTTTACTTTATAAAGAGAGCTTTTAGATCCTTCCTGCAGTTTCCATAGTGATTTCATTTTTTCCCTTTTATCACAGATTGGCTGAAGTGCTGCTACCCTTTGTGCGTTAAAAGGCTTGTGCTACCAACTGTCGATATAAAAGGTAGCTGAGGCAGAGAGACGCAATATATACTGCCAAAAATAATTGAAACAGAGACACGTTGGTGAAAGGTTCCAGAAAGAAAAAAAAAATTCCTGAATCAATGTGATAGTACAGGAGAAAAATAATTTTGCCTGAATTCTCATAATTACTTTGAGTTAAATGTAGTTATATTTTACGTGGTGTACCATACTTATATTAAAACACTCATCATACAAAACATAATCCTTTCATAAAAGGCTTTAATATAGCTTACACTGTTCCAAGTGTCTGGGCTTGTTAAACATAAAAGTTCATTATGAAAACATTTTCACTTCAGTTACTTTAGTTTCAGCTCCAATGTTTATTCCAGTACTTATTCTTCTCTTTAATATCTCATTTTACTCAACTTTATTTTTTTCTAATAAAAAAAAAACCCTTATCTGGATTTTCAAGTTAATTCAGACTACCCACAGGAAAACCGCAAAAACCTGTAGAAGAAATTCACAAATTCTCCCTAACACTTAATAAAGTGAGGACTCTATTCTTAATATAGTTCTACCTTGCTTTATATAGTTCTTTTCTCTATTAAAATGGAGTCTTTAAATGAATTTTAAGTGTTATACTGACTTTTCTTTCAACTCTCATAGTATTGTACCTGAATAATCCTAGTCACAGGTTGCTATAATCCTAAGAGAAATCTCTGCTCTCTAACTACTTATTAAATATATTGAATTCTTGTCACGACACTGCAGATGTATGACAAATAAACTTTCAGCTTGAAATATGCTTTTTTTGAGACCATGAGGAAAGGGAAATCATTGGCAATTGTATCTACAGTTCATGTTTTATTTCTACCTGCTAAGCAATTGATATGACAATAAATATAAAAATAATTACCATTTTAGTAAAAAGGAACATATCTATGAAAGTTGTAAAGATACAATATATTCTCATATATGTCAGATTAAAATCTTGCAATTTCTATAAAGATACAGGGATCTATGAGCTCTGCCATACAATTATTACAAACTATATTTCATTTCAGATCATACTTTTCTTAAAATTTCCAAACAAGCAGCCTAAATCAGGTAGCTAATTTCTGAATTTTTACTCAGTGTTAATCAAATTATGCACCATGGTAAGATTTTCTTTCTTCTTCTCATTCTATTTTTATCTGGGAAAATAAGCTATAAATAGATTTTTTTAAAGAAAAGATATGGGTTGGCATATATGATGAGAATTCCAAAAGATGGTGGGACAGGGAGATGTGGCAGGAGGACATTATTTCAGTAAAGTTCTTTGAGGGTCAAGATGTAGGGATTTTTTTTTAATAACTTGGTCAATGATATGGTTAAATATATATATATATATATATATATATATATATATATATATATATATATATATATAAAACAGCAAGACATAATTAACATGGAGATCTGACTCAATCTACAGAATCACACTTCTGAACTTCAGAGTCTAAAACAGGAGGCCAAGAAGCACCAGAGTCCATATGGAGTCAGAAACTGAACAAATTCTTCTCAAACACATTGCACACTGGACACTGTGGTAGATACCAGTTGCTTCTGTATTTGTGGATTAGAGACATTTTTCTTGCATTCATGAACATTCTATCTGGGAATGAGGTTGAGGGAAAAAGAAACAAGCAGCAAACAAATAAAATACATAATTTTATTGAGAAAAATGGCAATGTCTTTGAGACAGGCTGTGGGGGTGGAGTGTTCCAGACACAGCGAGATTGTTCTAGGCTTGAAGAAGTGAAGGGAGGCCAGCGTGGATACAGCAAGGTGAGAGCCCAGGTGATGGTAACAGAAGGCCTAAACTGGTTGCAGGTCAATTTAGTTCCAACCATATGGGGTAACATGGAAGGGTTTTGAGCAGAAGAGTGACATGATCCAGTTTGTTTTTTTCAAGATCATTCTGCATGCCTCGTGTAAAACAGAGTAGAACAAGAAAACAGTGGAAACAAGGAAATACATTAGGAGATTACTGTAGGGGCCAGCGAAGAGATGCTGATAGCTTAGATTGATTAGGGAAATGTTGTCAAGAGGAGACAATGAAGATGGATTTGCGTGGACAGTGGAGGGAGAAATGTCAACATGGGGAGATGGATAGGCTGTGGATGGCCAGGCAAAGGGATGAGCCAATAATTCCCAGTTTGTTCAGAATAGGGTTTGGGTGGGGGGGCTGTGGAATGGAGAACACAGAGGAGGGGAAATACTAGACAGTGTGGGGAAAACAGAACTTCATTTCTAGAAATATTAAATTTTGAACTTCTGTGGCTGTCTCAGAGATAGGGTCTGGGTTGGAGATGTAAATTCACCAGGGGTCAGCATCTAGGCAGAATTTAAAGATTTTTTCTTCTTTTTTTCAAAGAAAATTCAGCTGACCCAAACTGGCACAGAAAGTAGAAAATGAGTTCTAAGCTGGAGATCTAAGAAATGTCTACATTTAAAAGTATGATAAAAGGAAACAGCCAAAGAGGTAGGGCAATAAAATAAAATAAAACGGAGACTGTGGGGCCTCAGAAGCTCAGGAAAAGCTCTTTCCGAAAGGAGGGAATGTTCCTTGGTGCAGAAAATCGCTGAGAGGTCAAGGAAGACAAGAATAGTAAAGAATCTTCTGGATTAAGGTCTGGAGAGCTCACAGGTGGCCTCCTGGGATGCTGGAGGAAGAAGCTAGAGAAGAACAAGTTAGCAAGGAAACTGGAAAGTAGGAGAGTTGACATCTCATGAATCTTTGCAAAGTTTGATCATGAAAGGAAGCAGATGGTCCAGTAGCTGTGGGGGTGGAGCTGGGCTCAAGGGAGGTTTCCTTTCATTGCTTTTTTTTTTTTTTTTTGAATATAGAAAAAAAGATTCTGAAGCCCATTAACAGCAATAGGATTAATTTATCTATGAAAAAGTGTTGAAGAGAAAAAAAGAGAATGAAGGTCTTGACAGGGCTAGAAGAGATGGGGCTCTGAACACAGGTAGAAAGAGGGGTCTTTGCCAGGTTCCCCTTGTGGGGAGAAAGGAGGGAAGAGGAGACGGGTGGAGAAGCAGGTAGGTCTGCAGAGTGGGTAAAGAAATCGGGAATGAGTTCTAGACTGACCAAGAGCTTCTGTTTCCTAAATGAAGTTTCAGCCAAGGTGAGCAGCTAAGAGCAAGAGGGAGAAGAGAGCAGACAGAAGTGGAAGACAGAACGCAGGAAAATATGCCATTATGTTTTGGATGGGGGGTGTCCCCAAGAGCTCCTGTGTTCATGTAGGAATGGTCAGAGGGGAAGGATTAGAGCACGAGAGCGGAAACCCAATCAGTCCACCCTCGTTTGCACAGAGAAGCTGGGTGGTAACTGGAGGCAGGTGAGCCACAGCTGGAGGAGATGGGACATTGGGAGCATGTCCTGGAAGGGTTCCTCTTTCCCTTGGTCCCCTTCGTCCTCTATCCCTTTCTCTTCTCCCTGGTTACCCTGAGGTTAGCTACTTTCTTCCACCCTGCTCTTTGGCCATGATGCCCTGCTTCACGTTGGCCCCACAACATTGGACTCTGCCACCTGTAGGATGAAGTATCTGAAACTATGAGCCCCCAATGAACTTCCCTTCCTCCAGTTGTTCAGGTCAGGCATTTTGGTCACAGTGATGCAAACCTGACTAAAGCATAAGTCATCTTGCATGAAAGAAAAGTAACCCACGATAGACAGAAAGGAAGGCTTTACCCCATGGAGATGCTGCAACAATGGTGGGGGAAAGAGATCAGTTCAATTCTAATGACAACCAGGACAAGTGGAGATTTATAGCCAGGGAACAAGTTGGGGTCAATGGATAGAAAATTCTTCAGAGGAAACAGGATAAAGGAGATTCAGACTAAACTGACTTGACAGGATTCTTGCTGCAGACAGGTCAGGGTGATAAGATGCAATATTAAAGGTAAGTATGAAGCCTTTGATTAGATACTCAGGGTGATCAAATAGCACGGGTGAGGGCTTTTTACTAAATTCATTCAGCATCATTATTGCTAAAATGGGGCTAAGTAGGTCAGGGACAGAGCCAGGGCTGAGCCTAGTTTTTAAAAAAGTTCAGAGGAGGCTGTCTAGAGTTTGGTCCAAGAAAGACTTTGTCACTTGTGGGGTGGAAATATGAGCTTACTAGGTAAATATAGAAGGGTTGTCAGGCAGGTTTGAGTGCCCATTTGAGCTTCATGATCTCAAATTTAAAATGAAACAAAATTCTGGATGCATGTTTGATTCCCGCCCCTGCCCAATGTAGTTTAGCTATTTGATACAGGGAGGTACAAGGTTGGGGTTTTGCCAAGAAAAACAAGGTGAATTAGATAAAGTGAACTGGGAGCTTTGGCTACAGCACAGCTATGGAATCCTGTCTGGGTAAACCAGACCCCCTCTGAAGTTAAAAGCAACTTCCTGATAACTGTTTTTCTGCATTCCATACTTCCTCCTGCTGAGGACAGACACCAAGGAAATAAAGACTGACATATTCTCTGGCTTGCTAAATCTACATGGATATCACCTGGTTTTTGCTTCTATAAATTTTAACTGTATCTTTGGGACCATGGAGAAGCCATCTAGCTGCTTCTCCCCAGTTCAATCAAACCGAGTGAAATTTATCTTTCCCTTTTCCATTGTTTGCCAACTTCTCATGCAGGTGGGTGGCAGCAGAACCAGCCAGCGGCAGGATCCAGACAGGTTCCCTTGGCTGGTCTGCCAGTGACATGGGGAAGGAGAGAAGTGAAGCCTTCCCTTTCTGTTCAGGAATGAGAATGGTTAGGGTCCATGAATTGGAGATCTTGATGAAGTTGAAGATTGTATAAATAAAGAGTAGAGTTGGGAGAAAGATGAAATCTGAAAATGAGATGTTGAAATTGAAATATCGGAGGGAGTGCAGTTTCCACCAGGGTAATGGCTGTGACCACATCCCTATTTCTCGTGGTCTGCAGTAGCCACAAGAGGGAAATGAATACTCTCTGTTTGCAGACTTCAGAAAGCTCCAAGGAAATATAGATGGGAGTCTGTGTGTCCTAGGGACACACTCCAGGGAAACAGGTCTCAGGGCCATGAGAACCAGTGAGAACCTCAATTCTAGAGTTGGGGGAAACACTAATGTGAAAAACAAAAATGAAAGAAAATTTGAAGGAATCAGTGTTGTCTTGACAGGGAGAGCTTCCCAGGAGCTTAATAAAGGTAGACATGAAAGGAAGAGGGAAAAGCACAACTCGCAGGAGGCAAAGAATAGGACAGCAGCACCTGTCAGGAGGGCAAAGACCAGATGAGTGGAGCTTTGTGAAAGTGTGACAAATAAAAAAGGCTTTGTAACCTCTGTCCTGAAAAACAGAAAGGGGTCAACTTGCTACTCTAGCAACTGAGGTTGCTCAATCGTGGGTGCAGGAGCTTTTATAGAGTCCCTACTGTGAGCTAGGTGTTGGACACCAGGAGGCCGGAGAGCACGAACCTCACTCACAAATAAAGATGATGAAAAATGTAAAAGTAGTAAGGAAAAAAAAAAAGAGAGAAAGAGAGAGAGAGAGAGCGAGCTCATGTATGATGGCATAATTTGGCATGAACATACTTTATATACAGAGATATGAAAAATAGTGCTGTGAATGGATAATTATGATTGTAATGCATTCCACTATTGTCATGTATGTAAGAAATAAAAATTAAAAAAAAATAAATGAGTGACTACTACAATTTCAGCCATTTAAAGCAATTTTCACACATTGAATCTTACTAGCAACTCCATGTGTGGACACTAATATTATTTCCATTTTCCCGGTGGGCCATCTGAGGCAAAGAGAGCTCAACTAAATTATTCAATAGTCTACGATTTATACAGAGGAGGCAAGGTTTGGTGAAAAGTATCAGGCTATGAAATTCATCAATCTCTTATTGGAAACTCTTGGACCCAGATATGTTTTAGAATTCAGAAATTTGTTGACCTTCGGGAATATAAGACAATGGATATAGTTATATTTCACAATATCCCTAGTATAGCCTGAGACAGTGGTTGTTATGGATTTATTGATTTTTCTTGAGAGAGAGAGAGAGAGAGAGAGAGAGAGAAATTTTTAATATTTATTTCTTTTTTAGCTTTTTCGGCAGACACAACATCTTTGTTTGTTTATGGTGCTGAGGATTGAACCCAGGCCGCATGCATGCCAGGCGAGCGCGTTACTGCTTGAGCCACATCCCCAGCCCCAAGACCATTACATTATAATATTCTAGCACTGTTAGCAGTATAGATATTGAGCAGTATAAAGGAGGGATATCTGATACATGAGAACTGGGGGGGGGGGTAGGGAAGAGGGTCAGAAAATAATTTCTGATGACACCTAACATTTTTTTTTTACTTTTTTATTGTTTCACTTTAATTATATGTGACAGTAGAATTCATTTTGATATAATTATACTAGCACAGAATATTAATCTTATTCTATTTAGGACCCCATTCTTATGGATATAAAAGATGAGAGATTCACTATGGTATATTCAAATAAGCACATAGGAAAATTATTTCTGATTCATTCTACTGTCTTACCATTTCCTTCATTCCTCTTTGTCGAATCTACTGAATATCTATTCTTTCCATCCCCTTTATTGTGGGTTAGCTTCCACATATCAGCAAAAACATTTGATCTTTGGTTATTTGATCCTGACTTATTTCACTTAGCATGATAGTCTCCAGATTCATCCATTTACTTGGGAATGTTATAATGTCATTCTTCTTTATGGATGAGTAATATTCCTTTGTGTGTGTATGTGTGTGTATCATAATTTCTTTATTCATTTATCTGTTGAACAGCACCTAGGTTGGTTTTATAACTTAGCTATTGTAAATTGAGCTGCTATAAACATTGATGTTTATTATAATAAACTATAATATTATAATAAACATCAATGTTTATTATAATACTATAATATCCTGATGTTTACTATAAAACACTATAATATACTGATTTTAAATTCTTTGGCTATAACTGAGAAGTGGAATAGTTGGCTCGAGTGGTGGTTTCAAACATTCCTAGTTTTCTGAGGAATCTCCACACTGCTTTCCAGGGGTTTTGCACTGATTTGCAGTCCCACCAGCAATGTGAGAGCTTGGCTTTTTCCCTACATCCTTACCAACATTTATTGTTATTTGTATTCTTATTAATTGCCAGTCTGACTGGAATGAGATAAAATCTCAGTGTAGTTTTAATTTGCAATTCTCTAATTGATAGAGATGTTGAACACTTTTTTCACATATTTGTTGACCATTTGTATTTCTTCTTCTAAGAAATGCTGTTGTGTCTTTGCCCATTTATTGATTGGGTTATTGGGTTTTGTTGTTGTTGTTGTTGTTGTTTTGGTATTAAGTTTTTTGAGTTCTTTAGATATCCTGGAAATTAACACTCTATCTGAGATGCAGGTAACAAAGATTTTCTCCCATTCTGTAGGCTTTCTCTTCATATTCTTTATTGTTTCCTTTCCCGTGAGAAGATTTTTAGTTTGATATCATCCCTTTTATTATTGATTTTATTTCTTGTGCTTTAGGAGTCTTGTTAAGGAAGTCAGTTCCTAAGATGACATGATGGAAAGTTGGGCCTACAATTTCTTCTAGTATGTGCATGATTTCTGGTCTAATTTCTAGGTCTTTGATCCACTTTGAGTTAACACTTTAATAATAATAAAAATGATGGAGAACACTGATGGAGACCTTCTAAGTGCCAGAATAGTACTATTCCAAATACTTTATACTTTAAAGAATATTCATCTACTCCTCTCAACAGCTCTATGAGACAAGTAATAACTCCGGTACCCAGGCCACAAATGAGGAAACTGAGGCACAAGGCAGCTAATAAACATGTTGTAGACTAAACAGTCATTGGGTGATACAGCCAGGATTTGAACCTAGGCAGACTAGCTCCCAAGTTCATATGCAAATTCACCACACTGCATATGGTATGTAAATACAGCTTTCCACATCAATCCCTCACCCTGCCCAGAAGACCTGAGCATATCAGGTCTCATTCCTTTACACGGCACAGTGCCCGCATCTTAGTAGGTGCAAAATAAATGGTTGCTGTCACTATTGCTATTACATAGACAATGTGCTAGAAATGGTGAGGAAGAGATCTAGAACAAAGGATCCCAGACAGAAAGAGAGAGAGAAAGAGTGCTCAGTGTGAGCAAAGGTATGGAAATCTGTGGCAGTGATCCCTATTGTCTTTCCATTTTTGCTACCAAGGAAGAAAATCTTCACATTGAAAGGGTTAGAACCAACAGGGGTTGCAAACTCAAAACACATCCTAGAACTGACCAGTAGCATAAATGTGTGAAAATAGTAGGCGAAGAAAATACAAAGAGCAGTTAGGATTGGAGAAACTGGAGAGCGGATGCCCAGCCTGCAGGCACTTGTTTTCAGAGTTTGTGAACATCAGTTTTGCATTCTTTGACTTCGATTTAGAAATGAGATGATATTTTTTTCAAAGGGCATTTAGGGGTTTTGAGAAAAATTCAAGTCTCAAGGAAAAATGATGATCCAGTGAGACCGATGTTGTTTTTTTCTTTTCTTTTCTTTTTTTTTGGTTCTCATTGTATAAATAGATCAATGAGAAAAAAAAATCAGAATATGGAATATTGGCAAACAATGTCCCCATACTGAGAAAAAGAAGAATCATTGGATTCCTGAACCTGCAAATCAATGAGTCTGACACCAATTTCTGGGGGAAATTCTACTAGAGATGATTAAATAGATAAGTTTTGAGCAATTAGCAAAGAAAGTAGAAATAATTAGAAGGAGCCTTAGATTCATAAAACATGAGTTATACCAGGCTAGGTTTATTTTCTTCTTTGAGCTTTCCCAGGTGGCAGAGCATTGTCTTAGACCTCTTGTGGACAAGATGGGAGCCCTTGGATGGATTTGTAGCTAAGAAACTTTGGTCTCTGTCTTCTCCCTTGAAGATGTCCCTTAAAGAGTATAAGGTGGAAATGAAGGAATACAGGCTACAAGTGACCATGAACAGAGAGAGCCTTTTGGGAGTGCACAAACAGATCCCTATGCCTCATCAAGAAGAATAATACGGAGTCTTGGCCAAGAGCTAAATGGGGATAGAAGGAGTAATGTGCGGAAGGAGATGGTGCAGGCAGACACACAGCAGACCCCGGTGGCGGCTGGGAGAATGCCTTCCTAGTGCATGGGGCACACTCAGAGGGCTCCTCCCTTGGTAAATCTCATCCAATCCCATAACCTTATTAATAAGGAAACTGAATATTGAAGGAGAAAGGTGATTTTACCCCGTGCCATAGTGTGTTAGGTGAAAACCAACAATGAATTTCTAGTTCCATGTTGTTTCCATGACTCTATAGCACAGTGAAGCTCATCTGGCTCCTTCCTCAGGGTCCTGGGAAGCAGAGGGAGATAATGTGAATTGTCCCACCAAATCCCATTGCCTTTCCTCAAAGCTAAAGGGTTCTAAGTGGAAAAAAAAGAAAAGAAAAGCCCATCCTCTCCAGGTTTGGAACCATATTTCAGCCCAAAGTGAGAAGTTCTTTTAAGTGTCAAGGAGCCACTATGAATGAAATTTTAAAGATTTGAATCGGCTTCATGAGGATGACTGAATTTGACTGGTTGATTTGTACTAAAAATCTCTTATTTTCCAGTGGAGAGTCCAGTCTATTAAACTGACAGAACTTGAAACCGAGTATGCAAATACTCTGCACCAATACATTAACCAGAGTCTGGTGTGCCGGTAAGCAGCAATTTTCAACCACGAAAGCATGCACATTCTCCTGTCATTTGTAGCAGCAGCCTCCACAGGGGGTCATTTTATAAACCACTTAAATACTTAGCGCACAAAAAAAAAATACTTCGTACAATGCTCCATGTCAGATAATTTTGACATGAACCATTTCCAGTCATGTTTTTCCCTAAGAGACCCCAAATAGCGTGCTTCTATAGGATGAAAAGCAAAATGTCACCTGAGCAGATCTAAGTGGCTCTACCAACTTTAGAATGGGAGGGAAAATGAGAATTAACCACACCCCTTTTATTTGTCTATTATCTTCTAAGGTTTTACTTGTTTTGTTAGTGCATTATGATTACACGTGATTCTAGGAAAATACTTTGTGAAATATTTGTGTATGTATATAACCTAATTGGGTGGATTTCTTTCCTTCTCCCCCTCCCTCCCCCTGATCCCTTTCCTCTGATCTCCTGGTCTCTCTTCTATTTTTAATAGATCCCTATTTTATGCCGTTTTTTTTTTCTCTTTAGCTTCCACATGAGAGAAGTACATATCTTTTATATGCCAGGCACCGATATCTCATCTTTTCCTCACAGCAATCTGTGAATTATTTTATTTATTAAACACACATGTGTCTGCATATTGATTTACCAGAAGAGATTGAAGTTGTCTCTGAAGCAGGTATAATATTGTAATTTTGCCAATAAAGAAACCAACATTCTAAGTTAATTGGTTTGCTCCAGGGAGCAGCTAGTAAGTGATGGGACCCAGAATCCTACATGGATTTGTTCCCATGAAAGCTCTGTGTGTTCCTCAGAAAGTGGTACCTTCTAGGTGGTATAAGGAATCTAGTTCAAGGAAAATGGACTTAAAAATTGACATAGCTTTGTGGCATCACTTTGGTATTTATATAAAATCCATATATTTTAAAGATGTCATTTTTTCTTTATTCTTTCTTTCAGCCAAGTCAATGAGGGCACTATTTTTTGGGGGGCGGGGGGATCAGGGATTGAATTCAGGGGCATTCAACCACTGAGCCACATCCCCAGCCCTATTTTGTATTTTATTTAGAGACAGGGTCTCACTGAGTTGCTTAGCGCCTTGCCATTGCTGAGGCTGGCTTTGAACTCATGATCCTCCTGTCTCAGCCTCCCCAGCTGCTGGGATTACAGATGTGTGCCACTGCACCCTGCAAGGGAACTATTTTGATACAATGAGGTGCAAAACTGGTCTGATCCTCGTCTTTTACTGGAGCAAGTGTGGCTAGAAAAGGAATAGGGGAAGGAAGAGAGAATCAGATCTCTGTGGGTACCAGTTTTTTTTTTTTTTTTAACCTGTAAAACAAAAGTCACTAAATAGATGATTTCTCCAGCCCTTCTGTCTCTGAGCTTACTTACTTTCTTGACTTTCTTCTCTTAGAAAACTTGAAATAGCTCCATATGGAGGCATATTCAGCAGTCACTGCAACATGAAATAAATTTGAGAAATTAAAAATTTGAACCTGAAGCAAACTTCTTGGGTTCCAGAAGACAAAGGCCTAGATTACAATACATTAAAAAAATGCATTTCTCCCTTGCTACCTTAGTCTTTCTGATTTGGAATAGAATCAAGGGTAGAAATAAGAACTAGGTGGGAAATTTGGATCTGCTTCTTGTAATTCTAATCCAATTACAAGAAGAAAATGCCAAATATATCTTCGAAAAACCCATCATTAAATTCTTTGCTCATTTTTATAAGCTTAAGAGTTTAGATAGTTTTGATGCAAATTCTAGACTCCTGGGTACCTTTCATTTTCAACCAACATGAGAAGTAAATATGCAAAACTTTTTAAGATCAAAAACTCCTCCTCAAGGACACTTAATTAGACTCATTGCTTTGCTTTGCTTTGCTTCATATTTTCCAAACGGAAGACCTGCTTTTGTGATATAACAAGACATATGCCTGACAAAGTTAGCACTCAAGGATTTATGGCAGGTATTATAATTAATTTTTTCACTCATTCATTCAATATTCAATATTTATAAAGTACCTACTATGTGCTAGGTATTTTAGTAAGTACTAGGAATACAACAGAGTGAAAAAGAGGCTCATGGAGCTTAGAGCTACTGGAGAAGCCATGAAAATCACAAAAGAAATGCTGATATTCTATAAGAAGGTATAGTAGGACAGCTAGTCAAGAAGGCCAGGGAAGAATCTTTGAAGAGAAGGTACTGGGATGAGATCTGAGGGACAGTATTACTTAAATAGGCAAAAACGAAGGACAAATTTTTGCAGGCAGGAGGAAAAGCATGTGCAAAGGCCCTGAGGTGAGAGAGCACATGCCGAGTATGAATTAAGAATAACTGCCCCAGAAAAAGCAAGGGGGAGACTTGATGTGAGATACACCTGCAGGTGCAGGAAAGAGCCAAACCACAGAATTCTTGGCTGACTAAGTAAAGAGCCCTTATCCTAAGAAAAGTGGGGAAGCCATTTAAGGGTTTTAAAAATTAGGAGAAGGAATGTGGCAGGTTGTTCACCTGAAATTATTACTCTAATTTTGATATTCTTTTAAGAATGGTTTTCAAGTTTTCTCCTCCTTAGTACCAATTCATATTTCCTTTTTTAAATATTTATATTTCAATTGTAGTTGAACACACTATCTTTATTTCATTTATGTATGTATGTATGTATGTGGTGCTGAGGATCAAACTCAGGGTTTTACACGTGTGAGGCAAGCGCTCTATTGCTGAGCCACAACCCCAGCCCCCAATTCATATTTCTGAGAGATTTTCTGTTGGGAACCTTCCAATTGGACCCAGATCCCCAAGTAAAGGGCAGCATTCGCTGCACTTGGATTTCACTTCGGACATGGGGGGTATGATCTAACTGCATGGTCACATGACCTAACTTGAAATACTGTTCGACTTGCAGAAAACCAGATAGAGTTACCTGACAGCATGGAGGTACTATACTTCTAGTTAGTTTATTACTCTTACTAAGAAGGAAAAGGACACACTTAAAAGTTAGGCACTGAATCCTTCAGATCTTAGGCTGTTTTAGTTCTCACTTTCCTTTTAAAACAAAGGCTGAAATGTTTATTTTAAGGTAAAATCTGTTTTTACTTATTTGATTATCATTGCAAAGAATAAAAAATAATGTATTGGTAATCAAACATTTGTTGAAAGAAAAATGATCAGAATAATTGTCTGACACATGAAAATACTTGTGTCAGCTCAATGTGAGCGGTGTTATTTTCTGAATGAAGCTAACAAGCATTACTGACATACCTTAAATACATGTTCAGGTTCAAGTGTGAGCTAGACATCAATAGGGTACTGACATGATAAGTTATTCCTGCACAAGCGTAAGGTAAAAAGCTACACAATTGATCTACCACCTGTAAGGCGGGCATCAGATGAAGACAGGACGTTACCTGGGTTTGATTTGGTTCTAGAAAGTAAAAGTCCAGCCAACAAAGAATAACACTGAAAAGCCTGATTTTGCAGGAAGCAGCCTGTGGCGGTGGGGAGAAGAGATTTGCATCCTGAGCCACCCCACAGCTAGGGAGATATTTAAAGGCTGAACCAAGTCCCATGTAATTCCCTGGTCCAAAAGAAAACTCCTGTTCAACGAATGCTGGATCATAATTCTTCTTCCCCTCAGAACCTTCTGGCAAACATTAGGGTACAGAAGAAAATCTCTGTTTCAAGATGAATCATCAGGAAGGAACGGGTAAGGATGCTAGGTAGAGATATTACAATAAAGAAAAATTTAAAAAGCACAATGATAGATGAAGAATACCCACCAGAAATTGTTTTTAAGAGCTTCAATGGGACAGATGGAACATGAAAATATATTTAACTCTGAATTAAATAATAATAATATGACAATTGTCTCTCGGAGGCAAGAACACAGCCTAACATGGGACCCCGGGAAAGAGATGGGTAGGAAACCCTAGGGGGTAAAACATGAGCTTCTGAGACCTGGGGGAAAGCAAAAGAAAAATAAAATTAAGAAACCAATATGAGTTAGAAGCAGCATAAGGAGATATAGACACTGCTAAAAGATACAAAGAACACAAATGTGGAAAAGTGTGAAAATCAAATGGAATGAAGGAAGCAAGAATGATAGTGAGCACCAGGAATGGTGGCACTTGCTTGTAATCCCAGCAGCCCAGGAGGCTGAGGCAGGAGGATCACAAGTTCAAAGTCAGCCTCAGCAACTTAATGAGGCGCTGCCTCAAAATAAAAAAAAAGGTCTGGGGATGGGGCTCAGTGGTTAAACATTAATTATACACACACACACAAACAAAAAATACAAATAAAATAAAATAAAATTAGTGAAATAATATCCTGCCTTTTCCAAAATCTAAAGTAGGACTAAGCTACTCCAGAAGATATTTTTATGTTAGATAATTCAAAGGAAATTTCAACAGTACAGGTTAGTGTGGGTGAACTGATGAGTTCTGGGTTAGAGTGCTTTTGTGTTTTGTTAGGTCTGGTTTTATTTTATTTCTGTGTTTAGCATCCAGGTCCCTTCATACCATCTCTTTCACCAGATGCTTCAGGACGAGCTGGTGGAGAGGTGGTGGAGAGGTGATGCAGGCTACGCAAATGGTGCACTCCTCCTCTCTCAACACAGTTACTCCAGATATGGACTCACAGCCAACGAAGGTTAGTCAGCAAGATGTAAGCCCTGAACTTTTGATTGATCTATTAAAAAAGGAGACTCTGTTATAATGGCCAGATGTTGCATGTAAGTCAGAGTCGATGGGGGTCATTATATGGACCTGAGAATATTCTCAGTGGAAGTACAGCTGAACAAGAAATCTTGACAACATTGGAGTCCTAGATCAACCCATGCCTGAGGGTCAGAAGCTATACCCTTGGACTTTTCGTTTCTATTCACTACATTTATTTTCCTTATGCCATCTTGTGGACAGTTTTACCTTACCCACAACTGAAGTCAGAAAACTTGTCCAATGTTACAACCCTCGACTTTTTGAAATCAGGGATTTGAATTTAAGATGATCTGACTCCAAAGTCCTTACTCTTCCTAGAACACCTTAATGTCAAGGCCTCCAATACAAAGAGAGAGGAAAGAAAGAAAGAGAGTCAGAGAGAGAGAGACAGCGCACACGCTGCACATATTGTTGAACAACATCACATAGGAGAAAAGATCAATAAGCAAAGGGGGAAAAAAGTCCCTGAACAGAGCTATTACAACCATTAAATGCAATAGTAGCATAGTGTTCAGGACCTGCAGGTTATTTTATGCACCGAGAGGTGCTCAGCTGCTGAATGTGTTGAAACCATCTTTTAGGTTTTTCTCTCACAGACTGTGACCAAAGACTTTTGAGTCTCAGGAAAAGGGTGAGGTTTCATCGACTGTTTCCTTCATGTTTTTCCCCAAGCCTCCGAAGAACAGAAACATAAGAGATAAGCTAATGAAATACAGTTAATAATTTAAGTTAGGACTCATTCTTTACAGGCAGGATTTCTTTTGACATTTGCGAAAAGGGAAAAAAATAAAAATGAACAAAAAACTTGCCCCAGGATTCCAAACTGTAGGTGGCATCAAAGGAACTAAAACCAAGAGGAAAGTTCCATTCATCAGCTTCCCGCTGGCCAACAATTTCTTGTGATAAGAGCCCGTGGAAGATCACTGTAAGACATGGTCAACCACTTTTTCATACTGTTTTCCCTGGTAGCAGTAGAATTGATTTTCTGAAACGTATTCTGGGGGCTTGGTACACTCTGAAGTGGTAGGCAAATGAAAGGGGTGATACTAATAATTGTTCTCATTACTGGAAAAATGTGACTTAGAGCAACGATTGAGTCTCATCTACTGGTGAGTTTGCCTTCCAAGAGACATTTGGCAGTGACATTTGGATTGGTATTATTGGTTGTCACAGTTGGCAGGTAACTCCAGGGGCAATAGTCTTCCAACAAAGCCGAAATGTAGAGGACGACCTCCCCACATCACAGACGTTCTGGACCCAAATGTAAGTAAGTAACAAGGTTGAAAAACCCTGGTCTCAAGGGAGTGTGCATTTGCTGATTGTGCGTGTGCATGCACGCATGTGTATCTATGGGTCACCTACTGGGTGCCTACTGGACCCCCAGCTTTCTGAGGCTGAACTGTCTATGCATCTGAGCTCAGCATTTTTCCAATCAAGATATCGTCGCCCACCCACAACTTCAGGCTGCCCTGACGAAAGGAAAACCAGATGTTTATGTTGAAAAGATGGTTTCGGTAGCATGGATAAGATTAGTTTCAAATCTAAGTCACTAAAATATCTCCAGGTGGGCTCTTTGGTAGCTGCAGTTTGGAGTAACCCGTTCTCCTCATTCTGGAAGTACTGTCACGTCTCGGGGACGTTTCTGTCCGATCCCCAGTGTTAGCACCTGTTCATCTGACAAGGATACAAACTCTCTCTAAGGCTCCATTGCCATGTGCTAATTTCCTGAGTCTTTCTGTCTCCCTCGTATGCGACGTCTCCACTCATCACCATTAATAGGTAAGCAATCTTCCAAACCACCTGTGGCCACACTTCAGCACATCTTGAGAGGCTCTTAGAAAATGCATTTTAAATAAACTCATTAGCAAAATAGGTATCATCAAATAACATGCTTAAAGGAAACCAATCCTAAAAAAAAAATAAAAATAAAGGAGTGGGTCCACTAGCAAAACTTTCCTCTTCTCTCATACACTTGAAAGTGCCTTCCTACAGGACTAGAGAGTCATTGTGGGAGGCTTCTCAATGTCATTGTCCCTTACTGAGACCCCATGAGGGAAATGATCAGCACAAGGATAAATTAGGGATTATTAATGACTTTCTAGTCATTCTGAATGTTCTGGCCTAGTTCTATATTTTTAGTGATAAATGTGGCTCAAACTTAACTATTTTTAAAAATTATTCAGAGGATGCTGCAGTAGAATTAAAATCTTTCTTTACCCAGCTCCTGTGGTTTCTCCCCTCTTTGGAAGACATCAGTATCAATAGTTCATCATCAATCCTTCCCTATACACAGCAATTTCACATCCACTCACTTAGCAAGTGTCTGTTGAGTGCCTACTGTGTGTTTGGCTGGTGGGGTTTTAATGGTGGACAGAACAGAACGGTCCCTGGACCGTTTGGACACCTTATCCTTCAGTGAAGGGAAGAGATGGAAAAAGAAATTTGTTTTTTATTCAAACAAATAAAAGAATTATGAATGGTGATCAGCCCAGAAAAGGGAACAAATACAGAGCTGGAATAGAGAATGCTGAGAGGTTTGACTAGCTGAAGAGATGGGAAAACACTCTCAGAGAAATTAAAATCTCAAGGACAAGTAAAGGCAAAAAAAAAAATGTGGAGGAAAGTTCTACAACTTATTTTCTTCACTTAAAATATAATTCATTCATAAAAATTCTCTCATAATTAATAATCAACTGAGTACCTTATCTGTGCCAGTCCTATGCCCTGAGGATAAAATTGTGAGCAGCAGCTCTGACTTCCTTGGCCTTGAAATCCAATGGTGGAAACGAGACACCCCTGTTTAATGTCCGTGGCTGCACAGGTTCCATAGTGTGATTCACTAATGTTTGTGCAGTCAGGCCCCCAGGGTAGACGATTTGATTTTCTAGGGTTTCACTCTTAGGATCAATGCCGCTGGACACATTTTTGTTCATACACGACTGTGCACATTTTTTGTAAATGCTAACATCATGTTTACTTCGTAACAGAACAATTATTAATGATCATTCAGAGAATTATCACACTCATATGAAGATATGTACGTTTCTTATCATTTATGCTTGTAAACAGCATAGGTACATTGAGAAATCTGTCCAAGGTTGTAAGATGGTAAGTAGCAGACGGTCAGTGTATGGACAGAAATACAGATGGTCTGATGCCAGAATCTGCTCTACACCTCCCAAGAAATAGAGTTCTACATGTTGTTTTCTGGTTATTTAAGATATTTAAGGTGTGTGTGTGTGTGTGTGTGTGTGTGTGTGTGTGTTTTAAAATTTAAAAGAAAATTTAAAATATATTTTAACCTTTTTTGTAACTTGGGTTCATTAGTTAAATCAATAAGGAAGCATAAAACAAGTAGAAAAATGTCATTGTCATGAGTCTGAATTGAGCATTCTATTAAAAAAAAAAAGGTCTATGAAATATTCTTGTCTTCCACTCTCTTGATGTTCTCCTGGGCTGACTCCTGAAAGAGGTGCAGATCAGTTATAGACAGACTTCACCAGCTGCCAGCAAGAAATGGATTTTTGTAAGGCTTCTGGGGTCTCGGTCTTCACTACAAACGGTTTACCATTACCCTACAGAGAGACTTCCAAGTTGTCTTCTTGTTCTCCAGGAAGCACAAGCAGCCAGAACAGTAGCCCAAGGAATCCTCTTACAACACAGGTTAGTGTCCCAAGTCCTCAGATTCAGGGCATCCCCTGGGAGTTCTGATACATTGCAAGGAGTGCCACATATCAGAGTTTGGGGACACAGGCTCTCGAGCCAGGTTGCCTGAGATCACATAGTATGTATGACCTTGTGCAAGTGACTTATCTGTGTGTTGGTTTCCATGTGTGCAAAATGAGGATCTTATTAGGATTTAACTACGTTAAGTCTTTACCAGTGATTGTGAGTATATTATTTAATATCTTTAAAGCACTTAGGACAATGTGCTAGAGTTAGCACTTGATAAATATGATTGGTTACTACATTATAGAGGAACCTTTAGGCCTCTTACAATTTCTAAGTTTCCAAACAAGTACCAATAGATACTATCAGAGAATAAATGTAAGTGGACATAGGAAAACCTCAGTGGGCCAGTTATTTTCAGTTTTCTATAGCTATCAGAATTAGGGTGATATTTTTCCTTTTCTGTTTTCCTGTGTTTCCTAAGTGAATATGTATTATTCAAAAAAAAAGTCATAAAAAAGCAGCAATCTATTTGTTAAACAATTATGTTTTTTCACCAATTCAAGTGGATGAGAGTTAACTGAATGACTAAGCCCAGATTCTAAAAATAGATGTTGCCAGTATTATTCATAGTTTCTTTCTTTTTTTTTTTTTTTTGGCTGGGGGTGATGTACCAGGGATTGAACTCAGGGGCACTCGACCACTGAGCCACATCCCCAGCCCTTTTTTGTATTTTATTTACAGACAGGTTCTCCCTGAGTTGCTTAGGGCCACATTATTGCTGAGGCTGGCTTTGAACTTGCAATCCTCCTGCCTCAGCCTCCCGAGCCTCTGGGATTATAGGCGTGCACCACCGTGCCTGGCTCATAGTTTCTTAATTCTTCGTTAATTGCCTTACCTTCACCATTAGCAGTCACTGTTTGTGATCATGACTATTACCACCATTGGTCTCATTATCAAATGCTTTCACTAGTGCTGATGCCTTAGAGAAGCAGGGCAGTTTTAATGTTAATCATATCATTCTGGCACTCAGTTTCCTCATTTGTCCTGTGGGGTCAATGAGAGCTGCTCTACTAATACCAACATTTTGTAAGAGAATAAAATAATACAAAATAGTACAAAGAATACAAAATATTGCAAAGAATGAAACAGACATGGAGGCATATACTTGGAAAAAAATTCTCTTATGAATTTCATATCATCTTAATCTACAAGGTAGAAAAGAGCTCTTACTCTTCTTGAGGAATAAGGAAAGGAAGACAGAGCGTTTACGATGGTTTCTGGACTCACACATTGGATAGTGGTAGAGACTAAACTAAAACTCAGGGGCTTGATGCCCAATTAGTTCTCAGTGGTATCTTGGTTCAGCATTTATCTGCCTTCATCCAAAGAAATCCTCCTTCAGCAACTGACGGTTTCTAGACCTCTACTGATTGCAGTCCTACGTCACAGGCAGTCTTGGAACCCTGGGGAAATTTTAGATCCATTTAGAGATGAGGTGAAGGCTCAATGACCTTTTCAGTCCAATAGTGCTAAAAAAAAATGCTGAAAAGGTTTGGAAAGCATGGGGAAAAACAAGAACAGATTATATTTGTTGATTATCTCCCTGCTAATTCCACCCCTCAAATCTACTTGAAAAATCAGGGTTCTAAATATTATGGAGAAAGACTATTAGTGATGTTGGGTTCTTCTGCCTTATTTTCTTTTGACAAAATAAACAGAGGATGGGATAAGATAATGCAAAATAAGATACAAAACTGGAGAGAGAGATACAAATAGGTAAATTGACTGAAAAACAAATACAGTGAAAACTTAATATTGCACCTTTAATTAAAAGAGGAGACCCCAAATGTTGATGGTTAGTTGGCATTTGGCTAGTCTTAGTTTCCAGAAAGTGAAATAATGAGTGATTGTTTTGATTACTTTTTAAGGAATTCTTCAGATTTTCTACAATCAGCATAAATTGGGCTTATGGTCATTACTGGCACTACGTAGATAATAATGGAAGTTGAGGTTGTTTGTTCTGGAACTAGGAGGAAGAGGTGGCAGGAGGGATAGAGCCGAACCTTCAGGCCTTGGCCCTCTTGTTTAACCCAACCCCTTGGACCCATCATTGAATCTATGGTTTAATCCACCTTCTTGGTGACTCAAATAAACCAAGGCCTATGCAGTTCAACCTGTGGAGTAATTCTGGTCCAAGGGAGACACAAAAGGGCAATTTTCTGAGAGCTTCTGGAGAAGAAGGTAGTGTGTTCTTTTTGAGAGAGTGGACTTTCTCTTTTGATCAGGTTGGTATGATATTTAGTTAGAAAGCCTAACATGCCAGTGTGTCCTGCCACCACCGAGCAGTTAGCCTTAGGATGAAGCTGACCATATGGAAAGATGGGAAAGAAAGGGGTCTTTGTGACATGGATGAGCAGCTGAATCCAGCCAACCCTGAAACCCAGCATGCTGCTAGACCTCCTGATTATAGACACCAACAGAGCTTCTTCCATGGCCGAAGCCAGTTTCCACTTTCTGTGAAGAGTCAGACACACGTATGAACAGAGAGCTCCCCTGCTAGTCCCTCAAATTTATAAATAAGTGCTTTATCAAGAGGAACTTCCCAATTGAATTTCTTCTGCCTTATTTTCTTTTGACAAAATAAATAGAGGATGGGATGGAATAATCTCTATGACTACTTGCCAGATCTAAAAATGTATGCTTCTTTGAAAATTCCAACTATAATTACATGAGATTTTTTGAATTTCAGATATTCAAACTGAAGCTTCAGGTGTTTTGTGAAACTACTTGCTTTATGACAAACTCTCTCAATTTAGAGAAAATTCTGCCAGTTGTGATTTGATGCATATTGCAACATTCAAAAGTGGAGAAAATAAACTATAATTCTAGCAAGAGGGAAGGAAAATGTAGACAAAGCTCATTAGCCTTGTCAGATATTTGATAAATAATTATAAACCAACTTCAGAAAGATATGTGCATAAACCCAAACTTTGATCTCCTAGGGAAACAACTGTTCTTATAACAGTTTAATCATACTTAATGTATCTTCAAGTTTGGAACATATGACAAACTGAAATAGTCTTTCGATTCTGCTAGAATCTGGATTATTTTCCACCTGACAATTAATTAATGTGCAGATTCTACCATGCACCACATTTAAATGATGGGATAAATAGCATATAAGATGGGTACCAATAAACAAAATTTGTGTCACACACTGAATGTAATCTTTTCAACATTAATGCTGCTGGTTAGACTGTGGAAAGATTAAGTACAACAAAGAAATATGCTCATTGGCTCTTAATGATCGTGAAAGACAGATACCATAGCTTTAAATTGCTTTTCAAAGTCTGGATTCTATTTTTATAATCAATGCTGCAACTAAACATTCATCATTATGAAGACAAATCCTCTAAGTCATACACATATTTCTGTCTCCCTGTGACAGACATTGATTTAGAAAGGAAAGACTAGATCCAACCTCCAGGAAACAGCTGGTCTCCTTAGATAAGGAAATCATTGAACTGGCTTTTAATATTGTAAGAAGAAAAGGAGAAAGAAAGGGAAAAAAAAGAGAGATTTACGTAGGAACAGACAACAAAAGTCGGGACCACCTACATGAGAGAACACAATTATAATACACAGAACATAACTTAATTATCACATTTCTTGGTAGCTGGCTCTAAACTAGAGACTCTGCTTTCTCCCAGACCTGAACTGGCTGCTTTGCTATTGATAGCAAAATAAGACATTCTGAGAAAAATCCAATGGTATGAAAGGGTTAAAATAAAATGGCTGAAATCCTGCATGGTAACAAAGTGGCTGTACCTGGTCGGCCACTCTTAAAAGCATAGGTAATGTGAAAAGCTTGAAGAAAGTGAAATTATCCAAGAAAATGCCTTATTTCCCTCTTAAATTAACAGGCCCATGTGGCACAATGATTAAATACATACAGATGTACCAGACGATCAGAATGTATGTAAATTTCCCTAGGTAATCATCGATGGAGCACTATTTGCCCAAACTTCACAAGTTTTAGAAATGAAGGCACATTTTTATTTTGGTTGCCAGCAATGTCCCCCTTTTTAAAAAATTTAAATCAGATCCTCCTTTATCCCAGGTGCCTTGGTAGAAGTCTCTACCAGAACCCGCAGAATATCAAAATGAAAAGAAAAAAACATATCATCTCATCTAGATTTGAAACTAAAAAGCACCTTAAAAATGAAAATGTGCTTTATGAAAGATCATTACAAGACTCTCAGCTTTGTCTTAATGGTAGATGTCTTTGGTCAGCAATTTTAAGGAACTAGACAACTTGCAACTAATTTCCCTTTCCTAAATCTGTAAAATACTTTGAGCCTCTGAGAAAGAGGAGATCCACTAAGTCAATGAAAGGAGATACTGAGAAAATTTTAACTAGCCCATCAATGGCTCCTCATCCTGCACAAACTACCAGAAAGCAGGTGTCTGTGTTGTACGTGTGCAGTATACATTTCATTTCCTTGTAACTAAAAGTGGTTTTAGGCAATGTACTCCTAGGATTTCACAAGCAAATTGCTAATTTTCAATTAGCACAGGTCCTGCATGGAGGAGTTCACCGGCATGGATAATACAAACCTGAAGGCAATCCCCAAATCCTTATTTGGGGAGATTTAAAATGCATTATATGATTTAAAAAATAGATTTTACTTCCTAGTTATATTTACCCTTCCCTAATATGACATCAGGTTCTCTTTGGAAGGGCACACATCAATGGTAGCCTCTGAACATTTTAATGGCTCGGGAAACCTCCCTGCTATTAAAAAATAATAAGTATTATGAATAAACACAAATGCTTAACATGGATTTTTATAGAGAATTACAAATGTGCACTCTACCACTGTGTTTTATTGAAAACAAATAACATTAGAATGCATTATTAGTGATAGAGTAGTAATGAAATTATCCATAATCCTACCATGCAAATACAATTACTGTATTTGCATTCAAAATTGCAGATCACCTTCTGTGTGCATTCTTAATTCTTATACTTGCTTTTTTTTTTTTTCCTTTAAAGGGAGAAACCCAAAGACAGAGCATGGAAGGGGATAATAAGAATAGAAAAGAAGTCACAGATGATAAAGGACGCCCACAGAGAAGGAAAAGGAGGGGGACATAGACAAGACACTGGGTAGAAAGGAGACCAAGAAATGAAGAATGTTGGGAGAAACAGAATTAGAAGAAAAATCAAGGAAACAAGGGTCAAGTGAAATTCCCTCAAAGAGGCTTATAAAAGACCTCTCTTGATATTAAAAAATAAAAAAAAATCTAGAGGTGGACAGAAGCAAGGTTGGTATGAGGTCATTAGCTTTCTCTTCCCACTATCCCAGCACATGGCTTCAACCTTGAAGTCACATCATCAGGTGACAGCAGCAACAATCCCACCCAAGGTATAAAGCATGGAGGAGGAGGAGGAGGAGGAGGAGGAAGAAGAGCAGGGCAGAGAAGAATCCAGCTGGACTGGCTCATTCAGTGGTCTGCTGAGACTCCTACAAGCATCTTCTGCTACCCGGCCAGACCAGTACATTTTCACAGGGGCATATGTAGCTGCAAAACAGTCCAGGGGTTGTGGTCTAAAACTGAGTGGTGAAGTGTGCAGAGGCCTATCCCACACAGCAAGGGAGAAATGAACAACTGCTGCTACACCGAAAATTTTTCATTTAGCTACAGAATTGCCTGCACTGGAAAACAGCAATCTAGACCCAGATGAAATCCTGGCTCAGCCCTATGAGCCCTATGACCTCCTGCAAGATTCCGTGTTCAGTTATTATGAGGATTAAATGAATCAATACATGCAAAGCACTCAAAACACTGCCTGGCACATGGGAGATACTGAGGCTATGCTAATTAGTAAATTTATTTTCAACTGCTAGTTTTTTAAAAAATGATTTTTTTTTACTTCCTGGTATTCTGTATATCTTAAATATACATAGAAAACAACATTGATTTTTATAAAGTTTCCTGGTGATTTTAGCTGTGCTGGTCTATCTGGGAAGAATCTTCTAAAAGTTCCTTGAAATTCAAACTTTGACAAGTTTTTAAATTCTTGCCAATGGTCAAGTTGTATGGTTCTGTGACTGCCTGTTCTTTTTGATTTTGAGAGATTAGATAGGGAGGCCCACTCCTTAATACCCAAAGGTTGTGTAACGTTTAAAAACTGCTTTATTTCATGTTGCTGATTCTTTTATTTTTAATGTCAAATTTGCTTTCTTTGTAACTGAGTTTGGGTTTACTGGAAATAATGCTAAGAAGGGGCAAGAGGAGATGGAAATAAGGGGGAGATCTTATGCAAAGATTAGAATGGTTAACCACTGGTAATAAATCCTGAACTATTCTTATGAACCATAAGCCACTGACCAGTAGCCCTGCTGTGGTCCTTTGCCTCTGGTCAGACCCACACTTAACCTAAGCAAGCAATGATACCAGCAGCGATTTGCTTAGTAAATGGGTTTACAGAGACCTCTTGGTAAGGTCTTGTTCTGTTCCCATTTCAACCACAAGAAAATCTCAAGTTCAGGAATATGAGACAACTAGTTTGAAATTTCAAAACAGCGAATGGCTGAATCCAGACACAAATTCCACATAGCCTCTTCAAATCTATCCCACCTTATTTAGAACTTTATCGATTCCATTAAACTCTGAAAAATGGATGTGAAGGGGACGGAGCGGCCTCAGAGAGGCGTGCAGCCCGTGGAGGACAACCTTATCTCTGACCAAAGGATGAGCATCTGGTCTTCTCTGATGGCCTGGAGGGAACGTGTTATTTTTGTCAGGTTGTGAGGGGACAGATGAATCTTTCTGAGTGCAGAACTGGTTTGTCAATAGCTTCAGTGGGCATTTGATACTCTGTGTTGATATGCATAGCAGAGGGTTTGTCAGGGAGGACTGGGGATTTTGTTTGTTGGGGCTCAAGGAATAGCATTTATTTTACTGCTATATCATATGAGGGAGGAAGAGAGAGGGAGGGGGAGAGAGGGGGGAGAGAGAGAGAGAGAGAGAGAAGAGAGAGAAAGAGAGAGGGGAGGCAGTGTGTGTGTGTGTGTATGTGTGTGTGTGTGTGTGTGTGCATGCGTGCGTGTGCATGTTTGGGGCACCCAGGAGAGGAGATTTGAAGCAGATGGCAGCGAGGTTGGCAGGACATCTAAGGCATGATACTTGAAGGGAGCACTTTTAAGTCTTTCTCACAGAAGGTGTGATCAGGTGTAACAGCAGAAGAGCCAGAGTCCTGAAGGACTGCAGGGCTACAGGCAGCAGCAGGATGGCTTTAGGACATGGATACTGAGCAAATATTTCCAATCAAATCTCTAAGGAAAAGGATTCCATTGATCAGGAAATGCAGGAGTATTATAGCCTCACATTTTCAAAAATTTTGTACTGAGGCCCTACTATGCTACACCAAACTGTGAAAATCGGCAGACTTGGTTGGCATTAGGTTTTCAAAAATGCTAGACTTGGGAATATCAGAGCTCTGGGTCTCCTGGGTGACGGTGGTTCTTGAACTTCGGTTGCTTAATATTGAGAAATATTAATGACACATTAATTTCTCTATAGAAAATGGCTTATCTATAAGTGATATGCAGGTATGCACTGAGCTGCGGTGATTAGGGTCCCTTTGAGTTGTCCCAAACAAGTGTGCATAGGGGGCAGGGAAGATCAAAGGGTTAAACTGTCAGAAAAGCCCCTCTGCCTTTTGAAAAAGCAACAAAGTTATAGCAACAAAAATCATGTAATCCATCCATCTTCCACATGTGCTCACAGTGCCAATGCCTGTTGTAAGTGCTTTGCATGCCTTACCCAATTTGATCCTCATCACATCACTTTAAATGACGAACCAATCAATAAGTACCCACCAATGTAAACCCTGTTGGATAGATGAGAAGACTGTAGTGCAGATTGGGTAGATAATTTGCCCTATGTTACACAGCAAGTAAGGGTAGAACTGGGATATTTTTTTTAAATTTATTTTTTAGTTTTCGGCAGACACAACATCTTTGTTTGTATGTGGTGCTGAGGATCGAACCCGGGCCGCATGCATGCCAGGCGAGCGCGCTACTGCTTGAGCCACATCCCCAGCCCTAGAACTGGGATTTGAATCAAGCACAAAGAGAACTGGAATAAATCACATGTCAAGCCTCAATCTCACTGGTCTCTCCAGAAATCTGGGGAAGAGGGTAGCAGTTAATGTTTTCCCTTCACCCTCTGGCTCTAATTACATGCTTTGGCTGAATTACTCACCTTTCACACTCTCTTCTCATCCCCCATATATCGTTCCCATTCTGTACCATAGATGTGTTGCACAAATCCTTTTCCTTAAAGGAAAATATATATGTGCAGGGGCAACTACATACATCTGTAATTCCAGCAACTCTAGAGGTTGAGGCAGGAGGATTACAAGTTCAAGATCTGCCTTAGCAATTTAACAAGACCCTCAGGATCCACACCTATAATCCCAGAGGCTCTGAAGGCTGAGGCAGGAAGCCTCAGCAACTCCTGAGGCCCTAAGCAACTGAGTGAGACCCTGTCTCCAAATGAAAAATAAGGAGGGCTGAAGAAGGGTGGAGCTCAGTGGTCGAGCACTGAGTTCAATCCCAAGTACCGAAAAAACAAACAAACAAACCTAGGATTATAAATGAGCAATTGGAGGTGGGGTGTTGAGCTATGCAGTAGTGTACACTATAGAGAAATCAAGAAGAATTAGGCTTTTCTGTTGAAGTCACTTAGAATTTACTGAAGATGAGAACCATCAATCCAGATGTATCTGGGCTACTTTAAAAAAAAAATAACCTCTAAGGCAACTCAACTTTGAGAATGATTTGGTGAGCTGGGTGTAGTGGGCATGTCTGTAATCCCAGTGACTAGGGAGGCTGAAGCAGGAGGATGGCAAGTTCAAAGCTAGCCTTGGGAACTTAGTGAAACCCTGTCTCAAAATCAAAAGGGTTGGGATGAGGCTCAGTGGTTAAGCATCCCTGGATTCAATCCCCAGGACTGAAAGAAGACTCTCACTAACTTACCAAGACCCTGCTCGTACCTCATACACATACACACACACACACATACACATACACACACACACACACACACACACACACACATCATCATCATCATCATCATCATCATCATGTTTATGAATCCCAATAGGAGCAGGAAAATTTTTAAAGAAATCTTCAAACAAAAATTAGATTTATAAGTAGAATCAACTTTTTAACCCTGCTAAGCTTAAAATTAGGAGCCCTAACTACAAAACAGTGTTCCAAATCTGGTAATAAAAATGTATTACATTTGGCCAGCATAACTTTTTTAAAATATGAACTCAAATCCAGATGGGGCAAGCACTCTACAGCTCAGCCCAGACCCATCTCTCCCTGCTGCTTCCATTCATTTGCATTGCCATTCTGGGCTGTGAAAGCATTTCTACCTGTCACTCTAATAACAACTTATCCTCACTAAGCCAATTTAATGCATGGTTGTCAGCTCTCAGAGACCAGAGTTGCAAACCAGAGAACAGGATGTGGGGTTTGAGATATCCAGAGTCCAGTGTCAATTTTATCCATATTTCTAGAGCTGGAAAAAAAAATAACACTGCTCAAGTGAGGTGAAATAATAGAGCTAAAAAAATGAGAAAAAATAAAATAAAAATCTCCCTAAATAAATTGGCAGCATCTGAAAACCCATAAGGCTTTTCCTCAAAAAAACAAGACAGTACACAATTTAGCACATGCTCTTAGACTAGGGAAAGAGGCCACAAATGTATGCAGATAAAAGCTAGTTTCCTGGGAAAGAGAAATTCAGGAAAGAAAAGATAGTTAGAATTAGAATTTTAAAGTAAGTGGAACCTTTGGAGGACACAAACCAGTAGATTTTAAAAAGGTCATATTAGGCAAGATAACAGCCTCCTCCAGATCTCTCTCAAGTTCCCTGCAAGTCTCTGGTAGTGGTCACTCTCATTCAATCATTTATGCATTCAAAACATTTGTTAGCATCCATCCAAGACTTGCTCTGCTGAGTCCTTGGACTGTATCACAAAACACCATAAAAACCCCCCTTGTCTAGTAGGAAAAAGCCAGACCACAAGCAAGCATACAAATCATGTAATAGTTTACAAAAGTGCTAAGTACTCTAAAGAAGGAGGAGTGCAGCCGGGTATGGAGACACACGCCTGCAGTCCCAGCAGCTCAGGAGGCTGAGTTCAAAGCCAACTTCAAAGCCAGCCTCAGCAATTTAGAGAGGCCCTAAACAACTTAGCAAGACCTTGTCTCAAAAAAACAAAAAAAGGCTGGGAATGAGCACCTCTAGGTTCAACCCTGGTACCAAAAAGATGAAAAGAACTAGGCGTGCAAGAGCCACTTTGGAATTTACTAAGGGTTTTGAGAGAATGAGGGAGTTTATATTTTAGAAAAACACTCAAAATTCAATATTTGGTCATCTGTCCTTCAAATGACCCTCCTTTCTGCTGCTCAAAGTCCAGTCACTGCTAGACTCTAAGCCTTCCTTGCAGGCCCTCCCATGCATCAGGTATCTACATTAACTTAGTTCTCTTATTCTCACTTTCCCAGGTCCTAGACACTCAGGTTTCACCTTTCAACCCCATTGGTATTTATCAAGTTATTTTCCTTACCCAGCCCAGAAATGTCTAGCAAATTACCAAACCTTCCTGCACATACAATTGTTCTCTCCAAGGCCTTCCTCTGTCCAGCGTGGTTCCTAGTGTCTATGCTGAGCCTTTGTGTTCTGTCTGAAAAACCCCCTGCAATGAGGCCATTACTTCCTGGGGTCCTGTTTGCCCAGTGACTTCTTTCACTCAAACAGCAAGAACTTTGCCTAATGATATTTTAACACAAAATGCGAGAAAGATTTCCACATTCCATTTTTGCTAAGGGCATAAAATGTATGAATCCTGGAACCAGCTATAGGAGCTGTTATTGGAGGAAAAAAAATGACTTTCCTTTAAAGAAAAAAAAAGAAAGAAAAGAAAAAGAAAAAGTTTCACTTTAGGAAGAATTGTTCACCAATGCAACCGTTCAGCTAAGAGTTTGAACAAGTCATTTTAGTTGTGGATGCTAAGGATAATGAACCACTTCTCTTTTGCTGATCACTGGAAATGGCCAAATCATTATGGATCTCGGTGGTAGCTAATGGTCTAAGACAACAGGGTTTGGCAAATGAGTATTTTATAGCTCAGTGGCTCTTGGAATGCAGGCTAGACCATTCAGGTATTTAAGTGTTATCCAAGGCCTCTTCAATTGAGCAAATGGGTCTATAATAATTAAAATACTGTAAACAGGGTGACACAGTTCCTGAGTTTTCAAAGAAATCTTCTTTATTCCTGCAGAAAGGAAATGAGCTGTTGCCTTGTTAGGAATGCACTAGAAGCATCCTGACAAGCTGGTGAAGGAACCTTACTTGTGAGCGCTAGGCCCCTCGGCTGCCCTTCACTGCAGCTCCCCAGAAGTGTCCCCAATGGGGGCAGGCCAGGTGACAGCAGCTGGGGTCTCCCAAATGCTCCTTTCTGAGGCTTCCTATTGCAAAGAATATCCTGCTCAGTTTCTGAGTCCTATTTCACCCACATGCTACCCTCTCACTAGAATTCAACGCACTGGGGAAATAAATAGTAGCTTCTGACTTCAAAATGATCAGAGGCATTTATTCCACCTATGGAAAAGCCTTCTTCTCTCTGCCTTTTGGTGGATATTTCATTTTCACAGGAGAAATGTGAAGCACATTGCTTCTGGATAAAGAGACTATCTAAGAAAGCAATCTTGATCCATAATGCTCTAAATTCTGGGCAGCAAATAGTCAGTGAGGGAGAATTTCTTTTGCTTCAAAAAAAAAATACAAAAAAATGTAAAAAAAAAATTTTTAAAAAGTTATATTATAACAAAAGTTATATAATAATATAACAAAAGTTATATAATAATATAACAAAAGATATATAATAATATAACAAAAGTTATATTATTAATTCCAGCCCTGCAATATTTTGGTTGACCTTTTGCTAAGGAGAGATGAGAACCCTGAACCAAAGCATAACAAAATGGCATGGAAAGAAGGCCGGGCGTGAGGTCAGGTGATAGCTTGTTGAAGTTTAATTAGATGTAGCTCTGAGGTTTGAGAGAAGCTACCTGAGTAACCACAATAAATTGGCTTACAGGAAATAGAAAAAAAAAATCCTTGCAGGGACTCTTTCAAAAAGATATGACCTAAATAATAAAGGATGAGGGTGATTTTTGATGGACTGTTTGGGGAATGTCATCTCCTAAGGGATAGGGTTCGTGTCTTTTTTCATTAATTCCAGAGTTCAACTAGCCTAGGGCACTTAGCTGATAAAGATTTAAACCATTCATAGAATCAGGATGAAGTATGCTCCAAAGGACATAAAGCCCTCTGCCCATGTATATTAACTATGAGCCATATATTAAAAAGTAGTTCCTATCTCTTTTTTTTTCCTCAGAAGAATCCAGAACAAGATATTCCAAAAATTTCCTTAAAGGCAAGAAGTTCTTCCTAATATTTCATTAGAAACCCTCTTAATCTGTCAAATGTAGGAGCAGAGAACAGTTGCTTCCAATCACTCCAGTAACTTTGCTGGACTCCCACGAAGACAGTGATTAAGGCCTTCCTCTCCCCAGGGTCTACAGCCCCAGAGAAAAACCTAGGTCTGCAGTGCTTCTTCACCACACTGTTCCTCAAACCATTAATAACATTTAAAAAATGATGCCTTAGAGCCTTCCCACAAGTTCTCCTCAACACCCTTCCATGATTAGATTTATGCTTCCGAAAAGCAGTGGCTTTTAAACATCCTTCCCCTCTTAATTTTAGAGAATCTTTCCTTCTGGAGAGCAAGTGCTCTTGTCCTTGACAAGAGTGACAAACTGTCCCAGTTTGCAGGGAACTAAAGAAGTCTCCAAGACATAGGACTTTCAATGCTAAAATCAGGAGAGTTCAAAACTGACTGGAAGGAGCTGGTCATCCTACAGATCTAAGCCCAGCCTGCTCCTGTGGGTAGAGACTATGGGAGGGGCCCCTGAGCACTATTCCTCTTCTGCCACCTCTGCCATTGGGGTGGTTTATGAACCACTTCCTAGAGCTCCCAAGGCTCCAAGGAACTCAGAGCATATTCCAAGGAATATCTGGAAGAGTGTCAGGTACTGAGCAGAGTGCTTCAGAAGCTGCAGCACTGCCATTTGGAGCAGGGCAGTTCTTGGTTGTGTGGCGCTGCTCCGTGAGTTATGTTTGCAGCAGCCTGGGCCCTACCCACCTGAGGCCAGTAGCAACATCCCAGAGGTGACATTCTCCCAACATCTCTGGATCCTGTCAAATCTCCCCACTGTGCTCTTGAGAGCCACTGATATACAAAGTAATAATCCTCTCCTCCTTCTCAGGGTGCAGCTCACCAAGTGGGCCATAAAATCAATGTAGTGGGGCACACCAGCACTGGAAGAAAGAGTGAAGAGGAATGGAATAGGGTAGGGTAGGGTGGCATGGAATGGAGTAAAAGAGGAGAAGAGGAGAGAGGGGAAGAGAGAAAAAAGTCTCATGCAGTAAGGGTATTATTTTGTCAAACTTTTGCTCTAGATTGAAACATATGTGAGGGGCATATTCTAGGTCACAAAATAAAATTATTTTTTATCATGAATAGTGCTCATTAAACTTTGGAAATGCTATGCTAGTCCCCATCCATCAGATTGGCACATATATTAAAATCCACGTTAAGATACCTCTATGTATGGCCTCTACCATCCGCCCACCTAGACTCTGGTACCTAGTTATCCCTCTTTTGCCCAAACAACTCCATAAGTAGCTTAAATGATCCTACACAAATTACCCCTGACATTTATCCTTTTTTGTATGTATTAACTGCTTCAAATTTTTAACATCATCTCAAACTCGATTTAAGTGCAGGAAAGCAAGTGTCATTGACATATTTAACATGGACCCGCTACTTTTCCACTGTTTTGACTTGCTCACGGTCATTGTGTCGGCTGTGGGTGAAATTATCTCTGCAGCATCATTCTTGTGTGTCCCCTTGAGTTCTGGGGATGCAGAAGGTGCTCAACCCCAAGCCATTTCTCACTCTGAGCTTCATTTCACTGCCTTTCTCCAAGCGGGCTGCTGCTGGGGGGAGTCTGTCCCTCCGCAGGGTTTTGCTTTAAATCAAGGTTGTTCAGCATGTAGCTGACTTTCTCAGATTATGCACAGACCACACCTCGTGGACACAGTGGTCATAAACCAGGCCTCAGGGGACCATGACAGAGTGCCTAGTAAAGAAGAGAGCTGACATTTGAGTCTTCCTGAAGCTGGGAGGACTGTGGCCCTGGTAGATTTGTAGTCCTTGATCAGGAATCAGTTGGGCCATTAGAAAGAAATTATGGTGGGTTTGAATTTTAGTGGAAATAAACCTTGCCAGCAGTCCATCAATGACCATTTGTCTTGGTCATCCATTCACTTATGGTCAGGAAGTAAAAGTCAGAAGAATGGAAGGATTTGTGTTTTTCGAATGATGCCCAGCATAATCAGCCTGGGCTGATGTGACCTCAAGGCCAGAGAACAGGAGTTCTCAGAAACTGTTTCTCCATCATGGTTCTCATTACATCTTAGGTGCCCATGGGAATGAGAGCCAGAGGATTCAGGCGCCCACATCTCTTTTCTCATTTACAGTCTCATTGTGGGTATTCTGGCTAAATTCCTTCCTTCCCCCACTCTGTGTGTTGACATCCTACCCCCTAGTATCTCAGAGTGTGACCCCTTTGGGAAATAGAGTCTTCAGATTATTTCTGTAATCAAGTTAAAATGAAGCCATTAGGATCAGCCCTAACTGAAGATGATAGGTGTCCTTATAATAAGGGGACTTGGGAGACAGAGAAGCACATAGGAAGTATACGGTGTAAAGACTGGGCTATGCTGCCACAGCTGAGGAGGTCCCGGGAGAGGCCTGGGACAGACCCTGCCCAGTACCTTCAGAGGGAGCATGGGGTGTCAATCTCATTTCAGACCTATATGCTCCAGAACTTCAAGAATAAATTTCCATGCAATTTGTGGTTCTTTGTTAGCAAAGCCCTCCCGTAAACTAACTCAGTAGTGAATAGTTTGATTATTTCCCATCCCCATGCACAAATACACACATACACATTACAGACAAACATGCTGCCTACATCATCAGAATTTCCAGAAATTGGACCCAGGAAATTTTTTTGACAAGAAAGATTCCTCGATATTTAGATCATCACGGAGGTGTGGAAACCTCTGCTCCATATCCCCACTGCTTTTTGACATTTATACAATGGGGACAAGGAGAAAAGAATGAAATTCCAGGGTTAAACAGCCCAGACCCAGATGTCATGGCGGCAAAGCTATGGGAGGCTTCCTGACCCGACTGGGTATGAGAGTTAATAACCATGACACCAAAGTTGGGGATGCATTTTGAGCTGTGTTTCTGGGAGGAGGGTGGCAATAGAAATGACTAAAAGAAAATAAAGGTGGAGACACTAAATCCAATTAGAAATCTATCATGTCACTGACACACAGCCTACTTTGAGTTTCGAGATCACGAGTAGAATGAGATTTCCATTCTGTGTTGGGAACTGAAGAACTCAAAAAACGGTAACAATATACTCACACCAGGACCAGGCGATGGCACAGATGGGGACTTCCCAGGATATGGGCGAATTTTCATACCAACCTTGTGAATGCGACCACAGCAACAGCTTAATATCAGATCTGATGCCAGTTTCTGGATTAAAGATAAATAAGGCAATGTTTGCTGGTATGAAACTCTTAACTCTACTTAAATCTCCTGCCTACAGAGCTGAGTTGTGAGAGGCTACTGCTTATGCCTGGGGTGCTATTCAAAGTTATGTGCCTGTGGATGCTGGATAAATACTTGTTGACTATCTGATTTAACCCCACCATGAAAGCTGAGCTCTTCTGCATTTTCTATAATCATGTCAGATACATTAGAACCAAAGAAGCAGCAGGGTGGGAGATTTCTCCCATCTCTATTTCACTCACTGTGCTGCTTATAAATATGCTGATCAAAACCTGCATCAAAGAGGAAACACATTTCCATATTCCCAGTTTCCTTTATGATCAGAGAATGGATCAAAGAGAAGGCACATCTCCACATTCCCACTTTTTCTTTTTCATTCCTGATTTAGGGGTCAGAAGAGACTCACAAGTGGAAATGGAGCGTGCAATGCAACCTCCATTTGGAGGTAGCACCCCATATGAGGTCAAGGGTCAAGTATTTTCAAATTCTGTCTCCATGTGCACTTACAGAGATAGAAAACTGTCTTAAATCTTTTTCCTAATATATTCTGTTTTACTCAACAATGAGCATAACCATTTTTACAGTTTGATATTTGAAATAAAAAAGGAGACGATTATAAGCCTTAATATAGTACATGATGATTAAATTTTAGTCATAAGGCCTAATTTAAAAATAATATTTAGGACTTCAATTATAGTACTTTAGATATAACTAAGAGATGAAAATGAATTTTGTCCTTTTTAATTGAAAATGTTCCAAGATCTGTCTCAAAACTGATTCTCTCCCTTGTTTGTTTAATTGACGATGATTAGGTTAAGTCTGAAAATTTTAACGGTTGACTTTTCTCTCAATATTTTCATTTCTTTCTGTTTTAGTTTTATAGATCCAGAAGTAAAGACCCATACTGTGAACACAAGTAATTTGCCTAACAACTTAGTGTGAATTACAGAAATTAAAGTGTGCTGTTGTATTAGTTTGAACAGCTTATCTAAGCTTATAATATTAATGATTCTGCCTTCCTTCTGTGAAGGTGCTATTGACCCTAAAACAATCTTATTACACATTTTAAAGAAAGTGCCTATGTAAAAAATAAAAAGGTATTTTACTTCATAGTAGCAATTAGGCAGAGGACTCAGAATATATTTCAATGCATTAAGAAATTTCATTTTAATAACAATTTATTACCATAGTGAAATGGAATATAATTTCTTAATACTTAAAAAGTAATCATTCATCCTGTTATTAAAGGGATTATGAAATATACCTTCAAGGAAGGAAAGAAGCAGAAAGGGAAGGAGGGAAGAAAGGAGTGAGTTCATTTGTTCTAAGAAGGATATTGTTACTAAGATCTGAGCTCTCCTTTCATGTCATTGGAACCAGCTATATAGTGACAGCCACACCATGACTGCTTGAACTTTGGATTCTAGAAAATGTAGTTATTGAATGAGACAGAATCTGAGGTCCTTTTCAGTTCTGCATTATTGTGCAATAAAAGCAGTCTGAAAGCGTTCATCAGAGTTACGTATGAATATTAGGTACTAGGGATTTTACCTTACACAGTCAGAATTTCCAGAGCTCCCCTGTATCCTTCTGTGATACTGAAAATATATCTCCAAGTTTCACTAGGAGATTTTGCAATTCTTCTATGGGCCCAGAGCACAAAGTTCCACAGCTTGCAGCATGATCAGCTGTTAGAACTCTTTGACTTGAAGTTGCTTGGCTTCAACACTGAATGGTCCCAATGAAGCCTCCTTGGGCCTCCCTTCCTTCACTCTACAGCCCAGCAAGCATGGCCCCCTCACTCCCTCAGGTCAAGCCGCAGCCCCACCATCTTTCTGTCCTCTCAAGTCCCAGTTCTTCTCTGCGCCACTCACCAATGTCAAATGCCTTTCTTGAATCTCTTCCTTCTTACTTATTTCCATAGCTATGGATGCCTTCCCTTCACCATTGCTAAGTGGGTTTTTCTTGGGGGGGTGCAAGCACTTACACACACACACACACACACACACACACACACACACAACCGTAGATTTATTTTTATGTTTTCATTTAAGTGTAGCTTCCATATGGTACACAGCTTGACAAATGTTAACTAACATACTGTAAAGTGCACAGATTCATGGAGTAATATCTGCATTCACCAATGTAACCAGCAGGTGAATCAAGACAGAGCTTTTCCAGTATTCTAGAAGGTGACCTAACACCTCCCAGGCCTTGTGACATGAATTTCCCCATCTCCAACATCCATGTTGGGGGAGAAATCTTTTCCCCCCAAGTTGAGGTTAAGTGGCAGCCTCCTCTGATTGCCCTGGTTTCCCACAACTCCTTCCTTGCTCTGCTCTCCTCCAGATGGCCCAGGGATTGGAGTCCTGCTCCAGCCTCTCATTTCTTTCTGTTGAAGCACAATAGGAAAAGCAACCATTATACCACTGGCTATCAATTATCTACCGACTCAAAACCTACTCCTCCCAAAGCCTTCCATAATATCCATATCCGTCACTTATGGAGTGCCTGCTGTCTGCCGCCCCATAGGGTCACCCATAGAAGAATTACAGCATTCCACAATTCAGGAAAATCTGGCATGTATAAGAACAATTCTAGACATAATATGGACAAGGGGCACCCGGGAGAGGTGCTATGCGTGGGATTCCATTGAGAGTGAGCAATGGCTATAGGGCCTTCAACTTCAAGCTCACCTACCCGCTTTGCTTCGTTGCACACTCTCTTCCAAGTTTTCATAGCTCCTACTATGTGTTAGGTGTTATGTTATACACTGAGGATGCAGCAGTGAAGAAAGAAGAAAATCTCTACTTACATTCTCGTAAGAGAAAGCAGTAAAAATACAGGATGAGTAAGTAAAATACATAGTATTATTAGATAGTGTTCAGTGTATTGGAGAAAAATAAAGGAGGGTAAATGTGAGCAGAGAGATTGACAGGTTTTGACAGGGTTATAAACAGAGTGGTCAAAATAGGCCCCCGGGGAAGGTGACAGAGTCAAGCCTTTTAGGATGCAAGGGCACCAGCCATGTGGTCATCTGGGGGAACAGTGTGCCGGGGGAGGGAACAGAAATGCAAATTCCCTGAGGAAGAAAGAGTAAGTTGGCCAGTGTGGCTATGATGGGGCAAGTGGGTGGGTGGGAGGAAGAGCAGTGGGTGAAGTCAGAGAAATAGCAGGGCTGGTGTTGAGCCTGGTGGTCCCTGAGATGATCTCGTCTACCTTATAATTACAACTACTGAGGTGTGCTCTTGGCACATGCATGTGTGTGACTATGCTATTATAAATCCAAATTTGATGTTTGTTTAGACCATTTCTCAAGCAGATTATGAGTTTCTTGAGGACAGGGAACATTTCCTGTATTTCTCTGGAATTCCAAAATATTCTAGTAAAGAGAACAAACACACCTCACTCTCTTCCTCCTCCACCCAGAGGGGCCAGGGAGCTAATCCTTTCCTGCCAAATACTAACATGCTCTCAGAATCCCAAAGAACTAATTATACATGAAAGAGTTTCTACGTATCTATTACCATTTTTTCAGCCACATTCACAGTGGTAATCATTCAATCATACATCAAAAAACCACTAAAGCTTAGCATGCTTCATAGAAAATCTCTGGCTACATTACATCGACAACTGTGCATTCTATTATGAACAACACACATCAACAAGGATGGTGATACTGTAATTGTGTGATGTGATTTACAAAACATACTACCAGAAATAAGAGGAGGATACAAGGTTTCATTTTTCATCAGCCGTTAATGGGGTGACTTTAGATGGCAATAAAAAAAATCCCATTAATTGACAACACACAGTGCAGCTCTAACACAACACAAAACACATCCCCAATGCAAGCATCTAAGTCAGAGGTTCGGAAAGTCTTAAGTGTCATCCAAGAATGAATCCAATCCATTTGCTTACTTAATAAGTATTTATTGAGACTAGACTATGTGCTATAATTAGGAACACAAGGATGAGCAAAAACAGACGTAGCCCATTCGGTGGTAGAGTTTCCCTTAATCAAAGTGCCTCATAGATGCCACTGTAAGTATCATGAACAAAAATTACACACACTCTGAGAGCCGATAGGAGGGGACTATGACCAGTCAGGTGAAGTCTTACCTGAGAAAGTAAATCTGGCAATGCAATCCAAAGGACAATGTGTGTTGCTTAACCATGCAAAAAGGAACAACAGTATTCCAGGAGGGAGACTAGCCTGTGCACAGGTCCTGTGGCAGCAGCAGCAGTGTGATATAGAGATGGCTGGTGATGTCACCCACCACATTCTTCTTGTGAGAACTGGCATAGAGTGATGAGGAGGGAGGTGCACATACTTCAAGGGAGAATCAGAAAGCAGCAGCTACTAGTGAGAGCTCTGGCACAAGCAGGAGCAGAGGTGTCCTTTCTAAGTCAGAGGAACACCAAAGATCGCTCTCCCACCCTTCCCAGACTGGCCTCCTATGTCTGCAGCCCAACTGAATTTTATTTAACACCTGGCAGGCTAGATGAGCTGTCTCATTTCTTTAGAGACTGATACAATGAGGTCCAAGAAATGAACAAATGGCCAGATACACCTTAGGAGGTATTGAGCTTTTGCAATGAGGTTGGGGGAGAGAAGAAAGGAGAGGTGTGAAGCAGTGGACCCTGCAACAGCAGGTGAGGGTTCTACAGAAAAGACATCCTTCCTATTATTACATCCAACTCCAAGACACTACAGTGTCTGCTGAGCTCTTAAGAGTTGGCAAAATATTATTTCTTTGGGAAAGCATATAATCAGGTCTATTATTATGACAATTTCTTACAGTTAAAATTAATATTTTGAGGGAAATGGCAGTGATTTAAGTGAAAAGGCTAGACAGAGGGGGTTTTATACACTTTTTGGAGTCCTGGATTATTTGAATATTACTACTTTTTTGCTAATGGACAATCACTCTGCTTTAGCTTACAAAACACCGAGCAATCAGTGTGAGAACTACTTAGTTATCTCAGTCCTGAAGTTTTTCTGCGTGATGAATCTGAGACCCTGATGATATTTATTCATTACATTTTTAATGATATATCAGGTTACCATAGCAATTCTTATTCCCTGGAAACTTCTTTCTTGCAACACACATTTATTGTGTGCTGCATTAACAGTCTGATCCTATTGTTCGAGCTGTCTCCTTAGCTCAAGTAATCTGTAGCTATTTAAAAATGCTAAGCAGTAACAATATATATATATATAAAAATACTTGTTTAGTATAACATCTATTTAAAGAAATAGCCCACCTTCAAATCACCCTTCACTCACGAGACTTTCATTGACCCTGCAAGCCATAATATTTATTAAGTCTTAGCATATTTAAGGGTTTGTGTCATTCAGTGTGATGACTAAACAGATATTCTTTTATATTGTTCCTCAATTATTTTTATGTTGGTCTTGTATAGATTATGGTTTCTATCAATTAGAAGCTGTTATGGGTTGAACCATGCTCCCCCAAAGCATGTTGAAATCCTAAGGACAGTTATATATGAGTGTGAGCTTATTTGGAAATAGAGTCTTTGCAGATGAGTGGGGTCATTAGGGTAGGTCCTGATCCAATATAACTGTGTGCTTTTGAAAAGTGGGAAATGTGGACACAGGAAGCAGACCTGTTTACAGGGAAGATGATATTGAAACACAGAGAATGTCATGTACTGATAAAAAGCAGAGATCATGGGATGTTTCTACAAGCCAAGGAGAACCAAAGATTGCCATCAAACTACCAGAAGCTGAGAATAGATTCTCTAACACAACCTTCAGAAGCATTCAACCTGCCAGTACCTGATCTCAGACTTTTAGCATCCAGAACTGGGAGACACTAAATTTCTGCTGGTTAAACCACCCACTTTGTGGTATTTTGTTACAGCAGCCCTAGCAAATTAATCAAAAAGGAAAGACTAATACCTTACTTTGTATCCTCATTTTCGAATGGGATGACTTTTATTTTTTCTAAGGAGTAGAATAATTCTTTAGCAGAAAGTACTGTTCAATCATTAATTTATTCACTTGCTCATTTATCTATTCAACAAATATTAACTATCATGTCCACTGGACAAGATGCTTAGCAAAAGAATGAAGGTTGGGATACAAAGATGAATAATGGGATTCTTTCTCCAGCATCTAGTAATAACTTCCTTACAGTTTCTGGCTGCTACCTGATAAAATTTATGTAAAATTTATCTAATAAAATTTATGTTAATTATTTTGCATGCATTTTCTTCTAAATCCTCAACATAAACCAGCAAAAGTAGGTAGTATTGCCCCCAATTTTCAGAAAAATTTGAGTATATTACTAAAAATCATAAAGACAGTAAGCACCAAAATGATTGGCATTTGAAGTCTCACCAGTCTGACTGCTGGATATTTTTCTTCTACTCCATCCTGCCGCTCATGAGGCCCTGGGAATAGAGAAGTATGAGTGACTCTGACATAAGGAAGTTACCTTTTAAAGAGATAGTAATGGATAGCACTTCCAAAGGCAGAAAAAAAAAAAAAAGATTTCAGATGGTGAGAATGGCAGGAACCTAGACGGTTTCCTACTACAGATTTGTTTTTTAGGAGCATGCAAAAAGTTCGAAGGTTGTTCAAAAAGAGTCTAGAACAATATGCCAAGACAAGATATGAAGGGTTTTGATGTGATGTGCTTGGGTTTTATTTGGCAAGAAACAGGGAACCAGGAGAATAATTTAAACAGGGGACTTCCTTAGGAAGATTAATTAGGATGTATATTAAATTAAAAAACCATTTAGGGGATCATCATAACAGTCAAGAGGTAATGAGACTGAACAAGGATGACGGACTTAAGAATGCAGCAGGGAGACTAAAAACGTTGCTTGTGGAGGAATACGGACAGCCCTTGGTAAGTGCAGGGGCCGTGACCATTGGGTGTGACTGTAGGGGTAACAGTGCCATCTGCAGAAACAGGGAAATCAGGAAGACAGGCTGGCTTTTAAAAGACATCCAAGTTGGAGATATTGACAAGGCAGTTGAAAAAGTAGGATTTAGAGACAAAGTAGATAAGATTTAATTACACTAATTGTGATCAGAATGCATAAATGTGTTTATTAAAGATGTTCATATGAACCAGACCATCATGCTAAAGATGAGAGAGAGAGAGAGAGAGAGAGAGAGAGAGAGAGAGAGAGAGAGAGAAACTTCATTAATTCACACACTCCTTGGCCTTCATAAAATGTCAACAAATAGCTGCTATTGAAATAATAGAGATGAGGAGAAGGAAGAGAAGACTAGTAATGGAAAGGGCAGGAAAAGAGCAACACATGGACTTGGCAAGCAGGAGAAGATTTTTCAGAAGTTGGAAAGGCTATAAAGAAATCTAGGGAGGAGGAGGAGGAGGAGGAGGAGGAGGAGGAGCAAGAAGATGAGGAGGAGGAGGAGAAGGAGGAGGAGAAAGAAGAAGAAGGGGAAGCACTTGAAGGAGAAGTTGACTTAGAATGCTAGAGAAAACTGAGTGGTGCCCAAGCAGGTCATCAGAGTTCAAAACCAGCAACCAGGGAAAACCAGCAATCCCGGTTACTGGCTTGTGAGAAGCCATTGACAGAGCCGTCAGTCTCCAGAGGGTGGATATGAGATTCAGAAGAAACAAAGGAGCTGAAGTCTCTGGGCAAGTTTGGCATGTCCCAGGTGGTTGCTTCCTCTCTAAAGATCATATCCATTTTCAAGAGGAAGCAGTTTGCTGGGTGAACCTGTCAAAATAGAGATGCAGGAGTATAGGAGTTAGGGTTAGCAATAGTTGACTGATCTCTCTTCCAAAACAACCAGTTCCAGATGAGGATGAAAGGGCTTCCTCCAAGGAAGGCAGCTTCTAAGGAAATGATGTAGTTGCAAAAGAAGCATTTGAGGCAAAGGTGGTGTGGAAGTTATTCCTGAATAAGAATTCCACAGGTTGAGGAACAGAAAATGTTGAGTGAGTCTGGGAAGGACTTCTCCCACAAAACTGGGAAGAATTTCTTCATAAAAGGGTCAGAATTGTATGCCCAACAGCAGAATCCTCTAACCTGAGACTTAATATATGTGCTGAGGGCATGAGTGAATATCAAAAGCTAAAGCCTTGATAAATCATGACGACATACAAATAATATTTTTTCTCTACCAGACCAAGGTTGTGGTTCTCTGAATAAAATCCTGCCTTTTCCTTTCTCTTCATTGCTGAAGGCCTTGTGATAATCTTTATATTTCCTAATGAACTCCATTGAATGGAACTTGGCTTTGATTAACATAAATAGGCCCTAAGGTACACAATTAGCCTCCCTTTCCTCTTTTCCTCCTGCCTGAATCATGGGCATGATTAAAAGATTTGAAGGAAAACAAATGTTTCTGGTACAAATATTTGATGATGTTTGATGAGAAGATAAAAGTTATTGGTCCCATGTTCTGGTCTACCATCAGAAGAGATGGATCTGATCACTGAAGCCTTATTGGGAGGAAGAAAATAGCAAGAGACTTAACAATTACAGAGTGGTAAGAGGACATAAACCCAAGCTCCACGTCCAACTAGAAAAGGTCTTGGGAGGATATTGTTTTTAAAAAATACTGACTGTAAGTCTTCATGGCAACACACAACTATCTCTGGCCACCAGCTCTTCTAAAATGTAACTGAGTTGACCCATCCTTGGGATACAGGAGAAAGGTCAGGATCTGAATCCTATATATCCAAATAAGGAAGCACAGAAAGACTCTTCCAGAATAGGTTTGAAATTAGAGTGTATTTAATTCCAAAAGATCTAAAAATTGGTGTTTGAGACTGGAAACTATATCACATTCCCTCTTAAGGTTTTGTTCTCTTTTTTTTGCTTTTTAATTATTATTTTTAATTGACACAGAAACTGATATATATATTTATGGGGTATAGTGTAGTATTTAAATCATGTATATAACCTGTAATGTTCAGATCACACTAAGGGTCAGACCTGTCACCTCAGACATATACTCGTTCTTTGTTTTGGGAAGATTCAAAATCCTTTCTACTAGCTATTTGAAACAACAATTAATTGTTGTTGAGCATTGTTATCCTCCTGTGCTATAGAACATTAGTCGTTATTCCTCCTGTCCAACTCCATGTACTCCTAAATCCCATTAACCATCTCCCCCAACTCCCTTCCCTGGCTCTGGTGACCACTGTTCTCTATATTTTGAGATCAACTTTCACTGGTGATGTTTTGAACCAATGAGGAGACAGATGAGCCAGGCAGAGGGAGTACAAAGTATTGGCTTTGATAGCTGTTAGAACACACAACTGGGGTGAGGAGCAACCATGAGCTTCCTCATCCTGAGGCTGAGGATTACAAAAACCTACTAGCTGGCTCACAGACAGCCCTGCTTCTGCAGACTCCCCACTTACAATGTGGACAAGCAGAACAGAATGGGAGCTTCCTGGTTCAGGTAAGAAAGAAGGAAAGAAGGCACCTGGCTAAATGTCCTTTCGCTGCTTCCGTATTTCCATGCAGACCATTCTCTGCTCCACCTCTGGGAGGAAATGAGTGAAGGGGCAGGAAGGAATGATGACACTCTTCGATGTCCCTGAAACTGGGGCAGGGCATTCCACCTGAGCTGTCCACCATTCAACTCTGTTTAAGATCTAGACTGGCCCGAAAGTGACCCAGGGAAGCCCTGAACACTTATTGGTGACTTTTCTTAGATAAGGTGATTAAAACTCGAGCAACGATGAGAATCAACCTGCTGAGGAAAGGCAAGGGCAAGAATAGCAAAGGTCAGCACCATTTGGGCCAAAAACACCATTGGTCATTTTCTACCCAGTATTTCATAATTTAATGAGATGTGCTCAAGGTGGGATCTTGACTCTCCTTCCAAAGGTCTATGCATTAACTTGTCCCCTTGGTGATAATATTAGAAGGTGGCAGAACCCTTGAGAAGTGGGGAGAATGGGAGGTCCTTAGGTCACTGGGGCCAGGCCCTTGAAGGAGACTGTGAGACTCTGGTCTCTTCTTTTTCTTTGGCTTCCTGGTGTTGAGGTGAGGGGTTTGTTTCATCTCATATTGGCAATAGGATGTGCCACCTAAGCACAAGCCCAAAGAAACAGTCCAAGTGATCATGGACTATAACCTCCAAAACTGTAAACCAAAATGAACATCTTCTCTTTATAAGTTGGTTGTCTCAAATATTTCATATGGAGAAAGAAATTCATTAACCCCCAATACAAAATTTGAAAACCAGGATTCCACTTACTGTATCCTTTGAAGACACTGGATAGCCTTGTACCCCTGAGCCCATGTCCTAGCAAGACAGGTAGCCAGCTGGGGAAAATTGCTATGACCCTTTTATCCCAGCCCACAGCCTGCTTGCTTGCTTCACTTCCATGCTTATCTGGACCTTGGAGGAATTGGAGTTAGTAACCCTTCTCCAAGAATCAATGGATTGCTAGTTTTGGATTTCTTTGGATTTCTGCAGCAAAGCATTAAACAAGGAAGCTCAAGGGGAAACAAATCGAGATGAGAAAGAAGAATTTCCAGTATGCAAATCAGAAGCTGTCACACTTAGAGGAACAAGGGAGAAAGTAGCATTGGACAGGAACAGCCAACTATCAAGGATGGAGAACTGCTAGATAAGGGGCAAAAGGCAGCCAGGAAAAGTAATGCTGGAAAACTCAAAACATAATGTTTGGCCAAGAAAAAATATGAGTTTGAAAATCACTAACCTTCTTTCCAGTTAGTCTGCAAAAGACAATATTCTATTTAACCAACTGAAGTCTAAAAGTATTACTGCTACTGAAGACCACTTAGAAGGACAAAGTACAGGAAGTTTGGGTTCTGGCAGAAATGCACCCCAAATTTGAGACAGATATTATTAGCTGTATGTATTATTAGCTGTGTGATCCTGCTAATTCCATTTTTTCTATTAGTGAGATACCGAACCAATATGATTAAATTAGATACATAATACATGCCCCCATCCGGCTTTCTCATTTAACTACTTCTTGTGTAATTACCAGGCAGTAATAGAATAGTGCCACTATATGGCTCTATATGGCAAAATCCTTCATTTTTCAGGTTTCTCACAGTTTTGCAACTCTAAAATTTTTCAACCTACTAAATTTTATCAAAAAAAAAGAGTGAAGCTTTTCTTATTTATCAACCATGTTCAAGAAATGTTTTCCTGATGCATGGATTTCACTTTCGTTTTTAAAAATGGTGACCCATTAGAGATTTGCCTGTCTAAATCCATTTTCTTGTCAGGATTGGAAATGACAGGTTATTCTAATGCCCAAATATTTATTTCTGTGGCATATCGAAATATTTCATCAGTCAACTCGTCTGTGAAGTTTCTGGATTTCAATTAGTTTGTCCTAAACTCTTGGCAAGCTAAATTTCCATAGACTATATTAATAATATCTAAGTTAGAGACAGATAAATACCTTTAAAATAGAAAACCAAATAATACTACTATATTATTTCAAATATTAATCCAGACTAGACTCTTCCCCAAATAGGCAGGAATTAGTAGCCACAAAAACAAAACTACAACAAAAAATAGTCTCCTAGGCACTTTTGAGTTGCTTTCAAACTAAGTTCCTTTAATGGATCTCTAACCTAAATATCTGTAATGAATTATTCTCAAAGATCTGTGCTGGCTGCATGCAGCCTAGCAACTTTTATATAGGACAGATCATCCTGATTTATAAAATTAATTGTTGAATTTAGAATGACATTTAACATTGTGTTCACTAGGAACTTATCTATTGATTAGGTGAGGCATTTCATCTCTCTAGGCCCCGATAAGTCAGAAAACAAAAAGGTTTGTCTGGAGTGCTAAATTTCCAATGAGAACCCTGCTGTATCTAACACTAATAGCAAACATGTATGCAGTGCCAAACACTTACATGTACCAGTCACTGCTCTAAAAAACATCAGAATAAATACGGGCATGTATGTAAGAGCATATTTAGATAAAGGTTCATCACAATCTTTGGAACAGCCTATGAGCCAGATTCTATTATTATGGATCCCATTTTATCAATAAGAAACTGAGATACAAAGAAATTGAGTGACTGGCTTGGGAGGTAAGGGGCATTTAACCAAGTGGAAAATAAATGAAAAGTCAGGCTTTTAATCGTGAATGTTTGGGTGTGTTGCTCCTCTTAAAACCAATGACTGTATTTTTCTTCACTAGCTTGAATGAACCTGGAATTGGTTTATAAAGTCAGCCACATCAAACATACAAATATGTCTTTATTCCTTCTAACGTGCAAGGATATCGGGTATATTATTATGTGTTTAGAATGGTAGCTGCTGGCTACATTCACTGGGATAGGCCATTATATAAAAATAGAATGTGTGAATTTTCTGACTAAATAAAATAGCCATCATTTATAGAGCATGCCCTAGCCTATTTTGATAAACACATATTGAGTATTTTAGTATGCAGGGCTCTGCGCTAGTTTGGGGAAAAAAGATGAATCTGACATAGGCCTGAACTCAAAGACCTCATCTCTTACAGGAGAGATGGGTACCATATTTGTTGATATGAAAGACACTCAGGTAGCAGATGTATAAATGTGTGTTCATTTTACAAAGGGATTTTTATGTGTGTGTATGTGAAAGACATACTTTTTTTGAGGGGGGGGGTGCTTGGGATTGAACTCAGCGGCACTTGACCATGGAGCCACATCCCTAGCCCTATTTTACATTTTATTTAGAGATAGGATCTTACTGAGTTGCTTAACACCTCATTGTTGCTGAGGGGGCTTTGAATTCATGATCCTCCTGTGTCAGCCTTCTACTGGGATTATAGGTATGTGCCACCATACCCAGCATGTATTTTTATTATATATAGATAGATAGATAGATAGATAGATGGTGATTTTTATATTTCTGTTTGGAAAATATATTTTTGAACTTATAAAATAAACTGCATACTAAAATCTAGTTTTAAAATCATAAATATCCATTAAAAGTCTGCTAAAGGGAAGGAAAAACCTAGCTAAAAAAGAAAAGTATTGATATCAGTAAACACAAGTCTCTATCAGGGTTGTGGTGACAATCAATTTAAATCTCAAGTGATAGGAGAATGACAGAAAATCTTATCAGCTTTGTCACCTGTGCATTATCGTTAAGAAAACTACCAGGAACATATAAAACTGTACCTTTATTAGATGTTTTATTTAGGCTCCTTTCTTGGGAGTGCACAATCTCCAAGCATAGTGCATATGCATGAGCTAAGCTGATATTTGGAAGCTATTTTTAGGAAGGTGCAGAAGGATACTAACATACACCAGCAAATATGGTGTTAGATTATTATAATATAATATAGCTTAGAAGCATCATAATTTATAGCCAAAGGCTTTGTGAAGCCAAATGAAAGATAGACAATTGTCACTAAGAAATACACACAAAGCCAGACCTAACGCCAACTTACATACAGCTTGGGCCCAGGTTAAGCTTGGGTCCATCCTGCTATCAGCAGACATCCATTGGAGCTCAGGCCTGGCACAGATCTGCATCGCTGACCTGCATTGGAGTCAGGGCCCAGGGTAGGCCTGGGTCTGTCTCCCATACCACCACCTGGGATCTAGCCGCCCAGGTCTAACCCACTTTCATTTTGAGACACTGCAGCCATCCCAATAGCCTTCCCCACCCAGTATCCTCTACCTTGGGACAACAGACAGGGGCCTAGAAGCAGCTATATCTTGGAGCAGGCATTCCAAAGCCAATGTAAGAATTACCCTTTCAGCTCCATCTCTGAAAGATGTTGTATCCATCTTGGGATACCTCCACTGCTACCTCGAATTACCTCCTGCTGTAGCCGCCACCACCTACAGTTGCAATAGCATCCATCCTGGGACACTGGCAGGGTTTGGCAGCCCCATATCAAGGTGAGGTATAGATAATCTGCACAGATACTATAAGATTATATGGTAGAAATCTAATACTTCAGATCCACACTGCAAGAAAGGAAATCATATAGACAACATGAAAAAACAAGGGAAGGGGCTGGGGTTGTGGCTCAGCAGTAGAGTGCTTGCGAGGTCCTGGGTTCAATCCTCAGCACCACATAAAAAATAAATAAATAAAATAAAAGTGTTGTGTCCAACTACCACTAAAAAATAAAAAGAAAGAAAGAAAGAAAGAAAGGAAGAAAAATGCCACAACCAACCAAACCAGGATGCTACAATAACAGAACCCATGGACAGTGCAGTTGGTGAAATGTCAGAGAAGGAGTTCAGGATATTTATAATTAAAATGATCTATGAATTAAAGAATGACCTAAATGAGCAAATACAGGCAAAAGTTGATCACTCCAACAAAGATATAAGAGATCAAATACAGGCAACCATTGATGACACCAATAAACAGAAAAGGGAGCAAATATGAGTAGAAAAAGATTACTTCAAGAAAGAGATAGAGATTCTGAAAAAAAAATCAGCAACCATTGAAATGAAGGTAACAATAAACCAAATAAAAAAACTTAATAGAAAACATGACCAACAAACTAGATCATTTAGGAGACAGAATATCAGATAATGAAGACAAAGTATACAATCTGGAAAATAAATCTGATCACACAGTGAAGACGGTAAGAAACCATGAGCAAAACATTCAATCATGGGATAGCATCAAAAGACTAAATCTAAGAGTTACTAGGATAGAGGAAGACACAGAGTTTCAAACCAAAGGAATATCAATGAGATAATATCAGAAAATTTTCCCAAAATGAAGAATGAATTAGAAAATCAAATACAAGCAGCTTACAGGATATCAAATGTATAAAACTATAACAGGTCTAAACCAAGGTACATTATAATGAAAATGCCTGGCACACAGAAAAAGGATAGAATTTTAAAGGCTGCAAGAGAGAGGAATCAGATCACATATAGGAGGAGATCAATTCGTATCTCAGTAGATTTTTCAACCCAGACCCTCAGAGCCAGGAGATCATGGAACAGCATATACCAAGCTCTGATAGAAAATGGATACCAACCAATAATCTGATATCCAGCAGAATTAAGCTTTAGATTTGATGATAAAATATAAACTTTCCACAATAAACAAAAGTTAAAAGAATTTAAACTAGAGAGCCTGCACTACTGAACATCCCTGGAAAAATATTCCATGAAGAGGAATTAAAAAACAACAATGAAAATCAGCAAAGAGAGGTATTAGACTAAAGGAAAAACTAATCAAAGGAGAAACCAATCAAGTTAAATACCAAAAATAAACAAAAATGGCTGGGAATACATTAATAATGTCTCAATAACTCTGAATGTTAATGGCCTCAACTCACCATTCAAAAGACACAGATTGGCAGATTGGATTTTTTTAAAAAGACCCAAGAATATGCTGCCTCCAAGAGACTCATCGCATAGGAAAAGACATCCACAGACTGAAGGTGAAAGCTTGGGAAAAATCATACCACTCACATGGACTGCAGAAGCAAGCAGGTTTTTCCATCCTCATATCAAATAAAGTAAACTTTAAGCCAAAGTTAACTAAAAGGGGTTAAGAAGGACATTTAATTCTGCTTAAGGGAACCATTCATCAATAAGATATAACAATAATAAATATACATATGCCCCAAATAATGGAGCATCTATATTCATCAAACTCTTTTCAAGTTCAAGGGTCAAATAGACCACAACACAATAATTTTGGATGACTTTAACACACCTCTTTCACCACTGGATATATCTTCAAAATAAAAAAGCTGAACAAAGAAACTATAGAACTCAACAGTACAATCAGTAACTTAGACTTAACTGACATATATAGAATATTTCATCCTTCAACAAGCAAATACACTTTCTTCTCAGCAGCACATGGATCCTTCTCTAAAATAGACCATATATTATGCCACAAAGCAACTTTTAGCAAATATTAAAAAGCAGAGATACTACCTGCATTCTATCAGATCATAATGGAATGAAATTAGAAACCAATTATAAAGCAAAAAATAAAAGCTACTCCAATACCTGGAGACCAAATAATATGCTACTAAATAAACAATGGGTTGCAAAAGACATCAAAGAGGAGATTAAAAAACTCTTAGAGGTGAATGAGAACACAGATACAACATATTGAAATCTCTGGGATACTATGAAGGAAGTACTAAGAGGAAAGTTTATAGCATGCAGTTAATTTCTTCAAAGAAGAAAAAGTCAAGAAATATATGACCTAACATTACATCTCAAAACCCTAGAAATAGAAGAACAAATCAACCCCAAAAACAATAGAAGACAGGAAATACTTAAAATCAGAACTGAAATCAATGGAATTGAAACAAAAGAAACAATTGAAAAAATTGACAAAACAAAAGTTGGTTCTTTAAAAAAATAAATAAAATTGACTAACTCTTAACCATGCCAACAAAGAGAAGGAGAGAGAAAACTAACATACGTGATGAAAAAGGAAATATCAGAAAAGACACTCCAGAAATACAGAATATAGCTAGAAATTAGTTTGAAAACTTATACTCCAACAAAATAGAAAATATTGAAGGCATCAACAAATTTCTAGAGTCATATAATTTGCCCAAATTGAAACAGGATGATATACACAATTTAAACAGACCAATATCAACTGATGAAATAGAAGATACCATCAGAAGCCTATCAACCAAGAAAAGCCCAGGACCAGATGGATACACAGGTGAATTCTACAAGACCCTTAAGGAAGAACTAATACTAATACTCTTCAATTTATTTTAAGAAATAGAAAAAGAGGGAGCACTTCCAAACTCATTCTATGAGGCTAATATCACACTGATTCCAAAAACCAGGCAAAGAGACATCAAAAAAAGAAAACTTCAGACCTATATGTCTAATGAACATAGATGCAAAATTTTTCAATAAAATTCTGTTAAATCAAATACAAAAACATATCAAAATGATAGTGCACCACAGTCAAGTGGGGCTCATCCCAGGGATGCAAAGTTGATTCAACAGAAATAAAAAAATACAATTCATCACATCAATAGACTTAAAGAAACACATGATCATCACAATAGATGCAGAAAAAACATTCAACAAAATACAGCTCCCCTTCATTTTTCAAAACACTAGAAAAACTTGGGTTAACAGGAATCTATCTCAACATTGTAAAGGCTATCTCTGCTAAGCCTCAGGCCAACATCATTCTAAACTGAGAAAAATTGAAAGCATTCTCTCTAAAAACTGGAACAAGACAGGGATGCTCTCTTTCACCACTTCTATTTAACATAGTTCTTGAAACACAGGCCAGAGCAACTAGAAAGACGGAAGAAATTAAAGGGATATGGATAGGAAAAGGAGAACTCAAATTAGCACTATTTGCTGACAATATAATTCTATAACTAGAAGACCAAAAAATTTCACCAGAAAACTTGTGGAATTGGTAAATAAATTCAGCAAAGTAGCAGGATATAAAATCAACACCCCTAAATCAAAAGCATTTCTATATATCAGTGGCAAATCCTCTGAAAGGGAAATGAAGAAAACTTCCCCATTTACAATAGCCTAAAAAAAAAACCAAAAACCTTGGGAATCAACAAAAGAGGTGAAAGACCTCTACAAAAAAACTACATAACATAACACTAAAGAAAGAAATTAAGGAAGACCTTAGAAGTTGGAAAGATCTACCTTGTTCTTCAATAGGCAGAATAATATTATCAAAATGACGATACTACCAGAAACACTATACATATTTAATGCAATTCTAATCAAAATCCCAATGACATTCTTCATAGAAATAGAAAAAGCTGCATGAAATTCATCTGGAAAAATAAGAGACCCAGAATGGCTTAAGTAATTCTTAGCAAGAAGAGTGAAGCAGGTAGCATCACTATACCAGACCTCAAACTATACTTTGGAGCAATAGTCACACAAATGTCAGATTGAGCAATAATCTCTAGGGTATATAAAGAACTCAAAAATCTTAACACCAAGAAAAGAATAACCCAATCAACAAATGGGCCAAGGAACTGAACCGACCCTTCTCAGAAGATATATAATCAATCAACAAATAAATGGAAAAATGTTCAACATCTCTAGCAATTAGGGAAATGCAAATCAAAACTACTGTAACATTTCATCTCACTCCAGTCGAATGGCAGCTGTTAAGAATACAAAAAACAATAAGTGTTAGCAAGGATGTGGGGGAAAAAGGCAAACTCATACATTGCTGGTGGGACTGCTAATTGATGCAGCCAATATGGAAAACAGTGTGGAGATTCCTTGAAAAACTTGGAATGGAACCACCATTTGACCCAGTTATCCCTCTTCTCAGTCTATACCCAAAGGACTTAAAAACAGCATTCTACAGGGACACACAGTCACATCAATGTTTATAGTAGCACAATTCACAATGTGGAACCAAACCTAGATGCCTTTCAGTAATGAATGCATAAAGAAAATGTGGTGTATATATACAAAATGGAATATTATTCAGAATTAAAAGATAATAAAATCATGGCATTTGCAGGTAAATGGATGGAGTTGGAGAATATAATGCTAAGTGATTTAGCCAATCCCAAGAAAGCAAGTGCTGAAAGTTTTCTCTGACATAAGGAGGATGATTCATAGTGGGGTTGGGGGCTGGGGCATGGGAGGATTAGATGATCTCTAAATAGGGCAAAGGGGAGGGAGGATAAGGGAGGGGGCATGGGAGTAAGAAAGATGGTGGAAAGAGATGGACATCATTACACTAAGTACATGTATGAAGACACAAATGGTGTGATTCTACTTGTGTACAAGCATAGAAATGAAAAATTATGTTCTATATATGTAATATGTATTATAATGCACTGTGTTGACATATATATAACAAATTTTAAAAAAAACCTAATGATAAAAAATACACAGAGAACTTGGGGTAGAAAATTCAGATTGGAGGCTTTGTATATAGAAAAGTAATAGAAGTAGGAAGGATGGACCATACAGAAAATATAGAATGAGAAGAAAATATTCAGGAGAAATTACTCAAAGAGTTTCTTTTTCTTTCATTTTAATCAGAATTCATAGTGTCATCCTCTACCCCACACCACACCAGGATTCTTGGCCTTGTGAGAGCCAGATGATAAACAGATACCCTAGAACAATCCAAATTAAATCTAGGAAACTGTTGCAGGCCTCCTGAAACATTAAAGATTCATTAAAGGTTCTGATAAAGTCTACAATAGTGAAAAGGACCCTCATTTTGGGTAGTTAGGACAAAGCCCCTTTACACAACACACAATTTCGGAAATTCAATTGAAAAGTCAAGTCACACAGAGGATCATAAAAATGGTATACATGTGATGCCAATATTTTATTTTAACTAAATTTTAGTTAAAGTAAAAGTTTTTTTCTTCAAGTGTGGTATTCCTCAATAATTTATTCCATTATTTTGAACAGCAGTGTTTTTGTGTGTGTGTGTGTGTGTGTGTGACTCACATTTATTTAGCTTTTCTAATGCAAATTGGTTTCTATAGAAATAACAACTCTTGCCTTTTCTCCCCCCACTCATATATTATCAGTTTTATATAATGTTTAATTTATACCCAGGTGGGAAGTGAACACCTGACCCCTGACAAACCTGAGAAGCATCTGGTAAGAGCAGAAGTCCCCAGGCAAACTGGGAAGTCACCTAGAAAGATTTTCTATTAAGAGATGCTAATTTACATCAGATATTTGATAATTATTTAAATAGAAAAGGAGTTGTACCATTTTCAAAAGGAGAAATAGGGAGTGATCTCACTCCAACTTGGAAGCCTCACTCTGAAAGTCAATAGATGTAAGGTCCCCAATATTGAGTTGAAATTCTCAGCCACTTGGAAAGTCAGCTTGAGACACCAGCCTCTCCCTCAACCTTTCCTGACATTCATAACTGGCAGGACTCTCTTCAGAGAACCCCTCAGTGATGCATTCAAATCTTACTTATGGTAATAGCTCATTTTCCTTCACCACACAGACATTTATGAGCCAATCTTATCCCTATTTATGGGTGAGAACTACTGAATAAAGTGGAGTATGTCTTTTTCATTTATATTCTTTGCAGAAGCAAAGTGATTTGCACGTGATGAGCCTCTGTATATGGTAAGTTGCACTGAGTGAGTGTGTGTGTGTGTTTGTGTGTGTGTGTATGTGTGTGTGTGTATGTGTACGCATGTGTACATGGTGACGCAGAAAAAAAAAAAACATTTTCTCCGTGGTTTACTGGTACATGCCTGTCCTCCTATAGATAAATGCATGTTCCAGAAGTTACCACTCACTTTCTATTTCTCTATATGTTAATATATTACAGTGTTTACCTGACTACTACTGCCAGTAGACATTACAGCAATAGAGACAAAATGTACCTTTATAAACTGGTGTCTCTCACAGAGCCTGTCCTCTAGTATGTACTGGAATAATTTCAGAAGAATGAATGAATGAATGAAAGCATGTGTGGATAAATAACTGGAAAGTCTCCTAGAGATTTGAGGAAGGTAGAGAATGAGGAAGGCACAGAACCACCATCCAGGAAAGTGGGTTTTGACCCTCTCTTGACAACATAAGTCATACTCACCTGTTCAATATACTTTTTTCCCCCCAAAGGTGCATAGGATGTTATTAAATTTTAAAGCCAGAGAGGTCTTTGGAGATTATCCAGCCTACTTCATTTTAAAGATGAATTAACAAAGTGGCCCAATGTCACAGCTTCATCGTGAAAACAAAATCAAAGCAGAAGTCATTTTGGCTAGATCCACTCCAACTGCCTCCTGGAATAGGTGGGTCCTCTAAATAAAGTCTTTGACCATGAGAGTTGTTGCTAGGAACTGGAATAGACTATGCAGAAGGAAAGGAGAGAAAAGGAGATGGGGGGAGAAGGTGTTTTCCATGCGGGAATGTCCAACTCCCATGCTGCCCTGACAACTGAGATAGTTATCTGTTGAGCTAGAAAGTGGCAAAGCCAGCATGGATCAAATTCAGGCCTTCAACTTCTGCCACAGTTATGGTGTCTTAAAAAAAAAAAAAACACTTTTTCATAAATACATGTGTTGAAAGTTCTAGAAGCTGATTAAATAAAAAACAAAATAAAATAGACCAGTCAGCCTCGCTTTCAGTTCTTCAGTAAATTTTCCTGCAACAAAATTATAAAACTTAATGTCTCATGAAAGATAAAATATCAAAGATATTTAAAAGGAATAAGAAATGAGATATTTTAAAGAGTTGAGCCATTTTCCCAAAGCCCAGAAGTCTAAACGTTGAACATTTAAAACCATCCTTTGGAACTGAGAAAAATAATCTCTAGGGGAGGGGAGGTATCCACTCATTGAAGGAGTTGTAATGTTTTGATTTTAGGTTTCAACACCAAAAAAGCCATTTTAAAATGGTAAAATGTTACGATCCCCCTCAAGTGAGGAACTTTAAGCTCCTTTCATAATATTTTTCTAGATGCCGACACCAATTCAACCAGCTGCCTACTTCTAAAGAATCCACTGGTTTCCGGTTCTTCATGTTTCAAAGTGTCTACTACATCATAGGCACTATCAATATTTGTCAACTAAACAAGCAAGTATCACAGTCAAGAAAAATGCTTGCAATTTAGAGTGGATATATTGCCTCTTGGGAAAGTTAGGCTGCTTCTCTTATCATGAAAAGGAAGCCAGAAGGTCTTCCCTGAGAATCCTTCCCTCGCTGGATGCCTATAGCTTATTCTGGAGGCTTAACTCTTACTGGTCGTTTGAGCTGACTTTCTACCTCATGCCCTTTGCTGATGTTCATTCTGCAAGGCAATACAAGTACAGAGCCAAATGGCAGCCCAGAGGTGCACTGCAGATGCTGAAAAATGGAAGTAGGAAGACACTGCAGAGGGAAAAGTTGGGCGAAGAAAGAGGTCAGTTGGACAACCACTCTTTGAGTATCATCTACGTGCCAGGCATGACACTTGGCACTGGGAAAATAAGAATATGTGAGTCTCAGAACCAAAGGAGCCTGCAATTTAAGGAGGGATGAATTCTCACATCCAGATTTAATATGATATCACAGGTGCTACAATGGAGACTTACCTAGGATTAATGGGGATGGAGAGCAGAGAAATGTAGGTGGGTCCAGAGAAGTTTCTGGAATAAAGTGGAAGTCACATGAAAATGTATACAAACATTGAGCCAAAAGGCAATATCTTGGAGGCTAATAAAAATTTAGTATTTTTAATTTATTTATTTGTTTACTTACTTATTTAGAGAGATAGTTTCACTATACTGCCCAGGCTGGTCTCTTGGGCTCAAACAATCCTCTTGCTTCAGCCTCCCTGGTAGCTGGGGTTATAGGTATGTATCACCACACCAGGCTTTAACATTTTAAGATTATGTGAATATATATATATATATATATATATATATATATATATTGACTAAAGACCAGAATAAAACCAGTGCTTGCTATGGTTAAATATGTACAGCCAAATATAGAGTGGAATTATAATAACACCACCTTGTGCCTATTATCTATATCCATATCTATTTCCTGAAAAAGGTAGAACTTGTACAAGAGAAAAATAAATGGCCTGGTCTCACACAGATTTTCGTGAATCTATACCTCATTTTCTAGGGGAATCCAATGCACTGTGTTTATTTAAAACTATCTCATATGGTTACAGAGACAAGGAATTTCAAGTCATTCATTCATTTGCCTCTTCAAATATTTATTGGAGATTTCCTATGCCTGAAATTTCAGTTCCTTAAACAAACAAACAGGTTTAATTGGTTGAAGGAGATAGATTGAAGTTGTGCTTAAACTGGTGAGTCTGAAGTGGCAAAATGGTAAAACACAAGAGCCCTGTTAAACATGCATGAAGGCAGGAACCCCTGCAAATGTCGGGTTGCCACAGTAACTGAGGCAGCCTCAGAGCTGCCTGCAAGGAGGGTACCCCAGAGCTGGGACGAATCAGGATGCAGAGCACGTGCCAATCAGCTCTACTTTTCTCTCCTTTCTCCCCAACTCTTCAGTTTGGGAGGAAGAAGTTGAAGGTAGAGCCTTGATAGAATGGAGGGTAGTTGCACTGAAGGGTGCTTGCTAGGTGTAAGGACAAGCGATTAATTGAAGGTTTGATGCTAGAGGGAACCTGCCGCAACCCAGGGGGTTTTCAGGACTGAAGCCACAAGCACAGAGGTGCCTGGCTTCAGAGACTCAAAGCACTCAGACTGCTCCAGGCCATTCAGAGCCAAAGCTGCTCAGCGGCTGCAGGGCTCTTTGAATCCTGGAGTCCCTGAGTGAGGCAAGGGAACAGAGCCATGCCCTGACAGAGCTAGAGATTTTGAGGGTTGGGGGCTGTTGGACAATCCCAGGTTTCCAACTCCGAAGTGGAAGGAAAGTGGGCAAGCCAGTGACAATACTCAGCCCCCAGAGGTTTCCTTCACAAGTAGAGGCAGCACAGCCAGCTCTTTTCCTCGACTTTTGTATTCAAATTCAACAAGCAATTACTGAGCATCTAAAAATTCCTTGGGACTGTGTTATGTGCTTCCCATGCACACTCCCTTATGCTCTTCTACTGGTGCTCCAAATTGAATATTCCTTCTCGCTAAGTTATAATGACAATGTATATGTACATTATCAAGTTATATTTCACCAATAAAACTTTTAATTTGCTTAAGGAGGGAGCTTCCATCGCGGAGTTCTCCAGAGACCCATTTGCTAGAAGAAAAACAGGCTGCTCTGGGTTAAGCGTCCTCAGATGCCAGCAAGCCATCTTGTGATAATGTGAGCAGACTGCAAGCACTTAGCCACACAAGCAGAGAAGAGAGCGGCTGGGGGAGTTCGACACCTGTTATCGAGCTCTTACGGGAGAAAATAAACTTACAAGTGGAAGAGAACTTAGAATCATCCTATTTAACTCGCCTATTTTACAGAGAAGTTTTGAGAATTGGAGAGATTAGGCAATTGTTCCAAATTATATAGGTAGGTGTCTCTTTCTTAGCAAACATTTGTATGACATATTTAGTGTTATTTTCAGAGTATAGCATCATATGAGAATACATACATTGATTAAGAACTACTAAATACTTTTTCACAATAAAAAAGGAATAAAATGTCCACTCTGAATCTGGGCCTCACCCCTCACTATGCCCCTGGCTGTCTCAGCACCTATAGCACAATCTCATCTGTAGAAGAAACTCTTCTTCCTCAGTGTCAGCTTGGATGTTGAGTTAGTCAGATTTCTGTTACTGTAGCATATACCTGAGGTATCAAGATAAAAAGAGATAATCAAGCTAAAAAGAGAAAAGGTTTCTTTTTGGCTCAGAGCTTTGGAGGTTCCAGTCTATGTTTGGTTGACTCCATTGCTTTTGGGCCTCTGTTGAAGCAGGACATCATGGTGGGAGAGAGCATGAGGGAGCAAAACTTCTTATTTTGTGACCAGGAAGTAAAAAAGAGAAAGAGGCTGGGGATTCACTATTTCCTTTAAAGGAATGCCCCGCATGACCTAACGTCCTCTCCCTAGACCCCACTTCTTAAAGGTTCACCACCTCCCAGGAGCACCACAGTCTGGGACCAAGCCATTAACATGGCCTTTGGGAAACCTTTTTCTAAACCATAATAGGTCTTCTGATGAAGACCTACTATGACCTACTATGAAGTAGGTCTTCATGCTAGGTCTTCTGATGAAGTGTCATAGATGAATGTTGGCAAAGAGCACTTCCCCTCTGTACTGGGTTGAATGGTGGTTGCCAGAAAGATATGTCCATATCCTAATCCCCAGAACCTGTACCCATGAACTTAATTGGAAAAAGAATTTTTGCAGATGTCACTAAATTAATGATCTTAAGATAAGGAAACCATCCTGGATTATCAGGGTGGCTCCTAAATCCAAGGACACTTGCTCTTTTAAAAGATACAAAGAATACTAAGAGGAGAAGACAGAGATGAAGAGGCAATATGCGGATGGTGACAGAGACTAGAATCCTGCAGCCATCAATCAAAGAATGCTAACAGCCACCACAAGTGGGAAGAGGAATGGACCCTCTGGAGCCTTTGGAAGGAACATGGTCCTGTCAACGCCTTGATTTCAGACTTCAGGACTACAGAGCTGTGAGAGAATAAAATGTTGTTTTTCTAAACCATCAGTTTGTAGTAATTTGCTACAACAGCAACAGGAAGCTAATAAAGCTTCCAATTGCACCTCCTGATCCTTCTATATAGCCATTGCTCCTTCTCTGAAATATCTATGTATCTAGCCACTTTGACACTGAAGTGGGAAAATACAAGGAAGTTAGTAATAATCATAGTGTGTGTGTGTGTGTGTGTGTGTGTGTGTGTGTGTGTGTGTGTGTGTATTTTAACTATCTGGTTCTAAAACAAATGAAGCACTCTAAGGTGAGGATAGATGCATCCCTTTGTAACCAAGGGAAGAGAAGGTTAGAACAAAAGTTCCCTGACTTTAAGTTTACAGCTTCCTTGTATCTTACCAATTTCCTCCCATATTTCTTGCCCTGCAAAATACAACCCAGGAATATCCACAATAAGGCAGAAAATTTGCACAATGAGGCTTCTTGCATCATACAGTAGCTGCCAAGTCCAGGCCTTTGTTACTTTCTGCACTGACTACAGATAGAACCTGTCTTATCCTCTACATTTCCAAAGTCAAATCCCATGTTTCCTAAATGGTTTTCTAAATCTTTTTTTTTTTTGTCTATAACACTGTAAGAAATACATCATGTGGCAGTACACAAATACATAAAATTAGAACAAAGCATGATGACTTTTCCTCTTTTTCTCTTTTGGCTCTCCTGTTTAAAATGGAAACCATGACACAAACTGCTATCATCTATACTCGAAGTTATGAAGCTACATCTCACACCTTTTTAAAATATGGAGCTCATCATTTCACCATCTTAATTGAAATTCTCTGATGGCCCCCTTCACCTTGATTCATTCCAATGATGCTTTTTTTCATTGAAAACCTATAGGGGTCACTTGGGGAAGATTGAGGGTTAAAAGAAAATAAATAAATAAAAAACTTAGCCCATGCCTTGACAGAATACAATATTTATAAATCACTAAGCCTAATATGTATAAATCCTCAATGTTTTCAAAAGATCTCTTGCATTACCCTCTTAAGCAGCTGAACTCATCCTTGGTGTGGTGTTCTATTACTCACTTATCCTTCAAGATAAACTGTCTCAACTCTTCCTTATTTCTCCTCTAATTCTTTCTTTCACCCATGCCTCCATTATCACCCAATCCTTAGGCTCCTTCAGGGTCAAGATAAGTCTTATTAGGAAACCCTTTACTAAACCTCTTGGCTAACCTGTCCTCTCCTATAGCTCCGGAAGACTATCTCTGATGACTGTAACCCATATCACAACGGATAGTGCACATCCCTGACCGTGAGTCCTGACACTGTCTTTCCTCTGTCAGTTGCTGATAGAGGTGTGCTGACACCTCCAACAACAGTAGTTGATTTGTTTATTTCTCTTTGCAATCCCATCACCATATTTTTCTTGGAATCTACACTACCAACACAGTGCCTGGTCCATAGCAAGACTTGAGAAAGAAATGAAGGCCATGTCATGGGATGGGGGAGAAATAGGAACTCTGAATAGGACCACAAACTGGCTTCTATAATGATATGAAATTAAACACTGGAAAGAAGACAACGATGCCAAGGAGAGAAATTGAAAAGAAGAAGGTAGCTGTGGAGGGGAAACAAACCTCCAAATCTTTCAAAACCTAGCCTAGAAGTAAATCCAGAAAGAATTTCAATTTCTACAAAGCAACAGACCATTCAAATCCCTGCCCCACAATCCACAGCCTTAACCAGGCACCATGAAATGCGCTTTTTATTTTTTTTTCCTGGAATTCATGCTTATAAACTGCCCCCTTCTCAGTTGCTTTCCATTGAAACAGTCGCTGTCCCTACCTTATGGAAGAGAGGGCCTGAATCATGTTGGAACTCAGCTGAAAGTCATTTTTAGAGTCTGAAAGCGCCTAATGAGGTCTTCAGTTCTCCATGCCATGCTCTGATTCCAGGAAGCGCCACATTAGCACTTCAGCAGAGAGCCACGCTCTGCTTAAATCTTGCTGGTGTCATAAAGAATGCTTAATGCCCTGTAATGCAGACTTCTGTTGTACAGAAAATGTCCTCATTTGTTTTGCACTGGAAAACCGCAGATGGATACCCTTAATCACACAGTTGAGGGAACTCACTTCCTAGCAGAAAGATGGCTTGATTGAGACCTCAGAGGAGGGACTAATTCAAGTGGTCATTTGATGAGAAGGAATAGAAATCTCTGTGTTCTGCCAACAGGTCTATTAGTGAGCTGAAGGTAGGAGAGTTCATAAAACAGCACCTGACAGGACTCAGTATAAATTACCTGAATACACCTCCATAAAGTGTGACTTCTCTTTTCATAAATTAATAAGTCTCCATCAATTTTATGGCTTTTAGCTGTGATTCCCATCGAAGACCAGATTATCTTTCATGTTTTTTTAAAAAAGGCATGTAAGTAGCCTCCCCCGCCCCCACAATTGATAGATCTGCCAGATGAACTTCTCAGTGACTTTGGTTGTTAAATCCATTTATTTTATTCTGTAGAGATAGGACTTTCTAATGCCTCTGAGAAATGCTTGACAGAAAGTCTGGTCAAATTCAAGATCAGAGACAGGGGCCTAAGAACATTCATCTTAGCGAGGTACAAACCACTTCATAGTTATCAGAGCAAGAGGACAAGCTTTTTTAGAAAAATTATGTAATGGATTTTTGCCCTCCCAAGAGAAAGAAAAACATCCATTTGTGTTAAGTATGTGGATAGCCCTTGTCAGGTGCAATGATGCTGGAGTTGACTTTTCATTTTCAACCTGAAACGTCTTTGTTCCATCATGGTCATTGTGACCTCCCTGAGGTCAGACATTAGCTTGAAATGACTCTCATCGGTTAATACAGTCTTCTAGCCAGATTACTTATTTCTGAACTTAGCGTTCACTGTAAATTCTCGTCTCTCACGCCTAAGATGTGATTTTGTTTGCATACTTAATTGTTTTGTGTAACAATCAGTGAAAAAGCCAAAAAACACTGAGACAGGGTCCTTTTCCTCCAATGGAGAAAACAGGATATGTGAAATAAAAATCCCCTTCTTTGCCCTTGAGAGATAGTGGGACAGGCATAAAACCTGCATGTACGATAACAATGAGAAAAAAAAAATGTGATCTGAAACAGAGGTGATCACAAATTAAGAGAAAACTCCTACAAATTATACCACTTAAAGGAGATTCAAATATAGTCATAGGAGGGAGGTTTTGTGAGAATATCCAAGAACCACTTCCAGGAAGAAGCAGAAAATGCTAAATATAGTTTTAGTTTAGGTTAGATTTTGGGGAGGGGTGTCATTTCATCTCTTTTTCATATTAGCTTCCTTTATTTGCCAAGCCCATAGTTTTATTTATGTTGACATTCTCTCCCCCCAAAATTTGCAATCAGAACTCTCAATCCTGAAAGACAACTAAAAAAAAGGCCTTATTTTCCATCTGCTCTGTCTTTTCTATTTCTATTATATTCATATCATCTTCTAACTATTTAATCTGATCTTCCTGCTGAATATTCATATTTTAGTCTCAATATGTTATTCATTACTGCTCAAACTCACTTTCATCTCTTAGAATTCATTCTTTTTCATTTCTTTATCCAAGCTCCTCAAGTTTATTCATTACCTCCCATCTTGATCTCTGTAATTCACCCATGTTGGTCTTCTGACATTCTGTCTCAAAACACTATTGAAACCCTATTTAAAACCTTGAATCTCAAATAATTTATTCCCCCACTCCATCAACTACACTGATTACCAGCTCACTCTGCCTCACATTTAAATGGCTGACTCTCATTTTCCCCTAATCACTTTATAAACCTTTAACTAACATTATCTATTTCTTCCACAAAATTACATGTATTTTCATCTCTTTGTGAAGCCTGTTTTCTAATTGGTTTCGTTTATTTAGCTTATCTCTCCAATTTTCTTCTTTTATAGTCATTTTTCATAACTCTCCTTATTGTGCCACTTTTAATCACGGAAATGCACCTTGGTTTAAATGGCCTGAAGATAAATATTGAAAATGCATATGTGAATAGTCTAAACTTGATTACCTAATGGTTTGGGTGAGGATAAAAGGAACACAAAGATAAATTGTCACCAGTCAGATTTAAGTACACCAGAGGCTTTATCATTGATACTCCCATCTCCAACGGCTCCCATTGCCCCTCACCACTGATCTTTCTTGAGGCTATTAAATGGGAAAATAATCCATGATGCATTCTTCCCCCTGGTCCAAATGTTACTTTTTTTGGTAGAAGCCAATATCTTCCAATATGGAGCAGATCATTTATAAATCAGAAGTTGAAATTTGAGCCTAGACAAAGAAAGTCTAGAACCACTGAACAGTTAGTTCTACCTGTATCTTTTCACTTGGCAGAGTAGCAAATCAATTCCATGGCTACTTATTTCATCCACTGATGCTCAAGAAAAGATATTAAGATCACAATGAGATCAACAGCAAAATATAATTTGGTGGTTAACAAAATTATGAATGTGATTGATTAACATCTCTCCTTAAAACACTAAACTATTTTTTCCCATAGTTGATCAAATGTCAGGTAGCAATTTGCAGCATGATTCTATTCAGAAAAGCGTGTCCTGATAAGGTTGTAATCTTCAAATTCAAAATCTGGCTTCTATCAGGGCAGGCAAAAATCAATGGACAAGACCTATTTTCTTCAATTAAATGGTGGGCAGTTCTTGTCTTTGTTTCTTTGGAGAAAGAGATACTTACAAGCAGGGTTCATCACAATCAGAGAAAGCAGATATTCTCATATCTGGTTCTAGGCTGTTTATAGTTCAACAAGTAACAACTCATTGTTTGTAAACCAAAGATGTTCCAGTCCAGCCATTAACAGTCCCCATTAATGTTTACACTCCTTGTCCTACAAGGCTCAGAGACTGGCAACTCCATGCAACATTCAGTTACACACGTGCATTCTCACTAGGATTTTACCAATGGCCATTACCACACGTACAAAATAGGATGACCCTTGTGAATTTGCATAAGCTGTATTAAAACCTGCATGGCTAAATTCCAAAATCTAATCCAAGGCAGTTTTAGTGTTGAAATTCAATTCTGGGGAGCCATCTTCCTAACGAGGTTATCAATTCTAATGGCTGGGGAAAGGATGCAGACAGATAACATAAAGGAGTGGAATAGGCCAGAAGCCAAGTATAAAAAAATTGAAAGGTAGAGATTTGTTGGTTTAAGAGTAGGGCTCTACGATAATTATTGAGTCAATGAAAATATATCTCTGAATCACAGGCAGCTGGAGGGCACAGACCTGCAGTTCTTATTACTATCCGAGCAGCAATTGCCTATGGATTCCTCCTACAAAGGCAATGTTTCATTTTTGCAAGGATGGTTTTTCTCTACCATGTACCCACACCTCCCTCATTCTCAGTTGCCTGTTAATTATGACAAGCACCACAGGCACTTAGATTTCAACCAGTCTGGAGAATCAAGTTACTTTGACATGACTTTGGGGTAAAAGGCAGAAGTTACAAGGAGGAACTCACTGAGCAGACCCTTTTCTTTGAGATCCCAGACTGGCCAAGATTTATGAAAAGAACTCCCTCTTCCACAGCAACTCTGTTTCTTTCCCAGGGAGAGGGTTTCAAGAGAAAGTATGAGATACCCAGTTACCTTTGAATTTCAGATTAGCAAGAAATAAGTTTCAGTGTATGTTCCAAATATTGTAGGGGCTAAATTCATAGTATATGAATTATAGTCATAACTTCTTAACATGAAGTTCAAATATAAGTGGACATGGGGCTGGGGATGTGGCTCAAGCGGTAGCGCGCTCGCCTGGCATGCGCGGGGTGCTGGGTTCGATCTTCAGCACCACATAAAAATAAAGATGTTGTGTCCATCGAAAACTAACAAATAAATGTTTAAAAAAAAAAAAAAATATATATATATATATATATATATATATATATATATATATATATATATAAGTGGACATACTGATTCTTTACATGCTAATCCTAGCCACCCTGTCTAGGTTCAGCATTCTACATAGGTGGTACCTTCAGCTCTGGGTCCTCTTGCCCATGTGACAATACTGGATAGACAGAGAAATCTCTGGCCTACTAGTGGAGAAAGCTAGTACTTGAACTCTAGAATCAACTGAACCTCTTGGGTCTACTCCCAACTCAACAAACTCAGAGAAAATGTTTATTTGATTCTTGTAAATTTATGTCAGTTTCCTAATCCATAAAATAGGGACCATGGCGAACACCCTATCTCATGCAACTATTGTTAGGAAGAAATGAAGCAATGTAACAAAAAGTGTGAGGCCTCCCATTTGGTATACCATCAGCACTCAATAAATGCTACCAAGCATTATTAAGCCACAGGAATGCCCACAGGTTGGAACAGAGGCAACCTTCCTGCTAGTTGAAGGTGCTTTCTAGCTCACATTTAAAATTACTTTTACTTATTTGACAACATTTATTTAACTTTTCTCATATGAGCTAAGGGGAAATGTGATTCTAAATTAAAATTTGGGAAAAATAAGGCTTTAAATTTAAACATAGGGCTCCAGTATAATCTTCAAAGAGGTTGCATTTAAGTTCACAACATAGATTGTCGATTCTTCATTTGTTTCCAGTTCTATTTATCTCTTTGGTCTTCCCATCTCTCTTCTTTATCACAAGTTAAGTGAAAGAGCAGCAAACAGTCACTTGTTTTATGCCCTAGACAGAACAGGACACACTCTCCACCACAAATGATTTACTTGCCCTCCAGACAACACCCCTCCCACATCTCCCTGCACCCCACAACCACACACGTATACCTGTCGCATTCAACCCCCCACCTGGAACTCTGTGTCTTGGGGAACCATTGTTCTCCTCTTAACTTAATAAGCTGGAAATGTAGACAGAGCATTTAAGAACCTGCTGGAGGGGGCCTGTGGGGAGCCCGTTGGAGGGCTGAAATGAGACCAGCCCAGTTCTTGGCTCTTTGCCCAGGGCTCTAACAGACCAGAGTGAAAGCCTGGGTCTGCTGAATAGGGGCCCCATGGTTGCTAGGGCACAGGATGAAGCCAAAGTTGGAAAACTCTTCTGATGCTCCCCATGGCGATTAATCTGTTTGAAGGTCTGGGCTCTGAACCTTGGATTCCAGGTCTGCATTCCTTCATAAAACCTCGTGTTTTGAAAGCCACAGGCAATGACCCTGTGGATTTAACTAGATGCATTCTTACAAAGCAGAGTCCTAAAGGAAAGCTCCTAAGTGATTGGAATCTGCCAACATGCTGTCTTGTGCCCCTGGCTCCCAGTATGGGGGCCCGGGAGAGGAGAATCCCACGCCAGGTCAATTATCACTGCTTGGGCTACCAGTGGAGAATGCCGGGCTTCCTCGGAGACATGGCTGTCATCTTGGATGCTCTTCTTAATGAAGGCTTAGGCAGTAATCTGAAAGGTCAATGCTCGCTCACACCGAGGTACTGGTGGCCACGCTGAAATCGCATATCCACGGTTGGTAGGGTAGGGTCTGTTTCAGGCACGATGAGACTCACATCTCTGTAACCTGATAAAATGAAATCTATATGCTCTTTGCTTCTAAAACCTTCAAAGTCCTTATCCACTTCAGCGAATAAGTAAAAGGAAAGGTAAAGTCAGGCGCCACAGCCTCCCACAAAGGAAACTGTGACCTTTGTTTCTGTGGTGTGTGTGTGTGTGTGTGTGTGTGTGTGTGTGTGTGTTTCACTAGCTGTTGTTATAAGAACTACAGAGAAAAGCCAGAAAACAAAGTGATGAAAATGATTCTGGTTAAGAGAGAAAAATAACTCCACCCCATGCCAGGAACCTCAGAAAGGCATCTCCTGAGAAAGTTTCTTACTCTGATCCTAATTAAATAAGTTCCATTTGGTTGTTCAACCTTATTTACTGATCTGCCTCATGCAGCTAGACGCCTACAGCCGAGGTCGCACCACTGCTCAGAGAGACATTAGAAGCTGAGCTGCATGAGTCAGACACGGTCCACCTCCTTCAGGTTTCTGTGCTTAACCATGTGTGTGAAAACTGCGAACTCGAAACTTGGAGCTCGGTGAGAGAGTGCCCAATATGTAGACTCGTGATTTTCACCTCCTGGGCTGCACTGCACTGAGCTGTAGTTTGGATCCTGATTATCCTCCAAAGGCCGATGTGCTAAAAGGCTTGGTTCCCAGGCTGGTAGCACTGGGAGGTGGTAGAACCTTTGAAAGGTAGGGCTTAGTGGGAGGTCTTTAGGTTATTGGTGGCATGCCCTCAAAGGGAATTATGGGACCCTGGTGCCTTTTGCTTCCTGGCTGATGAGGTGAGCAGGTTTGCTCTGCTACACACACCTGCCACGATGTGTTACCTCAACACAGTTCCAAGGCAATGGGGCCAATCAAACATGGACTAGAACCTCTAAAACTGTGAGCCAAAATAAACCTTTTCTCTTTATAAGTTGGTTAGCTCAGGTAGTTTGTCATTGTGAGGGGAAGCTGACTCACAATAATCTGATAACAACATTCTGATTTTCCTTTCAAGAACCATGTTTCTTCCTTATCCACAGTCAACATGGTTAGGAGGGAGTCTGATTCTATCTGTAATGGGACATATAACATAGACTCAGGAAATCAGTACCTTCCTACCCTCATGTCAGAATAATTGGTTCTGTATTGTTCCTGAGACCCTGTTTAGGCCAACTTGAATCAACCTGGGACTCCGATAAAACTAGGAGGAAAGAGGCTTTCTCTTTCCATTGGGCTTTTAAGGCTGGAAAAGCAAACATGCACCTCCCTAAAGGAAAAGTGAGTGAGAAGGAAGAAGGCAGAGAAGCCAAACTGAGTAAAGGAGAGAAACTCATTTCCATTGCTCCTGAGCATACTCTTACAGACAATTTTATAGCAAACCAGTGTTTTCAGTTACAAGAGCCAAGTCATCCTGCCTCTAGCATAAGCCAACCTGGATCATCTTCTTACTACTTGCAATTAAAAGACTGCAGATAACAGCGCAAAAAAAGGGTTGTGTTAAAACACCTAAGTTGAAAGTCCACAATGAGAATTGTGTGTACCAGGTACTACACATAGTTACATGTGTATGCAACTGCAGAGCATGCCCATGGATTCTGATTTCAGTCTCTGCTTCCTTCTCATCCAAGTTTAGCGACAGCTCACATCACCATTCCCAAGCCCTTTACCAACACTGCTAAGGAAACACTTCTGACCCATCCTGTACCCTCTTCGTGGTCTCTTGCATTGTCATTTTCCCAGACAATCCTACCAAGCAGCTAATTCTCTCTCTCTCTCTCTCTCTCTCTCTCTCTCTCTCTCTCTCTCTCTCTCTCCTCTTTTTTTCTTTACTTTTTGCAAGTATATATCAGTTATATGGAATAATGGCTTTCATTTTGTCATATTTGTACATGTATATAAGATATCGTGATCATCTCCATCCTCTATTACCTCCTAATTCCTTCCCCCTCTCCTCAAGTCCTCTCTCCACCTAAATACCAATGTCACTTACAGAAAACTGGGGGAAAAAAGTCTTAAAATTTACATGGAAGTACAAAATTCCCAGAATAGCCAAAGCAATCCTAAGGGGGGGGGGAGCAATACTGGAGCATCACAATACCTGTTTTCAAAACATACTACAGAGCCATAGTAACAAAAACAGAATGGTACTGGTATAGAAATAGACACTTAGACCAATGGAGGACACAGAAATAAACCCATGCAATTACAGCCATATGACTCTTGGCAAAGGTGCCAAAAACATAGGTGGGAGAAAAGACAGCCTCTTTCACAAATGGTGCTAGGGAAACCTGATATCCAGGCCCATACAAATATTGAAGCTAGATCCCTCCCTATCTCTCACCATGTACAGAGATCATTTCAAAATGAATCAAACAGTTAAATAGAAGAACTGACACTTCAGAACTTAAAATACAGGCATAGGCAAAAACTTCCTAAATAGAACCCCAATAGCTCAAGAAATAATGGCAACAATTGAAGAAAGTGGCATCAGATTTAAAAAGCTCTGCACAGCAAAGGAAACAATAGTAAAGAGAGAGCCTACAGAATGGGAGAAGATCTTTTCCAGCTATTCATCTAATAAAGGATTAATATCCAGAATATATAAAGAACTGTAAAAACTTAATATCAAAAAAACTGAATAAACCAATCCATAAATGGACAAATGAAGTAAACAGACACTTCTCAAAAGAAGTACCAACAACCAATGCTTACGAGTAAACTATTTCATTTTTAACCATCAGGAAGTGCAAATCAAAGTGCCTGAGTGACATGGAATCTCACCCAGTCAGAATGGTAATCATCAAGAATACAAAAAAACAATAAATGTTGGTGAAAATGTTGAGAAAAAGAAAACCTTATATATTTTTGGTGGGCATGTAGATTAGTATAGTCATTATGGAAATCAATATGGAGTTTACGTAAAAATTTTAAAATACAATTACCATATGATCCAGCTACATCACTCCTCAATATATACTTGATGGGATTAAATTCTGCATACTAGAGACATAGCTTCCTACTCATGCATAATAGCCAAGTTACAGAACCAGCCTAGGTGTCCATCAATAGATGAATGGATAAAAAATTGTGGATATTTACATGATGGAGTGTTATTCATCCATAAAGAAGAACAAAATCATGTCACGTGCAGGAAAAAGACTGGAACTGGAGAGCATCATCTGAGCAAAATAAGCCAGACTCAGAAAGAAAAGTATCACTTTTTCCCTCTTATGTGGAATCAAGAGGGGAAGAAAGACAACATGAAAATAGAAGAGAGACTATTTGGCTTATTGTTGATTTGGATCAGAAATCAGAAAACTATGAACTGCAGATCAAATCTGGTCTAATGCCTGTATTTGTAAATAAAATTTTATGGGAATAGGACATGCATTTATTACATACCGTCTACATCTACTTTAGCAGTACCAGGGAAGAGTTGAGCAGTTGCAACTTTGTAAGTACTCATCAGCCAGTGTGCCTGGGTTCAAAGTCAGTAAGTGATTGATCTTCGTGATTTGTAATCAATCATTGTTGGTGAGGCATTATATGGAACCAATGAATGCCAGTCGCTGTTGCTGTTGTCATGGTTTCCAGACAGAGAGTATGGTATAAACCAAGATGCGAAAGTGGGACCAGGTGTTTGCAAGGGACAGAGAGTGGATTAGGGTCACTGCAGCATGAACCTGCAGGATCATGGGGGATAGAGATTGTGGAGAACCTTTCGTACTAAGCCAAGGTATTTAGAATTAATATGACTGCCTGTTTCCTCAGCCTCCTGGAAAGGCATAAGAAAAGTAAATTAATGCATAAGCCAAATGGCATTTGTCTGATCATATTTTCAGGAAAGCTCAAAGTGACATCAAACTAGAGATAATGGGAACCGTGAGTCGTCTGCAGAGCCTTTGCATGCAGCAGGGACAAAAGCAAAAGCCCCGAGCTGACTTCAGGACACGTGGGCTCCAGTGCAGCCAAAGCCAAAGCTGGCTGAATGACCTTGGCTGAGTCAACCCTCACAAGCCTTTAGTTCTTTTCTCTACAAAATGAACTAGACAACCTCAAAGGTTTTTCTGAGGCTGTGATTCTATTATCGTTGGCTTAGAGGGAATTGAGTCAATGGAGGGACTCAGGAGCTGAGAGCCGATCAAGGCAACAGAAGCTGAAATCTCATCCAAAGCACAAAGTTCTTTCCACCCTTGATGAGTTATCACAGAATCAATCTCATTCAATGGACACCAGCAAAAAAAGACAAGGGACCATCAAGATATCGCTCTCTCCTTTTTATTCCTGCCATTCAACCTACCATTAATAACTCTCCCCCTCTCTCCACTGCCTCCCCTTTCTACACCACCTCCTTCCTTCCTTCTTATGTGCATGAAGACCTGGCTTCTGTTGGAGGAGGAGAGAAAGCCAGGCCACAGAGGAATTGCTGAAAACCAAGCAGATTCCATCTTTCTACCAGCTTCTGATTTTTTTTTTCCAAGTGTGTACAACCACTCTATCAAGCTGACTTCTGCAGAGAAGAGAAAGAGAAGGGACCAAAAAAAAAAAAAAAAAAAAGACAGTAAGAATTCCAATGTTGTGCTGTAGTGGGAGAAGTTGGAAAATTTTTTTATTATTAATCTGAAATAGAGTCTGTTGGAATAGGAACATTCCAGAGGAGCAACATTCTCAACTATTTTTCAAACTCTGAATTTTTATCAAGATCAAACCACAGAAGATGTTTTCCTATCTCCTAATCATTTATAATTAATTTGTCCTAAGCATTATTTCTTCTTTGGAGGAAGGTGTCAAACTAAAAATATTTATAGACATTTGAAATTTTAAATGACCATGCAATTATCCACAGAGATGTAATGTTTGATTGCAAGCCATTCCTCCACAAAAGCTCACAGCCACATCCTTTTAACTAAGGGAAAAGAGTCTTGTTCTTTATTCACTCAATATCCTGAATTTCTTCATATGATTTGTTAATTTATTTACAAACATTGCCTGTGACCATGTGCTCAACTCTTCTTGGGAAGGCTGCATGGCTGTTATCTGTTTGGTGTCTCCCTACAAACCACTGCTTTGATAAAATAGGACATTCTGCCTTTATGAGCATCAAAAAGGACTTCAGCATGGACTTACAATTAGACTTGCCAGCTGTATGCTTCAGGCAATGGCAACTCATGGCCTGTCTCACTGTCCCCTGACTCCAACTGTCCTTGCCTAATTCAGACAAAGAACCTCAATGTTTGAAGCAATCCTGTTCCTTCTCTCTCTGTCTCTCTTTTAATGTTTGAAAAGTAAATCCCGCTGTCATCCAGATCAGCCAATATTTCTAAATGGAATCTAGAGTTAAACCCAGTAATGAAGGAATATTTGAGATAAAGAATGTGCTGAGAAGTTATAGCTACAAGAAATACGGAGTATAGATCAGAAAATATATAGCATCAGCAATCTGGCGACCATGTCCCCACATAAGCACTGTATGTCACACACCAGGCCAGCCAGGGACACATTACCTCATCTAATCTAAGACTTAGTATATATGCCCATTTCACAGATAAGGAAACTACACAGAAATATATATATAACTAATGTAGCCCATGGACATGTAACTACTAAGAACCTAAGTCACAATTAGAAATCAGATAAAAGATCACAACTTCAGTAGATTATACACAATGGAACATTTTTTAGCCATAAAGAGGAATTAAATTCTGTCAACTACAGCAAAATGGAAGGAACTAGAAGACATTATGTTGAGTGTTATAAGGCACAAAAAGACAAGGACCACACAGTCCCTTTGACATGTAGACCCTAAACAAAGTCAACCTGAATGTATAATAGTGAGTACTAGAGTTTGGAGAGGATGGGGTGGAGAGGGGACAAAGGGAGCTGGATTTGACCAGTGCTTGCTGCATGCATGTGTTAAAATACAGATCCCCATTAATATGCACAAGTAAAACATATTCATCAAAAATAAATTAAAATGTTGTTTTAAAAGATCAGAACTTACTTAACGACTTTGTGCAAATTAGAAAAGGGTGTTCAAGGGCACATGGTTAGGTAAATAGTTACCCTGCTTAATGACAGAGCATGTTCTGAGAAATGCACGATTAGGCAATTTCATCATTGCATAAACATCAGAGAATGTACTTACACATACCTAGATGGCATAGACAACTGCACACCTGGGCTGCATGACACATGAACATACAATAGAACATTACTCCTATGGTCGAGAGATTAAAATCATGCAACGAAGACACAGTAAATGAGATGTATGAGGCTGCCTTCAGTGTACTATAACATATTTTACAGCAAACTTTTTTAATAAGTAGGAGTATATGCTAAAATAATGATTAAAAATTGTATAAAAATGTATAAACCAGTAACAGAATGTTTCATTATCAAGTGTTATGTATTGTACAAAATCCTATGAGCTATACTTTTATACCACTGGCAACACAGTAGATATGTTTTCACCAGCATCACCACAAACATAGGTAATGTGCAGAGCAACTGCATTATGATAACTATGTTGTCATAATGGGTAACAGAAAATTTTCAACTCTATTACAATCTTAAGGGACCACCATCATATGTGTAACCTACACTTGGCCACAACAACATCATGTTACACCTGACTAGTAGAAAGTGTCCCTTTAGATAGACCCAGTTCCAGCTCAGGGTGCATGACTTGGGGACTGGTACACTGACAAGCGTTCAGCCCCCGCCTGCCCTCTGCACAGTGGCTTTGTGAGGGGCGTGGCCTGTACCATTCTTCAAGGCCATCCTTCATGGAAGGTTACATACATCTAACCTCTGAGTAAGGGTTAATTTCAGTTAGCTCCAGCTGTCATAACCCAATTCCACAAATTGGGTGGCTTAAAATACAGAAATGTTATTTCTCACAGTTCTAGAGGTGGTCAAGTCCAAGGTCAGAGCACCGGCATGCTCAGACCTGGGGAGGTCCCTCTCTTGGGCTTGCGGACAGCTTTCTTCTCATTGTAAAGAGAGCTTCTCACATGGTAAAGAGAGCTCTGGTCTTCCTCGTCCTGTAAGGGCACTAATCCCCTGACGGGGTCCCGGCTTCATGACTTCATCAAATCCTAATTACCTCCAATGCCTTCATGTTGGGGGTTACTGTTTCAATGTAGTAACTTTGAGATAGATACAAACATTCAGTCATTCAGTCCACAATAGCCATAGTGCCCAGATATTTGATCAGATACTATTTTGGATGTTTCTGTGAAATTGTTTGTTGTTGTTATTTTTAATGTGAATAACATTTAAGTCACCGGACTTTCAGTAAAGCAGATTACCTTACAAATGTGCGTGTGTGTGTGTGTGTGTGTATGTGTGTGTGTGTTGTGGGTGTGGAATGCAGGAGCTCATCCAGTGAGTCAAGGCCTACACGGAACAAAGATTTATCTCCCGTAAGCAAGAAGGAATTCTGTCAGCAGACTATCTTTAGACCAACTGCAACTCTTTCTTGGGTCTCTAGCCTGTCTGTCCATCTTAGATTTTTGTTACCAAAATCACATGAACCAATTCCTTAAAAATCTCTTACTTTGTAAATATAGATACAGATACAGGCATAAGTATAGATGGTATAGCAGCATCTGTTGCCTTTGTTTCTCTGGTGATCCCTGAAAAATATACCTAAAATCTAGGCTTGTCTCACAACTCCCAAGTTTGTCTTGATATCCATGTGACAAGATGGAAGATGACCAGCATACAAATAAGAGCACTCTTAGTGGGTCGGAACACCATTGAAAGGTTGCACATTAATGCAACTATATCACTGTAGAAGGCAGTCTTTATGAGCTGCAGGTCTTCACCTTTGGTTCTGTCCTAGTCAACACTTTGTCAGTGGTTTATGATGTAGGATCATGCAAATTCAATTTGGGGATGAAATGAAGCCAGGAGGGATAACTAACCTGATGGATGACAGGATCAAGATTTTGACAGGTTGAGTTACTATACTGAAATTTTTCAAGAATAGTGATAAAACCCTACAGGTTTGTTCCTTTGTTTGTTTGTTTAGACCAATAGTTGTAGCACAGCCATAGGTTCAAATTTAGAAAAGTATATTTTCAATCTTACAGTTGAATTCTGTTCTTTTCAAATTTGAAATGAATCAACAATATCGTGTAACTCCCTCTAAATGTTTTCATTAAAAGATAAAAATATTAATGCATCTTGGACATCATTTCTCTGCAATCTGTATAGGTCTGAAAACATCAGGAACAATACAACCAGTTGTAAGAGGGACCAGATTTCCAAATGAATGTGTCCCAAGGAGGCCCTGAAGGGAAGACCCTGGGTATCAGTTAAAATAACTCAGTAAGAGAACAGAAGATAATCAGTAGGAGGAACTGAATATTGATATGACAAAGGAAAAAAAATATTCAAAGGAAGAGAGAGGGATCTTGATGAACTGGGAAGAAGAATCAATTTTATTTTTGTGCCCTTCTGAAGAGCAGAACTAAGATCAAATGTAGAAATTTAGGGTCAATATAAGGATAGGCTTTCTAAAAACTGGAAACTCTGGCCAGGTGTGGTGGTGCAATCCTGTAATCCCAGCAGCTCAGGAGGCTGAGGCAGGAGGATCACGGGTTCAAAGCCAGCCTTAGCAAAAGCGAGGCGCTAACCAACTCAGTAAGACCCTATCTCTAACTAAAATAGAAAAAAGGGCTGGGGGTGTGGCTCAGTGGTTGAGTGCCCCTGAGTTTTAATCCCTGGTAACAACCCCCCACCAAAAGAAAAAAGAAAAAAATCTAGGAAACTCTATGAAAAGAGGTAGCCTTTAGCTGAAAGTGTCCAACCCAAGCTATGGTGTCTCTTTATCCATTATCTTTCTTAGATGGACAGTTCATGTCAGTAACATCCTTATACACCCTCTATCTTATAAAACCACTGAACAGAATAGAAAATAGGTTGGCATGACCTGATCTCAGTGAGCCATTGCTAATGCTTAGGAATCACCCATTTCTTTTCTAAGTATTTGCAATTTAGTTAATAATTTTCCTAGAGACCGATATCAATTATACCTATTACTAATTTGGAATTAAATAATCATACTTATAAGTGCTATTTTTCAATCATCACAAGCATGAATAACTACCACTACTATTTTTCTTATTATTTCTAATAATGTCTCTGTCACTATCATGTTTTAAGTACTTAATCTCATTTAAACTTTCCTTCAACAACTAACTGAAGCTCAGAGACCTTGGGACTCTAGAAGCTAGTTTGCAAGCAGTAAAGCTAATATTCAAACCCAAATCCATGTGATTTCAAAGTTCCTGCTCTGAACGGCTGGACTCTGCGAGCCAGTCTCCACAGGCGCCACATGTGTCCTTATTCTCTGTTGTGCTTTCTTTATCATGTCACCTGCAGGGCCTTTCTGCCTCTTCTGTGTGTACCCTAGAAGATCCAGCTCATCTTTGCTCAACTCTGACTGGCTCTGCCCAAGACAACCTTTTGTCTCTATATAAAATGGTTTGGTTACAAGTAAAAGAAACTCATATGGAATGAATTTATGCAAAAAAAGTGAATTTATTAGCTCTCAAGATGTTCAAATAGCAGAAAAGAAAAGGGTAGATCTACTCTTGGATAACAAAGGAACAAGGGACCAGACCTGCAAGCCTCCGCTCTCCTTGTCTGTCATCCTGCCCTGCCTGCCTGTCAGCTTCCTTCTCCCAGTCTGACTTTTCCCACTAGGCAGGATGGCAGATTATAGTCTTAGTTTCAATTTCAGAACATAGCTTTTTTGAAAACTCTCTGTATTAAGATATATATATTCTTACAATAAATATACCCATTTAAATCATGCCTTTCAATGGGTATTAATGAATTTGTACACCCACACATAATCAAAACTGCAACCCTAATATAGAATATTTCTATCACCCCAACTGAAGTTTGTAACAACCATGGGAAAGATTCTGGTCAGATTTGAGCCAGTACCTCCTCTGTGAATCAGCTAACAGGAGGACAAGAATCAAGGTGAACGAAAATCAAAAGGTTGGATGGCCAATTACTGTGGTACATGACTGCAATTGTAACACCATGTACTTGATAGGCTAAGGCATGGCAAGAGGATCACAAATTTTAAGCTATCCTCAATAACTTAGTAAGACTCTGTTTCAAAATTAAAAAATAAAAAGGACTGGGAATGTGGCTTAGTAGTAAATCACCTCAAGGTTCAATCCCCAGTTCAACAACTAAAAAAAGATAGGGGTGGAGGAAGGGCAGATAGGCATAATCTATAGCCCAGACATGGCTTATGAAGGAATCATTTTGAATTTGGGGGAAGAGAACAGCATTCTATATCAATCTTGGTTCTATCAGAAGATCAAAACTGCATGGTGATTTTAACAGTAAATTTTTTAACACAGAAAAGTATTAGCTATAGGAGGACATTGTAGTAACAAGGAATTGGCAATAAGAAGTAGAGAAACCAAAGATCATCAAAACAGCAGCTCTAAGGAATGGCCACTATTCCTAGGACTGAGATCTAGATCCTGGCAAAGGCAGGACCATGGCTCACCAAATGGGCAGTGTGAGATGCTGGTGAAACTTGCTGGAAGTTCTTTCTCTGGAAATTTTCAGAGAGCTATTGTCTAGGGTCCCAGGGAAAGCTATTCACCATGAGGTATCTCATGGAAGCAATCTAATACAACATTGCCCGAGGCAGGACCCAGAGGAGGCTGCTGGCCCACGGACATTGGGATATGCTGTGCACTGAAAGAGTTGGAAACAGGAGAAGCCATGAGTACTAGGGAAGCAGGCACTGGAGAAGCCGTTGAGGAAGGCTGCCAAGCTAGCACTTCAAAACCAGGAAGCAAAACCCTTTCCTGCTACAATGGCAAAGCTCAAATCACACCAGCTGGTGAAGCAAAAATATCTTAAGGTCCCAGATCTATTTTCACAGATCAGGCAAAAAGAGAAAAAAAATGCATTTGAGAAGAAATATGTCAATAATCAGCATGCACTTTAATTTGTTTTTATTAACCATCCTCTAGATTTTGTAGTTCACACTATCCAGTCGAATATTGATTACATGCCTTCCCAGTTATCACATAAATATATATTTGCCTGCATACATATGGACTGGTCTTGCCAACTGAATAGGAACTTCCAAAAGAAAAGAAACACTCTGTAAGTTACCATACGTTTCCTTTCTCCCCTCACCATAGGAATTCCTACAGCACTAGGCTCAGAGCAGTTTTTTAATGACAGAGATTCCAAAACAACCCCAGACCTCTACACCAGTGCTTCAAAAAGGAAGCCTCAGGCCAAAGCCACAGACAAGTCTGCTCATCTAAAACTTTTTGTCTGCACCATGTTTTCTTTTCCTAATTTTCTGAAGTGTTGAATTACTGGCCAACGTGCAAAATTGGAAATTTCACCAAGAAATGAAGAGTTCTGGAAAATTTGGAAAGAGATGACACAGTAGGTCTCCAAACACTGGCTGGCGTTGGGCATCAGCCATCTTTTTAATTCACACACTTTTTATTTTGCCACAGACCCAGAAGGACTGTTCATTTTGTCACAGTCCCATATGGACTGTTCATTTGCATCTCAAAGGTATTAGAGTTCTTTACTTCTGCTCTGTAGTCAGAGATGATTCACTTCTTTTGCCAGGTGAGGAAGGTGGAAAACAAACACTACATAGACATAAATATTTTGCAAAAACTAAGCATTTTCAGTCTTCTTTGCAAAATTATTGTCTTTAAATTGGGAGGTCCTATTGAGTTGAGAAGAAAATTAACATAGCTTATATGAACCAAAGATAATTGACAGGGGCTTGGAAGAAAAAGTGGACAGAATCTAACTCAAGAACCATCATTACTATTATCTAATCAAGAATCTGGAGGGATCCCAAAGCCTTCCTGATCTGTAAGCAAAAAGACTGGCTCAGATACTATGGGGTTCTAACAGGTTGTCAGAAGCAGGAGCTCTATCCATCAAAAGAAAATTTGAAAACCTTGTGCCTGATACGGGGTGTTGTATGAAACAAGAACTTTAAGTATTTACCTTGCTTTTAAACTTCTCTTTGCTGGCTTAAGACATTCTTGGTTGGACCATGTTGCCATACCTCCTATAATGCCAGGCCAACACCCAGGGCAGTCTTGAAGAGAAATAACCATAGTGTGATCTCATCCCTGAGAGTATCTTACAGAAAGTAAAGAAACTTTTAAAATGCAAGTGAATTTACTCCATTAACAAATACTTACTGAATGGCCAGCAGCATTCCACACTCTGTATGGTGTATGCTGCAGACACATTTGTGTGACCTCTGCATTATGATGGACTATGCACCTCATTCACAGTCAGCTTTCGTGGGAAGCATATGTCTGTACTTTTAATTACATTTTTAAATGAAAATTGTATTTTAGTCAAGTGTATGAAAACATAGGCCCTTCAGAATAGGACCATTTATTAATGGGGTGAGGTCACTTAATTACTTATCACACATTCAGAGGTGCAAAGAAAAGGTAGCTTCATTTACTCATTATTTCTTTATTTGATAAATAAATCAATCATTCTCCCTCAAAGCTGATTCCTGCAAGGCAGAGCCTTTTAATCTGACAGGTGGAGTTAATCCAATCAAATGATATGAGCAGTCTCTCACCAAACACTGTGTTTTAGTATTTTGGCTCCTCGACCTTGCCATGCTCCTTCCCAGGGGTCACTGGAGATGTGGAATTGAGTGGGGTTTTATGTGACCTGTTGTGGATGCACACAGTGTCCCCTGCCTCCTTGATGATCTGTTGCAGAGCTGCTAGGCAGGGCTGTTCTCTGCTTCCTGGGCCATCAGCCTCATTTATTATATTGGTTACTCCTTCCTCCTTCTAGCACTTTCTTGATTGGGCTTCTAACCATCCCATCTTGGTCCTCCCCGTGGCCTACCCACTCAGTCCGTTTGGTTAGTTGCTCCTGATGTCCCGAGCCTTGAGCCCCTGGTCTTCTCTCCTTATTCCCTAGCTGATCTTTACAACTTCCTGCCTTTTAATAGCATCCATATGGAGTAACCCTCAAATCAATATCAACAGACCAGCCCAGCACTCTCCTCTGAAGTCCACACACATTTGTCCAATGTCCTACCTGGCAATTTCAATTAGATGAGTGAAAGTCATCTCAGACTTAGCATGCCCAATCCTGAATTCCTGATATCCTCCCATCCACTTACCATGGCATGTACATATCATTCAGGAGCCAGACCATAAATCTTGGGGTCACTCTCAACTCCTTTCTTTCTTTTCAATCTATAAAAAAAAAAAAATCTTATCGGTTCTGTCTTCAAATATATCCAGACCTATACTTCTCAGCTCTTCCTCCTGGTCCAAGCCATCATCAGTTCTCACCTGGATTAATGCAGAGGCCTCTGACTGACCTCCCTGCTTCTACCTTCACTCCTCAGTCTCTTCTGCACACAGCCAGTACGATCCTTAAAAATGTTAGATAATGTTCTTTCAGATATACATGTGTCTGCTCAAAATCTTCCATTGCCTTTCCATTTTACTCAAAGTGAAAGCTTGGGTCTATCTGCTCTGATCTCCCACATCCTGTCTGATCTCAGGTTCTACTACTTTATTTCTTGCTGATTCAAGTCAAATTGACCTCCCAGCTCTTCTAAAAAGATGGATTGCAAGCTCTGACCTCAGGGCCTTTGCACTAGTTATTCCCTTAAGCTAGAATGTTCCTACCTACGACAGCCATGTGGTTTATACCTACGTAACGTTCATGTCTCTTCCTTATATGGAAGTCCTTCTCAGTATAAAATACTAACCCCTCTATTCTGATACTTCTTATCACCTTCCTTTGCTTTAGGTTTTATATAGCATCTACAATCATCTGACATATTTCCTGTTTTCTCCCTCTCCCCCACTCCTCTTCTCCCTATCCCCCACTCCATCCAACCAGAATATAAGCTTTTTATAACCATAGAGACTTGATATGATCAATCTCTGTGAGATTGATCCATGCTGTTGCAAAATATTCTATTCTATTCTGCTGACTATTGTATCTTCAAAAGTTAGAGTGCTCTTTAGTACACATAGTAGTTGCTCAAGAAATGTTGGTTGAATGAGTGAGTAAATGAAGAGATGACTCCTGACATTTGTCTAATCCTTTGCCTTTGAACATCATGCTAACACCCACATCTTGGCCCTTACTCCATAAGCTTTGGCCTTTTGCTACTCATGTAACTTCTTCACCTTGACCCCAAAACTTTGCCAATTACAGATACCTTCAGCACCCCCAAGTCCTCATCTTGGGGCACCTGAAATCTTCTGCATAATGAGTACATCACACCAAAGCCTGAGGCACCAGGAGCTCTGCCTTGGAGCCCTATCCACCCATTTTATGCCTCTACCCTGTGTCCTCACCCCACGTCATGCCGAAACAGTTGTGCAAGAGGCTTCTCCTGATGTGCACAGTCTCCCCTCAGGGGCCAGGGAAGCATGTTTCTAGGCTGAGTGCTGAGAAGCTCCCCCATGCCTAACAGGCACTTTAAAAAATTTTTTTCCTTAAGAAAATTTTAAATATACAGCAAAGTTGGAAGAATTTTAGAGTAAATACTTATATACCTACATTCAGTTATTACCATTAGAATTTAAGAATATTTTCCTTTGATCACATATATATCCATCTGTCCTTCTCCTTTATCAATCCACCAATATATTTCATTATTTTGACATAGTTCAAAGTAAATTTCAGATATCTGTATGCTGCTGCCTAAATAGTTCATCACACTTATGACTGAGTAGCTATACTTGCATTACATAACTCATATACAATGAAATATTCAAATCTAAAATACACCCTTGTGGATACACACCAATGCATACACATGCATACCTCTGTGCTATCCAAATTTCTATCAAGACATGAGAACTTCACCACCATCCCAGGAAACCCTCATGTCTCCCTCCTCTCAATTCTCACCTCCAGCTCCCAGAAGCAACCAATGGTCTGAATTTTTTACAATATAGATTACTTTTCACTTTTCTAGAGATTCATATGGAATCATACTCTATATACTTTGTTGAACAAATAGAGCTAGTTAAGTGTCTAGGTAGAAATATATTGATGTCAAATATGATGGATAAACGGATGGATGGAAGGAAAGATGAAAGGATGAATAAATGTCCGTGAGATTGATCCAGGCTGTTGCAAAATAATGTATTAATAATATATCCCTTTCATTACTGAACAGCATCTCAACATATGAAGATACCACATGCTTTAAATATTCCAACTGATGGTCGCTTGGATTATTTCCACTGTATGTTTATTAGGGGAAAGGTCCTCTGAACACTCCTGGATAAGTCTTCTCATAGACGTGTGTTTTCATTTTTTCTTGGGTAAATTTCCTAGAATTGAAATTCCTGGCTCATGGGATATTCATATTTTTACTGTCGTTTTAAAGAAAACAATAAAAATACCTGCCAGGACATTGTCAAAGAGTTTATACCTTGACTCTAGTCCTCTACATGGAACTAGGTACTCTACATGGAACTGGCATCTTCAATGTCCAAAACCTGGATCTCTGGCTTCTGCCCTGAAGAAAAGGAGACGATAAATGATTATCTTCCTTTACTTCCATTCCTCTTCTTCCTGTCATTCCTTTTATTCTCATCTTCCTGAGTTTTCCCAGAAGGATGAGGGACACCTTTCTCCAGTATTTCTGTTTTCTATCCATTGTATTGGCAGCGGTTTGAGTTCCATCTTGAATTCATACACTAAGTTAATCAGGGGGAGTTAAACATGAGGATTGTCCTTTCTGATTAAAGATGAACCATAAAGAAAAACTGTATATGGTACCCTAGGGCTGAGGTGGGGCATCCAAGGAAGGAAGAGCTTGGAAGGGTTTCAGAAGTCATGGAGGAAGGTGTGCTTTGGCCCCTGCATGGCAGAAGAGTTTGCTGGCTTAGCCTGCCTGAGCTGGTGGGTGTTGCTGGACACCATGCAATGCTGTAGGGAGCAGACCGTGGAGCAGAGGATCAGCAGCCAGCGCCATTCGTGCACTGTGGGAACCCAGGTGCTTTCAAGGTGTGCCAGTGGCTCGGTGTGTGATTTGCCCTACACAGTTGCTTGTATGTTTCACAGAGTTCTTGTTACCACATGGAACACACAGAGAAAAGGTTCTCACCTGGTCAAGGCTGCTAACTCACAGAATGTTCATGTTCTGGGCTTTTGAATGGGGAAGGCTCTGTGTAGCATCCACACACCCATATTGCTGACCTGTGGGTCTGCAGAAAGTTCAGGAAGCTTATTCTTCTTGCAATGTCCCTCCAGTGCCCTCTACTAAGAAAGTTTCCCATCCTGCTCACTCTAAGGAGAAATGTTTAAAAGAACACCGTTGGCTATCACAGGGCATCCATATGGAAGGATACATTCAGACATGAGAGGCAACAGGTGAGGGTGGCCGCTGATGTAACACCCTTCTCCACTCCAGGCTAATCCTTAATGGTCAATGGGGAATGATAAACAGAAAACTAGCTTCCCAACTGTGACAGATTGTTTCAAAAATAGCCAGGGTAATTCCTCCCTTCTCTTGCAATGAGACTTTTAGCTCTTGCTATCAAGAGAGACAGTATCTTTCTATATTCCTTGAATCTTGGTTGACCATGCATCTTATTTATTATCTTAATGGCCAACAGAATATCAGCAAACATGATATAAACAGAGACTTGGAAAGTGCTTGTTCATTGGAGCTTGGTCTCTCTTGCCAGTAGGAACCTTCTGCCACCATGGGAAGGAGTCTGGTTTAGCCTTCTAGAGGATGAGAGCTCATGCAGATGTTGAGTCCAGCCAGTCCAACATTTCTAGCTGACACCATGCTAGACCATCCAGCACCAGAGCCAAATCAGAACAGACCAAGAAAACCCACAGACTAGAAAGCAATAAGAAATGCCTCAGCATTAAAAGAGAATAAAATCATGGCATTTGCAGGTAAATGGATAGAGTTGCAGAATATTATGCTAAGCGAAGTAAGCCAATATCAAAAAACACAAAGGCCAAATGTTTTCTCTGATATGTAGATGCTGATCCATAATGGGTATGGTGGGGAGAGGGAGCAAGAGAGGATTAGAGGAACTCTAGATAGGGCAAAGGGGAGGGAGGGGAAGAGAGGAAGCGTGGGGGTAGGAAAGACAGTGGGATGAGTTGGACATCATTACCCTAAACACATGTATGAAGGCACAGATGGTGTGACTCTACTTTGTAAACAACCAGAGGCATAAAAATTATGCTGTATATGTGTACTATGAATTGAAATGCATTCTGCTGTCATATATGACAAATTAGAATAAATAATTTTTTTAAAAAAGAAATGTTTGTTATTTTAAATGATCATGCTCCAGTTTTGTGATGGAAAAAAACAGACACAAAATAATAAAACTTTAATGAGAATATTTCCAAAAATGTATGCTCATATATTAATATTATATTATAGCAATAAACTATTATAAGCAACTTAATTACCAGGGAAAAAAAGCTTTGTTTACCCTAAGGAACAGGTTTGTTTGTACCTGGTGAGTCATTTGTCTTAAAGAATTAATCCTATTTCCTTTTTTACTCAGATACCAAGAAAAGCAGAGCCCACTTGTGGCTCATTTTTTTAGCTCTTCTAAATGTTCAAATTCTTCTCCAAGTTTTAATTTTCTATTTATATGTTTCCAACCAATAACTCATTTATAATTTGCCTGTTTGGTTTTATGTATTCACATAAGATGTCTCTAATGATTTTTTTTGGAATGAGATTAGATATGAGCATATAAATCATTTTTGGCATATAAAAATGTCACCACTTATGAATATAATGCTAAAACCATAAAAGACATTGCATTTTCTTTTATAATAAAGCTATTTACTTCACTGTATGAAGCTCACTTTTTGCAAAAGATCAAAATAAAATGTGTGATTTCTGGTTCAGACAATAATTATCTTGAATTAAAAAGCAATAACAAAAAAAACCTTCCATCTTATAAAATTTTGTTTTTATAAAATTGAGAAAGATGTCTCTTATTTAGGTAGTTAGGATAAATTGAATGTAAGTCCAAATCAAAACAAAATTTTGTGTTTTCAAGTCATTACACACAAAGTAAAGCAATCCTCTAGTTTTCAAACTTTGGCATTGTTCCTTATATTATCATTGACCTGAGCTTGAAAGAACTTGGTTGCTTCTGTTTTTAATTACTGTATAATTTTTAACCAGACATTTGGATAATGTTAAACCATTATGCAGGGTTGATCCATTCCTCTCCAAATCAAATCGTTCGTGAGAGAAATATGTTAAAGTTCATAGACCAAAACAAGTTACAGATCTTGAATTAAGCAAAAGTGATCTTTAAAAAATGAGAGCATTGCCCTTTTGTGACAATAAATGTGGATCTACTATTTCAAAGTGGTCTACGTTCCCAGATTTGGTGGGGGAGGCCAGTCAACTGTGAAATAGGTTGTCAAAAATAAAAGTCTAAAATATGATGTAACTGCACACACACACACACACACACACCTCAGCCCCCATTCTATTGGAAAGTCTAAGGTGTTCATTTACTTAGCAGAAAAATCAGCTGAGCCTCCCTGCAGATAAAGTTGGAATTCCACAAATAAAGTTCGCTGCGGTGACAAATCTCCCTGTAATTGGAATACTTCAAAATATTAAACATGTAATCCCAGAGTGATTGGAAGGCAGTGCACGTTTCCATAATTAGTCCATCACTTTTATTTACCTCATGTATAATACATGACAGCCGGTACCGTAAAATAAATTAACAGCTAAATGTCAGATCTCCCCTCTTATTTAGGCCATCTGCCTAGGTGTTCAGATTGACACACACTGGCATAAGAAATTATAGAGACCAGACAAACCCGACTGTCAGAGAAGAGCTGCTGCCCAGTGGCTCCGACCTCGGGGTTTGCTCTTGACCGCTTTTCCTCCTCCACCATTCCCAGTCTCTGCCGATTTCCAAAGTCTAAATGTTTTACAATCTAAATTATTATTATTTTTGCAAGTCTTGACTACATTTCAGGACATGGGAAAATTGAATCATATATTTTCCTACAAGAATATACATTATTTCATTGAAGAGAGAAAGTCTTTTGAGTTCTGAGCCCACCAGTCTTGGGTTCCCCCTAAGAACTTTTCAGCAAGGAGAATTTTTCCTCATAACTGAGTAATCTCTCGTTTCTGAAATCAGTTTTGGAGATTCTAATTGGCACACCCACAATTGGAGGGAAGGGTGGGCTGTGTCTGTCAGCCCTGGGGAGGTCCAGAGGATGAAAAGAAAATTCAGAGCCAACATGTCTAGGTTTTATGCTTTCTGAACTCCCTTTCCACTCTTTTTTTAAAAAAATTTGAGATATAATTTTTTAAATTTGTTTAATTAGTTATAACATGACAATCGAATGCATTTTGACACATCATATATAAATGGAGTATAACTTCTCATTCTTCTGGTTGTACAGAATGTAGAATCACACCAGTCATGTAATCTTATATGTACATAGGGTAATAATGTCCAATGCTTTCTCCTCTCCTTCCTAGCCCCTTACTCCCTCCCCTCTCTTCACTCCCCTCTACCTAATGCAAAGTTCGTCTCCATTCTTAAGCGCCCTAGTCCTACAGCTTATGAAAGTCTGGCCAATGGGGTTTGGCCCTCTCTATGTTCCCATCTGCCCAAGCAAAGACAATATCATTGTTTTGCCAATGAGAAAAGTCTAAGATTTCAAAAGCAAATTAGAATCCCACCATAATTGCCCCCTATGGGGCCTTGCTTCCTGCTGTCACCCATCCTTCCTTCTCATAAGCTTGGAGGCCTCCTTGAAACCCTTTCAAACTCCTTATCAGGTTCATTTCAGTAAGTGCGATCACTCAAAAAGGGAAGGAGGGAAGCCGACAGGTAGGTTTCACCAGCAAAGAGCCTGGGCTCCAACTAACTTTGTCTGACTAGGCTTGGATTTCGGCTGTAATGCAAATGCCTTTTGTGGTTTGGGATGAATTACATAACCCTCTCTTCCTCCTCCAAAGAATAATAAAAAATAATTTATTGTACTTGTAACACACCTTTCATTGCCATAGCTCAAATGCTTAGATTAGCTCCCTCCCTACCTATCATGCTGTGATGTGAAAATTAATTAGCTAATGTCTGTAAAGTGCTTTCAAGATGAAAAGTGCCATATGAGTGCTAAGTGCCACCTATGAGTACCAATAAAGACAACCTCATAGAGAACATAATAGATCAGCAGGGGACCTAGCCAATAGCCAACTTGAAAAAGCAAGGGGAACAAACAAACAAGAGAGAAAAAAAAAAAAATACAGTCACCATAAGAAAGGGACTTCCCAAGTCATAAACTTTTTTAAACTTCCCAAGATGCAGAGTTTTTGTGCAAGAAAAGAAATAGTCACACCAGGATGGAAACATAGCTTGGGAACAAGATGAAGGCCAATGATTTTACTTGCTGGTGTCTCATCAAACCTCCAATGCATTCTTGGGGGATGTTAGTATAATTAATTTCCAAAAAGAGGTAAAATTCAATGAGATATGATGGACTATTTGCCTGAGGACCACTGGCCCTATTTAGAAAGAGGGATAAATGGATGCCTTATATTGATATCACTTTATCATTTTCAAAGTCCTTTTCCTGTAAGTCTTCTCTCTTCACCTGCATATAATTATTTCAAGTGGATAGAGTAAATGCTGTTATTCCCATTTTACATATGAGGACAACAAGGGTCAGGGGACTTATCTGATCAAAATTATAGAGCTATTAAGTGATAAAAGAGAAATTCCAATCTGTCTTCACCACAAACCCAGTGTTCTTTGCATGATTCCATATTAGCTAGTGGGCATTATACAATTAAAAGGCATTGCCAATAGATTATGAAATATTTTAATGTTCAGTTTGCTTAAGCAACTCCTAGAAATTTTTCCTAAGTAGTTAAGCATATGCTAAAATATCTAGTATTTTACAGCTTTTTATAAAAATGGGAAAAAAAGAAAACCCAAGTGTTTAGCACAAATGTCTGAATAAATACTCACATAACCATAAAAGCAAATATTAGGAGTAACCATTTAAAATAATGTCATAGAAATATCTTTATTAGTATGAAAGTCTTCCACTATAAACTGTCAAATATGTATAATATACTTTTTAAAATTAATTGTTCTATGCACACATCATAGAACAATATCTAGAAAGATATGCAATCTAATATAAGGTGACTTCCAGATGATAGGAAGGTAGTGATTTTCATTTTCATCTATTGGATCATCTGTACTTTCAGAGTTTGTTCCATTTATTTGTACAGTAGAAATCATGAATAAAAATCATTGCAACCCAAATCACTTTAAGTCACCACAAAGGTGCTGGATTCAGGAAAGATCAACCATATTTAAAAAGACTGCTTACTACAAATGTCCTGAATAGAGCAAAGCCTGCACCTAGGAGAGGAAAGTGGGATTGCTCTACCCTCTACATATCATTTGCAGCTCACTGGTAAGTGTCTTGGAAGATGCCCTTGCCCCTTTTTATACAAGGGTCTGCCTGAGCACCTGCTAGAGTTGGTTAGATCTCAAATATCCAATCTCCTATGTCAGATTCCTCTACATCACTGAGAATGTTCTGGCTGTGTACTGAAATGAACAACAGGCTCTAGAAACATACCACTGTCTCCTGGTACTAAGGAATATACCATGGTAAAACTTGATTTAAGAATACAGGTAGAACTGGAAGCAACGAGTTTAAATTGCAGCAAGAGAACCTAACAGTAGATACCAGGGAAGGATTTCCAGATAGAGGAGAGGGAAGCAGGGAGCCTCACAGAAAGGCATTCTCTGTGGGTTTGGAGAATGTAGTCAAAGGTTTCTAGGGTTAGCAAGCTAGGTAGTTACCAAATGGCTTTCTTCAACACTCCTAGTTCCTTCCATGGTGAATATGTTGAGATACAGTGCCCCTAATCATGTTACATGGCGATAGGTATTTTGCATTTGTTATTAGGTTATTAATCAATTGACTTCAAGATAAGCAAAGGTGAGTTACCCACTGGAATAAATGACATGAGTCCTGGGCCAGGGATGAGGAATGTGGGTGGTCTCGAAAAGGTAAGAGTGACCCCCAGCTCATAATCAGCAAGAAATTAAGGACCTCCTTTGCATAATCACAGGAACCTAACCCTGAAAACCCAAATGAGCTTGGAAGTAGATTGTTCTTTAGGGTGTTCAGATAAGAGTCCAGTCCAGCCAACACCTTCACCTTAATTTTGAGGGGCCCTAAGCAAAGAGAAGCTTAGGGAGCCTTCCTGAACTTCTGACTTATACAACTGTGTTAATAAATAATATTATTTTAAGCCAGTTTGTTTGTGGTAATTTGTCCTGCAGAAACAGAAAACTAGTTACATAGGAAGTGAACTAGAGATTGGTTTTGTTCGTTTTTCTCATTTAGTCAGTTTGGAAACTGAGATACAGTGATGTTGAGTGATTTGGGAGGAAACTAAAAATGGACTGGAATACAGGTGACATGGGTGCACAGCTCAGCCCTCTGTTCTCCATCCCACCTCCCTGCTTACAGCAGGCTCCAGGGATTGCATTTAACCAGTGTGGCTTAGAGTCCAGGAGGAAAAACGAGATTGTCATTTGAGGTCCATGCCAGCAATACAATTCTAATATACTTCTTGAGTTCTAAAAAAATGAACTAAAATTGATATGGAATGCACAGACACTTCTCTAATTTAAAAACAATCAATACTATTTATAAGCTTCACCCAAGACTTAAAATGCTGACAATGTTTTACGATCCACTTCCGTCTCCAATAAGTGACAGTTTCAGTTTTCATTTCAGTGAAGTTCAGCAAATTTTACCACATTCAAATTCCCTGGGAGGTTACATGTGGAACAATCTTTCAAGGCCAGGATTGTACAACTTTCCCTAACAAAAATGACTTAAATTGTTAGGGAAAGAGAGAGAGAGAGAGAAAGAGAGAGAGAGAGAGCGAGAGAGAGCGAGAGAGAGCTATGAAGAAAGTTGAGAAGCTTTCACAGAGAAAAAATGTCTTCAAAGTCACCTATAGTTTCACATTGTCTCTGTGACAGAACGTCAATGTACTATCTCACATATTCCAGTAAAGTCTGAAAGCAGTACCATCAGTTGCATTCCTAGCAATTGTCGAGATCAAGGAAGACATTAGCTCTTGTCTCTCTTGTGATTAATCAAGTATCATTAATCAATGTAACACAATTCATGATGATATGATGGATAATGGAGAATTTACTCATAAAAATGAGTAACCAGGAATGAGTCTACTTACCTTCTCTGCATGACTAAATTCAAATGCATTAGAGAAAGCACCCAATCACATTGTGTTTGAAAAAGCCACTTTTTAAAGGTAATGTTTATAATTCCAGGATCATTCTGCCACCATTTACTTTTCTCTTGGACCTGTATTTGCTATTGATTTTGTTCTCCCTCCTATTGATATTCCTTAGGTCTCCATGGCCTCCCCCATAGGACCATAATACTGACAGGAACCTCAAATGACAATCTTATCTTTCCTCTTAGACTATATACCATGCTGGATAAAAGTGATCCTGGGAGCTGGGAGGGAGGTGGCATGGAGGACAGAGTACTGGGCCATGTGCCCATGTCACCTGAACTCCAGTCCCAGTTTTGCCACAGTTTCCTCCCAAATCCCTCAATAGTACAGACAGTTATACTGAAAGGTAACTGCTGATCCTCCCAGTTAACCTACCAACCGTACAATCACTCAAGAGAAACAAAGATTGTTAAATGCTTTTTAACAGGGCACAATTTGTCCTTCTTTAATTCCTTACTAATGTTTTCTACAAACACCTGTGGTGCTCACTTAATTACATTTTTTTCCCTGTATTTTGTAGACTTTTAGATTCCAAATTCTAAGATCTTTGCAGGTTTTAACTAACAGTGGTGCTGCCCAATGCAACTCTTTCTCATAGAAACGTTCTCTGGTTGTCCAATATGGTAGCCACTTGCCATGTGTGACTAATGAGCACTTTGGAATGTGGCTCTTATGAGAAAGTAACTGAATCTTTATTTTTATTGAATTTTAATTAATTCAAATTTTAATACCACGTGTGGCTATTGGCTACTGCATTGGCTAATGTAGCCCCAGAGATTCAGGTCAGGATTGGCTTCAACTATTAAAAAGCCACGTCGAGCAGTCCCTGGGAAGTGTGACTCCTTGGTCATGGGTTTCTTCAAGAATGCTCATTTTACACTGGTGGTCTTGCTCTGGCTCACATTATCAGCTATTCACCAGATAAATATGCATATTATAACTACATTCCTTTCTTGCTTATAATAGGAATAATAGCAATAACAATGGCTCCTATTTACAGAGTGCCAATGGCAGGCCAGACAAAACTGCATAGAGCCTTCTAAGGAAGGATTTCTGAATACATTCCTTCATTCATTTAATAAGTATTACAATGCAAGTTAAATAAATGAATCCATTGTGGTTTAGCTATACTATTCTTTGCAACATTTGACATTTTCCTTATATTCATCCACTATACTTTACCTCTAATATAACCTAATGATCAAAGTACAGGAAAATTATTAGCATTACATTTCTTTCCATAAAGGTAAAATGCCTTTGGTATGATATTTCATCATATCAAAGACATCCACTGCTTTCCTGCCACGATTTGTCATTATGACTCTGTCCATTTCTCCTGGTTTCTTTCGAGCAAGGAACAAAACACAACTGTGGGTATAAAGGGGAAAAAAAAAAACTAATCTGAAAGAGTTGGTACCAAATAAATTCCCTTAGACGTTTTGGATCGACATGCATCCAGAGACAAATTTCTGGTAGCTATAAAAGAGAACAAATTTCCTTGGCAGAGGGAGCGGGGCCAACGTGTTTGACAATTGGATGATATAGTGGCTAAGTCTGGAAAATGATGGGTGACAGGACGGAGAAGACACCCAAATTCTATATGCAAGGTCTTCTGCAAAACCTGGTGCTTCATTTCAAGAGCACCCTTAGCTGAGAACTCTGAGTCTGACACCACTTTTCTTTACAGCAATGACAAGTAACAGTCACCATCTGTAATCCACCAATACTCACTGTGGAGCTGTTTCTCTGTTTTGTTCTACACCTTTTATACCCAGTAAAACATTAAGGTATTTATGATCAAGTGTAATTCAACCAAGTTGGTAAAGTACTATCTTAAAGTTGAAGACTTAATAACAACTCGGATCAGAGGCTGGCTGTCACCAGCAGGCAGGGAGCTACGGCACACAAAAACACCAGTTTGTGTGATAAAACCTTGACAGTCTTGCCTACACACAAACCAAAGAAAATAACATGTCGGTGACAGCTACAACAGCAGCAATTTTAAACTTCTTACTGATGAAATGCACTTTGCAGTCATAACTCTTGCATAAATCTGGATGTCACTTTTCTCGTGTTATAATTTTGTGATCCAATGGATCATTGTGTAGACCCTATACCTGCAAATGAGCCCGATAATGCGTAATGTGCACAAATCATTGAGCTATCAGGGACATCAGGGGTTTGGCTGCTGGGGTTATTAACAGATATTTTTTCACCTAGAAGCACAGACTAAAATCAATCATTCTGATAACTAGGCATGGCATGAGCTGTCTGTACTTTCATTTCAATTTGATTAATCACATATACGCAGACCTTTACCTTAAAGGAGCAATTGTTCACATTTAATCACAAATAAACATTCACGCATAACATCAGACGTTACTAAATTTAACCGCAATTTATTCTTCCTGTTTTAGCAAATATATTTATGATAATGTGGCTTTCTGCATATAAATACATCGCTTCGTTCATTTGATAAACATTAAAATCGAAGCTAAGTAAAATTATCCACTGCTTTATATCATTTATCATTTGTCACTTATGAAGTTTCCATTCTATCTGCATATTTTATTGCACAACTTATCCTGATAATCGAAGTGCAGTTAAATTATTAGCAGTATGTTTTCTTCAGTAAAGTAGAACATGCTAGAGATCAGATTCCATCATGAGGCATGTCCTTCTTCCCAAGATCTGGTTCTGTCGCCCTGTTGAGAAATCAGGAAAATAAATACAGTTCTGGGTGCAGGGTTTTTTTTTTTTTAATTTTAAATCTGAAATGGAGCTGGGACCAAGTAAATATCTCTTATGATCCTCCCAACATTGTTCTCAGGAAACATAACATTCCAGAAGGCACATCTGCTGTTACTATAACAACAGAAAGGCAGGGTCTGACGAGAATATTCTGCACTAGAGGGCAGTCTACAAACCAGAAGGATTCCTGGGTTCCCCTTCTAGAAGGCAAGGGGGAATTTTTGTGAAAAGAAGCAAAACTTGAAGAGGGTTTTGATGTATGAATGGGGCATAGGGTTATGAGAATCTGGGGAAAGTACAAGGGCCACTCAAGGTTTATAAACAGCTTCTAGATCAAAGGTGCAAAACTGCTCTTAGGGAAGCCAGCTAGCAGGGCTGTGTCGCAAAGCATCCTGCTGCTGGGACTTGTGCAGAGTTAAGAACTGGTCGAAGGAGAAGTAAAAAGAGAGGAAAGAACCCTTCTCCAGCTGTCTGATCCAAGGAACATGAGCACCACTTTTAGAGGGAGGTAAAGTCACTAGCTCAAGAGGGGATCAAGACACACTCCGATCACCCTGGTCCCTCAGAGTTGTGGGGAATGGTCTTGGGCATGGCTATCCAGGAAATATGGAGATGCTCACTGAAGAGCTGGACGTGGATGAGTCTCCATCAGCCCTTCTGAGAAGATGCCTCTTTCCCTGTTTCACCTTCACTGGCTTCTTCTCAGGCCCTTGACCTTCTTGGTCTTTTTATTCAACTCTCCATGCTAGATTAACCTCTGTTTGGGAGTCCACTCCATTTTGTCTGCTACCCCAAAGTAATGCTATCCAGGTCACTAGTCCCACTCTGCATTTCTAGTCTCTTGGTTTCAGTTTCTCCCAACCTGAGCTACGGCTCAGCCTTACTATGGAGCTATCAGGTTATCCTTAAATTGAACTTTGCCCCTTTTATGGTCAAAATGAGTCATCAGCTAGCTAAGTCACTGTCTAGTAGATGAAACTAATGTTCAGCAGAAAAGAAATAAGCAGATGTATAACTAAGTTGGTAATCTTTATTGATGATGGGAAGGTAGCTGGTCAGCGAAGACATCTCTAAAGAGTTGATATTTAAAGTTGAGATCCAAGAAGACAAATAGGTGGGCATGTGAATGATACCTACGAAACCCTCCAGCATGAAACAGCAACCTGTTACATGGTGGCAGAACAGAAAGACCAGGCAGGGCATCGCAGCTGCAAGCCAAAGACAGAAGCCCCTGAGACCAGAGAGAAGTAGGTACAGAACAGCTCATCGAGAGATTTGCAAGTCACAGTTAAAGAGTTTGGATTCTATTCTAAGTTTCTCACATGGCATATTGTCACCAGGCCGGAAGAGACCTTTGGGACATATCCCATCTGTCAGGTAGGAGGTAATGCTTTTGTTTTTATCCACGCACCAACTTTCGTAAGTAAACTTGACTAATGTTTGTTTATAATCAGTGAGTAAGCTGCTACTTTAATACTGCTACCCTGGAAGAGGACCCTTCAAGGCATGTTAAATTAACTGATGTGAATAAAAACAATGAATAAAAATACCTCTCTCCTTTAATGAGAACAGCAACTCCTGTTTCCCTGGGCTTCTTCAGTCCCACAAGACCTTTTAAAGCATAGTGAGTGTGTTCTGGTTCAAATGCTAAAAAACATAATCTTGTCTCTCTCTTGTTCGGTTATGTTTCGAGAAGCCATTTTAGATGCATCTTTTTGAGCACAGCAGCTCTCGGTGGGTGGCTGTGGCTAAAACACACCCAGTACCACTGTCAGGTTGGCCGTGCTCCCCAAAGTCCCTGCTCACACAGAACCAGAAGAGCTTCTGGTACTTCCTCTGGCACTTGGAGGGTCAGCTGATAAAAGAAGCCCCAAAGTTTATGTTTTGCAAGGTCCTGGTGCAAAAGCTTAGGTAAAATTCCATCCACCCCTCTAATTTGCCATTTCTATAAGGGGTTATGAAAACTTTACATGGGCACTGTCTGAATCTATCCATATGTTTTGCATGGACCATCTCTTAGGTATTAGATTCCATATGTGTATTACTCACTCCAAAGAGAAGCAAAGTTTTGTAATGAAAATTGGATTTTATTCCAGTTTTGTAACTAATTTGTTTTGGGACCAAAGAAAAATTCTTCCCTCTCCAAGTGTTATTTTTATTTGTGAGATGACCTCTAGGGCTCCTTGCGGTTCTATTACTCTATGAATCTCTAGCAACGTGGACTCAATAACAATACTTGTATCAGTTATGGTAGGCTAAGCTGCAGTTACAAAAAGACCTGAAAATGCAAAGGCTCAAACAAAATAGAAATCTATCACTATCTATCACACACTGGCCCAGGGCAGGTGTTCTAGATCAGCTAACAGCTCTGACCCCTCACAGGATTCAATTCAGGAAACTGCTGATGATACTTGGCCTCCAATGTCATTCTGCTAAGTCATTCTGCTAATAACCCTCCAAGTCCATCAGAAAGGGGAGATGTTGAAATACAAGACCAGAGACATACTGCAAGACAACTAAACAAAGATGGTACGTATTTCTCCCTAGGTCACTCCTAGGCACAAGGATGGCTGCAAAATACAGTCCTGGATTAGATCCAGACATAACTCCATTAGCACAAAGAAGAGGAGAAAGAATTTGGATAGATAGAGAGCACTTTCTGCTAATCCCTAACGCCTGTGTGATGTTTCAAAGACTATCAAGCTTTTCAACTACTGAATTTTCACCCTAGTTCTGCAAGATAGTTATTAGGATCCCAGTTCTACAGAGGTGCTTAAGTAAAGCACATGAAGTCTCACAGTTGAGAGCTGATCTAAGCTTCAATTTCAGGTCTGCTGGTCAGTGGTTTCTCTATTATAAATACCAAATTGAAGTATTTGCATTGCGCATAGTCATTAGCATAAATTTGCATAGGATGGAGTTGGAGGGACAAAGAAGCATCATTGTGAAAGGTAATGGGAAGAGCTAAAGCCTGCCACACAGGCCCAGGGCTGGTCTCCAAGTATTAAGAGGACTCTAGATAACCTGATGAGAATTTAAGAAGTGAAATTTCTTTTCAAAGAGTGGAAAGGGTGGAGCTGATGTACTGTTGGTAATTGAAGCATTTACTCATTTTTCTCTCACTCTCAATTGGTTTTCAAAGCACATCCAAGGACAGAAGAATTGCAAGAAACATTCTGATTAGGGGTAAAAGTGAATCAATAAAGGAGGCCAGAATCTGAAAATACTAAAAATAAAGATATATACGGTCGTTCCCCGCACACAGAGAAATGGTTTTGTACGGGCAGGTGGGTTTGCAGATTGCTAGAGAACCCAACTTCCCTCCCTTCCCCCACCCATCAGGCACACTCATAAATCATTTGCTGCTTCAACTCTTTTATGCTTGCTATGAAAATCCAGCCATAAACTGCCGTTAAACCAAGCTCCTGCCTTTCGGAGGCATCATCAAGCGATCCCTGAGCACAACTTGGAAAAATCCTACCTGGTTTCCTCCTCTGTGTAAATGAAATTTCTACAAAAACAAAGAGTCCCTAAATCTGGGAGGAGGTATAATTATTTCTAGTTTGAGCCTTCAAAAAAGATGGCAATTCTAATATTTCAGGATGGTTTCTCTTCTAACTCCCTCCCTATGCACAGTAATATGATTTTACAGAAATAAAGGACACTTTCTCACAAATCTGTACAAAATTGGTCATTTTTTAAAGGGATGGGATTTTATGGGTTACTGACGCTACGTAAGGAATGTCGTGACGAGTCAGTCTCAGATCAGCCATCAATCATGAAACTTTCAAGTTCAACTCTCAGGGAAGGGACATTGGCAAAGCCCACCAAGTCAGTTAAGATGTGCCACTTGGGACAAGGTAATTTGTTATTTCACACAACAAGTTAATGCAGGTTTACCTGTGCCCATTCTGAGAAGGGTCGAAAAGCTTATCATATGATTATATATGATTCTTCATGGAAAAGTTTTAGAATTATGCTACCCTCGATCCAATCATGACAAAGCTTTCCGCTGAGTCTCCTGGACCTTACCTCCTAATTCATTTTGATTCTAGACACTCACAGGCATTACAAAGACAGCACTGGCTACTTTTTGTCATCATTTAAGGGAAGCTGGGGATTCTACTGAATGATGCCACTATGGCCTTTTAAAAAAAAATCTAACTATAACCAACTTACTTGGGCAATTTTGAGTACCATTTTGCTTTTATAGCCAGCTCTGTCATAATCTGGGTTTATTTATTGAGCACTTTTGTGTCTGTGGCATTGAATTCAACAGAAAATGGAGCAGAAAAGAGGCAAAAGCAAAGGGTTTTTACAATCTAAAGAAAAGAATCCAAATCTACCTCAAAACTTAATAATGTTTAATAAATACAGTTCATCCTAATGAGAATTTCTCTGGTCTTTTGTTTACACAAGGAAGCTCCAAGCTGGTTTAGGGTGTCACATTTATCACTGAGTTGAATATAAGCAAATCCCATTATACCCTAATTCAACAACTCAAATGAACCAAAATGAGGATTATAGTATCTCTTGTTTTTGTACTTCTTGATGCTACACTTTCTGTGTACAAACAGGAATGAGCCTAGTGCTTAGCAAATACAAAAGAAAAACAACCTGTTTTTCTCATGATTCCGATTTTGATTTTCTCATCATTACGAGCCCTGAGGCTCATCAGTAAGTATGTAGGAAGAGGGGGAAAAAATTAAATGCAGTCACTAAGCAACCCAAAGCCAAGAACGCCCTGGGATGGTGTTAAGGTAACAAACAGGCCTCAGCAGCACGTCTTTCCAGATATTCCCACCTCTCCACAGTCTCTCAAAACTCTGCAGCATTCCAAACTTTCCCATCACCACACTCTCGCTTAGAGAATGCTCCTTATTTATGATCACATCCACTATGTTTGTTTGGTTTTTTTTTTTGGAACTTCCAGCTCCTTTATCCCTTTCTGTCTCCCCTCCCAAGGACATAAGTTGTGAACCAAACCTCATGTCCTCTTTTGAGAGTGCCAGTTGGACAGAGTGACATTAAAGACCAAGCCAGGAGTGTGAAGTTTGCCCTGGGGAATCCAGGTAGCTATGTAAGAAATGAATCCACACAGTTTCAGTTAGATCTGCTCTTTCAAACCTAGATGCAACAGGGCAATGGGATGGGTGTATTTGTGAATATGAAACTGCAGCCTTTAATATAAAAAAGTCTGATTCTACACAACTATCACTTAGGTTGTTTGTTTTATTTCCCCCGCCTTTTTTCTCTTTCTCTTTTGTGTGTGGTGGGTCAGGGGTAGTGGGTACCGGGGATCAAACCCAGAATCTCTCATGTGCTAGGTGAGTGTTTTATCTTTGAGCTACCATCCCAACCAGGTCTCTTTTTCTTAATGTCACCTCCCCACCTGAACAGTGCATAAACTTATCTAAGTTACATTACCCTTTTTACTTTTTAAAGTTGCAGGAATTCTCAAGGTCAGTGCTAAGAGCACTAGCTCACTTTAAAACTGTCATCTTTCACAAGTTTCTTCACTGACTACTTAATACATGGATAATATTAAGTAGGTAGGTAGATAGGTAGGTGAGTGGGTGGATGATAGATATGAAACCTTGAGGTGCAAGAATTCCCAAATACCTAGCACTTCTCATCCCATCCAATGTTTTACTAAATGAGAAATAAGACCAAGGGGTCATAAAGGACATTCAAGTTATTATTTCTTTGTAACGCTGACCACCAGATTTAGGCAGGATTATCACCCAGCCACAGGAGGCTCTGAATCAACAGAGCTGCAAGGTTTACATTATAGCCAAGAATAATTCAGAACACAAATCCCACAACCCAGATTCTAAGAGGAAGCAAGAAGCAAAGGCAGACCATGTACGCATGTCCAAATCGTCTATTGTTCAAACCTACGGCTGGACAAATCACTTCCTTTCCCTGGGTGAGAGGAGGATGCCAACGAGGCCAGTAGAATTGCACTTAGTGATGTCCTTTTATATGGACAGAAGTCTTGGGACAGGGGGACAAGGACCTCCCTCCCCACAGCATCCCCTAGCGATTTTACTCTCCTAAACCAGAGGGCTTCACTGCTAACAGGGTGTGTGGGACTTCCCTATAGGAAGAAAATGCTCACCATTATCAAGACTCGGGGGTCCTTTCTACATGCATGAGGATCCCATCTACAGACACAGCTCCTTTGCTGATTCTCATTCTCCAGGACCACTGATCCCAGAGGGTTGCAAAGTAAGCAGAACCTTAAACCAAGGAAACCACACTTGCTGTTACCCCAGATTTTGAAATGGCTTACCCCCTTACCACCTCAGGCCTTTACTCAACATCACCTCCTCAGTGGTGCCTTTCCTGACCACCCTATTTAAAGCTGAAAGCCCTGGTCCATCTCAGCACACCTACCCCATTTCCCTGCTTTATGTTTTTCCCAAGGCACCAATGTCCACTTGGCAGGTCAGTTTGAATTATCAAAAGTGTGAAAGTATTTATGTATTCTCTCTCTCCCCAGTAAATGTCAATTCTATAAGGTAAGTTCTAGGAGAGTTAGAACTTTTGATCTCTTGGTTTACTGCCACATCTCCAGTGCTGAGAACAGGGTGTGGTACTTGATAGATACTCAATAAATATTTATATGGTAAAATGACAAACAGATTCTGTTCTGGATTCAAAGCACCATAGGTTGCCAGAAACTGAAAGGAGATATTCCTCGGGGATCCAGTTTCCTGCCCAGAGTTCAGTTCTATCCATCCAGCTACTCCATGTTCATGTCTTCCCCAGACTTCATCTCTGTAACTTCCTTCTTAATATCCCCTGCCTTGGCAATGACATTGATTAATTTCCTAAACTGCAGAGCTTGTGTTTAGAAGGACACGGGAAAATCAACACATGGTGTTTGGTGACAGGCCTTTCCAGAGAGACAGCAGAGGGGTAGAATAATGTGAGCCTGGTTCCTCATCCAAAGTTCTCTCGGCTAAGCCACTCATCCCTCACCCTCCATTCATCTCAAGGGGAGAAGAGGTTACAGAATTGTTACCCAGATGGACTTCTTTCACACAGGGTTGAGAGGGGGACATTAGAGAGGAGAAAAAGCTTTCTCCCACAAGAAATCTTATTTATGGTCTAATGAATTTATGGCCTAGAGAAACAGGGACCTATTAATATAAGGTGTTACAGGAACATCACTAAGGAAGTAACCAATTCTATTAGTTGTTTATATCCATCAATCATCTCTTCTGACAGGTGTCCCTAACCACCAATCTAAAAATGGGCTAGCTTTTTAAACGTTAAATAGGCGGCCATTCAAATATGTATCAAATACGTCCTAGAATATTCTAATTCTGTAGAGTCTTTTATCTATTGCCAAAGTAACTTCTTACATATCTTCTTATTCAATCTTCACTTCTCCCCCATCTTACAGCATGTGCACAGCCACACACCTATGCATGGGAACAAATGCACACATCTACACACGTGTACACTCATGCACAGAGACACACATGGTTAGAAACCTGAAGTGTCTCCCAATAATCATTTGCTTTAGACATAGCTACTACCAATTTACCTGGGCAAATAATGGCCAACCAGAATAAGGACTACATTTCTAAACCTTCCTTCCATCTAGATGTGGTATCAGAAAGTAGGATAAATGGAATACAAGGAAGCACTACCTGGATTAGAAAGAGCCCCTTTGTTCCTCCACCCCATCCAGCTCACAGGAGTGTGGTGCTCAGAGATGGAGTTAGAGCAGCCAACGTGGACCTCACTGTGACTTAGAATGCGAGGCCACATGTGGCACAATGAGATGGAAGAAAGTCATGTCCCTGATGCCATGAACTGCCTTACTAGCCTTGGGCCCAACTTTCAATTGTTACATGAGAGAGAAGTTCACCTTCATCTTGTTGAAGCCTTTGCAGTTTTATAATTTCAGTTATTCATAGCCCAAACGCAATCTCTCTCCCTCTCCATGTTGATCTCATCATAACTCTTTGTCCTTCCCTTTGTTTCTTGATGAGGTAGGGAGGATATTTTTCTACCACTCTTCTTTTTTTTCCTCCTACTTATTCCTAACCTTTCTTAACCCTGCTTTAAACAATCACCTCAAATGTTACTTCATCCTAAAAACTTTCTTATTTCCATCCCCAATCACCTCTATCCTCCCAGAGCAACTCTGCCAATTCAATAACCTACTGTATAATCCGTGTTTGGCTTATCTTCTTCTCAAAAGAGCCTTAAACCTCTCTCTCTCTCTTTTTTTTCTCTTGGTACTGAAGTTTGAACCCCCAGGGGTGCTTAACACTAAGCCATATACTTAGCCCTTTTTTATTTTTTACTTTTAGATAGGGTCTCCCTAAGTTGCTTAGATTCTCCCTAAGTTGCTTAGGTTCTGGATATGTTGCTGAGGCTGGCCTCCAACTTGCAATCCTCCTGCCCCAGTCTCCCTAGTTGCTGGGATTACAGGTGCGCATCACACACCTGACTGAGCCTTAAGCCTCTTAAGGACAATAACTTAAATTATTTTATATCCCCAGAGTTCTTGCAAAGCCTCCAGCACATATTGGACAAGGGAGGCAGGGTAAGTATTATTATTCTCATTTTAAAGATGAGGAAACTGAGGTTAGCAATTTATATAAGACCATCTAAGTTACTATTCATTCAGACTGCTTTCCTGTTTTATCAGGATGTATTCAAATTACAAAATAACTCTGATTCCAGCCACTTGGGTACATCCTATGTTCCAGGTTGTTTCTTGTTCACAAATAGATCTAGGCATATAGAAAAACTCCTAGAAGGCTATTATACTAGTTTCATTTACTTAATTCAGCCCCTTCGACAGTCCTAGAAAGCAGTGAAGATACCCACTGAGGTAGGGGAGCCAACCTCAGTCTCTGTAATGTCAAGCTCTATCCAACTTTCTTCCATCATTTTATTTATCTTCCTCTTAGTTAAAAGCATTTGGGGACAAATGTCTCAGGAGGCGATTGGTAAGTACCAGATAATAATATTTACACAATAAACAGACCAACCATTCTGCATGTTACAGCCCAGTCATCCAACTTGTAGACTCATTTAAATGATTTGTGAATGGGTTCATTATCAGATGCACTGAAAAACATAAAAACTTAACAGTAAACCCAAGAAATCCTCCTGAAACACTGCATGGGCGCTAGAAGACAATTACAGTCATTCCCCTCATCTGCGGCTCCACTGCCCATGGTTTCTGTTTCTGGTAGTCAACCAGACACGTTCCAAAAATATTAATAGGAAAATTCATGAGGTAAAAATCCACAAATTTTCTGTATCATCAGAAGGTCAATAGCAGCCTAACACCGTGTCACAATGCCTGGGACATTCACCTCTCTTCACCTCAGCACGTGGGGACTGCAGGGCCTCACAGCACCACAAGAAGGGTGAGACGACAGCACAGTACGATATTTTGAGAGGCCACATTCACATAACTTTTATTACACTATCTTGTTAGGATTGTTCTTTTTTATTATTAGCTGCTGTTGTAAATCTCCAACTGCATCTAATTTATAAGTTAAACTTCATCGTCGGTACGTATGTATTGGAAAAACATAAGGCATGAAGAGCTAGGTATGATCCTGAGCTTCAGGCACCTCCTGAGGATCTTGGAACATGTCCCCTGGGACGAAGGAGGTTCTACTCCATAGACTCCAAGTTCTGCAACACTTGGAAAGGAAGTCAGCAGGTCCCTCAGAAAAGGATACCTCCATCTCTCTCTGCACCTCTCATTGAAGTTTCTGAAGAAACTGACCACATGAGTATTCAAGCAACAAGGTGATTGATAGATAGCATTCTTTGGGATCTGCTTAGCTACTCCCTGCCTCTGTCCTTTGTCCATCCATTCACATGTTCATTCATCCCCCTAAAAGATGATGCTTCATGTGGCCACAATGAGCCTTTTCAAGAGAATCAGACCATTTTATTCCACTGCTCAAAGCCTGCTGGTGGCTTCCCAGTCTACCTGGAGTAAGATCTGAAGTCCCTTGGAGGCCCACCTTGCCCTATGTGATCTGGTCCTGATCTGCTCACCCTGCCTTGGACCATTCCACCCCAGCTCCTCCACTCTCCAAACACATCAACCACACTTCCTCTTCAGAGCCACTGCATTTGCCATTACCTCTACCAGGAACACTCTTCCCCAGACACGTCCTGTCTCTCCCCGGTTTCACTCATTTATCAACAATCATCTCTTCTGAGAGATGTCCCTAACCACTAATCTAAGACAGCAACCTCCATTGTCTAATGGTGCTGCCTTATTTCTCTCCACAGTAATCCTCAGCATCCAGCATCACAGTAGACATCTACCTTCCTTCTATCATCTATCCATTCATCTAGCTACCTACCATTTGCTTGCTTTATCTCTTTTCCACTGGAATTTAAGTTTTGTAAAGGAAGGGACTTTGGCTGTCTTGTCACCACTGAGATCTGTGCCTGTCATATAATTGACTCTAAATAAGTATTGACTAAGCAAAATCCAATTCATCCAACGCATATCTAGCATATCTCAGGCCTTGTCTTTATGGGGTAAGAAAGACCCTGTTCCTGCTCCTGTAGTGTTGATGATTTAGCTGGAAAATAAACAGCTACCATTTTTTAAGCATTCTGGGGAAATTTTCATTCTACCTCTGGCCATAAACCTATTAACTCTAGGGATATTAGACCTCAAACATTTCATTTGGCTATTATGTAGATGATCAAAGAGCAAAATCATACGCTTTAGGAAGCAGACTTCAGCTTTCCACTAGTGCTGCTCCCCCTGTATGGTCTCACCTGTCAGGCTGTTTGATAGGCAGAAATGACCAGGTTGTCTGGGGGCTTTATTCTCAGTTAATACGAGAGAATTTCATCACTTTTAACCTCTAGATTTAGAGTTATTATGGCTGATAAAGTAACATTATCAATTAAATAACTGAGTATCTGTAAAATATGTACTGAAGGCCTGAAGCGTATAAATAACATGGAAGACAGAAGAAATCTTCTATAATGGGATAAAAATGAACAATCAGTGAGTACTTTATGTTTTTAGAAATAAGTAAATCTATATGTATATGTTTAATCTATCACAATTGGCTCAGGACCTACTCTTTTTGCAGAGGAAGACACTGAGGCAGAAAAGAATAATAACTTGTTTGATGTCACACAGTTATTTAAGTGCACAGACAGCAATGGTGTCACTGTCTGGCTCTACTCTTCTCCCTCCGTAAGGCTGATGTCCTCTGCAGCATCTCTGACTTGTCTTCCTCACCTGGGGCCACAGCCATCTTAAGAAATAGTTTTTATTTCTCTTGCTTTTTCAGGAGTCTCCAATTTGGGGTTTTTTTCTGCTGTTCTGAGCTCTGTAGTGCATTGCTGTCTGGGTGCTCTCCTGATGTGACTGCTTGGGGCTCTTAGACACTCTGTGGCATGCCCTTCCCTTCCTGTGATACTGATAGACAAAGGAATCTCTCTGTGGGTCTGTTCCAACCTGATTGCAACCCCATTTTGAATCAGAATTTAAGAACTTTGTAGCTGCGGGGTCAGTCAATTACAGCAACGAAAATCCACCATCTTGGCGAGCAGTGGCAGGTGACATTAAATGTGGGAACTTCTACGGTTCCTGCTCCCATCCCCATTCCACGCCCTAGTTCTTATTCTGCTGCTTTAGGATATGTCAACCCACTCTGTCCTTTAACTGTTCAACATATCACATATGGAGAACTCTTGACTCCTGCTCAGTTGGGGAATAGAGAAATGAGTGGCAATGTTGACTGCTTTGGCTAAAAATTGTTTAACTGGGATAACTGATTGCATTTTAAAGGTCAACACAACAAGCAATGAGATGATTATACTTGGCCTCCCTGCTTCTTCTCACTTGGTTTGAGGGAAAGACCCTCGAGAAGGACAAGCAGCATTTATATCTTTCCCACACTCTAAGATGATCATGGTGCCATCGATTTGAGAAATGAAGCACATTGATTTCTGAAATGCAGACATTAGTCACCAAAGCAAAAATGTAAAGAGGATTCTCTCTCTTTTATTTTACATAGAAGGTAGATATAAACCACTTTTAAGCAACCATTAAATACATCAGAAATGGAAAACTGCAGATAAAGTTTAGGAATGTTCATAGATTAAAAAAACACAATGGAGTACAAAATGCTAGAAAAGAAATCAATATAGTGATAAACATTGATTATAGTAGGAAGAAACTCATACTTACAGTTCTTTTAAAAAACCAAACATATTTCCCAAAGATGAAATTCTTTGAATGTACATCAAAAACGTGATTCAAGCAGTTATTTTCTTGCAATTGAATTATGTTATCAAGAATTCTATAGCTCACATAATTCATGGCTGTGACCAGTTCTATGCATCTGAATCTATCATGGAATCTTTTGAAAGAGAGGACTCATGTGAGGTTGTCCTAGCCCTCTGATTGTGAGATAAGGAATATTTAAACACTCATCCAATAGGTCATTATCTATTGCTCTTTCTATTTTAAAGTCCTCCAGGGACATAAATGTCCAATTTTTTTTTAATTAGCTGTCCACATACTTAACACTTCAGCTGCTGGAAGATTCTATAGAGCTATCTTGAAGAGAGAGGAGAGAACCTTCAGAGAGTACTGATGTCTACAACAGTGGCACCACAGAAGTGTGAGTGCGGGGTCAAGGGATAGAAGAACAAGAATGAAGGAAATAGAAGTTTGGAAACATTAAAGAATCAGTCTGGCAGAGAGTCCATTATCTGAGAAAGGCTTAGAGAAGACGAATCAGCAGAAGTACACTAATTCAATCATCAATGGACACAGAGGAGAAATCCCTCTGCATTTGAACTGGAAAGGGTGCTGAGTGGTCAAGCAGAAGTGGAGGAAAGCCTGGGTTCCATCTATGTGCTGCCATGTGACAAACCATTCCAAAATGTAACAACTGAAGATGATGACTATTTCGCTAGTATTATGCCAATTTATAGGACTATGAATTTGTGCAGGACTCAGCTCAGTGATGCTTCGGTCTTATGCAGTGTTAACAGGTCGTTACGTAGTATTCCGTTGGCAGATAAAGTGTTCTAGAGGACCAGAGAACGATGGATTCATTTGTTGACCCCTTGGGGATGGTTAGAAGGATGAGGTTCAGCTGAACCTGTCAATCAGAAAACTTACATATAGGCTATTAGCAGAAGGGTTCCAAGGTAGTTGGACTTGTTACATGACAGGTTGGGGGCCTTAGGGTGTTCCAGGGGAGGCAGGAGAAAACTGCAAGGTCTCATCTAGCCTCAGAAGTTCCAAATGCCATTTCCTCTGTATTCTATTGGACAAAAAGGGCAGTAAAGGCTGCCTAGAGCCAATAGAAGGATTATACTCTTCCTTTCAATGGAAAGACTCTTTGGCCTTCTATAATCCACCAAAGGCTAAAGCCATCTTTCCAGACAAGCTTTCTGGGGAATCATTGGATGAAAGCAATGGTAGACATAGCCAATAAAAATGTATATGTCTTTGTTTGTATCCAAGCAAAATTACAAATGCAGTAATGGACTTGTGTAAGAATCGTTTGTTCATGTGTGATCCTGGGGACTGACCCAGTGTGAGAAAGCAGAAAGAGTGAAGGTGAATGGAAGACACTCAAAAATTATTGAGTCTCTTTTCATGATGATTCATAGTGTATGTTATGGACCTCCCAAAAAGCAACTGGTCCCAGCCCCAGAGGAGCTTACACTCTGTGGTAATAAAACAGAGTTGTAAATGTACAGCAGAATATATGAAATTTTAGAAATTCAGAAGGTTTGCTGATAGGAGTGTGTTTAATCTTGCCAGTTCAAGATCAGAGGAAGCTCCATGAAGAAATTGTTAAGCCAAGGTTGGTTTCATGGGGCAGGAGAAGGAATTTGTCCAATGACTGGGCAAAGCAAACAGAATAGTGTGTGTGTGTGTGTGTGTGTGTGTGTGTGCGCGATGCAAAATAGTTTAATTTGTTGAAGAATAAATTCTAGAAAATAAAATTACAGATGAAGATATTATAAAAATATTTTAAAAATCTAGCATTCCATGTAATAGATTCTGAAAGTTAAAAGAAGACCTTGTAAAGTGTTAAGCACAGGTCTAGGATCAAACCCAGGGGCACTTAACCGCTGAGCTCCATCTCCAGTCCTTTTTATTTTTTGAGACTGAGTCTTGTTAAATTGCTGAGTATGGCCTCTGAATTTTAATCCTCCTGCCTCAGCCCCCCTAGTAACTGGGATTACAGGCATGCACCACCACACCCAGCCATGTCTAACATATGTAAGAAAGATTATGCTGAGCCACAGTGGAGAACACAAGAACCTGACTTATCCACACCACCTCCCGCTCTAAATGACCAGCACATTCAAGGTAGTAGAGCAATCATCCAGAAATTCTTTCTTACAATGAACTGAAATTTCTCTTGTTTGAAATCAAATCCATTTCTTCTTGTTAGATTCTTAGAACACATCTTGTTGGTGTGCTACCATGTACTTCTGGCTTCTCTTTTTTCCCCAAACTGAGAAGCTGTCTCTCTTATAAGCTAAAAACATACTTTGCAACACTAATACCTTTTTCCAAGGAATATATATTTGATGAGAGATGTGACCATTACAGCTTTAAGACCTTCCTACTCCTGCCCAATGAGCTCTGAGAGAGCAAAATAGAAGGAAATGCTTTGGCTCTTGCATTAAATGCTTGATTTTTTATTACAAAATTTATTTAGGTTTGACATTCTTTATGTTGCTGTTGCCTTCTAACATGTGATAAATCATTCTTGAGCTAGAAACCACTTCCAAACCTTTCAGTAGCTAAGCTACTCAGCAGTTACCCTGTAAAATCAGGACATCGTGGGCCAGCTCTACATGTGAGGAATGTTCTTCATATTAGAGCAAGATGACTTTTCAGGATTAAGAGGACTCCATACATTTACAGGTTGGGTATCCTTTGTCTTAAATGCTTGGGACGAGAAGTGCTTGGATTTGGAACTATTTGCATATCAATGTGATATCACAGGGACAGGATCCAAGTCTAAGCATGAAATTCATCCATACCTTATACTCATGGCTTGAAGGTAATTCTATATAGTATTTTTCATGTGCCTCCATTTTGACTGCGACCTGTCACCTGAGGTCAGGTAGGGATTTTTTACTTGGGCCATTATGTTGATGGTCAAAAATATTCAGATTTTGGAGCACTTTGGATTTCTTATTTTCAGAGTAGGAACACTCAACCTGTACAATACGGTTTTAACTGTATGTATGAAATGATTTTATTGATAATATAAAAGGTTTGAATGAAAAAACCCTGAGAGAGAAACATGTGGAATCTTTCTAATTTATCTACAGAAATAAAAAATCTCTGGAAAGACTGAGTGAAGTCTGTATCCAGACAGTAATAAATTTTGAAGCATTAAATGTCTCACTTAGGAGCAGTTCTTAATTCTAATTTTTTCCATCATCATAAAAATTGCTGTATTTATTCTCCACATTAGCCATTTGAGGAGAAACAAAGACAATACACTTAGTGTGGACATCCTGAACAAGCAGGTATTAATTATCTGTAATGCATGATCCAGTTCAATGGGTGTGAGAGTTGCAGCCAGGTGGCTGTTCTGCTCAACTCAATAGGTTACCTGAGCCACAGTGAGAAGGCATGGGGTTCGATGAGCTAGAATGGATTTATTATGCTGGACACTTTCCTGTTTGAAATAGCCTTTGTAGCTGACCCCTTTATGGTATGTTTTATTATATGAACAAAATTGCATTTTCCTTCAAGTACAACAGAGGGTGCTTGGTAGAAAATTAATTTTATTTTTAATTAGGAGCTGTTCACAGAGTCTGGTTCGTATCTCTTCCTGTCAGCACATCATGGTGCTGCATTCTATGGGAACAGGAATTTTTACCAGGATAGTTCATTTCTAGCAAAGATCTATTTTATATATGCCTATTGTGCTATGTACATATAGCATTTCCTGAATCTCCTATCTTTATATCTCATTCAAAAGAGTCCAGGAAGAACTAGAATAATATTTTGACATTTAAGCAAAAAAAAAAAATAAAGGAATATTCAATCCTTCGAATAGTGGATATCAATTTCTGGCTGAACGTCAGAATCACCAGGCGAGCTTTTTAAAAACACCATTGCTCGTGTCATACCCGTTGTTATTTTTCTGAAAGTGTTCCAGGAGAGTCAATTGTGCAGCCAGGCTTGAAAGCCACCAGAAGATTCTTTAGAGATATGTGAGTTATATGGAGAGAAGTCTGAATAATGATATTTGAGAAATATTTTATTCATGCCTTATTTTATTTGAGGCTCTTAAATAGCATGTATGGTACTATAGATGACATTCCCAAAAATCCAACTGAAACTTAAGCTAATATTAACAGCTAGTAAAAACCCACTGCAAGCATGACATGCCACCAGATGCTGTAAGGTTACATGAAATAGAGAAAAGTTTACTTCAAGCGCATTAGGATTTACCAGAAAGCTGCTAAGTGCTAAGTGCTCAGATACCATGCCCAGTGCTATCTGAGGGATCAGGAATACTTTTGGTGTCCAGCAAAATAGAAACTGAGTTGAGGATATATTTAGTTTTTTTTCAGCAGAAGAGATCTATGTGGCTTATTGTCATTTCTGTGCATCCTTGACTAATTGCTAGCCAGCCTGGTCCAGAAAGGGTTTGAAGAAATACCCCTACTGCCCACTGCACTGATTCACTCAGGCTAGTGAGATAAAATTTCAGCACCAACAAAAAGCTCCTAATGTCAGTGATGACAAACCAGTTAATAAATGTTGTCAATTCCAAAGAGAATGTGGGATTAGTCAACTGCACACAAAAGCTCAAAATGACCTGAAGTCTTATAGCTCATCTCTGAAAGAAAATATAAGCTTTCCCCAATTCAACAGTGATTCCAATAATACATGCAATATGATCAATAACAAACTTTAAAGTTGAAAGAAACTTTTTCAAATGTTTCAATAATGAATACAATCAGCCAGGCTGAAGGAAAGATGGGATTATCTTTTCATCATCTCTACAGACAACAATATTCCAAAACTGTTGTTAAATGAAGAGGTAAAGAATACAGCCAATATATGCATGGGGAAAAGTATTATAAGTGTCAAGAAGTTAATTATGTTTTTTTGATTATTTCTTTTTTCTGGATCTTATGGTGTTCATGAACCTCCTTGACAGATTTTTTTTTAACTGTGATTTGTTGTGATTTCTTTTCTCATTCTAAATAAACATTCAGTTTTACATCTATTTTTGTATGTGCAACTTAGTATCCTTTTTCTTAAAGAGAGCTTCAACAGTATAAGCTTCAGCCCCCACCTCAATCCACTCCTGCCTCAGGAAACTCACAAGCATTGGCCCATAATGACTTGACCCAGAAACAGTCATATGGTCAGATTCCACCTTCTTCCAAAATTAAAGCATTTGGTTTCTAAGAAAAAGAAGACAGAGTGGGAAGTGGATACTGCAGCAAAATTAGGCAGGTCAGTGGGAACAGAATACAAGGACAGTGACTCATTGATCTGAAATGATGAGGGCTGCATTATTAAAATCACTTTTATCATGAATACAGTGTTGTGAAGTATCTAATAAAAAAATCATACTGCAGTGGCATCCCATATGTATGGAATCCATAATGGAGCCAACCCTACCATGGAGGCAAAACCAATTACAAAAGGGGATTTAGCAATGGCATAGGGCAAGTGCTTCCGACCTTCATGCTATTCCGTGAGCAGCACCAGCCTCCACCTAAGTGTGATGTGGGGCCCCAGGTCTATTGGACTTGGTTCTCATTTCCCAGTGCTTCAAATAGTTTCAGCATCCTCCTAGGATAAGTGTGAATCTAGTGTTTTCCATAGAACATGGGGCCTAAATAATAACGAATTTCCTCACTGGGGTATATGAAAAATAATTTTGTTCCCGTTCAAATTTTTGCTTTTTGCTTAACTTTTCAACCTGAGATTTTTCAAATCATAAACAAAGTTGAAAGAATAGGATGATGAAAACTCATTTCCAGTGTATGGAAAGTGTTCTCATATTGCCATAGTTGTTTATCTCCATATTCATATTTCTATCAAACTGCTACAAAATTACAGGTATTAGATCACTTCAACCCCAATACTTCAGAATGAGGCTTCCACACAATCATTACACCATTATCCTGCCTTACTTAACTAATGCTAACTCCCTAATATGATCCACATTCAGATTTCTCCAATGGTCCCTGACGTAACTTTTAGAACTAGTTTTTATCCAAACCAAAATCTAATAAAATTTTATACCCTGTATTTAGTTAATATATCTTTACTCTTTTTTACCACATGACATTGGCTGTTTAAGAGACCAAATGATTTCTTATATCCTACAACCTGAATATATCTGAATATTTTCTCAACACAAATTAATTTGTTCTGTTATTCCACAACTTTCCTTTAACTACGAATTCAATCTATATATTTGATTATATTAAAGAACACTTCATAAGCACTCTAAGCACTGACTTCAGAATATAATTTCTTATCAGATGAAAAACTTTTCCCTATTATCTTAATGTATCCTCGATAGACCTCTGATGTTTCTATTCAGGATTTTTTATCTTTACAGATAATGATACTCAGGCTCAGGGGACTAAGGGACTTGCCTAAGTTCAGACAGTGAAACAATTTAAGATCACAAAGAATTAGCAAAACATGGCTTGTGACTCTTTAACTTTTCTTAGAAAGTAAAATGGGTTCATTCCTTGAAGCTTTTAGAGAAACATAGAAGATACAGAGAATAATTTTCCTTTATTAAGATATAATGATTCAGACGGAAAATGCAATTGAATCAAGAAATAGATTCATAAGCAACAGTTTTATAAAAAGGTAACAATGCTACACGGTGATAGGCTGGTGATATTCAAGGTACTGTGAGGTCAGGGGTACTCAGGAAACTCAGAACCCTAAGAATCATCCATGACAGCTTCTTCTCTCCACAGCTAAACCTGGTTGATTCTACCTCCCAAAATAAGTGTGAAGTCAGTCCTCCTCTCTCCATCATCCCTGCCACCAAGTCCCCATCCTCTCTCTTGGGTCAACTGCAGAGTCTATAGCAGATCTCCCTGCTTCTACTTCCCCTGTTGGTTGTCTTTGATGATTTTCCTCAAGCTATGAAAGGAATCTCTCAGGAAATAAACCTGATCACATGAACTCTCTCCACATCCCAAACCCTCTAATGGCTTCCCATTCTACTCATAAAATCCACAGTGTTAATATAGCTAATGGGGCTCAGCGTGAGAACCAGATTCTGTCACCCTCTCTCAATTAACTTCATGTTCTTTGCTTTCTCCATCTCTTGCTCAAATGATTGGCTTTATTTGTGAAAGGCATCATGCTCAATGTTGCCTTCAGACAAGTGTTCAACTTGTTCCCTCTGCCTGGGAGGCGTTCCCTCAGCTCCACCACGCAGCTGGCCTGCCCACCCTTGTCACATTTCTCTCTGATGCTCTGGTTAAAAGTTTTCTGACTTTTCATATCCTCCTGGACGCCATCATCATACCCTGTGCTTTAATTTCACAGGTCTTAGTCATCGTTTGCCTTTTATAGTAGATTTGTTATTACCTTCACCAGCCTGAAAACTTCATGAGGATTGAGACCACGTGATTTCAATCACCAAATGCATCACAGCCTCAGGTGCATAAAGTTGGCTACAAAGAGAGAGAACTAAAAACCAGGTAAAGGGTACAGAAGCCATAGCTCAGAGGCTGAGAAGGACACAGGCATGAGGAAGGTCTCCTGTTCCCTTCAAGGACAAATATAAGGAACCTAGAGCTGAGGAGACACCTTAAAAACCCCAAGCACATTAAAGATCTTAAAAACCTTCCATGATTATTCCAAAACTTCACCCCATCTTGATGGGTAAAGATAAGGGATGAGAAGTGAGCCCATTCCCACCCTTTTCTACCTCAATCTCTCTGCCCACTCCCATCCTCACCGCCTTTCCTCCAATCCCAGAGGATGAAGCATTCTCTTCTTGAACAAGTTCTGCCTTTCCTCCTGTTCTCTTAATCTAGTTCCTTTCCATCTCTCTCCATTTCACCCCAAATTACTCTCTTTTTCCTGTCTTCAACCTCTTCCTCTCTCCAAGTTCTCCTTCCCCTAAGACTATAGACATAATCAAGCCTCTGCCTTCTAGAACATAACATTCACCCTCGATTCTACCTCCTTCTACAGTTGTGACCTTCTTTTTATTATTATCATGATTATTTAATCATATTAATTACACATATTAATGGGGTTTCCCTGTGACATTTCTATACATGCGTATGTGATATTCAATGTACTATGAGGTCAGGGGTACTCAGGAAACTCAGAACCCTAAGAGTCGAGCTTTGATCATATCTACCCTCCCTACTACTCTCTTACTGTCACCTCACCCCCACTCCCCATGTCCCTTTCCCTTCTCCAATAATCTGTCTTTTATGGCTTTCTCTGTTAAGAAAGTAGTTGACACCCCTGTTGTCACTTCCACACCTTCCCTCCTTCCCACAGTATTCTGGCTTCCGTCCCTCCTGTTTCATTGGATGCTTCCACCAACTCACCAAGGAGCTCGGTATTTTAAGAGGATTAAAGAACATCTTTACTGCATCATTGGGCTGCCCTGCTGCATCTGGCAATGTCAATAACTCTGTGCTATTTGAAATTCCTCCTTCTTTTGATACCTGTGACCGCAGTCTCTCTTGGTACCCCTGTACCTTTTATCTTATTCTCCTTGAGCACCTCTTTCTCAGATTGGCCCTATTAAAAAATGGTGCTCCTTAGAGTTCAGGCATTACAACTCCCTTCAATGACTACCACCTTTATGTTAATATTATTTCCAAAATTGACTGATATTTCTCTTCTTGAAAGTCTTAGTGGCATTTTTAAATTGATATAATCCAAACCAAACTCACCTCCTGTTCTCACTTTCTAATTCCCTTTCCATGTTTCTCACCTTGGGTACTTGTAACAACACCATATAGATAACACCTGAGCATCGTTCACTCAAACAGAACTGGGTATGAGAATAATCTGGGTACAAAGTTGCATGTCAATATAGAGAACCTAGTGCAGATGGTCCTTAACTTAAAATATAGGAAATCAGTAGGCATTCAGTAGAAAGCACTTTGAATTTTGATCTTTTCACAAGCGAATTCCATGCAGTACAATCCTCTCTTTCAGTGCTGGGTGGTGGCTTCAACCTGGACCTCCCAGTCAACCACCCCAGAGGAAAACAATCAACTCTACAGTGTACCATGTTGCTAAGGTACAATGTCTGATAGATTAGGTGTATTAAGTGCATTTCCAATTTGCAATTTTTTCAATTTACAATGGGTTTACTAAGACTTAACTCCACTGTAAATTGAGGTGCATCTGTATTTGTTGAGTGTTGATGGGGTACCACGTGCAGCCTGGGTAATGGTCACAGATGACCTCACCTGACCCTCACAGCTCTATAAAGGCTGTATTTTACATATGAGGAAGCCAGTGCTCATAGAACTTAAGTGATAGGCCAAGGTCATCCAGACAGTCAGTGGCAGAGAAAAATTTAAACGGGGCCCTCTCTTTCTTAAACATCCTTGAGCATTCCCTCTCTTCTACTGCCACCTAATTATAAACTGAAGCTTCAAGTCCCACTTTCTGCCCGGTACCTGCTGTTCTCTCCTTCATTATGCTTCCCACATGGTCTCAAGGCACTTGACTTTTCATGGGTGTAGAAGAGATGCAGCATTTTCATCCATTTTCATCGTATTTGTTTCAAGGATCAGCATGTGATCTGTACAACAGAAAGTTCATCTCAAAAGGTAAAGACTGTAAGACTAGCTGATCTGCCCAGGTAGCCGCAGGGAGGATTTCAGTCCTCTGAGTCATACCAGCAAATAGGCCAGTGCATGTTGTGTGCTAGTTTTTTTCCGGGCATCGGCAAGGTCATTCTGCCAGTTGGGATGAGCTAGTGAGAGAGCAAGGCAGACACATGGCCCCACACTCTTGAGAGACTTGAGAGAGGAGAAGGAGAAGACACATCAAGTTTCCATTTTAGGAATCCAATCCAGGACTTTCTTCTTTTTTAAATTAGTATTAATGGTTTCTAATTTGAAAATTATCAAGCTGAGAGGCAAAGGTCAAGAGGAAGGCTATATTGTATACTTAGTTCAAGAGGCTGGCATGCTCAAGAGAGAACTTTGTGCCCTTTCTGTGCCCTTAGGTTTATTACGTGTTCAGTGCAATCAAGTCCACTTTTAATGACTTCTCTATTTTTTCTCACATTTCAAAATGAATTAAAAACCTACTAATATCAGATATGTCTTAGCATCACTCTGCTTTCCAAATAGGATTGTTTCAAGGGGAAAAAATATGTCTAAACTTTCAGGCCATTTCTGCCCCATGGATCTTAACATCCTACCACATCCTAGATCTTAGATTTTACTGAAGAACAGAGACAAATATAAGGAAATTGAGTTAAAGGAAATCTATAAATTATATGAAAGAATAACAGATTGAAAGGAGAGAGCATCTCTCTAAAATAGGTGAGATTTATCTCAATGTGGGTGATTATAATTTATAGAAATTAAATAGTTGATATCTCATATCAGGGTTGTCCTAAATCTCACTCCACATCCTTATTTATTCTGGGGATGAAGATATCTGCCCTCCTTATTTTCTTGTATTTTCAACCCTCTCTTCTGGGACTGCCTGACAGCAACTATATTTACACAATCCTCTTATCATAAAAATTAGCAAAAAAAAAAAAAACTCAGCTCATGGTCATCTTACACCCTTCTCCTCTTCAACCAAATGTCAAGCTGTATTCATTGTCTGATTTTTTACCTCTCATTCATTTCTCAACTCACAGAAATCTGTTGACTCAAATAGTTGCTCCAACATCATCAGATACCTCCTGGCCCCCATATTGCCAAATCCTTAAGATATTGTCCACTGGGACCTTCTAGATCACTCCCACCCTTTCAATGCTCTCCTCTCTGGGCTCTGTACTATGCATCTCCTTCTTCCCCCTCCACCTGCCCTGCTCCTCTTTCTCGGTTAATTTTTTCAGGTTTATCTTGTTCTTCCTGGATTTAAACACTAATGTCTACCAAGTCTTTCCCAGACTGCTTTCTCTTCTCATGTTACATAATTACCTGATGGCCTCTCCTCCCATGGCTCCAGGTACTATATAAATGTTGACGTCTGCCCAACCTGCATCTCCAGATCTTGCCTTTTGAGTCAGAGACCTTTATTGGGTTCTGGTTATGCCATTTGTTTGCTGTCTCACTTGAACACTGCACAGATTCTCAGTGCCCCGTTCTCTCATATTGAGAGTAGACATAATAATAAAACTTCACTGGTAAGGTTGTTGTCAGACTTGCTGGAGTTGATATGGCCTGGCTGCCCTTTGACAGATACCTTGTCTGTAAAAGACTTTATGCATGCCATCTCTCCAGACTTTCCTCCACTTTAAATTCAATAATTCAATGATAAAAGTAGAACGAGAAAGCAAGACGTATAACAATGCCCTTGTATTAGTCAAGGGATCATTTGCCAGCATACATTCAAAAGGAGATAAATGTTAAAAAATAAGTATTGTCTAAATCTACCCTGAAAAAAGGTAGGATTTCCATCTTTTTCATTAGGACCCATGAATTATGTGCACATACACAATACCATGGATAGTAAAAGCCACTGCAAATGCCAGTACCTCTCAGTGCTCCTAGAACAGAAAGGGTCAGCCTGTCCTTTGAAACAGTAGTGCTCAAACAAAAAGAGATGGAGTAAAAGCAGACAGAAGAGGTATTAACCACGTCCCTTGTATTCACTTTTATCTTCTATTTAGGCAGAAATATTCTGATCTCCAAACCCCACTTAGAAGACCTATTGAAAGTTCTAGTCTACTTTGTCCAAAGGGTATTTATTATTTATTTATCCTGAAGCTTCCAGCAATTATTTGAGTGACACGTGTGGTACTCCAGGCACTGTGCTAAGCAGTTGGGATAAAATGATAAGCAACATACACAGGAGCCCTATTCTCCAGAAGGAGAGACATACAGTTTATAAGCAAGATTCAAATGTATACCCAGAGCTACAAGAGGCATATCCTAGACAGAAATCCCAAGAACCTGCAGAAGGCAGTATTCCTGGATCAGACTGAGGGAGACAGAGAGTGGAATAGGAAGAGATAGAACAGGCACCTACTACCATGCAAGGGAATTTTGTTCCATTTCTGTCCCTTTCTACAGTGCTTTTCAATTAGTGCATCAAGAAATCTATTAGAGACTGTGATCAACACTGTTTAATGACAGAATAAGCTGGAACAGAGAGAGTATCAGAGTGTACTACATAGGGAGAAAGGGTAACTAATATTTATGTATATGCATGTACATATAGATAGTACTTTGGGTTTCTCAACCCTAGCACTATTGACCTCCAGGCAATGATGACTCTTTGTTGTGGGGTTTGCCCTGTGTGCTAAAGTTAGTTTAGCAGAATTCCTGTCCTCTACCAGATGTCCAGCACATTCCTCTACCCTTAGTTGGGACAACTACAAATGTCTCCAGACCTTGCCAAGTATCTCCTGGTGAACAAAATCTCCCCCATATGAGAACCACTGTACTAGCTGAAAGCCACCTAACCATGGGGTAAATATTTATAATCTCCTCTGCCTCCTCCCCAGCCTGATTCTTCACCCTGTACCCCTCAAAGCAATTCTCTTTACTCCCCATCCTTCTTCTCCATCTCCTGCAATATCTCTTCTTTGCATTGTGTTTACCTCTCATCCCTTCTCCCGTTCCTCCCCTCCCTGAAACATCACAACCAAGCTAACTCTCTAAATCGCTTTTTGGAAATGTGTGGATCATTACCTTTGTAGACAAGGCCCTGCGGGAAACCACGGCAGCTTCTTGCTCAGGCAGCCAACACCTCTCTACACCCTGCTGCCTGATGACTGCCAAACAGGTGTGTGTTTCTGGATTCAGAATCTCTCTCTCCTCTCTCTCTCTTTTTATAAATCCTAATCTTTATGTATTCTGTATGAATTCAGAACTCATACATTGCTGGTGGCACTGCAAAATGGTGCAGCCAATATAGAAAGCAGTATGGAGATTCCTTGGAAAACTGGGAAAGGAACTACCATGTGACCTGGCTATCCTTCTCCTCTGTCTATACCCAAAGGACTTAAAAACAGCATACAACAGGGACACAGCCACATCAATGTATATTACAGCACAATTCACAATAGCTAAACTATGGAACCAAACTAGATATCCTTCAGTAAATTAATGGATAAAAAATGTAATATTACTCAGCAATAAAATGAATAAAAATCATGGCATTTGCAGGTAAATGGATGGAGTTGGAGAAGATACTGCTAAGGGAAGTTAGCCAATCCCCCCAAAAAACAAAATGCTGAATGTTTTCTCTGATATAAGGAGACTGATCCATTGTGGGGTAGGGAGGGGGGCATGGGAGGAATAGACACTCTAGATAGGGCAAAGGGGAAGGAGGAGAAGGGAGGGGAGTATGGGGGTAGGAAAAACGTCGAATGAGATGGACAATATTACCCTAAGTACCTGTTTGAAGACAGGAATGGTGTGAATATACTTTGTGTACAATCAGAGATATGAAAAATTGTGCTCTATATGTGCAACATGAATTGTAATGCCTTCTGCTGTCATATATAACAAAGTAGAATAAAAAATTTTAAAAGTGATTAAAAAAAAGAAACTAGAGGTTGGGGAGGGGGAAGAACCTCATCTTCTAGCAAAGCATTTAAGGAGTAGGGACCATAATTCAGGAGACTTTTAAAGATACATGCTAGACAAAATAACTCAGGCACAAGCAGAGGTGAGGAGCCCTGGTGACCTACCAGGTCTTTTTATCCCTAATATCTTGGCTTTCTCTGATCTGTGGTGAGGCCTCTCTGCTCCTGCTGTGAGCATCTGCTGTCTGTCTCACACTCAGAGCCCCTCCCCATGCAGAGGATGGTCTTGGTTACAGATCCTGCTCTCCTCCAGGAGGTAGTAAGACCCCTGCTGTGTGCATTCACCCTGCCTCTCTCTCTGCTTCCCTGCTGTTGATGTGTCCAACTTGGCTTGCTCTGCCTCTGAATCCTCGTCCTGACTCCTTTTCTATAAGCTCAGCTTTTTTTTAATTTTTCTCAGTCTCCCATGTACACACTCCACTTTCCACTTTCTGCCTGTCCATAGCCGGTAGTCAGGATGTGACTACCTGATGTGACCCTTCACTCTCCCTGAAGCGAAGCTTTCTCCTTCTTCTCTTTATTCCCCATAAACACACTCAAACACACGCATACAAATACGTTCTTACCCTACATAGTCTATAATCATGCTACTGGAAAGTAGACTGAAATGAATAGTTATTCTTCTTCCCAAGAGCTTTTTAAAAATGCAACTCTGTTGAAACTTGCTGGTTTAGCTCTAGCAGAGCATGAATTTCTAGAGAGGATGCAGGCACACCTCCCAGTCCTGGATGCTCATTGTGGCCAATCAATATTTTTTAAAAGAAAATATCACCAGCGAAACAGGTGGTCCAGCATTGTGGCCCTCCAGCGAAGCTCTTGAACCTGCCTGAGTTCATGCTGTGCTTTCCTTGGTCCCACTGCCCCAACAAAAGGACCATTATGCAGACTTCATTGTGCTTCTCTTGCCTATTTGCCTGGGGGAGAATGGGAAGTCTTTCAAATGGGCCATATTATAACCATTGTAGTTCTCTGCTTGCCTGTCTGGATCCACTAGATGATAATAAAACCACCATGTATTTGTGTACATTTTTCAGAACATTTACACCCCTTATTCCCTTAGCAGCTTATTAGAAGTCCAGGAGGAAGGAAACAAAGGCAGGAGGGAAAAAAACGCTCAGACATTTAAGTGACTAACTACTACAAGTTAGGCACCCTTAGGGTTTGTGCAGACAGGGCCTCATTTCATCTTCATGGCAGCCATACAGACTTACTCTGCTGATCCACATGCATAAGGACAGGGAAAATGGCACTTATCTGGCTGGTGCATAAGAAAGTCAGGTTCATTTGCTCACTCATTTGATAGGGCTCAAAACAACTTGGTGTACTGTTTTAAGACAAGGGAATTTAATAAAACAGCAGAAGCAGGAAAGTCTCTGATCTTTTCCCATCTTTCTCCCTTGGAGCAGATCATAAAACCTAGAATTTTCTGACATTCTCCCTGAAATAAACCAGGAGACATTATATGAGAGTGCCCTCCCTATTCCTGTGTCTGAAAACTTAGGGACATGGAGAAGAAATAAGCCCTGCAAAGCCCCCACCCCAGCTTATTAGCATTAGAGCAAAGAAGATTGTTTTCCAATCTTCTTCCTCCACAGTGGACCACTCTTGATCAAACCAAGCACTAATGCACACATGTGCACCTGTTTCTTTGATCCTAACTTTCCTTCTGAAGGATCCATGTCACATCAAATTTCATCCAATAAATGTGCATGCTTTTCTCCTGTTAATTTGTGTTATTTTTATTTTTGGTTCCAGGCAGGGACCCTAAGAGGTGGAGAAATAACTTTCCTCCTCTTCAGTCTCTGGTTACAGTGAAAGGAAGGCTGAGGTATCGCACTTGCTCCAGAGCTTGCAGATAAAATCCTGGAATACCTGACAGAAAGCTGGTGAAATCTGACAATTCTCACCAAGCTCAGTTTCCGTAGGTCTCTGCCTGTAGGGTCTGGTAGAAAGAGGAGGGCAAGGATTTTTCCTTTGCTTTCTAAATTTAGATTAGTGGGAGAAAAACAGTCACTTAGATTGTGACTCTGAAGAGTCCTATACCACATAAAATTTGTACTAAATAAATTCATATGCTTTCTCTTATAATCTGTCTTTTACTACAGAGGCCTCAGCCACGAACTAGTGATTAGTAAGGAAAAGATATGCTTTTTTTATGGTAGGGCTCTCAATGACACATGTTTACTATCCTCGTTAATAACACATTTTCTAAGTTAAAACAAGGAAATAACAAATGTAATATCTGTCTCAAAATTTTTTTTTGCTTTTTTAAAAAAATTAGAGCATTATAATTATACATAAGAGTTGGGTTAATTTTGTCAAAAATCATACATGCATGGAATTTGACTTATTCCATTTCAGTCTCCATTTCTCCAATCTTTTGCTCCTCTTTTCCCTCCCTCTATTTGCCTTCCTCTATGAATCTTCCTTTTGTTCATTAATTTATTTTTGATTGGTACTTTCTACACATACATCAAGATGAAATTCACTGCATGTAGCGTGATGGGAAGATATTCCAATCTTTTTCGTCTTCTACACATTCGACCACTATTTCAAAACTCGACTGTGAACCAGGAGCTGTTTGAGGTCCTGAATTCCATGGCATCTCTGTGGTACAGGAGTGGAGGGGACCATTTAGAGAAAAAAAAAAAAAAGTCATTCACAAATACATACAATATGCAATACCAGCAATGACTGGAGGAAAAATAAAACTTTGTATCCTCATTTGGATCCCAAAAAATACACACATGTAATAGCAGGAAGAGGATAAGATTTATGCACTATGGTTATCAAGGGTTTTGTCAGAAATCTTTGCTTTGAATTGCCCAATTTCTGTGCTAAGTGAAGCCTCCCCCAGAGATGAATATCTTTTAAGGTGCTGTTAAATAAGTCTCCGAGAAGAGATGCATGACAATATGACTGCAACTCGAGAGTATGAATACAAAGCAGATGCCCGGCTGCCCTGCTGGCCACAGAGCCTCTTATCCACATGCTTCTGGGAAGCCACCCTGGGCTGCATTTGCCCTCCAAGACTGTACATGTCTCTAAGAGCTTTTCCTGGTAGGACACAACAGCCCTGCTCTGGACTCCCACTTCCAGTGTGTATGTTTTTCCCTTCTGTCCTAGGGACAGGGGACTAAGGTCATTGTCCTACTGTTATGAGGAAGGAAATGCCCCTCAAGCTGGAAAGAAGTAGGGAGCACAGTGTTCCTCTCTGAGCCCCTGTGGAAACTCAGAGAGAGAGAGGCTGTGCTCCTGTGTCTTCTCACTGGGTCCTCGCAAGCAGAAGCACTGCCAACAGTGTTCAGATCCCATAAAGAGGCTACTTATAACTGCTAATGTGGAGCAAGATAATGAAGGGAGGCCAGGAAGTGCTCAGCAAAGTGATAATAGGGAAATTATGACATCTGCGGCCCCATTCGGTCTCTAGTCAATAAAGCATGCAGCCCAAATAACTCTCCCATTTCCCCAAACTGTTGGAAACAGGGCTGGTCTCACTAAGGGCTGAAAGGCCTGGAAAAATAGCATATAAGAATCTATGTTCTAGCTCACCCACAAGTCAACCTGCTCCCCTCACCTAAACCACATGTGCCCCCAAATGACCACAGGCCACCCTGTCATAGGCCTGTGGGAACAACTCATTCTATGGCCTTTCTACAGCCTTATGTATTTGCAGCATGAATTTTTTCCCCTCTGAGATCTAACTTAAAAGGGGAGGGGTTCTCTCTTTAAGATCACATTGCAAATGCTCACATCAGCTTTTAAGGGCCTAATATTTATATCTCCTCTTTCTGACCAGGAAGGCAGCTCTTTTTCTCTGTTGGAAGAAGAGAGCAGCTTCTTGGTTCAGGCCAAGTGAGTTCAACAGACAGCAGCAGTTTCATCTCTGCAAAGCACTGGGAGAAATTCTTACACACAATAAGCAATATATATATATATATATATATATATTTTTTTTTTCAGTTTTACAGAACTGAAACAAAAGCTTTTTTAAAAAGAATACCAAAATGCAGACACAAACACCTGGGTAGGGGGAGTGAAAAAGCCAATCCTTCTAGAATGAAGATGCAAAACCAACTCTGCTAATAAAGATCAAAACAGGAGTAACAGAGCAAGTAGCCATCCTCCATCATGTCATGACATCCCTTCAAATGCATCCTGGGAGCAGGTTTGGTGCATTAATGAGAATCAGGATTGTTGTCATATAATTAATAATTTCAGTCTTGTCTAAATATGTAACTAATCAGCTAACACAATCATAATATTTCTTCAACTACGATCCGAATTTAATTTTAATCAGCCATTGAAAAAGAGAGAAGACTTCCATATTAAGGTAATGTGCCTTTAAAACAAAATCCAAATATTGGATGGTCTGTCCTATAAATCAACAGGAGGCATTACTTGAAGAGTGACATGAGCTTCAGCACACAAGTGCACTCACTCTCAAATTCAATATAAAATGTAATTCGCAGAAACACTGTCCAGAAAGCTAATGAGGGGACACCTAGCAGTAGGACTTTATTGTATATACACACACACACATGTGAACACACACACACACCACCACCACCACCACCACCACCAGCTTTACTTACAAATTATTCTATCACAGATTCTAGGATGGTTTTTAACTAAGCAAAACCAAACAAAGACTGTACATAGAAAGAATTTATTGAGGACACACAAAAGGGTTATGATATTAAACTAGGAAAAGGAACACAAATGCATATAACACACACACACACACACGCACACACATACACACTCCTGATAAGGGCGTGGTAGCCAAAGGAACAGGAGAACAAGCATAAGGGATAGAGGACTCAGAAGGTAGAGTATGAAAGGTCTGAATCGTTTGAATGACAACAACCATTTTATCTAATGTAGAACAACTCACAATTGATAGACGCTTACTGGTGGCCTCTTACCTCCTAAATCGGTTCCTGAGTTTATGGAGAGAAGGTTCCCAAGGACAATAAACCTATTCATCCATGCACTTTTCCATTGCAGCCACCATTTGTAAGATGATAATAATTGTAGTCCCTGAAAGCTCAGCCTCAGAGATGGATGGGGGACGTGGATATCACAGGGCTGTATGTGGAAGACAAGTCCTACATTATTGTAAACACTAGGGGTTTAATAACTAGAGACAGTCTCAGATTAAGAACTGAAGAGGAAATGCCCAGTGTAGTGGGATTGGGGCAATAGGAAGAGTGAACATAGAATAGTTATAAAGTGATAATTTCCCAGGAGAAAAAAAATGATGAATTAATCTAAGTAGATTCCAGCCAGGTCTGTAGATAATGGAGAGAGAATATGAAAACAGAATAGATCCAACTTGCTCATTGAGAGCTGGATTCAAGCTACTGCTGGGTTTCATTTGGCCTGAACAATGTATTTGTTAAAGTTCTTCCGACTGGCAATTTAGGCTGGGTCAGGGTAGTTTTTCTGGTCTTGGCTGGGCTTCTTTCTACATCAGCAGTCATGTGCAGGGTAGGTAGGTGGCTTTGAAGATCTTGCCTGGTCACTACCACATCTCTAGAGTAGAGGGGCTCAGTAGGGCTGGCTCAGTTCTGTTCCAGAAGGGCTTTCATCCCTCATATACCAATCTGGGCTTATTCATATGGAAGTTGGGCAGGATTCCCAGAGAGTAAGAAGAAGCTCATAAGAACTGGCACCTTGGGGTTGGGGTTGGGGCTCAGAGGTGGAGTGCTCGCCTGACATGTGTGAGGCACTGGGTTCCATCCTCAGCACCACATAAAAATAAATAAATAAAATAAAGGTATTGTACAACTGAAAAAAAAAACCTGGCACTTTGTAACACTCATTGCACTGTATGTTTTAAGGCAGTCCACAAGGCAGACCTGGGTTTAAGGTGTGGAGAAACAGACTTCACCTCTTGATGGGAGGAGCTGCAAAATCCCTCTGCAGAGGGAAGTGGGAGGGGCACACAGTGGCAGTCGTTTCTGGAAGCCCTCTCCCACATCTGGTAGCTGAGCCTGCCTTTGAGTGGCAATGACCATCAGGCTCCAAGTCACAACAACCCTCTAGATGACTATGCCACCAAGGTTCCTGGCACTCCTGATGATCTCCTCGTATTTCAGCCAGCCACCCAGATACATGTACACTCTCTGCTTGTTCTCCATTGTCTTCTCATTTGAATGCTTATTAAGGAATAGGCAGGGAATAAAGTGGGTTACTAAATCCTTCCTGGTGTATCCAGGACTCTACCTTCTGAAGAAATTCTTCTTTCTTCCTCAAAACAGAATATCTCCCATGATCATCTCTTTTGAGCCCCTGTAGTCTAATAACATGTATAAATGCTAACATCTGATCAAACAAATAGATATTATTTCTGGCAGATAAAATTACCCATGGAGATTCCTTTTAAGAGCACCATAGCCTAAATATGACACATGAGGACCCCAAATCCCAGAGGAATGGCTCACTAGCCTTGCAAGAGCACATATCTGCCCACTGATAAGGAGCAGAAAGCCTGAATACATTTTGAAACACTTTCAAAATCCATATACTAGGAAAAGACATTATTCAGATCATAAATTTCCTAACCATCCTCCCCTTATTTGGCTGTGTGTCTCACCAGCAATTCTAGGCAAAGAAATTCCTCCTGATGTCCTGGTCATGAAATCCTTTCCCTAATTCAAGTTCCTCTCCTCTGCTCCTCTTACCTCTAAGTGTAGGAATCTATGCATCTCTCAGATTGGGCTCCAAGGCCACTTGAACCCCTCCCAATTTCTTCCTCCTTTGTATCCTTGTGCCTTATACCTTCAGAAGCTTTCTGTCACTCAGCGAATTTTATAATTAATTGTGCACTCATCACTTCTCTCTTTACTTACCACAGGTAAATTGGTAATTGAAATTACTTTTCTGAGGTCTGGGTAATGTTTACATTGTAGACCCTCTAAGACAGACCATGGGAATACGTGAATATGTGATTTCAATCTTGGTTGAACAATGAGAACTCTTTCCAACCTCACATTAATTTACATGGTACTTTTATCTGTTCAGAACACTTGGCACATGTATTCCCTCATTTTGTCCCCCAGCCCACCCCAGAAACCATGAAGCTTCTATGAAAGAATTGACTCCACATCTGAATCAGGAAAGGGAGGACCCAAGTAGTAACATGATCTATCACCCAGATAATAATTGACTGGGACAAGAAAACAATCCAGAACTCTTGGCTCTTAGTTCTTTCATTTTTCTTAAGGACTCAGTGACAACACTCTTTTTCTTAAATATGAACTGTAATGGCATCTTGGAGGTCAGCTGCCCCATACTTAGTTGTGGATTAAGTATCCACGGTGCCTCAGTATGGGAAATTGCTTGGGTTGGCTGCTGTGGGTGTCCTTTAGCTAGTGATGGGCATACGCAAAGGTCCTCCTACACAGAGGTGTTCACTTGATGGTTAATCTTTTATCGGGTTGGAAATTGAAAGTTGCCAGTTTCCAACCTACTTGCCTTCTGGCCTCCATTAATCTAATGGTTTTTCCTACTAAAACAGGTAACAAAACACCAAAGCTTGAATATAGCCTTTTCCCATCCTTTCATTTAACTGGAGTCCCAGAAGAGCCCTGAGGGATAGGTTATTGCCACCCCTGTATTACAAACCAGTGAGTGGTAGGGGAAAAGAAAGATCTTCATGGTCACTCCTAGGTTAATGGTGGAGAAAAGCATAGAAATTTATTTATAAATTTCACATGACACAGGAGACTTTAGAAATGAAGACTCAAAGCAACCAGAAAACCTGTATATTTTTATGCTGAGTTTGATGAAGAAATGGATAGTCATAGAGAAGAACTATTAGACAAAAAGAAGCATGGTCTGGTGGTAACAAACTGGGGAGACTTAGCCAGGCCTCAGGATCTATTAGTCCAGGTTGTTTTCTGTGTCCCTGTGTCTTCACAGATGAGGATCTTCCTTTCTTTTAGGAATAGAGGCCTTCTCCTCTTCATTGAGAGTCTTATGGCCTGCTTTAGGGAAAAGAGGTAGAAGAAGGTCCCAGAGTGACCTCCCTGCTTCTGCTGTTTTCTAAAATGTCAAGGTGTCAGGCTGGGGTTGTGGCTCAGTGGTAGAGCCCTTGCTCTACCACTACATGTGAGGCACTGAGTTTGATTCTCAGCGCCACATATAAATAAATGAATGATGAATAAAATAAAGGTCCATCAACAACTAAAAAGAATATATATTTTTTTAAAAAAATGTCAAGGTGCCACATCTTGAAGTAACATGTCCTGAACTCCATCAAAGTCAAATTTGGAGAGGTTAAATGACTTGACCCAAAGCTACATCGTTAGAGACTAGCAGATTCAGGGCTTTTACCCAAGTAAAATTTACCCAAGGCCCTGCAAATCCTGTGACACCTGCCCACTGGCTATGGAACACTTTCTAACAGCCTCAAAAAGCTCTTGAAGCAATTCTAGAACATTCTGCAGGAAATGAGTTCATTCCTTTCTGTCCTTTCAGTCTCTCCTGCAATGACTGGTAGCTTGATGATGACAGCTTTATTCCTTTGTCAGAGCAATGCAATAATATCTCGTTCAGATAGTAGAGGAGGCAGTGAGGAGCACGGTCTGCAGAGCCCCGTGTGTGAATCCATTCTGTGACCAGGCATTCCCTGGCTGTATGTCTGGGGACCAGCTATTCTACTCTTCTTGATCTGTCAGGTGGGACTTAAATCTCTGATCTGTCAGGTGGGGCTTAATCCCTGTATTATTATAGGGATTAAATGAGATAATTTGTATAGACAGTATATAGTACCTGGCATATAGTATAATAGGGTGTAGGAAAAGCTACCCCAAAACATAGCACCTTGGCATAATGAGCACTTTAAGCCAAGGAAGACTGAGAAAATCACAGAAGCAGAAAGATCATACTACTCTCTCTGTTGCTCTTCTTCCATGAAACAAGGCCATAGGGAAATTATTTGGTCTCAATCTACAGCAGAGGAAAGGAATGAGACACAGAGACATCAAGAAGAATCTGTACAAACAGGCCTGGCTGAGTCTCTCCCAATCTACCATTTGAATATACCCTTTATACCACTGAGCCACAACCCCAGCCTGGCGCCTTGACATTTTCAACCATTCTATATGAGTACCCATTAAAATGCACTTCTCTCTGGGTCTTTGGATTTTAGTTTCTGAAAGCTCCCATGTGAAACTTCTTTTTTTTTTAATTTCTTTTTTTTTTTTTTTAGTTTTCAATGAATCTTTATTTATTTATATGTGGTGCTGAGAATCGAACCCAGTGCCTTAACATACTAGGTAAGTGCTCTACCACTGTGCTATGACTCCAGAGTCCCAAGTGAAACTTTAAATAAATTTGTAGCGCTTTTCTCTTGTTAGTCTGTCTTTTGTTATATGGATATCAACCTTGAACCTCCTAATGGATAGATAAGGTAAAAACACTACTGTTTCTCCCCTACAGTGAGTGCTCAATAGCATTGATAATGACAATGATGGTGATGCTGTTGATGCATTTGTAAGAAACTAATATATGAAGTTTAATGGGTCTGGAATAAAAACATTTCTGTGAGAAACAGAAATAGTTCCAATCTATCATCCCACTTGTCTAAAAATCAGTGATCATGGAAAGAGCATGTAAACCGTGAATTGATTGTTTTAAGTAGATTGTAGGATTAATGGTGTGTGAATGTTTGTCACTGATTAATTATATATATATACATAACATATCACTGCATTAAGAACTGTTGATGCAAACATGAATAAGACACAGGCTTGGTTTCAAAAAAAAGGTCATAGAATTTCAAATAGAAAATATTTAAATATTTCCAATAGCAAGACACAGGATAGCGCCTGGGTATGTAGCTCAGGGGTAAAGGGTTTCTCTGGCATTTGAAAGACCCTGGATTTGATTCCTGGCACAGAGAGAGGTGGCGGGTGGGGAGCAAGCTCAGGGATAATACATAACAGTTATTAAACATTTTGCACTATATGTTTACAGCTTTCCATGTATTAAATCATTTAAGATATACAAGTTCTCCGAAGTGAGCCTATTATCCCCATTTTATAGAGGAGGAAACCAGGACAAATGAAGCAACTTGCTTGGGGTCATTCAACTGACAAAAATTGAGATACAAACACAGGGAGTCTGACTGAGAAGCCAGACTGTGACACATCTATCTCTAAGGATTTTTACATATCTTGAAATGAAGATTGGCAATAGGAGAGCTCAGGGCTGCAGCGGCAGTATTCTGTAGGTGTGAAGACAAGGTAGTCAGTAGGGATGGTCTCTCAGTTTTGAGGTGCATGAGGCAAATACCCTGATATACAACAGAGAAGGCTTCACAGAGAGGCTTTAGGAAAGTTCCAGGAATTCAAGGAGGAAAAGGGCATTTGAAGAGAAAGTCACCTTATCTGCAAAGATGTAAAGCTTGTGGAAAAACACATCCAGGACTTCACTTTGGAAGGCCCTCAACACTTCCCTTTATATGAAATGGATCAAGGATTCCCCTGAACAAAATGAAGTCAGGGCTCCCCCATCAAAGAGTAGGTTCCCTCCATTTGTCTCACTAACTAACGACAAGGACCTCATAGATGCCTCTCCCACACAGTGTGCGGCACTCCATGTGAATTCACACTTGTGAATGAATGAGTAAAGTCTCTTCTCCCAGCTGGAAAAAGACCAGAAACAAAGTGGAAACAGAAAACCTGAAGTTAGGTTGCATAATAACAGTGAACACTTGTGGAGCTAGGAGTCAAGGAAAGAATATGGGGGACTCTGGGTTTGAAATGCTAATAGCCAGGATGCCTTTATTCAAAATGGCCCTAGAGGATGTTCTTCCCCCTAGAATTTCTCCTGGCCCCAGGGTAAACCAACTTGCTTCACTTCCCCCATTCCACTCTCTACTTGCTTCTAATGATTTTTTTTTTTTTTAATCTTTTACACTGAAGGGCAGGGAAAGTGAAAAGAAAAGCTTTGCATCCACCAAAGTTCACACTAACCCCCCACCTAAACCATCTGCACCAGCCCCAGGTGGAGCTTCGGCTTTTAAATGCAGAAAAGAAAAACAAAGCCACTCAGAGATGCTGATCCTAAGTCTTTGCACTCTCAAAGGACTGCTGGAAGATACATCTACATTTCAAAGGAAAACCAGACTTAGACTCCCTGAGTCTTTATAGGGAGACCTGAGTTAAGAACACACAGGCTAGAGTCTGGATTAATGGAGAAAAAGGGCTCAGTTTGAAAAAGAAAGGAGAGATGGACACCTGGTCAAAGGAAACCTTAGGAATTATTGAAAATCACCCGCTAGCCTCTGAGACCCCCAGTTGTTAAAGACTCCCCAAATGGAAAACAGATTTCTAGTACAAATGCCTCCATAGATGCTAGTCCTAGCCCACAATGACAGCAGTCAAAATCCAGCCCTTGGGGGATGTGAGTTAGTGGTAGAGTGTGCCTCTGGCATGTGTGAGTCCCTGAGTTTGATGCACAGCACCACAAGGGGCGGGGGTGGGGGAGTGGGCAGTGCAGCCCTCCCCTTGTATTAATGGTTTCACTCTCTGCAGCTTCCTCTGACCTCAATGAGTATACCCACAACAAACATCTAGCCAGGGTTGCTGAAAGTCTACAGCTATCCCAAGACTACCCTGGGGTGTCTTCATTGCTGGGGTTAGACTTCTGCCTCCTGGAAGATAGACAAAGAGAAATTAAATTCGGTGGTGTAAAAGTAAGCAGTTTCTTGCACATTTTAAGTCAAGATTCATAGCTCTTACCTACTCCCCACCCCCATTTCATCTGTACAGAATTCACCGTCCTTCATCTCTCTGTCTTGTCACCAACTGTTGTCACTCCTGCAAGGTTTGATGTCGCCTTAGCCTCTCCTTTCTCTCTGTTCTTGTCTCACCCCTAAACTATTATAATCCAGGGCACCAAGTATGTGGGTTCCCAAGTCCTGGGAATTGGTATCATCAGGTTCAAGACTATGCAAGTTTCTTTCCTAATAACTTCTTGAAGCCCCTGATATCTCTGTTCTCTGAACTCTGACTTCAGAGTGAGAACCTCACATTCCAGTTCTTGGGCATTCTCTCATTTGCTCTTAGATGTGTAGGGCAGTGTGTTATCAGCTTTTCAAAGCTTTGACCAAAGTACCTAACAAGAGCAACTTAGAGGAGGAAAGATTTATTTGGGGTTCATGATTTCAGAAGTTCAGTCCAGGGTTGGGCAACTCCATTGTTAGGGGCCCAAGGTGAGGCAGAACATCATGGTGGAAGGGCATGGGGGAGAAAAGCTGCACAGCTCATGGTAGCCAGGAAGAAGATAGAAGGGGAGGGAGCCAAAGACAAAATTAATAATCCCCAAGGGCATACCCATAATAATCTACCTCCTCCAGCCATGCCTCATCAGCCTATAGTTGCCACTGAGTAAAGCATCCAAATTATTAATCCATCAGATGGATCAATCCACTGATGAGGTTGCAACTCTCATAATCTAATCATTCCACCTCTGAACACTGCTAGGTTGGATAGCTCATGAGCTTTTCAGGTACTTCTCCTATCCAAACCATATAAGCATGCTTTTCTTCCTTCCCCCACCTATCACTAAGTCTGAGGCCCTCATAACAAAAGGCAGATTAACAGGAGAAAAGGCTTACAAATGTAGGTAATGTAAGTTTTATAGGACAAAGAAACCTGCAGAAACAAAGTTCTGAAGAAATGGAGAAATGTGTATTTTTTATGCTTAGGTTTGATGAAGAGTGAACACTCATGAGACATAAGATTAGATCATGGAGATGTGATAGGATGGTAATAACTGGGAGTGACTCAGCATGGTGAGTTTGCTCAGCTTTAGTGTCTCCATGTCTTCCTGGATAGGATTTTCCTTTCCTTTGGGTATAGGGTTAGCACCTCTAAAATGAAGCTTTTATGACCTACATCAGGGGAAAAGGCAGAAAGGAAGGTGGGAGTAAACTTCTTGCTGTTTTCTCAAATGCCAAGATGCCATATTTAGAGGGTAGTTTTATTATTACTCAATATACCACCCATATGACCTAGATCCTAGATGAATTTCTTTTTTTCTCTCATGTTTTTATTAGTACAAAATAATTATATAAAATAGTTGGGCTCATTGTGACATATTCATATATGCTTCAAACATAATTTACTATGATTTATCCCCCAATACTTTCTGTTTCCTTCCCTACCCCTCTCCCCCTGATCCCCTTCTCTACTATTTTGGACTTACTTTTACTTTTTTACATGTATATTTCATCCATTGGTGCATTATAATTGTACAAAAAAAGTAGGTTCACTGTGGTATATTCATGGACCACATTGCAGCATATTCACAGCATATACTAGCTGGATTTCTACACCACACTAATCATCTTTAAGGACACAATGCCTGAAGGCCAGAAGTCCCTCTTCAGCTAGACCAGCCAAAATGAATTCAATAACAGCCAGAATGACAGCCAGCCAATCTCTAACTTCATATAATCCATCTGCATACTAAATGACACACCCCCAGCACCATAACAGAGGGCAATTGTCATGACGATGAGCAGAAAGAACCATAAAAGAAGCAAAAAGAAGTGTCTTCTAGATTCCCCCCAAATCACTCTCCATCCCAAGAATTAAATGTTCTCCCCTTTATTAGCCTACCTTATCCCTCATTTCTTTTACTCTAGATCTATAACCTTTCAACATCCAACAAATCAAGAAATGGTTTGTGAGTCTGTCTCTTCTCTGATTCTTAGCTCACAATAAACCTTCCTTCCCTTCTCAAACACCGTTCTCTTCTTTACTGATTCTACAATTCTGTGAAGTCAAAAGGACCCAGTCTTGGTGTCAAAAATTTGAAACCGACTTGGCAGCCCAGATGAAACATGGTCCAATCAGCCAGGCTCCTGACCACAGAGAACCATTCTTGTGAATAAGAAAGCTACTGATCAGCAGCGAAGGAACTTTGGAGGTTGATTCTATTCTCTGGTCTCTGGTGTCTGTTGTAAGGCGGGGACAGACGTAGACTGTTGGGGATCGCCAACCCCTGGAGTCTTATTCCTGGGAGACTAAAAGAAATCTCTGCTATGAGACCATCCCTTCCCCAGCCCTTAGTCTCACTTCTGAGAGCTTGAAAAATATCTCAGCTGTAGTCCCGGAGCTCCTGATGGGAACTGGGAGCCGATGACTAAGTGATGTGAGCATCAGGATCTGGGTTTAGTAAAGTAGATGTCCGTTTACACTTTATCTACATACACTGTCTTAATTTTGGTGTTTTCTTTTGACTTTCTTCAGCACTCTGGCTCCAAACCCAAAAGGGAAACTTTCTTGTAACTATCTGATCCATGACTCTCCCAGTATGCTTTTCTCTTCTATTTGTCATACCCAAACTTGTGGGCTCTCATATTCTGGGATATCTGGTCTGGCTCTGATCTGGTCTGGATGTGTGCTCTGGTTTAATGTAATTGTTTTTTGTGTTCTTTTATTTACTAGTTGGTTCTGTGTTTGTGATAAGAGTCTAAAGGATTGATTTTGATGGCTGAAGCAACAATCCCATTAGAAATTTATTTGAATGAAGGTCCCCAGACTCCAGAGAAAAGAGACCATGCTTCCTCCAGCCAACTCTGGGTGACCCTAGATGACCAGGGTTTCAACAGAGGTGTCAGGGTAACTGACCCACAACAGGAAAAGATCTCACATAACAACATACTTGTTCCTGGATATGTTCCTGGGAACTGTACAGTTACTCTGGAAGGGTCAAAGGAGTGGTCATTCTGCACCTTGAGCTACCCTAACTCCTTTGAAGTTTATGCCTTTCTGAGACATGTAAAAGGGTATATCTGGCCTATTGCTGACTCACTGTCTGGGAAGAAATCCTTATAAACAGCACCTTCTTTTGGGACCTGGAATGCTTCCTGAACACTGACTCACAAAATGAGCCCTGAAAACAGCATTGGGCAAAATTACTTAAAACTTGCCAAAGTAAATTGACCCCTGAAATTCCTAGAATTTTGGTGTTGGGTAGCATACCTGTGGTCATTTTGTTTTGGGAAGGAACTCCTCCTGCACTTCTTTTTGAGCTTATTCATATCTTATGGCTTTTTATTTTGTTTTGTTTTGTTTGTGAATTCACTTTTGAGTTCATATTCTTATTGACTGGCATGCCTAAATTAAAACACTGCTGGATTTTTGTATGTTTGCTGAATTTTTCTGTACTGAGGATTGTATCTGGGGCCTTGCACATGCTAAGTGACTGCTCTACCACTGAGCTATATCCCCAACCCTTTTTTAAATTTTATTTTATTTTTGTATGTTGAAATAGGGCTTTGGTAAATTATCTAGGCTGGCCTTGAACTTGTGATCCTCCTGCTACAGCCTCCTAAGCCACTGGGATTATAGGCATGCACCTCCCTGTCCAGCTTATGAGCATCATTGAAGATGATTTTTAAATTGCAATTGCAAAGTTAACATGTAAAAGCTTCTGCTTGCTTGGGGGTTTGTTAACTCAGACATTCCTATTTAAATGTAGAATTGCAAGAGTTAACTCCTTGAGCCCCAAAGAAAAAGAAAGGAAGTTAGGGGGGAAAAAAGTATGGGAGATTTTTACTCATTTGAGACTAAGAAAAAAAAAAAGTAAAAAGGAAAGTTTTAGAAATCAACATTCTATGAAAGCTATTTTGCCTAAAATATATTGGTTCAAAGCTTACATAGACTTGCAAATAAGAATCTTATTCAGTTTAGTCATATAAAAAGGTGACCTTAACTTGTTTCATTTTATCATAAATATAAATTGGATTTACCTGTTTGTAATAAATCAGGTAAATTTGAATTACTATATTATTCTCTCTCATGACTGGAATTTTAGCATGAAGCGTTGGTGATTTTTGGGTTTGTGTGTGCATAGGTTACTGTGTGATAACTTTGGATCCATGTTATATGATATATCTACAGAATAAGATCCCCAAGGAATCCTATTCAAATTGGCTACAGATAAGTGAGTGCTAACACATATTAGAACTGTTAAATTAGCCAGAGGCCTTTCAGTTCACATGACCTAGGCAAATCTTTGAAAAATGAATTAATTTAAATTCATTGGTAAGATACAAATAGAAATATCTTAATAATTGTTAATCTACATATTTGTCTAGGTTACTAGCCAATCAGGATTATGTTTATCCATTAGATGTTTAAGATGCAAAGTTTATTGCATTGTATTTCAAATACAGCACCTTTTAAAGTTTTCCTTTAGCAAAAAAAAAGACTAGAAATATTGACTATGGTTGTCTAATATCTCAATTTTCATGGGTAACCTAGAAATAACTGTTAAAAATAAGTGAATTGAGTAAATATAAATCAGTAAATGTTTATAAAGGCATATGATAGAAATAAAACATATAAGTCATTTATAAGTTAGAGTACTGAAATATCATCAATTGTTAAATATAAATTCAAGTACACTTAGATTTTAAAGTCTACAAAAGGATGTTCTAATAAATTCTTGGTATATATAGGAAAATAGTTCCAGATTGCTTTCTTCCTTGGTTTTATACTAAAAATAAGATTAATTGAGAGTTAACAATTCTAATTAACATGTGTAATTCTATACACAAAAAAACACAAAAAGAATTTAAAGACTGTTTTGATTTTAAAAAACTGGAAAAACATAAAGTATTGTACCTTATCAAAAAGGAGTAATCTGTCTAAATTCAAAAATCACATAAGGATTATTTAAAGATATAAATTTAAAAAAGAAACAAGGTAAAAACAAACCAGCCACAGGGAAAAAATACATAGAAAGTTATAAGCATAAGGATATATTTTTAGAGAATGTTTTTGGATAAGAAAAGATTTTATATGGTAAAATAAAGACTTTTGTCCTAAAGTAAGTAAATAACTGAATTGCTCCAAAAGGAGAGGATGAAAAACAAGACAAAACCCAAAGATGTAAGCAAATTGTAGAGGGTCTAACAAAGATACAGGTTTGTGAAAGACAAATGTTATATAAAGAAATTTATGAGTAATTAAGCTGAGCCATAATTAAGAAAATCATTTATAGGGTTTTATAAGATCAAAATTTAAAGCAGGGCTATAAAAACAGAACCTAAACTCTTTATGTTTAAAGAAACAAGGTTTGGTCAGCTCTGTGTAAAATATGAAAAACTGGCTTAGAAAACAAAGATTTTGCATTTTATGAAGATAATTTCTTATTTTTCTTCTCTTTATTAGGTTTCTTCATTACTTAGGGAAACTAAAGTCATAAAAGTGCTAGGGTTTGTTTAAGTATCTTATTTGCCTTAAGGTCTTTTAAATTATCACTTTAACTCTGGTTAAATCTGATTTATAACTCTGGTTAAATGAACAACTATAAATATTCTAAAGATTTTATAAGATTTATATAAATCTCGTGGTTCTGGTATAATGCTGTTAGTGGCGATTGTTATCCTAAAATGCTGTATATGAAGGTTTTTTTCTTGCTATTTTATTTTATTTTATTTTGGTGCTGGGGATTGAACCCAGGGCCTATGCATGCAAGGCAAGCACTCTACCAACTCAGCTATATGGAATTGGATATCAACATACTTTACATTATGAAAAATCATGGTATATTTGTGTAATAAGAATTGTAATGCAAAAAAAGTACATGTATAAAGGCATGAATTGGAGTGAACATACTCTATATACTAAGATATGAAAAATTGTACTCTATATGAGTAATAAGAATTGTAATGCATTCCACTGTCCTGTATTTTAAAAAATAAAATCAATAAAACTAAAAAAAATAGTGAAAAATAAACAAATTGTTTTGTCAATTTCTAAACTTGAGGAAATCCTTACCATGACTATCTAAGTGTTCTGTCATCTCAATTTTGATTCTTTAAACATTTACATTCAGATTCCCGGAGAAAACTGTAACAAGTACTTTTAGATGCAGCTTTCTGATAAAACTAGATCTATTTTACAGACAAATTGGTTTTTTATTACTTTTTGTAAAAACTGAGATTATTACAAAAGTGTTGTATTTCTTGTTTCAAATCAATTGTGAAAACTGGATTTGTTTTGTTCCTTTTGGTTTTTGTTTTATGTTGTTGCTGGTTTTTTTTTTTTTTTAACTTTGTACTTTTTAACTATTGCCTCTCAAAATTATCCAGTACAACTTCTAACAAGATAATCTGGCCCACTGTTTTTAAGATACTTGCCATCCCCTACAGGACACACAGAACTGAACTAAACAATAGACTCCCGTGTTCCTGATATCTGGAGAAGTTAATAAATGTTAGAATTAGAATTCACTACGATCACTTCAAGACTGGTGGAACAGGATTTCTGGGTGTTCAACAGTTGAAACTTGGAGACCAAAGCTACAGAGGATAAAGAGGTTAAGAGGACAGCCAATATTATAGCCTTTACCCACCAAGGTCAGCCAGGACCTAGGGTATGACAGTATCTCTCTGAAAGGGATGTGGAATTCCAGTGAGTCACCCAACCTCAAGATCAGGGGATCACAAGGACCCTACATCTCAAGAGTCAACCAGTGCACATTCTGCAAAGAGGAGGCCATTGGACAGTGGAATGTCCCCAGTGCTTCCAAAGGAAGCCAAGAACCATCTTGGCAGATGGCACAATTGGTAGAGAAAAAAGACTGAAAGAGACATGAAGTTCCTTACAAGGCCCTGAAAATAACCCCCATGGAAACTTGCCTGGCTTTAACAGTAAGAAAGGAAAAGGTTGATTTTGGGGGGTTGATAGAGGGACCACCTATTCACTCTTGCACACCCTTTGAGCAGGTATAACCAAAGACAATGTGTTATTATGGAAATGAAAAAAAAGTCAAAGTAAAGTCATACATGGAGAATTAAAAGGGAAAGCAGTGGTCTTTTTAAGAGAAACTTGAGATGTGACCAGTTATCTAAAAAATCAAGACTCCAATAAAAATGGAGTCTCCTGTGTCAACCATAGAAAAGTAACTAGAACCAAGGGGTAATAAAGAAAGTGTCCTTACACATGACGGCCTGATAATCACTATCAGGAAAGACTGTGCCAGACCATAAATTTTCATAGAGGCCACCACAACCTTATATGCAAAGTACGTCTATAAGGACATCTGCTCCACAACTGTGTATTCAGCCTTGGACTGAAGACAACTTGGTTGTTAATTATTGTGGCCAAGGATTATTGTTATTTTGATAGTCTGGCAGGTACAAAAAGCTTTGTCATTGTGTTTTATCACTATTCTTTATTAATACTCTTAGTTAATAGGTAACACATGTATTCTAGTCTCTTTCAGTCCTTTCCATTTTATGAGTCATTTTGGGAAGAGAAATGGAGTAATTGATGGATTAATTATTTCAAAGGATGGAGTAATTGATGGTAATACAAAGCAGAGAAAAGAGAAAGGTAGAATTCTCAGGGCCTTCGGTAAGAAGAAGGAAAGAGAGAGAGAGAAAGAGACTGAATCGAGGAGAGGCTCTGCAGGCTACACTGGCTGCCCTAGGACCTACTCAAGTAGAGGCACCAATGACCACAGTGCTCAGTCAGAAGCTGATGAGTCCCCTCGAGAATACAATGCACCTGCCAGAAAGTAACTTGGGCTCCAGGCCTTCCTGCATCGTAGTGACCATCAAGCATTCCAGGTGTAACTTGATTCCCCAAAGACCCTTGGCTTCAGCAAGTGAAGGCATTGGATAAAGTCTCGTTCATGTTGATAAATCTTTCTAATGACTGAAAGGTTGGTTATCAGTACAGAAAATTCCTTGGCCCACTCATGTACCCCACACTTAGAAATTGAGGAAATGTGATTGCACCTGACTTCATGTTAATAGAGGATCAGAACAAAGGGGTACAAAGTGAGATGGGCTTTGAGGTGGGGTAGGATGTTGGTCAGCAATGCAAGCAGAGAGACACTGACTGACAGGAGAGGTCCAGTTCCCAGCCCCACTAGGTCTTCCCGGGATCTGTCCTTCAGTTTCTTAGCTTATTACCATTTTGTTAATTTTATATTCAAGTATCCCTCTGATGAAGTTTTGGCTTCTTGTGTGGGTCTGCCTTCAGGGGGACCCTGAAGGGGGAAAAAAAAACAGTGCGAATATTCTAGCTACTGAACATTGCTGTTGTTGTTGTACAAACTGGCTTTCTACTGTCTACATCAGGCTTTGCAAATTTGGATTTGTATCCAATCACTACAAAAGACTTTAGATCTACTGAGCAGCAGCCAGATCACAAGACCTGGGGCCTGTAATAGAAGTGGTTCTAAAGTGCTTGTGGTATTTAGTGGCCCACTGGTCATATAAAAGCACAGATATCTTCATTTGACTCGTCATCAGACTGGGGTTCTTTGGATACTCTATCTTAGGCTGTATAAGGATTCCTTACTCTAATATTAAATACCAGACTTCTTTTAAGATAGTCTAGCCCAGAATGTTTAAAATATGGATAAAGTAGTTTTACTTAACATTCCCTGGTTTCTGCTTCTTTGGAATCCTTTGATAGTTACTCTGTTTGTCCTGCTCTATAAGCCATGTGTTTTCAACTGTCTGTCTCATTCATGAGTAAAAGGCTGGACCATAAAATTACAAATGACATAACTCAGGGACATGAACAGCTACATCTTCGGCCAGGAAATAATCAGACTTATTTAAGATTAGCTAGGGAAAAATTTATTCCTCTAATCAGGGAAACCACATCAGTTTGCATGAGGAGTGAAAGTAAGAAAAGGAAGATATGGGGCTAGGGATAAAGCTCAGTTGGTAGAGAACTTGCCTCACATGCACAAAGCCCTGGGTTCAATCCCCAGCACCACCAAAAAAAAAAAAAAAAAAAAAAAAAGAAAGGGAGGATCTTTATCCAGTGTACTATCCACATGACCTAGATGAATTTCAGTACCATCTTAATCTTGTTAATCTTTGAGGTCACAATGCTTGAAGGCCAGAAATCCCTCTTCAGGGGGACAAGCCAAAGGCAGTTAGATCTAAGATGGCATCCAGAGTGATCACCAGACAACATCTAACTTCATAATAATCTCATCTGCATGCTCAACAACACAACTCCAGAGCCATAACAGTAGATAATCACCACGGTGATGACCATAAAGAACCATAGAAGGAAACAAAATGAAGCCACTTCCAAATTCCCAGAAAATCTCTGCCCATTCCCAGCAAAGATATAAATATTCCTCCCACTTAGGAGCTTGTCCCTCCCCCATCATTTCTCTTACCCTAGATCTAAAAGCCTCTGGTTAGTTAGCTTTTGGTTGCTGTAACAAAATCCTCAGAAAAACATTTTAAATAGGAAGGATTTATTTTGGCTTGTGGTTTCAGAGATTTCAGTCCACAGTTGGCTGGCTCCAGACAGAAACATCATGGTAGAAGGGCACAGTGGAGGAAAGCTGCTCAGCTCCTGACAGTCACCAAGAAGAGAGGTAGGGGGAAGGCCAGGGAAAATATGTACAACTCAAGGGCCTGACCCAGAGTGACCTACTTTCTCCACTTACGCCCCACCTGCCTATAGTCTCCAGTAACTCCTTATAGTAGTACACTTGAATTATCAATCTGTCAAGTGGATTAATCCACTGATGAGGTTAGAGCCCTTAGGATCCAACTACTTCCTCAAGTCCCCACCTCTGGACAAAGCTTCATTGAAACCAAGTCTTCAGCACTCGAGCTTTGGAGAGACAGTCTAGATCCAAACCATAACATTTTCCAACCCTCAACATGTTAAAAAATTGGTTTTCTAGACTACCTCCTGCTTCTCCTATTCTTGGCCAAGAAAAAAATCTTCCTCTATTGCACAATTGCAGCTCAATCTCATTTTAGGTTCCATGATTCTAGGGGAGGGGAGGCCCAATTTGGGCTAAAAAAAAAAAAAATCCATAACAGTGCATCCTGAACCACATCTGGTGGTCATTTTGCATTCCTAGCTAGTGTTTTACTTTCCCAAGAGTAATAACCATATGCAAGCATTTTTAACCTGGGAAGAAAAAAACAAATAAGAAGAATATCATGTGCTAGCTACTAAGCTATGTTTCCCATGTGTTCTCATTCAGTGCTGGCAGAAACCCTTGCCGGTAGTATGTCAATACAAAATTTTTAAAATGCTATAAACTTAATTCTTACACAAATATATAGTAAGTATGTGTTAAATTTTATGTATCTCATTATTAAGGAAACTAGTAAGATGGCAAAGCCAATTCAAGTTTGAGAAATAAGAACTATAGTCAGGGTAGAGGGGAGAAAAAATATGTATACAGCATTGTTATGTTGCTAGCAAAGCTAGATAATGCCGTACGAGACAATAAAACCCTAACTCCAGGGACTATCTTCTCCACTGGACAGAAATATATATCTTCACATCTTGTCAGCTATAGAAAGAACTGCAAAATATCTCACAAACTTACATTTTCCTAGAGTGTTTGAAACTTTTGACGTGCTTTTTAGAAAACTTAGCATGGCATTAAAAGGTCACTTCATCTTTATTCTTTGTGCTTGTTTACAAGTTTTTCTTAACAATAGGTATTGTATAGCCCCGTTTTACAGATGTGGAAACTGAGGTTCAGAGGAGTGAAGTTCCTTGCCTTTAACTACAAGTAAATTAGAAGAACCATAGATCCATGCTAAAATTTTGTCTGATTCCAAAAGTCACCTTTCTTCTACTGTATTATAATATACAGCTAGGCACAGAAAATGTACTCGGTAACTATTTCTAAATTGACAGAGGAATACCTTCAAAGGCTTAGTTTACAAAATTTTAGCCAAGTAACTAAGAATAGTTAATATTTGTCCCTATATGTTTAAATTACTCATTGAGAAAATGTAAACATGAAAGGGAAATACCACTGGGTGAATGATGGTCCTTCAATCCTCCATCAATTCCTACATACTGGAGAAGAAATCAGCAATCTCCATTACCTGTCCCCAAAAGCACTGACGATACAGCATCTTAACTTTGTAACAATTGTCTCAGAGAACGGTTGTGCATCTAGAATTTCCCCCAAAGGCCCATGTGTTGAAGGCTTGGTCCTCAGTGCAGCAAGGTTTAGAGGTGGGGCTCTTGGGAAATGGTTGAATCCTAAGGGCTCTGACCTCATCGGTGGTTTCACCCACTGGTAATTGAATGGACTACTGAGAGGTGGTGGCAACCGCAGGTGGACAGGTATAGTTGAAAGAAATACGGCAGTGGAGGTGTGCCATTGGGGAACATCTTGTCATGGTCCCCTTCCTATCACTCTTCCCCTGCTTCCTGGCTGCCATGAGTTTAGCATGGCTTCTACCATGCCCTTCCTGCATGATGTTCTGCCTCACCTAATGCCCACAGAAGTGGAGCTGACCGTCCATTGACTAAGACTGCTGAGACCTTTCTACATAACCAGTCAATCTATTCCGTCCTATCAAACAATATCCAATTCCTATGCTACCTAGAGTGGTTGCAGTACTACTTCTGGACAGCAGAGGTCACCATTAACAGGTACACTCAAAACCAAATTTCAATACATGCAAAAGAGCTAGAGGAGGAAGCAGTTTTACCCAAATTTTGCGCTCTGTGGTTATTATACATGATAGTCAATAATGTAATGTATCTTTTGAGACTACTTTGTCCTCACAAACTCATACCAGAAAAATAAATTTCTCTGAAAGTCAGTGTTTACTGGTATTCTACTTGTATCGTACAGAAAAAGAAAAAAAGAAAAAAAAAAGGAAATTGTTATATTAAGGAAGAATCTACCACTTATCCAGTCAACAATCCACAAGTAAACAAGAAATAATTCCCATTAAAAATTGGAAAAAATTTTTCATATTCTCCTAATGATAATACATATCATAATCAAAATTATTTTACAAAATAGCTGTCTGGATATTGATTTAGAAGTCAACTAATAGCTTCATAGTACAAGTAAAAGAATACTGGTATTTGAAGTTCCCCTCTTGATTTGACCAAATACTAGTAATGAAACATTCAAACCTTGAATCAAGTGTACTGAATTCTAAGTAGCTTCTAATATCTAAAGGTTGACATGTTGGTATATAGACCTTACGTAGGCCAAAGGTTCTCAAGCCTTTTTGACACAGTGGCTCTGTACCAAAATCATCTGGATGCCTTGTTAGAACAGACTGCAGGTATTGGCTCAGAGTCTCTAATCTAGTAAGTCAAGAGTAGAGTCCAATAATTTTTAGTTCTAACTAGTTTTCAGATGCTGCTGCTACTGCTGATCCAGGGACCACACTTTGAGAAGCACTGTTCTCCACAAAAGCCTGAATGTCACAATCCACCAACTCAACACCATGGCCAGACAGAGATGAAAAAGCTTTATCCTAGAATTCGATGAGCTGCATTTTGTTGGCTGGAACTCAAATTAATAATGTGTTATTCTGCTGATATTTTAATCAAGTCCTTTGTCATCCCATTATTTTTCTTCTGCCCTTATCTCAATGTTATTAAATGTTTTACTGATTTTGTCACCACTTCCTATCAACCTATCCAGCACCCCACTGTTTGTGCTGAATTCATTATCTTAGGTTAAATAACTTATAATACAGTTAAATTTTTTTGGAATAAAGAGTTCTGCTATATGGACAACAATCATAGAGGTTAAGAAAACAACTAATGCAGTGATCAAAGAAGAATTGAGAACAGTTAGAAAAGTCCTCACCAACCACAACCTGGGCTTTCTAGAAATGGAACTGAGTTCTGCCTTCCTGCAGCGTATCATTTTGCCCAGTTACCAGATCTTGACTAGGTATTCAACAGGCTGTAATAGAATATCAATGTCCATGCTAAGAGAGAGAACTTTCAGCAACAAAAATATGGAGAGTGAACATAACACCAAAACTACAGCAAAAATATCATTGACTCATGAATTCATCTCTCCACCTCCCCAAAAGGTACATAAAGGTCTTCATAGTTTCATTCATTGGGTCAGACAGAACCAGGTAGGTAGCCACGGTACAACTAAAGGGTTCATCAGTGCCCTCATGAACAAATTCACCTCATCTCTCAGGACTGTGAGTGAATGAAAATAAGAAATTACAATGAAATCACATTGCAATCTTCACTCTGGGCTAGGTTACAATGAAGAATATAATAATATATAATAAATATGCAGCAACCCAAGATCGTTAAAGGAGATGCTCCTTCTGCCAGCACATGCATTCATCATTTCATGTACAATAGGCCAACTGCCCTACATTACAGGAGAAATATTACCAGCTAATAATTACAGGTACAAGTTTCCTGTGTGCAGACCAGGAAGTGGTGCCTATCATGATATAGGCCCAACATACTGGCTTCCTGTATGAAAGTATGCTGTTAAAGCACTGTCATCCTTGGCTTTAGAGATAAATATTTGCAAAGAAGCCTCTAGAACAATAAATTCATTTCACACCAAGGCTGCAATAAAATAGGTTTAAAGGGCCAAGACTCAAGAAAGAGGTTAGGATCTCCAGGATTCTGATGGCAGGCAGAAAAGATGGATTCTAACTTCAACACGGTACTTACAGAAATAACATTTTATTAATTCAATCCACATACGGACTTCTTCAGGCAGAGAGAATTTGCATTTTAACTAATTCACTTTGTGATTGATATCAGAAATGGAGAAGTGTGCCCTATTAGTGATTAAAAAGCCTGAAGAAATTCCTGTCCACTGGATTTTGGGGTGGTGCTGCAAATCAGGTCTGTAATTGTTATGTGCCATCAGCAGCTTGTCACAGAGCACAGAGCATATGGCATCCTCCAAGGATTCGATTTTTTTTTTCTTTTTTTAACCATGTGAATGAGTCGGTCACTCTAACTCCTCTGTGGGATAACTCAGACAGCTGATCCCAACCAGCTTGAAAGTGGGAAACCTCTTTGTCTCACTCTCAATCTCACTGGCTTGTGTGGGGCTACAGCATTTTGTCTAGGCTTCATTTAATAGTACGTAGCTAACTGTCATTACTACCCCTGATATAAAGGAACAACAAGGTATTCTGTATATAGGGCATCCCAACCAGGTAAAGCTACATTTTTATGCAACCAAACAGTAGGTCTTATCAGACCGCGCATCCTAAATGGAAATAAATTGCAAATTTGCTTTTATTTCACAAACACTGAGAGACATTGAGAGTGTCTTCAATTCAAGGTCAGCTCTGCTTAGAGAAAGAAAAATCTAAGAGACTATTTAATTGTCAGTGAAAATCTTGTAATCCAATTTACAGAATAATATTTCCCTTATCTTTTTTTGTTTGTTTGTTTTGATCAGAGCAGGAGGATGTCTACTATAATTTTACTAACTATGACACTCTGGACACTTAACATATTCGTGAGCAAGGTCACAAATAGCAGACTTGTCTGAGTTCTTATCTTTCATGGTTCACAGATCTCATCTCTTCTTTGATCACAGGGTAACTCCCAAATTGAATCTGTTTTTCTCTCCCTTTCCCTCTACAATCAACTATTTCATTCTGGACCAAGAGATTAATGAAATCATGGTTACAGTGAAAAAGGACCTAGCGAACCAAAGAATGATAAATGAAATAGAAAAAAAATAGAGAGAAAAATATGCTTAAGAAGGAAGGTAAATAGAAATAAAGATCTAGGTGATTTAGCTTGAGCTTTGTACATACATTTCTGGATAATAAAATATAAACGGGGGTTGGGGGGTGGATCTCCAAAGAGATAGTTTAATCCCAAAGGGAATTTTTCAAATAGAAAAGATGTTTTCACAGCATTGTATTGGCATAATTTTCAAGTTTCACATTTAATTGCAATTAAAATGTTGAAACAGATTCTAGGCAAGATTTACTGGAAGCCTGAGTTACAGAAACAACAATTGAGTTCTGAAATGAAGGCCACCTCTCTTTCTAAACAATGGCTACCATGTGATTCAAATATCTTAATCAAATAAAACATAAAGGATGTGAGACAGAGTGATATCAAAGAGAAAACCATGATGTCCTTCATAATTATCCAGCTGCCTCCGAAAGGGACCCACCGGCCAAGTGTCCTGATTCCAACTTCTCTCAGATCTCCGAGTGAGGCCGCTCCGGAGCCCCAGTTGACCAGCGCAGTCTCCAATGGTTTCACAGGACATCTCCCTGCCTAGCCAACCTGGTTCAATTAAAGGGGGAGACATTAAAAAAAAATGGGTCTGTGTCCTCTTTTTCTATCCTGGCTTGTCTTGTGTTCCTCCCTGCAGCTGTGCCCTGCACCTTCTGTCTTAAGCCATGAGACTCACAGCTCTTAGAAAATCAGGAGAGGCATCTTGTCTAGCTGAGAAGAGTAATTTCTAAGAGAAAAGATGGCAAGACTGCAGAGTGAAATTTTAATGATTAAGTAGAAAGGAAGGGAAAAGGTAAAAAAAAAAAAAGAAGAAGAAAAGAGAGAAAGAAAGAAAGAAGAAAGAAAGAAAGAGAGAGAGAGAGAGAGAGAGAGAGAGAGAGAGAGAGAGAAGAGAGAGAGAGAGAGAGAGAAAGAAAGAAAGAAAGAAAGAAAGAAAGAAAGAAAGAAAGAAAGAAAGAAAGAAAGAAAGAAAGAAAGACAAGGGAGGTAAGGCTGTGCCTAGCTACAGAGCAATTAAGAAAAAGTGGATCTCTAGAGCCTGGGAGTGGAGGGGGATCACTAGTTTCCTGAATTTAAGAATAAAATGCAGCAGAAAGTTGCCACCTCTGACACTGTCCTAGGCTCTGGATGGGGACAGTGCCAAGGTCTCTGAGCCCCTCCTTTCTTTAAGCAGGTATCCTGCTTCTAGAAATTGCAGCCTGAACAGAGTCCGTAACATCAGCCCCAGAAATTCAACCAATGCCCAAAGGCCTCCGTTAATGGGTACAGTTCATGGGAGGAAGGCAGTGACTCTGCTCAGACGTTCTTGCTTGCAATACCATGGGAGCAGTTCTTGTTAAAGAGACAGCATTAATGTGAAAACAAAGGGTTGGAAGAAAAAAAAAAAAGCTGAATCCATGCGAGGTATTGCCATCACAATATTTAAGGAGAACATAACTGTCATTTCCCTGAATTTGATTTATTAAGAAATATGCAATCAATAGTTGAAAGCAGCTGTCACCGAAAAACCTGTCTCCAAGGAAAAGTGCAATCTTGGCAAAAGACAAATGGTATTAAAATCCATCTCTTCCCACCTCCCTTCCTCTGGCACTTCCCTGCTCACCCTTCAGGGGGGCTTCTGTTGTCCCCAGAAGAAAGAGAAAAATCCTTGAAGGCTTTTAGCCAGACCCTTGTCTCCTCCCCAGCCATCTCCTCAGCCTTGTCCCAGCTTGAGCCACTCTGTTGTCATCCCCCACCACCAGGCTTCCTTCTGCTGCAGGGTTCTCTGCATGCTTCTCCTTCATCATGGGACACCCTGCCCTTAGCTCTCGGCCAAACTAACCTATGGCTTTCCCTCAGGTCTTCTTTCCAGAGCCCCCTTCTCAGAGAATCCTTTCCTGACCTCCCTGAAGGAGCTAATTCCACTGGTACAGGCTCTCAGCACCCCGTGTTACTCTCCCTCCTACTACAATTAACACTATGCACTTCACGTTCTAATGATGTCTGTCTTCCCCCGAGACACCACGCTCCATGAACATAGTGACCATGTGCTTTTGCTCACCATTTACCCCAATGCCAAGAATAATGTCTGTTATATAGCAGATGCTCAGTAAAAAAACCATTGAATAAATAAATTAATGAAGAGAAAGAATGAATCCATCATCAGGTAGTTATCCAGCATAGATGGTTCATCTCTTCTCTCTCTCCCTCTCACCCTCTCTCTCTGTCTCACACACACACACACACACACACACACACACACACACACACACACTGAGTTATGGGATTATACTTCCTTGCCCAAATTGATTCATTCATTAATTTATTCAATAAACATTTATTGTGCTTCCTTCTAAGTAGATATCAAAATAAAGCATAATCCCTGCCCTAGGTGACGGCATTATACTCTAGATTCTGTAAAGTATCAGAAAACAAATACTTTTGATTTTTTAATCCAGTCTGTCTGTCACAACTACTCCATCATATAATATAAAAGAAGCCATAAGCATATATAAATGAAGGTACATGGCTATATTACAATAAAACTTTGTTTATGAAAATGGGGAGCTGTTTTGGATGATGGTTGGGTGTTGGTTGGCTGTGGTTTGCCATCCCCTGCTATAGGAGAAATTGCAGGGTATATGTATAGACAAGTAACTTGAATTCACAGTAAATATTCTGATTCGGCAGCCAAAGAATGGGTCCTTACTTTGGACCATGCACTGGGATTTGCTTTGGGTGCATAAGAGAAGTCCAGGCTGGCCCTAGGGGAAACTCATCACCTAAGGAAGGAGACCCAGGAGCCCATACATTTTGATAGAACTGCTTATAAGTGAACCAGGATGAAAGTCCATATGTTACACAGTAAAAACAAAGTTTTGAGAAAGCCCAGAGGAGGCAGGGATGCAGGCATTTGGACTCCTGAATGATTCATCACTGATAAGTGGCACATAGAATCTGAATTCCTTGGGTTGGATGGTTGCAAAGGGGAAGGGGTAGGGGCCAGGGGTCCGTGTAAGAGCTGGTGAGTGTAGCCTGGCAAGAAGGATCTGAATTAATGTGGCAGCTGTTGAAATGGAGTGGGGTGGGGGGATTTCAGGGATATTACAGAGGTTCCATCTGTGAGACCGATCGCTAATTGGTTTATGCTGTAGTGATACAGCAGCGCTGTCTTTTACAGTGATAATGCCATGAATATGAGTTCAGAGCTGTTTATCCAACAGTGGTAACAACAGATGCCCTGAGTCATCAAAACTCCACCTACTAGGTACCCAGTGACCTGCATGCATTCATAAATAAAATAAAAGACCAAGGTTGCAAACAGTGGGAAAAGATGAAAAGCAGAGTTCTCCACATTATGCCTCTCAGGTTACCCAGCCATCGTGGAAGCCCCTTTGATGGATGCTGCTTCTTCTCCCTAATTTTCCATCTGATCTTTGCTTCTCAGTTTCAAGGAGACTGCTTCTTGGTCACTGACTTTCAAAACCCCAGGTCTTTCTGGGAAGACCCAGTTCTAACTTGGAGATCAGAGCTTTATTTGCAACTTGCTCTTCCCAGGGCTGGAGAGTACTGCTGGGGGTAGGGGGTTATTGACCTGGGGCCTGAGGAAGAATTCCGAGGCACCCCCAAATGTACAGGGCACCAGGCAGTGAATCAGCTGCTCCTGCATTCATTTCCTCCACACCTTCTGTTGGAAGTGCTAATGAGCAATGAAACCACGGAAGCCCCAGAGGGAGGTGGGAACCAAGGGGGGCTGATAAAGAGCACCACTGACTAATCATCCTCTGACTCATCCAGATCTCTTGGACCATCTTTCACATCCCAGTTGTTTTATAAAGCTCTGTGGGAACCCTCATCAAAGCTCCTCCACCTCAGAGCCCACTCCTTGCTCCCTGGTGGACTGTTCCTCCACAGCCTGAGAGTCACCGAGGAAGGGGATGGACCTCGGGGCTCTGACTCTGATTCCAGCTCTGTGGAGCAACTGATAACAGGTTATTTGCTCTTTCAGAATTTCCCCTCCACCCTCACAGTCTCACAGAAGGGGAAGTGACACTCATGACTGTGAAGCGTTATTTGATTGCACCATCTCTTACATGAGCGAGACCCTATACAAAAATAGAGGAGTGTTTTAGTCTGCTTTGTCACTGCTGCCACTAAAGGACCTCACCAGCACAATTGTAGAGGAGGAAAAGTATATCTGGAGGTTCTAAGTCCATGGACAGGTGACTCCAGTCCTTGGGGTTCAAGGTGAGTCAGGACATCATGGTGGAAGAGTGTGACAGAGGAAAACAGTTCACATAATGATCAGAACACAGAGATTCCACTTGCCAGATACAAATATATACTCCCAAGCCACACCCCAATTCCCACCTCCTCCAGCCACACCCTCTTACCATCAGTTACCACTCAGTTAATCCCTGTCAGGGGATTAATTCACTGATTGGGTTAAGACTCTTACAACCCAATCAATTCTGCTCTGAACCCTCTCTCTCAGGTGAGCTTTTGGGGGACTCCTCATATCCAAACCATAGCAAGGAGTATGATTTCCTAGTTGGGGAAGAAAAACAAGGCAGAAAGGCAGAACTCTCAGGTTCAAATCCCACCTCCCAACTCAGCGAAGGGTCTGATGATAGGCAAGTCCTGTAGGTGGTGGTAGGTGGTATAACACCTCCAAGACAGAAGTGGCAAATGAAAGTACGGGAAAGTGTTTTGGAAATGATAAAATCTACTTTCAGCTCAAATGAGAGGAGGCATGCTTAAAGGAGAGAGCACAGACTTTGGAGTGACATTTAAATCCGTGCTCCACCTGGATATGAAACCCTGGAAGTCTTAGAATATCACTTCTTCTCCTGCATAATGGGGAGAATGATCCCCTACGGGATGGTCAGGAGGATGCAGTGACATCTTGGAGGGTTTGGTAAACCGTAAAACACAAGACAGGTGAGAGCTGCTGTTGTTCCCATAACAGTAGCTGATAAATCACAGCCAAGCTCAATTCTGTGTATTGAGGAAAGTAGAGAAAGGACATAAAAAGGAGATAGAAACAACAGCGTCAGACACTGGGGAGATTATAAAGATCATATTTCTCTATGCCAGTAAATTAATTCTTAATGGAGAGCTCCTGAGGAGAGAGAGCAGCTCGGGCTGAGAGGCCAACCTCAGCACTTTCCAAAGAGAAAGCCATTTTCCTTGGATCAAGCTTCCCAGGTGCGGTTCATAAGCTCTTTGAATCTCATAGAGACTCCAGTCCCAGTGGGTAAGGTTGAAATTTGTCTATAAAAAAAAGTAAACTTTTGTTTGCCAACAGAAGTACTCTGTAGCACCAAGAATTACAACTGTACTTTCATACAAATTCTGCAGAGACTTGAACTAGACCACGTGATGAGGAAAGAATATATTTGTTGGAGTTGGATCAACTTTAATTCCATTCCACTGAGAGACATGGTCAACCTCGCTAAACCTCTTGCCCTCAATTATGAGCACATTCCTCATAGGTCTACAGTGAGGGTCATCTTGTAGGCAAAACCCTCAAGAAAGTTCTAGAGTCTCGGTTTAAAAACAAAACTAAACTAAACTAAAAAAACAGTCCTCAAATGTTGGAGGAAATTTTAAATGGGGATCAGAAGAAAGTCTCTGTGTAACTCTAAATAATAAGCTTATTTGGGGTTCATGAATTAATACCAAAAATTAATGTACGAAGAATTTGCAAAGACCACAAATATGAACCAATTTTATAGCTAACCTTTCATTTGTTTTCCTTTTTCTTCTTTTTCAAAACTTGAGATGTACAAAGTCTGATTGGCTATTGTCATCTCCCTCAATGACTTTCCTTCCCCTTCACCTTCCACAGGTGCAAGTCTGTGCGAACACACATGCATGGAGAGAGAGAGAAACAGAGGAAGAGGGGGGAGAACATTTAGCTTTCATTTACTAACTGATGCCCCTAGTGATAGACCCATTATAGACTGACCCCGTACTTGGTTGTCTGTTGTCCAAATATCTTCATCAATGCCACCCTATGAACCTGAGCCAGAATGTCAGAGGTGTACTCTCAGGAGCTGGATTTCTAGGTTATGAGACAGGCACACACTTAATGGTTTTACCCATAATCATATTCTTTCCAGAATGGCTATACCAGTTATGCTTCACTCTGTAGGGCATGAAGGATGCCGGCATCTTCAAATCTTTGCCAATGCTTGATATGATTGGTCTCTCTACTTTCTGCCCATCTGTTGGGTGTGAAGTGGCATGTTATTATTGCTTTAATTTGTATCTCTGATTACTGGTGAAGTTAGGTGTTTGACTACTTCCTTATTAGACAATCAGACTTTAGAAATTTCCTACCTATCCCCATATCTCATTTTTATAATGTTGACTTATAATAATTTCTGGTTTAATTCTAAATAATAATCTCTTGCTGACTGCAGACATACAGATTTCTTTTTTTTTTTTCACTGTTGATGTTTGTATGTCCTGTGTTGAATAGAGACCTTTGATTTTAGTAAAATCCATCAGTGTTAGGATTTGTAATCAGGGGTTTAATTTATTAATTCTTGCCTAAACCTGAAGTCTCAAAAAACACCATTTGATTTCACCTGAGTTCAGAACCAAGAGTAAATAACAGTCACCTGTTATATTAGGCTCTAGCCTCCCCTGCTTGTTATCTTTTAAAAATGCCCAATAGTATCTTTATTTTCTATTTCTTTTGGTTATCAGACACTGGCACATATTTTCACCATATCAATATCAGTTTCTGTTTTCAAAAAAGTATGGGATGAACAACATTTACCTGTACTTTTGACTTATAAGATTAAGTGTAGAACCCTTCTCAAGGGCATCTTCAATGTTGACCAAGAAAATTTTGCTGAAGCACTCCAATACATCATTGGAGTACATGGTACTACAAAATTAAAGTGTAGAGGTCTGTGTCTGGGCAGACCCAAGCTTGAATCCCAACTTTTTCAATCACTTTGCAATGTGAACAAAATTACTTGACTTCTCTGTATGGCATTTGGAAAAAACAATGGCTCACATAGATATATTGGTTAGAAATAAAATGGAAATAATAATAACTCTACATAGGATATCTTGATTAGAAAAGGCTAGATTTTACAAAGCTATAAATGAATTCTAGAATCTCAAGGACTGAACAAACCAAAATGAGTTCTTTTCTCACAAAGAAACATGTCCAACATAGGTAAGTTGCACATGGTCATTCCAAAGTCATGGTCAGACCAAAGCTAATAGAAACACTATACCAGAATGTCACTAATCACACAGCTAAGTGGGGAGGATGCTGTGGTTTACCTCACAGATTCCTCCTACAGGGCTGAGGTGCCCATTACCCCAGAAGTAACAGTATTGACAACTTATAGCTGGACCCTTAATTGCCCTCAGCTAAAGGGAGGTGCTACTCCCAAGGTTGTGCTTCTACCCCATAGAAGTCCACATCTAATAACTGGCTGATGTGGGCTATAACGATCTAGGCCTGTCATACAAGGACAACTCTGAAGGGCTACCTCAATGACAGAGCTCCATAAGAGACTGACAGAGCTTCTGCTCAGACAAGACTTTATCTCAGTTCATCTTCTCTCTTTCTCCAACCCTGTTCCTTCACTCCATGACAGGTGTTGTTCCTGGGAACACTAGTCAATAAAATACTTGCATAAAAATCTCTGCCTCAGAATCTGTTTCCTGGAGAATCAGACCTCAGAGAGTTAGTACGAGAAGTCATTCTAAGATGTTGACTTCGAAATGGGATTGTGGAGATGGGTCACCTAACGCCAGCCTGGCAGGGAAACACCACCACCTCTGGTAGGAGAGTAGGAATATCCCCTGGCAGGCTGAAGTGGTATCATTTTTAAAACTTTCATTGATAATGAAACACAATGGGAGAATAGTGAAAGGAAATCCACTGGCAGATGCAATATCTAAGGCACTAAAGAGGTTTGGGGGGGCATGATAATTGGAACTATGAAATTGAATGGCTCTTATTGGGTGCTATGAATGCAATGTGGAAAGACAATGAAGGTCTGAGGATGGTTTATCTCCAATTTAAGGTGAATTGTAAAAGCCAGAGAACCTCCTTGGCAGCACATAAAAGACTCTTATCTCTTGTAGCCAGAGGGCAGAAAAAGCTGAGGACCAGGCCAGGACTTCATTATAAGGAGATATGAGAGCTCCAACAAAGGTTGAATTCTAAGTCTCAGCAAATCTGTTTTTCCAAGGTCAGAGTCCCCAGATTGGGAAGGAGTGGGGCCTAAAACCTGGAATGGGACATCTGCATAGATGCACTTGAAAACTTTTGAGTTCCCAGATTTGCCTGGACCCTTTGAACTTGAAGAAGTGCCCAGAAGTTTGAATACATAAGGGACAAAACAACGGTATATGCTTATGATCTCATCTCAGGGATAAACAGACTCCCCAGCCCTCCATTATAATGCTGTCTGAAAATACTTAGACCATCTGGACACTCTTCAGAACATGACGCTGGTCTGCAATATCAATGAAATTATGTTAATTGGACACAATGGACAAGATGTGACAGGTTGATTGGAGGCATTGGTAGTTCTATGAGGTTTCAAGGAACCCTTGTCTTAATGAAGATTTTAAGGACCCAGTGGCCTGGGCCATCCCAGGACATCCCTCTCCAAAATAAAGGGTGGAAATTATGGTCTCTCATGCCTCCACTCCTAAAAAGGAAGCAAAACAACCCAAGTGTCTCCTTGGATTCAAGAGGCAGCATATTCTATGCTAGGATATTCTGTTGTGACCCTTTCATCAAGTGACATAGAAAACAACCAGAGCAGGTCCAGAGTGCAGCACAAGTAGTCGTACCATTTGGGCCACTCAACCTGCTAGTTCCTCTTGTAAGAGATATTTGTGGTAGAAAAAGCACTTTGGACATCATGTAGCTAATAATTCCTTGCACAAAAACTATTTAACCTTACCTTTGCTCTTGTCTTCTGAGACGTAATCTCTGTTTGGGAACCTTGGGTTATCTAGTAATAATGTGATTTCAGATGACGCTGGCCACACCTTAATGTATATAACTAAACCAGAAAGGTCAACAATGTGATTTAGAATAGGAAATTTTGATATCAGTTGACCTGGAAACTGAGATTAAGTGTAGGAGCAATCCATCAGTCATGTCTACATAATGCCATTCAGTTGAAACTCTAAATACCAAGATTTGGGTAAGCATTCCTGGTTAGCCATACTCTGGACATAATTATATGGATGCCGGCAAAGCAGTACCCCCTGACCTTGCAGAGGAGTACCATGGAAGCTCCCCATTTGGTATTTCTCTAGATTCTGCTTTACATACTTCTTTCCTTGGTTGATTTCATCTGTATCCCTTCCTTATAATAAACTATAACTGTATGATTGCTTTCAGTCTGTTCTGGGAGATCTTGTAGTGAACTGTCAAAACTGAGAATGGTTTAGAAAGCCCCCAAACATGCAGTTGGTGTTAAGATGAGGGAAATATGATGGGGAATATCCCCTCTAACTTTTTAGTTGGGTTAAACTCACATGGAGATACTGGACAAGGCCCAGTAAGAGAACCACAGTGTAGACCCCTCAAGATTCTAAAGCAAAACCATTCCATCTGCACTGGAAAATCATACACTACAAAAAAAAAAAAAAGTAGACCCTGGCTTGTGGATGAAACTTAGAGACTGAAAATCACACAACCATGTAGCTGGAACTCCCCATCATGAGTTAGACCTGGCATGTACCACAAAACACAAAGCTGAACGGGCCCAACAGCAATCCATCATAAGGTGGAAATATCACATTCGAAGCCAGGCTCAAACAGGGTCATAGTGCACAAGTTAGCCTCCCAGACCCATATGGCATCATAATTGTACCATTGCTTCCCCTTCAGCTCACACCCATGGTCCCAGGGTTCCTTAACTAGCTGATGGAAGAACAAAAGAAGCCAATCTGGGTTTATACATAAATTCCTTCAGGGTGCAAAAAAGTGAGTTTTGCTGCCCTGAAAGACTACAGTGAAGGAAAAATCCTCCTACTGAATGAAACATAGAGTTGAATACCTGGCCAGCTATTTTATGTAGGCAAAGAGGTGTTTTAAGGTTAAAAATATATATATATTATATAGACTTTTGGACAATTGTGATTGGAAGATAAAACAAGAACTTATTTGGACAAGTTGTGTAAATGAACTTTTAGGAATATCTGCAATGTAAAAGGCATTTATTGAACAAACAGTTTAGCCAACTGACCTGAGCTGGTCATCAGACCCATTGCCCTATCACATACCGCCCCACCAGAGCCTACCAATCTGAGACAGGGCTATGGAAAGGCTCGTACAAGATACTACTGAGGAAACTACTTAGAATGACATCTTCCAAGAATGTGGGCTATTCTCCAGAACATAGGATACAGCTCTTGTTAGCAGAGTGATGATTCCACCCCACCACACATACATAGATGCCCACATCCAAATCCCTGGAACCTGTGACTATTTTACCTTATGTGGTAAAAGGGACTTTGAGAAGGAGATTATCCTGGATTATCCAAGTGGGCTTAATATAATCACAAGAGTCCCTATTAGTGAAAGAGTAGGAGGGGCAGAGAAGGAGATGTAACAAACAAAGCAAGGATGAGAGCCAGAGAGAGATGAGAAAATGCCACATTGCTGACTTTGAAGGTGGAGAAAGGGGCCAAGGCATATAGGTACCTCTAGATGCTAGAAAATCCAAGTTACAGATCTTCCCTTCAGAAGTGATGAAGGGGAGATACCTTGCTCTGATCCCAGTGAGACTCATTTCAAACTTCACCTCCAACACTACAACATAATGAATCTGTGTTGGTTTAAGCCACCAGTTTTATAAATTTTTATTGCAGCAATAGGAGACAGTATCAACCCAGTATTCCTAATCAATGACCATTATATGGTCCTCTGTCATTACCAGGTAGAATGCACGAGTCCAGGAACCAAGCAATGGAAGTAGAGAATGAATATGTGTGACCCCCAACTCATTAGTCCATCTTTGGAGACTCAATACCTAGTAAAGAAAATGAGTCACATATTAATGAATAAAACCATCAGTTACCCAAGTGCTTTGAGATTCTGTTTCCTCATCTATAAATGGGGAGAATATATACATTTCAAGAATTGGGTTTATTTATAAACCAAGGCTGACACAATTCTTATCTCCAAGTAAATTTTGATTGCTCTCTCTCTCTCTCTCTCTCACTTGACCATCATCATCTGAGCCTAATTCTTTTTCTTCTGAAATTAGTTTATAATCCATTCTCTCAGCTGCTGTTAAAACAATAGTTCCAGCCTCCTCATCTCACACCTAGAAGGACATCATAGTTCCTGCTGGACTCCCTACTGCAGTCCTTCCCTTTCTATAATTTCTCCACTTTGAAAAACCTTCAAATTCTTTAAGATATCCTTTTTTAAAGCCTTCAATGGCTTTCCAATGCTCTTAGGACAAAAGTTTTAAATCCTCACCTTTGAACACAAGGAGCTTCACAATTCTAGTTTCTTCTGGGTTGTATAGGAATTTGGGCTGAGGACACAGAAAAGTTGGAGGAAGAGAGAGATTCCAGGAAAACTGGGTGTTGTCTCTGCATTTTCCTTAGTAAGCATGTGGCTGTGCAGAAGCTGAGGCATTTCTTCAAGATCCACAAGAAACTGACATTTGTGAACATCTTTTAAGGGAAGGTGATAGTGTATTACTGTCAGGTGTTCCAGAATGGTGATTCATGCCACAAGAATGTGACCACACTCAAGAAAATGTCACTGGCAGCAAAACATATTATAGTGGACAGAAGGACAACTCAAGATAATATGCTGAATCTGCTTCTGGAAAGTTCTCTCTCCTTGGCTGACTAAATTGGGAACGTAAGTGCATTTCTGAATGCACATCTGTTTCTGTGTGCGCATACGTGCCTCTGTATGTGTGTGTGTGTGTGTGTGTGTGTGTGTGTGTGTGTGTGTGTGCTACTTCCAGCATTCCTGAACAGAGGCACTCTTGGCCTCTGGGTAAGGATGCTTCTTGGTTATGTGGAAATCTTAAATATCTTGCAGGATATTTAGCATCCCTTGTAATCAGACATTAATGCCAATAGTGTATCCCAGTTACTGTGACAACCAACCTTGCATTTCCAAATATCTACTAGGGTGGCAGAACTATTCCCCATTGAGGAAATTGCTTGATAGAAAGAAAGCTCCACAAGGGTGAGGAACCTACATTTACATGACATCGCCACCATCTGGTGCTACGCTTTCCACAAAAAAGGCAACACAATCAATATTTAGGAATGAGCAAATGAATCATTGAATTAAAACTTTGCATTCATTATTTCCTGGCATTGCAAATTACACATGCGCTCTTTTCTTTCTTTGGAATGACCTCCCTTCATTCTGGTAAATCTAGAAAAATCTACCCATCCAAAGTAACGTCTACGGCAAACTTCCCCTGAGTCCCCAGCAGTTGGCCTCCAAATGTGCTCCCTCTGCTGTTTGTAGCTCCTCCGCAGATTTTCCTACTGTGAGCTGGCTTTGTTTCTGTGCCTCTGGACCTCATAAGATTGTGAATACCTTGGAGAACATGATTGATGAATTATTTATCCATATGTCCCCCAGAGTCTCAGCAATGTCCCTGACATAGTAAAATTGATGAAAATTTGTTTAATGAGTAAGCCAACAAGGGATGGGAGAGAGAAGATTTTGAAGTCTATGCAGAATGATTTTTAAATCCAGGGGAAGATTCTGTGAAAACTTTATAGGGAAGGGATTTCCTGTGTCAGAGAGAGCCTAGGATAAGAGATGGGTTTCTGGGTTTTAGCCAGAAGAGAGGTCAAGAGAGCATCTTTGATGCAGTTGTACAACAACCAAGAACACAGGAGAGGAATGTCCAAAGACAGGAATGCCACCTGAGCCCAAGTGGTCCATCCTTGGAACGTAAGACTCAGAAAACAGCCAGATTCCACAAACCTGGAACAGCTCCTGCCTCGGCCCTCCGTGGGCCATGTCTGAGCCATGTACACTCTAAAAGACAGGTAGACATGGGCTCTGAGATCTGGCTGCCTGGCTTTAAGTCTTAGCTTTACCACTTAGCAGTTAAGTGACCTGAGATGCAGTCTTTACATTTTCCATTCCTCAGTTTCCTCATCTGTAAAATGAGGATGGTGTACATGTCTGAAGAGCCGTTTTGAGGTTTAAATGAGGTAATATCAGTAATATATTTAGAGAACTTCCTGATACATCATAAGCACACAGCCAGGATTGGTTGTATGGATGAAGAACTTACGCATCATTTAGAATCTTCTAAGAAAACCTCCTAGGACTTCTGAGTACCATCCAGGAAATGGAGTAGAAATCCTGATTTGGGACCATTACTCACAGAATTTTATTACACACACTTTGTAATTCTCCATTTGCAAATCCTTATCTACAGTCTCACAGAGGTTAGCAGTCAAATCTCTAGGTGAAAGCCATTGTAATTTTATTTTGGAGGAAATGAATGAGGATAATGGAGAAAAAGAATCATCTGGCTGCCAAATTTTTTTGTGGGGGTGAGGCACAGTCCTTTACCATCCTGCAGGGGCTGACCCTTGAAAGAAGAACGAGAAGTGGGAAGTCAGTCAAATCCCCAGGACATGGGGCCTAGCAGCAAAGGAAACAAGAGTCTTCCCAGGATAGAGAAGTGGCTCCAATGCTTCATCTGCCATTACAGAGCTCCCAGCAATGCCCAAAATTGACCTGTCACCTCTGCCACTGAGCACCCCATTTCTGGCATGGGACTATTCTTTTTTTTTAGAGAGGGAGGGGGAGAGAGAAAGAGAGAGAGAGAGAGAGAGAGAGAGAGAATTTCAATATTTATTTTTCAGTTTTTGGTGTACACAGCATCTTTGTTGGTATGTGGTGCTGAGGATTGAACCCAGGCCGCACGCATGCCAGGCGAGCGCGCTACCGCTTGAGCCACATCCCCAGCCCAGGACTGTTCTTTAAGAAGGTCTTACTTAAAAATGAGGAAAGGGAGAAAAAAAAAAAAACAACTAGAATGAGTCTCACTGATAAAACTGAAGTTGTCACCAAAGTTATCCATTTTTTCCTCCTTTCATTTTTTTCCATTTAGTTATAGAAATATAAAATGTGTAAATGCATGTGTTCAGTTTAATGCACAATACTCATAAAGCGCCATTGTATCCCCCACATCTGGGTGAGGACATGGAATGCTGGCAGGGTTTCAGTCGTCTTTGTGGGCTCCTTGACAATCTTCTCCTTACTTCACTGTTTCCCTTGGATTCGCCTTTGCTCTGATTCTACTGTTTTTACCAAATTATCATAACCCCGTGCCAAGATCAAAGCCACAGCTACATATTCATCCATTCAAAACATTGTTCTCAGCACCACCTCCAGGAGCAGTGTGCTTCTGACTGAGAGCAAGGTGAAGCCCTGCCCTCAGAGTTGAAGGCTCAGAGTTGAGGGCTCAGGCCAGAAAGGAGCAAGAGCCACAAGCATGGTGCACATGTGACAGATAGCCCAGGTCCTCTGTGGCTAGGGGAGGACCCAGTTCATCCCATGTCCTGTGCCTCCAGTGCTCCCCTACCCCATTTTACCATACGTTACCCCTGGTCTAAAACAAAAAATCAATTCCCCCCTGATTGTTTTCATCCCCTTTTGGACTCTGGCACCAAGAACACACATCAGATGCAGGTTTGGCTCTAAGCTCTCCTCCTGATGAGCTGTGTCATCGTAGAAAGCCTGTTTAACTTCTCTGGGCTTCTGGCTTCTCAGTAGTTAACCGAGGATCATAAAGCCACCTCTTGCTGAGTGACTGTGAGGATCAATCCCATGATGACCGCGGAAGCACGTTGCCTACTAGAAAGGACGGCGCAAAAGTTGCAAGCCATGTTCTTTCTTGTTCTCCTTTTGTCCTCGTTGAAACACATCTGTCCTTCAAGATTCAACAGCTCTGTCTTTTATGGACTCTCTAGCTTCCAGTCAGTCTCCCTGTCCCTTGACCCCCTTGTTATTTCTGTCAACCTCACATCCTTGGTGCTGCCATTACTTTGTCAGAGCGAAATTTAGTTTCTCAAATCAGACCCTTGAGTATTTTTGAAAGTGGGATCATGTCTCATATCTCCCTGGGGGTCTTCACAGGAGCTAAAACCCTGCTTGATGTCATTTAGAACACCCTTTCTTGTGTATTCATTGCTGACTGAGCATAGTGTACTTTGCTCTGTGTTGGCATTCAATTACGAGACACTCTTGGAATGGTACTTTGATATAGTACAGTCAGAAATCTGTTATGACTTTAAAATGGCTGCAATGAAGAGAATACGGGCAATGCCTGAATGTGTAATGTGTTGTTAAATTGACCTATCTGAAGAATCGGAAGTTCCAGGTTCTGGTTGACATTCCCCCCTCCTCGACTGACTGCTTTTCCCTGGCAGGTCTTCAAAGGTGCCCATCTGCCTCAGTCTTGCCATCTGTAAAATGAAGCCATTAACTGCTGCCTATCAATTCTGAATGAATTAAACGTCAACAAATTCTATGAATAAGCTTTTGGAATGACCTAGAAATAAAGAAAAAAAAAAAACAGCTGGGCACATGCCAGTAATCCCAGTGACTTGGGAGGCTCAGGCTGGAAGATCACAAGTTCAAAGCCAACCTCAGCAACTTAGTGAGGCCCTAAGCAATTTAACAAGATCCCATCTCTAAATAAAATACAAAAAAGGGGGGGGTTGGGGATGTGACTCAGTGGTTACATGCCCCTGGGTTCAATCTCTGGTACCAAAAAAAAAAAAAAGGAACCAAACATATTAAATAAATAGGAGCTTATTTCTACAGTACCTCAAATTAGCCATGGATATCATGAACATCCACCATCCTCATGGACAATCTGCTCTACTAATATTGTTTTTTACTAATTTAGTAAAATAAATAAATAAATAAATTTGGTGTTCCCTATATCATGGATTTGGGGGTTGAGAAAAGAAAGTAAACTTTTAAATATCACAGAGAAAATCTCATTCTCCCCAGTCCATATTTCTTCTCATGCTCCAAAAGTCAGTGTTAAAGTGAAGAATAACAAGTTACCCAAATGCTAGACAATTTGTGATACCTTTCACATCATTTCCCTTTGACTTTGGTTCAAAGCTGATAAACCATAAATCAAAGACAGAATACTGATTTTAATGTACCCATTAAAAATAGGTACATTTTTAATGTTCTAAATTGTTTGCTTTTGGTCTAGGATTTGTGTACTTTTTTTTTGCCAATTCACATAGCCATGCACCAACAGTTGGTATTGAAGATGAATAAATTAACTGCCATCAATAGTTAATGTAACTTACTGTTTCTTAAAGGGAAAGTTAAAAAGGGAAGCTCAAGGAAAACAATGTTTAAAGCCAGAAAGACTCAAGTTTGAAACCCAGTCACTCACCACATAGATCACGGGTTACCTTCTCTGAGATTCTGTTTTCTCATCTACAAAATGAAGAGAATAAAATTGAGTTTGCAACACTGATATAAGAATTAGATGACTTTAGGTAAAATATCCATCACAGTATTTGCTCCGAGGAAATACACAATATTTTTAAATGTCTCAGATACATGCTGGCAATTTAGATTAAATCAGGTTTAATCCAGCTCTCTATACTTCTATTTTAACTGTTCTTGACTAGAAACCAGTGAATAAGCCATGGAGGGAGGGCAAGAAGTGGTCAGAATACCCTGGGAAGGAGGGAAGGAGAAAAGGGAGGAGGATTCAGAGTAGGGTTTGGAAAAAAACATATTCAGCATCACCATTACTTTAGATTGAATTATTGGGTCATTTAGGATATAGTTTCTGGGTTCTGTATAGGAGCCATGAGCCATCTTTCCGGTAGCTTAGATTTTGTTTCTAGTGGGTTGTGGGTTTTGTTGTTTTTGTCACTGCTGTTTTAATGAATGCCAGCAATGATCATTGTCACCCAAGAACAACTTACAAGCAGACATCCTTTTAACAACCAGCATTAACGGTGGCTATAGATTTCCTGGTTTCATCTGTGCTACTGCTGCTTATAACGCTAGAGTTCATAAAGGTGAAGAGTGTCTGACAGCATACTTCTGGCATTTGAAGATTTCATTTGACAATATCGACTGCAGTGAACTGAACACCCACCAAACAACACTGATAAGAGTATCTCTCGTGGTTTTGAGAGGCAGCCTGATACAATGAAAAGAGATGTGGGCTCCGGACTCACAACAGCTGGTCCCACCCCCGATTCTACATTGGATTTGCTCTGTGACCTTGAGCATTTTATTAAAGCTCCCTGGCACTGAGCAGCATCTGTAAAATTGGGGCAGTATCATTGTAATACAGCTTCGACTCACAGTTCGGTGGCATGGCGTTTCTATTACAATCTAGTGAGCACCAACAATGGAATGAGCTGCGCAGAATACAGAATAAGTCTTTGGCTGACAAACTAAGCTGGGAAGGCAGGACATAAACCCAGAGAAAAGATGGGGAAACAAACTCGGTGGAATTACTCTGGATTACAAAGAAATTTACAAATACAGCTTTAGATAGACTCGTATAATGATAATAATTAAGAGGCAGGGGATGCTGAGCCCACATTGGAATGGAAGGACAGGGAGATTGGGCACTATATCCCAGTTCCATTTCAACATTCAAAGCTACAATTATGGTGTTTGTGCTGGACGCCACTGCCAGTCCATTTGTATTTTCCTGGCTAGTGAGCCGAAGTCGAGCTTTGACGCATGGATTTTGGCTCTACCTGGGGGTGCAACCCATGCTATCAAGACAAGTCACACATGCAAATGACCCTTACCTCTGGCTCTTAGCTGCAAACATGGAGGATGGAGTGGGCAAGGGAGAATGGTCCTGCATCTGTTTATGAATTCAAGGGCCTAGAGCCCAGGGAAATAGAGGGCCACTTTATTGCCACAGCTACTATTTCCTGATAATTGGAAGAGGGACTTTGGTTATAAAACAGAAACCAAAATTACTGCAATCAACTAGGGTGGAAACAAGGAAGGAGTGCCAAGTAGGAGCATGTGATGAATGGAGAAAGCATTTGGATGGGATCAGGTGATAAGAGTCCTGTCACCATGTCCTAGAAGAGTAAAGTGAACCCCTCAAATGCAAGCAGGGTCCAATGAGAGGATTATATTTGAGAATCAGAGTATAGGACTCAGTGTGATTCCTAGCTTTGGTGAAAGAGCTCAGAGAAGGGTTTTTCGAGGTGTGATCCACATACCTTGTTACCAGCCCACAGCAACAGAGGTACAGGCATTGGGGGTGAACACTTAGAAACTTTTACAGCAGTTTAATAGAGTAATTATATGTCTGTTGAAACTAATACTAACAAGAAAGAAATTGAGCTGTTATGTTTATGTCTTCTTAAAATTTCCTTTTTTAGCACTTCATTTTTATGATGTTTTACAAAAGTGCTGGTTTATGAAAGATTTAGAAATTAAAATTTTAAAAATGGTTGTTTACCACAGATAGCATGTTGAGAAGCAACGGTCTCGTTCACACAATGTCTGCAAGTTAAAGGGCTTTGCAAGCGCACATCTGTCCAGGCTGCATGTGGTCTCAAGGCACCTCAGTAAGCATCTCTCAAGTACCAAATAGCACGTTAGTAGGAAAGGAAGCAAATATAGTGTATGTAGATCCAAATAAAATAAAAATAAAATATCTAATTTACCGAGAGGTAGGTTTAGATTCAAGCTATGTATCAGTCTGGATTTAACCAGAAGACAAAAAAATCACAAGGCAATTTAAACAAAGGAAGCTTAATATCAAGAAATATTAAGCTATGATAGGGCAGTAAATACAAAGATATAAAGAGCACTCTCAGGGTTACCTTACCACTAAAGGATCAGTACTAGAGGGGATCAATAGCTAGAGATCAGAACTCACTGGAAACAACAGAAATCTGGAAAGTTTGCTGGGCTACCCTGGCCAGATGATTGTGGAACAAGCAGAAACAAACTTCCAGGGAGTGGGTTAGTTCATGTTGAGAGTGGGCACACTGAATTACATGGGGCACAGCTGCAGGCGTGAGGCCTCAGGTGGGCAGTGTTCTGCAGGGAGGACCATGGCAAAGTGGTCATCTGGTGAAGCTGGGACTGTAGGTGACCAATGGACTGCATGTTCTGGGAACATGACTGGGAGAAAAAACCTACCAGCTATCCAACCCCCACCTGCAGCCCCACCTCGCTTGTGCACCTCTGATGGAATATCCATCAGAAATCAGAAGGCAAAGATGGTGCACCAGAGTCCAAGAGAAGCCCCCTCCACCTACAGTATTCCTCCCATGCCTTCCACTGGCAAAAGTTAGCATCATGGTCAGCATAAAAAGCTAAATGCTCAGTGTCCCACCTATTCTTACAGAACACAAAAGTGAGGACTGAATTTGGAGCTAAGAGCCAACACATTGAAAATTGGCACATGTTTAGAAAGAACAGTATCGCAACTGGAGCACAGGAAAAAAATAACTCATCAGGCAATACAATCTTTAAAACGTAGACACTCATTTAGAAATATTAACTTTAATTAAACACCTACTGGGTATAGAGAATTCAGTGAGGATCTGAAACTAGAACACATATCACACATACTAGACACATAACATCTGAGTGCTCAACTCTTGGTCAATTGTAGACTGATTTTCTAAAATTCATGCGCAGCCACCCTCCTCTTCTTAAAAAAGAAGAGAACATGTGAAACTGATGATGTGTGGTATAGGGGCCCTGGAGTCAAACGGATGGATTGGAATCAGGCTCTGCCATTTTCAAGTGATGTCATTTGGGGTACGTTAACCTCTCTGATTTTCACTTTTCTCAAGTATAAATAGAATTAATAATACCTACCTTGAGGGCTAGTTGCAAGGTTTAGAAGCAATATATAAAACACCAGGTACAGTATCTGAAAATTAGTAGGTGCTGAATAAATGGTAGCTATCATGTGTAGGTGTCAGTTCTAACAAACAGGGAGACAAATCAGTTGAGCTAGGAAGTGTCCTTGACATTCTAAGGAAAGATGCTGCTATGTTCTACAAGAAGCATGGATACAGATAAAATCTAGCAAAAGCTAGTGTTGGAGTTCTCAATTACAGGCTAACTAGGAAAACGTGCTTTTCATTAAGAACATGCACCAAGTACAGCAGAATTAGTGATCAGACCAAGATCTTCAGCCCACACCCCATCTGCCTTCTTGTAATGGCCTGGTAGTGGATAGAACTAGCCTCTTGAATTTGGGCCTAATCATGTGACTTTATTTGACCAATCAGAAGTGGGTAAGATGTAAAGTAAGTGATAAGAAGTAGGTAAGACTTCCAGTTGTTCCTGAAAGGTGTGTGCATGGTTGGCTATGCTCTCTTGTATTTCTGACATCTATTAGAACAATATTCTGATGAGCCCACAGATCCCAAGAGGAAGCTGTGACATGTGAAGCAGAGTGACCTCGCCAACCTGCAAACTCAGGTATGAGAATAAATAGTTGTTGTTTTAAACCACAGGATTTTGGGAAAATTTGTTATAATGCAGCAGTGAATCAATATACCTATTAACCTGTGAGAGTTACTATTGAAAGAATTATCGTTTGGGGCAGAAAATTTGACCATATGAATTCAAGTTCACTTCCAAGGGTAAGATGCTACAATGTTCCTTTTCATTCATTCATGGGATGAACAGGCAAAAGACACAGAGCAGAATTTGTCTTATTTGCTGCAGAAAGATGTTTTATTTTGTTTTTGTCTTAATTAACTTCCACACCATGAAAAATCTAGAGATTTCACATAAAATTCTTGCTTCTGAAAATTCAGAAGATATGTCAACATTAAGCTACACCACAGCGTGGTGGCCTTCAGTGACAAGGGCCACATAGTGTCTGTTAGACCTGGTGTGCCCTCTCCACTTGGTCATGCTCCTCACCACTCCCTACTGTATCACACCCATGTGAACATAGAGTCAGAGTCTCTCTTCCCTGGAGGTGTGGAGAAAGCCTGAGGAAAGGCCTGAGAGATTACCATGGCATGTGTGAGGGTGTGGGGGTGTAGGGGGGGTGTGCATGTGTGCATAGTCCCACACTATAGTCCTGGTCAAGAAGAAAAAGCAGGAGAGTCAGGAGTGAGTGAAGGCATTGTCCAGAGCAGAGTGGAGGGGATTTTCAGGAGACCAGCAATCTAACAAAGGAAGCTCAGGGAAGGTTTTCAGCACAGAAATCTACAGGAATGACACCCCTCAGATCTTGGACTATGGCATTCTTAAAGCTGGGTAGGAGAGATGGTACAGGGGAGGGACAAATGGCAAGAAGATCTGAGAGACACCGGACTGACCCACATGGGCAGCAATAAGAGACTTGGGCCATGAAAGAGCCCTGTTCCTGCCTGGTTCCGGCGAGAAACATTTAGCATCTTATCTGGCTTTACTACTTTAAGTCATCTCTGAAATAATCAACAGAGTAGGGGAAAGGTGATGTTTAGGCTAGAGGGTGAAACTGGGCGGGGGAGAGTCTTCCCTGCTTCACAACTGAGGGAGATTGAACAGGAGGAGAGTGTGGGTAAATAGAGAGATGTCACAGCATTTGCAGTAATGGCCTCAAGCCATGAGTGTCTCTTTTCTCTCTTTCTACACAGTCTGCATATATCCACCCCCTCCTTGTCAGTTCCTGTGCTTTTAATGAAATAGTGCATGTGAAAGCAATTTGCATAGCACTGGGCACATAGCAGGTGCTCAATGAATATTACCCCACATCTGAGACTCTGAGTCTGAATCGAGATAGACATTTCAGTTTGCCAATCTGTATTTCTGTCAGGTCTGCAAGATGAGCGTCAGCTGTAATAGATTCAGTACTTTGAGGGTATTACTGCAGCTCAAGAGGAAGGAGACCACTAATGAGGAGGAGCTTCAGCAAGAGGAAGAGGATGAAAGAGTAACTCATACTTTTATTCTTACAGGAAATAATTGCCTAGAAATCGCATAAACTTTCCCAAGTTGAAAAAGAATACTGTACTTTAAATTCCCTCTAAAGCGCATGGTCTACTGACCACGTTTTTACCTGGAGCTGAGTCATTTGGCACAGTCAATGCAATTACAACCAAAGTCAATATACTCTTTCTGCTGCATATTTCCTTTCATCAGCGGGTTTCAAAGGGTTGATATCAGTATGGGGTGGAAACACTCTTCCCAGAGCATCTTAAGTTATGGAGATGTGAAGAATTTATTCTACCATGTTAATTTTTTATGGGAACAGTATGATACAGTAAAGAGTATTAAAGTGTCAAGGATTCTAATACTAACCCTTCCATGTATTGAGACTTTGGGCAAGTCACTTTATTCTCTGGGTCTTAGCTTTTCCCTCTAAAAGGGGATTAGATGAGATCAGTGGCCTCCAAATCTAGCTGAGTATCAGAATCACCAGGGGAAGCTTTTAGAAATTCAGATTTCTGGGCCCTAAGCCTATTACTCAGAATAAGAGATGGAGTCAGAATCAGGCCCTGAAAAAAGAACCACAACGTTCTCATTAAGGACACAAACCTGTAGTCTCATGGGAAATGGTGACCTTGGCTTACTCAATCACATCTGGGTGTCAGTTGGGGGTTGCTTGATGGAAACTGGGCTCCATGGGAGCAGCTCAGCTCTAACCCATGTGCCTCCTATCTCACCCCAGGGACCAGAATTCTCAATGGGGAACACCTGATGGCTGCATCAGAGGTGCAAAAGAACCAGATTGACCTCACAGGCTCATTTCATGACTCTCCTACCTTGTTATGATTTGGATCTAAAATGTCCTTCCAAAATCTAATGCATTGAAAGCATGGACCCCAACACGGCCAGGTTCAGAGATGGGACTTTTAGGGAATGACTGGATCAGGAGAGTTCTGGCCTCACCAGTGCATTAAAGCATTTGATGTATTAATAATTTGAATTACTATGGGATGGTAATTAGGCATGGTGAGGCATGCCTAGAAGAAGTACATAATGAAGACATGGCCTCAGGGACTATATCTGTCTTCCTTTCTCTCCCTCTCTCCCTCTCCCTCCCCCATCCTTCTCTGCTGCCGTGAGCTGATCGGCTTTCTTTTACTGTGCCCCTCTGCCATGATGTTTCTGCCAGACAACCATGGATGGAATCTTCTGAAACCATGAGCCATTAATCTTTTCTTCTCTATGTTGTCTTGTCCAGTGCTGTTTTGGTGACAATAATGATCAGGTCTGTTAACACCCAGTTGGCCCCAACAAAGCCTCTGCTAATATCAAAGGGAGGAAACATGCAATTTCCGTGGGAATTAGTAGGAAAGAGTGAACATTTGTGTAGAATAGTCCAATCTACCACAGGATGCCTACACACACACACACACACACACACACACACACGTATGTATATTTAAATCCACAGGTGGCTTGGATGCACAGCCAAGAATAAATGACCTAAAGTATTTTCTAATTCTTACATCCTAAGATACTTTAAACTGATAATGAGAAACTGAAATCAGGTAGAGGAGCAGGTAATCTGGGTGAAATTAGTCTACATCAAGCAAAAGTCATTACTGATGGCACAATAAGATGAGGATCCAGTGAACTGAGAAAGCAGGAAAGCAACTAATCTTCCATGAGCATCTGTTATCTTCCAAGGACCTGCATATGAGCCCCCTTGGTTGGTTCTTGAGGGAGCCCTGCAGGTTAGGTTTGGTTATTCTCATGGTTTTTATCCTCTTCTTTTAGGTGAGGAAAAGGCCACAGGAGACAGTTCCCTTGCTAATGGCTGCAGAGCTGGCACGGAGCAGTGACAGGATTCCAACCCTCCTCTGCCTCCAGAGTCTCTGCTCCTTTCACTGCACCTGCAGCTCCTTAACCAGAGGCTCTGTCAAAGACCCAAGCCAGCATGAGGTCTACTGCAGCAACCCCACATGTGAGGCTGCACACATCTCCAGAGAACCCTAGAGTCTGTGTGTCTCCTCTCGCAGGTTGTGCCTCTTTTGTGGCACTTACCTGGTTTTATAACACAGTCCTTTCTACCAGAGGGTGTCTTGGCAAATGACTTGATCTCTCTGTGCCTTGGTCTTCTCATCTCTAAAGTGACCACACTAGAGCCTATCTCATAGGGTTTCATAAGGAGTAAATGAGTCAAATTTAATAACACCTGTGTTGTGTGTATGTGCAAAGTCTGGCACAGGAGAGGTGTTTGTTAAATAAATAATGGTCTCATTTGCACACATCTTGTATATAGGCTGGAGCAGTGGTTCTACTGACCATATCTCACATCCAGGAAATCAGAAACTCTGGGGATGAATCCCAACTGTCCTCCAGGCAACCCTGACACATCCAAACTAGCTCGAGTGTCTTTCTATCCTCTGGCTCTTATTAGAGATCACAATAGATAGCAAAATAATAGTATTTGGCATTTATTGATTCCCCCAATGTTTGAGGAATATTTTGGGCACTTGTAACTCTCCTAACCACTCTATAAGGCAATTGCTATCATTATTCCCAATTTATAGAGGAGGACATTGAGGTACAGGGTAACAAGGATGAAGTGGGCAGACCTGGGATTTGAACCCATTTTGTTTAACCCACACTCTTTAAGTTCACCTGACATGGACGAATGGAGACCTCTGAATAAATCAGAAATAACTCATACTCACAAAGCCCTAGCTTGAACACAAACTTACCATCCATGACCACTCCCCCCACCCAGACCCGCTCTACAGGGAAGTTAAAGATAGGAAACAATTGCTCTTCTCTGGGACTAGAAGTCACTGCAGCATCTCCTGTCTGCTGGGGCCAAAGTCTCCAGTCCCAATTTGCGAAGACCTCCCAACATTTTCTTGACCCTCCGCTCAGTCTCTATTTTTAGACCTCTGCTGCTCTGGATTCATCTGCTCATTGGTTTCTTTGGTCTCTAACTAGACCCCACCTTCTCCCAGGCTCACCCACATCTCCAGCCTCTTGGCCAGAAGAAACACTGCATGCTACTCAACTTATTACGACTTCTGTAGAAGACTCACTGAGCCAGCTCCTTTGACTAACTTTTAAACCATGCTATCAACTCCATTTCTGCCTAGTTCTTAAAATACAGGAAACAAGCTATCCTGGCTGTTTAGAGGCCACCTCTAAAGGGCAGCTGTGGAATTCCTGAATTTGTTTTTCTCCCAGTGCAGTTACATGAGATCAGCGTCCTCCCTCCACTCACTGTATTTGCAGCCGAGCTAGTTCAGCTTTGTCTTGGGTTCTGAGCACTTTAATCATAGCAACAACACGCACATGGTTATTTATAAAGTGCCCTCGCTAAATCCAGGTGTGGGGCGGGAACTAATAAGCGAAAGTTTAATCTCACCTGGGATAGAGGCCGTCTATGCCAGCCAAAGCAGCAGAAAAGAGCCGGGCTCAAAAGGGTCACCACTGGCCTTCCACGGCTCTCAGAGAGAGAGACAGACAGAGAAGGCCTGTGCACATATGCTGTGGAGAGGGGCCCACAGATTCAGAGGAAACCCCAGCGGAGGCAGCAGCTGCTTTTGTTTCCTTGGAGGCAGAGCCCAGTGGGAGTGGGGAAGAAAGGAGCCAGAGGACAGTTGCTAGAACGGCATTCCCTGGAGTTCTAAGGAGGCAATTAGAGCCACTAAGTTTGAGACTATCAGAGTGGGAGTGGACTTGGATGACCTCCTTGTCCAGCCCCCTTATTTTACAGCAGAGGTCTTCCTGGCCCCTAGGAGGAGAGTGATTTGCCCACAGTCACAGCATCCATGAGGGCTGGGACTAGAACCCAGATCTTGGTACAGCACAATGCTCTGCCTCTTCCAGAATCAAAGACCTCCTGGCAGAGGGCCTGTGTTTGAGGTCAGGTAAAGGAGCAGCCAAGCTCAGGGCAGGGCAGGGCCTGCACCCTGGAGCATCCTGGGGTGGGGGAGATTTCTCTTAGGAAGCACAATCAGGTTCAGGAAGAGGCGGAGCCTGGGAGGGACAAAGGAGGAACGTGGGGAGAGGCTGTTTGAGCCACCAGGCAATTATAATTTTTAGCTACCTGTGTAATGTCCTATGTCCTTTCCTGCCACCTTCAGCAAAGATGTTATTCATCTCTGCATGTCTAAGAGCCTATTCTCAGAGTCCTCAAGGGATCCTGGCAAGGGAAGAATCCCAAGGTGCCTGGAGTCTGGCACTCTGAAGGGCCCGCCAGTATTCTCTTAAGAAGCCTAATAAATCTGCTAACGAATGGGGAAGAAAGGACCCAAAGAATGTGCGCTGGCTTCATCGCCCTCCTCCAGGAACAAGTGTCCTAAAGTCAGGCAGCCTCACAAGCCCTTGGCCCCTTCACCCTCTGCCCTCCTCTCTCCCCGCACACTTGCCCACCTGAATTGTCTCTTTGTCTCTTGGAGCAGTCTGGGCAATTTGCATCTTTGCTGTTCTCCGCTTAAAAATGACAGAAGAACACTCCACAGAATGGAGCCAGCCCAAGCAAAGTTTCTGCAGAAACCAACAGGGGCACGGAATTCGACTTGACATTTAGCCAATGTGAAATGCCCCCTTCTTACAAAGCAGACTGTAAGAAGTACGGTGCTGAGAAGGCAGGGGCAAGAAAGGCACTAAAGCGGAAGAGGCACAGATCTTCCTTCCATGGCCCATTTAGGAAACACTTCTGCCCAGAGATCTGTGTGCAAGAGTCACAGAGGTCAATGGCAACTTCTCCATCCTGGGTGTGCTTTCCCTTTCTAACCTTTAAAGAGGGGAGGAGGAAGAGAACCGTATTTCTCAGGAAACCCACACATCACTACAATCAATTCTTCAACAACCCAGTGCTCTTCAAGTTCAAGATGGGGCTGTCGTATATCAGAGAGGTGAAATAGCTCATCCTAGGACACATGTTCTGTACCACAGAGTCGACATCTGTATGCTTTTCCAGATGCCTGTTAGCCCTCTGGATTTTTTTTTAAGGTGCTATATTTAGGAAAGGTAGCAAATATTGTCACTCAAAAGCCTACATTTCCTTCCAATTAAAAAGATACGCAAAAGGACCTCTTCTATTTATCTTTTTTATGTAACATGCCCTCTAGCGCTTTCTGCTGTCAGTTATATGGCTCACTCTCCAATCGCAGACAGAAGAGAAGGATTCGCTAAAGGGGGGAACCTCTCCACAGCAACTTTTTACAAGAAGCCCTACGGTGGGACTAAGCCCTTCATCCATATTAATGAGGCATGTGTGGAAGTGGCAGGAGCGTTTGGAGTGTGGCTGAAAGAAAAGTGCTTCTTCACTTGGAGCTGATATAAAATACAAGCCGTCTGCTGGCCTGTGAGTACATTTGATAAGTTTTTAAAATGGCAGTTTCTTCTTCAGGGTTCTCAAGTACCAACAAAATAATCCTCCAAAACATAAAATGCATAACCCAAGCTTCAGTGGAGTTCCAGTGGAATTAGGATCTCTCCTGTTTATAAACAGTGGTGAGCCCCACTTCCCGGTGGTCCATCAGCAGAAGGTTCTGTCTTCATTACCTCCTTCTGTGAGGTGCGCCCACCTTTGTCCCTGGGAGCAGGAACCAAGGGCATTATGGTGGCTCAGATGCCATATGTTGACAGAATGAAATGGCCAACAGCCAGAGGTTGGGATTTGCATTGGAATGTCACTGGGAGGTGGTAGAAGATTCCAAGAAATTTATCACTGCTCCCTTCTTGGTTTTTGATGCTGTCAAATGGGAGGTTGCAGCACAGGGACTGGGACAATGAAGACTGATAGAACCTGGTACTTCCAGATGTAAAACATTTCATCTTGATTGATGTGGGTCAGAGAAGTGGACCTCCCACTGCCCTACTGCAGGGATGTGCCCTTCCAGGCAGAGCTTTGGGGATAAGTGTTCTTCTCACATAGATGGCTTCCCAGGATGGTGCCTGCAGCTCAAAAGGTGACAAATCTCATCCTAACATCTTAGAGTCTTTGATGGACTAAACCAGGAAAACCTATATTTCAAATCTTCCTTGTTTTGCTAGAGTTGGAGGCTATTTGAAAGAAACTTCTATGAGTAGGAGGGCAGGTGCCAAGCTGCTTTAAAGTGCTGTCATCAACAGGGGGCCATCAGACTGGGGAGAGGACATTCTTCCCTTGTGTGGGCTGTAGCTCTACTCTCCTACCCCAAGAAGCTCTGGGCGAGTATCTGGAGATAGCAGCACAAGCACACAGACCGCAAGTTTCACAGAGTCCTAGCAGAGCATCTGGCACGTTTTAATGTTCAGTTAATGTTTGCTTTAAGCATGAAAAGCTGGCGTTCTCAGAAAAGGCAATGGAGGGCATCTGTCCCAGGCAGAAACAAGTAAGCCTGAGAGTGGGAAAGAAAGTGGGGATGGATGATGGATGTAACTGAAAAACAAGAGGGTAGGCCCAGGAGGGGCATTTCTTGGGGACTCCCAGAAACAATGAGGGGACATTTTTTAGAGGAAAAAACTTGTCTTCAGCTGGGAGAAAGTAGCTCAAACAATGGAAAATATTGGCCTGGTAAAACACAAACACACACACACACACACACACACACACACTTTTTCTCAAGTTTAAAATATCTTTTAGGCTGAGCACCGCAGCACACATCTGCCTGTAATCCTAGCGGCTCAGGAGGCTGAGGCAAGAGGATTGGAAGTTCAAAGCCAGCCTCAGCAAAAGCAAGACTCTAAGCAACTCAGTGAGACCCTGTTTCTAAATAAAATATGAAATAGGGCTGGGGATGTGGCTCAGTGGTCAAGTGCCCCTGAGTTCAATTCTGTACCTTCCCCCAAAAATCTTCTAATCCTAGCTTTATGACTTAAAAATAAATACATTTTAAACATGTATAAGCCCAACCTTGCCAAAAATATTTTAAAAATCCACGAACATAGCCTTTTTCTTCAGGATTACTAAGAGTTCAGAATATCAAATTATCAAAAACTAGTAAATTATTTAAAATTCTACCTAGCACCAAAGTGCAAAGAATTAATTGAGAACAACGGTTCTAAAGCATTAAACCTGAATGTAAAAAAATAATATGCTAAAAAAATAGAGCAAAAAGTAACTTTCAATCACTCTATAAATTATTTTCTTTCATCCCTAGACTGATGGGAACTTTTTTAAAAAGCCAAGAACCAGAATACCACCGGAAGACATCTGTTCCTCTCATCCTTTAGTGAAGTACAGATGGAGACTCCTCCGTGGTCTTGGTAAGAGGAATTGGTCATGCTCATTAGCCTGGGCAGATTTAGGTTTCTCAATAATAAGCTAAATTGAGAACTACCAAGAGACCAACTCTTGTAAAAGCTGTACTGTAGCCTGAAGAGGGACATGCCAATTTTAGATTAATTAAAAAGGTTATTAAATTGTTCAGATGGCATGTTAATGAGCAATCTGCAGGGGCTCAGTCAACAGCCACACCTCCCATCCTTAATTACAGGACCCTTACTGTAAAGAATCTGGATAAGCACACAGAGGAGCTAGAAGAGCATCCTTCTTGAATGTAATGTGAACATGGTCAACAGAGGACATCTCATGAAGAAAGATGGCAGTGACACATGCAATGTAAATTCTTTCAGAAGAAATGTAATGCTCATTGCAGCCATCTCAGAGACACTAGATATAAGAGTTAATTAAAAGTACAACAGATCACATGCCTTTATAATATATTCTGAACCTAAGAGGTGCAAGTGCTTTGGTATATTTTCTAAACTCCCATTTTTCCAAATACTTGGTGATAAAAATTAGAAGTTGTTATTGTTTCTATTTTACAAGGTTCACCAAAATTTATAGATCAAGACATTGTAATATCCACAACCTATTTTAGCATTCATGCCAGGGAAAGACTGCACTACTGTCCAGATCAGTAATTCTCCAAGTGTGGGCCACATGGGGCTACCTAATGACCCCTTGCACGATATATAATTGTAACCCTGCTTTGGTCCTTTTGTGTGAATTGCCCATAATTCCATAGACTTTAGTTGCTATAAACACCAAGTTTATTGTCTAGTAAATTCCTAATGAAGTTGATAATGGCTACTAAAATTTGGCATTCCTAAACTAAAGCTAGGCAGCTCCTAAAATTTATTGGGGGATATAATTCAATATTCTTCTAAAAAGTCTGTCACACAGTGCTTAGCAGGGATGAAAAACTCCTATTGCATAAGAACACTTACAGATTACTGGAAGCCTCACAAAATTTAGGAAGGGTGATTTGTTTTCAGTGTATCAGAAAATCTGGAGCTATTCATTATTTGAATAGCTACCATTATTTTTTTAAGTCAAAATTACTATTAATTTATTTTTGTTACTAAATTGTGAGTTATTTGGTTAATCCTATGGCATTCTTCCTATATATTGAGATGCCACTGTCACCATGTTCTTTTCATTAGAAAATAGAAATAGATAGAAAAAATGCATTGTGGGTTTTTGTACTAATTGGGTTCAGTAAAAAATAATGGAGAACATTAGTCTACACAAGTAATATTGCATAGCAGTTGAAATATAGCTTCAAACCTTTTCTGAATATTTTTCATGACTAAAACATGAAGAAAAGTCAGAAGCCAATATATTTTACTTTTGTTCCTAAAACTATACCTTTAGAATAAATGAACCAATTGAATGAATAAACATTTATTATAGACTATGTTGTGTATTTTTTTCAACTTTGTTATTTCAATAAATTTCTCCAAATTGGGAATATCAGGTTTGCAAATAACCAGTTAAAAATAAATTTCACCCAGACAACAAATAATTTCTTAGTTTTAGTATGTCCCAAATATTGCACGGGAAGTACTTACACTAAAAATTATTTATTTAAAATTCAAATTAAATTGGCTGTGCTAAATTTTATCTGGGAACAACCCCCCCACACACACCAAAACCATCTTGTATTTTATAGAGAAAAGCAAGAGAATTTAATAAAGTATGTTTTGTCTAAAGTACCAAATCAGATTGATTAGCATTGCTGATCTGAAACATTCAGAGACTCTAAAATCTGGGTTCATGATCAATTAGGAATGTCTGCCATGGATAAAACCCAAGGATTTATTGATACTGGTGTTGATTTTTTGCTGTTTCTGCCTAGTTGCTAAACTAGAACTTCTACCTTATAAAGTCTTATTAGAAGTTATCTATTGACTGGGACTCTATCTTCTTTTGTCATGTTCTCCTCCTTCACCTTTTATGGTATGGAATCGTTAGCCTTGGGAGGGTCTTCATGTAGGGTTTTGCTTCTACCTAGAAATTTCTTCTCTTCTTCTGTGCCCAAGAAATTTCTGCTCCTTCTTCAGATCTAGCCCAAACATCCCTCCTCAGATTAACTTTCTAACACCCCAGAAAAGGTGAAGAATCATTTAATATAGACTCATTGCAACTCTCAGTTTGTGAAAATTACGTCAATATTTGATTCATATATTTTTCCCATGACTAGACCATAAAATTCTTGGAAGGCAAAGTCAGTCTTTGTTTTATTTGGCATTTTCTCTACAGAATCTGGCATGGTGATGGCTATACATTATCTTATTAAGTGACCCCATCGTTTTCATTCTCAGGCTGTAATCACAAATTACTTACAGACTTTCTAAAGAAAATAAAGTAAGCCAAGTACAAATCAGAGTAACTTTTTCATTTACACAGTTGCTGCTGTAGTTTGGATCTTGACTGTTCCCCAAGGCCCATTTGTGAAAGGCTTGGTCCTCGGCCTGTGGCAAGACTGGGAGGTGGTGGAACCTTTAAAAGGTGTGACTTTGTGGGAGGAAGTTAGGTCACTGCAGGTGTGCCTTGAGCTGGACACTGAGATCCAGACCCTTCCTTTATCTCTTTCCTTCCTGCTGCTGTGTGGTGAGTAGGCCTCCTCTACCACATGCTCCCTGCAAAGCAACAGAGCCAAGTGACCATGGACTAAATACTCTGAAATTGTGAGCCAAAATAAACTTTTCTTCCCATATCAGTTGTTTACCTTAGTTATTGTGTCACCATGGTGGAAAATTGACAAGCACACTTGGTGTCAATATCTTTATATATTTGGAAAACACTTCGGTGGAGAGTTGAATAGGGAAGAAAAGTTCTTAGGTATGTATATATTTGGGGGTTTGCCCTTAGTTAAATAGCAAACATTTTGTTAAAATGTGTTCTAAGCATGCTTCTTTAGTAAACATTTTTATCAATTCACCTATCTGCAATGGCTTTTTTGATATGTCGATAATATAGGCTATTATACCCATTATTCAAGCACTAATCTAGGGGTTTCTAAGATGCTATGTTGTAGATACAGTTAAGGCTCCTAATCAGTTGACTTTAATTAAAGTCTGTTTAAAAAAAAACCTACTATTTATGGATATTACGAGTAGGACTGATGCAATCAGTGGAAGACTTTAAAGGAGGCCTCACTCCTCTCTGCAAAAGAAAACATTCTGAATATAGACAGCAGTTATGGCCCCTGCTTATGAATTCCAGTTTCTTTTATAGCTCTACAGATTTCAGACTTGTTTATTCACCCCCACATTCACATAAGATGATTCCCTCTGGGTGTTTCTGTATGTTCTATTATGATCTAAATGTCAATCCAGTTATGATGTGAAAGTTTGGGTCTCCCAACCCAAATCGATATATTGAAACCCTGATTCTCACAGTGATGGTGTTAGGATGTGGGACCTTTGGGCAGTGATTGAGTCAGAAAGGTGGAGCCTTCCTGAATGGGACCAACACCCTTATAATAGAAATCTGGGAGAGCCACCCCTGAGGACACACAGAAGGCACAATCTGTGAACCAAGAGGGCGGGGGGGGGGGGGGGCCTTCGCCAGACACTGAATCTGCCAGAGCCTTGGACTTGTCAGCCTCCAGAACCATGAGAAATAAATTCCTGTCATTTATAAGCTGCCCCTGAACCAACTGAGACACATCCTCTATGACCAAATCCTGTATCCATTCCTGCCCCATTGACTCCTTAAGAAAGTTAATAAACTCAGGTGCAAGTAGATTTTTAAGAACTCAGGGAAGAAACTGGGCTTCATGCAGACCGACATGGCAGCATGGTGGTTGTGGGGAAGATGGGACTAGAAATGCAGCCCGCCTCCTTCAACCCTCCATCCCACTTTCTTACCACTACCACCGCCAGCAATATGAGAAGGGCTACCAATGTTCACTGGGTCACACAATTGTGGTTTGGGGGAAGCGTTTCCGGATCTCCTAAGAGGACAGAGGATTGGTTAATGTCTAGTTACCTAGATAGGATGTCATTGTTTCCTTCATCACATGCTTAGGCATTTCCAGGAAGCTAAAGGCTTTACCTAATTGGCCTAGTGTTAAACTGATAATAGGTCATTGTAAATTCCCCAAGGCAGCAGCCAAACTTCAAACTGGCTAATTAGCAACAAAATATTTCAAATATTGTTAACAATCATAGCAGGTTGTCAGAAGGGCAAATTCCCTTAGCATACACATTCAGATTCAAGTTCTGTCTTCATATACTTAAAAAAATAAATAAATATTTACAAGTCACAAATACATTTAAAACATCCTAGTCTTGTGTGAGTTCTTACAAACAGTTGCCTGTTCAATTTTCTTGTAATTATTCACCAAAAGTAGCAAGAACAGATTTTCTCCTTCTTCTAATGGTCAAGGTCCCAACTCACTGCAGTTTCCCAGATGAGTTTTTAACGTAACTTGGTTCCATCACAGCTGCATAGATGGTGGTGTGGAGACAACGGAAAGGCTGACCAGAAATACATTCCTGACTGTGATTCCTGGCAGTTATTTATTTTTTTTTGTGTGTGCCTGTTCAGTTCAATTCAACTAATATTTATGATGCAGACGTTGCGCTAGGTGATAGCAACACAGAAATGATTAATATCTAGCTCCGGTGCTCTGTAGGTTCAACATCTAAATAATGAAATGCCATTCCTGTGATAAGAGTAGAATAGAGGCAGAGAACAGTAGGGAGAGTGGCTCCTCTGGAGAGGGTGGGAGGTCAAGGAAGTTTGTAGTGTCATACAATGTCAGAATTTGAATGCAGTGAATTGGAAATGCAAAAGTTAAAGTGCATTTGAACAGGCACCAAAAGGCTAGAATGGGATGTCCAAGAAAACAAACTAGCAAATCTTAATGGGCAACTAATTCTACTAAATAGTTCAATAACAACCCTGAGGATTTGGGAGAGGAAAGGACATCTCAAATAAAGAAGAAATGGATGAAGTATTGAGTACTTTTGGTGGTTGATAAGTAAGGGACTCCTACCAAGGCAGGTCATGGCCCTAAAGAAATCAGCCCTAGGTCCTAAGAATAGCCACATGTTTTGAGAGTCAGCATGTTAAAAGTAAGAATCTAGTATTTGTGACTTTGAAAGAACAGCATTTCTGTCTTATACTCAGACCTAAGCCAATAATCAATTGTTATTGCTGGAAACTTTGTTCCTGGCTGTATCCCCCCACCCCCTAACTCAAACACAAAAGATGCTCAATAAATAATAAAAATAATAATAAAAAGTTATCATTTCTGGAGCTGTTTTTTTCTACATGTCAGAACTGTTCTCTTATGGGTATTAACAAATCTGACTAGGTTTAAAAAAAACCTAGTAGTCTCATGGAAAATTTGCATTCTCAGAATTTATAGTCAACATTCGCATGTACCCCCTCCGTGGGCAACTTCATCCCTGCCAAGGTTTTAACTACAGTGCATATTAAATAACCTCCAAGGCTAGGTCCCAAGCAAATCTATGATGGGAATGCCACTTATGGGCTCTGTTTTTCAAAGATTTATGGGACATCCAAATGAAACAAAATAAATAAATTCCAATAACTATAAAAACCCACATTATGTGGGCGTCCAGGGAGGATTTTGTAGATCTCATTAGATAGCACTGAGGTTTTGTTCAGAACACAGAAGAAGTCAGAACCATAAAGTAGAAACATTTTGCTATCCTACCAGTAATAGAACATTCAGTCTCTACCCCTCCTCCATATACAAAAAGTTAAATGACACAAACCATGTTAGAAACCTTGCAAATCTTACAAATGAAGCACAAAATGACAGGACACAGACATATGGCAATTTCTACCATGACCTTGCAAAACAAAATAGCATATTTTTGAATGAAAAAAAGCAGGTGAGATGACATTTAATAAAGTAGGTTAGTGGAATGCCTCAGGATAACACCAATCTATTTACTAACTGCCACTTCGTATGATCATTTCTCTTAGTAATCTAGATCCAACAATCTGGAATCCAAATTTAATGAAACTCTAAATAGAGTAATTAATTTTGTTTAATTTAAATGCATTCCAAAATATGTGTTTATGGGGGTTTTGCTATTTCTATGGAATCTCTCTCTTAAGTTTTAAAAAGTATTTCTAAAAAATTTTCATAGAGTAAAAAAAAAATCAGTAAGAGAGCTCATGTTTAATAGCATAATTTGGCATGAACATACTTTATATACAGAGTTAAGAAAAATTGTGCTGTGAATGGATAATTATGAATGTAATACATTCCACTATTGCCATGTATGTAAGAAATTTTTTAAAAAAAAGGTAAATTAATGGGGAAGGGGTGGGGAAAAAAAAAACAGAAAAAAAAGATGGAGGGAGCTGAGAGGTAAAGTAATTCACCCAAATTCCCCAAACTGGAGACAAGCAAGGCAGTATTGAAACCTGTCTGCCCACTGAATAAAGGTGGTGGGAGAACACAAAGAATTCCTAATATCCCAGGCAAAAAGGTGGCATCCTTCCTTTGAGTCAATTTCCCTTCCTAGGCCTCTTTCTCAAGATGCTTATAAGAAACATTGTTTTTCTCTTACCCGTTTTCTGGATAGGCACTGATAGGGAGGAAATAACTTTATAACACATTTTCATAAAGTATCAAAGGAAGTTATGACAAGAAGAAACCTAACAATGAATTCCTGAAAAACTGCTGACTTCACTGAAAACTTATTATTAACACTTTGGCATTTGCTAGAGCACTCATCCTGACCATGTTGCCCATGCAAATGCAAACACCCATGTGGGGTTCCATCACAGAAGAAGTTTGCAAAACACTTTTTGATTACAGCTCCTCCCACATTCCTCTTGGGATTCATTAACATGGAACCATCTATGCTTTTTAAATTCTAACCCAGGGTTAACCAAACTTATGTGACCTGGACGTTTCTACAACATACTTATGATTTTGTTTTGTTTTCAGAAGACATGTTAAATATTTCAGAACTATTGTTTTGTGGAGCACCTTATAAAGCATTGTTGCAGTCTATATATCATTATATATATATATATATATATATAGTGGTTAACTTGAGGGATATATAGAGGTCCCTCTCAACACCCTTTAATAAAACCAAAAAGTCAACACTTCTTAGAGGTAATTGGACACTTGAAGTTTTTAATTAATATGCTTATTATGCTTAATATTCCAGGAATCAAGCATTTAAAGCCAAGAGGCACCATCTCCTTAAGAGAGCCAACCGACCAACAAGTCTAACCAGGCCCTTGGCTGCCCTGTCCCTATCCATTTCAAGTGGAAGAAAAGAGGCTACCACAGGTATGAATGAGCCCACACTCTGCTGCTATTGGTACATCCAACACTCACTTCTCAGCCTTTTGGCTAAGATCAAGTGTAGTTCACACAAAAACAGTACCTCCAAACTGTTGATTCCTCATCCTAAGTACTGTTCCAGTGTATGGCTTCATTGCTACCAGCTCAGTCCAGATTTTTGTTACTGCAAATCATTCTGTTTCAGGCTCTCTTTTCACCAAACAGATCCCAACAAACATCACCTTTATCCTCTATTGAAGAATCTAGAAATACTATGAGAACAAGTCCTTATCTTCAAAAACCATGTCATGCCCACTTTATACTTTGCATTACTCTCCATTCACTACAGAGGACAGTGTCTTCGGTCTTCTTTGTGAATTCCATCTCTTCCTGCCTTCCTTGATTTTCTGTCTATATTTTCTGTTCTTTCTCATTTTTCATCCAAACCTCATGCATCTTTCAAATTCTACCTCCCCTAACAAGGCTTTTAGTAATTTTACCCAACATTGATCTCTCTCTTTCCTGTACCAGAGTTGAGGGTACTATTAAATGCATTTAATACATGATTATATAATTTCATTTTATTCTCTGTTACAATTGTGTATGTTTTGTTCCTATCTTACCACTCCTCATTTCTAAATATAAATCTCTTTAAAGAACAAGCCTTGTCATAATCTTAATTTGTATTCTCTACCACATTAATCATGCACTGGAAATGTAAGAAATACTTCCTGAATCAATGACTGGAATGAAAACAAAATGATAATTATAAATGGATATCATGCAATTACTAACGAAAGCCAAATAGGACTCTCCTTGATAACACATTATTTGGAATAATTTTAAAATATTGTCTACTATGAACAGCATAATTCCATCTTTGTAATACTTTATAATTCAAACCTTTCATCATTGCAGACTACCTCCCCCCAAATGAACAAGGGTTTCTTTTCTCTAAGAAGGTATGGAAATGAAGAAACAGGCATGACTGTTGGGTTTCACATCTCCTAAAACCAGAGGTATGTTGGGCAGACCCAAAGGTGATCCACAATTATCCTTGCCTCTTACTATTTCCTCCTGTGTGAAATCCTCTCCCAAGTGTAGACAGGACCTATGATCCGCTTCTAACCAATGTACTTTGGGACAGAGATGGGATATAATTTCCATGAATATGTTTTATCAGATCATAACTTCTATCTTGCCTTCTTTGCTTGCATGCTTTTGATGAAGCAAGTAGCCATTTTGGAAATGCCCATGTAACAAAGAACTGTGGGTGGCCTTCAGCCAACAGTAAGCTAAGAACTCTGGCCCTCAGTCCAATAGCCCTGCAGAAATGGGATTCTGCCATCAAACTGGTAAGCTTCGAAGAAGATCCTCCCCAGTGAAGCCTTCAGATGAGATCCAGACCTGCCTGACCCATTGATGGCAGCCCTATGCTAGTTCCCAAGGCAGATGGCTTAGCTCAGTCATTGGATTCCTGACCCACAGAATCTGTAAGATGGCAAATGTGTATTGTCTTAAACCAGTCAAGTTTGTAGAAAATTGTTATTCAGCAATGAATATCAAATAAGAGATGTTAAAAGAATAGACTCCTGATTTTTTCAATGACTGACAGACATTAAACTGTACCCTATCAAAAGAACCAACTTGAGATCTAAATATTCAGTGTGGACTCTCTCCCATTGTGAAAATGCTGAAGAAATTAAAACTATCTTAATGATACCCATTGAAGCTTGAAAGCACAGACACAATCATTAAGAATCCACATTATAATATTGTTTAAAGTCTTGGCCCCAGCATTCGGAGTAGATTTTTTAAAAAGTCTTTGTTAGATGTCTCTATCAGATGTGTCTGTCAAAGGTCACACATCCTAAAAGTCACTAACTCTCTATGTAGAGTTTACTACGGTAAACATTTCATTACCAAGTATGAAAATTCTTTTAATTGGTAAACATCTATTAGCTAGATACTTAATGGGAAAGTTTGTTGAAACAAGTGAGTTGAGAATTGCTAATTAGGATAAAAATCTGACTTTTATACAAGTTTACATCTCACATCACTACCTCATTTGTTCTTTGTTTTCTTTTTATTTGGCAGTTGAAAAAGCCCCTGGATATTTTTAATCTCTTAAAAATTTGTGATTGATTCAGTAAAATAGTGGCTCCTAGACTTTCATGTTTCAAGAACAGGGAGGTGGGAACTAAAAAAAACCAAAAACAGGTAGTTGAATGAATATATTATACTGCCATGACAGTAACTATGTCTATGGCAGACATTTGGCCAATTTTAATACATTAAAACAACATCTGTGTGCTATGATCATTTCATAGAGAAAGGACAATTCAATCTCAAGTAGCAAAGTCAGTATGTCAAAAAATACAAAACTTTAATTTCAATATATATTTAAAGGAAAAAAAAAAAGAAAAGCTAAAAATTTTTCAACATAAAGCTAGCCTACTGTATTCCAAGGAAGGAAGTCACATCTTATTTAGGAAACTTAAGGTGAACTTCTTCTTTATAAATTCTGGATATATAATTGATAACAGCTAACGATTACTAAGGTATGCATGTTTCCATCAGCCTTCTATTTAAGTATATATTCAGATCTTTTGAAATGTAGTAATTGTCAAGTTCAGATATTTTAAACAAATTCTTCCCCATTCCCCTACAGACGGAAATGTTACAATGACCACTGACTCAACTGATGACTGGGATCCAAAGATGACATTCCAGCCACCACAACCTCTGGAAAGCCACCATCTTGGATCACAGCACAGAACCCCCAGAGGCAATAACCAACCTCTGGAGGCCTCCACATCCAAACCTGAAATGTGCACTGATGGCAACATTTTACAACTACCTTCCACCCCCATGAACAAAATTAAGTCCTCACAGAATCTGCCGGTCCCCCAAAGTAATGGACTTGTCAAACTCTGACAGCAGAAAATCACTATGACTATATAGGTATCTCAGCATTTGATCTCACATTCATAGTGAATGCACAGATTGTTTAGCCACATATGTTTTTATTACTTTGAACTACATCATGGAATTTAATTGGCAAAAGCTCCACCACTCCAAGGATTGAGTTCCTCTATACTTCTTTGGGGGTGACCTTTCATGGTGCCTATATGCTCCTTCAGAAACTTGGGGAACTATAACTGAAGGAAGCACTCAGGCATCTGTTGTGGAAAAGAGCAGTCCCTGAGACAAATGTCAGGGCTAGAATTAAGCTGATTGGCACACATTAAAATGCAACATAATAGTGTATTTGTCGCAGTGGCCCACTCCTGCAGTTGGCTCATGAGGAATAATGATGGCTTACTGACTAGAAGCTGGGGCTCAGCCGCTTGATAACATTGTTGTGCTGATGGTTTGAAGTGGCCCCACTGTTGCCTGCATTTGGCTGGAAACAGCAGCCATTCACTCATTCAGGCAGGGCGCTAAAAAACAGAGCCTCAGCCACACACAACAATGTCCATTTTGAAAGGCTTAAATAAAGCAAGCTCTGCCATAATTTCTATTGTCATTCTTCTCCCACTGTTTATATAATATGGCCAGGAGTGGGACTGTAAACTCATATTACATTCAAGAGAGCCTCAAACAGCAAACACCAGGGCTGTGTTTTGCGGGGAGAGGATTACCAAGCTTCCCGCAGAGGCAGGCACGCAGGCACATGCAGCCACCTGACTTATTAAAGCTGTCCTTTCCGGGGAAAAGAACATTGCCTCCGAAATAATGAATTAATTTGGCATTTCCTTCGGTCTCGGCGCACACTGTGCTTCCCTAACCATGAAAACAGCACATCTTCACAGAAACATCTCTAAAATGATGTGCCTACTCATAGAAAAGATCAATTTGAATACACTCAAACCCCAAGAGGGCAATTCAACCTGAAAAGTTTTCCTCCAAAGTTAAGACAGATTGTCCAACTAGTTTTCAAGTCCAGCATAGAATATTATCTTTGCCCATATTTCAGCTTACAAACCCTCTCTCAATATGTGTGTGTACACACACACACACACACACACACACACACACACACACACTTATTTGTAGCTCTTTATAAACCAAGAACAAAGTTTCTGCTATGTCAGCATAAAGACTAGTGCTACAGAACTGAGAAAATTGTCCTGTAATACAGGGAATAGACATAAAGTTACAGAACATGACTTCGGTCAGCAAGGTTGCATTTGGGTTGATGAAAGAAAGAGAGATGAATGGGTTTATAAAAGGGGTGAGGGTGAGAGGGAGAGAGAAGCCGATTAAAATCATAGCTGGTGGGTCCTGAGTTGAAGATATGAATTTGAGAGGAGAAAGGCCAGACCTGGTGCAGAACAACCAGGATGAAATAGAGCTTTAAAGTACAATTAGCAGATGGCGGGCCAGACACTATGCATTTAAACGAAGAAGTGATAATTATAAACAGCGAAGCAGAGGATGCAAATCCAGAGGTGATAATGTGGTACTGCTGAGATGGGGAGGGAGTGGAACTCCTTGAATCAAGTGCAAGAGGACAAAGCATGCGGTCTACCAGCACCAGGGCATATTAAGTGAAAAATCAGAGCAGACAGCTGTGGGTTTTCTTCTTTTGCTTTCATTCTTAGGTCAAGTATTATTGCCACTGAATTTCCCAGGTTGGATTCTGCCTGGCATCTACCAAAGAAACCTTATTGTTAGGAAAGTTAAAAATCCCTTAAAACTATATTCTAGTCTTCTCTGCATTTTCCTGACAATAACTTTTGATGCCAGACATGACACTTATTATTTCCATTCTCTATCTCTGAATAGGTGCTGGAAGGCTGTTTATGCCAAGTAATTTTAATACTGACAAAACCAGGAAGCATGGTTCATTAGCATGATGGGTAAGAGCCGGATACTAATAAGCAAGGGCAGTAAAGCAGTGGTTCCCCGAGGTGGCTCTCCACCAGGATTCATCTGGTCATGTTTTAAAATTCCTCATTCCAAGAATGCATCCCAGGCAAGGGATAAAGGAAAATCTCTGGGGGTGAGATGCCAGGTTTTGTTTTTGTTTGTTTGTTTATTTGCTTACTTTATAAGTTTGAGAACCTTTCAAAATATTACATAATCAGATTCCAACCTTCCTTCCTAGCCCCTGAGATAACATTGAGAAATCCCTGTTTTCCATTGACATTGGTTAATTCCATGTTTAGTCCATCCTATTCAGTCCCTAGATCTTGCCCAGTAGACCTAAGGGAACTCCAGTGTCAATGTTTTCAAATTTGCACTAGTTTATCTCCTTATTGGGAAGAGTTGACTCCAAGAACTGAGGACATCAAAAGCTTGATGATAACAAAGACCAATGGAGGTGGCCTCAGAAAGCAAGAAGCAGATCCAAGTTTGCAAAAGAAACTGCAACCCTGAAATAAACATGAGCTTTTACGCCCTACCAACCAACCCGTGTGTGTTTTAATTTTTTTTTCATCCAAGTACTGTTGCATTTGTCATTTTAGGGACAACATGAAGGAGACTACTTCTGAATTTTATAGGCTGACAAGCAGACATTGGATGACTACTGATGGTTTTCTGCCCTTCAGGACTTTTTGCTGTAGGCTTTAACATTCTCCTTTAATGAGAAGTAACCTGCTAAAATTCAGGAGTTGTTCTGACCCCACAGGCTTTTTCTTCTTCCCACCCGCCCCAGGGACCCAAATGAGAATGTCTTAGTCCTAGACTCATTACCCTTTATAGCCATACTCAAGAACTATTAACTCTGGATTGAAGGTAATTCCCAAAATTCCTTGCTTAATTTTTGTTTTTTCCATATCACAAAGCCATAAAGGTTGACTGAGTTCTTTGTGAATCAGATCACTCAAAATAATTCTAGATAGATTATGCATTCCATATTGTCATATATATGGTATATGATGCATCACAACACCCTTTTCTACAGTAAATTTTTATACCTTCATTCTTTATTAGGGCAATTTTGTTAGTCCCTGACTTTAAAACTAATGGCTTGGCTATAAGTCCAAAACCTCATAACACTCCTTAACAATTCCCTCTACACCGTTCTTCTTGTTTCTTAATTCTTAGGCTGTTTCTGAATTATTTCAGCATTTGTGTTTGTTGCCCCTGTTTAAAAAAAAATACTTGCAATTACTCCCCAGAGTGTGATGAATGAAGTTCAAGCTCCACAGCCTTTCAAAATATTACATAATCAGATTTCAACCTTCCTTCCTAGCCCCTGAGATAACTGATCCCTCATTGTTTCTGGAATGTGCCATGCACGGTCCCCACTGATGCTCTTGTGTGTGTATGATCCCACTTACAGTGAGGACTGTCTCCCTTCTCTCTACACTAGATTGGCTGGGTACAATGGTTCCCCTGGCTTGCTGTCAGTCATAATTTCTTAACTTGAAACATATACTTCTTGGGTTTTTTAGGTGGGTTTGTTCGGGGGTCAGTGTGTGTGTGTCTCTTAAAATTGTTAGAGAAAATTATATTTGTCTATGGTAAGCTGTAACTCTGGGGGCCTGCAATGAGCCATGCCTCCCAATATTCATGCCCTTGTATAGTTTCCTTTCTATGAATATAAATTCAGAGGAAGTAACTCTGTGCCAGTTCTGGCTCAAACCTTAAGATTTTATGCTCTGAAGGAAGCCAGCTGCCATATAAAAATTCCAAGTACTCTGGGACCACCAGACTGTTAGGAAGTCCAAGCAGACACATGGAGAGGCCCATGAGGAAGATAACTGGTGCCTTCTGCCAAAAGCCAACAGCCAGCACCACTTGCCAGTCTAGTGAGTGTGGCCATTTTGGAATTCCCAGCTGTTCATGTCCCAACTGAAGACAGATGAAGCAGAAGAATAGCCTGTCTCCAGGCAATTATGAAAAATTAAGGGAAAAATCCAAAATAAATAAACAACACCCTCTTGTTTTTGGTTTGGGTTAGATGGCTTACTTCAGAGATAGATATAATAGATTAAAATGTATGTATGTGGATGCCACTGGATGCAGATGTTTCTCTAAAAGGGTCCAGACCCTCAAAGGATTAGTAATGCAAGTTAAGCACTGTTGTATGAGGAAGTCTCTGTAAAGTACCTACTATATGGGAAGTACTTGGTAAGTATTAGCTATATTATTATTATAACATCAACATTCTATTATAGAAATTCCAAGAAGAATATATCGGTTATTGAAAAGCATAATTTTTTACTACATTCTCTAGTTAATCAATGTTCTCCTGTTAAGGATAAGGTAATATCTATCTATCTATCTATCTATCTATCTATCTATCTATCTCCTTCTCTCTCTCCCTCTTTCTCCATCACACACACACACACACACACACACACACACACACCTTATAGAGTTTACATAAGAGAATTCAGATAGTAGAAAAGTCAGTGGATATAAAATTTCAGCTGCATAGTTGCAATGGTTAATTTCATGCTAGATGCCATAATTTCCTTGGTGAATTCCTTTAAATAAATCTGCATTCCTTTTTTTTCTCTCTTTTTAGCTTCTTTTCTAGAAAGGAAATGTGTATATATATATATATATATATATATATATATATATATACACATACACACACACACACACACACACACACACACGGCAGTCACTCACCAGTGTGCTAGGACTGCTGAAACAGTGTGTGTGTGTGTGTGTATATATATATATACACACACACACACACACACACACACACACACATATATCCTATTGGTTCTGTTTCTCTGGGGAAACCTGACTAATGTATTGGTTTTCTGATTTTTGCATGATGGGCCCACTTGAGGGCCTAAGATAACCGATATTTATTTAATGGAGACCTGACAAGTAGCCATATATAACATATCCTGACCTCAAATTCCTTTTTGCCCATGAATTTATGAAAATGTTCCTTCAGAAATTAAGAAAAGATTCTAATCAAACCTGATGCTCTTTAAATTTATGAAGTCTCACCTTCTACAGTAAAGCCATTTTGTTTAGTTTTTTTGCCTAGCAGATCATGGAGCATTTTGCATATGGAACCATGGTCTCAGGTTCTTGTATTATCTACATTTTGCCCCAGGCTTTTTATGAACATCTGCTGTCTCAGAGACAATATTCTTCCCATGTCACCTGTTTCTGAGGGCCTTTGGGCTCCATGATACCTAGCATTTCTCCTCTCTTTCAGGTAATATAACTGCCTGTATTATTTGTCAGAAAGGCTCTGTCATACATATTCAGGAAACATTTGCCTGGAAGATAAATGTAGTGAACAGTGTGCTATAGGTAGAAATGGAGCCTATCTATTCTTCTTTCACATAATAATGACTTTCTGTCTACTCTTTAAATGAGTATTTCTGGATCACTGGAACATTATTTAAAAAATCACTAAAAACCAAACTTATTATTCATCTGATTCTTACTTCACGTCTCGCCTTGGTTTAATGGCAGACTTCTTTTTCACCACATCCATGTGTCATTTCTCACTTTCTTCCGTCCTTCCCTGTCTATCTGCTGGGAGGCTTTATCTCACATTGGCTCTTGTCTTCTCCTTCCTTCTTTCAGACTTCTCTTCTGCTGGACTAAGGAAACCATTCCATTATTTTTTTTCCACCAAAGATCTTTTATCTTTGTTGTGAAAATATAACTTTTCTGATTTTATTCTCCCCCATACCAAGATCGATACTATTTTTATTCTCACCTTTAAAACAACAGTTTTCCTATTATCACCTTTCTTCAGAGCTTTTTTCTCAGTAGTTGGGAAAACTAAAGAAATTAAGCTGAACAGTGGTTGTTTCTGGTGGATCATTAACATACCTTAACCTAATTAGTCATGGGAAATATAAATACCAAGCAATATACTGTTGTAGGGAACACACAGGCAAGGCACCAAAGATAGCAGGAAATCATTTTATTTGGCTGCAGCCAGGTTCAGAGGGTACAGCTTTTGCTATAATCAATTAATCCCTTGAACCCCGAGTTCAGGTAGTTTCAGAACTTTATACCCAGCAATGTAAGGGGAGGGGCTCAGAAGTTCAGTCTGCAGAAGTTCACAGAAAAGCAGCTTTTTCTTTCACTGTTCTGGGCAAGTTAACCCTTTAAGGACAACACCTGAGAAGGGGAGAGCTTCTTCTCCCTTCTCTTTCCTCTCCTTGACAGCTGTTACCATGGAGCCCAATTGGTAACTTATCTTAGAAATGTAGACATCTCTGTGAAGCCCAGCTCAAGGGCAGAGGCCTTGTTATTATCTCTTTTTATTATCACATTTTGCATTTGCAAACACTTTTCTACAAACTACTATCCTGGATAAATGTTTGTGAGAATCAAGTAAAGGGGCATCCAGCACCTGGAGTGCTGATTTCTTCCAGGCCAAGTAATAGAGCAACAGGAAAACAGGAAGTTTACCTACATTGAACTCTTTTATAGAGACTCTTTTGCTGATAGTCCTAAAATCAATTATGGTGAGATTTCTGGAGAAGCTTAATTAAGATTTTCTGAGGCGGAGGGGGTGCCACTACAATACGACATTTCCAGTTGTAGGATCTTCAAGTCTTACTGTGACGTCTCTGCCTTCAGTTTGTTTGGTTATAAAGGAAACTTTATAACAATAATAATATGTGCCTCAGAGCACTAGTGCTAGGATTACATAAGATTAGCATATTAAAGCATGTTATAAACTATGAAAGTGATAATATGAAGGTTAGTATCCAGTCATCCAGGTGCATATTCACCGGGAGACTTCCTGTGGATTAAAAATTAAATTAAAAACTCTGCCATAACAAGTCAATAAAGAAACTAAACAGCACACAATTACCAAACTTAGTCTCAATTGTGCTACATTCTTTCTGTCACCTAGAAACTAATTAGTACGACATAATCACATACTTCCTGCCCAGTAAACATACAAGTCCCAGAGGAACAAATGATTTGTATCATGAATCACTGGCCACTGCTTACTGGTAATTATCATATAAATGAGGTGCTTCAAGTTGACCTCTGATTCCCCAGTCCTTTTCTGAGACAGCAAAGACACACCAGTTATGCAAAAACTGGAGAAAATTTAAATTACTTTTCTAGCCTTAGCCTTCTGGATATTCTTTGTTTGAGGGAAAAAGGTGTGTGTGGGGGGTACTATAACAGCAAAAACAAACTTATCAAAACAGATACTAAAATACTAAAATATTAGTATACAGTGGTGCATTTAGAAATGTTCCCCAAAATTAAAAAAAAAAAAAAGAAAAAGAAGAACAATTTGTAATGGGCAAAAGCAACCACTCACTTTAGGTATATCAAAGTCCCTCTTTTCAAACTGTCCTTAAGGAGAGGTAAAGGCAACAGACAGCACCAGCTCTGGTCATGCTCAGCTTACCTGCATCTTATCAGCCACATAACTCATTTGACCCACAGTTCCTTCCTTTATACAAATAAGCAACCGGACTGGGCTTATTTTGGACTATTATTGCTCAATTTTGAATCTTGAAGACATATATCCCAGAATATGCACTAAATAGCATTTAAAATATCATTTTTCAGCATTAGGAGCACATTGGCTAGGACTCCACTCTCAGAGAGTCTGAATTAATTGGTCTGGGTGCAGCCTGAACTTCAGAGATCTTAAAAGCTCCTGGGTGATTCTAACATGCAGTCAATACCAAGACCACCTTTAATTACCACATATATTCTTGGGCTATGGGTAGTTACTGTTCTTTTCCTTCCTCATTCACAGAAGCTAAACTCTCTCTCTGAGGACACCTTCTCAGTAAAGCACCCTTTACTTCCTTTCCCCATTTTCTCCAGTCCCCAAGACTCCAAGACCTGCATGGCTTCTGCTACTCTCAAATATTGGAATATCACTGAAAGAACCTAAATAAATGTCCCACAGTAGAATTCTCTAAACTATCTTATCAACTCAATGGAAGTACACCAAGGTGAGAGAATCCATCTCCATGGCATCTTAAATACGTAAAAGCAATGCTTGTTCCATGAAGAGACAAATTAGCCAATTTTTCTAGGCGTCTTTGTTTTCATTCCTCCTCATCCACGGCCCCTCCTACATGCACACACTGGACCGTCAGGCCACCAACTCTGCTCTCACTGATACAAAGGTTCTGTGTCTCGGGGACCATGGATTTCTATTTCCTTTCAATATAGCATCACCATTCCCCATTCCCGGAGACACTCCTTATAGACTGTGTCATACAAATACTATAAATACTGTCTTATAGGAAGTCTCAGTAAAATACTGGTTGGATACATGAAATCAGTGGACTCATCTTTTCTCATATGTGAGTTTGAAATATGATAAGAGCAATATCAAGAAATGATCAAATTAGGGAAAGCACACCAAAAAAGCTGACTTAGTGAGTGTGTGAAGCCACCTGAGGTTTGGTTTTGTAGGCCCTAGCCTCCAGCCACCTATGGGAAGGCTCCCAAATCGATGAAAAGATGAAAGCAAAAGTTTTTAGCACACTGAGGCTTCACCAGGAGAATGTCTGTTTGTAGTGTTTGCCAGCCCAGCCCTTGATTTCAGTGATCATTATGTGACGGACAAGCAGGGCTAGAAATAGAAAAGAACAATATTCTATCAGTCAATGTTCCTAGTCAATCAGAATAATTCATGTGTTTTCTCTTTCAAGAGGAAAATGTGGAATAGAATATGGTTGAAGCCTGAAGTTATCAGTGAACAAGAGAGAGAGAGAGAGAGAGAGAGAAAAGACAAATTGCAAATGTTCTAGCCTCCCCATCCATCAGCTCCAATATCAAAACAAGGGCTACTTCATCATTTTGTTCAAACAGTCAAATATTCACAGAGGAGTTTTGACCAGGCATCTTCAACTACCGCCTGATTACTGAGCAACTCAGGCCGTCTCTGGTACTTTGTTCCAAGTCCTCACTGATGACGGGAGAACAGGAGGTTATAAAATACTCAATAGCGAGTAAGGTTGTTGAACTGTCTGGCATCCCACTCTTCTGTGCCTTTATAAACCCATTCAGCACAAAATAGTTTTTATCCTGACTAATCATATCTGAAAATTACAGAGTGAATAATCACTCGTGATTAGAGAAACATCAAGGGGGCTTGTCTTCAGGCTGCTGAGCAGGGGCTGATTCCTGGCCCCTGCCCCTGCTGCTTGTGACTCTAGAATGAATGAATGAACTGCAAGCAAATATTCAGAACAAATCCTGTGGCTTGAGAGAAGCAATTTTTTTTTTTTTTGCAGGGGGGTTACCAGACACTGAACCCAGAGGTGTGCAACCACTGAGCCATATCCCCAGTCCCTTTTTAAAATTATTTTCTTAGAGACAGGGACCCATTAAGTTGTTTAGGGCCTCGCAAAATTGCAGAGGCTCACTTTGAACTCGACGTCCTCCTGCCTCAGCCTCCCAAACTGCTGGGATTAAAGGTGTGTGCACATGCAAAACTTTTTTTAAAGATGGGTAAACAGGTCAGTATTCTGCCTAAGGAAGTGGGACTACTGGCCTTGAGCACCCCCAGTCAAGGAGAGAGGTAGAAGAAAAATAAAGCTGCACCCCCCGCAGCAAAACAGGTGATTCATTCATTCACCTTGAGGAGGATCAGTGCTTGTTAAGTCCACCTGCGAAATAGCTCATGAACCTGAACAGCAGTTTTCTAAATTCATTTCCTTAATGAATTGTCCTCCAAGCTTTTGTGAGGATAAGTAAGTGTAGTCTCAGAGGCAGAAACAAGGTTTTAGAGGGCAGAAATGACTTGCCCACAGTCATACAGCATGCCTTAGAGACTCGCATTTGTTTCTCATGCCACTAGACCGCACTCAGAACTGTGAAGGAGAAATGAAGAACTGGGGCAAATAAGCAGAACAATGGTTGTGTGCATCCTTCCAGAACATTCCAAGCAAGCTCCTTGCTCTTTAACAGGAAAGTGGCTGATGGTCACGTTTCCTTTTTGGCCTTTACATACTGGGTATTGGTTATTCACCAACATTAAATTTTTTTTAAAAAAAATGGAACTCTTTACTTTGCAGGATAATAAGCTTTATAAATCATATTCTACTCTAAAGGGAATTCACTGAATATGCAGACTCCAAAGGAATATCACAAAGGTTTCCTTTCTTGGTTTCCTCTATGTTTTAAGTAGCACATAAGTTAAAAAGCAGTGACAACAGTTTCACTGGTGGTATTTTTGTTTGTTTGCTTCCCTGTGGAGTAGAATCAGATTTTTCCAGATGCCCCCACTTTTTACATTATCTCTCATGTTCCCTTTGAAGATTACAGGAATGTTGAGGGTATGTACTAAGTGATTCTCTTTTCCCACAAGTATGGGAAACAGAACTGTGCAAGAGAGGGTGAACAGGCCGGAAATTTGTAAAATCCTGCCTGAAATCCCAGCTCTGCCATTAGGCCTTGAATAGATCACTTTATACTACTAGACTGCAGTTTCTTTATGCCTTCCTCAAGCAGGAGAATGATGCCCAGCTTGCATGGCTCCCGTCACATTGGGGTAAACGTTTACCTCCCACAGTGCCTGGTTCATAGACGTCGAAATCTGATGCAGTCTCAATTGGTTCAAATTTTATAGCAATGTTAGAAAAATGACTCCATCATACCATGAAAGTACTGTGAACAAGAATGCTACATCCCGGAAGAGCCACGAGGTGGCTGGGGACAAGGACAGAGAGAGGGGCATCGTCCTTGCCCTGCCATTCTCTCTGAACCTTAGGCAAGCTCCTCTCCAAGTTCATTTCATGATCTGTGAAAAATCAGTAAAAATAATACTTGCTATTCTGACTTCACACATTTGGTAGGGCAAATAAAATGATGTGCTTGGTAAGTGATGAGAGAATGTAGTGTAATTCTGAAACATAATGCAACAGCAAGAATGTGGGTAACTGTCTCACCTCTCAACTGCATACACACCAGACTTGTTTCCATGCACGAGAATGTTCTACTCCCTATTACTTCTTTGAACAAGTCTATGTGGTGGCTAACTTTCCACTTTTATCTAAAAAATGGCATATATGGTTGCATACCCACATATACACAAATATATGCAAAGATTATGAAAGAATAAGAAATGCATTTGAAGCACTGAAATTTTATTTATTATTTATTTATTTGGGGGCTTGTGATGGAGTCCAGGGCCTTGCACATGCTAGGTGCGTGTTCTACCACTGAGCTACACTCCCAATGAGTAAAATTTATTTTGGAATTTCTCTGTTTTAAAGTAAAAGTAGTCCTTGATGATTTTTAAAGCCGGTTGAAAATCAATTACAGAGTATTATCCACAATAGCTAGTGTTTATTGAGAAATGATCACAAATTGGGTTCTGTTCTAAACTTTTACTTCTTTCATTCTCAGGATGATCCTGTGTTGGAGGTGCCAGAATTATTTCCATTTTACAGGCAAGGCAATGGAGGCTAAAAGAGGCTACGTGATATGCCCCAGGTCACACAACTAAGAATTGCCTATAATTTAAATTCAGGTTATCATTTAAGTTTTTTCATCATAACCACTACATACTTTTATTTATGTTTTTAATTTCAGGTGATCGATTCTGTTAATGAAGTGAGCTTAAAATTTTTACTAGGCAAAGAAGGAAAGGAGAATACAAGGTAAATACAAGAGAAAGTGGTGCATCCCAAGAATCTCTTGGTAAATCCATGAAAATTAAGATAATTGATAAAACAACACACAAGTACATCTTACTATAGTACTAAGTCCATATAAATTGTTGGGAGGAATTATAGGAAGTAGTTATAGGAGGCAGAGTAATTGTTAAGAGAGAATTTGTGAAAAAGGTCAGAGAATGGGTTGTTGGAGAAGTAGAAGCCAGTGTTGGGGTGGGGTGATGAGAACTTTTCTGGACAGACTACAACATCCTCATGCATGGCCCCAAATCCTCTTAAGAAGGATTGTTCAAAAGTTGTTCATGTTCAAAAGGAAAAGAAATTTTAGAGATGAGATAAATGGGTGGTGGGTAGTAGAATATGTTTTTCCAAAGTCAGATGCAAACTATAAAATCTACACCAAGAAATGGGTCCCCTCTGGGGTAAGTATCCATCATCAAGAACTCTCAACAACCAGTCATCAGTCCCCACATGCCCTCTGTTGCAACAGGGGGAAACAGAAATTGTGTCCTCTTGTGGGGAAACATTACCATCTAAGAAGTTTCAAGATCATAGAGAGACACATGAAGTGGCTGAAGGACTCCGGTGATCAATGTTATCAGCAAGTACAAAACAATGAAATGTACCCCTAGTTCTCCAAGGAGTGGGAGGATTATCCCACTTATTCTTACTTTAGATTGGAAACAAGGAGGGATTCTGGCTCCAGGTGTAGTTCTATGGAGAGGCCAAATCCCTGGCTCTGGGATCCACTTTCCTTTGTCTCTTTGTTCAGTTCTGCACTCCTGTGTGTATTGGCTCCATTCTCCAATAGGCCACAGAATGGCTGTGGCAGCTCTAGACCTTTCACAACTTCAAGAGAATTGGAACATGACTTAGTCAGCTTTTTCAGAGCCACAACTAAAGACCTGACCAGAACAATTATAGAGGAGGGAAGGTTTATTTAGGGGTTCAGAGTTTCAGAGGTCTCAGTCCACGGACAGCAGGCTCCATTCATCAGGACTCAAGGCTGAAGATCATGGCGGAAGAGTGTGGCAGAGGGAAGCAGCTCACATGACAATCAGAAAGCAGAGAGAGGATGACTCTCCTTGCCAGATACAAATATATACCCCATAGCCTTAATCCCCCCCCCCTCCAGCCACACTCTACCACTTCAGTTACCACTCAGTTAATCCCTATCAGGGGATTAATCCACTGATTGGGTTGAGACTCTTACAACTCAATCATGTCTTCTCTGAATTTTCTTGCACTGTCTCACACGTGAACTTTTGGGGACACCTCATATCCGAACCATAACAGAACATGAGATCAACACTCTCCTTGGTTCAGGGAAAAAAACAGAATTGAGATTCATTGACTCTTATTGACTTGATTCTTCTATGTGCCTGAACTCAGACCACTTGCTGATGGGTTTAACCTAAGTCAAGTGTTCTACTCCTGGAGTCCTGGCTTGAGAGTCAGTCTCACAGGAGCTAATGTTGGGCAGGTTCATTACCTCAAGTAAATTCAGGATATTGCTGCTTCAAGAAGTGACAGGGTGCTAAATAGTAAAAAAAAAAAAAAAAAATTCCACCTGAGTGTGCCCAGAAACCAGAACACCAGGGTGCTGAACATGTGGTTCTTATCATCAATATTTGTAAAAGTGGCTGAAGTTACACTCTGTGGTTCTTGGAAGGTTTTGCTGTTCCAAAGCATCTTTCATGCAGCAATAAGACAACCTGGGTACTTGTTAAAAATGCAGAATCTCAGGCCCATCCCAGGCCAGATTAATCCGAACCTGCATTCTCTACTAAGATTCCCAGGGATTATGTGGACATTAAAATTGGAGAAGCACCTTCTTCATGTACCTTCTCAACCTACATCTGTGGCTCTCTGGTCCTGGTTCTTTTCTTCTAACAAAACAAGTGTTTTAATTATAAAAAGTGCTAAAGATACTGCTAATGTCAGCTAGGCATTTCCTTATATACTGATCCTAAATTTGGACATTTTATTATAGTATATCCATTTTAAAAACACATGGTTGGCAATAATGTCAAAGATGCTGGTCTTAAAACAGATCCTGTCCCTTGGGATCCTGAATAAATCACCTACCTTCTTCATACCTCCATTTTCCCAGCTGCCTTCCAACACAGTAGCAAGACTTAAATATAAAGTTTTCAACACAGCTCCTGTGGCATGCTCAAAGGGGGTCACTCCCAGTGCTACCCCAGAGCAGTTGTTTCACACAAACTGCTCTTCCTTTTTCCCAATTCTAGATCTCCATGGATTTGCTTTAAAAATTCTAGAAACTCTGAATTAATCATTCCCACTGAAGCTCTAAATGGCTTGAGGAACAGGTTCACAGTTTGCATTTGTTTTTCATCTTGGAGTTTTAGTTAAAATATTTTTAAGAGGAATTTTTTCTTTATAAAAAATATTCCAAGTTTTTCTCAAAAGAAAACACATTAAAGAAGCCCTGCCTCTTTTAACTCTTCCTGTAGCAGATGAGGAGGTCAGGAGGAAGTCTGAACCAGTAAAGGGCAGTGGGTTTGGGCTCTGTGCGGCTACTTAACTTCATTATTTTCTGTAGCCTTGGACCTAACCTTCATGTGCCACCTTGAAATCTGCAATAAGCAAGTAAAACAGGAGAGACAGAACAGATCAACCCAAATGCCATTTCATTTTGGAAAATACTATTAGGGATGAGAATTTCTAAGGTATGTCAGCAATCATAATTATATCTAAATGCCCACACTATACCAACTCTAAGGAAATAAAGGTATTTTTTAAATTCTCAATGAAAATAGCAGCTATATGCCTTTAATACTACAAAAGTACCATAGTGGAATATTTGTGTCCCTGCAAACTTCACATGGGGGAACTTCACTCCCAAAATAATGATTTTTGGAGATGGGGCCTTTTGGGAAGTGATTAGATCAGGAGGGCAGAACCTCATGGATGAGATTAGCAATTGTATTAGTTAGCTTTCAGTTGCTGTGACAAAATACCTGAGAAAAAAACAACTTAAAGGAGGAAAGATTCATTTTGGCTCATGGTTTCAGAGGTTTCAGCCCATGGTCAGCAAGTTGAAGTGCTTTCAGCCTGAGGTGATGCATAAACATCATGGTGGAAAGACACAGTGGAGGAAAGATGCTCATCTCATAATAGCCAGAGAACAGAGAGAGAGAAAGACAGAGAAAGAAAGGGACTGAGGACAAGATAAAGCCCCCAAAGGTATACCCCCAAGGACTCACCATCTTGCACTAGATTCCACCACCTACAGTTTCCACAACTTCCCAATTGTCTATTCCCTCAATGGATTAGGATGAGATGAGAACAGCCCCTCATGATCCAATCACTTCCCCAGATCCCAACCTCTGAACATTGCTGCATTGGAGAACAAGACTTCGTGAACCTTGGGGACATTCCAAATCCAAACCACAGCAGTGACCTTATACATTAAGCCCAAGGAAGCCTCTTTGTCTTTTCTTCCATGTGAGAACACAACAAAAAATTTGCAGTTCACAAACTGCAAAAGTGTTCACCAGAACTCTACTGTCACGGCACTCTAATGTTAGACCTCCCAGCCTCTAGAAGTATTAAGAAATAAATTTCTTTTGTTTATAATTTAGCTCTTGTTTATAGCATTTTGTTATAGCAACCAACGTAGACTAAGACAATAAAATTCACCAATTGTAAGATTTTCTCTTTTACTTGACCTAAATGTGTGTGTGTGTGTGTGTGTGTGTGTGTTCACAGGCACATATACATCTATTTCTCATTGTTTAGTTAATTCCAGATCACTTCTATCTGTTATAGCCCATGGAGTTTTAAAACTCAGTATTGAGTATAGCATCTTTTTAATGAGAAAGAATAAACATTATCCATTTCATTGTTTACCCTAAACAAGCATGGGGTTGATTGGTCATTGCAATGAATTACAATTTTTGACAAATTTTATGATCTTATTAACTGTCATAGACTTAATGAAATTAAAATTCCTTTTCTGATCAAGGAAAGAAAAAGTAAAATGGCCCTAGGGTGAAACAGAAAAATCATTCAATGAAAAATAGACTTCATTTCATTAGTTCCCTACTGTGACTATGTCAAACAAAGTATCACAAACTTGTGTGGCTTCAGACAACAGAAGTTTATACTCTCATTGTTTAGGAGGCTTCAAAATCAAGTTGTCAGTAGGTTCAATTCCTTTCTGGGTGTCTCAGAGTGAGAACATGTTCCATGTCTCTCTTCCTGCCTCTGGGGGTGGCTGGAGATTCTGGGTGTCCTTGACTCACAGCTTTGGCTGACCTCCTTATCTGTGTGTCTCTCCTTCCTGTGTCTGTGTATCTTTCCTTCCTCTGTCTGTGTGTCTCAGTGTCTCCCCCTCTTCCTATGAGGAAACCAATCATACCGAATTAAAGGTCCACCCTACTCCAAACAGGGTCACATTCACAGGGATTGTGGTTTAAGACGCCAATGGATCATTTTAAGGGATACAATTCAATCCAAAGGAGTTTTTCACCAACAGTGAAGGCAGGATATTGAACTCTAAGATAAAGATAAAATAAAACAACAAACAAACAAACAAAAAATATGGAAGCCACTTTCAAGAAGGCTTACTTTCGAGTCTTTGCTTTGTTCTTTTATTAGTCTCACATTGTATACAGCATCTTTTTGCAATTCTCTATTCAAGACCCTCCATAATACGGTGATCCTGCCTATCTAATCTCTTTTCCCTCTACATGTATACTTGGTGCCCTAGCTAGAACAAACTCTTCACCATTCCCAATGCTTGCCCTGTCTTCCTACCTCTGCCCCTGTCCTCTTGCATTCAGCCTGGAATGTTATTCTTTGTGTGATAATTTAGACTACGGCTAGCAATTATAGTACCCCTACCACTGTGGGCAGAGGATCAGCTCCAGGCATCCATGTTGGATTTTAGACACAAAACTTCTTTTGGCCATTTGGAGTATTAGTGAATATGACACAAGAGAAGGCTTGAATGTGCTTGCATGGAGGACCTGCCCCTTCCCTTCTGCATCACCACAAAATGTGTATGCCATTGTGCCACCCACTTATCTAAGAGGAATGGGATACCCATGACATAGATGTGAAACCAGGCTGCAACTTGGAGCTGAGCTCAACCAGACCAAAACTAGGTCACCAGTCCCCAGCCAACTCACAGAGACACGAGCAAGATGAAATGAATGATTTCTTTTAAGCCACAGAGACTTGGGATGGATTCTTGCACACATGATCATGGAAGCACTTGGCTATTGCATCCTAGGTTTTCTCCCATCCAAACTCAAATCCCAGTCTGAATGCGACTTTCTCTTTATTGCATTCTTTCTGAAAATATTTCTTCCTTTCTCTGAACTCCTCTATCATTTTAGCTACACTTAAACCAACCCTTGGTCTCCTTCCAACCCCCCCACCCTGAATTTTATTTTATATTTATCCTTTATTTTTCCAATTAGACTACCCACTACTGAAGGACAATATGTACATTTTGTTCATATGGGCCTTATCATAATATTCTGAATAGGTTATTCGGTTAAATTCTTTGGGGATCTTTTAAAAACTAAAACCAGAAAGAGAAAGAAAAGATTCATCCCTGGACCTAAGAATCATCACTTAAATCAAATACTTATAAAAATAAATATAAGGGAAAGAAAAAGAACACAATAGCATCTACAAATTAATTAGAGTACTGAAAATGAATAACTAACAAAGTCCCTGCTCAAAGGTGGCCTAATAGGCAGAAGATATTTTCCTGGGCCATGCCACCACCTCATCTTCCGTCTACTCTCCTTCCTTCCACCCTGGGCAGTCTGTGATCTCTTTAGCATATAGTGGTCACAGAGAACTTTTCAGCATATAAATCAGGTGTTTTCAGGCCTTTGCTTAAAACTTGCACTGAGCATGGAACCTGAGCTCCCAAATGTGGCCTCTCTGGTTGGGACTCTGCCCACGCCTCCTATCTCATCTGGCACCACCTCATCCGACCCATACTCTGGTAACCGGGGCCTTCCTTCTGTTTTCTGAACATATCAACCCATCAGTTTTGTTCACACCTTAAGGACATCGCACTTGCTGTCCCCCGTACCTGGCTTGCTCGTCCCCTAGGCATTTGTAGAGCCGGCTTTGTCCTTTCACTCTGTTCTCAGTTTAGCTGTCAACTCCTCAGAGGCGTCTTTCCTGAACACACCAGCACTTGGGGTTTGCACTCTCCCAGCAAGCCACTCTCTTGAAACGAGGGCACTAGTCTGTGTATTAGAACCACAAGCTAGAATGCAGTCCTCTGTCCTTCAGCTCACTCTTCTAAACAGTGGAGTTCAGCGATTAAAGAGGATCAGGCGAGTTCAGTGATTAATCGATTAGGCTCTGGAAATGGACTGTTTTGGGTTAGACTTTGGGCGAGTCACTTAGAGGCAAGGTTCTTAGACCTCAAGTTTCTCACTTGTGAATTGGAAATAAGAAACTCTCTCATAGCTTTGTTGTCATTTAATATGTAAATAGCAATTAGAATAACAGCAGGCACATAATAAACACTCTATGAATGCTCACCTCCATCATTGCTGCTGTTATCTTATTATTCACTGGTGTATTCCAACACCTAGGGCACTCTTGGTCACAGAATCAACACTCACTAAATACTTGTGAAGTAATTGGTTGAATAAATAAATGAAAGAAGGAAGCAGGTGTCCATCAGCTCCAATAATCTCATTTTGAAATGAAAAAATTAGTCTGATTCTATTTCCCACAAATTTGGTCAACTGCCTTACTGAATTAGAACCAAAAGAGAAACCATTGTACACATGGTTTAGATAAAGAGAACAAGTCTGATCATTTCCTAAAACTTGTTCAGAAAGCCAAAATATTCCCCAAACTGAAAACTCAGAGGAAATCAATTTCAGAACATGAAAGAAAAGCTCTAGAACTTTCCATTCCCAGGAGCTAGCTGGTGCAGACCCCTAACACAGTGAGGCTAAGTCAAACTAGAGCATCTCCCGAAGCAGTCCAGCATTATCTGGAAGGTCAACCTGTCCTCTCCGGGGACAGTAGCACCCTGCAGCACCCTTCTGGGCACCTCTTGGCCCGTGAGGTGGTTTATGCGTCTAATGATGGGTGGGGAAGAAGAGGGGTGCATAATCCATCCATCCAAGTCAGGCTTACTTTACCTTGCTGTCCTTGAGCCTCCCTGTGGATGCTTTTTCTCTGTCCTCCAAGTCCATTTAGGACTGAGTATGTTCCCATTAACACCAGACACAGAAACGTTGCAACGACAAACACAAACCAACATGATTCAACACCTTCTCAGAGTCTAAATGGTGACTGACAAATGCCTACACCCACAAAGCAGAACAAAAAAATTAAAATGCATACTTTATAAATAATACTCTATGTTATCTCTCTCAATCTTAGGACTGCCTCAAATATTTTTATTAAAATGAAAAGAATCATAATCCACAGTCCATTTTAAATCACCTGGAGGGCTGCCAACAGTAAAATCAAAACAAATAGTAAAATCAAACCTGAGATTTGAGCCTGTCTTGATGTTTAGCTACCACAGACATCTCAAGTTGTATTTCAGAACCATTTCCAGGTTTTATTTGGAACTTTTTATTTTTAAAAAAACAATTGCTAATGCTTCCAATCAAGGAACCTGGTAGCAATTCACCTCCACTGGAAACCGCACCACATACAGCCGGGCCTCGCAATAACTCAGTGTTATAGTACTTTTAACAAAGGCTCAAGTCCTCAGTGAAGCAGGATGGCTGCATTTCTAGGACATAACAATGACACTGGGGGAAAGGACAGCGTGGTTCACATATAGACTGCTGCATGATTACAAGCTCACTGTCACCTCGGCAGTTTCATTATTTGGATTGAGGAGAAGAGACTTCAAGATCAGCACGACCCAACTGAGCTGAGCCTAGAAAATCCTGGAGTCCTGTCACTTTCCAATAGTGACACATTTCACGGCCACAAACAAATCACTCACTTCCACCTGCTCCTGCTCTAATTTGTCCTCCTTGCTGCAAAGGCAGCAATATGACATAAATAACACCTTTTGGCAACAATGATTTTAAATCATTATTGATTTTTGAATGCTCCATAGATACCATAATTAACAGGCAAAAAAAAGATCATTTTGAAGATTCCTTTGGGGGCATATTTAAGAATTTTATACAAGGAAAGCCACTATTCTAATTCTCAATCTGCCACTAACTAGCCGTTACTAACTCAAGCTCATATTTTACCTTATCTTACCTATTCTCTAAAAATTCTTTTTCAAAACTTCTGCCCTTTCTTCCAGGGCTTTTGTGATAATCATAGGAAGTTATACATATGAAAGTACCTTGAAAAAATATAAAGTATTATGAAAATGTACAAGCAATATCAGGCACTCAACCAAAATTCCAGAGTACACCTTGATGTCTCCCTTGATTGTGAAGTTTTAAGAACTCAGCTTCTCTTTCCTGAATCACCAAATACCAACACATGAAAAAGGGTTCTGCACTTTAGAAACTGCACCTACTTCAAACCCGTAACCAAGAATGTGTGTTTTCTTTCGCCTTCCACAAATGCATAATAAAAAGAGTTTCATGTCTGGAGAATATGCAGTTATCAAAAATCAAAATGAAAACTCTAAGGAAAATGAAAGAAATAGCAACATTCCCCATCGGCAGGTAAATAAGTCTTTGAAAGATCAGAGCTGGGAACAACAGTCTAGAGGAAGAACATTCTAGCAGGCATTGTTTTCAGTAAATAAGAAGGAAAGCAGATGCCACCCCACATTTTGTGAAATATTTATGACTCCACCATACACCCTTTTGGGGGAGCAAATTGATGACTCCTCTGTCTAACACAATCACCTGGGGTGTGCCAAGGACAACCTCCATCAATCACACTGATGTGATTTGTTTCGCCTTATTCAGAGGCTGCCTCCCCTTCAATCCAATGTCCAAGATGGAGAGGCTGAAAAAGATGGAGTAGCCACAGCTCCTCTAATCAGCTTCTTCTTCTTTTTGTTTTAATGCCAAGAGTTACAGTGTTTGGAGGGTATTGCCGCTAGATAAGAAGTGTTTTGTCTCCTTCAAATTGGCCAAATGGGGGACTATGCTAATCCCATTTCAATGCTCTTCATTCCGTATTTTCAACGACATGCATTATGCTATGTCACAAAGTAATGTTTCATTTTGCACAAGGTTTAAAAATTAGCCTGAATACTGTCTAAAACTAGATTAATGACAAAAATTCCCATTGACCATGGATAAAAGTTACTACTGCCCAAATAAATTTAAGCACATAGCCAGATTTAAATTAACTTCAATCCAGGTTACAGAGAACTGGTCATTTAGTCAGAGATAGGTATTGAGCATTTATTGAGTGCTGACAATGCATTATTCAAAGACATTTCCTCTCTTTGAGGGGGTCTCAGACTCAGGTAAGCAAGGGACAGAAATGTACCAAGGGCTAAAACAGAAACATGTCTGCGGTACTTTAGAAGACAGAGAGACGCCTCCATTCAAGGAAGCTGTCCACTTAGAGGTTTGACCATTTCAAACTAGAGCTCAGATTCTTTGCAGATGTGAGAGCATCTTTGCAGAAGATGTATGTAATCTAAACTCTTGGTATTCAGTGCATGGTTCTTGGACCAGTGAGAATCAACACTACCTGGGAGCTTCTTGGAAATGTAGACTTGGGCTAGAGAATAGCTTAGTGGTAGAGCATGTGCTTAAATGAGTGAGACCCTAGTTCAGTCCCCAGCACAGGAAGGATAGGAAGGAGGAAAGGGAAGGAGGGAGGGAGGGAGGGAGGGAGGGAGGAAAGAAGGAAGACTCTTAGAATATACCCTAGACCTTCCAAACCATAATGTGCAGTTTAACAAGTACCACAGGTGATTTCTATGAATATTTAAATCTGAGAATCCATGATTCACTCTACAAATACAGTTAGGGGTTAGGGAAGAAGGAGAGATATTGGGGATATTTAGGGGATAGACCTGATGACAGGAGTTGCCAAGTACACATGAGACCAAAGTAGAGGATAAGTCCAACATTTTCACTTTGGACAGTTGGGTAGATGACATGACATCACTAGTATAGATATTTAAAAGAAGAAGAGGTATCAGGAAGATAAGAAGTTAGATCCGGGGATATATTTAGCTGAAGATGCTAGAAGATCATCTAGATAGAATTGGAAATATAGGTTTGGGGCTATTGAAAAGCAAGATAGAAACAGTTTTTTTCATTATCATATTGTGGCAACTATAGCCATATTGATTCCTTTACTTGGAGAAATGTAAACAGTGAGAGGAGACAAGGGCTGAGGGCAGAACCAATGACATAGACATTAAGAAACCAACCAAGGAAGGGAAGTTCATGAAGGAAACTGAGAAGGAAAGGCCATAGAAAAGAGAGGGAAGTTAAGGAAAGTAATATTTCCTGTATTCCAAAGTGATCAGACTGAATTCTGATGTCCTATTCAAGAGAGCAAACAAAATTACATTTTAAAGCATAATACAAAAAAAATGTCCATTATGTCCACAAAGTGGCCCTGAAAGTTCTCTGATTGAGTCCCAATTTTAAGTCTCATTATAGCTTCTCTAGAATCCCTTCTTTCAACTATCTTGAAGCATTTGCTTGGCCCAATTTGCATTTTCCTGCCTTTGTTCTATCCACCTGTCTCTCTTCTGGCCCAAATCCTAACCTGTCCTCAGGGTCCTGCTCACATGTCACCTCCTCCAAGAGATCTTCATTGATCTCCCATCTATGATTATAGTCAGATTTTTTTTTTTTTGTACTCAGGGGCACTTGACCACTGCACCACATCCCCCAGCCCTATTTTGTATTTTATTTAATTATTTTATTTATTTACTTATTTATTTTGTGGTGCTAGGGATTGAATCCAGGGCCTTATGCATGCAAGGCAAACACTCTACCCACTGAGCCATATCCCCAGCCCTCTATGGTTATAATCAACCTCCCCTTTTCTGACATTTGATCTCACAAACTTGTGTACTTCATAACGCCTCTTACTAAAACCTGACTTGTTCTAGATAAGGTCTAGATAAGGATGTTTGTCTCCACAGTGGCGTGATCATGTGTCCCTAGGGGGAGGGAACCCATCATGTCTTATTCAACTTCGTTCACCCTTTATGAAAGATCCTGTCTTGTAGGTAAGAGATCTTTACAGTGGACAAAAAGGAAGTACCCAGTTTAATAAAATAAATCATTCCCCAAATCACCTTCATTTAGAGAACCCTCAAGACAGGCTAATTTAAGAGTTATGTTGATTCTTCCTCAAGCTAGTTACATTTTTCGATTTTACTTCTAGGAGGGTACTAAGAAGGACTAGCAGCCACTGCACCATCCATCCTTCCTGGGTCCAAGGTGCCATGATGAAGCCTTATCCCATAGAGCTCTCTTCTCCATCACCATTATCTCTATGAATCAGACTGTGCCACCTCCTTTCTTCTCCATCCCCCAAGTCCTCATCTATTCCGAGCTTGGATAACTGCAACTGTCAGAAATCTTCTTGCTCAAAGATCTTCACACTCAGATGTTTTTCCACCTTGTCAGTATAAATGTTTGTTCGTCAAAAACCAGTGGATAAGTTGTTATAATGCTTCATGTCTTGTGCCTTTTCTTCCTCAGGGCAAAACAGGGGATGGTCAGCCTCTTAAAAATGGACTGAACCCAGTGTTTTCACATTAGAATGTGTGGTTTATGTGCCATGTGAAAAATTGGTATAATAAAAGGGGAAGGAAAAAAAAACACTCACCAGGGACAAGAAAGCTTAGATACAAAATTTACCCATCCCCAAACCAGTCATCGGGTGGTAGAATTTCTGACTGAAGAATGGTATGGGAATATGGAAAATTATAATGGGGGGGGCGGGGATAGGAAATTGAGGACTGCAATTGCAAAGGCTGAATGATCTGCCAAATATGTCCTTCTCAATATAACACTCCCAGCAGAGAGAGAATTAAACCTCAAATGTGAGAAAGCACTCTCCAACTATTTTTATTCATCTAATAACCTACATTCTGTGATATATTGGTGTCACAATTCAGCTGAAGGAGATATTAAATGGTAATAGAACTGCATTCATTATAACCATCAACACAAGATCACAAGGCCAGTAAAGCTGGATTATGGTCCAAATGGTTGAAACTTGCAATATTTTTTATTTACAGAAGATTGTGTTGCCTGTAAAATGATGCCCAAGCCCCTTATATGAATATTCCTATGTACATACTTATTCTATAAAACAAAGGAGGAAACTGAAAAAAAATTATATCTGTCGTTTATTCACTAAGTCAAAATAAACACCATTATTTTAAAATATGAGCTGCTCCCAGCTAAAAATCAGATGTTAATATTATAAGAGGTGATAGAAAGTCTCAAATGAATGCATAAAGATCTTCTTTACCAAAAATCACCTACCAGTAAACCTAAGAATTTGATGACATAAAATGTTCTGATTTTGTGATCATGCTTAGAAAAAAATAATAAGATGCTTCAATTTTTAGAGTGTTGAATTTCCACTATACTTTAATATTCTTCTAAGGAATTCTTCCTTGGCTAATATTCTTACTGTCACATAGTAGCTCGCTCTGTGACTGGGCAAGTTGCCTAACCTTTCTGTGTCTATTTCCTCAAAATAAAATGAAGATTAAAATAGTACACACCCCCAATAGATTGTTATGAAAATTAAAATAGTTACTACATATGAACTGAGTAGAATAAGACCAGAGACATAATACCCACTTGGTAATGTTGACTGATTTTGTGGGAAATGTAGTGGACAGGGAAGCAGGATCAGTTCACACTCTTCCTGATGCAATTTTGTAAACGTCGTAATTAAATTCTGTAGTTGGTGCTGACCCTTCCAAATTGTTCACTGTTTTTTCCCTTTGCCAAAAATAGCCAATGCCATATTTTAACTATAGTTTATGCTCCAAAGTGTTCACACGCCATTCTTAAGAAAAGAAAATAAATTCATCACTATTCTCAAAACAACCTCTAGGTTATTGAGACACTAAACTATCCATTACAGAGATAATAAGAGATGCAGGAAAGGTTGCTAACCTTTGAGGTTGACATTGAAGAAAACAACGTTGCCCTTTTCATAACAGGTCCCTGGGCAGCTTTCAGTGGATGGCCTTGAGTCCACTGCAGACCCTAACTGTACCTCTTCTTCATATGCTGTCTTTTTTTTTTTTTTTGACATATGTAGTAATTAGGGGGAGGGCAATACTAGGGATTGAACCCAGGGATGTTCTGCCACTGAGATATATCACCGGCCTTTTCTATCTTTTTATTTTGAGACAGGGTCTTACTAAGTTGCTGAGGCTGACCTCAAACTTGCAATCCTCCTACCTCAGCCTCCCAAACACTGGACTTACAGGAGTATGCCACAGGAGTCTTTATCATATTATAAACAGCAAAAGAAAATACATATCATGTATACAAAAAAGTACATCCAAATAATCATTTCATAACACCTTAAGTTTCAGCATTATTCACCAACAAAAAGAAAACCCAAACCAATACCTAACTACCTTTCTTATAATTATACTAACCAAGGTATGAATGTCCAAAAGGTTCACAAAACAGTGATAGGAAACACAGAACAGATGCTGAAGAGAGATGTGAACTTTCCTTAAGTTTTTTGTTTTTTTTTTTTTTTTTTGGTGATGATTGTGTGTAAATTACAGAAGTAATATATTCTTACTATAAAAAGCAAAATGGAAAAGGAAATAAAAAATGAAAAAAAGCCAGTAATTAACTGCTAGCCATCTTCATTCTTATCTCTTTCAATAGGGAACCAAATTAAACACCTGCTAAATAGTCTTCCAGAGGCTCATTAAAAAATAGTATGTATACAAGCATCTGAAAGGTATTTGCTGTTTTGCAAAACTGAGCTAAAAATATACATGTTACTATGAAACTGATTTTTCTCACCTACTAAACCATCACAGGTATGCTTCATGTCATTAGATATAGCTCTAACTCATTTAATAGATTAATAGTATAATAAAATTAATTTAAGGTTTTAATAACTACATAATAATCTATGCTTTAGACACCTCATAAATTATTCCCTAACTTATTAAAATTCAGAGCTTTTCCAGTATTTTTTTTAATCCACAACAAAAATCTGGGTATATTTGTATTATCAAATGGGGGGATTGTTAAGTGAAAGAAAAAAAATATTTTTGGTAAATATTGCCAAGTGACTTCCCCCAATGAGTGTACTTGCTTACCATCTTTGCCTGAATTGGGTGCCATCACTTGCTTTGACTTTTGCTGATTTAATGGAAGAAAAGACATCTCGTTCTTATTTTATCATATTTCTCTAAATGAGGATTTCTCAACCCCTGTACTACTAATATTGGAGGTCAGATTATTTTTGTTGGTGGGGACTGTCTGGAAATGTCCTATAAGCTGTCTGGTAGCATCCCTGCTCTCTAGGCTCTGGAGACCAGCAGCATCCTCACCCATCAGTGACCATGAGCTTGTCTCCCAGCACTGCCAGAATCACTCCCAGTTGGAAATGGCTACTCTAAATTCTTAACATCAGAAAGACTCTGACTTTTAAAGATACTACCAAATTTACTAAATGGCAAAATTCCAGAGCTCATCTCTGAAATATTTTCTCAGGTTTGATAGATTTCAAAACCCAATCAATAATCAAAAAAAATGTGAGGATATATTGCATCAACATATATGAACACTTCCCTATGTTAAAATTCATTTCACCCCAGGAACACTGAGAGCAGAGCCTTCTGACAGACAGAGAGAAGTTATTCAAAACTTAGGCATAATACATAATACCTGCTTTAATTTCAAAGTCAATAGGCAGCTTTTTTTCATTTCATTCCAACTCCCTGTTTATGACTTATGAACAGGTAAAGATAAAAAGAGTTGTTAAATATTTAAATATCTATTCACTGTGCCAAAATCTCAAGCGAGGCTGTTTCTTTGATTATTTCTTTTGATTATAACAGTATTTTGAATTTGTTTGAGTTTCCTAGTCCAAAATAGACAAATGCTTTTTCCTAGAACCGCCTATGATTGGTGAAAGACTTTCTGTTTTGCTAGGAAATAGGATTCCTAAGTATTTTTATCATTTTAATCTCTAAGACCAGTAACTATACAAATTCCTCTTCTCAAGGAAAAAAAATGGTGCATTCTAATTGTTTTTAATACAGAGCAGTTTTTTCCCTGTCTCAGGAGAGAAAAATACCCAGAACAGAAAAAGCAATAGAAAAGTTTAATTGAAATTCAATACCAAAAGCAAAAACTAATATAACAATTAGTTATCTTCACCTATTCTTAAAATCAGGTTGATTGCTGCCTTTTTGCTAAAAGTAATAACACAAGACACAGAGAAGTTTTTAGCAAAGAAACTGACCTTTATCAATTTATTCCAGGAGTAATTTTCTGGCTTTAATTAGAAGTCAATATTTCTTTCTGATGAATTCATAAATAATAATTAAAAAGCTACCAGCCATTCCCAGCTGGCTTCGAGGTTTCAATTCTCTGTTAACAGCAAAGGGGATGGTTTTAAAAAGGCAAAATGCCAGTCATGAGATCTATCTGACTATTGATAAAACACTGACAACAGCATTACTGGGAATCAATCAACAATGCAAAAAGCTGACCAAAAGACAAACAGGGAAACCTGCTCTCCTGTGCAGGGCACAAGCTTTTGTGACAAAAATCACACGGCCTGACAAAATCTGTCTATTGTTACAGTCCAGGCTTCTAGCACATACCACCCTTACTGAAGTCCATTTTAGAATTTGAGATATTTTGAGCTTAAAACTATTCACAAAGTATGTTGGAAAACAACATGAAAGATGTTTACCTATACCTATGACCACTCGTTACCTTCCTCCTCCAAAAGAGACATTTTTTTCCCCCTATTGCCTAAAAATATGTTAACAGAACAGTTTGTTTCCTAGGAGTGGGTGAGCCAATTAATAGCTTATATTTTCCTCTAGTTTTATTTCATTGCTAGCTATTTCAGGTAGCTGTGTTTAATTATTCGAATCCAAAAATGAGTTGAGAAATAAATCTCCCAACTAACGCTAATTGGTTTCTTTTTTATGCATTTTAAAAAATCTGTATAAATCACTAGATTAAATAACAAGCAATTGGTGGTAGTCTTCCAATTACAACACCTCCAGCAAAAACCCTACTCTACAGAAGCAAGCTGAATTTGGGTTAATTTATTAATGCATTTGGTACAGTATATAATGAGGTTGTCGCTATTGAAGCCACTTAGATTCATTTAAGTAATCAGAGTTCAGAGTCTTTAAAAAATTAGAGTAACTTTTAGCTAAAAGATCTCCAAATCAGAACTGTGAGGAAGCAATCAGGCCTGCCGTGGCCGGGTAGCCCACAGAAGTCCTTGAAACAATCACGCAGCTGGGAAATGGCCTACCCTACCACTGCTGCCTTCCGTCATCTACATTTAGAAGTGCTCATCTCTGCCCAGCACAATTGGAGATTTGAAGCAATCATCCTAAAGTGTAGCGCCAAAATGAGGAGGTCAGGGAAGGCGGCCGGAGACTTTGACACTGCTCTTAAGCAGGGGGAACTGACTCTTTGTGGCCAACTCTGCTGTTTTCATCTTTAATACCTATAATCCAGCCCTAAAGCAAATATAAAGTTGTCTGCTCCCATGATGAAATAGAGTATTAAACAGACTTATATTATTTGCTTCCAGGACAGGTTATCATTATTGGCATATCTGAAGTGATCTATTTCTGAACATTTAAATGGCTCTTTAATATGTTTTATTCATAAGGAAAAATAGTGGCATGTCAAAAACTTGTGTGTGAGTGTGCGTCAAGTAAAGTCATGGGGAGAGAGGAACATTGAAGCTATTTTTCTTTTTCATCTGTTGTTTCAAATTTAAATATTTAATTAGGGCTTAGAGCCTGATAATAATCCCAAAAATGTCATTCTGAGTCTCGTTGTCCTATATTTTATCTGTTGTGGGATTTATGTCATCGTAGGGTTTAGGAAATTTTCATAATTGACTTCAATAATTTTAATCATTGTGTTATTATTTCTTAATGTCTGTATGATCTATAAACATAATCTCCCCGAGGTCACAGACTGTGTCTATTTTTTATGGCTTTATTGCCAGAGCCAAACACAGTTCCTGACACATAGTAGGAACTCAGAATTTCATATATATTTTTTTTCTGACATACACACACACTTAATATACAAAACATAAGTGTAGAGTTTGACTAACATTCATGAATAATTACAAAATATTCATAAATAATTACAAAACATACACCAATGATCACCACCCACATGCAGAAAGAGGACATTGCCACCTGTACCAGGAACACCTCCATCTGTGCTTCTCCCACAGAGGGTGCCACACTCCTGTGTTTTCTTTAGACTTTTATGGTCTACATGTGCATCTTTAGACAATATTAATTAAACAAACAAAATAAAGATAAAATCACCAGAATTTATATTTGTCTGTAAATTCATCCATATATAATTTTTTTCATATTTAATAACTTTAAATCTATCATAGTTATTACCAACTGGAAGGCCCTCCTCAGTGCAACACTACATACTAGATATTCATTTAATTCAATATTAAAAAAAAAAATCCTAATGTCTAAACACCGTTATCTCCAGCTATACGTATAGATACTGAGCCAGAGAGGAAAGAAACCCATCTTGAACTGGATATTATCTGACCCATAGAGCCATAAGATTGGGCATGCACGGCAGCATTCCATCATCAGATGGGAGCAGTATCTTTAAGATTGGGCTTGAAGAGGCACTAAGGCAAAAGCAAGTTACACGAAGAAGCTCATGGTTCCTCCCCCTGTTCCGTCCCAGCCTACACCTGTGGCTACTTAGGAAATTTCCTATGATCTGCTGAATGAAGAAGAGGGAACTTAGGTCTGGTTTACTAAGTATTGTGCTGATATGCAGGCCTAGAAGTGTACAGCTACCTCACTATAGCCACTTTTAGGGCATCCCTAAGTGGTAAAAGGAAATGTTCCCAGTTGGCAGAATTTAGAGCAGTGTATCTAGTTGTTTATTTCACTTGGAAGGAGAAATTATCCAATATGCAATTACAGACCCATTCAGATCCCTTGGCTTGGCTAGATGGTCAGGGCTTGGAAGGAACATGATTGGGAAACGATGGCAAGATAATCTGTGAAAGAAGTATGTGTACAGATACCCCTGAGGGACAAAAAGGAAAAAAAAAAAAAGAAGCTATTTGTATTCCATGTGAATGGTCAACAAAGGACAACCTCAGAAATGGTGCAGGAAATTAGTAGCAATTTCACAATTAAGTGGTGAGGATGACTCATTCTGTGGACATCATCAGTCTACTTCCACCGTCACTCTGGTCGTTGGCAATGAACTCGTGAACAAACTCATGTGAAAGAAATAGAAGACCCAGAAGTGGAACTCAGGTTTCTGGCTTCAAAGACCATGTTCATAACCACTACCTAGTGTTGCCAAATAAAAAACAGATTCCTTGTTACCTTTGAGTTTCAGATAAATCACAAATTTTTTAGTATAAATAGGTCCCAGATATTTTATGGGGCATAATCACACTTAAAAATATTACTTTTTAACAGTGAAATGTAACATGGACTCCAGTATTTTGGGTTTTGCTGTTGTCTTTGCTGTTTCGTTGTTTTTGGTGTTAGGGATTGAACTCAAGCTCTATCTCTTTATTTGCTAAATGTAACAACCCTACTGCTACCCTACACTACCTTCCCAACCATAAACAAGCTGTCATGCCTTCCAATTATATACCAGCTCCCATAACACCTTGTGCTTCTCCTTGGTGTGTTATCAAATTATAATAAGTTATTTACTAAATTATTTTGTTATATTTAGATTCTCTCAAGTACATGAAGTTTAGAGGTCAAGGAACCTCACATACATAGACATGCCTAGAAACACAGGTGCACTAGCTTAAAAGTCATTAATACCTTTAAAAGCCTAGATAGTTGCAATTTTCATGGCTATCCTGTTTCCTCTAAATACCTACTCATGATCTCCTCTACCCTCATGTTAGTTTTACACAAATCCCAGGAAGCATTTTATTGTTTCTACAAATATTCCAGCATGTATTACTAAAATAGGACTATTTAAAAAAAAACACATACACATAAAAAGTAACAATAATTCTGCTGTCCTTAATAGCATTAACTATCCATTCAGTGTTCATTGTTTGCTGATTGCCTCAATAAATGTTTCACAGTTTATTTGTTTGATAAATATTTTCACACACGAATATTTACTGAGGAACAATGAGACATCTGTAAATTGGATAGATTCCTACAACACGTTATCATAATTAACACATCACTCATTTACAATTTAAGGGCCCAGTTCAAAGATGACCTTCAAATTCCTTTTATAATTATTATTAAAAGATACTAAAGCAAACATAAGGATGAAAATAGAAGGTATTGGGGTGACATGATTTGTAAATGAAAATGGGCTTTAGTCTGTGAAGTAATAATCTCTGTGGGATTTTAGACTCCTTACCACTATCCATTCAGTTAAATGCTCCTGAGATGTCCCCTTTCATTCACAACAGAGTCTATGCAAACAACTGTTAACAGTATAAAATATATATAAATATTTATATATGGTCTACATATGTATACATGATATATATGTATATATATATATATATATATATATATATATATATATACACACACACACACATCTATATATGAGTGTTTTAGTATGAGAAATAAATAACTGAGCTCTATATCCATTTAGACATTCTATATTGTTAAGAGCCACAGCCAAGTCGGGATGGCGCCTGGCATTTTGCCAGAAGGAGTGGTTGGGAGGTGATGCCAGCGAGCCATTTGGGATGACGGTGATTAAGTTAAACTGTGTATAATTATTGGGATGGTGACTGATTGCAGTAACTGGATGATGCTGGATTGGGGCAGGCTGTGTATTCAGTTGTGTATGTGGACCTCTGCTGTCCGGCAGTGGGGCAGCTCCTGCTGCCTCGGGTGCCCGCTACTTTTGAGTGCTCTCGGAGTTCCCTTTGAGTTCCCATTGAGTTCTCTCGGAGTTCCCGTTGGTTCTCGCGGAGTTTCCGTGGAGTTCTAGAGAGTTCCCGTTGGGTTTGGGCAATAAAGTAGTTCCTGTTTGAACCTACAAGTGGCTCATGACTTCCCGGTTATTTTGTGCCCAGCCAGACTGTGGCACTATATTATACAGATTCTTGTACTTTACATATATTCTAGTATGCATATATATGCATACTAAAGTAGTTTTGATTTGCATTTTTCTAATTGCTAGAGATGATGAACATTTTTTTCATATATTTGTTGATTGACTGTATATCCTCTTCTGAGAAGTGTCTGTTCAGGTCCTTGGCCCATTTATTGATTGGGTTATTTGTTTTTTCAGTGTTTTGCTTTTTGAGTTCTTTATAAACCTAGAGATTAGTGCTCTATCTAACATGTACATCTGTTTATATACATATGTATGTGCCTATATTATGTGCATGTATGTTTCTAAAAATCAATTTCAGTATCTCTCTGTGATCCTGGAGAGAAGGGGAACAAAGAAGTAGAGTTAAGCCCCAAGTGCAGCTGCTTACCTGCCTAGGGGCACTCTCCAGCCTGTGGTATAGGTGGAGGAATACAAATGAAAGGAAAGGAGTTGCTCATCTGAGGAAACAGGTATTTAATTTTTTAAAATTTTATTTTTATTGATTTAAAATAAATGACAGCAGAATGCATTAAAATTCATCTTACACATATACAGCACAATTTTTCATATCTCTGGTTGTATACAAAGTATATTCACACCAATTCGTGTCTTCATACATGTACTTTGGATAATGATGTCCATCACATTCCACTATCATTGCTAATCCGATGCCCCCTCCCTTCCCCTCCCACACCTCTGCTTTATCTAGAGTTTGTCTATGCCTCCCATGCCCTCCCTCCCTACCCGACAATGAATCAGTCTCCTTATATCACAGAAAACATTCAACATTTGTTTTGGGGGGATTGGCTAACTTCCCTTAGCAGTATATTCTCCAACTCCATCCATTTACCTGCAAATGCCATGATTTTATTCTCTTTTATTGCTGAGTAATATTCCATTGTGTATATATACCACATTTTTTAATCCATTCATCTACTGAAGGGCATCTAGGTTGGTTCCACAGTTTAGCTATTGTGAATTGTGCTGCAATAAACACTGATGGGACTGTGTTCCTGTAGTATGCAGTTTTTAAGTCCTTTGGGTATAGACCAAGGAGAGGGATAGCTAGGTCAAATGTTGGTTCCATTCCCAGTTTTCCAAGGAATCTCCATACTGCTTTCCATATTGGCTGCACCAATTTACTGTTCCACTAACAATTTATGAGTGTTTTTTCCCCATATCCTCGCCAACACTTATTGTTGTTTGTCTTCATAATAGCTGGTTTTAGAATCAGGGTGATATGGGCCTCATAAAATGAGTTTGGAAGTGCTCCTTCTTTTTCTATTTCCTGAAATAAATTGAAGAGTATTGGTATTAGTTCTCCTTTAAAGGTCTCATAGAACTCAGCTGTGTATCCATCTGGTCCTGGGCTATTCTTGGCTGGTAGGCTTCTGCTGGTGTCTTCGGTTTCACTGCTTGAAATTGGCCATTTTAAATTGTGTACATCATCCTGATTCAATTTGGGCAAACCATGTGCCTTAAGAAATCTGTCATTGCCCTCAATATTTTCTATTTTGTTGGAGTACAAGTTTTCAAAATAATTTCTAATTACCTTCTGTATTTCTGTAGTGTCTGTTGTGATATTACCATCTTCATCACATATGTTACTAATTTGAGATTTCTCTCTCCTTCACTTTGATAGAGTAGCTAAGGGCCCTGTCGATTTTATTTATTTTTTTTCAAAGAACCAACTTTTTGTTCTGTCAATTTTTTCAATAGTTTCTTTTGTTTCAATTTCATTGATTTCAGCTCTAATTTTAATTATTTCCTGCCTTCTATTGCTTTTCATGTTTATTTATTTTTTCTTTTTCTAGGGCTTTGAAACGTAATGTTAGGTCATTTATTTGTTGGCTTTTTCTTCTTTTAAGGAATGAACTCATGCAATGAACTTTCCTCTTAGCACTGCCTTCATAGTGTCCCAGAGATTTCAATATGTTGTGTCTATGTTCCCATTTACCTCTAAGAATTTTTTTAATCTCCTCCTTGATGTCTTCTGCAACCCATTGTTCATTCAATAGCATATTGTTTAGTCTCCAGGTGTTGGAGTAATTTTTAAGTTTTTATTTTGTCATTGATTTCTAATTTTATTCCATTATGATCTGATAAAATGCAGAGTAGTATCTCTACTTTTTTGTATTTGCTAAGAATTGCTTTGTGGTATATTATATGGTCTATTTCAGAGAAGAATCCATGTGCTGCTGAGAAGAAAGTGTATTTGCTTGATGAAGGATGAAATATTATATCTATGTCAGTTAAGTTAAAGTTATTGATTGAATTATAGAGAGATACAGTTTCTTTATTCAACTGTTGTTTAGAAGATATATCCAGTGGTGAGAAAGGTGCGTTAAAGTCACCCAAGATTATTGTGTTGTGGTCAATTTGACTTTTCAACTTGAGAAGAGTTTGTTTGATAAACATAGATGCTCCATTGTTTGGGGCATATATATTTATAATTGTTATGTCTTGTTGGTGCAAAGTTCCCTTGAGAATAATGTAATGTCCTGTTTTATCCCTTTTGATTAACTTTGGCTTGAAGTCTACTTTACACTTTTGATATGAGGATGGAAACCCCTAGTTGCTTCCACAGTCCATGTGAGTGTAGGATGTTTTTACCCAACCTTTCACCATTAGTCTGTGTATGTTTTTTTCCCATCAGATGAGTCTCCTGGAGGCAGCATATTGTTGGGTCTTTTATTTTAATCCAGTCTGCTAGCTATATCTTTTGATTGGTGAGTTTAAGCCATTAACATTCAGGGTTATTGTTGAGACATGGTTTGTATTCCCAACCATATTTGTTTATTTTTTTTAATTTAATTTGAGTTGATTTTCTTCTTTGATTACTTTTTCCTTTAGGATACTACTGCCCTCTGATGATTTTCATTGTTGTTTTTTGTTTCCTCTTCATGGAATATTTTTCCAGGGATGTTTTGTAGTGCCAGATTTCTAGCTGTAAAATCTTTTAACTTTTGTTTATCATGAAAGTTTTTATTTCATTATCAAATCTAAAGCTTAATTTTGCCAAATACAAGATTTTTGGTTGGCATCCATTTTCTTTCAGTGCTTGATATATGTTGTTCCAGGATCTTCTAGCTTTCAGGGTCTGTGTTGAAAAATCTGCCATTATCCTAATAGGTTTCCCCTATATGTAATCTGATTCCTTTCTCTCATGGCTTTTAAAATTTTCTCCTTATTCTGTGTGGTAGGCATTTTCATTATAATGTGCCTTGGTGTGGATCTGTTGTGATCTTCATGTTTGGAAAATTTTATGATATTATTTCATTGAATAGATTTTTCATTCCTTTGGTTTGGACCTCTATGCCTTCGGCTATCCCAATAACTCTTAAATTCCATCTTTTTATGCTATCCCATATTTCTTGAATGTTCTGCTCATGGTTTTTTACCATTGTCACTGTGTAGTCTATATTCTTTTCAAGATTAAATATTTTGTCTTCATTGACTGATGTCGTGTGGTTTATTTATTTATTTATTTTTTTAGAATTTCTATCTCCCTGTTGAGGTAATATTTGCTGCCTGTATTTGCTCTCTTATATCTTCCTTCAGTTCACTGAACATTTTAATCATGTACATCCTGAAGTCCTTCTCTGTAATTTCTTCTGCTGTAGATGCCACATCATGTTGTAGATGTGGTATCTTGATTTGTTTGGGGCACTTTCTTCTCTTGTCTTTTCATGTTGCTCTTCTGTCTTCCCTTCCAGCTCTGTGGGTCTGAGGTGTTATTGTTATTACCCTCTAGGTTTGTAGTGCTCTTATAGTGTTCCAAAACCTCTCATTTGTGGGGAGGAACAATGTTAACAGATCCAAATATCAACAATATACCAACGATGAGCAATTCAGTGTTATTAAGACATTTTCAGTTTGGTCACAATGTATAGAAATGTTGGATTCAATTATTATCTAAAATATATCAGTAGTTTTGTAAAAGGGTTTACAGTTTCTGATGGTGGACAATGAATTGGGGGTGGGGCATAGGATGATATGCTAAGGAGGTAGATGTGAGGATACAGAGTTAATATATCTTAGGAAGTGTGAAAGAGAAATCCAATGAAGAAGGTTAGTAGCAAGAGACAAGACAGGAAGTAATTGTGTGTAGACAAGTATGTGGGAAAACAGTAGAGTACATAAAACAAACACACAAATGTGTTTAGAAAAATAAAGGATGTTAAAATAGTAAAAATTGAAGGGGAAAAGAAAAACAAAGGAAGAAAAAAGAAAAATAAAAAGGGCATATACAATTCATCTATGTATTATTAAGATGTTCCAGTCCTCAAAATCCTAATTCATGCAAAGTTCTTGGTTTCACGAATGTTGGGGATATGAGGGAGGGAGGATACAAGGGGGAGAAGAAAAAGAGAAAAAAAAAATTCTCGAAGGAAGAAACCAGGATTGTAGCTAGCTTTAGAGATCCATATCTTTCCTGCTTTCCTTCTCATCCAATAGGTGGGGTTGTCTATTATAAGCTGGTGTCTCTGCCCTCCGGATGGTAGAGGTAACCTGGGTGGGAAAGCTGGTCCTGGTGCCTGGAAGTGGGGAGTGGCACCTGCCAGCCCCTACAGGGAGACTGCACCTCAAGGGTTTCGGTTTGGGTCCACTCATATGACTTGAGTTCCTGGTCATATCTCCCTATCTTTCCTGAAGATTTCCCAGTTCCAGGTCTCTCCTTTAAGCTCCAAAATTTAGCACCATCTCCCTCTCCCTTAGCAGTTCCCAACTGAGGAACCTCTCACACTGGGGCTCAGGTGGGCTGTGTCCTAGTCACAATGTGAACCTGTCCCACTGAGAGCTGTTTTGTATTGGGCAGCTACTGTGCTGCTGGAGAGAGGGGGGAGTTGGAAACCAGGTACCTGGCCAGCTGGAGATCCGATCTGGGAGCAGCCCCCTCCAAATATGGCAAGGAAGCTGAGCAAAGATGGAGGCATTTGTGGGGTGGGGTGTGGGCAGCCAGGCGATGGCGTTGTGCTGAGGGTTGGTAGCAGCTGAGTGTCCTGCATGGGAGAGGAGCGATGCCTGGGTGTTCTGCAGTGCTGCTGATCCTGCTAAGGCGCTCGAGAGCCCTGTGTTGGCTAGAATTTCAGGAGTTGGGTGTCAGGAGCCAGAAGACCTCCTCACTCTGGAAATAGGTATTTAAACACAGCTTCTAAGGAAACCACGTGTTCCTGGCAGAACGGTAGAGAGGTGGAGAAGTTCTACAAGCTGGCATTGAGTCTCTGTCTGAACACAGCTGAGCATCTGTGCTGGGAGACAGGAAGAAACCAGGATTGGAAAAGGCAGAGGCATCCTACAGCCCTTTACCAATGGAAGACAATGAGATTTCATTAAAAATCTTTCCCCCAAATAAAACCTAAGCTGGATGGATTCCCTGACTGGGTTCTGTGAGACAATTAAGGAAGAAATAATACGAATTTCATGAAAATTGCTCAGAAGGTGGAGGAATCCCAACACATTTTGAGGCCAGCATTCCTTGATTCCAAAAGAAAAAAAATGTGAGAAATAAAAAATACCACAAACCAATTTCCCTCTTCAACATAGAACCAAAAATCATTGACAAAGTCCAGAAACAAATTTAACTAGAGGAATAGTAAATAAATTATATCAGTTAAAAGGATAATACACCTGACCTAAGGTAATGTATCACTTCAAAGCAAGATTGATTTAGATTTCAAATCAATCCATATAACTTGCCATATTAACAAAATTTTAAAAATCACATAATCACCTAAATAAAGCAAGAAAAATATTGGATAAGATTTGGCACCCACGCATGATTAAAAAAAAAAAACTATCAATACTCTATAAATACAAACTTTCTCAATCCAATAAAGATGATCTACAGAAAACCTACAGCTAAGATCAGACTTTGTGATAAGAGATTAAATCATTTGACTCTATGAGCAAGAATAAACTAAGGTTTGACATTTCTATTCAAAGCTATATTCACAATAAGACCAAAAATAAAAAGCGAAATTGTTTATACTAAAAGGAATTTATTTATTTTACTTATTCTTTTGTGATTTTTGCAGTTAGCGTGTAGCAAACTTCAAGAAAGCCACAAAAATAAAGTATTAGTATTAAAAAGTGAATTGAGCGTAGTTTCAGAACACAATCAATTAAAAAATATATGTAGTAGTGCTAATATAAATGAGTATTTTTAAAGCACCAATTACAGTAACATTCAAAACATAAAGCATTTGGGAAAAGTTTAACAAAATCAGTTCAAGATACTACAAAATAATGAGAAAAATTAAAAATAAAAGAGAGATTTGCCACATTCATGATGAGAAGAACACAAGAGCAACCAAAGCCCCATTAGACCTTTCTGAAGATACTGACAACCAATTCCAAAATTTATATGGACATACAAAAAAACTAGACTAGCAAACCAATCTTTGAAAAGAACAAAATTAAAAGACTTCCCTAATTTTAAGACTAACTACGATCATCATGACAAGGAGATTTGAATATATAGATGGAAGAAGAGATCAGCAGAACAGAATACAGAGTCCAGAATTATATCTACATCACATGTTCAGTTGACTTTCAGCAAGGGCAATAAAACAATTCAATGGAAAAAAAGAGTCTCTTCAACAAATGGTGCTAGAAAAATTGGTCATCTATATGGAAAAAAAATGAAACCTGATTCACCTCCTATCACCTACCTATATATATTTAACTAAATATAAAAGCTAAAAATATAAAGCTTCTAAAAAAGAGATAGGGAAATATCTTTGTGACATTCTGAGATAAGCACAGATTTCCTAAAAATGAGAAAATGCTAACCATGATTTTATATATATATATATATATATATATATATATATATATATATATATATAATGGACATTATCAAAATCAAAACTTCCTATCATCAAAAGGACACATTATGAAAATTAATAAGTAAATTATAAGCCAGAATACCCTGATGCCAAAACTGGACAAAGACATCATAAGAAGACCACATACCAGTTTCCCTCATGATCAGAGAAGCAAAAATCATTCATAAATACTAGCAACAATAAATGACCCAGTAAAAATGGGCATAAGTCTTAAACAGGAACCCTTTAAAGGTAAATAAATGGGCAATGAGGCACATAAAAAAATACTTAGCATCATTAATAATCAGAAAAATGCAAACTAAAATCACAATGAAATAGCATTATATATTCCCTAAAATGTATAAGTTAAAAATACTGAGCACTCCAAATGTCCACGAAGTTGTAGATCAGATGAAGTACCTATGCACCACAGGTGGTGATACAAAAGGACACAACCACTTTGGCAACCGTTCTGCCAATTTCTCACATAGCTAAACGTATACATGACCTATCATCCATTCCATCCCCAGGTCTTAAGATAAATAAAAATATATCTATACTAAAGAAACTGTATAAAAATGCTCACAACACCTTTATTCAAAGTTGTTCAAAAGTGAAATAATCCAGAATCTAACAAAATAAGAGGAAGCAAAGTACAGTTTATCCAAACTATGGAATATTACTCAGGAATAAAAAAGTAAAGTGACAATACTACAAAATTAATGTGCCTTAGAAACAGCACCCTGAGTGAAAAAAAAAATACAGACACAATGGGTATATACTGTGTAATTTTATTTATATGAATTTCTAACAGGTAAAACTAACCTATTGGTGAAATAAGCCATAATAATAGAGGCATTGATTGAAAGGGGCATGAAGAGTCTTTCTGGGGTGGTAGAAGTGTTTATCTTATAGAATCCATACCTGCATCAAGATAAACACTCCTACCACCCAGAAAGATTCTTCATGCCCCTTTCTACCAATGCCTCTATTATTACAGTATACACACACACACACACACACACACACACACACACACACACACAATTTGTCAAAACATATTTCAAGATCTAGGAATTACACTGTATATGACTTATAACTTACTTTTGGAATGCATTCTTAAATTTTTGTCAATTGGATTCTATCACAACCTAAGAACTAATCCAAAACATAACACCACTAATTAGATGCTACTAAAACTCAATATTGGGATTAGGCTTAGAATGCCCTGCTCTTCTTTGTCCACTTAGGACACTCTTATTAATCTTTAAAATCTAATTCCAGGGCTCACTTCCTTTAGCAAGGTGACCTCTGTTATCCATCAGTGTTGAGGGCTGAAATCAAGTCAAGATGGTGCCTGGCAGTTTGCCAGGAGGAGTGGTTTGTAAGGCAATGCCACCGAGCCATTAAGTTGGTGGGGATTCCTTATTGGCTGACTGCTGTAACTGGATGATGCTAATTGAGTCAAGCTGTGGGTAATCAGTTAGGTATATATACCGCTGTTGTTCCGTAATAAACCAGTTCCTGCTTGAACCTTCAAGTTGCTTGTCACCTCCCGGTTATTTTGCCCAGCCAGACTGCGGCACATCAGAGCTGGACATCATCCATCTCCCTACCTAAGACAAGGATTATCTTTAATATTTTAATCCTCAGTGGTGTCCTATACATGGTATATATCATATTCAATAAATATTTATTTCACATTTTAATATGAAATATTTCCTTTCACCCCCCATGCTTCTTCTTACTTGGCAGATCCATTTGAATGTCTAAATGGAATCACAGCTTACTATGTCCACAGCAGATTATTGCCAGCTTCCCCTCCTTTAAATTCTTCTTCCTCCAGCCCTCCTTCATTCAGTGAGAATCTCCAGTTCTTCATTATTTAAACCCCTCAGTTGCTCAAGTCAAAAAAGGTAGAAGTCAGCTTGATTTCTCCCTTCCTCCCACCTTTCCCGTCAGCCAGTCCACTAGCATAGCCTGCTGGTTTTTACCTCCAATACACATCTCCACCTTTCCACAACTGTCCTTCTCCAGATCTTCATCCAAACCACCATCTTCTTTTGCCAGAATTACTGCTGTCACCTCCCAGTAGAACACCTTGTCATATATTCACCCCACTGCAATCCAATAATGTGAGTCAAATCATGATTCTTACTCTTCTCAAAACTCATCAATGTTTTCCCATGACACTGAGAACAAAATCCAAATTCTACACAATGCCTACAGGGTGTCACATAACCTGTCCCCTGCCTGCTCTTTCACCTGTCAAAAGCCATCCCTTGTTCCTAGGCCACCTCTTCCTAAGCTCCAGCCAGCCTCATTTTCTGCTCCTTGTGTCTGACACCAATATACATATATATATGTGTGTGTGTGTATGTGTATATGTGTGTGTGTATATATATATTTTTTTTCTTCCAGAACTTTGTCCTTGAGATCTCTCTCTCTCTCTCTGGAGCACCCTTGGCCCTTGCTCTTCCACTCATCCTTCACATTTCAATTCCAATATCACCTCTCACTTTATCTTAAAGACTTAATGACTTACTCCTCTTTCTCCTCTCTTCCACTAGAGTATAGACTCAGTGAGTCAGGGCCTGGATTATATGGTTCACTTTGATATTCTCAAAACACAGTAAAAGTTCAAGCATGTAGAAGGCTCTCAATAAATACCTGCTGAAGGACTCAATCGACAAACACAAGCCAGGTTTCCCAGACATTTAAAATTTGCCTGGCTAGAATTTTTTAGCTTGTATTTCTCTGATTGCATCCTTCCTGATGGCCTTTATTTTTGACTTCCCTAAGTGCCTTCATGAGACAGCCGCACTCTCACTAGTGTTTCGGTATCTCTTAATTTAGTATCATCTGCAGATTTCATTAACTTATTGTTTACTGCTTGTTGAAGATCATTAATGAAGATGTTAAAAAAAGAAAAAAAGCAGCAGCATTCCCTACATACTGCAGGAGCATTTCTTATTTAGCCAATGTTGAGAGAAATTTAAAAAGCCTAAAAAATGTTTTCCTGTATATATAGGATCTATGCTACAAATGTTAAGCTAAATGTACTTCATTCAAAAATTTCATTAAGTTCAAAAATCAGGAAGGTAGGGAAAGAAGACAAATAACTACTTCATAAGAAACTAGTTGTCTAGTATGCTGACTTTCTTAGGTGATTCCGTCCCCTTTATTTGCCAGTCAGTATTTGTGAATTCGTCGACTTGCCAAAATTTATCTGTAATGCAAAAAAACAATACTCGCAGCCCTTTTTGGGGACGTTAACTGGCCTGATTTCATATGCATTTTGGTCATTCACAAGTATGTGCAGACTAGTGAGAAATCTGAATGACCTGCCTGAAGAGAAATACACAGAAAACAGAGACTATACTGAGCAGTTGACAAAAATGTTGTAACTGAGGCTCAGAGGAACCTAACACTGTATTTCCACTAGGGACTCAGTCGTCACCAGTCAGTGTTCCCATGGACCATGAATAACAAAACCGTATGCATAATGTGAGCATTACTTATGAATTGCTCCACCCAGGAAGAAATGCTTAGGTGAATATTTGAAAAATCAGAAGTTCAAAATGGAGCTGGAGTATAGACAATAAGGAAGGGTGTTCCAGGGAGAGGGAACTGTAAATACTAAGGCTTAGAGGAATGGTCAACAAACCAGAGTCTCCGGGACAAGTCCAGCCCCAGTTTTTTTTAGTGAATAAAGTTTTATCGAAACAAAGTCACATCCACTTACTTATTTATGGTCTAAGGCACAGAGGCACCAGAGTCCTGGTATATTTAAGGAATGAGAAGGAGTTTGTAGCCAATTGGTCATGTGGGAAAGGGATAGTTGAATTTAGGTAGTTGGCAGAAGCCAGATAATGAAGGGCCTCAGGCTGGGCAAAGAGTTTGCCTGGGGGAGAGTTTGGGGGTAACTGGATTCACTAGAGAAAGCAAGCATAGGAGAAAGCCTAGAAAATGAGAGGTCAGTTAGGAGGACGTGAGAGGAGATGGGGGTTTATTTCCTATGGAGACTCAAAGGGAGGGTTGAGGACAATTTGAATACAAGTCACGATAACTGAACATTTTTGTTTGGAAGAGTACGACGGTCTCTGAATCAGATAAACTGTTATAGGAAGGTGCCATTCTGTAAGAGGTTAAAGAAGGAGAGTTTTGAGAGAGGGGATGAATGAGCTCATACTTCATCTCAAAGCCCTAGAAAAGGAAGAACAAAACAACAGCAAATGTAGCAGAAGGTAAGAAATAATTAAAATCAGAGCGGAAATCAGCGAAATTGAAACAAAAGAAAGTATTGAAAAAATTAACAAAACTAAAAGTTGGTTCTTCGAAAAAATAAATAAGATCGACAGACCCTTAGCCATGCTAACGAAGAGAAGACGAGAGATAACTCAAATTACTAACGTACGGGATGAAAAAGGCAATATCACAACAGATGCTACAGAAATACAGAAGACAATTAGAAATTATTTTGAAAACCTATATTCCAATAAAATAGAAGATAGTGAAGACATCGATAAATTTCTTAAGTCATATGATTTGCCCAGACTGAGTCAGGAGGATACATACAATTTAAACAGACCAATATCAATGGATGAAATAGAAGAAGCAATCAAAAGACTACCAACCAAGAAAAGCCCAGGACCGGATGGGTATACAGCAGAGTTTTACAAAACCTTTAAAGAAGAATTAATACCAATACTTTTCAAGTTATTTCAGGAAATAGAAAAAGAGGGAGCTCTTCCAAATTCATTCTATGAGGCCAACATCACCCTGATCCCGAAACCAGACAAAGACACTTCAAAGAAAGAAAACTACAGACCAATATCTCTGATGAACCTAGATGCAAAAATCCTCAATAAAATTCTGGTGAATCGGATACAAAGGCACATCAAAAAAATTGTGCACCATGATCAAGTAGGATTCATCCCTGGGATGCAAGGATGGTTCAATATACGGAAATCAATAAATGTTATTCCACATCAATAGACTTAAAGATAAGAACCATATGATCATCTCAATAGACGCAGAAAAAGCATTCTACAAAGTACAGCATCCTTTTATGTTCAAAACATTAGAAAAACTAGGGATAACAGGAACTTTCCTCCACATTGTAAAAGCTATCTATGCTAAGCCTCAGGCTAGCATCATTCTGAATGGAGAAAAATTGAAGGCATTCCCTCTAAAATCTAGAACAAGACAGGGATGCCCTCTATCACCACTTCTGTTCAATATAGTTCTCGAAACACTGGCCAGAGCAATTAGACAGACGAAAGAAATTAAAGGCATAAAAATAGGAAAAGAAGAACTTAAATTATCACTATTTGCAGATGACATGATTCTATACCTAGAAGACCCAAAAGGGTCTACAAAAAAACTACTAGAACTAATAAATGAATTCAGCAAAGTGGCAGGATATAAAATCAACACGCATAAATCAAAGGCATTTCTGTATATCAGAGACAAAACTTCTGAAACGGAAATGAGGGAAAACACTCCATTCACAATATCCTCAAAAAAAATAAAATACTTGGGAATCAACCTAATAAAAGAGGTGAAAGATTTATACAATGAAAACTACAGAACCCTAAAAAGAGAAGTAGAAGAAGATCTTAGAAGATGGAAAAATATACCCTGTTCATGGATAGGCAGAACTAACATCATCAAAATGGCAATATTACCAAAAGCTCTCTATAGGTTTAATGCAATGCCAATCAAAATCCCAACGGCATTTCTTGTAGAAATAGATAAAGCAATCATGAAATTCATATGGAAAATAAAAGACCCAGAATAGCAAAAGCAATTCTAAGCAGGAAGTGTGAATCAGGCGGTATAGCGATACCAGATTTCAAACTATATTACAGAGCAATAGTAACAAAAACAGCATGGTACTGGTACCAAAACAGGCGGGTGGACCAATGGTACAGAATAAAGGACACAGAGACTAATCCACAAAGCTACAACTATCTTATATTTGATAAAGGCGCTAAAAGCATGCAATGGAGGAAGGATAGCATCTTCAACAAATGGTGTTGGGAAAACTGGAAATCCATATGCAACAAAATGAAACTGAATCCCCTCCTCTCACCATGCACAAAAGTTAACTCAAAGTGGATCAAGGAGCTTGATATCAAATCAGAGACTTTGTGTCTGATAGAAGAAAAAGTTGGCTCTGATCTACATATTGTGGGGTTGGGCTCCAAATTCCTTAATAGGACACCCATAGCACAAGAGTTAATAATAAGAATCAACAAATGGGACTTACTTAAACTGAAAAGTTTTTTCTCAGCAAGAGAAACAATAAGAGAGGTAAATAGGGAGCCTACATCATGAGAACACATTTTTACTCCTCACACTTCAGATAGAGCCCTAATATCCAGAGTATACAAAGAACTCAAAAAATTAGACAGTAAGACAACAAATAACCCAATCAACAAATGGGCCAAGGACCTGAACAAACACTTCTCAGAGGAGGACATACAATCAATCAACAAGTACATGAAAAAATGCTCACCATCGTTAGCAGTCAGAGAAATGCAAATCAAAACCACCCTAAGATACCATCTCACTCCAGTAAGATTGGCAGCCATTATGAAGTCAAACAACAAGTGCTGGCGAGGATGTGGGGAAAAGGGTACTCTTGTACATTCCTGGTGGGACTGCAAACTGGTGCAGCCAATTTGGAAAGCAGTATGGAGATTCCTGGGAAAGCTGGGAATGGAACCACCATTTGACCCAGCTATTGCCCTTCTTGGACTATTCCCTGAAGACCTTAAAAGAGCATACTACAGGGATACTGCCACATCGATGTTCATAGCAACACAATTCACAATTGCTAGACTTTGGAACCAACCCAGATGCCCTTCAATAGATGAATGGGTAAAAAAAAATGTGGCATTTATACACCATGGAGTATTACGCAGAACTGAAAAATTACAAAATCATGGAATTTGCAGGGAAATGGATGGCACTAGAGCAGATTATGCTTAGTGAAGCTAGCCAATCCCTAAAAAACAAATACCAAATGTCTTCTTTGATATAATGAGAGCAACTAAGAACAGAGCAGGGAGGAAGAGCAGGAAGAAAAGATTAACATTAAACAGAGATATGAGGTGGGAGGGAAAGGGAGGGAAAAGGGAAATTGCATGGAAATGGAGGGAGACCCTCATTGTTATACAAAATTACATATAAGAGGTTATGAGGGGAATGGGAAAATAAACAAGGAGAGAAATGAATTATAGTAGATGGGGTAGAGAGAGAAGATGGGAGGGGAGGGGAGGGGGATAGTAGGGGATAGGAAAGGTAGCAGAATACAACAGTTACTAATAGGGCATTATGTAAAAATGTGGATGTGTAACCGATGTGATTCTGCAATCTGTATTTGGGGTAAAAATGAGAGTTCATAACCCACTTGAATCTAATGTATGAAATACAATATATCAAGAGCTTTGTAATGTTTTGAACAACCAATAAATAAAGAAAAAATTTAAAAAAATTCTGGCAAATTTATAATAGAAAAGTAAGGCCTCTTCTTTAATAAATCACAATCTTATTGTGATGATATCTGTAAATCTATATTTATAGTTTGTATAATTTATATATATGAATATATATTTAATAAATGAAACAATGTTAAAAAAAAAGAGAGAGGGGATGAAATGGTCTTGGACATTTGGAACTTGACATGATACTGGGATCTCCAAGTGCAGACATCTGTGAGTATTTGCATATACAGATCTATAAAAACAGGCAGAGAGTTCTGGCTTGAATAATCAGATTTGGAAATCATCAACCAAAACCTTGATTATATGTTGAGAGACATGGAGAAGGATCCATCTATGGGCAACAGGCAGGCATAGGTAGTGTAAAAAGATCTAGCCAATAATTTGTAACAGTGGCTAAACATGGGAAGAGCATTTGATATCCCCGGTATCACATAGATTTGAATTCTTATCTGACAGAGCTGAGTCAAACTAGATTTATATCTTCTAACTACTTCTTAATCTAAATGAAAGATGGCTAGATCCATTCCACAACTTCACATTAGAAGTAACAGAACTCTGCAAGCTCACACCCTGCATACATGCCCAAGTCCAGGATCATATAAAATTTGATGGAGTGCTATCACACTGTGGAATTATGGTTGAGGGGAAGTAGCAAACCATGGATCATGCTATTATTCTCCTATGTTAAATGACCAAATAGTAACAAAAGACCACATAGTGATCATTTGCAGAGAGCCTTGGTATGGATTAACTTTATATAAGTGAGAAATAAACTCTTTTCTTACACCACTAAATTTTGGGGTCATTTGTTATACTATTAGTGTTAATTCCTCTTTCAATCTAAACAGCAATATAGCAGTATATTTATCATTTTTACATTTAAGTTTCCACATAAGTATACGTTTAAAGAAACAAAGGCTTCCTCTATCAACAATGTTAGAAAATTATCGATCTGATTTAATCTTTCCATTTTAAAATATGCAGATTCATACCTTTCCCAGGGCTATTCACCAAATACCTAAATGGTTACACTGATTTAGAAGCTCCCCCATGAAATCAATGGTACATATGGTGTCACTAGATGTGAACACTAAGAGAGACTAAACTGAAGTGAAATATAATGACTGTTTAATTGGATCTACCTGTCCCTACTGGGAATAAGCAAGAAAATGCTATTCTGGTCAGTAAATGTTCCATCCTTTTTCTCTTTATATATTCTAGGTTTCTGAGGTCTCCTAACTTATTTTTCAAGTTTCATCATAGATGTCAAAAAATTTTTGACTTTGGGGTTTTATGTTCTTAAACTTCAGCAGTTATTTGCAAACAGTTGAGCTCATTTAATATTCAAGACATAGCTAATCAAATGCCAACCAGGTACGTGCATGACACTGTGTTACATCCTAGGGTTATAGTGATGAATCATTCTTTCCCTCAAAGAAGAGGTCAGGCAGACACATAATGAAAAAATACAAAAGAGTGAGACTGTCAATCCATATATAAAAAACTGTAGGAGTAAAAGATAGAGCCACCACTATTTGATATTCTAGTGGTTTCATGTAATTTAATACCCTACAGGATCTTACATATCTTAAAGATTATTCATCATCTGTTAGGAATAAAACTCAGGAGAACAGTAATGAGTCTATTATTTATAATCACCCGTCAACACCTTCATATTGATGGTAACCACTAGTTCTGATGCATTTTCACTTTTAAATGGTAAAAATATCAACATTTATCTGAGGTATTTCACCAGCAAAATACAAGAGAAGACCTAAACTTTGGGGTTAACATACTTGTGGATTCTACTGGTTTCTATTACACCAGGGAGAGGTGATGAATTTCTGTACTTTGTCTATTTGGGGATGGAAAAGAATAATAGAATCTTAGAGATGGAAAGGACCTTAGAGATCATCTAATCCAACAAGATGAATAAACTTTTCTTTTTCCATTGCCAATAAACTGGAGAAATGTGATGCACACAACTCTTTTGAGTTATAGGTGGGCTGATGAATTGAGATGGCTGTGGTTCAGCTAAGACACTAGAGTTTCTCTGCACTGCAAAAAAAGCAAACTTTTTTTTTTATACACCAAAGTCAATTTAAGTTAGATGGTTTTCATCACTTTTATGAATATAAAAATCAATGTGTGGGGGGAAAGAGAAATAGATGAACTTTTACTGGGTTTCCTGTGGAGATTTTTTTTTTTTAAGAGAAATGAATGTCATTTATTGGATGTGCAATTTTTTTTTTTTGGTACCAGGGATTGAACTCAAGGACACTCAACCACTGAGTCACATCCCTAACCTTATTTTGTATTTTAGAGACAGGGTCTCACTGAGTTGCTAAGCACCTTGCCATTGCTAAGGCTGGCTTTGAACTTGCAATCCTCCTATCTCAGCCTCCTGAGCCACTGGGATTATAGGTGTGCGCTACCACACCTGGAACTGTGGAGATTTTTAGCAGGTATCAAATGTTAAAAGGTACAAATGTTACCAAAAAAAATTTCCTTCATACTCTTTTTTTTAAAGAAATTATTTCTGAAGATGACTGTGACATATTTGCAAGAAGCAAATAGAAAATGCAATTAAGAAACAAAAATTCCTCAACGGTGGATGACCAGACACTCATGAGATTATTTTTTGAGTTTTTAAACATCTAGTTCACAAGAAAAGTAGTCAAGTAGAAGCTGGCTAGAATTCCTGAGATGTTTTAAAACTTGGCTGCACATAGCACCCACCAAAGTACCTTTTGAAAAATACAGATTACCACTCCAACCACTAACCACTGATTGAGGAGGTTATGCATGAGGCTTGGGGACGCAGATTTTTTTTTTTTCAACTTTGAAGTTTCCCAAGTGATTCTCATGCACAATTAAATGTGGGATTCACAATGCAAATTAGCAAAGTTTTCAGTAATAAAAAATTATTTTCATTCTTACTTACTGGACACAAAGTTGATGATGTTTAATGTAGGAAAGAACTTTTTAATTTTATCAAAAATAATTAAAACAGTGCACACCCCAATTGTCTCCTAAAGAAAGGAATTTCCAAGATAAATGATACAGAATCAAATACTTCATTACCCCAAAACACTCCCAGCCACTCTTCCTATAGTTGGGTAGTTGACTATATTTCTGCAAAATGAAGAACTGAAAGAGTCCATCTCTGTTATATTTTGGTTGTGTGAATAATCGTTTTCATTTTTAAAATTTTAATGCCACCAACTAGAGGGTGGCCATTAGCTTTCCACGGGAGGTATGGTGGTTTGCTTTCTATCCTTTTGGGGGATGCTACTGCTTATTTTATTTTGGGTGGATTGTGCTATTTTTCTGGCCACAGGCACAATTACAAATCACCCTATAAATTGCTTTTACAACTAGAGCTCCGAGGGGGATTCAAGAAGGTTTTCTGTATGTAATTACCCAATTGGAAGTTAGCCAGATTCCCAGGACTGCAACCCTTACACTTGTGAACAGGACTATTTGATTGCTAATAATCACACCCACTCAGCATCCTGGTATTTAGAAATCCTTAGAAAGAGACTTAATGCTCCATGAAAAAAAAAATGTGGCAGATCATAAGAGGAGCCGTATTTTCATGGAGCTACCTAGGCAGGGGAGGTCCCACCAGCTGACAGTATAGCTGACTGGTATTCAAAGTCATCTGTTTTTTGCATCCAAGGTGTTTAATAATTGAATGCTGGAACAGATGTGTATTTCTTTAAATTATCTCTGAAATCATTTTTTTTTTCTGAGACATTCTACACCTTTCACCTGGCTTTATTTCTACATGTTATATGTGTCATTTTTCTTCCCTTTCAATGACATTGTTGTTAACAATACAGCTATCTGTGAGCGTGAGAATGGCCCGAGATGTCAAAATGCACTGTAATGATTTTTCACATTGAATGCATTTCATTAGTTGCAAGGGGCATCGATTGACACTGCGTGCTGTCATTTACCACTCCAATTTGTTGTTGTTGTTGTTGCTTTCTTCACAGAATAATTCTCTCCCTCTTTTACTCTGGCCATGCTTTTGGAACTGGGCATTAGTGAGATGTGGAGCTGCTTCCTCCTGGCCTATCCGGGTTCAGTAGGTTTTCTGTCCCATCGTTAAGGCATCCTGCTGTCATGCCCTCATCCTTCTCTGCTAGTTAAAAGTGAAGGTGTTTCAGCAAAACTCTTCTCTCCGTGTTGCCCTGAATAAGTTCTGATCATCCCTCATCTGAAGGGCCTTCTTTCTTCCTCTCTCTTTATCTTTATCGAGAAGCTTCCTAGAAGAACTGAGGAGTTTAAGAATGGAATGCAAGAGTCCTCCTCACAAAGTTCAAATCCTAGCTTAGACATTCACAACTTGCATGCCCTTGGACAACTTGCTCAGCCTGTCTGAACCTCTACAGACTTATCTGAAACATTAGGATACTCTTAAGAATTTAATTCACTGGGTTATAGGAAAGATTGAGTTTATAATGTTACATGCACCCTAGTCTTTCAAGTCCCTGCTGTTCTGATGAAGCCTTCTTCTACTGTTCCAGCTTGTATCTATTCCCCAAACCCATTCTGTACCATTTCATGAATAAATACTCATTTATACTTAATATGCATTATATATGCACATAAATATACGTCTACGTATTTTGTGCTGCCATGCATTTTTTATTGTAATATCTCCCTCAAGATTGAGGAACTGATTCTTAGGCTTTTGTACTGATAACAGTGCTTGGCACCTGGTACAATATTCAACTTTTTTTTTTTTGGGGGGGGGTGATACTGAGATCATAAAATTCTAAAAAGACTACTCAAGAAAAGTGAGGAAATTCTTCCAAAAAAGCAATTCTGCTCTACAATTGCAAATAAATCCCATCAGGAAGAAACAAAGTACCTGAGGAAGCCAATTCCCTGACAAGATCAGGTTTTAAAATGGAAATATTCAAAAGGTGGTAAGAGGGTTCTTCTCCAGAGGAAAGAGGCAGGCTCTGATAAGAACTAGGTCTGAAGGAAGGAAGCCACATGGGAACAGAGGCTCAAGGAAAAAACACGGGCACCAAAGAGAAGGCACTGACCAGTGTGTCCAGAACATGACGTCGACGGGAATGAGCAGCTTTCTGCTTTGGGCTGCTGGTCTAATTTGATGGATCAAAAGGAGAATATGGCTATGAAAAGTAGGGGATTTCCAAATCAAAAGGGGAGAGGCCTAGAACAGAACGAATGAGAATAGTTATCAGCTCTGAGGCCAAAGACGAAGAAGGAGGCAGCCCAGCCTCGTCATGAGGGAAGCTGGGCCTTGGGTTTGAACTTGGCTGCCCACCACTCAGAGCTCTGTGACTGAGCAACTAACTCAGCCCCTCACTGCCACAGGTTTCTGATCTATAAAACAGAGAACAAATGGCTTTCTTCCTAGCTGTGGTTTGGAAGGATTTTAAAAATAATGTGTGTTCAAATTTAGTCTGGTGGAATTGCTGAAGAAATTATAGTGGTGGTGGCAGTCATTAAGGGTGGTGATACTTATAACAGTAAAGTTGACAAGGGCATCTGGGTTCTCTAAAGGGGTCCAGGTCTGCTGCCTGGCATGAATTTCATCCTCAAGGACCAAGAGCAACTTCAAGAGGACTACACAGACAGAATCTGAAGAATCAGGACACCTGCACATACCTCTAAACCAGAGGCCAACAAATTTACTCACTTATGATTCTCAAACAACATAAGGAGAAAGGAAGCATCCATGAACAGACCAGATAGCAGGATGATTTGAAACACTTAGAAACATGGACGCTGGGATGTGCCTCAAGAAAACATCACGGCTGGTTGACTTCATTCCCAGTCCTTCCCAAAGTTATCTACTAAAGCAAGTAATTGGACCACAAGGTAAGCAATAATGAGTTCCGTTAGGGTAGAGACAGCATTGCTCTTGTCCATTGCCAACTCCCCCATGCCTGGTACACGGCAGGCACTCAAGGATCCTATTCAACACAAGTATGAGTGAGTAGATGAATAAATCAGCAAGTGAATACATACATGAGATAGGCCTGCTAGCTCTGTATTTCTATGAGTCAGTTAACAAAACAGCATATTGTCTCTGCAGGTCATGTAGAGAACAGAGAGATAAAAGGACCCTGAGGAGACTCATAAATAGAGGAACCCTATACCCAAAGGGCACCGGTTAACTGATTCATGGCAACCTACATGAACAGTCAGGTTTCAGGCCTCACTGCTCTCTCCAGACTCTATTTCACCAATATGTCCCCTAAGTCAATAACTTGGAGAAATATATGGAAGACAAATCAGCAATTTTCCTAATGATTTGGAGTTGTGAAGGCCAACGGATCCCCTAGATATTAGGACCCATGTTTACACTTATTTCTGTAGGCTGGGCCAGCAGACCACATCGGAGAGGGTGAAATGTCTTCACATAATGACAAGTTTGATTATACAAAGAGCTTCCGCAACCCTTGTTTTGTGTAGTCGTCTTGATCATGCTATAGTGGGTTGAATGATGGCAACAAAGAAGGTATTTTCATCTGGAACCTGTGGATAGGAACTTATTTGAAAAAGGGGGGTCTTGGCAGAGGTGATTAAATTAAGGATGTGGAAACAAGATTATTTTAGAGTAGGTGGGCACTAAATCCAATCAAGAGTGCTCTGAGAAGAGAAGAGAATAAGAACATGATGTAAAAGAAGCCAGAGATGGGAGTGACAGATCTCCAAGCCAAGCAACAGGAAAGATGGTCAGAAGCCACGAGAAGTGGGCAAGAGAGACATGAAACGGATCCTCCCTCAGAGCCTTATTTGAGACATCTGACCTTCAGAGGATAAATGTTTGTTGTTCTAAATCACCAAGTTTGAGGTACCTTGTGACCTTATTAGGAAACTAATACAGACACTGTTTTTCAACAAACAAGGCAAACGAAGCCCAAAGGGTAAGAATTTCCTGAAAATTCTTTCACTAGCAAACGTGTTTCCTGTGCTTATATGAACCAGGTCTTCTTCTAGACATGGGGATTCCGCAGTGCACACCACAGAGCTGGTGTGAGGGCGCTTCTGCCCTGCGGAAGGAGGGCAAGAAGTAATGAGAGCCAGTGAGCACAGGAGACAGCGAGAATTGGCCAATGGCACAGAGGAGAGAGAGCTGGCTGCAGAGCACTGGGCATGCTGTTTTATTTTATTAGGTCAAGGGAGGGGACATATGGGCAGATCTGAAAGCTGTCAGAGAACGGAGCATATGGAAATCTGGTAGAAGAGAATTTCATGTGGAGGCAAGTGGTGAGGTCCTGATGGGGAAGCCGGCTTAGTGTATTTGAGAAACGCAGGGAGTCCAGGGTGGTTTGAATAGAGTGAGCAAGGAGGAGAGAAGAGAGAGATGATGGGAGAATCACGTGGTTGGGAGGGAAGGGACAGACTTCGTGGGTCGCCACAGGTGTTGTAGTATTTTACCTTCTGCACTGTGTTAAAGAGAAGACACAGAATTCTTAGCAGAGGAAAAAAATATTATCACACGTTTAAAAGTGCCATGCTCTGGGGCCTAGGATTGTAGCTTAGTGATAGAGCATTCGACTAGCATATACAAAGCCCTAGGTTTGGATCCCTAGCACTGCAAAATAATAATAATTATTATAATAAAAGCATCTCTGATGTTGTATAAAGAATAGACACACAGAGACACACATGTGAAATGAGGACATCCATCAGGAGACTGTGACAATAATCCAGGCAAGAATTGATGGCATTTGAACTTGAGAGGTTACATTGGAGGTAGTGAGAGGTGATCAGCTTCTAGAAATGTCTGAAGATAAAACTAGCAGGAATTTTGAAAGTAAAGGATGACTTCAAGGTCCTGGGCTGAGCAACTGGAAAGATGAGATTCTATTTAGTGGAATGGAAATACAGCTAATGAGTGTCACAGCAAGAATTTACTTGAACTCAGATCCTGTATGCCCCTGTCCAGTGGTGGGTCCATTTTGTTCCCACAGGAGTAAGTTGGAGCTGTTCTAGAATTAAAACCAAACCCCAACACCAAAATCTTTACCAGGTAGAAGGCTGGATGGAGCTGCCTCTGGGAAAGGAGGCAGAGGTTGGTGCAGCCTGATCCCATGTACTGGCTGGACAAGGACAATTCCATGGGCCAAGGGCATGGTTCAAAAGACTTGGGTCCTTTCATGCTGCCCCTGGGCTGAGCAGCAACTTTGGAAGCCAGTGCTCCACATGTGGTACATTTATATGGAAGCCACGCTGGCCCTCCTGCACAGACCAGACCCTCTGGAGACCAAGTCATTCCATAGTTCTGAGCAAAACTCGGGAAATGCACCATCATTCACTTCTAAGTCAGCCTAGACGAATCACCTGCTTATTCATTCAATATGTATTTCCTGTTTGCTCCCCCAAGTATAGAGTTCTGTGCTTGGCTCTGGAAAATCACTGGAGAATAATAGTATAGACAAAACTTCCGCCCTTCAGAAACAATGATAGAAAACACTATAAATACATAAATACATTTTTTTAAAAAAGCCTTCACAAGTACAGACAGTTGGAGATGACTTAGCAAAAAGATGACTTAGCAGACACATGATTAAATTTTTTTAAAGTGGAGGGCAAACCCAGATCTTTTCTCCCCAGGAAAGCTTTGCTGAGACCCTCCACGCAGTCACATATCACCAGACTTCTTTGACCAAAGCAGCTTAAACAATGGTTCGTGACAACCAGACCTACGGCAGCACATTCTGTTCTCAGAGTCACACTCTTAGAACAAAGAAACACAGATGTGAGAGAAAGAATTCAAGGGCAGCAGCCAGAACAGAAGGATATTTGAAGACAGAAGGTAGAGCAAGACAGGCTTGGAGACGGGGGAGATGCCTGACCGTGTGAGGACGGGTTCTGCATGGGGGAGGATAACGATGCCCACTTCACAGGGCCACTGATACAATTAAATGTGATAATGTACACGAAAGCACTTTGCCGACTAGCAAGGGCTCTACAGATGCTACGCACCATTATTAAAATAGGAGGCCTGTCACCTAGAAGAGGTTTCAGATGTGTTCCGGGTGTCCCCAAGAGATGGAGGGGGCACTAAGAGCCGGAAGCATTTCTCTTAAATCCAGTTGGGCTTTCCACAGACAGAAGGGGCTGTTTTGGTTAATTGACTCCTCCAAACGGTTTGGAGTTCAGAGGCTGGCTAGCTGAACGCACTGTGGCAATGTTAAAAGGAAATTCTCCCATTTAGTGGTCTGTAAGTTGGTTGGTTGGTTTCCTTTTCTTTTTTTTTAAACAACTCTGAGGCCACCATTGTCATCTTATTTTTTCTTATTGATTCTGTATCAGATCCTTAGCCACATTCATTCCACAAAAAGATAATTCAATTCCCCCAATTAATCAGTAAAGCCACAGGTGACTCCCTCTGTGGTGACGCAGTTATAATTATGTCACTTAAACTAGTCCCCTGATAGAACTTATGATAGAAGAGTTTAGACAAATTTGTGCTAATTCCCCAAAGGCCTACAATCAAAAGCCAATAATAATAATTATATATCTCACCATACCGTGGTATATGTTTAAACCAGTGAAACTTTTAAAAAGTAGAAACAATGTAAATTATTATTAGATAACTGATAAACACCACAATGATGAAATGTTCTTGCTCGGGTAACATAATTGAGATGATAATTAGGCATAATTAGCATTATTATGAGTCAATCATATTTCAGTGAAAAGAAAACATATTTGGCTAAAAGGATATAATTTTGTTGGTGGTGCTGTACGAATTCTTTCTGGTTGAGCTAGGTCACCCATTGTATTTGCCAATCAATTATTTCAGAGATGATTGGAGGTTTCCATTTTAACAAAAGCCTATTTTAGCAAACAGCAGAGCTTTCAGAAGGCTCTCTCCTTGATGCGTCTGAAATCTTTTCACTATCTCTTGTCATTCTCTCTCTAATCCACATATCTCATGACTGCCAATGTCACAGCCAAGCCCACAACCTAAAAACAGCAGTAATAAGATGACAGAATTTAGGAGGAAAGGATCATTTTATTTTCTTTCTTGTATACTATATTTCTCTCATATATTTAGCAGGGAAGGTGGGGAACTATATTTTATCATAGAAAACAATCTTTTCTCACAGTATCCATAATTTTTAAAGTTGCATTTACTCATTAGATTGAATTCTTGTCTATGCTAAACCTCCAGGAATGGTTTATTTTTTTTTTCCCATACATCTTTTAAAAATGAATTCTTAAGATCTTAGGAGAAAAGGGTTGGGGGGAAATGTTCACAAGAGAAGCCAGATCAATTAAAAAGAAGACACGGAAATGTACTATGGGACAAGTTTCAGCAACTGCTTCATGAACGTAGAAAGGGGAGATGAGAATAAAGAGGAGACACACAAAGCTGTGATTTAAGTCCCAAGGACCTGAAAGTTATAGTGGTAAATGCCAAAGAGAGATTGAGCGTGGTGGGTTTAAAATGTAAAACAGAAAATGGTTTTCTCTAAGGAATGGGGGGAGGGGAAGTATTCAAAAATAGTCTCAAATGCACTTAAGAGAAAAAGAAGGCTCTAGAAGGGAAGCTGCTAGCAATAGTCACAGCTATAACAGTAATTGTAAAACATATTATTACATTATATATATATATATATATATATATATATATATATATATATTCATATGTGGTATGTAATAACCACACAATGACTGATTTAAATATATGTAATTACTACATATATGATATAATATCAATGATCCCAGGATTTCAGCCATCACAATGGAAAACTACATCTTTAGCTCTCTTAATAAAATCCTTATCCAGGGGCAAGGAGTAAGTAGAGTTTCCGTAAAAGGTTGTGGTAGGGAAAATAAAAATTTCATGTGAATAAAAAATAAACCTGAATTCCTCCTTGATAATCAATAATTTCCATAAAATCCTTGTGAGCCCAAAGATCCCTTCAGATATAAATTCTAATGGAGACACAGAGAATGTTTACAGTTTAAATGATCTAAAGAAATATGATAATAACATTTAAAAAATGAACTACAAGATGTTTAAAGTTAGACGATAGTAAATGCATAGCTCTTTACAACTCTCAATGCACTTATCCATAATTTATTAGGAAAATGTCAAAATGTCCTTGTCAGGAAGGTACACAGGATAATGGTACTTGTTTTTAAAAACAGTTCATGCAAGAGGCTGCAAAATGATAGTCAGGTGTTCAAGGCACACTTCCAACTCTTCCATCTAGCCACCTACTTAAATATTATGGAACATAAATCAAGGAAAGCAACAGCTAGAAATGAGTCCTTTAAATGTGCAGCCTTCCACAGTGAAATGCAGATGAGGTCTAGTGCTGTAATTGACATATTTTATCCTTGTCCTGTGGCTAAGGACTCTAAGCAACATTTTGAAACTTGTTTTGCCATCAAATCCCCCAGCTGATCACTATATTATCTCATTAGTCCAATAAAGTTAATATTTTTACTTCTATCATCTCTTGTTTTTCCAGATGTCATCTTTTCACCTTAATGACATATGAACATGAAGCTACAATGTGAACGGGAATGACTTTTAACAAGCACACTGGAATGTCTGAAAAAAGTGGCACCTGCTTCAAAGAAATTGCAAAACTGTATGAGCCCAGGTAGCAAAGTAGGATTCCATAAGGAGAATGCCTCTCCGTGTTTGAAGGATAAAATTTGGTTAGAGGCAGACTTTGGGGCATGGATGGTAGAAAACACAATAATTTAACTTTCTTGCTTTGCCTGAATGCGCAAAAATCGGTATCACGGTTGTTATTATTAATTTGGGTAAAAGCATTACTATTTCCATTGCCATAAACCTGTTAAGTAAATAATATCTCCTTATGATCAGAGGGCACTAATACATACCTCATAAAAATTGTACTTTTACTATTTTGATATTCACCCACCCACCTAACCTTCCATCTGTCCATCCATCTTGTCAATGAATTACTTTTATGTGCCAGCCACCATATTAACTACTGGTGGTGTGTTGATAAATGAGAAATACACTATACCTTCAAAAAACATAATTAATGGTGATATTTGGTTCAAGGATGAAGTCATCAACAATGATGCAAATATGAGATCTAAGAAATGAAGCTAACTATATGGTATTATATTTGTTTTAATCATTGATCTTAATATTAAAAGGTATCAAAAGATGTGGTCTGTTTAACATAAGCCATCTCTAAGTTCCCCTCCAGTACTGTGATTTGAGTCTTGTAATGTGGCATGGGTACAGACCGTATGGTATATAATTAAGTTCTTGCCCTAAACAATAATGGGTATGCTGTAAGAACATAAATTATCAAATAAAAGGTGAGGAAATAAAATATCTCAAGGAAAGCTGGTGTGGTGGCCCATGCCTGTAATCCCAGCAGCTCAGGAGGTTGAGGCAGGAGAATTGCAAGTTCAAAGCTGGCCTTAGCAAAAGCAAGGTGCTAAGCAACTTAGTGAGACCTTGTCTCTAAATAAATTACAAAATTATAGAGCTGGGGATGTGGCTTAGTGGGCAAATGCCCCTGAGTTCAATCCCCAGTACCAAGACAACAACAACAACAAAAAACTCTCAAGGGAGAGACCGCCGTTAATTGCTAGAATCCAGAAATGACCATCTAACTTTCAATACTAAATATTTCAGAAGAATTAATTGTGATTAAAGATTTGGCATTTAGTTTTTTAAAAATGAATAATAATTAATTGAATTAAAGAACTCTCACTTCTAAACTGATGCCTATATTCTCTTTTTAATTTATTTTATTTTTTAAATACATGACAGTGGAATGCATTACAATTCTTATTATCCATATAGAGCACAATTTTTCATATCTCTGTATATAATTCATGTCTTCATATATATACTTTGGATAACATTTTCTTAAGTAAAACAGAAAAAGAACTCCACATTTGACCCATTTCTCATTTCTCAAATGTTGTGGTTTAGATTGTAAATGACCCCCCCTCATGTGCTAAAAGGCTTGGTCTCCAGCTGATGATACTACCAGGGGGAGTGGTAGACTTTTAGAAGGAAAGGCCTAGTGGAGAGAAGTAAGTCCTTAAAGAGTATATTGGGACTCTGGCTCTTTCCCCTCTCTCTCTGCCATCGGGCTATCATGAGGTAACAGCCTTCTTTGCCACACGCTCAGACCACCATGATGGCCAATCCGATGAACTGAAACCTCTGAAACTGTGAGCCAAATAAATCTTTCCCCATCTAAGTTGATTTATCTCAGATATTTTGATACATCAACATAAAGGTGATAACCACAAAAGCCCATGAAATTGCACAGGCCCTCAGGTAGATGCATATCCAAAAAGCAACCAAAAATCTAAAAGTCATGACTTTGAAGAAGTATCCTGGGGCATTTCATCATTACACTGGTGGAGTTTGAAGGAGGGCCCAGGACAAATAGTGAGGCTGTACAAAAGTTGGGTGGCCAAAAAAGAGGGCTAAATTTCTACTGCATGGGCTTAGAAACTCAGAATAATGCTGCACTTCAGAGTTTAGATGTAGGTTCTCTGGGCAATGAGCATATCCAGGGAATAAAATACCCAAGGTGCCATGCCATACTTACAGAGCTCATGGCCAAATAAACCTGTGCATGAGCTCCCTTTGCAACACAGAGATGATCCCCAGCTGAAAAGGAACAAATTACTCTTAACACAGAAGAGGAGGCTGCTCAGAAGAAAGAGCTATCTCAGAAGATACTGAAGAAACCAAAACTTGTGGCATGGGAATAAGTTCAGCATAAAATAAAATGCAAATCAATGTTTTAAAAAATATCCTGGATTGACTATTTACCTTGTACCAGAAACTATGCTAGGCATTAGGGATATAAAAATTAACAAAACCATCTCTAATTAACCTCCAGGAATTCACAGCCTAGAGAAACAATAATATGAATAAAAAATACAGTTGTATGATACCTTAATGATATGTGAGTTTCTGACAAATTCTGACATGCAACCAGCTCTGCCATTTAGTAGGTATCTCCCTCATACCTTTTCCCCTACCTGTATATTTAGTGAAGTTGTTGTAAGATTGAGGTCATTTATGTAGAGCACTTTCAAGGATACTTAAATCATACTAAACACTATAATATGAATTATCTATCATTATAATTGTTATTGATGCTAATATTCATGATCTTAATAGACTATCCAATTCTAAACTGAACAGAGTAAAGGAAGTTCCTGTATCTTTTCCAGTAAAATAGATAGGTGCTTACATAAAGGGGATCTGTTAGCTCTATAAATACATACAAGCATGATTCTTACAAAGAAATGGTTGATTTTTCCAATCATTAAATCAATAGTATGTGTGGGGAAGATAAATATTTTAAGTCTAAAATCTTATTAATTCATATCTAAATAGAGGTCAACTTATATGGAAACCAAAGTGCAACTCAAAGTTAAAATTTGCTACTTTTACACACACACACAAATCAACAAAAATATGTGTATAGATTAGCTAACTGAGCTAGGTTTCAAATGGTTTCCACATCCGAGATAACAACTTCTATGTAGTTTCACAAGCCAGAGTTCTAACCACCTTGAATTAAGGAAATAACAATGCTTGGCCAATAGGATATGGCAGAAACGATGTGCCAGTGATGAGCTTAGGATTCAGGTAGCTGTAGGCTTACTCTTTCATGCCTGTTCTGAACCATAAAAAAAATAAAATACTGCCTCTGCTTAACTGCTTGTCCCAAGGGAAAGAGAAACTTATGGAATGGAATCACTCCAGGAAGATACCTCAACCCAGCCCAAACTCAATCCGGGAAGAATGCACAAGCTAGCCCATCCACAGTTGGCTCCTGAGCAAGTCCAGAAGAGATGGGCAGAACAACCCAGCAAAGCTGAGCTTAGGTCAACCAACCCCATCTCCCCACGGGGAATTGTGCTATATTAATAAATATTTTATTTATTTTTCATAAGCCATTGAATTTGGAAATACTTTATTAAACAATAAAAGTGAACTCAGATAGTCAACAATGTTTTCAATTTAAAAAACATAACATCCAACACTCAGTGGCTTAAGTTTTTTAAAATGTATTTTCACCAAACTGGAAAGGCCAATGGTGGTTCCACCTTGAGGTACAGTTTGACCTGGAGGTCCAGATGTCCTCTGAATCTTTCTACAAATTTCTTTGCATGGATCAGGCCTTTGGAGTCTTCCATAGGCCAGCTTCGTTCTCCACAAAAATCACCCTCACGGTGTAAAAATGGCTGTAGAAATTCTGCGCCTGCTTTTTGCATACTTCACTTTGCATATTTCATGTTGAAAGGGAGAGAGGGTCTTTAGGCCAGCACTCTAAACAGGAGTCCTGAGATTCTCTCTGATATTAGATCCCTGTTTCCCTAGGAACCAATGTAACCTGGAGAAGGGCTATGACTGATTCATCCTGAGTCACGAGTTCCCAACCTGAAGCTAGGAGAGTTGAAGTCATATTCACCAAATTCCACAAATTTTTTTTCTCCAATGTCAGTGACTTTTTGGTTAAGGGAAGAAGGGGAAGGAAATGTGGAAGATGCAACTCACAGCTTACACAATACACTGTCTTTTTTTGTAGGGCATTAACACATCTTTCTTGTGTTATGTCTGAGCTAGTCAAAGCCTCAGATTGTTACACCTGCTAAATATTTTTTTATTAACATCTATAAATACCTCTTATTGAATTAACTGTATACACTCAGAGGCATAAAGACGTTTTAAGATTAATAAGAGTGTAAAGAGATAAGAAAACAAAAGAAGTTAGAATACCACCATTTATTCCCCAGTAACTAGAAACAGCTTCTATTGGAAATCTCAGTGCCACCTGCTTTGCATCTGCTCCACCAACTGAGAAATGCAGGTCTGGCAAAGAGAGAAAATCCATTTTAAGTAGATCTGTGACAATACAGGGCAAGGAGGTCTTGAAATCCACCAAGGGCTTTAATCAATAAGACTGACAGCACAGAGCATGCCAGAAGCCAGGAAAGGACGAGTTTGTAAAAAAGCATTCAAGCAACAGCTCAAGCTGTAAGGTTCTGGCGACAAACTAGGGCCAGTGAGGCGGAGGCACATACCACCATTTCTCTTCTGATCTAAGAAGGGTGAGGGAGGAAAGGCTGATTAGCTCAGGGAGGGTTTAGGTTTGGTCCTTTTAGAGTCTGACTTTCCAAATCAAGGAGGAATTCTAAAACCCATTGTCTGATTTCAAAAAGTTGGGTTTGAAAAACATGACAAGCCTTTTCTTTTTTGTTACCTAATTCTCAGCTGCAAACTGAAGCTTCTAGAGTGCATGCTTCATAAAAGGCAAAGGGACTTAATTAAATTTTGCATGCCTCTTCTAAGTGGATTGCTGGGGTATACCAGGATTAATTAGTTTCGTGTTGTTAATTCAATTCAAAGGTTGCTGATAAACTAAGACCATCAAACTCCATTAGGAGAAACAAAAACTTCTTAATTATGACAACATCTTTAGGGTTGTGGATAAGTTCTATGAGCATGTTCAAGTTCCATCCTGGCTTTCTAGGACTTGTGATGGAGCCACTGCAGGGGATCAGAGAACCCTCGGTGATTAAAAGCACTTTTTCACCAAATTTTTAACTTTTCAATTTTGGTACCTTAAAAAAAAATAATCCTAGGTTTCAAAGGTTCTTTTTTGCCATTTTGAATGTAAAATTCTATTTTTAAAAACCTAACCCCTCGAAGAATTATTCCAGCTTTTCTAGAGGCATGAAAGCACAAGGTTAATGAATATATTTTTACCTAAACTCTCTGTCCCCAAAATTCATTGTACTCTTACAATTGTAGTACCAGTTCCCTGTATGTATAAAAAAAAAACAATCTTGTATCACCAAGATATGAAGTATAGAGAATGCTGGAAATAGGATCGGCTACTTGGTTGTGCAAATAACTGCTTCTCTCTTCCTCACCCCAACTTAACCCCAACTTTGAATGGAATCACACTTGATCATGCACATGTATGAATGTGCGCACGTGCGCACATGCGCAACCACACACACACACACACACACAGGCTTACCCTCTGGTTTGGATGCACAAGTATATTGCAGCTCAAGATCTAGCCAGTTTTCACTGCAGCTTGCCATGTTGAGTCCCTTTAACATCTTTTCCTAGTTAATACAAAGGATTACTCTACATCTGTAACCCTCTCTGTCTCCCCCACCCCTAGAATGGGCATACATGTACACACACACACACACACACACACACACACACGCTTGTACAAATTCCTTCTCATCCCTCAGCTCTCCGGGCTTCCCTCACCTCACTTGGGACATATTCCTTGAGTTCCAGGACTAAGTTGGATGACACTCCTATGGGCTAACTCAGCACCAATGTTAGCATGAATGAAATAATTGAAATAGTTCAATGGCCTGTTAAATATTAGTAACCCTCATTAGAATTTTTTTCCTGAATGACAGGAGTGTCTCATTCATGGTTATATCATCCAATACTGTAGCACTTGGCACATGGAAGTGATTTGATGGGTATTTTTTTTTTTTTAATGAAAGGTCAGAATAGTTGTAGAGTTAGCCCTGGAATCTCCGGGTTTGGTTCCACCCTAGGTCTCCATTAACAATTTCCTATGCTTTCCCTATTCCCCAACCTGGCATCTCTGTGGGTAGGAGAAACTCCTAGCAACTCCTCTGGCTGACTTCAGCTGCTTCCCAATGACCATTCCTCCCTTTCCCTTTCCCTTGTGAAATAATACTTAATATCCCTTTAACAGAATACTGACATGGAGTGGGGTTGGGTGAACAATTCCTATACTCCAGCTAAGCTAGCTATTGAGTAAGTTATGGACATTAAAACATAAAAGTCAATGCTGCCTGGGATTTCTGGAAACTCTTTTTAAAAGGAAAAATATATGCTTCTTCATCAATCCTTCCTCCTTCTTGCTACTTAAGATAAAGAAGTAATGGCTGGTTCTTTAATCCCTACTTTGGACCATGAAGCAAAAAGCTAAACATAAAAAGAACCCGTATTTCCTACACTTTTCTGGAATCACTGCTCAAGCGACATCACACTCTAATGCATTTCCAAATTTCTTTTATATGAGAGAAAAGAAATAGATCTCAGTATAAGACTTTGTTATTGGGGGCATTTTTAAACATAACTGCTTGACCAAATCCTAATGTCATGACCAGAACAGCAAGAGACTTTCTATATTAAAACACAGGTCTGGTGATCAGGTCCTGGTCCTCGTCCTGGGCAAGCCATAGAGCAGGTGAGGAATCCAGGTTTGGTCTGGTTACACATTTATCCCATATTTTTCCCAGGCATAATCTTTCACTGGGGAGTGGACTCACACCTTCCACCAATCTCATGTCAGCTTTAATCAGTCATTGTGCTCTGAAAGATCTCTGGACTTTTACTTCATTGTGAAATATGTTACATTTATTTAGACACATATCCTAGACTTCAAGCTCCTCCAGGGCAGGTAACATGTTGTTTGTGTGTATTCCTCTCATTACCCATTCAATAACTTAGCAAATGAATGAAAGGCTGTGTGTTTGATATTTTAATGCTAATATTATTAAGTATATTTTGAATACTACACTGAGAAAGGGAATATAGTTTTCTCATTTTATTAAAACTTTATAACAGAAAACTTCAAAATAAGAAGGCTAATTCTTCAGAGATTATTGTTTTATGGGGTGCCCAAAATAGTTCTCCCTTCATTTAGTCTCGGTCCTCTTACCCTCCTGTATTTTTCTCTGTAGCACTTTCCATGACCTGACATTTCATTGATCTATGACTGTATTTGTTTATCACTTGTCTTTTTTCTTCTGGAACATAAGCTCCATGAGAGTTTGAACTTAGTGAGTGCTTAATAAATATTTGTTGAACACATTCACTTTTCTTTGAGCATGGTCAAGTCAGAGTGCCCATCCACTAAAAATAACATCCAAAAAAATTACATGCTCAAGATGAAAGGACTTTTATGTGAATAATTATGGAAAGGTCAAAAGCCAGCCTTGCTGATCTGGGTTTGGTGACTTAAAAGACTGTCCTACCTTAGACACATTGCAGCCTACTTTTTAGCAGCAGAGACCCTGTTTCAAAATCCAATGATATACAAAACCCTGACCACCTTGTAGTAGGACAGTGACAATCCAGAGGAAGAACAACTGTTCAACATGCACAGAGGCTCAAGGTGGTCCTGCCTGGAGGCAAATGGAAACCATTGCTCTGCCAAAGGACAGAGATGAGGAGCCCTATCCTCTCAGCTCGGACCTTATCATCTCCCTGTGGCCCCTTAGGCATCTTTGGGGAAACAGGGCTTCACGAAAAGTCCTTTGAAAACCACATTATTTGACACCTCTAGGAAGACTTCCAGCTCCAACCATCATTAATCAGGTGGGATTTCCTTTCTAAAACAAGGAGGGAGGCCCAAGGAGGTGTGAGGTTCTGAGGGAAGTTGATGTACACTGATTTCAGAGAGAAGCGAGACAGGGAGCCTAACAGCAAGCATCTGTAAGCACTTAGATTATAATGGAACCAGGGGCAATAAGCAGCCTGGATTTTGAGATTGAATCAAGCTGAGAAAACCTAATTGCTTTTTTTTTTCTTTCTTTCCTTTTAAAGGAGTGGGAATTGCATGATTAATAAAAGAGAGAAAGAAAATGAAGACGTAACACAACCTAATTTTGGTAAAGTACTTAATACAGTATCTAATAAAGTCTTACTTGCAAAATGAATTCAAATTGGATTGGATTTGGATTCCAGCATTCTCGACTGGCTGAACGCTGAGGCGGGTGATGCAGGGACTGAGGATAGATGCAATGTGTCACACGACAGTGGTGTCTGGTAGCCCAGCCCCAGGAATCAATGAAGCTCTAGTGTTAGTTAACAGCTTCATTAATGATCTACATGATGAGACAAAAGAGTATCTTAATGAATGTTATTGAGAAAATGGGGAGATGCCGCGAATTCCACTCTCGACTGGGAGGTTTGCAACAAAAAAATAGATATGCAGAAACAACGGGGAAGAAGCATCTTAGAACTTGATATTTTGCAGAAGATGGTTTGCAAAATGTTCAGGAAAATGTGTTTCTCGGGTCTCATAAAATAGCATTCTTGAAGATTTGATTAAAACAAACATTCAAGTTAACCATAAAACGAAATGCTAGCCTACTCACCCAGGACAATGCCTTCCCCCAATAAAGCAAATATACAAATATATTTTTGTGTCTTTCTGTAATATTTTTTTTCTTGGAATGGTAGAGAACACTGGTATAGGGTTGGTAGAAGAAATAAAAGAGATTTAATTTTTGAAGAGATGAGGGGTGATATCAGCAGAGGGAGGTAGTATTCATAAATATCCTCTTCCCTCAGAAAATAATTTCAGGGGCCTCTAGATAATGTTCAGGTTAAAAGAAAAAAGAGATCTAGGAACTGATGATCTCAAGTTTATTACTCTTTTCCACCTTCCACCCTCAACCCAGAACTATATAAAGACAGAAGAAGTCAACATATTTAACCAGCTTTAACCAACTCCATGGTTAAAGGCATCCATTGAGGGTTTTGTTGTTGTTCTGTTTATTGGTTGGTTGGTGATTTCTGCATAGCAGGATGAAAACCAGTCCTTAACCCAGGAAGCACACATTCTGGTGGAGAAAGAGCCAAAAACATAACATCAAAAGGAACAAGTGCTCAAATCTCCCCATGACATGGGAGCCTGGGGAAAGGGAAGTCTTTATGGAGAAGAAAGCATTTCAATTTTGACTTGAAGATTAAGGAAGCATTTACACACTGTCAATCAGACAGAAGGATGATGGGGAGGGGTGTCAGGAGGAGCAAATGATTAGACCAAAATGGTAGAAGATACCAGAGTATGACTAACTTTAAGTTATTCAAACTCTTATCTTATTCATGCTGGAAATCACTGGGGAATCTGGGGTTGGAGGATATGATATTATTCTAAGCCTCCTAACAGTTTCCCTCTTCTTCCTTTATCCTCCTACCATCCAGTGTCAGCACAGCTGTCAGTTTTATCTTGTTAAAATGTAACTCAGATCATGACATTGGCTCAGAACCTCCAAAGGCTTCACATCTCAGAGAAACAGAAGTTCAGGTCCTTGATATGACAGACAGTTCCACCTGCTCTGGCTCCCAGACGCTTGCTTATTTCTTTGGCTACTGCGCTGTCCTCCTGCTCTGGCTCCCAGACGCTTGCTTATTTCTTTGGCTACTGCGCTGTCCTCTTGTCTATTCCATTCCAACCCCTGGAAAACGTCAGGTCCACCTTGGGGGTCTTTGTGTCTGCTCTTGCTCTTAATCACACTTGAATCACATTCATGTTCACAACTTAATCCTTGAGACCCTACCCTAATGCTTTTGCAGTAAGACCATCCTTAACCTTCCTATCTAAAACTTCCTCTTCCTCTCTGCAACACACTTACCCACCTTCCTTGTTTTGCTTATGAACAACACTCTCGAATAGACTGTATATCTTGAGTATTTTATTGTTTGCCTTCTCTCACTGAAAGATGAGAACTTGAGGGTAGGACTTCTTTTTTTCTCAGTATATTTTTTTCATTCAATGACAGTAATTCTGAATCTTCCCACCCACCTACAGGTCAGGATTTTTATTGTTTGTTGTTTGTTTGTTTGGTTGGTTTACTACTATGAGCCCCACAAATTCCTGCACATAGTAGATTCTAAATAAATATTTTTTGGGTGCAGTGGCACACACTGGTCATCCCAATGACTCAGGAGTCTGAGGCAGGAGGATTGCAAATTCAGAGCTAGCCTCAGCAACTTAGCAAGGACCTAACCAACTTAGTGAGAACTTGTCGCAAAATACAAGTAAGAAGGGCTGGGATATGAGTCAGTGGTAAAGCACCCCTAGGTCCAATTCCCAGTGCCAAAACAAAGGAAAGAGTAAAAAGAGTAATGAACAAAGGAAGAATAGGATGAACAAGACAACGGCAAGATCTGCTAGGAGGCTCTTGCTATCATGAGGTACCCCTAAATAAGGGCATCCTCCATGGAGGGAGAAAAGTGGTTGCTGATACCAGAGGTCCTGGGAATGCATCATCAACAGAAATTGGATTACTATGGAGATGAAGAAGCTAGCAACCATTCAGAAAAAAATGATTCCCAGCTTTTGGTTAAGGCAACAAGGTGGATGGTAATTATATTTGCCCAGATAGGGAACATGGTAGAGCCAGAAAGAAAGGGGAATACTATGGACTTGGGTTCTGACATGCTGAGTTTGAACTATCTGATGGAAATTCGGCTGGGTCTAAGAGTTGGCTGTTAGAGGCACATGTCTTGGAAAGAGAATAGGAAGTGCTCGTCTTTGTTTTCCTCCAGGGTCTTCTCTATGCAGATGAAATTCCAAACCAAGCTATTCTGGCTCCCTACAGCCAGCTCTGAGCTGCAAAAAGTAGCAAAGCCACCCAGAGCACCAATAAAGGAAAAACTGTTTTTCTCTATTCACAACACTTCTGACACCAAATGTGTGGGTTTTCCACACCAAGCAATCCTCCAGTTCTCTAAAGGGTACCACTTGGGTGTCCCTCAACTAAATTCAATTGTGATGTAAACTGCCTAGAGTTAGTGCAGACCCTACATGCTAAGGGCTCAGTCCCACAAGACTGGCCCCTCCTTTAGACAGCAATAGCAAGTCCCAGGTGTGTCACCTGTACTTCTAACCAACTCCCTATAAGTAGGGGCTTCCTGGAACGGTGGCTGCTCCTTGGGAGTTGTCTTTGGCAGGGTTACTTTTGCTTGCCTTCCCTTTGCCTGCCCTGCTAAATTCTAAAGAAAAGTCAGACCTAATGTTTAAATGTTAACTGCTAAACAGTGCTTCTTTAGATTTACAGAACCTGGAACATGTGATGACCTTCACATGATATCAGAATGTGTAGTGTCCTTCTTTATTCTATTCCCATGCATCAACTAAACAAAGCTTGTACATTGCTAGGAAGTTTAACTACAGAGAAGAAAGATGTTTGTCTAAAGAAGCACAGGAACAAGCTAGAGGAGGTCAAGGTCAACTGCAATGTTCTGGTCAATGAGAAACAAGGAGGCACGATGACGATGAAGACCCCACCTGACGTGCAGCCTTCCCGGCCATCGTCCCACCACACCATGTTTCCCTTCCTATGAAAGCCCCTCTGTTTACCTGTGTTCCCTAAGACAGTGCTCTGTGCACGTGGCACCCTCCATCTTTTCAGGGCTGGCCCTTGAATAAACCTGATTTCCTTCCCACCAACTTTCCTCTCTTGAGTACAGGTTTTGAATGGCAAGCAGACAGAGAGGTTCACCCCTCCTGGTGTCTGATGGTTTGCTCTAATGGTTCACAAAGCTCAGGGAAACATTTACATACCTTTTCTTTTTTATTATAAAGCATATATCAAAGGATACCTATGAACAGCCAAATGAAAGAGGTATATAGGGCAATGTATGCTGGAGAAGCAGAAAGCTTTAATGCCTTCTCTGGCCACATCCTGCTCCCCGCACCTCAGTGTGTTCACCAACCTGGTAGCTCTTCAAATCCCATTATGTAGGATTCTTATAGAGCTTCCATTACATAGGTATGACCGATTCGATCATTGGCCATGGGTGACTGAACTCAATCTTGGGCCCCTTTTGTCTGCCAGGAGGTGGGGGCTATGGCTGAAAATTCTGATTTGCTAATCACACGTTGGTTCCTCTGGCAATCAACCCTGGTCCTCCAAGAGTCACTTTATTAGCATAAATGAAGGAGTGATAGAAAAGAGCTTATTACGAATGATCAAACATGTTTTCCTCATCCCTCTCAATCAGAAAATTCCAAGGGTCTAGGAGTTGTGTGCCAGGAACTGGGCATGGAGACCAAATACATATTTCTTATTGTCACTGCCAGACAGGAATTCCAAGTGGTAGAGGTCAGTGAAAGCAGAAGAGGCTGAGCACATGAGTAGCAGGTGCAGACAGCAGTGGCCTACCCTCATTGGTTCACTCAGCAAGCTTTGAAGATGCAGTAAAGAGAAGACTGCTGTGCACAGGCACTCAGGCAGCCAGTAGAGAGACCCACTGGAGTGACACCCTCTTCTTGCCCTGGGAACTCAAATCTTGTCACAGAATTCTGGAACATGGTTTTGTTGAATTCCCTCATTTGGACATGCTCTAAGGTAAAGAAAACTTGGTCTTTATGGATGAGATAAATTTATAGATAGTGATATTTCTAAGAATATAATCTCAATTTTGAAAAACCAAATAAAATCTAATATAATCCTTTTAGTTGTTGATAGTTAGAATATGCCACCCCAAAAAATGCTTATTTGGCCTTAAGATTATTTTGAGATGATTATTTTGAGAAACTTCACATATAAGAAAAGTTCTGAAAACAGAGAAGTCACCCTCTTGAAAGAGAAATTTTCATCTATAAAGGAAATCTCCTTCGTAAGAGTATCTCCCTCTAAGAAAAGGATCACTAGATCACTAGAAACTCTTCTCAGTGGAGAAGTTACGACTTAAATTTGTGTAAAAAACCATTCTATTTGGTTTCTGGTGGTCTTCCTGGTTACCTCTCCATAACTGGCCTTTTCCTCACACTCTTCTTTCCTTGTTTTTTGGCGGGGGCAATGTTGTTTAAGACTGAAGTCTTAGGACAACTCTTGAGATCTATTCTTGAAATTTGCTCTTTGATATGGTTTATACAGGAATGCCCCCACAAAAGCTCATGTTTTAAGTAATGTGGCAATGTTTGGAGGTGAAATGATTGGAATATGAGAGCTGTAACCTCAGCACTGGAATAATCCATTGATAGCTGGATTACTGGGTAGTAACTGTAGGCAGGACAAAAGCTCATTTTTAAGTAATGTGGCAATGTTGGAGGTGAAATGATTGGATTATGAGAGCTGTAACCTCAGCACTGGAATAAGCCATTGATAGCTGGATGGATTACTGGGTAGTAACTGTAGGCAAGTGGGACATGGCTGGAGGAAGTAGGTTACTGGGGGTGTGGCCTTGGGGAATAAAACTATTCCTGGCACCTTCATTACTCTGCTTTTTGACTGCTCTGAGCTAACTAGCTTTCCTCCATGTCCTTCTGCTATGAAGTTCTGACCTACCTCAGGCCCAGAGCAGGGGAGTCAGCCAACCATGGACTGAGAACACTGAAACCACGAGACCAAGATAAGTTTTCCTCTTATGAATTATTCTTGTCATGTACTTTAGTCACAGCACTCAAAAGCCAACTAACACTCTTGGAGAATTTTCTCTGATTTCTGAGTATGTTCCACGTTCACAGGAGGGATACGTGTTATTAAATTTCTGCTTAATAATAATTTTGTTTTTCTTTTACTTTGTAACAGGGAGTCTCAACTAAGAACAATGGAGGACAGAGAGAAAAACAAATTTTTTCCCCTTCTGAATTAAAAATATGTTGAACAAACTATAAGAAACATATTCTCTCTAGGGGTAATGTACACACTCATATGTATATTCACATTACAGTCCATGAATTGAAAACTTTCATCCATAAGGCTCATCAAAAACCATTCCACTTTTTCTTGTATGTAATATATTTATACAAAGAGACCAAATAAATGTGCTGTAAGAAAGACTAATTTGATACTATGATTCTAGGGAAAGACATTCTACCAGTTTACTCAACACAGTGGTTCCTAGACAGAGAGTGTTATATGGAATGAAAGAATAAATGAATCGAACGAATGAATGAATGGTGTGTACTGAAATTCTCTGAAGAAGCCACATTTATATTGAAGATGAAAGAGACTGTTTGAACTTGGCTGACTACAATATTCTGATGGTGGGTAGATGGAATGCTGTAGGTTAAAAGCCAAAGGTAGGTTGGTCTGTTCCTTTAACAGCCATTTACTCTCTGAATCTGACCTAACATTCTTGTGACTGCTACACAAAATTCCTGGAATGCATCAGTAAGCTTAACACATCTCTAACCTTCACCAACCCAAAACTTAAGAATGGTATATGATAATATCTAAAACCTATAGACAAGATTTTACCACTTTGCTATAGCTTTCCGACCTGATGTCACCACTAGTATATATGGTGAATCTGTTGATTCATAACTGTTTTTGTTCCATGACTATTAGAGTTCACATAACTAACCTCTTCCATGATGGAGCATGCCATTTGGTGTTACTTGGGTCGAGATTCCCAGGTCATAGTTATTCATATTTGATTTAGAATAAAACAGAGCAGTTGTTTTATGCTGACAATGTTATGAAATATATTTGGATAAACCCCAAACATTCTTCTGTCCATTCACAGACCAACTGACAGGGATGTTGAGGCAGCATCCTCTATGACTTTCCATTATCTCTATGTGTTTTGAAACTTACATTCAGGCTTGATTTTACCCTAATGTTTTTACATGCCATAACTTTATTTTTACATGCAGTTTTCGAGCAAGGTAACTATAGTCTCAAAAGGTCATATGACTGGAAACAGATCACTGGACTGTCCACTACCTTCCAAAGATGCACTCTCTGTCACCTCCATCTCAGGTAGAAGAAACAAAAAATAGGCATAAAGGAGACATAACAGAAGGAAAAGAAAATATAATTTTAATTTGAGTTTCTGCAAATCGTTCCAGGCCTGTCATTTCCAAAGCCAGTCTCTCTCTCTGGTCTGACAATCCCAAGTTCCTGGGAAATCTGTAAATGTTAAAGTTATCATAAATTTACTTACTTATAAAAATTATCTTGTACTCTGTTAATTAGCCAATAAATAGATTAAAGGAGAGACGATATTTTAAGAAATAATTCAGGGTACTCTCCAATGTTATTTCTCTGATCAGATCACAGAACCAACATCTGTCAAGAATCCTGAGAACAGACGGATGTCATCCTCACAAACCTCCCCATGCCCACACCTCACCTTCTCTAAAAGAAGAGCCAGAAACCCCCAAACAATATTCCTCACTCTTGAAATGGCCCTTATTCTCCCTTGAGTATGTATTCTCTGCTTAAGTAAATTCATCTCTGTGCCTGTACAAGGCACACACTGAAATTCTTCTTGTCAGGTAAATCAAGGACCCCACTTATCCTGAGCTGGGTTCCCCCCTCTCTGGGAACTCCTCTGCACCCTCTCCCAGTGAGAGCTATCCTAGTGTGACATTCCATCTTCTCTCGTGGTGAGTCATCCTCCTTACAGTAAGTCTTTATTACTTAAACTGTTTTGTGTAAACTATTTATTTGAAATTGCTTATTAATGATAAAGATGGGTTCAATGGCTCAGTGGGTAATATTTTCTACCTGTGAATGTTGTTTGGGGTATTTCGTGTTGGATAGAATGCACCACAATTTTTTCCAGTTAAGATTAATGGAAAATAGTTTACACTTAATGGCTTTTCACTTAATGATGGTTTTCAAAAGCAAAATCATTCAATGAAGGATAGAGGTTTCTGGTTTATCCTTCTAGTGTTTTTTTTTTTTTTTTAAATAAAAGCAAATAACTATTTCTAGTTAAGTAAAATAGTATTAACAACCTGGTCCTTGTTTTTCTGTTTTATTTTGTTTGTTTTTAATGAAAATTACCTCTTGATTCCCCCTCATGCTGCCTATCTTTTGTAGCTATTAGGTCTGACTTAAAAATTCCTGCCCATCTCCCCCAAGAGCTCCCACTTCGCTCAACAGTTTCTCCTTTGCTGGGGGCATCCGAGCAGCAGGGCAGCAATAACAGGCCTCAACACTCTCCTCTGGATTGTCTTTCTATTCTGTTTTCTCTAAGATGTCCCGCCCCCAGCTAAGCTGAGTGACAGGAAAGCCCTGCCAAGACAGAAGCCCAGACTGTCTGGAATGCTTGAACACTTAATGACTCACAGCAGGAGTCCAGCTGAATGGGGGGAAGTGGCAGGAGAGGAAGGGAGGGAGGAGGTGGAGCAAAGGGGAGGGGGGTAGAGAAAGAAAGGTGGTAAGGAGGATTTGGAAGGAGTACAAGTGGATGCATGTGCACACACACACAAACACGCACACTGGCCATACACAAAAAAATCAATGCATGGTGCTCATAAATACTTACTAGGGCAAAACCTTAGCGTCAGGCTTACACCAAGGCCCATGAGAAAGTTATAAAATTAAATTCTCATCTTTCTTACTTCTGAGCTAGATGTCAGATTCCCCCCCCCTCATTGGATCCCTAAACCAAGTCTCTTTAGTACTAAACCCATTTATTAATAAAAGGTTGGTGAGAGCCCAAAATGGAGCATCATTAGCACAAAGGCAGTATTACGTTTGCAAGCAAGCTTTCTTTCATAGGGAATATACTTTTTCTAAAAGGTCTGAGAGAAGAACTAGAACATGCTCTCACATTTAATCTGCAGTAAAATGGAAGTTAGGTGGGCTTTTGGATACAGAGATGAGAAGAGACAAATAGAAAAACAGAATACAAAATGTTACTAAAGAACAGATTCCTTCAGGGCTCATCTTACCTGGAAATTACTTTAAATAAAAACACAGAAATGGCAGGCATGGTGGCACAGGTCTGTAATCCCAGCAACTCAGGAAGCTGAGGCAGGAGGATCGCAAGTTCAAAGCCAGCCTGGGCAATTTAGCAAGATCCTGTCTCAAAATAAAACTCTATCAACTGAGCTATATTCCTAGCCCCTTAAAATAAAAATAAAAAGAGCTAGGTATTTGCTTACTAGTATAGCACTGGGTTAAATTCCCAGGTCAAAAGATGCCAAACAAACAAATAAAAAACCCACAAAACAACAACACAGAAATAAAAATTTTATTGTTACAGAGAAATCTACATTAATAGTTATATTAATGTGATTTACACATGACAAGATAGAATCTAATAGAAAAGCTTGTCAATAACAGACATTTTGCAGTCACTATTTTCCCTAATTTTTTCAACTTTGCATTATGAAAAATCTCAAATATACAAACTAATTGATGTAATTAGGTGCAATAAATATTAATTTACCCATCACCTAGATTTTATAATTATTAATATTCTTTCATACTTTCTTTGTGTGTGTGTGTGTGTGTATGTGTGTGTGTGTTTAGTTTTCTTTTTGCCAAATGACTGGAAGTTGCAGATAACATAACACTTTACCCCTAAGTACTTCAGCATGCAGTATCTAAAAATGAAGACATTTTCTTATAATTCTACATTATTGTATAATCATACTTAAGTTAATAATAATTCCATTATGATATCTATAATGCAGTGCATATTTTATTTCCCTATCAGACCCAAAACATCTTTTAAAGCTCCCCCTCCACCGCCAAAAAAAAATGAGGCCATAACTCATTTCCCATATTACATTAGTCTGTCCCTCTATCTCTTTAGTCTGGAACAGGACAAGCGTCTGTGTGTTTTTCTCAGGCCATTGACCTTTTGGAAAGATTTTGCCATTTCTTTGGTGAAATGTTTAATGTATTAATTTGTTCTCTTTTTCCTTTATTTACTACAAATCAGAAAGTTATTTCCAAATACTTGAGTAGATTCAGACCAAATAAAAAAATTAAATTAAAAAAAGAAAAAGAATTCACTGGGGGCCCAAGGAATGTCTCCAGTAAGAAATAATTCCCATGATATTGATGGAATAAGTATCAGAAGTTAAAATTTTAAGAATAGAATATTAAAAATAAAGGGGGGATGATGGATCTTTGTGTTGCCTCACAATGGATGTGTAATATTAGGCCATCCCATTATCGATGATGCAGTGCTCATCACCTAGCCACATCATCTGATTGTAACACTATGACCTTCCTTTGCAATTTAGCAATCAACCCCTGTGGTTGATCCTTTGGTTCCATTTGGATATTTTATGCCCCTACAACCTCTCACCACATGATTTTTCAAAACCATTTATAAACCTTGTCTAGATCAAGAGTTTCATTTGAGGTTTCAGAATGGTGATTGTCTAATTCTATCATTCTACATCTAGTTGTAGAATGTTGCAAGGTAAGGAGGAACTTTCACTCGACAACAAGGGAACTATAGTTCCCCAAAAACATAGAGTAATCCTTTATTATTGCTTTGATGTGTGTGTGTGTGTGTGTGTGTGCACGCACATGTGTAAGCATGTAATATGCGGGATTGAACCCTGGCGTGTTCTACATCTGAGTCACATTCCCAGCCTTGTGTTGTTTTTTGTGTTTAATCTTGAGACAGGGTCTCACTCAGCTGCCAAGGCTGGCCTCCAACTCGCCATCCTCCTCCAGCAGCCTCTAGGGTAGCTGGGATTACAGGCATGGCCCACCCTTCATTTTGCTTTATTTTTAATTGCCATGTTTCAGAGTACAGAGTTCAGGTGATCATCGCATCCAATGTTGTGAAATGATTCTCCTCTTCTCTAACTCTCTGAATGGACTTGTGCTTTTTATTTATTCAATGTTTTAAAGTCAGTTATAATTATTATTCTTTTGATGCTCAAGAAGTCCCATAGGTTGGCTCCTGAGTCCTTTTGACATGACTGTCTAGTCTTTTGAGTGCTTCTTTGTCTTCCAGCCCTAGATGTCACTTACCCACATTGTCCCCTGACCCAAATTTGGAATTAGCCATTAGTCCCATGAATTCTGGTTACTTTGAGTGGAGGATGGTATTTAGAAAACAAGATCCAGTATTAAATGTCCTCATTGCTGCTGGAGTCCTTCAGTGGTCTTGAAATTACAAATTCACAATGATGTTTTTCATATTTAAATGATAGGATTTTTATGAATGTCATTAATTTTATATTTGTATTATAATATCTTGACTTCCAGTAGCATCAGCATTTTTACTGGTTTTATACAACAATATAATAAAATAGTTTGAAAACCATAGTACCAATATTACTACAAACTACAAAATCATTGAATGTAGTTTAGGATTTCTTCATGATTGTTTTTGATTGTATAGTCTGAACTATACAATGAACCTCAGAGCATTGTGCTCAAAAGATCCCCATCTATCTGGGCCCACATTCTCTTACTCTTCCAGGTGTAAGGTGTAGGCAGTCAATACTCAGGGCTGATCAGCTCATGGCCACCCTTGCCCAGACCCATTTCAGAAGAATAAGCAGGACCCTGGTTTATTGGCCTCATCACACATGCCCCACCCCAACCACTGAGCATTAACTGGATTAATTTTAATTTTGATTATATCTTATCAAATGGCTTCCTTCCTACCTACCAAGTGGTCCAGACTTAACTATAATAGATACTGTTTCTGCAAAGAGTTCAAATGAAGCATCTCCTTATCCAACTAGGAATCCAGGAAATATGGTTGCTTTCTGGAAGTAAATATTTACAATAAACAAAAAATAAAGTAATGAAATGATCTGAAATCATTTCTTCATCAAAAAAAATTAAAGGCCAGGCATGGTGGTGCACTCCTGTAATCCCAGTGGCTCTGAAGGCTGAGGCAAGAGGATCCAGAGTTCAAAGCCAGCCTCAGCAAAAGCAAGGCTCTAAACAACTCAGTGAGACCCTGTCTCTAAATAAAATACAAAATAGGGCTGGGGATGTGGCTTCAGTGGTTGAGTCCCCTGAGTTCAATCCCCAGTACCCAACCCCACACACAAAAATTAGAAGACTAAAAAATTGGAAAAAGAGTTAGTAAGACAATCAACAAAGGAAAAGGAATAGATAATGGAGAGCCCATTTGGGAGACAGATTGGCTTCAGGGACTCGGCCCATGTGAACCAGATAGCAGACACATCCCTTCAGAGCAGATGAACAGAAAGCTGTGGAGTACATTTACCTTGATATACAGCAATATTTATTGTTCATGTGGAGATAAGGCATTTGCTTACCTACTTCTCATGCCTCATCATTTCACCCATGATCCTTAAGAAGTAAATTCACATGATACCTTCATATCTAGACAACACACAATGCTACTACTCGGTAAACCAGGAAGAGCCCAGGAGCTTGATTCATTCTCAATTTATGTCTTGATTTTGCCAGTTGTCAGCATTGGGGAATTCTTTGTTTGTGATTTGCTTTTTGTGGCTCTGGGGATTAGATCCAGTGGTGCTCTACCTCTGAACCACAGCCCCAGCCTGTCCTTCTTTTTATTTTGAGACAGGGTCTCGCAAAGTTGCTGAGGCCGGTCTTGAACTTGCCAATCTCCTGTCTCAGCCTCCTAAATAGGCAGGATTACAGACATACATCTTTGTATCCTGAGCATTGTGGTTCTGGATAAATCTTTTGATTTCCATGATCCTCATTTTCTTTAGACGTAAAATGGAAGTGACAAATACTCTGTTACCACACACCTTGTCGTGGGAATCAAAGTCAAAACAGAATAAGAATGAAGTGCCAGAGAAATAGCAGGAATTGTTCCTGGGGACACCTTTAATCCCCCCTTCTGCTCTGCACCTCCATTGGCAATCCCTCCCAGCCACCTGCCTCCCAGCCCCCCACACACAGTTCAACTCTAAGAGTTATCCTGACTTAATTGTGGGATTCTCAGTGTGCTCAAGCTGCGGACTCCATCCATATATCATCTTTGTATGTGCAGGCTGCTCCTGGTTGATGGCAGCTGTGCGCTGCTAATGGCCTGCCAAGCCTCAGAACTGCTCTGGTGTAGCAATTATTTGCATTAATCAAAGGCTTCAAGCAAATCTCCCACGTTTGGCTGACTAGTAAAAGTGTATATTCATGCTGTGCTCAAATGAGAGATTTCACAGGAAAAGGGGTATTTCAGACACATGTTGCTACCATGGTTCTCAGCTTTTGGCCAATCTCTCACTCATACAAGGTCAGTTTTACTGGAGGAAATTATCTGTAGACAAGCTTACTTAACAAAAGAGAATGTGGTAGCCTTAAGTGCACAGACGTACTTGCTAATTAATCCACTTTAGAATGCATGGATACAGGGTTGTGTCCATTCCAATTCCAGATTGGAATGTGAACTAATCAGCATTGATGGACACCTGTTTGAAGAGTTCTAGGTGGGATTTTAAATGAGTCATTGGCAGCATTGCATTGAGGTGATACCACCGACAGTGGCATGGACCCAGGGAATTGAAGCCACTTTCATCCTGAGGAAAGAGATAGCATCCATTTTTTAGAGGCTCCAATGGGACATCTCACATGACATTGCTCTGTGGCTACATGAGTATTTCCTTTCACCCTCAATGGAAAGACAACATTGAAATATTTCTTGCCAAACCAGAACTGACTTGGAAATCTCAAAGTCACTATGGAAGAGGGCTCTGGGAGCTGGTAAAGGCTCCTGTCATGCCATTGGGTTTCTCTGAAGTCAAACTAACTCTAAACTCTTTTTACCCATCTCACCCTGTATTATTCAGTTTTTCATTACTATATTAAAAAAAAAAAAAAAGACCTGAGGTAATCCACTTATCAAGAGAAAAGATTTACTGTTGCTCAATTTTGGAAGTCTCAACTGACCTCCAAGGTCAGTTGGCCCCTTTGCTTTGGGACCTGTGTTGAGAGAGAGAAGTGCAGCTGGGGTCTACTATCCCTCTTGAGGGCATGCCCCAGTGACCTAGTTTCCACCCATCAGGCTCCACCTCTTAAAGGTGCCTTTACCTCCCAACACTGTCAAGCTGGGAACTAAACCTCAAACACATAGGTCTCTGGGGAACATTCAAGATCCAAACTATAGCAAACCCAGATAGAAAAGAAAAGGGAGACTGGAAATTGCTCAGTCAGTGTGTGGTGACTTTTTCTCTCTATGCTAGAATATTAGAATAATGAGAAAGAAATTCTGAAGCAATCAAATGCTAAGAAGCCCACTACACTGAGGCAGTATTCACTGAGGAACACAGTGGGTGAGATATAGGAGAGAGCCACTCGGCCAAGCTTGACAGAATTCCTGTCCTTGAGCGGTCTCTGCTGATGTATCCTGAGTTCCTTCCCTTATCTGTAGTCAACTCAGGTTATTGCTTTAAAATTTCACCCTGTATTTTTTTTCTAAAATAAAAAGAACTTACATTTTAATGAAAGGATCATTATCATATTCAAGCATATTCTTTCCCACAGGACTTTATTCTTTGCATATTTATGATTCCGCTGGCCTAAAGCTGAAAGAAATTTACAAATAGAACAAAGGAATAGAAGGTGCTGACTTCTGAGAAGAACGTCGTAAAATGCCGTTTGCAAAGATTATATGTGGTTTGTATTGTCCACAGCCACTTGACCTTCTTCAAGCAAACATACCCAAGTCTTACTCTAGAGAATCACCTTCTTCCTCACTCTCAGTGCTTCTGTTAGAATTGATCATGAACTTGGCTCCAATGGAGTTCATGTGATTTGGACCTGTCTCAGAAAGCATCATATCCCGCTGGGCCATGATGCTCAGTTTGGAAATGGGCATGCTCCCCAACTCAGCCAATATGTGCTAGTTCAAAACTGCTGAGAAATAGAGGGATTCTTTATTGCTTTGGATTTGTACCTGGGAGGATTTAATACTAGCACAATGGGCAGCCATCATTGGAAACACAATGGGAGAGATCAGAATTCAAAAATTAAGAGAGACCTGGGTCTGTACTAAGCAACAGACTTGCAATGATAGGAACTACTATATTCTATTCTTTCACTTAAGCCCAGTTCAGTTAGGCTTTTTGCACACCTAAATAAACCATCTCAAGGAGATTCAGAACCATATTGCATATTTCATCTTCTGAAGAAGGAAATATCATTTCTTAGTCTATCCAGGCTGCTATAGCAAAATGCCATAGACTAGTTGGCTTTTAAACAACTGAAACTTATTTCTCACAGTTCTAGAATCTAGAGAGTCATGGAACCAATAGGTATGTTGTCTGGTGAGGGCCCATTTTCACAGATGGAAACTTCTAGCTGTGTTCTCACTTGGTAAAAGAGGTGGAGGGTCTCTCTCAGTCCTCTGTATAAGGACACTCAGGCCATTCATGAAGGTTCTGTCTTCATGATCTAATTACCTCCTAACACCACCACATTTGAGGTTTGGATTTTTACCTATGGATATTGAGGGGACCTAATTATTCAATCTGTAACTTATTATAATGCTTTTCCTGACTAACTGATCATTTTAAAGTTACAGAAAAGGGTTCTTCTGGTCAGGAACAGAAGGACCTACTTTCTGGTTGCACAGAACCAGTTGAGAAAGTAGACAAGTTTTTATGTCAGGGTAGGCATCCCTGGTTCTCATCTAGGAGATGACGGGTCCCAAAGGGAGGACTGCTAAGGCTCCTCCAGCTCTACAAGTCCACTGGATACATGCCCGGACAAGGAGGATTTTGAGAAAGAACGAGAAAGAAAAATGTTTTCTACCTAATAGGACACATACTCACCTGGACAGGATTTTTGTGGTTCTTTAATCATCTCTGTCAGAGACCCTAAGCCTGATGGCAAAGGGTATGGTTTAAAAATAAATAAATCAAAGAAAATACACTTTAATATGTGTACTTCTTCACCTGCTAGAGAGGTCTAATATGTGAACCAGATTAAGCTATTTTCTAATTTTCAAACCAGGCCAGCTGGGCAAAGCAACGCCGCCTTTGATAAATGAGAAGGAAAGCCTCATTAAAGAGAACCTCCATGCTCCTTCTTTCTTTTTTTCTTTCTTTCCTTTTTTTTTTTTTTTTTTTTACCATCAAGAAATTCTGCAAGCTGCAGTTAACGACTGGAACAGTCTGCAGGCTGCACTTAACAATCCACGTGGTGTTTGTGTCTGCTGAACTTGTGTATTTGCATTTAAAAGGGACTTTGGGCTAGATATAAACACTTTGATGAGATTTACAGCACAGACAAAGGACAGTTAACATTTTGATCCAGTGCACAGGAAGCTGAAAAGCCATCATTAAATTGGTAACCAATGGTATTGAAGTTCCCTTTTGAAATCACTGATTGGATGTTTGCAGGATGAGGGATCAAAACAGAAGACAGGACTAAAAGGAAAGGGGGTGGGAACACTGATCTTGTTTTCAGAATTTAAATACTTTCACTTTGTAATCATAAAAAGAGAACAAAAGGTACTTTATAGATCCACCAATCAATATACACCTGGAGGTAAAAAATGGAATGGAGAGGGGAGTCGTAGCACTTGCCTGTAGTCCCACCAGGGAGGGTGAGACTCGAGAATCATTGAGCCTAGGAGTTCAACACCAGCCAGGACAACATAAAACCCCATCTCAAAAATAAATGATGTGGAAAGAAGAAAGTAAATAAAAATTGGAATAGTACTTGGCCATCATCTGGCCACTCTGGAATGGAGATGCAGTCACACTACAGGATGCTGTGGTCAATGATGGATCACATATGCAACAGTGGTCCTATAAGATTATAATGGAGCTGAAAATTGCCTATCACTGGTGACATCAGAGCCACAGTAAGGTTCCAGAGCAATGCACGTGTCAAGTGTTTGTGGTGATGCTGGTGTAAACAAACCTACTGTGCTGCCAGATCCCCGTTGAATAAAACCTGGCACATACAGTCTGTATGGTTGATGATACTTGATAGAATGGCTGGTGATGGTTTATGCGTTTACTGCAATATGCTTTCTATTGTTATTTTAGAGTATGCTTATTTGCTTATTTGAAAAAAAAAGTTAAAGTTTAGTGTGAAATAGTATGTCACGTGTGGCTGGCAGCAGCCTCGGACACCTCATGTTCACTGTATCTCTGGAGTAAGGAAATGCCCAAGAATTTCCTCTTGGGCTGCCCTGTTCATCACAGATCTGGGAGCCTAGGTTAATATCTGTATGCACCTTAAAACCCAGGTGTGTACCAGGCCATGTCATTAATGTCTACACAATGACAAAGTCACTGAAGGACTCATTTCTCAGAACTTTGTTCCCATGGTGTAAGCAATGCATATCTGTACCTATCAGACCCCCTGCCTTCAGGACAACCACCTGGGAACAAAGGAGAATAAGTTTGAAAATATTATTTCAGCTCAGAGACTACATAATGCAAAACCTCTTCCATCTCAAATGATTCTAATGCTCACAGAGCTCCCAACCACTTGCTTAGGAAAGCCTAGAGCTTGGTCCAAGAGTAGCTGAACCTCATTTTCCTCATCTGCACAAATGAGTTGGGGTGGGGGGAGAGACTGACTCTCACTGTTTTCATTGCCATTCACAGAGCTCACCTACTTACTTCACAGAGCTTCTGCAAAGATTTGATCCTTTCTGTAAACCTGCCTCTGATTCCACCACTCTAGAGCCAGTGCCTCTTCTTTTCCTATAAGACTGTATATATCTCCTCGTACAGCCCATATCCCAAAAGCCATTAATGTCACCTCTATGGCTTTCTGTCTCTGCCAGGTCACTGCAGGCTCATTAGGGACATTGCTCCAGTCTTTGATTGTTACTGGTTGATTATCTACTGTGTGACAATAGCCTCTTAGGTACTCAGAATCCATCAGTGAATAAAGAGAATACAGGGAGGTACCTGCCCTCCAGGTGCTGACAATCTGGTGGCAGCAGAGGAGGCTGAGAGGCATAATGAAAATGACACTCTCAAAAATACAAGCCATCCTAGATCCTTAATTCTTTGTTGAATGTAAGTGAACGAATAAATCATTGTTTATTTCCTTCTCTCTAAAGGCATCAAGGACTCCTTAATGGCACAGGTTCAATAATTATAAAAATCTCATATTTGGCTGATGATCACTTTTTATATTTTTTACCTCTGTATTCAAAATGTTTAGAATCATGAGAATGTCCCTATTTAAAATTCAGTCTCAGTGTAGAGACCAAAAAAAAAAAAAAAACCCTCCACATTTCAGATTTATTGGTGTAAAGGGTATGAACGTAGAACCCTTGATCTATAAAACAATGTTCCTACTGGGAATCAGACGGCACTCAGGGTAGACTGTCTACTGCACAATATTAGCTCCTTCTTTTGATTTTTATTTAAACTTTCTTCAAAGCTTCAAATTCTTCAGTAACTTCTAGGAGTGATAATTGTATCTCTCAGGAGGTATGTCTAATGTTTAAAAAGAATCCTCAACTTCTAAGACAATGATGGGGCTGTTTATACTTGCCGCAACCACCAAGTCTATTTATCAGTAGGCTGTCGTTCCTAAATGAGTTAATATAACTACTCATAGGGCCAGAGTTATTGATGTTTAGCATATCTCGGGCCTTTTGAATTAATTTTCTCACTGGTGAGTGGCAATGAAAGACATTGAGAGCACTTCCCCCCACTTTTTTTTTTTTTTTTTTTTTTTTTGGTGCAGTGCTAAGGAATGAACACCAGACCTTGCACAGGTTTGGCAAGCACTCTACCACTAAGGCCAATCTTTGAAGCGTCATCTTTAACAGTGAATAATAGAGTTGCAATGAAAAATATCCATCTAGCCTGGGTCTCCAAAACCTAGGTCAACTCTCCCAGCTGTATTTGTTTTACTTCTTCATCACAAATCACTTAGCTTCCTTGTACCCCAGTTTTCTCATTTGTCAAATGAGACAATGAAACTGGAAAATCCATTACAATCTTGTGCAGCTCTGCTCTCCTAGGAATCTAATATTTCCATTTTATCCTTATGAGGAGTGCAAAGCCCAGATCTTCAGGCTCAGAAACCAGTATTTTTCTGGGGGGTGGGAGGAAGTCAAATTCCTCATGGGTACAGCATGGCCTGATATTGAATACCTTCTCTCAAAATCTCCACCAGCTTTCCTTAGTCATTCAAAACCAAAATAGAAAACCTAAATAAAAGGAGTACGCTTGCTATGGAAATACAACTTTATAAAAAAAATTATAATAACAACTTCAGCATATGAGCAATTACACACATCCCACTCCCTCGTTACACACACACAGCTGCAACAACAGAGACCAGACTTCTACTCCTCAACCCCACCATTGCAAATAGATTAGCTCAAGTGTAAACAGGAGAGAAAAAAAGAAGAACTGATCCACAGGTCATACAAGTGAAAAAAAATCAATACAGCTTGGTTTGAATCGTGCACATTTTGAGAATAAATTTCTGAATTCTTATTTTTTTACTGTCAACAACAGCAAGTAGTAAATGAGAGAAGCAAGATAAGAGGCATGTATAAGATCAGAAATACATTGTTGGGGGGTCATTACAGTCACCAAGGTAAGCGGCATAATGTCCAGGTTAAAGCAAGAATGGAGAAGGATTTTATGTGAAATTAAAAAAAAAGTGTATATATCATTAATTCAGTTGTTGACTAAGTACATACTCCTGGGAAGGACTTATTTGAGGAAGATTTACATTTATAACATATTGTAATAAATTGTGTTGAAATGAAACACTGAGTTATCAGTTTGGATTAGAGGACTCAGGTCTCCTGCAAAGATCTTTAGGTACAAGGGAAGATAGTAAAAAATGATGCACTAGTAAAATAAAATAAAATATAAAGGTAAGAAACAGGTAAATAGATTATGCCATTAAAAGAGACATTGAGAGTGAGTTAAAAACCAATTCATGGGGACTGAGGTTGTGACTCTGCGGTAGAGCGCTTGCCTAGCACATGTGGGGCCCTGGGTTTGATCCTCAGCACCACATAAAAATAAATAAATAACATAAAGGTATTTGTCCATCTACAACTAAAAACAAAAATAATAATAATATAAAAAAAAACCTATCCAAGGTCATGTGAAATTTCTAAGTGTGGAATAATCACACTTAGTAAGAGAACTTTTCAACCATACTGGCCCAGGTAGTTGATTGTCATACAATTCTGAGGAAAGATTGCTGAAAATCAGTTTCCCTGTTACACGGCCCTCCCTCAGACCACTCTTCAGAATTTTATCTACACTGGTCCTGCTGGTAAGGAAAACTCTGTAGCTCATAACTTCTTTGTAGCTTCTGACCCCACCAACAAGAAAACACAAAGTTACCTGGAGACTCAGGAATACCCTCAAAACTTTGTTCACTCATCAAATTTGCACAGAATTTCTAACAAGTAGGAACACTGGATCGGGTGCTAGCAGCGCAGTGGTGAAAATACCAGATGAAGTCTCCAGCTTCTGAAATTTGGCACCCTGGCTACTGGACGGAAGGTGGGGACTCACGATCCCAAGGACCCCTGCTGAAAGACTGCAAATACCTGTCAGAGGGAGTGCAAATACCTGTCAGAGGGATCGAGGCCATAGTCCCTATGGCGTTCAAGATGTGCTAACTCAAAATAAGACACCCTGGTATTTGAAAAGACCCCAGAAGCAGGAAGGTCCTCTCACTTTCACCCTTCTCCTCTGAAGCAGGTCCTAACACCCTCATTCAAAAGGTCTTCATCTGTCTCTGAAGACACAAGGTCACACAGAAGAATCCGAGCAGGCCTTGCGAGGATCCCCAAGTTTCTTACCAGTAGCTGATTGTCAAGCAATTCTGAGGAAAGATTACTGAAAATCCGTTTCCCTGTTTAATAAACAGCCTTTGTTCAGTCACATTTATCTACAACTATCCTCCCTTTATCAAACCTAGCATAAAAAACACATAACTTTTCTGATTTCCTTGGGTCTTCATTTCTGTAGGCTCCAACATCACATAAAACTTCGGTTGAAGACATTTATATACTTTTCTCTTGTTGATCTCTTTTAGGTGCAGAGCCATAAACCTAGTGAGTATGAAAAGAAACCTTTCTTCCCCTACAGAAGGAAAGTGCCAGAGGTCATTACTGTAAACAACTATTGTGCCATGTGTGACAGTGGGGAGGCCAACATGGGGGGAAATGGAGGCCTCCCACCTCAACCAACATCAACATGCCAACCACAGGAAGGAGCCTTCAGAAAGCAGATTTTCAAGCCACAGTAGGCCTTCAGAAGACTAAAGTCAAGCCAATGTCTTGCTTGTTATTTCATAAGAGAGTCCTGTCACGGGTTGAGCTGTGCCACAGATGTATTGACATCCTCACACCTTGTACATGGGAATGTGACCTCAATTGGAAATGGAGTCTCTGCAGATATAATCAGGTTAAGAAGAGGTCATTATGGTGGACCCTAGTCTGATATAATTGGTATTATTATGAAAAGGGAAATTTGGACCTAGAAATCAACACACAGAGAGGGAAGACAATGTAGGAACACAAGGGGAGAAGATAGGCACATAACAATGGAAGTTGACATTAGAGTAATGAATCTTTAAAATGCCAAAGATTTCCAGCCAACACCAAGAGCTGGAAGAGGAAAAAAAAAAAAAAAGATTTTTCCCTGCAGGCATTAACAGGACATGGCTCTGCTAACACCTGAAATTTGGACTTCTAGACTCCAGAAGTGTGATGCAATAAATTCCTTGTTATTTAAACCACCAAGTTTATGGTACTTTGTTTTAAGAGCCCTAAAGAACTAATACAAACCAGAACCATCCAGATCCTTAAATTCCTGACCTTCAGAGATTGTGTACAATAGTCTGTGTTTATTGTTTTACTAAATTTTGGTGTAATGCATCATACAACACAACATCTGAGCCATTCTCAGAGCTGATCCAGAACCAACACCTTCCTACCAAAGTCCAGTCAATCTTTCTGCTGCATCAAACTGCTGCTCATTATCTTTGGGATAAAAGAAAAGCCTCAAATATTTAGCTCAAATTGCTAATAATGGTTTTGGAGACATCAATAGAACTTTCCACCATGAAGCAACAAAGTTATGGAAAGATTGACGCCATCCAAAAGTGAAACTAATCTTAGCCTGAGTTCTTCTATATCCCTGTAGTACAGGCATCAAATCAATAAAGCTCAATGATAAAATCAACAAGATGGACATCATATTACAAAGAGCATTATTTGTAACTGTTCATTCTCTCTCCAGATATAGATGGGTAGTCAGAAGGAAGTGAGGGAATAGGTTGGATGAGCATGCAGAGAGAAAACACACAAAATCCCTAGAAAATTCCATGTGCCAGTAAGGTGGAATTATTGCTCAAATTATTGCTCTTGTTTTTTCACAATTATTTTTTTATTCTGGCTTACAAATAGGTTCTTGTTTTCTCCCTCTCGGCTTCCTTAAATTCTTAAAATTTAATGCATTTCTTTTTTTATGATGGAAAGAAGAATAATGTGTAGTCTTTTCATATTTATTCTATTTTTTATTTATTTTTGGTGCTGGAGATTGAACCCAAGGTATTGCACATGCTAAGCACGTGCTCTACCACTGACCTACACCCCCAACTTCTGTATTCAGATCATTTTTTGTTTTATGGTACCAGGGATTGAACCCAGAGGCGCTTAATGGTGAGCCACATCCCCAGCCCTTTTTTATATTTTATTAGAGACAGGGTCTCACTGAGTTGCTTAGGGCCTCACTAAATTACTGGGTTTGAACTCTCAATCCTCCTGTCTCAGCCTCCCAAGTCACTGGGATTACAGGCATGCACCACCTCACCTGGCTTCAGATCTTAAATAATGATCTACTGAGCCTCAATATTATAATTATAGAAGCCTTTTGTTTCATGTCATTAATTTATTGATTACAATTTGATCTAGATAAGATCACTTCATAATATTTGAAGTTTGAAGAAAAAAATTAAAAATAAATGTGAAATACCTTGGTCTATAGCTTCTTTCTGGGAAAGGAAATGAATGAGGTTAATTTAGCCCAGCACAGGGTCCAATGTGAGGGTGGCTGGGCACCAACACAGCATTATCTGTCATTCAGGCATTTATGAGGCCATTAATTTATATAAAGCTATTTGAAGTCTCAAATCCCAAACCTCCCACCCCTAATCAGCATCTGATTACCTGTTATATTATTTTGCATTTTTGTTAGTATAACAAAAGTCAACTCATTTCAAAAAGAAGGAAATTCCTGGAAAGTGTTAACCCTTTCTTTAACATGAAGCACTGAGTGAGTAGAGGGTGTTATTTCGTTTTTGTTCTTTGGGTCTCAGTTACCTTCCAAGGAGTTACACATGAACAGCATGCCCAGCTCATGTATTCATGAGATTCAACATTTCCACAGACATGAACTTCATGAGTTCATTTCAACACAGTAGAAATTCATATTTTTTTTTTGCAGGTTTGTTTGCATTTTAATCAAAGCACAGCAAACAGCAAATGAAAATGAGAATTTCCTTTGGACTCACCCTTTTTTTTTAAATGGCAACTATTGGCTGTGATTAAGTGAAGACAAAACTACATGCTGTGGCAGTTGAAATACTTCTGGAATTTATTAACTTCGGCATACATGCTAAGGCCAAATGAGCTTCTTTAATTTCCATAATGAAATTGTTTTTGTAAAGTTAAAAATACTGTAATGAGGCCAAAACGGTGTGCTTTCAGGGGTCTCCCATGGTGAAACAAATGAGATTTGAGCTTCTCTAATTGGGCGTACTGCAGGCTGGCTTGATATTCTCCTCAACACAGGATGTTTGTTATCCTAACAAAAAAGGGGTCTGCAGCTGTCAGCAGAGTGCTAGACAGGCTTTTCTAAAGCCAAACTACCAGGAGGAAGACTGAGCTCTCTGGCTGGGACCACCCAAAGGGAGAGATCAAGTACAGAACAGAGCTGCTCTTCCCTGATGAAGAAGTTATTCGCAAAGTAATTTGTTTACAGCTACCAAAGGAAAGCTCTGGAAACAACTGGGGAGAATTCCCACAATCCTCTGAAAGAATTTTATTTGATTAAGCAATGAATATGGATATTTTCTCTCTCTCTCTCTTTTTTTCCTCTTATGAATTAAATCTCATTACCCGTCAACACAGGCCTTTGGAGTCTTACTGCTCCAGGAGAAAACACAAAAGTTAGGCCCATTTTGTTGAGGCAGCTCTGGCAAACTCAGCTGGTGAGCCACCACTGTGGGCGCCATGGAAACAGCCCATAACCCTCTTTGAGCTTTGGAATGGTTTTGATGTAATATTGTCTTCATTTATTTTTAACCATTGCTTTCAACTACAAAGGGAAGTAAAATAGAAGGTTACAGTCAAATTAATTTTTAGCCACCAGAAGTAAGTCAGTAACTGAATTTTCCTACTTTGCAGTAGGTGTTTTACTTTGGACATAAATATTCAACAGAATCCAGAAAGATGAATAATTTTGCTGTAAACTTACACTATTTGGATACATTTGCTTGATGCTAGACAAGTGAACGATTGGTATGCTATCAAAATATATGAAAAATTAATCATGTATTCACCAAATGAATTCAAATCTCCTAAATCCAATTATTCAAAGGGATAAATATTTAAAGAATAATATAAGCTGCTATAGTAGGCTATAATTATATGTTACAATAGTAAAATGTGCTTTTCCAACAGTGTAGCTCCAAATGCTCTTTTAGTATTGTTCCAGAGAACAACATTATAAATCATCACATAGGAATTAGATGAAATAGATTTTATTATAATAAAACTTTTTTCCCTTACCTCTAATTAATAGCTTCTACATTACATTAATTTGATTGTTGTTTCTAATTTACTCAAGACATAAAACAATCCCACTTTTAATGAAACAAAAAAAGTCACTATTTTTTCTTTTCATTGGTCTTACTTTTTATTTCTATTTTTTTCAATAAGCTTTCACATATCAGTCATTTTAAGGACTCTACCCAATCCTATATTTTTAAGATGAGTCTAAACATCAATGAGACTATTTGGGAGAAATATATCATTTTAAATTTGGTAAATATAGAATTTAAGTTCAAATGAACTATTAGCTATATACACATGTTTTGCAAACAAAAGTAACAAAATAAAGTTGTAGTCCCAGAATGATAACAACACTGAAAACCACACAGGACCAATACACATGACTGTAATTATGCAGAATCTGAATTCTGGCCAGGCTCAAGGGTGTACACCTGTAATTCCAGTTACTCCAGAAATTGAGGCAGAAGGATCAAGTTTGAAGCCAGTCTAAGCAACTTAGTGAGACCCTGTCCCAATATAAAGAATAAAAGAGCTGGAGATGTAGCTCAGCCATAGAGTGTCTCAGGATTCAATCCCCAATACTTAAAAAAAATGCAAATTTTAAAATTCAAAAACAATAGCTAACCTTACTGGTCAATAGAATAAACTCTGCAATCTAAGAGATCTGGGTCTCCGCTGGAATTTCAAGTCATTCTCAATAATTGTGAGGCTCTGCATATCTCAGCCCTTTAGGCTCAGTCTCCTTATCTGTAAAGTTGGAATCACAAAAGCATCTATCTTACAGAGCTGTTATATTAGATGTGACCAGGCCCATGGACAGCGCCTGCATGTTATCAACAATCATTTAAATATGTGATAAAGAGGGAGTCACAAAGAAGATAATGGTGATGATGATGTTGACATTGAAGATTCACGTACTACAAAATTCTTTTGAATGTACTGGAAATTATTTTCTTCATGTCTGGATGCTGGAGTTTAAGAAGACAAAAAGCTAGCATGTGTATGTAAAATATTATTTTGTTGTTACATTGCTTGATTGAAATAGTATAACCAATGTGATCCTGCAATCTGTATATGTGGTAAAAATAAGAATTCATACCCCACTTGAATCAAATGTATGAAATATGATATGTCAAGATCATTGTAATGTTTTGAGCAACCAATAAAAAAAAAAGAAATACGACATTTAGATGGGAGGAAGGTAGAATGTCTCAATGATAAAGACAGGAATGGACTGAGAAGGAGGAGTTGGGAGACTCATTTCATTGGAAGAAAGAGACAAGAAGGACAATGGCATAGCCACAGACACCTCAGACACCTCAGAAGGATTTATGATGTCAACAAGGACTAGAGGCACAACTCGGCTATCAAATGACAATAATCATGGAACAGAGCATTTCAAAGAGCAGGGACAGTGTTCATATCATTGCAACTGTTCAAATTGGAACCATATGCACTTGAATTTCTTGAGACCCACAGAACAGAGGATGGGAGTATGATTTATTAATGGAAGTCTACTCAAGTGGGAGTCTTCTCATCAAACAGGCTGAAAAAAGTGTAACTTTCAAATGTTGAGAGGTTCTACAAATCCCAGCTAGATCAGTTACATTTCTGCCGATGTCAGTCAGCTTTCCATGACTGTTACGAATGAAATGCCTGAGATAATTAGCTTCTAAGGAGAAATGGTTTATTTTAGCACGCTGTTTTAGGAGTTCTAGTCCATGATCAGGCAGAGCTGTTGTGTTTAGTCCTCTGGTGGAGGTGCCCACCAGATGGCAATTGCAGGGAGTACATGGCTGAGCAGCAAAAAGAGAAAGAGTCCAAGTTTGAAAGTCCCCTTTGAAGGTACACCCTCAGTGACTTAAGGAATCCCAGTGGGCTCCACCTCCTACAGGTCTCACCACCTCCCTGGGACAAAACTTTTAACACAGGGGACATTCGGCATCTAAACTATGGTGCTCTCCTATACCAAAAGAATATTCCCTTTTGCTTTACATAATATTTGGCTACATCCTTCTTCATGATGAATAGCTCACATTCTAGCAAAAGTTGTTATATGTAAAGACAAAAACAAAAACAATTAAACTAAATTGCTTAGCAATAAATATATTACCAGGATCAATAAACAATACTCATTAATAACATTGCTCCATGTAGCGTCTCGAACTAAAAGTAACCATCCAGCATTAGAACAGAATGGCTATTTTATAGCCATTGAAATCATCTTCTAAGCTGTTGCTATCAATGGGTAATAATAATAAATTCACTTTATAGTCTCAAATCCCTTATGGTATGTGGACATCTCAATTCACTAACAGCCCATTTTCTTCTTAAATACAAAATATATGTGTATGTGTATATGTGATACTTACACTCTTAAGAAAAGAGCATTTACCCAGTTATATTTCAGAATGAATTTTCAATTGTGCAAAGCCTTTTGCAACATCTCCACTCATCTCAGACATGAATACTGTAACATGTATGGGCAGAGCTGAGGCAAATTTATCATGACAGCAACCAAATAATAAATCTGTATCTCTATAACCAGTTCCATTTCCGAATAATTTCTCTGTCGCACATTATTTTACTCTGGCAGATTGCTCCATTCTTTTTTTTTTTCCTTCCCTTTACTTTGGGGTTAAACTGCACTTTCAAATTCACATTATTTTGCAGATAGCATGTCACCTTCACTTAAGTTGTTATAGCTGGCATTTCTCTTCTCTGAGCTCAAGCAGTTAATTGACTTGCATTGACCAGCCCGCAGTGTAATCTACCACCTGATAATTGTGTTCTTCTTGGGCCACCAAAGTCTTAAGAGACAAAGAAGAAGGCTTAATTTTACAATTCTATAGTTTGAATTCTCATGATTTGATCATAATTCCTTTGATGTGCTGAAGGAGTCCATGACTGGGTGGGGTGGGATTTTTTTTGATTTTTTTTTAAGACAAATCCATCTGTGTTGTATTTAATATATGAAAACAGACCATATTATAACTAAAGCAGCCATCAAAAATTTTGGTGACAAGTAAGGGCTCTGCCTGTTTAAGGGCTGCTGGACAAATTATCTATTTATATAGGCAGGTTATTCCAAATAAAATGTTTTTTTTTTGTCATTGACATTATTAAAATAATGGAAGAACAGAAAAGCAAACATTAAGCGCTACTCAAGCAAATGTATTCTAAAATGTTCACATGCCAGGGATTTAATATTGTGAAGCTAGAACGGGAATATTTTTTTAAACCCACCAAGCCATACTAAAAGCAAATATTTCTGTTAATCCAAAAATGTTAGACCATTAAAACCTGCTAAACTTGAATTTCACAGCTATTTTAGTCTTCTGTAAATAATTACTATTTCCACTTTTCTCTAGACAATTATAATACCAGAAAATGCTAATTCATACTTATCAAGAGAAGAGAAAGCTAGAAACCAGAAACATGCCCTGTACAGTCTGTTACTTTATTTTGGGCTAAGAGACTGCAGTTTTGACAGCGGGGCCATCTGCTACTAACTTTTTTCCTCATCATGATGCCAGGCCAGTCAAAAGCAATTAAACCTGTTTTGCCATTATAATATGTAGATAATGATGATAAATTATAGCTTTAAAATGAGACTCAAATTATGCATACACTAGGTATTTTCCTTACAGCTACTGATGTAAAAGATATTCCTGTACTTGTGAAATTTTTCAGCTATTTTATTAATGATGTTAGCTCTATAATGAGCTACCTACCAGGATATTTTGCAGGCACAGAGCCTAGCAGTCATTATAAATCTATTTATATCCCAGCAAGATGTTTCAAGTGGAGAGCAGAGCCCGAACATTCTGCATTCGCTGTTGAACAAAATATATAGCACATACGGCTCCAACTTGCTATGTTTTATTATGTCACATAATCAATAAAACACATAAATACCACCAATAAAAAGTAGCAGGAAGAAAATTCTATGGCTCTGGCACAACATGGGGTTATGTGGCAGAGAGAAGATGAGGCTTAATGACTTCCAGGGACAGATACAAACCTATCATTCTTGAGGGAAGCCATACATTATCTCTGATTTTCATCAAAAATGTTTGGACTTTTTTTTCAGCATAGAAACTATAAATAAGTCAATGTTCCAAAATGATAACTAATATTAGTCTTTTAAAAAGAATGTCAGTGGGGATCGCATGTTGGACAACCGTATCATTTGTTTGTTTTGGCTTTTCAAATTTGCAGCTGATAGTACAATTATTTTTTTTCTTCAGACAATTTGGTACAATTTTATCTTCACCTTTTAATTATGTCAGAAAAGAAAGAAAGAAAATAACTGGAAAGAATCAAGAAACACAGCAAATGTCCTGAGTGTCCCACTCCCTGTTACAACTATTTAAGATGCCATCTCTCTATGGCAGGTAACCAATGTGGCTTTGCTAATGGTGAGTCACAAAACTGAAGCCCTCCTTGAATGGCTTCCTGCAATTATTTTCTCTCATAAGAAACCATTTGGCACAGTCAACATGTATTAATTATGAACATCTAACTTTCTAATTCTGATTTATCATCAAAACACAGGCTAATGATTATGGAGAGAAAGAAAGAAACAATTCTGTCAGAAAGAAAGTTAACCATATTGGAAAATGTTGTGTAATGCAGTAGTTCATTACAGCCTGTCTTTTTCATTACTCTGTAACACTCATAAATAAGTCAGGGGGTGGAGGAACATGAAAAAATGAGATACCAGTTATATTTGCCATAATGCTATATAAATGGATGTAGTCTATTGATATTTGAATAGGCCTTCTCCCAAATTATATTGGAAACAGGAATCTCAATTGCAGCTAATCATCTATGTGCAGACAAGGCATTTTTTATTATGACTTACACAAGGATCCAACTCGATTTCATATCATTCTCCCAATCATCCTTTTAAGTCCTCGCCTTAGCATCCGTGGGTATTTCTCCAGACAAATGTAAATAACAGGCACTTACCCAGGGCAGACAGATTGCCAATTCTAGAACCAACTGCATGGTTTCTTTTATTTTTTTTCACCGTGATTTATCTTGTGAAGCCTTTTGGCAATAGCAGAGTTTTACAGTAGAAAAGATGGATGGTTGTATTCTTTTATCAGGGAAATAGTTCAAATCTTAGCAAAACAATGAGATTGTTTCTCTATGTGTTTAATGCAATGTGTGTGGGAGATGAATGTATGCAAATAACAATTCAGATTTTTATTGTATCAGAAAATAGCTTTTTCAATGAACAATTTAAACATTCTAAGACTGGTCTTAGCAAGAAGAAACTGAAAAGAGCAGCCATGTAATAAGATAGGAAAATAAAATAGAAAGGAGGAGGGACTATCAAGGAAGAAAATGGAGGCAATTTCAAATAATATGAAGGGTGCAGAGTAGCACCCTCACTTCCCCAGCTCTGGGAGATGCCTGTGGATGGAGGAAGCCAGCAGAGGGCTACAAAGCTTCTCTTTGCAACTAGGTCATAAGAGGAGCAGGGAATATGATGGCAACAGCTTTGGAATCTCTCAGCTCTCAGGGTGCCTCTAGCTCCACCTGCTGTGTTATCTCACTTATTTTTCCCAGAGCCTCTATTCCTTCATCTGTCAAAAGGATAAATCCAGCTCCCTCACAGGATCCCTATGAAAACTGAAAGACATGACCCAAAAGAATATCTACTATGTCACTTGCACAGAGGTGAGGTGCTAATAAATGGTATTTGTCATGATTACCTCTTAGTTCAAGATTTATTTCAACAAATATTTTTTCCTGACTATAAAAGTTACACCTTATGATCATGGAAAATATTTCCTTTTTGTCCTCTCCGTCATAAAATATGATTTCTCCCTCTAATTAGGACATTCTCTGCACAATAAAGACCTCCACTTCTCCTGCCTCTGGGCGACCAGGACTTAAGAATCTCCAAACTTGAGCTTCTAAGCCTTCTCTGCACAGTACAATCACCTGGGGCACTTTTGAAAATCAAGAATGCTGAAGCCCCTGATTAATTTATCTGGAAGACTTCATTCCGAGATTTCTGAGAGTGACACAGGGGTTCTAATGTGCTTGGGTTTGAGCCCAGGGCTTCATCCTGTAGTGTAGGTGGAGCTGGGCTGGTGAGCAGAGGTGGGGTGAGTCAGACTTGTGTCTAAGTAGCTGGTGAGCATCAGCCCTCAACTTCAGTCCCTATTTTTAAAGAATCTCTTAAGGAGTGAAAACATTTTATACTCTGTGAGGGTGAGTGGCATTTGATATGGGGTATCTTTTAAAAACAGTCCAAAACCAGCTAACTCAATATAACATAGGCCATTTTTCCCATTTACCCTTCATCCTCATTAACAGCTGTCAATGAGTTGACATATTTTATTTCCCTTAGAAGAGAAGACAAATTTCTCCCTAAAGAGCATGTGCCCATCAAGAGGATGGCTAAGGTGTCGCGTGGACCATCAGCATCCTTTCCTTTATCCTCAAAGCTCAGGCCGTGCTCTGAGTGGGTCACATGATCTATCCCTATGTTTGATTACTTCAACTTTGACACTAGGTTGCCCTGTTTCTCCATATTTAATTGTGTTTTTTCTTTTGGCCCCCAAAATTCTGGGAATGTAATATGGTTTTTTTCTTTGTATTTAATGACAAGTGGGTAGTACTTTGTTGGAACTATATTTTTTTAAAATGCTTCCTTAACAAACCTTTTAATCAAATTCTCCTCTAGAAATTAAAAGTTGACTTGACTGAAACCAGACCCAAACCTGACTTACCTGAAAGTTATACTGTGTTCCAGAAAGTCTGTTAATTCTTAGAGGGCTCCATTCAGGGGGAGGAAGGATTAAATCACCCACCTACTCTTTCCACCAGGCTGATGAAAACACGGTGTTGTGTTACCTCCTCTGCACAGCTCGGCAGAAGCAGTTAACTGATAAACACTGACCCACCCACCAGCTCTGTTGACATTAATCAATTATGCTAGTACCAGACAAAAAATGGTGAGCAGTGGGAACATGCTGTATGAATTCCTATTGCATCAAAATAACTACATTGATTTCAATTCCATTTTACAAAGGAAAAGAAGAAAGGGAGTTTCCAGACAAAAAAGCGAGGGAGAGAAGGAACCAAGAGAGTATTTCTTGGTTATTTATTTATTTTTTTTAGACATGTTTGCCTTGGAGCATACTAATTTAGAACGCATACTTGGACCTTACCTACTCTCAATAAAGTTTTTTAAAAATGTAGAACCAATTTAAACAGGTTGGGGAAGCCTGTTGGTGTATTACTGTAGCAACAGTCATCCCCAAGATGCATCATAAGCTAATAAGTTAACTAGATACACCTTGTCCCAACCAGCCAGTATAAGGCATGAAAGTAAACTGCTATGAACCACTGGCAACTCTGCTGAGGCAGGAACGTGCAAACTGGTACACCAGGGAAGCCGATAATCCAATTTAGAAGTGCAGATTCTCATTTCAGTTTCATTGGCATGTTCATTTTGAACTAAAGGCATCTGAGCAGTAATTCTATAAACAACCAGCATTTAGAAATCAGAGGCAACAAGATTCTCTAGAGGTATCATTGCTTTTAAACCAGGCAACCTGAAATTGTGTCTGCCTGGGAGAAGTGCAGGGGAGCAGGAGGGAATCTCAGCTGGGAAAATGAGCAGCTGGCCAAAGCATACCACAAGCTGGGCATGGTTTGGGTGTCTCAATTTACCAAATATAAAAGGGGCTGCGGTTGTGGCTCAGTGGCAGAGTGCTTGCCTCGCCTCACACATGTGAGGCACTGGGCTTGATCCCCAGCACCATGTAAAAATAAACAAAATAAAGATACTGTGTCCATGTATAACACACACACACACACACACACACACCCCAAATAACAGAATTCAATTCAATAACAATTCAACAAGGATTTTCATAGCACTCACAATTGTACTAGGTACTCATTCATTTTTATATAAACTACATTTTGTAATTCAAACCACAATTTGTAATATCAGGAAAACTGACGATATAAATTAGTAAAACAAACCTTGTTTGTGGTTTTAATCACAACTCGGTCATGAAAACTTTGGAAGGTCACGTAACCTCTCTCATCCTAGTGACACCATCTCTATAATGGTGGCGAAAGTTTCATCTATGCCATGAGTTATGAGCATGCAATAGAACAGCCCGTGCATTTATCATCATTCTCAGTGGAATGCTGGCCCTGGTATTGGTAGCCACTGTCTATCCTTTGGATTCATCTATCCTTTCTTTGAATACAAAAGAAAGATTCTATTGACCATGACCATGTAGACAGTCTCCATCATAGAAAAAGAAATGCTGCAACAAAAAGAAAGACAAAAGATGGGTAACATTCTCCTTCCTGTTTTGAGGTGGAGCTCTGTAAGCAGTTAGCACCGTTGAACGACCTGAATGCCTCAGGAAGAATATAAAAATTTAAAGGGTTCTCAGAGGAGCCAAATAATAAAAACAATAGCAAGCCACTTTAATCAGCCCTTTGCCCCTGACTCTGCTTGGGCAAGGTCACCAAAGTCCCCATGGGGCAGCCCTAGACTTGTTCGTCATTCCCTCTCCATGGTGCCCTTCCTGTCCCTGGTTTCCAGGGCACCTGTTCTCCTAGTTTCCTTCCTGTATTCCTGGTCATGTTTTGGTCTCCTAACTATAAAAATTGTAAAAACCTTAAAATCTCAGTGCTGGGTCCTCTTCTCCAGCTACTGTCATCCCCTTGGTGATCTCATCCAGTCTTGAGGAATCAGATATCACAGATATGCTGAGGGCCCTCCCATCTTTATCTCCAGCTTTGACTTCCCTGACCAGTTTCCACCCTGACATCTAAAAAAGACATGCCAAAGCCAACCTTCAGGTCTTCAAGATTTGTTCTACCCCAGTCTTCTCCCCTGCGGCCAGTGGAAACTCTATCCTTTCAGTAGAAACTCCCTTGGCCCCTCTTTCTTTCACATTCCACAGCCAGTCTTTTCAAACCTTCTGTTGGCTCGACATTCAAAATATACCCAGAATCCAACTTCTGCTTCTTACCTCCACGGATACCACCTGTTGTGGTCCTAATTCCTCCTGCCTGGATAATGGCATTAACCTCCTAATGGGTCTTCCAAATTTGGCCTTTGCTCCTGCACGGTCTACTTGCATCATGATAGAGCGATCCTTTTTAAGTAGGTGAGGCCATTAGCTCCACATCTTGTTCAGATGATAAGGCCCTACGTGACCTAACTCCCATTGTCCCCTAACCTCATCTCCTTCTATTCAACCTCTAATTCAATTCCCTCTAGTCACATTGATCTCATTTCTAGAATGTTCCAGGAATGCTTTTTTTTTTTAGGACCTTACCTTAATTGTTCCCACTGGCTGTCCTCTACATGAATTAGAAGACAATGATCCATCTCCAGGTGCAGGGGATACATCCTGACTAATCTAGGTCAATCAGAGCAAGATGTTTAACTGATGACAGTCTCTGTTCCTAGGTGGTAGGCCACTCCAGTTACACTGAAGGGAAGAACTTTGAGGCCACACTTGGAAGATGACTTTCTCTCTTACTTGAACAAGAAAATTTGAAACTCAGATTACCACTAGCAGTCATCTTTCAATCACAAAAGGAAACACCTTTATTAGGACCAGATTAGAGAGACAGAAAGAAACTATGTCTTCCATGAAGTCATTAAGACCTGTTCACACCATGACCTAAACTAGCCTGCCTTATCCGTTCAGGCTGCTATAACAGAATACCAGAGACAGGGTAGCTTCTAAACAATAGAAGGTGACAGCATATTGCTGTCTAGTGAAAGCCTGCTTTCTGATTCATAGACAGCACCTTCTAACCTTGTCCCCACATGGCAGAAGGGACAAGGAGTCTTTCTTGGTGTTCTTCTACAGAGCACTAATCCCATCCCTTAACAGCTCCACCCCTATGACCTATTCATCTCTCAAAGTCTCCTCCTCTTAATACAATCACCTGGTGGGGGGGAGGGGTGTAGGGTGAGGATTTCAGCATACAAATTTGGACAGGGAGGCACAGGACAGAAATTTCACACCATAGAAAAGCCCCGTCTCTGGACTTGTAGTTCTATAACATAAGAAACACCATTAAGCTAGTTTGAGTTAGGCTTCTGTTGTATTCTAAAGATACAGGGTTAATAAAGATGTCACACATGAAAAGTGAGAGTTAGGGTTAAACCAATTATGCCTGCCAGATTCCACTAATGCTTAGACCTCGATCCCTGGCATGATTTAATATCTACATAATGGGAATATTAATTCATGTGCCATGTAGTATTTCAACAATTAAAAAAAGTTTATTGATAATAAAACACCGCATAAGCATTAATTACTTCAGATCTTCAAGTGTTTCATTATGAAGTATCAGGTAAATATTTTAAAAAGTAAAAGTTATAAAGGCCATTCAGATGGAAGAACTATTTGTCTTAGTGATTCCTTCACATTCCAAGCCCATCTCACCTGAAACACCTGCAGCTCTGTCTTGGAGATGGATGCAGATGGTGACCGGTTCTGTCCCCTCTCTGCAGCCACCATCATCCTGGCCTGAACCACCACCATATTTCAGCAAGATTATTGCAACAGCTCCCCATCTCATCTCCTGGTTTTTATCCTTGCCCTTTAAAATCTATTTTCCTCACAGAAACCAGAGAGATCTTCTGGAAACACAATTCAGATCAGGTCGCTCCTCAACAGCTCCCCAACTCCCCTGAAGTCACTATCTGGCCCTGCTCTCTCCTTAACTTTGTCTTCTCCTCCTTCTCCCCACTCATCCCTTGTTCCTTCTTGGTCATCAAGCAAGTTCCTGCCTCCTGGATCCTCTGCCTGGAATATCCTCCCCTGAGAAATCCAATTGGTTTTCTCTCTTTCTTCCCCAGTGTGTACTCAAGATAACATCTTAGCAGGGAGACCAGTCCTCATCATCCCACATAAAACACGGCAATCCACATCCCCAAAGCCCTCTACCCTTACCTTGCTTTCCTTTATAATGTCTGCCATATCATTTATTTATTACGATTTTCATTGTTATTTTTTTTCCTCCTCCAGGTAGAGGGAAAGTTCCATGAGAAGAGATAAATGATTTAAAGCACTGCTCTATCCCCAGTACCTAGAAGAGCATGAGCACATAGTTCACACTGAAGTTACCAAAGAGGCGAAGCTAAGTCAAGGCACTAGCCTGGAGCGCTGCCTCTGCTGTACCATTTATTCTAGAACCCCATCCCCAGTTCACAGCAAAAGGTTAGCTCAGCAGGTCTGGCCTGTTCAACCCTGTACTTTGCCACAGGATGGACTGGTCCATAGATCAGCCCTGGGAGGTAAACCCTGAGATAACTTGCTTGATGGAGTGTCCTGGACCTGGACCCACAGACCACAGCATCAGTGAATGTCTATTTTTTTTTTTTTTTTGGCCTGAACCCTGGCTTACACAGTATCAATTTGACCTCCCAGGCTGGTCACCAGTACTAAAGTCAGTCACACAGGTACTTTATACCTATAGGATTGACCCCCAATAAAAACCCTGGACACCAAGGCATGAGCCTCCCCGGTTAGGAATGTTTTATACATTGTCACATGTCGTTGCTGGGCGATGGAGCACTATGTGTGATTCCAGGGACAGAGGACAACTGGCAGCTCCTCTGGAATTCCCTGGATTCTGTCCTAGGTGCCCATCTCCTTTGCCAATTTTAATCTTTATCCTTTCGTGATTAAGCCATAAGCATCAGTAAAACAGCTTTCATGAGTCCTGGGAGTCCTTCTAAGAAAATGTCATACCTGAGGGTAGCCTTGGGGACACCCAGCATTTAGTCCATTGTCTAGCATACAGTAAGGAGCAATAAAGTCTGTTTGGGTGACTAAGTCAGCAAATGGTGTAGACAATGGGTTCATCAGAACTCCTTCCTGTCCACTCTCTCACTCTGCCTGTCACAGTAACACTTTTCTCTCCTGTTCTTTATTTAAAACACCAGATCTCACTGCTGTCTAATAAAACAGCAGCCCTTCTACCTGTCACTAAACATAAGAAGAGTTGGCAGAGATGTAAGATTTGGAGACCAAGACCATTTGGGTAAACAGGGCTTTGCCTCTGCAGATCGTCTTCTCTGTGTGGGAGAATTTGCTTTGCTGCCTCCATCCTGCCCTTTGACCTGGCTAGAACCAGACTAAAAAGGAATGCATCCCCCAAATTGGGCTCCAGCTTCTCCCTACTCTTCCTCATTGAATCAATAATAATGGAACCTTCTTTGTTTGCTTGGGATTTGACAGTTCAGTGATAGACAGGACAGGAAAATGGCCATGGTCTGTCTTCATTGGACTATGCTGAACTCACGTGGAATGACATGTGCATGAGTGAGATTTAATGATGGCAGACGGCCTTCAAGGTCTTGAGTGGGTTTCCCCTTGCCCACCACGTTGACATCTATCATTTTAATAGCCACCTAGGAAGAAAAAATATGGTTCTCATTAATACCCTGAGTTTGACCTTGCACTTGTCTTGAATTGAAACTCAATTGTAGCTGAGAATAAAACTATGCCTATTAAAAGAGTGGAGAATCCCTCTTTCCTGGTACTCATTTTTCCCCACAAAGTACAAAATAGGAAGAAAGTCAGGACTGAGGGGGACAAAGTTATTGTGGGACACCCATTTCTCTTTGAGGCGCTCAAATACAGGAAACTATGAGACATCCTCCCTGACTAGAAGTTAAGGTAACTTTCTTATAAAATCACTTATCTACAGGGAAAAACACATGAAAATAACCTATAATCACAATTTTCCAGAATTAAGAAAATCAAGCTTATTGATTCTGTGAGCTACCTGGCAATCTAATAAGAATTGGGCCAAGCAAGGTGCTGTCTCTTGCAACCTGAGAATCCTAAATGATAGACATCATAGACCACTTTGTTGAAGACGGACCCACCCTATAATCTGTCAAGGGAGGGTTCAACAGAGTTCCACCGATGATTATAAAAACCTCCAGTGTGTGCTGAAATCCCACGGAAGCAATCACAGTCCAGTGGTATTTGTCTTTGTACTACATGTGGGTAGAAGATAGGGTAATGTATTCATTGTTAAGTAAATGAACAGTACAAACAGAGATGAGATTTTCACTGGTTAAGTATGAAAGCCAGCAAACTTTTAAACACTCATAAGACAATTCTTTTCCTTGTGGATGGGCTGATGGAATAAGTAGCTGTTGCTTCCCGCTTCTGAATATAATAGAATTTCCTTATGAAATCTATAAATCTGGCTTTGTTTTAAAAATTTAGATCAGACTTCCCTTCGATCAAGAACAGTAAGCCCAGTTTAATGGTTACGAGAATAAATTGAGTTTTAAGACAGAACAGAATACATCCTGGGTCTTACATAATATTTTCATTATTCTTTTCCAAAAATTGTAGACTTTGATATACTTATGTTTACAAAATACTTATTAAACATGTATCCTGGGTATATCAAAGTGTGATATCTTTTGAGCCACATAATCCCTACTCCAATGAGTTTCCAACTTAATTTTAGCATTGACAGATCCATGGAAAACAAAGTTAAAAAGCAAAGCAGCAATGAGCCACACACCCAGTCCCCCTACCTTTGAGTCATGAGAAAATTAAAAATAGATCTGTATGAGTAGACAGCCATACCATATCAATGTTAGAGAAAAGCCATCTTGGAAGACAGAGGAGAGAGCCTAAAAAGGCTTCCCAGGGCAGGTTTCAACTAACATGGAATTTGTCAGAAAAGCGTGATTTGATACGGTGAGAACTGCAAGCACAAAACCAAATGCAGAATGTTTTCTTTGATATAAGGAAGCTGATTTCATAGTGGGGTGGGGGGAGAGCATGGGAGGATTAGATGAACTCTAGATAGGGCAGAGGGGTGGGAGGGGAAGGGAGGGGGCAGGGGGTTATTAATGATGGTGGAATGAATAATACCTGTATTATCCAAAGTACAGGTATGAAGACACGAATTAATGTGAATATACTGTGTATACAACAAGAGATATGAAAAATTGTGCTCTATATGTGTAATAAGAATTGTAATGCATTCCACTGTCATATATAAATTTTAAAAAATTAGGAAAACTCATTTCTCCAAGGGGGGAGGCAAGTGGCGAATGTGCCTGCGTGTGGGACACATGAGGATGGAGACTGAGGCGAGGCTGGGCTAGTGGCTTGAACAAGCTTTACCTGAAATGCTTGGGACCAGAGTGTTCCAGGTGTTGGATTTTTTTTTTAAAGAATTTGGAATATTTGCATAAATGTAATGCAATATGAATATCAAGGGAATAGGACACAAGTTGAAATACAAATTTTATTTATGTTTCACATATACCTTGTGCCCATAGCTGAAGGTAATTCTTTACAGCCTTTTTATCATATTGCGTTTTCACTGTGACCCATTCAAGGGAGGTCAGGTGTGGAACTTTCTACTTGTAGCATCATTGTTGGTACTGAAAACATCCCAGAGTTTGGAGCATTTAACATTGTGGATATCTGGCTCATAGATGTTCAACCTGTACTTTAACTTGAAGGTAATAAATGACAGTAGGGACAGCATGATCTGGTATGCATTTTATAAAGGTCATTCTGGCAATTATGTCAAAAATAGGTTGGAGGGAGAAGAAACCAGGAGAAAGACCCATATTTCACTCATCCCAAAGCCTGTCTGTCGACTCTGTTGAACAATTAATGGTTGCTGGAGCTTGATTCCTCAGACAGAAGTTGTGAACTCCTGATCCTGGGACAGATCCAAACTCCAGCCATGCTGGGCACAGCCAGATTTGTTTATTTCTGTCTTCATTTGACCCAAAGCTTAAAATGAAGGAATTCTCCATAAGAAACTAGATTTTCCCTTTCTCTGAAAAATCAGAGCCAGCAAAACTGGCCCACAGTTCCAACCAACGTTGAGTAGTGGACAAAACCCTGAACGTGAGGCATCAATAACTGATTTCCACAGCCACACTATTTCTACTGCCACTGGAGTCAAAGCCAAGTGTCTCAGCCACAGTTGTGGGCACACTGCTTATGCTTGCTCATGATGGAGCACACTGCTGTGGGACTTATGTAGCAACCAAAAACAAGGAAGTCAGAGGCAGACTGAGAGCAGCTCACTTCCAGAAAAACAGGAGACAGCATATTTCTTTGCAGAAATGATTAGTAGTCTATGTTTTTAGTGCAAATACGCTGTCTTTATTGGAAGAACACAGCTTCGGATGCTCTTTTGCTTACACCACACTACCACACTCCTCTATGTTAATCTGTTTTGCATTTGAATTTCCAATCGCAAAGGGGCAGTTGAGGGTGGGCCTTCCTGAGAAGTTGATAACTGAGCTGAGACCTATGGCATGAACAGAAGCTAGATTTATAAAACCTTCTGTTACTATATGGGAATAGCAACTTGGGCCATTCACCAAGATTTCTGAATCTACTTGTATTTTCCTTCCGTAAATGGATTCTAGTGTGCTAAGGGTTGGGGGACGCTGAAAAGATGGGAACTGGAATAAGTCACATATTCATACAACAAGTATTTATTAATCACTTACCCTATTCTTGGCATTCTTCTAGGTTTGGGGAAGCATGGTGCTGATCAAGATAGCTACGTACTAAAGTTTTTGTAATAGCAAAGGAGATCCATTACAGTGAAATGTAAGTGGTCTATGAGTAGAGGTTGGTGTACCAGTTAGAACACACGCAGGGCACTGTGTCAAACAGGAATGCTTTCAGTTGATTGACAGTCAGAGAAGGTTTGACTGATTGTCTTAAACAAATGGGTTAATGGCTCCAGGGAGAATAAATGAATCCAGTAGCCTCAGAATCTGCTGACAAAGAGACAGTTCAGAATCTTGTGAAGATGACATCAGAGGGTGCTGAAGTGATATGGACCGAAATGGCTGTATGCATGGGTAAGGTGACAGGTATTGTAAGTCACTCTTAGGAATTTGGGATATAAAGGAGAAGAGGGAAAAGAGCTGAAAGTGATATATAGGATCAAGGAAGAATTTTTTTTTTTTTACTAGAATTGAGCATATCTAATACCAGTAGGATCAGTACTAATCAGAACTCGTTTGCAAATGACAAACCTAATCTAAATCCACTGAAGGAAAGAAGATGCCGTCAGGACTCGGTCACTCCAGAGGTGGACCCAGCATGCTCCAGGGACCCAGCATGTCTCCAGGAGGCCTCTCTTGACCTGCTCAGTGCTGCTCTCAGACTGGCTCTCATCAAGTGCTGGAAAAAAGTGGTGAAAAGCAGCCACGGTTTAGGACCTCTGGTGGACGGGTCTACAGAGTCCAAGGATCAAGGATGGTTCAGCCTGAAGACTGGGAGGTGGACAGGGTCAACTTCACCCAAAGAACATGGATATGGACCAAGAGTGGACATGGTTTAAGAGCCATCTGGCTCCCCACCAGGGGAGAGGGTGCTGCTATCAGATGTGAGGCTGAGAAACAGAAGGGAAGCAAAAACATCACTAGGGTGATGGGATTGGCAGATCTTTACACACGAGAGGCCACTGAGAGGGCTGATAGAGGACAACAAAAAAAGACGACTAAGGTGATTTTGAACTTTAGAGACTGGCCAAGGGAGTGACAGTAAAGCTATATAGCGAGATGCTTGAATAAGGAAAAAGTGAATGCTAATAGTTCACAAATCATATGATTCAATGTCCTTTTAGGGCACTTCAATTTAACATTCTATAATAGTAGGACAAAATTATTGGAGTCTTAGAGAATAGACAGGAATGGGGTACATTCAAGGAGGGGTCCATGATAACCAAAGGCTGCACAGGAAGAGGTCAGGATCTTGGGGGTACCAGTATCACCCAGAGAATGTTGCTGTACCTGAATGTCAATATTCATGACTCATGGCTTTTATTTAAGTGGTCACTGAACCCCAGAAATACCGATTCAAAATTGAAAGGACTGTCCAAACCACAGGTTAACATTTTATGAAAAGAACATGAGAAGGGGTTCAGTACATAAAGGGAGCCACGGCCTCCACGAGTACAAGAAGACCTGGGCCACGAGGGTCCGGGCTAAGGGACAAGGAGGTCCACTTGAGCAGCCCTTCATTAAGCATGGTCTCCACGGGCAAGGGAGGAAAGGGCATCCAGAGAAGTAGAAGCAGCAGCCTGTCTAGCTTTCCTTTCACGAATTCTAAGAGTGATTTAATATGAGAAAACACCAATATGAATGGAGAGGAACTCTGGAAGGCCTAATATCAAGTGCATTAAAAATGTATGATACACTGTCTATTCTCCTAGGAGCCCTACCCTGGACCTCGGTAGCGGATAAGGTGACATAAAAATGTGATTAATAATATTGTAAATCCTGTTGATTGGAAAACTCAGGGACATATGACAAATTGACCTGACTCTCTGATTTAAACCAATATCACTGAAATAACCTTTCAGATCTCGAAAAAGAATAACGTCTTGCCTGCAGGACAGAACACAACACAAGAAACTGCGGCTGTCTTCCAAGGTTTGTTCTCATACATGAAATGCCCTCGAAACATCTCACATCTGAACCTTTGCGTCTGGATTCCAAGCTCCCAGCCCAGAACTGCCACGATTTCATTAATCCTTCTAAGCTACTCACTGTGCTCTTCGATGCAAAATAAAACAATAGAAGAAGGAAACAGGCCAAGATGCCCACAGTGAAGAATCTCAGGGAGATGCGTTGAAGTGATTTCCCTGGACTTTCTGGCATTTTCCAAGAGTTTGTTTTGACAAAGACATATGATTGGGGAAAAGAAAATTCTCCTGTTTACATTACAAATGAAGAGGTTAAGCACAAAATGCGTTCTAAAAATGAAAAGGTTGCAAGAGATCTCATCAGAGTCAGGCGGAAAAGCTACCAAGACCTTTGAATGACCAGTGTGTGGGAGAATGGCAGACCGGGCATCTCTGTCATGGCCTCCAGGCCTCCTGGTTCTCATGCACTTCAGAGAGGAAGGGAATCGGGGAGACCTACTCCCTTCTGAGTAGACTCCTCTGCACCTAGGGTGGGCACTTTTACTTTTTGCTTCCCTATCTTTTCTCCTGTTAGTGTCCCAACATTCCCCTGAGGAACCATCTCTTCCCCCAATCTTTGATCATGAGTATACGGTCCTGTTGGCTCCACCCATGGTTCCAGGCATGGGCACGGGACTCTCCTCTTGCCAATAGGGAAGCATATCTTCTGCCTGCAGCAGAATGTTCAGGAATGGCCCATGGCCAATTTAAGTAATGCAGCACATGAGGAAGAAGCATGTGCTCTTTTCAGACAAACTTGAAGAAGGACATGTCCATAATGGCTATGGGTATTTGGAAGGCACAGAAAACCAGAGAAGGAAAGTGGTCTGGAGAAGGATTAGGTTCTCTTTACATTGTTTGAGACCCTGGATCAAGGCATTCCTGAAGCTTTTCCTGCTTTAGGACTTTTCTGTTGTAAGCACCAATAAATTCTTTATATGCTTAAGTCAGTTTAAACCCATTTAAGGTGAGTTTTTAACCCTTAAAACTATAATAGTCCCAACTAAGGTACTTTTTCTGTATTTACTATCCCACCTGGGGACATCATTTCCAAATTGTTGAAATTGGATAGGCCCAGCAGACAGCCTCTTGTAACTGTATGCCTCTTACTGCACCAATTTTAAGTGTTATTACAGCACTTTGTCTTTCACAACCTGAGTGTCAAGGTTACCCACTGAACATATAACTGCCAATGCTTATATGAAAAATAAATTAATTTTCAAGTTAAACAATGTGTACAAACATTAATATACATCAATGCATTAAAAGACATGCTTTGGAAGATTCTAAATAGTGCCCTAAGAATAGTTCTTATGTTTTGATAAACATGCCTAATAGTAAACTCAGGTGAAGGTTCTCAGCCCTATTGAGTTTGCCTGTCATTCAAATTCTAAGGAATTTGAGGGTGTGGATTTTGTATCTGAAGGTATGAAAATGCCATCTAGTTTAAATTCAGTCATGCCCCCACTTACAACCCCAGTGATGTAAGCAAGAACTAAGAAGAACTTCTATCTTGGGACAAAGAAATGACAATAAACCTACTCATTAATTCTGGCAGGACCCTCTTAGAGAAGCCAACTTGGGAAGAAAAGAATCTATGCTCTTCCTCCTCCTTCTTCCACAGGAGAGGGATTCAGTGGCATTTGACAGCAAAACCATAAGGTGAATGGATGTCAGAGAAGAGCAGAGGACAGTGCCTCTCTATCATGGTTGAAGATAATTCTGGCAGTTATTTAGCAGAGCTAAGGTCTGCTCTACAGTGCCCGTGCATTTTACTTACATATATTTTACATTTCTTATATTAAATTTGTTAAAAAGGACACTTTTTAACTTCTAGGCAAATACAATGATAAGTGTATTAATTTATTAAGTCTGTGGTATGAATATACACCTTATATGTGATACTCTTACTCAGTTCACACCCTCTATAACTGTTCATGGAAGCCTTGTAGGCAAAACTTACAAAGAAAAAAATTTGTGAGTATGTAACAGATGTGATTCTGCTATCTGTATTTGGGGTAGAAATGGGAGTTCAAAACCCAATAGAGTCAAATGTATGAAAGATGAAAAAAATGTGCTCTATATGTGTAATACAAATTATAATGCAAAAAAAAAAAAAGAAGGTTGATAAACCACGAGACTCTAGCAAAATGCTATTTGGAGCAGGGTCATCCACCCATTCTACATGGTGTGGACAAATGACGCACAATGTTGTTTTTGTTTTTCCTATTGAGGTGTCTTTAGAAACAAATAGAAGTGTTTGATTTAAAAAGAGAGAGCTTCGTTTCTTATTGTTACATGAAATTAATCTCTACCATATATTTTTTTGCTTTAAAAAGAGAACATTTTTCATTTTGTATTTTATACAGAAAAACATAAAAAGCAAACAAAAGTTTATCATTTTGACCACCCAAATAACTATTCTGTCATTGATAATAATAATTAGGAATTAACTCTCCACAAAATTAGAAAAATGTGTATGGTTAGAAACAGAAACCTTCCTTATCCTAGTCACTTGAGAAGTTGAGGCAGGAAATCACAAGTTGGAGGCCAGCCTCAACAACTTGGGAAAACCCTTCCTCAAAATAAAAAAAAAAATTAAAAAGGTGTGGAATTGGCACAGAGGTAGAGCATCTGTGTGTTCAGTCCACTGTACCACAAAACAAAACCAAGCAGCCTCCTGCCACCTGCTTCCCCTTTTTGTCCTCCACAGAGGCCCCTTTTTGTCCTCCACAGAGACTCCTTTTTGTCCTCCACTGATGAGTTTTCAGAGACATTTCTAGAATGGAGGAAAAGAAGGGCGGGGGCTGAAGGAGGAGAGAGTTGGGAATGGAGAAAGACATATTGTAGCCCTCATGCTATGCAAAGCACTCTGCACCTAGTGTTCTGACTTAAAGATCTTTCCACAGTGACATATGAAGATCTACCTCTATTTCTCTAAATGGCTGCTTAGCATTCCTTTGCCTCAGTGGACCATAATTTATTTGATTTTCTCTTTTATTGGTAAACATGTAGATATTTCCAGTTTTTATTTTTATATGCAAATCGATACTTATCATCTCTGTGTGTATATTTTACCACACTTTTGTGATTATATCTTGGTAGAAATTCCAGTTAGAAATGGAATTGCTGGACAATAAGGCTTTGTGCATTTAACATTTTGATAGATATTGCCAGATAATCTTCCAGACACCAATCAGTGGATACCCCACCAAGAATACAATGAAAGGACAAGTTTCTTAGCCTTTTAGTGCTAAATATTGTTGATTTTTTTCCCAACATGGTTAAAAAAAAGGTATTGCACTATTCTGACTTTAGTTCATTCTATTGTGAGGTTGAACATCTTTTCAAATGATTTTTTTGGCAATTTAAATCTTTGTAAATGTATACTTTTATGCAGTTTTTCAATTGGGTTGTTTGGCTTTTTTTTCTTAATTCATTTTCTTATGCATGTCAGGCTCTTCTCTTATGTCTGGAAATATTTTAATTTATCATTTACCTTTTGATGTGTTTATTAGTTTGCTTTTTTATTGGCATATAGAATGTTTATAATATTATGTTGTAAATTTATCTGTATTTTTCTTTGCAGATACTGGGATTTATTTACAGTTTATTTAAATGCCTTCCTGATTTTGAGATTATAAATAAACTTACTTTTTCATCTAAAAAAAAAAAAAAGAAAAAAATTCGCACCGGGATACCCATACACATAAGCCCACTTTGAAATACTTCAAGTCTTTTCTGACACAGAAATACATTTTGATCAATATTAGACAGTTAGACCTTCTTGGCCTCCACCTAGGTAGCAGGTCACAAAATGCCAATTCCAGCTGAAAAGAAACCGTCTCTTCTTTTAAAGACTTGTCTTCTATTAAGAAATCTACACATATTTTCTCATTTTAAAATGGTCATGTTCCTAATTTTGTTATATTTTTAATGAAAAATTAAACATTTTAAGAATGCATGCAAAACAGTAAGCTATAAGGTAAAAAAAAAGTCTTCCTCCTACCACCAGTCTTCTTCCTCAAAGACAAGTCATATGAACAATTTCTGAGTTTTCTTCCTAGAAGTTTCTATATACAAATGCACCATAAAAATTAACAAAACTATGCCTGTGCACGAGAAACATACATATTCAGATAACTGAGGTGCTTAGCAAATCAGGAATCAGTACCCATTTCCCCCAAGCTGCCACCTGTGGTCTGAAAGGAAAGATCTAGAACACGACCCTGATGGAGACATCTTCCCTCGTCTGCAGAGAAAAGGTAGCTGCATGTAGTGATGCATACCCAAGACCAGTGATACCCAGTGTCCTGGGATGAGCATGTAAGAGGACCAGTTAGTGCACATGTGCTTAAGGGCTGCTCCTACCCTGAGGTGCAGAGTTTGGAAAGGAGCTCAGCTCAGGACTCCATCCCCATTGTCTTCCAGGAAAGCTGGGACACAGTTCAAGCTACATCTGAAGTTGGTTGGGTTGCTGGGAGGTCCACTAGGAAAGGAAGCTGAGGTCTCATTGGGACAGCAAAAGGACAATAGCTCTTCACCAAGCTCCAAAGGCTTCCAGGAAAGGACTCTTGCTAAACCTGTGATCTGTGGAATAATGGCTGAAACTATGGGAGCAAACTAAAAATAGCTACACCTCCCCTGCACAACCAAGGGATGGATCCTGAAGACTGAGGCAACTCTGCAGCCATGGACAAGGGTCATCAGGCAGTGGCCCCAGGACCCATCAGCACCACATAGACTTTAAGCAAGAAACCAAAAGAACCAACACCAGGGCAGATCTAAGCAGACTGCTCAACTGGCGCCCCCTGCTGTGAGAGCAGGACTGACACAACCTCTTTGAACTGTGTAAGTCCTGGGGTTCTTGGACAATTCATAAGGACAGGTAACCACGGAGTGATTAGTGAGAAAAATAAGAGAGATGGTCACCTGCAGACCAAGTTAGTGATGCACATCAATCTATTTACATATAATAATACATATTTTATATGTTTATGTGTGCATGTATATGATCCCTATCGTATACTATTATTCAATGGCTATTTAATATAATAATGTATCTTGAATTTCTTATATATCTGTATATCTATTGCATTCCTTTTACCAACTACATATAATTTCATTGTACAGATAATCATTTATTTAACCAGATCTCCATTGAAAAACATCTAAGTTATTCCTAGTCATTTGCTATCACAGATGATGTAGTAAGTGTCCTTGCACATATATTTTTATTCATCAATGAGATGAATTCTTAGAAGTAAAATTGCTGGCCAAAGTATGTTCATTTAAAAAGATAATAAACAATGTCGATTTGTGCCTCCAAATGTTTTTATCAATCTCAATCTGTATTCCTACTAATAAGGCATGAACCATTTTTCCAAAGTATATAATATTAAGTGTACAAGTTTTTTTTTTCCATTTTAATGGTGAAAAATAAATTTGCATCTGATGGTGGAAAAAAAATCCTAAGAGATCAAAACTATTTCCCATATTTTTTTCCAATGAGGAAATCAAAGTTGAGAAAGCTTGTTAAACTGGTTATATTTTTAATAAATAGCCTCTGATTCAAGCTCATTCATTCATGTATCAGAGTGTTCTATACTTGTTGATCTTATCTTTGTACCGCATCTTTAAGGCATATGCAGTTAACATCTCCATTTCACAAAGCCACATAACTAGTAAGTGGCAAAGATGAGCCTGGAACCTCAGCTGTCGGCTTGTTTTTAACTGAACAGCAAACTCTTATAAAAATATTTTCATTTTGCAAAGGGCAAATTGTCTCTGCAAAGGCCCTAGCTCTACATATCCATGTTTATTGAAAACATTATAAGTAAATGTGAATGGATGAAAGAAAAGCAGCCCATTGGGCTAGAAAGGGCCATATACTTTGACATCCATCCATTAGCAGTCCCCCTTCTTTCCTTCTCAGACCCTAAATGTGACACAGCCTCGGGGTTTCCAACGCTTGTCAGTCTTTCCAATGTACAGCTCCATGGCTGACACACATGTGATAAAGTCTAATCACTGAGGTAGAGAGGTCCAGACCTGTAATGTCCACTGTACTCTAGGCAACTCTAAATATTATGGCATTGGCTAGCCATAGCAATGCTTGGAATGGCAAACAGAAAACCTTGGAAAAGTGCCAAAAATAAAAGGCATTCTTCTACTGTCTGCTTTTAATGAATGCATCTTATCATAGATGTTTTTGTGTCACAGTATTCTAAAATACAAATTTATGATTTTTTAAGTTAATGGGGGAAATGCTTGGCTGCCTTGGTATAATCCTTCTTAGTTTTATGAAGAAAATGAAGATGGGCTTCAAAAATACTGAATACCTAAACAATAATTTTACACTTTAAATACAATGATAATACCTATGTCTCATTCAATGGTAGACAGCCTAGTAATATTTCTATGCAAAATAAAGCATTTTACTACATTCATCATCTTTGCGTATATACCAATGTCCAAATAAACATAAATATGTAACTGTTTTTTACTCCATCTGAAAACTAAAAAGTCATCAATTCACATGACTAATTAATTCTACTAAGGCATTTTCAGCTTGAAAACTCAGTTTCAAAGTTTCCTGGGCTGAGCAACAAGGGAAAGCACTGACTGTTTTTCATTTTTGCATCTCACTATTTTTTCTATATTCCATTGTCACAAAGTCAAATACCATGCCAAAAAGTTGTCTCATTAATACCAAAATCAGACACCACTAATTAGTTTTATTTGTGGACTTGAGAACGCAGTCGGCTCTAACGCCAACAACCAGCCAGGAAGGACTCAATGCTGGTCCTATTCATAATAATCCCACCTTTGAAGTGAAGAGTTAACTAATCTCTTCTAGGGCTTGTGCACTGTAAAAATTTTCAGAACTTGAAATGTACTTTAGATAAAATAAAAGATCAATTGCGACTGGTTGATTCCACCTGTGGGAAGAATACCATAACCAGATTCCAGCCACTTTCTTGACCTCCCTATCTTTTTCTCTCTGATACCCAATCAATGTGACAGTCTCTAGATGTCTACATAGGGAGAATCTGAGTGCTCATAAAGATAATGGAGTACCAATAATATCTTTAAGGCACTTTGGTAAAGAGGCATTCAAGTCTAGATCAATGGGTGCTGAGAGCCATAGCCAAGTAGGAATGATGCATGGCAATTTCCTTGTCAGCCTACCCAATGTTGCTTAGAGGGAGGACTCTCCATTGTGGAAATAGGCTTGCCTTGGACCCAGGTCATTTGCAGTGACATTGCATGAATGTTTGAGAGTTTTGGTTTGAAAGGTGACCTTGCTTAGAGATTAGGGCGGCTCTGGGTTTAGGGTGGATCCTGCTGGATTAGGGTGGCTCCAGGTTTAGGGTGGATCCTGCTGGCAATAGGGCATATCCTGCTACCTCAGGCACCCGCTCCTTGAGTTCCCGTGGAGTTCTTTCGGGGTTCTGAGAGTATTTTGGTATGCAGAGCCCGGTGGAGGGGTGGATTTTCCCAGAACGTGCATGTAGAATGCCGGTGAGAGTTCGGGAATAAAGAGTTGCTGTTTGAATCTACAAGGTGTGGTGGCTCAATTATTTTGTGCCCAGCCAGACTGCGGCAAATAGGGCTGATTCCCATGAAGCTGAAAGTAATGACACTGAGAACTGCATTCAACTGAGGAATACCAGCCCGGTACAGTTCTGTTGAATACTTTTAAATAGATATTAAATTATAATATGAAGCTATTTTATAGAAAGAAACAGTCTGTGTGGTTTGTGAAAAGGTAGATTAATCCAATTAGCATTGCAGGCTGGTCCAAACAGTGGGAAAGCCTTCATTCACTCACTCATTCAGCAGATATCTAATGAGCAGTTCTCTGCTAACTTTCAGGGATGCAGCAGAGAACGGACCAGACAAAACAAAGCCCTTAGCTCATAGAGAACTCACTTTCAAGTGAGGAAGACCTGCGATTAACATATACACAAGTCCCACAGAGGTACATCACATAGCAATACACTGCAGTGGATAAATAGAGATGAATGTAGGGAAAAAAAGTATTTAAAAGACATCCATCAGAGGACTCAAAGAGAAGGTGCCCTTGGAGCACACCTGCAAGAGGAGGGGGAGCCAGGCACCCAGACCTGTGTGGAAGAACTTCTGGGTGAAGGAATGGCGAGGAGCACAGAGTGCTGTCAGGGACCAGCAAGGACAACTGTAGCCGGAGTGGAGTGGTTGGAAAGATATGGGAGATGGAGGGAGAGTGGGTCCAAGATGACAAAATGGGCCAGGTCCGAGGCCGTGGAAAGGCTTTTATGCTAAGCAAGATGGAGAGCTGGGAATGATTTTTAGTAGAGGAGTTTCACAACCTGAGCAAAAAGGGCCTTAAGGAAACACCCTGCTACTGTGTTGAGAAAAGAGGAAAGGGACCTGCTAGGAGCCAAGTGGATCATCCATGGGAGAGGGCAGCAGTTTGAACCCTGCAGTGGTCCTGGAGGAGGTGAGAGAAGGTGGTGACCTGGTATCTGAGGAGTAGAGAAAGAGGATGTGCTGACTCACTGAATGTGGGCCTGAGAGGAAACAAAGGCAGGTAGGACCACCCACCGAGGCCTTCAGTGTGCGAGGAGGAGTGGGAGAATTGTTAAACGTGAAAAGGAGGCCTGGGAAAGGATGTCTACGTTAAACAGTACTGCCAATGTCACTGACAAAATCGAGACAGGAAAAATCGCCCGCAGGATGGCTCACGAGGCTGAGGCAGGAGGATCACTAATTCAAAGCCAGCCTCTACAAAAGTGAGGAACTAGGCAACTCAATGAGACCCTGTCTCTAAATAAAATACAAAATAGGATGGGATGTGGCTCAGTGGGCAAGTGCCCCCGAGTTCAATCCCTGGTACCCCAAAAATAAAAACATCCACAAGAAGCAAGGAATAGAGATGGCCCCCAAATGAAGAGCATGGCTTTCCCTGGTTTTGTGGATGCTCATTACTCACAATTATAATTATCTTTTACCCCTAAAATTCAGAAACACTGTTTAATTTCCACAAGTGAGCCTAGAAACCTGGGTTTTGTTATTCTTTTTGGCCACTGGGACTTCCACCCTTAAATGAAATTGTTTCACTGGGGGAAAAAATATGTACTTAGCATCCAACACAGCCTGAGCAAGGTGCTGGGCAACTTAGCAGGCATATTAGGCACTGGGGATGTAATTACGAATAACACACACCTTCTTGTCTTGACTTTTCATCTTTTTTGAGCATTTTGATAATGTGTGTCCCTGTCCTAAACAGGCTATTAGGATGGAGACAGTACTGTGCCATCACCAGTGTGGAAACTGATTTAGCTAGAAATGATTGGAAGGAGTCCTGATGTGAGAGTACCAAGTGGAGAGAAAAGACAGGAAGGCTGGCATATGAAATTGATGTTAAATATGAAGTGTGACCTGGGAGAGAGCGGGGCCATTCATATTTACTATGTAGAATGTTTTCCATTACAGGCCCACTTCAGCTCTGCCTTCTTCTCTATTAGGAAAATCAGATGTGCCACATTAGGGATTTCTCTGGGGCTCTGAGGCTCAGCAGCTCAGGGCGACTGTACATCAAAGTAACGCGGCTCTGCTAACTTTAGACCAGAGCAGGAGGAAAACACAGGAGATGGATTTAAAATGTCACTAAATCAAAATGACTCTGGCAGTACACTAAATTGGCAGAATTAATCAAAGGGCTAACTTTGAGGGAGCTCACGGAGGTGAAGAGCAGAACATCCTACTGTCGCCGGGACTCCCAGAGATGTGGAAGCCACTCGAATGCCATCCCTTTCACATCCCGCCACGTAACTGTCAGCAGCCAGCCACACTCACAGTGAACTATTTCTTGGCATCTTCAATTTAGTCCCATTTTCTTTGATCTACCCAATTTAGCCCTAGTCTTTTATGCTTTTTCTAAATTTTATTTTTATTTTTCCCCTTTAGATATGTGGATTTCATTGTAGGGATCCAAATTGATGGCAGAGCCCCAGTTTTCTCCTCTCCTTTATTAGAAAAGGCATCCATATTAACTATAATGTACTACTACACACACAATTTCTTGTTTTTACTTCTTATTGCTATAAGTTGTGCCCGATTTAGTTTAAAATAACATTGAAGGTACCTATTGTTACTAGCCTCTTTTGGAAGTACTTAACATGCTCCCTTTTATTTCTTTTGTTCATGTTGATTCTAAGGACTTTTCGTTTTCTTTGCTTGCTTGCTTTCTTAACATTCATTTCTTCCATTTTTATGGATGCGGTACTGAGTCACAGAGGCAAAGTACCAGGAAGTCACCTAGAGCTGAAAATTCAACCTAACAATGCCTTTCTCCGGTCCCTCCTGACCTCTCAGATCAATGGAATTTTACTTTTGAATGCTTTAAAGCTTCAGAGGCAAATCCAATAAGGGCGTTGGAATGCACCCTACCACTTCAGTCCAGTGTGCAGCTAGGGAGACAAAGAAGCTGGCCTCTCTGTGTGCATTCTAATCAAATCTCTCAGGAGACATTACCCCCCCACACCTCACCCCCCAGCTAAGTACAGGAAATCTCAAGTTTTCAGCCAGTCTTCAATTTCCTAATCACAGCCTTCAATTCCCTTGGGTCTTTCTGCTGGCTAGCAGTCTCTGCCTAGCAGGCCTGGCCAGCAGGACTGGCAGCTTCCTGTGCTAAGTGTTCACATTGTTGAGAGGCAGCCGATGGGGGCCACCCTGTTCTAGCTCTGGAGAGGCTGTCTGGCCCTGAAAAACAGTTCTCTTCCCAGGGCCTCACTCCCATCGTGTTCAGTAAAGCCAGATCTTTTTTCTCTTTCATTATTTCTTTCATTTTTTTGGTCACGACTTTTTAGCCCACAAACTGATAAATTTGGGAAAAGTTCTTTTCACCAGACTTAGGGGAAGTCTCACTCTGATTGACTTTTAAAACAATTTCCATTTGACTTTCACATCGGCCACAACATAAAAGTGATTTGTTGGGTGTCACTAATGACCTTTCTCTGGAAAGCTTGAGTCAGATTCCTGACGACAGTAAACAGCATCTATCAAAATCTTCCGGCAGCACCTTGAAGCTGGTAGCAATCTGTCTGCATCTTCTCTGTCCTTCTAAATTAACCACAACCTCTCCACAAATGTGCGCACCCACGTCTAATAGATTTGCACAAGTGTTTTTGGCATTTCTAGTTGTTGTTGATGAAAATCGGGGCGCTCTACAGAGAGAGCAAACTTATCTTACGTAAAGTTCTGTAAAGATGATCATTGATCCTCATTTTTTTCCCCCTGGGTACCCATGTTTACAGTGGAAGATTCTGGAGACTCTATGAACAACAAAATGAAGTCACCTGCCTGTCCCAGGAGGAATGGGGCAGCACAAACACTTCATTTTCCTAAAGCTAGAGGAGGGAGATATGGTAGAGGGTCAGAAAATACTGGAGAAGAGTCTCTCTTGGCTAAACAAGAGAAAAACAGTTTTCTATCATCTTTTGGAGAGTGATTTGTTGTTCCTGGAAAAGAAATCTATTTGTGTGGCTATTTCTTGTAATGTAATTAGTGTCGGTTTCAATGAGGAAAAGGTGTGTGCTCCCATTTTTCAAATTAACAGGTATGTATGCTAGAATATCCAATCCCATTAAAAAAAAAAAGCTCTCAGTGATTAAATTACATTATCATAACATGACCCAAGAAGACGGTTTCCCTTCATCAATTAGCCTACAAAGTTTTTGTTTCTCTGCTCTTTCTTAGGTCTTTTGGGGAGTTCGTTTCTATTTTAGAATAAGGAAACTCTCTCACATAAAGACATGCCAGTGAGACTCATTATTACATAATTTTAATGCAGAAAGAAAAAAATTATAATAAGACAATAAAAACAATACAGATGATCTAACTGAGAAAGTGGATGCCAGAGAATGTGCCAAAAACAGAAAGACCACTCCCGCTTCAAAAGGGGACATGGGTACAACTCACATGTCACAGACGCCTCTGATCAGGACTGTGCTCTCTCAAGGCATCTGATGCTTATAAGGTACAAACCCAAGCTGGTCCTTATAAATGCAGGCAGACAAGGAAAGACAGCAGAACAAATCTGGTGTAAACTTCCTGCACATATGTGAATATACCACAGTGCATATCACCACCATGTACGTGCTCAAGAAATTGACTTTAAAAAATAGAAGTACCAATGGGTAAATGGCAGAAAAACTAATAGAGGGAAGGGAGCAGGGGTGGGGACATTGGAAGGGGAAGGAGAGGTACTGGGGTCCTAATTAGAATAAGATATATTTCATGCTTGTATAATTATATCAAAATGGATTCTACTGTCATGCATAACTAAAAAGAAAATCCTCAAAAGGAAAAATACTAAGGAAAACGATTTTAATGACTCAGTATAAAATCAAGTTTTTAGAACCCAAATGGGCAAATGTTAATGCCAAAGTAGAGGAGAGTACAGGAGAGGGGTAAAGGGGAAACTGAGAGTTAGGGGACCTCATTGGCTCTGTCTCAGGTATTTGATGGACAATATTGTGACACAAATCAGGGAAGCTCATGGAACTTTCTCACTCACAGGAGAAGAAGTGGTGACTTTTGGAGAGTCGTGGATCCCTCTGAAGATGTGACTAGAGCTATGGGTCCTTTCCCCATAGAAATGCATATTACACTGTTCAGATTTTTGTCACTGTGACAAAATACCTGAGAAAAACAACTTAAACCATCTCACTCCAGTCAGAATGGCAATGACCTAGAATACAAACAACAAATGCTGGCATGGTTGTAGAGGAAAATGGACACTTACACATTGTGGTGGACTGCAGACTAGTACAACCCCTCTGAAACGCATTTTGGAGGTTCCTCAAAAACTAGCAATGGAAACCACCATATGATCCAGCTATCCCACTCCTGGTCATTTTGCCAGAAGTTTTTAAATTGGCATACTACAGTGACACAGCCACATCAGTGTTTGTAGCAGCACAATTCATAATAGCTTAAATTATGTAATCAACCCAGATGCCAATCAATAGATGAATGAATTAAGAAACTTTGATACACACACACACACACACACACACACACACACACACACAAAGGAGATCTACTCAGCCATTTAAAAGAATAAAATCATGGCATTTGCCAATAAATGGAAGTAGAGAATATCAGCCTAAGTGAAATTAGCCAAACTCAGAAACTCAAAGGTGGAATGTTTTCTCTCATTTGCAGAAGGTAGAGTGAAATAAAGGAAAGGGGGGGGGATAAGATTACATAAAGAACCAATCAAATTCAAATTAATAGATGAGGAAAGGAAGTCTAGTAGAGGAAGGAGAAGGGTAGAAAGGGAGGGAAAAGGGGGAGAGGGCATGAACTGAAACAGAATTCCATGCATGTATGAGTTTGTTGGGGTGAACCCAACTACTCATATGGTATATGAGTAGTTGTTATAACCATAAAGCTCTAATACATAAATGAATACTTTAATAAAGAAAAACTTAAAGGAGAAAAGATTTCTTTGGGGCTCAGTTTCAGAGGTTTCAGTTCAAGATCAGCTGATTCCATTGCTCTGGGTCTATACTGAGACAAAACACATGGTGAAAGGGTATAGCAGAAGAAAGCAGTTCACTTCATGGTGGTTGGAAAATAGAGAGGGAGGTGGGGAGAAGGGGCCATGGGCAAAATATAGCCTCCAAGGGCATACCCCAGTGACCTACTTCCTCAACTACACCCCACATCCTGCAGTTTTTACCACCCCCCAAGAATGCCATCAAATTATAAGTCCATCAATGGATTAATCCATTGATGAGATTAGAATCCAAGATGTAGTCACCTTCCTGAAGGTCCCACCTCTGAATGCTGTGGCACTAGGGGCCAAGACGACAGCACATGATCATTCCAGACCCAAACCGCACATATCACATACACAAAGTTTAGATTATACTCTCTGGTGTTAGAGAATTCTCTAGAACTCATCCATGATTGAAGAATCTTATTAAAGAAACCTTGTTGTTGAAACAGAGAATCTAAATGCCAAGGTTTCCTTTTTTTGTTGGATCAACAATCTGTTTGTATTGACTCATTATTCATTTTTTAAAAAGCCATAAATGAGTAGAGAGAACAGTGAGACTTCTCCAGGGGCAAATGGATGACTATGAGTAGTTGGTCACTACTGGGATATGCTTGGTTAATACTTTCTACCAAAAATTAAATTGTAACTACTTCTTGGTAATGGATGAAGCTTATTAAGGAATTACAGTAAGTCCTGGCTTTCCAAGGTATTTGTCAAAGTCAGTATAGGTGTGCCTCAATTATTTTGTGCAATGGTTATTTGTCCTGGAATTCTGCTATATATAATATTTATATTGTAAATCAAACCTGTTTTAAATTGATTTAGCAAATAAACTTTGCTCCTTAAAAGAAATTTTATGGTGAGTCTTTTGGTGGAACTAATTATGACCCACAATGTTTTGTAAATCCTGTTTTATATATAACGCTTTGCTGAAGCTCCTGAACTAATTTATACATAGTAACCTGAACAGGTTCATAAACTCATAAAAGAATTCTGCTTGGAGGAAGAAAGGATTCGGTCAATTCTGTACTGGTGTGGATTCAGGATTATAATTGGTCATCTGATTATGCCTTCTAGGCATTTATGGGTCTTGTGGAGTATTTATGGGTCTTGCCCCCCAAATTAACAGCACTAAGGAGGCAGAAATACAAATCTAGAGTCAGGGAGTAAATGTCAGAGACCAAAGACTCAAGGAAGAGAAGGCAGAGATGAGAAGGCATGGGTGAGCCAAAGAGAGTACCTGGTACCTAAGAAGAGCTTAATCAATGTTAATTTTTGTTGTTCAAAACAGTTCTAAACTAGATGCTAGTTTAATAATTGTGTGTGTGTGTGTGTGTAAAGGATAGGAGGTTCCTAGTATTTTCTTTATACTCTGACTCTATTTCTATTCAAGCCAAACATTGAAGCTTCAAATTCAGGAAGGGTTGACAGAACAAAAAATGAAGAGAAGCACCTTTCCTTTTTTTGAAGTTCAAAGCTTGGCCTTTTAGGTCTCAGAAGCTCAAGCCCAGAGGGAATGCAGGGAAGAAAGCTTGATAAGATAAAGAAAGGCCTCCAACCCCTCCCTATCCAAGAGCACAGAGAGTTCCCTGGGTCTAAGGGCTATGGACAGACGGGCAGGGAGTATGAAGGGAAGTCAGCAGGGAAGAGGTCAGTCTAGCCACATGAGCCTTCGGGCCAGGGAGGTGTGCGGGAAAGGGCAGGGATGACATCCAGATCAGTTACTACAGCAGTAATACTAATGAGAGTCACAAAAATATCTGCAAAAATGTGTTGAATGCTTACTATATGCCTATTTAATCACCTCACATGTATTGTTATTTCACCCTCACAACAACCCTAGCAGTATATACTGTGTCATAGTTCCATTTTGTCTCAGTCTCACAGAGAGGTTAACCAATTTGGCAAGGCCACATAGCTAGTAAATATTGAATATGATTTAATGACTGTGACAATGATATTTTAGAAAACTTCTGGCTGGAATGTGCAGGTTAGGATGGGTCAGAGGGGTGGAAAGACTGGGATTTGACAAGTGATGAGAGACTCTTGCAGGGAAATGGTACATCCTGGGAGTTGGGGCTCTGGGAACAGACACTTTGAAGTGTCAAAGAGGATACCAAAGTTTCCAGCCTCTGGGTTTGGGAGAATATCAGAAATTCAAAGAAAGGAGATGAGGGAATACGTCATATCAGAAACAACTTTGGTTCTGATCCTCTCTTTAAGTCAGTACAAAGACCCACAGTACAGCAAAGACAATCACGTCACAGCCATGCATGATCAATAAGTAATTCGCCAGCAATTTCTCATCTCATGAAATAGTTGGATGATGATCAATGTCTGTGTCTAATTGTTTAAGTTGTGAAATCAGGACTATTATGACATGGTACTGAATGGAGATCACGAAGGCTCTGGGGAGAACGAACCTCAAAGATTCCCTCTCAAAATATTTTACAGATACAAATGGATAACAGGGTGTAGGCTCCAGAATTAACAAAATCAAATTTTAAGACTTGAAAAGACCTCTTTGTTCCTGTAGTAGGCAGAAAAAGAGTCCCTCAAAGATGTTGTTCAGTTCAGGCTGTGCTGAACCCACACGCTTTGCGATAGATCTAGGGGCTTAGGACTCCAAGGTCAAGGGCCGGGCCGTCAGATTTGGTATCTGGCAAGGGCTCGCTTGCTGGTTCACAGTCATCCTCTCACTGTGTTCTCATGTGGCAGAGAGGGAACTAGAGAGCTGTTGGAGGCCCCTTTTTGAGGGTATTAATCCTGATCTCCAGAGCTCCACCCTCTTGAGTTAATTGCCTCCCAGAGGACCCACTCCCCTTATTGCCACACTGGGGATTAGGGATTCCGAGAGGACACAAACTTTCAGTCCACAAGGGATGCCCACAACCTAAACTCCAGAGCCTATGAACAGTTTAGGCCCCTTGGCAAAGGGGAATTATGAGTGGAGATGAAATTTCAGTTGTGAACCAACCTTTAGGCTGATTCAAATTAAGGAAATTGCCTTAGTTTACCCAACTGGGCTCAATGTAATCACAAGGGTGCTTTAAAAGGACAGACAGGGGAGACAGAAGAGAACCAGAGAGACAGCAATGTGAGAAAGACTGATATCATGGACTTTGAGGATAGAAGAAGGAACCATGAGCCAAGGAATGCAGATGTTTTCCAAAAGTTAGGAAACACTGAGGAATAGATTCATCCCTGGAATTTCTGGAAAAGACCGCACCCGCCAGCACCTTGATTTTAGCCCACGGAGGCCATTTTGGACTTCTGATATCCAGACTATTGGGCAATACATTTCTATTGTTTTTAAACACTAAACTTGCAGTTAATTTGCTACAGCCCCATCATAGGGAAACAACCCAGTACATTAGAAAATATTTTTTTTCTCTAGGTGGTTTGTATTTTTATTTAACAACACATCTGTGGACTGACAACGCTTGCAAGAATCCTAGGTCTCCATTTGTACTCATGACATTGGGGACACTCAACTACAAATTGAGCATAAAAAAGTTCTAATTGGGTCACCTCCTAGTCCCCATTTAGATTGGAAAAACCTACTGGCAGCTGTGCTTAGCTTAGCACATCCTGGAAGGGAACCTCTTCTTTTTACCTGGACATATCCCTAATTTAAAGCACAGACAGCCAAAACCACAGTGGTCTGTCTACACAGATAGAAACATCCTGTGTTCACAGAACAATGTAAGGGGACATGCCCATGCCCAAGGGGGAGGCTCTTGACCACACCAATAGTTAGTTGGCACAAGAATGGTTGGGGATGTCACTTTATTTTCTTCCTGTCAGTGTCCTCTCTTCCAGGTGTGCCATAAGTCCATCCTTGCCACTAAAAGCACAGCAGATAGTTGGGCTTGTGATCAGGTGGTCATTTTAAGAACACTGTAGCCTTTAACCTTATTAAGTCACAAGACAAGAGAATCCCAGGCAGTATGAGAGGCTGTAGTCCAATAAAAGTTCCTTTAACCAAGTCTCGAGGGGGATAACACAAGTTATGTTGCCTTGGAATGTAAAGTGAAACCTGCCCTGTTCAGGGGTCAGAAAGTAGGGGACAGCTTAACTTGGTTAAAAGAGCCCTTCAGCTCATTTTGTACAAGTTACTGCTCAGGGGTCTCTGAGGTGGAGTCATAATTGTGCTAGGTCAGCATTGTTACCTGCATAAGTAACTGTATTACTCACCTGCTTAACTTGAATGGATTACAGAAAATAGCACCTCTGACTTCTCCTAATACTTTGAATTTCATGGGTGAACACAGATCCTCTAATAGAATAAATTAACCTCTGACCACATCATAAAGCAACCTCAAAAACTTGAACATCTTCCTAAGTGGAAAACAGGAAAGGTTGGAGCCAACTAGGACTCTGTATCAGCCTCAGAGAATGCCTGCTGCCAACAAGTCCTTAAACCTAGAATTTCCTCTCCTGTCCAGATGGTCAGATAATTGATAATCAACCAAGAGTTACTGAGAGTTCAACCAAGCATGGTGGAGGGACCCAACAAGTCAAAGACATGCCTCATGCCTTCAAGAAATTTGTAATTAAGTTAGGGAAATCAACCAGGGAAGGTTACAATGGGTAATTATATGCTTCTTTGTGTATTTATTGATTCTGCCTTTATGCCATTGTCAAAGGGATTATGGATATTTTGTACTGCTATATTCACAGCGAGTAGCTCAAAGTATGTACTCAAAAGTATGCAAGTAGTTGTTTAAGGATAAAGTAAGGCCCCATATGTATGAACAGCAGAACTAGAATTTCTACGTAGATGTGGTTTAGGAGCTAGACCATCTGCTTAGAAGTGAAGTTCAAAGCCTTATTTTCCAGTACTTTACATAGATTGAGAATATGCCAACTGAACATTAAAAAAAGTTATATGTGTTCATATATGTACACGCATGTACACACACATATGAAACTTAGGGAGGCCAATGGACCTTATAGGATTGTAGATTATGGAAAAGTTTCTTTCCTTGATTGCTCTCCAAGTGCAATGAGGGTTCAAAGAGAGATCACTTTTAGCAAGTTAAGAAGGATTTCATGGGAAAATAATGTCTTGTTCATTTTTCCAAAAAGGTGAAAGACATGTTCCACTCCATTCTTGATATCTTCCTCTAGGAAGCAGAAGTATGAAGACATTCCCACTGTTGGGGCAGGGTCAGGAGGAGGGTCTCTAGGAAAGTCAAGAGTCAAAGCAAATTGATCACTGTTTCCTCTCCACACAATATAGGGGAGCCTTAAGAATCCAGATTGTCTGGATCTGAGTCCTACCTCTGTGGCTCACAAGCTGTGAGAATGAGGAAAATTACTTCCAGAACCTCAAAGGTCTTCATCTGTAAAATATGGATAGTAATGGTAACTACTTATAGGCTAAGGTAGAATGACTAACACAATAATGTTCACCAAACAGTCTGTTGTTTCCTTATGATCCCCATTTTTCTTCCAGGTTAGTGATCTTGTGACTAGTTGTGGTCAATGAGCTAGGAACAGAAGTACTGGGTGTCATTTCCAGGTCACCAAAGAGTTTAGGGGCTGGCATGCAATTGTCCATATTATCTTCCCCTCTGCCATCATGAATTTGATGTTCCAAGTGGTAGAGCCTCCATCATGTTGAGTGTCTGAAGCAGAACACTCCTCCACAACCTGCCCAATTACTACCCACATTAGACAAGTTGCATGGAAAATAAATGATCTTTTGTTAACTTTCTGAAGTTTCAGGGTGAATTTATTATTGTAGCCTAACCTCTTCTGTGCTGAATGTTGTAGCTGGCACTGTGCTTAAAAAAAAAAAAAATAGCAGATAAAAGCAGTCTCCTAAAGCATGACTCCAGGATATGGCTAGAATGGAACTCAAATGCTACAAATTGAGCAAACGACCACATGACAAATGTGTATGTTGTTCAAGGGAAATTTCTTAATAATAATTCTTATTCTCACTGAAGAACATTTCTAGAGCCAGACAAATTCCAACTTCTCTTTAAGACTTCTGTGATTGCCAGGAGCTTAGAAGTTTCAAAAGCACCTCCCAACACCCATGTAAAATTAACTTGATTTTGTCCTGTAATTACCTGGACATTGTTTTCAAGCCTGTGTTTGCTTAAAAAAAAAAATCAAATCACAGCAATTAAGTAATGTTTCTAAGATACATGTACCAAGGTTTTGGAATACTACAAACATTATTGAAAATACAAAGCATTTTCTCAAACTACTTTTTCTAATTTGATGCCCCTCCTCCTGCAAGACCCACCCTCTATTATCCACAGGACTTCCAAATCATTCTTTCTCTCTCATTCAGGGTAGTTTCTCTGACTTCAAATGACAAGGGACCTACCTTAGTTACCAACAGCTTCCATGAACAAATGTTGTAAACTGAGTGACTTGTATAACAGAAGTTTATTGTATCACAATTTTTGGAGGCTAAAAGTCCAAAATCAAGGTGATGTAAGGTTCCCTGAAACCTTTAGGAGACAATTCTTCTTCCTTACCTCTTCCTACCTTCTAAAGATGCCTGTCAATCTTTAGCCTTTTTTGGCTTAAAGATGCATCACACCAATTTTATCTCCATCTGTATATGACACTCTTCCTGAGTCTAGATCTTCATGTGGCCTGTTAGGAGCGCAACATATCTTTTTTGGAGGGAGAAATACAATTAAAATTGTAACCAGATCATATTACTGTAGAAACAGGATCTTCCCCGAAGAATTTATCAGTTCTATTTGTTTTCACGCTTCATGTTTCAAACAGTACCTGACGCATCTCAGTTGCCGGTGCAAAGAGTTCCTTTCTATAAAAGAAATCCAGCAGAACAACAAGCCAATATTTCTACCAAGAACCACTGAAGAACAGTTACAGTGACACAGCAACCTGTAATCCCAGCAACTCAGGACACTGAAGGAGGAGGATCACAAGTAGGAGCCCAGACTTGGCAACTTAGATCCTATTTCAAAATTTAAAAGTTTTAAAAACAGCAGGCTGTGGCTCAGTGGTATAGAACCCCTGGGTTCAATCCCCAGTACTACAGAGACAAAAACAACAACAAAGAACCTTTAAAATTCAGGATGTAAAGACATAAAAACATGGTTTAAATCATCAGCAAGAACCTGAAACAACCAGAACTAAAGGGAAAATATGATTCCAGAGAGGGGAGAACTAGAAAAAGGCCCATTGACGTTATACAAACCGTTTTTATGATTTGGGGTTCAGAGCAAGAACATACAAATTTGGGTTGTGGGCAGAAGGCCACTGCTAGGGACAGATAAGAGCAGTTTTTTTTTTTCTACCTGTTAGGCAGGAAGACACAAAATTCAAGGTTTCAAGAGCCAACACACTATTAACAGGGAATACAGACAGAACTAGGCCTGATTATACAAGCAGCCTTCCCATAAAGAGCACACCAAATTTTGAAGCTAGGCCAGGTGACTTAAAAGCTAAGCAGATAAACTGAAAAGCAGAGCAGAGGTTTTAGGATCTCAATTTTCAAACAGAAAAGGATAAGAGTTTAAGACCTGCCAGGAAGAGGGAACCAGAGAACTCCCCAGGCTCTCCAGAGGCTTTGAGAGTAGTCTGAGCCTTACCAAAATTGGAGAAGAGCCTTCTCTGGGATTAGGAAATGGTCCAACTCTATCTGCATAGCATAATAAAGAGTAAACTCTGCGTAGAGGAAGATAACCTTCTCTGGAGCCACTATACTCTGTTTTTATAAACAATACCTCATAAACAATAAAAAAAAAATCACTAGGTAGGCCAAGAAACAGAAAATGTCCAAATACCCAAAGAAAAACTAGATATAGAATTAGTTCCATAGTTGATCTAGATACCAGAGTTAGTTGAAAAAAAGAAACCAAATCTTAAAAATAAAAGGGAAGAATTTTAAAATAGATGAAAAGATGGAGAATTTCAATAAATAATTGAAATGCACAAAACAGAATGAAATGAAAATTCTAGAATTGAAAAATAAAATTGATCAAGAACTCACTAGATGGACTTAAAACTACAGAATACAAGCAAAAGATAAAATTATTGTAATGCAAGTCAATTAAAAATATCCAAATTAAAGAATAGGGAGCAAAAAGGAATTGAAAATAAAGGGCATAAATACATGTGAAATGACAACAAAAGCCAACATATATGTAATTAACATCACAGAGGAAGAGTAGAACAAGAGAAGCAATACTTGAAGGGATAAAGGCTGAAAAAGTTCTAAAACTTGAGGACAATAACCCAAATTTTCAAGAGTTCTGAGAACCCTAAGAGAGTTAATGCAAACAATATAAACAACAAACTATATCTAGCCGTATCAAATCAAACTGCTGAAAACCAAACATAACAACAGCAACAACAACAAAAAATTTTTCCAGGCACGATGATGCTTGCCTGTAATCCCAGCAACTCAGGAGGCTGAGGCAGGAGGATCTTGAGTTCAAAACCAGCCATAGCAACTTAGTAAGGACCTAAGCAATTTAGTGATAACCTGTCTCAAAATAAAGAATAAAAAGATCTTACTCAGTGGTAAAGTGACCCTGGGTTTAATCTCCAGTATAAAAGGAAGGAAGGAAGGAAGGAAGGAAGGAAGGAAGGAAGGAAGGAAGGAAGGAAGGAAGGAAGGAAGGAAGGAAGGAAAGAAAGACTGACCTTAAAAGTTAGCACAGGGGGATAAAAGTATGATCTTTAAAAAGCAACAGTGGGATAATTAGCTAACTTCTCATCTGAGATCTTGAAAATCAGAAGACAATGGAATGACATTTTTAAAGTGTTAAAAGAAACAAACAACCAGGATTTCTATTCTCAAAAAAATGAAAGGAAAACAAAGATATTTAAGATGAACAAACTCTCAAAGTGGAAAGAATACAATGCTAGCCTATCTGAACCAAAAATGAAATTACTGAAAGGATTTTTTTCAAGCAGAAGCAAAGTGATCCCAAATAGCAACATGGAAATGCAGGAAACCATGAAAAGCTGACATTTTTTTAAAAAAATCTGTCAGTAATCTCCATAATAGCAAAAAGTTCAGTACTTATAGACATTTTCTAGCAGTTTGATCATCTTATGGCAAGTACCTTATGTTACTTCCACCTTGCACCAAATGGACAGTTTCCTCACTATGGTCTTCACTTGACTTGGATATTTTATATTCCTAAAGTATCAAGCAACTTTAGAAAATAAAGGAAAGGTTAATCCAAATATCTATTCTTAGGTCAGCAAATGATTCTCTTTCATTAACTCTCTCCACTTAAAAATCCTAAATCCTACAAAGGTGGGTGCCCCAAATTTCTCCTTCTATTTATATCGTCTTCCAAAAGAGCTTACTTCAAGCAATCTTCATGGAGAGGAATAATTATTCTAAAAGGAAGGAACTCACAGATCAGCTGATTTTTTTCACTAGTGACAATCCTAAACCTTTTAACTATATTGTATTTAGTTTTATCTTTACATTAGGAAGTTGGGGCAAAAAAGGGCTGAGAGTCATCTTCCCGACTCCTTCAAGACTTCTTAGATTAGTGACTACCAAATGAATTCAATAATGAACCATCCTAAAGGTCTAAAAACTGCTACAAGGTTTAATAGACTATATAAATCTCTCCCCTCTCCCTTTAAAGAATGTCTCAGATCAGATGACAGAGGAAAGGAAAACCTGGCCTTCCCCAGTGAAACAATGCTGTCTGCCTACCTTTTTTATGCTGGAGGCTTAGCAATGCTATTGGTTTTCTTGGCTGCTATGCCTTTGTGCACAGAGGACATTGTGTGGCTCTCTTCATGCCACAGAGGCTCCCTGCAGTGAAAGTCTCCTCCAGAATGGGGTTTCTGAGCACAGACATTTTCTTGCATCTTATTTGGAGCTTTCTACAATAAGCCCTCTCCCACACAAATACATATTTTCATTACCTTATTTTTAGAAATGCAATTTGAAGAGGGAAGTGTGATTTGACATTCTAATTGTAGTGGATTCTTCCATCTGAGTCTCTCTAGGATCTGGCTGCAAATACAACAATTTTAACACTAGATTTCAGCACCCCAGGCACCAGTTCCACTTAGCCAGATTACAACCCATGTGCACTGCAGTCGCAGAAATACCTTCCCACACGTTCATTAGTCAAAATATATCATGCAATAGGAATATTCCCCATTGCAGCACTAAGGGCATGATCTGGAGTGCAAGTGTAAAAATAAGTTTAAGGTTCTAAAGTCCAGTGAACTGAATTCTCAGGTTTTTCTTAAGTTAGCTTCTGTTCCACCAAGCCACTAGCATCCTAGCCTGTGTACTGTATCAACAGCTTTAACACTAACAGAACTCTGAGAATTTTAGTCAGCTTTTTTGCTGCTGTGACTAAAATATCTGACCAGAACAATTTTAAAGAAGGAAAAATTTATTTGAGAGCTCATGGTTTCACAGGTTTTAGTTCACAGAAGGCCAGCTCCATTCCTCGGGGCTCGGGGTGAGGTAGGACATCATGGCAGAAGAGTGTGACAGAGGGAAGCAGCTCACAAGGTGATCAGAAAGCAGAGAGAGACTCCACTCTCCAGATACAAAGATATACCCCCAAGCTTCACCCCCAATTCCTGCCTCCTCCAGCCACACCCTACCCACCTTCAGTTGCCACTCAGTTGATCCCTATCAGAGGATTAATTCACTGATTGAATTAAGACTCTCACAGGCCAATCATTCGCCTCTGAACCTTCTTGCATTGTCTCACACATGAGATTTTGGGGGACACCTCACATCTAGACCATAACACCAAGTAATTACTTTATCCACTGTGAGAAACTTTATTATCTGATTCTGACAGAGTCTCAGAGAGGGTAGAACCTGTCTTAAAACTAAGGATGTCTACTCTACCTCTCCCTTTCCCTTTTTTCTTTCTTTCCCTTTCCCAATTCTTCTTGCATTCCTTTTTCTTTCCCTCATTTCAGCCATTCTTTCCTTTATGAAAAATCATCTTAGCATCTAAGATGTTCCACATACTATTAGAGGCACTGAGAAGACAAAGATCAACAAGCCAGTGCCCCATTCTTGCTGGGGAGATAGATCAGTGGAAACAGGTAGTTAAAATGCAAAGTGAGACAGATAAGCTGGATTCTGCTGAAAGAAGATGTAAGGAAACAGATGGGGGGTGATTTCCAGCCCCAAGAGAAAGAGGGCTACATAGCTCTGCTCCTTCAATTAGAGTCTAAAGTGGAACTCAGACTGAGCATGCTGGGTGAAGACAGACAGCAGTAATACGAGATCACTGGCATTTGGATTGTTGGAGCTAAGGAAAAGGGCCAGCAAATGGATCACTAGGAAAAGTCTGTCACAGGATATCAATCAGCAAATATTTATTTAGTACCTATTGCATGGTAGGTACTCACTAGAGACTGGGGGGACACATGGGTGAGCAAAGCAGATGTGGTCTTAGCCCTCTAAGCAGTTACAGGAAAAAAAAAATTCTCCCTTGTAGCACCTACAACTGAGAGGTATGGAGTGATGAGTTCTAGAAAGATTCCAGGGAAGAAGTGTTCAACAAGTCTCAAGGTTACTGACAGGAAAGCATGAACAGGGCTTCTGTGGACCTGAGTGACAAACTACATAGGTGAAAAAAAGTAACCATCCCCCTGCAGAGACAGCCACCTGAATCTGGAACTTTAGGAGTTGGGAACTTGTAGAGCCCAGACATCTGAGTCATTCAAGCTTCTCTAAAGAAACAACCAATATATAGAGAGACTTATTTAAAGGAATCAGCTTAAGTGATTGTCAGTAACTGGCCAGTCTGACATCCACAGGAAAGTGCTAGCAGGTTAGAAATTCAGGACACTCCAGATGTTCTTGTTACAGTCTTGGGCAGAATTCCTTCTTCTCTGGGAAACCTGTTTCTGCTCTGAAAGCCTCCCAGCTATTAGATGAGGCCCTTCCACATGATGGAGGGTGAAATGCCAGGTGTATGGTCAACTGATTGCAAATGATACTCACAGTGACAAAAGCCTTCCACAGCAACCTCTAGACTAGCATTTGACTAAACAACTGGGCACTGCAGCCTAGTCAAGTTGACACCTGAAAGTAACCATTGCAGCATCAAATAGAGAATTCTTATAGGACCCACCCAAACCTGGTGTGAGTTAGTTGTTTCTTCCCTAGCATAGGATTGTTTGGTGAGGCAAAGCCCAGAGACTTTCTCTTTCTTTCTTCTTGTGCAACTATAGAGATGAGTTCACCTAATAACATCCCTGGCCCCCATTCTGCCAGCCTGACTCTGAGCTCTGCCTAAATTCTCATTTCTGCACAGAAGTTCCATTAACAGTACCCCTAAGACAAAGGATCTTCTATCCACCAGCCTCACGGGCATGCCCAGCTCTTGCTCAAGGCACAAGAGTCTCCTGTTTATCAGAACCATTTGTTTTGTTATAGCTCAACTTAAACTGAGGGTAAAGCTTTATAAAGAGAGAAAGTAAATAGTCATTCTCTTGCTCCTTTGGTTTGAAAGACACAGCAGTATCTTTGTAGCATCCACAGCAGGGTTACTTTCAGTCCGTGATTTACCCAAGTACTGGTTTATTGGCATTCTTTCTCCATTGCTTGACAGTAGCTCTTCCAAAAAAATAGGTAAATAAACACAAATAAAAAGAGCAATAATTCCTATTAATTCTCCAGCAAAGCACAGGAACAGGAAATAGAACAGATCTTCATGTTTGTGATACCTGCCTTGGGATAGAGTTTCCTAAAATTAAGGCCAAAACAAAATTCACAGTCTCTGCTGACTGTATGTGTGGATACCAGGTAGGGTCACTCACCTGCTGGACAACAGTTATCCAGAGAGCCACTTACAGAGCTATAGTGGATTAAAGAAATGCTTTGGAACAGAAAGACATCTGACAGTGCAAGGACAATTGAGGAATTAGCATCAGGGAGGGTCATCTCCAGCCTAGGAAAAGCAAGCAGGGAAAACAGAACCAGGAAAACAAGGAGCAAAAACAGTCCTGCTGCTTCTGTTGGTTACTGCTACAGTTTCCTAGAGCTTTGTCTACACTGGCCAAAGAAATCATTTTTCTTTGGAAGATAAGCAAATCTCAGTTATTCCAAGTAATAACATCACAAAGAACCACAGTAACCAAATGCCAGTTAAACCATAAATAAAGTTTATGGGCACAAGAGTGTTAGTCTAAAAGTTGAGTGTCATCATGATTACATCTTAGATAAAATTAAAAATAAATTCAAATTCATACATTCCTGAGTATGGAGTGGGGAGGGACATGATGCCTCAGAACACTTCATTCAATTCATTCCATGAAGGTTTGGGAAGCAAAAATATCCACCACCATCTTGAGGTTAAGAATAAGGACCACACTTCCCAAGTTTGATTTCTGACAGTTCCATTCGTTAACCATGAGGACTTCAATGTGTTCTTAAATGTCTGTATATCTCATCATCCTCGTCTTTAAAATGTGAATAAGAAGAGTACCTGGGGGGGGGCTGGGGCTGTAGCTCAGTGGTAGAGTGCTTGCCTCACACTTGTGAAGCACTGGGTTTGATCCTTAGCATCACATAAAAATAAATAACCAAAGATGTTGTGTCCATCTACAACCAGAAAAAACATAAAACATTAAAAAAAGAAGATGATGATGATGAAGTGGAGGAGGAGGACGACAACGACCACCACCACCTTGATCTCTTAAGATTCTTTTTTTTTTTATTGTTGGTTGTTCAAAACATTACATAGTTCTTAATACATCATATTTCACAGTTTGATTCAAGTGGGTTATGAACTCCCAATTTTACCCCGTACACAGATTGCTGTATCACATCAGTTACCCTTCCATTGATTGACAAATTGCCTTTCTAGTCTTAAGATTCTTATGAGGACTAAATAAATCTATAAATATAAAGTACTTGTTACAATGCTATGGGCTACATGCAATAAACATTTAACAAATATTAGCTGCTATTATTGCTATTACTGCTACTATTCTTTTGTAAGTTAATTTTAAAACAAGAACACATCCTGACATCTATGGTTGTCATTACAGATGGATTGTTAGCTTTAGCAGGTTTCCACCATACTCCCAGGATGAAATTAGAGAAAACAAAGTCCAGCACAGAACCTAGGAGTCACCCGACTATGTCTGGGTTGAGAAGACAATCCTAGATGGCTAGAGAGCAATCTAAAGAGTATATTTTTCCTGGTGCTGGAGTTATCCATATGTAAAAGAATAAGACTAGATCCTTATCTCTTGCTCTGCACAAAAATCAACTCAAAATGGAATAAAAACTTAGGAATTAGACCAGAAACTATGCAACTTCTAGAAGAAAATGTAGGTCAACACTCCAGCATATAGACAAAAGCAATGATTTTCTCAATTGGACCCTAAAGCTTAGGAAATAATGTCAAGAGTTAATAAACATAATGGCATAAAATTAATAATAATAATAATAAATTTCTGCACAGCAAACAATTAGTAATGTGAAGACAGAGCCTATAGAATGGGAGAAAATCTTTGCTAGCTACTCTTCTGACAGAGGATTAATATCTAGAATATGTAAAGACTCAAAAACTTAACACCCCCCAAAACAAATAACCCAATTAATAAATGGGCAAATGAATAAACAGACATCTTTCAAAAGAAGAAATACAAGTGGCCAATAAATATATGAAAAATGCTCAACATCATTAGCAATCAGGGAAATGCAAAATAAAACCACCCTGAGATTCTATCTCATACCAGCCAGAATGTCAGAATCCAAACAATAATAAATGCCACAGAGGATATAGAGAAAAGGGAACACTTTAACACCATTGGTGGGCTTGTAAATTAGTACAACCACTATGGAAATCAGTATGGAAGCTCCCCAAAAGACTAGGCATGGAACCACCATATGACCCAGCCATATCACAACTTACTATTTATCCTAAAGAATTTAAGTCGTTATGCTATAGTGATACATGCATATCCAAGTTTATAGCAGCACAATTCACAATAACCAAACTATGAAACCAACCTACATGTCCATCAACAGATGAATGGATAAAGAAAATGCAGTATGTACACAATGAAGTTTTATTTAACCATAAAGAAAAAGAAAATTTTTTCAACTGCAGGAAAATGGATGGAACTATAGACCATTATGTTAAGCGAAATAAGCTAAACTCATAAGGTCAAGGGTCATTATGTTCTTTCCCATAAGTGGAATCTAGAAAGGAAAATGGAAAAGAAAGGTAGAAGGGGGAATCTCATAAAAATCAAAGGGAGATCAGCAGAGGAAAGGGACCAGGGATTGAGAGCAGGATACAGAGGGACAAGTGCTAGGAAGGGAGATTGGCCAAATTATATTGCTACATTGTATGCAAGTGTAAATGTATAACAATAAATCTCATCATTTTGCACGACTACAATACACAAATAAAAAATGGAGAGAGAAAAGACAGAATATATTTTCCACCACTATTCAGCATTATCCTACATACCTAATAACAATGTCCAAGCTCAAGGAAAGATCCTGTCTTCTCAGATCTTGTGTGACTAAGCAAAGCAAGAATGCAGGCTTATATCAGAACAGTGATTGAGAAAAAAGAATGTTGGTAAGATTCTGAACTTGGAAGACATGAAATTTTATCCAAAAAATGAAAGAGGATGAAGGTGGTTATATAAGTCCAGGGGTACCCTAAAAGAGAGATGCTCTCTAGAAACTGGAACAAGAAGCAGAGACACAATAAGAATGGATTCAATCAGAAGATCAGAAATCACAGCCATGTACAATCAGTGAAAGGGTCAAGCTGTTCTAGGGACATTTTGATTGTTCCCAACTTCTCACTGGCCTGAGAAATTGTAGGCATTCAAATAATGTCCTGGCCAATGCTGGCTTTTCTCTATGGAACTACTCATACATTGCCTGGTGGATCAGGCCTTATGTTTGCACATCTCTTACCCTTATGAGATTGTAAGCATCCAAAAAGCATCAACTACTTCTTCAACCTGGCATTCTCTGAGAAACCTTCATATTACAGATATTCAATAAACATTTTCTGAATGAATGAATACCTACCATGAACAAATTAGCAGACACCAAGGGAGTCTGATCCTGAGCCAACTGCCTTCTGAGAGAAATGTTCTCTACATCCTCCCCATCCAGAACAAAATGGTTTCAGGGTGTGGGGACATCTGTTGGTGTTGTCTGCCAAGAATCAACAGTGCCATCTTCCGAGAAGAACAAATCAATTTTCCTTTGGGGAGCTACCCTCTCCCACCCTTTCCTGGAGAAGAGTATACTAAGAGCTTAGCCAATCTCCCTTACCCCTCCTTGAAATTTGAAACTTAAGCAGAACTTTAAGAACAGAAAACTAGACCCGATTCAGCTCAGCAGTGATAATCTGGAGAGTTTGCCTATGGGCAGCAAGGGGAGCAGGCCTATGCTTCCTTGATTGTCTCAGTTGTTTTGATTTCTTTCCTCTCTGAAATCTAGTAATTGGAGCCAATCGGTCTCCCTTTATCCTTTCAATAAATTTCTTTTGTATCCAAGTTATCAGGTTAATTTCAATAGCTCCAAACTAAGAACCAAGAAATGCAGTATGATACCCTTGCTCTATAATAATGGGTCTCAACTTGGTGCATCCCCAGGGAGATTTTTAAAGTCTCAGCATTTGGGCCACACTCAAATCAATTACAGGGCACTCTGTTTGGACCAGTACTTTAAAAAAATCATTTATTTATTTATTCATTCTAACTAGGTATATATGACAGCAGAATGCATTTTGATTCATTGTATACAATTTCATCACGACTTTTCATTTCTCTGGTTGTACATGATTTAGTCACACCATGTGTGCAGTCATACAGGTGCCTAAGGTAATGATGTCCATCTCATTCCACCATCTTTCCTGCCCCTATGCTTCCTCCCATATCTTCCCTCCTCTTTGCCCAATCCTTAACAAGACTCCTAAAGCACAAGAAGTAAAATCAAAATTCAATAAATGGGATGAACTCAAATTAAAAAGCTTCTTCTCAGTAAAAGAAGCAATGAGGTGAAGAGAGAGCCTACATTTTGGGAGCAAATTTTTGCCACACACACATCAGATACAGCACTAATCTCCAGGATATATAAAGAACTCAAAAAAATTTAACACCAAAAACCCAATCAATAAATGGGCTAAGGAGCTGAGCAAACACTTCTCAGAAGAAGATATACAATCTATCAACAAATATATGAAAAAATGTTCAACATCTCTAGTAATTAGAGAAGTGCAAATCCAAACCATAAAATTTCATCTCACACTAGTCAGAATGGCAGTTATCATATGTCGGGGAAAGGTACACTAACGCTTTGCTGGTAGGACTGTAAATTGGTGCAACCAATCTGGAAAGCAGTATGGAGATTCCTTAGAAAACTTGGAACGGAACCACTATTTGATCCAGCTATCCCACTCCTCAGTCTATACCCTAAGGATTTAAAATCAGCATACTATAGTAACACAGCCACATCAATGTTTATAATAGCAGCTCAATTCACAACAGCTAAACTGTATAACAAACCTACATAGGTTCAATAGCAGATCTTGGGTGCTTTCCTCAAAGTCCTACATGCCCTTCAATAGATGAATGGTTAAAGAAACTGTGGTGTGTGTATGTGTGTGTATACACACACACACACACACACACAATGGAATATTGCTCGGCATTAAAATAGAATACAATTATGGCATTTGCAGGTAAATGGATGGAGCTGGAGAATATCATGCTAAGCAAAGTAAGCCAATCCCACAAAACCAAAGGCCAAATGTTCTCTCTGATAAGTAGATGCTGATCCATAAGGGGGCGGGGGGCATAGGAAAAATGGAGGAACTGTGATTTACCAGTACTTTTGAAAGTTTCCCAGGTAATTCTGAGAATAAGTGCTCTCAATATATAATATACCCACCTGCCTACTCCGAGGAAATAAGAAACAAAGGGATTTTTACAAGTAGTACATTTTAAAGACAAAATTTAATCCAGTAAAAAGAATTAAACTCCCAGTCAGAGTTTGTGCTTTCCCCAAGAATTAACTAGAATGCGGCTTTCATCTTTAATTGCTATTTTTACCAACAAGTAAATTTAAAGAACTTCACAACTGTAAGCACTTTCTAATTTTATTAACAACACAAGTAAAACTCAGTGTCAGGGAGGAAAATATCCCTGTTGGCTTGCATTCAGTGGATCATAACAATCTATTCCAAGCTGAGAAATATTTCTGCTGGAGAAACCCTATAACAGTGTTTAAAGTGAGGCTGTCTTTGGTGACATTGGTTGACTAGAAGCTGATCCTGAGAGAGAAGGGAACTGATACTTTTCACTTCCTCGAATCCGTCTGCCTTGTAAGAGACCATTTTTTTGAAGGTATATGAAATTCAATGAGGAAAACGCTAGCTAAGGAGCAAAGCAATTAAATTCCATAGAAAACAATAAATGTGTCTACAACAAGAAAGACATGTTGAAATATTTGACATTTTGCTTCCTAAAGTGAGGACTTGCCTTGTCATAAGAATGGTTTCTGTAGGTAGACTAAGATAATACAGTGACATGCCAAGAGAAATTCCAGCTTTGTGCATGCACCACACAGGGAAGCAAATAGTCACCCCAAGGCTCAGAAGGAGATGCCTCAATGACGGCACATCCCAACCCCTGATCCAGCTATCCTGGGCTGGCCTCTGGTCACTCGAATCATTATCTTGGGACCATGACACATCCCTAGGGCAAGGTGCCTTGAAGCATACGTGGGCTATTTTGAGCTCTGCCAGGTCTCGAGGAGCAATACTGCACCTGCAGAACCAGCTCTGCTCCCCGGAGTTCTTGCATGAGCCCCGGTAACTCTAGAAGTTAATCAGGCCCATCCTATTCTACCAGCTACATAAGGGGATTTGTTTTTCCCTCTGTATTTTTACCCCTGGTGAAATTGAGTCCATTGAGAACAGGTCAATGTACGATGATGCACATTGCATAGGTTCAACAGTAGATCTTGGGTGCTTTCCTCAAAATCCTGCAACTGAATACAGAAATAAAGAGGAACACAGACCTCAAGTACACACCAAAGGACAATATTGGTACATTTTCAACATGATGAGAGGTGGGGACCGAGGGGGAATCATTTTGCTTCATTTAACTTTTTTTTGTTTAAAGAGAGAGAGAATTTTAATATTTATTTTTTAGTTTTTGGCAGACACAATATCTTTGTTTGTATGTGGTGCTAGGATTGAACCCGGGCTACACGCAAGCCAGGTAAGCGCGCTACCGCTTGAGCCACATCCCCAGCCCTGCTTCATTTAACTTTGAAACTCAAGCATTATATCAAAATACATTTTTCTGGGTATAGGAGCGCATGCCTATACTCTCAACGGCTTAAGAGGCTGAGGCAGGAATATCACAAGTTCAAAGCCAGCCTCAACAACTTAGTGAGACCCTAAGCAATTTAGCAAGAACCTGTCTCAAAATTAAGAAAGGATGGGGATGTGGCTCAGTGGCTAAGCACCCCTGGGTTCAGTCCCCGGTACCATAAAAAATTATATAAACATTGAAAAAAATCAAATAGGTGGTACTCACTTGTCTTTTATTTCCATTTGACCAATACTTAAGGAAATAACTCTCCTAAGCATAGCACAATCACTAGCAAACACTTTAGCAACACATTTAACAATAGGTCAAATACTTTTATTGTAAACATGAATTAAATTCAAGAGGCAGACTCTAGTTCACACTAAGTACATGTGGTAGAATAACAAAACTCCCACCTTCATAATTATAATACCTCTTGCACTATGCTGTCAATTCCCTAGGTCATCATGCCAACGGTATTTCGAAGCAACTAACTGGCACAATTTGGCAAGACAGAGTCTTTCCTAAACTGAGAGGGTGATACTAATTCATTTTTTATCAGAGGGGAGATGAGAATGATCCACCTTGAAAATATAACTAGTAGAGTTGCGATAGAATCATTTTCTGTGTATTATGGATTGACCACAGGGTAAGAAAAAAGCAGAGGATAATGGAAAGACAGTTGCATTTGGGATCTGAATTCCCAAGTTTATATCTTGATCTTTCAAGTCACAAGTTGTGAAACCACACTGATCACCTCTGGCCAGTTTCCTCCATCATAAAAAGGGGATGCCAATTATAGTTGCCTTTCCAAATGTTAATGAGAAACAAATCAGCAGCATACATTCAAACACTGGACACTTGTGCTCGATACTTTGCTGAACTTGAACCTCAATCTTCTTAGCTTTAAGTAATGAACATTTGAACTGGCTCCCATGAATGCCTTTTTACTTCATAATGCAGAAGTCAACATCAAGGACTATCTGTGATCTTTACCTTCTTTAACATTTTCTATTTATTCCATGTGACTATTCTATAGTGAATACATGTGACTTGTTTTATTAGCCAGTTTTCCATTAATATAAAAAATACCTAAGAACATGTAATTATAATGAAAGGAAGTTTATTTATCTCACAGTTCTGGATGTTCAAGAGCATGTCACCAGCATCAGCTCAGTGAATGTCTTGTGGCAGATGGCACCCTTAGTGGTTCAGCTTGACCTAAACACAGCCATCTTAGGTCAGAACCACTATGATCGCCTCTGGGTAAACCTAATCTGTTTTCATTGCATAATTTTCCAACATTTTATAAACAGACAAAACCACTAGATGAGTATGTGGAATTTTACAACCAAATTCTCATGCTCTCAGCATCAGGAATGCACCTGACATCTTTGATGCTATCTTGAGATAAGCCAGGTACATTCTGGCTTGGATGAAAGTCACTTTTTTCTTGATCTCTATATAAGCCCTCTCCCTTTAATTCAAAACATAGGGGTCTACTACTCTTGCTGCCACCTTGAGAGGTTGAGGCAGGAGTATCACAAGTTCAAAGCCAGCCTCAGCAACTTATCGAGACCCTAAGCAATTTAGCAAGAACCTGTCTCAAAATTAAGAAAGGATGGGGATGTGGCTCAGTGGCTAAGCACCCCTGGGTTACACTTCTGTAAGTCCCCAATGAATTGCACTCTGAGTCACCCTGGATCTGTCTGCCTCTTTCTCTAGTCTCAGGCCACCTTGTGGTCACTTCCCATGCACTAGAACTAGGTCTTTCTGTAACAGCACCACAAAAATGTGGGGGGAAACAGGAAGGCGAAGAACAATTCAGTGGGCTTAGCTTGCGCTTGTGAGAACTCACTCCTGGTCCCAAGAGAACTACCCTCATTTCTCACAAGGGCAGCGCTCCCAACCAGCTCCCAACCAGGATTGATTCTTGGGCAAACATAAGATCAAGCACTCGGCTCTTGAAGGCAGTGATAGGAAAAGTCATGTGTCCAATTTGTAGGAGTGATAAGCAACAGGAAAAGTGGTAGCAGGGTCTTCTCTGGAGAAGCCCTTTACTCTTTTGGAGCATTTCTCCTGCCTGTGTAATTTCTGTCTCTGTAGTATGTACACTTTGTTCCCAGGGAAGTCTTTAGAGTACCCACACCCTTTAGTAAATCCATTTCTATTTCAATTACCTGCAGTGAATTTATTATCTACAACTGAAGAATTGGGGCTGAATCAATGGACCTTTTAAACTTCACGCCTTTCCACCAACTCATAGTCTCCTCACCATTACAAACTCTTTTTGATAGCAACTAACTAGGAAGGGGGGAAAAACTGGATTTAAGCCTCATAAGATCAAAGAGATGACTTCAAAGCAACCTGGCTATGACTGAAAATGGTCAAGAATCAAACAAGTTAAGTAAAATTACTTTCTTAGAGCAAGGAATCTGAAAAGGATTAAATCAACAGAAATCTGGAAAATCATCAAAATGTAGAACCCCTAAATTCACCTAGAGTGAGAGAGAAATGGAAAGAATCTGGACACATATTTCAAGAGAATGTAGGATATTATACATTGATACGGACAAAGCACAGCACTTTGACATGGACCTAACCATAAAAGATCATACTGGGAATTACACTTTACTTGTTCAAAGATTGCAGGCTTGAAAAAATCTATCAGGGGTTGACCAACTATGGCCCACAAACAAAATCTCACCCACCAGCTTGTTTTATAAAGTTTTATTGAAACACAGTTACAACCATCATTTACATGTGGCCTAATAATTACTTTCACAGGCACAGAGACCATCTAGCCTGCAAAACTCAGTATATTTACTACAGTCCTTTTCCAGAGAAATTTTCCAACCCTTGATCTAGGTGGTTGGGAGAACAAAACCATTTGGAATTGAGAAGTCAATTTTATATATCTGTCAACAGAAGAGGAGAATGTGTGAACAGACAAAGGGTCTGAGGTTGCTGTCTAATGGGAAGAAAAGTTTTGACCCCTGTGGTAGAGGCAGTATCCAAGAGTATGCAGACTGGAGGTGTCCCTGTGAGTGCAGAAGGGACCAGGGATGAAGAACATCACAGAGAGTAGAGTGAGTAGGTAATCGTGGAGGTTGAAAGAGATCAAACAGTAGGCCAGAGGGTAGAGATGATGAATCAGGAGAAAATGAGCCCCAGTAGAGAGGGAAACTCAGGTTAAAGCTCCACAAAGTATTTAAGAGAGGAAAGGGAGGTGCGGAGGGCTTGCCAGAGAAATAATAGGCAGCCCACAGCTCAGAGGCTGCGGTCAGAGTGGGCGATCCCGGAGGGCTCCTGTCAGGTACCAGGCATTGTGTCGCATCCTCGGGTTTGCAGGCTAGTTAAGGATGAAGTTGCAGGTCGTGGCCCCAGAAGCACTGCTGTGCCTAAGAAGCTGACTTTGGATCTGACGGTGAGGACGTCTCCCCATCATGGGACAGCGGGGTGGGCTCTGGGTAGCTCTGTGCAATTTAGAGAAGTAAGGGCTGTTCTGAAAGGGGTCTCTGGGAATTTCGTAGAGGGAGATGGAACAGTCCTCCAGAAGTGATTAAGATGAAAGGAAGGAGATGAAACGGTAGCCCGAAGGCGTAAATGGGTCTCACGTTGCTTTCTGAAGGATGGGTGCTATGGCCAAAAACCCTTTTCATCATCCAGGAATGTCGGCGGCAACAGCACTCTTTGTAATAGGATTTGACCCGTGGGTGAGCAGCTTCCATTCTCTCTGACTACCAGAAGATTTTTCTTAGCTGTGTTTTGGAAAAACAGAAAGGAGTGCCAACTCCACTGAAAGCCCCTATAAATGCTACCCGCACCATGCCTGTGGCTACTTTATACAAGGGTAATGAGAGGATGACCAGAATAAAAATATTCGGTGGCCTTTCTCTGCAGCACGCGGGTGCTGTGATTGAGTAAGCAGAGAAGAAAAAGCAAGTACCCTTCCCGAGTGAGAAGAGCACAACAAAAGGCAGCTATTAAATGTATCCACCAACCTGGGCCCATGGAAATGTGACACGGCAGCTGCATTAGTCCTCCTGGTGAAAGGTGAGGGCCCCTCAGAGGGGAGGTGGTGAGGAGCTGAAAGCCAAGACAATCCTATGACTTGTAAACTTATGGGACTCTGAAAGAAGGCTGGGGTTTCTCTATTCCCTGGTGGCCTTTTTTGTCACCTCCAAAGACTTGTACCTCAACCTCAAAGAAGTCACTTAACCTTCTCAGGTCCCTTTTTCCATCTACAAAAGTAGGGATGATAAAACTCATGCATTGCTCCTCAGAGAATATGAGCCACTGCCATCAAAATGTTTTATGAAGAGAAAGTTAGTGTCGTGGAAATGCAACACTTACGTGCTGACTGTGGCCGTTTTCTGTTTCTGAGGAGCACTTTGGGAACCAGTGACTAGTGATCTCTGGATGCCTGGTAGGCCTGAGCAGGGAGTCCTGGTTTCCAGAAGGGTCTCCATCAATGGCATCTCTGCAGGCTCGATCGCTGGATACAGTAAAGCAAGGTGTGTGCGTGTGAAGGTGCCTGACAGTGACACTTGCAGCATACTGATTAGGAGTATGGATTCCAGACTGGGATAGCAGCTCTTCCACTTTCTACTGCATGATTCTGTGCTGTCAGTCTAACTTCCATTTCTCACCTGCAAGATGTAGATAATATGCATACATAATTACGTGATGTAAGTCATGGAAAAAGTGTAAAAGAACAAATGCAAAGCACTTACTAGTGCCTGGTACACAGGAAAAAATGCAGTATATTAGCTGTCGATACTGTAATTTTAATACTAATAAAAGTTCTTGAACCTGCCTCAGAAAAGAGGCTACAAAGAGACTAAGCTCACTTGAAAACTCAGGGCGTCTGGAAAAATGCCCAAACAATCCCAGCAACTGTTAATTGTCTATTACTACCATGAGGCAGTCACAACACAGATAATGGAAGCCCATAGAACATTGCTTAATTCCATTTCACCTGACATGCTCAGCCTCTCTCCCTATTCCAGTAAGTCTTATAAGAAATACGAACAGGCAGCTCCATGCCTCTCCCTTCGTATCTCATCTTCCTCCAGAGCCAAGAAACAAAATGAGGATAAGAAAGAAAATAAGACTGGTCTTGGGAGGAGCACACTGGTACCCCAGGTTGGGAATTAGGATGCAATGAGAGTAGACGGAATATACTTCTATCCATGGAAAAATCTGGGTCTGAATTGCCTGGGATAAGGAACCCAGGGTCCTCAGGAGCTGTGAGGGAAGAGGGCACAGCAGGCGGGTGCTAGGACATCATTCAGGGGGATGAACAGTGCCAAGCAATTCTGGGTTGAGGACTAGATCTCGGGAGCCACCACAGACTCCATATTACAGGAGGCCAGGTAATGTTACCCCCAAACTTACTGAGTAGAAAAGTGGGGAAGAAAGGAAGAGGACACAGTAGAGAAGCTCACCCTCCAAAGCATGCCTTGGAGCCCCCAGGGGTAGACTCAAGGCACTCTTCTCACCAAGGGAGCCAACTCCTGGTTGGCTACAAAACGTCACCGAAAAGAAAACCATTAAAGTAAAACAGTCCAGAAGGCAGGAAAGTCTCCCTCATTGTTCAGTGAGAGCTTCCAAGAGCTCTCTAAACACAGACTTTGTTTTCTGTTGCAGTTATTTGACAAACATCATTTTTAAGACAACAAAAAATAAAAACAATATTTGAAACCTTCCAAAAACTAAATTATATGGCCCACTCTCTAGATTTAACAAATATCTTTCTTCCCGCCACGTTGTCCTTTATTAAAATCTAATACTAATGTGGGGTTAATGTGACAGCCCTGAGTACACAGACGAAGTTATAAAGGAAATAAGCTTTTATTACTTTTCCAAAGACAAAGCAATAACTTAGAATAACAGAATGATGCTAAACTTTCTACCGTATCTCACCCTCCAAGTTTTCTTTTTGCTTTTAAAAAAAAATTAAACTCCATTTACAAGTTTACAATAGATTAGCATGCAAGAGTAATAGCATGTTCTATTTTCCAGATGCAGGGAAAGCTATCTTTGAAATCAGTCCCCAAATTTACTTCTTATTACAGGTACATTGGGTTAATTAACACATTGATTGCTATGTGGGCCCCCTCCCTTTCACGCATTCCCCACATCAAATTAGCCAGTGAATTCTTTTCTTCAACTTCCTGAATTGCTCTCCAGTGCATCACTCCTCTGAGCCCTCCTCTTATTTCAGATGCTGTCAATCTTCTCAGCATACATCTACCTAGTCATTGAATTGAGATCTTTCCAAACTGTGCATCTAATTCCTCTTTCTGCTTAAAAATATTCAACAACTTCCCATCACTTGCAGAAAAGTGTCCCCAGTGTTCCATCAGCTCTCTCCTCCATCTCCCCACACCCACCTCCTTCTCTGCACCATATATATATATATATATATATATATATATATATATATATTTTTTTTTTTTTTTCCTAGCATGATCACCATCCACTACCACCATCTCAACTTCCATAGCTCCCAAAAACTGTGGTTCTCTAATCCCATGTGCTGTGATAATCTCTGGCTTTCCTCATTCTGTGTGACTTGTACCCTTCTTTCCTGTTTACTAGATTTAACAAAGTCACATAGTTCTTACCATGTGCCAGTCTTGTTCAGTGAGCTTTATGAGCGTTAACTTGTTGAATCATGACAACCTTGTGAGGTAGGCACTGTTATTCTCATTTTACAGATGAGGAAGCCTAGGCACAGATCAGTTGTAAAATTCACCCAAAGTCACTCAGCCAATAGGTTGACAGGAGAAAGAAGGAAGGAAGATTCAAATCCAGACAGTCTAACTCCAGGGTCCATGCCCTTACCCACGCACTGCACTGCCTTTCTCTGCCTCTTCAATTCCTTGCTCAGTTCAATTCTAGCATCTCCTCTGCACAGCCCTCTTATGAGCCTGATTTGCTAATCAACTCTTCCTCTGCATCTCGTGAAGAGACTTACATGGTAACTACCACAACTCTTTTTCTTCTTATTATAGACCACAAGTTACTCGAAGGCAGACACCATAATTCATCATGGTATCCCAGCACAGGTGCTCGATACTTGTTTGACAAATGACCCAATAAGGGTGATAGATAACCTTATTACATGTTCCATAGTTGGCAGACGGAGAAATTTTTAAACAGTGGAATCTAAGGATCCTTTGGTTCTTATAGCATTACAGCTAACGCTTTATCTAAGTCATAAATTGCAAGGAAACTTTTCCTATCTCAACCTCTACTCTTGGTGGCTTTGTTACATAGACCAGTAGCATCCTCTGGAATGTTCTGAGATCCTGCAAATGCCCTGTATCTTCACTGTCCAATAAGGCTGCATTTGTAACCCATACAGTGACAGAGGACAAAGTGGTGATGGAGATAGGAAATGGAAAGCACCAAGGTGTGTGCCAAGAACACCCAGCACCAGAGCATCAACCTGCTGAGTTTGCCTGGACTGAGGGATTGCTGGGATTTTTACTTCTAGGAATGTGACAGTCCTCGGGCAAACAGTTGGCCATCCTAGTCCATGTCAGTACCTAGATGGATCCAAGAGTAGGTTCCACACAGGAGCTGAAAGACAGTGAAACAGGAAAAGGAGTAAGAAAGGGATTGCGACCAGGAGGAGATGAAAACACATAGCAGGGTAGAGGACAGTTGTCTCAAAACCCTTTGTGCTATGAATTTCCACGTATCTCCACATTCTAACACTCAGCTTCTAGGGCAGAGATTTTAAACACGCGTGTGTTGCTTGCTTGGGTGCCTGCTCTTTTTCCAAATACACATGCATTATTTTACTCATCTGTTTCTTAGGTGGAGAAGTCAAGATGACAGCCTACTCGACTCTTTTTGATCTGCCATTTAAATTTCCACTCTCATCCCATAATCTGTTAATCTTCCCCGTATCTCAGTGTAAGGTTGAATTAAATTCCCATATTGAATCCCAACATGAAAGGCATTTCTTTGTGAGCAGCTCAATATAATGTTCTTCTAAATGACATTTAAAATGTTCAGCCCGGTAATGGAATGATAAAGCAGGGCACCCGGTGTTAGTACACACTGGTAAGAAGAACATTTTTTTTTATTAGTCAGAAACCAAAAAGATAGAACAAGATAATTAAAAAAAAGTTTATTCCTGCTAGACTGCCACAATGGTATTATGACTCAAAATATAATAGTCTCTGAATTCCTGTAGGAATCTAACTTCTTAAAAAGACATCAGACATCAAAGTCTGAGTCATGCCACATTAACCACCTATGGCCAAAGAAAAGTTTGAATGCCACTGGAAAGTTAAATATTAGACTTTCTGTGAAACATTTAAACCAAGAGAAGTAGGTATTGCAGTTGTCATGTACATTCTTTACAGGCTTCCAGATGGATGCTGCACCCCCCCTCCCGTTGCTATGGTGACCCAAATAAATTCTCTCCTGAGATTCATTGTCTCAGATGCCAATGCATCAGGTCAGGCAGGCAGGCAGGCTAGCAAATAACACACTGGCCCTGCACATCCTCACATTTTCCATGCAGCTACAAAGAGACATTCCTCCACATATCACACCCAATTTCAACATTTCCAAAACTATAATTCCACTAGACTGAGCCAAAATATGAAAAGACAATTATTCCAAGCTTCTTATTTCTTTTATTTGTCTAACCAGCAGAATGAATCCTTGCAGAAAGCCAAGAGGAAGTAAAAAGTAAGAAATTCTCCTAACGTCAACTTCCTCACCTTCACTAAGACCTGAATGAGAGTTCTCAGTAGCACATAATAAAGCCAAGGGCTCTAACCATCTGCCCTCCATATAGCCCTATTATTTTTAGTAATTAATATTAACAAATAGGGACTGGGGAGATTCTTATGGAGGATATAGATATTATCCCCCCAAAAAATTTGGTTCGTAGAAAATATGCACAGATAGTTATTGAGGAAAAGACTTTAAAGCCTTTTGTCACTAGAGATCCCTAATTTGGGCTTGGGGTATAACCCAGTGGGTAGAGAATTTGCCTAGCACATGTGAATGTGAGGTCCTAGATTTGATTCCTAGCACCACACACACAAAATAATAATAATAATAATAATAAAATAAAAAAATAAAGATATACTATAACATAAAGCTTCTAGTGTCTGGAATCCAGCCTCTATAGATGTTAAATATATATTGCATATTTCTCAAGATAGATCACCTATACAAGCAGTATTGGTCAGGGACAATGTGTGTAACATGAAACAGATACTATCTACATCCCTAACAATTTAAGTTAATTTGACCTAAAGATGTACCATATTTCCATGCCAAAACTAATTCAAGACACTTAATAAGGAAGGGTGACTGGGCATTCTACCCTGTAGCTGCTAATGTGCCCCCTTGCACTAACATTTACTCTCTGCTCCTAAAAATCATCTCATCATAACCCCCTTATTGGTTGCTACCGAAATTGAGGCAAAGAGAAACAAATAACTTGCAAAAAGTCACACAGCCAGGAAGTAGAATTGTGATTTGAATTCTAGCTCCATAATCTGGGTTTGCAACCCCATGCTCTTATCCCTGATGGTCCCTGAAGTACTTATACAAACCAAACCTTGATTAGGTGTTTTCTGTCTTTGAATCTTTGAGTCTATGTCATTAGTTATTCTCCACCTCTGAACACATTTCTCCACCCTACCCTTCTCCAAGTGCCCTCTATATCACCACATCAGTGGCCAGACGTCCTCTGGGAAACTTAGCACAACTAGAACAAGACTCTACTTCTTTGCCAGCCTTATGGTCCAGGACAGAGTGAAAACACTCAGAAACCAAGGATCATGGAACAGAGTGAGGTTTCACTAAGCCCAGAGAGCTGCCAGAGGCTGCATTGCTCAGCATGGAGTGGTGATTCTGAAAAGAGTGAGCCCAGGAAGACAAACAGCAGCCTACCTTCCAGTTCTGCTATCATTTCTCCAGATGAGGAAAGAGGAGCAGCTAGTTGCTCCTAGGAACCCACAAGCCCAGGGACTTCAGCTAAATAGTAGGAAAGTGCCTTGACCCTGGACTTGGATAGACCAGAATGGGAAGCCTTTTGCACACAAATAACAAACACGATATGGCTGGACAAGTTCAGAGAGAGAGGATGGGAGTGACAGACCAATACTCAACCATCACTTGGCACCTGCCTCTCACTAGATCTCAGGCCCCAGAATGATTTCTTCCAGGCCCCCACACCCTCCCCAACCCATTCCAGATCCCCAGGACTTGATTCTCCTTTCTGTTCACTGCAGATTTAAACAGGGGTTGGTATCTGGGAGGTGGGGGGGGGGCAGCATGGATATTTTTTAATGATTTTTGGACAGTAATTATTAGCCTTTTCTTATAAACCAGTGTCTCTCCCTTAGTATGATTTCAACAATATTCATGCTTGAGATTCTTTGGCCCTGAAATGCCAGTTAGATTTCTTAATGGCTGTCGGTACAAATGGGACTGAGGAAATGAATTTTGCCTTAAAGGCAACTAACTTTTGGAGGCGAATATATCTCCTCTCTATATCAAGGGATACCTGTTCTAGACATCAAAGGGATCACAAACATTCATATTCTTCCCCAAAGGACAGCCGGGAATCTTATAAGCAAAGAATCCTAGCATGACTCACTTGTTAACGTTTGCCGCCTGGGGCATAAAACGTCTCCTCGACAAGACTTGGGGTTTTGGTAACTGCCTCTTAAGTGGATTCAGCTTTTAACCTGGATTTCGTATTTTCCTCCTTCGCTTCAAATGATTTAATTTCCCAGGAATTAAATTATTTTTTAGAGTTCCTCTAAATTAAATGAAGAGTAAATAAAAAGGCTTCAGACAAAAAAATGAGTAATTTTATTAGGAATATGATAAATGTGATAGGTTGCAGTAGCCTGAAAATCCCATTATACGCAATTAAGGAGCTACATTAATATAATTGTAGATTTCCTAGCATTTTAGCCGAGTGCATACAGTAGTTACAGATAATTGCATAGTAAGGGGGGAAATGCAAGCTGTGAATCTGGCATGCACGTGACTAACACTGTCAAATTAAAACCTGGTTGGGTTTCTCCTTGAGTTATTAGCTTCCAAAAAAACTTAATTTCTACCTTTTCAAGATGAGAAAATGCACTGGCATGCAAAACAAAATGTTTCCTGTTAAAAATCAAATGGGGCACAATGAGATGACAGGCACCTTGAAAATATAGTAATAATCATTTGGATAACACCAATTCTAAATTTGTAACTCGCTGATGGGATCTTTCCTGAAAAAAAAAGAATTCTAAAGCAAATCCATATGTAAATAGCATTGTAGTAAGGATAAGTGACTTACTTTCACATTCATGATGCCCAGAATCAAACACTGTTTCCATGAAAATCATGCTGAAATTATAAAAGAGCCAGTGTAATCAAGATACCATAGACAAAGTACTCCACTAGGTTAGAAGAAATCTGAGTTCTTACTTCATTCTGTGGGCAATAAATTAAACAATTGCAAAATGAAAGTAAACCCTCTCTAGATCTCAGCTTCCTCAATTATAAAACTCAATGGTTGAATTAGATAAACCACAAAAGTCTATTCAATCTCCAGGAATTCTTAAAATGGGGCTCATGGTGGAAACAGCCCATGCAGAAGAAATGCTTTTTAGCTATCAGGTTGCATTATTATTCTGAATTTGCAAATAATTCTAAATTTATTTTATATTTAGAAAGATTTTATTTGGTTGGAGCCGTTTTAGGCTTGCAGCAAAACTGAGCAGCAGGTGCCCAGATTTCCTGTATATGTGATGATCCCACATATGAATAGCTACTCCCACTATCAAAATCCCCCACCAGATACACTTATCACAGCTGATGAACCCACACTGACATTTTATCACCCAAAGTCCATCACGTACATCAGGGTGAAAATTTTCTGTGTGCTGCTCACTCATCACCAAACCTTGTCCTAATCCCTAGCAACCACTGATATTTTTACTCTATAGTTTTATCTTCTAAATGTCCTATAGTTGGAATCACTCAATTTGTAGGTTTTTTAGATTGGCTTCCTTCATTCAGTTGTATGCATTTGAGTTTCCTTCACGTCTTTTCATTTCTCAATAACAAATTTCTTTTTAGTGGTGAATAGTATTCTGTTGTCTGGAAGCATCACAGTTTATTTATTTATTAATCTACTGAAGGACCTCTTGGTTGCTTCTAAGTCTAGACAACTATGAATAAAGCTGCTGCAAACATTCACATGCAAGTTTTCTTGGACTTAACTATTTAGTTCCTTTGAACAAAGAGCATGATTGCTGGGTTTTCTGGTAACAGCATGTTTACTTTCTAAGAAATGCTAAACTGTCTTCCAAAGTGGCAGTACCATTCTGTGTTCTTACTGGCAATGAGTGAGTTCATGTTGCTCCAGCATTTGGTGTTATCCATGTTCTCGATTAGGGCTATTCTGATGGGTATGTAGGGGCATCTCCTTGATGATTTAATTTGCATTTTCCTGAGATATAAATTGTGGAGTGCCATTTTATATATATATGTGTGTCATCTGTAAATCTTTCTGGTAGAGTCTTTGATCCATTGTCTAATCAGATTTTTTTTCTTACTTCTTATTTTATCCAAAACATAAAATGAAATCTTTGGATAAAACTTCTTTATCAGATATGTCTTTTGCAAATACATTCTCCCAGTCTATGTCTTAGCTTTTTATTATCATAACAGTGTCTTTTGAAAAGCAGATTTCTTTAATTAAGTCCAGCTTATCGATTTTTTTCTGTTACAGATGGTGCCTTTTGTGTTATATACTAAAAGCTCCAAATTCAAGGTCATCTAGAATTTCTACTAGTTTACTTTCTAGGAGTTTCATAATTTTTGTTTTACATCTAGGTGAATAATTCACTATGAGTTCATTTTTGTTACTGATTCTTCTTCTTTTTTCTTTCTTTTTTTGCATGTGGATGTCCACTTTTCCTAGCACCATTCTTGAAAATACTATCTTTTGTCCATTGTATTTTTCTCTGCATCTTTTTTAAATAGCTGAACTTTTCATTAATTTAGATTCACTTACCTTCAGATATAGTAGGTGCTATAGCTTTACTGTTTTCATCCCCAAATTCATATGTTGAAGTTCTAATCCCCAAGGTGCTAGTGTAAGGTATGAGGCATTGGGGAGGTGATCAAATCATGGGGGCAGAGTCCTCCTGAAAGAGGTAAATGTCCTTACTGAAGAGAGGCTGGAGAGCTCCTCACTCCCACCAAGAAGAGCACCCTCACCAGACACTAAATCTGCCAGCGTCCAGAACATCTGTTGTTCAGAGGACACCCAGCCCATGACATTCTTCCCTAGTAGCCCAAATGCACTATGACAAGAAGGGGACAATATGGACCAAATCCTTGATGTATTAAGAACTATATGAGCCATTCTCAAATATCCAAAATGTCTATACAGTATGTGTATACCATATGGAGGAAGAATTACAAGAAGAATTTTGTGTAGTGCTAATTTCATATTAAAAGAGGTTATAAGAATTGTAAAGTCAATTAATTATGTGTCTAAGACCCAGCAGTCAACTCCCCTTTATTAAGTGGGTACTGGGTACTACATAGAGCACATTAGTTCCTTAATCCTCCCAAGCACCCTCTAGGGAAATTACTATTATTATCCCCATTTTACTGAAAAAAGCAAACCTTGGAAAGGCTGGGTGATTCACACACGGTCTTCTGGCCAACATATACAGGAGGCAGGACTTCAAATCTAAAGTCATTTACAATCCTGTTCACGTGTGGACTCACTGCCCTGTACACATTAAAGAGGTGGAAGGGAAGTAGATATATAATAAACATCCTCTATCGAACTTCTCCTGCTGAATTCATGAAGAAGGAGTAACTGATTCTGTCATCTTCCCCACTCTTGCTCCTGAATGATGGAAAGCAAATGTTCTTGCTAACGGGCTTGGATGGAAGCTATCAACAAGAATGAAATCTCCAATGATAGCTGCCCAGAACCACATGGCAAAACATTATCACTCATATAATTCATGGAACAGTCAGTCGTACGTTTTCTTTAACACCAAGTTTAACTTTGCGGGAGGCAAGTTGTGTTATAAAACTGCAACAACCACCCAAAAAAGGAAGTTTGGAAATGTTGATATGATTGTCTATCTAACGGAAGGAAGACAATTTGCAGTGAAATAATTGGTACATTTCCCACTGCATTATGTTTCTCAAAACATGCTACTGTGGGTGGAGATTAGCTTCCCCTTTCTTTGGGAAGAAAATGACTTGTCTCCCATAGTGAATAGAACTGTCACTCTGAGAGCTGACAAATGCTAACAACCTTTGGAGGTGCAGTGTGCAAGCATCTCAAAAGCAAATAAAATAAAACGAAGAATTCAGTAACCAAAGAAAGAAAGGTCATGGAAGGAAATAGTGGGGTAAGACCCTGAATAGTTAAAAAAAATGGAATTCTGCATAATGCCAGAAACAAGTCATATATTAAAATGAAAGAAAACAAAAACTAAATCATTCTAAATTAAAGTTTCTTCTTTTAATATTTCCTTTCTAATGTTAGGCTCTATAACACCAAATAAATATAGTGGCTTCTATCCCATTTTTGCTAAAAATGTAATTGTACTAGGAAGACAATTAATAGAGCAACCCACTTACTAGAACCACAGATGTTCAGCATAATAGTATTCAGAGCCAGAGGTGGGTTCACTGGCTGGGGTAGCATCTACTCCATCATGTACTCCTGTGTCCTTGGTCCCCATGGTAGGATTAGAATAAGATTTGTGACCTATGAAATGGACTGGAAACCACAGAATGATGTTGGGTAAGTAAGGGTTCTTGGGAGGCAGTTATGGCAGAACTAAGGTTGCCATAGGTGGTAGCAGTCAAGAGAAGATTCAGGTCAACCAAGGTCTCCATTTTTTCTGTCAGCAAAAGCTCTCAAATAATATTGTGATAAATGACAGCATTTTCTTTGTGCTACTTTTTTTGCAACAAATATAACTGACAAAACTCATATTCTTGTCTGTCAAGAAAAAATATTGAAATTATTGTTACCCTCAGTATATTCCCAACTACTTGCTAGCATAAAATGGGGAGGCAGATGTTGTTGCCCAAACCCATCGTGCTGTGTCTTTCAGGAAGGTCTTCAACCAATATGCTGTTCTGCATCTCAAAGGTGTGTAAATGCTCAAGGTGGAAGGGTCTTCAACAAATGTCCCAAAGGCTTGTGGAAGAAATGTGATTCTTCACAAATAACAACCATAAGAGTAATAAATGGCTAGTACCTATTGAATGTTTACTACAATCCATGCATTGTACTATGGACTCAGCATATGAGAAGTTATTTATTCTTCAAAATTCTATGAAATATACTATTATCAATCTCATTTGGAAGATTTAGGAGCAAAGGATTAGAGTCTCTAAATTCTTATTCAAGATGCAGCAGAATAAGGTAAGTGATCAGATGAAATAAGCAATCAAATTTAGATTTGGAAATTTTTTATTGGAGGCTAGACATTGGGAATTTTAAGTTGTTGAATGTTGGATATTTTTGTATTCTTTTCTTGAGCTTTGTTCTAGAATGTAGTTAAGATACTTGGGAACAATTTGATTTTTTCAGATCTCGCTTTAAAGCTTTGCTAACCAAGCTCAGAGTGTTATTCAAGGGCTAATTATTCCCCATTGCTGAGGCAAAATTCCTTAGAATACATTTCCTAATATTCCATGAATTATAAGATTTTCTACTCTGGCTGGTGGAAACAGGAATTGGTTCTAGCCCCAGGTCAGCTTCTACTGTCCCTCTAATCCTTTCAAGTGGTCCTTTATCATTCTGGTATAGTTTTCTCACTTGAGTGTACTGGTCAGTACTCAGTCTAAGACTCAGGGGAACCTTCCTTAGATCTCCAGAGTTTTCTCTCCATGTGGCTCTCTTCTCTTACCTCTACTGTGCAAACTCTTGCCTTGTTCTCTCGGGACTCAGCTCTGTCTTCTCAAAACAGGCTGACCACCCCATTCTGCCTGGGTTCCTCTCCCTGGAGCTCAGCCTTGAAATTCATTCCAGGAAACAAGGACAATTGCAGGGTTTACTTCTCTGAATCCCATCAGGAGTCATTGTCTTTCATGGTCTTTTGTCCAATGCCTTTCAAACAATCCTGGATTATCTATGCAATCCAGTTTTCTGGTTGTTTCAGTGTGTTATTAGCTTTTCATTGTTATAACCAAAATACCCCATAGGAACAACTTAAAGGAGGAAAAGTTTACTTTCGCTCACAGTTCCAGAGGTGTAATCCGTGGTTGGCCAAGTCTATTACTCTGGGCCCAAGATGAAGCAGAACATCATGGTGGAAAGGCATGGTGCATGGTGAAGGAAGCTGCTCCACTCATGGCATCCAGGAAGCAAAGAGAGAGAAGAAGACGGGACTTCAGGAATGAATCCTCTTAGGGCATACCCCTTGGAACCCACCTCCTCCAGCCATGCCCCACCTGCCTACAGTTACCACCCATTTAGTCCATCAAGTCTAGGATGTTCTCATAATTTAATCATATCACCTCTGAACATTCCTTAATTCACACAGACCTTTGTAGGAGACACCTCATATCCAAACCATAACACTCAGGAAAGAAAGTAGATCTAGTCCCTATCACTCTATCTTGGCAAAAAGCAGATATTCTCAAGCTTAGATTTGAAGCAAAGCAATTGGGTCTCAGAGCCTGAGCCCATAACTGCTACCATGTCTTTTATGAAATAGTTGGAACCAGAGAAGTTAAATGGCTTGCTAAAATATATCAAAAATACCATAAGAATGTATTTATTAATAATACACCCCTCATACCATTATTTGTACAATGATATTAGAAGCAATTTGGAGACATAAATTCAGATCCTCTGTTATATCTCTGTTACATTTCTACATCTATTTTCTACTAGGCTTACCTACTGGGTATTCCTCTGAGGGAATCCTCACATTTTCAAGTCCTGGGAGATCATCCACAGACATTTTGGGAGAAGTCTAAGAAGCCCTTTTATGTTCATGAGTCTCACATCATTACCAGCAGAGTATGACTGGGGTGAAGCTTGCTGTCTGACCACATGAAGACTCTTGAGCAATGAAGACATGAATTTTACCCAATGGATCTCTTCCTAAAGAGATGTGTTTAAATCAAATTTAAAGAAAGTAAATGATTTTTTAAGTCCACCAGTGCAGCTTAGTATTTAAAAGTAATATTTTTGTGAATTAAATCAAAGCCCCTCTGTCTTCATAAGCCAATAGCACTTTGGTTAAGGGCTCAGGTTTGGGAAACTGGCAGGGTACAAAGTCCAATATACTGGCCATGTGACCTGGGTCAAGTCTCTTAACACATTAAAGCCTCAGGTTTTATAAAATGAGGATGGTAAAAATACCTTCTTCTTGAGTTGTTGGTAGGTTTTAGTGACATAATCCTGGTAAAAGTAGAATAACACAAAGAATGATGCTTAGCACCAAATAAAATTTAGCTCTCATTCATTCACTTATATAGAAAAGCAAGAAATCCACAGTCAGAGGAAATGAGACATAAGAAGTTAACATCCTTAGTTAAAAGTTCCTCCAACTATATACTGGATTTTAGAATAATTTTAAACATATTAATAGTCAGACTGTTCAACATTTTCTTTAAAAAAGATAATGAAAACAGTTCTTCCTTAGTATCATGCTCTTTAAATTTACATTACTTAATATCATTTATTAATATTTTTGTACCATGGTAACTAATTCTGATGTGTTCATATCCTTTGGATAGTATTGGAGAACCATCTCAACACAACATACTCCTTTATTATCATTCCAATCAACTACAAATTTATTTCTTCTCATATTTCAACTCACCCAAATCAAATCCTTTATCTCTAAACACTCCTATCATTTCCACAAATACACTTTTAAAAAGATACACAGGTGAAGCTTCCTTCAAAATCATAGGAAAAGGAAACTTCCATTGTTCTTTTCAAACAGCTATTTCTAATTCACACCCAAATATATCTACTTGCTACATCATATTTCAGACCAGCCATTTATATCAGTTCATAAAACCAGATGCAGAAAATAAAAGAATTGACCCACTAAGACTAGAAGATTAAATATAGTTATAATTTGTTCTTAGGGATTCCTAATGTATCTGCTTGAGAATGAATTCTAAGTATATTTAGGGTTGCTGGTATTCTTATTTGATAAATCTGGCAACCCCGAGTATGTTTGAAACAGGCATATGTTTGTGTATTCCCAAAGTCTAGAAAAGGCTATATGTGAACATAACTGTGCAAGTTGGTAGAATATTTAAAAGCTTGAAGATTGTCGATGGTATAAAATATGAATATTTATGATATCTGAAACATATTCATACAATTTCTCATTCCCTGGTGATTCCAACAAGTTCTAATGCAACACAAATGTAAAATGGCATCAACTTATTTAAATACAGTCTCCAAATCAAACACTGAGATGGTAAATGAAAGCAAACTTAGTCTTTACTTCAGAAACATCTTGTCATCAGATGAATCGTTGCTTTATGTTTGTAGCTTCCTAGCATCTAGCAGACAGTAAGAGGGTCACACCAAAGCCAATTTCAATTAATTCAAGACAGAAAATTTCATGTGACACTATCAAACGCTTTACCAAAAATTGAGATAGATTACATCTACAATTTCACATTACTTTTATCTACTGATCTTGTAGCTCTATCAAAAAAAGCAATCAAGTTTGTCTGGCATGATTTGCTCTTTTTAAGTTTCTGTGTCATAATGTCCAATATCATTATCCTTATACGTTTCATCAATGCTTGAAATTTTTCTATTAATATTCTATCCTTTTAATATAGCTTCACCTTGCTTTTGCTAGGTAATTATTTTAATGTTGTTCATTTTTTAAAGAACAACAATAATCATTATCATTAGGATAATGCTTCAGCAATTATTTCTCATATTTGGTTTGATAAAGGGACTAAAATCAATTCTAAAATGCTTATTGCACATTTACTAATTGCTTATTATTCTGATAAGCATTGTGGGGAAGACAGACTGGAAGTAGGAAATGTTTCTCTGGAAGACATTGACCTCACTAAGGAGATAAAACGTAGACCCATGGGAATTCTGTATTTAATGGTACCCAGTGCAAACTGCAGTAGGCTTAATTAAACACACACATAAACACACAAAGAAAAAACTTACTAATAAAATTCAAGTTTTCATGCTTTATATTTAGAGATTTTTTTGATTCAACATTTGCATTTTTAAAAGCCCCCTTGGGAGAATTCTGCATGTTTTAGTCAGCTGTTGCATTGCTATGAACAAAGGACCTGATAAGAACAACAGAGAGGAGGAAAAGTTTATTTGGGACTCAGGGTTTCAGAGGTCTCAGTCCACAGATGAGCTCTAGGGGCCTTAGATAAAACAGATCATCATGGTGGAAGTGCCTAAAGAAGGAAAGCAGCTTGGGACATGGCGATCAGGAAGCAGAGAGAGTCCAGGTCACCAGAAACAAAACAGGAACCCAAGGCAAGCCCCCCAGTGACCTACCTCTTCCCATTATACTCTACCTGCCTACAGTTACCACCCAGTTAGTCCATATCAGTGGATTAATGTACTGATTAGATTAAGACTCTTATAACTCAATCATTTCACCTCTGAAATTTCTAGCATTGACTAACACAGGAGATTTGGGGGGTCACCTATTATCTAAACTATAACACAGCATAAACATTTCTTTTTTTTTATTGTTGGTCGTTCAAAACATTACATAGTTCTTAATACATCATATTTCACAGTTTGATTCAAGTGGGTTATGAACTCCCAATTTTACCCCGTATACAGATTGCTGTATCTCATCAGTTACCCTTCCATTTATTGACATAATGCCTTTCTAGTGTCTGATGTATTCTGCTGTCTGTCCTATTCTCTACTATCCCCCCTCCCCTCCCCTCCCCTTTTCTCTCTCTACCCCTTCTACTGTAAATCATTTCTTCCATTTGTATTGTCTTGTCTTACCCCTCCTTTCCTCTTATATGTCATTTTGTATAACCCTGAGGATCGCCTTCCATTTCCATGCGATTTCCTTTCTCACTTCCTTTCCCTCCCACCTCTCAACCCTGCTAATGTAAATCTTCTTCTCAAGCTCTTCGTCCCTACCCTGTCCTTGTTTCCTCCCCTTATATCAAAGGAGTCATTTGGTATTTGTTTTTTAAAGATTGACTAGCTTCACTTAGCATAATCTGCTCTAATGCCATCCATTTCCCTCCAAATTCTATGATTTTGTCATTTTTTAGTGCAGAGTAATACTCCATTGTGTATAAATGCCACATTTTTTTTATCCATTCATCTATTGAAGGGCATCTAGGCTGATTCCACAGTCTTGCTATCGTGAATTGTGCTGCTATGAACATCGATGTAGCAGTGTCCCTGTAGCATGCTCTTATTAGGTCTTTAGGGAATAGACCGAGAAGGGGGATAGCTGGGTCAAATGGTGGTTCCATTCCCAGCTTTCCAAGAAATCTCCATACTGCTTTCCAAATTGGCTGCACCAGTTTGCAGTCCCACCAGCAATGAACAAGAGTGCCCTTTTCCCCGCATCCTCTCCAGCACTTATTGTTGTTTGACTTCCTAATGGCTGCCAATCTTACTGGAGTGAGATGGTATCTTAGGGTAGTTTTGATTTGCATTTCTCTGACTGCTAGCGATGGTGAGCATTTTTTCATGTACTGATTGATTGTATGTCCTCCTCTGAGAAGTGTCTGTTCAGGTCCTTTGCCCATTTATTGATTGGGTTATTTGTTATCTTATTGTCTAATTTTTTGAGTTCTTTATATATTCTGGTTATTAGGGCTCTATCTGAAGTGTGTAAAGATTTGTTCCCATGATGTAGGCTCCCTGTTTATCTCTCTTATTGTTTCTTTTGCTGAGAAAAAACTTTTTAGTTTGAGTAAGTCCCATTTGTTGATTCTAGTTGTTAACTCTTGCGCTATGGGTGTCCTATTGAGGAATTTGGAGCCTGATCCCACAGTATGTAGATCATAACCAAATTTTTCTTCTATCAGATGCCGTGTCTCTAATTTAATATCAAGCTCCTTGATCCATTTTGAGTTAACTTTTGTGCATGGTGAGAGATAGGGATTCAGATTCATTTTGATGCAAGTGGATTTCCAGTTTTCCCAGCACCATTTGTTAAAGATGCTATCCTTCCTCCATTGCATGCTTTTAGCCCCTTTATCAAATATAAGATAGTTGTAGTTTTGTGGATTGGTTACTGTGTCCTCTATTCTGTACCATTGGTCCACCCGCCTGTTTTGGTACCAGTACCATGCTGTTTTTGTTACTATTGCTCTGTAGTATAGTTTGAAGTCTGGTATCACTATACCGCCTGATTCACACTTTCTGCTTAGTATTGTTTTTGCTATTCTGGGTCTTTTATTATTCCATATGAATTTCATGATTCTTTTATCTATTTCTACGAGAAATGCTGTTGGGATTTTGATTGGCATTGCATTGAACTTATAGAGAACTTTTGGTAATATCGCCATTTTGATGATGTTAGTTCTGCCTATCCATGAGCAGGGTATATTTTTCCATCTTCTAAGGTCTTCTTCTATATCTTTCTTTAGGGTTCTGTAATTTTCATTGTATAAATCTTTCACCTCTTTTGTTAGGTTGATTCCCAAGTATTTTATTTTTTGGGGGGATATTGTGAATGGAGTAGTTGTTCTTATTTCCGTTTCAGAGGGTTTTTTCGCTGATATACAGGAATGCCTTTGATTTATGCGTGTTGATCTTATATCCTGCCACTTTGCTGAATTCATTTATTAGCTCTAATAGCTTCTTTGTAGACCATTTTGGGTCTGCTAGGTATAGAATCATATCATCTGCAAATAGTGATAATTTAAGTTCTTCTTTTCCTATTTTTATGCCTTTAATTTCTTTCGTCTGTCTAATTGCTCTGGCCAGTGTTTCGAGGACTATGTTGAACAGAAGTGGTGAGAGAGGGCATCCCTGTCTTGTACCAGATCTTAGAGGGAATGCCTTCAATTTTTCTCCATTCAGAATGATGCTGGCCTGTGGCTTATCATAGATTGCTTTTACAATGTTGAGGTATGATCCAGTTATCCCTAATTTTTCTAGAGTTTTGAACATAAAGGGATGTTGTACTTTGTCGAATGCTTTTTCTTCATCTATCGAGATGATCATATGGTTCTTATTTTTAAGTCTATTGATATGGTGAATAACATTTATTGATTTCCGTATATTGAACCAGCCTTGCATCCCGTGGAAGCATAAACATTTCTTAAGCCACACTAAAAAAAATTATCTGGATGGTCAATTACTATAGGACCAGAATAGATTTCAGCAATCATAGGCCAACATCATGCAAAAAGACTCCTCAGTAGAATAGGACCTTACAGAAAATAAATTTCTTATAATATTACCTGATAATGTATTGGAATGCTTCAAAGTATACTTCATGCGGGAAAGTAGACACTTTTATACATCACATGATTTCCTGCTGTTTGGTCAAACCAATTAGGCAGTAAAAGATTAATAAAGTTACTAAACAAAGTTAGTAAAGGCAATAGAGGATTAATAAAATTAAGTTACAATAGTTTATCCATGGGAAAAAATAAACAAGCTTCTCTGTTGAATGAATTAAAACAAATTTAACACTGACAACTATTATCTAGATTGTTTTCACATTATATATGTTAGATATATTCAAGAACTCTGAATTTATCAAGTTTTTAAGAGACAATCCAGAAAGCAATAGTTACAAATCATTTCAGAGTCACCAAGAGATTTTTATTACATGAGTAAGTCCTGCAATATTCTTGGGAAAGCCCAGAGAGTTAAAGGTGATTACTCTACAGTTATAAGGCACCAAATAAAAATTATTTGAACATGTTTAACTACCTTTCTCTAAATATCTCAGATTGGTCTACTATATTATTTCATTCCTTGTATTATTTATGTAAAACCAGCCTATCAATCAAGGCCCAAGCAAGAAAACATTGTTTAAAACAGAAGAAATTTAATACTGGAGGGAACAATGAAGTTACAGAGAGATGAACAACAGAACCTCTTCCCTAACTGAAGGGACAGTGGAAGAGGTGGTGTTTCCAAAGCTCAGTGATGGGTCACCTGAATGAAGCCAGAAAAATGAGGTCTTATCTAAAGGGACTAAAACAGTGGAAGAGCATCGGAGGCACATTAAGGAAAGAAATAGCCTGGCCTCTCCTTTGATCTTTCCCTCCAGACTCCTGCAGGTGCCTCCCAGTGCTGAACCCCACAAGACCCAGCCAGACCTGACCATGGAAATGAAATACACAGACATCAACGGCAAGGAAGAGGTCTAAAAGTAAATTCACCAAGGACTGTCTAGGAAAGACGACAGTGGTGGGGGGATGATGATGATGATGATGATGATGATGATAGTATTCTGTTAAAATGGAGAAATTTAGTTTGCACAAGGATTTTGAAATTTTTGTACATTCTCAGTCCAGTGAGTCAACCAGTTAATTCATTGCATATGTTTTATCCTGTTAGACTTTACCACTCTAGTTTCAAATGAATTAAAATTCCATGCTTGAATATGCTTCATTATTCTTTTTTATTATATTAATAAATGCAAAATGAAAATCTTTTGTCTCTATTCATCTCTTATCCTTATATCAGAAGATATTCTTATATCATCCCTGGCATATTTTTAAGGATCCAAATATCTATAATTCATCTCATTTTTAAAATGGATATTTCTAAAAAGATAATCTGATATTTAAAATATTTAGTTACTATAATTTTCCTACCATCTCCACTCATTAATGGAATTTTTGTACCTAATAATTTCTCTTTCTCATGAACAAGTCCAAGTATATATTAGTCCCCTCAGTTCATAGTTCATTTATCTGGTAGGAAGATGCAATATCTCTCTCTCTCTCTCTCTCTCTCTCTCTCTCTCTCTCTCTCTCTCTCTCTCTCTCTCCCTCTCTCTCCCTCTCCCTCTCCCTCTCCCTCTCCCTCTCTCTCTCACACACACACACAAAATGGGATTTTTCCCCAGAAAAATTGATCACATTAATTAAGCACTGTGTTGAATATTTCTGTTTTTCAAAGTGCTTTGCATACTCTGTGTATGTGTTTGTGTTTGTGTGTGTGTGAGTGTGAGTGTGTGTGAACAAAAATGGCTTCAAGGATGACAAACAAATGCAATTAAAGGGGCTAGTATTTCCACCCATGTATTTATTCATAAATACATAAATGCAACATAGAAATGATTTAGCAATTTTATGATCATGTTCTCAGAACACATAATTCCACTTTGCCACAACAGTTACCCAAGCTCCACAGATTATATTTCAGTTGACCCTCTCTTGCTCTTAATAACCAATTGCTAGTCTCATCAGATCAGTCCCCTTACTGACCATTTGACACCCCCAAGCATAATTTGGGCTCTGTGATTTTCCCAGTCTATTTTTCCCTCTGCTCCTCTGCTCTCCATGACCTTTCCACTCCTCGATTCTATCTAAGTCCCTTCTCCATCATGTAATTTACCATGACCAACCAGCCGGAGAGATCCCTCCTCGTCCTCCTAAGTGCTATTCGACTTCATATTTGTGGCTTAATGACGGCTTATTATTTTACATAGGTGTATCCTCAAAATCCTTTAAATTCTTGAGAATAAGGTCTGTGATTTATTTACATCTGCAAATTTGCAGAAATGTTGACTAGAGAGCAAATATTCAAAACATATTCACTGAATGCCTCTGAAGTTTCATAATCGGTTGAGGGTGGCGATATTGCTTCTGAAGTCACCAAAAGATGATGGGAAAAATACAAAAAGAAAAAGATGTTATCGTAAAAATTTAGAAGCCTAGATGAGAGACCTATGACCTGGAAGGAAACAGAAAAGAATGATTTCAGGGATGCAGGAGTAGATTTCCTTTTCAAAAACTTCTCATTCATTTTGGAGAAGTTTCCAAGATATTTCTTTTCCCCTTTGGAAAAAAAATCATGTTTTTATCTTTTGCTGATTAAATTTCTTTTGTTTTAGACAGCAATATATTTTTGCTGCCTCTTGTATCTCGAAAAATAACTTTGAGGAATTTCATCTCATAGTCACTCTTCATTACCTGTCTTCTACCCTGTGTTAATTCAGTTTCATCAGGAGGATCAAATCTAAAGCCCATCTGTAGCTCTGATTAGGTGTTCACTAAATGTGATTTTAAAACTCCAGTCACCTGACATCATCATTCTCAAGCCTCCTGAAGGTCAGGGGGATTACACCAGTGACAATTAGACAATGTGGGTCCCCCTCGGGGTGCCCCTCCCCCACCGCCTGGATCCCATCATTCTGGCCCATTTCCTCATTTAAACCTCTCAACGCCAATATGTCTCCAACTTAAAAATCAATTTCTCCCTGTTTCAGTTTCTCTTCCACAGTTGCTTCTTCATTTAATCTTCAGGGTCATCTCAATCCCCATAAATCTAAACATAGCAATCAAATGTCTCCTCTCTTTAAAATGTCTTGCCACAGGTGGGGCACAAATCTCCCTTTCTGATTGATTGGGCAATTTAAAAGAAAGATGGCAACAAGAGGAAATGATATTTCCAGAGAAAGGCCACTTCATTGGGAAGACGGGTGGAGGGGCAGTTTTTGTTTTTGCTATTGAAAGGGTTTATATTTTAATTCTTGCTCTAAGAGTGCTTTTTTGTTGAAAACACAATCTTGCCATTTATGAGTGAAACTGAACATCAAGGTTTGGATAGCTTTTGCAAGTGCTTCATTTACTAAAGAGAAAAGACTCCCATTAAACCTGAAGCAGACTTGGTCTCTCTCTCCACCATGTAGCTAGCCACTCGAAATGTCTGCAGTAGGCTCTAAAAGCCATGCTCATTGTTTTTTTCCCTAAACAAATACTGAGTGAGCACTTAGGATCGCCAAGGTATTGAACTAGATGTCTGTATTAGTGCATTCTGGCTGCTATAACAAAATACCTTAGGCTAGGTAATTTTTAAACAATAGAAATGTATTGCTCACAGTTCTGGAAGCTAGAAAACCCAAGATCAGTAAGCCAGCAAATTTGGTGTCTGGTGAAGGCTGACTCTGCTTCAATGGCACTTTCTTACTTTACCTTTTCAGAGCAGAAGGGGGCAAGGGCACTCACTTGAGCTTCTTTTATAGGGCATTAATCCCAGTTATGAGGGTGAAATCCTCATGGTTTAATGACTTCCCAAAGGTCCCACCTCTTAATACCAACATCTTAAACTTATAGGTCTCAGCATATGAATTTGAGGGGAATACCAACATTCAGAACACAGTAATGCCATAGAGCCATTTAGGATTAATATGACCCAGTTCCTGTTCTCAGTGACATAAGTGTGATAGGCATGGGCATAGGCTATTAGGAAAAGGAGGATGTGACAAGTAGTGTACTCCATTCATTGACTCAACAAGTATTTATTGAATGCTTTGTGGCAAAATACTCTGCAAGGCATCGAGGATACCACAGAGATAAAACAGGCTCCCTTGCTTACCTTGTGGAGCTCCAAAAAGACTGATGGTTGCGACACCATGAACACAGTGTTTTAAAGGCAGCATATATCAGAAGGATGTGCTGCCTAGACCCAACAGTGAGGGATATGATTTGGTCTGAAACCTTAAAGATGGATAGGAGGTGCTGGGGCTGAAAGCCTAGGGAAGAATATTCCAGACATCGCCAAAGAAGGTAAAATTGCTGTGGGAGCTTTCAGCGGGAGAAATCCTTTGGAGGTGAGAAGGGGTGGTAGAAGGGGGAATGGGATCATCCTGGGGGCTAGAGCTGTAGCACTGGCCTTCACTACAGGTAGGACTTCATCAAGCAGGGATGATGGGGAGGAGATTGTAAGACAGACAAGATGGAGGCAAGCCAGGAAGGGGAGTGCTAGGGACAAACAAAGAACATGACTCTGTTGGGTGTGTGAGGGAGTTCAGTGAAGAGGGTAGGAAGGGAAGCAGAGTCAAATAAGGGCACACCATCTACCTGGGCAAATTTTCCTAGGTTTGCAATGGAAATACCTCTGTAGGCTGGGTATCAACCTGAATTGGGGAGGTAGATCTAGACATGGAGAAGAAGATATAGACGTAAGAGATAGTCACAGAAGTATATCGACAAGATGAGTTGTTTTAAGAGGCTTAGGTATCCATCAACTGTAAAGAACTTTTATTTTATGAAAGAAACAAATACATATTGAGGCATATCTGCTAAGCCCTCTGCTAATGTCTTCTAGGAAAGTATTTTATCTAGTCCCCAGGAATCCCTGAAATGGGAATTATTATCATTTTTATAACTTATATATCCTTAATATCATCGGAATATTAGAAACTGAGGCTCAGAGGAATTACAACTTACCAAAGAGTGAAGTGTAAAGTCATGGAACCAGAATCTGACCTGTTATATTTCAAGACTAAACAAGGACACTTTGAGGACTTCTTTCCTAGTTCCCAATTCTTACCCCACACACTGCATACCATTCCTCAGACTCTATTGACATTCAAAAAGGATCCTCAGTGCTCTGCAAACCTCTGATTGAATATGAGAAATTCCCAGAGGGTACCCCAGCCAATGTCACACATATTTATCTACGGAATAAGAGAGAGAAGATCTGTGATAAAACATGCAATTGGAAAAGTAGGAAAAAATACAATTTGTTTCTAAGGTATGGGGTCCACTTCTCCCTGAAATTGCCATGGCAGGACATTGGTAGGATTCGAAAACCAGTTAGTGGATTCAGTATATTAACTTTTCCTTTGTTGCTTTTATTTTCCCTGTAGAGATCAAGAGATGAAGAACTCTTGTCAAAGCTAAAGCTCGTAACTCCCTAATTACTTAATTAATAACAGTGAAAACCTGATTTTCGAAACTGTTTAATGGTCATGCAATAAACCAATGTGAGATGACTGTGGAGGCAGCAGCTCAGATCTCCACAGAGTTGAGTGAGGTTATAGTAGCTGCTATTTCCAAGCTGGAAATAGAAAAGCTAAGACTACATTATTGCCTGGAGTTCCCAGTCACCCACTGAACAGGTAAAATGCCTTTTAGACTCAGATAGGTCAAAGAGGGAATTGTTACATAACATTTTTTTTCCCCAACCAGTCTTTGTCATAGCAGGTAAAAATAAAGTTGATTATTAGGCAGAGAGGAAAAAAAAAACATGAACCAATTATTAAGCCTATTGCATTATGCTTAGAGTTGTTTTCTGGTTCCTGTTATCACCACTGGCTGTGAAATTCAGCATTAATTATGTAGGAGCATCAAAAGTGTACTGATATTATAATTTGAAACCATTATACCAAGTATCGCTACTCTAGCTCATCACGCCTGGCAACGAACAGGAAGGTGAAAAGCAAAGTGGTCATAAAAAAAGGAGATGCAACAAATGAATAATAAATAGACAATCTTATATTAGTCATGGGGACAATGGGAACCCATCCACAAATGAACAGCACCGACCAAGGTTCTCTGAAGGCTCATCCATAGAATGGAAATGTCATTTTAAAAAAGAGAGTCCAGACTCTCACTGAGAGAAGTATTTCAAGAGGACCTGGCCAGGCAGAACATTTTATAGTCATCCTTATTAAGGAGGGGTGGCTTTTAGGGGTGGCATTTAGGTGGTTTTTCTGAAGAAAGGGGTCCCTAAAAGGGTTGGTCTTACCTATTCTCCTCCATCAGAGAGAAAAATGGAAGTGATCAGATGAGGCTCTTAACAATTCTACCAAATCCAGAAATACATCCACAGTACTCTCATGCTTCCTCTGTTTCTGTTTCATCCCTCATGTGTGTGTTTATGTGTGTGTGTGTCTGTCTGTCTGTCTGTGTGTCTGTGTGTCTGTCTGTCTTTTCTGGACAGCATCAACATCCTCGAGTCTCTTCCATATTTATTTTTTCAACCTATCAAATTCATCAACTCTTTGTTCATCTTCCAAAAGAGGATGTTTCTTTCCTGTCCATTTTCTGATCTAAGCAAACCCTTCCCCATCTTCCTTGTCTCCCTCTCGCTCTTCATGTCCCTTAAATCTGGACCTTTGCTTTACACTCCAGTGAAACCCTCTTCCAGATCACCACTGTTGCTAAATCCAACAGTCACGTTTGGTTGTCATTTTCTGACTTCTTAGCAGCATGTGACACTATGGACCATAGTCCCTCTTTCTAGAAATTTCTTGTCCTTGACAGCACAGTTTCTTAAGTTTTTTTCCTACCACTTTGGTGACTCTCATCTTCTACTGGTCCCATAATTTTGGTGTTTCTTTGGGCTCTGACTGATTTACTCTTCTCACTTAAAGGAACCTAAACATGCCTGTAACTTCAAGCACTGTCCTCCTTAGGCTAGTGAGTCTACAGTTGATATCTCTAGACAAGAGCTGACCTCTGAGCTTCAATTTACTACATCTGCTGTGATTTGAGTGTGCTACCAAATACTCATGTGTTCTGACCTTAATTCCTCAATGTGGCAGCACTAGCCATATGAGGAGGGGTGTTTGACCCTGGCACAGAGCCCTTAGGAATGAATTAATGCTTTTCTTGTAGAAATGAGTTAGCTAATGGGAGTTGAGCCCCCTTTTCATTCTTTCACACATACCCTTTGTCCTTCCACTTTCTGGAATAAGTTAAACCAGCACAAAGTCCTTACCAGAAGCTGAGAAGATGTAGGTGCCATGTTCTTGAACTTCCCTGTCTTCAGGACCATGAACCAAAATACTGCCTTACCCAGTCTCAAGTGTTCTGTTATAGCAACAGAAAAAAGAAGATAGCAGACAGTTGATGTCTTGCAAGTACCTTAAACTCAATCTATCTTAAAAAAAAAAAAACTGAACTTGCTCTAATATTGGTTAGCATCACCAGATATTCACTTCCTCAAATAAGAAATCTTGGAATGATCTGGGGCACCTTTTTCTCCTCTCCCTATTTCTCACCTCTCACATTAAATCAAACATTAACCTATTCATTCATTCTACAAATATTTATTGAATCCATTATCTATGTTAGGTACTGTGAGGAATAAGACAAACAAATAAGAAAGCAGAAAATACAAGGGAAAATCACAGAGGTTAAAAGATGATACTGCTTAGATTTGAGTTAGGGACAGGCACTGAGATGCATCAGAAAGGAGAACTGATAGGATCTCCTGACAGATAGCATGTGGGCATTTAAGAAAAGAGAGAGGTCAAGGAATAATCCTGGTTTCCGAATTGCACATCTCGGTAACTGATAGTGCTGCTGCCAGGGTGGCAGAAGAGCGGAGAACAGGTCCATTTCTGATGTGTTGAGTTTGAGATGTGTGTTAGAATTGCAAATGGCTTGTCTCGTAGACATTTGGTCTCACAGCCTGAAAGTGTAGCCCTGAGACAGCAACACAGAGACGATAAAAATCACCTAGAAAAACAAAGTAGACCCTACACTGAGAGAGGGAGGAAGCAATCCCAAGACTGACCCCATGGAATTCCATCATGGTTAGATAAAAGGAAGAAAAGAACTGAAAGGAAATAGAGGTAGATTAGAAAAAGGAAAAGATAGGTAAAAAAGTAGTCTGAGAAGGAGAAAACTATATAAAAGGAAAAAATAGAAGAAGAAAAACTGAGGTCACAAAAATCAAGTCAACTATCAGAATACTGCCAAATAAATTGAGAACAGCAAACCATCCACAGCCCCAGCACATTAAGTGACTAGAACTATGACGGAGGCAGGGTCAGAGGGATGATGAACTAACTCTTCCACTGGAAAACAGAGAGCTCCAATTTCTAAGTCTTTTCCAAAAACAACTAATTCATACTAATCTAGTTCAAGGTTAAACCATTATCATCATTCATATGTCTTATATCTCCTTCAATTTATTTGCCATTCCACATCCAAAACAATCTTGCCAAAAAAAAAAAAAAAAGAAAACAGCCCTGGGCATGCCTTCCCCCCGAACTCCTTGGAACTTCTTGGATACAGCCTTTTTTTGTTTTTTCATTTTGTTGTTGTTGTTGTTGTTGTTGTTGTTGTACTAGGAATTGAACCCAGGGTCTCAGATGTGCTAGGCAAGCACTCTACCACTGAGCCCCATCCCTAGAAACACCCCCTACCCACTTTTTAATTTTATCTCTCTAAATTGCCCTAGCTGGGCTGGAAATTGTGATCTTCCTGCCTGGGCCTCCAGAGTTGCTGGGATTACAAACTGCACCACCACACCCAGTGGGATAGAGCCCACGTTTTTATGATACTTTCAGTGGCACTCACCCCCTGACCCCTGCCTGCCACTTCACTCTTAATTCATTCCACATTCCCTTTTAAGGTCAGAGCATTAGCCATAGTAAACATCTAAGATTCAAGGTATACCTAATAGTAGGGATACACAGGATTGACTATGAATCAGAGCAGAAGAAGTAAAATGAGAAAAGCACACATGTAATTTTGAAGGAAGGGTATAAATATGGTAAGTGTGTACAATGAAACTGACTTTCCTTACTTATCTTTAACCTGGGTCATGCCCCACTTCTGAATCATCCCCTACCTCCCCTGACATTGTGCATGATTAGGAAGGACCCCTGATGCTATTTGTTTTATGCATACCTTACAGTGCTAGACCTTTCCAAGAAGAGTTGTATTCCTTATGTTCCCAACTAGATTATTAACACCTTAAACTCAGGGGTACATCCAGATGCCAAGAAAACGGACATCTGTCTTTGAATTCTGATTTCTCAAGTCCTAGGGAAATGTTTTCAAAAACCTCTCTGAACTTCAGTTTCTCCATCAGTAAAAGTGATAGAATACTAGGTGCCTACTTCATAGGATTGTTTTGAGGATTCCATGAAATGATAACTAACATTAAAGTGTTTACTACAATGCTCAGCATATAGTAAGCATTCTGTAAATTCCATTATTATTTTGACTACTGCTATTTTCTATAATCTAGAGTGATTTACACAGAACTGGGCACAGTCATTGCTTCACAAATATTGGTTTGCTACCTGATAAATGCTATTCAACACCTATTTTCCCATGTCTGTTATGGTATTATTCAAGGACAAGAGCAGTGCGTCCATCCTTATGATTAATTCTTTCTTCCTTTTTCATGTTGAGTTATGTAAATCAAGTTTGCACATTTCAGCCTTCAGACAGAAATGGAGTGGTTCTAATGTGATCTAACCTAAGTGGGGGGGAGAGTGGAATTCAGAAGACTATAAAAGTTAAAACTTTCTGGTATAAAAGAAACAGCAGGCTGCCTTATGTTTTCAACATTAGCATTTAAGTTCACTGCAGCTGAACTCAATTCATATCAGTGGAGATTTATATCAAACAGTGGGAAGGCAAGTCATATCCTATTGCTGTCTTGCAGAATTATCATCAGGAATGTAGCCAATTTTAACACAAATAAATGGTAGTTAGGGAAGTAACTTGTATGATCAAGTCCTATAATGGTCATTCTTTGATTCAGAAATATGTTCTAAACCTGTCACTTTGCATGAGCTTGATTTTCAAAGGAAAGAAAAGGGGGGCGGGGAAACTATGCTTTCTCCAGTGGGAATAGCACAATATACAATAACAAAACAGAAAGTTAAAGAACATCCTGCTCACCATTTTATCATTTTAAGTATATAGAAAATAACTTTTAAGTGATCGGTGCATGCTGAAGGATTAGATTATATACAACATAGCTCACTATCATTACTGTTACACATCTCGAAACTGCAACACTCCAGAAACTGTTATCTTGTTGGCAGTCAAAAGGTAGCTGAAAAGCTGGTTTGAGTTTTCTCTTTTATCTCCTTTAGGAAGTAGGAGACGTGCTTTATACGAGTCACATATGAAGAACAGAAAAACTGGCCTGGAGAATTAAATGAAGGTACATTTAGAGCAGGAAAGAGCCTCAGAGATCATCACTTTAAGCACCTCAGTTTACCAACAAGGAAACAGGACCCAATGACTTCTAACAGCCAGCCTAATGATAGATACACAAGGGACTACACCTGTGTCTCTTCCTGACATCAAGTTATACATGACCAAACATGGCCCAACATTGGTCACCTGAGAGTAAACACACGGATTCCTAACCACAAAGATTTCCAGAGTCAGAATTTTGGGGAGTAGAATCCAGAATCCTGTGGATTTAAAATATTCCCCCAGATGATTCAGGTGCCAAACATACAGGACCAACATTAAAAAGTACTGAGCTACACTGTCCATAACCACTATCCACTTCAGAATGAGGGCAGGTATGACCTGTTCATTTTCTCCAACTTAAATAGCTACGTTATTATAAAATACCACATTTGTAAATGTCATTTTCTACCAACCCATCTGTTTACATCTAACCTAAAAGCAGTCAGGCTTACCCAGTTCGTTCTTTCTTTATGAAAGCATTGTGTGCATTATTGTGTTCTTCACCACCCCCCCAAAAATAAATAAATCACAAGATGATATTCTAAACATATGGATTCTCTTCCTTGAGATGAAAAATTGGCATCTTAATTATCTGATGACGTTACTGTTATGTTTTAGATATGAGGTTTTTCCCAAAAGCTCATGGGGAAGACAATGCAAGAAAGTTTAGAGGTGAAATGATTGGGTTGTGTGAGCTTTAACCTAATCAGTGCATTAATCCAGTATCTGATATGGGAGCAGCTTTTCCCAACAAAAGGAGAACTTTAAAGAGATAAATTCTTTTCTCACCACAAAAGCTGATGGTTCCAAACCTCTTTCTCTGCCTCCAATCTGTATTTTAATTTTAGAATCATGTACCTAAGTGTCTGTCACACAACTTCACTCACATTCACCAGGGGTAATCGAGACTCAACATGCTCCACAAATCAAAGTCATCATTTTCTCTCAAAATGGTATCTACTCTGTGATTCACATATTTGTTAATTCACCCAATCATCCAGGGCAAAAATCTGGGAATCTTCTATGTTTACTGAAAATTATTGAAATTTTAGTTGCAAGGGAAAGAAAATCAACTTGGCTTTGACTTGACTAGGAAACATAACTTATGGACTCACTTCATTGCAAAGACTAGAAAGAAAATCCACCTCCAACAATGACTAAGCAATTTTATAAAATCACTCTCCTGCCCTCTTTCCCTTCTCAGCTCTTCTGCTTCGTTGCCTTCTTTCTAGAGTGAGTATCTCACGCTTATATCCCCCCATCTTCAATTCTAATGAAAGAGGTTTTCTTCCTAAAAGTCTCCGTAAAAGTTTTGGTTGAGGAGGGTCAATTGAGTTCAGTGCTTCCTCCAGACCCAGCCACTGGGGCCAGGATGGGGAACTGTTTGGTCACTGCACACAGGTGGAGTAAATGAGATCACGGAAGGGACTGAGCATGGAGGGGGATTCATCATCCAAAGGAAAACTGAGGTGCTATTTAAAAGAAGAAGAAGAAACAACAGTGGGAAGGACCAGAGTTCCAGTTTGGATCTGGAGTGTCCGCACAAGCCCATGCAATAAAGACTTGGTCCCCAGCTGATGGCACTATTGGGAGACAGTGGAACCTTTAGGAAGTGGAACCTAGTGGAGAAAGTCAGGTCACTGGGGCATGCCCTTGAAGGGGACATTGGGACTCCCGCCCTTCCTCTCCTTTTGCTGCCCAGCTACGGGGAAGTGAACAGGTCTCCTCCTCCCCATTCTCCTGCCATGATGGACTGCTTCGCTACAACCCGAGAGCAATAAGCCAACCAACATGAACTGCAACCTCCAAAACTGTAAGCCAAATTAGATCTCTCCTCCACTTAAGTTGATTTATCTCAGGTATTTCTTTCAATGGCAAAAAAAAAAAAAAAAAACCTGACTGGTACAGTGTACAGGCAGAAACATCAGATACCTTCTGTATCATCCTGGATTCTTCTTCTCCCTTCACCTCTGTGATCCTAAGAATTACTTAGATTCAGTAATACTCTATCCTTGACATGGCTCTCATTTATCACCTACTCAAAGCTCTTCCTGTAACTCCTCTAGCCCTGCATCATACTGAAATTCAAAGCTAATCATGGTACTTCCTAGGCAGGTCTGACCACAGACTATACAACGACCAAGCTTTTTAAAGGATATTGAAGACTCTAGGATTTGTCCTGCTTTGGCTCTCAACACTTCCCATTTCATAAGTTAAGGTGGCTGATAACCATACTAACTAAAAAAGAAAACTAACATTTCTTGAGTTCTTTCAGGCATCAGGTTCTATACAAAGAACTGTCTGTGCTCTCATGACAATCTTGTTGCAATATTCATTTTACAGATAAGAAAATCCTACCTTGGAAAAGCTAAGGGAATTGCCCCAAGTCACACAGCTAATAAGCACTACAGCTACTACTGTTGGAACTCAGGGTATTCCTGAAAGTAAAGCCCGATCTCTTAACCATTACACTATATTGTCGCACTAATCATTTCTCAGTTCTCAGTCTTGCCATGCTTTCTTCCTCTCCTGCTCTTTTCCATCTCCAACTGGCCAAGACCTAGTCCAAGGGCTTCCTCTCCATAAAGCCTTCCCTGAAACATACAACACAGCTTATCACCCTCTCCTTGATTAGTGACGAGTGACAACTTATGAACATTGGAAAACTAAAGATTTAAGATAATGGAATGTTTAAATAAATGATGGTCTATGATAGAATATTAATATCAAAAATCATGTTTTAGAAAAGTATGAATGATCTGAGACACAGCTCTCAATAGAAGGTGACTGTGGAGGGAGGAGCAGGGTACCAAGTGCTATGTAATGCTGGCTTTTACCTTCATAAAATAATCTGTGCCCAAGAAATTAACATATTCTAAGTATAGAAGAGTGATTAAGAGAATGGACCTGAGTATGAGAAAGAAATGGGTTTGAGCTTCATCTTTGCCACTAGGCCTGGGCCTTGGGAAAAGTACACAACCCCTCTGAACCTATGAATGGGTGTGTGTGAATAAATGCATGTATCTATACCATGTCTATGTCATATTTAATTCACTTCTATGCCTATCTCTACTTACAGAGAGAGACAAGAAGAGAATAAGAAAAATGCAAAGAAATATGTGCCCAAAAGTAATAATGATGGTAATCCAACTGATGGCCTTTTTAAAATATATTTTTCTATATTTTCTAAATATTCTACAATGCATATATGTTTCCCTTATCTAAATTTTAATCCATTCTCTGCACTAATATGCAGTGTCTTGTTTAAAATTTGATCCAGGCATCTAATTGTGTACCCGACATCACACCACACATGGTATCAGGGTTCAAGGACCTGCTGGCCAGCAATGTCACCACCAGGGCTGATCTGTCTGGTGTACTTAGGGGGTCTTCTTTTGAAATATAGTCAATTTTTTACAATTTAAGAACGAATTATCTAGTCTTAAATTATGTATATCCTTATATTCTACAACATTTCCCTCCTGCTGACCAAATTTGAAGGATCCATGGTTCCTCAATACCTCTACCATGACAAGAAAAGAAAAAGCAAAAGTGATGATATTCTAATCAATCAAATTGCTTCCTCAGTGGAACTATTGATCATCATGTTCACTCCACAAGTTTCAAGGCAAGAAATTTCTTTTAAAATGTAATGGTGGGGGGGGGTAATTCTCTCTCATAAGTACGTTTTTTTTTTAAAGTACTCTTTCAGAAAAGTAAAATTATTTATCTTGATTTCACTTTGTCTTGAGTATTTAAACATTATGCATTTCCCTGCCTCCTTCCATTGCTTAAACTTAATTTTCCTATTAACCTTATTTTTATCCCCCCTTTTATGGAAGCTAATGTCAATTTTTTTAAGAGTTGGGATAGATATCTAGTCACCAAATAAATATCAATTTTGGAATCATTATTATTACTTATTTTTAGTGCTGGGATTAAACGTAGGGTCTTGCCCACAACAAGGTATATTTCTTTTTTAACATTCTACAATTCATTCTCCCACTGAGCTACACCCCAAGCCACTCAATTTTGAAATTTTATGATAATAAATGTCATTTTCTGTTCTGCTTTGCTTTTCTTTAAAGCAGTTTCACATTCTTGACCTCACCTATCATTCCTTGCCCTGAAACAGGGCAGTCATTCTATCCATTTTATGAACAGGAAGATTAACTGGGAGAGTAAAAAGGAAAGAGTACAACCACTGGAGGTAGACTACCCGGGTTGGAATCCTAGTTTTGTTCTGGCTCTATCTAGAGCCCTTGTACTTCTGTCCCTTGGCTTGCCAAATGTAAACTGGGCAGGATGACAACACAGTAGCTACTGTGGAGGATAACTGTGAAGACAGGTCATTAAGTTACACACTTGAGGTGACCCCATAAGGGGTCACAATAAGGCTGATTTCAGAGGGAGAAAAAGCTCTTCCAGGATTTTTACTGTATCGCTAAAAGCACATAAATTTTGTCCTACAGCCAGTGGTGAACAGAAGACTCCAGGAACAGGCAGCTGAGGGAATGAACCAGCCTTGCCACCTGCCAGCTGTGAAGCCCGGGGAAGCCCCAGAGCATGTGCAGCCATGTTTCCTCCACCATGCAATGGAGATGAGAGTGGCCCTTCTTGGTATGGCCACCAGGCAGAGCATGTGGCTCAGTGCCAGGACCACCGTAGGCCGTCACTGTTGTGGGATGGCTCTTCCCATCATTCGATAGACCATGTGTGTTAAGAGTGATTGAAATCAATAACAATATTTTACAATTCACACTTTAAAAAAATTATTTAGCACTTTGTCAAAGTGAATTAAAATTACAGAAGATTTACTACAGATGGAGTAAAAGAATTTGACCTGCCAAAATACAGAGTTTTGTTCAATTTTTCCTCCCAAGTTTCTGGATGACTGTAGGGCTCACTACATCGATATGTTTTTTAAAAAACTAATTTATATAGAACTAATCCCTTTTGTTACACAGAATCCCAGAATTATATGATGAGTTTCGACCTCAAGCACCAATTAGACTCTCAACCTAATTCTGTTACAAATATCAATAAAATTTAAATTTAGATTTTGTAGTTGATTGCATTTTGTTTTGTTTTGTGCATAGGGAGGCAGGTCATGTATTTGAATAATGGTAGAAATTAAGTCAGATTGTCTTCAAAAGCTAAAATTAATTAAATATCTACTCGGCAACAGATTTTATTGAAGAATAGTAGCCATTTCATTTTCAGAACTATCATCTTAAAAAACATATCAGACCAAGAACATGGATGGGCTTCCCTTCAAGTTAAATCTAAAATGCAAAACCCTAAACCTGTCCAATGGAGACAGGATAGCTATTTGCTTTCCAAACGAGAACGCTTCAAAAAAAAGTAGCTTTCTTCCAAAATTGAGCTTTATGTGTATGTTCAGTGATTCAATGGTAAGAAACCCGATTTGCACACAGACTACAAATATTGAATAATTTGAGAAATTATTCTTGTGTCTACGGAATAAAAAGCCCAGTTTTTCTCTCTGATGCCATTATTCTCATGCACCTTCTACAGACCCCATAGTTTAAAAATAATCAGTTTGGATGCCTTGACCTTCGTCATTCTAAAGTGGGTCTGGTGATCATGTGCACCTCACTGCTGCTGATGTGAAAAATGCAGCAGCCTGACAGCCAGCATTAAGCATCACACAGAAAAAAGTATAATTAGCATTTCTGTGCTAATTAAAAGTGATGCTGGGCTGGTTCCAATATCATGCTTTTAAATGGCTGATGTCTCAAGAGAACAAAGTTGGAGGAAAAAATGCATTTCAAATGAAGAAAAAAAAAAAACCCTTGAAAAACTTTCTTAAATGATCCGGATTTGTTGCTGTTGTTATTTACATCTCATTAGAATGGAAGTCTTCAAGACGACTTCCTTTAATCAGTTTACCATTTTCACTTTCCCCGCTTTGCAAGCAGTGGGGAATTCAAGATGTTTTCCAGCTCCCTAAAATCCTCTGACCGTCTGCTTTCACACAAAATTAATTAAGGATTTTCTAAATAGAGAACATGCCATGAAAGAAAGAAGCAATTCAGGAGTTTCGGTTTTTCCTTTGTACAGTGCAAAGTACACAGTGTACTTAGCCATTTCAGTCCTTTCTATAAGTGAAAATTTTAAAGACAAATACCACCTCCCGGAACCCAACAGTGTTTCAAATAAATAGATGATGACCATTGATTAAATACTTTTTTTCTCCCTCTTCAAACACAGCCCAATTATTCAAAATCACAAAGGTTCTACATGGTGTTAAATCTGATTTTCTTTCCAAACGAATGTCAGGGTATCACCAAGAGGTAGGGAGAGAGGGAAACTATTGTTCTACCACATTCCATTCCTGTTAAATCAACTTGATATACGCGATAAATTAAGTCTGCACTGCAGGTCAGTGAATTTCTATTAACTACTTATTATGGAAGAAAGGAAAGCAGCCCAGTCAAGAACTCTTACACATCAGCCAAAGCAAGCTGTCACTCTGTTTAACTTTTACAATAAATGTTCCTGGGTCTCACACATGTGAAAGAAAAAACATCATCTGGCATTTAAGCTTTCATTGCCAATGTGCATTAAGTCAAAGAACCAGCCTAGCCTAGACTGATTACTTCTCCTGATTGAAAAGGCCAGGAAACTCTGGATTTTGCTAAGAGTTTTCTGATTTATCTTGTAACTATTCTAAAATAGGCCTCCAGGGGTTCTGAAAATACAGCAGCCCTGCTGAGCTTTGCTACAGCTGCACTCCCAGCTGTGGTCAGCCTGCTTCCATCAGGCCAAAGGACTACAGAGTGGAAGTGAAGCCTCCCTCTGAAGGAGTTCCCAGACAGGAAGTGGCTCAAGTTTTCTCCAAAGGGGCAAGAAAAGCTAGAGGCTGCAGGAGATCAATCTCAATGAGAACCTCCACATGAGGATTCCAACTCCTGAGATGGAAGAAAGAGCTGGGGCCACAGAATTCAGGGGGTTCTAAGTCCCATGAGCAAGCCTGGGTGCCCTAAGGCTGACAGCACATATGTGGCTATGACTACCCAGCCACAGTGCAGAGAACATGTTGCTTTCCATCACTTCCTGACTTCAGTCAATTCAATGACTATACACCTCAGCCCCAGTAAGAATACCAAGAAATGAAGAATGAATGGATGAAATTAAAAATAATAATAAAAAAGCCAGAGAGAGAAGAAGAGCATTCAGAGAAAACAGAAATACATGTCTAAGAAAACAGATTTATTAGGGAAAACAAATGTCACGGTCTGCCTGCAGCCACCCCATACATCTCCTGCTCACTGTGTCTCGTGATCACATCAATTCCCTGGTGCTTCATGATGTTTGGTTCATCATGGACCTAAGTTTAGTCCATTCTAAGTCCACTCTATGATGTTCACACCAAGACAAAATCACCTAAAGATGCATTTCTCAGAATTATACCCATCATTAAGCAGGGGAGAAAATGAGACTTGGAGGGCAAAGCCAAAAATTTAGCTTTTTTCTCCTCCCCCCCCCCAAAAAAAAGGTAGGAAGAAATGACAAAGGTACAATATTTAAACAAACAACAGAGAAATTTTTCTCTGAAGGCTTATGTCTGTAAGATAAGTGGACAAGGTTCCAGCATAGACTAAGAAGAAAACAAAGGCATAAAAATTCACAGATTCTAAAAAGAAAATCTAATGAATTTACAAACAGAAACAAAACAAGTTGCCACAAAGGAAAAAGAATCAGATGGAAAGCCAGACACGGAGGCAGAGCCCTGTAATCCCAGCAGCTTGGGAGGCTGAGACAGGAGAATCATGAGTTCAAAGCCAGCCTCAGCAATGGTGAGGGACTAAGAAATTCAGTGAGACCCTGTCTCCAAATAAAATACAAAATAGGTCTGGAGATGCGACTTAGTGGCCAAGTGCCCCTGAGTTCAGTCCCCAGTACCCACCCCCACCCCCAAAAAATAATCAGATGGACAATCAGACTTTTTATCTTAGGCACCTACCTTACCCTAAGACTTTATTAGGGTGAGGTAAGTAGAAGGAACACATGGAATATTGTAAGTACAGGGAAAAGAAAGATAACCATTAGCAGAAATAATTCAGTAGATTTTCTAAATATATAAGAGGAAGAATGGAATGACAAAACCAATTAAACTCAGGATAAGGGGAAAGCAGAACAATATAAATCATGATGTAAGCCAGGCACAGTGGCGCACACCTGTAATACCAGTGGCTCAGGAAGCTGAAGCAGGAGGTTTGCAAATTCAAAGCCAGCCTCAGCAACTTAGCAAGGCCCTCAGCAAGACCCTGCTTCAAAATCAAATTTAAAAAAAAGGGCTGGGATATGGCTCAGGGCATAAGTGCCCCTGGGTTCAATGCCCGGTACAAAAAAAAAAAAAATCATAAAGTAAGAAGAGAAGAATAAATTCAAGTCATTTTACTAACAGCAAGTAGACTGAATTCTCCAATTGCAGGAAAGAGACTGTCAAATTGAACTAAAGAAGATTTGTGCACATTAAAAGAAACAATTATGCTGCAAAGTGATTAAGAAAAGTGAACAACAAATGTATAAGCAAGAATAATAGCAAAGGTAATATTAATATGTGGTGAGGTGGAATTTAGTGTTAGAAGCCCTGATCAGGAAATAGAGGGTCATCAGGTTTTGATAAAAAGCATAAATGAAGAAGATACTGTGTATATTTTCTAAGATACTACATACACATATTATTTTATAAATATACTTATAAAATAATAGCTAAATATAAAAAGCAAAAATTAGAAATGTGAGACCTTAATAAAACAGAGTTTTAGTTTGAAGCACCAATATATCCTTTTGAACATTACACAATTCAGTTTACAAAAATCAGGTCAGAGAGAAATTGTATAAGGCAATTTATAAACTTAATCCCCAGGACTTCAAGCTATGACTCTATGTAAGTTAAAATGAGTCCGTAAGGGTGGGGTGTCCTAAGCCAATCTGATTTATATCCTTATAACAAGAAGAAATTTGGACTCAAGGAGTCATGAAGAAAGGCACATGAAGACAGGCACAGAGGAAAGACCCGGGAAGATTTCTGAAAAAGCAGCTAGCTACAGGTGGAGAGAAGCCTCCAAAGGAACCAAATTCACCAGCACCTTGATCTTAAAATTCTAGTCTCCATGACAGGGAGAAATTACTTTTCTGTTCTTTAAACCAAGTCTGCGGTATTGCTATGGCTGCTCTACCCAATGAATACTACCTATATTAAAACTTTAAATTCTCAAATAGAGAATATATGCCTAAAGTGTATATGTATGTTCAGAGAAATGATCCATGGATCACCAATAAAATGAACTATATACCTAACACATATAGAAAATCTATACTTTTTTGTAGAAATACATGCTAGGTTCTCTATTTATAGGCTGATACAATTAGAAATAAATAATAAAAAGCTTTTTCACAAGCAGGAAAGAATAACTATTAGGAAATTAGGACACTTTTGGGAAATTGTTGTTTTAAATGGAAATCAAAAGAAAAAATGGTAAACTATCTGGAAAGCATAGTGAAAAAAAATACTTTTAAACCATTCAAAACTCAGGGACACACCCCCTCACAACCAAAATCAAAAACTATGGGGACCCAAGAGGTCTAGTAGTACAGAGCTTTGAAAAACAAACAAACAAAAACTTTTAAAGCCCTGGCATTAGAGAGAAGCATTGAGATATGACAGGTTCTCAAACTCAGCATTTTTCAAGGCACTAGTGGCATATTTGATGGAATGTTAAATGTGAATCCATTCCTAGCTCCCAGGTACAAAAAATAACATTAGCATCTCACCAGCACTGGGATAACTAAAACATTAGCACATTTTTAAATGTTAGGAAGAAAAGATATTGCCAGTGCTCTTTCAAGCCATAGGAAATGAAGGAAATGTCACTAGTTGAATCTAGCTTTATGGTTACAGTAAATTGTGATAAGACAGAAAAAGAAAACACTAGAACAATCTCACTTAAAAATTGGCCCAAGTTGTTGGGTAGAAAGACTTGCTACTATGAAACTGTCTATATCAATATCTATTTCTGTCTCTATATAGTTTTAATGCAACTTCAATTAGAGTTACAATATGGAATTTAAATTTTTTGGCTATAAAGATAGTATTTTATATGAGATGATAACAATCTAAGAACAGAGGAGAAAAGGATATAAAAAAATAAGAAACTTGCTTTACCAGATATCAAAACATACTATAATCATAACATGATACTAATAAATAGAAACTTAGATCATTTCAACATGATAAAAAATCAAGAATACAATGCTAACATGAGTATTTAATATAAAACAAGGACAGAATTCCATTTTGTTGGATAAGAAAATGAACACTTAATGAATTATCCTGGTCATCCATCTGCAAAAAAAAAAATTATCTGGACTATGATCTTAACACCATAAAAAAAACTTTATATGCATTAAAAATGCAAACCTAAAAACAAAATGCTCATCAGTTAAACAATAATATTTTAAGAAAATCTAGGAGGTTGTGTGTTAAGAAGGGGAAGGGAGACATTTCTTATTCAAACTAGAAATTCATGTACTATAAAAAATAAGATAGACATTTGTATAAGTAAAAACCACACTTTTAATGGCAAAAGTTATCCTAAACAAAAAAAAATAAGCAATGAATTTGAAAAATATAAATTGCAAGATAAAAGGAAAAGAGTCCATCATACGTGATGGGTAAACAAAACACTGCAACAACAAGGAGATAAGTTTTTCACTCCATGGGAAAACAATAGGAGAAATCTCATAGAAGAGGTGATATAAATAGCCAGAATTTTCAAAGATGTTAATGTTACCAGTGGTGCAGAAAATATAAAATTAAAGTAAAATATCCTTAATGCCCATTAGTTTGGCAGTCACCCCTGTTGGTGCTAACATATCCATTTCATATTTCTTTTTTTTTAAGAGAGAGAGAGACAGACAGACAGACAGAGATTTTTTTAATATTTATTTTTTAGTTTTCGGCGGACACAACATCTTTGTTTGTATGTGGTGCTGAGGATCGAACCTGGGCCGCACACATGCCAGGCGAGCCGCTACAGCTTGAGCCATATTCCCAGCCCCATTTCATATTTCTTAAAGTGAGCAAAAATGTGCACATGAGTAAAAAATGTTTTAAAATGGAAATGTGAACTAAAAAGCCTTTTTGATAAACAATCTGTCCACATGCATCAAAAATAAAAATATGCATGTCCTTGTCCCCAAAAGTTTCCTCTCCTGGGAATCTAATCAAAGAAATATATACTGAAACACAAAAGAATATGGTACAGAATGTTTACGGCTTATGAAAGCCAATAATAACAAAATAGAAATGAAGTGGAGGCATATCAGTTAGATTCCTCCTGGAATATTACACAGCCAACAAGAGGGATGAATTAGAACTCTGCCAATTGGGGATAAAGGAGTTTCCACAAGATATTTTAAATACTTCACCAGATAGCAAAACTTACTATAAAAAAATATGGTATTAATGTTTCTTAAAAACACATCATTATGAATCAATGGTTAAACTTTTAAAATTATTTATATTTTTACATAGTAGTGTGTATAGGTTTACACATGATTTTATGATCATGGAGACAAATATGCATATCTATAATATATACTTATAATACTATATTACATAAGTTTATCATACATTTATTTGCAATTTAATTATATGAGAGGAGGAGAGAGAATATAGCAATGGTGGTAGACAAAAAGAAAAATGAATAGACTGTACTAAAAATTTTGTATTTATGTAAAATTACAAAAATATATAATGATAAAAATTCTAGATATATATGCCTTATTTTATTATTTCTGCAGCACAATTTTTGCCTTTAATATCTGAAGTCAGAATGAACCTTACAATTGATGAGATCTAATGCTTTATAATTTTTTTCTCCCTTCATAATGGAACATAAAATAATGGTGGCTCGAGTGTATGTGATATAGCATGATACTCTACCTTACCCCGCAAAAAGTGCTTTTAATCCAAGTTGATAATGTTGCATCCAATTGAAAAGTGGATGAGCTTTACAAACCAGTCTTTTTCACATTTCTTTAAGTGGGTTTCTTTTTTTTAAAAAAAAAAAAGTGTACAAAGATAAAAATGGATCCATTAGGACAGTCATGTGGTGGATGAATAATCTAACAGTGTATTATAGTCTTCTGTGTTGATTAAAGGAAGAGAGGTCACCTATTGCAACACACACAGCGGGGCAGTTTAAACAAGACTATGGGATTTCATGGTCCCCTTTAGCAACCCTTAGGCACCCAAAGCAAGACAACCTCGATGGCCACCTCACTGGCAAACCCAGGCCCTGGTCCCCACAGTCTTCCTCCTCATGCTCTAGAGGATCTAGCAGAGCAGGAAAGCACTATTTCTCTGGAATGTGAAGTAACTGAATATCCAGAGGAAACTGAAATTTGGCCATAGAATTCACTGAAATTTAAAATACTAGGTCTACCTGATTTCACTTGAGATTTTCCAAAAGTTGGCATTTAGGAACATGAAATGTTATCTGCATAAATTTTCCATTTGCTTTAAAAATAATTCTTTGCAATTAATATACAGTGAATACAATGAATTTATTTAGAATCAATGTATAAAATACTTCTACTCTTTCATAATTTGAATATTCAATATAAACTCAGATACGTTTTTACGTTTTTGACTCCTAAAATCAATTTTACTTTCTCATAACATCCTTTCACAACACTGAACAAGATCTCCTAATCTACAAAGAAAAGAGAAAAGACACGGGACCTCAGAGGAACATGGGCAAACACTTTGGTCCTAATGCCACCAATAAAAATCAGTTTAGTTTTAATGGGTTTTGTCTTTAATCAATTTGGGTTGTTGTAACAAATTATGATAAACTGGGTGGCTAAAACGATAAATTTATTTCTCACAGTGCTGGGGGTCAGAAATCCAAGATGAGGGTGCCAGCTTAGTCTGGGTTCTGGCCAGGGCCCTCTTTCAGGTTGTAGATGGTCAGCTTTTCCTTATCTCCTCACATGGGTGTGGAAAGAGCACTAGCTGTTTCTCTGGCCTCTTATAAAGGCAGTGTGTAGGTCAGCTTTCCATCACTGTGACCAAAATACCCACAAGAACAACTTAGAGGAGGCAAAGTTTATTTGGGCTTATGGGTCCAGATGTTTAGTCCATGGGAGGCCAAGCCCATAGCTGTGGGCCCAAGATGAGGCAGAACATTAGACAGAAGGGTGTGGTGGAAGAAGCTGCTCCATTCATGGCAGCCAGAAAGCAGAGAGGGAGAGAGGGGGAATGGACCACAGGGAAGATAAAGCCTTCTGGGGCAGGCCTCCAGTGACCTACCTCCTCTAGTCACACCCAACCTGCCTGTAGTTATACCCAGTAAGGCCTGATAGCTTACAGTCCTCACAATGTAATTATTTCACCTCCCAACATTCCTGCATTGACACAGGAGCCTTTGGAGGAAAGCTCATATCTAAACCATCCCAGACAGCAATCCCATTCATGAGGGCTTTACTCTCATGACCTAATTAGTTCCCAAAGTCCTCACAATCACCACCCTGGGATTCGGGTTTCATATATGAATTGGGGGGCGGGGGAAGCATTCATTCCAATGCAGTCTTATCCTCACAGGTCTGACACTGGCTTAAGAGTGGAAGAGATAAAATAAGTATTTGACTCAATTCTAGATCTTGGATGATCAAGAAGGAAGCCAGAGAATAAACATACAGATTGTAGTACGGCTAATCAATCCCTCCATGAAGGCTATTTAAAAATATATCATTTACATGAGTATTCCCTAGTGATGTCCCCATTCCTGTCCCTTCTCACCTCCTTGACCATCTGTGCAGTATCCAAGCTATCTTTAGATAATTAGATAAACTAGTGATTGGTAGAGGATATTGTTCTGTCCCCAATCCTCTTCATCAGTGGTGATAAGACCCTAAAGAGGATGGTGAACATGTTATCCTAACCCCTATTCCAATTATTGACCTATTTATAGCTTAGTTAATTTTTTCTTGGCAACTACTTCTTGTTCATTTCCTCATTCTCTTTCTTCTAATGCCAATTGCTTCAGGAAAGATCTAGGGGAAGGTTTAAATATGTGACTGGATTAAAATTAAGTAAATATTTAAAAAAAAACTTCTTTAAATGAGAAACATTTAAACTTTGGAAGACTTTAAGAGAAAACTCTCTAAACACATTCATCCCCCCCCAAAAAGATTCCAAATAGAAAATATAAGTCATTAAAATTAGGTCTTTAAAAAATAATAGCTATTACTTGAATTGTTTGGCATATACTCTAGGAAAAGATGGGGAGCAAACAGGGTCAAAAGATCAAAGAATATTCAGAGACAAACAATGTGAATATTCTTTTTTAAATGAATCAACCAAAGAAAGTCCATAACCAGTACAAACCATGTAACAAAACTAGTTAAGTTAAATTAATCACAAAGAGGAAAAAATATAGATGTTGGGAGCAAAGTGAGAAGCTGAATGAAAAGAAAATGAAGAAAAAAAAAACATCATTTTACCTTTGGTTTTGAGGAACAGTGGAGAAAAAGTGAGTGCCTAAAAATTTCTAAGCCCAGGGCCTCTATGTACGTTTGTACAAGTAGTGAACTTTGCCAATACTCCCAAATAAGACATTGAGAGGAGCTGAACCCAGCCAGTGTTGCCTGGTATGGGGTCATTTGTTTGAAGAAAGGGGTATATCTGAAGGGATATATCTGACAAGAGGGGGCATATTTCTAATTAGCATGTGACAACTTTAAAAATGGTTCCCAAATTCTTCATTACTCCTCCCATCAAGATGTAGGGGGCCTACAGTCCCCCAACTTTGAATCTGAGCTTTTTTTTTTTTAATGCTTAATTGATAGAATATAGTAAAAGTGACAAAGTGGTAACTTCCCCTTCCTGCCCACTGGGACATTCACTTTTGAAACCTGGCCGCCATGCTGTGAGGAAGCCCAGGCAATATGGAGAGGCTTCATCTGGGTGCTCTGCCAGACAGCCCCAGTCAGGGGCTTGGCCACCAACCCACAACAGCCACATGTGAAGAAGACACCTACATGTGATACTCAGCTTCCGAGTCACCTCCAGCTTTCCAGTCTCTCCAGTAGATGCCCCCCACCCTAGACATTGTATAATAGAGACAAGCCAACCTGCTGGCTCCATCTGAATTCCTGATCCACAAAGTCCATGAGCATTAAATAAATACACACATACACACACACACACACACACACACACACACACACACACACACACATACCCCTTTCTTATTACATCCTCTCTCTCTACTTCCCCTTATCACACACCTTGTACTTTCTTATCTCTGAGCCTTTTCATTGCTAGTTCTTCCTCCTGAGATATTCATTGCTGTATTCTTACATTCTAATTTGACTTTTTAATGTCAATATTTTCAGTAATGCAGGAAATTTCCTGAACTGACAAGCTGGAAGCTTCTGCTACAGTACATCATTCCCAGGGGCTTCCCCTGCAGCTCCTGGATATGCTTTCCTCCCCACAAGAACCACCCTCCATTGGTAGTGAAGGAAGAAACATGGTGCCAGAATCAGCCATGGGATCCAAGCTACCATGCTGTGGATTCAGATGAAAAGTGTGGGAGTCCATTCTCACAAAGGGAAGAGGTAAATGCCAGAAGGTGCCAAGTCAACTCTACATGATCTGAGCAAGGGCCTCCATGGCAAAGGGTTTGGAATCCTTTAAACCACTTACTGACTGGAACTTTGGAGTGAGCAAAAGTGGAAAATACCTGAGAAATCACGTTGAGCCTTCGTTTCCTTTGGGTGGAGAAGAGCTGTTTCCTTTGGCAGCGGAATGAACAGCAACATAACCCACAGCCTAAATTGACTGCAGCAGACACTGGAGATGGTGGAGTTCAGAAGAAGCTGCAGGATTAATAGAAACAGCTTAAGAGCTGTGAACAGGAAGAAACTCATTTCTTCCCTGTGTGTTCTTGACTCTTATTTTTGGTTTCTTCTAAGAAAAAAACCTACCATGAAGCAATTAGGACAAGAAACAGACAGGATTCAATTTGAAAAAATGATAGTTTGGGGTTGGAAAAAAAAATGGACTCATAATGAAATAAATGCTGGTCTCAAATACAATCTTTCAGGTATTTTGAAATGAGACAGACTTAATCTCTCAAATAACAAAGATTAGGCAAAAATGATAGAACATGAATGTCAAAGATACTCCCAGGAATAACTGGAAAGTTGATAGCTGCCCTGGCATTTCCAAAACGCTGTTTAAAAACCCAAACACATTCTTTGACACAATACAAAAATCTGTGGGCATTCAATGGGAAAATAAATGTTTATTTTAAAGATAAGCTTTGAAATTTATAAATAAAAGCAAACAGCTCTTTTCCCCATTGTTGAAGGCACTGGAATTCTAACAAACATTTCAAGGGGGTGGGGGCAGTTTATCTCTGAATTAAAGAAACTGACATCTGTCTCACTCGTTCCCCATTCATGTGCCATTCATGTGCCTTTTGCTTTTTCTGTCTGTCATATCTATTTTCTGTTTGATCACCATCTCTTCTCCTCAGCTTTCATTTTCTTGCTTGCTATAACTCTCTTTTCAATCAAATAATCTATTCACTGTGACCCTACTCTGTGCAGGTCAGTTTGTTGAACCTTAGGAAAATATGACTACAATGGGAGACCTTTGTCAGGACAGGAAAAGCATTTGAGTTGAAGAGATAAGGACCCAGAGAGCTGGGATGCAAGGCAGCATCTGACCTGGAGCTTTCCAGAGGATGCAAAGCTAAATACTGGCTGCTGAGGCCAAGCACGGCATCAGAGCAGGGACTTGGAAGATGAGCAGACTCTGGCAGCAGGGAAGAACACGCTGGAAAGGCATAATGGGAACAGAGACCTCGGGAGGGAGAGTACAATATTTACTGCCAAGTTCAACCCAGTAGACTGTGTTGTTTTTAGTGCAGGGCTCACACAAGAGATGATTGCAAAAGCAGACAGAATTCAGATTGCAGGTGAATGTGAATACCAGGCAAAGGGATTTGGACTCTACTGTCCACCATGCAGAGACAGTAGTGTTCTTCTGATGGGATTTAAAAGATTTATCTTTGGGAATCCTCCCTTTCTCCTTCTCTCACTCTTGCCAGCTCTTTCTTATAACATTTGTAAAATAAAATGTTGTCCTTTTTATCCTATTCTCAATCAGATAAACTAAAGGTTTTATATTTATCAAGTCACCTGCATTGCTGGGATTTCAGTGAATGTGAAACCAAAGTCTCTGCCCTCAAATGAAAATAATACTCAGATGTGTTTATTTGGAAATATAAGATTTTGAAGATCATCTTTCAGATGAAAAGAAAGATGAAATAAATGCAGGTCCACTATAAAATCCAAGAAATAAGTCATTTGGATATAAAACCTATTTCATCGAGATCTTTAGAAATCACAACTAAATACTTGTGATTTAAATGAAATCTGATTGGTAGCCCTGGATCTGGCTTTGCCCAGTTCCTAAATAAAATACCTTCAGCCAGGTACAATCGCATATACCTATACTCCCCACAGCTTAGGAGGCTGAGGCAGGAGGATCACAAGTTCAAAGCCAGCCTCAACAACTTAGCAAGGCCCTAACCAACCTGGTGAGACCTTGCCTCAAAATATAAATAAAAGAGACTGGAAATATATCTCAGCGGTAAAGCATCCCTGGGTTCAATTCCCAGTACCAATAATTAATTAATCTTTATACTCAGAGAGAAATATAAAACCCATTCTACCATAAAAAGAGAGAAAAACCCTATTATTAGCCTCTGAGAAGTATTTCAGCAAATATAAGGCTGAGGAACATGAACTGAAACAGGCTGGCAGGACCTTGGAGACCCTGACCTGAAGGACCATACGGCGGAGTAGACTCACTCTCCTTTCTCCTCCTCTAACTCAACCACCTTGCTCCGTTTCTTCAGACTGAAACTCCCAGAAAATAGTGAGGTAAGACCATGATAGTACTGGGGCTCATAAAACAACACCCCTAACTACAGTGCTTTGGCACGCTGAGCAGTTTGAAATAAATTACATTGGAAGGTCTCAGAAGCAGCCTCAGAGGCAAAGTCAGAGTCTCTGACTTTACCCCATGTTCCTGTCTGCCACCCTGCTTTCTCCCTTGAAGTGAGAAACAGAAACCTGAATTCTTCCCCAAAGCAAGCCATGGAAAGTAGAAACCCTCTCCCCCAAACCAAGCCATAAATCCCAGAAAAAGTATTTGTAAGACCTTCCATCTAGAGAGGTCCCACCCTATTGAGAGCCACAGCCGAAGGGGCCCCAGCAAACTTCCAGCTGATTGGCTCACCGTGGCCCCAGCAAATTTCCAGCTGCCAGCTGATTGGCTCCTCAGCGGTGATGCTCATTGGGCTGTTTCCCCGCCTTTCAGACCACAGAGCTGCTCATTGGGGGACTCTTTTGGCTCCGCCCACATGACCCAGCCAATAGGCCTCAAGAGCGGGAGGAGTGGGGGTTGAGAGGCTTGCTGGAAGCCAGTGGTGGCAGTTGATCTCTGAGAGAATTCCTAAAGAGCTCCTGTGGTGGAGCGTGTGTGTTCTAAAAATGAAGTTCCTTTCTGCTCCATAAGTGGCTCATGAATTGTGCCCAGCCAGACTGCGTTACCACCCCACACCCAGGAGGAAAGAATGCCACACGGAGTTCAAGAAGAATCTGGACAGGCCTTGCTCCCCACTCCCCGTCTTCTACCTTTAGAACCTACTCCTTGTCCAGTCACATTTCTACATGGTTGTCCATTCTTTATCAAACTAAGCATAAAAACAGAATTTCCCTGGGACTTTGAGTCTTTGTTTCTAAAGGCTCTCATGTTTCATCTAAAACTTTGGTTAAATGGGTTTGTTCTGCCCTTCTCTCCTCAACTTCTTTTGTTACAGGAGTCTCAGCCATGGACCTTGAGGCGGGTGGGAAAGGGATCCTGCCATTCTTTCCTTCCAGCAATGAATATCTCACTCTTCTAGTTCTGGATGCTGTGGGAGCACCCTTCCCCTTCCTCAGGAGGAGGTCCTTCACTTAGGGGAGTCATAGGAAATTCTAAGGACTAGGTCGAGTTTTACAGAACTGAATACTGTACAAGAGTGTTGGGACCTTTTACCTCCCTTGGGACCACGGCCATTATTGGGTGTTGGCTGAGGTGGCCTCATGGGTTCTTCCAGAGCATTTCCGCATACATGACCTGGCTGGATTGGCGTTTCAGGGCTAGCTCGCTCGGGCTTTTGACTTTAGCTCCGCCTATTGGTTTAATCTGAAATCTGCCTAGGCCCCTTAGTGATAGTGACGTAACTGCTCCTTATTGGTTCTTGCTACTGTCTCTTCTTATTCCCTCCTATCACTATATAACCTTGTCCCTGACACAATAAAGTTGAGATCATTGCACCTTCAGGTTGACTCATTTCCCGACTCAGTGTGATTCTGGGCCAGGTTGGGTGGCAGGTCAGGTCGCCGACACCTTCTCGCTCAGCCCCGAGACACTAGCTGGTCTAGTGCTTCACTACCTCAGCCGGAGGGCGGTTCTGACAGCTGGTGCCTCGGAGATGACAGGCTGATCCTGCCTGTCTCCCACATACCCTTGTCGCAGGAAGCGACAAAGAGGATGCACCCTTTATAATACTTGGAAGAAGCCACTAATAGTCAAGAATTTAAGACCACAGGATGAGTTTTGAAAACAGTAAACTAAGTATAAAGAAGCTGAGTGAAACAAAGAATTATTTCCAGAAAACTTAAATTATAATATGAGAACTAAAACTCACATTTCAGATTCTGAAGAATAGGTTTCACCTAGGAGAAAAGTGAATCAGAAATAGGGATAGTGAAGAACACGAGTAATGAGTTGTGTGTGAATGCCAGAGAGGAAATCAGGACAAATAATGATCTGTGACTAGTGGGGATTTGGTTGGGATAACAGAAACTGACCAAGAATTAAAAGATGGCCAAATTCAATGACGAAAATCCCATAAATGATTTGAGAGCTGATCCAGGATCAAAGAGGTTGGGGAGTTAACTAATACTTATTAGAAGTATTACAACTAAATGCATAACTTGAACCTAAGAGAGGTTACTCATCTTTAAAGGTTTGGATTCTTTAGTCCCTTCTGATCCTAACCTATGGTAGAGAAATACTATCTCCTAGCAAATAAATACAAAAACAAATGCCAGAACTTAAATCCTACATAAACTTACTTTATTTCTTTTTGCCTAAAATTGAAAATTGCAAAACAATTATAAGATAGGAATAATCATAGTTCCTTCATCATAGGATTAACAGAGGTATGTTAAGCAGATCACTTAACTGGCACATAGCAAATGCTCAATAAATCAGTTAAATCTTTACTCTTGTTGTTGTTATTTAAATGAGAGGAATGAATTATTTGCATAGCCCTAGAGATTAAAAGAAACACATTAAAATAAGCTAGTGAAGCTGAAGAAGTACAAACCCCAAACAAGCAGTTTGAGAATTAGTTGCATCATTTAGTGGGCTACAGGATCCCACTATTCAAATCAAAAGGAACAACTATGTAAATCATACCAAAAGGCACCAATCTCATTCACCTAGAATGGACTATGAGTCCCCTATAGTCACAACAATCCTCTGTTGCCACCCTAGACGCTATGCAATATGCATTCTCAGTCAACTGATGGGACACCTTATTAGCCAAATGCTAACTGGTTTGGAGCAGCAACCATGATTAATTTTAGATAATAAAACCTACTGGAAATGTATCTTTTTACTCAATAAAAAATGTTTACATTAAACATGGAAATATTAAAATAAACCTGAATAATTAATACTTTTGTGTGAAGTTTAAGAATAGGTCTCTACTCATGGGGTGGAGTCTATGTATTGAGCATATAGAGAGGTTTCATGTTTAAGAGCACATGGCGTATCATGAATATGACAGATTAGTCTCTAGATTCCAATTTAAAGATAAAATTGAGTAATGGATTTTAGACTTTTACCAATAAGTGGAAATATTTAGGGAATTTAATTAAGTTTTTAAATATCAGACAGGTTAGGAGAACAGGATTTGTCATTGAATTTATTAGATTTACAGGAGTTGTTAAGGTTTGGCTGGTAGTTCAAGCATTTGAAAGGCTTAAAAAGAAAACTGAATGTATTAAATTTATACATGGAGTTTAAATACTTACGGGGATTTTATTAACTAAGTTATAAATGGACCTGCTCGGGAGTTGAATGTGTTCAACCTAAATGGATCAAACATTCTTTCAAAGGCTCCCTTGAAAGCAATTGTTAAAATTTACTAGATTCATAAATCAAATAACAAAATGTGTAAGGTGAACTTAAAGGTTTGAAAAAAAGCTGTTTTTAAAAAAGACTGTACCTTTAATAAAGTGAATCTTAAATTAAAATCTTGAATAACACCCTAGAATTTTTCTCTACATACAAATAGCTCTCCAATATAAAAAAAAAATCACAATTGACATGGAGATCTTGTCTAAGAATTTAAAATGTTTTCTAAAAAAGAAAACTGTACAAGTGACACAGAAGCAACAGAACTCAAAATTCCTTTCCAAAGATGGAAAAAAAATTATTTGAGTAAGCAGACTAAATGGGTTCACCATGTTCTGGGTAAAATTAAGAAGTAAGATTGGAGGCTAAAGGGAAAAAGTTTAATTACAAGGATTAGACTCTGGGCTTGTTGGTTTGATTTTTTTTTTTTTTAAGTATTATCAACAAAGAAAATAATCAGACTGGCCTCGGACTGCTCCTCTTCATAGGAAAGGCCAGAAAACATCAGATCAACGGCTACAGGGTTTAAAGGAAAAGCATTGCTATCTAATATCTTATACTCACAATTTGTTATTCATGTATGAAACAAAAATAAAGACAATCTCCTGCTCAGGTATGAGGGGCTGGGGATGTAGTGGTAGATCAGTGGTAGATCACTTGTTCAGCATGCAAAGTCCTCGATTTGATCCTTGGCAACACACGAACACACACACACACACACACACACACACACACACACACACCATTCTAGATATGTAATGAATTTAAAATTAAAACTTGAAGATATATTCTCATGAACAAGAACGAATTACAAATATAAAGAAATTTTCTATTCACAAGAAATCAAGCAGTCACATCCAAGAGATTGATGGCGGGCAGGGCTCTGTAAGTTGACACCAAGTTGAAATCATTGTAATTCTCTTTTTTTAAACAGGCCAATGGCATTGAGCACAGACATTGAACTCCTTCCATCCCAAGACATTTCCAAAGAATATAGGACAAGTCTTGTATTGGGATGCCATGGAAGGAAAGGATAGCATTCACATGCCAAAACTTTTTAAAAACCTTTTCATCAACTGAAGATAAATCACAGGATAAAACTGAAGGAAGTCCTAGCTATACCTTACTGCTATTCTACACCTGAGGATCAAGCTGGATTTAGAACAACTGGAGATCAGTCACACTCCATTTCACTCAAGATGATCATTAACATTGGAAAGAGTATGGCCCCAAAATCCACTTGGCAGTCACCAAAAGCAGAAAACTGGTACATGTTAAAGGTATGGTGGGTTGTATTGTAAAAGACATTATAGAGTGAACACAAGTATCAAGCCCCAACCTGATCTAGATTGGCACATACAGAAAACTGATTTGTAATTCAGAGAATTCACCAAACCTTGGGGACGGGGTCCTCTGTTGGTATTCATTCATTCATTCATTCAACAAATATTTATATAGAGTATCAAACAAGTAGTAAATTAAATAAGCATGATCTTTGTGCTCTGTAGCTTGCAGTCCACAGGAAACATTAGAAAAATAAATAAGTAATAGCAAAGATAGGTATAAAAATAGATGAGTACATGGAAACAGAAGATCATCTTTGAGACTTACAGCTCAAATGTGGGCATTTAGGAAAGACTTGCTAAAGAAAATGCTATATAATATTTGATCCATTGTATTAAGTGAAACATTTGGAGAACCCAAGGCAAGTGAATGAGTACATAAAAGAATAATTCAGAAAGACCAAAGAGCAAGGATGAAGCTAAGAACCAAGAGAACCTGCTGAATTTAGAACCTAGAATAGAGGCAAGCAGGGGCTAGGTTACAGGGAATCTCATGAGTCAAGTTAAAAACTATGGAGTTCACCCTAAGGATGATGTAAGCATGCTGAAGGATTGAAGGCAGTGGAATATGATCCAATTTCCCTTTTTGCAAGATGATTCTGCTAAGAATCAATGGAGGTTGGAGGCCACAGGCAAAAGGCAGAGAAATGAGTTAGAAGGTGGCTATAACAATTCAGAAGATACATGATCACGCCTGACGTAGATGGTTGGTTGTTGATATAAAAAATACATCAGATTTGAGATATATAAAGGAAATTTAATCAGCAGGATTTGAGAATGAATGGTATATGTTCCTTATTATTGCATAATCCATTACCAACAACTTTGCACAAACATATTTTATCTTGGTGTCTATGGATTGGGAATCTGTGTATGGCTTAGCTGTGTCCTCTGCTTCATGGCCTCACACAAGGCTATGATCAAAGTGTGGGCCAGAGACAGGGTCTCACCTGAAGGCTCAACCAGAGAAGAATCTAATTTACAGATCACATGGTTTTTGATAGGATTCAATTCCTTGAAGTAGATTGGAGGCCTCATTCCTTACTATATGGGCTTCTCCAACATGATGACTTGCTTCAACAAAGCTAGCCAAGAAAGAATCCACTACCAGGCAGAGGTCACAGTCTTATGTCACCTAATCACAAAAGTGACATGCTCATGCCATCTGTCACAAGCAAGATGCCAGGGAAGACTCTATTCAAGAGAAAGAATTTATATTAAGGCATGCATAGCAGAGGTAGGGATCATTGGGAACCACCTTGGAGTCTGCCTGGCTATGTGAGTTAGAATGAGAGAGATGGGATTGGATGGCCATACTATTGGAAACACTGAAGAAGTCATAGATTTTTTCCAAAAGGAAGGCACTGAGTTTGGATCTACCAAGTTTGGGAGCTTTATAACACACTTATGTAGAATTGAGGGATGCTTGTCAGGATATAGGATTCTGATACTTAGTCTAGCTGCCCAGACTGAGGATAGGAAGCATAAGCCTCTTGATAGGTCACTGAAGCTTTGGCAATGAAAAGATGACCCAAGGAGGGCAGGTAAATAAGCAAAACCCAAGACACATAGAATTCAGCACCAAAAAATCAATGGGGAAAGTTGAATGTGAATCTCCAGAAATAACATCTGGTCATTTGTACATTTTTTAAGAACCACAGGTGATAATCATATTCAGTCAAGCTTGAAAACTCGTTTAAATTAAAAAAAAAAAAGATTAATAAACACATATACACCTGAGCTTCCATGATGGTTATGTCCAGGAGGTAGGATCACAGGTAATCTTTGTTTTCTTCTTTTTGCTTACCTGTAATTTTTACTTTAAATATATTTCTTGGATAAAAAAAGAAACAAACTTGGCTCATTTCAAAAATAGTTCTAGCACAAATAGAGCTTATCTAAAGGAGTACAAGAAAATAAATTGTATTACATGTCACATAAATAGAATTAAAAACATTATGAAAACAAAACAGACACATTTTTCACCTGTGCTAAGATTTTCATTTTAATGATAATACTCAAGGCTAATATAATGCTATCATTGAGACAGAAACTATTATATATTGTGGGTTAAAGTATAAATTAGTACACTGTTACTGAAATCCAATTTGGCAGTGGGTATCAAGACCCATAAAATTATGTATATTCTTGGATTTAATTCTATTTCCAGGAACTTATCCAAAGCAAATAATCAGAAATACAAATCAGCAAGATTTATCTACAAGGAATTCATAGTCACTAATGACTATGAATGACAGTAAAAATTAGAAAGAGCTTAATATCAAATAATTGGAGATGATTAAACAAATAGTTCATATACATGACACCTAAATGTCCTTTGATCTCCTCCAAGTATATATAAATGTGTCACATTTCCTTTAATACTATACACATTTACTATAATGCTCTTTATCATAATACTATATGTTATATTATATGACACTATATATACCTCATATATACTATAATATAGGTTTAATATAATACTAATTATAATACTAATATAATACTAATCTATAAGGTCCCATGGTCTAGATTATCAGTAAGGTTTAATATAATACTAATCTATAAGGTCCCATGGTCTAGATTATCAGTAAGGTTTAATATAATACTAATCTATAAGGTCCCATGGTCTAGATTATCAGTAAGTGTAAACTTTCCAGTTTCCTCCATAGTTATCCCGTCTTGGATTCTGGGGTGGATTAAGTTGGGGAGGAAGACAGCATAGAATTCAGCTCTGAACACCTTTGCTCTTCACCTCACCTTCCTTATCTCCTTCTACTTCTCACTGGCTTTCGCACAGCAGAGTTTATGTAACCCCAGGGTCAACTCTTCCCTAGACACCAGAACACACAGGTCCTCAAGAGGGTTGGGGTAGGGACTTCAACCTCATGGAAGCTCATGGAGGCACTGCTTTCTCTGAGCAATGATTCCATCCAGGATACTTTGCAACCTCTAGGCATCTTCTCTCAGAGTGATTTCACTGAGAGCTCCTCCTGTGCCTTCCTCCAGGAATCCTTGTCTATTCCAAAGCTAACGCCATGGACAGATCAGGCTCTCGTATCCTTCCAGGAGCACCTCAAGTAGGTGGAGGCCTTTTCAAGGTACCCAAATTTCCATGACAATTAAGAAATCCCTTCCTGTGTCTGACACTGATGAAGGTTGTCCTTCTTCAGAGACCTCTAAGGACAAAACTGATTTCTCTACAAGCCAGTAACATCTTCTCACTGATTTTTAAAGTATTTAAAATTGTTTGATTATCTTTTAATTAACAAATGGAAAATTGTATGTATTTATGGTGTACAACACTGTGAAATGGTTAAATCAAACTTATTAGCATAAGCATTACTTCACACTCTTACTCCCCACCATTTTCGGAGTTAGACTTTCAAACCTGTGCTTTTTTCTTTTGTGTGAAATATACCATTCACATGTACATGTTTACATCATTAAGTAAACAAAAATAGTATTATAAATAGCTTCTCTGTAATATATAACAACCCAAACCTTTATAATACTCCATTAAGAATAACCACGAGAACATTTATTCATCTACTTAACAAAATAGATTGTTGGGGTTTTTTTCTATACAATGTAGACATTGCAAGAGCCATTCAGAGGAATGATAGTCCCTGCTCTCCAGTACAGGAGAAATAGGTGAATAAAAATTGTTGTAACATAATACAATATGAATTACGTGTAATATTGTGTTAAAAAAATAATGGAAAATGATTAATTTCTTCAGAAAAAAAAGAATCTCAAAAAAAACTATTTAAAAAAAGCTCTGTGAAAGACTTAGCAGTAAGATAAAGAGTAAACATTTCAAGAGTAGGCTGCTAGGTTTTAATTTGTTGCCTTTTTAAAGCAAACTAAGGATTTGTGCACTCAATTTTATAAAAATTTAATTCTGGGTTTTATTAGTTAGGAGACTCTGGGTTGTAGATCTTAGATAACAAACTTGAGTTTTTTGACTTGTAGGGAAGGGAATTTATTGATTTTTGTTGGAGGGGGTGATATGTAGGCGATATCTCTATATAAGGAGATTATATATATATATATAATATATATAAAAGCATTAAGGTCAGAACTGTATTATGATTGGTCCAGTTTCATTCAGGTCATAACCCTTGAACCAATCAACTGAAACTATGAGTGTGGACATGTTTCATAAAAAATGTCAGCTCCTAAGGACCCACAGGTTGAAATAAAGGAACTATGGCTCAACAAAGGAGAGGAATATGGAATAGATTTTTTTTAAAAAAAACCCTTCTGCTCAGCCATGTAAAAATTTGAGTTCTTTATACTACAAGAAAGACTCCTGAAAATTATTCAATATCACATACATGTAGCTGGGCAGCCACCTTTTTATTATTATTCAAGGTTTGTATACTCTACAAAAATCAGCAGAACAATAAGTACTATGCAGTAGGGAGAGGGGAGGCACTTCTAGGCATTCCTAATAATCATCACGCTGAAATTACAAGGAAATCCCAAGTACACATTGCTCAGGGATCATCAAATGCAGGCTCTGATGTGATCTATTTCATGAGGCAACATTTAAAACAAAAGAGAAACTCACATCTGCTCTATAATTTGTTCAGTTCTATAACCACACCATGAAAAGTACGGGTTTCATACTGTCCTCTTTACTGGATATCCGAATGAGTTAAACTAAATTTTATTTAACATCCGTTTCACCTGGTTAAATCTGAAGACAACTGCCCCAGCTCCTAGCACTTCATTGTTTCTAGGCAACAATCTCCTATAACTAAGATGCTCAGTGAGAAGCACTGATTAGTGAGGATCCTCAGACCCCTGCGAAACCCTATGCCTATTGAAATTCACTCTTGTATAGTAAAAGGACCATTAAAAGGTATGCCTATTAGGGAACAGCAGCTTTGCCCTGATGAATGTCAATATGTTTTACAGGAATAGTCATGGTCATTACTTGTACTCTCCGGAGTTTTCCTGAAATAATCAAAAGTCCAGGGGCTTAGCACACAGCACAGCAAACAGTTCTCAGATTGCTGTCTGAGCCAACCAAGTAGAGTTGCCAGTGTTAACAAATAAATGTACAAGACATCCAGTTAAACTTAAATTTCAGATAAACAACAAGTAAATTTTAGCAGCAGCATGTACTGTGCAAAATTTGAGATATACCTTACTAAAACGTTAATCGTTAAACTACAGGTTAGCTGAATAGCCTACATTTCATCCTGAAATCCTATCCCCCAAGGTCACTTTGGTATTGCCTTTACTTCTTTTCCCTAAAGTTTTCCATCTAAATAGCTTCGAAGAATTAAAATTCACTGAGCATTTTATCCAAATCTTTTAAGCTTTTACCTTCCTCCATTTTGTGGTCATGAAAGTCTGAATTCAGATAAGAACCAAGGGATGGTGGAAAAGAAGAAACACAGAAAAAAAAATGATAACAATTATTTTTCCTTTCAAATAATTCCTTTTTCCTCTATATCTCTACACTCCTTGAATAAAATACTAACCATGTGGCTAGTGATCCCTTAGGTTAACCCTATTGTAGATTCATGCTATTGTTACTTCCTGAAATACCTGGCATGCTGGCCACACTGAGAAAGTCCTTGCCAGGACACATGAGGGCCACTGCAGAGAAATGCTAAGGCAGCTCCCTGCCCATATATCACAAGCAGATGCACATCCCTGCAATAGGTCTGCTGCAAGGGAATGAGGAGGTCATACATCACCTCTCAGCATCTAGAATTTATATTTAAACCTATCCTTGCAATGTCAGGCCTGGGAGGTCCTCGTATTAAACACAAATCATAAAATACTTGAAGAATGAGCATGAAAACCATAACTCTTCCTTCCACTCAATGCCTCTACTGTCACTTCTATTTGAGAATTTTGACTAGTTTTTGTTGGAGGCAGGGAATGTGTGGGGAAGTAGGAGGGTTACACTTGGTCAAGAAAAATAATGTAATTCTAGATTGAGGGGAGAAAAGAATTTTACCCATGGCTTTAGAAAATACCATACAAACACCAGCCCCCCACCTCCCGCTCCAAGTGACATATGTTAGGTGGCCACAAACCCAGTTGCTAGGGCTCCACCACAGGACCCTTAAGGCTAATAAATGAAGGAGGTGGATCAGGCATTCACCCCCACTCTTTCTGTGTCTATGGTGGCACTTCTTGTCTCAGGGTAAACAAATAATTGATGAGGGAAATTTCTTCTTTATGGAAAAATTCTCACTAATAAAGTAGAACTCTGCCCAGAGGAAAGACTTTCCTAAAAAAACAAAATTTGAATCACACCAAACCTATAGATCACTACTTCATCATATTTACCTTCTGTGTACGTTTGAAATTTTTCATTTACAAAAAAATATTTTTAAAAGAAAAGTATGCATAATGTTCTTGAACCCTTTCCTTCAAACCTTTAAATTCTTCAAAGACACATCATTAGTTCCTTTTCCAGTCCAAGTACATTCACCATCCCGAGCACAGCTGAGTCTTTCTTTGATGACTGAGGTCATCATTTCAGGCTTATTATAATAAGTTTCAAATAGGAGTTTCCATAGTTACTGATTTAAACCATGTAAAGGAGATTGAACTGTCTCCACACTAATCCCAGAATACTCACTCATTGATCATAGATAGTATTCAGGATCTTTCATGTTCTAGGTATTGCCACCCCTCTATTTTCCTGATATTTTACCATTTTCCAGTAGCATTTTATAAACCATTCAAATCACAATGAATGGGGTGAGCACTGGGGCATCCAGATTACCTGGGTTGTGATTAGAGAAGGTTTAACTTTCCAACAAAAGAAGCTTACAGCATTCTGTGAGAGGCACTGTTTATGCAGTCTTCCATTCCAGTTGCCAGACCCTTGGCTGAAATAGGATCCCCTGTCTGTCTGCCATAAAACCAGTGAGCTTAACTTCAGCAAGTGCAATGAAACCACAGAACCTGTGCACACAGAGGCATAAAATCAACACAGTAGAGTTCTCAGAAAAACATCTTGCTCTTTCTTATACAAAGGATGGGGGATGGCGCTTCCGACTCTATCTGATTTGCTTCTCCTCCATCTTCACCATCCAATTCTTACTCCATCCACAGTGGAGTAGCTGCACTTCTCACCAGTGCCCTTTGTGAAATCTCACATGTGCCTTGGCATGTGCTTTCTGTGTCCTCATTATCCATCATGCTGCTGGAGTGCTCTGCTTCCAGGTGTCCCCTGCATCATGCTACCTTCTATGTACACTCCTGGACACAGTGACTGTCTCTCGGTTCACAATATTGTGTGACTTACTGCCTGACTGTTTTCTGAACTCTTGTCTTTGGCAAAGGAAAGAGAAGGGTGTTTTTGTTTGTTTGCTTGCTTGCTAGTTTTATAGGGTATTGATTTAACATTGGAGCAGCCACCTTAAAAGTTAACCATCTTATGAGATAAGTTACGCTTTCCTGTACTTCCTCTTACCCAAACTCCCCCTACCCCCATTAGTGACCTACCCTGTGGTACCATAACCCTAAGCCAATCCCAGAAGGACAGGACCCCTTTGCTCTGGAAAGCCCCATGGTGCCATGGATCTAAGCCAATCCCATGCTTTTCCCCAATGGCCTAGCTCTGCTGCAAGCACCCCTGAGCCTATCCCATAGCGCCACAGCTACAACTCCAAACCCCCACAAAAGCTGAACACCCGAACATCTTGGGGCCTCTCTCCTGTCTCTAGAGAGATGGGCTTTATTTGTCAGCTTTGTGTGGCTCTCTACCTGGTCTCCGTCCTTCACTTCTCGCTTGCCCATCTCTTGCTTTTTCACTTCCCTTTCAAGTTTGCTCATTGTTTTGATATCTGTGGGAAGGACAACCTCCTGATTGGAGTCCTTGTTGAAAAGTGACCTTTTTCGGCTTTAGTTTCTGACCCAATGCCCTTGGTCTTCAATACACCCCCATCTCCCCTCTGGGTTCCTGAGGGGAGGAGCACATTCCTCATGGAGCCCTGCCCAATGCCAAGGAAGCTCCAGGGTCAACCTTCCTGAGGTTAGTTTTGCTTTTTCAAATTCCAAAGAGAAATTACCAAAACTTTGTTTGTGGATAGAAGTAGAGATCAGTGCTCTAGGAAAGCAAAGGAAAGTCTACAAAACTCAGAACTGAGTTTAATAGGATAGAATCCCTGTCACTGTGATTCTTGCCCTTTTCTGATTAGGGTGAAAGGAAGATCCCTCACCTTTCTTTCTTTCTTAAATACTCCCTTCCTTCTCCATCCAGCCTGCCCGTCCCCACAAAAACCTTGAAGATTAAGACCACCAAACACCTGCCACTCCAGAAGCACAATGGGGAGAAGCATCAAGTTAAAGGTCTGTGGAGATATGTCTTCCCCCAGAAAGGAGAAGTTAAATTCAGAGGGAAGCAATGTAAATGCTAATGGGATCTATAGAGAAATGAGGCCAAAAGCAAGAGTCCAGGAGATCACCAAAGACATGATAAGAAGGAAAATAATTATACTGTAGATGGAGGAGGACCACAGTCTATAATAAAACGAAAGATCTAGGGAATAAGGAAAAGTCTCCAAAACTAGGGGCTACCAACCGCCAGCTGACTATATTCAGAGAAAGAAATGGGAAGCTGGACAAGGAAATGGAAAGTAGCCCTAACACAGACCCAGGGAAAGTCACTTCTGCCTAATGATCCATGGCTCAGGCCAGAGGAAGAAAGAACATCTCAAATAAATTGGATGGACCATTCTCTTCCAGATGACAAAATGGGAGACTAAAGATAGAACAGCTCAACTTGGTATTTAAGGGTAGAGGCAGGATGAACTAACCAGCATTCATAATTGAAGGGGACAGAACCTAGAGAAGAAGAGGCAGCTCAAAGAAGAGATAAATCCATGCCATTACTGGTGCAGCAGGGATGGGATTTAATGTTCCCAACTTGAGTGGGGTGAACTGAATTAAGGCAGTTGTATCTGCAGGAGGCCTCTGGGTCTTCTCTCTCCCAGAGTCTTCGGTTCTGCACCCAAATGTGCAGGGTCTGCTGAGCTGTGGTGGCAGCTGGGGGTAGAGAAGGACTTCTGGGGTGGAGGGAAACAAAGGAGGAAAATGGTGGCTCCAGAAGATCAATTTTAGAGGGGAAAAAAATCTATTTTCTACTTCCTTAAAGAGAAGGACACTAAAGTGATTCAATGATGTAATCTGTTTAAACCCAGATCTATGACCAATATTCCTTTAACAAATAGTCATTGATCACCTACCACATTCAAAGCACTCACAATCGAAGTAGGAATCAAAGAAAATAATTGAGAAGGTGACATTGAATGGAATGGCCCAAAAGAGGAATTCATAACCAAGTTGGAAATTTAGTAACCTGGATTACACACAATATTGGAATGCTGACTCTCATCTGGTCTAAATGCAGAATCTGTGCATTCACGCACCTACCAAAGTATCCAACAAACGAGTGTGCCAAACACTCTGTACCAAGATTCGTACCAGATGGTGGGAATAAAGAGATGCCAGACATGATACTTGACCACGAGTAGCTCTGCTAGTCAGAAAGAAGGGGAAAGAATTATAGCACAAACTATACAGATGCCCAAGGAACCATGAGGCCCAGGGATAGTGATCCCTTACTCCAGATGGCAAAAGTGTACAAAGGCATTCCAGAAACAGGGAACAGCATTGCCAGAATAAGGGTAAGCATATTCATGGAGAGAAAGTCATTCCTTGCGGTTGGAATCCATGTTGCACAGAGCAATGTAGAGATTACACAAGAGCGGAGTTTCTCAACCTCAGCACTACTGACATTTTGGACAGTTCAATCTTTGTCATGGGGACTTCTCTGTGCATATAGGAGGTTTGGGAGCATCCCTGGCCTCTTACCCACTGGGTACAAGTAACACACACACACACACACACACACACACACACACACACACACACACCACATAGCTATAATCAAAAATACCTGTAGACACTGTTAAATCTCTCCAGAGATGCAAAACCAACCTTCATTAAGAATCACTAGATTAGATAGGTATGGGTCAATATAAGAGTGGTTTTGCAGGAGGTTTGAATTTTATATTCTAAGCAAAGGAAATCATGGGAGGAAATGATGTGATCAGCTGTGTCTCAAGAAAATACCACTTTTTTATAGAAGATGTACAAAAGGACTAGACTAAGGAGTCCAGCAAAGAGGAGGCTACTGTCCGGGTAATGAGGGATACAAGCTAAACTGGAGCAATGGCATTGGAAGCAGAGAAAGGAGGCAGAAGTGGGGAGAGAGAAGATAAAATGATGTCATGCCCTCCTCTTTGCCCTCTCGATCAAACTAATAACCAGAGAGCAAGCAAACTAAATCTTAAAATGATTATCACTGGCAAATAGATTTACAGTGTGGTGATAGAAAAATGAATACTTCATGAAGCCTTCCCAAAGAAACATTACTGCTTTTTCAAAAATCATTTCACATTAAAATTAATACATTCATTTATTTAACAACAACACTATTAACTTCTAGGGCTACCAGAAAATAGAAGAAACTATGTGTAAACATATGTAGAATTACACGCATAAAATGAAACCATGAGACTTGGGTTGGTGGCCTGTGAAATCTGAAGAGACCTCAATCTCTCACTCTTACTGCTGCTTCAGAAACTTGCCCCAGCCCAAGAATAAAAATTTAAATAAAATAAAACTTCAGGCAAACATCACAGTCTCTTTCCAGGAGACAATCCCTCTCATGCATACCTAAACACATTCTGTCCTTGAACTTATCTGGCACCATTTGTCCAAAGATCTCAAAGTGTCAAGGCATTTCAGAAGGCACTTCTGTCTCCTCTGAGAGCACCGTGACATGAGAAAATTAAAATGCCCTTGCTGGAATGACTGCCGGAGTGTGACACACAGGCACATCGTTTGCCATTACCTCCATTCCAGCTGAGAGCTGCCAAAGCAACAGCAGAATGAGCCCAGTTTATGGTGACACCGCCACATTCCACAAAGAATGGGCTGTGAGATTGCAGCTGACAGCCTGGTCGCCCTCCTGGTGGCACCTCCAGACCTCTCCCAGCACCATGCCTACATCTCATGTTCACCAACTTCTGCGGGTCACCTCTGCCTGACCCAAACACAGAACCCTGTGTTTTTGGAGGCTGTCATGCAAATTGAAATTAGAGCAAAACCAAACCATGGTTTGGCCTGCCTTGAATAGCACTCTGGTAGGAGAAGCATTGAATTGGCTATATTAACATTTTTCTCCTTTCAAGTCTCTTTTTTTTTTATTCTCCTACCTTTTCTATTTCATTTTCAACACTCAGGTAACTGACTTTATTAACCAATCTCTCTGGAGACCGCTGGTCTTTCCAAGGAGATAGTTACAGAAAAAGCTTATTCTGCCCAAACTTACTATTACTGGAACACCTCAGGAGACATAACATTTATAAACTTCCTGTCACCCAATGTGCTGTTCAGAAGCCATTCATTTTAACTTAATTTGCAGGACTGAAAGTCTCAAGCTTGCTTGCTATATAAAAAGTGACTTTTTTAGCTATTACCCATTATCATTTTGCCTCCTGCCAATGGTACAAAGTTAAAGAGCATCACAGAGCTGGAAACCCTCCATTTGTAGTTAAACGATGATCTCCAAGACAGTTCTACCTGGAAGGCAGCTTCCACCCACAGAAAAAAAATAATAATAATTTCAATATAATAAGCTACTCTAGAATGCTGGTGATATACTGTTTTAGGGTCAATGAATACGTCATAGAAATCTTTGAAAAATGTGATTTAAGCACAAGTTTTCCTGCTGCCTTGTCTTCATTTCTTTCTTCTAATATTTGTCTGTGCTTATTTATGTGCAGAAAACTAAAATGCCTACCTCCAGAAAATTCCCAAACTGCTTATATAAGAAATCATGTACCATTTTATGGTATGATAATTGGAAAAACTAATCAAATAATGCAAATGCCCTTCTACAGAGATTGACTATTTGCAATTCAACACAATCACCATTGAGATCCATAATGGTAGGGAATCTAGAGTCCTGAAAAATAAATTGATAATCTGGATATCCTTGGCCCAGCTCACTTATAACCCCAGGTCATTCCCTCATGTACAGTCACCTGGAACCAGAAGTGACAATTAATGTAGAGTAGTAGTTTACTGTAGTAAGATGCTAAGACAGTGAAGTTATCCTCCTTTGAACCATGTATGAGTTGGGAGCTTATATTTGGAAAGAGACTCAGGTTTTCTTCCCACCAACTTTAAACCATTAAGCCAATCATCTTAAACTAAATTGAATCATCTCATTCACCTCATTTGGATATTGATGCTGTATTCACTCTATTGCTCCGTAAAACTATTTTTTGGCAAGGTCACACTGGTTTCATTTTTTGCCAAATCCATCCCCTTGACACTTGGGTTCACCTTAGTTGACTTCTGTCTTTCCCTTTCTCCTATCTTTTCTTTTTGGGGCTACTATTTGGAGACTTGCTCAACTTTTTCTTCTAGTTATTCTGGTGAATGCTCTATTTGAACCATCATCTCTCATTGCCAAGTGCCCTTCCTTGTTCTTAATGGTTTTCAATTTCATATCATTTGTTCCTGTCTTATAGAGGCAACAGGCTCCAATATCTTCTTAACTCTCTCGGAGAATACTAGTTATTGTTTTAAAATTATTTTGAATTCCCTAAATTCTCTGTTTCTTCAGAGGTCAGTTTTTTGTGATTACCTTTTACTTACCTTTGATGTTGTAAACTTCAAATGTAAGTCCAGCGAAGGACAACTGGCCAGCTGACAGGCTTCCCCTTGGGGTAGCGGGGTGGAGAGGGGAGAACCAGCTTTATCATGAGCTACATAAGTGACAGAACTGAAGGGCTGTATTCCAGGACCATAACACCCACACTAACAGCCCAAGTTCTCCCTAAATATTTGTTCAATTTCTTTAGAAAAAGAATACACTGGATTTTTGTTTTATTGCTGCTGTTGTTCTTGCCCAGAGCAAAATACTTGGTTGTCCGACTTTATGAAGGGAGAAGCAGACTCCCTGTCCTTATATAAACAGGTCTTTAAATATGACCTGCAGCTCTTGAGTTTCTAATGCACAGTATAATGACTGTAGAAAATGTACTGTACATTTCAAATGTACAGCTAGAAGAAAGGATTTGGAAAGTTTTCACCACAAAGAAATGATAAATGAGATAGATATGTTTAACCTGATTTAAATATTATATCATGTGTACATGTATCAAACATTGTCTTATCCGCTAATATGTACAACTTTTATATTTTTATGTAATACTCAAAAAATGAATTAAAAATTTATATATATGTATATATGCACAAATATATAAAACCTTCAACTCTCTGTCTGCAAACTCTTGTTCCCACCTGCTAAGTTTATCTATTGCTCCCGAGTTTGAAGGCTGTAGGCTTTGGGGGATACTCTGGAAAATCTTACTCCTTTTTCTCAGTTGCAACAACTTTTAGAATATTATGGTGGGTTTTTTCTGCAATCTGCTCTACCACTCTTCAGAGAGATTTCTAGAAGTAGAAAAAGTCCATTTATCACCATTCCTTATGTAAATTGAAGGCATCAGCATTATTCTCCCCTAACTACTTGTCAGTCAGTCTTTGTTAATTCAATATGAAATTGGAGTCCTCATAATTATTAGTAACTATTTATAATGTTTACTTCCTTATTCCAAAAGTTGTCTGCAGATGTATATTTATAATTTTCTGAGAATCGTACATGTGTGACAGTCGGTCTGAACCCTGGTAAACAAGAGAATGCTTTGTCTATGTGTTACTTTTACACATTAACAAAAACTAGAAAAAAGAGTTGGGTCAAAACTTGTTCCCTCAATACCCTATTATTACCTAGTGCTTTGTGTCATAGAGATTTCTCTTTATGTGGTAGTTAATAATGTAGAGATGAAGCCTGCATTCAGCTTGAATTTTGTTCAAAACCTTTTTGGGATTCAGGGTTTTGTAGCAATGCTTTTACTTGTCTATAAAGGTACACACACTTTTTTTTTTCCAGGATATGTCTGAAAGCACTTAACTCTGTTTATTTTCTCTGGGAATTATTAAGTGCTATCAAATGCTGACTCAATCTTTCTTCCATTTGGGAAAGTTTTCTTCTTTATATCTTTTATTATTACTTTGATACCATGTGTGCTGACCTGGTCATCAGAAACCCCTGATATCCACGCCTCCACTATCCAGGCTCTGGCTTCCATATTAACTTTACTGTTACTGCCTTCATCTTTTTTATCGCTTCTGCATTCTAAGAAGCCTCCCCAGATTCTCTTGGTGGTAACGGGTGCAATTTTCTATAGTTTCTGTTATGTTCTTTCATCCTTCCAAAGAAAACTTCAATAACATTCTTCTGTTTCCTGTAGTAGTTCATTTTTCAGATATGTTCCATCTGTATCCTCAAGGCAAAGGTTCCTTTGCTCAAGTTACAGAAATGTTCCAGAGACTCCATGTTGGTTTTATTTGTTTGCTTGCACACCTTTTACCAAAGAATTTTATTTAGGTCCTTTCTTTTAATGGATGTTACAAATATTGCTCTTAATCCTCCCATACCCCCCAAAAAGCCTTCTCTGTCCCCTGGATGCCAAAAGAATTCCCCTCTGAACTCTTAATGTGTGGGGGAGGGTAAAATCTAATCCTTGTGGTAGGTTGTATTTTGTTTTCCAAGATGGCCAAGGAAGTAGCTACCCTCTGACATGCTCTTCTACAGTATAATCTTCTCACTCTCCCATCAAGAGGTGGAACTAGACACTCCACGCTTGGATACACACTGGCCTCAGTGATTCAGTGATGCCAAAAGATACAGCCAAGCTAACCACACTTCATGTTTTCAGAAACTATGTCAAAAAAGACCATGCACATCCATCTGCTCCATCTCTAGCTGCTCCTCTTGTAAGCCAGCCTGTGAGCCGTGAAGAGCCCAAGCCACATGGAGAGGTCACGGGTAGGTGCTCTGGCCGACACTTCCAGTTGAGCCCAGCCTTCAAGTCACCACCACCCCGGGGGTCCAGCCCTGAGAGGGAAGAAACCTTTATGGATTTGAGTCCTCTGCCATTTGGTGGCCCCATTCATTGTGGGGAGAGATGAACTATTCAAATTTCTACCTCATTAGCATAATTCTGTGGTTGTTGCCTTTAGCCACCAAGTTTTGGAGTGGTTTGTTACATGGTGAAGAATGGAAAAAATTTCACTCAAACTTCTTAGATGTCTCCACCAATTATACCATCTGATTTTGGTAAGCTGAGATGGAATCAACTTTTCTCCCACTGTTTGGTGTACTACTGATAGAATAATTTATTTCTGGATATGTTTCATTGGAATCTGAGAAGGAGTGTGAGAAATGCTAACAACACCTGCTTTCCCTACTTATTTCCACCCCTTTCTTTGACTGACTTCCCATCCCAGATGTGAGAGTCTATTGTCTGTCCACTTCGACTGTCAGCCCATTGTATAACTGAGGAGTGATGAGAAAATGGAAAGGCCACATCTGCCCCAGAAAGGAATCCCCATGTGGCATGAAGGGTTGTTCTCAGGGCTTTCTCACTAGTATGGAAGTCCCTTCCTGTCTCCCCTGGCTGGCCCTGCTAATCTGTCTAGGGGCTACATGGTGTCCTGGTCATTACAGTTGTTTCAATCCTGCCCCTCCCTCACTGTGCTCTTGAAAACAGATTCAGCCACTGACTGACTACTCAGGTTCCAAAAGGGCTGGAGACTTTTCTTGAAGCAAGACCATCTCCTACAGAGTGAGGAAATTGTGTCCATTATTTACAATTTTTAGGGCAGTTGAGTGAATAAGGTGTTTTCCCCCTTAAGGACATAAATTTTGTTGTTATTAGATCACCTGTGGAGTAAACACAGCTTAGCATTCTGTCACGGACACGGTACCAACCCAAACACAAAACACCAGAGAGGTACCACAGGCCCGCATAATCCACTCTCTATAAACCATTGGGCCTCTATGGCTCATAAATATATTATGCCTTCTTTGAACTTTTATTATCTTCAACCCAGACCATACCTTGGGAGTGACTTGTACCAGAAGTTTATGACTCACTGTATAAACTAACCCTTTTTCTATTTTCCCTAGATTTTTCCTCCTGGCCCAATCATGGACTTGGGAGCTGGGTAAACACTCACGTACGGATGCCCTCTGTGGCCTCGTGGCTTTGATCGCCTCCCCAGTGCGGCCTTCATCTCTGTGGACTGAGAGTCTTAATGTTCTCAGTTTGACCTTGTGGGTTGGCCCCCGTATTCCATCAATCCTTTCATGCGCCCTTCACTGGCCTTTCTAAGAATCATATTTCTTTGTTAAGTGGCACTAACCACACACACTCCGCCAGAGCCGGTGACCCAGGCCTTTTCTTCCCCTCTCTCGTGGGCTATTTGATTAAGCATGCTTATATGTTTTTAATGGGTGGGGGCAAACAGGAAGGGAGAACTATTTCAAAGATCATGTCAGAACACGGTTTGGAAATATTTGGTCGCCCAAACGATGCCAGGGGAAATGACTCCCTGGACTCCTTTACTATCTATTCAAACTTGAACGGCACGATTTCCAAAGCATGTGGGAGCTACAGTGGTAGGCCTTGTAGGAAAACAAAGAGCCTATTTTTTGTACAAATGTTCAGGGAGGAGGGAGAAAGGGAAAAAAAAAGAAAACAACAATCCTAAATTTTGTACATGGGGGAAAAAATTAAAATAGGATGGCAGCTTCATTTTGATATTTTGGTTCTCAGAAGCTGTTGTTTTTGTAGGAATGGGGAAAAAATAAACAAGTGGAACAGAAGGTGTTATACACAGGAGGAATATAAACACAGACTCATAGTATGTCAGTGCTTAGAGGAGAATGCCAAAGTTCCTTCTCAGTAGGGGTTTCCAGAAACCAGGCTATGGACCAAAGAGGGGCTGCTACTGGGGGTTCTACACAGGGAGCTTGTTACAAAAGCCCCAGGAGACCCTCCCCGGAAATACCAATTCAGTAAGTCAAGGCTAATGTCTAAAAAAATCTGAGTTTGGGATTTTTTTTTTTTTTTAATTCTTCAGGATAATTGGATGTATAGCTAGGATCAGTAGTTTCCAAATCTGTAATTGTTTGGGGTTCATTGCTTTTTATTTTAGCAGCAGAACCATCCTCTGAAATGAAATCAATACACAGAAACTAAACAGAGAAAATCCCTGAGAGCAGCTCTCCTGGTTGAACTGGGAGTGCCCAAGCTGAGACCTCCTTTCAATAGCACCCCTCCCTCTATAAGAGATCCAAAAGAATTTAGTGATTCAACAAAATCACCAGGGAATTTGAAAGTGACCCTGACACAGTTGTCCATGACTGCTCTTGACTCATCCCTTAATTTGTCTGTTGAGGGGACTGGCCCAAAGAGGTGATATCTACCAAGTTCATACAGTAAAATAAAGGGCAAATCGAGGCTAGAATTCAGAACAAAATCCAAGGCTGTGTGCAGCAGCTGTGGAGAACATGGGTCAGCAGGAGGCCATGGTCAGCTCCTTCACCAATGGTGGACTCAGGGCCCCTTCCTGGAGGCCCCAGCTGTTCTTCCCAGAAGGTAGAGCTGGCTGGCTGTCCTTCAACAAGTCCAAGGAGACTTCATATACTCACCTTTCTACAAAGCCTACCTCCTCAGTGATGCTCCGGGGGGCATCCTCTAGCTGCCCATAGAGGGAGTTCCTGGTAAACCAAGAATAAAGCAAAGCCCACACGTTTAACCTGTGGTGCACCAAACTTCTGTCATTCGCCTGCTTCCTGTTGCTCAACCTTCTGACAGTTCTCTTGTTTAACAGAATATTTGCATATCCAGTGAATGCACGTAATAGATGCATAAGTTTGGAAGCATAATAAAAACTCATGCCTCTGAACCTTCCACCCAGCTTGAGAAACATTTCCAAAAAATGTTTCTATGGACCTTCAAAGCCGTCCTTGGGACCTGTCTCTCTACAGCCATACTGTCGTCCTGACTCTTTGTTCTTTGTCCTTTTCTTGTACCAATGTGTAGAGTTACCACAGAAGGCCATAGACCTAAATACTGTGTTATTTGGGTTTGCTTGATTTTGACATTTAAAAAGTGGCATCATACCACAATCATGACACTTCATCTATTGCCCTCCTGTTTCTGACATTCTCCTGTGTTTGCATACCACCGAAATCCATTCACTTTTTCCTGCTGTCAGGGGTCCTACAAGATGCGATTATATGTACCAGGCATTGTTCCAGGCTCTGGGATGCAGCAGAGAACAAAGCAGACCAAGCTCCTCCTCACAGTGCTTCAACCCCTGTGGGTACCACCAGCTGCACATTTTTTTAATCCTGTCTCCTATCGAGGCACATGTGGGCTTTGGGAATATTTTTCTCCTAGAATTTTTGCTACCACTAATAGGGTGCTTTGTGGTCTTCTGTGCTTGCCTGCTCGAGTTTCTCTAGGGCAGTAGATCCCAATGCTAAGGGAAGATGAGAACCACCTGCAGAAGCTAATCCATCCCAGCTACTAATGATAAGAGATTAAGAGCTTGGAACCCTCAGGATGCAACTTACAGCACAGCCACACACAAAAATCACCTCGGGAGCCCACGTGACTTCCAGCTTCACTGGAGGCTAATAACTTTTCAAGACTTCAGAAAGCTAATTATTGGCCATTCTGCTCCCAAGAAAATGAAAGACAGCCTGGTGTAGTAAAAAGAAGAGGGGCTTGGAAATCAGAAAACTCATTTAGCTTCCTGACACTGCACAAATAAATAAATTAACGATCCTTCCTGGGCTTCGCTTTGCAAGTCTACAAAATGAGAATATTTATAACTCCTGGCTTATAGGTTTATGGTATAATTGGAGAATACCTTGTCAGGGATAATTACTGTTCACTGTGTTTACTGCATGCCAGGCTCTCTGCTGAAGCCTCCTGTACCATCATCACACTGAATCTTAGGTGTTAAGTGTTGTATCCATGGTGGACCCATTAACTGACATGCTCAAGTTCCCACGCTGGGAGAATCCAGATTTTCAGCCTCGATCCATCCAATTCCAACTTTTTAACTCCATTACTAGATATGTGTCCTTTCTGAGCCTGAATTTCCTCCTGTGTAAACTCCCCACAGTAGTACTAAGTATGACATTGCAGAACATTTCGCACACGGTCTAGAACTTACTCAGAGGTCTTCATACCTCTTACCCTACTACCACCACTGCCTTCCATGAAGCCTTCTTTTGTTGTTTAATGTTTTTAATATTTATTCCTTACTTGTAGTTGGACACAATACCTTTATTTATTTATTTTTATGTGGTGCTGAGATCGAACCCAGGCCCCCGCATTTGCTAGGCAAGCGCTATAGCGCTAAGCCACAACCCCAGCCCTATTGTTTAAATTTCCTATCTTATGAAGGTCATCACCATCTATCCAGTTGTCCAAGACACACTCCAGACAGAGTGACTTTCTAACAAAAATGATTGCTGAGGTTTCCTACCCAAAGCTCTTGATGGTTACCTATGCCCTTCAAAGTCAAGTCTAAACTCCTTAGCAGGAGTTTAGGTGAGGTGAGGCCCAGCCCTATGTAGCCTGATTTGCTCTTTCCAGCATCTCTAGGCCCACCTCTCGACATACTGACAGACACAAAAACTACAGAAAGAAAGAGAAAAGAAAAACTTGTCTTGTATAAGAAACATTCTTTTTTTTTTTTTCTTTTTCTTCTTGCAGTACCTGGGATTGAACCCAGGGGCACCCTACCACTGGACTACATCCCCAGCTCTTATTATCTGTCATTTTGAGACAAGGTCTTTCTGAGGTACTGAGGCTGGCCTTGAACTTACCATCCTCCTGCCTCAACTTTCCAAGACATTAGGATTACAGCATGTGCTACCAGCCCCACTAAGAGCCATTCTGTTGATATAAAGATAATGATTACTGTTATTCTCCATGTATTAATTTCTCTATCTACATTACCTTCTTAGCCCTCACAGCCCAAGCTATATCCTTTCAGGACCTCAAAAGACAAATGTCTTTCATATGTCCCTTACTTGATCACAGGCCCAAAGAGGTCACAGAATTTACAAAAGAATCCCTCCCAATCCTGGTTCCACACTAACTGATTTCAGCAAAGAAGCCAATCCCCAACTCCTAAAGCATTTATTCTCTCAAAGCTACAGGTCCAGGACTAAAAAAACCTCAGCCACACCTGAGGGAAGCAGGTGGGTCTTAGCCTTGGTGGCATGTCAGCCAGTGCATGCCAGGTAAACGTGGCTTAGAACCTTCACCTCTGTTTAGGAGAAACTGCCCATCAGTTTTGTAGGCAAGCTCTTCATTGATCATATCTGATTTAAAAAAAAACTGCACTAGACAAATTGTGTCCTCTCTCAAAGGAAACAGCACTGATTTCCTGCAAAGCTGAGAAATTCTCTTGGGGGCTGGGGTGGTGGCTCCGTGGTACAGTGCTCGCCTGGCATTTGTGAGGCACTGGGTTCAAACCTCAGCACCACATAAAAATAAAGGTCTATCAACAACTAAAAATAAAATAAAATAAAAAAGAAATTCTCTTCCCATCCAGTATATTCAACACCATCTAAAACTCCTTGTCCTCTTCAGCTCTGTGCTCCTCAATGGGCTCTGCCTGGTGACACAGTCTCCACTTCCTCTTCAACTCCCCAGAACAAATATCATAATCCTGGGACTCGGGACTGCTCTGAAATCATGAGGAGCTGCCTTTAGGGGAGCTGGTGCCTCAATTGCACACTTGTTTCAACTATAGAATCACCCTCTACAGGTTCTGAACTGAACCTTCTGAGGTTTGAGCCCCTGGCAGCCTGGTGACAACCAATACCTTTGCCACAGGCTCTCCAAGACAGTCTTTCCTAAGGTTTTGAATATTCCAAACAAAGAAGCGGCTCTGCATGCAGCATTGTGCGTAGTAGGAAGATCTGCTTTTGGAGTTTTACTTTCCTGTACCGTTTCTTTATCCCACTCAGGAAGGCCACATAGAATTCATAACAAGTTTAATTTATTAAGATGGCCTTTTCATCCCTAATACATGTAAGGCTAGTTTTTTTCTGCTGATACTGAATGTATCTTTTCCTTGTACCATCCCTTTAGTTTCTGGACAAGGCATCTGTTTCTCTAACATGCTCTTCTAAAAAGTCTTGTTCCCTATGGTGACAGAGATCTATGAAGCCTGTGAGCTCTGAGTCTGCCAATACACTGCTTTATTTAAACAAATCCTCTTCTTCTTAGTTTCCCTTCATTGAATAATACTAACCAGGATGTAAGTTCCCATTAGACCAACACCTAAACCAGACAGACTCTATCTATGAACATCCAAGCTGGCTTCCCATTAGTGTTTCTTCTCTCATGCCATCCTTACAGCTGACCCTGTATATTTCTTAGGAATATGAAATACTACCACCAAGTGATGATCTGAATGTATGTGTCCTTCCAAAATTAATATGTTGGGACTTAAACTCCAGTGTGATAGTATTAAAAGGTGGGGTCTTCAGGAAGTGATCAAATATTGAGGGCAAAGTCCTCACAAATGGGACCAGCAACCTTACAAAAGGACAGACAAGCCTCTTTCACCCTCTACCTCCTGCTATGTAAAGGAGCTGCATTTATCACCACCAGAGGAGGCAGCAACAAGGCACCATCTTGGAAACAGAAGCTGGACCCTCACCAAAATCAAACTCTGCCTGTGCCTTGATCTTAAATGTCTCAACCACTCTGGATCTGTGAGAAATATATTTCTGTTCTTATACACTACCCAGCCCCAGGTATTTTGTTATGGCAGTACAAACAAAGACATACCATATCACCTTAAAATTCATTCAGTATTCCCTTGAGTATTTTACACACATTTTCTTTGTCTCTCCTCAACTTTGTCTAGATTATCTGGAACCAATTGGTATAACTATCAACATTCTTGGGGGAGAAGAGAGTGAGTCAGATGATGAGTCAGATGATGTCACTCTGCTCAAAACCATTCACTGGCACCCCATTTCACTCAGAGTAAAAGTCAAAGTCCTTGCAATGACCTTGAAGGGCCTACACAGTCATCATTAGACTATGTAACTTTTAAAAAAGGACCACTTAATATTTTTCTGGATACTCTTTTGTTGGTTGCAGTTATTCCAGTTAACGCTAAGATTTGATTTCTTTTCTCCTGATTCCCCTTGAGCCCCAGCCACCTTTGTGGATATAATAGCAACTAAAACAACTCTAGACTTTATCTTTCCAGTTCTTCAGGTTAAACTATTTATTGTCATCCCTGACTTTCTTTCTTTCACATCTGACAACCAACCTGTCAAAATATATCCAGAAGCTGACCAGCCTCCACTGCCACCGTTCAATCCAAGCCACCTGCAGCTCTCTGCTGAGATTCTGCCACAGTCTCCAGACTCCCTGCTTCCTCTTTAATCAGAGTTTATTCCCAGATCAACAACTGGAAATACTCTGTTAAAACATGAGTCAGATGATGTCACTCTGCTCAAAACCATTCACTGGCACCCCATTTCACTCAGAATAAAAGTCAAAGTCCTTGCGATGACCTTGAAGGGCCTACACAGTATGGCCCCTAGTACCTCTCAGGTTATCTGCTCTTGACTTTTCTGCTCCCACTTCACAGGCTTCCTTGCTCCCCAAACCCATCACTCTCCTGTCTCAGCTGTTTGCTTTGACCGTTCCTTCTACTCATGATGCTCTTCCCTTTAAACCATGTAGCTCCGTCCCTCAATTCCTTCAAGTCTTATTCAAATATCACCTTCTCTCTCAGGTCTGCCTTGACCACCACCACCCCTCTCCTCCCAGAAACTCCTTTAACCTTGATATCTTTTATTCTCTACAGCACTCATCATTTTATAACACATTATATAATTTATTTTTAAATTATTTTTATTGTCTGATTTTCCTATTAAAACTTAAAAAACCACAGAGATAGAAATGTTTTCACTTTTTCTGTTTATACTATATTTCAATTACCCAAAATCAGGGCCTCATGCATAGGATGCATTCAAACATTTAATGAATGATTATTGAACAAATGCCTCCTTTTTTAGTACTTCCTTGAGGAGGAGGCCCATAAGAATAAAATTTGTTCTGACACTGATCAGCCTATCCCTAGCCTTGCATATATTATTGTGGTTCGTCCAAGAATAGCTCCGCTTTTCATTTAAGGGCTCTCTCTGTCCCTCCAGATAATCAGTCTAATTTCTTGGTTTTCATTCCTCTGCTGTCCCTATTCTGCTAGCAAGACTGAAGTATGTTTTCCAGACCATTCTAGGTCCTGCCTGGCTTCCTAAGCAAACCTGGCTTCTACAGATAGAGCTCTCCAGAGCTCTCCAGATACAAGGCTCTCAACTAGCTTTCTTGGCCCTTCAATCAGACTTTTTTTCTATTGAATTGTTTTTCTACTACAACACAAGAATCTGGCATATTCACTATACATTATAGGTAGTAGTGGTTTCTCTTCCTCCTCTTTCTCTCCTCCTCCTCCTCTTCTTTCTTCTTCTCCTCCTCCTCCTTCTTCCCTTCCTCCCTCCTCCACTCCCTCCCTCTCTCCCTCCCCCCGTTCTCATAAAATTTAAACCTCTTCATGGGTAAAGCCACCGTTTAAGTTCTGGAAGTCAAAATCTGTGGCCAGTGCTTATATAGTTTACAATCCAGAGTAAAACTCAGACCAAGTACTAGATATAATCCTTACAGGCTCATGGTCAAAGAAAATAACATCTAAGAAGTTAACACCTCTATGGCATGTCCTCTTGGCCTGAGTATCGTTAATCAAGGGTCAGTAATCTAGAGCAGTCCATCGTTTCTACCTGGAACAAATCATTAAAAGTCAATGCTTGAAAGGCAAAGGGAACTTGGTCACCTCTCAACCATTTGATGACGTCTCTGAAGATCTGGCTCAGAGACAGGACACATCCATACCAGAAAGGGGAAGAGATTGAGCCAGATGTAGCCAGGACCTCTCCCAAACTCTCCTCACCTTCTGTGGGGAGGAGTGAATAAGGTAGAAGCCAAGGCCAGGTGGAATATATGATAAATGTTCCTATACTGTAGGAGATGTCAGGAACGTTGAGTCAGTATTTTCATCTCTACCACATGAACAGACCAAGTTGGCTGCCTTAGATCATACTCCTGAGGCCTTAACATCACCATACTTCTCTGTATTCTTCTTTTGTTCTTCATACATACAGTATTTTTTAGTGTTCTCATTTTACACTAAACCACTACTAACACTGGGGCAGAGACCTTGTCCATTTGAGTGGCCAGAGCCTAATTCCAGAGTCTAGGACCATGCCTGACTCATATGGGCCACTTTATTAATATCTGTGAAATGAACAATTCAGCTCCAAACCATTTTATGCCAAATAAAGAAAATTGTGCTTATCTGACATATCCAGAGCTTGAGGCTGCCATACACAGTTTCATTGTAATTTTATTATTTGGAAGCTTAAATTAGCCCAATACTTATGGTGAGACCCCCTTCATTCTCTCTCTCTGAAGAGAGAGAGACATGGGCTGTGAGTCGGCAGGTGTTATAGTTAATAAAAGAAATCACTGAGTCCAATGAGGCATCTGAGTGTTTCTCTTCCTGATAATTGTATTGTTTCAGAATATTCCTAACTAACCATCAAAGATTCATTCACGCAAGGAAAAACTATATTTACAATTATCCCAAATACGCCTCCTGCAGTGCTCCAACTATTTCCCCAAAATAAAAGCTCTGTTCCTTTCTCCCATGAAGCGTGCACGCTCTTGAATCATAAAAACAGATTCCATCGCTGCTCAGCATTTGACTAATGGTTTCAGATTTCCAAACTGTGCTGTGGGATAAACTGTATACTTTAGTATGAGGTTTAAAGGGAACGTTTCCCAAGGAGCTTATGGGACAAAGTACACACAGTTGGACAATCAGATGAAGCTTCCAGGGAGTCATTTGATAAGTTGAATAAAGCTCACTGTAGAAAAATATAAGGGTCAAACTTTGATAAAAATGGCATGCACATTTCAGGCTTCTTCGCATCTCAGTCATGTCTTAGAAGACAGTCCCCTGCCTTCTAAGTATAGAATATATGAGTTCTGAAATGCTCTCTGCTGATACCTTCTCCTGGCCTATTGAATAAGTTCTTACAAATGGAGACTTTCCCAGGCCCAGCATGGCTCCTCCAGCTGCCATCCCCCTCCTTCCTTCCCTACCTGAATTCCTCCAGTCAGTGCACTCCTCTCCCCTTCTCCATGTGCACTGTTTGTGGATTTCCATGACCTGCCAAGAGCTACCATCTTCTCCTGGCATCTAATGAAAGGTACCAACCAATGTCCGAAGTCCTTGAAATCTCTGAATTTGACCACAAGGCAGAAACTCCTTGCCTCTCCTCCTCTATGGCTCCTCCATGGCTCCTCTTACCTTACCACATTCCCTTTAGTGACTCCAATCCCTCCCTAACCACCTCCATCCTTCTGTCTCCCAACTCTAACACGGCCAGTTGTGACACTTCCACTTGGAAATGGGCATCTCCAGCTGAACAGGAGCCAAAATGAACTCATGGTCATCCACCAACCTGTTCTTTTTCCTGAACCCCCAAATGGAAAGCCAAGAGCCTGACCTCCCTGTCTGAAATATCAGATCCAACTCTTCTCCTTCTGTTCAAATCCATGTTCTCTTCCTTATCCCTGCTGTCTGTATCCTAATCCGGGCCCTATTCTTCCATTCTGAAGTGTTGCAACAGCCTTTTAGCCGATTGCTTCTTCTCTCTAGCCTTGACAATGCTGCCAACAAAGTTATTAAAGATCTAAATCGGATTATGTCACCTTTGCTTAAAAATTCTTCTTTGACTCCCCAGCATCTACAGAATAAAAGCCAAGGACATTCGAAGGGCACTTACAGTCCATTCTGATTTGATCTCGATTCACCTTTCACCATTACTTGCCACCTATCCCCACCTCTGAATCTATATTTCAGCAATTTATAGCTGCTTATAGTTCCCTAAGCACACATAACCAGGAAGAATTTGCTTCATGGTACACTTGAGAAACATCACATTTCTTTATTTTTCTAGTTCAAATTAAAACTGCCTCAGTCTTTCTTTGCCAGAGTTGGTGGGAAATCTAGTCCCAGGGATTAGAGTTGTAGCCTTGGTTTACCGAGTTCTGTGAGAATCTCAGGACTCAGCCCAAGAAGAAGTCCTGTCCCCAGTCTGTAAACCTGTGACTGTCCCTGCTTATTTATATCATGCCTCTGTAATGCTTTCCATGGGGCTGGGGGTGGCAATAATAAGGGCATCTCTGTGCTGGCCGCTGTTCTCAGCAAGCTGCATCTATTAGTTTATATATTCTTCCAAGCAACTTTATGAGGCAGGGGCTAGAGGGGCAACAGGATATTGCCTCCCCATGCCACTTGGGCAAACAGATTATCTTGAGCCATAGCCAGTTGAGAAGAAGCAGATATTAGAAGAACTCTCTGCCCTCCCCCATTTGCCTAAAAGCAGGACATACATTCACAAAAGTGTCTCCTCTCATCACTCTCAGGAGGACAACAGTTAATCACCAGTTGGAGATGGCTTGTTGGCCTGGAGATGACACCTGAGGAAGCTACGTATCAAGCCTGCCTCACTGGCCTTTATCTACCCTTAGTTCCCACCTACTCTCCTACCCACCTTTTACTTTGTCTTGTCACTTCTCTAAAAATAGAATGTTCTATATTGAAGACGCCTGAGTTCCAAACCACCTCTTTGATTTACTTATTTCTGGGTACTCCCAGGAGTTCCATGTATAATGCACATGAGAATAAATTTGTTTTTCTCTTGTTAATCTGTTCTTTACACAGGGGCCCCAGCTAAGAACTTAGAAGGGTAAAAGGGAAATTATGTTTCCTCATCTATGTACTATTCTTTCCAGCCCCATTTTGAAGGTGGGGAAGCCAAGGCACAGAGGTTAAGTAACCTGGCCGGGGTGAGCAGCAAAGAGGGGCTTGACCTGCCAGCATCCCCAGCACTTCACAGTTTTTCATGGTGTGACTCTTTGTTGACTGATGGACTGGCCACAGAGGAACTCGGCCATTGCTCCTGAGACCACCAGTCTGATTGACACCTGCCGCAGTCCAGCTGCAGCAAAATAACCGGGGGTGGGGGGGGGGGGACGACGAACAACTTGTGTACATTGATACAGCAGGAGTGGGAGCCGTTTATTGTAGGACAGGAGGGGTATATATACATTACACACAGCTTATCTTAATTAACATAAACTAGATACAGCAGTCAACCAATAAGAAATCTCCACACTTAATGGCTCGCTGGCGCCACCTCACAAACCACTCCCCCTGGCAAAATGCCAGGCGCCATCCTGACTTGTTTACAGACTCCAACAGACACCTACATACAAGCATCCAAGTACCTCTTCCCTACCATGTGCTACCATCATATCCTGTGGCTAAGGAAATCCCCAAATCCCTGTCTCTTTCTCAAACTCTAAGAAGCCACTCACTCCTTTTGAGTCATTTCCCTTTATATTTCTAAGTATGAAGGCTGCACTCCCTCCCCTGGGAAAAACTCCCCTGGCTCCAAGGCATCTGGCTCCCTAGCTCTCTCTTCCCCCTTGGCCTCATGTCCCTTAACACACGGGCAAGGTCATATTTGAGGGACTTTACATTTGGCTCTTTGCTTAGCCTGAAACTCTTCCCTAAGACAGACCTTATATGATCAAGCCTGCTGTGCTCACTTAGGGCAAAAAGTAGGAAGTAGAGGATTCCTGCACCATGAAGAAACAGAAATGAACAACTCAGTAGCTTACACTGTTCTACAAATCCTGCTGTTCCCCCTACTCAGGATGGAAAGTCTATGAAGCTGCTGCTATTATTTATTATTATTATTATTATTATTATTATTATTATTATTATTATTATTATTTTAAATATGGCTCCTTAAAGAAGCTTCCTTCCTGCTTCCCATTCCTCTTCCGGGACTGAATCTCTACCTTGAACATCTTCTACTGATGAGCTTCCCACCACACACTGTAATGTCCTTAAGTAGGTTTTATTGTTGTCCTTCCTATAAGATTGAGGTCTGCAGAATTAGAAACTGGGTCTGACAAAACTCTACATCCCCAGTCCCCAGCAGCCACCTAGAAAAAAATGTTTGAAGACCCTAAATTGTTGGATAATCGAAGTGAACTGACCCAAGGTCTACACTCTACCCATCCTTATCTGACAACCTCTCCACCTTCACCAGCACCCCCTGGCTCCAAGCCACTGTCATTCTCTTCCTGGATTAGTAAAATGTCCTCCATGCCATCCACAGTGCTTCCAAATTTGTCACCTTACAGTTTGTTTTCAACCCAATAGCCGGGCTAATCCTCTTAAAACATAAAACAGATAACATCACTGAAAACCTTCCAATGGTTCCTTGCCTCCAATTGAAAGCCTTGCAATGGCCTGTGGGCTCCCTGTGATAGGCCCTCTCCCTCATCCCTACGGATCACCCAGCTGCCTTAACTTCTGTTGTTCTTTAAACACACCAGACATATATCCCCACCCCAGGGTTTGCACTTCCTGTTTCCTCAGCTTGGAACAATTTCCCCATATACCCTTGCAGCTCACTCAATCACCTCCTCCTTTGTTCAAGTAAGATCTCACAGAGACCTTCCCTATCATCCTATGTTAAATGCCTGGCTTTATTTTCCTTCATAGAATTTTTCACATCCTGTATAATACAATATACAGAATATGTGTATATGTGATAACACAGCATAATTTACTCACAGATCCTATTTCTTGCCTATCTTTTCTACTCAAAATGCAAGCTCTTTGAGGACCTGGCATAGTAGACACTCAGTAAGTCTGTGTTAAGAGACTGATTCTTAGAACAAAGGACATGATGTCTAGTCTCATCTCTGCTTCTAACAGAACAAGTCATGTATTATTAGATGCTTCAACTCTGAAATAAGGTTGGGCTAGAAGATTCCTTAATCAGAAATTTATAATAGAATAAGAAAGAAAAATCTAACATTTTTTTTCCACCTACTTTTGGCTTTTATGCTCTTTAAGGAAAAAGTAGTCATCCAATCATAATCTCAAAACATCTATTGATCCTTATACATAAGAATTAGCCTCTAAAAGAAATCCAATCCTTTCCTCTAATAGTAGCCTATAAGGAGACACACACACAAACATGAAAACATAACCCCCCACACATATGCACACTAAATTATGAAAGTATCACAAATATTTGTCACCAGAATTCCTATCCAAAGACTTTGGAATCTTTCTCAAGTTTCTGCAAACATCTATTCAACCTGAAATGTATCCAAAGAATTGTGCCCCATCCAGAGGCCTCGGGGTTGAATTCCCTTCCCAGCTTGGACTCTTGGGGTGTGTTTAGTCCCAGGTGCCTCTGAGAGGTTGCATGTGTCCTGTTCCCACACTTGCTAAGCTCCTGCACCAAGCTCTAGGCTGATTCTCACAGGCTCTAGCTGGCCAATGACAAAACTCCTCCAATTATGCAAATTTCCAGCTGGGGACAGCAATGTCTGTCCTTTAGAGACTCAGCTAGACCCTTGGTGAGATATAATAATGAATAAGACATTCTCCTTGCCTTCCAGGTGCTTACAGGCTAATGATACCTATAGAACTAATTAACTTCTAAGGGAAAAGGAGAACTCTCCAGTTGTCCCAGTTTTGCTCACATTCAAGTTAGACAAAGTCACACCAATTGCTTGTTGGTCTCTGTAAACGAATACCAAGGAGAATCCACTGCCAAATCAATACATTTTAATTGGAAGTGTTTATGAAACCCAGGAGAGTTCCCTAAATGTATTAATTGCTTCCCAAGGAAATATAAAATTCACAATTACGAAAGCCACAAAAATTAATACAATGACAGCTCTAAAGGATTGCTTTGTAAACTGTTGCTAAATGCATGAAAATAAACCAATTGACCTTTTAAAAGGTTTTTAAAAAACCCCCACAAAACTCTGAATGATCAGTATCCAAGAATTGTTTGCCTTGAGACTAACTTACTTAGGGTAGCATTGCAACTTATTTAAAAGAGATTTTATCAACTGTATCATTAATTTTAGAAAAGTTATTTCAACAAAAAAAGTGACTAAAAGGTTAGATGTGAATTATCCTCCCCTTCCTCCTACACCCACAGTGTATTAGTAAAGGTAGAAAAAATTCTCTATTAGTTTTAAATTTAGACTTTAAAAAGTTGGAGGTGAAAATAGCAATTATCTGTATCCTACAATTCTTTTTTTTCATTTAAAGTTTCTACTGAATTGCATCAGACAATAGACAGAAGAGCTGGTCTTCTGGTAAAATACCACACACACAGCTTTCAAAATTTGAAATCTCCTGTGGAATGAGTCTGCATTCAATAAACATTTCTGAGCAACTTCCATGTGGCTTTTGCAGTGTTAGACATTAAGAAACAAAGACAGAAAGACCCAGAACCAAGCCTCAGGGAGTACACAGGCTTAGGAGAACAGGGGTATTTGCTTTATCAATGTCAGGTACACTGGGAAGTGAGAGCCCAAGAAAAGGGACACTCAAGTGTCTGTCCACTAAGGATGAAGCAGCACAGCTGAATATAAAAGTGGATTAGACTTTATCAGGCAGTGAAGATGGGCTCACACACTCCAACAGAGGGACCATCATCAGTGAGAGGTACAAAGACCTGAAAAGGTGTGTCAGGGTCAGAAAATAGCGAGTAGCAGACTCTTTGATATGGGAATCAGTGGGACATGGAGCTGTATAAGTAAGCAGAGACCAGACAAAATTAATGATCAATGATTGAGCACATATTATGTTCCAGGCACAGCAATAGGTATTTTACATGGATTATTTGATCTCTCCAAATACTGTGAAGTGAGTACTATTATTATCCCAATTTCACAATTAAGGAGAATAAGGCTCAAAGAGGCTTTTATTAACTCAAGATCTGACAACTGGGCAATGGCTTTGAAACCATCATTGTTGAGGGCTCCTAAGCTTAATCACCTTTCAAACGATGAAGAATCTTGTACACTAAACATAGGAGTTGAGGAAGATCATTTAAGCACTGGGAAGCCACTGATAGATACCAAGCACAGGAGTGACATTGTTGGGTAAGTAAAAGGACAGCTCTGAGGGTCTGGAATAGAGATTTTTCAGTTTTGCAGGTTGTGGGAGCAGGAGGTGACTGGTAGGAAGAGGGAAGGGCACAAAGGTCAGTGTCCCAGTAGTGATGAGATGCATTGCTTAGGAAAAGAGAAAACAGAGGCCTGACTTGGGCTGTAGGAGTGGAGATGGAGTGAAAGAGGCAGATACACAAGATATTCAGGAGGTAGACTAAGAGAAGACTGGGCAATACTGATGGGCACTGGGTACAGAGCAGGTGCAGGGCAGTAAAAGGAATTCAATATTAGGAAGGAAATGTCTTTCCCACTCCTGATGTTTCCTTATATACACAAAAAGACATCAATTAATATAAAACTTTTCTCTGCCTTTTTACTTCAACCCTCCTGGAACTATAGCATTTTTTCCCCTCAGGTTGAGTTTGATAGAGAAAAAGGCATACCTTCTTCCTCTCTCAGGGGCAAGTTACCCTTAAGAAGGGTACATGTCCATGGAGCAAGGAATATAATAATTTGAGAAAATAATCTGAACAACCACAGACAACGAGTGCATGACCAGGAACATCTAGAAAGAAGACAAAAAGAGGCAACTGAAGGAGCATGAGTCACAAGTGTTGGGTGGTGCCCATGGTGGTGTGGGGTCATTTGGGGGTATACAGAAGCTTAGATGGTCCATGTGGCCAGTTCTGACAGCAGTTGTCCTGGACAAGAGGCCATGTATGGTTGCCTCACGGATGATCTTGGCCTGTGGTGGCTCCATCCATAGCATGTACAGACAGACCCTACTAAGGGTCCCAGCCCCATCAAAGCAGAGGGCCAGGTGATGAAGGGGTAATCCAGAAAGTGGGATGGTTAAAAAAAAAAAAAAAGACTTTGCTACTTTTAAGTGTTAAACAGCTGAGTTCCATGTAGATGGAAAAGCCCAGGAGAGTTTAGGTTTAAATTGTTAGTGTCTTATACGTAGGCAGTAAAAAAAAAAAGGGGGGGGTGGGGAAGAAAGAGGTTTCAAATGCATGGGATAAGAAAAACAAAACAAACTCTAATAAGACACAATGATAGTAGTTATCTCTATTACCAATTTTTATTCTTTGTCAGCAGGCACTAATACCTCAAGTAGCATTATTAAAGGGAGAAGACAGGTCATTGCGGTGTGTTCCCCCAGGCATGAGAAGTTCCCAGAGCCCAACCTCATGCTGGGATACTTCTCCCACAGAAATGATGCTTTGGGTCACAGGTTGTTTCAGACAACTGGCATCAGCTCTCCTATCCTCTCCTCTCCTCCCCTCCCCTCCCATCTCCTCCTCCTTGTCCACCACCTCCTCCCTCCTTCCTCCTCCCTCTTCCCTCCTCCTCCTCCTTCCAGATGCCACTGTGCCTTCGACAACTGTAAATACCATATCCAGGGAACACAATTTTGCCAGGGCTAGGAAACAACAGCCCAAACACTGGGATTTGCTTGTTTTCTAATCAGTGGTTTTGAATGTCCTTTTAATTCTTTAGATTCTTTACAAGATTTGCTTGTGGGGATTTGGAATTCTATCAGGACAACTTTCAAAGGATAGAAAGACTTCCTAATTCTGCCTAGATTCTACCTGGGCTGTGGTTCTTAGAAAATCCCCAAATATATCTAGAATCAAGAACAATTCTAAGACTGCTCAAAATAACAAATTGAGGAGAATGGATTATTGATTTAACTTTCCTTGAACTTCTAAGTCACCATAGCAAGATAATACAGTTTGGGACTTGAATTCTTTTGGATTTTATTGTCTGGAGATTTTCATTTCTCCCTAAACCATTTATAGGGAATGATCTTCAGTTTGGACACATCTTCAGTCTGTTGGAATCTGGGTTTTGAAGTATCATGATGCTGTCATTTAACTTCATTGCAGGACCTGGGCAACATGCCACCATAGTGCAATGGAAAAAGAGAGCAAGGGTCAATAGTTGGCTTTGGGAACCAAATGGCCTTGGAGCTACTTTAGTTGAGACTTGTCCAATCATTTTAGAGCCTTCTTAGTAAAGTTTTCACTGCCTACCTCTAGCTCCATGATGATCTTCAAAGAAGCAATGGAAGAAGGAGGTAGGAGCACGCCAGTCCACAGCTGCTCCTCCCTCCCCTGCACCTGAGACTGGCTCCAGTTAACAACGCTAGTGTTCTCACTCCAGAGGCATCTCTTTAGTGAAGGCCATCCATTACAATAACAAACTTGGTCTTGTTTTATCTCTTTATCCTTTGGCCTGAATACCACCTGAGAAAACAAGACTCTGAACCTTCTGGAGCATCAGTGTGTTTTAAAAGATCTTCACGTGACTCTAATGTATAGGTGGGGCTAAAAACCAATGAACTCTGTGACCTCTAAAGTACCTTCCAACTTAAAAAAAATAATAATAATACTGTGATCCTACCAACAGCTAGAGGAAATGACTTTGAGGCCCTTGGGACATCCTTTCTAGCAGCCCTGAGACTCAAATGCCTAGTGTGCAATCAACCTTCTAATGGGAAAAAAATACATAAGCTTCATGTGTTGGTCCCAAAGCTTGCCTCTTAGGGCTCCCCCACCGGGTCACTGCCACACAATCAATGGTGGAACTGTTCTTTACTGTAACTTGAGAGGGAAATAATCAGGAACATCCCAGCTACACCACAGCCTAATCACAATGACTGATATTTCTAGGGCTGTGTTCATCAAGCCTTTGTGTAGACAGACTCTTAAGGTCAGACTGATTCTAGAATGATTCTGCCTCCACAGTTGGAATCTTTTATAAACTGAAATTCTCCATTCAGCCTTCCCTCTTACCTAAGTGCAAAATCCCTCCTAATGGTAGCATCTGTTGTCTGCAGCAAACAGAGTTGATTACAGATGCTCTGAAAGGAATTTAAGTCCTTCCTCATGCTCCTGCAGAGGTGATGGTGTGATGGGAAGCAGTAACTCTTCTGATTAGGGAAAAAAAAAATCTTTGGCTAAATAGTGAATGCAATAATAAGATAAAAAGATATATTATTATATAAAATATTAATATTTGTTGGATTTTTATCTCTTTCTTCAGTGCTAAATACAGCCAATAACCATACATGTACTGTCTCTTACAGCTACCGAGCAGGTGTGCAGGTAACTGGTTACCAGGCAACGTACTGGCTGGGGATTAGAGCACACACTTGCATGGCCGTAACTCTGAATAATGCAGACCTTGTTAAGTGATACATTTTTCATTTTCTTAGTATCACATCAAGTTTTATACCACCTTTTTTTTCTCATTTAATCCGGGGAACATATTCCTATTAAGAACCTTGAAGAAATCTTACCATCGGATATTTCTTTTTTATTAAAAACAATGAAAAGAACAGATTCATTATATCTTATTCATCAAACTTGTTATTGACCTAAACATCTGTTCATTGTTTTGTTGTCGTGTTTAGAAAGAATAATTATCCAGCAGACCTTATAAGAAATGAATTCCAACATGCGGATGAACTTTACTAATGACTTGCTTTTATAGTTCCTCAAGGAAAAAGTTACCTATTCTCATAATCCTGTGTATTCTTTCAAAATGAAAAGGTCTTTGGTGGTTATTTTAGATCTTAGAGGGTTTTTTAAAACTACCTCTCAAAAGTCTTCTGATCCTTAATAAATATGATCAAAATCCATTTTAAAAGCTTAGAGCTCCTTAGTCCCCGAGTTTAGAAATTGTCTCTGTTCTTTTCCCTTATTTTCCTAATTTAAATCTTATCCTGCATTAAGAATGCTAAGCAGCAACTAGGAGACCTTTTGTGTATAGGAAAGTTCTCTGGTACTTATGATAGCATAAGTTTCCCCTTTTGTTTTAATGTGTGTGTGTGTGTGTGTGTGTGTGTGTGTGTCTGTGTGTGTCTGTGTGTCTGTGTTGAAGTGGGGGAGGAAAAGACTGACTAATCCAAAAGGACCCCTGATTCCCCATTTCTTTGGAAATGTTAAACAAGTAGATCTGCTTAGATTGCCTTTCTTTATATTCCACAGTAAAGCTCAGCATTTTGAAACCTATTTTGTGATTGTTAAATGATTTGCCTCCTGTAGAGAAGGTACTTGCAAATAGAAATGGTATATAAAATGATTTCAGTACAAGGAAACAAAGTAAATGTTCTCATCCTTAATTTTAAGCTTACCTATCCTTGATTTTTTTTAATTACAAAAATTAGCAAGTATGTTTTTCTGAATCTAAGAAAAAAAATGAAATTTTGTCTTAACCATAAATCTAGAGAAAAAAACATTCTCCCCCAGCACGTGGTACTGAGGTCTCAGTTACAAATACAGAGAAAGACCATGTTTCCCGCAGCCTTTGGGGTTCACGCAAGGCTGCAGACAATTGCCTGCCTCAGAGAATGGAGCAGTGGGGACTTGCTTCCGACCTGGTGGCTTATTGAAGCTCACACTGGCAATTTTATAAACTCTCCAACAGCTTGGTGTAACCGTGTCTATTATTTATGATTCCACATCTTCAAATTCATCTATGGTATACTTAACTCGAGCAGAACACTAAAAAATGGTAAAGTAGGCAACTTCAAACTTCTTAGGGACAGAGCTATGAAAGCTATTTCTGCTCCTCCTAGCTGCTCCTTTTCCTATAAAGGAAACACAATGTTTTCCATGCTGGGGTCGGATGAGGAGCCCATGTGTAATTTCTTGGAGTGAAATGGAAATTTCATTTATTTGGATATAAAATTTACAAGTTTGATACAGTGCTGACATCTAAAACAAATATCTGAACTCAGAACCTCTCAAAGACAGCAAAGTGAAATAACTGCATTGGTTTTTCAAGATGCTGCTGTAGGAGACATCGGCCACTATATTGGCACTTTCTCCACCACTGCTGCCCCTACCCACCCCACCACCCACCCTACCCCCATCTACCCTGCTGTTTCCTAACAGGGTTCTTGTCACTTTGTCTTGAAAAGGTCAGCAGAGTTAATTTAAATAAACTAAAGGTAATTATTTAGTTCAAATTCTACTCTAAGATTTTCCTGTTACAATGAAAAATATATTTTTGTCTACCTAGTTTTACTGTCTCTGACATTTCCAACAACATATCTATGTACAGTCTTCTTATAACTTAAGCTAATTTATCTCAAAATGGTAATGTCCTCAACAGTATCACTGCAACACAAATCATACTAAGAAGATACTCAACCTAAGAAAGTAGAACTTCTTGGGCTGGGGTTGTGGCTCAGCAGAAGAGTGCTCGCCTAGCATGTGTGAGGCCCCTGGGTTCCATCCTCAGCATCACATAAAAATAAAAGGTATTGTGTCCAAATACAACAAAAAAATAAATGTTTAAAAATAAATAAAAGAAAGAATTTCTTATCACAAAAATTTGTTTTGAGTCAAAACACAGATTTACACACATACATTCCTGCCTCCCTTTCAAAAGTATGTGCTCATAGAATCATTTAGTAATCATTCAATACAGACATAATGCAATATAGGTAGAAGTTTTAAACTAAAATTTTCTAAAGGCATCAATTGTCCATCTAGTATGGCTTGACTGGTAATACTCTTTAATCCAACAAGTATTTTTCTAAAACTGCCTAAAGTTGTCTCCATTTCTGAGTCAGGAAATAAAGCAAAAAGGGAAAAAAGATAGCCTATAAACCTGTTTACTGGGCTGGGGTTGTGGCTCAGAGGTAAAGCGTTTACCTAGCACGCGTGAGGCAGTGGGTTCGATCCTCAGCACCACATAAAGTAAAATAAAGACATTGTGTCCATCTAAAAAAAATTATATATATCTTATATTTACTTTTGTAATCTTTCCTATAGAAAACAACTTGTACTTCTGGGTTAAATCTTAGACTTATAAATTAGCAAATATTGCCTGGCCTGATTTTGCTATTAAAATGGGCTATCTACAATTGTTTTTTCCCCTTACAATGAGAAGACATTGGAATTTTAAATTTGTAAAATGTAAAAGAAGTCATAAACTGATATTTTACATCAATTTTTAAACAAATGAAAAAAACACAATGTTAGAATCAAAATGAATTAATAGCATCACTCTGTCAGTCTATTTGATCATATGAATTCCAGATTCTCCTCTTCCTGTGCCCCTGGAGCTGCCTGAAAGCCACAGTCACATTAGTTTCTTTGCTCTGTTCAGCAAAAATTAAAAAAAAAAAATGCCCAGTTTTGTCTTCAAATCTAAATTTATTCATAGAACCCTCCAATTCTAAACGTTGTGATCAACTTTTTTCTCCCCCCAAATGTAAATGCAATCTAAACATCATTCTCTGAGTGGACACCTAAATAATTACCTTTTCAGTTTATTGCATTTTCTTCTGTTGCTTGAATCTTTTCAGAAATAGGGTAGGCCAAAAATCATTACTGAGAGAAAATTTATTAGAACGTCTACCATGCCCACATTTAAAATGTCAGCTTCGTGATTCATTACTTCTTGTCAATTTGCCTATGCAACTGAATGGAGTAATTAACAAAGTCTGAATAATATTTTCCAGGGGTCTTTATGGGGTGGGAGTTTGGGGGCCAAGAGAGAAATGGGCCTGTGGTTGAGCCAGGTCAGGACTTAAGGGGAGATACCTTAACCAGCCCACAGAGTTGAACCTCTGATTTAGACAGGAATGCCCCCCAACACCCTCACCCCAAACAGGCCAGGAAGGGCTGGGTACTGACTTCCTCTTTGACTACTGAGGGAGAACAGGTTCCCTGAGAAACAGGTAAAGGGTGTCAGCATCCCTAATTGTATCCTTTGCCATCTACTACTAATAAATTCTCTGGTCTATTAGAATGTGTCCTTTCCATTACCAGCTAGAAGTTAGTTTCATATGTGGATAATTATGGATATGGATAAAGGCAATCAATGTTTATCAAGCAACATTCTTGTATCTGGTACTTTCTAAGCATTTTCTTATTCAACCTCCTTCACATCCATGAATGGTTGTATTCTTACCTACCTATTATACATGAGACATATAGAACTCAAAAAGGCCAAGAGATACCCTTTTGCAAGGAAACACAGTTGTGAAAAACTGGCTTGGGGATTCACATTTAGGTCATATTTCAAAGCCCCTGTTCTCTGTACATTGTCTTGGAGACTGGTAAGATCTAGATTTCCTCCCAAGCAGAGGAAATTTAATTTGGCATTGAATAGCGTCATCCGACTCTTACCTCTGAAAATAGTTTTGGCAGCTCCTCAAGTAACTGATTTGTATTTTGTTGCCTAACATTTATTTCTGTTTGATAACATTTCCAATATTTAAGCACACTGAAAATTTTGTTGATCTGCTGACATTTAAATTAGTTTTTGCATGCCTTTCCTTCCGACAATTTTAGGTCATTGAATTTCAGAACAGAGTCATGATTATAAAAAATAGCTTTCTCCAGATGTAAAAAGACTATTATACACAATTAAAAGGCCAGGGATTAAAGTTTGGAAACTATATATTTCTCAAGGTGGGTCCAACAGACTCCTGAATCAGGATCATCTTGGAAATTTGTTAAAGGCAGAATTTTGAACCCCATCCCAGAGTTATTGATCTTGGGTAAGAGACCATGTTCTCTATATTTTGAATATAAAAATTCACCACCATAGACAAAGCATTTGAAAGAAGTTATATTGTAAAGATCCAAACTGTGGAAGTTTTCATACCCCAAGAGTTTCAAAGAGTTACTGAGGTCTTAGATTTGAAGTGGACCTATATGAAATTAACTAGATTTCTCTGCACAAATATACCAATCATCTCATGGGAAAGAATAGCTTCATGTATGTCATTATTGACATGGCTAAGCAGATTAAGTCATCCATATCTTTATAACAACTGGCAAACTAACACATGCACAAAACTTCAGAGGGACCCCAGACCTAAGGCAACTGGTGCATATCTTCTTCCTCCTTTCTTCCTGCTCTACCCTTATCCCTATACCACTATATGTTATATGGCTGCTTTCCTCTCCCATATCTTCATGTTTCCTAATGATTATCCTCAAAACCTAATATGCTAGCATAATTTTGCCTTTATATATATGTAACATGTAAAGTTGTTCAGGCCCCTGTCAACTCTGCACCTACTTCTCTTCCCACATTTCTCTCATCTCACTTTGCAACAATGCTCAACTGTAATTGCCTGAGCACATAATCCTGACTCAGTACATCCTTCCTTGTGGCAAATTGACCTTCAACTCAGCATCTTCCTTGCCTGATGGAACTCAACTTATCTTCCAAGGATAATGCTGGAAGCCTCCCCTAATGCAGTCCTTCTGTGGGTAAAGTAAGGTGTTCTCATTACTGATCACCATCAGGATCATCCAAGGAACTTTTGATATAAATACAGCCCCTCCAGCTCTCACATGGTTAATGTTTGTGTGGTATATCTTTTTACATGCTTCTACTTCTAACTTCTTTGAATCTTAGAAACTAAAGTATGTTTCTTCAAGACAGCATACAGTTGAGTCTTGCTATTCATCCATTTAATCATATTTTTACTCCGCTCACATTTAATGGAATTATTGTCATGGGTAAATTATAATAATTGAGAGCTTTTATTAATATAGGTAGAATTAATCCCAGATAATGTGATTAATATATTTGCTTTTTGATTTTATACTTTTAAATTTTTGCTAAAAATATAAATACAGTTGAATTTATTTATTTTTAATATCCTTTACCCTTTTTTGATCCTATTTCTTCATTTACTGCCTTTTTCTGTATTAAATGTTTTTTGGTATACCACTATAATTCTCCTGTCAGATTTTTAGATACATTTTATGCTTTTTCTTAGGGTGTCCTATGGTTTACAGTATGCATCCCTAACCACAATATACTTCAGGTTAATACTGACATAATTTCAGTAACATATCAACTTAGCTTCAATACAGTTTCATTTCCTCCCCACTTTTTTGTGTGATTATTGTAAAATATATATCATTTCCTCCCCACTTTTTTGTGCGATTATTGTAAAATATATATCTGTACTGGATTCTAGCCTCTAGGTTAGATACTAACAAAGCTAAATTATAACATATCAGATCCTCAGTCAAAGAAGACAAAATGTAGAGGTCAGATATTGTCTTTCAATGCTTTTTGTGAAGAACAGCTATTTATTGGTCTAATATAGGAAAGTGTGGGTGGAAGTGAGTGATCAGTAGTAAGACAACAGTAGAGAAAGAAAACAGCGAGAAAAACTGATTCCAATCCCCGCCACCCCCCCCCCCAAAAAAACACTTTTATGACTTTATTCCTCTGAGTTCCAATTCCTTTCTAAAAAACCAAACATAAAGGATAAGGTAAGGGCATACAGAAACATTAGATACTGTGTTAAGTGTAAAAATGTACCAGGGGGCTGTGCTCCGTGGTACACTCCCTTAATTTCAGCAACTGAGGAGGATGAGGCAGAATGACTGCAAGTTCAAGGTCAGCCTAGGCAACTTAATAAAAATTTTCTACAAAAATGAAAAATAAAAAAAGAGTGGGGATGCAACCCAGTGGTAGAGCACACCTATCTACCTATGTGTAAGGCCCTTAGTTCGATTTCAACTAAAGGACCATAAGAAAGTCAAATGAAGACGATAACTGTGAGGATGAAGATGAGAGATGAGAAGAGGGTATCTTGCATCTTAGTGATGGAAAACAATAATGAAATGAAGGTGTAGGGAATAGTGATGAAGCTTTGGTGGGTAAAACTAGATACTATAATAAATAAACATGATATCTTGAGAGAGAAAAAAATTCCCTTTTATCTTAGGTAAATTTGAGTTGGATTTTCTTTAACTTACTATTGAGAGCTTTTATTAATATAGGTAGAAAATATGAGCTATTCTCAGGAAGCAGTCAAATTTGTATGGAATTGGGAAACACGGGGGAGGGTGTTAAGTGATAAGGCTGAGAACTCTAGATCCTAGTATTCTTTTAAATTTAGGTTAAGTATTCCGAGTTTAATAAAATTCTACTACTAAAACACAGAGAGGAAAAGTACTTTGCTGAGGTCACAAAGCTAGATAATAGTAAAACTAGGATTCAAGGCCATAGTTCTGTTCTAACGCTGCACTGTCTAATAATGGTAGCTAGTAGCCACATGTGGCTGTCAACATGTGAATTAATTTAAATGTAATTTAAAATTCAGTTCCTGAGCTAACATAAACATATTTCAAATAGTCAATGATTCTATGTATCTAGTGGGTAGAGTGTTGGACAGGGCAGATACAAAGTATTTCATTACCAAAGAAGATCCTATTGGACCACCCTTTCCTAGAGGATTTTTCTTTGTTGTGTGTGTGAAGGAGACAAAAAAGAAGCCTAGATTATAATTCGTATGAGTTATTGAACAGTATTTGGGCTAGAATCTCCACTTAGAAACCTGGTTTCCAATTTGTATGTATACAGAAAACAAACCAAAACACCTAATCCACAATCATTAGATTATGTTTCAAGTAGTAGACTTTCTCAGTGTTTCAGTAGTAGAATTGTTTTCTGTATACATACAAACTGAAAACCAAGTTTCTAAGTGGAGATTCTAGCCCAAATGCTGTTCAATAACTCATACGAATCATAATCTAGGCTTTTTTTGTGTGTCTTTCTCACCTCCACAACAGGGTATAAATAAAAAGAAACTTGATTAGAATCATAAGAAGAAAATTAATCAGAACTCTAAAAGATTTTCTTAAAATGCTTCTACTTCTAACAAACGCTGAATGTTTTCTCTGATATAAGGAGGTTGACTCATATTGGGGTAGGGAGGAAGAGCATGGGAGAAATAGATCAATTCTAGATAGGGAAGAGGGGTGAGAGGGAAAGGAGGTACAGGGGATTAGCAAGGATGGTGGAATGTGATGGACATCATTATCCAAAGTACATGTATAAAGACTTGAATTCGGTGTCAACATACTTTATATAGAGAGATACAAAAATTGTGGTACATATGTGTATTAAGAATTGTAATGCAAAAAAAATGCTTCCATTTCTGACAATACTAGGATGATTTTATGACTTCCAAATGTAAAAGAATGAGTGATAACAAAGGCTTTCTTTTTCTTCTGACCCTCTTCTCGGTAAGGGTGACCTGCACTTTGCTCTGTGCCTCTTGCCTTCTAATTCTGCTCTAAAGGTGAATCAATCCTTCCCTAAAATCTCCACTTTGGGAATTTCCAAAGAAACTGTACTGGGTCTCATTTTACTCTCGAGGCAATAAGATTATTTTTATGCAAATGCAGCAATGCACAAAACAAAGAACCTCCCATTACCATGCATTACATACAAAGAGAAATAAAATGAAATGCACACTAAGTACATACATGCCAAAGAGTAACTTTCACAAGACCTACTCATTTGTTAACAAGAATCTCCTGCTAACCATTTTTAATCTATTTAGATTTCCGGAATAACAATGTACTCTGACTCTGATCTTTACCCAGTTCAACAAAGTTACCTTTGCCCTCTCCAGAGCTTATGTGGCATGCTTCCATAGACAACCCTTAAACCTACATGTAAATTGATGCCCAATATTTAAAAAGAGAAGTACTATGCTCATTCTGCCTCCATCTCTAGAAGAAAGGATCAGAAAGACTTACACAGTGCTAAACTCCATTGCAAAAGATTTTTATACAATAATTCAGTTTTATTCAGCTCCAAGTCTTACCAAGATCAGATTCTCAAATAATTGGTTGTAAGGTGATGTAGGACATACCGAGTTCAGCTTTATTCCCTGCACTCCTGCCCTACAACCTGGGTAATCGAGGCAGATAACTGTACATGTTATCAAACCCCAGGTAAACAGATGTAGTTGGTAGGTTCCAAGATTTCTTTTATGTTCTCTTCCCCCTCCACACCAATACTGGTTTTGAAAGATCATAAAACCAAGCTGTCTCAATTGATTTATTGATTGCATAGTTGGTTTAATTACTGTTTTAGTCCAAAGTGAGATGCATGGTGAATTTCTGGTGTGAGGGAAGGACAAGGTATCACAGAGAGAATATGATTGCATATCACTGTTCTCGCCTTCCTCCCTCCATAAACATCTCAGGGTCATGGAAGGACCTTCTGACCTACAGAAGAGCCACTCCAGAATTCCTTTACTGTGACAGTTAATGAGCCTCCTCTCCAGAGGACAAACACAGCTGGCTGTTCCAGACTAAAGAAGATGTTCTTACCCTGATACAAAGGCAGAATAGCCCAGCTGTCATGAAAACTGGCCCCATGGAAAAGAATTCTCCACCAAAAAACCTATGATGCCCAACAACCTTCCAGCCCATAACAGGGAGGCCCACTAGTGGTACCTGGTCCCCTTCCAGGGCCAGGGTCCAGGCTCAATTCAAAAACAAAGTTCTTAAAGCTTATCTTTGCCATTCACCCATCCCCACTTCTTTGTGTGTGGCAGCCACCTATTCGCTCTAGATACCCAGGAACCTCATTCTGATGACATTTCTCCATGCTTCTCTTTGCAATAAAAAAAAAAAAAGTATCCGTCTTGCTTCTCTTTCCATCTAGGACCTGAATGACAGGTTCATTCACGGAGCCAGGACACTGATGGCTGGTAATTGTTCCATGTAGTCTCTCTTCCTAAATACCTGTCTATTCTTTTAAAAGAGCCTCTAATACCTCCACCAAAGAAATAAATAAAATAGAAATTCCAGATGGCCTGGCATGATTTGTTTGACAAGGGAGGAGGAAGAATGTCTATTCATGTCTCTCAAATCTTCCTTTATATACTCTACTATATAAGGGAATGGAACATCACTGTTTGGGGGTTTTTTCCCCCTATGCACCAACATCAAACTTACCTACTGTTGAGATTCTATGAGACTAAGGGCCTAGAGGAAGGCAAAGTGTAGAGACTAATCAGAAGCTCAAACAAAACAGTGGTGACTGCTGACATGCTATTGGCCCATATGTGCCCCACTAACTTCAGTTAAAGAATATAACTTTTAATCAGACTTTCTTAGAAATTGTCACACAGCAAAAATATCCCTCTTAACTACACAAAGGCAGAAGAACCTGTCAATGGGGTGTCGCAGGGAATTAAATGAGATGGTACCTGTTAAGGTAGCAAGCCTAAGGCCTGGCACATAGCAGCAAGCCCCCAAGTGCCCTTCATTCATCTGTATCCCCAACTTCATGATTTGTTTCTTATCTCAATCCCTTTTTATGTGAATCTGGATACTCATAAAAGATCGTGCTTTTCTCTTCTCCATAACCACTCACTCTCTCACTTGCACTATTTGGCCTGCCTCTTAAGACCAGCCCAGTCCCAGGGTTCTTCTCACAATGACCATGGCAACAGATGTGGGCATCCTCCTGTGAACTCACATTGGCCAACAAGAACCTCCAAGAGCAAACTGAGTCCTGCAAGCTGGTCTACCTGAAGCTTCCAGCTCAGTTGCTAGAGCAGGCTAAACAGATGAAACTGTCATATGACATTTGAGACTGCATATTTTTAGTGTGTTTATTTTTTTAAAAACATTTTTGCATTATAGAGTCTAAGTAACAATAACTAAAGTCAATGAGTGCTAATAATAAATTGGGCATGGTTCTAAGTACTATATATATATGAAAGGTAGGTAGGTAGGTAGATAGATAGATAGATAAGGTGCTATTATTCCCATTTTACAGAGAAGGAACTTGAGGCACAGAAAAGTTAGGCCATTTTTACAGATGATGCAGTATTACACTGCATAATTATTAAGAGCCATAATCATTAATCAATTCAATAGAAATCTGCAAAACATTGTTCTAAACATAAGGTTGAGTGTGCTGGGCTAGTGTGAGATCCTTAAGAGCATGGTATTTATTTTCATGGTAGACAGTCCATAAATGGGTGCTGATTGATTGACTAAATGAACAAGAAAGGCTTTTCAGAAGATTCAGGTCAACTGTAGAAAATCCAAGTAAAGACCACTCGTGGCAAGTAGAGATGATCTTCTAGCTCATATGTTCAAAGGCTAGATTTAACGTAATTATAGATAGGAACCAATAAGATCAAAGTATGAAGTCCAGGGTTTTCATTGAGGGTAATGATGGATTTAGATGGAGACAACAGGGCCTTCAAAGCTAGAAAGTGTGGTTAACACCATAGGCCACAGAAAAACCCCACAAATCCTTGAACAAGGGAATAATTTGAGAAAAGCATCATTTTAGAAAGACGAGTCTGGCTGGGTAAAAACCTGGAGGAGAGCACAGCAACCCAGGTGTGAGGTCAGGAGGGGACGAGCCTCAGTTTGCCAAATGACTGAGCTGGAAGGAAGAGGTACAGAAGCCAAAGCACAAAGAGAAATAACAATCCAACAATTACTAGGTGTCTTTATGTGCCTGGAACCGGCAAACGGTTAAAGAGAACAAATGAGACATATCCTTGGTGACTAATGACCAAGATGAAAAGAAAGTTGAGACAGCCCTGCCAAGATGGCACCCAGGCATTAGACAAGGGGACTGAGGAACAGAGGGAGAGATTCCAGTTCTAAACATGTAAATTGATGGAGCTACCACTCACATTTTTCTTCCTTCCCTTCAGAAGTATTTATGTCTCTGATGAGATTTTAAGCTTCTCCAGAAAAGGAGTCATATCGTTTCATATTTTCCAATATAGCTAGGACACGCTGGAACTAAACCAGCCAATGAATATCTATGATCAATTAAGTAAATATCATTACACTCAACAGAAACCTCTTGTTAAAATTATTACCATAACACCGTCTCCCTCTCTTCCCTCATTATCATTTTGTAGCGCTCCCCCTTTCCTCCATGCCTTCACAGTACCTCTCTACTCCTGGCGAGATGCTTCCTGCTGCTCCAGCCATCTGGCTCACTGTTGGTGAGCCTCGGAGACTCTACCGGTTCGGAAACATCACTTTTGTTATACTTTGGAAAAATTAACATAAAGAAAGAAGTGTATACTAAAGCTGGAAAGAGACTGAGGAAACACTGTGATAAATGTCAGGAGGGTATGTACGTTATTGGATCAGCGCCTGGGAGGGCTAAGAGCTCATATTCCATTGCTGACATGCCTGGATTGTTCTATCTATAAACGGACAATATTCAGGTATGATAAACCCTCACAAAGAAGCTATCACAGTATCGGACCAATGGAAAAAAACAAGATGGTTAGGAAGCAACTCCCCAGCACATCGTTTCCTAGGTGGCAAATAAACTACCAGAAAGACAGGTGCTATTAAAGCCATGCACTCCCCACTTGATAACAATATATAGACATGGATGGATAATACACAGAAAATGTATATTCCTCAGAACATTGCTGTCTACTGAAATGATCCCAGAAACAAAAGAAATGAGGACTAAAAAGCCCCTAAAGATGGGTTTAAGTTCTTTAACAAAATTCTGATGGACACTATCTACCTAGATCCTTGTGTTAAGGACTTGGGCTGTTCTGGACTTGTTAGGAATCAGCACTGTAACTGATAGCTGGGATCTAGCACAGGGAAGGGAAAGGTGACAATGGTAGGGGTGTAGGGGTGTGTGTGTGTATGTGTCTCCAAACTCCACCTTCTTAATCAGCATGAAGAGTTTCTAAAGGACTGAATGAGATTCAACTGCAATGCTTCTAGAGAATTCCAGTGAGTTAAATCTACACACATTTCCTGAGTCACTACTAGGTGCAGGGTACAATATTACAAAGGGAAGCCATGTGTGGAAGAAAAAGAATACCGAAGAAAAAAGAAAGAAAGAAAACAATCGAAAGACCTGTAAGTCTACTACAAGATAGCTCTATAACCTTGGACAGGACATTTCACCCTCTCACATGCTCTAGAGAGAAGGGATGTCCTTTCTCATACAAAATTCAATGTTTTGTTGTGTGGGTCTTTTAAAACTTTGTAATAGATATTATCTTGACCACAGAGGAAAAAGGTATAATCACATTAAAACACTTGGGTCATTTGGAGGTGATCTTCCTTGAAGAAGAAAGTGGGAGACATCTTGGTTTCAACCTGCCATCTACATATTGACATTCCTAGATCTTAGTTTTTGTCTCTTTATCTTTCTTATACAACATGCCATATTCATCCTCTTTCCTGCATGGCAGCCTCCAGAAATAGAAGTAATGTTGGCAGCAGTTAGAGATGATCCACTACTAGGTAGGGGCTAGGGGTGCTGACAGAGAAAGGGACACACATTCCCCTCTCAGATTTCCAATTTCATAGGTGAGAGTGATGGAGAGGAGAAAGAACTTGAGGAGGAAAGACTTTCAGCCAGCTTCTGAGGTGTCTGGGGAGCTAAATACAGCTGTCCACCTCCATATGTAAGTCTGAAGCTTGGGAAAAAAATCTGGGCCAGAGATACGATTCAGGAGTCATTGGTATATTGATGATAATTGATATAATGAGAATGGATTAGAGCAACCAGGCGAGAGGGTGCACAGAATGAGAAAAATACTTTGCTTAAGATGAAAAGAATGTCCAAATTTAACTGGTAAGCAGCAGGGGTCCCCTAAAGCAAACTAAGAAGGAATTGTCTGTAAAGTGTCATGACAACCGAGAGAGTAAGGTGTCCAGGAAGCCGACAGGACAGAGAGCTTGATGAGGGAGTGACAAGTGGCAGAAGGATCCAGAAAGGAGTGAGAAAGAAAAGCCCGATGCATTTGGTGATTAAAAGACATAGGGGCTCTCAGTGAGAACAACTCCAGCAGAATGGAGGAAGTGCATGCGCAGTGAAGTGGAGAAAATAGTATTTTATTGGGAGGGAGGGAGGCTGTGCGTTAGAGGGCGAGACAGGGAAGGGAAAGCTGAAGGCAGGTGTGATAAATTCTACATACTTGCTCTTTTCTATTGCCTGAAAATGGACAAAGGTGGGCTCCTTTTTTTTTTTTTTTATTTACTGGCATGAGTCTATCAAAGGTCGATTTCAACTGACTCACAGCTGGGAGAATTGACAGATCACACTAAGAAGAAAATAACTTGGTCTCTCAGACAGGGGGGGCCCTCTAAGCCCCATTCCCCTGGTCTGTGGTGTTACATCTGTCAGGTTTTAAAACAGTCATTCAGCCTCTTTGTTGATCCATTTCCTTAGCCGTGGAATGGGAAAATAATTCCCTTTTAATTGGATCCTGAAGTGCTCAGGGCCTTTCAGGCTGCCCAGGATTCCGCCGTGTTTAGAGACAATATACAAGCTCAGAAGTTTCCCAGCACTTTGCCCTAAGACTGAGAAAGCCACTTCTGTCTTCACATATAATCCACAACCCAAATGCTTAAGATATAAATTTCTTTTTGTGAGTTTATTGGGCTTCAGACGCGGAGCCGTCTCCCCGTGTCCTCCACAGGCAACTTCAAGTGGACAAGGGAGGACACGATCCAGAGAGTCCAGCTCTCGGCTCAGCCTTGGCTTCAGTCTGTTCATTTGTTCGAGCAGAAAAACTTTCTAAAACTAAATTCCTATGGCATAGGAGAAGGCCTCCAGTTTATTAGATCTGTGCAGGTTCATTGGAATTCTGTTGCTTTCCTCTTAAATTTCAGCCTCTACCAATTTGGCGTCCCCCAGGAGCTGTTGTAGGCAGCCATACATCCTCTCTTGTAAATAAGCCCCAACTGTCTGCTGGAAAATTCCACTTGCCTATGCAGCCATCTTGCACCTACCACCAAAGACATCAACCTCCCCCCGACACTGGCTCCTGCCCAGACTCTATTTCTGTCAGATGACATCATTCTCCCTATCACTCTGGCTGCAGTGTTTAGCACCACCTCTGTGCCCTCACTCTCCTTGGTCTCTTGTATCTGTTCCCCAAGTCAGAAAATTTTTCCATTGAAATGCTTGGCCCATCTGTGTCACCTAGCTTCCAGTTTCTGCACGCTTCCCAAGTGCCAGCAACCATGCTGAGAGCTTTACCAACTCACCTCGCCTACTCCTCATCATGACCCTTGGAAGAGGTGGATGGAATTTCTCCTCGTTCTGCCCAAGAGAAAAACTGTGCTTCAGATGACTAAATGGACTGTTGTGGACTCAATATTTATGGCCCCCACACATTCACATATTGAAACCCTAGCACCCAGTGTGACTATATTTGGAAATGGGTCTGTGAGGAGGTGATGAGGTTAAATGAGGTCATCAGGGTGTAGCCCTTGTCCAATAAGGTCGGTGCCCTTGTAACAAGAAATAGAGATGCCAGAGCTCATTTGCTCTACTATGTGAGAACACGGAAGGAAGGTGGCCCTCTGTAAGCATGAAGAGGGTCCTTACCAGGAAGATCAACTGGCACCTTCATCTTGGACTTAATCCAGCCCCCAAATTGTGAGGAAATCTATTTCTATTGTTTAAACCCAGACAATGGTGTTTCGTTATGGCAGCCCAAGCGGACTAAGACCAGGACTGCGTCCAACCTACTACCATGGGACACAGTTAGGATCCAAACCCAGGACAACTTCTCTCCAGAAAGCATGTCCTGAGCTACTGTACAGCACAGGCTTCCAGGCCAGCTCTTCCACCCAGGACCCGTGGCCTTGCAGGGGAAGCTCCATAACAGCTCCTCAGTGACCCCCTTGCTTCACGTCTTCCGTGGCCTCCTCCAGTTAACCTGTGCATGTCAGATTTATTTTTCTTAAATAGCACTCAGGTCCGAGCAGTCCTCTGATCAAAGCTCTCCATGGCTCCCTGCTGGCTATAAGATCAGGTTCAATCTCTCTAACGAGGCATCCAACTTCTTTTGAGTCTGTCTCTGGCCTTTTTATCCAGTCCCAACCCCCCTCACTGCCTATCCCTAAGGCATGCACTTCTGCTTATCAAAGTGTCGTATGTTATTTGTTGTGAGTTCCAGTGAGTGAAGGGCTATGTCAGTTTCATAGCTGTAGGACCAGTGTCTGGCACATAATAAGTGCTCAGTCAATAGTTGTTGAATGACTGAATGAACTGGCACATGTCTCTCACCTGGCTTGAATGTACTGTCAATCCATCCTTCCATCTGCAGCAATCAGGACTAAGCCCAGATCCACCTCAACTCCAGTGGCTTTTCCTCTACAGCCAACTTACCCCCCATGATCTTGCCCTCTCCAAGCCTCTCCTCAAGAACTTTCTATCTCTATAACTCACTTGACACATGTTATCTACCTGCATGAAACAACATGGTTACCCATGCTCAGGAATGTTCATCTCTGCATGGTCTGCAATAGCAAAACCATCAGTAACCACCTCTGGCAGAGGCTGCCCAATGGCTCTCCAAGTCTCCTCAATCCTTTCTTATTATACAAACTCTCATCTTTAGCTGGGCCTGTTGCTACCCAGGCAAAACAACAACAAAAGAAACACTTGTCTTATCCTACTTTGCAGCTAATTATGGCCTTCGGTCTAAACTTTGGTCAATGGAATGAAGTAGAAGGAAAACTGTGTGTACAATCTCTGGGAGGTGTCCTGAGAGGCATTGCTTTTCCTCTCCATTCTCAGTCCCACTGCCTGGAATTCAGATGTGATACTGTAACTCTAGCAACCATGATGGATCACAAGGATGAGGACACGACAGGGTAGTGAGCTGGAAAGAGCCTGGGTATTTGCCAGTGTCATGACACTGCCATTGAATCCTTGTGCTGCCTGCTTCTGGACCCCTCTTTCGAGAGAGAGGAATGTACCCCATTCTTGTTTGAAATCATTGCTATTTAGGCTTCTCCACTAACACAGCCAAGCTGGCACACACTGTGTGCAAATGCCCACCAATAAAGAAATCTGGGGGGGTGGAATGTTGATATGAAGATAAACGAACCAGCTCTATCTGCTCACCTACCTCTCTATTTGAGATAAAATGCATTATGATATTTTTAAGTAAAATGGGATCATGTATTACATGTATAATAATAAATGACAAAAAATTTTAATCATAATAATTGCTAATTTTTTTCTGTCCTATATAGCACTTGCCTCAAAAATCTTTCCAACTTATTGGGGTAGAGATAAAAACTTTCATTTGTGTATGTATCCACCACCCTCCCTAGACTATAACAGGTGCTAATATTTGATTGGCTAAAATTATGGAACTTTGTCAAACCCTGGCTATGTAGAGAAAACCATTGGTCAATGCAGGAGAAGGGGTGTGGACTTAAGAAAGTTGTTAAGGATAAGTGATGTCATTTTTTTATGTGTTACATTTTTAAAGTTTGCTCACTTTTTTATTATCAGACCTAATATAGGAGATTTTATATTCAATTAAATATTAACACCATCAACTTGTCTTCTATCCCCTATCCACCCTCCATCAAATTTAATTTACTATTAAGCTTAAAAAATAAGCTTAAAAAATAAGCATTTTTGAACTTTTAAAATGTGGGTGATAAAGATCAACATCAAGAGAAACAGAAGAAAGCAAAACACAGATATCAAAAGGAGTAAAATGGCACTTCTTTATAATACATGGTTCCAGAGACAAAATTAATATTCACGACACCTTTCCCAGGTTCAAACTTACTCCTACCCTATGTATTTAGAAGTTATGTTCCAGAAGACAAGATTCTTTTCATCAGCTGTGAAAATCCATCCTAAGTTCAAGGTCTTCACTAGAATGCTTTGTCTGGGGCTCATCTAGAGGTGTTACAGCATAGCATAGGAGTTTATTAGAAAGACCAGCTCTTGTTTATTTCATAATTATGCACTTGACATTTGGAAACTCCAGCTTGTTACTAATCGCTTAATTAGGCACCCCAAAGTTCATAAAAAATCATAGGTTTAACTTCAACTTAAAAGAGCCTTTAGCACCCTTTGCTCTAAAATTCGATCTCATCCCCTTTACGTGCAATTACAGCCCCAACAATGATTGCTAAAGATAATCGACCTCATTTAAAGGCAAGAAATCTAAACATGCAATGGCCCAACTTTTTTTTTTTTTAAATCTGTGTATCCACAGAAAGGAGGTGTGGAACAGATAAATCAATAATGGGGTGGAGGAACTTAATCATTGACTTTACTTTTAGCAAATCATTAAATAAAGCTTGCATTAATGGAGATTTACATAACTAGTCTGAATGGTGGGTGACCTTCAGGAAAACTGCTACTAAGACAAAGCTTTTGCATATTCCTTTAAGAGATGCTTGACAAGGGAATGATTCTCAGTAATATACCTTTATTATTGTAAGTTTCACTGAGATCACCAGGAATTTTTCTGAACTGTACATATATCTTAGCTAGAACCAACAGTAAATTTGATGAATTTGGGGAGTTTACAAACACACATATACACAACACCCAAAACAATTATGTCCGAGTGCAAACCAGAAAACATTATTTTCTCGTGAGCAGTCAATAATATTCAGAGAAAAATGAGGATGATTTTAATCGTGAAAGCACTTTTGATAACAAAGGCTACCATATAAAGATGGAATATTACTCCACATTAATATTTCCCAGAAATGAGTTTAAAACTCTGGTTTATCAATGTGCATCACCAAAAAGAGAGAATTCTGTGGTCAAAAGAACATGAAATAAAATGCCAACTACCTGCTCTCAAAGACCTTCAGGTTAGCATGTAACATGTTATAATCATATTAAAGGTTCTAAAAAAGGTCCCAAAATAAGGCAACCTTTGTAAATATAACCAGATTCTTTTTCCCCAAACTTATATTACCATTCCATTTTGAGAAATCATGCTCCAAATTAAGAGTCTAAGGAGGGATTTTTCACTTGGCATTATAGTTTTCAACTGAATGCATTTTATTATGAAGTTCTTCTACTGAATATTTGCTGTGGTTAAAGCACCCTAGGGAATAAGAGGTGAGTGAAGGAGGATCTTTGATCTCTAGAAGCTTACACTGGAATAGAAAATCTAACATGCAAACCCCAAGCTAAAATATATCATGGCAAGTGGTATGTGTAGGCCACAGGTGCCATAGTCAGGTTAAACAGGGAAGGTTTCAGAGCTGTGACATTTCAAACTGAATCTTAATGAATTGAATTTCATCTGGGAAGAAGTGGAGTTTGGAAATACAAGACACAATGATGAGGGGGCAGAAAAACTTGAGATGTACAGAGGGATGATGAATCCACTAATTGGCTTGGGCAGAGCTTTCAGGCAAGGGGCCTTTAGGCTAAACGCTGGAAAGTTTATCCGCAGTTTCAAAGCAGAGGACAGGTTATGAGGGTGCTGGGATTCAAGACTATGAAAGGTGGACTCTATGAGGCAGGCCGTGTATAGCACAGAAGGAATTGAGGGGTAACATGATTAAAGCTCTGCGGAACGGTTTGCCATGCAGCTCTTGGTAGAGACATGAAGTCGCCCCGGAGGGCTTTCATCCTATGCTGGATCACAGTAATATATAATTTAAGATCTTAAGCAAATTCATGTTTTGAAGGTTCATAAAGTGCACATTTTATCAGAAATGTTCACACCCAAGCAACCAAGAAACTAGAAAATTATGGTTTTGGAATAACAGAGAGGGTGATAAAATCTCCACTGCCTTTCATAAATCCAATGTGACGGCCACACAAATGAGTAACCATGAAATATCACCTTGGGCATTCCCACGCCCACCTGGGGTGGTGACCATGGAACGGTCCTGCTAAACCGAAGAGACCCGTTTCACCATGTTTCCTTGTATTGGTTACAGTAGGCTACCTCTCTCCCCACAAAGACACATGCTCTTAATAAGCTACATGGAGCAAGTATCACATGCAAGGAACCTGTGTGCCAACAACCCAGCACTGCTGAATACTTAAAGACCAAATAGAAAACCTGCAGCTTGATTTTTTAATCGTAGGGATTGCTGGCTTCAGAGAATGGTTTTGCTGCCATAATTGCTTTCACCTCTATCAGAGGAGTTTAGGTGACTAGCACAGAATTACGCTCCATGGGAGGTACAAAAGGTTGAACTGAGACATGGAGAACTTTTCAAATAATTATAATGAAATATAGGTAGTCTGTGTCCACAGGATGGCTCTCCTCCTACATGGGCTATTTTATTGGGAAATAAAATTATTTTAGCTTCGAAAAACTCTATGAAGTTTCAAAATATGGATCACAGAATCAAAGTCCTAATTAATTAAACTGGATGGTATAAACAGAGATGTTAATTTACCTAAGTAACTGAAGATCACTAAGATCACTTTTTTCCTCTTCATCCTTTCTGCTTAAAATCTTCCTGAAAAGAAGTTAATCCATATTCCTGCCTAATTGAGTGGATCATCTTTTTCCATGATTCCCAAAGAGACACACCAATGCTGGACCAACTATATCTGAGTCAGTGGCAAGCTCCTGAGAAATGCAGCCTGCTGCTGCCCCCACCTTCATGCTGCTTCTGATTCTATTTGGGTCTAAGTGAGGTTTCGGAGGTTTTTTTTCTTTTTTCTTAAGTCATCCATTTAATGTCTATGCATCTTAATCCAGGTCTTGGAAACCATTTATCCAGATGATAATTGTATGTTTCTTGTTGGAATCAAAACTCAGTCAGGACGAGGTAGATACCAAACCTCATTTCTTTTTCTTCCTGGGCACAGAGTTGTACTGCATGTCCTAGCCTCCAGGCGAGGGCCTCTGGCTGGGTCCTGGCCTTGGAAGGTGTACTTTGAAAGCTGTGTGCATTCAATTCTGGCCCCACCACCTTCCCAGGGAATCTTCCAGGTTGGCTGCTTTCCTTTGACCCTCAGGTTCCTGTGACTCAGGGAAAAACAGTGAGATCTAGAGGAACCCTGGGAACTAGGGAATCTTCCAGGTTGGCTGCTTTCCTTTGACCCTCAGGTTCCTGTGACTCAGGGAAAAACAGTGAGATCTAGAGGAACCCTGAGTGTGTGGAGCAGAACAAAAACCACCTGTGACCCCCACGGGATTGTGAGGTGCACAAAAATAAATTTATTGTGTTGAGGTCCTGAGATGCAAGGGATGATTTGTCAGCCATGCCCTCCCCCTGCGTCATACAACCCCCTTAACGTTTTAGTGAACTTTGCAACTGATTAAGCATAAAAAAAATCATAAAGAGATATATGCATATTTTAACATCTAACTACAAGGCACAGGACCATAGGCCATAGTTAACCTTTAAAAGAAATCCTGATATGAGCTTATTTTTCCGTGGCTTTCTCTTCCTCTAAAAGTAAAGTGGGGGTTGGGGAGAATCTGGCTAATTGAGAGCTTCAGGTGATAAGATTTCAATTTAATAAGCTTTTGTAACAGTAACAAATAAAAATGAAATACAGCAACTAATAAACCTGAATTTTCAAAGTCCAAATGGATACGATATAAAAGGCTGTGAAAATTTAAGACTTAATAGAATCACACAACCCAAAGAGTATTCAAAAGGTCATGATATTTATTTACTTTTGAAAAAATCTGTAGGAAGAAATTCTACCACTGAGCTCATCATTGTCATTACTTTGGAGGCGGTTTTACAGTATAATGTTAAGAGGGCAAGGTTAGGAGTCAGACAGAGCTGGTCTGAATCCCAACCCTTCTGCTTCCCAGCTGAGAAATCCTAAAATAAACTCTACAGCTGCACCTTCCTCATCTGCACCATGGTGATGAGGCTGCCAACTTCACTTGGGCTGTTCTGAGATTTCAGTGGACTCTAAGGCAATATGTAGCACATTGAAAATATCTGATATATGCTCAGATTGATTTTAACATAGAAGTTAGTTGCATCAGGACTTCCTTTTTAGGATAACCAGTTACTGACTACATATATAAGGAATATCTTGAGAACTTAGAGGCCATAACTAGCTCATTTATTCCCCCAAAAGATAAGCACGCTGGTGTTGGCTACACTTGAGATTCTGTATAGGTTTAACCTTGTCCTTGCAAAGCAACTAGCAAGCATTCTAATGTCTATGCATCTTAATCCTTTTTCTGCCCGTCATGAAGATGCCTGATCTTGAGTAAGGGTCACTGGTGTTCAAAGCCCTCCCTGTTCATGGGTGTTGAGCTAGGCTAACTGTCATGGTCCAATCTGAGCAAGCTTGAGCCTTGGTGCCCTTCAGATCATCACCCCATCTCCAAAATGCCTCTTGGACAAGAGCAGAGGTCACCTGTCAGGTGCATTGCCGGACCCTCCCTGGCTGGCTGGAGACAGTGGTGGGAGCCTTGCCACCTCTTCTGATAAGTCTCTGAGGAGATACAATGCCTTCCCCAGTTTTCTAAGTTTTAGTCTGAAAATTGAATTCAGGAACTTGTCAACTCTGACAGCTGAGCTTTAAAATTCAGTTCAAAGACAATCTGCTTGTACTTTATAAAAATCCATCTTCTGACTTCAGAGCAGTAGGATTTTTCAAAATCTTCACTAGGTAGGGAATGAAAAACTTTAGTTTTTCTTCTTTCCAATTAAATTTGGGGGGAAAATCATTGCAATTTTTTTTTTCCTCTTCCTATACCAGTTCTTCTCCCCTAAACTGCCTCTTTCAGCAAACGGAACTTAGTCCCACTTTTCAAAATGCAAGGCTGAGACTCATGTGGAATGAGGCCCCTTCTCATCAGTAAACAGTGAGGACGAAAATAGATTCAGAGGGGACTAATCACAAACCAACACTGTTCAAGTGACAGGATCCATGACATGGGAGATCTTAAAAATAATAATAAGCAGAGCCTATGAAAGAAATCACTCCATTCCCCAATGTTCCAAGAGTCTCCCCGGCACAGAGCCCTCGTCGTCGGAGGTTATATTGAGAGGTAAAATTACCAGGACTCAAAGGGATAGGTCAAAACCCTAAACATGGCAGGAAACCAAAGGTAAAACCACGATCCAGTGACAGATGGCAAAGGCCTGTCAATGCCGGGGAAATTACACGGTGAAGTTCGTTTCTGACATTTCATTCACACAAGAATAACAGGACCCTGAAGTTAAACAATGACATTCCGAAAGGAAACACCTCAGCGAATGACACTTCTTGCATAGTTCAGCCTCAGGGGCATACACCCAAACCAGAATCTCATATTGCTCAGGTATGGGGGGGCGGGGGGTGGGCAGTAAGGGAAGAAGGCAATGGGGGGAGACAGCAGAGCAGGGGAGAGGAAGGGGGCTGATGGCTAAGCAGAGGGAGGAGGGGGGAGAAGGGTGACAGTTCATTTCTGCTTCTTCCCGAAGGACTTGAGCCTTCACTTCATAGATTTTTTTTAAGTGACATTTGAAAGGTGCTGCAATCATCCATTCATTTGGGTTCTGTTTGGCCTTTAAATGTAATATTTCAACTGAGAGTTCAAGCTGGGGTGCGGAGGAGGGGGGCGATGAGACGTTTTCATGAAAAATAGCCATGCCAGATGCTTCCTATTGTCAAGAAGACCCTGTTGAAGGCAGGAAGCACTAAAATGAGCCACTCACCATTCAAGCGCAGGAGCACAAGCCCAACGCTGGCCTGCTCCATTCTTCCGAGCAGGAAGATATCAAAGGGAAGCAATACCGTGATTCCAAAAAAACCCAGTGTATTGTGTGTGTATGGTGGTGGGGGGAGGGTGTTTCCATTGTACCAACCCTGGAAATGAAAGAAAATGTGTAATGATTGAGAACTCAAGAAAAACAGAGCCATATTAAATTCCTAAGGCAAGCTCTTAAGTTTTACTTGCTAATTTCTGTCACTTTGCCTTCATTTCATGATCGTTAACTATTATTATTAAATTTAATCTCAGGGCTGTCACCGAGGTTGGTGGAAAATGGCTTCAACGATGCATTTTAATTATCACTGATATACTTTATTAGGAATCAAATCCTAAACTATAAAAGGAATCACAGCATAACAAAACACGGACGTACACACATCCCCTTACACCATCAAAAACTTCACTTTTCTTTTCTTTTGCTTTAGATAGTATGCAAAACTGCTTCCAATTCCAGGCAACACTGAATGGTCCAGCTCCCCCGCACCCAGCACACACAAAACTATTTCAAAAAGGTGATTAAAAACAATATCTTATTTTCCAACCCTCCTTCCCACTTAAAAAACATCAAGCTGAAGAGACTGAGTTTCCCCCTGTGAATCTCAGAAACACAAAACAGGATGTTTAATTTGTTTAAGTTTCCACAGCAATTTACCGGAGACAAAAATAAAATACCATGGCATTTTGCTGGCATCTTCAAAATAAAAGAAAAAAGAAATCTTCTCTTGGAAGCACAATGAACCTCATGAGATCTCAGACACGAATCGGCTATTTGTATGCTCACATATTTTTATGATTTTGTTCACTGAAGAACAGTTTAACATATTCCAACCCATGCACTTGGTGCAAGAGGAGCTTCCAACAAAACAGGTCTTTTTATGAGCAGCCCCCAAGGTCTCCAGCAGCTTGACAGACTCAAGCAACCACCCACGGTTCCCATTCCAGCCTCAGCAATCAAAAGACTCTGTTCACTGGATCGTTTTAGTTTGAGAAAAGTTTCTCCTGTTTAATGGAGTAGAGACCAACCTCAGCGACAGCACTGAGATTAAAAATCTTTAAAGGAAACTTCTATGCCTGTGCTGCTCTCTATACTTTCATTATTTTTAAATGAAGCTTGAAATAAGAAGAATGTGTTTTTTTTTAAAAAAAAAAAAAGACAAGAAATTATTTATCCACAGTCCCTGGTTTAGAGATTTGTGCGTCACAGTCCAAGGAGGTCAAAGGCAGGCATGGTTTAAAGGATGATAGTCACTTTTTTTTTTCACCTTAAACTTCAAAGTGTGCACTTGATCTGTTACCATTGATGACCTCTCATGCTAGAGAAGTTTTCATTTTCCTGGTTTTGAGGGAGAGCTCAGGCAATCTGTTGGTTTATCAATTCTCTTTTGCAATGGTAGCTTGGCTATGGTCCATGGAGGTCAGGACAAGAAACCTCAAACATATAGAGTTTTCTTTACAGTTTCTTACTCTACCCTGACGGTCCACCAGCAGCTAGATACTTAATAAGCATAAATGGGATTTATAAGGCACTACATATCAATAAACTGCCATTGACACAAGGTGTTGATAAACTGTCAACTATTCCCCACTGGAGTTCTTTGCAAGTAACAAAAAATTACTCTAACTCAAAGAGCAAAAGACTTTATCAAAAGGGAATAGCAGAGCTCACAGACTGATAAAAAAAAAAGACTGGAGATCCTGATAAAGAAAATGGTGGGAACCAAGAAAGGTTTGAGGAGGTCTAGTTAGCAGAAACAACTGGAAACTTGTAAACAGGCATTGCTACTGGAATAATGCATTGCAGTCATTTTTTTTTTTTAAGTTTGAAGTTTCAGACTCCAAAGAAAAAGTCTTTTTGGCTTAGATCAGGGTTTCTCAACCTCAGCATTACTGACTGACAATTTGGGCCAGATAATGGGGATGACAGGTGCTGCTGTCCTGTGCACTGTAGGGTGTTCGGCAGCACCTCTGACCTCTACGCATTAGGTGCCAGCAGCATTCCTGCTAGTCAAGTCAAAATGTGTCTAGATGTTTCCAAATGTCTCCTAGTAGGCAAAAATCACTCCCTAGTGAGCAGCACTGGCTTAGATTTGAACATAAAACAGCAAACTCATGGCTTAGGAAAGGCCAGGTGACTTGAGACTCAATCCTATAAGACAAAGAGAAGGTACCTAAGTTTCCAGAAAGGAAACTGGGTTTCTCTTTCCAAAAGATATGCTATGCATTTCAACATTAGTAAGCAGAAAAAACAAAGATTAAGTTTTGCAGTTCATGTATTCAGGGAACAAGGTTTTTAGAAAATGGAATTTAAGAAATTTTTGAAAACAGACTGTAGAAAAAGCAATCCATCAATATGCCATACTAGTCCTTCATAAAGCTCTGATGATGGGCATTAGTGTGCTGGAAAAGCACAGTCCTGATAAGGTAGTATTTTTCTATTTTTATTCAAATTCCCCATGTTTCCTTCTCTGCTTTTAAATCCTGTCAGATCTTTTTCCAACTCTGGGTATCTATAGACTCATGGTAATTGACATGGCTAATTTAAGGGAAACTGATTCCAAATCCCAAAGAACACCCATTGCATCTCTCTATTAATTAGTCATCTAACTCTGTTGGTTCCAACATGGTGCTAATGAGACCAAAGACATGAATCCAATCCTCATGCCATATGGGCTCGTTCAACAGCCAGCCTGGAGCCTCACTCCAGCCAGCCAACTGATAAATGTATATGGCTACTGGTGGGGAGGGGTGCAGAAGACTACAGATGTGTCCAGATGAGTCCAGATCTACCTCCCCCGGTACACTCTCCCAGGAAAGGGGCCGTTCTTGTATTCCCAAAGTGTCCAGAGCACAGACATAGAATGCATCTTTCCCCTTCCCCTCTCCAGCTCATACCTGCTCTCTTTACTTCCCTTCTCTTCTGCTCATTAACATTTCTTAAAAAGTGGAGTGCAGAAATTCATCTTCAATCTACACTGACGTTAAATTTCCTGATCCTACCATCAGTAGCAAGACTGGGCCTGTCTCTTCTTCCATTATTATTTCTGACAGCCCCACAGAAATCACTTAATATTCATTTTAGCCTCCTTTTTCAGACAGTCTTAAAAATCAATTTCAAAATTTTTCTTCTTGATCCTGTCATTTAGCACTGAAATGGCCCAAACTGATTACTTGGGACATTAATGTTTCTCCCTTCTCCCTCCAGGATGTCAGCTTCATTTTGTGAATCTGTTCTGGTCTGATTTAAGCTGGCTTTCATTTCAGGGTTGTTGTTTTTCACGGAGAAACATGATTTTTTTTTAAGCTATATTTGTAGAACAACTTTCAATTATCCTTTAAAAAAAAAACACAGCAGTAAAGAATAGGCAAAATAATTTGGCTAAGAGAAAAGTCAGATTTAATGGGCGCACAAAAGAAAAAAGAAAGGACTTAAAATTGCAATTCCTCTAAAATCTTCAAGAGTGCCACTTCAAAGCCTCTACTTCATAAACAGTAAATTAGTAACAGTAACATCGTCTTATTTATTATTAATAAAAAGCAGAAGCTAAAATAGTCCTTCATTGATAAGACACAGAAAGCTACAAGGAAGCCAAGAACAGGAAGAAAAAAGGTCTGAAAGGGAAGAAAAGGGACCGGCAGCTTTACATAAAGAAGAAATCCAGTCCTTTGTCTCTGCTGCTATTCTCTGAACGGTCTAGAGAGTTCCGTTCATGGTTATTGAGGCTGCCCTTCTTCCTTGCTACTGTTTTGCTTTATCAGGCTGTTTTTAATTCTCCCAAGTAGCATTATTAGAGAACTGGAGAAGTTGAAAACCACCAGGAGGACCAAGGAGGGCAGGGACTGAAGTAAATGAAAGGTCCCCAGATCACCATGCACCACAATGGTACAGTTCTGGCTTTCAGGTTCTAATGGCATTTCCTGCTCAGCCTGTGTTGTCTCTTCTTAGTGGGCAGAGGGTGGTTTTAAAAGTAAATAGACTGCTACAGACTGGACATTGAAAGAGCACTCTGGACTACCAGAACACTCTTCTAGCTTGATAACTGCCACTGATTTTTGCCCTAAGAATCACTCCGCTACATTTACAATTGCTCCAGCTCGTCGTTTATATTATCACAGTGTCCTGATGGGCCTCTCTCATGGTGACTGGCTTACCTGAAAAAGAAAATATCTGCTAAAACCATGAGGGGAACAAAAGCCATCAGGGTGAACTGTGAGACTGAAAACAATGAGATTTTTTTCTTATAGGATCAAAGAGTCAAAAACCATTCTTTCTGGGACTGTGGAACATCAAACATTGGGACTTAAAAGTGTCACCTTAGGACTTAACAAACACTAGAATGTGCACCCAGACCCAAACCACTTTCCAAGGCTGAAGATAAAGTGTCTAAACCCATCCACATCACAGCAAATGCAATCAAACATATTCTGAGAAGGCACGGTGTGGTCTAGGGATAGCACCCCCTCTATCTTTTCTGCCTGCCAAATGTGTGGCCTTTCTGGGGGAGCAAATGTCCTTCCAGTGCCACCAGGAGGCCCCTTACCACGCAACCCAATGGTACAGTTCTGGCTTTCAGGTTCTAATGGCATCAAGTCAGTCTACAACTACAGTGGACTCCAAACATCACATGTAACCAAGAGGAGCTATTGTTGACTGTGACTATGATTTGGACATTTATTGAATATCAATAATGCATTGCACTCCATCTGCAACACAGAATTGGATGCTGCTCCTGACAGGATTGATTCGTTAGTCTATGTAGATATACAGGCAACCAGGGGACGCCTTGACAAGAAGTTGGGGAAAACAGGAACTTTTTAGATTACTCATCTTTTTAATAAATGAATCATCTATAGAGACTGTGCTGTAGCTGTATGACAGGTCCTGAGGTAAGTCAGACAGTGAGAACTTATTCTCCAATAAGTTCTGCCAGACTTCAGGTAAAGCTGATAGAAGAACATCCTGACTTTTTGAAATTAGGTTGATATTCACTTTACCCAAGTTCCATTTATTTTTACTAAGGAATTAACTTCTCAATTCTTGCAAGTAGCATTGCTCTTTGAATGCATTTCTAATTGGATTGGAATTATAAACATTGTAAACCAGATTCAACAACCAAAGACAGAATATCTGAACCTCCCAGTGTCCTTAGTATAACAAACAGCACGCCTAAGTAATATGACCCTGGACTGGGATGACACACCCTTTATCTAATGATGCAAGGATTTCAACTTATTGGTCTTCATCTCACATTTCCTTAGGATGCATCAGCATTTGTAAGGCCATCTTTGATTCTACTAAAATAAGCAAAATAGTAGCTCACTGCAAAAATCACATGGCATTTTCATTGGCAGACAACTTTAGAGGTCACCTAATAAAGCCTTCCTGCATAGTCGGACACATCCCTGATGGCCTGTGCTTAAGCACATCCATTGATCAGAGATGACCGAGTCTCAAAGTTCTTGCATGTCCCTCCTTGCATACCAACTTCAGTGGTACAGAATCTCCTATTAAACTATTAACAAATGATATATGAATGGAGGCAAGAGTAAAAAGGAGAGCATATTCCAGCCATCTCTGTTCTACTGAAGCATTTGATTTCCAGACCCTCCCATTTCAGATATTCTCTGACTCTGCCCTCATTTGAATTCTTTCCATGACACACTATTCCCAGGTTTAGTCTCTATTTGAAAAGAATGATAGCACCAAAAATCCAAATATTTATGATAAATTCCATGTAAATCACCTATCAGATGACAACCACACATCCATTCACCTAAATCAGGGCATTTCATGAGCCTCATGGAGGAAAGTACTTCGAATTTCATGAATGTCTTAAAATTTCAAGAGTCTGCCATTCTCTAACTGGTCAACAATTCCAAAGGAGAACAACTCACTAACCACTATATGTGGAAGGTCATTTTGGTTTCATACATGGCTAGTTACTATAATGGCATAAAGAAAAAATATCTCAGACGTGGTTCTTTGCCATCAAAGATCTTCTATTGTCTCAATGGAGAGACAAGACTAATACACAGGCCAACAAATAAGCTAACCTCTAATTTTTTGAATCAAAATAGAAGAGGGTTAAATTTGTGGATTTGATACTTCAGTTCCATACCCATTAGCCCTGAATGGCTTATCTGGGGTTCAACTTGACTTCAGGGATATTCAAGCCCTCTCCTGATTCTTCCACATGTTTATCAACACCATTTCCTAAGCATGGTTTCTTACAGAACACTCCGTACTAATACTAATACTAATACTAATTTACAATTTCAATTTAGAAATGTTCCATTTTGGTGGCTGCTGTATCTCTTTTCCACTTCATAAGATGCAAACTTGAAAGTTCAACACTTCTAACACCTATCCTATATTATCAGAATTTTCCAGGCCAACATAGAAATAAGACTCCCAAACCTAAAATACTTTTTTGCCCCTTTTTCCCAAATAGATGTTAAGCAGTTTTAAATACTTAAGAACAGTCCCTTTCACACATTGTTGCCAGTTTCTTTGTTTGTAATGTTAACAACAAAAACAACAACAAAAAGTAACAGGAAAAGAATAGCCCAAAGTGAGCAGCAAGCAAAAGCTTACAAGAAAATACAGAAAAGAAATATATGTAAATCGCTTGCTGGAATCCTTATTTCTTCCTCTGCTTAAATTTCAGCCTTACACTATTCAATTTCACACTAAACACAGCAGAGATAGCTGAGACAAAGGAGGGAGAGAGTGAATCATTTAATGTACATTCTAGAAGAAAATAATGCCATTCTTTTCTGTGCAAATTCATGTCAACTTTCCCTCCTCTGCAGATAAATAAAAGCATTTTTAGATAAATAGTCACCATAAATTTTGATGTTGCAAATATAAATCCCTCCAATGTTTTGTGTAGCTTCAGGAGTAAAAAGCTTCCAAGGCATTTATTCCGAACATAATACCATACTCTATAAGAATATATTGAGAACTAAACCCAAAATAATATTTTATGGAAGATACGGCACATTTTACTTTTTTAGGAGACCCAAGACCTTGAATGCAATCTCTTGGGAATACAAAGTCAAGCATATAAACTTTTTAAAATGTGTTTTAAAAATTAAAGGGTGCTTCTTGACCATGTTTGTAGTTATTTTAAAAATTAAAATGTATTTATATATAATGCTAAATACTTGTGAGAATGTACTACCATAACATCTAAAGGAACATTAAAATAATTTATATAAAAATATTTAAGTTCCCATCCCAGGAATCACAATCACAGACTACAGAGCCCCTTACTCAAGAGCTTGGGCAAACTGAAGGAATTTAAAAAAAAAAAAAAAAAAAAATTTTTTTTTTTGAGACAGCTGTGCCCTCTGGAGGTAGCACTTGGGAATTAAGTAAATCTCCCCTAAACCAATAACAATGACTTTCCTAAGGAATTGAACGCACACTTGGAAATGCAAAGAGGACTTAGAAGTTTTCAGTCATGTTTCTTTGTGTGGAATCACTTTTCAATGAATACTAATTTGCAATTTCAATTTAGAAGTGTTCAAATGGGTGTGAAACATTTTGGTAGAAGGGATTAAACATTTGTGTTCAATACCTGGAATACAATGATTAGGAACACCTGAATGTTATGAGAGGGAATGGTGGTTCCCAAATATCCTTCAGACCCATAAGGAAGGGCAGGGTGGGTGACCTTGCTTCTTCCTATTACACTTCCCAGTGCTCTCCAAGAGAACAGAGCCAGCCAGCCAGCCGGCCTAGCAAATGCATTTGCCCTGTCGTTTTGGAAAAATTCATCACTTCTCCTTTATTTTTCTGACTTTCTATGCTTGATTCCTACTAAATGGAGATAAATTTCCCCATCAAGAGAAGATATTATTCCAGCGGGAAAACTGTAAGATGAGCATGTCTTTGTCGCAGTTTTAGAGACAGAAATGAATTAAGTTGGCCTGTGTGGAAGGAAGGAAGGAAGGAAGGAAGGAAGGAAGGAAGGAAGGAAGGAAGGAAGGAAGGAAGGAAGGAGGGAGGGAGGGAAGGAGGGAGGGAAGGAAAGGGGGAGGGAAGGAGGGAGGGAAGGAAGGAAAGAAGGGAGGGAAGGAGGGAGGGAAGGAAGGAAAGAAGGGAGGGGGGAGGGAAGCAAAGAAGGGAGGGAAGGAAGGAGGGAGGGAGGGAAGGAAGGAAGGAAGGAAGAGAGGGAAGGAAGGAAAGAAGGGAAGGGGGAAGGAAGAGGGAAGGAAGGAAAGAAGGGAGGGGGAGGGAAGGAAGGGAGGGGGAGGGAAGGAAGGGAGGGGGAGGGAAGGAAGGAAGGGAGGGAAGGAAGGAAGGAGGGAAGGAAGGAAGGAAGGAAGGAAGGAGAAAGAAAGGAAGGAAGGAAGGAAATAATTATGGGAGGAGGAGCAGAAAAAAAAAAAAAAATCAATCCCCAAACTTGGTCCTTAGTTGATATTAAAACCCAGCAAAGCTGCCACTTAGAGAGAATGAAAACATTCTAATTGCCTTTGCCCTGGTTGTGAGGGAATGTTGTTTGTGTCTTTTTAGAACAAAGTGAGTAAGAAACTAAAGAATTAAGTACTGGGAGAGTGAGAGGAAGGAGTGTAATTATCACGGGTCAGAATGACTCCAAGTATCAATGGGATGTGAGCTTGCGCAGATAGGGCCAGTGCTCCCTGCAGTGCCAGGGGAGACCAGCACAAAGAAGGTTCTCAAAGAAGGCAGCAAAGGCTTTCTCCATGAGTTTGGGCCACACCGGCATCTCAAGGTCTGGCCGCCCTAAGGCAACTCCACTCCCCAACCCCATTTCCTCCCTCCTTCCCCGATGGAAGTGGCCCGGTGTCATTAGAACCTAGAACCTTGACCTTGCCGGCCCCCCACTGCTTCTCCTGTCCCCTGGGGCCTTCTCCCAAAATGTGACCCTACCTCCGCTCCTTAAAGAGGCCGAGAGGCCTCCCTCCAAAAAAGAAGGCTCTCCTGCATCTCTGAAACTCACAGGTGACATCCAAGTCCCACTGAAGTAAGTGCTCAGCTCCCCGTTACGTGAAAGCAAACCCTTAAGGACAGGCGTGTGGTCAGGACGCTGGCAGGAACCTGGGGCTTCGGCTGCTCCTCCTGCAGGCCTCCTCCCTGGGAATTCAACCACAGGGGCGTCCGCTCCTGGGCCGTTGCGCCTCCACGCCGGCACCGATAGAGGGCGCCCGCGGCGAGCTTCGCCACCCTCAACCACGCACCTCCTTGGGCCTGGGACCAACCAGCTGGAGGAGCCATCAGCCTGATCCACTTCCGCATGTGGCACAAGCCAGGTAAAAGGCAGTGAGATCTAATGGATAGTTATCTCTCTTCCTTCCTAGAGGATGAGTTACCTACCTTGAGCCTAGGGTGCCTCATTTAAGGACATCCAGGTTGTAGTTGTCAGTTATGACCATGCATCCTTTCATTTATCTGTTCACTCACTGACAATAAATATTTCCTGCTGTGTTGGGAGTGCTATGGAGGGAGGCACTAGGGGTCTCCTGACAAAGCAGATCCAGCTGCTGCCCTTTTGGATGCGCCTTCGAATGGGACTCACCTGGTAGCTAGCTTTAAGGAGGCCCTGCGTGCTAGCCCAACTCCTAGCCCATGCTCAGCCTTTGGGAAATGCTGGTGCTTTTTAATCATTAAGTGCCAGTATGTCCATCAACTTTATCCTCTTTCTGCAAGGCAAGGGACTGTTTCATTCCTGGGTCCTCTAGAGCTGGGTATGGCCTTCTTTATATTAATAGTTCAACAAGAGTTCAATAAATGAAGGATTGAATTGAATAAATGCATGCCCTGAATCTCTAGGGGAGGATGGCATTGATAAAGGGGGAAGAACCCTACCACAGGTGAGGCAAATAACACTAGGGCTAGTTGACTGCCTTCTGGTAACCTCAAAGGTAATTTCTAGTAACCTCAAGGTAACCTTTCTTCTGGAAAAAGCTTTCATATTTGAGGGGCTGCCCACTTTTCAAAGAAAATGAAGCCTCTTCTGGCTAAAAAGCCCAGACCTACCCTCAGTTGAAAGTTTCCAGTGGCACTCTGAATGTCAACTGTCCCCTACCTCTTCTGAAGGTATATTTAGGGGAGCCCAGTGGTATCAGTGTCTAAAAAACTTTCCCTGGGGGTTCTCTCTCAAGAGAGCTAAACAGAGATGATTATTCACACTCGTGACTTGTAAAAACAGTCTTGGACAAATGAGAATGCTCAGCTTACTTTTAGGGACTTTAAGGTTTCAGCTCCTCAGAAAGCATCTGAACTAGGCAATCTGCTTCTCCATTCTACCTAGCACAGCTGAGGCTGGTTTTTTTTTTTTTTTGTTTTTTGTTTTTTTTTTTTTGTCTTTTTTGTTTTGTTTTGTTTTTTCCTTTTAAATGAATTTTAGAAGGATACATTAATCTTGCACTCCTATGTAACAAATCACCACAAGTTTACCAGCTGTCAGCATCACACCTGTATTATCTATCTCACCGTGTCTGTGCATGGGGCATCCATCAGGTTTCTGAGCCCTTTGCTCCAGATCTCACAAAGCAGTGCTAAAGTTGGCTGGTGGCATCATCTGGAGGCTGCACTTCAGAACTTTCTCAAATTACTGGCAGAATTCATTTCCTTGTGTTTGTATGACTGAGGACCTATTGTCTTCTAGCTGTTGACTGAGGACCTTTCTCAGCTCCTAAAGGCCACTCTCTGATCCTTTCAGCAGACCCTCTGACACTCCAATCTTTTTTAAAATGCAGCCCAACTTTTAATTAATTCAAAGCCCACTGGTTAGGAACCTAGTCATGGAAATGATCCCATCATGTTCATAGCATGCCATAGTCAGTTTGGGCTACTATTAAAAAAAAAAATACCACATTCTGGGTGACTTAAAAGAAAGTATTTTTCTCATGGTTTCGGAGGCTGGAAAGTTAGAAGATCAAACTAGCAGCCAGTTTCATTCCTGGTTTGCAGAGGAACACCTTTTTGCCATATTCTCACGGGGTAGAGGAAAAGATCATCTCTCTCGTGCCTTATCTTATAAGGATGCTAACCCCATTCATGAGGGCTCCATCCTCCTGAACTATTCACCTCCCAAAAGTTCTACCTCCCAACACATCACATTACAGACTGGAGCTTCAATATGTAATCAAGCATTAACCCATAGCAATGGGACATGTATATAAAGGGGTGAGACTCTTGCAGATCAACTTAGAATTCTGCCTAAGTCAAGAAAATATAAAGCTGTTGGAGAGTGCTCATTTATAGACATAAGGTTTCTGTTTAATATCTACAAAGGCCACAATGTCTCCGGAACCAAAAAGGACCCTTTTTCCTGATTTTGAGGCCTTAGTCTTCTCCAAACTTCTCATTTCCCTCTTTACCAATACAGAAATGGGAGAAAGAGCCATAACTGGAACTCAAAAGGATAAAAGGCATTGATTAAGGGCCAGAAGGAAGAAAGCCCACTGACCACCCCATGGTGCCTCTGGCAGGGCATGAAGCAGCAATTAAAGTGGAGGGGTCAGTAAGGAACACCTGGGTCAGGGCCCAGGTTTGCCACTTACCTGCAACCCTCATCAGGGTCTAGCTTCTGAATGTCCACTTCTGCATTAATAATCCCCAGGGTTGTTGCAAGCATTGGGTCTTACAATATGTAATACCTAACAGCACCTGTATGGCAAGAGTAAAATAACGGGGGAAAAACAAAACCCACCCAGAAAGCAGTTTAGAGAAGTTATTGTTTCACATGGTATCTACTGGGTCCCCGGCACCATGCAGGGAACTTTGGGGTGTACAGATGCCCATAAAGCATGACCTTGAGACTTACACCATTGAGCTGGAAAGACAAAGCCACTCACCCAGTGAAGACTTTCACAGAGGGATGGATTGTGAGCACAGAGTTCTCTTTCTCAGGAAGGTCTTTCCACCCAGAGCCTATGGGCACGTGGCCTCACAAGGTGTTCCTGGTGAGCTTGGGGGCCCTACTTTGCCTTGGTAGCTCATCTTTTCAGGTCCAGAACCCTCATGGTGACTAGATCTAAGGTACCAGAAGTATAGCACCAGGAGGAACTTGTCTGCAGGAGCCTCAATGAGTGACTCACAGCAGGCCATATATGCTCCTCTCGGAGTCAGGGGATGGCTCCATTCACATGGGCTGGGTAAGAGGAAAGGTCTGATGGGACTACCCCAGAGGGCCTGGTGGGACCAGCGATGGCCACCAGAGCTGTTTTCCTCCTACTGCTGCTGTAACAGACTGCCACAAAGCTAGCAGCTGAAAGCAACACAGATTTGTTGTTGTACAATTCTAAAGGATAGCAGTCTAAGTCAGTTTCACTGGGCTAGAATCAAGGTGTCCACAGTCCACCTACCTTCTGTGAGCTCATTCTTTGCTTTCTCCAGCATCTAAAGGCTGTCTGCCTGGCCCTGCTTCACTCTAACTCTACTTCCTTCAGCTCATCTTCTCTTACTTTTACATTCCCGCCTCCCTCTCAAAGACCCTTGTGGTTACATTGGGTTCACCTGGATAATCTAAAACACTCCTCCCACCTCCAGATCCTTAATCACATCTACAAAGTCCCTTTTGCAAGTATGATAACATAGTCACTGGTTTCAGGGATTAGACCTGGACATTCCAGGGACCCATTATTATGCTTATTACAGGTGACTCCTTCCCAGAGTTGGATACTTGTGAGCAAATTCCCTCTCCACAAAGGTTCAGAAAACAAAACAAAACACCTCTAACCATTGCCCAGATCACATTCAACACATTTTCATAGATATAATTTTGTTGAAGTTTTTATAAGAAAAAGGTGCCGGGCTCCAAACATCAGGAAAGAATAGCTGATGGTTAAAGTCTGCTTCCTAATGCCACTGATTGGGCACCGTTTAACAAGATTTGAAAACAGCACCTGTATTCTAACATTCTTCACTTCAGTGTTTGCAAACAACTGTGATCATCGCTAACACCTATGTTCCCCTACCCTGCTTTCTAACTATTCTCTAAATTGACTTGATACTGCATTTTTTTGACAGTTCAGTGACAGACACAAATTATTTCACTGTTACCATGGTAACCAAGGCATCTCAAAACAAGAAAAAAAAATTAAGATTAAAGTGAAAGGAGAAAGGAATAGTCCAAATTGGCATTAATGAGCCATTGTCCAGGTGAAATCGGTGCTAATTGTCCAGGCTTTGGGGGGTGCTTTAGTAGGGACCCTCAGTCAATCAGTCACCAGGGAAAGCCACCCAAGTGAGAATGCTGTCTCTTGCAAGAAGTTCAAAGTTTACAGAGCCTTCTACTCTCCCTTACTTATGCATCTCTTATTTGGATCGTCTCCTTTGTTTTTCATCTCCTCCTGCTTTTCCCCTTCTGAACACATTAGTTACTATGGAAACATTGGTGTGAATGTCAGAAGGCTCAGCTCGGAAATGCTTCATAAAGTCAATTTATAGAATGGTCTGACATTTATCTCATGTTTGGGAAATTTTTAAAGAATTTGTGATATTCATGACCACGGACAGGGGTGGGTGGTAAACACTGTGCTATATATGGATTTTAAAATTTGTTTTATATACACTGAGAAAACATCAGGTTTTGTCTTTTAGAGAGAGAGAATAGCAACAAAAACAGGAGTCTGGTTTGGGATTTGAAATTGGATTCATTTCCCCTCAGTTCAGGGAGGATATCCACCTTTTCAGTTTGTAGAGCTGACTAGAATCTCTTGTGTCAAAATAAATGCTTTTTGGAAAAATTATGGCTGGCTTATTCTTTCTAACTTTAACCTGACAATAAGACAAATGATATTACCCATAATAGTAGACACAGGGTAACAGGAAACAGAAATGTTAATGTCCATGCTGTAAAAATTCTTTTTTTACCAAGATGAATTTCAGAGTTATGAGTTACCCTGTGGAATAAAAATAATAGCTAATGATTCTACCACATCTATTATATGTCAGGCCCCCTTCTAAGGACATTATAGGTAGGGATTAATGTGATTCTCATGAGTGACTGGTGAGGTAAGGGCTTTCATTAAAAATTATTACACATGAGTAAACTGAGGCACAGAGTGGTCACGTAACTCATCCAAGTAAGAGGCAAAAGCAAGATTGAAACCAAAGAACTTCAGGTCCTGATCCTATGCTCCTAACCACCACGCACAATTCCTTCTCTGTGAAAGAGAAAAATCATACTAACCACATATCCAGAACCAGAGTTTTAAGTTCTCAGTTCTGAACTAAAAAGACAATGTAGGCATGGACTTTATTGCCTCTCCGAAGATATTACCCCAAACCTTAAGGCTTGTGCCACTGGGGTTGAAGATATGTGGATTCCTAATGATTACAGTGCAATGATGAGTACAGTTTAGAGTTAAATTGGGTTTTCAACTTGCAAGCTGCTATGTATTTATTTTGTACAAGAGAGTAAAAAAAATTTCCTATATTATCAGCAGGAAAGCTAGAAAGAGATGAAAAGATCTTGAAATTAACTCCACCGTACACCATCAGAACTTTACACAGAACACCCAAGGTCAGTCTGGGAAGCAGCATTTACTCTTTGCCACCCAGTGTTTGCCCATCTCCTCTGGCTGCAGCTCCCAGTTTTTGTATGAAAGCTAGACCTGCTCAGCTCATGTGCTTGACATGCTTGATCCCAGGATCAATCAGGTGGGCCAGAGCCAATCAGCACATTCCGTCCCCCATGACCTCTGTGATTGGCTTAAAGACAGCATGTGACCCAGTCAGAGCCAATGAAACTCCACAAGATGTTAGCTGGGAATGCTCTCACGGGAAGAGGATAGAAAACCTGACTGTGGAATGAGCTGTCTTAGTCATCCTCACCACCACACGGAGGTGGTCTAGAACTCACAGCTGCTACAAGGTACAGAGAGAGACTGAAACCTTGGCAACAAAAAGTATGTAAAAGATTAAGGGAAACCCGCTACATGGCATCACTGGAGCCCTGGACACAAGTGTTGTAAAATCTGTCAACCATTTCAGTTATTGACTCCATAAGTCACTACCGCCACAGTGACAAGGACTCCTCCTTCTCCTCCTCCTCCTCCTCCTCCTCCTCCTCCTCCTCCTCCCCCTCCCCCTCCCCCTCCTCCTCCTCCTCCCCCAGCACCCTAATGCTTCCACTTCTCCTCCTCATTTAAAAACATGCAAGCTGGCTTATAATAAACAGAAAAAGGTCCAATGGACACAACATGAAGCGATAAATGTATTTTAAGAACAGACACCACATCTTCCTCACCTTCTTGGTAAACTAGCAAATATGCCCTTAGTTAAGATTTTGAAATTAATAAACCTCTAAAATCCCAAAATCTCTTTGTAACTCATATGGTAGTAAAACAGATATGAACTGCATGGACATGAGTCTAACCATAGTGTTTACTTTTACCACTTGCTGTCAATATTTTGATGTTTTGTTCTAGAACATGTTTATGATTATAGGATGCTACACAGACCCTGTGAAAAGTGTCCAGCTGTGTAAGGTATACCAATTCCTAACATTATTAAATCAAAAAATTATAAATTCTGAAGCTTCAAAGGTTTTAGATAAAAGACTATGGACTTCTAGTCACATTATAAATTGAATGAATAAAATGATTGAATAAATAAGTACTTAATCTCTCAATAGGATGGATCCTGAGTTAGCTAATGACACTGTTTGAACCACAAGATGAAAGTATCCATCATACCAAAATTATATTGAAAGTAAAATTATGTTCACATGCCAGACAAGAGACATACATCAAATCAGACATCCGTTTGATAAACACCCAGAGTGAACAAATTCTAAAGTTCAGGACAAAAGCAAAAGAAATCAAGAATATCAAAGAAGAACTTTGAGAACAGAGGCTCTGGGAGAAGAAATCCTGCTGCCTGACTCTATGTCAAGCTACAACACACTACTGACTGCAGAACTCTAAAGCCTGAAACACTTAAGATGCTGAGTGCATGTGGCTATGACATTGACTGAGCCTTGAAATCCATGCTCCATGTCCATGAGGAGCTTATTCTGAGTTCTCATTACATACGTGTGTGTGTGTGTGTGTGTGTATTTCTGAGTTTTCATTATATATATATATATATATATATATATATATATATATATATATACTTTTAAAAAAAATTTCTTGTGTAACCAAGAAAACTGTCATTCTATGCAATGTTTGATGAAAGAATACTGGAAACTAATTAGACCTTATCCCAAAGTAGCAAACTTTTGAGTCATGACTCATCTATTTTCTTCTATCCCTTGCCTAAAACAGTAGCTAGTACACCATATGTAATTTCACATGTGCTTTATGAATAAGTGAAATAAATGCTACGTTCTGACACTTCTGCCATCTGACAACACTGATAAGTTGCCAATGGGACAACTGACGGGGGTGGGGGGGGGACTAAAGAAAGAAGAAACCCCTAGTGGTGAGGACCCACCAATGCAGAAAGAGCCTCCAGGAGCCCATCATGAGTTGTGGAAAAATCAAATTTAGGTCACTAATCCTCGATATGCCTTCTATCCCTATGATCACATGATTTTTCTGCATGCAAAGAAGAGAAAAGCTAAAAGGGTACAGATAGAAGTGTGTGTAAATTACTTAAAACACTGGCTAGTAGAGCATCAAGTAATTCCTAAAATTTGAAGAAGACTCTCCTGCAATTTGAAAGAGGGACACACACATGTGTGTGTGCACATGTCATATATATGATGGAGGGGTATCTCTTTCATATATATTAAAAAATCTGAGAAATATTGAGTCCTTGTCTCCCTATTAAGAAAATCTCCAATGCCCAAAGGCACCCAGCTGTAAGAACCCAGCTGGCTTTAAGGTCTCCTCTCTCCCTAGCCAAACCCAACATATTGACAAAATTTTCAATTTTTTCCCCACGACATTACTCAAATCCAACCTATCTTTTCCATGTTCATAGTTCTGGGGTCGGGATTGTGGATCAGCAGTAGAGCGCTCGCCTCACACGTGCAAGACCCTGGGTTCAATCCTCAGCACCACATAAACATAAATAGGTGAAATAAAGCTATTGTGTCCAACTAAAATAAAAAATAAATATTTTTTAAAAAATAGTTCTTAACTGCTCCCCCACTCCAGTTTCTTCTTCAATCTTCCTTGCACACAATGGCCAGATTAATTTTCCTAAAGAAAAGCACTGATCCCATCGCTCTGCCTGAAAGCCTTCAATAGTCCCCCTTTCCCTTCAACAGCATTTCACTCACTTCAGTGAAATGATACGGCATTTTCCTATCGTCTCTCTTACCTCTTAAGCCATCCCTTTTCAGCTTTGAAACTGAAGCACTGTCTTCTGCCTGTCCTTTAAAATGTTGGAATTCCTTCAACTTCCGTCATAGCCCCTCTTCTTTCTCTGTGCCATCTTTTTAGATGACCCCATTACAAAGCCTTCATTAACCACCAACCTGCTCTATGTCTCTCTGGACTTCTACCATGGATATTCCATGTTTTAGTCAGATTTTTTTTGCTGCCATGACTAAAAGACCCAACCAGCTCAGACCCAACTAGCATAATGGTAGCAGAGAAGGAAGAGTTAGGGGCTCACGGTTTCAGAGGTCTCAGTTCATGTGTGTCTGGCTCCATTCCTTGGGGCTGAAGATGAGGCCGGACATCATGGTAGAAGAGCGTGGTAAAGGGAAGCTGCTCACATGATGATCAGGAAGCAGAGAGAAAGAGAGACTCCACTCTCCATATACAAAATATATGCCCCAGAGCCATGCCCCCACTGAACAACTTCCTCTAGCCACAACTCACCTGCCTCCAGCTAGCTACCACTGAGTTAGTCCCACCAGGGATTAATTCACTAACTAGGGTAAGGCTATAACCCAATTATCTCTTGCATTGTCTCACACGTGAGCTTTTGGGGGTTACCACATCTAAACCATAACATTTCATATGAATGGGAGCTTATAATAAACAATCATTTGTGTCAGTTTTCACTTAGCATGATGTTTCTAAGGTCCCTCTGTGTTGGATGCATTTCATTCCCTTTTATGACTGGATGATACTCCATTGTACGGATACACCACATTTTACTTATTCATTCATCCGTTGACAAACACTTGGATTGTTTTCACCTTTGATCTACTGTGAATGCTGCTGTGAATATTGGTGTCCAAGTTTTTGCTTCAAAACCTGTTTCTAATAATGGGAAGTATATACCTATGAGACAAATTGCTAGGTATTTAAAAGTATTTCTATGTTTAAGTGATTGAGGAACTGTCACATTATTGTCCGCAGAGGACATAAAAATAACCATTTTACATTTCCACCAGCAATATGAGGATTCCAGTTTCTTTGTGTCCTTGTCAACACTTGTTCTCTTCTGCTTTTTGAATTCTGGCCATCTTGGTATATGTGAAGTGGTAGCTCAGTGTGTCTTGATGTGCACAGCTTAATGACCAAGGATATTGAGCACCTTTGTGTATGCTTGATAGCCAACCATATGTCTTCTATTGAAAAGCATCTTTTTCAATCCATTGCCCATTTTCAAATTGTCTTTTTGTTGTTGAGTTGACAGGGTTTTTTATATATTCTGGGCACTTAGGCTCTTTTCAGATATATTTGTAAGTACTTTCTCCTATTCTGTGGATTGTCCTTTCACGCTTCTGTTCTATAGACAAGTTTTTAACTTTGACAAAGTCCAAATTCTCTATTTTTTTTTTTTGATGTTGCTTATGCTTTTAGTGTTATATACAAGAAACCATCGATAACCCTAAGGTCATGAAGATTCACTCTGATGTTTTCTTCAAAGAGTTTTAAAGATTTAGTTCTTAAATTTATTTTTTTTTAATTTTTAATATTTATTTTTTATTTCTCGGTGGACACAACATCCTTGTTGGTATGTGGTGCTGAGGTTCGAACCCGGGCCGCACGCATGCCAGGCGAGCGCACTACCGCCTGAGCCACATCCCCAGCCCTTAAATTTTTTGATTTAAGTTCTTATTTTAAATGAGTTAATTTTTGTTTGTGATGTGAGACAAATGCCCAACTTTATTTGCATTTGCATTTCTACTTGTTACATCACCAAAGACCATCAAATGGTCTTGAGATGCTTGTCCCAAATCAGCTTACCAGAGATGTATGGGAAACCTCACTATGTCTTAGACTTTTCCTGTGAACTTGAGACCCTCTTTGCATCCAGTGGGCTGTTCAACCTCTCCACATCAACACTACCTAAGCAGATCTCATGGTCTCTAACTGTTCCAAATGTGTTCAGACCACGTTGTTCTGAGCATGACCATTTATCTAGCTATGGAAGAAAGACTCATCTCCCCTCTTCTACTCTCCACATCCAACTCCTGTCAACTAGATCTCCATAAAAAATATCTTGGATTTAATTCCCCCAAGCTCCTCTGCCATTCCTAGATCAAGTTACTTTAGTCTATTCCCACACTATTAAATAATTCTCCTAAATCAAGTCCCTCTGTCCATCCTTGCAGTCATTTATCTATTCTTCAATGACCTCTTTAAAAAAAAAACAAATAAAATCATTTCTCTTTCTCTCCCTTCCTTAAGCCCACTTTTCATAGAATTCTTCAATGTCCTCCCATTACTAGAGGATGAAGACCAAACTCACAATAATGTTGTACACAGCTCTACAGAGACAAATCCTGACCTTCACTCTAGATTGACCGTATACCACTCTTCACCCTTCATCAGGGTAACTACTCAACTTTCAATCATTCTTTAAGTCAATCTTCAAGTGATTTCTGCTAGATAAAATTTCCTTGCTAATTATTTTACATCACAGACTACACTTCTTTACTGAACTCTTCACAATTTCAAAGTATATCTGTGGGATTATATATGTCTGTTGCCCTCTAGATTCAAATATCAAAATCTTTAAATTTTACCCTAACGTATCCTAGATTCTCTATAATGTCACCTTTCTAGTCTTTTTTTTTTTTTTTTTTTTTGGTACTGGGATTGAAGCCAGGAGTGCTTTACCACTGAGCCACATCCCCAACCCTTTTTATTTCTTATTTTGAGGCAGGGTCTCCTTAAGTTTATAAAAGTTGCTGAGGCTGGCCTCAAACTTGTGATCCTCTGAGTAGCTGGAATTATACGAATGTACCCCATACCCAGATCCCTTTCTATTCTCATCCACAACTATTTTCCTTCACATTCCCATCCTTGTCCCTGATAAAACCCCCTGCACATTTCTCTTTGTAGTCTGTTGACATTGTTTACCTGTTTCCTCTTACTCTGTTTTTCTATAATTATTGTGCTAACACTCTAGCCCATTCTCATTCTTCCTTCATCATTTAGATTTAGTTTATAGAGGTCCGACTATACGGGGAGGACAGGTCTGGAGCTACAGAACACAGTAAACCTTGATTCCAAATATAAAGGAAGTATGAAAATAAGTCTATAAACAAATAGCTACAAGCACAGATCAAAGTTGATATGAAAATGACTCGAGATCTGAGAACAGAGAAGCCCAGTAATGTCAGCAGAGCTCTAAAAAAGATGTGTCCTTTTAGAAGGGCTTGGAAGATGAGTAAGAATGGGAATGGGGCTGGGCATGGTGGCACATGCCTGTAATCCCAGCAACGTGGAAGGCTGAGGCAGGAGGATCACAAGTTCAAAGCCAGCCTCAGCAACTCAGCGAGACCCTGTCTCTAAATAAAATATTAAAACAAGGGCTGGGGATGTGGCTCAGTGGTTAAGCACCCCTGGGTTCAACCCCCAGTACCAAAAAGAAAAAAGAATGGGAAAGGGGAGATTTACAGGCATAATGTAAGTCACAATGAAATATTGTCCCTGAACATGTTACAGAAGAGCAAGTGGTCCCAAGCCAAGTGTCTGGCACACAGACGTGGGCAGCAGGTGAGACTGAAAGGAGGGATGTCCCAACAGCCTATATCATTATCTCTTGGATACAACTGTCCTTCTCCCTCACACTGGAAGGAAGAATATAATTTCCCAATAACATACTAATGTACTGTAAGACAAAACAATGGAAACATAGCATAAAACTCTGTGGTGGATAGATCCTAGGGTGTCCTATGAATCCTGCACCCTGGTGTTCCTGCCTACCCTTGAGTTCGGGTAGAACCTATATCAATGTGACAAAAGTGAACTGATTTTGCTGATGTTATTAAGGTTTTAAATAAGTTGACTTTGACTAATTAAAATAGAGAGTATGCAGAGGGAAACTGACTTAAACAGAAAAATAAGGCAAGGACCCTCCCTGAAGCAAGAAACTCTCCTCACATGGTTGATGACATAACCTCGATCACAATGCAATCACAGAAGAATTCTGCCAACTTCCTGATCTACCTTGGAAATTAACTCTTCCCCCGTCAAACCTCCAGATGAGAATGCATCCCAGAACAATACCTGGATCACAACCCTGGGAGATCCTGAGCAGGGGATTCAGCTGTGCCATCCTATACTATTGAGCTAAAGAAACCATGATGCTAAACGTGAATGGATACTGCTAAGTTTTTGGTAATTGGTTATGTAGCCACAGGAAATGAATCTAGTGTTGACACTAGACGAGATATTTTTTACTGTTTTCCTTGCTGGCATGTCTTTTTTATGTATTTGCTCAAATGGCTTAAATATCTAACCCTTTAGATGCTTAACTGACAAAATACACCAGTTAGTACAAAATGGAAATGTTTCTAGCCAATTCACCAATAATGCAAAGTGACAGTAGAATGTTCCAACTTGACGCGTTCGTCTTCACAGAAGGATGTGTAACTTTTTGTGGGTTTTTGTTGTTGTTGTGGTTCAGATTCTTATTCTTAGCAGTTTCTTTAGCTCATAATGAACAAGTTGCTCTCAGATGAAGGGGGAAAAAAAACAGATGCAGAAACATATCAGCTTTGAGGATCAAAACACAGCCATAAAGAAACACATTTATTGCACAACATGTACTCACACATTAAACTGTCAACAGCCTGTTTGTGGCATACTGTGTTCCTCACTTCTGCTGTTGGAGTCTCTACCTTTGAATAAGTTTGTAATAGGGAGTTGATGATCTGGCATCAAATAAGTCGCTATTATAACCAATATGAATTTATATATAATAAAATAAAAGAATTGAGAGCTTTCATGATAATTGAAAGTAAAACCATTATGCTTCAAGTCCTATTCTTCATCTTGATAAAAAATAAATTTGTAAGTAGCATAAGTACATATATAACTTTTATAACACTTTTTTCATATAATATGCTAGACCTGATAAATATATATCATATAGTATAAGATTTTTTTTTAGTTGTAGACGAACACAATACTTTTTTTTTTTATATCATTTATTTATGTGGTGCTGAGATTAGAACCAAGTGCCTCACTCATGCTAGGCAAGCGCTCTACCACTGAGTCATAGCCCCAGTATAAGATAGTTTTTAGGAGCTCCATGCCTGTAATCCCAGCATCTCAGAAGTCCGAGGCAGGAGGATTGCAAGTTCAAAGCCAGCCTCAGCAACAGCGAGGCCCTAAGCAACTCACTGAGACTCTATCTCCAAATAAAATACAAAATAGGGCTGGAGATGTGGCTCAGTGGCCGAGTGCCCCTGAGTTCAATCTCTGGTTAAAAAAAAAAAAAGAAGAAGAAGAAGCTCCTATACAAAATCTAGCAAAGATATTAGAAACTTACATTGATTATGAAAAACGAAATAAAACACTAGAGAAAAGCTTGCAATAGCACATGAAAAAGGTAACCATCTCTGGCCAAAATAAAAAGATGGGTCAGTATTCAAAAATAAATTATGACAATTCACACCTATGGGTTACTAAAGGAGAGAAAAACTCAACAGACACTGGGAGCTGATATTCCTGTACATGTCATTAACTCTCATACATGCTGAAAACTGGGGTTAATGGGATAATTATTAAATGTCAGTCTTCTCAAGTCAGTAGCCCACCTAATGTTTAACGGGTAATTTCTAGATGCATTCCTGTTTAAATCCATTCTCTTTTACCAATCGTTTTACTGTCTTTTGCTCCAATCTTCTGCTGGTTCACTCAGCATATGGAGCTGAACAGAATCCCACGAGTGAGTTCTTCCATGCAATCCTAATGCTTTCAGCACAGAGGAGCTGACTCCTGTTCACTGAGTGACTAAAAATGAACACAAGGGATTGGCAGTGAGCCTCATCAGAGGAAACACCTCTTTTGAAGCACAGGCTGGAAAGGAATCTTTGGCAGACATTGCCCAAACCAGGGAATGGTGCCTTAGAATATAACCTACCACTAATCCGGGGAGAACCTCCCCCCAAAGTGGACCTTCCAGATCCAGGATATCCCACACACCCACCAGAATCATCTCATACCCACAATCAGAGGACAAATTTAAAAGGCTGGGCCTTTTAATGCACAGAATGAATGTCAGCCACATTTACCTTATAAAGCTGAAGAGGGTGATTGGCTGCATGTAAGAGTCTGGGTACCTTCTTGCAAGGAGGGTGAGGACAGAAGACTGTCATTCTCCTCATTCTATAACGAACAAGCAAACATCCCTCTGTTTACAGGATGAAGTCTGAACTCTTACCCCAGCTCATAACCCCTCCTTGATCCCTCCCCCCCTCATCAAGCCTCTCTGCATAGACTTCTTCATATGGCTCCGGTCCTAGCATTTACCCACTCATACACGGAGATGACTTCATTCTTTGTCAAAGTCAATAATTTTGTTATTTAAAGAGAGCTCAATAACTATAGCAATATTTAGACATCTAGATATTCTTCAGTTTCATTTGGCAAATAAAAGTATAGTGTGATGCTCATTTTTAAAATGAGAAAATGTTTTCTCATTTCACTAGTACTCAAATAATAGAGTAGGTATCTTTTGACATAAGATGTACTTCAAATAAATTTTGAAAAGTTCAATTTTGTCTGAATGCAAAAGGAAGCATAATTGATGTTTGACATGTTAATTTTAAGTGAGCTGATTGTCAGATTTCACTTGAATAAGGCCCACAATATCTGCATCGAGGATATGCTAACTATCTTCAACCATTATTGTCATTTTTCTATGTTCATAAATTAATTCTACTATTATAAAAGCTATTTCTTGACATGTGTGAAGGAGAAAGGATCACAGTTAATCAAATTTCAAGTTTATTTTGAATGCCACATATACCACATAGGGCTTAGTAATCTGTAACAGTCCTCACATGTGTTCATAGTGCCTCAATAATTGTTAGATTCACATGAGATGATATTGAACCTCTCCAGAGGTCAAAGCTTCATACAATACACTGCATATATCTAGAGACTCCAGAGATAGCCTGAGATAAGTGGTGGGGAGACAGGCCTGGAGAGACAAATCATCCTAATTCTGTACACATTGTAATACTGGGAAGAAAGGAATTTTGCTGATGCATAGAAGAGAAGCATGTTTGTCTTTACATCAAGGAAGAATGTCACACACAAAAAGGTGGCCTGTAAGAAGTGTTTATAGAATTTGATGGCTGGATGAAAACAGTGAAGGTGATGCCCAGAGCTGTGGAAAGGCACAGCAAACTCCAGAACATCAAGTGCAGGGTGTGTGGGATAGGAAATAAGTCTGCAAGGAAGGGTCAGAACACTGTGCTAAGGATCATGGCTGCTTCCTGTGGACAATGAGATTTTCCTTTTGGTAAAGACACAACTCATAGAGGTGTATACAATGGACAAGAACGAATAGAGGGTGAGAGGAAGCTAGCTAGGAGGGTCTTTCAAAAATCTCAGTAAAGCCTATTGAAGCTCGAAACCACAGCAGCTCAGAGAGAAGTGAGTCAAATTTTCGTGTGGCTGCACAATAAACTACCAAAAAAAAAATGTCAATGGCATGTAATGGTGAGACTGTCAGAGACCCCCATGAAAAGCAGCACCCCTTGAGATTAAGACAGGAAAGACTCTGAGGAGCAAGGAGACAGGCAGGCAGCCCCTGCAAAGGCCAACGCACCCCTGGGACCTTAACTTGAAGCTTAATAGCCATTAAACGCAGGGCCACAAACTTCCCCTGCCTCCCACCCTCACTCATGGCTCCATAGATGTTAAGAGCAGGACATGTGCCTTCCCTCCCTCTCACTTGCTCACTCTCAGTCTCATTGGCCTCAGGTGCATCTCCATCCAGGATCTCCTGGCCATGACTCTCCAAGGACAGACGACATAAAGGACAAAACTGTTGAGGAGTCACAAAACAGAAAATTCACAAACCCTTTACTTGTTGTTCACCTGATATGTGTTTTCTTCTACCCCCCCACCTCCCGCGGCCATCTATGTGTTCTTTCAACAGCAACAGCAGCTCATCCTCATCCCAGAGTGAAGATGTCTGTGCAGGAAACAGTGTCAATATGACAGATCTGACATTGGGCACCAGACATTTGACACTTTAACCTTCCCCAAGGTGAAAGTGCTCTGCCCAAAAAAACACCTTTCAGAATGCATCTAAAGCCAAGGAACATTCATAACCTCTAACTCACCCCTCTACCACCCTGACAAGTGAATAAAAGTTAGCTCCCTTCTTTGTTCAAGAGCCAGCTTGACACCGTCTTGGTTAGTGCTGTGTCTCCCTCTTGCTCAAGCAAAAAAGTCCCAATAAAGAGTCTTGCTCCTGTCACAGTTGTGCCTTTATCTGATTCTGGTTCTTCTGATGGGGATCATGAGAGCCCGCAGAGCCTTAACCTTATTCTCAGTTGAGCTGCATTAGGTTGGGTTTGACTGAGCACTTTGGCAGAGACACCTCTACCTCACATATTTCTCAATTTCTCATCTTCCTCTTGGGACTATCAGCTATCCCAGGGAGGATGTGTATGTGTATATGTGTGTGTGTGTGTGTGTGTGTGTGTTTAATGTCCATGTCAAAAGCACAAAGACAACTGTAAAAGACAAGATCTCTTAAACCTTAGACTTAGAACTGTAATGCCATCATTTTTGCTCTAGTGCCTAAAGCAAGCCACATCATCAAACCCAAAGTCATCAGACAAAAAAACAGACTCTGCCTCTTTAGTGGTAGAAGCTGCAAAGTCAACTGGCAAAGGAAAGATTGTAGACAATAATGCAATATATCACGTAGTCTGCCCTTGGGGTACAGTTATTCACATTCCTTCCATATGCACTATGGATGTGCCATCCCATCCAAGAATATACCAAAGCCACATCCATTCACAGCCTTACACTCAAAGTTCAGGGTCTTGTGAGCCTTATTAGGTACAGAGGTTTCTCATTGTAATGAGAAAAATGACTGCTCTTTGTTCACAGAACAATGAACAAAAACATGTACTTGCTGGTGCCCCCCCTACACACACACGGCTTACATAGAATGGTGTAGTAGGGAGAGGAAGATTGCAATAAAAATTCTCATTTAAGAATAGGAGGTTCGCAGCAGACATTGGCCCATAGCAGTTCTGAAATCCCACTGGCAAATGATGAATGAAGATTTCCTGGTTGGGCCTGAGTTCTGCTCATGCAGAGCACCTGCCCAGCCCATTCTTCTCCCTGCTTTTGACTCTTTCCTTTGAGATAGTCTTCATTTTTTCATCCTCCTCCTAAATTATTTTTAAATGGCCTTGGAAAATATGATATACTTGGCACCCAAGCAGCTTTTTCAGCCTGCTTCCTGCCTTAGAAAGTTGTGGGAAGACAGTTTTTGTTTTCATTTTCAAAAAGCCTCAATCTCTTATAGTCTCAGATGGCAGTGATTCTGCTCATTCAATTCTCTAAAACACTTTTGTGTATTTGATTCCACTGTATTTCACATACCAAAAGCCAAACATCAAACCTACAATTCTGTTCTAGAGTTAATGACTGGTAATAAGGGTATATTAGACTAATAATTACCAGTCATTAACTCTAGATCAGCTTCCAAGATGTCCTTTTAACCAATTGAGAATATCTGCTATAGGTTTTGTTTTTTTTTTGGTCTCAGGTATCTTTTATACTATTAAAAATCATTGAGGACTTCAAAAAGCTTACCTTAAAAAATTCTTGAAAGCCCAAGAATACACAAGTGCACATGTCATTAGATACCAGGTCAATGGTATAGTCATGTCAGTAACTTCTTAAAACTCCACTCTAGATTCATGAGAAAATAAGAGTGAAACAATGTCTTAGTACTATTACAAAAATAATTTGGTCTCACAGGCCCCCAAAGGATCATGGAAGTTCTCAGAGCTCACCAAGGTATATTTTGGGAATAATCAGTCTTATCTCTCTCCTTTCAGACATTCTAGCAATAGTTTCATAAGTAATTCCTTGATATTTACACAAATAACATAAATCTTAACATACTATCTCCTTATTTCTCTGTAATCTTTAAGGGTTTCATGCATCTAAGACAAGTATATTACACTTGACAACACATGAAGTAATTCTTTCTTTTTTGTACTGGGCATAGAAGCCAGGGGCACTTTAATACTTATCAACCCTAGTCTTTTCCTTTTTTGTCTTTTTTTTTTTTCAAACACAGATTCTCAGTAAATTTCAGAGGCTGCACTGGAACTTGTAATCCTCCTAACTCAGCCTACTGACCAGCTGGGATTACAGGCATGCACCACCATGCCCAGCCATAAAATAATTCTTTACTGGGAATATTTTATGATGCCATAGGATCCATGGATTTTTCAACATTAATTTTAGAGTAATTCTCTAAACATATATCCTGTCTCAGAAATAAACAGTGGCTAACTACAGTAACAACTTATTTGGAATTCTGTGACCTACAACTGCAAAACAATACATCTGAACATCAAGTAAGAAGCATACATCTGAAAAGAGTTTCAGGGACAAAAATTGCATGACTCACCAAGTAGTATGATTCTGACAGTACCCCCGGGATTTAACTGGAACCTCCATTCATTCTGCATTTCAGCCTTTCCCAGTGGTAGGGTTTGGACACAATGTGAATAAGTTAATTGCAGTTGTGTAATAAGAGTGGCATTTAGTAGAATTTCCAATAGAATCCTCAGTCCCGTCTGAGACTAGTTGCCCAGTCTCCTTGTCTTCTGAGCACTTAGCAGAATTGCCCACAATGCCCTATTTATAGCATTCCAGCTGTTTATATCTTCTCCTCCAAACTCTTCCAACCTTGGCCCATAATCCAGTTCCAAAGTCACCTCCATATTTTCGGGCATTAACAACCTGCTCCAGTACCAATTTTGTCTTAGTTCATTTTCTGTTGCTAGTAACACCGTATCACAGAGTGCATCAATTATAAAGAAAAGAGGTGTATTCAGCTCATAGTTCCGGAGGTTCCAGGACCCAAATTATTTCTGGCAGAGTCCCAAGGTAGCACAAGACATCGCAAGGTAAGATACTGGGAACACATGGGTACGTATGTCTCTGGTTGTTTCAGTCAGCTTTTTCACTGCTCTGACAAAAGTAACTGACAAGAACAATTAGAGAAGGAAATGTTTACTTGGAGCTCATAGTTTCAGAGGTCTCAGGCCATAGATAGCCAGCTCCATTCCTTGGGGCATGAGGTAAGGCTGAACATCATTGAGGAAAAATGTGGTGAAAGAAAGTGGCTCAGGACATGATGGTCAGAAAGGAGAGGGAGAGGGAGGGAGAAGGAAGAGAAGGAGGAGAGGGAGGGGGAGGGGGAGGGGGAGGGGGGAGGGGGAGGGGGAGGGAGAGAGAGAACACAGAGACAGACTCCCCTCTCAACAGACAAAATATATAATCCAAAGGCAGGCCCCCAATGACCCACATCCACCAGCCATACCCCACCTGCTTTCAATTATCACTCAGTTAATCCCTATCAGGAATTTAATGCACTGATTGGGTTAAGGCATTCATAACCCAATCATTTCACCTCTAAACCTTCTTGCATTGTTTCACTCAAGAGATTTTGGGGGCCACATCACATCTAAATCATAAAACCAGTCTCTTTTTATAAAACCACCAATATTTAATCATATGGACTCCACCCTGGGAATTTCATCTAATCCTAATACCCTCCAAAGGACCCATCTCTAAACAACATAAATTTCCATACTCTTAGTACTTCACATTGGAAATTAAACTCCAACACGAGTTTCAGAGGAGACAAACATTCAAACCATAGTGTCTTGTCCAGGGGAAGATAATAGCATCAAGAGACTCAATTTATTTCTATAACATTTCATAAAAATATTGAGAAGGTATGTTCCATATACATATACATATATATACATATATATGCGTCTGTGTGTGTGCATCTGTGTGTGTGTGTGTGTGTGTGTGTGTGTACATGTACAGAGAATAGGGAGAGGCAAAAGGGATGAAATTATTTAATTTTTAAAAAGGAAAGAACAAAGGAATCAAGAATAGATAAGAATTTCTGGTTTTGAAAAGGTCTAAATGACTTGTGGTAGACCAATGTTCATCTGAGAATAGAGAAATCAAATAAAAACATTGCTTGTTTATTGATCCATAACCAGGGAGGATTAGAGGATATGTGATTCCGGAGAAGAGAATCATGAAGAACTACTGATCTACAAGATTCTTTTTCCCTAGGAAATTTTCTAGTTATGATCACAGAAAGTTTTACCTAAATAACAAAAGAAATTGGAGCTTTTAGCATTTCTTAGCAACAGACAAAATTAAAGACTTAAGGAACCTCATATAAATCTCTGGTTTTTCCTCAGGACAGTATTTGGACTTTGAAGCTAAAGAGTTTTTTGCAGTTGATGCTGAGACAACAAACTCTAGCATGGCATTTAGGACCAACAGGTAGAGGGGACTCAGAGAACACACTAAGCTCCCACTGATGTCCTTGGATAGCTACAGAGAAAACAGTGGACCAGAGGCAGAAGGAGCCTCAGCAAAACCACAATCCAGACTTGACTCACCTTATTCCCTGGTTAGATTGAGGTGATAGATCTGCACTCTTTCTGCCTACATCTGCAGGTGAATCTACTCTGGGGAAAGAGCTTTATGAGCCTGTAATTTTATTATGCCTACTAAACTTTGTTTCTAGTAGAAGCTTAACCTTGATACCCAGATTTAACAAGTATATTCTAAAAAAGGAAAATTAACGGCCAATCTTTCTCATGAATAATCCAAAAGACTCGCAAAAAAAAAAAAAATGAGGCCTATTAAGGGTTCGAGAATGATTTAACATTTAACAATCAACATGAATCACTACATTCACAGATTTTAAAAAAGAAAACTGTATCTCAATAGATGCCTCAAGAGCAATTGATAAAACTCAGCAACCATTCATAATTAAAAAAAAAACTCTTAGTAAACTATAAATAGAAGAGAACTGAATAGCCAGTGTTTTTCTTCTATCAATTATTTAGAGGTGTGTCAAAGTCTCCCATACAATTTTGAACTTTGTTCTTTCTTAACATCTGTAATATTTGCTTTATATAATCCATGCTATGTTGTTAGATGCATGAAATATTAGAATTTTTATGTCTTCCTGGTGAGTGGAGCCTTTGCTTTAGTCAGTTTTTTGTTCTGGGGACCAAATACTTGACAAGAACATCTTAGGGGAGGAAGAGTTTATTTGGGGCTCACAGTTTCAAAGATCTCATTCCATAGATGCCAACTGTACAGCTCTGGACTCAAAGTGAGACAGCATATCATGGCAGAAGGGCCCAGTGGGGAAAAGCTTTTCAGTTCACGTCAGGGTCAACCGGGAGAGGAGGGGAGGGGAGGGGAGAGGAGGGGAGGGGAGGGGAGAGGAGGGGAGGGGAGAGGAGGGGAGGGGAGAGGAGGGGAGAGTAGGGGAGAGGAGGGGAGGGGAGAGGAGGGGAAGGGAGAGGAGGGGAGAGGAGGGGAGGGGAGGGGAGGGGAGAGGAGGGGAGAGGAGGGGAAGGGAGAGGAGGGGAGAGGAGGGGAGGGGAGAGGAGGGGAGGGGAGAGGAGGGGAGGGGAGAGGAGTGGGGAAGAGGAGGGGAGGAGAAGGGAAAGAAAGGAGATCAGAAGATCAGAGAAGATGTACCCTTCTAGGACATACCCCACCGTCCTATAGTAACCACCCAGAGAGACTACTCAACCGGGGATGAACTTATTATGGTTCTCATAATCTAAGCATTTTACTCCTGAATATTCATTTCTGCATTAACACAGGAGCTTCCAGGGGACATCTCACATTCCAACCACAACATTCCACCCCTGGTCCCTTAAAACTCATGTCTACCTCACAATGAAAATTGCATTTAGCTCATCTTCAAAAGCCCCATAGTCTAAGTTCAAGTCCAAGTTCAAAGTTTCCTCTGAGACCCAAGGCAAACTTTTGGCTGTGAACCTCTGTAAAAATAAAATGCAAGCTCTCTATATCCAATATGCAGTGGCTTAGAGTAAACATTCCCTTCCAAAAGGAGGAATGGGGCATAGGAAGAAGGGATGGGACCAAAGCAAGGTGGAAACCCAGTTGGGTAAACAAATCCCAGCCTCTGCACATAGCACAGGACACAGGACTGTAAGGGGTTATTCCAAAGGACTTGGGCAGCCCTGCCCCTTTGCTTTTGCCAGGTGCAGTGTGTATGAGCTCTCTCCTTTTGTCAGCAGTTTTTTCTCAGTGGACAGTCCACATTACTGGTAACTCTTAATTCCTGGGGTCTCAATTCCAGTCTTGGTTCACCTTCATATCTTCACACATCACTTTCTCAGGGACTGAAACTCTGCTCAACTTTGCCTGGACTCTCAGTGGAAGTGTCCATGACTCTCAACTCCAGCATTGTGCATTCCTGCAGAACCAGCACCACGTGGATGATGCCAGCTCACATAGTACCTGGGCCTTCTGGTATCATAGCTGCAGAAACTTCTGAGTGCCTGAGTGGCTCAACATAGTGAAACAACTTCCTAGGGTCCCAGTGCAAGCAGGGGACCCCATGATTTCTTCTCAATGGAATTTTCCCTTTAACATCCTTGAGCCTACAATAATTGTGGTCTTGCAAATTCCTGAGATGACCTCAAGGCATCTTTCCTATTATCTCTATGCAAAGCCCCTTTAGAGGCTGTAATCCCTCTCAAAAAAAAAGGGGGGGGGGCTTTCATAGTCCCTGTTTAACATGTACTTTTCTGTCCAAACTACAGGTTTTCAAATCCTTTAGCTCTTTCTTCTGGTCCCTGTTATCACAATAAATCTACCTAAAAGCTGCCTGCAATATGCATGCCATTGATGGAATGCTGTGCTGTCTTGAAACTTCCACCAGCATGTTAATTAGTCCATCATTTTTAAATTCAGCCTCACACCCAAAAAATCTTAAGTCATGGATAACCTATATTGAGTATATTTTGTACAGGGGTCAAACTTCCTACTTTGGCATGTGAACACTCAGTTTCCCTGTAAAAATAAGCTATTTAGATAATTGATCAAAGTATACAATTAATAATAGCATAGTTAACTTCTTATGGCTTTTATAGGCACTATTTTTTCTTAAGTTGTTAGATGAAACCATGCTTCAAGATCACAAGAAGGTCTAGCAGATAATGATTTATATATATATATATATATATATATATATATATATATATATAGAGAGAGAGAGAGAGAGAGAGAGAGAGAGCTAAAAAATGGTAAAGATCATAATTTGCTGAATACCATAACTAAATAAGTATAAGACCTCTTATCATCCTTTAATCAATATCATTATCTACAATGCTTGACATACAACAAATAAGAAAAATAGATTTGAGTAAAGCACTAGTTTTTCGCTTTTATTTCCCTGGCAATTTTGCCAAACCATACCTACATTTTACCTTTTGAAGAAATATTTAATGCTAGCAAAGTAAAACTCTATTTGATGGTTTCACTTTTCTTAGTAGAGATTGTTATTTATCAAAAAATTTGCACATTTATAAATGTTAACTATAGGAAAACTTATTAGCTCCCTATAGAACTTTGTGATTTTCTACATTCAAAACATTCAGTTTGGGCTGGAGATGTGACTCAGCGGTAGCGCGCTCGCCTGGCATGCGTGCGGCCCGGGTTCGATCCTCAGCACCACATACCAACAAAGATGTTGTGTCCGCCGAGAACTAAAAAATAAATATTAAAAATTCTCTCTCTCTCTCTCCTCTCACTCTCTTTAAAAAAAAAAAAAAAAAAAAACAACAAAAAAAAACATTCAGTTTATCAATAAATGTTTATTTATAAATGTATACTAGATTAGTGAAAAGCAATTTGAGATGGCTAAAAACTGATTAACCATAGAAATTATTAGATAAAAATTCTAAAATAAAATTTTAAATGAGTACAGATCTCAAACATAAAATCTATTCAAACTTTTAGAAACCAGGAAAAAAACTTTTTCATGATGATTAATCATATTTCTAGATCATAACCCACTGCTTTTTAAATTTACTCTAAAACAAAAGATTTGGGAATGTTTAATAAATGTGTTTACACATTCCATCTTCTTAGGTTTTCTGATGAATGATGATTAAAAGTGGACATGATCTGAACATAATCCTTATAGATTCAATGTTAATGACTCTCCTCTCACACACTAACAGTTATGAATTAAGCACATTGAGTGCTGAGTTGAAACCCAAATTATTCTTTCATTATATCTATATTTTGAAAAAGTATTAAGCATATTAAAGGTAGGAAAATCATTTCAACACTCTAATAATGTCATATTAAAAGTGGTCCATTTAGCCAGGCATGGTGATGGCTCGAGAGGCTGAGGCAGGAGAATTGCAAGTTCAAAGGCAGCCTAAGCAATTTAGCGAGACCCTGTCTCAAAATAAAAAATAAAAAGGGCTGGAGATGTAGCTCAGTGGTTAAGTGCAATCCCTGTAATCCCTGGTACAAAAACAAAAAAAGAAAAAGAAAAAAAAGAAGAGGTCCCTTTAGCAGTACAAAAGAAAAGAAAAAAGAAGCAGGTGTGGTATAGCATGCCTGTAACCCAAGTGACTTGGGAGGCTGAGAGACAGGAGGATCACAAGTTTGAGATAAGCCTCAACAACTTAGCAAGATCCTATCTAAAAAAGAAAGAAAGAAATTTTTTTGAAAAGCTGGGGATGTACCTTTTAAGAGCAATTGCCAGTATCAAAATCAACCAACCAACCAGATTGAGGTATAATTGACATAAACCACACACAATTAAAATATATAATTTGGAAAATATTGGCATGGACACTAGCATCATCATAATCAGTTTATGAATGTAGTCATCACCCACAAGTCTTCTTACCCTTTTCCCATTGTTTTCTAGGCAAACACTAACTGCTTTCTGTCACCATAGTTAAGTTAGCATTTTCTAGGATTGTACATAACTGGAACCACATGGTACTGGTTTATGCTACTCCATATAATTATTTTTTGATTCATCTGTGTTGCTGTACATATTATAGTTTATTCCCTTTATATAGCTGGATGGTATTCTATTTTAATACAATTTGTTTATCCGTTCCTCTGTTGACAAAATTTCAGTTATTTCAAGATGTTGGCTATTATAACTGGAACTGTTATGCCCATTCATGTACAAGTCTCATGTGTATACTTTCATTTTTCTTAAATATTTGGAGCAAAGGGTTAGGGTCTATGACAGTCATATGTTCAATGGTATAAGAAACAGTCAAAATGTTACTTAAAATGATTGTCCTATTTTATATTCAATTCCTGGAGTATTCCAGTTGCTCCATATCCACACCAACACATGATATAGTCAGTTTTTAAAGTTTTAACTACTTTAATAAGAGTGTAGTAGTATCTCATTGTGGAGTAGTCTGTATTTCCCTAAAGACAATGATTACAAGTATGTTTTCAAGCAAATATTTGCAGCCTTCGTAGCTTCTTCAGAGAAGTATCCATCTAAATCATTTAACCATTTCGAAGAGTTTTCTTATTCTTTTAAGATTCCTTTACACATTCTGGATAGAAGATCTTTTTAGATATGATTAAGCAACATTTTCTTAGTGCTCTGCCTTTTAATTTTTTTAAGAGTACCTTTTGAAGATCATATCTTAATTTGCTTAAGTTCAATTTACCCAAAGTCACAAACATTTTGTTTTATATTTTGTTCTGTGATTCATTTTGAGTTAATTTTTGTACATAATGCAAAGTATGAATCAGGATTTTTCAGTTTTGCATATGTCTTCATATATACCCACAAAATCTTTTGAAAAAGTCTTTCCTTTCTCTAGTGAATTACCTTTACATGTTTGTTCAAAATCAGTTGATTATATATAGGTGTATTTCTGGATTTTTACTATGCTAGATTAATGTATGTCACTGTATTCATGGTTTTTCATTGTCTTGATTAGCTATGGCTTGACAACAAACTTCAAAATTATGAAATGTAACCCCTCTATTGTGTTTTTAAAATTTTTCCGAGGTGGGGTGGTTATTCTAGGCTAATATTTCCAAAATTTAGAAGCAGCTTAACAAATTCTGCTACAAAAAAGTTCTGCTAAAATTCTTAATGTGATTCGGCTAAATACATACCAATGTGGAAAGAAGTCATTTAACAACATTGAGCCTTCCAATCCATTCACACGTATGTCTATTTGGTTTACTTTCAGCTGTTTTTGCAGAATTTAAAGTACAAGTCTTATCCTTTATCAAATTTATACTTGTGTCTCATTTTTATGTTCCTGAAAATGGCATTTTTTATGCATTTCTGCACTGATTGTTCCTAGCGTATAGAAATGCAATTGATTTTTGAATACGAATTTGTAGTCTATAGCATCATTAAATTTAGATTTTTTTTCTACATAAGATTTTCTAGAGTTAATATGTCATCTGTGAATAAACATTTTTTACTTCTTCCTTTGTAATCTGGATGCCTTTCATTTAATTTTCTTACCTACTCGTCCTGGCCAGAAACTCCACACCAATGTTTAACAGGAGACATTACATATCCTTACTTTGTCCCAGACCTTAGGCAAAAGCATTCCATTTTTTCACCAGACGTTTTTAGCCCAGCTGCTGATTTTTCATGGATGTCCCTTGTTAGATTGAAGACAAATGTATTTACTCCTAATTTGCAGTTTTTAATTAGGAATAAATTTTGGGTTTTGTCAAATGCTCTCTCTGAGACTATTATGTTTTCTCCAGGATACTTGAATACAGTGAATTATAATTTTCTAGAGCTGGCCCACATTTGTATCCTTGGTTATATGTATTATCTTTTTTACCCATCAGAAGATTCAAACTACTAAAATTGAGGTAGAACCTCTGCATCTGTGTTCATGGTAAGTATTGGTATGTAATTTTGTCATGCTGCTGCCTTATTTAGATATCAGGGTAATGCTGGTCTTGATGAGATAGAAATTATCCCTTTCTAATTCCTACAAGCATTTGTTGAGAACTGAGATGCTTTCTTTAAATATTTGAAAGAACTGCTGGGGATATAGCTCAGTTGGTAGAGTGCTTGCCTCACATGCACAAGGCCATGGGCTCAATCCCCAACACCCCACACACACACACAAAAAAAAAACAAAAAAACAAAAAAACTGCTCTAGTTGATTCTCTGAAATTTTGGCATCTTGTCTTCATTTGATTCAATATATTAACATTTCCTCTTTTTATATTTAAATTTTCATATTTAAACTGGGTTTTATTCACTATGTAGCTGGATTTTTTTAAACAGATTCAATCTGATTAAGAGTAAATAACAATTCACATTTAAAGTAACTATGGATATGGCTATTTAAATCTATCATCTTAGTATTTATTTTCCATTTTTTTCATCTATTTTTTGTTTCCCTTTTCTCTCCTTTTGGATTTTTTTTATGGCCACATTTTATCATCTTTGTTGGTTTATTTATTTTTTGTGGTTGCTTTAGGATTTACATCCTTATCACAGTCTACTTCAGGTAATATTTTTCTGCTTCAGTTAGTGGAAGAAACTTAGGAGTACTGTACTTTCTTTCTCATCCTCCCAACTTTGATGATCATGGTACAAGTTAACTTTACATACGTGAAACACAATATCTGATGTTTTTATTTTTTACTTAATCTATTATCTTTGAAATAAAATTTAAAACAAGGAAAAAGATTATTTGTTCACATATTTACTATTTTTTGGTGTTCTTCATTCCTTTGTGTAGCTGAAGATTTCTATGCGGTGTCATTTTCCAACTAAAGGCATTCTTTCATATTTCCTGTAGTTCATTCTGCTTGTGAAAAACCTCCCATCTTTTCTATGTCTTTTCATTTTTGGTTTTGAAAGCATTCTCTCTAAATATAGAATTCTAAATTGAAATTTTTCTTTTGGTACTTTAAAGATGACACTTCAGCTGGGCGCGGTGGCACACGCCTGTAATCCCAGTGGCTCAGGAGGCTGGGGCAGGAGGATCACAAGTTCAAAGCCAGCCTGGGCAAAAGCAAGGTGCTAAGCAACCCAGTGAGACCCTGTCTCTAAATAGAATACATAATAGGATTGGGGATATGGCTCAGTGCCTCCCAAGTTCAATCCTGGTACCAAAAAAAAAAAAAAAAAAAAGAAAAAGATGATGCTCCACTGTGACAGTCTGATTATCTTTGTTCTTTTGTGTCTTCAGCTTCTTTTAGGAATTTTCCCCTTATTGCTCGTTTTAAAGAATTTTTGGTATAGTTTTTTTTTTTTTCTTGTGTTTGTAGTTCACTGAACTTTTGTGGTCTCATTGTTAGCCCCACTCGGATCACTGTCTGGTAAAATTGCCTAATGTCCAATATCTGATAATTATTTTAGACATTTTGTCTTTTTTATTTTAATTTCCATTGGAAAGGTAAATCTAATCCCTATTATACCATTCTGGTCAGAGGCAAAAGTCCAATTTCAGATTTTCTTTTTTTTTTTTAAATAAAAAATTTTATTTTTTGTACTTAGCTTTTAAATCCATGACAAAAATGTTTCATCTATACACATAAAGTTACTAAAATTGTTTTATTTATTCCACCTTTCAATATACATTATGTGTACCTATATAAAAAGACAATAGGAAAATATTACAGATTTAAATACTACATGTAAGCAAAACACACTAATGTTTATGTCTTCTAAACCTGTTTTCTGGTGACATATAAGGAAACTTGTTACAAGTCATAATGCATTCATAATCTGCCAGGAAAAGATAACATTAACACACCTATATGTGTTGATACAATGTATTTGCTGAGCCATACTGGGAAAAAGTAATATTCCTGTTTTCATTTTTGGAAGTAATTATTAGCATATTTACACTTATTTCCCATTATTTTGGAAAACAATAAAGTTAGTAAGCTAAACTAGATTTTTAAAAAATTTTAGTATGTATCTTTATCTTAGAAGTCAAAATGTAGTAGTAGAGCTATATTCAAGGTATACAGTGTAACTCTTTGGGCAAGAGATAAGAACATGAACAAGTAGCCCTCCTCATCTTACACCTAAAATGGAGATCAGGGCAGGTAGATGCAAATGTCCAACTACTGCCAAAGGGGTGTGAATTCTTTTCACAATGAACCTTTATAAATAATTTTATGATAAAGCAAATAATATAAAAATATTATTCATATCACAGAAAGAATTAGAGAAAGTTAATGATACAAACTGCAGAACAAAATAATTCACACTTCTCTCTTGGGAGGAAAAGATGGCAATGATATTGTAATATTTAGTATTTAATATGAAATTTTCACTAGTTTAGTAATGGTGATTAAAACTTTTATAATTTTGCATATTAATAATTCATGAGAAAATCGGCACATATATGGTTCTTGTTGAGTCTCATACACCCTTAAAACTTTTCTCATAGGCAATGTTAAAAAATATCAACCAGAAGTACAAAGTTATCAGAAGTACTAACATAAATGCAAAAGATAAAATGCATCTGTACAATTCAAAATTTCAAAAAATTACCACATTTACAAGTAATAAATAATAGTCATACTTGATGTCATTAACAAAATAATTACTAGCCAACTGTGTTTTATTAGTCAATGGCATTTTCTCCATAAAAATAGAAGGTATATCAAACTTCTAAAACTACCCCAAAAAATCTGGAAGGCAATTTGTCAATCAAAAATATGTTTAAAAAAGGTAATTAAAAACATAACCTATTTTTATGCACAATTTTCTATGAAAAAGGGCACTTAGTGTATAGCTAAAGTTTTCAGAATAAAGATCCTGTTGACTTTCCTATTACACAAATGATATATTGTACAGTTTAAATATAAAAATATAAATATTTGTGACAGAAAACATGAAACAGTGGTTGGTGTAAAATTCCAACACCCTTTAACTTGAAAAATTTTTTTCTTCCCCTAGAGACCAAGAAAACAATACTGATTCTATGAAGTTCTGTGTTGCCAGAAACTCCTCAAATTATTAAACATTAACATATTCAGTGAAATTTTAAAAGTGAGCCCGTAGTCTTTTGTTTTCTTCTCGAAGTCTTTCAATTTCAGCCACTAAACCTTCATTCACTGAGTATCTTTCCAGCAAAGAGTGCATTTCATTCTAGAAAAAGGGGAAACGCTGTTTAGATTACTGGTGTTCCACAATTACTTGACAAGATATGTTTTATATACTTTCAGCTATCATTTCTCTCATATTCAATTAACTAGCTGAATGATTTTTTTTTACTTAATCACAAAGATCACTGGTGAAATTAATATGTTTAATAGATTTCTACTCACACATTTGGGAGGGTTTTTGCTTCTTAAAAGAAAAAAGAAAGTGCTGAAAAAGTGGCCTTAACTACCTACCACAGGTTAAAAAGGAGGTGAGCAGTTAAAATATTATTAAATATCTGAAACTCCCTATTTATTTATCTTAGCAACAAGATATGGCAAATAAGTAAAAATACACTGCTTTTTTTTTTAGCTCCACATAACTCTCAATTCATTTAAAACACAGTTTGCCATACATACCAGCTGCATATGAAACTGTTTTATCATCTCCACTTGCAAATTCACAATGTCCCTATGGCATGCTTCTCTAGGGAAGAATGTAAAATACATTAGAATTATAAGAGTTTAACCAATTCTAGTTCATTTAAGAAACTTGCTAAACTTTTTCATTGTCTCAAATTATTGAATGTTAATAATTATTTACAATAATAAAAATACTAATGCACCTAGCATTTATTTAACATATACTAGGCACTATTTCTTAAATTTCATAAGAACTTGTTTAATCTTCACAATGAGGAGAAATGACTTCTTCCACTTCACTAACAAAGTAAGTGAGCTAAAGACCAGTTATAACCTGTTCAAAAATCATACAACTAGCAAATAGTAGAGCAGGATGTAAACCCAGGCTGCCTACCTCTAGATCTCATACTGCACTACATTCCTTGATATGTATATAATCATTAAGGAAAGACACAGATTTATAGTTCAAGAAATACAGAAAACTCACTAGACTACAAATCATATAATAATCAATGAATGTGCTACTAAAAATTTTTAGTAGAAAGGGGCTATTCTGATGGACGTAACATGATTAACTCTGTAAGATGCAATTAATTCTTGTCTCCAAAAGAAAATCAGCAAGTATAATGGTAAAAGAAACACTCAGTCACCCACCATACAACTTAAAGCTAGAATATTATCAAATCATAGAAATATACTGGGTGCTCCTATCTGATGATATCACTTAACACTTAACAGAAATCCCAAGACAGAAGTTGTTATATTCCTGAATTTTGTTGTTCAAAGAAAGACTTTTCTTAAAAACTCCAATACTGGCTGGGCATGGTGGTGTATGCCTTTAATTTCAGTGGTTCTGGAGGCTAAGGTAGGAAGAGTGCAAATTCAAAGCCAGTCTCAGCAACTTAGCATTGTCCTAAACAACTTATTGAGACCCTGTCTCAAAATTAAAAATAAAAGAAGGCTTGAGATGTGGCTCAGTGGTTAAATGCCCTAGGTTCAATCCCTGGTACCAAAACAAAACAAAACACCATCCAATAATGAATAAGCTGAGAAAGAAATCAGAAAAACTATCCCATTCACAATAATCTCAACAACAACAAAAAGAATATTGGGAATAAACTAACTAAATCTAAACAATGAGGTGAAAGACCTCTACAATGAAAACTATAGAACACTGAAGAAAGAAGACTGGGGATGACCTTTGACCTTAGAAGATAGAAAGATCTCCCATGTTTTTGGATAATCAGAATTAATATTGTCAGGTCTGGGGATGTGGCTCAAGTGGTAGCATGCTTGCCTGGCATGCGTGCGGCCCGGGTTCGATCCTCAGCACCACATACAAACAAAGATGTTGTGTCCACCGAGAACTAAAAAAAAATAAATACTAAAAAATTCTCTCTCTCCCTCTCTTTAAAAAAAAAAAGAATTAATATTGTCAAAATGGTCACACTACCAAAGGGATTATACATATTCATTGCAATCCCTATCAAAATATCAATGACATTCTTCCCATAACTAGAAAAAATTGTAATTAAATTCATTTGGGAGTTTAGAATATAAGACTCAGAAGAGCTAAAGCAGTCCTGAGCAAGAATTATGCTGGAGGCATCACAATACCTGATCTCAAATTATACTACAGAGTTACAGTACTCTATAATACTGTAGCAAAAATCATATGCTCTTGGCATCAAACAGATACAAAGACCAAAGTAACAGAAGTCACAGAGACAAACAGATCCAGTCATTCAATATTTAATAAAGGTGCCAAAAGCATACATTGAAGAAAAGACAATCTTTTTACCAAATGGTACTGGGAAAACTGGATGTTCATATTTTGAATGGAATTAGATCCCTATTTCACCCTGCACAAAAAACAACCCAAAGGGGATCAAAGACCTAGGAATTAGACCAGAAATTTTGCAACTGCTAGAAGAAAACATAGGCTCAACACTACAACATATGGACACAGGCAATGACTTCTTCAAAAAGATCTCTAACACTCAAGAAATAAAGAATCAATAAGTGGGATGGCATCAAATTAAAAAGCTCTGCAAGGCAAAGGAAATAATTAAAAGCATGAAGAAAGAACCTACAGATCTTTGTCAGTTACTCCTCCAACAAGGGATTAATATCTAGAATATATCAAGAACCCCCCCTCAAAAAAAATCAACAAATGGGCAAAAGAACTAAACACATTTTTCAAAAGAAAAATTAGAAATAGCCAACAAATTTATGAAAAAATGTTCAACATGCCTAGCAATAAGGGAAATGCAAATCAAAACTACACTGAGATTTCATCTTACTCCAGTCAGAATGGCAATCATCAAAAATACAAATAATAATAAATCTGGCAAGGATGTGGGGAAAAGGTAAACTCACATATTGTGGTGGACTGCAAATCAGTACAACCGATCTGGAAAGCAATATGAAGATTCCTTTAAAAACTAGGAATGGAACCACCATCCGATCCAGCTATCCCACTACCTAGGTATTTATCCAAAGGAACTAAAATCAGCATATTATAGGGATACATCCACATCAATGTTTGTAGCAGCACAATTCATGATAGCCAAGCAGCCCAGGTGCCCTTCAACAGATGAATGGGTAAAGAAAATGTAGTGTTTATATACACAGTGGAGTTTTACTCAGCCATAAAGAAGAATGAGATCATAGAATATGCTGAGAAATAGATGGAACTGAAGAATGACAAGTGAAACACGGCAGATGTAAGATACGATCTGTAGTTAATGTTTTCAAAGTGATTGTTTTTGAGTATTAACAAAAAGGATACAATAATCTCTGCAGTCTTGAGAAGCTTACATTTAAGAAATATTGTTTTCTAAGTCCTCAGTATCTGTAAATCACTGATTTATACTGGTTATGCCCATTTTCCTGTCAAATGATACTTGAATTGTTTTCAAGTTTTTATTATTATTGTATTATTATAATCATGTGTACACCTCTCAATCCACATGCACCCGTATACACAGATGACATGTAACGGTATAAAGCTACGTGTATACTTGATCAGTGTTACAAAATCATGCAATTTGTTTTTCAAAGTGGCAGTATCAATGGATATGTTCATTATCAGTGTAACAGAATTCCTCTTGCTCTGTATCTTCACCAAGACTTGCAATATCTGAACTTTCACAATATTTTCGCATTTAATGGATGTGAAATGGTATCTCATTGCATTTTCTGTTTACTAATTGTGGGTTTAAACATTTTTCCTCATGTTTATGTCTTCTTATTTTTCATTTTTAAGAGTTCTACATATAATCTGATGCTTTTTTTGGTGATATGAGTATTCCAGATGCTAATCCCTCTGCTTTATTAGTGATATCTCCTAATTAGAGTTGTTATTTATACACTCAAATTTACTCAATTCTGCAAATTTTATAGGTAGTGCATTTCCTTATTTTTAATAATTTTCCTACTCTGAAGTTTTAAGATCTCTTAGAATATTTAAAATTTTGATTTTTACAATTCAACTTTTATTCTATACAGAATTGATTTTTAATTAGCAAAGGTATTCTTATACAACCAAATATTACAATCTATAGAATATTCCATGTTTTGGACACAGACCTGCAATGTTAATAATGTCATTTATCAAGTTTCCATAATCACATAGGTTTCTTTCTAACTATTTGCTTCTTGTGACCAATTTGTCCATGCTGTGCCAGTGTTATACTATTATCTTAATTTTATTTAATAACTAAGCTTATCCATCCATCAAATCAGTCCCCTCCAACTTTATTCTTCTTTGGGATAGTAGTCTTGGATCTTTTTTACTTCCATATATATACAATTTTGGAATCATTTCATCATCTCCCAAATAACCTAGCTGGGATTCTGACTGGGACTGCATTCCATCTATAGATCAAGTTAGATGAAATGTCATCTTCATAAAATCTTTCCATTTATTTGTAAATGCTTTGTAATTCACTTTAAAAATTCTTTTTAGTCAAAAAATCTTCACTATTTTTGTTTAGATTTATTCCCAAGTACCTTAAATTTTCTGTTGCAATTATATGGCATTTAAAATAATTTATATTTTCTGCTTTCAGTTACGATGAAAGTTGTATTAAAAACTAAAGATATCAGTTATGGTAGAATGCTTGCCTAGCAAGTACCTTATCAATCGATAAATTCATCATTGGTATCAGAGAACCATCAGCATAGCCAGGGCTTAAAGAGCCACATTCTTGCAAAGAAGGGAAGTCTACTAGGTAAGACCCACATTTACCTCTGCTTTTGTCTCTGGAATATGTGCTGATTCCACAATGTGGAAAAAGGCTGAGTGGCAGCATTCTTCTGAAGCTTGAGACAGTGTCACCAGTGTTGGAGTGTTAGAGTTTGGGACTACCAAGAAAGCCAATGTTAAAAAGTCCAAGAATCTGAAGAGGAGAAGCCTGCAGAAATTTCCCCTTTGGATATCTATCTACTGCCTCCTAAACAATGCCTGTACTGGGTTATGTGTCAGTAAACCAAACATAAAATAACAGCTGAAATGCAGAGAAGGAACTTTGGAAGCCTTGTGATGCTGGTGAAATAGGTTAAAGTTTAAGACCCACCTGAAAAGACAGGGTGAATACTCAGCAGATGTCCTGGAGGGGCAAAGACTAGAAATAAAGGCAAACTAGAATAAAGGAGTTCTCAAAAAAACTTAAAAAGTAGCTACAACAAGATCAAGGTGACCAGCTTGCCAAAACAAACTTAAATCTTTTTGAAAGACAACAAAGCAGCTGAACAGACTTCCACTTATATGTAAACTCTCAATTCTAATTATGAGAAGAAGCCTGATAACCTATAAAATCATACATTCTTAAATTGACCAAAGTTTAGAATAAAAAATATAAAAAAACTAATAGCAAAGAAATGATAAGGATACAAAGACCCAGCACCATTTTCAGCATCAATACAACAGTGGCTGGAGAAAGCTGCCTACAAAAGGGTAAAGAGAACCAGCTGAAATTTTTATACATTTTTAAAAAACAGGTGAAGCCTGGTATGGCAGTTTAGAATTCCAAGGAATCACAACTAAAAAGCCTGCATTTATTCGCTCACGTTCCCCTACATGCATTCACTGAGTGCTTGCGTAAAAAATTAGGGATAGGCAAGCAGCAGAGCTGAAAGACTCCCTAAGTTACAGATGTAAAGCACTTGCAAAGTCTTAGGGTGGAAGAGAATTGAGCATAACCCCTCTGAAGCACTCCAGGTCCTCATGGAGAATACCACAGCAGCCCACTACAGACCAGAGACACTGACTGAGAGTGAGTCCCTCAATACTGTTCCATCTGTGCTCTCAATAACTGGTGTAGCTGAATACACCTACTGAAGACTGAAAGCAGAACAGTTAACTGAAATCCTGAGCCACTCTGGGTACTAAGCCAGGATCAGACCAGAAGTGAAAGAAAAATCAACCCTTAGCAACACAGGGAGTTGGCAGGCTATAAAGCACAGATAATTCAGTCATCCCAGGGCTCAGATCCCCAGGCCTGCTGAAGGAATAGTCCTGAGCCCACTGCCCTCGAATCATACAAAACCATTGGTGAACCAACACTAAAATGCTTGTTGAATGAACAGATAATAAATAACATTACTTTCATGCTTAAAAACTTTGATGATCCCCCCTCTATTCCTACATGTTAAGGCTTTCATAACTACCTTTTCGGCCGCATCTCGTCATAGTACCGTCTCTCTGCAAGTATTCCTAAAATTTACAATTGTTTCTGTGCTCATACTGTTCCCACACACTTGAGTATAAAATAAAATCTCTTCAGTCATTCTTTTCTAAATTTGCCCCAGCAAATTGCTCCTTTTCTGTGTTTCCAACATCATTTTGTTCAGACAGTTCTGCTATTATGCCATAAATATTTATGTATTCCTGAAAAACCTCACAATCTTTAAAACTGTGTATTGAAAAGAATAGGACTTAGGAAAAAAGAATTGAGGTCCACCACTCAAAACTTATGCAACTTTGTCACAAAGCACTAACAAAAACAAATCTTAATAAAAATACTAGGACAGTTTTAAAAACATGGTCTAATAGATAAATATTGAATAAGACACTTTACCTTAAAAAAGTGATGGTTACTTAATGGAAGAGGATAGAATGCAGAAGGATTGGGGCTGTCAAGTTATAGAGGCAAGGACAAATGCTACCCCCTCAATCCCCACAATGGGGAATAACCACAAAATAAGTGCTTCTAACACAGACCATACAGCCACACCAAGTTAAGAGAAAGCCAGAGGAGATGGACATTGACAGGGGCTTCATTAAGCTGTTTTACATGTAATTTACTTTGGCTGCTATTATAACAATGAAATTTCCCAATTGTTTTGTCAACTCTGCCCGATTTACCAATCACAAAAGAACTAATTCACATAAAACACCTATCATAGAAGGATGTACTGTATCTATCCCAAATAAACTACAAGTTCTTTTTGGGTACAGAGTTCATTTTTGTATCTGGTACATAAACGAGGTATACTGTAAATGCCCAAATAATTTTTCTTTAAAATATACTTTTCTAATATTAAAAAATACATTTTAAAAATATTTTAAACATAAAAAAGAAATATTCACAAACAAAAACTGCACATCTCCAATATTCTTACTCATGATAATCCCAAGTAACTATAGACTAGAAGGGGAATGAGAAAGAAACCCCACAAATTCTAATAATTGAAAATGGCTTCCAAAAATACTGAAATAAGTAAAAGGAAGCAAAATTCTAAACCACATTCAAAGGATGAGATAGGCAAGAATAAGGAAATTTTTCTATATTACATATGTTATATTATTACATTCTGATGCATTCTATATAAAAATATTTAGAATTATTTTAAAAATAAAACACTTAACAGGTGATCTATAAGTAATGATATAAGAACTACACATGAGTTTACAAGAATCTGTTCACAATCTGAAGATTAAAAAAATCCAGAATGGCAGTCTGCGTGCTAGACTTCCCTGTCAAGCTGTCTAGGTAAATGGGCCTGTTCCTGGTTGATAGTCAATAAATGCAGTACAACTAGATCAACAAAACCTATCACGTTTTCTATAGTTTTATGTTCACAATAATTTAGATAAAATGTAGTAACCATTACTTATAGTTCTGGTTTTACACTAATAAAAATAAACAAACAAATGCAAGGTTTAGATAGAGTAATTTCTCAATTATTACCTAAAGTCATCCAATGTTTCCTGTATCATATTCTGAATGAAACGGATTTGAACAGATGTCAATGGTGCATTTGGTCGATTGTTTCCGATAGTATCAACTATTTTCTCTGAGAGTGAACTGGCAACTCCAGCAGTGACAGAGGATGCTATCTTTGGATCTAAAATAAAGAATGGAGAAAATATGAATAGTCAATTTGGACTAAGAGACATCAAACATTTCTAAATAAGATTTGGCATGAGAGAACTTGAAAAACTGGCAAAGAACAGTGTTCCTCTGATATTTAGAAAAATTCACTGTCTAGAATACAATTTTTAAAAATTTTATATGCCATTATTTCTAATAGTCATTTATCTATCTATAAACTGCCAACTGTCTAATGTAATAACATGACAAAGGAATTAATCTTGAAGAATCTCTGAACCATTTCTTCTAATAAAAGACGAACGAGACAAGCTATACCACAAACCAGATAAACCAAGATTATCAAAAACAAACAGAAGGAGGGTAGGAGTAAAGTAGTGCTATAGGCAAAGTCTTGGCATTTCAGCTAATGCAATACACCCACAGAAACCTTAAAGTAAAATACAGATAGTTATATAAAGAGTTGCTCCTATATGAAGAGTTCTTTTATACAGAATATTCTTAGAGGTGAACTTCAACTCTTTAAATTGCAATCAAGTTTTATGAGTCTGTGGCTTAAATTCTAAGAGAAAGATTTAAATATGAAGAAGAAAAACTACAATTTAGGTAGTTAACCATCCCTTTTCAAAGGGTCCTAAATTATAATTCTATCTGTACCATATTTAATAAAATCCTTACATATTAGATTGAAAATGAAATTCACACAAAAAGGGGAGGAAATCAATATTGCTGAACTTAATCATTCATATACATATGTCATTGTTTTCCAGACACTAGACAAGCCAATAAACTTTAAAGTCCTTGAATTTTTTTTAGTCTATGATCACTCTATCCTTTTTAAGTTAAATATTTGGAGGATTTTTCAATTTAACATTTTCAAACATTATGAAGTTTTATGTACTTACTTGGAGTTGAAGATCCATTAACTGGTGGTTCATATATGAACTGAGCTTCAAATTCTTTCTCTGGCTTTTCAAATTTCTCAAGATTTCTTGTTTGGTTAGACGATGGAGAATTATTTAGATTTCCAGTTTCAGTACCAGAAGAGATCAACTTTGCAAACTTTATATTTAAAACAAAATAATTTTTAATATACTTAATTTCTTGTTTTACCCATATTACTAATGAATTTTTTACCTATTTCTCCTACCACTCCCTCCCCCTTTTAACAGAAGATAGGGTTGGGGAAATGAAGGAAGAATACAAAGAGAAAAAATATTCTGGGACTAGCGGCAAAATAAATTAATTTTACAGATCAAAAACAATCTCTGCAATAACATCATAAGAAAAAAAACTAATTTACTAAGCATCTTCTGAACATAAAATGAAAATCATTGGCCAAAATTAAAAAAAAAAAATCCCCAAACTCTTATGAGACAGCCACACAAAAATATTAAAAAACAAATCAAAAGACGTATTTATTCCATAATTATCTTTTAATATTATTCTAAAAAATAAATGTGAAAACAAATAAACACATACTATACACCTAACTGACTTGGCCTTCCTATAACAGATTTTGAATGCTTACATAAGAAATTAATTCTATATTGGATACTGTATTTTTCGTAAAATGTAATAATGATTAATTTCATTCTTAGCACCATCAAATTTGCTCTAAAACTTGGAGCAAACGTCTTAACCACCAACTTGATGTCTTATGCTGCAATGGAAATATATTATTAAATTCAGGTAACAAGTGTTCTTACATAGACAGTACAGCAAATATTTACCTTAAGAAAAAATAGTATACATTTATATCTGCTGTTACCTTCAACACAGCCAAAGACAGATTTCAAAAATATTCTTTAGTTGTTAAAAAGCAAATATTATTCTACCTAGTAAGTGCACAGCACTCTCAATAATTAGGATATATCCTGGCAGCCACTCACTTTCTAGTAACAAAGTGACTTCAGTATCATTTTCAGGCACATACCTGTTTGAAGGAATCTTTAGGATCCTGTTTTCCTAGAAATGCTTTCTTAGACTCAGCTATCAGATCATGATTTTCATTTTCTTCTTTCCCCGGAGATCCCATAAAGACATTAAGAGGACTAGAATTCAATGCTGAAGTATTTAAAGTTACTGGATTTTTTCTTGGAGGAAACACTGAGTTCAGTTGTGGTAGAAAGTCAAAGCCTGAAGAAAAGGAGAACAAAAATGGTACATGATATCCTTTATCTTGGATACTTAAAATAAAGACTTAATAGAGTCAGAATAACATAGCCAAACACATAGGAACTTGAGTCAGAAGACTAGTTTCTCAGCTATTCCCCTTAACTGATGTATACTCTTAGGCACAAATTTAAAAATCTTAAACTTACTTCCTGATGTGTAAATGTGAAAGATGATCTCTCTCTCTCTCTCTCTTAAGAGTAGTGAGGCTTAAAAAATATTACATGTGAAAATACCTTGAAAACACAAGGAATGTTTTATTAGTTTTTGATAAATGAAGAGGGTTAATTTGGTATGTATCTGTGGCATGTATCTTAGTAGGCAGCCTCTAAGATGTGTCTTTTGACACCCATGCCCTTATGTATTCCTCTTTCTTTGAATATGAGTTAGACCTGTGAATTTTCTTCTAACAAAGAGAATATGGCAAAAATACTAGGATGCCACTTCCAAGATAAGGTTACAAATACTGTGACTTCTATCTTGGGTGCCTTCTCTCACTCTTTCACTCACCTATTCTGAGGAAAATAGCTGTTCTGTGGTCAGCTTTCCCAGAGAGATGCTTAACTGTCAATAATGTCTCTAGCCAAAAGCCATATGAATGAGCTTGAAAGCAGATTTTTGCCCAGTTGAGTTTTGAATTGAATACAGCTCTGGCTGATACCCTAATTGAAGCATCAAGAGAGATCTGAAGGCAAAATCATCTGTCAATCCACAGAAGTAATGTTTGTTCTGTTAAGCCTCAAAATGTTGGGGTGACTTGTTACACAGCAACAGATAATCCAATAGCATTTTAAATTTTCATGAAAATACTTCTAAATAGTTCTTACCATCTCCTTTGCCTACAGACTCATCAACTCCCTTGTTAACTTCACCATCTACAATAAAATAAAAAAGAATCAAATTTTAAAGTAGTGAAAAATAAGCCATAGCAACTTAAGACTTCCAATTCTTTCCCCAAGGAGTTCAGAGACTATCAATCTTAAGAAGGAGTGAATGAGGTTAAAGATTAAAGCTAGTACTTATTTAAACTTCCCTTTTCATTCTTCTAGCTTCTTGCATAGTACCAAATATGAAAATATAATTTTACGATATAGAATAATTTAATGAAACAGGAAAGAGCAGAATAAGCCCTGAAGTTGGTTATAGATATCTATGATCCCATTTGCCTATTTCTTTCACAGCTTTGTGACTTCAGGCAAGCTTACAATGCAATTAAACTCAATGGGATAACGCCTTGATCATCTTGTTTGGGGGCTCAACTGAAATAACACAAATATTGTGCAAGTACTACAATGTTATAAAAAACAAGGTTTTATTTTTATTTTAATGCAGAATGTGTGAGATTATTTCAATGCTATATTATTCATCGATTAAAAAAACACTCAATTTTAACAGATAAATAGAAAAATGGACAAGTCACTAAAAAATTCACCAGAAATTCAAATGACTATTATATTAGTGTTTCAGACTCAGTAACTGTATATAATATGCCCGCTACACACAATCTTATAAATTAATTTCCTCTTAAAAGAGAAATACTTTTATTTACAAGATGAAGAAATCAAGACAAAAACAGATTAAGTCTTTTCCTTAGAGAGCTGCATCCTTGAGATTAAAAGAAAAATCCCTCAACAATGAAAACTGTCAGCACTATATTTAGTAACCATGTTTTTCCATATTAATAACATAAAACTCTAAAAGAATTGAGGACATATGCCTCAAATTTTCATCACATTTTTAAAAAACAATAAAAAGTAATTAAAGGAAAAATTAACTTAATCATTTCTCTTAAAACTCATTTAAAAAATTTAATTTATAACTCTTGCAAAAAGCCCTTCCTACATTCTTCAATGCAAAAGGTGCTCTAAGCAGGTTTCAGAAGCCAAGTTACCCATCTCAGTGCTGATCCTAGAAAGCTTTCTCAATTCTAGCCACTCTTTCCTTAGTTTTTGGTGCTGGAGCTTGAACTCAGGGGCACTCAACCAATTAGCCATATCCCTTCAGTTGCTTAGCACTTTTGCTGAGGCTGTCTTTTTTTTTCTTTTGCTAAGGCTCCGAGATCCTCCTGCCCCAGCCAACCGAGCCACTGGGATTAGAGGAGTGCGCCACCTCACCAACTTCCTTCCCTTCTTTACTCTTTTTAACTATGTATTTTGATTTTCTCTTTATACTAAAAGGATCCTTCCTTTTTCATTAGGTGAAAGATAGGAGATTCTGACCCAGAAATTTAAGTGGATATTTTCTGACTAGGGTAAGGCAGAATAACCAATAATTCTATACAAATACACATGTTTATTCCTTCTGACTATGTAAACTTGGGAAAGACAACTTTAAAGTAAAAATGAAGTTGTAAAAATCCTAAGTGGATGTACCTCAAGAACCTAATACTGGGGTGGGCATTGTAACTCTGTGGTAGAACTCTTGCCTCACACCTGTGAGGCACTGGGCTCAATCCTCAGAATCACATTAAAAAAATAAATAAATAAAGATATCGTGTCCATCTACAACTAAAAAAACAAAAACCTGATATTTTGATTCTCTCTAGGCTTTCACTTCTATAAATAAAACTGTAAACCCACAAATCTTTGTAGGCTTCTCTGAATATTTTCTAAGGTAAATTTGTAGAAATGGAATTAGTAGGCCAAAAAATATGATTAATTTAACTCTTCCAAATTACCCTCTATTTACCCATATTATTGATTACTTTACTATAAATAGTAAGATGTTCCCACATTAGCATCTAAAGTACAGCACCTACAAATACATCAAAAGATGAACATTAGCACCTAAAAAGTACAGCTAAATACTGTCTTAGTTCCCACCTATCAAGCCAGCAAAGACTTAATGGTAATATTTTTAATATATATTATGTATACACACAAGCACAAAATATGGTACTTTCATACATAGCATAAATGAGGAGGTATTCTATCATATGGCCATATACTCTGTGAAAACATTTAACAAATATCAATTAAACACTAACAATCTAGGGCTAGGGTTGTAGCTCAGTGGTTGAGCACTCGCCTAGCATGTGCATGAGACCCTGGGTTTGATCCTCAGCACCACATAAAAATAAATAAATAAATAAAGTTCAATGTAGTTAAACTTCCTATTAAAAAAAAAAGAAAAAGAAACCCACTAACAATCCTAAATTTTTTAAACCAGGAAGATATATTTTGCATACCAAAACATCCAAAATTTTAGGGAGACATTTTGAAGTAGATACAAGTAAAAGACTGCCTATAAAGGTAAAACTTCCTTTAAGAAATTATTTTGGTTGGCTAGGGGTATACAGCTCAGTTGTATAGCACTGGTCTAGCATTCATAAAGCCCTGAGGTTTGATCCCCAGCACCACAGTAAAGAAAGAAATTTTTGTGGAAATTAAAATAAAATTTTAATTTGAGAACTATTTGCATAGTTACCATGTGAAAATTGCCAATAACTACTTTAGAATTATATTATCTGCAATATCAAAAAATATATTTTTATATATGATAGAGTATATATATAAAATATCAGAAAAATGTTGCCCAGGACAAGAGAAAATAAGCCAATTGGTCTTAATTAACTTGAGTATACAAAAACTATTACCCACATTTTAGGAGGAGAATGTAATGACCACCAGCAATAGAACGTGATCCACCCATCTGAATACACTTACCATCTCTGATAGGTGAGAACATGTCCCCTAAACTACTTTTCCCAGTATCATCAAAGCTGGAGAAATCTTGACTTTTTCCACTGTCAGTTTCCTTAGATAAAATATCTGTATTTATGCTTCGAGGAAAACCTTAGATGAATTAGATTAAAAAAAGTTGTCATTAAGTCTAATTAAACATTATCATAAGCCAAGTTGAAAAAATTATCAATATTACCCATTTTTTAGAAATTTACAACTGTGAGCATCCGTGAAAAAAAGTAGAATATGACAATAATTAAGCCAATCAGCACTTTCATGAATGAAGGGCTCCTCAAAAGCAAAAAGCTTATCTGTTCATACAGCAACACTTTATTTTAGCCATTTTAATAGAAAATGTCTGAAATAATTTATACACTTGGCTGCCCTCTGAACACAGCTTACTTTTGTTATGAACTCTTGGGTTCATCTACAAATGATGGAGGCAAAAAGTCTGGCAGGTGTGTAGTACAATGCCTAACAAACAAGATTCATTACACAACACTAAAGAGGTTGCAGCAGTTTATTTTCTCTGGCAGTATATAATGCAGGGACTTTGTAAGAGGAACTCTGTAGGATCAGTAGCTTCTTGCTCATTTCTGGGTTAAGGAATGAGTTCTTGAGATTTGAGAAGTTGGATGAAAATCTGGGAATGGTAGCACATTACTGTGCTATATTTTAAAGTGTTTTATTTAGCATCTCAGTCTCAAATGAAAACTGTAAACCCTAGGATAAAAACAAAGAATGGACTATTGTACATCCAAAAATGTCCATGTCTTGCTAATAGAATAAATTTTTCTAATAACTGCTAAAAAGCTGAAACATAACCAAATCATTTGAATATCACAACCACTGAAAAGTGTTTACCATAAGAGTTAAACTGTTATAAAGAGACATTTTCTCTCCTCCTTTCTAGGTCTAACTCCAGCCTGTAATAATATGCAAGCTTTAACATGCACAAATTAAATATTTTAAAAAAACAAGTTTGGTATCATATAAAAACAGTGCTAAAGCCTTAATTTTGACTTCTTAAACAAATGTTTTGTACTAAAAATGAGCACCAGAAACAAGTCTTCAGAGATTCTTTTTAATATCTAAATCAGGACAACTTTAGTAGAAGCAACAATAATTACACAAAGCATAAAATAATGAGAGTGATGGTGATGATCATGAAGATAACAGTATCAGCAATACCACCATCCGCTGTCTGCCTTGTGCCAGATACTTGTGATACATTTCTTCATTATTATCTCAATATATGGAGGGAACAAATAAAAGTCTGGCAGGTTAAGAAAGAGGTCTAAAGCTGTCCAGATAGGAAGTAATAGATCTGAGATTTAAGTCTAATTATTCTCAATGCTTCCCAGGGGGAAAAAATGTGTTTTTTTTGTGTGTGTATATAAAGATGTGTGTATGCGTGTGTGTGTGTGCATAAGTGTTTGAAGGAAAGAATGAGGAGGCCAATGTAACAAAACTTACAAAGTGTTGAATTTGCTAAAGAGTAAAAGCTCAGGAGTTATTTGAGTAATTTTAAAAACTTTCTGTAAATTAGCAATTATTTCAAAATAAAGTTAATAAATAAAAATCTTTAACTGTGGGGAGAGAGCAAACAATCATTTTGCCAGAAATTTTGTGTATTTGCCTACCATTATCATTCATCAGTGACCCAACAGACCCGTCTTTCATTTCCTAATTAATGTTGTCATCCTTAAATAAGAGACTCCTTATTAAAAACTAGATACATAACAGTGAGACTTGAGTTTAGAGTAAATGAGAGAACTTATTTTTAAAAAATATGAATCAAATTAATATGTTTCTAAAGAATTTTTTAACTTATTGGCAATTTTCATAATACAGTTAATTCTAACAAATTGGCTGACATTACTCAAAGTCATATTTCAAAAAGAACTTATTCTTTTAGGTAAATAGCAATGGTATTTGTCTCCAAGAGTCCTTAAATAAGCACCAAATTATTTTCTATACATAGTGACTATTCTACAAGGATGATATAGATATTCACAGGAAATTGATAGTAAATATACTTATTATTTTTTAAAAAAACTATTCCATACTATCAAGGTCAACAAATTAAAGTTTTGCTGCTACTTGGAAATATTAAAACTCCTACCCAGAAGATACCAAAAAATGATTTTTGTCAAACTACCTATCTTGAAAACTTAAAAATATATGAATAAATTGTGCATATTTCAAAACTAGTTTGCCATTAAGACTTTTAAAAGTACTGCAAATTGATGATATAGCCTAATACATTGAAAACAAAAAGATTTTCAGCAATATGGTCTATACTGGGAATAAGGGATGTTTTCTATTTTAAGAATGATGAAGCTTATTATAATATCTTCCCAAAGTCTACAGGAACTTTTGTATCAGAACCATCTCATCAATGATTATCAGAATAGAAGAAATCATTGATAAATAAAAAAATAAATGAATATGTTGCAATTTAACAAACTGCTAATGTATTGCTTAATATGTGCCAGGTACTATTGAGCACCTAAAAACATTAATTACAGCACCTTACTTTTCATTCTGAAATATAAAATAAAAGGAGTCATTAACAGCTTTTTTTAAACTATTCAGTCAAATTATAATGAACATCAAAGTTTCATATTCTCTATTGAAAACACAATGGAAAGTCACCCAGTGTTTGGTAACACTGAAGATGAATGATTTCTAAGTTGGCATCATTCCATTTTTTAAGATAATCACTATTTCCTACAATAGAAGTTTAAATGAATAGAATAAGTGCCTTTCATGAATTAAAAAAAAAAACACACTTATATCCAAAGTTAAAATTTTCATTTTTTCAATGACATCTACTGATAATTTTACCTAAATGCTCAAATGAATTTTGAGATAAACATTCTTAAAGAAAATGCTAATTAAATATATTTGGGGAAGAAAAAAACACCAAATTCTACATACATAACATTTACCTGCTTTGTCCTGAACAGCAACTGTTGCTTTCCCCACAGCTGTTGTCATGGGTTGCGGGAGAACTGTGGCAATGGAAGTGGCAGTTGCTTCTCTGACAATTCCAGAATTCTGAATTCCTCCACCAAAGGTGCTCACATTAATGGCTCGTTTATTCGCTGCTGTGACCTTATTTGAACAGCTTTTATTTAAACTTGACTAAAATGTAATGAAACATTTAAAGGGTCAGGTTACTAATATTTTCTACTATACGTTAATTAATATTTTATATTCTCTATTAGGTTAAAAACATTTTCTTCCCTTACATATCTTAAGCTTGGTGTTGGAGCTGAGTTTTCTTCTAAACCAATAAAAATACTTTTAAAATACTTTTAAAGAGGAGAAAATTAAGTACCCGCAAATTTTTAAAATTAAGTATCAGAGGGCTTTATGCTAAAGTTATTTAAAATACCGTCATATAATTATGAACCAATATACTGCATTTAATTGAAAAAAATTTACATATTTTGAGCTAGAATTTTTTAGTAAAATAAAAAATGCTGAAAATATCTCACCTTAGTAAGAGCAGTAGAGTACTGAAATGCTATACACTGCACAGATGTCTTGTGAGCACTGATGGTTTTAACTGGTGATTTCAACATCCTTAAATCATATTGATATATTTTCCCACGGGAAGATCCAATAGCCAAAGTGGCTCCATCTGGCATAAAATCGACTGCAGTCAGAGGAGTGTCGGCTACCAAAGTTTTCACTACCCTTTAGAAAAGGGAACAAAGTATATGCAGATATGTGTATGTGATATAAATGTTTACTAACCAAGTTAGAATTGGGTAAATAGCATACACATCCCAAACACTTGTTTAAAGTAGAATTTTAGAATCTGTCTTGAGACATTTCTAATAAAATGACATGTAAGTAACTGCTGAATGTTACATCCTATTTTTCTATTCACTTTCAATAAGTACAATCTACATCAACCAGAATGTAGAAAACAGCACCCTGAGTAATTATTATCTTGGAAGTGAATGTGACACAATTCCTATGTGCTACTTCACAAAAAGGGTTTCTAGCCTCAGGGTTGATGAAGGTCTAAGTAACCACTTTCCATTTACTGAACTGCTTAGGTCTCAAGAGGACCATGACCTTTCACAGGGAAGCAGCTGCTACTTTGTTCTCAGTTGTACACTTCTTGACCAAAAAGCTAAAAGGAACAGAGTCCATGTAGCTTGATCCTGAAGAAGCTAACACAGAAATATGGATTTTGATCTGCTGAAGCTGATCTCTTTGCCTGTGTGTCTAGTGTGAGAAGAATGGCTTGCTAACTCTTCTGAGAGTGAAAAAAGTAACAGTAAAAACTCTAGCATCCTAACAAGGCCCGACAGTGGGAACTTCCCATCAGGTATCTTGAATATAGCTCTAGCACTCTTGTAGCTGTTTTTTGTTTACGTAACTGATCCAGCACACCTATAACTGAAGAAAGAAGCAAAATGGGCCCAGATGTTTAGAAGATCATCTAGGGGGCCATAATCCTCCAGGGATATTTGACAATATTTGGAGAAAGTTTAGGCTGTCATGACTCTGGCAATGATAATAGGATTTAATAGGTAGAGGCCAGGGATACTGCAAAATATCCTACAATAATTGAAACAGCCCCCCACAACACAGAATTATCCAGTCCACAATGTCAATAGTTTAGGAAACTTTGATCTAGAAAATAAATTAATTTTAAAGCAAATTAATCATAATGCTTTAAAAATATGTATTTACAAAAAGAATAGTAAGTATGCTAAAGTAAAGACATGAAAATATTAAGATGTTATCCCTCAATATTTATATTTCAAAAATACCCTAAGTAATATCCATACCCCTATCAATTTTTTCTGCATGAAAAGAAAAAGAGCTTGATTTTACTAGCTATACATATTAAGTGTAAAAACATTAGATCCCCTGGACATTAGCCAGCAGTCTATGTTTGTTAATAAAATAACTTTTTTTTTTTAAACTAAAGTAAGATATGAGCACATCACACTTACTTCTTACTTGAAGTGTCATAGAGGATGATTCTTTTATCCAAGCCTATGGTTACAAACAGCAATTCATTGACAGGAGAAAAACAGATGCCTGAAGCTGGAGCTTTATGTGTACTATCAAAGTTATGATATGAACTCTGACTATTCACATCCCAGAGAGTTACTACTCCATTATCTGAAACACTGCCCAGTAGAGATTTCTTGAACAAGGAGTACTTCAAGTGCCGAACAGACTATAAAAATAAAAGAATAAGTTTTACATAATGGTAAGCGTTCATAAGAACATTTTATATAAGCTATAAATAATAGTCAACTACACATTTCACATGGGGTTTATGACTTCTCTAGTTTCAAGACTGACATATTTATACCACAACAATCACACTATTATTTTGGGGATGTAAAATGAACCCGAAACACGCAAATATTCTATTAATTGAATATCTGTCATGATTTTATCTCATATAGAGATTGCCTACATTAATCCATTAGGGTTAGAACATTCACCATAAATATTGGATTTGATCAGAGACAAATCATGAACAAGTATAAAGGAACACTGGGAGAGAATAAGCAATAATATTTCACATTTGTTTTCTATATATACTTTAGGTATCGGGGTATGTTTGAGTATGTGATAAACTGTCAACTTAACACCTGAAGCATAATAAGACATTAAACCCTAAAGGAGGAACTGGCAATGCTACAGACCTGAGATAAATTATATCCACTCTTTCAAAAGTATCAGCCTAAGAGCAATGCTGGCCATTTTCTAAACACTAATCCCTGAGGCAGTGAAAACATTCTCCATTTCCAGTTTTTAATGCACCAAAATAAATAAAGATACAGGATGGGTAAACAGGTCTTACATTACAACAGACTGAATTTACCTATTTTTCCAAAAAATGACACTCAAACTAATGATAATGCATCATAAGAATTAAGTACTTGACATTTAAGCTACTTTCCCCTGCAAATTTATAATCTATGTAATTCTACGATGTTTTTTTAAAAATAACAGGCATTTACCTTCCATAACAAAAAATGTTTAGGAATAACATAAAACAAACTCTAACTAAGGAAACAAAGTATTTTCTATCAAACATCTAGGGTAAGATAACTATTATGTTCACCCATTACATTTGGCTCTTTTTTACATATAGCTAAAGTACAAAAAGAAAGTATTGGTTTAAATATTTTTCATTTTTGTTGAGAAAAAGCATATACACTTGAATAGACAAATCCTTCCTCTGGTCTACATTCAAGAATAAACCACATGAATTTTGATTACATAAGACAGAATTCTTTAGTGGATTACAATTAATGGTTTAGACTCATGTGCCAACCTATCAAAACATAAGGCAAACATTAATTTTCAAGGATTTCCACAGCACTTTGAGTTCATATACTTATGATCCTCCACATGACCTAAATTTAGATGAAATGCACAAGCAGAAGTGAAAGAAAGAGAATTAACACCATAAAAACATAGATCTGGTGGATTCTCAAAATTTATAAAGTTCAAACTGATACTAGGATTTACCTAAAACCTTCTTAAAATATGGTTATCCAGAATCTGTCTGAGTATATCAGGGAACAAGGAGTTTACCACTTTATATAATAAAACATAAATAGTTAAAACATATTTCTTGACTCACAAAAGCTAAATTATATATATTGTTTCAAGTTCTTAAGATCAACATGGCAACTTATTAAGAAAAAAAGGCTACAGATAATCATAAATGTTATTCTCAGATAAACCTGGCTTTAGGTAGAGGTTCAGCCAAACTAGCCATAGGTAAATACTTAAATTCTCCAAACATCAATATTCTCATTTATAAAATATAAAAGACTTTTGTTTGCCTGTCAAGACTCTTTTGAGGATTAAATGGCATTTCTGCAGATTCAGATGGACAGTAGCTTTTACCACGTCTCATAGGTTCATAATACTTTGTTCACTGTTGCTCATATACCCATCATTTGATCAATTTTTAGACTTTTCTTTTTTCTTTCCTTATGGTGCCAGGAATCAAACCCAGGGCTTTGGGCTTATTAAGCAAGTAGAAAGCACAAACTCTGGGCTATGTCCCTAACCCTCCTGGGTTTCTTTCTTTTCCTTCCTTCTTTCTTTTCTTCCTTCCCTGCCCCCCCTTTCCTTCCTTCCTATCTTCTCTTTTCTCTCTCTGTTTTTAAAATTTTGAGACAGGTTCTGGTTAAGTAGTCAGCCCAGGCTGGCCTCAAAACTGCAATCCTCCTGCTTCAGTCTTCTGAGTACACCATTACACCCAGCTCCTACAAAGATTTTTTTAAAAAGATTCATAAGTAAGCACACCAACTTCTATAGATGTCTATTCTTTGATCCTGTATTAATATTAATAGGATAGCATTTCTGAACTTTCTACATCTATTATATCATCAGTCTTAACTTGTTAAGCACTTATTTTAAGATTATAACTATTTTAAGAAAAAAAAGTTCTACAAAAAAATCAACTGATATCAATAATATAATGCTGGACACTTAAGTTACCTCCATTTCCAAGTACCTGACTACTACAGTTTCTTAAAAAAAAAAAAAAAAAAAAAACAGCTAATTTGCAAAATAATTTGCATCTCATTGTTGTTCTTGCTTTAAAAGGTCCTGGTTGAAAAACAATATGACCATTTGACTCTCTCCTTTTGTGAACTGCCCATTAATACACTTTGCCTATTTTTACTGGGTTAAGATTTTTTAAAAGTACTAACTTACAAATCTTAGTATAAGGCCATAAACACTCTTAGAGGTTATAAATATTTTTCCCATTTCCTTTTAGTTTTACTGATGTTTGTTTCTTGCTTTCTATCATAGGTTTTAAATTTTTACATATTTAAATTTTCTGGACTTATCTCCCCTTATGACTTAGAAACAGAAAAGAAAATACATTCATGATATTTTCTTATTGTCTTAGTGTGTAGTATATATATTGCATGTGGACATATACATACACACATAAATATACATATGTAGTATCCCTTTTGACTCCTTCCCCTCCCCTTTCCTTGATTCCCAGGTCTTCTTTCAAAAGCACTAGCTGATAACCTCTTATCACCTGAGCTACTACATGTTTAACCCACTTCCACTCTCCATGGTTTCCTAGCAATCCTTCTTAGTATTGTAGCAACACCATCTTCAAAATGGAAATCTGAACAGATTTCTCTTCTGCTTCGAGAAAGATCTTAATTGGAGAATTCTGGGAAATAGTGATTATAATAGTGGCATTTCTTTAAACTCTTTTTAAATTCCACTATTCATATGTATGTGTGCAGAAAAGCAGACATGAGACTTCTTTAGCAAGTTCTGCTTTCAAGGTTGGTCCTTGGCTGGCATCTGGGAACTTGAATTTTGGGAGGTTCCCATTATACCTGATAGGAGTGGTTCGCTATGCCTAAATTATTTGTGCAAAAGATGACGTGTATGGATGAATACCTGCTTTCCTTCCAGGAGTCTGGAATTTTGGCATATATGAGTAGCCAGAGAGGCTGCATTAGAGGAAGGCTGCCAACCCAGAGGAACTCTGCCCTAAGGTACTGTCTGTTCTTTGGACCCACTCATCTACTCACAATGCATTTATTCTCTCATTAAGTGCCTATGGTCCCCACTTCTCTCATTTAAAGAAGGGTATATAAGCTTCTAAATAACCAGCTTCCAATAAAAACTTACTTGCAAGCTTTTCCTACATTTCATACAATGTCACAATTTTATGCTGGAAAAATTAAGCACATTATCTCTGTTGATGCTTAGAAAATGTTGAGGCTTGACACGCTCAGCACTTTGAACTAGAGAATCAGCCTCCGGATTCTCTGACCTCCCAACACCTACTCCAAACCCCTCCTACAAATCACTGGATCCTCTTTCTGGAATTACAGGGAATGGCTTTCTCTAAGTTCCCTTGCCTAAGGAGTTCATCCAGAAGGAATAAAATCATCCTGGAAATCTCATTAATCAGGGAAAATTATTCACAGAAGAAACTAAAGGTCATCACTATATATACTGGACAGACTTTCCATCCCTTCTGCGGATGTCATCTGAGAGACTGCCTTTGTTCACAGCACAATTTTCAACTTTCCATAACTCGTCTTAACCCCTTCCAAACCCAGAGGAACTCTGCCCTAGGAACTGTCTGTTCTTTGGACCCACTCCTCTCCCCACAATGCATTTATTCTCTCAGAAAGCCCTATGGTCCCCACTTCTCTCATTTAAAGAAGGGTATATAAGCTTCTAAATCTACTCAGTTATTGGGTACTCAGTTTTCATTCTTACCTCTCCTGTTATCGGATGTTTATTTCAGCAAATTCAATCTACTGAACCTTCAAAGGGCAGAAAGTGAAGCTACCTAGTGAGTTAACTTGTCCTCTGCAAATTGTCCTTTGTAAACTTGAGTTTTGTTTTCTTTCCCTAGCTTTTTAAATTCTAAATAAGACATTAAGAGCTTTTATTCCAGAAAAAGGAAACAAGGGAAACATTATCATAAGGCCTTCTCATCAATAATCTTTCTGCAGATATACACAAGCCAAAACATCTGATAACTGTCAGATAATATCAGAAAATAGACCACTGTAGGATTAGTGAATATTTTGGTGCCACCCATCTGTGGCTGAAGAAACACTTCCTTAAATTTCCTACATAAGCCCTTCACTTGCAGGTATGGTCCCTGGACAATGGTGATAGTACAGCCATCTTCCAATCAACCAGGCAGATTGTGGTAATAAGGTTCTTTCTATACCTCTGCTTTGCCCCTCAGCTACTTGGACTAACTGAGCTTTCATTGGGCCACCACCGACGAAGGTTTTGTGTGACAACATTCCCTCCACCCCTACATGTTGTTGGGGAGATGATTCTCGGAAGCTCACACTTAGTTTCCCGTGGACTTCCCCCATGTGCATTTTCTCTTTACTGATTTTGCTCTATATCCTTTCATTATAATAAATCATAGTTGTGTGATTATACACTGAGTCTTGTGAATTCTTCTACTGGGGTCTTAAAGGACCCCCACCCCCATACAGAATGTAAGGGGTATGTGCATGTGTCTGTGCTTAACAGACAGATAATAAAGTAGATAGAACTAAAATTCCATGTATATTTACAATAAAACTAGACAGTCATACATCTACATTAATTCCCCCCAAAACATGCTGGCAGGTCAATTAACAGCCATGAGGAGTCCTTCATGGTAGTGTCTATATTAAAAAAAAAAAAAAAAAAAACAGAGGGAAATAATGTGAAGTTTGAAACAGATCTGAAAACAAAGCCATACAGTATTTACAGAAAAGCGTGGTGGCAAATTTCAACTCTAACCAGTAATACCCATTATATTACCAGGTCTTTTCAGGTCTATGAAAGTTCTGAAGGGCTACAGCAGTTTAGACCTTGTGAATCCCCAAAATTATCAGCCAAAGTGCCTCCCTGTCACTGAGGAGACTGCTGGGAGCAGAAGTAAACCTGGGCAAGCTGAAGCAACAGAAAAAAAACAAAAGTTCACATTCAGTTGGAGAAATAGAACAAACCAGGGAACCCCAGAAAGCAAGCTAACACTTTTTTTTTTTTAAGAAACCTAGCTTAAAGGGAGCTCTGTGAAATTACATACCCTGAACCCCATCTCTGTCTAGAAGTTCAAGGAAACTAATTTCAGAGATACACTCCACATATAATTACTGTGAGAACAAAGAAAACAAGAAGACATTCTCAACTGATAGCCAAAAGGACAACAAAATGACACAAGACCCTTTAAAACATAAGTTAGCTAGAAAACTAAAAAATGAGATATAAGAACTTGAAAAAGAATTAAAATTTTTAAAATTCTCTTTAAAAATGAAGGCTAATTTAGAAGAAATACAAGAATGAACAAACATAACAGAGAATATCTAGAAGTAAAAAGAAATTTTTAAAAATCAAAAAGAATTTAGGAAAAAAAGACAACTGAAAATAAGCAAAGATATCCAACAACAACAATATGACAAAGATAGGGAAAAACAACAAATACAAAAGCTATAACTGAAGAAAATTTTCCTAAAATTCAAAAAAAGATATGAAACTACACATACTATATACGTAAGAATAGCAGCACAGAATGACCAGCTCCAGCACACGTTATAGTAAAATTAGTGGACTTCAAAGTGGGGGGACTCATATAGAGGAAAAAAAGTGATTTATAAAGAAAAAAATAAATTATTAAACATTTGAGATCAAATATAAGAGAATAACACACTTAAGCTCCCCTTGGAAAGAAAACGAAATACACTGAAAGAATTAGAACCTTGAAAGAAAGTCTGAAGCAGAAGAGATGTACTTATGGAAACAATATTAATATGGTGTCTGTTCTGATTATAAAAATTTGGAAAATATCTAAAGTAACAGAGGAATGTTTACGTAAACTGTTATACTAAACAATAAGATATCTATAATCATTAAAAATTGGTTGTGAAGACTAATATGAGCATTCACTAATGAGAAAAAGGCAGAAACAGGATTAGACAAAGAGAATGACTATAGAAGAAAACAAATAACTTCCCACTAAAAAAAAGTCTGGAAGACACAAATGGAATAAAATCAGTCATTAAGAGAAAAACATAGCCAGGCACTGTGGTGTACACTTATAATCCCAGTAACATGGAAGGCCAACAAGTTTGAGGCCAGCCTCAGTAACTTAGCAAAGCCCTAATTGACCACATGTCAATTATAAATTGTTCAAGAACATAATATATAGGCCAGGCAAGTACATACAAATACTAAAGAAATACAGCAATAAAATAAAGAACATGCTATGCAAACACTTCTATCCCAATGTAAATTACACTCATGTTTCCATATAAAACTTAAAGAGGACCGATATTAGATATAAAGCTTTGTAGTGAAATATTTTGAGTATAAACAATTCAGGTATAAACATATCAATTAACCAAATAAATCAAATTAGAATTTTTCTTTTCTTTTTGGCACTGCTGGGGATCAAACCCATGGTCTTGCATATATGCTCTCCCACGTTATATGCCCAGCCCTAAATTTACTCTGATAAAATAATAATTATTTTAAAAATTTAATTAGTACTTATTTGCATTTAATAGACTCTGTACTCAAATGGGTTATCTATACATAAAAAAGCAAAAAATACACTTGAAAAGTAAATGGATTTAACATATATTGTAATACATTTAAAATCTCACAGAATCTCATCCTGTTATATGTAAAGTTTTTTTTTTTTTTTAAATCCAAAGAATCAATAAAGTAGATCTACCTTTTTAACTGCTTTGGAAAATGCAACAATTTGAGAAAGACAACACAGGTTAACCTTTTTTCAAGCCTAAGCTGCTGAACTTGCCAAACACTGACACGCAATTATGGTCTAAGCAGTCAGTCAGCCCCATCATTTCTGTAAGGAGCAACAAGGTTCATTTTACCTTGCAGAAAGACACTGCATTCCACATAAAACTAATAGCTTCAATTCGGCCCAGACATTTCAAAGTAGAATTCTACATATATTCAGGCAATCTTCTTTCTGATATAAAATTCAGTCTGATGTAGATTCAGTGAAACTACAAGGACTTGTCATTTTTACCAAGAAACCAATCTGATAATTATCAAAGATTTCAAATCCTTGATTGTTCAAAGAAACAAAAGTATGTAAAATTTCAATTTAATCACAGAAATGTCCTACTATTTTTTTTAACAACTCAGATCCTATCTATAATAAAACTGAGCAATATAGAAGTTGGGCTCAGTAACAGTAATTTGAATTTTAAAAAGTCAATTTTTTACAAACTTTAAATTTTTATAAATACTTTTTAAATTTAAGAAACTGAAAAAGTTATTGGGATAGAGGAAGGTATAGAGTTCCAAACCAAAGGAATGAACAATCTATTGAATGAAATAATATCAGAAAATTTTCCAAATATGAAGAATGAATTGGAAAACCAAATTCAAGAGGCTTACAAGGACGCCAAATGTACAAAATCATAATAGATTTCCACACTGAGGCACGTAATAGTGAAAATGCCTAACATACATAAGGAGAGAATATTAAAAGCCAAAAGAGAAAGGAATCAGATTACATTGGAGGAAAACAATCAGATTATGTGCAGATTTTTCAAACCACACCCTGAAAGCTAGAAGATTGTGGAACAACATATATCAAGCTCTGAAAGAAAATGAATGCCAACCAAGAATCTTGTATCCAGCAAAATTAAACTTTAAATTCGATGATGAAATAAAAATCTTCCATGATAAACAAAAATTAAAAGAATTTACAGCTAGAAAACCTGCACTACAATCCTTGAGAAAATATTCCATGAAGAGGAAATGAAAAACAACAATGAAAATCAGCAGAAGGGAGGTATTACACTAAAGAAAAACTAATCAAAGGAGATACCAAGTTCAAGTTAAATAACAAAAATGGCTGGGAATACAAATCATGTCTCAATAATAACCCTGAATGTTAATGCCTAAACTCACCAAAAGACACAGGCTAGCAGATTGGATCAAAAAAAAAAAAAGATCCAACATATGCTGCCTCCAGGAGACTTATCTCATCTTGTAGGAAGACTTCCACAGACTGAAGGTGAAAGGTTGGGAAAAATCATACCACTCACACGGTCTGTGGAAGCAAGCAGGGGTTTCCATCCTCGTTATCAAATAAAGTAGACTTCAAGCTAAAGTTAATTAAAAGGGATAAAAGAAGGACATTTCATATTGCTCAAGGAAACCATACACAAATAAGACATAACAATTATAAATATAATATGCCCCAAACAATGGAGCAGCTATGTTCATCAAACAAATTCTTCTCAAGTTCAAGAGTGAAATTGACCACAACACAATAATTTTGTGTAACTTTAACACACCTCTTTCAGCACTGGATAGATCTTCCAAATAAAAGCTGAACAAAGAAACTATAGAACTCAATAATACAATCAATAACTTAAGACTTAACTGACATAATTCTATATTATATTATAGAATATTTCATCCTTCAACAAGCAAATATACTTTCTTCTCAGCAGCACATGGATCCTTCTATAAAACAGACCATATATTATGCCACAAAGAGACTCTTAACAAATAAAAAAAGTAAAAAAACCACCCTGCCTTCTATCCCATCATAATGGAATGAAATTAGAAACTAGAAATCAATGACAAAATTAAAAATAAAAACTACTTCAACACCTGGAGACTAAATAATAAGATATTAAAAGAACAATGGGTTGCAAAAGACATCAAGGAGGAGATTAAAAAATTCTTAGAGGTAAATGAGAACACTGATACAACATATCAAAATCTCTGGGACACTATGAAGGCAGTTCTAAGAGGAAAGTACATTGCATGGAGTTCATTCTAAAAAGAAGAAAAAGTCAACAAATAAATGACCTAACATTACATCTCAAAACCTTAGAAAAAGAAGAACAAATCAACACCAAAAGCACTAGAAGATAGAAAATAGTTAAAATCAGAGTTGTAATCAATGAAATTGAAACAACAGCAAAAAAAAAAAAAAAAAAAAAATTGAAAAAATTAACAAAACAAAATGTTAGTTCTTTGAAAAAAATAAATAAAATTAGGGGCTGGGGTTGTGGCTCAGCGATAGAGTGCTCGCCTAGCATGTGCGAGGCCCTGGGTTCGATCCTTAGCACCACATAAAAATAAATAAATAAAGGATTGTGTCCAACTAAAAAAAAAAAAAAAAAAAAGTTGAAAAAAAATAATAAAATTATCAAACCCTTAGCCATGCTAACAAAGAGAAGGAGAGAGAAAACTCAAATTAGTAAGATACGTGATAAAAAGGTAATATCACAACAAACACTACAGAAATACAGAAGATATTTAGAAATTATTTTGAAAACTTGTACTCCAATAAAATAGGAAATATTAAAGGCATCGACAAATTTCTAGAGTCATATGATTTGCCCAAATTCAATCAGGATGATATACACAGTTTAAACAGATCAATTTCAAGCAACAAAACAGAAGACACCATCAGAAGCCTACCAACCAAGAAAATCCCAGGACCAGATGGATACACAGCCGAGTTCTACAAGACCTTTAAAGAAGAACACCAATATTCTTCAAACGATTTCAGGAAATAGAAAAAAAGGCAGCAATTCCAAACTCATTCTATGAGGCCAATATTACGCTGATTCCAAAACCAGGCAAAGATACATTAAAAAAAAAACAAAAAAAAACCCTTCAGACCAATATCTCTAATGAACATAAATGTAAACACCTCAATAAAATTCTGGCAAATTGAACACAAAAACATATCAAAAAGACGGTGCCACCAGGATCAAGTGGGGTTCATCCAAGGTTGGTTCAACATACGGAAATCAATAAATGTAATTCATCACATCAATAGACTTAAAGATAAGAATCATATAATCATCTCGATAGATGCAGGAAAAGTATTCAATAAAATATAGCACCCCTTTATGTTCAAAACACTAGAAAAACTAGGGATAACGGAGCTGAATCAAGAAAACACTGTAGGTATTATTTCTGGTTACTTTTTATTACCTTTTACATTTAAATGAAATAAATAAAATAAGGTATTGTGTCTACCTATATCTAAAAAAATTTTTTTTTAAATCTGCTGTTCCCGACTTCTTCCCCAAAAGGTCAGGTTCCCTTGGAACTCTACTATTTACTATTTTCATAACATTTGTATTATCTGGTTAACTGTCCATTACTAATTGCTACTACTAAAATGCAAACTATGTCATATTCAAAGTCATATCCCCAGTATTTAGTCAGTACTTACAACATAATCAGCAAAGTGTTAAATTGTAAAATTCTACAGGGAAAAAAGCCATGTGTATGTTTTTTTTAATTTAATAATTTCATTTAAATGTAAAAGGTAATAAAAAGTAACAAGAAATAATACCTATAGTGTTTTCTTGATTCATTCTAAAAGGTAAAAATAAGAATAAAAGCAGCAAAAGATAAACAGAAGTTTCATCTAGTATATATAGGCTACAGAAATGGAAGATTGTGAATAATTTGATTGAATGACTTAAAAATGTCCAAAATAAGTAGTAAATTTTGCCCACATAAGCCAAGAACAATAAACACCACTTTAGTAAGAGAAAAGATAATTCTGCAAAGAAACTTTGCAATTCAAATCATGCTTTGTAGTGAAATGTGAATATTTCTTCCTGAATTTGGCAATGAAACAAGAACATCCACTATTACAAAGTCTATTCAACACTGTATTGGAAATTCTAGTCAATGCAATAAAGAAAAAGAAACAACATGTGTAAAGATAGGGAAGTAAGAAAATAACTGCTATTTACAGAAAGCATGCGAGTATAAAAACTGCAAAGTGTAAAAAAAAAATTACAAATTCTTCAAAAATAATCAAAACTGCCAAACTATTAAGTGAATTTAGCAGGATTCCTAGATAAAAGAGCAATATACGAATACTTACTAAAATTCTGTATCTCAGCCACAAAGAAGTGGCAAATAAAATTTAATAGTAAAAACAATTATACTGTACCATCAAAAAATCAAATAAATCTACCAAAACATCTCTAAGACTTCCTTCAGTGAAAACAAAACACTACTTAGAAAAATTAAGGAAGGTTTATATAAATGCCAAGTTAAACCATATTTATATTATGATCAAGAATTTTAAGATAGCTCTTCCTAAATTAGTCCACAGATCCAATATAATCCCAATCAAAATTCAAACACTTTTTTTTTATAGAAACAGACATGCTGAATCTAAAATTCAGATAGAAACGCAAAGGACCCAGAAATAGTCAAGCAAATTTAGAAGTATCAAGACATACCATAGAGCTACAATATCCAAAACAATGAGATTCTAGATTCATATAAGTCAGTCAACTAGATCAATAGAACAAATAGTGTCTAGAAACTAACATCTAATTACCAGTTTTGTAAGAAGGCATTACTGTAATTCATTGGCAATGGGTCAGTCTTTGCAATGAATAGTTCTATTGCAATTAGATATCTACAGGAAAAACAGAACCCTATTTTACACCATACACTATTTGAAACGGATAACAGACATAAATGAGAAAGCTAAAACAATAAAGCTTCTATGAGAAAACAAAGGACAGTGTCTTGATTTATTTTGTGCTGCTGTGACAGAATATCAGAGATCAGGTAATTTATAAAGCAAAGAAATTTATTATTCACAGTTCTAGAAGCTAGGAAGTTTAAGGACAAGGGCCTTCTTGCTGTATCATCCTATAGGGCCTTCTTACTGTATCATCCTATAGTAGAAGATGAAAGGGAAAGAGAATTTGTACAAGGAGTATGCAGAAAGGGAGAACAAAAAGGAAAGGGGGCCAAACTTACTCTTTTAATAGAAAGTTACTCTCCTAATAATGGCCTAAATCCATTCATAAGCCCAGAGTCTTCATGACTTAATCCCCTCTTAAAGGTCCCACCTCTCAACATTGTTAAAATAGTATCTTCCAAAGGTGGGGAAGGTAAGATTCTTCAAGAGGACACAAAAAAACAGCAACCATAAAAGACAAGAATAACAAACTAGACCCAATTAAATTTAAGAACGTCTGTCCATGGCGGGGTGTGTGCGTGTGTGTGTAGATATTATAAGAGTAAAAAGATAAACCACAGCTGGAAGAAAGAAATTAAAAAGAAAGACGTGAAAAGACAGACAACCCTTGTTCATAAGCAGGAAGAATTAATATTAAAATGGCCATATTACCTAAAGTGATCTACTGAGTCAATGCAATTCCCATCAAAATTCTGATGACATTCTACACGGAACTAGAAAATAACAATACTAAAATTCATAAGGAAGAACAAAAGACCTAGAATAGCTAAAACAATTCAGAGCAAAATGAACAATTCTGGAGGTATCACAGTACCTGATTTCAAATTATACTGCACAGCCATAGTAACAAAAACAGCATGGTACTGGCATGAACACACATAGATCAACAGAACAGAACAGAGGACGCAAAGACAAACCCACAAAGCAATAGTCATCTACTTCTTAACAAAGACACCAAAAAACACATTGGGGAAGACAGCCTTTTAGACAAATGGTGCTAGGAAAACTGGATATCCATATGTAGAAGAATGAAACTAGATCCCCATCTCCTACTCTATACAAAAGTGAACTCAAAATGTATGAAATACCTATGTGTAAGACCAGAAACTTTACAAGTGTTGGAAGTGAAATGTAGGATCAACACTTCAAAATAAAATTATAGGCAACAACTTCCTGAATATAACTCCTGTAGCTCAAGAAATAAGATGAAGAATCAGTAAATGGGATGCCATCAACTGAAAAAGCTTCTGCCCAGCCAAGGAAACAACAGAGTGAAGAGACAGCCCACAGAATGGCAGAAAAACTTTGCTAGCTACTCTTCCAACAAATGATTCATGTACAGAATATATAAAGAACTAAAAAAGCTCAACAGCAAAAAAACAAATAACCCATTTAATAAATGGACAAATGAACTAAACACTTGGCAAAAGAACGAGTAGAAATGGCCAATAATTACATGAAAAAGTTCAACTTCTTTGGCCATCAGAGAAATGTAAATCAAAACTACATAGAGGGGCTGGGGTTGTAGCTCAGTGGTAGAGCACTTACCTAGCAGGTGTCAGGCACTGGGTTCGAGCCTCAAACCACATTAAATAAATAAATAAATAAACAAATAAATAGATTGTGTCCATCTACAACTAAAAAAATTATTTTTCTTAAAAACTACATTGAGATTCCACTTCACTCCAGTCAGAATGACAAGCATAAATAACAATAAATGCAGTCAAGAATGGGTGGGGGGCGGTGGCTAGAGTTGTAACTCAGTGGTAAACTGTTCACTAGCATGTGTGAGGCACTGGGTTCAATCCTCAGCATCACATACTAATATAATAAAGGCACTGTGTCCACCTACAGCTAAAAAATAATAATAATTAAAAAAAGAATATAGGAACTCTTCTACATTTTGCTGAGAATGTAAATTAATATAGCCACTTTGGAAATTGGTATGGAGGTTTCTAAAAAACTAAACACTGAACCATGATCTACCTATACCACTCCTCAATATTTATGCAAAAGAATTGAAGTCAGCTTACTCTAGAAATACAGACATACTCGTGCTTATCACAACACAATTCACAATAGCCAAATTATAGAACCAGCCTAGGTATCTGCTGCTAAAAGGATAATGAAAATGTAGTATATGCACACAATGGAACTTTATCAAGCCATCAAGAAAACTGAAATTATGTCATCTGCAGGAAAAGGGATCCGTCTACAGAGGATCATGTTAACTGAAATAAGCCAGATTGAGAAGACAAATAAGTACAGTATGTCTTCTCTCATGTGGAAGCAAGAAGGGGGGGGAAAAAAAAGAAAAAAATGGATGTCATGAGAGTAAAATGGAGACCACGGGGGTCAAGGAAGAAGATAAGTGGGAAAGAGGAGAGGAGGGTAAGGGGAGATACTAGGGAGTGAAACTGATCAGATTATTTATATGCCTATATAAATATGCCACAATAAAACTCATCACTCTGTATAATTAATATGAGCCAATTAAATTAAGAAAATAGGATATGACTAAAGTACATCCAAAAATTGACAATCTGGAATAAGTACAAAATTATAAATGCATAAAACTCAAATAATCCAATGCAAAAGTAAACAAGTCTTCAACAGTCAGTTCACAAAGGAATATATATGAAAATGAGTTCAACGTAGAGAAATGCAAATCAAAGCCACATTATATACCACACACAACCATCAAAGTGGCAAAATTTAAGGTATACAACACAAACTATTAACAAAATTGTGGAATAACTAAATCTCATATGCACTGCTAGTAGAAGCGTAAAATGGCACAAGGTCTTCCTAAAACTTTTGGATAATTTTACATAAAATAAAATTATATGCCTACTCTACAACCAAGCAATTCTACTTCTGGGTATTTACCTATGAGAAACAAAGACATATGTCTAAACCAAGACTTGTACAAGAATATCAACAGTAACTTTCTGATAATAGTTAAAACTGGAAGCAACTGACACACCCATCTACTATGCACTGCATAAATAAATGAAGGCCCATTCAAACAGTATTAAAAGAGTGTGAACTACTAATTCATGCAACAAAGCAAACATGATTAAAAGAAACTAGGCACATGATTTATGAAACATGACTGGAAAACATAAGAGTCTTTGGTATGCTGCAAATAGTCTGTATCTTGATTTTGTTAGTATTTTTTTTGTTAGTATTTATACAGCTTTAAGTAAACATAAAAATTCATCAAGCTGTACACTCAAGATATACATACTTTATTACATGTATGTTATTTCTCAAATAAAAAAGCTAAAATCTTTCACATAAAAACAAGCCTCGTATCTTTAGGAATATTCCTCTATGTTTTGTTTTAATAAGAAAACTATACCAACACACAATAAAAACTAAACTATAAGAATAGACATAGTAGTACCTGATCTAATTTGATGCTACTAAAAAGCCAGTCCAAATTTCATAAATCTGCCATGCTTCTAATACAAAAAAGCAAAAAATTACTGTATTTCCTATGACATTTGATCACTGTATATTAATTTTTTCACAATAATTTCAAAATTTTTAAACTTAGACTTTGTTTTCATTATCAAAATACATACAAAACAACCACAAAAACAAAACACAATTTTTATGACAATACTAACATTATAAGAAACATGTCTGTAAAAAAAAATATCACATCCTCATCCATAAAATGAAGGAAATGAGATTATCTCCAAAAACTTATTTTTTAGTTCAGATATTTTCAATTAAACACTCTGATTAGTTTCCCTAAATCCTTCCAAAACAAAAGCCAAATCTTGTGTCTGGCATTCAAATCTTAACAACAATATTCATCTTTTCCCATACCAGTCCTATATTAAAGTCTATGTACTTTCCTTTCTCCTTGTTGTTATTTTCTCTATTATCAAACATCCTTTCCCAAAGTTCTATATCAGCCTACTACATCTCTTCCATCTCTAAATGAATTCATACATTCACATATTATATCCAGCATCTTTTTCATGTAATACATGAAGCTGGACAACAAAATAAAAACAGAGATACAAGCCATGGTTCCAACCATAATGTGGACATGTGAAAAGTTTATCTAGCCTAAATCAGCATCAAAAACCTGCCAAAAGGACAGATTATAATGCCTTAGCAAAAACAAAAATTAACCCAGCTTAATTTAACCCCTTTAATTTTCCTAATTTTATTCCCAGATAGCTTTCTCTCACCTGTTGTGAATCCAAGATTATTATAAACATGGTATTATGAGGTATTGATATATATCTCCTTCATTCCTAATAGAAACTTGAAAAATCTTTTTTCTGTACAATTTAAATATCCAATAAGTTTTCCTTAAACACTTAATATTATTCAAATAATGTTTAATAAACTGTTTTCCAAGAGTGACTAGCTCTCATAAATTTTGATTCTTTAACACATTTAAGAAAAAAGAAACTAAAACTCCATTGCCCTCTGCCTAAACACAACTATCCCATACCTACTGTTACAGTTTGGATGTGAAATGTCCCCTGAAGTGGCAATGCAGGCATATTCCAAGGTGAAATGATCAAATTTTGAGAGCTGTAACCTAACCACTGAACAGATTACTGGGTGGTGACTAGGCAAAGGGGGCATGGCTGGTGGAAGTAGGCTGGACCTTGGGAATTATATTTTGTCACTGGTTCATCCACTTGCTCTTGTGCACTCAACTCTCATTCTTTCTCTGCTTCCTGGCAGCCATGAGCTGAACCACTTTCCTCTACTATTTCCTTCAGCCACAATGTTCAACCTAACCTCAGGCCCACAGCAATATAGTCAACTGACTACAAACTGAGATCTCTCAAACCATAAGCCAAAATAATCTTTTCCTCCTCTAAGTAGTTGTTCTCAGATATTTTAGTCACAGCAACAAAAAACTGACTAATTCATCTATGCTATTTATGAACATAAGTATCTGTCTTGGAGCCGACAGCCTGAAGTATGCAATACTCTTATATAAGACATATATGCCATCAAAGATTAAAATCCATATTTAGGCTTAACCTACTAACGGCTAGTTGTATTTTATTAAATACAGTTATATTCTAGAAGTATGCAACTATTTAATTGCATAATCAAATTTGGGTAAGTACCCTAATCTATTATGTATTAAATAATTTTAACATTTTAAACATCACCATCAAAAACTATCTAGAAATGTTTTAAGCAAGCTAAATACAAATTTAAGACATATAAAAATGTTTTAAACATAAATTCATCATCTTATGTAAAATAATTTTAAAACCTATGTTATCAACTTCATTTTGAATAAACCCATATTGCCATACTATACCTGGTTACTACCATGGCCAAAAGGAGTACTAGATATATTAGTGGTTACACTATGCAAAATAATTTCACCACTAAGAGATCCAGAAGCAATGTAGCAATCATTCCAATTGTATGTTACACAAGTTACTTCATCTTTATGATCCTGAAATAGAGAAATCCAAGTAAGCGTAATGTTCTATACCATCCAACAGCCCATTTTCATAGTTTCATTACATTTGTCATGTTATCTTAATATTTTCCTGAAATAAGTTTAAAAAAAATTCAGATATGTAAGGAACTATAAATCAACACCAAGTCTTCCCAGGAAACAATATTTACCTTTCATAATATATTAATGGTCTAAGAACTCTGAAACAAGAGACAGTATAGAAGGGTAATTTTTAAATGCCTACCTTAAAGAATCATTCTCACTTACAAATAGTATTTATTCCAAGTTGACTATTAATTAGTATTACCAACTGAGAAGATGAAACATTTATATTAACATGTAAATGACACAGCAAATGCTGAGTGGTAGAGGCAAAGTGTCCAAAAAAAAAAAAAAAAAAAAGAAAGAAATGGGCTATTACTCTGAACTAGTTGACAGAAGATATAAAACTTGAGTTCAAATTTAAAGGGCTGGGAATATACAACAGTGGTAGAAAATCCCTGGATTAAATTCCCATCCCCTACCCTTGCCACATACACACAGAAGAATATAAAGGATAAGAGGCAAGTCAGGGGAATAGGAAAGAAACCAGACATTGAAAATGAAGAGAGGAAAAACAAATGAGCAATGAGCAAAGCACATTCTGAGAGATCACACAGCAGCTGCTTAAATTTGTTGAGTACCTACCCATGCTGGGAACTTTATGTGCTACTATTTAATCTTTAGGAAATCCCAAAAGGCAAGGTCATTTTACCCATTTATAGATAAAGTACATGAGGCAAACAAAGGTTAATAAATCCATGCAAGCTCATATAACAGCTAAATGACAGGACCAGGATTCAATTCCAGGTCAAACTCCAAAGCCTATCTTCTTCCCACTATGAGACTCCCTCTCAAATCCAAATGGCAATCCACTTTGATGAAATAAAGTGTAGGGTTTTAAACAAACTAAGTTCATAAGGACTACTTCCCAATAGCAAATTAAAGATGTTTAATAGGAAAATGAAAAAAAAAATCAACATTTACAGAATAATCTTAAACAGTTTTATGCCATAAGATAAACTGAATGTGGTACCTAATAATTAATGTCCTATTAAGAGTAGTTACACATCCCACATATATTACAAATTTATTACTTACATTACATATATTACATATTTTCAAATGATCCTTCAAGTATTTTCAGAAATTTACATTTTATTACCTTTCTAAATCAAAGAAACAATTGTCTGTGGGGGAAAGAAATGTCTGACAAGAAGAAAAAAAGGAATTACCACATTTTGTGCACTGTTCCCAATTGGGAAATTAAGAACATGGGAGTCCAATACAATTTCTATGACTTTGTCAAGGGGCAGTATCTTCCTAATTTCAGCAATGAAAAATAAGTCTTTCAGTAAACATTTACTCAGCATTACCCAAGTGCCAGAAATTGTTATACCAACAGGAATAAGTGAGGGATCCAAAGGCCAAAGATAAGATTTCCCACTATCACCACTTGCCATTCAAATACTACTTAATGAATGAGGGAACAAATCACTCTAGGAATTTCAAACAATAAGAAAAATGTATCTGGAGTAAATGGGAAATGATATAAAAGAAGATATAAAACTTGAGTTCAAACTTAAAGATTAAGAGTCTAGTGTCATGGTGCACACTTAAAATATCGGCTATTCAGGAGAATCATAAGCTCAAGGCCAGTCTAAAATGAGTTAGCCATTGCTAACTGTTCAGCAAAGGAAAAGTTCTTTAACTTCTCTCAGTTTGTCCATCTGTACACAGGAAAACACTACTTGCTTTGCAGTATTTGTTGGGTTTTTTTGTTTTTGTTTTTTGATACCAGGGATTGAACCCAGGGATACTTAACCACTGAGCCACATCCCCAGGCCTTTCTGTTTTTTGTTTTGAAATAGGGTCTTGCTAAGTTGCTGAGGCTGGCTCTTAACTCATGATCCTCATGTCCTGACCTCCTCGATCACTGGGATTAGTGGCCTTCTGGGCTATTAGGGTTACAGGTGCATGCCACTGCACAGAGCAGTATTTATTTTTTCTTGAAATTTTTATTGGCACATTATAGTTGTATATGTTGATGGGATTTGTTATTACATATTAATACAAACACATAAAAACATAATTTGGTCAGTATCAACCCCCAGCACTTCCCTCCTACCTCTGGGCTTCCAACCCCTTGGTCCCTTTCCACTACTGATGTCCCTTTGATTTTTAGGAGATCTACCCCACCTTTTTTCCTTTTTCCTCTCTAGCTTCCCCATGAGAGAAAACATGTAATCCTTGACCTTCTGGGTTTGACTTATTTCACTTATTATGATGGTCTCTAATTCCATCCATTTTCCTGCAACTGCTATAATTGCATTTTTTCTTTATAGCTGAATAAAACATATATAAAACATCTGTTGATGGACACCTGGGCTGGTTCTATAGTTTGGCTATTATGAATTGTGCTCCTAGAAACACAGATATGCACTATAGTAACATGACTTTAATTCTTCAGGAAAAATACTGAGAAGTAGTATAGCTGGGGCATATGGTGGTTCCATGCCTAGACTTTGAGAAACCTCCATACTGATTTCCACAGTGGTTGTAAAATTTACAGTCCCGCCAATAGTGTAAATGGATTCCTTTTTCTCCACATCCTCTCTAGCATATATTATTGTTTGCATTCTTGATAACTGATATTCTGACTGGTATGAGATGAACCTCAGTGTAATTCTGATTTCCATTTCCCTAATTGCTAATGATATTGAATATTTTTTCATGTATTTGTTGGCCATTTATATTTCTTCTTTTGAGAAGTGTATGTTTAATTAATTTGCCCATTAATTGGGTCATTTGATTTTTTTGGTGTAAAGTTTTTTGATCTCTTTATGTTCTAGATATTAATAATCTGTTAGAAGAGTAGCTAGAAAAGATATCCTCCCATTCAGTGTGTTATTTATCCACATTCCAAATCGTTTCCTTTGCAGAAGCCTTTTAATTTGACGCTATCTCATTTATTAACTTTTGGCATTATTTCCTGAGTTTTAGGGGTCTTACTGAGAAAATTGTTGACTGTGCCTAAAAACTGGAGCATGGACTTTATGTTTTCTTCTGGGAGTTGCATAGTTTCTGGTCAAATTCTGAGGTCTTTTTTTTTTTTTAAGAGAAAAAGAATTTTTTAATATTTATTTTAGTTATTGGCGGACACAACATCTTTGTATGTGGTGCTGAGGATCGAACACAGGCCGCACGCATGCCAGGCGAGCGCGCTACCGCTTGAGCCACATCCCCAGCCCCAAATTCTGAGGTCTTTGATCCACTTTGCGTTGATTTTTGTTCAGGGTGAGAGATAAGAAGGTAGCTTCATTCCAAATATGGATAATCAGTTGTCTTGGCACTATTTGTTAAAAAGGCTATCTTTCCTTCAATGGTTTTGGCACCTTTGTCAAGAATCAGATGACTCAGTGCGGGTTTGTCTCTGTGTCTTCTATTCTGTACCACTGGTCTGTGTGTCTGTTTTTTTTTTTTTTTTAATATTTATTTTTTAGGTGTAGATGGACACAACTTAATGCCTTTATTTTTATGTGTTCCTGAGAATCAAACCCGGGTCCTGCCCATGCTAGGCAAGTGCTCTAGTACTGAGCCACAATTCCAGTCCGTGTGTGCCTTCCATGCAGCTGTTGTTATTATTAGCTTTGTAGTATAATCTGAAGTCAGGTATTGTGATGCCTCCAGCATATTTTTTTTGGCTTAAAATTCTTTTTTGCTATTCTGGGTCTTTTAGTATTCCAAATAAATTTTGGGACTGTTTTTTCTAGTTCTGTGAAGACTGTCACTGGAATTTTGATGTGGATTGCATTGAATCTCTGAGTCACAACCCCAGCCCACTAAATGATTTTTGTCCTTAATTCTGTTGGTGTGATGAATTACATTTATTGATTCACATATATTAAACTCTTCTTGCATCTCTGGAATAAAACTAATTTGTTCGTGGTGTACAATCTTCTTAATGAGTTGTTGAAAACAATTTGCTAATATTTTATTAAGTATTTGCATCTAAGTTCATCAGAGATATCAGTCTGTAGTTTTTTTCCTTGACGTGTCCTTATTTGGTTTGGGCATGAGTGTGATATTGGCTTCATAGAATAAATCTGGTAGTGTTTTGTTCCTCTCTCAGAATAATTTGAGGAGTGCTGGCATTTGTTCTTCTTTAAAGGTTTGGTAGAATTCAGCTGAGAATCCATCTGGTCCTGGTCTTTTCTTTGTTGGAAGGCTTTTTATTACTGCACATATCTCATTACAAATTATTGGTTTTCTATGTCCTCTTGATTCAGTTTTGGCATATCATATTTGTCTAGAAATGTATCCATTTCTTCTAGGTTTTCCAATTTATTCGAGTGTAAGTTTTCAAAATAGGCCCTAATGATATGCTGGATTTCTAAGATGTCTGTGGTGATTTCTTCTTTTCATCTCTAATTTTATTAATTTGGTTTTTCTCCCATTTTCTTTTGGTTAGTTTGGCTAAGAGATTATCAATCTTGTTTTTCTTTTCAAAGAACCAACTTCAAATGACAGTATTTAAATAGCAGTAAGAGAATTAGATTTCAACTTAGCTAAGAGAAAACCATTCTTCAATATTATCACTTTTCTGGTAAGAATTAAGTCAATGACATTAAATCATAAAAAAAAAAGAAAAAAAAAAGGACTGGTAGTTGCTACAAAATAACCTGAAGGTAGAGGGATGAGAGTTGGTGAAGATAAGGATGAAACACTTTTTTTTTTTTTGGTACAGGGGATTTAATGGGATAACCACTGAGCCACATCCCCAGTTCTATTTTGTATTTAATTTAGAGACGGTCTCATTGAATTGCTTAGTGCCTCGCTTTTGCTGAGGCTGGCTTTGAACTTGCAATCCTCCTGCCTCAACCTCCTGAGCTGCTGATTATAAGGTATGCACCATTGAGCCCAGCTTAAAATGAAATACTCTTGAGCAAGAGTTGATGTCAGATGACAAGTATATGATTGACGGGTTAAAGGAAGTTCCTCCTGTGTGAGTACGCATATACATTAAATTTTTTCACATTAAAACTTTATTAAAAGTAAAAATTAAAAGTAACTTTAAAGATCAACTTCTAAAAAGCAAAAGACAAAACGAGTAAATATTATTACAAAAGTCATCATAATCATACTTTATTAAGAATACTTTTATTTTCTGAAACTGCAAAAATATAATAATTTTAAATAGATTTAAATAATTTTAAATGTTCAGATATTTAATAAGTATTTCATTATCAGCAACCTAATATACCACAAAACTAAAAAGCTAAATCCTCAACTCTGATGACTAAAATGATTGCCGTCATTCCAGAACCAGTTTTATCTTTCCAAAGTGCCTAAAAAAAAATCCCCAATAACAACAAACCATGTTTCAGGGGGAAAAAAGCTAAACAAAAAAAAGCAAACAAAGAAGTAGTTGAAACAAAAAAAAAAGCAAACAAAGAAGTAGTTGAAACAAATGCTAGCAATGTGCCCTAATATACATGGAGGCAAAAAGGACAAGGTTTTTTGGTTAACCAGCACTTTTACTTCCCCTGACAAAACTCACTTCAATTCTCAAGCATCTTAATTTTATCCTCAAGATTAAAAGTTTGGATAATTACTCTAAAACACATTGGGTGATACCCTTTCTGTAAAGATTTAAAAGAAAATTGCTTACCTTGAGAGACCGATGAACTCTTTTTGATTTTAAATCCCAAATATTAACGGTGCCATTTAAGCCTCCGCTTACCAAATACATAGATGTGGAATTTAAATCAACACATGTCTGATTTTGCTGTTTAAAAAAAAAAAAAAAGTTAATTTAACAGACCCCACAACTACCAAGTCTTATCCAGCACTTAGTAAGCATTCCATGGTAATAGTTACACTAAGAGTTTTCCTCTCATCATCTTTTATATGGATCCAACAGCTTGCAAGAATTTCTAGAAAACATCAAGGAAATTATATTAGCTGTCTCTTCCACTGAAAAGTGACAGCAGGGAAAGCTTAGGAAACAAGAAATCTGGGCCTCCCATCAGATTGCCCTTAATATTTTCTTTTAATAAAACCTATTGTCTTAGGGGCTGGAGTTGTGGCTCAAGTGGCAGATCACTCATGTAGCACAAGAAGGGCCCTGGGTTTGATCCTCAGCACCACATAAGAAAAATAAATTTAAAAATAAAGGCATTGTGTTTAACTACAACTAAAAATAAAAAAAAAAAATTAAAAAAATATTAAAAAAAAAAAACCACCCTATTCTCTCATCTCCACAGAGTATCCGAAATTAGAATCAATTCCCAGATTGGAAAATGGTAAAGAGTGAAGTTTTTAAAGAATTTTCTAGTTTACAATAGAAACAAATTACAAATGGAGAGGTTTTTTTTTTTCTGTTTTTTGGTTTTTTTAAAACAGGTCAATATACAAGCCCTAAATCTCCTAGCAAATCTCATCATACGGAGCCCAATTTTTAATCCTGTCATCAAAATCTGACCTCAGGGGCTGGAGATGTAGCTCAGTGGTAGAGTACTTGCCTAGCATGCTTGAGGACCTAGATTAAGTTCCCAGTATGGTAATAAAATAAAATAAAATAAAATAAACTGACTTTACATTCTTCCTCATCTCTGTAAGGATGCCATCCATTCCGTTTCTCAGGATAAAAATCCTGAACAATCCTTGATTCCTTGTTCTTTCTCCCTTCAATCCATTAATAGGTTCTATAAACTCCAAACAACTTTATTTATAGCTACTACTAGCACTAATCCAAAAATTGCCAAACGAAAACAGCAACATCCTATTTTCACTAGTTCTACTCCTGCTTCCATATATACCAAACTCCATAAAGCAGAGTGAACTTTAAAAAATACAAATCAAAGCATGCCTCTCTACTTGTTTAAAAATCTTCAATGGCTTCCAATCACACCTAGAATAAATTCCAAACCCATTAACCTAGCTTTCAGAGCCCTATTCATATGCTAGACAAGCACTCTACTTGTCTACTTCATCACCTACCATTTTCTTCCTTATCTACTAATTCTCCAGTCATATCAACTTTTATTTATTAAATTCACAACAATTCTGTATTTGCCTCAAGTCTTCATACTGCTACTCTCCTTGCCTAGAAAGCTAAGTTCACTGAACCTTGTCTGGATGGCTTTTTCTAGTCAAAAGATTTCAACTTAAGTGCTACCTTTTCAGGAAGCCTCCCTTAGCCACCTGGTATAAATTACTATCCCAATATCTTACATTAGTTCTTTGCAAAACATCTCACTAATACCTGGGTGTCCTTTGCTTGTAATTTATTGCCTATCTTCTACCATAATGCCAGGTTTTTTAGAGATCATCTCCACTTATAAAGTAAATGGCTAAGAAATACAGAGGTTACCAAGTTCTTCTCACAGTGAAAATCTATAAATATTCCTATCTAGTAGGTGCCATCAGTAACTGTGCTAATGCAATACAGCAAAATGATACATGTATGTTCCTATTTCACCTACAGAGGCACTATGTAGTTATATCAATTGTCCATATCTTCAGTTGGGTGCCATGAAAAAAAACAAAGAAATGAAATCCAAAAGAGGTATTTCACGACTTAAGTTCAAAGCTGAGTTATATAGGTTTAGGCAACTCACCTCATGTCGATGAGCCTATGTTTCATCTGAGAAATGGCAGGTAAGAACTACATCTACTATTTGTACCTTGACAGTCTATATATCCCAAGAACATCTTCTGCACAAGAGATTCTTAACAGGGTACAGAAAGTCTAGTTCCCGCACTCTAGTTAGACTAGCCAAAGTTTCTCCTAGTTTTTGACCAAGAATATCAACTAACATAACAGTGTAGCAGGATGCACATTACATTAGTGTTTTAGTACAGTTGCTATAATTCTCTTATAGGTACCATTCTAGGTATTGACTTTGGTCTAAAGAAACTAATAAAATTTAGAATCGGGTTGTCACTGCAAACCAGGACAATTTGCTAAGAATTACCAAAATAAACTTTAAATAGACAAAGGAGTTGGGGTTGTAGCTCAGGGGTAGAGTGCTTGTCTAGCATATGTTAGGCACTGGGTTTGATACTCAGCACCATATAAAAATAAATGTATCCATCAACAACTAAAAAATATTTTTAAAAAAGAAAATAGACAAAGATGATGTCCAGCAAAGACTGATATGTTAGAATGCCAAATTACACTTATTCTTAAGGGTTCAGAATAAAACCTACACTTATAGTTGGCTTACCCTGTTAATAGATTATCTTTTTATGTTAATATATTATTAATGTAATAAATAAACTTAAATAACTTAAAATAATTAATAGAAAATGTGTGGTTATTACAGGAATCCTGTAACCCCAAGACATAAGCCAACAACAGGCATAATTTTTAAAAAAATCTAAAAATTACAGCTGGTCAAATTTATAGATTACTTAGTAGCTTATAATACCCATTATAATTTTTTTCTTTTTCTCTTTTTTTTTCTATCCCCTTCCTATCCCCCTCCCCTCCCCTCCCACCTTTCTCTACCCCATCTACTGTTACCCATTATAATTTTATTAACAACATTCTGTCAACTTTAAAGAAGTAAAACGTGCACACACACGCGCGCGCGCAAAAAAAAAAATTTAGAAGTTCTACTCTAAAGGCAATTTTGAAATAAGTAGAATGGAATGTTATTCTCTCTAGCAGAAAAGATTTAAGATTTCAAATACCATGAGCAACAGGACTTGGATCCCACAAAAAACCAAGTTATCAACACATGAATACTTTACATGAAACTCATAAGAAAGACTATAGAATCGATGTTTGGAAAGTATTTTATAAGTAAATTAAGTAGATTCAAAATTAGAACTATAATGATTTCACTTTTACCTACTTGCATTATGTGATTTCTTAAACATGGGAAAGGTAACTAAGAATTACAGCAACTAATTTAAAATATTCACAAAATCCTTAGAACTGAGCCACACTTGTGCATATCATCTGTTGAGTTTATGCTTAGGAAGAAAAAATAGATTCACTGATTCTAAGGCATAATACATAAAAGAGTGAAAGAGTGTGAGAGTGTGAGAGTGTGTGTGTGTGTGTGTGTGTGTAAATAAAACAGAGGAAAATGTTTCAGCATTGACACTGACACTGATTCAATAAATGCTTACTGACCACCTCTGACAAAATCCAAAGATCCAAAGATGGTTTCTACCTACTCTTGAAGACTGCAGTCTACTGACTGACCAGGGACATTCTTGCCTCAATTTTACTTAATGTATTATGTCTCATCATCCTTACAGAGGACACCTGTAAAAGCTTAAATTGAGCAATTTTATAGGTATCTTATAAAATTTCATAGGTTCTTAATAGGGATCTATATATAGGACAATGAGACATAAATTAATTCTATTTGAATAGGCACAGTACCTCAAACTCCATTTCTACCCTTAGTAGACATTAGCTCTGCCCAAGCCTCCAACTGTGCATTGGAAGTGAGGTTCAGGCCAGTCCTATTAGATACCTGTAAGAGAGGATTGATAAAATTCTAATGTTCTATAGCACAGTAGGGTAACTAAGTTGAACACAATTGATAATTGTATATTTCAAAGTAGCTAGTACAGAATTTTTAATGTTACCAGCACAAAGAAATAATACATTTTCTGAGGTGATGAATATGCCAACCTAATTGATGCTTGTCAATGCATATTGCATATATGAACTGAAATATCAATTTATGCCATAAATACTTCCAGCTACAATGTGCTGATTAAAAACTTACTAAAAACTTTTTTTAAAAACTTATTAAAAATCTTGTCCTCTTTAAGTTGGCAGAGTTTTTATTCTTTTGTTCTGATGTTTTCATTCTAAGTAGGCTACCTTACCTATCTCAGTATATAAAATTATGATCATTTATAATGTTTTAGGGTCTACTACAAAAACTTTGAAACTTAAAAAAAAGTTACCAACTACTTTTTTTCAGACTTTACATTGTTTTAAAAAGAAACAGTTTTCAAGGAAAATGAGGAAGCCAATATTATTCTGAATCAGGGGGATTAACATAAAACAGGATAAAGAAACAATATGCAGTGAGTGCTCCATTTCATGTGCTATGGGACTAAAGTTCATTTTGACAAAGCCATCAGTTCAAGGAGATTGAGAGAAGCTCAGGCAGCCCCTCCCCCACCTAGTCAACTAAATCTGGCAGAGGGCTACCATCAGATGGGAGTCTTTAGCTGATGATCCTGAACCCAAGGTCAGTAAGAGTAGTTATATCATAAGGGTTCACATGGTCAGGACAACTTAGTGACTTAGGTGTGACATAGTCCTAAATCAAGCTTGAACAAAATCCTACCTACAGAGAAAAAAAACAGAGAAAGCAAGTATTAATTAATACAATCCAAGTCCTCAATTGCTCCTGTGGGATCCAGTATTATTTTATCTTAAACACATGTAAGCACATGTACTTCACCTTTAAGTGTTACTGTATTTAGTTTAGATTAAAAATAATGCTTTAAACTACTTTCATCTTAAGTTGCAAGTGCCACAGTAAATAAGCAACTGCTACACAAGTAGAACTATGATTCTAAACAAAGAGTTAAAAAACAAACAAAAACTTACCCCTTCGGCAAGCTCCAAAAGCGGAACAGGCTTACATTTGCAACTTGAAACAACTATTTTGTCACCACTGGAAGATGCTGTTACAAGAAAGTTATCTAAATGAAGAGTTATGGAGCAAACAATCCATGATCATCCATGGCACTAGATTATTATTTCAGAATGCAATCACACAAGCAAACACTAAGATAAGCACATAAATACAGCTTACACAGTAGCTTTCAAAATCAGCTCAAGTTACTAATTACAAATTCTCTTTACTACTCCTGCAAGAAAGAACTACCCCTTCTGGCTCTGCTATCACTTGAAAGCTATTTAACCCATGTGAAATTCTACTCCATTTTCGGGGTAGGCCAGAAGGACTAATTTTATCCTTCAAAAATGAGAGCATGACAAAGGCAGCATCAGCAAATAGCAAGTCAGCCTTTCTATCTATAAAAACTGCTCAAGATGCTTATTTATTAAACCAGTGTCTGGTAAGAATTTAAGCCAGAAAGTAAGTACCCTCGCAACTCTCCTAATTTTACAAAAAAAAAATGAATACTAATATTTTCTCAGAACTGGAATTCTTTTGATAGAATATTTCAGTCTGAAATATATTCAGAATGAATAGTACACTAACTGGCAAATATAAGTGAGTGTGGTTCAATAGCAACTATTAATGTAATGGAAGAATTTTAACTATTTTAAATTAAATATAATCTAAATTATTTTAATTTAAAATTATATTTATTTTACATAAATGGGTAGTAATAAGTAAACACAAAAAAGTAACTAAAATTTTTGAATATACTAATACAATCAAGAATAAAATTCAGACTTTTAGAGTCGTAACACATTTTAATATCAGCAGTTTAAATTTATGCTCTTTAACAAATAAAGTCTATGCAGAGAATCAAGGGAGAATGGCTAACTAGGCATTCAATCCTAACTGTACTACTTTTGGATAAGCTGCATAACATTCAGATTTTTTCTAGACCATATATTATAATATCATTCAAACAAAATCATTTCTACATAGGTACTACAACACTGAGAAAAATAAATCATTTCCCTTTCCCTGGCTTCTTCCTCTGTTTATTACTAATTTTGTCCTTAGAATATAAAAAAGAACTGAAAGAAGATACTGTGAAAGGGTAAGCTATATACTTTTCAAAGTTCTCTTATATTTTTAGAAGTCATGAGAAAATGAGGAATATTATTAAAGAACCAAAAGAGAAAACTAACCTCCCTGGCACCTTGCACTAATCCCATTTTTGGAATCTATGTTATGGGGACTCAAAAGTTGCTGAGTTCAACTATTCTTTATTCTTCAATAACCAACCTCCATGGAAGGAATCAAAATCTCATTAGGAAGACAAATAAATATATGAAGGCTTTCAGTGCAGATTCATGCACACAAGAAAACTATACTGAAATAAAACCAGTTTCCAAGCCAACCAACACAACCTCATAGCCACATCAATTTGTTGATATGTCATTTAGAAACATATCAGCAAATGCCAGCTCCCAGTAAAATTCCCTAGAACAAAAAGTAATAAATCTTATTAAAAATTACTTCTTTTCTCTTACACAATAACAGAAAAAAATAAGCTCTGAAAATAATGAAAATCTAAAAAGAGGGCAACCACTTCATTTACTTGCCTCTCTCTTCAAAACGTTTTCCCTACTATACATTGGAGAGTCCTTCAAAAACTAGTTACTTTACTATGAGTTTGATTAATAGAGCACCAAAGTAAATTTTACTACTGTAATGCAAAAATCAAGAAATGATGAAGAGGTACATTTAAATAGCTAAGAAAATTTGTCATATTTGTTATGTACTTGTAAGAACAAGCCTTAAACATAAAAAAATTCTAATATTTTTGTTCAAGGATAAGTCATATTTTAAAGTTTTAATATTTTTCTTTCATTAAGAAGTAAACATTAATACTTTGGTATTAATAAGATCATAAACAATTTGTTGTTTAAGAAACAGTGTAAACATCACAAAAAAAAAATAGTTCCTAGCATACCAATTCTATATTTTCATAAAAGGGTGTTAAGAATTAACAGCAGTGATTCTGAACTGGGGGTGATTCTGGCAATTCTGGAGACATTTTTGGTTGTCACCATTGTGGCTTTTGGCATGTAGTGGGTAGTTAGCAGGAAAGCTTCTAAACACCCTGCAATGTATAGAAAGTCCCCATGACAAATGTATAAGGCAGCCCAAAATGTCAATAGCGAGAGGTTGAGAAACATTAGTTTACGGGTGTAATTCCTTCATTCATTTTATCCACATTTAGGAGCTCACCAAGAAAAGAAGTCAAGCTATACAATTTTACTACTTCTGTTTGGGAAACGTTACTTTCATCATAGAAAGGGAGAGAAATACAAGTAGAATATCAGTAAGATGATGATACTCAACAATTTATTTCCTCCTCATTTTGTTTCTGTCTTCAAATTCTGTCATTAATTTCCAAATCAGATTCAAATAGTCAAATGCAGATGCAAAAACTCATTCCAAACTGCTGATAACACAATTAATTCTATGTTCTATTATCTAGATACTAATATTTTTTGAATGAGTAGGCTGCAACTCAACCTTTAAAAAAATAAAATCAACAGACAAAATCAAAATACATTTATATATAATTTTTAAAAACTACTATATTTTAGTCAATGGTAGCCATACTAAATATATTTTTCATTATGTGTAATATGCCAAAGTTTCATTGTTACTTATTGTTAAGCCCAATAAGGTGGTTACTTAAAAAAAAAAAAAAAAAAGGATACTATTGCTGCTCCAACACAATGAACTGATTCCATGTGGTGATGTGTGTGGGTTGAATTTATCCACCAGTGTCATGGATGATGCATCCCATATTTTAATATCATCTCCTGATGAAGCAAATCTGAGGTTTTCTTGCATGACTGCGCCTACAAAAAGTTTACAACATTATATTTAAACAGGATGGGGAGGAAAAAACCTGTTGAAATGAAACATCTAATCAAAAATGAACTGCTGTTTGTCCTTTTTTACTCTAGAGCACTTACCACAAAGTAGAAGCAGTGACCTTTCTAAAATATATATCACATACTCTTGATTGACCCTTCCAATTGTTCCCCAATAGCAATTACAATAAAATCCAACCTTCTTACCCTACCTTACATGACCTGGTTACTGGGTAACTCTCCTACCTCTCTTCCCCAAGGGCCACCAGACTCTGAACACAATGGCCTCCTGTCTCATACAACAAGACAAGGTCATTCTCACCTCAGTGTCTTTTCACTTGCTGCCCCATGGTCTTCTTCTCATCATTTAGGTCTCAGCTCAAGTGTCTCTGCTTCAGAAAGGTCTTCCCTGACCACTGTGGCTAAAGTGGTCCTTTAACACTTATCTTTCTTTACTCTGTATTCCATTGCCCAATTTCATTTCTTTTTCATGGCATTTACTACTATCTGAAATTCTTATTTGTTCTCATAATAAGGTCTGCCTTCCTATATCAGAATCTTGAAACATTCCTGGCATACAGTAGGTACTCAATACATAAGTGTTAAAAGCAACATCCTAATATTTTTTTAAAAATGTACCATAAACCTGTGTACTTGCAAGTCTGAATCCTGACATCCCAAGTTTTCCAAATAACTAAAATTTGTAATACCATCAAAAGAGATGCCACTTTATCCCTATACCAATTCTTGATCTATGATACCTTCACTTTTCTCATTTATTTACAGTATGCACTATTTAGAGGCACTACATAATTCTAACAAGGTGCTCTCACAACCAAAGGCAGTCTAGGATTCAGAGGCAAGGAAGTTGATCCAGGCAGATACTTTAAAGAACAGCAAGTACTATGAATGATGGGTAAGAAAAAAATATGCTCAAAAGTACATGTGAAAGAAAAAGAGCATAGAAGTACACTCCCAACACCTTACTGGTACCAAGGTGAACAAGTATTGCATAGCAATAGTCATATCATACGGGTCCCAAAGTCATCAGGAAAGCATCACATTTAGGTCTAATATACTCCAGTTCAAAGGACAAGTTAAAGGCAAAAATGAATTACAGGAATCTTTCAGTCTCAAAGACCAAAAAAAAATTAATATTTATTAAAAAGCTAACACTTTTAACACCAGAAAGATCCTCACATGTTTTGTTATGCTCTTTTCATCAAATAAACAGTGCTACTAAGAGTCACTGAAGTCACCTGTTGAAATGTACACATACAGTGTTTCGATTTGGTGTTTTAAACATATGTAACTTCTGCCCTGTTGGTTTCCTACTCAAGTAACAATGAGATGCTGGAAAGGTGATCTCTAAGCCTAGAAACACTCCTGAAAGATGTAGCCAGCTACCATAACCCTACCCAGTGCCCGATAGGCAATGTGGTGTAGTGGGTAGATTACTGAAGTCAAAGTTCAGAAAAAGATGGGTTTAAAGTGCTGCCCTAACTTAGGTGATGGTAACCTTGACAATCCTTAAATTTTTTCTTCTCTAAGTGGGAAACGGGACCATCTGCCTACCTATCACCCATTTCTGGGATCTGAGCACATTAAAGGGAGAAGCGCTACATCAGCTCTTCAAAGGGAGTCGCGTCCAAAGAGATCTGCCAGGGCACCAGGCATAAACCGGACACCAGGCCGGCCCAGTTTAGGGATGGCAGCTGCTCGCAACAAGTCAACAACACTCAGCTGAATAAAACTTCTCCAACTTTCCTCCACCAGGACGCACTCTACTTGCCAGAGCACGGCTCACCTGGGGTTATTGGTAAAACGCACTCCAGTGCCCGCCAAAAGAACCATAGGGAGGTTTACAAAACGGGAGACAGACTTGTGGGGAAGAGGCAAAACTTTCCGGAGGCTGCGCACCCCCTTCAGCCGCCGTCAAACTACCCTAGCGGGACCCGCTACTTCTCGGGACCAGGCGGAGCAGTCGGGGGCGGAGGTGCGTGACCCCGACCCGAGAATCCCGGGCCACTTCCCCGCCCGCCGGGCCCCGGCCGGGTAACCGCCTGGAGCGCAGGGCCGGCCGGAGCGCGCGGAACCCAAGCGTCCCTGGCGCCCCAACTCTGAAGTGGTTGAAAGGCGGCCGGGCGACAGGAAAGCGGTCGGACGTGACCCGCGTGATCGGGCTACCAGCTGACTCCGGGACCTCTGGGACCTCACCTCTCCGCAGCGGAACAACGGGGAGCCCAGGCGCAACCCGTTCAGCACTCGGCTTCCGGCTCCCGCCTGGACTTGTTAAACTTCGGCGGCCGGAAGTCCCGCCCCGGATTACGTCACGGGGTGAGGCACCGCCCCAAGCGGCGCTCCCGTGTGCAGGGCAAGACCTGGGCAGGGGCTCAGGCTGGAGCTGGTGCTGGGGGTCTACAATACAAGCCATCCCAGCCACGGGGCGGAAATTTGGGCCCGGGGCAACAACTTCCACGCCCCAGAGACAGCCGGCAAAATGCTTCATTTGTTCTCTGACTGCCAACTGTGTGCCAGGCACTGTGTTAGATAAATCTGGGAATAGATACAGTGATGGGTTTAGCCTGGGGTGGACAAGAGTACAATGAAGATTCTGGTCCCTGGCCTGGTGAAGCTCACAGTAATCCAGTACAGAATTACAATTATTAGTGAATAATTACAGACTTTAAAGGGAAAACTGTGACAGTTGATACAAAGGAAAGATACCAGATTATGAGACCTCATGATAAGGAAAATTAATATGGATGTAGGCTTATGAAAGATTCTATAAAGAGGGAACTATGTGGAACAGATAATACCACATAAATTTTGCTAAGAAGTAACCAAAAACCTAGGAGTCTGAGCTCGCCAACTTCAAAACCCAGGGTCTTTCACAACTTGCTGTGAGGTCAGGAATATCAAACACCATCTGGTTGGAGATTCTTTTGAAGGGAATGCCTCTCAGCATGGACGAGAGGGTTGCTGAGCTGAATTTTCAAATGCCCCTTTAGCTCTACTGACAATTTTTGCTGAGAGTACTTATAGGGCATTTCTTCCTCAAAGTGTCACTCTTTGATCACAACTACACACGGGATGGACATTGTTTGTAGACTAGGTACATAAGCCCCAGTTATTTGCATCCATATTGCAAGTAACTATAAACATTCCTTAAAAGTCCATTCTCCCACCCCCAGGAGAAATTGGAGTCCTGATAACGTTCTGGAGGCTGATGAGGAGGGACAAAGGATAAAGATAGCAAGCAGTGACTACCTTAATTGTATAAACTGCAATTCTTGAGATTATTAAATCTAATGTTGGCCGGGATGGGCACAAAATGTTGGGAACTGAGACAGTAGAATAATGGAGCTAGAGCAGGGGGAATTGGGGACAAATGGATAAAAAAAAAAAAAAAAAAAAAAAAACTCTGAAAATTGAAACCAGCAGGAAAATTGAGACTAGGCTATATGAAAAAGATGTCTGATATGATAAAATATAATAATGGATTATATATAGTTATTGGGCACTTTGCTAGGCACTATATAAGTATAGGTATGTATATAAAGTATAGATGTATGTATATTCAAATGTATAATTTCATCTTTCTAAAAGCACATGAAGTATGTACTATTATGGACATATGATGAAACAGATGTTAGGTAAACTTGCCCAAGATTACACAGTTAGTAAGTAATAGAGGCAGAAATTAAGCCCAGGACCCCCTAAGATTAAGAATACAAGGATGCCTATAAAGACTGTACTCCAAACCATTACACTATGTAGTCAAAAGTCAAAACAGGATGAAGGACATAGTAATAACTGCCACTCCTCCCTTCTTTCTGGTGCTATAGTCTCATCATACCTTAAATTAGTCGTAGAAAAGTCCCATTGTTCTTGTCACCATTTCTGTGTCCATTTGTTTTCTATTTATGTTCAACATTATTATGATCAGAGAACATGCTTTCTGAGATTTATACTTTTAAACTCTATTGAGACTATGTGGTTTTCAAATACATATTCTATGTGTATTTGAAAAGAATGTTTATCTTGTAAAGTTGGGAATACAGTGTTCTATGAATGTCAGTTAACAATATTCCTTGTGTAGTATAGAATACAAGCAATAGAAACCAAATGTTGGAAATCTTGGCAATATATAAATCACATAAACATATATCTTCCCAAATAGACATCAAGACATGAACAATTCCTAGAGATAAAGAGGAATATTTCATAATAATAAAATGGTAAATAACACAAGAAGCTATATCAGTTGTAAATGTGTGATCAACAACAGAATTTGGAAGTATATGAGGAATAAAATATCAGAACTAAAGGGGAAAATGTATATCCATAATCATTATTGGAAACATTAACAGAATTCTCTCAGTATTTGATAGAAAATCCCAGATAAGGAAAAAAATCATAAAGATGTGGACGATTTGGACACTACCAACTGTTGTAATTGACACAGAACACTGTACTCCCAACTATTACAAAATAAATTTTTTTCAAATATATATGGAATGTTTATGAAGATAAACTATATAATATCAATAGATTTTAAAAGAGTAAATATCACCAAGCATGTTTTCTGATCATAAAAGAATTGAACATATATAGAAATAAACAGAGTATCTGGAAAAGTTTTGAACATCTGAAAATTAAGCAACTTTACTTCTAAACAGCCCTGGGTCAAGAAGTAATCAAATCACACCACACACACACACAAAATGCAACATATAAATATTTATGTAGACAAAGATATAAAAAGAAAAAATATAGAAAAAGTTACAACAGTGCTTAAGAGAGAAATAATAAGCTTAAATGTTTTTATTGTGGAACAAAAGCAAGTTCTAAAATCAGTGATCTGTGCTGTGCTGTGCTGGGTGGTAAGGAATCCAGAAAAAGAAGAGCAAATTAAACACCGTAAAGATTTTTTTACTGTACAAAACAATGAAATTGAAAACAAATAAATAATAGAGAAATACTGATGAAACTGAATGCTGATTTTTTGAAATGATTAATAAAATCAATAAGCCTCTACCTAGGTGTATCCAGAAGAGAAAAATAAATTAGCAATATCCTGATTAAGACAGAGATCATCAATTCAGATCCAAAGAACATCATAAAAGATGATAAGGGAATACTCTGAACAACTCTATGTTGATAAATTTGGTGACTTAAATTAAATGGTCAAATACCTTGAAAGATACATATATTAAACCTGACAACAGAAGAGAAGGATATGTATATAAATTGAATTCATAATTAATAAAACTCAACCACAAAGAAAACCTTAGGATTAGACGCCTTCACTGTTGAATTCTGCCAAACCATAAGGAAGAAGTAACGCCAATCCAATGTAAATTTTGTCAGAAAAAAGGAGGAAGTGTTTCCTAAACACATTTTTTTTAAGACAGTATTACTCTGATAGTAAACCTAAACAAATATATTACAAGAAACAACTGTAGACACCTATCCCTAAAACATAAGACAAAACTCTGTTTTTTTTTTGTGTGTGTGTGTGTGTGTGTATTCAAATTGAATCCAGTACTATGTAAGAAGGACTACAACTCATGGCCAAGTAAGATTTATTCCAGAAATGCTGAGTAGATTTCACATTAAAAAATCAGTTAACTTAATTCACCATATTAAAACAATAAATGAAACAACATAAATAATTATATCAATGGATGAAACAAAAGTATTTCAGAAATGTGACATGCATCCATGATTAAAAATTCTCAGCAAACTAGGGAAAAGAGGAAGGAAACATCCTCAACTGGTCAAGGTCATCTATGAAAAGTCCATGGATAGCACCTTCATGGTGAAAACTGGGTTGTTTTCCTCCTAAGATTAAGAATACAAGGATGCCTAGAGTCACCACAGTATTTGACACTCTCCTGGAGGTCTTTGGTAGTGCAATAAGGCAAAAAAAAAAAAAAAATGAATAAAAAAACATACAGAATGGAGAGGAAGAAGTAAAACTCTGTTGACATACCATATGATTGTGTGCTGGAAAAATCACAAGGAATCCAGAAAGAAAACTCTTACAGCTAATAAATGAAATTAACAAGGTCTCCACAAAGTCAATACCCAAAAATAGAATAGTATTTTTATATGTAGTAACAATACACAATTGAAAAATTTCGGTTCCATTTCCAATAGCATCAAAGTTATGTGTGACTATTTCTAACTACACATAAATTTGAGAAAAATGTGTGTAATAAGTATACATTTAAAAAAACAGTACTGAGAGAAGTTAAAGACTAAGTAAATGGAAAGCTATGTCATAGTCATGATTGATTGTTGTTAGAATGTCCATTATTTTTCAAATTAAATCTGTACATTCTACTGAATCTCCCCCAAATTCCAGCAGACATAAAATAACAAAGCTAGTTCAAAATTTTATATTTTAATGTGAATCTCCTAACCAAACCAATATTTAATAAACAACAAAATCAGAGGACCTATATCTCGTATCAATCCAAATTCAATCCAAACTAACCCACAGTGACAGAAAGCAGAAGAGCTTTCTTGCTGAGTGCCTAGGTGTTATGGAAAGGATGGACTACAAAGGAGTCAAGGAAACAATGATAGTGATGCGAATGTGATTGATATTGGCAAAGGAAAATCTCAGTCTAACAGGTGAGCATTGGGCCTAAAGAGCAACTAGTCCATGTAGCAGATCCAAGGATTCCACAGAGATACAGTCAAGATAAACACACACACACACACACACACACACACACACACCTTGAATGTTTAATTATATTGAAAAGAGGTTTACAAAACTGGGGGAGAGAAGGGTAGGGCTTAATTCATGACTGAATCCATAGAAACCAGTCAAATAACCAAACAACAACTAAGCAAAAACCAACACCAGAGAAACAAAAAGTCCTGTGAATAGGAAAAAAAATGGTAATGGAAATCATAATTTACTACATACTTATTATGGTTTGGATATGTGGTGTCCCGCAAAGTTCATGTGTAAAACAATCAAGAAAGTTTAGAGGTGAGATGATCAGGTTATGAGAGCCTTAGCCTTATCACTAGATTAATCCATAGACATGGATTAACTGGGTGGTAACTGTAGACAAGTAGGGTATGCCTGGAGGAGGTGAGTCACTGGGAGCATGGCTTTGAGGCTTACCTTTTGTCCCTAAAGAGTAGAGTTTTCTGCTTCCTACTGCCTGTCCTGAGGGGCTTTTCTCTGCCATGTCCTTCTGTCATGATGTGCTGCCTCACCTTGGGCCCAGAGAGATGGAGTCAGCCAATCATGAACTGAACCTCTGAAACTATAAGCCCCAAATAAACTTTTCCTTTGCTAATCATTCTCATCAGGTCTTTTGGTCACTGGACAAAAAGACTAACTAAAACAATGTGTCTCTTTAAATAATATTCATCTAGTCATAAAAATGTACACATAAAATATTAATTTAATCAAAATTATGATACAGTTATCCTGGGTTGACAGGGAGATAAGAAGTGTGCATGTGTGTGAGTTGGATGGAGGAGGGTTCTGAAAGAACTGACTCCACGCCTTCTTTAGGAGTAAAGCCTAAAATTGGAGGGAAAAAAAATAGCTTGTCATCAGAGAGATGAAGATAAATACCAAAGGACATTACAGAGAAGTACATAAAACTACAGGGCTTAAAAATATACCAGTGTTTTTTTAAAAGCAGTCAATCACTCCTACACACCCACACCCACTTACCACTCCCCCACAGGCACATTTTTCCTATGCTCTGTCATGTTGTCATCATTGTTCTATCAACACACATTTGTAAAACTTCTAAGGTGCTGGTAGATGGGTACCGCAGTCACCAAGATGAACAACTATTTTAAATTCTTCTGGAGATCTCAGGCAGTGCCATAAAACAAGAAGAAAATAAAAATCATACAGAATGGAAAGGAAGAAGGAAGACTTTATTTGCAGATCATGTGATATGTATGCTGGGAAATCAAAAGGAATCCAGAAATGACATGTATTCAAGAAATACAGTAGCCACCCCACACACGTTCTACCCACCCCTTACCTGCAAGAGATACATTTCAAGATACCTTGTTAAGGTTTAGACATGAGGTATTCCACAAAAGCTCATTGTGAAACAATGCAGGAATGCCCAGAGGTAAAACGATTAGATAATGAGAGCTGTAATTATGGATTAATCCCTTTAGTGGATTTATAATTAGAAAAGACTAATGTATTTTATGGCAGCTATAAGCAGGTAGGGTGTGGCTGGAGGAAGTAGGTCACTGGGAGTGAGCCCTTGGAGATTATATATTTTATTCCTGGCTCCATATGCATGCTCTCTCTCTTTCTCTCTCTCTCTGCTTCCTGAGTGCTGTGAGCTGAGTAGCCTTCCTCCACCACACCCTTCGAGAATGATTTTCTGCCTTACATTGAGCTCAGAGCAATGGAGTTGTCCAACCATGACCTGAGCCTCAAAACTTCGAGCCCAAAATAAACATTTCCACCTCCAAGTTATTCTTGTTGAGTATTTGATCAAATTGACAAGAAGTGGACTAACACACCCCCAGTGGATGTCTGAAACTGTACATAGTATCAACCATTTAGTCTGGTTTTCTCTATACTTTTGTACATAAAATAAAACTGAATTTATAAATTAAGCACCATAAAAGATTAATAACAATAATAAAATAGAACAGATGTAACAACATACTATAATAAGTTATATGAATGTCTTTTCCTCTCTCAGAATATTTTCTTGTATTATACTCACCCATCTTGATAACGTGAAATGATCCTTAAACACCTTAAGAATGGCTTCTCTTTGGCATATTCACATCGCTAGCCTCACAACTCTTACACACGGAGACAATTATTAAGTAAAATAAGAATTGCTTGAACAGAAATACTGTGATACTATAACATCCAGTCTGGTAACTGAGACAACTATTAAGAGACTAACCAGTGGGTGGCATATACAGTGTGGATACACTGAACAAAGGGATGATTCATGCCCCAGGTCAGGATGGAGCAGTACAAAACAAGATTTCATCATGCTATTCAAAATCACACAAAATTTGAAATATATTCATTTCTAGAATTTTCCACTTAATATTTTCAGACCACAGCTGACCACAGGTAACTGAAAGTGTGGGAAATGAAAACACAGATAAAAGGATCTTCTGTGAAAATTTACAGGTACGGTCAGAGGTCCTATTAAGTGGACATGTGCATTCCTTTCCTCTTTCCCTCTTTCCTATACAGCTTCTACCGACCATAATTTAGGCAGCCTGCTGTTCCCCATGGTTCTTCCTTGCATGATTCTTCCCGTGTCTCCCTCTGGCATTTCATCCGGGTTTGTGCTGAAATATCCCCTCTTCAAAGATAATTTTCCCTGGACTACCTGTCTAAAATGTCCATTGTATTCCATCGCACTGTCTTTTCTTTACCTTCAAAGCACATGCCTGCTTGACATTCTACATTCATTTGCCAGTTGTATTTGCTTAGTTTCTTCACTGAAACGAAAGTGACACAAAAACAGGTTTTCTGTTCCATTTGTTTTCCACTGTATCCCCAGTGCTTAGAACAGTGCCTATTATAGAGTGGACTCAATACCTATTTGTTGAATGAGCAAACACATGAGTGAATGTCTCCAGTCCAGATCTCTCATCTGAATGCATCTTCTCTATCTTCCAAACATCCTCCCTTCCATAGCTCCTCAAGGTATTCCAAGTACTCAAATCAGATATTTGCAGGTCAGTTATTTAATTTCCCACCTCCTTCCCCCATACAACCAATCACTGGACCCCATCAATTCTATTGCAGATTATTTCCCAATCAGTCCACTTCTCCAGTTGCTATTGTTGTTATTTTGATTTGGATCATCCTCTATGTTTCATTGGATTGTTGAAACAACTTCCTCCTAATTTTCTTTACAAGTTTCAGGCTTTCATTCCTGTTATTATCCTCAAAACTCCTAACAATATTTGTCACAAAAATGAAAGTCTGATCACATGACTGACCTTCTTAAAGCCTTTGCCTTCAGAATAAAGTCCAATTCCCTTGCATGGCCCTGACGCTCATCACCACCACCTTGTGCTGACTTTTCCAAATCTTCTCTGGACACTACTGGGCTAGCCTTCCTGATTATAGATTCCATACACCATGCTGTCTAGAATTGCCTTTCCATTGTCTCTCCTTACATCTTCCCCTGCCTCTTTACCTGGCTCTGTCCAATTGATCAGAGGGTAAGGACCTGAGAAAATTCCCTTCCCTCCTGAGTGCTGCCACAGCATCCTAGGTCCATCCTGATGGATTTGAAATTACGAGTCTGCCTACTCACTGGCCTCTTGCACTGGACTTCAGGTTACAGGAACATAGAGCCTGCCTATGAAAAATAAGGCTTTGTGTCCCTCATTCCCAGCATGGTGTCTGACACAAGCGAGATATTTAATGAATGCTTGATGAATGAATGAATGCATGCATGAGTCTGTTTTTTAGAATCTGTTTTTAGAATTTAGCTGTAAAGTGGAAAATGGATTGCCAGTGGGGAGTCTAAAAACATGCAGACTGGTTAAGAGCTAATTGACATATTCCAGACAAGATGAAGAGGGGCTGGACTAAGGCAGAGGCAATGGGAATGGAAATAAGGAGTCAGAATCAAGAGACTTTTGTTCCAAAAAACAAAAGAGATTTTATGAGCAAATGCAATTGATTGAGCACTGTGTATTTTCTGAAGGATGGCTGTAGTGTTTTAAATTTAGACAAAGGGCTAGAAAGCCAGACATACCCCGTAAGAAGCAATCAATCAACAAACTTCATGAAAGTGAGAGGAGGTGATAGAAGTAGACAAAGCGGTTAGGGAGGCACACAGAGTTTCTGATATAGAAATAAAAAAAGAGTTTTAACTGCCAAAGATCAAGAGACTGACAGGAGAGTGAAGATTTCAGCACAGAGGACATAATAATAACTGGAAAACTTTGCTTTAGTCTCTAATGTAGTAATAAAAATTGAAGACAGTCTATAAATATTATACTGACTAAGCAGTTATGTATTATGCAAACTGTCTTCCATTTTGATAAAAAGATAGAAAAATAAACAAGCAAATTTCTATGATTTATTGGGGGGAAATAACTGACTTCCAGGGAAGGTCACAGGATCCATGCAGGTTCATTCTATTTGCATTTTCTATCTCTAAAGCCATAACATGATAGTGACCCCTAAGATGTCCCTGAAACATGTAAAGATACCATTATGACATCTGAACTATCAGAAGGAATGAACAACTATTTCCTAGAAGCTTACTATGTGTGGGTCACCATGGTTTATATACATCTGTCCACTTCCAGAAAAGAAAAAAGAAACAAGTTATTATAGCCTCCTAACTTACCCTGGGAAATTCTTTTTGAAGGCTATTTTCTTTTCAAATAATCAAAACTGTAAGAAGCTTTCTTTTCCTGAATAGATTATGAGTATATGTTGTAAAACATTTAATCAGTACAAAAAGGTCAAATTAAAAATAAATCTTTGCCCATCCCTGTTAGTGACTCACAATTTCCTCTCTCTAGGACAGTAGCTAAGCATAATTTCTTGTGCCTCCTTCCAGGAATATTCTGTATATAAGTACAATTTTACATAATGCATTCAAAGTCTGCTCCTTATACATTGAACACAAACATTCACTTACTCTGCATCTGTTCTCTGCTCTATTTTTTCGCTGAACAATATATAGTCAAGTGTTCCTCATCTTAGTACACATTGGCCTCATTCCCCCTTTTGTCCACATAATATTCTGCTCTGTAGACAAACATGGTTTATTTTGCAAAGGTGAATATTAAAAATTATTTTCCAGATATTCTTTATAGCTAAATCACACATGTAAGTAGAACTATATATACTAACACTGTTCAATAGTGACATAATATGAACAACAAATGTATTTTAAATGTTCTAGCAGCCACATTAAAAAAGTAAAAGAAACAAGTGAAAATAATTTTAAAATATATTTAACCTTTTATGTCCAAAATATTACCATATCAACAAGTACTCAATACAAAATAGTTAATAATGAGATAATTACTGTTCTTATTACTCATCTTTTTAACCAAGCTTTACTCCAAATGATTACTTGGGTTGTTTTAAAAATTCAAATTTATCCTTAAAAGATGTGGGTTTTTACCCTTTCAAACTCTGAGGCAATTTCAAAAGAGAAGTTTTAAGAATGTTTCATTCAGTAGCATCTCCACTGGGACAACTGCACAGCTTCCCAACGTGAACACCCTGGAAAATGTTCTGTTTTTATTTATTTTTGTAATAAGTTATCTTTATAAGCTTATCTCACACCCAAAACAAAGCTAAATTGCCATTAAGGAAAAGAAAATCTATCTTAATGTGCTGCTTTTAGGGATACCTCTTAATTCACATATTTGATTAATAAAGGCAGGCTACCAATGCAGTATCTGGAAAGGTTAGGGCCTGTTGATGCCACAGTTCCTCCTGTTCAGTAAAGAAAGACTTGGGTTCATTCTCCCTTTGGGAGCATGGGTGCAAGTTTTCCTGACCCTAGCTATCTTGACTTTCAGGTATCCTAGAATGAATAACCAGAGCCATTTTGAGATCAATTCTGTTCCTGGTTACAGTCTTCTTGCTCTTTGCTTGACCTCTAAATCTCTATTGTCCTGATTGTTATACCTTCAGCCTTCTGGATTTTCATGGTAATGCCTTTCTTCCTATGGAAAAAAAATCATTAAAATCCATGGCTTTATCATTGTAATGTTTTGAGCAACCAATAAAAAAATCTATGGCTTTAATAATATTTCTACTCTATTGGCTCTAAATCAGACATCCCATGGGCACCTCAAATCCAAAAGGGTTACAGTAAACACTGTTTTTAACACTAAATCTGCTCTTCCTACTACACCTTACTGTATTCTGTATAGTAACCAGTTGATCCAGCACCCATCCAAAAGACCGAACCAGAATCCTAATAATTATTGTCAGGGGCTTCCTCTCCTAGTCCATCCATTAGATAAAACCATATAGGTTTTACTTCCCAAGTATCCTTCAAATGAATTCCTACCTTCTGCCCTAACATAACTTCCCTTAGTTCAGACTATCATTTATTCTAGTCTGGGATTTCAGTGTTCTCTCCCAGTGAATCTTCTTTCCTCCATGTTTGTCCCATTCTGTGCTCCATATTATTGTGTTTTAGTTAACTTTTGCTTCTCTGTGACCAAAATACTCGACAAGAACAACTTCGTGGAGAAAAAGTTTATCTGGTGATCATGGCATCAGAGGTCTTAGTCCATAGATGGCTGGCTCCATTGCTCTGGGGCCAAGTGAGGTAGAACAATCATGGCAGAAGGATGTGGCAGAGGAGAGCGGCTAACCTCTTGGTGGCCAGGAAGCAGAGCCAGAAAAAGAAGGGCTATAGGAAAGAAGCAACTTTCCAGGTCACACCCCCAGTGACCCACCCAATTCAGCCCTGTTCCACCTGCCTACAGTGATCACCCAGTGGGTCCATTCAAACTAAGATGGACTGATTAGGTTACAGTTCTCACAATCCAATCATTTCACCTCCGAACATTCCTGTATTAACACTGAAGTTCTGGGACAACACCTCATATCTAAACCATAACATTGCCAGACAGATCTATAAAAATGAAATGTCACCATGTCACTCCTCTTCTGAACATGCTTCACTGGCCCCTCATCATTTTTTAGGATAAAGTTTCATACACTCATTCATTCAGTTGCTAAATCTTAAACACTTACCATGTCCCAAGCTGTGGTTGCTATAGTTGTGGAAAATAGGATAAAAGCATGGTTTCTAAAAAGCTTAAAAGAGCTACTAGCTTTATTTATTTGAAAATAGGTTTCAAGTTCTTTGAAAAAAGTCATGAAACAAGAGAGACTTTATTGAAATTTGCAGTGCAAAGACTATGATTCACTCTTTCTCATTCTACAGAAAAACAACCTCAAATAGATGACCTAAGAAGTCCCAACCTGAATTCTTTGTCTACTGCAGATCCTCTCTTGCTTTTTGCTCTTTTTTTTTTAACTGTGATGAAGCTTTTCAAAAGATTAAAGGAAGATTCCACCCCCAAAATGACTTTTTGCATTTCTTATAGCTTCTGAATGCTATTAGCATTCAAGGAGACTTAAACCCCATATCTCTGTACGTATGCAATGGAGAAAGCTTTGTTTGCCTGTATCCATAGAGGTAGACCTTTGGGTCAGACAGCTGTCCTGTGTTTTTTGAACACAGAGTGAGAGATGCTCTATATCCCTTATTTTCTAATAACTTGCCACAGCTCTGATGCAACACTCTGAGGTTATGGTGTTCAGCTGGTTTGGTGCATACTTCCTGTAATAAAGGGTGCATTTGAATAAAAACAGCTGATCTCATTTTAATCTTGAGAAAAGCTTGGAAACTACATTAGAAGGGACAATCGTTCACTTGATGGATTTTTTTTCTCTTTAACTTCCACAGAACTAGACAAACCTTTTTTTAAAATTTATTTTTTAGTTGTAGGTGAAAACAATATCTTTATTTTATTTTTATGTGGTGATGAGGATCAAACCCAATGCCTCATGCATTCTAGGCAAGCACTCTACCTCCGAGTCACAACCCCTGCCCTAGATGTACCTTTTATGAAGGAAAAAAAAAATGCTTTCTGGCTGTTAATTTGATGGCTGGAATTTTTTGCTCTGGTTCACCTGGACTTTCATCACCAATTTCAGCTTATGGACATAGGAGAGTTATCTCAGAGAAACCATTTTTGAAGACTGAGTAATAATGGTCTGAGGGTATCTCATGATGTTAAGGTATGTTATCAAGCAGATTGCAAAACAGGGAGAAAAGTGTTTGATATTATTCCCTTCCTTGCCAAAGTAAAGACCAGGAAAGTGCTTCTCAGGTGTTAGTAAAATTCTGTTTTTAATCTGAATGCTGGTAACCAGAAAGATTCGATTTCAATAAATTCATTAAGCTGTACACTTTGGATTTATGAAATTTTCTGTTTGTGTGTTAAACTTCACTAAGTTTAAAAAATAACTGCAATATCCCCTTCCCACCTGGATGATAAACAGATGGGTGTGCATACCCAAATGTATACACATAAATATACACAAGATTTCCATTCAGTCAAAGGGTTTATTTTCTAAAAACTCTTTTTCTGTTAGACTTTAAATTCAGTTTGTTTTTTATTAAACTCCAAATTTCTTGCTGATAGGTCAAATGTCTTATTTAGCTTGTACACTCTATTGGAGCTAACACATAAAAGATACTTCATAAATATATATTGAATGAATGAATATAAGAAATTATAAAAGATGATTCAAAACAGGACTAAGTTAAATTAGTATTCTCTACATTGTAAAATAGAATTATGTTCATAACTATCTTAGCCATTTTGGCCAGATTCTAGAGGCAGTTTGACTTCCATGATTCTAATAAGTATTAAAAATAATGTTTGGCCAGACCAGCCTACTCTTCCGAATTATTAGAAAAATGTTAGGAAGAGTAAAGTCTCTATTACCTATTGATTGTTTTTAATGGGTGGAGTAACTGCAGTACTCTAGGGTAACATGGTCATCTTCATCTAATTTTTTGCTGCTAAAACTGTATCCCACAGCTTGAGTAATTTATAAAGCAAAGAGGCTTATTTAGCTCATGGTTCTGGAGACTTGGCAGTCCAAGTATCTGCATGGCATCTGCTGAGAGTGTTCTTGGTGCTTCATAACATCACAAGGCATCACATGGCAAGAGACCCAGAGGGAGTTTGCTTAAAAAAAAAAAATCATTCCTATGATATCCCAAGGTTCTAACAGGGGTTCACTTGGTGCTTTGACTATATGCCTTGAGGCTTTGAAACTTACATGTTTTTTTCTTTTTCCCAAACTTCTTCTCCCTGATCTTCTTTTCCCTAATCTTTCTCCTCCCTCATCTTCTCCTTCCTAATCTCTCTTCCCTAATCTCATTTTCTATGAATCAATTCTATTAAAGCCCCCTGTTTCTGCTGATGGGCAGAATCGCGGCCTTTGGGACAGGAATCCCCAGTGTTTCTACTTTGCTAGCAAAGCAATAAACCTCCTTTTCCCTTTTTTATTGGATTGGCATTGGGGACAAGGACCAGGGAAGACTCTAATGACTCAATCATCTCCCAAAGGACACACCTCCTAATACCATTAACATATGACCTTGGAAAATCTTTAAATTATAGCTGAGCTTGTAAGAAAGAATAAGAAATCCCCAATCAAAAGAAAAGAGCATATGAGCTAGTACTGCAACTTCACTGGGTGAAGCTTTTGGTTTTGTTAACCTAAGGGCACAGATTTTAAGGCCTGGAGGCCTGGGGCTGCATAGGGTTACAAGTTGGGAGTTATGAGGTCCTTACATAAAGCTTAGACCTTTGAAAGACTGTGGTGGGCAGAACAATGGCTTCCTAAGGATATCCACATCCTCATGCCTGAAACCTGTTACTGTGTTACTACATGGACAAGCAGAAAACAAGGTTGCAGCTGAAATTACAGTTGCCAATCAGCTGACCAAAGAATAAGATGGTCATAGGTCATTCCTGTGGTCCCATGTCTTATGTAGGAGACCCTCCTAAAATGGAAGAGGAAGGCAGAAGGGGTCAGAGTCGGGAGATGTGAGAGAGACTTCACCCACCACTGCTGGTTTTGAAGGTGGGCTACCAGTAAAGGAATATGGGAATTAGGAAATTTTAAGAAATGGTCTCTCCACTAGAGCCTCCTAAAGAAACCAGGCCTGTAGGTATCTTGATTTTAGCCCAATGGGACATGTTTCAGACTTCTGACCCAGAGAACTAAGATAATATTGTTGTGTTGCTTCGCTTTTTCTTTTCTCTTTGGGTTGGTCTCTCTCCCTCCTTCCTCCTTCCTTTCCTGCCTCCCTGCTTGCTTCCTGGCTTCTTTCTTCCTTCACTTCCCTTCCTTTTCCCTTTCCACTTCCCTTTCTTTCTCTCAAACTAGTGTTGCTTCGATCGCCAGTAGTTTCTGGAAATTTATTACAACAGCAATAGAAAACTAATATAGACTTAATCCTTCATAGAACATTAGACTGAAAGAAAACTGCTCATTAGCACAGGTTAAAAAGAAGGACTCTTTTCTAGTTGCCCTGGGGCTCTAGGTAAAAAGTCTCCCCTGAGAATTTGTTACCAAGGCTCTGCCCTTTATCATTTGCAGGGGCTGGTTCTACCAAACTGAGGAATTACCAAAATAATTGCTCCCAGGGAGAGGTTCCTGGCAAATGTAAAATCCCCTCTGGAAAGACCTAACCTCAACCTAGGCCACAAAATTCTGATATAACAATGCTCAAAATGACAATCCAAGTAAACACACACACACACACACACACACACACACACACACACAGAGAGAGAGAGAGAGAGAGAGAGAGAGACGTGGGGGAAGGGGAGAGAATATGAATGAATCCAGCATAAATTGGATTGATCAGACATAACATAAATAAGCAGGATCAGTACCCCAATCATGCCTGAAAGTACTACAATATTACAGAGAAAGGAAAATACACATGCTTGAAATGAATAGCAACATAAAATAATCAGTATCATAAAATAAGATGTTGTGAGAGAAGAACAGGAGCTTTCATAAGAACCAAGTAGAAATTAAATATAACCTTTGAAATTTAAAATTCCATGGGTGGTTTAAACAGCTGTATTGACAGAGTCAAAATGAAAATTATCAAACAAAAAGATAAACCTGAAGACTCTTTACAGAATGTATCCTGGAGGAGGAGAAAGGATGGAAAAGATTAAGAAATGGAATAAATGAGAAGATCTAAAACAGGTTTGGTAAGAGGCCCCGAAGAAGGGAATAAGTAAGAGAGAAGCTGGAGTTAGGAAATTTATGGTACATGTCCTAGATCCATTTTCATCAGGGACCATGAAGAAAGCAAAATGATGTTCTTTCAACTCCCATTTGTAGCATGATTAAAGTAAATAAATGCACCATACATTGAATAATCATTGTCATATATTGCATAGTATATATTTATTCCCTGTCAAAGCATAATTTTTAAAAGTAAAAAGCATGAGACTTTAAAAATATAAAATAAATATGGGTCAAAGGATTTATTTAACTTATTAATTAAAGAAGGAACCTGCAAGATGCTCAGATTTCTTGAAAGAAAGTGTTCAAATAAGATAGGTAGGTTAGACATACAACTGATTGGCATCCTATAAGACAATAAATGAACACTTTTGAGTCATGGTCTTGTCATTTACATTATTTGGGGCAATATTTGTTATTATTTGTTATATTATTATAGAACAAGACCATTTTGATATCAGTTTTTTTTTCAAGATAACCTCTATTCTTAAAGAGATGGAAGGCTTCCTAATCAATAGTAAACTGAATGTCAAGCAAAGGTTGTTAGAGAATTAGACCATGCCCCTGTGATAACCATTTTTATGTGTCAACTTGACTAGGCCATGGTAAATCACCAGTCTAGATATTGGTGTGAAAGTATTTGTTAGATGATTTGAAGTAGACTTTGAGTAAAGCAGTTTACCCTCCATGATAAGGTGTGCTTTTTCCAATCATTGAAGATCTTTAAGAGAAAAAAAAAAATGAGGTCCCCATAGGAAGAGCCAATTTTGCCTCCACACTGCTCAAAAGTTTGAGCTGTAATATTCTTCTCTTCCTTAGGTCCCCAGACAGCCAACACATGCATCCTGCTCATTCTATTTCTCTAGAGAACCTCGACTAACATTCCCCCCACCCACTTAGGCAAGATAGACAATGCCCACTAATAACTGAAAGGAATCCATCAATAAACCCAGTAATCCATTTGCCTATTTCCAAGTTTTGGATAATTTTTCTATATACTCTATAAAGTTAGAAAGGCTTCCAATAAATTCCATTTAAATATTAATACCTGTCAATGCACAGAAATTAAAACAATTTAAAGATCTCATTTGACTTTAATTTTTATTCTAGAATCAGACAATACTTCATTCCATAAAATAGGATTACTATTCAGATAGGATGAACAGAAGAGCTTGGTTTTGTAGACTGAAAGTGGGTAAAAGAAAAGAAGAAACAAAGAACAAAAAGTAGTTTGGTCATTTCAAAGTGACTTTTCTTATAAGGAAGGGACAGGGAGCCAGCTCTAGGTCACTTCTTTTGTAAAAGAAAGAAATCAGAGTGAACTTCCTTATTATGCTGACTGAAACTAGCCTACATGGGAAATTTGGCTATTATCTCTCATTTCTCTGATTTGGTAACTTTAGCCCAAATGATTCCATTTTGATTTTTAGTCTACTCTGATAGGGTCTAGGATAATAGCTTAGTCTAAAAAAAAAAAAGTCCCTGTAACTGTATAATTTCATTTCTCTCCTTTTTTTCTTTCTTGTTGTACTACGGATTGAACTCAGGGCCTCACACGTTAGGCAAGTGTTCTGCCACTGAGCTAGAGCTACATCTCCAGAATCATCCTATAATTTTTACTCAACACATCAAAATTAGCCCTTCGTTGTGGCCTTTCCTATAGTAACTTTAAAGAGCATTAGTATACTTGTGTTGTAATAAGAAACAATTGGACTATTTAATTAAAAGGCCAATTTTAATAATGGCATTTTAATATAATATATTGATGATATATGATAAACTACTTTCATTCTATCACAAAATGAATGTACCACACCCTAGTGAACATGTGCAAAGATTGTTCCATTGTTTCTGCTCACTTTCAATCCAGCTCCCTACTGCAGACAGAGTGGTCTGAATTGCATGTCTGTCTTTGTCATTCCTTGGCTTCAAATTCTTCTGTGGTTTTACCCCCTTCCTTACAGAGGCCAACTGCATACTTAGTGAAAAGATGCACCTGTCTAGCCTCTTCTTTCACAAACCCTACACCACCACTCCAGGCTCGTTCCCCAATGGAGCCATGTCTTGAGAACTCCAGTGCAATGGACTGAGTGATTAGGTCTGCCTAAGGTGCTTATGTTGAGGTCCTAACCCCCAAGATTATGGTACTAGGAAGCAGGGCTCTGAGAAGGTGACTCGATATTGAGGATAAAGCCACACGATTGGAAAGAGTATCCTTAAAAAAAGAGACTCCAGAGAATACTAAGTCCTTTCCACACAGCTAAAACCAGGAAAGAGGCCTTTGCCAGATGTTGATTTGCAAGTGCCTTGATCTTGGACTTCCCAACCTCCAGAACTGTGAACAATAAATTTCTGTTATTTATAAGACATCCAGTTTATGGCATTTTGTTACAGCAGCTGGAACAGACTAAGATTAAAAGCTAAATTCCAATTTTTGCCTTAGGTCTCCAAGTATACAATTCTTTAAATCTAGAATATTATCCTCCATGCTTCCCAGGCAATTTCTTATTTCTCTATCTAGTATTAGTTTAAAAGTTGTCTTAGCTCAGGTTTCCTAGACAACAAAGCCTAAGGCAAGAAATCAGTGATGATTCTTTATGGAAGGGGCAGGCATATATAATCCAAGGGCAAGCAAGTGTGAAAAAAAAATATAAAACTGAATGAAGCAAGAAAGAATTTCAAATGTATTACCACACTGCCCTCAGCCTCATGATGTGCCTCAAAGAAGCACAAGTTTTCTCAGAAAATGTTGGGTATTAAGGACTTCTCAGGGTGACAGTACAGGTAATCAGTGTTTCAGAACAGGAGAAATAGAAGAGTGGAATCCAATTGTTCTGATGCCACCTAGCTTTTGTTTCCCATTGGTTGGTGAGTGCCAGGGAGTGTGGCAGAAGTCAGTGTGAGAGCATCTAAGGGATCCACATTTTGGAAGCTGCCACTCAGAGAACACAGGCAAGTTATAAGGACATGAGTTACAGGAGATTTCTACCCTTATTATCTCACCAATTTTCCTTCTGAGCTCCACAAATACAAGCCAGAGTGTTTTAGTTTGCTTTTTCATTGCTGTGACTAAAGGAGCCCACCAGAACAACTGTAAAGGAGGAAAAGTTTATTAGAGGGCTCACAGTGTCAGAGGTCTTAGTACAGAGAAGGCCCGCTCCATTCCTCAGGGCTCCAGATGAGGCAGAACATCATGGTGGAAGAGTGGGGCAGAGGGAAGCAGCCCACGTGATGATCAGAAAGCAGAGAGATACTCCACTCTGCAGATACAAAATATATACCCTACAGCCACGCCCCCACCCAGTGAACTACTTCCTCCAGCCCTCCCCCTCCAGTTACCACTCAGTTAATCCCATCAGGGACCAATTCACTGATTAGGTTAAGGCTGTAACCTAATTATTACTCCTCTGAACCTTCTTGCATTGTCTGATGAGAGCTTTTGGGGGACACCACATATAAACCACCACACAGAGAAATTCAGATGTGGCACGATGAAATAAGAACTGAGAAAACGGGCTTTGTCCTTTTCCTCACTGCAGGGTACAGGCTTCTTTGGAAGAGAGGGAGAGAAAAATCTTTTGAGTTGGATGCAATTTCTAAATTCTGATTTATTCTAGATTGGGTTTTAGAATACTTGAAAGTGAATCTCAACTCCCCAAATGGGACTTGTTCATATATTGAGAGGAACTGGAAAACAATATGAGGATCCTGGTAAGAAAATACCCACAGAAAGAAAGGGAGATTCAACACAGCTTGTCCAAAGGGAGCAGCTTGAGTGAATTGCCAGGATATAAACTACATCTTTTGGAGTATTCAAGGGACAAGGGAATAATGAGAAAAATAATTTAAACAAATGAAACATCTGTACAAATTCTATCCCTGTTGTCAGAATATAAATTTTTGTTTCATCAAAAAAAAAAAAATTTAGGGGCTGGGGTTATGGCTCAGCGGTAGAGCACTTGTCTCGCACATGCAAAGCCCTGGGTTCGATCCTCAGCACCATATATAAATAAATAAAATAAAGTTATTTAAAAAAAAAATTTAAAAATTATATATGTGGCTATTCCTGTTTTCTGCAAGAATTTTTTGGAATTGAATTTTTCAAAGTTGTATTTCTATAAGGTAATTTGGAATTTCAACCTTTCTCTTCTACCAGTCTCTGGAATCATTCAGCTGAAACAAAAGACTCAGATGGGATAACAGAGAAGCTGCTCCCCTCCACTTGCCTTCCTACCTCCCTAGACAGGCACTGGTTCTGTAGAATTCACAGGTATTTTAAAAATGTAACTGAAAGCAGCATCTCTAAATGGTCTGAAGTTTGTATGGCATAAACCAAACTCAAATTTAAAACCGTCCTGCCACAAAGTAACAGCTAAGCAAGCTAAAATTAAAAAAAAATGTTTTAATATGCAATAGTGGGTGAGCTACATGCTCAGTGAAGAGTAAACATGGATGTAATTTCATCCAGAAGAGCAGGATTCCTGTCACCTTCCCTTCCCCACCAGAGCATGCAGGTTGGTTTCTGCTGACACATGCCCTACGTCACTCTGACATCCTGGGACTGGAAGGTTTTTAGCATTTTTATATTCAGAGCTCCTGTGTTCTGAATCAGTTCAGGTTATGCATCATCTTTTCTCAGTCTCTTCTCTGACTCACCCTAGATGTGGACACTTTTTCTTGATTTCCCCCGCTTATGTCTGTCAATCAGGAGAGACAAGTGTATGGCAGAGGAAGGGTCTTATGTCTGTTGCTTCTCACCCTCTTCCCCTCTGTGTTCTTCCTTTTCCCATGTCTCCTTTTCATGGTCTCTCCAAGAAATTGATTTCCCTTTTCTGTGACTGCAAAACAGTTTGGGCCACTGTCTCCTGCTTGCTCATGGCTTCCATTTACCTATACTTCATGTATTCTGTCAACAGTGGACCATATTCTCCAACTCTCCAGTACAAAAAACTGTCAGCAGCTTTGGAGTTTCAACCTTTCTCTCCTACCAGCCTCATGAAATCATTCAGCTGAAACAAAAGACTCAGAGGTGGGATAATAGAGACGCTGCTCCCCTCCACCTGCCTTCCTAGCTCCCTAGACAGGTTGGTGGTGGGGCACAACATGTCCCATCATGCTTGGGGTGGGTCTCTAGGCAACCTCAAAGTGGGAAACAAACATTACACGTCTTTTTCTACTAAACTACCTCCCCCCACACAAACTTTTGAAAGCAGGTGCTGCTAAGGTTGATTCTGATTTTAAGTAACACCTTTTTGTCCTCTTCATTCCTCATCTGTCACATGAACTATGCCAGAACACATTTAATAAAGAGCTCTATTTTAATCATTAATTATGTTACCAATATACCAGTTGTATTGTATCCTAATGTAATTCACACTTGTGGATTTCAAAGAGCTTCCCCAGATTTAATTAATCTTAAGCTCTGCTAATGAAAAGCCTTGCTTCTACCCGGCACGAGTTTGGGTTTCTAATCTGTTCCTTAAGGTCACCTCATTTTTCTTGAAAATGTACATTTATAATTTAACACTGCAGATCGTTCACATTCCCTATTAAGCAATTATTTTGATTACTTCATTATCTTTCATTTTTCCCCTAGACTATTTAGGTTGGCTTCTGCCTACCACGAGCCAAGTGTAATTCCGACATTCTCTCCCGCTCCCTTTATTAGCATGATCTGCATTAGCAAGGGATTCATTTTCATTCCGAAGACTGAAAACAATTTCATTATCTGATAAAAATTATCTTCTCATACACTATAAGAAGCAATTCTCCTCATTTATGGTCTCATTAGGCATTTCATCTACCCAATACATCTTCTCAATACTTCTTTCCGGAAGTAATTGTCTTGTGACTCAACTATGGATATTTTGAACTAGGGAGTCTCCTTTTCACCTTCTTTTCCTCCTTCACTTTTTTTCTTTTCCTAATGTAAAAACTTCAATGTCTCCTCTGTGAACCTCGATATTTCCCTCTCTTCCTAAAACACTTCTTAGGCTTCATTCTAACATCTACACTGTTGTATTGTGAATTGTAAGTTTACATTTTCTGTTGCCCTTCCTGTTCTATGAGCATCTTAAGGGCTGGGCAGACATTTGGATCTTTTTGTCTTCAGAGCCTAGAATAATGTCGAGTACACAGCAATGCTTAAAAAATATGTACTGAGCAAATGAAGGACTAAATGCTCATATTTATCAGAATGTAGTTTTAATTTAGTCAAATGTTTATTCTTTTCAAAACACAGGAGAGAATCAGGAAGTTGAAGCAATTCACTAAAGAAAATAGATTAGTTGGACAAAATAAAAGCAAACTAAAGAAACTTACAAAAGCGTAAATAATAGCAAAAACTCAAAACAATATCTGGAGTATCTGCATACATCATAAGTAATCAGATGGGGTAAGATCCAAGTCTGAATGGGAACTTTCTGTGGAAGCAGTATATTGAATCATAACCATTTCTTCTCACCACATTTCCAAAGGCTCATAGATACTATTGAAAAATTCTTCAATCTGATGTCACACTTTTGATTGATTTCTCAGTTTTATTCATCCCTAGAGGAGGAAAAAAGAATAATAAGACTACTTCCTCATCTCACCACACACAGGTTAGAAATGTAAGCAACAGTGAAACACCATCTTGTAGCATTGGGTCAATTCCATGGGAATGACAATATGTCTCTGCCTGTTGTTGGGAGCTGGACCCATTTTAAGGAAGCCAGAATTCCTGGAAGGTTAGGATTGTGTCAAGTTCAAAATGCTACTATACCTTGAAATGTCAAGTAGGCAGGCAGCCAAAGGAATCTGGTGATAGGGGTGCAGTCTGGGTTAGAGATAAAACTTTGAGGATTTTGGCACATAAGTGGCACTGGATGGGGTTGTCTTGAGAGTGTGGAGAAGGGAAAAGAGAAAATATGCCAGGAAGGAGAGAGTTTTGTTTTTCTTTTTTTAACTCTGGTCAGATAATCTTTTAAATCAGGGATCAGCAAACTATGGCTTGTGGGTCAAATCTGGCTCACCACCTGATTCTGTTCAGACCTTGAGCTAAGAATGGCTTTACAATTTTTAAATGCTTTGCAGGAAATTCCAAAGAGTAGTATTTCATGACACATAAATTTTAAAATATGCAAATGGATGAAGTCTTCCCAGAACACAGTCATGTTTTTTGTTTGTTTGTTTGTTTACATATTGCCCATGGTTGTTTTCACACTATAATGAAATGAGCAATGCAGATGCAAAGCCCAAAGTATTTTCTATTTGGTCTTCTACAGAAAAAGTTTGCTAATCATGATGCTGTATAAAAATGTGAATCCTAGGACTGCTGTGCCCATTGTTGCTACCGTGAAGGGACCCTGCTTTGAAGGTGAAATGTCATAGGAAGAGGGTTGCTGAGAGGCTTGTGGAGATATGACTCTGAACCTAGGCAGTGAATTAAACCTGAAGTCCACCTTACCTCTGGATTTTTTTTTTAGTTATTTCAGTATATAAATTCCCTTCATTGTATAAGACAGAGTTAGGTTTTCTATCATCCCAAACCCAAAGATCTTAACTAATACAAAATCCTGGTATTATATCAGTCTTTTTCACCCATAATATACGGTCTTAGACTCAGATCTATTCCATAGCCTATGACAGTTCCAAAGCATACCAACATTTCTACAAATCCCCAAAGATGACATTCTCATTGTCCTTGCCCCACAAATACCATGTCAGTGATGCATACTGTCTATTTTTAACCCATTCTACTTCATCACTAGCTTCCCAAACATAAACACACACTTTAGAACTATCTTTTTATGTGTTTAGTAATATTTCTTAGGGTTCAAAGGATCACTGGAAGGGGCCATTTCATCCACTGTACAATCCCTTATCATCTCCTGGATATTCAATAGCCACTGTTTTCTTCTCTCTTTATTCTTTTATTCTTCTATTTCCAGGGCAAATGGATTCTTCTCTTTGCAGGATGAGTAACCGTCTTGGTTTGCCTGAAACTGCCCCAGTTTTTGGAATCCTGGTTTTCGCACTGTTAAGTTACATTTTCAAAGAAATGTCTCAGTTCTGAACAAACTGGGAACACTGGCAACCCTATCTCCTTATCTCAAATAATTTTACCTACTTCTGTGAACTATCAAAAATATCCCATATCTGTGGCTCAAGAGACCACCTGCTCCAATACACTTACCAAAGCATCGTCCCAATCAAGACAAAGATCTCCTTAAAGGGAATTACTGGACAGAAATTTAGAAAATAATATTTTACCATTAGACCAACACACTTAAGATTATCTTGTCTTAATGAATTAATGCTTTCGTCATTACAGAATGTCTCATTTCATTTCTGGAAGTATTCATGTTTTAAAATACACCTCCTCCTTTTATTTTCAAGATGTCAGTGTCTTCTATTTAAAATACATAACATCTCTGTTTTTAGTTAGAAGTTTTGGTACATTTATACCTAATATAATCAGTGATATGGTTGAATGTAAGCTGAGTATAAGTCATCTAGACTAACTTAGTTTTTCTTTCAGCACTTTTAAGAAAGTAATGATTTAGCTGGGGTTGTGGCTAAACAGTAGATCGCTCACCTAGCACTTGTGAGGCCCTGGGTTCACAATCCTCAGCATCACATAAAATTAAATAAATAAAGGTATTGTACCAACTACAAGTAAAAAAATAAATAAATGTATTTTTTTTAATTTAATGATCAATATTCAGCCTTAAACAATTATTTTAGTTCTGATTTTATAATTATTTGCACTGTTTTTTGGTCCAGAGTTCAAAATTGTTATTGGCACATGGTAGTTCTATAAAAGTCATTCTGTTACTACCAGGAGACAACTCTTACCATTACTAATTTAAAAACAAAACAAAACCCTCTGCTTTTACTAGGTAGAAATGACTTTCCCTGGAAGGCATATGTAATAATATAAGAATTTAATGATCAGAAGTGGTAAGTGCTACCGAGTTTCCAGTGTGTGCCAGCCATTGTTCTAGGCACTTTATCTGAACCAAAGTTACAAACAAGAAAACTGAAGTTTAGAAAAGAAACTTGCCCAAGTTCATGTGGGTGGCATGTCAGAGCTGGCTCTCTTAAACATCATGCTACTCTGCTATTCAAGTTTAGACTGGTTGTTTCATGAGGGAGAAAATTTACAGGGGATTTAAACTGGTGATAGAGAAACAAACTGAATAATTTCTCTGGTCTCTTTAAATTTATGAATCTATTACTCTATAAAAATTATAATCCCAAATTGGCTAAAAGTATTATTATGTCAAAAAATTATTTTTCCCTCAATCAGAAATCCAAAAACATGTACCAGTTTTTCCAATTATGCCCAACTCCTGCAGAATCATCTCTTCCTTCTGCTTTGAATTTGACTTCTGGCACCTCAAGCAGAACTCTGTGGTTACACGGGTTGCAGCAACACTAGTTGTATATTGTGTTCTTTCTGAATGCAGTGTCAGGACTGATCAACCAACTTACTTTGAGCAGTTCAAAGTATCAGCCTTTGAAGTCTTGACAAATAGCTGTTTGGTGTGTTTTTGCACGCTACCCCAAACATATCTGAAAAGTATTTTTGACCAGTGAAATTGCTCTAAGTAAAAGGCCACTGGGAAGTATTTTCCTTCATATAAAAATAAAACTGCTTTTAAGATCAATACAAAACATTTTTTTCCTTGACATCCTTCCTTTGCTACATGCCTCCCTGATTATTTTAAAATAATTAATCAGGAATGGATATTGTTTCACAAAGTTAAAACAAAGAACAAATCCTTGAAAAATTAGTCTGCAATTCTTGAAATGATCTGTGAGATGTGTTGCATTTCCCTGTAGGCTGTGCTAAAGATACAGTTTATTGACAGTGTGTTCTCATAAGGATTCAGAGGAAAACCTTTTTTGGAGGGGACGGATTAGCATCAGAATTAGGAATATCATTGCATCTTCTAAGTACGTCCCCAGTTTCTCCCTTGCACCACCGTCGATCTTATACATTAGATTTACTTGTCAACATGTGCTATAGGAGAGCAGACAGCCACTCTTAATGAGTGCAAACATGCAATGGCATCTTTAGAAAAATAAAATAAATAAAATAAAATCAAGGCAACTCTTGGCCCATATTACTTTCCTACCATTATTTGTTTTCTTTGCCTAATTTTCTTATCTGCTTTCACTTAATCCTTTCCTTGCATTGAATACATACTTCTAAGCTAAACTTTGACTCTCTTTTTGAGTATGTCTGATTATAAAAAGCTAAATGGTCCAGATTTGACTACCACAATGTTGAAAATAAGAACCATTGAACTATAAACAAAAACCATGAAGTAAATAAGAATCTTAAATTCAGAAAATATGTAAAAAGGGTCAATATCGTTGCTATCAAGGGATCTTGGAAATCAATTAGAAAAAGATGATCATACAAGTAAAAATTTGAGCACAGGTCCTGAAAAGGAATTAAAATAGGAAAAAAAACTGCAATGGCCCAGTAAAAAATTTGAAAATTGTTCAATTTTAGTAGTCGTCAAAAAAAAAGGCAAAACTAAATTTAATGAGAAAGTTCTGTACAAAATGGGAAGAAAAAGTTTTTTATTTCCTTGAAATCTGCCTATTTTGTTGCCTCACCTCAAGGAGGGGACAGATATATGATAAACATGATAAGAAAAAAGCATGAGTGTGTCGTGGAGGCACCAGAAGATATGATGAAGACAGGCTCTAAGCAGAGGAGATGCCTGGGCTGAGTGTGGAATGTGAGCTTTTTAAAAAAAATTAATTAATGAATAAAAATTATATTAATAAAAATTATACCATGTATGACATGGTGTTTTGAAACATGTATACATGGTGGAATGGCAAATTTAAGCTAATTAATATATGTATTATCTCACATTCTTTGTTTTTGTGGTGAGAACACTTAAAATCTACTCAGCAATTTTCAAAACGACAATACATTGTGATTAACTGTGGTCACCATAGTGCTAGAACACAATATTTCTCTTGAACTAATTCTTCCAATCAAACTGAAATTTTGTATACTTTCACCAACCTATCTCCTACCACCTCCCTTCCCTGATCCTGGTACCAACAGTCTACTCACTTCTACGTGTTCAACTTTTTTAGATTCCACATACAAGTGAGACTGTATGATGTCTGTCTTTCTATGTCTGGCTTATTTCACTTAACAATATCCTCCACCTCTACCCACATTGTCAGATGTGATAGAAGTTTCTGCTTTTTAAGGGCTGAATAGCATTCCATTGTTGATATGTACCTCACTGTTCTTTCTTTATTCATCAGTTGGTGGACACTTTAGTGGATTCTACATCCTGGTTGTCATGAACAATGATGCAATGAACATGGGAGTGCAGCTGTCTCTTCAACATACTGATTTCATATGCCCAGGATTGGGAATGGCATGCAAGTTCTCAAAGGAAGGGGCTGGCTGAGCACCATTCCTCATGTGTGAAATCCCTGGCACAGAGTGGGCATTTGGAAAATATTTTTTAAATAAAAAGAGAGAGAGAAGGAACATTTTCACCAAGAAGCAAAAACAGAGTAATGAATAAAATCTATTAAGTGAACAAAGTGTATCAAATGAACAAATGTAGGCTTGAATGAATGAGCTTCGTTTGTCAGGGAGACACTAATGTATCTATGAAAGAGAGATTAAATGACCGGCCTCCAAAGGACGAAATGGAGATTTGATTTTTTTCCCCCTTCTATGGATCATTACCATATACTTTATTACTAGGAAAAAGAATTCTGGACAATTCCTTTGGATCTAATTACATCCTGATTATTCTAACTGCATTTCATCCAAACCTCCAGGTCTAAACACTCCCAACTGGAGCATTTTCCTAGCCAATAAGTTTCTATGATACACTCAGGGAATGTGGATAGTTGCTTCAAATCTTGAGTCTGAACATTGTTTGAACACTGTTTGTTTTTTTTTTTTTCCTGGATAATGGGGAAGATAATTAGACACGCTATTGAAAATATATTTAAATGTTAACATCGGTGGACTTCTGGGTAAATTTTCTACTTTGTACCTTTCTATACTTTACAAATTCTCTACATTAATTCTGAATCACTGTTATAATGACCAGAAATCAGTCCAAGAAATTCTTGTGAATCTTGTGGGAGAGAATTAAATTAGGAAAGTTATGAAACTACTTAGAAATCTCTCAATTACTTAGAAATATACTGAGTTTTCACATCATGGACAATTTAAAGGGAGGGGGTTCAAGGTTGTTTGGACTTGGGCAGAATCTGGTTTTAGATTTGTTCCACTCTAAGCTGTTGAACACAAAATGTATAAATGTTACCTAAAATATCAAACAGGGGCAAGTGCAATTCACTTGCAATTACGTTTTGTATTGTTTCCAAAGTTCTAGTTGAAAACGTACTTCTTGTAATGAAATTCCTATGCCTCTTAACCCAGTTTTTTAACTAATTAATTTAATCATGAAGAAAACTGCTGTCACTAAAGCCTTCCTTTTAATCATGCCTGTGTTTATGACAAAAAAATATCTGTTGCCATGGAAATTTTAGTGTCAAAGTTGCAACTCTATAAATCTCCACTGAAGCAGAAAGCAAAAATAGAAAATGAATATTTGATAAAGAGAAACTTACTAATGTAATTTTTAAAATGTTAAAATTATAGATGGTAGGTGGATTTTACACGTGAACCTCATCTTACATAACAGGCAGTCTTGTAAAACAATCTGCATGTGTATAATTTTGGAAGATCAAATAATTTATTAAGTATAATGAGAAAAGTTATAATTGATAGGAATTCCGCAAGGAATCTGCCTTAATTTAATTAAACATTTAGTATGGCTGTACTATCTTATATTAAAAATTAATATATGCATAGATTGAGTTTTCTAAAATTGGGCATATGTATATAGTCTGATATCAGTTTCAAAATGATTATTAGTTGTCATTATAAACCCAAATAATGGAACCAGATGTGAACCATTCAGATGCAGTCATATAATGAGAACTGAATCATATTTCTCATTTAAGAGATGTTTACTGATTTGTGAGCCAATAACTGTACACAGTCAACAAAATGAGGAAGACATTTGTTTTTAATTTATGAAATATACCATGTATGCAAAAAAAGTAGACAAAATACAAAAAATTAAAAAAAAAAACCAACACACCCAGCTTAGGAAAGAGAAATTTTCAAACACAAGTGAAACTTCTTAGGCATTCTTCCTAGAGCTTGTTTCCCTTCTTCATCCAACAGGTGATCACAACCTGAACTTGGTGTCAGACATTAACTTGTGTTTAAAATACGTTTTGAGGATATATGCACACATTCATAAATATTATATTGTGTTATTCTGCCTGCTTGAAACTTTATATAAAGGCTATCTTCCTATGTATTCTTTGGCAACCCTTAATTTTGTTCTCTTGCTCAACCTGCCTTTGAAGATAATCCAGATTGATACACATCTCTTTAATTTATTTGCAGAGGCTTAGTATTCTATCACTCATTCATTTGTAACTTCAGGATAGTATTTTCCTGTATGACTATGACTGTGGCTAATTTATTTATTCTCCATCTGAGGGATATTTAGTAGGTTTTTAAATTTTATTTTTGCTATTATACTCAATGCATCAGTGACATTTTTACACACAAGGGGGTCCACAACAAGCATTTCAAACCTGAGAAAATGGCAGAGTAATTATGCAGCAGACTTTTGGGCTCACTGTTTACTCTCTAAACCATAGTTAGGGACTTTTTTCAAACTTATGCACACAGATAATATTAATAAATATATGAACAACATCTGTATATATTACAGATTGAAACTATCCTTGAGGGCATTATGTATTTTTCACTTAAGTTCCCAGCCTTTATGAACACTCTTAAATTAGACAAAATGATGTACTGGGCCTCAATCTGAACTAGTCAAAGGAATGTAGGGCAGACTCATATTTATGACACCCTTGAGCTAAGGGTAGAAAGCTGTGCTATGAAAATTAGAACAATAAGAAACTATGCCAAAGGGCACCGTTAGAGGTCAAATGAGTGGGGCATCCGGAAGTACTCTAGGAACTCAGGGGGAGGACATCCTCCTGCCCAGTCACTCAGAGTAACATGGAGGGATTTGCAATGCTATTGTCTGGAAGAAGAAAGGAAGGACAAGCAAACCAGAGGCAGAAACCAAGTTTCTTGTAAAGTGAACCATTTTATTCCAAAAATGTTCCATTTTTCTCCCCTGCAATTCAGTGAAGGAGAACAAGTCAGCTGGGCTGGGGAATGTGTAAAGCTCCCCGCATGAAGTGAACCGAGACCACTGCATTTAAGCCTCTGAATAGCTGGCAGGTGGTCAATTTCTAAAGCAATTGCTTGGAGATTGATAAGGAGCAAGATGTGGGAAGCACTTGGGTTTTATTACCTATCACTTAGCCACACTCTTCCCAGTCTTCTCTGCATCCCTCCTCCTTTTTTTTTTTTTTTTTTTTGCTTTTCTTTCCTTCCCTTTTCAGTTTGTCTTCTGTTATTCTCTGCTATAATTAAAACAAATAGAAAACACTGCAGGTGTGAACATGCTATAAAGCACTTGCAGATACTGTATATTGCATTTTTAAAAAGCAGCTGCAAACTTATTTGGTCTTAAAGAAAAAAGAAACCCCCCGAAAGACATTTTCATCTGGTAGATTTTGAATTTTCCTTTTGTTTGTACTTGAGCCCAGTTCATCATTTCCACAGCACCTTGCACAGAAAGTTCCAGCTTTAACTAGTGAGTGTTGCTCCTATTTTAGAAGAGACGGGGACTTTGTAGAATGATGTTAAAATGGGAAAACTGTGACTTCAGGGTCTGTTGCAGTTTTAGGCAGTATTTTTCTGAGACAAAAACAACACCCAATAATAACAGCATCTATGAATAACTGACACTGGTGAAAAAGTAAAAAATACACTGAAATGTTATATTATCTGCAATAGTTGGAAGGGACCTGCCTTTCCCCGAGGAAAACCGTATATTGGCTTAGATAGCATTGCTTCCCTCTACACCATCGTGTTTCTTGAGGCATCCGTTCAGGTCTGCAAGTCATTTTATAAAGTCTCTTTCTAGGGCAGGATAATAGGTGTTTCATTTTTAACTTGAGGCTCAGCTATGTCTTACTCTCCCTTGACTTACAAGTTTTCCAGAGCCATGGAATGGCTTAGCAATGAAGAACTCAGATTCTCCAGTCAAGATTTAAATCCTGGCTCCATCTTTAACTGACCATGATCACTGGGCTTTATGCTTCTGTTTTCCCCATCTGTAACATGGCCTCACTAATACTCTGTGCATCATGGTCACAATTCTTGGGAAAATACAGGGAGATAATGCATATGAGGTACTTACTAATACAGTGCTTTGCATGGTAACTGCTCCAGAAAGAGTGGGCAAAAGTGGTAGTGGTAATGATGGTGGAGCTATTTGCCATACCTTTACCTCCTTTTTTTAGACTCCATGTTGCCATATGGCCTAGGTCATTTTCTTCCATCCATCCATCCATCCATTCATTGAACAAGTATTATACTATATCATAGATCTCTATGAAGTGTCAGGCATTATTCTAGGCCTCTAGAAAATAGTACATGCATCCTAATAGTTACAATAAAGAAAAATGTGCCAGTCAGGATAGAATCCTGTAAACCCAGTGACTTAGGAAGCTGAGAAAGGAGGATTGCCACATTTAAGGCCAGGTCCAGCAACTTAGCAAGACCCTCAGCAACTTAATGAGACCTTGTCTTAATGCAAAATAAAAATAAACAATTTGGGAATATAGCTCAATGGAAATATGTTCCTGGATTAAATTCCCAGGACCACAAAAATTAATAAATAAGTATATAAAATTAAAATAACAAAAAATGTAAAGCATTCAACTAGTCAAGACTTAATAGTGATGAATAATGGAAGATGAGCATATATACCCTTGGGATGCTAACATTAGGTTGAAATTAATGGCCTTGGGTTTTAGTCATGTTATATTTCTACATGTGTATATTAAATTTATAGGTAATCTACAGCACCTTTCTTGCCCTTGGTGGCCAAATTTTGCATAAAAAATTTAACTCCATCTATTGAGAAATGCAGACCTTCAAAGTGTTCTCTAACCCAGCAGAGATCTCTCTCTCTCTCTCTCTCTCTCTCTCTCTCTCTCTCTCTCTCTTTCTCTCCATGTTGACCCTCCATGGAGGCCATTCCTTTCACTCAACCCCTTCTATAAATGTCAACTAGTGCCATGTACTTGTCTTTCCTCTCCTTAGTCAACTGTAATGGCACCCCATCAACCACTGATTCAGCCCCAAGTCTCCATTCAAGACCATCCTTAGAGTTCATCTCATTTTCCATGCTAACTGCATACACTGGCTAGGTAGTAGGCTAGAACTCTGCACATGCACCAAGTGCATTTCCACGTGTATACCTCTGCCCTCCTACAGTGCCCAATTCTAGAAAATTTCTATAGCAATTTTTCAACTACCCAAATTCTTCTGATCCTTAAATGTCTTGCCAAAAAGACTTATGTAGTTCTGTAGGACAATTCTAGTTTGGTTGCTTACATATATTGAAATTCTGTGGATGTCTATATTTAAAAAATTAGGGGCCAACTTAAGATTGATCCTTTTTTTTTACTTTTTATAATGTTTCATAAAAGGAAGGCATTTTTAAGGATTGGGGATATAGCTCAGAGGTTAAGCATCACTGAGTTCAATTTCTAGTACCAAATAAAGTAAAATAAACAAAAAAAATTTTAAAAGAAAAAAAATAAAGGTCCTTTTAACACCATTAGGAAGTAAGAAATTCATAATCTGAGAATAAAGAACAATATACTATTATATTATATTTATATTTAGAAAAATAGATTTACTTACTTTATTTACTTAGCCATGAGTAATCATTTATGGGCCAGCAACTGGACAGCATTCATGTTTAGCATTGTTAGATGCTAGACAGTCAGAAGTGCTCAGTCCTCCTCTACTTTGGCAGGGAAACGGCACTCCCAGGACTCTGACATTGCTACATTAGACACTATACTAAGCATCTCATTGCACCAAATCACTTACTTTGATACATACAATAGCCCTATGAGAAGGACGTTAATGTCCCCATTCTATAGATGAGAAAACAAAAGCCTAAGAGTTTAAATTAATTCTTTAAAGTAGCAAAGCTAGCTAGCAAATGGTGAAGTTACTTATTATCCAAACCCAGGTCTATGTGATTGCAGAGTCAGAGCACTAAGATGTGATCTCTCCGAAGTATAAAATATGGAAGGTCTAACTGGCTTCAGAGTTCTTTCCAAACCCAATAGACAAACTTCCAGAGTTGAATTGACCACCTGTTGGGGTTAATACATGGTTTCTCAACACTGGCACCACTGACATCTTGGGATGGGTAATTCTTGGTTATTGGAGGATGTTTAGCAGCACCCATATCCTCTACCCACTAGAGGCCAATACCATTCTTCCTCCAGTTATAACAACCCAGAACGTCTCCAGATACTGTCAAATGTCTTCGATGCAGAAAACTGCTCTCAGTTGAGAATTATTGGTTTAATCCGATCTTGTTGGATGGACATGTCTAAAGACAACCTCACATAAACTACCACAAACATTAGAATAGTTATGTCATGCACAAACATATTTTCTTTGGCTATCTCTGTAAGATAGTTTGAATAAATACTGGCATTGTCATTTAATTCAAATGCTATGTAAAGCATTCCTCAACACTATAGTTTATAAAAAAACCCTCTAGCTTATATAAGAAAATAATCTTGATAGTTGTAAGATAACAGTTCCAGAAACTTATTTCAAACTAAGAAAAATACTAATAAGATTCTTTCTAAAGTTACCCTGGAAAGGAAGGTCATGAAATAATCGACACTATCCAGTTGAAAAGGCTTCCTCCTGATATGATACAGCCATTAGCAAGATCGAAAAGTCTCTCAAGATTGAATATAGAAGGCAGCGAGATATCAAATGGTACCTGAAAAAAAAAAATAAAAGTGTTGTGAAGTACACTGTTTCAAACTGTTCACTGTATTCTCGAAATATCCAGATATACGTTTCACATAACAATTTTATATGAAAGTTAGCTACCTTTGTTGGTTAAAGTAAGGCACAAAGCTTCATACCTCTATAGTGCTGAAATCTCACAAAGTCATTCTATATCCTATTAGGATTTATAGATTAGCCTTCAAATTATCAGGTCCTTCCAAAAATGTAGACTGTTTATATAGTCTTGCTCATAGTTCCAAGCATAGGACTCTTGGCCCTGGTTCTTATTGAAATGCTTTCCCTCCTAACAGACTGGCTGTTGACACATCTCCCTCCCTCATTTTGAGCATAAGTCACACCACACTCAAGGGAGAAATACCAGTAAATTATATCTGGAGATCACTCTATCTGAAAGAGGCACTGAGTTGCCATGACTGAAAGTAACTACAGCCAAACTCATCCTAAGCAGGTTGAAAAACAAGAGAATAAAGACTGCTTCTCTTGTCATAGTGTTGGTTATTTGACTGGGGGAAGGACAGGGAAGAGAAGACAAAACTGATGGAAAGGAAATGAATGTTTACAAAGATCCACTTTGTACCAATATGTTTGTATCATGAATGAGTAAATGCTATATAGAATGGCCACAACGGGTTAGAGCTGTGGGCTTAAGTCACAGTAAGAAATTAGAGGACAAGTTTTACTAATTTCCTGTCTACTTATTAAATAAACCATTCATTCCTTTTATTCTCAAAGAAGCACAATGAACTTAAAAAAAAGTGGAGGCTGGTTTTTGTTAACTTTTTCTTCACTTAAAACAAATGTATCCCAATGATTTCTAGAACTTGAAACAATAAAGAGGCATTAAAAAGCTTAATATCATCTCCCCCTTCCTTTATCAATTCTGATATATAATCATTTTTTTCCTATGGCTTTTGTGTTTCTTTTTTAAACGGGATGACCACCTTTCCATTATTTTCTTCTTCATTAATGATATATAAGAGAACTCCCTTCTTAATTGATTCAGGGAACTACATGGAAGTTAAGAGTGCGCCTTCTAGAGTAAGACTGCCTGGTTCAAATTCAGACTTCATACACACCAGCTCTGCGAGGGGGTCAAGTATTTGATCTGCCTGAATCTTAATTTCATCATCCATGAAATAGAAATGATAATATTACTATACCATATTGTTTTTACAAGGATTGAATGAGTTCATACAAATAAATGGCACCTAGCATACTACAATGACTACTTGAGAAAAACGACATAATACTATTATTACTGAATCCATCCTTCTTTATGGGTATGCAACAGTTGGGCTGGCCAGCTCCTGATTTGTTCCATCATTCTCTGCAGAGCTCACTTCTGCTTTTTTGTACATGCTTGCCTATTTATAGATAGATAATCCCTGGATATAGTGGTTTTTTATTTCTGTATTACTGAGTCTCTGAAATTGTTTTGTTTAGTCAAGGGGTGTTTATCTTTTACATTTTAACATTTCTTTCTAGAATTACTTTCCAAATAAGTTATGGCAATTAACACTTCAACCAGAAATATGTGAGAATTTCCTCAAACCCAAGGTAGCATGTTATGGAATGTCAGAAACCCTCATTTTTGTTGTCACTTTTGCTATTTCATTATAATTTTTATTCAGTGAAAAGGGAACAATTTTGGGAATTAATTCTAATTGCTTTATTAATGCATTGGAACTACATATAGTAACCATGCTTATTTTGGTTGTATCTCATTGCTATTTAATTGCTCTGAACATTTGATCTATTTTATGTGATGAAAAATCTCATATCCAATTTAATAACATTGAGTAGATGGCTTCCAAAGAAGTGAACAAGGAAAAAAAATTGGTATTAAAAATATTTATATTTTCTTTAGAACGCTCTTTTGTTGCAGAACCCTTTCCATTAAGTAGAAATGGTTTTAAAAAAACAAGGTGGCCAAGTTAGTTTTATTTAATATTAGAGTTATCTTTATGACATAATTTATTTACTAGATACAAATAGAGCATTTTGGCTTTTGACCCTTTCATTGAACCTCTGTACACAGGTCACCATTGGTCAAAGCAGAAAGATTAACTGGTGAGTTTACTTATGGAAGCCACAGGCCAAAGTTTCACATTAGAAAGATAAAAGCAGTTGTCACCCAGAAGGCACTGATCCCTGTGTGTCCTCAGGAGAATACAAATTATTATAAAAATGTTAGGAGCCACCCTACCTTTCTAGACACCTAAGTGTTTTAAGCCCTTTGGAAGGTAAGTCTAGTACTTCATGTACTTATGCCTATGCTAGAACATAGTATTCTATATTTTTGTATTGATACACACAATTTTAAGGTAAATTTCTGATTGAAATAAATATATATGTGTGTGTGCATATGTATATATGCACACACACACACACACACATATATATATATATATATATATATATATATATATATATATTTCAAAATGAACATATTTATGAAACCATCACACAGATCAAGAAATAGTGAGACTTACCAGGTTACTGGGTATGCATGTGTTTACCCTTAAGACAACTGGACCATAGTTTTCAAACTCACACTCTCTATCAGCAATGTATGAAAGCTCTGCTTATTCCATATTTTTACAAACTTTGATAATTTCAGTTTAATATTTTGGCCATTCTGGTGTTTCGTATGCATTAAGAAACTCATTATGGTCAGGGAGTGGTGGCACACACCTGTAATCCCAGAAGCTCAGGAGGCTGAGTCAGGAGGATCGTAAGTTCAAAGCTAGCTTCAGCAACACCTAGGCACTAAGCAACTCAGTGAGACTCTGTCTCTAAATAAAATACAAATAGAGCTGGGGATGTGGCTCAGTGGTCGCGTGCTCCTGAGTTCAAGACCCAATATAACAAAACAAAACAAAACAGAAAAAGAAACTCATTATGTTTTAATGTCATGTCCTTGACAACTAATAACACCTTATTTATGGTATAGGTCTCTCCATGAAGTTCATATTTTTTATGGATACATATGGGAATTCTTAATATATTCTAGGAACTAATCCTTTATTCTCTCTCTCTCTCTCTCTCTCTCTCCCACACACACACACACACACACACACACACACACATGCTCCTACACTGTGGCTCACCATTTCACTTAAAGATAGTTTAAATACAGTCCAATTTATAGTCTTTATTCTAGGAATGGTAATTTTTTATGTGGGTCCTAATTATGAAATCCTTGCCATGACCAGGGTCATGAAGATAAAATCCTTTATGATATTCTCTGGAAGATTTATTGTTTTATCTTCTGCATGTGCTCCTATGATCAATTTGGAATTGATTTTGAATGCTCTATAAGGTTAAGGACTGAGGTGTGTTACTTTTCTATATAGATATTCACCTGACCCAGACTCATTTATTGAAAATGTTTTTCCTTCTGCACTGTATGGAAAAATCACTGTATATGTATGGGTTTCTTTCTGGACTCTCATTCTATTTATGTGTTTGTAGAATAGAGATTCTCTCTTTTTAGCCGCTGAACTCTATTCTGTTTATCTATACTTACTCCAGTTTCATTCTGTGTTCTTGCGGTTCTTTAATAAGACATAATAGCCAAAAGTTTAAGTCTGTCAGCTTTGTTCTTGTTCTAATGGTCTTTAAATTCTTTGTACACTTATGTAAATTACTGATACTTCTATAATTGATAGCTTTTTAAATTTCACTTCTAGTTGTGCTTATTCTAAATAGAAATAAAAATATATTTGTATTGATTGTACATATAGCAACTTCCTTGAATTTATTTATTCTAAGAGTTTATCTGAAACTTCTTTGAGTTTTTTGTGTCTATGAATAATGACAGTTTTATTTCTTCCTTTCTCACACCTGTACCTTAAAAAAGAAAGAAAGAAAGAAAACACCTGTACCTTTTTTGAAATTCCTCCATTTGTCTGGCTAAGAACTTCCATTAGAAGTAATGATAGATATCATTTACATATAATTAACTAACTTTTCAAACCAGGGGAAAGAGGAATGTTTATTTAATGAGTGGTATTGTAAAATTGCTACTATGGCTGCATCCTTACCTTTATTTATATCCTATATTATTTTTGTTACATTTACCTAGATTTTAAATAATTTTGCCACTATCACAAATGAAGTTTAAAAAGATTTTTTTTCATTTTAAATTATTTTCACTAGAATTAGGAAATCACCTAACCATGGTTAGGGCAGCGCTTGGTAAAATCAACATTTTATCAAATACTAAAATAAAAAAAAAATCACTATCCTCAAAATCATTAAGGCCAGTTTTTTACATGTTAACTTAGGTGAAAACACTGAATTTGTCTCACAGCCGAAGCACATCAATGTTATCAATATTAAAAGAAACTGAATGTTCATTTAAAGTGAGTCCACATAAATTTTACCAAGAGAACATACCCACCAGACCTGGAGACTGAATGACTTGCCCAAGATTCTTTAGCCAGTGAAGGTCAAGGTCAGGATCCATGCCAAGCACATCGACTCCTTAGAACACATTCTTCACCACTCTGCCGCACTGCCTCTCCCCCAGTACCCATCCCTCTCAGGTTCCTCCTGCCTTGTCTGTCCAGCATGGGCAAGTCCAAGACTCTTGCTCCATCCAGCCTCTCTCCCACTCCTAACCAATCCTTCTTCCTATGGGCTCAGCGTGTACCCTGGACACTCACATTTCCAGCTTCTGCTTTTGGAAATTTAAGGAAGGTTTAGGATTTTCTTCCATAGGAAATTTCTCAAATAAATTTAAGTTTCAGGTAAAATTATGAAACTTTCTTGCATTTAATAAAGAAAATATTGGCAATTACATAAATGTAGGCTTCTGTGCTTTGTTTTATTTTGTTTTTTTTATAATTAGTCTTGAATCCAGATTGTCCAGCAGAAGGTACCAAGGAATCCTGATTTCTTTTCTAAGGTTAGAAAAGTCTCCATGGAGGAAAAGGCACAGCACCTTTTGGCAAGTAACTATAAGTTCCTTTAACTAGGTTATACTTTAAGGAGCAATATTAAATAAATGATGATTTTGCCCTCTCAAGACCAAAATAGTAAAAAAAAGGGAAAGTGGGGTGGGGTGGGGTGGGGGAACCCATTGAAAAAGGGTTCATAGGGATTTTGAAAGCCATCAGCAAGAGCTAAAGGTTATTTGCCAATTCTATATTTTATATGAGTTTTTTCATGAAAACTAGATTCTATTGTCATAAAGATTTTATAACTTGTGTTCTGTTATTCCAATATTTTACCTCAATCTAAAGGAAAATTATATTGTCTTCAAAATATTTATGATTCTTCTCAACCCAGTGAGTTTTTATTAAGCACCTATTCTAAAACTTCTTCCTACTCCTTCCTACTCCTCTCAGGAGTGTCAGTTGCTTTTTTATTGATTTTTTTAAGTGGTAAATAACAACAACAACAACAACAAAAGTGGAGAGGGAGAACAAACTTCCACAAATCATTTAGGTTTGCTTATTCTTATACTGTGACTGGGAAGCAGGAGTTTGAACAACTCTTGAGTTTTGTGATATGGATGGATTTAACTCAGTCACCTTTTGAAAATCTTAAATCATAGAGCAAGAGACATGGGGAAAATTTTAATACCCTCAGGGTAAGAAACCAAATAGTATTTCCATCCAGCACTCTTACATATAAGTTTCTCTATCATGTTTTCTATCTCTTCTTAATATATCGCCTTTTCTGAAGCTAATGATTTATTGAATTTCTTCCCTAGACTGGGGAAAAACACACATTTCAAAGGAGAAAGGATAATATGATACTAGATTACTTAAGAACCAATATCATGAATGACTGGTGACCCATCTAATAGAAGTTTCACATGAGGGAGAACTAGATATATTTGGTTTCACTGTACTTTACACAATTATGAACATCCCTATGCCAGCAATAATCGATATTATTTCCCCCCTCTAACAGAAACAGCACTCAAAGCTTAGGAGGGTGAAAGGGCTTTTATACAACTCTACCAGACCACAGGAAATTTCACACTTTTCTGAGAATAAAATTATCTTTTCATCACTCTAATTTTGTGCTACTAAAACTTTAAATATGACAGAAAATATTTTTTTATATGAGATCAAGCAGTCATACTGGTGAGATGTAGAAATCTTTTAATATTAAATTTTAAAGAAATAATATTACTATAAAAAGCATTTTACAGAGAACAAGAAAATTGGAAATTAAAGACAAGATGTAGTGGAGGAAGCATTTGTGTAGGGAATTGGTTCAGGTGGCACATTGTCTAGTAGGAAAATAGACCCTTCTTAAATCAATAGGAAAATAGACCCTTCTTAAATGATCACTGTCACTAGCATTACCACCCTCACTTGACCATGACTGAGCTCTGCTGTGCATGGTGTTTCCTTTTAATAAAGGACAGAGTTCACCCTTTAATAAAGGACAATTTTTGCTCAAATGCATCATCTCATATGTGCAAAAAAACAGATAAACTCCAAACATATCAGCAACAGGAGGGCCCCTGTCTTTCTTCTCACCTTAACCTGAATGTTTCCAACAATAGCCTGTTTACTGAAATACATGAAGAGCACCTCCACGAGCCAAGTGTGCTGTGGGAGACCTATGGTCAGTGCAATGTATGCTCAGAAATCAATTTTACATTTTGTTCACTACTTAGAGTTGTGGTATAATAAAAGTTAATATTTGTCCTCATCCCTGAGTTCCTGGCACAGAGCTCCTAAAACACTTGGAATTTGCTGTCTTTTATATGCTAAGGATAGGAGAAGCAATTAAGTTCAATCAAAGCTAATGATGTAATCAATCATGCTTACATAAGGAAACCCCATAAAATCTCTGTTCTGGGTGTTGACAGGGTAGCAAAGGCCTGGAGGCTCTGGAAGGGTGACATACTCTGAGGGCGACTGGCAGGCCCTCACCCTTGCCCTATGCATCCCTTCCATCTGGTGTTCCCAAGTTATAGCCCTTATAGCAAAGTCATAATCATAAATAAAAGTGGTGTTTTTTTTGTTTGGTTTTTTTTTTTTTTTTTTTTTAGTTTTGTGAGTTGTTAAGGAAGGATCCGAGTTTGTATTTGACTGAGAGACACCTTGTTTGTTACATCTATTTGCATCAGGCACCTGAAGTGAAGGCAGTCTTGTGGAAATGAGCCCTTAACTTGATATTCCATTATATTCGGGGTAGTAAATGTCAATAAAATATTTGATAAAATATTTGGAGACCCAGTTGGTGTTGGAAAATCATAGAACTGTTTAGTATTAGGAAAACCCAAATGGCAGCCATACCTAGTATTGTTCTAGCTCAGCTAGAGAATGTCTCAGGGTCCTTGACCTTTTCTTCCTAGGCAACCATTTTGCACACATCATCATTCCCACCCCATCCACACCCAGTTAAAGCTCTCTACTTAATGCAAAGTGGTAGAGTTGATATAGGTATATAATTTTTCATAGAGAACTATTTAAGGATACAGAAGAGACTCTAATAGTGAAAGTTCAGGCTGTACATATCCTGGCTTATTCTGAGTGCTCAGGACTGAGGCCCAGAATAAGGCACCTTTGAAGTCTGACACAGCAATGTGTAGAAAGAACAGCTGCTTTCTCTCACTGGGAAGGCATTTTCCAAAGAGATGGAATTAGATGTAAGTTCAAGGCTTTTATAATCAAGGGTTATAAGGAAGAGTTAAAGGAAAAGTTTCCTTGGATAGAGAATTTAACAGAAACGCTTGTATCTGATATCTTGTCAAACTGAACGTCTATTCCTCATTCTTTGTGGAGATATATATTCTAATACAGTATTTAAATGTGATTGTATTCCATTTTTACATTATTACCTTTATTTTTCAGAGAATGACTTTAAAGCTTTGCATTTCGTGAGCAGCTTCGGGCTTGTCAACGGTTGACAGACACTTCTGTACTCTGGAAAAATAGTTTTTCCTGAGACAGGAAGAACTACGTTCATTGAGAACTGGATACAGGCTGGTGTCTTTGTTTTTTTAAGGGTTTTTTTTTTGTTTTTTCATTTGTAAATTAACTGTTATGGGGAGGTCAAAAGAAAAATGGGATTGAACTATAGGTCACACTGTATTAAGTATTTTTAGACTTGAGTGGGTGATATGTATATGTGATGTTTTCCTCTTACTTTTGCTTTAAAAATTAAACGTTAAGCCAGAAAGTATGTTTCAGAGTTACTTTAGATTTCTTTAATTCAAATATTTAAGGATTAATTGTGTGCTCGTACGTATTCATCACTAGTCTTCAGTTTTTAATTTTTTCAGTCCTTGTTGTAGTTTAGTTTCCTGATACTATAGTTTGGATCTTAAGTTCCTCCCACCCCCATGTGGTAAAGGCTTGGTCTTCAGAGAGATGCTACTGGGAGGTGGTGGAGCCTACAGGAGGTGGGTCCAGTAGGATGTTTTAGGTCATTGGGGGTGTGCCCTCAGAGAGTATTCCAGAGCCTCTTCCTCTTTTTTTTTTTTCTCCCTGACTCACAATGAGGTGTGTGGTTTTGCTCTACTGTAACTCCCAATATGTTGTGTTGCATCTTCACAGGTCCAGAAGTAAGGTGGTCAAAAAAATCATGGACTAGAACCTCCAAAACTGTGAACCCAAATAACCTTTTCACTTCATAAGTTTGTTTTCTGGTGTATTTGTTATAGTGATGGAAAGCTGACAAACCACACCTGGGAAGCAGATTCTAAGATGGAAATGAGTTTTCAAGAAGTTGATTAGGATTAGGGAATACCTCTGGGATTGATACCTGTGGAAAAGGAAAGGAAGCAAGATTAGGCTGAAGGAGAAGATGCACAGAAAGGCAATCACAGCAAAGGGTTCAGCTCAACCTTGCAGGGAGCTCTGAAGCTGGGATGGCCCTTCAGAGTTATCTTTAAATGTGGTGGTTGCGGGAGTCGTTCTTGTACCCCCATTTCAACCAGTAATTGGATGCAGTCTTTCCTGTAGGAAGAAGTCATAAACTTTAGATGAAAGAAATTCCTGGAGAGAGTTGAGAGCTTGAGGGCTATCAGCCAGCACATTCCCAGAGCTGGGAAAATAAGTTCTTCAGTCTTGAAAAGGAGGTGCAGATGGCTCAGTGTGGAGGCCACAGGGTTTTTAATTCAGTGGATAACTATAAGAACATTAAGTGGAGTGCCTGCAAGCTAGGCGAACCTGCAACCCATGGGCGGGTCAGGTCCAGCAACCTGCCGAGTGAGAGAACAGCTACTCGCGCCTGCAGGGAACGCGGACAGGACCCACAAGTAGGACAGGGCCGGCGGCTTGCTGAAGGGCAGGCCCGTCCCCTCCCCCAGTGTCTGCAAGGTAGGCGGGGCTGTGACCACTGGCAGATCGGGCCGAGCGGCCTGCTGAGGGGTGGAACCGGCCCCTCCCCCAGTGCCTGCAAGCTAAGTGAACCTTCGACCCATCAGGAGGTCAGGCCCAGCAACCTTCGGAGTGACAGAGGTGCCCCTCGTGCCTGCTGGGTAGGCGGACCTTTGACCGACCAGCAGAGCAGACCTAGGGCCTGCCAGCGTGGGAGACGGATCACACAAATTGGAGGAGGATCACAGCCACTACCTGCCCTGCAAGGTGATCTTTCAACCATACAAGAGCAATATAAATAAATAGAGGGAAAATTTCAAAAACACAACAGTTTCACCAAGCAGAAAGAAACGCCAGCAGCATGAAAAGACAAGGAAAGAAAGGACCACAGGCAATGCAGGTCAACTCAACTTTAGAAGAGGTAATAGGTGCAACAGATGGAATGTCAGATAGAGAGCTCAGGACATACATGCTTCAGATGATCTGGAGTCTCAAGGAAGACATGAGACAGCAAAATCAGATAATGAAAGACCACATTGACAAACAAATCCAGGAAGTAAAAGATCAATTTCACAGGGAGATAGAGGTAATAAAAAACAAACAAATAGAAATCCTAGAAATGCAGGAAACAATAAACCAACTTAAAAACTCAATTGAGAATACTACCAGCAGAGTAGATCACCTAGAAGAGAGAACATCAGACAATGAAGACAAAGTATTTCAACTGGAAAAGAACATAGACAGCTCAGCAAGTCTGCTAAGAAACCATGAGCAGAACATCCAAGAATTATGGGACAATATCAAAAGACCAAATTTAAGAGTCATTGGGATAAGGAAGGCACAGAGCTCCATACCAAAGGAATAAACAGTCTATTCAGTGAAATAATATGAGAAAACTTCCCAGACTTGAAGAATGAGACAGAATCCCAAATCCTAGAAGCCTACAGGACGCCGAATGTGCAAAATCATAAGAGATCCACACCTAGACACATTATAATGAAGATGTCCAACATACAGAATAAGGAGAGAATTTTAAAAGCTACAAGGGAAAGGAAGCAGATTACATTTAGGGGTAAACCAATCAGGATAACAGCTGATCTCTCAACACAGACTCTGAAAGCTAGAAGATCCTGGAATAACATATTTCAAACACTGAAAGAAAATGGGTTCCAACCAAGAATCGTGTATCCAGCGAAATTAAGCTTCAGGATAGAAGATGAAATTAAAACCTTCCACGATAAACAAAAGTTAAAAGAATTTGCAGCTAGAAAACCATCTCTTCAAAAAATCCTTGGCAAAACATTACAGGAAGAGGAAATGGAAAATAACATTGAAAACCAACAATGGGAGGTAGGACAGTAAAGGGGGGAAAGTAGTCAAAGAGGATAACAAATCAGGTTTAGTAACATCAATAAACAAATATGGATAGAAGAACAAACCATATCTCAATAATAACCCTAAATGTTAATGGCTTAAACTCACCAATTAAGAGACACAGGCTAGTAGAATGGATCATAAAACAAGACCCAACAATATGCTGCCTACAGGAGACGCATTTGATAGGAAAAGATATTCATAGACTGAAGGTGAAAGGTTGGGAAAAATCATACCACTCATATGGACTGCGGAAACAAGCAGGAGTGTCCATACTCATATCCAATAAAATAGATTTCAAGCCAAAGTTAATCAAAAGGGATAAAGAAGGACACTTCATACTGCTCAACGGAACCATACACCAACAAGACATAACAATCATAAATATATATGCCCCAAATAATGGTGCAGCTGTGTTCATCAAGCAAACTCTTCTCAAGTTCAAGAGTCTAATAGACCACCATACAATAATCATGGGAGACTTCAACTCACCTCTCTCACCACTCGACAGATCTACCAAACAAAAGTTAAATAAGGAAACTATAGAACTCAACAACACAATCAACAACCTAGACTTAATTGACATATATAGACTATACCACCCAACATCAAGTAGTTACACTTTTTTCTCAGCAGCACATGGAACCTTCTCAAAAATAGACCATATATTATGTCACAGGACAACTCTTAGACAATATAAAGGGGTAGAGATAATACCATGCATCTTATCTGATCATAATGGAATGAAACTGAAAATCAATGATAAAAGAAGGAAGGAAAAATCAAGCATCACTTGGAGAATGAACAATAGATTGCTGAATGATCAATGGGTTTTAGAAGACATAAAGGAGGAAATTAAAAACTTCCTAGAGTCAAATGAAAACACAGATACAACATATCGGAATCTATGGGACACATTGAAAGCAGTTCTAAGAGGAAAATTCATTACTTGGAATTCATTCCTCAAAAAAAGAAAAAACCAACAAATAAATGATCTCATACTTCATCTCAAAATCCTAGAAAAAGAAGAGCAAAACAATAGCAAAAGAAGTAGAAGGCAAGAAATAATTAAAATTAGAGCTGAAATTAATGAAATTGAAACAAAAGAAACAATTGAAAAAATTGACAAAACTAAAAGTTGGTTCTTTGAAAAAATAAATAAAATTGACAGACCCTTAGCCATGCTATCGAAGAGAAGAAGAGAGAGAACTCAAATTACCAGCCTACGGGATGAAAGAGGCAATATCACAACAGACACTTCAGAAATACAGAAGATAATCAGAAATTATTTTGAATCCTTATACTCCAATAAAATAGAAGATAGTGAAGGCATAGATAAATTCCTGAAGTCTTATGATCTGCCCAGATTGAGTCAGGAGGATATAGACAACCTAAACAGACCAATAACAATAGAGGAAATAGAAGAAACCATCAAAAGATTACCAACTAAGAAAAGCCCAGGACCAGATGGGTATACAGCAGAGTTTTACAAAACCTTTAAAGAGGAACTAACACCAATACTTTTCAAGCTATTTCAAGAAATAGAAAAAGAGGGAGAACTTCCAAATTCATTCTACGAAGCCAACATCACCCTGATTCCGAAACCAGACAAAGACACTTCAAAGAAGGAAAACTACAGACCAATATCTCTAATGAACCTTGACGCAAAAATCCTCAATAAAATTCTGGCAAATCGGATTCAAATACATATCAAAAAAATTATACACCATGATCAAGTAGGATTCATCCATGGGATGCAAGGCTGGTTCAATATACAGAAATCAATTAATGTTATTCACCACATCAATAGACTTAAAAATAAGAACCATATGATCATCTCGATAGATGCAGAAAAAGCATTCGACAAAGTACAGCATCCCTTTATGTTCAAAACTCTAGAAAAATTAGGGATAACTGGATCATACCTCAACATTGTAAAAGCAATCTATGATAAGCCACAGGCCAGCATCATTCTGAATGGAGAAAAATTGAAGGCATTCCCTCTAAGATCTGGTACAAGACAGGGATGCCCTCTCTCACCACTTCTGTTCAACATAGTCCTCGAAACACTGGCCAGAGCAATTAGACAGAAGAAAGAAATTAAAGGCATAAAAATAGGAAAAGAAGAACTTAAATTATCACTATTTGCAGATGATATGATTCTATACCTAGCAGACCCAAAAGTGTCTACAAAGAAGCTATTAGTGCTAATAAATGAATTCAGCAAAGTGGCAGGATATAAGATCAACATGCATAAATCAAAGGCATTCCTGTATATCAGTGACAAACCCTCTGAAACGGAAATGAGGACAACTACTCCATTCACAATATCCCCCCCAAAAATAAAATACTTGGGAATCAACCTAACAAAAGAGGTGAAAGATTTATACAATGAAAATTACAGAACCTTAAAGAAAGATATAGAAGAAGACCTCAGAAGATGGAAAAATATACCCTGCTCATGGATAGGCAGAACTAACATCATCAAAATGGCGATATTACCAAAAGTTCTCTATGAGTTCAATGCAATGCCAATCAAAATCCCAACAGCATTTCTTGTAGAAATAGATAAAAGAATCATGAAATTCATATGGAATAATAAAAGACCCAGAATAGCAAAAACAATACTAAGCAGGAAGTGTGAATCAGGCGGTATAGCGATACCAGACTTCAAACTATACTACAGAGCAATAGTAACAAAAACAGCATGGTACTGGTACCAAAACAGGAGGGTGGACCAATGGTACAGAATAGAGGACACAGTAACCAATCCACAAAACTACAACTATCTTATATTTGATAAAGGGGCTAAAAGCATGCAATGGAGGAAGGATAGCATCTTCAACAAATGGTGCTGGGAAAACTGGAAATTCATCTGCATCAAAATGAATCTGAATCCCTATCTCTCGCCATGCACAAAAGTTAACTCAAAATGGATCAAGGAGCTTGATATTAAATCAGAGACACGGCATCTGATAGAAGAAAAAGTTGGCTATGATCTACATACTGTGGGGTCGGGCTCCAAATTCCTCAATAGGACACCCATAGCGCAAGAGTTAACAACTAGAATCAACAAATGGGACTTACTCAAACTAAAAAGTTTTTTCTCAGCAAAAGAAACAATAAGAGAGATAAACAGGGAGCCTACATCCTGGGAACAAATCTTTACTCCACACACTTCAGATAGAGCCCTAATAACCAGAATATATAAAGAACTAAAAAAATTAGACAATAAGATAACAAATAACCCAATCAATAAATGGGCAAAGGACCTGAACAGACACTTCTCAGAGGAGGACATACAATCAATCAATAAGTACATGAAAAAATGCTCACCATCTCTAGCAGTCAGAGAAATGCAAATCAAAACCACCCTAAGATACCATCTCACTCCAGTAAGATTGGCAGCCATTAGGAAGTCAAACAACAATAAGTGCTGGAGAGGATGCGGGGAAAAGGGCACTCTTGTTCATTGCTGGTGGGACTGCAAATTGGTGCAGCCAATTTGGAAAGCAGTATGGAGATTTCTTGGAAAGCTGGGAATGGAACCACCATTTGACCCAGCTATTCCCCTTCTCGGTCTATTCCCTAAAGACCTAATAAGAGCATGCTACAGGGACACTGCTACATCGATGTTCATAGCAGCACAATTCACGATAGCAAGATTGTGGAATCAGCCTAGATGCCCTTCAATAGATGAATGGATAAAAAAAATGTGGCATTTATACACAATGGAGTATTACTCTGCATTAAAAAATGACAAAATCAGAGAATTTGGAGGGAAATGGATGGCATTAGAGCAGATTATGCTAAGTGAAGCTAGTCAATCTTTAAAAAACAAATACCAAATGACTCCTTTGATATAAGGGGAGTAAACAAGGACAGGGTAGGGACGAAGAGCTTGAGAGGAAGATTTACATTAACAGGGTTGAGAGGTGGGAGGGAAAGGAAGTGAGAAGGGAAATCGCATGGTAATGGAAGGCGATCCTCAGGGTTATACAAAATGACATATAAGAGGAAAGGAGGGGTAAGACAAGATAATACAAATGGAAGAAATGATTTACAGTAGAAGGGGTAGAGAGAGAAAAGGGGAGGGGAGGGGAGGGGAGGGGAGGGGGGATAGTAGAGAATAGGACAGACAGCAGAATACATCAGACACTAGAAAGGCAATATGTCAATCAATGGAAGGGTAACTGATGTGGTACAGCAATCTGTATACGGGGTAAAATTGGGAGTTCATAACCCACTTGAATCAAACTGTGAAATATGATGTATTAAGAACTATGTAATGTTTTGAATGACCAACAATTAAAAAAAAAAGAACATTAATTGGCAATATGGCAGCATGTGGCCAAAAGAGATTAAAGTAATAATCTAATTTTTATGCCAAATTTCTAGATGCCTCCCTACAAGGTTTTAGTAAAACAAACCTAATATGTTTTCAGTATCATTTCTATTAATCACCATATTTGAGTGCCCTTAGCAACATCCCCTTGCCCCCAGAGTGTGAGGAGATTTAGAGATTAAAGGAGAGTAGGAAGGAAATTCAGAAATAATGTCTCCTAGCAAGTATTTATCTTCCTATAAACTTAAATTTGGAAAAATTCAATAATTTCATATTTATTCTAACTTTACTTGAGAATTTCCTGCAGACTCTCTAGAACCCTCTGTAAAATTTCCAAAAGCAGAAGATGGAAAAGTGTGGTTGTCCAGGGTGCTGAACCTAATGGAAGTCGGGTGGGAGTTGGGAGAGAGGCTGCTTGGAGCAGGGGATTTTATGGGGAGCCTTGGACCTGCCAGTGATTGACAGACAAGGTAGGAAGGTATCTCAGAGAGTAGCTGGGTGCTAGGGGAGAAGCCGAGCCACAGAGTGGTTAGGAACATGTTCTGAGGAGCCAGTGTGCCTGGGCATGGATCCTGATCCTGACACTGACTAGCTGAGAGACAGACCTTGGGCAAAAGTCACTTAAGGTCTTCAGGCCTTAATTTCTAACATGCAAATATGGACAATAATCAATCTATGTTAACTACAACAGGAATCTGAAGTTACAGGCTTAACTTTCCTATTGCTGCTGTAACAAATTTTACCACAAACTTAGTAGTTTACAAAAACATAAATTCATGTCTTATAGTCCTGGAAGTTAAAAATCTGAAGTTGATTTAATTAGGTTAAACTCCAACGGGAGTGGCTGCCTGTATTTCTTTCTCATAGCCCCTTTCTCCATCTTAAAAGCTCATCATTCCAATCTCTGATTCCATTAGCTCATCCTCTTCTCTGCTTATCTTTTCAAATCTCCTCCTGAATCCCTCTTAGAAGGCCTTTTGATTCCATTTAGAGATCATCTGGATAATCCAGGATAATCCCCGCATCACAATATTCTTAATTTAATCACATCTGCATAGTGCCTTTGGTCATGCAAGGTAACAGGACTCCCCGGGAAGGCTATTTACTCAACCTATCATAATGTGTGAGTGAGATGCTTAGTCAAAGCCAATATCATATACTATCAGTTCAACAGAGGTTTTTGTAATTGAAGTTATTGTATTATTTCTATTTAAAAATTCATGGCATTTCTTCAAAGGCCTACTGTGCCACAAATTAGTAGAAGTCACTGAAATATATACTTGTTCTTCTGCAATGCTCCCTATCACATAATTGCATGTTAGGTTGACCAGCAGGATGTAAGCAGGATGGCTCTTAGAAACAGTCACCTGAATTCACTGTCTGAACTGGGACACACTTCAGAGTGAAAGGAGAGTATGTGAACCATTATTCTAAATCCACACATGTAAATTGTGACTGTGCCAACATATGAGGAAATAGGGTCACCCTACACAGAAATGTGTGGTGAAATCCTGCAGCCCTCTCTTCTGCATGGGTTTTCTTATGCAGCGCAGGTAGCACAGTTTTGAGTTGAAGGAAAGATGCCAAATCCTCATTAGACTGTGCATGAGAAAGAAAGAAATCTATACTGCCACTGAGATTTGGGGCTTGTTTTTTTTAGTGACCACAGCCTGCTCTGTCCTGACTAATGCTCTTGAATTCTGGCAACCTTGGTCTCACTGTATTTCTGAATAAGGGGAAATTCTATCAGAGTCTAACTGCACTTAAAGGTCAGGGCTTGCTCAGCAGCAAAGTTAGAGGAAGAAATGCTGTAGCTGGGTACCCTGTGGCTGGGTTCCTTCCTGCAGGGGCTCTGTGGCTCTGCCTGTGGGCTTTTGACCTGGGACACAAAAATGAAAATTCCAGAGTTCTAACAATACTTGGCATTTCTTGATGATTTTTTATGAGAGAGCTCACTGGGCTTAACTTCTAGCAACTAGGAACTGGAGGTTCTATTTTAGAGCAAAGGCTTTATAAAGAACTGAAGTTTGCGTTTTGTTCCGGGGACTTTGTTGCCTAGAATCAAAGCATGCTGGGCTTTGTCAGCTAGCAGCTCCCACTGCAGCAGCAAACCCGAGGGCAGACCTTATGTGCACAGTGTGGAAAGAAAACTTGCTCACGCTGACTTCTTTATTCCCGTCAGTACACACCACAAGCAGCTGCAAACCCCTTTTATAAGGCAGCCAGCACTGGCAATTTCTCCTAGAAAAGTCTCAGAGTGCAGTTCTCAGAGGCATGTCACACACGTTTATTCATTTCACTTTTTTTTTTTTTTTTAGCATTTCTCACTTGAACAATTAGCCTCTGTCAGTTGATAAAGGGATGTGAAGAAGAAAAGGGCAAGAAAAAGGGGAGGGAAGGAGCCAAGAGGAAGAAGGGAAGGGTAGCGGGCAGGAAGACTAGCAGAGTCACTGAGCACTGCATCAAGCACTTTTCTGTTGTGAAAAGGATATGCCTGTTTTCAGTTTTCATCGTGAGTTTTTTTGTTGTTCATCAAAAAACAGTTTAATGGCTCTTTATGAATTGTGCTGAATTGTTTAAAAAGTCCAATCCCCAAAAGGTTACATCCTGCATGATTCCTTTTATATAATATTCTTCAAATGACGGAAGTACAGAGATGGAAAACAGGCAGTTGCTAGGGGTTAAGGAGGAGGTGGGTGAGTGTGGCTAACAAAGGGCAACAGGGACCCTTGGGGTGGTGAACAAGTTTGTTATCCTGACGGTATCACTGTGAAGATACTGTGTGGTGTTGTACCATAGTTCTGCAAGATGTCGCCATTGGAGAAAAACGGGTAAAGGGTACACTGGATCTCTCTGTTTTCTCTCTCTCCCTCCTTCCTTTGCTATTCCCTCTTCCACTCGCTACATCTCCAGCCCTCCCTGGATTATTTTTATAACTGCATTGTGAATCTACTGTTAATGTAAAAAGCATGGTTGAAAAACAACACTAAAGATACATCTGTTAAATGGCCATTTACTCTTTGAAAAAATTAGCAAATACTTAAGAATGCTAAAGCCACTAATGAAGGGAGTTACTAATGTTCAAGTGAACAAATGATTCATTTCACTCTATTTTAAGGCTGGAAAAAATAAAGATGACCATGGTGTATGGAATGCCTACCATAGGCCTTGTGCTATACCAAATGTGTTAAATATGGTTTCTAATGTAGTCCCATATGGGAGTAGTTGTCACCAATTTACAGATAAGGAATGGAAGCCTAGAGAAATAGAGTAACTTGCTCATAGTCTCATAACCAACAGGTGATAGAACCAAAAATGAAACTAGGTTTTTATCCACTAGATACATTGCGTCCCAGACCTTTCTTAGCATCTAATTGACCTGAAGTCTTTTAGGATTCCTAACTTGTCCATAAGGGCAGAATTAGAACTAGAACTAGAAGTTGTGCCAGGTGTCTTGCCACCACACTATGCTGCCATGTGTGGTTGAGGAAAGACCTTGATGGCATTACCACCTATGATACAGGCAGAATAACTGCAAAAATCTCAAAATAATTAGTGTCCAAAGTAAAAAAGGTAAATGATATGAATTTACACCTGCTTCTGCTTTGTGTGTCTACTTAAATGTAAACAACATTTGTCAAGAGAATTCCCAAAGGTTTTCCAATTGATTTAGCTCTATGAGGGAAAAATCAAATGCTCTCCTAAAATGATAATATAATTTCACTGTTAAGGTTTGTTTTTTTTTAATCAAGGCAAATAATTTAGAAAACTGAATGAAAGACATGAAACTGAACATTTAACCCACGTCTTAACAAAATAGAGAAGAATGAACAGATTTGCTAATGATACCCCTTGTCTCTCACCTCCTTCTGAGTTCTACAAAGTGACTAACCTCCAGGAAACTCCCTTCTAGATGGCTGTGCAGTTGTATCCAAAATGACACCCGGCTTGGTTAATCAAGGAGTGCACACACTTCTCATTACTTTTATAGCAAAAACATAATATCAGGATATCTTGTTTTAAATTTCATCCAAGCATCATTATACCCCCAAACTGCACATCGGATGAAAGTGGGGCTGGTACTTCAAGCACAGATAATACAAAGGCTCTCAGCTGCTTGATGAACGAGAGTATATTTCACCCTGACACTGTTGCCGGCAAATCTCTGAGAGATGAGCATTTTGGAAATGCTATAAACAGCTTAGCCTTTTCTTAGCATTTTGAAGAGCACATTAATAGCCTGGCCTTTTCTTAAGGGCTTTCTTTTTCCCTTAGCCAAATTTGACAGTTAGAAGTGAACAGTGAGTGGATGGCATCAAAGTCGGGGCTGTGTTTTAGAAGCAGTGTGGAACTGATGTCATCTGGCATTGTCTTCAAAAGAATATAAGAATATTAAGTGGATGGCTCATGAACTTACATACAAAGGATACTCTTCACTTGAGAACGGAATGATAATGTCTCCCAGAAGAAAGATATAATTCTAGATGCCCATAAAATCTATTCAGACAGCTCTTAGTTGGTACAAAAAGAAAAAAAAAAGGAAAAGAAAATGTACAACTCTTAACTAAAAGAAGTTACATTAATATGTATTTTTAAATACTTAGTAAATACCCGCTATGGAATACATGGAAACTTGTGCTCTGTGCTGTAAGTAACAGTTTAGAGGGTATCAGCAAAAAGAGACCAGAAGGCATGCAGTAAGAAAATAAAACTAGCCAAAGGAAGTTAAATAGCTTAGCACGACCCTCTAGGATTTAGCATCCTTAGAAAACAGAAGGAAGCTGTCCTACATAAATAGGGGCATGTTCAACCCCATACCACAGCCAGAAAGACTTCATAGGTTATTTCAGAGTATCCTTTGAGAATCCACCTAGTTTATTCCCACCCTGTGAGCATAAACGTACTCAGCAACTCCATGACTATTACCTAATATATTTAGGAAAGATTGCTAACTAATTTAAAAAATAGCTTAAGTAGATCCCTTTGGAGAAGCCCCTGCTCAGAGGAGGAATAGGCCCAGAAATTGGGACTCACTGGATGCTGTCGCAGACTGAATTTTCCTCAAATGATTGCAACAGCAGCTCCTAGCCCACATTCCTTTCTTACAATTTGACTTTGATACTTTCCACCCCAAAGGAGAGAGTCTATGTCCTATCTTGAATCTGGGTGGATCTGAGACAAGTAGGGAAGTTGTTATGGAATTTTTGATGCTAAGGTATAAAAAATGACGGAAATTTGCTGGTTCTCTTCGGAGGCTCAATCTTGACAACTCAGCCACCGTGTTGTGAAGAGGCCCAACTAACCACAGAGAGAGGTCTCATGTCCTGTTCTGGCCCACAGCCACACTGTGGTCCCAGCACCCAACTGACAGCCAACATCAAGTACCATCCAAATGAGCTTTCAGTGATGCCAGCCACTAGCCATTCAATTATCCCAATCTTCAAGTCTTCCTAACCAATGCCCCAGATACCATGCAGCAGAGACAAGCTGCCCTACTATGCTCTTCCCAACATGTGACCCACAGAATCTTAGAGCCTGACAAAACTATAGTCATTTTATGCCAATAAGTTTGGGGTGCTTTATTACGCAAGGTTAGCAATTGGAACTGATGACCATGGGAACACGTGATTAGAAGTGATGTGTATAGCCATACCTAGCACTTGAATTACTCCAGCCTTCTGTGACTGTACCCGGAGGCTTCACTGTAGGCATTTATATTCTTCCACTATAGCCGCATACTAGGGGAACAAGTCTATTTACAGGATTTCCTTTCAAGTGAACTCAAGCAGCTTTAGATGATAGTAATGGTAACTATATTGCTTAGTCTGTGTCAGGCACCGTTCTCAGAATTTTACATGAGTTAATTCACTTAATCCACATAATGACCCCATGTGAGAGTGGTCAGAATTCAAAATGGAGTCACTTGTGTCAAACTCAACAAAATAAATAAGACCAAGAAGGTTGTGAGGGAGGGAATCTCATGCACATACGCCTGACAACAAGAATTATCACAAAAGCCTCTGACAGAACCATAACCTGGCACAAAGGCTACCACAGCCTTACACAGTAAATATATCTTCGAGGAAAGTTGTCCAGCAATGGCCTGGTCACCCTTGGGCCAACACTACCTTTGTTAATGATCCTTGGAACCAAGCATTTTTGTTTAAAAACAAATGATTTTGCCTTTAAAAATCCCCTGTTGCCGTAAACTCCTTGATAGGCCCATTCATACTCTCAGTGAAATGTTCATTACTGAATAAATTTATTGATCCTCTGAGAATTTCTGTTTGTTATTTAGTCAACATCTATGAAATGAAATATTTTTATTCCCATTCTACAGTAGGGAAACTCAAGTATTTGGGTTAAACAACTTGCCTAAGGTTATACAACTCAAAACACAGCAGAGCTGGGCTGAGATTTGGAGCCAGGCAACGTGTCCCTCTGCCTATCCATCAATGACCACATCTACAACATCATAAACCCTGACTCTAACTCTCCCTCGGGAACCCATTATAAATCTAGTCCCCCACCTGCGTGGCCAAGAGGCCCCATACTGAAAAGTCTGGGCAGGGCTGGCTTCAGGATAATGATAGTGGTCAAAAAGAGGCTCTGGAGTTGGCCACTTTTGACTGTGACAGGTACAGTTCTGTGACTTTGGGCAGGTCTTTTAAACACTCTGACCTCGTTCACCCTCCATCTTCATGCAAAATGATCATCCATTTTAACAACACAAGCCTTCTCAGTATGTAAGCAATAGTCCAAATCCTCGTTCTGGATCGTCAGCTCCTCCAGGCAAGAACTCTGTCTTTGCCATCACCAATTCCTCCATTGAGTCCAACCCAGAGCCTGGCACTCAGTTGCAGCTTGTGTAAATGGAGCTAGGAGTTTTTTGTTTGATTTTTAAACATTTCACTTTATTTTTCTCTGCATCCAGGGCTTCTAGGATTTATTCCATTCTCTCCATCCAAGTAATCAAAACCAAAAATTCAAAAAGTGCTCCTTGAGAAAAATCACAACCACTGAGCTAACTGCCAGGGGTGAGATTTTTACTTTTTGTTCCTTTTGTCAAGAGTCTTTCTAATAAGAGGAAAATACTTCCATGAATGTCCTTGGTCATGTTTGTATTTTCCCAAGGGTACTCTTATCATTTTGCAATCATTTTTCCAAGCAATTAGAACTTTTAACCATGGGTCACTAGCTTAATTTCAAAGAGGGAATCAGTGAATCCCTCTAAAAACATACCAAAGCTCATCACCTTCAGAGCTGTGGCGAGGCTGCCAGGGGAACCCAGGAGTGGTGCTCGGTTCTCAGGCCTCTTTCCCCACCGTGGACTGTAATTGCTTTTGTGGTTGTCTGTGTCCTGCACTAAACCACAGCTCTCTTGAAGGCAGAGACTGGCTTTTACTTTTTTTTTTTTTTATTGGTCGTTCATAACATTACATAGTTCTTAATACATCATATTACACAGTTTGATTCAAGTGGATTATGAACTCCCGCTTTTACCCCGTATACAGATTGCTGTATCACATCAGTTTCCCTTCCATTGATTGACATATTGCCTTTCTAGTGTCTGATGTATTCTGCTGTCTGTCCTATTCTCTACTATCCCCCCTCCCCTCCCCTCCCCTCCCCTTTTCTCTCTCTACCCCATCTACTGTAAATCATTTCTTCCATTTGTATTAACTTGTCTTACTCCTCCTTTCCTCTTATATGATATTTTGTATAACCCTGAGGATCGCCTTCCATTTCCATGCAATTTCCCTTCTCACTCCCTTTCCCTCCCACCTCTCATCCCTGTTTAATGTAAATCTTCTTCTCAAGCTCTTCGTCCCTACCCTGTCCTTGTTTACTCCCCTTATATCAAAGGAGTCATTTGGTATTTGTTTTTTAAAGATTGACTAGCTTCACTTAGCATAATCTGCTCTAATGCCATCCATTTCCCTCCAAATTCTATGATTTTGTCATTTTTTAATGCAGAATAATACTCCATAGTATATAAATGCCACATTTTTTTTATCCATTCATCTATTGAAGGGCATCTAGGCTGGTTCCACAGTCTTGCTATCGTGAATTGAGCTGCTATGAACATCGATGTAGCAGTGTCCCTGTAGCATGCTCTTGTTAGGGCTTTAGGGAATAGACCGAGAAGGGGAATAGCTGGGTCAAATGGTGGTTCCATTCCCAGCTTTCCAAGAAATCTCCATACTGCTTTCCAGATTGGCTGCACCAATTTGCAGTCCCACCAGCAATGAACAAGAGTGCCTTTTTCCCCGCATCCTCTCCAGCACTTATTGTTGTTTGACTTCCTAATGGCTGCCAGTCTTACTGGAGTGAGATGGTATCTTAGGGTAGTTTTGATTTGCATTTCTCTGACTGCTAGCGATGGTGAGCATTTTTTCATGTACTTGTTGATTGATTGTATGTCCTCCTCTGAGAAGTGTCTGTTCAGGTCCTTGGCCCATTTATTGATTGGGTTATTTGTTATCTTATTTATGTTCAAAACTCTAGAAAAATTAGGGATAACTGGATCATACCTCAACATTGTAAAAGCAATCTATGATAAGCCACAGGCCAGCATCATTCTGAATGGAGAAAAATTGAAGGCATTCCCTCTAAGATCTGGTACAAGACAGGGATGCCCTCTCTCACCACTTCTGTTCAACATAGTCCTCGAAACACTAGCCAGAGCAATTAGGCAGACGAAAGAAATTAAAGGCATAAAAATAGGAAAAGAAGAACTTAAATTATCACTATTTGCAGATGATATGATTCTATACCTAGCAGATCCAAAAGGGTCTACAAAGATGCTATTAGAGCTAATAAATGAATTCAGCAAAGTGGCAGGATATAAGATCAACACGCATAAATCTAAGGCATTCCTGTATATCAGCGACAAATCCTCTGAAACGGAAATGAGGACAACTACTCCATTCACAATATCCCCCCAAAAAATAAAATACTTGGGAATCAACCTAACAAAAGAGGTGAAAGACTTATACAATGAAAATTACAGAACCCTAAAGAAAGACATAGAAGAAGACCTTAGAAGATGGAAAAATATACCCTGCTCATGGATAGGCAGAACTAACATCATCAAAATGGCGATATTACCAAAAGTCCTATATAAGTTCAATGCAATGCCAATCAAAATCCCAACAGCATATCTTGTAGAAATTGATAAAACAATCATGAAATTCATATGGAATAATAAAAGACCCAGAATAGCAAAAACAATACTAAGCAGGAAGTGTGAATCAGGTGGTATAGCGATACCAGACTTCAAACTATACTACAGAGCAATAGTAACAAAAACAGCATGGTACTGGTACCAAAACAGGAGGGTGGACCAATGGTACAGAATAGAGGACACAGTAACCAATCCACAAAACTACAACTATCTTATTTTTGATAAAGGGGCTAAAAGCATGCAATGGAGGAAGGATAGCATCTTTAACAAATGGTGCTGGGAAAACTGGAAATCCATTTGCACCAAAATGAATCTGAATCCCTTTCTCTCGCCAAGCACAAAAGTTAACTCAAAATGGATCAAGGAGCTTGATATTAAATCAGAGACACGGCATTTGATAGAAGAAAAAGTTGGTTATGATCTACACGCTGTGGGATCGGGCTCCAAATTCCTCAATAGGACACCCAAAGCGCTAGAATTAACAAATAGAATCAACAAATGGGACTTACTCAAACTAAAAAGTTTTTTCTCAGCAAAAGAAACAATAAGAGAGATAAACAGGGAGCCTACATCCTGGGAACAAATCTTTACTCCACACACTTCAGATAGAGCCCTAATAACCAGAATATACAAAGAACTCAAAAAATGGCTTTTACTTTTGCCAAAGCCTCACACAGTGACTGGTCCAGAGGAGGCACTTCACAAATGTTTACTGTACCAATGACTAAAACTGATGGCCCCAAAGTCACTGATAATGGCAGAACTAGAGCAGCAATCCAGGGCTATCTCTGGAAGATGTATCATGAGCTATTCATTCATTTAATATTTTTTTGAACACCTGCTGGGAACCAGACTTGGGAAAAAGCATTGAGAATAAAAATACAATATGACTCAATCTTATGTAAGATCCAATCAGTACTAGTAGAGGAGAGAAGAGTGGAAGTACATCGCCATAACACATTTTGATCAACTACTATTGAGTGCATAGAATATAAGCCAAGGGCTTAAAAGAAAAGTAATGAAAAAGTGGTGATCTGAGTTAGGTTAATACAAGTTAAGATGCACTATCGTCCATTTTTTTTTTTTTTTTTTTTTTTTTTTTTTTTTTTAGTGAGAGAGGAGAGAGAGAGAGAGAGAGAGAGAGAATTTTTAATATTTATTTTTTAGTTCTCGGCAGACACAACATCTTTGTTGGTATGTGGTGCTGAGGATCGAACCCGGGCCGCACGCATGCCAGGCAAGCGCGCTACCGCTGAGCCACATCTCCAGCCCCGCACTATCGTCCATTTCTATGTGATACCCAGCATAATATAAGGGGCTGGTGTGGTGAGGCAACTGCTTCAGCTAACATGCAGGACTGATAAGAGGTCAGAAGAGATAATAAGGTATAGGTAGTGATGTGATGGAATCCATACATTAGCCGTAAAGATGCAAATAACTTAATAAACTGAGGGATGTTAATATAGTGGAATGGTAATTTACTCACTAGCAAATGATCGATGTCAACAACTTATCATAAAAATATAAAAAATGATATTTAAATAAACAATAGGGATGGGGATGTGGCTCAATAACAGAACAGTTAGTTATCCAGCCATGTGAGGTCCTGGGTTTGACTCACAGCACCATAAATAAACAAACAAACAATAAATCATGAGCACACTAAATTCAGCCATGTAAAAAGGAATGTACATTAGTAAAGCACATACTAACATGCACTTCACTAGAATTTAACTATCATTATGGATTTTTAGGTTAAATTTACATATTTTAAAGAAACATTGCACAAACTAATTTATGTTCAATAGGAGCTACAGAAATAATGGCAGACATCAGGCTGAGATGCTTTCTGAGACTTGAGGCATTTCTATTTATTATGAGACAAATTCATAGCTATTATAATCCACCACAGTCTCCTGCATGCCATTGACTGTCTCACTAGAACTCTGACTTTCCAGGTACCTCTGTTTCCTTCTTGCATTTGCCTAATAAAATAATTTGCTTCTATTGGCATTTTTCATTCCTATATCAAAAAGACAAGTGCTGCTTGAGAAAAATCACAAGCCAAGAAGGCTAGTATCGTCACAAACATGACTTTTAAATCTCAATGTGGCCCTCAATCTTCTATTTGTCCTGGGACAGCTTCCTTACCCATGGCCCTGGATGATGATGATATTCAAGATTTCACCTTTCTCTCAGACAACTGTGCTCTCCAGCTTCCTGTCCCACTCTACTTAGTTGGGAAAATTAAAACCACTGGCTGAACTTCCCCAACTTCTCCTCTTCTTATGCAATTACCTGTATCCCTCTCCACCTTGAGATGCCACCTAAAGGCCTACAGGAGGAAGTTTTGTTTTGTTTTGTTTTTGCTTCAAGTGTCCCCTCACTTGTGCTATACAAATCTGTCTGTTCCCTGGCCCCTCCTTATGGCTCTGCTTCACCCTTGGTCCCTACAGGCATCCTTTATGCCCCCTAATTCTTTTCCCAACCACCCCTGCTCTTCAGTTCTGTGGCTCATTCTGGCAATTTCCCTATATTCCTCATTTTCTTTTCCCATGCTCTCAACTCTTCTTAAAGATCAGTCTACTCTAGCGACCTTTTCTTTCTCATCTCACTTTCTCACATCTCACTCCTCAATTCCCAGGAGCACCTGCTTCCACTATTCTATTTCAGGCGTTGCCTTGTCACTCTTTTTTTTTGTACTGGGGATTGAACCCAAGGGTGCTCTACCACTGAGCCACATCCCCAGCTCCTTTTATTTTTCATTTAGAGATAGGGTCTCTCTGAGTTGCTTAGAGACTCAAGAAGTTGCTAAGACTGGCTTTGAACTCTCAATCCTCCTGCCTCAGCCTTCCAAGCCCCTGGGATTACAGGCTTGCACCACCACACCTAGCTGCTTCCACTAGTCTAGTAAGTCATTCCCTGGATGGGTGTTAGTTAAAAATGCAGATCTGGAGATGGGGGCAAAGAGCACTGGAAGAGTACTAGCCTCACATGCACAAGATCCTGAGTTTGAGCCCCAGTTACACACACACACACACACACACACACACACACACACAATAACAGTGTGGGTCCTGAATTTAGGTGGACCTGGATTTGACTCCTGCCTCTTCCACTTATAAGTTCTAAGACCTGAGCATGCTACTTAATTTTCCTGTTCATCAATTTCTCATCTCAACAGTAGGAATAGTGATGGTAACCCACTTCAAAGGGTTCTTATGATATTAAGTGATATAATGTATACAAACACTTAATGATGTCTGCACATGCCATGTGCTCAATAAATATTTATTATTATTATTACTATTAGTAGTAGCATTTGCATTTCAATCACTATTATCACACTGTTAGATACTATTCTAGGTCAAGCTAAAAATCCTAAACTAAAAAAATAAACAAAAACAAAAACAAAAAAACCCACAACCACTAAACTTGGTATAACCAAGAAGAACTATTTTTCAGTTTCTGTATATAATCTCTTTGATCTCTTGATCTAAGATAACCTTTTCCATCTTTAAAGCAGGATCTACTCCTAGGAACCTACCTCTTCTCCATTCTAGTCTATTCAAATCATATACACTCATACATTAATCATTAATCTGTTCAATTTATAATACTTTTACACATGTATGTGTGAAATTGATAAGGCAAATTGATTTGTATCATGTGTACTAATGAAAATACTTAATTTAGCTGGCAATAGGAACTTTAATCTGTGTTTCCTTTGCAGCTACAAAAGTATCTATACCAATGTACTATAGGCAGCAGATAGTCAATAATTATGATGGACAGGTAGTTGTTTAAAGGACTTAATCACAGTAAGAAGAGAGAATATATTTAGCATCATGTTTGAATCCTACCTGACATCTTGGGAAATGCAATAATTCAAACCTACGCAGGCAATTAAAGGAATGCTTTTTATTGCTGCTTGACCAGAAATCATACCTAATGGTCTCTGATACACTGTGATTAATTACTAAGATGGTTAGTATGGGACATTCATTCCCTTCCTTCATGTCCCTGCTATTCTCAGTCTCTTTATGTCACAAGCCATGCATAGCAATATTTATTTTAATTAGGAAGAGGTAATACAAGCAAAGGTAATTTGTAATAGGTATGTTCAGTAAGGAACCAAATTGCACAGCAAGATCTCATACTGGTGACAAAAAGACCTCCACTAAAGCATGTAATTTTGCCTAACAATTTATTTCTTGGGACAAATTCATAAATGCCCAAGTCCTGTCCCAGCACTATTAGGTAAATCTTGCTCTCAGAAGAAATACAGGAGGAGGTTCAAGTGATAGGTACCCTTTCTTGGATCCTTCACCACTGAGATCCCATGTTGGGATCTTGACCTAATCCCTAAGATAGAATAATAATTTTACATTATGGGAAAAGAAAATTATTTCCGTTTTTTATTCTACCTTTAATGTTTTTCAAAACGAATTTGGCTACTAAAAATCTGATTGAAATTAGTCCACAAGGATGAAGCACACAGGGAAGGTAGAGTCATGGTGGAGATGATGATGATAATGACAGTGATGCTTAAATACTTCCTAAACATTTCATTGTAAGCCCTATGACAAAATATTTAACTATATTATCCAACTTAGTCCCCACAATTGTGAGAGCTTCATATTATGACCTATGAAAAACACCCTGAAGCTTAGAGAAATTAAATAATTTGCCCAAGGTCATACCACAAATGACACTCAAGTCTGGGTTTTCAACCCAAGTGTCAGAAACCAAATCCACTGACATCAGTCATCATAAATCTTATGATTAACAATTTTTTGTGACCTATTGCTAACCATGGGTTGTCTAAAATTAGATTTAGGCTTGGTTTTACTACGTCTGACAGAGTAAGTCTAAATATTTCCATAATAAAAATTAAGCTCCCCATCTAAAAAATGGGAAAGGGCCATGAATAGTCAATTGAATTTTCTAAAAGCAAAGATCAAATTACAGATATTTAAAACTCAAAGAAATTCAATTTGATTCAAGAAACAGTAACAGTGAGGTTGGTATACATGGTACCGTGAGAGTTCAGGGATGGAGGGAGCAGTGTCACTGTCCCCACAAGCTAAAAGTCTAACAATAAAAAAGGGCAGAGATTGTTGATAGCTCTTACTTCAAAGTCCCTTTGAGAAGGAGACATGTTCAGGAGAACACCCTATCTAAGCTGTGGCTCCATTCCCTGATACTCTCTATCAGAGAGGCCTACAAACTTTATAAAATCCCAGAAAAGAAATAATTTAGGCTTTGTAGACCACACACTCTGTTATGGTTTAGATATGAGATGTCCCCTGAAAGCTCACGTGTGAAACAATGCAGGAATGGTCAGAGGTGAAATGATCAGATTATAGAAGCTAAACCTCATCACTGGATTAATCCACTTGTTGGATTAATCATCTGAAAGGACTCCTGTACTGGGTGGCAACTATAGGCAAGTAGGGGTGGCTGGAGGAAGTAGGCCTTTGGAATTTATATTTTGTCCCTTGGTGCCTCTCCTGTCTCTCGACTCTCTAGCTGCCATGACCTGAGTGGCTTCCCTCCACCACAACATTCTGCCATGATGTTTTGCCTCACCTCAGACTCCAGAGTGGAGTCAGCCGACCATGGAATGGGACCTCAGAAATTGTGAGCCCAAATTAAATTTTTCCTCCTCTAAGCTCTTCGTGTCAGGCATTTTGGTCAGGGTGATGAAAAGCTGATTAATACGTGGTGGTCTCTACCCATCTCTGCTGTTATACTAAAAACCTAGCTATGTACCACAAGTGAAAAAACAGGCAAGACTATTCCAATAAAGCACCATTTTAAAAAACAAACAGTGGCCCAGATGCAGTTCACAGGCTATAATTTGCCAGTCCCTCCTCTTGTATATTGCTTTATTTTATTTTTTTCCTTTTAAGCACTTGACAAAATTTGAAACTTTCTTGCTTATTAATTGCTAAGCATTTCCCTCCACAAAAATGGCAATTCCTTGAGAGCAGGACTCTTATTGCTTATCACAGCTGGCTTTCCAGTGCATAGGAGGGATTTCCTGGCATGCAGACTGTTCACTCTAAATATTTGTTACATAAGTTAATGAGCAAATACCACTTCACAAAGAAAAGATACAGATTTACAATGAACATGTAAAATGTATTTGGCCTTATTAAAAATAAGAATAAAATAATGACATGCTACTTTTCACTTTTCAGAATTAATAACTGTATAGAGAAGGAGAAGAGGGAGGTAAGGTCTAGTGTAAATAAACGTGTTTGTAAACTGGTCCTCTCATCTACTACAGAGAGCAGAGAAAATTGGTGCAACATTTCTGGAGGGCCATTTGCAATCATATATATATATATATATATATATATATATATATATATATATACACTAATTCATAATTCAAAAAGGACAAAGGATTGAATAGATATTTCCCCAGAAAAGACATACAAATGACTAAAAATCATATTTAAAGCTTCTCAACATCATTAGTCCCTAAAGAAATGCAAAACAAAATCACAACAAGATACCACTTCACACCCATTAGGATAGTTTTTATTAAAATAAAAGAAAAGAAAAGAACAATACTTGATGAGAATATGGAGAAATTGGAATTCTTGTGCATTGTTAATAGAAGTATAAAATTATATAGCTGCTATGGGAAACAGTTTGGGTGTTCCTCAAAAAATTAATACCATGGGGATCCAGCTACTTCACTTCTAGGAATATACCCTAAATAATTAAAAACTAGAACTCCAATAAATACTTGCATAACCATGTTCATAAAAAACTTATTTACAATAGCCAAAATGTGAAAACAACCCAAATATCCATTAATGGATGAACTGATAAACAAATGTTGTATATAGACATAGAGGAATATTATTTAGCCTTTAAAAATGTATAGGGTTAGGAAGGACAGCAGAATGAAAAAGACATTATTACCTTATGTACATACATGACTGCATGATCAATGTGATTATACAACACGTACAATCAGAAAAATGAGAAATTATACTCCATATATGTATGACAAAAAAATAAAGAATGAGGGTTGGAGTGGTGGCTTAGTGGTAGAGCACTTGTCTAGCATGTGTGAGGTACTGGGTTTGATTCTCAGCACCACATATAAATAAATACAATAAAGGTCCATTGACAACTAAATAACATTTAAAAAAATAATGATAATTTTTTTAAAAAAGCAATAAAATACTGATACATGTTACAACATGGGTAACTTTGAAACATTATGCCTCACAAAGTAAGCCAGATATAAAATAAATATATTATATGACTCCATTTATATGCAGTACCTAGAGTAGACAAATTCAGAGAGATGGAAAGTAGAATAGGGGTTATCAGGAGCTGGGAGGGGTTATCAGGAGCTGGTCAAAATTATTTTTATAGGTATATTTTATAATAAATATGTATACATACTTTTTACTCTAAAATTCAATTCCTAAAAATGACCTCTGAGGATATAACATAGAATGGAACAAATATGTATGTATTAGAATCCCCAAATCTCTTTATTCATCAATAATAGTGCCTGACACAACAAATATATAATAGAGACTATTACAAAGGCTTTTTTTCCCACATAAATATACCTCCATGGCATTATTATTCAAGGAACAAAAGCAAGTTACAGAAAGCATGATCTCATTGATAGAAAAATTCTAAAGTTCATCTCTGAAGGGAGAACATTCTAGATATTTCCAAAGTGCTAATAGGGATTATGATCCAAATGGCAGATTTCAAGTGATTTTAAAATGATCTACTACATAATTTTCTGTACTAACTGAACTTTTTTTCCACAAAGAATATTCTTAACCAAAGTAATATGCTATTGTGAACTCATTTTTTCACATTAATTAAGGAAGGTGAGACCCTTGGTACTTGCAATTAGATGTTTTTTGTGTTGTCATTTCCATAGCAATAATACTACTTGTAAATAACCAGATACAATTTGAAAGATACATACCTCAGTTAATGGTGTTGGCTCTCTGTCACTCAAAAACAGAGCTGATATTTCAGAGCAGCATTCAATAATCATGTTCTAGAAACAAGAAGAAGGCAATATAGTGAGGTTGGTATTACTGGTCAAATACTGCACATTTAATGATAAACGATTAGTTTCCTTTGTCTTGTTTTGCATCTCTGGACCCTAGTTCCCAAGATGAGAAAAAGAGGATCAGAATCACCATTTCTTAAATCATCTGGGTTATTTGAAAGGATACAGGATGGTCACAAAATATAAGATCTGCAATTAATCGTGAACAATACATTATTTTAGGATTCTTTCTCTGTAATTCACAGTTAAGATTCATGTCACAGAGTAATAACAAGCAAATAATTCACACCAAACTAAGATTTTAGAAAATCACTTTTCTTCTGAGAAGAGAGTCCTGGACTCAATCCCTAGGAGGGATTTAAGCAGAAAAGAATAACTGGGAGTGGGAAAGAAATAGGAAAAGAAAATGGAAGAGCATGCCTACACTGCCTGTTGAGGACACTGCCATGGCCCCACTGAATGTATATACCAGGCAGCCAGTGGGCCAGATGTGGCATGGTTTGTCTAGAGGAGGAAACAGATGACAGAGAGAACTTTGTTGCCTGAGGGCCCCAGTGCAGCCTTGGCTCCTGAGTCTCCAGCTCCATTTTCTGTGAGGCCCCCTGTGCCCTGTTTCCAGTCGCTGGCTCTGCACAGGCTTACTTATTGCATGCTGACAAGTTTGTGCCTCCTCCCTCATTTATTTTGCTTGAGCTAGTGTTGTTTTCTTTATGTACAACTAAAGGAGCGGTGGCTACAAATTGTCAGAGATAAGCCATGCCAACCTCACAATGTTGCTAGCATCCAGCCTGACAGAAGCAACAAGTTATTTTTTATGATAGAATTAATATATGCATGTACTAGCATCCAGAATATCACAATGATAAAAGTATTTTCCTGTTTAAATTATAACTGAGCAATGCTGGTTAAAACCTTAAAATAAAGAACCAAACAACAACAGACCTTACAGCCCAAAACCAGGTTATGGGCAAGCTTTAGTAAATGAATACATATGGAAAAGATCCAATTTTAAAATTACAAAACTATAATTCCACTTTAACAACTATTCAAGATATTATAGTAGGTCAGTGGGACACAAAGATGAAGAAAGACAGCCCACTCATATAAAATTTACAATTATTAAAAAAAATAGATTTATACATATCGAAGTTAAATATCAAGTCAAATATGATCAGATCATATCAGTTGTGACATGTTATAGACAGAAAGGTAGGATACTATTGCATACTAAGCAATTCTTAGTATGAGGAATGAGGAAGGCTTCCTGGAAGAGGTTTGTATGAACTAAAAGAGTAGGAGGCTCTCCTGTGGGATCCATGGTCCCCCAGCGGGAGAGAGCCATGATGCAAAGAGCTTTGAGGTAGCACAGGAATCAGAAATGGTCCTTTCTAGTGTGGCATGGTGGCACATACCTGGAATCCCAATGGCTCAGGACAGTGAGGCAGGATGTTTGCAAGTTCAAAACAAATCAGTGAGGCCCTAAGCAACTTAGTGAGATCCTGTCTCAAAAAAACCAAAACAAAAAAAATGAGCTGAGAATGTGGCTCAGTGGTTAAGCAACACTGGGTTTAATCCCTGATAACAAAAAAAAAAAAAAAAAAGGAAGAAATGTTCCTTTCTGTAGACCTGTACAGGAAGCAAAGCAGTAAGCTTGGTGACAAATAACTGGAGAGGTCAGTTTATAACAGGTCACATAGGAGTGAGGAAAGGAAGTGGACCGAGGGAATAGTGAAAGAGATTGACTTATAAATGTAATTCAGACTACAGTTTAAAGGTGAACTGGCCAAAAGAAGACAAGGGAAAGAGAAATCAGCTATAAGGCTGCTCAGTCTGTCTGGGAAGCAAGTGATGTTCACCCAGGATTGTGAGTGAAAAGAGGCCTGGTTTGTGGGGCTAAAAGATGGAGGGCAGGCAGGAGGCCCAGCCCTGATCAGGTACATCAGGATGTGGAGCCTTCTGGGCTCCCAGTCCACTTTACCAGACAGAGGGGAAGTACATCCACTCCTATGTGCCTCCAATTTTTCTGTATTTTTATGTCTCTAATTGAGTTCTTAGGACTGGTTAAAGTGTGTTTTCTCTATATATAAAAATTTCAATAACATCCATGATGGGTTATTGTCATGATTTTTGTCAAGAGCCTATCAAGCAAAATGACACTGTCTATATCATTAATCATTATTTCACATAACAGATGAAGATAGCAGTATTACCTGATAAATGCCTTCCACTGCCTGTCTCAACATTTATCAAACAGAAATTTTGTCTCCACAACATTCTATTACTCTGGCATCATTTGAAGTAAACCACATACACATACTGTAAAATTGGCTGATCTGAGGTTGGGCTGTGAGTACCTCCCATGACCTCACTACCGCAGAAGTGAAGACAGGAAAAGCACAGAATGCAATCCTAACCAGAAAGTGGCTGGAGGCGTGCTGAGGTTGGTGGGGGAGCAGGGAGGGTGCAGACGGACCTTTGCTCAGTCCTCAATACTGTGAGACTGTGGATGTGGAGTGTCCCCCACAAGCTCATGTGGTAAGGACTGCCCACCACAGTGGTGCTGTTGGGAATGGTGGAAACTTGAAGAGACGGGTCCCAGTTGGAGGAAACAGGTCACTGGGGAGTGCTTTTGAAGGGGTTTATTTTTCCCCATGCCCCTTGCATGGTCAAAATATGCTCTTTCTCTCTTCCTATTTCTTTCTCTCTCTCTGCTTCCCATGAGGTAAGCACATTTGCTCCCCATGCACTTCTGACCATGTTTCCTCACCACGAATTCACAGCAATGGGGTTAAGCAACTATGGACTGATATCTCTGACACTGTTTAGCCAAAATAAATCTTTCCACCTTTTAGGTTTATTTATGTCAGGCATGGGGGATGTCCTTCTGAATGACTTGGACATATTAAATCCAGTTCTTGGGATGAGCTGAAATCCTCATAATTTTTTACATGTAATAGGAAAGAAACTTCCCACTTTTTTTTTTCAAGCTTTCAAACTCTGGCTTCCCTCATTACTCCTTCATATACCAATATGGCTGTTTTAGCAAATTGTAGGGGTAGATAGTGGGATGCCCTTCCAGGTGAGATGCTGCCCCTGCCTCCTCCTAACCCCCAGACCTCAGCTTGACTTTCCACAGTTCTTTTCTAGAGAACAAAGTTCCTTCACTATTCACTCAACATCTGTGGACTGCCTCCAACATGCCATGGAGTGGTAACAAGATATTAACCAGACACAAAGAGAGTTTTAAGGAGCTCTTGGTCTAGTGAGAGGAACAGGGGAGACAGACTCCTCCAGCACTATGTGGTGTGGGCAGAGAGGAAGCAGCACTTATTCCATGGATCTCCCCAGGCCCACCTACCACTACATTCCCCCTACTCTTCTTCCACAATAGATATCATACTGTCTCCTGAATATAAGATTCCGCTCTGTGACTTCATAACTAATCTCTTGCTCTATTCTCAGTCTGGAATGAGTTTCTCTACAGGTATCCAACTAGAAGTTTCACAAATAACTACTGAAGAAGCACTAGGTATCTATGATACAAAGATCAATAAGATATCTAAGCAAAAGGAATTCACAGTCAAGAGAGAAGAAGAGCTGTATAAATGGCTAATTACTAAAGCAATACAGCAAGGACATAGGATATTTTGGGATAAGAGGAAAAGTGACTTTCTTTTCAGTCTATAGGAGTTATTATAGAATGCCATTTGAGCTATTTAATAGTACATTATCTTGCTTAGCTTTCTCTACACACACACACACATGCACACACACACAATCTATGTAAATAAGATTTTAAAAATAATAAATTGGAATAGTTTTCATCAACAGCCATACCAGTGAAAAAGAAGGATTACAGAAACCTTGCCCTTCTGTATAGTATAGAACCTGCATCATGGAGAAGTCAGTCAGAAAGTTGGACTACATAATAAAGACCTAAGTGAGAGCAGGAAGAAGATAAGAAACAAAATGCTGCACACTAGCTGGAGGAAGAGTGTTAGGAGTTTAAGCCAGTGTTAGGGTTGCTGTGGATGTCGGGAGATACCAGAGCCGGTGCTACAGTTTGGATAGGGCATCACTATGTCCCCCAGAGGTTCATGTGATTCAAGGCTGGATCCCCAGAGTGGCAGCCCTGGGAGATGTTGTGGACCTCTAAGAGGTAGGGTCTAGTAATAGGTCCTTAGGTCATGAGGGGGAGCATGATCTCAGTAATAGTTCTCTGTAACCCCTAGAATTCTCTTGAGAGGGACGTTATAAAAGGATCAAGCCTAGCCCATCTAGCTCTCCCTCTACTTCCCAGTTCAAGATGTGATCTTCGGTTGTTGTTATACCATCTGCCATCTACACTGGGCCCCTCACCAGAGTCAGAGTCTGAACTTTGAATCACTAAAATAGTGAGCTTAATAAACCTCTTTTCTTCCTAGGTAGCATATGTCAGTAATTTCATTACAGTTGCAAATGCTAGCTAAAACAGCTGAGAAAAAACTGAAAGTAGTTTTGCTATGTGTTATTAAAAATTCACCCTAGCTTTTTCACTGTTGTGACTAAAAGACCTGACAAGAACAATTTTAGAAGAGGAGAAGTTTATTTGGGGGCTCAGAGTTTCAGAGGTTGTAGTCCACAAATAGCCAGCTTGATTCTTCAGGGCCTGCAGCAAGGCAGAACATCACGGTGTAAGGGTATGATGAAGGGAAGCAGCTCAAGCCATCACACCAGGAAGGAGACAGAAGAGAGCTCAGCTCTCCAAATATGTACCCCAGAGGCACACCCCCAAAGACCTACCTCCTCCAGCCATACCCTACCTGCCTTCAGTTATTACTTAGTTAATCCCTATAGGGGATTAATTCACCAATTGGGTTAAGGCTTTCATAATCCAATCATTCCATATGAAAATCTTGTATTGTCTCACACATGAGGTTTTGAGGGATACCTAATATCTAAACTATAATACCCCTAAATGTTCTTATGAGAAATTCTGAAAGATATAGAACGTTTCCAGTGATTTTCAACATCACACTTCAAATGTCACTTTGCTGAGAAGGCTAGCAGGTGGTTGGAATCATTATGAATGACCACTGGGTACTATATATGGCCACATTCATACAATGTTTAAGCTTCTCCATTTGTATTCATTCCTGAATGTCTTCACATCCCCAGGCCTAGAACACTTTTTCACATAATGGTTTCTCAGAAAGAATTTGATAATTGAAGCCCATGTTCAATTATATTTTTCTATATGCTTTTATAGGACTTTGATTTTTCAAATATGACTATATACTAATTTTAATTGCCTTGTACCATCCAAGTATACCTTAAATATTTGCCAAATTAATCATAGGTGATCTGGAAAACTTGTATTCAGCTTCCTATATCAGTATACTATCGTTCCAAATAAGGATTTGCATCTTTCATATACTTTTAAAAGTCTGGTATGCTCTGAACATGCCCTTGAGCTCTCTAAAAGATTAAAATAACTCAGTCATTCTGAGCCAATGTTGTTCATTTCAGAAGGGTACACAGGTTTTCAAGCAAGAAGTGATTGGAAGACCTGTTCTGTAGCTCTCGCTCCTAATTTTAACTTAAATTAATATCTATATTCTAAAGTTCTTGGCTTATTTTAGAAAAGAAAAAAGGAGGGAGTGAGAAAGAATGTGATTTACTATCCCACATATCGTCCAAAGGCACATTTTTGGACTCTTATAGTCCATAACCCACCAACAATATATATTGTAATAGAAATAAATATATCAGATTATAGCAGTTATGAAATCCTATCCAATTCCAGACCAGAAACAATCTCGTCAAGTGTTCTAGTTAACTTCTAATTAGCTCCAAGTGAAGGTTGTCATGACAATGAATGACCAAATTTAGTCAATGAGATTTATTTGCTATAACCCAGAATCTAGCTTCCCTCCCCCCTCCCCCGCCCCCGTGCTGGTTAGTATTATGGGAAAAAAGGAAAAAGAAAAAGTTTAGTTTACTTCCATTTCTCAACTTTCAAATGCTGTGAGCTAATTTGCTTATCAATTCACCCAAACAAATATTAGTATTTCTTCCATCTGGTGATGTTCTTTCATACAGAGATAAGAACAGGGACACATGTAAAATGCCCTATTTTAAAGATAAGGTAACACTTTCAAGGTGCATAAAACAAATTTAAAAATTAAGAAGCGAGCATCAAATTTGAAAGAAATTTGTTCTACTCCAGGGTTGATGTACTGGCACTTACCATTCAGACCTGGAAATGAAAGCAAGCCACAAATCTTCACCAAGTCAAGGCAGGTCCTCTGGAGTCCTGCTTGTGCTTACATTCAAACACCACTCTCTCCTTGTCCCTATTTATTCCTGATTTGTTTATATTCACAGACAACCTCCTGACTTAGATACTTGGCTCTTTGTTATGAATTCAATACCTACATCATGGACATTCTGGTGACTCTCATTCCACCCAAAGAACTCATCTTTCCACTTCACAGCAGTATTTGAGCACAAAGATTATGTATTTTAGAGATGAAGGGAAATTATTCCTGGAAAGGATAACTGAATGGACCTTAGATAGTAAAATTGAGTGGTACAGTACATTCTAGAATCTCTACTCTTATGGATGCTCATTCTCCTGTCTCAGTCAATCTAAGTTGAAAAGACAAATGAGTTTGGGTTAAAACTGTAAAGGAGTGGATTTAGTGACATTTTCAGCAGAGAATATTCTAGACTATGGCTCAAAGATAGCAATCTGATAGGTTTTTTCTGTTACTGAAAAACTGATTATTAGTGTTCTAGAAAAGAATTGTTTAAATTAAAAGTTGAATTCTTGAAAATAGATATGAAACACAACATACACTTTATTTAAAAAAAAAACTACATGTACAAAATCTCTTGAGTTTGAGATAGTCTGATCTATTGGAGGACTTATTTTAGGGACTCAGGATAGTATATCAGTAAGCATCTTAATTCATATTGCAACATCTGAGGACACTGAAAAAGATATACAACCAAAATTCTAAGACATCTGTTCTATGATAAATGTAGGCACAGAGCACAGAAGACACAAATGCTGGGAGCTGGCATTTTGTAAAGGCTAACTATACTTGCCTGATAGATTCTCTTACATCTGGACTGGGTGCCTTTGTAATAATGAAAATCATATTCATTCACTCTGTTGGTAAATTAAGACTGAAAATGCCAGCAAGAATACTCTGAAAATTGAGAAAGTTGCCAACTTTTATGCCTTCGCATAATAAAAGTACATGGATAGATACATAAGAAAACAAAGAGCCACATCAAGAATATTTTTTAAGAATTAAAAATGTTTTGTTACTGGTAACCAATGAAATATTAACCTAACCAAAAATTACTTAAGAAAAGTTGTACAAGACCCAAAATAAAGGGAAAATCCTAAAATCTTTCAGATTAAAAAAAAAAAAAAAAGAGGGATGAGACCCAAATTGTTGGGTACTCAACCAGGAAAGCAGCAAAGAGAGGTTCAGAATCAAAGTCACAGCTGGCACTGAGAGCAGCCAGCCTTCAACTGGACAGAGAGGATGGAAGGTTCCAGGAGGAAAATGGGATCAGGACATCATATGATCAGTATGAACCCCTGAGAAAAATTTATGGATAAACACAAGAAAACTCATGTAAATGAAATATAAAAGCCAAGTCAAGAAAGGAAAAGAAAACACAGCATGCTAATCTGACTCAGCTGTGAACATTATTACAGGATCATAATCAACACTAATATCAACTAAATTTTGTGATTTGACTATATTAAGATGGGAAGGGAAAAGGAAATTTGGGAGAACATAATTAGCTAAATCTGTATATAACAGAAAATCAATAGATGATATCCAAAAACTTGACACCTGAAGAACCGTTTTTGTGTTTGTCATTAGTGCTACTCAGCAGTATTTCCGACTGTCAGACTTCCATGCTGGTAGAGGGATTGTTGGTTTCACATGTGACTTACTTGGCAAACAAAATGTTAGTGGAAGCGACATGACGGAAACTCAGAGCCAATATGACTTGCCCCCTTTCTTCCCTCCTGCCTCGGTGACTGCGATGTTGCACATGATGGTATGTCGCCAGCCTCGATGCTGACATGTGGAGACATGGAGCAGGCAACTCACTGCTCATAAGTGACACTGCATATTATTTATAGATTTGGAAACAAATAAAAGAGACAGCTTAAAGAGCTAAAAATTGTCTTTGCAGAGCAGGATGGTGAAGCAAGGAGAAGATGGATAGGAGATCACTCCTTTTTGTTTTAGGTCCTTTAGATCTATTTTGTCTTCTTAAAAAAAAGTCTACATTCACTACAAAGTATATATCTTGAGAAATTAAATTAATATGCAAATAGAAATTTAAAGAACCAATGATTAGATTACAATATGTGTTCTCTACCCTTACTCCCTAGAGAATAAAGGATTTCCATCCCACTCTGAAAGAAGAAGGAATACTTCAATTGCTTTGGGGCCATTACTAATTTTCCTCAGGAGACAGGAATGATTTAACTGATGGGTGAGTCACCAACAGAGCATGGTAGACTCAACCTCTTCTGGGCAATCTTTCTTTATGTATGTGGGAGCACGCTACCTGCAGGAATATTATTTTCTGTTCCCACGTGCAGTAAGCTTGGTAGGGAGCTGAGGGGGGAGGGGAAGACCGTGTGGTTACACGTATGTGCTAGGTGACTGTGCATAGGTGGGCAAGTCTGGATAATTTGGTAGTAAAATATTGATAAGCTCATTTGACCACAGATTGAAAGACACGTTTGTTAATCAGCTTTATCAGTAATGACATTGATATTTTGAATCTCCATATATCCATATCTTGTGCCCCATTTCAGAACTCAAGAGGGGGAGAGAAGAAATGATCCCCTCCTCCGGAACAAACACTGGTCAGCACAGAAAACACTCAGATTATCAAGGGATTAATCACCCCTCTACCACTTCTTTGGTGAAAAAAAAAAAACATGTGCATAAAAAATGTCTGAAAGCATATATGCTTCTCTGTACTTTCTAGTTCTTATTCACACACTTGGGGATATAAATATTTAAATAACAGAATGAAAAAAGCTAGAAAGCATTGTCTCTTGGGATTCATAGTCATATCTAAACAGTCTCTGGATGGGCTTCTTTCATTCGCTATCAATATTCTTGTAATCAGTATGCTTAGAAGAGCTCTGAAGGAAACAGTGGCAAAAAGTTGGGTCACATCTGGTACTAGCAGTAAAGAAAACAGAGGGCAGAAGAATCTCAAGTTCAAGTTTAGTTACATAGTTCTGTTCTGACAAATTAAAATATAACTTAAATAATTATGCATAATGACACCCATCCTGCAACAAAAATGCTTCTTTCTATGGTTTAATAACTTACTTCTATATCTTTACCAATTGGTTTCTCTTCTGTTTCATCCATTTTATATATATCCTCATTTGCAGTATTTTCAGGAGTTGCTGGCAATGATAGTTCAGCTATTTGTGCAAGATTAGAAAGTTTCTCATGAACTGAAATAACCCTAAAAATGACAAACATATGAGTATTTTATTTGAAAAGAAAGGCATTTTTAATTTTTGAACCAATAAAATGTATAAAGAAGGCCCTTATTTATTTAACAGCTAGATTTCTAACATCCCCAGACATTATTCCATCACTCCTTCATTCAAGCAACATGAGCAGAGACACTCCCTAACTCTCACAATGTTCATGGTCTACCTACGTACTCAGGTTGATACATATTACAAAACATCAAGGGCACAATGAGAAAAAGGTACACACCCAAATTATTCCTAAAGGTGAAAAAAAGAGAATAAATATCTACATGGGCAATAAACAAAAGATTTATTCCTAAATAAATCTTAATGCCAGGCTATGTTAGGTTAGCTGACCTGAAGGTATAACAGTAATGACAAGTTGGCAATGACTTGAAAAGGCCAATGGATGAGCTCACAACTCTTCAGAGTACTGTACACATCTGTGTGTGTGTGTGTGTGTGTGTGTGTGTGTGTGTGTGCGCACACAGAATGTGGGTGGGGGAGAGGGAAGAAAAATCAAGAAAGAAGGAAAAGCAAGAACCAAAGAGGAGGTAGAGAACACAGTGGCGGTGATGATGAATATGGAAAACTCCAGGGGCCCTGGACCAGTGAATAGAGGATGCTCTGAGAGCAAAGGTGGACAGAGGAGGGGAGGCTGAAGGAAGTAGGCTTGCAGCTTAATAAGGCAAACAGTGACCTGCGTGGCCCCCGGCGTCCTCTACACCACAGACACAGCAAGAATGTGCATGCATTTGTGATCTGAAGATGAAGACAAATTACTATGGAAACCAATAATCCAGAAAGCAAGAGTACACACAAGAATGTCAATTCTCCAGTCTCCACAGCACTCTCATCTGCAGGAAGGTGTAATAATACTTGATTACCCTAATGATGGTTCTCAACAATAAAAAAGAGTTTTTAAAGTAACTTTAATTATCTATGAAGATTTTCATTTATACAGAATGTTTTATAAACTTTTCTATTAGAAAGGCAAGAATTAAAATATAACACTGTTGTTAAAAGTTTGTTTGAAAAATTTTCCCATTAAAAAAAGGGTCATCTCCAATAATTCTGGAAACGCTGCCTGATACACTGGAAAGGGAACAGAACTAGGACTTCTGGGACTTGGTGAGTTCCACTTGGTTCCATCACACACCAGCCACAGGACCTCAAGTAGGTCACTTAACCTCTCCGACCCTAAGAGTCCATCTACTGCAAAATGAAAATAATAAAATCTACTTTATCTAACTCTTAGGGCTTTTGTGAGGAGAAAATAAGTAACTATGTATTCTTAACCATAAAAAAAACACATAAAGGAAAAATAATACTCTAAAACACCATTCTTCATTCTAATACCTAGAGAAAGAATTCTTATTTCTCTTCCAAAAATAGCATAAGTCTGGGTGTAGCTCAATGGTAGAGTGCTTGCCTGTCAAGCTGGATTGTTTCAGCTCTGAAAAAAAAAATGTTTGAGCCAAACTTCCTAATTTTGTTGCTTAGCTATACTGAAGGTCAGGACCCAGCAGGAAGTAGAAAGATGGATGGCAGGAAGATAAAGGCAGAGACAGTGCACAGAGAACTTGTTCTTGGTCACAACAGCATAATCATCACTGAGAACTACACAGCAACCTTTATGTGAGTTTATTGAAAACACTATTTTTTCTTTGTTGTTGTAAGAAAAACACCACCAATTTTAAAATACTTTTTCTTTATGAGAACTTAAATAGGAGATGGGAAGATGGGCAACAAAACAAGAATATTCTTTGGCCCATTTGTTTTGAGCCTAATTTACTGCTACTTTGCCTGACAAAGGATGGATAAGTCCTATCTTGACCCTCATCAGAACAGAAGGAATACTAGCCTCAGAGAGAGAGGAACAGTCTATTTTCAGAGTTCCAGCAAAGGACAGGTGAGATGAAAGATCATCAGGCACCATCCTGTGTGATGGCCTCAGTGACAGAGGTTTGTACCTATTTTGGCAACCCTACTATTGACCACAAACACACTGAAATTAAGGATATTTTAGAACAAATAAAAAGCCACCTATGAGTTTGATGACTTTCTCCTCTACAGAAATTGTATTTTTATCTGAAAAAAAAAAATCTTACAATGTTCTTGGATTTGTAAGAAGTGCAAAATTTCCTAATTTTGATGCTTAGTAATGCTGGTATTTGACCTGTGCCTAGGTTTTCTGCCATTCTGGAAGAAACAAAGAAAGAAAGGAAAAAATATTTTAAAATTGGTGGTGTTTTTCTCACAACAACAAAGAAAAAAATAGTGTTTTCAATAAACTCACATAAAGGGAGGGAGGGAGGGAAGGAGGAAGGAAGGAAGGAAGGAAGGAAGGAAGGAAGGAAGGAAGGAAGGAAGGAAGGAAGGAAGGAAGGAAATTGAAAGCCTGCCAGTCTTAAAACAACTCTTGTTTTATTCTCTTTCATGGGGAGACCAAGAGGTTCTTCAAAATGAAAACCATGGAGCAGGAACAGGACTCCAGGGAGAGACAGAGAAGCAGCAGTTCTCTGTTCAGCAAGCTCTGGCTTAATGCCTGGCTAGGCACAGAGCTGACCCTGGCAGGCATGGGTACTAGTGTTCTCAGCTTCCCAAAACATGATCATCCTTCATCTGGCTTGAGCCTATCAATAGTGCAAAAGCTAGGCAGAGCAGATAGTATCACTCCCAGCTTGCACTGGAGGAACAGGGGCTGAGGTCACCGAACTTTGAATAACAGAGTTAAAAATAAACTAGCTAAGTAATGAAAACCTTTTTAAGAATTAAGAAACAAAAATGTATTAAAATGGAATAGAAGAAGAGAGAAAGCAAGCACAAAAAATATCAGAGATCATTCCTATTTGATGAAGAAGAATCCATGTGGCTGAAGCATAGATTTTGAACAATATAAAATGGTACTGAGTTTAGAGGGAAATGTGAGATCAGGGAGCTGGTGGGGCTGTAACACAGTTATTTTCTAAACACATCAAAGTTATAGGCAAAATACAGCACAGACAATGTCCTTGTGCTTGGCCATCTCTGAAGTGTCATGAACTGTCGTTCCCCCAAATGCCCAAGGTGTTGTTATTATTAGTTTTGTTTCCATTTTTCTGGTGAGAAAACTGAGGCACAGAGAGGTTAGGTAAGTTGTTTAGGATTGTGCTGGCAGTAAGGGGTACAACTGGCATTTGAACAAACCACTGAAATATAGTACTCCTCAACATAAAAGATTCTCCCAAAAATTTCTTGTGAAAGGTCTTCAATGCTTCGCATTGTACATTACTGAAACAGCCTATACTTAAAGAGAAATATCAGCAAAGAGGATTCAGAGAATTGAACATGATCTGGGTTTACTTGCCTGTTCAGTGGAATCCAGAAAGAGTCAACAAATATGTTGCCACAACTGGAAAGTTTAATATCTGAACTCTTCAAGAGCTTTGTGTTGTATGCACACAATAATAAAACCTGTAAGAAAAATAATATGATACAATGACATCAAAAGCAACATCAGGGGCTGGGGTTGTGGCTTAGCAATAGAGTCCCACCTAGCACATGTGAGGCGCTGGGTTCGATTGTCAGCACCACTTAAAAGTAAATAAATAAAATAAAGGTATTATGTACAACTACAGCTAAAAAAATATTTTTAAAAAGTAACATCAAAGTTATACTTTGCCTCAATAAATTCAGCATCAGCCCTCAAAGTAATGTCACATCACTTTAAAAAGTTTTTCTTTAGAAAAGCAAAAAGAGGATTTTTCCCCAAAATTTAGTTCAGAGAAATGATATGAACAAGAACTGTACACAGGTCATAGATGAAAAAGAATACTATTTGGAATAGTAAATTATTTTTGAAAAGTGACATTTCATACTGTAAGTTTAAATTTCAGCATTTGAAGGCCCGCTGTAGTAATACTACACCAGAACCTGGTGGATCTCCATTTGATTTCTTCTTACTCCTCAGTGTGGACCTATGATGTTCCCCTCCTCTCCTCTCCATTCATTCAACCCACTCACAACTTTCCAGGACCCACCTCTAAGATGAGACTTCTCTTAATTACTCGCATTCTAGTAATTTCTCTGTTGTTTGCATTCTGATAATTTTTAGAGTAAGGCCCATACAATATGGCATGGAGTCATAGAATTTGAGATTCACAGAACCATAGAGATGATCTGGCCAAATTCCCTCATTTTAGATATAATAAAGTTAAAGCCCAAGCCTGGATATCAAAACTGACTAATTAAGCACAATGTTATTTATCTCTGCTTCCTTGAAAAAACAAACTAAAATAAGAGTAAAGGGAATTTTTTTAAGCACCAAGGACAGAAAGAAGAAGAGAGGAGGCGAAACAGACAATGTTAGCAGCATTCTGATGGAAGAAAACACTTGGAAAACTCAGCAGAGAGGAAAAGCTGTGTCTTAAGTGACTTGAGGAATTGCCAACAGGAAGCATGACCTAAAACTGAAAAGGCTCCTGGACTGGAGGTGTAGGCACCTTAGAAGGCAGGAGTGGGTAGGACTGCAAACAGGAGCATTGGACAAATGCTTCCCCGCCCTTCTCAGAGCCCACAGAGCCAGGAGATCCCCCATCCCCTTGCCACCTCTCTCTTGGATGAAATTCTTCCATTTTGCTCTCTGCTGATATTAAGTCATGAGGATCTATGCTCAGGGACATTGGGGCAGGGGTTAGGTGCTGGAGTGAAAATATTGGAATTAATGTATTCCGAATGCACGATATCCCCTTACTCCATCACAGCCTCTTCCCAGAATGTAGGTAACAAAGCAGGTGTCCAAGAAAATTCTCTGTGGGGGAAATTGACCAGTTAAAGAGAAAAGACCCACAGATGCTGACATTTCTGCAAACTTAAGTGAAACTGCTGGCTCCATCTGCAGATATCCTCCAATGAGGCCCATAAATCAGGAAGCCTGACCCCAGACGCTCCTCAGTGCCTCACTTCAAACACCTACAGTCAGTCAAGAGTTCAGAGCAGGAAATGAAAGGCAGATGCCAAAACCAACAGAGGAAAGGAACTGGAAGGATCAGATACAACACAGAGAGCAGAAGAAAGCTTCAATGGAACCGTAATTAGTACCTGCAGGGAAAAGGACAGACCTGCGTCCATGAAGTAGGAACACATGCTATTAAAATAGAACCACTGGAAAACAAGTAAGCACTTTAAAAATTAAAAAATTAACATAACAACTAAATAATCAGTAAAATATTTGAAACATAAACTTGAACCTCATCTCCTCCAAAGTGAAACCTAAATTTGAAATCATAGATAATAGGGGAGAAAAGATTAGCAAACTAAATACTTGGTCCAATAGGTTCAATAGTCAAGAAGACACAGAGACATCAGAGGCAAGGAAATCGTCAAAGAAAAAAATCTCTATGAACTGAAGTACACTACTTTCCAGATTGAAAAGGGCATCCTAAAAATCCAGCAGAATGGATTGAAGACCTAAGTCAAAGCACACTGTGGAATCCCAATACACAGGGAATAGAAGAAAGAGCCGGGAACTTCCAGCATCACATATGAAGACCTAGGATCTCACTGCTGGGCACATTTCTAAAGGAAATAAAATCAGTATGTCAAAGAGATATCTACTCTCTAATACTTACCACAGCAATGTTCACAATAGCCGAGATATGGACACAACCAAGTGTCCATCAAACAGGTGAATGGGTAAAGAAATATATTCATAAGAGAATACAATTCAGCAATAAAAAAACAAAGAATAAAATTCTGTCATTGGTGATAATGTGGATGAACCTGGAGGACAATGTTAAGTGAAACAGGGGGGACAGAGAAAGACAAGGGCTTAATGATGTCATGGGCTTCACAGAGTGAAGATTCCAGAACATAGTACACTCTGTTCAAGTTCTCACTAGTATTATCATCTTGTGAGCCTCATGAGCTTCAACCAGTTATTCAACACCAAACACTACACTGAGGTCCTAAAACGATGAGTAGATGAATGCACAAATACACCCATATTTATATCATCCAATAAATTTCATTCAGTATTCTTCCCAAAATAGGATTTGGTGTCTGAGAAGATCTAGTTCCTCTAAGCCAACATTTTTCAATTTTTTTTCCTGAATTTTATGACAGCAACTATCTTCCATTATGAACAATTCATACATACTTTCTGTTAAGCAAGGGAAAATGTATCCAAACTAAGAGATGGGAACACAGAATATTCTGCATCTTTTCTTGTGGCTTGCAAAAATCACTGTTTAAACTAGAATTTGTTGGAACCTGGCTTCTCATCTATGTTTGACCCCAGTTTGTGCGCTCTTGCTAATTTTCAAACTTGATTATTGAGGGCAAACCTTGCTTATCTAATTATATGCAGATGTAGTCTTTACATTTGACTCTTCCACATTGTTTCTGAAAGCAGCATGCGGACGTCATAGCCCATCCTGCCCTTGCCTGAGATGTACATTGCCGTGGCACGCAACAAATTCATTCCCGGTCACTGCAGGTGAATTTGGGTTGGCATGAAATAACTACACCGAGACAGAGAAAATACCTTTTTCTTGGGATTCTTTAGAGACGGCCCCTCTGCTCCAGCTCCCACAAGGGAGGCAGAAAAAAAGAGAGGGAGGATGTCCTGAAGCCCCTTTTAATTGAGGGGAAGACACTGGAGAAAGTTCCACCCCAATGAGGGGGGTCAGGTTTCAGGAGGTTGAGTCATGATGTCTTATGATCAGCAGATTGACTGACATCTTGGAAGGCCACACCCATCTCAGGTGCTGAGAGGATCATCAGCAGAGGGAGTGAAAAGGACACAGACGTCACCAGCGCAAACAGAGAGGCAACCTCAGCCCGTCCACTCGCGTACTCATGCTCCCGTGGCTGGCGCACCACAGTCCGTGATGTTTTTCTGACCTTATGAAATGGACTTCATGCCCTATTTCTTATTCTTTTAAACTTGTTGCTTAGGTAAACATTCTGTTTCTCAACTAGGTAACCCTTCTTTTTCCTGGCTTTTTTGATAGCAAGTAAATAAATTCTGACTTACGATGAAATTTTATTTTTAAAACATAGATTATGAAGCAAAATATTCAGAATACAATATTTTTTACCTACCGTATGTGAGGCATTCTGATATGTTTTTCCTTGTGTTTCATTTTCTTTATGCTACTCATGAGCCAGTATATTGATTCCTTGAGCTATTAGTCTTTTTGGAACCACAATTTGGAAACTGCTTTAGTAAATTTATCTAAAAGATATTATAGATTCATTGTTCATTATTTTTAAAACATATATGGAATATCTGTCCAGGACAGGCCTCTGTGGGGTGGGAAGGACAGCACACACTGTTCTCCATATCCACTTCTGCATTCACAGGTTGAAAGTATTTAGGGAAAAAAAAATTGTATCCAAACTGAATTTCACAGATTTCATCTTTTCTTGTCATTATTCCCTAAACAACACAGTATAATAACTATTTTTATATCATTTACATTGTATTAGGTATTATAAGTAAACTAGAGGTGATCTAAAATACAGGGAAGAACATAAATAGGTTATATGCCAATGCAACAAAATTTCATGAGAGACTTGCGCATCTGTGGATTTTGATATCCTTAGAGAATCCTAGAACCAATCCCCAGAAGATACTGAGGGATAACTGAATTTTAAAAATTAGGAAATAACTTCAAATAAATCTGGGAAATGATACTTTAAAGTTTCTCTTTTCATCTGTATAAAAAGAAATATATAATTGGCTGAGAGTTAGTAGCAGGTTTCCAGCCTAAGGAAGCAGGATGAAGGGGCCAGTGTGAGAAGAGAGAGAGGCCCAGGAGGCCTTAGGATTTGACAGAGGTCATATGAGTCAGGAGCTGCAGGAGCTACCAGAGGCACAGCTAGAGGGGACAACACTGGTGCTCTGGGAAGTGCAATAGAAGACCAATACGGATGGAGAAAAGCAAATAAAAATGCTGAACAGGGGAAAAGTATATGGCAAACATCTTATGGGAAAAAGCCTGAGGCTCTTCTTAGAAAAAGTAGCAATCAAAGGAATTCTATAGTGGAAGGTTCCCCTGCAAAAGGCTATATTGACCAACTGTTCCATTTTTAAAAGCTTGACCCATTTTCAAGAATCTCCTAGAATCTTAACCACTATTCAATTGCCAATAGTTCAGGGACTGACACTTGCTGCTGTTTAAGTTGAAATGGTCTGGTTAAACTTTATATCTAAGCAGAAGACTTAGCTTTGTCATTATATTACATACCATAGGTTCTCCTTCCTTTGGAGGTCTTTCCAGGGGAGGAATGTACCACTGAAAGCAAAGTTCTTTGTTTACAGTTGGAACTACCATTTCTGATGACGTAACGTCCACAGAAGATGTACTGGAAAGAAGTTTTGAAGAAAAGATAGACTGCAGGGAACTGTCATGATATATCTAGGGAACAACAACGACAACAACAAAATTCATGTTAGTTTAACTGCTTATAGTGAATTCATTCAATATTTAAAGAAAATTAATTGATCGTATTGGAAAATTCTGAGAATTTTCTCATCTTGTTTTACAAAGGTAATCTTTAAACTATCTCTAGATCACTATAGATTCTGCTATAATAAAAATATGCTTTAAAACCCAGCAGACTTGACAAATTTCTTCCACTTAGTGAATTTTGAGAGGAATGATCTGGAGGGGAAAATACCCATGCCACCTTCTCAAGTTCATCACTGTTTCTAAGAAACATCTTCTATATTGTCTTTGGTTTATTCATTGGTGAATACACTGAGAGTGTGGCTATAATTTATTATCTATTTTCCAGTCACAGTGCCATATACAAAACAAGACACAATTTTTGCTCTGAAAGGTGAAAACTCATGGCCCTCATTCCCTCTTTCAATGAATGTAGCTGATTTATAAGTTCAAGTCTTTGGTGAATCTGGGCCCAAATTCTTTTATAGAAATTGGTCATTAAGTCAAGAGTCTTCAAGAAATCTCAGTGTGTAGAATGCAAATTCATAAATTATTTAATTGTCCAAGGCAGCTAAGAAAACAAAGCATGGTGGCTGTGTATCAACAAAAAGACAGGCTAGCCAGAGAGATAATAACAGTGCTAACAGTATCTTCAGTATAAAAAGGACCAACAATGGAGGGAAAACCATTTTCAAGATCGACTTCATGTCATTCCCAGGATCACAGCACAGTAGCTGAGAAGCAATGCCTCCGTTGCCCTATTTCTGACATCAAAGGTTTGAGGACTGAGTGGAACATGTCAGTGCCAGAAACAAATGCTTGGTGTTTCTATAAGGTTTTGTCCTTCCCATTATTTCTTAACCTATTCAGGATACAATGCAAGTCCTCAAAATAAAATAAAAAGAGAAAGACAGTGACCTTTCAAGTTGCCTACTGATAAAAGAAAAAAGATGTTTTGACTGCAAGGTAATATTAAGTGTGAAAACTTTTCAAAAATGTCTACAGGCTATCATAAAAGCTATGATACTTTAAAGCATAACCAACATTAAAAAATAAGCAAGATTGTGAGGGTTAAATAGACCCTCAAAGTTGCATAATTAAGACTAATGCCATGTCAGACAATTCACAAAAACAAAACAAAAGAAACAAACAAACAAAACAGGTAAATAATTCAAAAAAATAATTTCTCCCATTTTCCCATAACTGAGTAACTCTCAGAGATTCTGACAATGATTTGAGCAAATAATTCATATTTCATCACTAGCTAAGTATAAAAGAATAAGAACCAAATACCTTTACTTTGATATATGCAGTATCTTGTACCATGATGGGCTAATAACAGGAAATTGTAATAGAAGTCAATATCAAAACAGGTATATAGGTTTCCATTATCTTTAAAGTACTGTAATATCTTATATAATTAATGTGATTGATTATATAAGCCAATTGAAGACTTATACACTAAGTACTTTTTATATGCTTTCTCTGTTCTTTGAAAAGAATGAAAGGACGGACCTACCTAGTGAACCCTAGGTTGCCACAGTCCTATAAACTACGAACTGCTTTGCACTAGTCATATATTTGACCTTGTACAGACTGTTGCTGGCACACATAGCATTAGCATAAGTAGCTCAGTATCATGTACAGTTCTAAACAGGTCTTTTTAGTGGAATTTTCAATGAAATTGGCTTGGCTTTGTTTTCCCCTCACAAAGCTCCAATAGACATCACGACATGGAGATTCACACAACTGATGAGCACAACACATAGCAATGATTGTTTGGGAAAAGGCATCTACTTCTTGCAAGAAAAGCAGGTTGAAGTATCAAATTGTGGGAAGAGTTTGATTGAAATAGCCTCGTGAGTGATTAAAGCCTCAAAAATGTTATTATAAAAATCAGCCAAGCTTGGCATTCATATAAAAAAAAATCCAAAAAGGCTTTATGCTCGTTAGCTGTCTACCCTAGTGAAACAAACACATGATTAGGTACCTCGCACCTGTCAGGCAAGTGACAGTGATCTCTAGAGCTGATTATCCTGGGAGAGTGTTACACTAATTATATCAAAAAAGAGCAAACAGGGTGAACACTCTTTGATAACACTGTTGCCATTAGAAATGTCTCATGTATTTACAAGATATTCAAAGTCGTACCTTTGGAGCATCATCCTTGGGAACCGGGTAATAGTAAGTTGCCCTTAATGCTAAAATACCTTGCAGAGCTCCTTTCAGAGCACATATGAAGAAGTCACACATATTAGTTTCCAAAGTTTTCTTCAATAACCACAAGAACAGATCCATTAAAACTACTTTCATAGCCTTCCCTATTCTCTGTCCCCTACTTTAAAACAACAGAGGTGTCTGGGAAATATCGCAGCAATCCTCAAAGAGAACCTCAGTTCCCGGGGAAGGGGATGTGGGTTCAGAATGGGAATCTGGTGTTACATAGATGGAAACAATTTCATCCCACATCCACTGATTCCTTCCTTTTGGGTGGGGTGGGGGTAGAGACATCAACATTAGATTCCCAGCCTGTCTACTTCCTCACTCACTCCTCTCCCTAGGGGATATTTATTTGATTGGTAATTTAGGAAAAGTGAATCTTTACTGGGAGTGAACACTCTCTGTTCCTTCATACAACAGATTTTTGAGGGGCCTGTGTCCACACGAAATGGCCTATAATCACCCAATAATATATGACTGGATGGATAAATCTTCCTACTTTGGTATTCATTACTTGGAAGTAATGAATTCACCAGTAGTATATAAACTTCATCCTATAATGTCAACTTCATGACCATAAGGTAGGTATTTTTAAGTCTTGATCCATCTTATTCTTTTCTCTTATTTGTCAAATGATTTAGAATCTGGGCAAGAAGGTGGGTGCTGAGTATCAAGCATGGCACAAAAGTCTAGAATCCAGGAAGGACAGGAAAGTCCTTTGGAAAATCTTCCCATGTGATCCCAAGACATTGCTCTGGGGACAACTCCATAATCCCTTGGGAATCACTTCTTTAACTGAATTCTTAAAAATTCCTTAAAGAGTTTTACCACAACTTTCTTCAACTCACAACTTATTAACTAAATCATCTGACTCTCTTGAGTAGAAGGGCAGGAATGACCAAAAGAATGATTTTTAAAACTTTTTATTATTATCTACCCAAAACGTAAGGTTGCTATATTGTAGTAGAATAAAATGAACGAAGGCTCTCACTCTGGAATGAGCCAAATTTTTCAGATCACTGCTCCGGGACAGTTTGCATCAGAAACATAGACATGTCTGGTATAGGAAAGTCTATAATTGTAAACATAAAGAGTTAGGTGGGGGCTGGGGTTCTGGCTCAGTGGTATAGCACTTGCCTAACATGTATGAGGCACTGGGTTTGATTCTCAGCACCACATATAAATAAACAGATAAAATAAAGGTCCATGGACAACTAAAAGCATGTTTTTGGTTTTTTTTTTTTTTAAAGAGCTAGATGGTGAAAGTTGAAGTAGAAAGAGTTCGAAATAAAGAAGAATTTTTCTGGTTTTGAAAGTATTCTGCAAAAGTAAATCAATTTGTTCATTTTACAAATATGTAATAGAAATGTCATGTCCACTTGGGTTTTTCTGCTTGAATCTCAAACTGAGTCTACAAAGCAGAACTTTGTAGAACTTTGCTGGTCATCCTGCCTCCCTCAGAGCTACTGATGGTGTCGTCATGTTCCAGTGAGCAGAAGTTCTAATGGCAGAATAATTTCTGCCAGTCCATCTTATTTGCTTTCCATATCCAAAGGCTCATCAAATTGTTGTGGAGGTGGTTTCCAACTTTACTGAAACAATTGTCTTTTATAGCTATCTTTTCCTTTCCATTGTGATCACAAGCTTCATTTCTCTATCATCTCTTTCTTAGATGAGTCCTTTTCCTCTATTCTTTGCCTCCTATATACTAACATGTTTTAATTTTCACATTCTTTCTGACACTTTTTTCCTAAAAAAAAAAAAGCATCTCTGAAATAACTTAATTTTTTTTGGTCTAATTTTATGTCTTTCTCTTCTCCCATATCAAGACTATGTACAGGGACTATGTCTTCTCCATCCTTTGTTTATATCAACTACGATTTGCTCTGGTGTATTGTATTATGTTTGTTGAATACTAAATTTTAGGCACATATTCCTATTTTTAAACACAACCCTTTACTTTTTTAGCCTCTGATATTCCAGCAATTTTGATTGCTTATTCAAATATTCAAATCACTATTATTTAAGACCCTAGGTGTGTCAATTAAAAAAACTTCACTCATATTCCCCTTTTTATATCTTTTCAACAGGTTGGTTGTTTTTGTTTTGCTTTTGTGGTACTGGGGATTGAACCCAGGGTCTCATGCATACTAGTCAGGTGATCTACCACCGAGCTAATTTAATAACTTTCCAAAGGTAAAAAAATCTTCTTTTACCTTATTTAAAATTTCTACCTCTATTTTCTATTTGCATTCACAACTGTAAAAAGTACACACCCTGAATTTTTATTATATATTTAAAACAAAGGTACAGAAATGAAGTATAAATTAGAAACTTTGACTAGAGAGGGGTGATATTGAAATTTGTGTCACTTCTTGGCAAAATGGCTGCCTGAGAGATGTTTTGTGCAGGAATGTAGAAAAGTCTGAGAGAAATTCAAGGTTTATGAAAACAAGAAGACAGAACATTTGAAATGTGAACTGTCCTGAAAATCTAGCCTGTATGTTTCACCTACCTAAATAGTAAAAGAAAAATGAGCATTCCCTAAAACTCTGAGGGAAATGGAGATCTCTGTGCCAATACAGGGGTTCATGCACTTCCTTCAGACTTGTGAGGACGAATTCTAAGAAGTTTTAAATACCGTAGAGATTTAATGTTTTAACAACTTACCTTGGCTATTGTGTCATATAGGACTCTCTCTGCAAGATGTGGTTTTTCCAATCCTAGAAAAAGTTCTTTTGGGAATTCATCAATACAAGACGACGAATATAGCTGTAAGTGCTTTTTAAGAAAAAAATGCATTTCTTTTTCACGTAAAATCAGTTCGGAGTTGTAAAGGGATGTGAGAAGCGTATCATCTGGCAAGGAAATTCCAGATACTGGCTTTGCAGATGCTTAAGGAAGAAAAATACTTGAATTAGACTCCCGCTAGGTAACAGAATGTCTTGATGTTGCTGGTTTGTGTGCTAACCACTGCTCTGTATATCTCTGACAGTCAGGGACCATCAAGGTGACAAAAAGGCAGATAGATGCCTTCCCAAGGCCCTAACTCTTAGTCTATTACCCATTGAAAGTATTATATGGGTTTCCCCTACCCTACCCATTCTCCCAAGCAATCTATTGACCACAGAGACAAGGTGCCTCATAAAAGCCAGGGTGCCTTTGCCACAATGTCTCCAAGAATAGATTAGATGTGAGAATGAAACTGTTGGGAGCCCCCCAAAAGGACAGAGGTCAAGCAACCTCCTGGGCCCTTTACCTGCTATTGATTGAAAGTGCCCTATAGGATTTCATTCGCCCACACACTTTGCTCCCTCAGCAGCTGCAACAGCCTCAAACCAGTATGTTTGCACAAGAAAAAGAACATCTTCTGACACTGCACCCATAACCAGTGGAGAAACTCCCAGGATATGGCCCACCCTGCAACCCCACACAAGAATGAAAGCTTGCCCCATTTCTTATGTCCAGGGACCAGCCTGGTAGTGCTGTTCCCTTTCTCCTCCAGGTGAACCCCCACCCCAGTTAAAGCCTGGGCCGCTTGTTCCACTCACTTGGCTTGGTTTCATTTCTATTATCACCAAATCAGAAACTCTCCTCTCAGGCATCATCCCCACGCCAGCGAGGCACTGCCAATCATCTTCCTGATTTTAGAGCTAATCCACTAATGGAGTTACTTTTTTTGTCAAAGGCAGGAAAGAAAATTTCAGAGGCACATGGGATATCACTTCCAGTGTTGAGTAATAATAATAGTACCATGTATTCTGTCTACCTGTCTTTTGGGGGATTCCCCCCAAACAGACCCCAAAGCAAGATTTTAGGTTCAGGTGATTTATTTGAAAAGTGATCTCAAGGAGCATAAGTGGAGGAATGGGCAAACTGGGTCAGGGGGAACCATGAGCTAATAAAGGTGAGTAAATGAATGGGCTACAGCTATGGGCAACGAGGATTCGATCCTCCTGAGACCTCTTGAAAAACCAAGGAGATTTAGTCCCAGTAAGAGACAGAAGCCCAACTGTTTGTCTAGCCATTCCCGACCTCATTAGTTGAAAGTTATCCTAGGTATGTGGACTGCCTGACACCTCCAAGCTGTCCTGGAGTTTCCAAGAAAACCCAGTGCAGAAGCAGTGAGGGTGTTTGACATGGGACATGTCCACAGGTGAATCAGAGGCTAGCTAGGTTGCTGCAGGGCAGGGTGTCACCAGAGCTGGCTGTACTGCCTGGTGTCCACCTCCTTCCTCTCTGTACTTCCACTGCTCTAGGCCCCATCATGATGAAATTTTTAGCCCTGACACCTTTCTGAGCACTTGCTTATCCCACTGCTAACTCCTGATACCTGAGTCGGTCACTCTGTAATTCAGCCTATTTTCCCTGCTGACTTCCCCACTGCTGGACCTTAGAGTGGGTCAAACTGTCTTTTCTGTTTGTGCTCAGCAACACTGTGTCACTGACGCCATAGGCACAGATAATCCATGATAATGTACATTCTTACAAAACCACAAGAGGGACTGATAGGAAGCAGACTTTACCAGTCTTTCTAGATATTCTGTAAACAGTCATTTAAAAAAGAAAACTCAACAAGAACAGCAACGCTCCACAGGGTTAAATAGCCCATCTTAAGCTATGCATTTCTTCTCTTTTTCATACTGGATACTGGAATACTGGTTTCTCTAAAGGCAAACTTTTATCCTATTTATTTCATAAGTTGTCACATTGTGATCACTGTTTCCAAACCATCTTGAGCCATGGACCAACCACTCTAGCATTCTTGGAAAGCATCAGGATGTTTCTATATCATAGTGAAATAAAATATATAAAATTTCTAAGGAAACCAATTACATTGAAATACTTTCTACCGAAAGGCCCATGAATTCCAGATTAAGTACCCCTGAAATTTTTATCTTCTGACAAGAGATTACTCGTGCCAGGTAGCCAGGCATGGTGATACATGCTTATAATCTCAGCTACTCAGGAGGGGAGGCTGAGGTGGGAGGATCTCAAGTTCAATGCAGTCCTGACAGGAAGGAAGGAAGGAAGGAAGGAAGGAAGGAAGGAAGGAAGGAAGGGAGGGAGGGAGGGAGGGAGGAAGGGAGGAAGGGAGGAGGAATTTCATAGTTCTAAATAACAAATAGGACCTAAATAGGAACCAGAAAGGAATATGTTCTTTTTTAACACATTGAAACCTACCTAGCAATTTGTTCATGTTATTGATTCTTTGTAGATGTATATAGTAGCGCAGGAGAAGGACCCATGTAATTTCTACTTTGGTCTGAATCTTTGTTCTAGCATCTGTGTTGTCAGAGATGTCATTATTTTGGTGCAAAACTGCACAGCAATTCTGGAAGGCAACTTCATAGTTATCTGAAAGTAAAAAAAAATTTTTAAAATAATACAATGTTATACTTTTCTTGAAAACAACCATATGCAGAAAAAAATGCAGAACTTATAAGGGAAGGACTGACACATGAGCATATGTTCAATGAAGAAACTTTTGTGTCTCAAAGATTTCACATACAATGTTAACTGACAAATCACAGACTGAGAAAAGATAATAAGAACACATATGAATTATTTGTCTCTATATCAAAATATCTAAGAAAAATGTTCAGTAATCAAATTTCAATAGGCTAGTCTCTCTCTCTCTCTCTCTCTCTCTCTCATACACACACACACACACACACACACACACACACACATTTAACAAGTAATTCATAGAAAAATAAACCCAAATGACAAAATAATTTAGCCTCACTAAAAATCAAGGTCATGCAAATTAGGATGAAATGCCATTTCACATAGACATTAAAATATGAAAATAATAATATTAGTTATAATTTGAAGAAACTAGAATATTCAGATACAATTATGATTGCAGCCTTTGGGGAAAACAATTTGGTAGGCTCTCATAAAACTTAAAACACATATATGTACAAAGTCTTGCTCAAATATTGCCGCAGCCCAGCTGGCTGGGCAAAATAGCTGGGGGGGGTGACGAGCAACTTGTGTAGATTGATACAGCAGGAGTAGGAGCCGTTTATTGTAGGACAGGAGGGGTATATATACATTCCACACAGCTTATCTTAATTAACATAAACTAGATACAGCAGTCAACCAATAAGGAATTTCCAACTTAATGGCTCACTGGCGTTACTTCACAAACCACTCCCTCTGGCAAAATGCCAGGCGCCATCCTGACTTGTTTACAGACCCTAACAGAAGATGTTTATGGGAGTTTTATAGTTTCAAACAACTCAAGTCAATTCATTTGATTTCATTTATGAGGAGGAATGAATCAGATCTATAAGGAAGAAAATAGAAGAGTAGAGTCTCATTTCAAATCCCAGCAGTATTTCTCAGCAAAATATGAACTTGAATCTCTCTGTGCTTTGGTCCTCTCTGAGCTTTTGATTTTTCTGAGTCTATTCTTTAAAATGGGCATGTTGCAAGTGGTTATAGAGAGAATTTGAAGACATACAATGAGTTAAAAAAAACAGGTCCCAGAGACATTTAAAATATGATACCATTTACTGAATTTTTTCCCTCTCTTGCTCTGTAAATATGTATAGCTCACAGTTGTCCTTTACCATTTAAATGTGGATATTATGTATCCTATAATGTATTGTTAATTTTATCTTTTGGGGACTTTTTTGGGAGAGAAATTGCATGCATTTATCTTTTTCCATTAAAATTTATTCAGGATCATGAATATAGCTATAATTCATTGACAATTTTTCATTACCATATATTATTCCTTTAAATGAATATATTGTAATTTATTTATCTATTCTAATGTTGATGTACATAGGGGTTCTTTCTGAATTTTTTTTTGTTTTTGTCTTTGTTATTATGAACAAGGCTGCTATGAATATGTGAGTACATATTATCTAAGTACACAAATTACCTTAAAGTGGAAGTAATGAGGTAGTTCTTTTTCAGGTGTTTTTTTAATCAATCTTGGCTTTTGCTTTTCTATATAAAGTTTAGTATAAGATTGTTAAATTACACAAAATAAAACTTGATGAATTGTTACTGCAACTACATTTTTTAAAAATATTTTTTAGTTGTAGATGGACACAATACCTTTATTTTATTTATTTATTTTTATGTGGTGCTGAGGAGGGTACCCAGTGCCTCACATGTGCCAGGGAAGGGCTCTACCACTGAGCTACAACCCCAGCTCCAAAACTAAATTGTTTATAAATCATTTTTAGAAAACGTACTTGGCATGTTACCAATATTGAGTGTTCTTATATACCTTTGTTTTCTGAATTTTTTTCAACAAAATTTTGTAATTTTTTGTTGTATAACTTTTGTTAGATTTATCTTTTGATGTTTTACATATTTTATAGTGAATATAATATCTTTTTTAAATGTATTGCCTGTTTAAAATTTATAGAAATAAAATTTTACACCGATTGATTCTTACTGTCTGTAGTTTTGGGGAATTAGCTGTGTCAATATGTCATAGCTAATGACAGATTTTTTTCTTGCCTATTACTTATTTTGTAAAATTTCTTTTCCCTTTAATACTGTGCAAGGCAGGAATTCCAGAACAATTTTGAACCAAAGTGGTGATAATATTTTTTGCTCCTGCTTTTAAAGGGGACAGTGTTCGCATTTGAATATTGAGTATAAATGCAGTAGGTTTTTTCCTCATTTATAACTTTTTCAAATTAAGTAAATTTACTTTAATTCCTAGTTTTAGACTCATGAATGATTGAATTTTATTAAATTTTTGTGCATTTATTTGAGAGGATGAATATTTTTCTCTTCTAATCAGTTAATGTAGTGATTTAGTTTAATAGATCTTCTAATACTAAATCATATTTGCATTTCTGAAAGTAATCCAATTTGACATGTTGTATCTTTTAATGAGCTGCTTATTTTCACCATACATTTACATTATCAAAACTGAAATTCCTGCGAGGTGCGGTGGCACATGCCTGTAATCCCAGCAGTTTGGGAGGCTGAGGCAGGAAGATCGAGAGTTCAAAGCCAACCCCAGCAAAAGCAAGGTGCTAGGCAACTCAGTGAGACCCTGTCTCTAAATAAAATACAAAATAGGACTGGGTATGTGATATTTCCTGCACAACCACTCTTTTGACTTCAAAATTTTTATACTTACAGCACCAAATTTAGTACCCCTATTTTTATATATCAACATTGTTCTAAAAGCTCTCTTTCTAGTTCCACCAAATATAAATAATCTCTTGATGTCATACTTTGTGATCTAAAAGTATCTACTCCCTTCCTTTTCCTTGCTAGCCTGTTTTCAAAGTTGATAACATTGAAGATCTGTTCTGTCTCCATAAAGAATCCTTCCTTATTTTACCTCTAAGTTGAAAATCAATAAATACTTAAAATTATTATAACTTCATAAGGATTGTTGACTTCCTTAAGACAAAATTTCTTTCACGAAGGGTAAATGCTGCAATCTTGTGACCCACAAAGGATGAATTTCTTAGCATAAAGATCAAATCGATTGTTTTTACTCATACCAGTCTCAAAATCATGTCATATTCTAATTCACTTCATGTTTGGGCCATGGATTCTTAAAGAACATTCTCCATTATAATTTCTGGATGTCTTTTTTACTCCCTTGTGGAGGAAAGTAATATTGTATTCTTTACCATATTCTTAATATGATAATATCTAGCTTTTTAGTTATTTTTTCTGCTGCCTCAAATCCATCCATGCTGCTTCAAGACATTCCTGACCTCACAAACTTGCCAACCTACTTTGTGCAGATGTATTTCCAGTTTGCTGCACAGTTGGAAGCCCTGAGGTCCTGCCTTTCCTTCCCTCCCGCCCTCCTTCCTGTTGCTTCCTTTCTTCATGTGCAACTTTGTACACTGGGGGTGCATTCTCAAGTATGTGCACCCATAAATGTGCACCAAAAGTAAACGATTTGCATTCTTACAAAACCCTCATACTTGACTCAAGATTTAGTTAAATATATGATTTCACTAGAAACTCATCTTCCCCTAAAACTTCAAGGACCTTGCTCTCCTGCTTTCTAGCACCAATCATTGATGGCAAGAAGCCTGATGCCAACAAATGCTCATTCCTTTCCAGTGGACCTGAATTTCCTCCCTCTGGAATATATTCCATCAACTCTTCTTATTATTTGTGGTGATTTAATATTTCATTTGGAGTCCAGGTCTAGGTTCTTTCTTATTTATGCTGCTTTGAAAATGGTAAGACCTTTCAACTTGAAGAATCATTTCTCCCTTTAGTCTTGGCAAGGACTGTGATGACTGCTTCCTAACTTCTCCCGTGCCTATATCATGAATGCCTATTAATTAAATGTTGAAACGTCTTTTTATTGAGTTTCTCTCAGTCTCTTCCCCTCCCCTCCCCAGTCCCCCACTTCTCTGATCCTATGTTAAGTGGGCACTTGATTTATGATGGACATAACCTTTAGTGATGTAAAGAAAGGAGTTCATTTCAATATAGGGTTTTGGGTTTAAAAAAAATACCTTGGAGAGTTTCTGAGCTACATACTAAAATATGCACACCCCATGACCAGGAATCCCACTCCTTGGCATGTACATAAAAATGCACACATCTGTGTTTCCCGTGTCCTGTACGAGTATGTTCATAGAGGCATTATTCATTACAGCCCCAAATGTGCAGCAATATTAGGATGGATAATAAGCTGTATATTACATCCACAAAGAGGATAATCTTACAAACAAAACACCGAACAAAAATAGCCAAACAATAGAATATGGACTGTACTATTTCATTTTTACAAAATTCATAAATTGGCCAAACTAATCTGCCTGTCAGAAATCAGAAGAAAGCGAGGTTGCTAGAGGCCAGAGAGGGGCATGGTATAGACCTCCTGGATGTTGGTCTTGTTCTATTTATGGATCCAGGGTTGGTTTGACGGGCATTTCCTTGGAAATTGTTCATGAAATTTTTATCTGCATGATTTGTGTTCCTTTCTGTATTTATATTAAAAGAGTGAAACATTTATTTTTAAAAAAAAAACCACTAGTTTGTGGTGACTTCTAGTTTGAAAATGTTCATGTAATAATGGCAAAACCTCTTTTCCTCCTGGAAATCACTCCTAAACAACAAAGAAAATAAGTAACAAAAACAGAAATTCTACTTTCAGTAAAATCAGGGAAGAGCTAAAATCCTAAACCACAAAATGTTTGGAGCCATGCCCAAAGTCGTTGTCCTCGAGAGTAAAAAGGAGGAGGCGGATGACAAAAGAGAGGTGTTCATCTCAGAAAGAAACAGCAGAGTATACTTGATGATGACCTGCACATTTTTTAATATTATTATGCAGCCAACAAGCTGGAATCAACTGCTCACAGTTTAAAGAAAAAGGAAATAAACATTATAAATGTAACATATGTAATAATCCAAAAAAATTATTTGTTACAGCTTTTCAAATAATGGAAAAGCCAGTGGAGTATCATGTAGAGTAAGTTAGAGAAATTCCCTCAGCTAGAGAAATTCCCTCAAAAACCTAGATACTAATAAAACATTGTACCCGTGGTGTTGCCAAATGTTCATCCTGAGGTCTAAGACCTATGTGTTCTGGGTGCAGTAATCACCACCAGGTCAAAATCCAAAGAACTCACAGCACTTTCCAATAATAAAAACACCTGGATTAAAGATGTTGTTGCAGACTCAGGACTCAGTTCATAATTTGTCTGCAGAATTATACTTTGCCTTACAAATGGCTCAAATTTACAGATGTGGCTGGACTTAAAAGTTTTTCTCATATATGTCTAAAGTATTAGCACCAACTATCCCAAGAGGACCTCCTTTCATGTGAATGATCCACGATAATGCAAAAAAAAAAATACTCAACATGCTGAAGAGTTTTTCTGAATTTAGTGGTTTACCCTGGAACAATTGTGCTGCCATTTGCACTGAGGGCAAAGGCAGACATTAGTCATACTAGTAACTTGGCAGGAACCTCGGGAGGTGGTAGCGCCTAATTGTACTAGTGATCTTGGCATTCTTCATGTCAAATGAATAAATTAATTAAAATGCTAGTTTCACTTAAGAATACTACTGATGAAGCAGTGAAAGTTATTAACTATCCACACTGCTGATGTTGTTTGTGATAAATGGGACGTGCATACAAAGCACTTCTGTGGCATACTGAAATATAAAGGCTGTCTCCAGGAAAAGCACTTAGTGACTGCTGGAGGTGAAATCTGAATGCGTTCCTTCTTTCCCTCACAAAATGCCATTTTGACTTGAAAGAATAACTGACAAGACAAACTAAGTGCTTTAAGACTTAGGTGGGGGGCAAACATTTTCTCAAAAATGAAAGAAGCAAGCATGACTTGAAGGAAAATAATGAACGATGTTTGCTACCAATGATAAAATTCAAGTTTTCAAGTGGAAAGTTTGAATTTTGGAAAACTTATATTTACTACCATGAATTTTCCAGTACTTAGACTTTTCTGATTGGAATGATGGTGATATTCAATTTTTTTTGAGTTTTAAATATTGCCCAAGGAAATGTACTGACATTTAGAAGTTCCACATAACTCAAGGAACCAAAAATTTCCAAATGTCTAATATATAATGTTACAAAATAATGTATGAGTAAAAGAGTTACTCAAACTTCAAAGATAGACTAAAGTATTTTTTTACAAAAACTTCACTAATATGGTTTCAGAGTCTACACTTGCGTTTAAGAAACTAACTCTGATGGAGATCTAATATGGTCTCCAAAAAGAATATCCATCATCATGTAAAGAGGCTTTTGAAATGCTTCTCATTTCTAACTACATACTGTGTGCAGCTGGATTTTCTTTACTTATTTCAGCCAAAATTATATGGCAACAGAGTGACTACAGAAGTAGGTATAGGAGTTCAACTACCTTTTATTTAGCGAGACATTACAGAGATTTGTAATGTGCTAACTTATAATAGGTTTATTATGATTTATTTTAACTTAATTAACTTTATTTTTCAGTTTTAATTTCTAATATGACATTATCTTTTCCACAGTAATAGATCTGTCTAAAATTTTCACCATTACTTAGGTAAATTATGTTTTCTAGAAAGTTATAAATTTTATAGCTTTTCTAATTTACTTGCTTAGAGTTGTGCAAGAATCCCTAATATTTTAATGTGTCAATATCAGGGACTACTTTATTAATATTTATCATTTGTGAGGGGTTTTTGCTATAATTAATTTTTCTCAAAGAGGTGACAAATATTTTAATATTTTCCCCCATTACAACTTTTGAGTTTTGTTTCCTAATGTCCCTCTCTTCAAAGAAACATATAAAACATACATACTTACATATAACATATATACATACATTGTAAAATTATACAAAATAATAACATCAAGTATTCCATTTCTCCCATATTAATAAATTAAAATTGATTGAAATCACCTGTTATGAGAAAAATACTGTTGAGTTTTATAACAAAAGAAAATCCAACTTTATATTCTATAAAATAAACATGTAAACTAAAATTATTTAGAACAGTTGAAAATAAAAGGATGGGAGTATGTATGATAGAAAAATGTAAACCAAAAGAAAGAAGTATTTATGAACCTAGTTATCAAAGTAAAATTCTACCCCCAAAGTAAAACAAAGATAGGACATTTATAATGCTACCGGGTGCAATTGACAATAAAGATATAATTTTCAGGATGCACCTCACGCAATAGAGTATCAACAGTAAGAAAACAAAAACTAAAGCTATAGGAGAAGCCAGAGAATTATATTCATAGTAGAAGAACTTTACTTTCTCCAGAGAGTGTCAAACTATATAACCCATGGGTTAAATCTAGACCATGCATGTTCTTGTAAGACCCATGAGCTAAGAATAGTTTACATATTTTTTAATGGTTGAAAAATATGTAAATAAGTAATACTATTTTGTGATACATGAAATTCATATGCCAGTGTCCACAAGTAAAGTCTTAATGGAATGCAGCTACACTCATTCATTATGTTTTATCTAGGGCTCCTCTCAGGCTACACAGAGCTGATCACTTGCAACAGAGAACAAAACGCTAAAATATTTACCACATGATCCTTTATGGAAAACAGCTTCTGATTCAAACCATGTTCATGAAAGACCAAGTGAAGAATATTATTTAAGGATAATCAAATAAATATGGTTACATAAATAACTTTTGTACATTAAAATAACATCTAATAGAAATGTAATAAAAAATTGACACCACTAATAAAAAGATAAAATATCTAAAAACAAACCTAACATGAAAATATAAGATCTATTTCAAGAAAATGTTAAAATACTACTGAAAATTTGAATTAAAAAATATAAAGGATACATAATACTTTGTTAAGATAATTCAATAAAATAAAATATAAGCTATTTATAGGTTAATATCTAAATGTAATACAACTCTACAACTCCAATAAAAATATAAGAAGATTTTTTTTTAATTTATTTTTTTAATGTTGGTTGTTCAAAACATTACATAGTTCTTGATGTATCATATTTCACATTTTGATTCAAGCGGGTTATGAGCTCCCATTTTACCCCGTATACAGCTTGCAGAATCACATCAGTTACACTTCATTGCTTTACATATTGATAAACTCATGTCTGTTGTATTCTGCTGCTTTTCCTATCCTCTACTATCCCCCCTCCCCTCCCCTCCCCTCCCCTCTTCTCTCTCTACCCCCACTACTGTAATTCATTCCTCCCCCTTGTACTGTTTTTCCCTTTCCCCTCACTTCCTCTTGTATGTAATTTTGTATAACCCTGAGGGTCTCCTTCCATTTCCATGCAATTTCCCTTCTCTCTCCCTTTCCCTCCCACCTCTCATCCTTGTTTAATGTTGGTCTTCTTCTCCTGCTCTTCTTCCCTAGTCTGTTCTTAGTTACTCTCCTTATATCAAAGGAGACATTTGGCATTTGTTTTTTAGGGCTTGGCTAGCTTCGCTTAGCATAATCTGCTCTAATGCCATCCATTTCCCACCAAATTCTATGATTTTGTCATTTTTTACTGCAGAGTAATACTCCATTGTGTATAAATGCCACATTTTTTTTATCCATTCATCTATTGAAGGGCATCTAGGTTGATTCCACAGTCTTGCTATTGTGAATTGTGCTGCAATGAACATCGATGTAGCAGTGTCCCTGTAGCATGCTCTTTTTAGGTCTTTAGGGAATAGACCGAGAAGGGGAACGGCTGGGTCAAATGGTGGTTCCATTCCCAGCTTTCCAAGAAATCTCTATACTGCTTTCCAAATTGGCTGCACCAATATGCAGTCCCACCAACAATGTACAAGTGTACCCTTTTCCCCACAACCTCGCCAGCACTTATTGTTGTTCGACTTCATAATGGCTGCCAATCTTACTGGAGTGAGATGATATCTTAGGGTGGTTTTGATTTGCATTTCTCTGACTGCTAGAGATGGTGAGCATTTTTTCATGTATTTATTGATTGATTGTATGTCCTCCTCTGAGAAGTGTCTATTCAAGTCCTTGGCCCATTTGTTGATTGGGTTATTTGTTATCTTATTGTCTAATTTTCTGAGTTCTTTATATATTCTGGATATTAGGGCTCTATCTGAAGTGTGAGGAGTAAAGATTTGTTCCCATGATGTAGGCTCCCTATTTACCTCTCTTATTGTTTCTTTTGCTGAGAAAAAACTTTTTAGTTTGAGTAAGTCCCATTTGTTGATTCTAGATGTTAACTATTGTGCTATGGGTGTCCTATTGAGGAATTTGGAGCCCGACCCCACAGCATGTAGGTCGTAGCCAACTTTTTCTTCTATCAGATGCCGTGTCTCTGATTTGATATCAAGCTCCTTGATCCATTTTGAGTTAACTTTTGTGCTTGGCGAGAGAAAGGGATTCAGATTCATTTTGTTGCATATGGATTTCCAGTTTTCCCAGCACCATTTGTTGAAGATGCTATCCTTCCTCCATTGCATGCTTTTAGCCCCTTTATCAAATATAAGATAGTTGTAACTTTGTGGATTAGTCTCTGTGTCCTCTATTCTGTACCATTGGTCCACCCGCCTGTTTTGGTACCAGTACCATGCTGTTTTTGTTACTATTGCTCTGTAGTATAGTTTGAGATCTGGAATCGCTATACCACCTGATTCACACTTCCTGCTTAGTATTGTTTTTGCTATTCTGGGTCTTTTATTCTTCCATATGAATTTCATGATTGCTTTCTCCATTTCTACAAGAAATGATGTTGGGATTTTGATTGGCATTGCATTAAACCTATAGAGAACTTTTGGTAATATCGCCATTTTGATGATGTTAGTTCTGCCTATCCATGAACAGGGTATGTTTTTCCATCTTCTAAGGTCTTCTTCAATTTCTCTTTTTAGGGTTCTGTAGTTTTCATTGTATAAGTCTTTCACCTCTTTTGTTAGGTTGATTCCCAAGTATTTTATTCTTTTTGAGGATATTGTGAACGGCGTGGTTGTCCTCGTTTCCATTTCAGAGGACTTGTCGCTGATATACAGGAATGCCTTTGATTTATGCATGTTGATTTTATAACCTGCCACTTTGCTGAATTCATTTATTATCTCTAATAGTTTCTTTGTAGACCCTTTTGGGTCTGCTAGGTATAGAATCATGTCATCTGCAAATAGTGATAATTTAAGTTCTTCTTTTCCTATTTTTATGCCTTTAATTTCTTTCGTCTGTCTAATTGCTCTGGCCAGTGTTTCGAGAACTATGTTGAACAGAAGTGGTGAAAGAGGGCATCCCTGTCTTGTTCCAGATCTTAGAGGGAATGCCTTCAATTTTTCTCCATTCAGAATGATGCTAGCCTGAGGCTTAGCATAAATTGCTTTTACAATGTTGAGGTATATTCCTGTTATCCCTAGTTTTTCAAGAGTTTTGAACATAAAGGGATGCTGTACTTTGTCGAATGCTTTTTCCGCATCTATCGAGATGATCATATGGTTCTTATTTTTAAGTCTATTGATGTGGTGAATAACATTTATTGATTTCCTTATATTGAACCAACCTTGCATACCAGGGATGAATCCTACTTGATCATGGTGCACAATTTTTTTGATATGTTTTTGTATCCGATTCGCCAGAATTTTATTGAGGAGTTTTGCATCTAGGTTCATTAGAGATATTGGTCTGTAGTTTTCTTTCTTTGAAGTGTCTTTGTCTGGTTTCGGAATCAGGGTGATTTTAGCCTCGTAGAATGAATTTGGTAGTTCTCCCTCTTTTTCTATTTCCTGAAATAGCTTGAAAAGTATTGGTATTAGTTCCTCTTTAAAGGTTTTGTAAAACTCTGCTGTATACCCGTCCGGTCCTGGGCTTTTCTTAGATGGTAATCTTTTGATGGTTTCTTCTATTTCCTCAATTGATATTGGTCTGTTTAGGTTGTCTATATCCTCCTGACTCAATCTGGGCAGATTATATGACTTAAGAAATTTATCGATGCCTTCACTATCTTCTATTTTATTGGAGTATAAGGATTCAAAATAATTTCTGATTATCTTCTGTATTTCTGAAGTGTCTGTTGTGATATTGCCTCTTTCATCCCGTATGCTAGTAATTTGAGTTCTCTCTCTTCTTCTCTTCGTTAGCATGGCTAAGGGTCTGTCAATTTTATTTATTTTTTCAAAGAACCAACTTTTAGTTTTGTCAATTTTTTCAATTGTTTCTTTTGTTTCAATTTCATTAATTTCAGCTCTGATTTTAATTATTTCTTGTCTTCTACTTCTTTTGCTGTTGTTTTGCTCTTCTTTTTCTAGGATTTTGAGATGAAGTATGAGATCATTTATTTGTTGGTTTTTTCTTTTTTTAGGAATGCACTCCAAGCAATGAATTTTCCTCTTAGAACTGCTTTCAATGTGTCCCATAGATTCCGATATGTTGTGTCTGTGTTTTCATTTAACTCTTAAGAATTTTTTAATTTCCTCCTTGATGTCTTCTAAAACCCATTGATCATTCAGTAACCTATTGTTCATTCTCCAAGTGATGCATGATTTTTCCTTCCTTCTTTTATCGTTGATTTTCAGTTTCATTCCATTGTGATCAGATAAGATGCATGGTATTATCTCTACTCCTTTATATTGACTAAGAGTTTCCCTGTGACATAATATATGATCTATTTTTGAGAAGGATCCATGTGCTGCTGAGAAAAAAGTGTAGCTGCTTGATGTTGGGTGGTATATTCTATATGTGTCAATTAAGTCTAGGTTGTTAATTGTATTATTGAGTTCTATAGTTTCCTTATTCAGCTTTTGTTTGGAAGATCTGTCCAGTGGTGAGAGAGGTGTGTTAAAGTCTCCCATGATTATTGTATGGTGGTCTATTAGATTCTTGAACTTGAGAAGAGTTTGCTTGATGAACATAGCAGCCCCGTTGTTTGGGGCTTATATATTTATGATTGTTATGTCTTGTTGGTGTATGGTTCCCTTGAGCAGTATGTAGTGTCCCTCTTTATCCCTTTTGATTAACTTTGGCTTGAAATCTATTTTATTTGATATGAGTATGGACACTCCTGCTTGTTTCCGCAGTCCATATGAGTGATATGATTTTTCCCAACCTTTCACCTTCAGTCTATGTATATCTTTTTCTATCAAATGCGTCTCCTGCAGGCAGCATATTGTTGGGTCTTGTTTTGTGATCCATTCTACTAGCCTGTGTCTCTTAATTGGTGAGTTTAAGCCATTAACATTTAGGGTTATTATTGAGATATGGTTTGTTCTTCCAGCCATAGTTTGTTTATTAATGCTATTAAACCTGATTTGTTTTCCTCTTTGATTATTTTCCCCCCTTTACTGTCCTACCTCCCACTGTTGGTTTTCATTGTTGTTTTCCATTTCCTCTTCCTGTAGTGTTTTGCCAAGGATTTTTTGAAGAGATGGTTTTCTAGCTGCAAATTCTTTTAACTTTTGTTTGTCGTGGAATGTTTTAATTTCATCTTCCATCCTGAAGCTTAATTTCGCGGGATACCCGATTCTTGGTTGGAACCCATTTTCTTTTAGCGTTTGAAATATGTTATTCCAGGATCTTCTAGCTTTTAGAGTCTGTGTTGAGAGATCAGCTGTTATCCTGATTGGTTTACCCCTAAATGTAATCTGCTTCCTTTCCCTTGTAGCTTTTAAAATTCTCTCCTTATTCTGTATGTTTGACATCTTCATTATAATGTGTCTAGGTGTGGATCTCTTATGATTTTGCACGTTCGGCGTCCTGTAGGCTTCTAAGATTTGGGGTTCTGTCTCATTCTTCAAGTCTGGGAAGTTTTCTCGTATTATTTCACTGAACAGATTGTTTATTCCTTTGGTTTGGAGCTCTGTGCCTTCCTGTATCCCAATGACTCTTAAGTTTGGTCTTTTGATATTATCCCATAGTTCTTGAATGTTCTGCTCATAGTTTCTTAGTAGACTTGCTGAGCTATCTATGTTCTTTTCAAGTTGAAATACTCTGTCTTCATTGTCTGATGTTCTATCTTCTAAGTGATCCACTCTGCTGGTAGTATTCTCAATTGAGTTTTTAAGTTGGTTTATTGTTTCCTGCATTTCTAGGATTTCTATTTGTTTGTTTTTTATTACCTCTATCTCCCTGTGAAATTGATCTTTTACTTCCTGGATTTGTTTGTCAATGTGATCTTTCATTGTCTGATTTTGCTGTCTCATGTCTTCCTTGAGACTCCAGATCATCTGAAGCATGTATGTCCTGAGCTCTCTATCTGACATTCCATCTGTTGCAGCTATTACCTCTTCTAAAGTTGAGTTGACCTGCATTGCCTGTGGTCCTTTCTTTCCTTGTCATTTCATACTGCTGGCGTTTCTTTCTGCTTGGTGAAATTGTTGTGTCTTTGATATTTTCCCTCTATTTATTTATATTGCTCTTGTATAGTTGAAAAATCACCCTTGCAGGGCAGGTAGTGGCTGTGATCCTCCCTCCAATTAGTGTGATCCGTCTACCATGCTGGCAGGCCCTAGGTCTGCTCTGCTGGACGGTCAAAGGTCCGCCTACCCAGCAGGCGCCAGGGGCACCTGTGTCACTCTGTAGGTTGCTGGGCCTAACCTCCCGATGGGTTGCAGGTTCGCCTAGCTTGCAGGCACTGGGGGAGGGGCCGGTTCTGCCCCTCAGCAGGCTTTGGGCCCGCTCTGCTGGTGTTCACAGTCCCGCCTACCTTGCAGACACTGGGGGAGGGGACGGGCCTGGCCCTCAGCCGGCCGCTGGACCTGTCCTAGTGGGTCCGGTCCGAGTTCCCCGCAGGCGCGTGTAGCTGCTCTGTCACTTGGCTGGTTGCTGGGCCTGACCCGCCCGCCCGTGGCTTGCAGGTTCTCCTAGCTTGCAGGCACTGGGGGAGGGGCCGGTTCCGCCCCTCAGCAGGCTTTGGGCCCGCTCTGCTGGTGTTCACAGTCCCGCCTACCTTGCAGACACTGGGGGAGGGGACGGGCCTGGCCCTCAGCCGTCTGCCGGACCTGTCCTAGTGGGTCCAGTCCGCGTTCCCCGCAGGCGCGTGTAGCTGCTCTGTTACTAGGCTGGTTGCTGGGCCTGACCCGCCCGCCCGTCAAGAAGATTTTTTTTAAATAAACAAGTTGCTTCCAGACTTTTTAAAAAGAGCCATAAAAGCCAATTTTGGAAAAAAGAATAGGGTGGGGATTTACCCTAATCCATATTAAATTTATTCTTATAAGACCGTAATAATTGAAAGAATATAGTATTAAAGCTTGAACAGATTAATAGGAACTAAAAGAAAAGTACAGAAATAGGGTATTCACCTGGGAATACTAATTTAGTATCCATTTGACACACTTTTCGTATTCCAAATAGACTTCCATAAATTATTGAAAAAATCTGAGTAGGAAGGACCTTTCAACTGACAATCCAGAAGCTATCAAAGAACACATTAATAATTTTCTGTTATGTAGAAAGAAAAAGTTTCTTCATAGGACAGAAGTATCACTAAAAAGATTAAATAACAACTGATAAATTAGAAAAATTCATGTGAAAATAACATCAAGTTAACATGTTGAGTTCCATAATAAAGGGCCTCTACAAAAAAGAAGAGAAAAATCTCAAGATGGGCAAAAATTATGAGCAGAGTTCACAGAAAGGATACTCAATCTTCATCCTAGTAAGAGATGCATAATTAAAACTAAACCTTTTTTTCTCCCATCATGTAAAAAAATGTTTTAAAAGTGTCCACAATGTGCTTGTGTCAGCAAGGGTGTTGGGAAATAAAACACCTCCTATTAATTGGTGACAGAAGTACAAACTGGCATACTATTATTAGAAAACTTTTGGTAAAATTTGTGAAATTGACCTATAAAATGACCCTTTGACCTAGAGATTTCACTTATGGAAATTGACCAGTAGATACACCAGTCTATATACACAATGATATGTATAAATGTAATATATATATATATATATATATATATATATATATATATTATATATACATGTGATATATATGTAATAGATGTATATGCAATAATAGAGGAATGAAAACTAAATATCAAAAGAAAACTAATTAATTATGCTATGACTATATCAAGGAATGTTATACAACCAAAAAATCTATGTATTGATAAGAAAAAAATACCAAGATATATTCATATTAAGTTAAAGGAAAAAAGGAAAGAGAAGCAATATTGTATACAGTTATACTGCTATTTGTACTTTAAAGGAAAAAAAATATAACAATGTATTCATGTATATACCAGATTGATTTACTCAACATCTCATCTCCAAGTACTTTCCTAAACTGAAGATATCATTTTTAAAAAATCACATTTCCAAGATTTGATGACTACAGTGCGTTCAGAAAAGACTTGAACTTGGAACTGGGTTAAATGATGAGACAAGAATGGATGCATCTCTGGTGGGTATGGATTTCGGCAGAGGTGATATGATTCTTGAGCCTACAGCTACAGCAGGAGCTTCCTATGTTGTAGGCAAATTCCTGACTCTACAACTTCCTTTATAAAACAAAACAGCAGCTCCTTTGGTGACTTAGTCACTTCTGGACTCTTAGCTAAGAATGTTTCTTTAGCTTTCCCAGTGACTCTGAAAGTCCTTTAATCAGTCTCTGTTTGAATGAACTGGAGTGGATCTGACCTCTACATGGGAACTCTGACAGTTCAGATGAGCATGAAATAATGGTGACGGGGAACACAAGGAACTGATTGTGGAAGGCAGATGAGGTCCCGTAAAGATGTTTGCTTCCTGTCCCCAGAACCTGTTACTATGTTAGGTTATAGGACAAAGGAGAATTAAAATTGCCAAATTAAATTAAGGCTGCCTATCAATTGTCATTGAGATGGGGATATTATCCTGGGTTATCTAGGTGGGCCCAGTGTCATCACAGGGATCTTCTATGTGGAAGCTGGAGGCAGAAGAGTAAGAATGTCAGAGAGATTTGGAGATTCTACTTGTCTGGCTTGAAAGATGGAGGAAAAGAGAGAGAGAGAGAGAGAGAGAGAGAGAGAGAGAGAGAGAGAGATTGATTGAGATTTCAGGTGGCCTTTAGGAGCCAAAAAATGCAAGGAAATAGGTTCTAGCCTACAGCCTGCCAGGAAAGTAGCCCTGTACATACTTCTACTAGCCCATTGAGGCTCATTTTGGACATATGACCTCCAAAATTATAATAAATTTCAGTCATTTTAAGGCATGAATTTGTTGTGGATTGTCACCACAGGTACAGGAGACTGACACAGGTAATACTGCTTCTGGGGAGAACTGAGTCAGGTACAGAGAAGGTGGAGAGAAGCCTCTCCACACCCTTTATCTCTTTTGTGTTTTGATTCTTGAGAATAAATGTCATCTGTTCTTTAATGCTCCAGAGAAAACTTAAGACCAATTCACTTTGAGTTCCTTATACAAAAGGTGCTTTTTCTACTGAATTATTTCAATTATTTTCTTTTTCTTTATGGACCCAAAGTATCACCAGAATTTCTCCAGATACAATCTGAGCAATAATCATCTTCAGAAGAACTGGGTATGGTAGAGGGGAAGTCCCTGTTGACCTGAGGAGTATACAGTAGTTTCCCGTCTGCCTCAGCCAGAGTTCCCTGGGTCTCCCCAGTTCTGAGCTGGTATTTCTGCTGATTTCCCTACACCATTCAAGTGGTATAAATTTTGGCCTTTTAACCTAAAGTGGGTTTCCAATTTCTTCCAAGTGGCTTCTTTTCATCCTTGATAGTAAACATTTGACATGACCCCTACGTCTACTCAGGCTAATAGGCAAGGTATTTCTATGCAGTTAGCTGAGTTCTGACTGCCCCCCTTTGTAGGGCCTTTTTTCCAGGACTCTTCCATGGACAGGTATTAAAGTCTCAGCCCTCACTGTCAGTCCTAATTCTAATTCTTCTTCATTGAGGGCTTTAGGTTCAGCACCTACTTACAAATCCACCATTTTACTTTGTAAACTTGGAATTTCCCTATTCTGGCTTTAGGCTCAGCTACAAATTAAAACAATTTCTCTTCCCTTTTATCTAGCATGGCTGTTATGTTTTGGTTGGAATGAGCAGAAGCATCTTCTATGTCATTTCAGTCGAATCCACCCAACAGGCTGACAAGAAGCATCAATTCTTCTCTTTGATTTCCTTGCATTTTCTAATCACACCCAACATAATGATCAATGTCACAGTCTTCAGAATTGGATAGACAAGGGTTTGTATTGGCAATTAAATATCGTTCAAGTTACATAACTTCTCTGAGCCCCTTGTCTCATTTATAGATGTGCATAATGACACTCTTAGAGGATTTCCCTAAAGAATAAGTGAAATCAAGCAAGAAATCACCCTCAAAGAGCACTAGATGCTATTCATCCCAGTACCTCTTGCATTCTGGCTTTCTACTGTTGTGTCAGTCATTGACTGCTGAGGCCCTACTAAGGGGTCAAAAACCCTGATATGTTTCTTTTTATTCCCCAAAGGAAAAATCTTCCTCTCCATCTTCAGGATAGCATTCCATTGCCCTCACTTGAAATTATTTTCTCACAAGTGCCATTGTTGTTTCTTGTTTTGTATGGGTGACTCTGCCTGGAATGAAGAAAAGTTGCTTCATACTTAGTTCAAGGAAATTGCTAAGAATGTGCATGCATTCTTTTCCTTGGTCATTGCACTATCTCTTCTTGGATTTAAGGGATGGATGTGGATATCTCTGAGTGGAATTTCTAGGACTTTTGCAGACATTGGATTGAGAAGCTCTGTTTTGATGAGGCTGGATCTAATCAGAACTGAATAGTTTCACCTATGATACTCTGAACTGATATAGTATACACACATACACCCACACATACACACATGCTATTAACATCACAACTGCTAGCACAGGTGATTTTCCTTCATCCCCACATAAAAGTGATGTAATTATTTGGGATTTAATTAATTTATCACTCTAGTTGCCTGTTACTATGGGGAACTGTATCTTAGGGGAATAGAAAAATGGGAGGTATCAGAGGCATTGAGCCCATGTCTCTGAACCAGGGGCAAGTGGTAAAGGAGAAATAAATCATAATTTTTAAGGTTAGATTTGCTCTATTTCAAGAGACAAAACACATATTAAGGGTCAATAGTGATTCTCAGTTCCACTCCATATATCTGTTTGTATTCTGACAATAGGTTCGCCAACATTAATTTTTAGCATGACATGCATTTATATTTTTCTGTGAATTGTGTGTATTTAGTTGCAAGAGGTTGCATCTGAGACCTCCAATCCAAAATGCAGAATTTAATAATTTTTATCCCAGATGAATTTTTTAGTAAGGCCACAAGAAAACCAAGACAAAAGAATTGTTTATACTTGAATATAACTGCAAAGTAGGCATCTGATAAATTTTTTTTTGCAATGAATCTAAATATGGTCTCATACTTCCAGAGATCATTTCACAGTCTCTGTTTTTCTAAGACAATGTAAAGAATACTTGAAAATTGGACCAGTGAATCACTGGATTCTTTTATTGTTCTACAGATTACTTTCAGGTTCTGGCTAGATGATATACAGTCCATTCTCCACATATGACTAGTCTATTGTGTCATCATGCTTCTGGTCATGAATTTCTCTGCTGAAAATGTTTGCTTCCCTTCCTGTTGTAGTTTAGATATGTGGTGTCCCCCAAAAGCTCATGTGTGAGAGAATGCAAGAAATTTCAGAGATGAAATGATTAGGTTGTGAGAGCCTTAACTTAATCAGTGCATTTTTCAACTGGTAGGGATTAACTGGGTGGTAACTGTAGGCAGGTAGACTGTGGATGAAGAAGGGGGGTCACTGAGGGTAAGCCTTTAGGGTTTATGTTTTGTCTATGGTTTAGAGGGGTCTATCCTTCCTGCCTGTCATGTTCTGAGCTTCTTTTCTCCACTACACCTTTCTGCCATGATATTCTGCTGCAGCTCAGCACAGAGCAAAGGAGTAGGCCACCTATGGGCTGAGACCTCCAAAACCGGGAGCCCAAAATAAACTATTCCTCCTCTAAAATTTTTTCTAGTCAGGTCTTTTGGTCATAGCAATGAAAAAGCTGACTAAACACCTCATTTCTGGTACTTCATGTCAATTTACATCTGCCCCACAATCCACTTCTCCTAGAAAACTATGTTTCTAAGGAACTCTCTTCATGCCATCCGGCCTGTGTCCAATCTCCTCAAAGGCATATGTTAATTCTGCCTTCACTAAGATGGTCCTCTTGAGAGATGAATTTATGTGACTTCAATGTGTACTCATGTTCTAATTGTCCATGACCAGAAGCTCATGGAAGGCAAGACCCTGCCTCCTTGATGTGTTTTCTGACTCCTTCCCTCTTGACCAAAGCATCTAGTACAGGACTGGGGTTATATATAGCTTAGTGGGACAGTATGTGGGTAGTAAGCATGAGTCCCTGATTTCACTCCCCAGGATCAAAAAAGACAAAGAAAAAAGCAAGCAAGAAAAAAAAAGAAAGAAAGAAATATCTGATCCAGTAGATGCAGTACTTTGTAAAGAGTAACAATGAATTTGTTCACCACCTCATGTATAGATCAATGCTAATATTGTTTAAAGCTAAGATTGGTGAGAAGGTTTATTCTGGATGATAATTTATGTTAATGCCAAGAAAATTAAACAAGTTTTGTTTGTTGTTGTTAAGAGATTCTCCCCGCTGGCAATTCATTATGATATGAACTCCACTGACATCTGTGTATCTGTGGCCATCAGGTGGGAATTCAGAACCTCCATCCAACCCAAACACTGAAGAGAGGAAAGCCATCAACATGCATTAATTATCAGCCTGCCAGGAAAAGACTGGAGGGCAAAATTATTATTCTTTAGGCAAGGCAAAATGCAAAATAGATTTGACTTTAACATTTCATAATTTCATAGTTTAAATAGTAAAGTAGTGGTAATGGTACAAAATGGAAATGGGGGAAAATATGGAATATGCTAGGAAAGCCACTAAAATGGAACAAGAAAGCATAATTTCTAGTATTAAACTGAGATGAAGATTACTCAGCTGAATCAGCTACCATCATTTGGTTTAAAGGATGCCATTCTCCGTGGTGTGCCCATAGATGACATCGTTAATTGATCATGGCAGCACCTTTTTCCTGACTTTCCATGCAGAGGTTCAGAATTCTGCTCAGGCAGCCACTAGTCATAGACTAAACTCATCATGTTTGGTGGTTAGATCATCATTCAGTAACCATTCACACCCTTCTCCTTGCTCTACAAGCAGAGTATATTTCCCTCCCTCTTTCATATCGGACTTGACCACATGACTTACTATACCAATAGGAAAGGATAGGAATAGAGGTCAATGTTCCTGAGTGATTTGGCTCGTGGCTCTTTGGCCCTGGCATGTGCCATGAGAAGAGCATGCTCCAGGCGGCCACTGTCTCTTTAGCTTGGGCCTCACAACAACTGTACATGAAGTCCACCTGAGCCCGACTGCAGGCTGCAGCAGAACATTTGAGTATACGAATCAATTCTTCTTGTTGACAGTCACTGAGTTTAGGATCCATCTTAGATGAGACTTATTTTTTTATCTCTGTCCTAAAAACTGGTAGAGCAGAAGAAAATGACTAGAATACAGTAGATACATCTTCCAGGATTAATAAAGAGCTGTTATGAAGAATAAATAGCTATGGAGGAAGCTTAGAGGCATTGTCTTAAAAGTTTAGTTTAAAAATTGCCCCGTCTCCCAATAAGGCTGCAAGAAATTAAAAGATTTGACAGAACAAGGATTCCAATTGAGATCTCTTGATTATGAATACTGTATTCTTTTTGTAACAAAACAATAAATGTGTGATTATGAGAGATGCACCGGGAACCTGGGAGAGATGAGCTTCCAGGCAGTGTCAAGCAAAAAAGGTCATGACCAGTTCCTCCTGGTTGCAGGGCGGCTCTGCACCAGATCAATGGCTTTATCTCTAGAGAACCCAAGTGTGGGGACTCTAAGGAAGAGCGAGCACTCCATGTGAAGTTAGATGATGGCCCAGAAACCTGATGAAATAAAATGCTACCAGGCATAAAGGAAACACAAATATAAAAACGAAGCCTTACTATAAAAAGTCTATCTGATGGTTTGACCTCAGGCAATTCCTAGGTTGAAAAACAGTCCTAGTCCCCTGTTCTTCAGAGAAGAGTTTAGGAAGGGGGAAATTTCAGATGTTAACTCTTCAGTGGAGGTTGACCCTTTGGCCAAGTAAACTGTCACTTACAGATGTGGTTTCAGAAGGTTTGGAAGGCCACTGCCACCCCCTCAGGTTAAAGGGAAAAATCTTCATCTCCTTTGGCTCAATGCTCAGCTCATGCCAAACAAAATCAGGTATTAATGTTACAGAAAAGTCCATCTCAAAGCTAGACTTTAGCACCTTAGTTCTTAGCACTTATTCAAGTGCTTAGCACACAAGAAGCCCTTAATGAATATTTTTTGAAGGAGTGAGTGGACAAACATGTAAATGAATGATATATATTTATGTTATTGCTGATCTAACTTAGAGATATATATTAGAGTTTACAAAATAACAAGGAAGTCAAAAAGAAGCAAAAATAAAAATAGTAGTTAGGTCAAGTTTAAATTCTGCTAACCTCTCATTCACTAATTCACTTAACAACTATTAACACTGGATGCCCGCTCTGTGCAAGCAACTGTATAATTTGTTGTAGATGGTAACTAAACATCAGGAAGCTGATGATAATTAATGAATGAAGGAGATCAAACACATCCTTGAATGTATACGTAAATGTGAAATATCTAAGGAAAAGAATAATGAGTCACGTGAGAGTGAGAGTGAACATGCATTTTAGATAGAGGATCGGGGAAGGCCCTTCAAGCAAACATTCCCCAAAGGTCCCCCTTGACATGTGAACTGTAAAATAAGCAAATATTAAGAAATACCACTTTTTCACAGAGCCATCCAAGTTGAGTGACTTGTGCACAGGTGCAATGAACAAATCGCCCTCTCTTTTGGCAGCTGGCCCTAGGACCCCTACCCATCCCGGGAGGCTCCTCAAACCATGATCCTTATAAGCTAAAAGCCAACAAAACACAATTAAGTTTTCAGAACTTGTTTACATATTACATATATCAGGTTTTTATAAAATATGTAGACATTCAAACATACCAAGCAAATAATCTGTGTATGAAGACAAAATGTCCACAGTGGCAAACTCTGGGATATTTGGCAATACCATTTGATTGACTTCGTCAGTTCTAGCATTCTTCTTTCCAATAAGTAGGTTAATTGCTAGCACAGCTTCACTGACCTACAATTAATACATAAATTAGAATTCACAAAGATAAGTTTTCTGATTCATATATCATCCAATAGGTAAATGCTATGGATTGAATGTGTCCCCCTAAGTTCATGTGCATTGGAAACTAGATCCCCAATGTGGCGGTATTAGGAGGTAGGACGTTTAGGAGGAGATTAGGCCATGAGAGCTCTGCCCTCATGAATGGATCAATGCAGCAATCATCTGAGTGGGTTGTCCTCTCTCTCTGGCTTTTCTGCCTTCCACCATGGGATGATGTAGCAAGAAAGCCCTTGAAAGATGCTGGTCCCTTAATCTTGGACTTCCCTGCCTTCAGAACTATGAGTCAGTAAATTTCTGTTTATTGTAAATTAACAGTCAAATAAACAATTTAATTAATGTATAAGTACTTTATACAATCTACCTCACCTGCCTACGGAATATATTTGCCAACATGACAGTATGCATATATGTGTATGCACCAATATTTTCATTAAAGAAAAATTACAACATAGATTAAAAACACTATACACTATAGAGTATTTCTAATCTTTCCAAATAAGCATAATTGACACAAATCCCAAAGAATGTGAAAATTTCTTTTCTCTTAGATACATTGTGCTGCCTTAATAGCAAATAGGAGAATAACAATATGATGGTAATAAGAAAAATTAAATAAGAATCACACCAACCTGTGCCGCAGCCCTTATTGCAATCCAGACCAGTGAATTGTATATTTCTATTATATCTATTGTTGATTCCTTAATAGAACTATGCCTTCTGAAAAGAAGCTAAAAACATTAAAAATGTTTTATGAAATATAAATACATCATAAAGTTTCTTGATAAATCTCATCATCTAAAGATGACATTTTGGTTGAATTAACTATATAACCATTAAAAATAATAATGTATCTATAAAAGATATTAAAATCTATTAAGGAAAGAAAAAAAATTACAAAATTGCACACACACACATATTCCCTGTACATATAAGCTGAGAAAATTATTAACAATGATTATTCCAACTTTTAAGTTTGATTAAATTAATTTTACAATTTTTCTAATTTTTTTATAATGAACTTGCATTGTTTGTGTAATATACAAATAAAAATTTCACTTTAAGTAAAATCAAATGATGTTTTAATAGAGGGTCTGTAGATTGAGGTACACTGTGGGTAAATGTGCCAGAAATGGGAATGTTACTCATAAGTTTTTGATAAGTATGTGCTATAATTTTCTAACCAGGAAAATGTTAAAAGGGCACTATTATAAAGTTCCATAGACTATCAAAAAAGAAGCAATGAATGGGAACATTTTTTACTATGGGTATATATCTATATAACTGTCTATACACACATACACCCTCTTTCAGGTTCATACACACACACACACAAACACATATATTTAAAAAAAAAAAAAAAGGCAATGGCTACTATGGCTCTAAGCAGTGAGCACAAGGTGTTAATGGGGCTATGTAATCAAGTGTTGGGCTTAGAGGAGGAAGGTAGCACACAGATCTTCCTGTGGGAGATCAAGCAATACAGCCCTGTTCCAAGATAAGCAGACCCTAAACACTAGCTGAGTGGAACTACTTACACTCTGGGGTAGCAACTGCCAGCTTACTGGCTATATAAACTTGAACAATTTGCCTACTTAATTCTGGAAACAAGACTAATAGGCATGAAACAAAGAATACAGAATAACACTAAATAACTATAATGTGAGGACAATTAGGGACCCAGGCAATTTGAAAAGGAACAAAAAAAAAAAAAAGGCCCTTCTTACTTGAGAGGAAAGCTTCAATAAGGAGGTTGGGCTTGAGCTAAGGCTGGAAAAACTGGACTGGGAAAGAATGTGGTGGGCATTTTTTAGATGGATAGGGGTCAGCTCACATAAATATGACAGAAAAAGGGAAAAAAACAAGTAGTTTGGAAAGGAAGTAAAGTGTCTTTGCAGAAGACATGTTCTTATTTATAGAAAATTCTAGTACACACACATAACAATAGAATCAAGGTCACAAGATATGAAATGCAACAATACACACAAGACAACTATATTTCTATATTCTATACACTAGCTATAAACAATCTGAAAATGAAAATCCTAAAAAGTCCATTCATAATAGAAGTAAACTTAATAAACATGTATAAGACTTTGTGCTAAAAAGTAAAACCCATGTTCAGAGAAATTAAATAAGTTCTAAATAAATGAAGAGACAATTCATATTCATGAATTAGAAGAGTTAATAGACTCAACACAAAAGAAAACAAAGAAAGATCCTAAAGATCCTATTTGTTTTGTTGTTTTGCAGAAATCGATAAGCAGATCCTAAAATGTGTATGAAAATGCACAGGACTCAAATTAACTAAGACAATTTTGAAAAGGAAAAACATAATTAGTTGGAGGACATGCACTCTCCAATTTAAAAACTTACTAAAAGCTACAGTAACAAAGGCAGTGAATAACCCCATAAAGGTAGATCAATGCAACTTTAAGGTAGACTTAGAGATCTTAGATGTGCCGCCAAAAGCACAATCAGCTAAAGAAAAATAAAGATAAATCTAACCTCATTAAAACTAAAAACTTTTATGTCTCCAAAAGCACTATTAGCTATATGAAAATACAAGCCACCATCTGGGAGAAAATATTTTGCAAATCATGTATTGATAAAAGACTTTTATCTAGAAAAAAGATACGCCCTTGACAACTCAATGATAAAAAAGACAAATGACCCAAATGTAAAAAATGGGCAAAGGATCTGAAATAGACGCTTCTCCAAAGAAGACAGCAAATTGACAATAAGCACATAAAAGGATCTCAGCATCATTAGCCATAGGGACAAAACCATAGAGATACCACCTCATACCCACCAGGATGGCACCATCACAAAGGTGAATAAAAAGTGTTACCAGGGGTATAGAGAAATGGAAGCCCTTATACTCTGCTGGTAGGAATGCCAAATGGGGCAGTCACTTTGGAAAATGATCTGAAAGATCATGAAATGGCTAAATCTATAGCTTCCATCTGATCCAACAATTCCACTCTTAGATATATACCAAGAGAACAGAAAGAGTATCTCCATGCTGAAAGGTGAAGATAAAGTCAAAGCAACATTAAGCCTAACAGACAAAAAATAAATAAATAAAACAATTCAAGTGTCCACCAACTGTCAAATTGATACGAAAACAGTCTCTCTATATAATAGAATACTATTGACAGTAAAAAGGAATAAACTTGTTACAAGCTATACATGGGTGAACCTCAAAAACATTACATGAGGTGAAAGAAGCAGGCACAAAACACAATACCTTGTAGGATTCCATTTATAGTAAATGTCTGTGAAAGGCAAATAGTTTTGTGGTTGTATGGGGCTGGGGTAGGAGAAGGATTGACTGCAAATGGGCACAAGGGATCATTTTGGGGATGGTGGAGATGTTCTAAAACTGGATGGGGATAACAGCTGTGCAACCCTGTAAACTGGAGTCCTAAAATAGGTTAGTTTCATGGATGGAAATTGTATGTCAATTAAGTCTTTTTTAAAAGTATGCATGCTGATCTCTCTGAACTATTTTTCTCCCACTTAACTACTTGGAAAATTCCACTCATTCTTCAAAAATTCATCTCATCTTGGAAGCCTTCTCCAGCATTCCCCCAAAGCAGAATTACATTGCCCGACTTTGCCACCTTGACATATTGTGTTTACAGTCCTTATCACATTGCAGTACAATTTTGCCTCTTCCTTGCCAGATTCTGTGCTCCTTGGGGAAAGACAGCAATGTGCCTGACATATGAAGACCTCAATAAGTGTTTGGTTGACAAATGAATAAATGAATATTGCAGAACTAGTAAATTCAACCTAACAGATAATTATTAAACACATACTATGTAAAAAATACTTTTAGAAAGAATGTAGATGTTTGGCTGAAATTATATAACAAGAGATAATAGTTTCATTTCTTGAGTGTTTATTGTGTGCAAGGCAATTAACCTTGTTTATTCTCCTGACCTCTCTAAGAGGCACATGCCATCCATCATCTCTATTTCAGAGGTGAAGAAACCAGGAATGGAAAGGCCCCAATCACATGGGGGGTATGTCAGGAAGCTAGGGTTCAGACCCCAAACTGCATGATATGGACAATTCACAAAAGTGAAAAAACAATGTTTCTTAAGGATTCATAGTGTTGTCTTTATTTGGACAAATTTCAAATGCTTTATTTCAATGGTCTTGTATGTCTGAATGAAATGTTTCTATTTGTTTTTGGCTGTCTTCTGTGCTTCATGAGACTTGCTAAAATGTTTATTCTGTGTCAAGATATATAGAAAATAATAATAATATTATATGGAATCACTACTCTTTTCATTCAAATCCTAACTTATTTATGCTCTTAATTTTAAGAACTTCTCTAGTATGGGCTAAAAAATGTGGTATGTTATTATCATACCATCATATTAATTTGTATTGCCACTTGCTATGGAAACAAAATATTTATTCTCTTACTGGAAATAAACATGTTTATCATACCACAAAAGTAACTTTTTCTAGTATGTAATTATTTTAATTTAAAAAAATAGGTGCCATCCACATAAGGCAACTACCATATAAATAATTCAACTGAGAGTCTACCTGCCTAAAGGTTTTAAATCATGTTTATGCTGTCCCCAAAATTAGAGACTTGATACCAACATTTTCTGCAAAGATCTCTTTGGGGAGTCAAGTGATTATTAAGTAAGGATGATCCTCTATTGAAATTTAAAAAGTAAAATGACTGAGCTCATACACCTCAAAGCTGCCTGGGTTGACTCCTTCCTCTAGGATCTCCCTCAGTCTAGACCCTTAATACTCAAGTGTAGCCCAAGACCACCAGCATCAGTATTACCTGGGAGTTTGTTAGAAACACCAAACCTCAGGCCTCATCTCTGACTTCCTGAATCAGAATCTGCATTTTCCTAAGACTTTCAAAGATGTTTCCATACCTTAGTTTGCGAGAATACTGCTTTAGGTGACACATTCCTTGGCAATTCTTTGCAGGGCTCCCTCCTTATCCATCCAATCCCACCTGGGACATCACATCTTCTGGCCACATTTATTTACAACCCCACAAACCCAAGTTATTTTCTAACCCTAAATTTCACTCCCTAAGTCACTCTCCCTGTCCCTCTTCCTCCCTTGGTCCCTCCCAGCCTCCTCCCTCTGACTGTCTTCCTTCACTGGCTCTGTCTGTTTCATGAGTGGCAAGCTGCATGAGGGAGGGACTGGACTCATCTAGAGCACTGTTTTGTCACCTTCCTCTAGAACAGTCCTGGGGCCACAGTAGGTGCTCATAGGTACTTGACGAGTGAATGAACGAATGACTCTAGAGGTTAGCTGCTTATAGGCTGTGTTGGTAGTGAAAACCTTACTTGTCTGTTTCGTTAGCCAATATATCATCTCCTGCAATATTCTGATCCGTACTAATGACTGGCTGCTTTAGAGTATCTACATGTATAACATTTTCACAAGCAAAAACATCTAAATTAAATCAATTTCCAGAACCCTACATAAAATGTCCAAAGAGACATATAAATACAAATGTGACTATAAAGTAATGAATTAATTTCTCTAAGTCACACAGGAAAATGCCTCATTATTTCAACAGCACAGTGTTACTAAAATAGCAAGACAAAAGGCAATTAACTTATGATTTCTAAAACAATTGACTATTACCTTGAGTGCTAATGGTGTTGCTGAACTCTTTCTCTTTGGCTTCTTCAGATACAAATACCATAAGGCCAGTTCGAGGTAGGAATCTCTTATCAATCTAAAATGATATAACACTGTACTTATTAAATATCTTTACCACTGATAATCTCTTTTCATCAATTTGCTACCATTTTCTGTGCTCATTAAAGGTATATATTGGCAAAAATAGCATCCGTCTCAAACTCACACCCTCTTTTCATAGATTTGGCCACAGATACTAGAATCTTTGTCTCTGATATTGAAAGCCTTAGAAGAGAGCTGGGCATTCTAGCTTGAACAGTGCTGGCAACACTCCATGCTATGACTGCTCTGAAGCCCAGCATCAAGACCTTTCTGGAATATTCCAGCACACAAGGTACTAAAGAAGGGATGGTCAGGATAAGATTACCTGCCTTGAAAACCAGCCCTGCACCTTACACTAATTAAAATTAAAAGCAATGGTGAAGTATGGATTAGGTCTGTCAGTGGGGCTACAGAGATCAATGCTATTCTAGGAATGGTGGCTAACCTCAATCTTGTGATGATTTTTATACAGGATTAAGTTGACCAGTCCTAATGTTGATGATCAGAGTGGATATCCACACAATCCCTTCAAGATACAGTATCATCTGAGGGAGGATCTTCTGGCTGGAAATCAATAGTCCAGAGGAAACCCCTTTTACTCCCACAATCCCAAGGCTGACAGGAGATTTGTGTAGAAATGATTAAATAGTTCGCTGGGCCATTATGACAATGGGCACCATCTACTGTTAATGTTGATGAGGCCTTGGGTCAAAGCCAAGGGCAAAATGCTTGAAAATCATGTCAGTAAACCTGAAGGACAGATGGATCCCACTGTACTAGCCCTGCCATGAAGAGGCCAATCATTCATTCCCATTTTGAATATCAAATGTCCTACTGGAACATGGAGCTCAAACCAATACAAACATTGCTACAACAAAGCTAGGTTTTTACCCTGAGTTTTGATCATTTTTCAAGCTGAGTTGTATAGCTTCATATAAACTCTCAAGTTGCAAAGTTGGAGATTTCTCTTCCATCATTATTTGACGTTCTATTTTGCCTAGAAGAAGAAAAAGATAAACAATAATATTTTTCCACCTTTTCTATCATTTTGAACTTAAAGACAAACATTTCATGATAGAAATTCACAAAACTGGATATGCTGTTCTCTTGTCTATCTGTCGTTTGTTGCTGAATGATAAGCCAGTGGTGGAAGACCTGTTGCTTCTTTCTCTAAGAGTCTCAGGCTTCTAGAATCTTCAGTCAGCAATACCGATTCAAGGTGCCTTTGGCTTCTTCAACACGACTGGCCTTACCATGTTATTTTTCTGTTTCCTTGCTTAGTTTTCTCACTTCTCCTATAGCTCATGTTTCCATTCTCTCTCTGCTTTCCCCTTTTCCCTATTTCAAAAATATCATAGAAAACAGAAGTAAAAAGCTGCATTCTGATACACGGTAGCATTATGCACAACAGCCAACACACAGGATAAACCTGAGTCCTCACTGAATGGATGAAGGGGTAGAGAAAGTGTGGTGTATATACACAATGGAATGCTATTCACCATCAGACAAGAAGGAAATTCTGTCATATGCAACCATACAAGTGATCCTGGGACATTGTGCATGGTGACCATAATTAATAAGACTGTATCATATATATGAAAATTGAAGAAAGCAAATCTTTAAATGCTATCACAACAACAACAGCAAAAAATAAGTATATGAGGTGATGAATATGTAAATGAGTTGATTTAATCATTCCATCATGTGTACATATATCAAAACACCTCCAAAATATACATAATATTTTTGCCAATCAAAAATGAATTTAATTTTTTTCCAAGTAATCACAAGCTTAATGGAAAAAAAATCCTAAAAATTCAAATGCTTGAAAATCCTCTATGATTCTAGTACCCACCCCCATTGCCCTCATGGTGATCCCCGTCATTCAAATGTAGGCCCTAAGTGAGCACCTCTGTAGCAAAGAGGGCAGGACAGGGAGATCTTGTAGTCACTATTGGCAAGAGTCACACTTTTCATGGGGAAAAGGCACAGAGCTGGCCAGCACTGAGTTCACATCTGGGCACTATCATTTAGTAGCTGCTAACTTTGGGAAATTTACTTAACCAGACTATACCTTGTTTTCCTCATTTGTCAACCAGGATTAGACATGCCTAACTCATAGAGGTTGTAAGAATTAGCAATGTAAGATGTGAAACATTGACAATACTACTAGATGGTTGGCATCTAGTAGATGATCAGTAAATTATAGCAACCATCACCCTTTGTTTTTCTCCTTAAGAGGCCCCAATAAAATTATATGCATTTTACATAAATTGATATTGTATATAAGTTGTAAGTATAGGTATGTGATAGCTATTTAATTTCAATTCTCTTACTTATGGAAATTAATACAAAATGTTTAGCTGGGTAATAAAATAATATAGGAAAAATATTTTCCAAGAATCATTTAAGTAATATTATCTATAGCCACATAGTTGATACTGATATTTCGTAGTCAAACATGAAACTGTATAAGAAGGGTCAATTAAAATTATACAAGAAACCAAACAGAAATTCTTTCTTTCTAGAAATAAACAAGTAGTGCTCTTTTATCTAAAACTGAGTTTGGCAGGGGTGTCAAGTTGCTTTTGACATTACCAAGGCCTTGGTAAAAAAATGTAAAGTTTATAGTCAAGAATGCTGTTGTTAAGAAAAATATTTTACAAACTTTATATAGTTCTGACCCCAAATATGTCTTACCTTTCTGAAAGAGGATTTCAGCTTCTACTTCATTTTCCTCCATAGCCGTTATCTTACAGAGCCTCAGTGCAACATCAAAAAGATGAAGGGCAGGTAACCACTTTGAGGAGTCCTTCTTTTTATTACTGTTATATACCTGTTTGGCTAGAGTATGTCCTAAAAGGAAAACAAGTGGGTGGGGGCAAAACAATAAAATACACAGTGGTCATAGCAAGCCTCCACTTTACCATTCTTCTCTCACAGTCATGGGGTATTTGTTAACAACTCTGGTGGTCTTCATGGTTTTTAGGATCCAAGACATAGTTTAAGGAAAAAGAATACCCAATATTTCAATGAATGGCCATAATTACACCTTACTTAAATTTCCAACTTATTATTGTTTTTCCCCAACTTATTATCTTGTTTTTAAAATGAGAGATGATATCTCAAGTCTCTTTTAGTTCTAAAATTTCATGATGCTCTATAAAACAACTTTTATATTTCTGAGATGAGGTCATTATTAGAGAAACATCTGGGAGTTTTATGTTGCTCCCATCAAAATTTGCATACATTGCTAGATATTGGTTTTCTATTAAGTACTACAGTGGTTGCTTGCTATTCTATGCCATATATGTATGTATGTATGTATGTATGTATTGTCATCCCAACAAGTGTCCCTGCTACACTTATATGGGACCATCATCACTTAACATAATAAAGGGTTGGTGGAAGGAACAAACATTTCTTTAACCTATGTGGCCTCAAAATCAGACAGACATTAATGCACCAAATATTTTCTGTATTTTTAAGCACTGGATAAAAATGATCAAAATGAATAATAGATTAAGGTTAATTAACTGCTTTCCACATGCCAGGTACCATCTCATGTACTTAGCCTGTATTATCCCTATGATCCTTGCAGCTCTGAGTAGGGACCATCATCATACTAACTTAACAGAGGGCACAGCAGTGGTTCAAAAATACTTAACTTGCCCACAGTCACGTGGCTAGTAAAGAGCAGAGCCATAATTGTGTGTGGCAAGGAAAATACAAGGTTCTGTGGTGGCAGGTTAGGGAGCCCTGGCTTACTGGGGAAAGTTGTCCAGGCTGATGACTGATGAGCACCCTGCTTTTGGTAATTTTAGAGTAGAAAGTGGCTGGGGAAAAGAGTAGAAGAAAACGGGGTGGGGGTACTACTTTGGAGAATAGTTGAATAAATACAAGAAAGGAGCATGAACAGAAGGGCAGCATAGGATGCACAGTACAGATGCTTGATTCCAGCTGAAGTGCTGGGTCCTGGCCAGTCACTGGAGCTACCATGTCATTTGAGGCTTTGAACCTCCATGCTTCTGGGTCTTAAGTGTCTTTCTCAGAAACAGTGAGGTAACAGAACTAGAAAATACCTGCGATCCTGTTGGGTTTGGAAATTTTTTCGATTCCAAGAAGCCAAAAAGTTCTTTTTCAAAAAAAGAATAGTACTTTTTGTAAATTTTTAGTTCAAGGAATATGCTATATTGATGGCAAGATGGAAGAAAAATTCCTTTTTCCTTACACCCCCTAAAGAGAAGTTACTAAGCCCTTACTCTGGACCAGGCAGGATGGTGCAGAGTATTGATATACAACGATACTTCATTCTCTTTTAGAGAACCAGTTGCCATCTCTGCCTTCAAAGAGCCTATTATTTAGTTATTTAGAAATTATTGATTTTCTCTCTCCTTACCAGCTAAATAATAGGTTCTTTGAAGGCAGAGATGGCAACTGGTTCCCAATTACATCACCACTCCCCAGTATTATTCTTGCACATAAGTGGTCCTCAGCAAATGGTGGTGGATTGAAACAATGAAATTTAAGTGACTTTTATTTGCTACTTAAACAAGTAATCCACTTTTTCATCTCAAAGAAAGCTCAAGTTAAGGTAATTAATGGGAAAATAATCTTAAATAATCATGATGCTTATTCTTGTTTTCTAAAAATAAACTCAAAATGTTATTTTCCATTTTCAGAAAGAAAAAAAAATTTAAGTGGCTTTATTCTTGTGATGCAATCTATATTATAAAGAATAACTGTCAAGAAAGCAAGTCTCAGATGATTTTGTGCCTCATAATATTGAAGTGTTCCTTTTTCCAGTAAACATCAACTCTGTGAAAAAGAAGTTGTGAAACTAACATTGTTTTGACAGAAAGTCTGCTTTTGGTTTTGTTTTTAAAGTCTGTATTTAATATAATATACCAGAAAGCAAGCTGTTCAGCTTCAAATGAATCTAAAAAGCAGCAACAGTATTGTCATTGAGTGGTGACACATCTTCAAGATTAGTAAGTCAGAAAAGTAGAAAATACATTTGATTTTACACAATCTGTACTTAAAGCTCATGTGGAAATCAAATTTCCTGATAATATAACAAATTTGCAGATTAGAAAGGCATAAAAATAGGTCTCATTGGATCTTTGAACTGGAAGGAATTTGAGAGTCCAACTAAATCAAGCTAGCTTCATAAATGAAGACTTTTAATAAAATAAAGTAATTTGCATTAGATAATTAAATTCATATCTGATAATCATCATAATAATGATCAATATTGATCATGAAAGGGAGAGAGTGGGAAGGTTCTGAACAGATGATTGCGTGAGTGTACCCTTACTGGCCTCCCTTTCACTATCTAATCCAACCATCCCTTGACCTCTCCTGACCAAGCAGCTGCTGGGGCAGGAGGCAGATGGGTCCTAGAAGGCGATGGCGAGAACAGGCAGAGTTGGTGCCCAATTTTGTGCATTCTGTACTAGACAAATGCTGTGAAACAGAGGCACAAATCAGAGACAGCATCCTGGAGAGAGCTTGAGACAATGTCTGAGAGATCCAGAGAAGGCCAGCTCTGAATGGCTGCCTTCTTGGCTTTCCCAGGAACTCTGAGGGACCTAAGTGCTCCCCACTCCTGAGCATCCTCCTGGTGCCTCAGGAGGGAATTACACTCTGGAGGCTGGTAGAGGAAGAACTAGCTATTTTGATGGCGATCTGCAGCATTACCCCTGCTGAAGTTAATCCACTAGCTGGACCTTGACCACAATTAAGTAGACAAAATAAGACATCCAAGCAAAAAAGATAACCAGCAGCCAGCAAGAGGAAGAACAAATATAACCACCAGAAAAGCATTAGAGAATAGAAAGATTCAGTCAGTGAAATAAAATTGATTGTAAATAGGATGAAAAGTTAAAGCAAGAAAAAAAATACAGCATTTGTAGAGATATAAAGGTATCAGATGATTTTGAAAAGACAGTCATTGATGACATCTCAGTTAATGATACAGAAGATCAGATAGAAATTTAAGTGACTTTTATTTGCTACTTACAACAAGTAATCCACTTTTTCATCTCATAAGAAAACTCAAGTTAATTTATGGGAAAATAATCTTAAATAATCATGATGCTTATATCATGATGGTATAAGTAGCTCATATCATGATGGTATAAATAAACAGAAATTCTGCAAGATGATAGACTTGGAAGACAGATCTAAACTCGACATACAAATATTAATATTCAACACTCAGTAGTGCCTACTATGGTCTAGGTACTGGGGTAGGCATCTTTCTTATTTAGTCACCTATGCAATAGAGCCATTATTGTTCCCTGCTATGATCTGAATGTTTGTGTTCCCCATTCATATGTTGAAACCTAATTCCCACAATGATGGTATTAAGAAGTCAGGACTTCAGCAGGTAGTTAAGTTGTAAAAATGGAACCCTCGTGAAAGGAATTAATGCCCTTATAAAAAGGGGCTTCAGGAAAGCTGTTTGCCCCTTTTACAATGTAAGGACCAATAAAAGGCACCATTTATAAAGCAGAGAAAGCCCTCATCAGCTCCCAATTCTTAATCTTAGATTTCTAGCCTTCAGAATGGTGAGCAATAAATTTCTCTTATTTATAAATTTCCCAGTCTAGGGTATTTTGTTATAACAACTTTAATTGACCAAGACATTCCCTATTTTAAAAATAAGAAGACTAAGGAGAAGAAATCACATGCTGGAGATTTTTACCTAAGCAGGCTGGCTCCAGCTCTCAATAGTAGCTGAAGAAGAAACTTTGAACAGAGAACTTGCCTATGCAGTGATTAAGCAAGAAGAAAATTTCCCAGAGCTTGAAAGAGACTTTCCTGCAGATTGAAAGGGCTCACTGTGCTCTAGGGCAGAGAAGGAAGATCCATATACTCAGACATGTGCTGGTAAATTTCCAGAACTATGAGAAAGGGAAAATCTTACAAGTTTTTTGACAGAAAGAGCAAATTTCTTACCAAACGAAAAGAAAAATTAGACTGACATTGAAGTTCTCATTTGCAACATTTGAAGCTAGAAATGGTGGAATAACATCCATCAAATCTTAGAGAAAAGGCCATACCCCAAGATTCTGACACTGAGCTGAGACAGCACATCATTCACCTGTCAGAGCACAGAAGAGCCTTTGCCGAGAACCAGAATTCAGAGAGTATAGCAGCTGGTTATCCCATTGGGGGAAAGAATTAGAGAATAGAAAGATTCAATGAACAATCCATGAAGCAGGACACAGGCTGGAAGAGAAGATGAATGAAGACGAGGTGGAAGGGAGAAGCAGCAGCACTTGCCCAACGGTCGGATGACTAACATGGATATTATTATTAAAAAGAAAGAGTTCAAAGGGAAAAAAATAAAGTTATTGGCATCAAAAGGCACTAAACCATCTCAGTAAAATCTAGGAGTTGTAGAGAGTGGGAAAGAAGGAGAAAATTTTCTATCGATCTTCTCTAGAAGGTGAGATTAAAGTAGGGACATAGCATTCACCCTAAGATCCCACCAAGATGGGGATGGGCCTGGAGGGAAGCAGGTCAGAGTCCCCAGAGGCTGGAGGCAGCCAGAGCTGGGTAAGATAGAAGGGACCCACAGGCTTGAGTCTGAGGACTGGGAAAAGAAAAGTACAAAAGAGGTCTAAAGTAATAATAGAAAGAAAGGAAATGATGAAAACCACTTGATCAAACTGACAGATAAGGAAACTGCAGTCAAGTAAGTAGAAAAGATAAATTAAAACGTAAAGAATAATAACAACAGTAATATCTTTTACTGCATGACTGCTCTATGCCAGGCACTGTTTAATACTTTATCTCATTTACTTCAAATATGTAGGGTAAATGGCCTTGTTCCCACTTCACAGATAAGACACTGGTGTCCAAGAGCTTAAATAAGTTGTAAGATCAGACAACTAAGGAGTAATGACAAAATCCAAGCTAAGCCCTCCAGATTCCAAACCCTCATCTAGCCAGCTTGCTCTGCACTCTCCACCTGTGCTTTTCTGTTTCTGTTAACCTTCATTTTGCATCACTCTTCACTAATTTATTTTCTTTAAATATTTGAAAAGGCTCTAATATTCTACTATGTGTGAAAAATGGTGCTAGATGCTAAAGGCTTGATTTTTATTAGGTTTTTATCTTCACCAATGAATACTTCCTGGACAATCTTTTTCTGTCACAAAAGTTATATGTGTTCCTTGTGGAAGATTTAAAGAGGAGAGTTAAGCAAAAAGAAGAAAATAAACATTATCTATAATCACACTAGCCAATGAAAGGTTTATTGGTGTAAATCTTTTTTGTCATTGTTTTCCTGTGGTATCATGACATGAAATGCATTTTGTACTTTTGTTTTTGTACATTTTTTCAATGTAGTAAACATCTTTCCATCGTATAAAAATTTCTGCAAATTCTTTATTAGTGATTGCACAGTAGTCCCCTAGAGGAAATAAGTCCAAAAGCACCATTATTGATCGATTAGTTGTTTGATTGATTGATTTCAGGCACTGTGCTATCAGGAGGACAAAACAAAACTGTCGCCTTAAGAAGTCTTGTTATAGTTTGAATATGAGGTGTCCCCTAAAGTTCCTGTGTTAATGTGGGAATATTCAGAGGTGAATGATTAGATTTTGAGAGCTGTAATATAATCAGTTCTTCCTAGTTTGAACTGTTTGGGTGGTAACTATAGGCAGTTGGAGCATGGCTGGGGGAAGTGGGTCACAGGGGACATGTCCTAGAAGGGTTCATCTGCCCAGCCACCCCTTCCCTTTTCATCTCTCCTCTCTCTGCTCCCTGGCTACCATGAGCTGAGTAGCTTTCTTCCACCATGCCCTTCTGTCATGATGCTCTGCCTCACCTTGGGTCCAGAGCCATGGAACCTGGCTGACCGGGGAATGAACTTTGGAAAGCTAGAATAAATTAATAATCCTAAAATAAACTTTTCCTCTTCTAAGTTGTTCTTATCAGGTACTTTGGTCACAGTGATGAAAGGCTAACACAAGTTTACAATAAAATGGAGTCTTCAAGCAAGGACACTGGCCTCAATAACCAATCTGATGAGTGCTACAATAAGAATAGCCAATTAGCAGGGAAGTGAGACCCATAACCCAGTCTTGAGGGTCAGGAAAAGATTTCCAGAGGATGCAATGCTTAGAGGAGTTCTGAAGGATAAACAGAGTTAAATGAAATGTATCTACATGTGTGCAAGAGCCACAGAAGGACATGAGAGTGGAGTTTCTGGGGAAGACTGTTCCAAATGGAGACAATAGCTAGTGCAAAGGTCTAAAGCAAGCATACGCCTGGAGTGGTGCGGTGCGACTAGAGTGTTGAAGAGGTGAACAGGTAGCCCAGGACCACATCATAAGGAGTCCTTGAAACAAAAATAAATGGAGAGTGTTTATTTAAAGGGAGAAACTATGTAAACAGAACTTACAAAGGTAATGAAGGGATCAGAGAGGGAGGAGAAAAACTGGCCCAGGGCAGTGCCTAATGGTTAGGATAGCAGTTTCAGGAAGTTGTGAGCCATGTCAGCAGGCAGTATCAAATGCTCCTCCGTCCATAGGGGCAAGGTCAGAAAATCACACCTTGGAGTTATGACTGATTTAACTCTCTGTGGCCTCATCAAGTGTGGGTTTTCTGGTCTGGATCGAGAATGGAGTGAGATAAAGAGCGAATGGGAGGTGAGGAAAGGGGAAGGAGGAAACAGAATTCATTCTTGAGGAGTCCAGCTGGCAGTGGATGTTGGAGGGAGAGAGAGACTTAGGGTAGATTTGTAACCGTTACTGTACTTGTTGTTGTTTTCTTTTTTAAATTAATGTAAGAGTAGAACATATTTACAAATCTATAGTGTGAGAAAAGGACACAGTGAGTAAGGACAGTGGAAGACGTAAGAGAGGGTTAAAAATGCTGGAGCAGGACCCCGGGAAGGATAGAGGAGCTGGGGAGCTGAGCAAAGTCAAGAGGTTTTGAGAAGAGGGAAGCTGCTCCCCTGGCACAGGAGTGAGGCAGAAGGAGGTGGCAGCTATGACCACACCGAGCGGAGTGTCTCCCAACAGGCTCAGCATGCAGATAACTGGAAACCATACCACCCACCTGGCATTTAGAATACTGTTATCAGCAAATCTACTATCTGAGGTGCCAGCTAATGTATTATGAAGAGACATAGATGCTGTGCCTTCAAGACACCTTATTATTATCATTATTTTAATAAAAATAAGAAGACTTTTGACAATTCCCAAATTTATAAGGCATAAGTTCATTTCCTAAAATTTTACAAACAAGTTATCAGAGCTCAGAGAAGAGGAATATCACCTTCGTTAATATATTTGTTAAAGCTGTTTTCTTAGTTCATTGACATTTGTTAAGCATTTTTAAAGATAGAGCTACTTAAAAGCATCCTAAAAGACATAATGCATTTTACATATTACATATTTACATATTTTACACTAACAAAAATAGTGTTATTGAAGAAATGTGTTTTGTATTTTCTGTTTGTATGATTTTTCAAAATAAATATTCTGAAATACATAGTAATTCTAAAGTAGACTACATGGGTATAATTTCAATCCAAATGATTGATTAACTAGATAAAATGCAATAGTCCAAAGCAATTAGTTAGGCATGTTATAATTACTGTAATCACCTTCATACTCTAATCATATATAAAGATTAAATACATCACTGAGTCTGACATGTGGTAAGTGATCAAAATTGTTAAATAAATGAAGCCAGAGTGTTCATAAACACTACTCCTTTTAAATGCACTCATATGATAGCTTACCTGAAAATAACTTGAAATGTTATATCTGTTACACACAATACTCACAAACATTCAGATTTAAACATGTATATATTTAAATGTTCTTACCAATTCTCATTTTTATTTTGGCCAGTAACATAACATGAGGAAGATAGATATTTTTCAAAGGTTGTAATAGATTTTTATATTCAGTGTTTGATAAATGCAAGTCAATTGTTTCCCCAAAAGTTAGCATCTATGAAAGAAATATTATAATGAACAATTAGTTAATGTAGTTTGGAATAAGAAAAAAAGACAAAAGGTAAACTTCTACATCTTGTGGGACACACAAACATTCTCACCTGTTCAATAATAATGTTGTGAGCCTGGGTCAAAAATTGTAACTTGTCTGATTTTGAATAGGGAGATTCCTTGAATTTCTCAGCTTTTGTTAAGTCATCCAGTAGAACAAGGCTTTTCGCCAGAGTTAACAAAGATCGAGGAGAAAGAAATTCTTTTCCTTCAAGCAAATGTATTATATCCTATTAAAATAAAAATATTCCATTTGCTAGTACTTTTTCTAATTCACCTAAACAGAACTGGCCCTGTTGCTTGGTATGCATTCAGTACCTAATGGAATTTAAAATTCTCTCCTTTTATTCTAACTGGAATCCTTCCTAAATATAAATATGCACAAGGTTTTCTTCTTACCTGAAGGTCTGTGATGATGTCTGCCTTTAAATGCTTTTCTTGCAGGCCAAGGATTACAGCTTGCATCAAGAATTCAGCCTGTAGTTCTAAGTCCTCTGCACTTTTTGCTTCCACGTATAATTCACGGATGAGGCTCAAACAATCTGTCAAATCGTTCTCTAAGATAAATAAGTGTGGCTATTTAAAATGCAGTGAGAAAATAAGAAAGCATATATGTATAACATCTGCAATGCTCATCACAGTAATATTGCATAAGGTCAAAGAACAAGAGGATATTAAGATGGAAAACAGACTCTACAGGAAATGCAGAAAAAAAATTGGTGTAATTTGGGGCAAAGTACTTTAGGATATTCCAGTTCTATGAAGTAACAATAATATTACATGAAATAACTTAAACTTGAGAGAGAGACATGAGTGAATAGAGAGGTATACAAATAGATAATTATTACTCACTGCAAGTACTACCATTTATATGTGCCAGGCTATATTATCTAAGATTAAATTTAGCCCATTTAATTCTGACACTCGTATGAAGTGGATATAATTATCTTCATTTTACAGAGCAGGACACTGAGGCACACAAAGACTGAAAGAGTTGGCTGAGAAAGACTTGGTGAGGAAGTGGTAGATCTAGCATCTGAACCCAAATTTGATGGCTCCTAGACTGGTGTTCCTCACCCCTGTACTTAGCCACTTTCCAAGATGACAAATCTCTCTGCTGTTTTGCACTGTGGTAATATATATGCCATAATATTGGAAAATATTATTTTAAATTAATACCAGATTTTTAAATTCTGGAAAGAGATCAAGCTAGAAAGTTAGAAAATGCTATATATATCAGCAAGGTGGCACATGCCTTTAATCCCAGCAACTCCGGAGGCTGAGGCAGGAGGATCAAAAGTACCAGGCCAGGCTCCACAATTCAGCAAGGCCCTCAGCAAAATTTAGCAAGATGCTTACTCAAAATAAAAAGTACTAGGGATGTGGTTCAGTGGTTAAGTGACCCTGGGTTCAATCCCTGGTACAAAAAAAAAAAAAAAAGTGAATGTTATAGCAAAAGATATCCCAATATATTACTGCTCCTTCATCTGTATAAAATTACATTTTGTGGAAACATTGATTAAGAAAATAGTACATTAGTACCTTTCACAATTCCAATGCCTCGAATTTGTGAGACAAAAGCAGTCACCAGTGCTAAGCGGCACCTCAACCACAGATGAATGTTGAAATATTCTCGAGCATTCAGGGAAACAGGGTCCAAAAACTCATCATCTTTATTTTCTGAGGTCTAAACAATATTAAAATAATGGTTATCTTCTCATTTCATAAAGATGAAGTTCTAACCTAAGGCCAAATGTAAGCTAAGCATCCAATATCATTTCATAGTATTCAGTTTTTAAATTTAGAAATTATTTTGTATATCTATAAAATATAAAAATTATATTGTCAGCAGTTTCTATGTCATCAAAAGTTTTTTAAACACCATTTTAAGGGCTGAAAAATAATAAATAAACATTCCCTAATATTTATTGAGCACTTATTATGTGTCAGGCATTGTGCTACATGCTTTATACACAATATCTTATTTAATTTTTCTAACAGCCAAAGAGGGGTTATTGCTATTTCTGTTTTACAGTTGGGAGAACGGAGAGCTAGAAAGGTTAACTAACTTGCTTAACCTAGGTGGGACTCAATGCTGGTAGGACTCAACTCACTGTGTGTTTTCCTGGGTTTCAAATCCAGTCTTAACCGTCTGTGTTGCATTGCTTTGTGTGGCTCTCATTCCAAGAATGTATTATAACTGATTTACCATCTGTGTTATTATACTTTAAAAGAGGTGATGGGTGCCCATAGCTACTGGGAAGGAAGCGCAGAGGAAGCTTGTTTTGGGGGAAGTCAATCATAGACTATCAGGGAAATTTAACCCCCCAGTCCTTTGTTCTAGAATTTCCTGCCAGGGATCGTGTCCAACCAATTGGCACTACTGGCTATCGGGAAGCTGCTAATGGGACTTGAAGGGGGCTAGAATATGGACAGTCAGGTGGGATGTACAGGAAAAGAAAGGTGAGTTATTCCTGAGAACAAGAGTAAGCGGTGAACAGAGGCCACGCAGGCAGGATGGTGATTAGAATGGGCCAAGTACTCAAAAAATCTAGTATTTAGAAGAGAAATACAGAAAACAATGTTCATCAATAAAACTTAATCTTTAAGTGCTTTTATTTCATGTTCCTAATGAAAAGCCAATTCTCCTTCAACTTAATCAAGGTTTTTCAATCTTGATGCTTTGATATTTGAAGCCAGATAATTGCTGGGGTGGCAGGGGGCTCTCCTGTACATTATAGGATATTTAAGCAGCATGTCTGGCCTCTACCCAACTGATGCCCATAGCACCCCCCCTCTAGTTGTGACAACCAAAATGTCTCCATGCATTGCCAACTCTCCCCTGGGATGTAAAATCACCTCCAGTTGATAACCATTGTTCTAAGACAATTTTTAGAATTAGATTGCTTTTTAATATGGTTAGTGCTTTTAATATAGCTAGAAATGAGTCTTTATTTAGTATAATTAGCTTTGCTAATTTGTAATGATGCTGCATATTAGCTATTTTATTAGTAATTCTTGAAATAATGTGCAAGAATTCCATGTAATGAATCTTAATATTTTAATCCTAATCAACCCTATATTGTTAAATTATATGCTCTTATCAAAGTCTAATCATAGAATTTATGCACAGTTCTCAAATACATTGGAAATCTAAAATATGGAGTACGCTATGAGGAATCCAAAGGAAGAAAAAGTACAGGTATTTTACTGGTCATGCCCAGATAATAAACTCAAAAGCAGAACAGACAGTAAGTCTCGTAAGACAACTTTATGTGTAGTAAGAGCATATCTAAACATTACAACGATCTATCTTGATGGAACTTTAGAGACTATTATATCCAATTCCATCCCTTCGTAAATAAAACTACAAAAATTCTCAAATTTTAAGAGATTTTCTCAAGGTATTCCTGTGAATAAGTACAATAAATGGGACCTAAACTCAGGTATTTTTATTCTGAATTCAGTGTTCTTTTTGTACTTTACTCCTTGGCTTCACCCAAATAATTAGACAATCTCCTAGCATGCCAATAGTCATTATGCAGTAAGTATTATAAGGAGAAGTGTAATATTCATACATACAGAAGTGCCTGGAGAAAGGGGCTTCTCTGCATCATCTTTCGTTACATTCTTTTTAAAAAGTTTTGAATCTTGCAGAAGTTTAAGTGTGGAATATACTATTGCAGCACTAAAACACAGAATATATTTTAAATGTTATTAGAATAATTGTAGCATTTTTATGTTATTTCTTAAGTTTAGTTTCACACACACAAAAAAAACCCTTCCCACACCCCCACCCACCCTCAAAAGGGGATCAGATATTCCTTGTACATGCCCTTTTAGCACCTTGGTTTGCTTTATGTGGTGTTTTTATCACACAATTTAATCCTCTGGACATATCTCTACAGCTCATTTGTTTCATTTCCTTTAGAAACTTGTCATCTAATACAGTGACTGGGATATAACAGAAACTAAAAATAGGGTTTTTTGTTTTGGTTTTGTGTTTTGGTAGGGAGTTACTGGGGATTGAACTCAGGGACACTCAACCACTGAGCCACATTCCCAGCCAAAATATTGTATTTTATTTAGAGACAGGGTCTCACTGAAATGTTTAGTGCCTCACTGCTGCTGAGGCTAGCTTTGGCCTCATGATCCTCCTGCCTCAGCCTTCCAAGCCACTGGGATCATAGGCATGCACCACCATGCCTGTCTAAAAATAGGTTTTTGTCCCCACATTTCTTATTGGTGCACTGCACTTGTACATAATGGTGGGATTTGTTGTTATATATTCATACTACAAACAGTTTTTAAAATAAAAATGAGTAAATAGAAGAATGTATGAATGCATGCTTTTAAGATCTAAAACAAAATTTATTGACATTTTTTAAAATGAACAAAATATATTTTATATGCATTAGAATGTGGTTCTCCAGATTTACTCAATTCTATATAGTTGGAAACTCTTAAACTAAAGTATTGCTTGATCAATGTTTAGCAGTGCCAGAAATTAAATGTACTAAACTAACAGATGCCAAGAGAGAGGGATTTTTACTTCCTATTGCTCCATACATACATAAACCATTGCATCCTCCTCCCCTGTATAAACCTATACTTCACATCACATTTTTTTTCAAAATATCTTACATATTAAGCTGCCTTCTTTTAAAAATCTATTCCAAAACAAAACTCAAAATACAGAACAACAGGGAGATCCAACATGGCGGCGGGCGTGGAGAGATCAAGTCTCTGACCTCTTCGGCTGCGCGGGCATAGGGAGTCGTAAACTGTCTAAATGTTGTTTTCTCAGGATCACTAGGCAATGCTGAGCTGACGTGGATCTGGGGCAAACAGTTTGGGCCTCTCAGAACACACACCGAGCCCGGATCGGCTGCATTCAAGCTCCGGTTCGCCTACTTCTCTTGACTCAGCACTAACGATCCAGCTGAAATAACTGGTCGGCCCTTTCTGAACTTACGGAGGTAAAAGCCAACCGAGCCTTCATAGGCAGTGGCCACAGGATTGAAACGGGGCTTTGGAGAGACAGTGAGGATCCACCCGTTGCATTGGTCACCTGGCAAAGGGAACGAACGGTCACCATTTGCATGGGATACCACCATGGCAGAGAACTGACGTCACCAGCAGAGGAGATAACTTCACTGAAACCAGCGGTGACAGGTGTGTAATCCCCTAGCCATTCCTCTCCACACAGCGGGGAAACCTTAAGGGCCCCTCCCAGCTCTCCCATGAGCGAGATAGCCAGACCGAGGGAAGCAGGAGTGGCGCGGGACTCCCGGCTGCCGCTCCTACCAGTGCTGACAACTGAGGTCTCTTGCACCAGCTACTGGGGGCGTGGCTAGTGGAGGGCAAGCAAATTCGCTGGGGGTTCTCAGCCCCAAGTTCTACAAACTTAGGGTCTAAGGGAGGCAAACAGGGAGAGTGTGCCCAGGTGTTCATGAAAACAGGGCTCCCAGGAGCAGCAGACCTGGCGTGTAGCCAGTATTGTGGTGAGCGTCACAGGTGAGTGGGGCCTGGCTTGAGGAAACACAAGAGAAGGCCCCAGACATTCAGGATTGGAGACCCGCCAACTCTGGGAGGAAGAGCTGCTGCACAGTGATTGGTTCCCACCTATTGAGAGGAGAAGCTTGGCCCAATGGGCACAGCTCCACCTACTGGAAGAGAAGTTAATCGAACTCTATGACTGCATTTATTATTATTATTATTTTTTAATTTGTGGTTTTTTTCTTTCATTTTCATTTTTTTGTTGTTGTTGTTCTTTAACTTTTTTAATGTTTTCAATTTTTTAAATTTTTTATTTTATTATTATTATTATTTTTGAAAATTTTTTAATTTTCATTTTTTATCATTATTTTTTTAAAAAAATTTTCTCTTTCTTTTCTATTTTTTTTCTCTTTTGTCTTTTCATTTCTTTTCAATTTTCTTATTCCCCCTTCATCGAATTCTATCTGCTTACTCTCATTCTCTTTAATGACTTCTTCCCTTCCCTTCTAATACCTTTTCTCCCAAGCATCAAATAAATTTATAGGAGTAAACAGTAACTCAGCAGTCAAACAGAACAAGAAGTAACATGAGCAGCATGAAAAAGCAAGGAAGAAAAGGAGTACAAACAATGCAGGACAGCCTAAATATTCAGGAGGACCTAGAGCCATCAGAAAAATAAATGGTCATATAAGGAACTCAAGGAATACCTTAGACAGATGGAATGGAACCTTAAAGAGGATACGAGACAGCAAATTCAAACAGTGAAAGAATACATTGAAAATGAATTACATAAACAGATAGAAGAAGTTAAGCATCTTTATCAGCAGATAGAGATTATAAAAAAATCAAACAATAATTCTAGAAATGAAAGAAACTATAAACCAAATTAAAAACTCAAATGAGAGTATCACTAACAGAGTGGAGCAAGTAGAAGCCAGAATGTCAGATAATGAAGGCAAAATATTTCATCTTGAAAAGAGTCTAGCCAACTCAGAAAGGCTGGTTAAAAATTACGAGAAAAACATCCAAGAGATATGGGATAACATAAAAAAACAAATTTAAGAGTCATCGGGATAGAGGAAGGAACAGAGATTCAAACCAAGGGAATGAGTAACCTGCTGAATGAAATAATTACAGAAAACTTTCCAGAAATAAAAAAGGAAACGAATATACAAATTGTAGATGCATACAGGACACCGAGCACACAAAATCACAGTAGACCAAAGCCAAGACACATTGTTATGAAGATATCCAATACACAAAACAAAGACAAAATATTAAAAGCTACAAGAGAAAGGAGGCAGATTACATTCAGGGGTAAACCAATAAGGCTAACAACAGATTTTTCATCACAGACGCTGAAAGCAAGAAGATCCTGGAACAACGTATTTCAAACACTGAAAGACAATGGATGCCAACCAAGAATTCTGTATCCAGCAAAATTAAGCTTCAGGTATGACAACGAAATAAAAATCTTTCATGATAAACAAAAGCTAAAAGAATTTGCAGCCAGAAAACCAGCATTCCAAAGCGTCTTGAGCAAAACACTACACGAGGAAGAAATGAAAAACAATAACCAAAACCATCAGTGGGAAGTGCCTTGGTAAAGACAGAGGACGGGGGGAAAGCTAATCAAGGAGAAACAAACTAAATTAGAAAAAAAAAAGATAAATAATCAAACATGGCAGGAAGTACAAACCATATATCAATAGTAAATCTAAACATTAATGGCTTAAACTCTCCAATAAAGCGACATAGGCTGGTAACATGGATTAAAAAAAACAAATCCAACAATATGCTGCCTCTAGGAGACACAACTGATTGGAAAAGACATACACAGGCTCAAGGTGAAAGGTTGGGAAAATATATACCACGCACACGGTCCTCGTAGGCAAGCAGGGTTGGCCATCCTCATATCGAATAAAATCGACTTCAAGACTAAGTTAATCAAAAGGGATAAGGAAGGACATTATATACTGTTAAAAGGAACTATTCACCAACAAGACATAACAATTATCAATATTTATGCACCAAATAATGGTTCTGCGAAGTTCATAAAACAAATTCTCCTCAAGTTCAAGAATCAAATAGACCACAACACAATAATTATGGGTGACTTCAACACACATCTCTCACCATTGGACAGATCCTCCAAACAAAAGTTGAATAAAGAAACTGTAGAACTCAATATCACAGTCAATAACCTAGACTTAACTGACATATATAGAATATATCAACCATCATCAAGTGGATATACTTTTTTCTCAGCAGCACATGGATCCTTCTCAAAAATAGACCATATATTATGCCATAGGGCAACCCTCAGTAAATATAAAGGGGTGGAGATAATACCATGCATTTTATCTGATCATAATGGAATGAAACTGGAAATCAATGATAAAAGAAGGAAGGAAAAATCCTACATCACATGGAAAATGAACAGTATGTTACTGAATGATCAATGGGTTACAGAAGACATAAAGGAGGAAATCAAAAAATTCTTAGAGATAAATGAAAATACAGACACAACATATCGGAATCTATGGGACACAATGAAAGCAGTTTTAAGAGGGAAATTCATCGCCTGGAGGTCATTCCTCAAAAAAAGGAAAAACCAACAAATAAATGAGCTCACACTTCATCTCAAAGCCCTAGAAAAGGAAGAGCAAAACAACAGCAAATGTAGCAGAAGGCAATAAAAAATTAAAATCAGAGTGGAAATCAACGAAATTGAAACAAAAGAAACTATTGAAAAAATTAACAAAATTAAAAGTTGGTTCTTTGAAAAAATAAATAAGATTGACAGACCCTTAGCCATGCTAACGAAGAGAAGAAGAGAGAGAACTCAAATTACTAACATACGGGATGAAAAAGGCAATATCACAACAGATGCTACAGAAATACAGAAGACAATTAGAAATTATTTTGAAAACCTATATTCCAATAAAACAGAAGATAGTGAAGACATCGATAAATTTCTTAAGTCATATGATTTGCCCAGACTGAGTCAGGAGGATACACACAATTTGAACAGACCAATATCAATGGATGAAATAGAAGAAGCAATCAAAAGACTACCAACCAAGAAAAGCCCAGGACCGGATGGGTATACAGCGGAGTTTTACAAAACCTTTAAAGAAGAATTAATACCAATACTTTTCAAGTTATTTCAGGAAATAGAAAAAGAGGCAGCTCTGCCAAATTCATTCTATGAGGACAACATCACCCTGATTCTGAAACCAGACAAAGACACTTCAAAGAAAGAAAACTACAGACCAATATCTCTAATGAACCTAGATGCAAAACTCCTCAATAAAATTCTGGTGAATCGGATACAAAGGCACATCAAAAAAAAAATTGTCCACCATGATCAAGTAGGATTCATCCCTGGGATGCAAGGATGGTTCAATATACGGAAATCAATAAATGTTATTCACCACATCAATAGACTCAAAGATAAGAACCATATGATCATCTCGATAGACGCAGAAAAAGCATTCGACAAAGTACAGCATCCCTTTATGTTCAAGACATTAGAAAAAACTAGGGATAACAGGAACATTGTAAAAGCAATTTATGCTAAGCCTCAGGCTAGCATCATTCTGAATGGAGAAAAATTGAAGGCATTCCCTCTAAAATCTGGAACAAGACAGGGATGCCCTCTTTCACCACTTCTGTTCAACATAGTTCTCGAAACACTGGCCAGAGCAATTAGACAGACGAAAGAAATTAAAGGCATAAAAATAGGAAAAGAAGAACTTAAATTATCACTATTTGCAGATGACATGATTCTATACCTAGCAGACCCAAAAGGGTCTACAAAGAAACTATTAGAGATAATAAATGAATTCAGAAAAGTGGCAGGTTATAAAATCAACACGCATAAATCAAAGGCATTCCTGTATATCAGCAACAAATCCTCTGAAATGGAAACGAGGACAACCACGCCGTTCACAATATCCTCAAAAAGAATAAAATACTTGGGAATCAACCTAACAAAAGAGGTGAAAGACTTATACAATGAAAACTACAGAACCCTAAAAAGAGAAATTGAAGAAGACCTTAGAAGATGGAAAAACATACCCTGTTCATGGATAGGCAGAACTAACATCATCAAAATGGTGATATTATCAAAAGTTCTCTATAGGTTTAATGCAATGCCAATCAAAATCCCAACGTCATTTCTTGTAGAAATGGAGAAAGCAATCATGAAATTCATATGGAAGAATAAAAGACCCAGAATAGCAAAAACAATACTAAGCAGGAAGTGTGAATCAGGTGGTATAGCGATTCCAGATCTCAAACTATACTACAGAGCAATAGTAACAAAAACAGCATGGTACTGGTACCAAAACAGGCGGGTGGACCAATGGTACAGAATAGAGGACACAGAGACTAATCCACAAAGTTACAACTATCTTATATTTGATAAAGGGGCTAAAAGCATGCAATGGAGGAAGGATAGCATCTTCAACAAATGGTGTTGGGAAAACTGGAAATCCATATGCAACAAAATGAAACTGAATCCCCTCCTCTCACCATGCACAAAAGTTAACTCAAAATGGATCAAGGAGCTTGATATCAAATCAGAGACTCTGCGTCTGATAGAAGAAAAAGTTGGCTCTGATCTACATATTGTGGGGTCGGGCTCCAAATTCCTTAATAGGACACCCATAGCTCAAGAGTTAATAACAAGAATCAACAAATGGGACTTACTTAAACTAAAACGTTTTTCTCAGCAAGAGAAAGAATAAGAGAGGTAAATAGGGAGCCTACATCCTGGGAACAAATTTTTACTCCTCACACTTCAGATAGAGCCCTAATACCCAGAGTATAAAAGAACTCAAAACATTAGACAATAAGATAACAAATAACCCAATCAACAAATGGGCCAAGGACCTGAACAGACACTTCTCAGAGGAGGATATACAATCAATCAACAAGTACATGAAAAAATGCTCACCATCTCTAGCAGTCAGAGAAATGCAAATCAAAACCACCCTAAGATACCATCTCACTCCAGTAAGATTGGCAGCCATTATGAAGTCAAACAACAACAAGTGCTGGCGAGGATGTGGGGAAAAGGGTACTCTTGTACACTGCTGGTTGGACTGCAAATTGGTGTGGCTAATTTGGAAAGCAGTATGGAGATTCCTGGGAAAGCTGGGAATGGAACCACCATTTGACCCAGCTATTGCCCTTCTTGGACTATTCCCTGAAGACCTTAAAAGAGCGTACTACAGGGATACTGCCACATCGATGTTCATAGCAGCACAATTCACAATTGCTAGATTGTGGAACCAACCCAGATGCCCTTCAATAGATGAATGGATAAAAAAAATGTGGCATTTATACACCATGGAGTATTACGCAGCACTAAAAAATGACAAAATGATGGAATTTACAGGGAAATGGATGGCACTAGAGCAGATTATGCTTAGTGAAGCTAGCCAATCCCTAAAAAACAAATATCAAATGTCTTCTTTGATATAATGAGAGCAACTAATAACAGAGCAGGAAGAAAACAGAGACATGAGGTGGGAGGGAAAGGGAGAGAAAAGGGAAATTGCATGGAAATGGAGGGAGACCCTCATTGTTATACAAAATTACATATAAAAGGTTGTGAGGGGAATGGGAAAATAAACAAGGAGAGAAATGAATTACAGTAGATGGGGTAGAGAGAGAAGATGGGAGGGGAGGGGAGGGAGGATAGTAGAGGATAGGAAAGGTAGCAGAATACAACAGTCACTAATAGGGCATTATGTAAAAATGTGGATGTGTAACTGATGTGATTCTGCAATCTGTATTTGGGGTAAAAATGGGAGTTCATAACCCACTTGAATCTAATGTATAAAATACAATATGTCAAGAGCTTTGTAATGTTTTGAACAACCAATAAAAAAAGAAAAAAAAAAGAAAATGCAAAACAAGGGCAGAATTGTGATATGCCACAACATGGATGAACCTCAGACTTACTATGCTGACTGAAAGAAACAAAAAGGTCCCATATTAGATGATTCCATTTATATTAAATTCCATAATAGGAAAATATAGAGACAGAAGGAAGTTGGGTAGCACCAGAAGCTGGGGGAAGGAAGAATATGAATAACTGCTCATGGGCATGGATTTCCTTTTGGGGCAACAAAAATTTTTTCAAAACTAGATAGAGATGGAAGTACACTAGTTAGGGAAGGAGTATGTGGTACTGAATTGTTTGCTTTAAAATGGTTAATTATGTTATGCGATTTCAATCCCATAAAGCCATAAAGTGAAAAGCAGTGGTGAGTAGGGTGCTTTACCAACAGTAACATTTACAATAAACTTATTATCACATTGTTGCAGGTCAGGTGAATGAAGTACTTGCAATCATGTATGTGGAACCCACCATATATCAGAGACCACAAATCAGAAAGAATGCTTACTTAATAAATTATACTTGCATAATTGATAAAAAATACAGAACAACATGTGTGGTTGGAGAAGCTCATTGCAGTATTATTTGTAACAGAAAAAAATTGGGCAAATCCCCACAGTGACTCTGTTCATGGGGGCTTGGGTGTGTGTCGTCAGGCCTGTGCCCGCCTCCCCTACAAGAACAGTAACTGGAAGACGCAGCACACCAGCTGGGGGCAGGGTGCTTTACCTGGAGTTGACCAGGGCATCGCGAACCTCAAGGTCAGCAGAGTCAAGCTGTCCTTCCTCCATGCTCTTTACCTCTTCTCTTTTACCAGGAAGAGGTGATTTCGTATCACAGGGGACTAAAGAGGAGCAGACACTTTCTCCTCTATTCATAGTTTGCTGCCATCCCTCTTATCTCTGCGGCTCTGCCCAGATCTCTCTGTCTTTCCACATTGTTCTATCTTGAGACTCTACCCATCCCAGAGAAAGGCAAATCAAGTCCACATCCCAGAGTCACACTGAAGAGTGAAGCAAACTCTTCTGATGCCTGTTCTGATGAATGAGGAGTGTCAGCCCCATCAGCCTGGGGAGGACCTGCCTTTCTGGAGGGATGTCATATGGGTTTCATTTCCTTCCTTGTCTCTAGTGCCTGTCAGCCTAGCTTGTATCACGTAGTTTTTACATTTACTCATTTGAATCAATAGATTGCTTGATTTTAAAAAATTGGGTAAAAATCCAAATGGACAAAATATTCATGATTCCCTACTTGGTATCCCCAATTTGGATTTTTAGCAGACAGTCACATTTAACAGGTGTTATGAGGTAAATTCAGTCCCTCCAAAAAAGCATGCTGATATTCTGATTCTTAGTACCTCAAAATGTATTTTGATCTTCAAAGTGTAAGGTGAATAATTTAGTACTTACTATTTCATTACCTATTTCTTCCATATCTGTATAGTTACTATAATCTGATATCTTACCCCTAGATCATTATTATCACCTTTGTATTCTCTCAGCTTTGAGGGCAATCAGTTTTGACCCTTGCACTTAGCAAACATCATCTAGACTGAGCACAAATTCATTTGCAATGCCCATCACTAGTCATTTTTACAGAACAAATTCCTGAGCTCTTAATCATGAGATGTATCTCTTTTATTGGCTGCAGTACTTCTTTAAGTCCCCATACAGTCTCAGGGCACCGACCCAGGATTTTGCACAGTGAACCCTTCTGTCTTCATGGATCCTCATGTTTTACAATGGAATATGAAAGAAGAAACTATCAGGAAATATTTTCCTAGTGGTATCTATAGATGGAAATCTGTACTTTAAAGATTTGTTTATTGTTTTATCTTTACTTTGTAAGAGAATGAATATCCTTCCATGTGTTTATATACTAGTTATAATTTCTCTTTTGGATGAAGGATTTTATAGTAGTTGATCATTTAGAAACAGTGTTTTTTATCAATCTATCACCAACTATATTTAAAAATGATATGAACTATTTGACATATTTACTGCAGGTACAGATTTATTTTGCTATGTACTGCAGTTGTAAACTTTTTTGTCAAATTAATAAAAATTAAAATATGTTACAAATCAAATCAGTTGACACCTTATAGTCAGCTCTAGCTTTAGAAAGGATATATATCCTTCTAGAGATTCAATTGTTTCATTACATTTTTCTGCTTCTAACAAAACAAAAACCTAACTAAAAATTCCTCTTGGATAAACCAACTTTTTAAGACCTTGTCACTGAACATGCAGAGTTCAAATCTACCTTTGCCATGTATTAGCTCTGTGATGCTGGGCACTCCCATTATCAATCCTTTCATCTACAAAACAGGAATGATGATAACAGAAATGCATACCCTTTAAATCCAATGACTGTAAGGGTTAAATCATTTCATTATTTTTCATTTGCTAAAAATATGTATTAAATATTTTAATATTAAAAATATTAAATATTTTTTAATATATTTCTTCCTGTGCCAGGGACACAGGATAGAAATCTAGGGTCAGTGAATATAGCAATAAATAATACAGATGCAATTCCCTGTCCCTGTGGAGCTGACAGTCTACTGAAAGCAGAGCGTGCTCAGTAAATAGGAGCACTGGACAAACGGACTTGCGCATGGTGGGTGCTACCATGATCATCAGGCCAGGGGTGGAGGGAGGAGATTAAACTGATTTTTCTTTGTAAATTGTTAACCAGCATAACTTAGCTGTCTAGGAACTATCAAATTTTAAACTCCCAGGATTTTGGTAAATCATTAAAATGGCTTGCAATATTTGTAGAATATTCTCTAAGGTATTGTGATGGTATCATTTTATTTAAAAGGTATCCTTTTATTTAAAATAAAACTAAACAAGCCAGAAAATAACAACCAACATAACTCAGATTCTGTGCATATACAGATAAGAAGTTGCCTCTCTTCTTACTCTGCTAAGGCTACACGTATTTCTAAAGCACCTGTACTGGGTAGCTTCACAGGCTAGCACATCATGGCTACTAGCAGCCTCTGGATGAAGCAAATTGTGCCTATTCCATTCTTCTGATTCTGAAACCCAAATTCTGATTTCAAGACAAATGAGGAATAAGATTTATCATCTTGCTAACCCAAAAACTTGAATAAAATATAGGGTTTACCAGTCGGTTGCAATCTATTTGGTACGATGTAGTTGTTACCTTAGTCTGTTTTCTGTTTTTATAATGGAATACACAAGACTGGGTAACTTACAAAGAGTACAGGTGTTATTAGCGCATAGTTCTGGAGGCTGGGAAGACCAAGGGCATGGCTCCGTCATCCGATGAGGACCTTCTTGCTGCATTGTAACAGCAGTGGTCATCACATGGTGAGAAAGAGCAAGCTTGCTCTCTCTGGTCTCTCTATTTTCATTAAAGCATTAACGCCCTCATTAGGGCTCCATCTAATCCCAAATAGTTCCAAAAGGCCCTACCTCCAAATACTGTTATATATTCCTTTGGGGATGAAGTTTCCAAACATAAATTCTGGGGGATAAACATTCAAACTACAGCAGTTGCTTGGTTTGGAAATATTTTACTTTCTCCTCTCCTGCTAGACAGAAAGTACAGAAGGACTGTCCCCTACCAACAATCTAAAATCCCAAAGGGAGGAAGCTTCATTCTGACAAAACTGCAAGGGTCAAGTTATTTTCCATTCAGACAATAAATTAAATACAAAAATAGGAAGAAACACTTAGTAATAAAAAATGGGATTTTGAAAGTGAGAGAAGTAGAAATACGGTGTGAATAACTTTGATCTCATATATTTCTTATTAACATTCATGACAAAAACGGTCAGTTTGTTCTCATAAAATCCATGCAGCTCACTCTACCTGTCACCCCAGGGAATATGCCTTTCTATTTCCTTGACACATAATTTTATTAGAAGTATCAGAAAATGTCAAGCTAACCATCATTTGGAAAAGGGACTGTCCAAGACTCTCAGCAGTGCCCAAACAGAAGCTTGTGGGGGGTAAAGTTCACGCAAGAAAAACTCATTCATCTTGACAGTAGGCTTCCCCCAAATGACAACTCTGCTCTAAAAAGGCAATAACATCCAAGTTTTTGCAGGTTTTGTCCCAAGGGCCAGGTTCATATATTTAAAAGAGGAGTGATTCTGATATACTAGCATATTATTTGCATACGTCTATGTGGTTTTCAAATTAAAGTTCTATTATGACAATCCTTTCTGTGGATATTTTGTAACTTTTAGTTTCTCATTTCTTTATTATTCCCCAAACCCCCACCAGCAACAACAACAACAGCAAAAACTCAGACCTTCCAAACTAAAGGGGCGAATTATACACAGAGAGCTTCTGGAAGAATAAAGGTAAATGACAAAAAATACTTACTAGGGCTTCTGTTGCTCTGAGATAATTTTGTAGAAAATCATATATTAAATCTACCTTCTTCCTCCAAACTTCAGTGGGGAAAATTGTTATTATTTTATTCTATAATAGCTAACGCCTATTTTGCCATCAATAAACTACCATTGTACCCTTAAAGATTGCTGTAAATGTGATAATACTGTAAACCAGCTTGCCTCAAGCTTTATCTCAGCATCCCTTTAAACCCGTAAAAATTCCTAAGAACCCCTAAAGAGTGCCATGAACATTCACTATATCAGAAATTAAACTGACAAATTTTTAACTTCTTTAATATTTAATTCACTTTCAAATAAAAATAATGAGCCTTTTGCATATTAACAATAATGAGCCTTTTGCATATTAACATAAGTAATAAATTGTAATACAAAGCAACTATTTTCCCCCCAAAAAAATTAGTGTTCTCTTTAATGTTTAGATGAACAAGAGACAATCTACATTTATATCCCATTATACAACTGGTCAGTGACATGCTGTTTTAAGTATATAAAGAAGATGAGGCCTAACGTAAATAGTTGTTAGAAATGGAAGGAGAATGGAAGCCCCTTCAAATAACTGTCAATATTTCCCTTTGATACTATACCAAAATGTGTCAAATGACAGTTTTGTAAAAATTTGTTGCTATATAGAATCTAATACCGTATATCAATGAACTTTTCCTTCATTACATTAAAATATATTGGTCTATCTTGATAACTGGAATTTTGTATCATTGTGTACTGGTCCTTTGGAAAATATCAGCTCCCTGAGTTATGGAGACACACAAATGTATAAATATTTCAATACACTATTAAAAATTAGTTTTGTTAATGTTATTACTAATCTTATCAGAGAAATAAACACTGGTAAACTATAAACTTCATAATGGCAAACATAAATTGTCCAAAATTCTCATTTTCCTATAAATTTCAAATGTTATCATGGGTAACAAACACTATAAGTTCTGCTCATTTTGCTCATTCTTAAGAAAATGTCTGCCAAATACCCAAGTCTAAATAAGCACAGTCTGTGCATTGTTTTTTCAAACAAGATGGTATTCCATGAAAAGAGCATCTTCTTCAATTCTCAACTCAACCATGTGCCCTACCTTAAGACCACCATCAGTTTTGTTACACAGCAGAAATGCCTACGTGGCATCCTGGTTTTCTAGAGGAGGAAACAGCTTTTCAAATGTGTGCCTTTTCTATGTATGAGGAGACTGACTCACCTGTATGCTGCCCGGTGTCTCTGCAGGGCAATTGCTGCCAGATGAAGACGGGCTTCCACCACAATCTCCAACTCAGCAGCACAACAATGAGACAGGTCCTTGTGGCCTGGATGCTCCACCTCGGACACAAGGAAGTTTAGCCTCTCTTCAGCTTCCATCAGTAAAACCGTCTAAAGAATAAACACCACACAATCACATGTTCAGAAATAATGTCTCATTCTTATCAAATATTTTATGTGTGAAAAGCAACAATGAATGGAAAACTAAACGGAAATCTGTACATAATCATCAGATAAGAGAACTCAATAAAAAGGAAAAAGACAACAGAAATTTAAAAAGTAAGAGCAAGAGGAAGGACAATAGCTATCCTTTACTGTATGGATAGCCAATGCTCATTATTAACAACGATTCTAGAAAGTTCTGAAAAGTTTTCCATAAACACTGATTAATAAAAACTAAACTATTGCTCTCAGGGAAAATAGAGAAATGAACTCCTAGAAGCCTCTGGGCATAACCCTTTCATCAACTGCTCAATATCTTACGTTGTTTACATGTGTATTCATAGTTAAGGACACATTTAATATATACATATAGTTGATTCATTAACCAGGGACTCACAACAAATATCACTATAATTCAGGTCTAGTTGACATGCATATTTTCTCTGTAAGGCACTGCATAGCTTTCTTGCACTTAGAAACATTAGACAGCACTTCAACATTATGCTTGAAGGATATTTTAAATAGTAAAATTATCAATCCCCCCAAAAAAACCATGAAAAACATGATTCAATTAAGCATACCTAATGCAAAAATCTGAAATCTAAAATACTCTGAAATCCAAAACTTTTTGAGCACTGACATGACACAGGAAATATTTTACTTTTTGGAGCATTTCAGATTTTGGATTTTCAGATCAGGGATGTCCAACTAGTGAAGTCTAAAGTGTAGAAAAGGACATTTATTGATAGTATGAGAACTGAAAAGATAAGTCAGAGAATCACCCTGTTCAACTCAGTTGGGCAACTCTAATTTTTCTATGCTCTGGGTATGTCCACAGATAATTTTAAAAAGTGCCAAGAGTACTGATTTGGGGAATATACAAAAATTTACCAGATAGACAATGTAACAACAGGACAAATTGTATTCCAACTTCAACTGTGATAATGTGAAGACAATGAGATTTTACAGTAGATAATCAGTAGTTAAATATCACTCTGACATGGCAGAAAATTTTTTTAATAATCAATTTTTTAAGCAACAGGTCTCTAAAACCTTGTTTGTACCAAACAGTAAATATCATATATAATAATATATAACAATACTAGGGTAATACATATATAATATAAGGACAATTTACTAACATGATTAAGAACATAGGACAAAAAAATCGATAGGTCCTACTCTCAGATCTGTATTTGATTATTTGCATAACATTAGTGAATTTCATAAACTAAGTCTCAGTTTTCTCATGATTCATCACAGAATAGTTAAAAAATTAAGACCTATAACATGGAGTTGTGAAAATTAAATAATCATGAAAAATGCCTGTTATATAGTAAGTATTGAATAAATGGTAGCTGCTGCTTCTGCTACTATTGTCATCATTACGATGAGGAAATGAGAAACAGGGCATGGAATACTCACATCCCATCAAACAATAAATCAGATTTTCTGTATCATCTTAATTAGGTTGCACAGCAAAGCCTGAAACCTCTGGGCATATACTTTTCTCTTGAGGAGTACATACTGTCCTAGCCCCCACCTATCCTTATGCAAGAAAAGATACCTGATCTCCCAAGGGCAAACACCACCCCGAGAGTGGGCCTGTTCAAGCCCAAATGTATGCATTTGATAACTGCTTCCCTATGATTTGAAAAAAAATCAGACTTACCTTTAGCATGTTAAGAGTGAACTCATCTTTAAATTTTGTAAGCTGATACAATGAGCCTCCATCATCCTTTATATATAGCTCTACAAAGACATGATATTTTGGAAATACTAAGGAAATATGTGGTTACTTTAAATATTAATTGCAGTTTTTAAAGTCCATCATTCCTGAGAAACTATCTATAGATTTAATATAAAAATAATCACAGTAATCATTAGATTTTGTTTATTGTGACAATTAACATTGTAGATGTTATAACAGGAACTATTTGGTTTAATGCTGTATATTATTCGTATTGGTTGTTTTTATTATTTATCTTCCCCTAAATCGCCAGGTTCTGGAAACCTTCAAGGACACAGGGTAAAAATTCTACTGACCAAGATCCATACTGTTAGATTGGTAGACACAGAACATAAAAAAGCAAGGGAAAAAAATCACCCCAAACAAACCAAGATACATCAATAACAAAATCCATCAACACCACAATGTAAGAAATATCAGAGAAGGAGTTTAGAATGTACATAGTTCAACTTATCTGCAAGGTAAAGGATGATATAAGAAGTGAAATCACAGAGAAAATACAGGAGGGGAAAGGTCATTCTAATAAAGAATAGAGATTCTGGAAAAAGTCAAGTAGAAATCCTGGAAATGAAAGAATCAATAAACCAAATTAAAAATTCAATGAAAAGTATCACCAAGAGAATAGACCACTTGGAATACAGAGTTTCAAGCAAAGAAGACAAAATATATAATCTTGAAAATAAAATTTATCATGGAGAAAAGATGTTGAACAAATATCCCATCTTTTTTTGAAATATTAACAGGGATTTGAATTTTCTAGTACTGGAATTGATTTTAAAGGTAGGTATTTCATGCTGTGGCTATTTGGCTCCCTGCAGATTTCCTTATATTCCTCTGTTTACCATGAAAAAGATAGGGAGACACAGCTATGGAGAAATTATTTCTAAGCTAATCACTGTTTTTCAATAAAATAACAGTTGGGCTCCAAAGTACTGTAATGAAGTTTCAGAATACTGAATTACTGTGAAATAAATTTTTAAGAATTATAAAAAAAGAGAGACCTTGAACAGACATCCAAGAAATACAGGATAACCAGAAAAGACCAAATTTAAGATTTATCAGAATAGATGAAGGCTCAGAGACACAAACCAAAGGAATGCACAATCTTTTCTTCAAGAAATAATATAAGCAAATTTCCAAAACAAAAGAATGAAATGAAAAACTAAATACAGGAAGTTTACAGGACCCCAAATATACAAAATTACAACAGACCTACACCAAGGCACATTATTATGAAAATGCCTAACAAAAAATAGAATAAGGATAGAATTTTAAAAGCTACTAGAGAAAAATGACAGGTTACATTTAGAGGGAAACCAATCCAGATCTCATCTGGTTTCTTAACACAAATCCTCAAAGCTAGGAGATCTGGGAATAATATATCCCAATCTCTGAAAGAAAATTAATGCTGACCAAGAATACTATACCCAGAAAATTAAGCTTTAAAATTTACAATGAAATAAAAACCTTCCATGATAAATCAAAGTGGAAAGAATGTACAACTAGAAAGCATGTACTACAAATCATTCTCAATAAATGTTTGACAAGAAGAAATAAAAAATAAAAGTGAAAGCCAGCAAAGGAAGAACTATAATAGAATAGACAATCAAAGGAGAAACTAACTCAAATTGAAAACAAGAAGTAAATCAAAATGATAGGGAATAAAAATCATTTCTTAATAATGACATTGAATATAAATGGCCTAAATTCATTAATCAAAAGACATAGACTGGTGGGCTGCGGATATAACCCAGTTGGTAGAGTGCTTGCCTTGCATGCACAAGGCCCTGCCATCAATTCCCAGCACCATTTAAAAAAAAAAAAGACATAGACTGGCAGATTGGATTAAAAAACAAAAGTCAACACTATGGGTGTTCCCAAAAAACTCACTTTATAGGAAAAGAATTCCACAGACTAAAGGTAAAAGGATGGAGAAAAAAAGTATCATTCACATGAATCTCATAAACATGCAGGGGTTTCTATCCTCATCAGATAAAGAACAATTCAAGCCAAAGTTAATCAGAAGGGACCAAGAAGTACATTCAATGTTGTTTATGGGAATTATACATCTAAAAGACATATCAATAATTAATATTTATGCACCAAACAATGGAGCATCTACATACATCAAACAAACCCTTCTCAATTTCAAAAATCAAATAGACTGCAACCCAATAATACTGGGTGATTTAACATGACTCTATCACCACTGGATAAATCATCCAAACAAAAATTTAAAAAAGAAGCTATAGAACTAAATTGTACTATTAAAAATTTAGATTTAACATACATAGATAATATTTCATCCATCTTGACTAAATACACTTTCTTCTCAGCAGCACACAGACCTTTGACTAAAATAGACCATATCTTAGGCCACATGGCAATTCTTAGTAAATACAAAAAAAAATAGAGAAAATATTTTGCATTCTATCAGATTGTAATGGAAATTAGGATAAATGGCTGGGGTTGTGGCTCAGTGGTAGAGTACTTGCCGAGCATGCATGGGCACTGGGTTCAGTCCTCAGCACCACATAAATGTAAAATAAAAAGAAAGATCTTGTGTCCACCTAAAACTAAAAAAAAATTTAAAAAAGAAAAGAAATCAGGATAAAATAAAAAATAGAAGCCACTCTAATACCTGGAGACTAAATAATATGTTTTTTAATGATTAATGGATAGTAGAAGAACTCGGTGGTAAAATAAAAAAAAATACTTAGGGGTAAATGAGAATAGCAATACAACATATTAAAATCTCTGGGACATTATGAAGGCAGTACTAAGAGGAAAGTTCATTGCATGGAGTTCTTTCCTTAAAAGAAGAAAAAGTCAACAAATAAATGACCTAACATTATATCTCAAAGCCCTAGAGAAAGAAGATCAATGCTAACAGCAATAGAAGACAAGAAGTAATTAAAATCAGAGCTGAAATTAACGAAATTAAAACAACAACAACAAAAAAAAACAGTCAAAGAACTTATGAAACAAAAAGTTGGTTCTTTGAAAATAAATAAAATTGATAAATAGCCAAGCTAATGAAGAGGGAGAGAAAATTCATATTACTAAATCTGGTGATGAAAAAGAAAAATATCACAATGGATACTACTGAAATACAGATATAATCAGAAACTATTTTGAAAATTTATACTTTAATAAAATAAAAAATCTTAAAGACATCAACAAATTTCTAGATACATATGTCCTACCCAAATTAAATCAGAAAGACATAGAAAAATTAAACATATCATTTTCAAGCAATGAAACAGAAGACACCATCAAAAGGCTACCAATAGAGAAAAGCGCAGGACCAAACAGAATCTCAGCTGAGTTCTACCAGACATTCAAACAACTACTAACACCAATCCTCCTCACATTAGTCCATGAAATAAAAAAGGAGGGAACTCTTCTAAATTCAATGAAGCTAGTATCACCCAGATACCAAAAGCAGACAAAGATATATAAAAGAAAGAAAACTTCAGATCAATATCCCTAATGAATATATATATTCATAGTAAAAATACTGTCAAAAACATACAAAAACATATTAAAAAGATAGTGCACCATGATCAAGTGGGGTCCATCCTAGGAATGCAAGATTGTTTCAACAGAGAAATCAATAAATATAATTCATCACATCAATAAAGACAAGAATGGCATGATTACGTCAACAGATGCACAAAAAGCATTTGACAAAATACAGCACCCATTCATGTTCAAACACTAGAAAAACTACCTCAACATTGTAAAAGCTATATATGCTAAATCCAAGACCAACATCATTTTAAATGAAGAAAATTTGAAAGCATTCCCTCTAAAAGCTACAAGAAGACAGGGTGCCCTGTTTCACCACTTCTATTCAACATAGTCCTTGAACGTCTAGCCAGAACAATTATACAGAAAAAAGAAATTAAAGGGATACAAATAGGAAAAGAAGAACTCAAACTCTCCCTATTTGCAATGACATGATTCTATATTTAGAAGACCAAAAAAAAAAATTCAACCAGAATTTCTAGAACTAATAAATAAATTCAGCTAAGTAGCATGATATAAAATTAATACCGTAAATCAATGGCATTCCTATACATTAGTTATGAATTAGCTGAAAGAGATATTATGAAAACTTTCCCATTCACAATACCCTCAAAAAATAAAATAAAATACTTGGGAGTCAATATAACAAAAAAAGTAAAAGACCTCTAAAATTAAAACTACAGAACACTAAAGAAAGAAATTAAAGAAGACCTTAGAAGATGGAAAGATCTCCTATGTTATCAGATAGAATTAATATTTTCAAAATAGCCATACTACCAAAAGCATTATACAGGTTTAATGCAATTCCTATTAAAATTCCCATGATGTGCTTCACAGAAATAGAAAAAGCAGGGCTTGGGTTGTAGCTCAGTGGTAGACTGCTTGCCTAGTATGTGTGAGGCACTGGGTTCAATCCTCAGCACCACATAAAAATAAATAAAAATATTGTGTCCATCTACAACTAAAAATATTAAAAAAGAAATAGAGAGAGCAATCATGAAATTCATTTGGAAAAATAAGAGGCCCAGAATAGTCAAAGAAATCCTTAGTGAAAAACTTGTGAGGCATCACAATAATAGACCTTAAATTATTCTACTGAGCTATAGTAACAAAAATGGCATGGTATTGACACTAAAACAGACAAGAAAAGCAATGATGCAGAATAGAAGACACAGAAACAAATTCACATAAATACAGCTATCTCACATTAGATGAAGACACCATAAACATATATTGGAGAAAAAATAGACTCTTCAACAAATGGTGCTGGGGAAACTGGAAATCCATATATAGCAAAATGAAATTAAAATGCTCTCTGTCACCCTGCAGAAAACTCAAATTGTATCAAAGACCTAGGCATTAGACAAGAGATCCTGCACCTATTAGAAGAAAAGAGATCCAACTCTCCCTCATGTCAGCTTAGGAACCAAATTCCTCAACAAGACACCTAAAGCACAAGAAATAAAATCAGGAATCAATAAATGGATGCTATCAAACTAAAAAACTTCTTCACAGCAAAGAAAACAAACAATTTGCAATAGCTAAGCTATGGGAGCAACCTAGGTGGCCTTCAACAGTTGAATGGATAAAGAAAATGTGGTATATATACACAATGGAATATTACTCAGCCATAAAGAAGAATGAAATCATTGCATTTGCTGGTAAGTGGATGGAAATGGAGACTATCATGCTAAGTGAAACAAGTCAATCCCCCCAAATCAAAGTCTATGTGGATGCTAACACACAATAAGGGGGTGGAGGAAAGTATAGAAGTCCACTGAATTAGACAAAGGGGAATGAAGGGAAGGGAGGAGGGATGGGAATAGAAACAGTAGAATGAATGGGACATAACCTTCCTATGTTTGTATATGAATATACAACCAGTGTAGCTCCACATCATGTACAACCACAAAAATGGGAAATTATATTCCAGGCCTGTATGTCAAAATACACTCTACTGTCATGCATATATACAAAAATAATAAAAACAACTGGGACTCTTCTGGAAGACCCTAATAAAACTTTCATCCCAGGGTGATTGTATGCATGGCCAAGGCAGCACACCCTCAGAGCACTATCAGAGGTTTAACAGTGTGGGAGGAAATAACACTTCACTAAAATAATCTAGTCAGTCACTAAATAAAAAAGTACATAAAACAGCAAGCCCTAAGGAGAGGGGGAGAGGATACCTGGAATTGATACAATATATTATATATATAATGTCCAGTTTCCAACAAAAAGTATAAAATAAAAAAGGTAAAGAACAGGAAAATATGATCCATACACCAATAAAAGCAAGCAACTGAAACTTTTTGACAGAGCCAACCAGATATTGGATTTAGTAGACTGAGACTTCAATGTAGCAAAGAACTAGAAGAAACCATGGAAGGCATGATGATAATGTTGCATCCAATAAAAACATCGATAAGGAGAAATTTTTAAAAAACCTAATTGGAAATGACAGAGTTAAAATGTATTGAAAAACTAAATTGAAATCAAAATTGAATTGAAACTGAAAAAGCAAAAGGGGTTCAACAGTAAATTTGGCTGACAAAAGAGACAATGAGTAAATTTGATCAATAACAGAAAAAGAATGAAGAAAAATGAACACAATGAAATGTGAAATGCGGGACGTTATTAATACATCAAATATGCATAATGTAAGTACCAAGAGAGAGGAGGAAGAAAGGAAGGGGGGATATTTAAAGAAAAAATAATGAAAAATGCATCAAGTTTATTTAAAAAAAAACATTAACTTATATATCCAGGATGCTAAACAAACTTCAAGTAGGATAAACACAAAAGGAGCCACAAATAGACCATCCTAGTAAACATTCTCAAAGCCAAAGAAAAGAAGAAAATCTTACAGAAGTAAAATATAAAAATGTCTTGTCACTTTTGAACAAACTCCAATAAGATTAACTGTTAACTTCTCATCAGAAATAATGAAATCAAGAAGACGGTGGAATGACATATTCAAAGTACCCCCAAAAATCTCTCAAACAAGAACCCATACCCAGAAAAGTTATCTTTCAAAAATGAAGGCAAAATGAACTCCCCAAGTAAAAATAAACTGAGAGAATATTTGCTAACACACTACCTTAGACAAAAGACAAAATGTAGTTTTTCAGAGTAATAGCAAGAAAACATAGATGATAATTCAAATCCATGTGAAAAAGCAAAGGACACTAATAATGGTAATTACATTATGAAAAACAGCCCAAGTATATATTTCTTCTTCTCTATACTGAATTAACTCATTTGTATAAAATGATATGTATATAATGTATTGTTAAATATATATAATTTATTTACCAATAATAGCACAGAACAAGTGGATGGGAGCAAAGGTGGACTGGACTAAGGAAATATTCCAGAGGGTAACCTGAACTCAGAGGAGCAAATGAAGAGGACCAGAAATGATTGTGAGAATTAATTTGACAAAAATTATAAGCATATATTTGCTCTGCTATCTTCTTCAGCTTCCTTAAAAGTCATAAAATTATATAAAGTGTTAATTGTAAAAATATATTGTTGAGGGCTGGGGATGTGGCTCAAGCGGTCGCCTGGCATGCATGTGGCCCGGGTTCGATCCTCAGCACCACATACAAACAAAGATGTTGTATCTGCCGATAACTAAAGAATAAATATTAAAAAAATTCTCTCTCTCTCTCTCTCTCTCTCTCTCTTAAAAAAATATATATAGTTGATTCTGAAAACACAGACTGAAAGTGAATAAATGATAAAAGATATGCCATGCAAGTGGTAACCAAAGGAGAAGAGAAGTGGCAATGCTTATATTAGATGAAACATACTTTAAATAAAAAATTCCCACAGGAGACAAGGTCATTATGAAATAATAAAGTGTCAATGCATCAAGAGGATACAACAATTTTAAAACATGTGCACCTAACTTTGAAGTACTTAAATACATACAGCAGATATTATTGGAATTAAAGGGAGAAATAGAAGCAATACAATAAATAAGGAGACCTCAATATCCAACTTCCAAAAATGGACGGATCATCCAGGTAGAAAATCAATAAGAAAACAATATACTTAAATGACATCGTAAACCAAATGGGTCTAATAGACACGTACAGAACATTGTATTCAACAGTTAAAAGAATACATGTTCTTTTTTAAGTGCACAAAAACATTCACCATGATAAAGAATACATTAGGACACAAAACAAGTCTTAAGAAATTAAAGAGGACTGAAATTATATCAACTACCTTTTCCAATCACAACAGTATGAAATTAGAAATAAATAACAGAAGAAGATATGGAAAATTTCCAAACATGTAGAAACTAAAGAACACTCCTGAACAACCAATGAGTCAAATAAGAAACCAAAAGGAAAAATATCTTGAAACAAATAGGAATGTAAATACAACATAACAAAACATATAGAATGCAGCAAAAGCAGTTTATAAGAGGAAGGTTTATAGTAATAAAAACCTATGTTAAGAAAAACAAAAGAGCATAAATACAACTAATGTTATACTTTAAGAAAGTAGAAAAAGAAGAACAAACTAAGCTGAAGGTTAGTGGAAGAAAGGGAATACTTTACAGAGATTAGAGCAGAAATAAATAAAATAGGGACTAGAAGAACATAGAACAATAAAACTAAGAGACCATTTTATAAAAAGATAAAATCAATAGGTCTTTAGTTAGGCTAAGAAAAGAAGACTCAAACTTACAAATAAAAAAGGAATACATTATAATCAATACCCTGGAACTACAAAGAATTATAAGAAATTATTATTAACAAATTGATAACACAGAATAAAATGGATGAGTTCCTAGAAATATGAAGCTTACCAAAGCTGAATCATTAAGAAATAGGAAATCTGAATAAATTAATAATGAGTAAGGACATTAAATCGGTAATAATAATAAAAACTCATGGAAGAAAAGTTCAGGGACTGATATTTTACTGGTGAATTTTACCAAACATTGAAAAAAGAGTTAATGCAAATCCTTCTCAAAGTCTTCCAAAGATGGAAGAGGAGGGAACACTTCCAAACTCCTCATACAAGACAAGAATTACCCTGATAGCAAAGGCCGACAAGGATACTACCAGACAAGAAAACTACAGGCTAACATAATATCCCTGATGCAAATATTCTCAGCAAAATACTAGCAGACCAAATTCAAAAGCACATTAAAATCGTCATTTATCATGACCAAGTAGGATTTATACCTTGCATTCAAGGATGGTTTGACATACATACATCAATAAATGTGATATACTACATTAATGAAATGAAAGATAAAAACCATATGAGCATTTCAACTGATGCAGAGAAAGCACTTGATGAAATTCAACATCTTTCATGATAAAAACTCTCAACAAACTAGGTATAGAAGAAATGTCTCTCAACATGATAAAGACTGTATGTGTCAAGCCCACAGCTAACATCATATTCAGTGGTAAAAATGGAAGATTTCTAAGATACAGGCAAAACAAGGATGCCCACTTTACTACTTCTACTCAACACAGTACTGGAAGTCACAGCCAGTACAATCACGTAAGAAAAAGAAGAAGGAAAAAAAAAAAGACACCCACCAATACCCAGTTGAAAAGGAACAAGTAAATGTAAAATGTAGAAGACATGATCTTATATACAGAAAACCCTAAAGATACACACATACACACACACAAAAAAAAAACCTGATAGAACTAACACATGAATTCAGTAAAGTTTCAGAATTCAAAATATCAATATACAAAATCAATCACATGTCTATATGCTAACAGCTTTCTAAAAAAAAATCAGTACCATTTTCAATAGCTTCAAAAATAAAATAAAATACTTAGGAATAAATTTAAATAAGGAAATTAAAGATTTGTACACTAAAAACTATAAAATATTAATGAAAGAAGTTGAAGAAGACACAAATGGAAAGATACTACATATTCACAGATTGGAGGAACTAATATTGTTAAGATGTCCATATTACCCTAAGTGATCTGAAGATTCAATGTAATCTTATCACAATTGCAATGACATTATTCACAGAAAAAAATAACCTTAAAATTTATATGGAACCACAAAAGACCCCAAATAGTCAAAGTAATCATGAGCAAAAAGAAAAAACTTTTTTTTTTACTTTTGAAGTCTATAAAAGGAATTAAATCACAAGTAGGATTTATTCCAAGAATGCAAGCTTGGTTAAACATACAAGATCAATTAATGTAACATACCATATCAATAAAATTTAAAAAAACAAGTAAATAATCACCTCAGCAGATAGAGATAAATCACTTAATAAAATATGATGCTCTTATGATAAAATCATTCAACAAAATAAAAGTAAAAGTTCCTCAGCCAAATAAAGAATATCTATTTTAAAAATCCATAGTTATCATAATACTGAATGGTAGAAAAGATCCATTTTTAAAATGGCCCCTAATACAATTGAAAAATGACCCATAAATCCTATTCATGGATATCTACCACAAATAAATATACACTGTGTCCTATGGATATGCAGCAATGCAGCATTATTCCTAGAAACAAAATACAAGAGCATCAATAGGGCAATGGTTGAATAAATCATGTGACATTCAAAGACAAGAATACTACACATTCACTACAGTGGACCAAAGCCAAAGCAATTGTCTCTGAGAGGCTTCAGTGGAGGTTTTTCTCCATGTGGAATGCAAGATGCAGAAAACCGTATATAAAATATTCTATAAATAAATGATAAAATCTGTTATGTACATGCTTATTTATATAAAAGTATTGATATATATGAATGGAAATAACATATGCACATACCTAGAAATATGTACATTATATGAGCTTAGGGTAAAATATGAAAGAATATATTCTAGATTATTCATATGGATTAGTCGGGGTGGAGTAGGGTGTTGTTGGGGAAAGGAAGAAAAAGAGAAATAACAATAAATAAAACAAATGATTACCTTTCAAGTTAGAGAGAGTTGGTTTGTTCCTCTCAAAGCTACCATGGTTAGCTCCCTGGTAGAAAGCTTTCAGTGAATTTTCTGGTACAGAATTTATTGTTGCAGCCACACTTATGAAAAAGTGTGCCTTAACCATATAAAATTTATTTAGAAGATGCTGTTGGCCAATCATAACCAGAACTACAGGCGAGCCTCTATTTATTAATTCGTCAAGTGCCTAAAAAATGGAAAAAGTAGGCAGGAGTAAGTCAGTAAAATTCTAAAAGTTATTATTCGTTTCCTTCCCCAATTGCATTCTCCATTTTGTGCTGGAGGAAAGAATATAGGAAAAGATAGGAGATTCCATAAGTGGCAGTTATTATGGTTAAGATTTTCAATATTTGAAACATTTGTATTATTTTTACTGGTGCATGATAATTATATGTAATAGTCGGATTGTGTCATATTCATACATGTACGTAATATAATTTGATCAGTTTTGTTCCATAGTACATCTCCCTGCTCTCATCTCCCTAACAGTTTCTCTTAAATTTTCACGAGATCCCCTTTTTCTCTTTAGCTTCCACATATTAGAGAAAACATATAATCCTTTACTTTCTGAGTCTGGCTTATTTTATATAACATTATGCTCTCAATTCCATCCATTTTCCTATAAATGACATAATTTTGCTCTTCTGTAGGCTGAATAAATTTCCATCATGTACACATGTCACATTTTCTTTAACCATTCATCCGTGGATAGGCACCCCAGCTGGTTCCATAACTTGGCTATTGTTAATTACACTCATCAGTATATAGGTATCTCTGTAGTATGCTGAGGTCAATTCTTTTGTATAAATACTGAGGAATGATATAGGTGGGTTATATGGTGGTTTCATTCTTCGTTTTTTCAGAAACCTCCATATTGATTTCCATAGTGGTTGTACTAATTTTAATTCCTATTAAGAGTATATAAAAGTTCCTTTTTCCCGTATCCTCACCAGCATTTATTGTCATTAGCACTCTTGATAACTACCATTCTAACTGGAATGAAATGAAGTCTCAGTGTAGCTTTGATTTGTACTTTCTCAATGGCTAAATATGTTGAACATTTTCTTCATAAAACTGAAAGCTGTTTGTACTACTTCTTTTGAGAAATGTCTGCTTAGTTCATTTGACCATTTATTGATTGAATTATTTGGGAGTTTTTGTTAGTTTAATTGTTTTGTGTTATTTTGGTTTTTGGTGTTAAGTTTTTTAAGTTCTTCCTATATTCTGAATATTAATCCTCTGTCAGAAGACTAGCTGGCAAAGATTTTTTTCCCATTCTGCAGGCTCTCTCTTCATGCAATGGTCTCCTTCGCTGTGCAGCTTTTTAACTTGATTCCATCCCATTTATTTATTCTTGTTATTATTTCCTGAGATTTAAGAGTCCTGTTGAATTTTTCCTGCACATTTATGTTGGAGTGTTTCCCTGGGATTTTCTTCTAGCAGTTGAAAAGTTTCCAGTTTTATTTCTAGGTCTTTGTGTTCACTTTTGTGCAGGATGAGAGACAGAAATCCAGTTTCAGTCTTTCACATATGGATATCCAGTTTTTCCAGCACTAACTGTTAAAAAAGCTATCTTTTGTCCAATTTATGTTTTTGGTGTCTTTGTCAAGGATCAGATCACTGTACCTGAGGGCATTTGTCTCTGTGTCTCTGTTCTGTTCCATAGGTTCATACATTTGTTTTTATGCCAGTACCATGCTGTCTTTGTTTCTATGACTCTGGAGTGTAATTTGAAATCAGATATTGCAAAGCCTCCTGCATTGCTCTTATTGCTCAGATTTGTTTTGGTTATTCTGTCTTTTGTTTTTCCACATGAATTTTAGGACTGCTTCTAGTTCTGTGAAGAATTTTATTAGTATATTCATTGCTTTGAATTTGCAGGTCACTTTGGTAATACAGCCATATTAATTCTGCCTATCCATGAACATGGGAGGTCTTTCCATCTTCTAGTGTCTTCTATTTCCCTTTTCTGCAATTTCACTATAGAGATCTTTTACCTCTTGGGTTAGATTTATTGTACGTATTTTATCTTAGTATTTTTGAGCTATTGTTAAATAAAATTGTTTTTCTGATTTCCATTTTTTAAATTTTTTTCTGATTTCTTTCTCAGTGGATTTATTATTAATATATAAAAAGGTATTGATTTTGTATGCTGACTTTTGTATAATGCTACTTTGCTGAATTTATCAGTTCTATAAGTCTTACAGTACAGTTTTTGGAATCTTCTAAATATAAAATCCTATCATTTGAAAACAGTGATAATTTGATTTCTTTCTTTCCTATTTGTATCCCTTTTATTTCCTTCCCTTGTTTAATTTCTCTGACTAAAATTTCAAGTGCTATGTTAAATAGAAGTAGTGAGAATGGACATCTTATTTGGTTCCTAATTGGAGAAGAAATTCTTTCAGTATTTTGTCATTCAATATGATAATTGGCTTTGTGTTTGTTGTATATAGTTTTTGTGATATTGAGGTAAGTCTTTCTGTCCTCACATTCTTCAAGGTTATCATCATGAATGGGTGCTGAATTTTGCCAAAGGCCTTTTCTGCATCTATTGAAATGGTCATGTGGTTTTTATTCTTGATTCAATTTATGTGGTGTATTACAATTATTGATTTGTGCATGTTGAGCTATCCTTGAATCCCTGGAGAAAAATCAACTTGATAATAGTGTATAATATGTAATACATTGTTGAATTTGTTTTATTAGGGATTTCTACATCTTCATCAAGGGTAGTGGTCTGTAGTACCCCTCCTCCCCTTGATATGTCTATACCTGGTTTAGGTATTGGGATGATACTGGCTCCAAAGAATGAGTTAGAAATATTCTCTATATTTCATGGAATATTTTGAGAAGTATTGGCATTAGTTCTTTAAAAGTCTGTAGTTGTGAATCTATCTAATTCTGGTTTTTCTTTGTTTAAAGGCTTTTAATTACTGCTTTAATCTCATTGCTTGATATTGGTCTATCTTAGTTTTCTATATCCTCTTGGTTCAATTTTGGTAGGTCATAGGTTTGTTTAGAAAGGTATAAATTTTTTTGAGAATTTTCCAATATTGGAATATAAGTTTTCAAAATAGTGAGCTATTGGATATGTGGTGTCTGTTGTGATCTCCTTTTGTCTCTAAGTTTATTAACTTGACTCTTCTCTCTCTTTTGGTTAGTTTGGCTAAGGTTTTATTGATCTTGTTTATCCATTCAAAAAACTGTTTCACTGACAGTTTGCAGGGTTTTAAATTCTCTATTTCATTAATTTTGGCTCTAATCTTTATGGCTTCTTCTACTTATTTTGGGATTTGTTTGTTCTTGTTTTCCCAAGACTTTAAGATACATCATTAGGGTATCTATTCGGTATCTTTCTGAGTTTTTAATGAAGGCACTCACATCTTAGAACCACCTTCACTGCAACACAGAGATTCCCATATACTGTATATCTATTCTAATTTTATCCTAAGAATTTTTTAATTTTTCCTCTATTTCTCCTATGACCCACTCTTCATTCAAAAGTGTATTGTTCAATCTCCATGGATTTATATAGTTTTTATTGCTTTTTATTTCTAATTTCATTTCACTGAGATCTGATAAGATGTAAGAAATTATATCAATTTTTTTGTATTTTCTTTTTTTATTAGTTGCTCAAACAATACAATGATCTTGACATATCATACATTTGATTCAAATAGGGTATGAATTCTCATTTTTCCACATGTACAGACTTCAGGATCACATTGGTTATACATCCATGTGTATATATACAGCAATCCTAGTGTCAGTTGTATTACAATGTTTTTTTTGTATTTTCTAAGAATTGTTTTGTGGCTTAAAAAATAAAAAGATCTATTTTGAATAAGGTTTCATGAACAGCTGAAAAGAAAGTGTATTCAGCTTCTGTTAGATGAAATATTCTGTAGACATCTATTAAGTTCATAGTAAGTTGTAAATCTGTAGATGTACTATCTTTGCTGATTTTATATTTGGATGACCTATCAACTATATGTTGCCTAAAAGAAACACATGTCACAGGCAAAGACATCTGCTGGCAGCAAGTGAGAGAGATGTACTGAAATCACCCAATATTGTTTCATTGGGACCCAACTAAGCCTTTATGTCAAATAGTATTTATTTTCTGTAATTATGTACACCAACATTTGGGGCAAAAACATTTATTATCATTATATTTTCCCATTGGATTGTTCCCTTTACTAGTAAGCAATAACCTTCTTTGTGGCTAATTTGGGCTTGAAGTCTTTTTTGTTGTTGTTGTTGGATATAAAAGTAACTATTCCTATTTGCTTTTTGAGTTCCATTTCCATGGAATATCATTTTCCACTCTTTTACTTGCCGCCTGCAGATGTCTTTGCCTATGATATGTTTCTTTTAGGCAACATATAGTTGAGTCTTCTTTTTTAATCCAATATCCCCACCTATGTCTTTTAATTATAGAATTGAGACAATTTACATTTGTCATAATTATAAAGAGGTGTTTATTACTTCTTGCCATTTTTATTTATTCCTAATAAATAATCCTAATTCTCATTTGCTTATCTACTCTTCTAATGAGATCTATTCTTTCATAAGCACTCTGTCATTTCCCACCAATTTCTGATCTCTGTCTCATGGGCTAGCCCTGACATATAATAGGGGTGAACTTAATCCTTGGAGTGAGAGAAAGGATACCTCATCGAAATAGATAAACTGCACAAAAGTCATCATCTATGCACAAAGACCATTCTGTTTTAGTGTAAGTAAATTAAAGACTCTTGGACAGAAATGAATGAATAGACAAGCAGTCTCCCTTCCCAGCTTAGAATCCATGGTCAATCATACTCCTCCTTGTATATACCATTAACCCTTGCCCCTCTCCCTCACGCACAACACACCTGCCTGGTAATCATAGGCACAACCCTGAAATCAAACTTTAAGTCATCTTAGGGTCTGCGATTGAAGAAGACCTGAGAAGATCACACAAACTCACAAGTGGCCCTACTTTAAGTACTCATCCCAAACCTCAGTGCTGCCTAGTAATCACTCTAAATTTTGCCAGTCTACTCATTGTCCTTATCTCCCATACAATCATTTCAATGCCTTTCTCTCCTCCAAATTCTAATCCTTTCTTCCTTCTCCTTCTCCCAGCTAATGATCTTTGCCTTCTCCATTAAAATGAGAAAACTGAAGTGGAGTAGATCATCCAAACCCCATTGCTCCAACTATTTCACCTACCTAAGCATCTACTCGTCAGAGTTCCACTTTCCTTCCCTCTGCCTAAAGCTTTTGCTCCCACTTAGACGGTCAGACCTGTCCCCATTGACCCTCTCAGTCATTCTCTTCTGTATCCCTCATTCACTCCTGCATCACAAATGTTTCCGGCACAGACATTCCTATCAGCACATAGCCATGCTATTGTCTCCTTCGCCAAAAAAAACAAAACCCTTTATAACCTACTTTCCTTCTCAAGTTACTCCCCTAATTCCCTGCTACTCTTCACGGAAATCCTCTTAAGAATTGTCAATATTCTACATGACTGGTGTAACTCCACATCATGCACAACCACAAGAATGGGAAGTTACACTCCATGTGTGTATAGCATGTCAAAATACATTATACCGTCATGTATGACTAAAATGAACAAATACATTTTTTTAAAAAAGGAATTGACAATATTCTAATTTCTATCATTTAATTTGCTTTTAAACTCACTCCATCTCTACATTCAAACCCTTTGGTCAAGATTACCAATGCCTACATTTGGCTAAATCCAATGTTCAATTCTAGTCCTCATATATATGCTATTTCTAATCTGTTATTTTATGTGCACATTAAACTGTAATATCATCATCTGTAAGTTGCATTCTAATTTCAAAGATGTTAAATGTGAAAAAAAATCACATTTAAGACTGAGTGATTTATGATACTTAATTTTATACTATTTATCATCTCCCTCCTTCTCAAGTGCTTTTTTCTCTTACATTTTGGGCTACTACACTCCTTTTACTTCCCTCATATCCTACTAGCCACTACTTTTCATTCTTCTTTGGTGGTTCCTTCTCTTATCCTGTACCTCTTAATACTGTAATCTCTCAGAACTCAGTCCTCACTCTCCCCTTAGATGATCTTAATCAGGCACCTGGTTTTATTTCATCTAAAGGCTGATGAAATCATGAGCTCTTTACTCTAGGTCCAATCTCCCTTCTGGAATCAAAATTCACAATATAAACAACCAACAACTCCTCCACTTAGATGTCTAAGACGTATCTCAAACTCCTATGTCTAAAACTATATTCCTACTCTCCCCTCCTAACCATCCCCTACACACAAGCTTCACAAGGACTGAGGATGGGTCTATTTTGATGACTGGTGAGTTTAAACTATTTTCAGAATCAGAACAGTACCTGCCACACAGTGGGATCAACAGATAAACCGAAGCTGTCCACACCTCTGCTCAAAGCCCTTCCAGTGGCTTTCCATTTTTCTTATATAAGACTAAGTTACAATGTCCCTATAAGGCCTTTCTTAATTTTACCTCTCTGACTTTATGTCCTATGGCTCCCCACCACAGCTGTAGACACTGGGCTCAAGGTATCTCTCACCAAGATAGACAGGGCCTTTGCACTTGCTATTCCCTCTTTCTAGATTGTTCTTTCTCTGGATTGCATATGACTTACCCCTTTACCTGTTTGGGGAATGCTCACACAAGTCACCTTAGTGAAGACTAAACTGATAACCCCATTTAAAATTAAAATATTCACTCTACCCCATGCTCCCAACCCCTTTCACCTACTTCTGGGTTTATTTTTCCCAAGCAAGGTTCTCCTACTTGCAAAATATATACTTTACTTGTTTATAATGTTTACTTATATGTTATGTTTATTCCTATTCCTGTGTGTTACTATAAGCTCCAGGAGGACTGAGATTTGTCTGGAGTGCTGACTGATACATTTGATTGACATCATTAATCTGTGCCTTGCATACAACAGGCTCTTCATAGATATTTTTGGAGTTAATATAAAAGGAGCTACCTATTCTAAAAAAGAGGGAAACTATTTGCCTTATGTAAGTATAGTAATTAATATTGCTTGGGAAAGTTTGAAGCAACCGTGGCAGTGGGGATGTTTGTTGTTATTGTTCATTCTCTTTTCTGAATCTTTTCAAAAGAGTTGAAATTGATGCATTCAGAAAAGCAGCACATGGAACAGCCACTGAGCCTGTCTTTCTGCCAAGCTGTTGCATTAGGAAAATGGTTGACCCTTTCTTTCTAAAGGAGAAATTTCAGATGGACTAGGGGTGAGGAGAGAGGACATTCTCTTCTCTTTTCCTATCATAGCAAGCAGTGATTTAATGAGCCTTGACAATTACACACAAACACTTGAGGATCAAAGGAAGATTAATTAGTAATGCTATTTAACACCCCTTTCTCTCCCTCTATGCAGAAAATACAAAGTGTAATCTGAAGAGTCTTAAGTGGGCCAACAGTACTGTTTTAATTAATTAGCTATTAGAAATCGGGTTTCCATTATACTGTCAGTCTCTTTTTGTATAAAAAGAAACGATCAGACAGACATTCTTTTTATACCAAAAACTGCTCCTAGAGGCACTGTTTTTAGGATAGTCTGGCATTTATGATTGAAAAGTCATAAATACTCTTAAACCCCCCAAGGTCTTGGAGCACTAAAATAAGTTAAGAATATGTATTTACATCTTCCTAATATCAGTTCTTTCATTTCAGGCAACTTCCTTATAAATTAAAATTAAATTTTAAGCAAAAATATTGAATCATACAAAGCATAATTAAAAGTAGACTTTGTGTAATAAACAATAATAGGAAAAAATTAAGTTTACATTTAATAAAAGGTAGACCTATTTCTATTAAAATTATGGAAGAGGAAAAAATAATTTTGAGGAAGTATCTCTCAAGTTATTTAATTTTAAAAAACCACCTTATTTAAAATAGGATACTGTTTCATAGGATTTAAATAATAAATAAACCTATATGTAATCCCTGTCCATGTTAACTGTAGACTCCTTCCCCATCTCTAATATCTTGTAATCATAGTTGTGATACAGCACTCTGTCCCAGCATTTTCTAGGGCACAGACTACCAATATCCCTAGAATTTTTTAAATGATTATTTGAAGATATTTAAATGCTACTAGGATATCAAATGCTTAAAATTCCAATCATTCAATTATTGACTACCCTAAATGTATTTAGATGGGCAGTCTCATTTTCTTCATGTGGAAAAATATTGGAAAAATCAGAGGAGCAACTTAATGAAAATGCCAAATGAAAACTATGCCAAACCATTGGCTGACAGACTAGGAACTGGCAACAAACTGGGCCATTTCAAAATAGAACCCTTTTCTTACAATCAGAGTTACCTGGTAGGTAACCAAATAAATATTAAAGTTAGAGATAATTACCATGGCTAGATGAGCAAATTCAATACACATCTTTATGAAAAACAGGAGCAGTAACAGTTATCTGCTAGAACAGTTTGATCCAATCCTACCTCTGGCTTCTGGATGTTGAGATACAACTCCACTATTAGAAATAGGAAAGCATATTATATACAAGATTTCCCAAACCAAAGATTATACTTACTGGATAGTTGAAATGACTCAAAAATTATCAGCACTAAAAAAAATTATCCATGCTACATAGCCAATGTTTAGAAAACATTATTATCCTTACCTGTATGTTTTCTTTGTTGGTAAGAGGTTTTCCTGAATCAAATGACTGAAACAACTGTCAAAAAAGCAAAATATTAACAGTAGGAACCAGATTATTTGAATATTCTTTTCAATGAAACTATTAATGTGTACCATTTTTATTGTAAAAGTAATATATGCTCTATTCATAAAAGATTAATATAAAAAATAAAGTAAAAATCATACATAAGTCAATTTCCTTTGTGAGGTCAGTGTTAATATTTTTGTCTTCTCTACCAATTTATTTTTAATAAATTTTTTAAAATTATATATGGATTTGAATTTCATTTTCACTAAGTATTACATCATAATTTATTCTGATACCATTATTTATAACTTCGGTCTGATAGGAAATACTTGCCTATGAATGTAGCCCTGATAACCTCTTGCCCACTGTTAGACACCTAAGGGGGCTGCTTCCCACCATCTCTCCACAAATCAGCCTTAGCTTAAATAACACTGGTGAGTGACCATTTTGTCTGTATTTCTGACTATTGCCTCTGTATACATTCCTGAAAGCAGGATTTCTGGGTCAAAATATAGGAATATATTGGAAAACAGAAATGGGCTGGCCCAATTTACGTTCCCTCACATATTGTGTAGAAATTCAAAATTCTAACAGCATTGAGGATTATCACTTAACACTGTCTTTCCCAGCTTGAGGTAAAACTGTAAGACTATTCAGAATGACTATTTTTGTGGTACTTTTGCTTGTTTTGTGAATAATTTATTAATACATTTAGCTATAAATTTAATGGTGCATCAAGGAAGTGATTCATTTGCCAGAAGAGATTGTTGTATCCTGGAGTAGAATAAGGCCCTCTTGGAATAGAAAGCCCTTTGTAAAAGATGTCCATTAAGAGAAGCCAATACTGACATCCTTGCATATCAGCTCGGTCACCAGGAAGTCACCAAAAGCTTCCATAAAGGGTCTGCCTCCACATGGTTGGTGTACTACCTCTTTGCCTGAGGTAATTCTATGGTCATAAGAATGTTCAAGAGAGGCTAGTGGTACAGGGTAGAACCCTTATCATTGAGGAATAAGAGACTTGTTCTATCCCAGTTGCCCATGGCAGGGACCTTCTTTTCAATGCTCTCTGGAAGTAACTTTCCCACCTCTCTGGTGTAACTTTCCCATTCACTCACCATACACCCTGGAATTGCCTCCCAATACATTATTTGCTTCCAAATCTCTGTCTCACAATCTGCTTTTGAGAGACTCCCAAACCAATACATCATATATAGCTTTCATTGGAGGAAAATATTAGTGTTTTTAAAAATCCTTTTTTTTTTGAAGATACATTTTGCTGCCTAGAATACATTGAAAAGTTAGTAACTGAATGTGGTGATGGTGATATCTCTGGTGATATAAATTGAAAAGAGTTCATAGTGGGACCTTAGATTTGGTGATAAGAGCAGAATCTCAATATAAATATAATGTTAAAATATAGAATTTTTAAAGGACTATGAAAAGTCCAATAGTAATCCATAAATTTTTTTTCAGTTACTTCCTTTACAAGTGAAACTTAATTCATTAATCCCTTCTTTAAATAACTGGCCTGCAGCCTAATAACATTGGCACCTATTTTAATTATAAACCCTGAAAGCATTTCCTCTTTTAATTACACTTTTTAAATTCCCAATTGAAGCTGGAAAGCTGCAAATTAACTTTGAGAATACAAAATTTGAAGTCAGAATCTATTGGGAGATAATTCGCCCACACAGTTATCTTATGAAGCTTGTGGATAAAAATGAAGTCTGGAATTTACATGTAAAAATTAGTTCCAGACTTTTTGATTGTTTATTTGGGTGAAAACTGTGGCCATTGAAAATTCTCATTTCTCATTATTCTACCCAATTGGTTTCTTTCCTTCTCATCTTCTAAATGTGGATGACCTAAAGTTCAGTTTTCTCTTTTCTAGATTTCTCTGTCTGCCTGGGATCCTAGCTGATTGCACCTAGTTCTATGGTTTTAAATCTCTATGTTAATGCTTCCATTAACATCCCTGCAACCCCAACCTCTCCCCTGGATTACAGTCTCTGCCTCTATATATGCTACATCACAACCTGGTTATCTACTATGGATCTCATATTTACCATGTTCAATTCCTGCCAGGAGCAGCATTCCCCTTCTCGGTATATGAAAACTTCTTCCTACCAGTTGTTCAAGTTGAACATTCTGCAGTAACTTTGACTTAAGTCTCTTACATCCCAAATCTAAACCTTCATCAGCAAATGCTGTCAGCTCTATCTTCACAATACACCCAGAACAGAACCACTGCTCACTCCCTCCACCACTATTACTCCAAATATTATCATATCTCAACCAAATTGCTTGCATCAGCCTTCTCATTGGTTTCCCTATTTATACCTTGCTTTCTCACAGTTTATTTCACAAAAAGCAAACAAAGTAGTTCATTTATATTTAATTCCTATCATGTCATGTCTCTGCTCAAAACCCTTGTCAGTCTCGGTTTCCCATGGGGTAGAGAGTAAATTCCAGTCCTGACTGAGCTTCAGGAGGTTTTACATAACCTGGCTCCTGGGTTCTACCCTCCTCTTCTCTTTCCTGAATTCTCATTTGGCCTTGTTGTTTTCCCTCAACCACATCTTGCAAGCATCCTTCTCAGAGCCTTTGCCTTTATAGTTCCTCCCACTTGGGAGGCTGTTCCCACAGATCTTTCCATGTTCACTTTCCTCAAAACCTGGTTATTAGAGACCGGCCTGAATAAAACAGCAACCTGAGCTGCCCTGGTTACTAGTTCCCCTCAGTTCAGCTGGATTGACCCTCATACCTCCACCTGACTTATACTTATGTGCTAAATATGTTTATTATTTGTCTCCCCCCTGGACTATGAGATCCATTTGTTCTTTACTGCTCCATCCCCAGTCTAGAAAAATACCTATATTCAGTAAGCACTTGAGAAACATTACACGTGAGTTAAAATATAATTTTAATAGCAAAATACAAACCATTTGTATTAGGGAAAGACTGTTGATTAAGATTCAAACAAGAAAATACTACTAACTTAATCCAGGCAAGAAGATGAATTCATTTATACAACAAAAAATGAAGGAAATAACCAACTAACTCCTCTCCTGATGGATAGGAAGGTAGTAGATAAACAAACAGGTAGACAAACACATACATATCCACACACATACATACCATGTATGCCATATAACACATAGATATTCCTTATATGTATAGATATAGATATATAGATGTTTATTTATTTACTTATTTTTTGCAGTGCTGGGGATTGAACCCATGGCTTCATGCATGCCAGGCAAGTGCTCTAACACTAAGTTACACCCCGTCCCTATAATAATAAATTACAATGTTGTAGCAGTCACATGGAATAAAAAGAAGTACATTTTAGGGGAATATGCCGATGTAATAGACACAATATGCAAAATATAATGTCAGCTTATGCAACTGATTTCCAAGTCTTACAGATAATTCCCCCAGGTTCTTTTAGGTCCTCTAAATTCAAATCACACCAGAATGTATTATGTCTGTCAGTCTCACTCCTCACACATATGGTTTCCCTCAGGCAAAGGGACTTTCTACCCTGCCTCTCACCCATTTCCTTTATTCTTGGCTCACATGGATCCAAGCATCTGCCTACAGCATCTGATTCCCAGATCACCATGAAGACCAAAGCAGAGGAAAATAATAACTCAATCTGATTTAATTTCTGCTTTCATCATGAACTCTAGTACTTGTTTTCAAGAATTCTCCAGTTATCTAGTTTATAAATACAAATCAAGTGATCCAGGTAAAACTGTCTCCTAAAACCAAACATTCTAGGCAAAATGGAGAAGAATGTTCATTCCCCACAGAACTCAGAAGAAATCTGAACAAAATATTCTCAATTCTTTGATGTGATGTTTATCAACCAAAAAGGTCCAAACAAGTTATAAGGAGAGATTATTTTGAGTAAGAATATTAACCAGAAATTATAGGATTAGGCTAAAAGACCTAAAATGTGTTGGCTGATGTGTCTAAAGAAATGGCTTATAATAACTATAATAAAAAGCAATATTCACTGTCCCTGTGCCAGAGTTCCATTGCAAAAATTTACTACAGAACCTTGCTGTATCCCTCATGACACTGTGCTATTCCAGACAGATGAAAACTCATAAAATCTGATATTAGCTGTAACCAGATTTAACAAAGCAGTGTGGAGTACTGGAGACATGTAAATACACTGTTGTTGGAATATTTCCTAGATTTTAGAATTATAACCTTCGAAGACAAAGAACAGTTCAAATTAGTAAGTTACCTTAATTTTTCCAGTAGCTTTTAAACCAGAAGGCACTGGGCAAGGCATATTTTTCCCATAAAATATCAGGGTTAACTCATAAAAGGCCTCAGAAAAGAAGTGCAAATCTGTTAGGACTTCTATCTGTAAAGAAAAAAAGAAGATTTTAAGTTAAATAGTTTGTTTCACTTACAAAATAAAAACTTTAGAGAAAAATAACCAACTCTGAGATCCAAAATTTCTGCTTAGTGACAGTAAAGTATTATGAATTAATGTTTACTAGCTAGGGAGTGGATGGATCTTCACATGTCTGTACATATGCCATTTTACATGTGCGATGAACCCACAAGCTAACGAACAGGAACAGGAAGGTGTTGGAAACAGTGGGCAGTTATCAGAGGTTGCTTACTTCATCAGAGGCAAACACACAGAAATAATATAGCCATGGAAAAGTCTTAAAAGTAATTCTGTTCCCATGGTAAATTGTGGCTTAAAAGAAAAACAAAGCTAAAACTCTCCTGATGTTTTCTGGAGAAAGTAAAAAAAAACCAGGAGACTAACTCCACAACATATCAATATAGAGACAACTACTAATTTTCTTATCCATAATTAATAGCTTAACATTAATTGATCACTATGCATGTTACATGGCTTATTTTGAATATAAACCAGCAGGACTACTGGGAAATGATATAAAGAAAAGATCAAATTCAAATTCATGTGTTCATTCAACATGTTTATAGGGCACTTCTTAAACAGTAAGCACTCTTGGAGGTTCCACACCTTTGGATGCACATTTAGGTAAAGGTAGGTGATACATGAAGACACAATATGAGGAAGCATGGAGTCTGACAAAGCGCTACTTTTGAGACTAGGATCAGGAAGAACAACTGTGAGAGGGAGCCATTCAAGAGAAGAGATGGTAATGACATAAGCCACAAAGTCTTATGAGAATTTGCCAAGAGGGTCCTGAGAATAAAGGTCATGTGATGGGAGCAGTTTTGTATCCTAGAGTGTTCCAAGAACAGCCTGTGTGGCTGGAACTCAGCAATTGAGGGGAAGAGGGTGGGAAGGTGGGTATGACAGTAGATATGACAGTCATATAGAACCTGTAGGTCCCAGGAGGAACTCTCTTTCCTATGGGGTAAGAAGTTAGTAGAGGCTTTGGAACACAGCCTTAACCTGACTGGTATTTTGAAAACATCCAGAGACTTTGGAGAGAATAGAGAATGAAAGGATAAAATGTGCTCACAGGGAATAAAATGCAAAGTTGGAAAAAGATAAACACACACACACACACAATTTATGTTATGTATATGCATATATATATATATTTCTATTATATATTTTAAATATAAAGCGAAAAAAATAAATTTATCCTTAGCATTTCAATCTATCTTACTCTCTGTTTTCCTTTCACTACTAGTTTAGGAATCTCAAGAGTATATAATAGGAAATAGGTAAGTTAGGGGAAAATTGGTTATACAAATAAAGCCTGAAAGGCCAGGAGAACATTAATGGGAAAGAGGAAGTTGCTTGTTTATTGAGTTCTAACTGTGTCATCTTTCCTAAGACACCTTAATCTCTAACCTCCCCAGAGCCACCTAGCACCAAAGTAGACATTCAGAGAGACATGGAAACCCTTTCAGGTTTCTAGATGGCCATTTTTTCTCATTATTCCTATAAGAAAACCCTTCCCAGGATCTGTGTGTGGGTTAGTCTCCTCTGGTCTTGACTCTAAGAGTCTGTGCATGGACATCTGTCAAGGCTATCTCTGGTTGCAGTTTATCATACCAATCTGACTGTTTAGAAAAGCAATGCTGTTAAAAATAGACATAATATTTCCAGAAGTGACCAATGCCATGAACACAAACAAGCCAGAATAGACAAAAAGAACTGGCTATATAAATCAACCCTTCACTCACACAAATACAGAACTCTCAGTACCCTTCCTAGGAATGTTTAATATGTGCAGAAGAATAAATCTATGATGAGGTCGACAGATCCAGAGTGAAGCCAGACCAGTTGATCGTCAAGAAGTTTTACAGCTTCCCCTGAAAGAGACTAGTACACACAGAAACTGAACAGAATGATGGATTACTGGGTACATTGTCAGAAAGCATCATTGTTTGCTGTTTCCTGATTGACTTCTCTTTCTTACCACTCACTGACCGCAGTTTGCTTCAGAAAGGTCCAACAAACTTTGCTCAGACAGGCTCTTATTTCTTTCTCTGTGAGATCTATCAGTAGTTGCTCTTTTATATTGCATCTGTTATTGCAGCTGTCAAACCCCTAATTCAGTTTTTCAATCCTAATAAGCCAGTAAGATCTACTTCTGTCTCATCCTCCTCCCAACACTGTCACCAGATACAAGGATGATGTCATTCTCCTGATCAAAATTCTAGAATCCCCCATCCAACCCAAAGCTGCAGAAGACAGTCCACAGTTCTTCACTGATTTTTATTTTTTATTTTGTTTTTAAAAATTTGGTTTTTAGTTGTAGTTGAACACAATACCTTTATTTACTTTTAGGTGGTGCTGATATCGAACCCAGGGCCTTGCATGTGCTAGGCAAGCACTGAGCCACAACCCCAGCCCACAACCCCACAACCCCACCCCACAACCCCAGCCCCCTTCACTGACTACTCCTGAATGAAAACAGCTGCCACATGCTAACAAACTGCAGTGGTTTGAATGTGATCTCCAATTGTTCATGTAGTAAAACTTAAGTCTCTGAATTCATATATTGATGATATTTGGGGTGAGGCCATTAGGAGGTGATTAAGATTACATGATATCATGAGGATGGGGTCCTCGTAATTTTATTAGTTGCTTATAAGGAGAGGAAGGGAGATCTGAATCTATGCCTGCTGATCTCTCACCACATGATACATTCTGCCATGTTAAAATGCAGCAAGAAGGCCCTCAACAGATGCAGCCCCTGGATCCTGGTCTTCCCAGCCTTCAGAACTCTGAAAAATAGATGTATTTTCTTCATAAATTACCCAATCTCAGATCTACTGTTGAAGCAACAGAAAAAAAAAAAAAGACTAAGACAATAAACAAAAGTCATCTAACCAAAAAGTCTGTTCTGAATTCTGACTTTCAGGGCCCCCCGGGTCTCCTCCTGATGCTATTAACGGCCACTGCAACCCCACCATGCTGCCTTCCTCTTAACCACAGACCAGAATATACCTGTTACCTAATTCTGACTCCACATTTCCCCCATTTCTCTCACTGCACAACCTCCCCATTATGTCTTCACAGTCTGGAATTCAAGCCGGGTCCCTGGTTTTCTCCATACCGTGGCGCTCTGGTGTTTCTCATATTACCTTCTGCAACCTCCTTGGTCAGAACCTCCACTTCAGCGTGACTGAACCATCGCTGCCCCCTAAGTAAGTCCATACTTTTTCACCTCTGTATCTTTCACACTGTTTTCTGCTGAGAACATTCCCTTCCTCCTCTCTCCCACTCAGTTGTAGGCTTTCCAAGTCTAAATTCTTATCTTCTTATTGAAATCTCAAGGCTAAAAGCCATTTTTCCCTCTTTAAAACTCTTGGAGACAAAGCTCAATAAGTTAATTTGCAAATGATAAAGTGACAAGTACATATATATGTGACTTGTGTATATGTCCCATCTCTCTTCCCGGTTCTCAAAGCAAGGAAGGACCATAAGTGACGTTTCTTGGACTCAAGTTACTCACATGGTGCTTTTAAATAGGAAGTACTCAGTAAAGGTTGTTTTAGAATTAAATCAATGAACATTTATTAAGTATTTTCTAGGTTAGCTCCACTAACACTAAATAGAATGTACACAGCAGATATTTTATAGATGTCTGCAAATTTTAAATTCAATCCAATAATTAATGACTGAATATCAAGAAAGTGAATTTATTTCTCAAGTTAGTGTAGGAAATTAAAAAATAAATAAGATACAGCCATAGCCTTAAGAACTTTGCAATCTTAAAGAGACTACTGTTGAGAGACTGGGAAAGTTATATGCAGTTTTAAGAAATGTGTTTTTGAAATTCAAAAGCAAGAGAGTTCATAAGAATCAATAACTCAGAGAAGGTGATCCAGAAATTTTCACGGTCAACAATGAATTATTTATTCTTGAGGTTAAAATATATCAGTAGCACCAAAAGTCCTCTTAGGAATTGCTTTATTTATAATTGGAGGACAATAGACTTTTCTCAGAGGCCCAAAGGGTCTGAATGAGAGAGTAGTCCAGGGGGAAAGCTAAGCTTTCCTCATTAAAAAACAGGAGGGATGCAGGAAAAAAAATGAAGGGTACTTCCAAAAAAGGAAGAAGAGGTGTGCTGGAATATAGTGCTGGAGGCCACTCACTCCTAATTGCAAGAGCTGATTATGTGTCTTCAGTGACGCCTTGTGGGTAATTTGAAGACAGCCATAGTGGGTGCATTCACAAAATGGAAGAAAACTGAAAAATACAAATCAGCTTTAAAAAAGAGCTCACATGAATCATTTCCCAGCATACACCTGATTATGCCACAGGAAGAGAGGCAAAAGCATAAAATGATGGCCAAGAAGTATTTTAAGCTCAAGAATGCCAAATATTCTATTTTAAATTATTTGTACTTCAATTTTCCTGTTTTCCCAAAATTCAATAAAGTGCACAAAAGAAACAAAGGTCCTAGGTAAATATGTTATGTGTGTTTATGCATGAGTACAACAGTATGTGTGTACGTGTGTGTGTGTGTGTGTGTGTAGAAAAATGAATGGGGTTGAATTCCATTTAAGAGTTAAGGAGAGATCCAAGATGGCGGAATAGAGGAGGTCCTGTTTCTGGCTGCTCTGTGGAATTAACCAAGAAAACAGTCAGGTGGCATCTCAACAAAGTCTCACCTAGACGGAATACAACATCTCAGAGCGAGCGACAGGACCCCTATACAGCGGATTTTCACAGAAACCACCAGAGCTGCCACCACCTGCACAGAAATCAGAGCTTCTTATTCCAGTAAGACTCCGGACTCCAGACCCAAAGCCTGCAGTTCTAGCGCACACATGGCTCTCAAGCAATGGAGCAGAACCACCTAATCAGCTGTGCTCCACTCCCATGCAGGTCACATGGCTGCAATCTGGCCCCAGCACAAGGCCATCCCAGCTCCCCACACCTCACCAGACACCCCTGCGCTGCAAGCAGACTGACTCCATCTTGGAAAACCTTTCTCACCATGTTTTGTTGGGCGTGGCTATCGGCACAGACCATTTGAACAGGTACCTGGTTTCCACCTTCCTCCCCCCCGCCCCCACCCAGCTGAGATTACTGGGCACAGTGACCACCCAGCACAAAACCGCTCTCAGCTGAAAGGGAACAGTGTGACCAGGGCACCGCCCACCTGGCGCAAGTGAAGGGCCAGAGGTCCCGCAGTTGGGTCCTGATAAGCAAAACAGGGGAGGGGTCTAAAAACCTGAAGCAAATTAGAGAGGCCAGGATTGATCGGGAAAGCTCCAGGCAGGAGAGCGGGCTCAAGTCTTCTCACCCTGGTTACCTACACCACCTGGTTACCTACACAATACGTAGGTCAGAGACTCCAGCTTAAAACAACTCCACCTACTGGAAGAGAAGAGAAGAAGGAAGGAAACGGAATTCTAAGAGGTTTTTTTGTTGTTCCCTCCCGCCCCAGTATTATCCTTCTTCTTTCTCTTCTACCCTTCTATCCTCTGGTTCTCACAGCTTCAATATATGTGAAACCAAGAACTTCACATGAAATAGAACTTTGAGAACTGAGTCACCTGAATAATATGATATAGAGAATTGCATAAGGCCTCCCCTTTTTAAAAATGTTTTTATTCTTTTTTTTCTTTCTTCTCTCTTTTTTCTCTTTCTTTCTTTATTTCCTTCCCTTTTTCTCTTCTTCTCTTTCGTCTTCTTTCACTCTCCAAATTTTACTATTTTAACATCCTATAATTTTCTAAATACATATGTGTGTTTTGTTTTTTTTGTACTCTACTGTCCTCCCATGTACTTGTCTACCCTAAATTACTTCCTCTCTATTCCCCTGCTACTAACACTCTTCATTAGAGTTCTCCTTCAAATTTCCTAGGTTATATTAACCCCATACCCTCACATCTTTCCCTCTTACCATAGCATCCTATGCCCGACCCCCAGTTCACTGTCCACCACCAGAAACTGTGCACCTTTTATAAAACTACTGATTATATTTTAAATAATAATTGAATCCAACATTTCTGGACATTGAGATTAACTATAAATGTCTTAATATCAATAATTTGTTCATAGGTGATATACTGTTGATATTAAGCTCTGTTAACATTGTCCTTCCCCACAAAGGAGGGATCTTGGAACCATACAAGAGCAATACAAATCTATAGGGTAAAAATAATAATACTCCAGTCCAACAGAGCTGAAAAGAAAGAAATGTGAGAAACATGAAGAGATAAGGGAAGAAAGTACCACATACAATTCAAGACAACACATCATTAGAAGAATTGACAGCTATTGCAGAAAGAATGACAGGGAAAGATTTCAGGATATACATGATTAAAATGCTTTGGGATCTCAAAGAAGACATTAGAAAATACATACAGGCAGTGAAAGATCACTTTGAAAATGAGTTACATAAACAAATACAAGAAGGAAAAGATCACCTCAACAGGGAGAGAGAGGTTATACAAAAAACAAACAAACACACACACACACACACACAGAGAGAAACCCTTGAAATGAAAGAAATAATAAACCAAAAAATCAAATGAGAGCATCACCAACAGAGTAGACCACTTAGAAGATAGGACATCAGACAATGAAGATAAAGTATATCATCTTGAAAAGAATGTAGATAGCACAGTGAAAATGATAAGAAACCATGAGCAGAACATCCAAGAAATATGGGATAGCATAACAAGACCAAATATAAGAGTTATTAGGAGAGAGGAAGGCACAGACGTCCAAACCAAGGAGTGAGCAATCTTTTCAATGAAACAATATCAGAAAACTTTCCAGACATGAATAATGAAACAGAAATCCAAATCCAAGAAGCCTATAGGATTCCAAATGTGCAAAATCACAACAGATCCACACCAAGATACATTATAATGAAAATGCCCAACATGCAGAAAAAGGAGAAAATTTTAAAAGCCACAAGAGAAAGGAATCAGATTACATATAGGGGTAAATCAATTAGGACAATCGCAGATTTTTCAACACAGACCCTGAAAGCTAGAAGATCCTGGAACAACATATTTCAAGCTCTGAAAGATAATGGGTGCCAACCAAGAATCTTGTATCCAGCAAAATTAAGCTTCAAATTTGAAGATGAAATAAAAATCTTCCATGATAAACAAAACTTAAAAGAATTTATAGCTAGAAAACCAGCACTACAAAACATCCTTGGCAAAATAGGTCATGAAGAGGAAACGAAAAATAATTAAAATCAGCAAAGGAAATAGTACACTAAAGGAAAAAACTAATCAAAGAAGAAAACCAAATCAAGTTAAATAACAAAAATAAATAAATATGTCTGGAAACACAAACCATTTTCAATAGAAACCCTAAACGTTAATGGCTTAAATTCACCAATCAAAAGTCATAGGCTAGCAGATTGAATTGAAAAAAAAAAAAAGATTCAACAATATGTTGCCTATAGGAGACTCATCTGTTAGGAAAAGATATACACAGACTGAAGGTGAAAGGTTGGGAAAAATCATACCACTCACATGGACTATGGAAACAAGCAGGGGTTTCCATACTCATATCAAATAAAGTAGACTTCAAGTCAAAGTTAATTAAAAGGGATAAGGATGGACATTACATACTGCTCAAGGGAACCATATACCAACAAGACATAACAATCATAAATACATATGCCCCAAACAATTGTGCAGCTAAGTTCATCAAACAAACTCTTCTCAAGTTCAAGAGTCAAATTGACCACAACACAATTATTATAGGTGACTTTAACACATTTCTCCCACCACTGGATAGATCTTCCAAACAAAAAAAAAAAAGTTGAATAAAGAAACTATAGAGCTCAATAACACAATTAATAACTTAGACTTAAGTGACATATATAGAATATTTCAACCAGCATCAAGCAGATACACTTTCTTCTCAGCAGCACATGGATCCTTCTCTAAAATAGACAATATACTATGCCACAAAGCAACTCTTAGCAAATACAAAAAAGTAGAGATACTATCATGTATTTTATCAGATCATAATGGGATGAAATTGGAAATCAACAACAAAATAAAAAATAAAAATTTCTGCATCAAATGGAGACTGAACAATATGCTACTGGATGAACAATGGGTTACAGAAGACATCAAGGAGGAGAGTAGAAAATTCTTAAAGGTAAATGAGAACACAAACACAACATATCGAAATCTTTGGGACACTATGAAAGCAGTACTAAGAAAAATTCATTGCATGGAGTTCATTCCTTAAAAGAAAAAAAAAAGTCAACTAATAAATGACCTTACATTACATCTCAAAGCCCTAGTAAAAGAAATCAGCAGCAAAAGCAGTAGAAGGTAAGAAATAATTAAAATTAGAGCAGAAATCAATGAAATCAAAACAAAAGAAATAATTGAAAAAAATTGACAAAACTAAAAGTTAGTAACTTTGAAAAAATAAATAAAATTGACAGACCCTCAACCATGCTAAAGAAGAGAATGAGAGAGAGTACTCAAATTACTAGCATATGAGATGAAAAAGACAATATCACAACAGACACTACAGAAATACAGAGGATAATTAGAAATTATTTTGAAAACTTATACTCCAATAAAATAGAAGACATTGAAGGCATCAACAAATTTCTTCAGTCATACAATCTGCCCAGGTTGAGTCAGGATGAATACACAGCCAAGTTCTACAAGACCTTTAAGAAGGACTAATACCAATACTCTTCAATTTATTTCAGGAAATAGAAAAAGAGTGAGCACTTCCAAACTCATACTATAAGGCCAATATCACCCTGATTCCAAAACCAGACAAAGATATTTCAAAGAAAGAAAACTTCAGACCAATATGTCTAATGAACATAGATGCAAAAATTCTCAATAAAATTCTGGCAAATCAAATATAAAAACATATCAAAAAGATTATGTACCATGATCAAGTGGATTCATCCCAGGGATGCAAAGTTGGTTCAACATACGAAAATCAATAAATGTAATTCATCACATCAACAGAATTAAAGATAAGAATCAATTGATCATCTCGATAGATGCAGAAAAAGCATTTGACAAAATACAGCACCTCTTTATGTTCAAAACACTAGAAAAACTAGGGATAACAGGAAAATATCTCAACATTGTAAAGGCTATCTATGCTAAGCCTCAGGCCAACATCATTCTTAATGGAGAAAAACTGAAGGCATTCCCTCTAAAATCTGGAACAAGACAGGGATGCCCTCTTTCACCACTTCTATTCAATATAGTTCTTGAAACACTGGCCAGAGCAATTAGACAGAAATTAAAAGGAATATGTATAGGAAAAGAAGAAATTAAATTAGCTCTATTTGCTGATGATATGATTCTATACCTAGAAGACCCAAAAAACTCCACCAGAAAAGTTCTAGAACTAGTGCATGAATTCAGCAAAGTAGCAGGATATAAAATCAACACTCATAAATCAAAGGCATTTCTGTTTATCAGTGACAAAGCCTCTGAGAAGGAAATGAGGAAAACTATCCCATTCACAATATCCTCAAAAAAATAAGATACTTGGGAATCAACTTAACAAAAGAGGTGAACAATCTATACAATGAAAACTACAGAACCCTAAAGAAAGAAGTCAAACAAGACCCTGGAAGATGGAAGGATCTACCTTGCTCTTGGATAGGCAGAATTAATATTATCAAAATGACCATACTACCAAATTTTTGTACTATACAGATTTAATGCAATTCTAATCAAAATCCCAATGGCATTCCTCATAGAAATAGAAAAAGCAATCATGAAATTCATCTGGAAAAATAAGAGACCCAGAATAGCTAAAGCAATCCTAAGCAGGAAGAGAGAAACAGGTGGTATTGCTATACCAGACTTCAAACTATACTACAGAGCAACAGTAACAAAAACAGCATGGTATTGGCACCAAAACAGGCCGGTAGACCAATGGTACAGAATAGAGGACACAGAGACCAACCCACAAAATTATAATTATCTTATATTAGACAAAGGTGCCAAAAACATGCCCTGGAGAAAAGATAGCATGTTCAACAAATGGTGCTGGGAAAACTGGAAATCCATATGTAACAAAATGAAATTAAACCATATCTCTCACCATGAGCAAAACTTAACTCAAAATGGATCAAGGACCTAGGAATTAAACCAGAGACTCTGCATCTAATAGAAGAAAAAGTAGGCCCTAATCTTTTTTTAAAAAAAGAAATATTTATTTTTTTAGGTGTAGATGAACACAACACAATGCCTTTATTTATTTATTTATTTATTTTTATGTGGTGCTGAGGATTGAACCCGGCTCACACCTGTGCTAGGCGAGCGCTCTACCGCTAAGCCACAATCCCAGACCGGCCCTATTCTTCATCATGTGGGATTAGGCCCTAACTTCCTTAATAAGACTCCTATAACACAAAAATTAAAACCAGGAATCAATAAATGGGATGGAATCAAACTAAAACGTTTTTTTCTCAGCAAAAGAAACAATCTGTGAGGTGAACAGAGAGCCTAAATTCTGAGAGCAAATCTTTATCCCTCACAAATCAGATAGAGCATTTATCTCTAGGATATATAAAGTACTCACCAAAATATAAACACCAAAATATAAATAACCCAATTAATAAATGAGCCAAGGACATGAACAGACACTTCTCAGAAGAGGATATACAATCAGTCAAAAAATTTATGAAAAAATGTTCATCATCTCTAGCAATCAGAGAAATTCAAATCAAAACTACTCTAAGATTTCATCTCACTCCAGTCAGAATGGCAGCTATTATGAAGACAAACAACAATAAGTGTTGGCAACGATGTGGAGGAAAAGGTACAGTCATACACTGCTGGTGGGACTGCAAATTGGTGCAGTCAATTTGGAAAGCAGTATGGAGATTCCTTGGAAATCTGGAATGGAACCACCTTTTGACCCAGCTATCCCTCTCCTTGTACTATGCCCAAAGGACTTAAAATCAGCATACTACAGGGACATAGCCACATCAATGTTTATAGCAGCACAATTCACAATAGCTAAACTGTGGAATCAACCTAGATGCCCTTCAGTGGATGAATGGATTAAAAAATGTGACATATATACACAATGGAATTTTACTCACCATTAAAAAAGAACAAAACCATGGCATTTTCAGGTAAATGGATGGTGTTGGGGAAGATAATACTAAGTGAAGTCAGCCAATCCCTAAAAAACAAATGATGAATGTTTTCTCTGATAGAAGGAGGTTGACTCATATTGGGGTAGGGAGGGAGAGCACTGGAGGAATAGATGAATTCTAGACAGGGAAGAGGGGTGGGAGGGAAGGGGAGGGGGCAGGGGATTAGTAAGGATGGTGGAATGTGATGGACATCATTACACAAAGTACATGGATGAAGACTTGAATTGGGTGTCATCATACTTTATATACAAACAGAGATTTTAAAAATGTGGTATATATGTGTATTAAGAATTGTAATGCAAAAAAAAAAGAATAGAGTTAGATTAGGTAGAGGGAAGTGAAAGGAGGGGAAGGCAGGGGATGTGGGGATAAGAAAGATAGTAGAATGAAACAGACATTATTACTGTATGTATGTATGTGACTGTATGACCAAAATGATTCTAAAATATGCATATGCTGCAGTCTGGCTGGGCACAAAATCACGAGCCACTCACAGCTTTGTAGATTCAAACAGCAATTCTTTATTCCCAAACTCACACCGGCCCTCTACAAACACGTTCTGGGAAAAATCCACGTACTCCACCAGGCTCCAATCAGCAGGATACGCCCTATTCCCGGCAGGGTACACCTTAAACCTGGAACCGCCCTAAACCCAAGGAGTGGGATACTCCCTAAAACCTGATCCACCCTAAACCCGGATCCCCCCTGGTCCTTGAGCAAGGTCACCTTACTCAAGCATACATGCAATGTCACTGCAAATGACCTGAGTTTAAGACAAGCCCATTTCCACAATGGAGAGTCCTTCCTCTAAGCAACATGGGGTAGGCTGACAAGAAAATTTCAATGCGTCATTCCTACTTGGCAATGGCTCTCAGCATGCATACTCAGAAAAAATGAGAAATTATATCCCACCTATGTATGACATATCAAAGTATATAAGTGCATTCTACTGTCATGTATAACTAATTAAAACAAATATAAAATTAATTTTAAAAATTTTAAAAATTAGAGTTGAGGAGGTAAAGAACAGGGAGCAAATCTGTTGGATGTTCAGTGATCCACATGCAAAACGAACAACCAAAGTGGAAGCTTTCAGGAAAGTGGGTACAGAGAATGAGATGTCTGAGGTTCCCTTCCACATGGGGTTCAAGCTGACAGCACATGAATCTCAAAGGCAGAGAAACTTCACTGACTTCTGGGTTATAGAATTAATTCTCTGGTCTTATTAAGTCAATTGCCTGTGCACTGAAAAATCCTAATATACCACAATATACATAAAGATCCTTAGGAATAAATTAACAGAAACCAGAACACTGGCTTGTTTGCTCTGAACCAGGAAGCCAATCTTGCAGTAGTGGTGATTTGCAAATTCCTGGTGTTAGTTGAGTATTGTTTCTAGAAGTAGCTGTTCCTCACTCCACTGTGGCCCAAGCATAAAATGATCAAAACCTTTTTAACTGGCTATTTCTTATACTTGATTACAATGATGTGTAAGTTATTTTTATAAATATACCACAAAATTATTATCAGCTTATTATGATGAGTATTAGAGTCAAATTAATGCATAACAGTACTCATAATAGTTACAGGATATCAAATGTTGATGACATACCTTGAGGAGTCTCGCTTCTAGATTTCTGACAATGTCTTGGCAAATTCCAGAAACAAAATATTGGTACAATGCAAGGAGAGGCAGAACCTGCCAGGGGAAAAACACCCAGTTTCAAATATATTTCATCAAGTTAGTAACCTAGTAATCAAATTTATCCAAACATTTAGCTAGGCATGGTGGTGCACACCTCTAATCCCAGCAATTTGGGAGGGTGAAACAGGAGAATGGCAAGTTGGAGTCAGTCTCACCAGTTTAGCAAGACCCTGTCTCAAATAAAAAATAAAACAAGCTGTGGATGTGACTCAGTGTAGTGCAACCCTGGGTTCAATCTCCAGGATCACAAAAATAAAAATTAGCTGAATATTAAATATAGGATATGTTATTACAAAGTATTCATTGAGTTTCCATGCTAGCAAACTAAATCATTTGGCATAAGTAAAGAAATCTGGCTAGCAAATGCCTTATTAATTTCAGGGACTTATAGTTCCTTGTAGATGCCATTTGGTATCCCAAAATGAGGCTTCATGTCTCTTTAAGCATGGAAAAATTAAAATCCAATTAATTATTTTCCTTGAAAAAACTAACATAAACGAAGCCTGTGGAAAATTTCTACCAAATGAGCTATCAAATAAATGTAAAATTTAAAGCAAAAGAACTCACATTCATGTCCCCTAACTAGTTCTTACTTATTCATATCAGTGTCAGCCACTTTGTGTTTTCAATTAGTAATTTTTTCATTGGTAAAAACAAGTTTAAAACATGTCCATTATGTGCTAGGTACTATTGAGTGAGAAAAAAATCTAACAAGTTCCAGCCTTTACATAGCATGTATTCTACTGATTAAAACCCAGCCTTCCTCTTCACATAATATTTTAAGTTTTCTAGAATCAAATCAAAAGCTCAATTGTTTTTGAGGTCTCATGGCTCTAAGTGAAGGCTAATAAACAATCGACACTTCAATTAACTCAACCACTATCCATCCAGAGATAAGACAGTTTTGCTTGGCCATTGGAACAGCCCCTGGTCTCAGTTCAAATCTGAAGTTCTGTTCCTGTAGCTGTAGCCTGACCGGCCAAAGGGAGATGAAATAAGAATTGAGAGCCCCATTGTTTAGTAAAGTTATTTCCCATCTTCTGCAGCTCTGGGTCCCACAGCAAATGTTATATTTGAAAGAAGTCTCCTTAGCCACTTGGCTGCTTCTGGAGAAGGTCAATAAGTAGAAACAGTTACTTTTTATAAATTTAGCTGAGGAACCTCTAATGGTAGGTCAATTGGTGACTGCTAACAGCAACAACTATTTTAGAAATTTTTTTAATATTTATTTTTTAATTATAGGTAGACACAACACCTTTATTTTATTTTTATATAGGATATGTTATTACAAAGTATTCATTGAGTTTCCATGCTAGCAAACTAAACCATTTGGCATAAGTAAAGAAATCTGGCTAGCAGTGTCTCACACATGCTAGGCAAGCACTCAACTTTGAGCTACAACCCCAGCCCTTAGCAACAACTTTTTAAAAAGGACAAGAACTAGTCTTAAATGACTTCAAACATAATGCAATCTATTTTTCTACAATTATGCATTACAAACATAACACAGAACCTTTTTCTACAATTAATGTTGCACAAAACATTAAGACCTTGTGATTACCTTTGAGATTTAGGGTTTTTTTTTTTTTTTTTTACTTTAGTGAGAAATAAAACACACAATTTTATTACTGAAAGTTGCTCAATTATTCAGGGGAAAAAAACATTCTCAATTTCTTAAGCTTTATAGGGGGAAAACAAGTCTCATTTATCTTCCAATGCAGTGATATGTATTATATATGAATGAGTAGGCAGCTAAAGGTTACCCAGGGGATAAGATCATTTTCTGAATCTAGAAATGAATCCCTTTACCAGGAAGAGAAGCACCATTTTATTATTATTTTTAATAGATATTTTCATCCCAAATCTGCCCAGCATTAAAAGCATTGATAAATTGAAGAGATGCTTTTAACACCTCTTCATTTTAATACCTGGTTTTATAATTTAACAACACATTTCAGGGGCAATAAATATTTTTAATATAAAGAGGGAGTTGAATTTAAAAGAATAATATGCCAAGAGAATAGAAAATAATACATGAAAAACAGTATGAAAGTTATGAAATAAAGGAAAATAGTAAATGGAGAAGGAAAAGATGTCAAGAAGCAAACATAGGGGGAAAGAGAGACAAAAATAAAAGTATAAGAGGAAGAGAGAAAAGAGCTTAAAAAAAGAAAATAGATATGAGGACCAATAAAACACACCAAATTGTTTTTAAATGCAACCAACTTTATCTTTTATACTGTGATTTCTTTCCCCAGGAGAGGAGAGCTATATTTGGATTTTGGGGTTTCCTAGGACATTAGGAATTTTCTACTTTTTATCTCACCATTATAGTGGATTGTTCTCTTTGATGTACCCTTGACAGAGAAAAGACATGAGACACAAGAAACGTATTTCAATATGGAAGTACACTCATAGTTTGGGTATTGATAAGAACTAAACAACTTAATGCTGTAAGTTACTAGTGCACTACACTCCTATGTTTGATGTATCTACCAATGACACAGTCTAGTCAATTTCACCATGTCTTAAGAATAAAAGAAGTGAAGTAATAGAATAAAAAGGGAACAAAATACAATGCAAACAATGTTAAAGAAAGACTGTTAATTAATATATTTTATTTGTAAGTATAGATAAGAATCCTAAATATAAAAGTTAAGTAAGAATTTAAGAGCACTAGCGAAACTTGAAAAGTAGAAAGTAAGTGGGGAAATATGCCAAAGTGAATTAAAAGTTGTTGGTTTCACAAATTACTCACCATTAGATTTTGCTTAGCATAGTGCAGTTCACGTATGATGTAATACAAGCTTGCAACTACAGAGCAGATATCAGCCCTGTGTCTATCGGAGAAGAGTTCAATGCCTGGGAGAAGCTGAGTGATTTCATACTGAGCATAACAACGTTCAGCTTTAGGATGTGGAAGTGTGGTTCGAAGCAAACCCTGAAAATGATATACAGTAAAATAAAAAGCTATAAATTGCACTTGCAATGATGAAACCAAAAAATAAGTACATGCTATCACGTCCTAAAGTGCTTAGCACATGTCTAACATACTATACTCCATAATAAACAGTAATTATATTATTATAATTATTAATATTACTGTAATATTAATTATTATTGCTTTTTTATTAGTTATTCAAAACATTACATAGTTCTTGACATATCATATTTCATACATTTGATTCAAGTGGGTTATGAACTCCCATTTTTTCCCCGGTATACAGATTGCAGAATCACATCGGTTACACATCCACGTTTTTACATACTGCCATACTAGTGTCTGTTGTATTCTGCTGTCTTTCCTATCCTCTACTATCCTATTATTGCTTTTATCAGGCAAGATGGGCTTTTAAAATTCCATCGTAGTTGTATATTTATTATTTTCAAAGAAATTACCATTACGTAAAGTATTTAGTGAGAGTCAATTTGTGTTGGACTTTTCTAATAATTTTTTTATAAACATTATTTCACTTAATGCTCATCTAACCCACTCTTAGAAGGAAGAATCGCCATCTCAGAAGTTATATAATTGTGGTATAATCAGTCACCTTATCTGAGGTCACACAGCTAATGATTGCAGAAAAGAGATTTAAAGTCATGTCTGTATAACCCAAAAATCTATATCAGGATTATAAATTGAGAAAATAACAACTTGAAGTCTAAATTAAGGACAGGTAATTCCAAACTTTCAACTGCAATAAATATAAAGATAATCTGGTTAATGTGACACTATCTCTTGGTAACTTACATGATCAACATTGTACTAGATTCTGGGAAAATAAGATGAATACTTTTGTGGTTTAGATGTGAAGTGTCCCCCAAAAGTTGATCTGTGAAACATGCAAGAAGTTCAGAGAGGAAATGATTGGGTTACAAGAGCCTTAACCCAATCAGTGAATTAACACTTGATGGGATTAAGTGAGTGGTGACTGAAGGCAAGTGGGTGTGGCTGAAAGAAGTGGGGCACTGGAGAAGGGGTGTCTTTGGGGTAAGTATTTTGTATTTGGCAAGTGGAGTATCTCTCTGCTTCCTGATCATCATGTGAGTTGCTTCCCTCTACATTTTTAAGCCATTGATATCCTGCCTTACCATGAGATATGGAACCTGCAGTCTATGGACTCTTAACTAAAATTATAAAATACAATGCTAGCTTTATATACAAATTTTCCATTCACAGACATAATAGATTACATCATTATTTTTAAAACTTTGATATTTTATTATTTACATGTACTAGAATATAAAAATATTAATCTCATTTGGTTTTCTGCAGTGATGAAGTGAATATTGTTGTAACTACAGATCTCTGAAACTGTGAGCCCCCAAATAAACTTCTCCTCCTCTACAATTGTGCTGGTCATGTCTTTTAGTCATAGCAGCAAACAAAGTTGACTAAAACAAATACCTAAAACCCAATTTTACATTTAGAAGTATTTCTTTGATTATCTTAACTAATTCTCTTTTTGATGATGAATGCACTATAAATTTTTAAAAGAATTTTAATCAGATTGCTTATTAAGATCCTATTCAAAAATACTAGGTAGTTGTTGAAATTTTTAATTTCACAAATTTGCTTTAAAAATCTTAAAAAGAATGAGCAGACTTTTAAAATTAATCCCACCAGCTGCTTTTTATTTTTAGGTATAGCATTACTAATGTAGCAATATTTAATGTCCAAGTTAAACAAAAAACTGAACATTTTTTAAAATCACATATTTGCTAAAACATAAGGAGCATTATCTTCAAAAACAAGGAATATGAGAAAGTAAAACTGAGATATAAGGAGTCTGGGTTAGATCATCATTATTCCCTTCCCACTCTTGCCTTCTTCCCTCTTCCCTTTGAAGCACAGCAGAAGGTATTTGGAATATGAAAAAATTGCAAAGCCTGTCCTTATATTCAAAGGAGCTTTTCCCAAAGAACTTATCTATCCAGATTTCAGATGAAGCCTCCTCTGATACACATAACAAGGGTTATCTGTCCATCTGCCAAAGTAAACAGAACCTTTAGCAGACTGCAAAGGCCCCTGGCTGCATCCCTGAATCTCAGAATGTCTTGTATTTCAGATAAAAGCTCCTTTCTTCTTCAGTGAAGTCAAACCAAAATCCTGAGACACACAAGCACTCCTCTTCTAGTCTTCAACTTATTACTTGCTTTTTAGATGACATATTTTACATGGTGCAACCCAACAAAACTTAATTTAAAGTTGAGGTAACTTAAGGCAACCATTTGAAGTCAAACAGACTGGCTTCACATGGGCCAACTAGTAACTTGATCTTACCAACAACAGGAGACGCAGTTTCCCTATCTGTAAAACTCCTTCTGTTAAAGGAGAAAAATGGTGAATGTTCAAGGGGAATGTGCCACCAGAGGAGATGGGCTTAGCCAGCAAAGGAGAAATGGGCTTGTGACATTTAATCACAGTTCATGCTATTTTCCTACCTGTGAGCTTTACGAAATTTAATAACAAAAACACTTCTTTTTTTTTTCTAGAATAGTCATGCTATTGTAAAAAACACACATCAAGTGTTACCTGAAAGAGTAATGCAGAAAAAATGCAGCAGCTGATTCTCTTGTTAACGTTCAGGGTTATAATAAATCTAAGTGAGAATAAGAAAAACCAATTAGTAGACAATTTTCCAAAATATTTTGATATAAATATATGTCTTTAGACATATATCTAGGACACAGAAAATAAAAGAAAAAATAAACATAAAGAAATATGAAGAAGAAATGGAAAATTAGCCATAATCTTACCCCCTAAACATGATTTCTGGTAACAGTTTGGTTAGTTTCCTTCTAGATTTTTCTATACATGGCTATATAAAGGGAAACATAAATACTTGCATATTAAGACTAAAATTGTAAAATATAATGCTAGCTTTATATACAAATTTTCCATTCACAGACATAATAGATTACATCATTATTTTTAAAACTTTGATATTTTATTATTTACATGTACTAGAATATAAAAATATTAATCTCATTTAGTTTTCTCCAGTGATGAAGTGAATATTGTTGTAGCTACATTTTTGAGCATGTATCCTTCTAATTCCGCTGGATAAATTCTTCAGAGTGGAATTTGGGGGTAGAAAATGAAGTAACAATTAAGATTTTTAATGAGTATAGTTAAATAACCATAATTAGTTATAACCATAATGAATATGACTGTTAAACCCCAAATATTGCAACAACATATATTCTCACTAGCCATTTATTATAGAGCCTCTCACACTCAGCCCCTCTGCCAAAAATTAAGATAATATTTCCATTTACTATTGTCCCTTTTGATGCCCCTACGAACATTGTGAGTTTCCTTTACATGGGTCTTGAAATATGCATTTGCAGCTGTAAACCGTGTTGCCTGCTCCTGAATCTTACTTAGAAAAAACCCATCAGCCTCATTGTATTAATAACGTTGTTCCTCTGACCTCGGCTTCTCTGTGTAGATATTTGATTTTGCGGTGAGAAGAGTTCAGTTCAGTTCACTCAGAGTCTGGGAGAAGAGCTCAAGGACCCCTGCCCTTCCCTGTGGACTCAGGTTTTTGGAAGCCAGACCTCCAGCTGGGTAAACAGGAAACAGCTTTCTTTTGGGTTGAAATCACTAGGTGATAACTTCAGACACAGAGCTGAGGTGCCTCTGGCAAGAAAGCCAGAGCTGTTCATTTCCAAGTTGTGACCTTCCTCCCTTGGCTTTTCTAGTCCCAACCACCAACCTCTACTGTCATAAGTGGTGTGTGTGTGTGTGTCTGTCTAAGGATAAATTCCTTTTCAGGAGCACAAAAAAAAAAAATCAAACTTGATTGAAGTTTAAAAGATCTTTCATGGGTAATGCCTTTAAAGTGGCAATTTCTTATTTCCCCTGCCTAAAGATACTACTCTTTTGAAAATAGGAAAAAAACTAACTTGGAGAAGTTATTGTTTCAGTTTGCTCAGAGGCTCAAAATAGAATGCAGGTTTTTGGCCACCACGCCCTCTAGGTGAGCGAAAGAAAAAACTGGAGAGGTATACTTCTACTGTTTCTTTAATTTTTACATTTCTCTCATTATCCAAATATTCAAGGTATTTGTGTGTGGTAACTATTCAGCATTGTGATCATCGACATTCACATACATTATTCATGACATCCTGAACAATGGGCCTTAATAAAATCCATGTCTTATGCTCTAGAACCTGTGAATGTGTCACTTTACGTGGCAGAAAAGACTTTGCAGATGTGATTGAATTAAGGACCTTGAGATGGCACAACCATCCTGGATTTTATTCAGGTAGATCAGAGTCAGAGAAGGAGATGTAGGGTGTGGAAGTGGAGGTCCTAGAGAGCCAAAAGGCAAGAGGGTGAGAGCAAAAGAGAAAGATGGAGGGCGGCTGGTCTTAAGGATAGATGGGGCTTTGGCTGTGGAATGCAGAAGAACCCAAAGCTGGAAAAGGCCAGGAAACAGATTGTTCCCTGGAGCCTCCAGAGGAAGCACATCCCCCACTGATGCCTTGATTTTAATACTTCTGAACTTCATAACTGTAAGATAATAAATTTGGGTACATGCTGGGGGTGTAGCTCAGCAGTAGCGCTAGCCCAGCTTGTGTGAGGCCCTGGGTTCCACCCCAGCACAGCAAAACAACAAAACCATTTTGTTTTAAGTCACTAAGTTTGTAGCAATTTGTCACAGCAGGGATAGGAAACTAATCCTACTGCATTATGGGCTAAACTGTATCCCCTCACAATTTGTGTATAGACATCTTAACCCCTCAGTAACCTCAGAATGTAATTGTACTTGGAGATAGGGTCTCCAAAAAGGTACTTGAGTTAAAAAGAGGCATATGAATGGACCTTGACCTAATATGATTGGCGTCTGCATAAGAAAAAGAGATTAGGACACAGACCAGTACAGAGGAGAGGCCATAGGAGGACACGGTGAGAAAATGGCCCTTTACAAGCGAAGGAAAGAGGCCTCAGAGGAAACCAATCAGCCAAAATCTTGATCTCAGATGTCCAGACTCCAGAACTCTGAGATGATACATTTCTGGTGCTTATGCCCAGTCTGTGATACTTTGTTATGGCAAGCCAAGCACACTGTTAGCATGTGTCATGTAATTTTCACCATCACCATTTATAGATGAGGACACTGAGGCTGAGAAAGAATGAGTGACATGCTAAGGGTTTCAATAATACTCTTGACCCTTCCCACATTAGCCAACCTCCATCATTATTCTTGCCTCCATGCCAACTATTCCTTCTCTCACTTCTTCAACAGGTAGTCAATGAATGCCAGACACATGGGATACCTCCATGAATAAAGCAAAGACCTAGCTATGCTGATGTGGTGCTCCTACATTAGAGCTGGGAGGTGTGGGGGTGGAAGTGGAGGTCCTAGAGAGCTAAAAAGCAAGAGGGTGAGAGAAAAAGAGAAAGATGGAGAAGATGGTAAAAAACAATAAACATCACCAATGAGTAATCCGTATCACCCTGCATGGTGGGGATATAACTTTCCAAGAAGATAGCACGTGTGGGTATTACACAAAGGGTAGTTAGGATGTGGGTCATTCCATCCTCATACTCACTGAGCTATCTTTGCGGATATGACTGCACCTTGAAGACACCCCCAAATGCCAACTTTTGATAGAAATTCCTCACTGTAGTCTTTGAAGGTCTGAGGTGAACAACTGTTGGGGGCACTGGTGGAGGAGGGAACAAATTCTTTCCATGTATGTAGCACATCTGGTTTTCTGAATATATCATCAAGAGCTTGACACCAACACTTAAAAGCAGCCCTAGAACAACAACAAAAAAGCATCAAGTGGTATGTTTTCTGAGACTGGTCTTCAAGCCCACTTTCCAAAAAGAAAAGTAAATAGGGTGGAAAAATATTCAATGAAGACATTAGAAAATAAATCTATACCATCCATTGCTCATAACGGTTTCTCTCAAGTAGCATTTGATACTATAAAATGAAGCATGGTACAACTAAAATTTATGAAAGACAATATTTTTTCCTAATTATTAAAATATTTTGCAAACAAAAAAAGTTAGCCCTTGTCCTATTAACTCCTAAAAATCTACCTTTTCTTTTCTGCAAAGATGAGAAGATTTCCAAGTGTATGCAGTGCCTGAACTTTAAGACTTCTTTGATTGCTGGCATGGAGAACATCTGTATTTTTAATCAAGTAAAAGAACAAATGTCAGTTGCAAGAGAAATATTTCCTTTTTATTTGCAAGAATATTTTAAACTGAATTACTCCTTAACCGTGTAGATTGCAGAAAGAAAGCTTCAAGTTAATAGTGCCTTCAAATGTCACACTATATTTATATACCCAGAGAGAGCAAACCATGTTTTATTTGAACACATAGGAACAGGAGGTTGGGATGAAGTCAGACAGAGAAAGGCACAGATACTTGGGGATGATGGGGATGACTGGAGCACATTTTTCTTGAGAAGGTAAACTGGGAGCCTGAGGACAGAGGTCGGGTCTGATTCTGGAGGCCTCTGATGGCCAGGTGCTGAATTGTGGAGGTTGCCCTATAGCAACTGGGGAGGCCCAAAGAGTTTGCTTTGAGCAAAGATGTGACAAGATCATAGCAAAGCAGAATTTTTTCTTTTACCTAAATCCAGAAAATATATCTTCAATATCATGCAAATTTGTTTGTTTTTTAATAAATGCGTGCATTCAGGAAGCTAGGAGGCCAACCAACATGGCAGTGGTTCCTCATGAGGCAGTACTTACTGTCTTGGAGGGCATTTTAAAAATTAAAGGAAGGGTTTTGTTAGTTGTCACATTGGTGCATTTTCTGGTATTTTATAGGTAAGGACCAGAGATTCTGAATGGCCTATAATACACAGAAACTTCATTGCAGTAAAAAAAAAAAAAAAAAAAAAAAAGTGCAAAATATATTTAAAATTAACTTGGTCTGATATCTAACCTAATTTTACACATAAAAGAGTATTTTTGCATGATTTTAAACATCCTCAATTTTCCAGAAATACAACCAATGTAGAACTTTGTTTTGTTCAGAATGTTATCAAGACTTATTTGCCATTTTAGAAAATCATATCACCTAACTTAATAATGCTAATAATACTTAAGTCACCAATACAACACACCTGTGTCAGTTTATCCGTAGCTGTCATATCATGGTGATTGCACATAGAGGACAGAAGCATCTGACCACCTCTTCACACCTTCTAATGCCTGAGCATTTATATGCTAACACAGGAGTTCTTTTATTATAAAGTGATTTTGTTTAATTTATCCTTTACTTTATGAGGCAGGAGGCAAGATATAAAAATAGGTATAAAGGAGACTAATGGGGTAGAGAAAAGCAACTGTCACTTGAAACCTAAAAATCTTCAAGAGCACCACACCTATAATCACAGCTACTCAGAAGGCTGAGGTAGAAGGATCACAAATTAAGGACAGCCTCAGCAACTTTACAAGTCCCTGTCTCAAAATTAAAAATCTCGGGAGACACTCAGTAGTACAGCACTTCTGGGTTCAATCCCCAGTACCATAAAATAAAAAAATAAATAAAATCAGTAGCTCCTTGAATACCCTCACCCCAAACCTATTTTCCTCAAAGCCTGAAATCTTGCAAATCTAGATGATTAATGCCTACATACATTGGTAGCTTACACAATATACTTTTCTTTAGACTAAATAAAACTAAGAGAAAATATTGTTAGATACTTGGGATATGGGCACATTTGACACATTATCTGCTGACTGGATGACATCAAACATAGAGATCCTAAAGAGAATCAGACCTCTGTGACCCACCCTGTGCTCCAGGAGTAAGAGAATAGAGCTCATCAGGCTAAAGTTATCCCCATGCACTTCTCATGATCAATATTTACAAAGTTCACTTTAAAAGAAGTGTCCAACACTCTGACTTGAGCCCTGGTCATTTTCAGAGGACATCTCATATGGTCTCATTACACCCTTGAGCATTAAACATTGAACTATGGTTATTCCCCTTCAGAATCAATTTATTTCTCTACCCAAAACTTCATCTGTCTAATCCCCTTTCATTCATGTTGTTGATATTCTGTCAAACCTTGTATCAAAATACTACAGGTGTTATGAACTACAGATATACTAAATAGTTAATAATCAGAATCAGGGAGAGTTTATTAAAATGGCTTTTAAAACAGATTTAAAAAGAAGATCCCAAGACCCCAGATTCATGTCTTACTTTCCATACCTACACTCTTTCCTTTGAGAGTGTGTCCTGCTCTGTTGATGCATGCCTGAATCAGCATTGCTCTCATGAATAAATCTTTGTTTGTGTCTTTTTTATACATCCTGAAATTCCTTTCTGCAGCCTAAGTCAAGAACCTGCAAGGGTACAGTTGAGGTCCTCTTTCTCCTTTCTGGGAGACTACTATAACCCCTAACTGGTGATACTTAAAGCCCCATAAAGATTTTGTTGTTGTTTTGTTTGATTGGGTTTGTTGTTGTTGTTGTTGTTGTTATTGTTGTTGTTAGAAATGTATATGTAGGAAGAATGTGATAAATATAAATTTTACTTCAGTAAAATATAAGGGGAAAGAGAATCATAAAACATCAACTGATGTTTTGTCCAAAAAGGGCAAATTGGGTCTACAATATAGGTTGAGAATATATTACTGAATTTGTAGAAAAGCCAAAAAAGGAAAATAAACTCATCTGAGACCAAGAAAAAGCATATATAAGGGCCCCTTCCCCACAAGGTGTTCACAGTTGCTATTAAAGAGGGATGGGCAGAAGGATGGCTTAGAATCTCACAAGGATGACAACCAGGCTGGGGAAGTAGGTCACAAGAGGAGACTGAAAGTGTCTTCTGTATTCAGACTGTTGTGTCACAGCCTATGATAGTGTGATAAATCGACTCTATGTTCAAGATCTTTCGCGCTACTTCCAAGGGTAATGTCTCAGGACCAGATGCAATCTCCCTATTAATTCAGAAGGCCATATAGAAAATGCATACACAATGGGTTAGCCTTACCAATACTTTGGTGATAAGAAGAAATTACCAATCCCAGCTGTGAATAGGGAAGTTTGCTTTTCTCCACTGAACTAAAAACTCTGAAGTGCTCCTGAGAAAGATTAGGAGGTGTTGACATGTGCATCTCTTCTGTTCCCAGACAAAATTCCACCTTCCCAGGCATGAGTTTTAAATTGTTGATTCCTGTTCTATCTCCTAAATTTGTGAAAACAAAATTTAAAATGGTGAAAGGAAGGAAACAGATGGGGAGGGAAAGGGTAGAAGAAACTGAAAGGGAAGAAAAGATTTTGCATACACATGGGAATTATTCGAAGTTTGAGGGACACTTTTTCCCTAAACTTGGTATCCAGGATCATCTTTTAAAGACACCCCGGTGTGGGAGGATGGGCTCTATACCCTTGTTATTTCATAAAGAGAACTACAAAGGGCCAGTCAACCAGAAAGTTAATGTTGAGATCATGCTTTGGGGAATTGGGGGAAGTTATACAGTATGAGTTCGCCTTTTTTTTAACAGCTTCAGACAGTAAGATGTTCATTTGCCCCTGGGGCAGAAACCTTTGAGATAGAGTCAACTCTTGCATAGTTCTGGCCTAAGAAAGAAAAAAAAAAATGGGGGGAAAAAACCCTCTCTCTTTTTAAGATCAGAAAACACACAGGGAAAAGCAGAGGAAAAAAAAAATATGTCAGGGAAATAGTCAAAGTAGCAGAGAGAGAAGCTAATATGGATTTTGAAGTCCACAGCCTGAAGACTGGGGATAAACTACTGAGAATATTTTAGTACCAGGTGAGATTCAGGGTGAATTAACAGAATCATTTTTAGGAATGAATTTCCTTTTTCACTCTATGCCTTACCCATTGTTAATGTATAGAGTAACTGAAAGGAGGTAAAGGAAATCTGGAGGGCTAGTTGAACATAATGTGAGTCTGCAGACAATACCTCCAAAAATTTTTAAATACTTTTAAAAGGAATGCTCTTGGGAGGTTAAGGGCTGGCCAAAAATATAATAAGCAAATCAGTAAAAATAAATAAATAAATAGATAGATAGATAAAACTCTGTTCGTGGTTGTAAAAACAACTGACCAAATTTCTAAAAGGTAAGTTCAGTGGAAATTAGCATCTTATTTAAGGGGTGTAAATTAAATCTATTTTAATTGCTTCAGAATATAATTACTGTGAGTTTATTCTCATTACTTGGATAAATTTGAGCAGCAAAGGGCATAAATATAAGACAAAGTTTTAAAGTCTTAAAATAACCTAAGTACAGATAGTTCAGGATTTTTTTTTCTCAGTCTAAATTTTACACTGTTCTTTGAGTTTACCACTTACCCACTCAAAGCCCTGCCTTGATTGAATTCACAAATTGATAAATGTTGATAAGGAAGAAAATGAGTAAACGTAATATAACCAATAATAGTGAATATCTGGTTCTAAGCTAAAAGAAAACTCTAAGATGAAAATTTATGGGATTAGTAAGAGGTCTTAATGGCGCTTATTTTAAAATGCACCCATTTCTTTGAAATGGGTGAAGTGGTCCTTGGTAAAAGGTTCTAGTTAACTCAGTATGCCTTACCCATCCACTAATGGAAGCAGAACATGAGCACAGTCCTAGACCTGCAAAGGCAACTGTGAGGACAACAATGTACAGCATCAGACAATTAATGAATATTATTTCCACATGTTTTCCAGGGAGTTGGCTAGTTTCTCAGAAAGCATAAAAGCAGGTGAGTGAGAAATTGTCATAGTGCGAATGAAGTGTAGAAGGAAAGGATCTTACCAGATCCTTTAGACAAGGGGAAGACAGGGAAAGGCAGCCAGGGTTGGGATGTCAGTGGGGAAGGGGTCTGCAGGATGGTGGCCCTACACAAACAGATCCAGGGACATGAAACCACCAATTACCTTGTGTCTGCGCCAGAAATAATGAAAGTAACTTTCTGCTGTGTCGGATTGATCTGTTATGGTATTTGGATTTTTCCAGGGTCTCTCTAAAGCATCTCAAAGTGTCTGTCACATCCACGGGCACACAGATGATCTGTTTGGCTCTGTTATACTCTGGAAGGAAAAAGAAGGGGACGCTGGGGATGAAACACGGCACAGAGCCAACTAGAAGCAAAGAAGGCTCTGATTTCTTGGTCCCAACCTGAAGCTGCTAAATTCAAAGTCCCCAGATCAGCAACATTCAGGTCATTTTTTTTTTCTCTTGGTATCTTTGAAAGTTCTTTTTTTAAAAAGAAACTTAGGAAAGTTCTGATTCTTATGAAATGCAAATAACTTTAGATCTTGTCAATTTCCTTATGAAGCCTCCTACTTTTTCTTTCGCTGATCATAAAAAATGAAATAATCTACTCCTTTTTTAGCAAACTTCTTCAAAGCAAAGGTACCTTGGGAAAGAGACTAAAGGAGGAAACAAAGAATCCTAGAGACAGGCAACTGCTCTCTGAAGGGAAGGGAAAGACAGGTTCCTAAGACTTGAGGGTGCAAAGGAAAAGGTGCATGGGGGCGGTGGGTGGGTCCGGAACCAACCAGCAGCCTTGAAAAGTTCCAGGAAGAGGAGATGGTGGGTTGCTGAGAGGTTTCTGGGGAGCGAGGGGTGATCCTGGGAATTAGACTCCAGGTTTGCAGCATACACCAAGAAGAAGGAGAGAAAGGAATTGCCAGTTTCAGAATTAGAATAACAAAGAACACGTGGAAGGTGTCCAAGTGGAAGGTGTCCAAATGGAAGGTCTCTTAGGCCAAAGAAAGAGGTCTGTTTTTCTGTTTTTCAAATTGTAAGCAATCACAAGATTGGATTTTTGTCTTTTTTCCTTAGAGAAAGAAGATTTAAAAGCATCTTAGCTCAGGCTGCTGTAAATGCATTACCATAGACCACACAGTATATGAACAATAAAAAATTGCTTTTCACAGATCTGGAGGCTGGAAGTCTTAGACTAAGGTGCCAACATGGCTAGGTTCTGGCGAAGTCTCTCTCCCTTGTTTGCAGCTGGTTTCCTTTTCACTGTGCCTCTTTCACATAGCAGAAAGGGGGCTAGAGAGAGCATTAATCCCCCATCTGTGAGGACTCCACCCTCATGACCTAATCACTACCCAAGTCCCTGCATCCTAACAACACATCACATTGGTTAGGATTTCAACATCTGAATTTTGAGGAGCCATAGATATTCAGCCCCCAGCAGGGAGCAACAGGAAAGTAGGAAGACTGGAAACTCTCACATATTAATGAGACAATTACTTTCTCCAGCTTTAAACACTGTTTTAACACACATGTGAAGCATCTAGTATAGTGCCCGCCATGGAGTAAACACTCAATAGATAGAGGCTCACATTATAACTGTCAGTCACTTTTTTTTTTCTTTTTTGGAACCAGGGATTGAACTCAGGGGCACTCGACCACTGAGCTACATCCCCAGCTCTATTTTGTATTTTATTTAGAGACAGAGTCTCACTGAGTTGCTTAATGCCTCACTTTTGCTGATGTTAGCTTTGTACTCGTGATCCTCCAGTCTCAGCTTCCCAAGGCACTGGGATTACAGGTATGAACCACCGCGCCCAGCATAGTCATATCTTTTAAAAATATAGTCATGTGCCACATAATGACGTTTTGATTATTGACAGCTCATGTATGTGATGATGGTCCCACAAGATTATATCACCTACTGACTCATAGCCATGTTAGTTTGTGTAAGCACACTCTGGCATTCATATAACAATGAGGTTGTGCAGTGGCATATTTCTTCTTGCCATTGAGCTTGACTGCATATATTGAGCACTTTGAAGTACCAGACACCACGGCAGGCACTGAGGAAACACAAGCAGACACAATAGACATGGCCCCTGCTGCTCTCACAAAGCTTACATTCTAGAATAAAACCTGGAAATATGATTTATAATAAAAATAGTCTGTGGAGTGGCCATTCCAGTATAAAACACAAAGTCCTGTAAATTATCCTGAATTAAAAGAATCATTCAATGTTCAGAAAAATTGGCAGGTCAGGATGGAAACACAGATTTCTTTAGACATGAGTCAGTGAGGTATTGGTATGTTTAGTATCATGTTTCTAAGACGAAGTCTGTTCTACCTGTGGCTGTGAATGAATCCCTGTGACGTCTTAGAAAGAGGAACTGGATTAATAAAAAAATCTTCCAAGTGGAATTTTTATCCCTTTGCAAGAAAATTTCTGGGTGAAATTTTAATGGAAATGATGCATGAGGGGTAAGAAAGAGACGTGTATTAACAGTTAATAATTTTGGTTCCCTAACCAGTTTAGCCTGCTCAATTATTATGAGTAAAAGCAAATCACGCCTGGGGTCTGTTTTGGCTGGTTGGATGATTATTATACCCAGAGAAAACAATCAAGTTACAGTCCTTCACTGGCTATCAGTGTTGTACCATAATAACACAAAGCTGCCAGGAAGTTCTGATAATCGTAGTAGTTGATATCGTCCTTTGCTGTGTTTTCTTGGAAGATTGTTTGCCTTGGCATTATAAAGCTTTATCATCTTTAAAAAACACCGATTAAGTGAAAAAAAATAAAAATAAAAATAGTCTGGAGAAAATTGTCCAGCTGTCTCTGTATCAAATATCTGCCTATAACTCTTCTTCTTTTTTTTTTCTAAACTATCTTTCCGTTTTTTCAAGCCCTAGCATATCTTTTCTCTTGAAGCCTAATTAGGGTTCTGTCAGGGGTGGTATAAAGCAAAGAGGAAGCATCAGAAGTTCAGAACTTCTTTCTGAAAACACCAATGGACAGAAAATTCAAGAAGCTATTCCAAAGGTACTAGTAGTAGCACCTTCACAGTTTGGAACAGGTAAGGAGGACCAGCACAAGATGGAAAAGGAAGGAATTATTATGTTTTACATTGTACCAATGTAGAAACAAAAGTTGAAATGCCAATGATTCCTCGGGGCTGGGCCAACCAGGGTGGGAACCCAGGGAGTGGTCTGAAATTTGGGGCTGCTTTCTACACACTTGGTCATTTCCACGATCAAAGGCCTTAATAAAACACACCTGACAAACAGTTGAAAATTTCAACAGACCTGAGGACTGAATGATCCTTTCAGAGAACTTAAATACTGATAAGGTCAAAACTCAAGAAAGAGACTCCAGGTGGAATGCAAAAACAGTTACAATAAAAGGCATATCCAGGTTTATCTACCCTGTGGAGCTTAACAAGCAGGAAAGTTACTCATCCATACAGGAATAATCTATAAAACGTGGTACTCTCACTTCTCCAAATCCTACGGAGACGATACCAAATTACATATGCATTATTAAATAGTTGAAGGGAGAATAGGATGCTGTTAAATAATGAGAACACCAAATGTTCCTAGCCACTGGGGCATTACAATATCTGCCGTGAAGAATTGAATGTATCAAGCATTACCACCAAATGCTGTTATGACAAAAGAAAATCTATGAGGTTCTAAAGCAGCGAGCTGGTGTGGAAATCACCATGAGTATAGTCAGTCTTTTAAAAGAATTGCATACACATCACGGTGACATACATAAGACCCAACACACTTATAAATATGTTAATGATCTGAGCTTAGTATATTGAGAAAAATTCAGCATCCCAATAATTTGCTAAATAAACTCAAAAGCACAGGCCAAAAGATGTTTCCAGTTACAGAGGTCCTAGAGTCTTATAAAGAGCTATAAGTTGGAAGCCAAGTTTTTAACTGTTCAATGTAAAATGTATAATTAGTATACAGGGTCATCTGAACATTACTCTGCTATTACAATAAGTCAGAATAAAGTGCCTGCCCCATATGACCACTGAAATACATCAAATTACTTCTTGAATGCTATAAATTTAGAGAAGATTCTAACTGAAAGGAGCAATGACAAATGGACTTGGTAGCTCAGAGGATCACTAGTGAGTGGAGCAATTAGACAGACCAGAATTCAAATTACAGACCCAGTTTATTTTTCTCATCTGCAACACGAGCAAAATAATACCTACCTCCCAAGACTGTAAAAATTATAGAATCTAAATATAGTTCCAGCTTGATATTATATTGCCCTTACAATATTTCACATTCTTCTCTCTTCGAATGTTTCTGCCCTAATCAGAACACACACAGGCTATACTTCATCCACAGTTGAGAATAACTCAAAGGATGACTGTATACTGACTGCACCTACCTTCCCTTCTGTCCCACCTCCACACCCTGCCTGACCAAATGTAGCTCTAACAAGAAGCAAGCAAAGCTTTGCTGACCAGTGCATCCATCATCAGTTAAAAAAAAAAAAAAAAAAGCCCTGGTGCACAGGATAGAATTTTGCTAGGTATATTTCTCTTATTCCTTTGCTGCTAGTCACCATTTTGATAACAACCATTTTGATGCATTTACTCACATTAGTTGCAATCCTCTCCAGGATGGAAAGGATAAAAAATAATTATATATTTGAGGAAGGACCCAAAAGCAGGGGAACTCCTGGGATTTTACAGACAAAATCAAGACAAGGAGAACACAGCCAGCATCACACTCTATCATTAAAACTAGTCACACAGGACTGACCACAAGAAGGTGGTCCTCCCCTTGGTAATATGATTGATCACTGGCAGTAAAACCTACAGAGTTTATGGTTACCAACTGCACTCCACTCCACTCTACATAGCTCTCTGATCCTTCTCCCTTCCCTTCTATTTTCCTTAATGGCCAGTCTCCTTTTTTTAATATTCAAAACCTCCCACCTAGCAACCTTGGCTATGTTCTCAAGCTCCTGCTTCATTAAGAAAATTCCCAGTTCCCATGAGAATACCTTCAACCTCTACCCTTACTACCTACAAACCTTCTTGCATCAGGCTTATTCTCTCATCCTTCCTCTCTGCCCTCAGGGGAGCATCCCATCCTTCTGTTTGCATCCCGTTTCCTTCCTTGTTTCTCCTCAGAGTCCTAGCTCTATCAAAAATCTTCCACTTTCTAAGCTCACCCTCTCTACTGGCTCTTTCCATTTAGTGTTTAAATAAGCTCCTTCTCTTCCATGAAAAATACAAAGCACAGCCTCCCGGACCCTCTGAGCTCTGCATTTTCTTCCAGCTTCTCTTCTCTCTCTTTGGTTCTCACTCTTACTGATGAAGACATTCAAACTGTCTCAGTGACCAAAACAATGATCCTTGCCCTCATACAGCTTACACGTTAACAGGAGAAACAGACTAGTGACCAATAAATACAACAAAAAATCCTTAATTAAACAGTATGATGCTACGGGAGGGGAAAGAAGAGCGCAAAGGGAATTGGCAGGAAGTAGGCAGGGTGAAGTTTCAAATAGAATGGTCAAGTTGGGCTTTGTTGAAAAAGGAGATGAACACAAGGAGTGAAAGGAGAGAGGGGTTTATATATAATCAGACATCTGGGTGTTGGGGAGAGCATTCAGGAAGGGGAAACAGCTCAAGCAAGGTGGGGGTGCCCCAGCAAAAAGGCAAGTGACAATGACCACCCATTTGCCCAATACAATAAGACTGTCAGTCCCCATCTGACACAACCTCTCTGCCTGCCGACTGCTTCCTCCTCCTTAAAGCTCTCCCTTGCCTTGGCCTTGTCTCTATCACTCTCTTCTGGTTTATTTCTCAGTCCATGTCCCCAGCTCTCTCACATACTGCTCTTCTTGTTTGCTCCCATGACCGGCATTGATTCTCTTCACGTATGCTCTGCCTCTTCATTCTGAGTATAGAGTCAGGACATGCTTCCCTACCCCTTTGAGTTGGAGTGTAGCCATGCAACTTTGGGTAATGAAATGTCAGCAGACATGACATGTGTCACTTTCTAGTAGCAGCTCTAAGAGCCAATGCATGATTTTTCTTGTCTGAAAAACAGAAACAATAAACCCATCTCATTAGTTGGCTATAAGCTAATATTCACAAAGCCTTTGTAAGTGTGCCTGATGTGCAGTGCCTGACTGTGATTCTTTTATTGGGATGGTTATAATAAATAATAAGAGAATCCATGTAAAGCCCTTACCATCAAACACACGTGTGGTTGGGTGAGGCTGTGCCCAGAAGCACTCACTACTGCCTCTCAGTGGAGCTCCCTGGGAGGGCAACGTCAGAGTTCTGTTTCCTGACTGGGAAGCAACTGTTCAGGCCACGTCAAGGTGGACATGGCCTCATCATGGGCAGCTCCCAGTTCTCAACCTCACTGAACACAGTAGCATGAGCCAGAGATAGTCTTGCCCTTGTGTAAAAGCTATGAGACTTGGGGCTATTTGTTAGGGCTCTCTAGCCCCAGCCTACTTTGATTGACAGCTTCCTCACTGTTGGTGTTGCTCAGGTCTACACTCCACATAACCCACTCTGGGTGACCTCATCAAAGTCCCTGACTTCAACCACCATCAAGATATTGATAACTTAAATACAGATGTCCAATTCAACTCTCCTCCACAGGCCCCATCAATGTAACCAACCACATCCTGGAGAGCTCTGCTCAGTTATCATCCAGGCAAACGGGATGCTCCAAAGTAGCTTTTCTCTGCCTGCAGTTTCCCTATCTAAGCAAAGGCATCTCCAGTCTAGCCCCCAAGCCAGAGAGCAAGACAACTGGAACTCCTCCCTCCTGATCCATCCCCCATACCCAGTCAGTACAGGACACAGGCCTGGGGTCTCCCTCCCCCTTTCTTTAATTTCTGTTCTCCTCTCTACTCTGTCCAATTCTAGGCCATTATAATGTCCACTTGAATACACAAGTTAAGCGTGGCCAATCTCCTACTTCCACATAGCCTTTCAGTTGATTTTCCACATTACTGCCAACCCTTTTAAGAATGGGAATATGAACATTTCACTTTCCTTCTTTAAATCCTTTTAACTTGTTCCCCTCAACTCTCCAGACAAATCTGCATCTCTTTATCTGGCTCTCTAAGACACTTTATCTCCTAATTCCTGCCAACATTTCTAACCTCAGCTTTCTGCCTTTTTGCAGTCTCTCAAAAGCAGATACTAACTGTTCACTATTATTGCCGTAGCAGCAGCAGGAATAATATCACAGAACTATCACTCTCTATATCACCTCTGGTTTATTTATGTGCTTTAATTCTTCTTTAATAACTCTAAACTCCTAGATAACACATACATCTCTGTATCTTTAGTACCTAGTACAGCACTTAACACATAGTAGATACTCAGGAAATATTTGCTAAACAACTGAATGGCTGGCTGGCTGATTCAATAAATGAATGAATGAATGAGTGAATGAATGACTACACATATTCACATGGACATCTATAAAATAAGAGGTAAAGTGAAAAAATCCTAACACTTCAAAGACTTACATTTTCTTCCAAAGCCAGAAACAGAAGACACATAAAAAATACAATACAGAGCAAGCGTCGTTTCCATTTCACCTTACTCTATAGATTCATTCCTACAAGTTGCACTGCCAAAAACATTCTGCAAGGGCTTATCAGCTAAGCACAAATAAGGCATGATGTCCCCAAATCTTCTGTGCTCTAGTTAAAAGACCAAGAACTGAACAGATTTAAGCCAGCAGAACAACCTATATTGACCATGGCAAAGGAAATTATGGAAGTCAAGACAGAACAAAGCAAACAGAAAAAGGTCAAATAGCAAGAGTTCCCCAGTGAGACAAAAACAGCAGAAAATGTGCAAGACAGCTTTTTTCCATCTCTTTTAGCCCCATCAATCTCCTTTTTCTTTTGTTTCTCTAGCTTACAAAAAAAGGTCAAACTTTTAAAAAAGTGCTTTAATTTCCCTGACATTTATAGCAATATAAAATGGTAAATATCAAATGGATTTTTTTTCAAATAAACTAGCAAAAGAGATTCTTACAGATATCCTAATTACGGAATATCTGACATGGGGAAGAATGGCAAACCCTGATTTAAAGAAAACACAGATTCAAGCTAAAATTGATTCTAACCTGAATAGATAATCACTTGTAGGAAATTTGTACCATCCCCTATATCTATTGTCTTACTGATTGAAGGATCAATCTTGAGCTGCTTTCCAATGAAATTTCGGCAGGTAATCTTTAAGAAGAAGGGAAAAAAATATGAATTAATCAAGTACTCATATTTAAAAATGTGGCTTACTTGAAATGTTTATCTCATTTTTCACTTGTCAAAATAAAGAGACACAAAACAATACTACAAAGAAAAGTTGATAGAATAGCATTCATTCATGAGAATTTCGGGGAGAAATGTGGCTGCATAATTTTTCATATTTCTTTTGTACAGCACAGCTGGAAGCAGAATATTAGGCAAATTATGTGGAGCAATTAGAGTATGATTTTATGATATTTTATAAATTTACTAGTCTAAATATATCTACTATTATGTAAGTTGAAATATATTTAAAATATCAGCTGCTATTCCAATAGCATATTTTTCTAGTCTACTCATAATTAATGCAATTTTAACTTTCCAGATGAAAATTAACTTCCTCTGTATTGTTATTATTATTTTTTTGAGTTGTAGATGGACATATACCTTTATTTTATTTATTTATTTTATCTGGTGCTGAGAATTGAATCCCATGCCTCACACATGCTAAGCAAGTGCTCTACCACTGAGCCACAACCCTAGCCCCTCCTTTGTATTATTTTGACAATTTATTTTCTGACAGATATTTGAGTTCTCAAATTTAAAAATCTGCAACATGTAATTTTTAGACAGAATGGAATTCTTTTAATGAATCTTGAATTTATTCTTCTATTTTTTCACTCCCATCCTGTCAGCTAACCTATCACTCAAAATACATCCCTCTTTGAACCCCAGTCTAATGTCCCTTGTGTGTATTTCCATAATGAGATGCAAACATTCCAGTAAATGCAAATGACTTCCCACAGTCTAATAAGGACATGTAGGACCTGGTTCTCCCCACCTTTCCACCTTCACTAAACAGATCTTTATTGAACACTTATTACGTGCCAAACACTGTTCTAAGCTAAAGGGATGAGATAGAAAAAAACAAAATGAACAGAAATTCCTAGTCTTAAGAAACTTATTCTGGTGGGAGAAGAGAGGAAACAAACAAGAGGGTGAAACACATTGTATAGCATTTTAAAGAGTTATAACTTCTATTGAGAGAAATGGAGAAAAACAGCATATTATTTTCAAGACAGGGGTAAGAAAAGGCCTCAAAAGAGAAGGGAACATTCAGCAAAGACTGGAAAACAGTGAGGGGGGAATCAACCTGGAAATCTGGAGAGGGGCATTTCAAAGGGATGAGAGCAAATGCAAAGACCCTGAGGCAGGCATATCTTAAAGAGCAGTGCAGGGAAGTGATAGGAAACGAGTTACTACAAATCACAGAGGGAGAAATTATGTAAGACAGTTATATTAAGGCCATGGTAAAGCTTGTCACTTACTCTGAGTCAGATAGTAAGCCGCCATAGAAGAGCAAGCCAAAGTGTGACTTGCCTGACTTGGGTTTTTAAAAGGTTATTCTGTCTGCTGCATTCCTAGAGGTAGTGGTATAAGGTAATGAGAAAGTCACTGCATTAACCCAAGCAAATATAACAAGGAGCTGGGCACGAGGGCACATGCCTGTAATCCCAGTGGTTCTGAAGACTGGAGGCAGGAGGATAGCAAGTTCAAAGCCAGTCTCAGCAATTTAGTGAGGCCCTAAGCAACCTATGAAGCTCTGTCTCAAAAATAAAAAGGGCTGAGGATGTGGCTCAGTTGTAAGCGCCCCTTGGCTTAATTCCACACATATGACAATAATTAGATCAGAGGAGTAGTAGTAGAGATAGCAAATAGTCCTATTCTGACTGTATTTTGAGGGCAGCAGATTTGAAAACCAATTTGCGGTGGGATGTGAAAGCAAGAGAGAAGTCAGGGAGTCTCCAAGGCATCTCACTGAGCATCTAGGACGGGTAATCACCAACTGGGGAAGACTTGGCAGAACAGGTTTGTTTGAGATGTGCTAAATTTAAGAAGTGTATTAAACATCTAAGAGATGCTCTTGATACTCAGGTAGTGTGATGGGTTGGGTGGGGGTACTTTTTTACCATATTTTTTATTGCTGCATTATAGTTTTACATAATGGTGGGATTTGTTATTACATATTCTTGCATGCATGCAATATAACAATATAATATGGCCAATATCACCCCCTGGCATTCCCCGTTCCCTCCCTTCCTGCCTCCCTCTGGTTCCTTTCCTCTATTCTACTGATCTCCCTGATTTCATGAGACCCCCCACACACACACTCACTTTTCTTTTCCTTTTTCTTCTTTAGCTTCCACATATAAGAGAAAACATGACTGCTGACCTTCTACGTTTGGCTTATTTCACTTAACATAATGTTCTCAAGTTCTATCCATTTTCCTGAAAATGCCATAATCTGACAGTTGTTTTGTGGATCAAATAGTTAGAGCTAAACTATGAGGGGAAAGTAAGGGAGGCATCCTTTTTGTAACATATCTGCACCTCATCCCAGTTCTTCAATCAAATACCTAGGTGCTCTGTAAAGGGATTTGGCAGATTCTAAAATCCCTCATTAACTGGCTTTACATTAGGGAGATTATCCTTGGTGGGCCTGGCTTAATCCAATCAGCCCTTGACAAGCCAGCCATTACCAGGACTCCAAATAACAAACATGAATGGGGCCTATGACTGCTCTACCCTCACAGACTATCTGTGAATAACAGCATCTGTCCATGCCTCCTGTTCATGCCTGCTCTATGGATTTTGGACCTGCTTAGCCAATCCCTACAATCATATAAGCCAATCCCATATAATAAATCCAGAGAGACATATACTAGTTCTGATTTACTAGTTCTGCTTCTGTGGTTGAAACTTTTTGATAAAGGCACTTAAGACATATCATTATAAAATTCAGAAGAAAGATCTGGAGTTGCAATGTGATTTCAATAGTTATCATCATAAAAATGTACTTAAAGCCACAGGTGGAACTAACTTTCTGAGAGAGAGTGTGGATAGAGAAGACAGGAGGTCAGAGAACAGTCTTGGGCACATTACATTAAGACATAGAGAAGAAGAGGAAGCAGTAACAAAGCCGACCTACAAGGGGCAACCCTTCTTTTGGCCCTATTATCTGCTCCATCCCAGCTAGCAAGTCTCCTTCCGTCCCATCTCAGGGCCTTGTTCTTCCCTGGGGCTGCAAGGATCCTTCTCTAGATCTTTGCATGGCTGGCTCCTTCCCATTAAATGTCACCATGTGGAAGGCGTCTTATTGATCACCCTTGCTTCAGTTTCCACCCCTAACCCCAGCCAATCTCTATCCCATTGACCTATGTTATTTTCTTCAGAGAATTTAGAATGATCATAGATCTGCTTAGCTGCCTGCATGTTATTATCTGGCCCCATCCCTACTCCTCTGAAATTAAACTCCATGAAGCAGGAACTCAGACTGTATTCTCCGCTCCATAGAATATGCAAAAGGCAAGGCTTCCAGTGGGCCAGAAGGAAACTGTGAGGAGCAGAAAATGGAGTCCTTGCTGGGGGAAGGCCACAGCCCAAGCCCACAGACAGCTGTGGACATGGAGGACAAGGTTCCAGTCCCACATATACCATGGCCTCTGAGCAGGACACACACTGTACACCTGTATGCACTGGTTCTGATTAGGTAGTCAATACCTATTTGTTAAATTTAGTTAAACAATCAACTTATCTCTTTCCTCCATCTGATTCCAACTGTACCATGATTTCCACTGGCCTTGGGTATTTTCTGCATTTACCCATTCCTCCATTAAAAAAAATACATATACTAAAAATTACATTTTATGATTATATTGGTTTAAGTAGAAAAATACTAATAGTAGATAATTAAAACATTTTCTTTGACCTTAGTGTTACTTTTTTCTTATTTTTAAAGAAATCAAAAAAAGAATTTTTAGTAGGCCCCTAAAAATATCATGAGCACTGTCCCATTGTGCCTAACAAAAAGTCAGCCCTGACCGGAATATAAGCTTCTCATGAACAAGAACTTAATTTCTGTTTACCTGGAAAATACTGATACCTGGCAGATTTTCAATAACATTTGTTGATTTTAATAATAAATGCCTAAGTGAAAATAAAATTTATCTGATTCCTAAATCTGTCTTTTATGTAAGTACTAATTTTAAAAATCACAACTGTAGGAATAATAGGGCAGAACTTACCTTCTCTCCATACTCGGCCTCATACCTTGCACAAGCTTGCTGGGTAATATCTGGGCCCTTGAACTTCTGTATTCTCAGAAGCAATTGGCGCTGTGCATATACCAGAAGTGGTGTCACCTGCTCTGTGTACCTCTCACTAGACAGAAGTAAAGAATACATTAAAAAGCAAACGTTAGTTAAAAAGACTTTTACTCTAATGCACTCTTTTTTTTTTTTTGCCCATATAGTAGTAGTACGTACTGTGAAATTATGTTGAATTGAATGGCAAGTGATACTAGTGTTTCCCATTTTTCCACTTGATATAAAACTTCCAGAGATTTTAATACAAAGTCATGGATCCATTTCAAATCAACCACATTTACATCATCCAAAGGATGCTCAAAAGAAAGGCTAGAACCACCATTATCATGTTTAATATTCCCATAACAGCTTGGAACAATGAACTCTCCTTTGTCTTCAATGAACTGCAAGTAGAAAATCATAATAATAATAAAGAAAAAATAAAAAGGGCTAAGGATGTAGCTCAGTGATTGAATACTCCCAAGTTTAATCCCCACTAACAGGAAAAAAAATAATAAACTGCAAGTAACATATTGGAAAAAAATGTGTCATTTCATATTTTACTACATTTTTTTCTGAGAAATTAAATTGATAATATAACATGAAAAAGAACTGAATAGAAAATTTTAAATGTTCCTTTTATTCAAATAAAAGCTTGATAATTTGAATTGGTAGTAATGTCCAATATGCTGTAATATGAAAAATGTGCTATATTTGTGTTGTTCAATATAGTTCCAATCTAGCCACTAGACCCGTGTCTACTGAACTATTGAAATGTGATTTTTTTTTTAATTTTACTTGATTTTAAATATTTCCAACTTAAATTTAAATAGTATCGCTAATGTTTCCTATGTTAGACAACATAGTTTGAGGTCTGTACTTCTTAGTATACAGTCAGCATCCACTTAAGTAAGGATATTAAACCAATAGGGTAAAGCTTCAGGAAAATTAAGTTTTAATAATAAATAATAAGGTAAAAATGAACAATAAAGTTTTGTGCATTAACTTGCAAAATGTTATATATAATTCTTTGATGTAAAGGTCAAACCTATAAAAAACTAAATCTTCTAGAAGGCACTCTTTTTGTCTGAAATAATATTGTAGTTAAAATAGTTACTATTTTAACTACAATATTATGTTCATTTCCCATGAGTCCCTGATGTATTTGTGCATTTCTCTGAAAACTCTTTAGGCAAAGAAAGCAAAGCTTCTTAAATCAGGTTAAGGGCCAGGAAATAACTCCAAATGGTTGAATAAATTAAGTCCAAGTATTCCTATCCCAGTGACACCATTAAGAGGAACCCAGGCACAGGAGAGGAAAAGTAGCAAAAAAAACAATAATAGTAAAACTCTTATACAAGTTTCATTAGATATATTCTTAGATACCTGAAATTTTGGATGATATTATAAATGGCATTATTTTAAAATTTTTATTTTCAAATTGTTTTCTGCTAGTATACAGAAGTACATTTACTTTTATATATTGAACTTATATCCTACTATGTTATTTATTAGTTCTAATAGTTACTTTGTAGAGTCCTGGGAAGTTAGAGTTCTCTATGTTAAAAAAACATATATCATATACACAAATAAAGTATTTTTATTTATTTATTTCTGATCTATGTTTCTTTTGTTTGTTTAGTTTGTCTTATTGCACTGGCCAGGATCTCTAACATGAGGTTTGATAAAAGTGAAATAAGCAGACATTCCTTGCTCTGTTCAAAAATCTTAGGGAGAAACGTGGAATATCTCACTATTAACCATGATGTTATCTGTAGATACTCTTTATCAGGTGGCAAAAGATATTTTCTATTCCTAGTTTTCTGAGAATTTTTAATTTTTTTTTATTAATGCATACTGAGTTTTCGAAATGCTTTTACTGTATTTATTTCAATAGTCATATTATTTTTTCCTTTATCTTGTTAAAATATGGTAAATTACTTTATTTTTAAATATTAACTTTACATTTCCAGAATACACCCTACTTTATCATCATTTGCATATTTTGATATTTGTATATATTATATCATTATTTGCATACTTCATATATTATGGTGAATGGTCTGCTAACATTTAATTAAGGAGTTTTTGCCTGTTCATGAGGAATATTAATTCATATTTTTCTTGTTTATGTATCTGTCAAGGTTAAGCTGGCTTTATATTGAATAAAATCTGGTGTAAGATTTATTTTTTCTTCCATGTATTTTTGTTGAAATTTCTCCAGGAAAATATCCTGAGTCTGGAGTTTTCCTTATGTGAAGGTTTCTGATTTTGAATTTAATTTCTTGTTAATATATTTAGGTAGTTCATATTTTTTATTTCTTCTTGTGCAAGATTTGTTAAGTTGTGCTCTCCAATAAATGTGTCCATTTCATCTAACTTGTCAACTTCATTAGTAAAAATTAATCTAATATTCCTTTTTCTTTTAATATCCATAGTGTCTATCATTATATTCCTCTTTTATTACTGATAACAATAATTTATGCTTTCTCATTTTTTGTTCTTGGGAGTATTCCACCTTTAATAATCTTTTCAAATGATTCATTTTGACCTTATTAATTATCTCCAAGTTTCTTTTTGTTTTGCTTGATATCTAATTGCTTTCTGTTCTTATCATTTTCTTCATTTCTTCTTATGTCCTTTCTTCTTTTTACTTACTTTGGAGTTAATTTGCTTTTCTTTTTCTAGCTCCTATAAATGGGCACTTAGATAACTGAGGTTATCACTTCCTTATTTCTATAAAGCTATAAAGGCACTGCCTTATTTGAATCTCACAAACTTTGATATACTATCATCAGTTTAAAATATTTTCTAATTTCCCTTGGTTTGTTTCCCCCTTTGGGTTATTTAGAAGTGCAGTATTTAATTTCCTAATATTTGGAGATTTTTCTTCCTATATATGTGGCAATCTACTTATAATTTAATTCTGTGGTGGTCAACAAAGATTTCAGTCTTTTAGCTTTTATTAAGACTTATTGTTTTGGGCTCTGCATAATGATCCAATTTGATGAATACACAAAGACACTGTGCTATTTCCATTCTATGTGGATATATTGCACTTCAATTATGACCTTATCCAGAATCAGTGTCATAATACTGCCTTCTGTTCAACCACGAGTCTCAGGGTCACTTGCTCTTCTAACTCAGCTATAAAATCACGTGTTCATTACACCTTCAGGGTGGAAAACTCACTAAATAACTCATAGAACTCACCTGAAGCACTACACTATGATTACAGCTTTATTATAAAGCATACAACTCAGGAACAGTGACATGAGAAGATACACAGGACGAGATCTGGGAGGGTCTGAGATGCAGAGCTTCTAAACACTCTCCCCCACGGAATCAGGCCATGCTATCATGCTGTTGCATCAATGTGTTCAACTACCAGGAAGCTCTTGAAGCTCTGGGTGTCCAGAATGTATTTTCAATATCTATTATTAGAAGAATTTCCAGAGAGCAGAACATACAGGTTTTTGTAGAATACTGTGCAACTCTTTGTGTAAATGTATATTTTGTCTAACTAAGGAACATTACTCTTACCTAGCCCTGTAAAACCAAAACCTGTTGATAAAATTCAAACAAAAGTAAAGGTTATGGAATTAACATATTACAACCAAGTTGTTATAACTGAACCTGCTTCATGTGAACTGGTTGCATCTTTTTTATCTGATTTTATTAAAAGAATAGACATTGTATCTGACTGGAAAATGTCTCCTATACCTAGTATTGTAAATTAAAAGGCATGGAAATCCACCCTTCTAAGGAATATCAACTGGGCATTCTAAATGGGAACAAGTAAAAACTTCCCAAGTCTACACAGTGGACAGCAGGATCTGGTTTGGACAAACTCTCTGGTGTATACTATGTGGACTATGGCTTATGGCAAAAGCCTATGATCACTTCCCAGCCACAACTGCTGGGACTTTTCACTACAGAATTTGCTTTCAAGGAGCAGTTACTACCTTGCTATCTCTGTGGCTAAAGCACATGAAAAAATCTTGAAACCTGAAACACCCATGACATCTTTTATGATGTCAAAAATAGCACTCAAATTTGGACAGCAGTGCCCAAAAGAGCTCCATAATAAGACAGAAATACCTGGAGAAGGCAGGAAGAGACACTCATAAACAGGGAGCTTCTTTTCCCTTAGGACTAACCCTGGAACTGTGTTAGCAATGATTGGATTCTATCTTCACTTGAACAGTGCCCTACAAATGGCTCTTGACTGACCAACAAAGAGCTGCTTGGTGTGTAGATGGTAGTTTTAAGGTGAACAGACAATAACCATTGGGAAGGATGTCCCTCTAATGCTCAGTAGGCAGACCTGCATGTTGAATACCTGAGTAGTGGTAAATTCCCCTGAGTGTGAGTTCTTACTGACTCATAGGCAGTGACCAAATGAGTTTGCTTTTTCCTACATTCTCAGACCTATTTTAAGAAAAACAACAAAAATTAGGATTTCTGATAGGCTGTAAAAATATTTCACACCAAAGAAAATGTAAAACCAAGACAAATTCAAAATTGGAGGTACTCCAACAAAACTAGGCATCACAATATATCTAGCCTTTACCATAGCAATCTGAGATTATTACCAAATCAAGATTAAAATTGCCAAGTCTTTTTTTTTAAAGAGAGAGGGAGAGAGAGAGTGGGAGGGGAGAGAATTTGTTTTAATATTTATTTTTTAGGATTTTTTTCGATGGACACAACATCTTTGTTTGTATGTGGTGCTGAGGATCGAACCCGGGCCGCACGCATGCCAGGTGAGCGTGCTACTGCTTGAGCCACATCCCCAGCCCCTAAAATTGCCAAGTTTTACCTTTGAATTTCCTGGTATTAAGACCAATTTTAGATTATTTTTTTGAAATGTTAAAGAAAATCTATAAAATTATTTCAGCAAATAGAATTTTATTCGGTGCATACATATTTATGATGGGCATGTTTAAAATCCTTGCTTTTAGCTTTTTTGAAATATGTAGTATATGAGTGTTGTCTATAGTCACCTTTCTGTGCAATACAAGTATTATTGCACAGACATTATTTCTCCTAACTTTTAGTACCCCATTGACCTTATCTGCTTCTTTTCCCTCCTTTCCCAAGCTGAGGAAACCATCATTCTACACTCAACTTTTATGAGATCAACTTTCTAGATTCCACATGTGAGTGAGAATGTATGGCTTCTGATCTTCTGTGCCTAGATTATTTCACTTAACATAATGTGCTTCAGTTCTATCAATGTTGTCACAGATGACTGAAATTTCATCTTTGTATGGCTGAATCCATTGTATATATGTACCACATTTCCTTTCTCCATTTATCAGCTGGTGAACACCTAGGTTTTTTCCATTTCTTGGCTATTATAAATAGTGCTACAATATTGAAAATACTTCCAGCATAAAAATGCTGAACGAATTCATCCAAAGTTTCAAGTCCATATCAGTAGATATTATCTCAAAAGTAATGTATTGTGCTATATTCTCTAATATCATATGGTCAACCCTATTATCTTAATGCTCTTCATTGGCAAGAGAAATTAAAGAAGCTGGGATCAAGTTCAATATGTTGCTATTTACTTTGAATTCTAAGTTGTGCTTGCATCCTAAAAATTAAAATGAGCTGCAGTATGAATGAGAATATAAATTAGGTTGATGTTACCATATACTAAAAATAAAATACTAAAAATGAGAGAATGAAGAGACTTTGCTAGCTGAAAATATAAGTTGGTTGCAATGATGCATGCTTATAATTCTAGTTACACAGAAGGTTGAGGGAAAAGCATCCTAAGTTCAGGGCCAGCCTGAGTAACTTAAGGAAACTCTGTTTCAAAATAAAGTAAAAAGGGATGGGGATGTCATTCAGTAATAGAGTGCTTGCCTATTGTGTGGGAGGCCCTGGGTTTGAAAAGAAAAAAATGAAAAGAAAAATGGGGAAAAATAGAGATCAGTAATGGTATATTTTAACCTTTTGTTAAAACTCCAATTGTAAATAACTTTTGAATAGTGCTACAATAAACATGGGAGTGCAGATGTCTCTTTGATACACTGATTTTATTTCCTTTGGATATATATATAGTAGTTGGATTGCTGGATCATATGGTGATTACATGGTGGTTAATTCTTGAGGTACCTCCAAACGTTTTATATACTATTGAGTTGCTTGAGTTTCATATAATTCTTATCAGACATACAGTTTGCAAATATTTTCTCCCACTTCATAGGTTCTTTTAACTCTGCTTTTTATTTCCTTTGCTTTGCAGAAGCTTTTTGGTTTGATAGAATCCCATTTCTCTATTTTTGTTTTTGTTTCTTGTACTTTTAAGGGGTCTTATAAAAAATATGCTTGCCTATTCCAGTGTCACCTTTTTCTTACATTTTATTCTACATTTTCACATTTGCTGTTTTCATAGTATATCTTTTTCCATACTTTTATTTTCAATCTGTTTCTTGCTATTCAGAGTACTTCACCTATAGATAAGAACATATTTCTTTCTTTTTTATCTGTCAGATAATCTCTGCCTTTTAATTGGGGTGTTTAGCCACTTTGTATTTGTTATTGATAGTATTGAATTAGTTTTAATATTTGCTATTTGTTTTCCATTTGTTGCATGTGTTTTTGATTCCTTGGCTCCTTCTTTCTTTCTTTTTAATATTTATTTCTTTTAGTTGTACATAATGCCTTTATTTTTATTTATTTATTTTTATGTGGTGCTGAGAATCGAACCCAGGGCCTCCCACTTGCTAGGCAAGCACTCTATTGCTGAGCCACAACCCCAGCCCTCCTTCTTTCTTTTAAGTTCATTAACTATTACTTAGTCTTGCTTTTTACTTTATGGACTTTTTACCTATATCTCTTCTGGGTAGTTACTCTGAAGATCATTGCATGTATCCTTAACTGATCACATTTTGCATAATATCATACCACTTTATATGAAGTATGCAAAATTTAAATATTAATTTTATTTACCCTCTCTGTCTTTTTTGCTATTGTTGTTATATATTTTGCTCCTGAAACATCATAAACCTCACAGCTCAATGTGTTTATATACTTATTAATTCTCAATACATTTTGGTTATCTCTTATATATTCGCATTGTTTCTATTTTATTTCCGTAATTTAAAACACAGTGTGCTAGACTCTTTAAAACTGCAAATTCTAATGGACCTGGAATAACAAAACAGGAACAGGTAAAGCAGTGGAAAAGGTCAACTAATGAGCAATGTTATCTCTCATGGAATCCATTTCCTTTCTATCTGTCAAAAGATTTATATATTGATTAAATACAGTAAGATTAGTTTATGTAGGAGCTAGAGCTCAGTTAATGTTACTTTCCCTTCCCTTCAAACAAACAGAATTTTTAAGCTAAAATATTTTTCATTGATATTAATTCAAGTTATTGTGAGCAAAATAATACTGAGAAGCAATGAAATACAGACAAATCAATGGGAACTCAAGAAAAATATCAATTTGGATTATAAAAAACTGCATGGCAAAAGATATTTTAAATTGAAAATACAATTTTAAAAAATTTCCCAAATGCTCTTACCTTTACAGAATCAATATTTTGTAGATGTATTAACATGTCAATAAGTAATTCTGCTCCCAAATAGAATGGTAAAACTGAGATACAGAGGAAAGCATCCTGGCTAACAGGAAATGTTTTATAAAGATCTACTGCCTGTTTAAGAAGTATTTGCAGCTCCTGAGTAAAGTTCCAAAAGGCCCGACAGCAGTTCTGAAGCAGAGTCCAATAGCCACCACGATGAGCAAGAACCTAAGACAAACACAATGTCCAAAAGACTCTAAAGTTTCAAAAGTTATAGTCCTCTGAAAAACTTTACCTTTCTACAAATCTTACATGTCAAAAATAACTAAGTGCATTTGTTATGTGCTTCTCATATGCTAGATACTGTGATAAGATATTTGTATGCACTACCTGGTTTAGTTCTCACAATTCCTAAAATAGGTTTACACTAGTACTCTACACAATGAGGAAATAGAAGCATGGGGGTTACTTGCCTAGTCATGAATCTACTAAGTGTGGAAGGAGGAGATGCATGTGAATGGACTGAATCCAAAAATCCCATTGTTCTAGGATCTGGGAATAAAGAAGTAGAGCAAGGGTAACTGGATCTCCCCTTATGTTTCCTAAACTTATTAGAGAAGACCAACTAGAAAAGTAGACAAAATATTATTTCAGGGAATAATATGCTTTATAAAGAGAAGTAGGTAGGGACCTGCTAAGATGCGAGAGGACATGTTACTTGAGACAAGGTGGTCAGGAAAGAGGTCCTCTATGAGGAAGTGTGATATTTGAGAGGGGACCTGAATGGTGAGTTGAACAAGTCACAAGTCACATGAAGGTTATACTGGTAGGGCTTTTATTGGTAGGAGGAGAGTATTTGAGGCTCTGGGAACAGCAAGCACCAAGGATGGAGGGTGAAAATAAGGACTAAAGATAAAAAAAGTTTAATGTCATTGTTCAGAACCATGAAGGCAGGAGTATGCTAAATAAGAGCAGAAATAAGAAGAAGTGAGTTATACAAGGTGAGCAGGGCTTGGCTCTTTGAAGGCCCTGAAGTTTGTGGAAAGGAAGATAAAATTTGATGCTCATGGTCAAAGGGAAATGATTTGGGTTTACTTTGCATTTTGTAAAATCACTCTCCACTCCATAGAGAATATGGAAACTTCAGTGTTCTTTCCTTGACTAGACAGGAAAGAGTCCCTTCACCTCTTGGAAGGTTTGAAGCATATACTCTTCATGCTATGATGAAAAGCAAGCTGTTTTTTTATAACTAGTAATTCTGATTCTGAGTTTAACAATTTATCACACAATATTTAAAAGGAAGAAAAGAGAAGACACAAGGGAACAGAAGAAGGAGGTTGGGGTAGGGGCAAGACTTTCTATAGCCTAGAAAGACCTTCCTTTGTTCTAGAGAAAAGAAAGAGGGCTATGGTACTCCCCAGAGAGAAGCCTATGGCATCACAAGAGGATCTCAGGTCTCACCTGTGCATGAAACCAGTGGAGAGGTGTATACACAGCCCCAGGAACTTCATGAAGGCCACCTAGGCTGTGGGTGGATGGGCAACACATGACTAAAGGAACATACTTTCTCTTCCTGACAATTTGACAGTGCGTAAGACTTCAGTGCCTTAGCAGGCAAACCTCAAAAGTTGCTTAGGAGGAAGAGGTCTCATCAAAGCTAAAATTATGTATATTATATAAATAAATACAATATATCTTACTGGCCTGAATTTATAAGCTACAATTTATACCCACTACCTTAGTAAATGAAAAGGATCACATTACCATGGCTCTCCTGCAATATAAAAAGATTCTCATAAAAGAATCCAGTTCCAAATGTGCTCGGTCCTTTTCTCTGACACTAAGAGCTGATTGAGAGTCCAATTCATAAACTGGTTGTGTCTTGGACATATTATCTTCACTAGCTTTGGAATTCACAAATGTAGAAAATTCTTCAGCATCTATAGTGCAAAAATAAAATATGATTTAAAACATAGACATCAGTTCTGGAAAACACAGTAGGAAATAAGCATCAAATAAGTAATTCGAGGAAATAAATGCTTGTTAAACTTGAAAAAATGATGGGACTGGCCAGGACAAAAAAGAACCAGGGGAAATTTCCAGAGCAGAAAGTTCTTAGGTTTTAAAGAATGGGATAAGTTGGAAAAATACAGAGAACAATAATTCAGGCAAAGATGAGGATAAAGGGAACAGAGGTAGAAATGAACTATGTTTTAGAAGGAAAATGATAGGATCCCACTGTTTGTTAAATTCCAAGCAGGCCATCTCCAGGACACATACACTAGCAAGTGAGTAGCAGCTCCCTGAGTTTGGGAGTGCAGCAACTCAGCCCACTAGTGCAGGATCAAAACAGGAACACTGCTTCTGCCACAAACCTTCTCTTCCAATCTGCACTATATAATGTCTTTTTTTAATTTTTTAGTGGTAGTTAGACACAATACCTTTATTTATGTATATGTGGTGCTGAGGTCGAACCCAGGGCCTTGCACATGTCAGGCAAGTGCTCTATCGCTGAGCCACAACCCCAGCCCCACTAGATAATGTCTTAATAGCAAAATATCTTGACAATTTCATGGTGGGTTGTAGGCAGGGTGCCAGTTTAAAAACAAACAAACAAAACAAAACAAAAAAGCTCAGGAAGCTACATATATTATCTATATACAAAACTCATATTCCATATTATGGGATTTATTTTCAAATATTTCAATACACACATTATATGTACAGGTACCAGTTAAAACTAAGCTGCACCCTTGAAGCAACTAGAAAGTATGCCAAGTACCTCAACATGAGTAGACACTACTTGGACAGTTAACTAGCATACCAAGGACCCCAATCAGCAATAAGCTGCATTGCACTTGAAATGCCATTGTGAAAAAATCTATGTAAATGGTTTATAAAAGAAAAAAATTACTAGAAATAACTTTTGACAGTGTCTCATGCCTGTAATCTCATACCTGTAATCATGAGGCAGGAGGATCGCTAGTGAAAAGCCAGCATCAGCAACTTAGCAAGGCCCTAAGCAACTTAGCAAGACTTGTCTCAAAATAAAATATAAAGGCAGGGGTTGTGACTCAGTGGTAGAGCACTCGCCTTGCACATGTGATGCCCTGGGTTCAATCCTCGGCACCACATAAAAATAAATAAATAAAATAAAGGTATTATGTCCAACTACAACTAAAAAATAAATATTAAAAAAATAAAATGTAATATAAAAAGTGCTGGTGATGTGGCTCAGTGGCTAAGCACCCCTGGGTTTAATCCCTGGTGCCAAAACAAGAAAAAAGAAAAGAATTAACTTTTGTTTGTGAAATGGCTAGTAAATAAGTTAGATTATTGGTTAGGAATAGTGTGTAGGCTTGCTCTAGTATCTGTGCAAGAAAGTGATAAAAATGTCACTTAAATTTGGCAGACAATAGTCACCAGTACAGCACGCAGATCTAAAGACCTGTTCACCAGTATGTCTCCACCTCTCAGAGCCCTGACACCTGAGCAGAAAACAACGTTTCATGGTCCTGCCATCAGAATACTGTCACATTCATCTGAGAGTGAGCTTTCACAGAAAGTGCTAGTTGGAGATCCTAGGGCAGCATGCACTACCTTGAGCACAAAATCAGCTATTATGACCATTTTTGTGTTTACTTATATCAGTGTGTCTGTTGGAATTTGTTTAGAAAGTTATTTCCACTAAAATACTATACCTGATAGCAAGTCTTCATCTATCTTCAACCACCAAAGCCTACCTATGCTTAACAAAAGAACATTACATTTATTGAATAGTCAAACTGCTTTAGGTTGTAATAATAAATAGGTATGTCCAGGTATATATGGTGATACCATAAAATGCAAAACTTTTCTCTTTTTTTTTTATTTTTTGGTACCAGGGATTGAATCCAAGAGTGCATAACCACTGAGACACACCCCTAGTCCCTTTTTACAGTTTATTTAGAGATAGGCTCTTGTTAAGTTGCTGAGGATGGGCTTTGAACTAGCAATACTCCTGCATCAGCTTCCTGATCCACTGGGATTACAGGTGTGCACCACCACACCTAGCTAAAATATAGAATTTTTTAACAGAGCAAACAAAATGTCCTATTAAAATATCAACTGAACTAAATTGCTGGGGTTTTGGAAAATTTAACAACTGAACTAAATTTAACAACTGAACTAAATTGCTGGGTTTTTGGAATCTGGCATGTACACAACTATAGAGTCATTCAATAGTAAGTCAACATATTTATTTTACCTGATGGTAAGTTGGCCTTTCTTCTTTTAGCTGTAAGTAGGAAATCAAGCATTGTTTTATAATTTTCCAGAGTCAGTTTTGCCGTTGGCAATACTGTTCCTGAATTATACAGTGAGAACATATTAGGATCACATGATCGGAAACTGCAAAGGGAAAAAAATCACATTAAGAAACAATTTAAGCAACATGGAATGAAATCTGTCAAATAAAATCTATTTTTACCTTTTAAATATTTTGAGTGCTCTCATATTTTATATCATAAAATATTTTAACACTTAACAAAAATCAAACATTTTACCATTTCATTTTTAAAATTATACAATATAATCTTGACATTGGGAATTTTAACATCATTATCTATTTCCCTAAAAGTGCCGTTAAAGATGGAGATGAAAGATCTACACTCTATGAGTGCTGAAACAATAATTTTTGTCACCTTAAAGCCACCTAATTTTAACACAATTCAGTGAAGAGGCCTACTATATAGAGCAGAGTGTTCATAACCACTGTTATTTCTTTTTAAAAATAAAATTTAAACAGTAAATGAACACACTACCAGTGAAACACCACATCATATATAACCACAAGATTGGTATTCTAATTAGAATAAGTTATACTCCATGTATGTATGTCACAATACACTCTACCGTCATGTATATCTAAAAAGAACAAATTAAAAAGGATTGTAAAAAATAAAATAAAATGTACAATTGAGTAATTAATTTAACACTGAGTATACATTAACAGCTTTAATAAAATGAAAGTTATCAGCAAGTTACTCTGACACAAATTTGATCTTTGTGTTATTGTACCATCAAGTGATCATGGTTAAATGGTGATTGGAAGCTCCAAGATTTCTCCATGTCCACAGAATAGTAAGGAAGCCAATCCTTTCCCTGGCCTGGCCCCAAGAATAGGTCACTTAGTGAGTTAACTGCTTCTTGAATGCAGATCTGGTCCACATAGGAAAGGGATCTATCCACAGATGTTTTTGTGATTTTTAACCAAAATACTGGAGAAACTGACACCAGAATCAAGTTCACTGTGAATTTCGACCTACATTTTTTTCTTCATTGAATTATTGAAATAAATACCCTCTTAATTCATATCCCTGTCTTCAGTCTTTCCTCTCTCCAATCTATTTGATATATTGCTGCCAAAGAAATTTTTTATGACAGTCCTGTTCAAAAACCCTCAATAATCTCTTTGTGTATATAAAGTAAAACTCAGATTTATCAGAAATGGAAAATTCTCCATGATCTGGTACCCACTTACTTCTCTAATTACTGCACACCACTCCTCTCATATGCCCTAGATTCTAATCAGACTATTTGGACACATCCTATGTGTCCTACCCAGACTCTGACCTTCGCTCTTCCAACTATCACCTCTGCACATCCTCACAACTATCCACCATCTGCACACTTCTAAACCTGCTTATCCAACAAGACCAGGACTGCTTGTCCCTTCCATGAAACCTTTGCTGTTAGGTCCAGCTAGAGTAAAGCCTATTATAACAAAGACTTCATATGTACTTGACATTCTACCATTGATTGCAATTATTGAGAATGTTTATGATAACTCTACCAACTCTAACTTTTGCATCCTATTCATCTTTGTATGTTCATTGCACCTAACTCAGTGCTTTGTAGCTAACAGGTAATCAACAAGTTGTTTTTTTTTTTAATGAATGATTGACTCTGTATCACCTTTCTAATGGTGTTACATATCTATCTTCAATTTTTATCTTCCTTGTTATATATCTATCTTCAATTTTTATCTTCCTTGTTACATATCTATCTTCAATTTTTATCTTTCACAGCGCTTAGCTGAAGACATTCAATTAGAGCTCAGAAATGTCTGTTGAAATAGCTATAGAAAAGCTTACATCATATGAGAAAATAAGATCTCTATTTATAGAGGCTTCAAATATACCTCTAAATGAAATCAAGATCTGTTTAGTGTCTGCTAATACATACACTTATAATACAATTCATGCTAAATTTCTCTTGGAATTAGCCTTGCCCTGAAAACTATACCAACAAACAAATTCAAGATATATGCAAATTAGCACAGCACCTGTTTGACAGAATAGATTCTGAGATTTAAAAAAAAATGTAAGAAATGCACCAATGGCCAGTATCAAGATATTCTGTAAGCCTATTGTTATAAATATTGAAGGCTTGAATATAGAAACACAATCCATGTTCATGAGACTAAAAAAGTACAACTGACTGATAACATACTATACCTGACCATTGTGTGTGAAATGCCAGGTTTCGTCTTCGTGCACTCTCCTAGCTTTTGTAAAAGCAGGTTGTAGCATGTGATTGCCAGATACAGGTTCATCTGAGCTCTCCAGGGCATCTCTTCAAGAACTATTTGATGAAACCTTTTTCTTTTAATATAATCTAATATTAGAGGATTCATGTGAATCATCAGGTATCGTTGTGCTATTTTTCTAACATCAGGTCTCTTATTTCTGCCAAGGGAGAAAGCAGCTTTGGAATTATACAAAAACTTCCAAACCCTTAATAAAGAATAATGATTCCAATTTGTACAAAATACATCAAGAAGTCACTTGACTGCCCTTATGCAAAAGTTTCTGGCTTATTTATCATTTGCTCAGTGGTAAAAATGTGAAATACGGTAGAAAGGAAGGCACAGAGATAAACACTAGGGACAAAGAGACCACAGAGTGCCTTCAACTCCCTGCCTCCCCCCCCGCCATGTTTCAGCTCAACCAGAGCTTTTCTTTCATAACCAAATGCCCACTGGGATAAGACAAATAAATTATGATATAATGTTCACATTCATCAACTAACTTCAATATTAAATGAGAAAATCACTTCTCTGTATTGGTCTTTAAGGAAAAACAATTGAGCAAATTTTTGTCTAACACTAGACTTGCAGAGGAACTAAAATATCAGACAAATATAGATTAAATAACTTCATATATGCACATTCAATATGCTCCAGAAAAAAATTCAATTTTTAACCAGTAGTTAAAAAGTAATTCCTATCAAAACTCAAAGTAGCCTAACTACTTTTTTTTAGAGTAGTTATGCAGAGCATAACCTCATTTCTTCAAAACACTTTTATCCATTTATTTGGTACCATGGGTAGAGTTGCTCCCTCACTGGCCTGAACCATTCTACCTGATTTATATTAGAGAAGGGAGAGAAGAAAAAGAAGAAGAAAAACAGATGCCAACAGGTAAGTTCAAGTACTCTGCTCTCTTACACAGATAGCATTCTGAATCTGAAGATTAAAGGAATTAGAAGATAAAGAGGAGAGAGGAAAGGCAGGCAGGCAGGAAGGCAGACACGCACTTGCAGCAGAGATGCAGCCATGTGAAGAAGAAAGGATGCAGAGAAGCTTCCTTTGGGCAAGCATGTTTTACATTACCCCTCAGTTCTAAGTGTTTGGGATTTTGTTGATTACTTCCTTTTAATTCCAGGTTTCTGGTGCTTTTTGTTGTGCTTTGCTTTTTTTTTTTTTTTTAGTGATATGCTAATGGTTTCCCAACAAAGATGAATTGTTTTAATAAGTATTGTGAAAATTAAAAATACCATTTCCAAAATAAAGATTACTCATGTCCTTATATGAGGAGGCCAATCTCCTCAAAATCCTAAGATGAGCTGAGACAATTAGCTGCATCTTTCCCACCACTGAGGGTGAGCTAGTTCAGGGAATGGGTGAGGAGACAGGCTTCCTGCAGGTATCTTGGCACAGAACTGACAGACTCCAGGGAGCTTGGCTGGGAACTAACTGTCAGCCCACAGAGAATGCAGAATGTTTCTCCTTCTATCACCTGACATTTCTTAACATTTAGGAGATTCCAACAACTGGATCTATCACTATGGGGATGGTCATCTAAGTCCTACAAATTGCAGAGAACTAAACCCATACTCACACACACAAACACCCATGCACGCGCATGCATAAAAACTGCTGTAATCTCAATAAGGTCATTGGATTATACTAACATCAATTTCTTAGTTGTGACACTGTATTAAAGTTATATAGTTACCCTTACAAACTAAGTGAAGGAGAGATGGGGTAAATTTCTTAATAACTAGGTATTATCTGAAAATAATAAGTATTTTTAAATGCATGTTACAATAAGTAAGTTCATTATCACAAATTATTTAATATTGAGGTCTTAGTCTACATGTTAGACAAGAGAAAAAAGAGGCTTGAGTTTTAGAAAGAAATAAGCAAAACTTTCATTATCTGTTCACAGCATGACAGTCCACACAAAAACCTGTATCTATGAATAAATTATCAAGTTGTTTAGTGGGTATGCATCGAAGTTCTATTATTACTATACAAAGACTAGGAGAATTCAAAATGTAATTTTAAAACACTGTATATACTAATTTCACAAAAACACTCCTTGATGTAGCTGGCAAAAGATGTTTAATACCTTTAGGGGGAAATCATAGAAATGTAAATTTATTAAAAGGAATTATAATACCTAAGACCGTGGTCTATCTATTAGTAGATAGACTCAATATTGAGATTGAGACTAAAATTACAATATTGAGATAGGCTCAAAAAAAAAAAAAAAACAACTTCCTAAACCAGTGTATCTATTCAATTCTATCCTTATCAAAATCACAATAGAATTTTGTAATATTTGACAAGCCATCCTATTTTGTAAAAGATTATCCAAGATTTACATGAAGGAAAAGAACAAGCTAGAGAGACTTTCTATCATACAGCAAGATTTAATTTAAAGCCAATGTAATTATGATGGTGTGATATTAACTTAAAAGTAGATAACTAGAGTAACAGAACAGAAAAGAGAGCTCCAAGCTATCTACATGAATACTTGCTAAAGGACAAAGTTGATAGTGACAACAGAATAGAATACTCAATAAACACAGACATTTATAATATGTCATAATATAAATAAAGAGAATGAAGGAATTATCAAGAAAATAATAGGCAAATGCAAACAAAAGAATAGTAGAAGGGGCTCTATTAATATCTCTGTGGTGCGAATTAAGATTAAAATCACTAAACAGTAAAAGACATTATATAAATGAAGGTGAGATGTATAAAGAATTATAAGAATCATAAATACATATTCATAGAAATAGCAGCTGAACATTTTGCCATGGTAAGTTTGATAATCAGAACATTAGGTCACGGATATAGCCACAATGGCACATTGTATGGCAGTTCCTCGAAAATAAAAAATACAAATGCCACATTGTTGTTGTTTGAATCTTTCATATTCCCCCCAAAGCTCATGTGTAGATAATGCAGGAATGATCAAAGGTGAATGACTGGATTATGAGAGCTGTGGCCTTGTCAGTGGATTAATTCATTTGTTGGATTGATGTCTGAATGGACTACTGGCTGGTAACTGTTGGCAAACTGGGCATGGCTAAGGAGAGTGGTCACCAGAAGCACAGCCTAGACTGTTATCTGTCCATGGCGCCTCTCTCTTTCTGCCTCCTCCCCCACCTCCCTTGATCTCCCTCCACTGGTTGCCATGAGCTGAGAAGCTTTCCTGCCATGAGTCAGTGAATCATGGATTACTCCTCTGAAACTAGGAGTTCAAACTAAAGTCTTCCTCCTCTAGGTTGTTCATGTCAAATATTTTGGTCCCAGCAACAAAAATGCTGATTAACATGTGATCTTGCAATCTCACTAACTAACTAACTAACTAACTAACTAATCTCACTCACTAACTAACTAACTCCAAAGAAATGAAGTTATTATATTAAAAAGATACCTGCACTCTCATATTTATTGCAGCACTATTCATAATAGCCAAGATAGAGAATCAACCTACATGTCCATCCATGCACGAATAGATAAAGAAAATGTGGTACATATATACAGTGGAATATTATTCAGCCATTTAACAATAATGAAATCTTGTCATTTGTGATATCATGGATGGAATTGTAGTACATTAAGTTAAATTAAATAAGCTAGACCCAGAAAGACAAAATCTGCATGTTCTCACTTATTTGAGGAAGCTGGGGGGGGAAACGTTGATCTCAAAGGAGAGAGTATAACTGTGGTTACTAGAGACTCCAAGTGTATGAGAGAGGAAAAATACAGAGAAAGGGATTGAACAATAGATCCCAAAATACAACTAGATAGGAGGAATTGGATTAAGTGTTCTATATAATACAATAGGATAACAATAGTCTATGATAATTTATGATATGTTTCAAAATAACTAAAGGTTCCCAGTACAGAAATGATAAATGTTTGAGATGTAAATGTATTTCACTGATTTGGTCATTATACAATACAACTAGATAGGAGGAATTGGATTAAGTGTTTGATATAACACAATAGGATAATAGTAGTCTATGATAATTTATGATATGTTTTAAAATAACTAAAAGTTCCCAGTACAGAAATGATAAATGTTTGAGATATAAATACTAGTTTCACTGATATGGTCATCATACATTGTATACATGTATTGAATTACTGTACTGTTACCCCATAAATATGTAAAATTTTATGTGTCAGTTAAAATTTAAAAAAAAAATTATCAGGTCCTCTGATAATTAAAAGTAATTTATATTTGATCTCCTGACCCCACATCTACATTATTGCTGCCACCAATTATTCATAGCCAATTACTCTATAATATATCATCTGTTTCATTTACTTTATAAAATTTATAGTAAAATTTTAAACTGTCTTATTTACTTGTGTGTTTACTTGACTACTATGTATTTTTCATTAAAGTAAGCACCTTGAGGACAGTGATTTTATTGTTTGGTTCACCAGTGTATCCTTAGTACCCAAAATTATGCCCAACTCAGAGCAAAATCAAATAAACATTTATTGAATTAATTAATTAGTTAATACCTTTCGTTTTCTGGAATTTCCAAAATATTTGGATTTTTTGAATAAAAATCTCTTAGAGTTTCCTTTTTAATGTTTCTTTTCCTTGATGATACATCTGTATTCTTAAGGAAATAATAAACATGTTACATATTAAATTTAAACTTTGAACACAAAAGAATAATTTATTCATACTTTAATGATTATATCTTGACATTGAAACAGGGTGGTTTCATTATATCTTTCAATTAAAATTACTATCAAAATTAACAAAAGTACTCCAATAGAAATGTTATTATAAAAATATCTAAATGATAACTGAATAATTTACAATGTAGTATGGAATTATAAAATTATGCTTGTTGGTATTTCTGTCTCATATTATAATAAGTTAAAATATAGTTAATCATCTTTAGATATGTAATCTCTTAATTAGTTTCATCAATTAATTAAAATTCACAACTCAAAAGAAACTTACTCTTCCAATCTCTAGTACTACAGCTTTAAACTTCTTTGAAGGTACATTTGCCTTTTTATAAGCAAAATTGTCCCTATATTTTATTCTTCTTTGTCCAATTAGGGATTCATTCCTCCTAATACAAAAAAAAAAAAAGACAGTCAGTCAAAAAGCTCTTTAAAAATTTGCAAAATTACCCCAAAGTAATAAATATTTAAAGCATGTTGTTATTAAAATTATTCAAGAAGGTTATCCCAAACTGCTTGTGTCCCATGCATAATTAGACAGTGATCTCTGTTCGTCAAGAATAAATGGCCTCTCAAAAGAGGAAAATGTAAATACATGCAATGAGACCTGATGTGTCTATAAGAAAAGGAAGAGTGGAAAGCACAATGTGGTAGAACGGAATTGGACTGAAAATAAAGTAACATGGACACTTCTCTTTATAACTGAGACAAAAATGTGACCACAGACAAACTATCAGTGTTCCAAAAGATTTCAATATTTTTTTGTTCCATCCTGTGCAAGTTCCCAGCCACTATCACTTTCTAAATACCAACAGAAGTTAAGCATTTCAGATAGCTGTTGGACTTTCTCCCATCCCCAAGCATCTACAGGAGTTCTTAAGCTTATTTTCTCCAGTGGATTCCACTCTCCAACTACTGTTAAGTCTCTCATTATACTTCTATTGATACTAACATTCCTGAAATTTATATATTTTTATGGAAGTTCTCTTCCTTTTGCAAGTACTTGCCAGGTACAGCATCCTTCCATAACATGATAAATGGGATCCCAAAACTTAAACTGAATAAAAGGTGGAGACACATCAATACAAAGTTATTAAATGACTGGATGGGTCTGAATAGCTAGTTCAAGGGGTTGAAATATAGTGTATGATCCAATTCCATCTTGGTCCTGGTAGAAGCTGGCCTCTCGACTTTAATTTTTATGAAGATGGTTATGGATCCTGTGATTGATTGGAACTCCAGTCCAGTTGCAGAAATCCCATGAATCTCCCAGTTAGTTCACATCCATTCTGGAAAATGTTTTAGAATGCTTGGACCAATGATTACCGAGAATTTAGGTACTCATCCTCTGCAACTTCATCCTAATACTGGTTGTCTGCCATTTACCAACCACATCTCTTTTTTATGTCCTCCCTCTCCCACACCACTGAATACTTGATGGTTGTTATGTTATTCCAGAAAGAAATGAGAAAGAGGGGAGGTTAAAGGTGCATACATTTAGGCTACAGTCTTACCAACCAGCTCTACATCTACCACCATGCCCCCAGCCCATGTTCTGCTACCTTCATCCATTGAGGACATCAAATGATATTCCTTGACCTCTTCACAGCTCTGTGGAGTTCTGACTGATAGCTTTTTGAATTGTTTATGGTGTTTTGATAAGTTGTATTTTGCAACTTTCATGTAATCACACTAGTGATCTTTTATTTCATGGCTTATCGATTGTTTTGATTACTTATATTAATACTATTTCTAACAAAAAAGTCTCAGTGGCTCTCTGCCTATTATTTCACAAGCACAACTCTGTTACACTTTATCTGACAGTACAAATCCTCCTTCTTTGTTCACTTTTCAAATAATTTTCATTATTCCAACCCATTCTAGATTCTTCTGCTTGGAATTTTATTGGAATTGCATCAAACCAACGAGTTAATTTGAAGATAACAGGAATCTTTAAATTTTCAGCAATATTCTGTCTGCCAACCAAGTAATGTACTATCTCTTCACTTATTCAAGTCTTTTTAATAATTATTATGTTTTAGTAGAGATGTTTGGTCTCCTTTATGTTAGTGTAAGTACCTTCATAATTCCTGATAAAGTTAAGCATGTACTCCTTAGAAATGAGATCATTTTTCTATTACACCTTCTAGTTGTTATAGGAAAGCTATTGATTTTTGCACCTAAACATCTCATAAAATTCTATTATTAGTTGTAACGGTTTTCTATTAATTATCCTGAAGCCAAAAAAATAATTATTTGCAAACAATAACTTCACTGTGGAATTCAATCTACAACATTTTTTTAACACCCTGTGATGTGATAATCATGAAAGTACTAATTCTAATTTCTATTTTTTAACATACTTGCAATAACTTTAAAACCAGTGTCAAATGACAGAAAGAATAATACATTTCCATGTTACAGAGCATATTTTAACAGAAATCATTCTTCTAGACGTACAGCGTTACCATAGATTAGGTATAAAGAAGTGATGGAAGGGAATGGGATGGGATTTGGGGATAGGAAAGATAGTAGAATGAAACAGACATTATTACTTTATGTATATATGTGACTACATGACCAATATAATTCTGCAACATGTACACTCAGAAAATAGAGAAATTATATCCCATCTATGTATGATATGTCAAAGTGCATAAATGCATTTTACTGTCATGTATAACCAATTTTTAAAAATTAATTAAAAAATTTCTTCTAATCCTAATTTGCCAGAAACCATTGTTGAATTTCACCATGTTACTTTTTAGCATCTCCTAGAGGCTCCTTGTTTACCAGTGATAATTATATTTGCAAATTTCCTACTCTATTTGCACTGAGAATAAAATCTACATTTTCACTACTCAACTTACATGCTAGTCTTTTATTTTGGACTTTTGCTTCTAAATACTACCAGGTAAGATTGTTTCATTGTTTTCTGTTTTCTATCCTCTTTTTATAAAGCTCTGTTATCAGAGCCTGCTGGACTCAATTTAATAGAAAACTTAATACCCATGTTTTGAAATAGCTTTATGTGAAAAAAATTATTCATATCTTTAAAATACAAAAGAATTACCCTAAAATATTTTGAAGTAGCCAAAAATGTTTACTGTTTCACTCAATTCTGACACATTTTTTCCAAATAATCATCACTTTTGACTAGATTTTTAAATTTATTAATATTAAATTGTACATACTATTATCATTTTCATTTAGCCACTTTCAAATTTACATTTATTTTCTCCTTGGATTATTTGTTTTTCTCTTAGTCTTAATATGCTGCCAAGATATTTACTTAATACATTCATATTCTTAAAGAAACAGCTTTAGCAGTTATCAACTGGACTGTCTTAAAACCAATTTATAATTAATTTCAATTTTTAAATTTTTTCATTCTCTTAGATTTGTTTTATTGCATATCTAATTTCTCTTGTTTGGGATTAAACCCAAATAAGCTAGACAAGTGTAATACCACTTAAGCTACATCCCTAGTCCCTCTAGTTTCTTGACTTTGACAAAAGTTCACTTATTTTTATTCTTGCTTTTTAATAGAAGTTTCCAAAGCTGAAGAATTGTCTCTGTCTTTGGGTGCATTTGATACTAAGGGTTTCTCATTTTGAGGGTGCTTCAAAGTGTTTAGTCTCCATTGGCTAAACATATTAAATTAATCTTATTAATTATATTATGTATATCTTCTATGTCTTTCCTACTTTAGGGCAGGTGAATCACAAACTCAAGGCCAACCCACTCACCTTAGAGAGACCCTACCACAAAATAAAATAAAAAGGAATGGGATGTAGCTCAATGACAGAGTGCTTAGCATTCATGAGACCCTGGGTTCAATCACAGCACTACCACCACCTCCAAATAAAGAGGATTATTCTTTCAATATTACCAGAATAACTGATAAACTGGGGAAAACTGAAGTTAATTCAAGTCCCCATACCAAAATAAATTTTATACATATTACAGAATTGAACTTAAATCATGAAATTTGGAAAAATGAAGTTGCATATTTTTTCATATTGAAAAAGACAGAAAATTTCTGTGTACTAGAACTTGTTAGGCATATAAATAGATAGTAGTATATCTTTATACTACTATCCAATGTGGAAATCAAGGTGTTGCATCCGCACCTCTTCCTATATTCCCTGACTTGGTGAAGAACAACCTAAAACATTGGCTCAGCTTTGACAATTGAAATCATTACCTTTGTTTCAAACTCAGTTATACTGCTCCATCTCCATCCTCTGGTCTTTTATTATGCTACTGTTCAATGCTTCTAAGCCACTTAGTCTGTTTTCCCTTTTGGAATATCTATAATTATTAGGTTGGACCTTCCACATTCAGCCTTTCAAATTTCCCAAATTTTCCATTTTCACATTGAAAATGTCTTCTGATTTCCTTTGGTATCAACAGTATTATTTGAAACTTCTAAATGCCTAATTTTGATTACATCTTTTTTAATTGAATGGAACTCTCCAGATCTGTCCCATTCTCTGATTACCGTGGCTTGTTTCATTTCACAGAAGCAATTTCCTCTTTAATCTCTTGGTCTAATTATATTTCTGTGTGTTTTTAAATAAACGATTCTCCTCTCTTTTGCTGCCATTTTCAAAACAGTTTTCATGTTATTGATATTTACTTTTTTGTGTTTTTTTGTGGTTTTTTTGGCTGTACTGGGCATAGAACCCAGGGCTTGCACATGCTAGGAAGGAGCTCTACCATTGAGCTATATCCCCACTGATGTTTATATTAATTGAAATGGGATGAACAGATCTATTCCCAGTTGTGAAAGAGAAGCCCACTTGTGAAGAAGACACATTGGATTTATTTGACATCTCTCGTAATTGGCATGAGACATGATCATTTTCTTTGGGAACAAAGACAATCATTCAGCCTTAGAGAATGAGAAGGACAGCCTAAAGCTATCTATTGAGGAGCTTCTCATTCACACACACAAATGGAAGCCCCAAAGAATGGCTCTTCTCATTATGATAGAGGCATTAGAAGCACATGATAAACAACCAAAACTGGACTCTAACCCTTATGTGAAAGGGAGCTGATAGATAGACAGATGCTATTATCCCTCCTAACCAAATAGCAAAAGACAATCTATTTCCTGCCTGAAATCTGAACATGGTCTAGTCTCATTTCTTAGTGAAGTTGTATAAATATTTTTACATTTAGTCATTATTTAAATGCACACACACAAATCTTCACTCTCTCCCATGTGGTAACTACATACACTACCCTTTTTCATCTACCCCATGTATTTGAAAGGGACAATGCTGCTCATGTTTTTGGAAGTTGTTTCCATGCATAAAACTGATATTACAAATACCTTTTCAAGAAGTCAAGGACAGGAATTGTTATCTCCAACAAAAGGGAAAATTTTTCATCATTCAGGCATTTAAGCATAACTTGCGTAAAAAATTCCAGGAATCTAGGTCTGTGCTTAAATTTCATAACTATAAAAACAAGAAGTTTGCATATAGTTACCAATACACTTAGTTATTAGCATTGAAAGTTTACATTTTAATACTAGATTAATGTGATGTGAGCTATTGTTTTTTCTAAGATCAACTAATCCTTTACAGTCTATGTTTAATTTATTTTCCAAAAATCTCAGTGCTGAGAAAGATTTCATTAAAGTCATTTCTAATGTACCACTAACTGCAGAAAAAAAAATACTGATAAGTGTCAAAACCAGTTGTCGTAATTTTTACTATATTTTACTCCAAATTTAAGCAATAATGTTGCTCTCTTCATAGATGAACATTAAAAAAATCACTGGTGCATTTTCTTCAATGCCCTCATTTTTGTAAGTTTCGTAATAACTGTTCACTACCAAAATAAGCCATCATGAAGGTAGTCTTTCTAATCTTTAAATAAGTTACCCATTTAAGTCTCTTTATTACTTGGCAATCAAGATACTTCATTATTCATGAACAGATAAGAACCCCAAAAAGTCTGCCTAGAACAGATGAAGTCTTTATATAAACAACAGACACAAAATCTACAGAATAACAACTTTCAGTGGGAAGTCAAGTGAGCAGCACACAAACATCAGGTCACCTACCTTCTTTCACAGCACCTTTCACTGACCAATTTAAAACCACAGGGTAAAGAAATATAGGGTCTTCTGCTCCTGAGAGTTCAGCCGCAACATCTAAGGTTTAAGAAAATTAATAAGTTGTAGTTCTGTTTAACATGAACAACCAAAAATAAAAAAATTCTTTGGAGGGGATGGAAAAATAGGAAATACTCAAATATTCCTTCTAAATTGTGTCTTAAATATCAATTATAGCATTAAATTTTGAAAAGAATCCAATGATTTTCAATTATTTCATTATTTTTTTTCCAAAAAGTTAAAGGTTCACCACCAAAACCTAACAATTATATTAATTCCATTGTAATAAAATTATCTTTAAATGACAGTAAAGTACCACATAGGTACTAGAGCCAGACTGGGTTCAAACTCTAACCCTGACACTCTTGAATTGTGAGACCTTGGGAGGTAATTTAGTTTCTCTTTACTTAAGTTTCCTTATCTTTAAAATGTGGCTAATAACAATACTTTCCTTAAATGATTGTTATATATGGGATAGGCTGAGTTTTAAAGTGAATAAAAATACTTAAAATAGTGGCTAGTACACAGCAAACTGTATACAAAACTTATTTTTATCATTGGTGTTGTTAGTGAACTGTTTACTTAGTAATCTCACATTGTGTTTCTCATTAAAATATTTCTGTTGGTATCTGAAAATTAGTTCATGTTTCTAAAACATTTTCTAATTTAAGGAATTATATTTTTTAGGTACAACGAGATAATTAGTTTTTCCAAAACTTGGTTTACTAATTATGGAAATAATAAGCCACTGGGTTCAATTTATAAATTCAGCTTGAAACAGGCATGGAGTATATGGAAAGAGATAGGGAAACAATTCAGGTAATTCAGAAACAGTATGACCACCAAAGTACAACTAAGGCACCCAGTAAGATAGTTGAGGGAGGGACATGCAGTTCTACAGATATAGTCCATTCCCAGAAGACCTTGGGTCCAAACAAGGAGCCTCACACGTGGGAGAAATTTGGGTACTCTCTTGTTCCTTTAGAATATTATATATATATATACTATATTATATATACTAACCAACATCGGAAACTAAATCAGTTTCCCAGGCAGATTTCCAAACTGCAAACTCCTAAATACTAATTGTTCCATTAACACATTAATCTATGTTGAAATTACTACAGTACAAAGACCCAAAATTAATCTCTCTCTCTTTCTGCTCTAGTAGGCCAAGGTTCAAGCCACTTACCATCCCTCACACTACCCCATCCTTTCTCAATTGCATCTTTGCTCTCAGTAATTCTCAATTTTGTGCCATCCTACCCCTACCCCCACCACACCGCCAATGCTTTTGACATTTGCCTCTTGGTTGGTTGTCACAACCAGGGGTTTGGTGTGTTATGCTTCTATGAGTAGAGGCTGAGGATACTGACCAACATTCTACAATGCCTAGGACAGTCCCCCACTACAAAGAACCAATGGGCCCAAAATGGCAATAGTGTCAAGGTTTAGAAAACCTGTTACGGAGTCAGAAGACATGGGCTCAAGTCCAAGCCAGCTACAGAACTCTGAATAAGTCACTTAATATTCATTAGCCACATCTGTAAAAGGCAGTTAACAATCCCATATTAATAAGGCATTGTTAGGATTAACAACATAATGTAAAGGCACTGTGTAAACCTTATTGGGTTTACCTGACACTAATCTCATTTTAAGCCCTTTAACAAAATATTTTCCCAGTTTAAGAAAATTGCTGCATAGACATATACAAAAGAGAATTTTACATTGTTTTATCAGTTTGAGTAGGTGTGTCTCCAACAAGTTCAATTGTTCATTTAATTTTTCAGGCAACAATATCTGTTGTGGCTTCTTAGTTTTTACAGATTTCTTAGACGAACCCTAGAAATATTGATTAAATGTCAGAATGCTATAAAAACTGTCATTCTCAAATAACTTTCTTCAAATTATTCCTTCATATTTGGTAGGCAAAACTAAGATATACATGATTAAACAATACCAATTAGTAATTAATAATAACAGATATTATGTTCTAACTAAAAGCCAGACACTGTACCAAGAGTTTCATAGAAAGTAGTCAAAGCTCTTTTCTTAAAGCAGATGAAGATATGTCTCTAAAAGTCTTTTCAAAAGAAAATCCCTAGGCCGTGTATTCATATATGAACATAGGAAAGTTATATCTGATTCATTCTACTGTATTTCCCCATCCTAGGCCACCCTCAGGAATGTATCCCTTTATTCGTTTTTTCTCAGATGGAGCTTCTTTACAACTAACCTAATTGCCTTTGATACTCTGCCTTTCACTGAAGTATAATGGGATCTGTAATTAGTGGATTAAGAACTGGCCTGTCTATACTCAACTCCCCATCATGTTTTCTCTGTCTCAGCCTATGAACTGACCTGTCTCTCTCTCTCTCCTATTCCCAAACATCTTCCAAGCCTTTTTAGGTTTAAAGGGAACTTGAATGGCTCTAATGATTTCAGACTCCTTACAACTGTCCCAACAACCCTACTCAGAGGGAAACATAACAACCTTCCACTGGATCAAGAGAGTGGTGCAAGGTCCTGCCCCACAGTAATGTAAAATGAGAGTCTTGAGTTAAAGCCTGGACAATTTAAAGGGGCTAGCTGAATGGACTCTCAGTAAACACTGGGTGAAAGACTCCAATTGCCAACAGCTTAGTCAAAACTCTCTCTAGATCAAACAATGCCATCACTACCACCAACACCACCACAAGAGTGGTGCATTAGAATTTTAAAAGTCTCCCAGTAATGGAGTGGTGCTTTGTGGAGCTTTTTTGGCTAACAAATGCTGACTTAAAAAGTAATCAAGTAATCAGATAACACTTTCTTGTTTTTATCTCAAAATATAATGGAGATAGAAATGGGCATAATCTCAAACAGGGCTGGAGGCAAGTATCTCGAACCAAGTAACAAGGGGCTTCAAGTAATTCCTCGCGTGCCTCAGCAACCCAAAATATCAAGTAACATTTCAAAACTTGATCTATAAAAACATTTAACACACATATTTCAAATAAAGGCAATAAAGCATAAGCTCTTACAAGAACCATGCTTAGGAAGCACATATTAAAAATTAGTCTCAAAAATTAGCAGTCTCATATAGAAGAGAATTCAGATATTGCAATGAGTTTCAGAAATCTACTTTGAACACAAGCTAAAAAGCTCAGATGTGTATTCACTATATTCAGTGACCCACCCAGAATGTAATCTTAGATTCAAAAGGGCTTTTAGTCTAATGTCCAGCTAGGTGTAGGAAGTTCAGTCATCACCTAACTGATGGCCGGTATTGTAATAGTGACCATTCGGCACACTAACATAGATGCTCCCTTTATTTTCTTGACCACAACTCAAAAACAAAGAAACAACAACAAACAGAAAAAGAAACTCCTACCTATATTACTTTTCTTCTATGTGAATATGACAAATCAAAAATAGATAATTTTCTAATATGTTTAATGATACTAAAAGAGACCTCCAAAGACCCCATTAAATACATGTGTAAAAATGAAAACCAAAAACCAATTACCTCATCTGGTATTTCTTCTGGATCATTCTTACCAAATAGTGACCTGCATTCTGTTGTGATGTCCAACATCTTTTTTCCATAATTTATAACCATTGCTGCCATATCATATTCCTTCCATGAACGTAGAATCTAATTAAAAGTAAGTATTAGTTATCTCTGTTGGATGCTTTTGGTCTGACTTCAGTGTGATGCATCATCTTTCAAAAATTTGAAGTCCTATAAGTTTGGGGGTCTAAGAACCTCCCTGTTTTTGTTAAGGAAACTGGAAGTTTCCCTCCAGATTCTATTTCCCTAGAATTCAATGTGCACTATTTTAAATGAACTAATAACAGGATCTCATCAATAATGAATTCCCCATCTCTCTGGGTCAGATGGTCACATGCCCTTTGGTACAGTAACTATTTAAAAAAATGCTATGTTGACACATTTTTGAAAACATATAAGCATCACCTCTTATTTTGAATTGCTCTTTGTTAGAAATGGCACAAAGACTGACCTTGTGGTATCTTAAGGCCATTTATGTCAATCAATGATTTCTAAGAGGACTGGGCTAGAGATAAGTTGGTTTGGGCAGATTCTCCAAGGATACTAGGGGAAGTTTACACTGTGATCAAAGAGGGAAAGGCCTACCCTCTCATTCTCATTTGCATTTCCTAGTTCCAGTGGTTATTCTCTGGCCTTCTCCTACTCTGGCCCTACCTCAATTACCTCCTTTTGTTTTAATCTTACTAAATGTGGAGCCAAATATATGTCTGACACCACACTTCAGGACTTCATGCTTTCCTACCTTGTCATTAAGCCTGGGCTCTAGTATCAACTCCAAGAAAGCTTCCCTGCCAGTAATCTGGTTTGTATATATCCTGTTGTGCTCATGAGTCTGAGAAAGAGGACACATTAATCGTGAGCCTGTGGGGTAACTTAAAAAAGTATAAATAAGTTTGCATGAACTTGCTAGGTGTAGAGTAAGTTAGTACTTAAGTAACAACTGTTACTTCTTATGCAGGGAAGGGATATATAAAGCTGTCAAAAAATAATGAGGGGTTGTCTAGACCTGATGGGACCTACCTATTGTTAAGAAATTTAAATATCTCTGCAGAACCAGGACAATGTGAAAAACTAACGGTGACTGTGGAACAGACTGTGGGAAGGAAAATGGTGAAATAAATTTTAAAAAGCTAGATGGGGTTATATCTTACAGTACCTTGAATGCTTGGCACACTGGTCCAATCTCATTTAAAGGAAATATGAGAGGGGGCAAGTTTTGTTACTAGAAAAGGAGCTAGTAAATTTTGCTCTCCACTCTACTTAATTTTGCTTTCTGATACAGTTATAACCTGAGCCTAGAAAGAAACTGCATAACCTTTTCCCTTATTTCTATATGCTTGTAGAAAATAGTAAATGATAAGGGGTTTTTCCCAATGATGAGTAATATAATGGAATAATTGTATTCAGCATACCAAGTGATGGACAGAAATCAAAAGAATACCAGATGTTTAATGCCCCAAAACTTTAAAACAATGAAACATTTAAGATGATAAACCTCAGAATTGGCCCTTTATTTGGAATTCTGGTGACTTTTTTAGAAGAAAAAAAAAACATTGCTGTTTAAAGAAAAAAGATTGAGCCACGTGAAAATATAACCAATTTTTTTTAAAACAGAGCAATGAAAAGAAGCAGAGCTGTTTGACTAACTGCCCTTTATAAGCTCTAAGAGAAGATCTATTATTGTTAACAGCTAATAAACACCTGAAATCTGGGACTCAGGAGCAAGCCAGGATTCTGGAACTGCAGGCCAGGTCAAAAGGAGCTTCTAGAATGGCAACACTGAACATATCAACTTCGGACTAATCCAGTTCAAGTAATAATCCACTGACATTAATTGATTCTTTTTTTTAATGTTCAAACCACATTTAGGGTCTTCCCTAATAACATCACTTGAATTTCAGGGATTCCGCAAGTGAGGGAAGAAGCAGGCAGGGTCTTGGATGGCAAGTAGAAGGTGCACAGGGTCATTCCCAACACCCCTCTGTACTAAAATCTGTCCAAGGCTAAGAGAGGCAGTATGTGAACTCAAACATGGTCTGGAATCCTATTTCCACTAAGCTGGTAATCTCCGCTGTCTTCATCAGGGAGTGCCTAAGCCCTTCATTTCTCCTCAAATCTCTAGAACTCACAACTAGTGTCTACCTCCTCACTGTCAGAAAATGACTGCTTCCTTTCCCTGCTCCTCTCCACCAGTATTCAAATGTTTTGAGTACTCAGATAAGTAGAATTGGCTGGTTGGTTGGTTGGGTTTTAGTAGAAAAAGTGCAACTGGCAAGTGGTAAGCTGGCTTGGAAAAATTTCTCCTTTCTTCAAGAAACATGTCATAGCCCCTGTTAGTTATATAAATGTTCAGTGAGTAGCCATGTCCAATGTCCTAGAAGGAGAGAGCAACCTGGCCCTTCTGTATTTGAAAGAGACACCCCCACCACACCCCCATTTCCTTTATGGGAGAGCCTGGCAGGGAAGGTCAAGCAGATGAAGATATTCTAAAGAAGAGTAACCCTGGAAGGAGTGCTCTGGGCCCAGTACAACACTAATTGATATGCAAGTGTAATTGCAGCAGTGGAAAAGGAGAGGGGTGCTTTCTGGGGTGCTTTCTGACAATGAAAGAACTGACATAGCAGGAAGATTGTCAAGGCTAGGAAAGAAATAGGAATGGCAGAACAGCTTGGGACTAATCAAACTCTCCAGTTCTTCACCCTACCTAGAGTTTGGAAACACTTATTTTTCTATATTTTGGCCCCTTGTACTACATGCACCCTTGAGATTCTTAAATAACCCTCTTCCCTTCTCATTCCACATACTGTCCCGGGGTGACAACATCTATTTGTACTGAATATGCTAGTGACCTCCTTATCTTTATACATATTTGGCCTCTCCTGTACTCCAGGCCTACTGGACACTTCTTTGGACATCCTGTAAACCTCAAAATTCAGTCTGTTCAAAACTCACTATCTTCTCCCCTTTACCACACAAAGTACTCTCATCCAGGATCAACAAAAAATTGTTATTTATGCCCAAGTGCCCAGGCAAGGTAGCTGGATATTACAGTTGACCTTTCCCTCTGCCTCCTCTACACCCTATGTTTGATAGGTGTCTAGCTTCTCAATTCTATTTCATAAGTTAACTCTTGAATCCTTTCCATTTTCTCTACCTCCCACTTTTCCACACTAGTTTAGTTTATCATTTCTCCTTTTCAAACTATCCCCTGACTCAGGTCTTATCGCTCTCTAATTGGTAGCTATTGTTCAAATAGAATAATTCCTTTTTTCCTAAAATGCACACCTAATTACATTATTTCTGGGTTTAAAACCCTTCAATGGCTCCTGTCTACCTCAGAAGATGGCCCTTCATCTGTTCTACCGTTTAAGGCAACTTGAATATTTAATCATATAATTCTGTATCTGTCACTTATTTTTCTATATATCTATATGCCTATATAGATATAGATATATATATCATCCTATATTTGTCACAGATTTTAAGCTCCACTTACTGTGTCTTGCCATAAAAATGTTTTAACTATCAGGTAATTAGTTATCTGTGTTTTTCTGTATATTATTCTGAGCCTTGTTGAAGAAGGTGTCCCCTGATTCCAAGGTCATACAAATGTTTTTGAAAGCATCTGGACCTTATTTGTGCTGAGGCAGAGCTCTGGCTTTTTTTACTTTCAGAGGAATAGTCAGTTACATCAACACCTTCCATTAAATCAACTATTATAATAAACCATTATTTCCTCAAAGAATCAAATTGCTAACTTTGTCATATATTAATTTCTTCTGTAGATTTGGAGCTATTCCTGTATCCTCTAATCCCTTCCACTGAACTATCTGCCCACTCTTCTGTTAATGCCATTTTTTTTTTATTAAAATGGCCTTATGGTAAATTTTAATATCTATTGAGAACTTTTAAATTATTCTAATAAGTTCCAGAGAAACCCTATTGGGATTTTGATTAGAGCTGCATTAAATTTAAATGTTATTTTAGGAAGGATTTACATTTCTATGACAGTAAATCTTCCTCTTCGGGAACTTGGTATGGCCTGCCATATGTTCAGATCTTATTTTATATCCTTTGATAAGACTTCACAGTTCTTTTATTTAGGTTCTTTGACACTTTGTTAAGTTTCAAATATCATGTATTGTAAGTTTCTCCATTCTAACTACTAGTAGTGGGGAAAAACTATCAGTTTATAAATGTTTCACATATAATCATTTGACACACTGTCTTTATAATTCTAATCATTTTTGCTAGTTTCTCCTGGGTTTTTGAGACCTTCATAATTATAAATAAATGAGGCTTTCTTTCTTAATATCATATCTTCATCTGTTGCATAAGAGAGAACCTCTGAATATACTAAATCTCACTTAAAAGTCAGCATCTCTTTTCTATGCCTGATTTTTAAGAAAATGACTTCAGAAATTTGCCATTTAATATGATATTTGCTATAAAATTTGGGTAAATGTCTTTATCATTGTTCAACAGCTTCCTTCTATTCCTAACTTATTAGAAATTTTATTAGAAAAGGTTGCTAAGTATTATTAAATGCCTCTGTGGCATTTTTCATATAATCTTATTGTTCTCCTTCTTTAATTTGCTGTTATAAAAAATGAGTTTTGTTTTAATTCAGACTTGTTTTCTTTTTCTTTTCTTGCTTTCTTTTTTTTCTTGCAGCCCTAGGAATCAAACCTAGGGCTAGCCTTGATCTTTAGTACTTAACAATGAGACAGCCCTCACACTGACAAATGACAAGATGCCATCCAGGAGCAGGGAAGGGTACATGACAGATTTGAAAGACACTATCCAATGCCTTTATTTGTCCTGATAAATGTTTGGGGACCTTAATTCTTACTTTGTCTGATATGAAAATTGCCATTTTCCTCCTTTATTTTTGTTTGCATTTGCTCAGTGCCTTTGTCTATCCATTTATCAATCAACATCTGTCACTTTGTTTTATGCAAGTTTCTTCAAGTGATAAACATTAGAGCCTGAATTTCTAGCCCGTCTGGCAATCACTGTCTTCTAAGACCACTCACACTTAGTGAACCGGATAATACACTTCTATTGATTCCACCAAAAATACTATCTCCTTTTCCCTTTTCTTACTTTTACCTAATCATCAGTTTTCCTCTCTCCCATTTTTTCATGTTCTTGTTTCCTCTCTCTGATTCTTCCCTGTTCTTTTTTTTTCTCCCTATCAATTTGGAACTCCTACTAGGCTTTAAAGCTCTGCTCAGGGTAACATGTTCCCAATAATCTTTAAATGTGTGTGTGTATGCGCACGTGCGCAAGTGTGTGTACACACACACATATATATTCTATCAAAGAAAATAACAGTTTTATGTTATATGTGTTTTTATGTAAAAATAAGTTCATACAACTGTAGTCCACAAATCCACCTGCTCACATATGCCCCCATCCCGAACAGGATGCAAGTTTTAGTCTAGGTTATAAATAAGTTTTCCCTTCAAGGATGACTCTACTCTTTGAAGAATCCCTACTTAGCATTTATATTACAAAGTGCTAGTCATGTCATTATTGTCTATTTAATTTTAATAATACATACATTGCAAGATTCAATGCTCTCATTATTCCTCTCTTTTTTGTCTTTCCCTATCTTGGGATTTCTGTTCTGATTCAATTGTCATTTGATAGAGTATTTCCCCAAGTGTTTTCCTCAGATAAGTACCAGGGCAGAAGACTTCAAATACTTGCACTTCTGAAAATGTTTACTTTTGCCCTGACAAATGAATGATATCTTTCCTGGTTATTAATATTTGAACCTTAGTGTTCTTCCCTCAGGACTCTACCAATGTTGTTTTGGTGTTTTAACTTCTAGAGTTGCTGATAAAAAGTTTGAAGATAAATGATTTTCTTTCCATCGCAAATAATCTGTTCTTTGGGTCTCAAACTTTAAATTTGTCTTTTCTCTTTGAAGTCAGAAATTTCACCAACATCTCTCTGCCTGGGATTCAAGAAGCCTATTACCTCCATTTGTTTCTTTTTCTACCCCCAGACTCCTGTTATTTTCATGTAATGACTTCTAGATCTGTACTCTAAATTTATTTACCATCTCTGGGTAATTCTGCTCTACATTGTGAGGTATTTCTTGAGCTTCCAGATTTGATTTGAGAAATTTCATTGTCATATTTTCAGGTGTTTAATATTTCAAACATGTATCAGATTTATTAAATTACATTTTTATTTTAGGAGGGGGTGTTTAGTTGGTTGGTTGGTTGGTTGGTTGGTTTTGGACCATCTCACTGCTTCCCCTTAAAAGTTTTGTTTTTTTATCTCACCCCCCCACACACACACACACCAAGTCATCTCTAATCTTTTTCCAACATGGTTAAGAGTAAATAACACAATCATTTGGAAGTTTGGCTTGTTCTTCCTCCATCAAGGTACTAAGTCCCCTTCAATGAATTATTACTTTTCTCTCCTGCTAATGGCTACATCCTCTTAGCATTTGCAGAGACCAGGTCATGGAGGTCTCTCCAGTGGTAAACTGGTGGACAAGGAAAGGAATATTATTTTCTGCTCTTGAAGTCAGGCCATAAACAGCCAGCAAATAATAACTTCTTTGCTGAGGCAGAGTGTAGAAGCTTGTCTGTTGCCAGACCTCCATAAAGGCAAACTTCCTAAAGTGTTGTACCAAATCAGCCCACCTCTGTAGTATTCTTCCAAATTTCTAACAAATCAGAAAGGTCCTACGGACACCACATAAGATGAGCAGGCAGATGTGGATGCTCTTCTTTGAGGATATCCATTGGATTCTGTCAGTAAGGCTTCAAGGGATCACACAATGATGATGGTCTTTGAGTCAAACAATGAGGATAAAGAAATCTACCTCCCTGCCTCTGGTTTCTTGGTTCTTTCTTGTTTCCAAGGCAAATGAGGTCCTATAAAATGCCCTTCCCTAGATAACCTGGCCTAAGACAGCCCCCAGGCTTCACCAAGGGGCCCACTCAGGCTGCTCTAATGTCCTGAAAAAGAAATTCAAAAGAAGTCAGGGATCTGTGCTTAAGCTGCCATCTATCAGAATTCCTCCATTTCTTTACATAAAAATAAATAAACAGCTTTCCCTAAAAATTAAGCTACAGTAACTCTTCTCTAGTAACTCTTCTCATTAACTGAAAGCTACAATAAAAATAGTTAACTATTTCAACTATTTTCACACATATTTGCAAAAAAAGGCAAAATGTATATGTGAGACAAAGAGTTCTAGGCACACCTATGGATGTACAAGCTTCTTTCAAAAGCTCTCAGGTCAACAGGTTGGAAATCAATGCTCCACCACTGGTCTACCCCATTTAGACTACTATTATTTATAGGCTAAAATTGGCCTTGAGTCTCCGTGTATATTTGCTCACATAATTCTTCCTGCCCTCTGCCTACAAAGCTGTTTCTCTGCCATCTGTTTTAGTTCTACCCTTCCTCTTATGTAGGGTCGTCACATCTAAAGTAACCCAGCCCCATAAACCTCTCTCCCTTAACCGCTTTTCTATTTTAAAGCTTCATGGAATTATATTTTATATGTGTATGTGTTTTCTGCCTCCCCCACTAAATTATAAGCTCTGTGAGATAGCTTTGATTTGTTGTTTTTTATTTGGTTTTAACAATTTAAAAAAAAAATTTATACAGTTGTAGATGGACAGCATGCCTTTACTTAATTTATTTTTTAATGTGGTACTGAGGATCAAACCCAGTACATTCCTCACACATGCTAGGCAAGTGCTCTGCCACTGAGCTACAGCCCCAGCCCTTGTTTTAACAAATTTTAATGCCTACAGGTAAGTCTGACTTAGAACCCAACAAATCTAGCCTTACATCCAACAAAATCACAATTTTTTTTTATATCCACATGGTCTCAATAGGCATTTGAGTTTGTAATTCTTGCTTAATGCATGTCTAAGTCTCATTTCCTAGGTGTTCCGTCCTTGGTAATCTTTCTGTCTCCCTGTTCTGTGTCACCACCAACCATTCATTATGCAAGCTAAAAATCTGGTATCATCTATGATTTATTCTCTTTCAGCTATTATGAGGCTCTCCTCTAATTTTGGGGGCATATGTCATATATTTGTGACATGAAGAAATGAAATAAAGATGAAAAATGAGCTTATATTCTAACCACACTTTTGCCTGCATCTTTTCTCCTGCTTAGATCTCCAGATAGACAGATCTCCAGATAGATAGATAGATAGATAGATACATAGATACATACATACATACATACATCTTCCTTGATATAGACTGAATTCGCCTCTTTTCAGGTCAGGGTGCTGCACATCAATCCCATAATCATCCTTAGACTCTACCTACTCTGCCTTTCCTTCCGGTCTACTTCATGACATTATCATACCCCTCATTTACTGATTAATCCTTTAATCAAAACCATGCTACAAAATCTCCAGATAACTTCTGAGTCCCAATGCCCTAACCCAACTCCTGGGCTCAAATGCCACAGGTCTGCCTGCAGGTGCCTCTGAGATCACAAGCTGAGAAGATGATGTGCAGGCTGACTGCAGTAAAAATAAGTATGTAATTAATGCTTTAGGGTTTTGAAACATATTCTATGTGACTATATTTATCACCTAAAAATATATGAAAGCTATTTCAGTAACATCAAGTTTTTGTTTGTGAAGTGCCACAATTTTGTCAAAAAGTTCAACAACAGATAATTCCTTTTGATCTAAAAATGCTTTGGTAATGCTATTTTTAAGTGTTCTAATTAATGTGATTAAAAGTAGTTTGACTTTATAAATCATTACTGGTCCTAAATTCTGTAACACTAGACAAAGAATGAGATAAATACCTTTGTTACATAGTAGATACAACAAGCTATCATGTGCTGTATACTTTCAAAACTCGAAATATTTTTCTTCAAGTGGACAACATTCAGAACTCCTTGCAAAACCACTAAGCACTTTATCAAGATCTAAAAAACATAAGCACAATGATTTTTGTGTTAAAATATCATCCTTACCCATTACACAATTTCATATTCAAATCATGAGTCTTAAGCCATAAAATTTTGTTACCAATAATTATTTACTATTTATTATGCATAAAAGAATGTGTATATATTCAATTTTCAGATGAGCCAATTACCTAAAATAACTTGAAAGATAGTGGAGAGTACAGAATAGGCATGCAAGTAACTATAAAACAAAGCATATTTTGACAAGTATTATAGAAGGTAAAGGCTGAGTGTCACGTGTATGTAAGAAACTAATGATCACATTCAGGCTTAGGAGGACCTTAAAAAACCATATAGAGGATTATGTGGTATATTAAATATTATACAGTGATTCCAGGAGCTTGAAATGCAGTTTTCTTGAGAATTAAAACCATTCATGCCCCCCCAAAATCAATTGATATTGATGTTTACTTCCTATTCTCCTTGTTTCATATTATACAATCTTGAATTTGATCAAGAGCTAGATGATTAAGTTTAGCTTTCAATAGTGCTACACACTTCTGAACAATGTTAGCATCAGAAAAGTAGAGCTGAGATGGCAGCCATCTATTCATCATTCAGATTATTCCAAAGGACAAATTAATACATGGGTACTAGTTCTTTTGAAGCATATTAATTGCTTTCAGCTACTATTCCAATGGCAAGTATTTTTAACTTTTTAAATTCCTACTCTCCATGATCACCCTCTGCCACCACACCACTCCATATCCCCAAATTATGCTAACACCCTTGTGGTTTCCCCCACAGCTTCTATAATTAGTATATAATAATAATAATAATAATAATAATAATAATAATAATATACACTCACACATCATCATACACAGAAGGAAGGTTGTTATTATTTTACAAAATGGGATTTATGCACACTTTTCTGAACTCTGCATGACTCCTCCAACTCTGTACTGTGAACAGTCACTCCAAGTCTCCAGAGACAATGCTTAGGCATTGCTGCTAATGTGCATCACTTCATTTATTCAGCCCTTTCCCAGAATCTCACATTGTACACTTTTACAGCTGATGTTTAATATCTGGCACTTGTCACTTGTCCTTGTACCTGACTTTTTTTTTTTTTTGCCATGACCAAGAATACCCCAGCAAATACCCAGGTACCAACTCTAAGTAGCAACTTCATGAGCACCAGCTTTGAGGCAATGCCCACAGAGGATGAGGCACCACCCTCCAGGACACAGTGCATACTCAAATCAATGACCACTGTGTGCACTGTGTCCCCAGTAGGTAGATCATGTGGATCCAGGCACAAGGGGTGGAACAAGGCAGAGCAATTTGCCAACTAGGAATTTTATCCTAGGGGATAAAGAACATATGATAATATTGCTTTGTCAGATAAATATATTTTTTATTTTATTAAAATTTTATTCTATGAGATAAATTATTAGTAGAAGAATTACAGTCAGGTATATTTGTTTTTAATTTTGTTTAAAATTGATTTAATTTAATTAAAATTAAAGTTGCTTTATCAAAAACCAAAAGCTTATAATAATTCACATTTCCCTCATCAATGAATGAGAATGCCTTTATCATATATTTTCACCAGTAGGAGTTACAGATCTTATTATATTGTTAATTTAATATGCACTACTAAGAATATTCACAGTTTGAGCTTCTTTTCATGTTTCCCAGCCACTTGGATTTGCTCTCTTAAGAACTGCCTATTCGTATCATATGCCCAATTTTTTATTAGGAATTTGTCAGTTACCCTTAATCAGCTTTGGATATCTGTTTCCCAAATCTATAGGTTTTCTACAATCTTTTTATGGTCCCTTTTGTCACACATGTTTCTTGTTGTTTCTAGAAATTCAGTTAGAAAGGCCCTCTACCCCACAAACCCTAGACTGCACATGATCACCTCTTGGGATTTTTTCCCCTAAGTATTTTTGCTTTATTTTGCATAGAAGTCTTTAGTACATCTAGACTTTCTTAAAAGTCTAAATTTATGCTTAAAAGCATAAATAGAAGTCAAACTCCATTTTCATTCAAATGAATATTTAGATGTTTCATTGCCATTTATTAAAACGTCCATTCTCTTCCCATTGAATAGGAATGCCAACTTAACCAGTAAACTTGCAAAAAGAACTTCCAGCTTTAGATAAAATCACAGGCCCAGCCAACACCTTAATTTCAGACTGATGAGATCAGAAACATACAGCCCAGCTAAACTGTATTCATTCTCCCTGCCCACAGAAACAATGAGAGAGTATTCGGATGTCTTTTTAAGTCACTAGGTTGATGGTTATTTGCTCAGAAGCACATTCAACTAACATAATTCCCTCTGCTAGATCTCATCAATCCTTTGTCCTCCTCCATTACCACATATGCTTCTAAGGTTATTCACAATATTTTCCCTTTGATGATGGTTTTAATCACATGCTTTGGATGTATACTATTGTTTCTAAAATTAGAAGAACATGAAAATTGAATAAATAACTTTAAAAACTAAGAAAAGTTTATTGCCAATATTTAACTACAGATAGCAAAGCTGAATATTTTCAGAGAAACACATGTTATGTCCCTATTTATGTTTGCCCAGACATAATTTATTAGAATGTTTTTCAGTTAACTGCTGAAATTTTATAATACTTTTTCTTGACCTATTTGTACTTATAGGAGACACACGGCTTTTCTTTTCCAAAATGAGTTGCCTATATAAAATTATCCTTATATAGGATTGGGAGGATACCCTTACCTGTACAACAGGTACCAAAACAATATTGTGATATATTATAGGAGCAAGGAGGCCATAACACTGAGTCACAGCTTGAAGTACATAACTGGAATCATTCAAAAAGATGCTAAGTTCCAATGCCACTAATATTCTCTCACATTCAGTCAGTCTAGCAACCTGTAAAGAAAAGGGCTTTGTTACTCAAACTGAGCTTGAAGTGCTTAACTATTTTCTTAAAGAGGAAGGGTAAGAAATGTGATCCTTGTGGCTTATAACCAGTAACATGAAGAAAATCTAAATTCAGAAACAATTCTAATTCTCCAAGAACACTACATGTAAATAATACAATCTTATCTCAAACTTCAGAATTTTTTTGTAAAACAATACAAGTACCACTAATAACAAAAAGGAACCAAACATTTTGTATTGGTGCGATAAAATCTTGGCTATATTTTAATATTAGAAAAAATCTAGCTTTCAAAACCATAAATTATAACAAATAATAATGAAAATATTACATCTCTATAACATTGTCCCAACTTGATAAACAAGATTTCAATTTCCCTTTTTGATTTGTGAGAAAATGGTAAATTTTTAGTAAAGCAAACTAATCTTCATTATACTTCTGCTACTTATGCTTTTACTACTTAAATTAAAATGATAGTAAACTATGCAATTAGCATTTTAAGATTATTGTAACTTAAAAAGAATAGGAATCCTTCCTTCTCCTTTCCTTTCCTGGGGAAAGATTTCATTATTTTCCTGCATATACATAATACATTATGTACAAAGGAAGCTGTATGATTGGTAGCCAAAAATTTCCATACAACTAGTTTTTGCTAGAATGGTAGTTTAGCATTCTGGAATTCACTGAAGCACTGTAAAATTCTCTTTATTTTCAGACTGGATATGATGAAAGAAGAAACAGAAAGCAATGTGTTAGGTACAAGTTAATGGTTGTGAGTAATTGGACTCTACAGGATAGTGAACTTGTCTTCAGCAAAAGGTCATGTTTTTTTTTTAACTCTCACATCACCAGAAACAAGCACACACTCATGGAACAATTTACTAGGTAACTAATTACAAGAGGAAATAGAGGTACAAAAAAAAACTAAAAAAATAAACAAACAACCCAGATGGCAAAAACATCTATAGTTAAGGTTGGTTTAAAGAAAAGGGAGGGCTGGGGTTGTGACTCAGTGGTAGAGCACTTGCCTAGCACATGTGAGGCACTGGGTTTGATCCTCAGCACTGCATATAAATAAATGAATGAAATAAAAGTCTATCAACATCTAAAAAAAATAAAATAAATTTTAAAAAGGGCCAGAACAGAGACAACTTCAGACTAGAATTTTAAAAATTAATGTAGGATCATTAGTAAAAGTAAGAGCATTTCAGGGTTGCAGATGTATGTAGAGCAATGATCATAACACCCCTGAAAAATCTATCATAGGAGATAAGTTGAAATCCTGCCTCTGCAAAAGGAATGCAATATTATAATTAAAGAGAATATGGCATTGATTGATATATGACAGCATGAAACTATGTCCAAGTTTTATTATAAAAAGTATTTGAAAAGAAAGTTGCAGAACAGCAAGTTGATCAAATCCTATTTTTTGTAAATAATAGGTTTATCCATGCATATTTTTTAAAAATTCAAGAAACCACATGAAATGAAATCATAGTATTCTTACAAGTGGTAGAATTACACTGAGTTTCACTTTACACATTATACAGTTTTGAATTATGAAATACATACTACTTTTGTACACAGAGGAAAAGAAACATGATAAACTGAAAAGAAGAGAAAAAAAACATAAACTCGGGTCCATAAAAACTTATGTGGAAAAATCAGATTAAAGTGACACACCCATACAAGGGTGTCTCATTACATTCACAAGACAGGACACACAATCCCACACTTTTAGTCACTTTAACTCACTTACTTGCTGAGCAGGGAAAACCTCACTGCCTTTGATATTATCACAGAAAAGATTTTCTTCTTTAATTTTAATGTCACTTGTGACAAAGATATTTCTAAGAAAAAGGTATAAAAGGATTGAAGAAGTCTCTGCCAAAATATCTGAATATAATCTGCAGAAGAAATAAATGATGTTACAGGTAGAAATATAAAATGATCTATTTAGCACAAGAACTTGCCTTTTTTATTTTTTTTATTGTTGGTTGTTCAAAACATTACATAGTTCTTGATATATCATATTTCACACTTTGATTCAAGTGGGTTATGAACTCCCATTTTTACCCCGTATACAGATTGCAGAATCACATCAGTTACACTTCCATTGATTTACATATTGACATACTCATGTCTGTTGTATTCTGCTGCCTTTCCTATCCTCTACTATCCCCCCGAACTTGCCTTTTTAGATTCATTTGTTCTCTATATCAACACAATGATCCCACCAGCAACAAACATGCATGGAGTAGCTATTCTTCTACAGCTGCTTAAATTAAAATTAAAAACTATCCTTAACAACAAGTTCACAACTAAGAGAATTAAGCTGTGGAAATATTACACCACAGCTACATAAAAATGACTATTAGCAAAGTTTTCTGATTTTTTTTAATATACACAGTTATTTTCTATCAGTCTAACACAATTACTGTAGGTAAGGTTAGAAAACAGGGTCATTGATAGCAAACTCAGTTATGGTTAAAGACAGAGAATCTTAATAAGTCTGAGTTTATATCTAATTCTCTTTTCTAAATTACAGTCAACAGTGCCAACCACTGGTAAAGCAGTGAAATCTGCAGTTTTCCTTCTTTGTTTTCAGTATTCTTCTATCGACCTTAGGATTTGTTAGTAACAAAGCTCCTCTCTTAAGCTTTGGGTCCATCGACTCTCTATACTCCCATCCCCTCAAAATAGGAAGGGATCCAACATTAGTTAATTCATACATGAAGATGATCCCCACCATGTTGAACTCTAGAACTTGACTTTGCCTAGAGAACTTCAGTTCCCTTGTCCTTGCAACTTGAACTAAACCATCTCATCATCCTCATGATGAAATTCAGAAACTTATCAGTGCAATTGGTCCCACCTATCTCTTCCTGGCTCCATTTTCTTCTTTCTCCAGCTCAGACTATGTGCAGTCTTTTCAAGAGTGACCTTTCTAGCACCTTAAGTTCAGCTACCCCTTGATTTCACCCAATAATCAATTTGCCTGCTGTCACTCAAAGAGGTGTCACTGCCCACTTTTTCTATCCCTGCCACAAGTCAATTATTTATTCACTTTTTTTTTTTTTTTTTTTTTTTTTGCTCATTCTTTCATTCTCTGAAAGCCTATGATATACAAGACACTGTTCTGGGCCTTGGGGTATAAAGATGAATCAAACAGGCCCTTAATCATTAAAGAGCTGGGCTTCACTACAAATTCATGGCACATTAGCACTTCTTAGCAACTCTTCCATTTATTCCAATTGTGTCTTTGTTCACATTCTACAGCCCCTGCTGCACATCCCAGGTGCTCTTCTATCCTGCAGGCTCTGCCACTACAGTGCCACTACAGTGCATTTATTTGTATCTTCATTTTCTCCCTTTTTATGGGCTCCCTACCCTCCACATTCCAAAATTATTCCCTTAAGTCTGTCTTTCCTCTCAAGCTTCTGCCTACTTCCCTCTTGTCTTCACCACCCAACTCCACATAAGTGGCCTTATCTTGTTGTGATTTTTCATTTTCATTTATTCCTTAGCCAATTAACAAATGGTCTCTGGCCCATCATGCTACAGATATGGCTCTCTTGACTCCACCAGTGGCCTCCTAATGGCCAACTCTAAATGCCTCTTGTTAGTCTTCATCCTAGTCAACCTCTCTGGACCATTTTTTTGAGCCTGACCTCGAATCAGCATCTGATATGACGGGCCAGTCCCTCTGGTGATGCTCTCATTTCCCTTGGCAACACATTTTCCTGAACTTTAATTCCCTGGGCAGCTCCCTTTCAATATTCTCCCTTGATTCCATCTCTTGTTTCTGCTCCTTAAATGTAAGCAGTACCCACAGTTGGAGCCTACCTTCTATCTTTTCTGCTAAACAGTCATTCGTGGGGAGATATTTTTCTCATTTTGAATGAGATCATTTCAATGATGATCTCCATGGACAATTTTCAAATCTCTACCTCTAGCCTTGACTACCTCTTGAGGTGTCAACACTAAACAAATACATCCACTGGCATCTCGTATTCACAAAGTGATCTTTCTGGAAAACCAAACTCAAAACATCCCCAAATTCATTATTTTCCTCTAAACATTTGTTCTACCTCTCACATCCCCTTAGTAAATGGCTTCCCAGTGCCTTGACACTAAAAATTTTGCTCCAGGAACCCAGTAACATAAAACCTAAGCCCTGTGTCTTTCTCCTCTAAAATACCTTCAAGGCCTTCCCCATGGTACCCAGCACCCTTGTTCATGTTAAATAAGACTATATTTGTGTAATTGAAATTAATTATATTTTTAATGTAAATAAGCATTATCGATTGTTTCAACCATCATTTGCATTTTTTATCTCATTGAAGTAAAAGATTTTTTCTTCTTATTAAAGAAATCTCAGGCATTAACAAAAAGATGAGAGAGAGTCTGGGTTTTAAATTTGCTGGTAAGACAACCTGAAATTATACTAATGCTTATTTTTGAGACTACTCTTAAATTTTATTCCTTTAAGGAAAAAAGACAATAAAGCCAAGTCAAAAGACAGCCTGCCATATTATATGGCTTCCACCAGACTATTTATATTTGCTGATGTTCTAATCCTGGGAGCCTCTTCAAGCAAAGGAAAAGCCTTCAGATTACAATAGTCCACCCATCAGACCCTCACCTTCAGCCCAATCTGACCTTGACCTGTTATGAAAGTCTTCAGGGAGTATTTGTGTTTTCTGGCATAACTGATACTACTCCAATTAGCATTTGATATTTTTATTCCATAACCTTCATCCACGTGCTTTCATGTAATTTTTTTGTTTATGGGGTGTGTGTGTGTGTGTGTGTGTGTGAGAGAGAAAGAGAGAGAGAGAGAGGGAGATTCTAGCGAGGAAGTTTCTAGCAAGGACTCAAGATCCTGGAATGTATGCCCTTATTATAATTCTGATTAGAAATATTTTACACGGACTATCTTAACAAGAAATTGAAAATAAATTAATTCAAAGCTTCAGTAAGCAAATTAATATCTTAAAATAATATTTTAATTACCTTCTCTGTGTAATAGTCATTACATTTCTCAAACAAATAGAGGATTGTTCATCCTGGAGTGGTGAGGCAACAAAATAATCCCAAACTGGTGAGAAAACTTTCTTAGCCAACTCATAGTTATCAACCTGATAGGCAACCTACAACACAAAGCACATTGTCTCATGCAATATTTTTATTTAAGAAATGCATATTTTAGAAAAGAAGTCTCCTAAGTTCTTATTGCATGTTAATTTCATCTATAGTTATTCACATTTGCTGTTCTGTTCAGCAGTGCCATAGTGAGGGAACACTGGGCACTGGCAAGGGAGACAGACACATTTTGAAATCTCTTTTATTTCCAAATTGCATGGAAATTTGAAACTCTGTAAGGATGTTTCGAATCCTCATAAGCAAAACAAAGATCACTCCTGAGCCAAATTAATTTCATTTTCATCTATCTCGGCAGTGCACTCCATTTATTATAGATACTGTTATAATGAACAATCTGTTCCAAGAGAAACAATCAGATTTCCCGAACCCAATATATGAAATATACTTCATTCTTTTCTGCTTCTGACTGACACTTTCAGAGCTTTTGTGCACAAAGAATTCAACACTGAAAAGAGTAAAGAATAAAATAGAAATGCTTTCCAAGAAGTCGTGATACCTTTTAAGTTTAACAAATTTAACATTAGACAAAATAAATTATTTTATTGGTGAAGCCTAGAGGCTCAGAAGAAAAAAAGATAATCATCAACTTACCTATTTCTTTTAGTATGATATATTTCTTTAAGGATATTTCTACAAAGTATTCTCCTTAAATATATGTGTAAAAGTACAAAATCTTACCAAATGATTTATGTGCTGCTTCAATCCTTTATGGAAACAGGTAAGAGACAAAGTATAAATAAATTCATTGAAGTAAGCATCTAAATGACTCATTACTAGAATATGTTCCACTTAAGGACCAGAACTTTCCTAATCTGTCAAATGGTTACTCATATAATCAACCAGCCAATATCTTTTATGAAGTTTCTTTCTGAGCTAAGCACTGAATGAGTAGATTCCTCACAGCTCAGGAACGGTTTCATAGTCTATGAAACTGGAATCAGGTAAAAGACTTAAATCACATGAAATCATAGAAAGACTACAAAGGATATCGTAAGTGTTGTGGAGGCTTTAGAAAAGCAGAAGACTCCAAGGAGCAGGCAGAGATAAGATTTAGACTATCACAGCTTAGACAGAATCCGTGAGGAATCTGTATTGGAAATGACCACAGAGTATTTAAGAGAAACTGGAAGGATAGATCAGACTTTAAAGAAAAAATGGGCAATATGATGGACAAGTTAAAAACAGGACATGATTTCTACCAAAAAGCCCTGAAGCCAAGACAGAACATTCTCAAAAGTCAAATCTGGTCTAAGTGTATGTACTGTTTCATTGACTCCTCCTTACAGCTCTATGAATTGGACTCTATTACCATATCTATTTTGTAGATGAGGAAATTGGGAAACTGAGAAGTTGAATATTTGTACAAAGCCTGAATGTTGGTAAAAGTAGAGAAACCAAGTCTTAGAGGGGCAAATGAGTCACTTCTTGAGGTTGCATCTATCAGATAAGAGTTGGACTAAGTAGTCACTAACATACCATCTAATTATAGGATTTACCATGGAAAAGAATAGAAGATGGTATGTAGGAAGGTTGTTGAGTTAATAATTACCTCTCTTCCCTCAGTACCTCATAAACAAATAAATAAATAGAGGTTAAATTTTAAAATAATAATAATAACAATATCTGTTCAATTAATGAACATTGCCAAACCAGAAAAGATGCCATGGTAAAAACTAAGGTTTATAAATTCTGGATGCTTTGTGGGGTTTTAATAGAGTTTCATGATACAAGTATGTTCATGGATGGTTAACCTGGTAGTGAGGTGCAGAATAAATCTGGAGAGGGGGTGTGAAATTAAATGGAGCAAGCACTACTAAAGAGTAATACAATAATTAAGTTTGTAGCTACCTCCTCTTGACACTCTTGACACATAACTTTCAGCTGGCTTCCAGAACTCCACACTCCTAGTTTTCCTTTCATTTCAAAGGCCACAATCCTTTTCAGTTGCTTTGTCTAGTTCCTCCTCTTTTCCCCACCCTCCTTGTGTTGATACCTCCCAGGGCTCATTCAGTCTTTGCACTTCTCTTCTCTTTTCCTCTTCTGACTCATTCCTTAGTGATGTCATCTAGTCTTTTTAATTCTCACATAACTATCCTCAAATCCTTCTCCTGCTCAGATCTCTCTCCTAAACTCCAGATTCATACAATTTATCCTCAGCATGCCCCAAACTAAACTTCTGATCCCCCACTGCCCAAAATCTATACCATTCACAACTTTCTCCAACTCTGTTGATATCAACTCTATCCCTCCCATTAGTCAGCTATTATCTTAGAGTCATCTTTTATTTTTCTCTTTATATTTTTTTCCATCAGGAACTCTGGTTAACCCGTTTTCCAAAACATACTTAGGATCTGACCACTTCTCACCCATCGACTACTGTCACACTGGCCAAGCCACCTACATCTCTCATTGAATTACAGCAAGAGATAGTGTTTCCCCTTCACCCTTTATGGTCTATTCCCAATTCAGCAGCTATGGTGAACCTTTAAGAAGTCATATTATGCCACATCACTACTCAAAACCATCCAATGACTGCCTATTTCAGTAAAAGTAAAAGCCAAGGTCCTCATAATGTTGCCCACACACCTCTGATCTTTCCGACCAATCTCCAGCCATTTTGGCCTCCTTGCTTTATTAGACACAACAGTACACTTCTGAAAATCTAGGGACTTTTGCTCCATTCCTTTTGTAGAACCACTGCTTCCAAGTCTCTGCTCAAGTCTCAACATCCTTGATCATCCTATTTAATATTTCAACCTACCTTCCATTCTTCCACTTCACATTTCCAAATCCCCCTACCATACTCTACTTATTTTTTCCCAAAGTATTTATCATCTTCTGACATACTAGATAATCTTCTTACTGACTGTGTTAGTTATTTACTACCTAGCTCTTACCATTACATTTTTCTCACCTTGCTGAGAACAGCAGTACTCAAATATGATCCCTGGACCATCAGCATATCACCTAGATCTTGTTAGAAATGCAAAATCCTCAGGCCCCAATCCAAACCTAGTAAATCATGAACTCTGATGGGGGAACCCAGAAACCTGTTTAAACAGCATTCCAGATCATTTGGTTGAACAGTCAAGTTTTGGAATCACGAACCTGTAATCAAGTTTGGAGAGTAAGCACTCAACAAATATTGTGTCAATTTTTAAAGTCCTTTCCTGATAGTTTCTATCTCCCCATAAAGGGGGACATTCAGCAACTTCACTATACTGTAACATGGTTTACTGGCTCAGAGTGAGTGCCTGACTCAAGCTGAGCATCTCATAGGCCCCTGCAAGGCCAAATGGACCTGCAAGCAAAGTTTGGTTCTGATACCAAGGCCAATATATTCTAACAGCCAGGTGAATTTGAGAGAAAGTTTACCACTTACACAGGGACTCTTGGGAAGAGGTGAGTAGGCATTAGCAGGTATGGACTGGCTTGGGCAGAGCAAAGAGAGTGGTTGGGCCTTTAGAGGGGCTAGGAGTAGGACTTGGGAAGACCATGCTGGCTGGCAGTTTAAACTTCCCTGGCACTGGAGGAGAAGGTGAGAGATCATAGGCTCCCTTATCAAACTATCCAGATGGAGTACTAAGGGAAAAGAGAGGGATAAGGTTAAAAATAAGCCAGTGGGTAAATATCAGAAATGAGGTTAGACACTTCATTACATGGAAGGACCAATTAGACTATTTCCCAGGAATGTGGAATTAAGATTACAGGAGCCAGCTAGTTGATCTCTAAAGCTGAAATGGAAGGAAATACAAAAATTCAGGAACCGCCATTTTTCCTCCAAAGATAAAGTATTAAAGAGAGCCAATTTCCAGAAAAGAGTAAAAAGAATGCAGATATACAGAGAGAACCAAAAGTAAAAGACCTAGAGCTGGCTGGACCACAGAGCCTTCCCACTACCTCGATGCATAACCCTAGGTAAGACTGGTCCCTTACCTACAATCAGGATCTTAGCTGAAATCATAAGTCACAATTATCTAAACAAGGGTTACTGATGTGGCAAGGAGATGGGTAAAAACCACATTTCATAGAAAGGAGAGATGACATCTAGCATAGTACCTGGCATAAAATAGACACTGAATAATTAACCAACAAACAGATGAGCAGAGAGAATGATAATACTTAGAGAATAAGAGACAAAAGAACTGAAATTTATTAAATAGGAGATGATTATCTTTTTACCCATTATTCTACTATTTTCAAGTTTAAAGTTATCGTCCAAAGGCAGACCTTTGTTAATCAAAGAGTTCTAATAAATTCATCTATAAAGTGGGCAAAATGTATGAACTCCATTTCCCTTGTTCCTGTCACTACCATGACTGCTGACAAAGCCTTCATGTCACATCATCAAACTCTCACCAGTACTGATCAGGAAGACCTGCTAACCAGCACCAGCCCAGGTAGCACAGAATAAAAGAAAAACCATAGGGAAAGAGGTACAGAGAGTAGTGGTGAGGGGAAGGAGCCAAACAGTAGACAGGGAGCAGAAAGAGGGTCACTTAAAAATCGACGGCAAAGATGAAGGCTCTGAAAGAACTGGCACATGTTAGATGTCCGATATTTGACTTCCTGAAACCTGAACAGAGTCGTAGAAAAACATGAGCTGGTTCAAGTGTCAGGCTGACCATCTGCTGCCTGAGCAACTTTGGGAAAGCACCTTACCCTCCCTGAAATATCCTTTCTAGAACACAGTGGGATCAGCAAAGAAAAAGGATTAAATTTATCTCAGTTTCCTCAACTATAAAGTGAAAGCAATCACATCACTTCACAGACTTACTGTAATGAATGAAATAATAAATTTTTAAGTTTTATTTTTTTCTAATTAACAAGTGTATATATTTATAGGATAGAATATGATGCTTTGTTTAACAAACATATACATGGTAGAATGATCAAATGTCTATCACCTCAAATATTTATCATTTCTTCGTGGTGAGGACATTAAAATTTTCTCTTTTAGCTCTTCTGAAGTACACAGTATCTTATTATTAGCCTTAGTCACTGTATTGTGCAAGAGCATTAAAACTTACTCCTATTTGAGAAAAATAAGAAATGTTTTATAAAGGGGGAGTGAGGATCCCATGAACATAGAAGGGAGAATAGTAGAGGGAGGGGGAATGGAAAAGGGGAGGAACAGAATGAAATGACCAAATGATGCTGTGCACAGATATGACTATATCACAATGAATTCAACTTTTAGGTATAGCACCAATTAAAGAATAAATTAATGGAAAGAAGACTAACAAAGTAAAAGAAATGGACTAGGAAAAGGAGCGGGAAGAGGGAAGATAGGTAGTGCTAGGGATTGAAATGCAGCAAATTATATTACATGAATTTATGAATAAGTCAAAATGAACCCCACAATTATGTATAACTATAATGCACTAATAAAAGCATTAAAAATAATAAAAATTAAGATCACTAGTGGGGGAGGACTTATTTCTAACTGTAACTATACTATACTCATTGACCCTGTCTCCCCTTTCTCTGACTACTCCAAACGCTTGGCTCTGATAACTACTTCCATTCTACTCTCTCCTTCTATGAGCTCAATGATTTTATATTTCATATATAAGTGAGATCATATATTTTTTTATCCTCTTATGACTAGCTTATGGTTTGTTTCACTTACAGTCCTCTAGGTCCATCCACAGAATTTCCTGGTTTTTAAGCCTGAACAGTTTTTCACTGTCTGTGTTATCATCAGAGAAATGCAAATTAAAACCACAATGAGATTTCACCTCACACCTGTTAGACTGACTATTATCAAAAAGATGAAAGATATCGAGTGTTGGCAAGGACGTGGAAAAAAAGGAAACCTTTATAACACTGTTTGTGGTATTGTAAATTAGTAGAGTCATTTGGAAAACACTATGGAAGGTCCTCAGAAAACTAAAATTAAATAAACAGTCCTAATACTGAACACAGAAGGGAGAATAATACTAATACTGAACAGATACCCAAAGAAACTAAAATCAGTATGCCAAAAAGATGTCTGCATTCCCATGTTCACAATGGCCAAGATATGGAATCTACCTAAGTGTTCATCAACAACAAATGGAATAATGAATTTTAAAATGCCATTTCCTTATCTCAAAAAGCCATTGTTTCCCCTCACTATTTGATTTATAGTTCAATAGTTTATCCATTTTACAAACAGGAAAAACAGGATGAAATAATTTGCCTAAAATCATAATCTCTAAAGTCAAGACTAGAATACTTTCCACAGATTTCTAGTTTTCAATATAAAATATAATATTTTCACATCATCTAGCCATTCTCTACTTAAAGAAGAAAAATAAAAAGAAATGATGCCAAAAAGAGAAGAGAAATATTCACACAAAGAACCTAATTCAAAAAATTTCCTAAAAAAAATTTCAGGTAGACTAAATTACTAGCTTCTGTGTTAATGGAAAACCTGTCATAGATAAACCTTGACTTTATTAATGTTTATAGGATAATGTCGAATAAAAGTACAAACTAAAATTTCAAAAGTTAAATTAATCATAGGCATCTAGTAAAATTTCTCTGCATTTTACTTCAAAATATTTATGATAATATGTTTTAAAGAAGAGAACTGTCCTGAAACTAAAAACTAACCACTTTGATGAAAATTAGATTGCCCTTCTAACAGAAAGGCATGTGAAGCTAGAGTTTAAAAGCTTAAACTTAAGTTATAAATTAAGGTGGTTTAATAAGTGAGAAAGTTTTGCTTCAGCCACTTAACATTATGAGAGAGGATGCCCATAAACTGTCGTGAATGAACTATAGAACTGCAAATATAGTATCAATAAAGAAACACAGGTCATTACTTCATGACACTTCTCATTATCCCAGCAGTATAGCTTGGACTTTTATTAACTTTCAATGAGAGTTCTGCCAAATGGAGCCCAAGAGTCAAACCACTCCCTGGAGAAAAATTAGGCCTTGATGAAATATTCAGTTCCTCACAATAACTCCATCACTGCAAATTAGGGGACATATTAAATTCCAAAGAAATCAAAATACCAGAAAACCATGAGCCAATATGACATGCTAAACCAATGGTAGACAATTCCTAGCAATTTCCTCAATTTAATTTTCTGTGAAAAATATGATAATATAAAATGCCAGTGAGATCTAAGCTTATCGCACTAATCAACTATTAGGAGGAAAAATGTCACCATAGAATATGATAAAATTTTAGAATAGCCATCAGCTCTACAGCCAACAATAGGCTTAAAATTAGAGGCTTGAGACCTAGGTCAATGAGTCACTCTAGTGTGCTTTTCACTGGTGACATGTTTTAAGTCAGCTTTGCATTGCAGTGACCAAAATACCTGACAAGAACAACTTAGAAGAGGAAAAGTTTATTTTGGGCTCACAGTGTCAGAGGTTCAATGCATGGTCTTCTGACTCCATTGCTCTAGGCCTAAGGTGAAGCAGAGCATCCTGGTGGAAGAGTGTCACAGAGGAAAGCTGCTCAGATCATGACCAAAAAAAAAAAAAAGCAGAAAGAGGGAGAGAAAGCAAGAGAGGATCCAGGGACAACATATAGTACCCAATGGCATGCCCCTAGTGACCTACTTCCTCCAGCCTCCCCCACCTGCCTGTAGTTACCACCCTGAAGCCCACTCAAATTATTAATCCATCAAATGTATTAATCTACTAATGAGGTTACAGCTCTCATAATCTCATTATTTCACCTCTGAACATTTCTGCATTGCCTAACAAATGAGCTTCTGGGGGGACAACTTACATCCAAACCACAATATCAGACAACAGTTACTTCAGCAAAAACATTAATTTATAAGTATATCCATAACTAAAAACAAGAATGGAATTTATTCAGTGTTTACTGTATGATAAATTCTATAGTTAAACATATAAGATACATATAATATGCATTTATTATTGATACATTATGATACTTTAAAATGATATTCATTTATATATGATATTCATTTAATACTTATAATGCCTCTGAGAGGTACTATGATTATTCCCACTTCACAGATGATAACTACTTGCTTAGTATCACATGGTTATTGTGAGGAGCTGTTATTGGAATTCAGGTCTGTCTGCCTTTATTGATTTAGAAAATTCTCTTTTATGAATTTGTCCTAAGAAAGTAATCATGGATGCAAGTAAAGGTTGATATTCAATGATATGTATCAAAACTTTTTAATAATAGTAAAAACCTGAAAATATCTAAATGTTCAGCCACAATTACTAAATAAACTATGAGACATCTATAAGATTCAATACCATGGAGTTATTTAAAAATATTCTTGAAGAATATTCTCAAGGAATGAAAAAGTGTCAATTATATATGAAATGAAAATATCAGGTTGTAAAATAACATGCATCCTATGATTTAAATTGCATATTATACATAAATTCATATACTTGTGCATATACATGTGCACTTATATATTTATATATATAAATATATAAGTGCACATGTAGATAATAGATAGATGGACAGGTAAATTGACACCTCAAAATGAAAGGATGTCTCTGGATCAGGGTTTCTCAACCCTGGCATTACTCACATTTTGTGCTGGATAATGTATGCTATGGAAGGCTGTCTCCTGCATTGTAGGCTGCTGAGCATCCCCAGCCTCTAGATGCCAGTAGCATCCCACTAGGTTGTGGCAACCCAAAATGTCTCCAGACATTGACAAAATTGCCCCAAAGTCAGAGCTGTCACTCTGGATAATAACAGATAATATATATTTTCCTATACATTCATCTCAGTATTTTCCAACATTTCTAAAATTATTATGTATTACATTTGCAAGCCAGGGGGAAAATGTTATTGTAAAGAAGTAAACTCGCTAATAGGAAAAAGAATGATTCATATTTTATATGACTAACCTGCAATCATGGAAAATATGAATTAGAGGAGCTTTAGAATATCTGCTGTGATTTTTCTTCCATCATAAATTACTTAGTAAGTACTTAACAGAGAAACCATAGTGGGAAAAAAAAAACTTAGCAGAAATCTCTTCTACCTGTGTCAGGTACATCCGAGCAGTAACAGCAGAAAGAGGTGGATAAACCAAAATTGGTTTAGTTGTCTCCCCAATAGCATCCCCAACAAGCTTCCCATTAGAAGAATAAGCAGCAACCGCAAATATATATTTTTCATTAGTTTCCAAACCTTTCACTTCAAAAATGCTTTTACCATCAGCTGGAATCTATTAACAAAAACATATTTCAAGTTATACATGGAAAATCAAAATACTGTGACTTTTAAAATGTAATTAGGTCAAACTTATAAATAAAAAAAAACATTTTTTCACTGTTGGATTTTAGTTATGATCCGAGTTGAAATTAGAATAAATTCATTGAAATAATGACTTCACATGGGGAAAAAAAACTATTGTCATTAGTGAGACTTTGGTAAGATTTCTTGACATTTAATACAACATACCGCTTCTCCTGAATTTGGGAGATGGTTGTTATTGAGCCTCACTTTCCCATAGCTTCCTTGTGCTTTACAACCCAAAATGCAGTACCAGGCCACCTGCCAAGGAGACAGATAAGCCCATCACTTGCAGTCTGTTTAAAAGACATTTAACTTCTTTTATCTCAATGTAAGCAAAAGGAATACTTTTATAAATAAAAATGTAACTATTCAAATTTTAAAATATGACATAGCCTTATGAATATTCTTAGGTTCAATCTTATGAAAGTAAAGACAAATTTAGGGCTAGCTTAGCTGGGATAATAAAGACTAAAATATTATAATAATAATTATTATTATTAATGACATTATTTTAACTGACATTAATTACACAGTTCCTATGTGCTAAGCATCACTAGGAAATTGACACATACTTTCTAATATTCATAGCATCCCTATGAGATGGCATGACTATTGCCATAAAAATGGGAATGTGTTAAATAATTTTGTCCTAGATCAGATAGTAGCAGAAGGTGACCCCAAAGATAACTTAATCTTGATGGACCTGAGTTATGAACTAATGAAAAAAAAATATCAACACTGAAATGATTTGCATATTTTATATAACAACATATGACAAAAAAGCAAGTTAAAAAAATAATCAAGTTACCCAATTAGTGTATTCAAAATAAAATGTAAATATATATATATATGAAAAAATCTGGAAGAAAATGCTCCTAAATAAAGATAGTGGTGGAGTTTGAGTAACTTTTTTCATGACCTTACTTTGATAATTTTTAAATACAGTGCTAAACCAAACACAAAGTACAAATCACAGACACAACCAAATTTAAACTTGATTAAATAGTTAGACTATGGCCCTTCTGCCAAGATGCTGAGATAATCGGAGTACATTATTGGAATGAACTATGTTCTCACTGCAGAGAAAAAGGGAACAAGTTGACACCTGAAAGAGTGATATTATGAATAAGACATACTGTTGCGGGTCATTTGGGTACTACTGTAGCCTTCCCTTTTTCCCAGAAGTAATTTCTAAACTGCAGGGAAGCTGGAAAGAAGGGAAAATATAATTGTCTCTAAAAAATAAAAAACAAATACCTTTGACACCCTATGTCTGCTTCTCCTTCCTCCAAGTCAAAAGAAAAATCCTAAGAAGGGAGTTGGGGGTAGGGGGAACAGGGAGTCTAATCTATACAGTGGGTCCCAATTCTGTGTACCAGAATTACTTCTTTAAAAACAAACAAACAAAAAAAAAAAAAAACCAGTTTGTACAGAATCAACTGTTTTTTAAATTGCAGATATCCAAGTCTGCCTGGCTTCAGTGAATTAGAATTTCCGTTACAATTGTCTGACCCCTTGTGCTTTAAAGGAAATTTCTCAGGTGATGATATATACAACTAATTAAAGAGCACTATTCAAAGGCAGGAGAACTGTAAGGAAGAAAGTACACTGAAGGAACCCGGAAGATGGAGGTCAGGAGAAAAAAAGTCAGATGAATCTCACCAGAAAATTGGAATAGACTTCCCTTGATTTCCCATGCAAAAGACCACCACTTTTAATAGGGTTTTTTTTTAAAAAAAAAAAAAAAAGAAAGAAAGAAAGAAAAGAAAAGAAAGAAAGACTCTGTTATATGACTTAAACAGTTATTGTTCTAAGTTATACCATGTAAAACAGAATCTGCAGGATAAAACTCTCTCTAAAAGCATTTTTACAAGCAGATTTTATGTTTTTATTTTGTTCCACTGATGGAAACACCTTAGTTTGTGTAACTCTAAGAAGAATGTATAATTAGAATCTACATCAGAATAGAGACATCATGAACCAATCACTAACTTTGGAAGGAAGATTTCATAAATAATATAAATGGCATTAGCATTTTTAACTATAAAAACAGATTTTAATGAAATGAATGTCTGAACATGAGGTTTAGATAAGACAAAAGATGGCTGAATCTGCACACCAGCAGACTTATCCAGGCCCACGGCACCACCTAGTGCTGATGAGCAGGCAATTGTAGGTGATCTTGCGAGGAACAGCTCTCCTGATCTGTCCTTTACATCAACTTCACATAAAGGGTCAACTGACAAATACAGGCACTGCAGGCTAAATATGGGACTCTTGTATCTTCCTACTTCCAAGCATTGTAAAACAAACTAGCCGCTAGTTTAAAATATGCAACAAATAAGATTTTGGTTACATAAGCCAAGATACTTGAAAACAAAAGTAAACCATCCATTCTTCATTCTGTACTTATTTTCCCAAATCAGTGAAGTTCTACTCTTCCACAGATTATCAAAAATATCCAAGTTGAACTTTAAAACTGCTAGCAATAAAAGTAATGCATTTAAAAAAACAAAAAACAAACAAACAAAAAAAAAAGTAATGCATTTATTATGGCACAATTAGATATAAAATGAATGTTACTTTTAGACCCACAATCAAATATCACTATGAGTGCTACTTTTAGTTCTACAATCCCAAAACACTATTATTTTTAATTTACCACTAGTACCTCAAAGAATGAAACAGCACTTCATCCATGTTTAACTTTATACTTCAATTACCTCACACAGAATTTGACAGATTTTAGACAAATCTAAACAGAATGTCATGAAGATTATCACAAACTAATGTCATCAATTGTTAGGAGCCACAGCAAAAATATTGATACAGGCACCTTTGGATTTTATTGACTGCCAGCCAGCAATTCACATTCATATGGTATTTGGACTCATGCTGTCTAGCTGGGCCCATTTTCAGGACTCAGGTTACTCATGTCACTCTTGTAATGGGAGAGTTCCCATTGGTTGAGAAAGGATGGTAGGAGGGTGTTCCGGGGGAAGGGGAAACCCCCCCCCCCCCCTCAGGTAGAACACACACGTGGCGGACCCACCTGTTAGGGGACGCACACGGCCTCTCTCTAAATAAAACTTTGTCTCAGTTTGACTGGCTTGTGTTTTTGTGCCCAACCGGGTTGCAAGATTGCAAGCCCGTGTGCACTGACAGCTCAGCAGGGGATCGCTCAGCAGGGGTGCCGCAGGCAGTGCTCGGCAGCAGGAGCGGGACTCAGCCGGCCCGGGGCCGGGCAGTTTGCGGCAATCAATCACAACTCCACTAATTGCTTTGATAAACTTTATTATATATGTTCAACAAAAGTAGTGGAGAGACATCAGTTGATATGACAAAACCATTTTATATTATCTCATTTTATTTTCACAGAAAACACTTTGCAAAGGAAAAATATTTTCAGAAAATGTATTTCACCTCCCTAAAGTCATATTGATAGTAAGAAGGGAAGCCAGAATTTTCAACCTAAATCTATTTAACTTCAAAGTTTTGCATACAAAACATGCTAACAAGAATCAGAGGTAAAGCTCTATTTTTGCATACATCATCAAAGAACATGTTGTTAATCATCCAAAAGAAAAAAATGCAAAATTTTAAATATAAATTAAGTGGAACCAAATTCTTGTTAGAATTTCAAGTTTTAGTCACATTTAGGCCAAGTTCCAAGACACCAGGGATGGGAGAGAAGACTCATCCTAGAAAATACATGAAGATTTATGATTTATGACATGGCTGAAATTGTTACTTGTTTACATTAAATGAATCCACATTTACTTGGAAGAACTTTGGGCAGATTCACCATCTCAAAATTTCTACACTCTGCTGCCTCATCTCCACTGCTGACTGTGAAAATAACTTCTACTTCTACTCTCTTCAAATGTCTGATTCTACTTAAGAAAAGGACTTCATCTTGAGCATATAACCGTATCATGGTGACAAAGATACCTAGAGAGAATTGCTTCTTTATTGTTTCTCTTTACCATATATTTGGAGACAGCATGGGTATATAGAACACATGAACCTTAGAAGCATATATATCTTAATCATTGGATGATTTTTGCATAATTAGAAAATGACTACTAAGTTAGGCTAAGCATGATCACCAATACCATCAATAGAATAAAAGGGAAATGTCATTAAAAATACTCTATGTAAGACATACTAATCCAGAGTTCAGTGCCTATAAATAAGACAAATTGGGTCCTAAAAACAATAATAGTATGAATCATTATAATCATAAAAGTATTTATGTTGCTTTTCATGAGGCAGAGATCATAATGGGCACCATACCTTAACATCAGAAATAAATGGAGTAGGTTTCAGTGTCACAGAACAATGTGTTCGGGATAACAGAAGAGGGGGAGGAGGGATCCTGGTCTTCTTTCTTTTTAAGCCTTCCAAACATTTCTGATATGAATATAGGGCATTTTGTTCTGCTTCAACTTTCTCAATTAAAGAATATGCTTCCTATAATGAAGTGTGGAAACAGGAAAACACATTTCAAGAGATTGAACCTCCTTTATATTTGCAGAAGACTGGTTACATTAAACAACATTATCTCTCTATATGCAATCATTTTATATACATATACATATAATTATGCAGAATTAGAAAATGGTTACTAAATAATGCTAAACATGACCACCATATGTCTAAATGTATTATCATAAGTTAATATGAGGCATTTATTTTTAAATCAAACCCTGAATATCACAATCATATTTCCCCAAAGCATATTTATACATCTAAATGTATTATCATAAGTTAATATGAGGCATTTTATTTTAAAATCAAACTCTGAATATCACAATCATATTTCATTATGCTTAAGAAGTTCATAACACAATCATATACATTTATACTGACTAATGCACTTTGAGGTATGACTCTTAGGTAATGAAACTATTGAAACATGAAGTTTGTGATGTGAACATTAAGAGTTTCCTAGATACCAGAAAAATGAAGAAAAAATAGACAAAAATACTTATTCTGTAAACCTGAAAGAAAAGCAATCACTTTTTTCAAAGGTTATACACAGATAACATATAAAACAAAAGAGAACATAAAAATAAGATCTAAATAATACTTCAAAGGTAAGGTTAAAAAGATTCATCAGTGATATTTAAATTTCCTAATAATACTTAGTACATCAGAACTCCTAAGCTAATAGTTAAAATAATTTATAATGAATAATATTTTAGTCTTGATAGTCCCAGGTAAACTTGCTCTACTAGTTTTTACTTTTCTAAGATATTTAAACATTTTTAACAATAATTACTGATTTTTTATAAACATGATAAACTAGGAAAGTATTCTCTCTAGAATCATTAAAATATTAATTTAGTTAATGTCAAAATATCATAAAAGTCCAAATAAAGCACTCTTGGTGCAAATAGTGAAACACTAAAAGAATTATCAATAAAATTAAGAAGGACACTATTCCCATTTTATTCTAGAAGTTCTATCCAATTTAACAAAACACAAAAGAAGAGACCCTAGAAATGAGAAGGCAGTATGTCTGTCTATCAAATTTGAAGTATATTTCACTCTGATACAAAAACCTGTGCTGTTTCCTCTACAGCAGACATGTTGAGTTAAAATTTTCCAATTGGAAATCTTAACCTCAAACTCAAAAGAATGGATGAGACTAGAGATAGGATTTGGGTGTGCTTCAAGCAAAGGAAAACAAAAGATATTCTATTTTGAGCATTTTGTTAATATGTCTTCAATTGCATCACAGGCTATAAAGATCAGGTAGCATAACAGGTAAAATCAGATTAAGGAAAAATTATGCAACTACAGGGAAGGAGATCAATACCTTGAAAATCTGGAGACACGTCCTTTCTCTGGATTATGTTTGGAGCCTAGAAAATAAACCAGCATTGCTGGCCCACATGCCCTGATGTTATCTCACCCTGCTTTCAACCCCATCTCAATTTACTGGTTACCTGCCCTGGGGTACCCACATATTATCCCAAAATTGTGTTAGGGAGCTCCTGCTCCAGTGAGCCAGCTATACATGATCATCTTCCAACTTGACTCTAGCATCTTCTTTCTATGCCTATGAGCCCCAAAAGGATCAAAACCTGCTTATGTTCTCTGTCATGGGCTGTCACACAGACATTTCTCAGACTGGCTATTGATCAGTATCATCACTAGAATTAAAAATTTTAAGATGGTTTATTTCTAACTCAAAATTAAAATCTCCAGGGTAGGGCTTGAGCATTTGTCTGATTAACGGATGCCAAGGATACGTCTAATCAACCCCTGCTCTTCTTGCCCTTCAGTGACTCCTCCAGTACTTGATGCATAAATTACAAACCTTTCTATTGGCCTTTCATTCCAATCATGATCATATTTATTTTCTAGCCTTATCTCCTTTTCTTTCTGTTTCCTTCCCTCTCTCCTACCTCCCTCTCTATCAAACCTAACCTCTGAAGCCACAAAAGAAAAAACTTCACTCATCCACTGAGAACACTACACTTTTTCATGCTTCTGAGAAATTCCGTCTTCCTAGAGGTTCTTACAACTTCTTCTCTGCTTCAAGACCCACTTGAACATCATCTGACACTTCTAAGACAGCACCATGTACTTAGGTATTCCAAGTTCTTCGCTCTTTATTTTAGCAGATATTTACAATATGTAACTTGTATGTATGACTGTCCACAGCCTCTAAACAATAAGTGTCTTATTGGAAGAGGCACTGCTTTATTTACCTCTTTGGGTTCAATCAATGTGTTCTGAATGAAAAACATACTAAATTATAACAGAAGAGGAGATAGAAGAGATTATCTTTTTATGATGTATTTAAACTAGCATGATTAAAATGTTCTCATTGAGTCTTGATCCATTTTAACTTAAGACCTCCTACTCAGATTCCATGACCTGATTTGAAACAGGTTAGCAAAAAAGCATTAAATTTTTAATAAAAGGTCATGAAATAAAAGTTGAAAACACGGCCCTTGGTTTTGGTAAATTAGATAAATTCTATACTAGAACTCAAGACCAACCCTAATGCCAAGTAAAAATTAGAATTCAAAATTAGAGTCAAAAACTGACCTGTTAATTAGATTTCATTAGTAAGAAAATGATTGCGGATTTCTTAAGGGGATTCTCCAATTAGAAACAAGTAAGTAGCATGGGGAAGTGGGAATCAAGAAAAAAAAATTCCCTTGTAACCAGCTACCCTCAATTTTGAGACAGTGTCATCAATAAGGATATGAACGTTGTTTGCAACAACTAATGTATTATAATGGCAAAATCTAGATAACCATTCCCTCTTCAGAGACTAAGAAGTAGATTTCCATGGCATCACACAATGGAAAAGAACTCAAACCTCACTTTCCCTTGTCTAGCACAAATTGGGAAATTACAAGGGCTCACTAACTTGAAAGAAGAAATAATCCTTTTTTGTATCCAGAGAAAGGTTCATCCAAGGAACTTCAGTAGGAAGGGACTTCTACAACTCACAAGGGGAATAAGTTCTGAGTGTTCTTTCAATGATGATATGTGCTGCAGTGTGCCCTGCAAAAACAATCAGGTCCAAAGCATCTCTATCTGGATGTAAATTTCTCTGCCTACAGCTTCCATTAAAGAAAACAAGACCTGCCTCTCTTCACAAGCTACCCAGTGCTGACGAAGACAGGTTGACATTAAATACATTTGACACAAGCTTGACACCCACAGTGCAGCCAAACACTAATGGAAAGATGTAATGCAATCTTGAGGGCATGATTAAGACATATGTAAACAGCTATCACAGGACTGGAATGATAAAGTGCCCCATTTACTCCTATTGAGCAGACCTCCCTGAGGTATAGTGTGGTTTCTCAACATGATGATGTACATGGCAGAAGAAGAAGAAAAGTAGATTAAGTCATGTCCAAGAACCCTGGGAAGGAATATCGCTGAGATTAAAATAGGCAATTTATAAGATAAACCTAAGAGAAAACAAAGAAAGAAAAGTGTAGTCTCATAAAGAGAAATATCTAAAGCAACACATAATAGTTCAAAAAGAATGTTTCAGAGTGCTGAAAGTGAAAGTAGTAATAATAATAAAGGCTAACTTATTGACTGCTGACTCTGTACCAAAAGCTAAGCATTTTAAATGTAACATTTCATTGAATCTTCCCAAGAACCCCCACTTTACAGATAAAGGAATTAAATCAGAGCATCAATAATTTGACTTAGGTCACACAGCTAATCAGCAGCTGAAGCAGAACTCTATTCCAAGACTTTATACTCCTGTCTTGTCTCAAAACAAAGCTAAGTTTAAAAAAAATATGGAAAGGCAACCTAGATGAAGTTTCCCACGCAGGACCTTTAAAACACTTGAAAGAAAAACAAAAATACATAGCATGCTAAATAATGTGTAACTATGCTAACACATAAATATGCTAAAATATTCTGTCTGTAGTTGAAACCTGGGGGTCAAAACATGACCTCATAGGAGGAGAGGAGCCAGAATGAGAAAGACTTGGCTCTTTTATAAGGAAGATTTCAGCATGGTACAATTAAGAGGTGAGAAGATGTCTGAAATCATATATATATATTCTCCTCCTTCCCCCCCCCAAAAAAAATAGAATTGACTTAAATGCTACAAAATCGAAAAGAAATAACTAAATCCATTTGCTTCTAGCATAGTCAATAGAGTGATATTTAGGGGACACCAACATGTAAATTTGAAAAATATTAAGTCCGGGAGTTATGGGCTTCATCATTAGTTCAGGTTCCAAAATGGGACTACATAATTATATTGTGTAATTTGTATCAATTACAAAAATAATAATAATCATCTGCAAAACATAATAGCCCTTTGCTTAGAGTTGAGATGCTATTACTGGAATCTGGAAGTGTTAAACTCATCACAACTGCAGATTCATTTACATTCCAACAAATAGCTTTAGGAGAAAGCTAGATGCAACAATTGGGGGTTTTTGCAGCAGAAACAACAGGAGAATCGGGTCTGGACCAAAGCATTCCTGACAGGTAGAGGACCTACTGAACGTAGTCACTATGTGATCAGGACACACATATTGGGAAGAATGACTTGACAAAGTTTCATTCCCTAAACAAGACAAACAAACTTCTTTTCCTCGGTAATCATTTTCTACTGAGGTGTGCAAACTAAAGTTTTAGTCTTTTCATCCCAGTACTGAAGATCTGGACTCCTAGGACATGTCAATCATGTCAATCTGGCCCTACTGGCATCACTGGTCTTCCTCTTGAGGACTAGGGTTCCTCATTACAGAAAGTCCTCAAGGTAATGTTTGGATGCAGTACAGAAAACTAGAGAATGGAATGCTGCCCTGGAAACCTTAGCCCTTAGATTGAGGGACATTCCTGTCTCTTTCCATTGAGAAATTTCTTCTGTAAAGGTGCTAGAAGTCCGGCTGGTGGACTCTGGTGGACTGGGTGCAACAACAGAAGCCACAGGATGAAGCAGATAAAATGGACTTCCATAAGTCAAACAATGAAGACAGAAATATAGGAAACAATAAATCTCCAAATCAAGAAAAAAGCCAGTCATCTCATTTGGAAGGTTAATAAGTTATTACCAAAGGTTTGTCCCTCATTCATGGTAAAAAGTTGGTCCACTTTTAATTGATTTGAAATAAAACAGACACCTGATGGGATTATCTGGCCCACAAGGATAGGAAACTTTTGAAAAACTGAGACAAAGTATGAATTATTTAAGAATTCAGAAAGAGACCCGAGTTTTTTATACCTTTTTATGGTACCAGGTGACGCATCAATTACTGATTTGGGGACAATTTTATTACAAGAGCATGATAATGCAAAACATTCTGTAATATACCCAGCGAAAAATGAATGTCAAGGGAAAGAAGTTTATTTGTCTTCTTTAAAGAAAGAAAGTTTGGCAATTATTTGAGCCATAGCATCATTGTTTAGGAGAGTACCCTGAGGACTGATCATTAAGCCTTAACACTTGGATAAAACTGCCACTGAGGAGCAGAGGTGGCTACAGACGGTTACAGGACATTGAAATAAATATTCAGCATGCCTCCACTTGGTGAAAATCCTTGCAGAGGATCCCTCATAAAAAGCAGAACCTCTAAACACATCTCATGAGTCTATCCTAATAAGATACAATACTCACAATTTTTCTTAAGTTAAAATAGTTTCATTTAAGAAGCAGAAGGAAAAGATATGCCCTGGAAACTTGAGATTTCCCATCTCTCCAGGATGCCCCCAGCCTCAGTGAGAGGAAGGAGTGCATTATGGCAATATAAAAACAAGACTGAGTCATAAAAAAAAAGGAAGGGGAAAATCCCAGAGGTTTTACTCTCCTCGGGATCCAAGAGCCCAGGGATTGGTACTGGGAGAATTTCTAACAGAAAAATAAGGTTTATTTTCCATAGAAATAGAACTGAAGCATCAAAGTCCTCCAAGCATATGATCTTAGAAACACCTGCTGAAAAAAAAAAAAAGGATGGGAACATACCCCAGAAGATCATTGTCCCCTTGGCCTTGTCAGTTCGGACTACCCAATACTGCCAAAACTCTATCTTTCAAATGTTAGAAATTCAAATTTAAAGAAGCTCTTCCCTAATACTGCCAAGGACAGATTTCTCCCACCTTAAACAGTGGCAGCATCTGTTCATCTACAGCCCTTGGCCTGATGTAAAAGACTTGTCATGACTCATCTCTACTTTCTCTCTGGTCTCATATACATGATGAGCCTCTCCCCCACCTTCCTCCTACCCCTGCTGCTTCTAAGCCAGGTACTCTGAACAACCCGCAGAATGGCAAGTGCTCTCTGCCCTTGGTACCCTTGGGCCCTTTGGACACATTTTTCTCTCTGCCTGGAATATCCTTTCTGCTCTCCTCTTTCTCTGGCTACTTGGTATTCTTTCAGTCCTCAGCTTTATTTAATACCATGTCTTTCTATATTCACCTTTGTGTCACCTGTCTTTCAGGATTCAATGTCACCTGAGCTCTCCTGGAGGTTTCTTTCAACACCCCCACTGTTGAGTTAGGTACTCCCCTGAATTCTCCTAGCACTCCTGCAATTAAAGCTCCTATACAACGGACCCACAATCATCTATTTACTTATCTATATTTCCACATTCTGGATTTATCTATAAATAAATTTCAGGGACCACAAAGAGCAGGTGGGGACCAGAAAAGTGGGACCACAAAAAATAAGCAAATTCATCAATATTTGTTGAATAAATAAAGGATTTCTTGTTTGTTTTTATCTCTTGTACTCAGCAAAATACCAGACACATAGTGAACTTTCAATAAATATTTGCTCAATGAATCCCAGGCACTCAGAATTATTTGTTGGATGGATAAATTGATGGACAGATGACCGAAAGTATTACATAGAGACATCTTAAATTCCAATATTCTACTTGTTAATCTCAAACATTTACCCTTCCGGCTGTCTCACACCCTCATTTCCTAGCCCCTGATTTGTTCTCATAGAGATATCGAGTCTTTTGATATTTCCACAGTTACCTTGATGGTGTTACTTTGTTCCCCATTCAATCTGCACTCATTTCTTCTTTTCATACCATGAACATTTAATCCCTACCTTCATTCAAAAAAAAATCCTGCAGAAGTCTTCGCTGTCATAAACATTCTGATTCACTTCTACTAAAACACCACTTCAGGATAATGTCATATCTCTGTGAGTATGGGGCTCTTGCTCTCCAACCTCAGCAAGAACTTCGTGATGCTGGACAGTCCTTTTTCTTGGTGGGAGCTCATCTATTCTTCCCCACTCTCCAATCATCTTCACACTCCCCATTCCAACTGCCCCACCACCTCTATTTCTGGCAGATACCTACGCCTCCTACTTTATCAAATTAATGTGATAAGAAAGCATCAACTTGGGCTGAGGTTGTGGCTCAGTGTAGAGTACTCACCTGGCATATGCAAGGAACTGGGTTCAATCCTCAGCACCACATAAAAAATGAATAAATAAAGGTATTGTGTCCATCTACAACTAAAAGTATTTAAAAAAAAAGAAAGCATCAACCAACTCCCTACTTCATGCCTACAAACTTTTTATATCTGTCAGTTGCTCCTTCCCTGCTGTATCAAAGCATGAGGGGTTTGCCCTGCAGCCCACCCTCAACTGAAGATGGTCCCCTTTATCTGTGCTTTCAATCTCATTCTCTTCCCTCTCCTGTAGGACTTTACCTCATACATTAACTTCATATGTTAACTTTTCATATCTTCAATTTCTCTCTTTGTTCTGGCTTTTCATCATTAGCATAGTAATATACTAATTTTTTCTCTTAAACCCCTCCTAACTCTGTATCCCCCTCCTAGCTTTAGCTTTTCTTTCCTTCCCTTATCAGCAAGTTACTTGTAGCATGACTCTCTGTCTTCTTCCTATGACATTCACATTTGGATTTTAAATATCCAAAGGTCCATGTGTTAAAAGCTTGGTCCCCAGCCCATGGTGCTGCTGGGAGGTAGCGGAACCTTTAGTAGACATGGCTTAGTAACGGGAAGTCAGGTCGTGGCCCTCAAAGGGGATTTTGGGATCCTGGCCTCTCCTTGCTCTTGCTTCCCAGCTACCATGAAGTGAACAGGTTGTTTCTGCGATACACTACCATCATGTTGTACTGCCTCGACACAGGCCCAAATGCAACTGGGCCAAATGACCATGAACCAAAATAAACTTTTCCTCCTTTCAAGTTGTTTATCTCAGGCACTTTGTCACAGCAATGGAAAAGCTAAGTAACACAGCCAGTGCAAACTTTTACAGATCATACATAGAGGCAAAATAACTTGAAATGTGATTGTCATCAGGAAATTAAACTAATATCAACATTTAATAAACCTGCAAGAAGACAGAAGAATTTCCAGGCCAGAGTGAAACACAATTAAAGGAATCAACAAGTGTCAGACACATTTTAGTATGCACAAGGCCCTGGTTTAATTGCCAGCACTCAAAAAAATAAATAAACAGCAACAACAAACAGTATCAATAAGAAATGAGAGGATCTATTGTTATGTATATCTAAAAAGAACAAACTTTTAAAAATTAAAAGACTGGAATGTAAATTTTCAGTATCCATCTGAGAGAGAAGGTACTTTAGCCAAAGGACTTTTCGCATTTTAATTCCATGGTAAGAAATGCACTAGGCTGGCACAGTGTTGTGTCAACATTGTAATTTCCCTCACTGTGACTCCTGATTTTATTTGGCTTCCCATACAGCTTGTTCCTATAGAAAGAGAATCTCGTATTTTAAGAAAGTTCAAGACAAGAGGAATAGAACAGTACCCCTGCTTAGAACAGACTACATATAGTTAATAATGGAATATAAGAGCAACAAATTTTTTTGGCAGGGGGGTACCAGGGATTGAACTCAGGGGCATGCAACCACTGAGCCACATCCCTAGCCCTGTTTTGTATTTTATTTAGAGACAGGGTCTCACTGAGTTGCTTGGTGCCTCACTGTTGCTGAGGTTAGCTTTGAACTCATGATTTTCCTGCCTCGGTCTCCCAAGCTGCTGGGATTACAGGTGTGTACCACCACGCCTGGCTGTCACAAATTATTTTTAAGAAAGAGAAATAAATGTAACATAAATTGTACATCAGTAATAAAGAAATGAAATATTATTACCATCAAAAATTTCTGTGAAGTTGTACAGGTTTCATCTTTCTCATATAATACAAGAGCTTTCTGCATTAAGTAAATTGCTTTGGATAGTTTGTTCTTCTTTATTTTATTCATTACACTTAATTCTGCAAAAGCAAACATTTTACCAAAGGGAAAGATGAAAATTATTATTCAAATTCTTCTGGAAATACAGGTTATCCCCATCTTAATTACCTGTAAAACAATCATCACTTCTGGATTGTTTTTGCTTTTCTGAACCTTTGGCAGAAATGTTTTTGCTCGCAGTTGGAATCTGCAAAACTGAAGAAGACCTTCATTACAACCAGATTTGTGTCCAAGACAGGAAATAGTTTTAAAACATTAAAGAGTAAGTATCTCTTCGTAAAATTATTGCTTCCTCTATTATATCTTTTTTAATCAATAGATAAAAAAATTAAATATATTTACTATGATACAGTTTTTTGTCAGATCATCTTTTATTTGCCACGGTATACCTCAGGACATAGAATTTCCAAATTGTAAAAGGATTTCATTTCTTTAACTTCACCTTAAATAAATCATTGAGAAGGTGAACTTTTATTCACTTTATCTTTTGCATAAAATATAGATAGCAAGTCCTGATACGAATCAGCCTTTCTAGAGAAACTGTTTTATCTTGGTCCCTGCAAGAGCTCCGAGTACCCAGGAAGACCAAATGCTGCTCAACTGAAACACAATTGGTTGCCAGTTTGTTAATCTTGGTGTATAACTGGGACTGACCATCATGGTGGTCCAGAAAAGAAAGGAACCCAGATGAGGGAGAAAAGGATGAAGCTATGCTATCCCAAGGAGATAGAAACCATTGGCTTGATTCTTGATTTTCATATCCAATCCTCAAGAGACCTGGTAATATCTTCTTTCTGTCTTTCTGTCCTTGGAAGGTATTTCTGGGTGCCTATAATGACCTTACAATAACTCCCTTTCATAGAGTTTTAATTATTTGTGCTAATTCATATGCATCACCCTGGGGTGGTGACTGATGAAAAGATGGCAAAAGACAGCATTAAAGAATATAAGGTTTCTTTAATGGCAAAGAATAAGGAAACTTACTTGCATGGGGATAGCAATGCAAAACAGAAAGTAATGCACCATTCTCTCAGTACCTCGGGTTTTATAAGTGCTAATTAAGCTCTCCTGATTATAATCTTTGGTGATAAGGAGAACAGGATTTTAAGAAAACTGAATGCCAGACTCAGATGTCATATTTAATAACATGGTCATATATCGGCAACCACTGTGAAGTTCTTGAATCAGAATGATATAAACAGTACTTAGGGAACATCAATCTGGCAGTAGCATACTTAAGTGAAGAAAGACAAGAGAAACAAAGTGCTAATCTGTGCTAAGGTGGTAGTTCAATAAAGCAGAGGAAAATTCAAGAAGCCCAGAGACATTGCAAAAATTAACGAGTAATTCCATTTAAAATTTAACTCAGTTCTACCATCAATATTTTTAAATGGTTTCTGATTTTTTTCTTAAAAAAATGGCTTTCAAAGACTTATGGACGACAGAGAATATACTATTTAGCCATAACTCCATGAGTAATAAGACCCAATTTCTGCACAAATGAAGATAATACTAAATGAGAATGGGGGCTTTTGTTGTTGTTGTTGTTGCTGCTGCTAGGGATTGAACCCAAGACCTTGTGCATGCAAAGCAAGCACTCTGAGCTATACCTCCAGTCCTAAGCTATATCTCCAGCCTGGGCTTGTTTCTTAAAGGAAACCTGACACAATGATTTTAGACATATTTTGAAATATATTTCCTAACTAAATTTTTTCAGCCCAAAGAATGTTCAAGATTATTATTTTAAGTAACCTCAATTATGTATTAGGCAAACATAATCAAGTTTTCAATTTTATGATGACACAGAGATATTTAACTATTATTTGTTTCTCTTAATACCCAGTAGGTCATATGGGAAACAGTTTTTAAAATCACATAAATGTTTAAAATAAGATGTGAAAGGAAGAAAAAAATAAAAGGATGAAAACAAGGATTTTGGTAGGCACAAAATAATTGTTTTCTTGACTGAATTTTTAAAAATGCTAATAATTTCCTATAACTCTAGGAAGTATAAGTATACTTTTTAAAGAAGTTAACTGATTTGATGTACAAAGTGCAAAGCAATGGAAAATACAGATATTAATCTGAGAAATGAGAAAATATAATCAAATTTATCTAGAAAACAAGAACTCAGTTACACATTTAACTGATTCTATAATTGAACTTGGCTGAAAAACTGATTTAGTTTAAGTTCTTTGCTTTGATGACTACTACCTTGCAATTGGTCGAGAAGTACAACAGCTATCCGGTGCTGAGCTTGAATTAGTTCAAGATGCAAATCCATTATGAAAGTATTTGCTGTGATTGGTTTGTAAGAATTTCCATCTACCTCTGGGGCATACTTTGGTCCAGCAAAGTTGAAGTAGAAATAAAAATAAATACAGTTATCAAAACATCCAAACAATAGCCATGTCCTATTATCACTCAAGTTATCATCTTACTCATAGCCATCAAATTCTGCTCACTTCTTAACCCCAAGCACGTGGCTCACATGCCAATAAATACGCTCCTAGAATTCATCAGAGTGATCTTCATCGACATATCCAAAGACTACTTGCTCTTCTTAATTTCTTCTGGGAACCGAGGAATATATTTCTGTCCCATGAAAGGAAAACTACCACATGCTTATTAAAACCTACTTGTAAGGAAGGTCAGTCCTCTTCCACCTTAAGTAAAACTTCAACCCAATATAAGATTTTTCCATTCCTACCTTGACATAGCAGTGGTCAATTACTGGTGATCCGCTTGGCAAAGTAGTTAAAACACAATTAAAATTCATCACACCAATTACTTTGTCAAGAAGTTCATAAGCAAAAAACAATTGTTCCACAGGACTTTTCTAAAATAATTTTACAAACAAAAAAGAGAGAAAACTTCAGCAAAAGTCATGTAAAATTTCTAAACTCTCTAACAATAATCAAAACCAAACAATAGAAAATTATTTAACAGAATTTAAATAGTCTAACATCAGCAATGCCATGTCCCTTTACTGAATGTCTTTATCTTAGACTGAATGTCAAGTAGTAGCAATGAACATGAAAATAAAAAAGATATTTTCATCATTTTTCCAAGCATAAGTTAAACTTTTCACAAATATGTATAACTTCTATTTGTTGTTTTCAATCTGATTTGTTGATTTTGAAACCTGTACAAAAATGCACAGGTAAATTTTAAAATAGGACTCACATACTTAGTTGTTTTCACATACTTAATTTGAAAACTCACATAGTTGTTTTCACATACTTAATTTGAAAAAATATATATATTATTTTTGAAATCTCAGAATCCCAGAACTAAACGTTTAGACATATAAGAGTCCCTCAAATCCAGCATCTAAGCCATGATTTTCAAAAAGTAAATATCCTTTAAATGTAACTATTCTCACAGAGAAACAAATATAGAGAATAATATAAAGAACAGGCAGCCTTATCTGAGTTTTCAAATTCTCCACATTTTTCCAAAATTTTTTTTAGAAAACAAAGCATAAACATATATGCATAAAATAGAAATGCCCTATATAACTGTCCACAAAGCTATTTCTCTTTTCTGCCTCTAGAGGTAGCCATTGACCATGAATTGGTTTTACCATCCTTTTTCGCATGCTTTTAAACTTTCTCCATGAATGTGTTCTTAACAATATGCAAAACTACTGTGCATAATTTTTAATTCTCTCTTATAAAATTCTGTAGACTGCTTTTTTCTCTCAACCATATGTTGTTGAAAGTTACTCAGGTCGGTGTATGTAATTCAGAGGGTCAGGTAGAGTTTGGTTGTGAACACAGAAGCACTCCAGGTATTTTAAGCAGAAGGATATTTAATGTGCAGAATTAGAGCTATCCATCACCACTGGAAGGCATGGGAGAGGAAGGATCAAGAAAGCTGCCAGTGACAATCTGACTTCATGCAATTCTCAAGGGTTCCTCAGAAGCCTCTGTGAATTTAAGACTCTGGGAGATAGCTGACAACAACCTCAAGCTTCTACTGCACTGAAAGCAGGTGAATTCCAAGGACTTGCTGGGTATTGCTGGTAAATTCACACCTCCCATCTGCCAATGCACAATGAGAACAATATCTATCTATCTCTATCTCTCTCTCTCTCTCTCTCTCTCTCTCTCTCTCTCTCTCTCTCCTCTTTTGCTTACAAATTCATTGAAAGACCAATAACCTAAAACACATGGAAATGAGATGCTGGGAATATAGTTCCAGGCTTCCCCGCTATAATTCAAAGGTTACTATAGAGGGGTCCACAATGATACCAAGCTGACTCTAATTCAAGGCCACTCTAGCCATTCATTCCTATAGCTACAATGAACTGGTGTTACCGTGAAGAGTATGCCACAATTTATTCCCTCATCTGATGAAGGACATTTAGATTGCTACTACTAAATATACTGCAATGTCTTGCATGTAGCTGTGCATAAAGACAAAATTAATACTTCCCTTATAGTCTTTATATCTTTTTTTCTGTTTTCTCTTTTATTCATCTAAAATTTCCAGGACATGTTGAACAGAAGAATGACAGATATCCTAATGTGGTTACATCGGTTTTAATTATTGTTAAATTAAAGGGACTGCCTTTAATGTTTTACTCTAGGCATGACATTCACTGAGGTCTGTGGATGACACTTTGTATAGGATAGGGAAGCCTTCTTCTATTCCTAACTGCCAAAAAGAGTCCTTTTTCAAAAGGATGGCTGTGGAATTTTGTCAAATGAAGCTGCACCTCTTCACCTAGTGATGTGGTCATATTTCTCTCCTTTAATCTGTTAATGTTAATATTGCATTATAGATCCTCCTGTGTCAAGTCATCCTTGCATTTCCTGGAATAAACACAATTTGACTGTATTTAACCATTCACAATATATATCTCCACTAAAGAATCACAAGCTTAGGGAGGTTCCGGAGTAATCCAAGTAGTATAAATTCAAACAGCAAACCTCCTGGAGGACAGACCCAAGATTATAAATCAATTAAGGAGAGAGATTTTCTCCCATGCACTTCTCAGGACCCAAATTAAGTAAACTCTCTGTATAAACAGACAGTTTTTTCTTTTTTTTTTTTTTTCTAACAGACCCTTTCCTAGAATGCAGTCTTATAGGTTCTAGCTTTATGTGAGGGTCTCAGTGCCAAGCCCATCAGTCAGGTGCCCAAGCCTCATCTCCTACCCCTGGACGGCCAGTAAACATCTCGGCTTCCTTAGCAGTATGCCCAGCAACCCACTGCAGCTCCCACTTCTGAGCTTACCGTTCTGGTTTTCAGCTCACTATTTCAGCTTTCAATTTTGGCCCCTAGCATTTACCTTACTTTCTTGTGAGCTCTGAAATGTGCCTAAGAGATATTCGTCCAATGTTGTCCAAAATTCTAGGTGTTTTCTAGCAGAAGGACTTTTAAGTCATCTAGGTTGATATTTGACCAGAAACAGACATCTCTAAGGATTCCTTTTTAAAACTGAAAAATTTCAAAGACCACACACACCCACATATCATCATTATCACGACTACTTCATTATCAACACAGCTAAAATTTAATTAAAATGTGCTTTACACAGACTAATCCTTTAATTGCCATAGCCCTATAAAATATACACTCTAGTTATCATAATCTTAAAATCCATTTGTTGAAGAAACAGATGCTGTGCATTCAATAAAACTATAAAATAGTTTCATGTTATATAATTGGGTACTGTTGGGACAGTACCCAATCTATTTTTTCACACTGTAACTTATACTTATGCAAGATATAGAACTTATTACCCTACAGACTCTGCTAGGTAAGCATATGGATTTTGGATTCTCCTTATGATAAATACTTAGTCTTGTTTCCCCACTTGGTTCCCCAAGGTGGGTCTGAGAATCCCACATTGAGATTTAGTGTACCACATGAGACATAAAAGAAACCATGATCAGCTACCATATACCAGATACTGGTTTCCACAATGTTACCAATATCTCCTTTAAACAAGATAACAACCCAATAGTAATAGGGACTATTAATAATTTTACAAATGAGGACATATTAACAGATTAAATCATTTATACAAGGTCATGTAGTCAATATCAGTCAAGATTCAACTCCAGGTCTAACACTCTTAGGTCACACCAATGAATCACTTCTACCACATCTACCATACTCCAGTAGAGCTAAGCAGGCTGTGCACTGCACAACTTTAGGACCTACCATTCAAACTGCTGTCATCACAGACTTATACTTTTATTTAGACAATTTCTTAGCAGATGGCAAGGAATAATCTTGAGAAGAGGATACGTGTTTCTAATTTAAATAATAATAGCAATAGTTCATTAATGGTCTGTTTCTTTGTTCTAAGAAACCCACTTCATTTAGAGGCTTTAACTGCCAGAACATTTCTATCTCAAGCCAAAATCTAGCACTTATGACTTCCACTAGGATTCCTATTCCTGCCCCAAGGAATAAATAGAGAGAATGAGAGTCAGCCTCAGAGAATAAGGGCCATTCCACAAAGTCACTGATTCTCAAACTCTAGCGTCCTTAAGAATCTACATAAGGAACTTTAAGAACTCCACATCCATAATTCTGGTGGAATGTGTCTGGAGTGAGAAGCAGGAAGCTGTATGCTTGGCGAGCACAAGAAGTGATCCCTAAAAAACCCTGTCAAACAGCTATGAGGTCTCCTCCACCTGCTATGCAGGACAGTCTCTTTCCAATTTGAGATTTCTCAAATCCAAGAGCAATATAGAATAAAGAACTGAAACTTAGAAGATGCACATTCATTTGAAAAAGTAAATTCAGAATGAACCCCTCCCCTTTTCTTCCTATATGTTCATAATGATAACTGGATTAGCACCTAATCCCTTAGGACTTTATGTACTGTAACAAGTATGGCAGAAATGTAGCTGAAACAACACTTTTTAAATGATCACTTGTTCTTATATTTCAAAGGGCTGCTACAAATAAAGGTGACAGGAGCAGGTAGTATATTATTAAAGACACTTAAAGTTATGTATTTCTATGCATTAGAAAAATAAATTATCCTGAAGACTTCTTTTTAATCAAGAGGCAATGCAGCACAGGGGCTAAATGCCGGGACTATGAGGGCAAAACATCTAAGTCAAATCTCCAACCCTTACCATGTGACTGAACAAGTTGGATGTGGTGAAAATGAACACCACTAGCACATGAATCTACTTGGGTGGATCTCAAAAAATACAATGCTGAGTAAAAAGCAAGCTGAACAGGAATACACACGGTATGACATTAATTACACAAATTTTAAAACAAGCAAACAATACTCCATACTGACTCAGAACACACACATAGGTAATAAAAGTGGTAAAATGCCTGAAATTTATAACCAGATATAAGTAGATATTCCACAATGAGAAAAGGGGTTTTATGCTCAAATAATGGAATACATGGTACTTTATATTTCTTTGGAAAAACACATTGCTCATAAACAAATCAATTCCTCTGAGAAATTTCCCAGCAAAGAATTCTACTGTGTTCAATCCAAAGCCACTCAAGGTCCATGATCATGGTATCATTTTCTGATACACAACACCAGCATCACACAGGACAGAGTTTGCTAATGTTCCAGATTTTGCCAATAAATAAGGGAATATAATGAATGTAGGTAGTGGGTATGGGAATAAGAATGATAGAAGAATGAATCAGATATTATTACCCTATGTGCATATATGATCACATGACCTCTGTAATCCTACATCGTCTACAACCTGAAGAATGAGAAGTTATACTCCATTTATGTATGTTGTGTCCAAATGCACTTACTGTCATGTATAAATAATTAGAACAAGTAAAAAATAAGTGAATATAGATGTAGATATATATCAGTCCCCAGAACCCCATTCAGATCTATAGGACAACACAATGCATGATGTACAGAAGTAATTCAAATACTGTAAGAAAAAGAATAATAAAGAAGAGGAATAGCTACTCATCCCCCACTCCTTTCTCCTCTTAAGTAATTGCTCACTGAGAACTTCCCAAGGGCCACAGCTATTCTAAGTGCACTGTGATCAGGTAATAACTCATTCTACCTGTCAAAGGCATTTGCTGAGTAGGCCATCCCCTCTCTATAAATCTATGAATCATAACACATTCAACTATAAATCTTTTTAAGATGTTTAACTAGCTTATGTTTTTAAATGATTGGATTTTTTCTAGAGTAAAAACAAAAGGTAGAAAAATGATCCTGTAATGCATACAGAAACCATAAATTCTCAAGTTTTAAACATTTAAAATTACTTCTACAACAAACTACTGTGATTTAGTTCTATTTAACTATATTCTCTACAATGTGTTGTAATACCTTTAATATTGGAAGAACTTCCTTGATTCTTTTTGGAGTCCCAGGGAATATCTTAATCTCTGTTTTTAAAGGTACATCTGGGAAAAAAAGAAAAGAAAGAATAAAACAAGGAAAAGAGAGAGGAGAGAGTAAGAGAGGAGAAGAAGAAACAAAGGGGAAGAAGGAAGGATCAGAGAAAAGGGGACATATAGCAAGAAATCGTAATCATAATAAATTCTATTAATTGCTTATCTTTTTAATTATAATGATCTTAGAAATGATTCAATACTTTAGAATATGACAGAATACTAATTTGCTCCTCTTGTGTGATTACATTTTTTTCTGTATATGAAGCCAGCTAAAAGTGTCTGGCAGAGCCAGGTGCAATGGTGCCCCTGTAATCCCAGCACTTGGGGCGGTGGGGACGTTTAAGGCAGGGATGACTTAAATCCATGAATTCGAGGCCAGCCTGGGCAACCCAGTGAGTTCTCATCTCAAAAAGAAAAAAAAAGTCTCATTGTAATACAATAAACTAAATAAGAATCTTGTTTATCAAGAAAACAATATCATGGTAGACATTGGTCTTCTTAAACCTACTATAAAGTCTAGTTTAAAATACTCAGAACAGAATAGTATAGAAGCCATATAAATTTAGACAAATATCAGAGAAGACTAGTTTGAATTAGAGGGATATGAATCATAAATATTTATATGACAATGTTGATTTTATAATTTTAAAATGTATTTAATAATTCAAACTAAACAATGTATTACTTAAAAATCTAATAGATGTCTTAAAGCAGACTATCGTAAGTAATATAGAAGAATGGCTTGTACTTTAAGTTCAATGTGCCAATAAGATGATGAGAATAACATTCTTAGAAAAATTATAAGAATTTATATATCTAGCCCACATTACATCAACATATTAGTTCCCAAATTTATAAAAAGGATTTCATGCTCCAAAATCTACTAGTTCTTTAGAGGTGAAACATTGTAACAAAGAATTAATACCTGAGATTATATTTTGCCCATTTAAAATTAACAGAATAAGATAATAGTCTTCTAAAAGTAACTAGTAAACAAAACAATTAAGTAAGAAATGGGTTTTTTAAGTATTTTTTAGTATTTCAGTTTTATCTCAGATGATAAACATCAATGAAGCACAAGGCTGACATGCCTAGTTTCCCCTAACACAAGTTATCCTGTGCTCTGATTTATGCTTGTCTATTTATATTTAAATGTGTATCAGTTAATAATCTCATCTTTCATTCATTCATTCATTCATTTTAAAAAACCCATTTCTTACTTAATTGTATTGTTTTGTTTACTTCTAATAATAGAGAATCTAGAAAACGTCTCCTTGCTGGAAATAAAAACTAGACAATATTTTTTTATCTGAAAACTAAGAAGACAAACTCAGGCAAGGATCCTGGAAAGGGATGAGGACCCAGATCCTCGCAGGGAGCCAGGGTAGAATGGCAGGAGAGCGGCCTTTCCCGCTGAGGCTTCTGGCCCTTCTGAAGAAGGAAGGTGCGAAGCTGAGGGGTGATTTGTCAGCCTTCAGAGGCTGAGGCAACAGGGAATTAGGACAGGAGAGAACAGAAAAGGAGACAAAATAGAGAAGGACATGATTCATTGCACTGATCTCATGAACTCCCCGCTTCAGGGAAGGTGGTGGGGGCCAAGAACATAACCACAACCCAACGATGCTCCCCCTTCAAGAAGCATTTGCTCCCTGGAGAAGTGGGAGAGGAGAACACAGGAAAGGGGATGAAAGGGAAGAGAGAAAGAAAATAAAGATTAAGATAGGAGGAAGAGGGGGATCCAACATGGCGGCCGGCGAGGAAGCAGCGACTCCAACGTCTCCACTTTAACGGGATATGAAAGACTCATCGAAACAGCTGCAGCCTAGCTACGGAGGAACTTCTAGCATAACTTCCTTAAGAGGAGAGCTGCCGTGAACTGGTAGGTTTACTCGAAGTGACAGGTTGCCCCAGAGAAGTGGATCTTGGAAGGCCACGCGGGCACAGAGGTCTAGTCCCCCAACCATCAGCCGCTCCGGCAGGCGGCTCCCCCTGGAGGCCTAGCTCTCGCCCTGGGAGATGCGGCCCCACCCGCCCGCTTCCTAACCAGGCGGCCACAGCTACTCAGCGATAAAGGTGCCCACATGGCGGGTGCAGAAGTTAAGTCCTGCAGACGCCAGCCACCTTTGCAACCCCCGGGAACCCTGAGTGGCTTGGCCCGCCCCGCCCGAACCGGCAGTCATCCGCCATACGGGCTCCCCCGGGAGGCCTAGCTCTCGCCCTGGGAGAAGCGGCCCCACCCGCCCGGTTTCTAACCAGGTGGCCTCAGCTACCTGGAGATAAAGGTGCCCCCGTGGCGGGTGCAGAAGTTAAGTCCTGCAGACGCCAGCCACCTTTGCAACCCGCGGGATCCCTGAGCGGCTTGGCCCGCCCCGCCCGAACCGGCAGTCCTCCGCCATACGGGCTCCCCCGGGAGGCCTAGCTCTCGCCCTGGGAAAAGCGGCCCCACCCGCCCGGTTCCTAACCAGGCAGCCACAGCTACTCGGCAATAAAGGTGCCCACGTGGCGGGTGCAGAAGTTAAGTCCTGCAGACGCCAGCCGCCTTTGCAACCCGCGGGAACCCTGAGCGGCTTGGCCCGCCCCGCCTGAACCGGCGGCGGGTGCAGAAGTTAAGTCCTGCAGACGCCAACCGCCTTTGCAACCAGCGGGATCCCTGAGCGGCTTGGCCCGCCCTGCCCGAACCGGCGGCGGGTGCAGAAGTTAAGTCCTGCAGACGCCAACCGCCTTTGCAACCAGCGGGATCCCTGAGCGGCTTGGCCCGCCCCGCCTGAACCGGCAGTCCTCCGCCATCCGGGCTCCCCCGGGAGGCCCAGCTCTCGCCCTGGGAGAAGCGGCCCCACCCGCCCGGGTCCCAACCACGCGACCGCAGCTACTCGGCGATAAAGGTGCCCCCGCAGCGGGTGCAGGAGTTAAGTCCTGCTGATACCAGCCGCGTTTGCAAGCCGCCGGCACCCAGTGCGGCTTGGCCCGCCCCGCCTGAACCGGCAGTCGGCCTCCACCATCCGGGCTCCCCCGGGAGGCCTAGCTCTCGCTCCGGGAGCAGCCCCCTGCAAGCTAGGCGAACCTTCGACCCATCGGGAGGTTAGGCCCAGCAACCTGCGGAGTGATAGAGGTGCCCCTCGTGCCTGCTGGGTAGGCGGACCTTTGACCGACCAGCAGAGCAGACCTAGGGCCTGCCAGCGTGGTAGACGGATCACACCAATTGGAGGAGGATCACAGCCACTACATGCCCTGCAAGGGTGATTATTCAACTATACAAGAGCAATATAAATAAATAGAGGGAAAATTTCAAAACACAACAGTTTCACCAAGCAGAAAGAAACGCCAGCAGTATGAAAAGACAAGGAAAGAAAGGACCACAGGCAATGCAGGTCAACTCAACTTTAGAAGAGGTAATAGGTGCAACAGATGGAATGTCAGATAGAGAGATCAGGATATACATGCTTCAGATGATCTGGAGTCTCAAGGAAGACATGAGACAGCAAAATCAGATAATGAAAGATCACATTGACAAACAAATCCAGGAAGTAAAAGATCAATTTCACAGGGAGATAGAGGAAATAAAAAACAAATAGAAATACTAGAAATGCAGGAAAAAATAAACCAACTTAAAAACTCAATTGAGAATACTACCAGCAGAGTAGATCACTTAGAAGAGAGAACATCAGACAATGAAGACAAAGTATTTCAACTGGAAAAGAACATAGACAGCTCAGCAAGTCTGCTAAGAAACCATGAACAGAACATCCAAGAAATATGGGACAATATCAAAAGACCAAATTTAAGAGTCATTGGGATACAGGAAGGCACAGAGCTCCAAACCAGAGGAATACACAGCCTATTCAATGAAATAATACGAGAAAACTTCCCAGACTTGAAGAATGAGACAGAATCCCAAATCCTAGAAGCCTACAGGACGCCGAATGTACAAAACCATAAGAGATCCACACCTAGACACATTATAGTGAAGATGTCCAACATACAGAATAAGGAAAGAATTTTAAAAGCTACAAGGGAAAGGAAGCAGATTACATTTAGGGGTAAACCAATCAGGATAACAGCTGATCTCTCAACACAGACTCTGAAAGCTAGAAGATCCTGGAATAACATATTTCAAACACTGAAAGAAAATGGGTTCCAACCAAGAATCGTGTATCCGGCAAAATTAAGCTTCAGGTTAGAAGATGAAATTAAAACCTTCCATGATAAACAAAAGTTAAAAGAATTCGCAGCTAGAAAACCATCTCTTCAAAAAATCCTTGGCAAAACATTGCAGGAAGAGGAAATGGAAAATAACATTGAAAACCAACAATGGGAGGTAGGACAGTAAAGGGGGGAAAGTAGTCAAAGAGGATAACAAATCAGGTTTAGTAACATCAACAAACAAATATGGATAGAAGTACAAACCATATCTCAATAATAACCCTAAATGTCAATGGCTTAAACTCACCAATTAAGAGACACAGGCTAGTAGAATGGATCACAAAACAAGACCCAACAATATGCTGTCTACAGGAGACGCATCTGATAGAAAAAGATATCCATAGACTGAAGGTGAAAGGTTGGGAAAAATCATACCACTCATATGGACAGCGGAAACAAGCAGGCGTGTCCATACTCATATCTAATAAAATAGATTTCAAGCCAAAGCTAATCAAAAGGGATAAAGAAGGACACTTCATACTGCTCAAGGGAACCATAAACCAACAAGACATAACAATCATAAATATATATGCCCCAAATAATGGTGCAGCGGTGTTCATCAAGCAAACTCTTCTCAAGTTCAAGAGTCTGATAGACCACCATACAATCATCATGGGAGACTTCAACACACCTCTCTCACCACTGGACAGATCTTCCAAACAAAAGTTAAACAAGGAAACTATAGAACTCAACAACACAATTAATAACCTAGACTTAATTGACATATATAGACTTTACCACCCAACATCAAGTAGTTACACTTTTTTTTCAGCAGCACATGGAACCTTCTCAAAAATAGACCATATATTATGTCACAGGGCAACTCTTAGACAATATAAAGGGGTAGAGATAATACCATGCATCTTATCTGATCATAATGGAATGAAACTGAAAATCAATGATAAAAGAAGAAAGGAAAAATCAAGCATCACTTGGAGAATGAACAACAGGTTGCTGAGTGACATATGGGTTATTGAAGACATCAAGGAGGAAATTAAAAAATTCCTAGAGTTAAATGAAAACACGGACACAACATATCGGAATCTATGGGACACATTGAAAGCAGTCCTAAGAGGAAAATTCATTGCTTGGAGTTCATTCCTCAAAAAAAGAAAAAACCAACAAATAAATGATCTCATACTTCATCTCAAAATCCTAGAAAAAGAGGAGCAAAACAACAGCAAAAGAAGTAGAAGGCAAGAAATAATCAAAATCAGAGCTGAAATTAATGAAATTGAAACAAAAGAAACAATTGAAAAAATTGACAAAACTAAAAGCTGGTTCTTTGAAAAAATAAATAAAACTGACAGACCCTTAGCCATGCTAACGAAGAGAAGAAGAGAGAGAACCCAGATTACTAGCATACGGGATGAAAAAGGCAATATCACAACAGACACTTCAGAAATACAGAAGATAATCAGAGACTATTTTGAAGCCTTATACTCCAATAAAATAGAAGATAGTGAAGGCATAGATAAATTCCTTAAGTCTTACGATCTGCCCAGATTGAACCAGGAGGATATAGACAACCTAAACAGACCAATAACAATAGAAGAAATAGAAGAAACCATCAAAAGACTACCAACTAAGAAAAGCCCAGGACCGGATGAGTATACAGCAGAGTTTTACAAAACCTTTAAAGAGGAACTAACACCAATACTTTTCAAGCTATTTCAGGAAATAGAAAAAGAGGGAGAACTTCCAAATTCATTCTACGAGGCCAACATCACCCTGATTCCGAAACCAGACAAAGACACTTCAAAGAAAGAAAACTACAGACCAATATCTCTAATGAACCTTGACGCAAAAATTCTCAATAAAATTCTGGCGAACCGGATTCAAATACATATCAAAAAAATTATACACCATGATCAAGTAGGATTCATCCATGGGATGCAAGGCTGGTTCAATATACGGAAATCAATAAATGTTATCCACCACATCAATAGACTAAAAAATAAGAACCATATGATAGTCTCGATAGACGCAGAAAAAGCATTCGACAAAGTACAGCATCCCTTTATGTTCAAAACTCTAGAAAAATTAGGGATAACAGGATCATACCTCAACATTGTAAAAGCAATATATGATAAGCCACAGGCCAGCATCATTCTGAATGGAGAAAAATTGAAGGCATTCCCTCTAAGATCTGGTACAAGACAGGGATGCCCTCTCTCACCACTTCTGTTCAACATAGTCCTCGAAACACTGGCAAGAGCAATTAGACAGACGAAAGAAATTAAAGGGATAAAAATTGGAAAAGAAGAACTTAAATTATCACTATTTGCAGATGATATGATTCTATACCTAGCAGACCCAAAAGGGTCTACAGAGAAGCTATTAGAGCTAATAAATGAATTCAGCAAAGTGGCAGGATATAAGATCAACACGCATAAATCAAAGGCATTCCTGTATATCAGCGACAAATCCTCTGAAACGGAAATGAGGACAACTACTCCATTCACAATATCCCCCCAAAAAATAAAATACTTGGGAATCAACCTAACAAAAGAGGTGAAAGATTTATACAATGAAAATTACAAAACCCTAAAGAAAGACATAGAAGAAGACCTTAGAAGATGGAAAAATATACCCTGCTCATGGATAGGCAGATCCAACATCATCAAAATGGCGATATTACCAAAAGTTCTCTATAAGTTCAATGCAATGCCAATCAAAATCCCAGCTGCATTTCTTGTAGAAATAGATAAAAGAATCATGAAATTCATATGGAATAATAAAAGACCCAGAATAGCAAAAACAATACTAAGCAGGAAGTGTGAATCAGGCGGTATAGCGATACCAGACTTCAAACTATACTACAGAGCAATAGTAACGAAAACAGCATGGTACTGGTACCAAAACAGGCGGGTGGACCAATGGTACAGAATAGAGGACACAGTAACCAATCCACAAAACTACAACTATCTTATATTTGATAAAGGGGCTAAAAGCATGCAATGGAGGAAGGATAGCATCTTCAACAAATGGTGCTGGGAAAACTGGAAATCCATTTGCATCAAAATGAATCTGAATCCCTATCTCTCGCCTTGCACAAAAGTTAACTCAAAATGGATCAAGGAGCTTGATATTAAATCAGAGACACGGCATCTGATAGAAGAAAAAGTTGGTTATGATCTACATACTGTGGGAGCAGGCTCCAAATTCCTCAATAGGACACCCATAGCGCAAGAGTTAACAACTAGAATCAACAAATGGGACTTACTCAAACTAAAAAGTTTTTTCTCAGCAAAAGAAACAATAAGAGAGATAAACAGGGAGCCTACATCCTGGGAACAAATCTTTACTCCACACACTTCAGATAGAGCCCTAATAACCAGAATATATAAAGAACTCAAAAAATTAGACAATAAGACAACAAGTAACCCAATCAATAAATGGGCAAAGGACCTGAACAGACACTTCTCAGAAGAGGACATACAATCAATCAATAAGTACATGAAAAAATGCTCACCATCACTAGCAGTCAGAGAAATGCAAATCAAAACTACCCTAAGATACCATCTCACTCCAGTAAGATTGGCAGCCATTAGGAAGTCAAACAACAATAAGTGCTGGAGAGGATGTGGGGAAAAGGGCACTCTTGTTCATTGCTGGTGGGACTGCAAATTGGTGCAGCCAATTTGGAAAGCAGTATGGAGATTTCTTGGAAAGCTGGGAATGGAACCACCATTTGACCCAGCTATTCCCCTTCTCGGTCTATTCCATAAAGACCTAATAAGAGCATGCTACAGGGACACTGCTACATCGATGTTCATAGCAGCACAATTCATGATAGCAAGATTGTGGAATCAGCCTAGATGTTCTTCAATAGATGAATGGATTTAAAAAATGTGGCATTTATACACAATGGAGTATTACTCTGCATTTAAAAATGACAAAATCATAGAATTTGGAGGGAAATGGATGGCATTAGAGCAGATTATGCTAAGTGAAGCTAGTCAATCTTTAAAAAAACAAATACCAAATGACTCCTCTGATATAAGGGGAGGAAACAAGGACAGGGTAGGGACGAAGAGCTTGAGACGAAAATTTTCATTAACAGGGTTGAGAGGTGGGAGGGAAAGGAAACGAGAAGGGGAATCGCATGGAAATGGAAGGCGATCCTCAGGGTTATACAAAATGACATATAAGAGGAAAGGAGGGGTAAGACAAGATAATTCAAATGGAAGAAGTGATTTACAGTAGAAGGGGTAGAGAGAGAAAAGGGGAGGGGAGGGGAGGGGAGGGGGGATAATAGAAAATAGGACAGACAGCAGAATACATCAGACACTAGAAAGGCAATATGTCAATCAATGGAAGGGTAACTGATGTGATACAGCAATCTGTATACGGGATAAAATTGGGAGTTCATAACTCATTTGAATCAAACTGTGAAATATGATGTATGAGGAACTATGTAATGTTTTGAACGACCAACAATAAAAAAAAAAAAGATAGGAGGAAGAAGAGGAGGTGGTGATTAGGGATGGAGAAGGGAAAGAAATGGGTGAGGAGAAAGCACAAAGGGATGTGTCTGCCACTGAACCAGGGAGCATTACCTTTTCTTTATATGCACTTGATTTAATTTACATCATTCCCTATCTCAGATGATAAACATCAATGAAGCACAATGCTGACATGCCTAGTTTCCCCTAACCCAAGTTATCCTGTGCTCTGATTTATGCTTGTCTCTTTATGTTTAAATGTGAGTAAGTTTCATTCAGTATTTTACCTGGATATTTTTTAAATTTTCTTCTTGGGCTTCCTAAAAACTCTAATATTTCACTTAATCGTAATGTGACCTCTGCCACCACTGCAATGTCAATGTCTTCCAATTTATAGTTGTGAATCACTTCATTTATCTGCCACAGAAGATAAAACCACTAAAAAGAGAAAATACAGAGCAAAACTTATTAAAATAGATTACATTGTAGAATTAGACATTTTTCAAAACTTAGTACTTCTTTAAAATCACCAAGTTCTAAGTATGAAGAAACATTATACAAGCCTCCTTATTAATACTTCCTAATTATAAATAATATAGTGATACTAAAACATAATATCTAATAATAAACCCATATAAATTGATAAAGAAGATTCACACACAGAGCTCTAATGGCAAATTTATGATCTGTTATTTTTATACATCATAAAATGTTATCTATATCCTCAAAATTCTTATTCTCCCTTTAAAGCAAAATTTGATCAAGATCAAAGGCCATCAAATTAGTGGGGTTAGATAAGCAGGTGTTTCAGGTTCCACTCTTGATGCCTTAGAAATCAACTTTCACGCCTATATCCCCAGCTGAGCATATAAAACCAATCATCACACTTTGGAACCTAAAATGATAAAGCAACATTTATGCACCCACATCATTACTTGAAAGAGCACATAATTTAAAAAAAGAAAAAACACATCTACGTATCTTCATGTAGCTAATCTTAGGAGACTCAGAATCACTAGAGCTAAAATATTTATTACCAGAATATCTTCTCTTAAATTTCCAGTTTATAATATTCAAATGTTCAACCCTGTTCTTACCACAAAATAAACAGCACTATTAAACAGTCCAAAAATATGATTGCAGGAAGAAAACATGAAACTACTTACTTATTTGTATTTTCTATTATTCATCTTCTTACTAATTTGTCCAATCTCCTGTGACCTTCGACATACTATATTTATTCCTCCCTTTAAAACTGAAATACTAGCCCACTCCTCAAAACAATATCAGGGCAGAGGTTCAGGAAAACACATTAAAGGAAAGGCTCATTCATCACTACAAAGAATATCTTTGCAACACCATCCATCTGCAAATGATTATAGTTATTAGGGGCATAAATAGGGAAATTCTAGATTTGAAGTATATATTGAAACTTGAATTAACAATAACAAAAAAAACATCTGAAGGGAAACAAAAAAGAAATACCTTATTACTGTGGATTTTCTGGGTGAATTTTTTATAGTCGTTTCTGGACATACTGATCTTCTGAATTCCTAATTTGCATTTCTGCCATAGGAACATTATCATGTCCACAACGATTTCTTTATCAGGCTGAACATCCTGAAAACAAAAGTGATGAAGTAAATGAACAAGGATGATAAGCTGTATGTATAAAAAATTACAGTGTGCCAGGTGACACTCCTCAAGCTTTATCTATATACTGACTCATTTAACCTCATACCAACCCAATAAGCTGAGTGCCGTTACTATCTACCTCACAAATGAGCAAACTGAAACACAGGAGATGAAATTGCCAGAAATAATAAGCAGACCAAAGGATCCTCACTCTTAACCAAGGCTTATTCTGTCTCTCTAAAAAGTCCCAAACACTATAGGCAAGTATGAAAATCAATAAGTTCCATCCAATTTTGAAACTTTTCTCTTTTTCAGAATCTTGTATTCAGATAATAAAGTATTGGTGAGGAGGATAGTAATTTGAGAGGGAAAGGTGTTGGGTAAAGGATATAGTAGACAAGGTATGGGAGAACTTCATACCAGGTATGAAGTTCAAGAGCAATCCAGAACTAGTATGCTTCTTGGCAAATCAAAGTTACTAAATTCTTTTCAAAAGAAAACCAAAGTTGCTCAGTATATGAAGTTCATGATTTAAAACTACCAAACTCTGAGCTCTTCTGAGGCAGCTTTAGGATTTAATTTGATATATATCACACTGCAGTACAATGCTTGGGAACATAAAAGTTAGAACATCAATAAATGTTTACTGAATTTAATTGAGCTGAACTAAGACATAATTATTTTAAAATGGACAGATGAAAGTCCCTTACCCTTTCAAACCTTAATTGTTATTTTTTGTTAAGTTCTCCCACTATACATTTGGCTGAAAATTACATTTTCAGCCAAATGCTTTCCTTTCAAAAATTAAGTACTTGCCACATGTTATAACACATTCTAATAAACCCAGAAGAAATGGGAAATACTTTAACAGCAGAACTTCTTATATCCCTTACTCAGTTTCACTTCCCTGGGCAAAAGCTTAGTATAATGCTCGGTAATGGTGGGTCTCAAATATAATTGTATATCAAATCAAACTTTCAAACAAAATTCCATCAGAATCTCAATATTATATACAGAATTAGTAAAAACAGGTTAGGGTGCTGCTGCTCAAATTTGGGCTTCTGAGGAACTTCAGAGAAGCCCTGGGGACCCCTGGAATTCAGATGGAAAACTAGTTGTACTAGTTGTACATGAGCATTCATAGCCATGTATAGACCATTTCTAAATGCAGACCATCATGCGAAAACAACTCCTAGCAATAACCAGGCTTTCATCAGGGGCTAAAGAGCCCCTTCTCACCAAGCATATTAGCTCTCCCTTTAATTTAACCACTGCCCCATTTCTTTCATCATTACAAACACAGCTGGCCTTGGGATTTCCCAACAAGAAACAGAGTAACACCCAAAATCTTCATTTTCAATAATGAAAAGAAACTTAAAATTACAAACCATGATCTAACTCAAGAATTAAATAATACATAACTTTAGGTACAAATCCTGTGATATTTTAAACCTGGTCTTAAGTTAGGCATAATCTTGTTCCACATTATTAAGTTATTCAAAAGAGATAATAATTCACCTGGGGAGAGTTACAGACACAGACATACAGGACAGCTGCCAAATGAAAAATATCTTCTGAATATCCATAATTCCGCACATAAGAATCTGCATTCAAAAAGACAAAGAAAACAAAAAGTCAATCATAAAACTTCAAATGCCAAAGACAGAGAAACACAGAAATCCTCCAAAAAAAAAAAAAAATGACCCAAATGATATCTGGGCAAACACCATGTCAATAATTTAAATGCTTCTATATCAAAATGAATCGAAGCAGATCTAACCCAATTCAAATAACTATTACTAGTATTAAACCACTATATGTAAGCCAACTATATGTTACACTATATGTAAGTCCAAAGAGAAATTGAAGAGGCTTACAATATTAAAGTACATGTAAAATGGGCAGCTGAAAGAAAAATGATAAGAATATCTATTCAGAAACCACTAGAAGAAAAAGTGCCTCATGACTTGATCCAAATGATTTACTGCAACTGAGCAGCCATGCAATGCCTTAAGAGCAAGGGAAAATATGAACAATGAAATTAAGTAATTCTCATTGGTCTAAAAATTAGATCAGGATTTCAATTACATTAACAACAACTTTTAAGTTATTTAAATTCTACAATGGAAAGTGCTACAAGCTGGAGAGAGGGGAGACCAGACTTGCCCTTACTAAAGTGAACCAGTTCTTTTGTCCTTTGATGCAAAGCCCTGCTGGCCTCTCACTGCAGCAAGTCAGCAGCTAAGAACCTCGTTCACCTTGTCAAAACTGTCACCAGAATGGCATCACCAGGTATCCACCTATTTCTCTGATCTCCGACACCTATCTACTCCCAAACTCCACCACTTCCACCGGTGCCCTCCAAACACATACGCCCACTGGCCATTCCTTCCATTGCTAAGTACACCCTTTCCTCAGGGGCTTTGGACCTCCTGTTCCCTCTGCCTTGAACATTCTTTCTCTCAATTCACCTAGAAAGAGCATCTTTTATCCAATAAAACTAAATTTTTCAAAAAGGTAAATAATGACTCACCATGTGAAACTACATGCTTTAAATAAATTTGAGCTGACTCTCCTTCTTTATAACTGTCCAAAGGAAGTATCAAACCTTTGTTTTTCTTTAGGTTGATTAGTGGTTCGATTGCAATTAGAAGAGTTAAATCCTTCTCTGCTTTCTTTGACTGTGGATCATCCTGCCTCTTAGAGAAGTACATCCCACAAGTTAAACAATAATCCAATGTCATTTTAACAAAACAAAAACAAATGAATGGTTCTGCATATATTACCTGGAGAAAATAAATAAGCTGCATAGCTAAAGATTCAAATAAACCCCATTCTTCATAAGTAAATGCTAATTTTATAAACTTTACAGCAGCATCCAGAGAAATAACGTTTGTTCTTTCTATCATAAGCTCCGTAAGAGGTGTGTTGGGAAAACCAATCGTTCCACTTGGACCAATACTTGAAACTAGAAAAGGAAAGAGAGAGGTTTGAAAAAGCATCTTTGCAAAGAAATGTTGGCTAAACATTAGCTATCAGACACTGCCAAGCACTAGGAAACAATGTGAAGGAAAGGACACAATCCCTACCTTCACTGAGTTACACTCAAGAGGCACAAACAAGAAATCTAAGTGGGCAAAAACAGGCTGCTGCGGGGACAAACAGGAAGAGCAACCGACACAGGCTCGGCCAAGGAAATCTACCCAGAGATGCACGGAGAGGCAAACAGAATTAACAATAGTGGACTCGATAACTGGGCAGCTAAGTGTGGACTGGAAACTCAAGAAAGAGATCTTTAATTGGAATATATAACTTGTAGAGTCACAATTACACATTCATCATAAATGGCAGGATCCACTGTAGGCACTGAATAGCTGCAGAAGAAACGTCAAAATTTGAGAGAAGAGCAGAGGGAGAAATGGCACAAAGGGAAGTGGTTAGTGGGAAAAGAGCACTGTAACAAAACTACCAAGAGTGAAGAGGAAAAGCGACCCTTGAATAAGCAATGAGTTTGTCCAGGACATTCTCTGTGGGGTGTGAGGGACAGAAGTTTTCTGATACATAAATTTCAAGAAAAGAATTTAAAACAGTGAAAATAGCCAATTCCTTTAATAAATCTAACTGTACCAAGGAGAAAACTTATAGTAAGGAAGCTTGAAGGAGGAAGTGAGATAAGGTGATTGCCTGGAAGGAAATAACTGTCAGACAGAGAGGAAGAGGAGGAGGAACCGCCCTTCCTTGGAAAGGAAGATGCAGAGGGGGCAATCATTAGGGTTTGAGTGAAGGGAGTCAAGGAAATTCTCACCAAGAACTTGATTTTTTTTAAGAAATAAGCCCTAAACTGGCACCAGAGGCTCTCTGCCTTCAGATGAGTGCACAGGCATAACACACACACACACACACACACACACACACATCCCACACACATACAACCACACAGAGGCACATGTCATACCACAGATGCACCACACATAAACACAATCTCCACCAACATCACACATGCAATTATATATATATATACACTCATGCCACACCACACACACACAATGCACAATGTACACACGCCACATACAAATGACAGAATACATACACACCACTCACAACCACACTCAGAATTATGCCATATCACACAAAACACATACACAAACCATGCATTACACACATGCCACATCACACACAGCACACACAACACACATACGCATGACACATTCCACACACATGCATGCCAAATACACTACACACACCAACACAACACATTCTGCACACATACCACACACATATCTGCACACCCCACACCAACACACACATACACACCATGCCACATACACATATTCATACTACACACCACATACAAACCATACCAACACACCAACACACCTACATTACACACACCACACCAGACACACACACACACACCACATGCATGCCACAGGCATGCCAACACCACGAACACACATATTGCACACACATATACACCATATGTATATACCACATAATTCAACACACACTATATGCACACCATATACACACTAATGAAATTTGTAGACACCTGGTAAAATTGATGAAATAAGGGAGAAAGCAAACAGACCAAGGTCAGGAATGAAAAAGAGGACACCACTGCAGAGCTACAGAAATCAGGATCATAATGAGGTATTATGACTCTGACAAAAATTGTAAGATAGTGGTTAAAATATAAAATTTTCAAGCGATAAATGGTATAAGATACCATTTATCAAACTGGTAAAAGATTTAGAAAAAGAATGAAAATGAAAGCTGAATAATTTCATATTTATAAAAGAAATTGAATCCATAGTTAAAAACTTCCACAAAGGGAATTCCAAGTCCAGATGATTTTACCAGTAAATTCAACCAACATTTGAGAAGAAATAACATCAATCCAGCACAAACTCTTCCACATAATAAAGGAAGAGAGCACAGTTCTCAACTCACTTTATGAGACCAACATGTTCTTGAGAGTCAAACCTAAAAATAACATCATAAGAAATGAAAATCTCTCTCTTGAACAAAGAAGCAAAAATGAAGTAAACACTAGCAAACAAAGCAAGCAATATATAAAAAAGTCAAATCCTCACTTAGAAATTAGATCTATTCCAAAAATACAAGGTAGCTAAAAATTAGACATTCAATGCAATTCACCATATTAACAGAAATAAAAGAGAAAGCCCTTTGGTCAACACAGTGAATCTTGATAAATACAGAAAAGACTTTTGATAAAATTCAACAACTTCAGGATAACAATCAAACAAAAAAAAAAAGACACTTGGAAAACCACAAATAAAAGAAACTTCTTTGATCTGAAAAGGCTCTCTATAAAAATTCTTTAGCAAATATCTTTACATCTTTTTTTTTTTCAGTGCTGGGGATTAAACCCAGGGCTTTACGCATGCTAGGCATGTGCTCTACCACTAAGCTACACCTCAAGTCCCAAGCAAATATTTTAACTAATGGCCAAATGCTGGAAATGTTCCACCTAAGATCAAAAGTGAGACAAGGATGACTGAAGACACCACATCTTTCCCATGTGTTCACTGAAGATCCTAACCAGTGCAGGAGTCAAGACATGAAAGAAAAAAGAAGTTAAAAGATTAAAAATTGGAAAAAAGGAAATAATTTTATTATTCGAATTATCAATTGATTAAAGCAAGGCTCCTGAATTCAAGGTCAATATATAAAATGCATAAATTCTTTATCAGTTTCTCATAACTATCATGTTAAAATTTTTGTTAATCACTGCTACCATAAAATAGTATCTTAATATCTTGTTTACTTATTAAAAGTTCTTTCCCAGCTATAAACAGTTCTGAGACAACATCACGAAGTTCCACTTCATCAGATACAACTGGACCAGTTTGTAATATTCGCCTGTTTGGATCAGAAAGAGCCTCCAAGACAGCCAGAAAGCGGGATGCGGAGTTATCAAACATTTCATCTAACAGCCGGTCTGTGATGGTACGTGGCCACGGCAACTGGAATTAAAAAAATATGCAGTCCATTGTACAAGGCAAACAAAATAATGTTCATTTATCTAACGCTGAAAGAAAGAGGTTAGTTTAACAGTGCAATGGCTGCTTCTAGGGTTTCCATTTTTTGAGATGTCACTCAACTCCATTTAAGTTTATGTCATGCTGCTATTACATCAAGACTTTGCCGTTTGTTTCTATGTTTGTGTTTCCAAGGTTGTTTATTTTGGTCTTTTTATTAAGGCAGCCTCATCTCCATACACTTTGTGGTACCTTAATTACAGCCTTAAGGGACCAATACGCAAATTTCGGTGGCCTAACTATGACTTGGGTGCTTTTCTTAGATTCAAGACCAAATCTCCAGACATGCCATAGATCTGGGTAGGGCACTGTTTCTAAGCACTGCAGGAAATTCTAATGTAGAATGTCTCAAACTCAGATTTGAAACAATGATTCACATTACTAGACTTGTGGTAGTTAACTTAAGGAAGAGCTGATCAGCTGTGTTCTCATAAGCTAGTGACTAGGCCTGAGTTCCCAGCCACTCTGCTCTGTACTGCCTTGGATGGCTTCACCGCCTGCAGATAGCCCACCTCCACACTTTATTTTATCTGACAAATGGCCTGTTCTCTGCATTTAGGTTGCCTGGAAGTTAAGACCAGTAGCTCTAGTTGGCATTTCTAGAATCCATATTCTAAAAACCATATTTTTCATAATTCTCTTGGGGGGGGGGATTGTTGTTTATTTATTTTGTTTTTGTTTTTTCCTCTTCTTGAGGCTTTGGACTATTTCCCCCCAAACATCAGCTTCTTAGCTTCAGCTTCTCTAAAAACTCAATAAAACTTGACCTCCATGCTTTGCCCTTTCTTTCCTTATAAACAAAGGAAAGGGCTTCTTCTAAGATTTGTATTGTAGATTAAAGCAGAGCTTTCAAGTATATATATTCAAAAAGCACAATGAACTTTCTAATAGTTAGAAGTATTCAAAATGAAACCATAGTTTTTCACCAGTTGGTGAAAAGAATGAATTTGTTCACAAAAATATAATAGAAAATAAGCAAAATTAGGAATAGAACATTTATCAGAACTATAGACAAATACGAAGTAAAATATTTTAAAATATAAATACTTATAATATCTATAAAAATGTAAATATAAAATATAAAGCTGAAGCAATAAAAATAAAGGATTGTCAAGTATGACAAATTAAATATGAATTTCTATAAAAATAATAAGTTAATGAGTCCATTCAAATATATCTTAGAGTAAAATATCTAGTAGATCAATAGATTGAAAGAAATCATTAAAAAAGGAGATAAAAAGAGTAAACACATTTGTAAGAGAAAGGATCAAAGAAATAAGGTTAAAATGACAAGCCATTCAATTGTATAACTGAATTATCAAAACACATTTAAATTTGCTAACTGATTTAATAAAAAATTTCCAATAAGTAATATCAAAATAATAATACCTTGCAATAAAATTGGTACATGCAGGTTACCACTTTGAAAATAAGAGTACCCATATTTGAAACACTTTGGCACTATATGCCAAGAGAAATAAAAATATTTGTATGCCTTGATTCAGAAATTCTACATTTTTAATTTTATCCATAGGAAATAAAAGAAAGAAAAAATAGCATTCCTGAAGATGTGAGTTACATCAATATTTATAATAATAAAAAATGGAAATAACTAAAATAATAGCAGTAAAAATAGACAATTTGGGTTACAATCTACTGCTTAGGATATATATTATACAACCTTTCAAAATGTTAGAACGGATGAGAGTCTAAATAACACAACCCACATAGTCCATTCCACCTCTAAATGCTGTGGTCTCCGTGAATCTACTCCATGAGATATACTATGCTAATTCTCCAACATACTACACCTCCTCCAGTTGAAATCCACTTCTTGTCCCCAACCAACTTTGCTTACTTTGGCCTCAAAACTATGATCATGCTCTGCTTCTTTACTCAGAATGTTCTCTTCTCCTTTTCCAAGACCATTCAAAAAGCCAAGACTGTGACTTAGTCTTTTCAGCATTGCACTATACTTAAAAACACAGGTATCCAATACATGATGGTTGAATGCATGAATGAATAATAAATAAACAAGCATAATAGTTAATATTTACTGAAGACCTACTGTGTGCAGGAAAAACTTTGTATAAGTCATTTAATCCCCACCACCATTATTTTCTTCATAAAACTTTTCACAAGATATAATTTTGTTTATTTATTATATAGTTTCTCCACTAAATGTAATCTCACCTATCTTGCTCACATAGCAGACATTTTTAAATTTTTTATTGAATGAATCACTAAATATTTCATCTTTAGGAGTCTGAATTAGTAGTTCTTCAAAAAAAATTTTGAAAGTCAAAATAATTTATTGTGAGAAAAGAAATTAATTACAAATAGAAGTGTTCTCAAAAATAGATGTAAGGTATATTGAAATTTCTTTATTTTGTGGAAACATAATAAAATAATTTTATACTTATAAAAATAGGACATTCTGTAATACATGTCAAGGTAATATGACATTATTTTAAAAAGGGCTAATCTCTGTTAGCTAATCTGTCAAAACTACCCACTAAACAATTATAATTGTTTTCTAAAGAAAACATAGCACCAGAATTTCTCATACCACAATCATCTTGAAGGAAACCAGGAATAAATGAGCCTTTAATGTAATTTAAATGGAATTTTATACATTTTTCTTTGAAAGTATATTTATTTTGCTATCAGGATGACTGCAAGTAAGTCATGACAATCTTGATGACAATATTGAATTTTGGTTTGCAGAGAGGAAAAAAAATGCTGATAAGGAAAAGAAATTACACCCTATCCTCTCACAAAAACAACAGCATTATTATTTAACAATACCAGCAGTTCATTCAAGGCATCTATGATTTGTTATCACTGTCACCAGTTACATGCCATTGATCAGTATGGAACAGGATTTTAAAGGAATATATGATATGTACTTCTAGGCTGGGTATTCATAGACACACTAAAATTGCATTCAAACAGTACCATGATCAAGTATCACTACTTAATTATCATGATTTCTTTAAAAGAACAAGAAGAATTTTTTTCTAAATGTCATAAGAACTGAGGAGAAATAGCCCAGTTCTTAGAGCAGTGAGACAATACTGGACTGAGACGCAGATTTTCGTTGTAGTTCTGCCAGCAGTTAGCGTGAAGTTGAGCCAGTAATTTAAATATTCCAAGCTTCATTTTAATCATCCGTAGCAGAAAAGAGCTGAATTAGGTGATTTCCCAAGTCCCCTCCAGGTTCTGAGACTCAGTAACTCTTCTCTTGAAAACTACTCATCTTCTTCCCCCTCACTTTCATTTTCAGTCCCTACAGAGAGTTGGTGGCCATATAGGACAATAAGGGACAACTTCCAAGATACACCAAACTGGACCTTGAATCATATGGAGCTCAGAAAGGCAAAGGGGGGGCAGGGACCCCCACAAGGCATAACTTTATCTCACTCCCTCCCCTGTGATAGTCCCTAGTGCTATTTGCCAAAGATACACGTTTTTGGTAGGGGCTGTGTGACTAGTTGTGACATGAAAGAAAAGGCTCAAGTCACTTCCCTGCAGAGCATCATGACCCAGGCAGGATCTTCCAGAGCTCCCTTCCAGATCAACAATTTTCTAAATAAGTGCTGCTGCTCAGCCTGGCTCTGAGCAGCTGCCAGAAGTTCAGAGCCCTGATACCTCTACCAGTATCAGGCTCCAGTGGGAAATCACCTGTTTTAAGCCACCTAAGGTGCGAGGCCTGTTTTCTGCTGCAGTATAACCTAGTTCCTGAACGCTCCCAAAGGAAAACCCCAAAGTGATTAGAATGGGTGCCTCTTCCTTCTGTCTTCAAAGCACACTAAACCAACACTAAGCAGTCAAAGCAAGGGCCCATGCAGACCAAGTCAGAAGCCTGCTCATTTGCAAGACCCTGTTCATTCACACCTTTCCCAGGCGCTCCCTTACCCTCTCAACTTAACATTGCAAAACCAGGATTGTGCTAAGGAACGAAAAACTTTTTAGAGAAAGGAAGACAGTGAAGCCATATCTAAGGTGGGAAAACATTCTTCTCACTATTTGCCTATTGGTGCAGAGAATCTAGGGCAGGATTTAATCACTGATGACTATTAGAAAATACAGAATAATAATACAAATGCACTGCAAAAAGAGTCTTAAATAGAGAAGAATTTTTAGACTTACACTTTGAGCTTCCTTTAGATTAAGTCTTATCTTTGGTCTAAAGATAGTTTTGACTTTTCTTCTAGATTCAAATACTCCTCTTTTGAAGATCATCACCGCCATCTGCCTCCAACAGAAGAATATATATGAAGTAACCACGGAACACATTTCTTCACGACTAATATTAAGTACCTAATCAACTGTGAAGTGCAGTAAATTTCTTTTATTTCGTGAAATTTTTATACCTTTATTGTAGCCTCTCTAAAATATCTTTTGGATTCATCCTGTGATTGTGAAGAACTCATTAATTCCAGTTGCCTTAACTCATCAATTTTAGCTAATCCACGCCGAGCAAATGCCTGTGCGCAATGAAAATAAATTCAGTTCATAATAAGTTAGAACACAGTGATTAAAAATGTATGAAGATAATATGTTTTGTCATCCTAGACACTTGATTTAATCTGTGAATTAAACTGCAGGCTGCTGCTGACTCCTGGTAATACAGTAGCTATCCAGTCTATCATTTTCTTTAAGTACCACTAAACTCTACAGGTCTAAAGTTATAAACTTTCACACAGGCTAGATTTATGAATCATGAAGTTCAAAAAAAGTAAGGAAAGCTAAAATAAAGGTAGGATAGTACCTTTAGATTGTCATTTTCTTGGCATTACTTACACACACACACACACACACACACACAAAACCATCCTCAGGTTCTCTTCTCAAATCCTAACCTTCCTATTATAACATACTGTATAATCTATTCAATTGTTCACACTGTCCACTATATTGTGAGGTCCTTAAAGGTCTCATTCATTTTGCACCCCAATACCCAGGATACAGGGAGTATTGAATAAATATCTGAGGAAGGGAAGGTGGGAAGAAGGCAGTCTTATCTAATCATGTCACCAATTTATAATTCTCTAGAGATAATCACAAGAGTTTAAAAGAGATGTTAGAGTTCAATAAAAAGCATTCATGCCAATTATTTTAACATTTCTTTGCAATATTTTATTCATAATTTATGATTTTTAATGAAGATGCTTCCAGACCAACTGCATATTTACATGCATGGAGGGTTAAATTCTCCAATTAGCAAGAATCCCAGCAGCTATCAAATGATCAAAACTCCACAAATGTTTCATTCCCTGATAGAACAAAATGTGCCACCCCTGGTATACTAAAGATAACTATCCATGTATGGTGAATAGTTTCTAGAATGTATCCTGGGCTATAAAAGTTCCCCATGAGGGTTGAATTAGTCTATTCTTCTGCCCTGAGGCCACTGCCTTCCAACACTTCAGAATTAGTCCAGGTGGGAAAAACTAATGTAAAGAAACCTTCAGTTAGGCCAGATGATTTATTTGTGGTTGTGAACAGAATACAAGCAGGTATTTGTGCAGCTCTGAGGGCTGTGTCCTGCACAAGACTCCCACACCAAGCTATTGAATAAAGACTGAGAGCTCCCCCGTACCCTTTTGGCCCAGAGGCAGGGGTGCCTGTTTCCAGTTTTCACCAAGATCTGGCCCAGTGACCAACTCAATACCAAATACTATAGAAAAATTGACCTCCCTCCCCCCATGGTGCTGGGGACGGAACTCACAGCCTCAAGAGTGCTAAGCATGCACTCCACCACTGAGCTATACCCCCTTTTTACTGTACACAGAGATACTGCAGGAGCCAATGGAAGCCCTTGCTGAGGTAAGTTGTATTTCAAGTACAAAGAAAGAAAAAAAGACAGAATGTAATAACAGCGGCTGGAAGCAGAGGAGACGCAATGTAAAACAGGTGGTACCGAATACAAAGCTAAACAGGAAAGGGCTTACATGTGTGAACAAAAGGAGGAAAGAAAGATACTAGAAATTATTTTCAGAAGACAAGTGAAGAGGGTGGAAGTTAATTGAGCATAAAGGAAAGAGCAGAAAGTACAGCAGGAAATCAACAGCATGGAACGGCCACGCAGACTGCTTCAAATAAAGGCTGGAACTGAGGCCCTGGCTTCATTTCAAGTCTTTGGTTGTTTTTGTCTTGTTTTCTTGAGGGCATCCCAAAGAAGAAAATGCCAAATAAGCTGTATTTCAAATGTCAGAACCACCAGAATTTAAGTCACCTACCTCCCCATGGACACCCCCTTGGCAGTCATAGTAGCACTGGCAGACAGCGGTGTAAAGGGTGGCTCTCCATGTCAAGTACCTGACAGACAGGAGCGAGACCGAGGACTCCATACACATGCTGGCCCACAGCAGGTATTCCAAGGCCTGGGAAACAAAGGGCACAATTGAATTTATGGCCATTTTAATGATGATTCTGCTGAATATCACCAAATTCTAAGTCGTGAGCAGAAGGTGCTGATGACTTAAACCAAAAAATACCATTAACAGTGAGTCAAGAGAAAACCAATATTAATAATTCAGAGAACTCAGGATCTCAAGGTAGCCATTTTGGAACATGTTTCTTAGCTCCTAAACTCAACCTGTGAGTCCAGTTCATTTTTATTAAAATGAATCAAGAGCCAACATTAGTCCAGGAGTTCCCTCCAAGGATACAATTGTTATTGGCTGGCCTGGAACCAGGATCTTATTCTAGTATAGGAAGGTAAAGAAAATAGGAAAAGCTGGGATCCAGCGATGCTTAGGAGAAACAAAAATTAAGATCAAATAAATCTGGGTTCCAGTCCCAATTTTACCTCTCCTGATCACAACACAGCAGAGCTATTATAGAGAAGAGATGAATACATACTAGTATGGTATTTGGCATGTTGCAAGCATTCTGCTTATTACCAACATAATTATTTCAAAGGTACAATTTGAAACATAATGGTGGGAGAACGATCACAAGGCTACTGCTCTGTCCATAGAACATACATAACAGCTTCTGATGCTCTTCTAGCTGAATGGCTTTTCCCTACAAGTCCACTGGTTAATTCTTCCTTGACAAATTCTTCCCACAAACGCTTGATAGGGAAACACTATGACTGTGATCTTTACCCTTTCTTCAAAAAGATTCCAAAAGCTCAAAGGTTTACTGGATTACATTATTTTTCACTTGATTTACTATAAGAAAGGAAATGTGGTTTCTGCTCCACATATTATTATAAGAAATATTACTGGGGTAAAAATAAGAATCTGTTGAGTTAAATGTGTCAGAATCTCAAATTCTAAATTCTATCCATGAATATTTCAGCCCTCACTAAGTAGGTGACGACCTGTCTCCCTGGACTCTTAGGATACCCCCTGTGTTTACATATTATATGTATACATATTATCCACATAAATTTCTATGCACATATGTACAGGTTAATTATCTCTGATCCAAAATGCTGGGAGCAGAATTGCTTTGGATTTTGGATATCTTCTCATTTTGGAATATTTGCATTATAATAATGAAATATTTGGGAGATGGGACCCAAGACTAAACACGAAACTTATTTATGTTTCATATACACTTTACATGCATAGTCTGAAGGTAATTTCACACATTATATTTAGTGCATCTAAATATATTTGACCCATCACATGAGATCAGATATGAAGTTTTCCACTTGTGGCATCCTGTTGGTGCTCAGAAGTTTTAGATTTAGAAGGATTTTGGATTTTCAGATTAGGGATGTTTATCTGAATCACACATCATATCCAATTGCATTAACATTACATGTGTGACTCCAAAATTAAACTATGATCTCTTTGAGAACTGGAACAGTGCCTTATTTATTTTTATATCAGCAGTACCTGGAATATGGCCAGGTACATAGCAGATATTCTCAAGTATTATTAAATGAATTCCATAAACAACCTCGAAGTCAACAGAACCAGTCACAGGAGAGCTGACAAGTATCCTGGATTCTTGAATAATGATAATAAATTTGTATAACAGAATAAAGCCTCTCTTCCAAAAACCAAGTAGATCTTCAGTAGTTGAGAAAATATTTTTAAAAAATATATCTGTAGTGGGTCAATGACCTACCTTGAAAAGATAAATCATTAACATCCCTCAGCTTCACATACATAAAGCAAAACTACCAGCTTGGCAGGATTGTTTCGTAGTTAAGAGTAAACTTAAAAACACCAATAATATTTAGACCCCACTATCATCTTTGAGGCCTCAAAGACAGGGTCTATAATGTATACACAAGTAGCTCAGCAGAAATCCAAGGGAAAGAAGGCTGAAAAGGCAGAATTCCCCACAGTCTGGGCAGTTTTAATTCCAAAGGAAAGAAACTGTTGGAAACAGATCAGAGTTTGACAACAAATTATAATATTCTTTGCTCTTCCCTGGAATCTCACTAACATGTAAATTCACTTAGGAAAGGACCTTGTCTGTCTTGTTCACTACTGTAGCCCCTGCCCCTTGTACTTTAGCTAGTAGATAACAGATAGGTAGTAGTTGTTTGTTAACTGATCAACGAACCTACATTGAAAAGTTTCAGTTCATGATGCTAAATGTGGAGTCAACCATAGATTCAAAGAGATGAAAGTCATTCTATACCTCTCTCCCACCAACATCGCCCCACAACTCCCTTTCCTGAGAGCTCCTGTGTCCAATAACAAGGAACCCACCACATGGTGGCAGAAGACAGTTTTCAAAATGAAAAGTACTACCATAAATTAAAAGAAAATTCACCTTCATAAACCTCCAGTTATGACTTCAGGAACAATCCCAAATAATCCAAGACCTAACTGCCAAAGTACAGCCTTCCGAGAATCTGCAAACACCTAAGCAACCTGCTCTGTCCTCCAGATCTCTCTCCAGGATAAATTCCTGAATATTTCCAGACCTCCCTTCTCCAACGTAGTTAGTCTTCGGGAGCTTCGCTCCAGGTATTCAATGCCCACTTTTAAGGGCATGGCTAGACCACAGGATGGTAAAAAGATTCAGCCCTGATTCTGGACACTATACTCTGGTAAGTCAGCCTGAGTTTACCATGAACTGATGAAAAATTCACAGTCCTCACACCTCTTGAACTTTTTCACATCTACTGTTCCCTCACTGCCCCTATTTGGATTTTTGCATTTGAATCATTGTGGCTGGGGTTGGAGGTATAAGATTAAGCCATGTATAAATTACCCCCTACAAATTCACATGTCTTTCCAAAATCCCTCAAAGCTCCTGGTATTAGAAATTTCACATTTCAAAATAAAAATAGCTTCAGCTAACAGTTGTTCATATTGTATTCGGATTTGTCTTTAGAATAAGAATTAAAGAAAATCACAGATTTTCATGCCAGAAGGAACTTTAAATTTAATCTAATCCGATTCCAAAAGGCTAAACTGCTTCTAAGCAAGCAACTGGAATTGAGGACTTTGAAGTCCCAAGTGCAACATTCTTTCCACTACACAGAGCAGCTGTGACAAAGGGGAGAAGCTCGCCAAAAACTACTTGGAGTCCTAAAAACTCTTTCAAGTTTGAAGATTGAAAGTCATTTCCCAAAATAGGCTGGGTGCAGTAGTGCATGCCTATCATCCCAGTGGCTCCGGAGGCTGAGGCAGGAGGATCACGAGTTCAAAGCCAGCCTCAGCAACGGTGAGACACTAGGCAACTTGGTAAGATCCTGTCTCTAAATAAAATACAATATAGGGCTGGGATGTAGCTCAGTGGTCCAGTGCTCCTGGGTTCAATCCCTGGTACCCAAAAAGAAACTAATTTCTCAAAATGACTTAATTTGTGGCATTTTTTTCTTATCCCTAAAAGCTAGAAATAATTATTTCTATTAATAGAAATAATTGAGATACATAAAGACTATTCTCTGTATACAAAAAAAAAACCTTTAAAACCCAAGTTATATTCACATCCCAAACTTGAAACCAAGCAAGAGCATGTTTTGGTTATCAGTAAGGGAAAACACACACATACACACACACACTCACACACGTACCTATCAATCAGGTTAGCCACAAGATGGCACTGCAGCCTTACTTATATCAATTTATATTTTAGGAAAATGAGAGTGAAGCAATTTCAAAGTTGATTTGGAGTTTGTGCAACGGTGTGTGGAATAACTTGACAATTACTGTTCAAGCCAAATACTTCACCAAACTATTTCAGTTTTATAGTAAAATGAAACAGAAATAAAGAGGGTTTTTTTTAAGAATGAAATGATTCTATGTATTCTTTAATGTTTGCCAAGTACATATACAGTTTGTTTTAAATGCCAGAAGAGAATCAAGATTGTTCTATAAACAAAAGCAAAGTTGTCATATGTATTTATGGTAAAGGGTTTCATTAAAATAAAATCCCTATATTCTTTAAGCTTACATTGGTGCCCTGCCTCAGCACTAAATTGAGTTTCAACTGGGGAAAAGCCCCTGTGTTAGTCCAAGTCTTCAGGATCACTTTGAGAATTGAGGGTAATATTTAAAAAGAAAATCAACCTCCCAAACAGTTACCCCACTTAAGCAGGTAAATCTAATGGAAAGGATTGTGACAGGATTCAATTTAGCAAACAGATATGCATTATTTGAAAGGTGATGAATGCTAGTACAGTGTGACATTGGTTCTGGCCTCAGCACCCCTCTAACTAGATGTGTGACCTTGAACAAATTAAGCTTTCCATTAAATTAAGATGGAGGTAATAACAGCTCCTTTCTCAAAGTGGCATCTGAGGATTAGATAATGTATGCAAGTGCTCAGTAGCATACCAGATGGTGATGATGGTGGTAGTGGTGGAAGTGGTGACAGTGCCCACCGAATCTTAGACTGTGGTATTACTATGAAGGCAAAGCCTTCACACAGTATCTGGAATGGAGTATGGACTTGGTAATAACAGAGGGTAACCATAATGCCTAGATATATAAATGGAAGTTTAAATTGCTTTAAGTTTAAATTGCTAAGAATAGCCTGGTTTGTTTTTCATCTATTTTAGGCTATAAAAGACTTGAACTCTAAAGTCACTACAGAGTTAGTGTCCCTGAGACCAGGAGGTCTCTGATGTAGTGGAACCTCACAGGGTTTGACTCCATTAAGTGGGCCCATTAAAGCCCATTTATAGATTAGTATCCAGTTATCAGAGAAAACATTCAGCCTTTGGTTTTGCTGTCATGTATAACTGATTAGAACAAAAAAAAATTTTAAAAAAAATTAAAGCCCATTTATAGTTTCAGCCCAGGAATCAATTTAGCAACCAGGGTTTGGAAATTTCTGGGTGAAAAGTATTAATTTCCTTGAAACCTTCTGTATTGAACAAACTGAAAGAATTTCATCCTGACCTTCAACTACCAACTGTACAGTCACTCCCCACCCCAAAATTCTTGCATGTCTCACTTTCCCCACTCCCATCCTACAAGACTGGAACCATACGCCTGACCTCCTCCACTTATTTTTTCAGACACAATCAAGTTACATGAGAGAGAGAGGAAATGTCTTACATAGGTTATAAATAAGAAATTATTTTAAGATGATTTCACATTAAGTTAAAATTCTCTCAACATTAATAAGTACAAACACTAACAGTCAAATGTTGGCACAGATATCTCTGCCCCTTCAAAGTTTTGGCAAGCAAACACCAGAGCAGACCAAACTATGATGGCTTCTGTGAAGCAGTATTTGTTGCTACAGCAAGTGCAACAGAAGTGTACAAATTCTTTTTAGGAACTCAACTGGAACTAAACGTGGAATTGCTCAAATAATCTGTAGGCCAAATTTATATTATACTGAGGGACAGTATTCCCTCAGTTTAATTCATACTCAAAATGCTGGCCCAGAGTTTGTTCAAGTGACGTCTAAGTTCTTCTCAACTCAAGGAACAAAACGGAAAGAGAACATACCATTCGTGTTATCTATTGAGCATGCAAATATCTTGCTTCCATTTTTGTTTTTTTTAAGTGTTGTTGACTTTTAAGATACTTGTCTGTTTTGAAGAATTAAGGGGAAAAAAGGTATCTCTCCTGTGTGTTAGAATATTCAGGATAAGCTTTCACAAGCAATAAGGGAAAATAAAGTAGTAATGTTTCAGACGCCAACAGCAGCTCCAGCAGGGTCTCCATGGGAGTATATTCACCCTTCTTGGCCTACATTCCAAATGACTAGAAAATGAATGCAGAAAATATATATGTCTCCTGCCGACGAAAGTGCACCAACATTTCAGGGAAATCAACAGAAATGTCAGCAACTTCCTCAAGCTAAAACTGAGCACTGAGGACTGGTAAGTGAGAAACTTATTATAAAATTAAGTCTCCTTGCCCTCCTTTAGGTTTTTGTTCACTCAAGTAGCATGTGGGCTATAAGTAAAGTCCAAGAACCGTATAATATAAATAGAGTAGCCATAGTTTATCATCTAAACCAGGACACTTATGAGATTGAACAGAGTGCTATTAATAATTACTTCAGGACTAGCATAAATAGGACTGTCCCAAGGAAGCCCAAGGGGATGGTCTCCTTGTTCAGTATCAAGTATGACAAGTTAAACTGTCTAACAGCCATGGAGACACTGGAGAATACCTATCAATTTTAGGAATGACCTTTCTTTTCATGAATACTCTATTGTCCACATTTTTACATGATTAATATTAAAGTAAAACAAAGACCAATAAACCATATAACATATGTATTCACTAAATTATATTAATTCTTTGTTTTATATTCAATATATGGTATAGTGAAAGCCTTAAGAAAAATAGGAAGTAAAGGGAAAATACTTTGTTAGGACATTTCATACCTTGGAGGACTGACCTACGATCATCAGTTTCCTGCAAATGGTGTAAATATAAATGGTGCCTAGGTGGAAAAAAAATAATGTTAACTTATTTTATACTCAAATAATGGAAATTGTATATTATAACTTCTGTGGTTTAATAAGTCTGTAGTCCCCAAAAGAAACAATCTCATGAGAAAGTCTAAAACTGTAGAGTTAATAATCATCATAATTTTCCTTGTCACTTGTAGACAAAAATCATTTAAAAATAACTAATATGGCCATACTTAAAATATCTCAACACGGGAATCTTTTAGTCTCATTTTTGAAGGCAATTCAGATTTTGAAATATACTAAACAAAAGAATAGTAGCATAAATAATGTAGACTGTGCTTTTATTAATTCATATGAAATGTTACTGTTTCCCCTGGTTTCCTTATGATTGAAAAACTAAAGATTTATCTCCAAATAAAATTAGAATGCATATTTAATCAAATGGCACAATACTCAACAAGGGAACTCATAATAATTTAAAAGTCATATAACAGTTTATATTATATTCATTTGCAGTCTCACAGACATTTATCCCATTCTAAAAATATGTCTTATAAACAGGCTAATGAAAAATATCATTTCATTAAAGTATGATTTTATATCAGACCACCAAGAGAGAAGGCTGGTGCAGGGTTGGAAGGAGTGGGGGACATCACCATACATTCTTCTGTACATCAAAGCCAAAGATGCTATAAACATGCCCAAAAGATGGCAACATGTTTAAAAAGGCATGCAGTTATGACAAGTAGTCTAAATATTTTCCAAAAAAAAATGATCTAAAATTCATAACCATCAACATTCAACCATTAGGAATCCTATGTTCATGTTTAAATTTTAAAAACTTCTGAGAAAACAGCATCTGCTCCAAAACATATTCCTTGATTAAAATATACCTGTAAGTAGAACAAACGTTATTTAATCAAATCAGCAGCAAATATGCTGAATATAATCTAAAATACTTATAATATCTTAAACATCATAGAAAATGCAACTGGTCCTTAACATTCCAGGACTCAGAAACAAAATGTGGCTGTGCCCATGATAGGTATTTATTTATTTTACCTAAGCCCCCCTAGGAAAGAAACTACATGGCTATTAACAGCTCAAGCCCAAAATGATTATCTCAATGTGGTTTTATTGACCAATAATTTTAATTTTTCTAAGGGAAGAGCTCTCCAGACTCCATGCCCACAACCCAACCAGCTCAGCCCAAGGTCAGCCATTCTATTTTTAATCTTTAAAAATAAAACTGCATTAATTGTTTTTCTTTCTAGGGGGGAAAAAAAGCCATCATGTAAGGCTAGGCACAGGAAACATATGCCTCCCCTCAAAACATGTGATTCAGGTGTAAGCCAGGAGACTGAATAAACACGAGAAACTGGGGAACTTAAGGAGCTTGCCCTCCAAGAATGACAAGGGCCCTCTGTATCCCCAGCCTCATGGCTGCTAACTATAACTGAGTCCTTCTTTAATAATTCAGGATCTTGGCCTTGCTCGCAAATTCTCACTTCAGAAGCCAAAGAAGTAAGTGGTATAGGATAGAAAAGAGACCAAACTTTATGATCTCAGGGTATCTCTGGAAGTTGGTTTTGTTTTGTTCTGTTTTATTTTGCACCAAATCCCTAAAATGAGTTATTGCCTGATCCTGTGACTCCTTTTCACCAAAAATGGTCACCATGAAAATAATCTGAGTCTAAATTAGTTGGATTCAGGTTAGTTGAAAAGTAAGATATTATCCAATATTCGTACCCTTCCTCAAATTTCATAAACAATCAGGATTGGTTAAATATCTTAAGAAATCAAGGCTATGTATATATAATAGTTGATTAGAAGTAAATGGAGGGCTGGGGATGTGGCTCAAGCGGTAGCGCACTCGCCTGGCATGTGTGCAGCCCAGGTTCAATCCTCAGCACCACATACCAACAAAGATGTTGTGTCTGCCGAAAACTAAAAAATAAAAGTTAAAAATTCTCTCTCTCTCTCTCTCTCTCTCTCTCTCTCTCTCTCTCTCTAAAAAAAAAAAGAAGTAAATGGAGTAACTTGTCTCAGTAAAAAGGTTATCAAAATGTGTCTGACCTTTTCAATTAAACATATTTTTGACTACTTGAATTCTAAATTGTCAAAACTTTAAGGTCTATGCACTTGCTAATCCCCAAGCTGGAATAGCCTTTCCCCAAATATCAAGTAATTTACTCCCCAAATTCCTTCAGGCCTTCAACTATTACCTGGAGAGACCTCCCCTGACCATGCTATTTAAAATTGTAGGCCAGCCCCCAGTCACCTCTCTTACCTTTATTTTTCTCTATCGTACGATCACCATCTAACACTATTTAGTTTTGATTTATCATTTCCCTGCAGTAGAAGCAAGCATAGGAATGGAGCTTTCATCTGTTGTCCCCTCCTGTGTCCCCAGCACAAAAGACAATGCCTGGTTTATGGGAGGTACTCAGTAAATTTCAGATGAATACATTAAAACAGGGACAGTAGTGAGTACAAATAAAAGCAGTATGTCTATCTCCCAAAACCCCAGCAATCACACTCATGGGCATAGATCCCAAAAGACTCTTCACATGGGTCTATAAAAGGACAAGTGCAAGGTATTCATTCAGAATTATTTGTGGTAGGGCAAACCAGGTGCCCATCCCGAGGGGTGTATGAATACCTGGAATACAATTCAACAGGGAGAATTCACAAATTAGATTTACATGTAGGAATCTGGATAGATTCTAAAACCATACTGGGCAAAACTGAGGAAACAGAATAGTCTAGGCCGCAATACTACATGTGTAAATAAAAATCACACTAAGGAAAGAATATAGAAGATACAGAAATCATTTAATCTTCTAGTAAAAGGCTTTCAGGGATTTGTTTACTTGTGTCTGATCTGATCTTAAAAGGACTAAAGATAGGGATTCATGCTGCCTACCTCTCCAGCAGGCCAATGATAGGGCTTCTCACCACCTTTTGAGTGCTGGATCGCTGTTCCCGCTCCTTGGTCCCTGCCAAGATCTGAGTAATTTGGGTAGAGAGATGGCAGCGGCAAACAAGAGAACCATTGATCCTCTGGAGGATGATTAGGCACAAAAACTTAATAATCACTGGGCCAAAAAAAATCTGATCCAAGTTGGCCTCATCTCTGGGAGCAAATGTGAAGTTTAATTTCAATCAAAATGTCAAAACATGATTTGGAATGGGTGAGGAAGGAAGAGGCTCTGAGATATACTTTCAGTTGCCATGGGATGAGGGAAAATCCAATATATTTTCTTCAGAGTTATTTTGCCTTGGTCTTACACACATCGAACACACTGTCACTGTTATTTTTCATTCAGTAATACATTATCCAACAACACACACACACACACACACACACACGCAATTCAGAGAACAATATATAGTAAGTGACCCAATGTAACTTTAGAGAAAAACAAATGTTACTTTTTTATAGCTAAGAAGTGATTCTTTACACACAAATGTAATATACATATTTGGGGGGAGGGTCTCAGAGCTCCTCACTAATAAACAATTAGGGGAAGAAGTTGCTTCACAGAAAGCCAAATCTACTAGCCAAGGTCTGTGAGCAGAAGACCAATAAAGGATGATGGTTACAATCACTCAAACCTGCTGTAACCACTTGATCTCTCCTCTACTTAGATCTTACACTTGCCTATTTATTAACTGTGGTCCCTGCTTTTGATATACACAAAACTGATTATCCCCTCAGTCTCTGACCCTTCCTTCAGTGGGAAACCTAAAATCATGTATTAAAAGTCCCTATTTATGAGGATAGACTAAATGTAATACAAATGATTTTAAAAACCTACCACCATCATGTCATGAAATGCATGTTTTAAATCACAAGGCAATAAGTTACTATCAAACCTGGCATTTAAATAGCTTTCTGAGAGAATCAATGGAAAATAAAACAGATTGGCACATACCATTGAAGATAATCCAACAAAGGTGCTCTTGTGGCAGAGCTACCTCCATGATAAGCCTTAAGGAGAACAAGATAGACAGACACTGGCTCACAGATTCTTTATTCTGCAGGTTGACATCAGCATCACAGAGCAGCTGGTAATTGCAAATATTTTTGGCACTCAAAGCATGAAACTGAAATATATGGAAAAATATAAATAAGAATATGAATAAGGTTTACACAACCCAGGAAAGCATTTCTCAAAATATAAAAAAACTAATACAGAAACAATTAGGCTTAATTAGTTTAATATATTAGTATAGAAATATAAATTCCTTTAAAACCTCCATTTACTTAAGCTTTCCTTAGTCAAATCAAAAAGGAAAAAGCACAAAATATTTATTATCAAGAATATGGAATTAGGGCCGGCGCTATAACTCAGTGATAGAGCGCTCGCCTCACACAGGTGAGCCACTGGATTCCATCCTCAGTATCACATAAAATAAATGAACAAATATTGTGTCCATCTACAACTAAAAAAAATTTTTAAAAAATAGAATCAAATCAATTTCTGTAAACTCACCCAATGTCATTATAACCTATCAATGCAGACACGATTGTCACCATTCACAGGATCCATCCAGCAAATGTTGATTGTGCGCTTGTTTGCCACACTCTGCTACAAGAGGGACTCAAGAGGAGAAAGAAGAGCCCCTGCTCTCGGCAGAGGAAAAGTGTTTCAGGCACACCCAACATTAGGGATGCTTAAAGAAACTACTATGATCACTGAATTCAATGTCTTTTGTGAGTTTTGATAAAAAGATTTACGAAAAGAGATGAGACTATGGGGGTGGTGAATTCTATGTCATTCCAAAGAATTTGGACTTTAGCCCAAGGGCAAAGTCAAAAGCAGTGAAATAAAGTGATTCCATTTATCCTTTAGAAATTAATTCTGACAAGTGTGAAAATGAATTGCAGAGAGAGGGAGTGAGAGCTACATATAAAGGGAGGCTAGGGGAAACTTTTGCTTTCAGTTCTCCTCCCAAAGAGGTGCTACCCTACATTGCCCAGTACTCTCATCTGTATGCCTTACTGTACAGCCAAACGGAACAATTCAGTGGTTCCCCAACACACCTTGAGAACTTGTTATTAGTCAGCCACACCCTGTTTTTAAGGTTTTAAATAGTCATCAAATTTGGAATAACATAGATTTGGAATCAGACTTGATCAAACACCAAACTTGCCCATTGCTTTGAGTGGGTTTGGCTGGCTTCTTAATCTCTGATAAACTTTCTAAATTTCTAATAAGTTTCTTCATCTGCAAAAAAATTTTTAAAAAATGCCCAGTAGTTCTACCTTTTAGTATTGTAATGAGACTGCAAGATGGTAATTGACACATGCATTTACAATACCTAGCACACCATAATTGCTCAACTGGTGGATTAATAATAGCAGTTAACATAATAATATTGGTATAATAAAAATAAAGTATACAACTATATATCATAAGATCTACATTTGAGTTCAAGAACCACTTTTTTATACTAACTATGTGATAGGCTTTATTTTTCTCTTCTGTAAAATAGGGTAAGGATCAAGTATGTTTCCCAAGACACTTTGTTAACTAAAAGTACTCTACAAATAGAGTTATAAAAACAATAAGTGTCTGGTAGATGAATGAATGATTATACTGACACAATCTCTAAGGTATCATTAACAAAGTTTAATGAGTTCACTTTCTCATCCAGCCTGGAAAGCATTTATTAAGCACCTTATAGCACATGGCCAGATGCCATACTAAGTGAAATGAAATTAGAGGCTGCCAACTAAACTAATAATTACAAAATTAATCATAAAATGTGAGTATTTTAGCTGTTTCTTTCATCTTACTGTAAGTGCAGCAGTTTTATCTCCAAAGCCTTTTGGAAAAAAGACAGTTTTGAATTGTCTCGCATCTGCTTTATCCTCATCAAAATTGGTACAAAACTGCTGAAGATATCTTCCATAGCACTGCCAAAGAGCCAGTTTGTATTCCTAAAGCAAAAAAGAGGACTTGATTAAAGTTCAAAAATATCATTTTAAGATTAACATTCATATTATTCTTAAGAGTATAAATGTTAATTATCACTATCACTACTTTTACTACCATCACCATCGCCCAAGCACTGCACTGTGCCACTTGTATGTTATTATCTCATTTAATTCTGCTAACAAGCCAACTGTGACATGGGACCATCAAGATCACAGAGATGAGAATACTTACTTTGTGTATGGTAAAATCTGCATACACTCGAAATCCAGTATCACCAGACAGTAGTAACCCACACACACTGAGAAGGAGATAAGAAGCCTTAACATCCTAGTAAAGCTGGAGAGAGGGAGGGGTGAACGCTGCATCAGGACAGATGTGCTTCCCTTCTGTCACCCATGGAGCAGAAATGTCCTGGGAGTTCCTAGCAGGGAAGGTGAGCAGTGCTCTAAGGACGAATTTGTTATGGTCCTTCCTCAGTTTCGTCGCCTGCTTCTGTGCCTTGGGAAAAGCAACTGCCCTGGATGTGAACTGCCTGTCCATCTACCTAACCCCTTGGGAGGCATCCATGGCCAAACACTGTTCTGTTTATATTCCTGTTAATTTGGTTGTTATTTGCTCCCTAATTCTGAATCTTTCCCATTCTAACTTTATTCAGATAGTAAATTCAAATACATTTAAAATAAGAGTATTCCACAAGATGATCTTTATTAAAATTAAAATAATCTATACAATTCAAGTTCATTTTCAGGATTATAAAGACCTTCAGTGGCCAACTCTCCCATCAGTGAAAAGTAGATAAAACATTTTCTTTGTTCCTTTTATTTAACAATGCCTTCTCTTCTCTAGGCCTTTCTGTCAGAGACATTGAATCCTTAGCTTCTTTCAACCCTAACCAACTTGTTTTATCAACTTCTGACATGCATCTTCCTCATCTCTCCACAAATACCCTCTCCACCTTCCTTTACACCCCTTAAACAACCCCAACTATGCCACATATCACAGCTTCTGAGAAGTTCAGCTGTGAAGATGGAGGTGGACTCCCTTCTAATTCTTATCAAAACTGTTATTTCACTTCACATGAATATAGTTTACAAATAGAATCTTACCTAGATGGGTTTGTTGTTGTTTGCTTGTTTTATAGTTTTCCAAACCCTGTATTTGCAAGTTTCTAACACCATGGTCCATTAACATGGGACTAAGATTATCTCTGACTTAGGCAGAGGAAAACAGATATTAGTTCTTTATTATGAAAGTTCTTCCACATCTTATCCTGTGTTTGGTGAATTTGCCTCCCAGACCAAAAGGATTGAAGTTATGAAAATATAAATGGAGGAAGAAAGTTGACAAACCGAAGATTGAGAAAACTGAACTGTCCATATTGGGCCCCTTCTAGATAAAATAACTCTTAGTCTAACTCTTCATATAATTTAGAATAATCTGGACCTATGCCAGAGCTTAAGGAGAAAATTCACATTATGATTAACTAAGAACCCAGCCATAGCATGGTCCTATCAAATCAAGTCCACAGGTCCACAGCATTCCAAGATCCAGGCATTCATATGAAACTAAAAATAGGGCACAAACTCAGTTTGGAATAAAATACTGAGCAGAAAATAGGGCATGTATGGAATGACAGCTATAATCACATACAGCAAAACATCCAAATGCTCAGTCATTTAAACAGGACACTGGGCAACATAACAGCAAGGCCAGTAGCTATGAAGGCTGTCCCCTGGGCAAGGCCAGTATGTGGAAAAACAACAGGAAGTGGTGTCTGGGCTCCTTTGTATAAGGTGGAACATGATGACTCAGCACTTCCTGTTGTGCACCTACCACACCCTCTGTTAGACCGGCTAAGCTCCTTCCCATCCCCAGCCAGGCTCCTGTCCTTTCAGGAACCTCTTGTCCCTGGAGAATTTTAACTACACAATTAAAAAGCAAACACATTTTTTTGTTGTTGTTGTTGTTGTTGTTCTGGGCCTCACTAAAATCTTCATGTATTCACATATTTTTTTCCCTAAGGAAAAAAAATCATGTATAATAGGAATGGTATTATATCAAGTAATAATTAGCCAAATAAGTTTCATCTGGGCTCTTTTTCCTCCAGCGGCACTTACTTTCATTTGACAAAGGCTATCTCCAACCTTCAGAAGCTTTTCGTTGTAATAGTCATCTGGCAGCCGGGGGGCGTATTTGGTCCAGATATTAAACAAAGAGGTGGCACTGTAAAAATCATAAAATAAAACAACATCTTCAAAGTCAGCTGGAAACCTCAATTAATTAGTAAGCAATTCCTAAAACTTGCCTTGTGCTAAGTGTTTCCAATGTGTCTGTTAATAATAAATATATGGTTAAAATTATTGCTTTCTATGTGCCAGACATTGATCAAAGCTCTTTGTATGCATTTTTTATACACTTTATTTTAGAGCAGTTTTAGGTTTACAGCAAAATTGAAAATACAGATTTCCCACATACCTTCTGCCCCCACATATGCACAGCATCGCCCCCCATCAACATCCACCACCAGACTGGTACCATTTGTTACAAATGATGAGCCAATATTGACACATCATTATCACCCCAAATCCACCGATTATGTATTCAACATTATCATAGAAAGCAGTTTTACCACCCTAAAAATCCAGCGCTCCCCCTATCTCTGCCTCCCTTCCCCTTTATCTTTACTGTCTCCATAGTTTTCCCTTTTCCTGAATGTCATCCATATGTAGCTTTTTCAGAGTGACTTCTTTCATTTTGTGATGTGCATCTAAGTTTCCTCCATGTCTTTTCATGGCTTGATAACTCATTTCTTTTTAGCACTAATATTTGTTATTTTTTTATTTGTTTTATTTTTGCACTCACTTTCTAAAGGATAGCTTGGTTGTTATGAGTTTTGGCAATTTTGAATAATATTGTTAAAAACATCCATGTGCAGGTTTTTATATGGACATAGTTTCCAAATCCTTTGGGTAAATACCAAGTGGCATACATAATTTCTAGACCACAGGGTAAGAGTACGTATAACCCTATATGCAACTGCCAAATTGTCTCTCACAGTGTTGCCTGTTTTTCATTCCCACCAGCAACCAATTCGTTGTTCCACATCTCCACATTGTTGCCAGCATCTGATGTTGTCAGTGTTCTGGATTTTAGTTTTTCTGATAGGTATGTAGGATATCTCATTATTATTTTAATTTGTACTTCTCTGATTGATAAGACATAGACAATCTATTTGTATGTTTATTTGCCATCTGCATATCTTTTTTGGTGAGGTGTCTGTTAGGGTCTTTGATCCACTTTTAAAAACAGGTTGGTTTTATTTTTCTTCTTGTTGAGTTTTAAGAATCTGTTGTATATTGTGGATAATAGTCTTGTATCAGATATGTCTTTTGTAAATATATTCTCCAGTTTATGAAATATCTTTTTATTCATTTGTTTGTTTGTTTGTATTGGGGGTCGAACCCAGGGGCAATCCACCACTGAGCCACATTCCCAGCCCTTTTTTGTATTTAGAGACAAGGTCTCACCAAGTTGCTTAGGGCCCCACTAAGTTGCTGAGGCTGGCTTTGAACTCACAATCCTCCTGCCTCAGCTTCTTGAGCCACTGTGATTACAGGCATGTGCCACTGTGCCGGCTCTTTTTATTCTCTTTACAGTGTCTTTCATAGAACAGAATTTTTTAATTTTAATGAAGTCTAAATTATGAATTCTTTCTTTCATGGATTGTGCTTTTGGTGTTGTATAAGAAGTCATCACCAAACCCAAGGTCATCTAGATTTTCTTCTATTATCTTCTAGGAATTTTATAGTCTTGAATCTTACATTAAGTCATATGATCCATTTTGATTTAATTTTGTGAAGGCTATAAGGCCTGTGTCTAGATTCATTTTTTAGCATGTGGTTGTCTAATTTTTCTGGCAACGTTTATTACAAAGACTATTTTTCTTCTCCATTGTATTGCTTTAACCCCTTTGTCAAAGATCAGCTGACTATTTATTTCTGGGCTTATGTATTCTGTCCCATTTTTAATTTGTCTATTCTTTCACCAATATCACACTTGACTACCACAGCTGTATATAAATCCTGAGATGGTGTGGTATCAGTCCTCCAATTTGTTCTTCTCTTTCAATATTGTCTTGGCTATTCTTTTGCCTACATGCTTTCCCCCCCCCACAATTCATCTTCACAACCCCAAGATGAGAAATAAACCTAAGAGAGGAAATAATAATAACCCTGAGGACAAGGACCTCAATGACATGTTCATCTGCTCAGCCACAGTATAGTAAATGACTAGTACATGTTGAAAGAATGACTAATTAGGGAAATTTTTCTTGTTCTCATTTTATTCTCTTCTACAAAGAGCTAAGGGCTCCAATATCCAGTCAATCCATTTCAGGTTATGCATCCTTCCACCAAATGAAACCAAAACAAAGCATACAGTATTCTCAAAATGGTTTCCAGTCAGAGTTAAAAGGATAGCAGATCATTGTTTATTTTATTAATTCATTTAGTTAGCATTTATTCCTTCCCTCTCTCTTGGAATTTATAAATGTCTCTAGGAACAATCCAAATTTCCTTTAACATATCATAAATTTCCAGAAAACTGAATGTTGTGGGCTGAAAGTTTATGTCCTCCAAACCCAAATTCATACCCTAATCCCCAGTGTGGTTATATTTGGAGAAGGGCCAATTAAGGTTAAATGAGGTCATGAGAGTAGAACCCTACACTAATGGGATTAATGCCCTTATAGGAAGAGAAACCATTTTGCAATGCATGTACTTGATTCTGTTCCTCACCATGTATTCTAACAAGACTTTCAGCATCAAGCAATTCTTGGTCAAGAAACAAAAGCAAAATCATCCCTCAATGAATTCTGATAAAAACTGGTAATAAAATCAGGTACAACGCCAAGAAGAGACGTCGGTGAGGAACCATGCTGTCTATAAAAAATTACACATGAAATGGCTCACACATTTATGCTATATCAAGATCATGATCATCTTTTCAGATCAAGCTGAAAATGTCACCACATCTGGACAGTTGGGCATATTTAACTGGAATCTGGCCTTTCTTCAGCTATGAAGGTGCTGTAATACTGGTTTCAGTATCTAAAGGAAGCAGGTAGGGGAATCTAGACTCTCTCCATGCTGTCTCAGAGGAAAGGCCATGTGATGGCAAAGTAGCCTTCCACAAGCCAAGAAAAAAGCCCTTACCAGAAATCTGGGACTTCTTGCCTCCAGAACTATAAGAAAATAAATTTCCCTTGCTTAGGCCAAGCGGTCTATGGTATTTTTGTTATGGTAGCCTGATCTAACTAATATAGACAGGACTCTAAACTTAGGGACTAAAGAACAATCTGATAGTCATGATGTCCATGCTGGGATATTAATGAAACAATCTCTACAGAAACCTGTCAATTCATTCATTTGGGTAATTAAATGATACTAATTGGGTCATTGAGTGAAGAACACAAAGCACTCCTGCCTTTATAAACTGCTTAATAATACTTTGGGGTAGAAAAATATATGTGTGTACCAGTAATAAATGATCATGCCAAATAAATAATGTGACAGATATAAACCATAGAAGTTTTAAAAGGGAAAGATATTTTGTTTGTTCATTTTTAACCTTTTGTACTTGGATTTGCTGCTTCATGAAATGCCTCAGGCTTAGAATAAATATAATGAATTCAAATATATAACCAGTCAAATATATAACCAGCTAGAATTCTTAAATTATGTGGATGAAATAGTTAATGCTTCCAAACCTTCCAGATGAGAAGTTTTGTTCTGATGATGACTAGGTTTGTTATTCATAAAAGAAAAAAGCAGCTTTATCAAATTAATCAAGGTTATATAATAGGAAAAAGATTTTTTTAGTGACTCTTTAAGTTCAGGCTGAGGCTACTCATTAATAATGGCTTACATAATGATTAAACAAAATATAAAACACACTGTAGAATATATATCATTTAAAAAGACAATATATTAAAGACTTTGCATTGCTGATTAGTTATAGCTGTTACTGGGTATTTAGATTGTTCTAAAATTGAAAACTGCAACTGTATAAACAGAATACCTAAATTTTATCTCCTTATAACAAAAATATATTTTTTAAATGTTCACACAAATATTTAATGACATTGCTGTTATAATCAGAATTTATATTTTAATGCTTAAAAACATTCTTATAAGAAACAAGTTTTGATTTTTAAAATAGTTGTCCGGGGCACAGGCGGGACCCGGGTTCGATTCCCAAGTCACCAGGGAACTTACATTCTGGGAGGGCAATACACAAGAAAACAAATAGATTTAAAGATATATATGTATATTGAGTATGTAGTGTGCCCTTCTTGGTCAATTCTGGGTTCTCATCTTCCTTGGCCCACCAGCAGGATTTGCCACAGTGATCATTGAAAACTTTCTCTCCCTTGCTAGAAGTATGCCATACACATTCTGGTTTTCCTCCTACCTCCTGGGCCACTCACCGCTGGCTTCTTTACAATCCTACTTGTCAGTGTAGGAATATCCCAGGGCTCAGTGTTTCACTCTCCTCTTCTGCGTGTAGATTGTCTCCCTTAGCTATTCCATCAGGTGTTTACAATTGAATATCAATAATAAGTTGATAAATCCCAAATGTGTATCTACTCTGACTTCCAAATTCAAAAGTCCATCTACCTAATAATAGCTCTGCCTGAATGTTGAGTTACATCTCAATGTATCTAAACTTAAATTCCTTCATCTACCTCCCTTCTACCTGAAACCTGCACTTCCACAATCACAATCCCATCCCACTTCCTTCACACTTGTGATTCTCTTTGTGTGGACTACTCTTTGCATAGAAATCTTCATCAACTGCTCCCACATGTCCTCATTTTTCTAAAAAGTCACTTTTACTGACTTTCCCTAACCACGGGCCAAGTCATCCCATTTTAAGTTACAATACTTATCCAATATCCTCCATCCCCATTCCCTGCTCTATTTTTCTCTCTAGCATTTATCTCCTAATAAAATGCATTTACAATAGTTCTCCTTATCCTCAGGGAATACATCCAAAGACACCAGTGTGTGCATGAAACCACACATAGTACGAAGTTCTATATTTGTGATAGTTTTTTCTTATACATACATAGCCATGATAGTCTTACTTATAAATTAGGCACAGTAAGAGATTAAAATAAGCTTGGTGAGGTGGTGCACACCTGTAATCCCAGTACCCCAGGAGGCTGAGGTAGGAGGATCACGAGTTCAAAGCCAGCTTCAGCAAAAGTGAAGTGCTAGGCAACTCAGTGAGACCCTTTTTCTAAAATAAAAATAAAAAATAGGTCAGGGGATGTGGCTCAGTGGTCAAGTGCCCCTGAGTTCAATCTCCAGTACCAAAAAAAGAGAGAGAGAGAGATGAAAATAATAACTAATAATAAAACAATTACAATATACTATATCAAAGTTATATGACTGTGCTTGCTCTCTCTCAAAATGTCTTATTGTAGATATTAATAACCTCAGCATACAATTATTTTCTTTCCTTATTGAGAACTTTTACCTTCTCACTTAAAGAAAGCACTTTATGGCTCTCTTTGGCATATCTGAATTGCCAGCATTTCGACTTTGGGACCATTATTAAGTAAAATAAGGGTTACTTGAATGCAAGTACTATGATACCACAGCAGTTGATCTGATAATCTAGACTGCTACTAACTAATGGGCAGGTGGTTGCTACAGTATGGATATTACTGAATAAATGGATGAATCACATCCCAGTTGGTACAGAGCAGATGGTGTGATATTTCATCACAGTATTCCTGAAGATGTGCATTTAAAATGTATACATTGTTTATTTCTAGAATTTTCCATTTAATATTTTCAGGTAATGGTTGACGACTGAAACTACAAAGCAAAACCATATATAAGGGAGACTAATGTACTTCCACATTTTTTAGTGGATAGCTGTACTCACAAAAATATGTGCTCCATGAGGTAAGGGATTTTTATATCATGTTAACTTGATGTTTTCCTAGTTTCTAGAAAGGCACCTGATAGGTGCTCAATAAATAGTTAATTAGATGCATAAATGAATAATAAACATATTCTTTATATTAAATAAAAATAAACTTTATATTAATTAAATAAACTATTTCTTTATATTAAATGCATAAACAAAAAAATGCAAGTTAAACCATTCACTATTCTGGTAGTTGCTACTTGTCTACATCTGTGACTGTTCTTTTTGCAATGTATTTGGCCAAGAAAGATGGTAACATAAACAGGAAAGAATCTTAAAAACAGGTAGTTTTCAGTTCACAGAAATAACACGGTGATAGAATCCAAGAAAAAAAAAAAAAGGCAAACAGATGTGCAGATGAGTCACAAAGTCTACGAAAAAAAAAAATCTCTGTGATTCTAATAGTAACATAAAAAGGGAATAAAAATGCATGTGTTCCCAGGATGACTGACTTCGTGCTTCATGATATTAAGAACTTCTTCGAGAACCTAAGCCACCTCAAAGTTATTCCTTTATCTTTGTATACAAAATTGTTCACCCACTAAATCAAAAGTTGTGACACCCCTGCGTCCAAAAAAAAAAAAAAAAAAAAAAAAGTATTAGCCTAGAGGAGCCATCAAGGGACACTCAGAAAAAGAACAAATGGTGAGTTAGGAAACATTTCCGTGTTGATTTTTATTTTGACCTGAGCAGGAAGCCAACATACACGTAACCAAGATTTCAGGTTGTCATGGCGACGAATCTCCACTTCTGCAACTTTGTTTCTCTCTCCTGGGCCCTCTGGTCAGGCCCGGCGTCCACCTCGCTGACCGGGCTCTAGGGGCCACCACCTGCCTTCAAGGGCATCACCTCCTCCCCAGCGCCCGGCCTCCGCTTACCAACGCCGATGGAATTCGTGCTTCTCTTCCGCCGTCGTGGCTAAAACCTGCTTTTTCTTCATAAAGCCTAACAACTCCCGAATTTCCTTCTCGAAAGAGGCGAGGAGCGGGTTTTTAGCGTCCAACGGCCCATAAAACGCGGCGATGGGCAACGGGTCCTCGGGAGTGGCTAGTTGAGGCTGCGGGCTCGGGGAGCTCGCCTTCGACTCCCGGGGCGACTCTGAAATTGCAGTCGAAGTCAGGGGTGTGGTCGATGGCAGTTCTTGGGGCGACGTGGATGTGGCAGACGTGCCCGACAGAGGGCTAGAGCTGGGGCCCTGCGCCGCCATATTGACGCGACCCCGGCCGGCCGGCGGTGTGGACACACGCGGTTGCCTGGCGACGGTCTCGAGGCCACCAAGCATCCCGCGCGCACTCCGGGAAACACAGCGTCCCCTGGAGGACAGAGGAATAAAGAACTGGATCCAGAAAGGAGTGATGCTCTGAAGGTTATTTTGCACCGCTGTCTGAGCTGAGAATAGAAAGAAACTTTGGAACAGAGAGCCAGCGAATATGACAGCTGAATTTTTACCATCACGAATCCAGACTGTACTTCTTTTTTCATTTTAACCACTTAATAACAATAGTGGGTGATGGTGAAGCTGCTCATAATGATGATATGACATACATTAGTATGTCAGACGTTGTTGTTATAAGCATATGAAACACAAACAATATCACATTTCATTTAACCATCATGATAACTTTGCCATTAAGATTCTGTTAATACCTCCACTCCACAGTTTAGGAAATCAAAGATGAGGAAGGTTAAATTATTTGACCAAGGTCAGAGGAAAACCATAGCGTCAGAGATCAGGTCCTCATCTTGTGACTCCAAAGCCTGTGCTCAGAATGAATGAACATTGATGACTCCCCAAAATGAAGCTTATTAATATAATTGAAATGATGAAACCCTCTGACAAGAAGTTTAAGAATCAAGAACCTGTAATTGATCCATTCTCTTCCCTTTACATCTAAAACTGTGGAAATGATGATTTGCCTCTAATAATAATTTATTTATTATCATTTCACCCTTATCCTAATTATCACTATATTGCAAATTAATATATATTTTATACAACCTAACTATTTAACAAATTTATACTAATGATCTGAAGTGATAACTCTCAAAATACTTTTGCATTGTATGAAGTGATCTTAGGAAACTTTCACTTTTAATGGGGAAACTACAGACCTCAGGGTAAATAATTGGTGGCAAAGGAAGTTATTCTTTCCCCACATATTATGGGCAACAGTGACAGTCAAATTTTAAAGTTTCAATTTCAACTAATAGGGAACCTGCTTTTCTTATAAGTTATGCAATGCCAAAAATTATATTATAGAAGAACCACAATTATTTGGTAGCTTGGGGGGGAGCAGGCATTTAATGCTAAAAGTTGTTATCAGTTCTTTCACACTTAGAAATAAAGAAAAACAGTGACCCTAACACCCTGGGAGCCTGATTTCCCATTCAAGATTAAGAAGCTTATTAGACCACAGCCTGATTTCTTCCAGCTCTGACCTCATTTCTTGCAAGCTCTGTGGGCCTGTACTAATTTGTAAGACTAGCATGATATGTCATGTGTACTGTACCCTAATATTCTTTGAAGTAAGATTACAGTGATTTTGCTCTTTGAGGCAGGTAATAATTATGGCCAGAGAACCTTTGTGGCAAGCAGTGAAATGCAAGAATGCCTCATTATCAGAGTCTGTTTCTCCAGTCAAGGTGTAGATATCATCCTTTGATTGGCAAAGATTTTACTCTGTCTCTAGATGAGCAGTAAAAATTTTAAGACTTTAAACAACTTATGCTTAGGGAGAAAATCATCTTTGGGACCTTTACAAAACAAATGATAGACTTTAAAAAAATCAACTTGGTAAATTATCTTATTTCTCATATTTCCCTTGTTTTTACAGAGCATACTTGTCCTCTTCAGATCAAAAGCCGGTGTAATTTGCCACTGGTAACTAACGCTCATATTGATGAAAGTGGAACAGCAAGGTTCAATTAAATTAAAGTGGTCAGAGAGTAGAAAATAAAATAAATAAATAAAAATCAGATAAAGTAGGATTCCCTACCCCACCCCATCTGACTGATCTCACAAATAACCTTTCTCATAATGCAAAACATTTCAAAGTCACTGAAAAAAGAAAATGTAACAAATTAAATTCAGATACTTGAACTATGAAACATTGCATCTTAGTCATCTTTCTCCTGGGGCATACTTCAGTCAACAATGCTTAACTTGCAGTAGTTTTTGGAAGCTTGTCTGAATATTTAAATGGGTCTTGTATTCTGAATCATCATCATAGTAAGATGGAAGTCTCCATTTTGTTCAATTTAAATTATATTTGAGGCATTTTAAAAACATTTTAGAGATGTTATCTTTCTTATAATGAGATGCAACCATTATAATATCTTTACTGTTTCCTTGTCAGTTTGCTTTATTCTTTTCACAGTAATGAAAGAATGGAGCTATGCAACCACCGTGTCTGACAGGGCTAAGTAATGTAAATAGCTTCCTTATAAATAATGTAAATTGCTGTTTCTTATAATTAGTGCCTTTGCAAGCTGCAGGGATCCTTTTTGCCCATTCAAAATTCTTTTTCATTTAAAGTTACACTTAGAGAAATAATAAATACTTTATATTAGTAGTTCAGTTGTTAATCACTTAGGCTGTCTCAAATAGATATATATGGTGTTTTAAAAAAAAAAGCTCAAAAATCTTCTTTTTCCACCTCTTAATATGTAGGCTTTCAAAACTTTTTTCATTCATTCATTTAACTACAACTATTTCTTTAGTGTGTCCATACAATGCATTAGATGAGCCCACACATTCCCTACAAGAAGCAAATGACACATACAACAACCAACCATGATTTGAAGGCATGCTATATATGTGCTGTGATAAAGGTTTAAAATATTATGGAAGTCTCAAGATGAAGCTTGTTAACTGGACAGAGAACAAAGGATTATAGAGGAGACCATGTTTTAGCCCTGCACTGTAACTGCCCCTCAGTAACAGAAAGACCCTGGCAACAGGGACTTGCCTATGACTATGGTAACCTAGCACCCAAGCCCAGTGCCTGGCACAGAGTACTACCAAATAAATCTTTGTCGGAATGAGTGAATGAATTTTTTTTTTTAAATGAAGAACATTCACCAAGATATCTCTGTCTGAGAGAAAAGCCTGAGCAAGATACAAAATCATAAACATTTACAGCAAATTTAAGTAGTCTTGTGTGGTGAGCCACTGATTGAAATACATCAAGAGGCACAAGATGAGGTAGAAAAAGAAATATGATCAAACACAGTGGGTAGTTGGGAGACATGCTCAAAACTGTGACTTGATTTTGTATTCAGTGGAGCTCCTTGGTTAGAAAAACATACAGGTAGTTCCCAACCTATGAAGGTTTGACTTAACAATTTTTCAACTTTACAATGTTGGGAAAGCATACCCATTCAACCATTTCTGTTTCCTACTTTCAATACAGTATTCAATAAATTACATGAGATACTCAACACCTTATTAGAAAATGGACTTTGCACTGGATGACTTTGCCCAACTACAGGCTAATGTTAAGCACTCTGCACACATTTAAGACAGGCTAGGCTAAACTGTGATGTTTGGTAGATTAGGTGTATTAAATGCATTTTTAACTTGTGATTTTTTTAACATACAATGGGTTTATCAAGATATAACTCCATCAGAAGTTAAGGTGGATATAACTCCATCAGAAGTATAAGGTGGAGATTAAAAGCCCAAATTTGGGGGCCAAAAGGTATAATTTGTATCTTTAGTTCTTCAAAGTTACTTAAATTCACTATGCCTTGTTTTCTTCATCTATAAAATGGGGGGGTGAAATAATAGTACTTTCTACCTCATATTTCTATGTTGTTTAGAATCAAATGATAAGATGTGTAAAACCCATAAAATATTGCCTGGCACATTGGAAGTGCTATGTAACGTTTGCTAGTTATGATTATTTACTTGGGAACCAATTTATATTTTATATATTTTAGAAAGGAAATTATGGCAAAATGAAAGATAGATTGGAATGATGAAGATTATATTCCATCTCAGCTACACAGATCATTACAATAATTATATACAATTAACAGGCAGAAGTAGCCAACTAAAACCATTATAAAAACTGAGGTGGAATCAGTAGGAAGCCAAATCCTAATCAATAAACCAAAGGGAAAGTTAGAGAATAATAGGTAATTTTATATATAAAATTTTATATATACATATATGCACATACATATATAAAACATACATATATACATAAAATTTTATACATACATATATATGACATAGCATAGCACATAATTATAAAAATAATAAAAGAAATTCTAACAGAATGTTTCAGTGGTTCTGAAGAAGAGGCTTCCTTAAAACCTATAAAAGTAAAAGATGTAAAGGGAAATACTGATTAATATACTGAGATAAACTCTTACAAGGATAAAAGATAATAAAAGTGGAATAACAGGCCACACATTAAGAAAAGATATTTGTGCCAGGCATGGTGATGCATGTCTATAATCCCTGTAATCAGGTGGCTAAGGCAGGAGGATCACAAGTTTAAAGGCAGCCTTAGTTACTTAGTGAGTCCCTAAGCAACTTAGTGAGATCCTGTCTCAAAATAAAAAATAAAAATGGATAGGGATGTGGATCAATGGGTAAGCACTGATGAGTTCAAACACCACCACCTCTACCAAATATATATATATATATATATATATATATATATATATATATATAGAGAGAGAGAGAGAGAGAGAGAGAGAGAGAGAGAGAGAAATGCACAACCTACTGTGTGTGCACTATGTTGACAAATATCAATTCTAAATCTCAATTGATGGAAAGACCAGATTAAGATTTTTCTTGGGTAAATTTAACAGATTTACTTATTACAAGATACCAATGGAAGTCATTGTAATCTGGATACATAACAAAGAGATCATCAAAGAAGTTCAGGATGTAGCTTCCAAAACCAAAAATCCTCACCAATGATATCTACCTGTGAATGGTGATACCTCTGCATCTTTCAAATCTCTGATGCTTATACAAGTATCTGTGATTCCTCTTGGGTGCCATATGGCTTCTAATTTAACACTTCAGTATGGACAGTTTCAGATTCCTACACTTGGCCTTTCTACCCTAATAGTTCAAATTCCAGGCCTTTCAGATCCAGTGTTACAGGGCTGGGGCTAGAGCTCAGTGGTAAAGCACTCACCTAGCAAGTGCAAGGCTCTGGGTTCTATCCTCAGCACCACAGAAAAATAAATAAATAAATAAAATAAAGGTATTATGTCCAACGACTGAAAAAAATAAATATTTTTTTTTAAAAAAATCCAGTATTAAGATTCTGCTAAATATCGTTCCAACTTCAATTAAACTAAACTATGGATAACAGAAGACTACTGTATTCAGGATACACTCCTACACATATTCCCCTCAGCTTCAGTCAATGCCTATTAGTTGGATCCTGCGATTCCTTTGGCATGTGGTCTATTTCTTCTCAGAACAGAGCTTGTAATTTCCTGCTCAAACTTGTGCTAAAAAACTGACTTTGCTTTTTACCAGGAGGCAATGCAATATGTTGGGGGCATATTTTCAGGAAAGCAAGCCTCATCTTGAAAGGCACCTGCTTCAGATTAGGTCATTGTATGTTTCCCTAGGCAAGCAGAAAGTGGTTTTCTCTGGCAAGTTGGTTAAAGAACTAAGTCTTCCAGCCTGGAAGGCTCAGAGGAATTTAAGAAATCAAAATTCTTAGGGTCATGTATATAAATGTCTCCACTTCAGGTCTCTGATCCCTACCCTTGGAATACCTGCAATATAATTTGATCCTGGGCCTGGTTTTCAGCAAAGTCTACCCTGCAGGTGCCCCAAGCTGTAATAGAAGCACTTCTGTCTTTCAAAGCATACCTCAAATTGCCAACTAACTGCCCTAAGACAATTGAGCCTCTGTTGCATTCAGGTAGGTGGGCAATTCACGTATAAATTCTCATTCTTGAGTATCTACTTTTTATCCCTCACTGCTGTTATGTTAACCTGTGTTTCCTTAAAAAAAAAAAAAAAAAAAAAAAACAGAAATTGAGGCAAAGGCTTAAAGAGCTAGCATTTCATTTGGTAATATAATTCCTGTGAAACAAGAATAAAGGAGACAGGAATGGATGGAAAGGAAATAGAGTGCTGGCCAGTGAATCATGAAGACACACAGCCAGTGGCTCAGTTCTATGGGATATCCCCTACCAGGTTGCAGAGATTTCTAAATGTCATATCTTAGAGTAATCCATAAGAGGGAGCTATGGGAGAAAATGTGCCTGTTGTCTCCTCAGTGTCAAGAGTTCCCTCTGTACTTCCATCATGGATCATGGGCCCCTTCAGCAACTTTCAGGAATCCCAATTATCACACCTCATGATGCAGTTTTATCCTAGCTCAAAAGTGGTGGAAAGAACTAGAATACCAGACAGTGGCCTCAGGCAGTGGAAGCAAGCAGGCCATCCTGGTGGCAATTATAACAGTAGGTGCTGGAATTTGTGGAAAGCCCAGTAGATAAGTCATGAAATCCAGGGCAGTACTCAATGTGTGTTCCATATACAACCCCCCAAACACACTTTGATGCTAATGCCAGCAAAACTCTGAGGAAAACAGAGCAGTGAAAAAGAAGGAGCTTGGATTCGTTACACGGTGAAGCCACAATACCCATTCTGAACCACTCACACCCTAATCAGTTTGTGACAGAAAATAAATTTCCTTCTTGTTTGAAGCACTAATATTGGAGGTCTTTGTAGAGGCAGACAAACCTATTTTCTAAATACTATACCATCTAACTCAGAAATTTCATTTCTTGAAATCAACTTTACAAAATCATATCACATATGCATAAGGGTGACTATTCAGATATTTAAAGAACACATAGCAAATGTTATTGCTAATATTAAATGTGTATAATAGTAAAGCATTAGAAACAATCTAACTTACATCAATGAATGTACAGATAAATTATTTTATCTATAAAATTAAATACTAGTTAGCATCCTAAAGTAATGTACTGGATCTTTATATTTTGCATGAAAAGATTTTTTTAAGTAAAAGTCTTTTTAAGACTTTTCTGAATAAAAATTGCCAAATGTCGTGAACAATATGCTAATATTTATCTATAAGAAAGTAAGGCACCTGCTTCAGATTAGGTCATTGTATCACAAAGTGATACTCTAATATTTAGCTCACCAGGGACAAAATATAAATCCCAAATGCATGTCCCCACAGTGACCTACTTCCTTCAGCCACACCCTACCTACCTACAGTTACCACCTAGTTAATCCCTATTAGGGGATTAATGCACTAATTATGTTAAGGCTTTCACAACCTAATCATTTCATCTCTGAACTTTCTTGCATTGTTTCACACATGAGCTTTTGGGGGACACCTCATATCTAAACCATAACAGTGGCACTCATCAATTCCACTCACATTTTGTTTTCTAAAGCAACTCAAATGGAAATATAAGCCTCCTACAGAGAGAAGCATTGGCGATATCTTGAACAATAATATAACTTACAAGCATACCTTGAATTTGACAGAATTCAAACACACATCCTTCTCCCAACCTATTCTTCTCTTTCTTTCTCTCTCAGTAAATAATAAATGCCACTAGTGGAGGCTTCAGAATTTTCATACAAGAAGAGTTTTGGTGTGGTAATAGATAAGAAGGAAGAGCTCAGAGATATGTTTTGAAGCTGCATCTTCTAGGCATGCACTGTTTTCTTTCAGATTGTGTGGTCATTTAAGTTGGCTTGATGGAGCTGATTGAAATTATAAAGTGGCTTAAGTCCCCTCAGCTCACTCCCTTGACCTTTCCCCTGAATACCACAATTGCAGTCACTCAAGCAAGAAACAGTGGTATCTTTGAGTCTTCCCTCCCCATTTTCAGTCCCAGTCTCTAGATCTGTACTGTCCTGTATGACTGTCACTAGCTACATGAGACTATCAAGCACTCGAATGGCTAGTCCATATCAACTAGTCTGTATGACAGTCTCAATGTGGACTACAAGTAACCAGTTTGCATTGAGGTATGCTATAATTGTAAAATACACAACAAATTTAAAGGACTTTTTACCAAAAGTATATAAAATAATTATTTAAAAACCATTTTCACATCGATGACATTTTTAAAATTACAACATTTTGCATACATTGGATTAAATAAAACAAAGTGAATTCTAGTTGCTTATTATTACTTGGTTATGTGGATAAGTAGACATTTTTTAATTACACATGTGACTTTCATTCTTGGCTGGCATGACATTTTTTTGGACAACACTACTGTGAGCTGTCTTCTTTTCATCTCCACAGTGCCAGTATTAGCATGGCCCTTCAATCTCAATGAGATTTCTGCAAAAGCCTCCTAACTAATCTTTCTGCTCCAGTTTGGCCTTTCTCCAATCCATTCTTTACAGCATTCAGAATGACCTTTCAAAATGCAAATCAAATCATACTAACTCAACCAGTTTTTTAACTTTTCACAGGAATCCATGGCCCTTAATTGTGTAATTTTATATATAAAGCTCCCCCTGATGGTCCAGAACCCTGATTTCAACATGGCATCCTCCTAGCCCTGAGAATATACAACACTTTCTAAGGGTATGGGCATACCTAGTTTTAAGAGAGTCAATGTCCAAATCCTCCACTTTGATGTTTTCAACAAATTTCTCTGCCTTCAATGTACCTACAAAGTTTTTCCTCTCTTCTCCTTTTACCATTGCTCTTATTCTCTTGACAAAACAGAAGCATCTGGAATCTTACTACAAGGCACTGATGGAACAATTAAACAATTCCTTTAAACAAACCACCTAATAGCCTTCTTACCCATTGTATGATATATTGCCAACACAATATTCACAACATGCTAAATACTTATTCTTAAGTATGCAAGAAAATACGGGGTTTCTGGAAGTATATTCAGGGGTAAAATTAACAGGTAAATTTGAAAAACCACGATCTAGCTCATCTTTCAGGACACCTTACCTATACCACCACCACCAGCAGCACCCCCCAGAATACACACACTTTCCTAGTTCCAGCTTTATTTAGAGATCCAGTTCAGCAGCTATCTAAACTTGGGATTCTTAGAACATGCCCCCTCATTCTTCCCTCAGCTAATCATTTCCTACAACCCCTGCTTGTTCAGTGACATCATCAGAAAAGGTTACTTTCCCATTTTTCGCTGTGCAGGGGCTTCATTCCTATTATGTGATCTCTGACTTTCACTAAACTTTATTAAATGAACTTTAAGGAAGATGCGAGTAATTTTTATCTGTTTGGTTCTCATTACCATAGAAGTATTCTTTGCCAAGATTTCTCTCTTTTCAGTTGTCAAAAAGTTTTTCCTCCTAAATTTGCATTATTATTTTTAAATGTTTCTGAACATGTAGTTTCCAGCACAGTTTTTTAAATGCAAAATATCAAAATTTATTAAGCTCATGTAACAAGAAAGCAGATATGCATATCTTGTGTTGTTTAGATTGATCGCTGCTGCGGTGTTGATTCTCTCATCATATACTCTCACCAAATTCACTGTCAAGGTCACTATGGAAATGGTCACAGGGAGTACAGGAGAGTGGTTGAGGATGTGGGCTCCCGAAGTAAATCACCAGCCCAAGAAATTTAAACTATAAGAAAGGAATAAAAAATAACAAAAGAGTGTAAAAAATTAATAAATACAATTTATTTCCTTCTCCTCTTAAATTTTCTGAACTATGTTTGACCTTTGAAGCAAAAAATTACAACATTGTTTGACATGGTCTTTAATGTACATAGAGGAACTATTTAAAATAATTATTTTATAAGTGGGAAAGGTAAAAACCATACAGAGAAATAAGGTTTCTACATTTTATGTGATCTGGTAAAACCTTAGCACAATTAGATAGTAACAAATTACATATACATAATTTAGCACCTAGACCAATCACTAAAAAACTATACCATTAGATACACTCAAACACTCTAGCTAAATCAAAATGGAATTCTAAAAAAAAAAAAAAATGCATAGTCCATAGGAAAACAGGGAGAAAAACAGACAAACAAAAATTAATAAAGAAAGTTAAAAAAAATGACAAGCTTAAACCCTAAAATATCAATAATTACATGAAATGTAGATGGTTTAAATACACCAACTAAAAGTCAGCAATTTGTAAAGTAGGGGAAAAGAGAAAAAAAAGAGATCTAGTTATATATTGTCTACAAGAAATTCATTTTAAATATAATGATACTATTAGTTTGAAAATAAAAGGATGAATAATAAATGCCAAGAAAATATTAATCAAGGGCTGGGGATGTGGCTCAAGCGGGAACACGCTCATCTGGCATGCGCAGGGCGCTGGGTTCAATCCTCAGCCCCACATAAAAATAAAAAATAAAGATGTTGTGTCCACCAAAAACTGAAAAATAAATATTTAAAAAAATTAATCAAAAGAAATAACAAGTGGCTATATTGATTTCACATAAAATGAATTGCAAGCTAGGCACAGTGATGAGCTACTGTATTCCCAGGTACTCAGCAGGCTGAGACAGGAAGATCACTTGAGCCAGAAATTCAAGCCCAGCCAGAAAAATGGAGCAAGACCTCATCAGTACATGTATGATTGCACAACTGGTGTGACACTACTTCATGTACAACCAGAGAAGTGAAAAATTCTGCTCCATTTGTGTACAATCAATAGAAGAGCTTTCTACTGTCATGTATAACTTATTAGAACTAATTTAAAAAGAGAGAGAGAAAAAACGAAAGAAGAGGGAGGAGGAGGTAGAAGGAGGAGATTTCAGAATATTCAATACAAAAAAAAATTACTGGGGATACAAAGGTACATTACATAATGACAAAGAGTCATTCTACCAGAGTAATTGTAAATCACCAAACAACCGAGCTGCAAAATAGTTGAAGAAAAACTTATAGAACTAAAAAGATAAATATCTGGGCATGATGGTGCATGCCTAGAATCCCAGTGACCTGGGAGACTGAGACAGGAAGATCACAAGTTCATTCAAGGCCAACCTGAGCAACTTAGACATTGTCTCAGAATTTAAAATTTTTAAAAGGGCTGGGAATGCAGCTTGGTGGTAAAGTGACCCTGGGTTCAATCCACAGTACCATATAAATAAATAAATAAATAAATAAATAAATAAATAAATAAATAAATTTTTAAAAAGATAGACAAAATAATCAATTGATCAATCAATAAAAAAGACAAATCCACAGTTATAGGCAGTCACTTAAATACCCCTCTCTCAATTGATAGATCAACTTAACAGAAAATATTCGAGTTATGGAAAAACTCAACAATACCATGAACCAAAAGGATCTAATTGATGTGTGTAAAATGCACCTTTTTTTTTTCTTGAGTATCCACACAACATATATCAGGATAGATCATATCCTGAGCCATAAACATCAAGAAATTTAAAAGAATTAAAATTATACAGTGTTCTCTGACCAAAATGAACTCAAACTGGATATGAATAGGAGAAATAATAGAAAATGTCCAAACTCTTGGAAACTGAACAACACATGCTGAATAAGCCATCCGTCAAAGAGGAAGCCTCAAATGAAATAAAAATATACATGAACTAAATGAAAGTGAAAACCCAGCACAGCAAAACTTGTGAGATTCAGGCAAAGCACTGTCGACACGTTAGATTTATAACACTAAATGCTTACATTTAAAAAGGAAAAGTACCAAATCAATAATCCAAATTCCCACATCAAAAAAGAAGAGGAAAAAAATCAAAACAAAAATGCATGCAGAAGAAAAGAAAGAACAACTGCTCTTATCAATAAAATTTAAATAACTGGTTGGACTTTCCTAATACATAAGTATAAATTTAAACATATTTTGTCGGGATTAATCCTCCCAACAAAATAAATAAATTGATACATGAAAAATGTGTACACAGTGCCTACAACAAAGCAAGTACTCAACAATGCTAACTTTTATTACTTGTTTTGTATTGTTTTATTACTTGTTAACAAAATATTTGAGTAAGAACAATTGGAGGAGCATCCAGTTGTTGCCCCAATTATTCTCTCTCTCAAAAAAAATTTTTTTTAAAGAAAAATATAAAAGACCAATTGTTAAGGCAATGAATTTAAATTTTCCAAAATATTTAGTTTGGGAGTTCTGTAAACCCACAGAAAAATCTTAAATTTCTGTTTATCTACTATAATGTATGTGTTAACTTTGTGTCACTGTGTCCAAAATACCTGGCAAGAACAACTTAGAGGAGAAAAGATTCATCTGGGCTCATGTTTTCAGAGGATTTAGTCCATGGTGGGCTAACTCCATTGCAGGAACATCAAGGTGGAAAGGTGAGGCACTGGAAAACTGCTCAGTTCATGGAAATTGGAAAGCAGAGAGTTGGGGGAAGGAAGGGGCCAGAGACAGATATAGTCTCCAAGCCATGTTCCCAGTGGCCTACTTCCTCCAGCTGAAGCCAGATTTAAAATTAGGTCGTCAGTGTAGTTAGGTAAATCGGGTCTAATATCCAGTGAGATCTAAAATGGAGGCCATGCAGAGAATGAATTCCCGGAAAAGTTGAGCAACTCTTGAAAAGTTAATGAAGTCCAAGAAACAGCCCCCAACAGATTTAAAGATAGCCCAGAAATGTTAATGAACAGTCCCAGCAGACTTGAAGGTGCTGTCTCAGATTACTGCCCAGATTACTTCTTTGGCCCACCTGTGTCCCACCCCTGGGGCCTTCCCACCTACATGCCATCACTGAAAAAACTATAAAAAGGGGAAACAACCGCACTTTCACGGATTCCACCTCTTGGGTCCCCTTCTTCTTCCGGGAGAAGTCTTTTCTGCTGTCCTTTAATAAACTTCTAATTTCTACTCTGACCTTGCGTCGGCGCGCTTCTCTGGTGTTATTCTTCAACATTGGGGAAGCAAGGACTGGTCACCGGTCAACAGCGGTAACACAGCCATGCCCCACCTGCCTATTGTTTTACCATCTCCCAGCAAATCCATTCACATTATTAATCTATCAACTGGATCAATCCACAGATAAGGTCAGAGCCCTCGTAATCCAATCTTCACTGCTGAATTTAGCTGCATTGTCATGAGCTTTTTGAGGGACGTTCCAGAACCCAACCATAACAGTGTATTTTTAATTCTTATCTCAATACAAGCCCTTTTGATTCTATTATGAGCATAATACTAAAATCACCAGGTGCCCTGTCAACAAAAGTACCCTCTCCCCCTTTTTTAAATTTCTCAACTTCCTACCCCATGTAGTTTTTTTTTGTTTGGTTTGGTTTGGTTTTGGTTTTGGTTTTGGTTTTTTCATCATCTCACTGGGTGTAAAGTCAGAAACAATAAAAAATTGATAGAATTTGATAGTGAGGTCAGGACCGCTTGTGTGTGTTAATTATTGAAGCCAAATGCTTAAAGCAATGTCTGATATTTAGTTATTACTTCATAAATACTTAATGAAAAAAAATAGGTGATAAGTGTGGAAGGTGAAGGAAAAGTTGGAAATGAATCTGTTTTTGAGGTTGAGAGCCTAAAATAATATTAATGATATTAATAATCGACATTAGAGTTTTAAGAGATGACTTGAGGAGCTTGCTATACAACTTTGAGTGCTTAGCCAATGCATGTAAACCTCATCTACTCCAGAACAGTTCCTCACTCACATAGTTTGAACTATGTGAGTTCACCACACAAGGACTTGACCTTGCTGAGCCAATCAGATTCTTTCTCCAGGGGAATCTGAAACAGATTTGCTAGATAATGAAACTGAATAAATGGAAAGTTGGTCGATTTTTGCCAAGAACTTGAGAAAGCTGGTTTAGAGGGAGAAAAGCAAGTTGTGTCAGAAAAGGCAGAGACTGAAGAGAGAATTGCCTATGTTAATAAGGAGTTTTCAGATCTTGATTCTAATCCCTTCCAGGGGTCCAGCTGTCTTCCTACCTTGATTTTTGGATGTCCTAATAAGAAATTCACCATTTGAATGGCACTAGAGCAGATTATGCTAAGTAAAGCTAGCCAATCCCTAAAAAAACAAATGCCAAATGTCTTCTTTGATATAAGGAGAGCAACTAAGAACAGAGCAGGGAGGAAGAGCATGAGAAGAAGATTAACATTAAACAGGGATGAGAGGTGGGAGGGAAAGGGAGAGAGAAGGGAAATTGCATGGAAATGGAAGGAGACCCCCATCGTTATACAAAACTACATATAAGAGGAAGTGAGGGGAAAGGGAAAAAAAGAAACTAGGGAGAGAAATGAACTACAGTAGATGGAGTAGAGAGAGAAGATGGGAGGGGGGATAGTAGAGGATAGGAAAGGCAGCAGAATACAACAGACACTAGTATGGCAGTATGTAAAAACGTGAATGTATAACCGATGTGATTCTGCAATCTGTATACGGGGTAAAAATGCGAGTTCATAACCCACTTGAATCAAATGTATGAAATATGATATGTCAAGAGCTATGTAATGTTTTGAACAACTAATAATAAAAAAATAAAAATAAAAAAAAGAAATTCACCATTTGAGACAGAATGACAAGTAATTAGATTTGTTTTTCTGATGCTCTGAGCCAAAAATCCTTGATGAGACAGAGAAAGATCACTGATACATTTGGGGATATGTTAAATCTGATTTCCTTTTCTTCTTCAGAAATATTTTGATCATAGCTTTATAATATTCTATTATGTATTGAATACATTTCTAAGACTTTTTCTTCCTGTCCTTTCAGGCGATAACTGATATTACAAGTTGGGGTGGAGAGGGTTATACCTCAATGTCAGAAGAGAAAGTATCCTTACTTCCCAAATCTCAGAGCTACATTATAGTGTCCATCCCTTTATAGGGAATAGACTAAAAGAAGAAAGAGCTATAAACAGGGGTATGATCATCCAAGAAAAACACTGTAGACAGAGTGTTTTTCTCTTCTACATCTGTCCACACACATGATGTTATTCTCTTGGAGTATCAGGGGGGAAAATGGAACAGAAAACTATGCAGAGAAATTTGAATGCAGAATATTATACAAGCAGTGAAATGCATGTCATTTTCTAATTGCTTCAACACCTCCTCACAACACCTTAAAAAAAAAGTCTGCAAATTTCAAGCCACCTCTTTGCAAATTGATTTCTTAATGTCACTAGGCTCCCCGTTCACAGCCCACGCTCTCTCAGTTGCTAAGTGCATTGGATTGTCACAGTATGTTCCAGAGGCTCTGGATTTCTCTCAAATGTGAATGATGTGCTTTTAACTGAAAGCAAAATCCTTGTTTTTCAAATACAATATTCTGTAAAAACAAAAAAAAGAGTACTTATTAGGTTTCAATCATTTGAAATTAAAACTGATTTTCAAAGCAAGGGAAAGCTTTATAAGCACTAAAATTCAATATTATCTTACAACTTGGAATTCAAAGATGATTTATAGATTAGTTTTGTATTATTAGCTTCATCTCATTTGGAAAAAAATCATGATATGCCACTAAACACTTTTTTACATGCACTGATAACTTCTTTTGATAAGATATATTACAAAAAGCTTTGAATTTTCTAACTCAATAACATAAATAAAATTACAGGCAAAAGTTTAAGACAGGTGGTGAAAAGAAGTGGGAAACTATGGCAAGAAATACATAAAAACATGTACATTTAATGGGTGTATATATGAATTTAACAAATATTTACTGAGGGTGATCAGTTAGGTATAAGTTGCAGTCCACAGACTTCAAAAATTTAGGGTCTAATAGAAGAGATTGGCCATTAATCCATCCAACAAGCGTTTATCAAGTATTTGCCATAGAAAAGATGCTTTGTTGGGTACTAAATCTTAATTTTTGCATGTAGCACTGGCTCACTGAACACATGTCATGAAGCTTATGAACTTTTACTTTAAAATTTCACTGTCTTTTAATAAGTATATGTTTTTTGAAAAAGCTCAAACCATACAGAAACAAAAGGTGAAAACTCTCCATAACTACCACCAGGTGGGGTAACCAACATTACATTTCAAGGTACCTTTTCACACTAACATAAGCACATACAAAAAAATAACTAAAAGCAAAGATTGTATCATACTGTGTACAAACTCAGTATAGCATAATGCTTGAGGGCATTGGCTTTAAACATTACTGCTTTGATTCTAGTCCCTAGGAAGTAACACGAATTATATGTATCTTAGCTAAGGTAATAGATACGTCTCTAAACCTTGTCACTTAAGACAATGAAGAGTTTATTTCTTATGCACCTCACATGTCCATTCAAGAGTTCTTGGTTAGGGTGACCTCCAGAAGATCATTCTAGAAGCCAAGCATTTCCATTCAGAGATGCTGGCATTTTCTTAGCTTCCGTAAAGCTATGTTGTCTTCTTTATACAGATTCTAAACATTTGTTTATTCCTCTGTATTTTATGTTTTTTGATGTATTGTGGCTATCATCCTTTTCCGACTATGTTTTCTATTTCATCAATTTTTGCACATAGACAGACTATCAGCTTTTGTAAGTTTGACTTCTCTCATCTTACAGAATCTTGTTATTACCATGGGCTTGTTGGTTCTATTTCTTGCACTATTTATAGCCAGTAATGACAGCTTTTTCTCCTTTCCTAAGATTGATAGCTCTTTATTCTTTCCACTATTATTGCATTAGTTAGGATCTTGAAAATAATATTAAAAATAGCAGTGATAGTTTTCCTTTCCCTGTTCTTCCATTTAAATAAAATCTCTTAAGTAATTAACCATTAAATATAATGTTTCATAGTGATTTATGATAAGTGTGTTTTATTGAGTTATGGAAATCTTCTATTACTGCACTTTAGAAATGTATGGGGTTTTTTTTTACATGCTGTTAAATCAAAGTAGATTCCAAATAAATGCTTTCCCTCTCACTGTTTAGATAATTTACTGTTTTCTTTACTGTGTAGTATATTCAGCCAGTAGTTGTGGTGCAAGCCTATAATCCCAATAGCTCAGGTTCCTGAGGCAGGGGAATCACAAGTTCAAAGACAGCCTCAGCATCTTAGCGAATACCTAAGCAACTCAGTGAGACTTTGTCTCTAAATAAAATACAAAATAAGGCCAGGGATGTAGCTCGGTAGTTAAGTGCCCCTGGGTTCAATCCCTGGCACCAATAAATAAATAAATAAATAAATAAATAAATAAATAAAACACATTAATATTTTCTAACTCAATAATATAAATAAAATTATATTTTATTTTAATAAAATATATGATATTGATGTATACTAGATATTTTAATATGTTGGCATTTTATATACACTCTCCTCAGTCATGGTATCTATCCCTTATGTATAGCATCATTGTTATTATTTAATATCTTTGTTATTGTTAATATATTGTTATTTAATGTTTTCACACCATTTTCATAGAAAAGATTGGTTAATAGGCATGCTGTATGTATGCTAATCTGCACACAATATTTGCTTAGTATTCTTAGCAGGAATATTCTATTCAACAATTCCATCTTTTTTTATGTTTTACAAAGTTCAATATGATAGCTCTTCCCTGAAAGATTAAAAAACCTACTTAAAAATCACATAAGGACAGTGTATTATGGTTATTGAACTGTTGAATTATTCAAGTTTTCTACCCCTTCTTGAATTTGAAGAGTTCGGATTTTATTTATTTTTCCAAAGCTTTCTTTTTAAATTTTTACATAATATTCTCTTTTAATTTTTTTAAGTTTCTCTCAAATCTGTAGCTTTGTGTCCTTGCACATTTGAATACTACTTATTTAAATCTTTTCTCTCTTTCCCTGATTGGGTAAGCCAACATTTGTTTATTTGAACAGGCAATATAAAAAAAAAAAAATCAGCTAGGCCTGGGGATGTAGTTCAGTGGTGGAGTGCTTGCCTAGCATGTGTGAGGCCCTGCGCTCAATCTCCAGTACTGCAAAAATAAAAAATTTCAAAAATCAGCTTTTATCCCAAAAGTACAAACAGTGTGGGAAAACAGGAGAAATCATGTATTCATTTTTATTCCTTTCAGGTTCACATGTTAATACATTGCTTTAAATTTGTGTTTTAGCCAGTTTTATGCCACTGTGACTAAAGGACAAAAACAACTTAGAGGAAGAAAAGTTTATTTTGGCTCACAGAAGTTCAGGCCATGGTGGTCAGCGCCATATCTCTGGACCCTATGTGAGGCAAAACATCGTGGCGGAAGGGAATGGCAGAGGGAAGCAGCTCAGGATATGACAGCCAGGAATCAGAGAGCTCGGCTGGCCAAGGACAGAATGTAAACCCCAGTAGCATACTTCTTTAACACTGAGTGTAGTGTTGGGTTCTTTGTCTCATGAATTCAAAGAGTGAAATTCATGACACAAAGGGTCAGAGCAAAGTAACAGGATTTATTAGAGTAATAGTAAGCAGGCAGGGCTCCCAAAGGGTAGATGGTTGCCAAAGGTGTCTGTTGTCTAGGGGTTTATATTATAAGGTTAGATGAGAGTAAGGTGACCTTGAAAACCATAGGCTAGAGATTTTAAAAACAGTGGAGTCCAGTTGTACCAGGGCACCTGGTGTTCATACACCTTGCCCAATCAGATTAACGCATTGCTCTTTGTGCTTTTTTTGGAGAGGGTCTGAGCCCTGGGTCACAGATGTTTCAATATCAGTTTTTGTTTTTGTTTTTAATTTAAGCTCACATTGTAGCCCTTGTCCATCGCAGGCTATGGAACCAGGGTCTCTCAGGTGAATTGGGCTGAATTCACACAGACACAGAAAATACCTTTTTCTTGGGGAGGTTCAGTCAGGATGGCTTCTCTGCCTCCAGCTGAGAGCTCCCACAAGGTGGGGGGAGGGCAAGGTAAAAACACTGGAGGCTGATGGAAGAGGGAGAGGGCACGTTCTGAACCCTATTTATTGAGGGGAGCCTTCAATAGAACATTCCATCCAAAAAAAGTAAAGAGTAGTATTACAAAGGAACAAGAAGGCAGCCCACTCCCATTAGGTACACCCACTCCCAGAGCCCTGCTCCCCTGCTGAGCGGAGATGGGATTCACCTGCTTCTGCGTGGAGGAGAAACCAGTCTATGAACCTCCACTGCTCAAGGCTAAGGGTGCTCAACTCCTATATGGCAGCTCCTGACATGTGGTCTCTCTGCTGTTACACCGAAATCTGACCTTGGTGGAGCTGAATTTCCTATCTGCCTACCCCTGCTCTTTTTCCTACCTCACTTCTTCCAACCACACCCTATCTGTCTACTGTCACCACCCAGTTAATCCATTGAAGAGGATTCATCCACTCATTAGGTCATCTCTCTCTCTCTCTCTCTCTCTCTCTCTCTCTCTCTCCTTAGTTATACATGGGCACAATATCTTTATTTTGTTTATTTATTTTTATGTGGTGTTGAGGATCAAACCCAGTGCCTCACATATGCAAGGAAAGTGCTCTGTGGCTGAGCCACAACCCCAGCCCTAGGTCACAGCTCTCAGAATCTCATCATTTCACCTCTGAACATTCCTGCATTGCCTCATACATGAGCTTTTGGGGGACAGCTCATATCTAAACCATAACAAATTTAGTTGCTTCAATTAAAAGGATATCTGGAAGTCAAAGAAGAATATCAACTACACCGCCTGATGTTTATCCTGTTGGCATAAATTTATCCTGTGTGCCTGACAGTGTGTTCTGCAAGTTCAGGTCTGTGAATTGTTCTGTCTTCCAAATACTTATTTTCTGTCTGCTTTCTCTGTCAGTTTCTGGGAGAGGTGTGTTTTAAAGTTTTCCACCATGACTATGATTACTTCAAATTCTCTTTTTAACAGTTTTTGTTTCATAGATTTTAATGCTATATTGTTGAGATGATACTGCTTTTTGATTATCATATCATTTTTAATGGATTTTTTTATCAACTAAAATTTTTTCTCTGTTTTGTCGATACTTTTGCATTGGGAGCAGCATTTTAAAATGTAATTCTAACACTGGCTAGTGGATTAGTCTAGGACATGAAAAGCCCACCAATATTTGAATGTCAGGCTTTCCAAAACCTCATACAAGATCAGATTTGACTGTTGGGGGAGATTGTGCCTTATGAGCTGTCCCTTGCAGGCAAACTGGAAATTCACTTTTTTTTCCATGAGATCTCTAGTTCAGTTTATCATTAACTCATAAATTCTGAACTCATTCGATAATTCAACTCCTATTTCTCTGAGTTGTACTAGAAGTGACAGACACACTGACGTTACTGTAAGATTATCAAATTCAATTTTTTTATTCTTCTTGTGGTTGCTATTATCTACTTTTCATTTTTATGTTTGAACCTAATATGTCAAAAATATAAAAGTAAATTTTGTGATGAATTTTCTGAACAGACTTATTAAACAAGGAAAAAGTCATTTTGAGGTCCTTAGTATGAGATCATTTATTCAATATCAAGAATGATGATATAAACCAACATAGACAAAGAGCTAAGCATAAGAGATGTATCATTTTCTCAACTAGTAGTAAAGAAAGTGATTTTACTAAAGAGAAGTTCAGATGAACAAGATAAAATAATTGAGGCAGAAATTATAGTAAGCCATGCACAGCAGCACATGCCGGTAATTTCAGGACCCCAGGAGGCTGAGGCAGGAGGATTGCAAGTTCAAAGCCAGCCTCAGTAAAAATGAGGTGCTAAGCAACTGAGTGAGACCCTGTCTCTAAATAAAATACAAAATAGGTCTGGGGATGTGGCTCAGTGGTCAAGTGCCCCTGAGTTCAATCCCCAATACCCCCTCAAAAAAAAAAAAAAAGTTATAATGACATTCCACAACATGGATTAGCATCATTTTCAGCTTATACATCCTAGTTGAAGTACCCTATTGAAGAGAAGAACAATGTGCTATTAAAAAAAAAAAGAACCTGTAAAATATTTATGTCTTTAAGTGTCAATGCTGCCATAAAAGAAAAACATTACTTTAGGACAGAAAAAGAAATTCCAGTTTAGAATGGAGAAGTATTATGAGACATGCCATGAATGTCTTTTGAAATGGGTTTCATCCCATGAAGGATTCTATTCTTGGACATGGATTTTCTAAATACCCTTCCAGTTTGGCAACAAGTGGAACCCTCATGTGTAGTGCTGAAGAAGGGAGAAAAAAGGGATGACAATGCTCTTTTTTGTCAGTGGACAACATTTTAAAAAGTTGTTGGTCACAGCATAATCCTAAAGACTAGAAAAGCAAGTTATGCCATGAAATATCAGTACTGTATGTTTTAATGAATCAAATTTCAAGAGTAGTTCTCAAAGTTGTCAACTTGATGCCAGTTACACTGACTCATAATGATAATGTGGAGTCTGTTTTCTCATCAATGGATGTTCAATGAACAACAGAATTAACAAGTTATATATGACCATTGAAGAACCTAGGTTATATAAGTAGAACATAGATTGTTAGTTCAGGAAATTTTATAAGCAAATTCTAACGAAGAATTATTAAGAAGAACCAAAGGAAATATACTTAAAAGAAGAGGTATGTAATGGAGATAATTATAACTCATTTCAGATAAAAGTAAACACTTGTTAGCATAAGTATGTCCCATCCAATATTTTTCTTTTATTCCATGTACATATGCATATGTAATTAGAAATAATTAAAATTTAACTGTGAGTCCTTTATTTTGATTTACTCAATCTGGTAAACTTAAGGAAGAGCCAATTATTTTTTTAATTTCCCAGAACTTAGTTTGCTTCTTTAAAAAATGGCAGCCTCTTCTTGTTTCATAGATTTAATAAATTCATATGGATTTCTCTGTTTCCTGTATTTATGTGGTTTCCTCATAGGAAATTTCTTGTTTCTAGAGGGTGGTACCATTCTTTCATGCTGCTGGTTTTCCTTAAGTGTTTTAGACTTCTTGCTTAGCTATTTACACTTACAATTTCACATTTAGATTGACCTAGTTGGTAGCGGCAGTGTTTCAATTTGTGAAATTCTTGGTTTTCTTGGCAAGGGGTGCAGTTCCTGGAAAGGGAGAGAGACCGGCCCAGCAGGCTTCTTTGTTGCTCTCTACCTTTATGACCAGGGGAAATCATGTCCTGGTTTGCCTACAACAGTCACAGGTTACCCCTCTTGTCCTGGCATAATTACTAATAGTGCTTACTTACTTTCAGTCAAAAGTGTCCCAGTTCAGCAAATGAATTACATTTTCATCTTTCTTATGACTGACAGAAGTTAGCTGCAATGGTGTCTCATTTCTCTCTGGTCCCAGTACCCACCTTGGCAGTGTTAGTCAGTAAATATCCCAGTTATTTTATACTTTTTTTTAATTTATAGATGGACACAATACCTTTATTTTATTTATTTGTTTTTATGTGGTGCTGAGGATCGAACCCTGTGCCTTACAAGTGCTAGGCAAGTACGCTATACCACTGAGGCACAACCCCAGCCCTACCCCAGTTAAACAGCACAACTCATAGCTTTAACCTGAGGGCAAATGCTCCAGCAGGCACCCACAGAATAAAAGACTGATTGGGTTACTCCATGGCACAGTAATTAATTATCCTACTGGCTGCCTGCCTCTGCTTCTATTGCCTAAGATCTTAGGTTTCTTTATCAGAGGTCATCAGAGCTATTATCTTTCACCCAAATAGGATTGTAGATTTTTTTAATCCCTGTATGTGTTATCATCCATGCCTTAACCTATCTGCTTTAATATTAATCTTATAATATTAATCTTATAATTGCACCTATAATGCCACCTGTGAAAACAATAATTATAAGTACGAGCTGAAAGCCCCATTCAAAGGTCTTGACTTGTATTAATCTTCACAGCGACACTATGAGATGGTTTCTATTATCTCCATTTTCCAGATATGGAAATTGAGGCACAGAGGAGGTAAGTAGCTTACACTAAAACTGGAAGACCAAAGGGAGTAAGCAACTTACCAGAACACAGCTCATATTCTTAACACCATCTAAAGCCCTCATGATAGACAGCTCTTTTCCTGGCTTTCCAGAGCTGCTTGGGGCTCATCGCTTCTTTATTACTTCTGTCATTTCTGTGGGATTGTGGAGAGGAAGGAGCCATGAGCTGGGTTAACTGATATGAACCAGAAGCTTATTAAACTGTCCCCCCCCTCCAAAAAAAAAAAAAAAAAACCTGAGGGTTCTGCTGAATTGAAGAGGATTCTGTCTAAATGATTGCTTATATCATGCAGTCAGTCACAACCTATTAGCCAACCCTCACTTATATGCACAGTCACACAGTACTTCTCAATGCTTTGTCAGTCTAGAAAGCTGGATGGCAGGAAAGATGTCATGGAAATTTCTACATGGCCCCTAAACATACCCTGTAGGTCCATTACAGGCCATTCCAGTTTCACAATACCTCATTCCTTTGCAGTTGGAAACTTCAGATCATATTATTTTGTCAGAAAAAGGCAGCTGTCACTGAGGCTAATTCCAACATTTTGCAAATAAGAAAAGGAATTCCAAAGAGATCAAGAGATTTACCCACCTCTCACAGCTAATTAATGTAATTAGCAATAAGGCCAGATCACCACACAGTGTCCTAACAAACCCAGTGTTCTCTTTATTCTGTCTCATTGCCTCTTTACTTAGTTGCTTTGAAAACAGAAAGGGGGCATCAGCAGAGTTGTGTTATTGTATGTCTAGAAATGATTTTTAGTGTAGAATCTATCTAAATGCTCTGGATTCATACTTTTGAAAAAATAACTATTTCAATTTTAAAGGAAACCTTTAATAATTGATGGCTGGATCAGGCATGGCGGTCTACGTTACTTTCCCAGTTTTCTCCCCACTGTGGTTTACTGGTGCTTCAGTAAACCATGCTTCTTTTTAACCCCCCCCTCCACATAGCATCAACTCTTACCCCTTCAAATAGATTACATTTTCATCTCAATTGATTTACCTGCTGAGAGCAAGACCTGGAGGCCAGTGCCTGGTGAAATAATCCACATCGCTCCCTGGGTCCAATAAAGGCTTCCAATAAAAGTTCCACATTAAGGCTAATGAATTAAGGCTAACGAATGTTGAAAAGTAAAAGTTTTTCTTTTTTGTTTTGTCTTGTTTTTCCTGATAGTGATTTTGCTTTCTGGGGTACAAATACATTCTAGAAATTGTAACATTCCAAGAGTTAAAAAAAAAGGGGGGGTATGAAGAAAAAGAGGAAGGACTAGGACATATTTCATAACTTGTCAAGAGAGAACTTTCACATTCTAAATAAATAAAGATGATTTTCTTGTCCATGAACAAATGGAGATGTGTATGCATTTTAAGAAGCTGATAAATTTTTATCATCCATTCCATTAAGAGGGAAAAAAATAGGTATTGATGCTCGATAATCTCTATTTAGCAGGATTAAATTCAAAAACAGTCCATTGCTTGTAAATCCTAAATTCAGGATAAAAAGCAATAATTCTTGCTAATTAATACCTCTATCTTCTCTCCTTGATTGTTTCCAATTAAAAAAAAAAGTAACAAGGCTGGAAAATCCATTATTCCTTCTCCAGCTCTAACAGGCCTCCAGGACATCCAGATATCCCTCAGCAGAAGCACTTTCTTGGAATTTGCAAATCCCCCCATCCAGCCCCACCCGCAGTGGCCTGCTGCTGGCCTCTTGCTACTGAGCTCTCCAGCAGTTCCTGCTTCTTAGAAGCACCAGAGCAACATCCTACTTACACTCCTCCCACTCCTAGCTAAAACAACACCTTTACCTGTTTTATTTTCTTCATAACTATAAACGAAAATTTTGATACAAAAGTTATGTCATTTGTTTACCTATTTGCTGTCTGTCAGCTCTCCTTAGAAAGGATGGTGCTTCTCTGTTCTACTTCAAGTGTAACTTCAGCTCAAGAACAATACCTGACACCTAGAAGGTGCTTAAAAACATTTATTGAATAAACAATTCTAATTGGCTCCATTGAAGCTTCAAAGCATCCTGGACTGTGGAATATCCAAGCTTTTCCTTTCCCTTCAATATCAGCTAGCCACTCTCATACCTTGACCACCACCTCATCATTACCTGGAAATGCCCACCCCCACCCAAATGTTAAATCCCATAGGAATTTGCTCCAGAAATTTATGCCTTTCTTGTCTCTTTGGTCTCTTCTCCACTGTCTTATTCCCAATAGCTCAGGAATCTCCAATCACAACACAAATGTTCTACCAATGCTCATGGTTTCTCTCTCACTTCCCTCTATGGCTGAATTTAGTATTTAGTGAAAGACTAGTTGATATCACTAGCTCGATGTCACCAGCTCCCACGCTTTCAGCCCAGGCATTCTGCTTCCATTCCCATCATCTACCAAAACCATCTTTGCCAAGGTTACCACCCCATAATCCTATCATTCATATATATATATATATATATATATATATATATTTTTTTTTTTTTTTTTAAGAAAAAAACAAGGTAGGGGGAGGAAGAAAAGAAAAGAAAGAAGAAAATCTAATTGATCAACCATTTTGGAGAGCACCTAGTGATACTGGTAAAGTTGAAAGTATGAATTACCAATCCCTAGAAAAGCTGTCCTACATGAGCACAAGAAGACATGCACATGAATGTTTGTCACAGCATTGTTTACGATAGTAGAAATGTGGAATCACCTATATGTTCAGCGTGGTAGAAACTTGCACATGTTCCTTAAACTTCATCTTCCCCTTCTTAGTAATAGAACAACCAAATTTTAGGTATGTGGTCACATTGAATAAAGATTCCTTCTCCCACTCTACTTTATAGCTGTGATAATATGATTAAGTTTTAGCCAATGGATTTAAGCAAAATGGAAGAACGAAGCTTCTTCCCTTTCTCCCTTGTACTGTGGTTGTGGAAATGTGTTAACTAGAGTGGAGCAGCTGCCCTGAACTCCAAAGTGACTTGGTACATAAAGGCCCATGCATGGTAGAGCAACAGGATGGAGGAGGCTGGGTCCTTGAAGCTGGGATGTTCCACATCATCCCTGGGAAACTACCTTTGGGTTTATACAGAAGAGGAAGGAAATTTTCCTATTTTGTTCAAGACCCTGTTATTTTGGTTGTGTTGGGGGCATCTTTAGCCAAATGCCATCTTAACAGTCAAAACAATGTATTCACAAAATGGACTCCAGGCAGCAATACCTGGACAATCACACAAGAGAAGCCCATCAAGATTATATTGCAGAATGATATGTATAAAATTGTACCATTTATTTAAAATACAAAATAATACCTAGTTTATGAATTTATACATACTTACATAAAAATACAAAACATATGACTATGATTCATAATCTAGTTCATGATAACAGTATCCTTAGAGGAAGGCCTTTTCTGATTCAACATTGATTAACCAGCTACATTACTGATTATCTTATCAGGCAGAATGGTCAAAACCAAACCAATTAAGAGCCACTCAGTTTAATCTGTCAAGTGCTTTCAAGGCTGATCTGTCACCCATGCAGTCCCTCTGATAAACCACAGCCACTGAAATAAAACGTTACTTTTCAGTATCTGAGTCACTCTTGAATGACAAGAGGTGAGACAAGCTGTTTCTGGGACATGACTTTGTGTAAAAAAAAAAAAAGCCAAGGAGAATATTCTGTCAAACTTCAATGGGAGGAGAAGGCATGAGAAGTAGCCTTAGCCAAGTAGCTGCTGTGGATTGACCACAATTTATTCATATTCTCCCATTCACCAAATAGTTCCTGAGTATAATCTGAGTTACACTGAAGAATATTAATCCTCCAAATTAATGTAAATGAAACAAGGGCTGGCTACATTATTTTTTACATGTAGAAGACATTTGAATTTGAGATAAAGGGGGAAATCAACAAATTAGTCATTTCAACTTTTCTAATAATGGTAAAAACAAGAGTTTTGAAACAGACCAGCAGTTCATGGTCAATTTTCCTGCTTTCAGGATTCTCGTATCATGAATTTAGAGAATAAAATCCAGAGTCCAGGATGAGTGAGAATAGGATTTATTGAATAGCAACAGGAACTCAATTCTTGCATTTCAACAGGAGATCCAAGAGCAGACTTTCTCCATCCAACTGTGCTAGTCTAGGGGTGTCCATGACACTTGGATCATTACATTGGTCCAAATTTATGCTAATCAAGGTTTGAAAGAAGTACCAATGATATTGGTTTAAACTTATGCTAATTAGAGTTTGGAAATATACTAATGGCTATTGGTCAACTCTCAAGTCCTGACTTCCATTCAAGTCTGCCCCATTTCCATTCTTTCATTGCCAATCAGGAAGCAGGAGGTTGAAATCATGGGATGGAGCTGCCACGCTGCTTGGGGTGGAATTATGTAGCAGGCTTCAGTAAGGTACCCAACCTGGCAGCTGAAGGATGACTGGTCCGAGTGCTTTGGCTCAACTTGGTGCTGCTTCCACCCTAGGCCCACCACAACTGAAATGCTTGCCCTCAAGCGCAAACTCACCTGGGCTGCCATTCTGCTGCTCGGCTACCGCTTCTCAGCAGGGACCCGTAGGCCAGCTGCATGGCCTGACAGCTGGGGAGTCATGTCAATGGTGAGAATAATAACTCCATTTATTGAACTCTTGACATGGGCTTACACAAGTTGTATACATTCATTTATTTAAGATAATTTTCACAGCAATCCTGTATTATAAATTTAAAACCCGAGAAATAGCTGGTGATCACATAGGTAGAAAGTGCTAAACTGGAATCTGTTTAAAGAGTTGTCTGAATCTGAAGTCTAAATTCTTGAATTTTACACTTGATCATTTCACATCACTAACAAGATTTCCTTTCAAGGCCTAATCCCATGAATAGGTAAACTAAATGGTTGATGACATGGTGCAATTAAAAGTCAATGAAGAGTTCATTTGTCCTCAAACATCTCATTCTGTAGTGTTGCTAACATCTTATGTCACTTTTTGGCTTAAATCCTTTCCCCATAATACCAGTAAAATTTGCCCCTTAGGGCAGTTAAGACCTTTACCTATAGATTAACAAATTAAGCTATAATTTAAAAGCAATCTGTTAAAACCAGATTCCCAAAGGAATGAGATCCTGGTTACATACATGCCAGTGGGTAATGTAAAAGTCTTTGGAAAATCACATACTCTCAGGAGGAAAGCTGGGAAAGGGGACCTGAGCCGTGAAATAATAACAAAAATGTTCTGCCTGCTTGCGGATCTGGTGATCTTAACCCAAATGGAATGTTCAAATTTGAGGAAATCTTGAAGATCATCTATCTCAATCCCATTCATCACCACATCTGCCAAAATTACCCTTTGCCAAAAAGGAAGCTTAGCTCCAAAGAGATTCCCCCATTTCTCTATAATTGTGTGGATACGTTTTGGTGGTGCTAAAATAAAATCATAAGCCTTTTAACTCCAAGGTCACGTCTCTCTTCTGAAAGTTGGGGAGGTCATATCAAAAATGTCTTTGCCTATGCCAATGTCTTGAAGTGGTTTCACCATGTTTTCTTCTAGTTGTTTCATGGTTTCAGGTCTTTAACCAATTTAGCTCAGTGATTCATTTTGAGTTGATTTTTAAAATACAGGGTGAAAGACAAGGGCCAAGTTTCAATCTTCTGCATATGGAATTCCAATTTTCCTAGCACTGTTTATTGAAGAGGCTGTCCTATGTATGTTTTTGGTGCCTTTGTTGAGAATAATTGGCTATCAATGTGTGGGTTTATTTCTGAGATTCCTATTATGTTCCATTGTTCTATATGTTTATATTATGCCAGTACTGTGCTGTTTGGGTTACTATGGCTCTGTAGTACATCTTCAAATCAGGTATTGCGATGTCTCCAGATTTGTTCTTTTTGTTCACAATTGCTTTGGTCTCAAGGGGTCTTTTGTGCTTCCGTGTGAATTTTAGAATTTCTTTCATTTATCCTCTTTTTCCTCCTTTTAGTTCTGTGAAGAATGTCATTGATATTTTGATGGGGATTTCATTGAATCTGTAAATTGCTTTAGGTAGTATGGATTTTTAAACAATAATATTAGTGGTCTTCTAATGGAGAACAATATTAAGATTGCTCAGAAAAAAAAAACTAAAAATAGATCTATCGAAGGATCCAGGTATATATCCACTTCTGGATATATATATCCAAAGGAAATGAAATCAGCATACTAAAGAGATTCCTGCATGATCATATTTATTGGGGAAAGCACTATTTTCAATAGCTAAGCTATATCATCAACCTAGATACCCATCAATGAGTGAATGGATAACACACACACACACACACACACACACAAACACACATATACACGGGTGTTGGAATATTGTTCATCTATAATGAAGACTAAAATCATGTCATTTGCACCAAAATGGATGGACTGAAAGACATTAAGTTGAATGAAATATGTCAGCTCCCAAGACAAGTACTTCCTACCATGTGTTCTCTCTCTCATATATAGAAGTTAAAAATAATTGACTTGAATATATAATAATGATTACTGGAGTTTGAGAGGGGGCAGAGAATGAGGATAGATGAAGGATGCTGGATTTGATCAGTGCACGATATATGCCTGTTTTGAAATATTATACTAAACCCCATTAATATGTACAATTAATGCATGTTAGTAAAAATAATAATAATAAGATACAAGTTAGGGAGAAAATTCCCCAAAGCAGAAGATAAATAACAGAGAAAGAAAGAAAAAATTGAATTTGATTCATAATTTTAAGCAACAGGAGCCTACACATCCACTGACTGTCTTTATCTGGGTTTGGGGGGGAGGCAGGGAAAAGACAGGGAAGTGAGGAGATGGCTGATTGGATTCCAGGAAAATTCTACCTCTGTTTGGAAAAAGTCTGTTCAAATTACTGAAAGGGCTACAGCTCTGACTTCTCCTTCTTCCTTCCTTCAAGCCCAGAGCTGATCAGATGAGGAAACAGGGGCAGCTTTGATAATGAGAGGGGAGGCTGCTGAATGGAGCTGGAGGGTTCATTCACCTTCCCAGTTTCCAGCCTAGCCTACCTCCACCCCAAACATCTGACTAAGGAGAGTTCCAAGCTCTACTGTTATGAAGCCCACCCTTTCTGAATAGATCATATCTTTGAGCCAAAATGAAATATGCTGTGGTTCTCACCCACTGTTCCTAGTAATGCCCTGGGAGCCACTCCTAATAGGTCATATCCCCCCTCTAAGTATGTAATAATTCTTCACGTATGCGATGAGTCAAGTATAAGAATAAAAACACAATGGGTGCTGACCACGTGCCAGGCTCTATTCAAAGCACTTTTTTAAAAAACTCACTTAACTTGCACAAGTCTAAGTACTCTTATCATTGGTCCCATTTTACATAGGAGAAAACTGAGGCATAGAGAGGTTAAGAAACTTACCCTGTCCTTACTGTAAGTTGATATTTCAAACTAGGACCTGAGATATTCACTCATTTATTGTGCTACACTAGCTTCTCTTCTCTACTTCTTGCTCTCCCTTCAGCCACTCCCTCTCTGACATGACCCACCATTGTTTAACCCTTTTCTCTGACTCATATCCCAGTTATCCCTGGTGCTTGTCCATGTGATAGACTAAGTTCACTGGCAGGCAGACACAGAGGCAGTTAATAATATGCAGGAGGTTTCTGCAGGAGCACCCTGCAGAAAAGTCAATACCCGTGAAGGGTGAACAGGACCGAGGGAGGGGGACAGAGCAGATCTAAGATACAATCACAATTTTTGTAGGCCTATTGCCATATCCTAAAATATTCACAGATTACTCTGAAATTGTAAAATACATTCAATTGACTGAATATATAAGATCAGCTGAAATTTTACAACATTAAATTAATCACATGGCCTATATGTGTCCCAAATGTTACTGAGGCAAAATCACCCAGAGCCCATTATTAAAATGGGACATAATGGTGTCTGTGAGTAATAATAATAGAAACCAGTTGACTGATTGGGTATAATAATTTGTAAATAAAATTTTAAAAAATTTGGACATATTCATCTCCTGCAATTTATCTTTAAGAACAAGAGGTGTGTTGTTCTTGTGTTAAAGTCTAGAGTCCCTGATAAGGATTATTAGGCCCCTTTATTCATGTACAAGTTCTTTTTGTTTGTTAGTTTAGTAATGTTTCTGCTGGGTTGAGCCATCAAGTTGTTTTAAGAGCTCCACAGTATAAGTCTGCTAAGTAATAGATAATTAGGCCCTAGGGGAAAAAAAAAGGGAGAATTCTGCAGCCCCCACAAATCTGTTACTTGTCAGATGCCTATTACAGCGGCTGCTCCTAATGCTTTTAAAGTGAAACCTTGAATTCTTACCTCATTTATTTTCACAATCTGTTTATCCACTGTGCATATTCCAAAGCTGCATACATTTGTGTTCTTGTTTTTATCACATTATCAATTTCCACAACCACAATTATCACTTAGCTGGAGGGGTTTCTGCAATATCAACATTAAAAATCATACAAATGTATGAAAGGGAAATTGATGAGAGTATTATTTTAATAATAAGTACAAAGTACTGAAATTAGGGAAAATTTCAAAGGGAAATTAAAAACAAGTAAGTTAAAAAAACAGGAAATAGAATGTGATGAGGAAGAATGGTCCATCTGCTAAATGAATATGCTCTCATTCAGTGTGGATTCCAATACAGTATTGTTATACCACATTGTTAAGTTTACACTGAGAAGATCTGATTTAAGTGGCAGCTCCCATTTTCAAGTTGAATCACTTCTACAAAGTAAGCCAGCAAGACTCTACTAATATTTTTCAGTAGCCATGGAACCTCTCTCTGAAACTCAGCAAAATGCAAACTACCTGTTAGGACACCAAACATAACTTCTTGCTCTTTGAAATAGTCCAAGCTTCTTTTCCCTAAACTAATTAGATTCCCTTATTAACTTTGCATAAGTGTTCTCCATGGAAACAGTTCCTCACTCATCATACTGAGTCAGGAGCAAAGTAACTCGGCTGCTGAGTATAACAATTAGAATTATCAGTAGGATATTTTTCCCCATTGAACTAATGAATTTGATGGAGGTCAAAGGAGAATTAAAAGCTTATCAAGTAAGCTATGCTATAAGGGTAGTTTTCCCATGAATCAACCCGATATTTCCTGTAAGAATTACATAATATGTGTTGCTCAAATTGCCAAAAGTCTTTATCTTGCCTGCGATGTAAAGCTGAGCTGTAAGGGAGAAACTTGGTGAAGAGAAGGGTAAGCTGAGGCCCTGGACCAACTTTGAGCTGTAAAGGGAAATTGACTAATCTTAGAAATTTGTTTTTCCTTCCTTGTCCACGGCTTGATCCAACTGGAGGAAACCAACTGGCATTTCATGATTTTCCTTTACAATAAGCTTGGAGCAAGCTGCAGAGGAAACCAGGCAGGTCAGAGCAGAAAGGAAACTGCCTAGCACCTTCGTCAGTTTCCTGTTGCATCTGACTGATAGCAGAAAAAAGAGGATGTGATGTTATGCTACTGGGGTTTGATTCCAAGATGCAGCTGATAAATGCCTCCATTCAGTGGCTAGTGAGCTACAGTTTTCTACTAACCAAATCTAGGCTCAAAATTTAAAGTCAGCGTCTTAAGAATCCCTTAATGACCCAGACCTCTAACACTGTATAAGATATGAAGAACCGAAAGTTAAAAATTTGTCTTATAAATAGCCCCCTGATGATCTATAAAGTTCCAGAAATATACTGAATCTGTTTCCAGGGAAATTAGCTCCTTCAGACTTTGGTTGGCTTATCATAGACATTTCCGTGGGGGAAAATGACTTTTGATTTAGTTGAGGGTTAGGAGTGTGTTGGAGACGTTTTATTAGATTCTCTTTCCCAAATAGTCTTATCAGGGCATTAAGCCGCTCTACTCAAAAATTTTAATGACTTTCCCTTGATTAAAGAAGAAAATTCTAGTTTCTTTACAAATAATTTGAAAGTTTTGCACAACATAGGCCTTACCTACATTACAGATGTGTCTTACACTACCCTATTCTCTCTACACATGGAATCCCAAGCTTAAAGAGCTTGGTCTTAAGCCAGGTATTATCTTCAATGTACTCAGCATTTCTATTTTTCTCTCCAAGTTGTGTCCATAATTCTAATCCAGTTCAAGTTGCTGCTTCTCCATCAAGTCTTCCTCAACTACAAAGAAATTGCACAAACAATAAATGGTATTTATTGTCTCTACCTCTCATTGAACCACTAATCACTTGACTGATGGAACATATCTCATGCTGTTTTGTTGTGCAATACTGATTCTTAATTCTTGTGTTCCTATTTAAGTTTGCATGTTTTTGTAGTAAATTCAGGAGGAAGATTACATATTATATATTCTGTGTATGCCTGCACATCATCCAGAATAGTGTCTTCAATTCAGTAATACATATTTTATATCAATTTAATGAAAGCACAATGTATTAAACAGGAAAAAACACAACCAAGTATAAACTTAAATGGAGTAGAATGAGTTAGCACTATAATAAGATAATCATTGGTTTGGGGGATTTAAATAGGATAGGTTCTTACAGGCTCAGATTTGTAATCTTATAGAAAATATCTTGACTGTTTCAACCAACCAATCAACCAACCTATCAAACAAAAGCAAACAAAACCCATTTTGAGTTTGAGTGATAATGATGTAGGTTCATTGGCTATAAGCAATGTACCACTCTGATGCAGGATGTTAATGGTGGGATTTTGTGCAGGGGAGGAGGTATACAGGAAATCTCTGAACAGTCTGCTCAATTTTGCTGTGAACTTACTGCTGTAAATTTTAAAAAAATATATTAAAACAACAACAAATTAAAAGTCTGAGCACCTACTATATTGAACCCATTTATGTACCATATGAGATTGCTTGGCAATGTCTGGTTCCACTGCCTATCCTCAGCCCCTTGATGTGTCTTTGCCATTGTGGCTGTGCAGAAAGATGAGCTCCGTGTGCAGTATTACCTGACAAGGAAGGTCCAGGTAATACTCAGTAGATGTATGTTGCCTATATTCCCCCCCCCCCCAGTGCTGTGAATGGAATCCAGGACCTCTTACATGCTAAGTATGTGTTCTACTATTGAGCTGCACTCCCAGTCCTTATGCACAGGCTGGAATTGACTCCTGGAGGCTCTACTCTCACCAAAGCTGCCTGGAGTAGAACTCAAAGCAGTAGACTTTAACCAAGGAGAAATGAGAGACTGGGAAGATCCAACAGATCCATTGTTCTTCAATCCTATCCCTGGACTATTCTCAAATATGCTGTTTTCCAAATGGTGGGCTGTGTTTTGTTGTGAAGTTAGGGCCAGCAATGCAACATACCTCCTTGTATTTTCTCTCCTTCCTTTCTCCCTTTGTCTATTTATAATTCTTAGTTCCCTGGGATTGTCCTCCTTTCTGAAATGATGGCTATATAAACTCAGCCTCTATTTTCCAGGTAATCTGAATGCCTAGCAAATGCCAGATGCTGTGCTTAGTATTAGGGAAAAGGCAGAGTGTTCTACAATTACAAATGCTCTTTTGTATTTTGTTTTGTTTCATGTGGTTCTAAATAGTAAAAGCACAAAAGGGAAAAATAGTGGAAACCGCCCTCCCACCCATGTGCCCCTGGTACCCCAGGCTTCCTACATCCCCCCTCCCATTAATATAGCTTGGAAATTATTTCACATTGGTACATTAAAAAGTTTTACAACATTTTTGGCTCATACTGTTCCATTGTGGGGGTGTGTCCTAACTTATTTACTCATTTTATTATTGATGAAACTTTAGGTTGTTTCACTCCATTTTTATTGCAAATAATAGAGAATGAATAATGTATCTATAGGATTTTTAAAATTTTTATTTTCTTTATATTTACATTTTTGCAGTGCTAGGGATTGAACCCAGGGCCTTATGCATGCTAGGATAAGCAAGTATTCTACCACCAAGCTACAACCTCAAACCTACATAGGACAAATTTCTAGAAATTATATTGCTGGGTTAAAGAATATGAAGGTCTGCAGAACACTTGTTATTACGTTTCCTCAACATCACAGTATGTTAACAAAATTTTTGCTTTCTGCCTGTTTGGCTAGTGAAAATGGTATCTCAGCATATATTTAAGTTGTGCTTCTCTTATTGAGTGACATTAAATGTAATATCTGATGTTTGAGAGTCATTTGTTTTTCCTTTTCAGTGAACTGCTTGTTTTTGTAGAAATCTTCACCAAGGAAACAGTCATTGGAGCCTCTATTTTTACAATCCTATGCACCATGTTTCAAAGAAAATTAAATGAGGGCATTAACACAACTCTCACTATCTTTGCTTGAAATACTGCAATTTATATCATTTCAAGTTGCAAAGTCTGGTCCTCACACTCAACAAGTTCACAGTCTGGCAAGAAAAGAAAGACAGTGGGGAGAAGGGAGAAAATCAGGCAGACAAGGAGCCAGCTGATGCCCTAAGAGCTTGACACACTTAATGAAGGCTGACGTTGGTACCCAAAGGTTCAAGGCCCTGAAGGATAAGATGGACCAAACAGAGCAGCAGAGATTGCCCTTAATATGCAAAAGAAAATCATAAGTAAAAACTATGGATGTCCAAGATCTTTTTTCTATGAGTAATGACTGATCCAACAGGGAGGGCATATTGTGTGTGTGTGTGTGTGTGTGTGTGTGTGTGTGTGTGTGGCGTGCATACACAAGCAAGGGTATGAAAGATGGGCAGAATGAGAGATGAGGTCACCCTTTAATTAAAAGCTGTTTTTCCTTCAGGTTCTCCACTGAGCTCACATTTTCCTATAAATTTTATACAACATACATGAAAAACCTGGCATAAATATGAATGGGATGATATATAAATAACTTATTTTAGGAAAAACAGAGGGAGATGCCCATCAGGTCAGAGGGAGTTGGTCCCTTTTAGTCACAATCCCTCTTGTTCCTCTCAACAAATGAAAAATAAATCCCAGGGTATGAAGGCTAATGAGTATGTTTGTAAGGACAAAGCAGCACAGCATAGGGGTGGAACAAAGCAGAAACTTCTTTGAGAATAAGGAAATGTCTATCGCTTTTATATTTATGGTAATTAGAACTATTGGAATAAAGAACAATGAAAGTGTAGATGCGAAGAGAGGTCAGTGAGTGAGATTAGCTACATTACAGAAATCTAATGATACTCAGTTTCTAAACGCCCAGCAGATTTTACTAATGAATACTCCAGAGCTGTAAGCATTTAAAAAAAAAAATCTGCTTGGCTTTAACAAGAAAAGATACATGATAATTATTTTTTCAAAGAGACCTTGCCAAGGTTTATCCATGCCAAAACGCTGAGGGAAATTTTAATGTGAAATGAACCACAGAAAAGAGATGATAATGAGAGAGGCTTACAAAGGCTCTGTCATCTGCAGAGAAGTTGGCATTCTCTATTCTTCTTTCAGCTCCTCCTCAAACTGTTCTTGCCTAATCCTTGATGTTTATATTATCCACCCCCTTAAAATCCAACACTTGACAGACTCCAGGGGTAAAAACAAGAACTGAATTCTCAGGTCTTTACATATAAGGGAAAACTAGCAACAGGGGTTCAAATGACCTCACTAATATCCTACAGCATCGTTCAGTCTTGCCCTGTGATCTCGGCAATAGCTACGTCCAGTCAATTGTTCTTCGGTTCTGTGTTTTATGGTCCTGGGATCAAACCCAGGGTTTTCGGCATGCTGGGCAAAGCACTCTCACTGAGCTATACATCCAGCCCAATTGTTCTTTTGTAATGACCGTCTTTACAGTGACGCAGGATAAATCATACCAAGAATTTCCCAATGAAGTAGGAGGGAAGGCAGGAGATGGATGCACTGAGGTTGGGGTTCCAAGAACTGGTGGAGAGGTGATCATGTGGGGTGGGACAAGGTGCTGCACTGGGAGTCCATAGCAAATACTCTGAAACTGCTAACTCAATTGTCTTTCCCCTACTTGCTAGCTGAGCAATCCCCAACTCTGTTCAGGAGCACATACCAAGCACATGGGATGAGTGATGGTGGATCTAAACCCATCTTGGCAAACTGTGGGGAGCCATTCTCACACGTGACTGGGCAACTCCCGGTTTGGGTGTGAGGCGCTCTGGCTAAACTGTGTTGGAGCTTTCCTGACCCTCTCCTGGTGCGAGAGCCTGTCCTTGTGGGGGTGTGACTTGACCACTGACCCTGGGGCCAATCACTGACCCTGACCTTGGAGTCCTGCCCCCCTCAAACCTTCATTGGATGGAATTCTCCCCTGAATTTCTTGTTCCCCAATAAAAGGCCACTCCCTGGAGTGCTCTCTCTCTCTGTCCTGCTAGCCCTGAGTAATCCTTGCTGCCCTACAGGGTGAGGTGGGAGCCAGAGGGGGAGCCCTCTGGGACCTGGTCATAGAAAAAGGACCTCTTTAATGAAACCAGTGCGCTGGTCACATGGTGGAAGCAAACCCATTCTCCTTTGCCAGCAACTGGTAAAGAATCAGGCATGCGGCCCATGTAAGGGGAAACTGCCCAGTAAGAAGTTGGTTTAGGATCTGTTGGGAAGATTTTATTCTCTGATGAAAGAAAAGGAGGAGAAAACCCTTTTGTGTTCCCTGATTCCAACTTGCATGCCTTTGCCTGACGGGTTTTCCTTGAGAAGGTGACAGCTATCTGATATTTGCAAGGGGAGAAACTGCTGACTCACTGAGGAAGAGAGTGGAATCTGCCTTCTCTGTAATGTTGCATGACCCAACCAAGCTTGGAGGCAGGCTTCTGGTTGAGTGAAACTGATATTCTTACAGTCTTAGGCCATTGTTTGTTAGGTTTTTGTTGTTGTTGTTGTTGTTGCTGCTGCTGTTGTTTCTTGTAGCTGGTAGAAAAAAAAAATTCTATCCACAGTAGAAACCAAATCAGTAAACAGGGCAGTAGTAGCAGGTAAAGTCCAAAGGGTGGATGGAACACTAAGTAGAAGGGGCCAGGAAACATCAGAATGTCAGAATGCAGTGTGAGAAACAGGTTGGGAACATTAAGTTGCTGGGAGTATACTTGTTGAGCTTTGGAGGCCTCATCATGCTTCTAGCTATGTGTGACAGGGCATTACTGCCTGTATAAAGATTCAGTGTCAGACCAGACATTTCTGAAATCCACACTTTTTTTTTTTTTAATCATATACCACATTTTGGCCCTGATCCTTGTGGCCTTGTGCTTACAATCTTTCTTAATTGACCTTCTATCTCAAGTATTTCCATCATCTGACCCACCCTAGACATGGTAGCTACATAAATCGCCAGTCTCAGCACTTCTGCACTTTGAAACCTTTGATGGTTTTCCATTTTAAAGGTCCAGCTTCTCTCGTCTTCTTTTTAAAATTTTTTTTATTCTAATTTGTTATATATGACAGCAGAATGCATTATAATTCATATTACAATATAGAGCAAATTTTTTCATATCTCTGGTTGTATACAAAGTATATTCACACCATTCGTGTCTTCATACATGTACTTAGGGTGATGATGTCTGTCTCATTCCAGCATCTTTTTTACCCACATGCCCCCTCTCTTTACCTCCCTCCCCTTTGCCCTTTCTAGATTTAGTCTATTCCTTCCACGCTCCCCCTCCCAACCCCATTATGAATCAGCCTCCTTATATCAGATAAACCATTCGGCATTTGTTTTTTGAGGATTGGCTGATTTCACTTAGCATGATATTCTCCAACTCCATCCATTTATCTGAAAATGCCATGATTTTATTCTCTTTTATTGCTGAGTAATATTCCATTGTATATATACCACATTTTCTTTATTCATTCATCTACTGAAGGGCATCTAGGTTGGTTCCACAGTTTAGCTATTGTGAATTGTGCTGCAATAAACACTGATGTGGCTGTGTCCTGAAGTATGCTGTTTCTAAGTATTTGGGGCATAGTCCAAGGAGAGGGACAGCTGGGTCAAATGGTGGTTCCATTCCCAGATTTCTAAGGAATCTCCATACTGCTGTCTATATTGGCTGCATCAATTTGCAGGGCCACCAGCAAACATCCCACCAGCACGTACGAGTATGCATTTTTCCTCACATCTTCGCCAACACTTACTGTTGTTTGTATTCTTAATAGCTGCCATTCTTGACACTGATAGACATCTCTACACTATACTGTAAGGACAGTTCTATGTTATAACTTTTTGTTTCACACATGTTATGGTTTAGATGCAAAGTGTCCCCCAAATACTCATGTGTGAGACAATGTAAGAAGCTTTAGAGGTGAAATGATTGGGTTAACCTTAACCTAATCAGTGAATTAATACCCTGATAGGGATTAGCTGAGTGATAACTGAAAGCAGGTGGGTGTGGCTAGAGGAGGTGGTCTTTGGGGCCTGCCTTTGGGATTTATATTTTGTAGTGAAGAGAGCTCTCTCTCACTCTCTGCTTCCTCGTGCCATGTCCCCAGCTGCTTTCCTCTACTACACGCTTTCACCATGATGTTCTTGAGCTCCGTGGCATGGAGCCAGCCATCTGTGGACTGAGACCATGAGCCTCAAAATAAACTTTTCCTCCTCTGTGTTACTCTTGTCAGGTCTTTTAGTTACAGCAGTGAGAAAGCTGACTAAAACAACATAGTTCTTAGAATACCTTATATACAATAATTTTCGATAACCCTTTAGTCATATACATGTTGGGTTTTTAAAAATCTTACTTTTTACATTGTGCCTTAAGATTTTAGAAGAAATAGTACTGACAGGTGACTAGATATATAACTATATCCATTGACTAAATACATGAATCATTTTAAGTAGTCATTTTAATTATTAAATAATTATCTTTCTCATAAATTATGTCTAGATTAACAGGTTGTTAGTCACCTATTGTTTGTATAGTCTTATGACTTTATGGTGATATTTATGGTAATTAAATTTATTCACTAAATGTTTATTAGAAATGCCTTTATTTTAATTTTAGTAAATTTTCAAATTGGGGTAATGACGATTCTTTGAATCACTATTTGTTATAATTATTTTTTAAAACAAGAATTTTAGCTGACTCTGTTTTTATTATTACAGCACTAAATTTTGAAAAATTCCCCAAACAGAACCAGCTTCCTGGCTCCTAGCATTATTATTTCACACTTTGACCATTTCGATAACCCAGTTGGTATTTTTCTTTTTTATGTTGTCAATTCCGTGTTGGGGAGAGAGGCTTGTGGGAAGCTGGTGGTGGCAGTTGGGCTCTGAGGGTTTTTCCTGAGGAGCTGTTTTGTTTGGCGTGTGTGGTTCTAAAAATAAAGTTAGTTTCTTTTGACAAGTGGCTCCTGAATTGTGCCCAGCCAGACTGCGGCATTTGGTGGCCCGTACAGGGAACGAACCCGAGACCTTGGCGTTATCAGCACGTTATCAGTGATGGACGTCACACACTTGCCAGAATTTGGAAAATTAAAATATTTGCATGTTACAGTTGATACTTGTTCTGGATTTTTGATGGGCTCCCTTCATGCCAGAGAAAAAACTAAAGATGTTATAGCTCATTGCTTACAAAATTTTGCCACTGTGGGAGTTCCAAAACAGTTAAAAACAGATAATGCCCCTGGTTATACTTCTACCTCTTTTAAACAATTTTGCTCATCATTTGGCATTACTCATATAACAAGAATCCCATACAATCCACAGGGACAAGGCATAGTTGAAAGAGCTCATCAAACTATTAAAATGTACTTATTAAAGCAAAAATAAGGAATTGGGAAGGGGTATATATATTCCCCAAAGATAAACTTAAAATAACCCTTTTTACTCTAAACTTTTAAAATTTGGGTTCATCAGGACTTAGTGCTGCGGAAAGGCATATGTGTCCAAAAAATGTGCATAAGCCCAAGGTACTTTGGAAGGATATTCTAACAGGACAATGGAAAGGTCCTGACCCAGTAATTGTCTGGAGTCAGGGGTCTGTTTGTGTGTTTCCACAGGGAGAACAGCAGCCGATTTGGATTCCAGAGAGATTAACCAAGGTCCTGACCCAGTGATTGTCTGGAGTCAGGGGCCTGTTTGTGTGTTTCCACAGGGAGAACAGCAGTCAATTTGGATTCCAGAGAGATTAACTAAAGTAATTTCTACAGACCAAAAAGAAGATGATTTAGCTCAAATCCATAACAGCTGATATCCAAAACTCCAGTTTGGCTATCCTTACATCTCTGACAGAACCAGGATGCTTTTTTCAATATCTATTTTATTATTGCCCTTTCCCACATCATGAAGTTCTATTTTGTTTTTTGAGCTCATACAGACCTAGGTTAATGTTTTGCTGATCAGTTCTATTTTTTGACTATAGAGTTTTTAAACATTGCAATGGAGATTTCACCTGTAAAAAGTTATAAGGCCTTTACTATTATGTTATGTGTTGTATGTATTATATTATGTGTGCACACTTGTGTTTTGTAGTATATGTTTGAATGTACGTATGTCCATATATCATATATGATGAGCGCTCATGAAAAAATGGATCCAAATATTTTTTTTATTCAAGTGATTTAAATGGTTTAATTTAAATTGGGTAAACAACTGTTGAGGATTGTTTTAATATGTGAACAAAAAAGGAGGTTAACAGATCTGTTTGTTTACTTTCACCTTTCCTTTTCATTATATTTAATAATTCTCTTCAAGATAATGTAAATTGTTAAGAAAATTGTTTTCTTTTAGTGCCTTCTGGAATGTTACATAATTTTTTCTTTAGCCATTATTGCCAGAATTCCTATCTTCATCCCAGTGCCGGTGAAGACAAAGATAAAACCAATCTACAGCTTCTGCAATAGCCATCACTGAACTGCTTGCAGAACTTGCCTGGACTATGTATCACCTGTATGCATTGTGAACTATCTGTTGGTGCAGCGACTTGTGGTAGTGTTGGGGTATTTTTGCTGATGATGTCATCGGTGGTACAATTTTTCAAAAGGAGCCATCAATTGGCTTGGTGTATCTTCCTCCCTTCTGCTTGTCATGATCGTTCAGCTAAAATTTGGGGGCCAACAGAGGTGAGGCAAAGAACCTCACCCCCCCACTGGTACAAAGACCTCTCCACAGGTGTGGCTGTATACTGGACCGGTAGTCAGTGATGGGTAAGATCCAATTGCAATGGTACCAACCTAAGACAGGAGGCTGATGCCTTGAGGTCAGCTCATCCAATAACGGGTAAGTACCATATGTAGTATTGGACAACCTAAGGCAGGCACGGTCCCTAAGCCACATGCTTGTTGTTTAAACAGAGAGGGGGAGATGTTGAGAGCCACAGCCAAAGGGGCCCCAGCAAACTTCCAGCTGCCACCACCGGCTTCTCCCCACAAGCCTCTCTCCCCAACACCAGCCTCTCCCCACCTCCCACAATCCTCCTGCTCTTGAGGCCGATTGGTTGAGTCACATGGGCGGAGCCAAAAAAGTCCCCCAATAAGCAGCTCCGTGGTCTGAAAGGGCAAGGAAACAGCCCAATGAGCATCACCACAGAGGAGCCAATCAGCTAGATGTTGCTGGGGCCGCTGTGAGCCAATCATCAGCTGGCAGTCTGAAAGGGCGGGAAACAGCTCAATGAGCATCTCCAATGAGCATCACCACAGAGGAGCCAATCAGCTAGATGTTGCTGGGGCCGCTGGGAGCCAATCATCAGCCGGAAGCTGGAAGTTTGCTGGCAGCTGGAAGTTTGCTGGGGCCCCTTCGGCTGTGGCTCTCAACAACTTTGCTTTTATCATTCTATCTAGAATGTTCTGTTTTCCCTTAACTGATGCTTAAACATTCTTCAAAGCTAAGTTCTGGTCTCATGTATTATGTGAGCCCTTTCCTGAATGACCACTGCAGTCCACTGTGGTTTCTCTTGCTTTGGGGGCCCATTTGCACTTTTTGTCTGTATCACTCATTAGGTATCTTTTGCCTTGTACTGTTGGTCTTCTTTATAAATATACCTGTGCCCCAGATATTTCCAAGGACTCCTCTTGTCTTTAATATTTAATAAAATAAACAAAGCTTCTACTGCACATCACTTTTCTTTCCTAAAAAGAAAACTTGAATTTACTAAGTCTGTCACCTCTTGCTCTTAAACTCCACACTAAATTCAGTTCCTGACTGTCTTTCACCATCTTGCCTCCTACATTTGCTATCTTCTCCAACACTGCTTTTTTCCCAAAAAAAGGATATAACCTTGTCTCCACCATTCCTTAAAGTACCATTAATACAGTGATGAAGCCATACCAATGTTTGTAGCAGCTCAATTCACAATAGCTAAGCTATGGAACCAACTTAGGTGCCCTTGGACAGATGAATGGATAAAGAAAATGCAGTACATACACATGCTGGAATATTACTCAGCCATGAAGAAGAATGAGATTATGACATTTGCTGCTAAATGGATGGAAATGGAGACTATCATGTTAAGTGAAATAAGCCAAATGCAAAAACCAAAGGCCAAATGTTCTCTTTGATATGCAGATGCTAACTCACAATAAGAGGTTGGAGAGAATAAAAGTTCATTGGATTAGACAAAGGGAAGGGAGAGGGTATGGGAATAGGAAAGAGAATAGAATAAATTGGACATAACTTTCCTATGTTTGTATGTGAATACACCACCAGTGAAACTCTACATCATGTACAACCTCAAGAATGGGATCTTAATTAGAATATGTTATAACCATATAGGTCAAAATATTCTCTACTATCATGTATACCTAAAAAAACAAATGTAAAACATGTATAATTTTAAAATGTATAGTTTTAATCTATACACTAGAACAAGTATCCCAATTGAGAATATATAATTCAGGGATTAGGGGAAAAAAGTACCATAAACACAAGGCCTTCACATATAATGGACTTTTTCTAAGTATTTGCAAATAACAAGAAAAGTGAATTTACAATAGAAAATGACTAAAATTTCTATATCACACTTAGAGTCATGACCAATTATTGAGCGCTTAATATGTTGCCAGATCCTTTGCCAAGCATTTTATATGCATTATTTCACTTTATATTCAAAAGATTCTTACACCCACTACCATACAGCTGGTAAGTTAGGGAGCTATGATTCAAATCCAAGTCTTTTTGACTCCAGAGTCTGCAATACTCATTGCTGTTTCTAAAGAGATCTTGAATCCCAGGATCTCCAAGTCTGCTTTCTCTAAATGTCAGAGATCATCTCCCAGAATTCTATGGAGAACAATTCCCCTTTTTACTCAATTTCTCCCAACTGTCTTCCAGCTCTCCTCTCTACCACTTCATTCCCCAAAGGCCCACTTAAGGAGTTTTCCTAAAGAATTATTCCCAGAGATTAAATGTTAAAGATCAGGTCAAACTGTGTGAATCTGAATGTCAGTTCCATGTCTTCCTAGCTGCATAACCCTTGAGAAGTTTCCTAATTTTTCTAAGGTTCATCTTCATCTGTCAAATAGGAATAATAATGGAGGGATTATTATAAAGATTGAATAATGTCATCATCCACACAAGACTTCAAAACAAGTGCCTAACCCTTGTAAGCATTTAAGAAAAAAAAATGGTGATTGGAAGTAAGGAAGGTAGGAAGCAAGGGAACATTTTATTCCACATGCTGGTAGCTCATAGGATGGAAAATCCAGCTCAATAACTAGGCAGAGAAAAGTTAAGGACTGGGGTGGGCTTGAGGATCCAGATAGCAAGAAGAATGTGATCTTCTTTAGTCTTTTTTGTTCCTCTACTCAAGATTCAAATTCCTGGGAGCAAGCATTTGATTGGTCTAGCTCGGTCATGTGTCTACCTCCTTGGGCTGCTGACACAACACTTTGGTTAATGAGGCAGCCAGATTGCCTCCAATAGTGCCCCAAAACAAACATAGAATACTGTCACCAGAGAAGGAATAAAGTGAAAACAAGCAACTTAACTACATTGGTTTTTCTACATTTATTTTACTATGTTTATAGGACAAGGATTTATGCCTTATCAACAACATGCCCACTATCCTAATTGAACCATTATCAATATTCAAGGTTTGTTAGTTTTCTTATTCAGGTTGACTTGTAACACTAATCATTTGTATTTTTATGGTTCAGTCCAAAAGAAAACATGTGTTCTTTTTTTTTTTTAAGCTTAGGAAGTCTGTCAATGATAATTATGAAAAAAATATGTCAAAGCTGTTTTTGAAGTGGGGGAAGCAGACTGTGAGGTTGTTAACCAAAAAATACCAACATCAAAGGAAAACAGTGGAGGAAAGAACAGACAATTGAGGACCACATTGTTCAGATTTCAGCTCTAGAGAATGAAGTAAAAAGGGAAAGGAAGGGGTTTGAGGGTGTACCTCAGTGGTAGAGCACTTGCCTAGCATGTGTGAGGCACTGGGTTCAATTCTCAACACCACATATAAATAAAATTTTTTAAAAAGGTCTATTGACAACTAAAAAAAAATTTTTTAAAGGGAAAGGAAGAATTGGTAGGAAAACATATCAATGGTCTAATTGGGTCTTTTTGTCTAATCTTCAGGAGAAGTACTCTTGACCTCAAGCATGGCCCCAAAGAAGATTGTTCATTGCCACTGTAGGCAAAGAATATAATTGTGTCTATTTTTCCTTATGAATATATTTTTTCTTGCAAATTCATTCCTATTATCAAAGTCACCACTGCTACCACACAGCCTGTCTTCCAGCAGCTTAGTCTTGCTTCATTCCTTTCTGTGAAGTCACAGCACGAGTCAGCTTCCTCAAGCATTATTTTGGCTTCATGCCTTTCAAATCATACTTAAGCTCCTGGTCCAGATGTGAGAGCAATCTGGCTGAGACATCTGTCACCTCTTTGTTCGTCAGTACTGACTCTTCTGAGCTGACTGATGAGGCAGATGCCCCTCTTCCTTCCTCACGGCACCATGTGTGCCGTTCCCCACGATGCTGCATACGTGGAAGTACTGGCAAGCAAGCAAGAAGAGAAACCATCACCATGAGCAAGACTGTCTAAGGAAAGTGGAGTGCAAGGAGGAGGGGTCCTGGGAGCTAGTGTTAGGGTACACTAACGTTGAATGGCCAAGAGGTAGAGGGTGAGCTTGAGAGGAAAGAAGCCAGGAAAGGAAGAGGAATACCAGGAAAAATGTAGCATCATGGAAGCTAAAGTAAGAGAGGGTCTCAAAAAATAAAATAAAATACAAAGACATCTTAAGCAACATGTGACATTATGCAAACAATGGCATGCTATTCAGTCTTTAAAAAGAAGGATGGTCAGGTGTGGTGGCACATGACTGGAATAGCAGCTACTCAGGAAGCTGAGACAGGAGGATGGCAAGTTTGAGGTCAGCCTGGGCAACTTAAAATTTAACTCAAAGTAAAATTTTTAAAAACGGGTAGAGAATTAACTCAGTGCTAGAGTGCTTGTCTAATATATATAAGGCCCTAGATCCCATAACAGTACCAAAAAAAAAAAAAAAAAAAGGAAGGAAAATTCTAACACGTTACAATATGGATGGACCTTGAGGCCTGAAGACATTATGCTACATGAAATAAGTCACAAAAGGACAAATATCATACGATTCTACTTATATGAAGTACGTAGAGTGAGTAAACTCATAGTCAGGAAGAGGAATCATGGTTTCCTGTGGGAGTGGAGTGGTTCTTGCTTCCTGGGTGCAGAGGTTCAGTTTTACAGGGTGAAAGAAGTGCTATGTGTGAATGGTGGTGACAGTAGTTTACAGTAAGGTGAACGCCCTCAATGCCACTGAATTGTACACGCACAGGTAGTTGAGAGGGCAAATTGGATGTTATGTAAATTTTATCACCATTAACAATAACAACCAAGAAAAGTAGAGAGGTGGACAGAGTCAGCCTCAGCTGAAAGGTCAGCTTCAAGGGAACTTAAGGAGTCCCTTGGGTTCAGTGTCCTAGAGACTGCTGGTAGTGAGTGTGAGAGGGACCCTGTCTATATACTGGGTGACTTCGATAGTCACACATAAGCATCCATGCAGATTTTATGGCTCGTAAATGACTTTCAGTAAAAGTGAGTCATGATAGATTCACGCATCTCTGGTTCCATGCCTAACCTCTTCCTCCTGTCCCTGTCCTGGATGTGCTTTCCATTCCCCTGGTGTTCTCTCTCTGACTCCAAAACATAGTTCACTGGTTTTTATCTGAAGTTTAACAGGACTTAAATGTGCTGTGTCCCTATTCCCCCCTCTGCCAACCTGTTTCTCTTCCCTGCTTCTAGTCACTAAGCACTTCCCTCCTCCAAGGCCTTTACCTAGATTAAATCCATATGGCTTCTAAAATTCTTACTTCCTACTGTCTACACCTCCCTTATCACTAATAATTTTTTTCTTGTAAATAATAGTAAGACGCCATTTGTCACTTATTCAACAATTACTAAGGAATTGAATGTTCCGTAAGCATTGATAACAATTACTAAGGAATTGAATGTTCCATAAGCCTCCACTACAAATCTGGTATTATTAGTTGCTAGAGATAAAATATCTGTCTCAAATAGCTCAAAGTCCACTGAGAATTTATTTTCTGGGCTTTGGACAGAGAAATTTTTGCTTGAGGTTAAATTTAAAAATGCAAGTGACAAGAGAAAAAAAATACCTATCTCTCTACAGAAACACAATTACTTTGGGAGAAAATATATCCTACAATTTCAGTAGAAACTCCTTCCCACTGCTGTTAATAATTAAGTATGGTAGATATAGTACAAAATCACCTGACCTTGTTGTATACCTACAGAGTAACTTTTACAAACAAAACTTTCCAGCACCAGCACTCAGTTCCCCTACACATATTCTGTTTTCTAATAAAAATGAATTACCACCAGGAATAGTGGTGCACACTATAATCCAGTGGCTTGGGAGGCCGAGGCAGGAGGATTGCAAGTTAAAAGCCAGCTTCAGTAACTTTGCCAGGCTCTAAGCAACTTAGCAAGATTCTGTCTCTAAATAAAATATAAAATGTGACAAGGATGTGACTGAGGGGTGAAGCACCCCTGGGTTCAATCCCTGGTACCAAACCAAACCAAACAAACCTGAATTACCTTATTTTACCATTTCTAAAATGCAACCATGATTGTAAGAAACGCCATCAATTAAAGAACATTTTGGGGCATAAATGAAACAACCATAGTACATTCAGATAGCGATTATAAGACACATAACAATTATGGCAATTTGGAAATGTCAAGATGGAAGTGGGGAACATGAAGGTGAAGTGTACATCTCACATTCAAAGATTCACTGCATTTGTTGCTTTCAGAAAATGCTTTGCGCAGGGCAGTGGTGCAGGACTCTAATTCTGGCGGCTCAGGAAGCTGAGGCAGGAGGATCATGAGTTCAAAGCCAACCTCAGCAATGACGAGGTGCCAATCAACTCAGTGAGACCCTGTCTCTAAATAAAATACAAAATAGGGATGGGGATGTGGCTCAATGGCCAAGGGCTCCTGAGTTTAATCCCTGGACAACAAACAACAACAACAACAACAAAAAAAAAAAAACTAGAAAATTCTTTGCATTTATTGGGCTCCAAACATTTGCTTATGCCTTTCCTTCTTTTTGGGGTATCTTTCTTTTCCCTAGCTCCACCTGCAACCTACCCAGCTTTTAAGGATTCCTTCCTCTTATGAAACTTTTCCTGATCCTCCCAAGCAAGTATGATCTTTTATTGATTCATCCATTCATTCAACAAATATGCATCAAATGCCTACTGTGTGTTGGGTGCTGTTCTAGACTTTGAGGATAACACGGCAGACACCACAGGCAGACATATAGCAGTTGTAACAAATGCTGTGATGAAACAGATACCATGATAGAGAATTATAGAAAGGTGGTCAGGAAAGATCTCTACCAGGAAGTTAAGTAGGAACTGAAAACTGAAGGGAGAGGAAGTTATGCATGGAGAGGACAAAAAGCACATTCCAAGCACAGGGGGAAGCATGTGCAGAAGCCATTGAGCTTGTTTGAGAAAAAAGACTTCTTTTGAAATTTTAGAGCATTTTATGTCTTCCTTTGGAATTTATACTAGTGTTCCTTACCATAGTAGTTTTTTTTTTAACCCTACCTTGCTGATCAATAAGTTCTCGAAGGCAAGAATTAAGACTAATTCATCTGTTTTCTTAGGCATACCTTGCACAAAGCAGATGTTCAATAACTATTTTTTGCAGTCCATAAGACTATAACTTGGGGCCATTATATAATAGTCTCATTATATAATTTTTTAAAAATTCAGCTACGGTTTAATTGTATAGTTTGTGTTTTAACCAAACGTTGCTATATCAGTCTATAAAATTCATTACAGCATTTGCTGTAAAATAGTATTAAAAACATTATTTAATACATCATCCACCGTACCCTCCTTAGTTCCTTTTGAAATTCAACACTAGGAAAAATTTTACTTCTGAATCGGTTTGCTTCTTTCCTTCTGAACCCAACATTTTTATAATAGATTGTGTTTCACCTTATGTTATAGGTTTTAGAAAACTCAAACTCAATTTAACTTGAACTGCTAAAGTCACATGTTCATCTATGTGGTTATAATATTTGTGTGTGCGGGTTTTTTTTTTGTATTTGTTTGTTTTGGTTTAGGTTTTTTTTTTTTTTTTTGGAGGGGGGTACCAGGGATTGAATTCTGGGGCACTCAACCACTGAACCACAACCCGACCTATTTTTGTATTTTATTTAGAGACAGGATCTCACTGAGTTGCTTAGCACCTCACTGAGGCTGGCTTTGAACTTGCAATCCTCCTGTCTCAACCTCTCAAACCACTGGGTGTACTTATTCTTAGTAGAATCTTAGTAGAATCTAGTTGCTGAGACTGGCTTTGAACTCCAATCCTTCTGTCCCAGCCTCTTGCTGGGATTTCAGGCGTGAGTCACCGAAACTGGCATATTTGTGTTTTTCTTTTTCCTAGAGCCTGACTTTTGTCTTTATAAATCATGGTTGGCTAAACTCTGTGCTAAGTGCTTTAAATGAGTTATCTCATTTAATCTGCAAAACAATCCTGACTTTTACAGATTACAAAAAAAAAAAAAAAAAAAAAGTAAGGCTAGGGGTTGGAGTTATGGCTCAGCGGTAGAGCGCTCGCCTTGCATGTGCAAGGCTCTGGGTTCGATCCTCAGCACCACATAAAAATAAATAAATAAAGTTATCCTGTACAACTACAAAAAATAAAGAAATATTTTTTTTTAAAAAAAGTAAGGCTTAGGATAAAGTCAAACAGATAGCAAGTACCAGTGCTTGGGTTGAACCCAGGCAGTCTGATTCACAATACTATATTTTAGTGTCTTATCATATGGGGTGTTATAGTCATTTAAAATAACTCAGGAAGAAGAGGAGAAAACTATATATTTCTACTTATAAGTACATTTGCATATTTACATAAAATGATTTAAATTAAAATGTAAAACAATACACAGTGGAGGTGAGTGACCTATCTCACACAACATTCTAATTGGTGGTCATTATGAAATATATCATGAATCTTCTAAACCTTTGATTATTGAATATAGATGAATGGGACTTAAATTATAGAATACTTCTAAATGTCATTTTAATGCATAATTCAATCTAGAATATAAGCGATTTTATTTAAAAGTTTCATCAGAATATAAGATTGGATAAAGACTCCTTTAAATTTTCAAGTTAAAATCGTGGCCCAGCCTTTGCAGTGATTTTCAAAGAGAGAGTTCCCAGCTGCATTGCAGTAAAATTCCTTAGATAATATATGTCATGTTTTAATATAAGATTGGCTCCCAAGTGGGAATTTGATCATGGATTCCTGGCTCTCTCAGACATTCAAGTTGAGCTCATCGGAACAATTTTACATGGTTTAACACTTAAATAACTCTGCATTCTCTGTCAGTCAAGATTGGTTTTACATTTTTATAGAGACGATTTGTAGAGAGAAGGAAATTATTGGAGCATATTCCCAAGGCAAATGCTAATTTCTAGGATGGTGTTCAAGACTATCTTTCTTCACTTATGGCAGGAGTTTACACTCATACCAGTTAGAAAACAGGGATATTAATATATTGAGAACTGAAAATTTTTTCCAGCAATATTTATTTCCCTGCACCAAAGCTAGAGGCAAGAAAGCTCAGCAGGAGAAACTGTTTCAGGAGCAAACAAAGCCACAGAAAGAAATCCTCTCAGGGTATTCTAACTCCTTTAGCAGGAGAAATAGCTTTTCATTTCAAGAAGAACAGGTGTGCCCCCCCCACCCCTGCCCCAGGAAAACAAAAACAAACAAACAAAACCCTGCAGAATCACCTTGCTGAGCCAACACATAACTGGAAAATGACAAAAGCCAGATTATTAAAATACAATTCAGGAGGAAGTCAGAATATAGCATAGTATAGTAGTCTGGTTTATCTGCCACTAAGATTACCTGATAATATCATTAGGGGATTAGAGAGGGGAAGGAGTTGTTGGCAACTGATAAGAAAATTTAGCTCTTCTCTCTTTCATTTTGGAACGGATTAATAGAGAAAGCACAAATTGACTGCAGCATATTATCAGAATGGTCAGAAATGAAATGAAAGACATCAAGCATAGTCAAGAGCAATGGGAAAAATATGCTTTCCAAAGATAAGAAAATGAAGGCACGAGACTGGTGCAAAAAGACTGAAGAGGCATAGGGAACCGAAAGACGTGCATGAGTCAGCACCACCAAGGGCTGCACAATTCGGGCATGTGCTTGTCCAAACAAAGGTTTGCTGTGCAGGAACTGCAAGATGACTGTTCTGCCCATTGTCCAACTCTGGGTTGTTGATGGGATGGGAGCGAGGGGAAAAGTAGATCAGATCTGTTCGAGTATTGCTCCCATAGTGCACTTTTAGCAAATTGCTGGATGTTTCAAGTCTGCTGAATGTTTACAGTCAACTCGGTAAGTGTTTCAGAACCTCATTCCTTATTTTATCATTCAACAGGCATTTACTGGATGCCCACTAATGGCAAGACACTGTGCTGGGCTGGGAGGATACAGAGATGACTAACACAAGCAATTCAGAAAAGGAAGGGCTGCAATCAGGTCTCAGAAAAATGGTCTCTACTGGTCAAACTCCTAAAAGCCTGTTTTGACATGAGAAAGATTTAACAGTTTATAATGCAAAATTTTAAGGACTTGGATTGCGATTTGGGGATTCCATTCCTAGTAAATATTCAAGAGAGAAACTAAACCACAGCTTACAAGATTCTTTGTGAATACAGACCTTTAAATCAAAGGGAGTCAGATTTGTTTGAAACATGGTACTTTCCCCAAAGATAATTGTATTCATTTCTCCTTAAATTATTTCCATTCTATCCCCAATATCCCATGTTTACCTTTCTGCTAAGAATTCTGCCTTCTTTGCTTATTCTTATTTTCTCACCTATGCCTCTGATCCTTTTATACTAATCATAGTTAAGAGCACGGGCTTTGGAGCAAAGGAGACATTGGTTTAAACTTCAGCTCAGCCACTAACAGTGCAACATTGGGTAACTGAGCTTTAAATTGCTCGTTTGTAAAATGATGGCAATAGTAGTACCTGTCTCTCAGTGTTATTAGAAAGATTAAGTGGGATAATACATGTTAAACAGCACCCCCCCACCCCCGGTTAAATGTAACTAACGTAAGTATTGTGCTCTCACATCCAGGTGACCTGATCTTTTTGACTCCTGCTTGTCTCACTTTGTCCAACATCGTTTCATTTTAATATGTAATCCATTTTACTCTAAAAATAATGTAGCAGCATTATTAAAAAGTCAGAGTTAAAATGTTTCAAAACCATTTTCTTTTAGTAAGCCCCTTTTGGGAATCCCAAAGGCCCCAAATTATTTGAAAGGGTGAAGAGTTTCTTCTTCAAGTTAAAACTCCAGTTGCAAACAAAACTTTGACACTATGGTATATATGCAGAGTTTGGCAATGCATCTGGTTTTTCTGCTTTGATGAAGAAAGAATCTCAGTATGTCACTATGAGTCACAGCTTTCTACACCTAGTTGTATAGGGCATTAAAATTCCTGCCAATAAAATTCATGCCAATAGTCCCAAAGGAGTTTGCCTAAAGAGGCAGAAGTCATCGATTTCTCCAGACTCCAGACTTTGACTCATGGCATTTAAAAAGATTTTGGTCAAGAAATGAAAGCGGTATATGAAGTTATTCACAGGAATTCACTCCTGCAATAATTTCACAGGGAAAAGTTATTTGTGATTTGTTTTACTGGATCATATGAATAAAGTAAAGCTTTTTTCAGCATAAGATCCTGAAGTTCTGAAGTTGCCATTTTGGAGAGAGAGAGAGAGAGAGAGAGAGAGAGAGAGAGAGAGAGAGAGAGAGAGAGAGAGAGGCAGACACAGACATGAGCTCTTTTGGCTAAGTTGCCATTGTGGGAGATGAGGTTGGGAAAAGACAAATAGCATAAACCTTTCCCACGCTGGAAGAGATTTTCCTGGCTCCATTCAAGAGTGATGAAACATGTCAATTTCTCATGAGACAGAAATCTACCGACACCTGCAAACACTGCAAAATGCCTTCAAAGGTTAATTAAACTAGTTTGACCTTAAATCAGGAATGGGCATTTTAACCATTTTCTCATGAATATATGTACAGCATTAACGATGCAGAGTTTGCAGAAATGACCAAATGTGTAGACATGAAGACAGAAGAAATGATGCAACTGTATCAGTTTCTAGAAAGCATGGTGGTGCACGCCTGTAATTCCAGTGACTCAGGAGGCTGAGGCAGGAGGATCCCAAGTGCAAGGGCAACTGCAGCAACTTAGTGAGGCACTCACCAACTTAGCAAGACCCTGTCTCAAAATAAAAAAATTAAAATTAAAATTAAATAAAAATAAAAATAAAAGGGAGTCCTAGAGAAATCCACACTTCTAGATTTAGCCTATTTGCTATAGTAATCTTCTGGGCTTTCCTTCACTTGTTGCTATCAGAATTAAAAGCCAAAATTGGTAGGCTAACACAAATGACAAACATATTAACATGTAAGATTCCATTATAATTTCTTCTCATCAAACTAAATAATGGCAGTCTCAATGTTGAAATTCATTTTGTGGGAAGAACTTTGATTTTGTTTTTTTTTTCATATTTGAATATTTTGGGTTCATTTCAAATTACTTCATTTATGAGAGCAAATAAGAATGAGGGAAATTTATTCTAAGTTTTTTTTTTCTCCTATAGAAAGTAAACCAAGTTCTAATGTAGTAAAATAAAGCATGTGCCAAATTTGGGGAGGGGGATGTTTAGGTGCATTTTTATGAGACAATGATCCTTATCTCTCATCAGATCAAAAGAACTGAATGACATTTTTTTTTCAAAATCGCTATGAATCATTGATCTAATATGACTACATAAATGATGAATAAACAGAGACTCTGAAACATGAAATATTTGCCTAAAATCAGACAACTTTTAAGCGTTAAGACTGGAATTCGAATGAGTTCTTTTGATGTAAGGCGACTATACCATGTAGCCATTGTATTTCCTCAGTGGTCATCCCATAGTCATATAAGAAAGTTCTGTGAAACCAAACCAAAACAAACAGAAAACAATTACGCAACCATAAAATTTCTGTAAAAATGAAGTCTTTTGTTTCAAACTTGTGACTATCAGATCTTACCAATCTCAACTACCCACCTGTCTAGACCTGTGCTGATTGTCAGCTGCTTTGAAAATCCATCTGCCACCTATCCATTCCATCTCTATCCTGCTTGTTTTTCCTCTTTGATGACAAATGTCCCAGTTTCAAATCCACTTGCAGATTGAAGCATCTTCAATAACCAACACTTGCCTTTACTGAGTGTACTGCTAATCTCTAAACCAAGTCCTGGCTTTTCCTGCTGTGTCATTTCATCATTGCCTGAACTCTGTGTATAATACCTTACAGGAGAATTTGGCAAGTTCTTGTGGCCTTATGCCAAAATGGACCCCTTGCCTTAAAAAGAAACAAACAAAAATAAGAACACTAACTTAAAGCTTTTTCAAGTATATAAAAGTCACATTTTCACACTGAATTTACTTAATTGTATTTATTATAAACAACAAAAAAAATTGTTTGGAGTTGAATAATTTTTCTTCAGTTGCTAACCCAAACAACAAAACAGAGTTGGAATTTTGCCTCAAAGTCCGTAGTTCTGGTTTGCCATCTTGGAGGTGAGGTAAAGGCCATCTGAATTAAGTCTGTTATTGGTATATGAACAAATGGACTCTCTGTAAGTAGGAACCCCTTAGTGTGCAACAGCAGAGGGTGTAATCAAGACAGATGATTAGAATGAATAGACTAAAGTGGAAGTCTTACATAGGAAGTCAGAATATTCAGGGGAAATGGTAGTAGGGACAGCAGCAGTCTGGGCAGACTTAGTACTATGCTCTGGGTCTGGAATGTCTTCCCAGAAGCCCACGTGTTACAGTCTTGGTCCCCATCCCATGACACTGTTAGGAGGTGAGGCCTAGTAGGAGGTCTTCTGGTTACTGGGGGCAGGCCCTTGGAGAGGATGGTGGGATGCAGCCCATCCTCTCTCCCTTTCATTCCTGGCCATGAGGTAAATGGGTTTCCTGTCTTGCCTTGATGTACTAGGTTGCTTCAGGTCCAAAGCAAAAATGTTAATCAGTCATGGAAGCAAACCTCCAAAACCGTGAGTCAAAATAAATTTTTGTTCTTACAAGTTTATTATCTCTTCATTATTTTGTTACAGCAATGGAAAGCTGTTTAATAATGTACTCAGCTTGCCTGAAAACATGGGGGTATTCTTCATTGATGAATAGGAATTAAATGAACTATATGGTAGTTGACAGGATAGAAACCCAACCAAGTGAGGCACTCTTCCGTCCAGCAACTCCCAGGCATACTTCGATGAAGACTTTGCAGAGAGGCGAGGAGGGTCCATGAAACACAGATTACAGACTATCAGCAGCTGACAAATAGTATCATCATGAAGACTCTGGCAAAAGCAATAGGTGTTGATAACATTGATACAAATCTACCTGTACACTATTAAAGTATGTGTAAAATTGAAATAAAAGCTGGAAAGTAATACTCCAAAATCATAAAAAGTTATTGTGTTGTAGTTGTGGCATTACAGATGATTTTCTTTTACTTCTTTTAAATATCTTTTGTAACATCATTGCATAATATTGTATAATTTTGAAAGTGTTTACTTAAAAAATGGCAAAGGGAGTAGAAAAAAACTAAGTCAACACTTGATATTCTATAAGAAAAATAGAAAATTGTTTAAAACCAAATAAAATTTTTCTTCCATTCTTCCTCTGTCATCTTTTCAAAGTCTGTATTCAAGCTTCTGATATTCCAATTCATTCCAATTTAAATAAAACAGCTCACTCCCTGTGGGCTCAATTATGGTACAGGTTGAGTGTGTTGTATTTTTCTGGCTTGGTGTCACTCGTGTGAGCCATCCAGACTTGCCTGAATCTGAGTTGGAAGTATGTGACCTGTGGAAAAAATCTGAGCCATCCAGTTCATAAAACAGCAGAGACGTGAGTCAGATACACAAGGAAAGACAGGATTTCTCAGGTGAACAACTCAAAAAACTGAGAAGCCGAACTTAGTGAGGCTGTTTTAGATAGAAGAAATTGGGAACTCAACTGAAGGAGGAGGAATAGAATATGTCACATTTAATGAGTTTACAACATAAATAAAACTAAATTTATTTCTGAAGATGTAAGATAAAGTTTTATAGTATGTTTGTATTGTGAAATAAAATACTTTTTCTAATAAAAGTTTAGTAGGATACTTAATCTTATTGTACATAAACACCAGACCCAAATGTTATGTGTCTCTACAATCATGTTACTAATACTTTTTAAAATAAGGGTATACGGAGTAACCAAATGCCTATTTTAATTTTTTAGTTTCCAAAATATTGCCAGGCAGTCAAGATTCATGAAGAATGGCATACTCCCCCTGAACATTTTGGCAAAGGACTAGAAACTCTAGATGGCCTTATTCTATTTTATTTTTTATTATCTGTTTATCAAACCACTAACATGAAGAGAGGCACCTGTGCCTTATATCAAAAACAGCAAATAGATTTGCTGTTTTCTAAAACTGGATTACTATTAACCACTGAATTAATGTTAAAAAAAATAACTGACATTTGAATAAATTCATTAAAAAAACTATAAAAGGGATAAAAATAGGCTGCCACCTTGCAAACCCCAGCTCTGTGCTAGGATATTTGGTCAAACATATTGTGCATGCCAGAAGGCCAGGGTTCATGGGTTCACCATTTAAGGTACTTGTGTTTGCTCTAACACTCAACACCTGATTCCTAATTAGTTGCTAATAAGTACTTGTTGACTTCGTTTTATGTGAGCAGTATAGCCTGCTTTGGTTTCCTACTCTCCCCACTTCTCCCAGCCAGAAGACCTCTTTTCTCTGAGCAGCATATTCAAACTTTCATCTTAAGCATTTAGCTCTTTCTGAGCTCCAACCAGACCTTCTGCCCTGTTACACATTAAGTCCTGCAGGCCAGAATTTTTTTTCAATCTTTACAGTGTCTGATACATGGTAGGCACAAGATACAAATTGGTAGAAAAAAAGAATTAATGAAATGGTAATTAGAAAGTAATATGATATTTGAGTAACTTCTATTTCCCAGTCCTAAAATTGTTTGAGCATCTCTGATTGAATATATTGAGATGGATAGTTCTATTTGTAAATGCAAGGTATAGAAAGCAGATAAATAAGAAACTGTGCTCATGTGATCTGTTCCCTTTATAGGAAATCTTTGCAGAACAATAACTACATATTTTTTTCTATTCAGAATAGCTATCATGGGCCCTCCTAATATTACTCTTATGATGGATAATATGTGAAAATATAAACATCTATCTTCTTGTCTAATTGGGGCTGCTACTCATCGGGGGGGGGAGTTTATTTTTTGTCTATTTCTTTTTTCTAAATATTGTAGTGCCTCCCCATAGAAGACAGATTATTTCTCTTGAGCATTATAAATTCAGGCCTCTGCCTTCCTACATGCATTTCCATCACAGTATTTTTCCATGACTTTTATAGTCATGATGTGCGAGCGTGGAAGGAAGAATAGTAACATTTATTCTTTGCCTGTTGGGTGCCAAATACTGTGTTAGGCAGTTTTATATTTGGTAACTTGCTGAATCCTCACAAAAGGCTCTATTAGATATGCCCATTTTACATATGAAGAAACTGAAGCTAAAGATTTAACTCTTCCTGAAGGTCTTAAGGCAAATAGTGGAGCCAAGATTCAAACTAAGGTTCATTTCACTTTGAATTCTATAGACTTTGTTGTCTATCTTTGTGAACATTTGTGAAAAATAAACACAACCTGGAATATTTTATTCCCTCATGCCTAGAAGGGGATAGAAAGTAGTAAAGTAGTAAAGGAATGAAGTCTGATACACAGAGAGGCACCAATGACCATAACAATAGATCTCTATATAACAATGTGAATGATCCAGACATATAATGTCTTCTTCCTTTCTTCCTTTTGGCACTGGAGATTGAACCCAGTGATGCTTTTCAGCGGAGCTACATCCCCAGCCCTTTTTAATTTTTATTTTGAGACAGGGTCTCATTAAATTACCAGGCTGGTCTTGAACTTGTGATCTCCTGACTCAGTCTCCCAAGTAGACCTTAGGATTACCGTGTGCACCACCATGCCCAGCTATAATACCTTTAAAAAAAAACAGACTACATCATCAAAATTTGTCAATATAAGGAAATTATCTTTTAAACAAGAGAAACAGGCTGGGGTTGTGGCTCAGTGGTAAGTACTTGCCTAGCACATGTGAGGCACTCCCGGGGTTCGATCCTCAGCACCACAGAAAAAATAAATGAATAGAATAAAGTATGGTGTTCATCGACAACTAAAAATATATTTTAAAAAAGAAAAATAAACAAGAAAAGCAGTCTTTGTAAAATGTATTTTCATTCTAGGTGTATGAAAGGTTAATACTGAAATATTTAGCCCTTCTGATGTTTTCTAATCAAACTAGAATTTAAGGATAGTTATTATGAATTCTAGAAAACAATTTTAATTGTGATCTAACTAATAGCTTTAGGGATCAGGGTGCCCAGAGAAACAGGATGTTCTACCAACTGCAAACTTCTTGCCTAGAAGAAAAGCACTATTAATTGCACGTGTGTTCTACATTTCAGCTCAGAAGTATAAAAAGCGAAAATATTTGTTACATAAATATATAAGATGAACAAGATTTTGAACTTTATTTCCACATAGAGGAGGTAAAGGGAGAAGGGAACTGGCATTTATTGCATACTGTAATCTGTTTTAATAGGATATCCTGGATTTACCAGGTCAATGTCTTACACAGGGTCAAGTAGGGTTCATGTGTGCCTCACATACAATTGCCCACTGCTGTGTACGCTCGTCGGCCTCATGGAGAGAAATAGGTCAATAAAAACACAATTTTATTTTCAGCTCATATTAACCTCTTCATTAATCCTGAGGCTAGAAATTACCTATGGATTAAGTAGTATGGCTTCTATACAGATATAATTAGAGAAAACCTGCATTTTCAACACTGTTGGAAAACTCAGGCTTATACAGTCAGATCTGATGATCGTTTCAAATGCCATTTTATAGAACAGTATTTTGGATCACTTTCTCTCTCTTTTTAAAGCAATATTTAGGTATGATTACATAAAATAAACTGAACATGATTACAGTGTTCAGTTTGATAGGTTTCACGTTGGGTGTACACCCATGAATCCATCACAATATAGACACTTATCAACCCTCATGAGTATCCTCATGCTCCTTGGTAATTCTTCCATCCCCCAGATCCAGGCAACTACTGATAAATAGTCTTCATCACTACAGAGTAGTTTGCATTTCCTATAATTTTACAAAACTGTAACCATGTATATTCTGGTTTTGGTCTGACTTCTTTCACTTAGCATAATTATTTTGGTATTCATTCATGTCATTGCATATATCAGTAATTCAATTCTTTTTATTACTAGTAGTATCACAAATTACTTGGTTTTCTACTTATCCCTTCACTGGTCCATCTTTGTAGTTTGTCCTGTTCTCTTTATCACAATTATTTTAATTTACAATTTCTGATTGTACCCTTTATCTACCCAGGGGTAGAGGACACTGTAGTTTTTGACTGCTCTGCATTTCTTCCTTTTTACCTCTGTTAATAGCACCCTCCTGTCCTTTTGATATTTGCATCTTCCCCATTCCACCTGGTCTAGTGCAACCCTCCTGAAGTAGGTAAACACATGACCTAGGTGGGGCAATCAGAGTCCTTCTTTGGAATTTCAAATGGACCTTCCTTCTCTTGGATTAGGAATTATTTTAGTCAGTTTTTCAAATTGTTGTGACAAAATACCTGACCTAATAAATTTAAAAATAAGAAAGGTTTATTTTGGCTCACAGTTTCAGAGGCTTTAGACCACACTCACTTAGTCCTCCTGTTCTGGGCCCGTACATCATGGGGGAAACACATAGCAAAGGAGGCCTGTTAACCTCAGGGAAGCTAGGAAGCAAAAAGAGAGAGGAATATCCTCTTCAAGGGCATGCTTACAATGACCTACCTTCCTTCTCAGGCTCCATCTCTTAAAGATTCCTACCTCCCAGTACCACACCAGATTGACAACCAAGCCTTTAACGCAAAAGGCTTTAGGGGATATTTAACTAACCATTGCAAGGACTATGAGCTAATTAGAACCAATGTTTGTGTTACTGGAGAAATTGCTTTCTCTTTTCTTTGGGACTGATATCTGGAAGTACAGAGCCACAAATATTGTAGTCATATGTTGACCTAGTGGGTGGATGATCAAGGGCCATCAAAGGCCAAACCAAAAGGAGAGAAGCCAGGTTCTGATGACATCATGTGGGCTGTTTGGCAGAGATGTTACTGAAGCCTGAATTACCCCTGGGCTTTTAAGTTATATAAACAACAAAATCCCCTTTCAGTATATGTTATTTGTTTTGCTGATCAGGTCCCTTATGCCAGACAAAGTTGCAATACAGTGCATTACATTTACTATTTCACTTAATCCTTTCAACCTGGAAGATATGTTATTATACCAAGTTTATATATGGAGAAACTCTTAGTTAAGTAACCTACCAACATGTCACAGTAGCAAAGCTAGAATTTCGATCTAATCCAATTGATCACAAAGTCCACCTACTGTGTAATATTGCTTCAGGGCTAGAACTCTCACCCACTTAGCTTCATGTTTTTCTGTACTTTCTATTACATTAACTATAAAACTATTAATATTTGCAGCTTCCTTACTACTGAAATAAAATTATATGTATAAGGCTTAACTCTCTTCTTGACTTTCTTTCTTCTTTCCCCTTTTTCTCTTTTTTATTTTTCCATTTCAATGTCTAAATGACCAATATTTGCTCTTGTCTCCTCATCATAAGTCACATTAACTCTAAAATATTCCTAGGTGTCAACATTGGCTTGGGCAAGGCAAAGTTAGTTTACTAAAAACTTGTTCTTCTGATTAATAATGAAAGATTAAAAGACTACAAATCTGTCTAATTAGCTGACCTAAAAGCAAACCACTGAAAAATATTTAGGGATGACAAACCATAGGCTACTGATACTCCCTCCCTTTCATTCTTTAAAAGAATGAAGACAAGATCACCAAAATGACCAATTGCCATGTCTTCCTTAACACATCTAACAGGAAAACCTATATTGCCCTAGCCTTCAGTTTTCAACAATGTTTTCTTTTTCTTTTGTTCTCTAGTACTGAGGATTGAACCCAGGGGCACTCTACCACTGACCTACATCCTTAGCCCTTTTAATTTTTTTTTTTTTTTTTGAGACAGGGTCTCACTAAATTGTCCAGGCTGGGCTCAAACCTGTCATTCTCCTGCCTCAGCCTCCTGAATCTCTGGGATTATAGGTGTGTGCCACTACATGTGGCTCAACAACATTTTCTTTTAAAAAGGGAGGAATTTGTTATGTCTTAAAGCTGGTTTCATGAGGACCTTCATTTTTTTAAGAAGCTCAAAATAACTTTTAAGTACAGTTTATTTTGTTACAAGCCCACCTCTGTTTTTTCTGAGTAGATATAACGTTAATCTAGTTAAGAGCAGAAAGGCAGGCAGGAAGGAAGGAAGAAAGGAAGGGGGAAGGAAGGAAAGAAGTCAAGGATGAAAGGATTAAAAAAAACACACACAAGACTCTCCAAAACCCCCAAACAACCAAAACCCTAATCCTTCCATTAAGGCTTAATGCAGCCTTATATGGAGACTTAGTGGAAGTCTGAAGACCAACACTCCCCTAGCATTTTGTTAGCAGCCAGAGATTAATTTTGTTTTCAAACAAGATGTTTGAAAATTATGTCTTCTTTAACTGCCTACACTGAGTTTGGTTCCTGGATTCATTTTCGTCGTAAAGATATATGACATCACTGTCCTGAAAGCTTTATGTAATGCTCTATGGCCTGGATCAAGTGTCTCTCGTGTTATTAATCCTCCAAAGTTAGATAGTGCTCCAAATTTGGAAATTTACATGTAAACATGGAAGAAATTTCTCTCTCCAAATTTGTAACTTGTAAGTCTGTGGAGCTGTTCTGATAATGATGTAAAGTAAATCTGGGTTGGTAAAGTCTCTACAGTTAAACGTTTAGGGGTAATCTATTCTTTTGTCATTATGCAAGGGTACACAGCTGTTTTGCAGGTGTTCAGATAGTAGGAAATATTTTTTTAAATAAAGTTTTGTTTTCAAATTAGTTTAAACAGAAGCCATCGACAATAATCTTTTCTCACCTATAGTTTCATTTTCACCAAATGTAAAATTATTTTGCTCAAGTCATACTAGGGAGTAAGAGCTGATTGCTGCCCTTAGCTTGATTAAAGATGGTCCCAAAATTCAGACATGTAGAAAATTGTTTTGTAAATAGACAAAATTATGTTGATGTTCTATAGAGCAGAGATTCTCAAACTTTATTGTGTAGGAGAATCCTGGAGGACTTGGTAAAACAGAGGTTGCTACACCCATTCTCAGAGTTTCTGATTTAGTTGTTCTGGAGTAGGACCTGAGAATTAGCGTTTCTAAGAATTCCCTGGTGAAATTGCTGTTACTAGCTCAGGATCCACAGTTTGAGAACCACTCAGGTACAGGAACTGAAAACCCACGTTTCTTTTTCATATCTCATCTGGGTATGTTTCACATTTGTTTCCTAGGCAATGTGACACTCAAAGTGTGAACCACAACAGACTTTGTGGATTCATCCCCATTTACTCTATCTGTCCGAAGTTCAATGACCTTCAAATTCTCTCTCTCTAGTATTTTCAACATATGTCCTACAATACTGTTACTCTACAGGAAAAACATTTTGGGATATACTGGTTCCACTGAAAAGAAAATTATTTTTAATCTAAGAACTTCTCAGAGCATTATGACTTTCCAGAAGGGAGATGATGTATATGGCATTTCCAAGATGGATCTGAACTTGGAATTCTTCCTAAACGGTTCTCCTCCTCTAAGTACTAAGGAGTATGTATTAACCATAGTTTAGGAAATACTCTAATAATTTAATGATATTAAATTATTAAAAAACCCCTATATTATATAACCTAGGGAGGTCAACTAACATGTTGAATATGAGTAAATTTAAAACGAATTAAGAAAAATCCATATGTAAATGTCCTCATCCATTGTTTTGATTGTCCTTTGACCTTTTCTTGAACAAATAATTGGCTGAATAATACAAAGAAAGAATCCAAGGTTTTAGCCTTTCCTGACCTTAACACCTAAAATATCCCTGCTAAACTGTCTCCCTTCCCCCCATTTGTTTCATTTTCTTCATAACACCTCTCAAAATTATAAATGATTTTATAAATTCCTTAATATACATGCTTACTGCTTGTTTCTACCACTAGAATACCTAAAGGCCATACCTTATCTATAGTTTCACTTGTAAGTCTTCAACAGCTAGTATAGTGCCTGGTTACATAATATTGTTAGTAAAAGAAAAAAAAATTTTTGGTTAAAAGAAAAAATAGATCAATAAAACAATCATCTAGGTCCTAATAATCAAATCTTTATTATGGTGCATTGTAGGAAGAGGAGATTAGCAGCTTTGGATGAGGCCATTTGAAACATCTTTTTACTTCTAATCATTCCAATTGAACGATATGAAGGGCAATTATTGATGTTGAAACTTAGGATGAGATTTTGTAGACTCTCCTCTGTGGAGATTTTGAATATTTACTAAGAGACCCCCTCCCAACCCTGCCCCACAAAGCATAGTTATTTTTTGAATGGCAACATGTAAAATCACTTGGAAAAGCAACTCTTGTATCCATATCATTTTTTTCTTCCTAACTTAAAAAGAACTCTGCTACTTCTTTGCTACATTATCAAGTTCTTGTACCTGTACAAACCTTAAAAGCATCATTAACCGTGCTTTTTAAAACAGTGCTTACCTGTAATCGCTGTGGCATGGAAACTGAGGCAGGAGGATCCCAGGTTCACAGCCAACCTCAGCAACTTGGCAAGGCCCTGAGCAATCTAGCAGACCCTGTTTCAAAATAAATTATAAAAAAGGCCTGGGGATGTGGCTCAGTGGTTAAGGGCCCTGAGTTCAATCCTGGGAACAAACAAAAAGCTAAATAAATTAACTAATTAAAAAAACAAAAAGGCATACTTGTTCTAAAGGAAATCTTGTTATACATATTTGCATTCTTATATGGTGCACAAGTGTTAAATATGTGTGGAACACAATTGTGGCTACTTTGTGTCCTGGTAATTTTTAGCAGAGAAGTCTGATTGACATGCATGATTGTTGGATATTAGATACAGTCAACTTTGCCCAGTAAAATATGTGAAAGAAGTCAGCAGGTGGAATCTAAGAAGAAAACTGTCAGAAGTCCCTAAGATATGTGATCTGAAATCGCATTAAAAATGATATTGTGTTCTTCCAGGTGTTAAAATGAAAAAAAAAAAAAATTCTATCTGACTTCACAGGCCTTTTATGTGGTTAAGTGTTTTTTTTTTTTTTCCTTGTTTAGGTTGTCTACATCCGGTCCCTATTCTCTTCTTTGGATATTCTCATTATCCCCCTCTAGGGGTTTGTTTTTACTTTATGCTTTTATCCTTATTTGTGGAAAAAACTGGCTCAGTATTACTTTAGTTTGTCTTCACTTTCACTCTGGTGTTCATTCCTAAACTAGCTTCTAGCCTCTGGGAAAGAAGAAAGTAAAAAACATTTACAGAAACTGGGCCAACCTCTTGCAGCCCGCCTCCCCCTGGAAAACAAAACCTAACTGCAACAGTAGTCCTTAAGTTCTCACAGCACCTAGTATTTCCCCTCTCTGAACTCTCAGGCTTTCATGGCAATTGTTGATTGTCTTTCATCCCGGCTAGACCCTCAGTCCTTTGGCGACTTAGCATATTTCCAAGAATATAATATATAAAAACATTGTAACATGTCAATAGATGCTTCAACAGCATGGATAGGTGAATGACAGTCGCCGCAGTACCCACTCACACCCAACGCAGGAGAAAAGTTGCAGCGGTCAACAGGCTTCAGTGTGGGTCCCGTGACATTAACTCTAGAAAGCCAGTAGAGAACAGTGGCACTGATCCTTTGCACAGTAATTACTTGGATAATTGAAGCAAGGAGTTTTTGGTTTTGTTTGGGGATGGCGGAAAGATGAAGGAGCTGAATTACTGGGAGAATTTCTTCCGCAGTTGCTGTGGCGGGCACTGCCTGGTTTTCTCGCCCGCGAAGGGTCTCCTCGCGCCCCTGGCTGTTCCAGAAGCGAGGGGGGAAAAATGAGGCCCTGGGCTCGGGGCGCGGGTTTCTGGGGTACCCCGCCCCGCAGGCCCCGCCCACGGCTCGCCGCCCCGCCCCGCCCCCACCGCTGCCGCCGGCAGGGGTCGCGCTGCCCCCGGCGAGCAGCCCTGGCGGGGGTGGGGGAAGCTCCCGCGGCCGGTCGCCTTTCTCCGCCGCCGCCGCTGGTTGGATCGTTTCAATAAAAGTCTTTTTTCTCGCTCGCTCGCTCTCCTCCGGGGAACAGGCGGAGGCGTCAATCCGCAGCCGCCGAGTGAGAAAGCGACGCACACGCAGCGAGCGAAAGCGGCCGCCCGCGTTCTCTTCAGCTCCCCGCCGTCCAGCCCCACAGCCGAGGAGAAGAAGGAGCCCGCGCCCGGCCGGGCAGCCTCAGCCGGGCGTCTCGCCTCCCGCTCGCTCCGCTCCCGCCGCGGCTTCTCGGCGGGGATTAGTGGGCCGGCCGCGCGGTTCGGCGGCCGGGGAGCCATGTTGACCGGGGGGCTTGGCGACGCGTGAAGCAGCTGCGGGCCCTCTCGGAGCTCCATCCTCTCTGCCAGAGCCGGAAGGCGGCGGCGGCGGAGGCCTGCGCCGCGGAGGCGCCTCGGGGCTGCCGACCGCTGGGACCCGGACCTGCATCCGGTCGCCGCGGGCGTCGGCGGAGCCGCTTTCCCTTCGCGCCTCGCCCCGGGACGCGGTCCCGCACTTGCTGGTGAGTTGGCGGCGCTGCCCCCGGCTGCCCCGGGGCCTAGAGGGTGCGTGGGAAGGAGGGGCGGGCGGGGACGAGGGGGGCTCTGGCCCGGCCGGGAAGTTGAGGGCGGCGGCGCGGTGCAGGGGGCTCGCGCGTGCCTGTCACCCGTCGGGTCGGGCACGGTCCCCGGGTCGCCCGAGCATTTCCGGGGGGTGGGGAAGGGTGTGGGTGTGGGTGAGTGTCTGTCCGGCTCCTTCCCGGGAGGCGCCTCTGGCCGCCGCCTCCGGTGCTTGCTGCGGCTTCGGTCTCCAGGGGGAGGCCGGTGTCCCCGCGAGGCGAAGGAGGGGAAGAGGCGGAAAGTCCCCTGAGACACAAAGGTCCCCTCGGCGGGGGTGGAGCTGGAAGCGCGGGTGGCGCTGCCTCGCCGCCTCCGGGCGGGGAAGGAAGGGGCGCGGGTCCGCAGGAGGTGGGCGAGGAGGCGGTGGCCGCGGCGCTTCCAGCTCCTTGGAGACGAGGCTGTGCGCGGGTGGGAGCGCGGAAGACGGGGAGGAGGAGCCCTCGCGTGGGGAGCGGGCCGAGACAAAGATCTGGGCAGCCTCCTGCTGACGGGTCACACCCCTGAGTGTTGGTCAAGAGCGGAGGTGGAGGGAATGCGGGCAACCCAAAGAACCAATGGAGGGGTGCCGAGTGTTGTCTCGTCTCTGTCGTTTTTCTCGGCGTTTTTGTGCCGGATTCTTTTGCTCCCCAACTCAGCTGGATAGCTCCAGGTTTCTCTCCCTCCCATCACCCCCACACTGCCACATTGACTCTCTTGTGGTTTCCCTCTCTCCTCCCCCCACTTTTCACCCACTCCTTTTTTGGGTAAGCAGTATTTTGCCTTCAGCTTGGGGAACGTTTGCTAATGACAGGATGCCTGAGCTTGTTCTGACCCTGAACTGCCTTGAACTCCTCTCTTCCTCCCACCCTTTCCTTTCTGGGACCTAGAATGTCACATGGCCATTAACAATTAGCTTTTCTTCTGTAAAAATGGCAAAAAAAAAAAAAAAAAAACATTTAGTTGAAATACGTGGCGCCTCTCTTTTATGTTAATGTGTCCACCGAAGACACCTCGTTGATTATGTTTTATTGCCTCTTAGCCAAATTAATTTTCTAGACACAGAAGTACCAGATTTTGTTTTGAGTCTTGGCCATTTCTAGGTTCAGCAAAGTGTAGTCAGCCGGACCTTCTGTCACTTATCAGGAAATGCTTGACTTAAAGATGGACAATTCTTTCCTCAAACTTTATCTGTTTATTTTATTTTTTTGGGGGGGGGGTCTTTGTTGAAGGATTTCTTTATAAAAAAGGGTTAGTGTAACAAGATGAAAGTAATAAATACGAGTTACTGTGTTTCAGACCGACTTTGTTAACACATTGGACAGAAGAAAATGAATGGGATTTTAAGACTTCTGATCCCTTGAGTTGAACCAAAATCTCCTTTGAAGCTAGAAATAAGGCTGAAAATTAAATTTTCAGAAAAGAGAAGTGCTACTAGTAATATCATTGGTTTTGTTTTGTTTTGAGTGTGTTGAGTTGACTTAAGGTTGGGATGTTGCTTTGTTAATAAAGTCTTTTTTCAGTCTTTGTAATTCTAGCATCTGCATGCTTGCATCAGAAATGGGTTGCAACAAAAGAAATGTGTCTATATTTAAGATATATTCTATTTTTAATTTTTAACGTCATGAGAGAGAATTTGGGAATATAATAGGTGTTATCCTTTTACCTGGCAAAGCATCTTATAGGCCGGAAGCACTAAGTTTGAATGATGTGCTTCAAAAAAATAAGTCTTTGAGTTTAAGTTGCTTTAAAATTATTAGGCAAGTATAATTCATTACTTGATTATTTAATAATGAAAATAAAAATATTATTGACATATGAATGGAAAGATTATTGAAGTAAAGCCTGTTTAATGTAGGAACATTAATGTTGGTATCACTGTAAGAAGAGTCAGATCTTGTTGCTTACTTCCATTAAAGTATTGACACTATAAAAATTAAGAGATTTAGTTTAGGGTCCTGTCTCTGAATTGTGGGACTCCCTACACACCCTACTCTGTCTGTTTTAGAGACATTTGTGAAATTAACTACTTATATTCATAATCATGAATGATATGTTTTTTAAATAATATAGTGAAAGGCCATAATAAGGGTCCATTAATTTTTTTCTTTTTTTACTTCATGTTTATTAGGGCTTGGTTAGATAATCAAAATTTACATCACTGGAAGGAAATATACCAAAAAGACAAGGAAAGTTTCTGGATGGTAGAAGTTATTGGCAATTCATTTTTTTTTCCTCTGTATTTTTATAAATTTTCACATTACTTTTATAATTAGAAAAAAAGTAAACGTAAAATTAAAGCATTGTTAATATCTTAATTTGCCTATGACTAAAATAAGCTTTTATAAGTGTATAATTTATTCTCATCCTTGGTTAAGGCCAAACAAAGTAACTTTCAGTGTTGGCTATTTAAAATAATGTAGACTGTCATATGTGTTCTGTTTACCAGAAAGTCAAAAGAAAAGAGATACATAGTAAGGAAAGATGAACTTAGAAGAATTGATTCAATGTCTGTGATAGCTCTGTATACGTGATCTCTTTCTCATAAGTCATAGTTTCATAAAATATAGAAAATATAAATTCTTCTACTTTGTAGCACAGTATAGCTGTATTGACTAAGCAGATTTTTATGTATGTCTGTTGGTACATTTAATTTTCAGATACTGGTTTCATCCTAGAATTTTGGTGGCAAGAACTAGTATAAAATCATTGGCTTTGCTCTGTCAAGGCTTGTGTTTTTTAGTAATAATATCTGCCTTCATTCTCTTCATTGATGAAGGTAGTGCTAACTGAAAAAACAGCACAAATATTTTATTGTGAACAGTAGAAGTTATAATGGCAACTGAGGAAGTTATTCAAAAGTGAAGACAATGATGTCCCTTAATATTGGAAAAGTTATCTGTGCACACTATATTTTGCCCATTTTGTTCTTGTCTATTAATGCTGAATATTTATAAGATGTTATATTTTAAATATTTATTGTTATTTCCTAGTCTTTATAAAATTATAGCATCATGTCCTGGCATTCTTCTATATAGCTTTTATACTTTCAGTGTGATAATTACTTAATGAAATTGTTGCTTCATTGGGGAAAAAAGCTGTTACATGTTAAATCCAACTTGGGTTTATTTATTTATTTATTTTTTAATCATCTACTTCATAAATTCTCCTTCACTCCTTTTCTACAAGGAAAAGAAGAATAATTTTAGGTTCTTTTGAATTTTAAGTGAGCAATTTCAGCTTAACCTTTTAAATAGGAAATAGTTATTTAGAATCCATTTTATAAAATAATGGTGGCATTTTGCATTTTAAATGCTGAACATAAGCAGCAATTTATGGCATTTAAAATGTGCTTTAGATAGCATTCATGAAGTAAAAAACTGCTTACACCAGAAAACTTGGTACAGTTCACTAGCATTCAACCTGTAATGTTGCCATTTTCTTTGAACTAGTGGAGAGGAAGAAGGGATTAGACTGACTTCAAAAAATATATATTTATTTTTTAGTTATAGGTGAACACAATATCTTTTTTTATTTTTATGTAGTGCTGAGGATCGAACCCAGTGCCTCACGCATGGTAGGCGAGCACTCTGCCTCTGAGCCACAATCTCAGCCCCTAGACTGACTTTAAAAAATATATATATATATTTTTTTGTAATTATAGATGGACAGAATGCCTTTATTTTATTTGCTTATTTTTATGTGGTGCTGAGGATTGAACCTAGTGCCTGGCTCATACAAGTTCTCTGCCACCGAGTTACAGCCCCAGCCCTAGACTGACTTTCAAGAATTCTTATTGTCATTAGTGGATTCTTTGTCATTATTTTGCTTACAGTATAGTTAGTTGGTGTTTACTTTTGATGTCTGCGAAATATTGACCTGGAAAGAAGAATTGCCAAGGGCCAGAAAAATGTATTGAGTGTAGCTTTCTGTTGTTCCTGCCCTATTTTCTCTCCCTGTTGGCCAACTTGGAAAATCAATAGACATCTACCAGTAAATCAAATAATGTTGTTATTGTGTTCTGCAGTAACTTATGGTAGTGGATACTGTATTTGAGGAGGTAGATTTGTAGATCCATAGCATATTGGGATGACATGAAAATTATCTTGTTTTCCAAAGTCTCTTTTTAAAAATACATTTTAAAATAACCTAACTTAGTATACTCAAGCTGCCATAACAAGATACTATACAGTGGGTTGGCTTAAAAAACAACATATTTTCTCACAGATTTGGAATCTAGAAGTTTGATATGGGGGTGCCAATTTAGAGTTTCGGTGAAGGCCTGCTTCCTGCTTTGTAGAGGGCTGCCTTCCTAATATGGGTCTCCTGGACTTTCCTCTGGTGCTTGTAGGTGAAGGGGAGGAATGATAGAGAGGGAGAGCTGTTTTTCTCTTCCTCTTGTAATGGCACAAATCTCATTATGAATGCGCACCTGCAGGACCTAATCTAAATCTAATTACCTCCTAGAGGTTCACATCTGGAACTCTCACTCTGGGAGATTAGAATCTTGGCTTAGAAATTTGGGGGGTCACTTAAACATTCAGTGCATAACATAAACTTTGTGAAAGAAATTAACATTAATGACATCCTCTGCTAGGTACTATATTGTTTTGTTAAGTCTTCACAAAAAGTCCATCATATAGGTATTATACCTGTTTTCAGATGAGTAAAATAAGGACTATAGGTTAAATAATTGTCTCCAGGGTCCTACCACTACAGTGATCCTGAGATTCCATTTTAGCATTCAGACTATTATGCTTTAGTGCTTCCCCTGGCATGAAATGCTGAAAAATTAGTTCAGTATTAACGTTTGTTCTTTATTAACAGTGGTAAATTGGAAACTCTAATCAAAATTGGATTTAAACTTAATTAAGTTACTTTTACTACTTAAAATGGAGCCATATAAAATGAATAACATAGAACATGTTTATTACTCAATGAATTCAAATTGGATGCTAAAAAGATATTTAAAATATTTGCATATTTATTTAAAATCATGAATTTATCAGTTCTTTATGCATAAGATGAAATGAATATGAATGTTGGAAAGCAAAAAAATAAGTGGCATTGTTATGGAAGTATTTCTACTTTGTTTTCTTTTTAATTTTACTTATGTGTTTACTTATTTGTTTTGATTTTACATGTGTTAAAATTAGCTTACAGTATTTTGAGGATGTGCTACCAAAGCAATCCAGATGCATATGCTATATAGGTTGCTCCATTAGTGAGTGAAAATTTTTCCTAAAGGCAGATAAATTTTATACGCACAGGTACCCATTGGGTTTTAGTATTGGTATTGCTTATTGTAAGTAAGGCATATATTTTGAACACATTTTCATTCATATATGACTATGTACAATTAAATTGAAATGAGACCAAATTATTCATTTCTTGTCATGACTTTTCTATCGAAAACTGATCCTTACGACATAAAAATAGCAAATTACTACTGTTAATATATATATATCTTATCTCATGCTCACATTTAAAGAACAGAAAATGTTATTTCCTGAAGATGGTTCTTTAACCTGAGAAAGAGTGAAAAGAAACTTGCTTTTTTTGGTTGCCATACATATTAATTTAATATAAAAATTGCTTTGTTTATATTTTAGTAACACATTCTTGTTTCTTTTTACAGATAATTTAAATACTTTCAAGAATTTTCTAAAGTTTGTTTGTATGTTTGTAAAATATGGGAAAAATACCCAAAGATAATTATTCTTTCCCTCTATTCTAGGTTAGTTATTAACTTTGTCTTCTCATGTCATATATTTAATCCAGCTATATTTTAATCGATGACATTATTTTTAGTATGTCTTAATGTTCAATAATACAAAAGTTGATAAAAATTAATAAATTTGTGAGAAATTACCAGTTAACAACATGGAAGTTCTTATTATTCTAAATTGAGATAGTCTTCTAAAGTTAATATGTGTGTTTTTTAGTACTAAAAAAAAAGAGATCAGAGGAGAATGGGAATGTGTACTAGACACTGGTAGGTGCTGTAATTCAAAGACAAAGAGATTGATATGTTGAAATTACAATGCTGTGACATTTCCTTGGAGAGAAGTTTTTATTTTTGAGGTCAAATGTCATTTTCAAGACTCTCTCTCCCTCTTTTGACTGACATTGTGCTCCAGAGGGCCTGCTTTTTTTTTCCTGTACTCTCCCCATATTATATATTGTTTAATGCTGGGATTAGGAGAAGCAACATTGATTGCTTCATTATTGATTAATAAATTAGAGTCAGAGTAGTCATGGCCTAGAAGCAGTCAAAAGTAAATTTTTATTTCTTTCGTTCATTAGTACCAGGGATTGAGCCTAGGGGTGCTTAACCCTGAGCCACATCCCCAGCCCTTTTTTTATATTTTATTTAGAGACAGGGTACTGAGTTAATTAGAGCCTCACTAAGTTGCTGAGACTGGCTTTGCACTCACAATCTTCCTACCTCCAGCTTCCAGAATTACTGGGATTACAGGTGTGCACCATTGCACCCGACTCAAAAGTAAATTTTGATGCAGTAGAAAATAAAAAAGTCAACAAAGGTTTTGAATATTGGAGCTATACAGTGTTAATGATAGTTGGTTGAGAGTAATCTAGAAGCAGTTTTTAGGCCAATTGTTAATTACATGTGGTCTGTATTAACTTGTTAGTGAAAATAGGAAAGTGACGTAGCCTTCAAAGATTATTGTCTTTTAGACAAATTGAAATATATATAGCATTACATTATTTATTATATGTAAAGAAAATGCTTTTTTAAAATTTTTAGTTGTAGATGAACAGAATACCTTTATTTTGTTTGTTTATTTTTATGTGATGCTGGGGATCAAACCCAGTGCCTCACACATGCTAGGCATGCACTCTACCACTGAGCCACAACCTCAGCCCCTTAAAGGTCAATTTTTAAAGGTCAAGCATTGGTAAATATCAATAGTAAAATTTGATTTAAGGGAGAATATTTTATCTCTAATAAAATTCAGGTATTTTTGCAGTCCTAGACTTAAATACATTTACTAAAGTAAAGTGCAGAATTGTTCTCAGAGGATTGAGTAGTACATTTAATGTAATTTCTGCTACCTTGATAGTTTATGTATACAGTTGACTAGGAGTTTGCTTTTCAATAGACTTACTATAGTTAGTTCAAAACTATTTTATGGTTTACTTTTAAAATTAAAGACTTTAAAAAGTGAGTTTTAAATTTTACTTTTGCTTTAGTAGTATATTAATAGACTTACTTTAGAAATCAGAGATTATGGCTTGGTAACAGTGTTTTTTAGACAGCTTTTTAATTTCTTTGACCAAAAGACCTCACAAGAACAATTAGAGGAGGAAAATTTTACTTGGGGGATCATGATTTCAGAGGTCTTAGTCCATATATGGTTGACTCCTTTGTTCTAGGCTGGAGGTGAGGCAGAACATCATGGTGGAAGATTGTGGCAGAGGAAAGCAGCTCAGAACATCACACCAGGAAGCAGAGAGAGGGACCAAATATATACTCCAAGGGCCTGCCCTCAGTGACCTACCTCCTCCAGTTATATCCTTACTGCCTATAGTTACTTATTACCCAGGTAACCCCTATTAGCGATTAATGCATTGATTAGGTTAAGGCTGTCCTAGCCCAGTTTTGCCTCTAAGCTTTCTTGCATTGTCTCACAAATGAGCTTTTGGGAGACACCTAATATATAAATCATAACAATGTATTTGAAATATGACTTTTAAAAATGAATTTTCATAGTTTATGAGATTTAGTGCTTTTTAAAATCCTTCAACTTATTATATGGTCATAATACATGGAAAGTTTTTATAATAGTTAAATTTTTGAAATCATGATTTACCTACATTTATCTTTTCAGAAAGAGTAGAGTCAGCATTGTATTTTGTAATAAATTAGTCAGCATATGTTTTTGCTGACCTTTCCCTTTTCAGTATATATTCTTATTATTTAAACTTTCTTTTCTCTCTGATTTCCACCTTCACCCCCCAGGAAGCTATAAAATGACTGAAACATTTATGTTAGGTATCATTTTTTTGGAAAAAATCTACAACCCAAGTTTCTATTTAATATAGTCTAGAATATGTTTTCATTTTTTATATCATAAAGACTACTTGAGCAGTAACATGATTATGGGATTATGAGATAGTTAACTCTTTAAGGTCAGATTGGGAAAGAACAGAAAACCTATTTGATAGTGTTCTGGGATTTTGAAATAATGGATGTAAAGCAATTTGCAAAGTATTGCACCTAGTGAGCACTCACAGTTAGCAATTATTTTTGTTATTCTTTATATAATGAGAAGAATTATTGATAATGGTAGTAAATTTATTTAACCAATCTATTCCTTCAGGTTGATGAATGTCTAAATTAGTGATTCACAGGGACTGTTGAATCAAAATCATCTCTTTGGCTTTTTAAACTATTCATACCTCCTGGATTTTCCAATATACCTCTCCACCCACTCAATTTGAGAAATCACTCCTGTAGTGAACTGGTATTACTAATGGATATACGGTGTGTCCTTCATGTATACTGGGGGAAGAGGTGCGGGTGAGGACAAAATAATCTAGGGTATTCATTATTGTTTCTTTTCTTTATTTTTTAGGGGTGCTGGGGATTGAACACAGGGCCTTATGTATTCTAGACAAGTACTCTACCACTGAGCTATACCCCTGACTCTCTCATTGTTGTTTCTTAACTAATGGCCATTAAGAATAAAGAAGCCTTACTTTTTCAGTAAGTACATTGATGATAAGCTGTTTCTTAGGGCCAGTAAAATTTTTCTCTTAACCATTTGCCCATGTTCCATTTCCCTTGTTTAGATCTGTGCTTCTACCATTGTTTGACATCTAAATAGTCTAAAGAATATTCATTCTTTGTTAATGACTCTTATGTGTAACTTAAGTTTTTAAAAATTAAAGTAAAATAACTGGTCATAAAACTTACTTAAAAGAAGAAACTAATGTTGCATTTTATTCTTTGTCTAAAAAAATCTGCTTGGATGTTTATTATTCATTATCTTATATTATCATTTATGATATTTTGTTCTTCTAAGTCAGTGAGTGGCCCTGCCCTGAATTTCAAAAGTGTGATAAAAAAACAACAGCAATAACAAAAAAATTTAAATATTTTAAATGTGTATGTGTGTGTGTGTGTGTGTGTGTGTGTGTGTGTCTATGTGTGAGTGTGTCTCTAAGTGTGTCTGTGTAATTTCAAGTACAGAACAACTCAATCAGTCCCTGGGTTTGGGTTTCTAATGTTCTATGTGATTCTTAATGGGTTCTAGAGTTTTAGAAAAGCTGTTCTTAGGTTTTAGCATAGTGTTAAGGAAAGATCCACTCACATAAACTAAAGTGAAGGCAAAGTGATTTAAATTTTCCTTCATTCTATATTAACATCTTATATTTCCTTCCCTTTTTAATTCTACTTTGAACTTTCTAGTTTTATCAGTTTTTTTTGGGGGGGAGAATCTTTTAAAGTTTATGTACAAAAGTCTTCTGTTCCATTTGTTTTATTTATTTTTATCCTTTTAGTGAATGGTTTTGTCATAGTCTTTTAGTTTATTTCTTCTCAGTATCTTACTGTTTTCTGTCTGACTCTATTATTATGTTTTAAAATTTATTTTAAAAATATATAACAATGTAGAAATTAGAGAATCTAAATTCCCTGATGTACTCATTATCATCAGATATTTCCTTGTCTTTTTTTTTAATAAATAGTTTTTTAAAGATACTTTTTGTTTAAGATAACTTTTATGATTTAATGTAAGAATTTTTTAAAAATACCAATTATTTTTTTAAGATATTTTATTTTTTTTGTTAAACACAGTACCCTTATTTTATTTATTTATTTTTATGTAGTGCTGAGGATCGAACCCAGGGCCTCGCACACGCTGAGCCACAACCCCAGCCCCCCCAATTAATTTTTATGGCTATCATTTTAGGTTTTTTTTGTCAGTACATCAAAAAGGTTTAATTGTTTTATAGTGTTTGATGTAAATTATTATTTTTCATATTTTTCTATTTTAAATTATTCTGTGACATTTTGAGCATGTGACACCTCCTTCCCTGTCTCTCCACTTTGATGTTCACTTCCTTAGAGTAGATGCTCAGAAGTGCCATTCTCAAATCAAAGTCTATGAACTTTTTTTCTGGGATTGCCATTAGTCCCAGTACCACTAATAATATACCACATCTATTTTTAGTATTGCAATATTTAAAATACTTGGTTTTGATAAGTGGTTTGTAGAAAGAATGCCATAACTTGTATTTGAATTTCTTTGATTGGTTCCACCACCTTTGTATTTTCACTTCAAATTTCTAAGGAGACTATTAACATTCTTTGGATCTTTGTAGTTTCTTCTTTTTTAAAAAAATATTGAATGATATTTTCTTCATTTCAGAGCAAATAGTTATGTATAATTTTATTAAAAGTCATATTTTTTTATTCAGTTGCCTATTTACATACTCCTTTCAGGTTGTTTTTTATTATTGCTGCTTTATAATATATATTATTACCTGATATGGTGATACACTCAGGGTTTTTCCCCCAACAGTTTGATATTCTTATATGTTTTTAAATTCTACTTTTATAAGTGGCTTGCAAAAAAATGTAGAATTAAGATAAAAAATTGGTTATGGGAGGAAAATTGCAGTTGACTCTTTCAGCTCTGTCTCTTATTGTTTCTTCAAAACTACCTCTCTACTATAAAACTTGAACGTTAAATACGTCAGCGTGTCTATAAGAGTTGCATCAAGAATTGGAATAGATTTGTTCTTAACCATTGTCCAGATTATACCAGTTAGAGCATCTCAGTAAAAGATTAGGTAGTGTATTAGAGATTTTATCAGTTTGTCTTACCATCAAAGATGAACTTGTGGTTATGAAGAAAGGAGAACATGACATTTTGCCTAAGATGTTAGGTCTATTTCTTAGAGGAGGTAATGCTAAAGCTTTGTGAGTAGAGAAACACTTCCTAGAATTAAAAAGCTGTAAAAGGGAGGTATGAAAAAAGATTTACATTTCTTTAAAAATATTTTTTGTTATTTTCCATCTAATGAATAGTTCCATGTGGTACATATAAAGAAATAAGGTTGCTGTGTAGGTAGTAGTGGTAGGCAATGAGGTTAAAGAAAGAGATATCCCAGTTAAGGAATTTAAGAGTTTTTTAATCTATAGAATTGAGCTGCATATTGAACATTTTTTAGGCAGAATATTATGTTTCTATAATGAACTATTTTGGAAAGTTTTGTGCATAATTGCAAGTGAGCTGCTTCTGAAAGTTGAATGGATGTCCTTTTGTGATATGTTAACATTTCAGAAATAGCCTCAAAGGGTTGCTTCCCCATGAAGAGCTTACCACCTCTCCCCCTCTTTTTTCTAGTTTCGTTCACCTCAGAGAGATGAAAATTGTTTTTAACATCTCTTAGGAACACTTGGAAAAATGTGTTTAATTTGCAAACCCTTTGCCATTTTTATCTCTCAATAAGGACATGTTTCTATATGTTAGAAATCAGTTTCCCCATTTTGTTGGGGGAAATCAGAAATATAAATAGTAGATTTACAAAATGCAGAAATGATAAACCCTTCTATTTAATTATAAATATCAGCACATTTTATAATCAAGAATACATCTATTAATTATACCTTTAGAAATGATTTTGCAGTTCCTTAAACTCCCTGCTAAATATGAGATCACATAACACTCTCCATTTAAATAGTTACTAAGTTAGGTACAGGTTCTATGAATAGGCTCATTTTAGCAACTGTAGTGCGTCTCAGTACATTAAATTCAACTGAGTTTGACTTGAAATACTCTGTTGGTACACAGTAGTTCCTTTTTTATTTTTATTTTTTAGTTGTAGTTGGACACAATACCTTTATTTTATTTATTTTTATGTGGTACAGAGGATTGAACTCAGCACCTCGCACATGCTAGGCGAGCACTTTACCGCTGAGCCACAACCCCAGCTCCAGTACATAATAGCTCTTAAATCAGATTTCCTTGTCTCATAGTATTTACTCTTCAGAAATGAATTTTTTTCCCCTTTCCTTAGTATTTGAACTCTTCAGATTCTTCTATTTTGGTAGGCATTTTAAGTTATTTTAAAAAATTCAACCTAATTTTTAAAAATATTTTTAATCAGTAAATCAGTATATAGGGGGATACAGAAAAGTCTTGTTTCCTCTTTGTTCTCTTCCTCTTTGTTTTCTTCCCACACCTTTTATAGGTAAACATTTCTTTTAGTATTCTATTTATCTTTCCTGTTTCTTTTTGCAAATATAAACAAATGTATATTTTATTTTGGAGCTCTTTCCATAACTAGACAAAGATTTTCATCTTTAAAGATCTGTGTAGTATTTCATTATGTGGATGTAGCATAGTGTAGTCACTTGATCCTATGTGGACACTTTAGTTGTTTCCTATCTTTTGCCTCTACAGTGTCAAATGAATATGAAACAAATGATATATATATATATATATATATATATTTTTTTTTTCCTACTTGTACAAGTGAATGTATTGTTTTGATTTTGAGAACCAGGGTCACTGGGTCATTTTCTTGCTCTGTGAACTTGAAAGGACCTAGAAGCAATGACTTAGTAGCAATGAGCATATCTAGTACCCAGATCTTAGTTTCTAATGCCATTTTCCTATTAAAAAGTCCTCCTTGGAGAAATGGCTGGTTTTAGGATTGGGCCAGAAGATACAAATAAAAGGCAAACCTGGAGCATATTATAATGCTGAAATATAAGGAATACCAAACAAGAATAGTGAGTGGGCTTTGTTGAAGGGACATAGCTCAGTAAAAGAATTTCCAGTGACCAATACTGGGAAAATTTGTGCAACAAAATGAAGTAGTGTTGAGTTATAACCAAAGCATAAAATATTATTCATGAGTTTATACTGATAAAAATAAATGGTCAACTAAATAAATGGGAAAGAGTAAATGAATCTTTTGTGCAGAAGAATTCCAAATGATTCATGTAGCTATTCAGTTCTCAAGGAGGTATACCCTACACTGGGTAACTTCTTTCAAAATAGTACAGTATGGAAAATTGGGAAAAGAATAACTTGACTTGGGAGAAATGGTCACCTCAATCATGTGATCAAAGTTAGCATTAACAGTGATAAATCATATTGATAGCATGATGTGATGAGAGTGACATTTTACTTCTGTGGTCTTCCTTCCCCAAAACCATAACACCAGTCTAATCATGGAAAAAAAAAAAAAAAAAAACATGAAACAAATCCCAGTTGAGGGGCTTTGTACAAAATATTTGTATATTACTCCTCAAAACTGTCAAGGTCATCAAAAACAGGGAAGTCTAGAGATACTGTTATAGCCAAGAGTAACCTAAGAAGACATGATTATTACAATATAATGTGGTAAACTGGATAAGGCCTGGTAACAGAAATAATATATTAGGTAAAAACTAAGGAAATCTAAATAAAGAATGGACTTGAGTAAATAATAATGCATTAGTATTTGTTCATTAATTAAAACAAGGGTACCATACTATTGTAAGATCTTAATAGTAAAAACTGGATGTGTGAAATAGAAGACTGATACAATTTACAATTTTTATATAAATCTAAAAAATTCTAAAATAAAAGCTTATTTAAAATAAGATAAATGCTTCTGTCACTGTGGTAGATACTGCCAGATTGCCATTACCTGAAAGTATATGAAGCATTTTTCCATAGTGTTGCCTGCTGAATATGTTGTCAGACTTAGAAGTTTTGTCAGTTTGATGAGAACTGGTGTAATTGAGGCTGTTGTGTTTCTCTCTTTATCAGTGATGTTAGGTATTTTTTCATATGTCCAGTGGACATTTAATTTTTTTCCCATTGAACTCTCATGACCTTTGTTTTTCTATTAGGTCATTGGTCTTTTTTTTTCTTGGCTTTAGGAGTTCTCTATAAGGAGATAAGCTCCTTATGTATGATGTGGGTTGCAATTTTTTTAGGTTAATGTTTATAGTTTTTTTTAATGCAAAACTTTTTCTTTTATACCATTGTATAATTTTCCCTTTTATGTTTCTAGATTTTAAAATATAGTTACAAAAGGCTTTATTATAGTCAGATTTTAAGGGAATGCATACATATTATTCTTCCATGAACGAACATGTGTTCCTTTTCACTTAATCTTAAAATTGGGATGTTTTAATCCTCCCCATCTTTGGGGCATTTTATTTTTATTTTTATTTTTTAAAAATTTTTCTTTAGTTGTAGATGGAAACATTTATTTATTTTCATGTGGTGCTGAGGATTGAGCCCAGTGCCTCACACATGCTAGGCAAGCACTCAACCACTAAGCCACGACTTCAGCCCTCTTTGGGGCATTTTAAATGCTTTACCTTTTCTTTCAAATTACTCTTACATAAGCATGCCTTGGTCTTTGTGTTTTAAGTGATTTCTAGTAAAAGAAATGCCCAAACATTTTCTCCTTATGGAAGTTTCTTTTCACTCTTAAATTGTAATATATTTTATAATATTTTTCATAGTATTGTGGATTATTCATATATTCAACTTTCCCCATTTTGTTTCTCATATGATTCTTGCTTAGATTATTAAGTTTATTTGTGATCTATTTCTTACCTTCCTTAGAACTTCTCAGTGATACTTTGACCTCTGATATTTGTAACCTCTTTATTTGGCATTCAAAATATAATGAGTGAACCAGTTAGTTGTATTATTGAGAAACTGGGATATCAGTAGTGTCAATGGATACTGCGTAATATAGAATGAATATTTTCCCCACACTGTTATGAGTCTAGTATTGCTGAACTGAATTTTTAATAGACATTTGGAGTGGTATCTGGTAGGGCTATGGAATGACCACCAGAAATCACCTGTTGAGTTTCTAGCTTTTAGCAACAAAGGAGAGTTCACATTTCCAGAGTTGGTAGCATCTGCACGGGGGTAAGGGGTGTTGTGGTGAAAAGTATAGTGTAGTGGAAAGGGGGACAGCAAAGTTGGGGTATTATATTGAGGGGTTGGAGTCGAGCTTAAGATGGGTATTTCAGTGTAAGACTTGATTACTGTTAGCTTTTTATCTCTGTGACCAGAATGTGATCTGCTGGCTCTATTGCTTCGGACCTGAGGTGAGGAACAATCTCATGGCAGAAGTGTGTAGCAGAGGAAAGTTGCTCAGCTGATGGCAGCCAGGAAGTTGGAAGGGACAAAGGAAGGGGAGGAGCTGGAGAGAAGATAAACACTCAAAGAGCATCCCCTTCCCCATTAACCTATTTCCTCCAAATAGGTCCCACCTACCAGGAGTCCATTCAGCCATCAGTGGATTATTCCACTAATAAGGTCAGAGCCCTCATGATCCAATCATTTCCCAAAGTCCTACCTCTGAACACATGAGACTTTCCAGATCCAAACCATAACATTTGGAATTAGAGTAAGGTTCATGATGTAATAGATTAAGATTGACAGACTTAGCAAGGCAAAGGTTTTAAGGTAAGATCTTCAGTCTTGGAAAGTGAACAGTCATTTACCTGTTGTTTATTAAAAAAATGAATATTCTGCTTTGATTTGTATGGGTTTTTCTGGAAGTTCCTGAAATGAACAGTGAAGTTATTTGGAACTCTTATCTATTTCACAAGACTTTCCTGGAATAGTAAAGTCATTTGTTGAAGACAGATGAATAGTGATAGTTATTGTAGACTGTAAACTCAGGGTAGACAGTTTCAGTTCTCAGTGCTCACTCAAAATGTATTTATAAAACGTCTAATTCCTGGGCACATCTATAAAGACAATACATTTTCTTGGTGAGTGGTTTGACTTTGAATTTTTTCACCTGAGGAATCAGGCCTAACTTTAACAGTTAAGGTATCTAAAACACCCAAGCAGACACAGTTGGATATGAGTCTTCAGCCCGGTAAAGAGGTCAGGGTCAGAGAGAGAAATCTGGGAGACAGAATACTGAAGTCATGTCTCTGAATGAGCTTGCCTACGAAGGAAACAAATAATATGAAAAATGCTTGGGACTTTTAAGTTCTTAATGGCCACACTGGTATGTATTTGTGTGTGGGGGAGTGTCTGGGGGTAGGGCAAGAGTGGAATAAACCTGAAAAGGAATGGCCAGAGGTTAAAAGAAAACCAGTATATTGTTATAGGGAAGTCAAGGAAATGTTTTTAAGGCTGATGTGGGAGTGGTCAAACTCCTATAAAATTGGGAAGGATAGGTAAGAATATAGGGTAGTTATATTGGTGTAGGTAGTTGAGGAAATTTCTGCTTGCAGGTTTCTGTCTTTAATATCAACTGTTTACAAATATGTACAAATGCAGTTGTGATAGGTGGGGAAGAGATTATTATGTATGTTATTGGATATGGTTTGAAGTGAGTATTGGAGAGAATGGGAGATCAAGCTTAGCTGAGAAATGTAGTAAGATTGTTAATCAGTGTTGACACTCAATTTAGGTTTGTTGATCAAAACTGCTTTGTTATGTGATGATGTCAATGTATAGATGTGGAGAAAGCCTTAGGTAAGTCAAGATTGGGGTAGATAAGCATATACAGTTCTGCTTCAGTAAATGATGGGGACACATTCTGCAAAATGTAGCATTAGGAGTCTTCATTATGCAGATATGATAGTGTGCTTATACAAGTCTGGATATTATAGGTCAGTCACTCAACATGGCTTTTTGCCACACAATCGAGACGTGGCAAATAAGATGTTTGAGGTTGCTACTAGCATAAATGTGGCATATTATTTTATAGTAAGCATTTTGCATATAAGTAGAAGGAATATACTCTAACAGTGAAAAGTACAGCGTAGCAAATACATAGACAGTAACATAATTGTTCAAAATCATTATCAAGTAATGTGTACTACGCATAATTGAATATATTTTTTTTTATGACTGGCATTACGGTAGATTCACTCATACTAACATCACCACACATATATAACTGATGGGTTGCATTTTGATGTCTCTAGGTGGTAGGAATTTTTCAGCTCCATTGTAATCTTATGGGATCACTGTTGTATGTGCAGTCTTATCATTAACCAAAATGTTGCCATCTGACTATACACTGAAATAGTCAGAAGTACGTGTACCTTTCTCCTGCTCCCTGCCTGTGGAATGACTATAGCAAAGCTGCTTTGTTGTGCCGCTTCCTTTCTTTCTGAAGAGTATTCTCACATGTTCTGCTTACTTACCCTTAAACTTACTACTTGACCAGTATTAAGCCTGTCTGAAGTTATTTTTACTTCTGTGGAGAAGTAAATTTGTCCTTCCTCTACCTGGTTTTCACAGGGCTTTGAGGTCTCTGGCCATGTTTTTTGGGATGAAGGGGTTTTAAAATAGAATTATAAAGAAAGAATAAGAATTTGCCAGGAGGACAGAGCATGGGATGAAGAATGGGAGGACCTAGTGGTTCTGGGTAGAGGGATATGCTTGTGTAAAGCAGAGAGGCCTGAACAAAACACCTTAAAGGAATGGAAGTTACAAATAATTTCACTGAGACAATGAAAGTACTTATTGGGTATGTGATCTCTAAAGATGGGGCTGAAAAGCAACAGAGTCAGCACATAGGCCTTATATGCCTAAGTGGGAACAGATCAGTTGGCTCCAGTGATGAATTTTCCTTTAACAGTTTTTTTGAGTGTGTACAGATGTTGAGTGTGTACAAACGTTAAATCTGTTATGATGTTATTAACATAGTATTATATGTTGGGAAATTCTGTTTGTAGGTTTTTTAAATCTATTTTTTAGTTTATACATAATAGTGGGGTTAATTTTGACATTCATAAATGCATTTAGCATCGTGGAAGTTAGTTATTTAAAATTGAGAATATTTTTGTACTAATAATTTTACGAACTTGGCTCACATGTTACCCCACAAAAGTTTATCTCATTTTGACTGTGATGGGGAAGAGAGATGGTCAGTGGTGTGTAGCCTGCAGTTTTACATACAGCACATATATTTGATGTTCATTATTTCAAAGTATAGTAGAGGAAGTAATGTCTGTTGGATGCTTCACCTCCTGCTAGCCACAATACATCAATTCTAATTTAGATGTTACATTCTTTTGAGATAGTTGTTAATTCCTTCTTGAAAAAGAAAACTGAGCATGGCTTTCTCAGTGTCAGACTTCTTATTCTCACCAATGTCCAAATGAGGGAATCAGGATTTGAACCTAGATTAGGCTTACTCTAAAACTTACTCTCAATTTTTGTTACACAAAGTGGACTTCCTGTAGGCTGTAAACCCTTCATCACTAGTGTCAAAGTAGTATGTAATTAACATTTCACCGTGGTATTAATTAAATGTAGAAATATGTTACCTCTCAGCTTTTGAGGATCAAGACCGAACAGGTAGTGAGTAATAATGGAGAATCTAGGCCCAGATAGCCAGTCTTTCATTAACTGGAGTCTGTTTAATTCCACTTAGTGGAGAATTCAGATAACCAAAAATATTCTGTTGATGAGAATTTTAGTTAATTCAAGAATCACTGTTTTTAAATGTTTTTCTACGTCCTCATGAGAAACCTATCTTTGAATATTTAAAAGATTTGTCATTTGTAATGCATATATTGCATATTTTACCATCTTTTTATTTTATATTAATTTAATCCAGTACTTTAATTTTTCTACTTGTAATATGCTGATATTTCCTAAATAAGTGGAAGTATTACAATAGAAAAATCCTACGAGTAAAAGTGAAAACCTTTGGGAAAAAAACCAAAGTTGTGGCTATGGAGTTAGGTATAAATTTTCTTCTTATTGTTTTGATTACTATAGATCTTATAAAGAAAGTGGGGTATGCTTTGTTAATTGACTTGTTGTTTTGTTCCTTCATATTAGAATTGGTATGTGAGCAATTTCTAATTTTCTACTTAGCAACTAATGTGGTAGACGATTAAGGTGTCCCCCCCGCAAATACAGTCACCACAAAGTTTTTCCTTAGGTGATGGTAATTTTATAGTTTTAAGGTCAGTTTTGGGAAGACTCTTTTTCACGAGTATTTCCAGTCTTCAAAATTAATCATGTAAGAGTGATCTTTTTCTTAATAGCCTTTTCTTTCCTCAGAGAAAAACTTTACCAGAAGGTTGAAGAGTGCTGGCATTTTTAATATGTTGCCAAGACTTCCACTGTTGCCAAGGCAAGTTGGCCCCTATCCAGTAGAATTTGTCTTACAAAGGCTTTATAGTATTAGTTTTCTAAAAATGTAATAAATCATTATTGTGAATTGCAGAATGACAAATAGTATGTTGAGTTGTTCAGATCAGATGTGTCTTGAAGACAAAGGCTATAAAGTTATACATATTCTTCTTATTTTTTCTTTTTAATATGCTGAGAAAAATTTATGTTTACCTTGTGCCAAGTATGCTAAGAACATTCTCATTGAAATGTGCATGACTATTTAGAAAGTAGAATATTTTGTGAGACTTGTATTATAAAAAATATTAAAAACAATACCTAATATTATTTAGTCATAATTGAAAAATGTGTCATATGATATGGACTTAATATTTTTGAAGGAAATTAAGGTTTCATTCTTATAGTAACTATAAGAATGTGTCCTTCTAAATATGTAAATGTATGTGTTATTACTTAATTTTTCCTACTAAAATTAGGTCCCAAATTGCTGTTTTAATTTCTTATTGTTGGAATTCAGATTGATTAAAAGGGTAAATGAGGCTGGGCATGGTGGTGCATGACTGTAATCCTAGCAGCTTGGGAGGCTGAGGCCGGAGGATCAAGAATTCAAAGCCAGCCTCAGCAACTGGGTGGCACTAAGCAACTCAGTGAGACCCTGTCTTTAAATAAAATACAAAATAGGGCTGGGGATGTTGCTTAGTGGTGGAGTGCCCCTGAGTACAATCCCCAGTACCAAAAACAAAACCAAAAAAAGGGTAGAGGAGGGAGGAAAAAAGGAGGTACTGAGAAATGAAATTAATCAAGTTTTATTGTTCTATTGTATACATGTACAAATATGTAATAGTGAATGTCACTATTATGTATGATTATAATGCACCAATACAAATTTTAAGATAAAAAGATTTCACATATTAAAAAAGAGCAAATGATTAGCTTTACTCTATGATATCTTTTTTTTTTTTTTTTTTGCATTTTCTGGGTTCTTGTGGCTCCCATTTGATTACCAGCTTGTTCTCAAATGACACTGACGTGATCTTTAGACACCCATATTCCTGGCCACAGCAGGTTGCAGAGCATACCAGCCTAGCAGTGCAGGGAATCATTTTCATTTTTTATTTAAACATTCATTGACTGGACTTGCTCCAAGAGAAGGAGGAAAATTGCAAGTGCTCGAAGCTTGTAACAGAGTGGAGAACATAGTCTTCTACACTGCTACAAAACTCTTGTTTTTTCTCTGCTTTTTGGTAGATTTCACATATTTAAAAAAAAAAGATTTGGTAGATTTCACATATTAAAAAGATTTCACATATTAAAAAAGAGCAAATGTTTAGCTTTACTCTATGATATCTTTACATCAATGGGATTATCATGAGTCAGGCAGAGCCTTCAGTTTTATAGATTTGATATCATTTTTTCGTTTATTTTGAGGGATGTAGAACTATAGAAACTATTCTAACTAGAGAATAAAGTATAGTGTTAATTAAAAATGTAGAACAAGAAATAATTGAAATAATTGGCTTAATATAACAAATTTTGGGGGATATTAGTGATGTGATGGGTTAAGGGATTTTTTTTTAAATAAAGCATTCTTAACAAATAAATAATATGGTAAAACCCAGAAGTTTCGATTTATATAGGCTACTTAATCCTGGTGCGTAAATCAATGTAGAAGACCAGATTGTAGATTTGAAGATTGGTTGGGAATAGGTTTAAGAGAATGGGTTTTCAGCCTTCTCTTTATACTCAAATATTCATGGAAAACTCTTAAGACTTTTCATTTAGGTGGGTTACATTTGCATATATTATTATATACTTGCAGATCTCCTTTAATGTGTAGCTTACGTGAAAACAGATGGATTCTCACATCTTAATGCACATTTTTGCATTTTAATCTATTACAGTATTCTATGAAATTTAGTCTCTATAAAAACTGTACATTTGTGAGATAAGTGTAGAAAGAGCAAATAACTTTTTAGTATTGTAAAAATTATTTTGATCTCAAGACCCCCTGTAAAAATTTCTCAGAGCACATTTGGAGAATCTGCTTTGGAGCAAAATGAAATTGGATCCTTTTTTTTTTTTAGTTTTTTTTTTTTTTAGTTTTCAACAGACACAACGTCTTTGTATGTGGTGCTGAGGATCGAACCCGGGCCGCGTGCATGCCAGGCGAGCGCGCTACCGCGTGAGCCACATCCCCAGCCCGAAATTGGATCCTGATCCTGTCTTTGATCTTACTCCCTGGATTGGATATTCTTATGAGCTGTCTCTTTCATGCCTTTGTAACTTAACAAATTTCATTTCTCAAATCTACACTCAGATATAATGCTAAGTGAAGTTAGCCAATCCTCAAAAAACAAATGCCAAATGTTTTCTCTGATATAAGGATGCTGATTCATAATGGGGTTGTGGGGGGAGTATGGGTGGATTAGATGAACTCTAGATAGAGCAAAGGGGAGGGAGGTAAAGAGAGGGGGTATAGGGGTAAGAAAGACGGTGTAATGAGATGGACATCGTTATCCTAAATACATGTATGAAGAGGAATGATGTGACTCTACTTTGTGTACAACCAGAGATATGAAAAAATGTGCTCTATATGTGTAATATGGATTGTAATGCATTCTGCTGTCATACATAACAAATTAGAATTTAAAAAATTCTCTTTAAAAAAAAAATCTACTCTCAGGAGAGAGCTATGAATAAATAGTCTTAATTTTGCAGACTTTGGAAATGGCCAGCCTCCCTAACTGTGTGATCTCAGGTATATTTATTGACATTTTGGAATCTATTTCCTCTTGTAAAATGGATAGAAAAATACCAGTTCATGAGACTCTCCTGGGCATCAAGTAAGACAAGTATAGCAATTGTAGTTTCTAATCAAATCTTAACTCTTAATAGAGGTTAGCAGAAAATACTACTTGAGCTGTGTTCCAGTTTTGTCACATACATTTTGAAGTGTTTAATTACATTTGCAAAATATACTAAGTATTTAATAAGATTTGTGTCTCAAAAAAAAAAAAAGATTTGTTCTCCCTCCCTTGTGTATAACCTAGAGTGACTTTTTTTTTTTTAAAGCCACCTTCCTTTTTCTGTCTTATTGTCAAACAGCAAAATATCCTTTCTTCTCTAGGATGTTCATAACCTTGTACTTAAATTAATTAGAAACAATTAGGGATATGTTTATTAAAGAGATATGAAGGCTATGAGAATATACCAGTTCTGTCTAGGTAAATACAAAAAGGTTGTGCTTCTCAGTCATTGATTTTTATAACTCATAGAAGAAAGAACAACTATCATGTCTTCCGACCAGTACATATGAGGGAAGTTATGTGTTATTATGTAGTGTTTGAGAATATGAATCAGGGTGTTCTACTGCTTCAGTTCTCAGTGGCTCCTCTGCTTACTTGCTATAGTCTCTCTCTCTCTCTGTGTATTTTAATTTTCACTGTCTACATTTCCCCATATGTAAAATGGGGATAATTTTAGTAATCTTATAGTTAATATTATGGTTAAATGAATTAATGTATATAATGTTCTAGAACAGATTGGACATAATACTGCTTAACTACTTTTTCTAACACATTAAAAAGGAAAAAAGAATTTCTTTGACAATGTTAACTTCTAGTACTCCCATGGAGATCATGTATTTCAAAATGATTGCTGAAAAATTATATGTGAAAAGTTTATTTTTTAATTCCTTTGTTATTTAAAGCACTTTTTCCTTTATTTTCACAGAGGAGAAAATTGATAAAAGATGAGGCCTTTTAGTAGTTAGAATGTGTTTTATCTAAAACCATATTAGTTGATTTTTTTTTTTTTTTTTTTTTTTTTTTGGGTGACGCTGGAGATCAAACCCAGGGCCTTGTGCATGCTGCTGAAGCATACTACTGCTGAGCCATGTCACCAGTCCATATCAGTGATGTTTTGAAGTACTTTTCCCCCTTGAGTTTCCAAGTACCTTTTTAGGTGAATATTGTGAGAAAAACTGATGGGTAGGGCATTATTTAAATTTAAGTCTCACTTAATGAGAGAAAAATTATACTTGGCATTAGTAGATACTAATCATTTTTCATACATTTTTAATAATTCTTGAAGGATATGCTGGCTAGTCTATAGCTTGTGAGTTGCCTGGTTAATCTTACAGATGATTGCTAATATTTCAACATTGAGATATTTATTTGAACCATCTTTCAGGGAGTCCTTGGTTATATTAAATTTTGTGTCAAAAGTAGGATAGTTAATTCATAAATATAATTGCATTCTAGGGTAGTATTTGTTGTCTTTTGAAGAATCAGTGAATGGTACCATTAAATTTAATCCTTTTGCTTATAGAAAGAGTAGAAAAAGACTGGAAACTTTTCTTTGTCCTTTGTGTGATAAATGGTAATGCTTGTATAAACATAGAAGATAACCTATCAGGGCTCTTGGAAAAACTTAGTTGGAGTGATATGCCTAAAACCAGAGACTTGTGCAGCCATTGTTTCATTTCTGGGTTAAAAAATCAAATTTGTACATCAGAAAAAAGGTCTCGTTTTCTCCTTGGTAAAAGAATCCATATGTTTTGGGAAGCAATTGAAAGTACAAAAGAGGATCTACTTTGGATTCCTTTAAGCATTTTTATACTCTATGCACCTTTTTTTTTTTTTTTTTTTTTTGTCTATTTGATTGAACATCCCTACTGCAATTAAATGACAATTGCTATTCCTCTAATACTTGAGTAAGTTAATGAGAGTAAATTAATTCTGGATTGAGTAGTTATAAATTTGTTGTGATTTTACTTTTTTACTATTCATGAGTTCTGGGGAGTCTTGGTATATGCTGTTAGATTTTCTTTCCTGTCATTTGCACACCCACTGTCTTGTATTATCAAATTTGAAGTATACTGTTATGAAAATCTTCATAAATGAACATATACTCAGATGCCTAGGAGCTCACTATATACTTTGCCCCCAAAGCATAACAAAGACAGAAATTGATAGGTCAGGTCTTACAATAAATATTTTAAATTTCTATATAAAATATGATGTAAATCCTTGTTGAAACCCACATATTCCAAAGTTTTTGTTGTATGACTAAAATTTCTGTTTAAAGTATTTTAGATGAGATAAATTGTTGCATGCTTGCAAAGACTGCTATATTCAGCATATATTATGTTTTTTCACAAAAATATTGTTTTAAAGTTTGACATAAGTTATTTTTATTATAATAATTAATATATTAATTGCACAAATTAATGGGTTTTACTGAAATATTTATGTATGTGCATATATCCTGCCTTGATCATGTTCACCTTCCTTCTACACTTTCTTGCTCCCCTCCCCACTTTTCCTTCCCTTTCCCAGATAGCCATTCTTCTACTTTCAGGGTTTTTTTTTCCCTTCTTTTTTTAGGTTTCATTTATGAAAGAAAACATGTGATACTTGTCTTTTTGTGTCTGGTTTATTTCACTAAACCTGATGTCTTCCAGTTCCATTGACTTTCCTGGAAATGACAAGATTTCATTCTTATTTATGGATAATAACTTGTGTGTTTCTACCATATTTATCCATTCTTCTGTTGATGGGTACCTAGATTGATTCCATATCTTAGCTAGTGTAAGTAGTCCAACAATGAACATGAGTATGCATGTATCTCTTTTGTATGCTGACTTCATTTTCTTTGGATATATACCCAGGAGTTGTATGGCTGGATCATATGATAATTCTATTTTTAGTTTTTCAAGGACACTCAAGTACTATTTTCCATAGTGGCTACACTAGTTTACATTCCCCAACAGCAGTGTATATGGGTTCCTTCTTCTCCATCCTTGTCAGCATGTTATTTTTTAATTAAATTAAATTAATTAATTTATTTGAACAATGGCCATTTTGACTGGGGTGAGATGGAATCTCATTATAGTTTTTATTTTAAATTATTATTTTATTATTTTCTGGTACCAGGATTGAACCCAGGGGCACTTAATCACTGAGCCACATCTCCAGCCCTTTAAATTTTTTTTTTTTTTTTTTTTTTTTGAGACAGGGTTTGCTTGCTTTGCTATCCAGGGTCTTGCTCAATTGCTGAAGCTGGCTTTGAATTTGTGATCCTCCTGCCTTAGCCTCCTGAGTTGCTGTGATTACAAGAGTGTGCCATCTTGCCCAGTCCAATATAGTGGTTTGTGTTTTTTTGTAACAGGGATTGAACCCAGGTGTGCTTAACCACTGAGCCACTTCCCCATCCCTTTTGTTGTATTTTATTAGACGGGATCTCGCTAAGTTGCATAAGGCCTTACTACATTGCTGAGGCTGGTTAAGAACATATGATCTTCCTGCTTCAGCCTCCCCAGCCGAGATTACAGGTGTGCGCCATCATGTCTTGCTTAATATAGTTTTGATTTGCATTTCCCAGATGGTTTTCATATATTTATTGGCCATTTGTATTTCTTTTGAGAAATCTCTGTTTGGATCAGTTGCCCATGTTTTGATCAAATTACTTGTTCTTTTGTTAATTAAAAAAATATTCTGCATATTAATCCTTTGTCATATGGCTAGATGGCAAACATTTTCTCCTATTCTGTAGATTTCTATTAGCAGATTTACTGTACAGAAAATTTTAAAATTCTTGCTTTTGTTTCCTGAGCTTCTGGAGTACTATTCATAAATTGTTGCCTGTGCCAATATCTTGGAGTGTTTTCCCTGTGTTTTCTTTTAGTAGTTTCCATGTTTTAGGTTCTTTGATCCATTTTGATTTGACTTTTGTACAGGGTGAAAGGTAGGAATCTAGTTTCAATTTTCTGTATGCAGATATTCAGTTTACCTAGCCCATTTGTTTAGAGGACATCTTTTCCTCACTGTATGTTTTTAGCACATTTGTCAAGATCAGTTGGCTGTAGATACATGCATTTATTTCTGGGTCCTCTCATCTGTTCTGTTGGTCTTCCGCTGTTTTATGTCACTATGGCTCTAGTATGTTTTACAATCAGGTATTGTGATGCTACTAGCATTGCTCTAGTGTTTTCTGCCGTTTCTTTCTTGAGAGTTTTATAATTTTCATTATAGGGGTTTTTCACCGCCTTAGGTGTTTTATTAGATAAATTTTTTGAGGCTGTTGCTAATAGGATTGCTTCATTGATTTCTTTTTCAGTGAATTAATTATTGGTGTACAGAAAACCTATTGACTTTGTATGTTGATTTTTATATCCTGCTACTTTCCTGACTTTGTTTTTTGTTTATCAGTGCTAAGTGTCTTTTGGTGGATTCTTCAGGATTTTTGAAGTAAAGAATCATATTATCAGCAAATAGGAATGATTGGACTTTCTCCTTTGCTATGTATATTCCTTTTATTTCTTTCTCTTACCTAGTTGCTGTGGCTTAAGTTTCTAGTACTGTATTGAATAAGAGTGGTGAAAGCAGAAATCCTTTCTTTTTGTTCCTGATCTTAGAGGAAATGGTTTTCAGTTTGTCCCCTTTCAGTATGATGTTGGCTGTGGGTTTGTCTTATATACCTTTATTATGTTGAGATACGATCTTTCTATATCTAATTCATTCAGGAATTTTATCATGGAAGGGATGTTGAATTTTATCAAAGACTTTTTCTATATTTTTGAGATGATCATGGGATTTTTGTTCTTAATTCTGTTTATGTGCTGTCTTAGATGTTCATATATTGGACCATCTTTGTGTCCCTGGAATGAAACCAACTTTATCAAGGAGTGAGACCATTTTAACGTGCTATTGGATTTGATTTGCAAGTATTTTACTGAGGATTTTGCATCTGTATTCATCTGGGATATTTTATATTTATATTCTTTTTTAAAAAATTGTGTCCTTATCAAGTTTTGGAAGCAAGATAATAATGGCTTAATAGAATGAGTTTGGAAGGGTTTCTTCCCTATTTTATGGAATGGTTTGCAGAGCATTGTTGTTTGTTCTTTAAAATTTTAGACATAGGCTTTTCCTTGTTGAGAGACTTGTAATTACTGCTTCAGTTTCATTACTTGTTATTGACCTATTTAAGTTTTTAAAATATCCTCTTGGTTCAATTTTGGTGGGTCATATGTGTCCAGAAAATTTTCCATTTCTTTTAGATTTTCCAATTTTTGATATGCTTTTTCAAAATGTTGCCTAATAATCCTTTGAATTTCAGTGGCATCTGTTGTAATTTTATTTATTTGGGTCTTCACTTTTTCTTTTGTTAGTTTAGCTAAAGATTTGTCAGTTTTGTTTATCTTTTCAAGTAATTTATTCTTTGTTTCATTGATCTGTTGTGTTGATTTTTTAGTCTCTATTCATTTATTTCTGCTCTGATCTTTATTATTTCTTCCCTGCTAGTGATTTGGGGTTTGATTTGTTCTTATTTTTTCGAAGACCTTGAGTTATTTGAGATCTGTGGGCTTTTTTTTTTTTTTTTACTCATTGATATAAACTTACCTTAGTATTGCTTTTGCTGTATCCCACAGGTTCTGCTATGTTGGGTTTCCATTTTTGTTTAATTCTAGGAATTTAAAAAATATTCGCCCCTTATTTCTTCATTGATCCACTGTTTTTTAACTATGTGCTGTTGATTCTCCTTGTGTCTGTTTAATTCCTGTAGTTTTCTCTTGCTGTTGACTTCTAGTTTTATGTTATTGTGATCTGTTAAGATGCAAGAAATGATTTTTTATTTTGTTAAGACTTGCTTTAGGGTTTAATATACAAACTGTTTTGGAAAAAAGTTTCACAGGCTGATGAAAAGAATGTGTATTCTGCAGCTTTTAGATTGGATATGCTGTAGATGTCTGTTAAATCCATCCAGTCTGTAATGTAATTCAACTCTGATGTTTCTTGGCTGATTCCCCACCACCACCCACTTTGGTCTGTTGCTGATCTATTATTGGTGAGAGTAGGGTATTAAAATAACCCACTATTATTATGTGTATGTCTGTCTCTCCCTTTAATGTCTAGGAGTGTTTGTTTTATAAAATTGGATGCTCAATATTTGGTACTCTGTCTCTCCCTTTAATGTCTAGGAGTGTTTGTTTTATAAAATTGGATGCTCAATATTTGGTACAAATATAATTGTTACATTTTCTTGTTGAATTGTTTGTTCCCTTTGTCAATATGTAGTGATCTTCCATGTGTCTGCTAACCAATTTGAGCTTAAATTCTATTTTGTCAGATAAAAGTATAGCTACTCTTGCTTACTTTCAGAATTCATTTGCTTGGAATATCATTTCCATCCTTTAAGTTTGTGCTTGTATTTGCAAGTGAGGTGAGTTTTTTTGTTTCTTTTTTAGGCAGCATTTTGTCAGGTCTAGTTTTTTGATTCAGTCAGGTAGTATTTGTCTTTTCATTGAAGAACTATTTGGATTCAGGGTTATTATTGAAAGGTACATTGTTCTTGTCATTTTGTTGATTTTTTTCTTATTCTGAAAATATTTCATCTTAGATGTTTGATGGTTTACTGTATTGATAAATTTCTCATTTGTTTATCTACTCTTCTAGTGAGATTTATTCTTTCTCATGCTTACATGATTGTGTTAACCTTTCTTCCTCTTATGGGTGTAAGATTTTCTTAAATATCTTCTTTACTGTTGGTCTAGTGGTCATGGGTTCCTTTAGATTATGCTTATATTAGAAGGCCCCTAATTATCTCTTGATTCTAGAGGATCCTGCTTTGATATCTTTGCATGGCAGATTTATTTTTCCTTAAATATATTTTAAATCTTTAAAATTTTGTTCTTTTTAGATATACATGACAGTAGAGTGTATTTTGACATATTATACATATATGGAGTATAAGTTCCCATTCTTGTGGTTGTACATGATATGCAGTTTTGTTTTTTTCTCCCCTTTCAGAACTTGAAATACATGGCTCCATGCCCTTCTGACCTTTAGAGTTTCTGCCTAGAAATCTGCTGTTTTATTAATGAGTTTGCCTTTGAATGTGTCTCGGCACTTCTCTCTGCAGCTTCTAATTTTATTTCATTTTCCAGTAGTTTTTACAGTGTAACTGTAATATCTGTAGAGAGATTCTTTTCTGATCATGTCCATTTGGGGTTCTAAATGTATCATGAACCTAGATGTCCATGAGTTGCCCAACATAGGGAAAATTTCAGTATGTTGATTATTCAGTATCTTTCAGTGGTGTCCCAGAGATCTTATATGTTCTTTTCATTCTTTTTCTTTATTGCTGTCTAAATATACTGTTTAGACAAAGTTGTCCTCAGAACTCTGATATTTTTTCTTCGGCTTTATTTATCTGTTGTAGAGGCTGTCAACTGAATTTTTTACCTGACTTATTGAGCTTTTTATTTCCAAGATTTCTATGTCATTCTTTTTCAGAATCTCTTTATTGAAGTGCTCATTTACCTCCAGCATTATCTTTCTTAATTAAGCTGCCTGTTTATTTGTATTCTCATTGAGCTTTTTAAAAATCATGAAAAAATTCTTTGGCATTTCATCCACTGTGATATCTTTGGCATTCATTACTAGAGAGTTATTTTAGGAGGTGTCAGTTTTGCCTTTTTTCCCCCATATTATATTTTTATATTGAGATTTGTGCATTTAGTGAGATGGGTATGTCTTCCACTTTTATTTGAGGGCCTTCTTAAAGAGCACCCTTCTTTTAACAATGTGTCCTAGAATATCAGTTTGCTATATAGTGTTTAATTGCAGTCAGACTTCATAGTCTCACTTCCTTTTGACATCCTTGGCTGTGATTAATGGATTTGAAATAAAGTACACTGTTTGGGGCCTGCGGGATCCACTTTTTCTGAAGGGCTCACAAGAATGGGGTCCCTCTGTTTTTATAGGCAGATATTGTACAGACAATATGTGTGGAGTGTACCCTTTGTAGTTCTGCAGTGGTATTGGAAACCCCTATTAGGAGTTGTATGTTTCTTTGGTCCCTATTGTCATTTGCCCTGCTACTTGACAGTAGTTCTGCTGCTGCTTGTTCTTGTCATGATGATGAGCCTGGAGATTGTATCCTCTGTTTAGAAACTGGTACAGCACTAGTTGGGGATGTGACTCAGTGGTAGAGTGCTTGCCTAGAATGCTTAAGGCCCTGTGTTCAATTTCTAGCACTCCCAAAACAAAATAACAACAACAAAAAATAAACTCCAAAGTTCTGGCAAAGGATGTAGCTCAGTGGCAGAGTGTGTACTTGGCATATGAGAGGTACTGGGTTCTGTCTCCAGCACCAACATAAATAAATAAAATTAGAAAAAGAAACTGGTGCAATTTCAGTTGTTTCATTGGGAAAGGCTAGAGTCAGAATTACAGCTTCCCCTCTCTGACACCTCCAATCTTGTCAGCCATTTGCAGTATGACAGGGTAAACTGATGCTGATGTTTCTTGTAAGTTGACTCTGCAGCATTTTTGTTATTTTTCTTTGCCGTTGTATGGAGGTGAGTGTCCAATAGGGGGACCACCTTCCCCCGCCATGACCTGTGCCTGCTTGGGGATGGGTTGTCAGTTGGAATCTTTTATCCTCTCTGTTCTTCAAGTTGAAGTATCTGCCAAGGGAATAGGTCATGGCTGGAACCAGGTACAGTTACCCACAGCTGGACTGTGACTATAGCATAGTGATAGAGTGCCACCCAAAGTGGCTTGATATAGAAAAGGGGGTGAAAATCGGATAAATAGAAACAACAACAGTAGCAATGCTATCAACAGAAAATAAAGGGGAAAATAATGCAGAGAATAAAATAAACAGTTAAGAAATAATGAGCTGGTTGGCACATGCCTGTAATCCCAGTGGCTCAGGAGGACCATGAGTTCAAAGCCAGTCTCAGCAAAGTGAGGTGCTAAGCAATTCAGTGAGACCCTGTCTCCAAATAAAATACAAAATAGGACTGGGGATGTGGTTCAATGGTCAAGTGCCCCTGAGTTCAATCCTGGACACACCCCCTCCCACCCAAAAAAAAGATTGAAAGTAAACTTAGGAGAAAGGCCAAAAGGGTAAAGAAGAAACAAGAAAAAAATTAAAAAGAGAGGAAAAAAGGGCTGTGGTAGAGCACTTGCTAGCATGTGTGAGGCACTGGGTTCAATCCTCAGCATCACATAAAAAATAATAAAATAAAGGTATTGTGTCCATCTAAAACTAAACAATTTTTATTTTATTTTATTTTTTTAAAATATACTACAGCAGAATGCATTACAATTCTTACTATACATATAGAGCACAATTTTTCATATCTTTAAATATAAAGTATGTTCACATCAATTTATGTCTTTATACATGAACTTTGTTGTTTGTTTTGCATTACAATTCTTATTACACATATATACCACAATTTTTCATCTCTCTCTATATAAAGTAGGTTGAGACCTAATTTGTGTCTTCATACATGTACTTTGGATAATGATATCCATCACATTCCACCATCCTTGCTAATCTCCTGCCTCCTCCCTTTCCCTTCCTCTCCTCTATGCTATCTAGAATTCATCTGTTCCTCCCATGTTCCCCCTCCCTACCCCACTATGGGTCAGCCTCCTTATATCAGAGAAAATATTCAGAATTTGTTTTTTTGGGATTGGCTAACTTCACTTAGCATTATCTTCTTGAACACCATCCATTTGCCTGCAAATGCCATGATTTTATTCTCTTTGATTGCTGAGTAAAATTCCATTGTGTATATATACCACATTTTTTAATCCATTCATCCACTGAAGGGCATCTAGGTTGGCTCCACAGTTTTGCTATTGTGAATTGTGCTGCTATAAACATTGATGTGTGTGTGTATGCTGTTTTTAAATCCTTTGGGCATAGTCTGAGGAGAGGAATAGCTGGATCAAATGGTTCCATTCCCAGATTTCCAAGGAATCTCCACACTGTTGTCCATATTGGCTGCACCAATTTGCAGTCCCACCAGCAATGTATGAGTGTATCTTTTTCCCCCACATCCTCGTCAACACTTATTGTTGTTTGTCTTCATAATAGCTGCCATTCTGACTGGAGTGAGATGATATCGTAGAGTAGTTTTGATTTGCATTTCTCTGATTGAACATTTTTTCATATATTTGTTGATTAATTGTATATCATCTTCTGAGAAGTGTCTGTTCAGGTCCTTGGCCCGTTTGTTGATTGGGTTATTTGTTTTTTCGGTGCTTAGTTTTTAAAATTCTTTAAATACCCTAGAGATTAGTGCTCAGTCTGATGTGTGAGGGGTAAAGATTTACTCCCAGGATGTAGGCTCTCTGTTCACCTCACAGATTGTTTCTTTTGCTGAGAAGAAACTTTTTAGTTTGATTCCATCTATTTATTGATTCTTGGTTTTAATTCTTGCATTATAGGAGTCTTAATAAGGAAGTTGGGGCCTAATCCCACAATGTTGAAGATTAGGACCTACTTTTTCTTCTGTTAGATGCAAGTCTCTGGTTTAATTGCTATGTCCTTGATCCGTTTTGAGTTAAGTTTTGTGCATGGTGAGAGAGGTGAGTTTAATCTCATTTTGGTACATATGGGTTTCCAGTTTTCCCAGCAAAATTTGTTGAAGATGCTATCTTTTCTCCAGTGCATGTTTTTGGCACCTTTGTCTAATATACTTGTAATTTTGTGGGTTAGTTGCTGTGTCCTCTATTCTTTACCATTGGTCTACCAGTCTGTTTTGGTGCCAATACCATGCTGTTTTTGTTACTGTTGTTCTGTAATATACTTTAAGGTCTGGTATAGCGATGCCACTTGCTGTGCTCTTCCTGATAAGGATTGGGGTCTCTTATTTTTCCAGATGAATTTCATGAGGAATGCCATCGGAATTTTGATCAGAATTTCATTAAATCTGTATGGTGCTTTTGATAGTATAGTCATTTTGATAATATTAATTCTGCCTATCCAAGAGCAAGGTAAATCTTTCCATCTTCTAAGGTCTTCTTTGATTTCTCTCTTTAGGGTTCTGTGGTTTTCATTGTATAGATCTTTCACTTCTTTCTTTAAGTTGATTCCCAAGTATCTTTTTTTTTTTTTTTTGAGGTTTTTGTGAATGGGGTAGTTTTTTTTTTTTTTTCCCTCATTTCCTTCTCAGAGGATTTGTCACTGTGTTGATTTTATATCCTGCTACTTTGCTGAATTCATTTACTAGTTCTAGAAGTTTTCTGGTGGAATTTTTTGGGTCTTCTAGGTATAGAATCATATCGTCAGCAAATAGTGCTAATTTAAGTTCTTCCTTTCCTATACATATCCCTTTGATTTCTTGCATCGAATTGAGTGGCCAGTGTTTTAAGAAGTATGTTGGATAAAAGTGGTGAAAGAGGGTATCCCTGTCTTGTTGCAGTTGTTAGAGGGAATGCCTTCCATTTTTCTTCGTTTAGAATGATGTTGGCCTGAGGCTTAGCATAGTTACCCTTTACGATGTTGAGATATGTTCCCATTATTTCTAGTTTTTTTAGTATTTTGAACATAAAGGGGTGCTGTATTTTGTCAAATGTTTTTTCTGGGTCTATTGAGATGATCATATGATTCTTATCTTTAAGTCTATTGATGTGATGAATTACATTTATTGATTTCTATATGTTGAACCAACCTTGAATCCCTGGGATGAATCCCACTTGATCGTGGTGCACAATCTTTTTGATATGTTTTTGTATTTGATTTGCCAGAATTTTATTGAGAATTTTTGTATCTATGTTCATTAGAGATATTGGTCTAAAGTTTTCTTTCTTTGATGTGTCTTTGCCTGGTTTTGGGATCAGGGTGATATTGGCCTCATAGAATGAGTTTGGAATTACTGCCTCTTTTTCTATTTCCTGAAAAAAATTGAAGAATATTAGTATTAGTTCTTTAAATGTCTTGTAGAACTTGGCTGTGTATGTATTCGTCCTGGGCTTTTCATGGTTAGTAAGCTTTTGATGGCTTCTTGTATTTCCTCACTTGATATTGGTCTGTTTAAATTATGTATATCTTCCTGACTCAATCTAGGCAAATCATATGACTTTAAGAAATTTGTCGATGCCTTCAAAGTCTTCTATTTTATTGGAGTATAATGTGGGAAGCCATTCTGACACGTGATTGGGTGACTCCCGTTAAGGGCCTGAGGCACTTTGGCTATGTCGAAGTTTTCCCTACCCTTTCCTGATGAGAGAGCCCATCCGTGTGGGGGTGTGCCTGACCACTGACCCCGGGGACCCAATCACTGACCCTGACCTTGGAGTGCAGCCCCCCTCAACCTTCATTGGATGGAATTCTCCCCTGAATCTCTTGTTCCCCAATAAAAAGCTACTCCCAGGCTGTTCACTCTCTCCTCTCCTGCTAGCCCTGAGTAATCCTTGCTGCCCTGCTGGGCGGCTAGAGGAGCGAACCAGAGAGATGAGCCATCTCGGACCTAGCAATAGAAATAAGGTAACTGAGTCTGTGTTTTTATTTCGATCTCTTCTAACTAACTTTATGCCTAGAACCTCATTAATGAAACCATTGCGCAGGCCGCGTGGTAGAGTATAAGATTTCAAAATAATTTCTAATTATCCTCTGTATTTCTGTAGTGTCTGCCGTGATATTAGCTTTTTCATCACGTATGCTGGTAATTTGAGTTCTCTCTTTCCTTCTCTTTGTTAGCATGGCTAAGGTTGTGTCAATTTTATTTATTTTTTCAAAGAACCAACTTTTTGTTTTGTCAATTTTTTCAATTGTTTCGATTTCATTGATTTCAGCTCTAATTTTAATTATTTCTTGCCTTTTACTGCTTTTGCTGCTGATTTGTTCTTCTTTTTCTAGGGCTTTGAGATGTAGTGTGAGGTCATTTATACTTTTTCTTCTTTTAAGGAATGAACTCCATGCAATGAATTTTCCTCGTAGTATTGCTTTCATAGTGTCCCAGAGATTTCAATATGTTGTGTCTGTGTTCTCATTTACCTCTTAGAATTTTTTAATCTCCTCCTTGATGTCTTTTGTGACCCATTGTTCATTCAGTAGCATATTGTTTAATCTCCAGGTGATGGAGAAATTTTTATTTTTTATTTTGTTGTTGATTTCCAATTTCATTCCATTATGATCTGATAAAAATGCATGGTCGTATCTCTACTTTTTTGTATTTGCTAAGAGTTGCTTTGTGGCATAGAATATGATCTATTTTAGAGAAGGATCCATGTGCTGCTGAGAAGAAAGTGTGTCCATCTGCTTGAAGCAGGTTGAAATATTCTATATATGTCAGTTAAGTCTAAGTTATTGATAGTGTTATTGAGTTCTATAGTTTCTTTATTCAACATTTGTTTCAAAGATCTATCCAGTGGTGAGAGAGATGTGTTAGAGTCACCCACTATTATTGTGTGTGGTGAATTTGACTCTTGAACTTGAGAAGAGTTTGTTTGATGAACATAGCTGCACCATTGTTTGGAGCTTATATATTTATGATTGTTATGTCTTGTTGGTGTATGGTTCCCTTGAGCAGTATGTAATATCCATCTTTATCCCTTTTGATTAACTTTGGCTTGCAGTCTACTTTATTTGATATGAGTATGGAACCCTGCTGGTTTCTGCAGTCCATGTGAGTGGTATGATTTTTCCCAACCTTTCACTTTTATTCTGTGTATGTCTTTTCCAATCAGATGAGTCTCCTGGAGACAGTATATTGTTGGGTCTTTTTTTTTTTTTTTAATTTTATCTGCTAGCCTATGTCTTTTGATTGGTGAGTTTAAGCCATTAACATTTAGGGTTTCTATTCCAGCCATATTTATTTTTGTTATTTAACTTGACTTGATTTTCCTCTTTAATTAGTTTTTCCTTTAGTGTACTACCTCCCTCTGCTGATTTTCATTGCTATTTTTCATTTCCTCTTCATGAACTATTTTGCCAAGGATGTTTTGTAGTGCCGGTTTTCTAGCTATAAATTCTTTTAACTTTTGTTTACCATGGAAGGTTTTTATTTAATCTTCAAATCTGAAGCTTAATTTTGCTGGATACAAGATTCTTGGTTGATTATCTTTCAGAGCTTGATATATGTTGTTCCAGGATCTTCTAGCTTTCAGGGTCTGTGTTGAAAAATCTGCCATTATCCTAATTGATTTAATCCTATATGTAATCTGATTCCTTTCTCTTGTGGCTTTTAAAATTCTCTCCTTATTCTGTATGTTGGGCATTTTCATTGTAATATGCCTTTGGTGTGGGTCTGTTGTGATTGTGTACATTCGGCGTCCTGTAGGCTTCTTGAATTTGGATTTCCAATTCATTCTTCATGTTTGGAAAGTTTTCTTATATTATTTCATTGAATAGATTGTTCATTCCTTTGGTTTGGACCTCTATGCCTTCCTCTATCCCAATAACTCTTAAATTTGATCTTCCTATGCTATCCCATGTTTCTTGAATGTTCTGTTCATGGTTCCCTATCATTTTTGCTGGATGGTCTATGTTCTTTTCAAGATGATTTATTTGATCTTCATTGTCTAATGTCCTACCTTCTAAGTGTTCTACTCTGTTGGTGATGCTTTCATTTGAATTTTTAATTTGGTTTATTATTTCTTTTATTTCAAGGATTTTTGTGGTGTTTTTTTTTTGTTTGTTTGTTTGTTTTGTTTTTTTGTAGAAACTCTATCTCCCTGTTGAGTTCATCTTTTGCTTCTTGGATTTTTTTTATGTATCTCATTGTGGAACAGATGTTTCACTGCCTGTATTTGTTCTCTTATGTCTTCTTTGAGATCCCAAAACATTTTAATTGTATATCCTGAAATCTTTTTCTGTCATTTTTTTCCCCCTGTAGCAGCTGCTTTTAATGATGTGTTGTCTTTTCTTTTTTTTTTTTTAAAGAGAGAGTGAGAGGAGAGAGAGAGAGAGAGAGAGAGAGAGAGAGAGAGAGAGAGAGAATTTTTTTTTAATATTTTTTATTTTTTAGTTCTCGGCGGACACAACATCTTTGTTGGTATGTGGTGCTGAGGATCGAACCCGGGCCGCACGCATGCCAGGCGAGCGCGCTACCGCTTGAGCCACATCCCCAGCCCAATGATGTGTTGTCTTGATTTGTTTGTGGTACTTTCTTCCCTTGTCTTTTCATGTTGCACATGTGTCTTCCTTTCCAGCTTTGTGGATCTGGTATGTTATTGCAACATTAATATATCAGATACAGAATGTGAAATCATTTAAAATGCTCCAAAATCTGAAACCTTTTAAATGCTGCTAGGACATCACAAATGGAAAATTCTGTACCGTTGTTAAAACTATTGTAAAAATAAATTACCTTCAGACTATAAGATGTATATGAATTAAACATATAAACATATTTACATATACATATAAACATATGTTTAGACTTGTGTCCCATTCCCAGGATATGTCTGTCTTTCTGTCTGATGTCTGACTGCTTATCTGTGTTCATTCTGGAATTCTCTTTCTCTCTCTCTCTCTCTCTCTCTCTCTCTCTCTCTCTCTCTCACACACACACACACACACACACACACACACACACTCCAAAATTTCATAAAATTTATAACACTTTGGTTCCAAGGATTTTGCATAAGGATCCTGTGTATGGTAATGACTAAGATTTATTACATCTAGAATTAAGGGAACTTTTCATGTGGATATTTATGTTACTTTCCCTTTTATTAAGGACTGATCATAGTGCCTCTAAAAGAAATGACTAAAATTGCTTGCTGTGTAGGAAGGGTAACATCTGTTCTCATACAGTATATGGAAGTGGCCTAGTTCTCCCTTGGAATGTCTCACACTTGCCAGTACTGTCCTCAGAAATAGTTTATTAATAATTTTAAGTAACCTGAATTCATTTAAAAATGGATTAGCCAATCAAGGAAGACTAGGTGGCAGTAGAAGTTGTTTGTTAGAGGCTTTTTGGTTTCTCTATCTGAATTCTCAGAAGAGTTTTCAAATGTAATCAGGAGTAGTTGAAAATATTTCTACTTGTGGAATGGAGCCTGGCATTTGTCTTTATGATTCTGCCCAAGGAGAAATGTTCATAGGTCTACCAAAGGAGGAAGAAGGAATGTTTACACGTCTTGTGTAGAAATCCCATTCATAGTATTATTTGCTTTAAATAAACAGTTATAAAAATCATAAAACAATTTGGCAAACAATTTTCGTTGTATAGATGTGAAATTTGTTTACTTTTAGATATTGTTAAATTGCTTTAAGGTGTGGGTTTACTCTAGTTAACAATTATCAATGCTCTAGCTTGCTCTATTCAATAATATCCAATTTCACATATATTGAGAGGTTTGTGTTTTACTCTTGATCCACATATCAACCAACTTATTTGTTTATAGGTTAATAAAAGAACACATTAGTGTTTGCATTTTGGCTTTTATCAGATTTACTTATTAGCTTAATGACTTGGGTTAGTCACTTAACTTTGGATTTTTGTTTTTTATTTGTATATCAGGAATGGTGAATTGTTATTTTACCTCACAGAATTGTTCTAAGAGTCAAATAAAAACCCTGTAAACTCCTTAGGGCCAGGTGCCTAGTGGTGTTATGTTTTTTTTTTTTTTTTTTCCCCTTAATTTTTACTTCTTGTGATCCTGGGGATTGTACACAAGGGCACTCTATCATTTTGTTTGTTTGTTTGTTTGGGATTAAACTCTGGGACTCTTGATTACTGAGCCACATCCCTGGCCCTATTTTGTATTTTATTTTAGAGACAGGGTCTCACTGAGTTGCATAGCAGCTTGTTTTGAACTCACAATCCTCCTGCCTCAATCCTCTGAGCCACTGGGATTATAGGCCTGTGCCATCATTCCCAGCTAGTTTTATTTTTACATAGGATCTCAGCAAGTTACTCATTCTGGATTTGAGCTTGTAATCTTCCTGCTTCTGCCTCCCAATTTGCTGGGATTATAGGCATGCACCACCATGCCTGGCTATTCATGTTATTTCAACAGTAAATTGGCAACTGAATATCTGCGTTGCAGTATACATTATTTTAATGTTTTAATAGAAAAGGTAATATACCATTTTCAAATATCTTGCCTTTGAGAAAAATGAATCATTTTTATGATTAATTTGAATAATATAAGGATAATATTATAATAATATAAGGATATAAACATTGAATAATATAAGGACAATTTTAAAACTTTATTTTTATGGATAAATATATAATATTAATAGAGTTTGTAGTCTATCAGGTTATTAGATTGGCAAAAATATCCGTGATACATTAATAGACAAAGGATTCTGAAAAAGATTTCCTCATAGCCAAGTAATACTTTTGCAAGTTCAGTACCTTCCTTTGTACTTATTCCTGTTTTTTATTAATAATGACACCATAAATCCTTGGTCATATTTTATGACTTTTTCATAGTAGTTGATGAGACTGATGGTAGGACTGAATTCCCATCCCCCTTCTTAAAAGGCAGGAGTAATTTACTAATCTTAATTTTTTTAAATTCCTAAGCAGTTTTTGAAGTCAATTTATGAAACATAGAAGAAAATATTTTCATTTTTCCTTTTTTAGGGTAGGGTAGAAAACCAAGCATACTTGAGTGATTTTCTGTAATACTTGCCATCTTTATTATAGTACTTACCTGAGAGGATTGTTGTAAGGAGGATATGTTTAAAGTTTAGAGGAGAAAACAAGATGAAAAGAAATAATACAGAAAAATCTTAAAGCCAGTGGCAGGGATCAGAAGAAACATGTTACTTCTTAGGAAATAACAATAAGAATGAAAGACTCTGGAAGCTGGGAGACAGTGGAATGATGCCTTTAACGTGGTTAAAGAAAAAAGAAAAACAATAATTTTTTACTCAATGAAAATATCCTTAAAAGTCCAGATTAAATAAAGATATTCTTAGGTATACAAAAGAAGTCATCATTATCAGACCTGTACTTAAAGAAATATTAAGTTCACCAGGCTAACTAAACAAAAAATTCACAGATGGAAGCATGAATGAAGGAATGAAGCCCTACAAAAAATTCACAGATGGAAGCATGAAGGAAGAAATGAAGCCCTAGAAAGCTAAATGGGGAAGGCCGTTAACTACTTAAACCAACAGTGTTAACAGTGTCTTATGGGCTTTATAACTTATGTGGAAATAAATATATGACATTAGGAAAAAGGAAGTAAATGGAGTTAAACTCTAAGACTTGTTCAGAACATGGTATAAGTACTAATTAAGGATAGCAAATAAATATATATTTTTATATCTTCTAAAGTAACACTGAAGTAATGAGGCTAAAAGATATACAAACCTAATACAAAAAAAAAAGAACATTTATCATTATCTCAAACTGAGGGCAAAAGGTAATTCAAACTGGATAATAGGTTTAAAGGGTAAACCTATAAAACTTGAAGAAGAAAATGTAGAAAAATATTTATGTTCTTCTACTGGTATCAGATGGCGGTGATGGTGACCTTCCACCAGCTTCTACTCCTGCCCCAGGGCCAAGTGGGGCTTTGGGGTACAGGTGTCACTAACAGGTCATGCATACTCACCAGGTTTATGATGATAAAGACTACTGGAAAAGTTGGTTTGTACATTGCCAGAAAGAGGTGAATGAAAACTTTTACTTCTTTGCCTTGAGCAGCAAAGCAGAGCAGCCTGTAAGTGAGGTGGACCACGGCAGCAGGAATGCAGTGGATGACCCCAGTTTGTGCATACACTTGGACAAAGAAATAAAACCGAGACCTGTGTCTGTTGTGGCGTACAATTCAAACAGCACCATCACTAGCATCTGCACATCAGCACCCAGTCCTCCACCGCTGTGGGAATCCCTTGACCTCAGGAGCTGCAGTGTGAGGCCGCTGTACCCTGTGCAGTTGCTCCCAGTGCTGAATAAAAGGACTGCCATTTAAAAAAAAAATACTTAGGACAGAAAGAATACCAAACATCAAATTAAAACTGATATTGGATTTCATAAGAATTAAAAATATTTGTTCTTTACAAAGACACCTTTAAAGGAACAAAATGTCAAGCCACAGAATATAAAAAAATTTATAATACGTGTCTGACAAAGATCATACAATCTACATTTGAAGAACTCTTTTAAAGAATCTTTATAGTAAGGCAGATAATAGTTATTACTAATTTGATTATCAATAATAACTAATAGTGGACAAAAGATGTGAAGAAGTATAATGAATGGAGCACATGAAAAGTTGACCAACATTATTAGTCAATCAAAAAATGCAAATTAGAATGATACCATTTATCAGAATGGCCAAAATTTAAAATATAGATAATACCAATGTTTCTGAGGATCTGAAGCAACTGGAACACATAATTTGCAGGTGGTATAAAAGATATATAAAAATATAAGATATATTTTTATAAAATATATTTTATTTTATATAAAATAAATTTTATTTACTTATAAATAAAATATAATTTATTTTATGTTTTATTTTTATATAGATATAAAACGGGTGCACCCACTTTGGAAATCTAGACATCTTTTAGAAGATAAATATAAATCTACTGTATGTCCCAGCAATTTGCTTAGGTATTTGACCAACAAAAATAAAGGCATATGTCCATAGCAAATTTAATTGTGATATTATAAAACTGGAAATAACCCAGATGAAATGTTGACATATCCATACTCTGAGGGTGTTAAAAAAAACCTGATACAGCGATATGAATCTCAGAATCCTTGTATTGGGTAAAAGTTACACATAGAAGAGTGCATATTTTTAGATGGTTCAGTTTATATGAAATTCTCAAGAAGTCTTAGTGGCCACTTGGTCACTTTCTAACACTGTGAGCTGTAGCACCTTGAGATTTGTAAAGTTGAAGGAATATTTTTTTTTTTTTTTAAGTCACAGTCTCTTGAATGAGTAGCACTCTTTGGAACCCTTGACTTCTGTGGAACCCCACTTGAAAACTGTACTGGAATTTCTAATTTTAATAATGCTAATGGATGATATGTTATTCTTTTCAAAACTGGAAGTGATGTATTTAGATATATGGAATGTATATCTGAGTATATCCCAGTGTCTGTGGGAAGGCAGAATTTATCATAAATACTATTATTTGAACATTTTTTTTTGAGGTATAGTTTTTGTAGCTCACCCCTTTAATGTGTACAATGTAATGTTTTTAATATATTTACCTTTGTATAACCATCAGTATTATCTAAGAAAATTTTCACCACCTCAAAAGAAACCTTGTACTAATTTCTATTATAGTCCTTTCATTTCTTCCAAGCCTTTAACCTTGCAAGTCTTGAATAAGATTATAGTTGGTCCTTATTATTTGTGGATTTTGCATTTATAGTTCAACCAATGATGGATTGAAAGTATTTAAGAAAAAAAATGTACAGAAAATGGACAGACTTTATTCTTATAATTAATTTTAAATGATACAGAATAATTGTTTATGTAATATGAATATTAAGTGTTATTTGTAAAGCATAAGGGAGGATGTTTGGATGTGGGTAGGTTATATGCAAATACTATACTATTTTATAGAAGGGACTTGAGAATCATGAATTTTGGCATCTGCAGGGGAGTTCCTGTAACTTATCTGCCATATATTCTTATGGATGATTTTATTCAGCTTCATTCATTTGAATGTAATAGAAACTGAATAAGATTAATCTTTATTCTCTCTCTGGGAAAAGATTGAGTAAATAACAAGGTATCAAAGCTATAAGAAAAATAAAAATAAAAGTTTAAGAAGCCAAAATATTTATATACATTTTGAAAATCGGTGAAAACTTATTTAACTTAACCATGTCCTGAGATAATATTCTTTTAGCAGTACAGTAGGTTATTAATGTAAGAGAGCTCTTTTGTTAATTTTTTAAGAAGTCCATAAAAGGATACATTAAGTCATAGTTTAATTTATACATTTTGTTTAGTAGTTATGCAATAATGTTAAGTTCTGTAATGGCATCTTAGGTTTGGAGAGATGTGGTATGTTTGAAATAGAAAACATAAACAGAAGGATTCAAAACATATCAGGCAATAATAAAAATATTAAAATGAATTACCAAGGTTTAGTCTAGGAGGAAAAAGCAACTTAAGTTTGAAAGTAATGAAATAGCTTTCATCTAAAATTTTAAAAATTCAGACCTTTCATTAATCCACATTAATCATTTCCTCTGAGAATTTTTGAATAGGGGAGAATTTAAAGTTTTAATATAGATACCAAATTTGGGCTTAAGAAATTTTCTTGAGTTTCCATTTTTGTTTTGTAAGGTTGGTACTTTGTTTTTATTATGAATTACAAAGGGGTTATCCTTTCTGAGTTTGGAGATTTAAAATAGGTACTCTTATTTTGATACTAATTATTTATATAATTTCTTCAGAATTCATTAGAAAAATTAAACATCCTAACTTAGCATTTTGTAACCCTAAATTTTTGTAAAATAAAATATTATCTTAAGTATCTAAAATGGAGAAATAAAATCATACAGGTTGGTTCTGGCTATTAAGCTAATTTCCTTCAGATGCAAAATCACCCTTTTAAATTTTACTTTGTAGTGTGGGAGCAGGAGTCCTATAAACTATTATTCTCTTTTGCAACTGGTTTCCTGGTACCCTCTACCAATAAAAGTATCGGTTAAAGATAACATAGAGAAACAAGGGATTTTTCTCCTTCATGTTTACTTCCTCTTCCTTTCAGTATTTCCATGGCAGCAAGGGTTTATACCCTGGCAGGAACAGGAGAGAAAAGTGACTCCAGTTTGCAGTTGTTGCATGCTCATAGAACCATACTCAGCACATCCCTTCAGAGATACAAGCATCAACTAAAAATCATTTCTCCTATCTCAGAGATCTGAGTATAGGCTTTACAGGGATCCTTCTTCCAGCTCTTGGCACTTCCAGTCCTTCTAATTGTGCCTCCTTTTCAGAGGTCTGTGTCCTAGTTTCATAAGGTTTCCCCTTCAAGTTTCAGCTTGAAGGAGAATTTAAGAATTTCAACCACTTCCTTTTGTTTCCCTCTGCTTTAGAGATGATAGCAGCTTCTTGAAGTTACTCCCTCTGTGATAATCTGTATTTTCCTTTTTCAGTTGACCAGATCCTGGTTAGCAGCTCCTATTAGATTTTCTCAGTTAAAATTATGGTTCTATTTTGGTCTTTTGACTGAACCCTGCCTAATATACTGGTAAAAATCATAGGCCTTTGCCCTTCAGAGTGCTGGAGATCACCTTAGGCCATCTTCGTTTGGTGGTTATTCAATCTCTGCAGTGTAATAGGCCTTTTTCTGTTCTTTGAATACTGTCCAAAGGTGGCCTCCCAGAGCTGCTTGGGAATACATCATCATCATATGCATTCTCATCTGCTTTTCTGTGTTTCTTATCTCAAGGCCTGTGATGGTCCTTTTTGACTCTGTCTTTAGTTCTTTTTTTAATTTTGAAAAATTTTTTAGTTGTAGTTGGACATAATTAATACCTTTATTTTATTCATTTATTTATTTTTATGTGGTGCAAAGGATCGAACCAGGCGCCTCACACGTGCTAGGCAAGTGCTCTATCACTGAGCCACGCCCCCGGCCCATGTCTTTAATTCTTAACAGAAGATTTTTTTGTGTGTACTAAGTGCTCATTGAGTATTTTAATTAATGAACATGATTGTAGATAATTGTAAAGGATGAAGTCGTGTTAAAAATTATCTGATGAAGGGAAAGATCTTATTTTGATAATTTTGGGCACTTAAAGTTTCTCAGAAACTGAGATGGCATCAGAGATAAGATATTCCTCCAAAAGTCATATATATGTCTGAGACTTGATTGAACTTTTCCACATTGGTTGTTCCTAAAATTGAATATGTTCATTCTTACCAGCATATCTTCACTAACTCTTATAAGATTGTTTCAGAGAAGAATCTGAATCCATCTGCCATGACACCTTTCAAGTTATCAGTTCTTTGTTTATCATGACTTACTTTTAATTAAATCTTTAAGCTTCCCTTTCCCTTCCATCTCAATTTTGCCCACAAAGTGAACCTTATTTTCTTTGTTGTAATTTTATCAATAGTACTTAAGGATCTGATGGATTCAGGGTCACAAAAAGGCTTTCTTAGTCTTATAGTTACATTGATTGCAATACACATTCTTTTCTAATATTTAGTAGGGTCACCCTGACTCACATATATTCTACTGCCAGATCCCTCCACAATTATGGTATATGTTACAGGTTTTCATGTTATTCCCATCATAATATTCTTTAGTATAGACTGCCTTCAAGTGTAATTAAACAAACAAATCTGTAATTACTATTAGTCACCTGTCTGTTTCTATAACAAAATGCTAGAGATTTATTTGATTATTAATAGGTTTATTTTTAACTCGCAGTTTTGGAGGTTTGTTCATGATCATTTGCTCCTGTTGCTTTTGGGCTTATAGTGAGGCAGTATATCATGGCAGGAGTGCTTGATAGAGGAAGCTCATTCACCTCATGGCTAGGTGCAAAAAATATAGAAGAGTAGAGGCTTTAGGAAATACTGCCTTATTTGTGGGTAAAACATTGACAAAAAAGAGAAGCCAAGAATGGAATAATACATGTTTCAATAGACACCAAATTCTGTACTTGATGGCCATATGTAGGCCATTTGTTTTAAGGGGAAAAACTCCATCTGATAAGTTTGGAAACTCAATTAAGTGACTTGCCTGAGATTACACAGCTACTTAGTGGCAAGTCTGAGAAAAAGAAATGAGTTGTTTTGACTAAGTCCTTTTGAAAATTCAAGTATTTTCACTTACTCCCTAAGATTTTTTAATCCACTTTTAATGCCTCCCTTTTCATTTTTAATTTTCTCTAAATATCTTAACATTTTTTCACAGAATTATGTTAATCATAATTCATATTAGCTCATGACATATTACCCTTACTGATACCTGCATAGTCTGCATATCTTTGCATTTATATTATCAATCAAATAGTTAAATACCATAAACCCAACTCTTTTTTTTTGATACTGGAGATTGAACTCAAGGGGACTCAACCACTGAGTCACATCCCCAGTCCTTTTTGTATTTTATTTAAAGACAGAGTCTCACTGAGTTGCTCAGGGTCTCATTAAACTGCTGAGGCTAGCTTTGAATTTACAACCTTCCTTCCTCAGCCTCCCAAGCCACTGGTATTACAGGTGTGTATCACTGCACCTTGCCCCAACTTCTTTTTAAAAATAATTTTTATTGGTACATTATAAATATACATAATAGTGAGATTCCTTGTGACATTTGTACGTGCACATAATATAATTTGATCAATTTCATTCCCTAGTTCCTTCCTTTCCCTCTCCCCTTTCCCTCCCAATTCCCTTCCTCTACTCTGTTGGTCTCCTGTTTTGTTTTTTTAAAATTGGTGCAGTATCATTAAGATTGAGATTCATTGTGATATTTTTCATTCATGCACATAACAAAATTTGGTTCATTTCATTTCCAAGTACTTCTCCTTACCATTCCCTCTTTCCTCCCCTTAATTCCCCTCTCCTTTACTCTCCTGGTCTCTTCTATTTTTGTGAGATCCTTTTTTTTTTTTCTCTCTCTCTCTCTAACTTCTTCATATGAAAGAAAATGTTCAATTCTTGACTTTCTGAGTCTGGTTTATTTTATTGCAGCATGATTTTCTCCAGTTCCACCCATTTACCAGCAAATGTCATAACTTCATTCTTCTTTATAGCTGAGTAAAACTCCATTGTGTATATATGCCACATTTTCTTTATCCATTTGTCTGTTGATGGACCCCTAGGCTGGTTCCATAAATCAGCTATTATAAATTACAGTTCTGTAAACATAAGTATGCATGTATCACTATGGTATGCTGAATTTACTTCTTTTCATAAATCCAGCTTCATAAACATTGCCAATAACTCACTTTCTATCTGTTCTTCTCTTTGCCTCTTCCTAATTGCTAATTATCATCATGAATTTTCAGTCCTTTGCATTTTGTTATAATATTTATTATCATAATACATATACATGTATATATTATAACTTAGATGATATATTAGTTTTTTTCCCCTTTTTTCATTTTTGGAAAAAGATTATCATTCTAAGGGATTAGGGATATGCTCAATGGTAGATTACAAGTTTAGCAGGCTTAAAGGGCTTTTTTCTTTTTGTATGTAACTATTTGTGTATTAAAATGAGGCACTACCTCAAGTGGTTACAATTGTTCTTGGTTCTGTTGTGAGTGAGACCATTATTATCAAAAGCATCAGATGACATTTCTAATAGATGACATTTCTGAATTCACTGAGTCTGAACAGCTGTTTAAAACAAATGCCCTTTCTGTGGGGATTTATAGTCTGAAAATCAAATGATTATTCATGATGAAAAGATTTACATTTTGAGTCATTTGTAAATCAGAGTTTAATTGATTTTGAATTTTAACCTATTTTCTGAAAGACAATTTATGTGAAAATATACTTAAAGAAAATAAGATTGAGGGCTGGGGATGTGGCTCAAGCGGTAGCGCGCTCGCCTGGCATGTGTGCGGCCGGGATTCGATCCTCAGCACCACATACAAACAAAAGATGTTGTATCCGCTGAAAAATAAATATTGATGAATTCTCTCTCTTTCTCTCTCTCTCACTCTCTCTCACTCTTTCTTTAAAAAAAAAAAAAAGAAAATAAGATTGAGCTGGAGTTGTAGCTCAGTGGTAGAGCACTTGCCTCATATGTGTGAGGCACTGGGTTCGATTCCTAGCACCACATATAAATAAGCAAATAAAATAAAGGTCCATCAATAACTAAAAAATATTTTTAAAAAAGAAAATAAGGTGACTTTTAGTGGAAAAACATTGTCTTTTAGAAGCTCAGAATTTGTACAAATATTTATATTGAAAAAAATGCTTATAAGTTTGTTGGAAACTTCTTTGTAACAGGTTAGATTTTGTAAGTTGTTGGTAATGGATGGAAATGTCCTTATATACCTTTGAGGTTCCAGTATAAGGAATTCCATACCTTGATTTCTCCAATCTTAATGAAGTCAGCCAATTAAATTTTGTATATGTAGTTAACACTGATGAAACAATTTCACAAAAAGACAATTTGAACAGCAGATGAATTTTGACCTTTGTAATAATTTAAAAAAACATTTAATTAGGTATCAATCTGGAGTTCTTAGGTATTAACCTTGAATTTCTTTCACTTCCAAAAGTATAACTTCATCATTTTAGAAATAATGTCTTCCCAAGGCTAAGTTTCTTATCTACAGAGTTCTTAACTTCTTCTCCCTGCCCTCCACATTCAGTCCTTTTAGTCAATTGTATTGAGTACAATTTTCATAAAATATAGCCTGGGACATAGCGGAGCCTCTGTGTGAAATGAAACTTTGTAACATGTCCTAAGCAGAGCAGTCAGCATGAAAGTGATTAGGAACTTGGCCAGTTAATAGATTGACTTTAGTTAGGGAGGAATCTTAAGTTATAGAAGATGACTACTCTCTTTTGATTCATTCATTCAGTACATATTTCTGATTACCTATTGAATATAGGTTTTGTTCTAAATGCTAAGGATATGAGAATGAACAAAACACATGAAGTCTCAGTCCTGCTATTCAGATCACATTCTAGTAGAGGCAGTCAGCAATAGACCAGTATTTAGAATGTGAGGCAGCTAGGCTACGGAGAAATTTAAAACAGTTAAGAGAGAGAGAGAGTGCAACCTAGGTGTAGGGTTGTTATTCGGGGGACTAATAAAGTGATATTTGAGAAGAATATAGAAGGAAGTGAACAAGAGGTAGGCCATTAACATTACCTGGGAGAAGTGTATTACAGGCAGTGGAAGAACTAGTGCAAAGGCAAGAGCAAAGAGGCTTTGCAACCTGAGTGGAGTGTGTGCGGAAACAGAATGATAGAAAATAGGTTAAAAAGATAAGTTGCTGACAAGTCATATAGGACCTCAAAAGTCATTTAAAGATTTTGAGTTTAACTCTTTTAAGTCCTACCATTGTAGAGTTTTGAGGAAGAAAGATGATATTATTTGTGATTTAATATATCTGCTCTGGCTGCTGTACAGAAAATATACTCTGGGTGTTGAGGAAAAGAAGATAAGTAGAGGTGGGATTTGAAGACCTAAATCTCTGATTTTCAGAGAGTTGGCCAGATTGCTTAAGTTTTTGAACCTCTTCAGAGGGCTTTGCTTACTTAATCATGAACTAAATCGTTTGGCCCAGTTTGTCTCCTTTTGTCATTTCAGTTATCAAAATTTGTTTCTCTTTCTTTCCATTCTTTTTGTAATTGATTTCAAATTTCTCCTTTATTCACTTGTTAACTGTATACATTCCCAGTTTCTGACCTTTCCTCTTACTACACATATTCTTGCTTGTTTCAGTTAGTTTTATAAGTGTAACTCTCAAATCCACATTTTAAACATTGACTTTTCCTGAGCTCTAGGTTAATTTAAATTTCTTCCAGTAGATTTAATCCCAGTTTCATCTCCCACCCCCAACTTGCTCTTCTTCCTGTGCTCATCAATTGGTAATTTTGATTATGATTATTTTGATTACTGCTATTATTACTAGACTGTTAATCTTTTTATTCAGTTCTTAACGTTCAGTTTTTGAGATAGGTTAGTTAGAATTAAGTTAGGGAAATGATCCCAGTAGATCTCACAGTGTGATCTGTAATGCTGACCATTTCAGATAGCTTGCAAGGGCAAAACTTTATTTTCATAATATTAAAATAGTACTTACTTGTTTTTAAATGACCATGTTTGCTCTGCTGGTACATTTGCAGTGTATGTAAAACTACTGGTTCCTTATATCAAATCATTCTTCGTGCACTTATAAGAAAAGAAAGAAACAATTCCACTTAAAATTCTCTTGACACAGCAGTAAAATTTATTAATTGTATTAAATCTCTCTGCTTCTTTTTTATTGTTCAAAACATTACAAAGTTCTTGACATATCATATTTCATACATTTGATTCAAGCGGATTATGAACTCCCGTTTTTACCCTATATACATAATGCAGATTCACACTGGTTACACATCCACTTTTTACCTACTGCCATACTAGTGTATGTTGTATTCTGCCGCCTTTCCTCACCTCTACTATCCCCCCTCTGCTTCTTAATAGCTTACTTAATGTTGTGTATGCACAAAACATTTCTGCTTTATTATATAGCCAATAAGGGAATAGTATACATTTATTTAAAAGGTTGATATATGGGTAGATTCATGTGTAAGTAGATCTCTATGATATAGTTCAGAGAAAAAAGCTGAAATAATATACTTGTGTAAACAGCTTATGAAACAGCAGATAGGGCCTGATGTAGTTTATATGAACATATTTGTCTATGTTTTATACAATGTTAATGATTTTGTAAAGTGTTAAAATTTTCAGTGATATTATGTGGCCAAATATATTAAGTCTCTTCAGAGTTTTCTACTTTTCTTTATCTTTCTAAAATTTATTTGATCTTGGAGTACTTTTTCAAATAACATTTTATTGTCTTGAAGAGAACTCATATTCCACAAATAATTATGCAAGTGTCATTGACAAAGAAAGATCCATTATTTTGATGAACAAATTATTTTTTAAAAATATTTTTTAGTTGTCAGTGGACTTTTATTTAATTTATTTAATTTATATGTGGTGCTGAGAATTGAACCCAGTGCCTCACACATGCTAGGCAAGTGCTCTACTGCTGAACCACAACCCCATCCCTGAACAAACTAGTAGTGGGACATAGTGTGGCATTTCTTTCTTTTTTTCTTTTCTTTCTTTTTTGTTTTTTTGGGTACCGGAGATTAAACTCAGGGGCATAGGACCTCTGAGCCACATCCCAGCCCTATTTTGTATTTTATTTTAGAGACAGGGTCTCACTGAGTTGTTTAGCGCCTTTTGCTGAGGCTGGCCTTGAACTCTGGATCCTCCTGTATCCGCCTCCTGAGAGGCTGGGATTACAGGTATGTGCCACCATGCCTGGCTCATTGCTTTCTTTTTATTTCTGTATGGTATGCATTTTTGTTTACATTCTTTCTAATGTTTTATGTGAAAATCAAATAGTATTTATTATGAAAACCCTATGCCTAATCCAGTTAAACTTCTCCATAACCTCTCGTAGTTAAAAATTTATTATCCGTCTGAGTAGCAAAATAAAAGCCATCAATTGATGTGTTGCCACTGAAACTTATTACATCTTTACTTTTGATGATGAGTTATATTTTTCTGTTTCTTGGACTCTAAGTTTTTATTTTATGTCAGACATTATGTGAAAAAGAGTACAGACTGAAGTATTCTGTCAAGCCATTAATGTTAAGGGCTGAGTCAATCTAATTTGGATTGAAACTCTGTGGTGGCTTTTGTTACAGTGTTTAGGTCATCACTGATTGGAGATGTTTTGAGGGCAGAATCAGAACTTTTCTGTAATTAGGGTTCCACATATGAACACCTGTGAGATTCAGGAAATTTTTCTATTATTGCCCAACCAACAGTTTGTTGAACTATGTATGATATATCTCTCCCCACTAAGCCCCCACTCTTCATCCTCTCTCTATCTGCTGGTATATTTTCTTTTCTCTAGCTTCACCCCTTTTGTTTTTTCACCTCTGGAGAAAGTAGTGACCTAATGTAATAAGTACCCTGCTGCCTTCCTTTGGTGAATGTGACCTTGCACTTTGGGTGAAGTGGTTGGCCACTTGAACTGGGATTTCTCTTAGTTCTCTTCCCAGCATTTGTGGGCCTGTCTCTTTATTTCCCACCTGCCAGATAGCACCCATACTTGGAAAGGGTCCTTTTGGGAAAGTATAAATTTGCTTTGTGAATGAGACTGTTCAGCGTTTTAATATGTCTTGCCAGTCCCCATGTACTGCTTAACATTTGTTAAAAGTGGGGATACTGTCCTCCTTTTATCACTCATTTCTTTTACTATGGCCCTAGCCCTTTTTTCCTAGAACAGGATTTTTCCATCTAGAATTCATTTCATTTACATTTCTTTGCATCCCTAGCTGAGTTTATTATTTTATAGTCTGTTTGACTGGTTCTTATTGTTGAAGTGAGAGCAACAACCATCTTTTGCAAGTTTCTATAACATGACCATAAGCAGTAGCTCTAATATTTACTGTGCTGCGTTCAATATAATTGTTATAGATTGGCTGTTTCATTGAAATTAGCCAAGTCTTTCAATAAAGCCCTCCTAAAATGAGGTATTGGCTGTATTTAGGCTTAAGGAAAACTGCACAATAGTTAATTTTTAAATTATGGTTAAATATACATAACAAAATTCATTATTTTAAATATTTTAAAGCATATAATTCTGCGACATTAAGTAAAATCAAAACATTTTGTAACTGACACTACTATTTCCAGAACTTTTTCATCATCCCTAGCAAAATACTGTACCAAATTAGACATTCACTTTCCATTCTTCCCTCTTCCCAGATCTTGGTAATTGATAGTCTACTTTCTGTTTCTACTAATTTGCCTATTGTAGATATTTCATATAAGTAGACTCGTAAAATATTTGTCCTTTTGTGTCTGACTTATTTCACTTAACCTAATGTTCTCAATGTTCACCCATGTTCTAGTGTACCAGGACTTTGTTCTTTTTATGGTGGAATAGTATTCCATTGTATTTGGACACCACATTTTGTTTATCCATTCATTTGTTGGTCAATAGATTATTTCTACCTTTTGGCTATTATGAATAATGATATTGGGAGTATGTGTTTGAGTCCCTATTTCAGTTATTTTAATATATCCCTAGGAGTGGAATTGTTGAGGTTATATGGTTATCCTTTGTTTAACTTTTCAAGGAACCACCTGTTTTCCACAGTGGCTGCACTATTTAATATTCTCTTCATCAGTGTAACAGTGTTCTGATTTGTCCACATCTTTATTGATAGCTGTTCTTTTCTGTTTTTCTAAAAAATAATATTCTTATTAGGAGATGCTGAGTAGCATCTCATCATGGCTTTGATATGCATTTCTTTAATAGTAATTATGATGAATATCTTTTCATGTGCTTATTGGACATTTGTGTAATAATCTTTGGTGCAACATATATTCAAGACCTTTGCCCACTCTTAAACTGGGTGTCTAATTCCACAGTTGAGTTGTAGTTCTTTCTGGTTATTAAATCCTTACTGGATATCTGATTCACAAATACTTTCTCCCATTCTTTGGATTGTTGTTTCACTCTTTACTGTCCCTAAATGCACAAAAGGTTTAAATTTAAAGTCCAGTTTGTCTTTTTTTCTTTGTTTCCTGTACTTTTGGTGTTGTTTTTTAAAGAATATTTTTTAGTGGTCAATTTTGTTTATTTATATGCAGTGCTGAGAATCAGACCCCAGTGTCTCATACATTTCTAGGCAAGTGCTCTACCACTGAGCTACAACCCCAGATCCTATTTTTGTCATTTTTGAAAAATCATTGCCAAGTCCTGTGCCAGTAATATTTCCCCCTATGTTTTTGTTTAAGAGTTTTATAGTTCTTAGGTTTAGGTATTTGATCCATTTTAGTTAACTTTTGCATATGGCAATAAGGTAAGAATCTAACTTCACGTTTTTGCATTAGAATTTTCAGTTTTCACAGCACCATTTATTGAAAAGATTGCCATTTCCCCACCAAATGAACTTGATACCTATAACAGAAATCAAACAGAAAGTTTTATATTGCTGCACTTAGTTTCCTTGGTCTATATGTTATTTTTCATCATAGTACCATAATGTTTTGATTATTATAGCTTTTTAGTTGAGTTTTATAATGAGGAAATGTGAGTCTTCTAACTTTATTTGTATTTTTCAAGATTGATTTGACACTACAAGGGCTCTTGGAATTTTGTATAAATTTTAGGATGTGTTCTTCTCTTTTGGGGGAAAAATACCTTTAGGATTTTGATAGGGATTGTGTTGACTCTGTAGATCACTTTCGGTAATATTGTCACCTTTACAGTATTCTAGTCTGTGAATACAGAATATATTTCTATTTATTTAGGGATTCTTTAACTTCATTCAAAAATATTTTGTAATTTTTAGCATATAAGTCTATGACCTCATTTCTTAAGTTTCATTATTTTTCATTCTATTTAAATTGAACCTTTTAAAAATTATTGCTAACTTGTAGAAATACTACTGATTTTTGACTGATGATTTTGCATCCTACAGCTTTACTAAATTCACTTATTTGTTCTAACAGATTTTTATTTGGATACCTATAAAATTATCTTCATCTGTGAAGATGGATAGTTTAACTTCTTCCTTTTCCAATTTAGGTGCCTTATATTTTTCTGTTTCTTGCCTAAGTTTTCTGGATAGAATTTTCAGTATTATTTGAATAGAAATGATGGAAGAGTTCGTCATTGTCTTGTTCCTAATCTTAGGGGAAAAACTTTCAGTCTTTCACCATTGAGTATGATGTTAGTTGTGAGTTTTATCATGTTGAGGAAGTTCCCATATATCACTGGTTTGCTGAGTGATTATATCGTGAAATGGTGTTGAATTTATCATGTGCACTCTACCTTTATTTTGTTAATGTGGTACATTACATATATTACATTGATTTTCTTATATTGAACTACCTTTGATTCCTGGGAGAAATCCCACTTGGTCCTATATCTCTGGGTGTAATTTTTTTAAAAGCTGTTGAATTTTGATCTGCTAGTATTTTCTTAAGGAATTTTGCATCTGTAATTATGAAAGATATTATCCTATAGTTTTTTTTTTCTTGTAATGTCTTTGTCAGACTTTATTTTCAGGGTAATCCTGGCCTTATAAAATGAGTTAAGAAGTATTCCCCCCTCTTCAGTTTTTTGGAGTAATTTGAGAAGGATTAGTGTTAATTCTTCTTTAAATGTTTAATCATCTGCACCAATGAAATGATTTGGTCCTGGGCTTTTCTTTGTTGGAAGTGTTTTGTACTGATTCATTCTTCTCACTTGTTATAGTTTTATTTAGATTGTCTGTTTTTTCGTTAGTTTTTATAGTTTGTGTTTCTAGGAGTTTATCCATTTTATTAGATCATCCGCTTTGTTGGTGTACAGTTGTCGATAGCATTCTCTTGCAATTCTATTTCTATATAATTGGTATTAATGTCCTCACTATTTTTTCCTTTGTTGATCTAGCAATTGGTTTGTCAAATTTGATTCTTTTCAAAGAACCAGCTTTTTGTTTTGTTTAATTTTTTGTATTGTTTTTCTCTTCTCTGTTTAGTTATCTCCACTCATTTTTTCCCCTTCCGGTGTTGGGGATTGAACCCAGGGCCTTGTACATGGCTAGGCGTGTACCCTATCAGTGAGCTATATCAATCTCCAGCTCTTATTTAATTTTTTTTTTTTAATTTTAAGGTAGAGTCTAGCTAAGTTGACAAAGCTGACCTCAACTTGTAATCCTCTTGCTTCAGACTCCTGAATGGCTGAGATTTCAGGCATACACCACTATGCCTGTCTGTATTCTGTTCTTTGTTATAACCTTCATTGGGCTAACTTTGGGTTTAATTTGCTGTTTATTTTTTTTTAACTTTATCAGATATACAGTTAGGTTATTGAGATCTTCTTTTAATGCAGGCTTTTATATCTGTGAGTTTCTTCTTAGCAATGCTTTGGTTGTATTTCATGTTTTGGTATTCTTGTTTTTATTTGTCTTGGGGTATGTTATAATATATATTGTGATTTCTTATTTGGCCCATTGGTTAAGACTATGTCATTTAATTTCTACACATCTGTGATTTTTCCAGTTTTCCTTCTCTTATTTCTATCTTCATTCTGTTGTGATTGGATATCCAAGATACTATGTATGATTTTCTCTTTTTTTAAGAAACTATTAAAATTTGTGTGTCATGGCCTACTTAACTTTAGTCCTGGAGAACGTTCCATATACACTTGAGAAGAATGTGTATTCTGCTGTTGTTAGGTAGAGTGTTCTATGTATATCTGTCTACTAGCTCTAAAACACTAGGTATATAGTGTTGTTCAAGTCTTCTGTTTCTTTATTGATCGTCTATCTGGTTCTTCTATCCAGTATTGCAATAGGGTATTGAAGAGTCCAGTTATAATTGTAGAACAATCTAGTATTCTTCAATTCTGTTTGTTTTTTCCTAATATATTTTCAGTCTCTGTTGCTAGATATCATATCTTCATAATTTGTGTATCTTAAATGTACTGAACCTCTTATCAATATGTAAGATCTTTCCTTCCTCTTACTTTTTAAAAATAATTTAAGTCTATTTTATCTAACAAAAACGTAGCTGCCCCGGCTCTTTTGGTTACTTGTCTTATGGAACATCTTTTTTTTTTTTTTAAAGAGAGAGAGAGAGAGAGGGGAGAGAGAGAGAGAGAGAGAGAGAGAGAGAGAGAGAGAGAGAGAGAGAGAGAGAGAGAGAGAGAGAGAGAGAGAGAATTTTTAATATTTATTTTTTAGTTCTCTGCGGACACAACATCTTTGTTGGTATGTGGTGCTGAGGATTGAACCCGGGCCGCACGCATGCCAGGCGAGCGCGCTACCGCTTGAGCCACATCCCCAGCCCATGGAACATCTTTTTATATTTTATTTTCAGTTTCTTTGTGTCTTTGTATATGAAGTACATCTCTTATATGCAACATTTACGTGATTTAGTTTTTTTTTTAAAGTCCAGTATGCCAATCTCTGCTTTAATTAAAGAGTGTAATTCGCTTGTATTTAGTGATTGCCAGTAAGAAAGGACTTAGGTCTTCCATGTTCGCTATTGTTTTTCATTTCTTATTTGTTTCTTACACTTAAGTTTCTTCATGATTGCCCTTTTATGCATTTAGGTTTATTTAGTTATTTATCTATCTATTTATTTATGGTAGTGTGCCATTCTGACTACCTTCTTTTTTCCTTTTCTGTAACATTTTAGTTGATTTTTTTAGTGGTTACCCTGGAGATTACAATTACAATATTATAATTGTAACATCTGTTTCAAAAATACCGCTTTCAAGTGTATAAAGACTCTGCCCTATATATTTACATCTTTTCTTTATAATGTCATAGATTATCTCTTTCTATCTTGTGTGCCCATTAACATTTATATTTGTTGGGTGTATTTGCCTTTTAAATCACATATTAAGAAAAATAAGAAGAGTTAAAAACCAAAAGTATAATAATATTAGTTTTATAACTACCAATGTAGTAATCTTTACTACTGATATTTTTTTCTTATGTTCTTTCATTTTAGCCTGAAAGCCTTGCTTTATCCCTTTTTTGTAGGGCAGGTCTGCTGGTAATAAACCTCCTCAGCCTTTATCTGGCAATGACTTTCTCACTATCATTTTTGGAGGTTGCTTTTGCTGACTAGACATTTCCATTGAACACTGAACATTTTGTTTTTCTTTAAATTCTTACTGCCACCTGTTTTCATAGTTTCTGATGAGAATTAGCTATTTAATCTTATTGAGAAGCCCTTGTATGTATTAAGTTGCTTCTTGCTACTTTCAATATTCTGTGTTTCTGCAATTTGAATATAGTGTGTCATTGTGGATCTTTTTGTGTTAATTCTTCTTGCATTTCTTGGAGATTCTTGGAGATATTTATTCATATCTTCCATTGGATTTGGGAAGTTTAGTGCCATTATTTCTTCAGAGAAATTTTTTGTCCCCATTTTTCTTATCTTTGTTTTGGAATTCCTGTGATATGCATGATGGTACACTTGAGCCTGAAACATGGCTCCCTTTGTTTTTCTTCATTCTTTTTTCTATTCCTCAGAGTTGATAATTTTGACCATCTTCTTTTCAAATTTGCTGATCCTTATTTCTGCCTGCTCAAATTTGTTGTTGAATCCCTCTAGTGAATTTTTCATTTCAGATACTTGACTTTTTAATTCTGAAAATTTTGTTTACCTTCTTTTTATAATTTGCCTCCTATAATATTTTGTTAATGCATTGTTTTCATTCATATATACACACACATAACCACACACATAACCACACACACATACTTTTGCCTGTCCATGGAATTCCTTTAGCTCTTTGAGCATATTTAGGACAATTGACTTAATATCTTTAAATAGTAATTTCAAATTCTGGGCTTCCTCAGGAATGATTTCTGTCAAATGCTTTTTTCCTTAAAACGGTCCTACTTTCATATTCTTTCATTTGTGTGTTTTGTAATTATTTTTGAGTAACTATGGAAGTAGGATTCTCCCACCCCTTAGGGACTGATTGCAAGTTGAGGGCTATTGCTGTCCATTTGTGACTTTCTCAAACTGTTTTTGCGAACTGTACATTTCTTGTGTGATTATTGATATTTCTATTCCATTATCTTTGTGTAGTCAGCCATTACCTGACAAAGATATAAAAAAGTGCATTTTCTTTCAATTTTGCAGAAGATATAGGTGGGTAAACCATTCACTACTACTCCTTTCTGCTATCAACAGTCCCTAGTGGACCTTTGAAAAGGCAAGCATCTGCATCTGTCCCTGTCTCTCTGAGATCTGCTAGACTAACCAAAACATACAATGGGATTTTTGGAGTACAAAAGTTCCCTATTGCCTGCTCTGATACTAACTGCTCCAGGAATGCTGGCTGCCAATCTCCACTGCTGTAGCAAGACTGAAGAATGGGGAATGATGGCTGCTGGTTGCATATGTGGTTCTCCTATCAAGATTAGTAGACTCTTCCTTTATCAAGTAGTCTCCTACTTGTATTAAGTGTCCAGTCAGGTTCTAGAATTCCATAATAGTTTATTCTCGTCGTTTGCCTAGTTTACTGGTTGTTTTTGGTGGGGGGACCAACCTTAGCACTTTTTTCTCTTGACATTTTGCATCTCAAGTGTTACAGTAGTCTTACATTGTCTTTCTCCTGTGGTATTTATGAACAGAGGAAAATCTTTTGGTATGTTCCTTTTTTTCTGGTTTGTGTGTATAACTTCATACATCAGAGAAAAAGAATCAGCCTCAGATTTGAACACATAAAGGGTTGCAATTTCTAAGTGTAAAAAACCTATAAGCATGATTGAAATTTTAATTTAGTGCTGTTTTGTATAATCACTTTGTTTTATACAAATAACAAAGATGTGTCCCTAGTGAAGAAAACTCAGTTTTATCAGTTATTCCTTATTCTATATGGTTAGCTTAATTAAGTGTCCTAAAGATTGTTCAATATTATAATTTTATCATTGTGGGAAATAAAATAGAATATTTATTTACATACCACTAAATGAGTTTAATATGAGAGTTTAAATATAACAAATTTATGTCCAAAGGGTTTCATTTTGGAAGTACCAAAAGGGCCAAAATAAACACCTGTTTTGCAAGTGAAGATCCATAATAGAGGATATATATATAGTTTGGAAGTGTTGGCAGCTGTCTTTTTAAATTACCATATGTGCCTATGTATGTGTTTTTTCTACCAGAATTCAGTTGGCATTCCAGAATGATTATCTATATTTTGTAAATAAACAGGGATAACAGGATTAAAAAACGTGAAAATTTTTAGCCAGGCATGGTGGCGCTCACCTATAATCCCAGCAGGTTGGGAGGCTGAGGCAGATAGATCGCTAGTTCAAAGCCAGGCTCAGCAAGTGAGATGCTAAGCAACTCAGTGAGACCCTATCTCCAAATATAATACTAAATAGGGCTAGGGATGTGACTCAGTGATCAAGTGCCCCTGGGTTCAATTCTTGGTACAAAAAATATATGTTTATATCTTATGTATATCTATGTATACATGGATATGACTCACAGGTTGTCATCCTGTATTCTTTACCACCTTTTTTACTGTTTTTTAATTTGATCTTGCTGTTAAAAAAAAAAAAAAAGCTAGAGGTTTTTTGACATCTAGTAAAGCAAAAATGTTGTTTTGCAGTAAATACCCACAAAGCTCTTTCTGTGTGCACACACACACGCACATACACACACACATACACCCCTACCTCTCATGTGTAGATATATATAGGTGTATGCATATATATGTAATTTATATATATATATATATATATACATAGGATATCATATATAGATAAGTGCTATGAGTAAAAACTTAAGGAAAAGAGCATTTATAATAGTACTATGTAGTTAAGTCTTTAAAATATTTTTATTTATTTATTTATTTTATTAGTTGTTCAAAACATTACATAGCTCTTGACATATCATATTTCATACATTTTATTCAAGTGGGTTATGAACTCCCATTTTCCCCCGTATACAGATTGCAGAATCATATCAGTTACACATCCACATTTTTACATACTGCCATACTATTGTCTGTTGAAGTCTTTAATATATTAATATATTAAAGCAAAACAATTGTGGAGCAGGGTTTACTACAGCATGTTAATTTTTTTTTTTTTTTTTTTGGTACCAGGGATCGAACTCAGGGGCACTCAACCACTGGACCACATCCCCAGGCCTATTCTTTTGTATTTTATTTAGAGACAGGGTCTCACTGAGTTGCTTAGCACCTCACTTTTGGTGAGGCTGGCTTTGAATTCAAGATCCTCCTGTCTCAGCCTCCTGAGTCACTGGGATTACAGGTGTGCGCCACCACACGTGGCTGCAGCATGTTAATTTTAAATGTGAAAACATCTTTTTTTAAAAGATATTTTTTAGATTGTAGATGGACACAATATCTTTATTTATTTAGTTTTATGTGGTGCTGAGGATCAAACCCACTGCCTCACACATGTGAAGCAGGCGCTCTACCACTGAGCTACAGACTCAGTCTTGTGAAAACGTTTATCTTTGTAAGTGGCATGAATTAAACATAAAACTAACTTAAAATTAAACAATCACCACAAATTACTTTATTAACCTGTCTAATGCATAGAAATAATATATAAAAACTCTTACTGATCTCAAAAATTTTTTCTATTCAACTAGATAAAATATTTTAACCCAAACTCTTAAGGGTTTTTATTTTAGGAAATTAATAATTTAAATATAATAAATAACAAAATTAAACCTTAAAACTAATATAAATAGCTGCTTCACAAAAAGTGTTTTATTTCAGCATTGAATGTTTTTGTTCTGAGCTAATGAAAATAAAGTTGATAAATTCTAATTAAAGATAATTAGAAAAATTTTTAGTGATTTTCATTTGGAAATACTTTTTATTAATAATGGTTTTGGTTTTGGTAATGAAATTCTTTACCATCTGTTTATAAATCATTATTATTTTAAAAGATCATGTAAGATAAGAATAGGACCTTTTTGAATATGTGCTTTTATTTATTTTTTTTAATATTTACTTATCAGCGGACACAACATCTTTGTTTGTATGTGGTGCTGAGGATCGAACCTGGGCCGCACGCATGCCAGGCGAGCGAGCTACCACTTGAGCCATATCCCCAGCCCCAAATATGTGCTTTTATTTGAAAATTTTGTAGTCAGGTATAGCTTTTATAATGAAATATTTCTGTCTTACTTTTATGAATTAAAAATGTCTCTTATTTCTGACAGTAAAAATATTTTAAAAGTTATTTTGTAGACCAGAATTTCCTATGCTTTTTGATGATAAATGTGAACTATTCTGAGTTATAAGTAAATAGAACAATCCCTAATATATACCATTGTTCAGATACACTGCATGAAGCAAAGGTTAAAGTTTATGTCATTCCTGTTTTTTTTTTTTTTTTGGGTACCCCACGAAGAAATACTTCTTGATGCTCTATATAAGCATGTTTAATAGAAATATAATGTGCACCCTATATATAATTTAAAAATTTTTGAAGGCTTATTTTTAAAGTTTTTTAAAAGATGGATTTAATTTATTAATATATTTTATGTAAATATATCTAAACATAAATATATATAATATATAAACATATCTAAACTATCTTTTCAGCATTATCAGTAGAACAATTAAATTAAAGTTACAATTTTGTGAAATACTAATCATTTTTGGCTTTTTAAAAATACATTTAACATGTACTATCTTAACTATTTTTGTGTTTAGTTCATTAGTATGAAAAAAATTTATATTGTTTTGCAACCATCACTATTATCTATCTCTTAGAATTCTTTTTATCTTATAAAACTGAAGCTCTATACCTGATAATCAATAATTCCCATTCTTTTCCTTCCCCAGCAATTACTATTTCTGTTTTCTTTTTCTATGATTTTGATTACAATTATTGAGTTATTTTATATTCTTTTTTTCTACTAAGTCTTTAAAATTTAATATATATTTTACATTTATGGCAGAACTCACTTTGGACTAACCATTTTTCAGGTGCTTATTAGTCACATTTGGCTTTTGGATGCTGTTTCAAGTAGTTATACTCTTATTGTATAATTTATACTGAATCTAAATATAATTGATCATTATGTGAATCAATTCTTTAATAATATTAATTATACTTTGTTAATTGTATTCTTATTTGTTATCTAGAACAATCGGCAGATTCCAATTTTGAAAATTTTTGAAATAGCTTGTCCCAATTTTTAAAAAATTGTATTCCCAGATTCCAAAATGTTGTCTATATAGTTGGTTAGACATCAGTAACCACATGACTGTATTTGAGAAAGTTGCTATCTAAAAAGTTGGTGGTTATAAGCTACAGCTATTTGAGTTTGGGGGAATATAGATTTCTTAAAGAGTAGGGTTGACATAGTTATCATGCTTGATGACTTGCTAGAGGGACTCTCTCTAGTGTAAAGTCTTAAGTAAGAGGGTAGATGAGAGTGACATAGCTTGGTTCATCTTGAATATCTAGTATGTTTAAATGAATTGCATTGATCATTGTCAAGGTTGACAGTCAGATGTGAGATAGCATTTAGGACATCCCTGCACTGAACAGATTTCTTTTCTGGGTTCAACTTCTTTTTTTTTTTTTTTTTTTAGTTGAAGGTAGACACAGTATCTTTATTTATTTATTTTATGTGGTGCTGAGACTTGAACCCAGTGCCTCACACATGCTAGGCAAGCACTCTGCAACTGAGCTTCAGCCCCAACCCATGGATTCAACTTTTGCTTTCATTGACCATCTCTGGCTTGGTACAATACCTGTGTTATATTGTCTTAAAAATCCACATCAAACCTCCATTTTTGCCTATGAACTGACTTGTAGAAGATTAAGGCTTCTGCTGAAAGTACTAGAAGTGCTAGGGAATTAAAAATCATTTTGAAGGTATTGTAGAGCTGCTGAGTCAGTTTAAGATTCAGGAGACAAGGAAGACAGACACATTCTGTACTGGGGTTTCTCCTGTGTTTTCTCTTAAGCTGTGTAGAGAAAAAGGATAAAAGCTGAGTAGGACATTAAAATATAAGCAAAAAGCAACTGCAGAAGTTGCATGGAGCTTTTTTTAAAAAATCTTTTTTTAGTTTGTGGATGGACAGAATACCTTTATTTTATTTATTTATTTTTCTATGATGCTGAAAATTGAGCCCAGTACCTCACACAGGTGAGATGAACGCTCCATCACTCAGCCCCAGCCCCAGCCCCAGCCCCAGCCCTGCATGGAGGTTTTGGTAGTTATTCTGGCTTAGGTTTACAGTTGGAATCTGTTGAAGGGCTGTATCATAAGAAAGAGGACAAAGCACAGGTAGGTCAATCTTTATTATAGTGTTAAAACTCAGTCTCAAGCAATCTCTGTTTCTGATTGGACTGAGTTGATCCATTGCTCTCCTACTTTGCCTGCCTGTTAGAAAATAATTAAATTCTCTTTGGAGGAAGGTAACGATGGCATCCAGAACCTCTACATTTTTTTCCCCATAGGCATTTCATAAAATCATTCACATTTAATGCTTGGCAGTCAATAAAAAATTGCTAGATATACAAGAGCAAGAGAAAAAAAAATCAAGAACAGGAACAGATCAAAGCATCAAAATAGTATTGATACAGATTGTACAGACTTGGGAGGTATAGATGGAGGCATTAAAACACAATAAGTAGTTATGAAAATACATGCTGAGATTGAGAATTTCACTAGAGAAGTGGAATCTATAGAAAAGAATTAAATGGAGGTTCTGAAACTGAAAAAAAATGTAGTAATTAAAATTTAGAACCCAGTAGATAGATTTAATTGCAGGTTAGACACAGTTGAAAGAGGAATAAAATAATAGATAAAATAATAAAATAAATAAAAATAAAAGATAAAATAATAGAAAATGTTCAGTAGAATGTATTTGTCCTTTTGTTGTTATGACCAAACCAAGCTAAGGCATGGAAGTTTTCCAATAGTTCGCCAAAGTCCATCTCCTTTTTAGAGCTTAGGAGTGAAAAGAGTCTTTATTATAATGTAATTGCAATTCTTGCTATTTAAATATTTGTGATTGTATATTTTTATTATAGTGTTTATTTTAAAAACTATAGTAAACATATAACATTGAGGTGGGAAAGTACAAAGTTATTACTACTTATAAATTTGTAACTTTATACACTTCATTCAGCTTCTGAGCAAACAAAAATTATTACATAACTAATCTTATGCAGAAGTCACCTGTTCAGCAAACTTGGCTATTTAAAATAGAGCCTTAGAATCAGAAAATAAGAAAAACACAGACAGAAATTAGGTAAACAGAGTAATGGTAAATCATGTATTTTAGCATAAAGGAGTTTATAAGGCCCTTACTTTTATAAAGAATAATGGTTATCGTTAATGGTGATCTGGTAAACCTGCTAATTGCAAGTCAGATAGTAAGTCAGAAAAGCAGTGATGGGTAAATAGTTGAAGAATTGGGTTTGGCAGCAAGTACCTTGTTTCATCATTGTAAGATTCCACAATGAATTTTATCATTGATTTGTGTACCTATAAGAAAGAAAAAATCCTTTTAATTACACTTTGACATCCTGTTAATTGTGATATACATCCTGATTTCAGAGATGTTATAATGTGGAGGATAAAGTCAATGGCAATCCTGTTTTTAAGTCTTAATTCTATTATTAGTTATTTGTCTGACTTGGACCAGATAACTTTGAGAATTTTTGCTAATATATGACAATGAGATAGTAAAATGTCAAAAGTTATTCTTTATCCTTCCCTCTTTACCTTTCCTAATCCCTAGTTATTTCTGAAGACATCTGCTGACTGGTTCCTATGTGATTGTGATTTGCAAGGATAGAACATAAAAATCGAAATAGTATTAATATTTTCATTGTTGAATTTTAGAAAGGACATTTTAAGAAAATTTCTAGGCCTTCTAAATTTCATTATTATGTTTGAATTATTTTAATTGTGTAGAATTCCTACTTTTGTTTTGATGTCAAACAAATATGGCATTAATTAGTAGATGCATCTTTTTACACAAAAGGTTGGACTTTGAGATATTTCATGAAGTAAAAAATTCCTCATTATATTCCTATTTTGAAGATTCCCAGTAAACCCAGAATGAAATTTTTTTTTCTTGAACAGTAAAATATTGTTAACTTTGCTTTTGTGTTCATTCTTTCAGGATTTTTCAAGCCACGTTCAATTGATAGGATGAAAAAGTTTAAGAGAAGGCTATCCCTCACTCTTCGAGGAAGCCAGACTATTGATGAATCATTATCTGAATTAGCTGAACAAATGACTATTGAAGAAAACAGCAGCAAGGATAATGGTAAATATTTGGGATGGAGGAGATGCTTTCCCCATTTAATTACTTCATAAACAGTGTCAGGTTACTGTCTAGATAAAGTCATAATAATGTCCTTTTATTTCTCTGTCTCATTCCCTGGTGTTTTAGGAAACAGAAGATTGTATAACTTTCTTGGGCTTGCTTACTGGAATATTCCACTTTCAATCCAACATTGTTATTCTGCCTGTCTCAAGCCATAATGAATTATTCCATCCCACATTTCTGTTTTTTACTAGTTCATAAATAAGAATATATTGCATAATATTATCTTAATTGTTAAATAACTATTTTTATATTAACATTTAAGTACTTTTGCTATTCCTGTAACCTGAATTAATACAGCTTAAAAATTTATAGAAGATTTGTGAATTTTGTGGTCTCATTAAAGTTTTATAACATTCTATATGCATATTGATTATCTTCTACATTATAAGGTTCATCATGAGTAAATTTTATTGTTTTTTAATTTTATGTTTACCACAGAATCTATCCATAGTATTGAGAACACATACAGCAGGTAGGCATATAATGTTTCATGCTTTGACAGTCCTTTTTACAATTCAAAGTACTAGTACACAGATTAAATAATAAAATAAAGAACTTGTTAAAGTAAATAAATTAAAATGTAAACTCAGTGGCATTTTTAGAACAAGGCTACAATTCGAATGAAAATAACCCTAAGAATGTTATAATTATCAGAAAGGAGCTTACACAAATGGCTACCAGTGTGTCATGATATGCAGACTCTCTGGCAAGCCTTCTTTCACTATGCAGAAATTCTGCTGTTTAGAGATTTGTGGCAGTGGGTAAAAACATGAACACCCTCACTCACCCTTCCCATTATACATGTAAATGCGTGTGTTGTGAGTGAGGGAAAGGTGTAGTGGAAAGGGCTCTGCATTTAAATTACAAGTCATGGGTTGGGATTTAATATACTGAAACACTTGGTTAACTCCAGGTAAGTCATTTATTCTACCAGGGCTTCAGATACCTTATTTCTTTTCCTCTGAAAGGTCACTATTTATTCAAAGATACCTATCTTATTGGCAGAGCCAGTACTTTACAACCTAGATTTCTTTGCTTCAAAGTCTATAACATTGTATCTGTTCTCCCAGATCTCCTAGGTTCTACTGAGACTTTCTTGATATCTATTTTTTGTTTTTAAAGTGGGACAGAAGAGTGGCTATTAGGAAATTTAAAATAATAACTGGGATATAGTTACATATAGGAGGAGAAAATTTTGCCTTTGGATCAAATCCCAAAATGTATTTTATAATCTATTTTTTTAAGACGATATCAGCTAGATACCTGAAGCAAAATCCTAATTTTCTTCAAGAAATCCATTGTATTCTTGGTATTAATTAAATCCAGTGTGTTTGGGGTTGTTTGTTTGTTTATTTATTTATTTGGTACCAGGGATTGACCCCCCAGGGGTGCTTCGTCACCACTGAGTAACATCTCTAGTCCTTTTAAAAATTTTCTCACAGGGTCTTGCTAAATTGCTTAGAACCTTGCTAAATTGCTGAAGTTACCTTTAAACTTGTGATCCTCCTACCTCAGCCTCCTGAGCCACTGGGGTTACAGGTGTGCATCACCATTCTCAGCTCATTTTTATGATAGAAGAGTCTTGCCATGATGTTTGCCAGTGATATTTAGGAATAAAATAAGCACAGTATGCATCTTTGTGTTTCTGGGACATATTTATGGGTGGGGGAAGAGTAGTATTAGGTATTGAACCCAGGGCTATTCTACCATTGACTGTATACCCAACCCTTTTTACTTTTTATTTTGAAATAGTCTTGGTAAATTGCTGGCCTTGGATTGGTGATCCTCCTACTTCAATTGCCCAGGTAGTAAGGATTATAAACATGAGCCACTGCACCTGACTAGGGCACTGGTTTGTTTGTTTGTTTGGACTAATTGCATATTTTCTGAAACATTTTAGTATCATTTATTAAAACATATTTAGTTGTAACCTGGTGAAATGTTTAAAATATTTAATTGTTTTAAAGTATTATATATTGTTTCCCTTATTAAAATTCATTCTTACAGTAGTAACCTTGACAGTTAATAAAGAAGAAAAAAATAGAAACTCTGTTGAATTTCTTCTTGACCAGACTTACTTGAAGGCATCTTAATACACATTGTAAAGATTACTGGTAGCTTGGGTTGCAGAGATTACAGGTATAATGGACTACCACAGTCTGATATTGCTTATTCCCTTGCTTTCACCAAAAACTTTGAAAGAAATCCTACATCTTGCCTGATAATTGCTTCCATCACATTCTTTTCTTATGGAGTTTAGGTTTGTTTTTGTTGTTAGCATAAAAAATTATTTTACACTAAACAGAAGTGTAGAATATATTTTTTAAACTACTTGCAAGAATAGAGAATTCTGAGCACATAATTTTTTAAAATGTTTAATTTTTTAAAAATTGTCAAAAATGAATTCATATCATTTTATCAAAAAATTAAATATAAAATTATTATATGAACCAGCAGTTCTGTTCTAAGCTTATACTCAAAATGTTGAAACAGGTTTTCAAAGTCTTGTTCACATTCTTTGCCATTTATAACTAATTTTTTTTTTTTTTTTTTGCTCCAGGGCTTGAACCCAGGTGTGCTTAACCACTGAGCCATATCCCTAGTTCTTTTTTATATTTTATTTAAGACAGGGTCTCCTGGAGTTACTTAGAGCCTCGATAAGTTGCTGTAGCTAGCTTTGAATTTGTGATCCTCTTGCCTCAGCCTCCAGAGCTGCTGGGATTACAGCCATGCGCCACTGTGCCTGGCCTAAGTAATTTTTAAGTCTTATATTTTAGGAACATTTCTGCTTGGTAATAGGCTTGTGATTATTTAAAGATTCTTTTTTAAAAATATTTTTTAATTGTTAATTGACCTTTATTTCATCCATTTATTCATATGTGGTGCTGAAAATTGAACCACATGCTAGGCAAGTGCTCTACCACTAGGCCACAACCCCAGCCCTATTTAAAGATTCTTTATATTAAAAATCCCAAATTTGGGGCAGTAATTTTAGAGTCCTTGTATTGATGATATTAAATACTTTTGTTTAATTCATTAATTGACACACCTTTTTAGATGTCTAGCAATAGGGATATAAATTCATTTAGCCCAGGATTACATCTTCCATATTCTATAGCATGCTTAAACATAAGGCACATACTAGGTAGTTAATACATGGAGGATTGGAATATAAACAATCTTGAGATATGTTGAAATCAGCAAATGGATAAAAATGGTTATAGTAGTTTTATGATTATTAACCAATTTTTATTAATGAAAAAAGGATAGGTAAGTTATTAGAACAATTTAAAATATTAAATATTTATGTAAATAGTTTTTCATAGAAATTATTTTAACTCTACTGCTTTGTGTGTATAATCATAGAAGTGAGGTTAAATGTAATCTTTTGGGGCTGGGGTTGTGGCTCAGTGGTAGAGCACTTGCTTTGCACACGTGAGGCACTTTGTTAGATCCTCAGCACCACATAAAATAAATAAATAAGTAAAACAAAGATATTGTGTCCATGTTCAACTAAAAATAAAAAGTAAAAAAAAAAGGTAATGATTTCTGTTACAATTCTTGTTTTCTGCTTTGCTTTCTCAATCCTTCTCATGTGATCCTGAATCTTGGGCTGATGATGGAATGATTTTCAAATACTGTGAACCACAGAGCCTATAGTGAAGAATGGCAGGCCTCCAACGTCTCACAGTATGCATTCCTTCCTCCACCAGTACACGGGGTCTTTCAAGAAACCCCCATTGCGGAGACCCCACAGTGTTATTGGAGGAAGCCTTGGCTCCTTCATGGCAATGCCCAGAAATGGAAGCAGATTAGGTAATTTTGTTATTTATCTATTATATCTAACTTTCTGATTGTAGAACATGTATGTTTTTTAGGTTTTAGACAGCCAGCCTTTATTATCTAATTTCTCTTTGCCAGTTAAAAAACAAATTAAATGTAGGAAGGACAGCAGAAAAAGGGAAGGTTCTAGAAAGGGTATTGTTTACACTACAAAGAAGTAATATTTGAACACCTGTCCATCAGGAAGTAAACAAGTCCCATAAAAAGGAGATACAAAGTTTCAAAATGAATGGCAGTTTAGGATGGTGCTTAATCATACCTCAGTAACTCTTGAAATAATCACCATAGACTTTTACAATAATGAAATAATCACTTAAGTTGTTACTCTTTTATTACTATGTCCTTTTAAATATCCAAGAAAAATATATATATGAAAGTTTATGTTTATTTTATGTCTACTTCCTTGATCTTTTTTGGTGGTGTCCTTTTTAAATTCATGTTGGATTTGATTTTAAAAATCATTTTAAACATAACGATTTTAAAAAATATATTTTTGGGGTACCAGGAATTGAACTCAGGGGCACTTAACCACTGAGCCACATCCCCAGCCTTATTTTGCATTTTATTTAGAGACAGGGTCTCACTGAGTTGCTTAGTGCCTCAATTTTGCTAAGGCTGGCTTTGAACTCGCAATTCTCCTGCCTCAGCCTCCTGAGTCACTAGGATTACAGGTGTGCAGCCATTGCACCTGCCTAAACATAACATCTTATTGTTTTATAAGATAATTATATTTACTGAAGTTCAAGTTATGCTTGCTTTATTTCTTGTCATGGCAGATTATTTCCTAAAGTTTTTCATGAATTTTGGGAATATAAACTAATCTACAGTTTTTATCTATGGGTAATGTGTGTAGCCTTTATCTGTATAGGTGTAACCCTACAGAGTTGTGTGCTGCAATCAGCTCACACTGGTTCATGAGAGATGATTCTTAAATTTTTAGCAATTTTGCCTGTTAAACGTGGCTCTTATTAATTGTCAATTATATAAGCAATTAAGGTAAATTTAAAAACAAAGTAATGAATACTCAAAAGTCATTAATTTCTAATTATTCTGCCACTTTTTACTATTATCTATGTTGTAAGAGTTACTTCTATTTTAGCTTAAAATCAAAATACTATGTAATGGTGATTTCTCCCCATTGTTACACATTCAGTGTCATGTTGACAGCTTGAAGTCTGCTTTAAAGAATTGTTTGCCCCAGGGAATCAGAAAACACTACAGGTTAGGGCTTAGCTTATTGTTTGTTTGTTGATTGTCTAAATCAGGTGCTTGTTTGTATGTTTTTTAAGTTTTGTGGACTGTAGTCTCTGTTGCATATTCTTTTTCTTTGATTAGTAACCTTTAAAAATGCAACAAAACAAATAAAAACCAAAAAAAATTTTAGTTCAGGAACCATACAGAAACATCCATTCTTATTCTATACTCTTGGTCTAGATTTAAGAAAGTGATGTTGAAAATGTTAGCAATGCAGATGAAATTTAAGTTTATTGTATCTGTAGCTGTTGATAAGTGAATAGAGTGAATAGCACAAAAATTGAGCAAGTAAAAATTATTCTCAAAAATTATTACCTGATTCAGCAAAGAAATTTCTTATCCCACTGACAAATTAGTATAGTTCTGACGTAAACCTTCATTGTTTTATTTTTGTCTTGATGGAATCAAAAATACCCACCAGCAATTGTGTTTGAATTATACTTGTTTGCTATTGCTGTGCTTTCTTGATTGAGTCAGATAGTTTTTATTCATAATATGAGATTATGAAACTTTTCTTTGTAGTTTTTTCACAAGAGTTGAGTGTTTCTGTGAGGTCAAATGCAGCTTAGATACCCAGGGCTTCACATTTTTATCCCAGTGTGCACATAAACTCAAGCACTTTCTTACCAGTCTCAGCAGCCCCTACCAAGAAAGTGACAGTTTATGCTTGAGAATTTTTGACTTTTATTTCTCTCTTTTTAAAATTTGTTTCCTGGGTATTACCTATACATTCTTGCAAACCCAGCTATACATATTTAAGCATTATATTTTGGTTTACGTTTCCTTGAGGAAGGAAAGTTTTCAAATTTTTCTGGAAATAGAAGGTATGGTTAAATTCTTTAACATTTATTAAGTGTAGCAGTAAAGAATTATGACCTTAGATGTGTCTGGTATCAAATTTTAAGCAATTAGGAATCAATCACCAATACATTGATTTTTTTGCTGCCAAGTTAATTTTTGTTCAGATCTCAACATAAAATTTCTTCAGAATCCCCCCCTTTTTTTTAAAGAGAGAGAGAAAGAGAATTTTTTTTTAAATATTTATTTTTTAGTTTTCGGCGAACACAACATCTTTGTTTGTATGTGGTGCTGAGGATCGAACCCGGGCCGCACGCATGCCAGGCGAGCGCGATACCACTTGAGCCACATCCCCATCCCCCAGAATCCCTTTGTAATAGAAGTATCTTCCATTATCATTTGTAACTGCTTATGAATATGAATTGGAATTTTCTTAATATTGAGAGTTACCAAGACAAAAATACAGAAATAAACTAAAATCTAATATTAATTTGGTGTGAAACCGTTGTTCCATTTTTTAAAGTCCTCTTTTTAAGTAACTATTATTCATTAAAAGTTTAAATGTGTATTTTCAGTGTGTAATTGTTATTCAGCTCTTGATAATGACTTGAATGCTAACTCTTTCATAAATTTTTTATAATCTGTGAGTGTAAAAGGATTTCTTAGTACTTACAATTTGAAGACATTTGAGTTAATGTTTTGATGTCTTAACTGCACACCTATGTATCTTACTGTAAAAGACCTTAATGCTCTGATTTTTGTATGTTGGTTGTCTATATTTGAGCAGTAATGATAATTAATTATATAGTAGGATAAAATATCTTCTTTAAGGTAAATATTGTCTCATTTTCTGATGTAGATATTGTTCATGAAAATCTAAAAATGGGATCAGATGGTGAGAGTGACCAAGCTTCTGGAACATCATCTGATGAAGTCCAGTCACCTACAGGTGTTTGTCTCAGAAATCGTATACATAGACGCATCTCCATGGAGGTAACAATTTAAAAATATATAAGTGTACCTTTGTATATGTTTTTGTGTATATAAATAAACACATGTTTATCAAGCACATAAATGCCCATTTGAAAATTTTCATGAAGATAAATGACACCTCTAAGAAATATTTCTTTATATTAATGAATTGTATTCCGAATATTTCCACAGACACCATTTCCCCCCTTGCTTTATAAGTATCAGTATCATTTCCTCTGTCATTCATTACACCTACCAAATCCCTATAGTATATGTAAATTATTTCTCCGTATATAAGTTATGCAATCCATTTCCCTTTGTTTATCAGTTATAACTTTAAAGACAGAAGTTATGACTTACCATTTCAGTATGTAGGAAAAGAAGAAGTGAAATTATCACTATTTGCTGATGATACCTAGAAGACCCAAAACATTCCACCAGAAAACTTCTAGAACTAATAAATGAATTTAGCAGAGGAACAGGATATAAAATCAACACCCATAAATCAAAAGCATTTCTGTACATCAGTGACAAATCCTCAGAAAGAGAAACTAGGAAAACCACCCCATTTACAATAGCCTCAAAAAAAAAAAAAAAAAAAAACTTGGAATCAATGAAAGAAGTGAAAGACTGTACAGTGAAAAACTACAGAACACCAAAGAAAGAAATTAAAGAAGACCTTAGAAGATGGAAATATCTCCCTTGTTCTTGGATAGGCAGAATTAATATTGTCAAAATGATCATACTGCCAAAAGCACTATACAGATTCAATGCAATTCCAATCCAAATCCCAATGACATGCCTCATAGAAATAGAGAAAGCAATCATGAAATTCATCTGGAAAAATAAGAGACCCAGAATAGCCAATGGCATTATTATAGCAGACCTTAAATTATACTACAGCGCAATAATAACAAAACCAGCATGGTATTGGCACCAAATTAGACCTGTAGACCAATAGAGCACAAAGAGACAAACCCACCGGATTACAGTTATCTCATATTAGACAAAGGCACCAAAAACATATTGGAGAAAAGATAGCTTCTTCAACAAATGGTGCTGGGAAAACTGGAAATCCATATGCAACAAAATGAAATTAAACCTCTGTCTCTCATCATGCACAAAACTTAAGGACCTAGGAATTAAACCAGAGACCTTGTGCCTAATAGAAGGAAAAGTAGGCCCAAATCTCCTTCATGTCAGATTAGGCCTTGACTTCCTTAATAAGACTCCTATAGTATAAGAATTAAAACCAAGAATAAATGAGATGGATTCAAACTAAGAAGTTTTTCCTCAGCAAAAGAAACAATCAGTGAGGTGACTAGAGAGACTACAGAATGGGAGCAAATTTTTACCACACTTACATCAGATAGAGCACTAATCTCTAGGATATATAAAGCACTCAAAAATACAAATAACCTAATCAATAAATGGGCCAAGGAACTGAACAGACACTTCTCAGAAGAGGATATACAATCAGTCAACAAATATATGGGAAAATGTTATATATATATAGTTTAATTCATTTTTTCAATTTTTTTTTGTTTTTGATGGACCTTTATTTCTTTATATGCAATACTGAGAATTGAACCCAGTGCCTCACACATGCTAGGCAAGTGCTCTACCACTGAGCCACAACCTCAACCCAAGTTTAATTTATTTTAGTATCTAGAAAAATTTATTTCTGTATTCCTCCCCCTTGAACATATATACACATGATCTATTTCTGATCTATCATGGGTCAACTGATGATTTCAAACTTACAGTGGTGAAAAATCAATACACATTCAGTAGAACCCATACTTCAGACTTTGAATTTTGATTTTTTTCCCCTGGCTAGCAATATGCAATATAATACTATTTTGTGATACAGTATCACAGCTCCCAGTTAGCCATGCAGTCACAGGATTAAACTATTATACTCTACAGTGTTCTGTGTTGCTAAACTGTGATGTTCAGTGAATTAGGTATGTTTAAATGCATTTCCAACTTAATGGTATTTTCAATATAGAATTGGTTTATCAGAATAACCCCATGTTAAGTTGAAGAGTATCTGTGCTTTTATTCAAGAATATTTTTGGATTTTTGTTTATTTCTCTAGATAGAGTCTTAGGCATTTTGTTTTGTTGCAATTTTAGGCATTTTGTTTTGTTGCAAAGATAATCTTGGGATTTGTTTTGGGTAATATAAAATATTAAAATTAGTATGGTGAAAATCAGTATTGTTTCATTGTTTAGTTTTACCATTTGAAATATAATACATTTAAGTCTTTTATTTCTCAGTAAATATTTATACAGTTCCTTTGTATATCTTTTTGTTTTTCATTATTTTATTATAAAAGGGTTTACAATAAATTCTTTTCATAGAATTTATATTTCTTGATGTGATGATAGAGGCAAGTTTTTCTTTGAAGTTAATCTCAGTTCACATTTTATAGTTAAATGAAATAGAAAGCCTTTTACTTCTATTAACAGCAATAAGAAAACATTTTAATTTTCTTTTCATGTTTATGTAAAATCATAATATCTACTTATTTAATTATTTAAATTGATCATATGTTGTGATATCTGCCTATTCCTATTTTATGGAATAATAATTTCAAAGTAAATCCAAGATAAATTTACTAATGAAATGACTTCAAAATTTGTCCATTCTGTTTTAAATCATTTCTGTAAAACTGCATTGTGCACCTTTGCTTATAACAGTAATAATTTTGCCTTCAATATATATAATTAATTTAGATAACTTAAACTTTAGCTGATTATTGCTTAAAAATAATATAGTAAAGCCCATGAATCACAAGTCAAATGCCCTAGGTTTTTGATTACCTACTTTTTTTTCCTTTTTATAGGATTTAAATAAACGGTTATCCCTACCTGCAGATATCAGAATACCTGATGGATATCTGGAAAAGTTTCAGATCAACAGTCCACCATTTGATCAACCAATGAGCCGAAGATCTCGTAGAGCTTCCTTGGTAAGGTTTTGGTCTCCTATACCTATACAAGCAGATCTGCTTTTTCTGTTCTCTGAATGTAAACACTTTAGTTTTTTCTTTTGATAGTTATGGGAATTGAACCCAGGAATTTGCACATGCTAGGCAGCTCCATCAATGAGCTAAAATCCCATCCCTTAACTTAAATTTTACATATAACATTTAAATATCTAAATTTTATTATATTGCTTTCTGGGTTTTATTATTTTCCATTCCTAAGGGTTAATTGGAACCCTTAACATGAATGCATATTGAGATATGATTTAAGCTATGTTATATTTTATTTTTGGTAAATTTTATTCATACTTGCTAGATATACAGAATACATACTACATATATATCTTCTTAGATTTACTATACTAGGTACAATAAACATATATTAGATTATCCAGTGAAATACTCAAAGCATCACCTACAAGTCAATGAATATTTGCAATATAAACATACTTGTATATAAGTAGTACCCATTGAATAAAATTACCAGAAACCCCCTTCTATTATATTTCTTTTCTTTTAATACCCCTTAATTATAACCATAATCTCTGCCTTTTAATACCAAAGATTAGTTTTATCCACATATGTCACACTGTTTTGATCATATTATCTTTGTAAGTATGTTTTAATACCTGGAACTTTCTTATTCTTATGTACACATTCTTAATTATTTTTAAAATGCTTAATAATTAATTTCTGATTATTCTTTTTTAAACCACTGAACCTTGCATAATTGTATAGAAGAATACTAAAATAAATTTTACATAAACATGGAAATATATATTTATACAGTTAAAATATATATAATATAATATGTATTTATACGAACACAATGTATGAAAGAATATAGTGTGCATTTTTGGGGTTAGTTCCTTTTGCTGTATTAAGTTTGTGAGTTTTATCTATGTTGTTGCATATAATTATAGTTAATTTGTTTTTGTTGCATGGTGTTTTACTGTATAAGTATGTGTGTGTATATGTATATATATATATACATATACACACACATATATATACACACACACACATACACATAAGTGTATTATACTTTTTCCATTCTGTTGATGGGTATTTTAATTTTATTCAGGTTTTTTTTTTTTACTATTATCCAATAGTGCTGTCACCGTTCTTGTGCATTGTTTTTTTGGTTAACATAATAAGCCCTTCATACCTAGGAGGGGTATTATTAGATCATATATATCTATATTCAGCCTTCCTAGAAAACATCAAGACAGTTTTCTAAAGTGGTTGTACTAATTTATACTTCCATCATCAATGTATGATAATTCTGATTGCTCTTGCCAATTTTGGAGGCTGTCTTTTTCTTTTTTAATTTTAACTTTTCTGATAAATAGTGGTCTCTCATTTTTATTTTGCATTTCATTGACTGAGTTGAACACTTTTAAATATATTTCTTGGTCATTTAAGTATCCTCTTTTTTAGATTAATTGCCCAAGTCTATTGTCTGTCTTCTGGTTTTTCTACCCTTTCCTTACTGATTTATAGGAATTGTTTACATTCTACATAAAGGAACTTTGTCAGCTTTATGTCTTATAACATCTTCTAGTACGTAGCAGTTGTCCCAGCACTTGTTATTGAAAGGACAGCTTTTCCTGTTGTACTTTCATCTTTGACATAAATTCAGGTGATTGCATATTATATCTTTTGGATGACTAGAATTTTCTACTAGGGATACATATAGTGTCGTAAAGAATAAAATGGGCAGCAAGTAAATTGTCTGCAAATCATGAGTCTTCAGAGGAGGAAGTCCTTGAGATGGCCCTAGAAAGATGGGTAGGAATTTGTCAAGTTGAAATGAGCCTGTGAACAAAGAGCATTCTAAGCAGAGGAAATTTCATGTACTAAACCTAGAGATAGGAATATATATGTTATGTGAGGGAAATTTTAATGGATATGAAGAATCAATATGTAATAATTTATTTTAAAAATAGAACTTGAAAGAATAGGATGATCCAGATTATAAAAAGCATTAGATGTCAGGTTGAGGAGTCTGAACTTCATCCCATGTAATCAAAAGTGTTTATTTAAACAAGGGCTGACACGATCACATTTTTGTTTCAAATAATAGCTTCAGGAAAAGTAGAAACAGTGAACTAGATGGAGAGACAGACAAGATGGAGATGAATTAGGAATTTGTTCAAAATTAGGGATGATGTAGCAGTCATATGGAAATAGAAAGTAGAACACTGACCCTAGGGATCATGTAGAGAGAAAATAGACAGGTTCTGGTACTCAGTTAACTTTGTGTCTGAGGGATAACAATTGATGATGACTTCTGAGTTTCTCACAGCTGTTTCATCTCCTTTCCATATATCATGGATTTTTTTTATTCACATAAGCTTATGTTTTGATATTCTAAAGAATAAAATTACTTTATTCTTTTATACACTCTGAGCACATTGATAAAGTATAACCAACTTGATTTTGATATATGTCAGTGATGATCGTAATTTTGCACAGCACTCCTTAAAACATTTTAAAAGATACTTTTGCCACTTTATTTTCTGGTCAGATGTCTTCTTTGGCTATCAATTTTTATAAAAGATTTGTACTTGGGATAAGTTTTGAGGTTATGTTTGTTCTGATTTGGAGTGAAAGTATGATTTAAAACCATGCAATTCCTTTTTTGCCAGTGTGTGGCGGGGAGGGGGGAGGGATCAAACCCAGGGTCTCCAGCATACTAGGCTCTACCAATGAGCTACATTCCCAACCCTTACCAAGCAGTTCTTGAAACTGTCATTTAAAAAGAGTTGTCTTTTGTAGTTTACATGAAATTAAACAGTGCCCTCTAATGAATATTAAGTGATTGGAGTTTTTGTTATTGCCACCTATTCCTACCCACTTACCATGTTTTTGATTTTGAATTTTGGCTTATAAATTTCAGATTAATCATGCCACAGCTGTATTTTGTTTCTATCCATGCATCCCTTTCATTACAATCTACCTTACTAAGCAAATCGTTTTTGATATATATTTGAAAATTATTCTTCAAAATGAAAAATCTTTACCTTGTGTTGATACTGGAAGGGGCAGACGAGAGGCATATGAAAGTTAGGGGTAATGGAAAGCAGGTGGGAAAAAGAAAATTATTTTTCATAACAGTTAGAATTCAAGTTTACATAGGTGCTGTATTCATTATGTATCCAAAAACTAGATTTTTTTTTTTTTTTCCCTCAGTGAGGTCTCTTATTTATAGAATTCTGAACCTCAGGGGGGTTTATGTATGAAGAAGAAGGGTGAGGTTAGGAATGGATGAAAAGCAGTTGGAGAAAAAAAATATTCTTCACATGTGTTAGGAGTTTACATTTCCATGGATAATATACCCTTTTTCTTAGGTAGAAATTAAGAAAATTAGTTATAGAATTCTTTTTTGCTGGAAGGAGTAATAGAGAAGGGTCAGTTAGATCTACTATAAATTCATGATCATTTACTTTAAGTGGACCCTCAGTTTTGCCTTTCACTTTGTCTTTCTTTGATTAAGTCTTTTCACTCTAAGCAAGGAGCTGATCTAGTTTTAGATTCACAGAGAAATTACAAAGATAATACAGTGATTTATACCACATACCCAGTTACTCCTATTATTAACAATGTTCCTTTAATTCATTTTTTACAACTAAGGAACCAATATTGGTACATTACTATTTACTAAACTCCACATTTTATTCAAATTTCACTAGTTTTTTACTACCATCCTTTTTCTGTCCAAAGATTACATCCAAGATACCATGTTAATTTAGTAATCATATCTCATATTAAAGATAACTGGTTACTGAATTGGGAAATGCTATTTAATAGTTATTTATGGTTGGTAAGAAATGAAGTATTAACACAGTTAAATAAATATTAGACTAATGGGACTCTTATATGCTGATAGTCAGAATTCATCAGAGTTTTGTTGCATTTACAATAATGGTGTACCCAGTAGAAGTTTTATGAGACTTATAAGTGTAACAACAGTAGAATGAAAGTCTATATATGAAAATTTGTGTCATTATATTAAAATTATAGATTAGGTACATTTTAAATGTTTATCTTCCCACTGTGTGGATTCCTCATTCCTAGCTCAGCAGTATAGATTACATGTATTCATTTCTTATTTCTAAGAGCAAATGAGAAAATAGGGCATCAAGTCCTGATATCTCACAAAATAATAAATGCATCATATGGTGTGAAAGTGAGGTTCACTTCCACACACAGTTTACCTTTGACAGTTAAGTACAGAATTGGCAAGTATCATGATGCTGATAAATTTTGTAAGAAAAAAATGACCAAATAGAACTGAGGTTTTCAGTCTCTTATCTGGCCCCACATATCAAAGAGTAAAACCCATTGCTGTCAGATACAACAATTTAATAATTCTCACAGGGAGGGAAGTGGGTGTTTGGAAAAAAACCTCCTGCTGTTCCCAGTGTTTTTCAATACATACTCTATTTTAACATGGCCTCTGTAGAACCTCAGCATATACTTCACTTGTTCTAAAGCTAAATTAGAACTGCATCTCTAGCATATTAATACATCTGTATTACTGTGGTGCATGAATTATGTTGTTAGAAACAAACACCACTAGAAATCTCTCATTACACTTGATACTGCTTACAAATTACACTGAATTATAGGAAGACCTATTATAAGTTGTAATTTATTTTATTTATGTATATTGTTAGTGTTTGTGTGCTTTTGCTATAAGAGCCATCTCATTAGGAATTCGCTTTGGACTGCCAAAAAGTGAAGTATTTTCTTAGAACAATGAAGTATCAGAAAAATGATCTTCTTCTGTCTGGAAAGCAGAATTAAGGGTGTTTTCAATATTATATTAAAATATAGAGCTTATTTTACCATTTTTTAGTTATTATTTCTGTTTAAAGGTGCAACTCAAGTGAACTCATGAAAGTGGGAATCATCTGTCTTCTTCACTGTATGCTCAGCACCTAACATTGTGCTTGGTAAATGAATAAATGAGCTTTGTCCTCTGTCCCCTGAATAATTTCTGTAGGAGAGCATGTCAACAAGCTAGTCATTATATCTATTGTTAATCTTGTCATGTTCAGCAGATAAAAATGCAAGCAAATTTTTCTAAAAATTCCATTTAAAAATTCAGTAATTATAATAATTACTATTTAGATATTATTAAAATGAGGGGAGGAAATTAGGATATATTTTACTTTTTGCATTAGGATCTGATAGTTCACTAATATAACTGCCTTTTGTTTGAATTCTCTGCCTGCCTGCCTGCCTGCCTGCATGGATGGAATTCAGTAGTGCTATTTGTATTATAGACAGATTATTCAAATTTAACTTCATAATTATTGTATGGTATTTATGTTCTTTTTTAGATATATACTTTTGTTTTCAATTGACACACAATTTTACATATTTATGGTATATTGACATTTCAATACACGTATAAATTGTGATGATCAGATGAGAGTAATTGGTATATCTCTCACCTTAAATATTCATTATTTCTCTTGTGTTGGGCACATTCAGAATTCTCTCTACTAGCTGAAATACACAGTTAATTAATGTTAACTAGTTACTTTTGTTTTTAAAAAACAGATTTTTTAGCATATTCTAATGTCATTAAATTTTATTCTCTGAGGAGTGCTGTAGTCTTAAATTTTTCATGTATCCTTTATAAGTTATTCCTTACATTATATATATATATATAAAACCTCTAAGGCATTTTCATCTTTAAAACCATTAATTTATAGTTAGTACACTATGTAATCTTTAAAGCAAACTTCATTGTTTTTGTCATGGTCACACTAGACCAAAGTGTATTTCATGTTAAGGGCTTACTAATATTCATTTAATATAAAGGAATGAATAAGAAAATTTCCCTACTACTGAAAAGAAAAAGTTTCTAGTTTACAGTCATATCTTCTCATATACTTCTCATTTTTATAGACAACGACTATATATATATATATATTTCCACCCCCCCCCAAGGATACTCATTGTTTTGTTCATAGTGGCATATGTTTGTTCTCAATATAGTGCCCCCCCCAAGTAAATGATGACACAAGACTTAAAATTCAAGGGGAAAGTGTAGTAGTTCCATATTTGTGAATTTAAACATCTGAATTCCAAATATAGGTATAAGAAAATAATGACATTCTATTATGGTTTTTGTTAACCTTGGTAATTAGCAGTTTTATATAAAGTGAAAAATTATTGGAATCAGGCTGTCATATACCAGAATGGGCTATTAGCCACATTTTCCATACTGAACTACAAAACTTCATTTGTTTCTGGAAAGTGTTGTATCTTGTAGTTTTACCTCATTATTCTGCATAGTTATTGGCAGTAGAAAGCAAAAACTTAGTAAATACTGAGTTACATAAAAAACAGTACCTGGGTAGGTAGTATATGATGGTTCTAAAGCTTCATTTTTCTAATTTAATGTTTTTCATGAAAAACATAGATAGATAGATAGATAGATAGACAGACAGACAGACAGACAGAAAAAAAGGTTTAAAAAAAGGCAAAAAGAAGCAGTTCTTTAGTCATTGTAACAAAAGGATAAAAACAATTCTTTTGAGGGACCTCTTCTACTTTTGGCCATTCAACTTTTGAACAGTTTAACCTTTTGTCTGAAGTGATAAGTGATGCCAGGTCTAATCATTTAGTATCATTTTTAATTTATTTGAAAGCTCCAGAAAAATCGCATATTTGATTCTCTAGGGTTTGAGTATAATGTAATATTTAATGATACTAATATAATTTGTATACCTGTGAAAACTGAAGTTATACATTATTTCCTTTCACTAGCTTTTTATTTAAGGACATTAGCATCATCTAAGAAGTGAATTTTTCTTTAGATTGTTATTGTCTTTTCTGCTATTGCAAAGGGATTCTAGAAAACAATTTAAAGGAAATTCTTATTCTTGGCTACCATTTACTTTTTTAAAAAAAAAATTCTGGTCTCTTAGTCCCTAATTTTCTACATATATATTGTTTTTCCAAATCTTTGGTATTAAGGTTGCTTATTTTGTTTTAAAATATGTATTGGATATATTGGGTTTCCATGACACATTTGGGTATATTCCATCTACCTCGTTTATTGACTCCACGCAAAAAAGCACAAGTGAGTTTAAGGTTTAAAAGCAAGGGTTTGAGAACTCACTTTTAAAGCTGTTGTGGGGATTGAGACTTATGTTGCTGCTTTTGTGTTTGCATTTTTTCTTGATCCATAGTAGAATGTAATTTTCTGTTTTCTTTTTCATTGCATTTTGATTGGAGAACCTGAAACAAATAGCATCTGTTGTTTTCCAAGTCTCCATAGGAATTCAAAGATTGGTTGGAAAATTATTATGTGATTTTGTTAAAAGGAAAATCAAATCATATTTTTTAAATAAGATTCTTTGGTATCTTAAAATTTAAGTCTGTGGTATTTTAAAATCTGGGGTCTTGGGCTGGAGTTGTGGCTCAGTGGTGGAACACTTCCCTGGCATATGTGAGGCCCTAGGTTCAATCCTTAGCATAGCATATAAATAAGTAAATACATACATATTGACAACTAAAAATATTTAAAAAGAAAATTTGGGGTCTTAAAATAGAACAAAATGTTCACAGACCATTATACAATCCATACATAAGTTTAATTATGAATATTGATGCTTTAGATCCTTTCAGCATTTCAACATCAAATATATTTTGAAACTTGATAGATCTCCAACAGTTTGAATGTAACCAACCTTTTCTATTCTTAGACATTTTATATTTGGAGAGTTTTAGAAGTTAAGGGAAGAAATGAACTACAATTTTAAGAATAAATACTTAATTTATAATTGTTTTGCTTTCAGTCAGAAATTGGGTTTGGGAAAATGGAAACGTACATCAAATTGGAAAAGCTTGGAGAGGTAAGTTAATTCTTATTTTAGAAATGCAAGACTTCCTTTTTCATCCCCAAAGTCCTTTATTAGTGTATGGTTTCACCAACCTAGAAAACTGTGAATATGATTTTATAAAAGATTGTATCTTGCTTTGAAAAGGTAACCGAAAATTAGGAGGAATAAAACCCTAAATACTTGAAAGTATCCTGTCAGTTTGAGAGGAAATGAGCACTTTTTTTTTTTTAAGTTGTAGTTGGACACAATACCTTTATTTATTTATTTTTATGTTATGCTGAGGATCGAACCCAGGGCCTTGCACATGCAAGGTGAGCGCTCTACTGCTGAGCTAAATGAGGATTTTTAATAGGCTTAAAATCTTTTATTGAAACACAAAGTATTGTGCTTTCTTGGTAACAAAATGGGCATCTATCTGTTAGCCTCCTGGAAGTCTCCTGTCCGTACTGTTGTGGGAAATTGCATGAGTTCAAATTTCTGAAAAATAACTTTAGAAATAAAAACATTTCATTGAAGGATAAGGAAGTCTTAAAAATGTAGTTTTCTTGAACTTGTCACTACCTGTAATGCTGATTTAGAAACATTCTATCTTCCATAGTAAGAAAGGGCAAGAAAGTAATAAATAAATAAATAGTGAGAAACAATAAAGAAGTAATAAATAATAAATAGCAAAGAAGAAAATAATGGACTTAGTTGATAGGGAAGCTTCTTTTCTTTTTTAAAAGGAGAGTTAATGTGCTAATGTGCAAAAATTTTGAAAAGTCTGGAAACATGGGTAAAACTTTTTTTATTTAACAGTATAATTATATTTTCATTTAATGTGCTCAGTGTCCCTCAGTTTTAATATACCATTAGAGGTAAAGCATCTTTGATTTTAAAACTGTTGATCCAAATATTAATTTGAAATAAAGTATAAAAAGTGAATTAAATTTCTATATTTTTATACTTTTGAGACACTTTGTAAAAGGTGTTATAAAATCACGGAAGCTGTGTGTATATATGGAACTGAAAGTTGTCTTTGCTATAAGAAAAACTAATATTGGACATTGTGGAGTTTTCTTTGCAAGATGGAATTCAACATGCTTAAATTTCAGAAATTCAGTTAATTTTTATTATCAGTTATTTTATAATTTTTTTATTGTTAGAATCTTAGGATACTCTTCTTGTTCTTCAAAAATATGTTTTATAGGGTACATATGCAACAGTATATAAAGGAAGAAGTAAACTGACAGAGAATTTGGTGGCATTAAAAGAGATCCGTTTGGAACATGAAGAAGGTGCACCCTGTACGGCTATAAGAGAAGGTATTTTTATATAAAACATTTTTAAACCAAAGTTGTATAAGAGTATATTTTTAATGAATAAAAGCAGATATCAAAATAATAGGTGACTGGAAAATATAATCAGACCATTAAAAAGTTATTTCTAAAACTAACATGTTCAGTAGAAAGAAATTAATTTTATTATTATATAATGAAATACTATGAAGTCATTAAAAGCATTGATATAGATAAATACCTGATAGGGAAATTTTACATAATGGTACAAGGGGAACGTGGTAACTAAATTAGCTGCATATATTAAATATAAGAAATAAATATACTGTATACATGTCATGATACCATTATATTTAAAAAGTGAATTTTTCAAAATTTGTTTGAGCCAGGCATAGTGGTATATGCCTTTAATCCCAGTGGTTCAAGAGGCTGAAGCAGATTCGCAGCCACCCTCAGCAACTTAGCAAGGATCTAAGCAACTTAGTTAGACCCTGTCTTAAAAATTATAAAAAAAGAAGGGGTCTGGGTATGTGTCTCAGGTTCAATCCCTGATATCAAAGTAATAAATAAAGAGATGAATAAGGTTTGAGCAATGTGGAGGAAGAAAGCATATCTTTTATTCTATCCAAATTAACCTCAAAAAGTTAACATTAAAGAACAGAAGATGGAGAGTTGTAATATTGGAGACGACTTCAGGTACTGTAATATCAAACTCAAAACCATAAGGAAAGGAAAAGTTAATATCTTCAGTTTTTCTACCACTAATCCCCTTTGCAATTTACTGTTTTAGACTTAAGAGGATATTAAACACAGTTGGTTCATACATTAAATTTACTTCAAGTTTTTATAAAGACTGGCTTCCACAGACTAAATAATTGACTTTCTTTTCTGTTTTACAGTTTCACTCTTAAAGGATTTAAAACATGCAAATATAGTAACCTTACATGACATTGTTCACACAGATAAATCTTTGACTCTGGTCTTTGAGTATCTGGTAAGCATTTTTAAAAAAATCAGTATTTAATTTTACTTTAGTAATAGAAAATTAGACTTTTTTTTAACAGTCCCAGAGATATTATTGTTTATTTGTTGATATATAATTAGATTATCTGGTGCATTCTATATCTTTTCTTGAAAAACAATTTTCTTTAAAAAATTAAATACTATTAAGTGAATCAGACATGCATCCTGAAAATTGTGTAATCATGTAGTAAAATGCTGGGTTTTTTTTCAGGATAAAGACCTAAAACAGTACATGGATGACTGTGGGAACATCATGAGTATGCACAATGTAAAGGTATGTTTATTGTGTAATTTTCAAGTATAAAGAAAGATGAGCTATATTGTGCAGTGAAATATACCAACCTTATAACCAATCTTCAGAATTTTCTGAATGGCATATTTACTCAACTTTTGTTTACTATGTTATAGATTCTTAGGATCATACCTTTTTTGTAGAACTGGTTCATTTAAAAGTCTTTTAGAAATTATTTTTGATATTTTCTTTCACATTGCAACTGATTATTCTACATGTAGAATATATCTGCAGGTATATTTTGCTTTCTGAAAACAAAATTCAAATGTTTAAATACAGATGATGGGTATATTCTGCAAAAGGCTACCTTTAAATGGTAAACTCCCCTAATATATTTAAAATGGTATTAAATTATAAAAATAACAACTCCTTTTCAGGGTTATGTATTATGAGAAAGGGTTATAAGTAAGGCCAGAAACATGTAGGTGTTGTGATTGCTTTGCGAGAAATAACTATCTGTATTGTCAGAAGGAATAGTTAAGATATTGTGCTTTTTTAGTACATCTAAAAATTCAAATAATGCTAGAGAAGTTTGCTGTAATAATCAGATCCAGAAGAAAACCAGAAGCTTTAGATAAATAAAAGTATTTGACATACTTGTGTTCTTAGAGACTTCCTTGTTCTTAACGGTATACTTTATTTTTTTTTTTTTTCTTTTTTTATGAATTCTTTGAAGTTTTTTTTTTTTTTTTTTTTTTTTTTTTTATTGGTCGTTCATAACATTACATAGTTCTTAATACATCATATTACACGGTTTGATTCAAGTGGATTATGAACTCCCGCTTTTACCCCGTATACAAATTGCTGTATCACATCAGTTACCCTTCCATTGATTGACATATTGCCTTTCTAGTGTCTGATGTATTCTGCTGTCTGTCCTATTGTCTACTATCCCCCCTCCCCTCCCCTCCCCTCCCCTCCCCTTTTCTCTCTCTACCCCTTCTACTGTAAATCATGTCTTCCATTTGTATTCTCTTGACTTACCCCTCCTTACCTCTTATATGACATTTTGTATAACCCTGAGGATCGCCTTCCATTTCCATGCAATTTCCCTTCTCACTCCCTTTCCCTCCCACCTCTCATCCCTGTTTACTGTAAATATTCTTCTCAAGCTCTTCGTCCCTACCCTGTCCTTGTTTACACCCCTTATATCAAAGGAGTCATTTGGTATTTGTTTTTTAAAGATTGACTAGCTTCACTTAGCATAATCTGCTCTAATGCCATCCATTTCCCTCCAAATTCTATAATTTTGTCATTTTTTAATGCAGAGTAATACTCCATAGTGTATAAATGCCACATTTTTTTTATCCATTCATCTATTGAAGGGCATCTAGGCTGGTTCCACAGTCTTGCTATCGTGAATTGAGCTGCTATGAACATCGATGTAGCAGTGTCCCTGTAGCATGCTCTTGTTAGGGCTTTAGGGAATAGACCGAGAAGGGGAATAGCTGGGTCAAATGGTGGTTCCATTCCCAGCTTTCCGAGAAATCTCCATACTGCTTTCCAAATTGGCTGCACCAATTTGCAGTCCCACCAGCAATGAACAAGAGTGCCCTTTTCCCCGCATCCTCTCCAGCACTTATTGTTGTTTGACTTCCTAATGGCTGCCAGTCTTACTGGAGTGAGATGGTATCTTAGGGTAGTTTTGATTTGCATTTCTCTGACTGCTAGCGATGGAGGACATACAATCAATCAACAAGTACATGAAAAAATGTTAACGGTATACTTTAAATTGGCAAAGATTTATTTGTCTAAACTTCCTCAACAGTTTATCAGAACCTATTTTGAAAATAGACTGACTCATCTTCTGTGCTTGAGACCTTTCTAATTCTGTAGATAGTAACTTAGTAACTTTAAATGTACTTGTTTTCTTTTTTCTTTTCTTTAAATAGTAAATTTGGTGAATATAAAGGAAAGCCAGTTTCTGTTACAAAAAGAGAGCTGGGAACATATGGCTAGCACATTGCTAAGAATTTTAGAACAAGGCTTTAAAAGTATTTCCATATACATTCCATGAAGATTGTTTTCATTATAGTTTACATTTTACTTTGCAAGGTGTTGTGAATGCTATTTTGTATATCTTCTTAGTTTTTTAAATTTTGTTTTTTTCTGCTTTTATATTAGCACTAATTTGGAAAGGAAGTAGTCTATAAGTATCATAATTTGACAGGTTTGAAAAGTTTCTATCTTTTAAGTCAGGTCTAAATATTTGGAAAGTATTTTATTGGTTGTTAAAATTGCATTTAATGTTTTCCAAATGTAATAGGAATATATTGAAAGGTAGCTATGTTCACCACTATAACCCTAATGCAACCCAACAGGAGTATATTAAAATAGTAATTTTAGAGTTTTCAAAACATATACATGAATATGTGGAGTCTGTAGACTTTGCTGCTTAGAATTAATTCAGGTCAGACATGATGGTGTATACCTACAACCCCAGCTACTTGGGAAACTGAAGTAGGAGAATTGCAAATTTGAGGCTAACCTGGGCCATTTAGTGAGACCCTGTCTCACAATTAAAATCCAAAATTAAAAAGAGTCTGAGGTATAGCTCCATGGTAGAGTGCCCCTGAGTTCAATCCCCCATTCACCCCCTTCAACAAAAACTAAAAAACACCAAAGACGTTCATGCCTTTATTCACCCAATGCCTTGGCTTATTCTTGGTATTCAGATGCCATGTTTTTCATACAAGTGAACCAAAGGTACCTCTTGAATCTTCTGTACTTAAGGTTTTTTTTTTTTTTTTTTGCTAATCCCAGAAAATCAAGATGTGTTCCACATCTCTCTTTTCACCAAAATCCACAACAAAACCTGTACATTAGCCTTATAGGAATTGCTTTTTTCAGAGTCATTTAGAGCATTACAGTGCATTACCCCTTTTTGAATCACAGCCAATTTTGAAGACTGAGTAGGAGGTGCTGAAAGTAAATATCCAGGAGGTGGGTGCTAAAAGCTGGTTAAATTATTTTCATAACCAGTAATTTACGCAGCCCTATTCTCTTTGATACCTGAGACTTTATTTAAAGCCACCAATTTCCATTCCTTTTTTAAAGGTACTGACCCAGATCAGATTATTTGTTTGTTTGTTTGTTTGTTTTTTAAAGGAAGGGAATAAGTGCCTGGGGTTGATTGACATACCAGAATTTTATAATCAAACTGTAAACTTTAGTAATATAAGTTTGAGGATACATTGTCTTAGGCTGCTTTCTCTAATAAATGTGCTATTACTACTAAGACAAAATTTCATTATATTTACAATATTTTCATAGATACTGTTGACAAAAAAGATAGATGCTTAAAATTGAACAATAAACTAAAATTCAGAAAACAACTCAAAATATAAAAGGCATTGTCCTTAAAATGATACAATTTCTTTTTTTCTTTTACTATTCTAGACCAGTTGCTTTTGTGCTTACCATAGCTTATGCTAATACCAAAGTATGTCTCAATATCTGTAAAACTAATTTTTACTTATTTGCTTTTGTAGCTGTTTCTATACCAAATTCTACGTGGTTTAGCATATTGCCACAGAAGAAAGGTGTTGCATCGAGACTTGAAACCACAGAACCTCCTCATTAATGAAAAAGGAGAATTAAAGCTAGCAGATTTTGGTATGGAATGATGAAATGTTTATAAATACTTCCAGGTGATTATGTTTGGAGAGATTGCAATAAATCACCAAGTCAGTCTTAAAGCAGGAGATGGAATCATCTTTATTCAAAGGTCGGTAGGACACCAGCTGGCAGGACAAGGGCAGGCTTCTCGTGTACACTCCTCAACCCCTTCCAGGGATTAGAACAAATCTTTTGTAGTTCAAAACCACAAGTAAAGCATATTAGTACATTAATCATAAATGGCTTGTTGCTATGATTCAAAACCATAAACAAAAATCATGAGATCTAAAATCATAAGCAGAGGTGGGGGAGTGGATCAAAACAACCCTAATTGAGTACAGTTTAAAGAATGGTTACTAACTGGTAGACAAACATTCTCTGACATTTTAAGCGGTTAGGGTATTACACAAGTACAATGCATAAGAATGGCCATTTTGTGTTGCTAAATATGCTAAGCAACTGTTAGTGGGTACAGAGGCAGAGTTTTCCCATGGGAGAAGCATTTCTTACATGACATGAAGTCTCAGGGTAACATGGATGTGTTTGGTTATTGCCCATATAGCCTGGCCCATAACAGTTAGGTTTAAAAGAATCTAACTATTGTCACAATGTGTTATCACTTTCCTGTAACTTTGGAAATTTTCTCTGTAGCCCACTGATCCATATTTGACAGAATTTTATGGGTGTTTCATGTTGGTTTGTTAGCAACAAATACTTAGAGGTGTCTCAGGTGTGGCCCATTGACCCCAGGTTCCTGAAACCCTTTCAGGGAGTATCCAAAGGTAAAGTATATTGTCAAAAGTACACTAAATGTTATTTGCTTTTTTGCTCTATCTTAATATTTGCACTGTTGATCCAGAAGCAATAAGGATAAAACGGCTATTTCCTTAGTATATGTTCAGGCATTGCCACTTAAGTATGTTATTGTGTTTTTTGCCACTGCATATTCTTAGAGAACAATATCAGTTACACTTAAAATATTTTGCCAAGCAGTAAAATTTATTGATTTGATTAAATTTCTATCCTTGAGTACATGACTGTTTAATATTTTTGTATTTTGTATGTGTGATGAAATAGAAATATTAAAAACACATGTGCTGCACACAGAAATACTATAGTTATCTCAAGGAAAAGTTTTTGTGGGATTTTTTTGGTACAAGCCTAACTAGCCCTTTTTTTCCAAGGAACACCCATTTTTACTTCAGAAAATGACTAACAAACGAGTTATTCAGACTTAGCTATTTCAGACTTTTTCTTGAAAATGAGTGAAGTAAGCCTGTCACTTCAAGGAAATCCACTGCAAATATTTCTTGCCAATAGTAAAATTCAGGTTTTCAAATAAAAATTAGATTTTGAAAATTTGGTGCTGCTACTTTAAGCTTTAATAGCTTTCCACTGCTTAGAAACTTTTCTGATAAAATCAGTGTTGATATTAACAAATAGGATTTTTTTATTTTGAAGAAATATATAAACATTTTAACCCATAATTCAAGAACTAATGTTTTTCCATTTATTAGCACCTTATGTTATAGAATCATGCATGGTAAAAGATTCATTTAAAGTACAAGACAGACCAGTGAATTTTAACAAAGGCATGAATAGTTCATTGATATAATTTCAGTTACCATACAACCTTGAAGAAACGATTTAATCTAATGTATGAAAGAACACTATCTACAATGATCAGAAAAGACTATTAAAATGTTCCTCCTCTTTCTAAAAACTTCATATCTGTGTAAGATTTTATATTCTTCCTATACCTATATAAATTATGATATATTGTAATATGTAGTAAAGCATCATATCATAACAGAATGCAAAAGCAAATATAGAATCCAGCTGTCTTCTATCAAAATAGACTTGTTTTATTTTGGAAAAAATTTTCATAAAAATGTGATTTATGCTAACATTGTGAGAGGTATTTTTTAATGAGTAAATGTTTTAATTTTCTCATCTTTTATGGCATATATCAGCAATTATCTATATAAGTAAAAATATTTGAGGTCCTTAATAATTTTTAAGAGTATAAAATGAGAATTTAGAAAACACCTTTCAGATATGAAAAATTGTGCTCTATATGTGTAATAAGAATTATAATGCATTCCGCTGTCATATATAAAATGAAAAAAAAAGAAAGGAATAAACTGAAAAGAAAAAGAAAACACCTGAAAGGGTTTGCCTTTATGTGCTTACCACCATGACTGCATTTATTATATACTCAATAATTTAATTGGTAGTTATTTACTTATATCATTTTAGCTCATCTGATTTTAAGGGATTTGAAAATAAAACAAAATTACATGTTCTTTTTGCATTTAGTAAATTGTTTCTACTAGGAAATAAAAAAGAAATTTGTAGAGTATCTTTTAAATTTTTATGTTACTCTCAAAATACTTAGATAGAACTTAGTTTTAAAAACCCATGTAGTTTTCCAAAATTACATTTTTAGTTTTTCATAAATTATTATAGTAGTTTCAGTTTTGGAAAATTTCACTAAATTTTAGAGTGTTTCAGGTTATTACTCAGATTAAAAATTTACTTATTAAATGGTAATTTCTATACTCAGTATTTTGCTATTTGTTTGAAAGGTAAATTTCTATTCCGATTTCCTTCCTTAAAACAGAAATGAGTGAGCCATCTATGTTTAAACAAAAAATTACAAGTTATTTGCATATACTTGCATAGATTATACAGTCTCTTTTTGAACCGTAGTTTATGCTGTTATTTCCCTTTTAATTGTTCTCACCCCTCTCCTCCTTTCTTTGTCAAGCTGCATTTACTGCTCTTTGTCCTCAAGCCCAAAATGTATGGCAGTAACAGAGAAACCATGCTTGAATATTTGAAATGCAAAAGGAATGTCAAGGACCATCAAAAATCTACTTTTATCTGGGAATATTCTGAGTGCTTTAAATTTTGCCTCTAACTTCTTCAAAGCAAGTAAAGCAAATTTTATCTTCACACAGGCCAGTAAGAAATTCTGATTACTGCCAGGCACAGTGATGCATGCCTCCCAGTGGTTTGGGAGGCTGAGACAGGCTGATTACAAGTTCAAGACCAGCCTCAGCAAGTTAGCAAAGCCCTTAAGCAAATTAGCAAGATCCTGTCTTAAAATAATAGCTCAGTTGCAAAATGCCCATAGGTTAACTCTCCAGTACCAAAAAAAAATAAATAAATAAAAGAGAGAGAGAAAGAAAAGAAATTCTGATTACTCCATGAAATAATACAGTCAACTTTGTCTCTGTTACTTTTGTTATCTATTTATTTTATTGCATGGTAAATACACTTGGAGCTTCAAGTAAGGGTCAATTAAGTTTGAGTATTTGTACTGTAAGTTGTTCTTAATCTTTCTGAAAATCATACCCTTTTTTCGTGACCAGTGAAATTCAGAGGTCTAGGAATTATAATGTAGTCATTTCCATTAATGATAAAAAGTGGCTTGTATAGTATCATGTGACATTTAATTAGTTTGAGAGTTGCTTATTTCATTTTCATGCCAATACCGAAATTCTGATTTTAAAACAGGAACCTATTTGGACAAGCATGCTAGTAGTTCATGATCTTCTCAGGAGCAGGAGAGTAAAAGTATTGGGAGAACTACAACTGGCAACTTTCCAGAGTGATGTGCTATTGGATAAACAAATTTATAGCTCTGTCCTTTGCCTCCTTGTAACCCATTCTTAGCATCTGAAAGTTAGAAAGTTGCCCTCCATCTTACTAAAATTACCAAAAATTATAGAAAAATTATTTGTTGGACTTATTTCTCAAAGTTGGGAGATTAAGAGCAAAATTTATAATTAATAAAATGGTGTCAGCATTGTTCCAGTTATACCTGTTAGCCATTATTCTAAACCAAAATAGTGTGTTGCCTCATTATTTAATTTTCTAGTATTATTTATGAGATTTTTATCCAATTTAATAATACTCTTGATATTTTTTATATTTGATATTTTAATCAGATATATAAAGTTATATGTAATAGAAATCTCAGCCTAAAAATGAATTTTATTTTGTTTGAAATAAAATATATGGTAAAAATAAATTTATTTTCTTAAGATACCTTTCAAAATTGCTGCTTCTTTAACTGATCAAAATTTAGAGGCTTTAAGAGATGATAATAACTCTAGTACTAATAACAAATAAAACTGGGAACTCTAGTCTTCATTTCTGGATAATTAGTGGATGCCATATTAAATTGGCAAAGGGATAGCAAATGTTTTGCATCGTTTACAGCAATTAGTAATACTCAAAAGCAATGAGGTCTCTCTTAGTCTAAAATTATCTATATAACATAAAGTGTACAGAAAACATTGTAATTTGTTCTATGGAAACCTTTTCTGAATAGATTTCTGCAAGGAAATTGTCAGTGAAACTCAACTGGACTATAGACTAATGACTTGGATTTTTAATAAAAAATGGTACAGCAAATGAATGTTAGAATTAGGTTAAAAAGTGATAAAAGCTTATAATTGTGGCAAGTAAAATTGTGTCTCATTGTCATTGACCTATTTTGGATTAATTTAATTTCAGCTAGAAAATAATTTTGGCACCATGATTCATGGACAAGTAGAAAATATCTTTTTTTTAAGAGAGAGAGAGAGAGAATTTTTTAATATTTATTTTTCAGTTTTCGGTGGACACAACATCTTTATTTCATTTTTATGTGGTGCTGAGGATCGAACCCAGCACCCCGTGAATGCCAGGCGAGTGCGTTACCACTTGAGTCACATCCCCAGCCCAAGGGAAAAGATCTTTAGCTTAGGTTAAGATAAGCTAAACATCTAGACATTATACCAGTGCATTCACCACATACAATTAAATAAAAATCTGTGGTCTCAGAATTATTATATTTAGTTTAATTAGATAACGATATTCTCACTGAAGACCCCATGTATCCAAAATTCATAAAACCAATTTTGTTGAAGCTTCAAGTAGCTATGGAGTAGCCATTTTAGTATCTTTGTGAATAGAGTCATGGTGAGCATAGGGACTAAGAAATCCATTATATTCTTAATGGATTTTAGTATATTTAATTTTTTGTTTTCTTTTCCCTATGAAGGACTAGCCAGAGCCAAGTCAGTTCCCACAAAGACCTACTCAAATGAAGTTGTCACACTATGGTATCGGCCACCTGATGTGCTTCTTGGTTCCTCAGAGTACTCAACACAGATTGACATGTGGTAAATATGTATAAATAAAACATTATTGCCATTTACAATTTTGAAATAATGTAGCTGATAACACAGGGCAATGCTAATTGATGGTGATTTTTAAAGAGCCATAGCATAAGCAGTGAATAATTGTTCTGGCCAGGTAGCAAGATTATCTAAATTTAAATACCAATTTTACCACCTACAACTATTACATTATCTAAATTACTGACCTGTGCCATAGTTTCTACATTTAAGGAAATGGGAACAGTTATCAGTAACTACTTTAAAGTTCTACAGATAATGGTAAGACCAAATTAGCTAACACATTAAAAAACGGGAAAAGAACATTCAGAAGAGTATTGACACATAGTAATTTAAAACAAAATTATTTTTATCATCATTTAACATTCATCAAAATCTACCAATTTTAAGTTGTTCTAAAAGCAATAATCAAAACATTGTAGCCATCTTTCTTACACATCGCCTTGATTGTGACACTCCTCTATTCAAATATCTTTGTATTTGAAGGTGAACTTAGATTAATCTAAGTTCACTTCTTAATCCGATATTTAAAGATTTCCATAAAATGTTTGTGAACGAACTACTTTTTCCAACTATTTCAGACTATTTCTCAATATAGATATTCCCTTTTAACTAAATGGCCTACTCACTACACCTCAAAATAACCTGGGTTTCCCCATCTTTGCTTTTTGTGTTCATATCAGTTCACCCATCTTGTGTGCCTATTCTACTGCTCTAACCAGGGCTTGTGCCTCATAACCTTCAAAACACAGCTTTTCATAAATCCTTTCCTGAATACAACTTAGCCTCTTCATGCAATTTCTTCCTCTGAATGATGGTTGCGTTTATTTTAAGTATTCTTTGTGTACCAAATCATATACTTGTATTGTTGTCTTGAGCAGTTTTATAAAATCTTGTTTTGTATAACATTTTTCTCTTTTTAAAATTCCAATAAAATGCATAAAATAAAATTTTCCATTTTAACGAATTTTCAGAGATTAAATACATTTACATCATTGTCCATCTATCCCCATCTTCAGAACTTTTTTCATCTTGCAAAATTGAAACACTGTACTCATTAAACAACTTTCTATTCCACTTCTTTCTCCAGTCCCTGAAAATTATCATTCTTTTTGTCTCAGAAATTGACAAAGTACCTCATATGAATGGAATTATACAGTATTTGTCTTTTGTGACTGACTTATTTAAACTTATTTCACTTAGTATAATGTCTTTAAGGTTCATCCATGTTGCAGCATGTGTCACAAACATATTTTTCATACATTGTACATATTTGTCACATTTTGTTTATTGATTCATTTGAGTTGCTTTCGTATTTTAACTTTGTAAATAATGCTACTGTGAATGTGGTGGTACAAATATCTGTTCAAGATCTTGCTTTCATTTCTTTTGGGTATACATCTGGGAGTAGAATTGCTGGATCATATAGTAATTCTATTTTTAACTTTTTGAGGAACTACTGTACAGTTTTCCATATCATAGCATTTTACTTTTTTTATAACATTTTAATATTTAACATTGAATTTTACATACTTTTGTTATATTTACTAGGTTGTAAGATTTTAGTGGAAGGACTGTGTCACACAGCTGTGTTCACACAGCTCCTAGATAATAGTATCTGTTCATTGAGCCTTCCTCTTTCTCTTCTTTACACACACACTCCACCCTGCGTCTACATATTCTATCTCTGCTTCCTGCATTAAAAAGTCTTGTATTATTTGCTTGCCTTTATCCCTATGACCTTATGCCTTAGCTCAGGCCACCATCATCTCCCAGATTACATAACAATCTCTTCATTTGTTTTTCCTCCTTCCTGTCTTGCCCCTTTTAGTGCATGGTCACACCATAGCTGATTCAATGAGAAAATAGTTCAAGCACTTAAAGTTTCAAACACATAGGAAGCATTCATTCACTATAAGTTATTATATTATTCCTTGAGGATCAGGCATAGGAGAGCTAGACATTTTAAGTTTAAAAAATGAATTAGCTTTATGAGCCATATGGATTTTGAGATGAATAGGGTAAACGTTAAATTAGTTGGATCTAAAAAATATCTCTGCAGGAGGTTTTCTAGCAGGCTAATATAAAATCCTCCAGAGAGGCATTCTTTAAGGAAAAAATTCTTGTGCTTCATAGTATGTAAATGGATTGTTCATTTTTTCCTCCCTATGATGTATTTTAAAGGGGTGTCGGATGCATTTTCTTTGAAATGGCTTCTGGAAGACCTCTGTTTCCAGGATCAACTGTGGAAGATGAACTGCACTTAATTTTCCGACTACTAGGTAATAGGAGAAGTCTTTTTCCAATGATTTACACCTGCATTTGATTAGCTAGATTAAACTGTATCTCTAAAAAAGTATTTTTTTAAAATATATTACTGAGACTCATCTAAATAGCTGTTATGTTTTAAGAATTACAGTCAGCTTAATTATTATAGAGAGATCTTGCTAACTTCTTTTATGTACAGAGTTTCATCTTTGCAATAAAGATTCTTTGAAAGAGTAGAAGTATTATTGAAAATTGACCTTCAGTGTATTATTAAGGAATACTTCTAGCTTAGGTGGTGTCATCTGGATAGAAAAATGGCCAGACATCATAATATTCACAGTATCATTACACAGTCCAAAAATAAGCCCATAAGTATTTACTATTTCCATCATTTTAATTTCAGTTTAAATAAATCACCTAATAAATGTAAAATGTTCTCTGAGGCACTTTCTTAGTTTTGCATATAAATAATTTCTATGTATTATTTATAAATATATAATTTTTTTTTAAATTTAGGAACTCCATCTCAGGAAACTTGGCCAGGTGTTTCTTCAAGTGATGAATTCAAGAACTACAACTTTCCAAAATATAAACCACAGCCTCTAATTAACCATGCACCCAGGTATTTTTTTTTTTGTTAAGTGAAAAAGGGAGAAACTATATGATTCTTTTTAACTGTTGGAAGTATTTCCCACAATAAAGGTTCCAGACAAATATGTAATACACACAATTCTTAAATATTTTGGGATCTAGTGTAATTAAATTTACCCCTTCTTTTTGTCATACTAATTTTATAATTCAGTGACCAAAAATAAGTAAAATATGAAATAGTATTGAGCTGTAAATAAAATGAATATAAAACATATGTATTAGAATTCTATTAAGAACCATGTAATGTTATGAACGACCAATAAAAAAAAAAAATAGAATTCTAGAGTTTATCTAGATAGCTTCTTTTCCCAGAAGAAACATTAATTAATGCCTTATTTGGTACCATAAAAATCATGATAAAATTTTTGTTTTGCTTTCTATTTAATTGTTCTCTATTTACTCACAAAACACCTAAATATTAAAGTAAAATCTTGACTCCAATGTAAGATGACCCATCAGTATTTTGATTATCATTACTGGCATAATTTGTACTTGAAGAATATAAACTCTTTGACTCTTAAGCAAAATGAATGTCCTGAATGTTAGCAGTACCTAACATTGAAGTTTCTTCTCACACCTACCTCCAGATCAGTCCAGAACTCCCATTGAAATTTGTCTATTTTTACTTGTGGAATGTATTATATTTGCAGTAACATAGAATAAACCCCTTGACTTTATTTTCCATTAAAAAAATTTCTAAGTCACCAAAATACCAAATAAGGATGTTGTCTATCTTAATTTAAAAAAAAATTACATTACTTACAATATAACACACTACTTGTATTTCCATTTATTCTCAAACTAGAGAAGTAATAGCAAAACATTTCTGATACCAGAAATATTTTTAAGTATTTCCATGTACTGATATTCTTATTGTGGTCTTTATTAATGAAGTTTTATGAAGTTACTATGGCACATTAAAATATCTAGCTGTCATTTTCAGCTAGACTTTCTTAGGAAGAATAGCAATATATGCTGGGCTTTTTAGTGTCTCTCCAAAGTAGTGTAAATCCTGTTTTGGTCATATATATATACACACACACACACACACACACACACACACACACACACACGTGTATATGTGTGTATGTATGCGGGGGACCAGGGGATGTCGAGAGAGAGAGTGTGCCTGTGGTAATGTTCAGTGTAGAAGGTTGAAGGCCTGTGAAGCAGATTGTCCATGAACTTAGCACCTAGCTTGTTTGTGCCTAGGGTCTTCTGGGTATGTGCCAGAGTAGCAAACTACTGAGGACTAGAAGAGTCTTGAGAATGTCTAGGCTCTAATATCCATAGGAACCATTTAGAACACTCAGGGGAGAATATTTCTTTTAATTGTACTTTTATCAGCGAAAGGCAGTGTTAGATAGAACCTGTGATTTCTGATCAAGAGATAATCCCATTAAAATAATTCCTAACTCCACTACTCCTGGTTATATTAATTTCATAACTATAATAAGCTTTCTTTATTGACTGTTGGCTTGGTGTTCTTTATTAATGAAGTTTTATGAAGTTACTATGGCACCTTTAAATGCCAGCAGCTCAATACCATTCCATATCCAGTGCTGTAAAAATTTATTGAATGACTTGTCTCTGTGTTTATTTTGAACCACACTGATATATAGTTTGGGAGTCACTGTTTCTGTGTTTTTACCCATATGATAGGAAAATGATGCTCTTGTATATTTGCCTTCACTGCAATACTATGAGAATTGATGTAATCCTTTGTTTTTACACAGAATAAATAAATAAATAAATAAATAAAATAATAAATTAAATAACTCAACAGCTTTAATAATTTTTTCTTGAACATTGAAAATTGGAATTGAAGTTATTTATGTTTTCTTCCATGACAAGATAAGCCTCTTCAGACTAAAACAGATTTGAGTGTATTTGAACTCAACAAGAGTATCTGTTTTAGGGCAGTTAAACTTAGCAAACAAAAACACTTGGGAAATAGTTTTATTTGAAAGGTGTCTATCAGCTAAGATAAAATTTACCAAGTTTTTTATTGTTCTATCTAGGTTAGACTCTGAAGGAATTGAGTTGATAACAAAATTTCTACAGGTAAGTCACATCTTATTTTGTAATTGTTAAATGAGTAGTTCAGCCACAGTTTCCTCATATGAGAATGATATTATAATGATTGTTTGTGGTAGTGTCTAATATGTTTCAGGAATGGGCGTAAGTTAAACATACACACACATAAACTTGTATGTGTGTGTATATATATCTATATCCATAGATAGATATAAATATAGATATAGATATATAATATATATTACATGTTTTCTCTTAATGAAGGGTCTGGGCCTCATTATGACCAAGAACAGTCTGAGGTAGTCAGCTGCTGGCATTGATCAATTCTGTCAAGGCAGTGTTCTCTGCAATTTATGATCTCTTTTGTTCTCTTTTTCCTTATACTTACTACCTTTCAGGATGCTGCAGCTCCAGATACCACTCATATTTCCTCCAAAGCAGGAAGAAGAGGGAGGATAAGGGTGGTACCAGCCATATTAACCGTCTTATATCTTGAAAGCAAAGGCTTTCAGGTAGAAACCCCTGAAAGGCTTCTTCCCAAGTCTCATTGGCCAAAACAATAATTATAAAAGAGAGGCTGGGAATTGGGGATCGAGATTGTCATAATTAGCCTAAACTTAGAAACAATCATGATTCATGATCCATCTGTCATTTATCAAGGAAAAAGGGGCAATAGATATTGGATAGGTAATTGAGACTGTCTGCCATAAAGACATTAAGTGTATTTTCCCTGGTCCTTTGTTATTCATGAAGAAAAGTAAAAACAAATAGTTGAATATTTTAATTTTTCATCACTTCAGAAAATACAGGAATCTAAAGTTTTACTTAAGATCCAGACTTATCTTGAAAATGTAGAACTGAGATATAATTATTACTATATAATCTCAACAGCAATTCAAATTTGAGTGTATCTGGAGTACTCAAAATCAGTTCTTGGAAAATAGTCATCATATTGACACAGTCAAGATTTTTAAAAATCTCTAAATACTAATTTTTCCTTTTCCAACTTTTTATAGTAATTAAGAGTAAAAGTTAATGAAGCAGTTCTTTGCTTTTTCACAGTATGAATCTAAGAAAAGGGTTTCAGCAGAAGAGGCCATGAAGCATGTATACTTTCGAAGTCTGGGCCCAAGAATACATGCTTTACCAGAAAGTAAGAAAATCCTTTTATATTCATTTGTCCAGTGTTGGGAAATGAGATGGATTAGAGGTTGCTAATTTTTAGAGATGGTTGCTGATTTTTAAATCTAAACATAGGTCATTTTCAAATTAGATCAAAATGTCTTAAAGGAAGGAACCACTATACAGTTTTCCAAATCAATCATATTATTTTCTTTTCTGGATAACACTTTAATATATATTGTCACTATTCTGTAAGAAACTAAGAAACCAATAATACTTACGTATGGGTCATCAATCTTATTGGATTTAATTTGAAATATACCATCTATGATGGCATCCATAGGCCTAATGTAGCTTCAATTCAGTTATTAAGAGTGAATGACACATAAGATAGTTTACTTATGAAAATACCTGCTTTAAGATATAAAGATGATTTTCCTTTCTAGGGATCACTCTGACTTTATTATCATTATGACAAGGATCAGTGTATTATCGGTCATTAAAATAACACATTTCCAATGCCTAAAGTAACTCCTCAGTTTTACTTGTGGATATTCTTTTTAAAAAATAGCCCGTATTTTACTTTAAAATGGAGTAAGGTAAGTGAGGAATTAGGAGAATATTTGGGAACTGAGCTATGAAAAGCTTTCATTAATTCCCCATTCTCATTTACTAGACAATAGTGATTCACTAAGATTTACATAGCAATCAATAAGCTTAATTGAATAAGAAATCCTTAAGACTTTTTACTTAGCACTTATAAGATTTTTAAACATAAAGACTACTTTCTGACAGAGATTGAAAATGAGATGAATTACAGGTGACTTTTTTAAAAAAGTTTACATTTCATTATTAATACCAGATTTCATTTAGAGGTAAGTAGTACAAACCTACCTGTTCCATGTTCTTAACTAAAAATCTGAAGGTAGTTTGAGGACCTGATACTTTTATGCCATCATGAGATAGTGTTAAAGGACAATATTACTGGATATTTATATACTAAGAACCTGGAAATGCATTTTAATCAGGTCTCCCAACCCAGTAAGTTTTGGAACAGATAACATAGGTTTTTGTCAGAGAAACACCTGCTTACATGGTACTTTAAATCATTGTTGGGGGAAGAAGGGTTCTGAAAAGGAATTACTTCCTTTGGTTTCCTCCTGAAAATAGATTTTAAAAAAGGCAAATCTTTGAGCAGGGTTATAGTAAGTGCAGTATAAATGTTTATTGGATTTAATTTGAAATATAAATATTTCAAATATAGTGGAATCACTATATAGTTTTCAAACACTTTTCTATGGCTGGATTGTATATGTTTCTAATAATGTTGACCTTCATCTAATGACTTTTGTCTGTATATTTTAGGCGTGTCAATATTCAGTTTGAAAGAGATTCAGTTGCAAAAGGACCCTGGTTTTCGAAATTCTTCTTACCCAGAGACAGGTGTGTTTGTCATAAACCATTTCACATGTCGATCATGAATTTTTGTGTGGAACCAAGTTTTTGGTTTATAAATTGATCAGTAAAATTATTGATGTAAAAACCAATGTACAGTGCATTCCACAACTGTGTATGTTTAGCATTGCACGTACTCACTTTTCTGTATGATGTGGGCAGCTCAGTAAATCTTCAGAGAGAAATCTGACTCAGTCAAGTCAGGGATCCTGAAAGCTGCAGATGGCACAAGACCTTTTACAAGTGACCTGGCTTGATCACTGCACACGCCATCCCTGTACCTGAGGCAGAAGACACATCTTGTGCTCTCCTAGTCATCAGGTTCATCACTTCGAAGCATAGAAGCTGTAGACTGACCCCCGTCAACAAAAGGGTCATTTAAGACAGTGCTGATCACTCTTACCATGGAATATTAGCTTTTGCTGGTGGGAATATTAACTTCTTAGAGTCACCAAATACTGTATGTGAGATAAAACTGAACCTTGAACTGCCTCATAAAATGACTTTATATTTTAGGACATGGGAAGAACAGAAGACAGAGCATGCTCTTTTAAGTCTGATAACATGGTTTCAAGCCCAGCCCCCAGCCTTTCTTACCAATCAAGGACTCAGATCTGAAGGCAATTTTTTTCTTTTGGTGGACTTGGAATCTCCGTATGTCTACACTGTCCTCTTCACAGTGGAGTCTTTTTATTTCAGACCTACAGATTGTTTTTTATATTTGTTGTCACAGTGTGACAATTTTTTTGTACAGTCGGTTTTAAGGTCTTCTCTGCCATTAGAGCCAGTAGGTTACAGCTATTGATGTAACTGTAGCTGCAATTTTTGTGCAGGACTGAGAAACACAGTGCATTATTTATTGCGGAATCATTGCTGCTAAATAACTACTGTCTGTTTATTTAACACAACAATTGAATGCCTGAAGAAGTTGCAGTGGCTTTATTATATGTGAATGCATCTGTTTCTCCTCACAAGTTGTTTTACTGCTGCATTTTTTGTTTGTTTTTAAAATTAAACTGCAGTGTTTCCTGGAATGTATATTTAGCTTTGCTTAACAGTAAAATAAGTGAGCCATGTTGAACATTCTTAAGTTTGTGCTACATAATTTCTTACAGAACATTGGCAAATAGAGTAGCTAAGAGATTGATAAGCACATTATGTTTAGGAGAGCATGTGACAGAAGTTGATTCAATCAAGTGAATACCTGATATTTTGGGGTTTTTACATTAAATACCAATAAATTAAAGCACCAAAATTATTTATTTTATCTATTTCTCATTTTAGAAATGTCTACTACATATTACTGGATATTTATATACTAATATACTTAACTGTTTTACATTGTGCTTTAATTTTAGTTAAAACTTAACCACATAAGTCTATTCTGAGATGAAAGGTATTGCTCATTTTCTTAAATACATTTATTAGAAACTAGGATGATACTTCACTGGGGAACAGTTTTTTTCATTTGGGGGCTGTGTGTTTCAATAACATTCACTTGGAATCAGCTAAATATTGTAATATGTCTTTGAAATGAGCCATGAGAAATAACAATTGAGAGAAATGAGAACTTGGAGGATTGTGACAAAAAGCATTGAAAGGAATTATCTGTTTATCAGAGATATTAAATATTACAGTTTTAATTATGCATCTCCTTGAACATCATAAACACATTTTGGTGTTGGTAACAGTGTTTTTAAACCTTTGTGTTCACTTTTAAGGACTATTGTTTATTGCATCTTACAAACTAAATCTTAATTGGTATATTTTGAAATGGTAATGTAAATTTTGCCTTATATATCATGAAAATAGTCATAACTTAATTTTTTCCTGACATTCACTGTAAAACATTCAGGGGTCCTACCATTTCTGTTCAGGAAATCTTGTAGTTTATTGTTGTTATTTAACAGTATTAAGTGAGTTTTGTATATTTCATTTTAACTTTATTTGTGAATAGTGATTGTGGCATGTTTGGGGTTGTTATTTTAATATTTTATGATACTGAAATTTTCATTTAAAAAATTTTTCTGGAAGAAACAGATTTCATGTGTAATGGTAAATATTGGACCACTACTGCTTTTCACATTTGTAAAATGGTTTTATGTTAAACCCTGTAGCCTAACAAACTGCTGTTATTTCTAACTGACAGACATGTATTAATATTGTACTTTGCAGGTTATAAATATTATGTGGAAATTCCTCCATTTTGTTTTGAAATTTGTAATAACAAAATCTCCATGTTGTATAAAATGTGATTTTGTTGAGTCACAGTTTTTTTCTTTGGAAAGAAGTCTGTGCAAAGTCAGATCATTTTCTTTAATGGTTCCTTTGTAAGATCATGAAGTCTTGTTGCCAAAAGAGATAGCTGCTTTATATTAGTGCTGGCATAATCTCTACTGTAATTTTATATAACAGCACTCTGAAATTTTCCATTTCATAGGATATATATTTGGTTTGTTGCAGTTTTGGCCTATGGTTATCTGTGTTTGAATCTTACATACTAAAGGTGAAGAAATACATCCAGTTATTACATAAAATTCTTGGTCATTGGAAGTTGTAGGGATGTTTCTTCACTTTGCTGAGGAATTTGGCAATCAAACAAGTGTTTGTGGGGTTGTTTTTATTGTTTATTGGTACTTGAACATCATTCAGGTCCTGAAAACTGCTGTGAAGAGAATTCACACTCAGAAATATTGAACCTTTAATACTTGTGAATCCTCTTAAACTGACAAGGTTCTTAAAGGTAAGAGAAAATGTCTCCTCTGTATCCTTTCCAAGTTGTGTTGGTAAGACACACTGAATCTATCACTCTAGGTGAGTGATATAATCTATCACTCTAGGTGAGTGGCTATACTCTGATGTTTTATCAACTTAGGTTTGAAACACTATTTATTATCATGCTATAGTTATCAATCTTTTTGAATTAGAACAATTCATATAGGTATTTTTCTTTACATTTTTATGATGTTTAAGTGGCAATATTTTAACAGCTAGCAAGTGTACAATTCAATGGCATTAATTACATTCACAAAGTTGTACAATATTTGTCATTATTTCCATAATTTTTCATCATCCCAAGAGAAATTGAAGTCATTTTTAACCCCCAGCCCTCCGTCCCCAGCCCTAATAACTTTAGTCTACTTTCTTTTTCTATGACTTTGCTTATTTTAGATAGTTAAGAGGAATCATACCATAATTGTCTTTTCATGTCTGGCTTATTTCTTTTGGCATGTTTTTATGGTTCATCCATGTTAAGCATAAATCCAAACTTCATTTCTTTTTGTGATTGAATAATACTCTATTATGAGTATATTCATTTTCTTTATCCATTCATCTGTTGATGGACACTGCCTTTTAGCTATTGTGGATAATGCTGATATGAACATTGGTGTACAAACATCTATTCAAGTCCCTGTTTTAAATTCTTTGGGGTATAATACATATACCCAGAAGTGGAATAAAATTCTATATTTAATTTTTTTTGGAGTTGCCAGACTGTTTTCTGTAGAATTTGTACTATTTTATATTCCCAGTAATAATATATAAGGATTTCAGTTTCTCTTCATCCTCACTAATACTTGTCATTGTCCCTTTCTATTATTATATTCATTCTGATAGGTGTGAGGTAGTATCCCATTGTAACTTACATTTACCTAATGATTAATGATGTTGAGCATCTTTTCATGTGTTTTTGGCCATTTGTATATATGTTTTAAAGAAGTATGTTTAAATACTTTAGCTATTTTAAAAGTAGGGTTGTCTTTGTTGTTGAGTTGTTAGAATTCTTTATGGATTCGGGACATCATAACATTACAAGTTATGTTACTTGTAATTATTTCCTCTTATTCTGGGGGTTTCTTTCACTTTCTTGAAGGTACCCTGGTGATGCACAAAAGTTATTAATTTTAAGGAAGTCTAATTTTTTTAAATTTTTGCCTATGATTTTGGTGCCATATTTAAGAAATTATTACCAGTTTCCCCAGATCATAAATATTTGACCCTATATTTTCTTTTAAGGTGTTTATATTTTTAGCTCTTATATTTAGGGTCTTAATCCATTTTGTATGTGTATAAAGTTAGGGTCTACCTTTTTTTGGGGGGGGGGTACTAGGAATTGAACCCAGGGCACTTTAACGCTGAGCCTCATCCCCAGCCCCTTTTTTATATCTTAAAGACAGGGTCTTGCTGTATTGCTTAGGACCTTACTAAGCTTCTGAGGCTGGCTTTGAACTCGCCATCCTCCTGCCTCAGCCTCCCAAGTCATTGGGACTTTTTTTCCATAACCATTTGCTGAGAAGACTGTCCTTTTCCATTGAATGATTTTAAACACCCTTGTCAAAAAATAGTAGACCATGGATGTAAGGGTTTATTTATGGACTCTCAGTTCTATTTCATTAGTCTGTGTGTCTGTATGTTTGTCCATACAGATAGTCCCAGAGTTTTTATTTCACCAGCCTTTTAGTAAGTTTTGAAATCAGGAAGTATGGATTCTCCAAATTAGTTCTTCTTTTTTAAGATTGTTTTAGTTATCCTGGGTCCCTTGAAATTCAAAATGAATATTGGAATGAAATTTTCTGTCTATCCTTACATAGTAAAAATGACAGAAAATACCATTGGGATTATGATAAGGATTGCACTGAATTTGAATCTGTAGTATTTGGGTACTATTATCTTAACAATGTTAAGTTTTCCAGGCCATGAACATGTGCTATCTTTACATTTGTTTAGGTTGGTTTCTTTGAGCAACATTTTACAGTTTTAGTGAACAAGTCTTCTGTCTCATTGATTAAATTAAGTCCTAAGTATTTTATTGGTTTTGATGCTATTGTAGGTGGAATTGTTTTCTTAATTTGTTTTTGGAATTTTTTATTGCTCACATATAGAAATACGATTTTTTTGTGTTTTGATTTTTATCTTCCAATTTTGCTATATTTGTTTATTAACTAACAGACTTTGTGGATTCTTTAGGGTTTGGTACATTGAAAATTATGTCATCTGCAAGGAGAGATGGTTAACTTCTTACTTTCTAACGTGGATTCCTTTTCTTTTTCTTGTCTAGGACTTAAAAAAGAGGATGTCCTTGACTTGTTCCTGATCTTAGGAAAAAAGCTTTTACTTTTCATCATTGATTGTGCCATTAGCTGTGGCTTTCTGTATGTGGCCTTTAACAGGTTGAGAAAGTTTCCTTCTGTTCCTAGTGTGCTGAATATTTTTATTGTGAAAGAATATTGAACTTTTTCAGTTGAAATGATCATGTTTTTTTAACTGTTTATGTGTATTACCTTGATTGATTTTCATATGTTAAACCACTCTTGCATTCCTGGAGAAAGTCCCACTTGGTTGTAATATATACGAGTTGAGTATCCCATATGAAAATGCTCAGGATGCAAGTGTTTCAGATTTCAGAGCTGTATGAATTTTGGAATATTTGTGTAAGCTTTACTAGTTGATCATCCTTAATCCAAAAGTTGGATATCTGAAATGCTTTGAAATCCAAAATCTTTGTAGCATCGTTGCTCAAAAAGTTTCACATTTCAAATCATTTTAGGTTTTTGGATTGGGAATGTAATGTGATTGGGCTTGTAATGCTTTTGACATGCTGTTAAATTCAATTTGTTATTTTTGTTGAGGATTTTTGCCTTTCTTTACAAGGGTTATGACCTATAGCTTTCTTTTCTTGTAGAATCTGTCTAGCTTTGATATCAGGGTATTGCTGGCATTATAGAATGAAGTGTTCTCTCCAATTTTTTGGAATAGTTTGAGGGTTTGCATTAATCCTTTAAATATCTGTTAGAATACCAGTGAAGTGATCTGGTTCTAGGCTTTTCTTTATTGGGGCGTTCTGCCAATAATCCCCTTTCTTGTAATAGTTCTTTTCAGATGTTTATCTCTTCTTCAATCAGTTTTGGTAGTTTGTGTGTTTCTAGGAATTTATCCATTTTATCTTTGTTATCCATACTTGTTGGTATACAGTTGTTCATGGTATTCTCCCCTCATTCTTTTATTTCTGTACATTCAGCAGTAATGTGTCTCTTTCATTTCTAATTTTAGTAATTTGAATCTTTTTTCCCCATCAGTCCAATTTAGTTTTATCACTTTTGTTGATCTAATAAAAAGAACCAACTTTTGGTTTTGTTGACTCTCTCTTCTTTATCAGTACTTTTTTAAAAATTTGTAAAATATATAGTGGTTTAGTTAGATGGTTTTAAAAGATTTTACTGTGGAATTCAGCATAACTGCAACAAACATCCAATGTCATCTTAACAGGAATCATCTTATTGCTAGTCAATGACTTTGGAAGAATCTGTACTATTTTATATTCCCAGTAATAATATATAAGGATTTCAGTTTCTCTTCATCCTCACTAATGCTTCCCAGTATTTTATCAGCTGTTGCTGCTGTGTTTGTACTAAGGATTCTAAGTACTTGATAACAGTTTTAAAACCCCTCTCTCATTCTTTCTCAAATCTGTTTTAATTAGAGATCTGTTCAAAATCTCTTTCCCCTTGTACTTTTGCCTCCTACTCTCATATTTCGTTTTTAGCTTGCTGTATTTTATCTGGTTTGTTAGCAACCATCATTTTTGCCTCAGTTTCACATTTTTTTCAGCAAAGTAATCTGAGCATCTTACCATTTTTGCCAGCACTGCAATTTGATGGTCAAACACGACTTTTACTGCAGCAACAAGACGAAATAGTTACTAAGTAGTTCTGAAAACATATAAAAGTCAGCAAAAGCTTGTTCTTTTCCTCAACCTCTGCAAGCTGAGACAAAGCTCTAGATAAAGCAGTATGATCTTCAAAATTACCTAACATGGCAGCACTTTTAGCAATGGCAGCTGTGTTGGCTGAAAGTTATTTTCTCTGACAGACTAAGGCTTCAACACTGGCATGAAGTTTCCTAAGTTGCTGGTCTTGATTCTCAAATTGCCACTGCTTTTCTTCAAACCATGCATCCAATTCATTCATCCTGATTGTCATTTTGTTGACAGCGTTGGCAGCCTAGTTCATCATCCTCAATATTTCTGCTTCACATAGAGCCTATGTATTAACTGCTCTGGACAGCTCTGAACTTTCCAAGAAGTACCTTAAATCAGGATCCTGTAGTAAAGTTTGATGTTTTACTTTGAAGATACCATCCTAGAGCTGCTCTCCGTTTTTCTGCAGACTCTGTGGATGATGAATCTTCATCATATACTTTAACCTTGATCATACCTACTATGTTCTTCTCCAGAGCAGGTGGCACAATATAAACAACATGTAAATACTTTCTTAACTAATTTGCTATACAAACCAAGAAAGTCACTGAATCTTCTTTTAACTGAAAATTCACTCTTACTAACATGGAAAGAGAAGTCTTTGTTGTTACTCTATATGCCATATAAGCATTTATGCCATCACCAACTTTCTCTGGATCTGACACACCCAGTATCTATATCAAAAATATGTCCATTTGCTGCTGCTTCAATCTCCTCCCTGGCTCTATTGAGATCACAGGAGCAGACATACTCTTTGATTCAATTCTAGGAGCAATGAGTGTAGTAGGGGTGACAGGTGTGACTGCATGAGAAGATTCTGAGAAAAGGATAGTTTCCCTTTCTCGGTTGTCCAAAGAAACTTCTTCTGTGGCTTCTATAAAAAGATTTAATGGGGCTGAGGTTGTGGCTCAGCAGTAGAATGCTTGCCTAGCATGTGCAGAGTCCTGGGTTCAATCCTCAGCACCACATAAAAATAAATAAACTAAATAAAGGTATTTGTCCATCTACAATTAAAATATATATATATATATATTTTAAGATCTTCTCTGTCGTCATCTAGTATAACTTCTTCAGGTTTTGGGCTGTTGGAGTTTACCCTAATATCTTCTGCAGGAAGACTAGCTGGTTTTGGAGATGATGGGCTTGACTTTAGCAGGGAGACAGTGCTGGTGAACAAGTCTTCTCCATCCTCCAGCTCAAAGTCAGTGGGTTTCCTGTTCCTCAGAGGAGGAGGCTCCCTCTTGTCTGCCATCTTCACTTGCCCAAACAACTGCCTTCATTAGTACTGTTTATTATTTTCTTCCTTCTGCTAGCTTTGGGTTTAGTTTTTTCTTTTTCTTTGAAATGTACAGTTAGGTGGTTGATTTGATGTTTTTCTCTTTGAGTGTAGATATTTGAAGCTATAATTTTCCTCCCACCACTATTTTCAGACTATTCCATAGGTATAAATACATTGTGTTTTTTTTTTAATTTGACCAAAAGAATTTTCTCATATCTGCTATGATTTCTTCTATAACTCCTGGTTAAGAGTATGTTGCTTAATTTCCATGTATTTGTGAGTTTTCCTTTTTTCTCTTTATTGATTTCTAGTTTTATTCCATTGTGACAGGAAAGACATTTGCATGATTTCAATTTTTCAAAAATATATATTCATTTTGTGACCTAACATGGTATGTTCTGGAGAATATTTTGTGTGAACTTAAGAAGAGTGTCTCATTCTGAGAAGAGTGTTGTTGGGTAGAATGTTTTGTACATGTCTCTTTTGATTAATAGTGTTCAGTTTGTTTGTTTATTGATCTTCTACATGACTATTCTACCCATTATTGAAAGTGGACTATTGAAATATCCAATTATTATATGACTATTTCTCCTTTCATGTCTGTCAGTGTTTACTTCATATATTTGGGGGTTATGATATTGGGTGCACATATGTTCATAGAACTATCTTCTTAATACATTGAACCTTTATCAATACATAAGGTCCTTCATCTTCTGTAATTTTTCTTAGTCTATTTTTTTTCTGACAAAAATATGGCCACCCTATTCCACTTTTGGTTACTATTTGGTTGGAATATCTTTTTCTGTTCTTTTACTTTCAACCTCTTTGTGTGTGTTTGTATCTAAAGTGAGTCTCTTGTGCATAGTGTATTGATACACTATTTTTTAATCATCCTTACAATCTTTGCATTTTAATCAGAGACTGTGAAATTTACATTTAAATAATTACTGATAAGGAAGGACTTAGTTCTGCCAATTAGCTATTTATTTTGTCGCAGATGGCTTTGGTGCTTTGAATCCTCTGATACTACCTTGTTTTGCAGTTATTTATTTATTTATTTTTTGGTAGTGTACCATTTTGGTTCTCTGCTGCTTTTCTGTGTATTTTTTAGTTATTTTCAGTTTCCATGGTTTTAAAAGATTTATCCTTTTATTATTTCTAATGTCACTGGTTCTGTTTTTTAAATATTCTAATCTAGATTCTTAAATGGATTTTCTTTTTCATTGACAAGGTCATCCATATCAAAATGGTAAGAGGCAATAGAAGCTCATTAGCAGGCTGAGAAAATTGTGTTATTGCAATATATATTAGCAAATATATATAGCAAACTTGCAATCTCCAAAGGTTTTAGTGCATTACTTTAGACTTAAGGAACATTACAATGTTTTCCCCTCTTTTCTATTCAGTTTACATCTGGAACTTACTTTCTAATAGTGAGCTTAGATTCTGGGTTTAGTTAGATAGGAATTTCCTTCAGCATCATTCCTAGCTGAAATAAAAAATTTCCATCACTGATCTAGAAACCACTGAACTCACCATTTTTCTATCAGACTAATACAGAAAGACTGTGACCAAGTTAGTGATTATAAAGCTGCTTGAATTTTTGATCTTTGATGTTGGGGAAGACTTTTCATTAGTGGCTTCTAAGAGAAATGGGAAAATTAACTTACTGGAAAAAATACATTTCCAGCATGTTACTACTTCAGAGATTATATGTAGGCGCTAGATGTACAGGTGCACATTTGTGAGAGGGAGGCAGGGAGATAAATAGGAGGGACTGAGATAGGAACAAAGATGGCTGCTCCCATTGCTTCTTCCACCTTAGCCCTAGTGCAGTAGAGATGCATGGACATATCATAAAAATGAACTAAGGAAAGCCTGGCATCTGCCAACAATCTTGGATGTTTAGAAAAGGATGGCTCCATTGGACTCTGGTTGGAATATGGAATTCGAGTGACTCCAGACTTGGGACTTGTGCAGTACTCTTGAGTCTTTCCTGGAACAGTGCTGATTAAAAGAGCCACAAAAGCTTCAGTCATTTCCCCCAGCTGTGTTGACACTAGTTCCATTCATATAGCTTTCATCTTGTTTCCTTCCTTGTATATGTATACAGCAAAGGTTGTCAAATAATAATTGGCTGATATGTCAAGGGTTAATTTTATGTCTACATCTATCATCTCTGGATGATGTTTGTACATAGTTTTTCTAGAAATACTGAAAATCAGCAAGAGATTGCTTTGGGCCCGCTCCAGCCATCTTGCTCTTCTACAGACTCCTAGCCAATCATTCCTTCATTACTCTACCATTATCTGGAAGCTCCCTACTTCCTTTGAATTTATACTCTGTTGCTACTACTTCTACATTATTATCTCATGTGATGATGATTTATAGGCTGTTCTCTGTAAAGGTAAATCCAACAGTTTTTTGTGTTCCTAAAATGTTTCTTTTCTCACCTGTTCTTTAACCTTTCTCTTTTCTCTGCTTGTTCTTTTCTTCTGTCCTTCTCTTGGCCATTCTCTCATTCTTCAGGACTCAATCTGATTATTTCTTCCAGAAGGCCTTCCCAGACCCATTCCCTATTCTGTCATAGACTGGGTTATTATATACCCTACTGTTTTACTACCTTTATTTCCATTAGCCTTCTCATACTTAATCCTGTGTAACACTAATCATATTTTATTTCCCTCACTTAAGTAGTAAGTCCCATGAAGGAAAATATATTATGTCTCACTCACCTCTGTCCCTAGTACCTGATACATGTTAGGAAAATAGTAGCATTTGTTGATTGAATGAAGATACACCTATATGAAGAAATCTGGGTTGTAAGTAAAATTTGTCAGTTAAATTAACTTGGTCTTACCTTCTCTATCTGATATAACCAAAAACAAATACAGCAGTCAAAAATTGGTTAGAATTAGAAGATAAACTTCTTCCTAACAGGCTGAAATATGTGACTTTAGAAACTTAAGAACTAACCCATAATCAACATATTCCTCAGCACACACTCACCACTGGGAACACAGGACTGGAAATAAAGTCAGTAGGGGAGAAGTCTAGGTAGGGCCAGCTTTATAATGACCAATAATCTGCTCTCACAGAAAACAATATATAGCAAATATGTTTAAGATTTATGTATGTCAGGTAAGGTTCTGTGCAAAGATGTAGATTGTAAATTTAAATTCTTTTGAAGTACGTACGGGTTAAGATAATGGTGTCTGTAATCAAAATGCAAGTTTTGAAATCCAGCCAACTCAGTGTCCCTGAAGCAGTTAGGAAACCACTCTGGGCCTCCCTTTCTTCATCTGTAGAGTGGTATATGATAGTAGTTCCCTCCTAGGGTTGTTGGGAGTACGAATAAAGTAAGCCCTGTAAAAAGCTTAGAACAATGCTTGTACATCATAAGTAGCTTATAAATAGTTGCTGACATTAATTGAAATTATGTCATCTAATGAAATAAAAGTAAGTCTTAGGGTAAGTCTTAGGGACCTGACTCATCTGGGAGAGGGTCCCAGGTGACCATGGTGTGTGTTCGTCAGTGTGAACCCTGTGGGCAGGGCCATAAAGTCCCAGTTAACCTTAGGGAAGGGAGTGTGCGTGTGGAGGAGAGGTGCCTGTGGATATTTAAACATAAAAGGGCATTTTGTAAGTCTGAGTTGAACTATTATATATATATATACAGGGCTAAACAAATCTGTTCTCTTTTTGAGAAAAGGTACCTATAACTATTTTCAAATGTTTGTTTCTTTGTCAAGTGAATGATTTCCTACTCTACCTAAAGAATATGTTATAAAATGTATAGCTAGGAGTTTTGTGACCCTTTTTGGCACAATAGATATACTAAACATGTCAGTCTAGGTCTCCCTTAATCTATTATTTTCCCCTGCCTCTCCTTCCCTGCATGCACACCAGTCTTCCCATGTCAGACACAGATGGAGACATTTTTTAACTCACCCATGAAAACCATAGGTAGGTCAGCCTGGAAGTGAGACTGGGTAGAATAATAACCTTTTTCATCAAACCTAGCAGTTCACATTCTCCTTTATCAAAAAAGTAGTCTAAAAGAAGAACAATGGTTAGGATTTTTTTTCCTTCCTTCATCACCTTTTCCTTCTCAATACAGAGCAATTAGTAGAATTTAAGATTTAAAAGATCAAGGGACCATTTTTCAAACCCATTCCACTCTCCCAAATTCAACCTCAATAATTATATATACTTGTTTATGTAACTGTATTTAAAGTATTTTTTTTAAAGAGAGAGTGAGAGAGAGGGAGAGAGAGAAAGAGAATTTTAATATTTATTTTTTAGTATTTGGCGGACACAACATCTTTGTTTGTATGTGGTGCTGAGGATTGAACCCGGGCCGCACGCATGCCAGGCGAGCGCGCTACCGCTTGAGCCACATCCCCAACCCCTTAATGTATTTTTTGATGTGCCATATTTAAAGGTAGGTAACAAGATAGATTTACCAACTTGCTTTCATATTTTGAAGTTTGGGTTGTTGCAAGTAAATGAAAGAAAACCAACCCACTACCTCTGAATACCTTTTATCACAAAGTATTTATTCAACAAAAATAATATTACAGTAAAAATGATACATATATGAAAGTGAATGAAGATTTGCAATCATAGAAAAGATGTGTACAAAGAGACCAATGTTCAGGTTGTATAGTTCTAACAAACTTTAGCCATAGCAGTTTAACACTGATCAAGTAAACATTAAAAAGATGCCGGGGTAGGTAGGTGGGATGGGATTTGCTATTCTTTGGAAACTGTTTTTTGATAAAGTATTTATTTACAAACACACACACACACACACACACACACACACAGCATGAGGCAGCACTCTGAGAGTTATTCTTTCATATCTATAGTTCTCCCTGCATTAGAGCATTCTGATCCGTCAAAAATTATCTTTCCATTTCTAGTAAATGGATCTAAAGTTTAGTTAAACACAGTATTTGGAGCAGGAAAAATACCAGGAATCAGATTTCTGGCCATTTTAATATTTCCAATCAGCATTTAATTTCAAAAGTATGTTAATTTTTTTTTGGTTGAAATTATTGCACAATGACTTCTTTTAGTTTCTCTATAAGAATCTTACATTTTATATATATTATTTTATTTTACAATTTTTTAATGCTGTTTCTTTACTTAACATAGTTTTGGACCAGTTACTTAAAGATAGGCCTTGGGGAAATGAAATTGGAACACCAATTCACTGTTCCACTTTGAATGAGTTTGGTGGCCCCAGGCAACTCTCAGCTTCTCTTGCATACCTGTCCTGATCTAGAAAGCCGTGGAGGAAAGCATTCTCAAAGACCCTTTTAACTCTTCTAGCTCACACATTTTTCTTTCAGTAATTATCAGTTCCCTGAACCAGCTCCTCCTATTTTAGTAAAGAATTAGCCTATGAGGGAGTAACAGTAGTGTTTATTTGTAGTTTGGAGCCAGTACCATTACTTTATAGTTAGAGGCTCATTGGAGTGATTGAGTTTTTCCCATAAAAGCATATGTCTCCACATAATATAGAGAAGCTCCATTCCAATTGAAAATCTGAATTTCTAAAGTAATTTCAGTTTTTAAAAATTCAAGAATGTGTTTTCATAAAGTTTATTGTTTAATCTTCACAATCCCTGCCATTTAACGCCTGGTTTGGATCAGCTATTTAGTCACATTTTAAGTCGGTTTCTGTTACTTTTTAGTTAAGGATTACAGTTAACCTAATTTTAAATGGCACTTTCTAGTTCTGTTATCTACTTTGGAACATTCCTGCTTTGTGCATAGGTGTGGTGCCTCTGGAATAGTGCCTACTGATTTTTTTTTCTTTTTAATAGAACAGAAAATGTTTCTTTTATCACTGTTCTAAACTATACTACACAAAAGAATTTCTGTTATTTCTTCAGTTAGTTCCACAGTGATGAGATTCCTGAAGAATTTTGTCAAGTTTTCTTCCATTCTCACCATAAAAAGTAAAATACAAAGCAGTTTATCCTATGTCTCAGTTTCCACAAGCAATGCCTTCAATACCTATAGTACTGTATTTATGTTACAGTACATTTTTTGATCCATCAAAAATTGTGAATATCTGTCCTTATGAAGGTTTTACAAAATTGCTTCTTTGTTGTTTAAGTTGGCACCAGTGAGCTGCTTTCAAAATGTTAATTAGGTTCCAGGCATTTAGAGAAAACCTAACTCCTATTGATAGAGTAAATATATTGTGTGGATGTGATTTTTCTCTTGGAAGAACCAGGGCTAATCTTTTGAAATAAGAATATGCTAACCTAAGAAATACTATAGTAGTTTAGATGATATGGACTGGTAACTTTTTCCATTTCAGATTTTTGTTAGGGAGGAGAAAAGACATTATGGACATCTAAGAGGCTTCAAAGTTTAAAAAATGCACTTTAGAACATTTTCTTTTATGAATGTTTATTGTCTAAATATGGCTTAGTTTATTTTTATAAAAATGTTACTTGGACATTACATTTACTGAATTTCAATTCAAAAGATTCTAAGGCAATTCTCATACAACTGAAAGCAAAAAGGAAAAAGTGATACGAATATGCTTTCATATTTTTGCCTACTTGTGAAAAATAATGAAATTCTACTAAAGAGCTGTTTGATACTAATTTTTGTCTTTCAAACATTTTCTCTTAATACTAAAAAATATATAAATCATTTACATAAAACTAAATGCAAAGGAAGGCACAGCTGGTTATAGTGTGTATATAAGCACAGTTCAGCATACGCAGAATTAAGGAGAAAAAAGGTTCACATCCTTATTAGTTATATTGAAAACATTAAGTTCTTCACTGTCAACAGTGCTCAACACTTAAGAGCTAAGAGGATATAAAAACAAAAACATTAAAATTCACTTAATGCAAAACAGATTTCCATATATACTTGAATATATAAAAAAGTTTTTTAAATGCTAACATAAATGTAGACTATCCATGATATGAAAAGTGCAAACCAAATTAACAGAGGGTTTCACGAAGTCCTTCTCATGACACAGGTAAACTAGCCCATGGGGACAAATTTGATCAGTTATTGAGTTCTTAATTGTAGCCAGACATCATCAGGATTTCTGAGAGCTTGAAGAAAGCAGTACTGGAGAAGCAGCTCTGTCCAGACTGGGGATTGGCACTGGCATGTGGCTGTTAAGCAGTGTGGGGAACTGCAGGGCACACACACACAAAAAAAAAAAAAAAAAAAGATAATTATTACATATCACCAGGAAAAACTTGGGTTTCTTACATTCCCAAACAGACCACAGTAGTTCAGTTCTCTCATCACCCCTATAATGGAGCAGTTGCCAATCTATTTTATAGAATAATTTAAAGATGACAATTGCAAGATTACCTAGAGCAAAGAAGAATAAGGCCCAGAAAACGATAGGCTACTAGAAAAAAGTACATAAATTAGATGTTGCTAAAGCATATTCAAATATCATTTTTAAAAGGTTCCAAGTTATCTAGGAATGCCAATCTGCTTTAAATATTGAGAAACTTTTTTTTAAACAGACTCTTTATAAATCACTAATTTCTAATAATACATTTTGGAATTTGTCATCTGCTTTTCAGAGTACCACGAAGATGTTTCTCAGTAACTTAAAAATATTTACCTTGAAAGATTTAGAAGAAGTATAGAGTTGGAAAAGTATTTTCTTTGATAAATAATATCAAACTTATTAGAAAGATGACTCATAAGGAAAGAACAGTATAAAGTTAATTTCTGTACTGCTAAGCAACTAAGATGATAAATAGCAGGGTAAAGGTATATGTTATAGTGACAAGTATCAGGTCTGAAGCAAATGCATCATCTATGCTTCCAACTGAATAAGCAGACGAGAAGGCCTCCAATACTTGACTGTCTGCACCTAGATATTTTATTGCCTAGGATGGTATGTGTCAAAATGATTTCCTATACTTCCTTGAAGCTTAATTCCCATTTAGTCCAGAGTAAGTTTAAATATTAAACTTCAAAACTAAATGTCAGACTACAGAGCCTGGCACCTGTTGGAAGTACAACAAATATTTGTAGAACAAGTAAATATATTTTTGCAATGTTCATACTATTTCGGTAACTTATTTACGCCTGTGCCTTCTTGCTTATCAAGGGCTGTCATTTCATTTGATACCTAGGGGCTATGAAGTAAGTTTTGTTATCTCCATTTTACAAATGAGAAAACAATTAAAGTTCTGATTACCCAAAGGTCACAACTAATAAGCAGCACCAGCTAATTTTAAGCTCTGACTGGAATTTTTCTGTACTAAATTGCCCAACTTCTTATTTTGGCAGGGGTTAGGGGATGTCTAATTACTGTTTCAGTTTCTTTGATGGTTATTGGTATATTCACGGTTCTGTTTTGTTCCTGGTTCTTTGGAATTTTAATTTTTTCTAAAATGTTATCCACTTCAATTGTGTTTTCAAATGCTATACATATATTTATATTCATATTTACGCTCCTAACCAAACCACTGTTGTCATTGACTTGGAGTGAACACCAGAAGGAGAGCAGGTCTTAAAATTTTATTGTTAATCTTATGTTTTGGGTTTTTTCCATCCTGTTGATATTTTCAAAAGAATCCCCTGTAGTTTTATTAGTCTTCTCTGTTGTTTTAAAAAAAAGAGCTCTGATTTCTGCCCCTCTTATTTCTGTACACTCAGTTGTCACAGTTCTCAATTAGCCTGGTTTTATACCCATGTGTTTCTTAGTCATTTTTATTGGCTCTTTCCTACTACAGAAGTACAAGTTACAGTGAATACTGCAGAGATCCTACTGGTGGTCCAGAAAGTAGCTAAGGTCTGGCAGAAGCCACCAACAAAACTCGAGCCCAGTGCTCTAGATGTCCCTGGATTTTTATTCCCTTCCATTCCCTGTCCTTTAGCATTTAATCTACAGAATAGGAATGAACAGGTCAACGCTATAGAGTCAGAAGGATGTTTAGCATGGCTGGCCTGAGATAACCTGGGGCAGCTTTAAGGAACCAAAAGGAAAATGTGCTTGATAGAAAGGCAGACCAGGTCCTGACTGAGAACAGGATATATGTTGTGGGGGTGGGGAGGGATCACTGTCTTTTTTAAGTTGCAGCATATACCAAGCTTCTGTCAGCCATACTTGGATTTGATGACCATTTCCATTTTAGATGTCCCCAGCCAATGCTGCTTTTCCAAGAAAGCTGTTCTTCTCTGGTGCTCTAAGTTAGTGAGAGTAGTGGTTAGGGATACAAACTAAATTTGGACCAGGGTTCTGCTACTTGTCAGTGTGTGATCTTGGGTAAACTGAGCAATGTCTCTGCCTTATTTTTCTCATCTTTAAAATAGAACTACTGATAGCATTAAATGAGAAGCCATGAAGAGTGGCCCAGAATGTCTGACACACAGTAAGCCCTCAATACATGTTAGCTGTTAAGTGTTATCACTTAATCATTTTGCCTCTTCCTTATATTTACTACCTACTTACTCCTAAAACCAAACTCAAGGTCTTCTCAATCTTGCCTCTGAAATGTCTTCCAAATTGATTCCTATGTCCACCATTCTGTTCTAAAAGATGACCGTCCCTTTAGTATTTGAAGTAGAGAATAATTTTCTAGTATTTGAAGTAGAGAATAATTTTCTCCTATCTTCCTGATCTTTCCACTTTCTCTTGAATTCTTCCTTCACATGGATATCATACCTAACAGTGTAACAACGGATTAAAAAGGTGGAACTATTGAAGCCCACACCTCCTTTTCAGACCTCATCTATCATCGGGTCTCCTCCTGAGAATACTTTCCATATCCAAACCCAGGAGATCTATTAAGTTCTAAACTATGCTTTGCTCTCTATCAAAATCCTGTCCCTTCTCCCAGCTCAGCTCAGGTAGCACTTCTTCCTCAGAGTCTGTCCAGTCCCTGGATGCAAAGAACAACTCAGTCCCTCAGTCCCTGCAGCACTTTGTTTGTTTACTTTCCTGTTTACATTGTATAGCTCTTTCAGCCCTTGCTGCAGAACGTTGCAAATATTTACTGGGTTAGATTTATTGAACAAAAAATTTCAGCACACAGTCTCAAATGAAAATTTGAACTAGCACCACCTGGTTTCAACATGTATCCGTACCTACTGGGTACATTTCAAATTTGATAAAAATCTGTTTGAAAAGTTGGAGTAGAACAGAAAAGTAAGTTCAAATTGCCAAACTATCCAACTGAAAGACATTTCACTTTATTTGTAAATCTGCATCCTTGACATTCAACACTTAGCACAGTGTCTTTGGCATCTTGTCTCTTTACTGAAGTATTTCTAAGTTAGAAGCATACCTCTTCCAGACTGGCTAGTGCCTTTTCTTCTCCTTTGAAATTATTTAATATCTGCTATAATGATTGTACATGAATGAACAGTGAGTGTACAGAATGATCGTGTGCAAAAACTCCTCAGCTCTGCCAGCTATCAGGATTCCAGCCTACCTTTGCAAAAATCACAACAGGAAACCTGCCAGCATCACTTGAGTTTGTTGTAGGCTGAGTCTGTTTTTTTTTTTTTTCTTTGCCAATACATTAATAGTGTACATGAAAGAGGTTTGTTATTTTGAAAAGAGATGATTTTCATTAGTTTAATAGAGACTAAATCATAATCTGAATGCTGAAAATTTATCATTTGTAATATCTAGTTTCAGAAAATCTTCCTCTTACCATGTTTTGTTTACCATTTTAAAAATTGCTACATTCAACTACTCTTTTCATTTGAAGAATAATATTTTTAAAAGTACAAAATTGTTTTCCCTTAGTTTCATGGATCCAACCAAAAACAGAGGGCCGAAGGCCATATAACCCATCCCATTCAAACTGGAATGTGTTTTTTCGGGGCTGCCTTTTGAATGACACCAAGAGGAAAAATACTGGTCTATTTGGTGAAATTAAAATTGAAACTCATAGGCAAGTAGCCTTTAAATGCATTAACTAAGCCAGATGCAGTGGGACTTGGTTGTAATCCCAGTAACTCAGGGCTGAGGCAAGAGGATCACAAGTTTGAGGCCAGCCTCAGCAACTTAATAAGACCCTGTCTCAAAATAAAAAGGGCTGAGTGGGCGTGGTGGCTCTCTTTAGCTCACCATTCTTCCAGTGAGACCCTAAATCTCATCTTGTACATTATGCTTCTGACACAGAGAAGGTACTTGGCATATATTAATTTTGACAAGCAAAATGACCAACTCAAAAGATATAGAGACTTGATCATTTTAACACTTATCTTTTGTTGACATTTCTTTGAGTTTTTAGCATCTTTTCATTTAGACAGTCACTGATAATTACTGACATCATTTGTAAACCAAGCAACATGCTAGATGCTGGGAAACACCATAGGGAACAGGATACAGTTCAGTCTTGATGGCACACAGTCTACTGAAGTTTGCCAGTTTAACAGGCAAAATGCTAAGTGCTAAATGCAGTGGGAATGAGAGACCTGCAAACTAGTTTGCCATGAACCACACTGGGGACACAGGATGCGGTGTGGATGAGACAAGGCTAGAATTAGGTAGAGGGAGTTTGCACTGTGTTTATCCCTGCTTCATTCCTGTCCCTAGGATCTGTCCTACCTATATGCACATATACAAACAATAACAGCTTGAGTGGGTAAATATCAAAGAAAAAAATCACTAATATCCACATGATAGTGATACTACTGCAAGATTCTAGCATGTAAGTGAATAATAAATATATTTTCTGAATCCAGAGAGTTCTACAAGATAAAGCAACTAAGTCTTCATTGTTTTTTTAACCCAATTCCCAGGATACTTTTTTTTTAAAAAAATAACAGAATAAGAAGAACTTGATTATGATTCAGAAGTATTCAGGTAACTTTTCTACCCCAGTAAGGAGAAACTGCTATTTTTAGTTTTCAGTTTATTTCAAGTAAATCAGTACATTGAGTAACTGGATTATCACTTTGAGGTCTTTGATTAAATTTTTTTCTTGAATTTTATACTTTCCTAAAAAATTTACAGTTTTCATAGTCAAAATTTGCAAAACACTTAAAGAACTAATTGTTGCATTTATGGACAGCTGACCTACATACACCATTTCTGCTTCAATAAAAATGTCTGCCTCTTAAAGAGTATGCAGCCCTGTCCCTATGAACACCCTTACAACTGAACATATTAACCAAATATTAGGCAGAAACCACCATCTAAAACCTCTGCAAGATTGAGAGAAAGGATATCCCTTAGAAGTTCTGTTTAAAAATTCAGTTCCAAATGCTCACCTGGAACAGCGTGTTTGGCCCTTGCAGCCTGGCAGGACTCAGTGGAGCAACCGGACTAAGGCTGCTCCAGAAATGTATGCTGGAGAGCAGTGGACTTGGGGTCAGAAGCAATCCATTTGGTGTCTGGGAAATAAAACAAATAGTCAGTTCTTGGTAGAGGTTCACCTGACTCTATCTGTGATCAACAGAGCAGCACAGTGATTAGGTTCACTTCCATGGCCAAGAAGCAAACCTCGCCATCTTGAGAAAGCTAGGCAAGTTTATTTCTGCAAGGCGGTGAACAGTTTAAATTTTCTTCAATGCTAATTTTATTAGCAATTTATAGAGGAAAAGAGGTTATTGACATTCTGGTGGAAAACAAGTTTGTAGCAACTTTTGTCCAAAAGGTCTTTTCAACTTGCTCCTCTCCTAAATTAAAGAAAATTTAGTATACAGGCAAAATAGGACCCCAGGAAGGGGCTTGATTTTTTTATTGAATTGTTTTTTTACAATGGAAACTCTATTTAGGTCACAAACACACGAGGGCACACATACACATTTTAAAATTATTTCTTCACACCTTGCATTATCGACCAGCCCTTTAATAGATTCTGCTGTTAAAATACCCTACTGCAGCTTCTTAACAAGCTCTCAGCTGGGTTTTCCAGATTTTTACTCTGGAAGTGGGATTGGTGAGAATTCATTACCCTGGCAATGGTGAGGGGTGTATGGGGGCAATTCTTGTCAGGTTGGATGCAGACCCAAAACTCTTAAGAGAGTACCATGCTGGCATTTGCTTTCACACAGGCAGCAGGAGTCCTGGCCCACAAGCCAGAAAGAGGACAAGAAACAGCCTTCCTTGGCTGGTGAATCTGCAGGGCTTTTATTCTCAGCAGAGGCAAACTCCCCAGCCCAGGGTGGTTTTGCACCTCTGGTGACTAGAAGTCCCTCTGTGGATCTGTGGTGTCAATACGGTGCTTTGTGTGAGAACCATAGCAAAGGCGCCAGCATTTCAGACTGCATCATGCTGGATGCTAACGTGTTATTTTTCCCTAGAACTGGCCTCAGCAGCTTCATTAATTATCAAGAGCATTTGGGCTTAAACCTGAATTGAAAGTCTGCTCTGTTCAGTGGAATAGAGACAAATATCTAAAGGTCTTCAAACCATGAAGTGCTGAAAGGTAAACAAGTTTATACCAAATTATTTGACTCTGGCATTTCCTACATATTCAATGACCTATGAGGTTACTAGAATAAATACATGTTTTGAATAAGCTCTTCATTTGTTTTAGTCAAGGCAATTTTGCAAGTATGCCAGGACCATCTGGCCTAACTGTTGAGAATTAACAGCTCAGCATGAGCTCTGCCTGGGTTCCAATCTCAGAACCATACTTACCAGCTAGGAAACCTCAGGCAAGCTACCTAACCTCTGTGCCTCAATTTCTATATCTGTAAAATGGGGAGAATAAAAATTAGCTATATTACAGGGTTGCTGGGAAGATTAAATAGGATAATCCACACAAGCCCTTAGTATGTTCCTGGCACCCAGGAATGTTAAATAAGTTTTAGAGACTATAGTCACACCCAGTGTTTAATAAACGTGTTTGAATGAATAAATGAATCAGTAATTAAAAGTCTGCCTTACTAAATGTATGTCATCTATTTATGGGTGAAATTCTCAACTGTATATTGAGAAGTACTCATGCTCTGAAACAGATGGACAAAACTGAGTCAGCCGTGCTTTCAGCTCAAATCCCCAGGCTCAGGTGACCAGAGAACTGGTATTTGCATGTTACTTCAGAGCCATGTTCCAACCACAGCATGTTATATTAACTTTTAATAACCAGAGTGTTTGGGGCCTCCTGGTTTATTCATCAGTGAAGGCTTCTCAAAGTCTAAAAATAAAGACATTCTTCAGCCTGGCAGGGTGTCACACATGCCTGTAATCTTGGCAACCCTGGAAGCTAAAGTAGGAGGACTGCAAGTTCAAAGCCAGCCTCTGAAATTTAGCAGGGCCCTAAACAATTTAGTGAGACTCTGTCTCAATAATAATAATAATGAGTAAGGGATGAAGTTCAGTGGTAAAGTGCTCCGGTGTTCAATGCCTGGTACCAAAACAAAAAACAAAGACAAGTTTTTAAAACCACAGAACAGATACCTTTCTCTCAAACAAGACCAGAAATACACACCTATTGTTTTCAATCCTCTAGGTGATACTTAAGATTTAGAATTTAGAGGGCCAGGGTTGTGGTTAGTTGGTAGAGCACTTGCCTAGCCTGTGTGAGGCACTGGATTCAATCCTCAACACCACATAAAAATAAATAAAATGAAGGTTTTGTGTCCATTGACAACTAAAAATATTTTTTAAAAAAGATTTTGAATTTAGATATCCATAATCTAAAATTGGCACCCATAACTGTCTGGATGTGTTTGAACATTGGTTTCCAAGGGATACATACATCAGAATCCCCTGCCTTGTTTAATATGTTTGAAATGCCTTCTATAATGTATGCAAATAAACATGGTGAAATGATATCACCCACTCCTCTCCCACACATCCCTGTTCTCCCTAAAGACCGTGTGGCCTTAGAGAGCTGTTTGTTTGGTTATTTTTTTAAAGGAAAGGTCCTATAAATCCTGTTCCGAGTTATCTCTGGAACAGTGTGAGCTTTTATAATCTCTCTCTGTATGTTTGTGGAGCCAGGCAGGCAAGGCTGACCGAGGGAAGGTGGTAAAGAAAGTAGCCACAGGCAAAACCCATGCTTTCTCTTCCTCTGCCTGGAATGCCTTTATTTTAACAAGTGGCCACAGGGAGTTCCTGATCCTGGTGGCTGCCAGGGAAGGAAGCAACTGGGCATTCATTTACAAGGGGAAGGACCCTGCTACCAGATCTCATTTTTCATCTTCTCCACTCAATTCTTCTAGTTAATACTGAGTCAACTAAAAAGCCCACGTATTCTCCAAAACAAGGTGAGTTGGCCTTGTCCAGACTTGCCCACCTGGGCCCTTGCCCACAGCCCTTTGCCTGAATTATGCCCTCCAGTGACCTTTTCTACTCCTCCCTCCCTTTGCCCATCAAAATGCCACCTCCTCAAAGGAGACTTTCCTCATCTTCCCTCATCCAGATGGGCTTTCTCTCCCATTGTATCTTTAGAACACTGTAACCAATTTTTTTCCTTAACATTTAGCATGTTCTGCCTCATGGTAATTTGCATATCTTTCTGCTACCACTTTCTGTAGTCCTTAAAAGGTATTTGCTCATTGTTATTCCTCCTGTAGTACTCAGACCCTCAATATTTGATAGGCTGAAGCCATCTGCAACTCTGGGTATGTCCCATCCTGTGCCCTCACTCATCACTGTCACCTCTATTTGCAATGCCCTTGTTCAAACATGAACTCATCTTCTTTCCACATCCAGTGCTTCTTAAAACTCATCATTTTCTGTCAGTCATACCATTTATCCCCTCCATGAACACTGGCTGAGAGGGCAAGTATGTTTCAGGAGCCAGCAACAAGGTTGCTATACTCATGGCTCTGTCCACCACCCCAGGTCCCCATTGCCAAGATGCATAATACTGTGGCCTCTGGAGCCTTCCAGAACTCACACTTCTGGGGAGCTCCTCATTCCATTCCTTCTGCATTCAGGCCCCTGGCACTTTACAGAAGGCATCCTCCCACAGCTACCTAACCCAGTCCACCTGCCTCAGGTCCCACTTCCCCATCGGTTCTACACACTGCCACCAAACTGTTACCTTAAAACAGCATATTCCTTCAAAAGTCACAGTTTCAGGGAGGAAAAAAAAAAAAAGAGCCTCCTTAGGTTCCCCCTTAACCTGGTTTGGGTACTTCCTAACTTCCCTAGGTGAGTATCGCTTTGCTTGATGTATCCTGAGCTCCTCTAACACACTCGGAGAGCCACAGAATTCTAACCCAACAGTCATCCCACAACTTCCCTGACCACCCAGCCCCTAGTTCCCTGGACTGCAGACCCTCTCCAAGAGTGACAGTATCCATTTCCATGATTTGACCTTCCCTCACATGTCGATGACTCCCTACCTTCTCTTCAGCCCCAAACTCTCCTTCGCTCCAGCTGCAGCTGGATATTTCTACCCAAATGTCCTGCAGCCTCCTCAAACTCAATATGGCCCCAACTGAACTCTTAGCTCTTTATGCATAAGCTTACACTGGCCCTCACCCTCTTCATACTCAACTTCCAGCTTGCTCCCACCCCCAGGTTGGTCCCCATGTCCGGTTGATGGCATTCCTTAAGTCTCTCAGATCGACCTCCTCTGACCCTGTCCCACTGTTCACAGCCTTTCATCCTGACAGCCTTTTACCTGAATATTATGATAGCAACCTGATTGGATCCGGCCTCCTCCTTCCCAATCCATGCCATCAGGGTGATTTCTAAAACGGTATAGACTCGTGTCCCTTCAATATTGGCTACTGAATTATCTCCTGCACTCCCCTTCCCTTCTGATTTATCCTCCAGTCTTACCGAGCCACTGCACCTCCCCAGTGTGTCTTGTCTCTAGCTGTTCCTTGCCCATAATGCTCTCCTCACCCCAACAGCCAGAAAAATTCCTCTTGATTCTTCGACACCCAGCCCCCGTGCAATTGCACCCCCTCCATGAAGTCCTTCCTCCCTTCCTCCAGCAAAGTTAATGCCACCTTCTTAGTGTTCCTTGAATGCCTCAGTATCTTTCTGTATTGCATATGAGATGCTATATTAAGTTACTTGAGCTAAGTTATGGGCACCTACCAGGGACTATTTATCCATGTTTTTATACCCAGGTATAAGCACAGCAGCTTATACATGATAGGTGCTCAGTTCATACTTATTGAATTCAGCTGAGGTGCTTCCCTACATGGGTGTATCTGATTCTTGTCACATGTTATCTTATGTGTAAGTGTCTCGTTGTTATGGATGGGTTCCAAGGTCATAAAAAACACTTGTACTTCTGGTGTCTTTTCTATGTCTTGCAAAAAATGAACACTCAATAATTATTTGTTGATCAGTTCTCATAATGAATTTTTGTTTCCCTTTAAACTCATTTCCTGTCAAGTCTGAATTCCTCAGTTTTAAGGGTCCTCCATAAATTTACACCACCCTAAATTATATACTGCCCCATATTCTTTACCTGTTGGACAATAAGCTCCTGAGAATAGGCCTGTGTCTATCTATCCTCTGAATCCCTAGGTAGCTAAAGGGCCTAGAGGTTCAGTGATTATCTCCAAAATTAATTAATTAAAAATGGTAGGCATCTGGGGGGCTGGGGTTGTGGCTCAGTAGTAGAGCGGTCGCCTAACATGTGTGACACACTGGGTTTGATCCTCAGCACCACATAAGAAAATAAACAAAATAAAGGTATTGTGTCCATCTGCAACTAAAAAAAAAAAAAAATTTAAAAAATGGTAGGCATCTGTTAACTTGGTCAACTAAAGAGGATATGGATGAGCTGCTAAACCAGTATTTGCCGGAAACTAGTAAGTCATACAGGCTTTAGGAAAACTGAAGGAAAAAAAAAAAAGTCTACTGAGCAGCTGTACAAATATCTCTGATCTTATACTTAACACAGATGCCGAGAGAATCCATGACTGCCACCTTGGGATTAAAAAAACAAAATCTCAAAGGTGACTATGAATCTCTAGAAACCCCTACAGTAGTCTTGATTCAAATTAAGACATGGTTTTAAGAACTTTATCCAAACTTCCCACAAAAGTTTGTGTAGCACTGATCTTAAGGAAAAGGGGACAAAATGGAGAATCTCATATGAATGTAGAGTAGACATGGAAAGTGTTAGGAGAAAAACTGGGGACAAGGCAGTAGAACTATGAAGGATGAACAGAAAAGGCAAGGAGAGGGGAGAGGAGGCAGAGCCCCGGGTAAAAAAAAAAAAAGAAGAAGATGTCTGTTGAGCAGATTGTACAAACATCTCCAATCTTATTAAACTTAGATGCCAAGAGAGTCCATGACTGCCACCTTGGGATTAAAAAGAAAAAACCAACTCAATAAAAGGTTGCCATGATGGGCTGGGGTTGTGGCTCAGTGGTAGAGTGCTGGCCTAGCACATGTGAGGCCCTGGGTTCGATCCTCATCACCACATAAAAATAAATAAAATAAAGGTATTGTGTCCAACTACAACTAAAAAATAAATATTAAGGAAAAAAAAAAAGGTTGTCATGATCTATCTGGGCAACTCAGAACTGGAGAAAACCAAGAACCACCTCCTGGAGTGATACCCCCACTACACAGAGCTCTTCCTGTAAGAACATCCTCCGCCATAGGAATGACCAATGGAGAGAGCTGGGGCTGAGCTGGGGAAGTGTTGTAGAGAAGAAGAAAGTTATATTCCCCTGGGGAGAGGAAAAACAAACTTTTTCCTTTTAATAGCAGTGGCAAAAGAGATAGTAAAATGAGAAGCCACACCCAGATCCATAGGCTAAGGAAGGAAGGTCCCTACCCAGGGACAGGCTGCCCTTTTCTCTGACTACTGTTCACCACCCACATCTATGCTGCTCCAAATTCTCACTTTCTGACTTTGGCTCACAGCTGTTTCACCAGCCAGTAACCAAGGAAGGGAGTTTTAGCATTTTGGACCTCACTAGGCTGTCTCCACTCCCATCATTGCTAATCCTGGGCCACTGCTTATAAAACATCCTGGGGCATGCATATTCAGACCTTAATGGTGAATGCATGCCCAGTGCCCGCACATATCTGAGTTCAGCATCTTACACAGCACAAGTGATGTTAACACAGGTCTTGGCATACATGAGGGGAAATGAAATGTACCAGCCTCAGGTTCTGAGTTAACTTCACCTTGTTAAGATATGATGTGGGAGAAACGGCATACATGAGGGGAAATGAAATGTACCAGCCTCAGGTTCTGAGTTAACTTCACCTTGTTAAGATATGATGTGGGAGAAACTGCACAGAAAGCAGACAGTAGGAAGAGGGAGAGAAGATACAAAAGACAGAATCACAAGTTCCAGCTGGCATCTCTCCGGCTACCATGGTGCCTGGCCAAGGACCAGGAAGGCTTCACGTCCTGGCTCGTCCCCCATCTCAGTTTCAGTAGCCTGTGCCAACAGACACATCAGCCTTGCTTTTCAGCAATTCTCAACTGTGACCTTGGCAGCTGAGCTCTAAGGTCATCACTCCTTGGTACCTAGTTGGCTTTTAAGTTTTCCAGTCTCTGGCTAGTCCCATGTTTGAGGGGCTTTGGCTGACAGTCCTATCTACATTAAGAATCTTCTTTACAAACTCAAATCCAAGAGTCATCTCAACTGCACTCTGTACAGCTCCCAGCAGATGCGCCAGATATTTCTGATGCAAGCAGTGGTTGGGGGAGCAACAGAATGAGGCTGATTTTTTTTACGCACACTGTGTTGTGGATCCCAGTTTTTCACATCTGTATTTGGGCCTCCACGGAGCATGCGGTTCCATAAGTTTACTGCAGAGAACTGTTACCACATGCCACAGTCAAGCCCAGGGTCCTCCACCCTTCTTCCTGCCATGTTTGTAGCTAGAAATGACCAACCTTGTAGGGTATCAAGTTATTACATTTGTAGGGTACCAGGTTATGACAATACACTTTTCTTCTAAAACTAACTCTTGGGAAAAGTTTATAGGAGGTTCCCACAGGTTACCAAATGCCACGTGCTCAGACTACACCCAGCATACCCCAGAGGAAAGGAGCCAGTGTCTGTGATGGATGGAAAGTGCTAAGGTTGCAAGGAAGCCATGGGAGAACAGGCCTCAGGCCGAGGCCCAGTGAGACGCAGGATGCCAAGCTCTGCCCTACTGGTTCTGAAGGGTGAGCTAAAGGCAGCAGGGTGAGTTTCTGGGGTACCCCAGTGTCGGGGAGGGCTTCTCTTAGGACCCAGGACTTACATTGACTTCAAGCCTGCTCTAATTCTAAAGGGCCCAAGCTCATCAAGTCAAAGTAAAACCTCGTGAATATCCTGTTGGACCTCAGGTAATCACAGGGGGAGCAGGCTCAGATTTCAGCTTTGGATGCCACATGACTGGGTCCTGCCCCATCTCTGCCTCTTTCCCTTGGCCATCCACAGCCATGCCAGGTGCAGTGCCTCAGCGAATTTCAAAGAGGGATTTAGGTCCAGAGGCTCCACTACTACCCTCCTTCCCCGCAAGCACCGGGTGACTCTTTTAGTTCTACCTGGTTTCCAACACTACCTCACCTTCCCTGGGATCTGGAGGCCTGCCCTCAGCCTGGGCCCAGCTTCCGCTCTCCCACCCTTTGCTTCCATCCTTAAGGAAGCCCTGATCCCATTTCTGAACTTCCTGGCACTAACTCAAGGTTCGTGGCCCCACCCTCACAGTTCGTGCCTGCGGAGTGTTTGCTCCCAGCTGCCACTGCACGTGTCCTCCACGGCAGCCTGCCTTTCACACTCTCTCCTCCATGCTTTGGGCCATGCCAGTGAGTACTGTCCCTTGAAACTGCATTGTTTCCGTTAATGTGCATGCACCCTTGAGATCCCTCTCTCCCTCCTCTCCCTAGTCCAGCTATACCACCCTCAGCCCCACTGAGGGGAGCCACCTCCAAGTTCACAGCATGCAAGTCCACAACCCCAGGGTGAGGCTCAGCTGACTTCCTCAGACAGGGCTGGCATGATGGTTCAGGCTAAGAGAACAAGACACTGAAATCGGTGGCCTCGCCCAGGCCTTAGACCCCTCCCAACTTCATGGCTGCAAACTTAAAGGCAAGGGAAAGAGTGGGTTAGAGGGTCCACCTGGGCTCCTTCCCCAGCTCCTCCCCTGAGCTACCATGGGAGCCACTGCTCTGAGCCATTAAGCAGCAGGCTTTCCCACCAGGCAGTCTCACTTGGTTAGAGAAGGCCGGGTTTGGGAGCACTCCTTCCAATCTGCCAGTGAGGCAGGGACTCTCATGTCATGGCAGTACAAGTATTTCCAGCTCTTATAAGCTTGAGTTAGCAGGAAAGCTGTGGGAAGCCAGGTGGGGCTTTCAAGCTGCCCTGCAGACTCCCATAGATTGCCACAACAAGGGACGACATTTGGCTTTCTCCAAGTGGGACAGGAGAGAACATTTTACCTCAGGGCACACATTCACTCCTACCTACTAGCTGGGGGATGCTGGACAAGAAGAGTCACCACTGTCCACTCACCTCAGCTAGGCTGTGGGGTCTACACCATGGCTGCTAGGGGAGAGCTCCACACCTGCAGTTGCTGCTACCAAGGACAACCCTGTTGACAATGACAGAGCACAGCAGGAGTTCCTGCTCACCTCCCACACATCCCCCATGGGGAGCCACAGAGCTCCAGGATAGTATATCCCCTGGGTAGCGGGAGCTAGCTCACCAAGCACCGCCACCATCAGCTCATCCTCACAGTATCCATTTCACTTAAGAGAAAAATCATGTAAGGTCCCACTCTTAGGAAGCTGGGATGCCAGGAACTGAATCCATGGGGATCCAGGATTGGTGACCCCCAAACTGGTCCTCTTAACCTCATCCACTAAACTGTGTCCATGTTCAAGAGGAAGCAGAAACAGTTTGTCAGCAGCTAGCAGCTGGACCAGACAGCTGCTGGATGTTTCCTTTGAAGGAAAAGGCTGCCTTCTCCCAGTTAACTGCAACCAGGAAGGACATCTGCATCCTGCTTTCCAACACTTCCAAGAATCAACCTCCTGCTCAGGGTGGACCCTGAGTTTCTTATTAGAGACCAACGTGAGCACAGAGCTTCACACTCACAAATGCGATGATGGTATCCATGAACATGAACTTTCTTGTTAACAGGGAAAAATGGCTACTAAGTGCCCCCAGGCCCAAATGCTCCTGAAGTATAAATGTGTCCCCTCAATTTTCCTTGGGAAATCATTCCTTACATCTGCCTTGACGGCCAGGGTGCTTGTTCCACCTATTGGTCCCTTTAGACCACTAAAAGCAAGAACCCAATCAAGCATCCCTCTGTTGTCAACATACCAAACCTTCTCTCGTTGGTGAACCTCAGTCTGAGGATAGAAAAGTACCTTCCCTTCCCATTTACACCATTTCTGGGAGACTCTCCTGAAGGGTGGAAGGAAGTGGCTTTGCCTGCTCTTCTTCCAAGCAGTGAGTCTGGGTGTGGTCAGGACCACAGGAAGGGCTCTTACCTGTGCAGTGAAGAAGGCTGGGGTGAGGGATCCCGAGGGCAGGGCTGGGCTGTTGAGAGCGATGGAGCCAAGGTCGGTGCCAGAGAGCACCAGCGGGGGCGCAGAGATTTCCAAGCCTTTGGGCTTTTTGCCCTTTGGGGGAAGAGATGGAGACTTGGTCTTGGAGCCTGATGACAGGTTCAAGGGCTCCAGGGAATCCGAGTCATGACAGGCAGCCTCCAGGAAGAGGCTTCTGTGTTCAGAAGGGAGCGGTGAGTTGGGGGACAGGGATGGGGACCGAGAAGAGGAGGGTGAGGCTGAGGAGATGCTGGCGGCATTTGGCAACATTAAAGAGGAGATCTTGGCTGAGACGGACGAGGCCAGGAAGGCGGACGCCGCAGCAGCCTCGGGCGTGGAAGGCAGGGACACCACCGGCCTGGTGATGTGCTTCTCGGTTTTATTGGTCACAAACCTGATCACAGTCCTGACTTCTTCCACAGGGGGACTGTCCTCAGGCGGCTCCTCCAGCTTCTCTGTCTTGATGGCCTTGAAGGTCTCCGGAGTGTTCTGCAGGGAATTAATGGTGAAGGACGAGTACAGGCCTGAGTGGATGTATTCATTGCGGCTCGTGCTTTTGAGGGCGGACAAGCCGTGTTTGTGGGCCTCGCGGCCCTCGGGAGGCACCTTGCAGTCACTGTCCTGCAGCAAAAGGCTCTCCCTGCTGATCTCCACAGCGTGAGGATCCATCTTGAGGATCTCTGGGAAAGAGACGAACTTGTACACAAACTTCTGCCCAATCACCTTCTTGATGATATTCTGCAAATAAATACAAGAGTAGACATTGAAAACGTGAGTGCACCCGAGATGCCACCTAAGGGGCACACTGTCACGGCCAATGTTGCCAGAAGATGCCCCCAAATATCCCTGATGAGCACATGCTGGCTAAAGAGGAGGGGGAGGAGAAGTCAGAGGCCAAAGGACCGGACTTACTTTCCCATTCTGCCAACTTCAGCAAACTGCCATTTGTTGTTTCCTGGTCTGGAAAGTGAGGATGATTATTCCCAATGATACAGTAACAGTTGCTATTTAGTAGGTAATTACTATGTGGCTGGGATTGTTCATACCTGATCTCATGCAGTATGAAAAGCAATCCTAGGAGGAAGACGTTAGAATTCCTATTTTAAAAGTTAGGAGGGCCGGGGATGTGCCTCAGTGGTAGAGTGCTTGACTAGCATATGTGAGGCCCTGGGTGCCATCCCAGCACTGAGAAAAATAAATGAATGAAAAAACAGGAGATAAGCTTAACCCACTTAAATAACTGCACAGCCACCCAGCAGATGGGTGGTAAGGCAGCCTTTGCAGAACCATGATGTGGTACTGTCTTACCAGAAGTCAAGAGAAGAGGGTGAGACAGTAATGGGGAAGCACCCTGCAAACTGCAAAGCAGTAAAGAAAGACATCACCAAATGCTGCCATGCTTTCTCAAGTCACAGAGCCATTGTTGCCACTGGAGGAAAAACCAATCACCTACTTAGACATCTGTGACATTCATATGATGTTCTAAGTTCCTTGTATCTGCTTCAGGCTCTTCAGTGTATCAACCCTCAAACATTAAAATGCAAACAAAAAAAACAATTGCTGCAAAAGTTGAGAGCTCGTAAAGGCTATACTGTGTTGGAGATTTATGAAATCGATAAATTCCCTGCAGAGCCTTCCATATTTCACATTTATCTGCCAAAGGCTTGCTGTGTACCCCACTCTGTGTTTGACTACCGGGATCCCAATGCTCAGGGGAGACAAAGATGGCGCCCCTCTAGCACCAAGAGCTAGCACCATCCTATAGGGAAAGGAATGTTTCTTTGTAAACTGTTCCTCCTGCAACTTGGGTACTAGTTTCAGGAAAAATAAAATCATCTGGAGAAAAAGAGCTGTAGAAACAGCTCCTACTGAGTGCCTTGCTGCTCTGGTCATCCTGTGTGCAGGCCACCCCTCAGGGTCCCCAGGCCCACCTTCTTGGAAAGCAAGAGGTATCATGCTTCCACCTCTAAGTCATCACAAGCTTGGAGACAGGGAGTCATCTGCCCCAAACCACCAAGATCTATGGTTCTAAAGCCCGAGGCTTTTCACATTTCCATTCAAATGTGGAGGGAGAGCATCAAAGAAACCCCTAGGAGAAATGAGATTGAATGAAGTTTGTTTCTTTTGCAAACATGGTTGGGTTCTAGATATAGGCATGCATGTTGGGGTTTTGCTGTTCTCTTGCTACATATGGCATCCGATCTGCCTTTTGCTCCCTTAAGTGAAACAGGAAAAGGTGCATTTATCATGCCAATGAGATTTTCAAGAAAGGTAACTAAGAGAGGGACAGGAAATCCCACTCACTTGAGTCTGGGGAGGCCTTGCTCAGCACCAGCACTCAGGGGGTTTGTCCTTGCCAAGGGACATATTAGACTGGATTCCAAGCTGCACCGTCCCAGCCTCCTGGGCCCTGGCCTGTTACCTACACCACACCATCCCACCGCTCCAGGTGACCCCATTCCCACACTCACACTGGCACACCTTCAGAGAACTGGGGAACTGAAAAGTTCCACCTGGGCCTGGCAGTGGACAGCAGCAGCTGGCGAGAGAATGTGCCAGGGGACACCAGTTCCCAGCGGGACCCCACCTGACCCAGTATTGGTTCCTATTAGAAAGTAAGCATGCGGGCCTGGAGTGCTTCCCCTGAAAGAATTCTGGGGTATTTTTTTGGTTTACTCATAATATTTTCCTCTCTAGGGAAACACTCTATTTTTTCCTCAGCCAGTTTGAACCCTCATCTAAATTGAGGTTTTTGAGCCTAAATAATTATACAGAAGAAAGCAAAAGAGAAACCATACGTTCTGAGTTTTTTTCTTTTGGCAAATATAATGTTCAAAAAAAAAACCCACTTTCGTTTTCTTACAGGCTCAGAACATAAGGACTGAAGAAGGATTACATTCATGAGCAAACCAAGAGATAATTAAGGGCTGCGATAAGATTGATTTTAAAAAGTCTCTCCTTGTCAAAAAATGGTAGGCAGCTGAGCGTGGTGGTGCACACCTGTCATCCCAATGACAGAGGCTGGGTCAGAAGGATTGCAAGTTTGAGACCAGCCTCAGCAACTGAGCAAGAATCTTGACAACTTAGTGAGACCCTCTCTCAAAATAAAAAAATAAAAGGGCTGGGGATGTAGCTCAGTGGGAAAGCAACCCTAGGTTCAATCCCCAGTATGGGCCAAAAAAAGTTAGAAATCCAAGAAAAAGGACCTGACAAACATCCCATGTGACTTCCGACTGACCAATGGATAAATAAATGTGGTGTATCTGACAATGGAATATTATCCAACCAAAAAAAAATATCAATGCATGCTACAGGAATGAGAATTCATTATACTAAGTAATTATAAAGGCCACATATTACAATTCTGTTTAAATTAAATGCCCAGAATAGCAAAATCCACACAGTCACAAAGTAGAACATGGTTACCTAGGACCCAGGGGAATGAAGCAATGGAGGACTGTGGCTTAAAGGGCATGAGGGTTTCCTGTTTGGGGTGATGAAGATGTTCTAAAACTGATTTGGGTGATGGATGTGCAATTCTGGATAGAGTCAAAGCCACTGAACTGTATACTTTACATGAGTGAATTTTATGGCATGTGAATTATATCTCAATAAAGTTGTTTTTTAAAAAAAAAAACACAAAAGAATTTTGCATGTTTAAATGGAAGACAGTGGGCACCTTCTCCAGCTAGATGGTGACTGCTGCCACCTGCTCACCCCGACTCTGCAGATAAGGAAAGGAGACATGGGGAAGGGTCTGTATCAGTAGCTGCTGCTCTGCGGTAAGGGCAGGTCATCTGGGCAGGTTTCAAGAGCAAGTTCATGTGGCGATGGGCATGGAGCCGATGTAATAAACTGGCCAAAAGGAGGAAGTATGATCTTTGGAAACAACCAGGGTGGGTCTTGCTTCCTGGACACCAAAGGAAGAGGTGGATTCGATCTGGCTTCCAAAACCTTTGCAGGGGCTGATGGCTGAGAGTGGACCAGGGCAGGAGGACAGGAGGGTCAGACAGACCACACAGGTCAGGGGTGTGCAGCCCAGCATGGCTGGGAGCTCAATGCAGCCCCAGGGATGCCTGCTCCCACGACAGCAGCTGGTAGGGAAGTCCTTCCACATCAGTGAGGATGCCTGCAGCTGGAGAATGAGAAAGAAGGCGGGTGGAGGGGGTGCGTCCTGGCAGCCAAAACGATAGCTTCCATGTTTTTTATGGGGTGGTCGGGTGGTGGGGAGTACTGTGGATTGAATTCAGGGGCACTCAACCACTGAGCCTCACCCCCAGCTCCATTTTGTATTTTATTTAGAGACAGAGTCTCACTGAGTTGCTTAGCACCTCACTGTTGCTGAGGCTGGCTTTGAACTTGAAATCCTCCTGCCTCAGCCTCCTGAGCTTCTGGGATTACAGGCAAGCACCACTGTGCCCAGCTGATAGGTTCTTTTTACTTATCTTCCTGGGCAGACCCTGGGAATGTAGGGAGGATGGGTCATGTATGTTTGAAGGCCTCTGAGGTCTCCAAAGGGAAATTTCTTTCCAAGACTGTCTGCTGAGAAAGCTCACAGCATAAGCAATAATAACAGCTAGCACTTGCTAAGCACAGGTTATCTGCCAGGATCTGCTTGAAAAACCTGATGCCCATCATCTCATTGAATCCTCCGGGAGACTGGAACCTTATTATGCCCATTTGAAGGATGAACACACCAAGGCTCCAGAAGTGTAAATTATGTGTGGTTACAAGCAAGCACGTGGGGAAGACAGAGGGCACCCAGGCATTCTGACTCCTGAGCGTTTGGCCATGACGGAGGGTGATGCAAGTTAGCCCAGGACACCACAGCGCTTGGGTAGGGTTCGTATTATGTGAAGTGATGAAGACATTTAGAAAAAGTCTGCTTTTCACCCCTTCGATCCCAGCCTCACAAGTGTTTGTTGCTTCTAGTTGCCTAGCAACCTGACAAATCTGGTGTGTGTCCAGCTGGGCCAAGGGATTCTCAGCATGGTTTGAGAGAGAGGGCCGCACATCTGCCTCCTTTATGTGCATGGGACCAGCCTCTCTCCCATGAAGTGAGTACTGGCTACCGGGGCCACCCCCACCCCCCATCCCCCCACTCCCCACCCCCCCACCCTGCACTGCAGGTCAGCCAAAGGCAGCAAGGGCGGGGTCAACTCAGAGAAAGGCAAAGCAACAGCCTCCTACAACAGACCCGAAGGGAAATAAGAGCAGACAGGAATGACTGACACCATCACCACCACAGCCACAGTGTCATCAGGCAAAGCAGGAGCCCAGGCTGCAGGCAGTGCCCAGGGGTGGGGCATGGGAAGCCCAGGGAACCCTCCCCAGCTCACCTCCCGTGACAGAATCTCTGTCATCTCACCCATCCAGGGCACAAGACAGAGTTGGCAGATCCTATTTTGTTTATTTGTGTGCTGCCTACTGCCCTGACAGGTTACAGGCTTCCCTGCAGGAACAGGTGTGTCCGTGGGTGTGCTTAAATACGTATGGGCACACAAACCCACAAGCCTACTCTGCCATGTAAATCATCCCAAATAGAGTGATCCCATACCTAGGTATGGGGGGGAGCTGTTCAGATGCTCAAAATTCCTAAGGAACTTTAAAAAATATTTTCATTATATTTTATATAATAATTTTAATATTATATTTACATAAATTTTTTAATATTATACTTTATGTAATGAAAAATGGCATAGTATTTGCATGTCACCTATGCACACACTCCATATATTATAAGTCATCTCTAGATTAATGACAATCCCTAATACAACGTTAATGCCATATAAAGAGTTGTTATACTGTACCGTTTAGGGAATAATAACAAGGAATAAAATTCTGTTTATGTACACAGATGCAATTTTTTCCTCAAATATTTTTATTATTGTAGTAGACAGATAAGGAATATTTCTATTAAGTTTTATAATTAAAAAACAATTATATTCAGAAGTCAGTAATGAAGGGATGCTTTTAGAATTGAACTTACCTCCTTAGTTATAATGTTGTTAGGCTAATATTAAAATAGGCTAACTAAATGTTTATTGGATACAGGGCTCTTTAACTCTCTGTAGAGAGAGCTGAAAGAAGTTCGAAGTCAGAGGCTTCAAACCCCAACAGACACAACTTTCTAAGGCTCACTCAAAGTTCCGTGAGTATGTGTCCCACCTCCATATGCTTTTTTACTGGCATTTTAAAGCTGAACACTCCCAGGCACTGAGGCCATATGCACACCTACAACCTCACACCTCCCTTGAGAGCTTGATAAACTGTAATTTCATCCATCCACCGACTCAGCAAATACCTGCTGGATGTGCCTGTCCATCTGTGCTGGTGTGGCACCCTGATTCTGATCTAAGGTCATGCCTCTGTCTGTCTGGTGCTCTGACTTGTTACCAAGGCTCCCATTTCTTCCCCAGGGAGATTCAAACCTGCGATGGGATCCCCCTGATATGCTCTGACTGCCACACTGGTCCAGAGAGCTCCCAGCTCTGCAGACCTCCTGCCCTCTGGCTTTGCAGGTTTGCCACCTTGCTCTCAAAAGTGAAAAAAGCCAGAAGCTCACTCTGCGAATAAGAAAAATTACTTAGAGAACCCTTCCTAATGCCGCCTGGGCCTTTTACTCCACACTGATAGTAGACCTGGGTAACCGCGACAATGAAAGAGATCTTTCCAATAAACACCCACTAACCACATCACAAGGGCCGCTGCTAGGATTTAGTTCAAACACTACTCCTGTCTCATACTAGCCATGGGCCTCAGTTTCCTTATCTATAAAATGGGAACAAATCTACCGACCTAAAGCCATATCAGAATGCCCAATACATTCAGGCATCGTAAGTTCATAACATGTGTTTGGCTATGACTGTTACTCCCATTATTTTGACTCTTCCATTTAAGCAAAAACAAAAACACCTCTGTTAGCCCTGATGACAATTTAATAGTCCATACGAACCCTCTTAGAAGGCTGTGAATATGCCACTTGCTTTATCCACAGTTCTGGGTGACATGATCCATGGCACAGCAGGCAGAATTACTTGTGGTTCACATCCCTCAACCAAGCTGGAGAAACATGATGCTTTATTTATTGGGTTCAGACAAGAAATAGACGCAAGGCTTACAGGACATCATGCTTAACATGGCCAGCGCTTGATATTCACCAGGAAGAAAACCTCATACAACCCAGTGAATTCCAGGATGGGCGGGGGGGAGGGTAGCCCACAGGGAGCAACCCCTGAATCCAGGTGAGCCACACAGACGCCAATCGCATCCTACAGCAGAGATGTAGCACCAGGCCCTGGAAGGTGGCACAGACACTAACCAGTCAGCCAGCTGATCACACTGTTGTCCACTGCCTCTGAGAGCAGGAAACCTGCTCCCTGGCAGGGAGGAGGAGCCTGGCTTCATGGTGTCAGCTGTGGCCAGGGATTTTGCTGGAGCTCCTGGTGGAGGCCAATGGAGACCCCTAGCCCTAAGCACCTGCCATTAAGGTCCCTGGCACAGGGAACCAGGAGTTTGAGTGTCCATCTCTATCATGGTAGGTGTCCTGTGGGGAAGGAGCCTGTGGGTGGGGAGGACAGAGGAAAGCAGGGAGCACTCCTGGGGGCCCCCCTCTTGCTGGGCACACACAGCCATCTTGCAAGATGCACCCTCCTGCCCTGTTTTAAAGATGAAGTGGTCAAGGGTCACCACTTTTGCGTGGCCAGTGAGGTTACATCCATTTTCTACCACGTAGGGTGGGTTAGACATGGGGAGAGCCCTATAACGGAGCACCTCATGCTGTTTCAGAGGTGAAAGATGACAGTATTTATTGGGGGCACCCTGTTATTTTAATGAAATTATTTTCTTTATAGATCCATATGTTTAAATGAAAAGAGAAAGAAAAATTAATCTTGAAAGATGTATAAAATGTTTAACAGTGACTTTAATATTTCTTTTTGCTTACCTGCATCTTCACATCAAAAAAAATAAAACTAATATGCATGTATTCTGTATTACTTGTCAAACTAAGACCCTGCCCGGGATCGTACAGCTTGTACTTGGTGGGGCTGAAGTCTGAACCCAGCTGTTCCAGAGCAAAGCCCCGAGCCACTGCTATTCCACCAGCAAACCCTCTTCAAGAAGGCAGCGGCACGGGGCCCAGAAGCTGCAGCTGAAGATAATGTGCCCTGTGTTCAGAGGACAGCAGCGCAGGCCGAGGAGGGCCTGGGAGCCAGCTCTGAGCTAAGGAGGCTTGGCCCTGCCTTAAGAGTGGCCTCTTCCAGCTGCTCCTGAGGAAGAGCCCGACACTGGTCAGGCTGTTTGTTCTCCACACCCAAACAGAACTGCCACTGTGGGACAGAGCAGGGGCCTGCTTTGAGGGTCAATGCTGGCACAAGACACCAGGACCCAGCAGGTTTGCAAACCTTCAGAGGACAACCTCTAAGCAGCACAATATCCAATGGCTGACGGTGACAGCAAACAACAGGAAGCTCCTGTCCACCATGCAGAGTGTGGCTGTGGCCCCCACGGCCCAGCACCTCAGAGCACCCACCTGCCCAAGCAGAGCATCAGCTCACACAAAGGCAAGGCCAGGAGTCCTGATGGGCCAGAGGTTACTTGGAACCAATGCTGGCATAAGCAGACCAGGGTTCAAATCTTTGCCTCTCTACTTACCTTGGGAAAGTTGAATTTCTGTAAGCCTCAGTTTATACAGACTTAAAATGGGAATAAAAATACCTCATAGGGTAATTTTGTTCTAAAGAATTACATATGCCAGTGCCCTGCCCATACGGGTCCTTAAAACATGACCCTTCCCAGAGGAACCTGCTAGCGATGATCTAAGTGTACAGAATGCTCATTATGCCACACTGTCTTGTTGTATTCTGCCTTCAAGCAACCAGGATTCCTTAGACAGTACCTCACTTCACAGCTGACAGCAGCTTACACATGGTTTCAAGTGAGCCTCCATTTTTACACCTGAGGGACTGTAAGCTCGGAGATGGGTCCCCACCATTACCAAGCAAATGAGGTGGAACTCCAAGCTGGGACCCTTCTTCTGCTCCTAGTCTGGTTTCCCACCCAGAACACAGTCTGACTCCCACTTTCCTGACACAAAACCCAAATCACCCTCTCCTTCTCCTTAACACCTAAACACTCCTCCAACAAGGAGAAGAAACCTTCTATGGGGAGACTCCATACTAGGCTCTGCTTCCTCTCCATCTATGCCATCTGAGCTGGAGGGGACACCGAGCAGTCAGCTGGCCATATGGGGCTTGGTTACAAATTTGTTGGGGGCAGGGTCCCTTTCCACCTGTCCCAGATGGAGGATCTGATGACAGGTGCCTTCTCTCCATCCACCTGAGCTCTTTCTAACCAGGACAGTCTACCCGCCTCTCCCTTCCCAAAGTGAGCTGAATGATGTCCCCACAAACTCATGTCCACCAGAATCTTAGAATGTGACCTTATTGACAAATACAGTCTTTGTGGACACATTGATTAAGGGTGTCAAGTTGGAAGCCCGTGGATTCAGGGTAGGCAGTCAATTCAATGACGAATGTCCTTATAAAAAGAGAGCAGGGAAGGAGACCACAGAAAGACGGAGGCAGAGACTGGAGCTGCTGGGATGAGCAAGGAACATCCTACTGTGGGAGCCGCCAGGGCTGGAAGGGGCCAGAGAACATTCTGGATCCTGCAGAGGGAACTGTGCTCCGTAACTCCCTGACTTCACACTTCTGACCCCCAGAGGCATGGGAGAATAATGTCTGATGTTTCAAGCCACCAAGTCTGTGGTCATCTGTTATGGCAGCCCTAGGGGACTATTACACACCCTTTGTAAAGTCACCTCTGCACAGTGGGACAGGGGAGGCTGAGCCACAGGTACCTGAAGTGTCCCTCCTGCCCTTCCCTTTCCCCTGTGATGCTTTGACACTGTGGTCCTAAGCCCTGGGCCGCCCTTTGTCTAAAGCTCAAGTGTGGAATATGCACCCTCACACCTGCCCACACACTCCGCTTGGAACTTCTAAGCATACAGTGTTGCCAACCAAGGGCTCTAACTGCATCTCCAAATTGGCCAACTCCGCCAGCTCCCGGGGGAGGTTTTTTGGTAGTTTGGGTTAAGATTTCTTTCTTCTTTGGCACTGGTAAGCTGCAGTGTGAACTGTCACACCAAATTCAGCTGGCCTGGGGCTGGGGTGGGAGGGCTCCTCAGCCTTGCTGCCTGAACCACGGTGGTCCCCAAGGTGCTGCAAATGAGAAGAGCCATCTTGCTGGTGTGGCAGGACACCAGACCTGGGAGGCTCAGACTGGACACTGGACTACCTTCCTCTGTGGCAGCACTGACCTTCTCCGGAACTGGCAGCCCCTGTGGGGGGCCTCCGGGGACACAGGTGGCCTGGGAGCATATTCTCATCCTGGCTCTGCCACCTGTTTACTTAAGAATCGCCTCCCGGGCTGGAGACAGTGCTCAGGGTAAAGCCCCGGATTCAATCGCCAGCACCACACACACAAAAAGTAAAGAACAAAAATAAAATGAAATAAAAATGGTCTCCCCTCTAGGGTCCTGGGGTGGTTTCTTGTGTCCTTTCCTGCTCTGACATTTGAGATGACTGTTCCTCTGTGACAGAAGGACAGATGTCTGCTTGCTCCTCACCCATTCTACCTGTATCTGGCCCAGGGAGGTAGACAGAGTGACAGCAGGAGAGGGGAGGGACACAGAGCAGGCAGGTGGTCACTGAGTACAGGCCACCTGGAGAGGAGCAGGCAAGAAAGACAGAGGGATGAGGAGGCCATGCTGGGGGAGGGCAGCTGGGGGACTTCCGAGGCAGTGGGACTGGGGCTGGGTGGGGAAGGGTCTTTGGAGTCTATCTGGGGACCACAGGACCCTGGGGAGGTGCACAAGCAGAAGCCTGCCCAGTGCCGACCTGGCTTTCTTTAGGGTGTTATGGGGCCACCCAGACCAGCACCTCCCATGCTCAGCTGCCTGTGGATCCTGCCAACAGCCCTTCCTCTGTCTTAGTCAAAACATGTGGGAAGGGCGCCTCTTCTTTCTGCCGGCCTTGGGGTAGTACCCAGCAACACGAGGAGTGTAAGATTCCAGTCTGAGCCCTGGGACCTTAACATGGGATCCTGCAGCTTCATAATCCTGAGTGTGGACTCCTAGGCTGCTGGGCACAGTGGCACAGGCCTGTAATCCCAGTGGCTTGAGAGGCTGAGGCAGGAGGTTCACAAGTTCAAGGCTAGCTTCAGCAAATGAGCATGGTCCTAATCAACTTAGTGAGACCCTGTCTCAAAATAAAATATAAAAAGGGGTTGCGACTCCCTGGTAAAGCACCTCTAGGTTTAATTCCCAGTACAAAAAAAAAAAAAAGACTTCGAGGTCGAGGCTGAAAGCTCTGTTGCTGGCCAGCTGCTTCATCATGGATCTGTTATAAACCTCCTGGAGACTCAGTATCCCCAGTCTCTCAAATGGGTCCACTACTGACCATGAGGACAAGTGCATCAGGACTTAGAAAAACGAGTTAATAAATGTAAAAATACCTAGCGCAGTGCCTGACCAAAACCACAGCTCTCCATACACGTGAGCTTCCCTCCTTATGTTACCAATTTGGGGTAGGAACTGAGCGCAGGCAGGAGGTGGGACAAGGCTGCACGGGAGGAGCAGCTGGTAGATGGTGGGTGGCGGGTGGTGTGATGTGAATGTGAGGGTTTCTGTCACTTTGTCTACACAACCCCTCAATTTTCCTGCAGCTAAAAGCCTAGAAGCAGGACCGCTGGTGCTGGCAAACGCAGACTCGGTGTGGGCTTGGGCAACAGCCTGACGCAAGTGGATCTGGCAGGCTGCGCGCGGGAGCTTTGGCAGGAGCCTGCTCATCAATGCGGTGTTGACGGTGCTCCCAAGGCTCCGGCTCATCCTTGTTCCTTAGCAACTGCCCTATTTGGGGGAACTCTGTGTGCCGTGGGGAATCTGGCTTGGAAGCCCAGGCAAGGCAGGAAGCACCCCCAGGTGACATGCAGTGTCTGTCCCCTCCCCCTGTAGCCCAGTCCCCTTATGCCGGCTGCTATATCCCAGGGCAAGGTGACCAGATTGGAAAACCTCCATGAGGCAGCTCAGCCACTCCACAGGTCTCAGGCAGCTTCCTGGCCCAAATGCTGCAGAGAGGCCCTGGCTACCCCTTTGGCCCCCAGACAAAAGCCCAGTTGCCATCTGTTGTCCTCTGAACCATCTGAGCAACGGAAATGGGAAAAAGGGAAAAGAGACACCCAACAGAACACACAGGCTCTCAACACTTGGGCCCATGGCTAGGCACTGAAGGTTCCGTCCATACACAGGACACCACCAATGGAGTCCAGGACAGATGGGTCTTCCGTGGAATTCCACAGCCAACAAAGATGTTCTCGAAAGTTCTGTGATATGAACATTTGCTGGAGTTTTGTTCTTCCTCTGTTGTGACAACGTACCATTTTATCTTCACAAAATTTATTTGGGGGATTTAAGAATCCCACCAGGGCCAGGATTCTTGGCACGGGCAGTGGAACTCGGGACTTGTAATATTAATACTAACGTTCTCCTGCCCTGGGCGCACACCCAGTTTATAATGAATCACCCAATTAAGTTGAGAAGGTGATGCGTTCTTCTTCCAGGAATACGTTGGCAATGACTTTGTCCCCACTGTTGTCCCCTAAACCCCTTCCAATGAAGTAAAGATGACCCAGGACACTGTGAGGCTAAGCGGTGGACAGGGGAGGATTTCTCATTCTATCACCGTAATCATCTGCTGATAAGAAGGGAACTGGCAGAGTGTCCAGCCTCCTCCTGGGATGAGCATTCACTGCCAACAACCAGGACAAATGGTCTGTTGGATGGAACAGGATGAAGGATTGTCTGAGCTTCCAGGTCTTTCTGCAGCCACCTAGAGAGCCTGTGTCTCTGGCCCCTCGTGAACAGAAGACAGCTGCCCACCTCATGTGACGCCAGCCTCCACCATCTTCCTCTCCCCGCAGGGGTTTCTGGAGCAGGGCCCGAGGGCCCTGGCACTGCAGGTGTGGTGGGGCCAGCTCACCCGGTGGGGAGAAACGGGTTCGTAGCCAAAAAGATCAGAACAGTAGGATCTGATGTGAAATGGTCAATGCCAAGAAGAGGAAGAGGAGACGCAGATTTTTATTTCTAAAATGTGTAATCTGATCACGGGGCACTCCCTTGCTTTCACGGCTCCGTCAGATCTCGCCAGAAAGTGTCAACGATAGCATGATGTACCCCGTGTTCCACTCCCCACTCACATTCCAACCTCGTCTCTCCCTGGGTCCCTAAATAAATACTCTGCGCTTGGAAAAGTCACACTCTTTCACACTCCCTGCCTTGGCCCAGGCTGTTCCATTCTGGTATATTCCTTTCCAACTTTTCCCAGCTGGGTAAACTCATTCTCAGGCCTGGAGGCCCAGGCCAAGTGTCCTGACCTCGGGAAGCCCTCCGTCTGCCTTCTCGGCCAATCCCCAGGAAGGCCGAGTTATCATGTCCACAGAAGCACTTCCCATGATTGGGGGGAAATTTTTGGATTTGCACTGTTCTCATCCCCCATCAGCTTCTGAACAACCCCAGGGTGGGGAAGGGTGTTGTCAGAGGAATGGCTGAATGAACGGCAGAGGTAAGGGAAAGGGACCCTGTCAATCAGAGGCAGAAGCCGGCTAAAAGCAACCCAGAACTTCTTTAAGAAGTGCAGAGATGCCGTGAATCCCAGGAGTCCCTCCTGCCCCTTGGATCTGGTGCACAGGTGAGTGGCGGTTGTGAGGGCCAGATACAGGCACGCTCCATCTCACCCTGAGACAAGAGATCCAAAAACTGATCCTGCCCAATGTTGTTAAGCAACAGCAAAAAAAGGAGCTGTTCGCCTGTTCATAAATACAATCTCTGGAAGAGATCCCTAAAATTACATCGGTAAATTCACCTTTCAGAAAACTCCGTTTAAACCTAAGAGGGGAAAAGAACAACCCCACCCCAAACTGCCAACAATCGCCACTACATTAACAAACCCATCTCCTAGGACTTACAGTGACACTGAGGAAAACACGCTGTGCGGTAGGGGGCGACTGTGAGATGCCCTGGCTCAAAGTAAATGCCCTGTGCAGTCTCCACCAGCTCCCGCTTCTGCACCTCCATGTGCAGCCACAGGTGCTTTCTGTGCCTACCTGTGCCTCGGAGCTGGCCAGAGGTCCTTCAGTCCCCAGCCCCCCAGGAGAATACAGCATGCTGCTCCTGGCCTGGGCATCTCTCCTGTCTGCAATGCTAACTGGGTTTGCCCAGCAGCCTTGTCAAAAGCTGCGCTTGGGGAAGGTCATCTTTGGCAGTAAAACCCTGACCCTCTGACCTTCCCTTGTATGTATGTAGGGAGTCCGAGAGATGCAGGTGGAGGAAGGAACTGCAGAAACTGGAACTAAATCTCAGCCACTGCTGACCCAAGATTGGAGCCCACGGGGCCGGCTTCTCCTCCCATTTCAGCTGTCCATTAAAGTCTTTTGCTGTTCCAGATCAGCCCAGTTCCCAAAGACTCCGAATCCCTCCAAGCCACCTGGTTCTTCTCCACCCTGCCTCACTCTGGGGACCTAGTGGTGGCACAGTGTGATTCACCTGCTGTTGAACTATGGCTCCTATCACCAAGTCTACTATTACCCCTGCTGCTGGGTTGAGCTGCTGTTTCTCATGAGGAGCAGCTTTCTTTTAGGATTCGCTGAATCTGAACCCTCATCTGCAAAGCTCTCCTTTTACTATGTAATTCTGAAAATCCAAATAAAAGCCCAGCAGCATCTGAAATGTAGGGACATGTTATAAGTAGAAATGTGTCACCCCTGAAGGTCCTAACTGCCGGTACCTGTGACTGTGGCCCTATTAGAATCTTTGAGTAGAGAGAAGTGATGGGAGGGGAGGGGAGGGGATGGGGGGAATGGAAGGGCAGCAGAATAAAACAGACATTATTATTGCTGTGGGTATATGGGTGACTGCATGAGCAATGTGATTCTGCAACCTGTACACTCAGAAAAATGAGAAATTATATCCCATCTGATTCAAATGTATAATATGTCAACATCATTATACTGTCATATGTAACTGATTAAAACAAATTAAAAAAAATAAAATACAAAAAAGAAACAGGATCTTTGCAGATGTGACCAAGTTAAGTTGATTCATACTGCATTAGGATGGGCCTTCATCCAATGACTGTGTCCTTACAAGGAGAGTCACAGAGACACAGAAGGAGAACACCATGTGTCAACAGAGGAAGAGAGAGTAAGGTGGCTACAAGCCAAGGCATGCCAAAGACTGACGGGCACACAGAAGCAAGGAAGAGGCCAGGAAGGCGCCTCCAGACATTCAGAGCAGCCCAGCCCTGCAGCTGCTGACACCTTGACTTTGGACGTCTAGTCTCTAGAACTGTGGGAGAATTCATTTCTGGTGCCTGAGTCCACCCAGGGCTTGTGGTCATGTTACAACAGCCCCAGCAGCCTAATGCAGCCCAATAATCAAAAGGCAGTGAGGTGTTTTTTTTTTTTTTCCTTAATTGATGCAACTTCTATGACACGAGTGATTTGTACCTGAACAGAACACATCTGCACCTTTGTTCAGCATTTACTGAGCAGCTAATATGTGCCAGAGGTTGTGCAAGGTATCAGGGCAACAAAAGAAGTTCTGCAAGAAGGACACCTGTGTAAACAGATGACTGTGACATAAGGGAGCAGGATTGACAAGCAGGAATGACAACTGGCATGCACTTGGTGTGGCGTGTGGACCTACTGAGTACCTGACCCTGTGCTGAGTACCCTGCACATATCCTCTCTCTTAATCCACAAGCCAGGCAATGAGGGGAGGCGCTGTGATTGCCCCTGCTTCCCCTGGGGGAACTGAGATGGCTGGGCTCTAACTGGGGCACTGAATGCACAGCCCACAGGGGCGCCATGGGGCCCAGGAAGCTGGGAGCTTGCTCCAACTTAGGGTGCCTGGGGAAGTGTCCGAGCTTGATTCAGAGGGCAGGAAGGTCATGCAAATTTGAAAGGGCCTCTGTGGAGCTGTCGCAGCAGTCCAAATAGATAAACAGATCACAGATAGAGAATGGCTGCTGTCCATCGTGAGGCACTAAGGAGCAGGACAGGGCTCCTGACATATCCACAGTGAAGGCAGCCGCCGTTCCCAGGATCTGGCACCCCCACACACATCTGCGTGCCTGTGCAGGAAGGGGGTGTAAAGGTTTTTATTTCCTTCTCTATATTCATTTGAATTTTGCAAATTAGTCATAGAAAATATCACCACCCACATTATTACTCTGGCTCATGCTTTGTCACCCTTACTGTGTCCTGGTCACTGTTCTCATCACTGCATGTGTGTCATTGTGGCTTATCCCCTGCCGCCCCATGGGGTAGACTTCACTGAGGCCCAGAGAGATGGGGAGAACGACCTCCACCAAAGCTGGACTCCACCCCAGACCACCAGCCCTGCGCTGGAAGCACCTCGCTCTAGTGACCCCAGGGTGCTGGTGCCAGTTTTAAAGGAACGATGATGAAAGCACCTGAGCCCAGTGTGACGTCAGGAGCACATACATTATGTCCCTCTGTCTTCAGCTACACATTTGCACTTTTTCCCCCCCTCTGCCCATTTTTAATATTCTGGAATGAGCTAAAAATATAACATATAACATATAAAAATAATGATATCCTCATGCTTGTCTACTCTGGCAGGGAAACTTCCCTATTAGGACAAACCCAGGGGTTGCAGTTTCAGCCAAGAGTGAAAAGATTAGAGCTAGCAAAGGACAGAAAGGGAACTGCCTGCCAGGCTAGGGAGTGACCCCCTGTGTCCCTCGAAGGCTCTGGGAAGAGTGAGGGAGACGGAGGAGAAAGAGGGGGAAGAGGAGAGGGGGGAAGGGGATGAGGGAGAGGAGGAAGAGGGAGGAAACTAGAAGGGAGAAGGAAAGGAGGAGGGAGGGGGAGGAGGGAGGGGGAGGGGGAAGAGGGAGGGGGAAGAGAATGACCACAACACTGACAAGTTGGATCAGTGTTGTGTCCTCAGGGTCAGCCTGAGGACACCAAGGGCACCCACATGGCCCTGAGCTTCACATTCACAAGGACCCTGCACAGACATGTCCCTCAGGTTTGAGGTGCGGCCATTACTGTAGGTCAACAATTGTCAGCCACTGGCAGTTGGATCCAGTTTGGTCAGTTATGCAACGGCTGAAAGTGTTCACCATAAAATGTAAAATAAAGCATCCCTTATGTCGCCTCCCTTTTTCCTTATCTCTCCCTTCCCTCTTTCCTTCTTCCTCCTACCCTCTTTCACTCACCTTCCTTCTTCCCCTTTACCTTCTTCCCTCTTCCTCCTCTTCTTTTTAAACTGTATGAAGAGTCTGCTACAGGGGGGCTGGGGTTGTGGCTCAGCGGTAGAGCGCTTGCCTAGCACCACATACAAATAAATCAATAAAATAAAGGTACTGTGTCCAACTACAGCTAAAAATATATACGTGAATGAAAAGGGTCTGCTATGGCTTGCAGATGGCTTGATGTGTCCCCCAGGAGTCTGTGAGTTGGAAGCTTGGTCCTCAGTGTGGTGATGTTGGGGGCAGGGAACCTTTAAGAACTAGGCCTGAGTGTGAGGTACTAGGTATTGGGAAGGCTGCCCTCAGGGGAGATTAATCCTCTTATGGGACCTCAGTCCTGTGACAGTGGATTGTTATAAAAGAGTGAGACTGACCCCAAATATTTTAGACTTCCTGTCTTATCATGTAATTTCTCCCTCTCACACATGTCATCTTCCATGTTGGGATGCAGCCAAGGGGCCCCTCACCACATCAAGTGCCATGCTCTTGAATCTCTAAAACTATGAACGCAATAACCCTCTTTTCTTTATCTAGCCCCAGGTATTTTGTTATAGCAATACAAAATGGACTAATAAAAGTCTAACTTTCAACCTTACTCATCCCTTGAAAGCCCTTCATGTGGAAGAGTCAAACTGCCATGTGGGCATGCATGTGTACATGTGGGATGTGGAAGGAAAGAAATGGCACATCCTCTTCTGGTGTCCAAGCCTGAGATGACATAATAGGACAACAGGCTTCTCCTGCCCAAAGAAGCTCCTGTGGTCACTGTGAGGTCCAGGCTGCTGCTCAAAGGCTGCTCCAAAGTCACATATTAGGTCCCTGCTTTGCCCCAACAGGAGGGGAAATGGAAAAGACTGGCAAGCAACCCCCAATGTCTGCCCGGGCCCCAAACCTTGGGCTCAACATTCTACACAGCATGTGCTTGGATTTTCCAATACTGGAGTTCTTGACAACAAAGAACAGGTCCTTGTTGTAATTTCTAGGTTCTGATGCCCTTGGGCAGCCTGACTGCCTATCTGGAACTCAGATGTACCAAGGAAGAGAATGGCCCAGAAGGCAGGGTGTGCGCGTGCCTTTGGCTAGGAAACCACGCACACCAGCTGGGCTCAGATCTGGGCTCTGCCACTCACAGGCCGCCTGAGCAGGGGCAGGTCTTTCAATCAAAGCCCCATGTTCTCTCCTGTGCAAGGAGGCGGCCCTGGCAGCATGGGTCTCATGGTTTAAAGCCGACAGGGGTAGGAGGTGCTCAGCACGGAGCCTTGGACGCCTAGTAGAAAGTACCCAATGTACTTGAAGGCTACGGAAAGCACTTTCTCTACAGACATGAAATATCTGCAACGGGGAATCAGGTGCCGTGGAAATGGCAGTGAGCTGTCATGTCCACCAGGAGATCCCTTCCCACTGCAGAGACACCCCTCAGCCCCACTCCAAGCCCCAAAGAGGAAGAGGTGAATGGAGTTGCAGACAGAGGCAGCACTGCTCTCCTTTGACACCTTGAATTAAAACAATGAAAACACCAAGCTTTTAGGCACGGGGCCAGCAGGGAAGCCGGACTGTTTTCCTTCAGGGCGCCCCCGATTCCCAGGGCAAAACTGAGAACCTGGGGGAAATGCAAGGCACCACACCATCTGCCGCTTTCAGACAGTGCAATTAGCAAGAAGTGCTCTTCCCTCTTAGTGGGACTCTGCATTAAGTCAGGGTTAATTAATTGCCACATTAAAGGAAAGCACCTTTAGCATTTCAATGACATAATCATATGCAATTACGATCATATAAAGGCACACTTTATAATTAAAGATGTCTTCACTTCCTGAAATGTGTAATCCTTATGTCTTCAATTCCAAAGAGGTTGGCAGACAGAAGGCACTAAATATAGATCAGGGTCTACTATTTAAATCAGTTTTTAATTCACCTTTCAATAGGAACGGTAAACCAGAACAAAAGCCGACCATTACGATGACTGTAAGTCTTCATGTCTATGAGGCTAAATATTCAGCCACAAAAAGATTTGAATAGAAACGGTCAACAATTACAGGCCTAAAGTGGTTCTCCTAAATGGCGGTAGCTCTGCCCCAGAAGCACTTGAACCACTTGTCCAGGAATGCATTAAAACTCATCCCAACTGTCTCTGGCAATTATGCTGTATTTTCACTTAACCAAGCATTCTGTTTTATCTCTGTGACTCAGAAATGAAAATAGGCTTTCTTGTGATCAGAGAAGCTTCCCATCAAATTGCAAACACCACGCACCAAACACGGTTCAAAATACCCAACCCGGAATGGACAGGTCAGTCTTCACAACCCAACCCGGAATGGACAGGTCAGTCTTCACAACCGGCCTGAGATGGGCACTCTAAGGATCCCTATGTTGTACATGGGGACACTGAGACTACGGAACCTTAAAAATCATGTGTCCATGCCCCGACTGCTCAGGAAAGAAGTTCCTGACCGAACTGCAAACCAGAAGGGAGAAAACAGACTTTCTAGATTTGAACACTCCTTACGTCCCTGGAGCAAGTCAATGTTAGAGAAGCCCCGCAACCTCCTGACTTCTAATTCCTGTGGCTAGTGAGATTCTTCCACCAACTGCAGGTAAAAGACAGAGAGAAAATAAAACCCGACCCACAGTAACCTCCAAAAGGCTCCAGAGAAGGGAGAGAGATCCTCCAACGGGTCTTGTTAGGAACGGCTCTAGGGGCCCCTCTCTCATCTTCTAACTTGATTCATGAAGCACCACTATCTGCTTTCATCCCCGGAATAGGAAGGGGACCCCCTCCCCCCAGGCAGGCTCACGCAAGGTCAAGGGTTTACCTTGTCATAATAGTATCGCAGCGCTCTGCTCAGCTTGTCATAGTTCATGTTTGTCTTGTTTTTGCGGAGTCCCCACAGCTTGGCCACTTCTTCTGCTTTGAGGAGCTTGAATTCACCATCGTTGGAGGTCCAGCAGATCAGATGCTCGTGTTTCTGGTCCAGCAGCAACTGCAACAGGAACTGCCACAGCGTGATTGCACTCTCCATACCTGGGGGGACAGGGGGCCAGGTCAGGGGCCACCCGGCTGGCAGGGGACAGGGGCTGCAGGATGCCCCACCTCCTCCAGTGCGCCTAAGACAAAGCCACCTCCCTTCCACCCCATCGGAACCCCATCGGAACCCCACCTGGAACCCGGTGCTTTCTGGCTGCATTTTAAAAAAAAAAAAAAATTTGTTTGTCCTTTTCATTATCCATGACAGCAGGGATTCCTTTCAATATATTCATACAAACATGGAATATGATCTCTGCATTTTTGTAAGCAACTTCGATCCAGAAGTACAGGGAAACCCTGTGACCCTGGGATTCACTACACATGTCCCAGCAAGGAGCAGTAGGGCACTGGGATTGATACAGAAAAGATGAACGAAATGAGCACATGCGGAATGAGTCTCCAAGGTCTTCCTGACTTAACGCCAGGGCTATTCCTGCCCATACTGCCAAAGCCTTTGTTGGCCAGTCTCTAACCAGTTATGTGCTGAAATGCGGTATATGTGCTAAGTGCATTTATACAGGGGCCTCTAAGCCCTCTGTCACAGCCCTGGGTGTGACTGTCCCCTCCTACAACATGCTGAGCTTCCAGAAGAAGGGACTCTGCACTGCCACTCTGTACTGCTGCCATCTCATAACACAGCGCAAGGCCCGAGCGTAGCCTGTGCCACCAGCAGATGCATAGAACTGAAGAACCAGTCCTGGCCAACGGAAGCCTTCCCCAGGCACTTGTCCCGTTTGCAGGTACACACATGGAGAAGTGCTTTCTCCCACTGGGAGAAGAAACACTAAAAAAAAAAAAAAAAGGCTTTGCTTTGACGATGGAGGAGAGTTTGTAGGTGCTGTTCCTTCTTCCTAAAATGCTGTTCCCTTACTTCAGAGCCTGGTGAGAATCTACTGGTCCATCCCGACCCAGCTCCTGGGGGACCTGCTAGAGTCTCTCAACTTCTGTCCCTGGAGGACATTTGTTATCGATCAGTACTGGTCCTAAAATAATTACGAAAACAACAATAATGACCCATTTGTTTGATCCTTGTTTGCTTAATTAGGAAGTAGGAAATGGCTGGGCTGGCCTCAAGGGCTTCACTATAGGTCGGCTGTCGGGAGTGGATTCACAAGAGCCCCCAGTTTTGATCTGTGCAGGATGGACTGACGTCTCAGCACCGGGCCAAGGAAACCAGGGCAAGACCAGAGGGCAGAAATCTGGCTTCCAGAATGGAAAACGCACCAGAGAGGAGTCAAGCCTGACAGAAATGAGGGATTGTCCTCTACTAAAGTCAGGGGACAGTGAAGTCCTCAGGACAGTCCAGGGGACAGCAACGGGCAGAAGAAAGAAAGATGCATGACTCTGGGAGATCTGGCAGCCAGAAAATGGCCTTGGAAGGGTTGTTTGTTCTAATTAGTTTTTATTGGTGCATTACAGCCATACAGAATAGTGGATTCAGCGGGACATGTTCACACACACACACACACACACACACACACACACTAAAATGTGATCCTCCTGCTGGGCGCAGTGGTGCACACCTATAATCCCAGCAGCTCAGGAGGCTGAGGCAGGAGGACCGAGAGTTCAAAGCCAGCCTCAGCAAAAGAGAGGCACTAAGCAACTCGGAGAGACCCTGTCCCTAAATAAAATACCAAACAGGGCTGGAGATGGGGCTCAGTGGGTGAGTGCCCGTGAGTTCAATCCCTGGTACCAAAAAGAAAGAAAAATGTGGTCCTCCCAGCACGGGAGGGTTACTTGTATCCATCATCAACACCACAACTCCCCACTCATCCGAGACAGTGACGACCATCATCCTTCTCCCTCTGCACAAGGGTGCAACACTAGGGAAGGGAAGCAGATGGAGGACGCGCTCCTAGTACCCCTGGGGCCTTTTCTGTATGGTATTTTTAAGGGAGTTTATTCCTTGATCCAAGTCAACATTCGCCACAATGGTCATTCGGTCCACACGACAGTAATTCATTTCCCTGTTGCTCAGAGCCACCCCCGAGTCCGGTCAGGCCGACTGCTGGGCTCCGCAGCACCTCGTGGGCTCCAGCTCTGAGCGTGGTCCGCCCTGCTGCTGATCTGCAAGGGGGCCACCCGCGTTCTTCGTCGCTGGTACTAAGAATTGCTAACCGTTGCCTTGGCCAAACACTCCAGACTGAGCTTTTAAATACCTTGAAAACTTCAGGGGATGCTCAGAGGAACTCACCTAAAAGCCCATCCCGTGGGCTTGGGATGTGGGGGGAAGGAGGTGCTGGGTGGGAAAGGGGTCGGCCACCAGCCCCCTCTCCACCTTCAACTGACAGGGACCATCAAGTTCCCAGTGGGACAGGAGGCCACAGAAACATTGATGCAAATGTTTGACCCTGTGCTTCCACCTGCCAGGCCTCCCTGGAGCTCTGGGAATTCCTCATGGTGTTCCAACACTGTGGATTAGAGCCTGTAGGGTAGGCCCTTCTCTCCTTCCCAGGGTCAAGCTGCTGCGCAGTACCACACACGACAGTGGACGTGGTACTTTCTTCCCACCATGTTAATACCGGGGCTTGGCCACAGGCCTTGATTTGGCCAATGGACAGTTGGGTATGTGTAGCACCATCCTCATTCGGAGTCAAGGTCTAAAAAGTGTCACATCTACACTTTTCCTCCTGAGTTGTGTGAAGTTGCTGACCCAGAATGAGACCCTGGAGCTGGCCTGAGCTCAACCCAAAGCCTGGAGCCCAGGTTTACCAACTCAGAATGTAAAGCAGTTCCCCTGAGGCTGACTGGTGAGAAAACAAATGCCACCGTAAGCCGATGATTCTCGGGACCATTTGTTACGCGGTACTGTGACAGCCAAAGCTGACTGTTACAACACCCAGCCCATTTGTTCCTCCCTTCACGGGGTGCCACTATCTTCACACTCCTGAGCTCACGAGCGCAAGGCTGCAGTGTGTCCGGACTCGTAAAAGCATGCTACCAGATGTGGGGGCACCAGAGTCGTGTCTCTACTCAGAGGCCCCAAGTGGGCTGAGTGGAAGCCAGGGATGCGAAGGCCACAGCCTGAGGCCAAGACAGAAGGGAAGTGGGGAAGGAAAAAGGAGGCGCCCAAGAGCAGAAGGGGAACGGGCAGAGGAGGGCACGGTGAGCATGAGGACCTCCTGCTTCAGGGGCTCCCTGCCTGGATGAGAGGAAGTGGGCCTAGAAGACTGGGAACCAGGAGTCACAGAGCGGCCCCTGACAACTCTCAGGCCCCAGCAGGGCTCGGGTGGTGGCTGGGTGCCTGGGGACTCATTGGAGGATCATTCAGAGGGGCGGACAGTGAGCGACTCAGTCCACCGGAGGTGACTCAGGGAACAGGCCCCAAGTGTCTGCCGCGGCCTGCCCAGTACAAGGGCCTGTTCTGCTCCGGAGCTGTCTTCAGCCTCTCCTCAACCCTCCTCAGTGAGTCACTTAAAGCTCCTCTATGGGAAATCCTGCCATGCATTACTCAGAGACCCATCTCAGGCGGTCCCCTTGAGCTGATAATCCTATCTGCAAAGATGAGGCACTCCTTCCTGCTCCCAGCAGAAGGCATTCTGGGAGGGAGGCCAGGCTGGCCCTGGGCAGCTCTGCCCCTACACCTCCCTGGCCAGAGCCATCTGTGTGATTAAAGATGGGTGCTAGGGGGGCGGGGCACAGTGGGCAGCAGGCCACCAGCTGACCACAGGGCTCCTGTCCTCTCCCTTTGAGGGAACAGACTGTGTTTCTTTGACATCTAGTTCCACTGTTGATTCTAATGATGATGAAACTGAGTTTCATAATTTACTGTTGTTTTCACACATAATCACACGTTCTGTTCTATCACACCTCTGCCAGCTGTGAATTTTGCCCTCTGGGTTGTTGGAAAAGAAAAAAAAGTTTCAACACTGTGACTGGGGAGGATGCCCTTCTTCTCCGGTGAACACGGTCCACGTGAGCAGATCCATCTGAAAGAAATGATGTATCTCCTAAATGAATTCCTCAACACCTATAGTCCTGAAGATACCTTAACACACTAATACAATAAAGTCGCCTTTATTCTGAAAGCCACTAGAAAGGAATGTACTTCAGACCACCTCCTGTGGCGCCAATGAATAAAATGTCCAAGAAAGCTGTTGAACTTGAGACTTACATGTGACACATGATTATGTCAATGGAGGCCTGAAGTTAAGAGATGTCATGAGCTTAGATTCATTTAGTTCACTGTCAACAAAGCCCAGCTTAAAATCTATAAAACATATGAAAGAAATGCTACAAGGCTTTAAAAAATGTTTCCCAGATAATTTTCTTTTGGTCTTTAAATTAACATGTATTAACTCACACATTAATGGGGTTCAGCGTCTCAACACATGCATACGGCACACAGCGATCAACGGGGTAACTGGCATTTCCCTCTCATCTCGGTTTATGGTGGGAGCATTGGAGCACCTCACATAGGTCTTCATAAAATACACCCTAGGTTGTTGTGAGTGACAGTCAGCTTTGGGCTGTAGAGCCCCCAAATTTATTCCCTCCCTCCATCCGTGTTTCGGCCCCCACCTCATCCAGCCTTTTTCCCACACCCCTAGCCTTCCCTTCCCAATCTTGCCTTCTACATCCAGGTCAAGATTTCTTCATTTCTACATTTGCCCAAATGAACTCTTTTTTCCTAATTAGAAAATGTTTTTCTTTCCCTTCCTCTGTCCAGACCTGATTTTGAATGCAGGAAATTTTATCAAGTTTTTTTTTTTTTTTTTTTTTTTTTTTTTTAGGTACCAGGGATTGAACTCAGGGGCACTCAGCCACTGAGCCACATCCCCAGCCCTATTTTGTATTTTATTTAGAGACAGGGTCTCACTGAGTTGCTTAGCGCCTTGCCCTTGCTGAGGCTGGCTTTGAACTCTCGATCCTCCTGCCTCAGCCTCCCCAGCCACTGGATGGCAGATGTGTGCTACGGCGCCCGGCATTGCCATTCTTTATGGAAAATCGAGCACGGCACTTTCCTATGAGGGAGCATCAGTCCACTTTAAAAGGCACATGGCTCCTACAGGAAGAGAAGCCCCTTCTTTTCTGACTTCCTCTGGCCTCACCTCCACCTGTTCCTGCGGGGCCTTTCTATCTCTAGATGGCCTCTTGCCATTTCTACTGGAGCTGACCACAGATGACCGGCACAGCAGTTGGCGTGGACCCCTCTCCACTCCCACTCTCCAAAGAGCAAGGCTGCTGCTCTCAGCCCCCACCCCCACCCCCGCTCCTTCTCCTTGCTATTGGTCAGCTCTTCGTCACTATGACGAATACCTGAGAAAAACGACTTAGAGGAGGAAAGATTTCCCTGGGCTCATGGTTTCAGAGGTTTTCCGCTGCTTCCCAGGCAGAGAGACAAAGAGAAAGGGGGGAGGTGCAGAGGGGCAGGCCAGTGACAAGAGAGAGTTCCCAAGGGCATGTCCCCAGTGACCTACTCTACCCAGCCATTCCCACTGACCAGTAGTTTCCACCAGCTCCATTCAGCCTTCAGAGTCCTCCGACTGTCACTTCCCCAGCTTGGTGGAGGACACTGGCTTGTCCAGTGCTGGACAGAAAATGGAGAAACAGGAACCTTTACACCCTGTGGGTGGGAATGTAAATGAGCACAACCACTACGGGAAGCCCATGGAGGATCCTCAAAAAACTAAAAATAGAACTATCATACAACCCAGCAATCCCACCGCTGGGTACAAACTCAAAGGAAATGAAATCAGTGTGTCAAAAGGACATCTGTCCTTGCCGGTTTATTGCAGCACTATTCACAACAGCCCAAGATCTACAATCTCCCTAAATGACCCAATCTGCAGATGAACAGTCAGACAATGTGGTGTATGTACACAACGGAGTACTATGCAGTTCTAAAAAAGTGAAACCCTGTCCTGTGTGATACTAAGGATAGACCGGGAGCACATTATGTCCAGTGAGATAAGCAGAAAGACCAACACTGCATGATCTTAGTCACAGGAGAAATCTAGACAAAGTCAGTCTCACGGAAGTGAAGTAGCACAGCGGTGAGCAGAGGCTGGGGAGAACAGGGACAGGGAGGGGCACTCGGTTGCAGGTAGACAGGAGGAACAAATTCTGGGGCCCTACTACACAGCTGGGGCACTGCAGCCAACAATAATGTATTGTATATTTCCAAATAGCTGGAAGGGGATGTTGGATGTTCTACCACAAAGAAATGGTAAATGTTGGATGTGATGCATATACTAATTATCCTGATTCAATCATCCCACAGCTACGCCTGTATCAAAACAACACACTGTGCCTCATAAATATGTACAATTATGATGTCAAGCAATTAAAATAATAAAATAACTTGTCAAGTTTGAATCATATACAGACCACCTTTAAAAGAGCAGGGAAACTGACAAGTTCTCCCTATTATAATTTTTATTTTAGTCTCCCTTAAATATAAACAACAAAACTAGATATGAAGCTTCTCAAGATGATTCGCTTTTTGTTTTGTTTTTGTTTTTTTGGTACCAGGGATTAAACTCAGGGACACTCAGACACTCAACCATTGAGCCACATCCCCAGCCCTTTTTTTAGTTTTTAATTTTGAGACAGGGCCTCACTCCTGGGTAATTGGGACACATCAGTGAACAGAAAGCACAAGGGCTTCTGTCCCTCTAGAGTTCACAGTCTGGTAAAAGAAGCAGGCCATGAGCAGCCAGTCCTGATGAACTTAACTACATATGCGGGAAGATAAGGGCTATGGAAAAATGAAATCAGAGCCAGGTAAGGGGCCAGGAGAGCAGGGCACGCCCGCAGGGGGTGGCAGAAGGATCGAGGTGGTCATCAAAGGCCTCATTGAGAAGGTAAGGGAGGAAAAATTCCTGTGTTAAAAAAAATAATAATTTTCAAAAGGTTGTAAAAGCATGGCTGCCGTACAGACATAGAAATGAACACATGTCAAAGACGGTATTTTACCCATTAGCCATCAAGGGAACCGGCAGATGTTATAATGGGTTCAGGAAAGAATTTGAATAATAGAGGCATTTATAGATTAGAATTGCTGAAAAAAATATGCTAATGGAGACAAAACTGAGGTTGGGAGGGGAGTCAATGAAACACTGTGAGACAGTACAGAATTTGCATATCTATAGAAAAGAATTATTTTGCTCCCAGTTCTCTATAATTAACAAGGTTGTAAAATAGCTTCCACAAAATCAGAATTATATCAGGGGTCTAGACAATGCAGAGTCTAGACATGACAATAGTTTTGGGGTTTTTGTTTTTAACTAAAACATTATTTTTTATATATCTGGAAAGTGAGAGAAGGAACTACTTTTGTCTATCAGAAAGGCTGCTTAGTGGATAAGAACAGATTCTGGAGCCAGACCGTATGGGTTCAAATGCAAGCACTAGTCCCATCTGGCTGCTGGTCTTTGGGAAAGGTACTTAACCTCTCTGTGCCTCAGTAGCCTCAAGGGCAAGATAAGGATAGTGATGAAAGTATCTCCTTTACAATGTTGCTGTAGGGATCACAGAAGTTACTGATACTCTGTACCTGGTACACAGTGAGCGCTACTTCGATGTTAACTGCTACTACTGTTTAAGAAACAAGGAGCCCTCTTCATAGAGCAGGCTGATATCATGTGGCCTTCACCTGGCTCACAGGCATCATTCAGAAACTGTATCCAATGTGGTTCTTTGTTCATTGGCCAATGACCCCGATACGGGCACCAAGCACCCAGGAGAGCTCTGAACAGCATGGCGCCTGCTGTGTGTTTATCAGGTGCCCTAGTGTGTGCTTCTGTTTATTTTTTCAGACTCTCAACAGAAATGAAAACACCCTTGTAAACTCTTGCAGATAATCCAGATTCCAGAGCACCTGTTCTCTGGCTCCAGCCTAAGCAGCTCTGGTGAAGGTGCTGCACCTGGTGCGGTGGGGGTCCCACTGTCCCCGGGGCTAGCCCTGCTCCCATTCATCTTGTCCCCTGAAAGGGGCCAGGGAGCCAAGTGGATGAGTCTGTGGGATCAGAGAGAAAAGATGACAAGGGCCAGTGATGATTAGGAGGGATCCGGGGAGGCAGTTGTCAGGGCAACAGGCAGAGAAGTGGGGAGGTGGCCCACAGTCAAGAGGTGGTACCCCTGGCCCCAAAGGGGACATTTCTGTAGATTCTAAGTGATTGTTTTCTGCCTTCTGTGTTTAAACCTCCTGGATTCATTCTTTAATCTGGACAGAGTCTCAAAGTGAAAGAGGCTACAGACGGAACACGGTGTGTTGTCCCAGTGTCCCTCTCTGCCTACTGGAGCTCTGCTGGGTCACATGACACTAGCTCATCCTCAGGTGGCCTACCCCTCTCTGCCTCTTAGGAGTCGCGCTCCTCTTCTTGGAGGTGGGTCTCCTCCTGTCCGCCACAAGGTGGCGCCAGACGTCCTAATGTGCTTTGGCTGCACAGAATCCTTAGGCGAAGTGGGGTTTTCGCTTCCATTCTCAGATGTGGAAATACCCACCTATTTGCTTTTCTATTGATGGCAACCTGGCACTTCTCCTCGCATGTTCCGGGTTTCATTTTTCAAGTTTCACTGGGGTGGGGCTGAGGAGGCAGAATGATCATCTTTGATTTTCTTAAATTTTTATGTTGTGAAAACTAAAGAAATTAACCAATTAAAAAGAAAGAAAAATTAGTTATGAGAGTCCCCAAGAAAGGAAGAATATTCCTGTGCAAATACACAGAGTAGGTGCTCAGTAAGCATGTGTGGTTTTGTTTATTAAAACTTGCAGGGTTAGTAAAATGAGGAGTCTGAGCTCTCCTGCTGAAAACCGACCAAGGTTAACTTTGTAGTTTTAAGCATCTACTTGTTTCTTAACCACTATGTTATCACTGTCCAAGAAAAAGGGCAGAAACCATTTTGTATTATAAAACAAACCACACTGGAACCAAGGAACTGGAAGAAAATATTTTGTATTATGTGGAGTTTGCAATAACTAAGCACAGAAAAACCTTAAGGCATTGAGTCAATAAGGATAACTTGATAAATAAAGCAGCCCTTACAAGTTTAGAATTGTTTTTGTTATAAATAACAAAAAGTCTGTGAGATGAAGCTAAGATTATTAAAATTTATTTTCAAAAAGCATTGTAATCATTGTCCGTGATCACACGTAAAAAAAAAAATCTATGCATGAGACCAAGTTCACGTCCCCCAAAGCTTTTCCATTAATTAAAAAAAAATTGTATTCTCCTCTGTTCTAAAATATCTACAGATTGTTCATTTTTTAATGAACAATGGGAATAGGAAAAAAGGAGTAGATACACATGGGTCCTTCTGTGGATGTACCCTTTATAATTTGCATTGTCTTTTAAATAACGCTTTCAACTGAGGAAAGAGAGACCTCTCAGAAGAAATCACTGACTACCGCTGTCATAACAAAATACAGAATTTCCTGTGTGTATGAACCATCCCTCTCTCCTTCTGACACTGGGTTGTTTCTGGGTAAATTAGAAGCAGTTCAGTTAGTTCACTGGTGACTTTTATATGGGTGAGTTTTCTCTGGAAAAGTAAATGGATGGTTACACTGACTTCTGCTGAGAAAGTATCTTTGGGCCCTTCTGACTTCCTCCGGCACCCTGAAATTCATGCCCCTTCCCACCCCCACCCCTACCCCTACCCCCTGCACCACCCAACCCTCTCTTATCCCACATTTTCAGAGAAGGCCCACATCAAGATGGGCAAGGGCCTATTCTCAGTCCAGCTTTCCTCACCAGGTACCTCTTTGATCTCTAAACTTGGCAGGTTCCCCAAATTTCTTAAGGTTCCTGATATAGAGTTTATTCTTCCTGGGCTTGGAGAAGAAGAGATACTCATCTACAGAGTAAAAAAATAACTGCTTGTTCCAGAAGCATACACCTGTTTGTGCCTCAAAGACGCAAGTCATTTAAATAAGATGGTGTGTGGGGAAAGTCAGAACAGTGTCCTGTACGTGACATTACTTTGCCTTCACATTGCCTTCTTATCTGCCTGATGGCAGCTTCCAACAAGGTTCCACAGCTGAGGCTAAGCTGGGGCTATTTATGTATTTATTGGGTACCAGGGATTGAACTCAGGGGCACTCAACCACTACCATATTCCCAGCCCTATTTTTGTATTTTATTTAGAGACAGTCTCACTGAGTTGCTCAGCACCTCACCATTGCTGAGGGTGGCTTTGAACTTGAGATCCTCCTGCCTCTGCCTCCGGTAACACTGGGATGACAGGCGTGTGCCACCGTGCCCAGCTGGAGCTATTTATTTTCATCCATCAGCATCACCCAGCAAATTCCAAAACAACACTGACATACAGCAGGTGCTCAATAAAATGGTGTGCAGTGAGTCAGTTACTTTGGACTTCAACTTCTTTACCCCTACAGCGGGACTGCACAATCCGACTCCTCAAAAGAACTAAAGAGCCTGGAGGCTTAGTAATTTCCCCGCTCAGAACAAAGATGGACTCGCCCACTTCCCCACCAGCTCTGATGGCCAGAGCCCTGCATGTCCCCACCTGGATCGCCAGGTAGCCATACAAACAGAGCGTGAGAGATGTCACCGTGAACATTCACACCTCCGTTCAATCTCTTATCTGAAAATATCAGGTGAAGATGTTATGGGGCAGTTAAAGGAACGCAAGCCTGCCAGATCAAAGCAGCCAGCAGGTCACCCAGGATTCCATTCTGGCCACTTGGTTAACCACATCCACCTCCCCCATTCACCAGTGTGCCCAGGAAACAGATTTAGAAGGCCTGGTCACTGCAGGGAAAATCTTTTCAAGTAACCCGTCGCATTAGAACAGCAGACCCTGTCTTGAAACATGAGTCGGGCTGTAAAATCCTAGGTCAGCCCTGCCCCAGGGTCTCCCGGGGAAGAGCAGGTCCGTGAGAAGGCTTTTTCTTTAAGCAGATGGGCTATAACTTCCCAGCTGTTTTTTGGATGAAATCCTGAACATTCACTTTCTTTGCAGGGGCTTTTGTTGTCCCCGTTGTTGGCATGAAACTTTTCTGGCTTGAAGCACATCCCCCTCCAGTTCTCGAACTTGGTGACATTAAGCTTCCTCTTCTTCTGCAGGTTGCAGGCAGGAAACTGGAAAATGGGCCACAGGAAACCTGGCCTCCCACATCTGTCCCACTTTGTAACTGCAGCTCTAGTTTCATCTGTTCTTGTGTGTCAGATGTTTTAACCCTCAACACGACAGCCAAACCCTGCTTTCTCAAAGATCACTGATGTGCTGAACTGTCCGAGAGAACTCTGAGGATTTCTGGCCTCCCCAAAGGACTTAACCATATGAATTCAACAGGGGGAAAAAAAAAATCCTAAGCAGATTCTCCTAAAGTCATTTGGATCAAGAGAGCATGGAACTAGGAACAGGATTCATTGGATGTGTTATTTACACATAGTTAAATTGATCTAAAAAATCTTATTTTAGATAGCATTATATATATAAAATATAAAAATACTAGTGGTCCAAGGCTGCCTGATGGATTTTAATTTGGTACATTCGGATAGATAACATGAAAATAAGCTGTGATCATACCTCATTATAATTAATCTCATTATGATACTATTACAAATTGTTTCCTATCACCACAATTAGGTTGAACTAGATGAAATTACAGTTTTTAAGACCGACAATCTTAACACTTACCCTAAAATATGTAATCATACACATAAAACAGATGTGTGTAGACATACACACACAGACACACACACACTCAGTCACAACCCCAGAGCAGGATCTTCTTCATGTATTTGGTTCATGGATCCTTTTGAGACTGCAAGAAAGGGGGAAAAATGTGTGTATACATACAGACACAATCCATGTATCAGTCAAGAGCCCTGTTCTAAGGAAATGTTGGTTCTAGCCTCTACCACCACCAATACTGAGATTCCGTGGAATTCTCAAGGCTCAGACCAAAAAAAAAAAAAAAAAAAAAAAAATCCACTCATATAGAAGCTTTTCCTTTTTAATGCTGACATGTAATGACCATGTATGTACCAGGCATGGTGCTGAGTGCTTTATACATGCCACCTAAATTTCATGCTTAGTTCACTATGCTATGAGAAAGCCAGGACTTAAAATATGAAAGCAGACACTGGGCCCCAGGAAGGAGAAGGACAGACCGACACACATCCAGGAGCATCTGACTCACAAGTCCACGTTCATGATCACCACGCATCCCCCGTGGAGGATTCCCTTCTTATATGCATGGCCACTGCTACTCGGAGATGTCTCCTGCTAACGTCAAACCCAATGCAACATTCCCACTGGGGATCAAGACAGGAAATATCCTTGTTCCTCTCTGGGTTTGCCTCATCTGTGACTCCAATGACTCCGATTGAGTTATGTTTCAAGAAAGAACCTTTGAACTGATCCCTGCCACTCCTTTCTGACCAATTCCCTCTGTTGGAAGATGTGAATGCCGGTTTAGATAGGTCAGGTGAGCCTCACGTGAGATGATCAGCATTGGCTCTGGAGGACAAGAGATGCTAAGGATTCTAGAACTCGGTTCCTCCTCAGATACAGAAACAGCTGTCCTTCCACGGGGCGTGTGCACACAGAACAGCGGAATCATCACGGAGCTCATAGGTACCTAAGGGAGCAAGCCTGACCCCTGAGAAGGGCCTGAAACACATGGGTGTGTCCTGTCACTCTGAAATGAATCATGGCCACCACTCCACATGGGAAGGAGGCCATGCTGAGAACCCTGAAACTGGGCGACAGCACCTGGATGGCACCCGGCCCCCCGCGGGGCCTCAGCAACTTTCCTGGGAAAAGAAACACCTCAAAGAAAGGCCTGTCCCAGGTTCTAAGAAAGTGGTGTCCAGGACTGCATGGAGAAACCAGGCTGCCTGGCCAGCCAGTGAAACTTTTGAAAATCTTGCCAACTGTCCTGAAATCCAAGCTTGAATGAGTTCCCCCATCTCCAGCACTAACCTCCCCATCCCATAATACTCTTGACTCGTATGTTTTGGAGGCCTTTGCTTGAATGGAAAAATCTTTTGCCCATTTTCTGTACTATTAACATTCATAAAGCTGGATCTGTGCATTCAGGGGGAAAGGGGGAAGTTTTACTCATTCTCACACTGCCCAAGCCTCAGCGTCTGTGCCATCTGAAGCAGAGGGGTCCCCTCCTCCCCTTGGGGTCTTCTTGCTCGTAAAAGGGCAAATCAGGCCAGCCCCAGTCCTCTCCTTACATACTAGCAAATCGTTTTTAAGATTATTTTGAAAGTCATCTAGGCTAGAGATGTAGGAGTGGTAGAACGCTGGCCTAGCATGAGATCCTGGGCGCCATCCCCAGCTCCGCCAAGCAAATAAACAAAGGAATCCTTTTGATCTATACATTGTGGAAATGATTTTTGAAATAAGAATGGAAGACTGTCTTCAGCTCCAAATAAAGCCTTAACAGAGATTTTTGGTTTTTTTTTTTTTTTACCCCCCTAACATCTATGGTTATCTTACCATTGAAAAGGTATTTACTTAGAAATTTTAAGATGGCTTTACAAAAGTCAAAATAAAGGCAATCTCACATCCCACTTCCACAAGAAGGAAACCATAATAATCTTTTAGATAAACTTGAAAGCTGGTAAAACTGGTAAAGAAGCTGGTAAAACTCAAAATATATCCTCGGGGCCACGAGAACACTTCTGTGTGATACAGAATGATGGTGGTTTTTCCACATTCAGAAACTGAGCCATTTCCTGCCAGAGCATCCTCCAAACTCTTCTATTGTGTAGAAACTGTAAAATCTTTCTAAATCAGGACTTCCTCCTATTATGCTTCAGAGGCGTCTTTCTGGGAAGGGTAGATCCAAGGCAAAAGGTAGGAATTCCTGCAGCACCACCCAGTGGAAACATGAGAAGGGGGGGAGAAAGATAAAGTGTGTTTCAAGAAAGGAAAGCCATGTCTCGGCTCCTCTAATGGAGTCGGTCTCTGCTTCTCTGCATCCATGGTGAGTCTGCAATGGTTTCTGCCTACATGTGTACACACCCGGGGCCACACCTGGGTCAGGAAGGATGGATGGCACAACCCTGGGAGGAAGAAGTCCCAGGTGGGGTCAGGTGTGAGCTGTGACACCGTCCTTTCCTTTCAGAAGGATCCCCAAGGGACCCTGGGGATCAGGAAGTCTGCACAGCTGTGCTCAGCACCCCAGTCCTGCTGCAGCAATGGGCGGGGGTTTCCTGGCAGAGGTACCCAAACATCTGTGCGCCTTCCTCTTCCCCTGGCCCGGCTGCACCTGGTCTGAGCCACCTCTAACATCTGCACAGTGATTATAGCGATACCCCAGGTGAGAGAATTATAGAGCCTCCCCCACCCATCTCCATGGCTCAGACCTCCAGCTCCCCCCCCCCGAGCCTTCCTCCAGAATGAGAATCACTTCTGCCCCCGTCTTTCCAAGGCCACCGTGGGTCCCACAGTCAACCCACGGGTTGGTTGTTTGCCTCCACTTCATTTCTTGTCACCTCCCAAGCACGTCTCTCTTCACCAGCGCCTTCTCATGCGTGCATGACACATCAGGCTACAACTTCTAGGGGAATGGATGGAGCAATAGGAACCCTTGACCTTCTCCTTCCAGCCTTGCTTCATAGAAAGCCCTGGCAAAGGAGAAGGACACGCTCTTCCCAGAAAAACCTGGGACTATCTTGCTTCTCCGCAGAACTTAAAATAATAAAGTTTCACTTCTTCAATCATTTCAGGATGGACAAAGTCACTAAGAAATCAACCCTCCTGGAAAACGTACCTTTCCCTCTTCCTGGTGTAAATTCCTTGAACCCATTTTAAATTTCTTCTTAAAAATGGTACAGAGATATAGAAAAGGACATTAGTTAGCTAATCCTGACATGGTATAGAAGCGTCTGATCAGGGTTAAAACTTCACAACACGGCATATTCGAACACAGATAATTTACAAAGGGCTATTAGAATTATAAATTTGTTTCTTTTTCTGAAATCAAACATTTGCCAACATATGTTCCTGGTTCCTGATAATGTCAAGATTTAGCTGGTTAATAACGGACATCGGCTGGTCTTTGGGTCCTGCTACATATAGTATTCTCACAAAAAAAATGGTTATGAACTACTGGTATTTGTGAACAAAGGGCCAACAGTGACATCATGTTTAGAGATTTTTTTTAATATGTAGTTTTTAGTTGTAGTTGGATACAATGCCTTTACTTCACTTATTTATTTTTATGTGGTGCTGAGGATTGAACCCAGGTTCTCGCACGTGCAAGGCGAGCACTCTGAGCCACAACCCCAGCCCCATGTTTAGAGATTTTTTGAGAAGCACAAAGAACCCCCAGCAGAGTTGGTTGCCTAGGCCATGAACTGGACTCTTCGAGCCCGAGTCTGTGGTCACTTCAGCGCACTGCTTTTCTCTGGTGTTCTTCTCACAGCAAAACTTGTTCATGGTTTAGGAAACGCAAATTCTAGACATGAACATTCATACATAAATTGTGTATGATAATATATTCACTTTGGAGGAGATCTATTAAAAAAATATAACAGAGTCTGCAGACTTCAATGTATCATCACCTGCTCATGTGGTGGACACGTGTGGGGATCTGCTGCATCTCAAGTCCCAGAGGTGGTGACTGCCCTGGTTAGTGCTGCTCCCCCCAGATGCAGATGTTCCTCACATTTTCATATGTTAATATGAGGTCCAGCTACAGATGACAGCTCTGGTGCCAAAGGCAGAGGGCTCTTCCTTCGAAATCTAAGTAACTTCTCACAAAGTTCTTTTGCACATGAAGTGAACATGTAATGGTGTTAAGGTAAGAGAGCAGGCAAAGGGCCTCTGGTGTTTCACTGAATGTCTATTTAAAACCCCGCCTGACTTGTAGACAAACCACAGTAAGTGGAACGCATTTAAAATATCTTGGTGTGCTGGTGGGTGCTGTTGTTTCTAAGAAAACGGCTGCAAAAATGCACAGTGAATGATTTCAAAACTAAACCATCTTCTCCAGCACTTCCTACTTAAAAATCTCTTTTTTTCATGAATCACCAAGATGCACCGAATATGTGAACGAAAGCACGTTAAATCTGTCACCAAGTGGCTGCCACGGGCTCCTTTACGCATGTGAGATGAACGCTGCTGCACAAAACAACGGAGAGGAGAACGCCTGGGCGTGGAGCATCAGACCCGGGGCCCCAGCGACCTCACTACCCTTGCATCCCACACAGGAATCTGCCCTCTACTGACTTGGCCAGGCCCTTTTGGAAATGCCACATACAACCTTTTTCCTCTTTCCTAACTATTCAGCATGAATATATTAACAAAATAACAGCCAGACATGAATTGAGATGATTTCCCCTCCAGCTTGGTAAAGAAAATATTAGGTAAAGTATTTGAATCATGAGGTGCACGTATGATATGCTACATCGAGGTCTTAAAACTGCTACCTTCTTCAAGACAATTTACTAAGTCTTAATATTTAGGTTAGAAACAACAACGGAGGAAGTGGCAAAGGCCAAAGGATACAGCTCTTGTGGTTCAGCTCTGATTTAAATCAAAGCACGGCAATGGCCTTTGTTGAAAGCAGTGACTCCAAGCCTTAGAGGGTCACTTGGTTTGATTCAAGATATCTTCCAACTTCATCTTTATTTTAAGACATTTTTAACATTCTTCCAAGTGCTCCATTGACCCACATATCAAAACTGCAGAGCTGGGGAGTACTAGTAAGTAATAGTAAGGCAACTGATGAAGTGAACTCAGTAGTATGTCAAGAGGCTGACATCTGTTTTTACCTTCACCATTAGATGAAGGCAAAAGACGCAGTCCATCCAGCCATGCAAGCCAGGCATCCAGCGCAGATGTGAACACACCTCTGCAGTTAGAGGTATGTTTTTAAAGAACAGAAAAAAGATGCCATCCAATGCCTTCTGGTCTAAATGATCAGTATCTGGGGTCTGGCTTAGAAAATAGGCAGGGACACTAGGAGAAATCACTTCCCTACTAATGCTCGTGAATTCTGGATTCCAGAGGATTTCAAGTTCAAGATCACACCAGGAAACCAAGGCAGGGCAACTCACACAGTCTTTCAAATAGTGCTAAATGGCTTCAGGTCTCTTCTTTGTATGTTCATAATAGGACTTGATGAAATTATCAGGAATCTAAACTTTCTCGTTTCCTGAAAATCATATAATAAATCCAGGTTCTCGCCTGACTTCTCACAATGAAACAATGATCCTTCTGGGTGGAGAAGCTCCGTAAACACTTTAGGCACCCAACCTCTGAACTAGGGCTCAAATCTACATGGGCAGAGTGACTCTGTACGGAGCAGCAGCAGAGACCTAGGCCACACATTGTCCCCTTTTCATATCTAGGCGTCCCTCTTGCAGCCTTTATTCACAGGCACACACATGCGACACATGTACACACACACACACACACACACACACACACACATGCCTTCCACACCGATCTCTTTCACCTTAATACACTCCACCTTTTTGATGTACTTTCCTGGTGTTAGGAAATTATCCTAAAATCAACACCAGCTTTTCTTGCCTAGGATACTGCTTAAGGGAGCATTCAATCATTCTGGGCCTCAGTTTTATCAACTCTGAGGATGATGACCACCTACAGGCACAAAAGGGCCGAATCCCCAAGTCCGCCAGGAGCGTACCTGGGAATGAATCCCTGGGCTTATCCTGCTATTTCTGCTGCGTTGGCCACATTCTTCTAGTTCAGTGTAGGGGGACAAGTCTGCTTCCCCCATACATTCTGGTTAATCAAGGTTTGACTGCTCCTTGGCAAAACCCAGGTGAAATTAATCAGTAGAACTATCATTCTTTCACCAACACCAATTTGGGTATTTAGTCCTTGATCTTTTTCATCATCACACCAGCAGAGGCTTTATTTTAAAATTCAATCAGAAACGTCATTAACCTCAAAAAGTTAAGGACAAAACTTCACACTTTTTTTTCTTGTGTAAGTGAAGAAGGGAACTATGAATATTATGGGACTCAACCCTGACTATCCAAGGTCACTATGAATACTCACTTCACTGAAGTCTGCAATCAAGAACTAAGGATAGTTACTTTAGATTGATTTCATTCTGACATGGACAAAACTTTTTCCAAGCTACAGTCTTCCTATGATGACTGAACTGTTGACCAACCCTTCTTGGAATCACAACACTAGCTCCAACCACAGAACTAGATTTTGTCCTCTTAGATATCAACAAAGTAGCCTGATTGCCTGACAGCTCCTACTCTTCAAAGTCCAGACCAAAACTATGGAAAACAACATGGATCCTCTGGGCTGTGGACGGTTTAACCAAGAGATCTGACTGTTGTTAATCCAAGAAGTTCACTGACTAGGAAAGCATTAGAGTCACGCAGAGAAACAAAGTGCTTTACCCTGACCAGCAGCAAAGGGACAGCAACTGCACAGACAAGCGTCCCCTCCACTGAGTGCCAACTATGGGATGGGTAGGAGGAAAAAAAAAACAGATATAGCCTGATGGGCACCCAGGTGTGGGACACGTAGGTAGGTGTCCAGGTATCCCCGGCTATCTGAAGCTAATGGGTTCAGGGTTTGGACAGTGACCTCAGATAACACGGCCACCAGCCACCACATGTTTGGTTCCTGAGGGTTGGATAAAGAACATGAATGAAGAACGAGGGACAACAGCCCTATCTCCAGAAATATGTATCTTAAACTGTCCTGTGGCAAAGGTTCTGAAGGCCAGGAGAGGACGATGGAGGGATTGTGAACTGGGGGACAGCAGAGGCCTCCCTGGAAAAATGCTAACTGAGCTGAGAGGGAGCTTAAGGGGTGACGACTCGATGGCTAGACCCAGTGGAGGGAGGGGATCCTCAGGAGAGAGGAGGGCACTTAGGAAGGCCCAGAGGCCAGGGGCATAGTGAGGATTTAAGGACTTGAGGGCAGGCCAGAGGGACTGTCCCAAATCACAGCTGGCTGCTCCTCTGGGTGAGGGTCTAGTTCCTTATACTAAGCTACCACTAAAGGAATTTCAGGAGGGGAGCGACAGGTTGGTGTGATTTGAAAGAACTGCTCCAGCTCCTGAGGAAGAAGGGGTGGGGGGGGGTGAGAGGGAGCCTCAAGACTCTGGGTGGAGGAGGAGGAGGACATCCTCAAGACCATCAGCGGGAAGGAGCAGGAACTCTGCCTGGCAACCCGAACCCTACCTGGGCCTACTCAGCACCCCAACCCAGAGGCCATCACTGCTATCTCAAGAATGGGGGGACTGATGGTCATTAGAGATGGGTGCTGCCTGTCTCGAGAGAGGACAGAAACAAGTGCAGCATGTGATCCTTGGGGGTCTTCCCTACCCAACAAAGGGCCAACACAGAATTAAAGGGGACACAGTCAGGGGAACTCCTCTTCCCACTGCAAAATCATAGAGTTTGTTTGAAAAACTGCTGTACGTTTTGAAGTCAGTTGTTTGGGGCTTCGCTTTGCACTTTTACAACTCAGAGAAGTCAAGTTTGACTCCAAAAAAAAAAGGATTAAACACAAATGGGACTTCTGACTGGAAAGGGGCTATCTCAGCTTCTCCACTTCAACCACATTACCATCTCGCCCAGGAAACCGAGGCCCGGGAAGATTAAATGAGAGCCTCTCTGCCCAGTTAGTTTTAAGGGAATCGGTCTGTATTTATAGCATCCAGATTACTTTCAGTTAACTATGTCCTGGATATTCAAGACTGTGAGAGAGATTTTTCATTTCACTGTGCAATGAAGAAATCCACACATTCTGGTGATTTTTTTTTTTTATTTTTGGGTACTGAGGATTGAACTCAGAAGCACTGAACCACTAAGCCATATCCCCAGCCCTTGTTTTAGATTTTATTTAGAGACAGGGTCTCACTAAGTTGCTTAGGGTCTCAGTAAGTTGTGGAGGTTGACTTTGAACTTGTGATCCTTTGGCCTCAGCCTTCTGAGCTGCTGGGATGACAGGCATGCACCACCAGGCCCAGCCTGGTGATTTTTTTTTTTTTTTTAACCACACAGATTAAATAAAAATACTGCAGTATTTTACCAAGGTGTTCTGGGGTTTAAGAATTTACTTAGGGAAGTCATGAAATTACCATAATGGAATAAAAAATAACCAAAGATATTTAAAAATAGCTGAGGGATACATGTATACATAGAATAACATTTAAGATCTGTTATTCTAATATATGTAATTATGCCTCAATTTTTTTTAATTAAAAGAGTAAAAGATGTCCAAAGTCTTGTATTTTTTTTTTTTTTTATTCTATTGCTTGAAGCCCTAATCTCATCGGGCTTTAGAGAGGTTATCAGATATGCGTGTTTTAAATCCCATCACTTCCACATTCTGCTTGGATAACTAAGAACTGTTCTTAGATATAATCATTTTAAAAATACTATGATGGCCAGGCATGGTGGTACATTAACTCAGAAGGCTGAGGCAGGAGGATTGCAAGTTATAGGTCAGCCAAGACCACTTAGTGAGAACCTGCCTCAAATAAAATGGGGATGTCGCTGGGGATGCAGCTCAGAGGAAGAGCACCCCTGGGTACAGAGAGGGCAGAGAAACTTATGAAACTAGGATACTTCAATCCTCTTTTTTAGACTGGACATCTCAATCCAAATTAGAATGCACTAATAGAACTATCATCTTCATTTCTTTAAATATATACAAGTAAACCTCAGCCAAGTTATAAAATAATCCTTAGAATGACTTAGTAATTACTTTCTAGGAAGTGTAAATTAATAAAGTAGTCAAAGAATACATTTCTAGTGGCAATTCAAACCAAATCACAATTTATTAAAATGACCCATGTATAATGGATGCTGGATGTGAATGAGAATCCCGAAGATTCGAATTTCTGCAAAGGATAGTTACCTCAAAAACGGAATGATCTACTATTTGAAGGCCTTTAGGATTTGTTAACAGAAGGTTAAACACACACACACACACACACACACACACACAGATAATTCAACTTAACAGGGTGCATTATACATGGCAAAAACAGTTTTCACAGACTCGGCCATGGTTTTGATCAAAAAGCTAAATAACCTCAATTTGAACTGGCCATGGGCAAGAGTAATCTTGAACTAAAAATCAATTTAAAACAACAATTTCAAAGTTCGGAAACTCTACTGATATAAAACCAAAAAGGACAAAATGCATCCTCTGCCCCTTCATAACTAAGTGATTTCAAGGTGCACTTTGGTGCAACCTCGTTTTTCTCCTTTCATCACTTAACATTCTATTTTAATGTGTAGTGCCCTGTACTTCCTGTTACTACATCTTGATATTCAACTGCAAATCATGACTCATTCTTAAATCATAGAGAAACTCATCAAAATCCCAAATTTCACAGCACATAGGAACTCGGTCTTTCAACAGGGCAGCATTCTTAAAACATTACTTGAGCCACAGAGGACGAGAAAGCACTGGACAAGACCACGTAGAAATCATGTAAATCCATCACTGAGTCAACACATTTATGAGATCAATAAATACAAGCTTTATGTGTGGTGATTTCAGTCTCAGGACTCCTTACTAAAATGTGTTACATGATAGGCTAAGTGAAAATAAATAACAAACAGTATGTACAGTGTGATTTCAAATAAAAAATTTTATGTGAGCACATGTTCATGTGTGTATACACATACACACACACACACGCATGCATTTTTAAAGACTGGAAAATACACAGCAAAATGTTAAAAGGAGGATTATGTTAGATGTTTGTTTATTTTTTCCGAGTTGTGGTTTTCTTATTTTCCTAAGGTAATTTGTGCTAATATTTTTAACAGGAAAAAATAACTAACCTTCAGAAAAATACCTTTAGGCTAGCATGATCCCAAGTATGGCTATAAATCAATCTATAAAGGCAATGAGGAATTATGAACATCTGAGACATAAAAACTTTTTGCCTAAAACATACAAGAAAACCTGCCAAGAGTTGGGGCCTTCATGCAAATCGCCCATGCCACTCAGGGGCAGGTGTAAAGACAGGTCCCTCAGGAGGGCATCAGAAACCAGTCCCCAGGGCAAAAGGAAAATGGACTGAGAGATAATTTTTTTTTAAGATGTGATAAGGAACCCCAGATCTAGGAAACATGGAGATGACTATGTCATTCCCTAGGCCTGAAACAAAGCAAAGCTTGCAATGAGTAACCAGTACCTCACTCTAGGAAAAAAAGACTACTCCAGGAAGCCACATCCTTGGATAAATGTCCATTAAATATTTTGAGTTTGTCAATAGGTCGCGGTTTATAACATTTCAAAGCACCATATCAATCTTCTGAATCAGTTATATAAATGTAACTGGGTGGCACCGAATGCACAAAATCCAATATCTGACAGCTGAGCAGGAATATTTTAATTTATATACACTGCCTGGAAGTCCTTTAAAACCAGTTGCAGGAAGAGAGTCAAGTTCCAAAAAGTTATTACAAATATAAATTTTAATATATGATCTCAGAGTTACATTTACTGTATATTAGCAGTTATGAATTATTTAATTTCTTATATAAGAAAAAAAGAGGTTTTATAATAAATGTTTAGGAAACTTCAAAATTCAAATGGGGCTGAAAAAACCCACTGCTTCCCTGACCTGGGCTGCCACCATTCTAAAAAGCATTGGTACCAAGTGCGAGGAGACGCGCTGAGCTCACTGAGTCTCAAAAGTAATCCAACTCAGCTCACAGTGTGTACATAGTCACAATGTCACCATGTGCAAGTCACCCTACTTCACACGACCGACAGAAAATTCATGAATAGCACGCTACATATCTAACAAACAAAAAAAAAATACAACTGACCACTTTCAAATGCCCTAGTTGTTGAATGAATGTGTATGAGTTTTATCATCATCATCATTTTTAAGGGAAATAAGAGTTTCTCAATCCGGGCATGACTGACATTGGGGCAAGGAAATCCTTTTACAAGGACTTTTCTGGGCATGGCTTGATGACTGGCAGCATCCCTGGCCTCTGCCCACTAGATGCCAGTAGCACCCCCTCTGGTTATGACAACCCAAAATGTCTCCTGGGAGGCAAAATGAGTCCTGGTTGAGAACCACAGATATAAGTGAAACTTACACATCCCCAATAACAATTTGCTGGAGTGAGGAGCTCTAATTATCTCCTTTTTATTCAAAGGAGAGGTATATACAACCTCCAGCCTTAGGAAACTCTCATGAAGAACGATGCAAACTTTTGAAAGCCTTTTTTTCACCTATGATAATATAATATTATACATTTTTCACCTATGATCAATGTTGTCACCCTACTCACAGCTCCAAGACAACAATTTATTGAGCACCTACTCTGTCAGGCATGGTATGAGGGACATCCTATACTGATGTCCACTGACTCAGCCTGTCCCACTGGCTAGGCTGCTTTTAGGGCAGGCTTTGTCAGGTAACAGAAACACCAACACCTTAAAAACCCTCAAGAGAGGGCAATGTGTCCTTGTCAATGGAGAGGCCCCATGGTTCCAATGGGGTTCTTTAAAATTCTTTGTCCTTTTTAGTAACCCTACACATTTCTAGACAACATTTAGAGGCTTAAAAAAGAAAAAAAAGGCCAGAAGGCCTGTGCTATATTTGGCCTAGAATGGCCATGGCTTTTCATGCTCAGGGGGTTTTGCAGGCGGGACCCTTACTGGAAACTCTAAGAACACTGATGGACACTTTCCTTAGCTGACCCACATGCCCTCCTAATACAATTTGTAATTTTATAATCCTCATAAATTCAAACTCATACTGACCTTTTCCAAATAAATGTGTGCCACAGACTCAGACGGAAAAGGAGAGAGATCAGAGGGTATTTTGTTGGGCTATAAGGCTCAGAAATCGATTTAAGCTCATTAATAGATGCCCGGAACATGCTGGGTTTCTCAGACCCCCAAGCACAGATGGGAGAGGATGGGTGTGTGTGAGCTGCATGGGCAACAACCACAACACACACACACACACACACACACACACACAGGAGAAAAACCTATAAATTTAAGACCCAAAATGGCCAAAGTGACTTCACAGTTTTTCAGACACTGCCCTGAAAAGGCTCACGGGGGCAGAAAAGGCACCTCTAAGTAAATAAGGCAGTAACTTGTCTCTGTCTCCAGCACTGGGCTCCCCAGGCTGACAGTCGCTGCACAAAACCCCTCCTGTGTGGAGCAGCGGAAACTCCTAATGAGATTAGTTGGTGTGTGTGCAGACATTACTTAGCAATGACTAAAGGGGCTCTCTCTTCCTGCAGCAGCAGTGGAAAATTCAGGGAACTTTTTCCCCCTGCAGCAGCAGAATCCCTTTAACCCTCTCCCTAGCCAACTCCAAAAACAACTCGGCCTCCCCCAGTCTGCCCCCACCCTGGGCTGGGAGATTGGAGGGGAGTTAAAGACCCACCAGGGGCTTTCAAAGACGGGAGGGCCGGAGGGGGCTGGCGGGGAAGGGGCGGGGGGACCCTCCAACACTACAAAGGAAACTGTAAAAGGCACAAATACATAAACCTGAGAAGGAGCAAACCACAGTTTCTTTGTGAGCTCCTCTAGTGAGTCATTTTCAAGATGCTGTCTGCTGCCAGTTTCAAAGCGGAAGCGCATGGCAATTAGTCTTGCCGTTTCCAGACAAGCCAGAAACTCTCCCGACACTCGTTTTTTTTTTTTTTTAAAGCCCCTTTTGCAGTTTCTGAAATAGCATTTCTTGCTCCCACCCCCACTCGCAGCCTAACTGCAGCTTGTCCCCAGGATGACTGGGTTCAGAAAACAACAAAACCGAGATCTTTTCTTTTTTTCTTCTTTAACCCTCCACATTTTAATCCACCCTCCAAAAGAAAAGTTACAGTAACATCACAGGCCAGCATTCGGTAAGAGGCTAAAGAGCTGGGAGCGCCCAGATCATCTCTTGCAGGGTCCATCTCCCAGACGGGGCCCAGCAGACTCCACGGGCTTTTCGATGTCCGATTGATACGGTGTGAGCCTGGGGCGGTGACCTGGGCGGGGGTCACCTGCCCAGCGAGAGTGGACGCACCCCCCAGCCCCACATCTTCGCTGTCCATGTCCTCCACCTCCCTCTCCACTCGTGTCCCCTTCTCTGAATCCAAGCACCGGTGCCCTCTGCCCACCCGGAGGGAAGCCCGACCGCAGCCCCCGCTAGAAGGTCAACGACGGTCCAGCCTACAGGCACGCAGCCCACTCCAGTCACGGTTTCTTCATTTCAGGGACCTGAAGTCTCGCCGTCCCCAACTCCGCCCGCCGCCTGCAGCGGTGCCCTAGTTTGCACGCCCGGCGCCCACTCTGGGCTCGCAGCGCAGCCCTAGAGCTGGGAGACACGGGCGCTGGGTCCCCCGCCGGCCCTGGCCCAGCGCTCAAGCTCCGGCGGTGGCGGCGGTGGCGCGGGCGCAGCAGCATCCTGGCAGCGCCCCCTCCCGCAGCTGGCCCCCTCCCGCGCGGACTCACTCCCACCCACCTACCCACCCTGGCCCGCAGCCCACTCCGTGGCGCCCACCGCCCCACCCCCCACCCCACCAAAGAAAAGAAGAGTGGAAAAAACACCCCAAAGGAAACTTTGCAAGTGTCCCAGCAACAGGCAGAAGCCCTGTTACCTACCCAGATGTGGGGGAGCTTTCAAGATCCTTCTCCGGGGGAATTTCTAGGAGGACCCGGGCGAAATCCCCCGACTTTCCATGCTGACAGGCGTCTGCAGACGGTCTGTTGCTCTTGTAATGAGATCCTGATTTTTCCCCCTTTTTTTTTTTTTCTTTCTCTCGCTCCTCTTTCTTTTTTTTTCCCCCTCTGGTGTGTGTGAGAGCAGGAAGTTGGAGCAGTCAGGCCGAGCCGGCTCACTTCCTTTACTGCATTATTCCCCAGGCGGTGTGCAGTCTGTGTAAACAGGCTTTTCCGCCCCGCGCCGCGCGCCCGGGCCGCGGCTGTGAGCCGGGGCTGCCCGCCGAGGCCCGCGCATACTCCGCCGTCCCGGGCCCCGCGCGCCCGCCCGCACGCCCGCACGCCCCGCGCGCCCCCGCCAGCCGCCCTCCCCGCTTCCTGCTCGGCCACCCCAGGGGAGGAGCCTCCAGACCCGAGTGGCCGCAGCCCCTCCCCACCGGCCAGGGGGGCTCGGCCAGCTACCCGCAGCTACCCCGGACGCACCGGGCGCTGACTCCACGCAGCGGCAGAAACGGGGGTCCCTCCTCTCCCGGGGGAGAGGGGCGGGGGTCTCTGTCCTGCTGCTACATGGGGCACCACGGTGGGGGTCATGTCCTGCTGGCTTGGGAGTGGAGGCCCACTGTGGGGAGGCCGCTGGATTTGCTATTTTATGACAGCTAGAAGAGTGGGGGGGCAGTCAGGCATGAGTGGGGTTCAGGGTTTGGTTGTTCTGGGCCAAGGGCTGTTTTTATTGTGGGCCAGGCATGATGGTTTAGGATGAGAAGATACAGGATGTACAGAAAGGGAGGCAGTTTTTGTCTGGGGATGGATAGTGTTCTTGTCTGGGATTTAATTTTTTTTTTTTTTTTTTTAAAAAAAGGAAATAGAAAGCCAGCCTCTAAGTGTGTGTGTGTGTGTGTGGAGGGGCCAATTTGGGGGAAAAGCTGAGAAGCTATAAACTTGAAGCGACGATTCTCCAGTCAGAAAACTTTTTGGCAATTCACTCTGCAGTCGCAAACTTCCCTGCCTGCTCCAGGTGGTAAAGAGCCTTGACCACTGGGCCCCAGTGACTGAAGCATCTGAAGGAGCCTGTGTGGCCCCAGGACTAGAGTCCCACCAGTGAGGGCCCAGGCTAGGCTCTGAGTACAGAAGGCTTCTGCACTGCCCTGAGCCTGTGACAAGGAAGAAAGATGCCTGTTGAAGAGTCCCTCACCCCCACCCCTAAGCTCCAATCCCAACTGCAAACTTTCCAGAACCTTCCAGTCCCATGCCTGTACTCCCTGGCCGTGCAGAGCAATGGTTTCCAAGCACCACTGTACTGTGCAACAACTTGATCTGGGAGCTCCTTAAAACACTGGTTTCTGGGCCTCACCCTGGAAGTCCCTGATTCTGTGTGTCTGGGGTGTTTCTCAGCCCTGGCTAACATTCGAATCACCTGGGGAGTGCTTTGAAAACCATCCAACAAGGTACTCAACCCAGACCAATTAAACCAAATGCTCTGAGGGCAGGGCTTGAGTCCTTTCAAAAGGACCACATTCTAACATTTCCTCCACTATTTTTGTTTCTATTTTTGCAACCTCTCTGAAAAATTACTTATTTACAAGGCTCTCACTACTATTAAGTGTGAGCTTCTAAAAAACAGTCCTGTATTATGGCAGAAGTTATTACTACCCCCACTCTGAAGTACCTATCAAAGTACCTAACAGGTCCAACATTTTTGCTTTGTGACTGATGCAGATAGACCTCTTGGGTGGAACAAGGTTCTCAGACCTCTGAAAAGGGAGGAGAACATTTTGGAGAGTGGGGGGTGGGAGGTCAAGGTAGAAGAGTACAGCGGGGAGGGGGGGGGAGAAGGTGTGGGAAAGAGGACTGTTTATCAACCCCTGATTCTCCACAGCTAATTTTCCACTTTGGGGATTATCGTTTTAAATCCCTAGTTGGCTTCTCCTGTCACTCAGCAGAATTCATACTGTGTTCCTATATGATCCAGCTGTTTGTGGACTGAGAGAATGTAAACTTATTATTGTTCTCAGAAACACACACACACACACATACACACACACAATTAAGAACCCATGTTGCTTTATTTTAGAAAGTAAATGCCTGAAAGAAACCAGTCTGAAACAACTACTTATCATAGGATTCCAACTATATGGTAGTCTGGGAAAGGCATAATCTATGGAGACAGTAAAAAGATCAGTGGTTGCCAGGGGTGAGGGTGAGGGAGAAAGGAACAGGCTGAGTGCAGGATCTTAGGGTGGTGAAACTACTCAATGTGACACTGTAATGAGGGATACATGTTATTACACATTTGTCAGAACTCACAGACTGTATATCAGGAGTGAACCCTAAGATGGATTTCGTGGACTTTGGGTGATAATGTGCCAACGAATACGTTTATTATTGGTAACAAATGGTTGGGAATGTTAATAATGGGAGAGGCTATTTGTGGGGCAGTGGGTATTATGGGAAATCTTTGTGCCTTCTGCTGAGATTTGTTGTGAATCTAACACTGCTTTAAAAAAAAATAAAATCAAGACTTGAGAGGGTGAGGCAGGCGGATCGCAAGTTCAAGGCCAGTCAGAGCAATTTAGCAAGCTCCTGTCTCCAAACAAAAAAATTAAGAAGAGCTGGGGTGTGGCTCAGTGGTAAACTGCCCCTAGGTTCAATCCTTAGTGCCACAAAAATAAATAAATAATAAAACTCTGAATTTTTGAAAGTATATGCCAAACTCGAAATATATCTTAAGTTGGTGGCTTTTATGCTTTTTATTTTATTTTTTCCCCAATAAATCTTTGTAGAACCCTAATATGTAAGGAAGCAGAGGTATACACATATTTTCATCAAACAACTTAATTGTCATGAAGAATCGCCTCTGTGGCTAAAGCTTTTCTGAAACACTTTTGGGGGCAGCCATAGAGTTTCCTGCCCAGAGGAAGTTTCTCTGATATTCTGGATAATCTGTACCATTACTCCCAGCTCTTCATATAAATGAATAATTCAGAGCCAACTCCAGTCTTTCTCGAAGCCCAAGGAATAGCTTGTGCTTTCAGGTGTCTGCAGTTTCTGTCCTCTGCATTCTAAGAGAAAACTGCCGTTCGTTTCCATGATTTCCTTCCCATAATCAAAAAGCAGACAAGAAGTGTGGAATCTTGTATGGCATGATCCACACTCTTCTGCTTTGCTGTAGAACAGTCAGGGCTTAGGATTATGTGGGTTATGAGTCAGATTTCTTCAGGAGCCCTTTATAACAGGCGGTAGAGCTTAACATCATATATTTCTGCAGATCAAGAGGGGCTCTCTCAGTTTTGATAAGAACAGCTGAGAGTTCACCAGAGATGATCCACAAAATCTGAGTGATGAGAAATCAGAGTTGGGTGTACCCAGGACAGGGTGTGTACACTAACCCTGAGGATGAAGAGTGTTAGAGGGCTGGATCTCAAAAGAAAATCAAAGCCCTGGTCACAAAAGAAGGGGTGTGTTAGTCAGCTTATGCTGAGATCACACTGTGTGACAAACAACTCCAAGACCTAGTGGTGTGTACTTGAAGAAAAGCTGAATCTCTGAGGAGAGTCCCAGGTGGTTAATTGGGACTCAATTCAGAATGAAGTCGGGTAGCCACTGCTGATGGGGAATCATTCATGTACTCTCTATTCCTGGAGGGACCAAGACCTGAACCTTTAGGCCCTGGCAGTTCTTGTTTCAAATGCGAAGATGAACATCTTCCCAAAAGTCTCATTTTGCTCCCTGGTCCTGACCAACGAACTATGACCTACAGTCATATGTAAACATCAGCCTGTCAGGAACAGGCTTGGTTGCATCCCACATTTGCATGAGTAGACCAGAGTGAGAACCTGGGTGGGAAATTCCTCTGCACAAGCCAGGCCCTCTCTTTGTTCTTCAGAGCGGGCTGTGACTCCCAGTTGGCAAACAGTTTTTTTTTTGTTGTTGTTGTTGTTTTTCCTTTAACAAAGTCCTCTTTTTCCTCTTGAACTCTTTCTTAGTGGATTCTGGTTGACAGTAGTTTATAGTAACACGCGAGTCCAGCTTGGCAGGCCGAGCGCATGTCTGCTTCCCATGTCTTCTCATTCTGGGACCCAGGCTAAAGGAACAGGCCCTACTGGGGACACGTGGTTCTCCAGGGGAATAAGGAGCTCCAGAGGAGGGACACCTGTTGACACGTGATGCTTATTAAACCCTCAGCTTAGGACTCACACACTCTCATTCTACTCACATTCCACTGGGAAAAGCAAATCATATGGCCAAGTCTGAAGTCACAGGGCAGGGAGAGGGTAGGGAGGGAAGGCAGCATTCTGAACAGATAATCCAATCTACCACAGGAGAAAATGGATGCGGGGAGTACAAAAACCACAAATCTTTCAGGCTCCTCATAATTTAACCTCCCGTAATGTATAACAGAATGCACTAAAAAAAAAACAAAAAGTAGATAGATGAGAAAGCATAGTTACAGCAGGAGGAGAAAATGAGTTTTAGAGGAAGACTCATTTAAAAACATTCTAGAACACTGTCAAATATTAATATTTGAAACTGATGAATTGATGATTTGGGGTAGAAACTCAAAATTGGATTTGCCATTGTTACTTTGAAGAATGCTTCAGTAGTTGTTGGGGCTTGGGAATGGACAGCCAAAACCTGACCAGAAGGCAGCCCTCTCTGGTGGAAAGTGCACAGTGAGAATCAGGAATTTTGGAGATCCAGTCCCACACCTGCCTTGCTGTGGCTCTGTGACCTTCACTAAAGCATTCACTCTTAAGGAGTCTGAACAAGCACAGTTTTTACTGGTTTATCCAGTGGATGCCAATTTTACTTTAAAACAACATGCCTTATGGACTAGGATTTTAAAATGTCCGTGAATTTCATTCCAAGGAGTATTTAAAAGAATTTTATAGACGTGCAGTCAGCCCCCCGTGGGAGTTGACATTCTTCTCCTAATGTTGTTAGAGGTATTTCACTGGGAAAATTTGAGAACATTGATTTGGACCATCTTTTTTGCCCTTCAACTGGCCACCCGTAAGCTAAAGGTTGGCACCACTACCCCTCAGAGTCCACTGCCTGTTTCCACAAGGTTCTAGATTGAAAAAGGTTTACTTTTCTCTCTTTTTTTTTTTTTGTAGTTGTAGTTTTCCAAAAAAGAAATTACCATCTTAACCAGTTTTAAGTGTATCGGTCAGTCGTGTTAGGTGTATTCACCTTGTGAAACTCCTCTCCAGAACTTACTCATCTTGTAAAACGGAAACCCATTAAAAGCAGCCCATTTCCCCTTCCCCAACCCCTGGTGGTCCTCATTCTACTTTTCATTTCTATGAATTTGACTACATATTTCATTTTAAGCAGAGTCACACACTATTTCTCTTTTTGTGACGGGCTTATTTCACTTAGCATAATGATCTCAAGTTTTAAAGCTGAATAATATTCCGTGTATCTGCCACATTGATGGACATTTGGGTTGTTTCTACTTCTTGGATTTTGTGAATAATAAGAATTTACATATTTAGCTAGGCACAGCTCACACCTGTAATCCCAGCAACTTGGGAGGCTGAAGCAGGAGGATTGTGAGTTCAAACTCAGCCTCAGCAACTCAGTGAGACCCTGTCTCTAATAAAATATAAAAAGGGGTTGGGGAGGGCTAGGGTTGTGACTCAGTGGCAGAGCACTTGCCTTGCACATGTCAGGTGCTGGGTTTGATCCTCAACACCACATGAAAATAATGAAATTTTTAAACAAAATTTTTAAAAAGAGGTCTGGGGATGTGGCTCGGGGATTAAGCACTCCTGCGTTCAATCTCTGGTACCAAAAAAAAAAGAAAAAAAGAAAAAAAAGAATTCACAGTTCTAAAAGTTGAAAACAAATCAAAAGAAGATATTTTGTAACATTTCAGTGTCCATAAAGTTTTATTGGAACACAGCCATGCCCATTCATTTACATATAGTCTAATGATGCTTTTGTGCTATAATGACATGGTTGAATAGATGTGATAGAGACCATATGGTCTATAAAGCTGAAAATATTTGTTTTCTGGCTCTTTACAGAAAAAGTTTGTCAACCTCTGGCATAGACAAATGAGATTCCACAATGTTTTTTGGGTGTGGATTTTTAACTGCATTTTATCCCTTGTTCCAGAGTAGGACCTTTCTTGCCACATTGGGTGAAGACTTTAGTGTCTTTGAACAAAATTTCATATTCAGGAATTTCATCTTCAAAGAAAAGCAAGCCCTCATTCCCCCCCCTCCTTTATTTGGTCTCCTGAAATAGTTGACTCTCACAGTCCCAGACCCAAAGATGGCCCTTTAGTACTTTCTTTGCTTCTGATCTCTGAACAGACCTGAGCCCTTATTCCAGATGGTTCCCAACTGTTTGCACCTAAGAACCATATGTACCAGTGCCTCACCCCTGAGAGGCATGCTGGCCCCCGAAACCTCCCAACATCTGTCCTCATAAAGCCCTTATAAATATCTTATCCATCTTTTAGACTCCCTCAAACCCTGCTTCCTCCAGAGAGCCTTCTGAGATCTGTCAGATAGAGTACATGACACATTTTCTCCTTATCCTTACAATATTGTGTTTGAACTTTATGGGGATCAATTAAATACTCTGTACTTATGGGTCAAATTCTCTCCAATTGATTCTCCAATTAAACAATTTGTCTCTGACCTGCAGGTCAAATTCCTGGAGAGGATAATTTTTGTGTGTGTGTGTGGGGGGGGTATTGTAGATATTACCCCTCAACTGGCCATCAGTGATTTTGAAATGGTTACAAAACCATTCTGCTCAATTTTTGCTGCTTGTTTTGCAACGCATAGTTGAGCCTGGTTCTACCATCTGCTCTGATTTGTGGACCATGGATAATAACAATCAGCCTTTCCTTGGTTTCCAATATGCTCAGGTTAACCCCAACCTTCATTGCATGTTACCTTCTGATGTACAGACCCAAAGCACAGAATCTTGTGAAACAAATGTAAAGCAAAATACAAGACCATGAGAGGAATCATCATGTCACAATATGTTGGATTCATATTTGGCCAAATTTATGTGGCATGATCAATTTTGGAAATAATGCTCTCAATTACATTTTACTGCACTTATCAGAACAATTTTCTGTTAACTCCTTTATATTTCCTCTGAATAGATAAGAACAATTTCTGTTAACTAATATGTTGTCTTTTCATTTTAGTATGTTTTAGTACAAATATCCAGGGATAAATTCTTCAATTGAATCTATCTGAGGGACAAATTGTTCAATTGATCCCTTTATGGCTTGGAGTAATTTATATGACTTACTCCTTCATGAATCCCAAATCTCTATCCTTAACACCTGTCCAAGAAATGCTAAAATTTTTGTTGAATTAGTCACTCATTCGTTAAAGGAATGATGTACAATAAAAATTTTGTAAATGTTCTTGTATGGTAATAATTGAGACATGAACAATTACCAGGAGGAAGAATACTAACGACGTTTTTGGAGAATTAGAACTAACTCCAAACTTCAGATCAAAGAACTGATTGAAATTTATTAATACCCTGCCCTCTCAGACCTGTCCCAAATCCACATTGCACCCTTAGAAGGGAAGACAGAGAAATGGGCAGTGATAGGGTGCCACAACTCCAAACACTGAGTCACTGCCATCGCTTCCAGGACCAGTACAGTTGAAAACCTGCACGGACCAGCCAGTCACTGGTAAAAATCACTTCCTGCATGATACTTCCAGAAAAGTGCCAATGGTCTCCGGCCTTTTCCCTTTCAGTGATCCCCTGAGTTCCTGCACACACAACTGCTTTGAATTTTAAATGTGTAGATCGAGAAAAATGGAGAGCTTTTATCTTTTGTTTTGATCCTAGAAGGTGTTGGACAAGGCTTTGTAGAAAGGTGTAGGCTTTCTCTTATTCAGGCAGGATCCCGACAATAAGCAGGAGTTCAGAAAACATCAGGATGTCAGGATGTCTGTCAATGGTAAAGATGGGGGAGGTATAGTTAGGGGGTCTCAATACCAACTCCTCGATGGTGGGAAGAGCCAAGAAATTGGAGTATGATTGTTACATTTAAAGAATCCCTGATGTTCAAAGAAGAATAGTCAATTGAGAGCAGTGTAGGAAGGTCTGGGGCCATGGCAGAGATGATTGCAGAGTATGGTCTTTGGAGCTCCAAAGCCCATGGGTGATGATTAAATCCCTCCTCCTTGAGGATCTATTTGTATGGGTTGATGGGCTTTGTCTTGCAGTCTGAAGCCAAGGGGGAATTTTGGTGCAAAAACAGAAGAGAAAGAAGTTGTTTCCTATGAAACCTGAGGATATTCCGAACCCAAGCACTTCCTCACTTTGGGGCCCAGCACTCAGGGCAGGAGAGGGGATTTCCCCACATTGGCATGGGACCTGGTATTCCTCAGAACTCATAAATAACTGGAAAGACTATGCTGGTGGGTAGCAGGCACTGAGTCCCCACACAAGCAGGTAGACTTGAATGTCGTAATTGGGTTATCCACTCTCTTAGAGCCCCCTGTGTACCCAAGTAGCATGGTGCAACCCAGAAGGAGTGGAAGAGAAACACCGTTCTGCCAGCTTCTTTCAGGAGCCCTCCACTGTGGTTTGAGGTACAGGATGCTGGGTGATGGTGAGATTGAATTAGCTTTAACTATAGGCCACTGTGAGGGCTCTGAGGATGGAGGAGATGCTGAGGAGAAATGAAGGCTGGAGAGACATCCTCCTCCCGGAAAGCGTCAGCAACTACTCGTAAGAGGGTGAGATTGATGATAGGTTCAGACTCCTTTCTCCCCATTGCGATACATATTTCTTGAATAAATGCTACCGATACTCAAGAAGCAAAAGTCGTCATTACTGAAAAGATCCATTAAATAGATGAACTCCATTGATCCCTAATATCATTGACCCTGCTTTCCATTTCTTTCAGCTGAGGCGCAGAGACATCAAGACTTTTCAGCTCACATTTACATAGTGAGTTAAGGATGGGTTTGGCACTAGGGTCTGAATTTCCTGATTTAAATTTTTCCTGATGTTCTTTGCTCTATGATCAAGGACCATAAAAATATTAAGAGAAGGAGCCCAGGCAGGGGAGTCAGGGAAACTGTATAATCAGAGTGCCAGTTTTACCAAAAATTTGTCACATGGCCTTTCTCAATTCAGCCTTTTCACATGTAAAACTGTAAACTGAGGGCTTTCGAGAATGTGTAGGATGCTGATATGCTGAAACGATCCAGGATGGTTCTCAGCATTAGGTCAGTGTCTTACTCCGTACAGGCTGCTATCATAAAATGCCATATACTGGGTAGCTTTAAATTGCAGAAGTTTCCTTCTTATGGTTCTGAAGGCTGATCAAGGTCTTGCTAGCAGATTCAGTACCTAGTGATGGGCAACTTCTGGTTCATAGATAGTGCTTTCTTGCTGTGTCCTCACATGGAAGACATTGGAAGGAGTCTTCCTAGGGGCTTTTTTTTTTTTTTTTTTTTTTTTTACAATACCTTTATTTTATTTTTTAAGTGGTGCTGAGGATCGAACCTAGTGCCTTACACATGCGGGGCAGGTGCTTTACCACTGAGCTATAACCTCAGTCCCATCCTAGGGCCTCTTTTATGAGGATACTAATGCCATTCATGAAGGCTCCACTCTCATGAGCAAATCACATCCCAGAGGCCCGACTTTCTAACACCATCACCTGTGGGCTAGCATTTCAACATTGTAATTTTCAGAATTTAATAATAACCTCCTATGACATCATTCATAGCAATTCTGCTTAAGAAACACATGATCACAGTACCCTGTCTGCAAAGGCCTGGGGCATTTTAACCAGCCACCCAGAGCACTGGATTTAAAACATTATCTTTTAACTTACAGTTGAAATGTACACCAAAATTCAATACATAGCTGAGTGCATGCCTGTAATCCCAGTAGCTTGGGAGGCTGAGGCAGAAGGATCTCGAGCTCAAAGCCAACCTCAGCCAAAGCAAGGTGCTAAGCAACTCCGTGAGACCCTGTCTCTAAATAAAATACAAAATAGGGCTGGGGATGTGGCTCAGTGGTTGAGTGCCCCTGAGTTCAATCCCTGGTACCCCCTCCAAAAACAAACAAACAAACGAAACTCAATACACACATATATGCAATTGAAACAATTTCACAAAACAATAGTTTTTACTGTCATTTTACATTTATGGTGTTTAATATATTTGAATATTTCCTACTCTGTTTTATTTGTTTATAAAATGTTGGTTGCAACCCACCAATTTGATTTCATTACCAATGAATGGTTTGAGACACATAGTTTGAAAAGCTGACAATTAAGGTGGGTAGTGTTGGGACAAGGCCTGGGAAGACCCGGGATCCCTAGCTAGACAAAATCAAATGGGAGAATTGGCATAATAGGACATGGAGAGTATATAGCTGTGTATGTATGATTCATGTCCTTGTTACCATGTCCTGATACTTTCACATGGTCTGCCATCTCCCCAAGCAAGTCTCACCTGGGTCATGTAGCTATCTTCTAAAACGAAGTGTTTGGATGATACCTTGAACATCTGGAGCTTTGTTAGTCTCTGGCTTGGTTTATCATCCAGTCAGCCCACAGGTTTCTTGAGAAGCAAGTGACCCCCAATAGACTGGTATATAGGACAAGATGAGCTGTGTTCATTTAAGGAGGCTCACATGACAGTGTCAGGATATAAGCAGGAGAAGCTCAATTTGGCCAGTGGCCCATGGATAGCATTACCTTGATGATGGTCTGAGCCTTAGCTGACAGATTGAGAAGGTGGATCGGATTTACACTGAGCATGCCCATTTGGCCTCGGGCCTCATCACACAAGGCCTCCTATTCATCTCTAAAATTATCTCCAAATGATCTTATTCATGCAGTTGCATAGTAGCTGTACTTGGCAAGATTGGGAATAGAAAGTGTTTATTGCACATTTTTAAACTTATATTCCCATCCTCTAGCACATTGCATAAAGTACATGAGGACTAATATCTTTTTTGAAGCTCCTATAATTTTATTGTCACTAGCACAATAGTCTCACATTGTATTTTGTTAGTCACTGGCTAAGAGCATCGATTGATTCACCATAAACACTTAAAAATACATCACATATCACATAATTGTCTTTTATCTTCCACAACTTTAAAATAGTGGTGGTCTGAGCCTTTCTCAACTTATGAGGCCCCACCCTCAGAGAAGACTGGATTTTTGGTGACAGTTTTCTTGGAACATCTGCAATGAGTGATTCCACTTAGAAATAAGAAGAGAGAGCTCCTTTCTCAAAGGGACTGATGAGCTTGCAGCTCCTACCCTGTCCAGTGGTCTTCCAAGGCAACCAGGGATCCAACTTCACAACTTAACGTTCGAGTTTGTTTCTCAAGCATCAACCACGAAAGTGTCACGTTGGGATTATCATGAGGACCGTTTTCTGTAGCCCGTGATGAAGTTTAAGGAGTCAACTGTTTTGCCCCACTACAGGGTCCTCTCTGGAGACCAGAAGGCCCCCTTCCCCTCATCCTGTGCACCACACCCCCACATCTGCTGAACAGTCAAGAAAAGATGGCTTTTCTCTTTGTGATCCTTTCCTGACCACACCCTGTTCTTTCTTTAAACATGAAACTTTTTGAGTAACTTATTTTAGGAGACTTGGAAGGTATTCCATATCCCCGGCTCCCTCATAACATGTAGACTTAATGTGTTTAATTTCATTTTTGGAGAGGAAAAAAAAAACAAGCTGATGTCGTTTGAATAAGTGACCCCCAATGGCCCCCATGCTCAAGGCCTTGTCACCAGCCTTGTCACCAGGAGGTGGTCGAACCTTTAAATGGTAGAGCCTAGTGGGAGGAGGGCTAGTAAGGGCAGGCCCTTGAAAGAAATATTGGGACCCTCAAACCTTTCTGTCTGTCTCTTTGTTTCCTGCTTTCCATAAAGTGAGCAGCTTCTTCCACCTTGCACTGCTCCCATGATATGTCACCTTACCACAGGCCCAAAAGCAATTGAACCAACCAAATGTGAACCAAAATCTCTGAAACTGTGAGCCAAAATAAACCTTTTATCTCATTGAGTTTATTTATTTCAGGTATTTGTTACAGTTATGGAAAGCTGCCTAACACACAAGGCCAAAACCATCCCAACTTGGCATAGTACAAAACAGACACTAACTCTGATCTTCAGGTGTTGACCAAACTAAAAAGAAAAGGTAAATGAAAAAATCTGCCCTATACACATAAGCTTGAGGCAGGTTAGTAAGATGGAGAGAACCACAAATTCAATAGCCCATCTCTCTTTTCAGCCTTGTCTATGATTTTGAGAAAACACTTAACTACTGTCTTGAAAATGGTACCTCCGAGGTAGGGAGTGATTTAGAATCTCTCATGACCAGAGCTCTTGCCCCTTCCTTCCTCCTACAGAAATTGTAGTAATGCCTACTATGGGCCAGGGACTGTGCCACTAAAAGGCAAGGTGATTAGATGTGATTTCTGCTTTCAAGACATTTCTCATCTCTAGTTTCCAGTTCTAACATTTTATGTTTCAAAATATGATGATAATTGGAAAACTTTATTGGCCCAGAGGTAGGGCAATGATCTTTGGAAGACACCATGTGGTACATGAAAAAGGCTACCATGAATGGAGTCAGTGATCCTGGGTTAAATTCAGCTCTGTGACCTTGGGCAAGTTCCTTTATCCCTTCCAATCTCCATTTCCTTGTCCATAGCAAGGACAAAATAAGATCTTCTCTGAAAAGCTGAGCAGATTACAGTTAAATTCCCCCCAGATAGTTAACCATCTGTTTTCAAACTTCAACATCCATTCTCTATCCATGCAGCTGGATTGATCTTTTACGAAAATGTAAAATCTGTCATATTGCTTAGGACCCTCCCAGTGCCCACTCAGATGTGTAGAATCCTAGGAGTCCTCTGATACAAGGCCTTGGTGAGGTCGTCTCTGCCCCCTACCCCTGTCCCCCTGCACCCCCCTATCCCCCAGTCTCCCTTCTCTCTACTGCTCCTTCCCTCTCTTTCTTGAATAAGTTTGTCCCTTATTTGGGGCCATTGTACTCTGTTATGGTTTGAACCTAAAATGTCCCCCAAAAGGCCATATGCTAAGGGCTTGCTTGCCAGACTGTGGCACAATTGAGAAATGGTGGGAACTCTGGGAGGTGTGATCTGGTTGGAGGAAGTAGGTCACACCAGGACACTGTGTCCTTGAAGAGTTTATCTTGTCCCTGACCCTTCCTCACCTCCTACTGTCTGGCTGCCATCACGTTCCTTCATGATGTTCTGCCTCAATTCAGGCTCAGAGCAATGGAGTCGGCTAACCATGGACTGAAACCTCTGAAACAGCCAGAATGTATTTTTCCTCATTTAAGCTATTTTTCTCAGTTATTTTGTCATAGTGAGGGAAAGGTGACTAACACTCTTTCTTCCTTTCTTGAAGAGTTATTGGTTATCTGCCAATCTGGGCTCAGTTCAAATGTCAAGGCATCAGAGGGGCCCTTCCTGACCATATGTTCACCAGCCCGGTAATCTTTATCCCATTGTTTTCTATAAACTCGTGTTATTTTTTTTCTTATTTATATCTTATATATATATTCTTATATAATCTGCCTTCCAAGAAAGGAAATTTTACTTTCTCAAAGAGAATAAATTTCTCACAGGTAGATTCTTCATCTCTCTTATCCACTATTTCCCCCAAACTGAAGCAGAGCCTGGCATATGATAGCTGCTTGATGACATATTTTCAAATCTACAGTGTTGATATAAGTACCATTGCCATTTGGTGGTCAAAATTTATCTGAGGGACAAGTTCTCAGATAATTATGAAACCTTGAGCCAGAAGAGGAAACTGGTTCATGCCTGAAGTCCAAACAAAGCAGGGAAGGATGAGGACAAGTTTGGGGATCTGGAGAAAATAGCAGCAGAAAGAGCTCCAGATTTGGAGCTAAGGGGTCTGAATTAGGGGACTAATTTTTCCCAAGAGGTAGCTCTCTTTCTTAATTTCTCCAGACTCTCCTCATAAGATACTTTTTAAAAGGTTAAACTAATTGGGCTTTAAATGTCCTCACACTTCTCTTTGGGTCCCAGGTGTTGCGGGAGCCATGGGTTATGGTGCAGACATGGCCAAGTCCAAGAACCACTCCCCACACAACCAGCCCTGAAAATGGCTCAGAAATGGCAGTAAGAAGTCCCTATCACAAGGATCTGAATCTTCTAAGGGGGTGGACTCCAAATTCCCAAAGAATATGCATTTTGCTATAAGAAGCACAAAAAGAAGAGCCTGAGTAAGATTCAGGCCAAGAACAAAGTAGGGACAGAAGGACTGGTATCACCCATGGGCTGCTGTCTGCATGAGGAATGATGTCCTCCTCTGCCATTTGTACAAATACCGTGGAGGCAGAGAAAAAATGTGACCTCAGCTCTGAAATTCCATACTTTTAAAATGAGGCCACCTCTGGGGAAACCCTGAAAATGCTAAGGAGTGATGAAGGAGCCCCTCTGACCAGTTACCATCCACTCCACAAGCAGATCTTTCCCTTATCCCATCACATCCTGAGCAGAGGCTGGCACACTGTAGCTGCCCTAACACCCAACTAATACAGCCTGATTCCTTTTTGTAAAATATTGTTTAAGTTGTCAATGGGCCTTGATTTTATTTATTTATATGGGGTACGAGAATCAAACCCAGTGCCTCCCACATGCTTGGCAACGGCTCTGCCACTGATCCACCACCCCGACCCACAGCCTAATTCCTTTTTAAGAGCAATGTGGCCATGTGAGCACACCTGAACTGGCCTCCTGGAGGAGAGGAAATCCTGTGGGGAGAGAGGTTCAGCCCGTAGTCAGCACAAACCACCAGACATGTGAGTGAAGCCATCGTGGGCCCTCCAGCCCAGTCACTTGCCAGATGAACAGTTACAATAGCGATCCCCACAGGATCAGGAGAAGAACCACTCGGCTGAGCCCAGCCAAAACTGCTGACCAGTAGGATCGTGAGTAAAGAAACTGGTTATTGCTTTAACCCCCCCAGTGATGATTTGTCACTCAGAAATAGCTGATACAGCTCCTTTTATAGCTGACATTCTAAAAACTAATTTTATTGCTCTTAAAAAGAAATTGGGCTCTATGATCTTAGTTGTGTGTGAGGGTTTGCTTCAGAGAATGGAAGGAAGGTTAAGTGACTGTTTCATCCTCCTGCCTTTACCTAGAGGGCATCTCCTTGAGAGACTGTGGTGTGGACTTACTGCCCCCTTCCCACTAAGGGAAGCTCAGACTTTCCCTCCAAAGGTGTGAAAATTAAGAGTCTTTGAAATAAAACTGACAGTAGGCCAATTAAGAGAAGAAACATAAGCATATCGATGTGTGTTCTCACAAGAGCCACACAAAATGCAAAACTCAAAGAAGGAGCCAGGTGGTTGAGTATTAAATACCCTTTTCTACATAGAAGAGAGGGAAGTGAGGACCTGTAGGCAATTTTAGAGGGGTAGTATGTGATTTTTAGTTTCTTCTATGAATTTCTATGAATGCACTTGGAAAACCGAAAATGTCCCAGGACAAAGTGGGGCTTTGGGTGGTGTTCACCCAGTTTCTTCCTCTTTGGTTTAAGTTTGATATTCCTTGGTGAATGAAATTTCATAAGAAGACTGAAGACAGTTGTGTTCCTCTTTGGTGGATCTGGTCTGCTGATGGAGAAGGGAACTTCAAGGAAAGCCCTTTCTTGTGCTTTGGGAGAAAAATAGGATCAAGAGTAAAGAGGCTCAGAAAATGTTACCCTGAAGTGTGGCACTTTGACATGCTGAAGTGAAGGAACAGTCTCAAGTTCTCTCTGACCCTCCCTGACACCCACTTCTCAGTCTTCCTCTTCTTAGGCAGCCGATACACTTACAGATTGAGGTTCAGAATACCACAGCACAGCCCTGTTCCCAATGCTGGATACAGCTGCCTTCATTCTGAGTCTCCTTAATAGGAAAGGAGATTCCACTCCATCTTCTCATTCCTTGGAAACCAACCAAGCGATAGCTAGATTTGACAGACAAATCTCATTTCATTGGGTTCCATAAAAGCCATTTCATCAAACAGTGCTTTGTAGTTGTGATCCTTTTTAAGGTAATATTTCTCTAGTATGTCTTGAAAGGGTTAGAAGTAAATCCATTAGACACAATACCACTATAAAAATTATTTTATCAGAATTATCTTCAGGACGGGAAGACTACAGGGAATAATAAGAGTTACCTAACATTTATTGAGCTTAAACCACATCCAAGCACTGGATACATTTACATACAGTAGCTCATTCAATCCTGTAACAACCATGTGACACAGGTATATCATATCACCATTCCTAAAATTGACCTCTCACACATCACCTGTGTGTCCAATTGCCAGATCCAGAGATTTTTTCACAACCTTCAACCTTTTCAACTCTGCATCATTTGAAAATACTTATTCATTTGTCCACACATACATTGTCCTAGGACCTGTCCTAGGAATAGGAAATATAGCAATAGACAAACCAGAAACATTTCTTGACCCTGCGGACCTTCCTGTATAGTGGGATAGACAGGCATCCAGTCCGTAAGAGCCCACAGGGTGGGTATAATGAAGGGAGCTGGGGAATCTCTCTGAAAAGGCCAGTTCCTCTTCTGGGAGTTGAAACATTCCAGATGCTAGTTCCTGTTTCTCTTTAGTACTCCTTGGCTGATTCCTTTTCCTCCATATGCCCTTTAAATCCTGGAACCCCCAAGGATTTGTCCTCATGGCTCTATCTTTTCTCTTCTCTGGTGAACTCAGCCAGCCAGTCCTCCGCTTTGGCTATTGCCCTGGTCTCCATTCAACATGTGGGTCTTGTCTTCTTCCCTCTGGATGGATAGGCTGATCTGGGAGCCCTCCCCTGCTCCATGGCTTCAATGCCTGCTGAGGATTCCCAAACTAGCTCTCTAGTCCAGATCTCCAAGTTCTCCTAGGATATCGTAATCCATGTAGGTAGAATCACATTTTGGCCATTCAAATCTTCTGGAAGATAATTTCAGTTCTGCCTTTTCCCCCAGGCTTTTCAGCCTAATAAATCCTCTTTACCCCTGAGGCACACTTGATATGCAGCTCCTCAGGAAAGTCTGCCTACCCTCTTCAGCTGAAGCCAGCCCCTTCCTCCTCTGAGCTCTTCTGCACATTTCCTCCTGGCTTATCAATGTATTGACTAATCAAATTTTTCTGTGGTTGGTGCTGCTGGACTAGAGTGCTTGGAGGGCAAGGACCAAGTGACATTCATCTTTATATGCCCGCGTGTTGCACAACAGTAAATGCTCAAGTCTATGGTTCATTGAACTTGTGTTAGTCAGCTTTATGTCATTCTAACAAAATACCTGAGATAATCAAATTATAAAGAGCAAAGGCTTATCTGGGCTCACAGTTTTGGAGGTTCCAGTCCATGATCAATTGGCTGCATTGCTTTGGGGCATGTGGCAATAGGTACCACGCTATGGCAGGATCATGTGGCCAAGCAAAATAGCTCACCTCATGAGCAGGACGCAAAAGAGAGAAAGAACAGGAGTTTGGTATCCCACAGTCCCCTTTAAGGGTACAACCGCATGATCTAAAGACCACCTGCTAGGTCTCACCCCTTAAAAGTTCTGCTATCTCCCAGCAACAACCACCCAGGGGACCAAGACTTAAACATATGAGTTTTGGGGGTATGCTCATATTCCAAATTGTAGCAGAACTACTGCACTACATTTAGGTCTAGGAAATGTTTTCAATTTTCCCGGTTAAAAGCAGTGTGTTTGGGGACTGGGGTTGTTGCTCAGTGGTAGAGCGCTCGTCTAGCATTGTGTGAAGCACTGGGTTCGATCCTCAACACCATATTAAAAAAAATAAATAAACAAAAGAAAGGTTTTGTGTCCATCTACGACTAAAAAAAAAAATTCTTTTTTTTTTTTTTTTTAAAAAAAAGCATTGTGTTTTAATGTGGCTGCAATGCTTCTTTTAGAGTTTCTATTAAAGATAACCGATTGCGTTTGTCTCAGTCACAAGATTGCAGGCAAATAATCTCTTTGGGGGCAAAAAGGCCTTCTCCCACATTTTGTCATTTATTTAGCAACACCCCCAAGACCCTTCACATAATGGAAATGCTTAGGGTCTGCAGTCATTCTGTGACCTTGGTCCATCCCTGGGAAGAAAGACATCTGTTCTTTCATTCCTGTATTTACTGTACTTATTCAACAGGTATTAACTGAGAGCCTTCTTTGTGACAGGCTTCATTCAAGACCAAGTTCCTGCCCTCAAGGAATTTGAAATCTAGAGAACAACAGGAGCACTCAGCAAAAAATAAATGCATGCACAAGAAAATACCTGACTGCAAGAACTATGGGAGGAAAAAACAGGTTGATAGGATAGACTGTGACAGGGAGGGCTGCTATTATAGATGGAATTTCAGGTTAGGTGTCCCTGAGGAAGCAACATTTTGGCCGAGACCTGAGTAACAGAAGGAACCAGGCACCAGAAAGCCCAGATGAGACTCTAGGGTAAAGGGGACACATGTAAAACATCCCAGGAGTGTGACACACATTGAGGGGAATGAACAAATGGGACAAGATGACATTGAAGAAGTAAGCAGGGACCTGGTTGGGGGTTCTTGTGGCCATGTAAGGACTTCCAATTTTATTAAAAGCAAAACAGACATCCACTAAAGAGTTTTATGCACAGGAGAGACACCATCTGATTTCTTTTGTAAAAATAACTCTTTAAAAAATATGGAAGGCCAGGTTCAGTGGCACACACCTGAAATCCCAATGGCTCAGGAGGCTCAGGCAGAAAGATAGCAGGTTCAAAGCCAGCCTCAGCCATCCAGCAAGGCCCTAAGCAATCTAGTGAGACCCTGTCTCAGAATAAAAAACTTAAAAAGGCCGGGGATGTAGCTCAGTGGTTAAGCACCCCTGGGCTCAATACCTGGTACAAAAAAATGTAGGGAGGCTGTAATGGGAGCAGAAAGACTGGTTAAAAGATTTTTATAATAGTCCGGACGAGTGTACAGGGTCTCAGAACAGAGTGCAGAAAGAAAACATAATTGTGCTACATACACCAGGCTCCGTTCTGTCCCCTCTTGCTACCACTCCATCCATCAGTTCAGCAAGGGGAGTTCTCAGAGATGCCATTGCATGTCCAGCACCCATCAGAAATTCAGATGCCACCAATGAGAGATCCCCAGAGTTGGCCAGGAGCCAACCATCTTCTTATCTCTCACTGTCTCCTGGTCCCTCTTCTCCAGACTCAGTCTCCCAAGCAGAGCCCTGCCTCTGGGCCAGCCCTCTAGAGGTCTGGGAGATTGTTCTGGCACAGGAGTGCCTAAAAGCCAAGAGGGCTGCAGGAGGTGACAGGTGTGGGGTCATGGTGGTCTGGCTCCGACTGGCTACCTGACCTCACCCTGTTTCTCTAGGTCAGTTGTCTCTGTCTTTATTTATCCCCAGACATCTCTGAATGCTTCATTGTGGCCCTGACTTGGAAAACACCCTGTTATTGTTTAAATTGTTATTGTTATTGATTATTGATTAAACTGAGGTGAGTGAACTAGACTCTGTTAACAGGAGCCCAGAGCTGCCCTGTGGCACCTGGCCTCTGCCTCCCTCTCCACCTGACCACTCACCGGCCCTTCCTGCTCCTCCAGCCAGCTCACCTTCTGCCTGCTCCTCTGGGGAACAAGGCTTCTTCCTCCTGAGGGCCTTGTTGTCCCCTCCCCTGCTTATCTAACCCCTCCTTCAACTCAGCCGTAATATCACTTCCTCCTAGAGGGACACAGAGGCCACTTGCCAGTCTGCATTATGTGCTTTCAGAGACTAGGGACTTTTCCTACATAGGGCACACAGTCACCGTCATTACCTACCTACCCAGCAGGACAGAAATGTTCACAGCTCAGTTTTTTTTTTTAAAGATACATTAATTTTATTTATTTTTATAACTAGACTCATCTGCTTCCATTCCAGCTGATAATGTGGGGGGGGGAGAAACTCCCTATTGAAGGGTAACAGCCTCTTCCGGTTTAAAACAATCTGTTTCCCCCCAAATAATCAGCTAAGTCAAAGCTGAAATTCCCTATCAGGCTTGCTTCCTTCCCTCTTTTTTTTTTTTTTTTTTTTTCAGTGCTGGGGACCCAACATAGGACCTCACAAACGCCAGGACTTCCTCCTCTCTTCAGTGTGCTTTCCCTGCTGGTCCTTCTTCTCAATTACAGGGTTTGACTGCAGGAAAGGAGCCCTGGCTACAGGGTCAGGGGCCCTAAGGCACTGGGCAGGGCTCAGGTGAGTGACCCACACTTCCTCTCTACCTGGGCGTCATCTCCAACACTGGCCTGCACAGCCATTGCTCTGGGAGAGCCCAGCAAATCCTCCTGCTCACTACATACACAGCCCAGCCCTTGCTGACCCTGGATACGACCTGAGGCCACCTGAAGCCACCACGACTTCTCCCTGGATGTGAGGCACAGCTCCTCCCACCAACCCTTGGCTAAGAGGTCACACCTGAGTTTGCTGTGGCCCCACCCCCTGCCCCACCAGGTCACCATCCTGCCTTCTCAGCTCACCTGGGAGAATGTCTTGGGGGAATTTCTTTGTCCCCTATAGTCCACACAAAGGCCAAGAGGAAATGGAAAATAATCTCAGATTCCTTTCAACACATAGTGTGTGTGTGTGTGTGTGTAAACACATCCACCACCATTTTTTTTTTTCTTTTGAGTACAAGGGATGGAACTCAGGGGCATTCAGCCACTGAGCCATATCCCCAGCTCTATTTTGTATTTTATTTAGAGACAGGGTCTCACTGAGCTGTTTAGGCCTTGCTGCTGCCGAGGCTGGCTTTGAGCTCACGATCCTCCTGTCTCAGCCTCCCCAGCTGCTGGGATTATAGGCATGCGCACCGTGCCCGGCTCCACCACCATTTTGACTCTGCTGTGGCTGCCCTGTGGTTTGTGCGGTGCCCTCAGAGAGAATTTCCTCTGAGTTCCAAGCAGAAAGAAGAGCTCAGTATCCTCTGAGCTGACCTTCTCTCCACCATCCTTGCCCTGATGTCTGCACCTGGGGAGAGCAAAGATACTCTCCCCCCGCCTTTCTCTCCCTCCATTGCCTTCTGTGGCTCCCACTGTGGTACAAGGCCCAGATCTAGGTTTGCCTCTCCCCACATAAAGGCAAGCTTCTGGAAATTTGCCACTGCCCCCTGAATACACACACACACACACACACACACTTCATCTCCCTCCATTCTAAGGGCTGCCTTTTAAGATTGACCTCCCAGAGCTGAGTACTGACCTCTTTTTCCTACCTGGCATCCACCTTCCGTTCAGTGAGCAGGGACTATGTGGTTGTCAGGAAACAAAGAAAGTAAAAACAAAAACACCTTAGCTTAGTGTTTTTAAAAGTAACTTCCTTTTAAGCAATTTGTATGACTCTTCATGTAAGGTCTCTCCAGAGATCTCCTTTGCTCAGGGATTTATACGTCATGACTAACGTGGATTTGGTCTCAAGATTTAAGTGGATGGTTTCAGTTGCTAAAAATCACAAGATGTCTCAACTGCCAGGGACTATTTTGTCCAATTCCTTTATTTTAGGAGACAAAACCTGCTAGAGTCCTAATGTGTTCCTTAAAGTTCATGTGTTAAGAACTTTGTCCCCAAAGCAAGTGTCGAGAGGCGAGACCCTTAAGAAGTAACTGGGTTGCAAATACTCTGCCTTCACAGACGGATTAATGCCCTTATCTCAGGATTGCAGGAGCGGGTTCCAGATAAAAGGATAAGTGTACATCTCTCTACCTCTCTCTCTCCCCCACCCTCCCTCCATCCTTTCTTTTTCCCTTCTACCTTCCACAATGGGATGATATGTGAGAAGGGTCTCCCAGATGCTGGCATCTAGGAATTGAGTTTCCCAGCCGGCAGAACCATGAGAAAGAAACCTCTATGATTTCTAAATTTCCCAATCTGTGGTCTTCTGTTATAACAGCACAAAATTGACTAAGATAGAACCAAAGCATAGAGTGACTAAACTGATTATTCAAAATTTCACAAGTACTATCAGGCGTGGATCTTAAACCCAAATCTTTTTACCCACAGTTTTTTTATTAGTTTCCCAATTCACCCAGACTGTGAAATGCTGCTCACGTGGGATTTCACTGGCTGTGCCTTCCAAACCAAATGATGTTCTTTCATAGAAAACTGGTTGCCCCAGTAGATTGATATATGTAGAGAGACTCTCCCCTCTCATTTTCTTCAGCTGACAGATAGATATATAGATATATAGATATGCCCTTTACAGAATGGAAATATCTTGATTTTTATGGTTACAAAAATTATACATTCTACCTGTAAAACAAAACTGAGAAGAAATCTTTACACTGTCTTCCTAGCACTTATCACAGTGCCAGTAAGCTCTGAATTCTCACTGAATGAATATTAATGAAGAAAATAAAAATCATATGCAATTGTACTACCCGGAAACAACTATATCTTATAATTCAGTGTATATGTTTTCTATTTGTGTACACACAAATAATTTTTTTAAAAAAATAGCATCATATATTTATTATTCTCTTTCCAAATTCTTTAAACAAACACATCAAAATGTCCCCACAAGTTGTGGCCCATTGAAGGAGGCCACCTTGGGAAGCAGTGACCTTTTTTCCATGATTTATCACTGCTGCTGCAATTACAGAATTGTCTTCTGAGACTGTTGCTAATTATTTTTCTCAGCAAGAACAAATATTCATCCTTTGGTGGATTTTATTTTGCAACAGGAATATTATTTGGATAATGATGGGAAAGATGGATGTTGGATTCTTGATCAAAACCAAGATGCAAATATAAAATTATATGAAATTATTTTCCTAAATATCTCATGAACTGTCTTTGAAGATGGGCTCCCACTAGGAGTCCCAGGTGTCCTACAGGGGCATCACGGGAAAAGGGAGCAGGTCTTCCAAGGGGACTATTCTGAGGTCAGCGAATGGGCAAGTTCCAACAAAGGCAATCATTTTGATTTATAGTAATATTTGTTCGATGTTGGACTTTTACTGGAAACTATTTGTAATTGTAAGGAATATCATTTAACAATCAGATCATTTTGTTTTCAAGGAGAAATTTGAGGTCTTCCATGATTTGGGTTTGTTCGACCAAGGACCTATCTCCCTAGTTGTTGCAAACTTTCTCCAAGAGTTGTTTTGAATTTACCCACCGTTGCTTTATTTATTATCTCACTGTTCTTGGATCTGGTTCTTAGTAACAATTTATAAGAGAAGTGAGCCCCTTGTATATATGTGTTGTCAGGATAACAATGACGACCATCCACCCTCATTTAAGGAAAAAAAAAAATTAGATGGGCTCAGACCTAGGTGTATAACTTCTGGCTTTGGGCCCTAAATACATCCTATTTTTAGAAAGAGTCAGGTTGAGGAATTGCAAATGTCTACAGGGACCAAGCAGCTTTTCATCCTCTAAGGTATTTTGGTCACAGCAAAGAAAACCTAATACAATAACCTAAGACAGTTTGTATAAAATCAAACTCATCTCAGCTTATTCCAATGCACGCTAAGTTTTGCAATGGTCTGTAAATGTCAAGCCAACCCTTAGTAACTCTGCAACCATGTCCCTAGTCATTCAGCAGCCAACAGGAAGGGGGCTTTGCAGTTCACCTGGACAGGGCTGCACAGGCACGGCTGTTTGGTTGTTAACATATTGAAATTCTCTGTACTGGTTCATAAATAGATGCAGGCTTAGCCATCCTCATCCCTGACTTAGCCACCTCAGTCTCCCCAAGGGCCCTGAGCTGGGATCCTGCGCCAGCGCCCTGGTCTGGCATCTGCTCTGATTGGTCAGTGTCCAAACCATGGCAGGTGTTAAATATTTTGTTTACCACCCTGAACTTAGGCTCAAAAAAGCCAAATAAGTGGCAGATTCAACCATAAGAAGGTTTGTTTTCATAAACTTATTAACTTTTCTGAGCCTTCGTTTCCTTCTCTGTAAAACGGGGATGATATTAACTACCTCTTGAGTAGTGGTAAGTGAGAGGATCCATGTGAAATACTCAGCACAGTGCCTAAAACACAGGAACTGTCCCCTCCCATTCCCAAATATAATACTATTGATATTAATTTGGCTATTCTGCACAGGTGAAGGGTATGTGTCTTGATTATCTCTTATCCTCAGGAAGACTTAATTTGGCTCGGATGCTAATTGTTCAAGGTCTGTGAACTTAGAACTATATATGTTCACATTTTTTAACCGTAAACACTGTATTACAACAAATTTACTTTACTGATTTTAAAAATCAATAAAGTAAGCTGGGCACAGTGGTGCACACCTATAATCCCAGGGGCTCGGGAGGCAAGGCAGAAGGATCACAGGTTTGAAGCCAGCCTCAGCAACTTAGCAGGGCTGTAAGTAACCTAGTGAGACCCTCTCTCAAAATAAAAAGTAAAAAGGGCTGGAGATGTGGCTCAGTGGTTAAGTGCCCTTGGGTTCAGTCCCAGGTACCAAAAAAAAAAAAAAATCAACAAAGTTATATTCTATTTCAGCTTCTAAATAGCATTTAAAAATATGATTATTTAAAAAGAAATCTTCAAGTGAATCAAGAACAATTTGATGTCTGTCTGTCATTTTGTCAGATCATTGTCTCCCTGAAGGCAGAGGCATGTTCATCTTGGGTACTGCTGTGTTCCCAGGAGCTGACACAGTGCCTGGCCATGGTAAGCCCAAGAGATAGCTGAAAGGTACCAAGGTTCAGGACTTCTGGGAAGGCAAAGTGGGGAAGAAAGATGGACAGTCAAGTCCAGAAGTCTCCATGGAGACAGAAGAGAACAGGACCTCCGTCTGGGTGAGAAGCCCAAGGAGCACTGGGCTGGGAGCTTGGAATTGAGAAGTCGCTGGACCTGCTGGCCTCAGCATGTTTGGAAGGCCTGAGTCGACCTACAGAGGTGACACCCCTGCTGTGCAAATGGGAAGAAGAGCTGAGTTCCAGGGCATTTCTTATCTGGTTCTTCATCCTTAACATAACTCACAAGCTTGTTCAATCTCCATCCAACACTTGAGCCTTTGCTCAGCAGGAGGACCCTCCCTCACTGGCTGCTCCCATTTTTTCCCTCTGGTATTGAAGATTGAACCCTGCACTATATCCCCAGTCCTTTTCATCTTTTATGAGACAGGATCATTAAGTTGCAGATGCTGGCCTTGAACTTGTGATCCTCCTGCCTCAGCCTCCGGAGTCTCTGGGATTACAGGCCTGCATCACCACTGTCTTCCCCGCTTCCCTTTTGTGGAAGTTGAGAATCTGCTGAGACCTATGCAGGACTTTAGGCTAACGTCAGCTGGATACTCAGAGATATATCCCTCCAGAAGTAGCTTCTAATTAAGAGCAGCAGGCCCTAGGTGGTTGGTTTCTGGAGATGGTGACTGTGTTTTGCATATCACTGTATTCAGGGCTATTGGCTCTCTGGATGTTCTGCACAGATGTAGTGGTTACTAAAGTATTCAAATGCACCAGGTGACTCAAGGGTCACAGGAGTGGGCAACCTCCAGCAGAAGTGTCCTTCCTGATAAGTTAGAATCAATGCCTTGCGGTTAAGTACATTCAATCCACCCCTGATTAACCTTGAAATGGAACCTGATACCTTATGTTAATGAATGAATATATAAATGAAGGAATTGTGAGGATGGAAATGACAGTTGTTCAAAACACAAATGTTCCATGAATGAGTTCTTCATCTCCTGTTTTCTGAAAACGCAGGTCTCCCTTACATACAGCAGAACTTTCTGGTTCCATCTTGAATGGCATTTTAAACTGGTCTTGGAACTCGGGGTCACTCTCTTAGTTGTACCTGGGCTTTTATACAACACGCTTCCATCACCCGTTGGGGCTGTCAGACAAAAGCTTTCTGTTGTGAGTAACACAACCAGAGAACAAACCATATTTTGCTTTACATACTTAAGTGAAGAATTGGTCCCTGGCTGAACATAATGGAAGTCATTTGTTCTGGAAATAGCAATTCCCTAAAAAGCTAGAGTGGTCCACTTGGAGCTCCCTCCTCAGATGGGCTGTGAAAGATACTTGGGCTTAAGAGCTGTTTTGACGGGGGCAGAGGGGGCTTTGATTTCCCATAATGGTTGCAGCGTCTAGGAAGTCTATCTATTAGCTGTAACTGTTCACTCCTGAAATGTGTGATTGGCCCCATCTGAGAAGTAACGGATGCTCCTTTCAGTGCCTGGCAGCCCCCATTAGAGCCAGTTTGGAAGTGGCTTCTACAATTCTTAGCTGGAGCTGTACAGCTTTCAATCAGTGGGAAACGTGGAGAGCAGCTCTGTGCATTTCAGAGTTTGCCCTTCAAGCCTCACAGCAGGGAAGCAGATCATATTTTGCTACCATTTTTTTTTTGTCACCCATCTTTGCAAGTCCCCAAAGGGAGCTGTTTTGGCCTGGTATACAAGGTCTAGGCAGGGGAGGAGCTTGCCCAACGGGACTCACTTTTCTTATCTTGGCCTTTTTTGTTTTGGTACCAGGAATTAAACCCAGGGACACTCAACCACTGAGCCACATCCCCAGCCCTTTTTGTATTTTATTTAGAGAAAGGGTCTCACTGAGTGGCTTAGCGCCTCACCAAGTTGCTGAGGCTGGCCTTGAACTCCAAATCCTCCTGCGTCAGACTCCTGAGCTGCTGGGATTCTAGGTGTGTGCCACCGCGCCCAACTCATCTTGGCCTGTTTTTCTGACCAGCTCATCTTGGCCTGTTTTTCTTTCAGACTCCAGGATGGAATTGCCTCTCCCTGTTAGAGCCAGGGTTTTCTCATCCCTAAAACCAGAGCCGCAGGGCCTCAGGGTAGGAAGTGGGGGTGATTAGAGTACACACAGCAGAGGAAAATCAGTTAGGAGGGAAATCCATCCCTCACCAGTTACTTGGGAGCAATGGGGTGCAACTCTCCCTGCGTCCTTAGGAATGAGATTCTCAGAGAGCATCTCTGGCCAAAACTAGGGAGTCAAACTAAACCCTTGCTTTATGGTGGAAAGTGACCATTTAGCCACTTTCAGCTTTTGTTCACATCTTCCTAAAAGGGAGCCGCCCTGCCCCACACAGGACCTCAGGGAAGCTCATGCCCTCCCCAGCAATGACAAATGGAAAAGACAGAACAGACTCTGGCCAAGCCAGGATATGGTCTCTGGAAAGAGGTTGTTTTTGTCTCCATTGCCATAGAAAACACATCCTCTCGACTTATTAAGGAGGGAAACAGCATGCTCACACCCGCTGGAGGTTACCAAGGTGAACAGAACCCAAGATTAAAATCTGCCAGCCCAGTGATGCGTGGAAGCATGGAAGGCCCAAAGAGGAAATCTAGTTTGCTATTGGTAAATTTTTTTTGGATGCTGTTTACGTTTGAACTTTTCTCTGTTTTCCTGTAGAAACTTCCGTACCCTCTTCCTGAGTCCCACAAAGGCCTGGACAATGCAGTCCCAGCACTGCAGTAGGACACAGGCGGGGCCCCACCTTCCTCCTTCCTGCAGGGATATCCTTTCCTATAGAAGAGGTAAGAATGCAAGGTTCATGTGAAAATGTTATTATATTCCTTATCTCAGTCATTTCGGGCTTTGCAGTTTGGCGACAATAAGTCCGCCTGGCCACATTCACAATAGCGGTGGCCCCAGTTCCTAGTTTTGGCTCTTGCTGTTTTCTCAGCTGAAGAGGGCAAATGGCTGTTAAAAATGCTGCTTGTTTTCCAGGATCTTATCAGGAGTTCATGTCTAAGGCCAGAAAGAGAAGGGAGGGTTCCATTTTTTTTTCTCTCTCTCTCCTCATTGTTTCCAACTGAATTGGCAGGAAATGGGAGTCCTCCACCTGTCCCTCTTGGGAACAAAATTGATTCGGTTCCATTTTTCAGATGTATCCGCTACCACCAGAAGTTGGGGACATTTCCGCTCACCCCCAAACGAATGTGTCCTGCATTTACACAAATGACATCTTTCAGAATTGGAAATAAATCAAAGCTAAATGGAGATCTTTGGGATGGGTGACTGTCACCCGTTACCTCACAAGATCTCATTCACCCTTCATAAAGTGTATTTGGGGACCTTGGGACCTTGACAACTCCAACAAATTTGTGTGTGTGAGAGAGAGTGTGCAGATGCGCCATCAATAGCATACACACTCTGAATGAATTAAAATCCTTTGCCCAAGGTTTCACATAAATCAAAACAGGTCGCACTCACAGCTGCCTGAGAGCATGCATTTGAGGTAGTGTGTAGAATACAATGGAAGCTAAGTCCCTGTCTCCAAAATCCCAGTGTGTTTGTGGCCAACCCCATATTTTCCAATTCACCTGGTCCAGCCAGTTCAGTCATTTGGACAAGAATCGGGATCTAGATGCTTCGTTTCATATTAAAGCAGTCCAGATGATCATGGTTTGAGGGATACAGGAATTGTGTAAACCACAGCACTCCAGAAGCAGAGGGACCTTCCTATTCAATGTTAATGCTCCATCTTGGAGCTTAGACTCAGAACCTGGGAAGTTACTAGACAGAGTCATGACACAATTTCTAACTACTGCAAGAGTACATGAATCAGAAAAAAAAAAAACATTTCAAAGTATGAATGGAACCAACTCTATGGGGGTCTTGGTCTCCCTAGGCCATATCATGCTCCCAGGACCCTGCCTAGGACCAAAGAGGCCGTCCTTGCACCTCAACTTGTTCTGTATGGAACTCCCTGTGTATCTCTGTGCTCTTCTGCTTCAGAGAACATTTGCAGGCCAGGAGAAAGTCTTCAGCCTCCCACCTCCCTCTGCAGCCTCAGGAGTGGTTGTTGCTCCCAGACCACCCTGGAACTCTAACCCCCTGACCTACGTTCGATGAGAGCTACCCCAACCCCCATGTCCACCCTGAAGTACCCAAATGATGTTCTAGATACATGAGCTCAACAGACCTGCCAAGAGCCACTTGGATAAAGTGTTCCCATCCAAGAGAGACAAGCAGCTTGGGCAGCCTCTTGGGAGTTAGATCCAGGAGAGCAAACCATTTTAACATCCCTACAGTGTGTTAGCCAGTGCTTCCCCCAAACCCAGTGTTTCCTTTCTCTAGTGGCTCCCCATGTTCCCTCCCCCATTTGGGTTCTTCTGTGCTGACTGGCTCCGAGAAAGGATGTTACAATAGAAAACATGGCCAGGAAAAGTCTTTTCCTGACTTTGAGTTTCAAAAGCTCAGTCCTTTAGGGAAATGGAAAAGACCCACAGCAAGGATAAAATATTTGGCAGAAATATCAAGAGTAAGAGCAAAATCCCTTACCAGTCACACCCCTGAACTTCAGGAATTAGGGAGAGTCAAAAGGAAAGAGAAATCAGTGGCAGGTGAGATCTGAAGGGACTCTAGGGGCACAGGCAGAGTCGGCCTCCACAGACCACTGATGACTTGCTCACGGAGCCTGCGCATCACAGGAGTCAGGGGCTATAGTGCTCCCTTGTCTATTGGTATCCAAAGGGGACTTCCTAGGCAGCTTCTGGCATTTTTCTTGCTGGCCATTAGCAGAAATAACAACTATCCATGACCCCAGACTTGGTATGTCATAGTTAGACTTCCTCCCTATGTAGTCAACCCAAGGTGCCACATCTCATGGTGTCTCTAAACCCTCAGAAGGAGGTTAGCTGGGCTCCTGGAAAGTGCCATGGAGGGAAAAGTCCTTCATGTCCACAACTGAAGGCTGAATGGAACCCACTTGAGATGTTCCCCAAATAATAGTGATTAAGCCTCACCCTACCACCGTTCCTCCTGATTAGATGACTTTGGACGTCACAGGGAGCCACACTGCTCTTCCATGTTGAGAAGCCTTAGACTTTTCCCCACAGAGCCATTCCAGTGGTCCACGTGGGTGATTTCTCCCCTGTGCTGAACTCCCAGCCTCTGACCTAACCTTAGCTTTGACCCTCATCTTGGGTTCTGGCCTGGTTTTCCAGATTCTCATGTCCCTCACCGGAGAACCCTAGCCTCTCCAGTTCCCAGACCAAGGTGTGTAGTGACCTCCATTTCTCCTTCACTAAGATGTCCACCTCAGTCTCAGTCATCTTCCTTATTTCTCACGGGACCATCAGTCCCGTATTTAAAGGTCCCAAACCTGCAAGGAATCCTCAACTTGCACCCCCCATTTGCTGAGATGAAGCGTGTTATAGATTAAATGAAGTTTTCAGGGGCCACACCATAAATACCAGAAGGAGAATATTCTGCCTGGGCTGGGTCAGCACATTATATTACAGATTGAGTAAACTTTATTCAAAATATTTCATATGTACATATCCTGAAGGTGATTTTATTCAATATTTTTAGTAATTTTGTACATGCAGTCAAGTTTGTACACATTGAACTATCTGAAAGCCACCAAGCATCACCATCTCAGCCACCTACGGGACATTGGTGGCTGTTGGGTATCACCATCATTCCTGATACTACTAATAAGCAATTGCTGGCTTGCACTGATGATCGTGTTTTGACTGCAACCTGTCCCTTGGGATCGAAGGTGGAATTTCCCATCATGGTATCATGCTGACACTCAAAAAACCTCAGGGCTTTGGAGCATTTCAGATTTTGGTTTTTTTGGACTGGGAATTCTCTTCCTGTAATAGAACCAGGTTGGGTCTGTGGCTGGGTGAGATCCCTTTGCATACATGTGGAGGCTCTTCTCTACTCTCTTTCCTCCCATGTAACTGGTGGAGTTCGACCACCATGGGGACATGGTGGCCCTCCTCTCAATGGCGGAAGGTGGTGGATGGTGCGTGGACTAGAAGTAGGCTCAAGAGAGTCACAAGAACAAGAGCTGAGGCTTTCAACTAGAGAAGAAAGGGGGCAGAGAAACCAGATCACTCTCCAGTGCTCATGTTCTCTGATCTAGTCTGCACCAAAGACAAAAATGGGAAGCGTCAAGAGGAACCATCACGCCTGGCTTCTGTCCCACACTTGGCCTATCGATCATTTTCATCTTTGTCCTTCTCCTTGCCCTTCTCTGCTTCACAGAGGCCTTGTGAATGTCTACCGAGTGTTCTACAGGTCTCAGATGAAAGTTACTATGACAGGACAAGAACGAGCATCATCATCCTAGGACCATAGTTTAAAGGTACATGAATGTTGGTGTGCATTTCAAAGGTGGCCACTACCTGGGGGGAAAATGCACCATGGAAGGAGATTTTTTTTTTTCATGGTGAAATTACAAAAGTATTTAGAGATGGAAAAAAGAAAAAAAGAAAGAAAAGTAAAAAATCAAACATCAAGGGATTATAAGTGACAATGAAAGCATACCACTTAGCAGAAACAAAGCAGGTCCTCAATCAGGTGACAGCATGACTGATTTTTATGGAACGTTTTTAGGTCAAGTCTATTAAGGCTCTGTTGGGTTTATGAGCTTTCACTGTGGTGCCATTTCTCTGAATTGAATACTGGCTAAAATTAATGAGGTATGAGTTAGGAAATATTTATTAGAATACTGAGAAATGTGGTAAATGATGATGGCCATGGGGTTCAGATTGAGGAGAGGGATCTTCCAGACCCTGAGACCTTCTGGACCCTAGGCCACATACCATCCACCACCTTCCGCCAGATTGCCCTAGCAGCAGCACACATCTTTGCCATCTGGACTGCCTGGCTTCTAATTCCATGTAAACTTGGGGCAAGATATCTAACCTTCTGTGCCTCCGTTCATCATTTGTCAATGTAAACGGTGAACATGCTCACTTTATGGGGTTGGTTGCAAGGATAAATGAGTTCATAAATAAATGAAAAGCACTGGTGCTGGAAGGTACTACTAAAACGTTCAGTTTCACAATTACTGTTATCATCATAGTTGGCATTTTATTCCGCCTTTGGAAACTTCTTGAATAGGAAATGCGCTGGCACCTGAATGTGCCCCACAGCAGGTCTAGGAACTCGGGGAAGAGGACACTGAGAAAAGGTGGAAGGAAGTGAAAAGACCACAAAGATTTTCTTGGACAGGTTTTCACGTGTTCCAAAAGCTTCTTCACACTACTCCACCTCATTCCACCCAATCTGAAGCCATTATCAAAATGAGATTTGGCCAATCAAAACTGGCAGCTTCTAAGCATATTCAAGCCCTGCCTTTAGCCAGTCTTTTGAAGTGGCATTGGCCACAATAGTATCATCAGGCCCTTCTCTCTTAGTGGCCATGGGATTTTCTGAGAAGCAGATTTTAGATAATAGAAAGGAGATGTGAAGTATTGATTCTTGACAATTGTTTTTAGTTCTCTTCCTTTTGGCAGATGAGATTATTTTTCTGCCCCGCCCCCTTTAGGTGATTAAATGGAGTCAAAATAAATAAAAATAAAATAATAAAATAAAAATTAAATTGTTCTGGTCAATGAACTATTGTTCATTCATACTAGGTGTGTGCATGAAGAGTGTCACTTGCAGGCTGATGCATTTAATAGCTACAGCAAGACCTAAAAATGCTACTCTTCCCCCCCCCCCCCCCCCCCCGGGCATGGAAGCCCACAACACTGAATATGGCAACTGTTCCATCAGCTTGCATCCCTCAATGATTCCCATAAATTATAAGCAGAATCACTTCATTCCTAGACCCTTTCTAACAAATCTCCAATGAACAGGCAGCATGAGTGAGAAATAAACTTTTATTGGTTAAAGTCACCATTGAGGATCATTTGTTATTGTAGCCCAACATGGTCTCTCCTAACTGAGATGAGGTGTCTTTAAGTGTAAGATGCTATTTGCATACAGAAGCAGTGAATTACAATGTAATTCTACAGTCCACAGGTAAGACTTTATAAGATACTTTTTTTTTTCTATGTGATACATCCTATGGCCTGGTGTAAGATCTCAGCTCCTTAGTTTTGCTCAAACCTGGCTTTCTATCCTGCCCACAACTTGAGTAGCAAAACCATCTTCACAAGTTAGGCTGGGCTCTTTACCATGGACCTCCATCAGCTTCCACTTCCCACAGTGCTCTATTTCCCTAAAAGAGTAGTTCTTCCTACCATTTCTTGTCCACTTAAATCCTATCATTTCCGTGTAACAATTACCATTTTTTTCAGAAGACAACTAAGAAACATCTATGAGGGCTGAGGTTATAGCTCAGTGGTAGAGTGTTTGCTTAGCATATGTGAGGCACTGGGTTGGATCCTCAGCATCACATAAAAATAAATAAATAAAATAAAGGTATTGTATCCATCTATAACTAAAAGTATATAAAAAAGAAACATCTATGAAACTTTACAACATGATTGTTGTACTCATTAATTATCAAATGCAGATAAATGAAATATAAGACAGCCATGTGGGACCAAGAGCAATAGCATGGGAAGGACCAAAGATTATGATGTGTAACCGAGGCCCTTGCACTTGAGGATGAATATTCTTCGTAGATGTGGTCTCAGTTCCCATCTAGGATTCGATCCTGCGGCTGCACTATCACAGGTGTGTAACATGGCACATCAGAGATAGTCGCTACACAGTGTTTACAATGGAAAACTAGAAAAATATAGGTTAACTCCAATACGGTACTGAGTGAATTAATTATCATGGATCTTTAACCTGTAATACTAGGCAAGTGATAAAAGGGACAGAGTAGAATAATATGTGCCAACACCAACAGTTAAGTATAATATATGGTTGTGTGAAAAAATCAACTTGCAGAATAGCACATGTGATATGATTCTATTGATATTACTTAATATAATTTGTATTTATAAAACCTCTAGAAGTATATTCACAAGGCCAGTAGCAGCAGCTCTGTCTGTAGGGGCAAAATTGCTGGTGTGGATTCAGGGAGCAATTCTACTTTTACTGTAGTAGTAAAATAAATATATTGTGTATTTTGGGGGACTTCATGCAAGAAGCATTTATTACCTCTGTGATAATAGTAATGATGGCCACTGTTGTCTTAGTACTTCTTAAGTGCCAAGGATGTCCTGAAGTTCATGTGATAATCTTCACAATATAATGCTGTGAAGAAAGATTTTATGATTCCTAATGGGTAAGAAGACTGAGGGACAGAGAGGTCAGGTCATTTGCCCAAAGTCATAGAACTGGTAAATGTCAGAACTGGGATTTGAACCCAGGTAGTTTAGCTACATGACTCAAGCACTCAATCATTACAGTACAATCAAAATAAATAACAATAATTTTTAAAAACTTATTTTTCCTTCCCAACACAGCTCAACTCTCACTCCTATGATGCTATTTCTGACCATCTCATTCATTATACAGACATTTACTTAAATCTAAATATGAGCAAAAGGCTTTTTTTTTTAATATTGCAATGAATACTAATCAAGTAGATCACAATTGTCACCATGCAAGAGCTGGTGGACACTCTAGCAGGGGAGAATAAAGGGACCTCCAAAACTGGAAAGTAATGTGCCAAAAGATAATGACAAAATCTGATAAACGTTCAGAGAAAGGGGAAGGTACTTCCAGCCCTGGGTAGTGGAGTCAAGTTTTGAAGGCAAGAGGAGTCTCCAGAGAAGCAATCATTCTGTTAGGCTGGAGCACCGGGAGTCACAGACACAGCTGCCAGCATGGGTGACAAGGGCTTGACAACTTGCTGAGGTCTTTTCTACTCTGGTAGGAAATGAGGTTCCATGAAAAATTAACTGAGTTCACCAGGGATAGGAGCAGAACAGCAACTTAATGATAATAGCAAAGACACAGGAGTGCCATTCGTGACACTGAGCACTTTTATCTATGTATACCAAACCCACTCAATTCTCAGAACGATTATGAGGGGAGGAAATAGGTACATTCCAAAGTCTACAAAGGGCTGAAGTAAACTGCTAGCTGGGTAGCAGAGATGGGATCTGGTCCCAAGCAGTCTGTCTCCAAAGTCTGCCTCTTTAACCACTGAGATATCCTACCCTTTTGTTGGAGGTATGTCTGATGGTACCTTACAGGGCGACTTGCAGAGAAGAGAGCCTGGAGGGGCAGGAAAGCTGGTTAGAAGGCCGTTGTAATACTCCAGGCAACTGTGCTAAACTCCCACAACACTTTCTCCAAATAACTCATTTGGTCCTTTGCTTTACTATTAGCTTTTCACTTGTGTATTTGTGTTCTCTCCTAAAAGGATGAGATATAACCAAATGCAGGATTCTCTCTCTGTCTCTCTGTCTCTCTCTCTGTCTCTCTCTCTCTCTCTCTCTCACACACACACACACACACACACACACACACACACACACACACAAGGTAAAAGGGTTTGAATTAATAGTTCCTAGTGTTCCGCCTTTCTCTGATTCAGTAGGGAGTGGATCATGATGTTTATAGTAACAAACCACAATGTACGGCCCTTACAATTTTACACTTTCCCCAGAGCCATTCCAATTCTGACTTTTAAAACGACCTTCTGCAGTAGGTAGAACAGCATTACTTTTTCAGAGATGAAAGCACATAAAGTGAGGTTAAATGTCCTGTGCTCTCCAGTCTGGCCTTAAGCCCAGGTCTCTGATTCCAAGTCTGATGCTCTTTCTAAAGAGGGAGAAAATTCCAGATTTCCTAGGACAATATTCTCCTACGAGCACAATCTAACCTTTGTGTTTAACATTGATTTTGAGAAACTCGGCGTTTCAGAAATTCTACCCATCTCTTCGGCACAGAAGGGGGCAGGCAGGCAGGCCGGAACCTGCTTTTCAGGTGTTTAACCTTAGCACCATTTATCAGTGTGTCGGAGCTGAAGTCAGCAGTAGCTGCAGTGTGGCCCCCATGGGATGCTGTCACCTTCCATTTTAAGGCTGCATTATATTTTGCTGCCCTTGCATTCATCCATAAACACTTTGAAGTGGACTTGAGTATGAAGTCATACGCTCTCTGACTCACTTCTACTTCAAAGAAACTACTTAGGACTGAACTCACCCCAGGTATGTCAAAACCCTGGAAATCATTGACAATTACCTACTAATTGTTGCAAGGAACCATTCTGGACAGGGAAACGCTGTGAACATGTCTAGCCAGTGTCAGGCACGTCTAGTCACTCAATAACTGATCATTTCTGAGCACTGCCTGAACCAGGCCTCGTCTGGGAGCCAGGGATAGAGAGCCATCAATGAAACAGGCCAGATTCCCGTTCTCAATCAAGAACAAGAACAAGAAGACAGAGAATACACGAATAAACAGATGAGAAGTTGTATCAGGTTCTGAAAAGTGCCACGAAGAAAATAAAACAGGTGACAAGATGGGAAGTGACGGTGGAGTAACTTTGGACATGGTGGTCAAGGCAGGTCTCCATAAGGAGGCATCTTTGAGGGGCCAGCGGTACAAAGAGCTGCAGGAAGGGCATTTGAGCAACAGAATAGAGGTCATAGCTTGTCAGAGACTGAAAAAGTTAATGTGACTGGAATATGACAAAGAGGGAGAGGGTTAAGACAGATTTCTAGAAAGGGGGTCAGATCACAGAAGGTCTTTGTAGGCAGGAAAAAAGGGTGGGTTATAGTCAAATGTGATGGGAAGTCATCAGGAAGGTTAAGGTGAAATAGCTTGATGCAACTGTTATAACAGATGACTAGTTGCTAGATTGGGAGTGGAGTGTAGGGGAGCCCATCCTAGTCGGCTTGGGTGGCTACAACGTGAAGCTTTAGACCCGGTGGCTTGAACAGCAATCATTTACGTCTCACAGTTCTGCTGGAAAGTTCACGATCAGGCTAGAAAATTTATGATCAGGGTGTAGGCAGACTCCATTTTTGGTGAGGATTCTATTCCAGGCTCGTAGCAGGCTACCATCTTGTTGCATGCTCAACATGACCTCCCTTTTGTGCACATGAGCTCAGAGAAAGAGACAGAGGAAAAGAGAGAGAGAGAGAGTCCTTGAGAACTGTGGTGTCTCTTCCTTTTCTTATAAAGATACTAATCCCATAATGGGGAGTCCTGCCCTCATGACCTCAGGAAACCTAATTCCTTCAGTAAGGCCCCACCTCCCATCATCCCATGGAGAATAAAAGAACTTAATCTATGAATTTTGAGGGGATGCAAACATTCACCCCATAGCAGGGCAGATGTAACCCAGTGGAGAGATAGGCTGGTCCAGGTTGTCCTTTGGAGTCAGAGCCCACAGAATAGGTTCCCAGTAAACTTTTTCATGTGTGTTTACTTCTTTTCCTTTCTTCCAGGCCTCCCTTTCTACCTCCTTGCTTTATTGGTCGAGCTTTATTGTTGACATAAGGTATTTCTTAGACAATCTGTATGTTTTCTTAATTATATCCAGAGCCACAGACCTGTGCCTTGTCTGTGCCTGTGGCAGGTCAGCGCCACAGAACTTGGTTGAGAAGAGAATATGCAGTGTGGGCAATGTCCGACCTTCCCATGTCAGATGCTCCTTCTACTGGGTTCAATTAAATCTAACAAATTAAATTTAATGGGTTTTGATGGGTGGTTCCGGGCCCAGCACTATGACTGTTTCTGGAAGTTCAGATGAAAAAGACACAGCCCTGGTTCTCAAAGATGCCATGGTCCAATAATGGGGAAAAAAAATGGGCAAGGAAACAAAATAGAACTCAGGAAGATTGGTGAAACCCAAGAAGCATGTAAGATAAAGAGCACCACAAGAGCCAGGGACAGATGGGAGAGAGCAGAGGAGGAAGCTACCCAGAGCATGTGCTGGCCTGGTGCCAGGGCGGGATCAGGTCCCTGGTGGACAAGGGAGGGAAGGGCCTTCTGGGCAGGAACAGCACAGGCAAATACATGGAAAGCCAAGGACCTGGGGTATCTGAGGGACAGCAGGCTGCTGGAGTGATGGGACCGGGAAGGGGACGAGGCTGTCGATGTCAGCAGGACCCGGGCCACAAAGGCCTCCTTGATTATTATGAATGAGCTTGTGCTGGATCCTGTGTGGGGTCGGGAGTCATGGAAGAGTTTAAAACAGAGAGACCCTCAGATTTCATCAGCTCTCTGCGTCTGCCAAGCATAGGTTTAAAGGTCCACACAGGTAACTTGGGAATATCCGTGAAGGTGTGAGAAGGAGAGACTTTAAAAACACTCAACCCCAAAGAAATGGCCTAATTTGAAAACAGGCAGAGAATGAGGAGAGGGAAAAATCACAGCCGCTCAAGGAAAGATTCTCGGCCCCCTTCCAGCCCCTGGGAAAAGTCCGACAGGGGAAAAGCAGTCCGTCTGTTCTGTCTGCCGGCCTCTGAGGCAAGCCCTGCTCCTCCACAGAACGGGCGATTCATGCAGAATGTAAAGATGAGAGGTGCCCATTTTCCAGGGGCTGCGATGCCAATTCCAGTTACAGTAAGAAGGTGACAGGAACCTGGAGGCCCAGCTGTGCCAAGGTATACATTTCCAGTGGGCACACCATGAAGGCATCCAGGAAAAAAAAATGCTAATTGTGCTCAGAGGACTTTCATGGAGATTGGCAGCTTGGACAGGGAGTGAAATGTGCAGTTCTCCAGGCTCGCTGAGTCTCAGAGGGTCTAGCCTGGGCATGGGGTGGGGGTGGCATGAAAGTCCGAACCAATGCACAAAAGCAATGCTAATTTTAATTCATATATGTACGACTCATTTATGAATATATAGGAATACATATATGAATATATATATATATATATAAATTATTATATATATATATGAATTATATTTATGACCTAGAACTCGGTAAAGAGAAAATACTGCAAACTCAATGCCCAAGAGAGAGAATGGCACCACTGTGCGATGATTCTCCTGTGCAGAATGAACTGGAGATATCAAAGTCAAAATCCACCCAAGCCTTTCACATGATGTTATTGGCCTTTGCTTGTGTGTAGAAATGGTAAAGGTGCATCCCTGGTCTCTGCCACAGGTAGACCAGGCAAAACTGGGCCCAGGCCATGGCTAGGAAATTAAGTGGGAATTGCTTTATGATTTGGAATGAAAATGCCTCATCTCTATTACCAGCTGTTACCAAAATTCTGTAACTCTGAGTTGGCCAATAATCTTGTTTAAAAAAAGACAGTTTTATTTCAATGTAAATTGAATAAAAATTAAATAAAATTTCCAATTCTGTTTCACAATTTGCCACATTTCAAGTGCTCACTGGTCAGCTGTGAAGTGTTGTAGCTCTTTTAGAATTTGTCAATGGCCAGGTGTGACTGTTGGCTACTAATGGAAGTCGAAGTCAGAGAACAACTCCATCACGGCACACTGTCCTGTGGGACGGTGATATTTTACACACGGGCTACTTGGTGCTTTTCCCTCAGGCCACAGACTCTGAAGCTGCTTCTTACATGACGGCAATGTCAGTAATAATTAAATTAACAGTCATGATGATGACCGGCATTATTGAGCTCTCCCCCCATCGCACACTGTGCTAAAGTCTTCTTGTGTCTGGCAGGTTAATGATCAAGAAGTTGATTTCCCCATTGCATTTCCTTCCTGCCCAGTCCAACACTCAGGAGGGAGATGACATCATGTGAGGAGAGGTTGGTGTTGCAGAGCCAAAAGTCAAAGTCGGTGAAGGCAACTTGTCTGCCTCTTTTCTGTACCAAAGCTAAGCTTATGGATGAGATTGTTCTGGGTCTCATGAAGGGGAGAGGGAAGGAAAAAGAAGGAGAAAGGGAGAACTAGGCAAGTCCTCCATACCAAAGAGGAGGCAACGCTCAGAAAGTCTTTGGGGGTAGATTCATACAGAATGTAAAGATGAGAGGAAATGAGGCCCTGTTTCCTGGTCTCGGGTACTTAGGTTCCCAGTGAGATTCCCAGATAGGAATATTTGTTGGTGGCTTACTTTGGTTTCTGTTACTATAACAAAACAACTGCAACTGGGTAATTTTTAATGAAAAAAAAAAGTTTATTGCTTATAATTCTGAGGCTAAAAGGGGCAAGGGCATGATATCTGCATCTTGTGAGGGCCTTCTGGCTGCATTAGCCCATTGTGGAAAGATGAAGGGCAAGAAGCATGTGTGACAAGAAAAACACAAGGGACTGGGCTTGCTTTATAGTACATCACTCCCATGCTAAATGACCCATTCTCATGGTAATGACATTCAGCCATAAATTAAGATAGAGGGATAGAAGCTCATGATGTAACCACTACCTACCAGGGCCCCCTCCCAACACTGGAGATGAGCTGTATTGTATTCTCCCCAAATTAATATGTTGAAGCTCTAACCCCAAGTTCCTTAGAATGTAACTGTTTTTGGAGGTGGGAGCTTTAAAGAAAAAAATTAAGTGAAAATGAAGCCAATAGGGTGAGTCCTAATTCAACCCGACCAATGTTCTTCTCAGAGGAAGAACTGCACAGAGAGACGTCAAGGGGTGGCATGTGGAGAGGAAGACCAACTGAGGAGGGAGCACACAGGCAGCCACTGCAAACCAAGGAAAGAGACTTGGAATAGACCAACCTGTCAGGGCATGGTGCTGTTTACCTACGATCCTACTTTCTCAGGAGGCTGAGGCAGGGGGATCACAAGTTCAAGGCCAGCCTGGGCAACTTAGCAAGATCCTGTTTCAAAATACAAATTAAAAAGGGCTGGGGATGTAGCTCAGTGGTAGCTCAGTTCCTAGTTACACACACAAGAAAATGAACAGGAAGAAGGAGAAGGAGAATGGGGGTGGTGGGGAGGAGAAGAGGAGAAGAAGGAGGAGGAAGAGGAGGAGGGGGAGAAACCAAACTTGGTAGCACCTTGATCTGGCACTTGTAACCACTGGAGATGTGAGAAAATATATGTCTGTGGTTTAAGTCCCCTGGTCTTTAGTACTTTGTTGTAGTGGCCAGAGAACCCTGACATGCTTGCTGTTTGCTCTGACCAGCTCTCCCTGTTTGGTCTTTCCAGACCTTGCCTGACTGCAGCCTGGTCTGCTCACATGTCAAGGTGTACTTTATACCTGGCCATGCAGTACTGGTAGGTAAGGAGACCTTGTCAGGTTTAGAAGGTGGGACACATGGGAATGCAGCCTCCAAGACCTGTGAACGGGAGAAGAAAGCAACTGCTGGAGTAGGTGGGCAGGGCCTGGTCCCATTGGTGGGCAAGTGTATGTTCTACTGTGTGTGTACACAGTTGTACTGCTCTTGGTACAGGACTTGCCTGAGAAGCCTGGAATCTTCATGACCACCCCCACACCCCTCATAAACCTCAGTCTAGGTTTCTAAGTGAATGTCACCCCTTTAGAGGAGACACCATTGTGTGATAGCACAACTTGACCTCAGATGGGCTTGAACAAGGAGGAAACAGGCAGCAGCAGTGAGTTGTGGAGGGAAAGAGTACAGTTCCATTGTCTAGGGAGACCCCAGAGAAGAAAATGGGCTCAGATATCCTGCCGATCCAGTGGAAGGGGAGATGGGGCAAACCTAATTTTGTTCAACAAAAAAACAGATTCTCTGACCCTTCTTTCACATTTAAGTTTCTGAAAGGAGATAAATGTTTTTATGTGTGATTCAGGGGCAGAGTTCCGGCAGGAAATCAGTGATGGATTCAGGTGGAACTGGAAAGGGATTAAGGTGACTATTTGCAAAGATGTGGGTGGGGTGAAGGGTAACCAGGAAGGGGTGACGAGGCAGCTTGGAGCCAGTGGCAGCGGGCATGGTCACACCCCTGAACCCAAAGCCTTCCTGGAGGAACTGAAGCTGCAGGAGATGGTTATTTGGCCAGAGCTGTGACCACTGAAGGAGTGAAGTGCTCCCCAGAAATCCAGGAGCCTGGGGAAGCGTGCCCAACCCCACTGTCCATCTTCTGATGTTTACCATGAGGGTTTAGAGGGGGAGCAAGCCTGGGTCATGCCATCCACAATGAATCAGCTTCCCAGCCCAGAGCAGGGTAAGAAGAGGGAGAACAGTACTGTGGGGACAAACAGGAAATTCCAGCACCTCTTCCTTCTAGTCTTCCAGCAGGCCTCTAGTCTGTCCAAATGCTATCTCCATTTAATTATTTAATTAATGACTTATTTTTTGATACCAGGATTTGAACCTAGGGCACTTAACCACTGAGCCACATCCCCAGTCTTTTTTTTTTTTTGTATTTTATTTAGAGACAGGGTCTCGCTGACGTACTTAAGACCTTGCTAAGCTGCTGAGGCTGGCTTTGAACTTGCGATCCTCCTGCCTCAGCCTCCAGAGGCGCTGGCATTACAGGAACATGCCATGGTGCTCAGCATTACCTCCATTTAATAGATAAGGAAGCTGAGGTTTGGGGAGGAGTTTTAAGTGATTTCTCACTAGATTCTAGAATATGAGCCCCCAGGAGAGCCATCACCTTGTTTATCTTGAATCCCAGTTACATCCTCAGTGCCTAGAATGGCACCTGGAACGTAGTAGGTGCTCACTGTGTTTGTTGAATGGGGAACGAGTGAACTCCTCCAAGATCACACAAGTACTCATGGTAGTACCAGATGCAAACCCAGACAGTGTCTCATGGACCTAATGATTGCACCAGTATTCCTAAACTGAGTACTGTAGATTCCTACAGGTTTTAGAATCTGCCAAAATCATTCCAAAATTTGGTGATTTAGGGGCCCAGGATGCAGTTCCGTGATAGAGTGTTTGCCTAGCATGTGTTTAATACCCAACACTGCAAAACAAAAATAAAACCTTACATTTGGTGATTTTTGTGTCTACATTTCAGTAACAGTCTCAAGAAGCCTGTCCTGGATCACTTATAATCACCCTTTCCATCGACAGGGAGAGGGCAAGATTTCCAGGCCCAACCAAGTCTGTGTTTGTATTCACCATCCTATTGGCACACAATAGTGCCGCGGTAATTATTTCAGGCTAATGAGAAAGGAACATGAGTGGCCTTGATTCCTAAGTGATTCCTAAGTGAAACCCGTGAAGGCCAAGTGACATCATGAAATGCTGGAAAAGTCGGGGGCCACATGCAGAAGAGCCAGCACCCAGGGAGGTCAGCGCTGTAGTCTCCTTGTGGTCAGTGTTCATCCAAACACTGTTGCCCACATACTGGCTGTTTTCTGAGTTGTGCTAGTTATGCAGAGGGTTTGGTTTTGTTTTTAAAATTCAGTTTGGTTTTATTGTTGCATAGGAGTTTGGGTGTAATTTTATGCTTATAGAGTTTGGGGCAACATATAATTTAAAATCAATCCCTAAATGTTTTTATTTTTTTTTTCCTTTAAAATATGCCCAGGCCTTACTCAAGTGTAGGAAAAGCTTGTGCTATGCTACAAACCATGGTAGGAACAGCTGGCAGGTGGAACCCCAGGGAAAAGGCTCAGACTGAATTAGGTGTATCTAGAGGGGAAATTAAAACTGGAAATAGTTATTGTTTATTGGTCACAGCTTTGAGTTCTTTACATATTACATCTCGAATCCTCTTGACAACTTTGCAATGTAAATACTGTTTCCCCGTTTCACAGATGAGGAAGCTGAGGCTCGGGGAGGTGTGTAACTTGTCTGATACACAGGACGAGAAAATGGAGAACGAGGATTCAAGCCCAGTCTGCTCAACTTTGACCATTATACTTTTTAGTCTTTTTCTCCCATCAAAATGCTTCTCAAGACCACAGAAGAATGGCAGAACACTTTTTGATGTGAACTCCAATTTTCAGCGTATGGCTGGTTTTTATAAATATGTCTAGAGATTTGTGGGAGGAAGAAAGTTCTCTACCCTCTGAGTCCTTATTAATAGGTGACCAGGGTTATTTCTGTCATCTCCAGTGAATGTCGTGCTGTTAAGATTGACAGAAACACTTCCCAGTTCCATATGGATGCCATCTAAAAATTTCCTCCACTTTGTACTGATCTGTGGACCATTTATTAAAATGTGAGTGTTCACTGGGGGAGAGCAGACAGTTCAGCTTTAATTATTTTGCATTTTGAGAGTCTTTGAATCTAGCTCCTCTTCCCACTGAAAAGAATTTCTGTGTGAGCAGAATATTATCTGATGAATCTCCTCGAGTCTCCCAGCTACAGCTCAGATGAAGGGGACTGGAGCAGCTCAGCCTGACCTTGCACAGACCTGGCCTCTGTAACTCTTTGCAGAGATTTGCCAAAACAATGGTGGTTCATCCAGGCGGGGAGGCTGCCTTGTGGGTCAACCTGGTGCACAGAAACAATTAATGACACAATCCCTTAGGTGGGTAGTGCCTCAGAGTCCACAAATTCACATACACCAACTCATATATATATATATATATATATATATATATATATATATATATATATATATATATACTTCACATCAGGAGTGTTATTCTCAAACTAGAGAACAGAAAACTGAGTCTCAGAATGTTAAGTGCATTGGAAAAATGGATTTCACCCCTGTGGCTTGCATAATGGAATGGCATACAATAGGTACTCCACAAATATTTGTTGTTGATGATGAATATTTTGTGTCTATTTGGGGCAGGAACAAAGGGGAGGAGGGCGTCACGGTGTTCACAAAATAATTTCCCCCAAACCAGCCCAAAGCACACAAGGGTCAGTCCAACATGGCTGACGTTGTCTGGATGCTTCCTGATGAATGTCCATCTTCCTATTAGGAGAGAGAAATGCTATCTTGAGAATGGAATTGCAAGAGATCATTTTTTGTCCCTTTCCTAGATTTAGGATCTGTGCTTTTCCCCCTGGTAATTTAAGAATTAAGAAAGCAGGAATAGAAGTGTTTTTTCATCCAGGCGACACGTGTAAACCTGGACACACAGTACACCTGGGCAGCATTGTACATCAGATTTCCAGAAAGTTCTCAGTTTCCAGCTTTTGGGATTCAGAAGAGCCCAATAATCACAGGTGCACATTGACAGCCAGCCGGCTGATGGTACATGTGAGCAGCTTTTCTATTTTATATATATATATATATATATATATATATATATATATATATATCAAAAAATATTGCTGCTTAGGGAATCTTTTGTTTTGTGGTGTGCTCTTTCTCCCTGGGCAATCACCTTTGCTTCCCCATCTTGTTAGCCTTTTGTTTACTCTTATGAATGTGCTTAGAACATGAGATTTTTCAGAGCCACGAGAATTCCTCCTTCCCAGATGGAGTTGATCCCATCTTTTCCTCCCCCACTGGGAATTTTCCCCAAGACAGGTTTTCAGAAAAAGCACCCGGAGTCTTTTCAACACTCCGTGACTGTTCCCAAGGCACGATTGTTTGTTTTTGACTCGGAATTCATCTCCATTTTGAGCCAGGAACAAAAATCAAGGCGACAGAGGCTTCAAAATTCAGACAGGAAATTCTGCCCTTTTGACCCGGAAAACCAAAAGGAAGGTGAGGAGGAAGATGATAAAGAAAAATACCAGGAGGAGGTTTGTGTGCCTCTTCCACACCTTCCACGTTTCTTCAACAGACGTTTACATTTGCAGATGGAAGCAGTCTTTTTAAAGCCTCGGGGGGACACCTGTGAACCAGGAGACACTGTCACCCACTCCAGGCAGCCTCCTTCTCTGAAGATCCCTTTTGCACAGATATAACTAAGGAGAGTCATTCCCAGACAGAGGTGAGGGAGGACACATGGAAGTAAGAGTCCTGCCCTTATCACTCACATCTTTCGTCTCTCTCTTGTCTTCCTCCTCCACGTGCCCATGCCTTGTCCCTTCCTTCTGTCTGGTGGCTCTTCCCTCCTGCATATTTCTGGTTTACTTTGACCCACTCCCTCCTGCAACTCTTGTTGCCTCCTTCCTCCTTGGGCTCTGCCCTGTCAGTCATCCCTCAAATGATCAGTGTCTCATTATTTAGACCAGCTCTTTCCCAATTCTTTCATTTCTATATGCCATCAATCTTCCTCATCAATCTTCTATAATTGATTTGCAGTAGGATTTTGAGAACCAGCGTCTCTTTCCTGCGTGTGGTATCAGAGGTGGCTTTATAAGTTGTGGTTTAATAGGTCCAAGGGTTACACACACATCTGGGTCAGTGTCCCACTGATACCTGGGGCTAAACTAGGCTAAAATTACCCTCATCACCTTCGTCTCCAATTTCTCTCACTCCCACTATGGCTTCTGTGGTCCTCCTTTTCCTCATCCACCTGGTTTCCCCCAAACTAGATTCTTCCTTCTTCTCCGTCCCCCAGATCTATTGATACCACTGGAAGTCTTTTAAATGCTTCTCTTCACTTCTGTTCCCATTGCCCTAATTCAGGTTCTCATCATCTCTCCCCTGAGACTGTTTTTATATTTCCTAACCCTGCTCTGGTACCTTTAGTTCCTCTCTCTGCCACCAAATGTGGCTCTCTAAAACACTGATCTGTTTGCCTTACTTCCCTTGCTTCAAAACCTTGCTCACAGTTCTTGAGAGCCAGTCCACATCCTACAGCAAGACATTCCAGGATCTTCACTGTTCTGCTCAGACCTGCTTCTCCTGCCCCATTACATGCTAGGTTCTCAGCCACCAGGCATTGAATTAAAAACTGCGTAGTCTGAAGATGTTTTGTTCCCTGATTTTAATAGGTGGGTTCATCACCATGGTCCCCGATTGAAAATACACAGATTCTTGGCCCGGGTTGTCAACTGAGTTGTCAACTGAGTCCTAGACATGTATCAAATACCATCTAGCTTGTGTGACCTCTGGCCAGCCTCTTGAGTCACCTCAATTCTTCAAGCCTAGTTTTCCTCATGAATACCAGGAGGCTTAGATGACTTCAGAATTCACCTCTAGCATTAAAAGATGATGAATAAGATGCACAGAATCCCCAAGCCATCTGTCATGGGCTGTGGTACCTTGCTGCATCATCCTAGTATGAGCTCTGGCCTCGCCAGAGCTGGTGTCTGTCTGGAGCCATCATCTCATCCAGGATGACATCAGACCCTGGGAGAACTGACTCATGCTGCCCAGACTCAGACAAGCCAGGTTTAGACCAGAAAGCTCTTTGAGTAGTAGGCAGTAGCAAGCAAACTTCCATCTGCTCACCAGAACACCTTTTCCTTAGATGAGTGGTCTATCCATGTTAATATATTCTCTAGATGTTCTTCTTGGTAAATTAAATTAGTTATCGAGAGATTGTTCGGGCAAGTGGATTCAGAACGAGTAGGGCTCATGATCCAGAGGTGATGGCTTCCAGGCTGTGCTAGGGTCTGATGAATTCTCTTTTGTTCCATGTGTCTTTTAGGGAGGATTGGGTTGAAAGCAACAGAAACTGACCCTGGCTGCATAGAGCAAGGAGGGAGGATTACCTGGAGGATCCTGGGCAGCTCTGTCTGAAGTGGCCTCCCCACTGGGCTCCGTCCCACCCCCTGATTATTTTGTCCCCAGCACTTGTGCAGTCTGTCTTCGCCTTGTTTACTGGCATGCCATCAGTCTTCCTCATCAGGCCGCACACTCCATGGGGCCAGAGACATTGTCATTCTTGTTTGTCGCTCTGTCTCTGGAACTTAGGACAGGGCCCAGATCACATGGTGTGCTCAAAGATATTTATGGAATGAATACATGAATAGCAAAGGAGAGCTGAACATGGAAGCCCTGGGAGTGATTGGAGACAGGGAGGATCAGTAGCAGGAACTTCTAAACCTTGTTTTTAGGCATTGCCACGTCACGACTTCAACTGATTTGACCCTGTGTTTGTTTCTGCTCCGGGTTCACGTGCCTAGAAGAGAGAATCAGTTGGCTCAAAGGAGGATCACGTGTCGACCCTAGAGACCTTGATTTTGGAGGCTTTGGATTGCTGTTAAGCTCAGCCTCATATGGAAAGAAGGAGGGTAGGTAGATCATCAAAAAAGCACTGCCAGGCCAACTCCTCCTGCATCTCACCAGAGCAGCTGCTTTTCTTACAGACCTGTCCTTTGGACCCAGCAATTCTGCTCTATGGAAAAATCTCCCTAAAACTTGCCACCCATTGGCAGGGTGGGCTTCACTTACTTCAAAGTCTCACCTGCTCAAGGGAGACAGACACTTGGGGTCTGCAGAGGCAATCGGTGTCCTCCCTGCTTAGCAAATTCTTGTGCATCTTTTTATACATTTGTTTCTTGTTTTCTAACTTAATGAATAAAACATACATCTACTTCACATTTGAAGAATGCGTGCCTTCGTTTAACTCAAATTCCTTGTTTTCTGTAAACCCACATTTGGACTACTTTGTTGTGGCTGACGCTGTTGGTTTTCTACCCAGCAGCCACTCAGGGCTGCAGTTCACTTGTCCCTGGGGATGAATCATTATGGAAGCTCCTCCCCCTTGGCTTATGATTGGACTAGAGGTGACACGTCACCTGGTTACCTAGGTTATGAAAAATAAGGCAAAGCCTACTAAGTGCTTCTGGAAGGATTTTCCACCCTGGTGAGAGACTCATAGGAGAGGGGTTTTGTCCTCCTTTTTCCCTTCTTGGTGAGCTGACAGTATGTGAAGGTATGGTATCGGCAATATCGTGGTAATCATCTTGCAAATATGAGGTCATAAATATAAGGGCAAAAGCCAACATTCAGAAGATGGTTGGGTGGAAGAATATAAAGATCTGGGTCCTTGATGAGATTTCGAAGTGTCGAAATCAACTCTGGATTGTCCCAAGTATGCGAGGAGGCCACACGGCCTGCTCTCTCTGTCAGGTTGACTCTGTGTCCTAGTCACTAGGGGTCCTGCCAGGGGGCCTTGTGAAGAGGGACTCTTTGATTGTAAGTCTCACTCCTTGGCTTGAGCATGCTGGAGAGGCTTCTGTGGCCTGGTAACAAGTGTTCAGGGAGAGTCATTCTGAGAAACAGCCTGGAAATTCACTGTGTTCCATTATAAACCCTCTTCACTACTGACGTCTGCTTCTAACAGAGTGATCATCCTGGGGAAGAATCCTATGACTAGTCATAGAAGTTTCATACCTACAGTAATTAATCTATTATCTAACTTAAAAAAAATATTCACGGTGCCAGCTAACAGGCTGGTCTGGTGTGATCTTAGAATTTCTGTACGGAAGGGAGTTAAAAATGGCAATTCAGTGGGAAGCGGAAATGAGGTGTTGAAACTGCATTTGCATGATTCTTTTGAGATTGAGAGGCCTGCGACTGTCCTTGTGGTGGGGTGGGGGAGGAGCCCCGGCAGGCCCTGGCACCCCCACCTCCACCTGGTCACCAGCACTGCTTCCATCCTGAAGACAAACTGCCTGGGCATTGTAACACACCCTTCCTGGAAGCCAAGGTACCCATTTTGGGGGTTTATAACACTGATCTCCAGGACTGGAAACTTGGGAGAATAATATGACATTTCGAGAGCATTGTCACTGATATGGTCCAAATCCTTAACCTCAGGACACCAGATTATCACTAATGTACAACATAAACAGAAATTTGGGGGCTGGGGTTGTGGCTCAGTGGTAGAGCGCTCGTCTAGCATGTGGGAGGCACTGGGTTCGATCCTCAAGCCCCACAAAAAGATAAATAAATAAAGGTATCATGTCCATCTACAACTAAAAATCATTTTTAAAAAGAAGAAATTTAGGTTCAGAGGATTTAAGTGACTTCACAAAAACACACAGCTAAGGGACAGAGTCAGACCTACAACCTTGGCCTCCTGATCATTACTCTTCCCCCTGCAGCAGGTGGTTCTCAGTGTAAAGATAAGGTCTTTAGGATCTAGAACAGCTTAGCTAAGAAGGACCATCCCTCCATTAAAGCTGCCTTTTGTAGAGCACAAGTCATTTGTCCCTAGAGAAGAAGAACGGAAAACAAGGGCTCGTGGGAATACATGGGTGGTCAATCCCTCAATGGATCTGGAAGGTGGCTACCAGGGTCCAACTCCATGTACTGACCTTGTATTTATCCAGAATACTACCTGTCTTTGCTCCATGTTTGCCTAAGTGATGGTGACCCACCTTGATTCATCCAAGAACTTTGGATCTTTTTTTTTTTTTGTACCAGGGATTGAACTCAGGGGCACTCCACCACTGAGCCACACCCCCAGCCCTATTTTGTATTTTATTTAGAGACAGGGTCTCACTGAGTGGCTTAGTGCCTCACGGTTGCTGAGGCTGGCTTTGAACTCACGATCCTCCTGACTCAGCCTCCCGAGCCGCTGGGATCACAGGCGTGCGCCACCTTGCCCAGCTGGATCTTGGAGTAGAATGGAGAAGCGGTCGGCCATCCTTCATCTCATGTGGCTTGAAGGAGAATGTTCCCAATGCCTCAAGTGGCAGCTGATCACAGAAAAAGAGTCTGTGTCCCAAAGAAAAGGAAGAATGTCTTCAGCCACCGTCTGGAGGACCAAGCGAGCAGAGGTTGTCAAGTCAAAGGCAGCCCAGAGGGGACCCGGCTTCAGAAGGGACGCGGAGAGTTAGAACAGGGCCCGAATGGAGTGGGGGGAAGAAGTAAAGGGAAAACTGTTGACAGAGACTGAAAAGGTTTCTACATAAACGTGAAGAGAGGGCGACTCTGACTTCTTCACTCAGGACCGGGGCGATGATGTCATCAGGGTAAGTGAGACACAGTGGTCGGGCAAGCCTGCCAAGAATGTGGGCCGGAGGGGCCTGGGTTATTCCAGGTTGCCATGGTTTTCAGCCAGGCCAGGAAAGAGGCGGCCTATGCCTCAAGGATGTCAATGCATACTCTGAGGCCCAGGACAAAGGAGTCTTGTTCATTCCCTTACTGTGTTGGCCAGTGAGTAGAGCTAGCAGCACTTCAGCACACAAGGTCTGGAGTCAGACAGACTGGAATTCAAATCCTGGCTCCACCACTCACTTGCTGTGTGACATTGAGCAAGGAACTTAACCTCTCTGCACCTCACAGATTTCATCTGTAGGCTGATCCTAGCACCTAATCGTAAGATGATGGTGAAAACTAAGTGAGATATGATCTAAAGGGTGCTTAACCTAATGCCCAGTACACACTCAGAGCTCAATCTTTGCCTATTCTTTTTTTTTTTTTTTAATAATAATGAAGTAAATATTGGGGCAAAAACAGAAGAAGACTAAAAGAAGTAAGAAAGTAGTCAACACATTTTATATGCGTAATAAAAAATGTGTTGAGTGAGTGAATGAGAAAGATCTAAGGTCCAAGGAGTGGACCTGGATATCAGTCAGACAGAGGGAAGCAGATGGAGCTTTCTTGAATAATTTCATGAAGGTAGTGTTTGATTTGTGTTAAGTCAGATTTCAGGTGAGAAAATTTGAACCTCCAAACTACCACCTATAGAAAAAAAGGCACCATGTGACACAGACTTCCAAGTACATGCTCACAGGTAGAGATATTTTTTAAAAAGCAAAAATGTAACATTTTAAAATAGGATTCCAGAAAGGGCTATGCCATTGAGTGACCTAAGGCAAGCTATTAAAGTTCCTCGAGTCTCTTCCTCATTGATGAGAAAAGGGAGGCCAATAATCATACCTGCGTCACAAGGTTGAATTTATTCATTATTGATTGTCCAAGCTCTTAGTAAAGTGCTGCTGCACCTATACGGTAAGATGAAGTGAGGTCAACAATGTAGACATTGTGTTGTAGTGTTAGGCTTCTACAGAAGGGTTCCTTGAACATAAACACTGTAACAGTCAGTCTGATAATAGAAACAGTACCAAGTGATTAACAGGCAGGTAGCATATACAGTGTGGATACTCTGGATAAAGGGATGATTTGCATTTTGGGCAGTACAGAGGGGTGATACAAGATTTCATCACACTACTAAGAGTGGTGGGCAATTTAAAACTATTAATTACTTATTTTTCTAATTTCCCAGTTAGCATTTTCAGACTATGGTTGGCTATGGGTAACAAAAACTGTGAAAAGAAACACACACACACACACACACACACACACACAGATAAGGTGGGACTGCAGTACAGCCATTTAAAAAAAAATTTATTTGCTTATTTCTTACAAAAGGGATGAGCTTAACCTTTTCTTATGATCTGTTCTTCCATCTCACAACACATGGTGAAGATCTTCCTATTTATGAGCCTCTACCAAGGGGTCATGTTCACCCTCTCTGGGGGTTTGACTGGGCCTCAGCAGGGGTAGACCACAGCTCAGCTGCTGCCTCCCGTTGCCTGCTCACTCTCACTCTCCAGCTGTACTGGCTTGCTTACCTGTTGCCCTCTTTCTTTTTCTCCAGGCCTATGGACCCCTCAAAGTCGTGCAGCTACAGCACCCTAACCCCAACGCAGGGCTCAGACAGCAGACTGTGACTTCCTTTAATTGCTTATCTCTCCATTTTTCAAAACAGTATCAACCAAGTCTGTGTGTGTGTTTAACAGAATTTCCCAAGGGTTAAAAATAAGAGGATTAAAATTAAAAATCCCTTAAAATGTGTTGCTAACTCAGTTTGAATCCAAGTGGGTGGGTGAGAAAGGACATCCGTCCCCCACAGGAAGTCCCTTTGCTGGCAGATCGCAGCCTCAACCCCCTGCCCATCACCAGGCTAGAGAACAAGCTTTCCCCTAGTTTCCCTCGGCCGAGTCCACACCCTTTACTCAGGCAAACCGGCAAACTTGAGGCAACATTCAACCATGAGCAGTGGTTTGGCCAATAAGATGTCATCATTTAAAATCCAGGAGACTGGATATGGATTTCTAGCTTTTCTGGAATGATGAAAAGCTCTGTCAGCACGGAGCCCACATTCCTGAATGGCAATGACTTTGGAGCTGAGCAGGTTTTGCCCCACATAGAGGGAACATCTGTCCACCAGGTAGCCTTGGCTCCGTTCGTCTGTAGCAGATGGCACTGGGTGGCATCACTTATTACACCTGCTGGGCTCCTGGTGGAATTTTGTTCCCAATGAAGAAGCAAGTCATAGGCTCTCAGCTCCCCACATTCTCTGCCTCCTAGTCTCACTCCCCACCCTGATGGTCATCACCTTCTGGTGGTTTCATCTCCATGAGGTTTGTCCTCTCCCACCTGCCACGGTCAGCAGGGTAAAAGCAGTCCACATGGGGTGATGTCCAGGAAGAAGGGGCTTGGGGAAAAGGGATACCTGAGGAATCTTAAAATGTCGATCATCTCAGGAGGCCTCATTGTTGGGAACAGTCAAACCATCACTTGGGAGTGGAGTAGATTCTTCTACTCCATGCAAGAAACCCAAGGAGCACCCCTGTAATCCCAGCGGCTCGGGAGAATGACACAGGAGGATCTCGAGGTCAAAGCCAGGCTCAGTAACTTAGCAATGACCTAAGCAACTCAGTGAGAGTTCTAAATGAAATGTTAAAAGGGCTGGAGATGTGACTCAGTAGTTAAGTGTCCCTGGGTTCGATCCTTGATAAAAAAAAAAAAAACAGTAGATAATAAAGAGTAAATCATTCAAGACTTATCCTTGGGACAGCTGGCAAGGAAGGCTTTACGCATTTTACGTGACAGTTAGGAATCTTAAATTAATCTCGAGGTTTCAGACCACAAATATCTAGCCTTTCTGCTTTCTCACTGAAGACGCGATCCAGGTCTACTAAATTCCTTTGCTTTGACAGTTAGTAGTTGAACTTGTGTGTTCAGCTCCTACCCAGCCTCTCTCCCTACGCCTGCCCTCCCAGCTTCCAACTGTCCCTCAACCAACAACTGGGTCACTGAGGGCGCTGCATCGACCAATGTTTGACTCAGATGAGGACCCTAAGGTCCTCCTTCTATCTTGTCTCCCACTTGCCTACAACATGCCCGTCTTGTGTCTGCCCTTCTCCTGTCAGAAGGTCCTTGCTCTCATTCTTGGTCCACTGTCTCTTCTGGGACTTGGCTCTTTCAATCATCCTTTCTCCTTTCTCCATCTTGAACCTGGCCATCTCCCTCCTCAGACCCTAAACAAATCCACATCTCTCCCATCTTTGAAGAGAAGTGCCCGAGAACTTCAGTGGAAATGATCACAGAATGATGACCTTCAGGGTGCTCGGGAAGGGAGGAGAGAAGTCAGCGAGATAAAGAAAATGAGCCACGGGAAGGTACATTTCCATGAGCTCAGGATCTTAGCAAGAAAAAGCCAATGGGAACCAAATCGGAGGGACAAAGGCTCTGAGCGAACAGGATGCCCTTCTCACATCCCGCCCGAGTTCCTCACGAGGCCCTTCTTGACACAGAGCTGGGCGACCTTCCCTCCATTTCCCAGGTCGAGTCCAGCGAGGTGATCCGGGGTGAGACGAGGGAGTGATGAGAGGTCTGGGGAGCTCCAGGTAGTGCTGGCACCAAGCTGGGGTGAGTTTGACATGCACCCCAAGAAAGAAGGGGAAGAAAACACACCCCCCCCCAGTGACAGCAGCCAGAGGGGTGGATCATTTGCCTGCACAGATGCAGCCCAAGCAGGTTTCTTTAGAAACCGACTCCTCTCAAGGATGAGGACCACTGGAGGAAGAAAATGAGGCTATTTGCAAAAAGTCTGTGTGGCCACTAAGGAAAAAAATCTTCAGACGATCAGATAAAAAGAGGATCCAGGGAACCGGCTCTCGGAAAAAGATTGAAACAAAGGGACCAACAAGAGCACAGGACCTTACATCTGAACAGAGCAGATGTGCCTCCTGAGAGGCTCTGGAGGTGAGGCCAGCAGCCTTCACCCTTCCCAGGGCCCTCCCTGGCCTCTCCCTGCTGTGCACTCCAGAGCTTCCCTACACCCCTGTTTTCTTCATCTCCAAAATCCTACCTCCCAGGCTCCCTTCCTGCAGCAGAAATCAGATGTGACCGTGCCTGGGAAAGTCCTTTGGAAATGACTGTCCTCCCTGCTGGCAGGGGAAGGGGAAAAGGTCTCTGGGGAGCTTCTGCCCTGGACTCCACAGGGCCACGTGGGTCTGGGTGTGAGGACCAGGCAAGTAGGGAGGACTCCAAGGGGAAGTGAAAGTCTTCAGGCGGAGGGAGGAAAAAGGAACCGCTTTTTAAAGATGCAGGAGGCAGCTGTCATCTGCATTAATAATGGAAACCCTGGGTTCTCAAGGTCAACCCTGGCAGGGGCTCTCCACCGGGGCTTTCCTCTAGCTGCCTCAGTGGACCCGGGTTGGGTTTTATTTGAAGTTCGCCGAGTTCTTTATTTGAAGTTCTTACATCTTGGCGAGAAGGAAAGGATGATCAGCTGAGTCCTGGTGGTCTGCCTGCCGGGAGAAGGAGCCGCGTGAGAAGAGGGAGAGGGCACAGGTTTTGGATCCTGGCTGGTCTGGCTTCGCGAATACGCCCCTCGGTGGCTGTGTGGGACTGAAGTCACAGCTCAGCCGCTCTCAACCTGTAAAAGGGCAAGGATTTTGTTGATCTCAAAGGATGAAATTAGCTAGCTATATGAGTAATGAGTGCTCAGTCCAACCATTCTTGGGATGCCGGGTAGGGAAGATGGAATTGTGATGAGCCCATGTTTTCTGAGCAATCTAATTTTTGTCTGAAAAGACAAGATCATAGGGCAGTCACATATTTACAGAAGTTCTAGGCTGGGGGTGATCTTGTCTCCCAGGGGGTGTCTGGAGACAGTTTTATTTGTGAGGGTTGGGTCCAGGGTCCTACTGGCTGAGAGGGTAGAGACCATGGATGCTGCTGAATGGTCCACAACACACAGAGCAGCCCCCTCTAACACAGGACTGCCAGGCTCCAAACTTCAATAGGGACGAAGTTGAGAATCCCTGATCCGGCCCAGACCTGGTCTCTGATGTTCTTTCCACAGTATGAGTGAGTAAGTGAAGCCCACGCCACGGCAGGGGGAAAGGGGCTCATGTTCTAAAGCAGACAGTGAGCAGAAATACTAGTTGTCGGCCCAAGTGTTAGTTTAGGGCTGTTAATAATCTTTATCTGAGGCTGGAGTCATCGCTTCCTATGTTTATTGGTCCCAGAGGACGTGAAGCTTGGTGGGTGTATTAACATATTGGAGGAGGGAAACCATGACCTAAACAAGAGAAGTCGTTTTCCCCCAAAACAGAATGAAATAGTTATTGGGGGGGAAACTGGTAATACTTAAGGGTCATGGAATTGCCCGAAGGCCACCAAAGATGAACCTGGTCTGTGGTCAAGATGAGGAGGTGTGAAGATGGAGACGGGACCCTACAGCATGCCTCAGACTGAGGGGGCCATTCTCCAGTGAGTCAATGTTGGGCTTTGCTCTTAAAAAGAAGACACGGAGGAAGCCACAGAGAAGCCACACTTATAGTTGGGAAATAAAGAGATGTTCCGAAAACAGTGAAAAAGAGCTTGGATTACTTAACAAGGAAAAGAGAAGTCTGTGCCTGGATTTGAATATTACAAAGATTATCACAGGGAGAAAAATGGCCACCTGTTTTTCATCTCCACGGAAGAGCAGATTATAGAAAATGGGCTGAGATTGCAGCGCAAGGGTGGTTATGAATATGAAAGCGGTCCTAATTGGACCCTGGAACAGACTTCAGAGAAAGACAGTTCAATTCCCGTTACTCAAGTTTAAGTACTGACCTGACCACACACCGGGGATTGGTGCGATGACTTCTTGGGCCCCCTCATTTTTAACTTTTTTTTCCCAATGTCTTCAGGAGCCCTGACTAATTAGCCGATGGACAGAAAACTCAGTTGTTCTGCAGTAGGGCCTGTGCAAGCTAGTTTTCTAAACAACCCGTTGGATGAATTTGCATCTCTTGGTTTATTAGATTGACGGGTGTTGTGGGGTCATGTTGACATAGCCTGCCGTTTTATAACGTTTTACTCCACGGAGCATGGATATGAATCTATAAATTATATTATGCGTGTGGGTCATTGAGTAAGCCTGTATTGATCACACTGTTAAATAGCTCACTTTTATGAGCTGACTGATAGCAATAGACCCCTGAATGTTATATGAACCAGTCATTCAGATCAGAGTAAACAAGGCAAGGAAATGGTCTCAGGCATTCAATTTGCTCCAAGGGTGTGCTCTTTGTATCAAGAGTGCATTGTGATATTAATATTGAAGCCAAACATCCGAGTTGGAATGTGAAGGTGGGGGTTGGAAAAGGAGTTTGAAGTGTTGCACGGTAATAGATCCTTTCCATTTTTAGGTGAATTCAGAGAATTGCTGATAGAAAAGGAGCAAGTCCTTGGAAACATAAGTCCTACACCCACCTTCTGTGTGCCACAGGCTCTATGGTGCATACACCTGAATTTTTTGCTTGATCTCACCCCAAGTGGAAGCAGGAACATAGATGAACTTCACCGTCCATTGAGTGTTGGACTTCTTTGCTAAGAAAAAAAACAGTTCCTCTGCAAATGTTCACTTAACAAACACCAGCAGCCACTGATTCCCTGGAATCCTTAAAAGGTACATAAAATTAGTAAAATCACTGGTAGAAATACAACACACATTCAGAAGTAAAGAAGCCTCATCAAGGCAGAATCCTACACTGGGGCCTCTTATCTGGCTTTGTCCCTGTGGCAGGATAGCTGCCTGTCCCCTAACAGCCAGTCTCCCCTCTTTTCTTGGATAACAGGGTCTCTGAAGCTTAACCAGTCCCAAGATTGACCCACTGAAGACTATGCTGCTCAGCCTTCCTTGCACTTAGGAGATGTAAGAAAAAATTTTGAGCGATAGGATGTGGGAAGTAACAATTTGGACAAAAGTAGTGCTATTTCCGGGCCATGACCTTGAAGGGAAAGGATAACACCTTCCACTTCTTCCTTCTCCCCTTCCTGCAGATTGGGATGCAGACATGATGGCAAGACCTGAGCCAGCACTGTTCAATCTTGAGGTGGAAGACCTTTGTTGAAGATAATGGAGAATCGAGATGGGAGAAACTTGGATCTCTATTATTGTGGATCTACCACATTGGTCTTGGGCTATTTATGTTTTCACTGTTACCAGACAGAAAAATAAACTTTCCTTTGCTTAAGCTATGATTATTTTGATCTTTGTAACAGTAGCCAAACTGGCATCCTGACTAAGATCTTAACCTTTTAGGCACCAGGGTTGTGGGTAGCTCAGTTGGAGCTCAATTGGAGCATGCTCAAGGTCGTGAGTTCAATTCTCAGAACCACCAAAATAAACCCTGGGGGTACCAGAACCTTTAGTTTAGGTGCTTTTCATTCAGTAAAATAGATTTGTGTTGTTCTACAGATTTGTTAACTAGGGACTCAGTGAGGATCACTGCAGACTCTGTTGTAAACTGCTCTCCCCACCCTCTGGAATGTGAAAGATAAAGGACTCACATCATGTCTTTGGATGCAATGAGCTACAGGATGCAGAACCAGGGATGAAGAGCTCTGTCCTGGTGGTGAGGAGCACGGGCTGTGGAGCCAGCAGACCTACCGAAGGGGCAGGAGCCAGGTGCTCAGCCTCTGAGTGTCCACACACCCCCTCTGTGCTAGAGGTAATGACTGTTCCTGCTTCAGTGGATGTCATGAGGGTGACATGAGATGGTACAGGAAAGGTGCTTAGAAGCCAGCCTCAGAGCCTGGCACATGCTCAGCGCCAGAGAATATTAGCTGCTGTCGTTGTCAGTTTCTCTTTACTAACTGGTAGTGATGCTGCCGAACTGTGGCTACTGGGATCATCCTAGACTGCTTTGTGTCTGCTTGTATGAATCATACACGGTCTTATTCAAGATGTCTAATCAAAATCGTCTGCTTGTCTGGAGTCCCTTAGTGGTGACTCCTAATCTTGGTTTATGGGCACACTCCAGGTAGTATGTGATTATTGTACTTCTGTAAAGTGATTTCTAAAGGAAGTTTGAATGACAACCAAATTCTAGATACAGTTTGGGGCCCTCTGTCTTCTCTCTCACTAGAACCTTCTTCTCTAGGTTCTCTTTGCTGTGGACAAGACTCTAATTGGTTTCAATTATCCTCCTCTCTCCTGGCCACTGTCCTCTCTGCTCATGGTGACAGGGACTTGGAGAGGTGGGTTGCCTGAGAAATGGATGAGAGGGAACCTAAAGAGCCCCCTCCATTTACTTGGGCTCCTTCTAAAGTCCCAAGGGTTCCCTCCAGGGTTACGGAGCCTGCTCTGAGTGACTTGCAGGTGGTTCCAGCACCAGGAGGAGGGGACTGCACACACCATGCTCACAGCCACCCAATCTGGGGGACCTCATGGACATTCCAATGCTACCTTTGATCCAAAAGAGAAAGATTTCAATGAGAAGCTGCTCTGCTCCCTGCTCAGAGGTTACCACCAGGGTCCTTCAGCCACCCCAGGACTGGCAGGAACATGGAGTGACAAGGAGCTAACTGAGTGGTACCAGCTGCTGTTGAGACACCACTGGAGCAAGAAATCATGGAGGGTATTGAAGGAGAAGCCTTGCCATTAAAGGATTCTGACGCACAAAGAAACGTTTCTAATCGACCCAGGTTAGCGGGAAAAAAAATAAAATAAAAACCTTGCAAGGGGAAAGTCAGGATGATTAAAACCGTGGGGGGAGATCATATTCTCAAAGGCTTGCAGGTAGTTAATTAGCAAATAAAATATCGTTGTTTTAATGGATTGTGTGGTGTTTCTGGTGTGCCTGTCTGCTTTTTAAATTTTGCAAATAACTCGCTTCCTACGTACACTTGGAATTTTGTACCCTCTCCCAAAGGGGGTTAGCCTCAGGACCCACCATGCCTGGATCTTCACCCAGGAAAGAGTTGACACCCGCCTTGGGTGAGAACGCCTCTCTGCTGGCATTTTAGATGAAGAGACATGGACTGTGTGGCAGCTTCTGCGTAATGTCATTAACCTGCCCCAAGAAGCAGGAGTTTAGCTGGTGGAGAAGCAGCTGATGGGCAGGCCTGGAAGGTGTCACGCGAGCTCAGTGATTAATCTCGGAGACGTGATGGAGGGAACCGTGCACTTCCTTCCAATCCCTTGCAGTTCCCTTTCTAAATATCACCAGTGCGCACAGTTCCTTCCTGCCCAACTGTGACTAATAGTCAACTCAGAAACCTTTCACTGTTGACCTCTCTGGCCTCCAAGGCCCAGCTGGACGCTCTTGGGTGGCCTTGAGAGTGGAGACTCTGAGCCCATGCCTATCCCCACTCCAGCTAGTCTCCTTACAGAGCCACAGTGGCTTCTGATCATCAGATCACGTCACCCTTCTGCCCAGAACACGCCAATGGCTGCCCTTTGCCATCAAAGTGAGAACCTGTGATCCCAGGGACTTCGGAGGCTAAGGCAGGAGGATCGCCAGTTCCAGGCTGGCCTCAGCAACTCACCTGAGACGCTGTCTCAAGACGAAAAGAGCCTCGTATGAAAAAAAAAAAAAAGAAAAGTAGCTCAGAGGTAGAGCGCCCTATGTTCAATCCCAGGACCACAATAAAAAGAAAAAGAAAACGAAAACCAGACCCCGTTGTGGTCTTCCACAGCATGACCACAGCTTCTGTTTCTGATGACTTGGTCCCCTGGGACCCGTGTCCCCAGGCCTGCCCATGCTTGAGTCTCCGCTTCTCCCTCTCTTTGTCCTTCCCTCCTTTCCTTCCTCCCCTCCCATCTTTCTTTCCTGATCAGCTTTTATTGAAGTTTCATTCACATCCCACACAGTTCCCCCTGTGGAGTGTGCAAGGAGTGGGTGTTAGTACATTCACGGTTGAGGGCAACCCGTGTGCCATCATCAATTTGAGAACCTTCCCATCACTCCGAAAAGAAAGTCCATACCCACTGACAGTCACCCTCCATTCACCCTCCAACCCTTCCCAGGGATCTGTTTTCTATCTGTCTGGTTTGCTTATTCTGGATTTCCCTTATACATGGAAACCACACAGTATATGGCCTTTTACGTCTGGCTTCTTTTACTTAGCCTGATGCATTTATGGCTCATTCATGTTATAGCATATATCAGTACTTTATTCCTTTTCGTGACTCGGTAATACTCCATCAAGTGGATACATTACCTGTTTTTTATCCATCTGTTGACAGCTGGGCATTTGGATTGCTTCCACTTTGGGGTTTTTATGAATAATCTTGCTTTGAGCATCTGTGCCTAAATTTTTGAGTAGACCTATGTTTTCCATTCTTCTTGGTAAATATTCAGGAGTAGAATTTCTGGATCATAGGATAATTCTAACATTTCAGGGACTGCTGGATTCTTTTTCAAAGTGGTCGCACCATTTTATGTCTCTACCACATGTGAGGGTTTGGGTTTTCTCTGTATGTTCATTAAAACTCATTATACCTGTCCTTTTGATTAGAGTCATCCTAGTGGGTATGAACTGGCACCTGGTTGCATTTGATTGGAATTTCCCCAAGGTTGCGGCTCTTTTCTTGTGCTCTCTGGGCATTTGGACACCTTATTTGGAGCAGAGTCTATTCAGATCCTTCGCCTATTTTGAAGTTGGGTTGTTTTTCTCTTGTCATCGAGTCACAGGGTTCTTTATATATGTTATAGACCAGACCCTGATCAGATATGTGATTTGCAAGTCTTTTCTTGTGCTCCGTGGGTTGTCTCATTTCCTTGATGGTGTCCATGGAGGTACAAAAGATTTTACTTTTTATGAAGTCCAATTTATTTTTTATTGTGTTGTTTATCTTCCAGGTGTCATATCCCAAGGTCATGAAAATCCACTTCTATCTTTTCTTTTAAGCATTTTTTAGTTTTTGTTCTTACATGGCTTTCAGGTTAATTCTTGAAGAGAGTAGGAGATAGGGGGTCCAACTTCATTGTTTTACACATGAATATCCATTTGTCCCAAATCCATTTGTTGAAAAGACGGTTCTGCCTCCCATTTGATTGCCTTTGTATCCTTCCCCACACTGCTTTTCATTCCTCCAATAGACGAGTGGATTCCTGCCTCAGGACCTTTGCACCAATAGTTTCCTTTATATGGAGCCCTCTTCTTGGCTTGACCCAGTGGGTGGTCAGGATGCCCAGGAGCTCCTCCTCTGGACCAAACCTTACTCTTTCTGCTTTAGGCCTAAGGCCTTCTCCATGAGGCAAAAATTCAAAGAGCCCCCACCCACCTCAGTCCCAAGAACACTATGGGGAAGCTACTCGATTTTCCCGAAATGCTGAGGACAGCCGTTCCTGTGGCCTAGGTGGCACCTGGGAGTTGGGGAAGAGGGCGCCGCGTGGGACACAATCCAACTAGGAGAGTCTCGTTTTTAAGACTCTGAAGCCATTTTGGCTTTTGGTTTTGGGTTTCACAGAATAACTTTGTCTTCGTCCATTTTCTGCTGCCCTAACAGATACCGCAGGTGGCGTAAATCACAAACAAGGGACACTGAGTTGGCTCCTGGTTCTGGGCTTCAGGAAGTCTGAGCCCGAGGGGTTCCCATCATGGGAGGGCGTTCTTGCTGTGGCACAGGGTGAGACAGAGTGAGCCTGCTAGCTGGGGTCTGGCTCCCTCTTTATAAAGCCTCCAGTGCCAACATGGGGACCCCCCCATGACCTCATCTGACCCCGATTACCTTCCCAAGGCCTCCCCTCCAATGACCACCCACCTATGGAACGTGGGGATTAAGCTTCCAACACAAGAACTTTTGGGAGCCATCTCCAGGCCACAGCAGACTCTTTAGAGGAGGTTTTAGAATTATAGGCTGTGACCGTTAGTTGTCATGACATCCGTTAGTGGATTACCACCATCCGTTTTTTAGCTTTATTGAGGTATAATTTACAAATAAAAATGGTACCTACTCAAGGTATATGGTATTCGACAACAGGCAGTTTTTCAATCTAATAGAATACATGGGGATAGGCAATTTCAAATACAGTTAACTATGAACTCTGAAGTCAGACCCATGGAATTTGTATCTGCATAGTACTATCACTTACTAGCTAAGCATCCTTAGGCAAATTACTTAGCTTCTCTGTGCCTCAGTTTCTTTGCCTGAATAATTTATGTACCTCACAGACGCATTGTAAAGATGGAATAAGTCAATAAATTGCTTAAAATAAAATACCTGACAGGTACTATCGTAAATATTTTGTAAAAAATATTGAAAATATTTAGTTATAATTAGTTTTGTGAATCTGAATCACAAAGCATGCTCTACATTGAGTGTTTTTGTATCGGTAGCTATTACCACAATGATGCTGCATAACAAACAATCACAACAGAACATAAAACAATCCAACATGAAGCATTCATTGCTCTCAGTTTGAGGGTGGCTAAGGCAGCTTTACTGATCTAGTCTGGGCTCGCTCAGTCATCTGTGGGTCCACTGGCAATAGACTAATTCAGGCTGGGCTTGGCTGGGCCCCTATGCTTCAAGCTTCCCATGTTGCCAACTGGGGCTGTGGTCTTCTCTGTATGTGTTCTATGTTTGGCTGGGATAAGGGGCAGCAGCTGCCTAGAGTAAACTCTTCTTCTGATAACGTTTTGGTCCTTTTAAGGGCCCAAAGGGCAAACCTGCCCACCTAAGCACATGTGCAGTGTCTCCATCTTCGGGTCTGCTGGCCTCTCTCCCATTAATTAAATGACAAGCTGCAGAGAGCTGTCCTTCCACCATCCCATTGGCCAAACTCAATCTGGCAGAAAATAGTATCTATTGAAAAATAATTTAATAATTCCAAACAGTTGGAGAAGCTCTGCTCCAAAGCATAAGTCACAAACTACGGCCTGTAGGCCAGATCCGACCCACACCTGATTTTGTATGTTTTTTTGCTGGAACAGGACATTGCCCATTTACTTACAGGGGACTGCTTTTGTGACACAATGACAGAGCTGAGAACTTTCAATCAATCATCTGACCTGCAAAGCTAATATATTTTCTACCTACCCCTTTACTAGAAAAGTTTGCCCAACCTCGTTCTTAAGAATGAAAGGTTCAGGAATTAATGAAAATTCAGCATCAAATCAAATAATCATCGAGCTCTGTCTAGGCCCTGGACACTAGTGAGCACAGCTCAGTAGCCTTTGGATTTGATCCAAGGCCCCATGTTCCTCACTTTGGGGACCCGGGCTATGCTGCCTCTCGTTTGCCACAATCCCTTGTGAGCTAGAAGGAGACGCTTCCTGTTCAGAGCTCCACAGACCCACCTTTTTATTCCTGAAGTGTAAGGAGTTCAGTATTGTGAGCTTTGGTTAAAAGACATTAGCTTTACAATAATGATCCTCAGGGTTTTCCAAAAAAATTTTTTTTTAATTATACAATTGTCCAAATAAAACAAACTATTTTGAATCTTTATTGGGCCAAATCCTACCCCCCCAACTCTCGCCCCCCCCCCACTCCCCCTCCCACACACATACCAAACTGAAATTTTAGGTCAAAACCCAATATGGAAAACGGATCTAGTACCAGGGCCAAGGCTGTGGTGGGGGAGGGGAAGAACGCTGGGAGCCACACCCCATTGAGAGGCCTCCCCCAAGTCCCACTCCCAGTTCTCTCAAAAGCCCCAGGAGACCCCAAGACACTAGGGCTCCCTGGAAATTAATGTGGCCATTTTCCCAGGGAACATATTTGGTGTGCAAACAACATTGCTTTGAGGCCATTTTTTTTTTAAGAGCAACACTTGATTTATTGGAGAAACAAATTTTGAATCCCTGTCTTACCTTTAGCTTCTCAGTCACTTTTATAAATTTTGTGCTATTTATAGAGAAAATCTTAAGGATCTGTTTTATGGGGTACTTGGGGGTTTAGTTCCACCCAGATTTAGTTAAACAACTTTAAAGTTTTTAAAAAATATATATACTGATAAATTTAATATATTTCATTTGCTTTTCAAGTCCCTATCAAGTTTAGATCTCAACAATTTCTATCATTAAGGAATCATAGCAGCAATTCCAGAAGGTGTTCCATATTATTATCACCCCCATTTCATGCACAGGGAAACTGAGGTACCAAGAGTAGTTCTCTTGAGGCCATACAGCTAATAATATCAGAACTATGTTTTGAATCCATAAAATTGGGTCCCAGAGTCCAGGTTTGGCTCTTTCTACATTATTGGCTGCCTACAAATTAACTAACTAAAAGGAAAAGTCCTGACTGTATCAGTCATTCTTGTAAAAATTAATTAAATCAAACAGTACAGTGTAACAGGTCTTGTGTGTGCCATAACTGGTTACAAACTTACTTTTATAAAAATGACTGCCTGGTCCCTAATTCTTTCCAAGACTTCACTTTTATTTCCTGAAAGTCAAAGCCACGGGAGAATCAGTGGTCAGGACTGCAGAGCCAAACCCAGCTGGAGCCCCTCCTGCCACAGACCTTGACAACTAACAAAGACATCTGGCTTCATCAGAAGCTGGGGGCTGCTAGGGACAGGTTTTGGGTTGACTAATTTGTCCTTAGGAGACGTGTACTGAAATGTGAATATCACCAAAAGGGAACTAACTAAAAATAAGCAAGCTAGATTTGCTCATAAAAATTCCGATTTTTCTCTTTGATGCCAAAGCTGCTCAGAATAGTTGTTTCCAGTTGCTTGACCGATCATTCCGCCCCATTCCCGTCCCAGCCACACAGTTAACTGACTCAGTTCCCTTCACTTTCTTTTCTTGGCAGAGATCTCCATCTAGTCCCGGGTTTCTCAGTCTCAGCACCATGGACATTTGGGCTGGATACTTCTTCATTTTGAAGAACCATCCTGAGCACTGCAGGGTATTTAATAGTGTCCCTGGCCTCTGTACACTAATGACCCGTAGCACAACTCCGTACTTAGATTGTGACAACAATAACAAAAAAATGTCTTCAGACATTGCTAAATTTAACCCTAATCAAGAACTATTAGAATTGGGGAGAGTGGTGCCCCCAGGTACACTAATTTGAGCCTCATCTGGAATTTCCCGTGATAACCCTGACAGTATAAATTTAAGTCCCTGGAAGAATGGGGTAGGATCTGACAACTGCAAAGGTGAGAAATTAGACACGTTGCCTTTTGTATAGAGTGTGTCATTCAATGGCTAATACCACTTAAAAAAATTGTCACATTTCCAACCTTCTCACCAGTTGCTGTGTAGATTCCCAGAAGATGGTCATTAGATACCAACTATATGACATATAACATGCACAGAATTTTAGAATTTGGAAAATGCCAGGACAGAGAGGAAAAAAGATATAAGAAGGGAGAGAGAGAGAGAGAGAGAGAGAGAGAGAGAGAGAGAGAGAAGAAGAAGAAGAAGAAGAAGAAGAAGAAGGAGGAGGAGGAGGAGGAGGAGGAGGAGGAGGAGGAGGAGGGGAGGAGGAGGAGGAGGAGGAGGAGGAGGAGGAGGAAGGAAGAGAAAGAGGAAAAGAATCAGAGCCCAAACATCAAGCTAGAATCGGACCGTACCAAGCCTTCATCTATGATAGTGATAGGAAACAGAGAGATCGGAGACGTAGGAACATGAGGTTAAGGGAATAAATCTACGAACTGAACCCACAGTGCTGACCTTCACGTGCTTTCTTCTCTAAAAAGCAATTCACCTGCAGCTCTGCCTGGCTTGCGTTGACAGGATATGTTGCATGCCTTAGGAAACCACCTGCTATCTGCAGGAGAAATGCAGGTCTCAAATGCTGATAAGAGGAACCCAAGTGACCCTGAAGGGGGCGATTTTTGTGACCCTTACATAGACCAGATCCCAGAACTCAGGGAGATAAGGATAATTCCCCCTCACCATAAAATCTGTAGGAACAGTTTCCAATTAGAACCAGTAAGCATGGGCCAAAGTGACCTAGCGTTTTCACAGCAGAGGGGACTTCAAAGTCTGATGTCATCCGGCTGTCAGCCAAAAGTCAAGAGACAGACCTGGGCTGAACTCTCTGGAAATTTTTCTGGGATCCCCGCAGTGAAACTCAAGGCCAGGAGGTGTGCACCATCCTCCTCTCTGAGAAGACCTGCTCTCTCCCCTGAGGGTGTCCCCTCTGCCCTGCTCTTCCATCCCTTCTAATAAACTCATGCCCGTTGCTCTGAGCGACAGGTCTGAAATCTTCCTAACGTGATGGCAAGAATCGTGGTCTGAAGGCGGTCCTTCACCCTGCCTCAGTTTCCCAGAAGGCCCTAGCCCTGTCATAATAGGAAAGCAATGTCTTTGTTAAAATTCAAATCTCTACTAGCTACAGGATAAAGTTCACGAACTCCTAACCTGGCCACTGAGGCCCTACTCAACCTGACCCCCAAACCTCCCCCCGCCCATGACTTACAGGAAAGCTTCCCTCTGTTCCATTGGGTCCACTCACATTTCCACAAAGACACCTCGCTACCTACTATTCCTGAACCATAGCCTTGAAGTCCCTCATCAACCCCACCTCGTTGGTTCATTCACACTCCGCACACCCAGGAGCTGGGACCCTACTAGAGAATAATAGCTAGCAGCTGTCTGGCGGTTCCTGGGGAGCAGACACCATTCTAAGCAATCTTTGCTTTGAATGCCAAAGAGGATTTCCTCTTTCCAGGGCTGCCCACTGTGCTGCCCGCTGATGCCCCCATGAAACAGAAGCGGGCCTCCTGGGACCAGCCAGCATCTGTGGCTGGGACCTTGGCTTTGGGCTCCCTTTGCCTCCATGAGCAGAAGGGCAGACTCGCAAGCCCAGCCAGGGGACAGGTGGTGGAAAGGGCCTCTGTGATTCTGCTGAGGGGCCAGGGAGGGCAGGGAGGGGTGCGGGAAGCTGGACCGCTCAGTCGTGGGGTGGGGGAAGGGTTGGTCTCCTCTAGTGACCTTCAGGGTTGGAGAGAGAGGGGAAGAGGAAGCAGATTTTTGCTGCTCTTCGCTCAGGGCTTCCTGAAGGCAGGGCTCCCGTCTGTCCGCTGCTGTTCTTTTGTCTTCCTCTGGGGACATGTTTAGCCCAGGAACTCACGTACCCACACGTGGAGGAGGATCTGAGCTTGGGACACCCGAGACTCTCTTAGTGACTCTGTCCCTAAATTCTGGTCCCTGAAAATGAGACCTTGATTCCTAGCTTTAGGCTTTGACTTCACGGCATCTTCATTTCTCCAGCTTGGAAGCAAGCACCCTCAGAGTTGGGACAAAACCCTTGACCTGTGCGAACTTCTCTGGTTTCTGGCCTCAACAGCAGAATCCACTTTGAATTCAACGTTGCTCTTTTGAACACAGCATGTCTCTTTTCCTTTCTCCTCGTTTCCGGTTTCCTTTTTCTCCATGCCTCCTTAATCGATTCGTTTATCCAAGAGCTGCACTGCTACTTTCAAGAACATTCTCAGGTGGAAACAGCAGCATGAGCACCAGGCCTGGGCCCTCTGGTAGACCCCAGCCAGGTCCCAGGTCTCATCTCAAACCAAGCACCATAACCCTGACCCCCTAGGACCACTGTGTTCCCCTCAGAAGGAGCCTGGTCTGTCTGGGCTGTGTGTGATGAGGCCAGTCCTGACCTGTTGTCTCACTCTGGAAGAACAAGAGCAAGAAGGTTTTTACCTTCAGACTGTCGAGATTTAAGTGATTCAAAACTAGTGTCTCTGGTGAAATTAATATATAACTCAGCTGCTGAATACATTCTTCCTCCCAGATCTCCCTCCCAGGTGGTCTCCCTCAGCACATCCCAGACTCTGAAGAGCAAGAGGCTGAACTAGGAGGTTTGGGATTCAGATTATCCTGCTTTAAACTGCTGACACCATCGCTTGGGTTAGTTACTCAGTTTCCCCGTCTATAAAATGGGGACAATAACAGATGTTCCCAGAGGTTTGCTTGGAGGATTGAATGCATAAAAACAGTGGATGCATAGAGAACTTTTTCATGCATCAGAATTCCTCTCAAGAAGGTAGAGCTGTCTTTGTTGGGAAAATACTGTGCTAAACACCAGAAGTAGAAACCTAGATCCTTTTGGCCGGAGGTGGTTGGGACACTCCCAGCAAGACAAAGGGAGGATTTTGTTTGCAGCTCCAGGGAGGAAGTGGGGGGCCATGGGAGGGCGGAAACCCAGTGCTCCAGATGGGACCCCTCCTTGGGACACCCCCTCCCTTCACCAGAGTCTAGAGTCAGGTTGACCCAATTCATAGGCTATTTCAGTAAGCAATGAGGGAAAGGGAGAAGAGACTGAGTTCCCACTCCAGGGAGCTGTGGGTGTGAAATGGGGTAGCATTTTAGAATGAGAGATGGCAGAGGGAAAGGGCAGCTGAGGGCAGCCAAGTCACTGGCCATCAGTGGCAATGAACCTCGGAACCAGCTTTCTGAGATGTGAGAGATGCCAGCAGGCAATCTGGTTAAACAGGTTAAAAAAAATCCTGTAGATTAGTATTATGATGCCCTGCTTCCTGTTTCTTGGGCCCTTCCTTGAGTTTCTGTTTAACATTTCTTCCTTAGGGAAACTGCCTCTGATTTCCCAAACCTGGGTTAGAGTCGTAAACTCTGAGGCTTCCTGTGCCCTCTCATTGTAGGAGCATGGCCCTGGGTTCTAGTTGCTCTTTTGAGTTTCCCACTAGGCAGTCTGTTCCCCAGACCAGCATGGGATGTTGTATATCACGAGTTTTCAATAAAATACATAATCAGTGAATGACGGTATAGCTGAAAAAAGCAAAGTCTTAGTGATGTATAAAAGCCAGATCCAAATCCTGATCCTGCTACTTAAAAAACTGTGCAATTCTGGGCATACCACTTAACTTCTCTGAGCCTCCCTCAGCTCCATAAATGGGTGTGAGGTGCAGGGTTGGTGTGAGGACTCCAGGGGTGGACTTGTAGAAAATGGCACCTGGCCACTCAGTGCTCAGTAGACGCTGGTCCTCAAATCAATCGGTCTCTTACATTTAATGCATCTCTTGTGTCCCCATCAAGTCAAAGCTTTATAAACCCTTACCTGTGTCCTTACTTACATCACTTACCTCTGATTTATGACACTCTTCCTTTGCCCCAGGCAATGTTCTGAGCTAGGAGTCAGCAAACTGCAGTCCGTGAACCAAATCTAGCCCAGCATCTGTCTTTTGCATGTACTGTCCATGAGCTAAGAAAGGTAGTTATATTTTAGAATGGTTGCAGAAAAGACTAAAATAAGAAAATTTCAAGACACATGAAAAATTACTTGAAATTCAAATTTCAGTGCTCGCCAGTAAAATCTGATTGGCATGTAGCCACATTCATTCTGCTCCCTGCTGTCTGTGGTTGCTTTTTCTTAGTCCATTTGAAGTGCTATAATAAAGTGCCACAAACTAGTTGACTTACAAACAACAGAATTATTTCTTTCAGCTTCGGAGCAGAGAAGTCCAAGGTCAAGGCACCAGTGGATTAAGTGCTGGTGGGGGTTTGAGTGTGTGAATATACAGTACCTCCTCAGGGGATCTTCACATGGTGGAAGGAGCCAGACAGCACTCTGGGTGCCTTTTAAAAGGGCATTAGTGCCATTCATGAGGCTCCACCCATGTGACCTAATCACTTTCCAAAGGTCCTGCCACTCCACACCACCACCTTGGGTTAGGGCTTCACCGTTTTGCAGTGACACAAACATTCTACTTTGGGGCGACAGTGGCAGTATGGATCAGCTGTGACAGAGACCATAGCTCACAAAGCAAAAAAATATTTATGCATCTGGATTTTTATAGAAAAAGTTTGTCACCCCTGTTCTAAGTTACTCCCATGGCTAATCGTGATCAAGTCCTCCTATGTGGCTGCAAGAAGTCAGTGACCATTACTATCCTCAGGTGACAGCTGAGGATCCTGTGTGCACAGAGGTTATGTGACATAGTCAAGGTCCCATAGCTTGTAAATGGCAAAGTCAGGATCAGACCCTTCCTGTCTCTGAGGTGGGAGGTGACTAGACAGGGGCCGGGGACAACTGCAGACACTATGCCACACTGGGAATCTGGCCTGGAAGGTTCCTCATCAGAGGAGTGGCATGATAAAATGAAATCCTAAGTGACCATTTCGTCATTGACTTGCAGGAGAGAGAAGGGGTGAGAGAAGCGGCGTAGAGTGAGGATTAGAAACTTGACTTGTGGAGCTGAGCTCCCTGGGTTTGATGGTAGCCGGCCACTTATCTGTGTGACCTTGGGGAAATTACTTAACTTCTCTCTGCCTCATCTCCTCAACTCTACAAAGGGAGTACCCATAGAATCTAGACTCTCCCTTAAGAGGTTGTTGTAAAGTTTGGAAATGGAGACTCTTGTCTTCTGTATCTGCTGGGGGAGGGGTCCTAAATGCCTGCTACTTTTCTATTACTTATCTCAGTTAGTATGTGCTGTTCCCTCTCTGTTCCAGAGGCCAGGCCACCAGGATACAGAAAGGAAGAAGACAAACTAGCCAGAGCCAATGCCTGCTCAGAGGGAGCACGGGACCCACGGAGGCAGGCAGGAGGGCTCCCTGGTATGAGGCAGGTGTGGGGCAGGGGCCATGGCGGCTGCTGCAGGAGCAGAGAGAGCAAGGGCCAGGGCAGTTTTCCAGGGCCCTGGCACAGGGCTGTGTCTGGGAGACTGTAAAAGTACAAACCTGCCCAAGTACAAGGCCCCTGGGAGAACCTGGGCTGGGGCATAGCTTGGCCACTGCCTCTGGCCGAATCACAACAAATTCACAGTAAGGGTTATTGATGGCAAAAAAAAAAAAAAAAAATGTCATCAAGTTCTAACCTGGAAACTCGACGAATGTGCCGTTGAGGGGCAGCAAGAATCCAGAGCAATTCAGAATGTATCATATTATGTGCCAGCATCTCTGGTTTGTATTTTAAAACTAGTATGCATTCGTTTTTGACTTGTCATTTACAAGTGGGCACGTGTGTATGTGTCTATGAAGCTATGGGTAGAAGAAAGACTGGAAAAGATAAAGGGGTGGCTTCCAACTGGAGTGGTGGAGTGGCAGTGGGACAACTGGGGAGTGGGAGGGAAATCAGAGTCTGTTTATTAGCATCACCTAAATTTTTTGACCCAAATCCCCATACCTGTCCTTCCTCCTCAGGTAAAGTATTTTCAGGCATATACATTATTTTAAAAGCTCCCCAAGTCACTCTGAGATGGGCTCTTCCCTTCCAGCTCTATCCAGTGTCTGATTGATAACCATTCATATGCACCAAGTGTTAACAGCAGTGAAGTCTGAGTATTGGGATTATTTTTAGTTTTTTCTTTTTGCTGGTGTTATTGAAATTCCACCAGGAACATGTAAACACTGTAAGAATTGTGTTGATTCTGGAAACCAACCACCTGAGTCTTAAACCTAATGGTAGCAGGTCACTGGCTGAGCTCAGTGTTGTCCTCTTTAAAAGGAGAAAAATGAGAGTAGCCATCTCTCTAATTGGGTTGTGGTGAGAAGGAAATGGCTTGAGAAATTTCTTCCAACTGTGCCTGGTACATTTGATATTCAGTATGAGTTTGGTGTTCAGTATGTGCCCGTTATTATTAAAATATAAGGAAAATTAACAATGCATTTATAATTATAAGCAATTTTTGAAATCAAGAAAAGTTAAAGAAGGAAAGAAATGGGATCCATGACCTTAGCCTGGGTTTGGGTCTTATCTGAGCTGAATGGCCAGCCTGGGCCCTATTCTCACCCACAAAGTGGTAAATAGTGGACTTTATCTGAGTCTATTGTGGGGATCAGAAGGGAATACAACGAAATGGGAATTTACAAAAAAGTAAAAATAAAAAGTGAGAAAGGCTGAATATTATAGGGAGGAGGTTGTGCAGCATTAAAAACTAAAAGCCACATCAGCTCCTGCTGCGAAGGCTGGTGGCACAGGAAGGGGATGGCTGGGCTTCCCCTTCCGTCCCTCTGGATCCAGCCCAGGGACTCCACCCTGGCTGGGGAGAGAGGACTGAGTCTCACTGAACCCTAACTGTTCCTTTTCCTGTCAGACATTGAATGGCATTCTGCTTTGTACATGCATTTCTCCTCCTTTGTGCAAACTCATGTTTGGAATCTCGGTAATGCTGCTTATCAGCGAGTTTCAGGCAACCTAGGAACTAATAGTCACTGAACGCTTACCAGGTGCCTGTGATAGACTAAATGTTAGTGCCCTGCCCCATCCCCAATCCCTGAAAAAATTCACAGCCTAAACCTAATCCCCAATGTAAGGAACCTGGAGAAGGGCCCTTGGGAAGTGATTAGGTCATGAGGATGGAGCCCTCATGAATGAGGTTAGTGCCCTTATCAAGGGGCTCCAGGGATGTCTGCTTTCCACCATGTGAGTAGACAAGGAGAAGATGGCCATCTGCACCAGGAAGCTGGCCCTCACCAGACACTGGATCTGTTTAGGGCCTTGATCTTAGATTTCCAGCCTCCACAATTGTGAGAAATAAATTTTGGTCGTTTAAGCCACTCAATAGATAGTATTTTGTTATAGTAGTCCAAATGAAGTGCCAGGCATTGTTCTAAGATGACATGTGATTAGAGTTGCTTATCCTCCAAGCAACTCTAAGATCAATACCTTTGTATTATTTTCACTTGAGAGAGGAGGAAAGAGGCACAGAGAGGCTAAGTAATTTGTGCTGTCTGCAGTGGTGGATCTGACCTGAGACTCAAACTCCAGGGAGAAGGGGCTCCAGAAAGCTCCCCAAACAGCAATCCCCCAACATCTTGGGACCACCTAGGCAGAGGATTTCCTAACACTGGGGGGGCAGAGCCTGTCTCTGGCAGCTGACCTCAGCCCCCAGACCCACATCTAGTTTTACCAGCTCTGGCAGAGGCAGAAACCCGGTGGTCGGATTTCACAAAGTGTCCTTGTTCACCATGAATCTTAACTGTCTTGTAAGGAGCACAGAGTGGTGCAGAACTTTCAGTTGGTCTTCATGGAGACTCTGCTTTCAGAGTCAGTTTCTTCTCCATGCTTCTGGCAATGGGTCCTCCTGTCAGAGTCCAGGAGCAACTTGCCAATGGCCCTCTGCTACAGGAAGAGCTCCAGGCCCCCTCTGCTGGGGAAGCAGCCGAGATGGTCTGGTGCCAGGTGATGTGCTCCGGCTCTGACAGTTCCTGGAATCCATTCCTCCAGGATTTTGGACAGCGTATGCTCTGAAGGTGGCCTTTCCTCCCAGAGTGTGATGTCACCCTCCAGTCCTCAGCCCTAAATGGTTTACAGATTTTCTGGGGTGACTGTTTCCTGTGTTCTAAGATTCCAGGGGGTGAGAGCAGCGTTCTGCCTGAGAACTGTGGACAACATTCGCATGAAAGTTGCTTTTACTCGTCAGCATGTGCTTGGTGGCAAGTAACAGAAAACCCTCCAAATGGCAGAAATAATGTAGAAATGCACTGACTCATGGGATGGAACTTTCTCTGGATGATTTCAGCTGGATGTAGTGACTCAAACATGTCACAAAAGACCTGGCTTTCTTTTCACCTCCTTTCTCTCTTTCCAAGATGTCAAGTTTACCCTGAGGCTAGCTCTCCCCCACAGGGTGCTATTGGAGGGCTCAGGGAGTATATTCCCATGTTCATCTCTAGCAGAAGTATCTCTCCTAAATTATTAAATGCAAGCCCTGGGCCTCCGGTTGACTCATCTAAGGTCATAGGTCCACTCCTGAACCAATCACTGAGACTGTGAGCAATAAACAGAACATCATTGATTTAAGTCCATCAAAACCTACCCCTGGATCTGGAAATGAGACACTCTGTCTAATCCAGCACCTTGTTCCTTTGCTTTCTAACAGGGAATCTTCTGAAGTCATAAAAATACCAAATATGTTTCCATGAAACCATAAGTAAATAGCAACTGCATTCTCCCAATCACTCAAATAAAAAATCCTTTTTTGATATTGATAGACTTTAGTCTTATTCATTTATTTATTTATATACAGTGCTGAGAATCGAACACAGTGCCTCACACACGCTAGACAAGTGCTCTTCCACTGAGCCACAACCCAGCTGCTCAAGTAGAAATCTTGAAATCATTCTTGATGCCTTCATTCAACCATTATGCAATTTTCCTCCTTCTCCCTTTGTAGCCAATCTATTGTGAAAACCTATTAGCTCTACCATAAAATATATCTATATCTGACCCCTTCTCACTTGGCCATGGGTCACCCTGGTCCAAGTTACCATCAACGTCCATCAGAATATTGCAATAGTCTTCTATCTGGTCTCCTTATTTGCTCCCCTGTTGTCTTCTAGGTACACTGAAACCAGAGTAATTATTTTAAATAGTAAGCCTTATTGTGTCACTCCTTAGCTCAAAAGCCCCCAGTGGCTCCCATATCACTCCAAAGAAAAGGCAGAAGATGTAACAAGAATTGACAGACCCTACACGCTCTAGCCTCTCGCCTTCCGCCTCACCTTCTACTGATCTCCCCTCACTCACTCTGCTTCAGCCAGGTTGGCCCCTTGCTGTGTCCCCCAAATATCAAGAATGCCCCTGCCTTGGGCCTTGTGTTTGCTCTCCTTTGCCCTGGCCCACCCTCCTTCCTGGTACCTGTTTGGCTCATTCCCTCTGTTCAGGGTGATGCTACCAGAAAGACCCACCCCACCCCCATGCCCACCTGTGTGATAACACCCAGGCAAGCTTTAACCGCTCACCTTGCTTTGTTTTTCTCAGCACTACCTAAGATAGTTAAGCATTTGTTTGCAGGTCAATAATATGTGAAAATACCCAATTGCATTGCTTTATCATTGCCTGGTCTCATTGATCATTTGATAGATATTTATTGGGTTCTTACTATATACCAACCATTATGCAATTTTCCAATATATATGGTAATCATTGTAAGGTTCAAAGTGCTTCTATCAATCAAGATAGACTAGGGTAGCTGTGGTCACATGTTCCCCAGGAGAAGAGAAAAACAGATGCTCATAAACCTTAATAATGCCTGCTGCAGTTCCTGCTCCAAAGTTCTTACCACCCTACTGGAATAATCTGAAGTACGTAAAAAGCTATAGTAAGAAAAATGTTCCCTGGTGTCTTGTTCATTGCTTGGATAGGTTGAAAGAATCTTAACAATGTGCTGACTAGTGAGAAAATGGGAAATGGAATTATAGTTTATCCATACATATTATGGTATGTCATAAAAATGATAATGAAAAATGAATGTTTTTATCTGTATCTATCTGGAAAATAATATATAAAATGGTAAGTAAAAAATTAGGGACTAAATGAAATGGATACTATGATCATGACAACATAAAAATATGCCTAACTAAAAAAAAGATATGAAGGAAATACATTCACATATCTTCAACAGATACCTTCTAAGGTGCGAGACTCTGCACGTTCAGAGATAAAACACATTGCCTTTGTCCTGATAATCTTATAAGAATATTGATAATGAGCTAAAAAAAAGACTCCTGCCTAAATTCAGCTGAGTTATTGTCATAATTTTATGTTCACACTTAAGGGTGGACTTCCATTCCGTTTTAACTGGAAACACCCACAGAGTGAGAAACGGTGAATTGCCCTTCCTTCCACACATAGTTATCAAACATATTCCAACTGGGTCATGAAGAGGATCAAGGCCCCATACCCTGCTTGTGGGCCTCAGCTTCTGGAACTCTCTTATGCAGTATTCCACATCACACCTGTAAGAGTTCCTGGTACTAAAATAGTGCCTGGCCCATGGTTGGTGCCCAATAAGTTCAAGTATTTTCCAAAATCTACTCTGTCTACAGGCTTCCCATCTCTGTGAGTGACATCTACATCCTACATCCTGCATTGTTCAGATCAATCTTGGTCTCTCTCTCTCTCTCTCTCTCTCTCTCTCTCTCTCTCTCTCTCTCTCTTTCTCTCTCACACATACACACACACACACACACACACACACACACACACACACACAATAAACCAATCCTTTAGAAAATCCTTAATGTCTCACTTTCAAAATAGATTACAGAATGGAGCCACTTCACACCCTCAATACTGCCACCCTGGTCCACCCCACCTTCATCTTTTGCCCTGTGAGTTCAGTAACCTCCTAACTGGTCTGTCGGCATGGAATCCCCTGCCCCTGGAGTGTGTTCTCCATACAGTCCTCTGAACAAAGCTCTCGGGTCAGAGAGTCAAATCAACAGTCCTTACAAGGATCTTTGTGGCCTCTGTCCAGAGCTGTCTGCACTGTTGGACTCAAGTCCCCCCTGGTCATAGCAATTCGGCACAACACTTGCTTTGCAATTAGAAATGGAATTCAGAGATAATACGACCTGTCCTACACACAGTGTTTGAAAGCAAGAATCATATAATGCTTGATCCAAAATAGAAAGCAGAACTAAAAGGACATTCAGCATAAAATGTTTGTTTGAATATGAAAATACCCCAGGGGCTGGAGACGTAGCTTAGTGGAAGAGCATGTGTTTAGCACGGGCAAGGCCTGGGTTCAATTCCCAGCACCCCAAAAAGAAAAAAAAAGTAAATATTTAAGATTAACTCTACCAGATAACAAAAAAATTATCTCCATGAATTACAGAAACACCTGCTACCAAGGGGACAGTGCCCCATTGAAAACCACTGACCTCTACCTTCTGGGCTGGCTTCCTCTCTCTGACCTCATAGGGACCTTCTTGCACCTAGGCTGCTCCAGCCACTCCTGGCTTCCCTGCTGTTTCGGGTCCAAGCAGAGGATGGCCCTGCCTGCATCTTTGCAATGGCACCCTGAGCTCCGGGAGCCATGTGACCCATTCCTTTGCTCCCTCAGGGTTTGCTCAAATGCTCCCTTCTCAGAGACGCAGTGTCCCTGACCACCCTCTTTAAAATAGCAACCTCCCCTCTCCCCAGACAGCACCCTCTGCTGCCTTCCCTGCTTAGCTCTCTCTATATATCACTTATCTGACATACCAGGTATTTTATTTACATGATCTTGTCTGTGTCTGCTCCATGAAGTCACAGATTTTTCCTGTTTGTCTTTTACTGTATCCCTATTATATAAATGGATGCCTGGTACCAAATGGTTGTTCAATAAATATTTGTTGAGTGAATGAAAACAGAGCAGGGCTATGGGTTGAGCAGTGGAATGAATGAATAGCTACAGACATCTTGCAATCGTGGCATTAAAAGTGCTCCTCAACTTACATTGGAGTTTATGTTCCAATAAACACCTCATAAGTTGAACATATCATGAAGTTGAAAATGCATTTAACCCTATGGAGACCACTGGGCTAGACAGCCACAGAGGACTCCCTGGTCTCTGGCTCTGCTTTCTTGATGCTGGGTATGCTCACCAAGGAGGCTATCAGAGGTTCACCAAAGCCTGTTTCCTCTTCCCACTGAGCACGTGACTAGGTGACATCCCTCAGCCTCCTTTGCACTAGGGGACACTCATGGTGGAACTCTGGCTGGTGGAAGGTGAAGGGAACTAATGTCCACCACTTCCAGGCCTGGACAATGGAAACCTCCCACAGATGATCCTCCTCTAGCCTGAATCATCATGTGGGAAATGTCTACATGGGATCAACTGTGAGGAGAAATAACTTTTATTGGGTTAAATTATGGAGATGTCTTGGTTTGTTATTGGGTCTGACGTTCCGCCAACCAATACAAAGATTGGTACCCAGAAGTGAAGTGTTTCCATAGCAAGAATCCTAAACTAAAATGGCATTGGCTTAGTAGTTGCATGGTGACTTGTGAGGAAAATAATATAAGAAACTAGATAGAAGAAAACACCATTTTTCTCTTATCAAAAGGATAAAACTCAGTGGAGCAAACTACAGGGTATTATGAGAAAGTTGTTTTTGTTTTTGTTTTTAAAGGACACTTTTATACACTGCTGAAAGGAATGTAAATCAGCCCAAAGCTTCTAGAGCTTTCATAGCTTTATTCAGCAAATGAATCTGAACCGTACACGGCTTTGACACATTTCTTCATCTAAGAATTTTACATAGAAATGATCATGGAGATGAGAAAACTTAAGTTAGGAAGAGGGTCACTGCAGTGTTCTTTAACATTGTGAACATTTGGGGAATAAGCTACATGTCCAGTGATAGGAAATTAGTTAAATAAATGAAGTGATGCCATTTTATAGGTTAATAGGCAACCACTCAAAATAATGTCATCAAAGCGTATCTAATGACCAGAAAAGTGTTCCTCTTGCCTGAGCATTAGAATCCCCCAAAGAAACTCATCTGTTGAAGCCCTGATCCCCAATGTGATGGTTTGGGAGGTAGTTAAGGCATGAGGGTAGAGTTGTCATAGTGAGATTCATGCACTCACAGAGACTTGAGAAAGGTTCTCTCTCCACCACGTGAAGACACCGCAAGGCAGCCATTTGCAAACCAGGAAGAGGCCCTCCTAAGGAACTAAATCTGCTGACACCTTGATCTTGGACTTCCTAGCCTGCAGAACAGTGAGGAAAAAGTTTGTCACTTAAGTCACCCAGTTTACAGTATTTTGTTACAACAATCTGAGTCAACTAACAGAAATTGGTACTGAGAAATGGGGCACGCTATAACAGGCATCTTAAAATGAGGAACTGGCTTTGGAACTGGGTGATGGGTATGGGGCTAGAAGAGTTTTAAAGTATGTGTTAGAAGCGGGGATTATAAACAAGGGACTTTTGAAGGCCATTCTAGTGAGGGCTCAGAAGGAAAAGGAGAGAGTTAAGGAGAAAGCCTGCATCTTCTTAGAGAACTCAAAAACAATCCTGAAGAGGAGGATGGTAGAAATACAGATAATACAGGCCATTCTCATGATATCTCAGATGCAAATAAGGAACATGTTTTGGAAACTAAAGGAAAGGTGATCCTTGTTATAAAGTGTCAAGAAACTGGGCTGAGCTGTGTTCAGATTTTCCAGTGTTTTGGGAAGGTAGACCTTGCAAGGGTCTGGATACTTAGCTGAGGAGATTTCTATGCAGAATATTGAAGGAATGGCTTGGTTCCTCTTGACGCTGATAGCAAAATCTGAGAAAGGAGAAATGAATCGAAGAAAGGATTTTGAGCAAAGAGGATTCAGAGTTTAAAGATTTGGGAAATTTTCAGTATCCCTATGTTACAAAATAAGAGAAAGTATATTTGGAAGAGAACCCTGGGTGTATGATGGATGGACCCTTTGATGGGAGGAGTGGACGCCTTACAAGGACACTAATCCCTGATCCCCAATGTGATGGCTTTTGGAGGTAGTTAGGTCATGAGGGTGGAACAGTTCACTTGTGTGAACCACAGGGCAATCGGCCAATGCAGCAGGAATAGCGCCACAGAGATAGGTTGGCATGAAGGAAGGGCGTCCAGTTTCTTGGATAGTTACAAAAGGGGGCCATGGAAGTAGTTGGCTGCAAATACATACTATTCTTCAAAACAAGGAGGAGGACTGATCCAGAGGTGACTCAGAGATCATCAGAGATGCCCCTTTACTTTCACAAAATGGGGTGGGACCATCACCTCACTTTCAACAAGCCAGATGGTCCCTACCCAAAGCTATGAGTACAGGGACACTTGGAGCCAGGATGTCACTCACAGGCAGCAGAGCCCAGTGGGGAAAAGACCACCAACTTCAGTGAGTCTGGAAGGCCAGACCTCAGCCTCAGTATATCCAGAAAGAGGGACCTCCACTCCAGTGGGTCCAAAAGGTAGACCAGAGAGCCAAAGATTATTCTTGAACCTCAGGATCTTTTGGAATTTGCTTTGCCAGATTTTGGACTTGTTAAAACCCACCACCCTTTCTTTGGTCCCACATCTCCCTTTTGGAATGGGGGGGTGTGTCCTATGCCTGACCACCATTTTATTTTAGAAGCACATAACCTGTTTGGCCTCACAGGTTCACAACTGGAGAGAAACTATCCTTGGCGTGAATCATACCTCAGGTCTCACCCATATCTGATTTAGAGGTTATTTGGATGAAACTTTGGACCTCATATATTAGAGCTGACCAGGTGGGTCAAGAATTTGGTGGCTGTTGGGACGGAATGAGTGGATTTTGCATGAGAAGAACGTGAATATGAAGGGTCTGGGGACTGAACGCGTCCTACCAGACCCATGTGTTGAAGCCCAAATCCTCAACAGAGTAGATTTGGGAAGGTAATTTGTTCGTGGTAGTGGGGCCCTCATGAAGGGGATTAGTGTCCTTGTAAGAAGAGACATAGAGAGATGATCTCTTACTGCAAGAGGGGTCCATCTGCAAACCAAGAAAATGTCTCTGGGCAGAAATTGAATCAACAGCACTTTGACCTTGGATTTCCTGGGCTCTAAAATTGTGAGAAATAAATGACTTGTTGTTTATGGTATTTGTTTTAGCAGCCTGAGCTGACTAAGACAGATGGTTATAATTAACCATCTTATAATTAAGAAATAAGAGTACAAAGAATATACAGAGTGGCATCGAATTTTAAGTGTGGCTCAGTGTAGGGAGCTGCTCTGGACAGGAGTCTTGTGCACAACTTTAAGTCCTGAGAAAAGAGATACTGAACTGGTATTGCACCCATTGCAATGCATTTGGACTTGGCCTTCGCTCGGATAAGAAAGGTGCTGGTCCAGAAGTGGGCGTCACTAGATGGGGTTGAATTAAGCCCACTTTTTTGTTGTAACCCTACCCCTTGCTTCATTTGAATGGTTTCTCCCCAATAAAAGGGTACAGAACATGCTCCTTGCTGTTTCTTGCCTACCTTGCCCCTTTGTGGGAGCTGTGGCTGAGGAGCAGTCACTGAACCCAAAGAAACAGGTAGTTTCTGTGTCTGTGTCTTTATTTAGTCATCCCAAATTCACTTGGAGTGACTCTGATTGATTAGCTCAGTGTGTGTGCATGTGCTTACACCTATCCATCCATTTGATATCCATATTCAGGAAGATGTTTTCCCCAAGGATAACTGTTTATCTTTGGGTTTGAGGATTAAGTTTATTGATATTATCTTGTTTAATGTTTACAAGAACCCCATGAATTTGTATCTATTTTCTCTTCTTTAGCTGTTGAAGAAAGCAAAACTCAGACAGGTTTAGAAACCTGCCCAAGAGCACACAGCAAATAAGAGACAGAACTCAGCTCAAAATGTTTGGCTCTAAAATCTTCATTGTGCTTTTTTTAAGAACACCATGCTGAGTTATCCACGATGCTAAATTCATCCAACATAAAAGAGAATACAGATGCTCCTTAATAGAGTTACACCCCAATAAAAACATCATAAGTGGAAAATGTTATAAGTTGAAAATGCATTTAATGTACCCTACCTGCTGAACATCATAGCTTAGCAACATGGTACACTGTAAGTACAGACTGTTTACCCTCGTAATTGCATGGCTGACCGTGAGCCATGGCTCACTGTGCTGCCCAGTGCCACAAGAGAGTTTCATGCAGCATGTCACTAACCTGGGGAAAGACCAAAATTCAAAGTTCAAAGTACATCTACACTTCATATGAAATTAGATCCTTCCTGCATTTTCAAGATTAAAATAGGGCTGGGGTTGTGGCTTAGTGGTAGAGCACTTGACTAGCCCTGGGTTTGATTCTCAGCACCACATAAAAATAAATAAATAAATTAGTTATTGTGTCCAACTACAACTAAAACTATTGTTTAAAAATATTAAAATAATCTTTCTATAGTGAAAAGATTGAGATTGTGAATGAAAAAAAAAATTTTTTTATTTTTAAAAGTCCTTAGGATAACTAAAAGTGGATTATCTGATGTCAGTTCTCTCTTTTATTTTAATTGCCCTGGTTCTGAAATCCTAAAGCAGAGCAGCCATGGTAGGTTGGGGGAGGGGCATCAGTGACCCTCATGGAATATCTATAAAACTATGATTATGTGACTGTATGCTCTTTTGCAGGGGAGAGGTGACACAGCTTCCTGGCCAATTTCAAAGTCACCCTGATTGAAGGAATTTAGAGCCCCTCTTAGGATCCCCTACACACCTCCAACTGAGTGAAGGATCCCAACTCCTCTCCCTTTTCTGAGACCATCTGTAATGATTAACTTTATGTGTCGACCCACTGGACCTTGGGGTGCTCAGGCGCATGGTTGGATTTTATCCCGTGTATGTCTTTGAAGGCGGTTCTGGATGAGATTAACATTTGAATGGGTCGACTGAATAAAACAGTCCCGTTGGTGGGCCTCGCCCAAAGAGTTGAAGACAGAAAGAGAAACAAAAAAGGCTAAGGAGGGACTCCTCCTGCCTGGCTGCTTGCGCTGGACACCCATCTTTTCCTGTCCTCAGTCTGGAACTGACATCATGGCCTCCCTGGTTCTCAGGCCTTCCGACTCACACTGAAATGACTTCTCCGCCTCCCTAATTGTATGAGTGAGCCAATTTCCTATAATAAATTTATACCTATAGCTGTTGGCCTGTTATCTCTCTCTCTTTATTATCTACCTGTCTATCTCACTGGTCTGTTTTTATGGAGAATCCTGACTAAAACACTACCCTTTATTTTTTATTTCAAGATCATTAATTTAACGACAGCTACCAGGTCCCTTTTGCCACATAAAGTAACACTTACAGGTGTTGGGAATTCGAAGGAAATATGCTGGAGGCCTTTATCCTAACAACGAGACGCTGACCTCAGGTTTAGACTACTTTGTTAAGTAAAGGCATTTTTGAAGATTGCCAGATGCCGGCTACGTGGGAAGTCATCGGCAGGCCTTAGACAGAGGGAGACGTGGATCAAGGGCTGCACTGGTTTCTGAGGTTCCCCTGTGAGAAGGCCATCGAGAGATGCCATCCTGCGAATTTCAGCCTCAAGGTGCCTTGGCCTGGCCCTCCACACGTATCAACAGTGGCCCTGGATATAGTCTTGCCTATGCTTTTAAAACCTTTCATAATGGAAATCTCCAGCAAATTCAAGAGTAAAAAAGCATAGTGGAGCTCCATGGGCCTTTCCTCAGCTTCAACCATTCCCAAGGCATGGCCAATCCTGTTCGAGTCTCCTTTCTCCATTTGCCCTCCACTGGATTATTTGAAGCAAATCCCAGACATCATCATTTCAACCATAAATAAAAACTTTACCCTTGATGTTTGCAGAGAGGTTGGTGGGTGATGGTGGGGAGAGGGACCCACTGGAGGTAGGGAGGTCAGTCATGTGGCTTGGAGTAGGACAGTGGAAGAGATATGGGTATACTAGGGCTATCTTACAGACCCACAGGTGACAATGACAGCCAGTGGAGTGTGTGAGGGTCATGGGGGAAAGAAAGCAGTCAAGGAGGGCTCCTAGGGTATGGCCAAGAACCCTGTGTGTCCACTAAATCCCATTCTCTTCTCTCGCTGACCACACAAGACTACCTTCCCCAACCCCCTGCATTAGGTAGGGCTGGATGACTAAAGCCAGGCCTGTGAGATCCTCCGTGTGCCTTCTCCTCTTCTCTCCACTGGTCAGGTACAGGGGTCCAGGCCTTGAAGAGGAGACCTTGAAGAATGCTTCTGTACTAAGGATGTTTATTAAATTTCTCATGCACGGGCTGGGGGTGTAGCTCAGTAATAGAGCGCTTGCCTAGCATATGGGAGGCACTGGGTCCCTTCCTCAGCACTACATAAAAATAAATAAATAAAATAAAGGTATTGTATCTATAACAACAACAAAATTTCTTAAAATTCTCATTCCCTGTGGCCTGAAACTTTTGTAAACTACAATAAAAATAAATTACTGGGGGCTGGAGATGTGACTCAGCGGTAGCGCGCTCGCCTGGCATGCGTGCGGCCTGGGTTCGATCCTCAGCACCACATACCAACAAAGATGTTGTGTCCGCCGAGAACTAAAAAATAAATACTAAAAAAAAATAATAATAAAAAATAAAAAAAATTAAAAAAAAATAAATTACTGGGAAATTTAAATTTTTAAAGAATTCAATAAGCCCAATTCTGTTTTTTTATTAATCAGAGTCGATGGATCTAAAATTATTTAATCAAATCGCTATAAAAGTCTTAAAATACTCTCGATTCTATGACTGTGTTATTATGAACTAGAAGCCAAGAGCTCATGAACCAGAATTGGGGACCACAGTTTGAGTAACACTAGTCTAGGGTGGCAGAACCTGGGTAACTGAATGGCCTTCACTGACCCCCACAGGAAGGGGCAGTTATTCTTACCTCGGTGGTTCCAAGCCAGTGATTTGATATTAAATGGTATTAAACAAGGGCAGGGACCTCTTGTGCAGAGCGAAGGATCCTATGCAGCACGAGAGCCATTTCTTTGCTAATGTTGTCAACCTCCATGACACTAAGATGCGGGCTCTTGAGGAAAGCCCAGTATTCCATTTCTGCAGACCATCCTGACCACAAACATGGAACTTGTGCACCTTGTCCTGGACACTCCTCCATGAGTGTTGGCTACAGGCCCTGCCTCTCACTTCCCCCAGAAGCTCATGTTCAACACACAGTAACCTCGGAGGAAAGTCCTGCTGTACGTTCCAGCGGCTTCCCTCAAGCTCTTCATGTTCCTCCTATCGAGAGCTATCAGGGGATGGGTAGCAAAAGAAATTATGTTGAATCTTTTGATTGTTATTATTTAAAAAAAATAAATAAAGAGTGTAAAATAAGACCCCATTAAGGAACCTCTGGGACAGTCAGCACCAGAGTGAAATTCTCTGTTCTTCAAAGGTGAGTCCTTGAGCTGCTATCCATTCATTCACCAGTGTTGCCTGAGTTCCTGCTATGGGCCACGTACTGGGTTAGATGCTGAGGAGACAGCAGTGGACAAAATAGACACCATTCTTACTCTTAGTGATTTCCCAGGGCGGCCATGATAAAGCAGTCACACCCAGAAGACAATGGCAGATTGCATGGATGAGAGTGTCTGTGTGAGCTTCACATCACGGTGACAAAATGCCCAAGATGAACAACTATACAAGAAGGAAAGACTTATCTTGGCCCATGGTCTCAGAGGTGTCAGTTCATGGCCACTTGTCCACACTGCCTTGGGCCTGTGGTGAGGCAGTAAACACAGCAGGAGTGCATGGCAGGGGAGACCTGTTCCTGGGAGCAAAGACACAGAGAAGGGTCCAGAGGTCGCACTGTCCCCTTGAAGGGCATGCCCCCAGGAACAAACTTCCTCCAACTAGGCTTCTGCTTCTAAAGGTCCTACCACCTCCCTATAGCACCAGAGGCTGGTGACCAAGCCTTTAACCTATCAGCCTTGGGGAACAATTCAGATCCAACCTATAGTATGGCCTCATAATATTATAATGGAGGTAAAAAAAAAAATCCCTATTGCCTTGCGAGGTCATAGCCACTGTAAAGTCATGGCCCAGAGTATCACCTACGTGTTTGTGGCGATGCTGTGGTGGGAAAACTCGCTGAGCTGCCAATCATATTAAAGCACAGCACACATAATTTTGTAGAGTATCTAATATTTGACAATGATAGTGAAGGGCTATGTGACTGATTTATATATTAATTTTATGGTACTTTGTATTGCTATTTTAGAGTGTATTCCTTCTGCTGATATATATATATATATATATATATATATATATGAAAAATTCCTGTACCGCAGTATGCTGTGTTACAGCCCCATACATCTTGTGTTTACTGCCTCTCTGGGTCTTGTCGGATGATTGACCAGAACCTTCTGGGTGCATGTAAGTGCAGTCTGTGATGTTCACACCACAATCAAATCACCTAATGATGCATTTCTCAGACTGTTTCCTCAATGTTTAGTGACACATGACTGTACCACAAACAGGGTGGCTCAAGCAACAAAGATCAATGATCTCACAGTTCTAGAAGCCAGAGAGATGAAATGTAGGCAGCACTGTGCTTCCTCTGAAAGCTGTAAGGGAATCCCCCTGGCTTCTTCCCAATGTCTGGTGGCCTTCTTTGGCTGGAAGTCACATACCTCCAATTTCCACCTTTCTCACCATGAGGCGTTCTGCCCCTGCATCTGCATCTGCATGTGACCATCTTCTTATAAAGACACCAGTTATCTCCGTTTAGAGCTGTGTTCGTCAGCTCTCCGTCACTGTGACAAAATACCTGAGATAAACAACTCAAAGGAGGAAAGGTTTATTTTAGTTCGTAGTTTGAGAGGTTTCTGTCTATGATCACCTGGCTCTGTTGTCTCTGGCCTGTGGTGAAGCTGTCCATCTTCGCAGAAGGGCATGACAGAGGAAAGCTGCTCACCTCTTGCAGCTAAGAAGGAAAATGAGTGTGGGACAACATAGACCCTTCAGGGACACATCCCTAGTAACCTACCTCCTCCAACTAGGCCCCTCCATTCTGAAGTTTATACCACCTCCCAAGAGTGCCACTCGCTGGGGAACAAGCCTTCAATGAATGAGCCTTTGGAGGACATTCCAGATCCAAACTATAACAGGGACTCACCTACTCCAGCAGGGCCTCATCTTGACTAATGATGTCTGCCGTGGCTCTATTTCCAAATAAGGTCACACTCAAGTCCTCAGTTGGACTTTAATATAACTTGGGTTTGTTTGTTTGTTTGTTTGGTGGGCACAGTTCTGCTCTTGTGGAGCTTAGAGTAGGAAAAAGCCACATATTAAATGTATCATCACATAAAGTTGAGAAAGCCATTTGTAGTAAATGCTCTAATGGTAACAGCAACAATGTGAAATAATCACAGAATCAAGACAGACCGGTGGTAGACAGGTGGTGGACCAGTGGTCTGGAAAAGCGTCTGAGGAAGTGACATTGAACTGTGCAGCCTGGAGCACTCCTGGGGCTGGGGCTGACACCTCAGGGAGCCCAGGCTGAGGAGACACTTGACAGTAGCTGATAAAAATCTCTCCACTCAGGGCAGCCCGAGAAAACCTGAGAAGGAGTAGAGTCTCCCTTAGGTCACGTCAGTCACCTGAATGCCCCCAGACAGTGGCGTGTGGGTGGAAAAGCCATCCACTCCACGGGGTCTACCCGAGAAGGGGGGCTGTGAATGATTGCTGGGTTCCCTACTATCTAAGTGGTTGTTTTGTTTAGTCTTTTCAAGGTCCAGGCTGAGGGAAGCCACATTTCATTGGTATTCTTATTCCTTTGGGATCCGGAGAAGGCTGCCAGGTCTGGGGAGGCAGATGTGATAGAGTCACTTCCAGTTTGAAATGTGTGAGAAGAAGGTGGTGCATTTCCAAGATTTCTGAATTAGTCAAAATTGATCTGAGCGGGCCACTCAGTTGGGGGCTGTTGGGATGGTGGTGAGTCTTCCTTCGTGGCCCTGGTTAGTGAGCAAACCTCTAGAAGTAGGCTTTGGCATCCACCTACTCCTTCCCCGCAAAGGCTCCCAGACTCAGCTATTCTAAGTGGATTTAAGACTTTCTAAAGCTGTAGACAAAGGATTGGGTGTTAGCTCCTGGTCAAGTTCAGCTACCCCGACGGCAAGAGGGTTGCGGTGTGAGACCTGGGTTTTCAGCCCAAGCGGGAGAGAGGTGGGCTGGTTGCCCCTGGGAAGGCAGTGCTGGGGCTGGGTGTGGAGGGAAGTGACCCTCCCTGGTCAGGACAATGGGTCCCACCCCATGCCGGATAGTGGCATATCACGGCTCAGCCTCCCCGATTTCGCCCGGTGGCCTCCATTTCCCATGTCATTCGAGGTCAGATCTTGCCAAGCCAACAAAGGTGACTCCGCTGCCCCACAGGAAGCCAGAGCTGTGAGAAGAAGGATGTGCCGCCCCATGCACATCCCCCGGGAGCTGCCTGTGGAGGGGGCCGGGGCGACTTCCGGGCCAGTGTCCAGGTCTGCTGTGGAGGGCCAGGTGGTGCTGGAGTTGGCCAGCTACCCCTTCTCCATCACATTTTCCAGGAAGGGGTGGTTAGGGACGGGTGGTAGGTGGGGACAGTGTCAGCATCGAATGTTGGTTTGTTTGAGTGGGAGCCAATGCATTGTGTTTTGGGGGGGTCTGGCACACTGCCCCACCAGGGGGACGCACAGCCAGACCTCCATCCCGGCCTGTAGAAGAACCATTTGGACTTCACAGGGTAGATGGTCACGCCATGGTTCTGATCATGAGAGTGAAGCCTTTTTGTTTTCCCCTCCGCCTCTTTAAGCAAACAAAGCCCAGGGGGCTGAATGGTGGGCAAGGTGAGGTGGTCGGGTGCCCTTGGCTACCAGGCTTGCCAATCATTTCAAGCATTTAGAAGTCAACAGAGTTGCTGGGCACAGTGGTGCATGCCTGTAATCCCAGTGGCTCAGGAGGCTGAGACAGGAGGATTGTGAGTTCAAAGCCAGCCTTAGCAAAAGCAAAGTGCCAAGCAACTCAGTGAGACCCTGTCTCTAAATAAAATATTTTTTTTTAAAAAAAGGGCTGGGGATGTGGCTCAGTGGTCGAGCGCCCCCTGGCTTCAATCCCCGGTATCACAAGAAAAAGCCAACAGAGTTCTGTTCTTTCTGTGGTCCAGTTCTTGAGTCCAGGTCCTCACTGAGGCCACGGGGCTTTAATAATGGTTTTCCAGCTTGTTGCCAAGGGAAGATAATCCAGCTGTGTTGAGTTCCTAACTATTTAGAAAAGACTTCCCCACTGTGGTGTGCCTTCTTCCTCACACTGTCCTTACTGGCTAGAGAAACAGAGGCAGAAGGAAATGTCAAAGTTCACAAGTGGCCAACCTCTGGGCAAATTTTTTAGCAGAATCAGGTCCCTCCAGCACAGAGGTCTTCTTAAGGAACCAGGTGGCCCAGAGTGGGTTGAGCTCAGCCCTTCCTGCTCTCGCAGATCTCAGCTTGTTTCCATCTGGAAGGTTCTGTGCGGAGGGCTGTTTCCACCTGTGGACACTGCGGAAGCCACAGCTGCCACCAACCAGCAGGGTGTCAACCAACAAAGCCAGGCCAGAGGCCATGTGCTACCAATCTGAGAATGGTAGCATTTGAAGCTGCACCATCTTTTGGGAGACTTGAGTATTTCATAGACAGGGATGATAGGGCAGTGTGAGCCCCAGAAAAGACCAACCATTCTCCAAACTCACAACCGAAGCAAAATCTGGAATCCCATCAGAGATTCCCTTGTGGGGATGCCAGACTTAGCAAATAAAAAATTCAGGATGTTCTGTCCAATTGGAATTTCAAATAAAGGATGAAAACTTTGGAGGACATAATTATGCTTTAAAAGTATTTTTTTCTTCCTTGCACACTCCTGGGGAGAATGTAAATTAGTACAGCCATTATGGAAAACAGCACGGAAGGTTGCTCACAAAATTAAAAATAGAATGAGTGGATGGCTGTGGTTTGACTGTGCACCCTCCAAAATCCATGTCGAAACTCAGTCCCATTGGGTGGCATTAAGAGGGGCAGCTTTCAAGGAAGTGATGAAGTGACAAGGGTTCCATCCTCATGTATGGGATTAGAGCCCTTTGAAAAGGGCTTGAGGAAGTGGGTTTGCTCTAGTCTGCTTCTCTGCCACGTGACAACACAACATGGGTCCCTGTTTTTCCCTTCTGCCTTCTGCCACAAGATGACACAGCAACAAGATGCCATCCTGGAAGCAAAGAGCAGCCCTCATCAAGGACCAAAGGCCAGCACCTGGACCTGGGACTTCCAGTTTCCAGAACTGTAAGAAAACAAATTTCTGTTTTCTATAAATTTCCTAGTCTCAGGTATTTCTGTTATAGCATCAAAGATGGACTAAGATGGGCTGGGGCTGGGGCTCAGTGGTAGAGTACTCGCCTAGCATGTGTGAGACACTGGGTTCAACCCTCAGCACCACATGTAAATAAACAAATAAAAAAGGTATCGTATCCATCTACAACTAAAAAATAATTTTAAGAAATGGACTAAGATATATGTGATCCAGCATTCCCACAACTGGATATATATCTAAAGGAATAAAAATCAGTATATTGAAGAGATGTCTGTACCCCTCTGTTCAATGCAGCACTATCCACATTAGGTAAGATTTGAAATCAGACTTAGTGTCCATCTATGAATGGATGAAGAAAATGTGGTACATGTATACAGTGGAATACTATTCAGCATTTAAAAAGGAAGGAAACCCTGTCACTTGTGACAATATGGTTGAACCTGTTGGTTGAATGTGTTAAGTGAAATATGCCAGTCACAGAAAGACAAGTGCTGCATGATTTCACTTTATATGTGAGAATTTTAAAAAGACAACTCTTCAAAGCAGAGAGTAGAAAGGTTGTCAATAGGGGATGGATTGGGGAAACGTTGGTGAGAGGATACAAAATTTCAGAAAGACAGGAAAATAAGTTGAAGAGAACTTTTGTACAATGTGGTGACTATTGTTAATCACTATATAGGTCTATCACTACAGTTTTTCACATTGCATACAGTGTGTTGAATAATTGAAAATCATGAGTAGATTTTAAGTGTTTTAACCCCACACACAAGAAGATAAATCTGTGAGGGAATTTGTTACTTGGCTTGATCAGCCATTCCACATGTATACCTATTCCAAAACATGACGTTGTACATCATAAATATATACCATTTTGACAATTTTAAATATTAATTTTAAAATATTTTATTTTATTATTATTACTATTATCATTTTTTTGGTACCAGGGATTAAACCCAGGGACTCTTAACCACTGAGCCACACCCCCAGCCAGCCCTTTTTATTTTTTATTTTTTGAGGCAGATTATTGCTAAGTCACTTAGGCCCTCAAATAAGTTGCTGAGGCTGGCTTTGAACTTACAATCCTCCTGCCTCACCTTCCCGAGCCACTGGGATTTCAATCATGGGACACTATACCCGGCTAAAAATATTTTTTTTAATTCTTAATTTATTAAATTATAGCTTTCTTTTTATTCCTTATCCATTCTATCTTTTAACAAAAAAAAATTTTTTTTAGCTGAAATTCAAACTTAACAGGGCATCCTGTGTTTTCTCTGACACCCCCACCCCTGGGTCAGTTTGCCTCTAGAAACTTCTCCTGAAGGCGGTAGTGAAAGGAAGCCCTCTGTGAATGCTGGCTTCTTCATTCTCAATTAGCCTTTCCAATCTCCTAGGGGCGGGTTGTCAGACTGCAGCATTATTTGGTGATGGGATGAGTGACACTGTTGGTGCAGGGAACCCTGAGTGGCCGTGACACTGTTGGTGCAGGGAACCCTGAGTGGCCAGTTGTGATTTACCTAGCCAAAGGGTCTCCACAAAAAGAAGCATGTGGCTCTGTCATAGCTGACCCTGTGGGCCTTGGTAGCTCCATGGCACTGACACCTTACTAATGCAAGGCCCACCTCAGCCCACACCCTTTCTGTGCTGCCCCGGGCCTGACAGGCTGCTCTTCCTGTTCTGTTTCTTTGTTACCCTCCTGGTCCGCACCAGGGCTGTGAGGAGGGCCAACCTGGCTGGGTATTTCCTCATTCCTCCACTGACAGCATTTCCCTGAACTTGTTTGCCTGATATCTGGGCCAATATTCAGTGTGTGAAAATGTTCATTTCTTACTGAGATGAAACATAACATAAAATCAGTGGCATTTAGTACATGGACAATATTGTCCTACAGCAGCTCTAGTCAGTTCCATAATATTTTCACCCCTGAGCCCACAAAAGGAAAAAAAAAAAGGAGACCATTAAATACTCACTCCCCAACAATGTGCCTTTGGTGTCTTCAAAAGTGGAGAGCCTGCGCCCTGTGAGGGGGGAATGAGGGTATTGAGAAAGGGAGAAGGGACCAGGGTCAAGTTAACGCACAGGACCACATAATCACACTACTTTCACTGATTTGTAAAGTCGAAGACTGCAGCTACAAGACCCCAGAAAGACAGGTGGGTGAGTCAGAGAGCCCCTGGTTCCCAAGAGAGGGAACACTGGGGCAAGTCTTTGCCTGGGACAGTGGCAGAAGCTGCCAGACCGTGAACACAGTGGGGAAGGGAGTCAGCAGAGCATGAAAGGGCGTCTTGCAAAGGGTGTGAAATGCTCACAGAGCACATTCTTGGGGAGTAGGGTAGAGAAGAGACGCCCAAACGTGCACAATTGGCCTTGAGTTTCCGGGTTCAGAGACAGGCGGGAGGTGCCTCCTCTCTCTCCTTGGCCGGTGGTGCCTTGAGTTTCCTGCCTTACAGAAGTGAGTTCCTTCCTAAACGAACCCCAAATCTCTCCTCTCTGGAGGGGTCAACCCTCCCTTTAGTACATAAAATCTGGCACAGCCACGTTTTTGGAACTTTGCTACTTTGCACAGAGACTTGCCTGCAGCAGATTTCTGTATTATCCCTGCCGGTTCCTGCTTCCTGTGCTCTCTGGCTGCCAACAGGGGTCCCCAGCTCACCACAAAGCCAGAAGCTTCTCAGCTTGGAGCAGGCTTGCAGGGGTAATCTCCCTTTGTTCAGCTCTTGATCTAAAGCCCCCTTTTGCAAAGGATGCATGAAAAAGAGCCAATCAAGAGGAAGATCTGCCTCAGAGAGAGTTTCTCAGGCCTTTTTACTGAGTACAATCGATCGCCAGAGGCCCTGGGGTGGAAGATGCAGGGTAACAGGTGAGGCTTGGGTGCTGCATCCTATGAGCCAGGCACTGTTCCTGGGGCTCCACTTATATGAACTCATCCAAATAATCCCTGATTATTTATGGGAAAAGGAGCTCTCTCCATACCTGCCCAGGTGGGGTTTGTCCTGGGCCGAGGCCTTAACTACCATTGAGACAAGTCAAAGCTTCCCCTTCACTCTCCTTCTCAAAGAAGTTGTGGTAATAGGAGCAGAGAAGCAAAGAAACACAAATACCTCCACCCATCTGCACTCGCTGGACTCACCCCACAAGAATCTTTAACCTCCACAGGTCTCTTTATCACTCCCATACTCTGTGGGTTACAGCAACTCTCCTCCAGTCTGTCCAGCCTGACAGATGGTTTGCTCAGGTATCAGAGAGGGCATCAAATAGATGCCCTAGATAAATATATCTTAACTGGGTATCAGGCAGGAATGTGTGAAAGTGAAAACCTTGCCTGTTATCCCAGCGACTCAGGAGGCTGGGGCAGGAGGATCCCCAATTTGAGGGCAGCCCCAGCAACTTACTGAGACACTGTTTCAAAATTAAAAATAAAATAAATAAAATAGAAAATAAAAAGGTAGAGCACCCCTAGGTTCAATCCTCAGTACCAAATATATATATATATATATATATATATATATATATATATATATATATATATATATAAATACTTACTTATGTTTCATCCCATTCCCAACAAGAGGAGGAAGTTAAAAAAAAAAAAAAAAAGCTGAAGCATCTCCTTGCTCAACCTGAAAGACAACCATTCTTTCTGGATCTGGGGCAGGAAAAGTTTCACTTATGTAAAATCCTCTTCTTTACTCAAGGTTCTTCAGTAAATGGATAACGTGGTGCAATTTGCTTCCATGTTCTTCTAAGATTTCTTTCATACTAGCAAGTCCACACATTAGGAAAAAGTCTTTGCTGGATTCTGCACTGGGGCTCAAAACCTATCGTTAACTGGGTTTTCCTTCCATGCTGTAGGTAAGTAGAAGTGTTATGCTTAAAACTGCATTTCTTCCCAAAGCATGTCTCACTTTCAAATCTAATTTTTTGCACACTCACCTTATTCCCTGTCTTGTACTGGGTTGTAGATGGTGCGTGTGAGTGTGCACATGTGTGCACGCGAGCTCAATGGAACTCTTTCAAGGAAGGGTTAAAGAGCCATGTGCAAATGAGCCCTGTCCCATGGAGAGCCACAGTGCTTACAAGTGGGATAATGAGGGGCTGCTGGTTATACTGCTTCCCTGGGACTCTTTGGGCAGGGTAAGGAGACTAATTGGCTGCTCTGCAAACAATCCCGAGATGAGTTCAAAAGTGGGAGGCAGCAGCTGGCAGGAAGTAGATGGAGTGAGTGCACAGATGGCGGAAAGCAGAAGAGGGCAAAGGCCCTCATCTGCCAAAGAGGGAAACAGAGGGGTTTGGCCTCTACTTCCAAGGAACAGCCTTGCTTTCATTTCAAGATCATCCAAGGAGTTTGCCCTCCTCACAAACCAGTCAGCATGAGCTGGAGTGCCCAGAGCTTAACTGGGCTGAGGGTGAGGCCTTTAATCTGGGACGACCTCATGCGGTCCTCCAGTGACTTCACAGCACAGAACGCTAGGGGGCACCATTGACATGCAAGTGACATTCCCTCCCTCCTCAGCTACCTTTTCCAGGTTCCTGACTTCTTGGAAGTTCAGTCTCTGATTAAGCAGGAAGTCTCCTGGGCCCCTTAGCTCTGTGGTGCACCTTCATGTCATCGTGGTCTATGTTTTCCCAAGATGCTCTCCTCAGCTTTAGAAATCCTGAACATATCAATGGGAATAGAGTGAAACTCAGATTAACCTGGCTGGGGATGGGTGAGGAGTAGGGAGAAAAGCAACACGAGGTGGTAAATGTTATGGTTTGGGTGTGAGGTCTCCCCCCAAAAGTTCCTGTTCGTGCAGGAATATTCCAAGGTGAAATGATTGAGCTTTGAGAGCTGTGACCTACTCAGTCTTAGTTTGAATGAATTGATTGGCTGGTAACTGCAGGCAGGTGGGCCATGATTGGAGGAGATGGGTGTACTCTGAAAGCAACCATCTTCCCTATGTCCCCAATCACCCCTTACCCCCGCCCCCTACCTGACCTTTCCAGGAGCTGAGCAGCCTCTGCTGGGCCCTCCCACCATGAAGTTCTGCCTCACCTGGGGCCAAGAGCACCTATGGACTGAGACCTCTGAAACCACGAGCCCCAAATAAACTTTCCCTCTTCTAAATTGTTCTTGCCAGGTATTTTGGTCACAGTATCACAAAAACCAAACTATAGTCTGAACATACTTACAGTGACAGGTAATTTCTTTATGCTTGAATACACAGAGGAAATTAGTTAGGATAAGGTTAGCATTGGGAAAACAACAACAAAACCCCAAAATTCTAAATAGCTTAAATATTGTCAATTTTCTAGTTTGCTTAGTAAGAAATTCTCATGGAAGGGAGATGCAGAGTTAGTCACCTAAATGGTTCAACAAAGATTTGGGTTCTTTATGAACTTGCCATGACATTTTAATTTAACAGGTCAACTTTGACCCTCTGGCCACCTCCTCTCATGGTCACAAGATGGTAGTCATTGTTCCAGACATCCCACACAAACCCCACAACATCCTTTGGATGAACAATCCCTTCCTCTGTGTGTGTTTGAGTGTTTTATCACAGAGGAAACGCTTTCCCAGAAGCACCCCTATTAGAGTCCATCTTAAATCTAAACTGCTGAAACTAAAGGTCAAAAAAACTGATGATTCAAACAAACGAAAGTTTATTTCTTCACATGTATCAGTCCCAGTGTCCATAAGGATTTCTGTCTTGTTGCTCTGCCATTTCCTGGAGTCATGCACTTGCTTGAAGCTGGATCATCACACCTCCCAAGTTTACAAGTAGGGGATAATAAAGAAATGAAGAAGTGATCTCCTTATTATAAACAGCATCAGGGTCCAGGTCAGTGACTCCAGTTACTTGGAAGGTTTAGTCAGGAAGAAGTTCAAGGTCAGCCTTGAACTTCTATGTCCTATGTTGGGGACATAGGTCAGTGGCACAGCACCCCTAGGTTCAAGCCCCAATACCCGGTGGGGGTGGGGTGGGGTGGGACAGGACCTGGAAATTGGATGCAATTTTTCTTAAATCCATTGCCCAAAATCTCCTTGTCATACGGCCACACCCTGAACCAGAGAGGCTGGGGATTACAATCTGTAGCTGTACATGTCTGAGCCAATGCTGAAGCATATTTCCACTGCAAAAAAAAAAAAAAAAAAGGAAGAGGATAAGAAGAGGAAATTTACATTCTTTACATAGCTTTCTGCTGTGTCTCATTGGTCAGAAGTACTCATCCTGATCAGGGGTAAATACGAGGTTCATGGGCAATAGGACCACTAGGATTGACTTAGACCCAGGCGCTCCACCTCAGCTCCACTGTGGACCAGAAACCCGTCTATTATGGGCAGACTGCCCTCTGCGTTGTAGGATGTTTACCAGCATCTCAGGCCTCCTTCTGTTATGACAACCACTGATTTCTCCAGACAGGCCTAGATCAATCTTCAAGTGAAAAACCATGGCTTTAGATCAACCAGGATCTTACCCTAAAGCAGGAATAGGATGCTCTTTCCCTGAGTCATATTTTGAAATCTAAGGACCCACACGTAACTGGAGTGACAGAGTCATGGCTGGAGGGAAGGCAACCAAATAGCACATTATCAAATGGAGATACTGTCAGATCATCTTTAAATCATGTATTTATTCAATATATATGTATTTAGAACGTGCCCAGGGTCAAAGTGTTGTAGGTGTCTTAGGCTCTAGAAATGTGTCATAACAAAGCACAGTAAAACATCCCCTGCCTTCGTGGATCTTACATTTTATTTCATGGCTAGCTAACCACGGGAATTGGCTACAGAGGAGCCAAGCAGTGAAACACAGGCATAGGACTAAACATTCCTGGGCTCAATTCCTGAGTGGGGCACTTATTAAGTACTTGAGTCTGGGCATGTCGCTTTTGACTAAGTCTCATTTTTCTTGCCTGTGTTGTGAAAATAATAATATTAGCCACCTTTTAGGGTTAGTCTGAGGACTATTTACATTATTTTCCTAGCAAACCCTCTCCCTCCCCCCCAAGTTGAGTGGAAAAATAAATTTAAACCAGTTCATATTAAGATCACAGCAAGCATGAGCGAGATACAAATGAATTTATTTGGGTTTAAATTTTCTTTAAATTTATCCTGTTAAGGTCATTGACTTCATCTGTAAAAATAGAAGTGAATTTGCTTAGAACTTGTTTTGTCTGAAGGAGTGGAAACAGAAAGTAATAACAAACGAAAATCGAACAAATTCTAAAAACTATTGAATTGAACCAAATCAACTGATTCTTCCAACTTGCTGGTAATTATTTTGTCCTGGCTTTACTTTTAAGAGAATCAAGCTGTTTCTACTTAGACAAACTCTAGGCTTCAAATGTATATGCATTTAATATAAATCAAGGGACCATCAAAAAGTTTGAGAGAAAAGAGAGACCCAAATTGGTGTCACAATGCAGGGGTTGTTATGAAGGACTTCATTTCTGGAAAATGTTTAAATGTGGAAAAATAACAAGGTAATGTGTTCATTGAATGCCTGAGGGCAGAGAGGGAAAAGGCAAAGGTAAACTTTACAGGGAACTAAAGTTAGCAGGAAACCATAATATAAGATTTGGCTTGAAAATAGAAATGGATTTACCAAGAAGGAAACTATGAAAAGATCAAAGTCCCTGTTCCCCTTGGCACATTCTCCCAAATGATTCTGGATATGGGGTTGGGTTACCATACTAGAGGAAAACTAGAGGGACTTTAATTTTCCCCTTGTTACTTTGCCTGAAATATGGGTGACTGCCCCATGGTGGATGGAGTGGATCAGCTTATAGCTTTAGCCAATTAGCTGGGCTTTTGCATGCATGGATAGCTGCCTTTCAGTCTATATACCCTATGATCCAATTATATATCCCATTTAAAAAGAACCATGGAAATAAAAAATATAAAAATCATATTCTCTGAAGGCATTTTTTATATATTCAAAACAAAGTAAAAGCTAGAAAAAAAATTAAGATTCACAAATTATCTTTGAGTTCCTTCATTGTTAAGTCATATGTCAGCACACCTGGCCCCATCCATCAGAAATTCAACCATCACGGACCAGAAATATTCAGAAATAAAAATTGCATCTATAGTGAACATGCACAGAATTTTTCTTCTTGTCATTACTCCCTAAACAAATATAGTATAACAACTATTTTCATAGTGTTTATACTATATGAGGTATTAGAAGTGACCCAGAGATGACTTCAAGAGTAGGGGAGGATGGGAATAGATTAAATGCAAATACCATGCCATTTAAAATATATATATATAGATTTTAGTTGTAGACAGACACAATACCTTTACTGTGTTTATTTTTATGTAATGCTGAGAACTGAACCCAGTGCCTCACCCATGCTAGGCAGGTGCGCTACCATTGAGCTACAACCCCAGCCCATATCATGACAGTTTACATAAGAAACTTGAGCGTCTGTGGATTTGGTATCTACAGAGGGGTCCCCTCACTGATGCCCGATACTGAGGGAGAACTCTATATCTGGGTTGACCTGAGAGGCTGACTAAGAAATGCACTGTGAATCTCTCCTTGGGGACAGAAGTCTTTTCTAAAGTGTCTTCACCATCAGTGCTTCCCGTACATAACAGAACTGTTGGGGGATCTGTCCAGCCCGCAGCCCACCCTGGTGGCACAGTTTCTGCTGGGTACCCCTTCCATGGTCCCAGCTCTCCCGGACCCAGGAGCACGGTTCCCTCAGGCCTCAGGGCAATACTGGCTTCCTGCTATGGTCTCCTTGTGCTGAGATCTGTGTTCTCTCTTTATTTGGCATCCTTTACCAGGCCACACCTCTGTAAAGTCCCTCTCTCATTAAACCATCGTCAATGAAACCCTTTATGTGAGCCACCTGGCTCCCACACCTGACACATTGACCCTCTCAGATCACCACATTGACCCTCTCAGATCACCACAAACCTGGGCTTGAAAGTCCCACAAGTTTATTATCTTATAGTTCCGGAGGATAGAAATCCAAAGTGAGTTTAACATGACTAACACCAAGGTAATAGCGGGATTTATTCCTCTAGAAGTTCTAGGGGAGGACCCCTTTTCCAGCTTCTAGAGGCTGCCTGCCTTCCTTGGCTCACAGCCCCTTCCTCTATAAAATCAGCAACGCCTCTATCTTGCCTTTGTAAGGCCCCCTGAGATTAGACGGGGTTCACCCAAATAGTCTAAAATAATCTCCCTATCTCATCTTCCTTCACATAAGCACATCTGCAAATGTCCTTTGCCACATAAAAAAACAAACAAACAAACAAACAAAAAATCCATCATTCCATGATTTAGGGCTCCGACATGGCCAGATCCAGGATCTTCCTCCAAGGCAAGAGATCCTTCTGCTTTCTTTCCCAATACTCTCTTCCCTTAAGTAGAAATATGATTTTGCCCATCTACACCACTGCATTCCATCAAATCTCACCTGTCTCATGTCCTACTTTCTCTTTCCATACCATGTTGCTTTTTAACCAGACTTCAAATTCCCCCAAACCAGGAATAACGATGGGGATTTCAGGTACTCAGGAAAAGAACTGCAAGATAGACACCTGACTGTTCTTTCAATGTTCAATATGGGGTGTTTTCTTACATGGGATTTAAAACCTTTTGAGGAATAAGACATTGCCATTGCACAGTTTAGAAGGCTGGAACATGGGTTCAAATTCTTCTGCTGTCATTTATTAGCTGTGTGATCTCAGGCATGTTACTTAACCTCTATGTATATTAGTCAGAATTCAGGTTGAGCTGCTGTAACAAAGAGCACACAAAGTGATTTTAAAAACTAGAAGTGTATTTCTTGTTTGCATCATCGTCTTAGGATAGATTCAGGGTAGGCATGTGGTTTTGTCCATAAGCTCATCCAGAGAGCAGTTTTCTTCTGTATTGTTGTTTTGCTCTTCTCCGGCTTATAGTCCTTGCCGTCATGGTCCAAGCCTTTAGCCATTCCTTTCAGCCAGGACAAGGAAGGTAAGTAGCTTCCTGCTAAGGATGGGACCCTGAAATGGCAGAGGCATCAGATTTCTACTTAAATTCAATTGGCCAGAATTTAGTCACATGGCCATATCAAATTGCAAGGGAAGCTGAGAAATGTAGACTGTTCTTAGCTGTGTGCCCACCTAAAATTCATGGGCTTCTGCTTCCTAAGGAAAGGAAGAGAAAGTGGAAATTAGGGAAGAATTAGGAGTCTCTGTCACATTCTTTGAAGCTTAGAAAATAAGATTTTTTTGATGATTTAACAAAATACAGAGAGAGGGATTGGAATCGTGAGCAGCACTGAGTCTCCGGGGAATATTAGTTTAGGATGCTGAGTCTATGCGCCCCCCCACACCTTCTTTGGGTCCTAATGTCTGCCCCATGGTAAATGCAGACTGTGAATTATCCCAGGATGTCAGGGGCTCATTCTGTTGGGTCTGGACACCGTGGGTGTGGGGGCACTGGCTGGCTGAAAGGTGCAAAAACAGAGTGAACCATCCGGCCTCCACAGAGAGACAAGTCCACCAAAGGTACTGAACCAATGTGTGATGTGATGCATTAAGCAATCTCTTTAGGGACAGCAGAGGAGAACAGGAAAGAAGAGAAGCAGGAGAAGAAGGGAATGAAGGGAAGGGGGAAGGAATGGAGGAAAAGGAAGGGGGCCAAACCACCATGTGAATTAGAACAGACTCCCCTTCCTAAAGACCTGTCACTGCCATCTCTCCCAGCACTGTCATAACACATACACAGATCTGTGCTAGGAAGTGAAGAATGCCCCCTACAGGTGTTCAGTTGACAACCAATAGAACTACCCAGAGAAGTCTTACTAAGGTTGAGTGACTAGCAAGGCAGGATTAATAGGGAATAAGTAAGGGAAACCACCTGGTTAGGAAGGGTGAGAAATTAAGAATTAGATAAAAGCCAGGTTTGATGGCACATGCCTGTAACCCCTGAGATTTGGGAGGCTGAGGCAGGAGGAGCTCAAGTTCAAGGTCAGTTGAAGCAGCTGAGACCCTAAGCAACTTAGTAAGCCCCCGTCTCAAAGTAAAAAAATAAAAAGGGCTGAAGATATGGCTCAGTGATTAAGAGCCCCTGAGTTCAATCTCCAGTACCCCACCCCCCAAAAAAAGAAAAAAAAGGGTGGGTGTTATGGACTAACTGGGGCCCAGCCTGCTAGGACTAGAGTCCTTATAAGAAGAGGGAGAAACACCTGAGACATGGGATGATGTCTTTCTTTTCGTGGGCAGAGCAGAGGACTCTGAGGACACAGTAAGAAGCAGCTGTCGAGCCAGGGAGCGGCCTCTCCAGACATTAACCCCAGTGCCACTCTGAGGCTGGGCTATGGCCTCCAGAACTGTGAGGAATGTCTGTCCTTGAAGTCACCAGGTCTGGGGTATTTTGTCTTGGCAGCTGAATGATACCTAGAAAGTGGGGGGGGGGGGGGGGAGAATGTTCATCACAGTAAAGAGCAGAGAGGAGAGGCAGAGAGAAGAGAGGCCTCCTCCTCCTGAAGGCCTGAGCGAGGTGCTGCTCCCTGCTTCAAGTCTGGCGTCTGTGCTTCTGGAGGGAGTTTCCAGGAATTTGATAAAGGAGCCCTGTGTTCGCGTAGGGCCTCATAAGTGAGTCTCTACTGCCACCTGGTGGCAGCGTCCTTAGCCCAGTGGTTCCTCCATCCAGAAACACCTGAGTACCTGCTCTGTGCCAGGTGTTGTGCTAAGTGAACCTTGGTGAACATCATCTCACACCCATTACGTGCTGAGCTCTGCCCCACATGCTTTTCATAGAGAAACAATTTAAGTTTTATTACAACCTTCTGAGATAAACATTTTATCTCTATTTTACAGACAGCTGAGATTCTGAGAAGTTCAATAACTTGCCCATGATAAGTGAAAGAGTCAAATCTTGAACCAGGGATCCTAGCTCCAGAATCCTTTACAAACACATTCTTGGCCCCTGAGGGTCTTATGGGGCTTTAATTTTTGTCTTTATTTAAAGGTAGATAATCATTTTAAAGGAGTTTTTAAAAATGTAATGTAAAATGGCAGTATGTCATTTTATTCCTTAAGAATTATGTTTTGGGGGCTGGGGTTGTGGCTCAGTGGCAGAGCACTTGCTTGGCATGTGTGAGGCACTGGATTTGATTCTCAGCACCATGTATCAATAAATAAAATAAAGGTCGATTGACAACTAAAAAAAAATATTTCAAACAACAACAACAAAGAATTCTGTTTTTGATTTACTATAAAAATCTTTCCCTTCAGCTAAGAGGCTACATTCAACTGACTCTTTGGGTATCCACTGGATTAGGCCACTGCCCAAATTGAGAGGGTTTGAGAACATAGAAAGTCTACATTCCCATGAGCATTTTTGTACAACAGAAAGGAACAGAAGAGAAATGGGTAAAACTGAGCAGGAAAGAGAAGAAAGCCATAAAACTATGCTATCCCATACGGTAGCCACTAAATAGGGTTTAAACTTCACTAGCTAAACTCAGTTAAAAATTCTGTTCTTCAACTGCACTATCCAGGTGTTCATTAGCCTCGTGAAGCTAATGCTTCCACAATGAACTGCATGAATATAAAAAATTCCTCTATCACAGAAGGTTCTTTTGCACAATACTGTTACAGACCTCTTACCTTGGAGAATGAGGTCTTCCCGGGGGGCCTACTCTCCCTGAGCCCATCTCATAGCTGGGAGCCTGGTCGGTGTCAAGTCAGAGCAGAAGCAATAATCCCAGAGCTAAACAAATGGAGACCATTTTCCTCTGGACCTACGTCAGGGGCAGGAGGAAGGTGAGTGGAGATATTCAGCTTTCATGGGACTTGGCTACTTTCTTGTGAGAGACGATAGGAAACTAACAAGGTCCCCAAGCCTCCCTTCCACTGAGTCCTGGAGCTGTTACTGGGTGCTGCTGCTTGCACCCTCCAGTGGTCTTCTTAGGAGTGCCCCCTTGACTGGTAGTTAGAGAAGACACCGCCCAAATCTATTTTGATCAGGCCCTTCCCTGGTAGCCGATGCTCTAAGAAGTTGTCCAGGTGTCACCTTCACTGAAAATGGAATTATGTGGACCTCTAGAGCCCCAGCTCTGCCCTTAAGAAGACCTGAAGGTATTACTTAACAAAAGCTCTTTTCTGTGATTATCATGCTCACTTTGTTCATATGGGAGTCTCTGATTCTCTAACATTAATTTGACCCCTAGCTATAAACTGGCCGAGATGGGTGGTTAATTAGGTAATAACTGGCTGGCAAAATAAAATTTAAAATCTATTTTTATTTTATTTTACTGCTAAAGAGAAACTTACTGAAACACACACCGACACAAACATGCAGAACAGGGTGGCACCCAAGCTTTAGCTATTGTTCCACCCGTTCTATATCACTGCCTTGCTAAATCTTTGTCTGGCATCTGTCCCTTCCCTTTCAATTCCATCCTTCAGCCTGACTGACAGAGTCCCATGGTCATGTCTTAAATCAAGTTCATTAGCCACCCCAACAATGTCCCTCATCTAGGCTCCGTGCCTTGGACAACACCGTCAGCCAAATGCATTCCACAAATAGTTATTGAACATCTGCTGCCCTTTAGGAATTTTGGTCTAGTAGAGAGACACATTGGTAGAATGAAAGAGCTTAGATATATCGACACATAGATACACCATGAAATAAATATATCTATTGCCTAATATTCCTGTGGTTGTAAATGATAAAAATTCAAACTGGCATACGCCAAAAAAGGGGGTTTGTTAGCGCATCAAATATAAGACTCAGCGTGAATTTAGGCAGCACCCCATCTGGAGGATCCAACAGTGCTCCTCGCAGACTCTCCCTCTCTCCCTTTCCTTTCTGGCTCTGTTCATTCTGGCTTCATTCTCAGGGAGCATGTGGAGACAAGAAATCAGCTGGCAGCCCCAGGCTTACAGTGGAAACTCATGTTTCCTTCCAGCAGCTTCTGCTCATTCTCAAGTTTCACTATAATTAGACAGATGTTGGTCACCTGATCATTGCTGAACTGTGGCTTGGTGTTCTTGGTTTTCTCTTTCTTTCTTTCTTTTTTTTTTTTTTTTTTTTTTTTTTTTTTTGAGTGGGAGATTGAACCCAGGGACCTTTTGCCACTGAGCTACACCCCTCAGCCCTTTTTAATTTCTTTTATTTTGAGACAAGATCTCTCTAAGTTTCCCCAGGCTGGCTGTGAACTTGCCGTCTTCCTGCCTCAGCCTGAGTGGCTGGGGGTTACAGGCCTGCACCACCCCATCAGGCCCTCTTTGGCACTCTGACGGGCTTCACTTGTATCACATGGGCTACCTCCAAAGTACAGGATGGGCAGGTGGGGTCCTTTCTCTTCCAGAGAAAGAAGACTGGAAGCTAGTGTTAAATGACAAACTTTAGATGAACTAAATTTAATAGAGTCTATTGAAGCACAGAGTGATTCATGATTCAGGCAGCACTCAGAACCAGGAGGGGTTCAGAGAGCCCCCACTCAGCAGTGTGAGCAGAAAGTTCTTATAGGCTGAACAGGAAGAAGCATCTACCTTATTTAGACACAGCCTGATCAGCTAGCTGGCTGCCTATGGAGTGGCTGAGACATAAGTTATTTGTTGCAAAAATGTATTTCTAAATTAGGTTTCAGTATTTTTAGGAAGGAACTCAAGAATACAGAGACAGCCTCAGGCCAATGGCTGATAATTTAATACAAGATAGACAAAAAGGAGCATATGTCTGTATGGTATGAGCAAGACATTGAGATCTCAACCCACAGGGGCCTAGATCTGTATGTAAGTCACAGAAGGCTTCAAGCACCAGGTAAACCCAAGCTGACTCTGGAGAAAGAAGCAGGAGCTGACTGGGCAGGCAGGGAAGGGGTGAGACAGGAGGGAGGGGATCCCAGTGTGAGAACCACAAAAGAGAATGCAATGTCTTTTTGTATCAGGCAAAAAGCCTGATTAAAAACTAGGCCCTGGAGCTAGAATAAACTGGCTTGCATTGCATCCCAATTCTGAAATTGACTAGCTATGTAATCCTGGCTGGTTATTTAACTACTCCGTGCCTCAGTCTCCCCATCTGGAGCTAATGATACCTTCTTCTCAGGGCTCTTATCAGGCTTAATTAAAATGTGTTAATGTATTTAAAGCACTTAGAATAGGCCTGGAACATAGAAAGTGTTAAGAAAATGGTTAAATAAATACCATAAAGTAAGTCTTGTTAGGACTTAATGCTGGGCTATAACCTACAACTATTTGATGCAATGTATTTCAAATTTGGCTTAAAAAATCAAGACAGAAGAACAACAAAATTCTACCCAATGATTATATATAGGTAATATTGTACCTATATTCCAGTTCTGCCTCCTCTGTAATTGCCCTCTATTTATACCACTGTCAAACTGTTCTCCCCCAGTTCCACATTTTATAGGAAATATAGTTTGTTTTTCCAGCTTTTGTTTCTGAAGGTCAAATCTCACAGACTTATTTTAGCAAAATGTTGCTCCCTTTAGCCCTCTGGTTCTTGGGGGACAATCAGGAAGGAGGGGAATTTAACAGAATGTGGACACAACCTGTCCTGCCATGTGTTCGTTTTGTAAATTTCAAGGTCTGAGGTTGGGTCAATGGTCTCGTTCTTCCCAGTCTGTATTTTCTTGGTCGTAATTGTGTGTGAGAGACACTAGGGCCAGATATTTTCAGTATGTTTCATTCTTTGGAAACCTTCCCATCTCAATCCTTAAGTAACAAAGACTTACAAAAATGGTGTAAGTAGAAGGAAATGTATCTCATTTGCAACATTTCATGCAGTGGGGGAAGAGAGGAAATTAGGGAAAACATGGCCTGCGATGGGGCCAGGGTATACAGGGAAGTGCAATAAGAGGATGTGGTCAAGGGTCATCGTCTGAGGTTGAGCCCCATGTCTGCCGTTCCAAGATGAATAACTGGAGCAAATGACTTCTTTGCTAAGAGTCTCAGTTTCCTCCTCTATAAAATGGGGATGACAACGAAACCTACCTCGTGCCAGTAGACAGCCCCCAAGAAGGCCCCCATGATGGCCATCCCTGGTGCTCCTGACTTTGTGCAGTCCCCTCCTATTGAATCAGGATGGGTCTGTGCCACCAATGGAATGTGGCAGAAATGGTGGCATGTCACTTTCAAGGCTCAATAATGTTAAAGTCTGAAAAGACTCCTCTCTAGCTGCTGCCATTTTCTCCCCTTCTATGGGTCAGGAAACCCCAGTGATTCCCTGTCCTGACTGCCACCCCAGGGTGGAGTGCAGAGGCTCAGTGCACAGAGGCATCTTCTGTAGAATGTGATGGAGTCATTCTCCTTTAGAAATATGCCTGGGGATTCAAGAAGTAGGTGTTTGTGCATTTGGGTTGCTACAACAAAGTACCCTAGACTGCATAGACAGGGTGGCTTAAAAACATAAATTTATTTCTCATAGCTCTGGAGGCTGGAAAGTTCAAAATCAAGGTGCCAGCAGATGTGATATCTAGTGAGGACCCATTTCCATGTCTGTAGCTGGTGCCAACTGGCTGCTGTGTCTGGACATGGTGGAAGAGTAAGGCAGCTCCCTGGGGCCTATTTTGTAAAGGTGCTATTTTTTTTTCCTCCTACTCTGAATAAAACTTGGTGTAAACTCATGATTTTTCTGGACATAAAGGTAAATCAAAGTTCTGTGGTCAGACAGCCCCAATCCAGAAGTTAGAATTAAGCATAGGGGTTTTCAAGATGGTGGAATAGAGGAGCTTGCTTTCCTGGCTGCTCTGTGGCACAAAACCAAGAAGGCAGACAGGCAGCTTCTCCACAAGGTGGGTGAACAAAAATAAAAGGAAGGGGGACTTTGCTGGAATTTAAAACTGGACATTCAAAGCCAATCAAGGACCCAGGAGGTTGGTTATAATAAATCAGGAAGAAATCTCCAGCAGCACAACAGCTGCCTTGGCTGGGCTGGAAGCTCCAGCTAGAGGGGTCCCTCAGTGAGCAAAGTGGGGGGATAAGGGGATTAAAGGAGCCGCCTGTTTGGGAGGCTCGAGGCATTTTTTTTAGAGATCAAGGACTAAATTGAAAGGCAGGCTGCATAAAATCCTTGGGCGGGGGCGGCTTGTGGAGGACAAAGGAAGGAACAATTTTGCAGCCACAGCAAGGGGGGCTGGCAGCTGAGGGAGCTGATTCCTGGCAAACCTGAGTTTGGCCCAAAAAACAGGCCCAGTAAACACACTCTGCCAGACACAGAGTGCACTTCAATGTGGAGAAAGGTTTACACTGGGGACATCTGTTCACAGAAACCCACCTAGCTCTACCCATCCCCCTCTAATCCAGCTGCTTGCAGGACCAGCTGGGAGAGACGATCTGGCTGGGAACTCAGAAAGGCAGAGGCAGGAGAGATTGAGTTTGGAGACTGAACCCAAGACCAGAAACCATGGGCTCTGCAGGTGACATCGGGATTAAGAATTAGCTCTCCACCGCCATGTGAGTGAACCCAGGGGAGATCTGGGTATAGTCTTCCAGCATGGATTGGCAATTTCTGGACCCTGGAGATGTGCTGATTTAAAAATCTCCAGACTAAGTGGCATTCAGCGAAGAGCCTGGAGCCCACCTAAACCTAAACCCTGCCTCCAGGAGTTCCATCTACGGAATTGCCTTTCACTCCAGAAATCCAGAGGGTGGAGCATCACGCTCCAGAAGATCCCACATAAAACTGCTGAAAAGAGAAGCTGAGAATCTTTTGAACTCCAATGGAAAGAATTCTTTAACTTTTCATTGAGTTTTTCAAAAACTAAAGGAGGAATATTCTCTCTGATATGCAGATGCTGACTCACAACAGCAGGGGTTGGGGAGTGAGGAGTGGAGACTCACCAAATTGGACAGGGGAGGATGGGCGGGGGAGGGAGGGAATGGGAATGGGAAAAACAGTAGAATGAATGGGACATAAATTTCCTATGTTCATATATGAATACACAACTATTGTAACTCCCCATCATGTACAACCACAAGAATGGGAAGTTATACTCTACGTATGTATGATATGTCAAAACACAGTTGACTGTCAAGTATAACTAAAAGGAATGACAATTTAAAAAGCACCAGCAATGCAAGAGAAAAAATTAAAAAAAAGAATTAAGCATAAGCGAGTGTCCCAGTCAACTCAGACTGCCACGATAAAACACAAAAGTCTGAGTGGCTTAAACAACAGACTTATTTCTCATTGTTCTTGAATCCAGGAGGTCTGAGATCAATGGGCCAGCAGATTTGGTGTCCCAGAGGGACCTCTTCCTGGCTTGCAGATGGCTGCCTTCTGCTATATCTTCACAAGGTGGAGAGAGAAAGCTGTGATCTCCCTTCCTTTTCTTATCAGATCACTAATACAATCACAGGGGCTGCTCCCTCAATGACCTCATCTGAACTTAATAACCTCCTCAAACCAAAGGCCTTCCCTCCTAATACCATCCTCTTGAGAGTTAGAGCTTCAAAACATAAATTTGCAAGACACAAACTAGCAAGGCAAACTCCATTAGCCCTTAAGGCTAATAATCCTCTTTGGCCTAATGGATGCCCTGTCCTCCAGTCTCACTTCCAGATCCACTGGGGAGGTGTGGGCTATCTCCAGGGCTCCCTTGGGAAGCCACGCCCCCTTCAGCTTTATGAAGCACCGCCCACATGGCCTTCTGTGAAGGCTCCGCCCACATGACTCTGCTGGGTAGCAACCTCCCTCTTGGAAACTGGGGAAGAGGCAACCTTGTTCCCAGGGGCACAAGCACTCTACACCTGTGCTGGGAGCAGCAGCCCTCAGGATCCCTGAATTGCTTTCTAGGTCCTTCTACCCTTTTCTCAAAGGGTACTTCGTATCCACAACTCTGCCTCATCCTGACCTGTTTTCTCTGTTCCCTTTAGTCGCAGCTGGCACTGTTTCTGTGGTACATCTCATCTCCATTCCGGGTCTATTGAGATGGCTAATTAGGTGAACACCTGCACTGATCTCCTTCTCACAGGATAAGTCAGCCTCACCCTTGGTATTACCTTATGAACGTGCTGTCTCCTTCTTTGCCTATATACACGTTAAGAATTTTCCAAATCTTTATGTTCTGGTTCCATCTTACTTCCGCAGTTCCTTCTTTAATTCATTGCTTTCTTTTCATATTTCACTGACAGTAGCCAGGAGGAACCAAGCCGTTCCTTCAGTGTTCTGCTTAGAAATAGCCTCAGCCAACTATCTAATTTCGTGGCTTACAAATTCTATCTTCCCCAAAACATTAGAACATATACCCAATTTAGGAAGTTCTTTGCCCCTTTAAAACAAAGCTTTTGCTCATCATCCAGTAACATGTCCTTCCTGTCCAACTGAGACCTCATCAGGATGGACTTTACCATCTGTACTTGGGCCAGCACTCTGCCCATGATTCCTCTTTCCTTTCTGAGTCTTGATCAGAATCATCTTCAGCAACCCATTTATAGCATTCTCAGCTTTTCCTAGCATACTCAAAACTCTCCCACCACTTCCAAAACTGCTTCTCTATATTTATGTATTTGTTATAGCAGTACCTACTCCTGATATTGATTTGCTTTTATCAACCTGAGCTGCAATGACTAGTAAAAAGGAGCAATAAGCAAGAATTAATAATACTCCTATTCCAAGATGGGAACATTAACAAACAAAACAAAATAATGATGTCCAACCAGATCTGACAAGAATAGCCCCCTCCATGCAAATCACAATTACTAGTAGTTATTTAAAGTAAGGAACTACATTTACTGCCATTGACAGTCAATCTTGACCTCAATGTATTTTCTGTCTTGAGATATTAATTGTATTAGCACATGTAAACAATTTGCAACATTTTTTTTTAAAATTCTGGCAGTACTGGGGATCAAACCCAGGACTTTGAGCATGTTAGACAGTTCTACTAGAGAGTCACACTCCAGTCTAAGAATTTGCAAACAAACATTTGTTTGGGCATACCACAATTTTTTTCTGATATGGATGCACAGTTTACAAATTAGAGATCCTCATTTTATATTTCCGTGCAAGCCTCACTGCTTCTAGAAACATGCCCATTGACCTTGCCATTGAAATCTACATTACTTGTATACTTGTCCTCCTGGATACACAGGATCCCTGACTTACAATGGTGCAACTTACAATTTTTCAACTCTACCATAGTGTAAAACTGATATGCATTCCATAGAAACTGGATTTTAAATTTGAATACTGATCTTTTCCCAGGCTAGTGATATGCAATACCATACTCTCTGATAATGCTGGTGAAGGCAGAATTCTCCATCAGTTGTATAATCTCGAGGATGAACAAGTTTTGCTCTACAGTGTACTGCATTGTGAGGTGAGATGCTCAGCAGGTAAAAGTGCATTAAATGCATTTTTGACTTTACGACATTTTTCAACTCAGGATGGGTTTGTGGGGGTAACCCCGTTTTGAGTTGAAGAGGCACTTGTGTGCTTTAAGTATTCAGCCTCCCACACTGATGTTTAATGGTTTCGAGTTATGGTCCCCATTTCCCAATCAGCTTATGAACCTCCCAGGGACACATGGGCATGCATGCTGCTTGACACCTTCTGATGGTGTCTGACGATACCACAGAGGTGTGTTTATGCCTCTGCAGCTCAGGAGTTGTAGTTATCCCTCTCCAAGTGGAGACCAAGGGGCAGAGGGCAGGAGAGCAAGGAGAAGAAAAAGTTGAAAAACTCCGAAGAATCTGGAAGGTTCTGTTGGCTTCCTTAAAGAGAAGATATAAAAGCTCAATCTACCACAAAATATCAATATGTCACTTTATTTTATTCCTAACTGGGTGATTTCTCTCACAAATAAAGAGGGAGCACTTCAGGAGTGAGCGATGGGGAAATTCTTGGAAGCTAAGTCCTCCTTCACAAAACCACCACCTTGGCTTCCAGGATGTCTCTTCTTTGTGCCATCTTTCCTTATCTGTTTCCCCCACTTTCCTCTACTTTGTTTTATGCTCTTCTTCTCTACTGAGGGTCTACTGTTTCTACTGAGCTGGATGCTTTTGGAGAGCTTTAAGAAGCCTTTAAGCCACCTTAACTTCTTTGGAGTGAGGGAGACAGAAGTATAAAAAAAAAAAAAAAAAAAGTCCAAACTATCTGGAAGGACAAGAAATGCATCCAGTGCACTCTCATGACCTGCAGTGGTGATAATCTACCAAGCTGCAGTAAATAGTGAGTTAGTAAGTCCTGAATCACTGCTCCCAGAAAAGTACGGCAGGTTCCTGTGAGCCTCTGGTCATAACACTTTCTTCAACCAATCAATACATAATCTCGTTTTATGGGTTTTATGGATGTTTCTGTTTAAAGAAACTTTATGTAACATCTAGCTGATTCATTAACATTGAACTCAGCGCCAGGGGACCATAACTCATGCCTGAACATGGCTTCTCTAACACACATGTGTTTACTCTAAAGCACAAGGCAGGCTTCCTGCACTTAGGAGCCCTAGACAGCACTCGGCACTCACTGCGAGCAATGTAAACAGTAGAATCACCAACAAAAAGCCAAAAATATGAAGAAAAAAAAAAAAAAGAAAACATGGCACTAAAGTCAAAGAAACAAGGCAGAGATGTCACCTTGTCTGGACTCAGTGGAGATAGCCTTTGGCATCTCAAATTTTCACAGCTCTGAGTGTGTCTGAGAATGACCACCAAAGCTTTGTGAGTACTGTTTGTAGGATAACAAATAAGTTTCAATAAGTAGTTGAATTTGCAAATTCCAAATCCATGAATGAAGCAGATTAGCTCTATATTTATACACATATGTATGTAAAGTTCATGATCAGAAGAATTAAGGATCAAAAGAGAAAGGGAGCTGGGGTTGTGGCTCAGAGGTAGAGTGCTTGCCTAGCATGCGTGAGGCACTGGGTTTGATCCTCAGCACCACATAAAAATAAACAAATAAAGATATTGTGTCCATCTACAGCTAAAAAATAAATATTTAAAAAAAGAGAGAGAGGAAGGAAATACACTGGGGAAATATTTGTGGAGAAAGAGGGAAGGGGTTGCTCTGGAAGCCAAGGGAAAGCATCTTGGAAAGGGAGTGAGGCCAGGTCTCGGGTCTGTGCAAATTTGTGGCTCAGCCCACAGGGTACAAAGCCTCAGTTAGGGGGAGTAAATTGGATTTTTTTTCTTTTATTGAGATCTGTTGCACAGCGTGGAGAAGACAGCTACTGGTTAGGTACTGCACATTTCAATGCCATTGGGGGAAGCTAGATCCCAAATGTTCTTGTCATAGAAGGTGTTAAGTGTTTGAAGTCATGGATGATTGATTGGCTTGGTCATTCCACACTGTATTAAAGATTCATAATATCACTTTGTGCCCCATAGTTATATACAACCACAATTTGTCAGTTTATAAAAAGAAAAAAAAGGAGGCAGGGGAAAGCAAAGGAAAAGAAAGAAGGAAGGAAGGAGGGATGGAGAGAGAATAATTTCTCAAACACAAAAGTAGTTAGTTTCTCAAACAGATTTGTAGGTGAGAAGAACATTGAGGAGGAAAGCCTTTGGGGTTGGTCTTCAATCATGAAAACATTTCATGAGCAAACAGAAATAACCTGCTCTGTGGGCAAAGCAAGAGAAATTGGGCCTGGAGCCAAACAATTCAAAGACAGAAGCATGGCTTCTGAGAAAGAAAACACTTGTCAAACCCTCCCCATGTTTTAGGTTCTTAGAACAAAAGGTGTAAGTTTCTGCTGTGATGAAAGATCATGGCTATTTAGGAATCTCTGAGTCAGAGAAAACAAAAGAAAACAAAACAAAAACCGGTATAGCGGAGCTTGCCATGAGATGCACCTAGAAAAGAAATGGAAGTAACTGAAAGGAAAATAAAGTAGGGTCTAGACCAGCACCTGGAGGATTTTTTTCTTATTACTTAAAGACAGCCTTCCTCCTTCATTTACCTTCCCCACTGCCCAAGCTGGGGTGGGGGGAGGGGTTGTTGGATTTGTAGAAACAGACCCCAGTTGCCACAATGAATGATTTTTCCATTGGTGCAGCAATCCCAAAGGAAATTTCTTGGCATGGGTTCAGCTGTCCAAGTTTCAAAGCAGCACATCAAAATCTGGCTACAATCTGTTCACCAACAGACATACATTGGAATGTCCATAGCAGCACCTGTCAGGAGCGGTGATGTGAATTGTGGTCTCTCAACTGTCTAGCGACAGGAGCGTGCCTCTGCTGGGAACTCTTGGTGCAAAGGCAGGAGTGAGACTGCCCAGTTGCCATGGTGACACCCCATTCAAAGGGGTTTCCATGATTGCTACAGGACTCGGTCTTGACCCTGAATTTGGACACCAGCTGCCACAGGTAGAGAATTATGAGCACTTATAACTTATAATTGGTTTCCCAGAACTTCAATCTTGATCCTGTGAACTTAAAACCTATAAATAAATGTGTTGAGCTGGCTCTGTGTCATTACCTCTCCATCATGGTGTAATGATCCACCTGGTCTCAGCTTTCTTTCTGCTTGTCTCTTTGTCCTTTCTAATCCCCCATCGTCCCTCACCTGGTTTCTGAATTAACCAGAGTACAGGTCGTGGCAAGCACCAATAACCCAGAATTGTGCTGGGCACAGTGGCAAACCCTAGCAATCCCAGTGACTTCAGAGGCTGAAGCATGAGGATTGCAAGTTCAAGGCCTACCTCAACCGTCTAGGGAGGCCCTGTCTCAAAAAATAAAAAGAGCTGGGGATATAGATCAATGGTAAAGCCCCCTGGGTTCAATATCCAGTACCAAAACAAACAAACAAACAAACAAATCCCAACAACAACAAAACCAAGCACCCCAAAAACCCCAAACCAGAAATTACCCAAATGTCCATCCACTGTAGAACGGATAGAGAAATCAGCACTACCTAGCACTGAGAATACACAACCTACAACCTAGAACTACACCACAATATGTAAGAATCCCATAAACATAACGCTGAGCCAAAGGAGGCAGGCATGAGAGTACATACAGATGTTTCCATTTATATCAGAGAAACAGCAAAGCATGTCAAGCAATATGCACACGGTAGGCAGTGGTCACTAGGAAGCAGGATGTATAGAGACTGGAAGGGAACTTATGGGAAGCAGCTAGTGGAATGTGATAATGTTCTGTTTCTAATTTGGGTGCTACTTGTACCAGTATGAACTTATTCATACTAATGTGCACTTACATAATGAAAGTTCCCCCCAAAGTTTATGTATTAGAAAATTTATCCTCAAATTCATATTAATGGTGTCTGGAGATAGCCTCTTTGGGAGATCATTAGAATCAGAGGAGTTCATGGAGGTGGGAACTCCATGATGACATTAGTGGCTTTGTAAGAGAAGGAAGAGAGATCCAAGTTTTCACACTCGGTTAGTCTAGGTGGTACCCTCTGCCGTGTTTAAATATGACAAATGGACCCTCTTATCAGATGCCAGCACCATGTTTTTGGACTTTCCTGCCTCTTGAACCAAGAGCCAAAGAAATCTCTATTTTTTAATACATTACCCTGCCTCTGTTTTTTTTTTTTTTTTAATAGCAACAGAAAACAGACTTAGGCAGGTAGTAAGCTTCAGCAACAATGCTTTAAAGTGTCTACTATTAGCAGGAGGGTAACCAGGGTACTTGGTGTCACAAGCAAAACTATTGCCTAGTGGCATCAGAAGACAAGAAGGGTCCAGAGGGCGCCTTTTTCTTTGTTCCATAGTCAACACTGAGTAAGGCACTGATTAAGAGGTTATCTAGAACTTCTTACAAAATCTCATTCATTACACATTTCATTCATTCAACAAACAAGCTCAGAGAGGGAAAATATACAGTCTGGGGCTTAAGGACATGCCATCTAATAGGAGAGAATGACAGGCACAGTGTGGTAAGGGCTTTGCTGGGGATAACATTAGTTAAGAGAGTACTGACATGGGCATCAAGGGCAGTAGACCCCCAAAAGGGGTCCTGACATAGCTGTTAAACTCTTGAGCTAAATTTCTTCCAACTCCAAAAGTACCCTTTGAGTCTCTAAGGCAGTGGTGTCATTTCACATACACACAGATCACTTGGGGACTTTAGAATGCCGATTCTGATTTTTTGAAACCCGTATTTCTGATGAGGCTTCTAGGAGCTTCTGCTACTGGTGGTGGTCCTCAAGCTCACTTTCTGTGGAGAAAGAGAAAAGTCATGTGACCAGAGGTCATGGTCAGGCTCCAACCCTGGACAGTTTAATGATCTGTTGTGCTTAGGCCAGTTCTGAAGGGCACAAGTAGAGAAACAATGGCAGATTGTGTGGGAGGGGTCACTGGTGACTGCAGAGGCTCTCCAGACCCTGCCTGCTGTCCATCATGGGAGTGAGTCAGGAGTGGAGAGGTGGGAGGGGAAATCCACTTCTGCTGTTTTATACAACTGGCAGGACTTTGTCTCACACTCTCTCATTTCTAGTCTCCCCAGCTGCCAGAACCTTCTCTTGACACAGAGAGCAGACTGGAGACGTGAATATAAACATGGAATTCTTGCACAAGGCTGCACAAGCAAAAACAGATTTAACAGGAAATGGAGAAGTGGTCAGTGTTGCCATTTTGTAAGCTAAATACAGAGAAAAAGGTGGCTGAAATCATTTCCTTTATTTTGTCACTCACTGGAGGGAGGTAGTGAAGGGTGTCGCCTGTGCCTTGTTCCCCTGGGAAACAGATTCTACCAGACTGGAGGGAGAGGAGGCCTGAGGGGGAGAAGGAGAGTCCTGCCACAGTTGGGGAGAGGGGTCAGAGGAGGAGGAGGGGGCCCTGGGGCCTCCAGGCTTGAATAAGAAAGAGTCAGAAGAGGCGGAGAGCTCAGCTCACACAGGGCTCACACAGGGCCTGTGGGGCCACCTCAAGAGGCTGCAGAGCTAACCGGGGCCTGTGTTAGAAAGCAGGAGTAAACAGGAATCCAGGGAAGGCTCTTTGTGTTTGTGGTTTCTGGACCAGTGACCTAGATTTATTCAATTTTCATATCAATAAAATAACTGTTTGGAATAGGAAATATATTCACTTAACATCAAAACTCCAAAGGGGATTCTGTTGCAATATCTGCTTCTTGCCTCTGTTCCTTGGCCACCCAACTTACCTTCCCCACAAGCAAAAGATACTGTGAATTTCTTGAAAATCCTTCCAGAAATATTTTACGTGGGTCTGGGCAAATGTTTTATATATTCTCCTCTCACCCTTCACACAAAAACATAACCAGTATTTTGTCACTCTCTCTCGGAACACACTGCTCCATTACCTTTCCAGATTGTTAACCCCGACTCCAACCATCTTTTGATCTTATCTGTTGGCTCTATCTCTTCACCATCTCTCAGGCCCCTGGGCTAAGTCCTCCTAGGCAGCCAAGCACGACTAGAGAAAATCCACCCAACAATGCTGGCCTGCTTCATGTTAATTCCTGACCAAGATCTTCCAGCGGCCCTTGGAGGTGCTCAGCAACCAAACAAACCCATCCAGTCTCCCTTTCTCCTTGACCTTACACCTTCTCTTCTCCCCTAGAACCTCCAACACCTTATTTTCCCCCAACCTCATTTTGCCAGCCTAGACCGAGGATTCAGCAGGAGCATTACTAAGAAGTGATCCCATTCAGCATCAGTTTAGCAACCTGAAACATGGGATCATAGCTGCTGATCCTACATCACGGAAAAACGGAAGCAGTCAGATGGGCAAATCCATGACCCACCTGCCTGCATCTGTGCCAGGTGCTCTCTCCCCTCCTGTCTAGGTGACTGTGTGCTCCAAGCTAAGGCCACTGTCTTCCCTTGTGGCCTAGATCTGGGGCGCCTGAGAAAAAACGCTGCTCCAGCCTTTCGCGCACTTCTCTCCTACATCAGAGGCTCCCCCTGAGCTGGAATAGTCCCAACAGCCAACAAACACACTTTTATTTCTTCCATCTTAACTAAAATCCCTCAGCAGCTATGATCCCATGTTTCTGATCTCCTTTTCAGAAAAAAAAATCTTTTTTTTTTTTTTTTTTAAAAAAAGAGCTACCTATATATACTCTGACTTTAAATCCTGTCTCTATTCTCTTCAAAGCTACTTCAACTGGGCTTTCACTGCCTGTATCTCCCTGTCATCTGTCAAAACTGTTCTTGTTGGGGTCACTAATGAATTTCAGGTTGCTAAACCCAATGGTCAATTCTCAGCCCTCATCTGATTTAACCACCAGTAACATTTGACATAGTGGATTACTCCTTTCTCCTTGAAATACTTTTTCCACTTTTCTTTTGAGACACACACTTGCTTGGTTTTCCTTCAACAATAGGGACCCTCCTTTCCCAGTCTCCCAAGCTAGTTTTTTCCCTCTCTCCCTTCCTCCCTCCCTCCTTTCTTTCTTTCTTTCTTTCTTTCTTTCTTTCTTTCTTTCTTTCTTTCTTTTCTTTTCTTTTCTTTTCTTTTCTTTTCTTTTCTTTCGCTATCAGCATGCTGAGCTCTCAGTTGGTATCTCCAGCCTTCTCCAGCTTTTCCTCTGGACTCTGTGCTCTATATCCAACTGATTGCTCAACATTTCCCCTCAGATGATGGACAGACACCTCCAACTTACTACATAGAAGACTGAACCCCTGAGTTTACCCTTCCCCACCCCAATCTACTTCTCCCACAATCTCCCCACCTCAGCTAATCAAACTACATTCTCCTGGTTTCTTGGGCCCAAAGTCTTGACATCACCTCTGACTCATTTCTCTCATATTCCATATCTGAACTGCCCAAAAATCCTAGTAGCTCTGCCTTCCAAAAGAATGCTGAAGGGGATCACTTCTTAGTAATGCTCCTGCTGAATCCTCGGTCTAGGCCGGCACCATCTCTCACCTCAGAACTCTCCCCCCTACTCTGTTTTCCTCTAAAACTGTCAAAACTGAAAATACCTACATGTTTGACTTTTAAAGCAACAAGAAAAGAAGGGACGTAGGAGAGGTAAACTTGACAATTTACTGTCTTTCCTCTTCTTCACACCTCCCAACACACAGCCCTTCAATCTGTCTTCCATGCAGCTGCAGAGACATCTTTCTAAAAGACGATAGAAGAAAAATTCTGAGATGTTCTAAATTTAATTACAAGGATTGGGAGGCATGTGTGTGTGGGGTGGGGAGCTGCTAAGATGAATGTAATCAATTAAAACTATCATCCTAAGCCAACAAAAGACTGCTCCACATTCCTGAATATGAGTTAAAACCTTGAATAAAACCCCTTGTGGCTGAGCCCTAGAGCCACTGCCTCCTGTTTACATGGAAATTTTCTGGATGCAGTCAGTCTAGAAGCAGTAAGTACTTCTTATGGGTTCCCTCTTATCCCCAAACTTTCCCTCCTTATGTTATCCTATTTTTCTTATCTGTAGTTAATGTAAGTTCAAGGTAAACCATTTGTGCTTTCCTTTCCCCAAATTTTCATTATAAAAACGAAAACAGGTCTAATGGACACATTCCCCATTGCCATCCAGCCAGCAGACAGTGGGACTGGTGGATGTGAAACTTCTCCCAGGACCTGGTTCGTCCCTTGCTATCATCCGTAGCTCAATAGGGGTTCAAAGACAGCAAGGCCTCATCCTGCATGTCCCAGTTAAGGTGACTGGTGACTTCCTACAGCCTTGAGGAGAAGTTCTAGCTCCTTCTTCCTGTGGTGAACATGATTATTTCAACCAAGCCCCTGCCTTCCCCTTCAGTTCACCTCCAGGTCTACCCTACATATTCTCAGGTTACCTAGAGGCACCAGACAGGGAACTTCCAGGAAGAATTTGGAGACAGGGAAATGGGACAAAATGTCCCTGGAAAAATAACACATGTGGGGGATGCACACTTGTGATACAGGGTGGCACGCAGGGCCAGAGGACTTTTGGGGGAAGAGTGAATGATGCAACTGGAAAAGCAAGTGGGAACAAGACCCTGAAGGGCCTGGTGGCCATGATGGGAGAGCCTGCTGCTCTCCCATCAGAAACATTGCTTTTGACCAACATGGGGAATCATGTTAGGTTTCCACCTGGGGGTTTACATTGCTTAGGTGAGATGAAATATTAACCTGACTGACTTAAATAACTTGAGGTAAAGCAAGATATGAATTTCTTCAAGTGGGAAGCAAGAAGCAGAGTTTATGAGGAGCTAGCATCAAAGGATTATCAGACTACATAAGGTAGAAAGCCATTCTGTTCTGATACGATCTTAAAGAATACCAAACTCAGGAATCTAGATGTTACTTCTACAGTTTTCTGTAGATATCTTAAAAATAAGCAATGTAGGATTCTCAAAGCTTATAAATATCAAATGCAAAAATAACAACCACCACCATGAAACGGTGAACTTAGACAAGAAATGAGTTTCATCTTTCATTTCAACACTACAAAAAGCATAAAAATGTACTATATATATATATATATATATATATATATATATATATATATAATGATATGTTATTAAAATTCTTTGCCCACTCTTTCTTTTTCTAAAAAAAATCCTTCATTGACCTTTTAATTCCTTGGATTATATGTCAAAAATTCTAGTATTTGAAAATGGAGGGCTGGAGGTATACCTCAATGGTAGAGCAGTAGAGCACTTGCCTAGCCTGCATGAGGCCCTAGAGTTTAATCCCCAGTACTATTTTAAAAAAAGAAGAAAAAAAAAAGAAAGAAAAGAAGAAGAAAGAGCCTAAAAAAACAAAACAAAACAAAACAAAACAAAACAAAACAAAACAAAAACACAGAGCACGTCTGCTACAGACATTGGTGAGGTCTTGAAGTATTTTAAGCAAGATTATTAAATTAAAAAGAATGTTTTAGTAGATAATACAAGAGAGAAGGAAAAAAGACCTAACATATAATAACATTTTTCAATTTATGCAGTATCCACAATCAAGTGGTAGCAAACTGACACAGAAGGGCAAGTCCAAGGTACAAAACTGATAAAATTCATCCAATTTTGACTAGGTATCTTAGTAAAGATCGAATTGCTTGTGAGTGACAGAAAATCCAAAATAACTGTCTTAAACAAAGGATGTTTACCTTTCTCGCAAATAAAAGAAATCCAGAGAAGTCCACATGGGGAGCTCATGATCCCCAGAGATGGAGCTATTTTTAGCTCCTGCCTCCTTTGATCTTGCTGCCTCACCATCCTCAGTAGATGGCTCCAATCTCATGATATAACATGTCACTTAGAGGTCTAACCATCAAGTCTACATTCCAGATAACAGAACAGCGAAAGACTTCCCCCCACCCCCTTAAAGATCCTTTTAAAGACACTTCCTAGAAGTCATCTTTGACAACTGCAATTATGTACCATGGGTCAGAACTTTGCATAAATACGAAGAAGGCTGGGAAAGGTAGCATTTTCCTAGGCAGCAATATGTCCAGTTAAATATGGATAATTTTACTAAAAGATGAAAAGAAATGGGCAACAAACAGATATATAACTTGTAGAGGAAAGAAGAAAGGTATATTATTAAAGAGTGTGTGCAGGCATTGCATTAACCAGTAGAGTTTTGTACCCCCAGAATTATTCTTTCCCAAACACATCTCTGCTTCTGGCCCATTCCTTGATTGCTGTGTTTACCTGCCCAATCCCCATTCCTCATGCTCTATCCTACCATTTTCCCTACTACAACCCTTCTCATTCTTCAATCCTCAGCTCAAATGCTATATCATCCATGAAGTTATTCCTGACCCTCCTCAAAATGTCAGAAGTTGGTCCTCTGGTTTCCTGTAGAGTGTTCCACAGGCCTTTGCTTTCATCTTAACACCAACCTATCTTATGGTATTGGTATAGTTGGGTACAAGTAGAAGAGGCTTCCCCAATTCTTTTGTAGGTAGTAAAGTGTAGAAGAATGCACTTAATATCTATAAGATCTGCAAATTATATTGAAGTTTAAAGAAAAGAAAGGACTATGTGGGAGAGGGTGGGGAATGTGAAGACTATATACCTTTTAAGGGAAGTGTCAATGAACCAAATGAAATTTTCTGTAAATGCATTTCCAAATACGATCTCGCCTAATGTTGCAATCCCTTTTCAGAAGCCTAATTTGGTATGACCTGCTGTGCTGGAGAAACATTTGTTATTTCTCATTTCTCAGTTCTCAGTTCTCCCTAAAAGAAATATTAAAATTATGGAAAATACACAAAATGAAAGCTAATAGCAATACCAACACTAGTTAACATGTAACATACACTCTTTCACATTCATAATCTCATTTCATCTTTCGACAACCCCACAAGGCACAGGTACCTCAATTATCTTGAGGGGATGGAGGGATCAGCTAATTTTTCCAGGTGAGCAGCAAGGTTAGAACACTTCCTGTTTATACAAATCAGTAAATATGTGTATTATTTTTCTTAAAACTTTATATAGATTTTTTTGGGGGGCGAGCACTGGGAATTGAACTCAGGGGCATTCAACCACTGAGCCACATCCCAGACCTATTTTTGTATTTTATTTAGAGACAGGGTCTCACTGAGTTGCTTAGCACCTTGCTTTTTGCTGAGGGTGGCTTTGAACTCACGATTTTCCTGCCTTGGCTTCCCAAGCCACTGGGAATACAGGCCAGATTGTCTTTTTTCATCCTTTAACATCTGCTTTGGTAGAGAGGCTCTGACACAACACTTATTTTATGGACATAATGGAAACCCTAGTTTTAAAAATAATTCTCAATCCTACAATGGCCATAAAAAACACTCTAATTATTTGTGAATTGCTCTCATTGTACACTCCACTTTTGAGAACCAGAAGTACCTTAGAAAATAATTCCCATTGTATAACTATCTTTTGATAAACCTATTAATGAGTTGAGGAATTTATCTGGAGTTATCTGTGGGTATCTTTTCTTGAACACAAGTAGCATAAATCCTGTAGGTTCCTGGTAATCAATAATGGAAGATGATAATATTGCCATTTATTTCATTAAAACAATCTGTTCTTTTTCTATACTAGCTAAGAAAAGTAATTTGACTGTATGTTATTTTATTAAATTAATTCTACTATATGATATTTGTTGTTCTAGATTTGGTGACTTAAAAAATGTTTGCAAATGTTGATAGTGTCATACAGTCTTAGGGCCTATGGCATTAGGACCTATGCACGTGTGAGGAACTGGATTTTAATTTGGAATGTTTTTGTTTTATTTTGCTTTCCTTCAGCTTGCAGGGGCCTGCACAAAGATACCCAGATGCTTGGAATCCTTTTCTGTTGCTGGAGCCAAACTTAATTGTTAGACCACTTTGATAGAGAATTGGATTGTCCCAGCATGCTCAATCCCACAACTCTCCCTGATACTTCAATTTTCTCTTCTATGGAACTCTTTCACCTCTATACCTAACTGTGTTCTGTTTTCTCTTGCCCCCCAGAAGTAAAAAACACTTTCTCAATGCTGCCTTCCTCTCTTGCTACCCCTTTTGATTTCCCTTCTTACACTGGCTGAGCATCTCGACAGAGTGACTAATGCTCTCCTTCCCTTTTTCTCTTCCAATGCTAAAGCCAGGACTCTAGAGCTTCACTTTCAATCAGACCACAAAAGTACATAAAACCACTGTCTTCCCCACCCTGACCCCACTGCCAAAGCCAAAAGAGAATTTTCACTCCTTATTTTGATGGCCTTCTGCCTTGCCTTTGACATCACTGGCTGGCTCTTTCTAGTTTATTTCACAAGGATCTCTTCCACTAGTTCTTTTAAAAATTTACTCTCTGGTATTCTCCCAGCTTCTAACTTGTTTTTACTGCTGTTCTCATGACACATTCTCCTTAGGTTGCGTTTACCCACTGTCATAATGCCATCCACCACATTATAGCACCTGACATTTCCCCAGGGGTATACATCTATATCTACCTTATACTTTCCCAGAGCTGTGGATTTAAATATTCAAGTGAAAGGACATATCTGCTTTGACTTCCTTAGGTTCTCAAACTCCATTTGTCTAAAATGGAACTCAGCATCTTCCCTTTAAATCTATTCTCTCCTTAGAGTCTACTATCTTTGGTGAATGATTCCAACAACTGAAGCCAGAAACCTGAGTCTTCTTAGGTTCCTCTCCATCTGAGAACCCACTTAACCTCTTAGAATTCATTCCATTCACTTCTTCCTCTCCATCCTTACTTATTACCTACATCAGGTCCCCTCCATCTTCTGCCTGAACTATTGTAGTAGTTTCCTAACTTCTCTGTTTAAGACCACATCTTCATTCTCTGAATACTGTCAGTGCTCTTTGTAATATAAAGCTGACCATGCATGTCACCCCCTTGCTTAAAAGTCTTCAATGTGTATTCAGGATTAAAGGCTCAGGTGTTTTAAAATTCTCTGAAATCGGTTCTCTTCCAACTATGTCCAGTTCCACCCCTGAGGCTGCGCCTTTAAAGGCAAGGTATTCTTCACCCTCTCTGGGAAGAACCCCAGAGTTGATCAAAATGTCCCAGATTGCACTCCCATTGTTACCGGTGCATGTTTCTATCAGTGAATTTTAGAGTTGCAGTTTCTAAAACGGGAATGTTGGCTTATTCTCACTAGTACTGCCATTGTTTTAGATCTCCAGGACTTGGAAATGTGCAACAATAAGCCCTAAAGTGTACGAAAATGAGTTTACTTTGATTAGGTTGCCAACATGGCAGGGCGGCAAACAGCAACAACGTCACCGCTAGCGGTAACAAAAGAAAAAGGTAGAATCGTGCCTCCCCGTCGGGGAATCGAACCCCGGTCTCCCGCGTGACAGGCGGGGATACTCACCACTATACTAACGAGGAATCGCACAGGCGAGAGCCTTCTGATAGGCATTTTATGTCTACCCCGCCCCGCTCTCACTACTACTGCTAATAAGAATGATATTCATTTGTTGCCATTGCATTTTCCACTGAAGTTGAATGAAACTAAAATGGAAGTGCTCTCTCCGTCTCTCTGATCCACTTATTTCCCCCAGCCCACCCTCCCTTTACCGCCCCTCGCTCCAGAAGCCCCCCGATCCCCGGCACCACCCCTGACACGCACGCTCCCAGGCAGCCTCGCGCAAGGCTGCTCGCGCTGCACCATGGGACCTGTAGTTCCTTCCCGCCACCTCTCGCGCTCCTCCGACTTGTAGGGACTCCGTTTCCCGGTGTGCCCCGCGAGTCCCTCTCCTCCTCACCTCCCTCCAGTTCTGGCTCTCAGTCGAAGTCCGGCCACTGAGTGTCTGAGTTCGTTCCGGCGTACGGCGGATCTCTTAGAGCCATGCCCGAAGTCGTGGATACCTGTTCTTTGGCCTCTCCGGCCTCAGTCTGCCAGACCAAGCACCTGCACCTGCGCTGCAGCGTCGATTTCACTCGCCGAGTGCTGACGGGGACCGCTGCGCTCACCGTCCAGTCTCAGGAGGACAACCTGCGCAGCCTGGTACGGGGGCTTCTGTGCAGTTTCCACCTCTCCCCGCCACCCTCTTCTGATCCTCTAGCCCCTCATCGCGCTTGGCCTCGGGATCTCGGTTCCCCTCACCGCGGCAGCCCCCCAGCCTCGCGCCCGGGTCTGCTCCTCCTCTTCCCCGCACTAATCTCAGTCCCCTCTTCCACCCCGCGTCTGCCTCTGCATCCATCCCGCGTAGGATGAAGCGTTCCTCCCGCCGCCCCCTCCTCAAGACCCTTTCCTCGGTGCCCGGGCACGTCCTAGCGCCCCATCCGCGCCTTTCTTCTGTCCCATCTTCGCAGCAGTCCCCCCTCTCCCCATCGCCCTATTTCCCAGCGCTACCCGCCGTCCCCCGTGGCCTCCCCGTTTCCTCTGGCCCGCTGTCCAGAACTCCCTCCTCAGGCCCTGGACTTCTCTCAGCCCCCAGAGCACCTTCCTCGATCCAGTCTTAGCCAACTCTCCGATCCTGTATCCTGTTGATCCCTGCTCCCCCTCTTCCCTCCCAGGCACCTTTTTTGTAGCCACCAGATGTATAGGTCTGTTCCTTGATCTCTCTGCCAGTAGTTCTCAAGGCTCTTGGGATTCCCAGGCCCAGATTCTTCTTTCCGCCCTGCTTTAGAAAATTTCAGTCTCTGCTTTCTAAAGTGGGTCTCTTCAGGGTCTTTCCTCCCTTTGCTTCTCATCACCCTTATCTTCTAAGCAGTTTAAGGGAGGTGGGGGTGGGGGCAGGATATTCAAGCTTTCTAAGGACGACTCAATACAATCAATTAATAGTTGGTTCCAAGGAGCAAGTAATGACTGCATTTCTTAGAAAAATATATGCTTCTATAAGCTTTTTAACCATTTAAATAAAAATATGTTGATTAATAAAATATTATTCAATGATTTTATGTGGACCATTTAACCTTTATTCAATGTTCTTTCTCATAATGCCTGATGAAAAACATTTAGAAATAAGAGACATGGAAAGCCTGGCCACATTCTGTCTCCTAATCAAGGCAGGATGGTACACAGTGTATTTTGCAGGGCAGTATGATTGTATCTACTAAAGCAAAGCAGTAAGATCAGATATTGAGGAGGGAAATTAGCGTCAAACAATTAAACAAAATTGCAAATATAGATAAGAATGGATACTTTTTTGTGTCTCTTTTTACTACTTGTATAATCTTTGAGTTTATTAATATGAATTAATAAAGCACTGAACTTTCTTACTCTTCTGTATTGATATGCAATCGCCAAAAGTACTTTAAGAAAGGAAAAGTATTATAAGCAAGAAGGTAACTATTTCCGTGTAGATTGCACTTTGGTCTCTTGAGTACCATGCTATATTTTATTGCAGCTTTGCCATATCAGGGCTGAAGTTAAGTCCTGTTTCAATGCAGTCTCTCCTTTTATAAAAAGAAAGTGATTCTTGCTAGTTCATCGCAGTTTAACATGACCTTGCACTGCCCTCTCTTTTGTAAAAATCAAAAATGTTTTACCTCTGTTCCATGAGTAAGTGAGAATCAGTAGGCTTAAACTTGGAAAACTTTGAAAAGAATATACCATTGCCCATTGGTTTTACATTTCCATATCTTAGAGTAAAATAAGATTTTTAAATGATGATTTCTGGCCAGCATGCATGTTTAGTAAATTAGCTGGAATTATATTAATGTTAACTTTTGTATGAGGAAGGTATTTGTAGTACACAGTAACATCTGTATATAATTGTTTGCATATTTATGAGACCAAGATCTTGGTCTTATTTATTTTATTCATTTGAAGTGAGCTTGTTTCTTTCTTCCACAAGATTAGGTACTCTTAAATGTAGGGATTATGTTTCAGATCTCTTTATATTTTAAATTTTTAGCATACACCTGAAAACTAGAGGACATCCAGAAGTTTGGCTAATGGATAAATTCAGTTAGAAAACAATGCCTGAACTTAAAATGGGATACACTGATAAATAGTGCTAAGTATCTTGAAGGTGAGAAGGCATCAAACTGCATCACCACCCACAGCAGAGACCCAGTACCAGTGCTGGGTGAAGAGACATGATATCATGTCTTCTTTTCCATCCCATTCTTGCAGTCTGTGACGCCTCCAAAATTAACTAATTTCCAGCTTTCTAATATCCTTTTCAAGTTTTGTTTTATTTACACTGAAGTTTGGCATTCAGTATTTATGATGACTTTCAAACATTTGTTTCTTTCATTGAATTTTTCAATATCATTTAGGTGTCCTTTCAGTTGATGGCTCAAATAGGTCCAAAATCATACGTGAGTGTTCGAATCCAAGAATTGAACATAGTTCTTTCTGACTGCAAAGTCCCTGGTCCTCACTAATATATGGCTGAGCTGGGGCTCATACCAAGGTGATTTTGGTTTGGTTTGGTTTTGGGTTGGTTTTAACACATAAGCCTGTGGGGTTTTTTTGCATCACTGCAGACTGTAGATAACAAGTAGAAAATATACATACTTCATAATGAAACAAAAGGATTTCTTCTTGTTTCAGATTCTGATTTGTGCCGGAAAGAATTTGAAACTACTTAAAATTACACAGTATTATAAGACTAAAAATAATTAAGAAATTCGGAGGAAGAGAAAATGAAGATAGTAGAAATAAGACACATAGTATAAAACCCTTTACACATAAGAAGGGGTGGATTACAAAGTTGACTCTGGAACTTCCCAGCATCCTAGGCAAAAAGGAAATCAGTTATATATTACAATAACTGACCAACTGGTCAAAAGTATAATCCTGTTGTGGTGTTTGAAGAGGACACTGAGATATAGTAAGGTATATTCTCAATAACTACCTGCCATAGTAGGGTTGTTTTTTATAACTATATATGGGTATCTTGGCCTTGCACATAGTTGGTATTCAAGTACTAATTGTTGAAGAATACAAATTCTGACATCTACTATGTCTTTTCTTTTGTTTTTCTTATTATTGTTTTTTGGCCAACTTTAATTTTTTTTTTTTTTTTTTTTTTTTAGTTGTAGTTGGACACAATACCTTTATTTTATTTAGGATCGAATTCAGTGCCTCGCACATGCTAGGCAAGCACTCTACCACTGAGCCACAACCCCAGCCCGTGACCAATTTTTAATGACACTTATCAGAGAAGTTTGAAGGGGAATTTCTTACATAATTTGGAAATAAGCCTTAGCCGTTGAGATACACAGCTTAAAAATTGCATTTTCTATTTTCTTTTGGTCTACAACTTAATTAACATCTACTATTTTTCAGGCATGTACTGAGCCCTGAGAATGGAAATCTAAGTAACATTATCTGTCTATTTAAGCACCTATAGTCTAGTGGAGAACAAATCATTATGATGCAATACAGCAAGTATTATGGCAGAGTGTAGGTCCAACTACTATAACATGCATTGGGGATATGAAAAAGATTTCACAAAAAATAGTCTTGGAATAACCAACTCTTCTGCTTCTAAACAGATTTGAGAAATTTAAGCAATACAGAAAATAGAATGTGCTTCAATGGGAAATGACTCAGTTAATTTGTCTTTATGGTTATAAGGGATGAATAAGATGGGTTGTTATGAATATAGATAATCAAATATCCTAAAATAAATGAGATGCTCAGAAATATGTACTAGAATATGAAGAGTAAAGGAGTAACTATTATTCTTGAGATATAAACCATATATTTTGAACATGCTAGTGTAGCCAGTTCTAGTTAGGGTGACACTTGAGGTACCACCAAAAGAAAGTAACCTGAAAGAAATAATTGCCCATTAGGAGGAAAACAGATGATGCTCATAACAAATTTGGCTGCTCAGGAAGGAAAGCTACAAGAAAATTAAACAGATGGGAATCAAATTCAGTGATTCCCCTTATGATTTTTTTTTTGAGCTGGTCACCCATGGTTAACTAAAATTTTTAAGAGGAAGGTGGCTAGGAAATGACTGTTTCTCAGTGTTCTAACTTCCAATACTTTTCCAGGCCAGATATCAGGAGGAAAAAAAGATGACAGAAGTAGAGAGATGAGGTAGATGGGAGTTCCAACAGTCCAGGTCTGACTTAGGATGGTGGTAGGAGAGGGAAAAAAAAAATGTGAAGATAGTATGAAAAAAACAAAAAACCCTTCTTATTGGCTATGTGAGATTGGGTAGTGAGATTGATTGTGAATTGAGATTTTCAAACTTTAGCTGACTTAAGGAATTCCATTGAAGGAATCAAATAAGTCAGAAGAGAAAACTGATTTAGGGGATATAATGGTTTGATTTTTTGGAAGCCTGTTGAATATAAGATGGTATGTCCCATGGAAATGTTAGGTAGGCAACTACAGATGTACAGCTGACATCATCCCCGGGATACAACTCTGGAAGTAGACTGGTCGCCATGTGTATTACAGAGATATTAATTGAAGATGTGGACATGAGTAAGAAGCAGAGAATGAAGAAAATGATAGGGCCAAGGCTGGAACATTGAGGCCTACCTGTATTTGAGAGATAGAATAGGACAACAGAAGCATTAGACAAGAAGAAGAACCATTTATGTGTAGAGGTAGAGAAGCTAAGAAAGGGGTTTCAGCCAGGTGTCATGGTCCAAAAGAGCTATGAGTAGACAAAAGGTCAAGGTCATTGGATAGAAAAAAAAAAATCTGTGGACCAGGGAAAATCCCCTATCAGTATCATAGGACCTAGAAACCAAACAGAAGGAAGTATGGTTGAAGAGAAATTGAAAGTGACAGCCATAGATTGATTGCCCTTCTTTAGAAAGGAAGAAGGGGAAGTAGAGAGTTACTAGGTAGAAGGATCAAGTGAAGTTTTAAAAATAATATGAGAGGCTTGTTCAGGTAGTTTGGTAATACAAGAAGGTTGAAGATTTCGGAACAAGAGATGACTTGAAAGATAATGAAATTGTTTGGTTTCTGGGACTCAGGGATAAAAACTACTCAAGACACTTGCTACCATTCTTTTCTGCCCCCAGCAGTTGTTAATTGGCAGTGGCAAGAGTGGTGGTCTTCTAATCCTCTACAGGGTCAGTTGGTCAGAGTTGCCTTATGAAGTTGAGCTTTTACTAAAACAAAACAAAACAAAACAGTGGTACACAGTCTGTTTATCTGCCTAGTGAGTGCCAAGGAAATGAAGTACTTAAGGAGTAAACTATTAGATATGAAAGTACACTATAGGATTTGGACTATATGAATTCTAAAAAGAAATGTATGGTAAGATAATATGGAGTCAGGATGAAAGAAACTTTAAGTTATAGGAGTTGGTTTTTTTTATAACAGTTTTCAGTAGACAAATTAAAGGCATTTTAATTTGGATTGATTTTACTTAGAGCCTAAAATTTGTGTGACTATCCTAGAATTGCCTAACAATATATATGCAAACCTTAGAACCAACCCAAAAGATTTTAGGAAGTTTAGGTTCCCAAGAGATAAGCCTTGTACTAACTCTTTACTCCTATAATTTCTATAATTTCACTCTATATTTTGCTTTCTATAAGCAACTAGTTTTATAATCAATTATAGTTAACATGTATCTAGAGCTAGTTTCTTCTGATGTTTAATACTAATTTGATTGTAGGTTTTGGATACAAAAGATCTTACAATAGAAAAAGTGGTGATCAATGGACAAGAAGTCAAATACACTCTTGGAGAAAGACAAAGTTACAAAGGATCGCCGATGGAAATCTCTCTTCCTATTGCCTTGAGCAAGTATGAGTGCTGTCCTTTTTCTTTTATAGCCAAATAATAGCAAAAATGTATTTTAAGAAAAATTAGACATTTTTCCTTTTTTGTGTTTGTTTATGTATGTAGTAATTGGCATACTATTCCTACTGATCTGTTCAGATATAAGTTTTAAAATGAAAATTGTATGTTCTTAAAATTCTAAAGAAATTTATTGCATAAAACACTCAAGAATGGGACTTTGGGAACTGTGACTTCTTTATCTCCTCATCTGGAGTAACCATGGGACATGCCATCCAGAGGCGGTGTTTCAGGATAGCCTGGTGGGAACAGCACATTCCACCCTAGGCCACCTGCTGTTATTAATGGAATAATAATAATGATGCCAAACATAGAAGTGTTAACTGTGTACAGTCTTAGGATAAGTGCTTTAGGTGTATTCTTTAATCCTTACAGTAATCCCATATAGTATGATCTGCACTACAGATGAGAAAGGGAATCTCAGAGATCAAAGTAATTTAGTCAAGGATGGCAGCTGGAATTGTCGTATAAGAAATCTATCTCAACCCTGGATACATTGGAGAGGGGAATAGAGGTTAAAAACTATTGGCCTAGAGCAAGGTTGATCTATCTCCACCTTCCAGTGGCCAATGAGAAATTGAAAGTGGTAGCCATAGATTGCCCTTTTCTGGTCTTCTCTTCTCCTTTAAAAAAGAGAAAGAAGATGCTCAGCATAGCTTGTGAAGATATCAGTAACCCCATTCTGCAGATGAGGAAACTTTGGTGTAAAGAAGTCACATAATTTGCCCAAGTTTACAGCACTAGTACATGGTAGAGTCAGGATTCAAACCTAAGACTGAGCATTATTAGTACTTCCAAAACTAGTAGGGGGAAGGACTAGTTCTTATTTTCTCTAGCCTATTGTAGACTGATGCTTTTGTAGGATGCAGTAAATATGAATTAGTAGGAAGAAATAATGAAAGAGATTTTATTATTAGATTCAGCAAATAAAAATTACACTACAACACTACAGGGGGTGGGGTATAGCTCAGTGCAAAAGCACTTGCCTAGCACATATGAGGTACTGGGTTCAATCCTCAGCATCACACAAACACACAAACACAAAATTTGGGACAAACCTTTACAAAAAACAAAATAGGAGACTACAAGTTTCTAAACACTTCCTCTTTCTTTCTTGACTTTATGTGTTTGCAGATCAGTAGCAGTTTGCAAATCAGGCGCTCTGTATTGGGCCCTGGTACTCACCACTGTGATAGTTGAAGTTCCAAAATTATTTCTGCCACTCCCCACTGTTACAAAGACTGAATGGTATCACAGATGCAAAGTATGTGACACACTGTGAGGCACTGAACTAATACATCTTCATTAGCACAGTAGAATATAAAGGACTCACAGGGTGGCTTTCTGGTAGGAAAGCAAACTTACATAAGGTGTAACATTCCTAGAACTCACTCTCAATCAGTAACAAAAACTCATACAATGTTATTTATGTTATTAATTTATAAGTAATATTATAGTTAGATAGAATTATACTCTGCTAATGTGTTGATTTGTTTCATACAGAAATCAAGAGGTTGTCATAGAAATTTCTTTTGAGACATCTCCAAAATCATCTGCTCTTCAGTGGCTCACTCCTGAACAAACCTCTGGAAAGGAACACCCTTATCTCTTTAGTCAATGCCAGGTAAAAACATTCCTAGCTCAAGCAGTTTAATGAAGCAAGGTGAACAGTGGTCTTATGAATATATGGGTCTTTTGTAACATATTGTTTAAATTTATTTTGTTATAAAAACAATATACTAATTTATGTCTCTTGCTATTAATTCATGTATTATTTTTTAAAATAAGTGTCCTTTAATTTGGAAACTATCTACATTGGAGTATTTTGATTTTATTTATATTTACATTCCTAACTTCTAGCATAGAACTTGCCATAGAGTGGGAATTCAATAAATGGTCATAAAATACAAGGAAAAAATTAGTAAAACAAAAGTAATAAGTACAGTACTGGTTATGAAAAATGCTAACAGGAAAAGTGAAAGATCAAATGCCTAACCCTCTCTGGACATTATTGTCTGGAGGCAAAACATTAAGTTTGGAATACAGCTTTTCAGATTTTCCTTATACATTTACAGATTAGTATATTATACAAATATATTAAATGTGCTTTTAAAATGATATGATTTAAGTACTTCTGATTTCCAATTTAAAAGTAAGAACAGATAAGCTGGGTACAGTGGCACATACCTGTAATCCCAGTAGCTCAGGAGGCTGAGACAGGAGGATCATAAGTTCGAGGCCAGTCTCAGCAACTTAGTGAGACCCTGCCCCAAAATAAGAAAATAAAAAGTATTAGGGATGTAGCTCAGTGATGAAGTACCCTGGGTTTAAGCCCTAGTTACCCCCACTTCCAGTTAAAAAACACATACACAAAGGACAAATAATGATACAATTAGAGATAATCTGTCACAAGGATAATAAGTATCAATCTGTCTTCTGAAAGACAAAAGATCTAATTTTGCTAATAATCAAATAACTAATGATTAAATTTAAAGGAAGTCACTTATTAAAACTACCGAATCTTCAGGCATTGTGTTAGGTACTTTGCATATTTAATCATCTTATTCTTGTGTGATAGATATCATATTAGGCTCAAATTTGAATCAAAGTATATAAATATTGAAACATGATTTAGATATGTTTACTTTGCAGGGCTACTTAAAATATCTTTTTTTTTTTTTAAGAGAGAGTGAGAGAGGAGAGAGAGAGAGAGAGAATTTTTTTAATATTTATTTTTTAGTTCTCGGCAGACACAACATCTTTGTTGGTATGTGGTGCTGAGGATCGAACCCGGACAGCACACATGCCAGGCGAGCGCGCTACCGCTTGAGCCACATCCCCAGCCCAAAATATCTTTTTAATCCAAGAAACCTATTCTGCAATCTGGAAGAGATACAGTGTTCTAGGCAAGAATGTACAAATAGTGTTCTCTCTCTCTTCCTCCCTGTTTTCTTTTCTTTTTCTTTTTCTTTTTTTTTTTTTTTTTTTGTGCAGTAACAGAGATTGATAATCCCTGAGTCACTACTGAGGCTGGCCTTAAACTTTTGATACTCCCACCTCAGCCTCCTGATTCCCTGGGTTTACAGGCATGTGCCACCATTCCTAGTTTTATCTCTTCATAATACCTGATTTTCAGCTAAAATTTCTCATAGAATATCTGTAAGGTAAAAGCAAGAAATGTAATGTTTGGGCACTGGGGTTGTGGCTCAGTGGTAGAGCACTTGCCTAGCACATGTGAGGCACTGGGTTTGATCCTCAGCACCACATAAAAAACAAACAAAATAAAAGTTTAAAAAATCATAGATTTATTTAAAAAAAAGAAATGTAATATTTATGGGTAACTAGAATGCATATTTTAAATATATTTTTTCTTATTGACGGCAATGTTTGAAACATAAAAATGAGATTTCAGCTAAGTTAAAGAATTGCAGTTGGCAAGAAACATGTAGATATAATTTTGTGTAAAGAATTTGCTTACAGTTGTTCTCTCTGCATATTTGCCTGGGTTTGCTCCTATCCTATGAAAGACTTACAAAAACCCCTTTGGATTGCCAAGTCACCTGTCTGCAATCCAGTAAGGAACTCTAGAGACATGATCTTGGAGCCTTGTTTTACACGAGAGGACCAAGTGGGTCTTCTAGTCCTTGTTAATTCCTCTTTAGGTCATCTGGAAGCTCATGTCTTTGGGAAATCTTCTAGATCTGGTGAGAAGGACCGGAGTCTATGGGTTTTAAGAAGTCAAGGATTTTTAACAGCTTCACAGAGGAGTGTTAGTTTTCCTTTAAGCTCAGTAGACTGTCTCATTGAAGCTGGGGTTCTTTTGCTTCTTGGAGATAGATACAGATTTATTTGAAAATATGCTAGCTTATGAAATAGTAGGTTCTCTGGCCTTTTTTCTTGATAGAATCAACATTTATGAAAGATTAATGTGGAAGCAGAGAAACACTTTACAAAATATCAGAATGAATATGTCTACATGGTATTCAGAAGTATTGTTTATTCTCTCCCCTCTTTTTGTTTCTTGGTTTACTTTCAAAATGTGCTATAAAATGAAATGTCAAAATTTTAGTATCATATTTTGATGTTTTCTTTAAAACACTGGCATTTCATTAGATGTTAATAACTAACTAGAGAAAAATGGGTTTCATGTTAAAGTAAGTGTGGAGAATCAGGTTTCTTTCTTTCTTTTTTAAAAATATGTTTTAGTTGTTGATGTACCTTTATTATTTATTTATTTGTATGTGATGCTGAGGATCAAACCCAGTGCCTCACACATGCTAGGCAAGTGCTTTGCCACTGAGCCACAACCCCAGCCCCAGGTTTCTTTCTTTCCTCTCTGCCCCTCTCTTTCTCTCTCTTTCTTTTTTCCTATTGCTGGGGATGGAACCCAGGGTAAATGCTAGTCAGGGCTCTAGCCACAGCCCCACCCTGGGCAGTTCTCTTTTTCTATAGGTGTTTCTGGAGCATTCAGGAGGCCAATGTTCCTAGTAACTTTCTGAGACAGGAGTGTGATATGCTTGTGATTGTCAAATTTATTTTGTTATGGAGCCTTTTTTCTCCAGGTTCCTCAGATCTTCTCACTGGGTACTGCTACTATACAGTACAGTCAGAAACACTGCTTATTAGTTGGCTTCATATATCAACTGAAATGTGAGGATTAATCCTAAATTAAATGGGAAAATCTGATTTTTTTTTAATCCACAGGTCTATTTTTGCTACTTTAAGAAATCCCAATATGAGAGACTTGATTTTGTTTTTGAACAGAATATTTCTAAGAACAATGCTGTAATTTTGATGATTTCTTAATGACTCAGTTTATGAGAAAGGGAAATAACTATTTTCCTTTCCCTCCCAGGCTATCCACTGCAGAGCAATTCTTCCTTGCCAGGACACTCCTTCTGTGAAATTAACCTACACTGCAGAGGTAAACATCACAGTTGTTAAATGATAAGTAAATGTGGTTTAAGTGATAAGGATGATAATTAAAATTTTTTGCACTAAAAATATTTTATTTAATAAATTCTACTTAAAATATGACAAGAGTTTATGGACCTCATTCTGAATCTCTGTTTTGTAAGTGGTTTTAAACATTGTGTGACAAAAAAAGAATGGATATCATCATCATTTTACAAAAGGAGTTCAGAATTCTGTATCTATAAACAAGAATTGAGAACCTTTTTTTAACTTTTAAAAATTGACATTTGCAAAATTAAAGTTTCTATAAATGCATTCTATAGCCATATAAACATCTGTCTAGATTTTCTAATATTATGGACTTTTCTCAATACATTTCCAATGTATTCCTTTTGTAATTACTGCTAATCTTTTGGGAAAAAAGTAGACTACAATTGATAACACCATCTCAGAGACTAGAGCTGCTTAGGCCAAGCGCAGAATTTATGGGGCTTCTTGATTCCCAGATCATCCTACAACCAAACCATACCTAGTATAGTGCTATAGAATGTAATACTTGGAGGCAAAGAACCATAGGTTCTAGATTCTCCTTCACTATATGACCTTAAGCAAGTCTTACAACCTCACAACCTCAATTGTCTCATGTCTATAACATATGTTTATCTAAACAAAGGGAGGAGATGATACAAAGTTATTTCCTGAATGCTGGTTGTTGTAGTATTGGTTCAAGTACTCCAAATTCTGTGCCTGCCTCTATAAAAGTTTGGGGTCTCAAGTCACAAAAAAAGAAGGGACAATCAGGCATGTGCTGGAATGTATGCTTGCTAGATCATAAATACCCAGTGATATTCTGACATTTATTAGAAATCAAATTTTCAGAATTGTGGAACTAGGATACACACTTAAGTGACCTCATAGTTATTCCATAAGGATATTTCCCAGAGAAAATTTATTCCACAGTTTTTGGTAATAAATTTTAGTTTCTCACAGTTTCTACCCTTAAAAGTTCTATTTGTAACCCTAAGTATATATTTTAGATAAAAAGTTGTTCAAAACTATTCTCTGTCATACAATGAGTCATACATTTGGCTTGGAGATATGGAGGGGAGCTGAGCTGGTGACTACCATAGCTAGGCATGGTGCTGGGCTCCTCATTTCTATACGTATTTCCTGCAGCAAACTTATGAATTTTTATCCCTATTTGATGGGGAATTTTAGGCTCAGGGAGATTTTTTGCCAACTGTTCACAGTTAATAGATGATAGAGCTTGGATTTGAATCTAGTTTCCATTGAAATTGTGCTTTTAATATGCAGAGATGAATGGATAGGTATTTCATATTTGTTTTTGGTGAAGCCAATTTTAAGTATTGCTCGTACTAATATGTACTTACTTTTGAGTTCATAGCCCATTTAATATATGGATAGTCAAGAAGTGGGGAAAGATTATTTTACGTTACATAGTCTGATACTTAGGCCCTTTTATTTATGACTAGAAGTGACTTTTTTTCTTGATTAGGTGTCTGTCCCTAAAGAACTGGTAGCACTTATGAGTGCTATTCGTGATGGAGAAGCACCTGACCCAGAAGACCCAAGCAGGAAAATATACAGATTCAGCCAAAAAGTAAGATCATAGCATCTAGATTTTGTTTTAGTTAATAGTAAACTGCAAATAGCTTTTACCTACCCAGAGAGCAAAAGAACTCTTGAAATATTTCAAAAGTTTAAAGAAGAGCTTTTCTTTTCTTTTTTTTTTTCTTTTGTGCTTTTATAGGAGTTTGTTCCACTTAGAGAGGGTGTTACACTGAAGAAAGTGTTATACTGAAGAAAGAGGTTGCCAGATAACATAGCAGGGATGCCCTGATTCCATTTTCCCTCAGTCTAGTCAGTGACAAGCTTTCTGTTCTTTTAAGTAGTTGTATGTTTGCCTGATTCCACAGTGTGGAATCACTGTGTGATCTTATGGCTGTTTAGGGTGTTTACAAATGGAAGAGCTATGTTACCATCTTGTAAGTTAAAATTCCTAGATAGTTGGTAATTGGACTTGTATCTTTGACTTTTAATGAATAGAATGTGCATGCATGTGTATGTGTATGTGAACATGCATGTGTCTTTTAATAACTGATCCACCAATGGACAGTTTTGCTCCAGATCCAGCTTCTGGGGTTTCTAAGCTCCCACAATTTTGAATTTCACTCATTGCTGATTTAAAATATGGAGGAATTTTTTAAATTAAAAATATGAGGGGCTGCAGTTGTGGCTCAATGGTAGAGCACTTGCCTACCATGTGTGAGGCACTGGGTTCAATCCTCAGGACCACATAAAAATAAATAAATAAAATAAAAAAGTATGTGTCCATCTACAACCAATAAATAAACAAATAGAATGATGTTTTAAAAATCAAGGGAAAAAACATAATGAAAAAGCACAGTTGCTTTCTTATATGTTACTCTTTGGAGAAATGTTTGAAAGTACCTTTTTAAGCTATGTGAAAACATGATTTTCACATGTCAGAAGTTTCCTTTCTTGGAATAAAAGGGAAATAGATGTTTTGAAATGTTTTGCACCACAATTTTGAGCTATTTGGCCCCTTAAAAAGGAGAACTATTTGAGAAGTACAAAAGGAAATTTGAAAGAGAATTTACTTAATTTGAAATATGAATTGTCTGACCCTGTATTGTTTTAAAAACACTAATCCAAGCATGTGGTTTGTGTTTGCCCCCTTTAGGTTCCGATACCCTGCTACCTGATTGCTTTAGTTGTTGGAGCATTAGAAAGCAGGTGAGCTTTTGAATAAATTTTGAGGTTTATGGGCATCTTAAACCTCTGTCAGGATTAGCACTCATTTGTGCGTTTCTCTAGATATCATGCTAACAGCTCTAGAAAAATTCAAATCTAATTGTACAATATTTGACCGCAAATAAATTTTCAACTAAAAAATCTTTACTACTTGCCCCTTAGATTTTCCAGGTATTATAGAATAAGCATGCGTTTACCTTTGGTTTGACATCTACATTCTAATGTAAATTGGAATGAGTCACTTCTCTTGATCTTCATTTCCTCATTCTAATTATGAATTTTATAATTATAAAATCTGCCTCTTCTACCTTGTATAGGGTGGTTATATGAAATAAACAAGATAAAATACATTAAGGCACTTGGAAACTATGAATAGTACAGAAATATAAGATATTTTGTTAAAAATTTTACCAGTAGCTGGAGTTTTCTAATAGCTGAAGTGCCCTTCCTTCTTAATTTTTTGTGCTTTCTTATTTCTAAACAATTGAAAATTAGAATGTTTACAGTAGTCATAATCTTTAAATTGCTAGAAGCGTGGACATGATAGAGAACTCAGGCAGACAAATTAGGTCTCATCTCCAGTAGTTATTAGCTATATCATTGGGCAACTCACTTTTTTTTTCCACCTGGAAAACAGAAATAATATATGCTTCAAAGAATTTTTGTGAGAATTAACAGACCTAACATATGTAAAACTCCTGGCCTATAGGAGGCCCTTAGTAAATGATAATTTTAGTAATTGTCCAGGCAGTTGCCCTTTACAAGGTCTTATTATGTGCTAACTTTAGTGCATTCCTTTATCTCATTGCTTCCTCAATTCTATGGAGGAGATATGATCTATTTGTTTCTGTTTTACCAAGAAGAAACTGGTGCTCAGTGAGTTTTAGTAATACAGCTTGGAATTTGTTGTCAGAGCCAAGGCTCAAACCTAGCTGCATGTAGACCTGTACTGTCCAGTAACCAGTTATACTGCATACGTGTTGTTTTCGGGCATTTGGGATGCAACTCATCCAAACTGAGATGTGCTTTAGGTATAAATATATGCTAGGTTTCTAAAGCCATTTAAAAATGTAAACTATTGTGTTAATTTTTGTATTGATTGCATGTTAAAATGATAATATGTTGGATTAAAAAATGTTAACATTAATTTGCTTCTTCTGCTTTAAAAAAAAAAGTGGTTACTAGGCAATTTCAAATTACACTTGTGGCTTGCATTTGTGACTCTTACTGAATTTTATAGGGCTTAGCACTAGTTACCATTGATGCTACACTCAGTGTAGTCGTCAGACTAATAGCCTTGGCCTTACCTGAGAGTTGGTTAGAAGTTCTTAAGCCCTGTCCCAAACCTACTAAATCAAAATTTATATTTAACAAGTGTCCCAGATAATTTGTATGCACATTAAAGCTTAAGAAGTCCTGTTCCAGAGACCCCTTCTAGGACAGAATTCCAAGGCATAATCTTGTTTGAGATGTAGTATCAAAATTTTTAAGACAAAATTTAAACGAAAAAGATTTTTATTTCTAGCGCTATATATGCGATACATAGTTTTGTTTGTTTCTTCTTCATTGTCTTTTTAAAAAATATCTATATTTTTAGTTGTAGTTGGACACAATACCTTTATTTTATTTATTTTTATGTGGTGCTGAGGATCGAACCCAGGGCCTCACATATGCTAGGCGAGTGCTCTACCACTGAGCCACATCCCAGCCCTTCATTGTCTTTATTGTAAAAACATTTTAATCTTTTCTAAGTGTGCCCTTCAGTGGTGTTAAGTATATTCACATTGTTGTGAAACGAATCTCTAGAACTTCTTCATCTTGCTCAACCCAAATTCTGTACCCATTAAATAGCTCTTCCTCCCACCCCCCTGTAGTCCTTGGTAACTACCAGTATATTTTCTGTTTCTATGAATTTGACTCCTTTAGATACTTCATGTAAGTAGAATCAGAATATTTATCTTTTTGTGACCAGTTTATTTCATTAAGTGTAACATCCCCAGGGTTCATCCATGTTGTATCTGTTCTATTTGTTTCTTATATAAAAGTGGTCAACTTGTAAGTGTACAACAATGTATTTCTTTTTCTTGTTCTGGAATAATCTTTTTTGAGCTACAAGTGGGTTTCTATGGTTGTGATTGAAAGAGGAAACTAGATCCCTAGAGATCTTACCAGAGTCAGTAAGCTAACCTTTGAGGGCACTTCATGTCTTAGTTTTCCTTTGACTCAAAACAGTCTGCCATAGAAAGCTGCATGGGTAACAGCAAGCTTGTATCTCAGGCATTTACACTCATATCTTCCCATTTACACTCATCTCTTCAATCCAATCCCACTTAATAAATGTCTGTGTACAAAATTTTAAGTCCTTCCTAGAACCAGATAAATAATTTTCCCTGAATTTCTTTTTCATGAAACTTTTTAATTTTTACAGGCAAATTGGCCCAAGAACTTTGGTATGGTCTGAGAAAGAACAAGTGGAAAAATCTGCTTATGAATTTTCTGAGGTTGGTCATATAGTTACCCTTCTATATAATTGTAGCAGACAGCAGATTGAAGATTTTGAATGTGACATGATGATTTTAAGTAATAGGGTAAAAGAATAAAAAATGTCTTATTTTATGTGAATTTAGTTGCTACATTCTTTTTATTACTTTCATTTAAAATAATCTTCATTAATTCAGAAACTTCATAGAAAGCAACATATACTTTTAAGAAATTACTTTGGTAATATTTAAGACATACAAATGTGTATGCATTAATTTTTCAGACTGAATCTATGCTTAAGATTGCAGAAGATCTGGGAGGACCATATGTATGGGGACAGTATGACCTATTGGTGCTGCCCCCTTCCTTCCCTTATGGTGGCATGGAGAACCCTTGCCTTACTTTTGTAACTCCTACTTTACTGGTAAGTGTAAATATTTCTTGTTTGAAATTGAGATTTCCTCAAAAATAAACCTAAATAGGAAGAACCTTAGATTCTTAGTAATACTTTAAAAAATATTTTTTCATATTTATGGAACTCTTGTTTCTTTTTTTTAAATTTTTTTTTTAGTTGTGGTTGGACACAATATCTTTATTTTATTTATGTAGTGCTGAGGATCGAATCCAGGGCCTTGCATGTGCTAGGCGAGCACTCTGCCACTGAGCCACAACTCAACCCCCTTGTTTCTTTTTTTTTTTTTATTGCCCATTTTTGTTATCCAGTTTCACTTTTGAAAGAAAATGGTTTGGCCATGTGAGGAACAAGAATATTATGTTCAGGGTATTTGGATGTTGGGGTGGGGATGTTATATAACAACAATCCATTGATGACTTATGTATCCAAATGAAGAAATGACACCATTTACAGTTGACACAAAGGTAATGGTGAAACAAAATAGAAGCTAAGTCACTATGTATAGGAAAGGATCAGGCCCAGAGCCTCTTACTGTATTCTATATGCCTTGTAAGCTACTTTGAATCCTTCTACTTTGAACCAAATGAGTAATAGAGTAGCAGCTAAGTAAAAATGAAATGTACCACAGGACACAAAGAATCCTATAAGCTATTCTGAAATATAGAATATATTTATAGGGTGAAAAGGAGAGAAGGAAATTGATGGGTAAATAAAAGCAGATGTACAAAATGGAAGTAGGAGAAATTCCTGGAAGTTAGGTAGAAACCAGTATACTGGCTCTCTGGATTTATTTTTTTCCCTCAATGTTTGTCTCTTTTGAACTCTTTTGAAATGCCATAGGGGAAACCGAATGGGCTATCAATGCCAGTATACTAGATGTGGAGGTAGGCAGTCTTTAAAATGTTGTCTATAATTTGATTACTGATACTAAGATATTTTCTCTCTCTTTGTAGGCAGGTGACAAGTCACTCTCCAATGTAAGTCAAAATTTCCAATTATGGTCTTTTCCTCGAGAAGTTTTAAGTAACTGACTATAAAATTTGCATGGTATTATAATATTTAACCTGGTTATGAAAGAAAACTTGGGGATTCTCCTCATAAGACATTGTTATACTAACAATTAGATTTAACAGACCTAAGAAAACTTAATTCACACGAAATATTTTCAATGAGTGATGTATTCATTTAATTTAATACTTTTTTCTTTTGTTTTCCAGTTATTTTAGTTACACTATACTTTTTTGGTCTCTAGATAAATTACCTTTTTTTCTTGACCTGAGTAATTCCCTGGTGAGGGAGTGTGTGTGTGTGTGTGTGTGTGTGTGTGTGTGTGTGTATGTATGTGTGAGAGAGAGAGAGATACTGGGGATTAAACCCAGGGCTTTGCACATGCTAGGTGACTACTATACCACAGAGTTATATCCCCAGTCCCTGAATATATTTTTAAAAGAATTGAGTAATGTGGGGTTAAAAGAACAAGTGTGTTTAAATAATGGCTTGTTTCAGATTAAGGCAATCAATTTTACTACTAATCAATACTATTTCCTTTAGGTTATTGCACATGAAATATCTCATAGCTGGACAGGAAATCTAGTGACTAACAAAACTTGGGATCACTTTTGGTAAGACTTTTAAAATTTACTTTTCTTTATTCTTGTTATTGATTGCTTTCTTTTCCTGCCTGCCTACCAAGACTCTGAATTGTCTTCTACATGTCTCTTGTTTTTTTCATCACTTTGACCACTTTGGCAGTCAGGGATTTTTTTCGTTTTGTTTTGTTTTAATTCTGTAACATTTGTCATGGTTTTAGAAAATAGTCCAGCTGTTCAGTTTTTGCTTGTTATCAAGTTCTAGACGTTGTAATACATGGACATGTAAAACCAGAACTATGGCTTAATTTTCCCTGTTGCCATCTGATTGGCTGAACTCCCTGTTGCTGGGTTGACTGCCTGGGAACCCCACTGGCAGTTTGCTTGGACTGCAGTGGTTATGTTTTATAATTACTCCCCAAAGGAAAGCCAAAAATAAAGTGTTTTTTTTCTTTAATTTTTTAAATTGATGCATTAGAATTATACATAATAGTGGTGTTCATTTTTTTATTAGAGCTTTGTAGTTACACATAGTTGTTGGGTTCATCCTAACAAACTCATACATTCATGGAAATCAATTTCAGTCAATAATCCCCACCCTTTTCCCTCTACCTTTTCCCTCCCATCTTCCCTCCCCTCTCTCATTCTCCTTCCTCTACTCTTGACTTCCTTTTGCTCATCTATTAATGTACATTTGATTGGTTCTTTATGTTATCCTATCCTTCCCTCCCCCTTTCCTTTTTTTTACTTTAGCTTCTACATATGAGAGAAAACATTTGACTTTTGACTTCTGAGTTCAGCTTATTTCACTCAGTATGATGGTCTTCATTTCCATCCATTTACTGGCAAATGCCATAATTTCATTCCTTCTATGGCTGAGTAGAACTCCATTGTGTGTGTGTGTGTGTGTGTGTGTGTGTGTGTGTGTGTATCACAGTTTCTTAATCTATTCATCAATTGTTGGGCATCTTGGTTGATTCCATTATTTAACTGTTTTTAATTGTGCTGCTATAAACATTGAGGTGGCTAAATCACTAAAATATGCTGAATTTAGGTCTTTGAGGAAAATGCCAAGGAGTGGGATAGCTGGGTAATATGGTTCCATCCTTAGTTTTTGAGAAATCTCCATACTGCTCTCCAGAGTGGTTCCCATCAGCAGTGTACAAGTGTACCTTTTTCCAATGGCATTTATTTTTCCTCACTGGCATTTATTGTTTGTATCCTTGACCCATTGTCATTCTGACTGGAATGAGATGAAATCTTGGTGTATTTTGATTTGCATTTCCCTGATTGCTAGAGATGTTGAACATTTTTCATATATTTGTTGGCCATTTTATTAAGGATTTTTTGCATCTATACTCATCAGGGATATTGGTCTGTAGTTTTTTGTTTTTGTTTTTTTTTTTCTGATGGGTCTTTGTCTGATTTTGGTCTTCATAAAATGTATTTGAGAGTGTTCCCTCTCTTAAATTGTTTTTTAATTCCTCTGTGTGCAGTTTGTCTTTGAATATTCCTTGAAGTGCTGGCTTGGTGCTTATGAGTTCTTTTCGTTTATTCTTGTCATGGAAAGTTTTTATTTCCCCCTCAAATTTGAAATAGAACTTTACTGCATATAATAACTTTGACTGGCAATTGTTTTCTTTTAGAGCTTATAATATTCCATTCTAAGCCCTTCTTGACTTTAGGGTCTGAGTTGAGAAATCAGAAGCAAGTCTTATTAAATGTGACCCAATGTTTCTCTCGTGGCTTTTAATATTCTTTTCTTATTTTCTATGTTAGATATTTTGATTAAGATATGTTTTGGTGAGATTCTCATTTAACTAAGTCTGTTTGGGTACTGTTAGCCATGTGGATATCTAATTTCTGATACAGGAAAAGTTTTCTGTAACTGTCTCATTAAAAATATTCTTTATGCCTTTGGTTTGTATCTCCATGTTCTCTTCTATCCCAGTGATTCTCAGGTTTGGTCTTTCACTGTTGTCCCAGAGTTCTTGTATATTCTGGTTATGTTCTATATTTTTTTTCCTTTTGTTGCATTCTGTGTTCTCAAGATCATATACCTTGTCTTCAAGGCCTGAAGTTGTCTTCAAGGGCTGAGGTTCTATTTTCTATGCAATCTAATCTGTTAGTGATGCCTTCAAGTGAGTTTTTAATCTGATTGTGTCTTTAATTCAGAAAAAGAGAAACAAGAGAATAAAACAAATGAAAATAAATAGAAAAACAAACCAAAATATGTAATCCAAAATGTATAATCATTTCTGAGAGTTCTGCTTGGTTTCTACTTCTTTATTTAGGTGGTCTTTCTTCTCCTGTTGGCTCTCTCAATTCCTTCCTTAGATCTTCTTTTAGTTCACTAAACTTTTTAATGATCAGTTTTGAATAATCTTTCTCTGGGCTTCCAACCACCTCACTATCAGTGGGATTCTTTGTTGGGGACTGTGGATTTTGGGGGGAGATTTGTTTGCCTCTTTCCTTCTGTTTTCAGAGGTCTTGAACTTTCATATCAATTGAGGTAGATTCCCCTACTTTGTTTTTTTGCACGTGTTCTTTTATGTGTAATTATCTTCTTTGTCCTTGGACTTTTCTCTGTTGTTGATGTATGATTAGATGCTAAGGGGTAGGACCTGAGTTCCCTCTCTGATTGTTCCTCTTGGGTCCTTCTTGATGGTTAGGGGCTTTTGTCTCTTCACTTCTTTGAGTTGGAGTAATGTCTGGGAATGTTTAAGTCAGCAGCAGAGTTTCTAACTTGTAAAACTTTTAGTGTCCCTGTAGGTTCCCAGCACCTCACAGAATGGGGTGAAATAAATAATAGTAACAACTGTTGCAGACAGTACAGTGTTAAAGTAAACACTCAGTTCCTACCATGATGTCTTCAACATTAATTACCATCAATAAACAAGAATAGTGGGTTCAGCAATTGTCAATATTAAAAACAATAATCATGCACTAGCTCTGGCTTTAATGCAAACAGAAAATGTCAGCTATATCCTCCAGAGCAGTAATGATTGTAATTAATGGTAGGAGCGAAAGTTATATAAGCCAATTAGTTCTGAAAGATGGTAAAAATACAGTTAATTAGGGGAAAAGAAAATGTGTTAAGAAGTTAGAAAAGAGTTTGTAATTTCAAAAAGTTAACAGTATATAGAAGAAATGAAGCAGGTGATGTTTATATGGAACTAAAGGAAAAAAATAGAAGCAAGGTATTGGGAGAGAGGAAGAGAGAACAGTAGAATTTCGCTGTTAGCAGGAGAAGAGAAGAAGAGGGACAAGAGAAGTAAACAAATGAAAATAATACAAAACCAAACCAGAATGTATAATCCAAAAAACTGGAACTCTCAAAAGACAGTGCTAAGAAAAAAGTAATCACATTTAAAAAATCTAAAAGTGAAAGGAAAAAGAAATAAGTGTATGTATCCATACATATCTCTCTCTCTCTCTCTCTCTCTCTCTCTCTCTCTCTCCCTCTCTCTCTCCCCCTCTCTCCCCCCCTCCCCCCTCCCTCTCCCCCCTCCTCTCTCTCTCTCCCTCTCCCCCCTCCTATCTCTCTCTCTCTCTCTCTCTCTCTCTGTATATATATATATATATATATATATATATATATATATATATATCCCTGAACCAATCAGCACAGCCAGAATTCACATATGCTTGTGCACACCCACACAAACACACATGGAAAGAATAGACAAAAATAATTTTTAAAAAATACTAATATCTTAATGAAGAACGAAGAAACGGTCTCCACTAAAGTAAGCAAAATAGTTGACCATATTGGGTGGTCACGGTCTTGTCCAACAGTCTTTTTTTCCTACCGCTTGAGCCACATCCCCAGCCCCAGTCTTTTTTTCCTAATTCTTGAGTTATGTACTGATAGAGCAAGGGGTGGGGGGTTATTAATCCCTTCCAGTTTTTGCAGTGCTCTCTCAGCTGCCAGTTGGAACAACCTAAGATTGAAGCTATTTGATGTAGGACCCCACTTCCCTTCTCACTAAAGGTGGATGAGCTAGGAAGTACTGTCAGTTGGACTAGTTTGGTGCCCTCCCAGGGTACAGCTTCTGCAGCATTCTGTGAGGGGAGTTCCAGCAGGTGGCACCGATGTCTAATCAATCCTCAAGGGCTTTATTGGGTGGGCCTTTGGAGAGAATAGATTGACCCATCCCTAGGGCTAGAATAGCAAGCCTTCTCTTCCACAGGTCCAATTCTCAGAAGCCTCTCAAGAAATCTAGTCATGGAGCAGGAAAGCTGATCTCCACTCACTGCTGCCCAGGGGCACAGTCCTCCTGGGCTTAGACCCTGGGTGTATTCACTCCACCCTCTCAGACTCCTGGCCTGCTTCAGCTGGTCTTGAAGCTGCCAGACACAAAGGAGAAGTGAGCTGGGTTCTCCTTCTTCCTTCCCACTCGAATCCCCCTGGGGATAGTCTACTCCATGTCTGTTTCACTCAAGTTCCATCAGACCAAGTCTTGGTCCCTCGATAGGCATCTGTTGGGATATTTTGACTGTGTGTGTGTGTGTGTGTGTGTGTGTGTGTGTGTTTCTGATCTCCTGGGTCCTGCAGTCTCTGCAGTGGAGCACTCACCCCAGGATGGCTCCTGCCTTAGCTCTCTATGGCCAGCTGAGATACAGGGCTCGCTTTTTAAGCACCAGCACACTGTGCAGTCTGGATCAGCTAAGATTAGGCAGCATTTTTGATCTCAGGTTTTTCTGTCTCAAAACTGTGTTCCCCGCCCTATGTGGTGAATCTGATGTATCTTTCTTTCTTTCTTTTTTTGATTGTACCCAAATTTCTGAGTCCCTAAGCTGCTTTGAGAGTCCGATATTAGATTTCACTGAAATCACTCATTCACCTACCTCTCTGAGAAGCTGAATACCACTTCTTTGGTCCCTTGCCACAGTGCAGCTTGGAATGCATCTTTCCTCTATTCTGCCATCTTCGTCTCCTCCCCACCCAGTAGTGGAATTCATTATGACATTCACACATGCACATAACATAATTTCCTCAATCTCCTTACCTAGTACCTTCCTTTTCCCTCCCCTCCTCCCATCCCTGTCCTGATCCACTTGCTGTGCTCTATCAATCTCTCTTATATCATCATCATCATTTTAATGAGCACATTCTAATTATACATATATAAGTGGAATTCATTGTGGTATATTCATACATGGACATAGCATAACTTGGTTGATTTTTGTTCCCTGTTACTTCCCCATGACCTCCCTTCCTCCCTTCCCCTCCAGCTTCTTCCTTTTACTCTATTGGTCTCCCTTACAAAAAAAAAAAAAATCTTCTTTTGGTGTGTGGTACTAGGAGGTGCTCAAGTTCTCTACCACTGCTATATCCCCAGCCCCCCCAAAAGGAATTATTTTGTTGATTAAAATATCTTTTTCCCTTGGCTATGACAGCATTTTAATTTTAAAAAAATCTTGTTTTCAGGTTAAATGAAGGACATACGGTGTATTTGGAACGCCATATTTGTGGGCGGTTGTTTGGTGAAAAATTCAGACATTTTCATGCTCTAGGAGGATGGGGTGAACTACAGAATTCGGTAAATAAATTGAACTTTTAAAAGCATTCATCCAAAGTTGTATAGTGGTAAAAAATTGAGTTTGTAAAGTATCTATACCAACTAGCAACAAGGAAGTCATTTTTACAGCTGTGGAAAATGAGGCAGATGCAGGTAAAAGCTCTGTTGGTATATCATTGAAGGTAGTGTTCATGACCTAACTTGAATTGGGAGTTACGGGATCCCATTGGACCTTTGCTGTTAATATAGCTGAATATGTTTGAATTTTATTTTATATACTTATGTCATTTTTAAGTGCTTTGTCCTGAGAACTGAATTTGCTGACCAGGCATTGAATCACTTTTCTAGATTTTGTGGAAAGGCTTCCACAAGTTTTGACAACATTATCAATGTTTCCAATCTGTAAGTTTGTTTGAGTTCTGCAGTCCCCTGAAGTAGTTATGCTACTGAGTAGAGCAACACTTCCTTATGAGCTTGTTTGCTTGGTGATACCATCTTTATATCTGAACATTCTTGGTACTTTATATCTTGCAGATAAAAACTTTTGGGGAGACACATCCTTTCACCAAACTTGTAGTTGATCTGACAGACGTGGACCCTGATGTGGCCTATTCCTCAGTTCCCTATGAGAAGGGGTTTGCTTTACTCTTTTACCTGGAACAGCTTCTTGGAGGACCAGGTAAGTGTTGGCATTTTCTGGATTTTGTTTTTTTCCCTTTTGGAGATTATGTGTGAAGAATAGGGAAGAATTATAAACGGTTGTTTTCTTGTTATACTTCTGGTTCATTGGCTAGAGAAATCTGTATTGCTTTCTAAGGTTACTTCTATACTTCAGAGTTTGAATAACCTGAGCTTTATATGATGCTGCTTGACTTACAAAACAAATCTCAACAGAATTTTAAGGATGATATTATGTACTTGTTGAAAAAATTCCTATTTTATAAGAGATATTTTAAGAGTAACAAGTGAGAGCACATCAACCCCACCCACTCCCCAGGGTGGTGCCCGTGTTAGCAGTCTGCTGTGTTTGGCTCCAAAACCATATTCTAAGTGTGGGTGATTAAGCAGACAAATACACATGGTTATTTCCATTACCAAAAAAAATGGATCATAAGTAGTTCCCTCTTAATCTTTGTTCCACTTATCATAGTCTTAGTTCCTAGCAGTCAACCATATAGCAAAACTGGCACAAATTTCTTTTTCTTTCTTCATAGTTTCATGAACAGAAGATTCATTCTTACTGTAGATCTTAGTAACCTCAAAATATGATTTTTGTCTTTCCTTATTAAGCTGAGAATTTTCATCTTTCCACTTAAAGAAAGCACTTTATGGCTTTCCTGTGGTGTGTTTGAACTGTCCTCTGGTCAGAAGAGGATTGTTGCTTTTACAACTTGTGCTGTGTGTTCCTGTTCTGTCCTCATGTGTCCTTTCCTTACCTATAACTAGGACTTCTCCCTTAAAATTATACTTTTTTACTCTTAAAGCCCCCATTGATTTCTCTATTCTTTGAGTATTCTCTGTTCTTTGTGGTTAATAGTACAATGCTGAGCCCCAAAAGTAAGTCAGATAATTACTTTTCTATGAATTGATTGCTTATGTTTTGCTTTTAGAGGTTTTCCTAGGATTCTTAAAGGCTTATGTCGAGAAATTTTCTTACAAGAGCATAACCACTGATGACTGGAAGAATTTCCTATATTCCCACTTTAAAAATAAGGTTGGATTAAAAAATATTTTATTTTTCATGTTTAACATAGCCTTATTTATTTATTATTTGTTAGGCTAATTTGAATTTCTTAAGAGTAGCATTTGTCCAGGATTTGCTTTTAGATTCATTTTTTTTAATATATATATTTTTTTAGTTTTAGGTGGATACAATATCTTTATTTTACATTTATGTGGTGCTGAGGATCAAACCCAGTGCTTCATGTATGGTAGGCAAGCTGTCTACCACTGAGCCACAATCCCAGCCCAAAGACTCATTCTTTAATTGCATTTTTTTTAAAATGTGATCTCAATAACATGAACTAATATGTAGAATTTTCCTATTTCAGAGAGACCCTCAATAATTGGTTTGAAATTTTACTTTTTGTGTATACTTTTTTCTTATTTTAATTTTTTAATAGAACATTAGTAATGGATATAAGTTTATTTTATATAGATGAAATAATGCATATATTAATTAGCTATATTTAATCATTTCACATTGCATATGTATATGAAAACATCATATTGTATCCTATAAAAATACACAATGATGATCTGTTGATTAAAAATATTAATTTAAAAAAGGAAAGAGACTTAGAAATTGTCTTGATATGGCAGAATAGAGAAAATTGTAGACTCAAGGACTTGAAAGTTTTAGGTTTTTGGTCTTACTGTTCACAGGTTGATATTCTCAATCAAGTTGATTGGAATGCCTGGCTCTACTCCCCTGGCCTGCCTCCTATAAAACCCAAGTAAGCACTTACTTCAGAGGAGTTCCCTCTCACTCTCCTAAATCCTAGAGCTCCTCAAACTATCTGAAAGGATTTTATGCCTTCCTTTGCCTGTTACTAGAATGTTGTGACAGCAGAGTTCTGAGGTGTTTAGGCCCTGAGGCCAAAAGACTGACTTCCGTGATTCATAAACATAGATTAGTTCGTTCCACTGCAGTAATTATTGAGTGTCTCCTTTACACAGCAACAGCAGTGAGGGACTTAGAAAAGAATAGCTGTTGTCTCTTCCATAAAACTTTTGTCTTAAGAAAAATAACATATGTTAATCATTACAACAGTGTTACAAGTTATTATTCCCATTTCCAGAGGAGGCAAACTAGGTTTAGTTCATTTGCCCAAGCTTGCCTGAGGTTGCTCAGCTAGTAAGTAGTAGGAGTTGAGATTCAAGCCTTGGCAGTCCTACCCCTCTAATGTATTCCCTTCTAAAGTAAATACCCTACCCCGGTCTTCATCAGTCATGTGAGGACTTTGACTTCTGCGTGTTCCAGCTTCTTGCTGCTTTCCTTCAGGTCACTAAAACTGTTTACCAGCCACTCTTACATAAACAGTCTAGTGCAACTGATGCATAGGGGAGCAGCAGGAAATGAGGTAGAAGAATAGATGTCATGGTCATGTGTGTTTGGAAAGCATCTCAAATGGCCAGGGTGGGAGGAGTTTGGTTTGGGGAAATACCAAGAGCTTGGGCATGGAAGAGGTAACCAGAGCTCCTCATTAACCAGGAGGTCCTGCGTACTGTGAACTGTCATGTGAAAAGGGAGTCAGAAGCTGGGGAAGGGTCATGTCAATAGTACTGTTTTTAAAGTTTGTTTTGGAAACAGGCAGATGGCATAAATCATCAGTAAATTTTTATTTATGTATTTATTTTAGATACTAAAAATTGAAAGGGGCATTTTACTAATGAGCTATAACCCCCCCCCCCCTTTTTTTTGGTAGATGGACACAGTACCTTTGTTTTATTTATTTATTTTTATGTGGTGCTGAGGATTAAACCCAGTGCTTCACACATGCTAGGCAAATGGTCCACCACTGAACTACGCCCCCAGCCCCGGAAACTTCTAACTTCTACAATAAGTCACCAAAATAATGCTTTTTTCCCCTAATACTTCCTAGTTTAAGAAGTGCCATCAATACATTATCTTCTTACCAGAGATCATGAGGGCCTGAAGTAATGCAAGGCTAATGGGAAAAAAAAAAGAATAACTGAGATGGGAAATGTTTCAGGGGTAGAATCTATTGGCAGCTGATTGACCATGGTGAACAAAGTAGGAATTAAAACTGATGGGGCAAAGAGGTCTTAGTTGAAGATTCAGTCCAATCCAATACACATTGAGAGGCAGGCACTATTATGATGGATGATGAATAAGGAACCCACAGAGCAAATACAGATGTAACAAGTAATTATAATACAATGGAAGTATTTCTAAAATATTTAAATACTTATTAAGTGCTATAGATGAGAAAATATTAATTTTAAGTAGTTCTGGATTTGGACATCAGCCCAGAGATGATTTAACAAAGAATAATACTAGAAGTAAAGCGTAGAACCTTAGTGGATCTTCATTTGAGAGCTAGGAAAGAGGAAAGATATGAACAAAATTGGCTAAAAATCAAAAGGAGCTTGCAGGTAGTAATTTGCAAGTGATAGAGTGGGCAGCAGGGTAGTGTATTGTAAAAATAGGAGGGAAAAGGAACCAGAGGGGGAAAAACATTGAATTTAAAGTTAGGAATCTTTTCAAAGACTTTTAGTTTCAGTGGCCTGATTGGAGCAAAAGAGAGTTGCAGAAAGTTGAGTGAATCAACTGTTGGCCATTGGTTTGAAATTAAAAAAAAAAATCTGGGTGAAAAATAAGTTCTTAAAGGGTGTTTCTCTGATACCACCATTGCTATGGGATCCTTTTTGGTTGGTTCATTCTCTATCCTTGAAGATTACTTCCATGTCATACCAAAGTGCTAGAGGAACCCTGGAATCATTTATACACCCAGGGATCTTATAAAGAAAGATTCTTTGAAAACCCCAAACCACAGAAAATACTTTGCTCCATTGGAGCACAGAATATTGGTTTCCAAGTCCACTGATTGTTATGTACTCTCACCACTTGTCTATATAGAAATGTCTTCTCAGGTCTACCCACTCACTCCACCACCAACCCTCTGGTTCAAACCCATGTCATCACCTCCACCTGGAAAACTGCTCTGGCTCTGCACTTGTGTCCCCTCTTCCCCTCCCTATCCTTCTCCACACAGAGCTAGTGCAAACCTTCAAGCACACACCTGTATCGTGCCATCCCCTGCTTAGCAATCTTCACAGGCATCCTGTTGGTTGGGGCTAAGGCTAATCCTGTAATGGACACTACAAGGGTCCTGACTCTGCTCCTTTTGCTTCAGTCAGAATGGCAGTTTGGGGATCTCTCAAAACTCTCCACACTCCCTTGGACATAGGACCTGAATCACACTATTCTTTCCACCTCAGGCCTCTTTGCCCAGTTAATTGCAAACTCAGATTAAGAACCATTCCTCATGGAAGCATCTCTTGACCTCTGTGACCAGGTTGGATCTCCCATTCGAGAGCTTCTTGGAGCTGGGTATCGCCTCTTCATTGTGGTTGTCACGGTTTTAACTTTACACTTATTTGTGTGACTGTGAAAGCCTTTCCCTTCACAACACTGTAGGGCTCATCTCTGATTTTGTACATTACTTTTCTTAGGGTTTTACAGTAAATAGGGGTTGCTTCTTTTCCCTGGGCTTATCCTTAACTCAGTTCTTTTAATTACACTGAGAAGAAAATTTCAGGATACTAAGCCAAAAGTTTCCCTCTGTCCTGTTGTTGTTTAAGAAATCATTGCTGAAGAATGTTGTCATAGAAGGTGATTTACTGTCTGAGGCCTTGAGAACCTCTGATCCCACTTGTTCTTAAAGGCAAACACAGTGGTTTGCGTACTTCCACAGCCCGACTACTGCATGAAGATAAACTAGTTGCTGCTTCAGAAGAAGGAGATGTGTTGCCCTCTCTGTTCTGTCCCCTAGGAAAGAACAGGAAACCCAGTCTTTAAAGAAGATCTAGTAGTAACTCCTAATTAAAACTTCACTTCTCTTAGGCCCCAAGTGGCAGGTGTTTCCCTGTTCTCTAAAGATATTTCACAGCAAGCAAGCCTGATTTATGAACAAAAAGGGATGTTTCACAAGAATTTGGCACACGTTACGTGTTCTATTGTTGCAAAATGTACAGTTTATTTCCTAAGATGGGAGTATACATATATTGGTATAACTCACTTTGCTTAATTCTTTTAAATCACAGTGTAATTCTTTTAAATAGCCGTCATTCACTTTCTTCTAAAAATGAAGGAATGCAGTCATTATACAATGATTTTGGCTCTCCCAAGGGTCTAGCATATGGAATAGTGCCTGTTATCTAGTAGGTACTTGCCAGTCTGCTGGATGATGAGAAGGCTGGAACAAGAGAAAGTAAAATCCATGAGAATGGGACTTTGTGTTGTGTCTCATGTTATCTTGAGTGCCTAGATCTGTTCTTGCCAGAGAGTGAACGCTAAGTGTGCTCCGTAGACTCCAACTACTTTGCCATGTACTCCTTGAGCATGTCACAGCCTTGTCCTGGGTGTTGCTTTGGTATTCCCTCAGGCGTTTCCTTCATGTCTACTTGGATCTTTAAGTTCTTAGATAATGCCATAATACTTCAAGTCAGGTCAGAAATTTCCACTTCCAGTGGCAGGCCGGTGCTTGCTGGGGTGGAGGTTAGGTTGGCTGTGCCATGAGGCCTGGGACACCTGGTGTCCATGGGCAAGTTCCCTGCCAGCCCCAGTCTTGATGTGGTGCTCGGACTGTAGCTGTGTCCGCGTGTTCTGATGCCTTCTCGTACTAATCTGATTACTGGAATCGCCAGTAGTAAAGTAAAATACTCAAGGCGCTCCAGCACAGATGATGGCTACATTGACCTTCAGTTTAAGAAAGCCCTCCTAAGATCCCTTATAAGGGTATAGCACTTGCCACTGTGCTATTTTTGATTGGCGCCTTTCTCATTATCATAGGCTCCCTCCTGCTGTCAGGCTATATCAGCAAAGAGTGGGCAGACCGGGTCTGTTCCTGTCCTGATCATTGGCATTTGGTATTCCTGCCAGGATTTTACCATCTGCTCATCACCTACTATGCAGTTAAAGGCTACAAGGGTTACTCCTCCGATGATATTCCAGTCTTTAATGACTAACACTTCAGCCCTAAGACAAGTCACAGTGGAACTGAACCCAAGTTTAAAATATTGAGCAGAAACTATGCGTAAGGGCTGTGGAATTATGCAGTTTTCAGATGTTTGACAAAACAATGGCCAGAGTGTATGGATCCATCCCAAAAATGTTCACTGAGCTTACTTAGCTAATTAGGAAACAGTGTGTTTTTATCTGGCCCTGGCAAAACCCACATGAATTTGTATCATGGAAGAATAGCAATGCTAATTATCTGGGAAAGCAGGAGATTATTCTGTAGTGGAAAGTGTTACCAGTCCTTCCTTCTTTAGAGTTAGCATTTCTTTTAAATAGTCTTCATTGTCAATTTGTTATTGTAGCAAATGGAAGAGTATGGTATGTCTGATTTCTTAGTTACTAAGTAATTTATTTTTAAAATATCAAAAGCTCTTATCCCCTATACTTACATTCTCGTGGAAGACCTCTATAAAATCACATATTAGTGTGGATCCATCTGTAATATTTTTTACTTTTTTCTTAGTAACAGGAATCAGGAATTTTTAAAGCCACAGAGTAAGTTTTCAAAGAATAAGCACTGTCTCTGATAACCAATCCTTGGTCAGGTCTGATCTTGTTTCCCAATGGGTTGGCCTGCGTATAATTTGGGTCATTCTGTCCTTTGTAGATCAAGATGTTCTATATACCATGCCTTTAAAGACTGGACTTTTGGCTGTTCCTTAATGAAAACTGAAGATAAATTGTTGCTATTAGAGTGTATAACCCTATTGCTAGCACCTGGTACTATAGTGTCATTCTGCTGAAGATCTCAAGACTTGACTTGGATCCCTGGAGAACCACATCCTTAGGTTGATTCTGTTTCTTTGCTTGAAAAAAGTGACTTACATTCAAACCAAATTAAAATGTCAGAATAAAAAAAAAAATTCCTATTTCCTTCACTTTGTAGTTGTTTATCTTTATTTAAAAGGAACTTTGAAGTATAAGTGCATTCTGTAGCTCTAACACTGCATTTATGCAAAAGCATGTGCACATTTATAAAATTTTAACATTTTAATATTTATTTATTTATTGCAGTTATGACATGACTCTGACAAATGCTTGTATTGCCTTAAGTCAAAGATGGATTACTGTGAGTAGTAACGTGTGATTTTTTTTTTTTTTGGCTCCTTTTTAAATTGTACAAATATGTCTCTACTAGTGGGGGGTGGTGCTTTAAATAGTGAATAGGAAGGCTATTTGAAAGAGAAGTTTGCTCAAGCTGATACTATCTCCACCCTAAATGTATAAAATTAAGTTTCATGGGAGGAAAAATTTTTTCCTCTGAAGTCACTGATAAGATGCTACTTCAGACATAGCAATTACACATACCAAGTAAATCTAAAATGATCTTGGGTGACTGCAGTGGGAAAAATTGAGGGACTTTGCTTGTCATTATTTTTGTTCATTTTTCTAAAACTTCCTAAAGAAGAGCTTCTTCATGTATGTACTGAAACATAACTCTTTTTTTTTAAGTTGTTGATGGACCTTTATTTTGTTTACTTATATGTGATGCTGAGAATCAAACCCAGTGCCTCACACAAGCAGTCTACCACTGAGCCACAACCCCAGCCCCCTGAAACATAACTTTTTTTTAATATGTATGTATTTATTTTTTTTAGTCGTAGTTGGACACAATACCTTTATTTTACTTATTTATTTTTATGTGGTGTCAAGGATCAAACCCGGTGCAGCACACGTGCTAGATAAGTGCTCTACTACTGAGCCACAACGCCAGCCCCCTGAAACACAACACTTAAGAAAGTGGAGTAAAGATGCACCCTGGATAACTCTTTAATGGAAAATAAGAAAAAAAAAAATAGCAGTAGTTATATTCCAGTTATTTGCATCAGATTTTGATGTAGCTGTTTGAAATTTGTTTTGAAAGTTTATTCAACAGTATTCCTTGGCAGTCTTCATCATTCAGAATATTATACCTGGCCTGGGGGTGTAGCTAAGTGGTAGAGCACTTGCCTAGCATGTGTGAGGCTCTGGGTTCCATCCTTAGCACCAAATAAAAATAAATAAAGGCATTCTGTCCATCTACAACTACAAAAAGGAAGTTTAAAAAAAAAATGCTATACCACACATTTTGCAGGATACAGAGATGAACTTGCCTTTGGAGTGTTTGTAGTTTAATTGAAGAAATTAGATTCTTATATAAATAAATGTCATGCTAAGGAGTAAGTGATAAGCAGCATGAGAAAGATACAGATGAAGTAATAAGAAAGAAAGTGCCTTTTCTACCCCCAGGATGGGGATTGGCATGAGGGATTGCTGCTTACAGGGCAGGATATTCCTGCTGGATCTGAATATGGCTTGGGCATGGACAAGGTGGAAGAGGACATTCTGGGTGAGAGAGACAATGTTTGAGAAGGTTGTTATAAATTAGTTGGCATGCTTTTTGTAATGTTTCTTTACTTTGGAAACCGCCATACTTCATAAGGGGTGTTTGTGTGTGTATATATTTATTTATTTTAAAAAGAGAGTGGCTGTTCCTCTATTCTTACTATTAATAGTCTTTTTTCTTAGATTTCACACATCACATTTTAGGAATTATTAGCTTTTTAAGTTAGAGTAACATAATCTCAGGATTATATAAGTAGCTCAAGCTTAAATTTATTTTGTATAATGCTCACCTGTGCATTTCTGTCTTTTTCTTAATTTTTACTTTATGACGGATAAACTAATAATATTACTAAATCGTATAAAACCAGAAATAACTAGGTAACTTTTTTTTTAAGGCCAAAGAAGAAGATTTAAATTCATTCACTGCCGCAGACTTGAAAGATCTCTCTTCTCATCAGTTGAATGAGTTTTTAGCACAGATGCTCCAGAGAGTAAGTACTAGCTCAAAAAATAAGAAATTAAAATGGACACAGAAGCACAGTATGTATGTTGTGCCTACCTTGGAAAAATATTAATGTGGAAATTCATAGAAAAAAAAGCAATTTATATAATTATTTTAAAAAGCATTTATTAAATGCCTAATATGTTTAATATTGAGATTATTACTAAAATATTTAAGAAAGACTACACCTTTGTTCTCAAAAAGCTTGTAATCTGTGGGAAGGGGAACATATATAAAATTTAGCAATAAAAGGAAATATATTTTAGTTCTAATTTGAGAAAGTTTAATTAGTACAGAAGAACTCATTTCCATTTGGGGTCATCAAGGAGAGATTTTTGAAAGAGTGAGGTTTGATTTGGAGGGAAGGAAGGAAGTATTCAAATTGGAGAGAGCATCAAGGTACCCAGTGTTGAAGAGTAAGCCGTTGGGTTGGGTGAGGAAGTCAGTGAATCTATCACTGAAAAGACTAGTAAGGACCAGAATCTTAAACGCTAAATCAAGAAGTTTAGATTTTATTCTGGTCAGTTAGAAAGTGAAAAGGTTCTCAAATTCTTAATAGAAGAGTCACTTGATGAAGTGGTGGGTAATGAAAACTAATGTAGTGACATGAGGACCACAGAGTCGTGAAGTTGGTTGGGAGGCGTGAGGAGGGAGCTGATGTTGAGGAAGAGACCAGGCCAGTGAGAGAGATGGTGCAGGATGAAAGCACAGGTTTTGTGACTGACTGGATTTGAGGGTTAACAGGAAATAATCCAGGCAGATTTTAAGGTAATTAAAAGAACTCATGAGACTAGAAGGTGGTGCATTTTGAATGGGGAGATAATGACTTGGTCTCTATGTATTATATTAAGGGGGATTCCAGTTTAAGAACCTCAAAGGAGATGGAGATTTGAAATAATTTCCTTTGGGATTGAAAGATGAAGAATAGAATTTTGAGGGAGCAGGGGTCTCATTGATGTAAGATACTACCAGTTTTTAGTGCATCGCGTCATCATGGTTTCATAAATTTCTGTAGCACTGCTATGTGGCCTAGGACCAAGAAGAGAGAAATCCTGATGCGGTGACTTGGGAATGGGTGCAGCAAAACCTGGGTCTGGGAGCCTCAACAATGACCTTAACCAGGTGGCATACCTGGGTATATTTGAACATATCCATAGAGGAGCTAATAGTCTAAATAATTTGGGGTAGGCCTGGCAGTTAGTGAGAACAGAGACCGTGAGTAAGTGTGAAGTGGGGTCCTATAAGGTAAGGAGGCCGCGGCTGGAGAGGAGAGTTTCTGTCTTCTAGCAGCACCTCTGCCTGTCCTCTGCAGGCATCTCGAACTCTCTGTCTGTCCAGACTAAACTCATCTCCTTTCTTTCCTTCACCCAAACTTGTCCCCCCTTTTAGTGGGTTAACAGCACAGGAAGTTCATGAGCCCCCAAAATTGTATATAGAAATTTGTATTTTTACGGTAAATGTATTTCCCTCACCTATAGTAGAGGTGCATATTATTCATTAGCTTGCAAAGAGTCTGACATTTTGTAAGGATATAGGTAACTTAAAAGTGATTTCGGAGGACATATGTAAAGATAAAGCCAGAGGCAGTCCGTGAGGAAAAAAAAATAGGAACTATGATTTAATCTGGAGAAGTGGAAAAATTTAAGCTATATAATATGTAGAGAAATACTTGAAAGACTAGAGAGTCTAGAAGGTAATATTTATACTAAAAAGTCTGAGGAGAGTAATTCTCATTTATTTCTTTTAAGTACCTTATATAGTAAATTATCCTGTGTTCCTAGTAAAAACCTCCAGAGTAAGTTTGAACAAAACTTACTTTAATAAATATTTGTTTCTTTTACTTTTTATCTAACTTACTTTGCTATTATAAAATATTTAGAATTTTAATCTGGCTAAGAATTTCTCTCCAGCTCCTTTCTTCCAAGAAATCCTGTTGAAATGATACGTTATGCTTCTGTATTTTGCTCTTAGGCACCTCTTCCATTGGGGCACATAAAGCGAATGCAAGAGGTGTACAACTTCAATGCCATTAACAATTCTGAAATACGATTCAGGTACATCATTTTAACTTGTCTCTGTGGAAGAAAGCAGAACACTGATTTAAAATCTGGAGAAGGAAAGCAGAGTACGCACCATCCATGGGTCCTGAGAACCCTTATCAATTTCCTCCATTGTTATCAATAATTATAGTGGTATTTATGTCTATAAGACAAGAATATTAATGTTTTGTTAGACTTTGTTATAAGCTTTTTGCCTTAAAAAGAAAATTAGAATAAAGGATTCAGTGATAAATGGGCTTTCTTTCTCAGCCAGCTAAATTAAATAGTTGGGAATAGTTAGAAAACTTTGATTCTGTTATAAGTTAATCTTTCTTAAATCAAATTTGTAGTGTGAGGTTTAAACGAAAGTTCAGTTCCTTGAGAAATTGTATTGATAAAGTACATGAGCACCTCTATAAGCCAAATCTTTTAAAATATGATCTTTTTTTCAAGAACCAACTCCGCTTCCTTCTCTTCTCCAGTAACTAAATTGTGTGTATATATATATATGGGTGTGAGATTCTCAGAATAAAGTGGTGTACAATATGACTGTAATGGGATTATTCATCTTTACATTTCCTTTGTCGTTTCCTGTTCCTTCTTTCCTATTTTCTCTCCCATGCCCCCTAAAAATCCACCTTTCAGATGGTTACGGCTCTGCATTCAATCGAAATGGGAGGAAGCAATTCCTTTGGCTCTAAAAATGGCAACTGAACAAGGAAGAATGAAATTTACCCGACCCTTATTCAAGTAAGACCACGTCAAACTGTGCTTCATATTTATACATGAAATTGGAAGAATAATCAAAAATTTTGTAAAATGCAGTGTTTAAAAATTCTTAACTTTGTTAAAGTTCATTTTTATAGATATAATTTTGGAAGAGGAATTCACACTTCTGATTGTTTAAAATTTGAAATTATTTTATTAGCTTTTTTAGAAGCATTATTATTGACCAAATAGAGTTAGACAATGATAAAAAGGATATAAATTAAAGATGATCTTATATACAGAGAAGGATTTTTAAAAGAAATAGAAGATATTGGTGAGTAGATATGAACATAAAAAAGTGTCTAAAACTAAATGCAGGGAGATAGATGCCAGCAGATAAGGTAAAACATTTTTGATTCAAATGTTGCTAAGAAGTGCAAGAGCAGGTTGCTTGACATATAATAAAAGATGCCTGGTGGAGGGGGGAAAGTCATATGTTGGCAGCAAGATGTAACTTAAAAATATCTTTGAAATACTTTTACTATGTATTTGGTCTATGTTCTGAAAAAAATATAATCATGACATAAATATCCATAATTAATTTGTTTTTAATTTACTTCACAAGTTTAAAATTTGTCAGTACAAGTCATCCATTTTTTTAATATGGCCACAAAATTCATATTTTAAGTAAAGTATTTCATCAAAGCATTATTATTTCACTATGGTTAGTATTTTCCTTCTCAAATTGTTTGAAATTTTCTGAAATTCTTTTTCTAAATTTACTATTTTTATACTTTTAAAATCTCGATGAAAAAGCAAACTTTATTAAGCCAATTTTTAGCTGGGGTGTGGAGCACACCTATAATCCCAGTAATTTGGGAGGCTGTGGCAGGAGGATCACAAGTTCAAAGCCAGCGTCAGCAATTTAGTGTGATGCTGTCTCTAAGTAAAATATATAAAAAGGACTGGGGATATGGCTCAGTGGTTAAGTGCCCCTGAGTTCAATCCCTGCTACCAAAACAAAAACAAAACAAACAAAAAAAGCCAATTTTTAAAAAAGATACTCTTTAAAGTACATCCTCATACAAGACCAGTATTTGGCCAGTAAGTGAAAGGACCCTGTTCACATAATAAAATACTTACATGCTGCCACTCTGGCCCTTCCCTATAAAACCCCAGAATATCTGTGATCTCCAGTTTAAGGGTCAGTCTCTGGTGCAGAGATTGGCACAGGCTACCTAATAGGCCAGGATTTGTGCTTTATTTGGGTGATATTTAGCTATTCCTAACCATCACTTTTTAAACTTTATCTCTAATATTATCTTAATGTTTGTTTTCCCTTCCTGTGTGTGTGTGTGTGTGTGTGTGTGTGTGTGTGTGTCTTTCTCCTTCCCCCTCTCCCTCTTTCCTCTTTTTTTCCCTTCTCTTTTGGCAGGGATCTTGCTGCCTTTGACAAGTCCCGTGATCAAGCCATCCATACCTACCAGGAGCACAAAACAAGCATGCATCCTGTGACTGCAATGCTGGTGGGGAAGGATTTGAAAGTGGATTAAGGACCTGCCTTTTACTGATTTCCAAAATTTCCTTTTTTAAAATTGAATTCATGAAGAAATATAAAACTTCAGCTCATGTCATTAATAAAAATGTCTTTTTATTTGTGGTATTTTATTGTTTTGTCTTTGACTTTGTAAATTTTCTACCTTTTTAAAAAATAGTGGTATATTCTTTATAAATTTTAATGAGTTTTAATCTGTTAATTTACATGGTGTAAATGTTTGAATTAGCTTCATTATCAGTTTTTTCTTCCTCCACATTTTTTACTGGTGCATTCTAGTTGTCCACAGTATTGGGATTCATTGTTACAATTTGCACACAATGTAACAATATATTGTTATTAGTTTTCTAACTATGATCACAAAATATGCCAAAATATTATATACCTGATGTTTGATCAAAGTTCTTCAATTTAAATCTGCCTTAAACCAAAAATTCAGCATGATGAGAGTTTTGCTTTTAAAATAATCTTAAACGTGGACACTCACCACCCACCTGGTGCACATTGATAGCATGAACTCCCTTCCCAAACTGTAAACTCTAGCAGGAGCCTCAGCTCTCCAGTCCTGGGTTCATCTGGCTGATCTGGGAGACTTGTCTCCCTTCTTAAGGGATCAGATGGGCACCCTGAGCATCAGTACCTCCATCAGTCTCTCAAGTAGCCTCCTGATAGTCATTTAATGTGCCTCATGTGTGGCCAGCTGGTGTTCTTCACATAGAACATGCAGAATATAGAAACATACTTAAAACATCAAACTTGAACCATATTTAAGACTGGAATAACAGCACCCTTGTGAATGCAGTGCAATGTCCCAAGCACCTTGGCACACAATTTAGGAACCACAGCTGTATTGGTTAGGATTCTTTGACAGCAAGTAATGACAACCCAATTGACTGGAAGTCACAAGGGAAGAGAGAGATTACTTAATGAGACAAGATAGAGGTTACCAGAACCCAAGGACAGGAGACGGTAGCCCATCACTACTCCTGACTCATCCATTTTTCTGGTGCACAATGTACAGTCTGGATGGCCCCCGGCTCTGCTGTTTCAAATGATTCCTTCCACATGGAGAGACCATCTCAATTCCAAATTCCCAGACATGAGACTGACCCAGATTGGGTCAACCCTGGCCACATAAACTCTAGCCAAGCAGAAAACTGTCTTATGATGGGGGTGTGACATCACCAGACTAAAGGGCTCAGACAGTGACTAGTCTTAAAATAGGAGTGAACAGGGAAGATGAGGTATTAAAATGGCAAGTTCCTGTCCCTCCTGGAATCCTCCGCCATCTCCCTTGCTCCACTTGCCCTAGTAATGCTGTCCTTTGGGACATAGACCTTTACTGGTCTGTTTCTCAAGGCTCTCTTCTCTCTTGACTTTGCCAGGAATACCAGAGCAGAAAGGTCAGTTCAAGTCCCTAATATATAATCACATTCTGAGTACTTAGACTTGAACAAATTCATGCACTTAAATAATGCTTTTTAAATATATATATTTTAGTGGTCAATGGACCTTCATTTTATTTAGATGTGGTGCTGAGGATCGAACCCAGTGCCTCACACATGCTAGGCAAACGCTCCACCACTGAGCTACCACCCAAGCACCCCCCCCCCAAAAAAAATAATGCTTTTTAAAGTTTCTTTTGCCATATGAGCTTAAAAGAAATGGTACTAAGCTAGTACCATTTTTCAAAAATCCCTTGGGATGCTTGAAAGATGGGGTGGAAAAGTGCTATGAAGAAGGTAGAGGGCGCTAAAGACAAACCCATCTACATACAGGTTTCCCTGGAGTTCACACTGACACTTCAGCTAACATGTTGAGTGTCTTTGTGCCAGGTCTGATACACACACATGATTACGGGATGAACAAAGATAAGTAATTTCTATAGATTGCTAAAGGTTGGGGTGGGAAACCTGGGGCGCCATGCTGTACACTGTAATTCCAGCTATTGGAGAGACTGAGGATAGGAGGATCCCAAGTTCAATGCCAGCTGGGCAACTTAGTGAGACCCTGACTCCAAAAGGGATAGGGACATAGTTCAATGGTAGCACGCTTGCCTAGAAATCTAGCATGCATAGATTTCCCCAGTATTGTGCAAAAAGTTGGACAGGAGGAGATATGCTAAAGCAGCCTAGAAAGGGGTTGCTTCACCAGCCCAGCCAAGGAAGGGTTTAGGAAATACTGCCCAGGAGAAGAAAAGACCTGAACTAAGACTTCAGGAAAAAGACATAGCTACCAAGCAGAAAAGTTGGGAAGTGTTGGAGGGAGGGTAACAGGATTAAATGGCTCAGGAATGTGGAGGGCCTGACTTAAATCACTGAGAGCTGGTGTCATCTTGGAATTACTCAAAAGCTGAGCTCAGCCGGGCCTGTCAGCTGGAGTACCCAGGAGTTTGGGTTTTCTTCCAGCATGGGGGTAGTTGGACATCTTATTGGTCTAAGTCTGTATGCATCACCAAACACTGTCACGAAGGAAGGGTGTAGTTATCTATATTTTGTTCCTAGCACCTCCCATAGAACGTAATACATAACAGGTGTTCAAGAAATATTTGTTGCATGAATGAATGAATGGAGGCTGGCAGAGTAAAGATGGTTCATACCTGAGGACATTCCGTTTTCTCAGAGATGTAGATGTTAGGCTTTCCCCTGAGAGTTAGGTGAATGGAAATTCTTAGGGGAGGGGAAGCAGGGCAAAGGACAGTACTAGGAATCTGCAGGATCTCAGGACTTCTGTAGTGAAATCTTCTACCTGGGTAAACAGAGGTGGCAATTTGTTTTGATGACCCAGGGCATAGGTTGAGGGGTGCAAAGGACCTTGAAAATTTTTAAGAGTGATTCAAGTGGGGGAGTGGAGGGAAGAAGGGACCAACCAGAGGTCAGGGTCAAGGTAAAAGAAGGTTAAAGTAGGAGTAAGGGGGAATTGGAAGGTTAGAAGGTTGAGTCAAAAGGTGGATTACTGGAATTTAAGATGACTTATGTGAGTCAAATGCAGGCAATGACAAATTCCAGGCCACACTCAGGAGGTGAGTACTGAAGGACAAGTTTCAATTACTTTCAGGAAGTTGTCCAAGAAAGAGACTGTGGGTGTGGGTATGGGTGTTTGTGGGAAGTGGCTGTGTCTCTGTCCAAAGAGTCTGTGGTGGAAACACACTTTTCAGAATTTAATCTTGCAGTAACCAAATCTCTATTAACTTGCTCTTTACTGAAGTGCTACTTAGTTAAAATAGTGTACACAGTTTTTAATTCCTTCATGCTGTCAGAATTCTTTATGCTAGGGATAAATGAATTATGTATTGGGAGCAATTACAGTGGTGAAGAAACTTGATTGATTTGAGATACCCACCTACGGAGACTAAATATTGACAAAGCATCAAAAGTATTATGCATGTAGAAGATAGTGATCACAAACATTTCCATAGCATTCCCAATACCCAGAGGCTATCCTACGGGCTTTACATGCATGAACTGGCATTATCCTCCCAATGGCCCTTTGAGAGAAGCACTTTCATGATTACCAGTTTACAGTGAGGAAACTGAAGGTAAAACAGCTCAGATATCCAGAACCAGGATTTGTTCCTAGCTAGCTACTGCAAATTCTGCAGTGAGGAGATAGACCCTTTGCCTTTGAAAAGGAGACAAAGGCTAATACCTCACTGGCTCTGGGCTAATAAGTCATAGATCGCCAAGCCATGGCGGTCCATTTGTCTAGGTGATGACCTTTACTTGTGAAAATGATCTCTGGCCTTTGCAGTCTTTTTTTTTTTTTTTTTTTTTTTTTTTGTGGAGCAAGAGCTTCAGAAGCGCTTACCAGTGACAAGGAGTCATTACTCAATATGTATTTGTGGAATAAACAAATGAATGAAGATTGCCACACTCCCGGGTGTCACAATTGGCCAGTAGGATGCATTTTGCGGTTGAGTAATTCCAGATAAAGACAGGAACATAGTGTTTATAAGCTGCCCCCCAGTGTAGGAGAATGTATGAAAACAAGGGGAAAGGGAGAAACCGGGGACCCCGACCAGAGGGGACTAGTAGAAGGTGCCTGAAATCACCAGGGCGGGAGACCCTGGGCCTGTCTGTCCACAGGGCTGGCTCGCAGAAGGACAGGGTCTCAGCTGCCTACATCCCCACTTCCTGCACCTAGCTCAGTTTCAAAAATGCAAAGGGACACCTGGAGCCCTCAATAAATATTTGTCCAATTCATGAATGAGTAAAGGCGAGGGAGGGGGTGTGTTCTGAAAGCCCATCCTGGTCCTCCCGTCCTCCAGGCCAACCACACCCCAGCAGTCACAGCTGGATAAAAACTCTCCCTCCCAAGACTATCTCCCGGGAAGAAAGAGCTCTCGTTGCAGCGGCCTCACTGGGCCACGGGACTGCAGGAGCGGAGCAATGCCCAGGTACACGGTGCATGTGCGAGGGGAATGGCTGGCGGTGCCCTGCACCGACCCACAGCTCACAGTGGGCTGGCTAGGCCGTGAGGCCGTGCGACGCTACGTGAAGAACAAGCCAGACAATGGTGGCTTTGCCTCCGTGGACGCTGTGCGCTTCCTTGTGCGCCGGTGCAAGGGCCTGGGCCTGCTGGACAATGAGGATCTGCTGGAGGTGGCCCTGGAGGACAATGAGTTTGTGGAAGTGGGTGAGTGGCCTCAGGGGAGGGGAACAAGCTGGTGGCCATAGAGCTGGACTTTGTCCTTACAGGGCCTAGAAGGAGGCTCTACTGTCACCCCCATTTCAGGGGAAATGATGAGAACAGGAGCACTTGTTGAGTGTTTGCTCTGGGTGGGCATCTGCCATGCCTCTGTGCGAGAGGTCAGTCAGCTTCTTGTCCACCTTGGAGCCAGTAAGTCCGTCAGCTATTCGTGCTGCATTTAGGCAGCTGGTAAGTGACAAAGCCTAAACTTGAACTCAAGACGGAAGGCCTGAATCCCTTTGCAGTTACCAAATCATTTCAAAGGTTATTTTGCCCTTGGATAGACTTCAGCAGGCTGGATCCTGGGAGCACAGAGGCATCAGAAGTTCAGATTTTAAAGGCAGCACGGTCAGGAGACGGGAAGGAGGTGGCAGGCAGATCTTGCACTTTCAATGTAAACACCTGGGGCTCTATCTCTGCTCTTTGCTCTCCTGTGTAAAGACGCTAAGACCACTTGAAAGCCTTGGAAGTTGTTTTAAAGCAGCCGTTTCTATAGAATCCAAGGACAACCCATAGGCCTTTCTTGGTTTAGCAGCAGCCCAAACATGGCTGTAAACTGTGGGCCATAAGGGCTCTATTTTGCTTGTCGTTACAGTCATAGAAGGCGATGCAATGTCCCCTGACTTCATTCCCTCTCAGCCGGAAGGAGTTTACCTGTATCCTTTCCTGCAGGATCTTTGCTTAGCTCTGGGGACCACTGGGACATAGTGGGGCCGGGGCTTTTCCATGCTGTCCAATCTTTTCCTTTACCTGGCTTCAGATACAGCAAATACCGGGAGCCTGAAAAGGTAAGCTGCAAACCACTTTCCTTTAGGGCTTTCCCCAGCTTTCTGTAATAGGGAAAGGGAGCTTGGGAAATGCATTACTATGCTTTTGCATTTCAAACCCTCCTTTCCTGGGCTTTTTTTTTTTTTTTCTTTTGAAGTACTGGGGATTGAACCCAGGATCTCCACATGCTGGGCATTGAGCTACATCCCCACCCCTTTTTATCTTATTTTGAAACAGAGTCTGGCTAAGTTACCCAGGCTGGCCTCAAACTTGCAATCCTCCTGCCTCAGCCTCTGGAGTAGCTGGATTATAGGCATGCTCCACCACCTGGCCTCCAGCCTCCTCTTAAGCCAGCTGCTTTTAAAGTTAGAACATGGATGTTTTGCCGCAGTAATAAGATCTCTGGAGTGTCAAAGTTCCATCCTGCTGGAGGCTTCTTGTGAGAGTGATTAAGCTGTTCATCCTCACTGAGATTCCCTCTTTTTCAGTACATTGACTTAGATGGGGACAGTCTGACCACAGAGGATCTGGTCAACTTGGGAAAGGGACACTACAAAATAAAGGTATGGGGGAGGGAGGGAAGGACCTCCTTTGGCCGTTTCCAATGAAGTTTTGATGCAGACACCTTCAAGGTGCTCAGTTATGACCAATGTTTTCCTAGCTCACTCCAATTGCTGAAAAGAAGGTACAGGAATCCAGGGAAGTCATAGACAGCATCATAAAGGAAAAAACAGGTATGGATTTCTCTTTATGTTATGAAATTCTTTTTATTGTCAAGAAAACTTCCAGCGTCTAATTGCATAATATCTGTTTTTTTTTTTTTTTATTCTAGTTGTTTATGGCATTACTACAGGTTTTGGGAAATTTGCCAGAACTGTCATACCTGTCAATAAGCTACAGTAAGTTTGAAACTCACCTGCGCTCACCTTTCAAACACCCCTATCTTTGAAATTATTTTTCATCTAAGAAACTCACTGATGTTGGCCCCAATTTACAGATGAGCAGGGTGATGCTTGGGTTAAACTGCATTATTAGTTGGTAGTGACATCCGAGGATGTCACTCTTCTTGCCTTCATTTTCCCAACTGGGGGCACGTTTTCACCTGGAGCAAGTTAAGAGAGTTTTTAACTTTCTTTTCCAGGGAGCTTCAGGTCAACTTGGTTCGTTCCCACTCTTCAGGTAAATTACCCAGAGCATGGGGTGCCTCCAAGTTCTTGTTTGCTTCATGAATAAAATATAGCACGGTGTGAGTCTTTTCGTAACAGCCGTGAACAGTTGTGTTCCCAGTGCATTCCAAGGACAAGGTGCTGGGGTGGAGGAAGGAAAAGAGATGGCATCAGATCAGATTGTCTTTAGGCTGAACCTCAGAAAAAGGAATGAGCCGGGTGGAGGAGGAGGTTGGGCCTCAACCCTTCAGAGACGGTGGTGCGTTCAGGAGAAGTGGGAACTCAGGGAATGAGTTAGGATGGGTGAGATGAGATGACAAAAATCTCTCAAAACTCGGTACTCATGAAACTGAGCCAGAGTTTGTGCTGAGGAATCTCAACACTGTATGTGTGTGTGTGTGTGGGGGGGGTGGCAGTGGGGTGCTGGGTGACACTATTCTAAAGGTTTTGGGGAGGCTGGGGTTCACTGAGGCATTCTAGGGAGAGAAATTGAAAAGGCAAATCTAAGGCTTTATCTTTGTCTGAAGCTGAGGCTTCAAGAAGCAAGACAGACAGCAGAAAGAGCCAACCAGCCAGCTACAGAGAGCAAGGGGAGGCTGGGATGAGGAGGGAAAAGATTGGAGAGATGGAGGCAGCTGAGAGGTAGAAAAGGGTTTGGTTTCCTTGGGGAAAATGTCAATTCTGTTTTTGTAGGTGTTGGGAAACCGCTCAGTCCTGAGAGGTGCCGGATGCTCCTGGCTTTAAGGATTAATGTCTTAGCCAAAGGATACAGTGGCATTTCCCTGGAGACCCTCAAACAAGTTATTGAAGCCTTTAATGGTAAGAGATGAAGCCCCCGACCAACCTTCCAGAGAGGCTGGGCATGGCTCACAAAGTGGACTTGATTGACTGGACGCTTCAGGGTCCGCTAAGAAGACAAAAATCGGTTTGGCAAGAAGGAGGAAGGATGGGACTAGGGGAGCAGAAGGAATGACAGTTATTCCTGTGAACTTTAACCCACCCAATAGCACCCTTCACTTAGCACTTGGCATCTTGAAGACTAGAATGAGCCTCTTAAGTCTAGTCCCTTAAATTCAGGGACTAGACAGAACCTTCAACTAGGCTGTTCCTTAAGCCCTAGCTGTGCTTGAAGAATTGACTTTCCTTTTGCCCTAAGACGATGCCACACTCAGTTTGGGGTGGGGGTGGTCTTCCCTGGCAAGGCCGGGATAACCACAAGGAAGGAAGGGCCCTTTAAGCCGCTGATGGCCACCTCTCTTGCAGCCTCCTGCCTTTCCTACGTTCCAGAGAAAGGCACTGTTGGTGCCAGTGGAGACCTCGCCCCGCTCTCTCATCTGGCTCTTGGGCTAATTGGAGAAGGGAAGATGTGGTCTCCAAAGAGCGGCTGGGCTGATGCTAAATATGTAAGACTTTTACAACAACTTCTCTAAGCTGGATGCCGAGTGCTCTCCAGGACCTTCTGTCACTTGATCCTTCGGACAGCCCAGTGAGGGAGTCACTGCTGTGCTTATGTTAAAGATGAGATAAGCCAAGCTTAGAAGTCAAACTAGTCGAGGCCGTTAGCTTCCCTTCCCAACTGTCAGCCTCCTGGGTTTGGGGATCACCTCCATGAAAAGGTAGAGCTGTCAGTGTTAACTAGGAATTGATTCTGCACCCATGATACTTCTAGTGGCCTTTGGGAAGGTCACATACTGTCCCAGTTGTCTTTAGGAACTAGATTTACTAATGCAGGACAGTGGGCCAGAGCACTGACTGTGTGGCCTCCTTCAAACTCCCTCCCTGGTGGCTAATCAGAAAAGTGTGTTTTCAATAAATCCATGTTTCCTCATCCATCAATAAATTTCATCAGCCCAAAGTGTCCTTTACTGGGAGGTCCCCTAACAGTAAGTGAAAGAGACGGAGGGTCAAGGAGGGGGAAGAAGTTAAGGGACTAGATCCTCATGTCGGGGTTCAGATTCTAGATCATCTTTCTTCTATGCAGCCCCCTCTTGACTGTGGACAGAGTTTCCCCTTCTACCTTCACACCAGTCATCCTGGCCTTTCTAAACAGCAAATCCAAGAATGTTCTGGTTAAAACCTGTCATGCTTCCCATTATCCTCAGGATAAAGTCTAGACTTAATGTGGCTTCCGGGGTCTTGTTCCTCCTGTGATCCTCTAATCCCTCCTTTCCAGGGTTCTTCCTTACAGACTCTAGAGGTTGCTTGCAGCTGGAGTGTGCTGGGTACTTGGCAGAGCCCAGCACAGTATCAGGCCTCCCCATCTGCCTCACTCCTATTTCTCCTTCTGAGAAGTCCTCTAGGAATCTTCTCTCTCTGCTCCTCTGGTCCCTTTCCTTATCCTTCCCATCCCTCGTGCCCACCCTCTATGCGTTCCTAGCAGCTCACTGATTACACCCTAGTGTACCCTACACACTTCCTACATCTCCAAGGACTCCACATACCATTATCTGATTGCCCCTGAGCTTGTCTCCATCTTTCTACCCTCAGCCCCAGCCTAAGCCAGAGAAGAGAATGTGGCATGAGATAGGTGCTCAAATCTTCCTGTGAAATGGACCTAGTTAAGTAGTACTAGCATTATCTTTCTCTACTTCTTCTTCCTTCTTTCCTAAAGGGACCATATTTAGTGACTGTCTTTACTATTTTTGTTTGTTTGTTTCAGGAGAAGGCTATTCTTCCTCTTTCCTCCAAGATTCTGTCTCTATCTGGTAGAGGGGATTCCATTATCCCCTCTTCATGGATGCACACACATTTACCACCCAAGCCCTGTGCTGGGGTTCTGCCAGGGTTTAGAGAAAGGAGAGATGAGAGGTCCAGATTGGAGGCAGGGACAGGCTTACATGCATACAGGACCCACCCAGCCTTAGCCTAGAGCAGGTATGTCTAGAGCCAGCAATAATAAAAGTGAGTCAAAGGTGTAAACTGAACACAAAGATCTTAGAAACCAAAATTCATTCTGTAGATGACAAGAGTCCCTGATTAAAGTAGAAAAATTATTTGAAAGACCAGTCTGTCTTCAGACTAAAGAACAGGAGTAGAGAATATGAGCAGAGCCAGTTCCTGTAGGTCTACTCTTTTATAAGATGCTCTGCCAAGTACCCTCTTTGGCCTTAAAGACCTTTTATTGGATTCCATATGAAATCAGAAATGGGCTGGTGTTTCATTTGATAATCATTTTCATACTTTGGATCAATCTATAGGTCCTGGAAGCTCACGGATTGAAACCAATTGTTCTGAAACCAAAAGAGGTAATGAGACTCAAGGAAAATTTGTTTGCATTAACGAGTGTTCCTGTACCTACCATCTCCAGTGTACAGCCAGTCTCACTAATTATCTAAATCAAAAGTGACTTACATGTTTGTTAGAAGTTGCTCACTGAAGAAAGAGCCTCTCCCTGTGTGAGCATTTGAGATTCTTCATGCCACAAATGCTTGGGTGGATCTCCTAAACTTTAAATCTAGTTCTCTAAGGATTCCTAAGACATGCTCTCAGCCCTGGTCCCTTAGGATGCTCTAAGCCAAAATGCTTGGACCAGAATTGTTTTAGGATGTCTCTCCTATCATGGTGAGAAACTGGAAAAAGGCAGCATAATAAAGATTGTGCTGTTGATCCTCCAGAGATACATGGCTGCCTTGAGAATGGGGACACTCAACAGGTATTCATTTCTCAGATTTGTACTAACAATTTCACATATGATAGCAAGTATTCCTCAATGGCTTCAATAAGCATTACTGCCCTGCACTTTTAGAAACGTGGATAAACAGTTCAGCTGACTGGCTAATATTTCTCTTCCAAAAGCAAAAGATATGGAAACCACTTTCATTTAGGCTCATTATAATAGATACACTAGGAAACTTTTCTCTCCTTCCCCGAAGGGCCTGGCACTCATCAATGGGACGCAGATGATCACCTCCCTGGGCTGTGAAGCTGTAGAGAGAGCCAGTGCCATCGCCAGGCAGGCTGACATTGTGGCGGCCCTGACCCTGGAGGTGCTGAAGGGAACCACCAAAGCCTTTGATACCGGTCAGTGGGTTCTTCCCATCCGTGAGGTTCTTCCCCCAGAGCTGGTGGGGCAAGTTGGTGGCAGGTTTTAGGCATGGGAGTTGTGGGGGTAGAGAAGAAAGGGAAAACCCAGATACCCACGGCACACCCAGTTCTGATACAGCTTCCTCTGAGTTATGCCACACTTGAGCCTTGCAATGACCATGTTTACAGGTGCTGACCTTGGGAGTTAAATGACCTGCCCCAGATCGTGCAGTGCCTGTGTCAAACTGGGTGTTGTTTGAGGAATCTGTTGGCAGGACTTTAAAACTAGAGTAGAATCAGGATTGGTCTTCATTAGAAAATTGGGGGAGAAAAACTAGAGGAGTATCTTATTGAGAAAGCAGAGAATTTTTAAAAGCCCCTATATAATAAGAAGTAAGGCAGAAAAATAATCTTAAATGAGGCCACTATTTGAGCTCCCTGCTATCATTAGCCCAGTTCTTTTGAGTGTCTCCAGTTCAGTTCTTTGTAGAATCCACATATAGTCTGCACCTTAGTATTTTAAAGTACAAAATAGTAAAGGAAATTTTGGTTTTGGAATTGAGTTTCTAATTTTGAGTGGTAGGGAAGGACCTCTGGACTTTTGGATGGTCCTGATAGCAGTCTATTAATTTCTCAGATCTTTTCACCTTCCTCATTTCTAGACATTCATGCTGTCCGCCCTCACCGTGGGCAAATTGAAGTGGCTTTTCGGTTTCGATCTCTGTTGGACTCAGATCACCACCCTTCAGAGATAGCAGGTCTGGGCATGTTTATGTGAGTAAGCTTATTTGGTTGGGTGTTCTCTAGGAAGAATTGGTAACAGGTAACCTGTCTCCTCTCCCTCTTCCACAGAGAGCCACAGGTTCTGTGACCGTGTTCAGGATGCCTACACCTTGCGTTGCTGTCCACAGGTAGGACAAAAAGCAAGACAGTCAACCAAGTGTCTTTTCTTTTCCCAAATTCATCAGAGAAAATAGAAAAAGAGGTATTAGAAAACCATGTCATGGCCAATCATAATCCAATTTTCTTTAGTACCTCTATGAAAAATTATGTGCATCATGCCTGCATTCTTCCAGTTACTAAAAACTCTCTACTCTCTGTGCTAAACCAGTTTCTTTTGAATAGCTTTACCTTAACCTCCTTTCAGAGTCCAGTAGACAACTTGCTTTGTTGATCTAGAGCAACAACTCAATAGAGTTAAAAGAGTTTCACCCTATTAGATAAATCTTAAACCAGCTGGTCAGGGATGTGTATAGGAGACCCTTTTTCCATCTTTCAAAATTCAAGTGCCAAATAGCTAAACTGTGGAACCAACCTAGATGCCCTTCAGTAGATGAATAAATAAAGAAAATGTGGTGTATATACACATGGAATATTATTCAGCATTAAAAGAGAATAAAAGCATGGCGTTTGCAGGTAAATGGATGGAGTTGGAGAAAATAATGCTAAGTGAAGTAAGCCAATCCCCAAAAAAACAAATGCCAAAAGTTTTCTCTGATATAAAGAGGCTGATTCATAATGAGGTTGGTAGGTAGAGCATGGGAATATTAGATAAACTCTAGATAGGGGAGAGGGGTGGGAGGGGAAGGGAGAGGGCATGGGGATAGAAAAGATAGTGGAATGAGATAGATATCATTACCCTAAGTACATCTAAAAAGACACAAATGGTGTGACTATACTTTGTGTACAGAGACACGAAAAATTGTGCTCTATATGTGTAATATGAATTGTAATGCATTCTGCTGTCATATATAACAAATCAGAAAAATAAATAAATAAACAAATAAATAAATAAAATACATGTACCTGTCCATGAGTATACCTTATCTGCCTCTTAGGTAAATTATCATAAATTAATATGTGAATCTTTAAAGTGCAGATGAGCTGCGCTGGCATTAGGCATTCTGTTTTGCTGATTATATCAATTCCTATAAATTGATTGAGAGATTAACAGGCATTTAAAAAAAAATGTCAGTTAGTTTGTGCCAAGTTCAGTCTAAAGTATACTACTGAGTCCTCCTTCGAGTAAACACCCTTATTTTCTTTTCCTCAGCAAGTCTTATTCTGGAATATTTACAGGAAAGAATTGCCAAATGAATTGGCTTAAGGGCATTCTGATAGTCTAAGAATGACAGTTGACTCTATGTGACAGGCACCACAATCAGTGTTTTCCATGCGTTAATCCCTTAATTTTAATTTTTCTACGAGATAGGTACTTTCTCCGATTTTATAGTAGGGAACTGAGAAACAGAGTTAAATATCTTGGCCAAGATAGCTCAACTATCTTGACATCTGGAAGAAGCCAGATGGCAGGCGCTGCTATGCAGCATTATGGCCATCCTTAGCTTGGTGCAGGGTGGCTGCCTTGCTTCTGAGTATCTTTTAATGTGATACCTTCGTGCTTCATAAACTTAACCTCCCTGGATAAAAGGCATCATCTGAATGATCTCTGTGAATCATGTCTGAGAGTTTGTCTGCATTTTCTTATTTATATCTCACACACGGTAAGGTAAGTTTTGTCATCTGTTTTCCATTTCTGCTTCAACTATAGACTTCAGTAACTTACCCATGTGCTGCCACATCCTATCTGAAAACAAAACCCCCTGGAATTGACATCCTATATTTTACATCCTGCAGTTTTGTAATAGATTGTTCTGATGTAAATTCATATTATAATGCATTTATTCTAATTTGGTTCAATGAAAATTCAGAAGATTTAACCATGCTATTTTCCTGTTCTAAATGAATCAAGCATAATTGTCATGATTATAAATTCAAACCACTTTTCTGGGGGAAATACTAAAGATGTTACCTTAGAACATTGTTTTCTACTGGAATTAATGGGTTATATTATTTGATATGATTGTATTTATATTATTTATATGACTGTATTTCAGATCCATGGTGTGGTGAATGACACCATAGCGTTTGTGAAAGACATCATTACCACCGAACTGAACAGTGCAACAGATAATCCTGTATCTTTTTGTATGTCTGCTGATCTGAACTTATAGAATACCAGCTGGTAATTTTAGGATTGGTTTCAGCAGTCATTTTGCAGAGCATTTCAATGCTGGAGAAAATGCACAATTAACACCCTGAATGCAGTTCATTGTCTGGGTTAGCAGATGATCACACAATACCTGTGCAAGGTTTCTCACAAGACGTTTGGTGTGTGTTTTCTGACAAAACTATCTTAGAATGTGTGTTTTAGATTCTCTCACATTGCTTCATAGTTAACTCAAACCCACACTAAATAATCCTCAGGATTGTGGATCTCTCAACTCACCTCAAACAGTCCCCTTCCCCTCTGGCCACCAAGTGGGATCGTAGTGTTCATGAACTCTACTGAATCTCATCTCATGCATCCATTCTTGCATGGTGGGGAAGAGGAAAAAGAAAGGAAGGAAGGAAGGAAGGAAGGAAGGAAGGAAGGAAGGAAGGAAGGAAGGAAGGAAGAAAGAAAGAAAGAAAGAAGGAGGGAGGGAAAGAAAGGAAGGATGGATTACCATTGAATTCCTGGATGAGGGGGAGGGGACAAATTTTTTTATTTTCTCAATGAAAGACTTCATTATGATTTCTATGTAGGCTAATAATTGGGAGTTCTCCTGAAAGAATATATGCCTCAATTTTTTATTGCAGATATAGAGCACCTATTACATAGTGCTGGATACTATGGACATTAAAGTCTAATTGCTATAGTCCAATAGCCAACAGACAAACTCAGAACAACTACAGGACAATAGAACATACTTAAGTCCTCAATGAGCACAGTGATCAATGGCTCCCAGGATTGAAAGAAAGGAGAGCCCAAGGCCTGTGGTGGGGTAGGTTTATGGAGAAGAGCCAGAGCCAGGCCTAATCAGTTTCCAGTTGAGTGCATAGAGTCACTCCAAACTTGACTAATTTAATGTAACACATGCAACACGAATTCTTTGAAGGTCAGACCCTTTCTCACACACGGTAAGTTCCCAGTTAATGAGTTGTCCCTCAGTTTCTGTGGGGGACTCATTCCAGGACCTCCCCCCATCCCCAGGGGATACCAAAACGGGAAGATGCCAAAGTTCCTTTTATATAAAGGCATAGTATTTCAGATAAACTATGCACATCCTTACATGTACTTCAAACCATCTCTAGAGTACCTTTAATACCTAATATAATATAAATATAATACCTAATATAAATAGTATATATAGTATTTAATATAATAATGTACTGTAGTATTTAATATAATATGAATAGTGTACTGTAGTATTTAGGGAATAATGACAAGAAAAAAAGTATGTACACATTCAATACAGACACAATTTCTTTCCAAATATTTCCTTTCCTTTCTTTTCTCCTCCTTTCCCCTCCTTCTCTCCCTCCCCCTCACCCCTCTCTTTCTTTCTTTCTTTCTTTCTTTCTTTCTTTCTTTCTTTCTTTCTTTCTTTCTTTCTTTCTTTCTTTCTTTCTTATAATAGGGGAGGATTGAACCCAGGTTTTGGTGCATGTAAGGCAAGTGCACTGACCTACATCCTCAGTTCTCCAAATATTTCCAATTTGGGTTTGATCAAATCTTTAGATGCAGAATCTGTAGGTACAGGGATCGATTGTATTCTTTAGTAGGTGAAAATGAGCTCTTTGGAACCAGGATGTATCTGCCTGGGTGCCCGCCGGTTTATGAAAGGTTGGAATTATTTCTGAAAGTAATACTATTCCGTGAGCCTAAAGTTGCCTCATACTGATGGATTGGAAGGATCCATTCACTGCCGACTGTTGTTAGACACTGACGGGCAACAGAATTATTGAGTAAAGAGTTTGAAATTTTTCCCAGCATCAATTGTTTCAGATATTTTGATGGTCACTCATCATCCTAGTCTTCCATTCAACAAGTTCCTTCATGGAGCACGAGCTCACAGTAGCCACTGAAGAAATAAAATTTGCTTTCAAACAGGCATCCTGGTCTCTATTCTCAGTTTCAACTTAAACAGTTTTTGAATGCAACTGCTAATCATCAGATTAGTACATTATGGTGCTTGGGAATCTCTGACCTCAGAGAAGTCACAATTTCATACTCCATATTTCTGTGGCCCCAGTGGGTATACACAATTTACCTTTAATTATTTTTTTTCTTTTGTGCTCCTTTATGTCAATGTGCTTTCAGGAAGACTGTCTCTTTCCCTTTACCCCACATCTGTACAAGGACCACTGCTTCAATGCTAAAAGTCAGCAGGTGGGGCAGGAGTTAGGCTTGAAGTTCTATTCCACCTTAACCTGTTTTCAAAGATGGTCTTTGCCAGTCGGGGAGAGACAATTTCTGGAGGAAATTTCCACGGTGAATACCCAGCCAAAGTAAGCTTTTGAAAATCACTCCCAACCCTGAAATACATATTCCAATAGAGGCTGACTAAACTGCAAGATTCTTTCAGGCCCTTGACTATTTGGCCATCGGCGTCCATGAACTTGCTGCGATTAGTGAAAGAAGAATCGAAAGGCTCTGTAACCCCTCCCTCAGTGAGCTGCCTGCTTTCCTGGTGGCTGAAGGTGGTCTGAACTCTGGCTTCATGATAGCCCACTGCACAGCCGCAGCCCTTGGTGAGGACCTTGCCCTCTTGGAACTCAAGTTCCTTACACTAGGTCCCTGATGCTTAAAGTATAGTCCTGGGTGCTTGTTAGAACAAGGGGACCTCAGGGCTCAACCCAAACTCATTATCTGTATTATAGCAAGATTCCTATGACTTCAATGCGCACAATCAAGTTTCAGAGGACCCACTGAAAGCTTCCCTCACCTCCCAGAGATATCTCTGGCCACCACTAAGCCCTTATTTCAATTCAGAATGTCACTTATGTCATGCTGAGCATTTGGAACTGTTAAATCTTTCTGCCCCAAACCTGTAGGACCAGCCTCAGCCCTCAGATGTCACACCTGAACTCTAATCTTGTTGCTCCTGCTTACACAAGCAGTCAAATTGTTTTCCAGTAACTGAACATGATCATTCATGACTTTTTTCTCCAAGTCTCCAGGGCATACGAAATGCTTCCAGTGTTTTCAATTTGGCCTTGTCATATGAGAGTCTAAGCTCTTCATCCCTGCCTTATCTCAGAACTCACTAGAACTTTAGAGTCCTTCTCACTCTGGGGAAAAATTGACTTGCTTCCTTTTTCCCAGAGTGATTTTGAACCATCTGGCGCTTGGGTCATGGCCAAGATCTCCAGGTGATGGTCTTCCATGCTATGGAGACTTTGAGGAAGTCACATGTCATTTTGGTATTTAATCCTCCCGGGAGCACTTCTTAATTTGCACTGGTCTCTTGCAGTTTCTGAGAACAAGGCTCTGTGCCACCCCTCATCTGTGGACTCGCTCTCTACCAGTGCTGCCACGGAGGATCACGTCTCCATGGGAGGGTGGGCAGCCAGGAAGGCCCTCCGGGTCATTGAACACGTGGAACAAGGTAACACGCTTGTAAAATATTATGTTGGTGGTTCTCAAAGTGAGATCTTACCCACCACCAGCAGCAGCAACAATTGGAAACTCATTAGGAAATGCAGGTTCTAAGGCTCCCTCCCAAACCTGCTGAACCAGAAACTCTAGAGACAGGACAGGAGCAACTTCTGTTCAAAGATTCTTCCAGGTGACTCTGGTGCTTGTGAGAATTATACACCAAGGAACTATGCCAAGATCAACTGGTTCCTTGGATTTTAAAAAACGAAATCTTAAAAATACATTCAGAACGGGAGAGAATAGTACCATGAACCCTTGCACACTTCACCCTGACTCAACAGTTAACACAATTGCTTCATTTTTTTTTTTTACTTTTCCCAAATTATTTTCGAGCAAATCCCCAGTGTCAAATCATTTTATTCCCATATCCTTTCTCTCTTCAATATGAATGCTTTCTTATCTACCAAGACACCATTATCACATCCAACACCATTCAGTGTTAAATCCTGGAGTCACCACCAAATGCAAATTCAAAATTTCCCAGTTACAGTGTCTCAATGTCTTTATGGTTGGTTTGTTCAAGTCAGGATCCAAGGACCATGTTTTAAATTTGGTTGTCATAATTTTAAACAACTTCATTTTTTTTATACTGGAGATTAAAGTCAGGGGAACTCAACCACTGAGCCACATCCCCAGCCCTATTTTGTATTTTATTTAGAGTCAGGGGGTCACTGAGTTGCTTAGTGCCTCACTTTTACTGATGGCTTTGAACTCGTGATCCTCTGTCCAGTCTCCTGAGCCACTGGGATTACAGGCATGTGCCACTGTGCCCAGTTTAAACTTCTTTTAATCTATAAAGTCCTTTGTTTTTTTTTTTCCCCCTTTGTGCCTTTAACTAATGGAAAAGTCAGGTTAGTTTTCCTGTAGAAAGACTGACATTCTAGATTTGCCTGTTGGCTTCCTTATGGTGTCACTTTTTAAAAAATCTTTTTATTCTAATTTGCTATATATGACAGTAGAATGCATTACAATTCATTTTACATATATAGAGCACAATGTTTCATATCTTTGTTTGTATACAAAGCATATTCACACCATTCATGTCTTCTTCATACATGAACTTAGGGTAGTGATGTCCATCTCATTCCACCATCTTTTTTTACCCCCTTGCTCCTTTCCTCCCCCTCCCTCCCCTTTGCCCTATCTAGAGTTTGTCTAATCTTCCCATGCTCCCGCTCCCAACCCCACTATGAATCAGCCACCTTATATTGGACACAACCACATGAATGTTTATTGCAGCACAATTCACAATAGCAACACTGTGGAACCAACCTAGATGTCCTTCAGTAGATGAATGGATAAAGACACTGTGGTATATATACACAATGGAATATTACTCAGCAATAAAAGAGAATAAAATCGTGGCATTTGCAGGTAAATGGATGGAGTTGGTGTCACTTTTAACTTGTCATTTGTCCCACACATTTCCTATACATTGCAGTTGAATGTAAAGACTTACTAAGATTTAGGTCCAACTTGTGTGACAAAGCAACATCACGGAGACAGCTATGATAAGTAACCCTCTCTCTGCTTTCTTAATCATTGTTTGTTTTATTTTTTAAAGAAAGAGAAACTGCCTTCCTCTAGACATTATCCTCTTAAATTCCTAAGTTTATGCAATAGTATTTCATAAATACTATTGGCTGACCAAAGATCGGAACTATTTTAAGATAAATGTAAAAATTGAATATTGTTTTTTAGGGAGGGGATAATAGATGTTTTGAGATATATTCACATTTCTTACAATTTACCAATTTCAAGTGTACAGTTAGGGATTTTAGTGTATTCACAGAGTTGTGCAACCATCCCCATAATCAATTTTAGAACTTGCTCATCAGCCCAAGAAGAAACCTCGGCCCCTCTAGCTATCACATACCCATTCTCCCTACTCCTTCTACTCCTAGGCAACCACTGATCTGCTTTCTGTCTCTATAGATTTATTTATTCTTGACAATTCATACTATCAGAATCATACAATATGTATCTTTTTTGACTGGCTTCTCCTACTTAGCCTAATATTTTCAAGATTCATTAGTTGTAGCCTGTATTTATTAGTTATAGCATGTGTCAACACTTCATCCATGTTTATGGTCAAATAATGTTCTATTATATGGATAGGTCACATTTTGTTTATTGTTTCATCAGTTGAGGACACTTGGTTTGTCTCTACCTTTTGGTTCATATAAATAATGCAACTGTGAATCTGTACAAGTTTTTGTGTGGGCAAGTCTCCATTTCTCTAGAGTGGAGCCCTGGGTCAGATGCTAACTCTGCATTTGTCTTTTTGAGGAACAGCCAGAGTATGTTCCAACATGGCAGCACTGTGTTACATTCCCACCAGCAGTGTTTGAGGGTCCGATTCCTCCACATCTTCACCAGGACATGTTATTGTCTACCACAGTGCATTCTGAATGTTCACTCTTCAGATGTTTCCCCCATTGCACAAGTTGCTTGGACCAAAAGACCTAAATAGTTGTTTTTATCTATCTTCTTGTCTTCTCTCCATTTCGTCAGCAAATCAACCCTACCTTCCAAAGATAACAAAGCAAGACTGGCACTTCCTATTTAGTCTCCTTGTTTTCACTACAATTCCTTGGCAGTCGACACACACAACAAAGCAGGGTGAACTTTGACAAACATAATTGAGAACATACCATGCCCCTGCTGAAAATCTGCCAGTTACTTCCTAGGGCTCAAAACAAAATCCAACCCTGATTGCAGTCCACAAAGTGGTTTGGGTTCTGTCTCTCATTGCCTCTTCTCTTCATTGCATTCTCTACTCTGGAGCTACAGTTTTGCCTTGTACCTGCCAATGAGCACATCCTTCCCTCTGTACCTTCCTGGATCTTCTGGACTTTGCGTGGTTCCCTTCTTCATTTAATCTAGGTGGTTGACCAGCTTTTATCTCTGATGCCTTCCCCATCAGCAATTGCCATTCTTTCTCCATTGTTCTAATGGAGCTTGAGTAACTCATCTATACTTAGGTCTATTTGTCTTTCCCAGTGAGATTCAAGCTCTATGATGGCAGGGATCTTTGTTTGGGTCACATCCCTGAATGAGCCTGGAACTCGTAATAAAGGGCCTGCTATAGACTTGACACATAAATGGTAGATCTAGCTCATCCAGTGTTCTGTCCATTTATGCCAGGGAAGTGCAATTGGGGGGAAATGGCAGTTCGTATTTCAAGCATATTCATTACTTAAGTTTGTTTTGATTATAGATATTTAACAAATACCTATAAATCTTGGAATCCACTGGTGCTATATATAAAGTATAAGATAAAAACTTATCTATTTATCACCTACTGATTATTTATTGAACAGGTAACTAGTGGGAGCATGGAAAGAAAATATGCCCACCTGGTTGGGGTGGACATGCATCTACCACTTTAGCACAGTGGGTTAAACAGCGAATGAGATATACTTGGCTTCCGCCCTCCTGGAAATTAAAGTCTAGACAGAAAAGCAAATATTGGACAACTTGGCAACTCTTTGTAGCATCTAAGAAGATTCTAACTAAAGAATTGAAATGTAGGGGAATATAAATGAACATCTTGTTGAAATATAGACTGACTTAATAGGTTTGGGATCCAGATCAGGGTTGGATATTCTTTCTGACTTCCTGTCCTACCCACGTGACACAAACCCGGCCAACAAACCTTGGTTGGAAGATATGAATGGGGGAAAAGGCAGTTTTCATTGGTGTAGCTTACAAAAGCTTCCTTACCAATCTAGGTAAGGAAGTCTCATAATCTATCTAGGTAAATATCTCAATTGTCCCTTTCTCACCATTAAAGATACTTCCAAGAGGTTAGAAAAGCAGGTTTAAAATGATAACTGATACCAATGCAACTTCATTCCCCCAATAGACAAAGAAGCACTACCTGTTTGTTAGCTATTGATGACTGTTGACTTTGGATGATTTCTCTTCTTCAAGCATGACGTCAAAAGGCTTTAATCAGCCACTGTCTTGGCATTTTTGTTTTAGTGCTGGCCATTGAGCTCCTTGCAGCCTGCCAGGGCATAGAGTTCCTACGACCCCTGAGAACAACCACTCCACTGGAGAAGGTCTATGACCTGGTGCGCTCTGTTGTAAGGTAAAGTCAACAGGTCCCTGGAAGTTACACCATTTCAGAACTGTGAACCTTGGCAATACCAAATGTTTGGCTGATGGACTGATATGCTTTTCTCTGTAGGCCCTGGATAAAAGATCGCTTCATGGCTCCAGACATCGAGGCGGCACACAGGCTGCTCCTGGAACAGAAGGCAAGTTGGCTGCTTGGATTATTTCTTAGTTTGGGGTTGTTATGAGAAAGCAAAGTGAGAGTGGAGAGAGAGAGAAACATTGTCTGATTCTACTGTGTCCTGGATTCCTTGGAAGTGAACACAAAGGTAGGGAGGCAGCTTGAAAAGCCACGCAGAAGCCATTTGATAACCAGTGTCTCATGCTGCACCCAAACATTGATGACCTAAGGCTTGGAAACTGAAATGAATTTTTAAGAGTTTTGAGACCAATATTCGTGGCGAGAAAAAAAATTAGATGAGAGGTTCATAGGCCATCCCCCTCCCCACGATGTTCTCTTTCATTCAAAAGTACTTTCTCTTTCTGGTGATGTTGTCAAAACTACCCCCACCAGGTGCAAGGGCTTTACAGACCTGGGGGAAATTAAGTTCCAGGTTTTTATTTCAAAGGGGCTTTGAGTTCATCTAGTATTTTAGTATGTCCTTGCCCCATCTTGCTGGGAGGGTTATAGGTTTTCTTTGCCACTTATTTTCCTCTGGTTACATTGACCATAGGATTAGAAGATTGATATAGCTGCCTAGCATGCCGATTCATCATAAATATCATACATATATGAAACTTTTTGAATAATTTGTGAGTATCCTGTGTTCCCTAAAAATCACTTGATTCCTCCCCAAATAGTTGCTCTGCTTCAGGAAAACAAATTTTCTCTTTGATCGTTCTACCTGTCATTTCTAAGTGCACCTGGCACCCTGCTAGGGGAAGCCACTCGCCCAATACCCACTTTGGTACTAGGTGAAAGGTGTATGTATGAGGAACTAGCTTCTGAAAGGAGACAGTTTCTAAGGTCAGAGAGTTCTTGGCTGTCAGTGATAATTAGAGAAAAAGCAGCTGCAAACCAAAAAAAATGGGTTTCATAACTTGAAAAGATGTTATGCTTAAAAGAGAATAAGTTGATAGATGGAGGGGGAAACTAAGCCAGGATCTGAGGCAGCGCTTCTCAACCTTGAATATGTACATGAATCTCCTGGCTATCTTGTGAAAATGTATGATTCAGTAGTTTTAGAGTTGAGCAATAAGACTATGACCTGTCTCAGGTAACACTGATGGGGACTGGCACAGGCCATACTGGAGTAGCAAGAGTCAAAGGCACAAGGCACTGTGGCATGGAGGTAGAGCCATGGGAAAATCCAAAGAACTGCCTTTTATCATTTAAGGCTTCTTTAAAAAGCACAAGGTCATGATATACCCTTGAGAAGCCATCCTTGACTATGCCCGCATTGAATTTTCTAGGTTCTATTTGTTGTCTGCTTTGCTTGCTTGTTTTGCTTTGAAAGAGAAAGCATCTCAACACCTTCAAAACCTTAGAAATGTTTTGGACTTTGTATTTTTAAAGACTTTTTATACAGTCAGCAGCTAATTGACATAGATCATGTTTCAAATGGCTCCAAAGAAAAGCAGAGGGACAGCCACTCAGCCTAGGTCTAGCCAGGCATACAGGATATTTTGACTTGGGGAGAAGTTGATGTCTAATAGCATGTGGAAACAGTGTTGTTGATCTTTCAACTTCCTCTGTCTTTGCTGCTCAGGTTTGGGACGTAGCTGTACCCTACATCGAGAAATACAGAATGGAGCATATTCCAGAATCAAGACCTATTTCTCCAACAGCCTTTTCACTGGAATCTCTACACAAGACCACCAAAATCCCAGAGTCCGAGGATCTTTAATGGCTGGGTCAGATCAGCTTAGCAGATCAGATGGCCCTTAGCTGAACACAAAACAAGTACGGCGCTGAGGGAAAACCTGAGAACTTTCCTAGGTGGATCAGTCTATTATACACTGCAGATATCCTGGATCCTGCTCTGGCTAAGCCAATGGCATTATTACAGATGCCGAGTCCAGCTCTGTGTTCCCATTGCCACAGCTTGAGATGCGCCAGGAGTCCTCAGGTGGAAGGACTTTTCTTTCTTTCTTAACAATATCATTAGGCTGCTTATTCTTAAGAATAGCCACAGTTGCAATGGGTCTGTTTTTAACTCTTAGTGTTAGATGAACTCAATTGAAAACAAATTGACAGCATTTTGTTTCCCCCCCCCAAAAAAAAAAAACTTTGTTAGCGAATCTTATTATTTTTTTAATTCACTTCCACAAGCTAGTTGACTTTCTTTAGCTGATCGTATTATGCTATAGGACTAATGTTTCTTATTATGCCCTTCTAAACAACCATTTTAAGTCATAATTTGTTCTTAAGGTGCTATTCCTTTTATTAGTTGAATTGAAGAATAGTCCATAGGTTTTTTTTTTTAGCAGTTAAGTACAGAGGTGGAAAAAACCACCCACAAGGAGTTTTATATGGAAATGAATATAAAGTTAAGAAATGAATATAAAGATTGCTATTTTGGGTGGCCCTTATTGTACTGCGTCTTTCATGTTTATCAAATATCATTACATATATCTTTTAATTGTTTACTCATTTGCTCGAGCTGGAGTTTGAAATTAGTATCTATTCACAGTAGACAGTTGACCCTGCTAAAATGACTCCTCATTTCACAGATAAGAGATCTGTGGAGGTTGACCAACCCCCTCCCTCTAATGGTAATCATTAAAGTTAAGCCCTGTTGACCGAGGTCAGGTGGGGCCCTAGGATGTATGACTTAATGTGTTTTCCCCTCAAGAAAATAAAGGACCTTCTGGGGAGGCTTAAGTGTCATTGTCCAGGGAAAGACTGGGTCAGATGATTACTTGGCATCCCAAGGCTAAGATCTGTGACTTTGCACCCATCTGTACAAATGTGTGCAAAGCACTCCAAGTGCTGGCTCTGAGGACTGTAGCTGGGAAAGAAAAGGACAGACACACTTGCCCGTTTTCCCAGCTTGAGGACAGCCTATGGTGCTCCCAGAGGTGTGGTTCACAGTGGGCTCCTCAGTCTTGATTGTACCTGTCCAGAGGAAAGGTGGAGATCCTAGTGAAAACTGCTGAAGCAAAACGTGTGCTGAGGTACTTGTCTACCTAGCAGTTGTTCTTGGTGCTGTTCTTTGCTAAAAATGGAAGTTTACACTTTACACAAATGAAGTTTACTCATTCTTATACACAAGCTGCAGTTGAGCCAGTAAACCACAGCAAATGGCTGCCCTTCACTCCAGTTTGGGGAATGCTGGACTCTGTCCACCCCTGAGGTCCTTTGGGGCACAAGGGCATTTGATGCAACTCTGTTAGTAGCTGACGTCACCTATCTTCAAGAGACTTTCAAGGTAAATATGGAATAAACGGTTTCAATGGTCTTGTTGTGGCTTTATTCATACGTCTGTTTTTTTTTGGGGGGGGGATGGGGAGATGTTTGCACATGTCCTGGTGGCCAAAACAAGCCACGTACGTGCCGAGCCCAGCGTCAGTTTGAGAGAGTGATACTCAAGGGCATGGGTGTGTGATTTGGCATGATTCATGGTCATTATCTACCACTTACATAATATCCAATAAATATTTTAAAAGAGATGATACTTTTCATACTGGTTAAAACTCATGTCTTACTTCTGGGACGGGTCAGCAGATGTATATCTTTTTATTAAACATTATGGCTCTCTCATTAATAGTATGATCATTTTGCTATTTTGGTTACCTTTGTTGAAGGTACTAATTCATTAAATGTAAACATTGAAAATATACTCCTTTCCCTCCAGAAAAAAAGAAAAAAGTTGGAGGACAGTCTTTCTGTCTAATGGGGTAGGCCTGATTAGTCTAAAGGTGATCCTGTTCCCTTTGCTTAATGTAATAGGTCAAGAAGGGGCTGGAACAGATAAGCACATTGGCACACAACTGTCATCCCAATGACTCAAGAGGCTGAGGCAGGAGGATCAAAAGTTTAAGGCCAGCTCAGACAATTTAGCAAGATCCTGACTCAAAATAAAAAGAGTTGGGGATGGAGGATGGTGATAGGGTACTGCTGAGCTCAATCCCCAACACCACAAAAAGAAGACAATGGGTAAAAAAGACTGGGATGGCAATTTGGGTCAGTGAGGTGGAAGAGATTTATCAGAGGCTTCTGAGAAAGTGTTTCTCTCTGAGAGCCACAGGAAGTCATCTTTCCCCTTCCTACTTGACCTAAATGGCTATCAATAGCCAGCCAGACCCAGGGCATTGTAGAAGTCAGAGCAGAACAGAGGGAAGAGAGGAATGTGGGTCTTCCACATCATTGAGCTGCTGGGGAAACCAGTCCTGAAATCTGCCCAGCCTCTGAATTTCCAGTGGAAATGATTTAGCCGAGGATTTGATACTCGTCGCCCTTAGCATCCTAGCCAACACAGCCTCTGTGCATGAGGGGCTGAGCCAGGCTGTGGTGGGTCACCTAGCACACGTGGTTCTGTCTTCAAAGACTCTTCCATCTAGTTGAGGACCTACCATGGCAACTGCCATATCCCAGAGGAAGGAAGAACAACCTCAGCTCCACGGAATCAGCAGGGAAGAGGTGACTGAGCTGGGCTTTGCAGGACGGAAGTCAGAGAGGCATTCATGTCAGGAAACCACTTCCGTGCTTGGCCAATGTCTAAATGAGTGGCTTTGGTCATGATTTATAGGCTGAGCCCAGGAGCAGATGAGAAAACAAACAATGGCAGGGTGTCAACACACCAGGGAGAGCAAGGGCGTGCTCAGGAGCCTGGTCATGGAGAGCATGATTAATGCTCATGGAACAGTAGGGGAAGCCAAATGACAGCAAGGAACACCTCTGAGTGTGCATGAGCAGGGACAGAAGGCTGGACTCAATGGTAGTTTCCATCGCCTGGGTACCAGGTGCCCCATGTCTATCTTAGCTTCTGCAGGAAAAATTGGGGGAAACAAGAGGCGGGCATTTTGGCTTTATCCTTCAACCTCTTACTATTGGAAAGGCCAAGATGCTAGGGATTGGTGGGAAATCCAGATTTAAATAATGCCATTAGTATGTTCCATTAGAGAGTTACTCTTTTAAGAGAACAAACTCTTAACCCTGCCTGGCATTGATTCTACTTTTTAATATCCATCTATCCTGCTGCTCTAATTGGGTTATACATTTCCTGAAGGCAGTGCCCAACTTAGGACCAGAAGTTCAGAGATGGAAGGAATCCAATCTCTTCATTTGACAGATAGATAAAGAGTTCAAGATGAAATCAAAGCCCAGATTCATGTCTCCTTTAGCGTCTCATTTAGCTTGCCTGTTCCTCACAGCATCTAATGTGTGCATCCTTATCTCACTAGAACTGATATGGACCCCAAACGAGTGACAATTGGTTCTTGGCAAAAAAAAAAAAAAATTCATATTATAGTGAATTGTGATCTTTCAAGTTTTATCCTAACACAATTTTCTTTCTTAAAGGGAAATTTAAATTTTCTGATAATTTTAAAAGGTTTGATAGAGCTGCTGTTTTTAGCTCAATGAAGCACACGCTAGGGGTTATCACATCTTGCTGAGCCATCCTTCCACCTGAACTTCTGGTATCTGATACCTTTTACTCTCTCCACCAAAGAATTTGATCAGAATTTGTAGCTGAATCCATTCATACAACAAATATTTGAGGGCCTACTATGTGCACCAAAGCCAGATTAATCTTTTTTTTTATTAGTTACACATAATAGTACAAGGATCTTGACATATCATACATTTGAATTAAATGGGTATAATTTCTCATTTTTCTGAGTGTACAGGTTGCAGAATCACATTGGTCATACAGTCGCGTATATTTTTTACAAGACTCGTCCTTGTTCTCCCCTGTGCAAAATCTTTCAGTGACTTCCCCTGGCCCCTTTAGAATGAAGTTTCAACTGGTCTCTTGAATCCTCAGAACACTTCATGACTTTCCACACCATTGTGGAGCCCTTCTGTCTCATCAAAAGGATTCCCAAACTTCCAAGCCAAGCAAAGCTGCCCTTCCCCACCCCATTCAATTGTTTCTCTCTTTGCTTTTACTTTTACACTTTACTTTCTCATGAGCATCATCCTTTGACATTTTATTAAGGAATTCGTATGCTCTGTCCCATTCACAAGTAAGCGTTTGCACTACATCCTGGGGTGGGCAAGCTTAGCAGCGTTTTGACTTTTTATTTTGGTAACTGAAGATTGAATCCAGGGTCATACTACAGTGAGCCACATACCCAGCCCTTTTTATTTTTATTTGGGACAGGGTCTCATTAAGTTTCTTGGGCCCTCACTAAGTTGCTGAGGCTGGCTTCAAACTTGCAATCCTCCTGACTCAGTCTCCCAAGTCACTGGGTGCCTCTGTGCCTGGCTTAACAGTGTATCTTGATCAATAATTTTCACTATCTAGGCTTCTGCAGTCATTCATTAATCCATTCACTGATCATCTGTCACTACACTGGATTATGGGGGCCTGACAAGGTCGCAGCTCTGTTACTTCACCATCAAAAGGGAAAGACAGTTAAAGGACAAGGCTATCAAGGCTAGAGAGGTGTGGGAGCATGGGGGAGGGGCAGCCAGCTCCAGCATCCCCCCCTCCAGAGAAGCAAAGTACAGTCATTTCCCCTTACACGGTTTTGCTTTTCTGTGGTGTCAGTTACCTGCAGTCCACTGTGGCCTGAAATTATTAAATACAAAATTCCAGAAATAAATAATTCACAGGTTTTAAGTTGTGCTGCATTCTCAGTAGCATGATGACATTTCAAGCCATCTCACTTCATCCCGCCTGGGTCATCCAGGGCATCCCGCTGCCCAGCATGCTTGCTTCTCAGCGATCAGTCCAGCTGACCTGGTATTACAACACTTGTGCTCAGTCAAGTGGCCCTTATTTTATTTAATTTTATTTAATCCTGGCCCCAAAGTGTAAGAGTAGTGATGCTGGCAGTTCAGATGTGCCAAAGAGAAGCTGTAAAGTGCTTCAAGTGGAAAGGTAAAGAACAACAATTTTTTTTTTTTTTTTTTTGTCGTGGGGAGGGTACCGAGGATGGAACTCAGGGCCACTTGACCACTGAGCCGCATCCCCAGCCCTATTTTGTATTTTATTTAGAGACAGGGCTCACTGAGTAGCTTAGTGCCCCACTTTTACTGAGGCTGGCTTTGAACTCGTGATCCTCCTGCCTCAACCTCTTGAGCTACTGCCACCACGCTCGGCAGAACAATGAGATGTTTTAGAGAAAGAGAGACCACACTCATGTAACTTTTATTAGCTTATTTTAAAATTTTTTCTTTTCTTATTGTTTTTCTCTTCACTTGCCTAATTTATAAATTAAACTTTATCACAGGTATGAATGTATGGGGGAAAAAAAACAGTGCCTTATGGATAGGGTTTGGGTACCATCAGTGGTTTCAGGCCTCCACTGGGGGTCTTGGAACATATCTCCTCTGTAGATCCAGGGAGACACTGCATCCCAGGCAGAGGGAACAGCCCTGCAAAACCCAGAGCAGCTGGCTCAAAAGATGTGTTTGAGGAAGTGTGAAGACCCGTGGGACCAAGGCCTAGAGCCCAGTGCGTCTGGAACTTTAATGGGCACGTGAATCACCTGGAGGCTTGTGAAGGGGCAGATTCTCATTCAGCAGGTGTGGGGTGAGGTCAAGGTCCTGCACTTCTGGAAGGACCGAGGTGGTTCAGGTGGGCACCCTCTTCTGCTTTCACTTGAAAAAGCTATGAATTCTCTTTTTGTTTAGAGTGAACACCTTCTAGCAGGTGTTCTCTATTCCTTAGCTGAAAGGGTATAATCCTGTGTGACTTGGATCCCGGGGCAGATCTAACATTTAGTTTGGGCTTTTGTATCTATCTTCAAGATTCTTTCACCAATCACATGATGGCCAAAGGCCCAAAGGCCCCTGAGGCAGGGACAATGACATGCAATGTTACCCTTAACCTTCCCACCAGGGGCATTGCTGTGGTTTAGATATGGTTTGTCCTGGAAGGGTCTTTGTGCTAGAAGTTTGTGAGAGCAGGAGCCAGAAAGAAGATATGCTGGACAGGGTGGGGACCAGCATTGCAATAATTCCAGGCTTCTTACCCCATCATGCCCAGCTTCCTGGACAAAGTATCTGATGAACCAGACAGCAGGTGACCAAACACATGAACTGCTCCTGACCAACGTCCTGATTGGACAGGGAGCACATGATTGCTGACAGTTTCACTCTAATTGGATGCAGAAACTCCTCTCTCTAAAAGGTCCCATCCAGCAATGCCATATAAATCCCTAGACAGCAGCAATTCAGTGGCAACCCACCAGGGACCCCTCCCTTGTGGGAGATCTGCTCCTTTCTGTTTCAAAAACAAATTGTTACTTTGCTCTCACCCTCCATTGTTCCTGAGACAAAGAACCTACACTTTGCATGTCTCACTAGGTCCTCACTGTGGCAATGTTGGCATGTGGGACCTCTGGAAGGTGGAGCATAATGGGAGGTCTTTAGGTCATCTAGTGGTGTGTCCTTGAAAGAAATAAGGCCTTTCTCCTGGGACTCTGGCAAGTTCTTGCAATGCCATTATTACAAAAGCCTAAGCTTGGCCTCACACTGTCCCTCTCTGGCTCCATGTATCCAGATGTGATTGCTTCCTCTCACACAAACTCCCACCACTGAAACCTGCCATGAGTTGACACAGCCAAAGGGGACCCCTGCCAGAACCCATGCCACACTCAGAACTTTTCAGCAATCAAAATTCTGATCTAACTAAGCCTATTTTCTTCATAAGTAGCATACCTCAGGTATTTCATTTTAGTAACAAAAACTAATATGGGCATTTTGATTTGGTTTATACCAAATATGGTAAAGTCTCTCTAATGCAGACTCTGTTAACCTAAATTTGGTGATAATTTGGTATTTAATGTTTACTTGACAAATTACTTTTTATAAATAGGACAAAATTTGACAATGCAGCTGTGGTTATAAAGCTAATGTAAACATTTTAAAAAGATTTCAGTAAACTCACATGGCTTAAAAATACCCATTTATATAAATAATCATTCACTCTGCAAATGATTTTGCAATTGGCTTGTTCAACTTTGTTAAAACAAAACTCGGATGGACAATACAGTGATCTACTCCCAGGGCTGTAAGGAACAATAGTAATAGCAACAGCAAATATTTATTGAGAGTTGTAAAATCTTTTTAGGGACTAGTGAGAATCAAAGACTTAACAATTTTAAAAAACTACATTATTGGGGTTGATCAAAATGCAAAAGACTCCTGTATCCCTATGTAAACGGAGGAATCTTGAACTCCACCATGACACTTCATGGCTAGGGTTGAAAACACAGTATTAATGGAAGGACATCTTTCCCCTGGGGACACTAGTTCATCTGAAGAGCATCTAGAAAGACAAACTGTGTAAAGAGAGAAAATACTGTTTGCTTGTTAGAAAAGGCTATATTTTTAGCTCAATTTGGGGCATATCACTTGGATTTGCTTCCATCCCACATTGTTCACCAAATATAATACGAATGCGGCCACGTCAATGTTTATAGCAGCTCAATTCATGATAGCTAAACTATGGAACCAATCTAGGTGTCCTTCAATAGATAAATGGATAAAGAAAATGTGGCATATATATTCAATGGAATAATCCTCAGCTTTAAAGAAGAATGAAATTATGGCATTTGCCAGTAAATGGATGGAGTTGGAGAATATCATGCTAAGTGAAATAAGCCAATCCCAAAAAACCAAAGGCTGAACATTTTCTCTAATATGGGAATGCTAATTCACAATAAGGCTGGGGGCCCTAGATAAGAATAGCTTTACCTTAGATTAGGTAGAGGGAAGTGAAGGGACGGGTGGGGAGGGGATGTGGGGATAGGAAAGATAGTAGAATAAAACAGACATTATTACTATATATATATATATATATATATATATATATATATATATATATAACTGCATAACCAATATGATTCTACAACATGTATACTCAGAAAGATGAGAAATTATATCCCATCTATGTATGATATATCAAAGTGCATAAATGCACTCTACTGTCACGTATAACTAATTAAAACAAATAAAAATTTTTAAAAAAACCAAAACTGAAATTTGAGATTCAGAAATAAAATGGACATTTCAAGCCAAGTCTGCTTTTCCCTCAAAGGTATTTCTGTGATTCCCCCACTATATTAATCTTCAGAATATTTTTTAAAATACTTTTTAGTTGTAGATGGACACAATACCATTTATTTATTTATTTATTTATTTATTTATTTATATGTGGTGTGGAGGATCGAACCCAGTGCCTCACACATGACAGACAAGTGCACTACCACTCAGCCACAACCCCTACCCCAATCTTCAGAATTTTAAAACCAATGTTTGTGAGACCATTTAATGATTTCAGATTATCAGCACCATAGGTTTACCTTTTTACATGTCCCTTGATTCAAATCAATTCCTTGGGCTTTTCAAGTGAATTAATAATACAATGAAGTATATTTAGGTTTAAATGACATGATTCTGGTCAACCACTAAGGTACCATCTCTTACAGATGAATTGACTGATTTGACACAGTGGAAGTGTCTTCTCTTTCCTTCCAGATTATCATTTTTTGTAGATGACTTTTCCTTTAGTTATAACATATTCAATTAATTCATGATGGCCTCCAAACTGGTAAATCAAATGCTCCCATCTAGAAAGAAATCAAACATTTTTTTCCAATGGATACAAGTCAAAATCATCACTGTACATGATCTGCAAATGCATTTAAAAACTTGATTTACACCAAGTCCATTTGAGCTTTTTAAAAAAGTGGTAAATATCTAACTAGTCTATAATAAATAAAGTATTGTTTAATAATGTCATTTAAGAACTTGATCTTATAATATTTTCTTCCTTACATGATGCACAAATGGTAACATGAATTACCACTCATTATTTTTAATGGAAGGAGTGAATTCCTACCATAAAGGGTAGAACTGTACAGCCGTTCTCCTCTGTTGAATACGGGGTCCAAGGGCTGTGATCAGCACATGAAGGTCAAGCACATGTACAATATTTTAGATTTAGAACAATAAGACCCAAATTGTCACAGCGGAGGCCCAAGCAGTAGCAGATGCATGGGAGATTTGGGAATGAAATAGATCTCAAAAGTCAGAACCAGGATGACAAGCTGGAGCTGGGAGCAAGCAGAAGGTCAGGAACCAAGCAGAAAAACAAAAACACAGGCCAGAGGACACTCCAAGTCCACAGTCCAAGTAAACAGAGCAAGACCTGGAAATCCATGAAACATACGAGACAGATGACGAGACCAGAAAACTCGGTCTCCGCTGAGGCTTGGCCCAGGGAGGCAGATGTTCTGGTTGGAAACAGGTGAAGAGAGAGAGGAGTGGGTTGTGTCTGAGTCTAGACAGAGCCTGATACTAATAACTACTACAAACAGAATTCAAACCTCATCTGCATCTGCAGTGGGCATAAAATAAAATAGCCCAGTTGAGAACACTCACCGGGATGAATTGATGATAATGAGGTCTCCCTGTTTGCCAACTTCCAAAGATCCATGTGTGTGAGATTTTCCCAGTGCATAAGCCGCGTTGATGGTGGCAGCAGCCAAGGCCTCTGACATGGACATTCTCATGTTCACACAGGCCAGATGCATGACCATTGGCTAAGGCAGGACAAGAAAGTATTGAAGGAAAGTGACAAGATAGTGTTCTCAGGACACACAGCACAACAAGTGAATGTAGATTACTGTCCAGGCTGAGGATGTGGCTCAGTGGCAGGATTTGTGCTCAGCAAATAAAGGTCCTGAGCTTGATCCCGCACCCACAACCTTGCACCTTACAAGAAATATATAGGTGGGACTTGCTGGATTACTATGGGAAAATCTAAATGTACACATAAAGGTTATTATGCTTTAGGAAAATATTCTTTATTATTAAGAATCATTTAGCTGGGTACAGTGGCGCACCCCTGTAATCCCAGCAGCTCTGGAGGCTGAAGCAGGAGGATGGCAGGTTCAAAGTCAGCCTCAGCAAAAGTGAGGTGCTAAGCAGCTCATCGAGACCCTGTCTCTAAATAAAATACAAAATAGGTCTGGGGATGTGGCTCAGTGGTCAAGTGCCCCTGAGTTCAATCCCCAGTACAAAAAAAAAAAAAAAGAATTGTGTTTTTAATATTCATTTACAACTCTTCAACACCCTCTGTAGAAGATGAACTTTCCATTCATACTTAATAATTAAAACCATTTTGAGTTTCTGCTCTGCTCCAGAGAAGGAAAACTGGTTAATGTAAAACCATAATGCTCAAGGCTGAATCAGAAAATAATGCAAGTAGAAATTTCTCTCTTCTCTTCAGGCCTGGAGGCACTCCTGTGGTGCAGGGAAATCCAATTATTCTACTGTCTACACTTTCTTGTTTTACAGGGAAATATTTTCATAACCTTTATACATTTTAACAGATGGTGAAATATTTTTGAATTATTTATATGCTTGGTAGAGACTGTGCTCAGAAAAACACATGAAAAAAATAATTACCATTGAAAAACAATATGCATTCGGGTTGAAATCACTGCCCAGGGCTACTATCACCCCTTCATCTAACATCTTCCTGGCTCGAGGCTGCTTCAGTCTAAGGGGAACAAGAAAAGGAGGTCAGTCTCCAGAGTTGGAACTTTCACAAAACAGATGTTTAGAATGGAAGAGAACTTGAGACTGTCAGCCCCATTGTGGTCTGGAAGAAGAAACAGAAGTTCCAAGTTACATGATCAGTGGTGCAGCACTCTAGGACTCTTGGTTTTCTCGTTCTGCTTTTGGAATTACTCGCCTATCATTTAATTTGTGGTCATTTATTTTGTCAATCTTTGTATGCATCTTCAGAGATTGTTGCTAAGGGAGAAAAATATCATTTACAAGACAAATGATTTTCAATAAACCAATAAAATTTTCTAATAAAATCTGATAAACTTTTTGTTACTTTCAAATTAAACAACTAATGATGTTAGCATAATGCTACTTTTTATTAATTTCCATTTGCCCCTCCTATCTATCTATATCTATCTATCTATCTATCTATATATATATATATATATATATATATATATATATATATATTTTTTTTTTTTTTTTGGTAGGACCTATTTAAAAGTTTTTTGGGGTAGGACCTATTTAAAGAATTTAATGTGTGAAATGTTTGTGTTTCTTTCTGGGTTAGGCATCTCCTAGATCTCCTTGGCAAGAGTCTACCTTCTTCAGGATCTAACTCAAAACTTACGTCAAAAATAAACAGACCAGATACTAGTTAAAGTGATGAGACTGGATTCAATAATAACTATTGCAATAAGGAAGAGTACAATAGGCATGGAACCAACTTCCACTTGTGAAGAGGTAACCTGGTGTTTTAGAGAGAGATTGAGGGAGCAGAAATGAAAAAGCAGCAGTTGCTCAAACTGTCTGGGAAGTGGTAATTTGCAAAACACTGGGGGCTTGGGGTTGGTCTGTGAGCTCTGGGTTCCTTAATTGGTGTTTATCTGGAGGGGATTCAAACCTGTACCTTAGGCGGGAGGCAGAGGCCTAGTTAGAGCAAGAGGCCCCAGCCCTGGGAACCCAGTGAAAGTTTTCTGCTTGAAGGATTGCCTGTCAAAGAAAGGGCTCTCAAGTCCTTGAGAAGACACTTCTGGGTTGCAGAAGATTTACATCTCAAAGAGGCAGAGAAAGAACTTAAAATCACAAGCTTTTAAAAGTAACTGCTATAAGAAGGTCTGGAGGTGGGCTATCTGCCTATCAACAGATTTTGGGCTGGAACAAAGAGTACTTTCTCCTTGCACCCTTGAGCTTTCATAGGCAGGCACTGCAAGGAAGGGAGGGACAGGGTCCTCCTAGGGATGCAGCTGTTTAGAAACTCTGCAGGGGTTTGTTGCAGTCTCTTGGAGGGGCGTGGGTGAGTAGATCATTTGTGCTGAGTCAGCAGTCTTTGTAGCCCGTGGTGGAGGCCTAGGCTACCCCCTCTGGGAAGGCTTCCCAACCATCCCTTTTGGCTACCACCTTCTCTGCCCTCCCATGGCACCCCACACTCCTCATTCGCCCTTACAGGACTAGACTGCTTGCTGTTGCTTCATGATAATGCCTGGACTGATCCTCAGCCTTGGATGGAACAGTACAGTTTACTGATTATTACATACAGCTATCGAGGGTGACCCTGGGCCCTCCCCCCAAACCTACTCTATCTCTGGCCTTACATCATTGATTGGTTGGGACTCATTTCTCGTCACTACCCTACCTAATGCTGCATTCCAACCACCAGAGTTCCCTGTTTGGACATTTCTGAGTTTGCCATTCTCCTCGTCTAAAATGCCTAAGATGCAATCATCTAAAGCCAGTCCACGTCTCACCCTTCGCTGCTTATTCTCCCCGACACCCCTTACTCCATTCAAAAACAATAGAACTCTCCCAGGTCTGTTTGCATTTACCAGAATTTGTGCATTAGACTCAAGTTCTTAAAGGCCCAGACCATCTATCCGTTTATTCATCAATGCACCCCCAGCACTAGTACAGTGTCTGGCACAAACAGCTGCTCGATATACTTGCTGGAGGCATTCATTAATTTTTCATTATTGTTTTTGTTGCATTAATCTTTTGTTTCCTTCCCCCCAATACAGGCACTTCTTGGCAGTTTCAATGGAAAGAGTACCATCTCATGTACGGTGCCTAGTGAAACATGGTGGGTCATAGATGCAGCCAGCCATTCAGAAAGCATCCAGTTAGCATGTGCTGGGTGGCACCTTAGTCATCCTTGAGTCCTATTTTTAATTTTTTTTTTCTCATGGGGCAATTCATCAGAAAAATATTGCTGGCTCTGCCTTAAAAATATATCCAGATTCCAAATGATATGCAGACCCCTGCTACCAGCATGGATCCAAGTCACCTTCTCCTCTTGCCAGGATATTTGTAAGACCATCCTAACAGGTTTTCCTGCTTCCAGGAAAACCCTACTATCTATTCTCCTTAGAGCGGAAAGAGGAAGCTTTTGGAAAAATAAGTCAGGTCATGTCACTGAGCTATTGAAAAATGCTCCAGTGGCCTCCCATCGACTTACAGGCTCCCCAGGACTCAAAGCCCATCAAGTGTGCCCTTCCTTCTGCCCTCAGCTACCGCCTTTCCTGACAAGGACCTTGCTACCCTCAGCTACCGCCTTTCCTGACAAGTGAGCCTCTCAGGCCTCACTCTTGCTCCCAGAACATTCAGTGCTCTTCCACTATTTCATTGTTTAGAACACCCTCCTAAACAATCCCGCCCCTCCAGACACGGCTCACTCCTTCACTTCTAGATCTGTGCTGGAACATTCCTCATTCAGAAGTCTTTTCCTGCTAGGCGCAGTGATGCATGCCTATAATCCCAGCAGCTCGGGAGGCTGAGGCAGTTTAAAGCCAGCCTCAGCAATGGCAGGGCGCTAAACAACTCAGTGAGACCCTGTCTCTAAATAAAATACAAAAAAATAGGGCTGGAGATGTGGCTCCCCTAGTACAAAAAAAAAAAAAAAAAAAAAAAAGCCTTTTCCTGACCAACCTAAGAACATCACAGCCCAACCTCACATCACAGCCCCCTCCCCACCAGCACTCCCTATTCATCTACCTGACTTTGACTTTTGCATAGCACTTTGCATCGCCCAAGGTTTTGTATATTCATTTGTCCTCAGTACCTTGTCTGTCTCCTACCATTAGAAGCAAACTCCTTCAGGACGAGGACTTTGGCATTTATTGTTGCATCCCCAGTGCCTAGAACAGTGCCTGGCAGCCAGCAGGCCTCGGCACACAGGTTGGTGTGTAAATTAATAAATTATGAGAAGTGCAGAGACGACTCCTGTCCTTGAAGTATTTCCAGTCTGGGCTGATAACTTGTAGGATCACTGAAAATGTTTCCCAACAACATGTCAGTGAAGCAGAGGTCGGGTACAAGGAAAGGTAGTCGGCCTCTCCCTGATCCAGTCTGAGAACCTGAGTGGATGCCTGGGATCTCAGATAGTACCAAATCCCAATATATACTGTGCATTTCCTGTATATACCTACCTATGAGAAAGTTGAATTCATAAATCAGGTGCAGTAAGAGATGAATCACAATAACTAACTAGAACAATCATAACGAAATTCTGTGGTAAAAATTATTTAAAATTAAAACTTGTTTCTCTCTGGGATTTCTTTTTCATTGAATATTTTTAGACCACATTTGACCAGGGGTAAGCAAATCTCAGAAGGCAAAATTGCAGATCAGGGAGATGACTGTAGCTTTGAACTTTCCTGGAGGTTATTCTGGTGGTCTCCTCCCTTCTAGAGCTACTCAGAGGGATGGGGAGTGAGGCTCTTAAAGTATTAAAGGAGCTCCATTAAAAATGAAGGTAAGTGTTTCCTGAATAAATATTGTATGCAAATATTCACAAAATACACAGCGAAAGGAAGCTGTTCAGTGGCACTAGGTAATGGCTGTTGTCAAAATGAGAATCAAGGGCTGGGCTGTGGTTCAGTGGTAGAGCATTCACCTGGCATGTGTGAGGCACTGGGTTCGATCTTCAGCACCACATAAAAATAAAATAAAGGTATTGTGCCTACCTACAACTAAAAATATATACATTAGAGAGAGAGAGAATCAAGAAGGAGCTCAGGCTAGGCGCAGTGGCTCATGCCTGTAATCCCAGCAGCTTGGGAGGCTGAGGCAGGAGGATCACAAGTACAAAGCCAACCTCAGCAACTTAGCAAGGCCCTAAGCAACTTAGTGAGACCCTGTCTCAAAATAAAAATAAAAAGGTCTGGGGATGCAGCCTGTGTTTAAGTGCCCCTGGGTTTAATCCTCAGTACAAACAAACAAACAAACAAACAGGGAGCTCAGGGTACAGCAGGGGTCCCTGATGGTCTCTCCTGATTATATTTCCAGAAAAATACAGGAACAGAGAAGTCAGAGAGGAGTGAGGCCTCTTTAACTGCCCTTGTGGTCCAAACAGGACACAAGCCTATCAGCCGATCAGTGCCAAGGTCTCAGACTTTTGCTCCATGTTAAGAGAGTAAAGATAAAGGAAAGAAAGCCTTTTATTGGTGTGCATAAGAACTTATTCCTTGAATGGTGGAGGATTAGACAAATTAAATATTGACTGATGACTTCGACTAATGCTATCCAGATCTGTAAGAGAAGCAGTTGGTCAAACCAAGAACTGTTACTGGCATTTTCTGATTGTAGCCTACATCACATCTACTCTTAAACCAAGTAAATATTAATAATAAAAATGTGTGTGTGTGTGTGTGTGTGTGTATGTATGTATGTATGTAATCCTATACATTGGGAAAAATAACACTGAGATATTCCTTTCTTTTCCCTCTTAAGAATACTTTGAAGCCTGGCCTTTCTCAACCTTGGCACAGTTCATGTCTCGTCCTGGATGTTTCTCGGTTGTGGGGGGCTGCTCTGTGTATCGAAGGATGATTAGGAGCATCCTGGCCTCTACTCATCCCCTCCAGTAGCACGACCTTGTTGTGGCAACTAGAAACGTCTCCTGACATTGTCAATGCCCCTTGGCAGGCAAAATTGCCCTACAGTTGAGAACAGCTATCTGAAGATTCTAACTGCAGAATCACCCCCCACTCCAGAACCATATAGCCTAACCACACAGAAAGCACCTTGTCCTGAGAGAAAATAAACTTTATCTTTTTGGGGGGTGGTGGGGAGACTGGGGATGGAGTCAGGGGTACTCAACCACTGAGCCACATCCCCAGCCCTATTTTGTATTTTATTTAGAGACAGGGTCTTGGGGCTGGGGATGTGGCTCATGCAGCAGCGCACTCGCCTGGCATGCGTGCGGCCCAGGTTCGATCCTCAGCACCACATACAAACAAAGATGTTGTGTCCGCCACAAACTAAAAAAAATAAATATTAAAATTCTCTCTCTCTCTCTCTCTCTCTCAAAAAAAAAAATAGAGACAGGGTTTCACTGAGTTGCTTAGCACCTCACTTTTGCTGAGACTGGCTTTGAACTCTCGATTCTCCTGCCTCAGCCTCCAGAGCCTCTGGGATTACAGGTGTGTGCCACCACATCCAGCTAATAAACTGACTCTTGAATGCTGGCTTCCCAAACCACTGACTTGGGAGCTATCACGGAAGAGGTACCATGGAAAGTGTCAAAGGACCTCAGATCTCATGTTCAGCAGAACTAGAGCAGTGGGCAAGGCGTACTCAGTTCATAGAGGGCCCACAGCAAAAATCTCTAGGAAGTTTTTACAAACTTTAGTTCACATGTGTCCTCATCCTCCCACTCCCAGGGGTCCTGAGGATTCTGGTACTCAATCATGGGACTATAAGCATCCATTTAGAAAACATCTCGTTCAGATTCTGAGTGTTGCTGAATGAATATCCCTAAGATCTTATGCCTGTTCTTAAAATTATAGAACCTGTTTCATTATTTTCTTTTTTGGTACCAGGGATTGAACCCAGGGGGTGCTTAAACACTAAGCCGCATCCCCAAAACTTTTTTTTTTTTTAATTTTGAGGCAGGGTCTTGCTAAATTGCGTAGGGCCTCTAAGTTGCTGAGGCTGGCTGTTGTGGTTCTCCTGCATCTGCCTCCCGAGCCGCTGGAATTACAGGCGTGTGTTTACCACACCTGGCAACCCAGGGCCTTACACATGTTAGGCAAGTGCTCTACCATTGAGCTCCAGCTCTGCTGTTTCATTATTTTCTAATGATAAAAGTAATGCATACTGATTTTTAATTGGAAATTTCTGAAACCCAGGGGGAAGAAAGGAAAAAGAAAGCATCACCTTCCTCAATAATCTCACCATCCAAAGGCAATTGGGCTAAGCTCCTTCCGGAGGGTAATTAATTTAAGAACATTTATCCAGAATTGGCATCTTCCTGAGCTAGTTTCCATCATTTGCATTTCTCAGGATTTGTAGGGGCCATGGCATAAAATTTAGACTCCTTAGAAGTCTATGTCCCCACAGCTGGCCTGCGTGTCGGGGTGAGCACCGGTCTTCTCACCTCAGCATGTACGCCGTGGTGGGCAGAAGGACCGCGGCACACCTGGCCGTTGCCATGGCAGCGATGCCTGCATCACTCACTTCTTCCAGGTGGCTGATTGCCTGGGCTCCCAGTTCAGCTCCAAGCTAAGCAGGATGGGCAGAGAGGAAAAGGTTTAACAAACAGCAGCAACAACAAAGCCACACAGCACCCTGAAACTGATTTTCCTACAAAAAGAAAACAACACTCTATTAGTAAGATTTCTTGTCAACTCTCTCTTAAAATAAGCACAAGTCCCACAATGGACACATGGTTTATAATTGACATTCATTTGAAAATTAGCTGGGTGCTACTTTTTTTCCCCCTTTTGGTACCAGAGATTGAACCCAGGGGCACTTCATCACTGAGTCACATCTCACCCCTTTCTATTTTTTTGTTTTTGAGACAGGGTGTCCCTAAGTTGCTGAGGCTGGCCTCAAATTTTTAATCCTCCTGCCTCAGCCTCCCCAGTTGCTGAAATCACAGGTGTGTGCCACCAATGCCCAGTTGCTAGGTGCTACTTTTAAAACTAGTTTTAAACAAAAATGCTTTCAGACAGTTCTGAAACAGAAATTTTTACGAAGCTTACAGATCCGAAGGAAATAAATTATAATTATCATAATAGCATCGTAAAAAGACAACAGAGATGTGTGTTTGGGGAATGTCATTGCACTCTGCGAAACATACCAGTTGGGAGAATACACTTCAAAAAATGTGGAATTATATCAGTGATTTGAGACTATCAACTTGAACTTGATTTCCCTCCAGGTGAGAAGCTGGGGCTAGATTACTAGAAGCACTCAAAGAAGAAGGAAGGCTCTGATGACGGTGGAAGCATTGCTTTAAAGGTCCCCTCGGCTGAATATCTTCATGTCCATATTCCCAGCCAGTGAGTTTGCGCACGTAACAGGTGACATGGAAAGGAGAGTAGGCTGACATTGATGTGGCCTAGGGAGGCTGTATTGCCACATCCAGGACAGGGAAGAGCTGACCCCTCTTCAGGCAGCTTGCTCTGGCCTAAGAAGCTTTGAATTGGGGCTCTGGGGAGTGTGGTGGTCCACAGGACTGATGATGTTCCCCAGGGGAAGTTTCTTCTTGACCTTGGACCCACCCTCACTCTTCTAAACTCGATTTGCCGGTTATGGGTATTGACGTCTATTGATTTAATCTAGCGGTATCTTGGTGACCATCCAGTTTGCGTTCATTCAACAAAATTTCAACAAGTATTGATTTACGAAAGGCCATCTGTACTCTGGGCGCTGTGCTGACCTCCAGGATCGGGCGAGGATCGGGTGCAACGCTCAGGGTGCTATAGTCCAGAGGCGATTTTAACCCAGTGGGATAAGGACTGGGAGAAGCCATAACCTAGTCTTAGAGAGGGCTAGGAAGAAGTCCCAGAAAAAGTAGCTAAGATGAAACACGGGAGTTAGGACTAGTCAGGGAAAGGGGACTTCAGATGAAAGGAACAGTATGTACAAAGGCATGGGGTATTGAGAGTAGATTTTTTTGTGGCTGGTTCATGACAGAGAGGCTGGATGGAGTGAAAGGAGGAAGGAGGTAGAGAGGTAAGGAAGGGTCAGATCCTGGTAAGCCACACACTGTGTTTGGAATTTGTTCTAATTCGAACCACGTTCATCCTTTATGTGGCCTAAGCAATGGAGGGGAAGGATGGAGGGGAAGGTTAAACTGCATTGAGGGAATGGGTTAAGGGAAGGGATTAAGGTGGATGCTAGATTGGAGGCCAAGAGGACAGTTATTGAGGAATCCAGGTGGGAGCTGAAGGTGGTTTGAACCAGGCAGTAAGGAGAGAGAGATGGACATAGGAGGAGAATTGGGAGGCTTTGGTGATTCGTTGGTAGATGGAGGAGTCAAAATGATGCTTAGGCAGCAGATGGATGATGGCGTTGTCCACTGGGGCAGAAAGCACAAGACAAGGCTGGAAGTGATATTAAGACATCTGGTTGGCCATGCTGTGCTTGAGATGCAGGTGGAATGTTTGCAGCTGTATTTATGTACCCAGGGCAATTGTTTTTAAGCTCTAGGGCTCAGAAGAGAGATGTCTAGACTCACAGTTGTAGGGACAGTCCTAATCACTACTGAATTCGTCACACCTTGAACAGTGCCCAGCACACAGGTTGAAAGAATGAATAACTCAACCTGGGCAAGACAGGGAGATTTGAAACCACCCTGTGACTGTTCATGGTGGGCTCCACCAACATTGATCCAGATGCCGCCCCAAGAAGATTCTAGAAGCTACATGTGAAATTACTGTACTGTGCCAGTGTGGCTTTGTGTGCCAACCAAAAATATGTTGTGAGTTTAATAACTGAGATCACAGAGATACTTCTTTCTCTACGAGTACCACCAGCCAATAATAATAAAAGTAAATGATCAGGCTGGGGATGTAGCTCAGTGGTAAGGCATGTGCTTAGCGTGAGTGTGGTCCTGGGTTCAACCCCTAGCATCCAAAAGAAAAGAAGTAAATGATCTGCAGAAGAAAAAAAAAAGTAAGTTTTTTAGTAGAGGTCAGGGTTTTTTCCAGGCCCAACCAGACCAATCTGCACATTGTTCAAACAAATTTCCCCACTCTCTATCTTTTCAGAAGGCGACTTTGAACAGATGGATTAGGTTTCCCATGGCAGGAATGTGCAAGAACGCATATTGACAAGGATGTGCCAAAGGTCAGCCATACCTCAGCAGCCTTCACTGGGTGCAGCTCATCCCCATGGAAGTTAATCTGTAACCCCATCTCTTTTCCACTTTGAAGAATCCTTCTGGTAGAATCCAGATCAAAGACGCCCTTCTCACAGAACACGTCTATATTGTCAACACGCATTTCCCCATCTCTGCCAAGTGCCTTCAGCTTCGGGAGATGGTTCTTGATGATGTCATCAGCAGCTTCCTTGGCAGTTTTTCCTCTGATGGAAGAAAATGAGATTACCATGGGCAAATATATGTATCCGTATGTATATATATTTTTGTACAAAATACATATATATGTATATATGTGTATATACATACACACACAAATATATATATATATATATATATATACATGTATATATGTATTTTTTTAATGGAGAAACAGTTATCTGGCATTTGAAGTATAGGTAAATAACCTCTAACCTCAAAAGAGCTAAATCTCAGGACTCTTTATAGCTGAGCCATGCCAACACAGCAGAGGTATTGAGGTTTCTGTATGCACCAACCTCATAGACAGAGATGCAAATTGCTCACCCATGCTAAAACACCCATGCTGCCTTTGGGAATGCCACTAAGGCCACCTGACTGCAAAGGTGAATTTCCACCAAGGACCCTTTTAAGACATCCTGGACGATTCCCTGAAAACCCAACTGTGGTTCCATGACCTAGGCCCTAGTTATCACCCTGCCTTTTTCTTCCTCTCTCTCCACAATGTTTCCTGAAGCATCTGCTAAGGCTTCCTGTCTCACTCTCAGCAGACATGGCCAAAGAGGACAATAAGAGACCTTGAAATGCTTTTTTAAAATTTGGGGTCATTCTTTCTTGGAAAGGACTGGACTCTTACAGTCAGACACAGAGCTCTACCTCTTGTGATTTGCACCTCAGGGAATCAAGACACAGAACTCGGAGGGTTGTTGGCAGATGGAGAGAATTTCTGCAACACCTCAACCCTATATTGGGTACACAGAAAGCTTTTGCTCAGTAACACCATTCAGAGGGTGGATAGAGGTCGATGATGAGGAGATGAGCACTTACATAAATAATTTCTACTTCTCAAGACAATCCTAAGGAATAGGGTGTTATGAACTCTGTGTACAGACATGTAATTCATGTTCCAAAAAGCTGTCACATCCTCAAAGTCACTCAGATAAGCTGGATTTAAACTCAAGTTTTATCACTCTAAAGTCTGAGACTTTGCCATACCACATGGCTTTTTCTGTGTGTATGCAGGGAGGACAGACTCTCATACACTTTCTATTTCATTTGGGGGGAAAAATCTACTGTTTTCCATAGACAGGCTGTGTAAAAATATCTCAGTGAAGTTTAAAGTTTTAACAACTTCAGAAATATAAATGCTAAAACTTACAACAAAGATCCTTGGAATATTTATAACTTAATGTTAATTTTTTTTTAATTCTTCTAATGGTGGGGGGGGGGGCAGTTCTCTGAGTCATCTAGACTACAAGGTTTGATCTCTATAAGATCTTACTATTAACCTCTACTTTTATGCTACTTTACTGCCTTATGTGAATTCGTTTATCAGATAAAATTATTCACATTAGCATCTATAGTCTCAAAGGACTACAAAGGGTCATTTCTTTTTGCATACCAAAAGAGCTTGAAACGACTCATATTATTCCAACACTGAATGTAGCTCCATCCTCAAACCACCTGTCCTAAATGTCTGGTCATAGAAGCAGAACATCTTTCCAAAGCCTTATCTCCTTGCAAGAGCTAAAGTACTGATGCACCTCCATCCTTGGGGAACGCAGTCTCCGCTTCATTCCCACTACCTGAGTTACACCCTGATCCCACCCGCTGAGATTACTTGGGCACTGAGTGAGCCCCGCAGTAAGTGGCCGAGATGCCCATGCGCCCCTCTCGCCGGGCACGCTCGATCACGCGCAGCATCTTGAGCTCGGTCTCCAGGTTGAGGCCGTATCCACTCTTGCACTCCACCAGCGTGGTGCCAGCCCTCATCATGCACTGAAGCCGCTGCTGGAAAGAGCCGAACAGCTCCTCCTCCGAGGCTTCGCGAGTGCGCTCCACCGTGAAGTTGATCCCGCCTCCAGCCTGGTGAATATCCATGTATGTGGCTCCTGCCAACTGAACACACCGCTGGGTCAGGGGAGGTTGCAGACAAGGCATAGAACCTACCTCCATGGGGGATATTATAACCCAATCAATAACTGGGCTAAGGAACCCAACAGTCACTTTCTCAGAAGAAGATATACCATTGAAGAACAAATATTTGAAAAATGGGCAACTTCTCTAGTAATTAGAGAAATGTAAATCAAAACTCATCCTAAGATTTCATCTCACTCCAGACAGAATGGCAATTATCAAGAATACAAGCAATGATAAGTGTTGATGAGGATGTGGGGGTTTGGAAAGGTGCACTCATACGTTGCTGGTGGCACTGCAAATTGGTGCAAACACTCTGGAATGCAGTATGGAGATTCCTTAGAAAACTTGGAATGGAACCACCATTTGACCCAACTATCCCACTCCTCCAGTCTTTACACAAAGGACCTAAAATCAGCATGTTATTAGTGATGCAGCCGCATCAATGTTTGTAGCAGCTCAATTCACAATAGCTAAACTGTGGAACCAACCTAGATGCCCTTCAATAGGTAAATAGATAAAGAAACTGTGGTATATATACACAATGGAATATTAATCAGCATTAAAAGAGAGTAAAATTATGGCATTTTCAGGTAAATGGATGGAGTTGGAGAATATCATGCTAAGTGAAGTAAGCCAATCCCCAAAAAACAAAATCTCCAAATGTTCTCTCGGACAAGTGGATGCTGATCCAAAACTGGGAGTGGGGAGTCATGGGAAAATGGAGGAACTTTGGGCAAAAGGAAGGGAGGGTGGGGAGGATGCAGGGGGGCAGGAAAGATGGTGGAATGAGATGGACATCATTACCCTAGGTACATGTATGACTACACATATGTTGGGACACTGCATTGTGTACAATCAGAGAAATCTAAAGTTGTGCTCCATTTGTGTACAATGAATTGAAATGCATTCTGCTGTCGTGCATGCCTAATTAGAACAAGTAAATAAATTTTAAAAAGAAAAAAAAACACCTATGGATGTTGCTAGTATTTTTACCATAATTCCTCATCTTACAAAATAAATTTTCTATTGAAAATTTCAATAGAAAAGCCAATTTATGTTGTCTATATGTGTGTGTGTGTGCATAAATACAATTTTTAAAATATTTATTGTTAGTCACACTTTTGCAAATAAAAGTTAAAAAGAAAAAACAAACAGCAGTAATAGGGCACAAGCACTAACTGACCAGATCAGAAAGGACACATATTGGGGTGGGAATATAGCTCAGTTGGTAGCATGCTTGCCTTGCATGTACAAGGCCCTGGGTTCAATCCCCAGCACCAAAATTAAAAAAAAAAAAAAAAAAAAGACACGCATTGTCCTAAAGCCCTGTCATCTGCCAGTAGCCAGATTGAAGGGAGCTGGGGAGAGGTTCCCAAGAAGGTGCTGGAGAGACAGAGATGGGAGATGTGGTGTGTAGGCAGTTGGGATCTCAGGGAAGCAGCAATTAATTAATGCTTTGCTGCAGGACTATTTCAATATTTTATCAACCCAGTCGGTCCCCACTGTGTACCAGCTAAGTCTCAGTCCTCTCTGCATCTTTGAGTGGGTTTGAGACAACAAAGCACAAGGGTTCAGGGAACCCCACTACAATTTTTCAAATCTCCACTAAAGAGACCCAGGGCCATTTTTGTGTCTCAATATTTGGGCACCAGATTTGGAAGCCTGACCTTTGTCACTCAAGCAAATAAAGAGGCTCTTCCTGGGGTCTCATAGGCTCCAGTTACTCTGTACTACAGAGCGTGGGACACAGACTATGTGGGCCTGGATCTCCTGGCCAGAGTTTTCATCTGACTGTGCCATCCTCAGTAAACACCTTCCCTACTCTGGACCCAACTTTCTCCATGTATGTAATGATAGCCCAGGACTATGCATCTCCAAGGCTGCTTTGGCTCTGAAATTCTTGATTTAATAAAATGGTCTTAAAAACAGCTTTAGTTTGTTGAAGAAGGAATATACCTGAAGAAGTTTTTCCTTTTTTTTTCTGAAATAATTCCATTTAGCTGCACCCCGCCCACCCCTGCCAAACAACGTGAAAATGGCTCCAACCAAGGATTTTGGAATTGACTAAGGCTAATATTCAACTAACAGAGACTTTTATAATTCTTAATAAGTCTCATTTTTATTAAAAAAGAGAATAACTTTGTACATTTTATTTTTGTGATTATTTTGTCAAGCACTTTTCCACATTTGACCCCAATGAATGGTAATTTTCAAACCGTTTCTTGGAGCTCTTTCAAATGCTCCTGTAGGTAGTGACTTGGAATGGGGGGTGGGAGGGAAAGAAAGGAAAAATCAGTGGGCGAGTTGCTCACCTTTGTTCTAAAAGGACGGCAGGGCTAAAAATTTTCAAATGCTATTCTACTTCAAGTGTTTGCCAGTTTGACACATGATAGAAAGACTTGGGGCAGCTGTAAATACATTTTGTTGTCTTTTGTTTCCCATTTTCCAAGCAAAAATATCTATTAAAAAGATATAACATGTAGCAAAGGTGGACAGCCTATGAACTTTTTAGAACAAAAGACTTTGTGCTTTATTTGGATTTGCGGTTATTCATTGCAGTTACCTTCATTGCGAACTCATGGACTCTTTCACCAGCCCATACGGGATGTGTGTGGGCATCCACCAAACCTGCAATCAATAAATCAGTTCACCTTAGAGTTAAAAGTGGAGGGCACTTGGACAGCAGGCAGTGTGCATCATGCTGCTCTTAGGGAAGCATGGTAGTGGCCATCCAGCCTCCAGGTAAGGGAGGTTTCCTCTGTATGGCTCATCTAGAATGTTCTAATGGAAGAAAGTAACTCAACCATATAGAGCTACAGCTTCTTTACTCAGTAAGTCCATGCTCAGCAAACAGGATTTTAAACCAGGTTGTCCAAATCATTAGTTGAGCAAAACCAAGGACCGTATCACCAAGGAACAATCATACAACCCTCAACCCCCGAGGCAACTTTGAGAAAGAAAAATATGAAAGATGAATCTATCTTTAAAACATTTAAGCAATCGCTTGGAACTTTTGTTCATCCCGTTCATTTTAGTAAAGTGTGTTGTTATCAAATATTTAAAGCAGCTCATAAATGGTTCTGATTGGACTAAATCCAAAGTCCCTATCCAGATTATTTCCTATCATGGTCTTCTTTTTCTTATGACATTTCACCCTGACTTTGTATTCTGGCCCCCAAAAATCAGAACATAGAGGTTCTGTCCGATGTGTCAATACACATTTTTAAACTATAAAAATTTTATATAAATTAATTTTATTAAAATGTATATATAGTTTTATATAAATAAATTAATTAAATATAAAGCCCCTATGTTTGCATCAAACTCAAAGTTTTTGAGATTTCTCTCTGGTGATCACGTGAAACCATACTAGAGAGAGAACATAGATGGTAGTTAATAAAATGATTTGTTTGTGTTAAAAGTGAACTGGGGTGAATTATCTACAGTGTCTGTAGGTCTTCATACAAAATTAGAGTATTTATAACATTAGAGACAGCCCTGCTTGCCTCCTCTATGCGATGGATTAAAAAGTTATTCCAACTACTCTGGAACTTGAACACAACATGGCTGATTTCTCTTCAGCATGTGAGTGGGAAGAAGTGGAATAAACGAGTGGATTTGATACCCAGCTCTTCCTTTACCTGTTCTGCAATCTTGGGTAAGATATTTTACCCCTAACCTCCAGTTTTCTAATCTGTAACACATAGATAATAACTTCTACCTCACACGGTAGTTACAAGGATTCAACATGAACTCATGAACTCATGTTTATAAAGCAACTAGGCATTCAAGAAGAAAAACTCAATCCATGGACCCATTATTATTTTTTCATACTATTTTAAGACCCTGTTTAAAACAAGCTGCCATTCTTCCTCTTTATGTTCTTAGAGTAACTGATAAAGATGCTTTCAGAGTTTTGTGAAAAACAGGCAAGTACCTGGTAGGATACATTTCCCAGAGCAGTCAATTCTTTCTTCAAAGGTTTCTTCAGAAAACTGTCTTTGGATAGCATCCGCAGGACCAATAGCTTTTATATACCCGTCACTGAAGAGAAATCAAAAAATATTACTAAATTTAGGGGAAATCCTGTGATAAATTTGACTAGTTATTTAAACTATGCTTTTGGATGCCTTGATGTCAGTTAACATTTATTTTGCTTCCCTCTTGAACCTGAGTCTTTGGGAAAGTGACTCAAGCTATACTGAAGACAGAAAGTCAAACCATGTGTAGCAGAGATTGCTGCTTGTTCCCAAATCAATGTCCCCTTTTCTCACAGTACTAGAACCTTAAGCCAGGCTCCCTTCAGCCATGTGTGGCCATGTGACCACATTCTAGCCAGTAGGATTGTTTTCACCCCCTGCTCTCACTGGCTGGAATGAAATCCATAACTAGAGATGGAGCAGCCATCTTGGATCATGGAGTCTCTGTAAAAAGCTGGCCATGGATCCGGACAACTCCACAGAGTGCTGCCATCAACTAGCCCTGAATCTTACTTCTGGAGTTCTATGTAGCAGAGAATAGACCTCTATTCTGTTTCAGTCATTGTTAATTTGGGTTTTTGTTACTCACTACAAATTAGTGTTTCCAAAATAGATGTTCAGGGCTATCATCCTGAGAGGTGGAAAGTGCCTCGAAAAGCAGGTGAAGATAAGAGATTCAGAAATGGGACTGAAGAGGTTTGGGTAACCTAACAATATAAGAGAGGAGGAGCAGAAACTGGATAAAAAGGTAGCTATTATGAAACGGGCTGGGGAGAGGGGAGATGGTGGGTATTATGAGGAGGACACATTTAAGGATAGAATAAGAAATTAAAATTTGAAATTTGGTTTTATATCCTGAGTTATACAACTCTTTGTCACTAACAGCTTTCATCTAGCCCAATTCAATAGTCTTCCTACTGTGCCGTGAACCTGGTAGTGGAAAAGACCAGCAGGGTTAGAATTTGACCCTTGAATGGGAAAGGTCAAAGAAAATGCTCTCAGGACTATTTTTCTCCTTCTCTATCAGAACCATGTCCCATTTGGCAGGAAATTGTACTAACCAGGAGCCATGGGACAAAAGACCTGATAAACTACCGGCAGAAAGAGTTAATGACTGACACTGCTTTAGGAGGGATTGTGTTCCAACAGGGCCAAACCTAAGAAGTAAATCTCTAACAGCTCAGTCTGTGTGGGAGGAGACTTTTGAGGGCACTGGGTCCTCTTCCAGACCACACTAATCACATGATTATCTACCATCTATGGCTATTCATTCATCAGTAGATTCCAAAATATATGTTTGAACAAAGACTTATGTCCAAGGACAGTTATCAAAGGAAACAAAAAATGTATTCTCCTAAAAATGTTTTAAGTAGACATTAACTATGACAAAGATATCTATTAGTGTTAACTATTGGTGAGATTTTCACTGTTTGTTTATTACTAAGTGACATACAAAAAAAAATCAAGGGTATAAAAATAGTATACGTACCTTTCTTTTCATTAAAAAATGTATGTTTATGCAATTCTATCTAAATAGAAAAACTTCTGAAAGGAGAAGCACCTAAATGTCAACACTGGTTCACTAAATGTTGAATTTGAGTGATTCATTTTTTCTTTTCATGCATCTGTATTTTTTTCACTTTTTTTCCATATTTTTTATTGTCCATAGTGCTGGGATTCTTTGTTACTTCTCACTTTTCCACAATAAATATACCTACAGGTCATTTTTTTTTAAGGGAAAAAGAGAATAGGTATGTTGCTGTTGTTTTATTTACTTCTTAACTTTGCAAAGTTTAGAAAGGAAAATTCTACAGAATCTTCTGAAAGCAGCAAAGCAAATCAGCAAGCCTACTGCTACGTGCAGCACCGTCCTCACACGAAAACAATAATGAGGATGGCAAGGGCAGCTCAGTGCTTCAAGTGGCTCTCCAAGAGTTTTGTGAAACTTTAGAATTGACATATAGACTGTCTCAATTACTAAAACCTAAAAACTGCTCTGAATTTACAGATATGACACCCTTCCCATCAGTTAGGTGGCTCTCTGCACAGTTCTTAAAAGCCCTACCCTGCACATACCTCTCTACCTTTGCGCTTACCATTCAGTATTCCAATGATCTTTCCCTGCACCTTGTCCCTCAGTAGACGTGGTTCTTTGAAGGCAGGACCAGTCTCAGCCATTTTGCACCCCTAAGGCTCAGCATTATCTGACAGCTCAGTACATGTTTGATGAATGAATGAAAAGGTCCTGCTTTTTTTTAGATTCATCATCTACCTGACTCTTACTGGCTTCCAAGAGGGAAGACAAAGCACTCATCGGTTTTTGCTTCAACATTTCCATTTTTTTAAAATTTATTTTGCCTCTCTGAAGAACTATTACAAATGGCCCTTGTGGATGAATCTATATTCTCATTCCTACTTCTTTTGTTCATTATGACATTTCCATCTTGGTTTTAGCCTTTGGAGGAGACACTTGTAAAGGAAGTGACAGTTGGTGCTTCTCTTCTGACATCTTCTGGTGCCAAACACACACACACACACACACACACACACACACACACACACACACACAGCCCACTGGTGGAATTTAGGCTGCATGGCAGATAATCACTGAGATAATTTTAGGAAGGGGGAGTTTCTGGAATTCCTCCAACTTTTTTCTTTTTTTTAGGACTTGTTTTCTCTGTGTAGAGCCTAGAAGGAATTGACTGCTGGTGATCTCACTGGGTGGGATTCATTCTAATCAGAACACACCATCAAAACCCATTCATTTCCAGAGTTTGAAATAGAACTTCTTCCAGTCCTCTCTGTACCCCTCTTCCCCTCACACTCTCACTCCCAGTTTGCTTGTCTACCAAAAAAGAAGCAGGATCAGGTTGTCTTTGAACACTCAGGTTCTGCATAAGGAAATGATGTGAAAATTTGAGGCAATTACCTAAATGATTCACTCAATCCAGTACCAGTCATATTTGAGCAGTAAAGTTCTGAATATTCCTGTAACTGCATTTTAATATAATAAATCCAACAAATTCTAACCATAGAGCAGATTCAAGTCAAGAAAACCACCTCCCAAACCAAAGCCTCATTTTTGTTTTATATGGTTTTGATGTGAACATGAAATAGAATGTCTTGGAATCCAAGATATCATATTGGATCCTCTATTTCCCCACCTGGGGTAGATATTTTCTTAACTTTCCAAGCAAGGGTGCAATTCTGATTTTAACAAATTTTCGAGAGTGACACTGTTTTTATTCCTATGTTAATTGAAAACAAAACCAAAGTTCCTATAATCCGGGCTCTTATGCAATAGTGAGCAGCCTCAGATAAGCAGAGGTCTGTTTGCCACATCTGGTTGGATCTTAGCTGGCACCTTGGGGATAGGATGCAAAACCCCATCCAACCCCCAATCCGAATCCAGGTCACCCTCCCAAACTTTTTTCTTTTATTCACATTTGACCCAGAATTCAGAAGGTTAAGAGAAAATAACCGAAAATACCTTCTTTTAATCAGACCAAATCCTGAACCCTATCACCCAAAGTCACTGTCATTGGTCTTCCTGTTATTGGACTTCAGTGTGCTCACCGGCATCAGAGAGGTGCTTTTTAAAATGTTCAGATCTCAGAACTCCATCCCCAGAGGTGTTGATTTAAAGGTCTGGGAATATGCTGAGTGTGGTGGCATACCCCTGTAACCCCAGAGACTTGGGAGGCAGAGACAGAAGGATTGTGAATTCAAAGCCAGCTTCAGCAAGTTAGCGAGGTCCTAAGCAACTCAGCGAGATCCTGTCTCAAAATATTAAAAAAAGAGCTGGGGATATGGCCCCAGGATTCAAACTCGGGTACAAGGGGAAAAAAAAAAGTCGGGGAATAAAGGGTGGAGTCAGAAACCTACCTTTAAAGAAAAGAAAAGAAAAAAGGAAGGAAGGAAGGAAGGAAGGAAGGAAGGAAGGAAGGAAGGAAGGAAGGAAGGAAGGAAGGAAGGAAGGAAGGAAGGAAGGTTGGTTGGTTCCATCTGACAAAGGTGGTCCCTGGCTGCATCTCCAAGAAGAGGCCATGAAACCCCTCTGATTGTTGGGACAGTGGTATTTTAGCAACCCAGGCGGGGACCTGATGTATTCTAATGGAGCCCTCAGTTTGAGCACTTTTTTTTTTCACGGAAGACAACCCAAAGCAGTCCAACATGTTCACACCAGGAGTCTAAAGGACAGGATTGCCACTGTCTCTTTAGATTGCAGGAAAGCTTTTAACCGGTTCCCCCTGAAAGTACTCAGCAAGCTGCGGGAGCCCATGCTGATCGCGCCCCGGCGCTGGGCGCTAGCAGCCTTCCCCCTGGGCGCCGGCCACTTACGTGCCCACCACCAGGCTGGCGCCCTCCAGCACCGCCAGGCTGCGCAGAGCATCGCCCACCAGGAAGCGCTCGCCGCGGGTGCACACCAGCACCACTTGCCGCGCGTTCTCCAGCAGGAGGCGGTGGCCGCCTGCCATGTCGCCGGGCGTCTCAAGTCTCTCTCGGGTAGGCCACCGGGCTCCAGCCGCGAGCGGGATGGCGGAGTCCCCAGCGGGTCCGCAAGCTGAGCCGCTAGGCCGGGAGGTTGGGGCGGGGCGGGGCGGGCGCCAGTAGACGCTGTCCTTGGGTCGCTGCGGACGATAGCTCAGTAACAACGACAATAATAATACCAACAAGCTTGACGATTACTAATAAACTTTATCACGGACTTCAGTCTTTTTAGGTCGCCTTTACACGTTTTGGGTCAATAAGGTAGATCTTATGTCCCTACTTTTCACGTAAGGACACTGAAGCTCTGTCACCTGCAGATGGGGCGGGACGCATCGATCGCTGGTACTAAGGGTGTCCCCTCAAGGGTGCAGGCGCCCGGAGGGTACGCAGCGGGGGAAACCTGGCCCAGGGACAGGTGCAGGAACCTGGGGATAGAGCCCCTGGAAGGGTTTAGGGTGCGTGGGACACTTCTGTCCAGGAGCAGGTGCAGGAACTCGGGGCTAGATCCCCAGAGGGGACAGCATGGTGGGACGCTGTGCCCAGGGGGCTAAGATGGGAACCTGGGGCTGGAGCCCCAGGAGGGCACAAAACTCTGCACAGGGGGCTGGGGCCGCGGAGGGCCACGGGCAAAGGAAAGGGGAGCCTGGGAGTGGGGAGGAGGGGGATGCGGTGGCGGAGCTGCTCAGGGGGGCGCGCGGTCACCAAGCAGGGTGGCGGGTGCAGCGCGCTTTTCGGTTGGCCAGTTCTGCTCTAGGTTCCCAAGATGAAGGGACACCGGGGCGGGGCAGGATAGAGCCGAGATTTAGACAATCGACTGGCACCTCTGGCCACCTTGTCCCCAACGCCTTCCTGAAGGATAAATTGAAGCGGTTCCTGGGTTCAGAGTCGCTGAGGTAAAACAGGTTTGAGCTCGGTGTCCGCCCTGCCCCTGGTCAACGGTATCTAGTGGGGTCTGCACGGTCAAGGTTGGAGACAGAATCAAGTCAGTTTCAGTAAGATGGTGTGTTATTCTCGCCCTCGTCTCTTCCGGCCCATCAATTGCTAGGAAAACATTGGCAGGCACTAGGTTTTGATTCTTACTTACTTTATTTGGTTCATGCAGCACATTTTTATTAGAAAGTCTTTGTTAGGTCTTGTGGAATGTAAGAAGACAAGAAAGACACTTCCCCTGTGCAGCAAAGATTTACAATCAAAAAGAAGACAAATGTGAACACAAATAACACACCAAAAAGCAGACCACACCTGTAAAACACAAAATATAAAAGGAAGTTAATTTCGTGTCATTTTAAAGCCATCCTAAAATTAAAAACAGCAAAAATTCCTTTGTATGAACACAATAAAAATATACTTTAGCATTATGCTAGGGCCTATAAGTGACAGAACTCAGGTAAGAAAGAGAAAGAAATTGTAGTTACATAGACAATGTGAGTGAAAGGGTTCTAAAAGGGGGAAACATCCTAAGGTTACCCACAAATTAGCTCAGATACACAGAGATGTGTGTGGGGTGTGTATACACAGTTTTAAAAAGACAAACAGTGGGGAGCTGGGGATGTGGCTCAAGCAGTAGTGTGCTCGTCTGGCATGCATGGGGTGCTTGGTTCGATCCTCAACACCACATAAAAATAAAATAAAGATATTGTGTCCACCTAAAAATAAAAAATAAATATATAAAAAAGACAACAGTGGGGAATAGAAATAGTCACTAAGTCATAGAAAAATTTTATTAAAATACTGTAAAAATTTAAAAGAATTTTTTTGTATTATAAAATTTTATATTATTTAATTTTTGCATAGGACTTTAATTTTCATTTAATATCTTAATTTGTTAATTTGATCTTGCAATTTCAGGCATGTTTGCAGATTCATGCAATTATAAAGGGTAAAAATACAGAAAAAATAGAAGGATTTGGGGTTCAATAAACTTGTCATATTCCCATTACTGTTACTTATGATCTGCTTGATCTGAGGGACATTCCTTAATATTTTCCTAAATTTCTGTTTTTTTTTTTATCCTTACCATAGGAATAATTATTTCCACTTTATGGATTTGTTTGAGCTTTAAGTAAAATAAAATGTAAATCACTTAGCCTAGTGCCTCACTCTGAACAAGTAACAGGTGTTAGTAGCAGTAGTAGTTTATCTCAGTCCTGCTGTTTGTCAGTTAAAGACTAGACTTCAGCCAGTAGTTCTAGTTCCTTTCCTGATGCACAGAACAAACCACGTACTATATTGAAAGCTTACAAGTTCCAGGCAAGTCTAAAGAATTTATACTTCTTTTTCATGAGCATTGGTGCTTGTGGCTGAACTGACTGCATCTGACTGACAGTTCAGATAGAAAACATTACCTGGGAAGCACCTGCAAACAAGAGGTTTGCAGAAGCAGGAGGGATCAGAGCTTACTGTTCAGTGTTATAAAAGGACAAGGAGATCAGAAGTTTCCTTAGTAATAACCTGCATCCCTATAGCACCTCTTAGTTTATATGTACTTTTCACATCTCCTGGCTCATATTGGTGGACTCCCTTCCCCTATTCCTCCTCCCTCATTGACCTCAAGTGTTTTTTTGTTGTTGTTTTTTCAGTTTGCAAAAGGGGCAGTCCAAAATGTCAACAGAAAAGTCCGCACAAAACAGGAAGCTTGACGCCAGCTGAGACTTAGAGGTCAGGCTGAAAGTTGTTTCCTCAGCCTTATGTTCTGCCCTGACCTAATCAGAAGAGGCAGATCAGGCTGCAGGCCAAGGACCTAGTGGCTCCTGGCTTTGGGGTAAACAAAAAACTGCTAGCTGTGATGTCCTCACACCATCCAAGGACGCAGTTCACAGTATTTGTCCAAGGTGGGCGGGGAGGAGGTGGGGAAAAAAGTGTGAAAGGTATTGGGTCTGAGAGAACCGGTCATCCCATATAGGGATGTGGGAAATTCACCCCAGCCCTCCATCTCAAGTTGAGTCTGGACATCCGTTTACACTGGGTTGTAGGCAGGGTTGCGAAAACCAAACACAAACTGCCTTCAGTAGTGTCTGGGAGACAGTGTTATTGTTAACGATATTTAGGACTGGCCTACCACTTTAGGATTGGACCTTATGAAACCCCAGCCCTTCTCCCTCATTCCCTAGTTTGGAATGTTAAGAATCTGCACCCATGTGGACCAGCTCCCCCAAATTTGCACTGATGTTGCAGTAGAGTCCTCCCTAATGACTAGGTTTCAAGAATTTGGATTCAAGAGTGTTTGTCAAATGCTGGTGGTTAATCCCAAGTCAGAGGGGACTAGAAAGAGGACAGATTTAGACAGTGTCCAGCTCAAAAAAAAGTGTAAGTGATCATTTCCCCATTAGCCCACGGTATTTGAAAATTGCAACGATCCTATAAGAAATGTATTGTGATCTACATTTGGCAGAAGAGATGCACTAGGCCTGAGAGAAAGTGCTGTGAGAGCCGGAGGCAGGAGTCACCCTGCCTGCCCACTGAGGCTGAGGACTTTCCACTTGTCATTCTGTTGTCCCTGTGAGACCATTCTTCAAAAAACTCAACTCACTGAACAGATATGATGCATAACTATCAGGGGAATGTAAGGGTTGGTTAAATTAACCAGGAGGGTGTTCATTTGGAAAAATACTATTTTGTACTCCTATGTCCCTTTGTCTATCTAATAAATAGCTCAAATTTTCTGTGCTCCAAACTGAACCTCTGATCTTCCCAACCATCCCCTCCCCCACCGTGTTCTCTGTCACCGTTGATGGCAACTCCAGGCTTCTTACCTCATCCCTTTATTTCATACCCCACATCCAAATCCTCAGCCAATCCTGTAGACTGTCCTTTCAGAATACATCTATCAGACCACTTCTCCCCACCTCTGCTATTGTCCCAGGGACCCTATTATTTCTTGATTTGCAAAGGCAGGAGCCCCCAAATAGGTCTCCTTGTGTTACCCTCATCGCCTTATATCATCTCTTCTCATCAGAGATTCACTGATGGTTCTCCATTTCATCAAGAAGCGACCTGCCATACCCTCTAGGAACTTCTCTCTCTGGCTCTATCAATATCACTATATCTGGTCACTGTGTTTAAGCCAGTGGCCTCCTTTGGGCTCCGCAATCATGCCAGGCATATTCCACCCTTTAAACTCTCTTACAATTACAGAGTACTTACCACACATCTGTGCCATGTCTGAAAATAATGTTTTAGCTGGGCGCAGAGGCACGCACCTATAATCCTAGCTACTGGGGAGGCTGAGGCAGGAAGATTGCAAATTTGAGGCCAGAAAATTAGTAACAGCCTGTCTTAAAAAGGGCTATGGATGTAGCTTTGTGGGTTGATCACCCCTGGGTTCAATCCCAAGCACTGAAAAAAAATTAATATTAAAATTAAAAATGGCTTACAATAACACTCCACCACTATGTATGCATGTATATATGTACATATTGGCACTGGGGATTGAACCCATGGGTGCTTTATCACAGAGCTACTTCCACAGCTCTTTTAAATTTAAATTTTTTTAGTCGTTGATGGATCTTTATTTTATTCATTTATTTACATGTGGTACCGAGAATCGAACCCAGTGCGTCACACATGCAAGGCAAGTGCTCATCCACAGAGCCACAACCCCAGCCCTAAATTTTTAAATTTTCAGACAACACTTCACTAATTTGCTGAGGCTGGCCTTGAACTCGATCCTCCTCTCTCAGCCTCCTGAGTGACTGGAATTACAGGTGTGCATCACCACAACCAGCTCACTCCAGCTGATATTTCTGAGCTCTTTGGATTTGAACATGTATTTAAGATGTGAGTTTTCAGGCATTTTGTGAGTAATTCACTTCTCTTTGGGTGCCGAGCCTTTATGTAGTCATCATGCTTTGTTATTTTACACAGCAAGCCTGTCTTCAACTTTTTGGTGGTTGGAAAAGGAACTTTATTGTTTCTTCCTAAGAAGAGCTGGTTATCTTCTTCTCCCTACCTTTGGTTCTCCACCAACCCTTCATGAATCAATAGAGAGATTAATTCATCTGGAAGTACAGAAGTACATAAATGGCTGCATTTATGTGTCCTATGAATTACAGAGGAGATGGAATTAGAGCAGATCTGGGCTATTTGCATTTTACTTAGAGGAATAGGAACTTTGGTATCTTTGTTTGTTATTTTATTTTATTTTATTTGTGAGCAGAAAGGTACCAGAAGCCATAGATAAAGATGCTCATTGCAGATAGACTTTTTGGATGAGAAGAATGAGAGTGGAGAGAGGGTGGATAGATAGAAGACTGGAAGGAAGAAAGGCATGACAATAAAGAGGCGAGCAGAATCTTGGGATGAGTGCACAGCATAGAATTTTAAAAACCTACAAATCTTTTTAGCATTAGCCGCCCAAATTCCAAATACTTATCAAACCAACAAATTGTCATCCGTTTTTTACCAACCCTTCTTTTGCACCTGTTAAAATGAGCACAACACCTGGGGGGCAGGGAATCTTTAGTGATTTGAAAAAGTTTGTTGTCAAAGATGTAGGGTTTTAATTTTTTGCCTTTTTGAAGCTTTCACATAATTCTTTTCTCTTTGCTTTATAAGTCCCAGAGGTGATATCACATGCTAATTAGCAAACATTAGCACATAATGCCACTTACTGTGTTATTCCGTATGCTGGACTTCCTGCTTGGTTGCTTAAAATGCATTGCTTCATTGATATTAGTTGGAACTCGCATTCCTATTTTCTGGTATAGGAACTCAGAGATGCTGAGATATTAAAAACAACAATAAAGACATGCCTAAGGACAGTCCATTTTGTCCTTCTGCCTTATCTTTTTAAACACTGCCCCGTCTCCCACAGCCAGAACAGTGCTTGACACAAGAGTAGTTACTCAAATATATATATATATTCTGAATGTTAAATGTACTTGCTCACATATCTGTAAATGCAAACTGAGATTTGAAATCAGGCTTTTCCACATGAAAGACTGAGTTTTTAATCACTTGCTGCTGTGTTTCTGGAACTGCTGGCTTTTAAATATGGCTCTCTGTGATTACTGAAGCATAAATTTAAATGGTATTGTCATCAGTTCTGTCATGGGAACACTTATTTTTTTCAGTCCTGGGGATTGAACCTAGGGGCTCACAGAGCTAGGCAGGTGCTGTGTTACTGAGCTACATAGCCAGGACTTTTAAAATTTTGTTTTAAGTCAGGATCTCACTAAGTTGCCTATACTGGCTTTGGACTTGTGAACCTTCTGCCTCAGCCGCACCCCCAACCCCAGTATCCTGAGTATCCTTTCCCCCAAAAAATAAACATATCTTTATAACTTTTCTCATGGTCGAAAGATACATAAGCTCACGGAGAAATCTGAATAATACCTCAAAAGTATAGAAATTAGAATAAGAATTAAGGCCAAGCAAGGAACACTCTGCCTTAGCCACAAGTTTTAAGAGAGAAACAAAAACTCAGTAGTCAAAATAAGCAATATTTTAATTTACTATTTCAAAAAAAAAATTAGCACAAAAATATACGATGAACAAAATATCACAAAAATGTAAATAAAGATAAGACCTATAGGTTGAGATCAATGCATACAAGTGCACAGTCAGATCATGTCTGCTTTACAATTTTGATATTTCATTCAATATGTTACCTTACCATCACTACAACAAAATACCTGAGGTAATCAACTTATGAAAGTTAAAGTCTTATTCTGGCTCAAGTTTTGGAGGTTCCATTCTTTGATGTGTTGGACCCATTGCTTTGAGCCTGTAGCAAGGCAGCACATTGTGGTCGCAGTGTGTGGCAGAGCCCAGCAATTCACCTCAGGAACAGGAAGTCGAGAGAAAGAGGAGGAGACCAGGGTCCCACAGTTCCTTTCTGGGGCATGCTCTCAATGCCCTAAAGCCCACCCACTAGGCCCCACCTATATTAAAGCTCCACCATCTCCCAACGATGGAGGCCACTATGGAGGCCAAGACTATGGCATCCATCATAGATTTTAAGTTGGGATTTTTAGAATACTGGGTTGACATTTATCTTGATAACTTAAGTGGCTGTTGTGTTGACAGGCCTTAAATTTTACAGCTAAGGTGAGTTCCTCAATCACCAAATTCTAACTTCAACATAGTCAGGATGAAAGCAGAGATTGTACCAAACCAGAGTTGGTTCCTTTTCATGTCTGGCACACAGCTTTTCAAACAACTCTCAGGGGTTTCTGTGTGTGTCTATAATATACATGTAAGGGGCATGACATAGCTAATCAACTTCTTATTGAATGACACTGCATATAGTTTTTGCCTGGTCATTTTATTATTTCCTTGGGGTAAGTGCCTATGGTTGGAATCACTGGGTTAAAGAGTTTGTGTGTGCATTGCTTTTAAAAAGCCAGAAAGTTCATTTGAGAGTCTTGGCAGTTGGATTAAGTTCCTTTATACAATGTTCACAGAATTTTTTAAAAATGTATTTCCTTTCCTTTGAACAGGTCCAGGAGACGAAATGTCATCACATGTTTTGCCAACATCACCGAATTCTGGAGGTAAAAAGAAATCAATCAGTGAATTCTTCCTTTGTGCTTGGTCCCGTTAGGCTCCATAAGGTACTAGGAGAGTAAAGGAGGGTGCTGCACCAGAGCCTAAGGCGGAAAGAATTTATAAACTGTCTGCTGAGAACATTCTGTTTGACTTTTCGATTTTTAAAATTTCTTCAAATCAGGGGTTCCTCAAATTGTCATCATTAACTCAATTGTGTCATACGAAAGGACACAAATAACTTTACCAAATCTGCCCTCTTCTCTCCTTTACCACCCTTCTCTCTTGATCCTCCTACTTCTTTATAAATATACAAGAAGGTAGAATTTAGCAGTATAAAAGGAAATAATTTTGTTTTACTTATAATTCTGGCCAAGTTTAATGATGGGATAACACCAAGAATGTCTATAGAGAACTGTTACTCTATACACATCCTATACAGAGGACCATTTGTCACTCTGTATTTAGAATTAATAGGTGTGACTGTGAATGACAAAACATGTATATAAACCAATGGTTTAAAGGTATGATAGGGGTTTTTCATACTCTCTCAGGTAAACAGAGTCTGGGTCCATGTGGAAGTTCACATCAGGAGCTCACCTTCTAGCTCATGACTGGGCTTTATTCTTGGCCCAGTTTGACTGCTTCTGCACCAATCATTACATCCATATTCCTACCTATAAGGAAGGAAAGAGCATGCCTAGAAGATACATTCACCACTTTCACTGACATCCCCTTGTCTAGAACTCAGCCATATGGGTATTCCTAGGTCCAAAGGAGGTTGAGAAAAGTACTCTCTACTGTGGGTGCCCATATGGGATGCTAGAATTGAGGACCATATTTGTATAGAAGGAGAGAGTGTGGATATTGAGACACTACTAGTAGCCCCTGCTCCATTATCAAATTTAAAAAAAAATTTAGGAAGGGCCATTTTGGGAATTAATTCTACAGATAGATTTGCACATGTAATTAAAGGTGTATGTACAAGAATAGTCAATGCAGTATTTTTTTTTGTAAGAGCAAATGACTAGGATAAGTCATAATGTCTATGAAACAAAAATCACAGATAAGGTTAAAATGAAGGAAGAGGCAGTTTTATTCAGGTGCAGAATAGATCTGCAAATCAGCAGATACAAGTTCAGGTGAGAAACCAAGCAAGTGTTATCCAACGAGACTAGACAGAATGAGGTTTCATTGCATAAAGTCATGGGGTGGGGCCGTGGCTCAGCACTGCTGGAGACAAGGCAAGGTGTGGGCACGTCAGGTGTCAGAAACTGAAGGGAGTCAATGAAGTTTGCATTCACATATCCATGCTCTTTTAGCCAGCTTTTTTTCCATTGCTGTGCCCAAAAGACCTCCCAAGAACAATATAGAAGAGGGAAAGTTTATTTGGGGCCCTCACAATTTCAGAGGTCTCAGTCCAGACAGCAGTTTCCATTTCTTGGGGCTCCAAGTAAGGCTGAACATCATGGCGGAAGGGTGCAGTGGAGGAAAGCAGCTCAGGACATGGTCATCAGGAAGCAGAGAGAGCTCCACTTACCAGGGACAAAGAAACCCCAAAGGCGTGCCCCCAGTGACCTACTTCCTCCAGCCACTCCCCACCTTATCACAGTTACCACGCACTTAATCCATATTAATGGATTAATTCACTGATTACCTACAACTCCCACAATCCAACCATTCCACCCTCTGAATAATTCTTGCATTTTCTTACACGTGAGCTTCGGGGAGACATCACGTATCGAAACCATAACATAAGGATTGGAAAGTTGGTTCATCTTCAGTTCTTGACAGCAATCAGTGCAGAATGTTAGCAAAGTCCCAAAGTTTTATCTCACCACTCTTTAACATTTTGACTTTGTTTTATCATGTCCATTGGTGTGGGATTAGTTCATAATATGAGGGAATGAGATGCTAGTCAGCTGTCTTTTTGGATAAGATGATCATATATGTGCTAATATAAAAAGAATTTCTAAGTATTGGTAACTGAAAAAATAAGATGCAGAATACTAGAGTAGTATATATATTGGATGATGCCTTTTTAAAAAAAATTTTTTTTTAGTTGTAGTTGGACACAATCTTTATTTTTATGTGGTGCTGAGGATCAAACCCATCACCTTGCATGTGCTAGGCGAGTGCTCTACCACTGAGCCATAATCCCAGCCCCTGGATGATGCCTTTTTATTAAAAAGAATCTAGATTACTGTGTCAAGAACTGCGAAGGGCGTAAGAGTTTCTCCTATTTCCAAGTTGTTAAGCTTATCTAGTTTCATGGATGCCAAGAAGAGTTACAAAACTCTTGGATCAGACACAAAGGTCTTTATTACTGACAACACAATAGGAGGCATGAGCATTAACACGTTTGGTACCAGTTCCCTGTTCCCCATGGCCCTCTTTTTAAATCAAGTAAGTTATATATTAATAATATAATATGGACCTCTGAACCCATCAGAACCCATGAAAACTGGGTTCTTAATGGTAAATTACACCATGACAAAACCTACATACCAGATCTCTTATTGTCTGTCCTTTGAGTATCCACCATGTTGACTCCTGTGTAGATTATTACTGGGGTTTTCTTATTGTCTGTTTGTAGTCTTAAAGAACATATTTTTTGCTTTGGCTTCACCTGTTTAAAAGGATAGCCTACAGACTATCATCTTTTGGAAATTACATGGTACATTGTAGTTCATGCATTTTGACAGCTGTGAATCACATCGTGTGACTATTCCATAGTTCCTTTATTGACTCCCCTGCGGGCATTTGAGTCGTTTTCAGTTTTCCATAAGGTAAGAGGCTGTGGCTTAGGTTGGAGTCTGATGCCCATTGGGAGTATAGGGTGATGAAGAAGGTTGAATGCGGTCCCCAAAAGATATGTTCATATGACAATAATATGTTCATAATAAGTTCATATGACAATATGAACTTATTTAGAAAATGAGTCTTTGCAGAAGTAATTGAGGCAGGGATCCTGAGATGAAATCATCCTGGATGGACTTAGGGTGAAATTGGCTCAGTACTTATGGAGGCTAAGTCCCATGATCTGCCATCTGCAAGGTGGAAACCCAGGAGAGTTGGTGGTGTCATTCAATCCAAGTCGGAAGCCCTGAGAACCAGGAGAACTGATGGTGTCAGTCCCATTCTGGGTTCAAGAGGAGATGCCAACTCAAACCATGAGAGGACAAGAAAGGGCCTTCTTTAGCCTCTCGTTCTGCTCAGGCCCTCAATGGATGGGATGATACCCTGCTGGTTCAAACGCTGATCTCATCTGGAAATACTCTCACAGACACACTCAGAAACACAGTTTGATCTAGGCACTCCTGAGTGCTGTCAATCCACAAAATTAGGTATCAAAACCACCCAGCCCCAGGTTCCCTTGGGGTCCTCAATCTCGTCACCCTCTGCTAGGCTCTAGCCTGTTAGCCATTCTCCTTCCTCCTCCTGCTGTCCTCAATCCCAGATGCTGGACCTCCCTCAGTTGTCTCTACTCCACAGATTACAAAGGCCTAGAATGTCACGTGCTTCCGTGACATCTCTGAGCCTCCCTGCACTTCCAAAGGCCAAACCACAAGCCCCTCTGCTCTTGCCAGGTATGAACCCCACCCAGAGGGAAGGACTCTCCACCCATCTAGTTCCTCTACCAGCTGGACCGGCCACACTCCTCTGAGTCTTCAACCTAATTTCACTTCTCTGCCAACCCTCAGAATGACTCAAACAAGTTGGCCACATCCAGCCTGGAACTGGGGGACACTCCCCACTCTTGTGACTACAAAGCCCTGCTGTTTCACTTACTCCTGAACTCGTCCTACGTGACCTTGGGTTGTAGACCAGGGCCGTGCTGATGACTAATCAGCCGCCTTCAGTCTTTGCCTGTCAAGTGCAGGGCGTCCTGTTTTCTAGGCTCCGAGATCCCTCCTTCCCTGAACCGGCCACACTCTGTGTTGAACCCAGGACCTCCACTCTGTGATTTTTCCCTCTCCCTGATAAAAACAGAACAAAACAAAACCAGCGTGTTGGGGCTTCTGCAGTCCCAGGCACTCCCATGGCCTCCACCGCATCCCTTGGACAATGGCCCTTTCTCAGGTAGCTTTGATGCTCCCGTTCACAGCACATTACCGCCACCTGGGGGCTCTCAGTGTATCCCAAAGCTGATGTTCTGGACCAATTAAGCCAGAATTCCTGGGGAACCAGAGTGATTCAGAGCCAGAACCAGAGGTTCTTCATAGGTCCTTAGCCTGCTGGGAAGTTTTGGAGATTTTTTTTTTTTTTGGTGAGGTAGAGATAGAAGGGTAAGGGGTATGGAGTAAGGGGTGGGTCACCCTCTCTTTTTCTCTCTGATTTAAGATATCAACTCCAAGCTGCCAGCATTCCTGGTCTTGGTTTTTGGTTTTTAAAGATCAGAATTTCAGCCAGGTGTGATTATGCATGTCATTCCAGCTACTAGGGAGGCTGAGGCAGGGGGATTACAAGTTGGAGGACAGCCTGGGCAACTTAGCAAGACTTGGTCTCAAAATAAAATTTTTAAAAGGGCTGGGGATGTAGCACAGTGGTTGTAGAACACCCCTGGGTTCCATCCCCAGCACCACAATAAATAAATTAATACATAAATAGATATTTTAAAAACCCCCAAGATTTCTGTCCCCTGCATCACACCTCCAAGCAATAAAAATAAGGACAGAGAAGGAAGGGTTTTTGCTCTTTCAGATTCGATAAATAAAATGTAAAATTCCATTCAGAGATATAGTTGATTTTTCTATTTTTAATGGTCAGCCTTCTTTTTCATTAAGTATATAAGTTCATGGTTTTTAGTGTTTTCATAGGTATGTGCAGCCATCACCATGGCCAATTTTAGAATGTTTCATCACCTTAAAAATAAACCCTGCATCCTTTGACCTCCAGATTCTACCCCCTGTCCCTGCACCATCCCTAGCAAGACTGATCTCTTCTCCATGGATGTGCCTCTTCTGTTCATTTCATATAAGTGGAAAGATACCCTATGTGGTTCTTTGGTACCTGCTTCTTTTGTTTAACATATGTTTCCGAGGTTTATCCCTGTTGTAGTGTATGTTGTACTTCATCCCTTTTCAAGCCTAAATAATATTCCCATTGTATGGATATACCACATTTTGTTTATCATTTTTCAGCGTTGGATGCTTGGGTTGTTTCCATCTTTTGGCTCTTATGAATAATACTGCTTGAAACATTTATGTACAAGTTTTTTGTTGTTTGTTTTGTTTTTGGTACCGAGGACTAAACCCAGAGGTATTTTACCACTCAGCTACATCTCCAGCCCTTTTTAAAATTTCCGATTTTGAGACAGGATCTTGCTAAGTTGCTTAGGGCCTTGATAAGTTGCTGAGGTTGGCCTTGAACTTGCAATACTCCTGCCTCGGCCTCTGGAGTCTCTGGGATTGAATCAGAGACATGCAGCACTGTGCCCAGCTTCATATACAAGTTTTTGTGTCAACATGTTTTCCTTTCTTTCGGGTGTATACCGAATGTTAGAATTAGTGAGGTGTATGGCAACTGTTTGACATTTTTAGAAACTACCAGAGTATGTTCCAGAATGACTGCATTGGCTGGGTACAGTGATGCATGCCTGTAACCCCAGCTCCTCTGGAGGCTGAGACAGGAGGATCACGAGTTCAAAGTCAGCCTCAGCAACAGTGAGGTGCTAAGTAACTCAGTGAGACCATGTCTCTAAATAAAATTCAAAATAGGGCTGGGGATGTGGCTCAGTGGTCAAGTGCCCCCGAGTTCAATCCCTAGTACCCCCTACACACACACACAAAAAATAAACCCAGAAATGGCTGCACCATGTTACATTTGAGGGTCCAGTTTCTCCACATCCTCACCAGCACTTGTTAACATCTGACTTTCTTTCTAAGACAATCTAATTTGGACTGAGGGTCTTCCTAATGGGAGTGGTGGGGCAATGGTAACAGTAGTTGTGCCTGTAGGATAGGAAGAAATAGTATATTCATCTCAAAATATGATCTCATGATTCTGCTAAATGCCTGTTTTAATTTTTTGTAACTGGGGATTGAACCCACGGGTGCTTAATCCCCGAGCCACGTCCCTAACCTTTTTTATGTTTCTTTTGACAAAGGGTCTTACTAGGACCTCTCTAAGTTGCTGAAGCTGGCTTTGAACTTGCAATCCTCCTGTCTCAGCTTCTAGAGTCTTTGGGATCATAGTTGCGCAACCACCGTACCAGCAAGGTCTCTCTGTTTTATCAACTCATTCCCCAAGCCCGTGTGCTTGGTGCCATGGGAAACAGAGGATCTGGGGATCTTGCCCAAGAGATCTGGGCCCTTCATGTCCAATTCCAGCTCAGGGAGGCAATTTCTGTCTGCATTCCACTTTCTTAGAGACTCCTGCATCCCACTCACTCTACCCCATTTGGTAGGAGCCTTATAGTTCTGGTAAACAGAGGAAAAATAATAAATCTTTATTTCTATTTCTTTCTTTCATTCAGAAAAAGCAAAAGATGAATCAGTCAAAAAGGACAGACCATATAAGGTCTTTTTCAAAGATCTCTTTCTTTTCAAAGAAAATGAAATGGAAGCAAAGAAAAGGGTAAGCTTTTATTAAAAATCACAATCCCAATTAATGTTATAATCATATCCTCTTATTCATCATTCTTATGAATTTTTATGGTGTCAGATATGAGGACTTACATGGTGTGTGCCCCATACTGTCCTGGGGAGACACCCAGCACAAGGCAGGGATCTGCAAAGATCGCCACCCAATGGCAGAAGACAGGTGTTACAATCCAGTATGGCAACTATAAAGTACCCTACTCCAACAACACCCACGTTTTTCACATTTTTGCATTTCTAAAATTGGAATGCAGCTTCCATAGATAGGATGTCATTGGCCATACATAAAATAATAGTGCTTCTTTTTTGGCACTAGGCATTGAACCCAGGGGCACTTAACCACTGAGCCACACCCCTAGCCCTTTTTGTATTTTATTTAGAGACAGTGTCTCAATGAGTTGCTTAGGGCCTTGCTAAATTGCTGAGGCTGGCTTTGAATTGTGATCCTCCTGCCTCAGTCTTCCAAGCCTCTGGGATTACAGGTATGTGCCACTACACCCAGCTAATGCTTTCTTAAAATAAATGGCATCCTAGAGTTGACAGGCTACTGTAACAGAGGCGTCAAAGGAAACACAGACAAAGGTCTGCCCACCTTTACCGGTGAGAAGAGAGAACAGGGTGGTGGTGATGTGTAGGCAAAGACTTCACTGAAATAACAGGAGCAGAGTCTCCAAGAAGAAGTCAAAATTGGCTGAGCTGACAAGATATGTGGACAGACAATATATGTGTTGGGGAGTGGGGAGGAGGAAGACGGGATAAAAGTGGAGGAGGGGGTACCATTTCAGAATGATCTGGTATAGAGCTATGCCAGTGTGTGCCTTGCAGTGTTGCTCTCACTGTGTGTGTGGTCACAGCTAGAATTTCAGATTTACTTTCCTTCCTCCTGGAGCAAAGGTTGACAAAAGGACTTTCTTTACCTTTGTTAGAATGAAAAAATATCTAGAAATGCTTGACAACTGGTTCATCTGTGTGTGATGGTTTCCCGCAGGTGTTATATATAGTTGTGTTGAACTTCTCCCAAAATTAAATTGAGAAAATATGGGTGAAATCTGAAGCCTAAAAAAAATTTTTTTAAATGTCCACTTGGGACTTCTATTTTTCTCTCAGGTTTTCAATTTCATGGACTCAACACTTTGGGCAAGATAAAACTGTGAAGATATATAAATAAATGCAGAAGGACATTTCCCAGTTCTTCATATTTGTGAAACACAATTTAATAAAAATTAATTTTTAAATATATTTATACTCAGTTTTCTATAGGAAGGAAATTATGCATTCCTTCAAAGATAAGAATTGAGGGTTGCTGGTTTAATGTTAATATCATTTATTACAAATGACATTTTTATATATGATCTCTATTTGAAAACAAGATTACTTGGATACATTAAAAATTCTTCTAAACTTTGCACTTGGGCAGGAAAAAATTTTGAACCGTAGCATGAAAGTCTACCAAAAGTCTACTTTTTCATCCCGAATGAAGAGTCGTTCACACCTGAGCCAAATAGCTCTTCTTTCTGACAGAGGTGATGGCTCATTTGAAAAATTTGGGTTGGATCCAATTCTTATTCTCAGATTAACAGAAGGTAAGTCTAAGTTACTCTTTGATTCCGAATATTGTTTTGAATATTGTTGATTTCAGAGTTGGGTGCTTCTCTGGAGGTGAGAAAAAACAGAAAGTATGCTAACTTATAATTAAGGGAAAGTCTCTGTAAAAGGGGGTTGAGAATTGGGAGAGAAGCTATTTTTAAACAGGAAAGCATATTTTTCCAAGAAGACTGATTCTCATTTTCATGGCTCTCAGGAAGATAGTCACTGCCAAAATAATACAGTATTAAAGTTGGCAAAGGTGCCAGCCATTCATACTGAGTTTTATTTGTGGAAATACAGAAACTTTCTAAGAATGGAGTAGCTGTAGAATTCATATATTCAGAATCAGGAAGCTAATAGAATTTAATAAGTATGCCTGTTGTTTCAAAAACATAACTGGGTTTAATGGCCTTTGAAGGTAACATATTAAAATACTCCAAAATGGTAATAATTGTTTTATGAAAGAAGGCAATCTGGGTATCAAAAATGACATGAATATTCCATACTTATTAGATCAAGAAGTGCCTAATGATTTATGATTGAGTCATAATATCTTTTCCCATAAATGAATCTTTTTTCCAATTTTTTAAATTAAAAAAATATAAGGAAGGAAGAATGGACAGACAGACCCATATCAAGTGCCCAGGATTTGCTGTGGTAACTTAAAATGTTTTTCCTCTGGCTCCCAAAGTCTTTTCAGTTTCCAAAATTATGAAAAGAAAATCTTTTTTAAAAAAGATTTTTTTAGAACTTTATTTTATTCATTTACTTTTTTATGTGGTGCTGAAGATCGAACCCAGCGTCTCACACGTGCCAGGCAAGCGCTCTACCACTGAACTACAACCCCAGCCCCTGAAAAGAAAATCTTGAGAGAATAAGAAAAATATTTAGAAAAGGACTCTGAATTCAGTAATCAAAACAGAAGTCATGTGCCTTAGTCAGCTTCCTAGGGCTGTGGCTGAAATACCAGACAAGAACAGCTTTCTGAGGAGGGAAAGTTCATTTTGGCTCAGAGTTTCAGAGACCCAGGCCATGGTGAGCTGACTCCAAGACTCTGGGCCCAAGGTGAGGCAGAACATCATGGAAGATGGGTGTGGCAAAGGGAAGCTTCTCAGGGTCACGGTGGCCAGGGAGCAGAGAGAGCAAGGGGAAGGGCCTACCGAGAAGATGTAACCTTCAGGAGCACACCCCAGTGACCCACCTCCTCCAGCCGCACCCACCTGCCTACAGTTATCACCAGGATGGACTGGTTAGGTGACAGCTCTCACCATCAAATCATTTACCTCTGAAAATTCCTGCATTAACACCCGAGCTTTTGGGGACACCTCATATCCAAACCGTAAAACCAAGCGAAATGGTTTAGAAAATTTGATAGGTGCACATGGAATTGTGTGACATGGTGGCACGTGGTGCCAGAGACTTCACCACAAGTTCTAGGGCATGTCTGGATCTCACCTGGTATTTCAGAATTAGCCTCTGTAGAATGGTGAACCCAGGTCCTCAAGGCATTTAAAATGACAGGTGGCATAGAAAGAATTCTGCCTGAAGTGAGGGATTTCAAGAATCCTTGTTGCCACTGTGGAAGTTTCGGGATAACTAGGGAAGCATAGCGGAGGAGACAACCTGGGTGCCCACCATTATTGTTTCACAAAGACGTCGCTGGTGTCTTGGAAGTAAATGCCACAGGGTAAATGACACTTCAAAAAACGGAAACAGTGAAATTAGTGTCGTCCAGGGCAATCTGGGCTCCCTCAGCCATGGAAGCAGGGTTATCCATTTGTGCTGGTTATACAGATAAAACATTGGGACATTGTCCCTTAAATCTCCCTCTGACTCTTATTTCCAGTCAGGAGTCGATTTGAATGAAACTGCTATGTATTCTTCAACCTCACATTCCCTGCCTGAATTCAGATTGAAAACACACTTACTTGAGAGTAAAGTTAGCCAGCGACCCCATTCATTTTATTTCCACGTACTCAGTACTAAGAGCAAAGTGCTAAGTCACCAGCAAAGGAAGTCCACAGGCAACTCGGTGTCATGGACAGCTCATCTGCCTACATGGCAGAAGTGCCATTTCCTCTCTGTGCGACTGGCAGCCTGAGTTTGGTTTTACCATCAAACAGCAGTCCTGAATGGCTTGTCTCAGGGGCTTTCAGACTGCTCTTCACATCCCCAGTGAGTGAGGGAGGTGCTCTGGGGTCGAGAGACACACTGCTACCTTGAGGAGGGCTTTATCACCTAAGTTCTCTTGCTTGGAAGATCTGTCTGATAGCTAGAGTAGCCAAAATGGGAAACCTACAATTATGAGTCTTATTAGATTAGAAGGATAAAATTCCAGCGGCCCAGCCAGCCAGTCACCACCACGTTCAGGTAGACTGAGCTTATTTCTGAAAAGTTGATAGGATATTCAAATTTATTTTCAATCGGGCTGACCCATCCTAAGTGACCAAATGAAAGCGATAGTGAGCACTTTCATTCTTTGTTTTTTTCTTCTTCCCATTAAAAATGTCCAAGTATGGGCTGAGGTTGTGGCTCAGTGGTAGAGCACTTGCCTAGCATGTGTGAGGTCCTGGGTTTCAATCCTCAGCACTATGTAAAAATAAAGGTACTGTGTTCAACTACAACTAAAAAAAAAAGAAAGAAAGAAAAAAAAAGAGTGGATAAGACTCTTAAAAAAATAATTTAAAAAACCACACTACACAGAAAGTAATTTCAGAAAGTGGATACGGGATGGCTCTTTGACCTTAGGGGTCATGCTGAATATATTGAACCTGAGTCTAATTGAATAAATATGAGGGTCTGAGCACCATGTTACGTAACATTACAAGGATGAAATATGCCAGATTCATTATGTGGAAAATTCCACAGGATAATCTGCCTGGTTTCTTGAACAAATGAATTGTATGGAAAAAATGGTGGAAAGGGGGATCCCCCTTTCCACCTGAGGTGGGGGATCACATTAAGGAATTGGCTTTGTGAAGTGTGAAAGTGGTATGATGGTCATGTTTTAAAATTACCTGGTCAGGAGGAGTACATACTGGGTATTCAAGGGATGAAATGATCCAAGAGTGTTGATTTTCTTTAAAATATTCCAGTGAGGGGAAGAACTGAGGAGGGGAGCGACAGATGAGACTGGCAAATCGTTGATAAGGTTAAGGTAGCTGACAGGTCCAAGGGGGCTCATTAGATGACTCCCGAGTTTTATGAATGTTGGTGATTTCCCTTATGTAAAGTTTTAAAAAAATACATTGAAAAAGATAATTGTGCATTAAGCACTGATGACTTTGATATGCATTTTATTTATTCCTCAACAAAATGCTGTTAGATAGTTTGGCCTCCTCTCCTCTTTGCATAGGATGAAAGTGGCTTAGTGAGGTTGAGTCACCCAGAATTTCTGGTGAATCAGAATTCAAATCAAGGCCTGGTGCCCACGTCCTACTGGGCGATGGAATTTGGGTTTCCTCTGCGTGGAGTGAGCTATCTGCAACATAAAGCTAAGAAAAGAAGGTGGTGGGGAAAAACACACACACACACACACACACACACATACACACTACACAGAAAGTAATTTCAGAAAGTGGGGATGGGATGGCTCTTTGACCTTAGGGGTCAAGCTTCCACACTGGGAAGAGAGCTCAAGAGCCCCACATTTGCTTTATTATATATGGGGGAAACTTCAAAGGTTTTCCATAGAATGTTCTTCTGCCAAATAAGGTAGGAAGTGGGCTGTCCAGGCCCAATGGGTTACACCCAATTCCAGAGCTAGGAGAGCAGTCTCCCTAGCCAAGCTAGGTCACACACATTGCATAATCCACTAAGTGGGAGGAGCCACAAAATAACTTGCAATTCCAAACCAAAATCTCCTTGGCTTAAGGCCGAGTGAAGACACTAAATAGTTTAGGGGTGGCTCCAAAGTTTGTTGTTTGTTATCACCCAACTAATGCTAATTGATGACTGCAATAATCATCATGGCCATCAGTGTTGACCTTAAAAAGTTAAATGATTCCCCATTCCAATTGTATTGTTTTTAACAGCAGCTAACAATTGTTGGGATGTTACTGTATGTTTCATGATCCATTGCTTCATTTCCTTCTCCCAGCACCATTATGAAATAGTCACAGTTGTACTTAAGTTATGCTTTGGTAATAAGCCACTTCTAAATTTCAGTGACTTCCAGTCCCAGCGGTTTAGTTCTCATTCACTTTTTAAGTTTGATATTTATTTTCCCCTGGATCTTCCACTATAAAAACAATCGATCAGTTGTCCTTCTGCTGTAGGAACAAACATCCTGTCTAGGATGTTACTGGGGTTGCAGCAAAGGGGGAAAGAGAAATGGGTGGTGGTTCCTGAACCTTCTGCTTGGAAGCAACATAGAACATGTCCATGCCCATTCCATGGCCAAATCGAGTCAAGGACGAACCTGACATCAAAAGGGCAGGGGATAATCCCTCATAGAGAAGCAGCTGATATTTGGGTAATAGAATCTACCACAATTAGTATCCTCATTGGACAGATGAGGAAACTGAGGCATAGACAGGGTGAGGACTTTATTCATGTTCCCCCCAGCTAGTTAGAGATGGGTGAATGGGACCCCAGGAAGAGATTAGGCCTCCTGATGCTGCACAGGCTCAGTGGTCATTCAGGAAATGTTTTATTTCCACTTCCACTTATGTTATATTGAGAGACTTTATTCTGTGTCATGTTTAGTTGTGTGTTTCTTTTTATGAAACAAACATTATTGAAATGCAGGATATGTATAAATTTGCAAAATGAAGAAAACTTGAAGGGAAATTTTTGGTATTTTCCATTTTATTATATTTTGTATTTAATTGATTTTATTTTTTTAAATATACAACAGTGGAATGCATTATAATTCTTATTATACCTATAGAGCACAATTTTTCATATCTTTGTATATAAAGGATATTTTTTATTTTAGTTTGCTAAATAGTTGTTATCCTGTTCTTTTCTGATATAAATTTGGTTTGTGGTCCCCAAAAACATTTTGCCTGAGAACTCTGTATCTCTGAATTGTCCATGCATTAAGATTTAAACCAATTTAGTCTTATTCAGTACAACCCAGGCTTGGGAGACATATCCTGGGAGACACATCCCCGACTCTGCTGCTGGTGAGCTGTGTGATCTGGGACAAGACTTTTGACAACTTTCAGACTTAGGACACAGACAGGATGAGATAGCAATAAATACCTCATTTGGATAATTGTCAGGATTCAATGATATATTTAAAGTGTTTAATAAAGTTCCCAGACCATGATTGGGCATAAAATAAATGGTAATTACTATTATTATTATTACTATTATTAATTTTCTTTTTTGGAAGTTATAGTTTAAGGAAAAAAAGTAACTACAGACTATATATCACAACTTAACACTTTCATTCCATACAACATCTCTGACAGATAAAGTACTAAATTCAAGTCTATTTAAATTTTCTTTACAGGTGCAGATGCGAAAAGGACTGTTCATGAATTTATTAACGACCAGAGAGACAGGTTTCTACTTGAGGTAGTAAAAATAATTTCTTTCTCCCAGTTGCCAAATAGAAGGCTTCTTGCATAGCATCACTAAATATTCACCTTATATACCTTGTATTTTGCCATTACATGTTACAAATCTATTAGCTGAAGAGATCAGTTTATTTCTATATTCATTCATTTGAAAAATGTTTGTTGAGTGCCTACTGTGTGCCAAGCAGTGAAAAACACAAAGACCCTGCTGTCAGAAAAGTCCAGAACCCTTCCAGCTTTGACTATACCCACTTTGGCCAGAAGAAAGCGCCAGGTCCCCATTGAAGAATTTCCTATAAAAATGTCAGAGGCTTTTATCCTACCATCAAAAACCCTTAGCTAGCAGGTAGATACCTGAAAACATGATTACTTAATATCTTCCTATGAATATTCATTTACCATCAATGAAGCAGAGACACCAAGCTCTTGACAAAGGGAGAATAATTACAAAAGAAATTCATTGAATGTTGTTTACGATGCAGCTGTCAAGTGTCTAATCATCTAGAGAAGATCATCTGCCTCTTCTAAAGTCTTTGATGTAGATGAGTGAATGAAAACATGTTTAACTTTTCATAATGTCACACCACACATTCTGGAACAGAAGTCACTTGGCTGCCAGCTGCAGTACACATAGAAGGTCTCCCTTGAAGTTATAAATATAACCTGATGCCTTTGTTTTGGTGAAGTGTCCCAAAGTCCCAAAGTGACTTGTAGAGTCCCCTTATCAAAAAGACTTGCATGTAGTTTAAAAAAAAAAAAATAGCTTTGCCCAAAGAAAGTCCGGCTTTGCTCTTGACTTCCAGTGATTTTAAGGGTGACGCGCAGGCCACATCTGACAGTCTTAAGATGACTATGACAGGAAAACCAACAATGTGACTTAGAGCCGGGACTGGCTGGCTCCTACTCAGGATTAGGGACCAAAGACTGATCAACCCTGTGGTCTATCAATGAGTCACGTCTACCTCATGAAGCCCCAGTGAAAACTCTGGACACTGAAGCTCAGTCGAACTTCCCTCACCAGCAACACTGTGTCTCTGTGCAGCTGCCGAGTGGGTAACACATCCTTTCCAGGGAGAGGGAATCCAGGAACCTTTGCAGTTAGAACCTCCCAGACCCTACCCGATGGGCCTCTACCTGTAGCTGACTCTAATCTGTGTTATTTCCTTGTTATAAACGGAACCCATGAGTTTTGTGAATTCCTCTGGAAAATTGCCAGGACAGAGGTGGTTTTGAGGAACTCCTTGAACTTGGCAGTTGGGGTCCGCAGTGGGGGCAATCTCCGGGTATGCCCTTGAAATTTGGAAGTCCAACTACCTCTGGGTCACTTATAATAATTTTCAAAAGCCAGATTGGTTTCATGGTTCCTTTCTTTCTTTCTTTCTTTCTTTCTTTCTTTCTTTCTTTCTTTCTTTCTTTCTTTCTTTCTTTCTTCCATCTTTTCTTCATTCCTTTTTCTGTTTGTGGCAGAATTGGGAGCTGAAATACCCATCTAAAAGACGTGTGAATGCTAACGTATCATGAATGTACTCTGATGGGCAACTTTATGGCAATAAATTTGAGAACAAAAAGATGCACACTACCAAAGCTTACTCCACAGGAAAGAAATAAACTGAGTTCTTTTATGTCCTTTAAAGAAACTGAATTTGTAGGTAAAGATATTTTCCATAGGCTTTTCAAACCCAACATTTTCAAAGCTTTGCTCCTGCGATCATCTTCCCACCCTGGCAACCTCATTTCATGTTCTCTACTCAGTAGACATCCATTCCATTTTTCCAGTTGCTCAGGCCCAAACGCTGTGGTTCTCCTTGACTCTTCTCCCAAACCACATCTTTGTTCAAGATCTAACCACAATTAGACTCTTCCGCCACCACTGTAGCCCCAGCCACCACTAAGTCTGCATGGATTGTTGTTATAGCTTCTGAACACTGGCCCACTCCTACTTTTGCTTCCTACAGTCTCTTCTCCCTGGTAGGAGGATCATGCCCCTCGTGGCTCATACCTGGAATGCCCTGATGGGTTCCTGCCTCTCTCTGAGCTTGCTCCCACCACTGACCTCTTGCTGGCTCCCTCCAGCCACAGTGGTCTACTTGCTGCTCCTGAGATGCACCTTGCCTCAAGGCCTCTCCATTGGGGGCTCTTCCTTCCAGGGGGACCATTTCTCCCTCAGATACCCTTTCTATGCCCTTGCCCTCTATATCAACTCCATTCTCCTATATCAACTCTTCCTTCTTAGAATAGACATTCCACTAAAGCCATTGTATCTATTTTGTTCACCACTCAATGTGCACCACGTAAAACAGTTCTGGCACACAATAGGCAGGCACTCTATAAATCCTTGAAGAGTAAATTAATGGATGAAATCTTTTTGTTATAAACTTGGAGGGTCTTATTATTGGTTGTGACTTCCCAAAATTAACTCATTTCTTTCTTTTCTTTTTTTTTTTTTTTTTTTTTTGGTACTGGGGATTGAACCCAGGGGTGCTTAACACTGAGCCACATTCCCATCTCTTTTTTATATATTTTATTAGAGACAGGGTCTCACTGAGTTGCTAAGTGCCTCACTAGATTGCTAAGTCTGGCTTTGAACTCGAGATCCTCCTGCCTCAGCCTTCCGAGCCACTGGGATTATAAGCGTGTGCCACCGTTCCTGACAAATTAATTCATTTCTGTATTTGAAGTTCATGGATATTATCACATATGTGGCTTTGTTTTATAATCTGTTTTTCATGTATGGATTAGAAACCCAAGTGTATTATTATATTCTGTACCAAAAAAAAAAAGTAGATGTCAAATCGTACTTGGGGAATCCAAGCAGGCCCCTTGGGTCTGGTGAAGCAGCATGGAGAAAGGCATGTCTGGCACGGTGGGGTTGACAGTGCTTCCTCCCAAGGTCCTTCCTATTGGTGGAGAAGCTGGTAGCCTTGTGGATTCAGACAGACCAGTTTCCTGATGTCCAGTAAGAATTGGAGGATAAAATGCTAAGAATAATAGATGGCACTGCTCTTTGGAGAGATAGGCAGCTATTTTTGATTTATGGTGCATAGCTATTTTGGCACATTACAGTCCTTTCATAAAAGTGAAAAGAATTTGGGGGCTGGGGATGTGGCTCAAGCGGTAGTGCGCTCGCCTGGCATGCGTGCGGCCCGGGTTCGATCCTCAGCACCACATACCAACAAAGATGTTGTGTCCGCCAAAAACTGAAAAATAAATATTAAAAAAAAAATTTTTTTAAAGTGAAAATAATTTCTCTCCCTTGTGACAGTTCCTCAAAGTTCATGGCTTTGAATTTGTAATCCTCCGGCCCAAGCTTCCTGACCTGCTGGGATTACCCTTCATGAGATAAAAGCTCTTGTCCCCAGATTTGGGCACAATATCACTTCTAATACAAATGCTCACTTACTGCATAACTTATCCCCCCCTTTATCGTGAGACTGTCGAAATGTATTTGAAATGTGTGCTAATGTTCTTGACGAACTTTCTGTTTTCCATATTCCTAGTATTCTCTGTCAGCCAAAAGAAGCACAATTAATAAGTTTGAAAAACACATAGCAACGAAGGAAAGACAACTTAGAACGGCAGAAATTAAGCTGGAACATGACGCAATGGCCTTTGAAGAGTTCCTTCGAGAAAATGATCAGAGATCTGTAGATGCTCTTAAAATGTTAGTGCCTTCACTCTGGCCAAATACCTCTCCCCACTTTGTTTGTCTTAGTTTCTCAGAATACAGCACGACCCCCAACCAACCAACAACTCTCTGTTACTTTTCAGTGCAGCACAAGAAACTATAAACAAACTTCAAATGACAGCAGAGCTAAAGAAAGCCAGCATGGAGGTGCAGGCGGTGAAGAGGTGAGGGCAGGCTCTAGCTTCTCATTATCCAGTTCTCACCTCCCACTGGAACCTGCTCATGTCTGGCTAGGACCTGAGTGGGAGCAACCCCTGTCTGCTGATGATGTAATAAGTGTGAACAGGTTTAAAATCAGTAACCTGTCTCTGCCTGGGCATCAGTACTTGGCCACTCTCTGAAAAGGTTCTCTAACTTGTAGACACAGAAATAAAGAAATTAGTTGAAAAGAAGCAAACCGATGTTAGAAGTAAACAATAAATCATCTTCTAAGTGCCCTTTCTTTTAGTCATCTTAGAACATATTTCCCGACATTTTAATACCTCCAAAATTAGGATTCATTTTACAATTGCCCTACAATTATAATTGGTAGTGTTTTTTATATATTTGTACTTTTTTTTTTTTGAGTACTGAGGATTAAACTCAGGGCACATGGCCACTGAGCCACATCCTCAGTCCTATTTTGTGTTTTATTTAGAGACTCAGGGTCTCACTGAGTTGCTTAGCACCTTGCTGTTGCTGAGGCTGGCTTTGAACTTGCAATCCTCCTGTCTCAGCCTCCCAGGCCACTGGGTGTACTTATTCCTAGTAGAATCTAGTATTGCTGTTAAAAATCAAGATCTGTAATAAAGAAAAAAAAAACTACAGGAGCAGGAGTTGGGATTAATTAATATTATTGCACAGTCCACTTTTTAATTTTTTTTCTTTTTAGTTATACATGACTGTAGAATGTATTTTGACATATTATACTTTTTTTTTTTTTTTGGTATCAGGGATTGAACCCACCAGTGCTTTACTATTGAACCACATTCCCAGCCTATTTTATTTTCATTTTTTATTTTGAGACAGGATCTTGCTAAGCTGCTCAGGGGCTCACTAAATTACTGAGGCTGGCTTTGAATTTGTAATCCTCCTGCCTAAACTTCCTAAACTGCTGGGATTACCCATCTACTACTCTTTCTTTGAATATACTACTCTTTCTTTGTATGTTTCCTTGTATAGTAGAAGAAACTTGCTTGAACTAATTTTAAACATCAAAAAATATTTCTGTCACCATCCTGGGACACTAATTTCACGATCCAGGAGACACTATGGTTTGAGAATCAAGTAACACTAAAACTTGTTTTTTTTTTCTTTTTAAAACAATTTTTTTTTAGTTGTAGATGGACACAATACCTTTATTTTATTTGTTATTTCTATGTGGTGCTGAGGATCGAACCCAGTGTCTCATGCATGCCAGGCAAGTGCTCTACCCCTGAGCTACAACCCCCGCCCCTGTTTTTTTCTTTTTCATAACTGGATGTTCCTATCTCCTCTGAGACCTCATCCTAGACTTGTAACATCCTAGAAGTTCTTGGGAGGAGGGCAATAACTATTTAAAGTGCCTCAAATGAAATGGATGGTAGCTTCTTTGAGACCAAGTGAGCAACAAAATATGTGTTTCAAACACATTCTTGTTACAACAGCCTCTTCTGTTTTAGAAACCTAAAGTTGAAGGTGCTCCAAGATGGAGAATTCCCTTCCCTCCTTCACCCTGCAGAGTAATTAGAAAATTCTGCACATTTCAAGGATGTTTGTAGAAGCAGAGCAGCAGCCAGCCGCTATGTTTGCATTTATGCAAATGGCCACCCAGTGACACTCTCCAAACACTCTGCCAAAGCACTTTCTTATTGCTTCTGTGTCTCTTCATTCTAGAAAGGTGCACAAGATCATGGAGACAAGCTTGGGACAGAGCCAGGGATGCAGGTCCTCTTCTCTTTTGGGGCAAGATGGCCTGAGGAGGTCTTCCACCAAGCTGGGCTGGGACATGTTTACAATTGTTTACGTGTCAGCCAGTTTCCACACTGTGTTCTTTTTGGCACATCTGGGAGGATTTCTATCCACAGAGTGGTCAAGGAAAGGGATCCCATCATCTTCCAACTGCTGAAACATAAGCTAGCCATTTACTCATCCTTGAATACCACTCTCACACCAGAGCTGAAGGATGTTTCTCTCTGACAGATAAAGAATGGAAGCTAAGGATATTGATAAGATGCAATATCAATAAGGGTGCCCCTCGGGGTCTGAATAAGGAAGATGCAGAAAGATTCTCTCTTTTCACGCAGGCTGTCCTTCCTTATTTTAAGTATTTTCTGCTTGTCCCATGTTGGTGTAAAGCAATGTGAAGCTGGAGCTTGCAGTTCAGGTGTCTAGGTATTGTTGGTCATTGGAGTCAGACAGACCTAGGTTTGAGCACTAGATGACTTTGCAAGTCATCCATTTCTCCTTTAGAAAGTTGGTGATAATAATACCTACCCTTAAGAACTTACTGGAGGGTGAAATTTTGTCTGTAGTGCATCCCATGAGTTGCCTTTTAAAGTGTAAATACACTTTCTTTCCCTTATGTAAGTGCCATTTTGTTGTTGTTGTTGTTGTTAGCTTCTGTCTAAAACTTAATATAGTAAGTAGAGAGTTTCCCAAGTGTTTTACAACAGAGAAAAATTGTTTCCCACAACAGAGAAAAATTGTCATCAGCTTAGAGAGAATCTCTGGGCACATTCCATTCAGGTGACATTCCCACCAGTTTCTTTCTTCTCATATCTTATTGAAGCTTATATTTTTATGGCCATGTGTACAGTTTTTGACAAGTACATTATTAGTCAGCTACATAATCAAGATAATGAATTTTATGAAATATTTTTAATGTATATGCTTTGACCCAGATACACATAACCATATCTTTGTTTTCTTTTGAGTTAGTGAAATAGCAAAAACAGAATTCCTCCTTAGAGAGTACATGAAATACGGATTCTTTCTACTGAAATTGTCTCCAAAACAGTGGCAAATTCAGCAAGCCCTAAAAAGTTCATCAAAAAATAATACCGTCATTCCAAAATCAATAAAAAGTAAGTTACTTTTTTTTTTTTTTTTGTACCAGGGATTGAACCCAGAGGCACCTAACCACTGAGCCATATCCCCAGCCCTTTTTGTATTTTATTTCGAGACAAGGTCTTGCTGAGTTGCTTAAGGCCTTGCTAAGTTGTTGAGACTGACTCTGAACTTCAAATCCTCTTGCTTCCACCTCCCAAGCCACTGGGATTACAGGTGTGTGCCACCGCACCTGTCACATATTCTTATTTTAATTAAGTCAGTATTTTTTATTCTAAAATGTTCTGCTTCAATATTTGTGTTTGTTTAAATAGTTGGGATTTTAGAAACAAAATCTGGACAAGGATTCCCATTATCTTTGTTACAATATATTGTTAATTTATTATCCAGGAGACACTATGGTTTGAGAATCAAGTAACACTAAAACTTGGTTTTTTTCCTTTTTTTAAAAAAATATTTTTTTTAGTTGTAGAGGAAACAGGTTAATTTCAGATATAAAGCAATAAAAATAGATACATGGAAAAAAGAGAAAATATATTATTTGCAGATGATATGATAACATAGAAAATCTCCCCAAATTTTTCAAAAACTGTTTATGACTAAAGAATTCTATAAAGTAGGTGAATATAAAGTCAATTACACATATTATTCTAAATAGACTAACTTGAATGATTAGAGACTATACAAGAAAATTGTATCCAAGAAAGCAACTATAAATTTAATGTGTGTGACCTGGAAATTTGATAAATAGAAAACTGTCATATTTTTGGACAGCAAGACTAATATTCTAGAGTCATAGATTTTCCTGAAACAAATGTATACATTTCATGGAATTACAATTAAAATGTTACCACAGATTTAACCCAGGGAGTTGGGTTTGGGGGCAGAGAGAGCTTTCCACGATAATTCTGAGGTTCATCTAGAAAAAAAAATGTTTTGAGTTATGAAGATAACGAAGCCAGAAGAAGTGGTGCATGCCTGTAATCCCAGTGACTCGGGAGCCTGAGGCAGGAGGATGGCAATTTCAAGTTTAACCTGGGCAATTTAGCAAGACCCTGTCTCAAATAAAAAGGGATGTATTTCAGTGGTAAAGTGCCCCTGGGTCCCCCCAGTACACAGTGGGGTGGGGGTGGGGGGACCATGAATGGAGGGGTTTACCAATCCTTTAAAACATAGCCACAGAGTCAGTAATTCAATAGCATGCGGTTGGTATTAGGAGGTCAGCTTCAACGGCCCAGAAATAGACCCCATAATATAGAGGAATTTAATAGCTGATGGAAGTGGAACCACTAATCCCAATGGAAGACTTGCGCTTCCAGCAACATTAGAGTAACCAGGACCAGACTTACCCTCCCACCTGAAAAAAGGTTTCAGAAACTGGATAAACAATAGAAATCAGCGTTTTCAGACACTGGCTATCAAGCAGCAAAGCAGGGTGCTCCCTGTGTGGCCATCCAGGTGGCCACACAAGGAAGGGGGTGGGGGTCAGCTGGAGCAAAACTACACACCAGGGAGAACTCCTTGTGCTGAGAGCTGATTGTTACACACTTCCCAGCACTGGAGCCCGCTCTGCTCAGTTCCCAAGTCCCTCACTGTGCCAAGTGTGAGTAAGTGAGATGGCTTGTGTAGTGCTGAGCCAGGTGAGGATGCGGAGTTAAAGCTTTGACCAAGACAGACGACAAACAGAAAAGAAAATGGAGAATTATTTGCGTTCAACAGCTTGGGATGTAACCCTTTAGACTTGTCATCTCAATAGAGGGTGCTCAGAGCCCTGTGGGTCTCTCTGTCCAGAGGTGTCTCTTAGCTAACCCTGGGATTTCAGGGTTTATAGACTGACATTGGAAATGGCGATCTCCTAGTGTCCCAAAGGTCTGTTCTCACCCCTTTTTCTACTCCAGAGACCAGCCCTTACCATTTGCAGAATATGTTTACCAGTTATAATGTCACCATATAATGTTTCTGTCCCTGGAAATTTTGATAATAACTGTACCTTCACACTGAGACAAAGATCTGATTCACAGAAATGTCTCTCCCCTTCTTCCTCCTTTTTACTTTCCATATCTAGAATCCTCCATCAGTTCCAGTAAAAGAGACAGCTTTGATATGGAGACGATGACTTCAGATGACTATTCTATGGGAAGAGGGAGCCTAGGTAAAAGTCAAGATGTGCGACTTCACTCCCCAAAGTAAAAACCAGAGAATGTGTCCCCCTCGAAATGGAAAGTGGAGGGTGTTGTCTCCATCACCCCTTATCCTTTCATTGCTTCAGGAGTTCTGTTCTATCTGAGGTTATCACAAAACTCAGAAAGGTGCCCACGTGAACCATTCACCCCCTGCCTGACCCCCACGCGAGGTCTTCCTAGGTGGGCCCCCTCATTCCTCGGGTGCAGGTCTGCCTTTTGATAATAAGAGGCCCCTTCCCGGGGCACAGAAAACCAAGCTGGTTGCAACCAAGTGACTGCCTTTGGCCAGTGACTTGGGGGAAGTCACTCAATGCTACCATGTCTTAGTTGTCTCCAAGAACTCTTTCAGTCCCCTTCTGGGGAAGTGGCTTTCCTCTCTCCTTACTCCACCATAGCTGCAGGCCAGAAATTTGGCTCCAGGGTTTTAAGATTGTTTAACGTGGTGGCCAACATTTGAGAATCAGCAGATACAATAAAAACATCTGGATTTCTAGATTCTCTAGAAAACCACAAGTCCAGAGTCAAGTTGGGAAATTCCCCACGACATCAGTTCTCCCTCTCGGGAGGCCCTAGTCCCCACCAGACCCTCTTTCCTCCGGTACCTGTCCCTGCACTGTGTGACCCCTCAGTACTGACTGACTCTTCCTTTTCTCCTTTATACTGGTCCCAACCAGCAGGTATGTTTAGTGGTCAGGGTCAAGTCGATTTGCCTGCCCAGAAATGACCCTGGTTTGAGCCGGATGCCTTGTGCATTCCTTCTGCTGATTGGAAAAGGCAATTCTTTTGGCTCAGGAGGCCAGTTTGCACCTCCATTATTTAAGACATGTTACTTTGCCTGTTGGGGAATCTGGAGTAGGGCGTTGGGGTCGGGGAGAAGTAGGTGATGGTATCAGTGTTCTCCACCCTTTGAAATCTTGACTATAGATGTCACTAAGTTTAAATAACACCACTTAACAGTTTTAATATTTTTAGTAATATATGTTCAGGTATTACCTTAAAAGCGAAGACGTTAATTTATAATGGTGGTGGGATCCTTCTGCCACTCCCCCCGACCCACCATTTTTTATTCTTTCCTTTACTCACCATGGAGGCAAAAACTTTTTAAGACCTGACAAGAAGATGAATGTGACAAAATGGGGCAAAAGTCCCAACGTGTGACATACTTTAAAGACATTTGGGAGAGTCTTTATAGGGAAGGTCACATTTGAACTGGGTTTTGAAGAATGAATAGGAGCTTGCCAGGTGGGAAAAGAGAGGCCTTTCATGACTTCAAGGGAGAATAGCAGGAAGAGTGACTAAGGGGCAGAGAGATTTGGGGCTAGTGAATGAAGAGACTCATTTTGGCCACTTCTTAATTTGAAACCAGAGTTGGGCCCAAACCTTGATATGGGGGAACAAGTGTGCACAGGTGCCTTGTCTGTGACTGTGGGGAAGGGTGTCCCTCCACAGGATATTACGAAGCACACATCACTTTTATATAAAACTAGAAGCATGATGAACATTTCATAATTTCTGTGGCTTTCTGTAGTTGTACCCTACTTCTGACAACCCACTTCCCCTCCATCCCAGCCCCTGTGCCTTTAATTTAATACTTAGGCTTGGAGCCCCATTTCAGTAGAATAAAAGAGCTCCATTTTCTATAAGATGATCATTCTGATAATAAAATCATGTTTTTGTTTTTTTTTTAAAAAAAGAAGTAACGGGCATATCTGTGCAGAAAACGGAGACCTTCCACCAAGTGAAAAAACTCATTTCTAATTGCATGTTATTTCTTTCCCCTCGACCACCAACGGCACGGACTTCACCTGACCATTCTGGACAGGAAAGCCACGCAAGAAGTCCACCCTCAACTCAGAACCTAAGAAATCACCCTGGACAAAGTACAGTACCTACTTGATGAACTCTCTTGGAAACGGGGCATTGTTTTTGAAAATAACCATTTAGCCTTCCCTCAACATAGAGACCACGTATGATATATCTATTGAGCGACCTGGGGCCCCAACAATAAATAAAAGACAATCTAGTTCCCATCTAGGGAGGAGAACAGACCAGAACTTGATTGTCACTCACGGGGCATGTGACAGGGCCACTAGATGGGGAGGCAGAGTGCCACAGGCATGCCAAGGGAGCACTGGAGCAGGGGACAGGTGAGACCCTGGGGCAGGGGCAGGGGCAGTGAGTGCCCTCCAGAATGGCAGCAGCTAAACTGAGTCCCTGAGAGGAGGAAGAGGAGTTGATGAAGTCAAGCTCCCGGAGGGCAGGCCTTTCCAGCCCAGGTGACAGAATGGCCGAGCCCCAGGGTAAAAGGCAGAGAGAGTGGGGGGGTAGATGGGCACCGCACCATGAGTAGCGGGAATGCCATCCTAAGGAGTGGGCCTTTGTCCCACGGGCCCTGGGGAGCCACTGAGAGTTTGAAGCAAGAGTGTGGCACAGATTCAACCAGCTTTGCGTTTTAGAGAGATGGATGTGGTGGGATCATGGAGAATGAAATGGTGGGGGCAGAGATAGAGGTAGCAGGGCCAGTGGGAAGCCTGTTGTCACAATTCAGATAAGAGACATGGCAGTGGGAATGAAGGACAGGCTGGGACAGACACTGGCAGGACTCTGAGAGGTGCCTAAAGATTGAAGAAGTGTGTGGAAGAGGATGACTAAGGATACTCCCAGGTTTCCTGCATGGTCACTGGACACACGGCCTGCACTCAGTGATACTGGGAGCACAGGAGGAGCCGCAGGCCTGGAGAGGGAGAGGAGGGTGGGATTTTTGAATGTGTTGGTTGTAGCTCCTTTGGGGACAGTCAGGTGGATATTGATGTCCAATTGGAGGACAGACATTGAAGACAAGAGCTCAAGAAAAAGACCTTGAGATGAGGGAGTCGTGAGAGCATTAGCAATAGTTGGATCCATGGCAGAGAATGAGGTCAGCCCTGATGGGTTCATTAAGAGGGGAAGAAAGCTGAGGAGCGACAGAGGTTTATTTATGTAGGAGAGGAACCCCCAAAGGCCACAAGCTTCTGAGAAGTGAGAAGAGATTGATTAGAAAGTGGTGTTCCAGGAAAAAAAAAAAAAAAAAAGGAGAAGTGTACAGTCTATGGAATGGTTTTGCCAAGGACATTTCCCAAATAGTCATCTTACTACCATGGACCGTCCTCTGTTTCCTCACACCTCTCAAAGGACGGCTCCAGGGCTGGGGCTGCGGCTCAGTGGCAGAGCACTTGCCTAGCATGTGTGAGGTGCTGGGTTCGATCCTTAGCGCCACGTGAAAATAAACAAACAAAATAGAGGTGTGCTGTCCATCTACAACTACCAAAAGAGGGGAGGAGGGGCAGTTCCAGGTGGGTTTGCTGTCCCAATTTTCTTTGCAGCATGAGCAAAGCACATTATTAATTTTTTCCTATCCCATCCTTCAATCATGTTCTTTCTGTGGGCTGCCTCCATGATTCTGGGCTCCCACACTACAGATGTCAGGGGTCTCTTCTCGCGTCTGTTGGCTCCCACAGCTCTTCCTGCCCTTGCCTCACTCATTTCATTCTTACACGTTCCCTAAGCTGCTGCCCTGCACTCTTCTGTGTTCTTTTCCCACCACCACAGCTTCCACCAGATGTGAGCTACCTAGATCACAGCCACCCGACCCCTCCCCAATCCTGTCGCGTTCGTATTCCTGTTATTTTCAATTCATTTTTCTTGGAGGATTTTTTTCCCCTTTTCCAAATCACATAAGTATTCTCTAAGGATGTATCTCACTGCCCATCCCCCTAACCAGTATTTCTCACCCTGATCAGAAGAAATAGATATTTTGGTGGGGTTATTAGGGATTGAACCCAGGGGTGCTTAACCACTGAGCCACATCCCCAGGCCTTTCTATTTTTCATTTTAAAAAGTTTTTATTTATTCCTTTCTGTTATACATGACAGCAGAATGTATTTTGACTTATCATACATACATGGCCTATAACTTCCCATTCTTATGGTTGTACACGATGTGGAGCTACCCTGGTCGTGTATTCATATATGAATATAGGAAAGTTAGGTCTGATTCTTTTCCATTCCCATCTTCTCTCTCTTTCTCTCATTCCCTCCCCCTCCAATCTGGTGAACATCCACCTCCCCACCCTACACCCCACCCTGCTTATTTTCAGACATCATTCGCATATCAAAGAGAACATTCGGCCTTTGGTTTTGGGGGATTGGCTTATTTCACTTGGCATGATAGTCTTCAATTCCATTTATTAAGCGGCAAATGCCATAATTTCAATCTTCTTTATGGCTGAGTAATATTCCATTGTGTATATGTACCACTTATTTTTTATTTTGACACAGTGTCTCACTAATTTGCTTGGGGCTTTGCTAAGTTGCTGAAGCCGGTCTACAACTTGCAATCCTATTGCTCAGCCTTCCGAGTCCCTGAGATTACAGGCATGTGCCACCATACCTGGTGATCAGAAAATATTTTAAAAAATAAAATCTGCTCTTCAAGCAGAGTGAAGGGATGGGTAAGAGAAGACAATGCAGAATGAATTCTTTAAAAGTCATGTTATGTTCATCAACAAATATACCCCAGGGGATTTCACCTTTATGCATAAATAAAAAGAAGCAAATATAAATAAATAGATGAGCAAAAAGAAATCTAGTGGAGAAAGAAGGACAGAGGAGTGAAGGGAGGACGGGGGAAGAAAAGGGGGAAATCATGAAATGAAATGGAATTCCATGCATGTAGGAGTTTATTGGGATGAACCCAACTACTACATATCACTATAAAGCTCTATTTTTTTAAAAAAATCTGCTCTTAAAAAGATAGTTGTCTTTGGGCTACTCAACAAACTGTGATACAAGTTTTGTTTTGAGTACCAGAGCACACGTTTCAAAACTATATTTCAAAATCCTCTGTTGGTCCTATTGGATATAACAGAACAGATCTGGCAATGTAGGTGGGCATGTGTTTCTTTTTTAGAAGTTACTTCATAGATGCAACTCAAATAATTGGTACCCTATAGTACAGGGCCTCCCTGAATTTGTGAGCCTGACTGAGACTGAGTCTAATGTTCTTTGCATACTCCTAGAATCCACTGATTCCTGCAATAATCAGTTCCCTCGAAGGCTAAAGAGGGGGTTGGGGTTGTGGCTCTGCGGTAGGCACTTGCCTTGCATATGTGAAGCACTGGGTTTGATCCTCAGCACCACATAAATAAATAAAATAAAGGTATAGTGTTATGTACAACTTAAAAAAAAAAGGCTAAACAGGCTATTGAAATGAACTATGTTACAGTTAGGTTTCAAAGACAATTGAGAAATGAAAGCAAAGCCGTTGATAAAAAAAAAAAAATGATATCAGACATTTTCTTCTTTTTGTCTTTGGCAGCCGGCCTGACAGTATCAGCTCTGAAGACAGTCTGGAGTTCTTTCTAGATGAAGACATTGACTTGGATCTGGTAACAGATGACATTTCTTGATTTATGGGTCATGTCTTGTAAAACATACAGACGCCCATTTCTTCTTTGGGAATTAGAATTTTCTATCCCATACATTTTCCAGAAGGAAATAGAATGTTGAAACCATTCTTCAATTGAATATATGGTCTATCCTTGACATTAGACCATCTATGAGAAATAAAATGTGCATCAGAAGGTATGCACCAGGCCCTGGGTTCAATCCCCAGCACCACAAAAAAAAAAAAAAAAAAAAAGGAAGAATAAGGTAATAATTTAGGGGGAGATATATAATTTACAACCTTTCTGTGAAACAGATTCTTTCTGATCATTTATCATTTTATTCGGGCTTCAGCTATATTGGGTAGCTAAACCACAAAATAAATAGGCTTTCAACAAAATACTTCTGCAAAATTGATTTTGAGCTTACTTCATCTAAAATAGAACCACAGAAACTCAAAAGGAATTAAAATAAAAATCACCATTCTTTGTTATACCTAACACACCCCCGGTCCTCCTTTCTGTGTTGGAGGTGGGTACCAGGGATTGAATCCAAGGGTGCACTTAACCACTGAACCACATCCCCAGCCCTTTTCATGTTTTTGTTTTGAGACAGGCTCTCCTTAAGTTGCTCAGGGCCTCACTAAGTTACTGAGGCTGACTTTGAACCTGCAATCCTCCATCAGTTTTAAAAACTGTGTTTAAAAACACATGACATGGAATTTAGCATCTGGACCCCTTTAAAGTGCACAGTCCTGTCGTGCTAGCTACATGTGCATTGTACAACAAACCTCTAGAACTTTTTCATCTTGCAGAACTGAAACTCCAAACCCATTGAACCACCTCCCTTTCCACTCTCCCCCAACCCCTGGCAACCATCATTCTTTCTGAGAGATTGGCTGCTTTAGATACCTCATATAAGTGGAATTACATAGCGTTTGTTGTTCTGTGACTGGGCTATTTCACTTAGCATAATGTCCCCAACATTCATCCATGTTGTAGTGTAGGACAGGCTTTCCCTCTTTTTTAAGGATGAATAATTTTCCTTTGTATATATATACATTTCCCTTTTTCCCTTGTCCATTCATCCATCCATGGGCATATCCGCCTCTTAGCTGTTGTAAATAATGTTAAACATGGATGTGCAGATATCCAAGTCATCTGTGTAAAAAAAGTAATATATACATATATATATATATTCTTTAAAAAAGTGATATTTACTTAAAGTAATATATACTTAATCCTAAAATTTTGGAAAATATAAAACAATTATAATGTGGGAAGAAAGTGACTTTCACTTAGCCTCCCATTTGCTCTCTTCTATTCCTTCTCCCTTGCCTGGCCTTGGCCTCCTTCTTTTTTTTCCTTGACCCTCCTCCTCTCTCCCTTTCCCTAATGGCTCTCATCTCTCCCACAACACCCAAATGTCCTCTTCCTGAGACCCAGCTCTCCCTTGGAGATAACATGAGGCACCTACTATTCTCTACCTGTGTCTCCCTCACAATCAGAACAGTCGCCACAGTTTGGCTCCTGACTGTCCCCTAGAGGCCCTGTGTTGAGGACTGGTCCCCAGCCTGGGGAGCAGTGGGGTGTGGTGGGGCCTGGGAGAGGGGGCCACTTTGGTAAGTGAATCCTATTTTCTGTGGTTGCTTGGTCAGGAGCCAGAGCTTTATTTCAAGGAACCGGAAGAGTTACTTCAGGTCCTCACAGAACTGGAAGAGCAGAATCTTACTTTGGTCCAATATTCCCAAGATGTAGATGAAAATCTTGAAGATGTAAAAAAAAGAGAAAAAGTCATACATGATAAGGTGTAAGTCATTCAAAACAAGTGGGTTTAAATTTCCATTAAAATTTCTGCCCAGAGGCTTCATGCGGGCTGGTCCTCACGGCTCCTTGGATTTGGGCTGGGTTATTCATAGTAGTTCACCTTGTGGGCATAAAGAGCAGAGGCTGGTTACACAGAGCAGACTGGCTTTTGCAACATTTTGTCCCGACTTCCTTTCACTTGTCAAAGTACTTTTCCTTCTAATAATAAAAATAGTTTAGGACACCAAAAACAATTAAAATGGTACCTGCTGCCTTATTTTGCCCCGTATAGTTTTCACCTTATCATCTGACGAGCCCTCATTTCCTTAATCAAATCATGTTTTGGATGCTAATTAATGCATTTTCTCTGGCTGAGATTCAGCAGCATTTAATAATTATTTAATATTTAATATTGTACCATTTCATAGTATGTTATCAATATGCCAGGGCTGTTCTAGAGGGATTTATGTCAGAAGAGGGAGATAGATGTAATAACTCACAAAATTCTTTCCTACCCTAAAATTTTATATTATGATGGTTTTGAAAAAGAGCTTCAGGTCCGAGAGAATAGACCTTTATATCTACCTATTATAAAAATATGCGGAACCTTCTTGGAACAGTTTTCTGGGCCTGGAGATGATAATCTTTTTAAATGACAGGTCACACTGCAGTTAGCTTCAGAACAAATGCATTTGTTCAGAAGTAAGAAGCTAAGAACAGGTGAGCCAGGGGTTGCTCTTGCCATGTCTCCCCAGCTGTGCTGAAGGTCTCAGGTTTGAAGATACTTGCACAGCAGGTGACACTGCAGCTTGGGCTCTGCCACCCTCTATTTGTAGGACCAGAGGAAAACCAGAAATGAGAAAATGCCTTTCTGGAAAGCAGCATTTAAATGAGCATTTCTTTTCCTCCTTGAACCTTGCTGTGTGTACTTCAGCAAAGTCTTCAGTTTGCTTGCTAGGCACAGGATATTGACACATGATTCAGAATAAGTGTCAAAGCCCCTGTTGGTTATCTCACCAACCCACAAGTTACAGACCAGGCTCTTTCTTCTTTTGCAATAGAAATAGCAACATTGACTTCCTGGTGGAGCACAAGGAAATGCTTAAGGCTAACTGTGTGAGAGAAGAGGAAAAAGCAGCAGAATTGGAACTGAGGTCCAGGCTCTTTAGTTTTGGAGAATTTAATTCGGAAGCTCAGGTAATCGTTCTTACCCTATGGTGATTTTATTTTGTAATTATCTTGCCCGTATATGATAGCCAATTTACTAGGTAGGAATCATTCCAATTGGCATTGAATTTCCCTTAAAACATTGCTCTAATTATTACAAAATATGACATCGAGGTTTTCCCTATAGATAACATTTCTTTATGTCAGAGCATATACGTAACAAAGTAGTTCACTGCCCATGATCACTTTGGTGGCAATTCAAGGAGCAAATGTATCTAATAGAGGAATAGAAAATTGGCCCAACACTGAGCCTGTAACAGAATTCAGCCTCTCTGGTGTTGAATAGAAAAGCTCATCATCACAGCACATCATCACAGCACCTGTGACACATACTCATATACACTTACTTATGGACAGGTTCATCTCTCCTGACTGGCTGCAAGTCCCCAAGGGTCCTCTTATTATCCTTAGCTCAGTTCCGTGTCCCCATAAAGTCGATGCTCAATAAATGTCTGTGGAATGAGTGATTCCATTAGTTTTGAGACCCACAGCAAATTCCATCTCACATGGGTTTCCTTGTAAAAACCTCAAGTGAAATAAAAAAAAAAAAGTCAAAGCTAACACGTGGGACTAACGTCATGTCTATGTCTATGAATCGATTTTCAGACAGAAATAGATTTGGGGAAACTGCATCAGAAATAGGTGACTATCCTTCCCAACCTACAGGTGGGCAGGGTTACAGAAGTGAAAACTGTTCATGGCTTCTTCACACATACATTCCCGAGGGTGTTACAGTGTCGTGAGCTAAGGGGAGATGAGGTCATCCTGGCTAGAGCAAGAGCAGTAGTGATGGCCACCTTCCAGTTCCTTATGTCTTTTATTAGCCATTTTTTATGGTGGTAAAATAAACATGAACTCCAAAATAAATGTGAACACAAATGGCACTAAGTATATCCTCATTGTGTAGCTATCACCACTATTTTCAGAAATTTTTCATCATTTCAATATAAAATTTAACACCTTAACCATTTTAAAATGTATGATTTGGGCTGGGGCTGTAGCTCGGTGGCAGAGCACTCACCTTAGTATGTGTGAGGCACTGGGTTTGATCCTCAGCACCATATAAAAATAAACAAATAAAATAAAGGCATTCTGTCCATTTACAACTACAAAATTTTTTTTAAATGTATAGTTCGGTAGTGTTTAGTACATCCCCACTATTTTATAACCCATCTCCAGAACTCTTTCATTTTGCTAAAATGAAATGCTATACTCATTAACCACTGACTTCCCATTGCTCACCCCCCCCCCAGACCCTGGCAATACCATTCTCCTTTGTCTCTATAAATTGACACTTTAGGGACCTCATAAAGTGGAAAGGCACAATATCTGTCCTTTGGTGTGAGCCTATTTCTCATTGTGTAATGTTTTCTAGGTTCCTTCATGTAGCATGTACATTTCCTTTTAAGCCTGAAAAATGATCCATTGTATCTACATATTTTGTTTCCCCATTCATCTTTTGATGGACACTTGGGTCCCTTCCACTCTTCAACTGTGTGAAGTAATTCTAAAGCTGAGGGGCATACAAAAAGTTTGATAAATGTGAGATCTACCCCACCCCCACCCCAAGGCAACCCTTTCCATCAAAGTTGAAGGCAACTATGAAAAAAGAGGCATTTTCAATACTCAACACTGAGGCAACCAGATCCCTAGAAAGAGCAGGGAGAATTGGTCTGAAAATTACTCTTTAGGATTATCCATAACATTTTGGTCTCAAGTATAAATTTGACATCCATATCAGATTTTATTATGAGACTAATAATCCTAGTCTCCCAGAGGCAGAAGTATGGGGTTTGGAAGAGGAGGCAGAACAGGAAAGTTGAAAGGGAAATTCCTTCCTTAGAATTCTCCTATTTCTCCAACCCCATTCTGTCAGATCTCAAAATGTACAAAACACAATGAATAAATATAGTAGCACATCATTTTTTCCCAGTCAGGGGTCCTGGAGCATGCCTGTAATCCCAGCTACTCAGGAGCCTGAGGCAGCCTCCTGAACACAAGTTCTAGGCCAGCCTAGGCAACATAGGCCCTAAGCAACTTAATGAGACCATGTCGCAAAATAAAAAATAAAAAGGGCTGAGGATGTAACTGGGTGGTAAAGTGCTCGCCTAGTATGTGCAGCCCTGGGTTCAATCCCCAGTACCACAAAGCAGCACACCTAATTTTGATATTCATAAGTTAAAGTTACTTTGAAGCTATAACTGTAAAATGAATATTTTATTCTTTCAAAACTGCCAAATTAACTGTGCTCGAGCCACTAACATTTTTTCCTTGATTCCATTTTATTTTTAAAATGAAAATTTAAGTACAACATAACATTTAAAAGTGCATAAATCATCAGTGTGCTTTCCAAGGAACCTCCTGTCCCCCAATCCCCCATGTCCTCCTCCAAGGTACTCTGTGCTGGGCCTGCCATCTGGTGGCAGTTCCAGGAATCTGGCTTACATGTCATTTTTGTCACCCGTTGGCATTTCTGCCTTGTATTCTTTCTTTGGACCTTTGGCTCTGTTGGGCCAGGCCCTCAATCTCTTTTTCATATATAATTTATCTTCCTAATCTCATTCCCTTTTATTTATTAATGCTGTTCTTGTTTTTTTAAGAAGTTTTTTCTTGTCTTTTCTTTTTCTGTTTGATAAGGGAACTTAAAAAAAAAAGTGAGAGGAAAAAGATACCCTGAAATGTCTCTGTCCATCTGTTTCTTAAATTTGTAGGGGGTCTCATTTAGAAATGTCTATCAACCATTATTCTCCTATTAAAGTTGCTTTTTCTCAAAACATATCCAATATATATTTTAAAATACCATGGTTTTTTTGTTCTAATGATTTATATTCAAAGAATTTTTTAAAATATCATTTTTAGTTGTAGATAGGCACAATACTTTTATTTTATTTATCTTTATGTGGTGCTGAGGATTGAACCTAGTGCCTCACACGTGCTAGGCAAGTGCTCTGCCACTGAGCTACAACCCCAGCCCCAGCAAGAATGTTTGCTCATGTGCAGTGGTTAGTATTTCAGTCCCATACGCTATCTTTTTTTCCTTTTATATTTTTCTGTATGTCTCCAAAGTTTTTAAATGGAATGTGATGTTATATAAACAGGAAACATTATTTTAGGGAGTGGGAAAAAGGGGACTTTATAGAAAACAGAACTTTTTTTGCTTCTTTTACATTTTGTATTTCTCCAAGTTTTCTATAAAGACCATTTTTAATATAAATAAGAAATAAGTATTTAGAGAGGGGGAAAAAAGAGCTTTATGGTCAACAGGACCATGGAAGGGATCACTGAACTAGGAGGTGGGAGAGACAAGCTGTTAAGGTCCAGTTTAGTTCAGTTCTTTGCCTCAATGCTGGTGGCTGTGCAGGGAACTTGCATTTCCAGGAGGGGTTTTGCAGGGCTCCAGGAGCCACGTCTGACTTGAGTGTGTCATTTGTTTTTGGCTTTATGGTGATTCTCATCTTCTTGAGCAGAAGTGAGATTTGGGGCAGGAGGCTACCTAGAGAGTGGTTTACCTTGCCCAGCAGTTTCTTGAGGTCCCAGGTTAATGGTGGAGAAGGAGGAGGACAGTTATCTTATGGTCCTAAAACAAGTTACCAACCAACTCAAGCATCTATCTCTACCAACAGTTAAAATGGCACAGTGGTGAAGTACAGGGATCAGCAAGGTTTGGCCTAAGTTTATTTAGACTGGAATATGGCAATGGCTTCCCAATGACAAGCATAGAAATTAATCTCCTAAAAGAGCTCTGGTAGGCCAGCAGCCTAGGAATCTGTTTTGCTTGTGAGAGAGAATGCATTCATTTACTCAGCAAACATTAAGTGTATAGTGCTGTGCATAGTGCTGTGCACAGTGCTGTTTTAAATACAAGCGTAAGTATAAGAAGTTGCTCCTGTCTTTGCTTGTAGTCTAGAAGGGGGAGATAAGGTATATACAAATAAACTGTCAGAATGATTATAGTTTTAGCAATTAAAATAGAATGATAGAATAAAATGCATGTGGCAAAATGAATGATTACTTTTTATATCTAACTGTATTTTGAGAAAATCCAAAGTGTTGCTATGATGATCTGACTATATATTGTGATATAAATATCCTTGCTGCGTTTTCTCACTGATCTAGGTCATATTAACATTTTCCTTTATAAAAAGGAAACACTGAGGGACTGGGGTGTGTAGAACATACCTTTTAGTCCCCAACACCAATAAAACTACATACTAGTATATGAAGGGTTTTTCATTGTAACATAGTAAAACGGAATTTGATTTTATCAAATGAGCAACCAAATAGTGATGTGATGTTTCCTGCTTTCTTTTCTTTTCAATCTCAGGAAAAACTGATAGATTCACTTAGTAAAAAAATTAATCAAGTATATAAAGTCTGCATTGGAGATGCTGAGGTTGGCAGCCTGAATGCAGTTCAAAAGCTGGTCAAAGTAGAGTCTCGACTGGTGGAACTGAGCGACCTCATCGAATCCATCCCCAAAGAAAGTGTGGATGCAATCGAGAGGATAAAACAGAAGGAGAGGCGACAAAAGTATAGTCACTGCCTATGAGTATATTGTTAATGAGAGACTGCTTTTGCTTGGATTGCACATTGAGCAAATCTCAGATGGCAAGGATGCCACACAGAGATGCACTGGAGGGGTCAAATCCAGCCTTACCAGCCTCACAGAACTATTATTTGGTGTGGGGGACACTTACATCACATATTCTTAGGAAATAGATGTTCTTATTACCAATGGTAATGAGCACTGTGAAGGAAAGAGGCCCGGGGAACGGTTTGGGATGAGCAAGTGGGTCCCTTCGGCATGGAAACACGAATCTTCACAGAAATCTGCACAGGAAGTACTCATTTCTTTAGAGCTGTCATGTGGAAGAACTGTACTTGTGGTAAAGGACACAAGGCACAGAATTAGGAGCCTTTCATTGGAAAACTGTAGGAAGATAATTTAAGAAAGATTGCTTGAAAAAGTCAGAGCCAGCCACACAAGTAGGGTTTCCCTCAGTGCATAACTGCCAACACTTACCCAGTAACTCATTTATTCCTCAAAACAACCTCATGAGGCCTGTCCCTGAAACCCCCAACCCCCTATCCAATTGGGGCCTTTCAAGAAAACACACTTATTTACAGATTTCTACACCAAGTTAGATAAGAATTTTAAGTACATACTGTGGATGCATTGATTATTATAGCATTATTGCCTGTGATGGTGGCATGTAGGAATGTTTATAAGTGGGATAATGTTCATGTAGCAAAAAGCACACTAGGAGGCAGAATGGTACTACCACTCCAAGCATGGCCATGAAGCCTGGCTGTTGGGTTCAGTTCAGATCCAACTGTTTACAATGTTGCGATATTAGGCAGGCAGTATATTCTGTTTAGATTGTTTATCTGTCAAATGGCAGTAATAATGGTACTTATAGGGTTGATGTGAGAATCAATCCATACAAAAGCAGCAAACATGCTTGGCACATAGTAAGCTCTCTAATATAGTCATTAATATTAGATTTTTTCTACTATGTACTACATTACTGGTGTATGGGGAATATTGTTTCACCCATATAAAAGTGAAGTCTAGAATATATTAAGGTGAACCTAATGAGATCCTATTGAATATAAAGCAAACATGAAAATCTAAATGGAGGATCACTTTCTGTAAGGTGACCTCACTATGCATGTTCTCTACAGTAGCAAATGTATTCTCTTTAAAGTGCAATTACAATTTATTTACAGCAGTGATACACAAATCAAATTCCAATTATTTTCATTTGTATTAATAATGATTTTACTTGATTTTCTCCATGGTTTCAAAGTACCTAGCATAACACCCAACTCTGGATTAAAAAGTGTTTTGTATATCAAGTTTATATACAGATATATCAGTATATCGTCTTACACTTTGGATACAATCATACAAGTTCATAAAGCAACTAGCACTTGGTGCCTATTCTGCACCAAGCTGTGTACTAGACTATTTCTATTTGAATCTTTTTTCACACAAAAACTCAAGAGAGTAAGATAAATAACATTTATTGGTCTTATTTCAAGAATATCACACTTTTGTGGTGTACATCAAATTATATACACTTGTGATCTATATAGTCTTCTTGATGTTATACTTAAGTAAAAAGGTTTTAAAAGATAGACAAGGGATAGCTGGAAGTTAATTTAAGTGGCTATGGTTCAGAAAGTGCTGCAATAATAGTGGAATGCTGAGAATGCTTGGCTTTTAGACTGAGGTCTAGGTAGATTTTACTTGTTCCATAATGAGGAAATGGAATTTCTTCCCACTTGTAAATAGGATTTCTTCTTCATATCTACCTGAACATTCAAAAGCCATTTTTTTTAATTGATAGTTGTTGATGGACCTTTATTTTATTCATTTATTTATATGTGGTGCTGAGAACAGAACCCAGTGCCTCACGAGTGCAAGGAAAGGGCTCTACCACTGAGCCACAACCCTAGCCCACCAAAAGTCATTGTTATGGGAATCTCATATTTAGACAATTCATTGCCAAATAGTAATTATGTATATATCTTTACTTTCTGCGGACTTTAGAGTACTTTATACAAGAATGTTCTTCCCTTCCTGTGACAGGTTGCGTGAAGAGAAAATGAGAGAAAAACAAAAGTACCAAGAAGAAAGGCTAAAAGCTGCTCTGGAAAGAGCTGTAGCACAACCAAAGAAAAAGGTTTGTGTTTTGATGTTAACAAGTCCAGCTGTATCAGTATGTGAATGCCTCTGTGGTACAAAAATAAAATACCTGACTCTTCTAATTTATCCAGGCTGAATTCCAGTGAAATTATCTTTCTTGCTCTCAGTTTCAATTCATCTCACTCTGGTGTTTAAGATAGTATTCAGTTTTCTGAAATTTTTGTTCAAAAAGATTTCTAAATGATGGGCAAGAAAGCAATCTTGTCTAACCACGGAGGAAGCATGAAGTGCTATGGCACTTAGTTAAAAATGAAATGTTGGCCTCCAACATGGTACTTTTTCTAGGATGGCCATATTGGAACCACATGCTGTTTGATGGCTTTACCCAAATCTCCCCACTTCCCTATAAATCCTTATCACTTTGACTTCTGCATTCTGCTACTAATTTTGCCTAACATGCTGAACATCCATTATGTTATGAATGCCTTTTAACTATGATTATTTAGCATTTTAAACCACAGTATTCCAATATAAATCTAGTTTATATTAGCATTTTACGTTTTCAACAGAAAATGGTTATGCTACAGAACATTAAGTAGTTTTTCTTTTGTTTCAGATGGGAAGACGACTTACCTTTCGTTCACAACCTCCATCTGGTAGCAAACATGATCTAATTTTCATCAAAGATACAAGAACGAAATCACTGGAGGAAGAATATTTTTTTGGTTGAATAGGAGCAGTAAGACATTTTATTACCAGAATGTTTTACATAAATTTTATAGATTTTGGCTTTCATTAATGGCAAATCTTGTCCCACATAATGTCCTAATCAATTCAAGGAAGGTAGGGTCATATTCTGTAGGATATGGTAGTAGGAATGAGAGTTTTTGTAGCTTTTTATTATTCATATTGTTTTATATAGCTAAACATATCTATATTTTTTGAGTTGTCTCAGTTGAAGATACATATCCCAAATTAGTTAGTTGAATTACTTTTAAAGTATAATAATGGCTTGTTTCTGACAAAATGAGAATTTAAATGATGTATTTTCTCAACATACCTATAGGGAAGCACATAGCATACTGTTATTACTACAGAATATACATTTAACAATGTAAAACTAAAACAAATGAGAAGTTTTGAGGGGTTTAAAACTCAAGCGAAATCTACTAGATTATGGTCTCAGAATATAACCATGAGACTGATTTTTGTTTCATATGAATTTCTGTTCAGAAAACTTTATTCTCTTAAATGAACAAAGCATATGCCTCCCACCTAAATGTCAGATCACGATTTCTGTTGTGCCCTATCTCCAGTCATTGTAATTTTCAGATGATGTTTCAAGTTCAACTGTAATACGTGCATTATTTAGCTTACACTGATACAGAATTAACACTGTTTTATTAAATAATAGTCTATATTAAGAAAATGTTTAACTTTACACATTAAGTGGATCAAAAACTTTGCTTTAAAAGGTCCATTAATATATAACAAGAAAAGGGCTGAAATTCACTTTCATAAAAAATTCTGAAGTATATAAATAATTATCCCTTATAGAAGAAAATAGTATTGGGCTTATAGAAGAAAACCAACTTGGAATATAAAGTTTGGTGGCTTTTTAAAGCATTAGTTCTGTGAATCAACTTTCAACTATTTCAACATTTGAGCTTCGCATGTAAATATCTGCATATAAATAGTTCACAAGTCAAGCTGAAAAACAAAAACAAGTCTTTATTGTCTAGAAATATACATAAAGAAATCCCCATGAAAGTTGCTATTCTCTCATCTCCCCATCTTCTTCCTCTTCTTCAACACCTCTGATATAAAGGACATTATTACACCTGTAAACAGAAACAGTTCATTTAGTCGTTTCAACCAAAAATTGTATGATCTGAAATACTGTTGCTAGATTTTTTCATTATAAAAATACTACATGCTAAATTTACTATGATTCTTGCTCTTTAAAAAAAAAAATTTACTTAGATTTGTTAAAAAGCCTGCTTAATTATGGTACTTATATTTTTTACCATGTGTTTGTCTTAATGACATTTTCATAAAATAATTATTAGAATTTGGAGGCTTGCTAGTACTAGAAAATGAGTACACCAAAAATCTTTTAGCAACCAGACTTAACTAAAATTCAAAACTAAGTTCCTGCAACTAAAGTCAATGAAAAAGATTACATCTATGAGCCAGTAAATGTAATATTAACACTAGAAAAAACTTAAGGATGAATAGCTCCGAAGTATTTAAATCTTACCTTTGACAAATTTTAACAACATCAAAGTCTAGTTGTAGAATATTATGTTAAATTAAGTGATTAAAACAAAGTAATTCAAATTGAGGTGCTAATTCTAATGCTCACCACTAACTCCTTACATATACTACTGCTGTTTATTACCTTATTAAAACTTCACCAAGATGTCCAGACAATGCTCCATCTATGTACTCTTCTGTATTTGCAAGCTTAAATAAAAAGAAATATATTAGTTTAGTTGCATAGGAGGAAAACTGTAACACACCTAATACTGGTGAGAGAACTTATTAACCTAGACCTTTCTATGCCAACAACTCAAATTTACCTATAATTAGAAGATGGCCTTTTTATCACTACTGTACTTTTTGGTTTCTCTATAAACAGTCAATAAAATTAACCTTCATGAATGTGGAACTAATATGTAATAAAGCTTGTTTCAACAGAAGTTGTTAAAACTTTCAAGTTATGTAGTATTTCTTTCTATTAAATATCAAGAGTATAATCAAAGAAGGCACTCTCCAATTTATAAATAAGTTGTAATTTAAAAGTTTTCAGAAAATTTAGTTCTAAAGTAGCAGACATTAACTCTTCTCAGAGTAATAACATTATAAATCATACTGAGATGTTCAAATGGGTATACAAATGCTGTGGTTAATACAACCAAAGAATTGAGTAAGAATTTTGAAAATATTTTTATTTACAGGGAAAAACAAGTTGTTGAGATTAAAGAGTTGAGTTAGGAATATCCTTTGCAGTTATTTCGGGGAACTCTTATTTCTAATTTTAAATCAAAATTCTTAGATTTTTTTTCTACTTATAGGTTATATACTTTACTTGTAATTAAAAAAAAAAAAAATCACCACCAGGGCCAACTAAAGCTCACTAAAGGAATAAGAACGGAGAGAAGAAGTTTCCTCTACAAGTGGCCAAGGGAAAGAAAAATGGGGTTTTAAGAGAATGTGTAGCAAGGGATTTAAGACATTTTAATGAATTAATCCTATTGCTAGATATTACTGCCTCTCTTGTAGAAACAAAAAGCAACAAATAACCCCCTATACTCAGAGAATATGGTTTCATTTGAACCATATGGCTGTTGAGACAATTCATTTATACATAACAGTTATCAGAAATAATTAAGAGCTCTGGGTATGGTGGCACCTGCCTATAATCCCAGAGGCTGGGGAAGCAGGAGGATCGTGAGTTCAAAGCCAGCCTCAACAAAAGCACGGTGCTAAGCAACTTAGTGAGATGCTATCTCTAAATAAAATATAAAATAGGGCTGAGGATGTGGTTCAGTGGTCGAATGCCCCTGAGTTCAACCCCTGGTACCCTCCCCCCAAAATATTGAGAGCAATTTTTTAAAAAGATGATTATTTTTATCGTATTCTCCAACATTTAGTTTCTATATTACACAACAATGCTCCAAAGGCTTTCCATCATTTAGTAAATTCAAAGCCCTTACAGCTGCTTACAAGGCTATCTATTGCTACTATTCCAACCTAACTTTCTTTCTCTGCTCTGACATTATTACTGTACTTTGAATACAACAAACACACCCTTGCCTACAGGAGATTTGCTCTTGGCTCAAACTGGGATGCTCTTTCCCTAGCTATTTGAGTTGCCAATTCTGATCTTGGCTTCTTTCACTTCCCCAGAGACACTATCCTATCTAACACTGCATGCTCTGTCACCCTTTTTCTGCTTTTTCTTTATAGTGTCTATAATACCTGATATTATATCATATTACATTATCATCTCTCACCACTAAAACAAACTTTTGAGAATAGGGACTTTGTTTTATTTATTGGTACATTTACAATATCAGAAAAATAATGGGTACTCAATAAAATTTTTAGTGAGTGAATAAACTCAAAAGCTGATATCAACATGGTTCAAATTCATGTTTCTAGCAGGCTCACTAGGAAGCTACATTAAGTCCAAGACCAAATATTAAATGATGATATTATTTATTCTTTTCTAATGAGTATAGTTTCTGTAACATAAAACACTCTTTTAAATTGTACAACTCAGTTGTTTTCAGTATATTCACAAAGTTGTGCAACAAACATCACTAATTCCAGAATGTTTCATCATAATGGGTATGCTTTTTGGACTTTTCTATAGCTTTGGTAAATGACTCCCATTTCAAGAGTTTTCCAGACCAAATCATGCTCTATAAGAACTCTGAGGCTCTTACCATCACCTATTCAGATGGTATATGTTTAAGGAAAACCTTAGCTCTGCCTACCTAAGTACTCCTGCTAGGACTATTTACAAGAATAGAATACTTAGGGTTAGGGATATGGCTTAGTACTTAGACTCACCACATCTAAGACACATTCAAAAACCTGGTTGGAAACTACAGCTAAATAACATATGACAAAAAATAAAAAAGACACAATTAGGCATTTCTCCAAAGATAAACAAATGGCCAATAAACACATGAAAAAGTGCCCCAAAAGAAATGCAAATCATAATGGAAATCATTTCATATCCATTAAGATAGCTATAGACGAACATATATATATACATATAAATGTACTTATACAGATATGCATATCAGTGTACACACACACAAAAAATAAACCTCATAAAATTAATAGGTGGCAAGGATATGGATAAACTCAAACCCCTATACAGAGTTGATAAGAATGCAAAACCATGCATGCAGCTGCTGTGGCAAACAATATGATAATTCCTCTAGAAATTAAACATAAATTCCACTTCTGGATGTGTACCCAAAAAAACAAGACTTGAATAGATATTTATACATCCAGTTCACAGTTCAAAACAGCCAAAGGTGAAAATATCCGAGGTATCCATCAATAGGTCAGAGAATTAAAATGTGATATATCCATACAGTGGACTATTAGTCACAAAAAATGGATGGACCCTGAATGTATTATGCTAAATGAAACAAGCCAAACAGAAAATGACACATACATTTGTCCCTTGGAATCTACAGAGGTGGTTCCAGAATCCACCTGCCATCCACCTGAGGATGCCTAAGTCCCATACATAAGCTTAGTATTTGCATATAACAGGCATATCCTCCATATATTCTGCATATCTTACATATACCTTAAGTCACCTCTAGATTACTTATAATACCTCACACAATGTAAATGCTATGTAAATAGTTATTATACTCTGTTGTTTGTGGAATAATGACAAGGAAAAATGTCTGTACATAATCAGTACAGAATCAATTTTCCCCCCAAATATTTTCAGTCTGCAGTTGACTGAATCTGCAAACATAGATAATGAAACCCAGAGATACAGAGGGCTGACTAAATTGTATAAAGACAGTGGTTAGCAGGGGCTGGGTAGGGGGACAGAGGAATGAAGGGTTATTTTTTGACGGGTACAGATGAAAAAGTCCTAGATATAGATGATGGTGATAGCTATATAACAATGAATGTATTTAATGCCACTTGATTATATATTTGAAAATGCTTAAAGTGGCTAATTTTTGATATATATTTTATTGCAATTAAAAAATTAATTGAGGTTGTGGCTCAGTGGTAGAGTACTTGCTTAGCATGTGAGAAGCACTAGGTACAAATAAATGAATAAAATAATGGTCCATCATCTAAAAAAATATTTTAAAAAAATTAAATTACAAAAAAAAAAAAAAAACCCTGGCTGAATCATTTATGGAAAGTAATTTAACAGACAAGTATTCAGGTTATCAATTCCCCTGGCTGATCCATATTTTCCATGAAGAAGTGCTTTTATTGGTTTACTTTGGTGTTGTGCCTTTAGCCCTTATTAAAAGTTTGAAGAATTTCACTTTAAAATTTTATTTCAGAGCTAAGAGAAATTTTGCTTCCTCCAGTAAACTAGTGTGCTTCCCTAATAGTACTAATTCAAATGTCAAAGTGCTTCTCACTTTGTAACTATTAAGAGTAAAATCTGTGGCTGAATTTTGATTTAATCCCATGTCTTTCACCTAGTATATCACAGACATTCTCCCTAACCTTTACTTTATTCTTGAATTTTGCTTATGTTTGTCGATTTAATTCTAAGTACTCTTATTAGTCACATCAGAAATAAGGCAAAGAAATTTAGAAACTTCTTGAGAAATAAGGCAAAGAAAATTATAAATAAAATTTTATGAACTTTATAACTCTTTAGCTTACCTGCATGTTCATATACCCATCTACAGATACCAGGTAGCCCTTGTATTCCATTCCCCACTTGAGTTTCACCATCACTGGCTTTCCTGTTAATCCATTGAGGAAAGGTTTGGGATTGAGGGGTAAACTCTGTGCAAAGAACAAAAAAAAAAAAAAAAAAGGATTTAACTGATTCTTTTCCCTTAGCTCAGCTTCCATCATCTACTCTACAAATTATCGTTATTTCATATATCCACATGAAGCAGACTCTTGAATTCCTATTTTCATTTGTATTTATTGAAAAGCATCAGGAAAATTTAAATATCCAGTTAGCCAATTTCACCTTCAAATCATCAAATAAAAATATTCATTAGGTGCTTAAGAAACAATGAATACCTGCAATATTCCTGTTCCAAGCTCTAAAGAAACAAAGTAACAGCACTAAACACACACAAAGACAGAGTCCTTGCCCTCTTGGGGTGGTGGTAAAGATAAACAGTTATATTGAATATTGCAATGTGCCGTACATATACATAAATCATATATATATTGCAATGTTGTGCACAAGGGTACCAAACCAATCCAGGGATGAAAAGAAATGTAAAGAGTGCCCAGAATAAGTTATGAGGTTATTTCCAGGGGGGGAAAGTCCTGTTCCAGACAAGGAAGGCCACCTTTGTAAAAGTAGGGAAGTCAAACAAGCTAATCTCAAGAAGACATAATATGGTATTGTCAGTGAAAGCTTCCAATACAAGACTTCAGAAGAAATCGAGGGGGCAGATTGTGCTTGATAGCCTTTCACTTTAATTCTGGGAGCTAATTTGACTTTCTATCTTTAGTAGTGTTTCTTAATGCAATCGCTTTAAAGTTCACTTATTCTACAAACCACTAGTACTCCCAGTGAACTCAGACAGCCTCTCATCATTTTACCCATCATCTCCATAAAACCTAGCTACTAAACCCTCATGTTCAGCGTGATCTCAGAGGACCTGCGCAGTAACCTACTAAAGAGTCTCCAATTTAATATTCATGAAGCCAGTATTTTAAAAGTATATATCAAATAATGTATCTCTGTTTTAAATGCTTCAATGACTTCCACTTGCTCTCGGAGTGGAATCAAACCTCTTAATATGATCCAAGAGGTCCTCATAACTCTTATTCTTGTAGGCAATAGTAGCTTTCTGACAGTTCTTCTACTTGGTCAAGCTATGCTCAGGCCGTAGTGCCTATGCTCCTTTTCCCTGTGCTGGGCACACTCTTCCTCCTGCTACCCAGGTTAAATTTCACCTTCTAAGGAGGCCACTCCTGACCAGCCAATGTAACCACTCAAAGCATTCTGTCTGCTTCCTTCTTAGCGCTTACTTTAATCGCAACGATATTTTTCTGCACAGACTGGAATTCCCAGTATCAAGGAATGAAAGCGGATTCCGGGGTACTGCAGGTGAGAAGTAAAAACCCGCTTCCGTTTTACCAGGACCCTGTAATCCCAACCAACCAGAATTGCTCACACCCGGATGCAAAGGGGCAGGAGGAAGCAGGGGATCTCGTTGGGGAAGGGCATAGCAAGGAGGGCGTGCATCTGCACCCCCAGAGCAGGGAGAAAAAGCGGGCAACCCGGTGCGCGGAGCATCACGCGGATGAATGGAAAGCGCGCGAAACACCACCGGGCCCGGCGAGGCTGATCGCCCTCCCTCTCGGGCAGTTCTCTTGCTCCTTACCATCGCGAATACCGGCGAATGCTGCTGGCTACTCGCCGCCGACCGAGCTGTAACCCGTCCCTCGTGACTGGAGCAGCTAACCGAGGGCCAGAACCACGGAGCTCCGGGAGAAATGGCCGCCAAATAGCATCGCAACCTTTCACCTCTCACCACGGTCCTCCGGATGCTCTGATTGGGCGAAAAGAAATGCGTGCTGATTGGAGGAGGTGGCGGCAGTGTCTCCTAGCAACCTGCGACGAGGCGTAGGTGGCCGGCGGAGGGCGGAGTGGAATTCCGCTGGGTCCGGGAGACCGCTGGGCGTTCGCGTTGGCCACCCTGCGTGGAGTGGGCGGCTGGGAGGTGCTGTGCTCCCCGTGGAGCGGACGTGATCTCTCGTCAGCTGAGCTAATGACGGCTTACTCTGTCCTCTTACAACCGAGAGCTAGTTCCGGGCTCGCGAGTTCCTACTTCATCTCCCCCAGAATCCGTGTGTTGGGGGGCGCCTCTGCCACGGTCCTCCGTCTCCCCGAAAGTTCTCCACACTAGAATGCCCACTTGGCCATTTTTAAGGTGGGAGGAGCAAGACTAGACAAGGGGAGGTGAGACGCACCGAGGAGGGTCGGGCACAGACTTGGTTGCAGACGAGTCTAGAACGCGGTGTGACGGGCTCCGGGTGGTTCTTTTGCTTCGCCAGCTGAGAGCCGGCGCGGTCTGTGGACCTGCGTTTGTAATTCAGGACCTGGGAATATTGCACTACCAGGAGTAAGGTATCAATTACGCTTGTCTTTCCCATAATCTTAGGGTTTCGGGCAATTGACTCACTTGATCTGAAATGCAGTGCCATTCTTGGAGAACGCTGCCTTGGGGGAATATCGCTTTTTTGCACCTTTAAGGAGATAGATTGAGCAGTGAGCCATCAGTGTTTTTTTCTGGAGGCATTACAGAGCAGAAAGACTTTGGAGGCAACGTGTTGGGTAGTGTCCTAACTCCCTGAGGTTTTGTTCCTCAGCTGTATCCTGGCTCTAAAAAGTAACGCCATCCTCAAAGTGTTGTGAAAATTAAATAATGTAAAGGCGATTAAAACTGCTCGGCTAAGGGCTCAGTAGGTGTTGTTATTTTAATATTGTCCCTATAAATTTTGGAGAAGACTGACAAGACACAGTAATTTTTAGTCTACACCAGTTTTTGAAAATGTTTACCCTAAGGTTCAGTGGATTTTTCTCTTAGTGTCAGTCATTCATAAATCTTCAGCCTTTTTATGGATTTTAGTGCCTACTCTTTCCCAACAGTTTGGAAACCTTTCTGAGGAAAAGGGAACCAAAACGTATTGAGTACCTCCCATGTTCTGTTAGGATATTTCATGTAATTTATCGTATTTAAATCCTCATGGTAGACAGGCACAGTGATGCATGCCTATATTTCCAGCTATCCGGGAAGCTGAGGGCTGTGGTAGGAGGATGGCGAGTTCAAGGCTAAGCTGGACTACTTAGCAAGACCCCTTCTCAAAATGAAACAAAAAGGACCAGTGACGTGGTTCAGTGGTAGAGTGTTTGCCTAGTGTGTATGAGGCCCTGGGTTCAATCCTGCACCACTAAAAAGAAAACAAAACAACAACAAAAACGCTTACAGTATTTCAAGGTAGGTATTATTATCCCCATTTTGTAGGTGAGACAGGTTTAGAGAGGTTACATATTCTTGCTGAAAGATACTAGAAGGTAAAATAGCTCCAATACCTACAACTTTTCTTTACACCAATATTGTCTCACCCCCAAAGATGTTTAAGAACAAATGAAGAGAAATGCAAATGTTAATATAGAATGGTAAAGATAGAGTTTAGAGTTTTCTTTTTGAATTCATCGTCTTCCTTTTATTTATTCTCATAATCTCAGCATCTTATTGTTCTATGATTATGGTCAGAATTAATCAGAGTAGGTTTAAGGGGAGAAAAACTCAAGATTTGTGTGTTTTCTGTCTGGTAGAAGTTTTGTGCATATTATGTCAAACCCGAACGATGGTAGTATTTTTTATTCAAAAAATTAAGACTCAGAAATACATTTTCTTCTGCAGATCATATAGCCACTAGCCCTAGATTAGAATTCAAGTCTTTTTGCTGTTTAAAACCCACTGCACCACTGTATAGAGACAATCATGCCTTAAAGGAAACCTGGTGTTATGGTTAGAAGCCAAGACTGTCTGAAATTAAATCCTGGCCATGTGTGAGTTGTCTCTGCTCCAGTTTCCTCATTAGTAGACATAATAATGGTGGCACCTATCTTACAGGGCTGCTGGGTAGCATGCAGTATTTGTAGTGCTGTGTCTCCTGATGCTGAGCAGTTTCAGTAACTAGGCATGGGCAAGCAAGCAGATCCATGGACCACCACAGCGTAACCAGGGGGACTGCTGCATTCCCACCGGAAGAGGGACCTGCCTACTTTCTGTTTGTTGTTCAAAAAGTTCTGGGTCCTTGGCTCTGGTTCCCAGCTCTGGTGGAACCTCTATCTGGGTAACATCCTTCTGGGCTCATCATTTTACCCAGGGCACTTGGGGGCAACATAAGAATGATAATGCCCCTGCCCTTTGTTGTGCTATGTTACAAACTGTCTTGCTCTGACTCAATGAATCTCAGCGTCTACTTTTGGCACCTGTAGAGGGGTTTATTCCTTGCCACTTAAAGTTCCTGGCTCTTTTTCGTAGGATTGACATGAAATGAAAAACATTACATAATATATACAAAGCATTTAGTACACTATCTGGTTGGAGTTGGTGTTTAATAAATCTTTGTTCCCTCCTACATGTATATTCAATCAGAATCTAACCACAATCCCCCCAAAACTCTGGTGTAAGTAATGTGAAACCTGTATAAAAATAGCACCTTATTTATTTATTTATTTTAGATCTCTATAAAATGGACCTAAAGGAAAAGTATTAAAAAGTAATCTCCTTAGTCCAGAATTTTCCATGGAAACAGAACCATTGCCAGTCCTGGCCTTTAAGTGTGCTCCAATGATTAAGTCAGCATTGATCAATCAGTGAATGTTTTAACCCTAGAGACACCTAGTCTAAACATCTGGTTTTGTATATAATGAAATGGCATGAATTAGACCTAGGACTTTCCTAGGTCCTAGAATTCATGCATTTCTCATTACACCAAGTTACCTTTTTATCATCCAATTTATTCTACAAAGGATTTTGTTTTAATCAGCTTTTTCTTTTTTTAAATTACATCATGTATTTTATAAAACATTGTCATATAGGATTTAATCAGCAAAGCAAAACTGCAATGAATGTTTGTTTAGTCAGTTTTTTCTTTTGTTGTTGTTCTTTTTAGATACACACGATATTTTGACATATTATGCGTACATGACTCCATACATAACTTACTCTAGTTAGGATTCCAATCTTGTGGTGGTACCTAATGTGGAGTTTCACTGGTCACGTATTCATATATGAACATGAGAAATGCCCAATTCATTCTACTGTCTTTCCTATTCCCATCTCCCGTTCCCTTCATTCCCCTTTTTCTAATTTCTATTCTACCCCACCCCGGCCCAACTTATTTTGTATTAGCATCTGCATATTAGAGATAACATTTGTCCTTTGGGAATTGGCTTATTTCATTTAGTATAATATTCTCCAGATCCATCCATTTACCAGCAAAATCATAAAGCCATTCTTTTTTGTGGCTGAGTAATATTTCATTGTGTATACATATCACATTTTGTTTATCCATTCATCTGTTGAAGGGCACCTAGGTTGGTTCCTTAGCTTAGCTATTGTGAATTGAGCTGCTATAAATATTGATGTGGCTGCATCACTGCAGTATGCTGATTTTAAGTCCTTTGGGTATATACTGAGGAGTGGGATAACTGGGTCAAATTGTGGTTCCATTACAAGTTTTCTGAGGAATCTCCCATACTGCTTTTCAAAGTGGTTGCACCAATTTGCAGTCCCACCAGGAATGTATGGGTGTACCCTTTTCCTCACATCCTCGCCAACATTTAGAGACTTGTGTTCTTCATAATTTCTATTCTGACTGGAGTGAGATGGAATCTCAGTGTAGTTTTAATTTGCATTTCTCTAGTTGCTAGAGATGTTGAACATTTTTTCATGGATTTGTGACCATTAGTATTTCATCTTCTGTGGGAAGTGCCTCTTCAGTTCCTTTGCCCATTTATTGATTGGGTTATTTGGGGGTTTTTTGGGGGGGAGGTTGGTGTTAAATTTTTTGAGTTCTTTAAATTTCCTAGAGATGAATGCTTTATCTGAGGTGCAAGTGGCAAAGATTTTCTCCCATTCTATAGGCTCTCTCTTCGTATTCTTGATTGTTTCCTTTGCTGTGAAAGAGACTTTCTAGTTTGATACCATCCCATTTATTGATTCTTGATTTTACTTCTTGTGCTTTGGGAATATTGTTGAGGAAGTCAGTTCCTACGCTGTTAGTCAGCTTTTTCATTGCTGTGGCTTAAACTCCAACAAGAACAATTTAGGGCTTGGGATGTGGCTCAAGTGGTAGTGTGCTGGCCTGGCATGTGTGAGGCACTGAGTTCGATCCTCAGCACCACATAAAAATAAAATAAAGATATGGTGTCCACCTACAACTAAAAAATAAATGTTTTTTTTTTAAAAAGAACAATTTAAATGAGGGCTCATGGTTTCAGAGGTCTCAGTCCTTAGATGGCTGCCTCCATTGTTCTGGGCCAAACATCATGGGGGAAGTGAGCAGAGAGAGATGGGAGGAGAAGGAGCCACGGAGAAGATGGACCCTGCCAGGGCATGCCCCCAGTGAGCCACCTCCTCTAGTCACACCTGCCTAGAGTTAGCACCCAAGTGGTCCATTCAAACTAGGGCGGACTGGTTATCTTATAATCATTTCATCTCTGACCATTCCTTCATTAACAGGAGCTTTTGGGGGACACCTCATATCTAAACCATAACAGATCTGAAGTGACTTATTGAAAAAAACATTAAAAAGAAATCATGAAGAATGAAAGGAAAGTAACAGAGCCACATATAAAGTTATAGTACAGAAACCCACCCACAAAAAGTGGAGTGTCTTGTACACTTGCTAGAGATTGCACATTTGTCTCTGAGAAGTCTGACTGGCTGTGTGATTCACAATTTCTTTCCCATTTTTACACTTCCAATCATTCAGGGAAAACATGGTTGCTTCTATTCCTCTGATCTGAGAGAAATCATTCCTATGGTGGCAGAACCCCTGTGATCTCTATAAAATGGACCTTAAGGAAAAATTTAAACGTGAATGCTGTATGGCAGGCACAATCCCAGGGCCATGAGAGTGAGGCCAAAAGGTAAGACCAGGAGGAAGGAAGCAAATACTAGGTTTTACATTTCTGGGCTGGCCACTGCTTCTTCAAAGTGACACAGCCATTTGCTTGGCATGTGGGACTCTTTGGACAGAATTGATAGAAATATGCTTGGGGAAAACATCAGAGAGAGACATGCAGTGGGAATTTATCTGCCAGACCCCTCTGGCCCCCACTGGTTCAGTTGTGGGGAGTTACCTCCTCCACACCAAGGTGGAGCTGGGAAAATCAGACCCCAGACCTTATAGTTGCTGGAGTCGTAGGAGCCAGAGGTGTCAGTTTGAGGTGGAGGAAGCTTGGGCCACAGTGTACTGCGGAGGCAGCTGGGGGAGAATCAGCAGCCAAGAACCAGGGACACAGGTGAGGCTGAGGAAATCTGAGTTGACACGTAAAATGTGTTTACATGCTGGTTACATGAAAAGAACAGTATATAATATAAGGGAGCAAAAGATGTTCCTAAAACATTGTTCTAGAATATTTAATATGTTATATGATTGTTTTATGAGATAGAGAGCAGAATGGTTAATAGTGCTGGTTCTGGGGCTAAAACTGAATCTAAGTTGGAATCCAAACTATAACACTTACTGCTTGTGGGAACTGGGGTAAGTTATTAGCCCTCACTCCACTTTTTTTCTCACTGCGTAGGGTTAATTGTTCCTTTTCCCCTGAGTGGTAATGAATGATAGGAATTAATAGAAAGCTTTTCCTCTCCCTACTCTGAACATTTTAGGGCATAACAGTCTCAAAGCCATTAGGAAGAGCCATTCAAACTAGGCATGCGTGCTGGGAGACACAGGTGGTCCAAGTTGGGTGAGGAGGAGGGCATCCACAGGAGGGGGCAACCCAGTGTGGGTGTCAGAGCCTGAGCTGGAGGAGGGAAATGTCCAATGTCGTGGGTGGTCCAGTGTGGAATCTGGTGCTTGAGGAGGTGAGGTTGGGAGCCATGCAGTTGTGTTAGTCAGATTTTCATTGCTGTTACCAAAATACCAAACAAGAACAACTTTGAGGAGGGAAAGTTTATTTTGGCTCTCAGTTTCAGAGATTTAATCCATGGTGGGCTGACTGCATTGCTCTGTGCCAAGATAAGGCAGATCATCATGACAAGAAGGCACATACAAAAAGGCTGCATACTTCATGGCAAGGTCAGGGGAAGGAGTTGCAGGGAAGCAAAACCTTAGCATTCCTAGTGACCCACCTCCGCCTGCCATACCCCACCTGGCTGTAGTTACCACCCACTCAGTCCATTCAAACTAGGATGGACTGATCACTCTCCTAATCCAATCATTTCACCTCTGAATAGTCTTACTTTAACATAGAAGCTTTGGAGGGACACGTCATATCCAAACAGGTCAAGGGGCAGCCTCACTCCCAGAGACCAAGCAGGGTGAAGCATCCCCCAGACGGGGATCTGACATAGACTGTTGGAGCCTGAGTGGGGCAGAAAGGGTGTCCACATCAGGGTGAAGGGTGTGGCCCCTGTGGTGCTTAAGGGAAGTGAGGAGGATGCCTATGCAGAAGGATGACCTGGCTCATCCAATTGGGGTGAGGAGGGCATGCAGGAGAAGGGCAGTGGCAGGAGCACTAATCAAAGGAAAAAAAAATTAGAACCAAGAATTAGAACCAAGCATCTAAATACCAGAGAAGGGATTGCAAACATGAAAAAAGAGAAAACTAGAAAAATGATGTGATGTTGGATGGGGATTGAAGATATTGGAATTAACCCAAAGTATAGGTATAGAAAAACTTAGAGATATGGGTAAGTGTGTCTTAGTATTAATTAGAGCCATCCTAGCGGGTGTATCTGCTAGGTATCTTGTGGTTTGATGTGCATTTCCCAAAGGTCTAATGATGTTAAATATCCTTCCATGTATTTGTTGGCCATTAGTACTATATTTTCTTTGGAGAAATATCCACTCCAATCCTGCATACATGTTTATATATTCTATTTTAGAGCACTTGGATATATTCCCTAATTAAAAATTAAACTAAACATTTTAAAAAAGAAAAGTCATTTCACTTGCTGTGGTTCGCCTAGATCAGAGTTTTCAACTTCAGTACTACTTTTGGTAAAATAACTCATTATGTGAGTAGTCATGTGGATTGGAGCCTGCTTGGCAGCATCTCTGGTCTCTACCTACTAGCTATCAGTTGCAACCCCTTTCCCCCAAAGTTATGACAACCCAAAATAACAAATGTCCCATAGGGGATACAGTTGTCTACTGGAGATCAATTGTTTATAAACAAACCCCCAGACCTGGTTCACTTAGCAGGAATTGAGGCTTTGCAAGTTACTTTATTAAAAAACAAACAACTAACAAATTGTACATTTATTTTAATATAGATTGTATAGACTGATTAAAACTTCAATTGAAACTTCATGCTTTTTCCTTTTTATTAGATGAAATCAGTTCAAAATACAAATACTGGTTGATTATCATGAATTAGATCTGAAACCCTGATTAGAATTTGCATATGATTTATAAAATTAAGAGATTAATTTATTAATAAGTTGTATTTAACTTTTTAAAATTATAGATTCAAAGGGTAGTTTTGGGATCGAAGATGGCCAGCGTCTCATTGAGAGTTCTTCTGCCCAGAGGAGTCCAAGGCACCCTAAAATCTTAATATCTCAAATAATTAACAAATAATAAAACACAAACACTCAGAAATATATTTACAAATAGCAAAGCACCTGATAGATCTAATCCACAAGGATTCTCGAACTAGACAAAAAGAAAATAGCTCCCGTGGTTTATTTAAGGTGGTTTATTTATTTAGATCAAAGGCAGGAATAGGGTTTCAAGGGTTTCAAGGGTAGAGTCCTGATGTCTTGCAGTCATCAGGTTGATTGGTATCTTGGCAAGTTACACCCATCTCAGGTGCTTTGTGGGGTCTTAGGGTCTTAGGCAGGGCTTGAGAGGGAAGTTCACCTCCATTGCAGTCAGTCCCTGTGGGGAGTGCCCCAGGGAGTTCCTACTATGTGCCACATAGTCCACACACAGCCCACAGACAGCTCCATGACAGGGTAGATAATAAAAGAAACCTTTGGGGGTAAAAATGTCAGGAACCGCTCAACTGAACATTACTGACCAGCATTGTTGAATTTAAACTTGGTTCAGTTCTTTGCCATGTTTCCACAGGGTGGCAGTAGTGAGTTTTGAGTAAAATTTCAGATTGACACATGAGCACTTGAAAATTAATTGGTATAACTGAGGACTTCACTGATCTAACACACAAAACAAACCCCATGGATTTTTTCCCATAGTCTCCTACGCAGTATAACCTCCACTTTCCTCATCCCTCAAATGTATCCAATTAATCAGATTTTTAAAAATAAAACTCATGGTGCTGGGGCTGTAGCTCAGTGGTGGAGCGCCTGCCTTGCATGTGTGAGGCCCTAGGTTCGATCCTCAGCACCTCATAAAAATAAATAAAGATATAAAATAAATAAATAAATAAAATAAAACTCATTATTCTACTTCTTCATGTTACAGTTGCCAGCGGTATCTCCCACTTCTCCTCCTGCAAAACAAAATAGGGATCTGGATGCATTAGTGGGTGCTCACCAACAGTTGTTGGTTGCCATTACCAGCAGACCCACTCTTGGTCCTATTTAATCAGCTTTTCTATCACTGTAACCAAAAGATCTGACAAGAACATTTTTAGAGCAGGAAAAGTTTATTTGGGGACTCGTGCTTCCAAAGTCTCAGTTCATAGACCACTGACTCTCTGGCTCTGGGTCTGAGATGAGGCAGAACACCATAGCAAAAGGGTGTGGAGGAGGAAAGCACTCAGGACCTGGCAATCAGGAAGCAGGGATAAAATATAAACCCTAAAGTCATACCCCCAGTGACCCACCTCCTCCAGCCACCCTATGTGCATAGAGTTGATCCCTCTCAGAGCATTAATGCACTGATTAGGTTAAGGCTCTCATAACCAAATCATTTCACCTCTAAGCTTTCTTGAATTGTTGCACACATGAGCTTTTGGGGGACACTTCATATCTAAACCATAACATTGTCCCATAGATCACAAAGCCTGGCCCTGAACAATGGGCCGTGCTCTTTTCATAATTCCATGTACTTAGAAAAGATATTCTCTCTATGGAGAAATCTCTTTCCCTATTTACTTTCCCTGAAAAATTCCTCCTCATCTTACTTCCATGATACAGCTCAAATGGGCATTTTCTGTCTGAAGCTTTAGGGTCTTCTGTAGGTCATTAGTTGTTCTATTACATAGGCAACAGGCACTACACCAGCTACCATGTTTTAACTCATTAACTTCTGTGTTACTACTATTAGACGTTCCCTAGCACATAACAGAACTCCTAGAATATATTAGTGAATTTCTTAATTAATAAATAATTGAACTGATAGACTTGGACTTCATAAATTTGTAGCAGTTTGAACATTTTATACACACCAATATGAAATATATATATATATATATGATATTCCTAATGGATATTTAAAATAGCGAAACATCAAAAAACTATTTAAATGTCCAACAATCATGGTATAATATCTAAGAATATGATATAGATAGCTAAATGATGCAGCCTTTAAAAATATTACTGCTGAAACATTCCAAAGATTGAGCAAATGTCTATGCTATAATATTAAGTAAGCAATATTATATACAATAATATTATATACTATTTCAAGAATATTAAAATGCATATAAACTTGTGCACACAAAAAGTAGAGATAAAAATGTTAACAGTGGTTATATTAGTATAGCATGGCTTATAAATGATAAAGAAAAGAGATGATTAATAAAAGTTGATGACAGTATCAACATATAGCCGAAAATAGAATGAGTAAAAATAGCATATAAGAGAGCAAGTAAAATAATAAAAAGTAACCTAATTAGTAGAGTATTTTTTTCCAAGTGTGGCAGAGACCCCTGGTCACACTTGCTTTTCTTGCTGGGCCCAGCTGGACTATATTTCCCAGCTGCTACTGTAGTCCAGATAATAGAATGTGAAAAGTGATGTGTTCTCTATTAGACTTGAACCATCAAAAGCTTCCATGAATGACCCTCTGTGCCCTTTTCCCTCCTAACTTGATGCAGATGAGCAAGATGGCCTAGAACTTATGTGCTGAAGAAAGAAACTTGGTCCTTGGGTCACCATTTGGAGGAGAGCTTCGAACTGAATGGAAATACTCTTTCTGTACCTTTTATAAGTGAACAATTAATGTCTATTTGTATACAGCTATAGGGATTTTATATTACACCACAGTCTCTGATAGAATGTAAAAGAGCAAAATAAGTAAGCAACAAATGTGTAAGACCATAGCTGGATTACTACAGATATATCTGAAAATGTTCACCACCTTCAGAATTCTTATGGTAAATTCAGAGGAGTATTATATTCACAACGAAGGTATCAGTCCTCAGAGTTGTAGATAAGTACTAAATTAATGGTGCAGAAAATAAATACTACTTAAGCAATCAGAATCCCCTTGCCATAAGAAAAAAATAATAATAAACTGAGATAAAGCGGCCAATTCAATAACAAGGGGGTTGGTTAGCTAGATGAGAGATAAAATGGAAATTATCCATTTCATTTCAAATTGCTGTGAATATACATGGTTAGAGCTAGTAAAATTTCAAAAGACACAGGCTGGTGAGGTGGCACATGCCTGTAATCCCAGAGACTCTGGAGGCTAAGGCAGGAGGATTGCAAGTTCAGAGCCAGACCCAGCAACTCAGTGAGGACCTAAGCAACTTGGCAAGACCCTGTCTCAAAATAAAAAACAAAAAGGGCTTGGGGTTGTGGCTCAGTGGTTAAGGGCCCCTGGGTTCAATCCCTGGTACCAAAACAAAACTTAAAAAAAAAAAGTTTCAAAAGACACATAATAAAATACAAGATACTTAGTAAATTTATTATAGATAAAATTATAGACTTTGCTATACCATCCTGCCCCATAAAAGCAAATAATTCTATTTTCAATACTTTGTTTATTCTACTCTTTCAAGTAAAACCTATGAACACTTTGCTTCCTCTTGATTTTGGCTTTACCCTATCTGTCAGTCATGATTTTATGGGCTGTGGACACAAAATTTCCAAAAGGAAGGTATAATTTAGTAGAAAAAAATCTCAGGAAACAAAGAAATATTCAGCTATGATGTGCTGTAAGGTAATGAACTGGGCAAATGTATGGAGAGATGGAGGGGTGGAGATCAATACCAACTCATGTCAGGGAGATCTAATTTACCTAAATTTGCCACCAATTTGCCAAATGTCAAATAGACCCCAAACTGCCAATATCTAAAGCAGGTTTGGGGGCTGTTTACCACAGTGAGTTCACTCAGCCGCAAAGGTAGAGGCCAGCTCTAATTTTCACAGAGAGGATAATGAATGCCTTGTAATGGAAAGTCTACCAGCAAAGAGTGTTAGGTATCCTAATATGAAATACTCTCCAAGTTGCTATTCAGCTTAGCTGAACTGATAAATCCTTGCAGGAAAACAGCTGTAGCAAAATTTCTGTGGTGAAGTTGCCATGTAATGAAAATTTCCAAGGAGATCCAAACTTCAGCAAATGTGTGATTAGTAAATCGGTGCCCTCCAGAAGTCAGAGAAGGATTCCTGAAGAGGTGATGTTTAATCTGAGTCTACAAACAAGGGAAGACATAAAAGATGTCTTTAATGGCAATACTTGCACCACTCATGCAGTATTTTCTACATACTATCCTTTGTGGCAATACATGACTACATGTATTTGATATCTACACTCAGGTCCTAAAATGTAAGATGCATAAAGTTCAGTCCATGTTTACTGGTAAATGTTGGCAGAGTGTGGTGAGATGCACAAGGGTGGCCGCTGGATGACCTGTGCCTCTCTCTGGGTGGCTTGGCAATGAATCAGCGGGGCTTGGTGGCTCCCTCTTGCCTCTCCAAGTGTTCCAAGTGCCTGAGCAACTTAGCAATTGAACCAGTTCTGGGAAGCTGTGTCCCCAGCACTGGTATGTGGCTCTGCTGGGCACTGGGCACCCAAGTGAGAACTTTTTCCTTCACATGCAAGGCTCTTCTCCATGTAAGGCTGCTCTTCTGGAGCACAATCTCTGAAGGTATCTAGCCATGCCAAGCCCAGGAAATCATCTCTGGAATGCTATGCAGCTGCTGACCCTTCTGATGGCAGATTCCTGCCTGTGTAGACCTTCACTCAGTTGGGTGGTGTCTCAGCGAGTGTTTCACCTTGCTAATATGGGATGGATGAATAAACAAATTGAAGAAAATGAGCGGACTCAGCTCTGATCTAGACTGTTCTATAGGCATGCTATACAATAGAATTACAGGTGAGGAAACCAGTAAAGGTTTGAAACTGCAGTTTTAATGCTTAGTAATCTCTTCTAAACCGAAGCTTAATTGAAGATGCTACCTTTGTTGAGCATAACATATCCCCTGCTCTTTCTAGTCTCAATGCAGATGTTCATGATGCTCCTGGACAACGAAAACCTCATCAATGGTGAAAAAGTGTGTTGACTTTCTCTTTTTTGCCTCTATCTACAATTAATTAATTTCACTCCCTAGAAAATGGATGAATGAATTACTTTCATGGGAGGGAAGCACATGTTTGTGGTTTTATTTTGAAATAATTTCAAATTTACAGATATACTACAAGCATACCCTTCTTCCTGAACCATTGGGGAATAAATTGCCAATGGGATGCTCCCTCATGCCAAAATATTCCTTACAAAGAAGGACATTTTCCTATATAAAATCAAAATCAGGGAAACAAAATGACACAATGCTACCCTTTAATCCATGATCTTCAATCAAATTCCATGTGATCCCATCTATGTCCTTCAAAGTATCGCATCCAGGATCACAGGTTGTAGGGTCATTTTATCCCCTAGTCTCGTTCAGTTAGGAATATTTCCTTAATATTTCCTAGACTTTCATGACTTTTGACTTTTTTGCCGATTACCCACACCTGTTACATTGTTGAACTTCTCTCAGTTTGGGGTTATTTGATGTTTTCTTAAGATGAAATTCATTATGTATTTTTGGCAGGAATATTATTGAAGCAGTGCTGTGTTCTTGTGTCTTATCAGGTGGCATGTTTTGATTTGAACCTTTATTGGTGATAGAAACTCTGACCTCTTGATTAGGAAACTATCTGCCAGGTTTTTCCATTATGAAGTTATTCTTTTTTCTTTCTTTTTTTTTTTTTGGTAACAATATGTATTTTGTGAATGTTCTTGGAGGCTATGTACATATCTAATTTTTCATCAAACCTTGTCCACTACCTATTGGTATCCATTATGCTTCTTGTCTGAACCAGTCACCAGGATAATTGCCAAATTACTGCTGACATCCTGCGTGGGCCATGGAAATAGGGTTCCTCTTGGTGCAATGGGATGGCTGTGGAATAAAGTCTAAGAAAAATAGAGCAATGAAAAAACCTCAGGACAGGAAGTAGTTTTTAAAAAGTAGGGGCTAGCAGGTCACACGGATGGAGCTTCCACACTAAAAAAAGCAAAATGGAGCCGATGCTTGGTTTATTTATATTGGGGAATATCAAACGTTTGCCATGGAATGTTCTTTGCCACAAAAGGTAGAAGGTGGGCTGTTCAGTTCCCAATGGGTTATGCCCATCTCTGGAACTACTTTGAGGGATCTCCCTGGTCATGTGCCTTGGGTAATCTATTGAGTGGGAGGAGTCACAAATAGTTCCCAAGGTTAAACTTAAATCTCCCTGGCTTCCTCATAATGAGTGAAACCCTCAAGTAATTCACGGGTGGCTTCCTGCATCAAATAGTGACTTACTGACTCCATCGACACTGGTTAGTTTGTAATCCATTGTAAGAAAAAGATACAACCTTTCCCGCTTACTCATTTACTTATGTAATGTGGACTCAGGATCCTATTTTATTTAGTGACTTATGTTATGATTATTTATTTTGATGCTCATTACTTGTTTTGAAACAGGGTCTTGTTATGTTACCCAGGCTGGCCTTGAACTCCAAGGATCAAGCAATCCTCCTTCCTCCGCCTCCCAAATAGCAGACTACAGGAGTGTGCCCGTGTGGCTGGCTAATGATGCTCATCACTTCTTTTCAGGACTCATGGATCCCTATTTTATTACATGGATTTGTGATATGGTACTATTTATATTTGTGCCTCAGTTGTCCCATGCTTGGATGGGAGAGTCCTCTTTTAACTGTCTTTGGTGCTCCTTTGATATGTAATCATCACTTTCTGATCCAACAAGGTGCTTGGTATTGGGGTGTTGATGCTCGCAGGTCCTCTCACAAGACACCACTAGAGGATATGTGCATGTACATGTACATACATATGTAACCACATCTGTATTAGTTTCCTATCCCTATTGAAAATTCCACTTCAATTTCACATAACTCATTCTAATTTTCTCATCTGTGTTTCCCTTCATCTGCAATATTTTTACTTATTTGATCAATTCCCTCCACGTAACCAAGTTTCCATCATCATGACCACCCCCATCCCACTCCATTGGATAATATTCTCACTTGCTTGATGCCAACAGACTATCCCAAACCCCTACTCCCTTGACTCCTTGACTTTTCCATTCTTACTTGGCTCAGCCTCATCTTATGATATTTAGAGAGAATTGTTTTGAAAGAGAGAATGGGTGGAAGCAAGTTTTTTAATTTTTATTGTAATAGAAACTAATACAAAAGAAAAACATAGATGGAAAGAATTTTAATTTTTTCCAGACATCTTCTAATTGTTTCAGTACAACAGTCTAAGTAAATAGAAAGTTATTTTCATCAAATTTTATTATGTGATATTTTAATGTGAAAATTGGGAGGAAAAGTTCTTTCTGTTCTTTTCTAGGTTTCCTTTTTTTCTTTCCATTTCTATTCTATCTCATGGATGACTGAAGAGAGAGCAAAGAAATGATATCACAGGTTGATCTAATAAATAATGATAGAAAAATCAGTTGAGAAATGTGTGGTTTAAGGAAAACTCTCTTATTGAAAAATTACATATTTAGTATCTAAAGAGAAACTCAGGCCGGCTTCAGTGTAGTCCAGCTACTCGGGAGTCCCAGCTACTCGGGAGGCTAGGGTAGGATTGGGTAATATAGTGAGATAGTGAGACCCTTATGTAAAACAAAAGTTAGAAATTTATAACTTTGCTTATTAACTCTTAGGAAAGAACTTATTATAGGTTGAGTATGTCTCATCCAAAATGTTTGAGACGAGGAACACTTCAGATTTTGGAATATCTACAATTAAACATGTGTTGTTCACCCAAGATGGGATCCATCAAGGAGGCTAATCACATAACCCTTTGAGAGGTTGTGGGAATGTATTTGTTCTTAATTTTTTTTTTTTTGGTACCAGCTATTGAACCCAATTTGCTCAGGGCCCCCTGAAGTTGTTGAGGCTGGCTTTGAACTTTAGATCCTCCTGCCTCAGCCTCCTGAGTTGCTGGGATTACAGGCATGCACCACCGCACCTAGCTCCAGCAGTCTTAATATTAGAATAATAATAGTAGAAACAATATCTTTAGCTATATAAGCAATTAACGTGAACCATTTTGTTATAATCAAAATTATCAAGCAGAACTTCAGAATCCTGCAAAAAATTGGCCGCATGTATGATGTAGTCTCAGTCAGCCGTTGTCAGTCTTTACACACACACACACACACACACACACACACACACACACACACTTGTTCGTGCTTCAAAGACTTATAAGCAGACAGACTTGGACAGTAAGCAAGGGAGCTGACTTTAGCTCACTCCAAGGAATTCCCTGATTTCTGAACATTATAACAACATCCTGCACCATCGTCTCTCTCTTCTGTATCAGAGAAAGTTTCCACTTTTACACACATTCATTGAGAACTGAGTCTTCTTCTGCAGGTTAAGAAGGTGAAAGTGGGACATCTCTGAGCCACCTCCCCTTAGCGGGCGGATGAGGAAGGTGGTGAAGAGCCTATTTTCATTTGGACATAATGTGGAAGGAGTGAGTCTCAGCATGAAGAATTTTTCCCCACAGCCATTTGAAGCCTGTTTGCTGCTTCAATATTTCACAAATGCTCATCAACAAACCATTTGAAAATATTAACCATAACAGTGTCCAAGGTGGCATGGCCTTTTCCAGCAAGAATCTGGAATCTGTGAACATGAATGACACAGGCTAGCACCATCACACACTTGTTTTATGAATAATTTTGACTTAATATGTGAGCAAATATTGAGGTCTTAATCCATGACAAATAATAGGAATTCATATGAGATCAAAGGAGCTTATTTCTTCCTAAGACAATATATTTGTGGGGGAAAGGGGACATACTGTTCTTGCTTATTTTGTTCTGGATCATAATAAATCCACAGTAATATAAACGTGACTAATTTGGAATTTACGAGAATTCCATTGGAGCTGAATTTATCATTGTTCCCTGAAAAGAAAATCTTGCCAAGGAAGTTAGTTGTATAAACAAGAATGCAGAAGAAATCCCCAGTAACCAACAAAGAATATTTTCTAACTTTCAAAAGACATTCTCCTTATCAAATGTATGACTCCAATGTAAACAAAGGCCCACCGGTTCTAGTTAGATCACCTCATAAACTCATTGTGACCACTCTTTCTCATTCCTGGAGCAATGCTCTTGTAACTCAAGTTTGTTATCTTATTTGTCAAAACAAAATGACATTTGTTTTCATAGTAATGTTTTTAATCCATGAAAACAATACATGGGTAACTCAAAGAACTTAGCAAAGCCAAGAAAACACACAGGAAGAAAAACATCCCAAATCCGCATTTGATGATAAAAGCTATCAACATTTTGAATGATTTCCCTTACAGCATTATTTTCAATATGTTTTAACCATACAAGTTATCAGATGTTACTGAAGCTTTTTGGACTATTTTCACTTTGCAATATTTCCGTGGGACAACACAAGCTTTTCTACCTCCATATTTTAATAGCTGCACAAAGCTCAGGCCCACATTGTTGCATCATTTGGGGTCATCCCTTTTTTGGGCATTCAGGTTGGTCTTGACTTTTTGTAATTGCAACAGGGTTATGAATACCTTGTACATGCCTATTCCTGTGTCTCTTTGATTGTTCTCTTAGGCTAAAGTCTTTAAAAAGAAATTTAATCATAGCATATGTTCAAATAAGGACCTAGAAACCAGTGTTTTGTTAGAGCTCCCAGGTGCTATCTTTGTGCTTCTGAGAAATACTATCCCAGACTATGATTTGACCTTTGATTTTGTTTAATAGTGTCTCTGCCAGGCAGCAAATATTAATGCTTCTGATGCACAGGGTATTTATCTTTGTAGTTCTTGCTTTTTATTTTTTATACCTGATGTCATTAAAAAATTTCCCTATGTATTCTACCACCTCTTTTGTGGATAAAATCTTAGTGTTGGGATGCAGATTTTTCTTTGACAGATTATAAACATCTTTTTTTCCAACTTGTTATTACAGAACCCAAAAGAATAATTTTAGTGAAAGTTGTATAAGACATATTTTTACAATGTGTCTGTCATACAGGTGAAAAGACACTTTCGACTCATTTACTGCGTTCCAGTGTTAGAGCTTCATTTTCATTGACATTAATAACATTTGAAAGGCTATGGTTTTGTTGATACACTATAATTCAGCATCAGCAAGAGTGATTAATAATATGTGCTGTTCCAATAGAAATATTTTAACTATCATTGACTAAATTGGGAGAGAAGGGCTACTGATAAAACTACTTTGGAAGTTAAGTTGGGCGTAAGCAAAGCGATTAATTATCCCTGGGTCCAACTCAGAGATTTATAAAATCATGAGATGCTGGATCTGGAGAAGCCTCATTTGAGGCAGCACGCGATTGACTTGCTGAGTGGACACCTGTGCTGGCCTTTCTTTGGGACCAATTCCTCTCTTCAGTGTTACCGGGATGTTGCTTCATAGTCTTTCCTTCCATGCAGTCCTGTGACATAAAGCTTCCTTACGTTCTGTGTTTGCCCACATTTCTTTGTTGCCTCTTCTATTTGTCAAGACTTTTGGTTGCCTGCAACTGACATCTAAGTCCAACTAGTTTGAGCCTAAAACTCCTTAGTTTTTATTTTCATTTTTATGGCAGCAGTATACAGGCAGGCAAGGAAACTATTGTTTGAGATCATTCACTAGTAGTTGAAAGGAATTTGGAAGCAAGTCAAGAAAGAATAAAATATGGTTTGTAAGACAAAAGTAAAGTTGTTTGCTTTATTAAATGTTATTTTACTGCATGCAGAGTACTTTTGGCCTTCCTATCAAACTTAAATACTTTTCTTGCAGAAGGATTCACAATAACATAAAGCTCTCAGTCTCTGCACTGTGGGTTTTTTTTATTATTGTGGTAAAATATACAAAAAATGATATTTATCATTTAAGTTCAGTGTTGGTGAGTAGATTCACATTATCATGCAACATCACTACTAACCATCTCCAGAACTCTGCAACTATTGATACTTTGGATTGCCTAACTCTTTGTTAGGGTAGGGGTGGGCTCTATCCTGTGTTTGTAGGAATTTAGCAGCAGCCCTGGGTCTGGCCACGGCATTAGAATTCAATAGCATCCTCAACTTCTTCCCTGTGTCCTGACAATTGTAATGTCTCTAGAAGTTACCAAATGTTGTCTGGAAGACAGTCACCTGTAGTTGAGAAAACACTGATTGAAAGGGGAAGAATTTTCAGATCAACTTAACAATTTGTCCCTATGGGTCAAATTCAAATTTTATTTTTTAAGTGGTTTTATTTTGAGACACTTTTCTTTCACTTCTCACAATGGATAGACATATGCTGCAGCCAATTATCATCAATGCAGCAAACCTACTAGTCACTGACTTTTTGAAGGAGCGTAATTTGTTATCTCTGGCTACTGAATATTCTTCATGTCACTAACCTTGAGGGTGTATAGTGTGACATTAAAGCACAGATGGCTCTTCAGGGAAATGCATTTCCTGCTGTTGTCAGTCACCATGGGCTTCTCTTTGAAAATTGAATATTTCCCTGAAAATGTTAGCTAGTATGATGCTTTGACTTCAGGTTTTAGTATGTTTTACTACAAATATCCAGGGACAGATTCTTCAACTGAATACATCTCAGAGATACATTATTCAATTGATCCAAATTTTCACTGTAAATTGTGTTTTACTTTGAATAAATAAGCTAGAAAAAATTGCATTCTGAGCATTCATTAATTGGAGACGCACAACTAAGTATAACATGGCTATGTATCAGATCAGTTGAGCTTTCAGTAGTGAACAAACAGAGCATTTAATAGCCAGAATAGTAATAATGTAATTACTAAGATTGACATTGCTTCAGAATAGCTGACTAATCAGAAATAGTCTAGATTGGGAATGACTGATTACATGCCTAACTTTGTGTATTGCTGAAAATTTATTGGAAGTGTAAGGTTAAGTAGTTTATTTTTGTCTTTATCATAATTAGTACTTTTTTATGCAATGATATCAACTGACTTGCTGAAAAAATAGTGATTCTTTGTTATTCTTATAATCTTCTATTCAGAATTATTTTATCTCATCTTGATCTATATAAGCTGCACTTACAGAGAACAAGATAATATAGATAAATACTTGAAGGATATATTAACCACATACCAGGAAACATGAAATTTCACCAAACTAAATGTGATTCTGAAACCACAATTCTATACAGCAGCTAAAACAAGGGTCCCTCAGAAGTATTTTCAGGTTAAGGCACTAGACAACACTTTTTCCATGCATTAAGTAAGGAACTTACTTAAGGAACTATAGAAATGAGGCATCGAATGTTATTCCCAATGGTCCAAATAACTGATATTTATCCTTAGGTGTGGAGAACCAGTTAATACAGGAAAATCAAGAATTATTTCATACCAAATTTTAGTTCTATTATATTTAGTAATTCCCAGGCTGTATTATTATTTATGGTTGCTGCGATTCTGAAGACAAAAAATGTTAAAATATTAAGCTTGGTACCATTGCTGTTTGGTCAAGTCAATTCAGCTTTGGGAAATTTCATGTTCCCTGGTATGCAGTTAATATAGCCTTCAAATGTTTATTTACATTGTCTTGTTCATGGTAACTACCATATATGTAGGTCAAGATGAGATAAAATAATAATTCTGACCTCTCCAGGCCTTACTTTTACATTTGTCTGATGAAGGGATTAAAATAAAAATCTTGGAAACCTTCTAGCTTTAATATTATTTTCTAATAGTGTAGATTAATAACTAGAAGAATGAAGATTAAAGTAAAGAATATCCCTTGATTTATAACTATGCTTTAAATTACACAGTTTATATAAGTAGTCCTAAAATAAAGGACAGGCTAGCTTTTTGGTATAAGTAACCTTTTTTTTGTAGATAAAACTACATATATATTTTCATATATATTGAGGAGGTTAGATAGCAAAATGTAATTATTTTAAAAACTATATTCTGTACAAGATTAGCAGTTACATGAACACTCATATTCAAAGTATAGTAGAGCAACTAGAAATGTGATAAATTAAGACAGACAACAAAAAATTGATTCTGCTTTCTGTTCAATTATATAACAGGTTAGATTGTATCATTGGCCATACAGAAGATAAAATATTGGTACAAAATATTTATAATTCATTTATTCATAATTATTTAGATTTAATAAAAAGTTTTCATCTCCTTCAAGGTAACTATTATTTTGGGAGGAAATTCTAAACTGATCTTGGATTTATATATTTATAATATTTATCATAAGCATCATGATTGTCATTTATTAAACACATCTATACTGACATTTACATACATTATCTCATTTAATTCTACAGCAATTCTGTGAAGTAGGTATTATTAGCTAGAATTGCAAGTAACTTGCTTAAAGCCCCAGAGAAATAAGCCACAGAGCCAGGATCTATCTGCCTTCAAAATTTATTCCTTAGATCTTGTAACATAAACTATAGGAACTTCAGGACAAAACAAACACCATCACCACCAAAAAAACCCCCTTGATTTTAAATTTTAGTGTAGTTAATAGCCTCAGTGAAACAAGAAAAATCCTCTGTTGCAGCTTGAGTGGGAATTATCCTGAGATATGTAATTGTCAACTTCATTCCCCATACTGGTGGCCCTCTCTATATAGTTGATACTAATCAGATTCATCTGTCTCTGAATTGGTTTTGGGGGAGTGGTCAAAAGTAAGATTGAACTCTTCAATTAGGATGTCTGCTATATTGTATTTCATTCTCTGTCTGTAGGCAGACAGAGGTCCCACAGAAGGCTCTTGTGAGTTTAAAATAGGGGAAGACTTTCTTAGCTCCCTTGAATGGTAGTCCTTCACAGCCATGCTCAAAGAATGGGCATTTTCCCACGGTCCCCTGCTGATTCTGAATGAACAGATTCTCAACCTCCTGCTGACTTGTGAATATATTTTTTATTCCCATCTTTGCTCTTTACTGACAGCCTTCATAAAAACGTGCTCAGAAGACAAATGGCATGGCAGAACCTCTGACAACTCATTAAGGAAGGATACAGTAGGTTTCTGCCAAAGCGCTGCCATCCTAATGTGACATGATAGCAGAAGGAAAAGACGCTGAGAACTGTTGCCTTCTGTCAAAAGCAGCATGATGTCTCTGTGCACTGTCTTGAGGAGTTTGGTAGAGATGGCAACGTATTGATTATCTACAGCATATTGCTTTACGCCATGCTGTCCCCTCTGCATGGAATCCTTTCTCTCCCTACTCATGCAGAGCCAGCCCAAGCTAGCAGAATAGGTGTGGGTTACTGATTGTTACGAAACTACTATGTTGTCACTGTATGAGCTTTGACTTGATGGGGACCTGAGCCACAAAGAGCATGGCAATTATGAGCATGGAAACTATTGCCAAGTCCCAGCTCTGCCAATTATTTGTGTAAACTTTCAAGTTTCTCATTACATAAAATAAGGATCATAATGATACCTCTATCACGGAAGTCGATTTCTGCAAATGTTTTCAGATTGTTTTTTTCTCATTATAGGCCTACTTAGGATTTCTGCTGTTTATTCTTCTGATAGTTATAATTTATATTTTCCTCAAAATCAAGCATATCTCATTTTTATTGATTTTCATAAAGTAAAAAGTATTCAATTTGTTTATATATATATATGTGTATATGGCTATATTCTACTTCAAATTTGCATATGCATGTATTTTCTTGACTATTTTCTTCTTTCTAAACTATATCAAAATGTTCCCAGTGGCTCTATCTGGGTGATAAGATTATGAGCTATTTTCGTGTATTTCCCACATGTTCAGAAGTCAGTGTCTGTAACTTATGTATTCACAAAATATACTTGAAGCCAGGAACAGTTCAAAGGTCAAGGAGCATGGTCAGATTAGAACCAGAAAAACATATGCTGGTGAGGCCAGTTTTTACTCATGAAGTAAGAATCATAAAACCAGCATGTTTCCTTTAGTTCTCATCTGTTATAAAGAAATGGAGCCAGGTGCAGTGGCACATGCCTGTAATCCCAGCAACTTAGGAGGCTGAGGCAGGAGGAATTTGAGACCATCTTCAGCAACTTAGGCCATGAGCAGTTTAGCAAGATCCTGTCTCAAAATTTAAAAAAAAAGGGGGGGGAAGGGCTGGGGATGTGGCTCAGTGGTAAAGCACCCCTGGATTAAATCATATTTGGTTCCAAAGGCGGCAAGGGAGGTGTGGGGGGGGAGGGAGGGAGAGAGAGAGAGAGAGAGAGAGAGAGAGAGAGAGAGGGAGAGAGAGACTGAGCCACTAACCCATTTCTCTTGTTCACTTGCTCTGGTTCTCATCTTACATAAAAGTGAGGGTTCTTCTAAAAAGAGTAAATAAAAATAAAAGTGAGAGATGGTAGAATTGGAAGAAAGCACTAAGAATCATTACTATCTTATGTGGTAAGTTGGGTTTTTTGGACACACAGCATATAGTTGGTAATAAAAGGCAAACTTTTAGAGTAATAAAGGATAACTTACTGATCTGTGATGATAACACATATAGCAATAAGTGAAATATTTAAATGCATAATTGGAAGGTGGATGATTCTATAGTAGGATTATGAAAGGATTTTTAAAACTATTTTTTCCACAGTTGGAATCAAACGTAGGGTCTTGCACATGCTAGGCAGGTGCTGTACCAATGAGCTTTACTGTTTCCCAAACTATTTTTTTTTAAATATGGTAGAAGACTCCCTGTTACTACTAATATCAAATTAGAGATATGCAATCCAATTTGATTCAAAAAAGAATTTAATTGCCTACTTTAAATATTTTGTTAGAACACAAATAAAAATGCTTCAATTACCTGATTATGAACCTAAGCTACTTTCAACAGGACTTTCTATGACTAGGTTTTAATGATTAGAAAACTAGTGTACTGGATTCTAAATTGCTCTAGGATGGGAAAAGCATTTGGTCAACTTTAAACTTGAAGTGATTTGGCCAGAAACGACCACATTGCAAGTAGAATAATTCCTAGCAGGACATAGGTGTATTACAGCAAACTCTTTTCCTTATTTCACTGTTGTTAGAAAGCCTTAGAACACTGTGTGGTTTGTGTCCTCATAAGGACAACATGCTGGGCCCTTGGCTCACTGTGCCTTATTTTCTTCTAAGGAGACAGCACAAGCTTTGATTCAATATAACTTGCTTTGTTATATGATCATCTTCCCTCCTACTTGATGATTGTAGTGAAACATTTTAATTCCTTACGTCTCATCTTGGGTGTGTTCTACAATCATTTTTTATGGTTCCCATGAGGTTCCATTTCACATGAGAGATGCCACTCTGATGTGAATCTATACCAACATGACTTCAGCAGTGTACAGATGTGGTTGCTGTTTCCAACCCCTCCCTCTCAGTTACTGATTTACTCAATATCATAGGATAAAATTGTGGTGTTTTCATACATTATTCTCTTACATCATATAGAACACAAAAGTAACCCTAGCTTTTATAATTGTCATAAATTTGCTTTCCCAGAAATTTTCTATCTTCATTAAAATCTAAACTCCTGTTTAATGTCCTTTCATGTAACCTGAAGGACTCCCCTCACACAGGGCACATCTAGTGGGGACCAACTCCCTCAGCTCTTGTCACATGCTATGGCTTGAATGTGTGAATCCCTCCAAAATTCCTGTTGACAGTTCAGCCTCAATATAATATATTGAGAGCTGGTTAGGCCAGGAACCCCCAACCCCAGGGATGGGAATGTGCACATTAAGAGAACTTCTCCAGCATGTGCAAGGACCTGGTCCAGTTCCCAGCACACCCCCCCCCCCACATACACACACACACGTCCATTTGTCAAGGTGGGCGCTGTGTTTTAATTAGCTTTCTTTTGTCTCTGTGAGCAAAACACCCAACAAGAACAAGTGAGGCATTCTTCAAACTCCCGGATCCCACTTGGAGAAAAAGCTTCTCTGGGACTAATAGTTCCAGAGGTCTCAGTTCATAGATAGCTGACTCTACTGCTCTGCCCAAGGTAAGGCAGTCAGTCCATCATGGGGCAAGGGCCCAGGGGAGGAAAACTGTTCAGTTCAGGGCAGCAAAGAAGCAGAAACCTTGAGTGTAGCTATGATGAGGTCTTTCAAAGCCACAAAGATATTACGGATTTTCAGACTTGAAATGAGAAGACTGCTGAAGTATCCTGCAAATTTTAATTCCTAAACAAGTAAATATGGGTCACCATAATGTACTAAAGGAAAAAATCTTCCAGAGTTTTTTCTTCTTGTCATGAAAGTGGAAAAGTTCTTGGAAGCCCCAAAGTGAGATGACCACTGGGAGTCATGCCCAGGGTTGACTGGGTCATTTCGTGCTTTGAGCTCAGAAGGAGCCATTGTGAGGGAATTTCAAACAGTAGTTATTTAAGAGGGTAGCTGCAGCTGGGTCTGTTGTACAGGAAGCTATTGGTGGTGACCTGTCAGACTCCCAGATAGTTAGTGCATTTGGTGGTGGTTGGTGGCTGGTGGTTGTGGTCTTTGGATATTGGTTTTTGATTTGGGTTTTTAAAATATATTTTTTTGCTTTTGCTTTTTGGGTTTTTTTGGTTTTGGTTTATTATTATTTTAGCTAGCATCCTCATTCCAGCTTAAGATTCATAGAGAGCGTAGTCAGAGCAGTGTAGTGCCTTAGGGGGTGAGGCTCCTGCTATGAGCCCACCTCACGGACCATTATATGGTCCTGCAGGACATTGAGGAGGGAGGCTTTGCCCAGGTGATAGAGGTTGTGGTTGAAGGTTTTGGCAAAAGAGGTCTGGAACTTCCCCTTTCTTTCTGAACTGGTGATGATGGCAGCCTTGGACCACCGGAACGTGATCCAGCTCTTCTAGGTCATTGAGACCATGGAATATATCTACCTTATCATGGAACATGCAGAGGGGGGACAGCTATGGGACCTCATCCCGGAACCTGATGTCATGCGGAAGGAGGAGCCCACAGACTGTTCAGGTGGATCGTGCATGTGGTGCAGTACTGCCACAAGATGGATATCATGCACCTTGATTTGAAGCCAGAGAACGTGGTGGTGGATGCCAGCAGCAACGTCAAACTCATCGACTTTGGCCTGAGCACCAGATTCACAGCTGGGAAGAAGCTGAACAGGTTCTGGGGTACTCTCCTCTAAGTTGCCTCTAAAGTTGTCCATTGGAAGGAATTCAATGCCTCCCCTCAACCCCCAGACATCTGGAGCCTGGACGTCATTCTCTATTTTATGCTCACAGGGAGATGCCCATTTGTGGCAACCAGCAATAAGCAGCTGAAGAAGCTGATCACGCAGGGAATGTATGACATTCCCCCACATGTTTCTGAGGGAGCACAGAGCCTCATCAATGAGATCCTGACGGTGAACCCCACACAGAGGCCCACCTTAGAGCAGATAATGGAGTACCCATGGCTGAGCCAGGGAGAGGAAGCTTCACACCCAGTCCTTCGAGTGAGGCTCTCTTCTAACTCCCGGATCCCACAATTTTGAAAATCATGGTGGACATGGGTTACCATCCCTATAGTACCTGAGTGTCCGTACCACGTCGAAGATTCAAGGATGAAACGATGGCCACATACCTCATACTGGAGCACCAGAGAACCCAGGGGGCAGGCTTTGAGTTCCAGTTTTGAAGCCTGTGCATCACCTGGGCCCAGCAGATCCTCCCTGGCTCTGCCCTGGAAGTATTCTAGTGAGCCTGCTCTTCCCTTGCCCCTCGAGAAGCTGCAGCATGAGGCAGCCAAGCAGTCCTTGCAGAAGGCTGCTGGAATTGCCAGCATGCCTGTTATTCCTCTCAGCTTCCTCAACAGGGACACACGCCTTCCCAGCCTAACCTCCCTGCATAATCCTGAGCCCAGGAGAGCTCATCTTCCTAAGGTACCTCCACAGGGCAATCCCACCACAGAAGCAGGGGTTGGAAGAGACTGAGGAGGAGCATCACCAAATGCCTGCAAAAACTCTGCTGTATACCATGCTTCCTTCGGCCAGTGTCCAGGAACAGAGAGGCTCCAATGGAAATGCCATGCCCACATTGACAGAACTGACAGCCAGCTGGAAGACCCTGAGCTTTGTGTATGATGACATCATGGTGCAGTAGTGAGGTGTGCTGACTGGCTCAAGCTTCTTTGCACAGAATCCAGGCAGGAGCACATCTGCATCCACGAGGAGTCTCCTCAGCCCCCACCTGCAAAACACATCATAGAGACATTCCCTAGAACACTCCCATGCCCTCAACCCCTGACCCTGCCCATCCTGCTCTTTCTTCCATGCTTTGTAGGAAATTTATTCTTAATTTATTTTTTCCACAAATTGTATAATAAAATTGAAGTTTCAAAGATTTTTAAAAGGCAGTCTTTTTTCTTTTCGGAAATTGGCACCAGGGCAAGGGCTGGAGCCCAGCAGCCTAGACCACTGTGCCTCCCTCTACTGCTCACTGTATGTACTTGCTCACCTTAAGCCAGTGTAGATGGGGACACACTTGCCTTAAGCCAATGTAGATGGGGACTTGCTTCCCTTGGCGTAGTATAGACAGAAACTCTCCCCTTGAGCCAGTGTATATTTGATATACTTTGAGTTGGTCGCTTTGGCAGGAAGGAATCCTTTTCAGTCTTCAGGCCCTCCCTGGAGAGTGTGGGGAGGGTGGGTTGCAGCTGTTGGAGAATACACATCTCTGGCAAGGCACTGGAGAATCCAGAGTGTTCTATGGCTTCATCTCCATAATTCCATGTTCAGGGAAGCAAGAGCTAGGCCAGTGGGAAGGGACAGGCCTGCATGCAGCTGTGGCTGGGCACTTCACCACATGCCATGCAGCTTCCCCACCCAACAGCTCCTCCTGGTGGCAGCTGAAGTTCATGGAGAGTGAACAAATGGGATTTGGGGAGCAGAGATGTGCAATCTCAAGGATGATACTTACATAAAAGCATAGTGCACTCATGCAGAATTGCTCTTATCTCTGGGCTCTCTTGACACTGAATTTTGTAAATTGAAGTGCACACAAAAAGTAAGAAATGCTCAAAGTTATAGGAGGCTTCATGCACCTTCCATGCCTGGCGTCTCTGTAGCTCTCGACTCCCAGAGCTGCTCTGGCATCTTCTTCCTGCCCTCCCTTTAGTGGGAAGAAATTGATGCCTTAAAAAAAAAAATTGCCATGTGTCATTTTAATAGTTTGCCTTTTTTACCTTGAACCAAGAAAAGTTTTAAAGTAAAGATACTTTATCAGGTTGTTTTAACCATATGTGTTATTTGTGTCCAGATATATATATATATATATGTATCATGTTCTTAAAACATAGACTTTCTCCAATAAACTTTATCCCCCAAATTTCTCTCAATATGTAAAATATACCTCTAAGAATTTTAGTTTTTGTCACATTTTGATACTGATTTGGGATGGAAGCATTTTAAATAACTCCAAGTTTGAAAGTTCAAATTTTTAGAACTTTAGTCTTATAGGAACATGGCTCCATTAACAAATTTTTGTCCATAGCAAAATGTTTCCAAGGATCTCTTGAAGAGCTGGTAAGAAGGCAGCCCCTATTGTGGGCCATGTGCTATTTCAGTTCAAAATGCTATGTGCTTATCAAGCCCATGGTCATACAAATGGCAATTAAACTCTAAAAATGGTAAAAGGTTTGATTTATTGATAATTCCTTGTTAACACTAAAGACTCTGGAAGCCAGGATGTCTGGGCTACAATTTTTGCTTTTTCCTCCTGTGCCTCATTTTCACAATGTGAAATGTGGGCAGTAGTAGGTCCCTCAGAGTGGACTAAAGGTTCAACTTAAGTTATAAATTGGATATTGATATTGCTCAGACCTATGTTGTCACCATCCCACAAATGTTCATGCATAATTTAATGATTATACCAATCTCAAAGAAAAGCCTGGTTTTAGGAAAGCATTGAAATGAACTAAGGCTACCTTTATGTTATGTGATAGGAAAAGGAATTTCCTTCCTGACCTGTCCCAAGTCCTAAACATATCAATTTTAATCTGATCAGAATCTCTAGAGAGTTAAGATGATATGAAATATTTTAATCACAAATGGGAATTCTTCAAAGGTATTTGTGGAATGAATATAAAGTTGTACAAAAGATGTCTAAGTCCTGCAAAATCAGACTGAAATATTTTGATGATATCAGGAGGAGAAATGGAAAGAAGGGTGTGTTCAGGATGCAAATATAGAAAAACAAATAGAACAAAGGTTCAATTGCAGCTTGGATGGGTCTTGGGGTGTCAATATACCTAGTTGTCTGTGGCCCTGGCCTCCATGTAGAGCCTTTCACTGAGAAACTAATGTGACTCCATTTTTGAGAAACCAGCTTCTATCTCAGAGCAAAGCCAAGGAAGGGAGCGTGATCCTGGTCCTTGGAAAAACCCACAGAGCACTCCTAAGCACATACCCACCCTGCTGAGTTGTTTGTCTGTAAATAACAGGAGAGGTCTGAGGTGCCAGGTGTCCCTGACTCAGTTAGGCTAGGTGAGGACCCATAGCAACCTCCCTAGAAACCTTCAATTAGCGTTAGACAGGGAAAATACCTGGAATGGCAGATGACCCCCCAGTAGTTTATGGTAGTTGATAACATGTTGGGAAACCATGTAGTTTAGCACATACATCCCTTGTGGCCTAAACCAATCAGTTCAAAGGAATCCCCCTCTTGTACTAACCAATCACCCCTACCCAAATTTTTCCCGCCATTGAATGTGCTAATCAATGTTAGGAGTTGTTGTTTGATTTTCCTGTGGTATGGAATGATTTGCTGTGTGATGTTGTGATGCATAGAGTATCCCCCAAAACCTATAAAATCTCACTGAACAAAGGACTGGGACTCACTCACTGGGACCGCTGCATCGGGAACAGTTGTTGAGTCCAGGCTGGAGCTTGCAATAAAGACTCTTGTGTGATTGCATCAGATTTGGCTCCTGGAGGTCTACTGGGGTCCCACAAATCTAGCATAACACCACATTCATGGGCAGCCTGGGAACACCTCAGTGGCTCAGCATCCTTCTACCTTGCACATGTGACTGGGAGTGAGGAGCAGATGAAGCTCCTTGCTCCTGTGACATCATCATCTTCTACATGCCCCCATCAAGGTGTGAGGTTTATATCGCCTGCATGGAAACCTGGATAGACAGGTAACTACTTCAAACAATAAAATATGATGGAGGCTATACTATGTGACCACCAAGGCTGAGTCATAACACACAGTGAGGCTTCTGCCTTGCCCACTGGAGCGCTTGCACTGAGCCGCAAGCTGTCATATTATATGGTCAACTACCCTGAGCCTGCCACATTTTCGGGAAGCACAGGACTCATATGTGCACTCTGACAGTCCTGCTGAACTCAATGTGCAAGACATTTCAGCCCAGGTGTCAGACATGTGAATGGAGACTCTCAACAATTCCAGTCCCAGCCACCAAGTCCCCCTCATGTCTTTGAGTCTTCCAAGATGAGACACCAGAGAACATGAAGCAGAAGCAAGCCATCCCCCCATACCTGGTCCTAATTTCTGACCCAACAGAGCCTTGTAACATAATTCAATGGATATTTTTCACTACTACCTTTGGAGGCAGTCTGTTAGTCAGTAATAGTATCCAAAACAGATTTTGATGACAGTGGAAGCCCCTCCCACTCACATAGTGGAATAGCTAATGTTTGAGGAAAAAGCATATATGTTTATTCCAACTTAAGCCAAATAATGTTTTTTTGTTTTTTAAGAATTAAGGTTTAGCTTTGTAACATAAGGCAGCAGGTTTTTTGCAGAATGCATTTGCAGTTTAGTTCTCTGTACAAACAAAACACATGTGAAACATTGTGTATATTTTTTTCTATCATGAGTAAAACAGTATTCTACATACAGTATTAAAATGAGTTAAATGAGTGGAAGTCACAAATGTTTCAGTATATGAAAATAAGGTATTTTTTATGCTGTAAAACAGCAGAAGTATATAGTTACATTTATTCTATGTATCAGGCACTTCTCTAGACACCTTACCTCCTCCCATCCAGCTCACCAGCCAGCCTGACAACCACCTGAGACAGTGGCAAAAGAAAGATAGCTGATTGTCAAAGAAAAGGAAATAAGTAGATAGCACTTCCACAGCCACTGGTTGCTAACACCTCTGGGGCAGAGGAGGGATCCCACTTTTCAACACAAGTGATTGAATTTTTGGTCATGTGGGCATGATCAGAAAACTTACAGGGGCTGGGGATGTGGCTCAAGCGGTAGCGCGCTCGCCTGGCATGCGTGCGGCCCGGGTTCGATCCTCAGCACCACATACCAACAAAGATGTTGTGTCCGCCGAGAGCTAAAAAAAATAAATATTAAAAATTCTTTCTCTCTATCTCTCTCTCTCCTCTCTCACTCTCTCTTTAAAAAAAAAAAAAAAAAAAGAAAGCAAACTTACAATCTATAAGGAGAACGACACTCCCACTCCCGTGGGCACAAATACGCTCTGTGTTCCCTCCTCTTTGGAGATATCTCTCTCTCTCTCTCTCTCTCTCTCTCTCTCTCTCTCTCTCTCTCTCTGTCTGTCTCTACCTCCCTCCTGTCTCTTAAATAAAGTTTACTTTCTTTTTTAACTCTTGCCTCAGTATCTCAGGTGATTAATCTGCCATACAGGCGGAATAAGACCTGATCTTTTTCTTTTTTATTGTTTTAGTTGCAGATGAACACAATATCTTTTATTTTTATTTATTTTTATGTGGTGCTGAGGATCAGACCCAGGGCCTCAGGCAAGTGAGGCAAACACTTTATTACTGAGCTACAACCCATGCCCCAAGGACCTGATCTTGATTTTCAAGACAGATATCAGTTTCAGGTTTGCCCAGGATTGCCACCATAGTTAGCTCTTCAGCACCTCACATCTTTCTGAGGTGTACCTTTATGTCTCTTTCTTTCTGGAGGACTATGATGGGCACCCATCCATAATTAACTGCAGTTAGGGATTCTACAAGACTTGGTTGACAGGCTTTATGGTCTCAGTAGCTCCTAATCACCTCTCCTGTGGGTCAAGTATGTTGAGTTTTGCCAAAGCCATTTTTTCACTGTCCTATCCAGGTTCCAAGTGAAGCCAGATTTACAGATAGGTAGTTAGTGTAGTTAGGTAAATCGGGTCTAATATCCAGTAAAATCAAGAATGAAGGCCACATGGAGAATGGAGTCCAGGAAAAGGGGAATTGAAAATGTCTCCAAGGCCCCAAGCTCATCCCAAGGAAATGTTAAATGAAGCAGCTCCCAGCAAACGTGGAGATGCTAATCCAAAAGTCCTCTCTGCCTAGATTACTCCTACAGCCCACCTGACTCCCACCCTTTGGGCCTTCCCACCTACATCCCATCACTGCAATTTAACAGAGAACAAAGGACAGGAATGCGGGAAAGCTGAAAGAAGACCTTAGCTATAAAAAAGGGAAGACCTTGCCCTTCCACAGATTCCACCTCTTGGGTCCCCTTCTTCCTCCAGGGAGAAGTCTTTTTTTTTTTTTTAATTTTTTTACATGTTGATGGACCTTTATTTTATTCATTTATTTATATGTGGTGCTGAGGATCCAATCCAGTGCCTCACACATGTGCTCTACCACTGAGCCACAACCCCAGCCCAGGGAGAAGTCTTTTCTGCTGTCCTTTAATAAAGCTTCTACTTTCCACTCTAAACTTGCCTCCGCGTGCTTCTCTGGTGTTATACTTCAGCATTGGGGAAGCAAGGACTCGTCACCAGTAAACAGCAGTAACATAAGCATGTCTGACATCAGTAGACAGCATCCCTAATCCCAGTTTGCCTTGAGATACACAGAGAGACTATGAACAAAGGGTTGAAGCAACTCTTAAGATTCTGGCGGTGGCGAATGGTGAATCTCAAAAGTTTCTCCCCTGATCTTCTCTCCCAACAGCTCTCATAGAGTGTCTTACAGTGATCCAAGCACTGCTGAGCCCCAGTGACATACACTCCACAAGAGCCTAATTGCACTCTACTGGTACTCTCTTTCCAAACACTCCCACTCCCTCCCCATCAGACAATTCCCTCCCCTATGTAGCCAATCATACTCTACATTGAGAGAGCGATATTTTACATGGAATGGTTCATAAGGAAATGCCTAGCTTCCCAATGTTCCCATATTAAGCCCTTACAAGTCTGTACAGATTCTCCCCATTGTTTTTGTCCTCCATGAGTTTCTTTGCTGCAAAAAGGGAGGCATTTTCAGTTCACTCCTCTGAGAAAAGGAGGTTAAGCCGCTAACAACCACTAGATGTCCTCTTTATCCTCTCAAGTTTCCTTTAGCCCATAGAGCAGAGTAATATACTCCACCACCACCACCACCAGGTGGGTCATCATATTTGGAAGTCTATAGTGGCAGGAGGAGATAAGTCATCTGCCTCCAAGTCTGAATCCTCCAGGGTCTTTGTCATGCAGCAAACAGCTATCTTGCTCATTCTTTCCAGTGAGGCAGCACTAAACATGGCAGAACCAGGTAGTGAGAGACAGCTTTGCTGGTTGTCTTCCTAGACTCCCTAACATAATGCACTCATATTGGAGCTTCATTCTCAACAGTTATGCCAGGATCACCACTAGCTTGAATACTGAAAAACTGGGATAAGTCTGGCCCATAGGCACTCAAAAAAGTGTCTCACTTTCTTCTGCTGTCAGGCATAGGAAATGACCTAATCACAGTTGAAAAAAAAAGGATGTATGATGATTTTCTACCTCTAAACCTGGCCTCATAATCAAGTGCAGAAATGGAAAATAGTATCCAGAAGAAACATAAACCATAAAAACCACAACTTAAGAGGCTGATTTCAAAAAAGGAAAAAAAAAATGGTTAAAATGCCCTATGCATGAGGTGTTTCCTCTTAAGCTGAAAACAGTAGCTTTTCCTTACTTCTTATTTCCCGATTTTCAAGACAAGTTTCAATGTGAGCTGCTTCCCTCTGCCACACTCCTTTGCCATTATGTTCAGCCTTACCTCAAGACCCAAATAATGGAGCCAACTATCTATAGACTGAGACCTCTGAAAATGTGAGCCCCTAAATAAGCTTTTCCACCTCTAAAATTGTCCCTTTCAGATCTGTTAGTCACAGGGACAAAAAAGCTGACTAAAACAAAAATTGGTACTGAAGAGTGGGATGGTTGTTGTGACTAACCTGACCATGTGGTCTAGCAGCTTTTAGAAAATTTTGGAATTGTGGGTAGAATTTTGGATAATTTGCCAATGAAAGCTGTGAAAGCTTTAGATTATTATAAATGGAGCTTAATGGGTATTTCTGATGGGAGCTCAGAAGATCAGAATGCTGGTAGAACTGCTCACAATGAAGACTGGAGTCATAAGGTTACAGAGGAGAAGGAGGATTCTATTGGAAATCAGACTAGAGGCCATTTTTGTTCTATTCTGGCTAAGAAATTATAAACATTTTTCCCATGTGCTGAAATTATTTGTAAGACTGATTATAAAAGTGATGGACTTCTTAATCTGGCAAAGAAATTCCTAGGCAGCATAGCAGTCAGGTGGTGGTATGGATATTGCTGGCAACTTTTAGCCAAGTTTCTTGTGATATTCAGGAGCAGAAAGAAGACCAGAAATATTTGAAAACCTTAGAGTTGAAAATTGGGAATAAAATAAGAGCTAAGGAAGTTTCAGTTGTTAAAGACCTTACTGTCACAGAAGAAACACTAAATACTAAACAGCTAGAGACAATAAAAAAGATGGCTTGAGGGCATCTCAGGAATTGAGACCACACCCAAATCAGGCTCATGGAAGTAAACATTCCTTGAGAAGAGACCATGGGAAGTGGGGGCGGGGGACCCTGCTTGCAAATGACAGCCTAGGAAGTTGTTTCACCATGCTCAGCCACACCAGCACTCAGAAGCTTCCTCAGCCAGGTTCCCTGGAGGCTTGGCTGTTGCCCTAAATGGTGGCAGACCTTGGCATCAAGCACATAGTGCTCTTTCTGCAAGAATGCAATGCTGGAATTAGAGTGTCATGGAGTCTTCCACTGATATTTCAATGGAAGGCCAGGGAGGAGGCAAACTGCCCCAGGATTGAAGTCCTTGTGAGCAGCCCTTGGGAGGGTGATGCTTGGATATGTGAGGAGAACGCTAAAGCTGCAATGGAGACCCCCAGATTAAGAAATGCCAGTAACATGGGACATTGTCCTAGGAAAGCTGCAGGAATCGAGCAGAGACACACCAAGAGAAAGGCTACTTGGGTTACAACCAACAAGACTGCAGGGGTGGAGCTACAAAAGCCTTTGGACAAAACGTCACCATGCCATGTGCCCCAGATGCCTAATGTGAAGCTACAGGACTTATTTTACCCAGATGGATTTTGGTCTTGCTTTGGCCCTATCCTTTCTATTCCCCTATTTTTCTGAATGGAAATGTTTACTTTGTACATTTTTATATTGGATACTTTTTTTACCTGAGCTCACTATGCAAAGTTTGCCTTGAGGCTCAGGGAAGACTTTGTACTTGAACTTTTAGGCAATCTTGGAACTGTTGAGACTATGGGGTCTTGGAAATGGACTTAATATATATTTTGCATTGTGAGATGAGTGTGAATTTTTGGGATCCAGGGGTGGAATGTTAAGGTTTAGATATTAGGTGTCCCCCAAAAGCTCATGTGTGAGTCAATGTGAGAACATTCAGAGATGAAATGATTGGGTTATGAGAGGCTTAACCCTATCAGTGAATGGGGATTGACTGAGTGGTTAACTGAAGGCAGGTAAGGTGGTCACTAGGGGCATGCCTTTGGGTTATGTATCTGGCGAGTGGAATCTCTATCTGCTTCTTGATCATGTGAACCTCTTCCTACCACCATGTTCTTCCACCATGATGTTCAGCATCACTTTGAGCCCTGAGGAATGGAGGGGGATGTTATGGATTGAGACTTCTGAAACCATGAGCCCCCAAATAAAGTTTCCTCCTCTAAAATTGTTCTTGTCAGGTCTTTAATCACAGCAGGGAAAAGATGCAAACACTGACCACCTGAAGTGACTTCCTAGAATTTGTATCTGCTCTTTGCCTTTGTTCTCAATCAGCCTCTGAACCCCTGTGCCTGCCTAACCCTTTCTTAACTTTCTTTCTGTATATATAATGTATAATATTATATGTAATATATTACAATTCACATGTATCATATATATAAATAAATAACAGAAAGTTTTACAGTTTCTTATATAGTTGAAACTCCCTTCTTGTGTGATCCAATAATTATGCTGCTAGGTAACAATATAAAAAAACCAAAACAAAAAAAAATGTTCATATAGAGAATTATACATAAGTAATATATATGCTTATATATACATACATATGAAGCTGTGTAAAGTGTGATGTGTGTCTGGAGTGTCTTATATATTAGAAATTAAGATTAGAGTAAAAAAATTGTGTTTGCCTGCTTATGACTACCAGGTGACTCACAAGCACTCAGTGAACTGCCATTGATGCAAGTAGTGTAGCATGCAAGTTGTTATTCAATAAATTCTGTCATTGTAGAAAGACAAAAGCATTTTTGGTCTATATTAATGAATAACTCACAACAGTGACTTAGCTTTTAATTTCCTTAAAAATATCTTCAAAAAAGCAATAGTTTTGATGAAGTCTTAAAAATCTTGATAAAGTCTTATCTTCACCTGATCCAAGTCACAAAAATATTCTCCTGTGTTATTTTTTCTAGAGGTTTAAGAACTTTAATTTTTATATTTAGGTCTAATATTCATTTCAAATTAAAATGTGAAAAATGTTTGAACAGACGATTCATACTCATATATTGTTGGTGAGACTGCAAATTAGTATAACCACTCCAGAAAGCAGTATGGAGAGTCCTCAAAAAACTAGAAATGGAGCCACCACTGTATACTATAGTGATACAAGCTTATCAATGTTTATAGCAGCACAACTCACAATAGCCAAGTTATGAAACCAGCCCCAGTGCCTATCAGCATTTTTTTCCCTTAATCCCAAACCACATGGATGGTACCTTTAAAAATTCAGTTAAGGGCTGGGGTTGTGGCTCAGTAGTAGCACACTCATCTGGCATGTGTGAGGCACTGGGTTTGATCCTCAGCACCACATAAAAATAAATAAATAAGGTATTTTAAAAATTCAGTTAAGATTTTAAAGTTTGGGCTGTTTGCAATGATTTCCTTGATAAAGTATACTTGCTGTATTATTCGTATATATTTAAATTGGAAATAGCAGGACTCATGATACTACACAGAATGGAAGTAACATTGCTTATAGTTTTTAACTAAATGAGTATTATTTAAACAAATTATTAGTCAATATTCCTGTATTAAGTTCATATAATTTATTTCTGAACATCTCCATTCAGTTACTGAAGATTTAACATCTCACTGATGCTTTAAAATAGGGATCCCACGTAATCAGTGTCCTGAGTCAAATGACTGACATGTAAAGAGAGTAATAAAACAGACCTCTGCTCTCATCAGTATCTCTACTAGCAATCCAATCTTTTTGTTCCAGCTCCCATTATCTTCACTCTGAGTACTGTTTAAGCTTTATTCTCAGTGTGTCTATACATGTAGTACATGTGTGTATATATGTAGGTATATATATGTGTGTGCATCTGTGAGTGACTGCATGTATGTCTGTGTGTTGAGCAGCACACAGTAATTGAGAGCATGAACATAATATTCATGTTTTGATCCTCATTATGGTACTTCTAGAGTATGATGATCAGTAGGATACTGAAGTCTTCTGGCCTTAGAACTATAAAATGGGGTAATCTAAATTATAGGGTTTTGACTATCTTTGGCACATTATTACATAATAGAACTTCAGTAACAGGGAGCTAATTTCTTTTTCTGAACGTGAAATTTTTTTCTGAACTCATCCTTATTTTTGATTGTTTGAAAAGAGTGAGAGATATTCCTAAAATGTTACAATAAATGTCAAATAAGTATTTTTTGAACTGAATGCCTGGATTACATTTCGAGAGGAAAAGAAAACCATTAGCAACTAAAAGCATTGATTGTGCAATCACTAATGACTACATAAATATCTTCCATGAAGAACTCCCAAATTTTTAAATATATTTAAGCCTACAATTGTTTTCTATTTCTTCTATTGGATGAAATACTGAAAAAATTGAATCATCTGAGCATCCAAATTTTATTTCCCATGGAAATTAATAAAGGAATAAAGTTTCTCCATTTCAAAAAGAGATTCATTCTGTAATTATTCACATTAGCAAAGAAAAAAATGAGTTTCATTTCTTGCTAAAATAATGTACTAAGATATGCAAGTCACCCTTTGTTTTTAAAACATTAATATTAGTGAAGTGTAAAGAAACTCAGTCTTATTTCATAAACAAATGGGAAAGCTTTCTGAAACAAGGTATTTCTTTCAGGCCATTTAATGTGCTGAAGAAGAGGATAAGGCAAGAAGAGTGGTCAATGATAATGGTCTAGAAAACAGGACTCAGCTGCAATTGTGGGAAACAACTTAGTAACAAAACTCTAATATGCCCATTAGTCCATTTTTAAAAGGGAAAATCATGTTTTATCTACAAAATATAATTGATTATTGGTTTCAAAAAATGATATTTCAAATAGTAGTCACAGATGCAAGAGTGGACCATAGAACCATAGAGCTATGGGTCTATCAATGATATAACTTCAGAGCTGAGAGACCATTTGAGGGAAATATATGCTTCTATTGAACAATAGTTGATAATGTTGACAAATTAAAACTGATATAACACCTGTTTTCCAAATAGCAATAGTGGCTTTGTATAAGATTTTTGAATAAAAATACTGTATGGTCACAAGTGTTTTATTGAGGTGTAAAAGCATAATGTTAATCATGTTTAGAACTCTTTCAAATATGGAAAACTCTATAATCATATTACAGACCATAGTTGAGAACCACAATTGTATCCTATAAGAAATCAGCAAAAAGATATGTAAACCAAAATTATGTACACAATTTAAATTTTAAAATAACTAGTAGCTTTTAATTTATAATATATCCTTATTAACATTTCAATATGTACATAGTCTAGTGATGTCAGCTCTTGCATCCTTTATATTTGTAAAATGTATCTTAGTTTCCTTTACCAGGACTGTTAAATGTTTTAAGTAATAAATTATTCTATTTTTGTTCATCTCTATTCTTCCCTGCCTTTATCTTTGTAATTTTCTTCCTTTTGATTAGTTTGGTTTAATTCACTTTTCATTTTCTAGTGTCTGAAAATGGAAGCTGAGATCACTGTTTTGTGACTATTCATTTTTCCAATATAAGCAATTTAGACTATGAAGTTTGCTATAAACACTACTTTATCTGCATCACCAAATCTTAGATGTTTTCTATTTATTCTCTTTCAACAACTTCTTGATTTACCTTTTTATTTCTTCTTTGACTTTTTCTTGTTAGCAATGTGTGTGTAATCCTTAGTCAGGATTTTTCAGACATTTTTGTTGTTTTCCATGTAGTCCCACTGTAGTAAGAGAAGACAGTTGTAAATTTTCAGTCCTTTAAATTCATTGAAGATGTTTTTCTGGCCTACAAGATGACCTTTCCACTTGAATGTCCTATAAGCAGTAAAGATGACTATTCTGCTACTTTGAGGTGAAATGCTTGATAGTTGGCAATTATGTCTAGCTAATTAAGACCGCTCAAGTCTTCTGTATTCTAACTATAATTTTCTCACCACTTTTACTATTATTCAGAAAGTATAGAAATCATTAGCTCTAAGTATGTATTTGGATTTTTTTGTTTCAAGTCCATTGGTTCTTGGTTATGCAAATTGAAGCTTTGATATTAAATGCTCCATAGTTAAGTCCCCTTGCATGTGTTTATGAGCATCTGTACCCTTCTCATTGCCAACAGACTCATGAGAAGTTTCTGAATTAGATCAGATCCTAGGAAAGATTCAAGCTCCATTATCTGCCAGAATTATGATGAGAAGCAAGTCCATAACTTCTCTTGGCCTCAGATTAGACATTGACAAAAGGAGAATAGTGTGCTTTCTCTCATATTATAGTTTGGGGACATAAATTTAATTTTAAAAAATCTGTGATGCACCCTCTATAGGGTCCAAAAATGTGAAAAGCAGTCATTAATGGCTCTCCTTAGAACAACCACTTACCTCCCTTTGTTAATGAGCTTTGTGAAAAGCAGGACTAATTATAGGATTATATAGAATTAATGCCTAGACTTGAAACATAATTTATTTCCTCTTGCTCCTATCTTCCTAGTCTCCTCTTACAAAGTACTTCTTCATCAGGTCACCAAGATTAAGACATAAAAAGGTTCTTGTTACTCTTAGAGCAGAGGGAAATTTTCAACTCTTGTCTTTTGTGCATACTGTTCTCCCTGAAACAAATGTTCAGCTATCTTTATTCACCTGGTAAACTCCTACTAATCCTTCAAATCCAGGCAAACTGTAAAGTCTTAACTAATTCTCCTGCAGTGGGTGAGAGAATGACTATTCTTATCTGTGATCCACCCACCATCCTTTATGCTTATTCATTACTCTTATATGTTAACACTAGAGTCTGTTTACAACTCTGTATCAGACAACAAACATTTTGATGGCAGAAGAGACCATCTGTTTCATCTTTGTATCCCCAGAAAATATCATTTATTAATTAACTACTGAATGAAAAGTACCTTCATGTTTTGTAATATAAACAGAGTTAGTGGGTATTTGTATGAATCCATCCTTGTTGTTGGCATAAATATGGAAAAAGTATAAAATGCACCAAAACAGGGAAGAAAGATTTAGAATTTCTCAATTATTGATGATTGTATAATCTTGAACCCAATTTTTTCATCTTTAAAATGAAATAATTATAAATTTCTACCATATAGGATTTTTTTAAACACAAGTGAAATTATAATTGTGAATATCTAAAAACCTTACAGTCAGGGGGTGGGGCTGGGATTCTGGCTCAGTGGTAGAGTGCTCGCCTTGCACATGCGAGGCCCTGAGTTCAATCCTCAGTACCACATAAAATAAATAAATCAAAGGTATTGTGTCCATGTACAACTAAAAAAAATTTAAAAAATAAAAACCTTACAGTTGGTTTTAAGACAGCCCTTTGATTTTATGGAATTCCTAAGATTTGTACTGAATTTAGCTGGAGTTTATGATCCATATATACCTGGGAAAATGCAAATGATATCTATAACATGAGAATGATATGAGACACTATAAAATGTATCTGAAGAATGGAGTTGTCCAAGTACATGAAAAAATGCTCACCATCTCTAGCAGTCAGAGAAATGCAAATCAAAACCACCCTAAGATATCATCTCACTCCAGTAAGATTGGCAGCCATTATGAAGTCAAACAACAACAAGTGCTGGCGAGGATGTGGGGAAAAGGGTACACTTGTACATTGTTGGTGGGACTGCAAATTGGTGTAGTCAATTTGGAAAGCAGTGTGGAGATTTCTTGTAAATCTGGGAATGGAACCATCATTTGACCCAGCTATTCCCCTTCTGGGTCTATTCCCTAAAGACCTAAAAAGAGCATGCTACAGGGACACTGCTACATCGATGTTCATAGCAGCACAATTCACAATAGCAAGACTGTGGAAGCGACCTAGATGCCCTTCAATGGAGGAATGGATAAAAAAAATGTGGCATTTATACACAATGGAGTATTACTCTGCATTAAAAATGACAAAAATCATAGAATTTGGAGGGAAATGGATGGCATTAGAGCAGATTATGCTAAGTGAAGCTAGCCAATCTTTAAAAAACAAATGCCAAATGTCTTCTTTGATATAAGGAGGGTAACTAAGAACAGAGTAGGGAAGAAGAGCATGAGAAGAAGACTAACATTAAACAGGGATGAGAGGTGGGAGGGAAAGGGAGAGAGAAGGGAAATTGCATGGAAATGAAAGCAGACCCTCAGGGTTATACAAAATTACATACAAGAGGAAGTGAGGGGAAAGGGAAAAATAATACAAGGGGGAGAAATGAATTACAGTAGAGGGTGTAGAGAGAGAAGAGGGGAGGGGAGGGGGGATAGTAGAGGATAGGAAAGGCAGCAGAATACAACAGACATGAGTATGGCAATATATAAATCAATGGAAGTGTAACTGATGTGATTCTGCAATCTGTATAAGGGGTAAAAATGGGAGTTCATAACCCACTTGAATCAAAGTGTGAAATATGATATATCAAGAACTATGTAATGTTTTGAACAACCAATAAAAAAAAAGAATGGAGTTGTCTTTGTTTTCTAAAAAATAAGACAAGAAAGATAGTTGTCAGCTGAAGGCATTAGGGGAGCCAACATAGAGGAGATTTAACCAGAATAGGCAAGACTCAAAAATATAGAGAAAAGACTAATTATGTACTTGTGAGGCTTCAGGTACTGGAGCAAGGGTGCCTACAAGGCATCCAATAGACAGTTTCAAAAGGTGCCTGCTGGTTCAATTTGTATACAATGATGGGAAATGAAAGATAGTTATAGGTGCAAAATGTCAGCAGTGACAGTTGTCAACATTGTGCAATCTGAAATGTGGTCAGAGAATGGCTTAAATCAGTATGTAGAGATCCCAACTGGTGGGGTTGCACAGTAGCACCATGGGATGGGCTCCAGAGCACCACCCGGTTCCTAACAGAAAATCTCCCTTCCACCAACCCTATCCTTTGAAGGCAGTTTCTGTTTCTTGACTACATTAATTTTATATTGTGCAAGTCAGTGATTCTTTTCCTCTTTTCTCTAAGGAGTTCTGCAATCTATTCTTAGTAATTCTGGATTTGTTGAATAATTTAGTCATATACATTATAAGCCAGAGTTGCCTTTACAGAAATGTCAGTATTAATGTAATGTTTTTTCATCACCAAATAAAAATGAAATAGGCATTAGAGTCACATACTGTACCCAGATATGAGAAAAATGTAAATAGTTTTGATTAAAACTAAATCTTCCATTAACAATCATTCCCCAGCCACTGATTCATGGGCAACATCCTCAATCCTTCTCATCATGGGTAGGTTCTTCCTCAGGGTCACTGATCTCTTCATATGCCAAAAGATTCTTCCTTTCCCAAAACCTGTGGCTCCAGATACAATCTTCATCCTGGATCCTGATACTTTCTCACTTTGATTCCAAAAAGTACTTGGTTTTCTCAGGGGGTATAGCCTGTTCCCAGCCAATTGTTTCTGGATTCCTTTCGGATCATTTTCTTCCCTTGCTGGCTTCTTGGGCATCTTCTGGTGTTTTCTCTGTTGTATGCCAGAAGCACTTTCAAGGAATTCATCCTGACTCCCACAGTTGTGACATTCATCAGAATCATTGCTCAGGGATTCTATAATCTGCCTGTTAGAACTCATGAAAACACTAAGGGTGGCTCTGAGACTAAGCAATGGTGAAGGGCTCCTTTTTAAATATTAATACAAAACTGACTAGTCCAGCCTCTTTCTATACAAAGATGACTAGAAAGGCCCACTTTCTTCTGGAACCTGATATCTTTCAAGAATTGATAATAGGGACAAATGCCCATGCCCACAGAAATTCTCACTTGGAAATCTCCCTAACTTCTCTGTTGGGACTTAAAGTACTGGCTCTCTATTTAAATTAATTCACTGTTATAAAAGGAAAATGATTTATGATTTACCAAACTTTTGTGTACAGATATTATATATTTCAGTTTGTGGTGGAAATAATAACTGTAAGAACTCTATTCACTAACTGGTTCTGTACCAAGTCTTTGGTGTGTGTTATTTCATTGTAGGATCCACTCACAAGTAATTCCCACTTGCCTACATCTTCCCTCACTACACATGCTCTTTAGATACGATATTTCCTAATGCTTTAGATCTCTCTTCTTCTCCTCACTCTCCCTCATTGCCTAATGCATTCTTTGTGTTTCACTTGCAACATCATTGCTTCATGTTACATCCACATATTATACCAACACATAGAAACTGAGAGCCTTTCCTTTGTAGTTTTTATCAAATTGTTGATCACTTTCAAAGTTCATCTTCCCTATTATCTAATTCCTACTACAAGTCTTTCACAGTTGTGAACATTCAGCTCATCTGGACGTTTTAAAGAAAAAAAAAAAAAAGAAACAGACGAGAGCTACAATAGACAAGGAAAATCATAAATGGGTAAATGAGCACGTATGCATAATAACAATCCAATAACCGAGGAGTGCTTTTCTAATTGCACTTTCTCTCTGTAAATCCCTGTCCACACAGGGCACAATAAGTTGAATGAATCCCTAATACAGTATTAGGATACCTGTATGTGTTCAGAAAGCACGAACCACTCGGTTGACACAAACGTCAATCCCACTCCACTAACCGGGAGCCTCTGAGAAAAGAGAACAATCCATCTGTGTACTTAGAAGTAAATCCTCTTTCTCTTAATACCCGAGGACAGCTTCAGGGATCAAGTTGTGGTGGCCATTTCCACCCAGCTGGTAGGTACTGCTAATCACAGGGCAAGTCGACAACGAAGAAAATAACTTTAGGATCTATCTGTGTTGCCCAGACTGCCACAGCCCTCACCTTCTGCCTCCACTGGTCGTCTGCGGTCCTTAGCGGGCTAACGGTCTCCTCGTGACGTCAAGAGAGACGCTAACGTCCGGCCGCTGTGGACTCTGGGAAATGTCCCCCCACCCCCCCACCCCACCCCCGCCCCATGAGCCAGCCACCACCAAGATGGAGTCCTTTTACTTCTGAGCGTGGGCTTGGCCGGTCTTGAGACCGCACTTGGGAGGCATGGAGGAGGGAGCCTGCACTCCAATCATCCCAGCAGGCCGTACTGTCTCTTAAAGTAGATTTCTCCAAGGGGACTTGCCCGGTGGGGCTGCCTCCTGGGGCATCCCTGCCAACTGCATCTTCCTGATTCTTCAGGAGGCCGTAGGCCACGAAGCCCTGGGCTTGTGCCTGGGTTCTAGGATGGCCTCAGCATGAACATTCTGGTCCTGTCGTTTCCCTTGAAAGCAGGTGATAAAGAGACCAAACTATATGATCCTCTGTTGAAGCAAGAAGATAAAACTGGATGGTAGAGGAAAAAAGTGGAAAGGCTGTCATGTTAGAAGAAGCCTGAGAAGATGAGGAGCAGACAGAGAAGCAACAAGACTTGGGAGACAAGTGGTAGCCATCAAACTATAGATTGAGGGAAAAAAAGGATGTGAATATAAGAAAATTGGAAATTTTTTTTTTGTTTGCTCACAGGCTTTATTTCTTTCAAGGCAATACGTTTTTTAAGTTTTGAGTTTGAAACAATTTAGACAACCATGAGGGAAGATATGTAGTAGAATCACCAGTTTTACTAGCTTGGAAGTCCTCTACCACTGCTATTTCTTATGGTAATAGCCCCTGTAAGTGTAAATGAGTATGGAAATACCTTCATTATAAAAAAGTGTGTCCCAACGATAGCAGAGCATTCATACTGGAGAAGAACCTTATGAACTTACTGAATGTGGGAAAACTTTTACCCAGGTCACATTTCATTGAACATAGAAATCATGCTAAAGGGAAACCCTGTGCTTCTAATGAATATTGAAAAGCCTTAGATAACAAATCTCATCAAGCAACAGAAAATTCATGCTGGAGAGAAACTAGGGAATGTAGCAAAATAGCTTTGAATATTAGAAAATTTGTACTGGAAAGAACTTTGAATGAGTATGAAAAAATTTTCTCACAAACCTTATCCCTTCTTCTACATTTGAGAGGTTATACAGAGAAATCTTAGAAATGTGGAAATAGTTTCAGCCAAAAGTAAATCCTCCTTTATCAAAAAATTTATACCAGAGAGAATGTAGGAAAGCTTCCACTCAGATATCACACCTCAGTATGCAGAGAATTTCTAGTGGGGAGAGCTCCTTTGCCTGTAAGTTATGTGGGAAAGTCTTCAGCTACAAATCCAATATCACTAAGCATGAGCAGTTTCATAATAGAAAGAAAGCTTTTGAATGTAACAAATGTGGGAAGGCCTTTAGTCAAAAGCAATATGTCATTAAACATCAGAATATCATACTGGAGGGGCTGGGGTTGTGGCTCAGTGGTAGAGCGCTCGCCTAGCATGCATGAGGCACTGAGTTCAATCCTCAGCACCACATAAATGTAAAATAAAGATATTGTGTCCACTTAAAACTTAAGAATAAATATTTTTAAAAATATCATACTGGAGAGAAGCTTTTTGAATGTAATGATTATGGAAAATCCTTTAGCCAAAAGGAAAACTTCCTTACCCATCAGAAAATTCACACTGAAGAGAAACTTTTAGTGCAAACATTGTGGGGAAGCTTTCATTCAGAAGACCAACTTCATCAGACACCAGAGAACTCACATGGGAGAGAAGCCCTTTATATGTAAGGACTGTGGGAAAAACTTAATGAGAAATCAAATCCTACTGAGCATGAGAAAATTTATACTGGAGAGAAACCCTTTAAATGAATGAGTGTGGAACAGCTTTTGGAAGAAGAACTACCTCATAAAGCATTAAAACATTTATACTGGAGAGAAACCCTATGAATGTAATGAATGTGGAAAAGACTTCTCTTAAGGAACATCACTTATTGTGCATGTGAGAATTCATTCAGGTGACTTTATGAATGCATGTATGTGGAAAAGCCTTCTCAGAGTTCATCTCTCACTGTACATGTGAGAGGCCATACAGGTGAGAAACCTTATGGATATAATGAATGTGGAAAAGCTTTCTCTCAATTCTCAACGCTAGCTCTGCATTTGAAAATTCATACAGGTAAGAAGCCTTATCAATGCAGTGAATGTGGGAAAGCTCTCAATCAGAAGTCACACCATATTAGACACCAGAAAATCCATACTCATTAAAAATCCCTCAACATGGGAACACATACATCATATATTTATATCTCACAGTGCATCAGAAAGTCGTTCTGAGGCAATGCACTACAAGTGAGGTAAACTTACACAAATGCTAACAACTTTCAAGACACAGAGAAATAAATGATTCATCTACAAAAGAGGAAGACATTTGTATGATAAAAAGACTCTGCTGACAACAAAAACCTTACAGTCCATGGTAAAAGTAATGCTGAAACTATAGGTGTATTTCCACTAAACTTGGAACAGAAAACAGACCTGTTACTCCATCAACATAGATGTGAAGTTTTTCACCAGTGTAATAGAAAAATAAGTTGTGTTAGAAACGAAGAGACCAAAACAGATGGTGTGATTATCTATAATAAAAACTCTAGTGGTATTGATTCAGCAGAAGAGATTCTAGAAAGAGACCTATGCATTTAGTAGAACTTGCAATGTTAAAGAAATCCATCCATGAGGAAATATGGGACTATTTTAAAAATTATTCAGAGGTCTTTTGTTCTCTGAAGGGGAAAATAAATAGACCATGAACAAGTAAGCAAAATTCATGAGGATTGAAGACTAAAAAGCCATGTACTAAAATGGTTGTGACCTTGAAAGTAGGGAAACAGTCCTTCATCTTAATAAATTTTAAAATATTTAGCAATTTTGTTTGTGAGTATATATGCTCAGGAGATAAGTACCAGGAAATTTACAGTGGCTTAATTTGAAGTAGCCACATGTTGGAAACAACTTAAATGCCCATCAGGAACAAAACAAAAAGTTCTTATGATGGGATTCCTTACATCTGTAAAATATAACAAAGGAGATCCACATGTTATTAACAGAAGGATCTAAAAACTCACACTGAGGGGGAAAATGAAGTTGCAGAATGATTCATATAATATAATAGTTAATATTACATATAATAGTTAATATTACAATTCTGGTGATTGATATGTGATTGTCCAAGTGACTTTTTGAAAATTTGAATTTGATATATTTTAATAATTATTATTTTTTTTAAAGAGAGAGAGAGAGAGAATTTTTTAAAATATTTATTTATTTATTTTTTAGTTTTCGGCGGACACAACATCTTTGTTTGTATGTGGTGCTGAGGATCCAACGCGGGCAGCACGCATGCCACGTGAGTGAGCTACCGCTTGAGCCACCTCCCCAGCCCAATAATTATTATTTTTATTTTAGCCCTTTCCTATTGCTAAAACCATTTTACTAATAGGAAATATCTGAACTAATCCCACCGAACCTAAACTTTTTGTAATTGCTTTTTTTTTCCTGCGCTAGATTTTCTTCTTAACAATTTTTAAAGTTATAGATGGACACAAATACCTTTATTTAGTATTTTTTATGTGGTGCTGAGAAATGAACCCAGTACCTCATGCATGCTAGGCAAGCGCTCTACCACTGAGCCACAACCCTAACCCCCTGCACTAGATTTTTAATACTGCATTGGTTGAGCCAAACATCTCGCACTTCCAGAACCTTGGAACTTGCAAATGATTCTTAGATAAGGAAGGATCCTTAACAAGGAACTGAAAGATACAATGTAATGATTCTGATGATCCCTAGAAGCTCATCATAAATTTTAACGGAATGCTTGTATATTTGCTATGGCTCTAGAACACCAAGAGCTTCAAAACCACTGTCTAGTTTCAGTCAAGAACTCACCGAGTTACAAGTCACTTGACTATAATGTCAAATAAAAATAGTGCAAAATCTGAATGATACACCCTGACAGTCATGACTACCACATAAAATAAAATGCTATGTGAAGCCATTCATTTATTATTTCTTCATGCCTTGTTTTCCTCAAGAGAAAGCTTAAAAAGTTCATGGTTTCAAAAGTGTCATTTTGGTCATATTCTATTGCAATTGTATTATTTAGAAGTTCTACTTTGATACTTTAACTGTTTATTCTCTACTCATCTATTAGTATTCTATTCTCATGGTTTGCTATAAATTGTTATCTTTACTGTGTTATAAAAGCCAAAAAAAAGTTAGAAATAAGTGGGAATAGTTAATATTACATTTCTGGTGATTGGTATGTGATTGTCCAAGTGATAGGCAATCACATCCAGACAGATTAAGGAATTATACTAGAGCCAGGTGCAGTGGTGCATGCCTGTAATATCAGTGACTAGGGAGGCTAAGGCAGGAGGATCTCAAGTTCAAAGCCAGTCTCAGAAACTTAGCGAGAATTTAAGCAACTTAGTGAGATCCTGTCTCAAAATAAAAAATGAAAAAGGGCTGGGCATGTGGCTCAGTGGTTAAGTGCCTGGATTCAATACAAAAAACAAAGAAAAGGAAGTAGAGATTTTTCTTAAATAAGAAAAACTCATTTTGAGTGGAAAGAGAGGGCCACATGCTTGCTCTGTTTCAAATGTTTCTGCCTAAGAAAAAAATTCAATCATTATTACTTTGTCCCACAAATAAACTCTCTTGGAAGGATGACAGGCACTGGACACAACAGCTGTCATTGCTCACTCACCACTTTGCTCACCATTTGTCCACAATGACAGTTCTTGTGCACACATACACGTACATCAGAGCACTAGTTAGCTTTTAGAGAGCACTTAGAGATAACACAGAACATTTAATTGAATTGTTGACCACAGCCCTCCTTCCATGGTAAATTCTCCATAGAAACTTCACAGTCTGAAATCACTTAGGAAGAAATTTTGAAGTTGTGCACCCCCAGGTGAAGCTTCTTCTTGTGGCCTGGCAAATTAGACTTACATAACATTATGCTCTATATTTATAGATATTTTAAAAGCCAACTTTAACAACACCAATTATTTCTGAGGGTAAATCAATTTTTCCCAATAATTTTCTTAATATTTTCTTGGGGTGCTAGTGATTATGAATGTTTCAACATTATTTTTTCAAATTTGCCCATTGTTATGTGTTTGACTTGAGGTTTCCCCCTGAAGCTCTTATATTTCCACAGGAATAGTCAGAGTCAAAGATGACTTGATTGTGAGGGCTGTTACTTATCTAGTCCACCCTGGCTTGAAAGGACTAACTGGGTGGTAACTGCAAGCAGGTGGGGCATGGCTGAAGGAGGTGGGTCATTGGTGATGGGCCCTGGAAGGGTGCATCTTCTCTGTGGCCCCTTCCCCTCACTTCCCACTTGCTTGTTGCCATGAGGGAAACAGTTTCCTTCTGCCACACCCTTCCCCTGTGCTGTTCTACCTCACCTTGGGCCAGAGGAACGAGCTGATTGTCTATGACTGATGCCTCTGATACCATAAGCCAAAATAAAAATTTCCTTTTCTAAGTTGTTCTTGTCAATTGTTGGCTGACTAAGCCAGAAATTGATACTGAGAATTGGGGTTATTGCTATGACTAACCTGACTATGTAGTTCAGAAATCATGGAAGTGGTTTGTGGGAGGGATCTGGAAAAGTTTGGAAATGCTGGCTACAAATGCTTTAGAATGTCATAGAAGATCTTAATGGGTGATTCTGGTAGAAGCTCAAAATACCAGAATGCTGATAGGAATGTGACCTGTTCTCATAAGGTTTCAGAGGGAAGTGAGGATGTTATCCAGAATTGAAAATTGTTACCTTCTGGCAAAAACTTGTCTACTTTTTGCCCATGTCCTGACACTTTGTGTGAAGCTGATTTTAGAAGTTATAGACTAATTAATCAGGCAGAGGAAATTTCAAGGTAGCACAGCATTCAGTCAGTGGCACAGACATTGCTGGCAGCTTTTAGCCAGGTTTACTGCAGAATCCTGAGGAGGATGCAGAATTAAAGGATTGTAAATCTTGTAGTTTGATTAGAAAAGAGCAGGTGAAACTAGGGCAAGAGAGGTGTGTTCCTTGAAGAGATTGAGGCCCTAAAGAAATGCAAAATAGTTTTCATGAAGACAATAGGAAAGATGGCTTGAGGATGTCTAAGAAATTTACAACTGACTGCTGTCTCCAGAGTGTAAAAGGGAAATTCTTTTTTTTTTTATTGTTGGTCGTTCAAAACATTACGTAGTTCTTAATACATCATATTTCACAGTTTGATTCAAGTGGGTTATGAACTCCCAATTTTACCCCGTATACAGATTGCTGTATCACATCAGTTACCCTTCCATTGATTGACAAATTGCCTTTCTAGTGTCTGATGTATTCTGTTGTCTGTCCTATTCTCTACTATCCCCCCTCCCCTCCCCTCCCCTCCCCTTTTTTCTCTCTACCCCTTCTACTGTAAATCATTTCTTTGATTTGTATTATCTTGTCTTACCCCTCCTTTCCTCTTATATGTCATTTTGTATAACCCTGAGGATCGCCTTCCGTTTCCATGCGATTTCCCTTCTCACTCCCTTTCCCTCCCACCTCTCATCCCTGTTTAATGTAAATCTTCTTCTCAAGCTCTTCGTCCCTACCCTGTCCTTGTTTACTCCCCTTATATCAAAGGGGTCATTTGGTATTTGTTTTTTAAAGATTGACTAGCTTCACTTAGCATAATCTGCTCTAATGCCATCCATTTCCCTCCACATTCTATGATTTTGTCATTTTTTAATGCAGAGTAATACTCCATTGTGTATAAATGCCACATTTTTTTTATCCATTCATCTATTGAAGGGCATCTAGGCTGATTCCACAATCTTGCTATCGTGAATTGTGCTGCTATGAACATCGATGTAGCAGTGTCCCTGTAGCATGCTCTTATTAGGTCTTTAGGGAATAGACCGAGAAGGGGAATAGCTGGGTCAAATGGTGGTTCCATTCCCAGCTTTCCAAGGGAAATTCTTTGGAGAGATCTTGCCCAGGGGGACCTAGGAAAGTGTTTCACTGTACTCAGCCACTCAGACATTCAGAAGCCACTACAGTCATCATCCCAGGGAGCGCAGGTATTGTGCAAGCTGGCAACAGACCCTCTTGTCATCTACTTAGAAAACTGCTGACTGTGGAGGGAGCCACACCAAAAAAAAAAAAAAAAAAGACATTTGCACTGCAACCCACAAGGCCACAAGGGTGAAATTGCCCAAGCCCTTTGGTGAGCACATCTTGTAGCCATGTGTACTAGATGTTGTATATGGGGTTATGAGACATGTTTGCTTGAGTGAGTTCAGTCCTGTGTTGGCCCCATTCCTTCTTCCTGTGCCCCTATTCTCCCTTTTGAAATGGGAATGTGCACTCTGTGCCACTGTATATTGAATACATGTAACTTGTTCTGATTTTTACAGGGGCTCACAGAAAAGAGTTTGCCTTGAGTGTCAGAAGAGACTTTGGACTTGGACTTTTGGGCAATGCTAAAAAAAAAAAAAAAAAAAAAAAAACTTTGGAGATAAACAAAATGCATTTTGCATTGTGAGATAGAGAAGAGTTTTGGGGGGTCAGGGGCAGAATGTTAAAATATGATATGAGATATCCCCCAAAACCTCTTATTAATGCAGGAATATTCAGAGGTAAATTGGATATTGAGAGTTGTAGCTTAAGTTGTAAAGGTCGGGTGAATGTCGGAGGAAAAGACCACCAAGAGACTGTCTCATGCAACAGCAAAGGGTTTATTGGGGGTCCAGCATGCTGGGGCTCGGAGCTCATTTCAGAGGAGCAGAGAACAAAGAGCCCCGAGAACAACTTAAGCAGAGCTTATATACATTCTTTGGAAAGGGCAGGGACTTTACATACATCATAGCATCCCTTAGCAAATCATCACGGGAAAATCAAATAACAACTCTAAAACATGATTAGCACATTCACTGGCGGGATCAGGTCGGGTGGGGGTGATTGGTCAGTACTAAGAAGGGGTATACATTCAAACTGATTGGTTTAAGCCTTGAGGTGTATACGCGCTGGACTGCACGGTTTCTGGGAGGGGGTTGTTGAGCAACAAGGTGGTCAGGGGAGATTTCAACATACCTCTAATGGGCAATTCCGGGAATTGTCTCAACTGCCATTTCAATTTCTTTATCCTTTCAAAGTCAATCCATCCTAGTTTGAATGAACTGTGGGTAACTAGAGGCAGGTGGGCCATGGATGGAGGTGGTAGGTCGCTGTGGGTATGCCCTAGAAGGGTTTTACTTCCCTGCAGCCCCTTCCCTGCTCCTGCTTCCTTGCTGCCATGAGGGAACCCCTTCCTTCTACTATGTACTTCCTTCAAGATGCTCTACCTTACCTTGGGCTCAGAGCAAAGGAGTTGGTGTCTGTGGTCTGAGACCTCTGATACCATGATGCAAAATAAACTTTTCCTCCTATAATTTGTTCTTGTTAGATATTTTGATCACAGATGCAAAAGCTGACTGAAATTCCCATATTTACAGAAATATAATGTAAGATCTCCCTACATAATGAGATGACAAAAATAAAACAAGGACAAGAGACCAAGAAAGACTGATAGACAAGAAACTAAAATCTAGACACACATACACAAACACGCACACACACCCTTATTCTTATTCCATATTTTAGCTTTGTTTTGTGGAGAGTGTAGGAATTATGGAAAAAGAATGGAGTTTGAACCTTAGTCTTCCATGTGCTTGGCAGTTATTTAACTTCTCAGAGACTCACATTTCCTACTTTTAAAAAAAAGTACATATAGCTTTCTTAAGTGATAATTATAAAAATAAATGTAAAATGAAGAAAGGTAGTCTGGCAACGATGCAAAGTCCCTGGTACCACGTTCTTCCAACAAATATATATCAACAATTTTTAGATATAGCTATTTCTTCATGCCTTTAATGGTGGTGGTGAAGTTACTGAATTTATTTCTCAAGCCCCAAGTACATAATTACTTTCAAACAGTTTATGTATATTTCCTAACCTGTCCACTTCTTAAATGTGCTGGCCCATCTTCTGTCTGCTCCTCAGTAATGGCTCATTAGTGCATGACATTCTTTATGCCTTGTCAGAGAGGATTTATTAGGGAGGTGTACCCTATACCTGAGCAGTTATCTTGCTTGAACCAGAATAACGAATGGCATACAGATGGTCTGCCTGGAGTGGTTTATTATTTCCCTTATCTGAACATCACAAGGCAATCCTTTATGGTTGTCTAACATCACACTTATTCCCCATCTCTCAAAAATATATTACACATATTCATAATAACATCTGTTTAAGTAGCTTTTTACCCATTTTTTTAAATGAGACATTTTACTGTCTTGTTGTAAGTGTCCTTAAACATCAGCATACCATGCAAAAATCACATAATAAAAGCAACAAGAGTTATGGGAGAAATGGTACTAAGGGCACAACAATTAATAGCTTCATCAGTGATAAAGGAAAAAAGTATAAGAAAAACACTAGTACAGAAATGGTAAGAAATATAGACTGTATCCAGTAAATATGCTCCAGTAAATATGACCTTTGAGACAGGTTTCTGAAAGCAGCTACTTCAAGAGTGTAGCTTGTGCATTACTGTAAACTGGTGGAAAGGGACATAAGTTTTTAACACCAGCTGGGCATGGATGTGGCTCATAAAACACACAGTGAACAGAGGTAGATGGTAAATACTTGAGGGTATACATGTGTGTTTGTTTTGTATATTCTCATAGAGCTCTGTTTTGCTGGGTGCAGTTTTTTTTTAAGTTTACTTAGTATTTCACATGAAAACTGTGCATAAGCAGACACAAAGTTTGTACTATGTTCAAATCATCCTTGAAATAGGAATTAAATTACTATTGCTAGAAGAAAGACATGTTTTCAAAACTGGAAATATTGTATAAATGACTGTGCATATTTCATGCATATTACTTTGGATAAGGACAGGCTGAAAAATATTCCCAGTGAACCTGGTGATTTTGTGGAACTAACCAACACCCACTTTGCAAAAACCAGCATTATGTATTTCCTTTTTAGAAAGTACATGGGATGGGATTAATGAACCACTGAATTAATATTTGATTAAATTTCCATGGTAAAAATTGACTAAAGGATAGAGACCAAATAAATCATAACATCATCTATTTCTGTTTTTATTAAATATTTCCTCAACTATAGATGGATACAATAACTTTATTTTTATTTATTTTTTATGTGGTGCTGAGGATTGAACCCAGTGCCTCACATATACTAGGCTCTACCACTGAGCCACAACCCCAGCCCCTGTTTCTGGTTTTAAATCTCTTTACTTAAAGCAAATTCATTTCCCAAGCTTGATTTTTATTCTGTATCATGTGATATTGGCTCCCAGTTCCAGATGACACTATTGTTGAAGTAGGATAAAGCTTTTTTTAAAAAAAATAAGGTGGGTGGGAACTATCTTCGTCATTATATTTCCCCCCAAGGATTCAAGGTCAGTTCAACAGGCTATGCTTGTTAACTTCCAAGTGTTGGGGACAGAATGTGCGAGTAGCCAGTACTCACTGATGGTCACATTCCGGGTATTCTCAGCTGAGGGCTCCTCTCCCACACTCATTTCCAAACTGGGAGGCTCTTATTGAACAGTCATCTTTTGTCTCTTTTCTGGTTAAATTCATTGTATATTCTTACATTTCTTGAGAGTCTTATTTTCTGATGACAGTACACACATAGAGTTAAAAGAGCGCGTTGTACCTACAGATTTGTCAGTAATGACAATGACAGTAGAAACATGAAGAAGACAGCAGTGGGACTCCACCCTCCCCCACCAACCAACAGAATCTTCCGTAGTCTTCTCCAATCCGCCAGGCAAGAACAGAAGGGTGCTGGGAGACGCTCACGCCCAGTTAAAGGGGATTCATAAGCTGCTAAATGGAGATGGAGGCCAGGACAATACCAGGAGGCTATATCTAGAGCAAGCGGTCCTGCATCAGATGATGTTTTTCCCTCTTGTTTTTTAACCCTGGAGCCATCCTGAGACAAATATCACAGTGGGTCCTGCATTGCCCCTACAACCATCTCTGTTTTCACCTCCCTGCCCATCACTCCATGTGCCTGCAACTCTCCTCCAGATGGCTCCCAAATCCCTTTCCCCTTTGTCTCACTTCTTTCCCTTTCTCAATTTTGACCTCATTTTCCTGTGTTAACTTCATCTCAGTCAGGTGTGGACAACTGGTCAGTGACTGATAACAACTGTGTAGATACAGGAATACCAAGTACACTGCCCAATTGACGGGGGTTTCTGTCCAGTTTTTGCAACTTTGCTACAATCATGGAGAAGTTATTTACCTCTTTGAGTATCAGTTACACCATCTCCAAAGCGAATATAATAACCTTTCAAGATTGCTTTGAGAATAAAATAAGCTATGTAGAAACCTGACACAGAATAAGTGTACAACAAATACTTTGACTTCCTCTGCAATTATATTCTTTTGCAGAAAAGAAACAAAGAGAACTTAGGTACTAAAAGGTTAGTCTTACCTTCTACAGAGTAGTAATACTAGTGTACCTCAAGGACAAAGAAAGTAGTTAACTGATGTCTGGAACATGTTCCCAGATCTTTGCTCTACAACTTTCAGATATTCTTTGGATGAGAAATGTATGTCATGTGGTTTAACGCCTTAGACTGAGTCAAAAAGACAGAGACATTCCTGACTCTGGTACTATTCATTGTTACTTTGGACAAGTTACTTAGTCTAAGTTACATCTGTAAAACACAGTTGATCAGAGTCCTGCTTCATTGAGGTGTGTGTGCATGTGCACATGAGAGAGAATTAAATAGTATATTTGAAGTCCTTAGCTCAGTGCTGGGTTTATATAAATAGATATTTTGTTATTGTTATTTTTATGGTGATGATGAAATAATAATGTCATTAACTATAAAAAATAAAAGGCCTTCAAAAAGGCCTTGTTCTTACAAACATTGTAATGAAATAATGTATTTCTGCAATTGTCATGACCATTTTATCAGATTGTGGACATTGATATATGATGTGCTGTGATAATCTACTTCTGTGCCACAGGACAGCCAGATCCATCACCTGTTAACACAACATTAGCCAGTATTTTTGAAAGGTTGTCAGAATAAATTGCTGAGGAAAATATGTACCGAACAGTTCCCTCTCTTTCCAGGCTGCAGAGAGTGGCAGTAGCAGCATAAATTTAGTTTTGGATAACTTTAGATATTTACTGTGGTCCCTGAGACTCTACCTGAAATGAAACCTCAGGAAAATAACAGTGTAGAAGAACAGAGGAGTTCAGTGTTTGCAGTGACTCTCTTAAAAGCAGTTCATCTTTGGGGAGGGCACAGGGAAGATTTCTAAAACAAACTGATTATTAGAGTAGATAAATATGAACTTCAGGCTTTTCTGTCTGTCAATCTTCAGGATCCTGTGTCTTCTTCGTGCAGCCCATAAAACAGAATGTGGAAACACCTGCTCTCAATTCTCATGACCTGTGTATCCAAGACCCCATCTGACAGGCCCATTACAGCCCAGTTCCCTGCTCTGTGCATCTTTAAATTTAAGGAGAACTATAGAAAATACATTTGGGAGCTGGGGTTGTGGCTCAGTGGTAGAACACCTGCCTAGCACATGCAAGGCACTGGATTCAATTCTCAGCACCACATAAAAATAAATAAATAAAATAAAGGTATTGTGTTCATCTACAGCTAAAGATATTATTTTTAAAAAAGAAAATGTCTGTAAAAATTCTCTGTCCCATTTAATCTCATTCTCTCCCCCTTAACTAAATATGTAGCTTACCTACTAAAAATATTTCTCTTAAATCAATTGCCTTTCTCCTTTCCTAAAATGCCTTTCTAAATTATATTTTCCCCTCATGAAAATGTTTACAGATTGGGCAATTATTTATGCTGAAGATTCTCTTCATGTACTGGCATCTTCCTAAACCTCAGAGAAAATCATCTTTTGAGGACATTGCTCCAGCCTTTGTGACTGAGAAATATAATTGCCTTGTCTGTTGCCACTGAACTCTCCACCAGGCTATGGGGTGGGCATCCTCTGTTGGAGAGCAATTCACATGCAGGTTTTGGAGCTACACCAGCCCTTCCAGGGGATGTATATATATATATATATAAATTTTCTTGAGAATACTATATGGTATCCAAGCTTTATATAGTAAAGATAATGATCATTTAGAAACTTTCCTTTTTCTTTATAGAGGGCAACAACTGCTAGACAAAGGCAAAGAAGCCACTAGTTACTCCTAGAGGAATTATTAATCACTTTCCCCCTCCCTTTCACCTGTGGGTTTTAGAGAGTTCATGGGGAAAGGAGGTGACAGCACAGCCATCAGCTGATAATTGATAAACTTGATGGTGGTGATATGTTGTCTTGTAAGCCTCATGAGATAGTCGTGGTGATGAAAAACCAGGATTTGGTGTTTGAGAAATAGAATAAAGTATTAAACAAAAGTGGAATTCATTACCCAGGCTGAGCCTCATCCAGGTTTTCTAATGGAAGGTGCACAGTTTAATTTGAGGCCAGAAGTCCAAGAGCAAGACATCAAAGGTCGATTCCTTCTGAGGGCAGTGAAGGAGGAGCTTTTCCAGGTCTCTTTGCTTGGCTTGTCACTGTGTCTCTTTACATTGACTTCCCTCTAGTGTGTCTCTCTGGGTGTCCTAATCATCCCTATTTATAAGTATGCTGCTCATATTGGGTTATGGCTTATTTTGATGACTTCACTTTAACTTGCTCTGTAGAGATTCTGACCTTCAAATAAGGAAACGCTACTGATACTTAGGACATCAATATGAACTTGAGCTGAGGCCAATTTCAACCCACAGCATGTATATAGGAGCACTTATCCCCTAACTCCTGTGAGTGTGGTCAGCTAACACCTCACAGCTGCCTCCTGTCCCTGGAATTGTTCTAACAGAAGCTGCTTTGCTTATGCCCAGTGACACTCTCTGTCACTAGGTGGGCCACAGACAAATACTGGCTAACTTGGAGGATAGCGAGTTAGACCAGTCTCCTTGCCTCAAGATTATTAGACCAACAGTGTGGGACAATTCAGGCTCCAGAGTGACTCAGGGGTTTCTGTGGCTACAATTTTGTAGGATCTCTAAGGGCACTGTACATTGACTTCATTTTACTAGACTGCAAGCCCCTTTCCTCATTAATGATAACCAGGAAGCTTTATAGTAAGTGTTAGTAGTATTTGCAATTAACAATGACCTTTGTGTATCTATTAGGCCTTATAGCACAATGAGGGTACATTCTTAGTATAACACATATTTGAAAAAGGTCTTGGTAAGATGAAGCTTAGCATCATTCACACAAGATACATTGAGTAGTTCTGTAGCAAGGACAACATATATCTAACAACAGTGCTAACTTTTATGAAATGTAGATGGACTCCTAGGCACTGAATGATATGTTAAGAAATTACATCAGTCCGAAAAACAAAACTGAGATATTTGTAATGAGGGGCAGAATTTTGTCACCATGAACACTGTACTACTAAGTTGAAACTTAGTTTAAGAAGAAAATTAGCTAATCCCTCCTCTTCTCTAATTAGAGAATATTTTATAAGATGAGGAAGTTCAGATTCTTTGGAGACATTCATGATCTTTTAACAAGGCATCGAGCTATGCAACAAAGATTGTGACTTTTGCTGACTCTCATTGAAAATGAGTGGCATACTGGCTCAACTAAGTAAGGTGATGAATATTTTGATTTCTGAAAAACAAGAATTACAAAAAATACTAAAAGACACAAAGCCACAATATGTATAACAAAATGCTAAGGTGAGTGTCTATTTCTATAACCAAATTGATATAATGAAATACATTTGTTTTTCTATAATGTGTTGTGACTATTTTTCCCCTCCCTAGCTCAGAAGGGTATAACAAGGTGCAAATATTAGTACACACTTTGCCAAGAAGTTGTTAGTGGGCTGAGGTGGGAGCCAAACTTTTAAATAATCAATTTGCAAAAGAAATGTACCCACTTTTGGCAACAGGGATGGATGAGGATGAGTCTAGCAGAAAGTTGAACACACATGCCACTCACCTCATAGCACCTCAATAGAAGTAACCCAGGAATCAGAATCTCAAAATGTTCTATCCACACTGCACAGGATTCAATAAGTTACCACTCATCATACCAAAAACCAAGATAGCCACAACTTGAATGGAAATGATGCCAACATTGGAATAAATCAGATATTTTTAAAAATCTGACAAGGATTTTAAAAGTAGCTATTGCAAAAAATTCTTCAGTAAGTATTTGCTAATTATTTTGAAGCAAATGAATAAGTAGAAAAATCTCAGCTAAGAAATATATGTTATAAAGAAGAACTAAATAGAAATTTTAGAACTGGAGAATGCAATCGATGAAATTAAAAAACAAATACAACAGAAATGCTCACTGGAGAGGTTCAACATTAAAGTGGAAATGTCAGAGGACAGAATCAATGAGTTTGAGGACAGAGCACTACAATTTATCAAACATGAATGGAAAAAAAGAAGACTAAAAGGATTAACTGTGTCTAGAGGTTCTGTGGTAAAATGACAAAAGAGCTAAATTTATATTGTCAGACTTACGGTAATAAAGGAGAAAGAAGCAGTGGCATTATAAATGTATTGAAAAAAATGATGGAAAACTTTCCAAATATATTGAAAGATTTAGATCTATAAATGCAACAAGCTGTGTTATCCCTAAATAGAATAAACCCAAACATCATAGTTAAACTTCTGAAAACCGACAACAAAGAAAATTCTTAAAAGTAGTTAGAAAATGAAGCATTATTTATAGAAAAGCACACATTCAAGAGACAGAAGATTTCTTATTCGAGAGACCAGCAGGAAGCAGAAATAGAAGAAAGAATAGCCAACCATGAACTTTATATCTGGAAAAAACATGCTTCAGAAATGAAAGTATCAAAATATTATCAGAAAAAATGAAAACAGATAATTTCTTGGTAGCATAAATACCCCTATGGATAAAGTTCTCTAAATAGAAAAGAAATGACAGGAAAAAAAGGATGGAATTTCAGAAGAGAGAGAAGAACATCAGAAAGGACGAAAGTGGGAGAAAATGTAATATCTTAACTTCTGAATTTCTTAAATAAATATTTGATTGTTGAAGTAAAAATTACAACACAACATAATATGTTGCTCAATGTATGTTTAAAAATTATTTCTTTTATATTTTAAAAATAAGGAGAATAAAATGACCCTAATGAAAGTAAGATTTCTATAGTTTTTTCAAAATTGCAAAAGCAAATTCACATTTGAACTATGTATGGTCTTATGAATGAAGAAAAGCAGATATTATTAATCATTTCCACAGACAAATAAAATGAAGTATAAAGATGTTTTATACAAGCCCAAAGTCACCTTTCATATATACACAATGCCTGTTTTTTTCTGAATTGCTAGCAATTCTATGTCAGTGGAATATGAATAACAAAGAGTTTACTCTATTTTTCCCTCTTTAAAAGAGAATTAGTTAATTTTCCAGGAGTGATGGAAACTATATAAAACAGGCTTTGATAATGGTTGTACAATTGTTAACTAAAATTCATGGAAGCTTAAAATGCGTGTGTTTAATGGTATATAGATTACATCTCAATATTGCTGTTGAAAAAGAGAGATAATTAGTGTAAAATGCCAATAAAGCAAAACTTCAAGGACAAAAGCTAATTTCTGGTTTATTTCCTGAAGTTCATAAAGACATGTCTCATGTCATGGAGATTCATTGAAATTCAAGTAAGAATCGGGGCAGTCCGTTTGTTTAATTTTGCACTAGGCTTGATTGCTGTGTCAAATTTATTTCTTTAAAAAATTTTCTGGACTGTTTTGATTAGGAAAGAAATGCATATAAACATTCAGCAAAGTAGCAGGATATAAGATCAATACCCATAAATCAAATGCATTTCTATACATTAGTGATGAATCCTCTGACAGAGAAATTAGGAAAACTACCCCATTCACAATAGTCTCAATAAAATAAAATACTTAGAAATCAAAAAAGGAGGCGAAAAACCTCTACAATGAAAACTACAGAATACTAAAGAAAGAAATTGAAGAAGACTTTTGAAAATGGAAAGATCTCCTATGCTCTTGGATAGGCAAAATTAATATTGTCAAAATGGCCATACTACCCAAAGTGCTATACAGATTCAATGTGATTCCAATTAAAATCCCAATGTCATTTCTTATAGAAATAAAAAAAGCAATCATGAAAATCATTTGGAAAAATAAGAGACCCAGAATAGCCAAAGCAGTCCTTAGCAAGAAGAGTGAAACAACTGGCATAATTGTGCCAGACCTTAAACTATACAAAACTATAGTAACAAAAACAGCATGGTATTGGCACCAAATTAGACATGTAGACTAACGGTCCAGAATAGAAGACACAGAGACAAACCCATATAAATACAGTTATCTCATACTAGAAAAAGGTGCCAAAAACATACATTAGAGAAAAGATAGCCTCTTCAACAAATGGTGCTGGGAGAACTGGAAATCAATATGCAGCAAATGAAACTAAATCCCTATCTCTCACAATGCACAAAACTTAACTCAAAATGGATCAAGGAACTAGGAATTAGTCCAGAGACCCTGTGCCTAATAGAGAAAAAAGTAGGCCTAAATCTTCATCATGTTGTATTAAGAATTAATAAATGGGATGGACTGAAACTAAACAGCTTCTTCTAAGCAAGAAACAATGAGATGAAGAGAGACCCTACATTTAAAATTTTTTTTTTAAAAAAATTTTAATTTGTTATATATAACATTTTTAATATCTCTGGTTGTACACAAAGTCACATCCTTCATGTCTTCATACATGTACTTAGGGTAATGATGATCATCTCATTCCGCCATCTTTCCTACCCTTTTGCCTCCCCTCCTCCATTCCTCCCTCCCTTTTTCCCCTTTGCCCTATCTAAAGTTCATTTAATCCTCCCACCCCACCCCCCAGCATATTGTGAATCAGCATCCTTAAATCAGAGAAATCATTCAGCATTTGTTTTTTGGGGATTGGCTAATTTCACTTAGCATTATATTCTCCAGCTCCATCTATGTACCTGCAGATGCCATGATTTTATTCTCTTTTAATGCTGAATAATATTCCACTGTGTATATATACCACATTTTCTTTATCCATTTATCTATTGAAGGGCATCTAGGTTGGTTCCACAGTTTAGCTATTATGAATTGTGCTGCTATAAACATTGATGTGGCTGCATCACTATAGCATGCTGTTTTTACGTTCTTTGGGTATAAGCCATGAAGTGGGATAGCTGGGTCAAATTGTGGTTCCATTCCCAGTTTTCCAAGGAATCTCCATACTGCTTTCCATATTGGCTGCACCAATTTGCAGTCCCACCAGCAATGTATGAGTGTGCCTTTTTGCCTACATCCTCGCCAACACTTATCGTTGTTTGTATTCTTAATAGCTGGCATTCTGACTAGCGTGAGGTGAAATCTTTGAGTATTTTTGATTTGCATTTATCTAATTGCTAGAGATGTTGAACATTTTTTCATATATTTGTTGATTGATTGTACATCCTCTTCTGAGAAGTGTCTGTTCAGTTCCTTAGCCCACTTATTGATTGGATTATTTGTTTTCTAGTGTTAATATTTTTGAGTTCTTTATATATTCTAGAGATTAGTGCTCTATCTGACGTGTGTGTGGTAAGAATCTGTTCCCAATTAGTAGGTTTTCTATTCAATTTACTGATTATTTCTTTTGCTGAGAAGAAGATTTTTAGTTTGAATCCATCCCAGAGAGTCTACATTTTGGGAGCAAATTTTTGCCACACATGTCAGACAGAGCACTAATCTCCAGGATATATAAAGAAATCAAAAAACTTAACACCAAAAAAACAAACAACCCAATCAATAAATGGGCTAAGGAGCTGAACAGACACTTCTCAGAAGATAATATATCCAATCAATGAATATATGAAAAAATGTTCAACATCTCTAGTAATTAGAGAAATACAAATCAAAGCTACTATAAGATTTCATCTCATGCCAGTCAGAATGGCAGTTATCAAGAATACAGACAACAGGCACTGGGGTTGTAGTTCAGTGGTAGAGTGCTTGCCTTGCATGTGTGAGGCACTGGGTTTGACCCTCACACCACATAAAAAAATAAATTAAATAAATAAAGGTATACAAAATACAATAATTTTTTTAAAAAAAATACACGCAACCATAAATGTTGATGAGGATGTGGGGGAAAAGTCACACTCATATATTGCTGATGGGACTGCAAATTGGTGCAACCAATCTGGAAGGCAGAATGGAGATTCCTTGGAAATCCTGGAATGAAACCACTATTTGACCCAGCTATCCCACTCCTCTGTCTTTACCCAAAGGACTTAAAAACAGCATACTACAGTAACACAGCCACATCAATGTTCATAGGAGCTCAATTCACCATAACTAAACTCTGGAAGCAACCTAAATGTCCTTCAATAGATGAATGGTTAAAGAAACTGTGGTATATACACAATGGAATATTACTCAGCATTAAAAGAGAATTAAAATTATGGCATTTGCAGGTAAATGGATGGAATTGGAGAATATCATGCTAAGTCAATCCCAAAAAACCAAAGGCTGAATGTTCTTTCTGATAAGTGGATGCTGATCCATAATAGGGGTGGGAGAAATAGGGGAACTTTGATTGGGCAAAGGGGAGGGAGTGGTGGGAGGGAGTTTTATGGGGGTAGGAAATTTGATGGAATGAGATGGACATTATTACCTTAGATACATGTATGACTGCATGTAGGGTGCAATGCTACATTGTGTACAACTAGAGAAAAAAAAAGTTGTGCTGCATTTGTGTACAATTAATTAAAATGCATTCTGCTGTCATATATACCTAATCAAAATAAATAAATCAATTTTTTAAAATGAAATCATTTTTTATTCTTCTTCTATATAGAAAGAGTATAATTAAAACCAAATATCTTCTGAGCTTTTACCCTAGAATTCCTTCTTTCCATGTTGGTACTGCAGAGGATTATACATGAAGAAAATTAATATTCATTTCTCGAATTAAACAAAAATTTTAGCTCATGACAATCCAGAATGAATGAATTTCTTTAATAATAAGGGTAAAATGTAGTTATTGTATTGTGTTTGTAGTCTGTTAGAATTGTTATGCTTGACACTTCCTTTTGTAGCTTTCTTGTCAATTCTATATAGTAGTGAACAATATTTCATGGGGTGGAGAGGGGCAACCTGAGGAGAATTATAAGCAAAAGACTAGATCATGAAATGTAATACATGGTTTTCACTTACTAGGGGTGGAGAGAGGTCTTTTCACAGAAGGAAAAAATATCAAAAAGATCAAATCTAAATCTCTTTGAGGTATCTATTATTACTCTAAATAGTTAAGTAATATTAATGAAACATAATATGTCAATAATTGAAGGAACATGGAGTTGGGAACCAACTGAACAAGAACCTCATGCCATCTTAATGGCAGGTGAGTCATAATCTCTCTGAACTGACTTCTTTTTCTGAACTAGAAAATAGAATCAATATGGTAATGAACATGATGGGTCTTGATACAGTATAAATTTTAATATGAAGTTGGGATAATGATTGTTATTTCAGAAATTATTTTAAATTATAATGGAATGGAATTTCATTCTGGATAATGTACATATTCCAGGTAGTGTTTGTGATTTACTCAGCTTTTTTTGTCACTGTGACCAACAGATCTGACAAGAACAATTAGAGGAGAAAGTTTATTTTGGCTCATTGTTTCAGAGTTAGAGTCTATAGATGGCTGAGACTCCATAGCTCCGGGCCCAAGGTAAGGTAGAACATCGTGGTGAAAGGGCATGGGCTGAGGAAAGCAGCTCAAGACATGGCAAAAGGAAGCAGAGAAAGAAAGCTCTGCTCACCCAGGACAGAAAATAAATCCCAAAGGCACACCTATGGTGACAAACCTCCTGCAACCACATCCTACCTGCCTACAGCCACCACCCAGTTACTCCACTTAAGTGGATTGATCCACTAATTAGGTTACAACTCCTAATCATTTCACCTCTGAATCTTCTTGCATTGTCTCACATGAGCTTTTGAGGGATACCACATATTCCAACCATAAGAGTTTTATAATAGAAAATAATGTTATTAACCAATTTGATTTTCCTAAATTAATAACTAGCATTAACATTCCTTTAGAATGCCTTTTTATTCATGTAAACGGGTTTTTGTAAAAGACAGCAGGTAAGTTTACAACCTTAACCTGGATCTACAAATAGTTAAAAATGACCAAGGAGGTAGATAGCTAGAAGTACAGGGGTTATCAAAAAAACTGAAGCCAAGTGCCTGAGGGTTAGCTCTTTACCGTCAGTTGGTTACAGTTTGGCTGAAGTTCAGCACTGCTTCAAAGATGTAATATATTGTCAATCTCAAAAATGCTTCATTTCCATTTACAGATAAATAAACTGAACAATAACTTAATGAATGTGACTAATCTTCATTGCTATTAATTAATGAGATGTATTTGATCTAGATTCTGCATGGAAAGGCCAAAACCCATTTTCTTTCCACACTCTATATTAACCCCAAAAGCCAGGAATTCCTCCTATAAAGTTGGGCTTTCCATGATGTTATTTGCTTCTATTTGATGGTTAAGCTTTAACTCTAATACTAATTCTCCTACTAGCCTCCAACTTGGGCAAAACACCCACTAAATCTTCATGACACACCAAGAACAAAAGGCCAGATTACTCCTAGATGGCTATTATGAAGTAAATGAGGACAGGAGCAAGTGAAAGATCTCCCCCCCCCACCATTTCTCAGAAATGTGAGAATGCAGAATCAAATATTAGACAATTGGGCATCTTGGAAAGACACACCTCATGTTGGCCATCTGGCTACTCTTTGGAAGGCAGGCTGTAGTTGGGGGTAAGAACTTCACTGACTATGATTCCACTGATAAGCCCACCATCCCAGTGGAGATGGTGGCGCTCTCCCATACAGATAAATTAACCAGGAGATATTCACCTTCGAAGACAAAAAGATTATTTTCACCTTAGAAAATATTTATAATCAGCATCAGCTATTGGCATGACCAGAATCAAGAGTCAGGTGGATAAAGTCATTGGGCCATTCTACCACAGCATGAAAAGGCTCACTTGTGTGTGATGTATGTGTTTATGAATTTGCATGTTTGTGTCCTCATGGTTTTTATTTGTTCATTTGCTAGGCAGGCAGTGCTTACAAGGCCAGAGTTATAAATGTGACTCTTGTGGTACATAGATTAGCTTTTCTACAACCAGTCCCCACTAATCCATCTCATTCAACTTTTCACAAGTCATAGAGAAGGTCAGGACAGAAAATATGAATGAAACAAAGAAAGCCATACCAACTATTAGAAAGAAAATAATTATGATCAAAAAAATGTATGTATCAAAGGGGCACTATCTGTCAGAAGCTCAAAGATCCTTTTTTTCTGTAGAAAACGTTATTAGGCCTTGTCTCTAATGCTTAAGATACTTTCTTGATGTGAGAATTATTCTTCAAGTAGATTTGGCCATTATAAGATTGCTCAGATAGGTTACATTTTGATGGCACCCAGAGTATTTAAACATCTGGAGATCTATCAGACTTTATAAATAAAGATATTAGAGGGAGAACATCCAGGAAAATACACTATTATACACATTGTATCATCTCCAAACCTGCCCACAGCCCCTGTCAGAAACACAGACTTATCTGCAAAAGCTAGAAGAGACACAAGACTGTAGTCAGTTGGCACAGGCATCAGAATGTTCCATAGAAATAAGATTGTTAGAGAACAAGAAAGCAAAGGTAGTAAAGTAAATGGATTGGTATAGAGGAGAAAGGAGCAGAAGCAGAAACCAGAGACAAAGGGCCTCTGAAAGCAATAGAAAAGGTAAACAGAGGTTTAACCTTCATACAAGGTCCACACCTTCCTGGTCTCTTTAATCTTCACCAAACTCCTGTGGAGTCAATACCAGCACTCTCCACATTGTTATAGAAACTGTGAAATATATTTCACAAACCAGACTTAGTGAACTTGAGCATAAACTGAGAATGTCCTTAGCCAACTAGACTGTGTGGTAGTAAGACTCACTACACATGTGGGACAGAAGTCCAGAGGGCCAAAAGTCCTTAGAGATCTGACCACAACAAAGGATCAGGAGGTCTAGACCACTTTGCTTCTGTGTTTTCGTAACTCGTCCTTTTGCAATTGTATTAATATTAAACACTATTGGTTATAAAATCACAGACACACACACCCAAAGACAAAGGTGACCCATGATTCTACATAAATAATGACCAAACACTATATCCACAATGTGAGCAATGCAATTAGGGTCTTTAAAATAAGAAAATGAACAAACTATGCAAGTTTAAAAGAAATTCCTTCCAACTCCAGGACATTAATCATGGACAATCATGGACAACAAGCTGTTTCTGCAGCTATTATTGCTGATGCCACAGACCTGGAGCAATGGATACAGCAAAGCTGACCTAGCTGTCTGCCCTCTGAGCTCAAGTTCTGGTGGAACAGAGACTTGACCCTTTAGAAAGACAAGTCATCTCTACACTGGAAAGAGTAGTGAAGTATTTCTATGCCTATAGTTTACATCTATAGTATCCAAAGAGTCTCTGACCGTCTGATATGGAAGGGGAGGGCAGTATAAGTTACTGTCTTTAAGGACAATATAATCAGTTTTTCTTTCTCCCTCATACACATTATCTAGTGAAGGATTTGGGGTAGGGGGAAAGGTGCTATTAGTTGGTACTAAATTTTTCAATTTTACTGTCTTTCCACTATTGCTTATCTAGATTAGTGGTTGTAAGAATGAACTCTAGTGACAGATGGACTTGTTTTTCAATGTTGACTGTATCACTGACTAGCTGGGTGACCACGGATGAGTTATTGAGCCTCTCTGGCTCTCATCGTAAATGAAGACACTGATACTGCTGGTTATCAGTGATGAGTACTGCACCCTCACCCTCACTTCATGTTAAGTATGACATTAGAGAAGCACACTGAGGCAAGCATATAAAGCAGGGTTTACTTAGAAAGGGGTAACATATCGACTCTGGTAGGGAGAAGGGGGCCATAGTATCCTGGTATCCCAAGAAGTGACAGCGTCCTGCCTTTTTGTTTTTTTTTAGTCCTAGACTTCCTATGTTCTTGTATTCTCTTCCCCTTACCTTCCTCCTTACTTCATACTTGACTAAGCCCAGGAGATGCTCAGGTGGGATGGCCAAAAGGTGAGAAGCAGATGCGCTGGAGGGGCCAAGCAGGAAGGGGTCAATAACACCTCTCTGTAGGGACAATCCCTGGGACAGGTTGCCTTTGCAGCAGGTTAGAGCAGGGGCAGATTATCTTGATTAGGGTGGAGGTAGGACTCTGAAGGCATTGGCATTTCAATCTCTCTCCAACTTCCCAGACCCAAATTGGCCTCCTTGATCCAATCTGACCTGATTTACCTATCTATACTGATTGCCTCTTTTAATTCAGGCTTCAATACCAATATTTAACTAATAGGTCTATAGAGAGGAACGCATAAGCTCCACGCATATAAAGTGTATGTGGGCCTAGTACAAATTCAATTTTGATAAAAACTTGCTGTTATAGTAAATAACAAAGTTTAGGACAGGCTTATGAGGGCATTCTCCATGAAGAGGATGAGAAGTAAAATGGGTATGTATTTTTTTAGACTTCTATAAAGAAGAGGGAGAAAGGAGGAGATTGGGAGTGGTAGTTTCGATAGTTTCTGAGGAATTTCTACTCAGTCCAAATGAGGTTCACAACTATGTCATGGAATTCTCAATGAGAAAAGTCTACACCTGTGTATACACACGTACATCTTTCTATATAAGAGGATACTGTCTTGGAGATCTTTTCATCCTTATTTTCTATAAGCTTTTTTCTTGCCTAGACATAATCTATTTTTCCACTTCACTTTGGTGGATGTCCAAGTAACAAGTGACAAGAAGTGACAACTGAGAGCAATGAACATTAGTTTGCAATGAATATCTTTAAATATCTCCCCAATCTTTGAGCAAGCTCCTCAGGAAAGGGCCTCTTCTAATACTCCATTTTATTTCTTTTGATCAGTTGATTAATATCTGGATGAGGATAAGTAAAAAAAATCAGAGACTTGATCTGGATTTCAGAAGACAATACATGCAATTGTGATCAGAAACACAACTGGTTTATTTCTAATATTATACCTCATGTGGACCTTTATTTTATTATTCACCTTCAGCTTAATTTGAATACCTAGCTCTGCTAGAGGAACCAGAAATGTTATATTCCTAACTGGAATAATAGTGGTACATGCCTCAGGGCCCTCATTGATGTGTCAATGAGCAAGTGATTTACCACAGGCAGAGAGTATCTGCTGCCCTCTGGAGGGTCTTGTGCTGTTACAGATGAAAATAACATTGCCCAAGGCATATTCCAAGGCAGACAAGAAAATCTGAAACAAACAAAAAGGTTTCAGGGTCATTTTTGAAAATTTACAACATGTGGAAAATGCTATACCCTGTACCTAGGCAGGAAAGTCCTAAAGCAAGAGCAAAAATAGAGATGGAGAAGTTCTACAATAAAGAAACCTGATTCCCAAACTAATAGGGCCATTCCCTATCCCCAATTAATTCCTGTCAATATTTGGGGAGCTAATATTCTGTAAATAATATTTTGTATTCATAATTTACAAATAAAAATTTTGGAATATGTACAAAAGGTTAATTAAGGATATCTTGAATAAACCTCAAGAAGGGTAAGATTGATGAAGTGGATACATTCCAATGAAAAGGCTTCACAACCCAGGCAGTAAAATATTGACTGGAGGGATGCAGTCTGCTATGGAAGTGTGATATGCCATGCTATAAGGTCCACATTTATCTTTTTCCCAATTTTTATTCTAATGAAACATTTGAGATGTTTATACTATTATATACCAAATGGAATTGTGATTTGTGCTTTTTCCAATATACACATCTGACTTCATGTACCAGATATCATCTTGTGCCAAAAATATTTGAAGGACAGATAGAAGCCAGGCATAATGGGGTTCTACCAAGAAATTCAGTTAGTACAGTGTCAGCCTCACATATGCCTTTATAGCTGGGCTCTCCTGGGACTGGGAAGATAAAGCATTTGACAGAAATTTTTTTAAAAAAATGTAGTCAGGAGGTTTGGTTTTAATCCTTTTGTGTCACTAATTTTGTGATCCTGGTCAAGCAAATAAAATTCTCCTTTTTTATAAAATAAATACCTAGAGAGCTAGGTATTGTCCATTGAGATAAAATATATGAAAATACTTCACACTGCATCTGATTTACAGTAGATACTCAACAAATTTAAGTCAATGTAATATCGTTGGTGAGCACAGAGATAGCAAAAGGTCATCCCAGGACATGGTTGAAACTGGAGGTCAAAACAAAAATGGCCAACCATCCCAGCTCAGTCTGCCAGGGACTGTTGTTATTTTGGTGCTTAAAGTATCTTTTATCATCATCTGGGAAACTGCTCATTCCTGGGTGAACTGGAATGGTTGGTCACCCTACCTTCACATCCAGAACGGAGTGCAAATGACCAGGGACATGGTAACATTAGGAAGAGTGGTGGGTCCTGATATTGACCAGAATTTTTCAGGCAGGGGTTTCCTGATCAAATGGCCAAACAGATTTCAGAGTGTGAGTAGTGAAGCCTGGAGGTGTGGTCAGTGGACACACCTGACTTTCCTGAGGAAAACTAAGGAGTCAGCTAGTGCTATCAGAGAGCAATTTTACAAAAGTAATGTCTTAAATGACTGCAGTGATAAGACTAGAGAGAATAATGAGAAAAGAATTTTCTCCTCAATGAATAATGCTAAGACAATTAGCATTATTTATCCATGATGCAAAAGAAAATATCCTGCCTCAGATGATACACAAGAGTTAACTACTTAGAAGCTTAGATTTAGAATAAAAATTAAGCATTTTAGAAGAATATAAAGGAAAAAAGCTTGATGAAAGACTTTTTTGTTTTTTACTACCAAAAGCGATATACAGATTTAATGCAATCCCCATGAAAATACCAACACAGTCTTCACAGAACTATAAAAAAGAAGTCCTCAAATTCATTGAATAATAAGAGTCCAAGAACAGCCAAAGGAATCCTGAGTAAGAAGAGTGATGCAGGAGGCATCAGGATACCTGATCTCAAATACACAACAGAGCTATAGTGTAACAAACAGCATGGTACTGGCATCAAAATAGACATGAAGACCAATGGAACAAAACAGAAGACACAGAGACAAACCATACTTACAGTCATCTAATGTGTGACAAAGGTGCCAAAAATGTATATTGGAGAAAAGATAACCTTTTTAACAAATGATGTTGGGAAAACTGGATATTCGTATGTAAAAGAATGAAACTATATCCCTCTCTCACCCCGCACAAAAGTCAACTCAAAGTGGATCAAAGACTTCAGAATTAGACCAGAAACTTTGCAACTGCTAGAAGAAAGCAAAAGCTCAACATTCCACCATATTGGAGCAGGAACCAACTTCCTTAACAAGACCCCTCAAGCTCAAGAAATAAAACCAAGAATCAATAAATGGGATGCCAACAATTTTAAAAACTTCTGTATAGCAAAGGAAAAGCTTCTTAAATAAGCTAAAAACAGAGAAAGATTGACAAAATGACAACTTGAAAATGGAAAGATTCTGTGAACACAGTGAAAGTTGAGCCATAACTGGGAAGCTGTATTTACAACATATCAAATCTATAAAGTACTTGCATTAAGAATATGTTCAGAACTCAATAAATCCATAGGAAGAGGCCAGCAATGCAGTAGACACAGGATAGGAATAGGGCATTTGCAGAAGAAACGTGAGTGGCAAAAGCACATTTTAAAAATAAAATATAAATAATAATACAAAATATAAAATAATAATATATATAATATATTATAATTATAATATAATGCAATCATATTTATATATATGTAAAATAATATATATTTTTATATAATATATATTTATATATAATATATAATATAATAATATTAAATATAAATATTTATGATTACATAATTATATAAAAATATAAGTATAAAATAATATTAAATATAATTATAAATAAATACCACAAAGAGATAACATTTTACCCAAGGCAGACAGTCAAATGAAAAAGCTTGTCAATACCAAGTGTTGGTTAGAATGTAGAGTCACAGAAAAACTCTTACACTGCTGGTGAGGGTGTAAACTGGCAAAATCATTTTGCATAGCAAATGCTCAATATCTATAGATATTTTTAAAGTATATACCTGGGCAACACTTCCTAGAGAAACTCAAACATGTGCCTAACAGATTATATATAAGAGGGTTCATTGTAGTGTAGCTTATGAGAATAAGAGAATAGAAACAACCTAAATGTCCAGCATGTGTAAAATAAATAAATTATGGTATCATTTATTTAATGAATTAATACCATACAGTTGTTAAATGACCAGAAATAGATGACTAATATTACTAAATCTCAAAAGCATAATATTGAACTAGAGAAAGCAAGTTGCAAAGGCATGGTAACATTTATATCATATGTAAAACTTAGCATTCTAAACTTTATGTATATACAACCTATAATAAAAATATAAAAATAGTCATAGAGACAATAAACTAACTAGAGATTACCTCCAAGGAAAATAAGATGGAGATGAAATCAGGAAAGAGTTCATAGGGCATCAAGTGTGTGTATTATGTATTTTTTTAAATATCTGAGGTAAATCAAGCAAAATGTTATGATTTTCCAGAGTTGAGGGATAGATTCATAAGTGTTATTTTATTCTCTATATTTTCTACATGCTTTAAATATTTGATTTTGGAAAAATTGAAAGTAATGTTGTTGATATTTAAATTCTAGTTACATCAGAATTACTCTAAACTTTTTAAAAAGTGAGTCAAAACTATGTTGGGCTGGGGTTGTGGCTCAAGTGGTAGCGTGCTCGCCTAGCATGCGTGAGGCACTGGGTTCAATTCTCAGCACCACATAAAAATAAAATAAAGATATTGTTTCCACCTAAAACTAAAAAAATAAATATTAAAAAAAATGAATTGTCCTTGTAGCTGACCAACGCTGAGCATTATTTGCAAATAGTAAGTTGAATTACCCACTGTAATGACACAGATTCCACTGCCACTTCCCCAACACTAGATGTCACTTTACTTCATGCATTAAATTTGCAGAAGATTTTTCTGGTTGAAATGAGATGAATTTGGTATGCTTTATCAACTTCTTTCTCCAGTTGATTTAGAGAATGAAAAATCTGAAAGTGCTGTCTGCTACATATCCACCCAGAAAGGCAAGGAATATGTCTATTTGGGTTTATTTTTTTCCCCCAGCATCTATGGCATATAATAAGGTTGTTGTAAGAATATTGGTAACTGAATGGACAAAATATATAAAAAACTAAGAGACCTCCTCTTCCTCCTCCTCCTCCTCTTTCTTCTTCTCCTTCTCCTTCTTTTTTTTTTTTTTTTTTTTTTTGGTGCTGGAGATCCAACAACCCAGGGCAAACACTGAGCTATATCCCCAGCCTAAGGATACAAGAGACTTTGGAACAGTTTTTCCTTTGAATGGCAGCTAGATGTTTGAAGCAGACCTCAAAAGGGCCTGCAGGAGAAAACTGATGACTCTAACCTCTAAGTTCAGTCTGTGGTAAATGGGAAAGAGATCTTTTAATCCAAGGCTGTATCTCAGCAAATTGAGCATTGGATATTTGACAAATAAAGACTCCTTAAATCAACAGTTGTAACTCTTTGGGGAGGATGAGGACATGTGATGATCATGAAAACTGTGAACTTAGGAAATTTTCAAATAAACATATTAACAGTTGATACATGCAATTTCTGAAGATTTGCTGACCTCCTTAAGCTCATGCATGGATCCCAGCTAAGGATCCCCTACCTCAGATCAATAAAATCACCTGCCAGGGGCCTTTTCTGAGCCTTCTTAATTGTTTATTTTATGGTGCTGGGATCAAGGGATGCTGAGCTAAGGTTTCACTGCTAAGCTTGCATCCCTGGTCTTCCTGAGCCTACTTAAACTCTGCTTTCACACTCTGGTAATAATTAGAATTTTTGCAAAGATCTCAACATGTTATGAGGATTGAAAAAACAAGGTATTGTAAATGAACACTATAGAAACTTACCCTGAAAATTCAGGTAGTAAGCAAACGTGGGCAATAACTACTTTGGAAAAACTTGGCTTGTAGATACCAGAATATTTATGTATATTTTTTCTATCAGAGTATTTAACAAAAGAAAAAATGGAATTATTTATTTGTGAAAATGTTTATTTGGAAGCTGCTTATTCTTTGGGGAGTAAACTAATTCCTAGGAATGGCTCCACAAATTAAAAATAATTCCTAGTGCCTGAATATTTGACCAACTGTTTTCATTTCTTCTTCCCCTCCTCCTCCTCCTCCTCCTCCTCCTCCTCCTCCTCCTCTTCCTCTTCCTCCTCCTTCTTCTCCCCGTCCTCCTTCTATTGGTTCTTTCTAGTTATATATAATATTAGGGTACATTTTGACATAATCACAAAAGCATGGAATATTATTTGCTCTAATTCAGTTCCTAGCACTTTCCCCCTCCCTTTAATCCCTCTCGCTACTCACCTCCATCTACTAAATCTTTCTTTAATTTATTTATAGTTTTTTTTTTTTTAGTGTCTTGTGGATATACTCGATGTTGGGATGTATGTATGAAAATTTGGTCAGATTCATTTTATACCTCATTTTAAAAAAATTTTTTTAGTTGTCAATGGACCTTTATTTTATTTATTTATATGTGGTGCTAAGGATTGAACCCAGTGCCTCACATATGTTAGGCAAGTGCTCTGCCACTGGGTTACAACCCCAGCCCCTCATGTTATACCTCTTAATGGAAAAGGACAACCTTATAATTTTATTACTAATTTTCTTGCACCGTAAGTATTACAAAAATAATCCTTAGCCCAAACTGGTTGGAACTACTTGATTTTATGAATAGAAGTTAATATAATTTGCTAGGTGCAGTGGTGCGTGCCTGTAATCCCAGCAATTTAGGAGGCTGAGGCAGGAGGATCACAAGTTCAACACCAACCTGGGTAACTTGGCAAGTCCCTGTCTCAAAATAAAAAATAAAAAGGGCTGGAGATGTAGCTCAGTGGCAGAGCATCCCTGGGTTCAATTTCGAGTACCAGAAAGCAAGAAAGTGAATAAACTTGCACTACTACATAGTGTAAAGATTCTCAAAATCAAAGAAACTTAAAACTTGTTTAACTTCTTTGCTCCAGAGTCTTTATTAAAGACCTCTTTCCAAGGATGCTCAGTTCTGTCAGCCACTTTATCAATCTACCAAAATCAGGTGTTGAGTAACAACTAGGACACTTCTTTTTCATGACTATGCTTTTATTTAAACTACTTAGGCAGCAGTTATGACAGATAAATTGGGTCAGTTTTTTTTTTCTTTTAAAGAGAGAGAGAGAGAGCGAGAGAGAGAGAATTTTTTTTAAAATATTTATTCTTTAGTTTTTCAGCGGACACAATATCTTTGTTGGTATGTGGTGCTGAGGATCAAACCTGGGCTGCACACATGCCGGGCAAGCGCGCTACTGCTTGAGCCACATCCCCAGCCCATGGATCAGTTTTTTTTTAAAGTATCATTTTACTCACTGGACATTACATTAATGCCATGAGAATGATACAACCAGGGTTTATTCTTCTATTATACAATTTTGCTGTACGTGCTAGGTCATGGTAAAATAAGCCAATGACGATGTGAACATTTCAGCCCTATGAGAAAAATTAATATTTTCACAATCAACTACATGACCATTTATACAATAAAATTTGTAAATTTTTGTGTATCAATTTAACATGTCCTCTCTGGCCTTAAAACTTGGAATTACCTGACTTTTCTCTCTAAAAACTATTATTGCAAGTGTTTGATAAATGACACCCTTTTCTCTGGAAGAAGTCATTTCCCGTGTGAGTCATGGGAGAATAAAGCCACAAGCTTGTATTTCTAGGTCTACACCTGAGACCTTTTAATCATGTCTGATCATTCTGCCAATTTCTGGATACAAGAATTCATGGGTTTATGTTAACAACATATGCCAAATTCAAGTTTTCATTTTGTCATCATTCTTGACATTGTAAAGATTAATTAGCATTTTTTAAAAGTTTAGAATCATCCTGCAGGGGAGAAGTTCAGTGAGGATGGTTGGTAGATAACATTAGACCTGGGTGCCACAGAAGACTGGCTCCACTTTTTTAAAGTACTCCTTGGATCAGTGGGTTTTCTTTCTGGGCCAAGTTACATCTTCTTTTCATTGATTGCAATCTTCTCCTTTTTAGAAAACATAGTAGAAGTAATTGGGAGCAGGTGGGAATCCAATATGGCAATTTCTTTCTTTCCTTTTCTTTTTTTCTTTCTTTTTTTTTTTTTTTTAGAGAGAGAGAGAGAGAGAGAGAGAATTTTATTATTTATTCTTTAGTTTTCGGCAGACACAACATCTTTGTTTGTATGTGATGCTGAGGATCGAACCCAGGCCACACGCATGCCAGGCGAGCGCGCTACCGCTTGAGCCACATCCCCAGCCCTTCTTTTCTTCTTCTTCTTCTTCTTTTTTTTTTTTTAGCAAAACAGAAAACACATTATACTGCTTCTGATTAAATCTCACTCCAACCCAATCACCATCCCCAAATAATGTAAGTGTTGTGACAGAAGAAACCTGGACTGTCTTATTTTCCACAGAATCTCCAGTGCCTAAAACAAGGTGCTTGGCCAGCAGTGACTGAGTGAATGAATAAGCAGATCCAACATTTAGGAATATGGGAACATGGCTCTGTAATAAGGGGCTTATTGGAGCACTTGCGGTCCCCACTCAACAAGAAGCATCGTGACTTTTAAAGAATGCCAAGAGGAATTCTGAATTACAAACATTCTTAAAATTCATAGAGAAAATTCTCTAAAGCAGTCCCCTAGTCTGCATATATTTTACAGTATCCTGAGCCACTGAGTTGTTTAAAGGCTTACCCAAGTGAATAGATTGAGTATATTTATTGTTACACACAGAATCACTAAATTTTTCAAATTGTATTCTAAATATATATTTTTATAGAATAAAAAAATAGACATCATTGGTTTTACTATTAAACAAGTCCTAAATATCTGCACTTTATGACAATTTTAACTCACTTTTACACTCAAGTCCTTAAAGTTCCACAGCATTCACTACTTGAAATCTGAATGTATATGAGGCAAATCTACATCACAAATAATGCTGAGAAGAAAAATTTTAGAAGATTTCTAATTTCATTTCTAACCATCTGAGTTCACCACGGTGAACCACTGTGCCTACCTGGTCAGAGTGTGAATTCAGCTGCCAACCATCTACATGAAGATCCTGGCTCAGTCGGTTACCAGCTGCATGACCTGAGGCAAATCACTATCCTCTCCTTGCCTTACTGCCTCATATGTAAAATGGGGATAAAGATAGTATTTCTGTCACAGAGTTATTATGAGGACCACCTGAGTCCATGTTGTTTTTAGGTCAGTACCTGGAACATGGTGTGATGTAAAGCTAAAAAACAAACAAAAAATTATATGACTGTAGATGTTAAATGGTTTGTGTCCAGTGATGAGATTTTTGCATATTCAGAAAGATAGGCCCAGAAGACCTTCAGGCTCCCTTCCAAATTCTTTTACTCTCCCTTGCTCTCATAAAACCTGGCTACCTGATGAGTCCTAAACATCCATATTCTTTGAATCTTCATGTGCCTTTGCGAAAGTTCTTTACTGCCCATCTTTAGCCTATTCAAATTTCATCATCATCTCTGTCCATCATCTTTATTCCTGGGCACAATGACTCTGGAGTGCTTTATTACTTTTATTTTATGTGCAAATTATTGTCTGCCAGATCAAACTACAAGCCTCTTGAGAACAGCTTAATGCTTCATGTATATTTACCAGCATATAAGTAGCTATTTAATGAATGAGTGGCATGGGAAAAATGAAATTAGCAATCAGCTTTTCAGTGATCATTAAATGCAAGTAAAGCAGAATATACATTCAACATTTAGATGATTACTAAGCAGTTCCTATTTCTAAAGAAGTTTTGGTTTATATCCCCTCACACATACACTTTTTTTTTTTTTTGGGTCTGATCTACTGTAGGTGAAACATTTGTAGATTAGCTGGTTCCCCTTCATTCCTTCTCTTCTGAAATGTTTGTTAAAGTAAAAATGCCCAGAGCAATAATTTGTGGATAAAAAACAGCTGCACATGAAAAATTATTGATGTGGTTTAAAAATTACTCTGAGGTAGAAAGTAAATGCCTTTTTCAACCTACGCTCTGAGAAGAGTGTTAAAGCTGATTCCTTATAAATCACAGAATGGAGGCAGAGTGGGTCTCACATTTGGGGCAGTCAGTTGATTGTAAACAAATAGTTTTAAATTTCTGTGTAAAAAGTTAGAAAATATTGTTTGCTGAGAAGATATAGCTGAGTTAAAGAAGGTCTTATCGACAACCTTAGCAATGTGAGTTTAATTTTTTCCATAGTTACAACTAAAGAAGCTGATCACTTTGGTTTACAGGCTAATTTTTTTTAAAAATGCCTTTGTAGTTTTAGTTCTTTTTTCTATCATGCCTCTGAAATTTTCCTGGAAGTGACCCAAATGGCAGACACTCTTTATTGTATTCCCCAAGGTGCTATTATCATTGATGTGCTACCCAAATGCCATTTCCACCAGGTGTGCAGGTACATGTGCCATGCCAGACGTTGGGATAAGAATGGAAGATGCAATGAGAGATTATCACATCACAACACAGAATGCATTTCATTGCTTTTTTGATGTTGTTCTTATGTAAATCTATACAGGCCCATCCTTTCTTTTTTTTTTAATATAATTCATAGGTCTTTCTTTTCTTTTCTCTTCCTTCCTTCCTTCTTTCTTTCTTTCTTTCTTTTTCCTTTCTCTTCAATCCTGTTATGCCATAAATTCAGGGGAAATAGGTTCCAGCAGCTCAGGGTCTTGTCCACTGGTCCTCACAAAGCGTGCTTCTCTGGGTGGAGGAGGCCAGCACTTCAATTAAACCCAAGTACCCTCTCTTTGGCTTCCTTCTTTTTCTGATGATTTTCCTTCACATATTTCAAGAAACTGTCTTGGCTCTCAGCATGTTCAGTATGATCGATATGCACATTGATTCTCTTGGCAAAAATCTTGCCCTTAATTTTTTGTTTACAGCAATGCCAACAGCATGCTGGGTAACATTGCAAACCTCCGATTTGCCATGGTAACGTGGAGCTTCCTATCTGAACAGCAATCTTTTCCCCTTGATGTCTACATCAACTTCCCTGCAGATCACATGCATGTGGCCAAGGATCAACTCCATGATTTCTTCAAGGCCTAGAGAACAGAGTGGGTATCTTCAGAAATGGTTAGCTCTAGAAGATATGCCTGAGAGAATTCTAATTCCCTGGTTTCCTTCCTATAAAATATTTTTTAAAATACTTTCCTTTAAAAGGAAATTTAAGCAGGAAATAGAAAAGGTTTTAGTCATTATTTTTTAAATTGCTCTATCTCTTAGCTAATTCACACAGGAAGCCTACAAATTAAGCAGCATTAAAACGGAATGAGTCATTAACATTTTTCAAGTGCTTAATTTGAGCCTGTTATTAATTTAAATACTTCATAAATGGTAGTTAAGCACAAAGATTAAAAAATATACATTTACTTTTAAAATCTTTAAGCCCTATGATTTATGATGCTTAGTAGTGTCTGTATACAAAGATAAAAAACATTCTATGTATCACATTTGGTATAATCTACTAGTTTACTTTTTTTACTTGGGAAATTTGTTACTAAATTATAAGAACATTGAAATTTAAGCCTAATCTTGATTTGGGGGAAAGAGATAGGCCAGGGCAATGAAAAGCAATGACTCTGAAGTATCTCAGCATTATAATAGAATTAAAGCAATAACTGCAATAAATTCAAAGTAGAAAGGCTTGAATTTTTATCATGTATTAAATAAATTTGAGACATTTAGAGTGGGGAATTAAAGTTTTCCCTATGAACATTTTTGTAATTAATCTGTAAAAAATCACCTGGCAAAATATGTATTTTTTTTACATGGGAAATTACATGATAATTATTTTTACATGGGAAAAGTAGAGAAGATGAAAACTCATGTAAGTTTTGTATGTAAGGCACTATTCCTAGAACTATGTGTAAGGCATTATTCCTAGAACTTTACATGGAAATGACTCATGTAATCCTCATAACAAATCTGTAAGATAGATATCATTACTCTTTCAATTTGTTGGTGAGGCATAGATGATTCGTCCAAAGTCACTACTACTGAGTAGGATTCTATTCAGATGCCAGAATCTAGGCTGTTAACCATTTCTCCATTTTGCTTTTGCATCACAATCAATATGCTTGCAACTTATTTTTCTTAAAGCGTTAAAAATGGCTAGTTAAAATAGCAAGTTGTGGCAGGTTGACATTCTATCACAACAGGGAATCGCCAAATAAGTTGCATATAATTTTTTTCATGACGTGCTAGGGATCAAATACAGGACCTCATACATTGCTAGGCAAGCACTCTACCACTGAGCTGCACCTCAACCCTTAGGAAAAAAAGTGAATACCTTCTAGAAATCACATTATCAGACTACAGGGACTGAAAAAAAGAAGAAGAAACTCCACTGCACCTGGTAGGGAGAAAAAAAGATAAATAATAATTAACTTTTATTAAATGTGCCAACCACTATTCTAAGTGCTTTAATTAAAGCTATTTAATCTTACCTGATATGATACCTATTATTACTATTCCTATCTTGTGAATGAGGTTAAATGCGATCTAACACTCTTACGTTGTCCCCTCTCACCTCTATTCTTTATTACTGGAAATTTCTAGCTCTTCAGTTTTCTTGTTTTACACATCTAGGTTCCTTCTTTTTTTGTAAGCAAGGTTGCAATTTTAATCTAGGACTGAGTTGGAGGATAATTGTGGCTTGATGATAGAATAAAAAAGAAAACTTTAAAGGCATTTTGCTTTCTGCTGGCATGTCACTAATGCCCAATCTAGTTTAGTATAAAGATTATAAGCCTAATTTTTTCAAATCCTGTCTCTGCCTGTGTCTTAGTTGCTTCCTGCTATCACAAAACACCTTAGACCAGGTAATTTATAAATTTATATCTCACAGTTCTGGAGGCTGGGTTTCAAGATCAAGGCACTGGCAGATTCAAGGTCTGGTGAGAAATTGCTCTCTCCTTCCCAGATGGTGCCTTTTTGCCGCGTCCTCACATGGCCAGAGAGCGGGTGTAAGGGAAAACAGGCTCCCTGAGGTCCTTTTATAAGACACCATTCCCACACATGTGGTGATCCTATCGACTCCCAAAGGCCTCACCTCATATTAGTGTGTGTGACCTTAGAGGTTAGGTTTGAAAGTATGAATTTTGGAGGCACAATCATTCAGACCACCATGGTTTCTTCTTAGTTGATCTTGTGCAAGTTACTTAACTTCCAAAGACAATGCTCTGAATGGATTATAGGGAAACGTCCCTCCCTTGTTTGTTTTTGAGGTAGGAGTGGAAGAGGGTAAGCCAGGACAGTAGGAAGAGGAAGCTAACTGACAGAGGGAATGAAAGAGGCAGAAGTACCTAAAAAAAGTTCCCTCCTGACCTCATTTGACATTTTTCCTTACCTATCTGATAATTTTTATTTGTTTAATCATGAAATCTGTTCAACTGCTCTCGGCTTTTTCTCAGACATAGAACTTTCTAGAACTAATGTTCTTGCATGAGAACTGACCTATCAGGCCCACCCATGCTGTTATGATGAGGTCACTTTGTGCACCACTCACTCTCTGTCTGCTTGCCATCTTTCCTGATGTGTCACCAATGCTGTCTGTGAACCACACCCACAAAAACAACTCAAAACAGATTTTCTTTAACCACATATGACGCTGGTGAATTGGGATTTTTTAAATTAGGCCACATAGCTATCTAATTGATCATTCTTCTTCCACTTCGAACAAGTGTTTATTGAGAACTTATTTTTAATAAGTTCTCAGCTGTGCCTGGCACCAGTGATAGAAAGATGAATCAATCACAGCTGTGACCCTTGGTCACTTTGTCATAGCAGCAAGCTTCATATACCTTAAGTATTGCCAGCGTAGCCTTTTGATTTTTTTTTTTTTTAAGTTAAGTTGCTTTCCAACTCTTGAAAACTATTTTTTTGGATACCAGGAGATTGAAACCAGGGTCACTTAACCACTGGGTCAGATCCCCGGCCTTTAAAAAATTTTTTTAATTGTATTTTATTTAGAGACAGGGTCTCAACTAAGTTGCTTAGGGCCTTGATAAGTTGCTGAAACTCGTTTTGAACTTGCAATTCTCCTGCCTCAGCCTCCTGATTCGCTGGAATTACCCATCCACTACCATGCCTAGCCAACTCTTGACTATTCTTAACTTTATTTTATAATCTATGGTCTTTATTTTTTGCCTCTTGTTTACCTCCTTTGCTAGCATTATTACTTGCAAACATCAGAACATACAAACTTTATCCTTTTTTATCAGGGTCGTGGTTGATTTATACTCCTCTTTTGGCTCCCTCCATCCAGTGTCTTGTTCTGATACTGCAAACTAGTGGTAAGCATTTACTTTGTACACTGGACATATTATTCCAATGAGTGAGTGAAACATTCCACATAAGTATAACATATATGTAACTTAAGGCTTTGGATGTACAGCTGCGAAGATGAATTGGCTATAGTCTTTGACTCTTTTAGGATATATCTTAAGGCCTGCTTTTCTAAAGAAAGCTATATAGTTTCAGTCAGATAAAATTAATTTTGACTTTACATGGGCAAGGGATGAGACTTTAAAAAGTTATAACACCATCTGATTCAAATGTATGATATGTCAAGATCATTGTACTGTCATGTATAACTAATTAAAACAAATTTTAAAAAGAGTTATAACAAAAGAGTCTAGTGTCTTGTAAGTCTGACTTATGTCATTAAGAGTGACATTTATTAGTGAGAAAGTAGCAGCTATGCTATGTTATGCTCTTTCTTTTTAAAGAGGTTTTTATGGCAGCATATAAGCCATGATGTAGCTTACACTTGAACTAAACCAAACAGCTAGGCTTTATGGGTATAATATCATCATCATCATTATTATTATCATTAATGCCTTACCATTATCTCCTAAAAAATATTATTAGTACTACTAATGAGAATTGCAAAATTGTACTGTTTTTAACATTTATTCTTTCCCCCAAGGATTTTCTCCTATATTTATCAATTTTTTAACTTCACCCCAATTGTCTTTCTATAAACAGAAGTGACAATTAATTACATAAAATTAAACCAAAAAACATAGAATCAATACTGATTTGGAACAGGAGTTTGCCGACTAAAATTGTATTATAACAATTTACCTCCCAGGCATAATATTTGTCTGCTTGCAGCTAAGAAAATAAACTGTTTTTCAGACACATTTTAGGTTTGCTTTTGGATTCAGGCATTCACAAATTATCATTCCTTGCCTGAGAGAAACCCTACATTCTGTAAAATGACAGAAAAGTGAGAGACATAGGCAGGGCTATTTATCTAGACTTGCAGGTTATATACTGCACAATTCCAGGGGATGCCACACACAAAACAGTAATGAGAATAGTATCCCTGGTATTGTACAGAAAGGCAACCTACATATTTGAAAGTACTGGAAACAGTACTGTTTGGAAGAACAATTTCTCAGTAGGAAATTTTACAATAAATATTCAATTCTACAAGAATACACCATTAGAAAAGAGGAAAGTAAATGTGAAAGAAGAGAAGTGTATAATGAGCAAAATGAGTAGTAGAAAAAATAAAGATGTGAGAAGAGATTTAAGGTAATGAATGACAGATGAGATACCTTAGATTTTCTTGGTACAGAAAAACCTAATTCTGGGTTAAAAAAAAATCAATCAACAAGCATGGCTTTAAATACATTGCTTACCTCACAAGACAATAAGGGAAATCATTGATTCTCCAATATTGTGACTTTTCAAAATGCACTAAATGGTGTAACCAATGTAATAAGAAAAGAAAAATAAAAATTATAATGATTGAAAAAGAAGAATCAAATTGCACCTATTTACACATTGGTTGTTTTCTTGGAAAAATCCAAGAAACTTTATATGATTAGAACTAAGAACTTAGTAAATTTGCTGGATAATATCAGTATACAAAAATCAACTATATTTTAATAACCCAACAGCAAACAGTTATAAGGATGTCACTCATAAATACAACAGAAAATATGTCTAGGAATAAATCTAATGAAAGATTGGCAAGATTTTTTATGAAGAAAAATATAAAACTCTATTGCAATGTTTTAAAGATGACCTATATACCCGAGGAATTAAATCACATTTATAAAAATGTAAATTCAATTCTCTAAATATGTAAATATTTCTCAAATTAACTATAAATGTAATACAATTCCAATTCAACCCAGCCTAACAGATGTAAATAAGTGGAATGGACTTGAGGTTTTTGAGGTGAATCTGAAATTCTGTGGGGGACATGGCATAGTTAACAGTACCTCTGATGGAAAAAACAAAAGTCCCTGCAAACTCAAAAGGATGAATACTCAGATAAATATTGCAAACAGAAAAGCTATCTTATTTACCAAGAACTGGAATATTTACATCCACATTAGAACATTAAGAATGTGATTTCTCGGCAAAGGGACTGCTATCTCTGTTGCAAGATGGCATTTTTCATCCATGACTCAGAAGGAAAGTCTGGAATACCTGCCCAGTACCTAATATGGGTATAGACATTAGGTTTTTAGATCTAGAGAGGAGAATGTTTTAGCAAGTGCATACTGCCACACATGAGAGCATCCAAAGCATCCAGAGGTATCTGAATGACTATACCTCACCCAAAGGCCACTTGTTAAACTATAACAGGCATGCCACCTGTTCCTTCAGAGGCCAATAAGTGATCTTTGAACAGGGCTGAAGTTAAAAAGTAAACCTATGCTTCACGTTTTTGCATTGTTAAAACTAAAGTACTTATAACAACTGACTTGATATGAGTGTGCAGTCAATGTTTGCTTCTAAGATTTGCTCAGTGTTTACATTTTAAAGGAAGGACACATTTTCTATGAAAAGGTTTTTCCAAATAGTCTGATTGCTTTTGAAGCAGCTCTTCAAACTCTAACACTATGTAATCAGCCAAAATTTCTGTACTATAGTTACCTTTCCAACTCTATATCATCGAGTTTCCATTATTTTATACTGAAAAGAGAACCAATTCAAAGCAAAAGAAAATATACACTCTTTTAAGCATTATATTATTACTTTTGCATTATAAACTATGAATTCCCAAAAACACAGATAAAGATAATGTCCTTGGTCAATAAATATTTTTTTCAGTAGTCACAAAAGCATTGTATAGGATATGGAAAAAATCTCAGACTAATGACGTGATTGGTGTTGCCTTTCAGGATTTTCTTCATGTTTCTGACTCACCCCCTTACCCTGCTTTTCCTCTCACACATCCTCTTCATTGTTAGAGAGATATGAGAGACGCAAACTAAAAATTTCATGAAAAGTATGCATGACAGTCTGTTTCCTACAATATTCACTTTAAGTATAATTAATTTTTTTTTTACTAACTTTTCTGTTGCTCACTAGTTGCTAGAAGTACATGCCATCTGAAAAGGGTGAAAATAGTAAAGCTATAGATCACCTGAATGAACTAACAAAATCCAAATGATAGACATTAAATATCCAGTTGTAAAATCAATTTTGTTCAGTTGATATTTACAGGATAACCCATTCCACAATAGCACAATACATATTCTTCTCAAACTCACGTGAAATTTATGAGATAGACCATATGCTGAGACATAAAACATATGTTAATGCATTTAAAGGAACAGAAATCCTACAAAGTTTGTTCTCAGACCACAATGGAATTAAACTAGAAATAAATCAAAGATAGCTGGAGTATCTTCAGTTATCTGCAAATTAACATGCAAAATAATGTGTCTTTAACTCTTGGGCCAAGGAAGAACTCTCAAGAGCAATATAAAAACATTTTGAGGGCTGGGGTTGTGGCTCAGCGGTAGAGCACTGTTCTAGCATGTGAGAGGCCCTGGGTTCGATCCTCTGCACCACATAAAAATAAAGGTATTGTGTCCAACTACAACTAAAAAATAAATATTAAAAAAAATTGAAACAGTGCAAAAGCAGATCTTAGAGGGTAATTGATAGTATTAAATGTATATATTAGAAAAGAATAAAAATCTAATCTTGTTAGGAAGTTTGGAAATTACAACTTAAGAAGTTAGCAAAAGATAAAGAAATAAAACTGATTAGCAAGCATAGAGGAAATGTTTAGGCTCAAGTATAATCCAATCAAAGAAATGCAAATAAAATGCCACTTTTCACATATTGAATTAGGAAATTTATATTTTTAAAGTATAACATCTAATGCTGATATGGATGAGGTAAAACAACCATCTATTAGTGGTGGTTGTACCAATGGATACAAACTTCTTGGAAACTAATTTGGCAATGTGGCCCAATGTACCTTTCTTTTTCTGGTATTTCCATTTTAATGGGTTATAAAGAAATAATCCCAGAATAAGAAAATATTTAACTCACAGAAATAGCTATAAAAGTATTATTTAGAATACTAAAAATTGCCCATGCAAATAAATGTGGTATTAGGTAAAACAGGATATATCTACTCATTAGAACAATAAGATGGTCATTAAAATTGATGTCTTGAGAGAATTTATAATAACTTAGCAAGTAAACAGTGTATAGAACAAAAATTTTATGGGTATATATAGAATCAGAAGAAAATACACCAAAATTAAAACTGGTTTCTTCTGATTATGGATGTGCCCTTCTTATTTTCTGTATTTTTGCTTTTCTGTATTTCCCAAAACCAATGGTGACAAAATAGTGTTTCGCTCATGGGCTTTAGAGTGCAATGGTTTGGGTTATAGCTTCAGCTCTGCTGCTTAACTAGTTGTGTGAATCCCCATTCTCATTTGTAAAATGAAGATGATGACTGAAAGTCTCTCCCTGAAGGTGATCATGTATGTAGAGTGGTTACTACAGGACCTGCCATACAGTAGGCTCCCAGTAAATGCCAGCTATTGTTATTGGTTATAATAGGGAAAAAATGTTTTATCAAGAGTAAGTACATACTGGGCACGGTGGAACACACCTATAATCCTAGGGACTCAGGAGGCTGAGGCAGGAGGATCACAAGTTCAAAGCCAGCCTCAGCAACTTAGCAAGGTCCTAAGGAACTTAGCAAAACCTGTCTTAAAATTAAAAAAAAAAAAAAAAAAAAAGCTGGGGATGTAGTTCGGTAGGTAAGCACCCCTAGGGTCAATCCTCAGTATCAAAACAACAACAACAACAAAAACAACAAAAAAGAATTATAAAGAAGAATAAGCACAGAAAGACAAGTCCATCCAGATTTTCAGGGTTTATTTCTACTTAAGATGCTATTTATTTAATCCTTTGAATAATATGCAAATTCAAGGCATTTATAAAAATACTGATTGCAGGGTAGTATTTTATGTCCACAAAGGGGCAGATATATATATATATCTCACTGGGAAACTATAAGTACATTTTGCTCTCTTTGTGTATTTAAAAGTGTCATACCCAAGGTAATACCAGTGAGAATGAAGAAAGAATTCAAAGTCACTGACTTTAGCTACTTATTACCTTAAGTCTGCAGGTCTTGATTTTTTTTTTTCCAGAATAAAAGATAGTAATTTGTACCTCCTTTGCCCAGTGGGTGGGTAGGAGGCCAGAGAATATGGTAGGCCACCGGGCAAAATTCCTATAGGGTCATTAGTAGACTAAAATATACCCTGCTATGTCAAGATTATTTTCAGTATAAAATTTAATATTATTTTTAAAGGGTTAATATAGATCTAAATGATAAGGAATATTACATAAATATTCCTTACTAAATTTGAATTTGACCAGGGTTCTGCCCTTTAGAGAAATACCATGCATTCTAACAATAATTCATCCCCCCCACCTTTTTTTTTTTTTAACTCTATGTGTGGTCTTTATTTCAAATATTTGTTAAACACCATTTTTTTTTGTCTTTTTTTTTCTTTTTTTGGAACTGGGGGTCGAACCCAGGGCTTTGGGCATGCAAGGCAGACGCTTTGCCACTGAGCTACACCCCAGCCCTAAACACCATTATTATTCCTTAGGACAAGAGCAAAGGTCACCCCCCCACCCCCACAGAGAACTTTACAGAACAGAGGCAACGACCCTTAGTGGAGGCTGAGGGAAGGTGCCCTCTGAATTGAACTTCAGCTGCCATTTGGGGCCTATCTTGTGGTCACAGATTGCAGACTCTGTTTTTGGAAGGTTTGGGTACAGCACAAGAATTCCATTTGTCTCTTGGCTAAAACCCTGGCTGTGGTGCCATTAGGTCAATGTCACTCAAGTTGCTGGCCACCAACCTCTCATAGTAAAGAGTTCCAAATTGAGAATCAGTTTCTTCCAGAAATCATTCCTACTAGTGTTATCTGTCCTGAAGCCAGTCTTCTACGTTGTCTGGAATACTGGGGACTTCATATGCTGAACAGGCAGCACTCTCAGAGAACCTTCTGGAAGCTGTTAATACCTTCCAGCTCTGCATAGCCCTGACAAGATGCTGATTATCATTTTTTAAAAAGATTCCATCGTTCCTGCTGGCAGTAAAGCTTGTATTCGTTCAAACATTTCAGAAGTAGAGCTGAAAGTGGGGAAATGATGTGTTCTTTTTATGATGAAGGAATCTTCCATAGTTATGTTTATACAAACTAACATCATGAGTGCAAAAATGCTTTAACTTAAGAGTAATATAAATATTTTTTGTATTATCTTTGGCTTTAGGCTTTCAATTCTTCAAATTTAGTAAGGAATATTTGTGTAAGCAAATAGCTTTTAAGTGGAGAAAGTCTAAGTAGACATATGAGATGTTATTCTAAAGTGTGCAGAAACACAAAGGAACTTATTTTTATTTTAATCTTGGGTGCCTATAGCCAACTTTTACAACTCATCTATACATTTTCAGAACTCATTAACACTTGAAGCCATTACTTGAGCCCTGAGGATGGTGTTAATATTTGGATACTGGTTAGTGAAGTTCTTCGGATGTTTCTGGGAACTGAATCCCTGTTTTGGTTTAGTTCTAGAATGTCCCCTCAAAAGCTCATGTTTTGAAAACATGATATCCACTACGGGAGATTTCAAAAGTGGGGCTTTTAGCTATCACTTCATTAGTAGATTAATCCATTTGATAGACATATAACTTGAATGGACTACTGGATAGTAACTGTAGGCAGGTAGGACATTGCTAGAGAAAGTAGGTCACTAGGGGTATGCCCTTTGGGATTATATTTTGTCTTTGGCCCCTTTCCCCTTTGCCTCCCTCCCTCCCTCCCTCCCTCCACTGGCTACCATGAGCTGAGCAGCTTTCCTCCACCATGCCTTTCTATCATGTTGTTCTGCCTCACCCCAGGTCCAGAGAAAAAGAGTCGGCTGACCATTCACTGAACCTCTGAAATTGTGAACCTAAAATAAACTTTTCCTCCTCCAAGCTATTCTTGTCAGGTATTTTGGTCACAGTGGTAAAAAGTCAACTAAAACAATCCCTTTATACAATGAGCTCCATTATAATGAAATTAGGGTTGAAACAAACTGTCATACACTTTGCCCCCTAAATTGCATTATAATCGTGTGAGATTTAAAATACAAGGGGTTTGTTTTTGAAACTACAGCACAAATTTAGGATTGGAAAATATTCAGGGTAATTAAGACCCAGAGGTAACACCAAGCTATAAGTACATCTAGCTTTATTAACAGCTTGAGCATACTGTACTAAAGCGTATATCTTGAAATTCTGCCTATAGAGATTTTTTTTAATCAATTTTCTGTTCTAAAAGATTGGGAGATTTTTAAACCTGGTTTTATAACTTTTGGACAATATATTTTATTTGATTTTTAGCTAAAAAGGCTGAAAAATTTGTAGAACCTTTGTGCTTTCAATTGTTTACATAAGAGTACTAAGACACAGAGAAGGTCTGCAATCCCAGTGCAGTTATTAACCCTAACTAAATAACCTTGACTAGGCTAGAGTCCATGGAATACTAAGTTTTAAATGTAGAATCTCAAGGGACTTCAGTTTTCTCATGTCAGAAAAGGAGGTTGGACTAAATTCTAAAGTCTTTTCCTATACTGACTGATATTTTATCATGAAGTTATAAGTTAGGTAAAATTATGAGACTGACTACAAATATTTATGTAAATGTCTGCCTCTCCTCTTGGAGATTTTATTTCTGCTATTATTTCGACTGTCTTTTTATGTCAATGGTTTCTACTCAGAGTCTGGACACTTGACCTCTCTGTGAGGTCAGGGTACCTGTGTACTGGCCATGCCTGACCTACCCTTCTCTCTAAGCCAACTAGTCCAAAATGGAATCATCTCACCTCCCAAACCAGCAAAGTTCCTGATTTTCCTATTCTTGAAAAAGAGATTATGATTGTTTTTTTCCAACTAGCCAGAGGAAGAGCCACCATTTTTTTTCTTTTTTTTTAGAACTGGGGATTGATTCAGAGGCACTCAATCAGAGTCCTTTTGTATTTTATTTAGAGACAGGTTCTAACTGTGTTACTTAGTGACTCACTTTTGCAGAGGCTGGCTTTGAACCCATAGTTCTCCTGCCTCAGCCTTCAGAGCTGCTGGGATTACAGGCGTGTGCCACTGCGCCGGCTCCAAATCATTTTTAATTTCTTCCCAGCCTTCTGCTGGTTCCATGATCAGTCACAGAGCAGAGGCCAATCAATTCCTTTTTTTTTTTTCCTTCAGTCCTCTCTTCCTTTCCATTTTCCCTATCATCATCTTGGTGTAGACTCAGGTGTCCTCACAGACAAGACCTTAAGCCTCCTCCTAGATCCTCTTTTAAAATCTATTATGTGACATCTCTGGATAATGACAGCTATAGTTGTGTTACTTCTCAATACAAAATAGCCTGTCTTACCAGTATATTAACTGTTTGGCCCTACTCTCTTTTTTCTTTCCCATCTGGGCTGATCTCCATGATTCCTCCTCTAATAGTCTCCCCTCCCATTCTCCTGGAAGCACTTGGTATATTCACACCTGAGTCTTTATGTGAGCCTAACCAGCAAAGCTGGCCTATACACACCACAAAATCCAACTACCCCTACCCAACTGATAGGCCCAGCTCAAGTCCACATCCTGTGCTGCCGATGACCTACTTTACATGCCACTTTTCATGCACTGCTTTATGTTTTTAAAATATTCTGCCCTAAGCTGTTATAGTTTTTAAAATTAATATGTAATCATAACAATTACATGGTATTTCTGAAAGTTCAGAAGCCAGAAAAAAAAAGTTATTTCTGATATTTTGATATATTTCTTTCTGTACCTTTTTCATATGCACCTTTTCACTCTTACAATTAGAGCATATATGCAATTTTGCTTCCAAATATTTTTTCCCACTTAGCATATCAGAAAAAAGAAGTAAAACTGAGAATAATAAAATTCATGCACAGTGTTCCATAGGAGGGCAGAGGGTCAACTAACCCTGTTGTCAGAGGAAAGGGTAAGAAAGAAAGTTGTCATAACAGTTATTGTCAGAACTGAATTTCCAAGACTGCCAGAATCAGCCAGAAGGAGAGAAGAGGAGGTTGTCTATCTCAGAGACTGCAGGAAGTTCAGTGTGGATGGCAAGGAGCCTAATATATGATAGAAAGTTTGGATGCCAAATTAAGCAGAATGAATTCCATCAGCAAATGGAGAAGATCCGTGGAATATGTTAACAGATACTTGGGCCAAATATGTTAGTGGAATTGCTAACTTTTGATGACATATATAGCTAGTTGTCTTCCTGATATCCAACCTCCCCCTCTTCCTAATAGAATCCTGACTAGGTTAAGGGTGACAAAGTACCCAAGTGAAATACTTAGCTCCCCAGATTTTCTTGTGGTTTGGAGAGCCCATCTAAACCAGTTCTGGACAATTAGATATTAGTAAGTGGGTGAAGCTGCTAATAAAGTTTTTAAAGACTCTATTGGCATATATTTTTTTTTCCTTCTCTCTTTTTCCCCTCTCTCTTGCCTAGAACTGGAATACAAGTCCTAGAGTTGAAGCAGCTATCTTATGGCCATGAGATAGAAAACCACACAAACCCTGCTGAGTTACTTGAACAGCTGCACTGCATTGCACTGTGTAACTCCTGACTCCTTGTTATGTGAGGAAAGTTAATCTCGGTTTGGCTAAGCCAATGAATTGGGTTTCTGTTAATGCTATTGAGTGCAATCCTATCAAACATGATATGAGACTATAGCTCCCGTAGATTCACAAAAATTCTAAGAAAGTCTATTTAACTTGGCTTAACCTAATATTAAAATTAATGGACTACCAAATTCTTTTTCCCCAGAACACATAGTATATCTCACTGAACACAAGTGTTCTACAGAAGTTTGGGCAGGATATCCTTTTTGTGTTGATCAAGGCAAAGAGGACGCTAAATCTGCAATCACAACTCGGTCACTAATAGCAACTAGATATACAATCTGACTAGGTAGGGGTCTATGAAATAAATTTAAATGTAGAATCTCAATAGACATCAATTTTCTAGTGTCAGAAAAGGAGTTCGACTAACATCCTGCTGCATCTTTTCCTATGCTATTATTTTAATTGTGGAATTACAAATTAGATAAAATAATAATATTCATGGTAAATATTTGTAAAGTAATCTACATTCCTTGGAGCTTTTGTTGGAGATGAACTGTTGTGACATTGCACTAAGAGAGAATACAGGAAGAGAAACGTGTTGTATGTGGTGCGGGAGGGGGATGATGAGTTTAATTTTGAACTTGAGATAGATTTAATTTAGTTCAGTGATGAATTTGAGATGTCTAGGTAGAGCTGCTGAAGACCGCTGGATGGAGAGCCACAAAGCCCAAGAGTGAGATGTGAGCATGAACAAGATAGGGGCTAAACATGGGCTCTGTGGGCTAAACTGAATGTTAAGGTGGAAAACATTCTGTGCATGCTTTCACCAATGAGGCCATGCTTTTACCAATAAGGACCCTCCCTCTTCACTGCTTCTCTGGCTGCACCAAAGAGGAATTGGAAAGAACCTGCTGTGTACAGTCAGACACCCGGAGTTCAAATCTGGACTTGTCTGTTTCCTTAGCTGTGTGACCCTGGCTCAGTCAGTCATCTTCTCAGAGCTTCAGTTTCCTCATCATGGGAGTGACACTCACCTTAACCATGATGATTAACCAATTAGAGTGGCTCATTCAAAGCTAATTCCTGTCTCCCTCCTCCTCTCTCCGATAGAGAAGACTTGCTGCTTCATACACATTTTCATCGCCTTTGGAATGCCCTTCATAGATGGAAAGCAGTATTTAAAATTAAGCCTGGGTTACCACTTGGCTTCTGGCTACTGAAGATCTATCCACGTGTAAATTGAAGATGGAATTTCAGGGTGGGTCAAAAGAGAGTATATGTACATGATCGACTTATATTTTACTATGTTTTTTGTATTAGCAAACTAAAGTGCTTCTTGTGTGTCTTGGGCTTGTCTAAGCACTTCATAAATATTGGCTCATTTTATATTCATGATAATCTTATGAATTAGGCACTGCTATTATTTCCATAATGCCAATGTGGAAAAGATGTATAGAGAGGTTAAGTAACTTGCCCACAGTCACATAGCTATTAAGCCACACAGCCAGGATTCAAACCTGGGGAGTCACACCCCATAATTCATGCTCTTAGCCACTACACTATTATACAAAAGCTACAAATAAAAGGAATAACCCCATACTGTTCACTATTCCTTCATTCTTATGAGACCTTTGTTGGTTATTTCTTTTCTCTATTTCCCTACATTAAGAAAAGTAGTAATTTGTCTCAGAGAATCTTTTAATCAATATCAGAAAAAGCAACATGCGTAGAAAGTTTTAGCAACAGTCATTTAGAGGAAATTTGTTTTCAATGTGTGTATATATAAGGCTGTCAATAGTAGCTATCTCTGTAAAAACAGCAGAACTGTTGTTTGTTTAAATTTTCTAGGCTCCATATAATTAATTTGAACATGAGAGAGCATGCGTGCATTTTTTTTTAAAGTACTGGTTACCTTCCTGCAAGAGCACATATATTTTCAAAGGCCTCACTCCCTTCCTAGGAATGAGCAGCTGTAGCCAGGAAGTACATGAAATAAGAAACAGTGCCATTGGCAGGAGGCTTAGATTAAAGCTTAAGGAAATTCCCAAGATGATGTTCTTAAAGGGCATTCAAAGGGCATAGGCCAGGTAGAAAATTGATGGTGATGGATAAACAATGGGTTTTTTTTTTATTTTTATCGGCAAACCCAAGTCCAATCTCCAGTGTATATTTAATATGTATTTAGGTATGTATGACCTAAGTCTGGCACTTACATCTTCCTTATTACTTTCTCTCTGTGTAAATGGGCACAACTATTCCTGTTCCCTCCCACACACTGATGCTGCAAGGATAAATGAGATAATGTTTATAGTTCCACAGAGGAAGGATACTAGGTATACTAAAAATATCACTATTTTTAAAGTCCTTCCTTTCCTTGGAAAGTAGAGTAATGCCACATGTGTGCAATGCTATTTAAGAGTTAAATTTTTCATAGAAGTTAATTTTTTTTTTCAGAAAATAGATACTTATTCCACTAAGGACTAAAGGTTCTTTCAAAGTTTTAAACAATTTTTTTAAATTCAGCAATTTGAATTTGTTGATTTATTCTTTTAATTAGTGTGTATTGAATGCTAACCACATGCAATGTATTCTAATAAAATCTCCTCTGGTTATACAGAATATATTTAGCTATTTATTAATGATGCTGTAAGACACTGGTATATGTGAAAGGTATCTTAGTTGACTTCAAGCTTGGTATCAACCATCATCACAAAGCTGCTGATGCAGTTTTAGGCTACAGAAATAAAAGCCCTAGATCTAAGTTAAGAGAACTATTAGTTATGTTTATTCTCTACTGATCAGACAAATATGGAATTAAATTTTAGGTGTATAGATTAAAGTAAATTGGTGTATACCTAAATAGGGGTGATTAGGATGGTGAAAGGTTTGGAAATCATGTCAGATGGGCAATAAAACAAATACTTGGAGGGGGATTGTTAAGAGGAGTAATAAATTTGGCTTCAGATCTTTGAATATCTCTCAGATGAGAAATTGGACTTATTCTGCACAGTTGCAGATTATTAACACATAGACAATGGGCTCAAGGTCATGTATGATTCTGAATACTCTATGATTTATTAGAGACCTTAGTTATTGTACTAAGTTGTAAAAAAGTGATGCCTTTATTGCCTTCTGGTGCTTTGCCTCTGTACTAAAAGGCCTTAGGCTGCTGTGAGTTTGGGGGTTTTGTTGTTGTTACTGATTTTGTTTTGTCCGTGTGTCTGCTTTTCATAGTTTCCCCATCCTCCTTATTACTAGACTGTCTGAAATTTAAATAGAATCCTGCTTCATTTCAACATTTCTACTATGTTATGGTCTAGGAAAATATCATAACCAAACATTAAAATAGCATGAACAGGGGCTGGGGATTCAAACTTGGGGAGTAGCTCAGTGGCAGAGGGCTTGCCTAGCTTGTGTGCGGCCCTGGGTTCAATCCCCAGCAACACACACACACACACACACACACAAGTAATTTAAATGAGACCCTGAAGAGTTCTCCTATGGGTATGTTCTTTGGTACATGGACTTTTTAATATTTTAATTATTAAAGTCCTTTTCAGGCTTCTTCCAGGTTATCAAGAATGTTCTAGATTTAATTTTGCCAATTATATGGTTTCTGAAAACTTGTTATTGAAGTTTTATAAGTTTGCTAAACTTCCTACTAATTCATACTATTAAAAATTCTTAATCCTTTATTGAAATTTAAAAAAACACACAATCATAGTCAATGATATGTTTACCATTAAACAAGATTTACCTAAGCTTACTTTAATAGAATCTTCAAAATGAAAGTATAGTTTGTAACAAATTAGGCTGTATAAGCAAATAAAACTGATTAGAATGCTGATTCTTTTTCCTTCTGAGATGGTTTATATATAAAGTATTGGTGTAGAATGAACAGATTCCTTTCAAATATGGGGAATCATTCTCATTTCACTGATTTTCTTCTTAGTCTCTGTTCTTAGTATATAGCAATACATAACTCAGTCAAAAACATTTAAGGAGCTGGGTGTCATGGTTCCTACCTGAAATCCCAGTGAATTGGAAAGCTGAGGCAGGAGGATCCAAAGTTTGAAGCAAGCCTGAGCAAATTAAAAAATAAAAAGGGTTGGAAATGCAGCTCACTGGTAGTGTCTCTGGTTCAATTCCTAATAACAAAACCAAAAATTTAACAAACGTGTACTATATATCTGGTAGGTATTTTCAGTTAAGAATATGAATATGGACTGGGGATGTAGCTCAGTGGTAAAGTGCTTGCCTAACATGTGCAAGGCCCTGAGTTCAATCCCCAGTACCATTCCCCGCAAAAGAATAATGAATATAAGAAAATGTTTTGTATAGACTAAATACAAGAGACTGTCCTACCATTAAGGAGTGTATTGTCTTGTTAAAATAAACAAGAACCATTTATAGAGCAATCAAGGAAGTATATTATCTATGCAGGATCGTTGCAGATAGTTAATGTTTCTGAAATTTATAATAAGAAATGGAATAGTTGTGCCTAAACATAGTAGACCCAGAATTAAATAAATATTTTCTCTGCTTTTACTTCCCTTGGCAATTAGGTTAATATTGTGCTGAGTCTTAGGCTGTTAACAATTTCAATAAAAAGTACAGTTGGAGAGGTGCTTTAATGACTTGTCATTAGGAGCCTGTCCATATGATATGAAGAAAGTCCCCCAATAGTTTAAAAAAAAAAAAAAAGGATTTGTTTTCTAAATGGAAAATGTCATATGTGTTGCTGTGACACACTGGTTTGCCACTTCCTAATGTCAACCAAAAGAGTAACTTTTAATATTTCCCAAGTGGATTATTTTGACCTCAATCCAGTTCCTCCTGGAAGAGATAAACTTCTTATATATAACATTATATAATAGGTTTATCTCCCCCCTGAGGAACTGGATTGGGATCATTATAAATAATATCTACATGTGCCCCAAGTGCTAAATTATTCCCACTTGCAATACACACAATAACTGAATGGTATCTGTAAAGTACTTAATTTTCTGGAAAATATTCAAAAGCACAAACCCAACGCTGCAATACAAAATTGCATTTGTCTTAACTTTTGCCAGTTTCCCTGAATATGTAAGCAGAATTACATTTTCACAGAACTTGCAAAAGTCCCAGACTCCAGTGCTATTTAATCTCCTTCCATAAACACCAGCCCTGAGCAATCCTATCTATCCTAATTAGCTGCTTGTGGTTACTACTAAATTTTTGCCCATGAGTTATTTCATAACATTATTGTTGCACAGCACACCATACTCTATAGAGTGAGAGTGCGTGGAAGGACCAAAGAATTCTTTGTAATTATGAGAAAGATGTTCTTCAACAGTTCACTAACTAATCCCGTGACCCTTTTCTTGCAGCACCCTGAGTATGATTAAAGAACCCCATTTGCACCTGGCTACACCCTCAGACCCATAGACAGAGTATTTAGCCCAGAAGCGCCCCCATCCCCAAAAGGCGGCAGAGAAGCAGCGAATGCTACTTAGTGGCGCGATCTCGGTGCCAGTACCCGGGTCTGAGTTGGGGGTTCCGAACCCGGGTCGTGGGACTCGCGAAGAAGGGTTGGCAGAAAGAAGAGGGAGGGCTTGTTTTGCTGGGGGACGCGAAAAGTAGGCGCTAGCCTGTTTCGCGGTTTTTTAAGCCCCTCGGCATGCCCTGACCTGATCAAGAGGGAGTCAACTGCTCTCAGGAATGTTCCGGGAGAAGGTGGGAGATTGCTTCCCAGGGGAGGCCTGTGGGTGCTGGAGGACACCAGGGGGGGTCACGCAGGGAGATGCCGGGCGCGAGCCGGGAGGGGCGCCAGGGCAGCTGGGGACCGAGGGGAGGGCGCGCGCCTGGCTGAGGCGGGCGGGACCAGACGGCCGCGGGGGTGGCTGGTCGGGGCGCGGTGGACCCCTCCCCGGGCGGCGACGCGGCGACCCTGCCGCGCGGGCTGCACCGCCCGGGCTGTCAAGCACGGGGGGCGGGCGGGAGGAAGGGGTGGAGGTGCGAGGGGAGGAGGGCTGGCACCGGAGCGCCGCGGTGTCGGTGCAATAAAAATGCATCCCATGGAACTGCCCATGGAGAAGGACGGGACCGAGGCGCGGCAACCAGAGGAGGTGGTAAAAGCGGAGGAGGACGCCCAGGAGGCGGCAGCGGCGGCAGGGACGGCCGGGAAGTGAAAGGTCTCGCAAAGTTCAGCGGCGGCTTCGGGCGCCGAGCCCCAGGCTAGCGGCGGAGAAGCCCTCAGGACCGCTCGGCCGGGCAGCGCGGCCAGGCCGGCTATGGTCCCCGGGTTCCCGCCGCCCCCGAGGTGCCCGGGCCCCGCCAGGCCGGTGCGCGAGGGTCACCCCACCGCCCGGCGCGGCCCCGGCCCACGGCTCCGCGCCACGGGTGCCCACTGACCGAGCCTAGCGCCCCAGGAGGAGGAAGAAATAAAGAGCCCCGGGTTCTCCTGAGGACGGTTGCCGCTTCATCCCACAGCCGGGAGGTCTCGGCTCCCTCCCGCACCCGCCCAGCCCGGCTGCTCCCGGCTGCTCCCGGCCATGGGGAGCTGCGCGCGGCTGCTGCTGCTCTGGGGCTGCTCCGCGGTGGCCGCAGGTGGGTGGTGACGCTGCCGGGCCCCCACCCCCCTTCCCTCGCTCCTTCTATTCCCCAGCTCGAAACTCAGGGGTGCAGGGGGCTGGGCTGGGAGCTCAGAGCTCCGCTCCTGAGGATGAAATGAGTGGCCATGTTCCGCCTCCTTTCCCCGGGGCCCCGCAGTTTCAAATACCATTGATATTTTTTGCAACCGAGATACACTTGCCCTGGGATAACCCGATATCCTGGGTGCGTCCTACTAGAGATACTGCGACCTGGGTTTCTTTCTCGATTTGGTTTGTTAAAAAACTGTTTCTCCACTTTGTGAGGGAACAAAGGACCCAGCTCGCCATCCCCCGGCACTTCATGGCCTGAGGAGTGATGAGGAACGGTGGCCCAGCGACCCTGGGCGCGCGTGGGCCGGGGCGTGTCTCTCCTTGAGAGCGATCACCAACTTCCCCGACCTAGCGCAGGTGACTAGGGAACCAGGTAGGGCCACCTGGGGCGGGGGTGAGTGCCCTCTCCCCGGGGACGGTGACTGGAACGCAGTGGGACTCCGGGTTAGGACGATAGGTGGTGATCACCCTGGTGATTGCACGGAGCTGGCTGGCCGCCCCTGGGGAATTGGTACCCTGGCCGAGGCTCTGCGGGAGGTCGGAGGCGGGTCTGCTCCCTGTCTCGGTAACTGGACAACCGGCAGAGGCGTCGTCAGATGCCCTCTCCCTCCCACTCCTGTCCTGACTTTCTTGGACTGCCCTAGGCCACCGGTTCCCAACTCGCTGTTTCTAAATTCGGGAGCCCCTTCTGCTCCTGTCCCTCCCTCGTGCAGGTCACCTTGTTTCCAGTTAGGCATAAATGCAGCTAGCTGTGCGGGTAAAGAGGAAAGAAAGTGAGGGACCCTCAGCCATCCAGGCTTGCAGGCGAAAGAAAGAGGAGTGTAGGCTATAGAAGAGCACTGATGGATCGCACGCATCTCTTCCCTTAGCTCCTTCCACTCTCCTCCCAGAACCTCTGGGACCTGATAAAATGCAGGCTTTAGAGTCCACACCCCTAAAGCAGTCAGTCAGAGAAGCATCCCCGGTGTACTTGGAGAGTCACTTTTTTAGTAATCTCCAAGTATTTTATTCACTGATTATTATTATTTATTATCAAATCTTTTCTAGACTTATTAATGTAGGGCATTTACAAATTATTTAGCACGCCCCAGGAACTGTTAAAGGTCTGTTCTTTCTTTAATTTTTCTTGCTTATACACCCTTATGTGCACTAACATATGCTCCTCCAACCAAAAGGTGAACTTCAACAAGATTTTCCCTTTTCAAACCATGTTATGGCAAAAACATGCAAGCATTCAAGAGGTTGTAAATAAATATCACAAGGCAAGTGTTTCAAGTCAAAAATACTTGTACAGGCAGTATATGATTTTCCCCTGAAATGCTTTACAGGTGAGTCATAGCACACCGTGTGTTTGTGTGATTCTGGCCACAAGCAACTGTTGCTTCAGCTAATCAGAACAATGGCAAATAGAGCCAGGCATAGTGTACACTTTAATTTGACATTTAGAAAATAATGCCTAAGGAAGCCCTTTATTTTGGTTGCAAGACTACATGGGGCTGATGATTGTCAATCAGCTTTGAAACATCTCCATCTCCTTTTCAGCCAAAGCTGTCATTTGGCTCTCTTCAATACCACAGTGATAACAGTTCAGAAGTGCTCCCTTTTAAGCAGAAACGTTCAATTAGCCAGAATTTGGGGTTTGGTTTCTTTTTCCTTCGTTTCCTCTCTGTTTTAGCTTTTAAAATAGGTGATTTTGCTTAAAAGTATTCATAATTAAAATGACAGACCCAAATTAAAGGATTATGATTTGTAGTCTGGATGTTAATAAGTGGGTAATGTTTATCATTTTAAGTAATTTTGAAACATTAAGGTCTCTTGGACCTTTGGGGGGAAGAGTGTGTTTCTTTAAGAAGGTGTTTTAGTTCACAGTCAATAGTTAAAGATGTGTTAGTGGCTGCCAGAGTGTAAACATTCTCTTGTTAAGCAAACAGGTAACTGCTATGTAACCTGTCATAGGTAGAGGCACTCAAGAGGCAGATAACATGTAAAATAAGCTTTCCTGTCATTTGGCAGTTTGGAGGGTTTTTTCATGGTTATATTTACTTAGTATTAGAAATGGATTTTGCACACTTGCCATCCAGTGGTTTCTGGCTTTGCCTCCCTCAGTGAGGTCCTATTGTATTATTACATGTTTATTAAATATCGCATATTGCTTTTCCTAGGGAATTTATCTTTTCATTGGCTTAAAAATATAAAGAAAGTAGGATTCTGCATTTCCTCCTAAATGCACTCCTTTTATTTAAACATTTATTTTTTAGTTATAGGTGAACACACTACCTTTTTTTATTTTTATGTGGTGCTGAGGATTCAACCCAGTGTCCCACGCATGCTAAGCAAGTGCTCTAGCTCTGAGCCACAACCCCAGCTCCTAAATGCACTTTTATAATAAACATGTTAGATAATTGCTAAGGACTCAAATTATATTTGAAAGACTAGGTGATCTTGGAAGAATGGGTTTGGGGGCTATAATTTCAGTCATGACTTTAAAAAATTATATTTCAAAAATATAGAATATTTATGATACAAAGTTCTCAAAAATATTAGGCCAATATTCTTCATCCCAGTGTTTGCATTTTCCCTCACTCTACATGAAATTTTCTCTTATGTGAATTTTATAACTGAACATAAAAATCAAACACTTGGATACACAAATGTGTAGGTGTACAGACCTATGTTCATGATCAAATCAGCCCATTAGAGAAAGTGTCAAGTTCTTTGGGGATACCTTGGCTGTGGCTGCTGAACCAGGTAGACAGAAGAGCTTTCCTAATGACATGTGCTTTCCCCTCCTTAGGACTGAGTGGAGTAGCTGGAGCCAGTTCCCGCTGTGAAAAAGCCTGCAACCCTCGGATGGGGAATTTGGCCTTAGGGAGAAAACTCTGGGCAGACACCACCTGTGGTCAGAATGCCACTGAACTGTACTGCTTTTACAGCGAGAATGCAGATCTCACTTGCAGGCAGCCCAAATGTGACAAGTGCAATGCTGCCCACCCTCACCTGGCTCATCTGCCATCTGCCATGGCAGACTCGTCCTTCAGGTTCCCCCGCACGTGGTGGCAGTCTGCAGAGAATGTGCACAGAGAAAAGATCCAGTTAGACCTGGAAGCTGAATTCTACTTCACTCACCTAATTATGGTGTTCAAGTCCCCCAGGCCTGCAGCCATGGTGCTGGAACGGTCCCAGGACTTTGGAAAGACATGGAAGCCTTACAAGTACTTTGCCACTAACTGCTCAGCTACGTTTGGCCTGGAAGATGATGTTGTCAAGAAGGGAGCTATCTGCACCTCTAGATACTCCAATCCCTTCCCATGCACTGGAGGAGAGGTAAGGGCACCTGTTTAACTCTACACTGTAAGTAAAGTAAGGTAGAAAAATGTTACCAGCCCACATTTTTTTAAAGCATGAAGCTATACTTGTAGCAACATGAATGAAATTAGAATTTTTCATGAGCTTTATTTGTCATAAATTATTTCCCATCCTTGGATATGGAGGTGTAGTCATTTCCAAGCAGGTTGCCCACTGGCTGTATTTAAGACAGAATTCTAAGATTCTATTTTTTTTTTTTTTCATTTTAAGAAAGAGTAGGCACATGCTCTGCTTTAGAGATCTAAAAGGCTAATGGTTTCTTCAGTTGGCAGGATTACACGTGTTACTGAAGGGGGAAGGAGTTACCAAGACAGCCTGTTCCTGGAGCCCACACTGGTACTTTCCTGATACAGTTAACATAAATAGGAAATAAATAAAAACAAAGCCAACAGAGGAAAAAAAAAATCTGTTGCCCAGAAGGATACTTCTGTGTGACAGTGGAGTTTTACTGTTAAGATTCCAAGAGTACGTGCATAGCAAACAAATGAAGATAGTTTAAGATGTAAGGTTCCTTTGGGGTTTATGGACAACATCTGTTCCAGTTTAGGGAGTTGGGTCTACCCTGGGTTCAAGACCAGCTCATTCACATTGTGCAAAACAGTCTCTTTAGCTCCTGGTCCAATTGTTGCATGGAATATTTTCTCTCTAATATTTTCCTTTCCTAAGGGGGTACTTAGATGCTGCCATATATGTGAAAACATTCAGAGAAAACTGGATAAAAACAGATTAAAGAGAAGAGAGAGGATTATCATTCTAATTCTGAAACATATCATGAATATTCAGAATAAGTAAGTGGTTCTTGACTAGGGGTGATGTCACCTCCATCCATGGATATTAGGACACTTGGCAATGTCTAGAAACATTTGGGAGGGAGGACATTACTGGCTTCAAGTGGTTGGGAGCCAGGGAGGCTGCTAACAATGTGTAAGACAGCATTCCATCCTCTACACCCAACAAAGAATTATCTACCTCAACATGTCAATAATAGGAAGGTTGAGAAAGCAGACCAGGTGTCATACACCCAGAGTACATATTACAATGGCTACAAACACCAAAGCACACATCTAGCAGCCCTTTATATAATTAGTCCCAAACTTCCCGGATGGCTTTATTTAATAAAAATTTATTGAGTTCTGCTGTGTATCAGGCACTGTAGTTGGTGCTGATTCTGCCTTTGGGTTGGTGGGGCACTCTGTTTACCAGGGCCTGATGAAAAGATTGCTCTGGGAACTTCTCCCACTATTCTCCATAAGGGACTTCCAACATGTTGTCCACCTACTTGTTCTTCTGAAGGGACCACAAGAATAGGGCTTCTGGCCCCAGAACCAAGTAGGACCCAGGGCAGGCAGCACACCAATTGTGCCCTTCTTCTTCATGGTCCCTAAGGTTCTCTTAATATTGTAAGCTCCTTTACACCCTATTATGCTGGATGTTTTTAAAGGTATCAGGACAGGAAAGAGATAAGTTCGACTCATTGCTTTCTTATGTGGAGAACACTTTGTGTTGAAAACAAACAAATGGCTTTAACTCTCAGATTGCTTTGGAATTGATCCATGGGCTCCTATCAGCTCCTTCCATCTCAGTGCTACTGGGTCATGTGCATCTATGAAGTAGCAAAAATACAGTTTTAGTAACCAGATGGCAGGCAACACTCCCTTAGCAAATATCACATTGAATTGATTACAGCGCTTTAGCAGTTACTTAGAGGTGATTAAAGTAAGTTACCTGACCTATAGTGGCAACAAAATCTGACTTATTGTCATCAATGTTTGCATCAAATTCCAAGCAAACAGCGATTACAATTTATGTTAGTTATTTCAATGTACAGATGCTGGTTTTATCCAGTTTGTAATTTTTTTTAAGAGAGAGAGAGAGAGAATTTTTTTTTTTTTTTTAGTTTTTGGTGGACACAACATCTTTGTTTGTATGTGGTGCTGAGGATCGAACCGGGCCACATGCCTAGCCCCTGTAAATGTTTTTAATTGCTGCTGTTAATTCAGCAGTCTTATATTTTAGGGCCAAGAAAAACATTAAGTGCAACTTAATTCCCCCTAGAGCATATTTGCAAGTCTACATTAAGTCATAGAATTTCTTCCCTTCAGAGAACAGATTTGTGAACTCATCTTTTTCAGAAAGACTTCCTCCAAGATAATTATAATTATCCTCCCCAGAAAGGACTATAACCTAACTGTCTTCTGTTATTTTAGAATATAAAGTAGTGCTGAGCTACATCATTTTGCAGTTACAACTTTATAGCATCAATCTCTATCTTTGGAAATTCAGTTCTCAGAAAAATAAGCCAATTAATCAATTTTTATTTATTCCTTGTTTATAACAGACCTGTTTCTTCCTGCACTGTAAGTAAGACTTCTTACAACTTCTGTGGGTATTATTCTACTATTCAGGCTAACATAAGTATATCCCAGATATAATTTGTTTCCTGTGTTCATTCAAAAGTACTGTTTTGGCTTTGGGCTTTGAGATCCTCTAGCTTCATGTCTGAAGAACAGATACCTCCATCAACAGAGCTAAAGCAACCAACCTTCTCAAAGAGGACTTTAAAATTATAGGCACAAAAATCCACATAGAAGAGCACTTTCTCTTTTCTTTTCTTTCTTTTTTTTTTTTTTTCTATTTGTAGTGCTGGAGATTGAACCCAGGGACTTGTACATTTCGGCATTGCTCTACCACTAAGCTATACCCCAGCCCCAGATAATTTTTTAAACCAAAGTTAAACACGAACTCCCTAAACTGGTCAGCAGTTTCAAAGAATGGGGTGTGGTTATATCCAAAAACACATCAACTTCCCAGGAGACCAGACTGAGGCTCAAAGGTAAAGTGATTTGCCCAACAATATGCAGTGAGTTATGGGACAGAGCTAGGACTATGTCACACTATTCTGACCTGAAGGCGAATATTTGTTCCATTAAACTACATTCTCCCTCAATTATTGACCACCCCCCAGAACTGCTTTCAGGGAGAGGTATGCACATCTTCCCTTCTCTCAGTCTCACAAAGCCATTTGTTGCTATTCATTTGGATATGACATCAAAATAAAAAAGAATCTGCTGAACGGTTTTCTCCTGAGAAGTAATAAACTTCGAGACATTGGTGATAGTCTAGTATAAAAGGGTCCTGTGGTTGGATTAGGCTGGGAAACACCAACTGGTGTCTTAATCTATTTTCTTTTGCTATAACGAAATACACGAGCTTGGGAAACTTATGAAGAATAAAAGTTTATTTGGCTCATGGTTCTGGAGGCTAGGGAGTCCAAGAGCATACCACCGACATTCAATCTGCATATCTTGGGCTGCATCCTAACAGGGTGGAGGGCATCACATGGTTAGACAGCAAACTTGCTAGCTTGGATCTCTTTCTCTTCTTATAAAGCTACTAACTCAGTCATCTTCACATAATTCTAATTACCTCCCGAAGTCCTCTTCTCCAAATACCATCAACATATGAATCTGGGGATTAAGTTACCAACACATGAACTTTTGGGGTATACATTCAAATCATAGCAACTGAGTTTAACGAAGTTAAACGTTTATAAATACACAAATATTCTTATGATTTACCCTGTACCCCCAAGTGAAAGAAATAGAGTGTGGAATTCCCAAACTTGTTTGGCCATGGGACCCTCTTTTTGCCAAACCCCAGTTAACTTTCAGAGCTCTAGAAAACCACAGAGCACAATGTGGAAAATTCTGCAATGGAGGCATTAAGTGCTCCCAAAGCCTTGGCATAAGGAAAAGACAGCTTGGGCTTGGCAGGGTTTTACTTCCAGACTCTGTCACTTGGGGGCTTAGTCTCCAATTTAGGTGAAGCAGTAGGTAATAATAACCTTGAAGCTAAAGATAATGGATTCATGAGGCTCTTTCAGGATGCAAAGAAGCACCCTGAGATCACCACAGGGTACAGAAAATACAGGAAATTGGGGAGATTCAGAAAACCATTTTAGGCCCCACACAGTCAGGACTTATGGAACTGGAATTTCCATTATCATTCAAAAAACTGCATCTGTTCCAGGGACCAAAAGCAACTCTAAAGTGATATAGGTATCATCTTGTTGAAAGTGAGCTTCATTCACTCCCTGCTTTCATTAACTCACTATTACAAGCACTCAATCAACCTCTTCTCCAGGGTATGAGAAATATATAACATTCAAAAGGAGGACGATAAGGTCAGAGGCGGCAGTGAGAGAAGTCAAGAGAGGAGGGAGTAGCTGGCCTCCAAGTAATCCTTGAACAGATAAGGATTGTTAAAGAGGGTAAGGGATCTGTCAGTCTTATTTGCCTCTGCTACCCAGCACTGAGCACATGACTTGGATCACATAGGCAATCAAATATGCAACTGAATGAAACTATGGGTGGATGATATGAAAAGAAAGGACAGAGAGGGAGAAATGAATAGGTCTAGGGCAGGGGATGAGGTTCAGAAATCCCAATTAATTGGAAAAGCTGAGTTGGTAGTAATATCAGATAAGCTATGGTTTAGGGCAGGGCAATTAGTAAGGGATCTTAAATGATGTTTATTCACCCATTCAAATAATTTTTGAGTTATTTTTTCAGATCCCACTCCAGGTTCTAGGGATATAGCAGTAAACCGAACATAAACATCCCTGTCTTGATAAAACTTACATTCTTCATGGGGAGATATAGGAAGATAGAGAAAAAAAATGAAATATACTGTGTGCAAGATTGTGATAAATGATGAGGGGGGAATGAAACAGGGAAGGGGATGGGAATGCCAGCAGGGGATAGTTTACCATTTTAAATATATACTGAAGGATTTGTGTTTGACAGAATAGTGACATGAACTTGGAGTTCCTGCCAAGTTTTCATGAGTGAATAATATCTATAAGTAAGGGTTACATTTCTTTTAACCTATAGATATGGGAAAATTAAGTTGGATATAACTTAACATGAGATACAGTGGTCCAACTCAATTTTGCTAGTGTTTACTAATGAGCAGAATCGGTGTTGCTAGTGTGTCTTAGAATAAGAGCATATGAAAAGGAATCTAAATGTCATCCATGGAAAAGAAGATTACTCATGAGTAATCTGAGGCCTAAAGAGAGTGTAAATGACTTGTCTATAGTTACTTAACTGAAGTCTTCATTTTCTGAATTCCAGCCCAGTGCTATTTCCATTAAGCATACTAAGTGGAAATTTCTTTGCGCCAAGGCAATTAAGATGGAAGATACAAAAACTACATACGTTCCTTTCTTTCACAGTCCTTACAACCTGCTGAGTAAAAGAGTAAACATCATAATTTATGGGCTGATTTATTAAATAATATGAGAGTAGACATGATGAATACTCCAAATGTTGTATGGATAATATGCCTCTCAAGATCCAAGCATTTATTAGTCTCTGTGTTTCAGTCTGGCACAAGTATGCAGAAAATGGAAAACAGCTTAATCAGGTTTATACATATGTGTATATGTTAAATTATACTTAGAATTTTTAAAACTTAAAAGATAAAGAGTAGGAATGCTTTCTAAGCACCACTCTTTGGTTAACTACTCATTTTCTTTGGTTCCTGGAGTGGGGCTACAGCAACAGTTAAAAGTCATGACATGACTGGTATCTGCTGACGCCTTCCCACGTGTCTGGTAGGATGCACTGCACCCTTCTCCTCACAGGACCCTCACTGGTTAGGGAGCAACATTAACTCCATGTTACAGAAAAAAGGAAGGGAAACAGTGATTGAGAGTAATTCAGAGTTAAATAAGCAATGAGCTTTGGGATAAGGAACTACATGGAAATTATTTATATGATTAGGCTTTATTATAACCACAAACTGCAAAAGAAAGAAAAAAAAAAGAAAACCTAAATTGCTCTGGTGATGGTTTTGAGTTGTATATGCTTATAGTTTAATTGATAATTTGTGATAAAGCTGCATGTATTTTTTATAATAAAGTTAATATTTTCTTACATTAGTGAAGACAGTGTACACTTAATGATACCTGATATTGTTTAAAATAAGCTACATGATAATGAATGTGCAGTTCTTTAGAAACATTTAGCATGCTTTTTGATTGGCTTGTATTCTGAGGGAAGAGGAATTAATACTTTTCATCAAGCCAGTAACTGCTTTAAGTAGTTTTCTAAGTTAGCTATATCAATGTATCATCTTGAAACATAGTCTCAGATATAATTTTGTTGAATTTACTTGAAAATGAAAATGTTGTGTATACTTATATATTTTGATTAAACATACCACAGTGCTATTTCCTTTCTTTAGGGATGGGGCTTAAGATTTATAGCAGCCTATTTAAAAAAAAAATGCCTTTAGTTTAAATAAAACCCATGTGGCTATTAGTTAAGATTATTTAAAGAACGTATATAAAAAACGAGAACAAACCCAGATGCCCAATCAATAAATAGCTTGGTTTATTGATTTCAAAGGGTGGATCTTTCCACCAACAAAATAATTTCCTTGCTAGCTATTTTGAAAAATGTCTTTTTAGCATTTATTTGCTTTGCATTTTGGTCTATTTGATGGTTTTACTTTGCCAATATTTGGTTAAAATAATCTGGAAACTTTAGGAAATTAGGTGATAAAATGTTGAATTATTGTAATGACTCATTGAAAAACTAAAGCCTGACAATGAAGAACAGATGAGGAGCGGGCACTTGGAAGTCAGGTCTATATGGGCATATGAGGCAGCTCCAAGGAATGGAGAACCCCAGAAACCAGGATAGGGGTTCTAAGGATGAGGCTCTGGAAGATGAGGAGGATGAATCAGGTCAGATGATGTGGAAGTGATTGCCTGTGGTCAGTAATCTTAAGTGTCTGAAAATTCAGGGAGGATGATCTCTCTCTACTCTGTACACCATGCAGCTCACACATAGCTATTCTGCCATGTCTCCTATGTCTTCTGCTCCCACACTGTTCACTCCTTGAGGGACACTGTCCTCCTTGAATTTGCTCTGTGGCTTCCAGCCCCCCCACAACTTCTGTACCCAGTACAGATCCCTATAAGGAGTAAATGTCCTAAATACATTTGTTGAATTATATGAAAGTAACTATAAAATAATAATGCTGTTTATTAACTGTATTGAATGTTACTCTACTAAGTACTGATCCTTAAGTGTGAGCTGCCTTTTAGATATTCAATGGGAGATACTGAGGAGACAGTTCGATCTGTAAGATTAGAGTCCAGAGAAGTCTGGACCAAGTACATAAATTTGGGAGTCATCAGTGTAGAGATGTTATTTAAAGCTATGAAACTGGATGAGATCATGCAAGGAGTGGGTGTGGATAGAAAAGAGGAAGGTCTGAAAACTGAGCCCAGAGGGGATTAAACTTTGTCCATTGAGGCTGCCATTTCTGAAAAACACTTTTGAAAATCCCAAGGCATATACAAAAACCAGTTTTATTAATTCATGGGTCCAACTGTTACTTAACTAAGCAACATATTGTGAATTGGATACCATTAAATTACCACAGTCAGAATGGTGGGTGTAAATTCTAAAATGACAAGTGAGAGAGAAGTTGGGAGGAGCAACCTTAGGTTTTCAAAAGAGGAAGCAAAACCAGCCAAGAGAATGGAAACCATTACTTGATAACCAATGAGGATAGAAAAGGGAAGGAGAATCATAGTTAGAATGCTAGATTGGAGGAAGAAGTCTTTGAAAACACCATGCTGAAAGAGGAATGCTAATTTCAGGGACCTGCAGCTGTCAAGGGTCTCATATTGTATTCATCTTGATTCATCCAAATTTTCGTCCTTCTTTTGACTCTTAAAATTCCAGTCACAGGAGCAGATTTTTGGAATGTTCCTGGGCCATCACTGTTTGGGAAATTAAGTTAAAACGGCATTGTACACATTTTTCTGCTTAATGTGTTGTAAAATTTGATTTGCAGAATGTGATGTTGAAGGGCATCTACCTAAGGCATAGGGACTAGACAATTAATCCTATTTAAGTAGAAGTGTTTACATTTTCAGAATTTCAATTCACATGCAGATTTTAAAAAACAACTTTATGAATGTTTAAATTAATGTTGAATATATTGATGTTGAATTGCCCTGTTAAGGAGAACAGAAAACCAACACTTAAAGCTTCCTTTAGAATGTGCCAGTTTCTATGCTGGGCATTTTGCATGCATCTCATTTTATCTCTAGGACACAAATTCTTTCCCTGGATGATTTCTCTCGCTAATGAGCAAAAAAGCAAAACATCACTCTTCTTCCTATATCCTATTTCTCTCTTGCTCACTTTCCTGCAACTGGCAGAAGTCTTCTCAGGCCTCGACAATGTTTGCTGATGTTGCTTTATATCTCATAATCACAGATCCTAAGACAAAAAAGTAATTATGAAAAATATTCAAATGCTTTCTACATGACATCATGTTCATTTGTGCTAACATTGTGTCTCTTGGCTGCTACTGAAAAAAGGCTTCTCTGTTTTAAAATGAATTGAAAAGAGAAAATGTGATCACTCTCTTGTACTGCTTAGTCTACTTTATTGATTCCTACGTTTCTCTCATATTTTATGTCCCCTCACCCCACCTCTACCTCCAAATAATAACTAAAGGGAGGGCTGAGGTATGTGGTTCAGTGGTAGAGCACACCCTGGATTCAGTCCCCAGCACTAATAAATAAATATGAAAAGCAAAGCTAAAGGTAAATGACGGACACCTCAAACCAGGGCTACATCGGAAGAGATAGGCATTGCTCTCCATAACCCTCTCCTTTTTTTTGTTTCCCTCCTAACACACCCACGGTGTGCAAAACTCACCCTTTTGTAACAACAGTTCTTTCTGTAATGACTGTCAAACTTCAGAAGAAAATCCAGCCACTGGAAGGTCCTTCCTGAGGAAAGGGGTTGTAATGCAAAGATACAGTTTTGCAAAGACAAAACACAGGTGAGCCAGGTGCAGTGGTGCATGCCTGTAATCCCAGCGGCTCAGTGGCCGAGTACCCCTGAGTTCACCATCCCATGTGCTCTATTAATTCCTGTTTTTTTCTTCTAGCCATTTTTCTTTCTGGTTTTCGCTTCTAGTTATGTCACAGTAGACTACTGATTTTCTCTTCTCAGCTCCTATTTATCTACTTCTGTTTGTCTACTAAACCTGGCCCCTTGGTTTTCTCTCTAGAATCTTCCAACAGTTCTTTCAATTCCATTGGCGCCCTTGCTCCTTTAGTTGGACAGTGGAGCTCTTTGGGGGGAAATAACACAATTGTACTAAGAGATTCCTCTACAAGTCTATGTTTTCCCACTGTAAATTTGGCCCTCAAACTTCCCACAGAAATCCTTTTTTCCTCAGCCCTTTCCTGCAATGATCCTTTTCCATGTTTTCCTCCTCTAAGACCCTTCTCAGTCCCTACTCACTCTCAGCTAAAGAACTCGCCTGTCTCACAGAAGAAATAAAACCTGTAAAAAACCGCATCACTATCCAACATAGAGAAGCCCATCAAGAAGAAAAACTGTTATTCTCAATTTCTTTTTTTTTTTAAGAGAGAGAGAGAGAGAGAGAGAGAGAGAGAGAGAGAGAGAGAGAGAGAGAGAGAATTTTAATATTTTTTATTTTTTGGTGGATACAACATCTTTGTATGTGGTGCTGAGGATCGAAGCCCGGCCGCAAGCATGCCAGGCGAGCGTGCCGCATAGCCGCATCCCCAGCCCAATTCCCAATTTCTTTCTCTCCTCCAACTAGCTTCTAATATTCAGCAGGTCTTAACCCACTCTGCTTCTCAAGTGTCTCTTGAGTGTGTGGGCTTCTACCCTAGTGCAGACCAGCCTTTCATTTCGTCTGAACAGGGGATTACAATGTGTCCTGTGTCTTCTCTCTGTTCTGTTTTACTCACTCTCAGTCTGTTCTCTACATTGCACTTGGATCTTTTTAGATGCAAAATGTCACTTCCTGGAGGAGAATTAGTCCCTTACTAAGTCCCTCCTGGTTCATCTCTCACCATTGTCTCCTAGGTTCTAGTTTCCAGCTATGTCTGTGGAATTACTGATATCACTCCAAGGTGCCAAGCTCTCTCTCACCCTCTGACTCGTGGTTCCTTGGCTTGAGAGACTCTTCTCTTCCAATCCCTTCTCCCAGGTTCTTTCACTTAGCTAAGGTATGACTCAAATATTTTTTGGATGGATGAATGGATGGATGTTTGGGTGGATAGATGGATGGATAAATGACTAGATGATTCCTATTCATCCTTGGGGCCTTTGCTTAAACTTCACCTCTTACCAAAATTATGAGTTAGGCGAACCATGCATGTGCATCACATATGTGCACCCATAGTACCCTATGTTCACCTCTATCATAGCATTTATCCCCTCTTTAGTGAGCTCCTTAAGGAGGTGCAGACCACACCTTGAGAAAAACGATCTTGGCTTCTAATATGCTATGTGACATACTAAATAGAAGGAATCAAATAAATGCACTCTGAGGCATCACCATTGTTATTATTATTATTGATGACAACTTTTCATTGCTTTTTTGTGATTTAAAGCACTTTTATGGCAGAGTATCAGATATTCAGTCACAACAAATAGTATGCTGGAGAGACAGTCTGTCAAGTGTCTCATAAACCAGAATGACAGATTCTTAGGCAGACAATTGATGCATATAATGACATCATGAATCCCATCCTCTGCAAACCCAAAGCACAGGCTCTATCCCTAATCTGAGAGGCCTGGCTCAAAGGGCTGCTGTTTGGATGAAAGGCACAAATCTTTCATCACCTCTTTGAAAACAGCATAAGGAGCATATAAAGATTCACTCAGGGATTCACTTAATTTTTCATCAATATCATGGAGTGATTGGGAAGGGTGCTTTGTTCGGTACTTCTGCAGGGTTGCAAGCCCTGCTCCTTGCCATGGTGCTGCACTGGCTATAAGAGTGGTTGTTTTGTGATTCTGAAAAACAATTGCTTATGACCCTATCTCTCGACAGAATTGTGATGGTATTTGATTCTCTCAGATAAACTGCCAAGCCTGTTACTCTCTCTCCTAAAGAACTGCTATTTCAAGTAAGCCAAATCTAACTTGCTTTTCTAGAGTTTGGAGGAGAAACTAGTTGTGGAGAAACTTTCTTAGGAGAAGGAGGTTTATATCATTTTCTTTGCCAAAATATGCAACAATTTTTTTTTTGCAAAAAAAAATTCTAAGCTATGTCTTTTCCCTATTACCTGCATTCCATTACAGTATATTCCTGTTTTTAAGGAGTTCACAGTCTGATTGGGACTTTTAAAATCGCTGTCTCTTAAAGGATGGATTACACTTAAAAATTGGAGAAGGGAATTCCAAGGAAAGTGCACGTGAATAAGGAAGGTCAAGCTTCAGAATGTTTGGAGAGTGTGGTGTGGTGGGTGTTGTGGAAGAGAGAGGCACAGGAGATGAGCTGACCCTGGAGGCTCAAGGTCTGTGGGAAGTGGAGATCCATCAACAGTTCTTTTGAGTGGGGATAACAAAATGGTAGGGGTCAGTGTGAAATATCCTTGGGCAAAACTTATGAGATAATAATGGTATAAATTTATCTTTTCAAAAATCAGCTGTACTACCTACCACTAGAGAGGTGTGACTTATTAAGTGGTCATGAGAAAATAACCTGAGGGTAGTATTGACTGATTGCAATATGGGTCAACAATACATCATGACTGCCAAAAAAGCTAATGCACAACATGAGCCAAACAATGTTCTAAACAAAGGAGAAAATAGTCCTCCTGTCCTCTGTTTCATTCAATGCATTGCTAGAATATTATGCTCAGATCAAGATATTCCTATTTGGAGAAAGCTGAGCAGAATTGGTGAGATCAATTAGGAGCCTTGTTATATAATGAACAATTAACTTGGGATATTTTGCCTATGAGAGAGGATTTATGGATGTTCAGGAATTGCTAGCATTCTTTAGATGTTTGAAGAGGGATTAAATGGACTCTGATGCTTTTCAGAAGGCAAGAGTATGACCATAGAAAGACTTTCTTAAAATCTGGATGTGTCCAAAGGCAAGTGAACTCTCTCCATTTTCTTGTTCCATGAAATGTTTCAGCAAAGGCCAAATGAGAAATGTTATAGAAAGAATCATGTGCTGAATCAGAGGTTTGTCTCAGGACCTCTCATGTCCCATTCAACTCTGAATGCATACAATCTGACTTAAGAAAATCCTTTACATCCAGCTATTCCAATAGCTGAGAGCTGTGTTAGGTACTGCAGAGCCAGGTCAGTTAGTCTTTCTGCTAGCCAAGCAGGCACCCTCAGATGTGGGGTAACTACATAGAGGAGATCATATTTCTTGCTATTTTGCAAAAGGAGCTTCTCTTCTTCATGAACAAACATAAGGAAGTCCCTTAAGTGCCCCACCTACCAGGTCCCTACTTTCCAAATCTCTACTTTGTATTCATGGATGACATTTTATCCATATTTTGTAATATTGCCAGATGCCATGTGGCAGTATGAGGATGGGAGTTGGACTTCTGGTCCATCCAGTTTCTGGCAGTTCTGGCTCTTACATGAGTTCTCCACATCCATTACAGCGGCTCAGTTCCAGCTCGCACTTGAACCTCAATGCAGCCTAAGGGGCTGGCTTTTTATTCTAGAAACATTAGGATCTTCATTTTTAAATTGAGTCACTGTGAGAAAGACTAAGATAAGGCACATATTTTAAAAATATATTTTGTATTTTTTAGTTATAGATAAACACAATATCTTTTGTTTCCTTATTTTTATGTGGTGCTGAAGATCAAACCCAGTGCCTCACATGCGCGAGGCATGCACTCTGCCACTGAGTCACAACCCCAGCCCAGATAAGGCACATATTTTATAAATGCAAAGTGCCATGTAAGTGCTAATTAATATTGTAATTCTATTATGTTATTAATGAAGATGACATTTGGGGCTAGTTCATGTATTCATCCAGTAAATATGTGGGGGTTATCTATGTGTCTACCACTGTACCAGGCTCTGGCGATATAACAGTAAATGAAATAGACCTAAAATGCATTCTAAAGCTCACACAGTTGACCCACAGTACATTTTTGGAACATGAAACAGTTGTAAGTTAGACACTTCTTGTACTAACTTTGGTTGTCTGTCCATGTTTCTAAGAGCACCAAAGAGCTACCTTTTTTATTTAGCCTTTTCAGACACAGATTTAGTTAGAGAACAGAATCAATCTAAGTCAATAATATTATATAAAGAATTACATAGTTTTTGGGGCTTGGGTTGTGGCTCAGAGGTAGAGCGCTCGCCTAGCACACCCGAGGCCTTGGGTTCAATCCTCAGCACCACATAAAAATAAATAAATAAATAAAGGTATTGTGTCCAACTACAACTAAAAAATAGTTTAAAAATTACATAGTTTGTATTAAAGCAGTGGACCAGCCATCTTAGGCAGTAGCAGATTTAGAGAAAAATGAAAAAAAAAAAATCAGATGTAAAACGACAATACATGTCTCTACAATCCCTATTTAGGTCAACCTATCTATTGTGACTTTACAGATTCTTTCGATATTATATTATGAATGCCAAGTACAAGATAAGGAACTAAGCTTCTAAAGATATTCTTAGATGGCGGTGTTTCCCTAAGATAAAAGTATGAGCTTAAAGTAAAATGTCTTATCAAAACTGAAAGAAATGTATCCACCTACATCTTGTTGGTATTTCAGATTCATGAAGGAATTTCCAGGTGATTCTATTAAGAGGTTGCTCTGTAGTGAACTTGGAGAGAGCAAGGGAGTTAGGTGCTGGGCCCTCCTTTGGGTTCCCTATCTGGACTCGCCTTGTTCTTTTGTTAAGTGTAGATACTCTGTGGTTTGTCATTAAGATTTATGGACTTTTAAAATAAAATGCTTTTCAAAATCTCTCTTAAGGCCCTGTTCAAATTAGTCAGGGATTTATAACATGTTTAAAAGATTATCAATTTGAAATACTGTAACCAGAACTCACACACCTGTTTTCCAAGAACTTTATAAAACACACACCAGGCACAGGTAGAAGGAGTTCAGTGAAGAATTATTTCTGCTTCTTTTTAGTTCTCCTCCTCCTTTAAAAGCCAACTTCATAAAGAATTTAGTTACTTAGAGATGGCCTGGCAGGTGCTGTGAGGATAGCCGATGGAGCAGGCCCTGGCTACAGGTTGCTATGTTACACGTGGATCTGGCCCCTGGTGCTGTCATCCTCAGAGCCCATTTTAGTCTCCTGGTCAGCTTCCAGTCAGTCACCTTCATCACTTCATCTGAGTAGGAGACAGGGAACTGATTCTGTAACTACTAGATATTTAGACTACTGCTGCCTTCCCACACCTCCACCCGTTACCTCAGTCTCATTGGCCAGTCTGCCTGTCCATTTAGTTGGCATGTGACCAGAGCTATTATTTTCTCATGATCTAAATAACACAGTGACAGATGATATGGAAATATGTAGAGGATATCATTACACTGTAATTTACATGTAGAAGTTGAATCTTTCCTCCCTTCCTCGCCTCCCAAGATAATGGCATTAGAGCTTCAGTCTTCCAGCCGTGTCTTACCAGGACTGGAAGTAATTGCCCAAGAGGCTACATAAACCAGTGCATCTAAAAACAACACATTTTCCCCCCCTCACGCCATTATCTCCAATAAGTCAGCTCCATTTCTTCCCAAATAGCTTCCCAAATATTGAGAGTCTTTAAAAAATCGGAATATATTTCTTAGGCTATCGAAAAACCTTTGAGATTCAAGCGGATTAAAAAGAATAAAATTGGGGCTGGGGTTGTGGATCAGTGGTAGTGCTCATCTTGCATGGCTGAGGCACTGGGTTTGATCCTCAGCTCCACATAAAAATAAATAAATAAATAAATAAAATAAAGATATTGTGTCCATCTAAAACTAAAAAAAAATTTTTTTTAAAAGAATAAAATTGGAAAAAAGAAACATTCAGAAATGTTTAACATCATAAAGGAAACAATAGCTAGAAAATATTGTCATCAGTAGCTTATGCATGTAAATAAAGTACATTTGCCTCTCAGCCAGAGTGGTACTGGTCAAGAAACCATGGGATATGAGACACGTTAGTAAAAGTTAAGTTGATGACTGCCTTTAAATACTTGAAGGACTTCCATATTGAAGACAAAATAGAATTATTCTGTAGAGCTCCCAGGCCAGTGTTAGAAGGCATAGGGGACAGAGCCTAGCTTTATGCCAAAGAACTCTTTTGATAATTAGAACTATCTAGAAATTAATCATGCTGCTTGATGGAGGTTTAGGATCTTGTGGAACACAGATAGGACTCAGCTACTATAGAGAAACTTCTTGCACTCAGAACTTTGGGTTAAATAGCCTTATGTTCTCTTTTGGTTCCTAAAGATATTTTGTGTTGTGTCTCATACCACTTTTGATAGAGCTTAATTTTCAAGAATTAGGGGAAAACTTAAATATCTTATCTATAACTGATTTTTGTTACTCAGTTTTGTACCTACAGTACTCAGCATAGTGACTCCCAAAAAGTAGTTCTTCAATTAAATGATGGTTGAATTAATAAATTATTCCTCTATTTTTTTAAACTTTATTTAATTTATTTATTTTTATGAGGTGCTGAGGATTGAACCCAGAGCCTTGCACATGCGGGGCAAGCGCTCTACCACTGAGCCATAACCCCAGCCCCAAATTATTCCTCTATTAAAAGGCTTAATAACACATAGACCTAGGATTTTTATCTTATTTGATCATGGTTTTGCTATCATTTGAAAATAAACATGGCTCTAATGATGGGAGACATAATCAGAATTTATACCAAGTACAATCTATTCAGGTTTGAAGTATCTTTTTTATAACCAAAATGTGTTAGAAAGAAACATTTTTATTTATTATTTTGTTCTCTCTCTCTCTCTCTCTCTCTCTCTCTCTCTCTCTCTCTGTGTGTGTGTTTGTGTGTGTGTGTGTGGTGTGCTGGGGAATCAAACCCAGGGCCTCACACTTGTTAAACCTATGCTCTACCATTGAGCTACATCCCCAGCCCAAGAAAGAAATATTTTTAGAGGCAAGAATAATTAAATTTGTTAGCCAGTTTTTCTTGTGAATCTAGAATTTCTATCGTGAGCTTTCTTATCCAGTAAGCCCAATGGCTTCTTAGCAGAAGACAATGTAGACTAATTTTATAGTATTTACTGTTTTCTATCTTTATGAATCATATGAATTAGATCTATTAGACCTTTTTCAGTCAAACTGATTGTACTTCATGCATGTAGGGCAAAGTAGAGAAAATACCTGTGTTTTACTTTTAAAAGACTGATTGCTGGTCTTTAGTTCTATTAGTTTTTCCTCCTAATTCAGCTTTCAGTTCTCTTCCTTAATTCAACTCTTGAAACTAATCCTCATACTTCAGGCTGGAACTTAATGGTAAAAGATATGTGAGATTAATCTCCACTGGGAAAACTTTTCATAGTGGTAATTAATACTTCTCCCCAAGGTCTCCTACATGTAAAGGACAAAGTGGCCCTATCCTACCTACCACTACAGTAACAGCAAATATTTGTCTGTGGCTTAGGGCAAGTTGGGAGGTCCCTTTGAAAACTGTTTGTTTGGTAGCCAGGATCTCCCCACCAGGTAACAGTGTTTAAAGCTTGATCTTTTTTTTTTTTTAAACCTTAATCAGGACTTTTGGTTGCTGCTGATAAAGTCTCTTGAATGAAAAATTGAAAGCACATTCTACTGTAAGTTTGCATTATGGAAATTCCCCAAAGACAAACAAATATTTAATAAGAAAGCTAGTTTTAATGTCGAAATATATTTGACAACTATATATGGCACTCTGGTAAAATGTTAATTTTTAAATTTCATATTTATTTACTTATTTACACATAATTATATATGATATATACATTAAATTATTTATGTGAATGAATGTGTGTGTGTGTGTGTGTGTGTGTGTGTGTGTGTGTGTGTGTGTGTATCTCACTGGGTCCTCAGAAAGCCTTAGTAGTGGGGTAAGTTAGTCCTAGAATAAAGGATACATTGAATTCATACTAAAACAAATGTAAAACAATCCCCCAAAAGACTAAACTGATCCCAAGTAAATTAATTGCATGTCAGAACAAAGTCTAAGCCTTGTAAGAGAAATACATCAAAACCCAGTAAGCAACATAAAATTTGCAGTATCTAATGTCCATTCAAAAATCACCAGGTGGGCTGAGATTGTGGCTCAGTGATGGAGCGCTCACCTAGCATGTGTAGGGCCCTGGGTTCAATCCTCAGCACCACATAAAAATGAATGAATGGGATAAAGATATTGTGCCCAACTACAACTAAAAAATAAATATTTTTTTAAAAAAAACCACCAGGTATGAAAATATGACTCCTACACAGCAGAAAATTCAGTTAATAAAAATGTATCTATAAATGACACAGCTGGCAATGCTGGCTGACAAAGGCTCTGGGCAGCTATTAGAAATATTCCATATATTTCAGAAAACATGAACATGTTGAAAGAGAAATGGAATATATGAAAAAGATCAAGAAAAAAACTTCTAAATATGAAAAACTCAATTTATGAAGTGAAAAGTATACTACAAGAGATTAACAGCGGATTAGATAGTGCAGAAGAAAAGCTGGTGAGCTTGAAGGCCTAACAATTAGAAATTATAAATTGGTGAAGCACAGGAGAAAAAAGGATTAAGTAGAAAGAATTATCAGTGAACAGTGGACAGTAGTAAATGTTCTAACATTAATGTAACTGGAGTCTAAAAGAAGCAGCAGAGGACAAAAAATATTTGAATAAAAGGAAAAAAATGTTCCAAACTGGATTAAAACTATGAATCCACAGATCTAAGAAGCTAAATAAACCTCAAGCAAAATAAACATGAAGAAAGCACACCAGATTAGACATCCATATGTGAGATTAAAAAAAAAAAAAAGAACCTTAACAGTTAGTTCACACCCTATAGAAAAATTCACCTAAAATGGACTTTAGACCTAAACATTTGAGCTAAAATCTATAAAACTTCTAGGAGAAAATACAAACTTTAAATTAAGCAAAAATCTCATACATGGGACACAAAAAACACAAAACAAATTGAACTTCATAAAAATGTTTAAAGTTTGCTTTTAAAACACTGTGAAGATAATAAAAAACAAGCCTCAAACTGGGAAAAATATTTGTGAATCATAGATCTGAATATATATCTATATATCATAAAAAACTCAATAGGAAGTAAAAAGAATAAAAAATGGACAAAATATTTGAGTAGATATATCACCAAGAAAATGTATGTCCAACACGTGAAAAGATGCTCAATACCATTAGTCAACAGGAAAATGCAAATTAAAATTACAATGAGATACTGTTCATATTCACTATATAAAGGCTAAGATTAAGAAGACTGATGAAATGCCAAAGGTTGGAGAGGATGGGTAGCAACTAAAACTATCATCATGTATTACTAGTAGAAATACAAGAGTACACCTTTAGACAAAAGCTTGTAGCTCCTTATAAATATATACTTAGCTTGGGCATGGTGGTGCATTCTTATAATTTCAGTAACTTGGGAGGATGGTAACTTCCAGGCCAACCTGAGCAACTTAGCAAGGCCCTAAGCAACTTAGGGAGATGCTGTCTGAAAACAAAAACTAAAAAAGGGCTGGGTATGTGGTTCAGAGGTAAAGCACCCCTGGTTTCAATCCCTAACAACAAAAATTAAATAAACACAAATTTACCATACCTGGTAATTCCTTTCCCAAGTACCCATGAAAGGAGATAAATTATGTTCTCATAATGACTCTATGTGAATGTTCATAGAACTTTTATTCATAATAGCCAAAATCTGTAAACACCCCAACTGTCTCCCAATTGAAGAATGAAAAAACAAACTGCCAAAGTTCTTCAATCACTTCTTTCTTGCTTTCATTTCCTCATTCCATGTTCTTTCCTGCAATCTTTACAAACTGTCCCTTATTCTCTCTAAGCTCTCAGAAGTATTCTGCTATCCAGCCAAACTCAGCAAGCTTCTCACAGTCTTCTTTCCTGTCTTCGGAACTGCACTTGCTGTTGTTAATTGCATGTTCTTTCTTCATGCTCTCACTTCTTTGGGCTTCTATGATAATAAATTTTCATTAATTTCCTACAATGCTCACTGATCCTTGTTTATATTTTTTTTTTCTGGCTCTTCTCCCTTCTGATCTCTAACCACGGAGGTGCCCACAGCTTAGTCTTTACCTCTGAGCCTATTCTGACACTCATGTCTGTGTCCTCACTTGTGGCTGCTCTTCCCCTTACCACTCTCACTCCAGCTCCCGGGCTCAGCTCTTCCCTCTGCCACATATTTCTCCTGAAGGGAATTATGATCATTTCACTCTCCTGATCACCTACTCCATACCTTCAAGTATTCTGTAACCAAACAAAATAGATTGTAATAGAACAATAGAACTTAACTTGAACTCCAACAACCTGAAGCCCAGCCTCTTACAAGTTAGATGACCTTGAACAAGTTAGTTAGCATTTTCCTAGTTCCTCTGCCTGAAAGATGGGAATGAATAATACCACAGCATAGATTTATTGTAATGATGAAATGAGATCAATAAAAATGAAAGCACTTTGTACAATGTAAATCGTTATAAAAGCATGACTATGAGTTTTCAACAGGTCTGTGTTTACTGTATGTGCCAAAGCATTGGCTGTACACTGGCGGGTAAGCAGACAAGGTCCCCTGCACTCATGAGCTCATAGTCGAGAGAGAAATACAAGCACTTAAACAAATTAAAAAATAGACATAGTAAATTCTAAGTCTGGAAGAAATGACAGGTGCTTGAAGTAGTACATAGGGAAATTTCTTACCTAGACTTGTGGTGAAAAGGGATGGCAAAAACAAAAAACAAAACAAAACAAAACTTCCTGAATAAAGTGACACAATCAGAGATATTGAAGATCCAAAGTGAGGTAGGGATTCCTAACTGTGGGCCAAGCATGCTGCTAAGAACAAAAAGGTGTGCCCATAATCCCAGCAGCTCGGGAGGCTGAGGCAGGAGAATTGCAAGTTCAAAGCCAGCCTCAGAAACTTAGAGAGGTCCTAAACAATTCAGTGAGACCCTGTCTCTAAATAAAATACAAAACAGGGCTGGGGATGTGGCTCAGCAGTTAAGAGCCTCTGAGTTCTCAAGTATAAGACAACAACAGCAACAACAAAAAACACAGAGGTGACCTGTACTCTGGGACATTACCCAGGTAGACAGTTGGCATCTGAGAAGCCTTTCAATGAATCCCAGCAACTGGGCTGCATTCACCAGTTGGGATGTGACGCAATGAAGGGACAGCCACAAGAACAAGGCAGGTGTCCAGGTAGAGGCTACACACCCATCAATTTTATTTATTAAAAGCAGTGATTTTTCAAGGCATTTCTACATCTGATACCTTTTCAAAAATTCTTCACTGCATCATCATATGCTCCAAACAAGAGCAGGCATCAGTACTTTCACCATTGGGTACATTTGATGCTACCCAGTATTAGGATGACAAGTAGAAGTGAGATAAATCAAATATTATATTTTCCTTAATCCCACATTTTAAATTGGACTTTAGTCCAGGAATGGCTAGTTCCAAAAATATAGAGTGGGAAAAATCATTAGATTGAGAGTAAAGAAACTGGGTTCTGGACTTAACTCTGTCACTAACTTGTTGGTTGACCTTTAGCAAGCCACTTTAGGCACTCAGAGCCTCAGTTTCCTCTAGCTGGACTGGATCATGATTGTTGAATACTTTTATGACATTCAAATCCTTCAACTCTAAGTGCTGAGGGCAAAGGAAAAATTAGAATTCCACGTGTATTAGGGAAATTTTATAATGTATTTTTAGCCTTGATCTTTATTTCTATTTTGGTCTGAGGTTGTTTCTCGTTCTCCTTGCGGTTCTGTCATTCCCTTTCCCCTTGAAGATAGTTGAGAAGCAGTCTTTTCATCACTTTAAAACTGTAAATATGCCCTTGAAACATGCAAAGAGGCTTTTGTGTACTTACAACTGAGGTTATTATCGTACAAGTAAGTCACTCGAGTGCACTGCATTCCTCAGCCTGCTCCATTGAGAGCTTTATTGGGTTATATTGTCCTAGCTCAGAAGATAAGACTCTCCCACTTTAAAAGGTGGACTATCTGATGAAGCAGAGTGCCTAATGCTCCAGAGTGTAAGCAAAAGGATTTAGGTGCTGCCCGAAATACAGACACACTTCTCTAAGACAAGGAGGTGCTTTACTTAAAGTGGCACAGGCAAGGACAAACGTTCTAAAATTAAACCAACCAGCTGCTCCACTGCAGACGCCCACGTGTCATTGATGCTGTCTTCTATTTGTCCAGCCTTCTCTTTCCATGGAACCAGAACTCCCACTTGTTGCAGTGCTTTAAAAGCCTGAAGTTTCTCATACTTTCCAAAAGGCCACCTGCTGTGAAAGCAGAAGCCTGCCATAGACAGTATTAGGGACCCTGTCTTCGTCTCTGAGATTTTAAACTCAGATGCTCCCAACTTCAACTTCATTGATGCCAACAAACTGGCTTCATAAGGGAACTGAAGTCTAACCTTCCCTGTTAAAGCAAGGTGACAATACAAAAAGTGGAGAGTGTTAGTCCCATACATTTTAGAAACCTAAAAAGTTTAAGTCTTTAGGTAGCTTGATAAACATTTGAATGGAGTTTTTTTAATCTGCTTTCATGCTTAGATTTTTAGTATATTCTTTTTTAAATTTGTTCTGATTAGTTACACGTGACAGAAGAATACATGTCATTTCATTGTACGCAAATGGAGCACAACTTCCCATTTCTCTGGTTGTCCATGATGTAGAGTCACACCGTATGTGCAGTCATACACGTACCTAGGATAATGATGTCATCTCATTTCACCATCTTTGCTGCCTCCATGCCCCCTCACTTTCCCTCCCTTCCCTTTGCCCAATCAAAGTTCCTCCATTTTCCCCATCCCCCCCATCATGGATCAGCATCCACTTATCAGAGAGAACATTTGGCTTTTGGATATTATTTATATATTTTTTTTCACTTTTTTTCTTTTTATTTTTTTAATTTGTTTTAATTAGTTATACATGACAGTAGAATGCATGAATGTACTTTAACATATTATACATAAATGGGGAACACATACTTTTATTTTTTTATTTGTTCTAATAGTTATACATGACAGCAGAATGCTCTTTGATTCATTATACACTAATGAAGCACAATTTTTTATTTCTCTGGTTGTACCCAAAGTAGGGTCCCACGATTCGCGCAATGATACATGTACCTAGGGTAATGATGTCCGTCTCATTTCACCATCTTTCCTACCTCCATACCCCTCCCCCTTCAGCCCTGCCCCATGCAAAGTTCCTCCATTCATCCCATTCCCCCCACCCCCCATTATGGATTAGCATCCACTTATCAGAGAACACATTCAGCCTTTGGTTTTTTGAGATTGGCTTACTTCACTTAGCATGATATTCTCTAACTCCATCCATAATTTTATTCTCAATTGTGCTGAGTAATACTCCATTATATATACCACATTATATATACCACAGATTCTTTATCTATTCATCTACTGAAGGGCTTCTGGGCTGGTTCCACAGTTTGGCTATTGTGATTTGTGCTGCTATGAACATTGATGTGGCTGTGTCTCTGTAGTGTGCTGTTTTTAAGTCCTTTGGGTATAGATCAAAGAGTAGGATAGCTGGGTCAAATGGTGGTTCCATTCCACATTTTCTAAGGAATCTCCATACCACTTCCCAGATTATTCTTAAACTAACAATAATCCTAACAGTTATTGATGTATAGTAACATAAGACTGAAATAAATTAACCAGATGCTGTTTGTAAACAAATACATGGAACAAATGATGACATTATAATATAATTGGAAATGTTTTTCATTACAGATGCTATCCTCAATAGGCTTATATGGAGTGGGGAAAAGCATGACTATTTTTCTTACATAGAAATAGTTTTTCTATAGAAGTAACTTGACTTTTTATTAGCTTATATTAGGCAAAACTTCCAAAGATTCTTTTCTAAATGTTTCAAAGTCATTTTCAAGGTTGTTGTATGTTTGTTATTGAGAATATATTATTCAAATAGGGCATTCAAAAAGTATTGCTTTATATTGATTAATATTAAATTCATTTTTTCTATGAAGTAAAATTTGATCACAAATATTAAAGTGAGTATAAAATTAGGATACAACTGAAGTATTTTGTAAAATGATAAAGCTTATGAAGAGTTAATATATAACTAATACTTTCTTTCACAAACAAAATACATGTTATAAAAATAAAATTTCATTATGTTTCACATATCAGAAAATTTAAATAAACCTTTACTAACATGATTCCATATTGACTCACTCATTCACTCACTCCATAAATATTGTTGAGAATTTATAAGATACTATAGTAGATGTTGGGGGTATAAAGATGCATAAAATTTCATGAACATAAAAATATATGGAGCAGAAAATCAGTATCATAAATTACTTAGGAAGTTATAATGAAGCTTTACCTGTCCATTAAAAGAAACAAATTACTAAACATGGAATAAAAGAATAAACTTGCTAGGTTTAGATATTTATATTCTAAATTATATTTCATATGTCTTTGTTTGATATGCCCAATAAGAAAGCTTATTTACTTTTCATGTCTTTTATCTATAAACTGTAATAACACTTTAGCTTTATTATAAAACTTCCAGTATGTCTTTTCTACAAATTTCTGTCCAAAAATAAAGGATTAGTATTTTGTAAAAGTTAAGCTGTATTTTATAAAAGTTAAGCTGCCTTGGGTTAAGCTTATGTTCACCTTTCAGCCAGGGTGGGGTGACAAAGACAAGATTTTTCCCTCCTGATTGCCCAAAACAATTGAAAAACCAGACAGAACATATGGAACAACAGTTTCCAGATACACAGGACACAAAGCAGCAGAAGACAGTAATCCCTGGGGTTGGGGGCAAATGAGGTGAACAGGAGGATTGTCCCTCTTACAGCCTAGTGAGAGTGTCCAGGCAGCAGTGGAGGGAAGAGGAACCCGGACGAGTCTGGTGGATTTCCTGTTGAAGGACCTGCAAGGCTGGGAAGGCCAGTGCAGCTCGAGCTTATGGGGCAGAGTTCCAGACAGTTGAGCTCTGCACTGAGAGAGAACTCCTTCTTAAGCCTCCAGCTGGGTATTGATCAGCACATGTGTGTAAGGAAATCGCTTCAGCCAGACAAGGCATCACCCTAAAGGACAAAAGGAATAATCTCCAGAGATCACACAGGACAAGGAATAGTTCAGCATGGAAAATCTGGTAACTCATCATTAGAATAATTAAAGGGGCATTGCTTCAATAAGGGTCCAAAATGTGTTCTATGATAAAGGATGGTCCAGCCTAACAAAGTTAAAAGCAATCCTCAAAAGAATCCAGCTCTTCTCAAGTAACTTAACTGTATCCCAAGAAGAAGCTCAAAAATACCAAACGAGTGCTAGGGCTATAGCTCAGTGGCAGAGCGCTTGCCTAGTATGTGTGAGACACTGGGTTTGATCCTTAACACCATATTAAAGATAAATAAGAAGGAAGAAGGAAGGAAGGACGGAAGGAAGGAAGGAAGGGGCATGTTGTCTACATCTACAACTACAAAAAATAATCATAAAAATACCAAACTATTCATCACCCAACAAAGTAAAATTCACAATGTCTAGAAGCAAACAAGACTTGTAAAGAAACAAGAAAATGCAATGCAAAATGAGAAGAAAAATATATAAATAGAAACAAACTCTGAATGACAGAAATTATAGAATTAGTAGCTTAGGACTTTAAAATAATTATTAAACTATACTCCTTATGTTTGAAAGGTGGAGGAAAGATTGTCCACCTTATGCAGAGGCATGGACAAGATAATAAAACCTCAAATTTAAAAAATGTCCACTGTTGCAAAATTTGATGTCTGAGATGAAGTACACACTGAATAGTATTAGTAGATTAGATGTTATACAAGAAAAGATTAGTGAAGTTCAGTGCATAGCAATAGAAATGATAAACAACACAAAGAGAAGAGAGCCAAAAAAGAAACACAGCATCAGTGAAGTATGGAACAACTTCAAGCCATTTAATATATGTGTAGTGGAGAAAAAAAAAAAGAATGGCTGAAATTTTGACTATTTTATTTTATTTGACTCTAACTATAAACCCACAGCCCCAAGAAGTACAATAAGCCTTAAATGCAAAAACAAGAAGAAAACCACTCCAAGGCACATGATAATCAAATTGTTTAAAAACAGTCACAAGGTGAAAACCTTAAAAGGAATCAGAGAAGAAAGTAATATGTTTGTGTAGAGGAACAAATAAGAGAATGACAAAAGGTTTTTGTCAGAAACAATGCAAGCCAGATGACAGTGAAGCAGAAACTTTAAATATTGAAGGGGAAATAGTTGTCAATTAGAATTCTATACCCAGGAAAAATATCTTTAGAAAATGAAAAGGAAATAATGACTTTTTCAGACATGGAAAAAAAAACCTCAAAATAAGTATATCAATAGCAGACCTGCATTATAGGAAATGTTAAAAGAAGTCTTTCAGACAGAAGAAAAATACCAGATATCAAAAAAGGAAAATGTGAATACATGTAAAATATCCTTTTTCTTGTTTTTAAATTATCTTTAAATATAAATTGTCTTTTTAAAGCAAAAGTATCATCAATGTCTTGTGATATTTATAACATGGAAGCAAAATGCATAATAACATTAGTACAAAGGTTGGGGTGGGGAAATGGAAGCATATTGTTTTATACTATATGTGAATTAGAATTTGTGACCTAAATGTAGACTGTGATAAATTAATAGCTGAGTGATAGAGTACTTGCCTAGCATGAGTGAAACCCTGGGTTTGAGCCCCAGCAAAGAAAGGAAGAAAGGAAGGAAGGAAGGAAGGAAGAAAGGAAGGGAGGGAGGGAGATACTATAAATCCTAAACCAACTACCATAAAAAGTTTAATTAACAAAAAAGGAGATAAATATGACCCTAAAATATTCAGTCCAAAAGAAGACAGAAAAATAAAGAAAATGGAAAATAAAACAAATAGCACAATAGCAGATTTAAAATAACCCTACTGATAATCACATTAAATGTAAAAGATGTAAATATTCCAATTAGAGGCACAGATTAACAGTTGGATAATATGTTTTTAAACAACCACTGGGTCCGGTGTGGTGGCCCATGCCTATAATCCCAGCAACATGGGAGGTTGAGGCAGGGGGGTCACGAGTTTAAGACCAGTCTGAGCAACTTAGACCCTCAGCAACTTAGTGAGGCCCTATCTCAAAACAAAAAAAAATAACAAAGGGCTGGGGATGTAGCTCAGTGAGTGGTAAAGCATACCCAGGTTCAATACCCAACCCCCCAAAATTAAAAGCCTAACTGTGTTGTCTATGAAATATCCCCCTTATATATAAAGACATAACTAAGTTAAAAGCAAAAGGATAGAATAAGTTATACCATGCTAACACTTCAAAAGTGGCTATATTACTATCAGACAAAAATAGACTTTAGATCTATGAAGATAAAGGAGTCAATTCATCAAGAGACTAGAACAATTTAAATGTTTATGCACCTAATTATTGGACTTCAAAATACATGAAGTAAATGTGTATGTATGAATATTTCACAATGAATCCCATTATTATGTGTAATTATGGGATGCAACAATAAAAAGTACATGAAGCAAAAGCTGAAAGGAGAAATAGATAAGTTGATCATTGTGATTGAAGAGTCAACACCTTTTTAAGGGCACAAGGAGAATTTTTCAATATAAACAATATACTGGGCCATAAAATAGGTATCAATCAATGTGGAAGATCTATATCACACAAAATGTGTTCTCTGACCAAAATTGAATGAAATTAGAAATTAATAAGAGGAAGATATTTGAGAAGTCCCCAAATATTTGGGAAATAACAACTTTTGAATAACCTATGGGTGAAAGAAAAAATGAAAAGAAAAACTAGAGAGTATTTTTGAGCGAATAAAAACAAAGACAACATATCAAATCTGTAGGATACAATTAAAGAAATGTTTAGGAAAAAAGATAAGTCTTAAATCAATGATCTAAAGTTCTACTTTAAGAAACTAGTATAATAAGAGTAAATAAGCCAAAGTAAGCAGAAGAAAGTAAATAATAAAGATAAAAACAGAAACTAGTGAAATAGAAAAACAATAGAGAACATCAGTGAAACAAAAATCAGCTTCTTTGAGAACATGAAGATGTAGGATTTCGAATACTACTAAAGAACAATGCAGTTATGTTTCTAAAGCTTCCATTTTGGGTAAGTAAGAAAATGAGACCAGAAACTAAGGAAAAGATCTACTCTTTCTTTGGGTGTCTGCTCATACCTGCCCAATCCTTTTCCTTGAGTATAGGAAAAATCTGTGTGCCACTGAAGAGAAGGAATTTATAAAATCATTTTGAAGTATATTACATATTTTTACAGGGGTATTAATGCAATGGGGTATGTTCATGTACTCTCATCAAGAGTGCAGAATTTGTGGTAAAAGCATCTTGCTTTCTTAATTCTTCTAAATCCTATCCTCTATTTAGCTTCTCCTTTCAAAATGAAATTTGAGAAACAGTTCATTCACTTATTCCTCCAACGGCAATTATGAAATGCTACAATGTGCCAGAGACTGTGGGACATGCTGGGGACACAGCTGTTAACTAAACAAGATCCCTGCCCTCTGAACACTGAGTCTAATGAGAGATACAGACAAGTAAATAGGCACTAACAATAGACTAGTGTACAAGTGCTATCATGGAAAGAACAAGTTCCAAGGGCATCCACAGGATGGATAATCAACTTGGACATGAAGTATTCCCCAAGCTACCAGCTTAAAAAAAAAAATAGTGGATCAGGGGAAGGAAAGAGGGGAGGGAAAGGGAAGAGACTGGGGAAGGAAATTGACCAAATCATGTTATGTGCATGTATAAATGTGGCATAATGAATCCCACTATTATGTACAACACAAAAATATGAATATATAAAAGAAATTGTTAATGTGATGACTAAGTTTTTGTATCTTTTTTTCTTTCTTTCTTCCTGTTTACGTTGTTTTTGTTTCTTATTTAGGTGCATGCTAAGGATGCACTATACCACTGAGCTATACCCCCCAGCCCCATGTTCCTTGAATTATTGTGGTTCAACATAGACAGTGAACTTTTAGATAGGGAACAATATGTAAGGTCTGAGTTAGATTCTAAAAGACCTCCTTTACTGCTATATACCTAATATTTATTCCTTATTCTGTTCACAGTGTGTTCATACTGTTTGAATTTTTATGTCAGAGTATAAATAAGACATAGAATGTTATTTTTACTATTCAATATTGTTATTGAGGGTGTGTTTTGTGTGTGCGTGTGTGTGTGTAAAAATTCTAGAAAAGAAAGACAATATAGGCAGTCTTAACTTGTTCCAGACTTTTTTAAGGATTGCTTCATTACACTTGGGCATAAGAAACAGCAGAGCCTGAGCCAATAATCCAGATCCTCAGGCAAAAGTTTAAAGGAGTCCTGGCTCAGAAAAGCCAGGAAAGATCAGGAAAATGTGAAGATTCCAAAGATGAAGTAGGAAATTGCTTCTGATTCATTCAGAAGGCCAGACATTTTTAAAATTATCTATTTTCTTTTTGACCTATTGATATCACATTGGGAAACTCATCTTTAGGAAATTACTGTATATGCCCACATTTTAGCTTCAAAGTTGTTCATGATAGTTGGTTGCACTGGAAAGTTGTAAACAACCTAGTTGCTCAATAATAGGAGCCTGGATAAATAAATTATGTCATATCCATAGGATGGAATGCTAAGCAAGTTTCAAAATTATGCAGTAATGTTTCTCAAACTTAATCATGCATCAAAAACCACCTGGAAGGACTGCTGAAACACTGATTACTAGGCCAGGCCGGCAGAGTTTCTGCTTGAGTTGATCTGGGACAAGGCCCAAGGATCTGCATTTCTAACAAATTTGCTAGGGATGCTGTTGGTCTGGGGGCCATACTTTGAGAATCACTGATGTAGAGGTAAATTTAATGACTTGGAAAAATGTTCACAAGGCATACGAAGTTACTGACATATTTTATATATAAACACAGAAGTTTAGATGGAAAGATATTATCAAGTTCATATCCCCAGTTGTCTTTGGGATGGTTTGCACTGAAGGTGCTTACTGTCTAATACTTTTTGAATGACAGATTTTTTTTCTGTAGTGAGCAGAACATTAACTACTAAAACATAATAAAAGTACTTAATTTAAGGAAACAAGATCATGAAGTATTGACCAATAGCATGAACAAGCCAGAAGTATCTAAGTGTGCTTGATCCTAGTCAAAAGCTTGGTTCCTGACTTTTTAAAGGTACCATGTTGAGAGTATATATTTAGAAGCAATTGGGGACACAGGAACAGCAATAGGCCCATAGATAGATCCTGTTTGGGGATGGAAACCAGAACAGGCTGATGTTCTATGGAGGACTTCTACACTTCATCTGACTTCATTTTAGCAGTGCCATACAGGCTTCTTCTGGGGACATTTGAAGAAAACCTGGGTGGGACCCAAAGGGCGACCTGCCAGAATTTTGAAGCATCTGCATTGGCGCGCTCTTTGTTTCCTGATGCAGGCTAGATCCACTTCCCAGGGTATCAGATTAAGGCGTCTCCTTTCTGGAAAAAAGATTTCATGGTTTAAATTCCCGTTCACTTTTGTGTCTGTAGCACTCTGCTGTCTCCTTTCCAGCATGCGGCCTCAGGGGTCATGATGTCCGTCCCCTGCTGATATCAGCGTGCCAACTGTGGTGTCAGGCACACCAAGCACAGAGCCACCATTCAGCCTCCACAGGCTGCGTCCAGGAAGCAAAAGAGCTTCTAAGTTTCCCCAAACCTTGACAGATCTTCCTCTTAGCTCTGCCTGCGATGAACAACTCTCAACTCCCAGGGTGAGGGAGGAGTAGGGTGGGGAGGGAGAGGGAGCCAGGGTAAATGTCAAGGGTAAATATGTGACAGGAACAGAGAGAGCAAACAGCTGCCACCAGTGTTCAGGAAAAGGAAGGGTGGGCAGACAACATGGAGAAGTGCACTGCAGACTTTTCAGAGAACAAGTCGCACTGGGTTACCCTTTCCTTGTCCTTGATTACTGTGGTTGATAAAAGGGGCAGAGGGTGGGGGGCCCCCACATCATTTGTATTATTTAGAGTAAGAGTTTCTCATGAATATCTAACAGAAATACTGGTGTTTGGGATGACATACTGAAAATGAGTCCTATATAAAGCCCACAATGGAGTCAATGTAGTTTTGTTTGTGGGTTTTTTGGTTTTTTTTTTTTTTGCTTTTGGTTTTGAATGTTTCAAAATATGAAACCATATTCTGATTTCTGCCTTTAAAAGAAACAATCATCTCGCATTTGCAGGGAAATGGATGGCATTACAGCAGATTATGCTAAGTGAAGTTAGCCAATCCCTAAAAAACAAATGCCAAATGTCTTCTTTGATATAAGTGGGGGGGGGGGCGACTCAAAACAGATCCGGGAGGAAGAGCATGAGAAGAAGATTACCATTAAATGGGGACGAGAGGTGGGAGGGAATGGGAGAGAGAAGGGGAATTGCACGGAAGATGGAAGGAGACCCTCATTGTTATACAAAATTACATATAAGAGGATGTGAAGGCGAAGGGAAAAAAAAGAGAGAGAGAAATGAGTTACAGTAGATGGGGTAGAGAGAGGTGATGGGAGGGGAGGGGAGGTGAGGGGGGATAGGAAGAGGATAGGAAGGGCAGCAGAATACAACAGACACTAGTATGGCAGTATGTATAAACGTGGCTGTATAACCAATGTGATCCTGCAATCTGTACACGTGGAAAAATAAGAATTCATACACCATTTGAATCAAATGTATGATATATGATATGTCAAGATCATTGTAATGTTTTGAGCAACTAATAAAAAAAAAGAAACAACCATCCACTCTCATCACTTATTTAAGTGACATTATTTAGAAACTTTTTTTCCCTAATATGTTGTTTTCCACTACTTTACCTGTAAACAGTGAGGAATATTGTTTAAGAAACAACTTTTTTTTTCTAAGCTTTGCAAGTTTAAAATGCATAGAAATGCATACTCTGGTTAGTTATTCAGTTATTTATTACAGAAATTAGGCAGGACCCTTATATAGCTTTGGTATTTCATTCTGAAGGAAATGGGAGGTCTTTGGCAGAGGGTGGGCAGGGGAAAGTGGTTTTAAGCAAGGGAATGAAACTATCCAGCTTATGTTGGTAGAGGATCACTCTGGCCACTGTATGGAGGCCAGTGTACTTTGAATTGTCCCTTCTTCCCTCAGCATTATATTTCATGGAGGACAGTTTTGGAAATGTGCTCCTATACATAATTGAGGACATAATCCCATACAATGAACTTTTGATTACTGTGGTTGATAAAATTCATTTTGGTATAAAATGAATTTCTAAAATGAAATTTTTATATGCAGAGAATTTCTTAAAGAAAAATTTTTTTTGGAAAGTTCCTTTTGGATACATTATACCTAAGCGGAATTTTTTCCAAAGCCTACTTTTGACTTATGACTCCCATATAAAACATAGACTCACATACATGCCCAAAGGCTTCCCGGTAGCCAGCAGCCAAAGTCTGTCCCATCCCAGCCTTCTTCCCTCTTCAGAAACAAAGTGTTAAGTTGCCTTTAAAGTCTATCTATAACCTACATAATAAATTACTTAATTAAACCTTGCATTTAATCAAAAGTCCTCTTAACTAACTTGATCAGCCATTTTTTTCTCCCTATACTTGGTTTTAAGTGACTTTTGACTAATTTTGGAAATCAAATTCATCCCAAAGAGAAGTATATTTAACACCAGCAAGGATATCCTCAAAATGTGCCACCAGTCGGAAGGGTGACTCTAGAAAAGATTGGCCACAATAGTAACCCCAATTAATAACTAAGCAATCTTTGAAAAGGTCAGACTTCATTTAGAAACATAAGTTCCTGGATCTTGATTTTGCAATTGCTTCCTGACTGGTCTTCCAGTTTATATTTTTTACCATTTATTTATTTAGGTTCTGGGCCTCACACAAGCAAGCTAAGCACAAGCTCTACCACTGAGTTATATGCTCCCAGCCCCTATTCTTCACCCTTTATAATTCATTCTATTTGCAGATGTGGGTATAGTGGTACATACCTGTAATCCCAGCAATTTGGGAGGTTGAGGCAGGAGGATGGCATGTTCAAGGCTCTTTAGCAAAGCCGACAGCAACTTAGTGAGACCCTGTCTCAAAATACAGATAAATAAATGAAAAAGACTGGGGATTTAGTTCAGTGGTAAAGTGCCTCTGGGTTCAATCCCCACTACCAAAAAAAAAAAAAAAAAAAAGAAAAGAAAAGAAAAGAAAAAGTTTTCTTTTTAGAAGAGGTGACAATTCTCTGCCTATAATCAACCTTTCAGTGGCTTCCACTCCAGTTAGAGTAACTCTACCATGGCTTTTAAAATTTTTTTCTAGACAAGGTTTCACTAAATTGGCCATATTGGCCTTGAACTTGTGATCCTCCTGTCAGCCTCCTGAGTTGCTAGGATTACAGGGATGGACAACTGCACCTGGCTTACCATAGCTTTAAGGTCTTTCTTCGCATCTGTCTGGCACATGCTTTCTGTCCTCTGCAGCCACTCTTCCCTTGGTCACTGGTCTCCAGTCGATGGCCTTGTTGTTCCCGGCCCAAGCCAAGCTTGACTTGTTGAGGGCTGTTAACCTTGATATTCCTTCTGCTCAGAATGTTCTTTCCTCAAGATCTTTGAATGGCTGCCTTTATCACTGTCATCAAGTCTGCGCTGGTTACTTAGTGTATACTTCTTCTACCTGAAGAGGCAACACTTCTGCTCCCTAGAATAACAGGGCGGTTCTTCCCCAGGTGAGATCAAGGCCTTAAAACCTGTTGCTAGCTTATCACTCATAGATAACAAAAGTATAAATCAAACTGAGACTGCATGGGCAAACATTTCAGGGTTTGTACACAGCCTCTACACACACAATGTTTCTCTTTTACAGGTTATTTTCAGAGCATTGTCACCACCGTACGATGCAGAGAACCCTTATAGTGCCAAAGTTCAGGAACAGCTGAAGATCACCAACCTCCGCGTGCAGCTGCTAAAACGACAGTCTTGTCCCTGCCAGAAAAATGACCTGAATGCAAAGCCTCAACATTTTACCCACTATGCAATCTATGATTTCATTGTCAAGGGCAGCTGCTTCTGCAATGGCCATGCGGATCACTGTATACCTGTTGATGGCTTCAGACCGGTCAAGGCCCCAGGAGCATTCCATGTGGTAGGTAACTCAAGTGCTCCTCTAAGAAAAGCAAGTAAGTCATAAGTTACCTTCAACCTCGGATAGTGGTATATGTCTAACAGAGCTTCTTATTTCTTCCTCTGCTGAATCACTCCTCCAACTCCATACCCATCCTATAAAGTACTTATTAACTTGGTTTTTTTTTAGAATTATAGTCAAATGTGATAGCTAGATTTCTTGGAAAACACCCATGCCAATTTTCAGTGCCATGACCTTCAGATATAAAGCCTAAGATGAGCAGTAGGGAGAGGTCAACATAATCACATTAGTGACATTGTCACATTGAATCCAGCTTTGATGGTAAATGGGGACTAGACTGCAAACTAGAAAGCTTGTGTGAGGTAGAGCCACTGTTGAGTAGATTTTCAAGTGGGGAAAGCAAGAACCTCAATTTAATGCCTGGTGTCTTGCTGTCCAAATAATAATTCTCTGTGAAGACCAGTCTGACCCTTCTTCATCCTAAGACAGAGTTAACCTGTCTTTCTTCTATGTTCATACATGTTGTGCTTTCCTCTGGGCTTTTTCTTATCTGCATCCTCCAAGAAACCATGAACTTCCTGAAGACAGGGACTGCATGATCTTCACATCCTTGGGACCAACAAGCATGTCACCTGAGTCAGGAGCAGGTGCTCAGTAGGAGTTTTATTGAATGATAGCAGTGTAGGAATAGGAAGATAATGAGAAATTAGTTTCATTGTCTCACCTCATCCTCAGAAAAAGAAACAATGACTTAGACAGCAACCACTTTGTCAGGATACATCCAGAACTATAGATAGAGATTAGTCAAGGAGAAGAAAAGTAGGAGATCACTCTAATTCTTTAATCTTATATGTTGCTCTGATATTTCTGGGCAAAGCAAAGCAAAGACAAAATTAAGTTTAAAAGGCCTCAGTGTATCCTTATTGCATTTCCTGAAGAACAGATTCCACACTCCTTCCTCCTTCTCCCATCCTTAACATAGAGTAGGATCACCAGGGTCCATGGACTAAAGCTGATCAGCAGCACAGCATGTGCTGGCTGAGCTGTCTGCAGGGCACAGGGCAGCAGTGGAGGAACTCAAATGAGTTCCTGGCAAATGCTAAGACAGTGGCCAGGGAGTAACAAAAGCAGAATCAATCTATTACTTCTAGTGAATCTAAGGCTCCCAAAGTTGAAGAAAATGAAGCTTTCATGCAACAAATACCTGCTAGTTTCCAGACACTGAAAGAACTGAAATTGTTCTGCTTCTGCCAAATTGTGCACTGGCACACACCTGTAATCAGCGACTCAGGAGGTTAAGGCAGGAGATCTCAAGTTCAAAGCTAGCCTCAGCATCTTAAAGAGGGCCTAAGTAACTTAGCAAGACCCTATCTCAAAATAAAAAAGGCATGGGGATGTGGCTTAGTGGTTAAGGGCCCCTGGGTTCAATCTCTGGTTTTAAAAAATGAAAAAAATTATGCTGCTTCAAATAAAGAGCAGAATAATTTAATGTATCTTGTTTAATTGGGTTCAGGTATGACTCAAATAGGAAATAACCCAGACATTCATGGAGACATATACTAGACTGAAAACTAGAAAGCCTGTGTGAGGTAGAGGATTCATAAATTTCTGCCACTGTATTTTGGTGAATGCATGAAAGAAGGCCTTTTGTTTCAACTGTATGTTATAATCCTCACCTTACAGGTCCACTTCAGAATAGAGTGCTGAGTAAAAGGACAGACACAAGACTGGGGAACCCCCATCATATGGCATGGAGTAGGCCCTCAGTAAATATTTGTGCAGTGAATGGCCTGAGACAACCTAAATAGCTCTGATCAATCAGACTAAATTATTAGGGTTCTCAAGAGCTTTATAAAATATTCATGAGCATGCATTTAAAAATTATTGTTTCTTTTTTCTCTTTTTAAATAAGTTCTCTGGGTGTAAACTTTCAAAGAGTTAGCAGTATTTTCTAAAGCTGAAAGGGAAAATTCTATAAGTTTCTCTTTATTCTATTAAACGAAAAAAAGGGTAATTACTCAAAGTAAAATCCTTAAAATAAAATTTTCTTATACAACATTCTGCTGGCAAGAAAATTACCAACTCAAGGAAGCAGCTGAACAACCAAGTAAAAGGGATTAGATATTGAGTGCTTTTCCATTTTAAAAGGATGTTTGAGTGAGAAGTCTTCATTCTAAAAGACCGTATGGAATGGGAACCTCATTTCCTTACTGATCTCAGGCTGCTTTGAAATTGAAAGCAATTTCCTATTAAATAATACTAGTTTTCTGATGTATTTCTACCCAGTTTTCATCTTCTGCAGTGGTGGTAGTAGTCCTTTGTGCTATAACTAAACAGGTGCCGGCGCTAGGCCAAGCCCAGCCAAACTTGGAACTAGGACAAGGTAAGGGATAGAAAACAATAAAAAACAGGCTAAGCGCCAAGACTGTCAGCTTCCAGGGATCCAGTTCTATGAGAATCCTTTCTCTATTCTCTTAAAAAAAAAAAAAAAAAAAAAAAAGCCATAAGCAACTGGACCACTAGAGGCAATGGTTCAAAATATGAGTAATTTTGGTTTCAGATTTTTTTCCCACCCCTAAGCTTAAGAGCAATTTTATTTTTATCTGTATTTTTCTGAATTGCAAAGTACTGGTACAGGTTGAGTATCCCTTATCTGAAATGCTTAGGACCCAGCAGTGTTTTGGATTTAAGAACTTTTCAGATTTTGGAATATTTACATATATTCAGTGGGGTATCTTGGGAATGGAACCCAAATCTAAACACAAAATTCATTTGTTTCATATATATCTTATACACATAGGCTGAAGGTAATTTTATACATTATTTTTTACTGCATCTGTGTTTTGACCGCAACCCATCACATAAGGTCAGGTGTAGAATTTTCCACCTGTAGCATCATATCAGCACTCCAAATTTTCAGATTTTGGAGCATTTCAGATTCTGGATTTTGGGGTTAGAGATATTTGATCTGTTTTAAATTTTGAAGTGATCACTTCTTTTGAATGTGAAGTTTTTTATTTCTAAAATTGCAAAGCTGAGCAAAGTGCACATTGTAAGCATAATCTTTTGTAAAATACCTGTAAGGTCACCTGCATTCCCATGTTTATCTGTGGACACCATTCATTTTATGTATACCTCTGTAAATAACGGGATTCACAAATTATGTCTACAGAATGGAAGGTAGCCTCTTAAGAAATGTTATTCTTTGACAGGTCAGCTTGTCGTAAGTGTGTATATGCAAATCTAACTTTCTTTAGCACATCTTTTATCTATATTAGTGGCTCTCAAAGTGTGGCCCATGAACCAACAGCATCAGCATTTGATAGCTTGTGAGAAATTTAAATTCTCAGATGCTACCCCAAACTTAGTGAATCAGAAACTCTAAAGGTGGGGCCCAGGACTCTGTGTTTAACAAGCCCCTCAGGTGATTCGACTCAGGTCCTCACTAAATTTGAGCCTTTACAGACTGAGCCAATTCATCTGCTTGTAATACTCTTTCTAGGATGCAAAATTAATTAGTGAAGTGAAATCTGATTTTATGGTACAGAATTCTTGATGGTTGATGATAATGAATTGGCAAAGTTCGTGGAAATGATTCTTGGACTATTTCTTAAGCTATCTAAGATTTTAGGGTTATTTCCTTTCTTTGGGAAAAGGTATACAAATTGGCTGTATTATGTGTCCTTTTTTGTGTGAGGGGGGAGATGTACTGCTGATTGAACCCAGGGCCTCACTCATGCTAGGCAAGCCCTCTTCCACTGAGCTACATCCCCAGCCCTCTTCATGTGTCTTTTAAAGTAGTATCACCTTCTCCATGTTCCCCTCCTCCCCATTTCCCAGTTGGCCTTCCCCAGTTCCATTTTTCCTCAACTGTTCCTTTTGCTGGAAGGCAAAACAATGCCATGGTTAAGACCATAACACTGCAGTCAAATCGACCTAAACATGGCTTACCAAGCTTTTACTAAACTACTCAGTCTCACTGAACCTCAGATTCCTAATAAAACAAGGATAATATCTACTTCTGCAGTTACTGTGAGGATTAAAAAGTATGGTAGCCAGTCTGGGATCTGGTAAACCCAACTTAACATTGCTGTTATTATGATACTGTGTTATCTCAGTCACCTCTACTGTTTCTTCCACATACAGTTCTTCCCCAATAACAACAAAAATCAATCATGGCTATGTGCTGCTTGACATGTTTACAAGGATAGGATTTTGTGGCAAGGAGAACTGTACTTTGACTCCAGACTGCTGAGATCCCAGAAATTAAGTGAAAAGGAGATCTTAAGCTTTCTTCTCTTTGCAGCTGTAGAGGACTGATTTAGTTCTCTTTTTTTCCAAACAGCTGGCGACTTTATAGCTATTGGATGATGGGTGATAATAAGAAGAAATGGACCATTTCATTGTTGTACTAAAATATCATCCATTGGATAACACAGAGGCCCTAGAGTACCATGGAGAATTATTTAAATGCCTTGAGCTATACTTGTTTAGATGGACTTTTCTTTTGCAATGAGAAACTCATTAGAAAAGAGTGTTAATATTTTGACTGATGTGTTCTAAATACAAGAGTAAACATTGAAACCTGTGGAGTCATGTTAGTGGAACTTGGGGATAACGTTACTTAGTCACCTAGCTTTGTAAGGCAGGCTTTAGAAGAATCATTCATATGGCCTCATTCCAAAAGTTTTTTTCCAACTGAATCTGAGTACACTTGTTCATATATTTATGAACAATATATATTTATATTTGAATATCTTATATATCACATTTTATAGATTCGGAAAAGATTTACATAATTTATTTTCTTTTGAAAATTTCTTTACTGTATTATAAATAAGCCAAAGGTATATATTTAGAAAGTTCTTGAATATTCAAGGTCTTAAGGAAAAGATCTGAAGGTTTTAAAACAGTGTTATTAAATCAGGATTTTAAAATCTTTTATATAGTAAAACATACACTCATGTTTGGAAATAAACATCTGTAAGTCAGCATAGAAAAAAAATCTTAGCTATGAATTAGAAATACTAATAGTCATCACTTATTAAATGCTCACCATGTGCCAGGTCATATACTTTTAGGCTACAAATGTTATTGAATTTAATCTTCACAAGAACTATGTACTATATCATCACCGTTTTTTCATAAATGAGGAACTGAAGGTTGGAAATGTTACCCGACTTCTCCAAAGCTCAGAAAGGGTAGAGACACACTTTAAATTCACCTGTCAGGCACCAGTGCTATTAAAGATGTAGATCTAACCAGGGTTGACATTATGCTAAGAACAGATAAAAGAGAAAGGATGGGAGGGACAAGGGGTTGGGGATGGGTTCAAGGGACTGAGTGGGATGATGAGATTTAGAGGATGGAAGTGAGGATATGAAACATGATATCAACAATTAGCTGTTTTATATTTTATAAAACTCTTTTTCATCCATTATTTTACTTGATCTTTACTACAACTCCATAACATATTTTTATAGCTATTCTGAAAATAAAGGAAATCAAGGTACAGAGAGATCAGCTTACTTATTTGAAGTCACAGTAACATAGCAATTACACACACTCAGTTTTGTTACGACTGCCCCCCACCTCCAACCACAATAAACTTCCAAGCGGGGAAAATACTCTTATTCAAAAGACTCTTCTTGTAGGGATGGGTAATCTATCCACGTCATCTACATTTTAATATGGAATATTAAGTTAATATTGGTTCTCTCTTCTCTTCCATTCAGCAACTGGCAAGTTGGCCCAAAGGGAAGAAAAAGAGAAAGAATAAAAGCAATAACTTTGGGTAATCTCAAAGTAAATAATTTAAAAGTGGCTGTCTTTGGCAGGGACAAGTAACTTTGTTTCATTAGTAAGAGGGATTTCTGGATTTCCTATCCTTTACTTCCATCTTTTCCTAAATCATTTTTGCCACTGATGAAAATCAGCAGGAACCTTACCTATTTCATTTCTTATAGTGGGATCAGGAGGAATAGGTAATCCTATCACCAATGGGGGGTACAGTGTATTCCTAATATTAACAAAACATGCAGTATGCTAATTCCACACAGTTGGTGTGAGACTGTTCCTAATTTGTCTCAAGGTTTTAAACTTCTTTTCAACACTCTGTGTTAGTATGGTATAGCTTTGCCAGTAGTCCCTTAGCAATGAATAACTACTCACTGAGCAATGAGTAATTACTCTTTTTATTTGATGATTAGGAAACCAGAAGACTTCAGAACAAGGGGAATTAGAAAATAATCTTTGCACTCATGGAAGGATTCCCTGTGGGATTCCTTTCAAGGGTTCCCCCAGAACATTTAAACTGTTATTTGTAAGTACTTAATTATTTCACAAAAAGGTGAAAGGATAAAAACATCTGAAAGCTAAAATGTTGGTGCCAGAGATGATATATCTAAAAGTAAAATAGAAGCCAATAAGAAAGTAAAGTTAATTCTCCAAAATAGTACATTTTTCATTCTGCTTTTTGTGAACTTTCTTTGCAGAAAGTAAAGCACATATCTATCTAGATCAAAACTGGAGGCATTGTAAAGGTATAAAAATGAATCTCTTTAACAGGTTTGAACTGCCAGTTCTATAAATTTGGGATGGGACAATTTAAATTTGTTATTTTTCTTACTTTAAAGTGCCCCCACTCCGGGGCTGGGCGCAGTGGCACTCACCTGTAATTCCAGTGGCTCAGGAGGCTGAGGCAGGAGGATCGAGAGTTCAAAGCCAGCCTCAGCAATTTAGCGAGTTGCTAAGCAACTCAGTGAGACCTATCTCTAATAAAATAGAAAATAGGGTTGGGGGTGTGGCTCAGTGGTCGAGTGCCCCTGAGTTCAATCCCTGGTATCCCCCAAAATAAATAAAGTGCCCCCACTCCAGCTTTAAAGCAGATCTCACTTTGCAAATTTTTTCATGAATAATTTCCTTTTCATTGTAGCACTTTTGAGTCCATAGTGTGAATAGTTGAGAACCTGGAGTAAGATCTCTGTCTGGAAGGCCTGGTCTCCCAATTTAATTGCTAATATTGAGGAAGAGAGGAGGGAGGAAGCAACAAGGAAAGAGAAACAAGCTAATGTTACGGATGGCTGTCTGACTTCTGATTTACAACCAGTTTCCTCTGTCGTACTTCATTTGCATCTTGCCAGTTTTGTAAAAGCTGGAAATGTACTTTAACTTGTCCTAAAATAATTACATCCAATAGAAGATAAACTGTAATTTAAGTCCTTATTTCCTTTTGCAAAAGGAGCATTATTATTGAACAGATACATAAGTTTAACACACACTTTATAATAATTTCAGAAGACAGAGAAAATTCAGTCTTTTTTAGTAATATGGATCTATGATTTCTGTTTAGCTTTTCTCTCTAGCTCTTTAGACACACAAAAAACAGAAAATTATGATTTTTAAAATAAAAATATATATTGTTGGCTTTAAAAGAGCTCACATGTTAGAAATGGAACATGATTAAACAGTCTGACCATAAAGTATTTTATATGTGATACTCACAGCTATGACATTTATAAGAATAAACACTGGTCAAGTGTCTATTGCCTTTTATTTCTTCATCTCTAAGGACATCTCTACCAGGCATGGCATGTGGCTGGCTCAGCCAGCTCTCAGAATTCTGAGGGGCAGTGGTTTCAATGTTTGCCTGATAAGAACCTAGTTTGAGCTCTAAAATTAAAGGGAACATGCAATTGGAGTATGTCCATATACTGAACAGAGGAGACAATTCATAGGTGCAGCACATTTATCTTTTAATTCCTGTTTGTAATTTCAGTTCCCATATGAAAATAAAATATAATTTAAATATGGGATACATAGGAGTAGGAAAAGTGAGGACAGCTGTGCTCCAATCTTTTCTACCTGCTTTCACTAACATGGAAAACAAAGAACTATAGCCTTTCTCAAATAATTGGATTCTTAGTGGTCTTTCCACAGAAACCCCATCCTTCCGCAGGCCTTTCAGAGCTCCCTATGTTTTTCTCAATTATAGCACTTACCTCACTGTATTGTAATTATTTGTTTACATGTCTATCTTTCCTGATCTGCTAGTTGCTAAAAAGGGACATTTGTAATGTCTAACATGTATTAGGTTCAAAACATCCTAGTCAATATATGAATGAATTAATCAATGTTATTATGTTAATAATGACTGTTCTTGATTATATCACACATGTATACACATTTCTTCTTTTAATTCCCAAACAAATATATAAAACCAGTATTTTTATCCTATCTTTGGGAGTATAGGGGTTAAGAAACTTATGTATCTAATTACAAAATTTATTATTTTATGTCACATTTACCCACATAAGGCTAAGAAAAGAACCTTCAAACTGCTTAGTACAGTTTCATATAGAGTGCTTCTTATTTTCAGTTGATATTTTTGTGGTCTTATGAAAGCAATAAGATAAAGACTAATAATCCACTTTAAGGTCATCCCAAGGAAAGGAAATCCTCTTATATCCTCTTACACAGGCTTTGTAAATAATGTAATCATATAAATATTAAAAATGTCACATTGGTTACCTTTGATCCAGAGTCACATTTTTTCAGGGAGTAACTAACTTATCTTCAGTATTCCTTTCCATTATTTGATTTCTGAAAAGTGATGAAAGGAGAAACACAGTGAGCTTATTTCTGATATGGCCACTGTTTTTCTTAAACTATTCTTCAGATATGGATGACACAACATTTTTTGGAACATTTTTTATGTGATTTTTCTGGGTTAAACAGAAAAGAAATTGAAATGAAAATTTAATTCTATTTCACCCTATACTGACTTTTAATTTTAAAATATCATTCTAATCTTAATTTACTCCTTTTTTCCATAATATGAAAAACCTTAATAATTCAATTACAAAACATTTGGCTTATAATTAAATAGCAACTAAAATTCATGTTAGATTTGTTACTAAAGGGCCTGATTCACATGAGATATTTGAATCCATTCTATTGTATATTATTTCCTTAAATTCATCAGATTGCAATGGAATTACAATAGTCTTGCCAGGGAATTAAATGGTTATTATGCAGTACATATCTAGAAAAGCAAGAACCTGCTCTTTGTGTTTTAGATATTAAGTAATGAGTAATTATGAAATTTAAAATGTTTTATTTTATCAATATTATTCTAATGAAACCTAATAATATCTGCTTGACTAGAATGCTCAGAAGCCAAAGAACTATATTAGCATAAATGTATCTCATAATAAATAGTTGATAACATTTCGATATCTAGTATAGCCACATTACATAAGTTGTAGGACTTGAAAACAGAGTAATAACATTTGTAAATACTAAGACATAGATAGCTTTAAATACATCAGCTATCCCTCAATATAATAAATAGTACTGCTTTTCCATTTAATTTCTTATACTAGATTTTCAAAAGGTTTTTTCATGCTATAACACCTGTTGAAGAAATTTAGTTATAGAAATTGAGTTTTACTTTTTAGTTAAGATAAATCCTTTAAAATATTTTCGTCTAGACATTGCTAAGCCAGTCATGACTGATGCACTATTTTTTTTCCCCAAGTATTGAAAAGAGTAGTAATACTTCCCAACTAAGGAAAGAGAGTAGTTCTTGGTTATAAAATTTTATTTCAGTAAATATCTAGATGACCATGTGTTTTGAAATTCATGGTAGGTTTAGCATCAGAAAGTCAGCCAACGTACTATGCCATAATGTTAAAATAAAGAACAAAACCACATGATCTTCTCAATAGAATCAGAAAAAGCATTTGACAAAATCCAGCATCCTTTCATGAATAGTGAAAAAAATAGCACTCAAAAAAACTAAAAATAGACGTTCCCTTCCTCAACATAATAAAGGTCATCTACCAAAAAAAGCCACATTTACATCATACTTGGTGGTGAAAGACCAAATGCTTTCCCTCTATGATCAGGAGCAAGACAAGAATGCCTGCCCTCACCACAGCTATTCAATTTTGTACTGTAAGTTCTAGCCAGGGAAATTAGGCATGAAAAATGAATAAAAGGCATCCAGATTGGAAGAGAAGTAAAATTATTTTTCTTCACGGATGATATGACCTTATATATAGGTAAGAACACACGTATACACACACACACACACACACACACACACACACTAAATACTGGACTTGATAAACAAGTTCAACAAAGTCATAGGACATAAAATCAACGTTCAAAAATCACTTGTATTTCTATATAATAACAATGAATAATCCATTGGTAATATTAAGAAAACAATTCCATTTACAACTACATCAAAAACAAATAAAACACTTAGGAATTAAAATAATCAAGTAAGACCTGTATACTGAAAACTCAAAAACATTGTTAAACAAAGTAAAGACCCAAATAAAGGGGAAAACACAAAAGGTTGGCCATCAGTTTAAAAATGGGCAAAAGACGTGAATGGACATTTTTTCAAAGACATGAAAAGGTAGCTGGGGCTGGGGCTCAGTGGTAGAGAGCTTGCCTTGTAATGTGAGGCACTGATCCTTAGTGCCACATAAAAATAAATAAATAAAATAAAGGTATGCTGTCCATCTACAACTACAAAAGAAATTTAAAGATATGCAAGGTATCAAAAAACACATAAGAAGATGCTTAATGTCTTTAGCCATTAGAGAAAATTCAAATCAAAACAATGAGACCCTACTACTCAGTCACTAGGCTAGCTATAATAGAAGGACAAACAATAACAAGTGTTGGCAAAGACACAGAGAAATTGAAACCCTCATATGTTTCTGATGGTAATATAAAGTAATGTTGATGCTGTAGATAAGAATCTGGTATTTCCTAAAACTGTTTAATATACAGTTATCACATGACCCAGTAAATTCTACTCCTTAGTTATACCCAAGTAAATTGTAAATATATATTTACACAAAACCTTGAACATAAATGTTAATAACAGCATTATTCATCATAATAAAAGAGTTGAAATATCCCAAATTTCCATCAGTTGATAAACAGATAAACAAATATAGTATATCCATACAATAGAAGATTATCCAACCATAACAAAGTATGAAGTGCCAATATATGCTACAACATGGATGAACCTTGAAAACATTATGCCAAACAAAAGAGGTTGGACATTATGCTAAACAAAAGAGATTGGATACTTTTTATATGAAATGCCTGAAATTGGCCATTCCATAAAGACAAACAAAACAGGTTGGTGAGTGCCAGGTGCTGAGACTCAAAGGCAATGGAGAGTAAGTGCTTGGTTGATATGAGGTTTCTTTCCAGGGTGATGGGAGTGTCCTGGAATTGGCGTTACTGACTGTACAACATTTTGAATAGTCTGAAAATTACTGAATTATACACTAAAATATTTAAATGATGAGTTTTATGTTATGTGAAATCTCAATACAAAAATATAAATAGCTCAAAAACAAAATTATGACTGGTTATAAAAGACTTTTGTAGAATGAATATATTTCTTTTCAAGTCCCAGTCATTAAACTGTTTTTAAAAAGCAGTATCTTTGGATGGATGGGTTTTAAAGAGACCAATGTGTCCAATAGCCATGGCTGTGGTTTCTGGACATACACAGTAGATCACAGATTTCTTAATGACTGTCTATTTTGATAGATTTGCCAAACAAGAAGAACTTTTTAAATAAGTCAGTTATTTCCACCTTGATGTTTCATATGAACATACACAATAATGCAGACTGTGTTCTACAAGACTCCCATGGAAACAAGCAATTTTCCAATATGAAGAGAGGTATCTGAATGAATTAATTCAACAACAGAAGCTATCAAAGAAAATATGCCTTAGCAACTCGCTTCTTGTACTACAATCAGGGGCTCATTTATCTTAAACAAGTCAACTTTTGTAACACCCTCTGCACTGTATAGAGTACTGAGTGACAGTCAAACAGGGCTGTCAAGAAAGAAGGAAAACAGTGGGAAATGAGAACTAGAATGAATTGAAGGAAAAAAAAAACTTTGTAAGAGAATGCAAAGTAGTCTGTGACAAGGAATTTTCCTTTAAAATGAGCAAAAGCTATGTGATCACATTGAGTAAATGAATGTCAATGGGGTGAAAAGTACTTAATAATCCCCACAGCATTTCTAATAGGATCTACCTGGCCCCCAACTAATTATAAAAAACGCATCTAAATCCTAAAAGACATTGAACAAGACCCTACAAAACCTTCCTTCATTCTCACGTCAAGCCCTGCTGAACAGATAAGTTGCTTACAAAATGAGTTCTATTCTTTTTTGCTTTCACTCAGTTTCCCAGGTTCTTGCCTTAATATCGTATTAAGATTTTTAACAGCACATTAGTGGCTACATATTATTAATTCCACCTTGGCTATTCTTTCTAAAATTAAATAAGTCCTAAGAAGTTGAAATCGAGATGCTCCCTTTTTCCCTCAAAGAGATTATTTTCGGTGTTTGTGGGAAGGAAAAAAAAAAAATATTCCTGGATGACATCACTGTCCTAAGATGGAGCGTCTCATATTTTGGGAGTCTCTTGGGAGTTCCATTGCCTGTTCTACCATTGATTTGCTGTGTGATCTTGGAAAAGTTTAAATATAAAAAGACAAGTGCAAAGTGAAACTATGAAAACAAGACTTAACTGAGATCAAGTGAAGAGCAGAGAGGGAATTAAATGGCCTCATTGAAACTGTCCTCATAACTGAACTTAATGACTGACGACAATTTTGGCTTGAAAAAAAATTCCATATTACCTAGTTGTGCAGTGAGGCAGTTTCTTACATGGTATTATAGGAAACTCAAAATTTACCTATGGACAAGCACTGCAGTACACATCTAGTGACATTTGTCAATCTTTTTTGTTGTTGTTCTTTATTTGCAGTTTTTTGTTGTTGTTCTTTATCTGCTAGAAATCATTTTTTAATGCCTATCCATCAGAAAAAAATTCTTAAAATCCAGTGGAAACAAAGAACAAATAAGAAACAGTTCCACACAAGGAAGTAAAGAAACTGTGGCTGTTATAGCAGAGAAAAGGAGTCAATTTGATATTCTTAAACAATAAAGTGTTAGATATACAGAAATAAGCATCTTAAAAGTCATAATGCTTTACTCTGTTGACAGTTCGTGCATGCAAATCTGAAGCCAAATTATGCATATATGCTAGTTCAATTCACCTGTAGGATCTAGTTGAATAGATTATCTGCTAGAAAACATTTTTTAATGCCTATCCGTCAGAAAAAATTCTTAAAATCCAATGGAAACAAAGGACAAATAAGAAATAGTTCTACACAAGGAAATAATGGTATGGAGAAAAAAAAAAAAGCTCCCAAATTGGTAATAGTGTAATCTTATCTAAATGTCATCTTCATAAGCCTCCTGGGCATTCCAGCTTTCAGTCCAATGCTATTTGCATTTTTAATAGCAGAAATATTTGTTACAGAGGGAAGATAAAGTACTTGATGATACTGAAAAGAGGAAGCTGGTAAAATTAATCTTACGAAAATATAAGACATTCAAAACCCACTTATCTATATAAAATATGTAGCAATCCCACCTTTAGAAGTAAACCCTAAAGTAGTACTCTTGTTTAAAAAAAATCTTCAGTTAACATATGGAGGGTAATAAATGTCACTGTTAAAGGATAAATTTTTAAAAGGGAAAAATCATGACTCACACAGATATAAAACGAAAATGTGTCAGAGATGTATTTAGCTCATTAACAAAGAACCAGTCAGACGTGACAACCAGGTCAAAAGAAAATTCAAATAAACCACATGTTCATAGGCAAATAAAACATGTATTTACAAATGGGTGCAAAACAGGTAAGAAGGGCAATGATAAATTACATTCTATCAGACACAACTAATTTGTGTTGCTATGAATAAGAACTATTTGCATTATTACTAGTTTTCTACAACTTAGAGTTATAAAATAGCTTGATGATAATAAAACTGAGAGAGAGCCAGATGTAGGACACTGAAATTTTTTTTCCCCATTTCAGAATTTATCAGTTTGGGTTTTTTTCCCCAGTAGTAGAATATGATTTGTTAATTTGGGAAATAGGCAAAGAAAAATAATTCTGGTTCTGAGGTTTCCCAAACAAATGATGTATTTTGAACTTAACGAAGTTCATATTTATAAATAAAAGCAGTCCCTATCCATAAGGAAAGAGAGATTTGTTTGTTCTGGGAAGCCATTTCTTCTCTGATGGGTAAGGAAGAATCCTACCTAAAATCACTCAAGATTCCAACATTTAAACTCTACTGCTCACTTAAAAAAAAAAAAGGTATTGATCCAATGAACCAATTTTAAACATTTTAAAACAATAAGAATACTTTAACACCATTAATTTGACTTTAAAAAAAAATATGTCTTTTTTTTCACTTGACTTTTTAAGTGAGGTTTATTTTATTGACAATATTTGGGAGCTGGGATATACCTCAGTGGTAGAGTACTTGCCTAGCATGCACAGGGTCTTGGGTTCAGTCAGTAATACCACCAAAATAAAAATAAATAAATTTTAAAAGTCTCCACAATTTATCTGAAAGGTTACTCTAGGGCAATTTCTGCCTTTCTTTCTGAAGAAAGGTAGAATTTTGAAAGTATGTGTGTGAGGGGGTGTGTGTATATGTGTGTGTGTGTGTACTTGCTTCTGAGTACCCCTTCAACTCTTGATTTTTAGGGTATGCATTGCATGCACAATGAAACAGATAAACTTTCATTTAGATAAATCAATCAAAGCTCTGGGGACATATATAATTTTTTGTTTGAAAAATAGAAATAAGCCAATCTAAAAATCTACCTAAATCATTAGGTTTGCATGGTGATTTCATGAGTTATTCTTCATAACCTAAATTAAAACTGACCATAAAAGTCATCACCCTATATGATATCACTACCCCTTCCTGATTATATTAGCTATAGTAAATAACATAAAGGAAGTGCTATCCACAAGGAGCAAATCTTTAGTTAGATTAATTTGTATTCCTGTTGTCATCTCCATTTGTAAATTTATTCTGTGGAGTTTCTAATAGACTTGTTAATGCTTGCAGTGGCCTGGAAATTCCCCTAGGAGGCATCAGATTTTTCAATGAGCACAAAGGGTTTACATCAAATCAATGAATATCTAAAAGCATTCTGTACTCTTTCTTGTAAATTTATTCATGCCAGGTATGGGAAATTGGGCCAATCTTTCTTTATTCATCAACCTTCAAGACTTCCTTGATTCTACCAGAAGTATAGGATTAATAATCCATTCAAGAACAGAACACCCTAAAATGGTTCATCATGGGTTCAAACTAACCTTTGTCCTGAAGAGCTCTTAAAGGACAAATTGATTTAAGATACACCAATCTTATTTAGGTATCACCCTGACTTGGTGATCAAAATAAATCCCTCAAAATCCACTTTCCATGGTCTTATAAAAAAACATAGTTTAGGGCTTAATTTGGGGAATCTGAAGTCAGACTGCTAGAGTTCAAAGTAGCCCCACCACTTACTAGCTTTGTGACCTTGGGCAAATTTTTTAAACTCCATGGGCCTTACTTTACTCATTTGTGAAATTGGGCAATAAAGATTACACCTACCTTGTATGGTTTTTGTGTAAATCAAATGAGTTCATATTTATACAATGACTTAGAGCCATGCCTGGTGTATTGTAAGTACTCTGCAACATTAGTTACTATTACTATCATTGTTATTTATCACCTTCCATGACAGATTCATGTTCCTTAGACTTACAGTAAGTCTCCCAGAGATGCCCAGGTATGAGCCAATATATTCTTTATAGGAAGTACTTCAGACAAATCTGAATGTCTTAAACAATCAAAGTATCTCCTTCTCACTTCAAATGCATAATTAGCACTCTTGGCTTCCTTGGCAATTTTTAAAATGGAACTAAGCTTAATAACCAAAATTCTCAAAGCCTCACTAAATATATATGAGGTGAATTAAAAAATTAACATATATTTACTGAAAACCTATTATATGCCAGATACAGGGAAATTTTCAAAGAAATTTTAAGTCACCCTTTCTTTTCTACAAGAGTTTACAATCTAGTGGAGAGGGGCAGATAACCATTTGATTCCCATACAGAGTGTTAAATGCCTAACACTTCCTTTCAAAATTTGCATTGGCTCCATTCATGCTTTTCCCCCTGATCTGTCAGTCAGAGCAGGGTCTTGGCAAATTAGTGAAGTAGGCACAGTTTGTCTTTGGCTCCTTCCCGCTCCTCTTGAGACATTCCCTTTCCCTTCTCCAGGAAGTTCCTTCCTCCTCCAGGCAACTCTGAGTCCAGTTGTAGGATTGAAAACAAATGGTTAGAATCCCTGCTGATAGGTTTTTTTTTTTTTTCATAATATAAGAATTTTCCAATTTTCCCCTCCTGAGATTTTTTTTTTTTTTTTTTTATGTTTTGTTTTTTCTGGAGATGGTGAAAGATCCCAGGACCTAGGAGCAGGCTAAGTAAGTCCTCTATCACTAAGCTACATTCCCAGGCCAGTAAGTGCATTTTTATAAGGAGCTTCTGAACATGAAACACTGTTAGAGCTGAAGGAATGAATCCCCACAGGAAGAATTTCAGGCTACCAGCTACCTGGGAGGAACAGTCTCTTAAGTACTGGCCAGTTTTCATTCTCTGTTGTAATTGCTTTTGCCCCATCTCCATCTTCATTTTACTTTCCATGCTTTCTGGGTTCAAATATACACCAAATAAATAAAAATAAATTGTAGAGATTTTCATTATTGCTTGCAATTTTGCTGTGTTGCTGGACAAGAAATTGGAACACTGAACCTTCAGCCTATTTTGTTGCATTCTGACAGGATGTTTCAAGTCCCCCTTTTCCACTAAACACAATTATCATGCTTCATCTTCACCACAGAACTCTTACTTCTGTTAAATTAAAACATGCAAACCTTTAATGGGAAAAAAGGCATATTTTATTCGTTAATGAAAAGGCAAAACATGCTCACAATGCTTTCTATTCAAAGGTTGTGTTGTGGCATTGTTGTGCCTGTTTTTGTCCTGCATAAGAGAAGCAGGTTCGAACAGGCTAGCCTAGTATTAGAATTTATCTCTTTTCATGCATAAGAAGTTCATTCTTTTAGAAGTTAATCCTTTTCTTTACAAGGGACATACTATCTCTTTAGAAATTAATCAGTTTTTGCCTTCACATTTGGTCTTGAATTGCCACATAGCATTGTTCCCCTTTCTAAATCATTTGTTATAGCTAAATAGAGGCCCATGAATTGCTGCAGCTGCCTTGAAGTGGGCATTTCTCTTCAGCTCATAGAATAAGCACTGTGTGTATTCTTCCTTCACAAACATTTTTTTTTTAAGTTTCAATGATGGTTTGAAAGAATATTCATTTTCCATTGGAATTCAAAGCTGCACAGTGAAGAATACAAGTCCTGAATATATAAACAGTAACAGTTCAACGGCACAAGAAAATTACTATTTGTGAAATTCAAAATTTTCTGAACACTAATCCATAAAATAAATCTTTTTTTTTTTTCACTAACTTTCATGATCATTTTCAGTAAGATCTAAACAAGAGGGCCCAACAACAGTTCCCTTTTTTCTTGGAAAGCAATTGGGAAGCAAATGTATCAGATATTCTCCAAAGAATTTAGTTAAGATGAGTCTCTGAAGCCCTGGCCTTTATTTTCTTCTGTGGAACTCCACCACGGCGAATGTCTTCAGGGAGCATTATCCCTAGATGACAAAGCACATCTTTATTTGAGAGGAGAAACTAGAATGATTTTGAGTCTAAGATGGCATCAACCACTGAAATGGACAACATGGAGTAGAGGGTAGAGGAAGAAAAAAAGCAGAAAGAGAAATAAAAGTAAAAATTTTTTAGTTCAATTATAATCGATATAGAAAATGAAAGTTTGTCTTCAGAGTCTATTAATATTTACTGTCTCATTTGTACCACTCAGGCAAGAAAGAAGAAACATTGTTGTAGTTCTCCCTTGGTTGATTTCAGATCATTCTGGAAACATTCTGGTGAGGTGACAGAGGATGCAGCTGTGTTACTTGAAATCTGCCCGGTAGCTCAGAAAGGATTATGGATAGTTGCCTGCAATCTAACAGTCTCTACAACACAGAGAAGCCAACCTTGAAATCACAGAACCTTAAGACTAACAGGGTTGTCTTAAGTCAGCCTTTCATCTGATATCTAAATAGTCTACAACCTCTTGATAAGTGATTGTCCATCCACTGTGCTCCACACTGCCAGTGACCAGATTCCCACAACCTCCTCCCATGGCCCATTTCCTCAACCACATGACAGCTGACTTCTGAAAGCCTTTGCCCCAAAAGAACAACAATAAAAAACAACTTTTCTAGGCAAGAACCATACGTCTTCTAATGACAGAACAGAAAAATAACTTCCTTATTTTGCCCTGATTTAAATTCTTATGTCTATAGTTTCAAATATGAAGAGATGATATTTTCTCATCTTCTATTTGGCTTCAATGTTTTTTAATGAAAGTGTATAGCTCTTTTTAACAAACATGCTATTTCAGTAATTCCTTGAATTTTTCGTTCAAAGTTTGTATGAGTTCTTTCCGTGGTAAGATAATATGCTAAAAATGACTGGCAAGTAGGTTAATATTAGTAGCAAATAAACTCAACTAGATATGAGAATGAAAACTTATGATATCAAGAGAGAAAGAATTCTTGCCAGCAGCAGTGGTGCACTACTGTAATCCCAGCATCTCGGGAGGCTGAGGCAGGAGGATCGGGAGTTCGAGCCAGCCTCAGCAACAGTAAGGCACTAAGCAACTCAGTGATACCATGTCTCTAAATAAAAAATATAAAGATAGGGCTGGGGATGTAGCTCAGTAGTCAAGTGCCCCTGAGTTCAATCCCTGATACCCTACCACCACCACCACCAAAAAAAAAGAGAAAGAATTCTTAGCATTTACAGAGGGGTTTCTGAAACTCAGAATGTCCAAAATATCCCTTGGTTAATTAGGAATCATCATTTTATTGCTAAGGTAAATTTCTCATTTTCCAACTAGACAGACGGACATCACTCTTCTTCAACTAAACTTGAAGTGCACAATCCCAATTTCCTGCTCTTTACCTAGTTCATGTTTGTGTACCAAATAAAAGCTATGTTTAACTTGTTACTAAAGTTTCCTTCTTCTGTTTTTTTTTCAATGAATACCTAGTTTTACTTGCACATTTTTCACGAGCATCAAATAGTAGGTGATCTTTCAAGCTTGAACAGCAACAGTTGTATCGCTGAGGAAGGATTTCTTGTTTCAAACTGTCTAGATAATGATTTACAGCTATTTTTGGTAATTCTCAAAATGACAGCTCCTTGAATTTTTCTGTATGCAGAAAAATTTGCTGGACTAGCATCTTTCAGACCCTGGGAGGCTCATCCCAAACCTTGGCATGTGGAGACAAGGGAATGCCGTGAAATTCTTACTCCAGGGGGAACTGACCTGTCCGGCATTATCTTGTGATACATGTGAATGTTTGATGAGGTTACCCCAAATACTGTGACCTCCTGAGGCCTGGAATTTGTGAGACAGGATGAACCTATGAACATATAGGCTTTCAGCATTCCAAGACCACAACTGGTTTGACAATAGTTGAGTTCCTCTTAAAAAAAAAAAAATACGAACACTACTTTGCAATATCTATCTTCATGTAGTCCTTAATATATGGCTGCTAAAAAAGAGAAAAGATGCAAAAGGGCAGAAAGTAATAATTAACAACCTTTGAAATTCTGAATGTTATACAAAATGCATGTGGGTGCCATGGCTATTGAAAGGCATATACTAGGGAGTGGGGGAATGTAGAAAAGAAACAATAAGAGGGGAAGGGAGAAAAAAACATAATAGGCAAGATAGGGAAGTAGAAAGAACTTTTCTTTAAAGTGAGGAAAAGAAAATGTTTTTAATACCTTTCATTCATCTCTTTACCTCAATGGATCTGCATTATCTACAGGATAAATTTCAGTCTCTTTAAGCTGATATTTAGTCTGTTCCATGATCTGGACCCAACTATCTCTCCAACATGTACCTCTGATTTATTTATTGACTGTTCCTTGGATATTCCTTTGGGATTCTTATTTCCTTGCCTTTACTCTCTAAAGAAATTCCTGTGTATCTCTGTTTACCCTCCAAGACATGACCCCAGGGACTGCATTTAGACATTTTATACAGGTAGCACTTATTGACCTTGTTCTCTCTCTGAATACTCCTCAGAGTTTTATCTAATGCCTTACTCAGATAATCCCCTGTTCCCTTGACAACAGTGATGGAGGAGGGATGGTTTATTATAAGTGCTCTGACTCTATATTAATTATATGTATTTTGTATGTATGGTTTGCTTGTGTTTTGTTTATGACATGGGATTTAGACAATTACAAAAACAGCTCTTCCTGATAATCTTCATTGTGCTACTGCTATCAGATACATGTCTTCACTTCACTAAACTCTTGGAAAAATTTTCCTACCCTGTCAGTTTTTACAAACACTCCATTTTGATTGAAATCAGCATCTAGTACTACAAGTAAAACAATGAGCTATCAGCTTTTACTGAGTTGGGGTTTTTTTCCACATTTTTTATTGGCGCATTATAATTGTCCATAATGGCAGAATTTGTTGTTACACATTCATACGTGAACATAATATAACAATTTGGTCAATATCATTCCCTAGTATTTTCTCTCTCCTCTTCCCTCCCACTGGTCCCTTTCCCTACTGATCTCCCTTCAATTTTCATGATACCCCAGGCCTCCCACCTTTCTTTTCCCTTTTTCTCTCTAGCTTCCACATATGAGAAAAAACAAATGATCCTTGACCTTCTGAGTTTGGCTTATTTTGTTTAACATAGTGTTCTCAAACTCCATCCATTTTCCTGCAAATGACATAATTTCATTTTTCTTTATGATTGAATAAAACTCTGTGTGGTGTATACATGCATTTTCTTCATCCATTCATCCATTGATGGACATCTAAGCTGGTTTCATAGTTTAGTTACTGAGAATTGTGCTGCTATCAACATGGCTATGCATCACAATAGTATGATGATTTTAATTCCTCAGGGAAAAATACCAAAAAGTGGGATAGCTAGGTCATAGGGTGATTTCTTTCCTAGTCTTTTGAGTAACCTCCATTCTGATTTCCATAGTAGTTGTACTAATTTACAGTCCCACAAACAGTGTAAAAATCATCCTTTTTCTCAACATCTTCTCCAGAATTTATTATTCTTTGCGTTCTCGATGATTGCCATTCTGACTGGTGTGAAATGAAATCTCATACTGACAGCTTTTAAAGAAACTTACCGTGTAGAAAGTATTTGATAAGAGTTTCTGTTTTTTGCATGATGAGAACAAATACTGAATAAAAAAGATTTAATAACAGCAGTAGGACCTCAGCATTCATATATACTTTATATGAATATAAAGTATATATGAATGAGGATACACAGGAAAAAAAACAGATATCCAGGAGCTAGGATGCAAAGGCTTCACTTTTATAGAGCAGTACCAAATGAATTCCTGCAGCTTTCCAAGTTTAAGTGCAGCTTTGTCTTTAGAGCTTGTCTGCATGTGGGCATGGAGAAGTGTGATGACCCTTTATAACTCCAGGGACCTCCATAAATTAACTGTTTATGTCAGAGATAGTCAAGAAGAGAGGCTCAAGAAGACAGTTTATTATCATTCAACACATACTTGGACATTTCAAAACCAAAACCAATAAGTTGAATATTATTTTAGCCAAAATTCTAGAAAGAAAATTAACAAAGATTTTTGTAATACCAATTTACTCCAAGGAACCAATCCTATCCTCTTTAAAAAAAAAAAATCTATATCCTTGCTAACCCCTGAGAATTAAAAAAGACTGCAACTATTTTCGTAAGTATGAGGACGTTATGTTTCTACATACTGAAATTAAATTTGGCAAGATGGTCACCAAAATGTTATCTGTAAAATTTTCCAGATTATGACTCTTAGACATGTGGTTCATTCACAGTCTCCAAGCCCTGAGTATAAGCCTGAACTTGAACATTATGTGAGCTTGATGCCCACAGCAGTCACACCGCATGTGCCCTTCCCAAGGGCCTCCACCATTGGAACTAGGGATATATATGCTCCGGAAGTATAAAAAGAAACAGGGTCCTCAACTTCCACATATGAGAGAAAACAAATGATCCTTGACCTTCTGAGTTTGGCTTATTTTGTTTAACATAGTGTTCTCAAACTCCATCCAAAGAATTGGTGACAATTCATTCCAGTGCCTGAAGCAATAGTATATCAAGGTATTGATGTGGCTGTTTCCAAGTTTGTTGAATTTTAGTGTTTGGCCACTCTTAAGTACATGTTAGTAGTTCCCCTTCTGTTACAATCAAAATATTTTGGATACGGTGAAATAAACTTTGCTCACAGACTCTCCTTACACCATGGTTCACTCTGGCTCCTCTTCCTGGAAGGTGTCTTTCCTCTGACATGTTAGAAATGCTGTCTGTTTGTCAAGGGTTCAAATCCCAGCACCTCTCCTAAAGCCCTTCACAACTGCAACACATGGTGACATCTGCCATCTTCTCAGTTCCAACATCATTTTTCTTCTTAGGCATTTATGTATGACTTATTTATTTGTTATTTTTTTCTTACATAAATCCTTTTCTCTAACTATACTATTTCCCTCTGAGCAAGACAGTGTAGACCAAACGGTATAGCGTAGTGACTGTCCCTTGCAGATACTTGTTAAAAAAAAAATTGCTGACTGATTGGTATAATTTGTGACCTTTATGCTGAGTTACCCTTAACATTGTCAAGGAAAAAAGAACCCTCATGGGCTGGGGTTGTGGCTCAGTGGATGAGCACTTGCATGGCATGTGTGGGTTCGATCCTCAGCACTGCATATAAATAAATAGAATGAAGGTCCCTTGACAACTAAAAAAATATGAAAAAATAGATAGTTCCATATATATGAACACCATTCTGAGCTGTTTTGCAGTTTTCACATTTATAGTTGTGATTTCAGTATAAATAAATACACCTTGGTACTGGAAACCATGGCAATTCTTAGATACTAGCAAATAGTACAGATGATCCAAAATATTAATTTATCAGTGAAATAATGCCAAGAAAATTAAAATTATCAGATGCCTTTACTAAAGTATTCTTCTCTGTGAAAAATACTATTTTAATAAACCCTCAAGTACTTGACTGTGGGGTCAAAAGAAAATGCCTAATTATTGTGACAAAATGTATTCAAAGCTTAATGATACACATATTTTGACCCTTCAATTTTACTTCTAGAAAACACATTCAAAGGAAATGATGATTTATGGATAGTCATTAGAGCATTAAATGTAACATATAAAAATATTTACAAGCCTAAATAAGAACAAAATAGGTAATTATTTAAATAAATTGTACATCACATAAGAGAGCCTTAAAATGTGTGTTATGCAAGAATATGTCATGAAATGGAAAGAAATCAATATATTATATGAAAAAAGTCTTAAATATAATTGCATTTTTAAAGCCTTAGAAATATATATACTCCAAATATTGATATTAATATCACTTTGTTATGAGATTTCATATTTGTAGATTTTTTTGGTTAAAGAATAAGTAAATGTAAAAGTATCTAAATTTTACTTAAATGCTTAGTTAGAACCTCAGAATTGCTCATTAGGGTCACAGATCTATAGCCAAGAAAAATATTATTTTTTATTTTGAATTAATCACATGATAAGCTAAAGAAAGGATCGTTCCTGACTTCTTTAGTGAGTGGGTGTCCCGTGGCTAAAGCCAACCAATGCCGGGGGATAGTGGGGAGAATGTCCTTCCCTGGCATCACTGGTGCTCACGACTCTTGCTCGATGTTGTCTGTAGGTCCACGGCAAGTGCATGTGCAAGCACAACACGGCAGGCAGCCACTGCCAGCACTGCGCACCCCTGTACAATGACCGGCCCTGGGAGGCAGCTGATGGCAGAACAGGGGCTCCTAAGGAGTGCAGAAGTAAGTAACAAGCCCACCACGCTCAAAGCCTTTGTACAGCAAACTTATCTGTGGACTCCTTCTTGTCTCTAGAAACACAATAGAAAGTGGTAGGTGAGACACTACAACCTACACAAACATAGGCATCCCCTGCTCAGTATGACTCAACCACTGGAATTAGGACAGTGTGCACAGTTGCCAATAGGACTGACTTGTGTTGCCTACCTGCTTGGAAACTCTGTGAGACCTAAGCACGTTCCTTACAAACCTTACTAGACACAAGATAACTGAGTAGACATAAGAGCAATTCTCATAGCAGAAATGTTAAACTATAATTCATGAAACTATCTATTCTGAATTCAGTTCTCAAAACAACCCCCCAAAAGTGGGTGGTGTTAATTCTATTTCAGGGATTAGGAAATGGACCCCAGTAAGATGAAGTGTCTTGCCAAAGTTAGTAAATGAAAAAATCAAGACTTGACAAAGTCCACTGACTCAGAATTGGTAGGGTTTTTTTTCCCCCAGAATATCATAATGCCTTCTTTTTAGTACTTGAAATGATAGATCAGATTTGAAATTAAGCCAGTAAGAATGAGATTGCTTTACTAGGAGTAACTTTGGGGTTTGAGATTGGAGATTAGATAGGAGAGTAGAAAATATGGTATTATGAAACATTTTTCTCTTTGAAATTTAGATGTTCAAAGAAATGCACATGCCCATAGTAATGTTTACACTCAATAGATTTAAAGGCAACTACCGTGGGTAAATTTGGGAGAAGTCTCTTCCCATACATAATTTGGAATCACATTGATTTATTTTGTTTCTAGGAAATGTAAAGGATTTCCTCTAAGCATAAATCTTAAATTATCTCATAATATGCTTTTTAAAGATACAAATCTAGTCAAAATATCATAACATATCAAGGAAACAATGAAAAACAATACACAAATATTTTCACATACAGTTGGCTTCCAGGAAAAAGTCTAGATTCTTATTTTAAATCACTCATCAAGAGAATCTAAAGAATTTCTCCTGAATTCCTAGAGTGCCATTCTGGTCTTTTTTGCAGAAACTTACTGTACATCTAAGTACACACAGAACACAGAGACGTGTCCCCCAGTGCTACTGACTGATGATCTTAGAAATGCCACTGAGAAACTGTTACATAAAGCAACACTGTGGGCCTCTTCTCTAAGGAGATTGAGGCTTCTGTAGCAGACTACCTTATACTCACCACAGGGACAACAGCTCAAGAGTGGACCTCATGAAATAGAAATCAATCTGCTGGCCAAGTTGCTATTCTCTTCCACCAGAAGTTTCCTTCCAGGCTTTGGAGTGAGCATGAATTCAGGCTCAGATCTGCAATATAAAATGCCATTTTCAAATAATGTCTGGCAATCTTGGTTTTTCCTAGTAAGATCAAGAGACTCAAAGTGATGACCTTGGGAAGTAGCAGGAATGGAAATAGTGAAGTGTTCCCATCAAAGAGGCGGGGGAAATGGGTAATCACTTAAATAGTCTTTGCAAAATAAATTCCAACCCCAGTTGACAAGATAACCAAAACATCTCTGTCTGGCCAGACAACAAATCCACACTCTATTGACTTCATGCATATCCTAACACTTATTTTTAATCAACAATATATAATGAAAAATGGGAGGATATGGGGAGCTGCTCTGAATGACCATGCCTTCCTTCCAGTCCTGAAGCACGAGGCTCTGACCAATCACCATACTCATGGTGGCCTGGGTGTTGACCCAGCTCACAGCAAGGCCGTCTTCTTAGGAGGCATACCCCTGAGGTTGAGTTACACTCACCTGTTCCCTTGTAATCCTACCCCTTCTTCCTTTTTATGGACAGAATTTTCTAAGAACAGTGTCCCCCCCCCCCACCCCAATAAAAGCTGACTTCCAAACGTGCTCTCACTGTCTCATTAGCCTCTTGTGACCTTCTCTTGCTCTGCCTTTTGGAGAGCCTGAGGCCGAGAGCCAGGGAAGCCATCCTTAAGCTTGTGTAAAGGTAAATTGTGTCTTGCATTTTATTTTGTGTCACTACAAATTCACACTAGAGACTGTAGTTGAGCTGCCCACATTTGTCGGGGGTGGCAGAAGGATAGATGAGAAACTAAAAAAATAAACTATTGAAGGCAAGGATAAAGAACATAAACAGGTATGAGGAAGCTAGAGTTCTCAGTGTATACCATTTTTAGATTCTTTCTATTCTAGTACTGTCGTTTGGCGAGGCAGCCAGCGCCTCATTTGGGGGTTCTTTTTCCTGCAAAGGAAGGTGTAAGCCACCTGATAAATTAAAGTCTAGAATAATTAGTTAAACAAAAGACAAAGTCAGAAAGATAGTTTCAAAAGGGGAGCTCCTGATAGGTCCAGCCCACACCGAAGCTGGAGCTGAACAATTAGAAAATGGTTCCAGTGGTTTATTTAAGGGGGTACATCAAAGGCAGGGGTAATGTTTCAAGGGTGGAGTCTTGCTTTGTGATGTCTTGCAGTCAGCAGGTTGGTTGGCATCTTGGCAGGTCACACCCATCTCAGAGGGCTGTGCAGCTACAGCAGGTCACCCCATCTCCGGTGCTATGTGGAACATGGGAATTCACAATGTCAGTCATACATGAGGAAATGTCCACTGGAAGTAACCGAGACAACAGATTATCCTGTTCACTAGGCTACAATGTACAACATAGTCCACACACAGCCTATGGACAGCTCTCAATACTGTACACTCTTCATAAAAACTACAAATGAAATAAATCATCAAGCAGCTTGTCCTGTATTTTTTTTTATTGCAGTGCTGAGATCAAACCCAGGGCCTCCGACATGTTGGGCAAGTGCTCTACAACTGAGCTATACATCTGGCCTTCCCATCCAACTTTTAATTACGTGAATATAAGAGAATCTGTTGCTATATGCTTAATTATTTGTGTTCCTCCTCTGCTTCTTCTTTTTTTTTTAATCCAGCCTGCAAGTGCAATGGGCATGCTGATACCTGTCACTTTGACATCAGTGTGTGGGAGGCATCAGGGAATCGCAGTGGTGGTGTCTGCAATAACTGTCAGCACAACACAGAAGGTCAGCATTGCCAGCGGTGTAAGCCAGGCTTCTACCGTGACCTCCGGAGGCCCTTCTCTGCTCCAGACGCTTGCAAAAGTAAGCCAACTCATGGTGCCTAGAGACAAGGATGGCTTGTACAAAAGAGATGAGTCTTTCCATCCTTGTTTTGCTGGTCCAAGGAACAGAGGTCATGAAATTATCAAACAGTATACTCATGGATAACAGTTAATTCCCTTGTTGTTAAGGGGTAAGGATTTTAAACATGTTAGGTGTAACAGTTCAATAGTCATTCTCCTTTTCATGCTCCATGAAGTAAAATTATTTCCTGTAGCATCACATTTTGGAAAATAAAATGAGCAATAAGAGAAAAAAAATGAAGAGGGAGAGATCTTTAAAATGATCTTAAGAATCCCTATATGAGTAGGGATTGAACTCAAAGTGATGACATACAGAGCAGTTATCTACGCATGCTTTCATCTCTATTGTGAACACCTGAAAAACCATAGGTTTGTGGGTGACACTGCTCTTGTGTGTCTCTGTATCTTAACTAATTTCAAGCATAGCAAGAATTTCATGCCCTCCCCCAAAATATTAACTTCTCATAGAATGGGTTCTGCTTCTTTGTTGGCATCACCCCAAGAAGATTATTTGAAAAAAAGATTGAATTTTAAAATATCAACCTAATTCATGTGATATTAACAGCAACATGTGAATATGAAGAGTCCTTGCAGAGCTTATATAATATTCACTTAATGTGGATGAACAGCTCATCTAACTACATCAGTATTTAAATGTCTATCAACTTGGAAATTGTCAGACAACAGAAACCACTTAGGACTATTAATGGAGATCGACAATCATGCCCTTCCTTTCCCTACCAAGGACTCCATGTTCTATCTCAAAAACAGGGACAGGAAGAGAATACAATGAAAAATAAGCATTTAAAACCTTGAGGGTTTTTTCTTCTTCCTTTTTAAAGGAAAAACCAAAGTGCTCTTAAAAGATACATATTTTTAACTTCAGGGAAAAGATATGAAATATACATGCAGTGCCAATGGGCTTGCTGTTCCAAGCTTTGCCTCCAAAGTAGTGGAAGGTAGAGAGTATGGCACCATTCACTTTCAAAATCAAGCTCTAAAATTTGGGTGTGTCATAATATTTCTCCAAGAATTCTATTTTATTTCTGCTCCTTGTTGGTTCTCAGACTTCATTTTAATAGGTTTTAAACAGATCTAGATTATATGCCTTCACTGCCACTTTGCTGTATGACCACTATGCCAACTACTGAGGCTCTCCCCTTGGACTTCAACTTCTTCATCTATAAAATTTCTCCCTGGGGGCTGGGCCTGGGGCTCAGTCGTAGCGCACTGAGTTCGATTCCCAGCACTGTGTATAAATAAATAAAATAAAGGTCTATCAACAACTAAAAAAGAATTTTTTAAATTCCTCCCTATAATGTCATAATGAGAAAAAAGATATAATATGCATATTAGATAAAGTATTGGTCTGGGTTTGTGGCTCAGTGGTAAAGCACTTACCTAGCACGTGTGAGGCACTAAGGTTGATTCTCAGCACCACATTAAATAAATAAATAAATAAATAAATAAATAAATAAATAAATAAATTGTGTCCACTGTAACTAAAAATATTTTTTTAAAAGATAAAGTGTTTAGCATATTGCCTGTCACATAGGAAGCCCTAAAAAATGAAAACTAGTATTATAATAACTGCTGTCCTACAAGCCAGAAAGTGAGAAATAATACTACAGGGTTTCTGTACTTTATTAAAAATACCTTATGTCAAAGGTAATTACTGTAAATTCCATAGTACCTTAGGATCTAACTAAAGGCTCCTTATCTGCATGTGCTGCCTAAAAGGACTGCTAATAAAAGTGCCTTCACCTAGAACACATTCAGTCCTGACATTATTTGTACAAGGTAAGTTTAAGTGAATAGATATGTGTATGTGTATATCCCATAGCCTCAGACCACTAGTATAAATGTCTAAAAATCAGAGTGTATCAGTTACCAAGCAGAAAAAAAGAGGAGAAGATTTGTCATTTAGTAATCTAGATGACTGTCTTGTAGGTCATCAGACAGCATTTCTAAAAGATACTATATTGTATGTACTTGAAACAGTATGTTCTACATTGTATCTGATGTACTTACTCATTTATTTATTCAATTTAGTGATTGCATTTTAAGTGCCTATTATGTGCCCAGTGCTTAGGACACATCAAGAAAAAAACCAAAGATCACTGCCTTTGAGGAGCATATGTTCTAGCAGAGGAGACAGAAAGTAAATATAATTGCTAAGTTGGTAATATGCAAGGTGATACGTGCTGGTATCATTAAAAATTAACAAATAAAAAAGTTAAGAGGGATAAAAGGTGAATGGGTGATGAGGGTGGGCCTCATCGTGGGAATTGTGAGCAAATATTTAAAGATGATGAAGAAGTTGGCTAAATGTTTAACTGGGGGAAGATCATTTTAGGCAGAAGGATACCTAGAGCAAATGTCCCAAGACATTTGTCCACAAGTAATTGATAGTCAATAAATATCATTTGGAATAATTGCCCGGGCCCAAGCAGGGGAATTATGAAAAACTAATGCCTCTTTAGTTCTTTTAGCATGATTTGTAGGAGATGGATGGGTTAGTACAGAATATTTGTAATTTCTTCTTCCCTTCTCTGGACAGCCCCTACACCACTAGGTAGACTCCCCATGGAAGAGGTGTCCACATTGGGGCAAATGTACCCGCTTCCCTAGGTAGGTTTTCCTTACTGGCATCTTCTTCCAGAATATTACTGTGGCCTTTTCTGAGTCTGTAGTAGAGTCCAACAGATCCAATTCTTCTACCTCAATACTCTCCATAATGTATTGTTTGACTAGCAATAGTTTATGGCATTTCATTATTTAGTAATATTTTCATGTTACTAACTCCTTCCTTAGCGGATGTATCACAATGTCACCTGTTCAGTTATTAACTCCGACAATAAAGCTATGACACAGAAATTAGCATACCTAACATTTATTATCCCTAATGCACCAGGCTTCATGCCAGGTGCTAATAAAGATATCACTATAGCAGAGGCTTTCTCCTCCTTTGTTCTTAATTTACTTTCATGAGGAAGGTGGTATCAAGAAAACAAGCTGATATTTTTAAGAATTTAAACTATCTCAGCGTGTGGTTTCATCAACGGCAAGTACAATGTTATTCAAAATAATGATTTTATTTTATTATTCTACTATGTTTACTAAGGCAGAAAACTATCCTGCTGCTCAGAGTGTGTGCCACAGACTAGCTTCATTGGCATCATCTGGTTGCTGATTAGAAATGTAGAATCTTTGATCCCAGTCCAGACCTAGAGAATCAAATATGTACTACAACAAATGTCCTAGTGGTTATATCACATTAAAAGCTGACAGTGCTGTAGAATGCTTTTAAATAAGGGTTCAAATATTTTAGCCATTCCTCTATGGTTAAGTTTTTTAACTTAGCTAGCTGGAACACTTAACCGAGTGTCCAAAGTAACCACGATGTGCATCTCTATTTGTGTACATAAAGACTTAGAATTTTTAAAATAAGTTATCCAGAGATTTACCAAGAAAAAAATAGAAATCTAGATAAATGTGTTCTGTGGAACAGGACATTCCATAGTTTGATCCTCCATAGAACACTAATCCATAAGATAGTGAGAATTATGTGAGAAGGTATTGTTCAAATTTAGTACATGATGAATTAAAGGTCTCTTCAGAATTTCTTGAAGTTTAATATGCTAATGCTCATGATAAACCTATATCTGTAAGATTTCACTTGGAGGAACATATCCTGGAAGATTCCTTCATGTCCAAGTGCTAAAGCCTACAATTGTATATCAAGGAAATAAATATCACAAATGTCATATCAACAAGGCCCAGGCAGTCTTCAGTCTTCAGGACTACCAGCAGGGAGCATGTGATAGCCCTTGTCTCCTTTTCTGGATTTTGTCTCTTCAGGAGTTGGAACCATTGGAAACCTGAAGCAGCAACCCAGATAAATTTAGTAGAAGTCTAAGTTATCACTCAACTTAATTCAAGATGCATTTATTGAATGTCTCCTCTGTGCCAGGCACTCTGGAGAGGACCAGGTCCATAAAGATGAAAAGGTCTTCCCCAAAAGATCTTTACATTCTATGTGGGAGAACTTAACAGTGAAATCATTTCAAAGACAGCATGGTGGCAATCATGATGATACAGTAGCATTGGCTTTTACTGAATACACACTATTTTCTGTTAATAGTTCAAAGGGTTATATATGTATTAATACATATAACTTTTACAAAAGTGCTTTGATGTAGGAACTATTATGACACCCCCCAAACATACACACACACACACACACACACACACACACACACACACTTTATGTGGTTTCTTTTCTTTTCTCCCTGGTACTGGGAATTGAACCCAGGGCACTTCACCAATAAGTTACAGTCCCAGACCTTTTTATTTTAAGGCAGGATCTCACTAAGTTGCTTAGGGTATCACAAAGTTGCTCAGGCTGGCCTTGAACTTGCAATCCTTCTGCCTCAGCCTCCCTAGTTGCTGGAATGTGAGGCTTGTGCCACTATGCCTGGCTAACTCCTCACTTTACAGGAGGAAAATGCAGTGAGAAGAGGCTCACCAAGTGCTTCCAGGAAAGAGTGGGAGTGAGGCCCAAGCAATTTAGGGATGACTTCCTTAAGGAGATTCCCACCCCCCATATTTTTTTGGTGCATGTTTCTATTTTTTTCTCTAATGGTGCAAAAACACAAAGTTTGTCCTACTTTCCAGTCTCAGTGATTGCCTTTGCTGCATTTAAAGAGTTGATTTAGAAAATGGAATGAATTGATGATATTCTTTATCACAGATTCCCCCATGTGCATAATAAAATACTTGCCTGGGTACATTAATTCATTTAACAGATAGCGCGACATTAATCTTAGGACTCTTCTCAGGTAGTGTCCTGCTGAATGAGCCAAAGATTCTGGCTCCATTAATGTTGTAGGCTGCTTTTTTCCCTCTAACTCTCCTGATAAGAACTAAGCTAAATGCTATGGTCCTTCTACCTACACTTTTAGTTAATGGTCATAAACTCATCAAACCTGAATAAATAAGGCCATAACCCAAATATATTGATCAATACATTTATTCCTGTGAGCAATTCAATCATCTCTGCCCTCACTTTCTTTTCATTTTAACCTTAACTAGAGTCTGCTGTGGGGCCCAAACAATCAACTGCACATTTCCACCCCAAGAAATCACTTCTGAGGATTCCAAAGATGTTGTTTGTTTTTTTAAGACAAGTGGAGATCATTGAAACTGAATTTGTTCCTACAACTCAGGGGGGAAAAATGTTTTAAAGGACAGTGCATTTAAGGTCTGTAACCACAAGGGAAAATGTGAGTCTTTCCAGCTGAAACTAGGGCGGAGAACAGAAATGGAGGCTCAAACTGGCTGGTTGCTAAAGGACAGAGGAAAAGGGGAATAATATTTTATGTACTGAATGCTTTGAGTACTTACTCTCTCTGTGCTGAAAAAGTATCATCTCTTAGAAGAATTCATCTGATCTCTAAAGCCACTTATGTGGCTTTGGTATCCTGTAACCTAAGTAGATTTTCCTACAATAGGCATATTTAAAAGGTGAGAATAACCCTACCAGACAGGTGTACTGACTTTCAAGGGTTGGGGATGGATCAGTCCTGATTTATAGCACTTGCCAATTTCTATGGCTTACATATTTCCATCATGTCCAATTTCAAGCTACCAGATCATTCACTAGGAAATCAGAGAGACGCTAAGGCAAAACTGAAAGGGTTTCTTTCCTGTGTACAAAGCCTAGCCTCCACCTCCATAACCTATTTCCCTGATCTCAAGCACTGCTCTCTCTTCATTGACTCCCAGATCTGATGTGGATCAGAAACATTCGGGAATCTCAGAGTCCTGACCTGCTTATACTGACTCCGAATCTCCAGCAGGAAACGGGGCCAGAAACCTGTATTTCTCTACAAAGTTTCATTGGTGATTCTAATTCAGCTTTTTGGCCCCGAGGTCAGCATGAGAAACACTGTGTACACCAGTCCAGTTTCTAGATGAGCTCTATTCATGCTCAACCTTGGATGAAAGATTATGAGCTAACTTAATCTAAGTAGATTAAGCTAATTTATAACTTTAACTTAACTACTCACTCAATTAGCCATATCTCTGGTAGAAAATCCTAAAGACTTGCTGAATCTCTGGCTAGACACTTTTCCTGATACACTGATGAATATAAATACTGGTAGGCATTCATCTCAATGATCTCCTTCAACTTAAGAATGTCTAATGTAGAACCTCTGGTTTTCTCCAAGAAAATTCGTGACACAAATTCTAGGTAACCATTTCAAAATAAATATCTGGTTATTCCAACCAGGGACTCCCCCAAATATTCATATAGATTTATTTTTAAAAATTTTTTTAGTTGTAAATGGACCTTTATTTTATGTATTTATATGCAGTGCTGAGAATTGAACCCAGTGCCTCACACATGTTAGGCAAGTGCTTTACCACTGAACCACACACAGCCCCAGCCCCTACATAGATTTATTTACCATAAATATCTCATACTTTAAACTGAATTATTATAATGATACTAGAGTTGATAATAAAATTAGCCTACCACTGCATTGACATTAACTTCTATATTTATGTAATAAGAACATAGCATTAAACTACTATAAATTTGTTATTTTGTTGGTATTTACATAGTAATTGAGTCCAGTTCATAAATCTCTCCTTCCCAACCCTCCTCCTTTTATCACCAAAGGATATATTAAATGATGCATGGATGGGAAATTGGGTTGCATATGTATGGATATTGATAGCTACTCTGTGACACTTTCCTATAGAAAATTTCCCTTGCTTTAGTAAAACATATTTGAAACAGCTGTTTGAAGAAATGTCTTGCAAAGCAGAAATAACTCTCTTTTCAGGAAAAGCTAGTTAGTTTCTTTGCAATAAATTTGCCTTTTTATGTCAAGAGACATACTTTTAACTATTGCATAGTCTCCATATTTAAAGAAAAATTAGCAGATGGAAAACAAAGTAGAATGTATCCCCAGTCAAAGTAAACAACCTCTTGAAAAACTGGCATGCCCTTCCTTCCTCCCTGGTGGGCCAAAATAAATGTAGTCAATTGCCTTTTCACAGAGTGAATAAAAATAAACTTGGTCCCTCTGCCCTGAAACCTAAACCAAGTGTTTACCAAGATACCATCTGGTTACGTGGTCATGGTTACCCTAAACTGGCCAACTATGTTGGTAAGAAAAGGTTCTAGCTTCTAGATTTCTCTCTTCTTCTTTTTCCCCTGCTCCTTTTCTTCTTTCTGGCTTAGTGTAAAGTACTCAACTGATGAAAATGCAGGATCTTGGGTGAATGACCATCTTTCCATCCTTCAGTCTACTCAAATAGCACCTTCTCATGATGCTCTCAGGAAGAATCTTTGTTCATTTGTATGGCAGCCAAACAATTATTTCATTCTACCTCTAGGATAGTGAGTCTAGTTTGTCCATTTGTCTTACAAGTTACATTTTAAAATTACTTAAATCTAGAGCACCTTTCCATGATGAACCCATAAGCACCTTCAATTCTTCATTCCTATGCCTATGTCCAGTCCAAGCAAGCTTCTTCTTTCATTCTAGTTTTGGCAAAGCCACATGAGTTCATTTTATGCCATATAAACAACATAGACATCTTTGTTTTATATTGAAAGCAACTGTGAATGATTCCAGCATAGAATCAATATGAAGTAACTGTTTTTGAAAAGCAAACTTTAAATAGAACCAGTGACTTGGCAGTAGTGGTTGGGAAACTTTAATCTAGATTTTTCTGGTTGTTCTTTTCTTTTCTTTTTAGGAAGTTAAACCAGAGAATTTAAAGTTAAACCAGAAATGACAGAGGTAGAGAAAAATAGATATAATGTAATGTAATAATCATACTAAGACAACCCTTTAAAAAGATCAAATAACACATGTTAAAATTTACTTCCCACACCCTCAAAAGGAGAAGCTTCATGAATTGATTTAGAAAGTAGGAGAGATCATGAAATTCTCATCTCTCTCAAACAGGAAGTATAATTCCCTGAAGAGATAATATGCCATTCTGCATTTGATGAGGACAGGCATTAAATAATCAAGCAACTAATTATAAAATATCAAAACCTGCATAAAATCTGGACAAAATTAGGAAGGGGCATAAAGGAAAGAATTAGCATTTGTTGAATAGCTATTATACAGGCCTGTGCTGAGCAATTTACATAAGTTATCTCACTCAGCAATCTTTATAAGTTAAGTGGTATTTTTTTTCTATTTTATAAATGAGGATATTGAGGCTTAAATTGATTATGTAATTCATCCAAGTCCACACGGCTCATCAGCGACAAACCCAGGATTTGAGCCCAGGTTTGTCTGAATACAAAGACCTTGACCTACAAAGACCTACAAAGATCCAAAGAATTCTACTCTACACTGTGACCTAGTTGAAAACAAAATGAATAAACAAATGTAGACATAATCAGACAAATATTTTAGAGCCAAAAGTAATTTGCAAAGGACCTAGATTTTTTTATTTAATTATGCCCTTTGGTTTTTGAGTAAGATCCTGATTACTGATAAACACCCATGTAACATCTAAATCTAAAGAAATATATTGAGGAATCTGAATACAAGAAATATGGAATTGACTGCAGAGTGTTCCAGATCTACAAACAAAAACAGTCAAGAAAAAAGATACTCTAAAGAATAAATGTGAAGGATGATAAATGCATGCAGATTAAAATAGGAAACTTCTTAGGGAAAATACAAATGTTTCTACAAATACTCAAAAGGTATAAGGGATACAGAGGGGTGGTTAAAAAAAAAGAAAAAAAAAACTTACTTCACTAGAACAAAGAATTGTAATTAGATATAATTGCCTGAAAGAGAGGAAAAGGAATTTCAGATTGATTAATGTGAAAAAATATTTGCTTCCAGTGAAAGGCATTTATGGGTGGAGAATGTCCCCTGCAGAGTTACAATAAAGAGCTTTTATTACAAATAATATAACTGGACTAAGTGAAGCACTAAATGAAGGAAATAGTCATGCCCTGGTGGTTCATAATAATCTACTTTGTTTTGACCACTTCCATTTTCTATAGATTAGTTTGGTGCTTTTTCTGTTTGATATTGTATAATGTGATGCTAAGACACTAGAAAACCTGAAAGAGGAGTAACATAAATCTGTTAGAATAGTCGTCAAAACATAGAATTATTCTGTGGTTGTTGCTTATTCAGAGGCACATTTACTGATTCATTCAACAAAGACTGAGTTGATGAAATGGGTGAGGCATGACTCAGGGTTTTGCAGACAGAGATCAAAAGATACTATTCCTACCTTCTAAATCTCACTGTGTACTACAGAGATGACAATGAGGCAAGAATCATAATGAGAATACTGAAGGCCAAAAGACCATCAATCAGTAAGAAATATATATTAAGTGACATGATTCATCCATTTTAAAAAACTCAACTATATTTACTGAGTGACTACCATGTGCCAGGCCTATTCTAATCACTGCATACACAACCAAAGACAGTCCCAGGGAAATGGACTACAGATAAACTTACCCAAGTAAAGATTTAATTAAAAGCTATCAGTGTGGGGGCTGGGGTTGTGGCTCAGTGGTAGAGTGCTTGCCTAGCACATGCTAGGCCCTGGTTCCATCCTCAGCACCACATATAAATAAAATAAAGGTATTGTGTCCAACTACAAATAAAAAATAAATATTAAAAAAACTTATAGCTATAAGTGTTATGAAGAGAAAAGTTATCGTGACAGATTACAGCAGGAACCAATCAGTCCAAAGGGAAGATCTAACACAGATAGAGTTAACAGGGAATAAGTCTTGCTTCTCTAGAGAAAAGAGAAGTTAGGGATGACCCCAATTCCTGGCTAGGTGCCTGGGTGAATTAGGAATACTGAGCAGGTGGTATTTCTTAAAATATGATGATGATGATATACAATATAATCGAATTCTTCAAAGCAAAATACAGTGTCCAAAATTATATCTGAAAGTTTTCTAGTAATAAATACACTCAAACGTGCTTTCTTCCATTTAAATGAAGTGGCTAACCAGGAATATAAGATTTTTTTTTAACTATATAAGATCCCTTAGACATACCCAGGAATAAATAGCAACTGGCTCAATGACAACTCATAAACAGGAAAGGAACCATACAGAAATCAAATAGTGGTTCTGAGCAGCAGAACCAATGAAGCATTAAAAATGGTAGGCATAATTCTAGTATTAGTTTGCATTATGCATTTAAAAATTTATAGAAGAAAAATAGGAAATATTCTTAAATACCTTACCCTTATGTTTTAAAGCATTAAATAAAGGCATCTCTTATACACCAACACATTGTCCTCTTTTATGGGAGTTGTACAACTCTTTCAGGAGACTGAATTTCGGTAAATGAAAGGTAAATTTTAATTTGAGATTACTTATTAGATTTATTCAAGAACAATTGTATTTGAAATTAAATACACTTTGACTCTGTGGAACTAGCTTATCACCGAGCACAATGTATATAACATTTCAAGGATCCATAGGAAAATGTTCCCTAGTGGTTAGTGAAGGGAAAACTCTATTTCATTTAACAAAGTGCAATTCATTTACAATGTGTTCTTTATTTTTTTATAGCTATTCATCCACTAGCAAAAATAGTTGACAGTAGATGGAAAGAAGAAAACACTATCAAAAAAAAAAAAATAGAAGCCTTCTTTTATCTACTGTTTAACTTCACACTTAATATATTCGTTAACAGTTCATAGTATCTCCTTTCTATTTGGAGCTGCATCTCAAAACCATCCCCTTCAAGTCCCATTCCTTCTAAGAACGTCAACAGACAGCTGGGCAGCTTTTGAAATGACTTTGCTATTAAAAATTCCCCATTAGAAATTCTGAAGGGCCTTGGCCTTTTCAGAAGAAAACAATGCTCGGAGCCTGGGAGGCGCTGCTGAGGGAGTGGCCACCGGTTAGTGGTGAAAGGTCTTGAACAGCTACTTCTTTCCCAGCTAAGGCCCTTGAACTTTGAGTTCTGTTTTTAGAAAAGCTAAATCAGGAGCAAATACTTTCAGAGTATTTTGCTCCTGAGTAGTTTTTACTAAGAGAAGAGCAAAAGTTAGAGCCGTCAGGTAATACTAAGGAGCACTGGTGATTAAAAAGAGGTAAGATGTTTGAGTTCAATTGATGGTTTCTAATAACAAGCTTGGTACCCTGCATCACTCTTAAAGTGAAAGGTGTGCACAGAGACTCCCAAAGTTCTAGTGAAAGTGGGGAGGCAGAACAAAGGCAGCAATGGTGTCCTTTGACTCTACCACTCAAAACTATAGCAATTTCATTGGAATAAAGCAAGCCATAATGGTTCCTGGTCACTTCCTACTTGTATTTACATAGTTACCTTCATGTGGGTAACCAGCTATGACTTTTCTCCTGCATTACGTTGCAGGGTAGCTCCCTGGAAGCAGCAAGATTATAGACCACACCTGACTTTTTCTAAATGATCTACAAAATGAGTAATGGCAGATCGGTTGTTGTTGTTGTTTTTAAGCAAAGTAAAAGAACATGTAAGAGGAGAGGAACTTAATTCTGAAGGACTTACGAGCAGAAAAGAAAGGCTTCCATTTGCCACCATATTCCTCCCAGATCCAAGGCAAAGAGACTCTTTGGAAAGCCAGTTAGATCATTAATTTCCTTAAAAACCAGCCCTAATCTGCAAATGAGGCCTTTAGTGCACTTTCCTCTTTGTTCTCAAGCATGCTGGACTAATCTAGCTCTGATACATGGTGCCCTTTAATTGTTTGTTTGCACATCTCTTTTTTCATCACACAAGAGAGATAACTCTTGGTATCTTCAGTCCTAGCATAGTTCATTTTTTTTTAAACATTTAACATTCAAAAGTTCTTTCTTTGGTAAAGGTATAAGTGAATGAGTAGATGGATGAATGGATGGACAGAAGGATAGATGGTGGCTATTTAAAAACTAATGTTTCATCCACATTCTATCAGTTCCTTTTTGAGCATTTGGTGCCACTAAATGCCTGATATATTGCTAAATACAAGCACTGTCTCATTCAATTCTCAAACAACCTAGTGACATGGGTATTGTTATTCTTTATCAACGAGAAAATTGGGAATGAGGAGATTCATTTCACAAAGCCTTATAAAGAACAAGCCTCAGAACCAGAATTTGAACTCATCTAGTCCAACTCCCAAACTTGTGCTGTTACTAACTTTATTTTATTGCCTCTGTTTTATTTTCTGTTTTCCTAAGGTATCATAAGGGCAATTTCCAAACCACTGGATTTATTATCAGCCTTTATGGTTGAAACAAATATTAGTTTTAGAGCCTAGAAACACACAAGATTGTTTGAAAATGTGTCCATCCATTTTTCATTAAAACGGTTGTGTTTGCTGTTAGAAGATCCTCCAGAGCAGCTTCCTGTTCTCTTTTCTGTAACTGCCCTATAGAAGGGCATTTCTTCTTACAATAGGTATATTGCTGCAAACATATATCCGTAGATCAAAGGTGCATCACATTCTGCAATTAGCTAAATTCATTGATTGACAGGAACTTCTAAAATCTTTGTACTCATTTCCTTTATCTTTTGTTTTGAAAGTTCTATATTGACACTTTAGATTTTCTTCCAATAGGACACCCTTGTAAATAATGTACTATGTAAAATAAGTCACTGACATTAATAAAGGACTACTTGTGACAATATTTAGGAATTAAAATAGCATTTGTAATAATTTCACTTTGCCACTATGGTTGTGATGTGAGCAGCTCAAGGTAAATAAGTGATTTGGGGGAATATAATGACTCCAATGTTGAATCATTTGCCACTTAGGTCACACAGCTCCTAAATAAATCTGGCTGTCACTGAAAGCACCATTTTGGCTTTTAAAGACAGTCTGCCATAGCCATATACACTAAAAATTATAATGGAGAAATAATTAAATTCAGAATGAAAATATAAGGTGGCTGTTCAGTCTTCGCTATTGGGGTTCATGTCTAACAAGATAAAGGACTGAACTCAAGGACTTGTGTCATTCTGGGTCATAACTTTGACATTAGTTATGAAAAAATAAGTGCTCAAGTTACATGCTAGAATCAACACTCAGTAAGAAATACGTGCTGGACAGTCAGAACTAAGCCCAAACCTAAGGAGATCCTTTTTCCTCCCAAACAAGAAGAAAATGTATTTTCATTCTGAAAAAAAAAAATAAGAAATATAGATTATATGTGTCAGATATTGACTATTTCCAAAATTCAGGAGTTAGGTATGTAAAGCAAGCCTTGGAGTGCAGTCTGAAAAAGTATGTCTTGAAAGGTATCAGAGCCTTCTGCCTGGAGCTAGTTCTGCATAGTTTCCAAGTGGTATTTTTATCTGGTAATTATGCAAAAAAGTCCCATTGACAGAAGTCCACAAGTACATGTGATAGAATCACATTTTCCTCTGGCCATTCCTGAAAAGTATGTGTGTTTTAAAATACAGGGTAATACAGAGAGGTCAATTTCTAGAAAAGCTCAAATTTTCCAGTAGATGAAAATGTAATGGTGGTATAATACCATAGATTGCTGTGATAAGGGGTCCTACAGCATCCTTCACCTGGCTGAATCTCCCTATCTGCTGTCAACCAAATCAACTTAAATGAGTGATACAGTAACTTTTGTTTTAGTCATGTCAAAATGAAGAAAGCATTATACTTTTACATGGAATTTCATTTAATGTCATTTCTACAGTTTTGCAGTTAGAAGTTTTTTATATTCACTTAACATATATTATATAAGTCCTCCTAATTATTTAATTAAAAAATGAGAGACAAATCAAAGAAAGTGTCCTCAAAATGAAACAACTGAAAAAATATTAGGGGATTTAATTTAGAAACAATTAACCCCAACTGCATGAATTTAAATAAAGCCATTCTCTTGAGAATGTTGTATCAGCAAAAATCTTTACTTCTCTCCATGTATTAGGTAAAAATTTTTAAATACCCATCTAAACTATGGCTCTATTTGAAGGGCCAAGATTCTGTCATTTAAATATGACCCCTAGTAAATAATTGCTCAGTACTTATCACATTGTAACTGCTCATTAAATGCTTGGTGAGTGAATGGTTAAATGCTGCCTTACACAAACTCACACACTATTAAGTCTTTCAAACTGTGTCTTTTATGTTTTCCTCCATTGTTCTTTGAAAAGAGTATTCATCATTGCTTTTTAATTCAATTTAATGGCCATTTTTTGAGCATCCATAATGTACCATTTGGAATTCTTATTGCGTGCTATAGACATACACTATCTCTCAGTTAATCTTCATATAACCCGGTAAAATAAAAGGGGGAGACTCAGGTAAAAAAGGAGCACTGCAGGGCATAGTTGAATGTGGGTGGGAGCTTATAGACTGGCTTGACAGAGAAAGAAAAGAAAACACCTAGTGTCTGCAATGCAAAGAGTGTGATCAGAGATTAAAGAAGAAATGCTATTTTTAAGGCACTGGAGGGCTTCAAAGAAAGGATATATTAGATTCAATTATGTTAGAATAAAGAATGACTTCTAAAAGATGGTAAGCCTGTCCCACTGGGGAAGGAAGGGGGCTGCACCTCACTTCTCTCTTCTGAATATTGATATATTTCCATTTCAAAAGTTTAACAAGAAATATGTCATCAGAGCTCCTACACTGAGCACTCTCACCCCACAAATGGTTGAACTGGGGCAACTCTTAGGAATGACATTTGAGATAGATCTGGAAAGATGTATGGAATTTCAACAGATGGATATGGGAAGAAAAATTTCCCTACAAAAATTAATAAAGAAACAGGAAAGTTGGGGTATGTCTAGAAATTCAATTAGATAAGGACCATATGCAAGAGAGTTATGAAAGGCTCAGACTGAAAAAGTAAAACAGGGCCATAGTATGAAGCATCTGAAATGTTTGGCGAAGCAGCGATTGCATTTTGTAAACTACAAATACTTCATAAGCATGGAATTATTATTATCAACTAGCATTTCTTAATTGAGTGGGTAAATAAATGAGTGAACATGAAATTCTTCCCCAAAAGATAATATACACCTTTCACCAAAAAAAGCAACATTTCATGCTCTGTCATAGTGGTTCTCAACCAAGGAGAGCACATGGAGGGTTGGGATGGAAGTTTACACACAGAAAAGAATTTTTGCAAACTTCACACAGTATTACTGGTTTGAGAATCACTGCTCTACTGACTCTTTGTTAAAAGTTGAAAGAGAGATCTACACAAAGTAGCATGCCATCAGGGCCTATAAGTATAGGAAAAGCCGAAAAGTTTCCAGCTTCCTGTTCTCAGAAAAGTCACCAGTGACCTCGTGATGGACAGTGTTACTGGCCTATTATCAATTGTATGTGACTCAGGCATTCTACATTGTTGGACACTGCTAGCCACTTGAAACTTTCTAATCCTTTGTTTCCATAACAATGCTGTCTTTAATTTTTCCTCCCTCTCTATCTGGTGCCTAACAATCTGTTTCAGAAGTTCTTACTCATGTAACCAAGTACACTCTGTGGATGTCCTCCAGTAACCTATTCTTGATTGTCTTCTTATTCTATACATTATCCCTGCAATGTCTCATCTAACCCTCCCAGTTTCAACTACCATTGACTGGTAACTCTCAAAAGTATTTTTTATGATTCCCAACTTTTCTTCTAAGTCTCAGATCATGTCTAGTTGCCCATTATAATGTATTAGCATATCCTTCAAGCATCTTCAAGTTGGTATGTTTGACCCTGAACTCCTTCTTTTCTCCCTTCCTTCCAAACCACTCCCTTCTGAATGTGGATCCATCTCAACCTTCTCAAGCCCTAATTCCAAATCTTTATAAATAGTGTCATTATCCATTCAGTTTTATAGACTAGAAATTCTAAAATCTGCCTCAACTTGTTTGTCCCTTAAAGATTTATTCTTCCTCGTCTGGATAGTCCCCAAATCCTTTATATCTTTAAAAAAAAAAAAAAGTTTTTCATATGCAAACTTCTCTCCCATTCCCACACCTCCACACCTCCTTTCCTTGCTATCATTTCCCTGGCTTTCCTGCCACTGGTATAGTCTATACAAAGCTACCAAATTGTATGTCAAAAATAAATCCTAATCACATCATGATTCTGCTTTAAAATGTCCCATGGTTCATTAGGCCCACAGGACAAAATTCATCTTCTTGGCATAGGACCTTCCACAATCTGGAATCCCAACCCCAGTCCAACCTATTCTACCGCTTTCCACTCGGCTCATCTCCCTTCCACTGCTTTCTGTTCACGCACACTCCAGCTACACTAAGCTCCTCACATTCCCCATGCTATTTCACATGATTCCCACGGCCTGGACTGTGCTTCAGGTCAATTCCACAAATGCTTATTTGAGCATCTACTATGTACTGGACACTGTTCTAAACCTCAAAAACAAAAATAAGAAGATAAAGATCCCCCTTCATTTCAATTGACTATCTACAAATTTAATTGGAAAATCAATTTTGGGGACAAATGTAACATTATATTATATTTCTATATATAGAAAACAATGATAAAAGTATTCAGAAAATCTAAGATGGGTAGTGCTGATGGTATAAACATATTTTTAGATTAAAAAAAACTGTAAATTGAGGCCACATTCTCTTGCAGTGGCATATATCTGATCCTTCCATAGTGAAACGTGTCTAATGTAATCAGCATTCTACCAACTGGCTAGCTAAATGGGACAACATCAGCACAGTGCTTGGTCAACTTTGTTTTCTGTTGAATCTGCTCAAAGCCCTTTTTTTGTTTCATGATCTCCTTGAGAAAACCAGGATATTTGAGTTAACAAATTTTCTGGGTAAATTATCTTATCCACCTGATGTAAAGAACATTATGAAGTGTATGTTTTGTGATAAGCGCTTACATTTTTCACAAAGGGTATATTCTTATATCTCTTCCCTAAATACTGACATCATCCATTCCTTTCTCCCTCCCAAACTTCTAACTGTAACAGAAATACATCTTATACCTTTAAAACACAAGGAATCTAATTTTGCATATTATTATGATTAGTTTTTTCCCAATAAATATGAGAAGAAAAAGAAAAAGACCCCTCTGTCAGTGATTCAGAGCCCAGTTCTAAGGATGACAGGTATATTAACAAATAAAAATAATGAATTGTGATGCACAAAAATTAGAAATATATACAAAGAACAGAGGCAGCATAGAGGAGAGAGTGGATAACTGGAGGAGCAGGACGAGAAAGCATGTCAGGATCTGGATAGACAAGATGAGAAAAGCATCGCAGGCAAGGCCAAGGGCACCCAGGGTCCACGAGTCAGTGAGAGTTTCACCATCACACAGAAACATGAAACACAACGGGGTGAACTATACCTAAAAATGACTAAGATGATAAATTTTATGGTGTTTAATCACAATTAACTATGATTTTTTTTGAAAGCACAATGAGTAAAGCCAGAATGAGCAGCTTCCTACTTTCCCCACCTTTTCAACTCAGACAAAACTCCTTTTTATCTGTTAGATCTGGCTCATTATCCAACACCCCGCTCTGTGTATCCTCAGGATTCCCTCTGATGGCTTGGCTGTGCTCCCAAAGCACCTTACTCGTACCTCTATTTAGAACATCACAGCGTATGGAAGTTCTAGTATAGTTTTCTGCTTTCCCCACAAGACCATGAGTTCCTTGGGAGCTAGCACCATACCTCACACAAATACAGATCCCATACCTCTGTAAGAATCTCTTTTGCACTAATTAGTTAATTTACTATTGATAAACTCTATTTGCCAGACACCACACTACCAGCTGTGTATACCTGTTCTTCTTTCTTACAGCTTTATGAAGATAGACATATTTTTATTTCCATTTTTACAGACAAGGAAATGGGATGGGAGGCTAGGTGATTTGCCAAAGGTCATACAGTTGGATAGTGGGGAAATGAAGACAAGCTGACATTTTAATAACAAAATAACAAGTAAATGAAGTTCCAAAGATATGGCAGAGAATTGACCTATTCCATATCAGACACCGTGTTATATGCCTTGCTGATGCAGTTTCATTTAAAATAACTTCAACCTAGCTGGGCATGGTGGCACAGGCCTGTGATCTCAGCAGCTCTGGAGGCTGAGGCAGGAGGATTTTGAGTTTAAAGCCAGTCTCAGCAAAAGTGAGGTGCTAAACAACTAAGTGAGATCCTGTCTCTAAACAAATACAAAATAGGACTGGGGATGTGGCTAAGTGGTCTAGTGTCCCTGAGTTCATCCCTGGTACCAAAAAATAAAACTTCAACGTCATGAAATCTCCATAAGAAATAAACATCACAGTAAAGAAACCAATGTTCATGAGGCAGAGTGGTGCACGCATGTAATTCAAGAGACTCAGGAGGCTGACACAGGAGGATCTCAATTTCAAAGCCAGCCTCATCAACTTGGTGAGACCCTGTCTCAAAATTTTAAAAAAGTTTTTTTTTTTAATTTTTTTAAAGAGCTAAAGGTATGGTTTGATGGTTAAGTACCTCTGGGTTCAATCTCTGGAACCAAAAAAAGAAACCAAGTTTCAGGACAGTTAAATTTTTGACCAAAATCACAGACTAGTGGGCAGCAGCATCATTAGCTGAAATCCCTCCCAGCATTTCTCATTTGATCTTTGGAGGAAGGAGTGAAAAGATGAAAATAAAGAAATTTTTAAAGTAAAGTAAAGATCATCTAGAGGACCTTGTTAATGCACCAGAATCATCAGACTAAGTGGGAAGGGTGAATGGAAGAGCCTAGGGAAGTTCTGTGTTAGTCACTATGAGGAATATTAAAGAAAAAAAAATCAATGGGGGTTCTGGGGGCTGGAGTTGTGGCTCAGGGGTGTAGCACTTGCCTCTCACAAGTGAGGAGGCACTGGGTTCAATCCTCAGCACCACATAAAAATAAAATAAATAAAATAAAGGCATTGTGTCCATGTACATCTAAAAAAAATCAAAACTAGGTAAAATTGAATAGAGTTGATGAGTATTACTTAGGGGACCCACCTGAAGTTAAGGTACATGAATTTGTGATGAACTCAATAAGAACAGAGATAGATATTTTATTTATATACGTGTGTGTGTGTGTGTGTGTGTGTGTGTGTGTGTGTATTATTTCTGCTATCCCAGCAGAAAAGAAATACTGTGGATTGTCAATCTGTGAGCAGAAGGTAATTCTGGGAGTAGGAGAGGGTTGAGGAGAAGGATTTGCTGAATTGTCTGAATACAGATTTTACTCTGAGGAACTAGATTTAACCCCACTCAGGTTAAACCCAACTTTCCTCCATCACCAAACCCAAATCTTCTCTGCTATATGAGTCTGGACAACTCACCTATTTATCTGGTGACACTGTCAATTCATGTCCACTAACCTTGAAGGCCTTACTGCCTGCTGCCTGACAACTAATGATACTTCACTTCCTAAGTCTCTCACTCTCCCACTCTTCATATTTCCATCATCTCTCTCACCTGATGGTGACCTTGCTTCCTATTTTATCCCAAAACCAAGCCATCAGAAGAAAAGTCCCACCAGCTGCCACCCCTGTGATTATGTGCTCTGCCTTCCACCTGTGTCTGTGAACTGATCGTGCTCCTACCTGAGACCAGCACCTCTTCTACTTCAGATCCTGTCCCTCCTTCTCTACTCAAGCATCCCTCCAACAATTCTCCCATCTCTCTTTTCGTTATCAGTTTTCCCCTTTCTACTGGATCATTCCCTTCAAGGTCAAACATCACATATGCTGTGATTTCTCCCATTTTAAAACAAAACAAACAAAATCCTACTCTTCCACTTGAGTTTGTATCCCTACCCAGCTTTAGATACCACCTTATTTCTGTGCCAAAAGATCTGTTATCATGCTCAGAATCCTCCATTCCCATTCTCTTCTGAGTCCTCTTTAATTATATTCCTGACTCACTGTTATACTGAAATGGTTCCTATGAAAGATATCAATGGCCTTCATGTTGCTAAATGCAACAGTCCATTCCCATTCCTCATCTTTGATCTATCAGCATTTGACACAGTTGAGGCTTAACTTCGTTTGGCTTCTAAAACATCATATACTCCTTCTGTATATGATTTGAAATGCTCCTTCTATCTCCTTTGCTGGTTCATCCTCATCACCGAAACCAAACAGCATTCTTATGTAATGACTTCAGTTTTAGAATAAATTATGTTCTTTTTGCAGCTGACATGCTTTTCTGATTTTATCTTGCTTAGCTATAATTTAATTAATTCTCATTCTCTGAGCATACACCAACTGACTAAAGGAGGAGTTTCAGAAAGGTGAGGTATAGTGAAGGGAAGCCATTTTGGAATTGCTGAGCCTAATCATCAGTCCTCTGTGTCCTCTCTGTTGTAGTGTGTTCCTGCCATCCAGTTGGATCAGCTATCCTTCCTTTCAGCTCAGTGACCTTCTGTGATCCCAGCAATGGTGACTGCCCTTGCAAGCCTGGGGTGGCAGGGCCACACTGTGACAGGTGTATGGTGGGATACTGGGGCTTCGGAGCCTACGGCTGCAGACCTTGTGACTGCGCGGGAAGCTGCGACCCTCTCACAGGGGACTGCATCAGCAGGTGAATGTGCATGGTACTTGCTCTCATCTATGTGTATTTCAGATTCTTTCAAAGATCTGGTAGTGATCTGGAAAATCTTGGATGCCATTAGCAAAGATATATTTGCACATATAGTTAAAGAATTTTGATCACATTGCAGAGCCAAGTAATTTATTCTTGCAAGACTAGAGATCATCTAGTCCATTTTGCAAGATAAATTATTCTTCACTATAGTTTCTTAAAACACTTTTGCATCCTAGAAAGTGAGAGTATGGAAAGACAATGATAAGGTTGGAATCTCTATGTATAGATTCATTTCCACTCAAGTTCTGAAAAATTGCTTTATAAGTTCTTCATTGTTCTCTGTTTTATTAAGCAGCACAGACATAGACTGGTATCATGAAGTTCCTGACTTCCATTCCATGGATAATAAGAGCGAGCCAACCTGGGAGTGGGAGGATGAGCAAGGATTTTCTGCACTTCGACACTCAGGTGAGACAGATATAACTTGATATCATATTTCCAGGTCTGGTCTTGAGTAATCATGAATGTAACAAACCAGGGACAGCTTTTGGATCCTGTGAAGAGAGCTCTTTAGTTTTATGGTTTAATACAGCAGTGACTCCCATAGTATGAAACTGAAATTTTTCTGAGAGGTATTTTAACAAACCTGTTTCTGTTCTGTTAGGATAACATATCTAGTTAGTACAGAAAATGTGGATAATGTAAAACATCAGAGTAAATGGGAAAAAATCATCCTAGGTCTCATTATCACACTGTGAAGACTTTGGGGTATTTCCCTCTACAGCCTAATGTTCTTCATAGTTAAGAGATAACTGAATAGATCTGGAAATGTACAGATCCATTTAAAGGAAAAAGTATTCTTACAGACTAGTCTAATATGTTCAAAGCAAAAGCTACATGTGAAATCCTTATATTTATAGTCTTTTTACAACTATAAAACAAAAGTAATTTTACAAGGTAAATATAAGCCAAGTAATAACATAAATAAAATTGCTGTTAATTAAATATGAAAAATGATTTTTGTTGTCCATTCTGATTCTTTAAGTTTGTCAAATCTATACTATTTCCTCTGACTTAATTGTCCTATGATATTTTTCCATTCCTTCTTTTCATGAGCTTGCTGTGACATAGGTTTTTTTTTCACCCTGGTTGTAGGATTTCTTTTCTTTTTTTTAATTGATTTTATTTTTTAAATACATGACAGTGGAATGCATTACAATTCTTATTACATATATATACCACAACTTTTCATATCTCTGTCTGTATATAAAGTAGGTTGACACCCAAATAGTGTCTTTATACATGTACTTTGGATAATGATGTCCATACTTCCTTCCTGTGTTCATCCTGTCTCAGTCTTCTCTTATAGAAAATCAAGTGATTTTATTTAGCACCAAATTGCTCATTTAACACAGTTTCAAATGTGGACCAGGAAGCCAGTGTGGCTGGAGCAGAGAATGCCAGGAGGATAGTAAAAGAGAGAGAGTGGAGATTATATAGGCAACTGGAAGGATTTGGGCTTTTACCTAGAGTAAGGAGGGGTGTTTTATTTTTAGTTGTGGATGAACCTTTATTTATTTTTATTTATTTATATGTGGTGCTGAGGATCGAACCCAGTGCCTCACACATGCTAGGCAAGCACTCTGCCACTGAGCTAAAGCCCCAGACCCCTTTAGAGGGTTTCAACCTCTGATAGGGCATTTGAGATAACACCAGTTGGCACAGATGATCTTTTCCTTTGTCATATTCAGCATTGTGGATGCAGGCATAAGCAAAAAATTGGATTTAATCTGGGTTGAGGTTTTTCCAAGCAAGAATGAAGCAACAGAGGGCAATGATTACTCATGGAATAAAAGCTGGATAAGAAAGGATATGAGGGTGAAAAGAGGTTGGGTCAAGAGATTGAAGGGTTTCAAAGGATTGTTGGTGCTGGAAGCATGCTAAAGGATAGGATGTAGAGGTCATCTAAGAAGGGGATGCTTGAAATTGAAACTCAGAATGATAATGAAAATGTCTAAGACATAGTCATGGGAGAAGCTGGGGCCATTGTTTGTAATGCCACCTCCTGTATTGTTTCATATATGTATAAATCCATATATTGTCTATCATGTTTCATAAGCCAAGTACCACAATGCCTTGTTACAGCTTTATAAGGAGCCCTGATTCTTGAAACTCCCTCATTTTGTTGTTCTCTCTTGAAATTATTTTAGCTGCTGGTTTGTTGCTTTTTCCTGTGAAATTCCAATTGAGCTTATTAAGCCCTACAAAAATCTCTGTTGAGATTCAGATTGCAATTTCACTGACATTTTTATAATATTAAGGAGATCCCAATGTGAATGTATCTTTCTATGTATTAAGGTCTTCTATAAGGCCTTTCATAACATTTTGTCACTTTTCTCCAAAAAGGCTTTGCATGTCTTTTATTAAATTTACTCCTAAATATATTTTAGATTTAATTGCTATTGAGAAATTGTTCTTTACTTGAACTTACAAAATATGATTAATATTTTAGGTGGTACCAGAGATTGAACTCAGGGGCACTCGACCACTGGGCCGCATCCCCAGCCCTATTTTGTATTTTATTTTGAAACAAGGTCTCACTTAGTTGCTTAGTGCCTCACCATTGCTGAGGTTGTCTTTGAACTCAAAATAGTCCTGCCTCAGCCACCTGAGCTGCTGGGATTAAGGCATGCATCACCACACCCAGCCTAAATTATTATTAATGATATAAAGGAATATCATTTATTTTTTGGATTTTGATCTTGTATCCAACAATCTTAATGAACCTGTTTACTAATCCAAATGGTTTATAGTTTATCTTGGATGTTTAAATGTAGACCATCATATCATTAGTAAATATGGACAGTTGTCTCACTTTTAGTTCATACACCTCATTTTTTCCCTTGCGCTTATTGCACTGGTGCCTCCAGTATAATATTTCCCAAATTTGATGCAAAAATTTTGAAAATTTCTCCAACATATTTGATGGTGATTTTTGATATGCTGCCTTTATCAGAAAAAGTCTTTCTCTTCTATTCCTAATTTTATTATTAGTGAGTTTTGTATTTGGCTGTCTTTTCTGTATCCTTTGAGAAAACCATATGGTTTTTCTTTTGTAATCTACTAATGTGAGGTTTAAAAATAAGATTTTTCCTATAGGAATGTGTATTTTGGAGGTGCTTGATCTCTCTACAAAGAAAAATTAGGAATTACTTTATTATAAAATGTTCCTAGAAGTCTTAATTGTTTATTTTTTTTTAAATACTGTAATGTTAGACTTGTGTGCATGGAAGTAATTAAGATACATCATTATTGTAGTTTAAAAGTTGCATATGATAAGACAGTTTTTGTTTTTACCAAATGGTCTATTCCCCATCCCAAGGCAAGCATGAATAAAATTAGGTTAAATGCAAATTTAAAAAAAAAAAGATTTTTTTCCTATATCAAGCTATTCTTTCGGTCTTAGGATAAGCCCTTTGGTCATGATATATTTTCATTCATACATTGCAGAGTTCAATCTGCAAGGATTTTTTGTTTTTTTAGTTTGTTTATTTGTTTAGAATTTTTCTATGTTTATAATTGATTGTTGGCCTATAACTTATGGTATCATACATCTGGATAAGTTAGAAGATCCTTCTACCATTATTTTTATCTATTATCTGCAATAATTTATATTGAAATACAGTCATGTGTCACTTAATTACAAGGATATATTGTGAGAAATTGCATTGTTGTGCACACATCATAAAATGTACTTACGTAAACTAAGATAGCTATGACTTAGTGGTATAATTTTATGGGACCAGCAGAGTGTATGCAATCCTTCATTGACAGAGACGTCATTATACAGTGCATGACTAGAATTATCTGCTTGAATGTTTGTTAGAACTTACTTACAAAACCATCTTGACATGGTGTTTGTGAGTAGAAGAAAATATTTAATTACTGATTGATTATCTTCAATGATTATTAATTATTTTAATATTGAGTTGGTTTTAATACTTAAAGTTTTCTATAAAAATATCAATTTTATTTAATTTTAAAAATCTTATTGATGCTGGGCACAGAGGTACATGCCTATAATTCCAGAGACTCAGGAGATTAATGCAGAGGGATCACAAATTCAAGGCCAGATAGCAACTTTGCAAGACTCCATCCCAAAAACTAAAAAGGGCTGACAAATACCTATACAAAAACAAAAAATAAAAAAAACTTATTGGTATAAAGTTAAACATAGTATGCACTTATAAGTTTTTAACTTTCTACTCAATTTGCAGTTAGTTTTCCTTTTAGTCCTTAACCTTCTTTCTGTATTTTGTTCTTATTGTCTTAATTGTCTTTACTGATCTTTTTTTTTAATTTTTATGTTATATATGACTATGATTACAATTCATATTACACATATAGAGCACAATTTTTCACATTGTACATAAAGTAGAGTCACACTATTCATGTCTTCATACTTCATGACTTAGGATAGTGATATCCATCTCATTCCACCTTCTTTCCTACCCTTATGCCCCATCCTTTCCCCTCCCTCGCTTTGTCCTATCTAGAGTTCATCTAATTCTTCCCTGCTCCTCCAACCCCAACCCCATTATGAATCAGCATCCTTGAATCAGAAAAAACATTTGGCATGTGTTTTGGGGGGATTTGCTAACTTCAGTTAGCATTATATTCTCCAACTCCATCCATTTACCTGCAAATACCATGATTTTATTTTCTTTTAATGCTGAATGATATTCCATTTTGTATATATACCACATTTTCTACTGAAGGGCATCTAGGTTGGTTCCACAGTTTAGCTATTGTGAATTGTCACGCTATAAACATTGATGTGGCTGTGTCTCTGTAGTATGCTGTTTTTAAGTCCTTTAGGTATAGACCAAGGAGTGGGATAGCTAGGTCAAATGGTGGTTCTATTCCCAGTTTTCCAAGAATTCTCCATAATGCTTTCCATATTGGGTACATCAATTTGCAGTTCTACCAGCAATGTATGAGTGTGCCTTTACCCCCACATCCTCGCCAACACTTATTGTTGTTTGTATTCTTGATAGCTGCCATTCTGACTGGAGTGAGATGAAATCTTAGAGTAGTTTTGATTTTCATTTCTCTAATTGCTAGAGATGTTGAACAATTTTTTCATATATTTGTGGTTGATTGTATAACATTACTGATCTTAATTTGCTTTTCAAAGAACAACTTTTGGTTAAGTTGACTGATTCTATTTAATTTTTCTTTATTTTACTAATTTCTGATCTTATTGTTTTCTTTTCTAGCTTTGTTGGTTCAATGATTAACTTATTTATTTTAATAATTTTTTAACAAGCTCTTTTAAGGTTATAAATTTCCTAATAAGCTCTCTTTTGCTGAATCCTACTAGATTTTATAGACAGTGTTTTCATTATGATTCAGTTCTAAATTTTCTATAATTCCCATTAAGAATTCCTTGTTAACCCACTGAGTTACTAGAACCTATACTTCATTGATCAAATGTAGGGATTTAAAAAATAAAAACACACAAAACAACTTTTTCTTGATGATCTCTAATCTAATTTCATTATATTGTATCAGCTCTTTCAAAACAAGGAAGGCAACCTGAATCTGTTTCTGGGTTACTTTCAGAACTAGCGAGTTTGCAGAGCTCGGTGCTAGACAAAATGGAAAGCTTCTTGTTCAAAAATGGCAAAGAATGTCAAGGTGCCACCACAGAGCTTTCCATCAAGCACAAAGCCTTTCTCAGCCCAAGGCCCCATGCCTGGAAGCCAACCCTGCCAGCTTACCTACATCCGCAGCTTGCTAAAAACAAAAATCCCAGCTCATTAACAACCATCATTTGGTTTTAGGTTTTGGTTGTGGCTTTTTCCCCAAGCTCCCTCCTTCATTTAGCAAGGAGAAACTTATCCAATCTGTCTCTAAAAGGTGATCCTCACTGTTGTCCCTTCTTAGTCCCCTTAACCCCTCAGGATCTGAACTCCTGATCACAGCTGCCTGATTCTGAAACCAGATCTGAAAGATCTAAGATATCAGGCCTCTCTCGATTGGCACATTCATTCATTTCTAATCCTCAGCAATAGGCATCTGGTTTTTGACACAGGCTGTTTTCTCTTTTGTCTAACATTGCTGTAGGTTTACAGTTGAGGATGTATTCAAGTATGAACTTACAAAACTGTATTGTCTATAATAATTTCCCCCCAATTTTTTATTATGAAAATGTTCAAACATACAGAAAGGTTTGAATAGTCACTTATCCATATATCCACACCTCTATTCTGATCCATCCTCTAATCTATATTTTAGATCAGGAAGAAACCACCCAAATTGGAGAAACACTAATATTTGCATTTCTGGTTCTTTTACCTAACTTAATATTATGATAATTTTCCTAATGGTTTCATTTTAATTTGATGATCTCTAATCTAATTTAGTAACAAGAAAGAAGGTGAGAAAGATAAGATTACATGAAGTTGCCACATTTCCACATTTATCTTTTAAGCATCTGGAAAAGAAAACAAATCTTTCCTATGAGTTTTTTTTTTTTTTGCCTTAATGTTACATAGTCTGAATTTTACAACTTTAATAGTCACTTTTACAAGTTTTCATTCTCTTTTCTAATACAGTGACTTTTTATAATTCTCCAACTTGGTCTGCTAGGTCAAATTTGTAATAATCAGGTCTTTAGGACTATCAGACATTCACTGAGCCCATGATGCTTGCTATTAGGGAGCTTATTATTATGAATCTAGTCTTGGAAGTAACCCAGAAACAGATCTGGGCTGCCTTCCTTGTTTTCAGATAGTTTATATAATATAATAAAATTAGATTAGAGATCGTCAAGAAAAAGTTTTGTTGTTGTTTTTAAATCCCTACATTTGAGCAATTAAGTACATGTTCTAGCATATAAAGTGGCTGGCACCAGAATGACTCCAGACCCTCATGTCCACCACAGATGTGAGGTCCGTGATGTCCCCAGAGAGCCTGTAGGATTCATCCATATGAGCCCCAGGTGCAGGGAGACTTTGTTCAGTTTCCTGTTAAACAACACATTCCCACTGGGTATAGGATAGTGATCCTGGCACTTTTTTCTTAATCACTTAATTTTAAAAGTCTGTCTTCAAATTTAGGTGCCTGCATGCCTACGATCTACCATAAGTTTCCATAAAAAGCTTTCAACTAGAAGTATAAGGCACTATTCCAACAAAATACCCTTACTTCTTAAGTTCTTTCTTCTCTTTCTTTTTTCTTGTTTCTTTTTGGTGGTGCTGGGGACAAAACCCAAGGCCTGCATATGCTAGGCAAGTGCTCTCCCACTGCATGACATCTTCAGTCCCTTAATACCCTTAATTTCTACCACTTCTCGTGAGGTAAAGAACACCAGATATAAAATTTCACTTCCTAATACCAAAACTGGTTTTAAATAGTGCCATGGACTTGTAAATAATGCTCATTTTTCAAAATGTTCTAGTAACTAGGTTAATTCAATTTTTAAAAATTGTATTGGTGCTGGGTACAGTGGCACATACCTATAATCCCACCAACTCGGGAAGCTAAGGTAGGGGGAATCACAAATTCAAGGCCAGACTGGTCAGCTTTGCAAGACTCCATCTAGTAACCTAGTTACTAGAACATTTTGAAACTAAACAGGTTTTTCTCTCCTTCCAGATTCACATTTGGAAAATATATTGGGGCTGAAGCCTGACCAACAAATTTTAATGTTTGAGCTCTAAGCATATGAAAAAGGAGTATTATTAGGCAGACAAAGATCTTCAAATAACTGATGTGATTCAGCAATCTGTATACGGGGTAAAATTGGGAGTTCATAACCCACTTGAACCAAACCGTGTAATATGATGTATTAAGAACTATGTAATATTTTGAAAGACCAATAATAATAAATAAATAAATAAATAAATAAATAAATAAATAAATAAATAAAAAGATCTTCAAATAATTCTAAAAGGCTGAAAGACTAAAGAGGAGAGCATTGCATTGAGGAATAGTATATGCCATTTGGAGTTCCACTCCAAATAATTTTATATATTTTTTTATTTATGCAGTTCTGAAGATGGAACCCAGGGCCTCATACACACTAGACAAGTGCTCTACCACTGAGCTACACCCCCAGCCCTCCATTAGGTTTTTATAGTGTGGTAGTTACTATACTTTCCTGTTTGGGTAGATTTATAGAAGGCCATGAGCTATTTCACTTAGGTTACTACAACTTGTGCATGAGTAAAACTCTACTATGTTGAGATTATAAGCAATATTATTTTACAGATCACAGCAGCTGATCTGAGCACCTTTGACTTCTCTTTTCCACTATTTCATTCCACCGTGATTTTCCACTTGTAAACTCATTCTCTGATTTTGTTGGCAGCTTTAGCCACAGTGGAGAGGCCAATGTTTTCCACGTCACTCAATCTACCTGGTTTCACTAGAATCATCCTCTCACTTCTACCTTTCAAATCTCTAATTCATTATATTCCCCCTTGTACTAGACCTCTGCTGCTTCTATCTGATCAGATCCATTTTCCTTTGTTTCCTGCTATTTGGGGGTGGGGGAGCAGCTCCACACAGTTTTCCTATGGGAAGCAGCCCTTTCTACGTCTGTCTTGGAGAAGCCAATCAGATGTTCTCTCTCTGGAATTTAAGTCTAGACCTAAAAGTGGCAAAGCTGAAAGTGGTTAGACTTCATAAAGCCAGTGATGAAGCTATAAGAGAATACCCAGGAGTCCATACTGACTGGATCTCCAGTGCTTTTCTGATTCCTGATCTTTCTGAGTTCTGTTTCTCCCTTCTGTGAGCTATTCCACATTCTTTCAATAAGTCAGGAAACTGTTACATAAACCTTTGAATTAGAGTCCCTTGAAATTCTAATTTCCCCAGTTCTGTTGATACTACAATTCCTTTTTACCTTAGCTGAAAGCTTCATTTAATGAAATTCTTCTTACCCTTGCCTCCTTCCTCTTCCTTGTACTGGGGATTGAACCCCGGGCAGTACACATTCTAGCCAAGTGCTCTATCCCTAAACTATACTACCAGGCCCTGAAGTTCTTTTTTTTTTTTTTTCTTCCTTTTCCCTGGCCCTCATCCAACCCATTGTCAAGATTTGCAAACCCCAATTCTGCAGCATCCTTGATGCTTCTTCCTTTTGTGACCCATAGCCACCTCTCTAGTTAGACCCACATTACATAGGACTTAGAGGGACAATATAGTGAAAAGATCAGAGTTTTAGATTCTCCCCAAATGAGGCTTAAAATCTGGCTTTTCTACTTGTTAGCTATCCTGCCTGAGACAAGCTGATTAACTACTTCGAGCCTTCATATTCTTAATTCATTAATGCCTACCTCCATAAATAGGCATAAATATTAAGTAATTAGATCATACAGGTAAAGCTCCTCACATATTTATGACTTATAGTTGGCACTCAAATTAGTTATTGATGTTATTGTTATAATTGCTTTCACTAACTTTTAATTGATTCCTGCCTCCATTTACTCTCCCTTCCAATACTTCTGAGGAAGTAATATCAGATTAATTTTCATAGATATGTATTTTTTAAATTCATTTAACCTCTCTAAACAGATCCCCTGTATCTAACAAGTTAAAATCAGGGCCTAATTGGATGTCAATCAGGGCCTTCCCTCACACCTCTACTACTATTCTCAACTCAGCTAGTACTTAGAATAAATAGGACCACTGACCCTTCCACAAACACTCTATCCTCTCACGCTTACATTTCTTTGCTAACTCTTTCATCCCTATATTCTTATCAAATTTCTACCTGTTAAACTATTAAGTGAATAAATAAATGTAAAACAAAATAGTGCCTAGTAGAGTTCGGGGTATAGCTCAGTGGTATTGTGCTTGTCTACCAAGCACCAGGCCCTGGGTTCAATCTCCAGCACCGAAACAATAAGGAAAGTACCTGGCATAAGCACGCCACATCAGGAGTTAGCTGCTATCACCACTCAGTGCTAATAACTTATGAAGTGCATGACAGCAGGAGAGAAGGGGAGAGAAAAGGGGGCAACTATATCTGATCATTAAATCAGTTAAGATTGAAAATCATATCCTTTCTAGGTTCTAGGAATATAAAGATGAATAGGACATAATCATTGTCCTCCAGGATCACTCTAAAGAGAATACAAACAGATAATGAGTATGCACATGCTCTATATGGGTCTCTGTACAGAGTACTTTGAAAATTCTACATAGCATGGCATTTCTCTCACACATTAGAATTGTAATAATTTTAGCTGTTGTGAGAAAATATCCCACTTTTTCTTCAAAGTCCATTTCAAATTTTTCTTCAGACACAAAACCTTTTCCCACTTTCCCAGACATATGTGACCCACTCAAGCAGACTATGCCTCTCATAGACCACTTACAGCTTTTTATACACTTGCTTTATTCACTTCACTGAATTGTCATCATTAAGGCAAGAATTGTATCTTGCTCATCTTTATGTGCTGATATATATGAAGGTTATATCAGGACTTGCATATCACAGGTGTTAAATTAATACTTTTTAAATTGGATGGTATTACCTTTAATGGACTATCCAATAATTTTATTTGACTTTTGTGGTCATGAACATTAATTATAGAAAATTGTTTTTTCTATAGGTTATCCATTTAATTGTTCTCTTTCATGAATACAGAATATTACCACTGGACATGGAATATTAACATATTGATATTAATATATTTACCATAGCACCAGTTACAAGTACTGAAATATGACACTGTTTCTACCTTCTATATTTTCTTAGGAAAATACTTTATTGGATGATAACTCATTCGATTCAGAAAGAGACTATTTCATGGTTGCTTAATATTTATGGGTTATGTTGCATGAATCACTCAAGGTTTAAAGGGTGTGTTTCCTGGATTTATTTGCTGATATGCATACACACACACACACACACACACACACATCTCTCTCTCTCTCTCTCTCTCTCTCTCTCTCTCTCTCTCAATAACTAATGCCATTTTCCACTTACTTTCTATAGGTAAATGTGAATGTAAGGAACAGGTGTTAGGAAACTCCAAGGCATTCTGTGGAATGAAATATTCATACGGTGAGTTTGAAGTTCTCAAATATGCTAAGAACCTTTTCAAACCTAGTACAAAGAATTTTTAAGGAAATAGGAGGCCTGGCAGATGACATGGGCACATTACCAAGCACATAGTAGATGCTTAGGAAATGGTAGGGAAGAGAAAGATGATATATTTTTGTGATACACTGAGACTAGCTATCCACCTAGGTCTCTTTCCCAGCTTCTCTGAATACTCTAGAGATCTCTACCTTGCAAATACTATGAAAATACATCATACAGAAGAAGAAAAATGGTACTACCCTGAGGAAAGACTTACTATCTTCAAATTCCAAATGGCTTCACATTTATTGTTAAATATATTAAGATTTACCAACATATCTTATCTTACCAACATATTCTTGATCAGTATGTGAGGCTTTTTGTTGTTCTATAGTTTATATGGCCTGAAACATGCAGTACTCTGAAGAGAAAATTGTAAGTCATGCTTTCCGAAATCAAGTATTTAGATTCTTGATAACATTGTATTTAATCTCATAAAAGATTAAAAAGTAAATGATAACAAACATATAAATCTTATCTATAACTACATGCATACTTCCCTCTCTTCACCTCTCAATTTGGCTAAATAACAGAATAGATCTGGCTGTTTTAACTTTCTACTGAGGAGATTTTAACATTCTTAATGAGGGAGTGAAGCACCTTGGTCTTCTTAACTATATGACACCTAAAGACTTGGGGGAAAAAAATGGTTTCTCCCTTCCCATTCTCTGGCTTAATGAAAAAACACTTTATTTATTTATTACTTTATCACATATTTGTTGAGCAAAATAATGAACAGACAAAGCAACTGCTCTATTTGATCTTACAAACCAGTAGAATAATAATGGTGGACATTCGCTGAGCATTTATCATGAGCCAGGCACTATGCTAGTCACCCTTGATGCATTTACTCAGCAAGGCAAGTCCAGACACTACGTCTAGCCAAGCAGTCATGTGAACTTGAGCAGTTCACTTAATTTCTTAAAACCTGCAAGACTAGATGAGTTCTTAAGACCTTTTAGAAGTCTAAACTTTGATGATTTTGTAAAGACTCTGGCAACTGTATTCTCAGAACATAGGATCAGCCAAGATAAGCTTCTCTCCTTATACACAGTCTTCCAATATGATGTAGATGAGCCAGTAAGAACTTTCCTAATGAAATAGAAAATTGCATCCATCAAGTGTTCATTAGGTCTATTTTGTTCCCCACTCCAACTTACTTCATTTACTTAATTCCCAGATACATCCATTTTATAGATGGAGGAGCATAATGGAATCAAAAGTCAAACAAAATACTAGAGCTCTATAATGATACATACTGTACGGTGTATTTCAGAGAAGTTAAAGTATTTCAAATGCTTTCACCACAAAAAAAAAAAATGATAAATGTTTGAGTAGATCTTCTTGCCCTGATTTGAACATTACACAATATATACATGTATTGAATTAACTCATGGTACTCCATAAATGTGCACTTTTTTAAAATCTTAAGTTAAAATACACTTTTAAAATTGTTTTAAAAACTATTAAAATCCTGAAGTTCTCCAGTAGAGGGACAGCTTCCCTAACTCCATGTTTTAGTCACCTTTTTTACTGCTGTGACTAAAAGACCCACCAGAACAATTGTAGAGGAAGAAAAGTTTGAGAACTCATGGTTTCAGAGGTCTTAGTCCATAGAAGGCTGGCTCCATTCTTTGGGGCTCAAGGTGAGGCTGAATATCAATGGCAGGAGAGTATGGCAGAGGGAAGCAGTTCACATAGTGATCAGAAAGCAGAGAGAGTCTCCACTCCACTCTCCAGATATAAAATATATACCTCATGGACACCCCTGCCATGAACCACTTCCTCCAACCACACCACACCTGCCTCCAGTTACCACTCAGTTAATCCCATTAGGGATTAATTTACTGATTAGGTTAAGGCTATAACCCAATCATTTACCCTCCAAACCTCTTGTATTGTTTCACATTGTAAGCTTTTGAGGAACACCACACATCTAAATCATAATACTCCAGTCAGCTTGCATTGTACACCAAGGGAAAAAGAGTAGATAATAATCATCATATAATCTTTAGAATCTGTAAAATACATTCTAGCAGTAACATTTTCCTCTCTATCATACATTACATATGGTCAACCATGAAAGTATAATACAGTCAGAATCCAAATAAAAACCAGGATAACAATTCAACTTCCTGTTTCTTCTTTCTATATAGATTTGATAGCTGAATGTATTTAAGATTATAACTGCAGTAAACAAATGGCTGCTATCCCCCTAGTATAGTGATATAGGAGAAAGTAGAAGGTAAATTTTCCCAAGAAGGGAGAACACAGTTTATATAGAGGAATGAGATAAAATGAGTGCAAAAATGAATGGACCTGATGGTTTTTAAAGCAAATTTCCACATTCTGATAATTGATGCACCTTCTTACTCTGAAATGCATATTTAAATTGTTCAAATTTCAAAAGATAATGTGAAACTGTTATATTTTGACTTTTGGAATTATGTTGTTACAGTGCTAAAAATAAAGATTTTATCAGCTCACGATAAAGGTTCTCATGCTGAGGTCAATGTGAAGATTAAAAAAGTCTTAAAATCTACTAAATTGAAGATTTTACGAGGAAAGCGAACATTATATCCAGAATCATGGACGAACAGAGGTTGCACTTGTCCAATCCTTAATCCTGGTGAGCATTTGACCTTTCTAACTTAAAATCTACCATGTCTCTGCTGATTTGCTGCTTATCTTACATCCTCTGAACCACAACTTAAGTAAACTCAGCAAGGGCATCTCTCCTCTTCACCATTTGAATTCTGGGGAAAGTCCAGGTGGAATTTTTGAACCAACATCAAAAAATTATTTATCTACCGTGTGCTCTGTAAAAGTAAAATATTTAAAATCCAGCGATATAATACTTTCTGTCCTAAAAGAGAAGTCTCAGATTGGTTCCAGGTGCCAGTTGCATAGAAAGCACTTTTATGAATTTATCTGCCACTAGCATGTTATCTGAAAACTAGATCCTATTACATTAGAACCTGTTGCCAAAGGAAGCTCAAATGCAAAAGTCCATCTGTGCAAATAATATTGAATTCATTTTTACTATTGCATGAGAAGCATCTGTTTCTCTTGGACAGAAAACAACTCTCAAGTTCTCACCGTGTTGTTTTCATTAAATGATCATTGTGGTTTCAAATCAGAAACAACAGGGAAATTTTTTTAAATAGAATTTTAGAGAAACTTGGAAGGGAGGGAAATTTGATTTGAACATTAAAATGTATGGCAGAGGTGGAGATGAGCAGTAAGCAAGGGAGTTCTTACCTCTACACTGTTTATGTGCACTCTTTCTTTATACACTGTCATAAGCTACTTAGTTCTCTGTCTCCCTCATTAAATCTGAGGACAGGATTTAGGTTTTTGATCATAATATCTTTAGTACCTATTATTAGTACCTATACATTGGTAATATAATACTCAGTAACTTCTAGTAAAACAAACAATAACTCAAAAACAAAGTCCTGTTTCCCTGTTTATGTCATCTGTCTTCCTGTTTATGTAGTCATCATCTGTGTTGAAACAGGTGCATAATTTATGTTCTGGATCTAATTCCTTCTCCATATATGCCAGGAACCCACAGTCATGTTCATAAGGAGTCTTTTGTGGTCTCTGATTAATAAACTTGAAAGAAACAGATAAACAGAGAACAAAAAACAGTAAAAGTATCCCCTCAATCTAAACAATCTAAGCAGTGATACAAATGCTAATTTTTCTCAATTATTAATTAATTTATCATGTCCTTTTTAGCCCTTCAGTGTTTTATCTAAATTCAAACTTTTTTAAATATTTGTTTTTTAGTGGTAGTTTATTTATTTATTTATATGTGGTGCTGAGGATTGAACCAAGGGCCTCACACATGCTAGGCAAGTGCTCTACCACTGAGCCACAACCCCAGCCCACTTCATTCAAATTTTAATAAGAAAAAGGGGGAAAGCATTTCAATCTGAGAAAAAATATATAATACCTAAGGATAAGGTGAAGTAGTGAGAATCTTAGATTTTGAATGCAGGACACAAAGAATTATTATTAAGTTCTATTTCTCAGTGATCTGTGCTGAGGGGCTCTTCTTATAAGCACTTTTCTACTATATTAGCAAAATAAAAAAATATTTAAAAAATAAAAAAAATCTGCTGGTTTTTCAGTAAGACATTGAAACAAAAGCTTTGCCGGTTCAGCCACCCTCCAGGAAGTGCACTGTACTTCCTAATCAGGTTTCTGCCAAACAGTCAAAGAATCAACTGGGTTCATCACAATTGAAAACATAAGCGCAATTATTCAAAGAATTCTTGAAAACATGTTTACTTGCTTTGAAGAAAAGACTGGAACCTGCCAAAGCAAAACCAGACACTCTTTCATTTTACTTTGTTTTTCCATTTTTACAAGTTCAATTGCTACAGCCAAAGAAAGCTGATAAGAAAACTCTGAAACCTTGCACGTCAACTTGCTCCCTTTGCTACTCTGAAAAGGAGTAATCTAATCAGATACCTCTGAAAAATCATTCCTTTTAATTTTTGTGTACCTTCACTCATCAATCATGTAGTTTAGAATACCAAGACTAGCACTAAAGTATATTTTCTTTTTCTGTGGATATAAAATAAAACTTTGTGCCTTCCAACTTGCAGCAAAATAGATGTCAAAGCATAAAGATAGAAAAATGAAATGCAAGTGCTAAAAAGAGATATAAAAGATCACATTGTGGGGCTGGGGATGTGGCTCAGGTGGTAGTGCGCTCGCCTGGCATGTGAGCGGCGCAGGTTCGATCCTCAGCACCACATACCAACAAAGATGTTGTGTCCACCGAAAACTAAAAAATAAATATTAAAAAAAAAGAAATAAAAAAAATCACATTGTTTTGCATGTTAATTTTTGGTATGGTGTTACTCTATAACTTAAAGATTTATCAGTATCATCATATTAGTTTAGTTTATATTTATACTTTAATGGTAAACTGTATTTTTTATAGTTTCAAAATAAATTCATTTAAAATACTAGACTTAGTCTTGGAGTTTTTTAAAAAAAATGTTTATTGTAATTTTTTAAAAAGAGTTTATTATTCCAGATAGATATTAGAAAATATCAAGACTATTACATTTTAACTAGTACATCAATTAAATATTGGTATTCTTTTTCATGCAGAAGCTAAGGTTACCCCTTAAAGAATGTAATTACGGTATAATCTACATGTTTTCCAGTACTATTATATCATTATTTAATAATATTGTGTCATTAAATTATTATGCCATTATTTTCTCTATGGCACTATTTTCCACCCACCCCCAACATCATTATAGCTATTTTTAAGTTTAGAATTGATTTTGTTTAATAATCTTTTAATTGTTTTATTATTATTGAAATGGTAAAATGCATGCATAGTACAGAAATTTAGGGAAAATTTCTAAACTTCACATTTCTTACCCTCCCCCAAAGATCACCTCTGTTAATATCTTAGTTCAAATCCTTCCAGATCTTTCTCTGTGTGTGTATGCTGTATTTTTAACCTAAATGAAATAGTAGAATATGCTCTATTCTATAACCTACTTTATTCAGTTAATAATCATTACCTTTAATTTCAGTGTATTTTCATATTACCTAATATGAAAAATAGGTAAGTTCTGATAAGAGATCAGACTATCATCCTATTTCCCAACTGATCCTTAAATATCCTTTGAAACTGATTTGTCCTTCCAATATGATATCTAAAGTCTCACATTATGTCTGGCTTTTCAGAACCTCAAGCCTCTTATTCAAGAATAGGTTTCTTTTTTTTTAAATGATTGGTTGAAGAAACTAGGCCATGTGTCCTATAGATTATCCAACCTTCTACATTTGCCTGGGTGGTTCCTTGTGGTGGCATTTAGCTTGTTCTTTTGTCTCTTGTCTCCTGTGATCTCTAATGAAAAGCTTGATTGATTCAAGATAAACACCTTGGTTTGCATCAATTTTAGCTGTTGTTGTCACATCATATTCGATCCTATCAGAAAGCACATAAAACTTGTGTGACCCACATGGGTGTCACTAAGCTTGACCTTGGGTTACACTGAGGACAGTCTGATCTCTCCATGGGCAGTTCCATTTTTCCACTTGAGTATCAAGCAATACTGATTGATACTGTACAAACATCCACTTTTCCATTAACCATTCTTTTAATGATTTTATCACCAATTGATGTCCCTTTATGAATCCGCACTTTCAAGTTTGATGTTTTTTAAATTGTCTAATTCTCTTCATTTATTAGCCAGCAATTCTTATTGCAAAGGCAGGATAAAAGCCGAGTTCTTTCCTTTTAATTTCCAATGTAAGGGATGGCTTTAATAGCTGCCTCAAAAGATGCCAAATTAATTTCTCTCTGGCTTTCTCTTATTTTGAGCATAATATTGGAATTAGGGATTTTCATTAATTCAGTGTGTTTCCATATGCACAATTATTATGTTTTTTGGTGCTCATATTATCACTACCTTGACAAGTTATAATTTGTTACAATCCATTCTGGAGCTTCTGAATCCTCTAAGAAAGCTCCCTACTAATCTTTGGAGGTTTCCCTGGTATTTAGTACAATGTATGTCTCATACTTACCTCATGTCTGTCTGCCTGGACTTGGAATGTGCTGTTCTCCAAGAAGCCTTGTTTTGTTTTGTTTTCAGTAGATATGTTATCAGAAACCATAGCATGCTTATTTACAGGTATTCATTACTTATAACATTTTTTCTAGGTCCTTTAAGTGAATGAATAATAAATATATAATCATAAACTTAAATTGACATTTTCGATTGAATTTTAACATGTAGTATTTTATTTAATTTTTAAAGCTTATGGCTCTTATAATGGAAAATTTTATCTTATAAATAAAATTATTTGCCCAATCTTATAATATTTTTTAAAAATTTGTTTCTAAATACCAAAACTGATTTCATTATGAGTATTTACTAGGAAGATTATCATTTTAAAATTTATATGTAGGTAATGAGACTAAACAATCATTTTTGTGTGAATTTGTTAGCCATAATTTTTAATCTGAAGTCTAAAAAGAACTTTGAATTATAAGGGCAGCTGTAGATCTATTCAAGCTTCAATATATTTTTTAGTGTATCAAAACAAATGCTCTATATTCAAAAAACATATCAACTTTATGTAGGGCATATGTGTTATTTTGTATAATCCATAACTATTTCCAATTTTTTAAATAAATGCCTGCTTCATTTTCCTAAATTCCATCTTAATATACTGGAATACTTAATATACAGAAATACTGATTTATATCAGTTTGTTAAGATCCCACAGAATCCTCACTTCTGTCCCATGGAGAGTGGTACAGTATGAAGCACAGGTTCTAGCATCAGACAGACCTAGGTTTGAGTCAAGGTACTGATGCTGCCAGTAAACAGGTTTCTTAACTTTGCTGAGCCTCAGTTTTCTCATTTGTAAACACACACACACACACACACACACACACACACATATTCTCCACAGGTTGTTTTCAAGATTAAAAGAGATAATCCATGTAAAGCACTTAGCACAGAATAAATATTTGTTAAATGGGAGCCACTATTGTCTATTACTTCCTATTTCAACCATGCATATGCAAAACCACAAATAAATGAAATTAATGAAGTCACCTTTCCCCCTTCAATAAAGTCTAACACTGTATCATTCTTAATTTTGTTATTTTAGGTTTGGAGTACCTTGTAGCTGGGCATGAGGATGTAAGAACGGGCAAATTAGTGGTGAATATGAAAAGTTTTGTCCAGCACTGGAAACCATCTCTTGGAAGAAAAGTTATGGATATTTTAAAAAAGGAGTGCAAGTAACAATAAAGGTGTACAGCACACAATGGCACTTATCTATGTACAAAACACAAACTTAATGAAAAAGAAACCTCAAAAACAAAACTGGAAAATTTTTAAAGTGCCAAAATGTAGAGAAATGTTCAAATATGTGGGCATTGTCTAATCTATGTGTTCTGGGCCCATGTTTAAATAGAGTTTTGTTTCGTAAAGAGGAATGAAATCCCCTATGCTGGTTTCTATTTTCTATGTACTGATTCTGAAAGTCTGATTCTCAAGGATGTTTCAATAGCAGCATGATATTCAGCAGTAACCCATGAAGGGCAGGACTTCTAATAGGGACTCCCCCAACTTCAGGTGTGTTACCTACAAGTGATGCTACTTAAAGTAATTCATGAGATTTTAAGGGATCCCCACCTGCACTTACTATAAGGAAAGGTATTTCTTTAAAAAGAGCCTTCCCTTGTATGAAGTGTATGAACTTAGGTCTGTGGGATGCCAAATGGAACCTCTCCACATGTATATAGTATTTCCTTGTATAAAGCACTTTACCAACTACCACTTGCATTGTGAAAATTTGGAGACTGGTGTTGACAGGAAGAAAAGTAAAGGGCTTGTTTTTTAAAAAAAAAAAAAAATCTGCTGAAACAGAAGCACTGCCACTACACGTGGAAGAAGTGACCTATATAATGAAAATGTGCTATTTAACTCCAAACACTTGGAGAATCTATGTGAGGATACAACCTGGAAGGAGTACACATTTGCATGAAGTCTCAACTTTGGGCTAGAGGTTAGATTCCAAGATGCTGGCCATGGTGAAACTTTTTAAAAAACTAAACAAAAAGACTTTAAAATAAAAGGAAGAAATCATTAAGTGTAGAAGTATGTTTTCATAAAGGGGAAATGGACTTTTTACATTTTAAAAGCCTCATTTATTTGCAATGCACTTGTATACACTTCAAAAATTATTATAGACACTGAGTTTGTTATATTTTTGTGTTTAGTATTTAAGCCTGAACATGAAACAGTTCTACTCCTTGTCTTTATTAACAGTGTAGAGTCATCATATTTACACATTTTTAAACACAATGTATGTGATAGTTCACCAAATTACAGTTTTTCATTAGTTTTCATCTTTTACCCCTGCATAACACTATCCATACAGTTTCTTCTGTACTTGAATATACAAAACATGAACCACAGTGCCATAAGATTAAATTCACATACAGAACATATTGTTTTCCTGAGGTCCTGTGGACTTGCAAAAGATATATATATATTGCTTTGTTAATTTGTTTTTATATTTCATATATGTAATAAAGGAATATGATCTCCCAATTTTTTGGTCTCATTTCCTTATCAACTCTTTCAATGATGCTAAAGATTAACTTCTCTTACCGCAGGAACTTATATTTAATTCCTTAAATTAAAAAAAAATAATAAATTAAGCCAGGTGCAGTGGCACATGCCTGTAATCCCAGCCAAATGGGAGACTGAGACAAGTTCAGGAGGATCACAAGTTCAAGGCCAGCCTCAACAATTTAGCAAGACCCTAAGCAACTTAGTAAGACCCTGTCTCAAAATAAAAAAATAAAAAGGGCTTGGGTAAAGTGCCCCTGGGAACAAAACAGAAAGGAAAGAAGGAAGGGAGGGAGGGAGGGAGGGAGGGAGGGGCGAGCAAAACAAAGGGGCCCAGTATTTCTACTCTGTTATTCTGAGGTTTTGGAACACAGTAGAAGCTAATTTAGGTAAAGTTTAGTTTTTGTAGTCCTTGGACATGAATTTAAAAAAAAAAATAAGGTACATTGTAATTTTTATATTATATTTATTTTGACTAATTTTTTAAAGTAATATAAGTTCATTGTTTAAAATACAGAAAAAGCATATTTGAAAAATACTTATATTGCAACCATCCTCCATTAATTGTTGTATTTTAGTGTTCATATGTGAACTGTTTTTTAAGCATATATGTACCTTTTATATAATTGAAATCATATTGTCCATACTCCTATGAAATCTTTTTTTCACTATAGCATGACTGTCAACTTCTTGTGTAAATGGGATATTATACAGTTGGGTTATAATTTAGAAATAACTTATAAAACTTGTTTGTAAGTATATCATATCAAGAGATATATTTTAAATGCATCAGATATAAATATTTTTCATTTTACTTTATTTGATATAGTATTTCCCTTTAAAAGGAAGAGTAGAAATAATGGCTATTATTTTTAAATATTGTTTTTAGTTATAGATGAACACAATACCTTTACTTTATTTTTATGTGGTGCTAAAGATCTAACCCAGTGGACCTCACACATGCAAGGCAAGCACTCTACCACTGAGCTACAATCCCAGCCTTAATAATGGCTTTTCTAAGAGTAGAAAGATGTCCATAAGACACAAAGTAGAACTATTTCAGAACAATACTTAACTTCCAAACAAAAATCACATTTATTTTATATACGGTGCTTTAGAAATTCTGAAAGATAAATTATAGCAATATTTGTCACTATAAAAAGAAAAAGTAAGGCGATTTTCCCTTTTTTTATTTTATATATATCTGTTCCTAAAATGACTTCCTTTCACTTATTGTGTACTAATTTTATAATTTATTCTTTCAACAAAATTTAATCAATTTTTTTTAAGTATATTCAAATAAAATCACAACTAAAAGTTTAATTTAGTCTCATTTACCAAATGTTATAATTTGACTCTTAAAAGTCCCCCAAAGGCCCATGTGCTGATAGCTTGGTTGCCAGCCTCTGGCACTGTTGGGACATGGTAGAACCTTTAGGGGGTGAGGCCTAGTGGCAGGAAGTTAGGTCACTGAGGTTGTGATATTGGGACCCTAGCCCCTTCCTGTCTCAATCTCTGCATTCCAGACCCCACGAGGTGAGCAGCTCTGCACTACAGCTGATGTTCTACCTCACCACAGGCTCACATGTAACATAGCCAAAACACCAAAAACCAAAACCTTTGAAACCAGAAGCCAGAACAAATCTTTCCTCCTTTGTTTATCTCAGTTATTTGTCACAGCAATGGAAAGCTGACTACAACAGTCCTGTGACTAGAATCTTCTTTTTCTTTTAATTTAAGCACCTTTATTCATCATTGCCAAACTTCAGAAGCAACCAAAATGTCCCTGAGAAAGTGGATGGATACAAAAACTGATACAGCCAGGTCACAGATCATTATTTAGAGTGAAAGAAATTAACTATCAAACCATGAAGTACATGGAAGATACGTAAATACACATTACTGAGTGGAAGAATCCAATCTGAATAGGTTGATTACTGTATGATTCTAGCTCTGTGATAGGATGGAAAAGGCAAAGCTATGGACATAGTAGAAAGATCAACGTCTTCTTTCTTAAGAGTTGCTCCTTCAAGTACCTTTTCTGCAACATGTAAAAAAAAATCACTATTACAATAATTTGTTAATGTCTCAATTCTAAAAATCACTTGCAGCCTTTACACTAAAGTTTGAAGCTTTCCCTGAGCATCCTTTAACTTCCAAACTGGAAAAGGGGAGTGGGGGAAGAAACCAAGTGTTTCCCATTTGTAAAAAAAAAAAAAAAAAAAAAAAAAATCAGACTGCCACACTTCTGTATGTACTTTCTCCTCCTTAGTATCTTTCAAAATAACCACCTCAGTGCCAAGGCAACAAAGTCAAATAAATTTGCATCTATGGCTTCATAGGAACCCAAACGCTTCCTTCAAGAGCTGCTGGGAAAGTCTCTGGCCCTGGAGCTTTACTCCCTGTACCACTGGGCTTTATTAGTCAGCAGATTAGTTGCATAATCTCCACATACCTATCTGCACGATGTGCCTGAGGTCAACAGTCTGTGCCCTGTTCTTACATCATTCTCCCTGTAGAGGAATGTTACTAATATTTAACATTTGATGCAATGGAAATTCTCAATAATAGGATAATCTTTTAATAGTATCCACTGAATGAGGTCAAATCTGTGGGGATGTGACCACAAGTTAAAAAGCAGTGTCCATCTGGTTGTATTAAACAGAGTGCAAGGCCCATTATGGGTAAACATAGTTCTTTGGGACACTGTAGGTTCCTGCAAAACAAATCTTTTTCTAAGTGATCAGAGTCTCAGTGACTCTGCAGGGAGGGAAAAGGGGCCTTGACAATATCTTGTGCTGGCTGTCCCTTTGCCAATCCCCTGGAATGCCTGAAAACAAGAAGGGTGAGGACCACTTGGCTGCTGAGTTTTGTCAGAGGCCTCGGAACTGAATTGCTTTTGTGTTCATTGTTTCTATGATAAGCAGTCCCCTAACCTAACCTTATCAAAGAGCCAAAGTTAACTCACAACTTATTTCCCACAGTTTGGAAGGAAAATATTTATGAACAACATCAAATTTTGCAAGGGAGCTTGGTATGATAAAAATGGAATAGAAGCAAAGGGGTGTGCCTGGCATGACTGATGGTTTGTTTTTCAGTCATTCTCTCCAAGAGTGATTTGCCTGAAAATACTTTTTCAAACATGATGTCCTGGTCCCTATGTCCCTACACTTTCACCAATGGAATTTAAACATTTATCTACTTTTTTAACATTAGTGATTCCATTTGAAACCTGAAACTTTTTAAATGACAATTTCTCAGATTTATAATTAGTCCATTCACATAAGCTGAATAACTAAAAATGCAGGATGTTAGTCATGGGGGTAAAAGAATACACTGGGGGCCTGCATTCTATTTTTCCATTCTGTGACTACATAATTTCCTACTATCTTTCTCACCATTATATTGCCATGAGAATAATCTGTTTGCCATAATTTACATTAAGATGAAATGGTAAGAGTCTCTTTTTTTACCTTTGCTCTTTTCCTCTTGATCTGGCTTTCTAAGGTCCATTTGGGCAGAAAATCTGCTTTTGCATTTATCAATAACAATCCTGTACAAGTATGGTGAAATTCAACAGCATTTCATATTTAGTTCTGACTTGTGCTGTGCAGAGAAATTCTGCTTGCAAGATCAATAAGAAGGAACTGCACCAGAAAGAGAGACAGGAAAAAGGAAAATCGGAGAATGTAAGCACTTTTTTAATTGGGGGGGGGGGCGGAGAAGCAGAAACAAAGGATAAAAACATAGAGAATAAAAGAAAGCAATAGCTGAAACCAGAACCAGGTGGTTCATTCTAGAAAGAATATGAAAGCATTTCAAAGTAGAATATATTCAGGGCTGGGGATATGGCTCAGTGGTAGAGTGTAGCCTAGCATACACAAGGCCCAGGGTTTAATCCCCAGCACTACAACAAATAAATAAATAAATAACACCAAGGTGAGTTTCAAGAGTTGAAAAAAAAAAAAAGAGAGACCTCAAAGTAGACTATGTTCAGTCAACTAAGTCCTCTTTTGCTAGACACAATGATTTATGAGACATTTCTGAATATTTATTACAAACTTTTTCATCTAATTCTCTTATTGTTAGACTTGTTTGAAGAGGCAGAAATATTATACAAGATAAAATAATACAAAAATCTTAGGTAACAGTAATTGGGAAATTAGGAAGATAATTTGTTTTACTGTCTACTGAAATAGAAATTTTAATTTATCTTTTACCTAGACATCAAAATACTGAATATCAGTAAGTATCGCCTAAAAGTCTTTTTCAATACTCCCGCTCATCATAGTAATGGTTATCTCTTTTGCCCTCATTCCATGCCAGGTGCTATGCTAAACTTTACAGCCCTCAAATAATAGCACTGTAGAGTCAGGGCCAGGAGGGTCAACGAACTTGCCAAAGGTCACAGAACAAGTCGGCAGCAAAATAAGGCTTTGAGCATTGATTTACCTGCCTATAGAAATTTACACATTTTTACCTTTCTGTTCCGCTGAAGCCTTTAAATCAATGATTCTCAACTAGTATGCATAAAAATCAGCAGGGATGGCTTTTTAATGCAATGTCCCAGGTCCCTCCTCAGAGCATCGTTTCTGAGTATTTGGAAGGGGACCAGAATTTTAATAAGCACCAATGGCAACTCAAATACTGGTGGCACATAGACAAGACTTTGAGAAACCCAGACACACTTATAGAATAGTACCAACAAAGTCACAGAATTATTCATTAATTCTGTCTGCAAATGTATTTCCCTCTGGTCCTAAATCTGCTTGACCTTCATCACAATTGTTGTTTTATGAATAACAGAATCATAGTCCTGTTATAAAACTAAGAACTAAGTTACTCAAGAATTAAAACTGTGGAAAAGGGAAATAGCGAGGATGTCCCTCCAGCAACTATGCTCCCTAACTTCCTAACCTAGCATTCGACAGAACCATGAAACACATAAATTTGTCTTTGATATCTTAGTTCTTCAGTCCACTTCAGGCAATCTTCTCCCTCTTGCTCTTCAACTTCATACTGCTCAGACTCCCACGAAGATGCCAGACAAAATCCTAAACTATTGGGCTGGGGATATAGCTCAGTTGGTAGAGTGCTCTCCTCGCATGCACAAGGCCCTCGGTTCAATCCCCAGCACACACACACACACAAATCCTAAACTATCAGTTTTCCCTCCAGCCTCAAGCAGACCTCTAAGCTATCAAGATGCTACTCCTGACTAAGAGGTTGATTTTATAAAATAAATTCAATTTTTCTAATGAGATACTTTCCCATTTTCCCTGTAACATATACATGGACCCCAAGAAACCATGCATGTCTGCAGAAGGCTTTTAATGAGCTGTTTCAATCACGGGAATTCCAGTCACCAGTGGCAGGACAGAGGAGGAGATATTTTTGGTCAGATGTGCCTTTCAATGCCTCATAAATCAGACTGCCTGGACCGTTTCCTAATTTCCCTTTCAGCAGTGCCAGTCCTGCTCGCACACTCAATTGTACCCCTTAAGAGGCTTAGGAAGGAGAAAGGTGAACAAGAAGTGACACTGGGAAAGGACTGCACGGCAATTGCCTAACTTGCCCTCTCCCAAAAGGGTGGGTTCAAGTCACAAACAAATAATCATATCCATGCCAACTCTGTGCTTTCCTCTCTCACTCTTATAACTGAGAAATTAAATACAGGATAACATTTTCTTTGACAGGTATCAAATCAAGGAAATGTACACAACTTGTATCACAGCAAACAGAATTCCTTAACATCAGAAGCAGTCCGGTCACACACAGAAGCTCTCCAGCCTCTTACGCACAGAGCCTTGCCCGGCAGTGACCTTCAGAGACCAACAGAGCTTTTGATAACAACTGAAAATACAAAACTGGATATTTTTATCTGCATGTTCTTTGCCTCTGACAAATGTTGTACTAAACCCTTTGAAGCAAAAATACTGAGAATACATTATTTTAAAACAGCATTTACAAGTACACTTAATTTAGAACTCTCAAATTTATACAGGTTTACCAAATGCCTCTGAAAGAAAACTAAGTTTAGGAAAGTTCCCCAACTTTTTTCTTGACATGGGTATTATCCTAGTAGGATTAAGTAAGGGCTATTTTAGAGTACGCTTAAAGCTTCATATTGGCCACAGTTGATTTTTCAGGATTCAATATCTTTATGAAATATGTTTCCTTTTTTTAAACAGAAAATAGCACATGTGTAAGAACAAAACAATACACACCCTGCAACGTGAAGAGTGATTTAGAATTTAATCTTTTGGCAATAAATTCTTGAGCTTCCTAATTCTGCCACTGAACAGGTAGCCCATTATATCAATTCCTTACTGAAGCAATGGGATTTAGGGAAGGGTGGGAAAAAGAGCAGCATTTTCAGAGTTACAAACACCATTGCATCCATGATCTTGATTAATCCTCAGAACAACCTTTTTTCTTTTCTTTTTTTTTTATAGTACTAAGGGACTGAACCCAGGGCCTTACAAATGCTAGACAAGTGCTCTACTGCTGAGCTACATCCCCATCTGTTTTTTATTTTGAGATAGGATCTTATTGCACAGGCTGACCTAAAAATTGTGATCCTCCTGCCTCCACCTCCAGATAATATGAAAGTTGGGATTACATGCATGTGCCACCATGCCCCGTCAAGTGGTAGGCACAATTCTAGATTCTGAGGACATAGCAATGAACATAAAATCCCTGCCCTCACAAAGCTAATGTTCTAGGGGAAAGTGGGGCTTCAAAAGATGACTGAATAATCCTTGTTCTCTCTCCACATTGTAGGACATATTTATCAAGCACCTGACACCTGAAATGATTTAGAAGGAATATTTTATTTCTACACTAAAGAGTAAATTCAATACAATAGACCCCATCATCTTGATGATGCTGAATAAAGTGCTCCCTCCCTCCTCCAGATGGTTTGAAAGCAATAACTAAATTCTCCAGAATAGAAAGCTGTTATAATTGGATAATGGTCACAAAGCAGAAGTTTCTGAGTTATGCTTAATGCCTGGAGGGAAGCAGTGGAATTCTTCCTCCCACCGCCCATTACCAAGCTGACAAGGTCCTGCTCTGTGCCCTGCCCATGAATTTTCCTGTTGGCTTTAAAGATTTATAACAGCTCTGATTGACACCCCTGTGTGTGAAAGTCAGGGTTCCCCCAAGCCATGGAGCACTGGCTGGCTTTGCTCCCCACAAACCCGCTTGGGGCTCTTCTATTTCTATCACAGACACTCAGGACGATTCACTTGCTTCTGTGAGAAACAACAGTGACCATAATAGAAAAGAAATTCTAGGCATTCTTTCAAGCCATTGGGAAGTTCCAGCACATTCCAGCTGCAAAAGAATTCAAGTCCCTACACTCATGTTAAAACTCCAGCACCATCCATGTGTGCTTTGTACATTTACTAGATCAAAGCCTAGTAACTAATTCTATAAATTCTCTCCCTGCCTTATTTATCATAAAGTGTAAGCTGATTCTTTAGGGAGGTCAACCTGGAAGTGGGTGAATTATCCTCAGGTTTTGAGCCATGACAGAATACAGAGGCTTGAAGATTCTCAACACTGCTATTCCAGAGCACCAAGTCAATCATATGTGGTTTGGAAAATTCTGCAGGGTATTTTATTACTTAGGTTTCAAATACCACATCCTTGACTACATAGGGCTATTGTAAAGGGAAGTCCTCATCCTGTCAGAGTCCAGAAAGCCAAATGTTCTTGTGTCTTTTTCTAGGCCCAAAGGCATCCTCCAAATCACCCCTGTTTAAATCACTCCTGAAAATACATATTTACCTGTGATTCTATTTAAGACTTACCTCTTACTTACCTCCTAATTCTTCTTTGTCTATTTCTTCCTTTATAAAGGATGGGAGATATATGAATGGATAAGGAAACTGTGGTACATATATATATACAATGGAATATTACTTGGCCTTAAAGAAGAATGAAATTATGACATTTATAGGTAAATGGATAGAGTTGGAAAATATCATGCTAAGTGAAGTACGCCAATCCCCAAAAACCAAAAGCCACATGTTTTCTCTGATAAGTGGATGTTGATCCAGAATGGGGTGGGAGAAGGGAAAATGGAGGAACGGTGGATTGAGCAGAGGGGAGGGAGAGGAGAGGAAGGGGTAAGGAGGAAAGATAGTAGAATGAGACGGACATTATTACCCCTATGTATGGGTATGATTGCACAAATGGTGTGATTCTACATTATGTACAACCAGATAAATGAAAAGTTGTGCTCTATTTGTGTAAAATATAAAATTAAATTAATAAAATTTAAAAAAATAATAATAAAGAAAGGGAGAAGAATGAAAGCAAAACTGAAAGAAGTTGTTCCAGTTTTTCTTGAGGCAAAGAAAAAAACAAGACCCATCATGAAGACATATCCCTGAGCAGTTTCAATGGTATAAAATCAGGCTACTGTTGCGAGAGTCAGAGTTGAAAATGGAGCTTGATAATGTGGCAGCAACAATTATCGAGCTCTACAGAGAACCATTTCTTTCCTGCGCCACAGATGCAGCACTTATTTCCCTCCATATAGAATGTGTGTGTCCTCATTCCAATGATTTGAAATAAAGAAGGTAGAAGAGGAAGGAAGACAAATACAATTCAAACACTTGCCAGTGGAGATCTGGCTGGGGAGAAACTACCAACAAGCAACAATCTGTCACTCATGGAGAGGTGCTGTTCAGTGAACTACAGACCACGCTGACGAAACCCTGAATGAGAAGGTAATTTGAACTGGGTTTGTCACCAACTTCTCAGCTTTTGAATTCTAAGCAGAGAGAATCCAATTCTATACTGTGTATAACATCCGGAAAACTCAGACAGCCGGACCCCTGAAGCCCAAATACTGTCTTCCCTGAGGTCAGCTTCACTCATGTTATCTTCACAATAATGAATGCAAACTCTAAAGCAGGTGCTATTATTATTCTTGTTTTACACACCAGGAAAAGGAAGCTCAGGTAAGGCAGCCATCGTAAAACAGATAATAAGCAACAAAGAGCAAGTACAAGCCCACAGCAGGATCCCAGAGCCTATGTTCTGAGTCATTATCCAAAGCACTTCTTCCTTCACCCCATCTTTGTCAGTCTATGGAGACATCCAGAGTTTCTGGTTCCCTTTGAATCTCTCTATTCCTTCCATTCCTCTGTATTATTTCCTGGAATGATTGATGCAGGAACTGAGACCTGAGATAAGGAACCCAGTAAATCTCCCTACAGTGAGTCACCATTATCAATAGAAGCTTCATCATCTCCATTCTCAACTAGTAAGGCTGAGAAACATGAAGAGCTTTTCAATCTTAAAAAAAAAAAAAAAAAAAAGTTGGGCTGGGGGTACAGCTCAGTGGTGGACCACTTAACCTAGAATGCATGAGTCCCTGAGTTCAATCCTGGCACCACAAAACAACAACAAAAGCAAAACAAAAATAGAAACACAGAGTAGAAAATGCTGTCATCATTGTCCCACCTGGTAATAGACCCTATAGAACCGGTTTGGGTGGAACTCTGCCTGAAAAGAAAACCAAGCATTTTGGATAGCGATAACAGTAGGTAAACATTTTTAATTATGTATCTGTTTTCATCCATAGTCTATGCTCTTCCATTAGATTGAATAAGCTCTTTGAGGTCAGGAATCCCACTCTCTTTGTTCACATTGTATCTTGAAGCATATCATGGTGCTTGGTATATAATAGATACTCAAAAAATATTTGTCCAGTGAATAAATAGATAAACTTCTCAGATTAGAACGGCATACCCAACTATTCCCTTTGCTTTATTTATTCAGTCATTTAATGAACATTTATTGAACAGCTGCAAGAAAAAAAAATAGCACAGTAGAGTGGTTAAGTACAAAGAATCTAGATCCAGATTTCCTGGGTTCAAATAACTGTTGTGTCACTTACCTACTATGTGACTCTGAGCTGGTCACCTAACCTTTCTGTACTTTAGTGTTCTGGTCTCTTAAGTCTTTCATACCACTGAAGATTGGGAATGTTCGAGTGCTCATAGCAAACCAACAGATCATCTGTTTATTTATGACTCCCAAATATAGACCCTTAGCCTCTGACCTTGCTTCTTTTCTGCTCTGGACTTGTATATCCAGCTGACTACTTGGCATCTCCTTTCTTAATGTCAAACAGGCATTTTTTTAAAAATCCAAGATGGAGCTCTTTATTTTCATTCCTTAATCTGCTTTCCCATCTAAGTAAATTACACAATCATCCTACCCACTGTGAAAGCCAAAAAAATAGGAATCGTTCTTGATTCCCCTTCGTCTTCCACATTTAATCTACTAGCAAGCCCATGGGTTTTTCTACAGAGTACTGTATATAAACACAACCGCTTTTCTGTCTTGAGCTACACACCATTTCTTATTTGAAACTCTTCAATAATCTTTTCATTGATCTTTTATTTTTGTCCTTTTTTTTTTCCTGACAATTCTCCACTTATCAGCTAGAGGAGTCTTTTTAAAGAGATTTAAAAAAGATTCAATTACTGTACATCATTACATAGAATAAAATCCAAATTCCTACAGTCCTCATGTTCTGACCCCCATGGCCTCACTGGTCTTCTTGTGGTGTATGCTTCCAACACTCCCAACTTGCTCTGATTTGGAGGACATTCCACTTGCTCTTCCCTTTGATGAGAATGCTTTTTCCCATCTGTTTAGGTGGCTGCTGCCTCTCACTGCAGTTACCAGCTTAGCTACTTCCTCTTCAGAGAGGCCTTCCATGGCTACTTGATTTTAGGTAGCTTCCATTTCCATGGTCCTATTTGCTAAGTAGAGCACATTCTGTGCAATGCTGCTGGTGCCCTTCAGTGGAGGCCTGGTTCCTCCAGCTGCTGGACAGCTGTTGGCAGAGTCTTCAGCTTTCAGCCTCTTTAGCAAATGCTTCAGCCACAGACAGTTGACTTACCCAAAGCTAGGCCCTTCCTAGGGCGACCCATGTCCCGTCCCATCTCTGTTCAATGTAGCGTGACTCTGAAGGGAGAAGGCACTTCCGCATTGTGTGTGGAGTTGGCTCGGGATATTGTTGGGCCTGTTTTGTAGCTCTGCTTCTTTCTCTGCCTGCTACCCATTCCTTCTCCTCCCTTTCCACAGATGTGAATCCCCAAAACACTCTTTAATAAACATTTGTTTGTAGGTACAGCACTTGTGACGTACGAGGCACGATGATATGCTTCTGGATATAATGTGAACAAAGAAAGTGGGATCCCTGGCCTCAAAGAGCTTGTTCAGTCTAATGGAAGAGAATAAACTATATATGAAAACAAATACATAATTAAAAATTATTTACCATTATTATTGCTATCCAAAATGTTTGGTTTCCTTTTGAGGCAATCAGCGTTCCACCCAAAGCTGTTCTACAGGGTCTGCTATCAGGTCATGGGTCCATGATGACAGCATTTTCTACAATCTGTGTTTCTGTTTTTGTTTTTGTTTTGCTTTTGTTGTTGTTTTGTGGTGCTGGACCTCATGCATGCTATGCAAATACTCCACCACCTAAGCAACATCCCCGGTTTGGGTTTTTTTGTTTGTCGTTTTTTTCTTTTCTTTCTTTCTTAAGATTGAAGAGCCTAGTTTGAACCTCAGCCAATTTTAATGTGAGCAAAAAGGTCAGTTACCCTGGTTCTGCTGGTTAGACCTCCTGCCCAAATCTTAAGATTTCAAGAGAGTCCTGAGTTCTCTCAGACTAAGTTTCAGATACTAGCAGCCTTTGACAGCTTTCTCTCCCCTTCCTCCTTGCCTGGCTGCCTTTAGATGATTATAATAACTTTCTAATCAGAATCTGGATCCTTAGTCTCTGCCTCACCTTCCATCTCAGGCCCATTCATTTAGGAGAATTAGAGTATTTTTCTTTCCTTTTGTTACCATGTAGGTAAACACCTCCACTAATGGACTACAGAGACTTAGATGAGAATCACAGCCTGGCCTGCTACACCAGGTTCACAGACCCAGGCTGTTCCTCAGATGTACCCCCAAAGTCTCTGCTCCTTTCCTTCCCATCCCTATCCCTGACAGTTCTTCCAGACAACTCATAGTACACAAAACATTCACATCATAGCCCTTGACACATTGGTGTTGGCTTTATTCTTCCTTCTTTAGTCTTCCCCTCTGGCATGGCATCTGGGGGCTTTTCCACCTTGTCAAATGCTGGTCCTATCTAATGTCTCATGTCTCACTTGGCCCCTTTGGCACCTCTTAGCAGGGGACTGAGATGGAAAGGGGTTGCGAACAATCAATGACCCTGAAAAGTATCCACTGTGTTCACTATGTGGTTCAATCTGCACCATTTTCAAAAAGCCTAAAAGGAAAATATACCACCAGATGTCTCACATAGCAAAACATTGTTAATAGTATTACATAGTAATTTGGCTCAGAAAAATTGTTCCTACATTCTCACGCCTGGGCGTCCAACAGATCTACAGAAAGAGGAACAGGTGGTGTTTCTAGAACACAATGATTATTTGAAGTAAGCTACAGTTAAAATTGTGCTAGGATTTTCCTTGTTGATCTTATAGGACCATGATACTTTTCCATAACGTGTACATCTTTGGTTGCTATGCATGGTATTTTCCTGTTGTCTGCCAGCCAAATATTCTTTAGCTGACTGGTCTTAGTGGGAAATGGAGAAAATCATAAAACTGCAGATTAGGAAGTAATGACATCAGTGTTCAAATCACAAGAAAATAACGTAGAAACAAATAATTCTGCTTCAATACTGATTTACACTGTTAACAAAGGATTGGATTTGGCAATATGAGAAGCTGCCATCTCTTCTAGGTTACTGCCATTTAGTAAAAATTTGTTTCCCTGAACTCAACCAGATGTCTTTTGCCAGGGAAATCTTTTCACTGGAAGTCTTCTGCAAAGGGACACAAGGACTCTCAGATTCCACCATTCTCAGTTCAAGTTGCACTCTTTGGCACAGAATTTTTTGTGTGTGATTTTGCCTCTGAGAATAAGGGTGTTAGTGTTATCACCTGATGACAGAGCCCCTTGGAGCTACCTTGTTCTCACATTATCTAAGGCATCTTCAGAAACAGCTTTAATCTGGTCTCTGCTCTCGGATCATTTTGTTTTTAGCTTTATTTCAGAATGTGATAACCAGGCCTGATTACTGCTGCCCAACAGAGACTAGAGTCACCATGCTGCTGCCTTCAGACTCAGTTGCCAACTTCCTAGATTGATTTCTTAGGGTTACTCTGCAATACCTTTGCCAAAGCATGTCTCCACTTGCTGGCACAGATTACTTCTTGTAGCTCTTTCCAAAAAAGTATTTTTTAAATTAAACTTGTGTAAGGTCCTACAAAAATTATAGCAGGAAAACAAGACAAAGGAGCATTTATAGTCATATTACAAGCTGCCACTTAGACTCTGTCCTTTGGGTCTCTGAGGTAGACATGGGCCCATTGACCATCTTTCTTGAGTGTGTTCTTGGCCTTTCTTCCATCACTCCTATCCCTACTGTCACCTCCAGATGAAATGAGAATGCATGAGCAGAGCTAGTCTATTTTCTCTTAGTTCTCCCAAAGTAGACCTAAAATATGCTGAGGTACACTTTTAAAGAAATGGAGTCCATGACTAGAGACTACATAAGAGTTAAGTCACTTGGAATATTTATTGAGCACCTTCTTTATGCCCAATACCAAAGCATTCCTGGCATTTGGCTATTATCACTAGTCCCAACAGGTATTCCTGAGACGGCGATTACATCACCTGCTTTTCACAGCCCTCACTGCCCTCCAGTAGTGATGGTGCAACATTGGGTAACTGTGGACTGTCAAATGGAGCAAGCCTGGGCCACAAAGAACCCAAAGCAGACGCCATATAGCTGACTACTCCATCCCTCCTCTGTTCTCCAAAAAGAACACAGTAAACAGTGCCTTTACTGTATGGTCATTATCTTGTACTTTCCTTCATTACCTCATGTCTGCTACTTTGACTGTAAACACAGACCAAATGCCAAGAAAGAGAGTAAAGTCACCAGGAAACCCAACTTCCGGTGCCAAAATTACCTTTGTGCTTTTAGACTGCTGCTACATTTGTTTAAAGATGGAAGGGAAAACATGGCACACAGCTCAGTGCTCATGTGTTTCCTGCTCTGTTAGGTATTAAGCCTCAGAAACCAGGGCCAGCTCTCTCCCTTAATCACAGCCAGCAAACTAGAACACTAACCTCCAGCTTCATGCCTAATGAGTGTGCACCTCCTCTCCTTTCCTCTCCTTTTCTTACCAAGACCCAATGAATTAAACACCACTATATAATAATCAAGAAGTATATATTGTGGATATTTCTTTATGGTTCTACTCACAGGGAGAAAAAGGAAAACAATGCTATCTGAACCTGCATATAACTTGTAGAACAAAAAGATCCCGTCAAATAATCCTCCCTTAATAAATTCCCTTTGCCATTGTAAACTAAGGTATGACCTTCAAGCATTAATACCCAGACAATACAACATTTGTGTGTTATTTAATTAGCTTATTACTTTTGTTAATGTACATTCCTGTGGTTATACTACTTTCCACTCAACCTAAGAAAAGTACTACATGGGATTTAAAAATAAAAAATCTTTTAACCAATGAGTCCATGTTTTTGGACCATTAAAAAAAATTTTAATCTCCTAGCCAAGATCTCTTAATGTTTTGAGGTTATCGCATAACAATGGCTAATTTATTAAGTCCTAGAAAATTATAACAACACTAAGTCTTTGTGCAAATTTTTGGCATATGGGAGATTTGGGGTTTAAAAAAATATGAAAGATCCAGCAGAGACGCTGTCATTTTTATACTATCTAATCCTCATTATGAAGTGATTTTTATCAAATTGGGAAGTGATCATCTGACAGCATAAACCACACTGGAAAAGCTAATTCAATAAATCAGAAGGGTTACTCCATGTCATCTACATGCTCAAACAAGAATGAAAGAGAACATTGGCTTTAATAATCCTTCATTTCCAGCCAAAGACCTTTCAGAGCTCTTGGCTGCCTGATCAGATATCTGGGGTTGTAAAAGCAAAGCACTCTTACAGAGTTGAGGAGGAAACTTCCGATTGACCATAAAAAGGAGATTTGAACTGAATAACTTGCTCAGTATTCTACATAATTATCTAATAATCATGTAATTATCTAATAGCTATTATCTTCATTTTACATATGATGAAACCAAGACTAAAAAGATTTAAGAAACTTGCTCACAGTCAGGTAACTCATTAATGATGGATCTAAAATGCAAACCTTTCCACGGTGTTCCCATTATGAACAGGATGTCAGAGGGTGTTGCTGATCTTTACCAATGATTTTGTTCTAGTCCCATAGGTTGCCTGGTCTGGGTATGATGTACATAACCAGTGACCCAGGTCACTATGCTGATGAGGTCATGTTATTTGGTGATACAACAAATTTTATGGAGCAACTACATGAGGCAGGTCTTATCATTCCAGGTGCCAGAGACACAGCAGTGAGTAACAGACAAAGCCCTTGTCCTCATTGAGTTTACAATGAGAAGAAACAGATAAACAAGTAAGTGCCTAATGATGAAGGGTAATTTATGAAGAAAAATAAAGAGAGGTAAGGAGGAAAAGAGAAAACTGTGGGAGTGTCATTACAGTCAGTCTGACACTTCTCTCTAGTAAGAAGGCATGGAGGTGAAGGCTTGAGGAAAGGAGGGTAGGGAGAAGAAAGGGAACAGAGGGGAGGTCAAGTGATGAGCATAAGCAGGATGCTCTCTACAGTTAAGGAAAAGCACTGAAGAAGCAGGCACAGCAGAGCAGGCAAAGGGAGAAGTTGGAGAAATGAGGTGGTGGGGGCCTGGTAGGTGACCATGAAAAACCTTGCAGATTGAGTAAACATTTTGGATTTGATTTTATGTGTGATCAGAAGTCTTTGGAAGAGACTCAGGAGAGGAGTGACATACTCTGATTTACATTTTAAGAGAATCACTCTCAATTAGCCAGTTACTTGGCTGCCTGCCACTAGATATAAGGCCTCAGATACAAATAGAATGAGAAGTAAGAACTGTAGTACAAAGAAAATGGGTTATTTTTTAAATAATATAGGCAAAACTTAGATTGGGTAATATTTCTTCTCCTTACTAGGAAAATGACAAAAACAAATTAACAGTGAAAAAAACAAAGGATGTGCTCTTTTTCTCTCAAAGAAAAAGGAAAAAAACTTTGTGAAAGTTTTGGCCATACACAAAATTAAAGCAAGTAATGTAATAAATCTCAGTTTGATGTACAAAGTTTCAACTCAATCTTTATTCAATCTATTGTTTTTGGAATATTTTAAAGCAAACATCAAATATACTGTTATTTCAACTATAAATACTTGTTTGTATCTCTAATAGAAAAGAACTTTTGTATTAACATAACTCCCAACACAATAATCACATCTAACAAAACTAACAATCAGCTGGGTGCACACACCTATAAGACCAGCTAAAGCAGGATGGTCACAAGGTTCAAAGCCAGCCTGGGCAAATTGGTGACATCCTGTCTCAAAATAAATAGTTAAGAAAGGTCTAGGGATATAGCTCAATGGTAGAGCACCCCAAGTTCAACCCCAAATAATGAAAAAAAAAAACTTTCAATATTATAGTACCCAGTCCATACTTAAAGTTCCTCAAAAGTACTTTTACCTCAAAAGTGCTTTTGACAGTTGTTTTGCTAGAATCAAGATCTGAATTAGGCCCATAAACTACAGTTAGATGATGCTATGGTTTGGATAAATGTCCTCCAAAGACCTGGTTATTAAAGACTTGGTCCACAGCCTCTGGCAGTACTGGGAGGAGGCAGAACCTTTAAGTGGTAAGACCTAGTAGGAGGAAGTCAGCCCCATGGGGGAGTGCTCCTGAAAGGGATTCTAGCCCTTCTCTCTGTTTTCTGGCTGCCAAGAAGAAAGCAGTTTCCTCCATATAATCCTACCATGATGTACTGCCTTGCAACAGGCCCAAAAGCAATGAGGCCAACTGACCATGAGCCAAACTGAAACTGAGAACTTGAGCCGAAATAAACCTTTCTGGGCTAGGATGCAGCTCAATTTTGGAGGACTTACCTAGCATGCTCAAGGCCCTGGAATAAATAAATTTTTCCTCCTTATAATTGGTTTACCTCAGGTATTTTGTCAGTAATAGAAAACTAAATCACATAGCTAATGTGGCTTTCAAGACTCCTTTCATCTGTAAGTTTCCCTTCTTCCCTCCACCCTTGTTTTGGAAGAACTTATCAGTGGAAAGATGTACTCCATTAATGGCAGAGCAGTAACGTCCCTTCTGCATGCTGAGGATATCAAATGTACATACTGTCATACAGATACTCTCTAAGTGATTTCAGAAAGGAGTGAGGAGGGATAGTTTTTTGTGTCCAAGAGAGGAGAAGAACACTCTACATTCCTGTGCAGAAAATGCCACTTAACATGGTAAAGAGATAGCTGAGAGCAGACTTAAGACTCTTTAACATGGGAATAAAGGGAGTAGAGGAAACAGATCATATGACCTAAGACATTTCCACCAGTTCCAGAATTCTCTGGGGTCTATCATGAGATATGAATTTAAAAGATCACCAAGGGATAATGACCAATAGAATTTCCTGTTTTCTGTTGAAGAGCAATCAAAATTTTTGTTCTTTGTTGGTAAGAAATGAGAAGAGTATTTTCTATTCCTAGTGAAAAGGGAATGTGTCATTTTTTAATATGGAAGGGCTATACTATCCTTAGTACTGACAGCCCAGTTGGGTTGGCTGGGTTGGGTTGGGTTCAACTCTGGAGTCCTAGGTAGAGCAAGCTGGCTTTCATAATTCTTAGAATAAGACTCCAAGATTTATAAGAATATTGATAAATTCTGAAAGAGCCAAATCAGTTTTTTGAGATGAGAGAAAACAAAACCAGGAAAAAGTAGCTCCTTTCAATTCCACAACCTGATCTGAGTCACTTTTGCCAAAGGATCACTTGTGATAATAAATTTCAAGGAACTAAACTTACAACATTTTGTCGAGAAATGACTTCTGGAAGTAAGAAACAAATAAAATTAAGATATTGGTCACCATACACTTAAAACTATCAAATCCAAATTCCTTTGCAGATGTTAATAAAAGACCAAAATTAGAAGTGAAGTATTTGTGTTCATTGCAAATTATTTTGAACTTGTGGGTCCTTTTGAAATGCCCATGTGAGTCAACATTGGGTGGGAGTTGGAAAAAGAAAGCAGAGTCTCCCACTCATAGCTAATTCTGGCTCTGGTGATCAGGGAAACACAAGAGGCAGCCAAGTATGGACTGGCAGCTCCAACTACTTGTTTTGTTATTTTGTCTTTCACTCAGTAGTCAACCTTCCTTTGGCATTCATCAGAGTGTGACCTAGCACTAGCCCACTGTGCTCTGAGTGTAATAATTATTCATCAAAACATGAAGCCAAGAGTCTGGTTGAACACTGACATTTGCCTTTAATTAAGATGGATAATTCAGAAAGGCAAATCGATCACAGAAGGAAATTAGTAGTCTATCAGACACAAGGCAAAAAAGTAGAGAAAGGAAGTGATAAGAAGAAATAGGAGAAAGAAAGAATCATTGTTTTTTTTTTTTTTAAAGAGAGAGAGAGAGAGAGAGAGAGAGAGAATTTTCAATATTTATTTCTTAGTTTTCGGCAGACATAACATCTTTGTTGGTATGTGGTGCTGAGGATCGAACCCGGGCCGCACACATGCCAGGCGAGCGCACTACCGCTTGAGCCACATCCCCAGCCCCATTGTTTTGTTAATAATATCCTGAATATCTGATGAAAAGGAAAAGAAGTGAAAAGAAAGACATTATGGTTATAGCTTTGGGTTCAAAGCATGTTTTATAAAGTGGGATAAAGTTCATGTGGGATCATGGAGAAGAACTTCAAGTCTCCTCCACACTGGGTTGATTGTGGGAAAGAGCAGAGATGTCAAGGGTGGCCCAGTACATGCTTGATCAATACTGTACAACCAGAGGAGTGAGGTGCTGCCTTGGTTCAGCTCTCCTCATGTGAAAGGAAAAGCCTGGGCTGTCACCCTGGGACTGGTCTTTTGGATGTACATACTGTCATATAGATACTCTCTAAGTGATTTCAGAAAGGAATGAGGAGGGATAGTTTTTTTGTGTCCAAGAGAGAAGATGAACACTATACACTCCTGTGCAGAAAATGCCACTTAACATGGTAAAGAGATGGCTGAGAGCAGACTTAAGACTCTTTAACATGGAATAAAGGGAGTAGAGGAAACAGATCATATGACCTAAGACATTTCCACCAGTTCCAGAATTCTCTGGGGTTTGCCCCATTTATTCAATCACTGAATTCTTCCATCAGGGAGTATCCTGGAGAAAAGGAAGGCATATCACATAGATAAAGATCAAAGCTCACTACCTTAGTCCATTTTGTGCTGCTATAACAGAATATCCAATACAGGGTAATTTATTTCTTAAAAAAATCAGAAATTTATTTCTTACAGTTATGGAGACTCAGAAGTCCAAGACCCAGAGGCTTACATCTGGTTCGAGCCTTCTTGCTGCATCATAACATGGTGGAATGCCTCTTATGGTGATGGGAGCCCACAGGAGTACAAGAGATTCACTTTTATAACAAACCCATTTTCATGAAAACGAACCCACTTCCACCATAAGGACATTAATCCTTTCATTTTAAATCACCTCTTACAGGTTTCACTTCTTAACACTGCAATTGGGGATTAAATTTCCAACACATGGACTTTGAAACAGGTAGGAAGGAAACAGGAGGTGTCTGAAGACAGAGAGCATGGGAATGGGCCATAGCTCTCCCAGAATATATGTCTTCATCTCTTATTTTTTCCTACCTCCAACAATGAGCACATATTGGAGGCACTGCACCATGGTTCCCACTTTGGGTTCAGCGTCCTGAATTACACTCCTTTTTTTTTTCTATGACTGTCCATTTTTTTTAAAAGTCCCCAAACTGATAGATAGCAGCAGACTTTTTTTTAACTCTTCCATCTTAAATTTTAACAAGAAGAATTTGATTACATTTGACCAAGACTCCAGTTTATAATAATTTGCTTTAAAAGAAAAAAAATGAAAAAGTTGGCAATTGATAAAAGCTGTTCCTTGGAAAAAAGGGATAATGTACTATTCTGTTCCTTCAAACTAGAATTAATATGACCAATAGGACAACACAAGGGGACAGGTTTCAACTCAACACAAGGAGAACTCTTTAATGCTTTTATCTGCCTAATCATGAAACACACCAACTGCTGAAGAGGTAAGATGCATTACACCAAAAACAGCCAAGACCAGATAACCTTTTGTAAAGGAAACTGAATACAAGAGTTTCCAATCTTGTAGGTATCAGGATCCTTAGCATAAAAATTTTGATTCCTCCCCCAGACCAGGTAGCACTCACGCTCTTAGAATCTATTTTTTAAAAAATCATAATAGCCAGGCATAGTGTACACACCTATAATCCCAGTTACTCAGAAGATTGAGGCAGAAGGATTTCAAGTTCAAGACCAGTCTGGGCAACTTAGCAAAGACTGTGTCTTAAAATAAAAGGGGTGGGGATGTAGCTCAGTGTGAGAGCCCCTTGGGTTTGATTGCCAGGACCACAAAAAAACCTAACCAATCATGAGTGACAACATATGAAGTTAGTGATACTTTTTAAATAAATTTATGTTTTATTTTTATGTATATTTGGAAGTCAAAATACAGTTAGATAGGAGGAACAAGTTTTGGTATTCTATAGCACAATAGGGTGACTATAGATTACAATAATTTATTATGTTTTATAAAAGACCAGAAGAGAATAATACAAAGGTTCCCAAATAAGTAATAAATATCCAAGGAGATGGAAATGCTAATTATCCTGATTTGATCATTACAAAGTATATACCTGCATCAAATTATCACACTGTATACCATAAAGGTGTATGATTATTTTTAGATACTCCAAAAAAGAAAATTATATTGTTTCTTTTATTTATTTATTTGTGGAATGTCCAGTCTGTGACAGACACTGAGGTAGCACTGAAGATTCAAGGGTGAGTAAAAACGAGTATGTCACCTGACCTCAGAGAGTACATATATATTCAGGACTAGTTACATATTGAGTCTACAGAAAATGTTCACATGCAGATTAAAGAACCCTAGTCCCCCAGTTTCTCAGGAGTCCTCAGCGCACAGACTAAGAATGACTGGTATAAAGCAATTTCTTCCTTCTTTAACCATCACATCTCTACTAAATAAAAACAGGTCAAGAATTAAAACTTGATTATAGGAATGTGAAAAATAAGTGAAAAGTTTGCCCCATGTTGTCTTAGTCCCAAGAAGACATATTTAGGATCTTTTTTCAGGGTCACACAACATGCCCTTGACCAAGATATGAAGTTGATTAATACATGTTGATTTGTCATTGCAGGTCTGGACTTTTGCTGTAATGTAATTGGAAAAAGGAAAAAGATGCTCATACTTTTAAAAGTTCTTAGGAAGCAGTATTTAGGGGTATCTAAAGTAGGATTATGAACCATGAGTTTTTAAAAAAGGAGGTTTTGCTTTAACATCACACTCAATTTTGATGCTGTAGTAAAAGAAAAAAAGAAAAAGTCAGTTAACAATTCACCTGATACACTGGGTGCCTGCCAAGGTACTTGTTGATTTCATTCTAAAACGTGTCCTGTTGGGGGGCAGGTGACAAATGAGAGAGATTCCTCTCTTTTACATCTATATTTGATACATGTTCTTTTAGGAATGTAGTCAGTCAGGAGAGGAGGGTCTTTTATATTCAGCTATGCTACTTGATACCAGAGAACTTCTGAATAATCTGATTTCCCCCTGTGGCCCCCAACGGAGCAGACTGCAATCCTTTCCTACCTGGAGCGCTGCAGGGGGTGTGACAGGTGGAGACATTATTGGACATTTGCATTTAAAGAATTAATAAAAATTCCTCATTTGCCTGAAAGCCCCATTAAGTTTATAACCTTGATGTTTTATAACCCCCTACAAGGGTTTGTCTCCTGGTATGGCCAAACAAACCAACATAAGTCTGTATTTTAAAGTATGCAATTAGTAATGTGCTCCTGGACCTCATACTGGAACTATGCAGTTCCCTTGGCCAGAGAATTTCACAAAAGGGAAACTAACAATACAGAACAATGAAAGGCATTCCCTGGACTATATTAACCTTTAGGTCACCCATATTAATGACAGCTCTTCCATGTGAACATTTCTTACTTGAAGCAAACAATCTATTGAGAACAAAAAGGTCAAAACTGCCTTTTTGGGGGTTGACATAAAGATCTTTTCACTTATTCTTGCCTAGACATTGAAATTATGGTGCTGCCTAAGGATGATTTTCAAGGTTTAGTCTGTAAATCTACCTTATGGTGCTCTGGGATCCATCCCTACAGTGGTGCAGTCGAGTGCAGAGCCCAGCCTACACTGAGGGTCCTGCACTTTACTTGGGGCAACACAGAAAGAGGTAATTAGGGTTCCTACTAAGACCATAGACCTATGAGAATCAGTTCTGCCAGGGAAGTGATGGGCTTTACCATCAACACCCTGCAGGTGAGTGGGAGGGGCACTGGGAAAGGAGTACTTGTAGAAAATGCAAGAATATGTCCTGAGCCAAGAGAGAAAGAGAGGGAATCTGCCCCTGAGGCTGACACCGAAGAAGACAGAGAGCCCAAGACACCAATTAGGAAGACTCTTAGAACTCCTCAGGACTGCCTCCTCCCCACCCCACCTGTTACCCCCCACCCCCCACCCCATATTAAAACAGGAATTTCTAGGAAGGTAAGTGGAATCCCAAACAAGTAAGGCCACTCAGGGTTTTGGTAGAGATTCAAGCGCCCTCTAGAGGTGATGCTGAGGCTTCCAGTCGCTGTGCCCCTTGTGGATGCTTGAGAGAGCTGAGGCCAGTTAGCTTTCTCAAGAGAATGTTTCCACCACCCCCTGCACCACTGGGAGCTGCCAAGGGAGCCCTGCTTGATAAGAACTGTTCCCAAGAGCAGCACCCTGTTTGTCACCTTTGAGGGAAACCAGTCTGTCCTGGCTACTTAGCGCCTAGGGATGAAGTGGAGAAATAGGGCAGTGTTTCTTTTGGAAACCACCCTGAGCCCTTTAATCTCAAATTGTCTGGATCCTTGATTCCAAAGTTATTTCTTCTGATTTCTTCCCCTGAAAAACCTTTGCAGACTTCAACCTTGCAGCAATCTCCCCAGGAACCTGACACAACCTGTTGCCTCAGGAAATCCACTTGGGGCTGCCACTGCTTTGGCCTTGCAAGTGGGGTGGGGTGGGGTGGGGAGTAAACATGGACTTCCCTCTCCTCTGTCCCATCTTTTAAAGCACACAACAGACTCTTCCACTGATGACAAGGTTTCCAAGAGTCTCAAAAGTAACCAGCTGAGGGCTGGGGATGTAGCTCAGTGATAGTGTGCTTACCTAGAATGTGAGGTCCTAAATTCCATTCCCAGGACCACAGGGGGTGAAAGTGGAGTGTGGAGAGGCCAGAACAGTGGCACACACCTATAATTCCAGCGACTTGAGAGGCTGAGGCAGGAGAGTTGCAAGTTCTAGGTCAGCCTCAGCAATTTAATGAAGCCCTAAGCAACTTGGTGAGACTCTGTCTCAAAATGAAGAATAAAAAGAGCTGGAATGTAGCTCAGTGATAAAGTGCCCCTGGGTTCAATCCCCAGTACCAAAAAAAAAAAAAAAAAGTAACCAGCTGAGTCATCCCTTCTCTCTCATGTCCTGAGGGCTAAAGTGCAAATGATATTAAGGGTGGCCTTGGGAGCCATAGCTGGTAAGTCACTGTGATTTTATAAAGAATGAGTTTATTTGGAGGAGCAGAGATCATCCTGATACTATCCCCAAAACTCCATTTGTACTTTACATGACTGAGAAATGCAGCCTACTCTGTTGGGGGCAAAGAGAGTAACCAACTGGGAGAAAACATAAGATTATCTCCTAAAATGTGAACTAAAGGAGTTAGAATTGCCTAGGGGATGTTTGTTTTAAACAAGATTAAGGGTATCATTTCAGACTTAACTAGAATTTCTGAAAATGGGATTGATGTCTGCTTATATAACAAGCTCCCCAGGTGAGATTTATGCATATTAATATTTTAATCACTGCCACAGAGATTTGCAACTTCACATGATATAGCTCCTCTCAGAGCCTACAAGGACAAAGAAACAACACTGGGGACCCTCCATACCTGGGCTTCAACCTGCATTCATGTGGCAAACACTTTCTCACCTCCATCACTGGTAGTGCACTAGCATGTCTACATAGCAAAGCACATGCAGGCAAAGTGCCAAAACATCAGTGAGTTTTCCCCTCACCCATAGACTAAGTCACATGCAAGACCTTATTTCCAGTCCCACGAACTGCTTCTTCCAAGATGACTGATCAGTGAATTCCGACTGTCATGATGAAGACCACCACCTCCAACCCAAAAAGACATGAACTTGCTCTGACAGCCTCCAGGACAATCACTTTAGTATGTCCCCAAAACCTTGGGCCATTCCTCTGCTAAATAATACCACAGGTTAGGCATTAACAGTCCAAGCTGCTTCTCCAGGTTCAGTCCAATTCTTTTTATAGTCTCTCTTCTGTTGTATGATAAAGATAATCCCTATGTCCCTTTCCTGGAGGTCTCTTGATCCAATCTTAGACTAGAACATAACCAAACTCCCTAAGAAAAAGGAAGTTTTGGGGCTGGGGTTCTGGGTCAGTGGCAGAGCACTTGCCTAGCACATGCGAGGCCCTGGGTTCGATCCTCAGTACCATATAAAAATAAATAAATAAAGGTATTGTGTCCAACTACAACTAAAAAATAAATATTTTTAAAAAAGAAAGAAAAAGAAAAAGGAAATGGTAACAGAACAGTCTTGATCCATTCCTGGAAAAGAGGGATTTTTGGACTCCTGGATTCTAAAATGCCATCAATTACCAGATAAACCATCAATGTAATGTAGGATTATTGTGGTTTTTTTCCAAAAAAGAACATATTAAAATACATAAAATGTTTTATTAACATTTTACAACAACATATATTTTATCGATACAATTATATTTCACTTTAATGCAATTTTGAGCTTTCTACTCTTCAACTTCCAAAGCACTTGTAGAGAAAGCATGATGTATCGAGTAGTAACATTCAATTTGTGTTCTGCATTTGCTTTGTGCTTTTTTTTTTTTTTTTGCACCCATGGATGCTTAACCACTAAGCTACATCCCCATCACTTTTTAGTTTTTATTTTGAAATATGTGCTCACTTCGTTGTTGATGGTCTCATTAAGTTGCTGAGGCTGTCTTTGAACTTGTGATCCTCCTGCCTCAGCCTCCCAAGCCACTGGCATTACAGGCATGTGCCACAGCTCCCAGCTTTGCTTTCATTTTCTTAGTTAATATGAATATGAATATTAGCTGAAAATGTCGGCTTACTTTAGTGCCTGAATCTTACATGATGTATAAATCAGTCATATCAATTTCTCCTATATTTGGCAACTTCCACTTTCTTTAATTGCATTACCAGGCCCATGACATATAACCCTTTTGCACATTTCACAGTGACAAAATGAAACAAAGTATTTGTGGGTGGTTACCCCTCTTAGGACCTACAAAGCATGTGGTTTTGTTAATCATGAAAATACGGACAGGAAGTCAGTCTTCAAATGATAAACTTTTTTCTTCTTATAAGAAATTTGTAGCCCCATAGTTCTATTTATGGATGTATAACTCATATAATGAAAGCATAAAGTAGGCATGCCAAAAAAATTAAAATTAAAAATTAAAACCAGGTTTAGGAATCATAAACACCAAATTCCAGGTAGCGGTTATTACAGGAGGATTGAGAAGGACTACACAGGGGGTTTAAACTTACTTTACTTTTTTGGTGCTTTTATTCCAAAATGAGAAACACAAGATCTGCAAGAAATATGACAAGAGTTGAGATGTGTAAAAGCCAAGTAGTGAGTGAATAAATGAATGAATGAATAAATAAGTGCATACATATATGTCTTATTTTCCATACTTTTTTATGTGCTTAAAATATAATTTTAGAAGGACAAAGACTATATCATAGGTTAATAACAACAGAACAACAGTAATAACATACTATAATTGATATTGTATTTGCTTTGTCTTACACAGGAGATGAGAGCTACTCTGAGTATACAAATGCAAGCAAGTCTGATTTTTTTTTTTTTTTTTTTTTTGGTACTGAGGATTGAACCCAGGGCCTTGTGCATGCAAGGCAAGCACTCCACCAACTGAGCTATATCCCCAACCCTAGCAAGTCTGTACTTCAAGGCATCACCATAATTCAGTAGATATTTTAAGTATACTGACCTTTCAAGTGGGCTGATAATAGGAAATAATTTTTCACTAAGTGGAGCTTAAAATCAATAATAATTAATTGTTAAAATTAATAAAAGAAAACTTAATATTAGTTTTCATGTTTCTTTTTCAGACTATTCTTCTCATTTTGGAAAAACTAGTCCTTTCACACCTTTGAAGTGAAAATTTAGGGGAATTTTCTAAATTATGCTTTTAGTGATTTGAATGAAACAAAGTTCCCAAAGGTGAATACACAGCCTTTTCAGTGCCAAATAAAGTCATTAAAATATTGGAGGCAGTGTGTCACAGTGGCAAGAGAACAAACTCAGAAATCAAGAAATAGAATGTTAATCTTGACTTTGCTACTAACTAAATGAGGGAAAAGTATATCCTCATAATCATTAATTTCTGGATATTGGACTAGTTACTCTAAATTCCCTTCCAACTCTGTGAACATGTCCACTTACTCTGAACAGTAAAGTAACATGATGATAAGAAAAAACAAAAAGCAAAATGTAACTCTAAATGAAGAACAGCACTTTAAAACTCCAACCAGTAGAGTAACAGTCTAAATTAAATATATGACCTTCCCAGGCACTGAGTAATAGCCAAATGGCAACTGGATCATGGTGGTATTTCTAATGTAACACTATTCATATGGGATTCCTGAGATTTGGGGAAAGCTACAGTAATTAGAGCTAAAATTATTAAAGGAAGAGGCTATCAGTGGTTCTCATCTTTGTTATGTATCAAAATCACTCATTTGTCTTGTGGAAAAACACAGCTGTCCAAGCTCCACCCCAAAAATTCCAATTCAGAAAGTCTTTAGTGTTCTTCAGAAGAACTCAGCTGTGTTCTTCAGAAGTCCCTTAGATGATTACAGTGTACACAAATGTTAGGAAGTGATGCTACCAGGGAACCATATCAGCAGATTTCCTGGTCATTTTGCTTGGTTATTAATTATAGAATTATAACCATAGGTCTACACTTATTTAATTATCATTTACCTCTTCCATTAAAAACAAAAGCTGATGCAGTGATGACCATGATAATGAAGATGACAGCAGCTGGTGTGTATTAAACATCATTATGAGCCAAATATCACCCAATAAGTCTACACATATTTTCTCCTCCCAATCACCACAGGAGATAGGTATTAGTAGTAGTAGTAGTAATAATAACAATAATAATGATAATAATAATATTACCATCCACTGTTAACACCATTAATGAGCAGCCATGCAAGGATTCCAACCTTCGGAGCCCACACCATCAGCCACTGCCTTGTCCTGCCTCTATAATAATGGGACTACTAACAATAGTTGTTAATAACAAGAGCTGCTACCTGACAGTGCACCTACTATGTACTGAGCTCTGTAAAATACATACATGATTTCATTTAATCCTCAAATATTCCTGCAAGTTAAGCATTTCTATCTCTATTTTACAGATGGAAAAACTGACCGAGAGATTGAGATAAGAGCTGTGGAGTGACAGAGCTCAAAGTTTCAGGGAGATCTGCTGACTCTTAAGCATATTCTCTTTTGGCTACATCAAGCTGCCTCTCTTGCTATCACTGGTTAGAGCTGTAATTCCTGTCCAGGAATTTGACCCTTGTCCTACTTGGAGTGGTCATTTTCTAAGGTCCCAGTGACTCTAGGAGTGTACTGCCCACTGTATCGGTTTTTTGAAGGCCAACTATTCTTTCTGGTTATCTGCTTCCTAAGCAATGGTTCCCAAACTTTTTATTTTTGAAAATATCAATTTTTAAAATGTATTTCAGTAAAATATTTTGAACGCAAATGCCACTGTATTTATTTATAAACTGTATAATGTGTACTAATATGTGTATCATATAATATATACTAATATATATGAATCTCATAAGACATGAGAAAAGTAAAACATTTTAAAGCACAGGATTTTAAATTTATAACTCTTTCTAAACGTTTTCTTCCGACATTTCCCCTTTGACTTGCATTGCTTTAGGACATTTTCATTAGGCCAAATAGCCAAAGTCAAAAATTTCACCATTTATAAACTATAAAGTTCCATGAAAATTCCAACCTGAGTTGAAAAGCTTTTTTGTTTTCTCCTGAGACAGGGTTCCCTAAGTGCCCAGACTATCCTTGAATTTGTGATTCTCTTGCCTCAGCCTCCCAAGTGCTAGGACTATAGGTGTACAATGCCTCACCCTACTTGAAAATCTTGAGACAGAATCTCAAGCCTCATTCCCAAAGATTCTGACTTAGAAGATGTTTGTGCCCCAGTTGTGACTGATTGATGCTCAGTGTGGATACCACTATTCTAAAAGATCCAACCCTGGCCAAGGACCAGAGTCAGTAACAATACTGATAACATCTGTTTGGTCCCAGTATTATGCTTTTCCCTGCCTGGACTCATGCCTGATCACCTTATCTCTCTGACAAATTTGTTCATGGGATTTCAGTGATCCTTCTGCTTTCTGCCTTAAATTGAAAGGAAATACTATGTCTACTCTTAGATTTTAGATGAAAGAAGTTTCCAAGGGATTTTTTTACTACTAGGAAGACTGTTCTAGCCCAACTTTCTCAGTGGGCTGGTCCCTGATCCCTTTTAAAGGAATTTCTCCCTTCTTCCATAGTAGTGGTGTTAGCACAAAACAGCTTCTCAAACTTCTGGCTGGGCTAACTCAGAAAAGCCTTTATTTCTCATCTAATACTTGTGGGTTACATTTACACACACAGCACTACTACTTCTAAAACAGGTTTGTTTCTTTTCCCTTGTACTGGGGATTGAACTCAGGGGTACTATAACACCAAGCCAGATCCTCAGCCCTTTTTATTTTTTATTTTGAGACAGCATCTCACTAAGTTACTTAGGGCCTCTCTAAATTGCTGAGGCTGGCCATGAACTTGTAATCATCCTGTCTCAGCCACCCACGCTGCTGGGATTATAGACATGAGCCATGCTGCCTAGCCCAAGCCCTTCTTATTTTTTATTTTGAGACAGGGTCTAGCTAAATTGTCCAGGCTGGCCTTGAACTTATGATTCTCCTGCCAAGTCACTGGGATTATGTGCAAGAGCCACCATACCCCACTATAATAAGTACTTTAAATAATTAATCATATTCATTGTATTTACACAGTTACATTTATGGGTATGTATTGTAAGTGGTCGAGAAGGAATATAACCATGCAATCTGTTCCCAGGGTCATGTCTCAGTAACTAAACCATAATCATACCCAAGAAAGATTTATCAAATGTTTGCATAAGCCATTGTGTTTGCCATAACAAGAGATTTTTCACTAAGCCTGCTGATTAGCATTCATTAAAATGGTTTAAAGTGTCTACTTTGCTGCTCAGACTCATTGTGACCAGCCTCAATTCTCACCATTTACATAATTCCTGCTTGCCTGATTTGCTATTGGTTCCTAATCTATCTCTCGTCACCTACCACTTTTCTAAGGTTTTCATCTCTACTTCCACCTGCCCAACACCTGCCCAAAGGACAAGAGTGATGATATCAAGCCTATAGCAGCTATTGATAGATTGCTATAACTGGAGATGATGCATTATTCATGGCAGAAGAGGAACTCCACATCATTTTGCTCCCAAATATATTTGTAGAGCTTACAAAATCACAGACACAGTCACCGATCAAGTTTTATCCACTATACAAGCCAAAACCATCCTTCCCATTTAAGGGGGAAAAAGATTATTTTGTTAAAAAAAATTAATTTCTCATATGTAGAAACTGAAAGAAACTATGGACCTGAAAATATCAAGCTTTTTAAAAGATTTCTCCTATTAGAATTGAGGTGACCATAACTCTAGACCTACTAACCTCAGATTTAGAGATTTCTCCTAAGAAAATATAATGCATGTGAAGATTTATGTTCAGAGGTATTTTGTTTAATTTTACCATATAAGGGGAAATTAAGCCTAATCTAAATGTTCAACAACAGGAATGTTATTCAAATAAATTGTGGTATGTTCATTTGATGAACCTCAGAGAAGCCTTTATTTCTCATCATTTGATTAAGTTTTAAAATCATGTTACCAAATACTACTTAAAAAGTAAACCATTAAGTGTTGGGGTTGTGGCTCAGTGGTAGAGCACTTGCCTAGCATGTGTGAGGCCCTGGGTTTGATTCTCAGCACCACATATGAATAAATAAAATAAAAACCCATCAACAACTTAAAAAAAGTAAAGTGTTGATATTTTTATCAACATATGGTGGGGAAAAGAGCATAAAGTAAAACACTGTCATATTCATATAGATTTTTATGTCTTATTGTTACAACTATCAGAAAAACATCTCTGATAAAATTTCAGGTGAAATTTTTCCAAATTATTTTACTTAACTACATAAGCATGATTTTATTAAATTCATTAAAAGCATTGTTTTACTTAAATATATATGTATATTTTGATTTTAAAAGGGAAAACCTGGTAGGAATAGTTGTTGAAACACTGCAATGATTTTATTATGAAAGGTCCCTAAATCACTTTAATTTGAAATCAGTATTATTTTAAACATTTTATTACTGAGACTACTCAGTGTACATGTAATATTACTTTATTATTAACTTATCACAAAATGTTTAAGTTATGCTCACTGCATAAAGATATATGTAATATTTTATGTTAATTTTATCCCATCTGCTTTTCTTATTTTAGATACATGAGAATAATAAAAAGAAAAATATTATCTGATATCCAGTACTAAATAATAATAAGAAGTATATTAAGGGACCTACTAATAGTGATATTGTTTTTTGTTGGAAAAGATAAATGTTTAGACTATTACTCATTACCTTTGATGATGCAATTTATGCTTCCTATTGTCCTGTATTATCCATCTTTATTTTAAACAGTAACACCTCATATAATTCTTTGAACTATAAATTACTAAGTGTAAAAGAGGAATGTTTGTTAACTTTTTATACACAACTTCTCATGGTTCTTATTTTTTTTAGAAACAGCAAAGGAGGAATAGAACTTTTCAGATAGTTGGCAGGTATAGTGGTGCAAACCTGTAATGCCAGCTACTCAGAAGTCTGAGCAGGAGGATCTCAACTTTGAGGCAACTTAAGAAGACCCTGTCTCAAAAAATAGAAAGGGCCAGGTGTGGTGGCACATGCCTATAATCCCAGCAGCTCAGGAAACTGAGGCAGGAGGATCACAAGTTCAAAACCAGCCTCAACAATTTAACAAGACCCTATCTCTAAATAAAATATATAAAAGGTCTGGGGATGTGGCTCAGTGGTTCAGTGCCCCTGGATTCAATCCCCAGTACCAAAAACTTAATCAATCAATTAATTAATTAAAAAATAAAAAGGGCTGGGGGATGTAACACATTGGTAGAGCACTTGCTTAGCATTCACAAAGTCTTCAGTTCAATCTCCAGTGCTGGAAAAGAAAAAAAAAAAAAAAAGAAAGAAAAAGAAGTTTGCAGATAGTTTACAGTTTGTTTGTTTCATTTTGTATTTTTGTTACATGTGTATACATGTGGTATATGTATGTAAGTCTCTTACCAGGGAGCTATACCCCCAGCTCCAGCTGTGGGAATTCTAAGTCTTTGTATTCATGGGATTTATGCCACTGAAAACAGATAAGTCACAGAAGAAAAGCATTACACTTCTAATGATTCCAGTGGGAATGAGGCAGAGGAAAGGAGGGGAGAGCTTTGACATGGCAACTCAGCTTTAAGCCTTCATGTGTTTTAGGTCTAAAAAATATCCCAGTGTTGTCGGGACCTAACAGTATAACTAGCTTCAACACACACTCAAGACAGGATTCTTTTAACATGTTGCTTTAAAAATTAGTATCAACTATGGTAAGGCTGGTATGAGTGAGTGGTTTAGTGTGGATGTTTAAATTGAGCCATCAAATGATATTTTTCTCCATTCAACTATGCAATACAGGACAAAAAAAGGCAGGGAAGCTTAAAAGAACTATTCACTAGAACAAAATTAGAGCTCTGAGTCAACTATTTACACATTGCAAATGTGTCTCAGCCACATTAACACAGCACTGCTCCTGGCAACCTGGAGACTGTCATATCTCCTATTATCACTATGGACCCAAAGAAGCAGGACTCTAAAATGTTCCAGAGTGCACAGTTCTCCCAGGTGAAGAGGAAGCCTCTGGATTTGGACTTGTGCTTCTCAAATAAAAACGTGCCACTGTATAAATCCTAACTTGGAATCTCTTCTTATTATACCAGTGGTATTCTCACTGGAAAGGGTTTCCCAGATAAAAAGCAAACATAGTTCAAGGTTGAGACCTTATTAGCATTTCCAAAGAGCTGTGAAAAGCCTCTATTCTCTCTCCCCTGCCAAGTAAATTTTGTTTTTCTGAGCTTTGGCACTGTTCCTCTGTTGTCATGGTGGGGCATTATTGTCACAGCTGTCTGGGGGGGGCAGGGCACTGCCTTGAATATGTTTAAAAAATAACACTCAAATAAGGAACATGACATTCACTATATCACAAGAGATCTCGTAAGACAATCATGTCCACTATTGCAAAATTCCAAAGTATTAATATAAGATCACTGTACTTTTAAAACAATGGAAACCAAAGATGAAGTTAGATAAATGAATAAATAATTAGACAAATAAAAGTCCATGCCTCCATAAATATGCACTACAGAGGTAAAGGCATTAAACAGTACATACAGATGCCTTCATTAAAAAGAGAAAATAAAACAGAGAAGAGTACTTTGAAGATCAATTTTTAATACTAACAAGTGATGTAAACTTTTCTAAAACAATAAGCCACTCTCTCTAACTGCTGCATTTAGTAAATTTTCTTTTTCCAAAATGACCCATTATTTTTTTTATCATCTTCTTCTTTAGACACAGTGGGCTGTCATAAATGCAAAAAGAAGTACTCCAGTCTGCTTCCCAACTTCATACTGATTATAAATTTAAAAGGTGGTTAGAGAAGTTGAAAATAATGGGTATGATTTTGCAAATGATGAGCAAAATATGAATATGTTATGCAATATATTGGAATTTCCTTTGCAACTATGATGCCTTTAGGATATTTATGTTTAACCAGAACTGCAGGTAGGAACTTGCAACCAACTTGCATTTAATGAAATGTTATTTCGTCACTAGTAAATAAGTGGCTTAGAGGTCATTTCACAACGACCACTTTCACAGTGATTTCAGGTTAAAAACAAAGCAACTTCATCTTTAGTTGCTACTTTGGTTTTTCCAAAATCAAGGGATATATATAGCATCTTATCAGTACCATGACAGATTTGCCATTGGATTTTGAGAAAGTTTCTTCCCCAGTCATCACTCCTCTTTCCAGAAATAGAATGAGTAAAATAAAAGTAATGACACTTCTAATGCATGATGATCATAAATTCTTAAGTACTTCTCACAGGAAGATAGAATTGCATTAGGATATTGATTGAACAGTTTAACAGAACCAAATATAACAGAGACAAATGAGAGTGAAGAATTATTTCTGCTTTACATAAAAGCCTGAACTGACAGGTGACCTGGAGTATAGAGTTGCTTTCTCCCAGGAGGTCAACCAGGGAATTATCTATGTTATTGTTCCAATAGAGCAGGAGTAATGGTCTGTCAGCTGCTTTGGAAAATAAAACTTCATTGGGACATAGCCAAACCCATCTGTATGAGTCGTGTCTATGGCTGCTTTTGAGCAACAAGGGCAGATTTGAGTAGTTGAGACAGAGATCCTATGACCTGCACACCAAAATATTTCCTATCTGGCCCATTAAGAAAAAGTTTGCTGACCCTTGGAAAGAGTGTATACTAAATGAAGCTCTCATCTAAACAGACAAAACCAGTTCACTGCCAGGTTGCAGCCTCTGTGAAAGGATAAAAGGGAAGTGAAGGTATTCTCTGCAGAGTATCTACCAACTCCTTTCATGTGCCATTGGAGAAAACTTAGTCATATGGCCCACCTACCTACAAGGGAATTCTACCTTGGTAGCCATGTGCCCAACTAAAAACTGAAGGTTCTGTTACTGAAAAGAAGATTTAGAGAATGAACATCAGAAGTCAACTAGTATGCTCTTCTATAGACCATATCTCTGGCCACCCAAATATCAACACAGGCCCTTCAGAGACACATGAACATATTCACTTCCTCCCCAAGGGAACCAGTCTAAAGTCCCCCAGCACCACATCCATCTCAGTGTCCATGATCTCTGAGTGGGGGGCAGTCCTCTCCGTCAAGTTTGGACATTGCTTCATCTGCAGCAGTGACTCATAAATTAAGACAACCAACCTGCAGTGGTGTGATAAGGACAGAATATCCACAATTAAAACTCCACATCAGGGGCTGGCGTTATAGCTCAGTGGTAGAGCACTTGCCTGCATGTGTGAGGCACTGGATTTGATCCTCAGCACCACGTAAACATAAATAAATAAGATTAAGGTACTGTGTCCATCTACAACCAAAAAAACAGGAAAATATTAAAATTTTTAAAAAATACTCCAAGTCAGAAAAGGGAAGAATGGGTGATACACAGTGGTCTCTGGTCTTCAGCAATGGTCAAATCCTAACAAGTAAGAACCACAAAGATTCTCTGTCCTGGCAGAGGGCAAGTTCCCTGGTTGGCCCACTGGACAAGCCCAGATTCAACCACGTAAGAGGTTTGTTATTTGTCTTGGTGCTGGGGATCAAGCCCAGGGCTTCACACAGCCAGACAAGTTCTCTACCACTGAGTCTCACTACCCAGCCCCTGGAAGGTCCTTTTGTGTCCATTCATCTTCCGTAGACACCACTGAGGTCAGTTTTGAAAACTATGTCTTTCCTGGAGATTTGAAATTTTCTCAGCTTGCTTTCTGGTGGTATAGGCTTGGAGGGCCCAAGGGTTTTATCAGGAGTTGAAAAAACATGGATTTATGTGTTGAGAGCCACAGCCGAAGGGGCCCCAGCAAACTTCCAGCTGCCAGCAAACTTCCAGATGCGGCCCCAGCAACATCTAGCTGATTGGCTCCTCTGCGGTGATGCTCATTGGGCTGTTTCCCTGCCCTTTCAGACCACGGAGCTGCTCATTGGGGGATTTTTTTTGGCTCCGCCCATGCGACCCAGTCAATCGTCCTCAAGAGCAGGAGGATTGTGGGAGGTGGTGAGGCTCCTTTTGTGTTAGAGACTTGTGGGAAGCCGGTGGTGGCAGTTGGGCTCTGAGGGTTTTTCCTGAGGAGCTGTTTTGTTTGGCCTGTGTGGTTCTAAAAATAAAGTTCGTTTCTTTTGACAAGTGGCTCCTGAATTGTGCCCAGCCAGACTGCGGCATTTATGGTTTCTTGCAGATATTTAATACTAGTTTCTGTGAATGATGCCTCTGGAGTTGTATAGTGCACAATCTGTAAAATTATATGTGGTCACCCTAAATTTGATTGAAGTCAGACTGTGGGAAAGACCAAAGGGACTCCATAAAGACACTCTCTAAACGTAGAAGGAATCAAGACTCATGAGCTGAGCCTCCCAAGAAAGGTTAAAAGTCATAGTGCTGGCTTTTGCAAGCTAATATCAGAATCCACACTGACCTAGCCACGGCAGGGCTGTGCCTTAGGAGAAATGGCCAGGGACTTGTAAATTGAATAGAACTTCACCCTTGAGAATCCAGAGAATACAGGGTATTTAGGTACACCCCTAAACAAGAATTACTTAGATGAAGGGAACATTTTATCCTTCTCCCTATCCCCCACTTTTAATATAATGACATACCAATTATATAAATATTTTTCCCTTCCTTCCAAGAAAAATTGAAATGTCCCTTCTCTATTAGGTCAAAATTAAACATCTACTCCTCTGGACTCTAATATTACTTAGGAATTGTAATACTTTACTGACAGGTTATTAATTATTTTACTTCTACCTAGTATGGTGGCTTAGGCCTGTAATCCCTGAGACTCAGGAGGCTGAGGCAGGAGAATCTCAAGTTTAAGCCCAGCCTCAGCAACTTAGCAAAACCTGTCTCAAGACAAAAAATAAAAAGGAATGGGGGTGCAGCTCCTGGGTTCAATCTCTAGCACTGCAAAAAATAAAAATAAATAAATAAAATTACTTAACTTCCCTCTGCCTTAGTTTCCTTACAGAAATAATAGTAAAGCTCTTAAAATTGTAATATGTAATATTCAATCCCTCTAACTTCACTGAACTTTGCAGAAACTGGTTTTCAAGACATGAAAGATGGAGGATAATAAAAATTTAAATTGCATATTGAACTCATTATGCCTCGGTGTTCAACAAGTATATTAGACACTGCTTCTTACCTAACTTGATCCATTACCTTTCTAACAAAACCCCTGGTTGGTTCAAATATCTATCAGTCTCCATGTGGTTACTTCACCTTACACAAAGACAATCTGCTCTCAGCTCCTGAAGTAATTATGAATCATATAAAACAGTCATTTATGACAAGAGCAATATTTGCCTCCCAGGAACACTTGACAACTTCTGTGGACACAATAGTTGTCACATGGGTGGGTGGGGGAGTAAAGGACAGGGATGCTGCTAAATGTCTTGTAATATACAAGACAGACCCCAAAACAAAGAATCCTCTAGTCCCAAATGCCAATAGTGCCAAGGCTAAGAATTCCTAATCTAATAAAATCCCATCTCTCTTATCAAAAGGGATGGTATATGACCCAATGCTAACCAATGAGATATGACAAGAGGTATTTTAGATGCTTCTGGGAAAGTTTTTCATCTCTCTAAAAAGCATGCGCCTGCCTCTCCCCCAACCTTGCCAAGTTAGCATACAGCCTAATTGTTCCAGCAGTCATCCTTCAATCATGAGAACAACTAGTCCAAGGACTGAAACAGAGCAAGGAATCTAAAGAACTTCTGTCTTTCATGACATAATGAAACCTCAATGGATCAACCAAAATTGGAGCTACCGTGAACTGGAGTTCTTCCTTTGTGAACCAATTCATCCTCATTTCATAAGTCAGTTTGAGTAGCACATTCCATGAATTTTATCAGCATCAAGTTCTTATTAAATACCTAATCTAGGGGATCCAACATGGCGGCCGGCGAGCAAGCAGCATTTTCTATACCTCCGCAGTAACAGGATCAGAGAGACACATAAATACACTTGCATGGGACCTGCTGAAGATCTTCTAACAATATTCCACGGGAAGGAGACCTGCCGATAACTAGTAAGTCTGTGTGAGGGGTCAGTTTGTCCCAGGCGACTGAATCTCGGCAACGCGGATCAGGGACACAATCCCGCCGGTCATGGCGGCGGCTGATCTGGGCCCTGCAGGGCTGAGTCTGTGAACGGCCTCTGGCGGTTCAGCGCTAGGATCCACACCCCTACCACCCCACCCTCCTCCAGCCGGATCTGAGCAACGCGGAGCAGGGACACAATCCCGCCGGTCACGGTGGCGGCTGATCTGGGCCCTGCAGGGCTGAGTCTGTGAACGGCCTCTGGGGGTTCAGAGCTAGGACCCACACTCCTACCACCCCACCCCCCTCCAGCCGGTTCGGAGCAACTCGGAGCAGGGACACAATCCCGCCGGTCACGGCTGCAGCTGATCTGGGCCCTGCAGGGCTGAGTCTGCGAACTGCCTCTGGTGGTTCAGCGTTAGGATCCACACTCCTACCACCCCACCCCCCTCCAGCCGGTCTGGAGCAACTCGGAGCAGGGACACAATCCCGCCAGCCACGGAGGCGGCTGGACTGGGCCCCGCAGGCCTGAGTCTGTGAACGGCCTCTAGCGGTTTGGCGCTAGGACTTTGGCAGCGCTTAGGGCTGAGTTTCAGCTTTGAGACAGAGGAGAGAAGCGGTCCAGTTTGGTCCCAGACACTGGTCGGACCACAGAGGAGGACAGCAGCCGCCATTTCAAAGAGATGATGTAATCATCCCCATGTTCTACTGATCACAGCTCATTCAGTTACGGAAGAGGTGATTTCAGGCTAGTAAATTTCAAAAACACAACAGTTGCACCAAGCAGAAAGAAGCGCGTGCAGTATGAAAAGACAAGGAAAGAAAGGAACACAAGCAATGCAGGTCAACTCAACTTTAGAAGAGGTAATAGCTGCAACAGATGGAATATCAGATAAAGAGTTCAGGATATATATGCTTCAAATGATCTGGAGTCTCAAGGAAGACATGAGACAGCAAAATCAGACAATGAAAGATCACATTGACAAACAAATCCAGGAAGTAAAAGATCAATTTCACAGGGAGATAGAGGTAATAAAAAACAAACAAATAGAAATACTAGAAATGCAGGAAACAATAAACCAACTTAAAAACTCAATTGAGAATACTACCAGCAGAGTGGATCACTTAGAAGATAGAACATCAGACAATGAAGACAGAGTATTTCAACTTGAAAAGAACATAGATAGCTCAGCAAGTCTACTAAGAAACCATGAGCAGAACATTCAAGAGCTATGGGATAATATCAAAAGACCAAACTTAAGAGTCATTGGGATACAGGAAGGCACAGAGCTCCAAACCAAAGGATTAAGCAATCTATTCAGTGAAATAATACAAGAAAACTTCCCAGACATGAAGAATGTGACAGAATCCCAAATCCTAGAAGCCTACAGGACGCCGATGGTGCAAAATCATAAGAGATCCACACCTAGACACATTATAATGAAGATGTCCAACATACAGAATAAGGAGAGAATTTTAAAAGCTGCAAGAGAAAGAAAGCAGATTACATTTAGGGGTAAACCAATCAGGATAACAGCTGATCTTTCAACACAGACTCTGAAAGCTAGAAGATCCTGGAATAACATATTTCAAACACTGAAAGAAAATGGGTTCCAACCAAGAATCGTGTATCCAGCGAAATTAAGCTTCAGGATAGAAGATGAATTTAAAACCTTCCATGATAAACAAAAGTTAAAAGAATTCGCAGCTAGAAAACCATCTCTTCAAAAAATCCTTGGCAAAACATTACAGGAAGAAGAAATGGAAAATAACATTGAAAACCAACAATGGGAGGTAGGACAGTAAAGGGGGGAAAGTAGTCAAAGAGGATAACAAATCAGGTTTAGTAACATCAATAAACAAATATGGCTGGAAGAACAAATCATATCTCAATAATAACCTTAAATGTTAATGGCTTAAACTCACCAATTAAGAGACACAGGCTAGTAGAATGGATCACAAAACAAGACCCAACAATATGCTGCCTACAGGAGACGCATCTGATAGGAAAAGATATTCATAGACTGAAGGTGAAAGGTTGGGAAAAATCATATCACTCATATGGACCGCGGAAACAAGCAGGAGTGTCCATACTCATATCTAATAAAATAGATTTCAAGCCAAAGTTAATCAAAAGGGATAAAGAAGGACACTTCATACTGATCAAGGGAACCATACACCAACAAGACATAACAATCATAAATATATATGCCCCAAACAACGGTGCTGCTATGTTCATCAAGCAAACGCTTCTCAAGTTCAAGAGTCTAATAGACCACCATACAATAATCATGGGAGACTTTAATACACCTCTCTCACCACTGGACAGATCTTCCAAACAAAAGTTAAATAAGGAAACTATAGAACTCAATAACATAATTAATAACCTAGACTTAATTGACATATATAGACTATACCACCCAACATCAAGTAATTACACTTTTTTCTCAGCAGCACATGGAACCTTCTCAAAAATAGACCATATATTATGTCACAGGGCAACTCTTAGACAATATAAAGGGGTAGAGATAATACCATGCATCTTATCTGATCATAATGGAATGAAACTGAAAATCAATGATAAAAGAAGGAAGGAAAAATCAAGCATCACCTGGAGAATGAACAATAGGTTGCTTAATGATCAATGGGTTCTAGAAGACATTAAGGAGGAAATTAAAAAATTCCTAGAGTCAAATGAAAACACAGACACAACATATCGGAATCTATGGGACACATTGAAAGCAGTTCTAAGAGGAAAATTCATTGCTTGGAGTTCATTCCTCAAAAAAAGAAAAAACCAACAAATAAATGATCTCATACTTCAACTCAAAATCCTAGAAAAAGAAGAGCAAAACAACAGCAAAAGAAGTAGAAGGCAAGAAATAATTAAAATCAGAGCTGAAATTAATGAAATTGAAACAAAAGAAACAATTGAAAAAATCGACAAAACTAAAAGTTGGTTTTTTGAAAAAATAAATAAAATTGACAGACCCTTAGCCATGCTAACGAAGAGAAGAAGAGAGAGAACCCAAATTACTAGCATACGGGATGAAAAAGGCAATATCACAACAGACACTTCAGAAATACAGATGATAATCAGAAATTATTTTGAATCCTTATACTCCAATAAAATAGAAGATAGTGAAGGCATAGATAAATTCCTTAAGTCTTATGATCTGCCCAGATTGAGTCAGGAGGACATAGACAACCTAAACAGACCAATAACAATAGAGGAAATAGAAGAAACCATCAAAAGACTACCAACTAAGAAAAGCCCAGGACCGGATGGGTATACAGCAGAGTTTTACAAAACCTTTAAAGAGGAACTTGGGGCTGGGGATGTGGCTCAAGCGGTAGCGCGCTCGCCTGGCATGCGTGCGGCCCGGGTTCGATCCTCAGCACCACATACCAACAAAGATGTTGTGTCCGCCGAGAACTAAGAAATAAATATTAAAAATTCTCTCTCTCTCTCTCTCCTCTCTCACTCTCTCTTTAAAAAAAAAAAAAGAGGAACTAACACCAATACTTTTCAAGCTATTGCAGGAAATAGAAAAAGAGGGAGAACTTCCAAATTCGTTCTACGAGGCCAACATCACCCTGATTCCGAAACCAGACAAAGACACTTCAAAGAAAGAAAACTACAGACCAATATCTCTAATGAACCTTGATGCAAAAATCCTCAATAAAATTCTGGCGAATCGGATTCAAATACATATCAAAAAAATTATACACCATGATCAAGTAGGATTCATCCCTGGTATGCAAGGTTGGTTCAATATACGGAAATCAATAAATGTTATCCACCACATCAATAGACTTAAAAATAAGAACCATATGATCATCTCGATAGATGCAGAAAAAGCTTTCGACAAAGTACAGCATCCCTTTATGTTCAAAACTCTAGAAAAATTAGGGATAACTGGATCATACCTCAACATTGTAAAAGCAATCTATGATAAGCCACAGGCCAGCATCATTCTGAATGGAGAAAAATTGAAGGCATTCCCTCTAAGATCTGGTACAAGACAGGGATGCCCTCTCTCACCACTTCTGTTCAACATAGTCCTCGAAACACTGGCCAGAGCAATTAGGCAGACGAAAGAAATTAAAGGCATAAAAATAGGAAAAGAAGAACTTAAATTATCACTATTTGCAGATGATATGATTCTATACCTAGCAGACCCAAAAGGGTCTACAAAGAAGCTATTAGAGCTAATAAATGAATTCAGCAAAGTGGCAGGATATAAGATCAACACGCATAAATCAAAGGCATTCCTGTATATCAGCGACAAATCCTCTGAAACGGAAATGAGGACAACTACTCCATTCACAATATCCCCCCAAAAAATAAAATACTTGGGAATCAACCTAACAAAAGAGGTGAAAGATTTATACAATGAAAATTACAGAACCCTAAAGAAAGACATAGAAGAAGACCTTAGAAGATGGAAAAATATACCCTGCTCATGGATAGGCAGAACTAACATCATCAAAATGGCGATATTACCAAAAGTCCTATATAAGTTCAATGCAATGCCAATCAAAATCCCAACAGCATATCTTGTAGAAATCGATAAAAGAATCATGAAATTCATATGGAATAATAAAAGACCCAGAATAGCAAAAACAATACTAAGCAGGAAGTGTGAATCAGGCGGTATAGTGATACCAGACTTCAAACTATACTACAGAGCAATAGTAACAAAAACAGCATGGTACTGGTACCAAAACAGGCGGGTGGACCAATGGTACAGAATAGAGGACACAGTAACCAATCCACAAAACTACAACTATCTTATTTTTGATAAAGGGGCTAAAAGCATGCAATGGAGGAAGGATAGCATCTTCAACAAATGGTGCTGGGAAAACTGGAAATCCATTTGCACCAAAATGAATCTGAATCCCTATCTCTCGCCGTGCACAAAAGTTAACTCAAAATGGATCAAGGAGCTTGATATTAAATCAGAGACATGGCATCTGATAGAAGAAAAAGTTGGTTATGATCTACACGCTGTGGGATCGGGCTCCAAATTCCTCAATAGGACACCCATAGCGCTAGAGTTAACAAATAGAATCAACAAATGGGACTTACTCAAACTAAAAAGCTTTTTCTCAGCAAAAGAAACGATAAGAGAGATAAACAGGGAGCCTACATCCTGGGAACAAATCTTTACTCCACACACTTCAGATAGAGCCCTAATAACCAGAATATACAAAGAACTCAAAAAATTAGACAATAAGATAACAAATAACCCAATCAATAAATGGGCAAAGGACCTGAACAGACACTTCTCAGAGGAGGACATACAATCAATCAATAAGTACATGAAAAAATGCTCACCATCGCTAGCAGTCAGAGAAATGCAAATCAAAACTACCCTAAGATACCATCTCACTCCAGTAAGACTGGCAGCCATTAGGAAGTCAAACAACAATAAGTGCTGGAGAGGATGCGGGGAAAAGGGCACTCTTGTTCATTGCTGGTGGGACTGCAAATTGGTGCAGCCAATTTGGAAAGCAGTATGGAGATTTCTTGGAAAGCTGGGAATGGAACCACCATTTGACCCAGCTATTCCCCTTCTCGGTCTATTCCCTAAAGCCCTAACAAGAGCATGCTACAGGGACACTGCTACATCGATGTTCATAGCAGCTCAATTCACGATAGCAAGACTGTGGAACCAGCCTAGATGCCCTTCAATAGATGAATGGATAAAAAAAATGTGGCATTTATATACTATGGAGTATTACTCTGCGTTAAAAAATGACAAAATCATAGAATTTGGAGGGAAATGGATGGCATTAGAGCAGATTATGCTAAGTGAAGCTAGTCAATCTTTAAAAAACAAATACCAAATGACTCCTTTGATATAAGGGGAGTAAACAAGGACAGGGTAGGGACGAAGAGCTTGAGAAGAAGATTTACATTAAATAGGGATGAGAGGTGGGAGGGAAAGGGAGTGAGAAGGGAAATTGCATGGAAATGGAAGGCGATCCTCAGGGTTATACAAAATGTCATATAAGAGGAAAGGAGGGGCAAGACAAGATAATACAAATGGAAGAAATGATTTACAGTAGAAGGGGTAGAGAGAGAAAAGGGGAGGGGAGGGGAGGGGGGATAGTAGAGAATAGGACAAACAGCAGAATACATCAGACACTAGAAAGGCAATATGTCAATCAATGGAAGGGAAACTGATGTGATACAGCAATTTGTATACGGGGTAAAAGCGGGAGTTCATAATCCACGTGAATCAACCGTGTAATATGATGTATTAAGAACTATGTAATGTTATGAATGACCAATAAAAAAAAAATATTCTAAGCAGAATATGAAACTTATTCTTCTGCTTTCTCTTGAATGCCAGCTCTGGAGGGCAATTGCTTGTAAACTGTCCACTGCATCTCTCTGGAATAGGCTTTCAGTATTAAAAGTTTATCTACAATTTTCATTTTGGATTTCATTGTTCATAGTTTCAAGAAATTACATGTCTGCCAGGCATTTTAAATACTAACAAACTCAAATCTTTCATTCTTCACTACGGGAATTAGTACCAAAATAGCCTATAAATTATTTAGGGCAAAACAAAGAATAGAAAATAGATTTTCAAGCTACAATTTCTGAGTTATTTTTATGAATCCTTGTGACCTCTTCTGAGGTCTAAGTCATCTCATTTATGATTATTTTTTTAATAATTTATAGACAAACCATGAAATTTTAGCATTTCAAACATCTGTCAGACATATAAATAAATACTTAAATTTAAATTAAAATCCATTAAGTATCTGTTGATTGTTAGAACCTCTTCTACAATTAATAGGAGCTGTGTGGATTATTTTATATGGTTGTCTCTCCATGGGTTCTGCATCCATAGTTTCAACCACAGATTTGAATCAAATGTATGATATATGATATGTCAAGATCAATGTAATGTTTTGAGCAACTAATAAATTTCTGCTGTTTAAAAAAATAAAAATATTGAGAAAAATATCACATCTATTCTAAATATGTAAAGATTTTTTTCCTTGCTATTATTTCCTAAACACAGTAGAATAACTATTTACATGATATTTACATTGTAAATTGATATTATAATAATGTAGAAAAAAAAATACCTAATCTACTAGAGACAGTATTAGGTACTGAAAATATAAAAATGAGGAAGATAGCCAATTAGCCCAATGTTGAGTCTTATTCTAAAGGAAGACATGGATCTCTAAAAAATAATTGTGATATGTGCTGTGATAGAGATAAGTGTAATGAGAACCTAATGGAAGAAACCTTCCTGATATCTACTTGGGAAACTGAATCTGTTTCCCTTACTAGATTCCTTCAAGGCAAAGAATCCAATTGTTTTCACCTTCTTATTCTCAGTGTCTGGCATGACTCCTTGAATACAGGCATTCAATAATATTTGATTATTTCATTTGGATATTTATTAAAAGAATAATTTTTACTGGGTTGTTGTCCCAAGGGCTGGGGAAATAGCTCAGTTGGTAGAGTGCTTGCCTCACATGCACAGAGGCCCTGGGTTAAATCCCTAGCAACACACACACACACACACACAAAGATTGAATCCAAATGCAATTCACAATTTCACTAATATTTCCTCCTATTTTTCCCGAAATCTCCAGCTTGATAGAATGTATGTGTGAGCATTTGTCAAACTTTAAAAACAGGTTTAAGGTACCTTGATATATAAAATGCAGACACAATTTAAAGTGAGAATCACTAATCCAAGTGAAAAGACACAATTTAAGTTAAAATTGGGAAGGGAACTAAGAGGAAGGAGGAGACATTCTGAAACTTGGAAGATCTTAGAGGATTATACCTGTTTGCTTTGTAAAGACAAGACAGTCACAAAACTGAGAATTAGAGATAAATTAAAGACAAAATTACTGATCAGCTGTTCTATAAATATCCTTTTCACTGCTTATGACACACCTACCAGAAAATAGCTTATGCTCAGTGAACTATGTTATCATCAGCATATTTTTTGTGGGGTGGAGGAGATTGGTGATAGAACTCAGAGCACTCAACCACAGAGCCATATCCCCAGCCCTATTTTGTATTTTATTTAGAAACAGGGTCTCAGGGCTGGGAATGTGGCTCAAGCGGTAGGGCGCTTGCCTGGCATGTGCGGGGCACTGGGTTCGATCCTCAGCACCACATAAAAAGAAAATAAAGATGTTGTGTCCACGGAAATCTAAAACATAAATATTAAAAAAAATTCTCTTTCTCTCTCTCTCTCTCTCTCTCTCTCTCTCTCTCTCTCTCTCAAAAAAAAAAAAGAAAGAAAGAAAAAGAAAAGAAAGAAACAGGGTCTCACTGAGTTGCTTAGCATCTTGCTTTTGCTGAGGCTGGCTTTGAACTCTCGATCCTCCTGCCTCAGCCTCCCGAGGCACTGGGATTATAAGCATGTGCCATCTTGTCTGGCTTCATCAGCACATCTCAAAATCAATATTGCCCATCCACGACAGGAATTCTTTAGGAGTTCATATTTTCTTTGTTCAGATTTTCTTAATACCAGTTATTTCTCTGGATCCTATCTTCCTAACATTTCAGGCCAGAATGAAATGAAGCTAAAACCTTGCAGTAGGTAGCCATAAATTTTTTTTGAAAGAAAATTTGGATAGAGGACCTCCTTAGAAGGGCTGGGGATGTAGCTCAGTTGGTAGAGTGCCTGCCTCGCATGTACAAGGCCTGGGTTCAATCCTCAGCACCAAAAAGAAAAAAAAAAATTGTAGAGAACCTCCTTAGACAAGGTCCTACCTGCTTGGATTAAGGAAACTACTTTTAACTCTAGCATCTATACCTTCTGAAAAATTACCTAAGTGTTTGAAAATTCTGTTCTAAAGTTTTCAACAGCTGTCAAATTTCCAAGAAGAAAACTATTTTTAAGGTTGCATAAAACTTCCTTAAAGAATAGGTTGAATAAGCATGATTCTTGGATTATAAATAGTACAAACACACCTATGCTTATTTATTTGTGGTACTGGAGATGCTAGGCGAGTGCTCTACCACTGAGCTAAATGCCCAGCCCTTTTACAAATATGATTTAAATGAGTTTAAGAAAAAGAGAAAATGACTGAAATGTCTGAGTTCAATTATAGCTGTATCCAGGGGACAGGCAAATACTGGCATTTTTCATTAGCTCTCTTTAACTCTATTTTGTCCCTGTGTGTTAGTTTTCTTATAATATAAGACAGACTCAGTTTGGTTTATGAAGATTACTCTGTAACTCCATGCTACATCCTAATGTTGCAACTTATGCAAAAGAAATCTTCTATATTACCTATCATCTATTAGTTTCATACGGGTCTTTGATTGATATGGTTTGTATCAATAGCCCACACCTGAACCTTTCTCATACCTAGAGAAAGGGGTTACTATGACTGGCTAAGCCTGGTTCATGTGCTATTACTATGGTCAAATAAATGAAGCCTGGCATTGAAGCTCAGAATCATAGGAAGTGGGGCACAGGCACTTCCTGAATAGAAAGAGGGCTGGACAAAAACAACAAATGAAAATGTCCACGACAGTAAAAAAGCATACAGTCAGGTAAATCATATTACCCCAGAAAGTTCTTAGGCATGTATTCAAGGAGCCTGTGACAATTAGTCCTCTCTCTGTTTGAGAAGGTGGGGGTGTGTGGCCTTCTGCCCTGGAACTAGCAACCTTGAATCATGGGAATTTGTGTTGTGTTAACTTTATAGCTTGCCTGTCCCACAGATCGATTCTTTCATTTTGTTGTGACCTCAGATAACATGCTTAGCTCCTTTAGATGTTCTGATGACATCTTCTGCAAGACAGGATAGGTGGGCCCTAATATGCCACAAAGTTTTTTCTAAAGCACTTTGAAATCCTGGGAAGAGCGGGGTTACAGCATATGCTCCAGTGAGCCTGTTAAGATTACTCATGATGACTCTAGGCTATGTTTGGAACTCTTTCTGAAGTGAATAAACAGATGGCCAGCAGTGGCTAAAACTGAAAGTAGTTTGAAAATGCTGAGAATCAATTACTTTAATACTCTCCAAGCTTACAGATCCTCAGAAATGACTAGACAATATTTATTAGGAAACATGTTCCTTCTGGAATGAATTCAGCTCAAGGAGAACAGATGTGCTATATTTTGAGATATGAATTCAGAGTGATGTGAAAGAAGAATTACTGGTTTCACATCCCTATCACAGAAGTCCTGAGGCATAATTAATTGATGATGATTACTTTAGAAATATTCTGAGCCAAGACTCCAGCAAAAAAATAAAAGTACTTTCCTCATTAACTTCCTAATAGCACATATTTTCACAAGAAATTCATAGAAATGGGCATATATTTTGCCAAAAAAGGATGGTGACTCAGCCAGCCCAGCTGTGAGGATGCAGCTGTGAGAGGGCTGAAGAAAATGATGGAGGAGAAGGCGAGCTTACAATGGAGACACGAGCTGGGAACCACACCAGCACATGGAAGACAAAAACCAGCATTTAGAATGAGTCTAGCAATTAGAAGCTTGGATATGAGCAAGGGGGAAAAATAAATAAATAACAAAACAGAATAAATTTAAACAAGACCCCTCACAAAATTAGTATCAAATGTGAACCAACTAACTATAGGAATGAAGGCAGAAGTTGAGCAGCAATGGAAAAAGGCAGACCACACTCTAAATAATAAAAAGTTTATAATATGTAGAGATTATCTTGTCCAACTACTTCATTTTCCAGATGAAAGAAAACAAAATGGTTTGCCCAAAAGGGGTGTTTCACTTATGCCTTGCTATTTAATAAATTATTACCAAAAAATAATGTCTTATATAAATTATTCTGCAATTTGGGCTGGGTTTGGCAAGGATGGCTTGTCACTGCTCCACAGGTGGCAGCTGGGATGGTGTGACTCTGACTAGAGGACCCACTTCAAGATGGCCTCACTCATCCATAGCCAGGCAAGTTGGGGCTGGCTGTCAGCTGGAAGATCATCTGGGGCTGTTGGCCAAGGATTTAGTTCTTCTCCACATGGCTTCTCCTTGTGGCTATGTTGGGCTCGTGGAGAAGACACGTGGAGAACCCCTGCCCACAGCAGGGCAGTCTCAGGGTAGACATATCACGGCAGCTGGCTTCCCCCACGAATTTGTTAGGCCTTTCTAAGGTTTAAACCTTGATCCAGTACAGTGTCACTTCCTCTGCATGCTATTGGTTCAAGAGGGTCTCAGGGACAGCCCAAATTCAAAAGAGGACTGCATATTCAGAGCTCTGACTATCAGAAGGCATGGTTCAATTAATTTACTGCAGAGAAGAGGTGGCTTGCACAACATTAATTATATGCTACTATTAATGGGAGGAAATTTGTATCCTATTGTGTCCATAAAATAGAATGTAGGAAGAAAAAAGGAAAATAGGCAGAAATAGTAAAATAACTATTCTCATAGTCATATGATAACTATTCTATTATCATAGTCAAATCTCAGCTTCACAACTTAAAGAAACATGAAAATCCTGGAGTTAAGGCTGAGAAGAGCAATAATTAGACTAGAGGAAAGGAAATAAAACTTGCCATGAAACTTTGTTTTCTTCCCTTTTTTCCCCACTTGGGCTGAGGATTGAACCCAGGGCTTCATACATGCCTGCATGCTTGGCGAGCCCTCTATCATTGAGCTATACTCACAGCCCACCATGAAAGTTTTTAAAAACTAAAATTATATAGCCTGGGAAAAAGAATACTAGAGAGAGACATAATAATGATCCTCTAAGTCTGCACTATATATGAACTTTCACCACCAGTTTCTTCCTATTCTCCAAGAACAGAAGAAGAGGGTGTCTACTGACATTGTTCAAATAAGATTTAGGTTGAAAGAATTTCTTGGAATACAGAATACATTAGAAAAAGGGAAAATAAAAATGTCTTTCTAAAAGTCTATGAGAGAGACTACAGTTAGTTGCCAGGCACGTGGCTCATGCCTATAATCCCAGCAACTCAGGAGGCTGAGGCAGGAGGATTGCAAGTTTGAGGACAGCTTGGGCAACATAGTGAGACATTATCTCAAAAAATAAAAAGGGGCTTGGGATGGAGCTCAATGGTAGAGTATTTGTTTAGCATGCATGAGACCCTGGGTTCAAACCCCAGCACAAGATAGATGGATGGATGGATGGATAGATATATAGATGATAGATAGATAGATAGATAGATAGATAGATAGATAGATAGGACTGGTGATGCAATTCAGTGGTAGAGTGCCCTGGAAATCAATCCCAGTGGGAAAAAAAAAATGAGACACACTGCAGTTTAAAATCTAGGAAAGTTTTTTTCTGCCCCTGGAGAAAAGGAACCTTCCATGGCAACTCTCCTGTGAAGCTGTGAAGTTCCAAGGAAATGGTGATGTCCTCTATAGATCCAGTTGTCTACAGCTGCCCACCTGCAACATTATTAATCTTTTTATCCCCTGTTCTTATCCCCTCTGCCCTACATCCCACCTAGTCTAGAAGTTCCTTGAGGGCAAGGATTGTGTCTGGATCTTCTTATCCCAGAGCCTACAACTTGCTCTTAACGAGTATACACTCAATAAACAAAGCTTTTAGATACCTTTACCCATGCTGACTGGATGCTAAGCATAGTAATTAACTAGTTGTCCATTTATTTAGTTCAATTAATATTTACTGTGCATTCACTCTGTGCTAAACACTATGCTATATGCAATGAGAAACCATGGTCAACAAAACAGTTTCTAAGGAGAGTATAGTAAGAAGACCAGCAATAGATAGATGGGTGGATAGAGCAATCGATCAATCAATCAACTGATTGATCGATAATTTTTTATGGAAAGTTATAGCACAGTATAAAAGTAAAATAGGGAACCTAATCTTGGGAAAGAGAAAAGTGTTTCTGATCATGAGCTTGGGGTTGAAATATCTACAAGTTTCTTAACAATAATGAACATTTTATCTGTAAAATAACGTTAAAATAGTATTTATCTCATAAAACTTACAAAATTTAATGCTTCATCTGTCAATGTCCATCCATTGGACTCATTTTAGTTTTTTTCCTTTTTTGTGGGGTGCCAGGGGTACCAGGGATTGAACTCAGGGGCGCTGGACCACTGAACCATATCCCCAGACCTATTTTGTATTTTATTTAGAGACAAGGTCTCACTGAGTTGCTAAGTGCCTCACTTTTACTTAGTCTGGCCTTGAACTTGTGATCCTCCTGCCTCAGCCTCCAGAGTCACTGGGATTACAGGTGTGAATTTCTTTTTTGATCCTATTTGTAAGGATTAGTTTTTCATACCGGTCTTCCTCTAAAAAGGTTGACTTGTTTTATCTCAGAAGTCTTCAAAACAATAAAAAGAAAATTTTGTTTTTGTCAGGGTTTTTTATTTTGTTGGCAGTACTACGGATAAAAACCAGGCCCTCACCCAGGTAAAGTACATCCTCTATCACTGAGCTGTATTCCCAGCCCCTTTTTAAAAATGTTTAATTGGCTAAAGCTCATTCTGTTTTGCAACTTTATTGTGGGTCAATAAGGTTCTTACAAAATCTAAGGTAAATTATGGGATCTTAATGATCCTATTTTTCCTATATCTTGAAATATTTTGTTATTTCATTATCCTAGGAATGCGTTCACCACTACTGGTTATTCTCAGCTATGATTTTTAAAAAGACTAAAATTAGAAAATGGAAGAATTATGAAATTACCTAGGAAGATGATTCAATAGTGAAATTAATCACCATTAATACATAATTCATTGTACTAACCAAAATATCCAATTATCTTTCAGGAAGATATATAAGATTAAAAAACAAAGTATCTTTGAGTCTTTTTTTTTATGCTTTTATTGAGAGCATACATGAGTATACAAGCCAAGTTCAAGAGACAAGAGAGTTCAGAAAGGGGGAAGTGACACTTCATGTGGTATATAACTGTAACAACAACAGAAAAACAGTAAATTAATAGTTACAGCTTAAGAAATACTCCCCTTGGGGCTGGGGTTGTGGCTCAGTGGTAGAGTGCTTGTCTAGCATGCGTGAGGCACTGGGTTCCATCCTCAGCACCACGTAAATATAAAATAAAGGTATTGTGTCCACCCACAACTAAAAAATAAATGTTAATATTTATTTTCCTTAAAAAATCAGGTAAAAGAGTTCCTTAGGAAAACACTGAATAATATCAAATTAGCCAGGCACAGTGGAGCATGTTTGGAATTCCAACTACTTAGGAGGTTAAGGCAGAGGATGACAAGTTCAAGGCCAGCTTGGGTAACTTAGCAAAACCCTGTCTAATACATAAATAAATAAATGAGGGCTGGTTCTGTACCTCAGTAGTAGAATGTTTGCCTAGCATTCTTGAGGCCCTGTGTGCAATCCCCAGTATGATGGGGTGGTTTGTGGGAAGACTAGAGGGTGGGTCACTGAATTAGATCTGGTAAAAGCACAAGAGAAGAATAAAACGTCCTTTATTATGTGAAAAGGGATTAGCACTCATACTAAATGAAAACAACCTATGATTTGAAATTTTTTCAGGGCCAACTTGATAAAATGTATGTACAACAAATTAAAATTATTTTCTCTTATATTAGACCTTATATATGCTTAATAAAAACAAAGCTTGAGAAATAATACCAAGTGCTTTCAAGATATCTGCTAATCAAGTGAGAATGATAATATTAACAATTATGATAATGATAGCTGGTACTTAATGAGCATCATAAGAAATATTTTACACCCATTATTTCATTCAGTTATCATGCTGATATACATTATCTAATGTTATGGTTTAGATATATGTGGTGTCCCCCAAAAGCTCATGTGTAAGACAATGCAAGAAAGTTTCCAGGTAAAATGATTGAGTTATGAGAGCCTTAACCTAATCAGTGCAGTTATCCACTCTAGGCAGGTAGGGTATAGCTGAAAGAAATAGATCACTGGGGGCATGCCTTTGGAGTTTATATTTTGCCCCTGGTGAGTAGAGCTCTCTCTCTCTCCCTCTCTCTCTGTCTCTCTTTCTCTCTCTCTCTCTCTCTCTCTGCTTCCTGATTACCATATCCTCAGCTGCTTTCTTCCTCCACACCCTTGGACCATGATGTTCTGCCTCATCTTGGACCCAGAACTATGGAGTCAGCTATCTATGGACTGAGATCACTGAAACTAAGGACCCAAATAAACTTTCCCTCCTCTGTGTTGTTCTTATCAGGTATTTTGGAAACAACAATGAAAAAGCTGACTAAAACACATAAACATTGAAAAAAAGGACACATGATGGTTTTAAACCCTTAGAAACTGATTGAACCCAATAATAAGAAGGATCCACAAGGTAGATGTTGGAGTACATTACCCAGATCCCTCTTCAATGAAGGACTTGTCATCCTAGCTGCTAGGAGTATTGTTGGCAAACAGAATTGTCTGTTTGTGCCACAAATGTCACACAGCCCATTTCAGAATTGCCTCAGAAGCAGAGAGCAAACTTATTCAAAGTCTTAACTCTTTCAGAATGGCCTATATTTAATGACTAGATGACATGAGATTATAAAAATTTGGCCATCTAGGGGCAACATGAAGGACTATTGTAGCTTCAGAGCTCCTGGTGGAATTGGCCAATACAGCTTGGTTTATTGCTTGGCTTCTTTCTCCATCTTTCCACAAGTTTTGATCCCAAGGGCACTTCTTAATAAACATCCTGCATGTTAAGCTCTGTCTCAGAGTCTGCTGTTTGGGGCACCCAACTTGCAACAATGCAAACAGTGTAAGTACACTACCAATAACAGACCATCTTAAAACACACAAACACACACACACACACACACACACAAATTCCATCATTAATAACTTATCCTACTTGGCTTAATTATTATAAAATACTCTCAAACAAATTGCACAGTTTTTAGTCTTGCTCTGTACACTTCCCTGCAGGTGGGAGGGAAGATGGCCATGGAATAACTGTGCTTCTGATATACAAAAAACAGTGATAGATCCTACATAGAGCTAGAGGTGAAAAGTGAGAAACAAAGTCTGTCAGACTAAAGATATAACTGATCCTCTTAATTAAAGTAAGTAGGGTCTGGGGTTGTGACTCAGTGGTAGAGAGCTCATCTGCCATGTGTGAGGCACTGGGCTCGATCCTCAGCACCACATGAAAAGAAATAAATAAAATAAGTAAAAAAATAAAGAAAAGTAGGTTATTCCTCTATAAAGAAGAATATATGTAAAAAAATGCACTCTATTTGGGGAAAAAACCTAATCACAGAAATTTACAGAATAAAAAGAGACATACAAGCCCCTTTCCTTACCTCAACTCCTATCTTATTCCCAAGCAAATAATGCAGTTTTTTGTTGTTCATTATTTCCAGACCTTGTTCCATGAGTATCTGTGCATATGTTTGAATATAAATATTTAGTAGAAATAAAATTTACTATATATATATATATATATTACCCTCCAACCCACACTATGGAAGGTAATCTGCTTTATTCAAAGTCTATTGATATAAATATTAATCACATATCAAAAAAAAAAAAAAAAGCTGGGCTGGGGATGTGGCTCAAGCGGTAGCGCGCTCGCCTGGCATGCATGCGGCCCGGGTTTGATCCTTAGAACCACATACAAAGAAAGATGTTGTGTCCGCCGAAAACTAAAAAATAAATATTAAAAAAATTCTCTCTCTCTCTTTAAAAAAAAAAAAAAAGCCTTCACAGGAACATGTGCATGTGCACTGGTGTTTGACCAAATGGCTAAATACCATGCTATGAGGCAAGTTGACACATAAAATTAACCCACTGCAAGACCATCTCTGAGAGGTGATGGGAGGGGATGGGAGGGGATGGGGGATAGGAAGGGCAGCAGAATAAAATAGACACTAGTATTGCTGAATGTATATACGTGGCCATATAACCAATGTGATTCTGCAACCTGTACATGTGAAAAAATGAGAATTCATACCCCATTTGAATCAAACGTATGATATGTCATGATCGTTGTATTGTCATGAGCAACTAATAAAAAAAGACTAATAGAGACTATTTTTATGAAGTGAAAAATCATTGTGCCCTTTTGCTGCAGAGGTGAGAATTGTCTAGTGCTGGCAGCACTATTTCTTCTCTAACAAGCTGCAAGTAAGTGAAGTAATACCACAGACGTTGATTTAGTTTTCCTTGCCTATGTAAATAAAGAATAATAATAACAAAAAAGAAATTAAAAAATAAAATAAAAGCTACTCATGATCATTAGTCTTTCCTTAATAAAAAAAAAACCATCTCTGGTCAACTTGGCACCCATAGATATCTCTTTAACCATATTTAATCCCCAAATAAAGATAATAAGATTATACATGTGCCTGACTTAACTCTCCTGGGTACAACTGAAAATGCCCTAATCATCTTCTCCCCAGAAGAGGAAGAAAAGAACTTGAGTGATATTCACTCTTCTTTATATAATGGAATTTAAATTCTATAATACAAACTCAGTAAGTGAAGAAAACAAAGATATTTGCTTTGATTTAGGTATATTCACATAAATACACCTAAACAGACTCATTATAAGGAAGAAATACTCCTGATAGTTACAGCTCTCATCTCTACCTTCTTCTACTACTCCTATATTCCATTTGCCTTCAGCAAGCAACTCAGCTGGCTACGGTTCTTCACCTGGTAGAATGATCCAAAGCTTCATTCCTGAAGACTCTTCAGGATCATTCTACCAGGTCCTTCTAGATTGGACCATTATAGTTTCCCATTGGCCTTACTCACAGGGCATGCTAATACTAAGTGACCCTCTAAGGGATCTCCTCTATTTCAGACATATTCCTCCTTACCTCCATTGTAGTATATACCAATCCAATTCACTCTGGCAGTCAGAATCAATCACTCCAACCAGAACAGTATCTCCTTTCTTTGCCTGTAAATTCATTAGCATGAAGGGCCTACAGGGACCTGGTAGCAGTCTTGGTTTCCAGTTCAATGAAATTATTATTGTGCCTTTTGGTAGAGCATTCTTCCTTGTGAAACTAAAACCTCTACACCTGCAGAGCATAAGGTTATGGAAACGGGAATCAGAAACTTTGTTAGTGGATCACTACCAGTAATAAGTGGTACCAATCCCATTTCCACCCCTTGAAACCTAGGCCCATAAATTCTGGCTATGGGAGAAGAGCACCATATAACAGACACTGATTCAAAGCATATACATCCTTCTGAGCAACCCTGCCCCATCCCTGAAAGATATTGCCACCTAACTGACACTATAACTTAAGTCTTCAAAAGTTCATTTCACTATTTTTATCAAATTGTCTGCTTCAGGATGATGGAGAACATGGTCAGAATTCCATGAGCATGGACCCATTGTCACACTTCATTTGCTAAGAAGTAAATTCCTTGGTCAGTAACAATGCTGTATAAAGAAACAGGATAGTAGATAAGACATTATATAAGCCCATACATGGCAGTTTTGGCTGAAGCAAAATCCATATCCAGAGTAAATGTTAATTCCTGTAAGAACAAAATGCTGCCCCTTCTAAGATGGAAGCAGTCCAATGTAATCAACCTTACACCAGGTGGCTGGCTGATCATCCTGATAAATGGTGCCATATTGTGGACTTACTCTCTGCTGTTGAAGATTGAAAGCTCAGTGGTGGGTCAGCTGTGGTGAATGGAAGTCCATGTGGCTGAGCCCAGGCATCAGTTCCAACCCTGCTACCTTGGCCTCCATGTTCATGAAGCCAGGGGATGATGATGGGATAGCTAGGGAAAGAGGCCCAATTGATATCCACTGAACAGATCATCTTATCCTCTTGATTATTCAAATCTTCCTTTGCTGAGATCACCCTTTGATGAACACTCACATGGAACACAAACATCTTTACATTTTTCACCTATTCAAAGAGATATATCCACATATACCTCCTCCAGACCTCCTTGTCACCAACTTTTCAATCAGGTTCCTTCCAGTGGCACTTTCCTGACCACTTACAAACCCCTAGCCACAGCTCATGAATTGACATCCAACCACCTGCTGGCCATTTCTCATTCTAAGCAAAATGAACAACCTGTTATACTATTTGAAGTTCTGTTCATTGGGAGGATTTCATCACTGTCTTTCATGGATATCCCAGAGAAAGGCTATGGTACCCACATATCACACAGAACTATCTATAAACCAAGCTCAATCTTCCTTTTCCCCTATAGGATGATCACAGGGAAATCCCCATCAGCCCATAGGTACAGACTGGGTGAGAAAATGTAACATAGTAGGAGGAGGGATCCTTCTGTAAATCCACACTATAAATTTAGCTCATTCATTTTAATAACTGGATAGAATTCTATTACATCTTTGTACCAAAATACCATCTTCTACTTAATGGATTTTTATCATGTCTTTTTTTCCTTCTTTTTTTGCTTTTTAAATGTTCTATTGAACATCCTGATTTTATATATATATCCTTACACACCTATGAGATTTTCATTTAAAAAAATAGACAACAGAGTTAATAAGATTTCTATTTACTGTGGCAATTAGATTGGCTAGAACACAAACGTATCAAGAGACTCTGAGGACCTTTCTGACATCTATTACAGAGAGTTTCCCCTTATCACTTAGAAAAGAAACTAATGAAACTCTCAAAAGTGAGTGTGTGTGTGTGTGTGTGTGAGATCACCTATGTACATTTTGAGCTAACATCTAAATCAATATAGAAGGAATTTTTTACCCACAGGTCATCACCAAACAAATTTTGGGTATTCAAAAAAAATTTTTTTTTTTTTTTGCTAAATTTATAGTATGGGTATACAGAAGGATCCCTCCTCCTACTATGTTACATTTTCTCACCCAGTCTATACCTATGGGCTGATGGGGATTTCCCTGTGATCAACCTACAGGGGAAAAGGAAGATTGAGCCTGGCTTACAGATAGTTCTGTGTGATGTGTGGATAGTAGAATATAGTTCAACTTTTTAAAAATTATTCTGGGACTTTGGTTGTGGTTCAGTGGTAGAGCACTTGCCTAATATGTGTGAGGCCCTGGGTTCAATCCTCAGCACCACATATGAATAAACAAAATAAAAATTCATTGGCAACTAAAAAATATTTTAAAAAATTATTCTGTTAGCTGCTGGTACAGCTTTGCAAATTATCTAGTAAATCAGTTAGCTATTTAGTAGTTTTTAATTATTATTCCTCTTAACAGGAGATGGTTCAATCTTGGGAATAATTGTTTCAAGAATGCATTTTAAATTCAATGGAAGTCCTATTTTTGTGCTTGTTATAATAATATATCTTTACTAACTTTGCCAAACTAATGATCTTAAAATTTATATTTCATGAGTCAAAGAAACTCATTGTATCCCAGGTAACAGTATTTGTTTGTTTCTTTCTTTCTTTTATAAATGACTTCTAAGTTTCATATTTTAGTGGTTGGTTGTACACAGGAAGATGTTAACATATGTATTACTACTGATCACTAAGTTAGAAGAGATTTCAGCTTTCACTCACACAGCAAAAGCTTCAGGCAAAGTGCTCTAATTCTTGGTTGATAAATCAACCCCCAACCAGAGGAGATCCTTTCTGGTGGGTCTTAGGTAAGTAGAGGTGTTTTTACTCAGAGGAGCTACTTTGTGAAAAATTGCCCCACATTTCTTTAAAAAGCTTAAATTCCATCATCTGAGATTGTATTTCAGATGCCCTTAAATCTTCAAAGCCCTTAAATCTTCAAAAAGGATCTCTTACAATACAAATTCCTAGAAGAGTTAATCCTTTAAACCAAAAGAACTGCTATCATCTTCGTTAACAATTTAGAGATGAGATTGGCCAAGCAGATAAAAGGAGGACCACAGAGACCCCCCCCAAAAAAATTTAACCAATTATTTCAACAATTTTACCTATAATCTACCCTCTTACAATTTCAGATATTAAGTGACTAAGAAATATGAGCCCATACTTAGTTAGGCTTAGATATTAATTTATCTTTTAAAATATTGATAATTCTAGATAATATCTTATTTATAGATAACTCTTCTCTTAGACACACTTTTCTATTCAGTGGACTTTCTAGAGTTGTTTCCTCCTAGAAATTCATGACTATTACCCAGGGGAATGGTCCTTTTTTGTTTTTGTTTTTTCCTCCCATCCGTCTAGAACTAGCTATTATCCCCACACACACCCATGCTGGGAATGGAACTCAGCACCTTGTACATGCTAGGCAAGAGATCTATTGCTGAGTTACATCCCAATCCCAAGCTATCCATTATTCTAATTTTCTTTTTTTGTTGTTGTTTTTTTTTTAAGAGAGAATGAGAGAGGAGAGAGAGAATTTTTAATATTTATTTTTTAGTTCTCGGCGGACACAACATCTTTGTTGGTATGTGGTGCTGAGGATCGAACCCGGGCTGCACGCATGCCAGGCGAGCGCGCTACCGCTTGGGCCACATCCCCAGCCCTATTTTAATTTTCATCATAATCATATCCTTGATTTCTAAATTTTACTCCCTATATGTTTATCCTTAAATAACGCAGTTTAGTTTTACCCACTTTTTAACTTTTTCTAAGGGGAGATCATATTGTATGCTCTGCCTAGTATCTTCTGCCCCAGGTTGTGCTGATAGTGGTTTGTTCATTTTCATTTCAGTATAATTTTCCATTTTATAAATATGCTACAATTTATTCCTCCCTTGTATAGCTAATGAGTAATTATGATGTTTCCTTTGAGGACTACTATGAATAACTCAACAGTTTTGAATTGTTCAACAAGAACTGTAGTAAACATGTAGTAAGCATGGTGTATTTCTAGTTGTAGAATTGGTATGTCACAGGATATGCATGTCTTCAACTTCATTTTCTAATGCAAACTAATTTCCAAAGTGGCTATGCCAAGTTACACTGCCACTATGAGTGTATATGAGAGATCCTTTCGCTTCTTGTACTGGTCAAAATTTGATACTGCCAGGCTAAATCCAGTGATGTGTACATGCATTCAAATCTGTATAGAAATGAGATTGAGCACCTTTTTTCATATACCTTATCAACCATTTGGACACTCTTTTGTGAAATGTTTTTTCCCTTTTTGGCCCTGGGAAAGTGGGATTGTCTTTTGGTTGTTGTTGTTTGTTTGAAGGAGTTCTTTATTCTGGATATTGGTGCTATAGTTTGCTAATATCTTCATCCATTCCTGTGTCTTGTCTTTACAGTCTTTTTATAGTATTTTTTGACACTTCCTCTCAACGTGGTCATCTTTTTTCCCTTTATGTTTAGTGCTTTGTTATGTCTCGTTTAATAAGTCATTTCCTACTCTTGACATACTCTTTCATTATCTCTGAAAAGCTGCATAGTTTTTACTTTTAAAGTCATTAATCATTAATCCACCTGGAATTAATTTTTCTCTATGACACTGAATTCAAAAATAATATTTTTGTTGTTCAATATAGACACAAAATGGTCTGGCATCATTTGTCGAAAAGAACAAGAAGAGATTCTTCAGAGCTGTTTTTTTTCTTCTTCTTCTTCTTATTTGTTTCTTTATTTGTTTCTTCTTATTTGTACTAGAGACCAGGGATCCTAAACCATTGAGCTTAGTGAGATCTTGTCCAAAAATGTTTTTTTAATTTTATTTTTTTATTTTTGAACAAGGTCTCACTAAGTTGCTGAGGCTGGCTTCAAACTTGTGATCCTCCCACCTTAGCCTCCCAAATCCCTGGGATTGCAGGCATGCACCACCATATGCTGTTTTGTTTTTCCTTTAATGCAGATGTAGGAAACTTCTGGCCCTGGATTTAGTTACTTTCAGCTCATAAAGAATGTAACAACAAGAACTCTATTCATTCCAATAGATCCTAAAGTTCAAAAGGGTTTTTCTCTTTTAACATTGTTAGTTATGATAATTTTTTAAAAAGCTAATTATAGAAATAGGTTTTTCTATCTAAAACCAAGATCTGGCATGCCTTATTCATAATATATAAAATCAATGGGGGAGCCAAGCATGGTCCTGTATACCTGCAGTCCCAATTACGTGGAGACCTAAGGCAGGACTATCTCTTGAGCCCAAGAGTTTCAGACCAGTGAGACCAGCCTGGGCAACATTTAAAAAAAAAAAAATGAACAAAAAATAGTCCTGGGCTTATCACCTTAAATCTAATCAAATTCAATAAAAACTTAAAGAGTAAAATATTTTAAAATACCAGATTTATGTCTAACATTTATGCCTGTTTAATTCTGTGCTTATTTATTTTCAGTCTTTATATATGAAATTAGTTTTGACAATTTTATTCTCAAGATTTGGTAGGATTGAGGCTCTGTCTCTGTCTCATAGACTCCATCATTACAGCATCTTCTTTACAACTACCAATGGTTGTCTTATTTGAAGAGCTCAATATTTAGCCAAAATTTACATAATCTCTATTTCTTTCATTCTCTGAACATTTTCTAACTAGAGAGAAGCCTGATCTTTCTTTCTTCTCCTGACTCCTCTAGTCTGGGTTTCTTCAGACTCAACAGTCCTAAAATCTTTATTTTATCCTTAATGTTCTGCCAGGTTGCACTCGACTAAAACACTCAGGGGTCACTCCAGGGGAACTGGGCTAACTGGGCTGTGCGAAATAATCACACAAGAGACAGAAATACCTTTTTCATTGGGGGTGCTGTGACGGCTCCTCTGACCTGAAGGGTCTGCAGAAAGAGAGAGAGAAAGAGAGCCCAGTGCTGACTCCTTTTATTGAGGAGAAACTATTCAAATGAGACAAGAGGTCAGGTTTCAAGGGGCTGAGTCTAGCTTCATGATGTCTGCTGGCAGCAGGTTGACTGACATCTAGGAAGGCCTCACCCAAGCGCAGAGTAAGAGAAGGGGACACACAAGGCACTTCCATGGAACATTCTATCCCAAACAGGGCAAGGGGTAATATTACAAAGGAACAGGTGAGCATAGCTCCACCCATGGGGATGTGGGAAGGCACGCCCATGCAGGAGACACAGTCGCTTGCACCCTAAAGACAGGGGTATCATCTGGATTCCCCACACAACCAGACCACAGAGTGACCAACAATGCCACACCAATCAGAAGGGGAGACAAGACATGCTAGTCGGCCTCCCACAATGTTTTAATGTCATACATATTTCCTTGTCATCTTTGTTCTTCTGAATGAATTACTTGATATTGTGAATCATAAAGTTGACCAAGAGAAAGTAAAATAAACTATCACCTTCCTTACTTCAGATTTAATAATTTCATTGATGGATTCACCCTTTGGAAGCCACTTTCACCTTTTTGCTGTTTCTGTAGGCCATTCACAACTGGCCACAAAAATGATACAAAATAAAATGTTTAATACACTATAAAATAGCATTTTGTTCTCATTTTTAAAGTGGTCTAATGTTTCTAAATTTTTTTCACTCTTAAAAAATAACCTTGCCAAGACCAGGTGCCACGGTACACACCTGTAATCCCAGTGGCTGTGGAAGTTGAGACAGGAGGATCCTGAGTTCAAAGCCAGCCTCAGCAAAATCGAGGTGCTAAGCAACTCAGTGAGAGCCTGTCTCTAAATAAAATGCAAAGTAGGGTTGGGGATGTGGTTCAGTGGTTGAGTGCCCCTTAGTTCAATTCCTGGTACCCCTCCAAAAAAACAAATAATAAAAATAACCTTGCCAGGCATGATGGCACATACCTATAATCCCAGCTACTTGGGAAGCTGAGGCATGAAGATTTTAAGTTCAAGACTAACCTAGGTGTTATGGTTTGGATGTAAGGTATCCCCAAAACCCTCATATGAGACAATGCAAGAAGTTTCAGAGAAGAAATTATTGGAGAACTTTAACCAATCAGTGAATCAATCACCTGATAGGATTGGCTGAAGGAGGTGGGGCATTGGGGATATGGCTTTGGAATATGTATTTGTATCTGGCAAATGGAGTCTCTCTCTGTTTTCTGATCATCACGTGAGCCCTTCCTTCTGCTACACTCTTCTGCCATGAAGTTCAATCTCACCTGGAGCCCCGAGGCACAGTGCCAGATTTCTATGGACTGAGGCCTCTGAAACTGTGAGCCCTCAAATAAACTTTTCCTCCTCTACAATTGTGTTGGTCTTTTATTCACAGTGGCAGAAACCTGACTAAAACCCTGAGCAACTGAGACTTTGTCTCATAAAAGTGAGGTGGGGATGTTGCTCAGAGGTAGATCGCCCCTGAGTTCAATCACAAGTAACACACGCAAAAATAAATAAATAATAATTTAAGTTTAATTAAAAACAATTCAATTATGTTACTTGTTTCTTACAGATGATCCCAAATGTATTAAAACACACACACACACACACACACACACACACACACAATTTCTTTTTTATTTTTCTTTGGTCCTGGGGATTGAACAATTGAAGGGCACTTGCCCACTGAGCCACATGCCTATCCCTGTTTCATATTTTATTTAGAGACAGGGTCTCACTGAGTTGCTTAGCACCTTACTTTTGCAGAGGCTGGCTTTGAACTCATAATCCTACTGTCTCAACCTGCCGGTGGCTGGGATTATAAATGTACACCACCACACCCAGCTACACACACAATTTCGTGAGAATAAATAGAGCCACTTCTAATAGAATATTTATCAAACAGTAATATTTTACTCTAACATGCAAGATAGAGATTTTTTGATCACTTTGTTTTCTTCAGAACTTTTTTTTTAAGTGGAAGGAGAAAATTGTTTCTCTGCTTATTCATGGTCTTCAGTATGTGTATGGGACAGCACATTCCCTCCTAGACTTGTTTCTAATAGTCATCATTTTGAAGTCTTTTTTATTCAATCCATAGGGTTTTTTCTTTTGGAACAATTATAACTGATGATCCAAAAAACACAATTCTGCCTAGCAAAATCCCATTATTCCAAGTACTTGAGTCCTGCGCCCCAACCCGCCAACAGGCAGGGTACACAGAACCCTGTTATGAAGCAGTTCCACACGAGTGCCTGCTTCTCCCTTGTGTTCTCCATGGCTGGAAATCACCTCTTTGAAAAACACAATGCTATGCTGAATGTGCACTTTTCATTAAACTGTGACCTGTTTCCAGGCTGGGATCTGTGCTCCACATTCAACTAACCCTTTGGCCAAATTCACACCCACATATTTTGGACATTCTTCTGGCCTAAAACTGCACCCAGAGCATCTGTTCTGTGCAAAGGATTAATGAGGAAAAAAAAATGTGTGTGCAAGTTAGAAGTCAGTCTAGCTACTGCACATCCTTCTGATGCTTGGTCAACCCACAAAATATATGAGACAGCCATCAGCCAAAGTGCAGTATAAGTGGCTACTTTGAAATCTTAAAAATTTTACGTTACAGATGGAAAGTCAAGGGGTGGGGGAAACAAAAAGAAGCCTTAAAAACATTTTCTATTTTAGTCCCTTGCCATTTATAACCTCTGTAGAATGTTCTATTACAATCAAAAGTCTAAGGGCTGCCAGGTGCAGTGACATATGCCTATAAACTCCAGTGGCTGAGGAGGCTGAGGCAGGAGGATTGCAAGTTCAAAGCCAGCCTCAGCAATTTATGGAGGCCCTAAGCAACTTGGCCAGACCCTATCTCTAAATAAAATATAAAAAGGGCTGGAGGGGCTGGGATTGTGGCTCAGCGGTAGAGCGCTCATCTAGCAGGTGCGAGGCCCTGGGTTCGATCCTAAGCACCACATAAAGATAAATAAAATAAAGGTATTGTATTCAACTACTTCTAAAAAAAAATAATTTTTTTTTTAAAAAAAGGGCTGGAGGGCTGGGGATATAGCTCAGGTGGTAGAGGGCTTGCCTAGCATGCGTAAGGCCCTGAATTCAATCCCCAGCACAACAGGAAAAAAAAAAAAGGGCTGGTGATGTTGCTCAGTGGTTAAGAACCCTAGGTTCAATCCCATGTACCAAAATAAAGTCTAAGGGCTGGGAATGTGGTTCAGTGGTAGAGCAGTTACCCACATACTTGAGGCCCTGGGTTTAATCCACAACACTGGAAAAGAAAACAGAGTCTGAAAAATGTTTGGGTTTTTAATTTTTTCATAGGTGAAAAGAACAGGAAATACAGTTTTAAAGCTCACAGGGAAAAGAGAAAAAACAGCTTGTGTACCTTTCCCTTACCCAGACCTCTCTTTTCCTCTTCTCTCTGTATCACTTCTAGAATAAATAAATAAATAAAAGGGAAGCTGGAGTTATAGCTCCATGGTCTCTGTGGTAGAGAATATGTTTAACATATGTAATCCCCATCATTAACAATAACAAAAAATAAGCGCTGGTACGAATATTTTTTTTTTACTAATTAATGAAATGTAAAGAGAACACTAAAGACTATGGACTAGAAGATATTATTCTCTAATAAAATCTCCCAACTTAAATTACATAAAACTTCAGTCAAAATTTCATTTACTTATACAGAGTTAAACAGTCATTAAGAAGACGGAAGGAGCCCCATCTATTTCTGCTTCCCGAGATGAGTTTAGGGAATGTATATAAAGGGAACTCCTCTTTCTAAGCAAGTTTTAACATTTTTTCTCTATTCCCTTCCACTATATTCCAGGGCCATTTGTCAGCAAGGCTGAGAGGAACCAACACCTTCACACATGCTATGGTACAACCCAGGCAACTCTTTTGACCAAAACAATGAAGACTCTGTTCTGCCCCCCTGCCGTAACCATCTCTCTTAATGTCCTGTTGGTGAACTTGATGAGTTAGTTATTCTTCAGAGCACTGTGTGCTTGGAATAACTACTATGATTGCCTCTAATTCTCCCTTCAGATCCATCAAGACAGAATTAAGTGTCCACCTCTTCACCCTCCACCCTTAGGCAAGAATAAAACCTAAGAATTGATTGGTAAGCAGTTCTAGATTGGGTTCCCACTCTCCTTCCCCAAGAGTATATATTAGTAGAAATACCGATAGAACTTTGTAAACAAAGCAATTTCGGGGCTGGGGTTATGGCTCAGTGGTAAAGCGCTTGCCTTGCATGTGTGAGGCACTGGGTTCGATCCTCAGCACCACATAAAAATAAATATATAAAGTTAAGGTATTGTATCCATCTACAACTAAAAAAATATATTAAAAAAAAAAAGAAAGAAAGCAATTTCAACTGTAATGTACCTCCACAACATTGGTCAAAGATACAGTGAAGATAACACTACAAAAAGAAAATCTAAGTTTAAAAGAAAGCAAACATTAATTCCCAAAATTTAGCTTTCTATTCCTGACCCAGCAGAATTCCGGAGCAGCTTCAGTCCATTGTGATTGTAATCTCTTAAAAAAGGAAACACGTGCCCACACAAAATATTTTCCAGTGTTTGCCTTTTCCTTAGGAGTCAGAAATTGATTATGTACATTTTAAATAATTTTCACTAATTTTTTCATGTTTTAATTTTTTATTATTTAAAATATATATATATATATATATATATATATATATATATATACATTTTTTATTTTTTAGTTGTAGGTAGACACAATACCTTTATTTTATTTATTTGTATGTGGTGCTAAGGATCAAACCCAGGGCCTCACACATGCTAGGCGAGTGCTCTACTGCTGAGCCACAACCCCAGCCCTCATGGTTTTAATTTAAATGGATATCTTTTTACTATCAGTGAACGTGGATGGGAGGCAGAATTAACAAATCTAAATGCTGACTCTTTTTCAGTTAGCAGAGCAAAAGACAGCAGCTTTGCTGAAAGTATTATCCCAGAGCACCCCCTTCTGGCAAAATATACTAAGAAGTGAATCCATGGAAAAAGTGGAAAAGTGTTCAATATAAGGAGATAGATATTGCTTTTCTACTTTTAAGAACTTTTCTCTTTTTTTAATGAGAAATTAGAAGTCATCATGACATTCAAAAGAACAGTTAACTTTAGATTTAGAAGTTTAATTTTATAAGTAGATTTATTTACTCTTCCAACAAATAACTGTCTTCATCCTAAAAGAACATGGAACCCTATACTTGCATGGCAAGCTAAACTAACCCAGTTTTTGTACTGCTGACAAGCTGAATTCTCAGATGGATTTCTTCTACCACCAGATGAACTTGCAATATTTTATGAAGTATCATCTTTCATCAAACCATTCCTACCCACTAACCCCTGAATTCCTCTTGGACACCAGTTTTACAGCCAGTTTGGGCTATGAACACCATATAAGCTGTTATTCATTAGCAAGATCACTGATTCCTATTGTTAAGATCATGAATGGCCACAGCTATAAACATCGATCCCCAGAGGGTTTTTGATACAGCTGAAAAGACAAGAAGTGATTAAATAATTCTGAACCAAGCAGGCAACTGTCCACATAATTCAGCTGGACAAGAAATTTACATATAACTTATTTTCCTGTCATCCTTTTTTGTTTTGTTTATTTTATTTGTGGTGCTGAAGATCATACTCAGGGCCTCAGGTATGCTAGGCAAGCACTCTACCATTGAGCTATAGCCCCAGTCTTTCCTCCTGTTATATTTTTTAAGGGACAAGTTCTTGCTATGTTGCCCAGGCTGGCCCCAAACTCCGGGGCTCAAATGATCTTGCTGCCTCAGCCCCCAGAGTAGCTGTGACCATAGGCATCACAAACACCGTGTCTGGCTATTTTTTGTTATCTTTTAACCCATTTATTTAGACTTTCTAAGTGTCCTATATGTTCTCTATGCTCCTATATTTAATATTATAAAAAGGCATTGAATTAAAACATGGGTGAACAGGAACTAAAATGATAAGAGTTAGGTTTGATAGCATCTTTAAATGCTAATCAAGAAAACAGATTAAGCCCAGAATGGTGGCACATACCTGTAATCCAAGCAATTGGGAGGCTAAGGTAGGAGGATTGTAAATTCAAGACCAGCCTCAGCAAATTAGGGAGATCCTAGGCAACTTAATAAGACCCTGTCTCAAAATTTAAAAAAAGCTGAGGATATAGCTCAGTGGTACAGCAACTCTGGGTTCAATCCCCACTACCTCCAGAAAAAGAACAGATTAGAAGCTGGGTGCTGTTGGGCATGCCTATGAATCCCAGCTACTCAAGAGACTCAGGCAGGAGGATTGCAAGTTCAAGGCCAGTCTGGACAATTTAGTGAGACCCCCTCATCCCAAATAAAAAGGGCTGTGGATATAGTTCAGTGGTAAAGTGTTTGCCTAGCATGTGCAAGGCTCTGGGTTGGATTTCTGGTACCAAAAAATAAAAATAAAAAGAGAGTATTAGGCATTGAGTTTCTCTATTTCTTTGAGAAAACCATTCTTACTGTTAATCAACAATTACCTTATGCCATGGGCACATTATAACTGACAATAGCACAGTTCCTAAAAGGACAGGTCCAACTAAGGAAGCCTGAACCCTGAAAGTTAGATAAGATCTAGATGTTAAACATGGGACCAAAGCCAGGAGGTAGTAACTTGTGAAACAGTCTTATAGGTACAGACTATCCACCAGGCTGCAGAGAGCCCACCTTATCATTACACTTAAAACTTTACACACATTCTAGGTGATTGTTCACCTTCACTTGTATTTTCCAAAGGCCTCTTTTACACTTATGATACCAAAATCTCTATTTCCAACCCTAATCTCATACCTATTGGTCAGTTTCACCTGAATAAGCTAGAGGTACCAGATTTACTGTGTCCCAAACAAAACTCATGAATTTAACTGCTTCCTCCAGACCTTCTCCTTAAGAATTTGTGAAGTATTCATCCATCCAGGTGCCCCATTAAAAAAAGCAGAAGTTGGACTGGGGATGTGGCTCAAGTGGTAGTGTGAGGCACTGGGTTCGATTCTCAGCACCTTATAAAAATAAAAATAAAGATATTATGTCTATCTAAAAACTAAAAAATAAAATATTTTTAAAAAGCAGAAGTCACCTTAAATATTGCCAATCACTAGACTAGATACTATCACTTCTGATTTTTCATCTCTCAGAATCACACACCTTTATTTCCCCTGTCACTATCTTAAGTCAAGTCTTGGTTTCTCCCTGAAATACTATGATAAAATTTTAGCATCATTGCCTCTAGCTTTAGCCCTTACCCCCATCCCATTCATAATCTATATCACTTGGGATTTTCTCAAAAGATAAATGTTTATGTTGCTTTCACTGTTCCCCCATCAGTTACAAGGAAAAAACTTAGATGCTCTATATCATAGCATAAAATAGCAACCTGGCTTTTCTCCCCTAACCATCCATCTATCCAACATAATTCATTTTTGTCTAAATGTGTGTGTGTGTGTGTGTGTGTGTGTGTGTGTGTGTGTGTACATTATTAATCCCACCATAGCAGAGGAGCAAACTCAGTCCTGGGAAGGTATAGAAAATTGTCTTAGAGAGCTTTTCACCTCAGTTTAGGATGGGTAAGAGTTAATCCAAAAAAGGAAGAGGATGTTCTAGGAAGAGGGAACAGCATACACAAAGGCTCAGGAAAGAAATTATCTTCATGTGAGGAAAAGAGAAAAAAGTAAGACTGGAGATGTAGCTGAGCACTGTGGCACATGCCTGTAGTTCTAGCAACTTGGGATTCTGAGGCAGGAGGATCACAAGTTCAAAGCCAGTCTCAGCAACTTAGTGAGGCCACAGCTGGGGGTGTGGCTCAGTGGTTAAGTGCCACTGGGTTCAAACCCTGGTACCCCATTCTCTCACCAGAAAAACAGTACCCAGAACATAAAATGTGGAATACTCACTACCTCATTCTATCTAAAGGTCCATAACTTCAAATTATTTATAATTCTAAGAAACCACTTTTTTTAAAAAGTCAGTCTCTTGGGCTAGTCTATCCATAAACTGATCTTTGGTCCTTCTCTAGAGAAATGTTAGTTTAAGGGACTCCAGCCACTTTTAACCTGTGATGAATCTTGCTTCATTTAAATGTACCTCCCCACATTTTGACCTGCCCGAGCCTTGACATCAAAGCTCATTGAAGCTGACTTCGCAACCAAACAGCCCTGGGTAACTGAATTGCTGATCTCCTAATTTCTTTTATTCAGTGCTGGGAATCCCACCAGGACCTCATATGCTTTAATCATGTAATTTCAATGGCCTGTCCCTCCACCAGCAATGACAGCTCCTGATTCCAAAATTTCCTGGAAACTACCAGGAAAGACCTGTAGAGGTCACTTTACTGTTACGTGCAAAGGGAATATCCGAGCTCTGCTACCTTTCAAAAGGTTATGAAATAGTGTTATGTTGACATTCTTAGAAAAGAGCAAGTTAAAGAGTAATGACATCTTCTCCAGGCCATAGTACAAAATGCTCCCAGAATTCGAAAGCTCATTAGGCTGAAAGTGTTTATTGAAATTATGGAAAACTGAGAAGAAATGAGTATATCACTTCTCAACATACATTTTTACTACTTACAGCCTTCATCCCAGATCAGAACTCATACAACTACAGAAAGGCATTGGAGCAGGCAGAGCTCCTAATTTAAAGACCTTAATCTCATTGGAAGGTTTATGATCCTCTCAGGTTATGTGACTATTTCTGAGGAGAGAAAGATCCATGAAGAGGTGAAGAGGGTGGGGTTTGAGGGGAGAGAGAGAAAGAGAGGGAAGGAGGGATAGAGAGAGAGAAAAATAATTATTTTGTTGTTGTTTAGGCAGCTCTCAAGGGCCTCACACAAACTATGCAAGCCTTCTACCACTGAGCTAATTCCCAGCACGACCACCCCATCCCTTTTTAAAACTCTTTCCTGACACCAAAGAAAATTCAAGGAGAAATTTGGACTCAGAAACCCCTCCAACTTTAACTCTTAAGATTATCTCAATCAGACAGAAACAGATCAAGGGATTGGTATTTAAGTCCCAGATTTTTTTAGAAAGAGCTGAAAGGCAGAACTGATAGGCTAGCATAAGCCTCAGCATTCACCACCAAACTAAAAAGAACAGAATAAATGATAATTGTCAGTAGTAAGGTATGCGGGCTGAAAACAAAAGGAAGATAAATGAGAAGGCTCACCAGGATTTGAAACCCCAGGGCTAGGGACAAATGGGGATCACTGACATAGAAAAAGGGGTGGAACCCCCAGTGAGATGCAGATTTGTTTGAAGCTGGGTGACCAGCTCCTGGAGATAGGAGTCCCCAGGGGCCAGCCCTCCCCTCCCCCACCACTCTGTGTGAGCTCACAATTCTTCATCCTTCTGGGCAGTTGCCTCATAGGGATTTAAACTGACCAAAATGGACCCCTTCAGATGAGGCTTCAAATGAGGCTTCAGATGAGCCTTGCTTGCTCTTGGTGTGAAGTCTGAGAATTCAGAAAGGCCTGAAGTTTCGACGGGTGAGCAAGAAAAGAATTTGGGGGAACTGTGATTTATTTCTATTCCTTTAGGAATCAAAGGTTTAGGCTTTAACATGCACTTGGGTAGGCTTGGAGTTTAGGACCCTTTGAAAAACAAAGGCCTTTGTTTTTTACCAACAATTATTCCAGACCTTCCCATCTATCAATTAAAACTGATTCATTAACAATATATAGTAAAAGTACTGTGATTCTGAAGGTGTCTTTGTACCTAACAATTACAGATATGGAATGTCCTCTCACAGCATCTACACCAGGACTTGTCAGGCTTAAGGAAAGAACTTAGTTTTATACTGTCTCAAAAGCAAACAAATTAGAAACCCTAGAGGGGAATCGTCTTTTTTTTGCAGGGTGTGGGGGGGTAGATACCAGGATTGAACTCAGGGGCACTGAACCACATCCCTAGCCCTATTTTGTATTTTATTAGAGACATGGTCTCACTGAGGGGTTAGCCCTCGCTTTTGCTGAGACTGGTTTTGAACTTGCAATCCTCCTGCCTCAGCCTCCCAAACCACTGGGATTATAGCTGTGTCCCACCTGCCCTGCCTAGAAGAGAATCATCTTAAGGAAACTAGAAGCAGAGTCCAACCTAAGAGCAGCTGCCCTCCACAAGTTCTTGCAAGTCAAAGGATCAAACAGGCACCACTGTCTACAAGAACTTGGGAAAAGATGAACCCAATTGATACTTTAAAGCTAAATAACATCCAGTAGACAAGGCAAGTTAACAGAAAAAAAATAATTAAGAACCTGTAAGACTGAGTCTAGCTCCAAAACATTCTGTGGGCTTCTGCAATGGCTTGCCCTACCTTCACCAGAGACACTCCATTTGACCTGGCATTCATCAATTGCAATGAAAAGAGCAAGGGTTCAAAGTCCAAGCATCCATTCCACATGAACTCTATGTTCTAATGGCAATTTTGAAGAGTTATTCAAGCTCAGTTTCTTCATCTGTAAAATGGGAATAAACTATGCCTTGTTAGGATTAGGAACATGATAGGTAGCAAACAAATGGAGTGAGAGAGTGTGAGTGTGTGTCTGTGTGTATGTGTGTGTGTGTAAATTATCCCAGCCTCCCTCTGATACAACAGAGTACAATGTATTACACAGAAAGCACTGAAAAATATAAGAGTGTATATATAACATAGTAATTCATAAATCTGAAATAATGATAGAAAGCATATCAAGGAACTAGCCACAGTGTGGTATATGCCTCTAACCCTAGTGATTCTGGAGGCTGAGACAAGACAGTTATAAGGCCAGCCTCAGCAACTTAGCAAGACCCTGTCTCAAAATAAAAAATAAAAAGGGCTGGGGATGTCACTTAGTTGTACAACATCCCAGTACCAAAAAGTATATCAAGGGCCCACTTCAACTAGTAGAAACTACAAAATAAGTCTAAGGCTTGTTCCAGATCTGTTGAAATTGCTCTTTTAATTACTTTAAGAATCAATAAGAAGCCACCAGAAGACTAATTTCCACTCAACATCAAGAAAAGTTGTTAGTGGTCCTAAAAAAGTTTTTGGTCCTAAAACAGAAGGAAGGGCTGCCTCAGGAAACTCTGAGTCCCCAGTTGCTCTGGGTAAGACAAGAACACCAGGAAGAAGAAGAGAGAGGAATGGAAGGACTTACAATGTCCAGATCAACTGCTGGCCTGGGCTTTACAACCCTAAAATCTCTTTGCTAGAAAATAACAGAAGGACTTTCTACTGCAAAAATGACAATCTTAATCTACCCACATTTTTGCTAACTTACCAGTATCTTTCCATACTGTTTGCACTAACTAGTAAAGGGGGGAAAGTCTGCATTTTCTGCTTATTTACAATTATTCCTAAAAGCACTAAGTCATAGGGTTCAGAAACCTAGATCCACAGAAATGGCTTAAAAAGCAAAAACCACATTAATGATATTTTTTAAAAATTAGAATTTTTCAGATTGTCTACTCAAAAACAAATAATTTTGTATATATTTGAATATAACTTTCCAGTTGATATTCTTTTTTTAAATTTATTTTTTTAGTTGTATTTGGACACAATACCTTCATTCTATTTATTTATTTTTATGTGGTGCTGAGGATCAAACCCTGGAGCTCGTACATGCTAGGCGAGCACTCTACTGCTGAGCCACAACCCCAGCCCTCCAGTTGATATTCTTAATGAAATATTTGCCCTTTTTCCATAAGAATTCTAAGAAAAGCAAAAACATTTCTTGTCAGAGCATTTAGAGGCCTATTTATGTAAGTTTTTAAAAGTTCAAATAAGTTAGAAGTCATCCAACAGATATGGTGTGTGGCATAGCTAGACTCCAGGCAGAAAGCCTCCCTTGTCTCAATGTGTCTATAGACTAGGGCACAGAGTCATAGCGGAAATGGTCCAGGAATCTCTGGAGTAGGACTGCTGTATCCACATCCTGGCATTGACACCTTCTAGCTACATGATCTGAAATAAGTTGCTTGTTTTCTCTGGACTCTAATGTTTTACCTCTAAGTGGAAATGATAATATATATTTTATGGGTTTATCATGAGGATTAAATGACAAAATATGAACTTGGCATTAGTGCTTATGAAATAATTGCAACCATTGATATATAGTTCCCTATGTATGGGAGATATGTTTTAAATGTCGCCCTTTTAAAATATCTACAAATGAAATTTTCATTATAAAGATGACTATGGAAATGACTAAAAGAGAATTTTAAAAGAACATTTGGGGCTGGGAGATACAGCTCAGTGGTAGAACATTTGCCTAGCATGTGGTAGGCCCTGAGTTTCATACCTAACACCACAAAAAAACAAAACAAAAATATTAATCATTTCTAATCCTATTAGAGAAAAGGTAGTTAACATTTGGTGTACTTCTTACCAGTCCTTATCTTTTACCTAGCTGGGGATCATATGTACACAGTTGGTAAGATGACCAGACTTTACAGTGTGAGATTATGTGATACTTCCTTCTGTAGTGAACAGTTGCCATAAACACCACTTTGAAAACTCCGTTTTCCTTTTTGAATTCTTTATTTCCCTTTGTCTTTAAGAATTTACTATCTAGGAAGAAAGAACATACTACTGTGAAAACTCCTGGCTTGCTCCAAGAACATTTTACCACTAAGCTACACCCCCAGCCGTTTTCTTAATTTTTATTTTGAGACAGGGTCTTACTAAATAGCCCAGACTGGCCTCAAACTTGGAATTCTCCTGCCTCAGCCTTTCTCTAACAACATCAAGAGGTACGCTCTCCTTATATATTCACAACTTCCCTTTCCCCTCTCCTGTACCTAAGTTCCTGGACTCAGAATCTGACTCCACAGCCTGGCCTGCATAATTCCTCCCTGGATTGTTGTGTAGAGTCATATTTAGAGATGATGGAGCTTCTTTCTACAGGTATTTCCTTTTTTTTTTTTTTCTGTGTTGGTGGGGGGGTTTACTGGGGATTGAACCCAGGGCCTTGTGCATGCAAGGCAAGCACTCTACCAACTGAGCTATATTCCCTACAGGTATTTCCTTAAGTGATTTCTAACTATACAAATTACATAAAGCTTCACAGATATAATTACCTATTTGTCCTCATATTATGTATGTAACAAATAAAACTTGAATCTAGATAATCAAAATTGATTGTTTCCTACTCCATAATGAGACACAGTGGTTGTCAGAGTAAAGGATCATCAACTTCTACCATCTAATCTAGTACTATTAACTCTGTAGTTGCTTATTCTTACTGTAGTTACTGCTATTTTCAGCAATAAAATATAGTCACCATAATAATAAAGTACTCTCACCACAAACAGCAATCACCTACCATTTATTGTGTGCTGTACACAAATGGCTGTCTATTACATTTTACATATATTACCTCATTCAATCCTCAAAATAACTCTGTAAGACCTCCTGTTTTGCATGGGAGAAAAGAAGATTTAAATGAAAATCTATTTGATTCCAAAACCACTGAATTTTATTTCAGTTCATACCCTGAAAACCTCTGAGTCACACATATCTCAGGAGTTTTCTCACGTAATATTTCACAATTCAGTAACATAATCTTTTAAGAGTTGCTGGGCACAGTGATGTTCACCTGTAATCCCAGCAGCTCAGGAGGCTGAGGCAGGAGGACTCAGAGTTCAAAGTCAGCCTCAGCAATTTATCAAGGCCCTAAGCAACTCAGTGAGACTGTCTCTAAATAAAACAAAAAAGGGCTGGGGATGTGGCTCAGTGGTTAATTGTCCTTGAGTTTAATCCCCAGTACCAAAGCAAAAAGAATCATGCTAACATTTTACAGAGCTAAAGGCAAAAGACTTGTAAAAACTGTCTGGAAAGGCAGTGCTCTACGAGAGAGTATAGTTTCTGGAGGGAAACAAGAAATCTATCCAACCAGCCCAACTGGCCAAATCAACACTGGCTATTAATATAAGATGCAACAGTTAGAGCCAGCACCATTAGAGCCTCACAAAAACAGGTCGATAAAAAAAAGTACTTCATGAAACCAAAGCTCTTGGAGAAAATGCAAGATAGACCAGTGCATCACTAAGCACTACTACACTTTGACTGACAAAATTACGCAGAGGTTCTTGGTGAAACATTTTCCAGCCCATTTGCTGGGGTAACAAATCTATGCATTTTGTTATAAGGGCTGAGAACAGAAAAGCTCACTTTAAAAGATGCTCCAGGAAAAGATATTTGTTAATCCTTTTTCCTGTGATGTGTGGTCTCCAAGCATCCCCCGCCCCCCCCCAAAAAAAAGAAAACAAGAAAAAAAAAAAAATTTAAAGGAATATCTGTCTACAGTGCTCATCTCTGACCCTCATTCTTTTTTTCTTTCTTTTTTTTTTAATATTTATTTTTTAGTTTTCGGCGGACACAACATCTTTGCTTGTATGTGGTGCTGAGGATCGAACCCGGGCCACACGCATGCCAGGCAACGTGCTACCGCTTGAGCCACATCCCCAGCTCTGACCCTCATTCTTGTTCCCCAGTCTGCCTGAAGTTTCTGGATGGTGTCAGACACTCATAAAACAACTTCTCTGATGATAGCTCAGAAAGCCTGACTGGAAAGCACAGAACATAGAGTATACACATATATTCACATACATCTGCATGCAGGTACATGTGAGATGGCCAGCAGGACACACACAGACAAAGGATTGGGAGGGCAGGGCTAAGGTTGTAGCTCAGCAGCATAGCACTTGCCTCACATGCACAAGACCCTAGGTTTAATTCCCAGCACCACAGAAAAGGAGAAAACCTAATCAGATTAAGTTTAAGAGATGACAGGATGGGGCATGGTGGCTCATTCCTGCCTATAATCCCTGCTACTCAGGAGGCTGAGGCAGGAAGATCACAAGTTTGAGGTCAGTCTAAGCAACTTAGTGAGACTGTCTCAAAATTTAAAAATAATAATAATAATTTAAAGGTGCTAAGAATGTATCTCAGTCATAGAGTACTGTTTGCCTAGCAAGTATAGGTCCCTGAGTTCAATGTCCAGTAAGGAAAAAAAAAAAAGAGAGAGAACAGGAAGAGAAGGGTTGGAGACAGAAAGCATAGAACATTTTCAAGGACATGTGTTATTAAGAGAACAGAGAAATGGAACAATGGTGGAGTAGTTAAGAAAAAGTATTTTCAAAAAGGGAAAAATGAGTCTACTTCTATGCTACTGGTAATGATCTAGCAGAGAGAAAAACTCATGATGTATGAGAGGGTGGATTACAGAATACATGAGTAGATGAGAAGGTATACAATCTCATTCACTAACCATGGCACAAAAAAATAGTCACACAACTAATTAATGGTAGAGTCTAGATTTGAACACAGGTCTTCAGCCCCACTTTCAAGCATTCTTCCCACTACAACATGATAGAAGAGGCCTTGGTGCACTCATGACAACATATTTGACAGTCAGTATCACCACTAATTACATTGTTTCAGAGCACACCTGATTTCATAGACAATTCATTTCAACACACTGAATGTGTGTGTGATATACGTCAGGCACCAGGATGGTGGGAAAAAGGGAATATAAATAATTATGGAAACAACTTAAGTGTCCATGGACAGACCAATGGATAAAGAAATATGATACACAGCTTACATGGTGGTCCATGCTTGTAATCCCAGCTACTCAGGAAACTCTGAGGCAAGAGGATCACAAATTCAAAGCCAGCCTCAGCAACTTAGCAAGGCCCTAAGTAACTTAGTGAGACCCTATCTCTAAATAAAAAATAAAAAGGGTTGGGGATGTGGCTCAGTGGTTGAGCACCCCCTGAGTTCAATCCCTGGTATCAAAATTTTTAAAAAGGATAAAGTATGAAGGTAAAACTTGGGTATCCCAATAGTCATTTCCTAATGAAAGATTACTGCTGGCTTTTTTTTTTGACACAGTTTATTAACACTTTAAAAGTTAAAATTTCAAGACCTCTCTCTTTCCTTCTCCCTCTCCCTCAGCAGATACTTTTCCCTCTGCTATGAGCCTAGCAGTGAGATCTGCTATAATGAAAGGGAGGATAAAACTTTGTTGTCCATGTTTCTCAGAGTACTATAATCATTATAACATTATAACATGCATGGTATTCATTCTCAAATTAATCTTACTTTAGTACTAAAGTAAAACATGATTTAAGGTAAACTGCTTACCTACTTTGAAGAAAGGTTCTCCATTAGTTTCTATGGGGGTTATAGATATGAACAAAACTCAGTTTCGGAACTGAATCTTTAAAGGTGATAATAACCCTTGAAGAAATAATGATAAATAACATTTCTCTGACATGGTAAGTAGAATTTTCACACGTGAAACCTCATTTGATCCTTAAAACATCCCTCTGAGAAAAAGGACAGATTTTCCTAACTTCACAAATAAGACAGAGGAAAAACCATGCAAGAATTTTTTTAAAAATTAAAAATAACTGAATAAACTGTGATACACTGTGATTGTAACTACATAAATTATTATATAATTATGTATATTTATAAATACATATTGTGTGTGTGTGTGTGTGTGTGTGTGTGTGTGTGTGTGTGTGTACTGACCCACTCTCCCATAGCTTATCCTAGGACCTGGGCTTAGAAAAATATATGTCCCACTGAGTTGTATAATGTTTAAAGTTCTGGATATCTACTGGAGGGTCCATTAGAAAGACTTAAAGAGCCAGAAATGCAAAACAAAACTAAACACAACACTATTATTTTACAAATAGATCCATTTACTACATGATGATTGAGCACCTTAGAAAATGAAAACTTGGGCCATCTATTCCAGAAAAAATATAGGGAAAGTTTTCATGCAGAAAGGAAATTGATTTGATTCTACAGTAAAGCCCCAGGCATAAAAGCAGCCTGAGATTTCTGAAAAGTTGAATAGGAGGAGGTGGAGTGGATTTCAGATGAAGAAACAAACAAGCTAGCCTCACTATGCTCCTTCTATTTCATACCTAAGCCCTGGCTCAGTTTCACTTTCAGGAGGCCTATGTTGGCAACTCGCCTCCAAGGAAGAAGTTTCCCTCACAGACCACCACAAATACACTTGAAAGTTGTTTAGGGGCTGGTGTGTAGCTCAGTGGTAGAGCAAGTGCTTAGTTAGTAAATATGAGGCCCTGGGTTCCATCATCAACACCAAAAAAATCTTCTAAAAACAAATCAACTTTGGTACTGTCTACTCAGCTTGCATGTATCTTCTTTACTTGCTGCCACTCTCAAGCTTCTTTAGAATTAATGCTAGGGCTGAGGGTATAGCTCAGTAGTAAAACAAATGCTTAGAGTGTGTGAGCTCCTGAGTTCACCCTGCAAACTCTGCCCCTCACTTTTCTTTTTTAAAACTGGTTCTCTTTAGAGGCTGGGGTTGTAGCTCAGTAGTAGAGCACTTGCCTAGCACATATGAGGCACTGGGTTTGATCCTCAGTACTACATAAAAATAAACAAAATAAAGGCGTTCTGTCCGTCTACAACTATTTTAAAAATTTTTAAAAACTGGTTCTCTTTATACATGACAATAGAATTCATTTTTATAATTCATAATTATAAAAGCATGGAATATGATTTGTTCTAATTCAGTCCCCCAGTATTTCCTCCTCCCCTCCCTCACTCCTACCTTCTGTTTCCCTTCCCTCTACTCTATTGATCTTTCTGCTATTTACTTATAGTTTTTTTTTTTTTTTAACTTAGTGTCTTGTGTATCATGGAAAGATTCACTGTGGTATGTTTATTTGTGTACATAGGAAAGTTAGATTCATTCCACTGTCTTCCCCTATCTCATGCCTTCTTTCTTCCCCTTAATTTCTCTTTGTCTACTTCACTGATCTTCTATTCTTTTTGTTTATCCACCCCTCCCACACACACACCTTATTTTGGATTAGCTTCCGCATATCAGAGAAAACGTTCAACCTTTGACTTTTGAGGACTGGCTTATATTTCACTTAGCATGATAGTCTCCAGTTCCATCCATTTACTGTCAAATGTCACAGCAGTTCTTTATGGCTGAGTAATACTCCATTGTGTATAAAAAGCAATCATGAAATTCATTTGAAAAAGTAAGAGACCCAGAATAGCAAAGTAATCCTTAGCAAGAAAAGTGAAGCAGGCCAAGTAATCCCAGCAGCTCTAGAGGCTGAGGCAGGAGGATCAAGAATTCAAAGCCAGACTTAGCGAAAGGGAGGTACTAAGCAACTTGGTGAGACCCAGTCTCTAAATAAAATACAAGGGGCTGGGGATGTGGCTCAAGCGGTAGCGCGCTCGCCTGGCATGCGTGTGGCCCGGGTTCGATCCTCAGCACCACATACCAACAAAGATGTTGTGTCCTCCGAGAACTAAAAAATAAATATTAAAAACTCTCTCTCTCTCTCTCCTCTCTCACTCTCTCTTTAAAAAATAAATAAATAAATAAATAAATAAATAAATAAATAAATAAAATACAAAATAGGGCTGGGGATGTGGCTCAGTGGTCAAGTGCCCCTGAGTTCAATCCCCAGAACAAAAAAAAAAAAGAAAGAAAAGTGAAGCAGGAAGTATCACACTACCAGACCTCAAACCATACAGATCTATAATAACAACAAGAGCATGGTACTGGCACCAAAACAGGCATGAAGACCAACAGAATAGAAGACACAGAGACAAACCCACATAAATAGTTATTCTGACACTAGACAAAGGTGCCAAAAACATATGTTAGAGAAAAGATAGCCTTTCTAACAAATGGTGCTGGGAAAACTGGAAATCCATATGTAGTAGAATAAAATTTAACCCCTATCTCTAACCCTGCACAAAATTCAACACAAAGTGAATCAAAAACCCTGCACCTACAAGAACAAAATATAGATCCAACATTCAACATGTCAGCTCAGGAACTGACTTCCTTAACAAGACTGCTAAAGCACAAGAAGTAAAATAAAAAATAAAGGGATGGCATCAAATTTAAAAGCTTCTTCACAGGAGGCTGAGGCAGGAGGATCACGAGTACAAAACCAGTTTCAGCAATGGCGAGGCACTAAGCAACTCAGTGAGACCCGTTTGTAATAAAATACAAAAAAAGGGCTAGGGACAAGGCTCAATAGTTGAGTGCCCCCGAGTTCAATCCCTGTTAAGAAAAAACAAAACCAAAAAAAAAGCTTCTTCAAAGCAAAAAACAAAAGAAGAGAGAGCCTACAGAATGGGAGAAAATCTTTGCCACTTGCTCCTCAGATAAGCCATTAATATCCAGGATATACAAAGAACTCAAAACACTTAATACTAAAAATCCCAAAACAAATAACCCAATCAATAAATGTGAAAAGGAACTAAAAAGTCACTTCTCAAAGGAAATACAATGGTCAACAAATATTTGAAAAAAAATGTTCAATATCTCTAGCAATTGTAAAGAAATGCAAATTAAAGCTACATTGAGGTTTCATCTCAGTTCTCCACACTACTTTCCCAACTTCTTACACATTTGTCTGAAATTAAGGTTGTTCAGGTCCTCTCATTGGAAAAATTCAACTGCGGTGTTTTACTACATTTTAATTAACTTTATGGCTAAGCTCTGTGTGTGTGTGTGTGTGTGTGTGTGTGTGTGTGTGTGTTGTTTGTTTCTTTGAGGTGCTGGGAATGGAACCCAGGGCCTGGAAGCATGCTGGGCAAGTGCTTCTCACTGAGCTCCATCCCGGTCCCCTCTCTAGTATTTCTTTACCTACTTCCTCTATTCAATTCTTTTTCTCCTCAGAATGCTGACATAAAAGTTATGAATATCTCAGTGCCTAGCATGGTACCAAGCACACGGGTGTTCAAAAAAAATGTTAAATGATCAAATTTAGACAGGAACATTCAATCTATAAAACTTCAGCAATTCTTGTAAGTAGTTTCCCCAAATTATCAAAATCATAAATTTTTCTTTAGTCTACAATTATAATTTCAAAGATATTTCACAGATCCATGAAAGCCTGGACTTCAAAAATACTAAAAGTTGGGCTAGGTGTGTTGCTCAGTGATAGAGTACTTGCCTACCATACGAGAGGTCCTGGCTTTGATTCCTAGGTCCAAAATAATAAATAAAAATAAGGCTGGGGATGTGGCTCAAGCGGTAGCGGGCTCGCTTGGCATGTGTGCTGCTGGGGTTCGATCCTCAGCACCACATACAAACAAAGATGTTGTGTCTGCCGAAAACTAAAAAATAAATATTAAAAAATTATCTCCCTCCCCCCTCTAAAAAAAAAAAAGAAAAAAATCTAGGGCTGGGGCTGTAGCTAGGTGGTAAGAGTGCTCACCTAACATGTGTGAGGCATGAGATTCAATCCTCAGCACCACATAAAAATAAAGAAAAATAAAGTCATTGTGTCCATCTACAACTAAGAAAATTTAAAAAAAAAAAACAAGAATCTAAAAACAAACACTAAGCATAAAAAGTACCTCTAGGTTTTATGGAATGAATTCTGTAATTCATTCATTCTCTTCTCTCAGCATAGTTTGTGTTGTAACTCAGAAAAAAGTAGTTACATACCAATTAGGGATCAGAATCATTAAAATTTATGTTGTTAGTCTGCCATAGTGTAATCTCAGCTGCTGGGGAAGCAGAGGCCGAAGGACTGCAAGTTCGATGCCAACCTTGGCAATTTAGCAATACCCTGTCTCAAAAAAAAAAAAAAAAAAAAAAAAGTTACATCCTCGGTAATGTAAATTGTTTAGGAAACTAATTGCTTGCCTTGGGAAAAGGGCAAACTGTCATTTCTCCCAATTTGAGGACTGTAAAAACAAGGGAAACCCCTGATACATTACTTCCATATTAGGGAACTTCTAATTTTGTTAATTCATTAGAACTTTTAAAAGTATTTTTGGCCCAGACTATATTAAGAGCTGTTGAGAAGTATACAAATAGGGCAAAAGGTTACTTTGCAAATAGAACCAGGCTCAGAATTCAGAACAAAAGCAGTGACTGCATAATAATGTACTGCTGGGTTGGGGGATGTGAATCTGGAAGCCTGGTTACCAGGAAAGCAGTCCCCCAGAGGTGATTGTTTCAGACAGCCCTGAAAGAGGCTGATTGTGATGATTTGCAGGAGTAAAACTTGGAGGACTTTCTACTTAGTAGATAAACATCTGCCCTGATTTAAAGATGGAAAGTGCCTGAAGTGTGAAAGACCATAAAGGGGCTCTCCTCTTAGCGGTCCAAAGGCCAGTTTGGGGAAAGACTGATTTTTGAGGATACACTAGGTAAGTTTGGGGACATCAGTTGATGAAGGTGGGAAGGGAAAGAGGCATTTTTTTTTAATGTTATAATAAAAACTTTAGACTTGGTGAAATGGGTAAAAACAAACACGAAAATTAAAGGATAAGAATGAGGAAGACAGCTATGTAAAAATTGGATTGCAATAGGGAGGTCCTAGAGCTGGAAAGTACCATTATTTAGGCCAGGAATAAATTGGTAGCTGGGGATATCTAAAAGTTGCATAAATATTAATAGTAATAAAATAAAGAAAAACCTATGCTGTAAACATTATTCTTGGGCAGGGGATGTAGCTCAACGGTAGAGCACTTGCCTAGCATGCACAAGGGCCTGGGTGCTATCCCCAGCACCACAAAAACAAAAACAAACATTTATTCTCTTTAATTACAAATGATAATCTTCAGATAATTTCCCTCCAGTCTCCTCCATTCCCTCCGTCTAGTTTATAATCTTTATAAAAGACATTTTATCAAGGATGTATTATTCAGTACTCTCCACCTCAGCTTGTCTTTGTTTTCTTCCCAACTCAGCTCCTCCTTCATTTATTCACATCACTTTAGGCTTTAAAGACCCCATCCAAGTGCCCCCTTTCCCCCACTCCCCACCCCCCAAGACATTTATAATCTCAGAAATTCTCTTTTCTCTAGAGGAAAGGGAAATACTAGGCAATGGTATCAACCAAATGAATTGTTACATAGTGTGCATGAACAAATGAATCGTACCATTACGTATAATTGTAAAGCAAAAATAAAAATATGGAAAAATAAATTCAATAAAAGAGAAAGTCTCCTTTTTCTGAACCTCTGTTGGCTAATCAGTTTGTTCACATGCAACTTGTTTCCTGATTGGAATTCTCAACCAACAATGGTCTTCATTTTATTTAACTTTTTGGGGATTGAACCTTGTACATACTAGGCAAGTGGTGCTCTACCACTGATCTGTATCCCAACCCATTTAACTCTTTACAACAGGTTTTTGTTTGAAATGCTGGGGATTAACCCAGGGCCTTAGCAGACTAGGCAAGCACTCTACCTTCTGAGCTACATCCCCCTTTAAGATCATTGTTTTTCTATTTTGTTTAATTACGATCATTGTAGGAGACTTAGAAAAATTAAAATCACTTGTAGTCGTAACATCATTATTGAAATTTTGGATTCCTTCTCAGTGTTACTCAATATGAATATAATATATACAAACATTTTAAAATAGTCAATTCTTTTTTTTTTTTTTTTTTTGCGTTTTGCTTTAAGACCACTGATACTTCTGATTATACTTCTATTCCCTTGTGGCTCTTGCTTCCTGGTGTCATTTCATTGTACCTTTAAACCATTTCAGTCTACCCCAACCTCTCCTTCCACCTTACTCAGTGTCTGGGCAATTTTAACAGGCTTCTCACAGATTACCCCTAGTCCTAGAGTCCATCCAAGTCCAATAATCTTTGCAAAAGGGAGGAGGGATTATGTAGTACCAGTAAGAAATTTCTTGGAACAATGGGAAAAGCAGTTGACCTGGCCTTCATATCTTTCATTTAATATTTTCTGAAAATAAGATTTGATAATTATGCAATCTGCCATATGGCTATACCAGATTTGTTTAACAATTCCTATAGTGCTGTTACCGCTGTTGACCGGTGACAAGTCCTTGCTTCCCCAATGTTGAAGAATAACACCAGAGAAGCACACCCAGGCAAGGTCAGAGTGGAAAATTAGAAGTTTATTAATAAAGGACAGCAGAAAAGAAGACAGGGGACCCAAGAGGTGGAATCCCTTGAAGGGCCAATGTGTTCCGCTTTTTATAGTTTTTGGTGATGGAATGTAGGTGGGAAGGTCCAAGGGTTGGGACACAGGTGGGCCAAAGAAGTAATCTGGGCACTTCCGAGTCAAGTTTGCTGTTCATTAACATTTCTTTGGGATGGGCTATTTCAAATCTGTTGGGGGCTGTTTCCTGGGCTTCATTAACATTCCAAGAGTTGCTCAACTTTTCCGGAAATTCATTCTCAACATGGCCTCCATTTTAGATTTCACTCCATATTAGACCCGATTTACCTAACTACACTGACTACCTAACTTTAAATCTGGCTTCAGTGCTGAGTAGCAGTTACATTATTCTAAGTAACACTAATACAATCTGACAAATGAACTTTAAGAACGTCTTTAGTGGCATTTAAAAGAGTAAGAATTTGATCTTATATTTCTCTTTTAAGGAAATATAGGAAAAAAAATATTCTGTATGTCAGAAATACTTAATGAAATATTTCCTCTTAAGAGATGCCATTGAGGGGGGCTGGTATTGTGGCTCAGCGGTGGAGCTCTCGCCTAGCACGAGCCTGAGCCGAGGCCCTGTGTTCGATCCTCAGCACCAAATAAAAAATAAATATTAAAAAAAAAAGAGAGAGGTGTCATTGAGGCTGGGGATGTAGCCCAATGGTGGAGCATCTCATAGGTCCTGGTTTCAATTCCCGGAAGCAGCAACCGCCTCCCCAAAGATCATGTAATGCTTTCAGTAATTTTTAGATACCCAGGTGGTAGGCAAGATTACATTAGTTCCTGTGTTTCAACTGGGGGGAGTGCACTGGAGTCTGAACTGAATTGGAATTGTATGCCACTATTTATAGGAAAAGAGGATTGAACCATTAAATTATGCAAGTTCATTCCTTTAATCTTTATTTGCATAACGACACTTTGCAGTTATAATCCTCATGCACACATTCGGCTTTTTTTTAAAAAAAATATGACTCGATTAGACCTTATTGTTATTTTGTTACCTACCTAAGAATTCCCAAAAGTTACTCTGCCCCACCTTAGCCATTTTCCTTTGGTTAGCAGTTCATCCTTTCAGATACCGTTGGTCACACCAATGGAAAGATATTCCCTAGAGGGTAACTGTTGATCTAAAGACAGTTTTGGGGCTCGCCTTACTGAAAGATTTTCCGTTCCGCGGACAGGTTGACTTCGCACGTTCGACTTGTAGCTTTTTTAAACTCTCCCTTGAGAAGAATCTTAATTTTCAGTACCCCACAGGGTACCTGGGGTAGAACTGGCTCAAAGCTGAGCAAAGAGAAGAGCTCCATAAACATTAACGGATTAATTTTTAGGTACCTGCAGATCTCATCCTCCCACCCCACTCCAGTCTATTCTTATTTCTTTAAGGTATCGACTTCGACTTCATTATCTGGAATTGGAAATTGCAAATTTGCCCAACTTGCGCCCGACTGGGATCGCGCTCCTCCAATCTCCCTCCTCTGGGCGTTCCCATTCTGGACCCTGAGTAACCCTGCCGCCGTGTGAAGAAGCCCAATTCACAGCGTTCACTGCCCCGGCGGCTTCCACCCGGCCGCCTGCACGGGGAGGTGAGGTTCACTGAAGGAATTTCTACGCCTCTGAAATTGGGCAGATTTTGAAGGGAAGGGAACTGGTTCGCGTTTCTGCCCAACAGTTCGAAGCCGTGGGATTCGCAGAATTTCCGGGAACGTGATGGGCGCCTGCGGAATACTCCGCATCTCACCCGCACCGAGGAAAAGCTGGTTTACCTTCCGGGCCCCATGGCCACGACGGGTGCGGAGCCCGCCCTGGAGGCGCTGCTGTCGTCCGCGCAGGGCCACGTGCGTGCCGAGTCGCCCTCGGGAAGCGGCCGCCGGGCCCGCGGCCGGGGAAGGGAGGGGCGGGACAGGGCAGGCGGCGTCAGCGCTGACGTAGCCGCGGGACCTGCAGCCCCCGCTGCCGAACTGGGGCGCGGGCCGGGGGTGCGCGCTAAGATGGCCGCTCGGGCTCGGACCGGTGAGTGCGTGAGGGCGTGAGGGCGCGCGGCCGCGGCGGTTGGAGGAGCGGGGCCCCCTGCCGGAGCAGACGTCCGACGGGAGCCCAGGGGCCGGGAGGCACCTGGCGGCGCTTTCCCGCCGCGCAGGACGCAGGGGCTCCTGAGGGAGGGAGAGGGGGCTACGGAGCGAGCTGAGGGGCGCGCGGAGGCGGCGGCGGGTCCGGCGAATTTAGAATTGGCGCCTCTGGGAAGTTGCGGTGGGTCTTGCGATGCTCGGGCCAGTGTTCTGGGGACCACCTCACGAGGGCTCGGAGATGCTGCGTCCCCAGGGACCTGAGATCCTGGGCCGGAGCGGGCCGAGACTGGGGGTCTTGAAGGACTCGGAGGGGAGCTGTTCCCTGCCCTCGGGCGGGAGCGCCGAGGAATCGCGGTCGCGAATCAGAGCCGGCTAGGGCCCGGGGTTGCGCTCGCACCGTGGAGAGAGAACCGCATCCTGCCCGAGGCTCTGATGACCGCAGAGTGATGCTCAAAGTGTCTGCGGCGCTTTTCCGGGGGGAGGTTTCTAGTGCCGTGTTTGGGAGCAAGGGGCTTCTCGGGATCTTCCTTCCCTCGGTCGGGTCCCAGCGCTGCCTGCACCTGCTGCCTCTTACAGACATTCCAGTTTTTGAATACCAGCCTCCTCGAGTCATTCCCGCTGGCCCTCGAGGGGGAGCAAGGCTAGTAGGCGCAACTCTTTTCGGGGGGCCCGAGAAACAGGTCAGTGTGGGGAGGAGGAAAACGCCTGCTCAAGCTTCAGAGCAGGTGGGACCCACCCCCACTAACCCCCATGAAAAGATAGCGAGAAATAACAATTGTTGCAGCGGCAGAGTTGAGCTGTTGTAAATTTCACTGATAACTGGGTAGTTTTCTTGCAAATTTAATATTAGAAGGAAAGCCCTTTAGTAACGGGAGATTCACTTTCGCTCAAGCCCCCACCCCCTTTACACCTTAATTAGCAAATTAGCATGGAAATAAGACCTTGGGGCCCTCCACTGGAATTCCTTATTATCTGTTAAGTAGCTGCCTGTGGGGCAGAAGTAGGGGTGGACCCGGAATTCCATTTTGCGCTGTCTTCAAAACCAGCACTTGGTGTAAACACGAAAAAGACTTTGACTGTTCGACGTGATCCGATGCCGATCCACGCAGGAGTTAAAACACATGTTAATAGAATATTTCACAACTCGAAATTCAGTGTTTTATTTGTCCTAACAGAGATGAAACTTTGTATCCTTGGAACCTCATCCTTTTGTCCCTAATTTAGCATCTCAGGGAATTTGAAAGAGCCTGGAAACATTTTGCCACTTTCCGGTTTTCTGTACCCACTCCGATTTCTGTGGCGTTTGTGATTTTGCGGTTGGATGTCAGATTTTTCAATCCAGTATTTAATACTGTAGATTATTCAAATTGAAATTGAGACATTCTGATATTGAACAAATAGTCGAAAATTTTCAACTTTCTCATTGAACTATTTTAATTGTGCATCGATCTTTTTCTTCCAAAATCCTAATTGTTTGCAGTTTTTTAGCTTAAAGCATTTCAAGTGATTAACGAGTCAGCATTTAACATAATATTTAGTGGTATACTTTTTGGAATATTTAAAATAGAAAAATCTATTGAAGATTTGGTTTAAATATCTGAAATATATTATTTCTACCTAATTGCCCACCCTTTATAGATTATCCTGTTTGTAGTTTGAAAGAAAACTTATAGTACCAAACTTTTCATCTACAAAATTGAATCTTACTGAGTATTATAATATTTTGATGGTATTTAAGAAAATTATCTGCTGATTGGTCGTTTAAGGGCAGAATCTGACATCAGACAAACTATTTAGCCTGAAAGAAAAAAAAAAAAAAAAACCCTGTGAATGTTGAGTTTGGTTTTTGTATGTTAGCAGTACAGAGAAGGGGAACTGTTTTGGCTTTTTGATAGCAGGAAAAAAAAAAAGGTGCTTTGAAGTTTTTTTCTTTCCTGCAGTGTTAGGTAGAACAAACAGATTTTAATACATTTGTCCATGGAGGGAGATTGAAGAGGCTGGGGCATATACTCAGGAGTCTAATCAATATGGGAAAGAAAATGTGTGACAGATCATTTACTGACTCTAATAGGAGACACTTTTGCCATTAGGCCCACCCTAAATAGGTGAAAAGTAACTAAAATATAAGGAGATTCTGTAAATATGGGCTTTCTAGCAAAAAGATTATTGTATGAAGTGTCCTGTATTCATAGCATTTTCAGATACCCTGAAAACTGAAATAATTCACTTTTAATTTTTTTAACCCATCACAAAGAGGGGAAAAATAACCTGATGTTTAGTCTAAGGATACAATTGTTAGGCCAAATCATAGATGTACTAGAACAAGTGTTAGAATGTAGGCATTTTTATCTACCTTTACTGGAGAGGTTCCCCACCACTGATCTACATCCTCCACCCTTTTTTCCCCCCACAATTTATTTATTTAATGCGGTACTGAGGATCAAATCCAGTGCCTCCTGCATGCTCAGCGAGCACTCTACTTCTGAGCCACAACCCCAGCCCATCCTCCACCCTTTTATTTTGAGACTGGCTCTCCTTAGTTGCAGAGGCTAGTTTTATACTTTGAATCCTACTACTTCAATCTCCCAAATCGCTGGGGTTACAGGAATGAACCATCTTGCCCAACATGTTTAGTCATTTCATACACAAAATATTTGAACTCAATTACTGGACTTATGATAGAATGCTCAGGTTTTTTTTTTCTTCACGTTTTTCCCCATTGTTATGAAGTTAACTGCAGTAGGTTGATGTATAAATATGTTGGTGTGACACTGATAAAATTGCTCATGAACTAATTACTTGTAAGTAGGAGTTGGAAGTATTCAGATAACCAGAGGAAGCCAGAACTTGTATTCTAGGGGTTTTATTTTAAAACACCTTCAGCTAGAGTCAGTCCCTGCTTCAAGAGAGCTATGCTGGAGACTTAGGGAAGGCCCAGGGAAAAAAAAAAGGGGGGGGTATCCTTTATTGTTTAATGAGGAGTTTCAAGCGAGATCAGGGTAATTATAGATTCTAGATTTCTAAAGGAAGAAAGAATATCCAAAGCCTTTTTAGGGATAAAGGAAAGGAAATACATCATGATTGACATGGAGAAGTGCCAAAGCACATAATAGGCATAATAGTGTACCTAAGAGAATTTGAGAGCCCATTGTGTTCATTTTGTTCAATAATTTGTTCATTCAAAAATAGCGAACCCCTTTCTGTGTACCAAGCACTGTGCTTGACCCTTGGTGTTTTACAAACATCTCTGAAGAGAACAGGGAACTATGATGGTTCCATGAAGTAAGTGGAAAATTGAAAACTTCTTGTAAGGAGTGACTAGGGTTTACCCTAATTACTACAAATTATGGATAAAACTATTTTTTACTCTTATCCAAGTGCATGTAATGATAATGGTAGTATGTAATTCTTAAAGCCTACTTCCTACTGAAATTATCATTTTCTCCTAGCTTTTATTATGGAAAACAACAACTCTTAGTACTTTTAATAACTTTTAGAGGATATATTTGTTACTGTTAAAAGAAACATAACTCCTTACAAAAATTATCTTTATTAAAGATTCAACATATGTCTGCTTCAGTTTACTTCCTCTCAGAGGTCTCAAGTGTTTTTTGTCGGGGGTTTTTTGAGGGGAGGTTTTGTTTTGTTTTGTTTTGGATTTTTGGTACTGGGATTGAACCCCCCAGGAGCACTTTATCATTGAGCTGTGTCCCCAGCCCTTTATACTTTGAGTCAGGATCTGACTAAACTGCTGAGACTGCCTCAAACTTGGCTATCCTCCTGTCTCACCCTCACAAGTTGCTGGAATTTCAGGTGTGTGTCACTATGCCTGGTTTTCAGTGTTTTCTTTATTGAGATAAAGATAATTACTATGACACAATTTTTTATTCACTTTATTCCCAGTGGTACTTTTTTTAAATTGAAGTACAATGTGTGTTTATACAAAATGTGCATGCCCATTTTCTATTAAAAACTAGTCCAGGGGGCTGGGCCATAGAGGTCATAGCCCAGCCATAGAGCGCTCCAGCTACCATGTGTGAGGCACCAGGTTCAATCCTCAGCACCACATATAAATAAATAAAGGTATTGTGTCCATCTACAACTAAAAAATTTTTTAAAAAATTAAACTAATCCAGGGCTGGGGCTGTAGCTCTGTGGCAGAGCATTTGCCTAGCATTTGTGAGCCACTGGGTTCAATCATTAGTACTGCATAAAAATAAATAAAGGCATTCTGTCCATATACAATACAAAAAAAAATTTAACAAACAAAACTACTCATGGAGTTGTAGTTCAGTGGTAGAGTGCTCACCTAGCAGTTAGGCACTGGGTTTGATCCTCAGCACCACATAAAAAATAATTAAAGATATCATGTCCACCTACAACTAAAATAAATAAATATATTAGAAACTAGTCCATATCCCAGTTACAAAGAATTTTTAAAATTATACTTATCTAGGGCTGGGGATGTGGCTCAGGTGGTAGCTTGCTCGCCTAGCATGCGTGAGGCACTGAGTTCGATTCTCAGAACCACATTAAAAAAAAAGATTGTGTCCACCTAAACTAAAAAAAAATGAATAAATATTAAAAAATTATACTTATCTAAAATATGGAAAAAAATAAAATAAAATATGGTCATGTATATATAAAAACATTTTAACAGGATGTATGGGAAGTGACTAGTCACTGGTGAGAGTAGAAAAGTGCTACAATTTGAAAACTCTCATAAGCCAAATTAAGGAGTTTTAATTTTATAACCTTACAATTTTATAATAATTGTAAAATTGTCCCTAGAAGACACTAAGAATTATATAAAATGTAAATATTATAGGAAGATCATTTAACTGCATGAGAGACCAGGGGGAAGTTATTAATAGAGCATAATTTATTTTGGCTTCTATTCAGATTTTAACATAGTTATTTACTTTTAATTTTTTTAGGAAGATGCATTAGCCATTATCCTCATTCTTTGCACTTTATTAAATGGTAATTTAGTTTGTCTGGTTGGGGTTTATTTTCACAGTAACTTGCCTGATATTCCTTTAAACATTTTTTTAAAAGGACGGAATCTAAAAATTGAGCCATTAGATTATGTGATTCATACTATTGACATCTGTTCTCCTGTAGGAATCTCCAATGCTTATAACTATATTTTATCATTCCATGCTTTCCTTCCAAGTGTTTTTAAGATATTAAGGTAAAAAGGTGTGGTCAGTTGAAAAAAAATCATTAGTTTGAAGATAACTAGATTTTATAGTGAAATATTGATATTTGAAGTAAGAAAGCTTAGCTACCTTTCTAAATTGGGGGAGGAATGCTACTGGGCATTTTAACCTTGGGGCATTCTATCACTGAGCTCTATCACCAGCCCTGTTCTTTTTATTTATTTATTTATTTGTCTATTTATTTATTTATTTTTGAGACAAGGTCTTTAAAGTTAGCATGTATGGGTTTTTTTAAAAATATGTTTTTTAGTTGTCAGTGGACCTTTATTTATATTCTGTGCTAAGAATGGAACCTAGTGTCTGAGGCATGCTACACAAGCCTGCTATCACTGAGCCACAATCCCAGCCCAGCATATATAGTTTTAAAAAGCCATTCAGTTGCTACTATTTTGAATTTCAAGTGTGAAACATTCTTAAATGCATGAAAAGATAATACAGATAATTTAAATTCTTACTATAGAGATTGTTCAGAATATCTTAATTGTATGATGCTTTTGTATAGGTACAAATAATATTTTGTCAGAATCTGCATACGGCATATAGAAATGTTTTTATTATATTTCTTTAAAATGAATATACCATGGGACTGGGGTTGTAGCTCAGCGGTAGATCACTTGCCTTGCATGCCTGAGGCACTGGGTTCGAAACTCCGCACCACATAAAAATAAAGAAAGAAAGATATTGTGTCCATCTACAACTAAAAAAATATTTTTTAAAAGAATGAATATACTGCCAAAAAATCATAAATCTGATGTGCTGGAGCCAGAGTTAATGGCTTCCCAGCAGTGAATTAACAAATGAAAAGAAAGGGCTCTGGATCCAGTAGGGAAAAATCGGAAGTGTCAAGTTAATACTACCATCCTCTTTGCTTTTCCTCTAAGCTATTAGATCTTTGATGAGGCCTCTTTGGGGATATCATCCATCCTGTCTCTGAGCATTGGCTCTAGGCAGGAAAGCAAACAGATTTGGGGGGGCAGCTGCCTACCTCTTTAGCACCCGTTTGCTCCCTGCCTTTCCCCTAGTCATTCACCCCCCCTACTGGCTTCATTTATAAGTGGAGGGCATAAGTGGGACCCCCTCCTCTAAAATAATAATCTCATGATCTGTCATTCTGGTTTCACATCTTTGGATCTTAAAAAGATTTTTGAGAGACCTCTTTTAAAATGTAAATTCGTGTGGGAGAGGTCAGACCTTAGTTCTTAGCTAACATCTTGATTTCAGTCAGTATTTTACTTGGCTGAGAATGGACTCATAGCTAAAAGTGATCAACTCAAAACTAGAATTAGTATTAGTATTACTAGCAGCTACAATGTATTAAGGGCCATATTATTAAATGTCAGAAATCTTCAATGGATATATATATATATATATATATATATATATATATATATATATATATATATATTCCTTCAACAACCTACTGGTATTATTACTAGTATTTTACAGATTAAAAAAAAAAAGGTATGTAGAACATGTAGTAAATGCATTCAAGGGTTAAACTTAAGCATTTGGATTTCAAAGCATGCCCTTCAGCCATTTTGCTGAGATACCTCTCCCCTACTACAGCACCTCTCAAAGAAATGATATGTCACCAAGATATCACTCTTTTTCACAGTCTTGCATTGAGTAGACTCATGTGTTCAACTATAGATACCATTTCCTGTTGAAGGTCAAGGACCTTGCCCTCATCCAAATATATTTTTTAGTAACAATTTCAGTGAAACAGATAAATTTCCTTGTAACTAAGGGAATAAATTTGTAGAATAGAAAAGGGAATAAAGAGGCTAGGGACAACTTAGCCTCTATTTACAGCATATCTTTTTCAACTGTTTTTTTTTACTTAAAACATACAACTAACATGTTGATTCTTTTTAGAAATTTGAAAATTTGGATTAATAAAGAGAAAATATGATAATTTTTTGTCTCATTACCCAGCAGTAACCCCAGAATAAATATGTGTATTCTTTCTAGGTGTTTTTCTACTCATTATTCTTTTCTGAATGTATATACGGTGTTAACTCATTCCACCTCTTTAAAAAAATTTTTAAATAATTTTCTTTGCATGTAAATAAATAGCATTCTCCTTTTCTCCTCTGAAAATGTTTAAAGTAATTATTGTCTTTGATTTGCCAGAAACATAATGCTTAAATAAATTTTCTCTGCATTTTTAATTCAGTACATTTTGAATGGAAAGAGAAACTTAAATTCTCCCTTTAACTTCCAAATTGAATCAGTTCCCTTATGCAGTGTTTAAGCACTGAGTCTACCTCTGCTCCCTTTTTCAAAACTGCTACAGCTTTAATTTCTTTATAATTTCTGGATTTGTAGAGTCTCTTTATTCTTTCATCCCTCTTCCAGACCTGTTCGACATTCAGATCTCTCTGTAACCTACAAATCTGATCATGTCAATTCTCCACTACAGAATTTTTTAGTGGCTCTATATTGCCCTTACAGCCTAGGAGCAAATCTCCAAGACCCAGGTACCAGGGAGTAGGTCTAGAAGGGCAGTTTGGAGTATGTGAAGGCTCAAACATCCTCTTGGCCCTGCCGACTCCACATAAGTGTAAGTGGGAGAGGTTCAGAGCAAGGGTCTACTGACCTTATTTCCTTTTTGGTCCCCTATTGTCTGGGTCTAGAAGCAGATTGCTGCTGTGTGTGTTTAGTAAACTTCCATGGCAGTAAAGATAGAATTGGAGAGACCATTTAAGGAGTCTCATTGCAATAGTCCAGGTAAGATTTGTTTGTGGATTGGATCAGGTTGGTTGAAAAAGAGATGAGTACTGGGGATTGGACTCAGGGATACTTAACCACTGAGTCACATCCCCAGCCTTGTGTTGTATTTTATTTAGAGACAGTGTCTCACTGAGTTGCTTAGTGCCTTGCAGTTGCTTAGACTGGCTTTGAACTCTCAATTCTCCTATCTCAGCCTCCCAAGCCACTGGGATTATAGGTTTGCACCACTGTGCCTGGCAGATTCTAGATATATTTTGGAAGTAGAGCGAACCATTTTTCCTGAAGGATTGGTGTGAAGAGAAAATCAGGTATGACTGTAAGGTATTTTGCTTTAGTTACTGGAAGGATATAAGATAACAGAGTATGTTAGTCATTAATGTCTCATTAGCAACCATTATTGAATCCTAGGAGTTCTAATAAAATAGTATGTATGACCAGATTTTAGAACTCAGGAAATTTTTAGGGGAGAGAAGTGAATTTAAAATGGGTACTTGAAATGTGTTCACATGCGTGAGTTGGTACTGGCATGAGTTAAGTCATGCTTAGTAGGACTGATATCTAAAAGGAGGCTCTGATAGCTAGGAGATTTTACAAAGAGAAGTAGGAGAGACCAGAAATCAGCTTTACCTTTGCAGTTTTCATAGGGCTCTGGAGATGGTACTTGAAAGTACCATTGAAATTCATGTCATCTTATTGCCCTTAAAATTTAAAGCATGGTCATGTTACATATGATGTTAATTTTCTCTATCTAGGTTCTCATCTGCACCCTGAAATTTGGCTTCAATTTATGTTAAACCAATGAAAAAATGGCTCATAATCACTAGCTTGGTTTTTTTTTTGTTTTGTTTTAATTTGTCAATGAACCTTTATTTTATTTATTTATATGCAGTGCTGAAAATTGAATCCAGGATCTCACACATGCTAGCAAGTGCTCTACCATTGAGCCACACTCCTAACCCTATCACTAGTTTCTAATACTTTTTTTCTTATTATTTTAAGTATCTATAACAGAAATGCTCCTGATTTTAACTTATAAAGGAGCAAGTTGTATATTAAAAATTATGTAGGCTTTTAAAACAAAAAGTTTATAAACAGGGCTTGGTGGTGCATACCTGTACTCCTAGCTACGCTAGAGACTGAGGAAGGAAGATTGCCAGCCTCAGCCATTGAGCGAGACCCTGTCCAAAAAAAAAAAAAAAAAAGGGCTGGGGGAAATATGTAGGTCAGTGGTGAGCCCTTGCCTAGCAGGTATGAGGTCAATCAATCCCCAGCACTGTTAAAAAAGAAAAAGGAAGACGCTTCTAATTTCAGATATGCTTAGTCTTGCTATAAGATGCTTCTAATTTCAGATATGCTTAGTCTTGCTAAAATGTAATGGCTCATTATATTGCCATCCACTTCATATTCTTTCTCTTTACTCTTTGTTTACACATATTTTTACATTCCTGAGAATATTCAAACATAAAAACATACTCTCTTTCTCCTGAAGGCAAATTGTCAGGTCTGTCAAATAAGAGTATGTTATGCAGCCATAATTAAAAGTAATCATTGATTTACTAAGTGGAAAGACAAGTTTAATATAATTAAGTCAAATATTTAATTTAAATAAATAGAATATTAAGACTTATTCACTGTAGCTGCAGTTTATGGAGTATTTATCATGAGTCAAATAAAGGTTTGTTATCTCTCTCAATCCTTGAACAGTTCTAATGAAGTTAGGATGATTTTTCTCTTTTTTTTTTAATAGATGAAGTTTAGAAACGTTAAAACCTTCTTGAACTTTAAAACTTTCTTAAAATATGAATCACAAATAGAATTCCAACACATGCTTTTAACTATGATTATGCTTTGGTAACTCCACATGGGCCTCAGAATGTTAGTAAATATCAGTGAGAGATATATTTGGGTTTTGCCATTCCCAGTATTTAAGAAGAGCAATGTTTTAGGAACTGCCAGCAAACTAATGGGTAAAGAGGATAGATCTTGTTCCGATTTAGTGAAAAGTGGCCACTACCCATTTTTCACCACTAGATGGTGGCAGAAAATTAAACACAAAAGTTTTAAAGGGAAAGTAAAGTATGTGCTTGTTTTGTTTTTATATTTTTAATTGTGGATACAATACCAAAGTATTTGGGTTTTTTTTGGGGGGGGGCAGGGGGTGGTGCTGGGGATTGAACTCAACCACTGAGCCACATCCCCAGCCCTATTTTGTATTTTATTTAGAGACAAGGTCTCACTGAGTTACTTATAGAATCTCACCCTTGCTGAGGCTGGCTTTGAACTTGCGATCCTCCTGCTGCTGTAATTATAGGCGTGCACTACTGCACCGGGCCCAAAGTATGTGTTTTTTAAGAGCAAAGTAAGTGGGAGATTAGGGAAACCAGGAGTAAGGGGAGAGGGAAAATTACATACGATCTTATGACAAGCAGCTCAGAAATTAGAAGCAGAGAGAACAGATTTATACTATTCTTGTGAATATACCTTATAAAAAAAGAATATTCTTGACTTGCCTTTTATTAAAAATTGACATTGTTCTGCTTAGTTTTCAGGTTCTTCAAGTGTTGTGAACAGAGAGTCGTTTGGATTATGTGTTTCTCAGACAGACTGAATAAATGCTAACAATGGATAAGTGCAAACACGTTGGGCAGTTGCAGCTTGCTCCAGACCATTCCATCCTCAACCCTCAGAAATGGTATTGTGTGGACTGCAATACAACTGAATCTATTTGGGCTTGCCTCAGCTGTTCTCATGTTGCCTGTGGACGATATATTGAAGAGCATGCACTCAAGCACTTTCAAGAAAGCAGTCATCCTGTTGCACTGGAAGTGAATGAGATGTATGTTTTTTGTTATCTTTGTGATGATTATGTTCTTAATGATAATGCAACTGGAGACCTGAAGTTACTACGAAGTACTTTAAGTGCAATCAAAAGCCAAAATTATCACAGTACAACTCGTAGTGGAAGAGTTTTACGGTCTGTGGATACAAGTGACAATTCTTTCTTCTTACATGATGGCACCCAATCTCTGCTTCAAAATGAAGATCAAATGTGTACTGCCCTTTGGCACAGAAGAAGAATGCTCATGGGTAAAATCTTTCGAACTTGGTTTGAACAATCACCCATTGGGAAAAAAAGGCAAGAACAATTTCAGGAAAAGATAGCAAAAAGAGAAGTGAAAAAAAGACACCAGGAATTAGAGTATCAAGTGAAAGCAGAATTAGATAGTATGCCTCCAAGAAAGAGTTTACGTTTGCAAGGTCTAGTTCAGTCCACCACCATTGAAATAGTTCCTGTCGAAGTACCACCACAAACTCCACTATCACCGGCAAAAGATAAAGTCATTTCTACCTCAGAAGATGTGAGATTTAAAAAAGGCAGTGACTCTCCAGTCAAACGAAGACCAATAGGAACTCCTGGTGTAACAGGATTGAGAAATTTGGGAAATACTTGCTATATGAATTCTGTTCTTCAGGTATTGAGTCATTTACTTATTTTTCGACAGTGTTTTTTAAAACTTGATCTGAACCAATGGCTGACTGTGACTGCTAGTGATAAGACAAGATCTTATAAGCATCCACCCATAACAGATACAGTAGTATATCAAATGAATGAATGCCAAGAAAAAGATACAGGCTTGGTTTGCTCCAGACATCCAAGTTTATCATCAGGACTAAGTGGTGGGTCATCAAAAAGTAGAAATATGGAACTTATTCAGCCAAGGGAGCCAAGTTCACAGTACATTTCTCTTTGTCATGAATTGCATACTTTGTTTCAAGTCATGTGGTCTGGAAAGTGGGCGCTGGTCTCACCATTTGCTATGCTTCACTCAGTGTGGAGGGTAATTCCTGCTTTTCGTGGTTATGCCCAACAAGATGCTCAGGAATTTCTTTGTGAACTTTTGGATAAAATACAACATGAACTAGAGACAACTGGTACCAGGTTACCAGCTCTCATCCCCACTTCCCAAAGGAAACTTATCAAACAGGTTCTAAATGTCGTAAATAATATTTTTCATGGACAACTTCTTAGTCAGGTATGGATTTTTAAAAATCTTATTTTCATCTTGAATTCGTAAAGTACCAGAAATGCACATTCTGTATGCATCAAGGTTGAGCTTGTTCCACTTCAGGTCAAAATGGATTGGTTTTATGAGTGTGTATAAAGAAGTCATTTACAGTTTTTTCCTTCATGTATCGTTGGAAAATAGTTATGTGTTCATGGAATGAGAAGCTTTTTGAGGGGAGGGGGAAATTAGGAAACAGAATTTTCTAGGTAAATAATAATACATTCATTCCAGGGGATTAAAGATACTAATGTTCTATAATATGAGTGGTGTACACTTAAGCAATTTCTTTTTCTTTCTTTCTTTCTTTTTGTGGGGTGGGGGTGGGGCAGTGTATGTGGCATTGGAGACTTAACCCAGGTGTGCTCTATCACTGAGCTACGCCCCAGCCCTTTTTTATTTTTGAGACAGGATCTCACTAAGTTACTGAGGATGGCCTCAAATTTGTGATCTTCCTGCCTCAGCCTCCCAAGTCATGAGATTACAGGTGTGTGCTACCCTGCCCAGCTAATACTTGAGCAAGTTCAGGGATCCTTGGAGTACTTTCTGTAAAGTCAGAGGGTCAGAGGTAGGAAAAGTTTAAGATAGACAAATGTAATTTTATCTAGAGTAATAATCCTAAATGGGTTTTCCTCTATTTTAGTTACTGCTATAACAGTTTCCTCTCTTGTAAAATGTTTCAGCTACAAACACAGATTCTAATTGAAGGCTCTCTATAATGAATGAACTGTTACTAGAAGTGGACTCTCTTCTTCTCTATAGCACACAGCTTTGCTTTTATTTTAACTGAAAAAATTAGGCCTTTAGGTCATCTTCTTCCCCCTGTATACCTAGCTGTATTTTTCAGTTCAACTTTCCATTATGATACCACCTTTTGGGGGGTTTTTGTTTGTTTTGTTTTGTTTTGTTAATCTCTTATGGTGCTGAGAATTGAACCCAGGGCCTTGTGCTTGTGAGGCAAGCACTCTACCAACTGAGCTATATCCCCAGCCCCCTTCCTTTTGTTTTTATAGAACACTTTTCTAGAATGTTTCTTTAAATAGTTCAGAAGCAGTTCTTATAAGGAATAACTGAAATTTCAGTTTAATGTTTCAGAAATATAAAGATTCAACATTATACCAATTAGCAAATAAGGGCTAACTTTTTTGTCAGTCTCTTTTTTTTTGTACCAGGGATTGAACCCAGGATTGCTTAACCACTGAGTCATGTCCCCAGCCCCTTTTTATATTTTATTTTGAGAGAGGTTCTATTAAGTTGCTGAGGCTGGTTTTGAACTTGTGATCCTCTTGCCTCAGCCTCACAAGGGGCTGACATTAAGGCATGTACCACTGCACCTGGCTAGTCATTTTTATCTTTTCTATGCAAAAGCTTTCAAATATACTGTAAGTGCAAAATATAGTTGTAGAAAATCTGTATAATATAGGAATTATATAGCAGAAAAAACATTCTCTTCCTTGTCCCATAATGGCATAATTGGTAAAACTTAATATTTTGACATAATTCCTTCTAGTCTTTTTTTCCTGCACATATTTTGTACCATAATTGACTTCAATTTAATATTAATATTAAATTAATATTGTAAGGCTTTTCCATAGTCATTAAAAATATTTGATCATTGTTTTTAGCTGCTTGGGAGGCTGTGGCTAAAAGATAGCCAAGTTTAAGGCCAGCTAAGGCAACTTAGCAAGACCCTGTCTTAAAATTTTAAAAATTTTAAAAAGGACTAGAGATGTAGTAGCTGAGTGTAAAGCAGCACCCCTGGGTTAAATTCCAAGTATTCTCTCCCTCACACACATGAATTGATCATTCTTTTCAAAACATTTTAGTGTCCATTATATGTTTGTTTGTACCCTAACTTTAATCCCTATTTGACTTTCAGAGTTTGTCATTATTATAATATCATGATAAATTAATGTAGTTTTTCTGATGATCTCTTTATGACAGAGTCCTAGAAATAGAAGTACTTTATCAAAAGTTAGGACTTTTGATACTTAATGAAAACATTTTTTTCAGAAAGATTTTTACCATTTTATATTTCCAGGAGTGTGAGAATGTCTGTTTTACCCCTCTTTTTCCTTTATAAATGAACTTTGAAATTAATGAAAATTGTTACACAAACTTTGCTTCTCTTAACCCATATTGGGAGCAAGGACAATTGCTGGGGATTGAACCCAGGGCCTTACACATGCTAAGCCCATGCTATACCACTAATCTACACCTCAAGCCCCTTTTCCTTTTAAATGTGTAATAAACTCAGAAAACTGGTTCACAGGAGATTCCAACAGTTGCTTTTATTTCTTTTCTTTTTATTCAAGAAACGTCTCAAAAGGTCAAGCCTGGTGCTAATGAGTCCCCAGACTAAACACCAAGAGTGTTCTTTGTGTCAGTTTGTTTTTGTTATATCTAAAACCTGTAGTAGAACTGGCTTCTTCTTTTTGTTGCCCATGCCAGGAATGTAGCTTATATGAAAGAGTTCCTTTGTGATATTTGTTATTGTTAGCCCTTAGTCTGTCTTCAATTATGTGCAGGATTGGTGGCATTAAATCCTGTTGTATGTTTCAGTGAAGTTACTTTTTTTTTCCTTTCCTTCCATTTACTGTGTTGCTATATAAGTTGTTAGAATACTTTTTTTGTGGTTTTGTGGGGTTTTTTTGTTTGTTTTGTTTTTGTTTTTGTTTTTTTTTCATGCTGGGGATTGAACCCAGGGCCTTCTTGGTGCATGCTAGGCAAATGCTTTACCACTGGCCTACATCCCCAACCCTTTCTAGGTTTTTTATATTTGGATAGGGATTATATGTAACTTAAGTGAAAATATGATAATATTATTTATATGTATTCTTTTGAAATTACTAGTTGGTAGGACTTCAAAATCTGCATAATGAAATTTACCAATAGTGTTTTACTTGTACTGTGTTTAAGATGGTGAATTGAAATGCTAGGAGTATAACTCAGTTCTGGAGTATATGCCATGTGAGATGACCTGAGTTCGATCCCCAGCAAGCACACTGCCCCCCATAAAAGATGGGTGGATTTAGAGGTTATAGGATTTGGGGTGATAAAGACAATCAGTAGAAGATGAAGGAAAAAGGGCAAAGGATCTGGTGCCTAATAACATTAAATATGTTAAATTAAGTGCATATAAATATATTTGTGATGTGTATATATGTATACACATGATATGTGTACACAGACACAATGTATGCCTATCAAATGAGCTTATGGTTAGAACTTTTGCGTAAGTTCTAGATTTGACTTGCATTGGGGCTTTTTGAAGGCCTCATAGTTGAAGCACACTAGTTCATAATGGGTTTAATGATAATCTTTTGGAAAGAAAAATTAGAATTTTTTCTAACAAGAATATAAAGCCAGTAATTCAGCATTTTAATGATGCATTTTAGAAGAAATACCTATGAATTGTCAATGACCTCTAAGTGAAAGGAATTGGTGTTTCAACAGAATTGTAATCTGAGTAACTAATATTTGTATTTACAGGTTACATGTCTTGCATGTGACAACAAATCAAATACTATAGAACCTTTCTGGGATTTGTCACTAGAATTTCCAGAAAGATACCAATTCAGTGGAAAAGATATTGCTTCCCAGCCATGTCTGGTTACTGAAATGTTGGCCAAATTTACAGAAACTGAAGTTTTAGAAGGAAAAATCTACGTATGTGACCAGTGTAACTGTGAGTACAGAATATTTTCTGCTTTTCTAAGATTAACACAAGTGAGAAGAAATTCCTTAAGTGAAAATTCATGTTTTTAGTTCATCAGAAGAAATTAGACTAGACATCTCTACTATATAGTTGGCATTTATGAACTATTTTGCCTTATTGATGACATTAAACAATTTTTTTATCCTATAGTCACTTGAGAGAAGAAATTCATAAAATAAGAAATTTAAATTTGACATGTAGAATACAATAAAGTGGCAAAGGAAAGCATACCACATGAATGAAATTTGCTTTATGACAGTTTTGCTATATATCAAAACATTGTTATGTAGATTATGTATTTACATATTTATTAGAAAATAATATGTAGCTGAATTATTACTATGTCAGTTGGCTTCATAAAAACAGATTCAGAACCATCTACTGTCTCTTTTGTATTCATTGTTGTAACTGTTGTGGATATAGAGTTAACCAGTGCTCACATTCCTAGTGGAGGAAACGGACAATTAACATCCATTATGAACCAGGTGCAGTGACATACCCCAGTAATCCCAGCAGCTTGGGAGTATCATGGGTTCAAGACCAGCCTGGGCTACTTAGCAAGACCCTATATAAAAATTTTTAAACAGGGTAGACATGTAGCTCAGTGGTAGAGTGGTTACCTACCATGTGTGGGTTCAATCAACAGCACTGCAAAAATAATAATAATAATAATAATAATAATAATAATTCCAATATGATAACTCTCAGGAGCACACAAGAACCCCACATTAGAAGATGAACTAGCTAGGGCTGGGGATGTGGCTATTGAATGCTCACCTAGCACTGGAGAGGTGCTGGCTTCAATCCTCAGCTCCACATAAAAATAAATAAATAAAGGTTTTGTGTCCAATTACAAATAAAAAAATATATATTAAAAAAAAGATGATGATGATGATGAACTAGCTGTCTCAAACAGAAGCATCTATTCCAAGAAAATACTATCTAAAACCACATCGATACATACATGTCAACATATACGTGATATTTTAGTGTTTATTATACACTTTCAGATATTATTCCTAATTTCCATGTCTCAGAAAAAGATTCTAGAATCTAATCTTTTCTTCTTTGCAGTGCTGGGGATAGAATCCAGGTCCTATGCACATGATAGACAAGCACTCAAACCATAAGTATGCCCCAAGCCCCGATGATAAACTTTTAATGGAAAAGATTTTAAGTTTTAGCATTGGGGCTGGGGATGTGGCTCAAGCGGTAGCGCGCTTGCCTGGTTCAATCCTCAGCACCACATACAAAAAAAGATGCTGTGTCCGCCAAAAAATAAATAAATATTAAAAAATTCTCTCTCTCTCTCTCTCTCTCTCTCTCTCTCTCTCTCACTCTTTCTTTAAAAAAAAATAATTTGCATTTCTCTGATTGCTAGAGAAATTGGACATTTAAAAAAAAAGTTTCATCATTGATCTTATCAATTAATGTGATAAGATCACATTAATTGATAGTTTTCTAAAATGACTTTAATTCATGTTTTTCTGCGTACTAATATGAGTTCTATTCTGAAGCTGTCTAAGATGTATAAGGTTTTAGAAAAAAAATGTATAAAGTTTTAGAAAAAATTGACTACACCTTTGTCAATTTTGTTATGATGAAGTGTGTATTTTCTTGCACATAAGTGTTAACAGTCCCAGATGCTTTCATCACCAAATTTGGGGTAGAATGATATTTATAGTTTTATACTGAGTTCGCATATATCTACTGGGGCTACCACATGGTGGCCTAGAAGAGCTGCTTGAATACATAAAGGCAGAGGATAAAAGTATTGAGTCAGCTAGGTGAGATAGTGCATACCTGTAATCCCAGAGACTCAGGAAGCTGAGGCAGAAGGATAGTAAATTCAAGGCCAGTGTCAGCAACTTAATGAGGCCCTAAGTAATTTAACAAGAACTTGTCTCAATAATAATAATTTTTTAAAAGGGGGAGGTGCCTGGCGATGTGACTCAGTGGTTAAGCACCCCTGGGTTCAATCACCAGTAAAAAAAAAAAAATATATATATATATATATATATATCAAGAAGTTGGCATCCTTTGTATAGCTACTTGTGGACCATAAGGTTGTAGGAGAAAATCAAGATGTAGGAATAGGATATTCATCAGTAGCCAGGTACCTGATCTTGGGGTGCTTATTGACATGGCGGAAAGATTTCTGGTGGTCAAAAGAGACAGCTAGAACACAGCTTTATGGTGAACTGATTCTGCCTCCTACATGAGAAGCAGCTGCTGCCATGTCTGGAGTCAGAGTTAATGTACAAGTTGGAAAAGTCCTGGACATCAAGAGCAAACTTTGGTAGGCAATGGCCCACCAGAAAGCCAGGACACAATCAATCCCTAAAAAGAACACTAGAGAAGTGGAAGGGACAACAAAAATAATCTCAAATTCTATTTGTTTAAGATCTGATGCTAAAAGAGCAAAAATAAGATACCTGAGTGAGGGAACCCTTGAATGCTCTGCTGGAAAAGGTCCACTTTCTGAGGCCAACAGCCAGGACTGGGGTAGACCCCCAGGAAGGGTGGAGGGTTGTTCTGGACAGTAAACAAGTGACCGCACATTTTTTAACAGTTTGGGAAATGTGTATTAAAATTTTTAGAAGGAAAATTTTAGATTTTTCCTACTAATTGGCCACTTTTAAATATGTGGCAGTATACTTCATTCTTTCATTTGCATAATTTTATGAAATCATGTGCTTATTTCTGTCTAACTTGTCTAGCTTGTTTCATTTTTTAAACTGTGGATCATAAGTTCCATGTTTTTATCACTAGCACAGTACAACAGCTGTAGCACAGTAAGTGTTTAATTAGTTCATGTCTGAGTTAAGTAAAAAGGATTTATGCAAATTTTCCTTGTATCTTTAATTTGATTTTCATTCTTTCTTTGATATTATAGCAAAGCGTAGAAGATTTTCCTCAAAACCCGTAGTACTCACAGAAGCCCAAAAACAGCTTATGATATGCCACCTACCTCAGGTTCTCAGACTACACCTCAAAAGATTCAGGTTAGTAGAAGTAGTACCAGTTGCCTACTAATTTCACACTTCTAACTTGGTTATTGCCTCTGACAACGTTTTAAAACTCGAAAGAACACATATGATGGATTAAATTTTAATACTGTATACTTGGCTAGCAGATGACTAAGGAAAAAAACTAATACGTGTTGCTAACCTTGTTGCTAAAACTAACCTTCTATTAGCATTTCTTTGTAGAATGCATTACTGAGGAGTATCCTTACATTTTGGTCAGCTATATGCTTGTAAATTTAATGATGTTTAATGTTCAGCATTTTCAAGTATAATTTTAAAAAATTTAACCTATAATTTTTTTGGAGTGTTTGACTGTTTTGTGCTTGGAAAATATGTGATCAAAAGCATAGCAATTTGGGCTAGAGATTTAGCTCAGTGGTAAAGCACTTGCCTAGTATGCATGAGGCCCCTGGTTCAGTCCCCAGCACCAACCCTGCCCCCCAAAGGATAGCAATTCAATTCAAAGTGGTTTTTAGAAAGCCAAAATCCTCGCCTTCTGAAATAATAAGGTAAATTAATTGGCAAATCTGTTGGTTAATGAGTAAATGACTTTATTCTTCTTGTGAACTGCATTAACCTGAGGAGGTATTTTCTCTTAAGGAATGAGACCCTCTGAAGTTACTTAACATGCAATGGTTTGAAAGCTGTCTAGCCCATGACAAATTACTTGTTGCTATTTGTCTTTGTAATTAAAAAAATACCTGTGTTTTTTTGTTTTTGTTTTTTTGGGGGTTTTTTTTTGGTGTGTGTGTGGTGCTGGAGATTGAACCCAGGTCCTTGTGCATGCAAGGAAAGCACTCTACCAACTGAACTATATCCTCAGCCCCCCAAAATACCTGCTTTTTAAAAATTCAAATACTTTAGTATAGTAAAATTACCTCTCCTCAGTACTACTTCCCAGAATTGATTACTTTAACATTAATCATTCAGTTATTTATTTTGCTGTTAAAGGTCTAATCAGCAGCCAGGCTCAGTAATGCATGCCTACAGGTGTTCAGGAGGAAAAGGTCAGCTTCAACAACTTTTAGTGAGTCCCTATCTCAAAATTTTTTTTAAAAGCCAGGACATAGTTCAGTGGCATAGCATACAAATTCAATCCCCAGTACCACAAATACCACAAATATAATCAGCAAATACCATGTGAAAGTTTAGAGAATTTTTTGTGGGTTGTTGTTTTGTTTTGTTACCAGGGATTGAACCCAGGGCAATTTAATCACTGAGCCACATCTCCAACCTTTTTTTTTTTTTTTTTTTTTTAAATGTTTGGAGATAGGGTCTTGCTGAGTTGCTTAGAGCCTCACTAAGTTGCTGAGGCTGGCTTTGAACTCACAATCCCATCTCAGCCTCCCGAGCTGCTCGGATTACAGGCATGTACCATCATGCCCAGCATGTGAGTGCTTTCTGATTCAAGATATTCTATATTCCATATATTCAGGCATGCACAGAAATAATGATTCAGTAGAAATATATACACTGCATATAAATATACTATCAGAGATTTGGAGGGAGGGACTTAGCAGATGTGTAAAACTTTCCCAAAGCCTTTCTGAGGGTTCCTCTGGGGCTTTATTCATTCAAGTCCCAGTTCATCTGTGGCATCTTTAGGGAAGTCCTCTCTAAAGTAGCACCCAACCAGCCATCTGTCACAGTATCCTATTTTTGTTTAACAACAAAACCTACTCTCTGCAATTAAGTTGCTTGTTACTTCTCTCCTCCTACCAGGAGGACAAACTCAGTAGACTTAGTGTTTTCATCCCTAATATCTCAAGGCCCAGAACCATGGTTCACACATAGTGAGCCCAAAAATATTTATTAAGCAAATGAATGGGGTATATACAGAAGGAGGAGCACTTTAGTCAAAGGGAGCCACATGAACAAAGATATGAATGTTGTAGAATTTACAACAAAAGGTTTAGTGAAAAATGAGATGAGCCCTATTATTGTGTATAAAATAATGTGGACTGAAAATAAGTTTACCTAGGGCAGTGGAGATTGGAGGGACAATGTATGTACATATATAACATTCTGCAAAGATAAACTTGAAAAGATTTAAATTTTTGTGATTTAAATTGGTACTTAGTTGGTTTCTATAAACTATTTAAGGATTTCCTATTCTAATTACTGCTTTAATTCCATCATGGGTACTTCTTTAATCTGACACTTGAAGATCTTAATTCAGATTTGTTTGACATTCCATGTCCCTTCATCTTCTACCCAAACATTTTTAACTCTTAATACCATTTTTTATTCTAGGAACTTTATCTTGTCTCTACTGCATTTATCTTTCTCTGTTCTCTTCATCTATTCAAAGTACTATTGTATTTTCCAGAAGATAAAACATAAAACATGTATAAAAGATAAATCCCAATTTTTAATGGACCTTTTTATTTTGGAGGGACACACAGTCATTTTTCTCCAAGAATTAGATATGATTTTAAAGTATCTTTGTAGAGAGAAACATTTTACTCATATTGTAAATAAGCAAAAATATATAGTTAAAAACTGTCACAATTAGTTTTAGTAATTGTACTCAGATGCTCTGTATAGAAAGTGACAGAACTCCACAAATGTATTAGAAATTGAGGGCCCCACACTTTATAGATTACACTGTAAAACACAAATACCAGTACCATACTTCTATATTAAGGACAATGGGAAAAAGTAAGCCAAGATATAAATTTGAATAATTGTCTATACAGGCAGTACAAATAGACACCTAATTATAGTATGTTGGAATAAATTACCAAGTTGCCACATGCATAAAGAAAAAGATTTCACTAACAATAGAGAAAAAAAATCCCCCCCAAAAAATAACCTTAAAAGTGGCATCCTGATATACATCACTACAGAGCCAGTCACAGGGGAAAAACTAATAAATTCTAATAGAAGTTCAAACCAATATAGTATATACTTAGCTACATAAGCAGAAAAAAGTTTATCATAAGAAGTTCATCCTCAGCTGGGCACAATGGCACATGCCTGTAATCCCAGTGACTCGGGAGGATTGCAAGTTCAAAGCCAGCCTTAGCAACTTAGCAAGGCCCTAAGCAACTCAGCAAGACCCTGTCTCTAATAAAATATAAAAAGGGGGGCTGGGGATGTAGCTCAGTTGCCTCACATGCACAAGGCCATGGGTTCAATCTCCAGCACCATACACACAAAAATAGTTCATCTTCATTCTGTGAATGATCTTTGCAGCCAAGTAAAATCTTCATCCAAAGCATTTAATAAGTGTTAATTTCTGAATTTTCCAGATAATTTTCTCTACAGCAGTTTAAATGGTACAATGGTTCACACCTATAATCCCAGCCACTGGGGAAGGCTGAGGCAGGAGGATTACAAGTTTGAGGCCAGTCTGGGCAACTTAGCAACACTGAACAACTTAGCAAGACCCTGCCTCAAAACAAAAAATAAAAAAGAACTGGGAATGTAGCTCAGTGGTAAAGCATCCCGAGTTAAATCCCTAATGCAAAATATAAAGATGGGCCCACCCGTCTTTAAAATATTGAGCTCTGTAGAGTGTTTGCCTGGCATGTGGGAGGCCCTGGATTCACTACTATTACCCACCACCTCCCCCCCCCCCCGCCCCGCAAAAAAAATCTATTCTGCAAACTTGAACCTACTATTACATTCATATACCTTTTACTTTTGAGTGATGAGTTACAATGGGAATAAATACAATTCTAAAATATTTGAAAAGCAACCCAAGTTTTACTAATGATTGTCAAAAAACTTGGTAAGATGTAAACTTTTTACATTTTCAGCAGGTTCATGTTGTTTAGTCCCCTACCAAAGGAGCTGGGATGGGAGGTTGCTGTGGGCTTGGCTCCTTTGGTTTCATCATCTTGTGGTTGACAACTCTAAATGCAAATGGAAAACTTCTCTCTCAACATGTCCTGATCTTTCTCATGTATGTGTGTTTATGTATGTAGGTATGTAGCCACATTTAAATATATACAGTTACAAAATTTTGTTTAATAATGAATGTATCTTTAAAATACAAAAAGAAGTAATGTTCAAAATAGTGATTGCCTCTGGGGAAAAGGGAAGAGTGGAATTGGGAAGAGCAGCAGAAGTCTATGAAGAAACATAAGAAGTGAAATATTTCTCATATATCTTAGAAATACTTTGTGTCTACCTCCCAGTCCTATTTTCTTCACCTCTTAGAAGAAAGCTATTACGAATTCTGGGTAGTGTTATCTTGTTCTTTATCATTTTGTTTTATTTCTACCAGCATAAAAATTGGGGTAGCCAATCTGTTATCAATAGGAGAGTAAATGTTTTCTATTCAGATGTCTTACTAGTGTTTTAAATTAATACAGAAAAGTAACAAGGTTTGAATATTATGGTAAAGCTAAAGATATACATAAAGTGAGGATAAATGATAGAAGCTTCTCATATTAACCAAGTCCCATTATTTTATGTGTTGATCTTCCCTTTTATTAAAGTTCTAGGTGCCTTGGATGCAGGATATTTATGCATTTCATGGGCAGGATGTACTGGCAGTTTCTGTACTCTCACACACAGAGTATTTCTGTGACTTCTGGTTACCAAAATCCATGGGGATTTCTCCCCATCAAGAAAGAAGTTCTACAACAGACCCCAGCTGGGTGTCCTCTAGTTCAGTTAATTTTGACACTACAACTGGAGATAGAATCAGATCCCAAAGGTTGAGAGTTTAGCCCCACAGATGGGCCCCTACTTCTTTTAGTCACGAATCCAGAGTTACAGAACTCAGGGAAATATTTAAGTTTACCCATTTTCCACAAAGTTTATGTTAAAGGATCCAGATGGATGAGATGTGCAGAGCAAGGAGCTTCCATACCCTCCCTGGCACATCACCCTCTGGGAACATCCACATCTAGTTATTTGGAAGCTGCTGTAGTCCCTTTTGAGTTTTTTATTTTGGGTACTAGGGATTGACTTGGGGAGCTTTATCACTGAGCGATATCCATAGTCCTCTTTTTATTCATTTTTATTTTTGTTTTTGCAGTGCTGGGAATCAAACCCAGAGCTTTGCACATGACAGGCAAGCACTCTGCCACTGAACTATATCCCCAGCTCTATTTTTTTTTTTTTTTTTACATAGGGTCTTGCTAAGTTGTGGGGGCTGGCCTTGAACTTATGATCCTCCTGCCTCAGCCCTCCCCAGTCACTGGAATTACAAGTGTGCACCACCATACCCACTCCTTTTGTGCTTTTATGGAGGCTTGGTTGATTAAATTACCAGCTAGCAGTGTTCAGTTTCCTGGAGACAGAAGATAGGCCTGAAAGACACAACTAGTACCCATCTCTGAAGCTACTTAGGAGCTTCTAGCCACTAGTCATCTTGTTGGCATTCAAGATACTCATTGGAAGGATTCCCAAGTCTTAGGAAGCTGTATGTCAGTAAGTGAAAGGAAGAATATTTCACAATATCACAGAAATACACCATTTTACATATTACTAAGCATTTCAACATTTACTTTTCTTTCTAAACCCTGTCTATATTCTCTGCCCTTTTTCTATTGTTTGTCTGAACTTCAAGTTTTAATACTTTCCATGTATTTATCGTTTGTCAGTGTCATCCTTTCCCAAACCGGATTACGTTCTTTTTAAAGAACATGATCCCCCGACCCCGTAACTCCAATTCATAGTATGCCTATAAGAAAAACATTACTTGCCACGTTTAGATCCAGTAATGGGAGGCATGACCAGAAGATTGAGAAAATCACAATATAGGGACATTATTAGAATCCTATCATTAATGGATATTATCCTGACTTACATAAAGGCAAGGTCAGTTTCAAAATGTTTCTTTCTTTGTTTGTTTTTAGTTTAAAGAGCTCTGAAATGTTCCAAGAAAATGAGTTTTTTCCTGTTTGGTTTTCTTTACTTCTCATCTGGCCAAGAAAAATGTGTATTATGTCTCTCATCTGGGGTACCCTTTCCATACTGTAGTAAGACAATAAGAGATAATAAGGAATTTTTAAAAACTCTTTGGAGCCTTGACTTTATCTGTTAGAAGAGAAAAATGCCGTTAGGGCTATATAATTTTCTAAGAGCTAATTTTCCTATATGTCATCTAACTCACAAGGCAAATATGTTTTTTGAAACCTGATTGGACCTCTTTAGATTTATTTAACACCTAAATATCTCCATTTATACCCGACTCATCATTAAAAGGAAATTATATACATGTTTTGTTTTGTTTTTTTAAATTCATATATTGTTTCTCATTCTCTGAGGTCTTAATGTTAAGCATCTGTCTGGACCTAGTATGTGCTAATTTTCCTTCCTTTTGCTGATTATTTTACTTTGTTCTCAGGTGGTCAGGATGTAATAATCGAGAGAAGATTGGTGTTCATGTTGGCTTTGAGGAAACTTTAAACATGGAGCCATATTGCTGCAGGGAGACCCTGAAATCCCTCAGACCAGAATGCTTTATCTATGACTTATCTGCTGTAGTAATGCACCATGGGAAAGGATTCGGCTCAGGACACTACACTGCCTACTGCTATAACTCTGAAGGAGGTATAGATAGGAAAAATTATTTTATCTTGGGTTAGACTTGGACGCTGGATTTCAGGCTTTAGCAATTTGTAAGTTGGCCACTAGATAATCTTAAACAAAGCCACCTGACCACTTTTCTCCTTAGAATGTTTCTGAAGTGCTGGGAGTAGTCCCCAGTGGCTTAGGAGGCTGAGGCAGGAGGATTGCTAGTTCAAAGTGAGCCTCGGCAATTTAGCAAGGCCCTAAGCAACTCAGTGAGACCCTTTCTCTAAATAAAATGCAAAAAAGGGCTGGGGGTGTGGCTAAATGATTAAGTACCCCTGAGTTCAATTCCAAGAAAAAGAGAGAGAAAAGAAAGAATGTTTCTTAAGTATGCTAGTTTAAAGGGGGTGGGGGGCAGGGGCTCTGGCACACACCTGAAATTCCAGGACTAGGGAGGCTGAGGCAGCAAGATTATAAATTCAAGGCCAGCCTCAGAAAGCACTAGGGACATAGCTCAGTGGTAGAGCACCCTTAGGTTCAATCCCCAGTACCAAAAAGACCTTGGGTTCAATTCCCAGCACTGGGGGAAAAAAGGGGGATGGGGTGGGGTGAGGAGAGGTTGTGTAGAAAATAATTGTATTTTCGTAAGGTTTGCAGTAATAGTATATTTTCTGAAAGTCTGAAATACTTTTGAGGATTTAAGGGTTTGGGGGACACAATACTGAAGGTGGTCTTGCTAATTAAAAGTCAGAATGTATACTTTTCTTAGACATGCTTCCAATAGCAGGGTCCTATGTTTATTCCTTTTACTTCAGTTCATTTTGTTAACATCTAACACACAGATCACAGATATACAGAACAAACTTAAAGAGTACAACTTTAATATACATAATCTAGTTTTATTTGCTGTCTCCATGACCCTTCTAGGACAGTATAATCCTATCAGAAGTGATTGGATTAGACATTTCACTATTCCCATTTTGGTACCTGAATAAAGAATGAACCACCACCACCAATACCTACACAATAAATAATGTGACCAACACACATACACACCCCTCTACAAAAAGCCCAGATAATCCACAAAGGAATTAATTCAACAGTGAATTACCAGGAGTTAGTTACATACTGTAACATACTACATGAGCTGTATTTCTCATTGGAGAAATTGCTGAGAAAATTATTTTTCTTTCAGAAAAAGCTTAACTTTCAGTAAAATTTAGCTTTTTATACTAGAAACTTCGGAGGTTCCTTTATAAACATCCTATTTCTATGCTTCACTCTAGGGTTCTGGGTACACTGCAATGATTCCAAGCTAAGCATGTGCACTATGGATGAAGTTTGCAAGGCCCAAGCTTATATCTTGTTTTATACCCAGCGAGTTACTGAGAATGGACATTCTAAACTCTTGTCTCCAGAGCTCCTGTCTAGTAGCCAACATACCAATGAAGAAGCTGATACCACTTCTAATGAAATCCTTAACTGATCCAAAGATAGTAGGGCTTTCTTCTTGCAATTTGTATATATACTTTTTAAAAGGGCTGACTTAAAATTTTGAGCTTCATTGTATTTTTTTAATTTTGAAATCAGTGCACACTACATTTACATTTTGTATTTATGACAACTTTTTATTTTTTTTTACAGAGACAGTGTATCAACTGCAGGGAACTAAACTTTTTTCAAGTACTCAGAGTTTTAAACTTTTAATGTTTACCTCAGACTAGTGTTACCTCTTATTTTGATGTCTTAACTGGCTCATATCATGAATTTGTGCAATCTACTAAAAAAATTTGGGAGGCATTTTATATACATTTGTTACATACCTTTTGTAACTATTTTCTATACAAATTCAAAATAGATTGAAAATTAGACACTTTCTTCACAATGTCTTAACCAAACAAAGTTATTTCTTTCAGGCTATTTGCGTATTGAATATCTGCCCCTTGAAGAGAATTAAACTATATAATGAAAGTGAAATATCCAGATATCATCTTAATACTCAGCAGTCATACTCACTGATGTTCCTGAGGCTTCATGCATTACAGGGCTCAAAAGATATCTTGTAAATTTTGTTTTAGTAATTGTTCTTTATTTGGCAGAGTCAATCTGCATTTAAATGAAAATGGCAGATTTACAAATGGTATATTAAGTGAACTTTGCAACTAAGGACATGAAAAAATGATGGCTGGGACTTATGATTTGTCGGCAGCAAACAGGTTCTAATAAGGCAGATTCTAATAAAGCAGTCATTAAAAAATTGAATTTAGCAAAACAATATGATGTAATACAAATGTAGTTTATCCTGGGTATGTTTATTTTATATTTGATAACATTAGATTTCTTAAAGCTTTGTATACTTGAAATGTTTAGTTCAAAGGAATAAGAAGTCTCAAAAAACTGCATAGGTAGAGAAGGAAAAATCAAAATTGGCAACTGGTTTATATACCTAGTATCTCATTTTTCTAAAAAACAGAAGCCTGGATTTTTTACTCTTGCTAGGATTATGTGACTACTGGAAACCACTTAAACATGGGGCCCCAATCTTTAAAAAAAAAAAAATTACCTGAATTTGAATTTTACTAAAAACTGTGAGACACTCACTTTGCTCTTCTCTAATAATCTCACTAGATGTCTTTTAAGTCCTACTGCTGCTCCCTTACTCAGAAGGGAACTTCACTAAACTCTGCACATCAGTTCTGTAAGATCTTAAGCACAGTGTTAATTGCTAGAAGATGATTTGTCCCTTTAAGTGGGTTTATTTGCAGCTTGAAATCTAATGAAAAATATCATCCTGTAGAATGCTCTTGGCCACTAGAGCTTATATGTAAGTATAAACTTGAAAGAGACCTCCATTAGCACATTTAAGTTTCACATGTCATCTGGGGAAGTTGATAACAAAGTGCTATGAGAATTTATCACTGAATAAATTATTTGTGCCAAGAATACAGCTGGAACATAAATGACTAGGTTTAAAACTGTTCATTTTCTGAAAACCTATGCAAGTTGTTACCTCTATTGTTATGTATTCTTATACCTCATTAAAGATTTATGTGGTCAAGTTATCTGAGTTTATCCATTAATTTCAAGTACTGTTTTAAAAGGCTATATTTTTGCACCTAATTTTAATGGGCTCTTAGGATAAATACGGTTATGTCATTTATAGCGCACGCCTGTAATCCCAGCATCTCAGGAGGCTGAGACAGGAGGATCCTGAGCTCAAAGCCAACCTCAGCAAAGGGGAGACAATAAACAACTCAGTGAGACCCTGTCTCTAAATAAAATACAAAAGAGGGCTGGGGATGTGGCTCAGTGGTTGAGTGCCCCTGAATTCAATCCCTAATTACCCACCTGCCAAAAAAAAGGTATAGTTGCTTTTATTTCAGTGTAAAAATACATGGGAAAGAGTTGGTCATCCTAGTCAGGATGACGATGGAGGAGGATCACAAATTCCAGGCCAGACTGAGCAATCCGAGATCTCTCAAAAAAGGGCTGTAGTTCAGCACTAGAACACTTGCCTAGCATTGAGAGGCCCAGGATTCAATGCCCAGTACTCCACATACACATACACACACACACACACACACACACACACACACAGTCAAAATTTAACACCTGTATGACCACAGAGGGCATATGGGAAATCTGCAGTATTTTCCATAAGATTTTGCTGTGAATCTAAAACTGCTCTAAAAATTAATATTTTAGCAAACAAGAAACTAAAATCTATTTTTAAATGAACAAATTTTAGAGTTCTCACTAAATATCTCAAATATCAACATGAGTTTCTACATTCTCCTAAATTGGTCTAACAAAAAACAACATGTTTGGTTGTAAAATAATTTACTAAAGGCACTATTGTTAAACATCAAACTAATGATTTTACCAATAAGGTACATCATTGTACACATAACAAAATGATTAAGAGATACATGGCTAGTAGGCAAACATATACAATTTTTTTTAAGTGACAGCTTTCCTATTTACAAGATCGAATCCATTCCAGGGGCAGCTCCCACTAGTTATTTGGGAAAGGAGCATGAAGCATATATAGGTTATAGATCACTACTGCTAAAAAGGTCTCTCAGCTCCGAAATTCTTCCTTGGATCAGTTTTTAAAATCTTGGGTTTAGAAATCAAAATACTTGTTTTGTATTTCCCACCAAAGCATATAAACATATGGATTCAAAACCCCAAGGAGCTAGCTGGAGGGCCCAAGCCCTACAATGTGTCCACACAAAACTGGTGAGCTCTGCTGCTTGAACAGCATCACAGAAAATGAAGAAATTATTCAAAGGTAGCTATTACATTAGCACCATAATAAACATAGCTTTTACAGCTAAAAACTAGATTGTTTTTCTCAAAAGATAACATTCATTTATAGCTCTAATGCTGAAAGCAGCTTTTCAATGTAACAATCTTAAGTACATAAGTCATAGCTTTCTCCTTAAGAGAAAAAGGTAAACAAAATACAAACTAAACAAGCATCCCAGAGGCAATAAAATCTCATTGTGCTAAAAGCATATACAAATTAAGGCTTTACCTTGGCACATAACAATATTGAAATTATGCTGGAACAAATCACATAGAAGAATTCAAGCAATTAAGGAATCAGTAGTGGGGTCCAGTTCAAACAAGTAAATGTTATGCATCCTTACATTCAACTTAACGCATTTAGCTGCTGTAAGAAGGGTACTGGTAACCTCATTTCCTGAAATGGCCAATCTCGATACTAAGAATCCAAATCAGCTAAGGAACAGAGTGTTAACAGCATTTGACTCACTAATGAAAAACCCTAATTTCAGTTTCACCTTTCTAACTAGAACAAGATCTGAACATGGGAGTTTTTCCTTTGCTTTTGTAGCTTTAATACCCTTTTCATATAAGCTGAAAACACCTCCTGATAACTACCACTAAACAAAGGAATGAAATGTTTGTAGATTTTTTTCACTAAATCAATGATTCTCAAGTTGGCGAAATGTTCCTACTTAGTCATGTTTCAATTAGTACATTTTTCCAACATCAGAAAAAAATGAGAGGTACTAATCTGGTTCTATAAGAGGTAAAATCTTATAAAACTGTATACCAGTGAATGAAAAGATTATTGTTCCATTTAATGCACATGAAGATCTTATTTTAGCCACTATGTCAGAACCTCTCGGTGTAATATCTACAGTCCAGATAAAATGCCTTGAAAGTTTTAGCTACTTCCTGTTCAAATTATAACCACAGACATTGAAATGTAGCTCTCAGATCTGAAAATGTCTTTATTTTTTAGAAAATGGATTCCAGGAAGGTTAAAAAGCAATACCAGAGGGCATAGGTGCAGAATTGGATGTAGTCATTCAAAGCATTCAAGTAAGAATATGGCAATATAAATATCCAAAAAGCATCTCTCAGGTGTTCAAAACAAAATGTATAAGTCAGTCCTAACTAATTTGAACTTTATAGCATTTCCTAGACGGGGGAGGGGGGGGAAACAGTTAACATTGTAAAGTCCTGAAAGTTTTTTCCTTGGTTAATTACATTAGACAGTTTGCCTTTGATCAAATTCCTTTAAACATGGATAAAAGTATTACACAGGTCCACTGTTAAAACAGACAACATGTTGCAAATTAATTCTGGTATAATGTATTCCAACAAAGCTTAGAAAATAAAAGATGTTGAGGTGGCTTTGGACTAAGTTTAATAGTCATCTCCTCTGCTGACAACTTCTTTACAAGTCGGACGCAACAGTATGGTATGTTCAAACTGCGCTGTGTATGATCCTTTAATGTCACATAATGGTGGATATGGATCTACAATGCCCAAGTCACACAGATTCTTCAGAGCCATCAAATATTTGCTTTCTCCCAAACGATCCAGCCATCTCCGGCAGAAGGCAAGGGTGCCGAAGTTTTCATTGATGACATTTAGTAAGTGTTTTGTTCTTGGAAGCCTAAGAAAAGAAAGTCCAATGTTAATGGTTGGCAAGAATTACCAACTCATTTTCCCCATTAGGAAAAACCCAAACCTTAGCTGAGTCTTCAGAAACTTGTTGTTACTCTTTCAACAATCAAAAGCTGGAATGTGTAATAGCCCATCCCTAATTATATACAGCGGCTGATTAGGAAACCAGCTACAGACTATCTTATATGTGTATGGACATGTGTGTGAAACTCCTAGTGTACTAGTCATGGAAATTCCCTTTTATGCACCAAGCTCAAAAACCACACATAATATTAAGACCAAAAACCTAGGAAATACTAACTAGCTAGGCAAAATAATTGGACATTATTATAATTATCAGACACTTGCCTATATAACTTTCATCTCAGATTAAAATTTTTAACAGGCTAATCTTTCTAATACTATATTGTAGAAACTCAACTTACATAAGTGTACATTTACAATGTATACCCTTATGTTTGTTATTATTTTTAGAAATACTGTTAATTGAGAAGAGATATATTAATTATAAATCAATGTCTCTCACCTTATTGGCACATGTCCAACATCAAAATTTTTCATGTAATGTGAACACTCCATATCATCATGCACAACACCTTTTCCTGTACTACCAAAGGTCTCAATGGCATACACTTCTCCTTCCTTCGAAAATACATACGGGTCAAGGAAAAAAGAAAAATTCAGAACTAGTTGCAATTACCATCTCTTGACTTCCCACCTAATGCAACATGAAACATCCTGTAGCAGCAGTCTTCATTCAACCTTTCCCTGCCTTATCTCCTAAGCAAATTTTGATCTTTCTGCATTCCTTATTAAAATGCAGGAAATTTTGTTTACTGCTATACCACCAGTGCCTACTAAAAAGATTGGACCCAGGCATGGTAGTACCATGGCTTGTAATCCCAGGTACTTGAGAGACTGAAGCAGGAGGACTGCAAGTTCAAGGTCTAGGCAACTAAGACATTATCTGAAAAAAAGCAGAGGATAGAGCTCAGTGATAATAGTGGGTGGCTAGGATGTGTGAGGCCCTGGGTTCAATCCTTAGCACCGTGAAATAAATTTGAGACTGGTACCTAGGAGATGCTCAGTAAACATTCATTAAATGTTGAATAAACAACACTTTGGAAGGCCCAGCTTCCACAGCGGACTGGGCTCTGATCTGATTAGATGTTCTACACACATGCATATGTACAAACATCCCAATTTCTGTCCAGGCAAGTATGAACAGTAAACTCATTTAGTTCAATATGCCATGTATTTAACTACCATGAGTTTTGGAAGAAAAAATCTACTGGGGCTTGTAACCCAAGAGGCTGAGGCAGTAGGATCTTGAGTTCAAATCCAGCCTCAGCAAAAGCGAGGCACTAAACAATTCAGTGAGACTCTGTCTCTGAATGAAATACAAACTAGGGCTGGGAATGTGGCTCAGTGGTTGAGTGCCCCTGAGTTCAATCCCCAGAACACACTCCCCCCAAAGAAGAAAAAATCCAAATACTTTTCATGGAAGTGTGTTAATGATTTACATACCTCCATTCTTGTTGCCTCCCCTCCTTTCACAATGGGCACTGTCTTCCCAGCATGTATTCTATATGGCCCAATTGAATGTCCATTCAGATTACGGATTGGCTTCACTGTCATAATAAATAGGGAGGTAAGTGTTATTCAGGGTATCTAGTAGGACAAGCAGATTCTTGGCCTTTTGGGTACAGAATTAAGGCTTTGTTTTAAAAATAAGGAAAGGCTCTACTAAATAACCTCACACCTAAAGTAGTTAGTTATAAACTGGACTCTAGTGGAACATGCGGTTTATTGCAGTTATTAATTTAAAAGAATTTAAGAGGGAATGGAAAAAAAAATTACAGGATGACACATTAGGAGTCATCTAAGAAGTTATAAATCAGTATAAAAGTGTCACGTATGCGGGCTAGAGTTGTAGCTCAGTGGTAAAGTGCTTGCTTAGCAAGCGCAAGGCCCTGGGTTTGATCCCCAGCACTGCATAAAAATAAATAAATAAAATGCATTGGGTCCAACAACTAAAAAATACTTTTTAAAAAGGTACCATGTATGCAAATGATTAAAAACCAAAAATATTTATCTACATGATTATGGCAAAAGCAAGAATACCGTGCCAATTTTAATAAATGTTAAATTTTATTATTACATCAACATTTCAAATATATATATATAAATATATATGTATGTATATATTAAAATCTAAATCTCAATGTCCTGAAATCAGTGACAGAATAAACAAATTATGGCATAGTTACACAAAGGAATATTATACAACAATAAAAGCAACAAGCTAGGGATACATTTAATAAGTAGAAGAAATGCAAAGATAAAATGAGCAAAAAGGACAACTATATATATGCTCTGCAATTCCATATTTTTATGAGTTCAAAATTAAGCATACTTCATCTGTTTACTGATGAATAATTAGTAAAGCAAATAAAATACTCCAGTTCCTAAGACTAGAGGAAGTTTACTAGAGGAAGACTGCTGCAACTTGAAAGGCACGTGAGTGCTATGGTGTGAATATGTCCTCTAAAATTCATGTATTTGGAAACGATCACCAATGCGGTGGTATTGGAAGGTGGCACCTAATCGAAGATATTTGGTCACGGTGACACCACCTTAATGAATGTACAGGTCAATACCACTATCAGGGCCCTTATAAAAAGGCCTCTTCTGTGTGCACACTGGCTCACTCCTCTGTTCCCATCCTCCCTTTGCCCTTCAAGCCATGGGCTGACACGACAAGAAATCTTTCACTAGATGATAGCCCCTTAATCCTGGACTTCCTAGCTTCCAAAATGATGAGAAATGAATAAATTTCTTTATAAAAATTACTTAGTCTGAGGTATTCTGTTATACCAGCACAAAATAGACTGAGACAACGGGATTGAGAGGCTTCTAGATGCTGGTAATAGTCTTTTCTTTCAAAGGATAAGATCATAGTTTTTGGCATTTGAGATGTTGAATTTTTTTTTTGTGCATTTACAGAACTACACTTCACAATTAAAAAAAAAAAAAGTTTAGAAAAATCTACTTCTATACTTCTAGAATCTCCAGCATAAAGCTACCTTTATTCTGGAGTAGAATGGAAAGTAAGATTTTTTAAAAAATTTTTTAAATTGTAGATGAACACAATACTTTTATTTTTATGTGGTGCCAGGGATCAAACCTAGTGTCTCATGCATTGCTAGGCAAGTGCTTTACCAGTGAGCCACATCCCTGGCCCAGGAAGTAAGACTTTTTAAAAACTGTTAACAGTTAAATGAAGTGTAAAATACAAACTTAGGGGAGATTATGTAAAATTAAAAAAAAAACAAACAATTAGCTTTTTAATTCCTCTTATACAAAATAATCTATTTTTATTTTAAAATTTAAACCTCATTACTCTAAAGACCTGGCAAACTGACCACACAAGCCTATCAAAAACATTTTTATCTTAAGAAGTTTCTTGGCTACACCTTCCTAGAATATACCAGTTTCAAAGAGAGAAATGGTACAGGGATACTCATTTTTATTTATACATGCTGTGACAGAAGTAGACTAATTCTGATGCCAATAGCTTTAAAAGTAACTTTCCAATCCTTTGGTTTCTTGATCAAAGGCACTTCCCTGATGACCCAATTCTGCTATGTGGTTTTGGAATGAGTACTCCTAAAAGTTTAGAACAAAGTCTATTTCTTTATCTTTCTATTATCATTATTTTTCTAATATGTTTTCTGCTTAAATTAGTAAAAATAAATTGTTACCTTCTAACTAAGAACCTTTATTAATACCCTAAGAAGTAGCCAAATAGGTGCTGAAATAATACAACCTAAACTGTTGTATTAGCTTAGTGAAAGAGACAAGAAAACAGATATTAAGAATCCTAATAACAATGAAGGTTGGGACTACAAAGTAAATCAAATTGTCATCTATTACAACTTAAAAGGCAGATCACATGCCAACAAACTGTAGAACTGTGAGAGAACAAACTGTAAAAATGGAGGACATTAGTGTAATGCTGGCTAATAATGGAATTTCCAAGAATTTTCACAAATTCTCAATTCAGTCTAGAAGTACTTTTCACGAAGACTGCTATTCAGTACAGGCTGCCAAGAGTCACAAATTCGGAAAGAAAAAAATACTCTTCACTAGATGATGGCAACGAACCTAGAAACCAGAAGGCCAAACTTACAGACCCACAAATACCTCAAAATAATTTGGCATTTATTCTCTTAATTTCCGTTTTATCCACGGACAGAAAATACTTCTGGGAAGCTCGTGCATAACATAAACAGCTAATCCTAAAACAGTTTCTAACTTCTTAAAAAGAACCGGAAAAACAATATTTCGCAAAGAAAAGCAACCTGGAAAAGAAGCTTCACCCTTAACTAAGGGATGAGCTAATTTAAATCCACTGCTTTTCATATGAATTAAGTTTTTAAAAATTTCACATAATAAAAGCCAGAAACAAAATATATAAATTATGGGAGGTAATCTAAACCTATGACTTTCAGCTCTTCCAAATATTTTTTTTCAGTTGAGCTTCTGGGGAAAGAGAGAGAACGTAGGAGAGGGCTATTAAGGTGTCAGGATTAACGCTGAGTAAAAAATCCTTTTTCTTCAAATAAGAGTGATAAAATTATAAGAACAGAGAAGAAGTATGATTTTCTTTTTGCATCAGGGCAAAACTTAAGGGATATTTGGTTTCTTTAATTATTTTTCTCTTCAAGAAAGTAATTTCCTGAGAGAAGGAAAAAAAGACTTGAGAGGATCTTGACCAAGGACTATATTCATGAGATATCCCAGAACTGGGGGAAAGAATAGGGAAAACTGACAAGTATTTGCTGAGTGCCTAAGTTCCAGGAACTGTTATATTTCTCAAAAACAAATCCCATGATTAATCCTATAATCAAAGAAACTTGGGTACTTAGAGGTTATAGGATTTATCTAAGATCAAAGTTAGACATGTCTAACCTCAAAGTTTGTTTCTTCATTATCGCACAATATTTCCTATCCAAGGGTTAACAGCCTTAGAGTATTCTGGCTTCAACTGATGTTCTGAGGGCTAGTGACTAAATGTGCATGCAAGTCATAGAAATAATGAAGTTGAAGGTACAGATGAAAGAGAAAAATTAACACTGACATGAGGGCTAGGCAGGAGAAAGGACATTCAACCATGATGCAACCGTGAGAGTGTCCCACCAGAGGGAATGAATATATGTGTGTGTGTACATTTTTTTTGGGGGGGAAAGGGGGTGTTGGGATCGAACCCAGGGCCTAATGCATGCTAAGCATACATGTTCTACCACTTGAGGTACACCCCTAGCCCCCAAAGGTTATAAAAAAGGAAATGGAAGACATTTACAGTAAGGGAAATTAAATAGCTGGAGAAAAAAAAAAAAAAAGACTAATAGTTGTCTAAGAACAAGACTGGTGGTAAGTTTCAGTATTCACACATGGGAAAGGACTGTTATGGAGGCGAGAGCCACTGAGTTATCAGGTAACTGGTAATACCTAGAGGGATGACATGACTGAATGACATGAATTTACTGAGAGACAAGGAAGCAGGACGAGCCTCCACTCAAAAGTCCACAAATGACAAACAGACGTGGTTAAGAAATAGTCTGCAAGAAAATTATTAGAACAGTTATAGAGAGTCATAAGCACAGATCAGGAAGAACTATGGCTGGGGATGGTCAGATAGAATCTGGGAGCTGGAAGAAGGCTGAACTGATGGAAATGAATGCAGCACACCAGAAATATTGGAGAATCATCAGTAGAAAGGGACTCTGGCTTTTCCCTAATCCTTGATTCTACTAGTTATAGAAATTAGTTCAAATTTTGGCTACCTTAGAATAATTTCCCAGATGACTTGTCAGTGACCATAGTACTTCTAGCATGCACCTAAGAGTTGATCCAAAGAAAGCAATCAACAGTAGTTTGAAAAAATTAATTTCAAAATAAGATACATTTTTAAAGACCATACCTTGATATGTCTTCCCATCTATTTCAACTTCATAGGATTCCATAACTTCTTGGATGGCCTCACCAACATCACATAGACGAACATCAATTCCAGCACACTAAAAAAAGAATAAAGTAAACTTTGTTTTTCACAGAGTGACTTAATTTCTTAGTATTTAAAAATAAAGGACAATCAAAAAAACTGCTTTGTACATCATAAATACCTGTATAAAAAACTTTGGGGAATAATCTGGAAAGATGGTGAAATAAGAAATACCAGGAGTAAACCCAAGTTTCTTTGACTATAATAAAATTAATGATGTGGTTTGTTTCTGAGCAATGTAAGGAACATATAATCAGGAATTTGTACCAGGAATCTGTGTCCCTACCCAGACAACAAAAGCATTGGCAAAATCTATCTGATGGACTTATGGAAATGCTGGAAATCTACTGAAGTTAAAACCTGCATGGGAAGCATCAGGTGGTTCCTATAATAACCTCCACACAGCCGGGCTAAGCCAGAAGTAGCAGAAAAGAAACTGTCTCAAATATCTTGGAGGGGGCTGAGGGCGCAGCTCAGTGGTAGAGTTGCTTGCCTAACATGCTCCAGGCTGTGGGTTCAATTCCCAGCACCACCACCAAACACACACACACACACACACACACACACACACACAAATATCTTGGACTTCCTCACTTTTGTCTTTTTCCTCTTTTAGGAGCTAAACATTAAAGATCAGTACATTCAAAACAATATATGAGATCATTAAAAGGGGAGCACACATACCCAGGGGAAAATGCCCAGAAAAAATCTGAGAAGACCTTAAGTTTACATAGCAGGAGGACTCTTGACAGGGAACACTTGCAATAAAGAAAGTGGAGAGGGCTTGGGGCTGTAGCTCAGTGGCAGAGCGCCTGCCTAGCATGTGTGAAGCACTGGGTTCAATCCTCAGCACCAAACAAAAATAAACATATAAAATAAAGGCATTCTGTCCATCTATAACTACAAAAAGGGGGGTGGGGATCAGTTTGCATACAAATTGGGAAAAAGTAGCCCATTCAAAGGAAACAAATCAATCAGCAGAAACTATTCTGAAAGAGATGTGAGGGAGATCTACTGGACAAAGACTTTAAAACCACTATCTTAAAGTTGTCCAAAGAATTAAAGGAAGATATGAAGTCCAGCAAAAAAATGTATGAACAAAATGGAGATATCAAGAGATTTAAAAAACTTGAAGGAAACCAAAAAATATTCTGAAGCCACAAAGTGCAGTAACCAAAATGAAAATCTTTCTAGTGAGAAGGATTCCTTTTTAACTTGTACACAAATGTTTATTAACCAATAGCATCATATTAACAAAGAGTGTCCATCATTGGCAGAAATACAAAGAAAGGATCACCAAAACTGAAGATAAGAGGACCTGATAGGTTACTATCAACTAGACCAATACATGCACTGTAGGAGTCTCAGAAGGAGAAGAGAAACAGGAGCAGAGAGAGAATGTGAAGAAAAAATGTCTGTTCCCTACCATATTTGATGAAAGACACAAATATTCAAGAAGTTTAATAAATGCCAAGAGATAAACTCAGAGACCTATATACCAAGACATACTGTAATAAAAACTTTCTAGAGACAGTGTGAATCTTGAGAGCAACTAGAAAGAAATGACTCAGTACATATAAGGAATCCTCAGTTAGATTATAAGCAAAGTTCTCATCAGAAATTCCCAGAGGCAAGAAGGTAGTAAGATTATATATTCAAAATGCTAAAAAATACAAAACTGTCAACTAAGAATTCTATATCCAGCAAACTTGTCTTTCAAAAGTAAGGTAGAAAAATAAAGGCATTCCCAGATAAACAAGGCTGACAGAGTTTATTACTACTAGGTTTACCATGCAGGAAATGCTCAAGGAAGTCCCACAAAGTATATAATGAAAGGGCACTAGATAGTAGCTCAATCATATGAAGAACTAATTGCTACCATTAGTCTAATGATAATTTCTAACTCCACTTTTTCTTTTTTACATGACATAACTAAGATATTTTTTAAAACTTAGTTTTAATCTAAATGTTATTATGGTATGTATCGTGGTAAAAATTTAAGTTGGAAAATGTATACATGGCTCAAAAAAATTCACACTGGAGATTTAACTTTAAAATATTAAGTGCAATCCTCATAGTAACCATAGAGAAAATATCTATAGAATAGGCACAAAAAAGAAATGAGAAGTAAACATTTCATTACAAAAACACCAATTAAACAAAGACAGCAATGTAGGAAATGAGAGACGAAAGAGTTACAAGTTATACAGAAAATAGCAAAATGAAACCATACCTTCCTTTATCAGTAATATGGATTAAACTCTCAATGAAAAGTCACAGATTAGCAGAATGCATAAAAACGCATGATCTAACTACATGCTATATATCTAAGAAATCTGCTTAGCTCCAAAGGCATAAATAAACTAAATGTAAAGACATTTTATGCACACAGTAACCAAGACAGCTACTCTAATATCCAACAAAATAAAACTTAAAAAGGCTAGGAGAGATAAGGAAGACATCAAATTTCAATAAAAGGTTCAATGGAACAAGATATAGCAATTATAAACACCAATAACAGACCATTAAAATATACAAAGCAAACACTAACAGAACTGAAAGGATTAACATACAAGTCTCCAATAACAGCTGGAAATGTCAATACTATACTCTCCCTAACAAATAAAACAAACCCAACAGAAGATAAACAAGAGGACTTAATAAATAAACAAGATCTAACAGACATACATACACAGTTGGAATTTCTACAACAGAGCACATGTATACTTTTCAGGTACATAAAGGACATTTTCCAAGATAGAATATATGGTTAGGCCATATATTAAGTCTCATTAGAATTTAGATTAGATAGATACCATCCAAGTTATCCTCTCCAATATCAATGAGGTGAAGTAAGAAAAATTAATAATGAAATTAAATCTTGAAAATTCACAAAATTGTGGAAATTAAACAATACATCCTTAAAAAAACTAATAGATTAAAGAAGACATCAGGAGGGTAATTAGAAAATAAAAATACAAGCCCGGTGCAGGAATACGCCTGTAGTCCCAACTACTGAGGAGAATGAAGCAGGAGGATCACTTGAGCCCAGAAGTTCATGGCCAGACTGGGCAACATACAGAGATTCAAAAAAAAAGGGGGGGGAAAGCAAAGTGAAAACACAACATACCAAAACTTATGGGATACAATAAAAGCAGTACTAATGGATAAATTTATAGCTGTAAGTGCTTACATTACAAAACAAAAAAGATCTCAAATCAATAACATAATATTACAATTTAACCCATTAAGTGTCAAGTTTTCAATTCTGTGACTATTTCAACAAAATAGACACAGGTGCACTAAATCATAATCTAGAGCTTATATATTATTATAATTACATTCATTATTATTATGTAGTATATACTGTATTTAAGTTTCTATAGGTTGTCCATAACTGGGACAATGGGACAAAACAGTTAAGGAACTTTCTAGAAAAAGAAAAACAAACTAAACCCAAAACTAGCAGAAGGAAGGAAATAATTAGAGCAGAGATACATGAATTAGAGAAAATAGAAAAAAAAAAAATCAATGAAATCAAAAGTTAAGTTCTTTGAAAAGATTAACAAAACTGATAATTCTCCAGATAGACTAAGGGAAAAAAAACTTAAATTACTAAAATGAGAAAGTGGAATATTATTATTGATTCTACAGAAAACAACAATGATTCTGAGAGAACCACAAACAACCACACATTTACAAGTAGATAACCTGGATGAAATGGACAAAATCCTAAACACAAAACCTACCAAGACTAAATCATAAATAAATACAAAATCTGAATCGACTTGTAACTACTAAGGAAACTGAATCAGTAATCAAAATTCTTCTGACAAAGAAAATTCCTGGATCTGATGGCATCACTGTGAATTCTATCACTTGAACAACTAATACTGGGGGTGCAGCAGAGTGATAGAGAGCTTGGCTAGCATACTCAAGGTCATGGTTTCAATCCACAGAACCTCAAAACAAAAACTAATACCAATCCTTCTCAAATTTCTTCAAAAAACTGAAAAGGACAGAATAACCTATCTTATGAGATCAGCATTAATGTGATATAAAAGCAAAATAATGACACTATAAGAAAATCACAGATCACTATCTCTTAATAAACACTTTATACAAAATCCTCAACAAATATTACCAAACTTAATCCTACAGCATATTAAAAGGATTACACAACATGACTAAGTGAGATTTACTCCTGGAATGCAAAGGTAGTTCCACATATAAAAATCAATGTTAACATACAGATTTGAAGGGGAGAAAAGTACATGATTATCTCCGTGCATAAAAAGCATCTGACAGCTAGGCATGGTGGTTGTAACACATCCTATGATCCCAGCTATTTGGACGGCTAAGGAAGGAGGATGGCAAGTTTAAGGGCAGCCTGGGCAACTCAGCAAAAGCCTGTTTCCAAATAAAATCAAAATGGACTAGGGATGTAGCTCAGTAGCATAGTACCTGCCCAGTATGTACAAGACTCTAGGTTTAATCTCCAACCCAATAATGAAAAGGGGGGAAGGAGGGAGCATTTGTCAAAATTCAATGTAATTCTATGATTAAAAATACTCAACAAATTAAGAACAGAAGGAGGGTTGGGTATGTAGCTCAGTGATAAGAGTGCTTGGCTAACACGTGCATGACCCTAGGTTTGATACTCAGCACTGAAGGAAAGAATATGTATATATTTAAGAGTAGAAGGAAACCACCTTCAACATATGAAAAGTCAGGTGCCTATAAGAAATCCACAGTAAACACGATATTCAACAGCAAAAATGTTTTCTCTTAAAACCAAAAGTAAGGCAAGACAGAATGACTACACTGATATTTTTATTCAACCCTGGAAGTTCAAATCAGATTAAGCAAGAAAAGGAAACAAAAGGTATCTAAATTGGAAAGAAAGAAGTAAAACTATCTCTGTTTACAGATGATATGTTACAGGTAGAAAACCCTAAGATTCCACAACAATAAATAAAAACCCTATAAAAACTAACAAATTCAGCAAAGTAGAGGATATAAAGTTGACACAAAGTCTGTTGCATTTCTATACATTTAACAACAATCTGAAAGAAATTAACTTAAGCAAGGAAATAATCCTATATAATGAAAACTACAAAACACTGTTGAAAGATAAAAGAGACATAAATGAAGTCATATTCCATGTCCACAATCTGTATTACTTAAGATTGTTAAAACATTTATACTACCTGAAGCCATCTACAGATTAAATGCAATCCTCATCAAAGTCTCAATGGTGGGACTATAATGTAGCTCAGTTTTAGAGGGCTTGCCTAGCATGCCAAAGCCGCAGCAACAACAACAAAAAAATCCCAATGGTGTTTTTCATAGAGATAAAAAACTCCACTCTAAAATTCAAATGGCACCCCAAGGGATGCTGCATAGCCAAAACAATCTTGAAAAATAAGCACAAAAATGGAGGATTCATACCTTCTATTTCAAAACTTACTACAAAGCTACAGTAATTAATACAGTGTGGGACTTGCATAAAACCGACATAGACGGATGGAATAAAGCCTAGAAATAACACTCATACAGACTGTCAAATATTTTGGACAAGTGTGCCAAGACTGCCCAATGGGGAAAAGACAGTCTTTAGAACAAATGCTGCTGGGAAAACTGGATATCCATATACAAATGAATAAAGATGGACCCTTCCTCACCTAACGCTATATCCAAAAGTTAAAATGGATAACAGAGCTAAATTTAAGACCTAAAACTTACTCTCAGAAGCAAACACTGGGCACAAATTTCAAAATACTGGATTTGGGCAATAATTTCTTGGATGTAACACCAAAAATCCACAAGAAAAAAAAAAAAAAAGAAAACAACCACTGGATTCATGAAAACATTTTATGCATCAAAATGAACACAATAAAATGGCAACTCACAAAGTAGAAGAAAATATTTGCAAATCACCTGATGAGAGACTGATATTCAGAATATATAGAGGACTCCTGAAACTCAACAAAACAACCTAATTAAAAAAATGGGCAATGGACTTGAATAGATCTCTTCCCCAAGATGATATACAAATGACTTGGAAGCAATGAAAAGATGCTCCCCTCACTAATAATTAGAGAACTGAAAATCAAAACTACAATGAGACACTATATCACATTCATTAGGATGACTACTATTAAAGAAAAGAACCAGGCATGGTGGTAGATGCCTGTAATCCCAGAGGCTAATCCCAGAGGTAGGAGAATTTCCAAATTCAAAGCCAGCCTCAGCAATTTAGTGAGGCCCTCAGCAACTTAGTGAAAACATGCCTCAAAAATAAAAAGAGCTGGGGATATGGTTCAGTGGTTAAGCACCCTTGGGTTCAATCCCTAGTACAAAAAATAATCCCCCCCACAAAAAACAAAAAAACTACCCAGATAAATAATAGGTGAAGTTAAAGATGCAGAGAAACTGGAACCTTTTTTGTTTGCAGATGGACACAATGCCTTTATTTATTTATTTTTATGTGGTGCCAAGGATTGAGCCCAGTTCCTCACACATACTAGGCAAGCGCTCTACCACTGAGCTACAGACCTTTCTTTATGCACTGTTAGGTTAGTGGAAATGTAAAATGTAGAGCCATATGGCAAAAAGTTTAAAAAAATTACCATATGATTCAGTAATTCCACTTCTGGGTACATAACCCAAAGAACTGACAAACAAGGTGTTTTAAAGATATCTGTACTTGCAGGGAAAGGAGGTCTGGGGGCAGGAAAGATGGTGAAATGAGACAGACATCATTGCCCTAGGTACACGCATGACTGCACATATGGTGCAATGCTCCATGGTGTACAACCAGTGAAATGAAAAATTGTGCTGCAATTGTGTACAATGAACCAGAATGTATTCTGCTATCATATACCTAATTAAAAAAAATAATAAAAATAAAAAGATATCTGTACTCTCATATTTATAGCAGCATTATTCACAAGAGCTAAAACAAGGAAATAACCCAAATGTCCATCAATACATGAATGGATGAGCAAATGTGGTACACACATAAAATTTTCTTTCTTTCTATATTTTCAATTGTTGCATTATAATTATATATAAATGGGATTCAATGTTACATATTCATACACTCAAAAATATAACAATATAATTTGGTCAATACTGTTCCCAATATACAATAAATTATTCGGTCTTATAAATTCCAACACAAGTCACACATGAGTAAAGCTTGAGGACATTATGCTAAGTGAATAAACTAATCACAAAACAAATACTATGATTCCACTTACACAGCAAAGCACTTATATTAGTCAAAATCATAGACAGTATAGTGGTTTTTGCCAGGGGTTAGTGAAGAAGGAAAAATCAGGAGCTACTATTTAATAAGTATGAAGTTTCAGTTTTACTAGATGAAAAGAGTTATGAGTGGATTGAGAAAAAGCATGACCGAAGATGGCGGCGGGGAATGAGTGAGCCGCTCTGTGCTCCGCGCCACCGCCGCCGCAGCGTATGTTGCTGCTTCTTAAAAGAAGAAGTAAAGATCATCAAAGGACATCTGTCGACAAGGATTCAGCACCGTGTCAAGAAAAGGGCCTAGATGGAGTGAATCCGCCACGACTTCAGCATGAGCAGTAAGGCTGCAGCCCCCGAGCTGCCGGGCTCCCTGGGCCCCTTCTCACTCCCCTCTCCGCCTCTCCGCTTCGCTTCTCCCCCGCCATCTCTCCTCCCACGCTCACTCCCTAAATCTAGATCTCAATCTCTTTCCCCCACCCCACCCGCTCTCTCGCGTGCCCAGTACCCAGCCCGCGCGGGCCCCGAGGCGCTGCCTCCCCTCCCCCAGCCCGCACCCCCTCCACGGGGGTCCCGAAGGCCACAGCTTTGCCGCTGCTTTCCGCGGAGCACCTTAGAACAGACTCTTAACCGAGTAAAATGGAACAGCTGATAAGATGAGTGACAATTTAAAATCCTCCCCGTCCAACATGGCGGCGGACACGGAGAGATCAAGTCTCTAACCCCTTCAGGACGCGGAGAGATCAAGTCTCTAACCCCTTCAGCTGCACGGGCATAGGGAGAAGGAAACTGTCAAAATACTGTTCGCTCAGGACCACTAGGCACGGTTGAGCTGAAGTGGACCCCGGGCGAACGGTCTAGCCTTCTCAGAACACACCGAGCCCGAATTGGCTGCATTCTAGCTCAGGTTCGCCTGCTTCATGGACTCAACACTAATGATCCCACTGAAATAACTAGTCGGCCCGCCTGAACTCAAAGAGGTAAAAGCCAACTGAGCACCACAGCCAGACCCAGGGAATCAGGAGTGACGCAGGACTAGCGGTGCAGGACTCCCAGCTATTGCTATCACCAGTGCTGACAACAGGTCCCTTGCACCAGCTATCAGGGGAGTTGCTGCTACCTGAGGGCAAATAAATTTGCTGGGGGCCCTCAGCCCCAAGCCCTACAAACTTAGGGTCTGAGGGAGGCAAACAGAAAGGATGTGCCCAGGCACCCATGAAAACAGGGCTCCCAGGAGCAGCAGACCTGGCGTGTAGTCAGTATTGTGGTGAGTGTCACAGGTGAGCGGGGCCTGGCTTGAGGAACCACAAGAGAAGGCCCTAGGCACTCAGGATTAGAGACCCACACAGTCTGGGAAGAAGAGCTGAGGCACAGTGATTGGTTCCCACCTATCAAGAAGAAAAGCCTGGCCCAGTGGGCATAGCTCCACCAACTGGATGAGAAGTTAATCGAGCTATATGACTGCATTTATTATTATTATTATTTTTTTTAATGATTATTATTAGTATTTTTTTTTATTTTATTTTCACTTTTTGTTGTTGATGTAGTTGTTGTTCTTTAACGTTCCTATTAATGGTTTCAATTTTTTTAAATTCTTTTTATTTTATTAGTATTACTATTATTTTTTAAACTTTAATTTCCATTTTTTTACTATCATTACAAAATTTTTTCTTTTTTTCTTTTTTTTTTTTGTTGGTTTTAAATTTTTATTTTTTTTCGTTTCTTCTTTCTTTCTTTTCACTTTTTTTTTTCTTTTGTCTTCTCACTTCTTTCAATTTTCCTATTCCACCTTCCTTGAATTCTACCTGCCTACACTCATTCTCTTTAGTGACTTCTTCCCTCCCCTTCTAATATCTCTCCTCCCCAGTATCACACTAATTGGAGGAGGATCACAGCCACTACCTGCCCTGAAAGGGTGACTTTTCAACTATACAAGAGCAATATAATTAAATAGAGGGGGAAAATATCAAAGACACAACAATTTCACCAAGCAGAAAGAAACGCCAGCAGTATGAAACGACAAGGAAAGAAAGGACCACAGGCAATGCAGGTCAACTCAACTTTAGAAGAGGTAATAGCTGCAACAGATGGAATGTCAGATAGAGAGCTCAGGACATACATGCTTCAGATGATCTGGAGTCTCAAGGAAGACATGAGACAGCAAAATCAGACAATGAAAGATCATATTGACAAACAAATCCAGGAAATAAAAGATCAATTTCACAGGGAGATAGAGGTAATAAAAAACAAACAAATAGAAATACTAGAGATGCAGGAATCAATAAACCAACTTAAAAACTCAATTGAGAATACTACCATCAGAGTTGATCACTTAGAAGATAGAACATCAGACAATGAAGACAGAATATTTCAACTTGAAAAGAACATAGATAGCTCAGCAAGTCTACTAAGAAACCATGAGCAGAACATTCAAGAACTATGGGATAATATCAAAAGACCAAACTTAAGAGTCATTGGGATACAGGAAGGCACAGAGCTCCAAACCAAAGGATTAAGCAATCTATTCAGTGAAATAATACAAGAAAACTTCCCAGACTTGAAGAATGAGACAGAATCCCAAATCCTAGAAGCCTACAGGACGCCGAATGTGCAAAATCATAAGAGATCCACACCTAGACACATTATAATGAAGATGTCCAACATACAGAATAAGGAGAGAATTTTAAAAGCTACAAGGGAAAGGAAGCAGATTACATTTAGGGGTAAACCAATCAGGATAACAGCTGATCTCTCAACACAGACTCTAAAAGCTAGAAGATCCTGGAATAACATATTTCAAACGCTTAAAGAAAATGGATTCCAACCAAGAATCGTGTATCCGGCGAAATTAAGCTTCAGATTAGAAGATGAAATGAAAACCTTCCACGATAAACAAAAGTTAAAAGAATTCGCAGCTAGAAAACCATCTCTTCAAAAAATCCTTGGCAAAACATTACAGGAAGAGGAAATGGAAAATAACATTGATAACCAACAATGGGAGGTAGGACAGTAAAGGGGGGAAAGTAGTCAAAGAGGATAACAAATCAGGTATAGTAACATCAATAAACAAATATGGCTGGAAGAACAAATCATATCTCAATAATAACCCTAAATGTTAATGGCTTAAACTCACCAATTAAGAGACACAGGCTAGTAGAATGGATCACAAAACAAGACCCAACAATATGCTGTCTACAGGAGACGCATTTGATAGGAAAAGATGTACATAGACTGAAGGTGAAAGGTTGGGAAAAATCATATCACTCATATGGACCACGGAAACAAGCAGGAGTGTCCATACTCATATCTAATAAAATAGATTTCAAGCCAAAGCTAATCAAAAGGGATAAAGAAGGACACTTCATACTGCTCAAGGGAACCATACACCAACAAGACATAACAATCATAAATATATATGCCCCAAATAATGGTGCAGCCGTGTTTATCAAGCAAACTCTTCTCAAGTTCAAGAGTCTAATAGACCACCATACAATAATCATGGGAGACTTCAACACACCTCTCTCACCACTGGACAGATCTTCCAAACAAAAGTTAAATAAGGAAACTATAGAACTCAATAACACAATTAACAACATAGACTTAATTGACATATATAGACTATACCACCCAACATCAAGTTGCTACACTTTTTTCTCAGCAGCACATGGAACCTTCTCAAAAATAGACCATATACTATGTCACAGGGCAACTCTTAGACAATACAAAGAGGTAGAGATAATACCATGCATCTTGTCTGATCATAATGGAATGAAACTGAAAATCAATGATGAAAGAAGAAAGGAAAAATCAAGCATCACCTGGAGAATGAACAATAGGTTGCTGAGTGATCAATGGGTTTTAGAAGACATCAAGGAGGAAATTAAAAAATTCCTAGAGTTAAATGAAAACACAGACACAACATATTGGAATCTATGGGACACATTGAAAGCAGTTCTAAGAGGAAAATTCATTGCTTGGAGTTCATTCCTCAAAAAAAGAAAAAACCAACAAATAAATGATCTCATACTTCATCTCAAAATCCTAGAAAAAGAAGAGCAAAACAACAGCAAAAGAAGTAGAAGGCAAGAAATAATTAAAATCAGAGCTGAAATTAATGAAATTGAAACAAAAGAAACAATTGAAAAAATTGACAAAACTAAAAGCTGGTTCTTTGAAAAAATAAATAAAATTGACAGACCCTTAGCCATGCTAACGAAGAGAGGAAGAGAGAGAACCCAAATTACTAGCATACGGGATGAAAAAGGCAATATCACAACAGACACTTCAGAAATACAGAAGATAATAAGAAAGTACTTTGAATCCTTATACTCCAATAAAATAGAAGATAGTGAAGGCATAGATAAATTCCTTGAGTCTTATGATCTGCCCAGATTGAGCCAGGAGGATATAGACAACCTAAACAGACCAATAACAATAGAGGAAATAGAAGAAACCATCAAAAGACTACCAACTAAGAAAAGCCCAGGACCGGATGGGTATACAGCAGAGTTTTACAAAACCTTTAAAGAGGAACTAACACCAATACTTTTCAAGCTATTTCAGGAAATAGAAAAAGAGGGAGAACTTCCAAATTCATTCTACGAGGCCAACATCACCCTGATTCCGAAACCAGACAAAGACACTTCAAAGAAAGAAAACTACAGACCAATATCTCTAATGAACCTTGATGCAAAAATCCTCAATAAAATTCTGGCGAATCGGATTCAAATACATATCAAAAAAATTATACACCATGATCAAGTAGGATTCATCCCTGGTATGCAAGGTTGGTTCAATATACGGAAATCAATAAATGTTATCCACCACATCAATAGACTTAAAAACAAGAACCATATGATCATCTCGATAGATGCAGAAAAAGCTTTCGACAAAGTACAGCATCCCTTTATGTTCAAAACTCTAGAAAAATTAGGGATAACTGGATCATACCTCAACATTGTAAAAGCAATCTATGATAAGCCACAGGCCAGCATCATTCTGAATGGAGAAAAATTGAAGGCATTCCCTCTAAGATCTGGTACAAGACAGGGATGCCCTCTCTCGCCACTTCTGTTCAACATAGTCCTCGAAACACTGGCCAGAGCAATTAGGCAGACGAAAGAAATTAAAGGCATAAAAATAGGAAAAGAAGAACTTAAATTATCACTATTTGCAGATGATATGATTCTATACCTAGCAGACCCAAAAGGGTCTACAAAGAAGCTATTAGAGCTAATAAATGAATTCAGCAAAGTGGCAGGATATAAGATCAACACGCATAAATCAAAGGCATTCCTGTATATCAGCGACAAATCCTCTGAAACGGAAATGAGGACAACTACTCCATTCACAATATCCCCCCAAAAAATAAAATACTTGGGAATCAACCTAACAAAAGAGGTGAAAGATTTATACAATGAAAATTACAGAACCCTAAAGAAAGACATAGAAGAAGACCTTAGAAGATGGAAAAATATACCCTGCTCATGGATAGGCAGAACTAACATCATCAAAATGGCGATATTACCAAAAGTCCTATATAAGTTCAATGCAATGCCAATCAAAATCCCAACAGCATATCTTGTAGAAATCGATAAAAGAATCATGAAATTCATATGGAATAATAAAAGACCCAGAATAGCAAAAACAATACTAAGCAGGAAGTGTGAATCAGGCGGTATAGCGATACCAGACTTCAAACTATACTACAGAGCAATAGTAACAAAAACAGCATGGTACTGGTACCAAAACAGGCGGGTGGACCAATGGTACAGAATAGAGGACACAGTAACCAATCCACAAAACTACAACTATCTTATTTTTGATAAAGGGGCTAAAAGCATGCAATGGAGGAAGGATAGCATCTTCAACAAATGGTGCTGGGAAAACTGGAAATCCATTTGCACCAAAATGAATCTGAATCCCTATCTCTCGCCGTGCACAAAAGTTAACTCAAAATGGATCAAGGAGCTTGATATTAAATCAGAGACATGGCATCTGATAGAAGAAAAAGTTGGTTATGATCTACACGCTGTGGGATCGGGCTCCAAATTCCTCAATAGGACACCCAGAGCGCTAGAGTTAACAAATAGAATCAACAAATGGGACTTACTCAAACTAAAAAGTTTTTTCTCAGCAAAAGAAACAATAAGAGAGATAAACAGGGAGCCTACATCCTGGGAACAAATCTTTACTCCACACACTTCAGATAGAGCCCTAATAACCAGAATATACAAAGAACTCAAAAAATTAGACAATAAGATAACAAATAACCCAATCAATAAATGGGCCAAGGACCTGAACAGACACTTCTCAGAGGAGGACATACAATCAATCAACACGTACATGAAAAAATGCTCACCATCGCTAGCAGTCAGAGAAATGCAAATCAAAACTACCCTAAGATACCATCTCACTCCAGTAAGACTGGCAGCCATTAGGAAGTCAAACAACAATAAGTGCTGGAGAGGATGTGGGGAAAAGGGCACTCTTGTTCATTGCTGGTGGGACTGCAAATTGGTGCAGCCAATTTGGAAAGCAGTATGGAGATTTCTCGGAAAGCTGGGAATGGAACCACCATTCGACCCAGCTATTCCCCTTCTCGGTCTATTCCCTAAAGCCCTAACAAGAGCATGCTACAGGGACACTGCTACATCGATGTTCATAGCAGCTCAATTCACGATAGCAAGACTGTGGAACCAGCCTAGATGCCCTTCAATAGATGAATGGATAAAAAAAATGTGGCATTTATATACTATGGAGTATTATTCTGCATTAAAAAATGACAAAATCATAGAATTTGGAGGGAAATGGATGGCATTAGAGCAGATTATGCTAAGTGAAGCTAGTCAATCTTTAAAAAACAAATACCAAATGACTCCTTTGATATAAGGGGAGTAAACAAGGACAGGGTAGGGACGAAGAGCTTGAGAAGAAGATTTACATTAAACAGGGATGAGAGGTGGGAGGGAAAGGGAGTGAGAAGGAAAATTGCATGGAAATGGAAGGCGATCCTCAGGGATATACAAAATGTCATACAAGAGGAAAGGAGGGGTAAGACAAGATAATACAAATGGAAGAAATGATTTACAGTAGAAGGGGTAGAGAGAGAAAAGGGGAGGGGAGGGGAGGGGAGGGGAGGGGAGGGGAGGGGGGATAGTAGAGAATAGGACAGACATCAGAATACATCAGACACTAGAAAGGCAATATGTCAATCAATGGAAGGGAAACTGATGTGATACAGCAATTTGTATACGGGGTAAAAGGGGGAGTTCATAATCCACGTGAATCAAACCGTGTAATATGATGTATTAAGAACTATGTAATGTTATGAACGACCAATAAAAAAAAAAAAAAAAAAAAGAAAAGAGTTATGAAAATGAATGCTGGTAACGGCTGCAAAATATTGTGAATGTACTTAAAGCCAATGAATTGTACACTTAGAAACGGTTAAGATGGCAAATGTTATGTAGTATGTATTATAACACACACACACACACACACACACACACACATTCACACACTACATGGTGGTGATTGGGGGAAGCTAGGCTGCACCAGGGATTTGTAGAAAGGAAAGATGAACTGGCAGATCAGAGGATTTGAAGGGAAGTGAAAATATTCTGTATGATACTATAATGGTGAATATGTCATTACATATTTGTAAAAACCCACAAAATGGGGGCTGGGGATATGGCTTAGTGATAGAGTACCTGGCATGTACAAGGACCTCAGTTCAATATCCAATACAATCCAAAAAAACTCGGAAAAACAAAACAACAAAAACTCACCACAGAATGTACAAAACTAAGGGGGATGGGGTTGTGGCTCAGAGATAGAGCGTTCACTTGCCTAGCATGGGTGAGGCCCTGGGTTTGATACTCAGCACCACATAAAAAATAAATAAAATCTAAACGTATTGTGTCCAACTACAACTAAAAAATAAATATTAAAAAAAATAATAATGTACAAAACTAAGAATGAAGCCTAATGTAAACTAAGGAATCTGAATGTTTATGATGTCAATGTTGGTTCACTGGTTTTAACAAATGTACCTCTTGTTGAGGGATGTCAACAGTAGAGGAAGTTGTACATAGGTGAGGGCAAGGAAATACATGAAAAATCTCTATACTATCTGCTTAATTTTGTTGTGACTAAAACTGCTCAAAAAATAAAGCCTATTTACAAAAAAAAAAAAAACACACAACAAAAAACAGCCAACTTGGCAGGCAAAAATAGATTCAAACTCTAAGTTTTAATAAATACTAGAAAAGGTGAATTTTAAAAAAGCCTTTGGTATACTTATTACACACCTAAGACTCTAGAGGCACTGAAATAAATAATTCACCTTAACTACCCACAGACTGTAAAACAGAGTATAAAATGCTTAAAACATGTTCTATGAAACGGTGCTTACAGTTCACATACCTTTATTCCAGTATTAGTGGCATCTTTTACAGCTTTTAATAATGCATCATATTTGGGATTAAAAGTGACAGTAAAAGCACAGTCAATAATCCTACCTGAAAGAACAACAATTCATCTGTAAGTTTATTTTCAGTTACTCAATTTGCTTAATTTATAGCATTTAATCTACCAACCTCAATAGTTAAAAGGAAAACATAATGATGGGCTCAAGAAAGGCAGCATTCTAAGTTTCCAGAGATCATTCATAACCAAAGGGGGTGGGGGGAGGAAGTACACAAAGATTTCAGACTGAAATGTGTAATTCCTGAGTTCACCTGTTAGACTGTAATAATAATTCACTACTCTCTCAGACAGCTATGTAAACAAACAGAAATAAAAATAAAGCAAGAAAAAAGAAAAGACAATGAAATACAGAACAACGCAGGGCAAAAAAAAATTGAATAAACCAAACCGATAGAACCACTGGATCCTACCTATCCAATTCAGTAAACCTTAGGTAAGTAGTTCATCTAAGTTTGCTTTCTTGCCTGTTAAGTAAGAAATAAGGTACTTGGGGTTTTGGGGAGAGTTTACAAAAGTAAACAAATACCCTAAAGCTGACAAAATTAAAGGCTCTACTATTTGAATAGATAATGTATATAACAATGACCTGACTAAAGAAACACAGGATACTTTCCATGCTTCAATATAAAGAAAATAAACCTTGATTACCCAATAGACTTCATTTTCAGTTGGATGCTTTAAAGGAAAAGAAAAAATCTCCCTCAACACATCTCTACTGAAAAGGAGACAAGAACAGAATTTGGGAAGTTCAATATTTATAGTTCCATCTAACACTATAAATCTGGAGTGGTTGGTTTTTTTCCCGAGGGGGTGGAGTAAAAGATAGGAATTATATCCATGAACTCACCACTTATATGTGTTCCAAAGTCTATCTTACAGATGTCATCATACTGCAATACTGTTGTGTCACCAGCATTGGGAGTATAATGGGCAGCACAATTATTAAGAGAACACCCAGTAGGAAAGGCCAGGCCTGCGTTTAGTCCATTCTCTTTTATTAGCTTTCGTGAACAGTCTTCCAACTTTTCACTAAACAAAAAGAAAATGAAATTTGTTTACTTTTAGATTCTTACCTTTATATATCTTATAGATCAGCAAGGCCAGAATGTTTACTAAAACTCTTACATTACTTTTTGGGAACAATCTCAGTGTTTTCTGGATATAAATAAGTAACAATTTCTACTACGATATGAAAATAGCTCATCTATAAAAGACAAAGAAATTTCATATCTGGAGAAAACAATCCAATTTTATTTACTAGGAGATAAGTTTCTGATAAGTTTAAACGTTGATTTTATTTTTTCATGATGTATATTTTTTAAATTATCTAAATCAAAGAACTGTCTTTTATACTAATAATTTCTCAAGGTGAAAAATTAGGGAAATAATTTTATTGGTTTCTTCACTGCACTATAATTATGTTTTGTGTCTAAGAATTTTTATTTTATTATGAATTATTAAATCACAGAGATTACTACACAGAATATAAAAATTAGTAATGAATACATGTGCACCTGAATATACATGTGCAAAAAAAAGAGAGAGACCACGGTACAAAACAAGTGTGCTCCTCTTTTGGTTTCCTCATTATAGTGATACAAGAACTTAGTAGATATTATAGAATCTTTATTTAAACATAGTTTTATGAGCAAACAGTTAAGGAAAGCCAAACATTATAACTGCAGAGTTAGTATTTAAATAAAAATTTTTTTATCACGTTCTTACAAAAACGTATTCCTTTTACCAGATTTCTATCATTGTCATCCCAGGCTTGATCCAGCTCATAACATATTTTCTAACTTGTCGATGTGCTTCTGCAGCTTCTCGAAAATCATTCCAAATCTCTTCACTAGCTTGATCTAATGCTTTCTTTTCTTCACTTGTAGTTCTCCAAGCAGCTGTTCGCCTTTAGAATAGGCATAGCATACTATGAGTCATTTAAAAAAACAGCAGAACAAGCATAAAAGCTGAGGGAGATAATAATACAAGATACTTTAGATAAAGGATATTATGCATTCAATTTCTGTATGTCAACAAACTTTCTGAAATACCAAAAACACATACCTGTAATCAAACCAAATCAAGTTAAACATTTTTTTAAGATTCTTAAAGGGAAAAATCACCTCAAGTGATTTCATTCATAGTCAGACTAATATACTGGCAATATAAAATAACAAAAAAGGAGAAAACCAGAAAAGACATAAGAGTCCTAGAAACCAAGCAGGTAGGAAAGAACAGGTCATACTTCCACTTGAGGTGATATATACTTACAGATTTCAAAAGAGTACAACAAAAATTAGCCAAGAGAGAAGTAAAATTGTCCTGCATATCTGGGGAACTGGTTCCAGAACAAATCCAATGCCCTGGGGATACCAAGATCCATGAATGCTCAAACTCCTTATACAAAATGATGTAGTGTAGTATATACATACAACCATTGGGCATTCTCCTGTATACTTTAAGTCATCTCTAGATTATTTAAAATTCCTAATAAAATGTAAATGCTATGTAAGTGTTATACTATGTTATTGTACGTGTTCACCATATTTTTTCTTTCTTTCTTTTTGCAGTGCTAGGGATCAAACCCATGGCCTCTCACATGGTAAGCAAGTGCTCTACTACTAGGTCGCATCTCTAACTCCAGATATATTTTTTAAAAAAATATTTTTGATTGGTAGTTGGATGAATCCACAGGCACAGAACCCAATGATAGCAAGAGCTAACTATTAATCCAAAGACCTGAACTGGAAATGTGTTTACACTATCCTCAAAACACATTATACTATGTGTTTCTGATTGTATAAGATACCGGAGGTAATGTTTCTCTTCAAGGAATGGCTCACACATTTTTAAACTGCCAGGGTTAACAAATTTTTATATTTAATATCTAGGAATGAAAGCCATTGACTCCCTCTAAGCAGAACATTTTAAAAAAATAGCAACTGTTTTAGAATGAAAAATCTTTTAAAAAAATCTTTTAGAACATCCTCATAATTTGGGGGTGGGTGGGTAGGGTCTGTGCTGGGAATCAAATCTTGGGGCACTCTACCACTGAGCCACATTCCCATCCCTTTTTAATTTTTTTTTTTTTTAATTTTGAGACAGGGTCTTGCTAAATTGCCCAAGATGGCCTTGAACTTGCAAACCTTCCGTCCTAGCCTCCTGAGTTGCTGGGTTACAGGCATTCACCACTGCACCTGTCTAAGCTCCACACATTCTTCAGTAATATTATGTATATAGCTCACAACTCATTGATTACGAGAGCACAAAGGAGGCTACTTCAAGGAATTACCCTTATTTGCCTCTTAAGCCAGTGGCTCAGCCAACTTCGGCTCTCAGTTAAATCCAACCTGGTATCTGTTTTGTACATAAAATTTCATTCCTGTATCTATTCATTTATGTACTGTGGATAGCTTCTTCCATGCTAAAACAGAGATGAGTAACACTCAAGACCTAATATTTAGTATACGTTCCTTTATAGAAAAAATATACCCAAGTCTGCTCTATATAACAGGCCTCTAAGTTAATGCTCTAAAAGGCTTCCTGACCTCTTCTGTGTGTTACTATCAAGTTTACCACATTCATTTCCTACTGTTTTTGCTACTTGTGTGCCAATATCTAGCACCTCTAATTTGCAAAGGCCCAAAGGAGATGTCCTATTTGGCAGAGCACCACACAGACTTCTTTGGCTTGTTTTCTGTTTGGAAATGTATTTGAGATCTGTTTACTGATGTTATCAGATAATCAAAATAATATGGTACCATCAATATAAAGTCAGTTTTAACCCCATAAGTATTTAAATGTATATGAATTACTTTTACAGAAATAGTGAAAATTTAAGCAATTTTTATTCAAAATATACAATGGACCATTCCTATCTATATATGGTAAAAGCATCAGACTATACTTTGAAAGTAATAGGATAAGATCCTTCCTTTAAAAAGAATACTCTCAAGAAGTGGCTCGATATGCTACAATACAATAGTTGCTTACTCCAAGCTGGAACAGAACTAAGAACCTGGATATTCTAAGTACAAATCATTTTCAGGCAGGCATGAAAGTAATAGTTAATCAATTTTTTGAAAAGACACAGCATAATTCTTCATCTCTTACATCCCATAATTCTAGCACATATACCACAGCAGTAGCTGGTAGTCAAGTTTAAGCACTACTTGCCTCAAAAAGTAAAAAACATCAATGAAAAGCATGTCCACAGGAAGCTAATGGAAATCATGAATCTAGGTTGTGAAAATGAATTAGTTATTATTAATTCAAACTCTTGCCCCCCCATCCAACACTTAGTTCTTAAAGGCTAAAACGTGAGTATAATTAAATTTCAAATGCACTATTCTAAATTTTAGAATCAGAATATGCTGTAATAAAGACCCCCAATACTGAACTCAGGAATCTCATGAGTATCCTACACTCATAGGAGGAGTGGATTCTTCAAGATTATGGAATGTCATGGAGATGAAGCTTTTGACTTGATCCCTTGCACCAAAACAATCACCACAAAGGTTACAGAATGATCTCCATCAGTGGCAAAGAACTACCAATCAGAAACTGGATTAAAGAAACTCTTGTTCGAAGTCTTGAGTTTGAATTAAAAATTACCAGCAATCATAGAGAAATCAACTATAAGGGCCTCTTGTTATAATTTAAGGCCCAAATGAAGGACAAAAATATCATGGAGTCACTCTCTTTTCCTACATTGAATCTACAAAGAACCTAATTTATTTGTAAACGGTTAAAAACTACTTCTATGATAAAAGAAAAGAGCAAACAGCCATACAAATAACCATTTGTATTTCTACAGGACAATACACAACATTGCAATATTTAGGAAAACTGTTACCTTGAAAAGTATTTCAACATATAATTAACAGCTTCCTCCATTAAACCAGAATTCTTTCTACCTATATTTAATTTGCAATAGAAGCTAACAGCAAGGAAAGGTAGTTTTTGAGATTTTTTTTTTAAATCTCAAACCAGGTACCACAGCGCTTGCCTATAATCCCAGAGGTTTGGGAGGCTGAGGCAGGAGTTCAAAGCCAGCCTCAGCAAAAGGGAAGTGCTAAGCAACTCAGTGAGATCCTGTCTCTAAATAAAATACAAAATAAGGCTGGGGATGTGGCTCAGTGGGTTAGTGCCCCTGAGTTCAATTCCCACTACAAAAAAAAAAAAAAAAGACTCAGTATTTTTCTCAAGTTACTTCAAGTATTCCACAAGACTCACATTAAATTATTAACACTATGTTAACAAACAGAGGAAACCAATGACTTTCTTCTCCTAACAATAAGCAGATAGAAATGGAATAAAAACATTTCATTGGGGCTGTGGTTCAGTGGTAGAACACTTGCCTAGCATGCGTGAGGCACTGGGTTTAATCCCTAGGACTACATAAAAATAAACAAATAAAATGAAGCTAGTGTGTCCATCTACAACTAAAAAAAATACTTAAAAACACATAACAATTCATTCATATCAGCAACAAAAACCATAAAACATTTAAGAACAAATTTAACAAGAAACAGATAAAATCAATCTGAAAAAAAAAATGAATAAGAAAAACAGCATACCAGGACAATGGCTAAAACAGCAATAAAACTGCCAAATTTCACAAACTAATAACAATGTGATTCAAATCAGAATTCTCACAATGACATTTCAGTATGTATGTGTGTGACTGGGGAGAATAATTTGTCTTATCAAGTTATTATATTACAAAGTTTATGACCAATTTTAAAGTTTCAATATCATATTAAAATAGCATAAGAATAGACAAATCAGTGAAGCAGAACAAACAATTCAAAAATTGATTCCATTATATATAAGAATATATGATATGACAAAGATGGTCATTTAATTCGGTAGCATGAATTATTTACCAATAAACCAGCTATCCATTTAAAAGAAAATGAGTACACAAAAAATCCAGATGTAATAAAACAACAAATAATCCGACTCTTTGAAAATTATTTTTACTTAATACATATATACCTACCTAGACAGAATTAACTGCTGAATGATTTATAGTGGCAAAATATACTAGAGACAAAGAGAATGCCCGTCAATTACAGATTGGTGGAATAAAATAATACATTCACACCACTGAATATTATGAAGTATTCAAAAATAATAATAGAGGGGCTGGGGATGTGGTTCAAGCGGTAGCATGCTTGCCTCGCATGCGTGCAGCCCAGGTTCGATCCTCAGCACCACATACAAAGATGTTATGTCTGCCGAAAACTAAAAAATAAATATTAAAAAAATTCTCTCTCTCACTCTTTAAAAAAAAAAATAATAATAGAACTATTCTAATTACTTGGAGAGACTTTCAAGAGGTAGCACTGAATAAGAAAAGCAAAGGAAGTGTGCCTATGATTCCATTTTTATAAAACAGTGACAAAATATTCTCCCTTATATAAAAAAGACACAGATGTACACATATCTGAGCAAAGAAAAATATGAACAGCTACCTGCTAGGTGGTTAACATGAGTCTAGAAGGAAGGGAAAGAAGAGGGAAAAGCAAAATAAATAAATAAATAAATTTAACGGTGTATGTGACCACATATGTACTATGAGAATTTATGTGATTAATGTATAATTGCATGTATCTATGACATTTAAAAAGTACTTTTGAGCTGGGGCTGTGGCTCAGTAGTACAGCACTTGCCTGACATGTGTGAGGCACTGGGTTCAATTCTCAGCACCACATATAAATAAATGAATAAAATAAAGGTCTATCAACAACTAAAACAATATTTTTTTTAAAAAGTACATCTTTTATGACAGGGATAGCAAATGGTGAATTCACATTCAAAGAAAAGATGTCTGTGCTATAAAATCCTCAATTTTACAGATCTAATGCCTAATAATATTCACATTTGGGAATAAAGGAAGTGAAATTAACATCATGTTTTATGTTTAAAGGAAAATAGGATGTCTTTATATACAAAAAAAAAAAGAAAGAAGGAAAACTACAGTAGAAGCTTTCTTAACCAACTATTGCAACCACTGAGTCACTCAATGCTTTTTTTTTAATACCAGGGACTGAACCCAGGGGCACTTAACTACTGAGCCACATCCCCAGCCCATTCTAAATATATTTATAGATACACACACACATATACTGTTTAGAGACATATATATTGTTTAGAGACAGGGTTTCACTAAATTACTTAGGGCCTGGCTAAGTTGCTGAGACTGGCTTTGAACTCACGATCTCCTGCCTCAGCCTCCCGATCCACTGGGATTATAGGCATGAGCCACCACGCCCGGCTTACTCAATGCTCTTGATTCCCTCTGTAAAACAGATTGAAATGACCATGGTATTCTGAATATTTGTGGCTGACAGGTTACTATGCTGGAAGTAATAATAGCAGCTAATTTACTTAATGCTCACAATGCATCTGTTACTTGTTTAAGTGCATTACATATGTTATCGTTCCTCACAGCAATCTTCAAAGTGTGCATTATATAGAAAAGGAAATGAAAGCAGACACAATAAATTACTTGCCCCAGTCACAAATCTGGTTGTTAGGACTAGGATTTAAATACAGGTAGTTTGGTCCCAATTTCCATGTGGTCTACATAATACCACTATGAGCATCTGCTGACCAGATGAAACTATCCTCACAAAACAATTTTCTAAGAATTGGGAGAGTTTGTTTCCAAACCTGTGTAAGTCATCTGTACTTGTTACTGTAATTATATAATTCAATAATACACTATATAAAAATAACTGTTTCTATGAAAACTAAAATGACTACTCTGAAAGTCTCCTATAAAGATAAACCATCAAAAAATACTTCTGTCAAATGGGGCACAGTGGCTCAGACTTAAAATCTCAGTGAATTGTGAAGCTGAGAGAGGAGGATCACAAGTTTGAGGCCAGCCTCAGCAATAAAACAAGGCCCTAAGCAATCTAGCAAGACCTTATCTCAAAATGAAAACTAAAAAGGACTAGAGATAGCTTAGTGGTAATGTGCTTCTGGGTTCAATTCCAGGAAGGGGGAAAAAAAAATCTAAATAAAATATATATGGTTGGGGGTGTGGCTCAATGGTAGAGGCCCCCAGGTTCAATCCCCAGCACCAAAAACCAAACAAAATAAAAACACTTTTGTCAAAATAACTCTAGATAAGATTAAATTTAAATGTTTTGGGGGGAAAATGTAAAGATACAGACATCGATCCTCAGCTCACTTGGTTCTTTCTTACTCCTCTCCAGAGAAATCCAACATAGACATCATAGGTAATGCATTATGAATAGTTTATGAAGGAAAAAAGTGAAATCCAATGCAAGTCCATGCCAAAATACTGAGAAGTGAAAAACAAATTTAAATTATCCTTTATCTAAAAAGATTTATTTGGGGGGAAGAGTCCCACTTTTTTTTGATTAATCAACCTGCAAGAGGTCCCAATCATTTTGGATAAGAGGGCTTCTACTGTATACAAATTCATAAGCTTTTAGTAATAAAGCAGTAGTTCAAAGTTTAGATAAAAATCAAACCTGCTTGATTGCTAAACTAAAATTGCCAAAAGTCAAACTAGAAGTTGTTTTATGATCCTTACCCATCTTGAGTGGGTGGGTATTCACACTCTTGTCCTTTGGGAAATACACCATTAGGATACAGGTCACATATCGGTACTGAGGGAGGGTCTGTTTGAACTCTTGCTGTGAAACACAAATAAAGTGTTAACTTCTATAATTAAATATAAAAGTAAGCAGTTATAATAGCTTTCTCTGTTCTAATGATTGTTATATGTCCCCATTTTAATTTCCCTGATGTCATATTACAGTTAAAAACAGAAGACACTGGGCTGGGGATGTGGCTCAAGCGGTAGCATGCTCGCCTCGCATGCGTGCGGCCTGGGTTCAATCCTCAGCACCACATACAAACAAAGATGTTGTGCCCGCCGATAACTAAAAAATAAATATTAAAAAAATTCTCTCTCTCTCTCTTTAAAAAAAAAAAAAAACCAGAAGACACTTCAACATGCAGGCCATTTCCTGACTTACTGCTACATGGTGGAATGATCTTAATACCATAGGTACATGTGTGACTGCATGGTGTGACGCTACATCTACATAGTGTACAACCAAAAGAAAAGTTGTGCTGCAATTGTATACATTGAATCAATGCACTCTGCTGTCATATTTACCTAATTAGAATCAATGAAAAAATAAAATTAAAAAGACATCTTTAACTCCTCAAGAATCCATTATGTATTGAAAACATATAAAAATATCATATGCTTTGGTAGAAAAAACACACTTCTAATGTTTTCAACCCCACTTACTGTACCAGAGATGTAAGAGCACAGAAGTTGGCTTTCACAAATAAAAAAACAAAAAAGTGCCAGGCATGGTGGCACATGCTCGTAATCCCAACGGCTCAGGAGGCTGAGACAGGAGAATAATGAGTTCAAAGCCAGCCACAGCAAAAATGAGGCACTAAGTAACTGAGTGAGACCCTGTCTCTAAATAAAATACAAAATAGGGCTGGGGATGTAGCTCAAGGGCTGAGTACTTCTCAGTTCAATCCCCAGTAACCCCCCCCCCTAAAACACTCACACAAAGAAAAGTAACAAGAAAATAAGAAGTCCTATTACATATTAATAAGTGAAAAACTATTATTCCCAGGGAATAATTAGTAAAAGTTAAGAGCATAAACTATCGATGTTGAAAATCTTGAGTTAGCCATATGCAAAATTTCCAGGTACACGAAAAAAGTTACAGCACTTAGCAAACATCTTAGACATTATTTCCCAAATTGTAGAAAGTTTAAGTATCCCTAATCCAAAACTCCAAAACACCCCAAATCTGAAACTTTCTAAGCACTGAGATACTGCCATAAGTGGAAAATTCTACACCTTATTTCATGTAGCAGGGTGCAATCAAAACACAAGCACGCTAAAAATATTGTATAAAATTACCTTCAGGAAATGTGTATATGAAACATAAAATGAACCTTCTGTTTAGACTTGGGACCCATTCCCAAATATCTCATTATGTACAAATAAGTAGTTCAAACTCTGGAGAAAAAAAATTCAAAAATCCAAAACACTGCTGTCCCCAAGCATTTTGGATAAGGGATACTCAACTTGTAAAGTTGCCAAAATGCTTTAAGAAAATATAAATTTTTCTCTTGAAACTTTTAAAAATACATAAGAACTAACCATGTAGTTCTTTACTATATGAAGACCTGCCTTTTAGTAATGAATGCTATATCCAAGGAATACCAAGAAGCTGCACTAGAGCTAATTTATGCAGCAATATATGACTTTCCTCGTAGACAACTGAAGCATTTACCAACTACTGAGTAAGTGGTTCATGTTATGAAATTTTTCTTAAATTTTACACATATTTTCCTTTTTTTTTGTTCTGTAAAGGGGAAAAAAAGGCACATAAACATGACCATTTAATGAGGCAAATTATTATCTAAGGAACCATTTTTTGGCTCACTCCTTCAATCCAAAAGTAGTATCTCATGAGTGCCAGCTGGTTCTTTCTCTTTACATGATAACATTTAAAACTGTTATATGGGCAAGGAAAACTGGGAAACACTTTCTCCTCATGTTCCTAAGAGGAAACAGAATTATAAAATGAAAAAAATTTTAGAGATTACCTAATTGAGCTTCACATTCAATCTAGGAATCCTCTAACACTCCTTACAGATGAAGCTGAAATCCTGACGGTGGAGATAGTCACTATCTCTCAAGCTAATATCTATTCATTTTGGGAACAATATAACTGTCTGAAAACTCGTCCCATATTAATCTCTCTCTCTCTGTGTGTCACGTTCCTCTATTAGTCCCAGCTTTATTCTCTGAAGTTTAAAAAAAAAAAAAAATTGACTATCCACTGCTACTCATTCCTCCCTACAACGAGGAACCACTTTAAGGGATATGACCATCTCATCACTTTTATCCAAATTTGCCAGCCTTGAATTTGTTAATGTTTATTTTAAATGGAGCCAAAACTGACTTACATTAATGTGTCAAGTTAGGTACAATTAGTGTAAGACTATACCTTGGGTTTTATAATTCCTATTGTTATTGAAATAACTTAAGACTCCTCACACTCAAACTCCTAAGGATCCCAATCACCCTATATTAATTTTATATCTGTATCTGTAAAATTTCCGCTTATTAATAGGTTATATAACCTTATTAACAGGTTATTATCACAGTTATCCTAGGTTCAAAAAAATCTTGATTTTTGTTTAAATATTATCACCAATTAAAGACTAGTTATTCTGGTCTTTTTTTTTTTTTTTGGTCAAAGTTTTATTACAAATAAATATGCCTTCTATATTGCCTACGAATTAAAAAATGTTAAAGATCTCAAAAAGAGCCAGAAAAAATAAAATATAGCCAGGTGAGGAGGTGCACATCTGTAATCCCAGCTACTCAGGAGGCTTAGGCAATATGATTGCAAGTTCTAGGTCCGCCTTAGTAACTTCGTGAGACTTCCCTGTCTCTATATAAAAAAATAAACTGAGGAAGTGCCTAAGTGGTAATGCACCCCTGGTTTCAATCCCCAGGAAGAAGAAAGAAAGGAAGAAGGAAGGAAGGAAGGAAAGAAGGGAGGGAGGGAGAGAATTTGTAATCAGAATATCAGAGCAGAGTTAAAGTCTATCATTTACCAATTACTAGCTGTGACTAGGACAAAACTAAAAGCCTCAGTTATCTCATTTACAAAAAGAAGTCATGAAATCCTGATAAACATTTGGTATCATAATGTACTGTATTTGAGGATGTGTGCGTGTGCACAAGCGTGTGCGAACGAGGTGGGGGTTCAAATCCAGGGCCTCATACCTGGCAGATAAGCGCTCTATCACTGAGCTATGCCCCCCAAATTATAAATAAGCTATAATAATATGTATTGCAGTTACATGCTATTATTTATAATTCTCCCACTTTATAGATGTGGAAAATGAGGGAAGTAAACTAATCCTGGTAGCATTATTATAACATTATGTCTTATTTCAGAAATGTTTTTATCAAAAATACACAAATAAGACATTCAAAGTAAATTAGAAAGCAAAAATCAAAACAAGGAAAAGAATATGAAATAGAACCTGAAACAAGGCCAATAAAAAAAAAAAAAAATCACAAATTTGGCTCTAGGCCCCCAAGTAGCCAACCTTAAATAAATAAAAAGCCAGACTATTTTCATAGTTCATGGTATTTTTGAGATAAAACCAATCAACTATACAGGAAAAACACAAATATTCTTGATACTAAGACCAGAAAAAAGAGGGTCTCTTAAAAGATTGCTAATAAAAGTCAGGTGAAGTGGGACAGGCCTTAATCCCAGCAACTCGGGAGGCTAAAGCAGGACGATCCAAGTTTAAGTTCGGCCTCAGCAACTTAGTGAGACCCTGTCCCAAAATAAAAAAGAAAAAGAAATGGGGATGCAGTTCAATGGCAAAATAAAATGCCCCTGGATTCAACCCCACCTCTCCCCTCACACAAAAAGAGTGCTAATAAAGAAATGCAATGAAAGGGTTGGGGACATAGTTCTGAGAGTATTTGCCTAGCATATACAAGACCCTGGGTTCGAGCCCCAGTACTGCAAGAAAAAAAGAAATGCACCAAAATCTGGTACCATGGCACACATTTATAATCCCAGCATCTTGGGAAGCGGAGGCAGGAGGATCACGAGTCAAGTGAACCTGGGTTCAATCCCCAGTACAAGAGATAAATTCAATAAATTCAATCAACAATATTCTAACAGGAGGCACAACTGCATCATACCAAAACATCTGTCAGTAGAATTTTAAAAGGGACAAGTGTAAAATAACTCCATAATCATCTTCCTTACCTACCTACTTTCATTAGGAAGCAATTTTAGAGTATTTGGAGAAATAGGTATCTGCAATTCATTCTCAGAAAATACCATTTTACAGTCACTTTTTATTTTTTTTAAGTGGTACCAGGGATAGAACCCAAGGCTGTGCAAGTGCTCTACCAGAGAGCTACATTCCTAACCCTTCACAGGCACACTATTAATGATTCTGAATGGAAAGAATAGGGAATAGGACATTAGAATACGTATAAGATTCCTGGAATGTAAAATTAACTTGTGCTCACTAAATACAGACTTATATGTCCTCACAAGTTAGAGGCAGAAATGACATCCTTATACACGAGTGGAAGGATCTAGCAAGTATGGAAATTAGAAAAGAAAGGTTATCCCACCTCTACCTGGTTACACACACTAGGGGAATGGCTGACAGAGGCAAGAGCTTCTCTAAACAACAGATAAAAATGGAAGTCAAGTCCCCTAAATTCTAATTCATAAAATTTTAACCTGAAATATCTTAAAGGATGGTATAACCAGACATTTAATGATCCCCAATAGCCCAAAGAGCATCCAAGATTATTAGAACTTACATGTTCTAATTCTCAAACCAATCTTTATTCCTCAATACTATACAGTCTTTCCCATAGCCTCCCTAATATGTTTTTGAAGATATATGGTTGTCATTTTTTGAAATACAATCTAAGTACGGTCATATTTTATATATATTTAAAATAGTATTATAACAAATTTATTTATAAAATCCCACCATATGCACGTAGTTTAAAATAATGGAATTCCTCATTAAATGTTCATTAATAATCTCACAACTTCAAAGCTGGCAGATACACTACAAACCATGTTCACCTATTACAACATAGGCCACAACTTAGCCATCCCTGACAAAATTATTCTTTGTATTATGCAAGTTTTAATTTATAAAATTTTTAGGAACTCACCCTAACTTGTGATTAAATGCAACCAACTTACATAAACACTATAGAAAACACCAAAAAGTTTGTTAAACTAAAACATTTGCTATATAATAATTAGTTTCACTAAATTTTACCTCTATTAACCTAAATTTGTTTCTCTGACGTGTATTAGGACCTTAAACTTCTAAACTACTCTTCAAACCTGTTGGTTAAAAATTACTATTACCAAGTAAGATTAACTTAAGATACTAACGTCCTCTCTTCTTCTTCTTCTTTTTCTTCTTCTTTCCAGTTGCTCCATCACCATCTCCATCTCCATCTAAGAAAAAACAATTCCAAATACACATTCATTTAAACATCATAAGGACAGGGGTAAAGAAAACACAAGGAGACAGGTGTATATGAATGTGTACATATACACAATGCCTTTTAAATAGCATTTGATAAGGTATACTGCTAGCTTTTAGTACATTCATTTATGTAATCAAAAAACACTCGCAGATTTTACTTTGAATTACTTAAACACACATTGTTGAATAAAGCATCTTTAAGAATAAAAACTGTATTGACTTTCTTTTTTAAAAGCTAGGAAAAATAACTGTAAAAAAATTACATCAATAATAATGACCCTGTGACTTCATCTAAAATAACACTAATAACAATTCTCATGTGCTTTGCAGTTAAACACATGTATTTCATTATTACCTCATACAATGCTCAAAGCAACGCTGTGAGGTAACAAGAAATGTCTAAGGTACTTGCACATAACAACCCTACTGATAAACTGCATAACTAGATCAATAATTATGTCAATTGATTCCTAATCTAGTAGGATTATGTGGGGTATCATTATTTTTAATGCCTTTTCTAATACAGTTAGCAGAAAAAGAATTCTGCAGTTGGGCCAAACTTTATGCAAAACTCAGTGGGCATGGGCGGGGTTGTAACTCAGTGGTAGAGCACTTGCCTCACACATGTGAGGTCCTGGGTTCAATCCACAGCACCACATAAAAATAAAGATATTGTATCCATCTACAACAACAACAAAAAAAAACATTTTTAAAAAATCACTGGGCATATATATATATATACTCTTCCTGGATTCATGGTTCTGGGTCTCTATAGCGCCTGATGCCCAAAAATTGGTGGAAAACAGTTGTCAAAGAAACACCCAAAACAGCCATGAATCTGTTTGAGTCTTTATAATAACTATCTATGATGGAAACTTTGAGAAAAGTTAAGGATACAATTAAAGACAAGATGAAATAGTGACTCAGAACATTTTAAATAAATGTATAGACCTAATAGTCTGAACTTCTAAAAATGCTGTTCAATAAATTCCAGCAATTACTTTTGAAGTTTCCAAATCTACCCAGAAAAATCACACTGCTCTGAAACTGCAATGAACATGATGCTGTCTCAGATAAATATTAGTTGATGGTCTAATAGTATGCTCATCATCATTTAAGTGTTCTTTTGAAAGTTCCACCTAGTGGCTGTAGTAACATCAATAATTTTAGATAGTAAAACCCACACCTATAAATCATCAAATGTCTCAAATTTTTCTTCTTGAAGTGCACCCTTTTACTCCCAGATTAAAGAAGAGCCATGAAAGCAATTCTCTCACTATTCTATATACAATGTTATTTTAATTATCATATAAAGTTGCAATCATTGGCTTAAACTGATCTCTATTCATCTGTGTGCTCCTTAAGGATTATACATCTTAAAACTAAGCACAGTGACAAGAACATGGTGAATGAATGGCCCTTTAATTTATCCTGTTAATATTTATGAAAAATCAATGAAAATGCCAGTATTTGACAATTTTTTACTTACAAAATTGAAATTTCTTATATCCAATCTTTTATTGGGGGTACTGGGGGTTGAAGCCAGGAGTGTTTTACACTGAGCTACACCTCCACTACCCCCCCTTTCTTTTGAGAAAGAGTCTTACCAAGTTGCAAAGGCTAACCTTGAACTTATGATCCTCTTGCCTCAGCCTTCCAAACACAAGGCATGTGTCACCACACCTGGCTGTTACATACAATCTTATAAAATTAACAAGAACCCACTAGGTAGAAGAGTACAATGGAAACACAAACACTGCAGATTTACTCGTTATGAAAAAATATTCAAGTGTCTAGCATACTGCTACACACACTAGACTCAACCTAAAACAAACATTTTAAGATATGAAGCCAATTTTAAACATGCTAAAAATTTTTCCAGCTGTGTGCCTTTGGTGAATTATTTAGCCTCCCTCTACAATGGTTTCTTCATCTTAAAAATGGGATAAATAAAATATCCTTATTTGATACTTTATCATCCTTCTGAAACTAACAGCCTTATTCAATGTCCAATGTCTGATTCAGTATAGAGTAACAGCCACCGCTTATGGAACTCTTTGTGCCAGAATGGCAGCAGAGTCAAGATCTGAATAGAAAGCTATATGTAGTTATAGTTCCAACCATTATACCATATTGAAATTTATGTTTTTATATGTCTGTCTTTCATAGCATCCCAAAATATTTCTATTAGGTAAAGATAGTTCATATTTATTTCTTTATTAAAACTATGCCCAAATCAACTGATACCCGGCGAACTGACAATTAGACATTCACACAGGAAAGGAAAAAAAACCTTCCATTTTTACCTTGCTCAATAGAAAAATTCTGAAAGGCCAGATGTGGTGGCACACACCTATAATTCCAGTGACTCAGGAGGCTGAGGCAGGAGAATTGCCATTTCAAATCCAGCCTCAGAAACTTAGAAAGGTCCTAAGCACCTAGTGAGACCCTGTCTTAAAAATAAAAAATTTAAAGGGATGGGGATGTGACTCAGTGATAGAACACTTCTGGGGGTTCAATCCCCAGCACACATGCACATGCACACACATGCATACACATGCATGCATACACACACACACACACACACACAATCAAAAAGGACAACAGACCTAAATGTAGCAGGTAAAAATATATAACATTCTTGAAAAGAAAATCTTCATGACCTTAGAAAATGACCATGCATAAATTAAAAGTGGATAAACTGGAATTCATCAAAATTAAAATTGTGTTACGAACAATACCATCAATAAAATGAAAAGACATTCCACAGCATGGGAGAAAATATTTGTAAAACATGAATCCAGTAACGTGCCTCTAGAATACACAAAGAACTATTATTACAACTCAATAAGATGACAAATAACCCAATAAAACATACACAAAAGATCTGAACACTTATAAAAAAAGATATATGAAGCCCAGTATGGTGGCACACACCTGTAATCCCAGTGACACAGAAGGCTGAGACAGGAGGATCGCAAATTCAAAGCCAGCCTCAGCCTCGGTAAGGCACTAAGGAACTCAGTGAGACCCTATCTCTAAATAAAATACAAAATAGGGCTGGGGATATGGATCAGTGGTTGAGAGCCCCTGAGTTCAATCCCCAGTAGCCCTCCACACCAAAAAAAAGAAAAAGATATATGAAGCCTGGATTACAGACTAGTTGACACCTGTACTCCAGTGACTAGGGAATCTGAGACAGGAGGATCACCAAGTTCAAGGCCAGACTCAGCAATTTAGTGTGGCCTTAAGCAACTTAGTGAGACCCCATCTCAAAACAAACAATTAAAAGGGCTGAGGATGTAGCTTAGTGGTAAAGTGTCCCTGGGTTCAATTCCCAGTATCACAAAATAAATAAATAAACAAACAAATAAATAAAAAGATATTAATATGAAAGACAAATAAAAACATGAAACCATAATGACGTACTACCAATCACACCTATCAGAAAGGCTGTAATTTAAAAACTGACAATAGTTAAGTGCTTATGAGAATACGAACCTGGAACTCTCAATCATTGCTGAGAGGAATGCAAAATGGTACAGCCACTTTGGTAAAGTTTGACAGTTTCAGAAACCTCATTTGTAGGTATTTACCGGAGAAATGAAAACATGTTTACACAAGGGCCTTTTTGCAACTGTTCATAACCTTATTCATAACAGATAAAAGCTGGAAACCCAAATATCCTATAAATGATAAATGGATAAATGAATATGGAATACTATTCAGCAATAAAAAACAATGTACTAATTCCTAAAAATGAGTGCAACATCTAAATAACTGTCAAAACTATTATTAAGTGAAACAATCCAACAAGCTGCATACTGAATAATTACATTTATATGATAATCTAGGAAAGGCAAAAACTACAAGGACAGAAAAACATTAGAGGTGGCCAAGGAGCAACAGAACTTGATACAAAGGGACAAAGGAAATTTTTTGGTGGAGATATTTTTGTGGAAATGGTCTGTACCTTTGTTTTTGGCAATGGTACACAATTCAATATCAAAACTCCCCAAAGTGTACACTTACAAGGGGAAAACACTATTTTAGGCAAATTAATTAGCCTGACTTAAATTTACTGAATGATTTACCTCTGGCATGTTGCCAGATGCCTATAGGATCAACTATTACATTGATACCAACAATCTCATGTTCAACATACCTAAAATTAAATTCAATATCTTCTTCTTTGCCTACAAAGTCCCTCCCTTAAATCTAACCAGCTCTCTGCTGACTTCATATTACAGGCAAGAGCATTAATGTTCTGTCACATCAACAGTCTCCATTACTGTTATTGGATACTTCCTCTCCATTTCTATTTGACTATTTGTTTAAATCTTCCATCACCACATGCCTGGCCTTCTGCTAAGTGGCCTTAAAAATGATCTACTTGCTTTTAACATATACGTACTCTCCTGTAAATAATCATGCACAAATATAAAGTCTAATTATTTTGTCATAACATGCTTAAAAATGCTCAAAGGCTCCCTCATTGAATCCTCTTTTATAGCCAGTTTTCGCTGTTTATTATACTCTGAAAACTTTCTCAGCATTATCCCTTCTCAAATGATCTCTTCTACTTGGTTTTAATCAAGTCTTAGTCCCTCCAATGAGTATTCTTTTAGCATTCAGCTTACAATTCCAGCTCCAAATTTCATTGAATTGTAGTGTATATACCAGAATATCTTTTCACTTTGTATATCTTTTCACTTGGTATTTCCAATACACTAACAGTTTTCTTCTAGGAGAAAAATTCTAAAATATAGCTTTCCGTCACTCAAAGAGCACTCATAACAGATGAGTAGTACTTAATTGATCCTTATTATCAAAACAAATTAGGAAAATAATCAGCTCAAATTGGTGAAAACTGTCAATATTTCTAAAATTGTCTGTAACACACTGAAAGTTTCTAATTTATCACATAAAACATTTTCCATGTCAAGAAATTCAGTAAACTTTGTAAAAGTAAAAATGGAACAAAGCAAACATCAAAATTAGCACTATGATATTCTTTACATAGTGGATCTATAACAACCTATTATATTACCTCGAATTTACAAACTCCTTTCTGGTTCAAAGTTCAAAATATGTTCATAATCTGAAGCATAAGCCAAAGTAGAATGGAGAAGATGTTTGCTTAAGGAAAAGGAAAAGCTAATGATTTCTTTCAATCTAGGCACCTTTTTTCCACTTATGTTTACTATAGCTTTTTTAAAAAAATGCTGCTGTGACTTGAACCCAAGCCCTGGGGCACACTAAACAAACATTGTACCACAAAGCTACACCCACAGACCTTTGTTAATTTTTCTCTTTTTTTCTTTTAATTTTGAGACAACATTGCTAAATTGCCTAGGCTGGCCTCAAACTTGCAATTCTCTTGCCTGAGGTTCCTGAGTAACTGGCATTACAGGTGTGCACCACCACACTACACCTGGTGTGACTTAAGCTTCCTGAAGGCAAAGAACATATCTTTCTAAAAAAAAAAAAAAAAAAAAAAAAACTACTCTAGATTACCCAAACAAAATAATTTGGTACAGCCTCCACTGGCTAAAAGGTATTAGCCCCAGGCTGACAGTGCTGATAGTAAATAAATAAAAATTCAAAAAATAGGAAATCCCTATTTCCTCCTGTACCAAAACAGGCTATAGAATAATAATAGACTTCTGACTTAATCTTCTCTCCCTCCTGTCTTACAGTTACATCAAATACTAGCATTCTAGTAGCTGTCTTAAAAGAAATTTTATTTTTTTTAAATATTTATTTTTTAGTTTTAGGTGTACACAATATCTTTATTTTACATTTATGTGGTGCTGAGGATTGAACCTAGTGCCTCATGCATGCTAGGCAAGCACTCTACCACTAAGCCACAACCCCAGCCCCAAAAGAAATTTTATAACATTCAAATACCCATAAAGAACTAGGATCCGGGAATTCAAAAGAGTTTAGAAGCACTCCAATATGCTCCTTTAAGAATGAAGAGAGGCAGCACTGGTATATAGAATAAAAGGCATGAAGATAAGGTGCTAAGTTTCAAATTCTGGCTCTGTTATATATACTAGCTGTGTCATGAGGCAAATCATATAACTACCACTTCTCTGTAAAATGGTAGCACCTACTTTGCTCGATTTGTGAGGTTAAAGTAAGTGAAAGTATTCCAGCATAATGTCTAGAATATAGTAGTTGTTAAATAAATATCAAATAAACAGCCTCTCAATTTTATCGTATTAATACCCTCTACCTGGCCTTCTGCCAAGTACATTTTTTAAAAAAGCTTTTTTTATTGTAAATGGACACAATGCCTTTATTTTTTTTTATTTTTATGTGATGTTGAGAATCGAAACCAGTGACTCACATGTGCAAGGCGAGTGATCCACCAATGAGCTGAAACCCAGCCCCTCAAGTATATTTTTGAAAACTAAGATCTGTGCTACCTGAGCAGCTAGTCAACATACACAACTTTTTAAGGAGTTACCAATAAATGCCTCTTCCTTTATCTGCAACATTAACTGAAGCTTTGGCAAGTGAAATGTCAGATAACTTCACATTTTCTATCTTATAATCACAAAGATCAAATTAACCATTTACCTTCATCATCATCATCTCTTTCTTTCTCTTCCAATGCTTGTTTTTCCAACTGTCTTGCTACCTCATCCACTGAGGTTCCTGATTCTTTATCAGGTTCCTGTTGCCCTGCTGATCAAATAAAATAGCATGAACCAAATGTAATAAGGATACTTTCCCACTAGAATATGTTCTAATGATCCTGGACAGCTTGCAAGTGCTTTTTGATAAGTGCTCAGAAACAAAAACCAGAAACATTATTTTGAATATAATTTGTTAAATGGCAGGAAAAAAAAATCTTCCATACCTAAGTAGTACCATCCATTCATTAATTCATTCAACAAAATATCCACTACACATACTAGCAGTAAAGATAAATAAGAATACCTTCAAGGTCCCTATCCTTATTGTACTTTAACTTTTAAAAGTATTCAACACACTCATCAAATTCTTTAATTACTAGCAAGTACCTATCTAGTAATTAAGTATCTATTACAGGCAACAGTGCTGAAGGCCTTAAGAAGAATTCAGACAGAACACCCCTAACTCTGAAGAAAGCAGCTGTCATAATGAAACTGGGTTTGAAAATCAATCAATCAAAATAAACAAAAAAGGATAGTCCATTGCGAAAATACAAATTTTTGAACATCTAAGCCCAAGATGAAGCCCATGCTCTGCAAGTAATTACAATCTAGCTGTATAAGTAATACATTGAGAAAGAGTAAAACCAGGTAGCACTTAATAAAGTGACATTCTGATTACTGAAAAGGATTTATATTAAGAGATACAACTGTTAAAAATATATTAGGATTATTCTGCTGAATACCTTCAAGGACAAACTGAGGAGTTTGGATTTCATCTGAAAGCCAAAACAGCCACCAGAGTATGTCCTAGGATTAAATTTTGCTCTGGAAGAGACCCAGCAAATCTACAACTCTCCCTCTTCCCATATAATCAAAATTTCAGAAAGACGTCGATTCATCCTGTGCACCCTTGTTTTCACTCTGACCTCTCCGTTTCTGTTTCGTTGTATCTCTGATTTTCATTAAAAACAGCTAAAAACAGTTTTTTTGCTAAAATGAAGTTGGTGAACAAAAATGGTGACTTCTCAAAACACTTGAGTTCCTAGCTAATAAAACGATCCAACTGTGTACTTTCAGTTGTTTTCCTTGCTTCACCAGTAGATTTGGAGGTTACAGCTTGAGACGTTCCATTCAGAGCCAATGAAGATCCCTTCTGCATTTGCCTGAAAGTGGCATCATAATTCGGGCCTAAAGGCCCTAATGCTGGACGATGCTGTGGAATAAGGCAGGTGAAAATTCGCACCACCACAACCAGAAATTCTCGCTGACACGAGTGTGTGGGCATACAGACATATATACACAACCCAAATGCGCAACCTGCAACAACAACCCCGATGTAAACCCGGATGGTGGGGGGCCATCAGGTCGGGCAATACTCTTGCCCACTGACATCCATACGTCTCCGGTAGTTCCAGCAAAGAGGCAGCATGGAGATTTTTGAGGAGGGCCCCAAACCACGCGGAATTTGGTAAAGCCGTGTTGTGTGGCTGGTTTCATGTCCGCGCCATGGTCTGCGTGGGAGCTGAGCCCCGGTTAAAAAAAAAAAAAAAAATGGGGGTGGGGGGGCCGGCCCCGCGATCCCAGGGCTACCGCATGAGAAGCTGAGGCATTCTTCTACCTCATCTCTGCCCCACAAAGCGGGAGAAGCCGCCTCTCCCCAGCCTGGGAATCTGGAGCCCGGCCTTGCCCCTCTCTCAGGCCTGGGAATCAATCCAGTCCAGGGCTCCGGGTCCCCGGTCCCTGCCACCCCCGCCGAGCCTAAGTCAAGTCGTTCGGCCATTCCTGGCAGGGACTGGGAAAACAAGACTCCCCTTACCTGCGGTAGCCCCTTTACTCTTCTTCTTCTTTCGTCTTTTTTTCTTGGCTGCTTCTTCCGCCGTAGAGGCAGCTCCCTCCTCCCTGTCGTCTGGATCCAAGTCGCCATTCAGGTGGCTCCCGGAGGCCGCTGCCTCCTCCACGCCCGCCATGTTGCTCGAGAGAGCGCGAGGGAGCGAGACAGAGCGGCGAGGGCCCGCTCCTTCTTCACCCACCTACACCAGCGACGCCGGAAGCTGCTCTCGTTGGTAGGGCCGCGGGGAATGCTGGGACGGCGGAGGACTGGACTGCGGCGTCGGGCTCCCTGCGGCCCGCGTGCGGTCTTCTGTGCCTATCTGGTGTCGGCTAGGGGCTGACTGACACCTGACTGGTCCGAAGCCTCGGGCATTCCCGGTACAAATCTGCCCGCGTACCGTCAGCTTGAAGGGGGACCAGTGTGAGCTGGAGAAGTCCGTGCCTGCTGTGTAGAGAGGGCGACCTGCAGGAGGAGGGGCGTGTTGGCTGGAACCGAAAATTTTAATAGTCTTGATTTATAAATCTTAAGGGAAGCAGCGAGCATGGCTTAAAAAAAAAATGCGTTTGATTGAACACATCCCTTTTTGTGTGTGTGACTCAAGGACTGCGTCGTTAGTCACAGCTCTCTAGGCACGTCATGTTGGAATCTGGAATTCCGTGTTTCGTGTACTGTAAACCTTGGATGATTCAAGATGGGAGCCCCTCACGCTTTTCTTATTTTCCAGTCCATGACAAGAATTGCAGGTTCTGACAGACGAGGATACACAGCCCTTCCCATTGATGCATACGCCGCTGTCTTTATTTCTAGTCCCCCTTCTTTTTGGTCTTAAGACTATTAGCCAGAATGCAATTGAATTTTGCCTATTCTTTCTCTAATCTTATTATGAGAGCCTTGCAGTTTGAGATTTAGTATGTGGCCTTAGTAGATTGTGATTGGCTGCCTGAGCCAATTCCTCAATTTCTACCAAATATGGGTCTTTGTTCACCGACAGAATTTAGGGGTTTTAATCAGTTTTAACCGATTATGTTTCCATGTTCCATACATATATAGGACACACATAGAAGTTTACAAAAACTTAAATTGAGCAACAAAGTTAAAGGTATGGGGGATGTGTGTGTATGTGTGTGTATACATATGTGTGCATATGTATACTTATCCTATATGGGTGTGTCATGGAAAATGATATAAAGGTATATATGTCATATGTGTTTGAGTATCTCCATATATATAGGACCCAAGAACATATAGGGACCAAGCTTCGTTGGCATCAAAATGTCTGTAAGGGCCTTCTTGCTAGTAGTTTTATATTAAACCTTACACAGGCTCTGATCATAGCCCCTGAAGTGCAATATCAGATGGGTAGGGTGTAGCTCAGTGGTAGAGTGCATGCTTAGAATGCTGTAGGCTCTGGGTTCAATCCCCAGCACCAAAAATAAAAAATAAAAATAAAGCATTATCATGTCTTAAAAGTTCAACACCTAGCCAATTCTACTAAAAACTATTATACCTTTACAAATATTTATTTTTCAACTGAAATATATCCCTACTTACATTTTAAATTCCTTCCTATGGTTGATATATATAAAAGTGACAATAGAAAACTATGAACCAAACACAGTATCAAAAAAGTAGACTTATCAACCAGTTACGAGGAAACTGGTTTGTAATAATATTGCAAGTCCCACAGAACATCTTAGTATTAAAAAAAAAAAACAAAAAAAACCTGTAATCCTGGTATTGGTGTGGAGGATTATCCTGCAGAATGAATCTAATGTGTCAGTATATGATTTCATAGCTTAAATATTTATTTATGCTTTTGAACAGATGAAAATTAGTTTGTAGTGTAACCATAAGAAAATAGACACACAGCATATTGTTCATTGGTACTTTAAGTTACTTGGTTTTGTAATATCACCAATAAAAGGTTTTGGCAATGTTGTTTAAAAAAAAGTAGATGTAACCTCCATTTACCCACAATCCTTTAAAATGCCTAGTATGATCTGACCCTTACCTATATCTCTAGACTCTCCATTCCCTTTCTTAGCTACAGTTCACAAAGTTCTGTCTGACCTTGGAGCATTTCACACATGCTGTTTCTTCCAGCTGGGCTGTTCTTTGCCTGGCTGATACCTTCACTCATTCAATCTGGGCATGGTGACACAGGCCCACCATAATCCCACCAGCTCGAGAGGCTGAGGCAGAAGGATCACTATTCAAACCAAGCCTCAACAATTTAGCGAGGCCCTAAGCAATTCAGTGAGACCCTGTCTCTAAATAAAATATTTAAAAGGACTGGGAATGTGGCTCAGTGTTAAAGCACCCCTGGGTTCAATCTCTGATACCAATAACAGCAAACTCGTACATGTATGAAAATCAATTTCAGTTCATGATTATCCCGTTTTCCCTTCCCCTTTTTCCTTTAGTCTTCCCCTTCCCTTCTCCTTCTGTACTCTACTAGAATTCCGTTCTCTCGTCTATTAATTTGTATTTAATTGATTCTTTATGTAATCTTATCCATCCCTCCCCCTTTTCTCATTGTACTCTAGCTTCTGCATATGAGAGAGAACATTCGACCTTTGAGTTTCTGAGTTTCGCAAATTTCACATAGCAAGATTTTCTCCATTTCCATCTATTTACCAGAAAATGCCATAGTTTCATTCTCTTTAATGGATATCACTCATTCTTTAATCCATCCATTTAATGTCTAATATGTGCCTGGATCTGAAAATACAGAGAGACAAAAACAGAATTCTTGTCATCAGGAAGCCAACTAAGAAAAATAGATATTAACCAACTGATTATGCTAATAATGAGATATTTGCAACTAGTGATATTACAGCACATTAATAAGGGGATTTGCCTAGATAGAATTGTCCAGTAAAGCTTCCCTACGTAGCAATTAGGCTGAGATCTGAAGGATAAGTAGACAAGGAAGAGAAAGGCTTAAAGAAGACATTCCTGGGAAAGGGAAAGGGAGGAGAGCTTCATTGCATTTTTAAAAGAACACATGGATTCTAATATTAGAGTGTCATTTAACTATTACTTTGTGTCTCTGCATGGTTCACATCAACTTTTTTGAACTTGAGACTGGAAAGGTAAGTACAGGCTTTGGAGGAAAGAAAATGGTAAGAGGAGTGCTTACATGTCCTTTCAAATGATACTTAGGGCTTTGACCTATGCCTAAGAGCAAAGGAAATCCCTTAAATAATTTTAATGGATGAGGTGGCTGTTAACCTGCTAATATTTGCAGTAAGCATAATCAGATATGGAAAAGATCATCAAGGCTGCAGTGAGATTTGAGTGTAGTCAGGCAAGAGATGATAGAGGCTAGGGCCAGAGTGATGGTGGATATGATGAGAAATGAATATATTTAATAACACTTGGGAGATTAAAAGGGGCAGAACTTGGTGAATAATTGTATAAGGGGGTTGAAGAACAGGGAAATATCTTGGAGGCCACTTAGGTTTGTGAAGGTAAAACTGAATGAATGGTAATATCAATCATAAAGACTTCAATCTTAAGACTTCATTTAATCTCAATTACCTTTCCTGTCTTTAAATATAGCTACATTGGAGGTTAGGGATGGAATAGAAGAATTTGGGGAGGGAGACACAATTCAGTCTAGAACATGAACATTGTCAAATGTCTTTTGGGAGGGAGGGAATTGACCCCAGTTGAGAACTACTGGCATAAAGAATGTGATATATTTAGGACTAAGTACTCGCTGAGGAATAAACCAAGTTTCCAGATTGTAAAGGGTCCTAAATAATATGACTTTTATTATAAGGCTTATAGGTGATACATAGCAAAGAGCACTTAAATTTTGATATTGGAAAAAAATCTCAAATTCCTAATAAAAGATCACAAGAAGACATCTATAGCATTTCAACATGATGAATACTATATAGCCATTAAAAACCAGTAAAATGAGATGCCTGTAAAGTATGTGGATAAATTAACATATTTACATAATACAATTGTCAAGATGGACAGCAATATAGTCATTTTGCTCTATAAACGATTGCTCTGCTAGCATTCTAGATTCTAGACCTATGGTTCCCATCCTATTGGATCCTGTATTCTACTCTGAGAGTATGGTACTTTCTACCTTTTAAGTAAACAGTCTTTTTATATTATCATTATGAAATGACAATGAGAGTAGATAACATTAGTTTCTGTGCCCTGGCAAAAAAAAAAAAAAATTACGTCAGTTCTGAAACCATTTTCAAACTTTTCTCAACAGTGACATCCCAAAGGCTAATAATGTTCTCTATTCTGAAGAAAAAATTGAAAATGGGAGAGCTTGGTGTGTGGGAAAACTGCCAAGTTATGCTGATAACAATATTGATGAGACTTTCCCAAAACTGTGATTGGGAGCTTAGAGAGAAGAGTTTGCACGGCAGAATTAAGAGAACTTTATGGTCCACTGAACTTGGAGGGGGAGAGGTTGAAGATGACACCCAGGTTTTTGGCTCTGGTTCCTGGGTGGAGAGTGGTACCACTCCCTGAGATAGAGAATGAAGGAGGAGAAGGACTTTAGGAGGAGGTGGAATGAAAGATAAGTTTTGATCATTCTAGGTTTGAGATGCCTGCAGGGCATCCAGGCAAAGATAGGAGCCGTCAGTTAGAAATATGGATCTAGAGATACAGATGTTGAGGTCACTGGGGCCTAGGTGTGGCAGAAGACTATGAAGGAGGTAATTCAGGGAGAAGAAAAAAGGACCAAAAAACAAAACACAACTCAGAAGAGGGTTTTGTTTGTGGGGAGGGTGGGAACTTCTGTTAAGAAGACTGTAGAGGAATGGAAAGACAAGAAGAAGAAATGTTTTCATAGTCAGGTGCAGTAGCACATGCTTGTAATCCCGGTGACTCAGGAGGCTGAGAGGAGGATCACAAGTTCAAGGCTGGTCTCAGCAACTTAGCAAGGTCCTAAGCAATTTGGTGTAAACCCTGTCTCAAAACGAAAAAATAAAAAGAGCTGAGGATTTAACTCAGTGGTAGAGTGCCCCTATATCCTGTCCCTAGAACCAAAAGAAAAGGAAGGAAGGAAGGAAGGGAGGGAGGAAGGGAGGGAGGGAGGGAGGGAGGGAGGGAGGGAGGAAGGAAGGGAGGGAGAAAGAAAGAAAATGTTTAATTGCTATAGAAAAAAAGAAAATGTTTAACTGCTATAGAAAAATTAAATAGTACAAACTCTCAAAAGATACTATTGACTTTGGTCATTAGGAAGCCACACTGGTGACTTTGCAAGAGCAATTTTGTCAGGAGATAACCCAAAAAAGATACTCGAAAGAGATTGGTATGCTTGGAGGATCAAAAGATCCTTTGTCTCCAACTTGTTTCATCAGTGACTTGTAATAATCCTCTGTATTGTTCCGCAGAGGACACTTCTTAAAACTAAATGTAGCTCCCTCATGCTTTGTAATTTCCCCCATCTTAATCGTGTCCATTGATATCTCAAACTACCTTTTATCTTACAATATGTCATTATCTCCCTCTTGCAACTGGAGTATAATTCATTGCTAACTAGTAGAACATCTTTCCTTTTCCCCATACTCTCTGGGTATTGATAATTTCCATGGATTGAGGCTGAACTTTAGGAAAAATATATATGATTTGAAGCAATGCTCCTGGGACCAAGATATCAGGAGACTCATTACTTACATAGAATTTGTAAGTACTTATTGGATAGAGCTTTGTAGGTTTCAATGTTAAAAGCTCACTAAAGACAGATCAGAACTATGTGAAATCCTATTCACTAATGTCTACAAACAGTTCCTTCTTTTATTTTGCCAGTTTGATATTGTACATGGTTGAACATGGAAATCCTCCTGCAGATCTTTCATGTCCATGTTTTTTGGCTTTCCTTCCAGATCTGGAGATCTTTGCTTGCTAGTGCATATTTTAAGATGATGTGGTAGAGAAACTGACTGAACTCCATGTTTGTGGACAGGACTTTGTCATAAATAGGCCTCATACAGAATTCACTTTTAGTTTTTTTCACTTTTAGTTTTTCTTTTGTTAATATAACCCTCCTTTGGTTCAGGTGTCTAGCCTTCTTTATTTAGCCCAGTGAATTTATCCTTGATGCAAGGGTAAATCCTGAAAAGAACCCCCATCTCCCTAGGGGTGGTTTGTTTTGACACTGGCATGTGTTACAATTTTGGTCAATGAAGAATGAATGAGAACTTCTGGAAAAGGTTTCCTAACCCTTAAAAAAAGAAAAGACAAAACAAAGTGTAGCTCTGTCGGATGTGGTGATGCATCCCTGTAATCCCAGAGACACTGGAAGCTAAGGCAAGAAGACTGCAAATTCAAGACCAGCTGGGCAACTTAACAAGACCCTGTCTCAAAATAAAAAAGGGCTTCAGACATAGTTCAGTGACAAAGCACTCCTGGGTTGAATCCCTAGTACAACCACATACCAAAATAAAATAAAAAAAAGAACGAAAGGAAGAAAGAAAGAAAAGGAAGGAAAGAAGGAAGGAAGGAATAAAAAGAAAATATAGTCCCTTTACTTTATTTTCTTGATATTTTCAAGTGTGAAAATGATCCCTATAAAATAAGAACAGAGAACAGCGAGATGGAGTGATATTGGGCCCTTGATGATGTTATTCAACCACTGAATTGGACAATCCTAGAGTCACTCTACCTCCAAACATGTATGATATCACTTCTCTGTATTGTTAGAAATGGAGATTTCTGATATCTGAAATCTGACAATTACAAACTCTAGAATATAGAAGAGTTGGTGCTCAGATGTCAGTTTCCTTTCTGGCTTTGATAGTGCTTCCAGATCATTTGTTCTGCTTCTTTAGAAGAGAACCTTCTGCCCAGGTGTGGTGGTGCAAGCCTAAAATTGTTAGTTTTTGGTTGGTTGGTTTGGGGGTTTTTGTTTTGTTTTGTTTTGTTTTTTCCTGGCAAATGATGAAGCGCCTGAATCCTAGGCATTATCTCTTATAAGAGTAGACTTGTTGACATAATTCTCAACATAGACTTTAAATTAATCCTTTTGTTTTAAGCCTCATGTCCTACTCTCTTGCATATTTATTGTTTACAAGTCCTTAGGTTTTTTTGGTTTTGCTTTGCTTTTGTAGTGAGAACTGAAGCAAAGGATTGAGCTACATCCACAAGTCTTTCATTTTTTAAAAAAAATGTATTTATTTATTGGTATGTGGTGCTGAGAATCGAACCCAGTGCCTCACACATGCTAGGCAAGTGCTCTACCACTGACCCACAATCTCAGCCCCACAGCGTTTCATTTTTATTTTGAGAGAGGGTATTACTAAGTTACCCAGGTTGGTCTCAAACTGGCTATCCTGCCTCAGCCTCCGGAGTTGCTGGGATTCCAGGCATGTCATTGAACCTGATTTCCCCAAAGTTTTACAGGGCTAATAGGGACCCTTTTCAACAGAAGCTTATTCTATTGAACTCTGAGTTTTGCCTCTTTTTTCTTGTGTCATAAATCTTCCCTCCATTACTGAACTTCAGTCAGAAAAACTTTCATATTTGGTGTTCCTTGAAATCCTGCTTCTATTCATGTGTTGTTGTGAATTGATTGTTTTAAATTATTTTACAACTATCATTTTAATAAGGTTCTGGGAACAACAAGAAATTTGCATGTGCTTGGTTGACTCTCTTGGTTCAGAAATTCCAAACTTGCTTTTCCATCTAAGGATGATTGAGAATAAAAGCCTTGCATGGAATTAACTGGTCTTGAAATTCTGAATGGAACTCTGGTATACAGTGATTCCAAGGTGAGAACCAATAGATTTCTAATATTCCTTGGGTATGAAAACTTACAAAAGCTGGTGAGACAGAAGGTAGGTACTTTTTGAGGTGCTCGGATATTTCTGAGAACCTGATCTTTGGCAGTTGATGTCACTAGGTTGATAGATACAGAAGCTGGAACTGTCTGTATAATTTTTATTTTATTTTATATATATAGACATATATCTATATAATTTTATATAGAGATATGTATATATGTCTATATAATCTATTTATATATAATTTACCTACCATAAAATTCACATTACAAAATGCACAATTCTATGAGTTTCAGTAATTACATATCATACAATTGTCATCCCTATCTAATTATAGAACATTTTCAGTACCCCAAAAAGAAACCCCATACTGATTAGCAGTCACTCTTCATTTCTCTTTACCCCAACCTCTGGACTCATTTACTTTGTCTCTATCACTTACCTATTTTGAATGCTTCATATAAATGAAATCATGAAATATACAGCCTTTGGTGTCTGCTTTCTTTCACTTAGCAAAATGTTTTCAAAGTTCGTCCATGTCATAGCATATAACAATAATTCTTTCCACTTTAGGTCTGAATATTATTCTATTGTATACATATACCATATTTTACTTATCCAGTCATCAGAGGATGGGTGTCTACATCTTGGCTATTGTAAATAATGCCACTATGCCTGGTGGGAGGCCAAGGCAGGAGGATCACAAGTTCAAGGCCAGACTGGATAACTTAGTGAGACCCTGACTCAAATTTTAAAAAGAGGCTGGGGGTATAGCTCAGTGATAGAAAACATTTGCCTACTATGCACAAGGCCCTGGGTTCAACCCCAGTGCTGCAAACAAACAAACAAACATGCTGCCTGTGAACATTTCTTTGCAATTTTAGTGTGGGCATATTTTCATTTCTCTTGGTTATCTACATAGAAGTACCGTTGCTGAACATCTTAGTCCATTTGGACTGCTACAACAATACACCTTCCACTGACTGGTTTATAAATAACAGAAATTTTTTGTTCACAGTTCTGGAGAATGAAATGTCTCAAAAAATTTTTTAAAAAGGGCTAGGGATGTAGCTCAATGATAGAGAACCCCTGGGTTCAATTCCCAGTACTATTAAATTAAGAAATTAATTAGAAAACTGAGCATATACTTCAGTGTAACAGTGCCTGCCTAGCATGCAGAGAGCCCGGTATGTTCAATCCCCAGTACTGAGAGAAGGAGAGAAACTAAAAATGAAAAAGGAGTCCAGGGCATTCTCAATGCTTGTTTTTTTTTTTTTTTTTTTTTTTTTTTTTTTTTTTTTAATGAGTGAGAGAGAGAGAGAGAGAGAGAGAGAGAGAGAAAGAATTTTTTAATATTTATTTTTTAGATTTTAGCGGACACAACAACTTTGTTTGTATGTGGTGCTGAGGATCGAACCTGGGACGCACGCATGCCAGGCGAGCACGCTAGTGCTTGAGCCACATCTCCAGCCCAATGCTTGTGTTTTTTGACAGTTCCTAATTATTTCTCCTCCTCCTCCTCCTCCTCCTCCTCCTCCTTCTCCTCCTCCTCTTTTTCTTCCTTCTTACCCCACTACCTTCCTAATTTCCTCAGGGACTGCTCCCTAGGTTTCAAGATGATAATGACATCAGTTTAAACACTGTAAATTTATTTAAGCTATCTCCCCCCCCCCCCCCCCCCCCCGTCTCTCCAAAGAAAATTACATTCTATTCTGCCACAATGTGTGTTTATACAATGCAAATGAGCTAATGATTACTAAATAAGGGCATGATGTCAGTGTGATGTGGAAGCCGGCATACTCCACTGTCCTAATGAAATGGAGGGCACAGTTAAGAGAGTAGAAACATAACTTTAGCAGAAAAGGAAGAAGATTTCAGCTCAGCTACTGCACAGGCAGGAACTCTTTCAACTCTTAAAAAAAAAAAAAAAAATTGAAACCCACTTCCACAACTCTTCAATTCTGGCAGGCTTCACTTCCTTCCATCCCCAACTGATGTTGATTTCACTGGCAGGCAGCTCCACGCCCATCACCATTATCTCAGCACCAGTAAGTTTGCATTTCTATTCTGTTGTTTAATGTCCCCTGAAGCAGTGTCCACAACTGCCTGCTTGGTCTATGTTTCTCCCAGAGTGCCAATTACAATTTTTCTTTTGTATTCTTATTATAGAGTGGCATAGCTTTAAATGGTCTTTCCTAACAGGTTTCCCACCCGCCCCCCGCGGTATATTCTATTATTTTTAGTGCACAGTTTTGTAGGATATGAGATATTTCATGAATGCATATATCATGTTATAGCATTAATGCCTGAATTTACATTCTAACCAGGGATTTTGGAGGCACATATTTGCTCAAAGTAGAGTCTTCACTCACAGTGGCAGGACAGTGAGAGATGTTCAGATAAGCAGAAGCTTCCCCCCACCCCCAGGTTTTTTTTTTTTTTTAGTTGTAGATGGACACAATATCTTCATTTTATTTATTTATCTTTTATGTGATGCTGATAATTAAACCCAGTGCCTTGCTAGGTAAGCTCTCTACCACTGAGCCACAAACCCAGCCCAAGCAGAAGCTTTCAATGTCTCTCAAATCTCATTTTAAAAACATTTTCCTGTTCTCTTTAAGAAAGGGATAGCTCTGTCTGAGCCTTGGAAAGTTTTCTTTATTATTATTTTCATTGATAATAATGATACTGATAATAGCTAATGATCTTCAGTCCACCATACATCCTATTCATTGAATACTGTTGCTCCTTCTGCTTAATTGCCCATTACATTCATGGCAAATCCATGAAACCATTTAATTTTGGTTTAGCTAGCCCCAGATTTCCCTCCCAGTTAAAAGTTGAGTGGTTTTCACAACTTGCTTAGTAAAATGTACATCCCCCACCCCGGGTTAAAACATCACAGACTTCAACATTCACCAGAATCCCCCTGAGAGGGCTTATCTAAAATAGATCCCAGGGCCAGGCACAGTACCACATGCCTATAATCCCAGCTGCTGGGGAGGCTGAGGCAGTGGATTGTAAATTCAAGAACAGCCTCAGCAACTCAGTGAGACTCTGTCTCAAATAAAAAGATAAAGAAGGGCTTTGGGTTATAGCTCAGTGGTAAAATGTCCCTGAATTCCATCCCCAGTATGGGGCGGGTGGGGGGGGGAAGTTTCCTGGATTCCACTGCCAGAGGTTCTGATGCCTTCTGTCTGGGTAAGACCTGAGGATTTGCATCTCTAACAAGGTCTTAGATAATGCTGATGTTGCTGATCTAGGAACCACACTTTGAGTGTCACTGCTTCAATAAACCTGCCATCAACGGTATCACCCATCCTCACAGGTACTAATTCCTTCCCAAGAAACTTCCCCCTCCCCTACTGTCATTGCACAGTATGAACCAGGGGTTATTTTGACCCCAAGAGGACAATTGGCAATATCAGGTGACGCTTTGTGCTGTTATGTCTGCATGAGTGGGTATGCTACTGGATTCAGGTAAGTGGAGACAGGGTTGCTGCTGCTAAACATCCTACAAAGTACAAGCAGTTTTCACCACCAAGAATTAATTGGCCCAAATGCCAGCAGTGCTGGGATAGAGAAGGTCTAGATTGGCACGCTGTTACTGCTTTGATTTCAAATAGCATTCAGTCCTGATTGTATCAATGTCAAGTCAGTAGCCCATGAAATGAAAATGGAGATAAGGAAATGGTTCAATCCACATCCCCTAAATTTTTTTACACTTCATTGAAAATAAAAACATCAAGTTTAAAACCACTGAATGCTTTGAATCTCACCTAGAGTCATGATAACTTGTCTTCAGATTTCCAATTTCTTTTTTTTAGTTCTCATGGAAGAATGCAGGCATCTGTTAAAGATAAGCCTTTGGACACTGGACCCATCTATTTCTTTGATCAGGTAATAATATTGCTCCATTTCATCTTGTAATAATTTACTTTTAAAAAATTTCAATTTTAAATGACATTTCCGTCTTCATCTTTTTAAAATATTTTTTTAGTTGTTGGTGTACCTTTATTTATTTTTATTTATTGATATGTGGTGCTGAGGATCAAACCCAGTGCCTCACACATGCTAGGCAAGTGCTCTGCCACTGAGCTACAACCCCAGCCTCTCCCTCTTCATCTTAACCACAAACTTTTTTTTCCTTTTTCATTTCAGTTGAAACCTGAAAGGAATAAATGGGAAAAGGAAACATATGAAGAAGAGTTCTCCCAACTAATGGCAAAACATGGGTGAAACATTTGGAATTTCTCTCCAATTTTTGATATCGTTGTACATTTGCACAGGCTTATATAATGTTCAAGGTCACTGCTTTCCCCTTATTCATCCCCACAAAAACTATACCAAGGAATTGGCAGTTCAAACCTGACTCTGAGATCATGCAGAGAGCTCTATTTTAGTCACATCAGTGGTTAACCTAACATACTGGTCCTATTCATCAGTCACCCTGGTTTTCTTGTTGTTTTGCAACAAACCCTGCTCACTCTACCTTAGGGAGTTTGCACCAGGTGCTGCCTCTGCATTCTGTAGCTTCCTCCCCGTTTCCTTTTAATTCTCTACTCAAATAGCACCTTTGTGGTAAGACTTTTCTTTTTTTCTTTCTTTGAGACTTTTCTTGATTACCATTTTTAGATTTCTTTTCTGCTTCTAATTTAGCACTCCTGTCCCCCCTTCCTAACAATATTGCTGTTGTATTTATCACTTTCTAGCTTTCTCAATGATATTCTTATTTATATGTTTACTGTCCAGCCCCTCAAAAGATTATAAGGACTTATTTATTTACTTATTTATTTTTGTAGTACTGGGGATTGAACCCAGAGGTACTCTACCCCTGGACTATATCTCCAGCCCTTTTTATCCTTTTTATTTTGAGGCTGCATCTGGTGAAGTTGCCCAGGCTGCTCTGGAATTTGAAGTTCTCCTACCTCAGCCTCCCAAGTACCTGGGTTTGTAGTTGGGCACCACCACACCTAGCAAGGACAGGAGTTTTTAAATGCTTGTTCACTTCTCTATCTCCAGTCCCTGAAATAGTGTTTGGTATATATAGAATGTATATAAAGAATGACCTAATAAAGATTTGTGATTAACAATCATGGAATGTGTCAAGTTCACAGAGATGAATGTAATAATGAAGCTAGTCGTTCCATTTTTTTTAAATCAATTTAGTTACTGTAGTTTCTTAACTTGTGAAGTGGAAATAAAAAAAAATACACTAATCCATCTGATCTTCCCCCACCCCCAGTACTGAGCATCAAACCCAGGGCCTCACACATAGTGGACAAGTACTCTACCCCAGAGCTGCACCCCTAGGCCCTCCACCCAATTTGAATTATTTCAAGGAAATACCTAAGGCTGCTAACTTTATAAAGAGAAGAGATTTATTTATCTCACAGTTTTGGAGCTCCCAGGGCATGGTTCTGACTTTAGCTCAGGTCTCAGCTATGTCACCTTATGGTAGATAGCAGTGGTGGGTATAAGCAGGTGACATCATCTTAAACCAGGAGCAGAGAAAGGATGGGAGGGGCCAGGCTTGATCCCTTTATAACAACTCTCTTTCGAGAACTCAAGGATTTCACAAGAACTGCCAAAGGGTCCACAAGGTCTAACTCATACCCCCAATTACCTAACTTCCTCCCACTAGATCCCAGCTCTTAAAAGTTCCACCCCCTTCTGTAGTCTCACCCTGGGGACCAAGTTTTTAATACATAAAACTTTTGGGAAATGCACAATTAGACTATATTCAAATAATAGCACAGTCAATTTTATCCTTTTTAAAAAAAAATTTTAGTTGTAGGTTGACACAATGACTTTATTTTTATATGGTGCTGAGGATCAAACCCAGTGTGTCATCCACGATAATCAAGCGTTCTACCACTGAGCCACAACCCCAGCCCAATTAAAATCCTTTTTTTAAAATGTGGTACTGGGCATTAAAACTAGAGGTGCTCTACCATTTGAATCAGCCATTCTTATTATTTATTTTTTATTTTTGGCATAAGGAATTGAACCCAGGGACACTTTGCCACTGACCTACATCCTCAACTCCTTTTATTTTTTAATATTGAGACAGGGTCTCACTAAGTTGCTTAGGCCCTCAATAAGTTTCTGAGGTTGGCCTTGAACATGTGATCCTCCTATCTCAGCTTCCTGAGTTTCTGGGATTACAAGTGTGCACTACCATGCCTAGCTAAAATAGATAGATAGATGATGATAGATAGATAGATAGATAGATAGATAGATAGATAGATAGATAGATATAGATCTTTTTTCTTTTTTGATACTGAGGATTGAACCCAGGGCTACTTTATCACTGATCTACATCCCCAAGCCCTTTTGATTCTTTATTTTTAAATAGGTTCTCACTTAGTTGCTCAGGGTCTTGCTAAATTGCTGAGGCTGGCCTGGAACAATTGATCCTCCTACTTCAGCCTCCCAAGTCACCAGAATTACAGGGGTGAGCACCACACCCAGCAATAAAAAATATTTTTAAAAGATGAGTTTTACATTTTACATTTACAATCACTTCTCTGGTTGTCCTCCAAAGAACAGGTTACTTTGAATTGCCTAGGTGCCAAAAAGGGAATACCACTTATAATTTTTAAACATGGTTTGCATAGCAGGTTTACAAACTGTGACTGAAAATTATGATGTTGGAAATACCTAGTCCCTTTGTGGGTCTGTTCTATTGTCTGTATTTTAGTATAATATGATAATATCTAAGAGGGGTGTGTAGGATAGCTAAGGCAGCATAGAATGTGTTTATAGACTAATGTTAAGAAATTCATCCTGGGTGCAGAGGCGCCTGCTATAATCCCAGCTACTTGGGAGGTTGAGGCAGGAAGAATGCAAATTCAAGACCAGCCTAGTAATTTAGCAAGACCTCTATTATTTAATAAAATATTACAATATTTAATAAAATATTAAAATATCTCTAAATAAAAAATAAAAGTCACTGGGGATGTAGCTCAGTGATAAAAGCATCCCTGAGTTCAATCTCCACTGCAAAAAAATAAAATAAAATTCAGGGGCTGTGGTGTGACTCAGTGGTACAGTGTTTGTCCAACATGCTCCCATTTTGATTCCCAAGGCCATACACATGAAAAAAGAAATTCAGGAAAGTCTTTCTGGAAGAAACAATCTCTGTCATGTCTTATAATTAAAACATTGTAAATGTTTTAAAACATATGTAAATAAAACATTGATTTTTAATCTTCTGTGTATAAATATAATAAACATTCATTGTAAAAAAAAGTTAGAGAAATATAAAAGGAGTGCCTGGTGTGGTGGAACACACCTGTAATCTGAGCAGCTCGGGAGGCTGAGGCAAGAGGATCTCAAGTTCAAAGCCAGCCTCAGCAATTTAGTGAGGCCCTCCCCCAACTTAGTGAGACCGTATCTCAAAATAAAATATAAAAAGGACTGGGGATGTGGATATCATACTATATATAGAATTTGGTACACTTGTCACATAGTATAATAACATAAAACATTTTCCCAAAAATATTAAAAGCATTTCAAACAGATCCTCATGGCTATCTTCTTTGTGGTTATGGAATTATGTACTTAGCTATATCTCTAAGAACCCTTGGGCTCTTTTCAAACTTCTTCTAATTTAAAAACGTTATAGTAAGCCATTTTGTGCATTGATGTTATTTTAATATAGATTTCTAGAAGTCAAATTACAAGGTTAAAGAGTATAAACTATCTTTAATGTTCACATTTGTTGTTTACACTCATAAAAATAGAACATCCAAAGAACTAAAGAAAGCTGAATTGAGTGCGGTCACATCATCCAAGGAAAAGAATGAGTTCCAGTTAATCAGCATCTCAGAACCACCAGGTGTATCCAAGCTTCCACTAAACCTTAAATTCTCCAAAACTCACTGGCAAAAGAAATTATTGGAAGAATACATGCTCACTGCTCCTGAAACACTGAGTGAACTTGAGACAATATTGCAGAAATATGATGAGCACAACATTACATTCCCTGTGGGCATTGTCAGTCTCATGAATTTCAGTTGGCAAGATCTCACGGAGGGCGCTTTTGAATGTGCACCCAAATATTCAATGCCGAGTCAACACAAGACCTTGCCAGGAGATTCCAGTTCCATAACCATGGTTGACTCAAAGGAACAGAAAATCGTCAGTGATCCAAGAGAAGAGTTTAATAAGGAAAATTCCCTGGTTAAAGCCCCAAATGATCAACATATGACATCATTTAAGTCTATGGAAAAAATACATAGGTAGAAATTACTGGTTAGATTTATAAATAATGTTCCCAAAGAAATGAATAAAAACAGCAAGTAAATGTGATATTGAGAAAGCATTGTATTACACGTTTTGTGTTTATTATTCTAGTGAGAAATTCATGGATGTTACAAAGATACAAGAATTTACAGTGTTTTTAATTAAAGCATCTATTAGGCATTTTTCTTTTAAAATATTTTTTGTTCTTTTTAGTTATACATGACAATAGAATGTATTTTGACATATCACACATACCTGGAGTGTCACTTCCTATTTTTGTGGTTGTACATGATGCAGAGCCAACACTAGTCCTGTAAATTCATATATGAACGTAGGAAGGTTATATCTGATTCATTCTATGGTCTTTCCCATTCCCATCTCTCCTCCCTTCTCCCCGCTCTCCCCTATCCAATCCAGTGAAACTCCACACTTCCTAATTTCACTTAGCATCATAGTCTCCAGTTCCATCCATTTACTGGCAAATGCCATAATTTCATTCTTCTTTAAGGCTGAGTTATATTTCATTGTATATATATCACATTTTCTTTATCCATTCATCTGTTGAAGGACACCTAGTTGTTCCATAGTTTGGCTATTGTGAAATGAGCTGCCACAAACATTGATGTGGCTGTGTCACTATAGTATGCTGATTTTAAGTCTTTTGGGTATATGCCAAATAGCATTATCTCACTAAGTTGTGGAGGCCTTAGTGAGATAATGGCCTCTAATTTGTGACCCTCCAGCCTCTGCCTTCTGAGTAGCTGGGATTACAGGAATGTGTCACTGAACCTGGAAAGAACTGATATTTAAAAAATAAAATCATGTTCAGTTATAGCAATTTAGATCACAGAGAGCTGTCTAGCTATTGCCTAATGTAGTCATCCTGATATCATGGTTGGAGAGCTAATAGGATTTCTGTTGCAGAGCTGTTTGAGGAGACAGTATATCTGAAAAAAAAAAAAAGTGAAGTCCATCTGAAATAACTAGTAGATAAACTAAGCTTAAAAATTAGGCCTCTCCTGTGGGGAAAAAGGCACACTCATACATTGCTGTTGAGACTGCTGATTGGTATAGCCAATATGGAAAGCAGTATGGAGATTCCTTGGAAAACTGAGAATGGAATCACCATTTGACCCAGCTATCCCTCTCTTCAATCTATACCTAAAGGACTAAAAACAGCATACTAGAGAGACACAGCCACATCAATGTTTATAGCAGCACAATTCACAATAGCTAAATTATGGAACCAGCCTAGATGCCTTTCAGTAGATGAATGATAAAAAATGTGTTATATATACACAATGGAATATTACTCAGCATTAATAGAGAATAAAATCGTGGCATTTGCAGGTAAATGGATGGAGTTGGAGAAGATAATGCTAAGTGAAGTTAGCCAATCCCCAAAAAACAAATGCCGAATGTTTTCTCTGATATAAGGAGGCTGATGCATAGTAGGGTAGGGAGAGGGGAAGCATGGGAGGAATAGATGAACTCTAGAATAGGGTAAAGGGGTGGGAGGGGAAGGGGGCATGGGGTTAGAAATGATGGTGGAATGAGATGGACATGATTATCCAAAGTACATGTGTGAAGACATGTCTGGTGTGAATATACTTTGTATATTGTACTCCATATGTGTAATAAGAATTGTAATGCATTCTGCTGTCATATATAACAAATTAGAATAAAAGATTTTTTTTAAAAAAATCTGCTAGGGTGGCTAAATCAAAAAGACAGACAATAACAAATGTTGGAGAAATTGGAGACCTCATATATCAATTGGGAATGTAAAATAGTGCAGTAGCTGTGGAGAGCAGTTCAGCATTTCCTCAGAAGTTACACAATTATCATACGGTCTAGTAATTCCATTCCTGGGAATATACCCAAGAAAACTGAAAACATGTCCATGTGCAATCTCATACTCAAATCTTCATACAGCATTATTCCTAGTAACCAAAAGGCAGAAACAACCCAAATATCCATCAACTTATGAATGGATAAACAAATTGTGGTATATCCATACAATCAAATATTATTCTGCCATAAAAAGGAACACATTAAATCATATGCTTCATATATATGTATCTGAATATTCTGACCTCGAATATTCAGCAACCTGGGAGACTGAGGCAGGGGGATCACAAGTTCGAGGCAAGCCTCAGCAATTTAGTGAGGCCCTAAGCAACTTAGTGAGACCCTGTCTCAAAATAAAAAATAAAAGGGGTTGGGGCTATAACTCAATTGTAAGGCCCTAGGTTTAATTGTCAGCACTGCAAAAGAATAAAAAAGAAAATATTGATATATGCTATACATAGATGAACCTTGAGAAAGAAGCCCGTCACAAAAGGCCACAATACTGTATTATTCCACTTATATGAACATTTCCAGAAAAGGCAAATCCATAGAGACAGAAAATGGATTAGTGTTGTCAGGATCTGGAATGACATGGAGATGAAGAGTTATTGTGAATAGATATGGGGAATTTTTTGGGGGGGCGGAGGGAGCTAATGAAACTATTCTGGAATTAGGTAGAAGTGATGGTTACTGAGTGTACTTGAAACCACTGAGCTGTAAGCTTTTAATGAGTTCATAGTTGATAAATTATTATAATTTTTAAAAGTTATGACAGAAAAAGGGAAATATTACACCGGGGGCGGGGGGAAGCTATTGTACCAATTCAAACAGAAAGCATTTATAATTAAAAACTGCTGAGAAGTGGAATTCATAGTAGCTATAACTCTAGGCTCTGAAGGCGTTTGCGGTCTGCAGTGTGCAATATAAGGTGGTAGGCATGGCTTATAGTAATAATCTTAGTAACTGTTGCAGAGTTTGAAGAAGGTTCAATAGACTCGGATCCTTTCGCTTCCCTTTATCCACTGTGTAGAAATACAGTCTCTAGCAACAGTTGAGGCTGCTGTAATAGGGTAGTAAGGAAGGGGGAGAAAGAAACACAGCCACCCTGAAGGAACAGCCTCGTGCACCGGTTGCGTTTCCTAGGGTCAGCTCTGCCCTTCAGTGCACCCGTGACTGTGAGTGGGAGAGAATTTTATGTGTCCCTATGATCTCACAGGACATAGCTGCTTCCTTATTCTATTAAGGATCCCACTCTTTTGTTGTACATGATGTGGAGTTACCCTGGTCGTGTATACAAATACAAGGCTAGGAGAGTTATGATAGATCAATCCTACTGTGTTTCCCATTCCCCTCCCTCCTCCCTTCCCTTCATTTCCCTTTGTCTAATCCAATGATTTTCTATTATTCACCTGCCCAACCTTGCTTGTTTTGGATTAGCATCCACAAATCACAGAGAACATTTGGCCTTTTTTTTTTTTTGAGGGGATTGTCTTATTTCACTTAGCACGATATTCTCCAGTTCTACGTCTATTCTCCAGACAATGCCATAATTTCATTCTTCTTTATAGCTGAGTAATATTCCATTGTGTATATATATCACATTTTCTTTATCCATTCAGCCATTGAAGGACACCTAGGTTGTTTCCATAGCTTGGTATTGTGAGTTGAGTTGCTATAAATATGGATGTGGCTGAGCCATTGTAGTATGCAGTTTTTAAGACCTTTGGGTGTATGCCAAGGAGTGGAATAATTGGGTCAAATGGTGGCTCCATTCCAAGTTTTCTAAGGAATCTCCATACTGTTTTCCATAGTGGTTACACTAATATGCAGTCCCACCAACAATGTATGAGTGTACCTTTCTCCCCACATCCTCACTAACATTTCTCAATACTTGTATTCTTGATAATTGCCATTCTGACTGGAGTGATATGGAATCTCAGTGTAGTGTTTTTTTGTTTTGTTTTGTTTGGAGGGGGGTACTAGGGATCCACTCAGGGGAACTCCACCACTGAACCACATCCCCAGCCCTAATTTGTATTTTATTTAGAGACAGGGTCTTATTGAGTTGCTTAGTGCCTTGCTCAGTGTAGTTTTAATTGCATTTCTCTAATTGCAAATTAATTGTTGAACTTTTTTTTTTCAATATATTTGTTGACCATTCGTATTTCTTCTTCTGTGAAGTGTTTGTTCAGTTCCTTTGCCCATTTACTGATTAGGTTATATATTTTTCTGGTGGTGAGTTTTTTGAGGACAGAGCTTCTTGAAGTCCTATTAGTAAAGCTGAGAACAGATAGGCTCATAGGCACAAGAGAAGTCTGAGGAACAGGAAGTTTGAGAGTATTTTTGTATGGTTGGTTGGTTGGTTTTAAATGTTCTTATGTAGGGTTTCCACTATATATACATTCTGTCCTCTCTTTTTTCTTTTTTTTTTACAGGGGGCATCATAGCAGGTGAAAATCGATATTTGGTTTTAAATTTGGTGTGCATTTACCATGTATGTTTCCATGGGAACATGTTGGGCAACTTCAGGGCAGTTTAGAATGGCCTCACAGGGGGGCAGTGGCCACAAAAATGTACCTCTCAAGTCTTGGAAAATAGGAAATGAATTGTTTCATGATCCCCAACTGCTGGGCTCAGAAATTCATTATGGCTGTTGTACTAGATCATGTTTTACATGGACTACAATCTGTAGATGACGATGGCAGGACTCAGGGAGACCTGGGACACTCCTTATTGGGAAGCTATGGTTTGAAACCTCTCCATGAGCTTTGCTGACAGAGTTCACTACAATATAAGATGATGCTACCCCACCTTCCTGCCTTCTCTCTCCCCTTACCTGGAGGTCAGATCTACATCACAGACTAAGAGGAGGTTCTCCCAGCTTCCTCCACCTCCCACCCCACTTTCCCTCTCGGGCATTTCCCCTGATATGTCTAGTCCCATATTAGTTCTGGTTTTCAAAAGATCTGGACAACACACAGGGGAATCCAAAAGAATCACCAAGAAATGTGTCCAATCCTCTTCCCCAGCCAATTTTATCATAGCAACAGTAAATTCAATAGTTTTAAGCATCTGGGGGGAGCTGGAAAAGCACTGAATATTTTCTCTGGGTTATATTTTTAACTTTAATGTTGGGTAACTTCAGGGCAGTTTAGAATGGCCTCACAGGGGGGCAGTGGCCAATATGATATGGTGGGGGAATGACATTCTTTTGAATGAGAAAGACTCCAAAAGACTTTGCCAGTTGTACAACTAATCATTTTGGGGATATCTGGGAAATCTGTCTTGATTTCATCATCATCTGCAAAATGAGGATGATTAATGATAGAATTTTCTTGAGGGTATTAAATAATATAATGTATACAAGCACGTAGCATAGTGCTTAGAATCTAGTGAGTGGTCAATGAATATGCCATAGTTATTGTGATCATTTTCACCTATATTCTTATTTTTCTTCTTTTTTTAATCATTATAATTTTTTACATTATTTTTTCTAGATGCAGCCTATTTTATGGGATCCTGAATTTACAGAACTTCTGGTTTATATATAAAGTTTAAGGTGTCTCATGAGTCTTGCTTTCTTTCCAACAAGTACCTTTTTATTTTCTTCCTTTCTCTTTCTCTCACTCTCTATCCTTTAAGACAGGGTCTTGCCAAGTTGCCCAGGCTGGTCTCAAACTTGTGATCCTCCTGCCTCAGTTTCCTGAGTAGTTGTGATTCTAGGAACACACCACCAATCCTGGCCCTTTATTCCCTTTTGGACAGCTTTTAAAACATCTATATTTTTTCTTCGTAGGATGGATTCATTCCACTTCACAAATTAATAAAGCTTCTTGTTTTAGATTTATATTTTAGCACAAAACTTGATAAAGATACAGAATGGCAAGGACTGGTGGACTCGTGTCCTGAGACCCCCCCTTTTTTTTTAATATATATATCAGCAATGGGCTTCATCAGTAGTTCTTACATGGAAGGCCAGATCTTAGAACAGAAGAATAAGAAATTATGCAGAGGAGTTTTGAGTTTAAAAAGCTGACTCATTTCCAGAATAAATGGTGCAAATACCTCATGGGTTATTGGTGGTGTTTATGAAATCTTTGCTAATGTCCTGGCAAGAATATTCTATACTGGCAATTTGGTTTTCTGCTGGTGATAATCTAGCAAAATGCTCTCTTTATCTTCTCCTTCCCCTCTCCCCCTCACATTTCTCCTTTGCTTCCTAGCTTTTGTCAACCATAAACAGACCTTCCGGGAGGAAAATCTGCCTGTTGTCATCCACTTCTCACTGTCCTCCAAGTTCTGTTTGGAAAACGGTAAGATCCCTTTACCCACCCAAATACGACTCTGGTGAGCAGCCAGAATGAGAGGCATTTCCGTCCCTGAGTCTGGCACCTTTCCAGCCATCCTCTTAGTGCAGCCATAATCAGAGCCAGACACTGAAGTTCTCAGATTTCAAGTCAGTTTTTTTCGGAGGCATCTCCCTGACCCAGCCATCCCTGATTTCTCTACCCTACACCGTAGGAGTTTTTCCTTTAAAAACTTGAGAAACCAAATTTGGTGACAATGATATTCATGTTTTTAGATGAGAAGCTCAGGACCCTATCATCACAAAAATAAACCACTCTGAATCAGGACGAAGGACTCATATGTTAAAAGGCAAAATTTTGTTGTTAAATTGATTAAATGTTATAATGGAGATCTTCCAGGAAAAATTATAATTGCACACATCTAGAAAGAATATTGTCTATCCCTGAAAAAGGTTATAAAGTGAGTAGGATATGGGCCACCCCTTGGAGTAGAGTCATGATATAGCCAACTGCTCCACGACCCAGGGAATGATAGAAGTTAGGGCTGATGGGGCTCATGGACTAGCTTTTTCTAGTGTTTTGTCATAGAGCAAACAACCTTAAGGACTGTTGAGATTCTTGATTTGAAGAATATGCTTGGGGGTGCCCCTCTCTACCTCCCCATTCTCTACATATACTTCTAGTTGTTGGCCCGAGAGATCAGTAGTTAGGACTGGCACTGTCTCACTGGGGTAAGCCAGATATTGAGGAAATTGGCCCAGGTGTGTAAGCTAATAAGAACAAAATTCAGTAAGCGGAGCAAAGAGCAAGTAGAATTGGGTGTCCAGAGACTCCAACATGAACGTCTGGGATTTCAGATAGGCAATCTGGTGACTGGAAGTTTCTCAGCGGGCAATAAACTGGCAAGCCAGTGGTCATTCCAGGTCTAGGTCTTGGTAGAACTAGAAAGAACTAGGCCTTGGTGACTGAAGGGCAGGATTTAATCCCAGTTTGAGAAGCTGGGAACAATTAGGATATTATCTAGTCTTAAGGACATTAAGATGGAGCTTGTTCAATCTTCCAGTCTAAGGCTATGACAATTCTCATGATCCAGTAGTGATGCACCTAATGTGATTACAGTTGTATTAGGACTCTTTTGGTGGTGAGTGTCAAAAAGTCAACTCACTCTAGCTTAAGTGACAAGATGACTATTTGTTCATGTTTTGGGAGTAACTTGCAAGATCAAAGAAACAGCTTCAGCAACAGAGTCCAGAGAAGGATGTGGGACTCAGCACTGCAGGAACTCATCTCTGACCATCTCTGGTGGAATGCATTCTGCAGTCAAGGACTCTATGAAGAAAATTGTCCCTGCCACCCCTTGATTCACATGCCTCCCTGCTTAAAAAGAAAGTAATTTTTTTTTCTCCCAATGTCACGTGTCAATCCCAGGTAATGATTCTGATTAGGTCTATTCAAATGAAGAGGCCCAACCGTGGTTGCCTGGAAGAGTAATATTATTGGTCAGACTTGGGACATTGGCTCATAGATGGCAAGGGAGTTAATTATCAGTCCAACTTGAGCCACATGTGATGGTATAGGATGATATCCCAAGAAAAGGCACGCAAGCCATTCCATAGTTTTGGAAGAGAGGGTCAGCCTGTCCTTCATCTAGGGATAAGTTGGGGCTAAGCATGGCGAGGAGCCACATTGCCCTGATCCAGAGTTTCACCTGGAGTCTTGGTTATGAAGAGCTCAAGGCAAAGGCAAAGACCTAGGGAGGGAGTATAGTATGCTCATCCTAATTACAACTCGGGTGAGTGTTCCCCATGTAGAGGTCAAAAGTTCTAGATGGAGATAAACCAATTGTTATCAGTGTTTATGTGGTAGGATTCCACGTTCTCCTTTTTTTCCTTTCTCTTCTTTATTTTTTCTAATTTTCGTGTATCTGTAATTCAGCTGTGTATTGGAAGGACTAGACTTGGTGAGATGAAATAAAGAAATAGTAGATTTTCTTCTCCCAAATTCCTGAAAGCTGCTTGCGAATCTTTCCATTTGTTCACTACAAAAGGTTGAATTTTTGCAAGAGAAGAATGTTACTGCACAGAGGAGCCATCGAGATATTTTCTTCGATCTGCTCCTTTTACAGATGAGAAAACCGAAGCTCAGAGATGTTGAGTACCCATTTCATTAGGGGAGAGTCAGAAATAACTCAAGCCGACTGACTCCTGATACAGTGTTCTTTCTAGCAGACAGTCCATCCCTAGACTGTGGGGTGCTGAAGAACCAGCAGGTCCCGTTGGTATGTAGGCATTCTGGAAAGACTTCAGATACTTGAGAAGACAGCTTTGGGTTAAAACTTTGACCCCATTCTAGGGTAAAACCCGTTGAGGAGAGATAATCCTTGAGCTGATAATTATGCATAGTTTAACACAACTGGATTTGGTTCCTTTCTTAAAGTAGGCTTTTGTAGACTGATGCTAGGATTTACCCAGGGAGCACTGACTTGGTGTATATTCTGAAGTATCCCTTCTGCATTCAACATGTGTGTCTTCTTTTTTAAGGCTGGATCTTTAAGCATCCCTACTCAAAATTGGAAATTCTGAAATGGATGACTGTCCTCAGTACTGCTGTGAAGAGACTATAAGAAGCCACAACTCAAATGTAGGGAGCCCTCTGCAATCATTATCATCATATACTTTTATGAGGCATATGGCATGGTAGGCAAGAATAAACACAGAGTGGTGGAGGCCCTGGCCATGTTTATCATCCTGTTACTCTATCACCCTGTCTATTGTGTCTATAATGTGAGGGGGGAAAAAAAAATATATATATATATATATATATATATATATATATATATATATATATATATATGTGCAGGCACACGCAGACTCTTCTTTTCCTGGTAACACAAGGGAAATTCATTCTATGGCACATGAACTCATCAGTCCATCATCTTCTTCAGGTACTAGTACAGGAGTATATATGTCCAAAGGACAGAGAGGAAAGAGGGAGGAAAAGAAGAAGTGAGGGAAAGAAAAGGCAGCTGAAGGCAAAGCTCTGTTCTAAAAGAACATAGAACCAGTCCCCCTGTTCAGGGAACTTGTCACCCACAACCTAAACATCTCAGCAAGTTACAATCAACTGAAGATTAGGAGGTGATGATAACAATAGACAGGCAAAGCCATGACCCTGTGCTAGATATCCGACCTGACCCTTTACACGTGTCATCTGCACTCCTCACACGAGCCCCCAGGGAGGTGTGATTGCTACCTCCATTTTATTAAAGAGGAAAGTAGTAGTGTGCCATGAGGTGTAGCGATGTGTTACCCTCACACAGCTAGAAAAAGGCAAGGGCAGACCCATCCAACTCCACCATCTGGTCCTTCCCCTCGGTGACTGGTTTCTGCCTGTGTTCCTCGCCAGGACTCTGGTGTGAAAATAACCACATTGCTTTAGGGATTGTATTTTAAATGTAATATACACTTCGTATTTAAACTTTTTAAAAAATTAAAAAAGCATCAAACTTAAGTCATATATGTTTCTGCCACACGACCAGCGCTGGCTTCATGAAACAGGGTTCGATTCATGAGTAAATGCTAGGGAGTTTTAAATTAAAGAGACAAGACTCTCGTTACCTTTAATACCAGCTCCACTCCAGCCACCTAATGCGGTAGCGAGGCTTTCAGGAGAGAGAGAGAGAGAGAGAGAGAGAGAGAGAGAGAGAGAGAGAGAGAGAGAGAGAGAGAGAGAACACGCCAGGGAGTGGGCTTTTATTGGGGAACAAAAAATTCCAGAGAAAATCCCATCCAATGAAGGTTAAGGGGGCAGCATCCCAAGGTCAGGGGCGACCATTGGGTCTTTGGGGTAGTGGCCAGACACGCCTCTGCAGGGACAAGCCCTTGTCCCTCAGACCTGGAGAAGGGTGGGGAAAGCTCTGACACAGCTGTGCCTAAGCGCTTCTCATCAGCCAGGGAGGTAACTCAAATCACGTTCGAGGATGGCCTCCCACATGTGTTCACAAAGAGAATACCATTCTTACATTCTGGCTATTTCCTTCTGCTCTTTTTTTTCCTAACATACATACACAGGCACCCATCTGCACCCCCCTATATGTGTAATAAAACTGTATTTTGTACTATGTATTTTGTGTGTATATAGATCTATAAAATGTCTTCTTTTAAATAAAAATTATCATTTTTATTTTATGGGTTTTTAAGTGTTACTGGGGATTGAACCCAAGGAAGCTCTTTCACTGAGCTACACCTCCAGCACTTTTTATTTTATTTTGGGACAAGATCTTGCTGAACTTCCCAGGCTGGGCTCAAATTTCCTATCCTCCTGTCTTAAAACTGTCTTTTGAATACCATACTTCTGTCCTGCGTTTATTTTTTATTTCACTTGATCATGAGCATTTCCTCATGTTATTAAGTTATTCAGAAACAAGATTTTGGTCTGTGCCTGCCCCTCCTTTATGTATATTTGTTTTTTCCAGTACTGGGGATGGAACTCAGGGCCTAGAACATGCTGGGCAAGCACTCCACCACTGAGCTACATCCCAACCCTTCAGAAACAAGATTCTGAATGACTGCTTTGAATTTGAAGGCATGGATGTTCCATGACTTTTTTTTTAAAAAAAAAACATTCTTCCATTTTAGAATATCTACATTTATACAAGTGTCCTAAACAATTTTTTGCTTCTTTGGTTCTTTCTTAAGTCTAAATTCCTACAAGTGGAACTTATTCAAAGGATCTGAACATTTTTAAGGTTCTAGAAAGTGTTTTCCAATTGCTTTACAGAAAAATCATGCCAGTTAACTCATCTCAGCATTGTTCTTAGCACTAATAAGAATTGTAATGTTCATGCAACTTTGCTAAACTGATAAACCAAAAACAATAACAAAAAAAAAAAACTACTCTCATTGAGTGCCTATGGGTTTTAGTGTCTTACTTATACTGGGGATTTTAATTTTTTGTCATTTGTGGTAAATATTTCTTTCTCCAATTTGTTTGCTTCTGAACACATAGATGTTTTAATTTTTATTATTGTTTGTCAATATTTTATCTCATGATTTTTTCCCATTGTTCTGCTAACTAGAGAAACCTGTCCTCATTCTGAGATTTGATAGACCTCCCTTACTTTAAACTATTTTTTATTCTTTTTCTACATTTAACTGAAAATCATGCATGTGGTGTGAAGTGGTGAGATTCTACCTTTATTCCTCTGTGCTGGTAGGACTGACAGCTTGTATTTATTGAATGCCAATAATAATAGTTATTGAGCACTTGTGTTGTGTGAGGCACTGTATAAAGCACTTCACACACCTCCACAAGTTAGAGACTGTCTTTATGTCAAGACTGTAAAACTAGTAGGTGGATGAGGGGCTATACAAGCTTAGGTCCGTCTGATTCCAAAGCAATGCATTTAACTGCAATTCTCTTTTATCTCTCTAGAGCCTTTTTGGAACACCCTTTCTTTGACTTTCTGATATGAGTTCTCAGTTCATCTTATCTTCACTCATTAAGGCTTCAGCTGCTTTATTCAGATGCTATAATAAGAGAGGATGTCAGAGAATGGTGTTAGAGGCCTGGACTCCTGTCTGAATGGGTTAAAATCCCAACTCCATCCACTCACATGACTTTGAGAAATTCCTTTAAATTCCCTGTGTATCACTTTCCTCACCTATAAAACAGACATAATAAAAGTAGCTACCTATATAGGGTTGTAAGATTTCTAACTCAAGTAGCATTTAATAAATTTTAATTATTATCTTAATATTTTTATATCAAATCCTCTCTGGTTATTCTTTCTATGTAACAGCATCTTAGCCATTTTCACCAAATTATTCTTCTAAATGAATTGAGAACTCATTTTTCAACTTTAATAGGCCTCCAGGGAGATGTGGAGCAGATAGTATATTTCAATGAAAGGAACACCAGACTTGAAGTGGGTGCTCTCTGTACTTTCTGCTTAATTTTGCTGTGAAACTTAAACTACTCTAAAAAATTAATTCTATTTATTTTTTAATTGAAGGGAGAGAGAAAAGCCCATCAAAGTTGGAGTCAGAACACTCACGTTCATTAGTCAATGGGTGTGGGATCTTGCATCAGTACTTGGACTCTCTGAGCCTCAGTGTCATCAATCATTTGGGGATAATGATATGTTTTCTGTTTGTACAACAGCAGGTGGTTGTAAAGCTGAATTCAACACAATTTCCATGAACATGCTTTATAGACACTAAAGCACTAAGCTAGTAAAAGGCATTTTAAAAATCAAAACCCAGTACCATCAGAGACAGTTTTTTGGAAACAAATGGGTTTATGACTAAGAAGACGCTCAGGGGATAAGATGGAGAAAGAGGATTTGGCATGCAGCAGCCAGGATGAGTAAGAGACTATTACACATGACCCATGGTAATGAACCATGTCAAGGAATTTTTTTTTTTTTAACGATGAGAATTGTTAAAGTTGCTTGAATTAGTCCCTAAGGGATCTGTCATACACAGAATCCTAGTTTCAAAATTAGCACATGCACTTTTGCAATACATATATTACAGAACACTTCTACAAGAAAAGCAGTCAAATTCTAACATCCTTTGATTGCTGGCATTAGAGATACTGTGGAGATGACATGAAGCTTGCTGGATGAAATGCAGTTTTTAAATAAAACAGAACTTTCAGTTTCTTTGCCAACCATGGGATTAGAGGCACTTAGTTTCAAAAAGCCCTACTTTCCTCATGTAAATGGGGATCCTACTAGACTCTATCTTATAGGGTTGTTGAAAGCATTAAGTAAAATCATGCAGCTCAATAACACAGTATATCTATGCAATATGGCAAATACTCTAAGCAACAACTACAATTATTGTTCTCTTTCCTGTACTTTGGCTCCTTCATCTATAGAATGGGATGAGAGATTCTCTGCACATCCTTCAGTTGCTGCCTTCAATGAATGCCTCGACAAGTTGGATTTAGCATTAGATCCTTAGGCTGATTTGATGTGAGATGACTTGAGATGTGGTTTCTTATCTATTCCAGCCTCTGTTTAGAGTAATCCAATACCAGAAGGCTGGGACAATTGGGTAACAATTGATTTAAAGAAGGACTATTCCTTAAATCTAGCAATGGCTTTTCCTAAAAACAAGCAATCTCATAAAACTTCCCAGCCTTCTGAAACCATTTGATGCAAGTTTTAGGGCTCCTTTGTTAAATGAATGAACTTGGAGATAAATTATCAACTGCTAGGGAATCCACAAGTCAACTTCTGGCCCTCAGGCAAGAGGAAGGCAAGACTACTGTGCTGCCAACACTTTAAGAAAGGTGGAGAAAAAACCATTTTTGTTGGCATTGGAGACTGACTGGTCTTTATTCAATAAAGAAGACTCCTCGTCCTACTAAATGGGTTAGAAAAGGAAGCATTGCTTTTAAAAAGGAGATGGGCAACTTTTCCCAAACTATGGCTGCCTACTCAAGTATTGGATTAATAAGGCCTTTATAAACTGTGAGATTATACCTTGGAGGTTTTTTTGCACTAGAGCTTTTGTGTTTTAAATTTTGGCCTTCTTGGTGAGGAGAGGGAGCATGGCTTTTCTTTTCCCAATAATTGCAGAGACTTACACTCTAGGGGCATATTTGCTGTTCTTTTAATAATCCAAATCGTTCATTTGCAGAAAGGTACAGAAAAATAGAATCAGTTCTCAGCAGCATTGACTTTAAGGGCTGAGATTTGAGCTTGGGAAATTGGCAATTGGACTCAGGTTTCTGGTTGGGTTTATAAATATGTGTTGTTAAGCTGACATTCTGCCAGCTTATAAACAGCATGGCATGCTTGTGTTCCGGTGTGGGGAAGACAGGCAATCTATGAATGCTTTGCTTTTGTCATATTGTTCAAAAATGCTGCCCACTCACCTTGTTTTTTTTACAGTGGGATACATTTTTATGAGAACATGGGAAAGAAAGGAAGGAGAGGCAGGAGGAGGGAAGAGACAAAAGGATACAGAGAGAGCAGTTGTTCTAATGATGTGTTTCCATTTTCCAGCTACCAAGTGGCACATTTGGCTCTCACCCACCTTTCCCACTCTCGTTCCTCCCCCAGCTATTATACCTCTCCCTCCTATCATTAATCAGCTATAGTATTTCCAGTGATTTATTCTTAATCTTTTTAAAATTTCCTTTCAGCATAGCTTTTCCCACTCCCCAAATCTTGCACCCATCAAATGAATGCATGCATTTAAACATTGCTACAGGGACACACACATACACATACACACACATACACACACATACACACACATACACACACACATACCAATTCTCCCAAACACACTAAAAGCCTCCTTGAGATACGCCAGCTCCATTTTAGGAAATTTGAAGTACACCTTAAAATGAAAACACCAGGGAACTCCTGATCAAATCTGTTTTGAGGCTGAAGGGACTTGCCAAGGGCGGTCTTAGACATTTTTTCATGCTGTTGCTGGAATTTTGTTTTGAGCCCCTCTCTACGCCCACAATGGAAGTGCTGACTTTTCTCTGAGAAGCTGGCTCCCGTTTCTCCTAATGAGAATCCTAGCACTTTGGATTATTCTCGAGAGAGCGGGCCCCGTCATCCCTGCATTCCATCTTAACAAATGGGAAGCCAGCTGTCCTCCTTTGGTTGCTGGGACCATGGTGTGGGGCAAGTCAGCCAGTCCTTGCAGATAGGAAACAAGCAATGTAGTCTCTTTAGCATATGACCCCCCTGCTTTGCCATCTTGACTCCTGAGACTTCTAATGGCGTGTTGCCCACAACTACTGCTTGCCATGTTTGGGTACTTAAGCTCGAGCGCGTGTGTGTGTGTGTGTGTTTGTGTGTGTGTCTGTACATGTAAAAATGTGTCACACACATGTGTGCATGTTGGGGGCAAGAAAGTAGACTAGGAAAGAACTAGGAAGGTTTGCTTCCTTAGCTGATTTTTAGATACAGAGCCCTGGTGGATCTGGTAGTGAGTTTGGAATTGGCATGCATGCCGTTGAATCCTGGCTTTACCACATAGCTGTGTCACTCAGGCACTCTCTTTATTTTTATTTTTTTTTTATACTTTGCAGTGCTGGGGATAGAACTCGGGACCTCCAAATGCTAGACAAGTGCTCTACCACTGAATTATATCTCCAGTCATTTTTTTTATTCTGAGTCAGGGTTTTGCTAAGTTGCTGAAGCTTGCCTTGAACTTGTGATTCTCCTGTATCTACCTAAGTAGCTGACATTACAGGTGTATGCCACCTTGAAGGGTAAACTCAGGCACCTCTCTTTAGAATGGTGATAAATAGTGCCCATCTTACAAGAATCTTAGGATTTTTGCCTGTAAAAGGCCCCTAGTGAATAATGGTGAATGATTAAATGAATGTTCCAAGAGACTACCTATCAGGACTCAGTTTGAAACTTAAAGATAATTTCACCTCCCTTTTTTCCTTTGCCATCTTATTTTCAAATGAACATATGTATATTCCCTACTAAATTGAAATAATTGCAACTAGTATGCGTTACAACTAGTGCATACCAAATACTGGGGATCATGCTCAGGGGTTTATGTGCATTAATTAGAGAGTTCTTACATATCTGTAAGATCTTATTATCCCCATTTTATAAAGAAACTAAGGCTCAGTGCTGCAGCTGTATCTCAGTAGCAGAGCACTTGCCTAGCATGTGTGAAGCACTGGGTTCGATCCTTAGCAACACATATAAATGAACAAATAAAATAAAGGTATTCTGTCCTTCTACAACTACATAAAAATTTTTTAAAAAGAAAAGAAACCAAGACTCATGGAAGGTAAGTAATTTGCCTCATTTGTTCAGTACCAGGTGGTAGAGTCAGGAATTGAACTCAGTTCTCACAGAAAGCCTGCTCTACACTGTGCTGCTCCTGTGATCCCAGGGGCTGTATACTAGTCCTTACATTTCCTATAGCCTCTGGTATAGTGCTTGCACGTAAGAGATGTTCAGAAACCCTTTTAAAACAGTAAGCACTCCATGGGCACTTGGCTAAGGACTCAGAGTGAATCTATTTCAAAATTCAGTTCTTCTGATTTAAAGAAAGCTTATTACATCAGCAGTCATGGTAGGCCACAGAGGCCTCTAAGAGAGTCACTAGCCAGATAAGATCAAGAAATGAGCCATGAAAAAAATTTTAAAAATTAAAAATAAAAAAATTAAAAAATAAAAAAAATAAAAAGAAATGAGCCATGTTGTGAATTGTTTTCTTTTGAACAGAAAAAGAGAAGAAGTCAAGCTGAAAAAAGAAGGATTCAACAAACAACTTATCCTGAGCCATTATCATGAAGCTGAAAGCAAGAAGGAGAGCCAGGGTACCCAAGACTCTCAGAGTTTCTGGCTGGAGTTGCTGGAGAAGAGGCCTAAGATGCCCATTATCAGGAAGACCAACCCAACGATGAAGAAATTCCATTATGCCCTGGTAGACAGTTCCTCTCTCATCTCATATCCTCATGAAATTCCCAAGGGGAAAGGAAGGTGAAGGTGGCAGGATGTGAAGGAAGGGGCTGACAGGTGGGGGTTTCCATCCAGCAGAAAATCAATCCCAGGAAGCACTGGGGAAAGAGGTCTCAGGCCTCGTGTTTGTTCAATGCTTTCCGGCGAGCGTCGGCCTTCCTTCCCACTGGGGGCAGGACAAGTCAGGCCAAAAATGAGGTGGGGGAAAGTTCCCTGGTTTTCAAAACTTCCTTCTTTTTCAAGGAAGCTCTAGTGGTCCCTGACATTTTTTGTAAAGTTCCCAGAGCTGGTGTTCTTAGAAAAGGACTTCTCCCCGATTCATTTTCATGATTATTAGAACCACATGGAAATTTAGTACCTGGAGAATCTATCTTAGAGAGAAGATTGATTTTGTAATCAACTCCTACCTATCCAAAAGGAAAAAGTCCCTGAGAGTCCACCATAGTCCATTTCGTAGAGGCTGGTACAGATTTTGTAAAATCACTCCCAGAGCCATATCTCTACCTGTCCACAGGTGTTGATGGGAGACCTGACTCTCCTGCTCTGTCTTTAAGCAGCTTTGGTTTCCAACAACTCTGTATTACCAGGGCCCATCTGATCAGACTCCCCTGTTATTATTCACAGATTGGTTTAAAAGAAGGTGGAGCCAAATAAGGATGCAGGAGTGTTTACACAGGGGGAGAGCGTGAACTGTGAGTCAGAAGCCTGTGTGCTTGTCTAACCCTACCACCACCATGCTCTGTGACCACCAGAAAGAGTCATCTTCTCTGGACTGCCTTATAAGGAAATAGCTATTTAAAAAGAAGAAGAATGTGTGTTTGATAGAGTTAATGTCTTTCTATAGGACAAATATTATTAGCATTATTGTGTTTTTACCAACATCAATTCCTTGACCTGGATTTTATCTATCCTTCTGGCCGCCTAGCTGTCTGCCAAAGCTATTCTGACCTCCCTTGGGGTGGTGTGTACACCAACATATTCAGTGACTTGCCAGATCCAGTTATCCTGGGAAGCTTTACACCCTTGGGCTGTGGTAGCATTTCTTTACCTAAGAGGTATGTGAGATAAACTAGAACCCATAAATAAGCGTGCTGTCCAGGGAAGAGCCAAATGCCAACAAAGGCAAATGCAGAAAAGGGATCTTTTTAATTGTTAGCCTAATTGGAAAAGCAGGAAATGCTTTTGAAAGATAGACGTGTGTTCAAAGCTGCTCCTTGTACAGACTTGCAATTTAGCACAGGTCAAATTCCATGAGTCGCAATCCAATTGTGCCATCCACTAGCCATGCTATGGCCCTCCAGTGCAGAGGAGCTTCCAGTGTAGGAGGACCAGGTCCCAGGAGTGCACAGGCTGGCAACACAACTCGGAAACTGTGTAGGTGAACCAGGGGTAGCTAGATCCCACGCCTGGGAAAAGTCACATCCCTCTCAAGATTTCTGCAAAGTTTTCAGGGATTATGACCTGGGGTTCTCCTCTGATTTTGCCATCCTTCGAGAATCTTGGTCTCTACTCTGTGTCTAAAACGTGTGGATTTATTTTGGCTCTCCTTTGATTTGAACCAGTTGGAAAATTAGCTCCTTTCTTTGATTTTTCACACATAAAAACCACTTACGTGAGGCCTCTGTGAAGGTAGCTGAATTTCTTGATGGTTTGGGTCACAAGGAATTTATGGCACAGTCACATAAACAACTTGCATGGAATATAAAGTGTACTAAATGTTCCAGTCCTTCATCTATCCTACGATGCTGCCAATATGTCATGTTTTCCTTTCCTGGGTCCTCTTTTTTCATTACCTTTCTGTTTTAGGAGTCTCTTTCATCTTTTCTTTCCATATACCTCTCTTCCCAAAATGTTCTCATATTCTTACAGAAAGAAAATGGAAGATCAAATTCCTCTCTTTATAACTCTGTCCCCAGACAACTTTCACTGAGCTAGCTGACGTGGGACAGGGGGATGGGGAGAGAGAAAGGAGAGGTAGGATCACTTGGCTGCCTCAGGCAATCTTTAGCCACACCTTTGCTGTGATGTTTTGTTCATTTGCTTACACATTTCTTTTTTTCTTTTAATAAATATTTGTTGAACACCTATTCCATTCTAGACATTTGGAGAGTGGCATGAGACATGGTTCCTCTTTGTCAAGAGCTGTGTTATAGAGAAACAAAGGCAATACTTTTAAAAAAGAAAAAAACTACAGACATTGAAATAAAAACCTATCTGTAGATGATATTTGTTTTCATTGATTCAAAATCTTTTCAGAGGGCTGGGGTTGTGACTCAATGGTAGAGCCCTCACTTAGCACGTGTGAGGCACTGGGTTTGATCCTCAGCACCACATTAAAAAAAATCATAATATAATAAATAAAGGTATTGTGTCCATCTACAACTAACAAAAAATATTTTTAAAAAATCTTTGCAAAGCATGGACTAGTGTGGACACTGCAAAGATTTTTGAATCTAATCTAAGCGCCAAGTATATAGTAGGGAACAAAATAAGGTTCTGGCTGGGGTGTAGCTCAATGATAGAGCGCTTGCCTAGCATTTGTGAGACCCTGGTTTTAATCCCCAGGGATGGTTTGGATCACAAAGTCCTTACATTTCAGGGGAAGGAAACCAAGTAAATAATTAAGTATAAGCTATATCAGGTGGAGAAAAGGAATAAAGCAAGGTAAGGGAGACTAGAGGTGGTGGGCATGGGGAGCTACTATTTTATATTAAACAGCTAAGGGAGGCCTGTTGGATGAGGGGACATTGGAGCAGAAATAGGAGAAGTGAGAGACCGACCTGGCTGTGGGGGGTGGGGTATTTCAGGCTGAGGGAAAAGCCAGAGCACAGCCCTTCATTAAGAGCAGGCGTGACACCTCCAACAAAACCCTGATCTGTAGAATTCCAGCTCCCAGAAAATGCCATCAAAATGTCAACCTGCTGTTAAGACAAAGGTGAGCCTGTTCTTACCAAAGCAGGGAGAGCCCTGCTTTGACTCAGGCTTCTGAGCTTCCTATGACGGGGGAGAGCAATCTCAGGATCCACTGGTTGAGGACAGTTGAGTCAACTACAAGGTACTGCTGTCACTGGAACTCATCTCAGGCCACACATCCAGCGGAGCAGGAAAAACCACTTTCTTTTTTATTGCTCAATGTAATTTCTCAGTAAGACCCTCCCAGTGAGCAGCAGAAGCTGACAGCTGACATCATTTCTCTGAGTTCATCTCAGGTCCAGGGACTGATGAATGACCTGCATTGGCAGGGGGGGAGGGTGTCGCCCACTCCTCAGGCCCCTTCATTCCAAGGGGTCTGCAGCGATTGCTCCCTGCATCACGTGACTGTGTCCCTCACCATACCCCCACCTCCAGTTGTCTCTAGGAACAGGCTCTCTCTGAGCCACTTCCATGTCCTTCTTGGCGCACCAGAAACACTAGGCTGCTCCTGTCCTACGCTCAACATGAGGAAACTGAGGCTGGCCCATACCCACCCGTGTAGAAGCCCCCACCAACATCTGTTCAGTCACCATCTTTTGAATCATGTGGGGTCTAGCATCAGCACTAATGCTCACGACCTGCCCAGGCTTTCTGATCTGGGGCTTCTGGTAACTTCCCCCTGTTCTGTGGCTTGACCTCAGAAGGATAACAAAGGACTCTTTCTCAGGGACTTTCCAGCACCTGACACCTTGACCCTCCAGCACTGCTCTCCACTCCCACCTCTTTGGGTTGCAAAAACCTGCCTCTGACATTACATATTCTTTCCTATCTATTTTGTCCTTTTTTGACATCTCAACTTTTCAATCTCAAAAGCCAAGAATTTAACACTTTAACTCTCATAAACTTTTTCTGAAGCCATAGGTGATGCCCAAGACTTTGATTGAGTGTCAGAAGGTCATGGGTTTTAAAAAAAAAGTGGGGGGTGGGCCAGGTGCAGTGGCACATATCTGTGATCCCAGCTACTCAGGAGGCTGAAGCAGGAGAATCACAAGTTTGAGGCCAGCCTCAGCAATTTGGAGAGGACCTGTTTCAAAATAAAAAATTAAAAAGGCTGGGGGTATTGCTCAGTGTTAAAGCACCATTGAGTTCAATCCCCTGTGCAAAAAGAAAAAAAAAGAAAAAGGAAAAAAGACATTGCAAATACCTCCCACTGTATTATGTACTACATGCCAATTCAGGATGATAAGAATATCAGCAGTGTTACAGTGTTAATACTTGGAAGTTATGATAAAGAACACATACGATAAAGACCACACAGTCTATATACAGTATTTAAAGTCAATTAACTGGGAAGTATAGAAGTATCAATATTTTTATTATCAGAAAACAAATATTATTTTAAAAATTCACATGTATACATTGTTCTTGCCCCCATAGGGTGATTGTGAGACTAAATAAGAAAAACTGCGGGCTGGGGATGTGGCTCAAGTGGTAGCGTGCTCGCCTGGCATGTGTGCGGCCTGGGTTGGATCCTCAGCACCACATACAAACAAAGATGTTGTGTCTGCCAAAAGTTAAAAAAAAAAATAAATATTAAAATTCTAAAAAAATAAAAAATTTACCATGGAAGTATTTAGTGTGGTCTAAGATACGAAAGATAATTTTTGGAGGTGATACATATTTTTATGGTATAGATTGTGATGATATATTCTCTCCAAATTCATCAAGTTGCATGCATTATATATAGCTTTTTGTATGTCAGTCATTCTTTAAGGAAGTAGCTTTTTCTAAAAAAAAAAAAGAGCTAGATAGATAGGCAGACAGACAGATGGACAATAGCTAGCTAGCTAAATAGATAATGAAGATAGGTAGGAGGTCAAAAATCTGAAAGGTTCACAAGCAGTGATTCTGAGTGGCTTCCTGCCACTCAGGGGATGATGGTGTATAGAGTGGATATTTTGAGAATCCCCAACTGTAATGGAACACATTGCTGAGAAAACATGCATCTGACAACCCACAGGTAGGAATAAGACTGAGAGAGACTGTCACAGAGGACAAGAAAGTTGCTGTTTCAAAATTTTGCAGCTTCTATACTGCTTTAGGAAATGCATCCCAGCAAAAAAAATGTTTTCTTTGTAAACCAGAGATGGTTCAGCTTGGAGGCAGATTGCTGCCCAAGAGTGGGGACCCACCAGGGACACTTCTCCTGTCCTCTATGATACTGGCGGGTTTTCTGCATCTTTGGGGATTACTCCCGAAGATCTTCCTGGAGATGAAGGCTGGGAAGCAGGCACCAGCCCCCCTCACAGGGAGCATGCTGGTGGCCCAGGAGGAGAGGACAGGTGCATTAATTTGTGAGGACTGCTGTAATAAATAACCACAAACTTAGTGACTGAACATAAATGTTTTCTCCTATAGTTGTGGACATTTTTAGAGGTTCAGAATGGGCCTCGTTGGACTGTCAAGCAACATACCGAGTAAGGCTCCATTTTCTAGCCTTTTCCAGCTTCAGAGGCAGCCTCTGCTCCTTGGCTCCTGGCCCCTTCCTCCATCTTTAAGCCAGCAGCATATTTTCAAATCCCGCTCTTATTTCGACTTACCTACCTCCTTTTCATAAGGAAACTTGGGATAACATTGGACCATATAATAGTCCAGGATCATCTCCCATATCAAAGTCTTTGTTTTGAGGAGCATCACAAAATCCCTTGTACCTTGTAAAGGACCTGATTCACAGGTTCTGGGGATTAGGACATGGCCATCTTTGGAGTGAATATGGCATTTTTCTTCCTACCCACACCAAATGAGGGTTTTGGCAACATCTCTGCTGCAATGCCTTTTTTTCCCCCTTGTTGTCCTGGGGATTGAACCTACAGCCTTGCACACAATAGGCAAGTGTTCTACCCCACTGAGCTGTATTTTTTGAGAGAGGGTCTTCTTGCTAGTTGCTGAGGCTGGCCTCAAACTTGCAGTCCTTCTGTCTCAGCCTCCTGAGAACCTACCTGGGATTTCAAAAGTGCACCACCTTTCCCAGTAAAGCATGTTTTGGACTTTTAACAATATTACCAGATGAAGGTTGCTTAGATAGACTGTACAATGCTAGACCTTGATCCTTTATCCCTGTGCCAACATGAATCTAACCCATGCTTGATCCAGAGCTACTCCTGATTAACACTATGTCCCACATCCTTCCTCCACTCCATCCCCTCTCTATCATATCTCAGAGTTCAGGAAGGAGAAGAGGGTAATGAATGGCATTAAGTGTTATAGACAGTCAGGGTGAGGTCAAACATGGGCTAAAGGAGTCAGGAGAGAATGTCAGAATGTCCGCCAACCAAGAGCAGCAAGCAGGAGCTGCCGGTCTCTTCCAGATCATTGGCCGCAGGATACCAGTTGATCCATGGTATCCATATTTTAGGGCTGCCCTTACAAATTACCATAAGTCGATTGGCCTAAAACAACAGATATTTTTTTCTCTCGCATATCAAGGGGCTAGAAGACAGAAATGAAGGACTTAGCCGGGTGTGGCAGTGCATGCCTGAAACCCAGTGGCTCAGAAGACTAAGGCAGGAGGATCACAAGTTCAAACCCAGCCTCAGCAATTTGGCAAGACCTTAAGCAACTCTAGATAAAGTATAAATATCTAGAGATCCCATCAATAAGAAAAGAGATAGGGATGTGGCTCAGAGGTTAAGCACACTGGGTTCAATCCCCTGTACCAAAAAGAAGAGAGAAAAAAAGAAACGAAGGGCTAGACTCAAAGAGAATTTGTCCCATGCCCCTCTCCTAGCTCCTGCTAGCTGCCAGAATTTCTTAGCCTATAGACGCATCGCTCCAGTCTTTGCTTCTGCCTTCCCATTTCTACCTTCTCGGTGTGTCCTTCTGTGACCTGTCTCTTTTTCGTGAAGATACCAGTTATTGGATTTAGTACCCATCCTAAATCTAGCATAATTTTATCTTGAGTTCCTTAACTAATTACATCCACAAAGGCATTATTTTTAAAATAAGCTCATGTTCAGGGAACATGAATGAGGGGGCACAGATTCAACTCACCATAACTTCTATTTCTCTGTATTACTCTTCTTTGGGATATACTTTGCCCCCATTCCTCTGCCTACCCGTCTTCCAAGTGCTCAATTTCAATTTAGTTAGTAACACATTAAAAGCATCGTAGATGGAACATTTTCAACAAAGGCATTGCAAATATCTAAATGCAGCAAACAACCACAAAAAAAAAATAAGCAAGAAATGTGGCTTTGGAAAATATTTTCTGGCTCTCAGAGCTTGAGGAAGAGATTGATATGATAACTGTCCCATAAGGTCGCCTCTTGGTGAGTGGGGGAGCCTTAACTCACCCTCCAGATTTACAGAATTTGATTTTTTTAAAATGAGTCCCAATTGTATCCCTTCCCATTGCCTATATTTTGACTTCTCCTGGCTTCGAGGTGATGAGAGCTGAGAACTAGGTCATCCAGAGAATAAGAACCTTTTTTTCTTAACTAATTTGTAAATATTCATTTGTGGGCTTTTGCCCCGTTCAGATTTTCATATAAACTGACCACACTTCTTGTGAAGCCCCTTCTCCCTGTTTACTTCCCTTGTTTTTATGAGCCAAGTCACCTGTCAAAATGTGTCAGCAGCTTGCCAGTAAAAAGGGGGCAGGTCAGCAAAAAGTTAAAAGAAATAAAAGACGAATGCTTTGTTTCGAAGATGCAAATCCATAGAGAGAGACAGATTAATAGGCTAACAAAGTGCCCCGTGAGCCACTTGTAAACACCTGCCTTTGGTGTGTCAGAGTCTTTCCCAACTTTGATGTTGAGATGAAAAGGTAAAGAATCTGGAGGCATTTCAAACGCTGAGAAAGCACTTCCTTTCAAAAAGCCTTTCGGTCTTCCAACCATAGTCGCTCACTAGTTTCGAAAGAAAGACTAAGAAACATGATGTAATTTTATGGCATTTTAATTGAACATTCCATTCTGGAACACAGTAGTCAAGACATAAAAGTGACGATTGCTTTCCCAAAGAACAAATGTATTTCACTTAGGTTGTCCAAGAATTGTTGAAGCTGAGTTCTTTGGACACTGTTTCTGGTGAGCTTGATTAAAATATCAACCCTGATTCATTGCTTGGTATATATCACTTTAAGTTGAGAGAGCACTCTTAGAAGTCATTTAATTTTTTTCCAGGAGCCCAATGATTAGGTGTAATTTCTAACTGAGGAAACTGAGACTCAGAGAAGATGGATTCCTTTTCCAGGTCACAAGGGAGAGAAGAGCATTGGAGTCAGTTTTCAGTTTTGCCCTTTCCAACCTTTAACATGTTCAGAAATGTCTGGAGCTCGGTGTATACACTCTGTGAGTAAGGAGGATTCCTCGTGGTAATAGCAACAATGAACTTGAGCTGTGGGGCTAGGCACACTTACTCACATGTCTGGCTTTTGGGCCCCAGCAACAGGGCAATTGGGTCATGTATCTGCATCCCGGTTCAGGCTGCCTGCATGGTGGCCAGAGTCCAAAAGCAGGAAGACTGAAGAATTCGAGGGCATAAGCACTTTTTGAGACTCCTCTGGCATCACGTTTGCCAATGGTTCATTGATCAAAACAAGTCCTGTGGCCAGACCTAGATTCAGGGGTAGAGAAATAGATACCTACTCTTATGCGATGCTGCAAAATATTACAGTCATTTTTTTTTTTTGAAATCAATCAATTACAAGGGAGACACCTGAATCTAAATTAGGCTTTCTCTCTCTCTATCCCCCTACTATTTTCTACCTCTAATTCTGTTTTGATTAATCATTTATAGTAGACTTGGAGAAGCATAAATACATGGAAGGTGGATCATGAGGCCAATATTAGTCTGTTAGTTGAGGATGTTGATGAAAATGTGTACAGACTGGTTACTTTCTCCCTTATGGATCTGATCCAGATATCCTTATATTCTTAGCTGGAATTCTGCATCATTTTCTGATCTCTTTTTTCATCCTCTGCTGGTTGAACCTGGATTGGCTGCTTCAGATCTCACGACTTTCACCTACAACCATTCACAAAGTTCAGACACTACAAGGTTATGTTTATACTGCTGCCTTCGTCCATTTTCTGTTGCTATAATAAGAATAAACGAGATTGGGTAATATATAAAGGAAAGAAGTTCACTTTAGCTGAGGGTTCTGGAGACACAAAGGTCCAAGAATCAGGCAACTGTGTCTGGTGAGGGCCTCATGCTGCCTCAACTCATGGCAGAAAGCAGAAGGGTGAGAGGGCATGTGTGGAGGAGACAAAACACAAAGGCAGCCTCACTTTATAACTACTCTTTGTGGTAACTAATCCCATCCCTCTGGAGTGACAACAGAGGTGTTAATCCAAACACCTCCCACTAGGCCCACCTCCCAACACTGCCAGGCTGAGGAACCCAGCACAGGAAGCTGGGGGACACATTCCAATCATACCAGCTACTTTAGTGATTTCTGTTTCTGACTGGCACTCTATAGAATCCCACACGTTCAGAACCTTCTAGAAATGTGAATTCTTCATATGCTTGTCACAAAGCTTGTAAATGTCTCTAGACATGTTTTTAGAACAATGTTGGGGTGATTCAATGGACTCTTCAGCTGTAGTATGAGTGTTGCTTAAAACATTTATATCTTACTAGGAGTGGAACCACCATACGATCCAGCTATACCACTTCTCAGTATTTATCCTAAAGAATTAAGTTCAGCTTACTACAGCAATCCATGCAAATCCATGTTTACAGCAGCACAATTCACAATAGCCAAATTATGAGACGAGCCTAGGTGTCTGTCAATGGATGAATGGACAAAGAAAATGTGGTATATATACACAATGGAGTTTTATTCAGCCATAAAGAAGAATGAAATCATGTCATTTGCAGGAAAATGGATGGAACATGAGAACATTATTTTAAGCAAATTAAGCCAAACTCAGAGAGCCAAGGGACGTATGTTTTCTTTCACAAGGAAGCTAGAGAAGAAAAAAGAAAAAGATGGGAGTGACCTTAGAAAATTGAAGGAAGATGAGTAGTGGAAATTGACTGGGTGGAGGGAGAAAGGGAGAGAAAAGGGAAAATACTGGGAAATCATATTGGCCAAATTATATTATTATACTGTGTGCACATATGAATAGGTAACAACAAATCCCATAATGCACCAACAAAAAATACAGAAAACAGAGGGCTGCAGATGTAGCTCAGTGGTAGAGCACCCCTGGGTTCATTCTCCAGCATCACAGCAACTTAAGAAAGACTTGTCTCTTTTATTTATTTTTTCATTTGTTCTAATTAGTTATACAGGATAGTAGCATGTATTTTGACATATTTTACATATATGGAGTATAACTTCTCATTCTTCTGGTTGTGCATGATGTAGAATGACATTGTAATCATATATGCACATAGGATTCTAATGTCTGATTCATTCTACTGTCTTTCCTATTCCCACTCCCTCTCCCTTCCTATCATTCTTCTTTTTCTAATCCAAAGTCCTTCTATTCTTCCCTGACCTTCCTCTTTTTATAAAATTAGCATTCGCATATCAGAGAAAACATTTGGCCTTTGGTTTTTGGGGATTGGTTTATTTCATTTATCATGATATTCTCCAGTTCCATCCATTTACCAGTAAATGCCATAATTTCATTCTTTTTTTATGGCTGAGTAATAGTCCATTATGTACATATACCACATTTTCTTTATCCATTCTTCTGTTGAAGGGCATCCAGGTTGGTTCCATAGTTTAACTCTTGTGAGTTGAGCTGCAAAAACATTGATGTGGATGTGTCACTGTAGTATGCTGTTTTTAAGTCCTTTGGGCTTAAACTGAGGAATGGGATAACTGGGTCAAATGGTGGATCCATTCTAAGTTTTCTGAAGAGTCTCCGTACTCCTTTCCATTGGAGTTGGACCAATTTGCATTCCCACCAGCAATGTATGAGTGTGTCTTTTCCCCCACATCCTCGCCAGCAGACTTGTCTCTTTTAAAACTTGATGATGCAGGATGTACATCAGTGGTGGAGCACTTGCCCAGCATGTGCAAAGCCCTGGGTTCAATCCCCAGCACCACAAAAGAAAAAATAAAATAAAATAAAAACCACTCAATGATGCTTCTTTTCTCCCCAGTTGGGCATTTTGCAGCTGTGGAATCTAGGACTGACAAACTTTCCATTTGCTGCTTCATCCACAGGTTTCACTATGAAGTATTTCACACTGACTTTCCTATGAATTATGTTGCCTGGTAAGAGTTTGTGTCAGTATGGAACTTGGTGATCTGGAGAGTTTCAGAAGACTGTGCTTGCTCTGAAGCCCTTCCAATCTCGTCTCCTATGAGTCATTCATTGTTTATGGGCCTTGATCTCTCTTTACCACCATTGCACATATTGTTCCAGCTGATTGAGAGCTCTTGTCCCAACTCTGCATGACTGTTCCTTCTTATTTATCAGGTCTCAGTTTAAATGTCAACTCCTTGAAGAAATTTTTTCTTACTTTTCTTTTTATCTTAAATAGTTTTATTGAGACATAATTTTCATTTCACTAAATTCACTCATTTAAAGCATACAACTCAGTGGGGTTTTAAAAAAAAATTTTTAATTGTCAATGGACCTTTATTTTATTTATTTATATGTAGTGCTGAGAATCGAATCCAATGCTTCACACATGCTAGGCAAGAGCTCTACCACTGAGCCACGACTCCAACCCCAACTCAGTGGTTTGGTATGTTTACAGAGTTTTCCAATTACCATAATCTAACTTTAACATTTTCAGTCACCTAAAAAGAAACTTTGTACCAATCAGCAGTCACTCAACATTTCCCACCCCCACCTCGAACACTAGGTAACCACTAACCCACCTAGAGATTTGCCTATCCTGTATGTTTTATATAAATGAAATAATGCATTTATGGTCTTTTGTGATTGGTTTTTTATGTAGCATAGTATTTTTAAGTTTCTACTTTGGTTCTCTTTGTGGCTGAATAATACTCCACTATGTATATATATCACATTTTCTTTCTCCATTTATCATTTGATAGACATTTGTGTTGTTTCCACTCTTTTGACTACTAGGAATAACGCTCACATGAATATTCACATACAAGTTTTTGTATAGACATTTTTCTTGGGTAGAAACCTAAGAGTTGGATTTTGTTGGGTTTCATAATAATTCTATTTTTAACCTTTTGAGCAACTTTCAGATGATTTTCCAAAAGAGATTATGTAATCACTCATCTTAAGGAGCTCTGTCCTTTCCCCCCATTACTGTAGCCTAAAGCTTTATTTACTTACTCTTGGCACCAATCACCATCTAAAATTGAAATTTCATTTATTGAGTCTATGCAACTGGAATGTGAGCTAGATGGTAGGAGGGGCCATGTCAGTCTTGTTCACTGCTCTATCTCTAACACTTGGTACTTGCTTAGTATATAGTGGTGCTCAATAAATATTTGTTACGTAGTTGAATAGTGAGTAAGCGAGACTTTTGGAAGATTCGTGTCAAGCTGTCAGGAACTGGTATTGGGTGCAGGATTAGGATTTGAAATGCTGGCACAAACAGTCTTCTAAGAGACCTAGCAATAAACATTGTAATCAAAGCAGCAGAATGATTTTTTTTCCCGCAAAAGCAGAGTTACAATGTTTTGCTATAGCAGGAAAAAAAAAAATTCAAACCAAAGATCAGAGTGTTTTAGGTGTCACATAATCTATGTGTTGAGAGCCACAGTTTAGTCGGAATGACACCTGGCATTTTGCTAGAGGGAATGGTTGAAAGGTGACCCTGCTCTGGGAATAGGGTGGCTCCGGGATTAGGGCGGATCCTGTTGCCTTGGGAGCCCACTACTTTGGAGTTCCCGTTGAGTTCTCTCGGGGTTCCAGGAGAATTGGCGAGGAGCCCGGTGGAGGGAGTGTGTTCCCGGGAAGTGTGTGTAGAGTGCCGGTGAGAGTTCGGGAATAAAGAGTTGCTGTTTGAACCTACAAGGCTTTTTGATGGCTTGGTTATTTGTGCCCAGCCAGACTGCAGCACTATGGCTCAGTGATGTCATCAAGGACTGAGTTCTTTTCATTTGGTTATCTTTGGCCTCCTTCCTTCCACAGGAGTTCCCCAGGTGGTTAGGTGTTTACAAGATGACTACTAGTGACACCGGCTACATGCTCCTTTTATGTGTAATAGGAAAAATAAATAAAATAAAATTGTGTGTGTGTGTGTGTGTACGTGTGTGTAGGTGTGTGTTGCTGGGGATTGAACCAAGATCCTCATGCACGTTAGGCAACTACTCTACTGATAAGTTACACCCTCAGCCTGGAACTCTTTTTCAAGAATAAATGAGCTGGGCACAGTGGCTTATACCTGTAAATCCAGTGACTTGGGAGGTTCAGGCAAGAAGCAAGTTCAAATCTAGCCTCAGCAATTTAGCAAGGCCCTAAGCAGTTTAGCAAAAAAAATAAAAATGGTCCAGGGATGTGGCTCAGTGGTAAGGCATTCCTGGGTTCAACCTCTGGTATAATAATAATAATAATAATAATAATAAATTAAATGTTTTTCTTTTCAGTATCTTTAGGCTAACTTAGTTCCAGAGCCAACCCTGACCTAAAAGCAGCTGCCAAGGAATGCCATTACCCTGTGACCTAGACTACTCAGTTTCTACCCTGTAAATGGGGAATGACTCAGTAAGGAGATGAGCAAAGGGGGATGAGCTGAGCAAACTGGAATCTGTTAGGGAGGTACAGGGAATGGATGCTGGATGGGCAACGACAGTGGAGCAGAGGGAACTTCAGGTCAGCAGTAATCTCTGGGGGTCTGACCTGCTGGGTAGGAGCATGGTGGCAGCAGCCTTTCCAAAGCCATAGTGGTATTAATGGAGGGAATGAAGCAGACACCTGGATCAAGAACTGGCTGACTTTTTCATTAAAGGGCCAGGTGACCATCATTTTAGGCTTCGTGGGCTGTGCAGTTTCTGTTGCAACTCTGCTCTGCCCTTGTAGCAGAAAAGCAGGAAGAGCCCACACACAAATGGGCATGAATGTGGGTTCGAATAAAACTTTATAAAAAACAGGTAGCAGGTACATTCGTCCTATAGGTTGAAGTTGGCCTATTCTTGGCTTCGACGATGGATAATATATTATCCTCACTGTTGCAAAAGCAGCTCAGAACCGGCGCTGTCTGAAGTTGGGTTGACATTTTCATTTTGTGCATATTTTTGCACAAGATTCTTCTCTAAATTTTAAGATACAATTCATGATGATTGTTAGAGTTTAGATGTGGTGTTGAAAGGGTAAAGTTTCTAAGCTGCAAAGCCTGAGTTAAAATGTAAAGGACCAGGCATTGTAAACCTGCTTCTAAACTGCAAAGCATGGGTTAAATTCCTGAGGCAGTTAAGACAAGATCCTACTGGCCATTTAGTCGATTTATGGCCTGGGATCCTGTGTAACTCCTCACGTAAGCATTCAAGACCCTGTGCTGCTTGTCACGTAGACATTCAGGGCCCGAACCAATCAGTTTAAATGTAACCCCCTCCTTAGGAAAGACCTATCACTCCAGCCAGCCTTGTTCCCGCCAATGAATGTACTAATCAAGTCCAAGAATTGTTGTTTGATTTTCCCGCCATGTATGGTGATTTGTTAAAGGAGACTGTGATGTATGTAAATTCCCCGCCCTCCCCCAAAAGTGTACTTAAGCATTGTTCAACCCCTGCTCTGGGCTCTCGGCTGCTCTCGCGTCTTGAGTGAGCCTAGAGTCTCAGCGCGCTGAATCGGATCCTCAATAAAAGTCCCCTAATGCTTATTGCATGAAGCCAGTCTCTTGGCAGTCTCTTCCTCCGACGTTTTGCCAGTCCCTTACAGTGTCCCCCAAAAGTTCATGTGTGAGATAATGCAAGGTTTGGAAGAAAATGATTGGGTTACAGCCTTAACCTACACAGTGAATTAATCCCCGATGGAATTAATTGAGTGGTGACCTGGAGGAGGTGGGTTACTGGGGGCGTGGCTATAGGGTATATATTTGTATCTGGCTAGTGGAGTCTCTCTCTGCTTCCTGAACACCCTGTGAGCTGCTTCCCTCTTCCATACTCTTCCACAATGATGTTCTGCCTCCCCTTGAATCCCAAGAAATGGAGCCAGCCTTCTATGGACTAAGACCTCTGAAACCATGAACCCTAAAAAACCTTTCCTCCTTTACAGTTGTTCTGATTGGGTGCTTTAGTCATAGCAGCAAAAATAGCTGACTAAAATAATGATTAACATTTTGAGGGCACCCACTATGTGTCAGACTGCTTTGCCTAGCTGATTATTCTCTTGTTGCTATCAAAATTTTCTGTTTGCTATTGACTCTGAAGCGTGTAGATGTGGAGCTCTTTGATTTTTATCCTACCTTGCACATCTTGAATGTATAGATTAGGTTTTCATCAAATTTGGGATGTTGCAGGCCATTATTTCTTTAAATATTTTCTCTGTCTGCTTCCCTTGTCTCCATTCTGGTACAACCATTACGTGAATGGTGATGTATTTCCTGTTGCCCTAAAGACCTCCGAGTTATCCAGTTTTCTTAATTTTAAATTAAAAAAAAAAAAAAGCTACAAATGAAAAAAAATTATTAGCTGGTGGTTGATGCAAGTGATTGCTGAGATTTCCTTTAGGGCTAACTTTACATACAGACCTGCAGAATTGCAAGTCAACAAAATTAAAATGGAAAGTAAGGAGCATCCAAAATCTTTACTTTCTGGATTGGAGCCAGACACTTTGCTGCTCTAGTCAAACTATAATATTGCCCAAGAGTGAAGTTATTTGGAAAAAAAGGTCCCTTTGACTATTGGTTACATAAATAAAATATCCAGGATGAGAATTATATCCACAAAACAGGGGGTAACAAACCTTCCCACCCTTTCCCCTCTGAGGTGGTTGTCTTCCTCACCTTCCCCTCACTTCTTAGAGAATGGTAACTAAGCAGATGGACAACGGCATCTGCTGATGTCCTTAGAAAGCTTCTCACAGAAGCCCCAGTGCTAAGCCTCACCCTTGGGCAATTCCATCCTGAGCACCATGGGACCTCTCTTGGCAGAGGTTGGGGTCTGCTTTCAGCAGAACAGAAGTTAAAAAAAGAGAAGGAAGGAGGGTGGGGACAGGAAGGGACAACCATCAAACTGCTCCCAAAGGCATTTCATTATTAACTGTGAGTCATCTTATCAACCAGTCCTCTTCTGGGAGATCTGTCCTCCTCCCTAATGGAGACGCAGCAGCCCTGCCAGCAGGAAGGTGGACACAGGAGGGACGTGCACAGGACCCTTGTTGTCCAGATCCAGTGCCTAGGCAACCACCTCAGGCTGACAGGGAGACAGCTGCCTTAGCCCGGCTCACAGGCAGGTGGGTAGGGTCTTCCCCGAGGCCCCTCAAAAAAATGAGAACAATTAGAGGCTAGACTCCCCCCCACACACCCTGATCAAGAAATAACGTGCTCTGGATATCCAGGGCTCATTTGGGACTGCTGTTTCTGTTCTTTCCCACTGGCTTTGTGGCTTTGCTCCTCCAGCCCAAAGTGCAGGCCCCTTACCGAAGCCAAAATTACCCCTTTTGTACTGGGAATGGCACATGATAAACTACAGATGACCCTTGGCTTCTGCCTCCACAGACTCAACCAACCAAGACTAGAAAATGTAGTTAGGTCTCATCTGTACCAAATATGTTTAGGCTTTTCTTCTTGTCATTATTCCTTAAACAATACATTATTTACTCTGCATTTGCTTCAGTTCCTCCCCAAACCATTTGGTCACATCACTTCCTTACTTTGTTATTAATACCCTTCTATGTCTTTTTCCTCTTAAGATAAAAATTCTTAATTCTTTTTTGGTACTGGGGATTGAACCCAGGGGTGCTTTACCACTGAGCCACATCCCCAGCCCTTATTAGTGTTTATTTTGAGACAAGGTCTCACTAAGTTGTTTAGGGCCTTGCTAAATTGCTGAGGCTGGCCTCGAACTTGCAGTCCTCCTGCCTCGGGCTCCTGAGTCACTGGAATTACACTGTAATTCCCTATGCACCACTATATCCAACAAAGTTCATGAGTTGGCCCAAGATTCCTGCATATCTGATCCTTCACTGCCACCCACTCCAGTCTCAACTCTAGTCACTCTGGCTTTCTTTCAATCCATAGAATTCATTGTGCCCATCTCCTTCCTCATGGCCTTTTACATATGTTGTTCCATCCATTAGGAACACATTACGGTGTCAAATGTCCGCCCCTGATTGACTTAGCTGCTGCCAAGGCATGCCATGTGTGACTGGCAGATCTCATTCCTGTAACCCTCTAGATGGGGGTTATGGGGAGAAAGGGTGTGGCTCCAGGAAGGAGCATTCTAAACAGGCAGCCCTGTGCACCAGCCTTCCCTTCCAGGAGATATTAGGGCAGGTGCAGAGTGGCCATCCTCCAGGCAGGAGTGAAGCAGGGGAGTTATTCTTGAAACTTCTCCCCAGTGGTAGTGGGGATTTCATATAGGGTCATTCTGTCACTGAGCAATACCCTCAAACACTTAAAAAGGGAAAAAAATATTAAATTTTGAGACAGAGTCTCCCTAAATTGCCAAGGCTGCCCTTGAACTACGCCCCCATGACCCAGCCCAATGCGAGGCACACAGTAGCATTACCTCAGTCCCCTGAGTCACTGGGTTTACAGGCGTGCACTCCTGCACCTGGAAGATTTCTGGACTCTTAAAGGCTATATCTTGGTGACTTCTACCACCTCAGCCAAATCAATGAGCCGCAGATTTTTCTTGTTCTAAATAGGTCTCATTTCTTTCTTTTTCATAGGAAAATAATAGCAATGATGTTTAATCCGGATGGCGGCATAGTGACCGACAAAAGTGGAAAAATCATAAGGGAATGGATGTGGCCGTTAAAGGGGGAACTTGATGATCCAGTTGAAATTTGGGTATTATTTAATAATTTATCATTCTTAGGATTACTGCTTATGTCACAACAATAATTTGAGTTTCTAAAATATGCTATTATGGGAAAAGAGGATTGGAAGGATTCAGTTGCTCCATTTGGCTGTCTACACCAACCCCTTGATGTTATGACTTTTTATTTCAGTTCTGCATTTCACTTGGCACACTATGCTTGAACCTTTCTTAATGGGTTTGTCTTGCTAAGCAGCAGCTGGTTTAAACAACAATTTTTAAAAAACATATTATTAGGAAATCATTTTGGGCTGGGGATGTGGCTCAAGCGGTAGTGCGCTCGACTGGCATGCGTGGGGCCCGGGTTCAATCCTCAGCACCACATACAAACAAAGATGTTGTGTCCACCAAAACTAAAAATAAATATTAAAAATTCTCTCTCTCCCTCTCTCTTTAAAAAAAAAATTCTTTCATGATTTTGGGCTGGGATGTGGCTCAAGCGGTAGCATGCTCTCCTGGCATGCATGTGGCCCAGGTTCGATCCTCAGCACCACATACAAAGATGTTCAGTCCACCGAAAACTAAAAAATAAATGTTGAAAATTCTCTCTCTCTCTCTCCCTCTCTCTCTCCCTCTCTCTTAAAAAAAAAGGAAATCATTTCATGCATAATATAAAAACAGTTTCAAAATAGGCAAGTATACTAGGTTCAGGCGAAAGGCCTCTTCCCCTCAATCTCACTGTGCAGGACTTAATCCTATTGATGACTTGGTGTGTATCTCTGTAGGACCAAGGATCACAGACTCAGATCACTTAGATGTGGGCCCACCAGGTAGGAACTACAGTGAACGAGGACATTTCCTACCTGAAGGGCAGCCTCTACTCAGGACCAAAAGACTTTTCACATGGGAATATGGGCATGCTTATTTATTTTTTTTATTCAAAAGGAGAAAAAAAGCCCTAGAAATTCAAAGTCTTTGGAAAAAATATTCTGCTATTTGAAAATTAGCAATTAATTCAAACATTGAGAGACCCAAATCAAATACTTCAGAGTTGCTAGTCTGCAATCTCTGTGCTAGACTTTCTTGATTTATATATAGTTACTTTGTGTGTGTGTCAGTGTGTGTGGGTGTATGTGTGTGTGTACAAAATGGGCTGCAGTAGTCTAGGGCCACTGTATATGGTTGTGCTGGTGGCGTACTGAACAACCAACATCCAGGACATCATTTATACAGAGCTGTGTTTAGTGTTGAATCCCTGAAATATCCTAGAAGTATAAAATATACAGCAGATTTTGAAGACTTAGTACAAAAAATGTAACATATTCTATTAATAATTTTATATGTATTACATGTTTAAATACCACTATCTGGATATGTTTGGTTGTAAACTATATAACTAAAGTGAATTTCACCAACTTTCTCTGTTTTTAACATATCCATTAGAAAAATTTTAAATTATTCCCACTGCTCACACTTGTGGCTCACATTTATATTTCCACTGGACAGCGCTGTTCCAGGCTTTTGTGTGAAGATTATGTCTAAGTCTCTTCCCATAGGATTTACAAAAATCATCTGTGGTGGCCATGTGTCCTACATATATTTTTTAGATGGTAATTTTAGAAGAAGTTCTGCTTATTTCTAGAGGGTTAGGAAAATAAAGAGTAGGTTTTTTTTTTTTTTTTAAAAAGTCTCAGACAAGATTCTATGTGCAAATTTCCCAGTATTCTGAAGTCAGAATTTCCTCTTACTTTACCTAAAAAAAAAAAAAGAAAAAAAAAAAAAAGAATAGTATCAGGCTGGGAATATTGCTCAGTGGTAGAGCCCATGTCCGGCATGCATGAGGCCTGAGTTCAACCCCTTGTTCGGCAAAAATACAAACCCAAATCACTAATGGAGTAGATTATTGAGTACAGAAGACCTCAGTGGACAGACTCCAGGGAGCAAGGGAAAGTTCGTACCTAAACCTTACAGCTTCAGAGCACCTGACTCAATTAAAATGCTGTACTTATAGGGAGCTTTTTAAGTATTCTTTTCACATCTCCAGATGTTCACTCACATTTTAAGAAATTGTTTGGCTATGGTTAATTCTCCATCTTGTCATTTATAAAATCTCTCCAACTGAAATGAGTTCCACAGTAACATTAAGGCTTGTAAAATGTCTAAGCGCTTGGCAGCCATTAACGGCTCTTCTCAAAGCTGAGCGAATCACAACTGTATTTTACAGGAAAGGTTGTCCTTGTCTCAGGGCTAGAATTGAGGGCTCAGAGATACCTATAAATTGGCCTAGCATTTTCTCAATTTAAAATGGATCCAACTTTCTTTGTAAGACATGACTTTTTGACTTCATGAGCAAAATTGTTTCTGCTCACTCGAGTTTCTTTTTTCCCTTAATGAATCATAGCAGCCCAAAACCAAAACCCATTTCTGATTTAATAGAATTAAGCTAAGAGATTGAAACTGTTTGTGAACATTGGTCCCAAATTTCCTTCCAAATATCATATGCAAACATCTGACTTCCACTTGATTTATGAAAGCAGGAATTCTGTGCAAAAAAAAAAACAAACCAACCAAAAAAAATCCCTCCTTTCTATTTCCCCAGGTGAATAAGTTCATCACTGTGAAGATTTCTGGGCACTTTGCTATCACTTTGTTCTACAAATGGCATCCCCAAAGTGTGACACTGTCACTGGCACCTATAAAATGCAAGGCTGACTCTCTGTGTTTTCCTGATATGGTAGGTCCAGAGGTTTCTGATCATCTCATGCCACCATCCTGTCCAAGCAGTGTCAACTAACTTTTACTTTCACCTGGTTGATGCTGGAAGTCTGCCTAGTTAAAAAATCCTACCAAGGCTGTTTATGGATCTTTCCTGCAAAATAACTCAAAAAGTTTGGAAAAAGGAGAAATTAGAAGGAAAAGATAGAGCTGGGAGAAAATTGAATATCTATCTCTGATGTAAGGAAGCTGATTCATAATGTGGTTGGAGGCGGGCCATGGGAGGATTAGATGAACTCTAGATAGGGCAAAGGGGAGAGAGGGGAAGAGAGGGGGTATGGGGATAAGAAAGACAGTGGAATGAGATGGACATCATTACCCTAAGTACATGCATGAAGACACAAATGGTGTGATTCTACTTTGTGTACAACCAGAGATATGAAAAATTATACTCTATATGTGTTATATGAATTGTAATGCATGCTGCTGTCATACATAACAAATTAAGAAAAAAATGAATACCTAGTTTCTTCTAAGGCTGTGATTCCTTATCTTTGCAGAATCGATTTCCTCTGTGTCCTAATTGGTCGAATTGTTTGCATTTACATAAATTATAATCTTTAAAACCAATGTAGGGCTTATATATTGTTTTTTAAGTCAGGTGAAATTAAAGACATGCAAATTAAAACTACACTGAAATTTTTTCTCACTCCAGTCAGAATGGCAATTATCAAGAATATAAGCATACAAGCAACAATTATTGTTGGCGAAAATGTGGGGGAAAGTGTTCACTCATATATTGCTGGTAAGACTGCAAATTGGTACAACCACTATGGAAGGCAGTATGGAGATTCCTCAGAAAACTAAGAATAGAACTACCATTTGACCCAGTTATACCTCTCCTCAGTGTATAACCAAAGGAGTTAAAATCAGCATACTACAGAGACACAGCCACATCAATGTTTGTAGTAGCTCAATTCACAATAGCTAAGCTATGGAACCAACCTAGGTACCCTTCAACAGGTGAATGGATTAAGAAAATGTGTTATATATACACACAATGAAATATTACTTAACCATAAAGAAAATGAAATTATGGCATTTGCTGGTAAATGGATGGAACTGGAGAATAGCATGCTAAGCAAAATAAGCCAAAAAAAAAAAAAAAAAAAAAACCCAAAGGTCAAATGTTCTCTCTGATATGCAAATATTAACATACAACAAAGAGTGGGTGAGGGAAGAATAGAAGTTCAGTGGATTAGACAACTGGGAATGAAGGGAAAGAATAGGGGGGATAGGAATAGGAAAGTGGAATGAATCTGACATAACTTTCCTATGCTCATCTATGAATACATGACAAGGGTAACTCCACATCATGTAAACCACAAGAATGAACACATTTTTTTAAATGTAGTGTTTGAATCAAGCTTCACAATTTCTTTCTTTTTTTCTTTCTTTCTTTTTCTTCTTTTTTTTTAATGTGCCATTTCTACTTTTCCCTAAATATTTTCCCCTAATAAATTTAGGCTTGGAAAAAAATCAATTTATATTTTAGAAGAAGTAGACATATATCATCATCAAGTTCAAATATTACAAACTAGCACTACGCCTAAAATACTTGAAAGGATGCTTATGTTTACGGCTCTTTCAAAATGTTAAGTATTGACATCCAGGTTCCTGCCAGTATAGTGATCCTTCTGCCAGTATTGTAATCCCTCTCATCTCATCTCAGAATATAAATCATATTGCCACCATTATTTGCTTACTAACTGATCAATATATAAAAATCATTTTCCTAAAAAGAAAACCCACTATTTTTTGTCAACTTCTTAAGGCCATTAACTATATTTATTCTATCTGTAAACTCTATTAAGATAACACATTATCTTTTCCTTGGTTAACTCAAATTAACTTTTTCCTTGGTTAATTCAAATTGAGGTGGTTAAATTCCACTTAAAAATTAGACTCCTATACAACTTAATGAATAACCACCTTTTTTAATTTTATTTTTTAATTCTAATTTGTTATATATGACAGCAGAGTACATTACAATTCATATTACACATATAGAGCACATTTTTCATATCTCTGGTTATATACAAACTATAATGAATAACAACCTTTTATATATTTTAAAATATATTTATAATTTAAAAATGCTTTGTTCCCAAGCCTTTCCCATGCATCTTTATAACTCTAAAAAGAAAAATATTCTCAAGTTTTTAATTTTTATCAAAGAAATAAATTCAATGAGGGGCTGTGGCTGTGGCTGTGTCTCAGCCGTAGGGTACTTACCTGGTATGTGTGAGGCACTGGGTTCAATTCTCAGCATCACATGTAAATAAATAAACTAAAGGTCTATGAACAATTTAAAAATTTTTTTAAAAAAAGAAAGAAATTCAGTGAAAGGAAATCTCAAGTTATTTTAAATATTCCAATTATATGTTTGGACTTAGCCAAAATATCTTAAACTTTTATACTTATTAATCCCAAGTCTAAATCAATTTACTCAATTTAAATGGAAAGCTCAAGGGTAATGTCTCAGATTCTCTAATTTATCAAATTCCGTTTATATTTCAAATAGAGCAAACACACAAAATTATCCCAGAACGGAAACTTCATTCATATGCATTAAAGGTTTAATCCTGTGGGATTAATTTACTTCATTTCTCTATTTAAATTCTGAACTTTCCTGGAGTTTATTTACCCAGGAGAGTTTAGAGGTTCTAAGACTCACGTTTCCTAGTGAGTGTTATCAATGCCATAGATGGTTTCTTTGACTCTTATTGGAGTTATCCTGATAGGCAAGTTCAAGTCCATGCCCTTCAGAGGTAGTGGATTTCCCTGGAGTTAAGTTAAAGTCTCAATATTTATTTCCTGATTTCTGTAAAGCAGATTCCTCAAAACCTTCCCCTTCTACTTCATTATTCTCTTCATGGATCATTGCCTCCTGAACTCTCTTCATATTCCTCCTGGGTTCTATATACATTCACTGTAACATATCAGAATTATGCAAATAACACCCAGATAATGAGCTAAGTATACAATTATGTTTATGTTTTATACATAAATATTCAGGTAATTATATATACATAAATATATAACTAAATGAACCATTTTCCTAGCTCATTCAAACCTAAACATATACTACTCACTCTAACTATATATTTTATTTTTATTCTTAGTACTAGGGATTGAACCCAGAGGTGCTTAACCACTGAGCCACATTTTCAGCTCTTTTTATTTTTCATTTTGAGACAGGCTCTTACTAAGTTGCTTAGGGCTTTGCTAAATTGCAGAGCTGGCCTTGAACTTTCAATCCTCCTGCTTCAGCCTGGATTATAGGTGTCCACCACCACACCTGACTAATGTCCCCATGACATATTTCTCTGAAGCTTTTTACTGCTACATACAACCCAACATTATGAACATTACATTGTTCCTCTATGTCCTTCTAATCCCTTCCATTGCTTACATGTAGCATAGTTTCCGCTGTTATTATACTGTCAACGACCCATCCAGGTTTTCCACTGACTCCTTGAACATAGGGAAATGGCTTTTGCTCTCATTTTTTTATTATGGTTAAATACACATAACATAAAATTTACCATTTTAACCATTCCAAGTATATGATTCAGTGGCATTAAGTACACAAGTGTGTCTTCGTGTCTTTAGTCCTTGTTTCTGGCACATTGCCTGGACCGTAAATAGCATTTGGTAAACACTTGTTGGATGACCTACTTCCTAAACAAATGAGTGAATGAATAAAGGAATCTATGTTTGCTAATCATGCCATAAGTAGTCTCCCTCACCCTCCGCCCCCGTGTGTCTGTGTATCTAGATCTGGTAGATATCTGTAACTGGATTTCTCTTCCTGTTTTAAAGGATTCAGGTTTAGCAGACTCAGGGAATATGGATGCCTTTAATCCTGCAACAGACAGAAGTCCTTTGCTTGACACAGCAATAGCTATCCAACTGAGAACACTGCAGAAGAAAGTTAAGCACATCTTCCTTCACTGGCTAAATCACTACAGATGTGCACTGGGTCTGTTGTCAAATCCCTTCCATTGCTCCCCATAACCAGTTCCCATCCTTCCAACTCCCAGAGAACCACATTTAAGTGCCTCTTCCCTCCCAGCTGCCCACATTTTGGGGTCCATGGGGGTCCTGGAACCAATCCCTCACAGACACCAAGGACCAACCATACTCTTTTTTTTAATATTTGTTTATTTTTAGTTTTAGGTGGACACAATATCTTTATTTATTTATTTATTTTTATATGGTGCTGAGGATCGAACCCAGTGCCTCACTCACGCCAGGCGAGCGCGCTACCATTTGAGCTACATCCCCAGCCCCAATACTCTTATTTTAGGTTCAGCCGGCAGGGGGTTTGGTCTACTAAGGGTGATCAGTGGAATATATTTTTTTTACATTTCAGGAATGGATTCACTGCTCCCTTGTAAAATATCCAAGTTTCAAGTGATCAGAAAACAAAAGGTCTTACTAGTCAATGTTCCTCTGAGACAAGATGAAAAGGATAAAAATGAGGATAAGGAGTATCTTCGATACTGAAATACCTTCCTAATGCTGAAGGGTCTCTTTAATCCTTCACCTCTTCGTCGCATCCAGAGGACCCCAGCTGGCAATCAGTCTTTCAGGTAACTGGCCTCATTTGTCTTAAAAATTCAGAGTCCAGCTTGGGTTTGAGAGAATATTGGGTAGACATCTCGTTTGGTCCACCTAGAGATGCTCAGCCAGGCCTCCTGTTAAGCTACTTAACAGGATTTCTCTGTAAGCTGGCTGGGTTTCGGAGTGGCCACTTTCATGCTCATTAATGAAAAAATCTCTTTAGAAACTGGGACACAGGGGCTCGAGCTGTAGCTCAGCGGTAGAGCGCATGCCTCATACTTGTGAGGCACTGAGTTCGATTCCCAGCACCACATAAAAATAAGTAAGTAAGTAAGTAAGTAAGTAATAAATAAATGGATTCAAGCAGTTGAGCTCTCTCCAACCTGCTTCCTAACAGGCTTGCAGCGGAATTCAGATCAATCAGGATTCATCAATCGGTTTAGTTTGCCTTCACATCTTTAGTGAACACATTTAAAAACTAGCTCTACGCTGGAAACTCCTCATGTATGCTGGATGACGTGCATGCGTGCCACAAGTACTGCTCCCCTGCCTTTCCTGTCCAGTCCTCCCCAAGGAAATGTGTCCCTCATTTCTTCATCAGCATAATGTGTTTGTATCAGATGCATCTGTACCTCTAGGACTGGCTACTAGATAGAGATGCTTGATACCTAAGATGGAGAGGAAGCATCTCTAAGTCTAGGTACCATGAGGGAGGAGAGGCATCCTGGAAGAGCTGCGCAGTCTCATTCTGGTGGCAGCCTCTGGAACCAGAGGAGAAGGCTTGGGCTCTCCCACTTCAATACTGCAGAACAGCTGTGCATGTATCTGCCCCCTATCCCTAGAGCTTCCCAGACTAATGCTGCTCCAGTAACATTTGGTGCAGACAGTAAATTAAAGGAAAGGTTATAAATGCAGTGAGGGAAATGTTTCATGTATTTTGAAGTATTTGCATTCTACCTAATTAATGCTGCTAAATGAAACACTGCTAGCAGACGCATGACCGTGGAATAAATTCATGTTCCACATAACAGTTATCTGCCACCTACAGGTATGCGGGTTAAGCATGATCAGTAATAGAAGGACTTGGTTCCTGGCCTCTAAGGGCTTTATGTCTGCAGGAAGAGATAAGATAGTGTTCACTATTAACAAAGAGAAAGTGCTAGCAGAACAGTATAGACAGAATGATAGGTGTTGGGAGGAGAATAGAAAAGAAGGCGCGCGCTCGTGTGTGTGTGTGTGTGTGTGTGTGTGTGTGTGTGTGTGTGTGTGTTTGTGTGTGTGTGTGTACGTACGTACGTACATGTGTGTTTGTGTCCTGGGGATTGCACCCAGGGCCTCATGCATGCCAAGTCTGGACTCTATCACTGAGATACACTCCCAGCTGAAAGGAAGGGATTTGGGGGTTAGGGGTCAGGATTTCATTTAGTATTCATGACACACTTAAGGTTAACTATAATTAATCCCTTGCTGTCCTTCCCATCTCCACTTTAGTGCCAAAGAAACTGAGACTCAGAGAGATTAAGTAATTTGCCCAAAGGCTCAGCTAATGAGCACCAGATCAGGGACTTGAGCAAAGGCACCTAGTTGAGATGGTGCAGGCAAGTCAACTCAGCATTGTTAGAGCTCAGGGTGTGGAAGACACAGAGGATAGGCACGTGTTTCAGAAAGACCAGCGTCCAAGGCGGAAGGTGCCGATAGACCAAAGGAAGAGGCAAGACAAATCCAGGAATGAAGAGTACAATTCAAGACATACTTCTGCCTCTAAGCCCCTAATAAATTGTACTCTCCATTCCTGGATTTGTTTTGCCTCTTAGAGATAGAAGTGTGTCTTGGACAACAGCAAATCCAGAAGATTCCTGCACCCCACAGCAGGAAGAAGGGATTTATATGCTAAGCTAGACAAAGGTGGGCCACAGCCAATAGAATGCACCTGGGCTTTCTCAACAACTGTTAACATGTCAAACATAAATTTAAAAACAGTCCAGATGTCTGTGGCCAGCTGAAAGCGCTTGACTGTCTTAATGACTGTTTATCCTATAGGGTTTAGAATGTGTGCCAGGGTCACCTGACAAGCAAAATGGTTGTTGTGACTACAATGACTGTCATCATATCAAGCTGGATCTTCTATTGTAGGGTGGGGACAGATCATGGGAGCCTTGACCCAACGCCAGAACCATGTGCAAAAACAAAATTAACCAAATCCTTTCAAATGTACAATAATGAAGCAGGCAGGCACTGTGCAAGGCAGCTCTAAAATGTTTACTTAAAGTACCAAAATTACTCTAGAAGTCAAAACCCAAGCATTTCACATTTAAATGTAAACTTGTTTTTATGGCTCAGTAACATAGGTAGACATTTGAAAAGATTAATACAAGTTCAGTAAGGGCTTCAGTTCTTTTTTTAAATTTTTTTTCTTTTTTTTAAATTTCTTTTTCTTTCTTTTTTTTTTTTTTTTGTAGTTGTAGATCGACAGCATGTCTTTATTTTATTTGTTTATTTTTATGTGGTACTGAGGATCGAACCCAGTGCCTCACATGTGCAGGGCAAGCGCTCTGCCACTGAGCTACAGCCCCAGCCTGAACTTCATTTGGTTCTATCAAAACTTCACCGAAACCTTTAAATCCAAGATTCTAAATCTTGAAATAAAAAAGCAGAAAGACTTCACATAACCCATAAATTAAAAATAAGCACTATGGGCTGGGGATGTGGCTCAAGCGGTAGCGCGCTCGCCTGGCATGCGTGCGGCCCGGGTTCGATCCTCAGCACCACATACCAACAAAGATGTTGTGTCCGCCGAGAACTAAGAAAAAAAAAATATTAAAAATTCTCTCTCTCTCTCTCTCTCTCTCTCTCTCTCTCTCCTCTCTCACTCTCTCTTTAAAAAAAAAAAAAAGCACTATGCTTAGAAAAAAACCCATCCTATGTGAAAGTACTGCTCCATATGATTTCCTACACTGTAGTTCAATTTCCAGTCAAATCCTGTGTGTGACACATGATGACACTTAGTAGAGGGACAGTGATATAATGTCCTAATAATCCACTCAAGATCAGACTAGCCATGGAAACTTCAGCAACCTGTACCTCTCTGAACTTTTATTTCTTTATCTATAAATGTACAATAATGATAGTACCTATTTCACAAGGTTGTGTGGGAATTAATTGAGATAAACATGTCAAGTTTCTACCAATCTACTACTCTATAACCCCTCAATACAAAGTAGTTAATTTTGGATCCATCCGGGTAATAAAGAATATATGCTGTTTTTATGTGTACTTGGCTCTCTACACATGTGAGCATATCATGAGATTTGATAATTTTTCCTAGCTTTTTAAGAAAAAAGTTTGTTTGTTGAATGTGGTGCTAAGGCTGGAACCCAGGGCCTTGGGCATGCTAGATGAGCACTCTACCACTCAGCTACATCCACAGACGTTTTGATTTCTATTTTAAGACACGGTCTCACTGAGTTGCCAAGACTGACCTCAAACTTGCAATCCTCCTGCCTCAGCCTCCCAAATGTCTGGGGTTTTAGGCATGCCCCAGCATACCTGACAATTTATTTCTATTTTAACTATCTCAGTTCTTAGAGGACTGAGCTAATTTCTTTTTACCCCATTGTCTATGGACCCTCTTCAGGTAACTTTGTCTTTCTATCCTCTTCTCAGAAACTACAGTGATCCACATTTGAAGTTAAAATTGCCAATACAGTCCTCAAAAGTTCATTGGGCTGGAATTGTGGCTTAGTGACCGAGCGCTTGCCTCACGCATAAGAGGCACTGGATTCGATATCAACACCACATAAAAATAAATAAATAAAATAAAGATATTGTGTCCATCTACAATTAAAAATATATTAAAAAATTCAAGTTTACTGAATAAAGCTGAGAAATGCAATGAGCAGACAAAGAGAATTTGTGGTTCTTTCTTTTACAAAGATCAGCAACTATTCTCACTTGCAGAGGCCAATGCACAGGGAAATGCTGATAGTATAATAGTATTCAGATGAAGTATTGAAAGCTATAAATTTCAGTCATGTGTCAGTTTTCCCTTCTGTGATGGTCCATATGAGTAACAGTTTACAAGCAGACTAGTATTGATGTGTCTGCCTAAAATACACATTTGAAATCATCGCATTTTTGTGGTGAATGTTGGTGAACATTTTGGTTGAATACCCAGGGGTTCTTCCCATTTTCGTTCTTCCTAATGGAACCCTGAATTTATTTAGCATCTGCGTAACTCCTCCTCAGCAGCTTTTCTTTTTTTAATATTTTTTTTATTTGTAGATGGACACAATTCCTTTATTTTATTTATTTTTTTTTATTTTTATATGGTCCTGAGGATCAAACCCAGGACCTGACACATGCTAGGCAAGTACTCTACCACTGGGCCACAGCCCCAGCCCTCCTCAGCAGCTTTTGACCACATCCCAACTCTAGAGATGGACGTTGGTTGCTATAAAGCATTTATAATTTTTTCACTTCTCTGGTGCCTGACATCAGTTGGGGAGGTGGGCATGTGACACCACACCTAATGGACTCCAGGCTTTTTGTTGGAAATGCTGGGAACATCCAAGCATTGGAATGGCTCCTCCTTAAGGGTTATCCTGGGCAGAGGTGAGACCTAGGATTGTTTGGCCATCTGTATCTGGCTACAGACACAGCTGACCCACAGAGAAGGGGGGATTGGTATGGAACCACTGGATGATGCCACCCTGAACCCCTTCCTCTAGCTTCCAGTTGTGGGAGCCAGTACTTGCTAAGTCAATTTGAGTTGCTTTTTCTGTTACTTGCAGCCAAAGAAAGGCATCCCAATTGCCATGACATGTAATATAACAGGCCTCCCAGATTTTTACCTTTAGTGTCCTTTTATATTCAGTGTAGTAGGTATTAGCAGACAGCAAAAGTAAACCTGAGTGTTGTCCAGTCTACTATATCTTAACAAAACGTCTTTTAATTCTTTTCCCCCCCAAATTATCTATTCTATCATTTTTTAATTTTTTTTTTTTAGTTAGAGGTGGACACAACACCTTTATTTATGTTGTTTGAAGAGCAAACCCAGTGCCTTACATGTGCTAGGTGAGTGCTCTACCACTGAGCCACCACCCCAGCCTTATTCCATCATTTTTTACCTTGAGGATACTAAACATAGTTGTTGTTGTTGTTGTTGTTGTTTAAGGTACTTTTTAGATTTGCTCTATTTTTATTGTGCTCAGATATAATACATCCTCTGACTATTGATTGTGTGGACTTTCTTAGAATTAGCTGCCTTTTTGTGTTTTGGGGTTCTGGATTCTCAAGTGAAAGGTTGCTTTTTCTCTCTTTTGGTGTGTGTGTGTGTGTGTGTGTGTGTGTGTCTGTCTGTCTGTCTGTCTGTCTCTTCCCATCTCGTGGCTTCTCAGTTGCCACCTGAGAAGGCCTCACAGTCAGGACCTGGTCTAGTAATAGTAGCTCAGGTGTCCTGCCCTGTGCATACCAGGAAACTGCAAACCCAGTCTCTAGGCCAGTGAGCAGCTTGCCTTTAGTCCTGCTTGGCTGCCTCTATATTCTCCCACCTGCATGAAGAATCCTGTGAGCCTTGACCAAGCAGGAGTAGGCAGCAGCTCTTATAGCCTCATGCAGATTGGTGGAAGGCCCTACCCTGGGCCACGTTTTCAAGAAATGAACCAAGCAACATTCCCTATCCCCTTCCCCTTCCTAGAGAGTTTTCACTTAATTTTATTCTGTTTTCCCATAAGAGCCAAATTCTTGTCCAATTTTGCTTCTTCTAGACTTGAAGCCAAGCAAGTGGATTTAGTGGATTTAGTCCCAATAACATATTGGGTTTCAGGCATTCTTTTTTTTTTTTTTTTTTTTTTTGTAGTGCTGAGGATGGAGCCCAGGGTCTTGTGCATGCTAGGCAAATGCTGTACCACTGAACTACTTCTCCAACCCAACATGTGGGGTTTCTATCCACAGGGCTGTTCCCTTGGTTTGGAGTGCAGCTTTGTCCTTTAAGTGGCTTCTTTTCTATTTTACCTATCATTGCAATGAAGTTAGAGGGGTTGTTCTGGGAAAGAACTTTAAATGCCTTCTTAATCAGAAATCTATAGCCTGAAACCTGAATTTCAAGCTGACACTGGTGTCGTGCGGGGATGTTCAGATTGCCTCTCCCAGGGCCCTTATGTTGCTATGCTCTGTGGGCCGGTGATAAGCCCTGAGGAGACAGAGGTGGAATGGAAGAGTAAGTGCAAAACAAGAGAATGTCACTGGGGCTAGGACTCCCAGCGGTCTGCTTTTTCAGAGTGGAGATCAGAGACTCACTTCAAAACACACCTGAGTTCTTTGATGCAACTCCTATCTCCTCTCAGAGCTCTCTGTTGCTGCCCAGTCCCTGGCAAAGGTGATCAGGTTGCTACTCTTTATGGATCACATTGTGTACCAAATTGGACATGCCAAAAAATTCTTTACTTTTGAACATTGTGCTCTTCAGGTTATGATATAGCTAACTCTGGAAATAACATTAATACATCAAAGAAGAAAAACAAAGCAAGAAGACTCATCCTACCAAATTTCAAGAACTTTTAAGAAGCCATAGTAATGAAGAGATTGTAGAATTGGCACCAGACTTTCATAGACCAATGGAACAGAGACCCACTCAGACCTGTTCACACAGGAGAATTCAATACACAACAGAGATAGCATCACAAGTCAGCAAGGGAAACATGGATTGCTTGACCAATGATACTGGAGTGACTGATGATGGACCCAAATATAGCTTTCTGATTTCCATTCTAAATATAGGCTTATCTGGTCTATTAATAGATGTAATAAACCAACTCAGAAGAATGCAACAGGTATTTCATCTTCAGGAGCCATTTGGATGGCAATATTATAATAGGAAAAAAATATATAGGTTCAGATTCCAGCTCTGCCATTTACTCCTTGTGTGTTTGGGGTCAAACTATTGAAGTTTCCCAACTGAAAGAGAATAAAAGTAACCATTCACAGAGCAGGCTTACATGCATTCTTCTTGAATATTAACACTCTGCAATCAACACTCTGATATTATTCTTATTGGCCAATTATTTTTCTGCAGAGATGAAAAGACTTACATTTAAGTCTTAATATATTGACAAATAGGGATGGGGATGTGGCTCCAGCGGTAGAGCGCTTACCTGGCATGCACAGGGCCCTGGGTTCGATCCTCCGGACCACATAAAATAAAATAAAGATGTTGTGTCCACCGAAAACTAAAAAATAAATATTAAAAACTTCTCTCTCTCTCTCTTTAATATATATATATATATATATATATATATATATATATATATATATATATATACATTGACAAATATTTTCACATGTTGGCAAATAAGATTCTGTCCAGAATTAAATTGGGATGCTTTACCAAAGCAGCCACTCATAATTTGGGTATGTTCTTTCTGTCCTTTAAGTTCTTTAACACGATTCATTTAACTTTACATTTCTAGGCTCCCTCTTCTCATTGAAAGCAATGATTCATGGCTTACTTCCCAGCTGGTTTGTCCTGTGGTCCTAAGGAGAACACTGTGTGGGAAGCAAAAGGACAAATGCCGTTGTAGCTCTTACAGAATTCCCAAAGTGACAGACCTGGAGTATGATCACCTGATAAGCAACCAGCTGTCGTCTGTGGATCAGATCATCATAGTCTATGTGTTCTCAGCTAAGGAAAGAGACAGGATTATAAAAGAAGTGGCCAAAGTATACAGGGAACTGAATAGATCTAGAAGCATGCCTTGCATTCAGGTCAGTTTCTTGTGTATAAAGACGAACTGTGTGGGTGTAGTTGTCATCTTTTAGATGGCCTCAGCCACTTAGAGGGTCATGGAAGGACGTTCTGCCCCACTTTGTTATTGAAATATCGCATTTATATAAGAAAGGTTACAAATCTCAATGGTACTACTATGGTTTGGACATGGTTTGTCTCCCAAAGGTACCTGTGCTAGAAGCCTGGTCCTCAATGTAATGGTATTAAGGTGGTGGAAACTCTAAGGGGTAGGGCCTGGTGGGAGATGATTACATCATGGGTGTACCAACTCTGGAAGAGACTACTGCTTTTCTCTCAGGAGTGGGTTGGGTCCCATACACCTGGAATGGTTCTCATGGAAATTGGTTACTATAAAGTGAAGCCATTCCATGCATTTGGTCCCTTCTGCTTGTGGTCATTTCCCTTTATCCTTGTCTACCATGTGATGCAGCCAGAGACTTCTCACCAGATGCTAGCACCATGCTATTTGAACTTTTCAGCCACCAGAATCATGAGCCCAATAAGCCTCATTTTTTAATATACCATCCAGTAGGGGCTGGAGTTGAGGCTCAGTGGGCAGAGCGCTTGCCTAACATGCATGAGGCACTGAGTTTGATCCCCAGCACCACACAAAAATATGCAAATAAAATAAAGGTATTAAAAAATATATACCAGTGTCAGGTATTTTGTTAGAGCAACACAAAATAGACTAAGACAGGTACATAGTATAATGAATACTTTATGTATATATGTACCACCCAGATCAAGATAAAGACTATTTCCTGACCCAAAAAGTTCTCTCCTGCCCCTTCTCAGTCAATAATCAACCTAACTTCCCACCACCAGGTAACCACTATTCTGACTTCTATCACCATAAATTAGTTCTCTCTGTTCTGGATCTTCATGGAATCATACAGTGTGTACTTCATGAAATATACAGCACATTTTTATGCTTCCTCTTCCAGAGAATAGGAATAGTTAATAGCAGTCATGTGCAAGTTTTCTCCCTTTCTACATCCATGACAGACATTACTAATCAAGGTTAGACTGGGTCCTGAACTTTTTTCTGATTGTGCTCTAAGTATCTACTGCTACCTCAGCAGCCATACATGAAGCCTCACTAATTCTTATTGATTTTATTATCACTGTGACTTTTTTTTTTTTAAGAGAGAAGGGAGAGAGAGAGAGAGAGAGAGAGAGAGAGAGAGAGAGAGAGAGAGAGAGATAATCTTTTTTGTAGATGGACACAACACAAAACACAATGCCTTTATTTTTATGTGGTGCTGAGAATCAAACCCAGGTCCCGCCTGTGCTAGGCGAGCGCTGAACCACTGAGCCACAATCCCAGCCCCTCACTGTGACTTTTTTTAAAAAAAAATGTTTTAGTTGTAGTTGGACACAATATCTTTATTTTTATGTGATGCTGAGGATTGAATCCAGTGCCTCACACGTGCCAGGCGGGCTCTTTACCATTGAGCTACAGCCTCAGCCCTGACTGTGACTTTAAAAAAAAACAAAACAAAACAACAACAACAACAAAAAAAAAAACTGCTTCTGCTTATTTCAGGCCTTTACCACCTCCTACATGATTTTCACCAATACCCTTTCTAACTGTTTTTTCTGCTTCTCTGCTTCTGGTCTCAGCCCCTACCCATTACAAGGTGTTCTTTTTAACATTTGAATATGACCGTGCTGTTCTCCCATTTAACATCTTCTGAGGACTTCCTTTGGGTCAAGTCCAAGGTCCTTAGGGGGCCCCACTCCCTCTCTGGCCTCCCCACCCCCTATTGCATTCTCCATCTCAACCCTAATGATAACCTCAGGGTTCCTTTAGAGAGCCCAGATCTTGCTCTTTATCAGGTTGAAGCATGTGGAAGTCAGAGGCCTGGACTGTGTCAAAACTCTGAACTGCTTCTAATTAATTGCTTCTTAGGGTGATGCTCACCATAGGTCCTGAGCTGCTTTTGCTATAGGCCTGGTGTCCCCTATCTAAAGCCCCATGTGAAAATTGTCTCTCTGAATGGGAAGCTCGAAAGCTGTACTTCCCATAGAGTTTTTTTTTTTGTGTGTGGTTCTTCTTGCCTGGTAATGAGATTTTGGCTGTCTCTCTGGGTTTTTCTCTTCATTCCATATAACCAGAAAACCTTGAAGAGCACATGGTGATGGTGGCCTGGGGTGGTGGCTCAGTGGTAGAGCGCTAGTCTCCCATGTGTGGGGTACTGGGTTCAATCCTCAGTACCACATAAAAATAAACAAATGAAATAAAATTATTGTGTCCATCTACAACTAAAAAATATTTATTTTTAAAAAAGAGAACATGGTGGTGAAATGGTTGAGCTGTCTTTGGAAGCTAGTAGCATGGGAATTCACCAGGTACTCTGGTGGAAGCATCAAGGGTACAGACAAAGCTGCTAAGAAGGTAGTCTGAGCCATGGGGGGTGTGTGGTGGCTCCTGGGAGGCACTACCTTGAAACTGATACCTCTGCTCATAGACTGGAAGCCTCTTGAGGGCAGGATTGTGTCCCATTCACTGTCATAGCCCCAATGCCTATTCCTGGGCCCCACATGTTGTAAACACTTGACATATTTTTTAATGAATAAATAAACCAATTACTGAGTGAATGGTCCCTCAGTACAATGGTCACTGGTAATTTTGTCTTCAGAGGTGTTTCTAAAACCATGGGCTCGTGAGCGGAGCTAGATTTCACCTGAAGAGACAGACAAACTGAATGGATGGGAGGGCTGAATCGCTGTCAGAAGGAGTCAAACTCCCCACCGGGACAACAGGGTTCATCAAATCCCATGGGCCATGAGATCCTGGGTATAGGAAGAGCCTCACTCATTTATAAATGCCCCCTCCCTTGATGGACACCTAACTCAGCAAGTGATGGTTGAACTGATCAGAAATATCAAGGTAAGAATAAGATCAAGAAAGCAAATATTGCTGGGACGTGGTGGTGCCTGCCTGTAATCCCAGCAGCTCAGGAGGCTAAGGCAGGAGGATCAAAGCCAGCCTCAGTAAAAGTGAGGTGCTAAGCAACTCAGTGAGACTCTGTCTCTAAATAAAATTCAAAATAGGACTGGGGATGTGGCTCAGTGGTTGAATGCCCCTGAGTTCAATCTCCGGTACAAAAAAAGAAAAGAAAACCCAGAGAACAGATAATCTGAAAATAGCAAAATAAGTGATGGCTCAAAAGCATCTTGCCATTTCGGACGTCATGTCAGAGAACTGCATGTTGGAAGACAGAGGACCTGAAATGAACCTGGGAGATGGAGATAAATCAGTATTGAGGCGGTGCATACTAGGGGGCTAGCAGCTAGAGAATTCATGGGAGGCTGATTATGAGATTTGATAAAGAATTTGAACTCTTCTTGAAAAAATAGGATTCATTGAAGGACCTTAAACAGAGAGCAACACGAAAAAAAATGTGTATTTTAGGACATTGACAGAACAATGCAGAAAAGTTCATGACAACAGAGAAAACTGTTATTGCATTTAACCAGGTGAGAAATGATCAGGCCGTAAGTGGGAATGGAAAAGGGTTCTGGGTATGAATGGGAGTGAGAAGTGACAATCTGTAAGATTCGACATGTTGAGTGAGGGAAGAGGGTAAGGGGTCTCTTACTTCTCATTTGGACAACTAGAAGAACAGTAGCATTATTTTTTGAGAGGGAAGAGGATAAGAAATGTCCCAGCATGTATTACTAAAAATGGAGTTTGAGACAGACAGGATTCTCTGTTTCTGCTGGTGGGTGGGGCCTGTGCTAGTCGCAGGCCTCTGCAGTCCAGAAAGTCTATTAGCCAAGGGCTGCAGCCAGAAAAGCCTGAATATCCTCCACCATCATCATCAAATGACTGTGTTGCAGCACTCAAACTCAAAATAGGGGTTGTGCCCTCAAGTGTTGCAAAAAAACCCCAGCAGCTCATGCCCAACTTCTTTCCAGGTCCTTGTCTCATAAATCTGAAGAATGAAACTCACAGGATGATGGAAGGCAAGAGTGAAAGGAGTAGATTTATTGACGTGTGAAGAATAGAAACAGACCTCTCACAGGAGCAAGAGGGGACCCCAATCAGTGTTGCTGCTTGAGTGTGCTCGTCTAGGGGCTTATACAGTACTTCAGTCAATGCTATTGGTCCAAATTCATGTTAATCAGAGTTTGGAAAAGTACCAACATTATGGATTAGCCCTGAAATCCCACTCAAGTCTGCACCACTCCTATTTTTTCAGGCTGGCTGGGAAGCAGGAGGTTGGATTGTGGATGTTCTGGGGTTCCTGGGCAGTGGCACTGTGTGGAGTGGGCTGTCTGCACTGGGCCACATGGGGCTGCCACAGGGTGATAGGTAGGTGTGCCCTGGCTTGCCATGCCTCAGGCCCAAGGTGGTATGTTGGGCTCCACGGGCTGCCTTAGCTTTAGGCCACCCAGGGCACTGCTCCACAGCTCTGGGTTAAGGGGTTGGCTCCATTATTGTATAACAAACCACCCCCAAATTTAGAAACTAAAAGCACACATTTGCTCATGAACTGGTCAGGATTTAGCAGGAATTACTTAACTCTGCTTCACACAGCATTGGCTGGGGCACTCTGAGTACAGCTCATTCAAGAACAGCCCACTCAAATGGCTGGCAGATGGTGCAGCCCCCCATTGGGGAGCTCAGTTATGGCCGCTAGCCAGGGGTCTGTTTTTATGAGGGCTTTTCCACATAGCTGCCTGGTGTCCTCACAACATGGTGCCTGTTCAGAGAAGATATGTTCCAGGATGTGAAATGGAATCTGTACTTCTCTTAATGTCTGGCCTCAAAAGTAATGCAGTTGGTCAAAACCTACCATAGGCCAGACCAAATCCAAGGGTCATATAAATAGACCCCCCCAAGTTGATGGATGGAGTAGGAAATAAGTGATAGCCATGTTTAATCCAGCATAAGACTGTCTGAAGAAAAAGACAAAGAGCTCAGATTAGACATGTGGTGGGACATGAAAAAAGGGAGATGTCAAAGTACACCTCAAGGTACAAGTCTTGCACTCAGAGGAACACGAGCTTTTGGTAGGTATCTGAGCATTTGGTAGACATAAAGCGTAGAAGTATGGGTTACCCACAGAGTGTGGGAAGGAAGTAAATGGAAGGAGACAAGATGGGAGCTTTTAGTGCAGGAGAAATTTAGAGGTCAAGAGGTCAAGGGCAGGGGGGAAAGTGTGCCTGCTCAAGAAGAGGAGAGAAGATCTAGAGAATTAGAAAGAAGATGGAAGAGATTGGGGCCACAGAAGCCACAATAGAGCTAGAGAAGGGCTTACTTACTGTTCAATAATTTCAAATGCCATAAAAAGATCAAGTAATAAAAGAAACATGGAAATGTCCATGGGTCTTGGCAATACGGAGGTTTTGGAGAGTTTATGAAGGCATTTGAAGGCATCTGAAGGTAGTGGGTATAGAGTATAGAATTTTGGGGTTCAAGAGCACAAATACTGCTGAATGGAGCAAGAGATTCATTGCCTGGGTTTTAATATCTTCCAGACTTTTTCTTTTAGAGTCACTTGGATTCCTTTCGATTGCTCAAATACAACATCATCTCTGCATCTAAATTTACAGGCAGCAATTGTCCACTTCTAGTTCAAAGGCACAGTGTCATCCCGGGAGTTTTCTTGGTATGTGCTTACAGATAGATGACTCTTTTAACTGAATGTTGAGTATCATGCTTTCACGACTTGGAGATCATTCACAGAGTCACCAGAAGGCTAGAGAGAAGGCAGAAACAGCTTAGCTTGAATTATAACCTTCTGTAATAACTCTTTTCCAGAGATCTTCTTACCACTGCAGGTTGTAAGTACAGATTTTCACTGTCAGATTATCCTTACTGTTGCTCTCATGAAGTTTAAAACTGGATACTCTTAAAATGGTGGTAGTCAAATCATTCACCTCATGAATGGATATGGAGATTACTGTAAGTTTTAAAAGTCAATTCTTATAACCCAGTGGAGAAAATAAGGGCACAAAGAAGTGCATAATTTGAGACTTCAAAGAATAACTACCATACATGACCAGCCTAGTGTGGTAGAGAAAGCAGGATCGCCAGAAAAAAAACTGGGCGCCAACCTTGGTTCTAAATTCCTAAGCCTCTCAGATGGAAGCTGTTTTCTCTCTTTTATGAAATAAAGGAATAATTAACTAACCTATAAAATGTTTGTAAAAATTCAATGAGAAAATTGTGTGAAGTGTTTGTTTCAACTCCTGGCACACGAGAGGCACTTAATACATGTTATTACCTTCCACCAGGTTTTTTAGTTCAACAATGTTGATCAATGTCTGTTCTGTGCCAGACACAGTATAAGATATAGAGAAGACAAAAATCAGTCGGTCAGCAAGCTTCAGTCCCTCCTGCCAAAGTGCTCCTAGTCCAGTGGGGAGAGCTGTATGGCCTGAGGCTTCCTGAGAACTGTGATATGTGAGTGGCCCCTAAGGGTGGGTGGTTTCTGACAGTCCTGCAAGAACAGACAGGAAGAGATTACAGGCACAGGGAATCTTAGTAGTAAAGGTCAGGCTGGGGACACAAGGAACCTACAAACCCAGTTTTTGCTCCAGGCTTTTCCACTGGGACCAGTCATATTTGTCTGGGTCAAACTCATCTGGAAGAGGTGAAGACTGGATTACATGAGTGACTCTCAACCATGGTCAATTCCTTCAGTACGTGAAACATAAAGTGGTTTCTGGTTTTCACCCTAGAACAACTAAATCAGAATTTCTAAGGGAGAGGTATACAGTCGGTATTCTCTTTGTTGTGATGTATTTTACATACAACGTAATGTACTCATTTTAACTGAATGGTTCTGATGAGTATTGACAAATGTATACTGTGTCACCATCTCCACAATCAAGGTAGGAAATGTCACTGCCAACCCAGGAAGTTTCCTTTGTCCCATTAGCCATCAATTCTTACATTTCTCATCCCCAAGCAACTACTGTCTGCTTTCTGTCACCATAGATTAGCTTTCCCTTTCCTTCAATTTCGTCTAAAAGGAGCCATACATTTAGAGTTCTTTTATCTGGCTACACTATGGTATCAATGGTTTTTTTCAAAGCCTGTCTGGAGATTTTAATGAGAAGCAACACACTAGGTGATCTCTCAAGACCCTTCCAGCTAAAAAAGAAATCCCTATTTCACAAGGCATGGTGGCGCACACCTTTAATCCCAACAGCTCAGGAGGCTGAGGCAGGAGGATTGTGAGTTCAAAGCCAGCCTCAGCAAAAGTGACTTGCTAGGCAACTCAGTGAGACCCTGTCTCTAAATAAAATAAAAAATAGGGCTGGGGCTGGGGCCCAGTGGTCGAGTGCCCCTGAGTTCAATCTCCAGTACCCTCCACCCACCCCCCAAAAAAGAAAAAAAATCTGGATTTTTATTTGCTAGTCAATAGATGCATTACCAAGTCAAAGACAACTATATGAAAGTTGCATTTTAGGGATATCATTATAATAATGATGACATTAATATTTATTGAGTTTTTACCACATGCCCACACTCCATGCTAAGATACTCAAGTGCATTTTCTTATGTAAATCCTTACAGCCATGCAGGGGATAAATACAGTACCAATATTATCCTTGAGAAGAAGAGGTGGAAACTGAGCCTTAGATCAAGTTAACTCATCCAGGTCAAGGAATTAGTAAGTGGTAGGATCAGAATTCAAATACTGATTTTTCTCATTACTAAGAGAGACTGCTTCTAATGGAGACTCTGCAAGGTCAAAGTCTCTTTGGATGCATATATGAAGTATAAAACTGACACCAAATGAATGGTTTTGGCTTGTGGATGGGCTCCAGCTGAGAAGAAACTAAATTAAACATACACTTAGCAAGAAGGCACACAGCCTCTTGGCGCACTATGGAAAGCAAGCCAGCTTGATCCAAGTGCCAAAGAACTGTTTAGACAAGAGAAAGGGACTTAGTCCAAATAAGAAGGGACAGAGGCTGCTCTCATAGATCTTCTAAGACATACAGAAGACAGAAAGCAAGAATTGCTCATCCACTGATTTCACTTACATAAATTATTTTCTCAGATTTCAAGCCAAAAAAAATCTATATTCAGTTTTCAAAATATATTTCACTGTCATTATGAACAATGAACAATGAATTTTATTATGTGTCAGGAGAGTCTTCTCATAGTATCTGGCCAGTCACCAACTATCACCCTGTTCTTGCAAGCCCAGTGGATCCCAGGAGTCTTGGCAAAACGAGCTTGGTTGGTTTACAGCCCGTGCTTCTTTTAAATCTACTGGTGGTTAGGGAGGACAAAACAGAACAGAACATCAGCAGAATGAAAATGTATTTCGTCCTTAAGTGGCACTCGTCCGTGACATCCAAATCAAAGCTTGTCCTCCGAGGTTGTCCCAGTTCCCCATAAGAGGATATTAACAATTATTTCTTGATGCTGGAAACCAACAGGTTCCTATTTCAAACACTGTCAGTGTCAGGCTGTCAAGCCAAGAGCAAGGCTTAAGCCTCTGCCTGCTGAGCCGTCTGTCCACTGGGTGACAGTGTTGATCTGTGGGAAAAAATGTGCTTTGTCCCGTGGCCAAAAAATTCCAGGACCCTAAAAGGAAAGACTGCAGCCAGATGGCGTTCTGAGGATGGTGGGAAACGCTCTGCTTCTCTTCCCAGAACCAGGCAGAATGGGTCCATGTTTTTTTTTTTTTTTTGTTTTTGTTTTTTTATCTTTCATCTCAAAAGGGAAAACATAAGGAGAAGAGCTGTTCTATTGTCATGTTAGGCTCAGTTTCTTTGGCCAAAGCATCACAGCAGATAGATGTGATTATTCATAATAAACCAACCTGCATTTTCCTGATACTTTAAAGAAGACAGGAAGCTTGCTAAAAACAATACCAACATGCAACTGAAAATTCATTTCAACCATTTACTTGATTCATAGTGAGGGCTCTGCAAGGGACAAGATTGTCATTATGCCGTGTTATTTTCAAAGTGCCAGGTCATGGTTTTACATTCTTCTGTCTACTGACTTGATCCTTTCTTGAAGAGGAAGGGAAGAAGGGCAAAACCAAACTGTAGTTTATGATTCAATGTGATCAGTGGAAATGATGGGCGTGTGTTTCAATGCAGGAGAGGCTCAGGGACGAGGGAGCTGTGACCAGGTCTCCACTGTAAAGGGAGAGCGGAAATCCAGTGGTACTTTTGCTTCAGGAGGCTGGAAGTGGGTTGATTAGGGCTACATTTTTTTTTAATATTTATTTTTTAGTTGTAGTTGTACACAGTATCTTTCTTTTATTTTAATTTTATGTGGTGCTGAGGATCGAACCCAGGGCCTCAAATGTGCTATGTGAGCGCTCTACCACTGAGCTACCACCCCAGCCCCATGGGCCAGTTTTTATTCTCTTCTATTCCTCCTCCCCCAGAATGAAGTAGAGACAATGATTCAAAACACTGATTCTTCATTACAATGTTTTGTGAGCAATGAGGTTGATGTTAATGTGGGGCTTTGCTCCACACTCTTTAATCAGGATAAAAGACTCAAATAGGATACTCAATTTAAGAAAGTATAGCATGAAACTTTTTTAGAACTTTGTCACGAGAGGGCAAAATTGTGACATATGCAGTCGAGGGGAGAAATAAAGAATGTCCACACGATTCTGCCCCTTTCAATGCTTTATTGACTCAAATTACAATACAATTTTACTCTGTAGGTTCTTAATCAAGAAAACAACGATCCTTAATGCTCGGCACTGCAAGAGACAATCAATTCACAGCAAAGAATTCTAGATTAATTCTAAGCACTGAAAAACACACTTAATCATGACAGGTTAATGATAGACATTCCCTCTGCATGCTACGTTCAAAAGTCTCAAGCCTTAGGCTTTATGTCCAGCAGATGCTCACTCACTCAGACCACAGTGATCAGGTCCAGAACCAAGGCAGGCTTTTCTTGGGGTGGAGTGGATGACTGGTTGAGGAGGGGGTCGTAGGGAGGAATTGCGGCTCTCACCAAGGTCCAGATGAGGTGGTAGAGTTTGACAGCGGTGAGGATCACGAAGAGGCTCAGGAAATGATGACAAGTGATGGGATGTCATGTCCTCACCAGGCTCTCCAGCTCGAGTGCATCCTTGTTTCCACTGGCTGAATCCCTGTTCATTTGCTCTATCATTTATACTAAATTTTGGGTTTTTTTTTTTACCCCCCTTTCAATCCTTATCAGCTATGATTTCTCAGTGACATCATTTACCCTGGAGTCAGAAACCTCTGGTCTGGTGGTCTCCACCCTGATCTTCTCGCCTTTCCCTCTTATCAGGCGAGGACAGCCTGCCAGGGGCTTCACTCTCTTTAACAGGGTGAAGCTAAGTAACTTGTCTGAGGCCATACTGGAGGGCTCCGTGGGTATGCCTGGTGAAACTGCAGGTTTTTAAAAATGGAATTGCTTAGGCTCAGGCCTAAGGCCATTCTAACATACCTAAAGCTTTCTCCTTTCTCGCAAAAGACAGACGCTCTCTGGGAGCTTATGCTCTCCACTGAGCCAGAAATCGAACCCGAGCGATTGTGAAAGAAAAACAAGGAGGAGAAAAGGAGAAGAAAGAGGGGAGGAGAGAGAGAGAGAGAGAGAGAGAGAGAGAGAGAGAGAGAGAGAGAGAGAAAGGCGCCTTACTTACCCCCTGAAGCAGTCCGTTTTTAGGGTCTCCCTGTCTGGCGATGCGCTGTTCCCGGCCAACGCACCAAATGTAAGAGGGGTCCGGCGGAGCGTCGGAGGGAGAGACCACACAAGAGACTTACTCCATGCAATTGGCAAAAGGGGATTTATTGGGGATCCATTCCAGCGTGCTGGGGCCCCGTGCTCACTCAAGAAGGAAGAGCAGCCCGGAGCCCCGAGCTGAGGTCAAGCAGAGCTTAAGTACACTTTCTGGAGAGGGCGGTGGGCTTTGCATACATCAGAACAAATCATCATGAGGCGCAGGAAAATTGAACAACAACTCTGAGACGTGATTGGCACATTCATTGGCAGGAACCGGCCGGGCGGGGGTGATTGGTCATTCCTAAGCGGGTTACACATTCAAACTGATTGGTTTGTGCCCTGTGAGGAACTGCACAGGGCCCTAGGCTAAATGGCCAGTAGGGCGTTGTTTTAACTATCTCAGGAATCTGGGTGTAACAGAGGAATTTAATAATACCTAATCTTTTACATTCAAGCTTTCCAGCTTAGAAACTTTACCCTTTCAAGTTCTGATGTAAGGGACTGGCGATACGTTGGAGGAAGAGACCACAAGAGACTGGCTTCATGCAATTGGCAGAAGGGGTTTTATTGATTCAGAATGCTGAGGCTCCAAGCTCACTCAGGAAGATAGAGCAGCCCAGAGCCCAGAGCAGAGGTCAAGCAGAGCTTAAGTACACTTTTTGGGGAGGGCAGGGGGCATACATCAGAACAAATCATCATGAGGCGCGGGAAAATTGAACAACAACTCTGACACATGATTAGTATATTCATTGGCGGGAACAGACTGAGCAGGGGTGATTGGTCACTTCTAAGTGGGGTACACATTCAAACTGATTGGTTTTAGGGCCTAAAACCCTACGTGACAAACTACACAGAGTCCCAGGTTATTAGACAACCAGGCAGTCAGTGAGAATATTTACTGGGCAGTTCCAGTATTGTCTTAACAGCTACAGGGATTACAGGTTTTGGGGGTAGCAGAGGAATTTTAACAATACCTGGTCTTTTACTTTTTAACCCAGGCCTTGCAGGTTAGAGACTTTACAATGCCCGGTCTTTTACACTTTAACTCAGGCTTTGCGGCTTAGAATCAGCTTAGAAATTTTACCCTTACACTGAGAACTTCAATTTATGGGGCTCTTACTCCCTGAGAAGTAGATAGACCCGAAGCAACATGGAACAAAGGGCCATAAGAAGCCAGAATGCAGAGCTCTAGAGCTGGAAGTCACTTCCCAGATGGACTCTGCCCTTTGGACACCTAAGGCCTTTCCTGACTCTCCCGGCCACACCCTGACAGCAGGGGCTCACTTAGTAAGGCCAACTGCAACCACAGGCATCTTTCTATTCCCTCTCACCAGGATATCTTAAGGACATTTTCTCAGGGTTTTGGTGGTCCCCGCCCAGCAGGGCCCAACCCTGTCATCTGCAGGGAAGGTAGAAAGGTTTATAGAGGAGGCCTTGGGCAGCAGACATGGGGAATTTTGGGGGGACTTCCCTGAGCAGAGCAGTTTCTCCTGGGAACCTAGACACCTCCTAGGAGTCTCCCCTTTTCCTAGTGAGTCACACAGAAAGCAAATGAAAAGAGAATAGGGTGGAGTCCACCCCTGCAGAGATGTGCACACAATTCATCCATCCCCTGATTTCTGCTACCTTCTTAGTTTTCCTGTCATGAAGGTCTCTGGAGGCGCCTATGACTGCTCTGTGAGAAGCTGGTGTCACAGATTACTTGCGCCAAGGGTTCTGCTGGGGTGGTGTGACTGTTGGAAATGCAGAAAAGCATAGGAAGCTGGGTGAGGTGGCTTACCCACTGTGACTCCAGCGACTGGGGAGGCTGACATCCTGGAAATCTTCCCTCCCTAAGGCCAGATTCAGAAAGTGCTGATTTTCTCTGTTCCTACCATAGGATTTTGTTTGCTTTTGTTTCTTTCAGTACTGGGGATCAAACCCAGGGGCACTTTACCTTTGAGCTATGTCCCTTGGCTCCTTTTTATTTTTTATTTTGAGACAGGACCTCCTAAATTGCTTAAGGTCTCACTAAATTGCTAATGCTGTCCTTGAACTTGTAATCCTCCCATCTCAGTCTGTCAACTGAATCGCTGGGATTACAGGCATGAGCTATCACACCTTAATAAGACCTTAAGGAAATCTTTTTTAAGTAAAAAATTTCTTTAAAGAGCACTTTCCTTCCTAATCTTGGGTTTTTCTCCTTTAGAGTGGATTAGACTCAAATTTAGGACAAACAATTAATAACACACATTGAAGGATCTGTTTTAATTTATAAAGCAGTCTATGTACCTCATTCTGTACATGTGTCACATTTATAATAATAATCAGCAAACCAAGGGCCATTAGTCTGAGCAGTGCAGTGGTTCACCCAAGATCACTCAGCCAATCAGTCCTGGGGCTGAGGTGACACTTCCACTACCTACTCTTTCTACTGTACATCAGAAACTAAGGAGAGGGAATGTAAAGTGCCACACGAAAAACAGCATGGTGGTAACCAAAACTTTAAACAGAAGCCAGGAATTGTGACACACCCCTTGTAGTCCTAGTTACATGGGAGACTGAGTCAGGAGGGTGGTGTGAGCCCAGGAATTTGAGGCCAACCTGGGAAATATAGGAATACACTTGCTCTTAAAAAAAAAAAAACATAGAATTATCATATGTCCCCCAAATTCCACTTATGGTTGTATACCCCAAAGAATTAAAAGGAAGAACTCAAATATTTGCTTCAGAGAGGCATTAATTCACATAGTCAAATGTTGGAAACAACCCAAGTGTTCACTGACAGATGAAGGGATAAAGAAAATATGGTGTCTATATTCATACAGTAGAATACTATTCAAATTTTTAAAGGAATGAAGTTCTGACACATGCTACGACATGGATGAACCTGGAAGACAATGTGCAGAGTGAAATAAGTCAGATTCAAAAGGACAGACATTGCATGATTCCACGTATACAAGGAACTTAGGAACAGTCACATTCATAGATAGAAAATAGAACAGTCATTGGCAGGTAAGGGGCATGGGAGTTACTGTTTAATGGGCATGGAATTTTAGTTGGGAAGATGATAGAGCCTGGAGGTGGATGGTGGTGCACGTTCGTACTCAATTACCTTTGAACTGTACACTTAAAAATGGTTAATATGGGAAATTTTTGTTACATGTATAGTCTGGTACAATAAAGAAAAATAATTAAAGGGAGGCTATAAATATACACAATGGAGTTTATTCAGTCATCAAGAAGAATGAAATGGTGGCATTTGCCTGTAAATGGATGGAACTGGAGACTATTGTGCCACGTGAAATAAGCCAGATCCAGAAAGTCAAAGGTCAAATGTTTTCTCTGATATGTGGCTGCTAGTCCGAATAAGGAAGGAGAAAAGGTCGAGTTGGGTGTGAATGCCATCCAAATAGAAAAGAAATCAGTGGAGTAGAGAAAGGGCATTGGGAGGTAGGAAGGAAAAGGGAAGAACAGAGGAATGGATCTGACCTTACTTTCTTATGTGCATATATAGATACACCACAGTGAATCTCACCACTATTATGTCCACAAGGCACTGATTAAAAAAAGAAAAACTAGGGCTGGGGTTGTGGCTCAGTGGTAAGAGTGCTTGCCTAGCATGTGTGAGGTCCTGGGTTCGATCCTCAGCACCACTTATAAATAAATAAAATTAAGGTATTGTGTACACCTACAATTAAAAAAATTTAAAAAAGAAAAAGAAAAACTATAAGTGAATAGCAGAAAGATCAGTATAGTAGAGGGAAGGGAACAGGGGGAAGGAAGAGGGAAGGGAAGGGGAGTAGGGGAAGTGGAAAAGAGGCTGTATGGGAAAAGCAGCAAACCTTGGTTCTACTCCTGGTCTGCCTCTGACTTGTTGAGTGACCACAGATAATTAACCTTTTCAGTCCTCAGTTTCTTTATCTGTAAATCTAGGAGGACTGTATTAGATGATCTCAAGGAAGCTTTCAGTTCCAACAGTTGAATCAGGAAAATGCATGTTCTGGGGACAAAAGTGTGACCTTATCAGGGGACTGCTATCAAGTTCTCACCTGATGGTTGAACATTCTGGAAAACCCCACAGGCAAGAAGAAGAGGCTGTGAGAGTGCAGTGCTTTCAAAGCTAACCTAGCCTGGTAGCCATTTAAAACACCGGGACAGATTGGTGATCAAGTTTAAGTCAATGAGACCTCTGTTGCTCCCATGGTTGATGTATGCTCACAAAGGAAATGTATGTTCAAATGAGAAAATGCATAAAAAGGCTATTGGAGAACAAAGCAATTATAAGTTGTTATTGTTTTGAGGGGCTGGTGTACAGCTCAGTCTTTAAGATTTTGTCTAGTGATGGTGGTGGTAAAAAATGATGAGGAGGGGCTGGGGATGTGGCTCAAGCGGTAGCGTGCTCAAGCGGTAGCGCGCTCGCCTAGCATGCGTGCGGCCTGGGTTCGATCCTCAGCACCACATACCAACAAAGATGTTGTGTCCGCCGAGAACTAAAAAATAAATATTTAAAAAAAAAAATGATGAGGAGGGGCTGGGTGTGGTGCACAACTGTAATTTCAGCTACTTTAGAGGCCGAGGCTGGAGGATTGCAAGTTCAAGGCCAGCCTGGGAAATTTAGCAAGACTCTCAGAATGAAATAAAAAGGCTGGGGATATAATTCAGAGGTAGAGCTCTTTCCTAGTGTTGATCTATTTTTAAAAATACTACCTGAGCTACAGCTTTCTCTCCCTCTTCATCTTATCCTTTCTTAAATCCTTAGTCCCCAAAGCTGACTGTCCACTGTGGTACTCTACAGTCTACATCAGGCCTCATCCCCTGGAGGTTGTTGGGCAATGAGCTGGAGTGGAGCCTGAGTATTTTCTAATAGACCCTTATGTGATTTTCATACACAACTAGGGTTAAAGGCAAGCCAATTTTCTTAGCCTCTAAGAAGAAATTAGGGTAGTTCAACTAAGGTCTATTTCCTTTTCTATATGGGTTTGCTCTGGGTGACCTCACCTGGGGCTTTGAAAACAGTCAAGGTGCCTGGTGTGCTGGTGGCACGTATCTGTAATCCCAACTGCGTTTTTTTCACTGCATAATCATTGTAGATTTTTTAAATGCATGCCATATTTTTAAAAGTGAGGTACAACCATGAATTTTTTTTAAGGAAAAAAGTGTCATTATTACTTAAAAATCATTTATTATAAACTGTCTTCGGTGGAAGGTTAGGATGCACATAATGCTCATGAATATACATTAAAATTGTCTAAGCCGAGGTATATCATTTTTCATGACAGTTTAGCAAACATAATTCCCATATGAAAAAAAAAGCACATTAGTTGCTATTGATTTGTGCATTATAGGCAAAATATTACACTTCAGAAAATTTACTACAGTGTTGTGAAGTATGGACTTCACAAAATTTAATCTTCTGTGTCTGAAATTTCTGCCCTGCTACCATTGGCTTCATAATCTGATACACCATGCAGCATCATGGATACACGATGTGTTACAGTGCTCTAAACAAACTAGGCAACTCAGCTTTCAGAAATGTACTGAGGATACGCATATGCTGAGAATTTTAAGCTGGAACTACTGGGCTTGAGAAAATAAATGTGTATCCACAGGCTACTGGTAAATACGTTGCTGCTCTGTTTACCTTTTTTTTTTTTAATTAGTTATACATGACAGTAGAATGCATTTTGACACATCACACATAAATGGAGTATAACTTCTTATTTTTCTGATTGTACCTGGTGTAGAATCATGTAAGGGTTCTGGTTGTGGAAGTGTACAAGACAGTGAATTTCCTCAGGTGAGCAAACTCCCAGGGAATAACAGGCGTTTTGTTTTCCACAGTTGGAATACTCTGCAGTTTCCCCCAAGAACTAGTAAGATAAATAATACATGTGCAATGCCTAGATGCTGTGGTAATGCCCTTTGTGAAGAGGCTCTGTGCTAGAGTCTCCACCTTGATCTCAGGCCCTCAGCTCCTGGGAGTAAACTGAACTGCCTTGTTAGACAGCCACAATGTTTCACTGTGCCTAAACTGGTCCACATAACAATAACTTTATACAATGGTCTTTCTTGAGAGCTACACAAAGTTGCACATTACAACCTAGTACTTAACTGAGGAATAAGCTGCATAATGTTGCTGACTCTGTAACCTGCCTAGTGATACAATGAACAATATGTAGTAATGATGCCAATGACCTACAGTAACCTATTGATATAAATAAAGCTGGCAGCTTGGATGATCAGCCTTTGCTTTGCCTCTGCACCTTGCTTCTGGCTCCTTTTGCTTTCCCTGCAGAATCACACCGGTGGTGTAATTATGTATGTATGTAGGGTAATAGTGTCTGATTCATTCTCCTATTCTTTCTACTCCCATAATCCCTCTCCTCCCTTCACTCCCCTCTGCCTAATGCAAAGTACCTCTATTTTTCCCTATCCCCTTGTGAACTAGCATCTGCATATTAGAGAAAATATTCAGCCTTTGTTTTTTTTTTGGGGGGGGTATTGGCTTATTTTGCTTAGCATGACATTCTCCTGCTGCATCCATTTACCTGCAAATGCCATAATTTCATTCTTCTTTAAGGATGAGTAATATTCCATTATTATACATAATAATATTCCATTATTACCATACCAGTTTCTTTATACATTTATCTGTTGAAGGGTACCTAGGTTGGTTCCATAGCTTAGCTATTGTGAATTGAGCTTCTATAAACATTGATGTGGCTGCATTGCTATAGTATGCTGTTTTGAAGTCTTTTGGGTACAAATCGCAGAGTGGGATAGCTGGGTCAAATGATAGTTCCCCTGCAGGTTTTCTGGGGAATCTTCATCCTGCTTTCCATAGTGGTTGCCCTAATTTGCAGTCCCACCAGCAATGTGTGAGTGTACCTTTTCCCCTACATCCTCACCAACATTTATTGTTGCTTATATTCTTGATAATTGCCATTCTGAGTGGAATGAAATGAAATCTTGGAGTAGTTTTGATTTTCATTTCTCTCATTGTTAGAGATGTGGAACATTGTTTCATAGTGTTCTTCTTTTCCTATTCATATCATTTTAATCTCTTTTTTCTAATTACTCTGGCTAGAGTTTCTAAGACTATGTTGAACAGAAGGGGTGAGAGAAGGCATCCTTTTCTACTGTTTTGAACATGAAAAGGTGCTGTATTTTGTCAAATGCTTTTTCTGCATTATATGATTATATGATTCTTGTCTTCAAGTGTATTGATGTGATGAATTACGTTTGTTGATTTCCTTATGTTGAACCAACCTCAGCCCCTGAACCAACCTTCCATACCTGGGATGGTCCTCACTTGATCATAGGATGCTATATTTTAAGTATGTTTTTGTATGTGATTTGCTAGAATTTTATTGAGAATTTTTGGGTCTATGTTCATCAGGGATATTGGTCTGAAGTCTTCTTTCCTTGATGTCTCTTTGTCTGGTTTTGGTATCAGGTTGATACTAGCCTCATAGAATGAGTTTGGAAGGGTTCCCTCCTTCTCTATTTCATGGAATAATCTGAGGAGTATTGGTGTTAATTCTCCTCTGAAGGTCTTGTAGAACTTGGCTGAGAATCTGTGTGGTCCTGGGATTTTCTTGGTAGGCTTTTGATTCTAATATTTAGAAGATGGAAAAATTCCGCCAGAAAACTTGAGAACAAATATTTACCTTTTAAAAAAGGGGAGTGACTAACAGAATTATACCATGGAACTATTACACAATAAGATTATAAACCAATTCTTGGACTGAAAACAGAGTGAAAAATCATTTGTGATTATCCATTGTGACCATTCTGTGTTAAAATCTGATACTTGGGAGGCTGAGATTAGAGTTCAAGACCAGGCTGGGCAACACAGGGAAAGTGTCTCAAATAAACTAAAAGAGGGACAGGGGGTGTAGTTCAGTGGTAGAGTGCCTGGCATGCAACAGGCCCTGGGTCCAATCCCTGGTGCCACAAAAACAAACAAACAAACAAGGAGCAGGAGGAATTTTATTTCCACCACGTCCCCAACCTGCTCCTCCAATTCTTCATTCAGGTAATGGTTTTCCTCAGGATCACAAAAATTGAAATAAATCTTGTCTTTTTTTTCAGATCTTTCCGAGATCCATCTGTCAACCCTGTAGCCTCTGCTTTCCTAACATATCCAGACTCTGACCATTCCCACCATCTCTTCTCCACCCCCACGGGTCATCCTCTTTCACAACAGTCCTTAACTTTGAAAGAACAATCAAGGCTTGCCCTGGGAGAAAAAATGCCCCCTTATTGAGGCAGCTCTGCATATTTATAGAGTCGGGGGTGGTTTGACAGTTGAACCAGTTTAACAATTTAATGGGGTTTTTTTGGCAGCTGGGTTGGGGTGCATTCTAATTGGTGGGTAAGGATCATGTGAACCAGCAGGGCTCACCATTGGACAGCAGGACCACGTGAGCCAGCAGGCCTCACCATTGGATGGCAGGATCATGTGAGCCAGCAGGGCTCACCATTGGACGGCTCTTCTTGGGGGATGGGGAAGTTAGTCTTTGGAGCCCGGGTGACTCCCAACAGACTTAACTTCCTGTTTCTGCCCTGACCTACCTCTCTCTCTCTCTGTCTCTCTCTGTCTCTCTCTCTCTCTCTCTCTCTCTTTTATTTTATTTTATTTTATTTTATTTTTTTTACAGAGAGCACTGGAATCTTTATATACAAAATAGATGTAGCACTCCCCTGCTTAAAATCCTCTCAAGGGTTCTTGTCACACTTGAAATAAAATCCCACATCTTTTCTTTGGGCCACAGACCCCAGGTAACTGCGCCCTCTGGCTGCTTCTCTTCCCTGCCCACTCAGCTGCAGCCTCCCTGGCTTCCTTGTTTCCGCTTCAGAGCCTTCAGGTGTGCTGCAAGCTCTGCTGGTTGTTTCGCATTTCTCACAACCTCACCTCCTCCATGGCCTTCCCTTCCTACTAACTAAAAGAGCAGCCCCATCCACTCTCATCCCTCACTCTGTTTTGTTGGGTCACAGAATTCATCATGGCTGGGTGTCGTGTACATCTACAATCTTACTGTCTGACTCCCCATCGAGGGCAAGAACTTTGTCCATTGTGTTCATTCCTGCATCCCAGTGCCTACAACACTGCCTGAAATAATAAGTAGGTTTTTCAATATTTTTTTTAACCAAATGAATGATCACCATTCTTTCAAACAGGACTTTTAACTTTACTTTGGCTCTTTTACTTGTCAACCATAAATAATTAGTTCCTTGAGTCCTGGCCACAAGCCTATGAGGTGACAGTGCTATTTCTGTGTTACACATAAGGAAACAGAATCCTCGAAATCACATTGCCGAAGAGTGGAGCTGAAATATGAATCCAGGTATCCTGATTCATACTCCACATTGGGGAACAAGAAGTACCAGTCGGGATATAATGCATTGGCAGGAAGAGTGGGGAGCTATCTCCTCTTTGTTTTTGAATGAATGAGACTCTTCAGGATGCTTGGGAGGGAGTATTTTGGAGACTCCACTTGCTGAACTAACACATACCCCTTCTGGGGTATCTACTTATGAAGGAGTTACTCTCTGGAAGCATCTTGAGAAATTTTGTTGAAGTTGTGTGAAAGTTTTTAGCAGGTAGTTAGAATCTTTTTACTGTTTTTAATATATATTTTTAGTTGTGGATGAACGTTTATGTTTTATTTATTAATTTATATGTGGTGCTGAGAACTGAACCCAGTGCCTCACACATGCTAGGCAGGCCCCTACCACTGAGCCACAACCCCAGCCCTCTTTTTGCTTTTAATTAGTCATTAGGTCAATATTTGGTCACTATAGTCTAATATGTTTAGTTGGAGAGAGCAAAGCAGGGATGGTTTTCTGGGTTTGAGTTGTTTGGAGAAGTTTCTCAATTCAATTCCTGGAACAATGATCTAATTGCTGTGTTTAAACATTTAAACTCTCACCACAGTCAACTAGACAAAGCAGGACAGATTGAACCCCCCAACTAAGTAAGAAAACCTTCTCAGTTTACATAGTGCTTCTGCAAAGATTCTCCCATCAACCCGATAAATAACAGGAATTTAAACATTGAGGACAGCGGCATGGGGAGAACGGCCAAATAAATGAGAGTAACTATTATAATATATGACTGAACAGTGGCAGAGGAATGAATTGACCATTTGGTGAATTGCTTTTAGGGATCGGTGATTAAGCTAAATGCAGGCTGAGGGGTGTGTGATACTCCTTGAAGTGGAATTAGGAGTCCTCTGCATCTGTGTCTACAGGACCGTGTGTGTGAATGTGTGTTCCTACATGTGATGACCTATGCAAAAGACAGAGAGAAACCTGAAACAACTAATTTGAAGACCAAGAGCCTTTTGGGAGAACCTGGCCTATTATTTCAATTTTATTTACTTATCTATTTCATCTGGGGCCCTTGAGCTATTTAATTCATCTGAACCACTCTTCTTGTCTATGAAATGGGGATACTTATCTCACAGGGTGATTGTTGTCTTGTACCAAGAAGGCCACTCAATAAATGTGTGTCAAATGAAATGTGCTATTTGTTACCATCCATCATTAACAAATAGAATATTGTAAAATAATGACTTATTTGGCTTTTCAAAAAACCACTGAGGTATTCTTTATAGAACTCACTATATTTTCAAAACATATTAATTCCTAAGATACTTGGGATATGTAATAAATTTAAAAAGGGATATAAACCTTAAAAACAAAAAAACAAAACAAAACAAATGAACCAGCCAGACATGGCGCCACACATCTGTAATCCCAGTGATTTGGGAGGCTCAGGTGGCAGGATCACAGGTTCAAGGTCAGCCTCAACAATTTAAGGAGGCCCTGAGCAACTTATCGAGATCCTGTCTTAAAATAAAAAGGGCTGGTGATGTAGCCCAGTGACAAAGTGGCCTTGGGTTAAATACCCAGTAGCAAAAAAAAAAAAAAAAAAAAAAAAAAAGAAAGAAAGAAAAAATAAAAAGAAACGAGATAACAAATATGAGGCTAAATATAATTTACATAAATATCATTTAATTCCCTGAAGTGTAGGGTGAAAGTGATCAGGACAGGACAGTTACTCCACTGAAAACCCCTTTGCTTTGGTGGCTGGAGGAGTTTGACAGGGGCCCCATGGTACATGGCCTATAATCCCAGCAGCTCAGGAGGCTGAGACAGGAGGATCTCGAGTTCAAAGCCAACCTCAACAAAAATGAGGCGCTAAGCAATTCAGGGAGACCCTGTCTCTAAATAAAATACAAAATAGGGCTGAGGATGTGGCTCAGTGGTTGAGTGCTCCCGAGTTCAACCCTCCCCCCCCAAAAAAAAGCACCTCTCAAACAGAACATCTGCAGAGCAGTCACAGTTTGGCCAACATGTGTTTTCATATCTGCAACCAAAACACGATGCACAAAAGAACTCTTTTGGTTGAATGACAATATATAAGCACCTGCTTCCGATAGCAACAGTGGAGGTTGAAGAACATCATGACCTATGAGGAATGCAGTGATCCAGAAGGTGGACCCTAAGACAGAACCATAAACATCAGGCCAAGACATTCCATTAGAATAAAACAGCAGCCAATATGGTACAAGCATTTGACATGGATCAATTTCAACTCATCATCATTGCAACCCTGAGAGCCATTTCTGTAAGTGAGAATACCACACTTCACAGATGGCTGTGCCTGATAGGATAGAGTTTATTGGAAGTTATATTGAGTTGGGAGGTTAGAATGAGATAGGGAAATAAGAAAGAACCATTTATTAGGATAATAATAATTAACGAGTTACTATTATGCTTCCTATTAGAAAACTGTCAATGGCCTTTTAAAATGGAAATAATCATCCCCCAATAGGTGGGAAGCTGTAGTCCTAGGAGGTAACTACAGAGGTGAAGGCGTAAAAGACCAGGGGACTCCAAATCTAGTGTTCTCTGCTATACCTTAGCAAAATCTCAAGTTTCATACTACTGTTTTGATGTTTTAGGTGTCATATCTAATCTTATTTTTTATTTTTGTTTTTAAAACTCAACTCTGTAACATTTTGTATTGTTGCTTGTGCTGTTTAAAACTCTCAACTCCTCTGGCTTCTAAGTGACATATCCTTGTACTATTCCTCTGACCACTGGGTTTTATACAAGAAACTTAAGTTGATTGATAGTATAGAAAGAGCCCTTCCTGCCCATCATAAAGGGTCACAACCAATACTCCTATACCAAAGACAGGTTAACAACAGAAAAGCACAATAAATTTATGTGATCACAGTTTTATGTGACACAGGTACTTTCACACTGAAGATTTCTAAGACCCAGGGAGAAGTATCCATTTTATGCTTAGATTCAATGTAAGTATGGACAGGACAGCCTTGTACAGATATGATTGGACCAAAGTGTGTGATCTAATGCAGATAGACTAAGGGAAAAACTTAGAAGGCCTTTCTGTTCAGATTCTTCTTGGACTCTGGGTGGCACTCCTTCTTCCCTGGTATGGGGCAGGACCCCTTTGGGAAAAAGGATCTTTTGACCTATTGTCAGAAAAGTTCAGAGAATTTCTTTAGGATCAGCTCAGAGACAGGAAGGCAGAGGAAGATTAGAGGAATATAGGAATATTTGTTAGATTTTATTACTTGTTTTTTTTTTTTTTTGCGGGGAAGAGATTCTAGTTTCTATAACTTGCCCTGAGGAGGAGACATTCTAGTAATGTGTCTGGGGGGCGGGGAAGAAAACAGGAGGACAAAGTAAGGTCATAGAGGCTTTGCTTTTGGAGGCTGCTGCTGGAGCCTTTACCTTTGGGGTATTGTTTTCTGGGCCTCAGCAATAAATAGTTAACATTTATGGAACACATCATATGTGGCAGGTACTGTCCTGATCCCTTTCCATGTATTATTTAATTCTCACAATAATCTCATGAATTAAGTGGTATTATTGTCCCCTTTGAAAAAGATGAGGAAACAGCAACAAAAGAAAAAATACAGGGGCTGGGGATGTGGCTCAAGCGGTAGCGAGCTCGCCTGGCTTGCGTGCGGCCAGGGTTCGATCCTCAGCACCACATACCAACAAAGATGTTGTGTCTGCCAAAAAAAAAATAAATAAATATTAAAATTTTTTTTTTTCTCTCTCTCTCTCCCCTCTAAAAAAAAAAAGAAAAAATACATAAATAGGACTTCATCAAGATTTAAAATTTGATCATCAAAGGGCACTGTCAAGAGAGTGAAGAGAGGACTAGGATCATAGCTCAGTGGTAGAGCACTTGCCTAGTACATGTGAGGCACTGGTTTCAATCTTCAGCACCACATTAAAGAAAAATAAATGAATATAATAAAGGTATTGTATCCATCTTTAAAAAAAAAGAGTGAAAAGACAAACCATAGAAGGGAAGCAAATATTTGTAAATCATAAATCTCTGAGAAGCGGTTACAGTCTGGAATACACCAAGAACTGCACTCAACAACAGAACAAACCACTCTGTTCAAACTTGGGCAAAAGCCTTGAGCAGACATTTCTCCAAAGAAGACACACAAATGGCCTCCTCCTTCTTGGTCTTGTAGCAGCATTTGACATGTTAATCGCTCCATCCTGTATGAAATACTTTGTTCATTCATCTTCCTGGACACCACTTCTGTCACCACCTGCTCCTTTTTAGACCTCTTTGCAAGTTCCTTTATATGTCCTGATGTCTAAATTGTAGAGGTCCAAGGTTTTGCCTCAGTCCTTTGGTCATGACATTACACACCACCCAAAATGTTGACATTACCCGGTCTAGATCTTCCTTCTGCATTTTAACTTACATATTAGACACTCTATTCAACATTCCCAAGTGCAGATGAGTAGGTATTTCATACTTAGCCCATGCAAAACCAGTTCCTGACTTCAACCCCAGCCTCGCTCGCTGCACCATCTTAGAAAATGACAGACCTAGTCTTCAGATGTGTAGGCCCAAACCCTGAGACTCCTCATCTTCCTTTCCATACATCAGCATATCCTATTGGTTCTACCTTCTACATCCAGAATTTGATGGCTCCTCACTCCCTCACCCCTCACATAGACAACTACAATAGCCAAAAGGTCTGTCTTTTCCCCATCCCTGTTAGGCTTCCATACAGAAATAAGAACACTTTTAAAAACCTGTATCACATCATGTTATCCCGCTGCTTAAGACCCTCCAATGGTTTTCCATCTCATTCAAGTTAAAGCCATGTTCATTACACACCCCCATCACCCAGCCAACCCTTTCTTTTTGCTGGGCTTCAGCCATTTGCCTTATGGTGGTTCTGCCTCAAGGCCCTTCGTTAACTACTTCTGCAGTGCTTTTCTCTCTGGTTTTATGGGACTGGCTCCCTCACTCCTTTCATATCTGACTGCTCTGTATAAAAAACTAATCCTTCATCCCCACCCCCATGTTTCCCATCTGGCTTTATTATTATTTTTAAGGGGAGGGAGAGGGAGAGGGAGGGGGAAGAGAGAGAGAGAGAGAGAGAGAGAGAGAGAGAGAGAGAGAGAGAGAGAGAGAGAATTTTTTTTAATATTTATTTTTTAGTTTTCGGCGGACACAACATCTTTGTATGTGGTGCTGAGGATCGAACCCGGGCTGCACGAATGCCAGGCAAGCAGGCTACCGCTTGAGCCACATCCCCAGCCCCCATCTGGCTTTATTTTTTGCATAGCATGTATAGCACTTCACTCTCAGTATGTATGTTTATTATCTGACTCTCCCTTCTAGTATTCAATGAGGATGAGAAATTGTTCCCTGCTCTGTCCTCAGCAGGGACACAAAGAACAGTGCCCAGCATGTAGCACACAAATTCTAAATGATCATTAAGGCTTCTGATTAAAAAAAAATGTGCACAAGTTACAGTTTTTAAATTAATATAAACTTTTGTGGTAAATACATTTTATAAAACATGAGTTTCATAGTGAAAATAGTATAATGGGGTTCTTGGTCATTCTGGATTGTATCATTCCAGAGGTTTTGTTTTGTTTTTGGTGTTCAATACAGGGCCTCAGGCATGCTAAGCACATGCTTTACCACTGAGCTACGATGTCCCCAATCCTTATTCTAGGTTTTGAAGGTCAACTGAAATTTAAACTCAACACATTGTCATTAAGAAATAATGTGGAATTTGGGTACTGAGTCTGGTATACTTTATGTTATAGAAACTTGAGGTTTTTTGTTTTTTTCCAGGCAAGTATTTCTATATTATGAAGTTATTCCTGCAAGAACTGAATAAATGCTACAGCCTGCCTCTTTTGTCACTAGGTGCCAGGTTAACCTTAGGAGGCAATAACTTGAATAAACACAGAATGGAAAGCTTTCTTCTGATTTACACAAATATAAGCCTGGAATACAAATAAAACTTTTTCAACCTAGCAATTTAAAGAATTTCTACTTTCAAGTTGAGCATTTCATTCATTGTTCGGGGAAAACTGGCTAAAAGTCACCCTTATGTCACTGTTTAGAAATAGTTACTCTTAGAGCTGGTGCACACCTCTAGTCCCAGCTACTCTGGAAGCTGAGGCAGGAAGGTCACAAGCTCAAGGGCAACTTACAAAGACCCTGTCTCAGAGTAAACAGGGTTGGGGATGTAGCACAGTGGTAGAGTGTCTCTGGGTTCAATCCCAGTACTGAAGGAGGGGGGGAAAAAGAAACAATCATTGTTAGGTCCTTCAGATCTTATAAAATATTCACATACACACTTTGTATTATAACCCTGTCATTATCTATAATTATGTAGGTATCATAGCTTATCTTCCAAGTTCAAGCAAGTTAAAGGGCTTCATGGCTAATTGCCAGGTATGGGTGCTAAAGGGCAAAAGCAATACACAAAGTATTTCAGATCAAGCAACATAGAACTCCATTTCAGCCAGTATTCACAGAAAGTACTGGTCACAGAAAGATTATTCTTTTGCTGCAAAAATGAAAACAAACCAATTAAAATAAATGAACCAATTCTATTCCTATGGAGAAAAACTTTTAAGAGGATATCCCTTCATAATGTAGAGATTAGGCAATCTAAGGGGGAAAGGAACAATGTGGAATCACAGGGAATGATGATGGCTCCTTCTTTTCCTAAAACTTGTGCTGGTACTTCAAGCAGTCAGTTGAAGATACCAGGTATGCTTCATTCTGAACAGTATTAAGAATGAAGCTTTGTGTTGGAACTAGCTACCCTATTTTTTATTTTAAAAAAATTTTTCCCCTTTCCCTGCCACCTTTTCTTATCCTTTCTTCCCAATCTCTAAAAGTTGAATGTTCTCAAGTTGCCGCAGTCTGGCTGGGCACAATTCAGGAGCCACTTGTCAAAAGAAACGAACTTTATTTTTAGAACCACACAGGCCAAACAAAACAGCTCCTCAGGAAAAACCCTCAGAGCCCAACTGCCACCACCGGCTTCCCACAAGCCTCTCCCTCAAAACCACAAGCCTCTCCCTCAAAACCACAAGCCTCTCCCACCTCCCACAATCCTCCTGCTCTTGAGGCCGATTGGCTGGGTCGCATGGGAGGAGCCAAAAAACTCCCCCAATGAGCAGCTCCGTGGTCTGAAAGGGCAGGGAAACAGCCCAATGAGCATCACTGCAGAGGAGCCAATCAGCTAGATGTTGCTAGGGCCGCTGTGAGCCAATCATCAGCTGGCAGTCTGGAAGTTTGTTGGGGCCCCTTCGGCTGTGGCTCTCAACATCTCCCCCTCTCTGTTTAAACAACAAGCATGTGGCTTAGGGACCGTGCCTGCCTTAGGTTGTCCAATACTACATATGGTTCTTACCCGTTATTGGATGAGCTGACCTCAAGGTGTCAGCCTCCTGTCTTAGGTTGGTACCATTGCAATTGGATCTTACCCGTCACTGACTACCGGTCCAGTATACAGCCACACCTGTGGAGAGGTCTTTGTACCAGCAGGGGGGTGAGGTTCTTTGCCTCACCTCTGTTGGCCCCCAAATTTTAGCTGAACGATCATGACAATCAGAAGGAAGGAAGATACACCAAGCTAATTGACGGCTCCTTTTGGAAAATTGTACCACCGATGACATCATCAGCAAAAATACCCCAACACTACCACAAGTCGCTGCACCAACAGATAGTTCACAATGCATACAGGTGAGTTCACAATGCATACAAGTGATATATAGTCCAGGCAAGTTCTGCAAGCAGTTCAGTGATGGCTATTGCAGAAGCTGTAGATTGGTTTTATCTTTTTTTAAAAGAAAACAATTTTCTTAACAATTTACATTGTCTTCACTGGCACTGGGATGAAGATAGGAATTCTGGCAATAATGGCTAAAGAAAAAATTATGTAACATTCCAGAGGGCACTAAAAGAAAACAATTTTCTTAACAATTTACATTATCTTCACCGGCACTGGGATGAAGATAGGAATTCTGGCAATAATGGCTAAAGAAAAAATTATGTAACATTCCAGAAGGCACTAAAAGAAAACAATTTTCTTAACAATTTACATTATCTTGAAGAGAATTATTAAATATAATGAAAAGGAAAGGTGAAAGTAAACAAATAGATCTGTTAACTTCCTTTTTTGTTCACATATTAAAACAATCCTCAACAGTTGTTTACCCAATTTAAATTAAACCATTTAAATCACGTGAAAAAAAATATTTGGATCCATTTTTTCATGAGCGATCATCATATATGATATATGGACATATGTACATTCAAACATATAACAGAAAACACAAGTGTGCACACATAATATAATACATACAACACATAACATAATAGTAAAGGCCTTATAACTTTTTACAGGTGAAATCTCCATTGCAATGTTTAAAAACTCTATAGTCAAAAAATAGAACTGATCAGCAAAACACTAACCTAGGTCTGTATGAGCTCAAAAAATAAAATAGAACTTCATGATATGGCAAAGGGCAATAATAAAATAGATATTGAAAAAAGCATCCTGGTTCAGCCAGATGTAAGGATAGCCAAACTGGAGTTTTGGATATCAGTTGTTATGGATTTGAGCCAAATCATCTTCTTTTTGGTCTGTAGAAATTGCTTTAGTTAATCTTTCTGGAATCCAAATCGGCTGCTGTTCTCCCTGTGAAAACACATAAACAGACCCCCGACTCCAGACAATCACTGGGTCAGGACCTTAGTTAATCTCTCTGGAATCCAAATCAGCTGCTGTTCTCCCTGTGGAAACACACAAACAGACCCCCGACTCCAGACAATTACTGGGTCAGGACCTTTCCATTGTCCTGTTAGAATATCCTTCCAAAGTACCTTGGGCTTATGTACATTTTTTGGACACATATGCCTTTCTGCAGCACTAAGCCCTGATGAATCCAAATTTAAAAAGTTTAGAGTAAAAAGGGTTATTTTAAGTTTATCTTTGGGGAATATATACCCCTTCCCAATTCCTTCTTTTTGCTTTAATAAGTACATTTTAATAGTTTGATGAGCTCTTTCAACTATGCCTTGTCCCTGTGGATTGTATGGGATTCCTGTTATATGAGTAATGCCAAATGTTGAACAAAATTGTTTAAAAGAGGTAGAAGTATAACCATGGGCATTATCTGTTTTTAACTGTTTTGGAACGCCCACAGTGGCAAAATTCTGTAAGCAATGAGCTATAACATCTTTAGTTTTTTCTCTGGCATGAAAAGAGCCCATCAAAAATCCAGAAGTATCAACTGTAACATGCAAATATTTTAATTTTCCAAATTCTGGCAAGTGTGTGACATCCATCTGCCAAATATGGTTAGGTATCAGTCCTCTAGGATTGACTCCAAGATTAACTTGTGGTAAAAAGGTCACACAATTTTGACATTGTTTTATTATTTGTCTAGCTTGTTCCTTAGTTATTTTAAAATGCTTTTGTAAAGTATTAGCATTGACATGGAACTTTTTATGAAAATTTATAGCTTCTTCTAGTGTAGAGAAAATATGTATGTCATGTGTAGTTTTATCTGCTAAATCATTGCCCAAACTAAGGACTCCAGGCAATCCTGTATGTGCCCTGATACGTCCTATAAAGAATGGATCTTTTCTGTCCCAGATTAGACTTTGTATAGTGGAAAGCAAGGAGAAAACAGTAGAGGAAGGGGAAATCCTACCAGCATCTTCAAGGGATACTATAGCATTAACTATATACTGACTATCGGAAAATAAATTAAATACCGAATCTTTAAATATCACAAAAGCTTGTAATACTGCATTAAGCTCTACCTTTTGAGCTGATTGTTTGGGTACTAAAAATGTAAAAGTTTGATCAGGTGTAACTACTGCTGCTGTACCATTATTTGACCCATCAGTGAATATATTTGGAGCATTCATGATAGGTGTTTTTCTTGTCATTTTTGGAAAAATTACAGGATGTGATGACCAAAAAGACAATAAAGGATTATATGGTAAGTGGTTATCAAATGAAACATTAGATTTGCACATGATTATTGCCCAAGTATTTAACTCATTAGCTAACTCATCAATTTGATTCATAGTGTATGGAGTAACAATTTTATTGGGAGAAATTCCAAACACTCCCTTTGCTGCTTTTATTCCTTTGAGTATTAATTGTCCTACAGCCTCAGGATACCTAGTAAGAATAGTGTTAGGAGAATAAGATAAATGTATCCATAATAATGGACCTTCTTGCCAAAATACTCCTGTAGGAATATTTTTTTGTTGGTAGTACAATAAATAATAAAGGCAAACTTATATCAATTCTATCCAAATGCATATTTTCCATATATGTTTCAATGATTTTTAATGCCTTTCTTGCTTCAGGCGTTAACATTCCGGGTGAATTTGGATCTGATGGACCTTTTAGGATATCAAATAAAGGTCCCAACTCTCCTGTTGGTATACCTAGATAAGGCCTTATCCAATTTATGTCTCCTAATAACTTTTGAAAGTCGTTAAAGGATTTGAGTTGATCTACTCGTATTTGAATTTTTGGTGGACGGACCATGGTTGAAGATAATAGAACTCCTAAATAATTAGTTGGAAAATTTGATTGTACTTTATCTATTGCTATCTCTAGATTATAATTTTTTAAATAAGTTTGTAAGTGTGGCATAACATTCTAGCAATGTGTTTTTATCTTTGTGTGCTAATAATAATACATCATCCATATAGTGAAATATTTGTAGTTCAGGATTTTGATTTCTAAGTGGCTGGATTACTTTGTTAACATAAATTTGACACATAGTTGGGCTGTTAGCCATCCCTTGAGGGAGTACTTTTCACTCATATCTCTGATCAGGACCTTCATGATTCAGTGCAGGGATAGTAAATGCAAAACGTGGACTATCCTCAGGATGAATTGGAATTGAAAAGAAACAATCTTTAATATCTATAGCTAAAACATACCAGGTTTTTGGCAAAGCAGACAATTGAGGAATCCCCGATTGAGCAGGTCCCATAATAACCATCTCATTATTAATGGCTCTTAAATCTTACAATAATCTCCATTTATCAGATTTCTTTTTGATGACAAAAATGGGAGTATTATGGGGAGATACAGAAGGTTGTATATGTCCTTCTGCTAATTGTTGTTTGACCAGATCATGGGCTGCTTGTATCTCAGAGGCCACTGAGGAACCCATAGTGGTCTTTCTGATTTCCAAGTAATTTTTATTGTCTCAGTGGCCCTTTCTGAAAATCCAACCCATGTCTGTCTGTTCCTTGATCTATTTGTATTGGTGCTGCTATACCTTGTTCTTGTTTTTCTAATCTTTTTCCTTTCCTAAAACCTTGTCGTCATAATAGTGGGTGCATTTTGGTTGATGTTATTTGTTAATGTCAAACCTAATTGATCTAGGACATTTTGTCCCCACAAATTTACGGGAAGATGATCCAATACATATGGCTGTATAGTTCCTTCACATCCTTCCAATCTAATACCATTGCACTTCTATGGGGATTAGTCACCACTCCTAGGCCTCGAAGCATTTGAGTGGCTTGTTGTAATGGCCAATGTTTTGGCCATTCTTGATGAGAGATGATGCTAAGGTCTGCACCTGTATCCAGTAGCCCATTAAATTTATGTCCTTGAATATTTAGTTTTAGCATGGGGCGAGAATCTAAATTTAGACAACATAGCCCAATCTACACCTGTGGAGCCTAATCCCCTGGAACCTCTTTTTACAGCACGACTGGAAAACTTATCATGTAGGCTTGGTATTATTAGTAATGTGCTATTCTATCTCCTGGTGAAATTACTGATATACCCTTTGGAGAACTGGACATAATTTTTATTTCACCTTCATAATCAGGATCAATTACCCCAAGACTTATCATAAGTCCTTTTAGAGTAGAAGAGCTGTGTCCCAATAATAAGCCTTCTGTTCCTTTGGGAAGAGTTCCTTTTACCCCTGTGGGAATGATTTGAACTCCCATCTCTGGAGTTAGTACTGATCTGGCAGAGGCGCAGATGTCCAACCCTGCGCTCCCTCTGGTTTGTCTGATGAGGGATCTGATGGACAATGTGTCCTGGGCACTACCCTGATGGGGTTGCTGGGTTCCTCCAGTGCTCTGTATATTTGTGGTTTGGGGCCCTGGAGCATTGGGCCCCCCTGTCCATTTTTTGGCAATGGAGCCCCATACCTTTCTCCACGATATCGTGGATAAACACCTGATCCTTGTTCGATTTTTGATAATGGAGTACCCTCTATGGTGGTTTGAGAATGGCATTCATTAGCCCAATGTCTCCCTCTATGGCATCGTGGGCAAATACCTGGTATTCTACTCCTTTGATACCTAGTTTTGTTAAACCCTCCTCCTATGGGGCAATTCCTTTTAAAATGTCCTGTTTGTTCACAATTGTAGCATGTTCTTGGCCTGGCATCTAAAGCCTGTTTTACTGCAGCTGCCACAATTTGCCCTTGTTCATTAATGTCTCTGGCATCTAAAGCCTGTTTTACTGCAGCTGCCACGACTTGCTCTTGTTCATTAATGTCTCTACATAATTTAATATATAAATCTTCATGTTTCCATGGTCTGATGTTATCTCTGCACCAACGATTCGCTTGGTCATAAGCCAGTTGTTTTATTAATGGCATTGCTTGTTCTGTATTCCCCAAAACTCTGGTAGCTGTTTGAATAAGCCTATCTACAAATTCAGTGTAAGGTTCATTAGCTCCTTGTATTACCTTAGATAATTGACCTTGTAAACCTCCATGTCCTTGTAAAGTCTTCCATGCCCTAACCGCCTCTACAGCAATTTGTGCGTATACGCCAGGATCATATGCAATTTGTTGCTGCTGATCCTCGTAAGTTCCCTTTCCTAACAACATATCTAGATTTCTCTGAGGATAACCAGCTGCTGCATTTCGCCTAGCCGTCTCCTTGCAAAATTCCTCATTGGCAACCTTCCATAATAGGTATTGTCCTCCATTTAGCACAGCTTTACACATATTAGCCCAATCTGCTGGTGTCATGTTCAAGTTGTTAATGGATTCGACCAAGCTTACAGAGAAGGGTGCTTGAGGACCATAGGTTGTTACAGCCTCTTTTAGCTGCTTCACTGTTTTGAAATTTAAAGCATGGTGAATTCGCTGCCCTCCTGCCTCAAATACAGGGCATGTTAATATTTGAGATCCTGTCTCAGGATCCCAACTATCAACTGCGGGGGTTGGGAGCCTCCCAGCATATGGAGGTGGCGCTGTTGGTTGGATACTTATGCCCTCTGGTGATAGAAAGGTGTTAGTAGCAGTCTCCTGTAGAGGTGGCGCTGTTGGTTGGATCCTTACACCCTCTGGTGATAGAAAGGTGTTATTAGCAGTCTCCTGTTGTAACTTTTCCCCTGATGGCTTTTTCTGCTCTAAAATTTCTTCCTCTGTCTGACTAGCTCAAGAGACCTTCTCTTTTACTTGAATCTTTTCCTCTGTCCGACTAACTTGAGACCTTCTCTTTTACTTGAATCAATATGTCTTCTCCTTCCTCTACCATTGTCTGAACTGAAGGTTTTGGACTAAGCAAACAAGATACGAACGTCCACAATGGCAATGTGCCAACTGGCAGAGTCCCTGGGCTTTTCTTTTCTACTCTTTTTAAATCTTCACCATGATGGTTCCATTGTGATATATTTAACAACTCCTCCTTAAAAAGCCATGGGATACATTTTTGTATTGTATCAACGTATGCCCTGACTGTTCTTGATTTTACTGAGATGCCTCCTTCCTCTAACAATTTACTTAACACTCTTTCAGTTTGTTTTCTACTAATTTCTGATCCCATATTTCTACTATAATACAACCCAACAAGATAACGCCTAACAAAACTGAAAGAGTGAAACAAAATTGGAACAACACAAAATCATTATAATAGTCTCCTGAAATATCCATCCGTCCTTTCTCCCTATCTGTTCCTCAGATGTGAGCGATTTTTCTTCCACCTTACACATCTCCAGGGACAGGCAACTTAAAACAAAAGTGAAGCAAAACAAAAGAATAATCTTAAAATGGCTATCCATCCTCTCACCCTGCCCTCAGGGGCGAGCAGTTTACCTTATCACTTACCCTCAGTCGTTCCCCGTGCGGGCCACCAAATATCTGCAAGAAACCATAAATGCTGCAGTCTGGCTGGGCACAATTCAGGAGCCACTTGTCAAAAGATACAAACTTTATTTTTAGAACTATACAGGCCAAACAAAACAGCTCCTCAGGAAAAACCCTCAGAGCCCAACTGCCACCACCAGCTTCCCACAAGCCTCTCCCTCAAAACCACAAGCCTCTCCACCTCCCACAATCCTCCTGCTCTTGAGGCCGATTGGCTGGGTCGCGTGGCAGGAGCCAAAAAAGTCCCCTAATGAGCAGCTCCGTGGTCTGAAAGGGCAGGGAAACAGCCCAATGAGCATCACTGCAGAGGAGCCAATCATCTAGATGTTGCTAGGGCCGCTGTGAGCCAATCATCAGCTGGCAGTCTGAAAGGGCGGGGAAACAGTCCAATGAGCATCACCGCAGAGGAGCCAATCAGCTAGATGTTGCTAGGGCCGCTGTGAGCCAATCATCAGCTGGCAGTCTGAAAGTTTGTTGGGGCCCCTTCGGCTGTGGCTCTCAACATCAAGTTGTTCCCTGTGCCTCAACTTAAGATGCTCTCTTAGAATGGAAAGACAAACTTGGCTTTACACAGAAGAGTTGTTATCTCCTTTAAGAAATGGAGAAACAGAATTTTATAAATGAAATAGGCTTTTAGAGTTCTGCTCTATTTCATAAATATTAATCAATGTGTTTTTTTCCTTATAGAGGTAACTACAGCTATATATGGTTAAATAACTTTGCCAAGTCTGTTGACTTTCAAATTCAGGGGCTCTGTACTGAAGTGATTAGCTGTATGATGAAATGTGTACATAGACAGATTATCATAATGTTAGGAACAGATGCTATCTTTAGTATTAATTAGGATATGAGTTTTGCTACTTTGTGACAGAATGACTAAACTACTGAACCTTTGTCTTAAACTCAAATATATTCAGGTTTCAGGAGAATGTGTGACGACTATTATCTAAATATTCATGAACATTTCCTCAAAGAGACACATCTGAAGACCTTCCTTTGAAAAAACAGAATTACTTTTTTAAATAACCACATTTTGAAAATGTTTTATTAACTTTTTCAGATGTACATTCGGGGAAAATTATTATTTGCCAACTTTATCTTCAATGGTTACAGCACATCTGCTAAAGACCTTCAAAAGCAAATTGTGAAGACAAGGAATGATTACCATAAGGGATTGAAAGGTTAATAAAATAGGTACTTGTCACTCTGTTTTTCTATATGCTTAACAAAACACTATTAAAATCCTGAGAACTGTTTGCTAATCTTGTTCCCAGAATGTGCTGTCCCCAAATGCCAAACTGCAGGATGCACTCCCTCACTCGGTTGCAGGCAAACTGCCCACTCGCCCTGACCCGTCAATGAACTTCCCTCCCTGCCCTCTCCAAGAAAAGTATATAAGCTCTGCTTAAGCTGTTCTCAGGGCTCTATCTTTCTTTGTTCTATTCAAATGAGCACTGAGCCCCAGCATGCTGGTCCCCAAATAAACCCTTTTGCTGTTGCATGAGGCAGTCTCTTGGTGGTCTCTTCCTCCGACGTTTCGCCGGTCCCTTACAGGATATTTCCTACCCAGTGACTTCTGAATCTGGTAGAGTAACTACTCACATCCTACCTCACCTCACACTTTTAATTAGAAAATCTTAGACAAGGGCCCAGTTTCAAAATTTTCCTTTATCAATTTTATTCCTTGCATCAAGTCATTTCTGGAAAGAGGAGACTTAAAAGTTCAGTTCAAGGAACTTTCTTAGCAGCATTTAGTCTACAGAGCCATTTTGGAACTCCAGGAACGTTTCTAAGGGTGTTGAGTGAGCCCGAAAGGTTCAAACCAGTAACTCATCCTTTTGACCTACCTATCAAAGTATGAGCCACTTGATGTTAACTTCCTTCTTGATGTATGTGATTTCTGTCAGGGGGGTCATATCAGTCAACAAATATAACATGCTTAGAACATGTCCAACAGGAATGGTGAAAATGGAAGTTTTAACTTGGCTCTTTCTATGCTAACAAATTATCAAGTGAGGCACTTCAGTGAAGAAACCAAAGTTGGGGTAATGAATGAAAGTTTTTTTCAGACAAAGGCCTTTTTTAAAGAAAAAATTCTAAAGATATCACAATGGAGAAAAATAAACACCGAAGGATCACATAAGCCCAAAAGTTTGAGGCCAGTCTTGGTATCAGAGTAAGTCCCTGTCTTTAAAAAATAATTTTAAAAAAATAATAAATAAAAAGTTACATACACTAAAGAGGTAAGGAGGTACAGATTTTATTTAGAGATTTTTAAAGCTTAGAAGGAACAACAATAATACAGATATATACAAACCTACAGTTGTGTTCTTTTAAAATAGCTGACCCAAAACTGATGTGATAAAATACAGACAGTGATTAATAAAGAAAATGTTATGTGTAAAAAGAAAAGATTTTGCACATCCACATTCATAGCAGCATTATTCATAATAGCCAAGAGGTGGAAGCAACCAACCCAAGTATCCAACACATGAATGGATCAACAAATGTGGTTAATACTTAACTATTCAGCCTTAAAAAAGAAGGAAGACCTGTCTCATGCCACAATATTGATGAACTTTGAGGACATAATGGAAAGTAGAACGGCATCAGGGGCTGTGGGGAAAAGAAAAGGATTACTAATAGTAATCATAGAGAATTCCTATTATTTAACGGGTGTTTCAAATTTTCAAGATGAAAATATTCTGGAGATACATATCTTTACAATGTGAATACACTTAAGCTTCTGAACTGTACACTTAAAATTTTCTCAGTGGTCCTGGGGATTGAACCTAGGGTCTTGCACATGTTAAGCATTCTACCACCGAGCTACGTCTCCCACTCCAATGGCTGCCTTTATAAACTTACTATATAAGCAAGCCTTAACTCCTTAAACAGTCCACACATTCCTATTTTCAGTATTCCTAACTAACCATGTTAAAAGAGAGTGCAAGGGCTCCCAAAATATATTGACAATATATTGTACCGTAAAATATAAATGTACCGTATATAAACCTAAAATAGGTTCACATTCATTTCAGGCTATGGGCAACAAACACAGTTAACTGTGCTGCCAGATGAGCACACCAATACAGAGAAACACACTGCAGAAAAGAAAACATTGAGAGAGAGGTGTAAACATCAGACTTAAAAGGAAAAATAATACCACCTATGAATGAATACAGCATAAAATTAATTCCACAGTTGACTTATTCCGATGTGCCTCCATACGCCCGCAGTCCTATTTTGAAGGATAGCTTATTGACCAAATTTTGCTGTGATAAAGCTTGGAGGAACAGCAGTTTCAAGTTTCTTTCACATGTGGAGTTTCTGACTAGTTTGCAGTTATTTACACATGATCTAAAGCTATTGCAGAAGCAGCATTAGCAGAAGTATGTTTTCATTGTGCACCATAACTTTTGGGTGTTAGATGCTTGCATGACTCTTCAGAGATCTCACCTACTAAATTAACAACAACAACAACTACAACAACAAAAACTATCGTAATGCCACAATTATGATATGAGGCCACAAGATGAATTTAATCTTACTAAAAATATTCTGCAAACTACTGATGTAAAATGTGAGCCCTTAACCCATTTTTACATTATCCTAGCTTGTTTTCATTAACAATAGCAGAAACTTTCAAAGTGAGCTCTGAAAGTTAGATTCAATTATAGATTCAAGGAAAAAGGTAGTAGTCTTCTGAAACAAGGTTTTAAAATCACTTAGCATTGAAACCAGAAGGCAAAGACTAAATGCCCTTCAGAAACTGTGAACAATTATTATTCAGTTAAATGAAACTGGTACAATATTGTTGAGTAGAGAGTATTTAAGAGAACAAAACCCATTCATTTTTGAGGAGGGCTTTTGGGTCAGGGATTGATTTTTTTTTTTTTTTTTTTTTTTGGTGGCTAAGTTGCTTCTACTGAAAATAGACATTTTAATCTATTATGTGATAATAAAATCACAAGAATAACTCTCCTCATTGGCAATTAATAGTAATTGTAGAGAATTCCTATTAAGAGAAATTACTACAATGTCAAAGTCTGGGAAGACTATGTAATGTTACCAAATGTTGTCCCTCTAATTTTAGAGGGATAACCAACCAACCCTTGGTAAAAGACAACATACATACAAAAAGATGTGAATCTTGGTGAACACAGGATGTCTGGTCAGCCTCAGGTTATCTTCAGTCTTCACATTCGTGATGTTCCAGGAATGATGCACGAGCTTAGGTTGGTTCTAGGATAGGCCCAGGGGCCTGGTTTGATCTGGGATCCCTGGGACCATACCTAGAACAAACCCAAACAAAACCAAACTCCTTGGGAGTGCTTTCAGCTCAGGTCGACTTCTGGGCTTTTCACCCATATGGACCTCCATGGCTGTACCAGGACATACGCCAACCTTTAAGGGATGGGAGTGACATTTCTGGAGCCTTCTATACATTGTCATATGTAACTACTGTGCCTGAGTAAGCATTATGGAAATTATATTATGAACAGAAGGTAAAGATTAGTGTGATAAAAGTGCAAAAAATACTATGATTTAGAAATGGAGTTAATTTCCTTAAACATTTAATTGGGAAGGAAAAAAAAGTTAGGTAATTGTTTAGAATATCATAAAAGAATAAACTTGTAAGAGACATGCTTCAGTTTTAGCAAAATATGTACAATAATTTGTAGGTAGCTGACATTTAAGAAATGATATAAGACTGAAAAAATATAACGCCTCAAATAGTGAAATTGCCCCCTTAAGAAATTCTTAAGATATAAATAAAGGGAGGAATTCTATAACCATATCTCAGACTATACTCATTTTTTAAAATAGTATAGCCAGAAGTATAAATACCATTCTATTGCAATAACATATTGCTAAATAATTTCAGTACATAGGGATAAAACTATATTTCATTGTCAAGAGTAGATCAAAATTCATAGCATTTTAAAGATATGTTCACTTTACCCTGTCACACATTTTAAGATATACATAAAATCAATTCCTCCTGATTGCTGCTAAAGTTTTGCATGTCTGAGTTCTGGAACTGATTTGTCTTCTTTTTGTTTTATAGCAATTACACTGTGTAGAATCACTTTTCTCTCATATCTATACTCAAAGAGAAGCTTTCTTCTTATAGCACCAACCCAGGTTTAGCATCATGACTATCTCTTCGGCAATGGCAGTCCCAACTCCAGAAATGGGTTTAGATAATCTATTTTTTTAACCTTTATTCCATTAATTTATTTCTATGTGGTGCTGAGGATTGAACACAGGGCCCCGCATAAGCTAGGCGAGCGCTCTACTGCTGAGCCACAATCCCAGCCCTATAGATAATCTATTTTTTATGATTGTTCTATCATAACTCCCTTCCATTAGCATGGATACCTGAAAGCTGACTCTAGGAAGTATGGTCATGAAATAAATAGACTGATTTACCAATCACCTTGTGTGTAATGAAAAGCATGAGTCAACATACGTTGCTAAAACATAGTCAGTTTGTTAGTAAAAATAAATTGTTTGATGCTAAATCTACCTCTAGACAGATTTGAATTTTACTTGCAAATATTGCAACATGCAAATTTCATGTTTTTTTCCACCCAAGAGAGGAAAGTCATCCTGCTTGATTATTTTACATATTAAATGATCACTTAGGCATGCCAAATATAATAGAGTGACAGTGGGAATTTAGTCATTCAAATATCTGTCAATACCATTAGATTGAACACCAACAATTTTTGGTAAGCTTTTAACATACATTTCCTTTAGTTAAGTAAAAATAAAGATACTGTTAAAAAAGACACAGAATTGACAGTATTTAGCAATTTACTAATATAATGGAGGGTCAATCAGGAAACCTTTCAGATTTTGTTCCAGGTACTTCTGTACATGGTAATGCCAATTTAAAATAGTTAAATTTATTTTTGATAATTTTTGAGCATTTCATAATGTATTTTGAACTAGGAACATTTGTAACATAAGGGTATAATGTTTTCAAGGAGATGATTCTGACCCTGTGTGCTTTGCTATGAAATCCTTTCAGATTATGCCATGGATTCACTGTGTAATCCCAAAGGGTCATTTAAGCTTTTTGCACCTCAGTCCTGTATACGTAAGAAAAAAATATACCTCCCAGATAATTTAATAAAGCAATTCAACAGTAAAAAAAAAAAATAATAAAGATACTGTTTTAAAAAGTAGCATATCAAAGAATAAATACTTTGTGGTATAATTGCCTAGATCTTATTCTCTTAGGGAAAAAAAAAAAAGCATGTGGCATCCAATTCAAAGAGAAAATACAATTGAAAATGCTAATTCAAATGACCTGGTTTTAATCAGAGCCAAAGAATTGTAGCATAGAACTATCCTAACAGAAAGTAAAGTATGGAAACAAAATGGCTCCTTTTGTAAAATAACAATTTGTATTTTGAGAGTAGGTATCTAATATGGTAACCTCACAAACTAAGGACAGCAACCTAACAGGTGGGGAGTCACAGATGTCACAAACATCCATGCAAGGAAGCACAATCCACTTCTTCATGTCTTCACTGTAGGTCCATTTACTCTTACTTTAGTTAGTACTCAGTTCTAACTATCTTAGTCATCTGGTACCCCAAACCCAAGCAGATCAGAAGATGCATTATGAAGGTGAATAAAGTACATTGCTACAATCACACTTAAGCAAGCAGTAATATAAATGGAGGAATCAGAACATCCACTGAAAACAAAGACATGAAAACTGAAACAAGTGCTGCAGAATGGAGTCATTTAGTACAGGACAAATAATTCTCAGTGTTTAGTCTATCCAAGTATAATAACTAATGTTCAAAATGATAATTTTAATATAAAAGCTTAAAGTGTATTTCATATATTGTTTAAGAAGACAGCAATAGTTTTTATAAAGATTGCCTTCAGAAATTATTCCAAAAATTTAATGCTGAAAGAAGTTTAAGCTTAATAGAAAACTGGGATATCAAGAATGACTCATTCCCCAAATAGTCAAGTCAGCCAGTTCTTACTAAATTAGTCATGTTTAGTCTCAGACCAATAGTTCGAGAATATAAGTCTTGGTGGACAGAGCTGAAGTCATGTTAATCATGCCATAAATTTCAAATCTGTGTACTCAACTAAGAACAATTAACAAAAACAAAATATTTAACATTTTCCTGACATATACACAATGATTTATACAAATATGGTAGTCAAATTTTTCTTTTAGCATTGAATTCATTAATAGGGAATCCTAGAAACATCAATATATTAAAACAGAATTAATACTTCAAATATATGGCAATCACATATTCAACCAAGCAGTTTTAGCAAGTCCTTAGTAAGAGGCAAACAGATGAATACTAAGAACCCAAACAGGTTATCACAAAGTCCATGCACTTTACTGATAGAAGAGCCCTTAGCCTTGTTGCAGTCTACTTACTCTTATTTTAGACACAATTCTAGCAAGCTTGGCAATCTGGTTTCTCAGTCCACAGCAGATTAGAAGCAGCAAATTAGGGGCCTATTGCAGAAAGCAGGCACACAAGACAGCAACAAAATAACAGCTGATTATAAGGGAAGATAGAGAAACTGTGAAAAACAAACAGTATTCAAAAAAGCACAGCAATGTGAAGTTAGCCAGTAAAGGGGCCCGACATCATTCCTGTCCTCCCAGAGGGTGAATTTGTCAATCACCCATGATAGGAGGTGATATTCTTAAAGATGAAAAAGAAAAGGTTAAACTACATTCTATATAATTTAGAAAAATGAAGAGGTGCGATTAAATGAATTTGCCTCAAAATTTAACTGATTCAATGGGACTGGGACTGTAGCTCAGTGGTAGAGCACTTGCCTAGCATGTTTGAGGCACTGGGTTCCATCCTTAGCACCACATAAAATAAATAAGTATTCTGTTCATCTACAACTAAAAAATTTTTTAAAAATTAACTGATTCAAGTTAATAACCTGTCAATGATGACAGCTGAATGAATTGTTACAATACTTAGGCATTTTCTATATTTTCTCTCCTAAATTATTTGCAGTTTAGTTTTCTAATCTAAGTTGTGAACTACACAGATATGTTCCTATAAATGGAACTGGAAAAATAAATCTTTATACCCTGTCTGTCATTCATAGCATACTATCTACTTAACCTCAAGCAATGGGTTAGCTATATGTATCACCATCTTATGATATTTAGTTCTTGTATCCTGGTTTTGTTTGGGTTCAGAAACAACATACTGTGATTAAACCAAATCACATAGGATTTTTGACAAAGGATTTCTAATCATTTGGTAAAATGTAAATAGTCAACAGAGAGAAATGAAATCTAGGGTCCTATCTGATTAATACTCCATTAACTTATAACTTTTGAAATATACCAGAAGTTGATTTTTATACTTTAACATTAAAAGTTTTATAATTTTTAAAATGTGAGTCAGACTATTACTTTTTTAAGAAAACTGAGTTTAAAAATGTTTGACCTGTTTTACTAATATATTTATAACCAATCTTACTTTTCAGTCTCAAACATTTTATTTCCTTTTATCTTCTCTGAAAAGAAAGTGCAAATAGCATTTAGAAATTCAGAGAATTTGAGTTCTGCTGGAAAGACTCTCCCTAACATTATTAGGTCACAGCTTTTATATAGTTAATTTTTGAATTATTATTTATTTTATGTGGTGCTGAGGATTGAACCCAGGGCCTTGCCCCTAGTGGGCGAACACTCTACAGCTGAGCCACAACCCCAGCCCTCACCCACAGCTTTTAAATGAAGGGTATGGAATTTAAACTCAGCCTATTCTTCTATAGGAAAGCATGAACCTATCCTCTTAAAACTTTCTTATTAATTTGCCTTAAGTGTGTTTCTCTCAATTTGCTTGTCTTCAGTAACTTAAGAATTCTGATTTGAATTGAGGTATCAGTTTCCTAATGAAATATATTCATATGCTGTGAGAACCATTAGCTTTAATGAGGATGTAAGCTATAAAATCAGAAAACACAAAGAACTTGTGAAAATAAGCAGAGGATTGCAAGTCACAGACCAACAAGAGTCTGGCCCTAGATGTGCCAGATAGGTAGGGCTTTAATAAAAGCTGAGAAAAAGGATTTAAGGCATGATAACTGGTACCAGACCACTTTCTGTCATGACTTTCCTATCCGTACATGGACAAGGGATAAAAATTCTGTCTTAAAAAGTGGCCTAAATCAGTCCCTCACATGTATCCTTCCTTTGAGTTCTAGGCTTGTCTTGGTAAAACAAACCATGGCGATATTTGTATTAAGAGCTGTCAGGATACTAGCACTACCACGATTTATACTGTCAAAAAATACTGTAAAATTTGCAAAGTACAGTTATAAGTGTTTTCCACAAAATGTTTTTTTCCCAGAGGCTTCTTCTGGATGTAGAATGGCAGCTATTAAAACTATCAACAACCTGATAAGAGAAAGTAGAATATTCTTAGAAAAAGTAATAAACAAGAACACCTATTTATATTACATTGGTAAACAAGAACACCTATTTATATTATATTGGCCTGTTTTTTTAATATTTCCTAAGGTAATCATTGGAAGAACTAAGTGATAGACAGGGATTCTTACATTTTATTGGGCATGAACATTACCTAGGTCTCATTTCAAGCTAAGAATTACAGAGAGTATGTCCTAAAATTCTCATTTAAAAAAAAAAGACCTCTAGTTTATTCTGAAGCAGGTATCCCACTAAAACGACAATGAGAAACATCAACTTAGAACATTGTCAGGAAAAAATTTGTCAAGGAATTTTCAAGAAGATAATATTTTATCTTGAAAATATTTTATTTTATTTTATTTTTTTTAAATGAATTATATTTATTTATTTATTTATTTTTAGTTCTCGGCGGACACAACATCTTTGTTGGTATGTGGTGCTGAGGATCGAACCCGGGCCGCACGCATGCCAGGCGAGCGCGCTACCGCTTGAGCCACATCCCCAGCCCCTTGAAAATATTTTATAAGATGAAAGAAAATTTGAAAAACTACTTACAAAACACCTAATATTTGGTTAATGTTCCAAGATCTTTAGATCATGATTTCAACAAGTAGAGTTTTCATGAAACTATGTAATGGCTAGTGAATAAAACAGATCAGATTGGAAGACTGGAAAATTCTGATTCAAATTATCTAATCTTTCAGAATTAAGAAATGTCACCTCAGAGAGCACTGAATAAAACTGATACTATGTTATGAAGATCTCTCTCCCAAATCAAGATAGTAGAAACAAAATAGAATAAAAGAATTAAAATTATTAAACTCTGATTTTTCCTCTGTAAGGTTATAGGTTAAAATAAAATAAAGATCACCAAGTTTTTCTATAATTGCTTTTCCTAAATCCCAGGAAAAATGGAGTTGGCAACTAAGTTTGTGATTTAAACCAGAAAGTATCGGTATTATTACTTAGGAACACAAAAGTCAGTAACAACACAAGAAGATTCTTTTTTCCTTCAAATTTAGTATAACTAGGTCCAACCTAAGGTATTGCTCTGAAGAGGTTTATTACGATAAGTCCCAAAATTTTGGCAAAAGGCAAAAATCACTTATGGTACAAAGGATGTCTACTAGTCATATAAAGCTAAACCAAGTTTTTCCTCAGGATTAAAAAAAAAGTTATTAAAAAAATAAACAATTCGGAGTATAAGTAAATTTACTCACTGTAAGTGCTAAGTGACATAATTTAAATGTGTTTCTAGATTATCTAAAGATAATCTAGATTCATCATGTATTTTCCCTGTAGTATAACAGCGTAAGTTGAGTTATTCTTACATTTTCCCTAAATAATGTCTATAAACTATGTCAGGTACAGGAGTTACAGGTTTCAAAAACAGTATACTCCAAAAAATACCAGTCTTCAACAATGGAATCACAACACATGAGATTGGCCACTTTGGAAAGCAGTCTCTTCTAAGAGGTAGCTTGCAAATGAAGACTAGGAAGACAAGGTTTCTTTCCAGGAAGCTGACAGGTTTCCTGAGTCTCACAGGCTCATAGGCTAGAAAATTGCAGCATTGAACCTAGTTGTGGTAATGGTGCACAATTATCTTGAGGCAAACTGATACAAAGAACATTATGCTAAGTTGGGGGTGGGGTTTTTTACTATAGGGATCCCACTTTTGACAAGGAAAGTAACAACAAAGGAAGGAAAAAGTAATAACAAAAGAAAAAAGTTGAAAGGGTTTTTCTTGACCTGGTATGTTTTCCTTTTAAAGACTATTAGGAACATCTTAAAATTAACTACTGAATATTTACACAAACAATAAGAATTATGTCATAACCCAACTATTTTTGAAACTACTTTTAAGTTCCAAACCCCAGCACACATCAATTGTATGAATTAAATTTTTTTTATTCAGAACCTGTATCTTTTTTTTTTTTTAAGACTGGTATAAACAAAAATAAAATACAAACAACTCGATATTAACATAATAGCTGCAGTTACTAACTGCAAAGATACAGTAAAAAGGAGTCATACTAAATGTTAATGTTCTTGCAAGAGAATTAACCTAGTCACCTTATGGTAGCAAATTCTGGCAAGAAATGATAAATTCATTTCTTATTAAAAGTACTTAAATAATTACCAAGATTATCAGTTGGGCCACAAATAAAGCAGCAGTTTATTTTAAAGAGCCCTTACCTTTCTCTTATTTTCCTAAAAAATCTGCCACTTACAGGTAACTATTAATCTGAGACAGTTGTTCAAACCAGGTTTCTTCCTAGAAATTCACATCTTAACTTTATAGATAGTAAACTTACACTTATCTTCCTTTTCCAGTCCTGAAGCTAAAACACTTTTGTAAAAGGAACAATCTAAAATCATTTCATTGATCTTGGTTTTTACTTTCCTCTACCTCGTTTTCATTTTCTTCTATTATTTGTTCTTCCTCCTCATCGCCAAAAGTCTGTTCCTGCATGGTGGTGAAGGAGAGAGACCTAGCAGCCACTTCTGCTGCGAGGCCAGCAGTGAAGGTAAATTCTGGTGACAGCTGGAGCTGTGCCAACCTCTGCTTGATGGAGGGCTGCAAGGAGTCCCTGGGAGTTGGAGAGACAGTGGCCAGGCCACCTCCAACGGCCTGTGGAGATTCGTCCTCACTCTCACACTGGTAGCACATTGCTTCTTCAGGCCCTTGGAGGAAGACTTCATTTGCAGAATTGTCTTTATTTTTATCCTCTTGTTGATTCTCACATAAATACTCAGTCCTACTTATTTCATTGTCATTTGTGGAGGGCTTACTACTATTTTCCTCTTCAGTATCATTTTTACTGACTTTTCCCATATCTGAATTCACTGATGGTTCTGAATTACTTATGGGTTCCACTGGGTCTACAGGAGACAAGGATTTCAACACAGCTTCAAAGGAAAAAAAAAAAAGAGAGAAAGACAGAGAGAAAAGGAAAGAAAAAAGAAAAATAATAACTAAGAACCTTGCAAATGATTTAAACTTTAATTTAAACTCCCAGTAACTTTTTTCTTAAAAAGAACAATAAATAAATAAAATTTATTAAAACTTTCTAGTAAAAGCAATAAAAATTTATAAGTCTAGGTAACTTTATAAGAAATAAAATGTCTAAGAAATGGAATGAGATGGAGATTTGATGAAGAGTTTTTTAAGCTATCATCTTATTCAAAAGCAGTGGTTCTCGAAGTGTGGTCCCTGAACCAACAAGGTTAGCCATCACCTAGGAATCTGTTAGAAGCAGAAATTCTTGGGCCCGATCTCAGTCTACTAAATTGGAAACTGTGGGAGTGGGGACCAGCTATTTTTTACAAGGCTCCACTTGATTCTGATGCACACTAAAATTTGAGAACCATTATTATTAAAGAATAAGCAGAGTGGTTTTCACTGAAAATGTGTTCAATAAAAGGCCTAAAGTGACCCAGATAATAATTGCATCTTCAACATCTATATATATTTACAAGTTAAAACAGCATGGAAAAAAAATATAATTTAACTTACTTGCCAACCACCTAAGAAGACCCTAATGGAAGTAAAGTCACACTTCTACACATTTTGAAGCGCCACAGAAAAATACAAACAAAATGAAATTTGCATTCAAGATCAACTACGGAACAAAGTATAATACATAAACATATATCCATACGGTAGAAGTTGTCCTTGCAAGGAAAATGAAGTTTTATTTAGGCCCCTCTTGATGTTAGTAGGCAGTGGGTTGCTTGCTAGGCAGTCTCTCCTCCCAGCATGAGGGGTTAGTACAATACAATATATTATGAAGCATGACGGAAGGAAAAAAGTGCTTCTTGAAGATCTGGCGTGTGTTTAAAAAATATTTTTGTAAAACGTGTCCATTTCCAAGAAACATCCCTATGCTGCAGTAACTCCACTAGAGAAGCAGCAACAACAGAAAAAAATGGCCACAGCAGGTTCCAGTGTAGAATTTCCCTCTCTAATTCCATTCGGACTTTACCCCTGTAGGCAGAGATGAAAACAACTCTGGAAGACGTACTGAAATTTTTCATGGGAAAAGCATTTTATGGTATCAGCAGTTTTATTTTTAAAAACTACACAGCATTATTGCCTTTTCAAATGCAAACTGCATCAAAAGCACATACCTGAAAATGAGACCCATTTCTCTCATTTGCCCATAATGTTAATAGGTAATTTTAAAACTATGAGAAGAAAATACTCAATAATAAAAGATACTAGCCTATATACAATGCTATTTTCAGTGTTTCGCACATTTTTTAGTTTATAAATATGCTAGTTCTTAACAAATGTAACATGTTAGAAGTTGACTGATATTCATGATTATTGCTAATTGAATGGGGGGATATAATCAGCACAAGGGCAGGATCAGTTGACAAGCTTGTGAAAATATAGGCTTTTTTTTGGTAGTACTGAAGATTGAACCCAGGGCTTCATGCATGCCAGGCAAGTGCATTACCACTGAGCTACCTTTCCAGCCTTTCAAAATTTATTGAGACAGAATTTTACTAAGTTGCCCAGGCTGGCTTTGAACTTGTGATCCTCCTGCCTAAGGCTTCCTAATAGCTGGGATGATGATATGCATTTTTGTCTCCTGATTTATATGCTATGGGTACAGCACTAAACAGTGCCTGGCATATAATAGGTACTCTATAACTACTTGTTGAATGAATAATTTGCTAAATGAATACTGTGAGGAATAATAAAGTCCCTATTTAAGGAGACTGTAATTTAGTTCCAGAGACAAAAAACAAAACAAAACAAAACACCTGAACACATAGAAAGTAACAGTACCTAAAACATAACGCCACTAATCTCTGATTTAGGTAGGCCCGACATATGAACCAGCATATTACAGAAACTCTCCTTCTGCTTCTGGAAAGCCCTTAATCATTTCCCTTTTCTGCTATGCTTTGATGCTCAAGTCTTTCTTTGCCTCTCACTACAATGCCTCTCTAGTGTTAGGTTCCACAGAGCTAGGAGAGGTAGGAGGGCTAGAGCAATCAGAATTTAGAGGAGAGACTGGTAGACAGGGCAGCCCTGTAGAGACAGAATTCTTGGTAAAGGATTTAACATAAATTTTCTTTAAGAATAAAAATAGTTGGTGGAATTATATCTAATTAGCTGAACATAAATTGAGGAAGATTACCTTCACTAGAAACTGTGAGAAATATATTTGGACATGATGGATTCTTAAGATGAACAGGCTGATACTTACTGTAAGAGGGAGCCACTATAGCTTTTAAGATAAAGCAATTATCAATGTGCCATTTGAGAATTATCTGGAAAGAGCTTGTAAGATAGCTTAGGAAAAAAGGTACTGAAAATTGAAGTCAACTAGCTAAGAGACTATTACAATGAATAAGCATAATCTAGTGAGGACTTCAGCTATAAAGGGGGCTGATGGTGAGGAAGAGAAAAGTTAAAAGCATGAAATGTAGACATGGACCAGGAGAAAAGGAGGGCTCAGAAGAGGAGAAAACCCTAAGGAGCATTCTAGAAGTACAGGCAATCTATATACTACTTCTAGTGAGAAAGGGAGAGGCAGGCAATTGATTTTGAGGGTCCATAAAGATACTTCAAAATGGAAGGGAAGTCCCACTCTAGCTTGTTGGAAATCACAGGAATCAATACAACTAGCAATTAGTCAGAATGATCAAACTGCCAACGATCAAGCCTCCCCTCACTCCTTCCCCTGACTCTTCTAAAGCATGACTGAAGGAAAGAAGGGTGAGTAATGTGAAGAAGCTTAAGCTAACCTTTGGTTTTATTCCCATTCAGCCTAGTAAACAAATTAGAGTATGGAGATAGTACACATAGAAAACTTCCTCCCCTCCTGTCTGCTGAAACACTCAGGTCACTTAAGTGACTCTAACTGGCCTAGGCCTTAACATACTTTTCAATAGTAAACACAGAGTTATTAATTTTGTGTTTCAACAAGTTATTTTTAATACAGAAAACAGTTCCAAATTTCAATTCACTAAATTTGAAAACATTTTATTTAAAATACTCCAAATTGTTTAATATAATGTCCATTTCAAAACAAATTTAGTAAAAAATTAAATAACTGATAGAAAAGTCTAATTTTATATTTCTAGTATGTTTACATACCTATTTTTATTGATCAAACTGATTTGCTTCTAGAAGAAAAAGTACTATGTTTATTGGTAGTTACCTAGAATTTAAGCCATAAGAATTAGTTACAGTAAGATTCATGGTGTAAGAAAAAAAGAATCCCCTTCATTGAAATAAGCTTTTACTCTGAAGTCAGTGCTTACCATGATCGCTAAAGAGAAGTTGCTTCCATTTCTGCCTTTCTGCCTCCGAAGCTTTAAATCCAAGCACAGATTTTAATTCTTGCAGTACCCTCTTGGATTCTTCCTGCTCACGCTTCTGTCTCTCTTTGTCTTCTTGAGACAAGTAATAAAAATCATCTTTTCTGAAATCACTGTCCATATCTATATCATCTACATAAGCTTCTAATTCCTGAAAATGAATAAAAGAAAAAGCATTGTAGGGCTGGAGATGTGGCTCAAGCAGTAGCATGCTAGCCTGGCATGCGTGCGGCCCAGGTTTGATCCTCAGCACCACATACAAAGATGTTGTGTCCGCCGAAAACTAAAAAATAAATATTAAAAAAAAAAGAAAAAGCATTGTATTCCAGACAGTTTTCTAGCAGCATTTATGTATTTGTAGCTACATATCTCTTGAGTTAAAAAATGAGGACTTGGGGGGATACAGTTCATTTGGTAAAGTGCTTGCCTCACATTCACAAGGCCCTGGGTTCAATCCCCAGCACCACACGCGCGCGCGCGCACACACACACACACACACACAGAGACACACAAAGAGGACTTGCTTTTGGCATAGGTCATTAAAGCATAGTTGAACAAAACCAGGGGGGAAAAAAGAACAATATTTTAAAAAGATCTATAGATTAATTGAAGTATTCAAAAAGCTTAACAGTTGATTCTAAAAAAGTGTTTAATAACACCCATGGTTATTTTTCCACGCCTGGTAACCATACTACAGATATGGTTAAAATTATGTTGTTTTTTTTTTGCTATGCAGAAACCAATCAAAACTAGGACTAACAATGTGACAGTTAATATTGTTCTTATGAGAAATATCTATGGTTCTTTCTGACTTCCCAGGAAGTCTGAATACTCTTGCTAGAATTAGGGATCACCCCATTTTATTGTTCTCCACATCTCTAAGACCAGAGGGTAGAATATTTACTCACCCAGCTTTCCTTGCAGTTAAGATTTAGGCAAATGACATGGGATCCTCTAAAGAGATATACCTGAATTAGAAGTTTGTGACAAAAGAAGCAGGCACCTGAAGAAGGCCATTCTGGCAAGGATGTCAACAGATCATGTTCTGGGAGGGAGTGGTTCTGAGGGTAGGATTTACTATTTGGCATTGAAAGAAAATCAGGCAATGTCAGTGCCCCTGGGCTAAGCAATGAGGTCTTCAATGGAACAGTTCTTTTTGAATGAGTTTGGCTGTTAACCCTAGCCTGGCTCAAGCCTGTTTATCTAGTCTTCTGAAATGTTCTGTAAGCTAGTTAATGGTTTTAAATAAATTATCTGTCTGTTAAACTAGCTAATTTGGTTTCCATTTATAATTAAGAATATGAAAGATAATATGACTGGAGGAAGTTTTGCTTAGACTGAACAAGAGAAATCTTTGCACTAACTAATACAACCATTAAAAATGTGTGGTATAACATCCATGAAGTCAAGTGCACAAATCTCAAGGTATAGATTTTTACACATGTATGCATATTAGCAACCACCACACAAATCAAGATAAAAATGTTTCCAGGATTCCAGAAGGCAACTTTGGTCAAACACTAATCTTTATTGTGTTTAAGCCCTTTAAAAGCCTCTATGAAGTGGACATTTGGACAAGAAATCTGGTGGTTTCAAGGAATTCAAATCCAGGGGATTAAGAACTAATGCCTTTTATAAATTCAATAATTTACATTGTGATCTTGAAATTCATTAGAAACAGAAATGCAATCAGCTATTTGACAATTATGTCACTTAAAAGAAAGGATAATGGGATGGAGTTGTAGCTTAGTGGTGGAGCACTTGCCTCACACGTGTGAGGCCCAGGGTTCAATCCTCAGTACCACATAAAAATAAATAATAAAGATATTGTGTCCATCTATAACTAAAATATATTTAAAAAAAAGAAAGAAAAAGAAAGAAAGGAAGGAAGGAAGGAAGGAAGGAAGGAAGGAAGGAAGGAAGGAAGGAAGGAAGGAAGGAAGAAAGGCAGGCAAACTTTGTATGTGAAACTCTTTGGAAGTAATAAAGGGTAATTTTCCTTCTTACCTGCTCCTCGGGGATTGGATCTTTGTCTGCAATGTGTAGAGTAGGCTGCATCAAAGGTACTACAGTACAATGTGGATTTTCACAGGCTACTTCAGGCTTTCCTTTAAAAGGTGGAGGGCAGAATAAAGATGAGAATCAGGCCATACACAAATGAATGGACATATAGCAAAAATATCCCTGATACTAAAACTTTGTCAATTTCATAGTTCATCTTGTTCTAAATTTTATCATAAAAAAATCAAAGATACTAAAGTTAACAACACCAGCAGATTTACAATTGAGTTAAACTTTTGGAGAAGAGGACTGGTTTTCTCTCTTCTTTGCCTCACAACAGTATCTGATACACACTATAAATACTATTGAACCAAAAAAATCTGTTCAGAGAATAGGAACGGTCTTAAAGACAGATCACCACTTTTCCCCCTAATGCTACGGATGGAACCTAGGGCCTCACACATGACAGGCAAGAAGCACTGTACCACTGAGCCTCATTCTAGCTTCCAAGATACTACCATCAATAATAATAAAGAGGAACATTCAACAATGTGCTGATAATCCATCTCTCTAACAAAGCAAACATCCAATTCATAGCACTTGCTGATTTCTAATCTCCATGGTATAAATTCACTCACCATGGCCAATTTTAAGCTATAAATGGTGTTCAACAGCTCAAAGAATATTTAATAGTCCATGGAGAACCTGCTCTAGCATGTAATCCATTTAATAAAAATCTACCAAGTACCAATCATAAGCTCAACAGTAAATTTACAGTCCTGGGAGAATATGAGGTATATGTATGCTCTATTGAATTTATTTGAAGGAATTTTTACTTTAGCATATCAGTAAAACATTTGGGGGAAAGGAGTGGGTATCTCTCAAGTTTCAACTTCATTTTTTTCTCCTCTTCAGTCTTATACAAACTTAATCATGTGTTTGCATTTCCTTATATTATACTTATTTTTTTCCTTTTTTTTTTTAAATTAGTGAACACACTATCTTTATTTTATTTTTAAGTGATGCTGAGGCTCGAATCCAGAACCTCACACATGGTGGATAAGTGGGCTACCTCTGTGCCACAACCCCAGCCCATATACTTATTCTTTTTCTGTGAAAAGTTTGAGGTGGAAAAATAAAATTAACCACCATCAAGCAGCCCAACTAAAACTAGAGGCCTTTGAATGGATTTCTCTGATATTTACAACCATTATCTAAAATTATACCTTAAAATTTTTCTTTGAACTCTAGATTTTTAACCACATGTTCATGGTAAAAACTTCACATAGTACAGAAGGGTATAAAATAAAAAAAGTTCCCTGATCACTTTATCCCTCAATTCTACTTCCTGAGAGCAGGAATGATTGTAAAAGACCTTATATTAAAATGCTACTTTGTCCATTTATTTAAATACAGTCTGTGGTGCTTTCACATTACTAAAGGAGCTGAATAGCTGCAACAGACACCAGATGGCCTACAAAACAAAATATTTGCTGCCTGGTCTTTCACAGAAAAAAAACTGCAGACCCCTGTCCTGGAGCAGTTTCTCAAATTTTAATGTGCAAACACATGATCAGATGTTGTTAAAATGCGTATTGATTTAAAAAAATCAGGGATTACACTATAACAATCTGAAGGCCCTAGAGGTTATGAATGTTAAGAATTTTAGATAATGTTATATTTTTAATCATGGGAAACTATTGTTTTCTGTAGGTTCTTTTCTATTATAATTCTCTTTTAATGCTAGGGACTGAACCCAGATCCTTGTACATAGTAAGGAAGTACTCTACCACTGAGCCACACCCCAACCCTCTATGGCAATTCTTAAGTAATGCCAATGTAAAAATATGAAACCACATTGAGTATTAGAAGAAATCAGAAGGGAATTTGTAAAATAAATCCAAAATAAAGAATCTTTTAAACTATGATATAAAAACTCATAAGAAACAAAAAAAGGAAGAATATCTTTATGGGCTGGGGATGTGGCTCAAGTGGTAATGCGCTCGCCTGGCATGCGTGAGGCCCAGGTTTGATCCTCAGCACCATATACAAACAAAGATGTTGTGTCCGCCGAAAACTAAAAAATAAATATTAAAAAATTCTCTCTCTCTCTCTCTCTTTAAAAAAAAAAAAAAAGAATATCTTTATAAGGAAACACCTATCATAAACAAAGACCAAAAGTTACATGATAAACCAGGAAAACTGTTGCATTTTATTTCACAGAGGATCATTTCACTAACATATAAAAGAGCTTCCACAAATCAATAAGAAAGTGGGCAATCAAAATAATGGACAAAGTGTATGGATAGACAGCTGTCAAAATGGGAATTACAAATGGCTCCTAAACACAGGAAAAGGCTGAAAACACCACAAGCATTCATTAAGAGATTTAATGAATGGTACATAATGCAGCTGAATATGCTGTCAATTTGAAAGAATAAGATATTCAGTAATTTTAATATATAATAATATAATAATTTAATATATAATAATAAATTAATGATAATAATTTAATACATAATATTATAATAATATATAATGATGCAATAATACTTAACAAGATATTTATAATGAATTTTAAAATAGTAATATTTGTTTATATTAACATATGTATAAAATCTTTAGAAGGATACAGGAGAAACTGGAAGAAGCAGTTACCTATAGGGAAGGCAATCAAGTGGTTGGGGTGACTTCATAGAAACTTCATTATCACCTTTCTACTCTTTTGTGCTTTTAAAATTTTAAGGATATAAGCACCCTATTTTTTTCATGGAATAAACATTCAATGAAAATTTTAAGAATGATTTGGTCAACTAAAGTATCAACTGGTGGGAATCAGTGTGATACAGGTACTAATGAGGAACTAACTTGTAGCTGGCAAGAGGTAGCCTGTATGAATTGTCTGAACGCTGGGGATAAAGAGCCAGCAAGGGATGGCAAGATACTGAGACCAGAGTTGGAAAAGACTCTTGGCTGGCATGGGCTGGTATAGTCAAAGCAAGATAGTCCAGAAGGGAAGAACTCTGAGAAGGTTGAGTTAGTGGCCATGTAGTTTATGAGATAGCCCACAGCGTCAAGTGATTAGTTTTATACAAAGGGACTGAGTTAAGTAAATATTTTGAAGAAGATGGTAGCCAAGTTTTTCACAATCAGGGAAGGCAGGTACAAATATGGAAAGGCAGAGGACAGAATAAATCATGTACTGTTGAAATTGAATTAGAGGTATTAGAATGACTCATGGTTGATAACAAACATGGACAAATAGATATAGAAATAGAAATAGATGTGTCTATGTGTCCATATACACATATACAAATTTTGTAGCTCCATCCATACACTGAAAGGGTATAAAAGCAGTAACATTCCAGGGGCAAGATGTATACCTAGCCCCCAGATTTTGGTTTCTAAATGCCATTCTCTGTTAAAAAGGACTAAGGTTTCTTAGAGACATGGCTGATGTCAAGGGTAGTGCAAGGAAAGGAGAAAGTAATGGAGGTGCTCAAAGAATGACACTGATACAAATCAGCTCAAACAGGCTGCCTCTGGCCAAATCTTGGACAAATTGAGCAACAAAGTTATAATAGTACTGAGTTATGATTCACTGGATAAAATTAGAATCCATAAGTGTTTACTGATATAAATAAATAAATGTGTGGGGAAAGGGGATATTTTATCTTACAGTAGCGTGCTAACTAATAAATGTAAAAGGAAAAATAGAACTAGAAAATTACCAATTGGCAACCATCACAGAAACATTGAATTCAAGCAATGACTAAAGCAAATGGATCCAAATAATATAAGCTAAATTATTTTATTCTCTTTAAAAAATTCACTTTTTGGCACATAAGTCTGAGTTTAGTAAATTAAATAGTCATAGAACTACCACAACCAAAATACAGAATTGTTCTATCACCCAAATAAAAACCTATGTGGGCTCTTTCTAACTCATTCCTCCCTCCATCTCTAATTCCCAGCAACCACTGATCTGGTTTCTGATCCTCTGCAATTTTAATAATATTCCATATAAATGAAATAGTATAGCATAAAGTGATTTCAGTCTGGCTTCTTTCACTTGGCATAATGCTTAGAGATTCATTCACACTATTACATGCTTCACTCCTTTAATCCCTGAGTAGCTTTCTATTGGATGGATGAATGTAACAATTTATTCAGCAGCTGAAGGATAAATGCCCTATAGTTTTTACTAATTACGAACAAAGCCACTGTAAATATGTATGTAGTTTTGTGAAAACTAAGTTTTTTGTTTTATTTATTTATTTAGCAGTGCTAGGGCTGGAACCCAGGGCCTTGCATGCACTAGGCAAGCACTCTACCACTGAGTTACACTCGAAGCCTATAAACAAAAAGCTTATTATTTTTTGTTCTTTTGAAATGGGGTCTTATTGTATTACTCAAGCTGCTCTTCAACTTCTTATCTCAAGTGATCCTCTTGCCTCAGCCTCCTGAGTAGCAGAGATTACAAATACACACCACTGCACCTGGCTGAACATGAAGGTTTGATAGCCTTAGCTAAATACGCAGGAATAATATTTCTGAGTCATATGGAGTATATGTATTAATAGTGAGTAAAATTTTGATGAGAAAGGCTATATTTATACAACCTCTAAGTATTTCTTTCTTCTTCTTCTTTTTTTTTTTTAAAGAATTTAACCTTTATTTTTTGCTGTTGTTGTTTTAATATGTGCCAAGGATCAAACCCAGTGCCTCACCGATGCTAAGCAAGCGCTCCACTACTGAGTTACAACCCCAGCCCCTCTAAGTATTTCTTCACAAAATATTTATCATGAAAGATTTTAAGAACAGGCTAAAGAGTAACAGAGAACACAACAACTAAATGTGCACATGATCTAGATTTAGACATATTAAAAAATACCACTGGTGAGATTTGAATAGATTCTGAGGATTAGATGGCAATATAACATCAGTGTTAATTCCCTGGTCTTGATGGCATACTAAAGTTATGTATGAGAATGTCCATGTTTTTCAAAATTACAAAATCATTATCCAAAGTACATGCATGAAGACATGAATTGGTGTGAATATACTTTGTATATAACCAGTGATAGGAAAAATTTGTGCTCTATATGTGTAATATGAATTGTTATGCATTCTGTTGTCATATATAAATAAAAAATTAATTAAAAAATCTATTCTTCTTTTATTATTTTGTTTATTTAATTTTATGTGGTACTGAGGATCGAACCCAGGTCTCAAATGTGCTCTACCGCTGAGCCACAACCCCAGCCCCCACCCCCTCCTTTTTTTTTTTACAGAAGTATTTAGGGTGATGGGACTTCATGTCTACAACTTACTCTTCTATTGTTCAAAGTAATACCACTGTCAAAAGAATTATCCAAACATACAGACCCATACAAAGAAAAAACAAATATGGTAGAATGGCAAAAACCAGGGAATCTGGATGAAAGGTATTTTGAACTACTCTCACAATTTTTCTAAAAATTTGAAGTGACTTTTAAATAAAACACAAAAAAATGTGACTGACTAAAGCACTTGTTTCTTAAAACATTCATTTTATTTAAATTTGTATAGCCAAGGCCACTAGGAGGGTTGAATGGGATATACTTTTATTTTTTGGTGCTGGGAATTGAACCCAGTGCCACCTGCATGCTAAGCACATGCTCTACCATTGAGCTACCCTACCCTCTTAGTCAAGGATGCTCTTTTAATACCACAATATTTCTGAATATTTCTCCTTATAGAATATGTACTCAAAAGTTCTAGAATAGAAAAATTAATGTATTTGATCACTTGTAGATATTAAAATTCTTTAGTAGATTTATCCTTTGGAGAAAAAAATTATGAACTACAATTATTATTACATTTAGATATAAAGTAATATATAAAAAAGGGCTGGAGCTGGGGCTCAGTGGCAAAGCACTTGCCTCACACATATGAGGCATTGGGTTTGATCCTCAGTACATAAAAATAAATAAACCAAATAAAGGTATTGTGTCCATGTATAACTAAAAAATATTTAAAAAAAATAAAAATAAATAAACAATAAAATAAAAGGCATTCTATCTGTCTACAAAAAAAAAAAAAAAAAAAAAGCAGTTTGGTGGAAAAACCTCAAGACTGCTTCTCTTACCTTCCAGTACTGGGGATTAAACCCAGGGCCTCACACATGCTAGGCAAGTGCTCTAACACTGAGTTGCATTCACAGGCCTTTTTATTTTGAGACACTTCTCTGCTAAGTTTCATAAGCTTGCCTTGAACTTGCAATTCTCCTGCCTCAGATGACCCTGCCCCGTGAACCCCGTAGCTGGGAATACAGGCATGAGCCACAGCACTCAACTTCACGACTGCCTTTTTATGCCAGGCATGGTGGAGCACAACTGTGATCACAGTGACTTGAGAGGCTAGGGCAAATTAGAGAAGTATCAAAAGTTGGAGGACAGTCTTATCAACTCAGCAAGGCCCTAAGCAACTTAGGAAGACACTGTCTTAAAGTGAAAAATAAAAAGGGACATGGATGTGACTCATTGGTACAGTGCCCCTGGGTTCAATCTCTAATATCAAAAAAAAAAAAAAAAAAAAAAGGATTGTGTTTTTACCTAGCATCACAAAGTGATCTGATATATTACCATTAAATAATGGTGTTTAATACATGTGGACCCATAAAAATGAATATGCAGTACTATTATATATAATTTATATATTATTTCTAAATAACTGATGTAAGTATCTTAAGATAACTTAAGTATGAGAACCCTAACTATCAAACTCATTATTTTATCCTAAAGGTAACTTTTATTACCCTAACTGTAAGTGTCTCTAGAAGTTCTGATAATAGAAAATACTAACAAAATTTATCTCTTCATTTCAGTTTTTATAAAAGGAGACACGATTCACTGAATCTTCTAAATTCAGAATAAGAAGCTGGACACGGAGACACACGCCTGCAATCTTAGCAGCTTAGGAAGTCGAGGCAGGAGGATCATAAGTACAAAGCCAGCCTCAGCAACCTAGGTAGTCACTAAGCAACTTAGCATGACTCTATCTCTAAATAAAATATAAAAAGGGCTGGAGATGTGGCTCAGTGGTTAAGTGCGCCTGGGTTCAATTCCCAGTACCACATACACATATACAAAAAAGAGCTAAGCCTTTGAATTCAGTGTCAAGTTGTACATATAAATTCAATATATATATATATAACTTTTTAGTAAACTAAGAAATTTTTCAGTCAGTTTCATCATGCAGACAAGAAATCCATCTAATAAAATTCCACCAGAGATGCATTCAAGCTCCCGTTCGCCTGCTTCTTGCAGCCAAACTGCCGTGACTCAGCACTAACGACCCCACTGAAATAACTGGTCGGCCCTTCTGAACTTACGGAGGTAAAAGCCAACCGAGCCTTCATAGGCAGTGGCCACAGGATTGAAACAGGGCTTGGGAGAGACAGTCAGGACTCATCCGTTGCATTGGTCACCCGGCAAAGAAACAAAACTGTCACCATTTGCATGGGATACCACCATGGCAGAGAACTGACGTCACCATAACGCAGCGGAGGAGATAACTTCATTGAAACCAGAGGCGACAGGTGTGTAATCCCCTAGCTATCCCTCTCCACACAGCGGGGAAACCTTAAGGGCCCCTCCCAGCTCTCCCGTAAGGGACCCTCCTAGCTCTCCCGTGAGCGCAATAGCCAGACGGAAGGAATCAGGAGTGGCGTGGGACTCCCAACTTGCGGCGCGGGAAACCCGGCTACCGCTCCCACCAGTGCTGATAACTGAGGTCTCTTGCACCAGCTACCGGGGGCGTGGCTAGTGGAGGGCAAGCAAATTTGCTGGGGGATCTCAGCCCCAAGCTCTACAAACTTAGGGTCTGAGGGAATGGCAAACAGGGAGAGTGTGCCCAGGCGTTCATGAAAACAGGGCTCCCAGGAACAGCAGACCTGGCATGTAGCCAATATTGTGGTGAGCGTCATCAGTGAGCGGGGCCTGGCTTGAGGAAAAGTGGGGAAGTGACTAGACACAAGAGAAGGCCCTAGGCACTCAGGATTGGAGACCCGCCCAGTCTGAGAGGAAGAGCTGCTGCACAGTGATTGGTTCCCACCTATTGAGAGGAGAAGCTTGGCCCAGTGGACACAGCTCCACCTACTGGAAGAGAAGTTAAACAAACTCTAAGACTGCATTTATTAATTTTTTTTTAATTTGGGTTTTTTTTAATTTTCATTTTTTGTTGTTTTTTAAATGTTTTTTTCTAATTTTTAAAATTTTTAAAATTTTTTATTATTTTTTAATTTTAATTTTCATTTTTTTATTATTATTATTATTTTTTAAAAATTTTTTTTTCTTTTTCTATTTGCTATTTTTTTTCTTTTGTCTTTTCTTTTCAATTTTCTTATTCCCCCTTCCTTGAATTTTGCCTGCTTACTCTAATTCTCTTTAGTGACCTCTTCCCTTCCCTTCTAATATCTTTCCTCCCAAGCATCAAATAAATTTATAAGAGTAAGGAGTAACTCAGCAGTCAAACAGAACAAGAAGTAACATGAGCAGCATGAAAAAGCAAGGAAGAAAAGGAGTACAAACAATGCAGGACAGCCTAAATATTCAGGAGGACCTAGAGTCATCAGAAAAATGGTCATATAAAGAACTCAAGGAATACCTTAGACAGATGGAATGGAACCTTAAAGAGGATAAGAGACAGCAAATTCAAACAGTGAAAGAACACATTGAAAATGAACTACATAAACAGATAAAAGAAGAAGTTAAGCATCTTTATCAGGAGATAGAGATAATAAAAAAATCAAACAATAATTCTAGAAATGAAGGAAATTATAAACCAAATTAAAAACTCAAATGAGAGTATCACTAACAGAGTGGAGCAAGTAGAAGCCAGAACGTCAGATAATGAAGACAAAATTTATAATCTTGAAAAGAGTCTAGCCAACTCAGAAAGGCTGGTAAAAAATCACGAGAAAAACATCCAAGAGATATGGGATAACATAAAAAAACCAAACTTAAGAGTCATCGGGATAGAGGAAGGTATAGAGATTCAAACCAAGGGAATGAGTAACCTGCTGAATGAAATAATTACAGAAAACTTTCCAGAAATAAAAAAGGAAACGGATATACAAATTGTAGATGCATACAGGACACCGAGCACACAAAATGACAGTAGACCAACACCAAGACACATTGTTATGAAGATATCCAATATACAGAACAAACAGAAAATATTAAAAGCTACAAGAGAAAGGAGGCAGATTACATTCAGGGGTAAACCAATAAGGTTAACAACGGATTTTTCATCATAGACACTGAAAGCGAGAAGATCCTGGAACAACGTATTTCAGACACTGAAACACAATGGATGCCAACCAAGAATTCTGTATCCAGCAAAACTAAGCTTCAGGTACGACAATGAAATAAAAATCTTTCATGATAAACAAAAGCTAAAAGAATTTGCAGCCAGAAAACCAGCATTGCAAAGCGTCATGAGCAAAACACTACACGAGGAAGAAATGAAAAACAATAACCAAAACCATCAGTGGGAACCTTGGTAAAGACAGAGGGCTGGGGGAAAGTTAATCATGGAGAAACAAACAAAAAAAAAAAAGAAAAAAGATAAATAATCAAACATGGCTGGAAGTATAAACCATATATCAATAGTAACTCTAAACGTTAATGGCTTAAACTCTCCAATAAAGCGACATAGGCTGGTAACATGGATTAAAAAAACAAATCCAAAAAAATAAAAATAAAAAAAAATAAAAAAAAATAAAAAAAAAACAAATCCAACAATATGCTGCCTCCAGGAGACACATCTGATTGGAAAAGACATACACAGGCTGAAGGTGAAAGGTTGGGAAAAAATATACCACGCACAGGGTCGTCGCAAGCAAGCAGGGGTGGCCATCCTCATATCGAATAAAATCGACTTCAAGACTAAGTTAATCAAAAGGGATAAGGAAGGATATTATATACTGTTAAAAGGAACCATTCACCAACAAGACATAACAATTATCAATATTTATAAACCAAATAATGGTGCTGCAACGTTCATAAAACAAATTCTCCTCAAGTTCAAGAATCAAATAGACCACAACACAATACTTATGGGTGACTTCAACACACCTCTCTCACCATTGGACAGATCCTCCAAACAAAAGTTGAATAAAGAAACTATAGAACTCAATATCACAGTCAATAACCTAGACTTAACTGACATATATAGAATGTATCAACCATCATCAAGTGGATATACTTTTTTCTCAGCAGCACATGGATCCTTCTCAAAAATAGACCATATATTATGCCATAGGGCAACCCTCAGCAAATATAAAGGGGTAGAGATAATACCATGCATTTTATCTGATCATAATGGAATGAAACTGGAAATCAATGATAAAAGAAGAAAGGAAAAATCCTACATCACATGGAAAATGAACAATATGTTACTGAATGATCAATGGGTTATAGAAGACATAAAGGAGGAAATCAAAAAATTCTTAGAGATAAATGAAAATGCAGACACAACATATCGGAATTTATGGGACACAATGAAAGCAGTTTTAAGAGGGAAATTCATCGCCTGGAGGTCATTCCTCAAAAAAAGGAAAAACCAACAAATAAATGAGCTCACACTTCATCTCAAAGCCCTAGAAAAGGAAGAGCAAAACAACAGCAAATGTAGCAGAAGGCAAGAAATAATTAAAATCAGAGCGGAAATCAACGAAATTGAAACAAAAGAAACTATTGAAAAAATTAACAAAACTAAAAGTTGGTTCTTCGAAAAAATAAATAAGATTGAAAGACCCTTAGCCATGCTAATGAAGAGAAGAAGAGAGAGAACTCAAATTACTAACATACGGGATGAAAAAGGCAATATCACAACAGATGCTACAGAAATACAGAAGACAATTAGAAATTATTTTGAAACCCTATATTCCAATAAAATAGAAGATAGTGAAGACATCGATAAATTTCTTAAGTCATATGATTTGCCCAGACTGAGTCAGGAGGATACACACAATATGAACAAACCAATATCAATGGATGAAATAGAAGAAGCAATCAAAAGACTACCAACCAAGAAAAGCCCAGGATCGGATGGGTATACAGCGGAGTTTTTCAAAACCTTTAAAGAAGAATTAATACCAATACTTTTCAAGTTATTTCACGAAATAGAAAAAGAGGGAGCTCTTCCAAATTCATTCTATGAGGCCAACATCACCCTGATTCCGAAACCAGACAAAGACACCTCAAAGAAAGAAAACTACAGACCAATATCTCTGATGAACCTAGATGCAAAAATCCTGAATAAAATTCTGGCGAATCGGATACAAAGGCACATCAAAAAAATTGTGCACCATGATCAAGTAGGATTCATCCCTGGGATGAAAGGATGGTTCAATATACGGAAATCAACAAATGTTATTCACCACATCAATAGACTTAAAGATAAGAATCATATGATCATCTCGATAGACGCAGAAAAAGCATTCGACAAAGTACAGCATCCCTTTATGTTCAAAACATTAGAAAAACTGAGATAACAGGAACTTACTTTGACATTGCAAAAGCTATCTATGCTAAGCCTCAGGCTAGCATCATTCTGAATGGAGAAAAATTGAAGGCATTCCCTCTAAAATCTGGAACAAGACAGGGATGCCCTCTATCACCACTTCTATTCAATATAGTTCTCGAAACACTGGCCAGAGCAATTAGACAGACGAAAGAAATTAAAGGCATAAAAATAGGAAAAGAAGAACTTAAATTATCACTATTTGCGGATGACATGATAATATATTTAACAGACCCAAAAGGGTCTACAAAAAAACTACTAGAACTAATAAATGAATTCAGCAAAGTGGCAGGATATAAAATCAACAAGCATAAATCAAAGGCATTTCTGTATATCAGCGACAAAACTTCTGAAACGGAAATGAGGAAAAACACTCCATTCACAATATCTTCAAAAAATAAAATAAAATACTTGGGAATCAACCTAACAACCTATATAAATGAAAGATTTATATAATGAAAACTACAGAACCCTAAAAAGAGAAGTAGAAGAAGATCTTAGAAGATGGAAAAATATACCCTGTTCATGGATAGGCAGAACTAACATCATCAAAATGTCGATATTACCAAAAGTTCTCTATAGGTTTAATGCAATGGCAATCAAAATCCCAACGGCATTTCTTGTAGAAATAGATAAAGCAATCATGAAATTCATATGGAAAAATAAAAGAGCCAGAATAGCAAAAGCAATTCTAAACAGGAAGTGTGAATCAGGCGGTATAGCGATACCACATTTCAAACTATATTACAGAGCAAGAGTAACAAAAACAGCATGGTACTGGTACCAAAACAGGCGGGTGGACCAATGGTACAGAATAGAGGACACAGATACTAATCCAAAAAGTTACAACTATCTTATATTTGATAAAAGGGCTGAAAGCATGCAATGGAGGAAGGATAGCATCTTCAACAAATGGTGTTGGGAAAACTGGAAATCCATATGCAACAAAATGAAACTGAATCCCCTCCTCTCGCCATGCACAAAAGTTAACTCAAAATGGATCAAGCAGCTTGATATCAAATCAGAGACTCTGCGTCTGATAGAAGAAAAAGTTGGCTCCGATCTACATATTGTGGGGTCGGGCTCCAAATTCCTTAATAGGACACCCATAGCACAAGAGTTAATAACAAGAATCAACAAATGGGACTTACTTAAACTAAAAAGTTTTTTCTCAGCAAGAGAAACAATAAGAGAGGTAAATAGGGAGCCTACATCATGGGAACAAATTTTTACTCCTCACACTTCAGATAGAGCCCTAATATCCAGTGTATACAAAGAACTCAAAAAATTAAACAATAAGAAAACAAATAACCCAATCAACAAATGGGCCAACGACCTGAACAGACACTTCTCAGAGGAGGACATACAATCAATCAACAAGTACATGAAAAAATGCTCACCATCTCTAGCAGTCAGAGAAATGCAAATCAAAACCACCCTAAGATACCATCTCACTCCAGTAAGATTCGCAACCATTATGAAGTCAAACAACAACAAGTGCTGGCGAGGATGTGGGGAAAAGGGTACTCTTGTACATTGCTGGTGGGACTGCAAATTGGTGAGGCCAATTTGGAAAGCAGTATGGAGATTCCTGGGAAAGCTGGGAATGGAACCACCATTTGACCCAGCTATTGCCCTTCTCGGACTATTCCCTGAAGACCTTAAAAGAGCGTACTACAGGGATACTGCCACATCAATGTTCATAGCAGCATAATTCACAATAGCTAGACTGTGGAACCAACCCAGATGCCCCTCAATAGATGAATGGATAAAAAAAATGTGGCATTTATACACCATGGAGTATTACGCAGCACTAAAAAATGACAAAATCATGGAATTTGCAGGGAAATGGATGGCACTAGAGCAGATTACGCTTAGTGAAGCTAGCCAATCTCTAAAAAACAAATACCAAATGTCTTCTTTGATATAATGAGAGCAACTAAGAACAGAGCAGGGAGGAAGAACAGGAAGAAAAGATTAACATTAAACAGAGACATGAGGTGGGAGGGAAAGGGAGAGAAAAGGGAAATTGCATGGAAATGGAGGGAGACCCTCATTGTTATACAAAATTACATATAAGAGGTTGTGAGGGGAATGGGAAAATAAACAAGGAGAGAAATGAATTACAGTAGATGGGGTAGAGGGAGAAGATGGGAGGGGAGTGGGGATAGTAGAGGATAGGAAAGGTAGCAGAATACAACAGTTACTAATAGGGCATTATGTAAAAATGTGGATGTGTAACCGATGTGATTCTGCAATCTGTGTTTGGGTTAAAAAGGGGAGTTCATAACCCACTTGAATCTAATATATGAAATATGATATGTCAAGAGCTTTTTTGTAATGTTTTGAACAACCAATAAAAAAAATAAAAATAAATAAAAAAATAAAAATTCAATGATACTTAAAAAAAAAAATTCCACCAGAGAGAAATGTGCATGTTCAATAAACACAGACCAGGAAAATCTCTCACAGGTACCTTTTTTATCTGTATTTCTCCGTAGCAGTTTGTCCACCTGAGAAATGGCTTCTTCCCAGCAATTGTTGCTTGCTTGAACATGGGGCTCAATCAACTTTAACTTCTGTTCTAGGATTTGATAAGCCTCTGACACTAGTTCTTGTGTTTCTTTAGTACAAACAAGCTTTTCAAGTTCATCTTCAAGAATTATAACCCTGGGCAATAGAGAAAAATAGGAACAGACTTCTAAAATATGAAATGAAAAATTTATAACTAATAAGGTTTACTTAAAAAAAAATCAAGCTTATTGGGCTGGGGATGTGGCTCAAGTAGTAGCGCGCTTGCCTGGCATGCACGGGGCGCTGGGTTCGATCCTCAGCACCACATAAAAAAAATAAAATAAAGATGTTGTGTCCACTGAAAACTAAAAAATAAATATTAAAAAAATTCTCTCTCTCTCTCTCTTAAAAAAAAATCAAGCTTATAAGATTAAAAAAAGGAATGAAGATGAATGGTGGTGATGGTTACACAGCAATGCGCATGTATTTGATGCCACTGAACTGTACATTTAAAATGGGTAAATGAGGCTGGGGTTAGAGCTCAGTGATAGAGCACTTGGCCAACCCGCATGAGGCTCTGGATTTGATTCCCCAGCACACCCTCCCGCAAAAAAGGCTTTTTTTTTTTTTTAATCATGTATTGATTAAAAAATATTTCTTGGGACTGAGGTTGTGGCTCAGTGGCAGAGCACTTGCCTAGCAGTGTGAGGCACCAGGTTTAATCCTCAGCATCACATATAAATAAATAAAAAATAAAGGTACATCAACAACTAAAAAGTGTTTAAAAAATATTTCTTACATGCATATTAGTCATTTTATGAGCTATAAAGATAAATTAAACCCATCTCCTATTTATTAAAAATCAATAACTGAAATAGGAAAATTATCATATATATAAAAGTACAATATATATAAAAAGTTAAAACACTTTATTTTCACTTTACACATAAGGAATTAGGTTCAGAGAGTTAAATAAACTTGCCCAGAGTCACAAAGCTGGTACCACTGGTTTGAATTTAGGCCCAAAAAGATAACACAACAGAGACACAGATAGTCATACGCAAATTCAGATGAGAGGAAAATTATGACCAGCTATGGGCACAGATGGGGAACAGTTAAGGAAGAGATACTTTGAGGAAACATTGAAGGATGGATAATTTTGTGCTTTTACAAAAAGTAAATGGAACATGGGAAGGGGCATTTACACAGTTTTGGCAGGACTGAAGGAAAGGAATGAGAAATAGATAGAAACTTGGACTGTGGCCAGATTATGGCCACCCTTTCCATAGAATGTTTTGTATAGACTTTAAGCTGCTGTACTTGGAAACCAGTGAAGATTTTCAGTTAAGTGAGAAAGCAACTACATGCCTCAGCAAACTTAACCTGGCAGTGCACACTGTGGAGGTCAATGCCCTGGTGCAGGTAAAGAGGCAATATGGTCTGACAGGGAGGCATGGAGAGTGGGAAGAGCTGAGGGGACAAGGGAGAGAGAGGAGTGAAACACAAAAAGAGGGTTTCAAAATATGAAACATAAAACAATTTTCTAAGATAATACTTTTAAAAGTGGTGTGTAGCAGCACTACAGAACAAATCATATAATAATTTGTGAATGATATACCTTCTAGTTCAAGTAGTTAGAAAGGTTAGATATAGTAGCATATACAGAAATTATATTTTAAAACAGGACACATACCTCCTGTATATCCTACAATTCCTACCCAGGGTACCAAGCCTCTTTTCTGTATTCATGTCCACCCATGGTAGCACTCTTCCTTCCCTAAGCCATCTTCCTTCCCTTTAATGCATTTCAATATACCTAGTGTATTTCTGATTCTATTCCCCAAAATTAATTCTTCGGACACTCTGGCTTTGCTAATATAACCTTTTCATGGAAATCTTATTTTTCTCTGTTATTGATCCAATCTCTACCCACTCAAGTGGAGAGAGCCTTATCTCCCATGTTCCCTGCTAAGAATTGGGTTAGCAGTTACCTGCTTTCTTAGAACAGCAGATATAGACCACTAGAACACCCTACCTCATGGCCTTTTCATTTTCCTTAGGAGCTTTATATCTGACTATCCCAGCTCTCCAACTGATGGGTAAAACCTATCTTCTCAAAATGTCTTTCTGACCTTAAATTTCTATCCTCTATATACATCTTATTTTTCCTCATTCCACTTAAACTAGGGTTTTCATTTTATTGATATGTCAAGTCCTTTTGACCCATTTTCTTATCTTATAAAATTAATTGTTGTCCTTCTACTATTTCTTGCCTGGTAATCTGAGTCAAAGACATCAACTATATAATCTATAAGTTCAATAAATTCCTATGACCTTCCTGAACAACAAGAACTCAATCATCCATTTGATCCAGTCCTACAGTTTGGACATTTAACTGTTAGATTTTAAATGTGAAAATTTCCATGCAGAAATAGATGAAATACAAAGGAAGCCTGGAGCTTGTGAAAATGCAGAATACCCTCACTTATTGGGATACTAAGATATCAGCTATGGCCCCCTTCTTCCTCCTGGGAGAAGTCTATATTACGCCTTTTTAAATAAACCCTGCTTTATATGCGAAAGAAAGAAATAGAGAAAATAGGGTTTATTTATTTATTTATTTTGCAGGACTGAGGGTTGAAACCAGCCTCAACCACTCTAGGCAAGTGCTCTACCACTGATCAATATCCTCAGACCTTTATTTATTTTATTTTGAGGCAGGGTCTCACTAAGTTTTCAGGTAGGCCTTGAACTTGGGATCTGCTTGCCCTGAGATTCCACAGTTGCTGGGTTTACAGAAATGTATCATGACACCTGGCTGAAAATAGTATTTTAAAAAATATACTATTTATTTTTTTAGTTGTAGTTGGATACAATATCTGTATTTTACTTACTTATTTTATACCTTTATTTCATTTATTTATTTTTATGTGGTGCTGAGGATCAAATCCAGGGTCTTGCACGTGCGAGGCCAGCGCTCTACTGCTGAGCCACAATCCCAGTGCTAAAAATAGTATTTTTAATTGATAAAGATATACCAAAGTAGGACAAAAAAAGTTTAAAATTATGGTAGAACACCCAATATTATGCAAAACAGAAGATCAACAAATATAAACTGTGGGCCCTACCTTTTCCTGTTTAACTGAAGTCAAAAAGTTAGTTCTGTGCCACAGAAAAATTTACAAATCTGCTATAATTTCTTTAGAAAAATAGCAACATAAAACTCTCCAACTGTGTAATAATGGCTCTTGTCCTATTGCAGTGCTGGCAGGTATTCTCTCAGACTGCAGGTTCCAGTTTTAAAACCCTACCTTAAGGGAGTTAAAAGCAGCTCATTTTTTCATAATCTTCTCCATCTCAGCTTTCAAAGATAATGAACACTGGCTTTGTCCTATCTTTCTACGTTTTCTGTTAAAAAGTAAAAACTATAAGTGACTCTCCAAAGATAGTAATTACAAATCTTTGTTTCTCTGCTACATTTGTAGCTATAAACATCCTTCATGCTGCATGTCTCAATTTTGTTTCTTCTTTTTAACTAGGACACAAGCCAACAACTACAATGGCACAAGAATGAAGCTTGCTAATCACAGGGACATTTCCTTAAATGGCCTCTAAACTTACTCATTCAGTAATGCTTTCAGATGGAGCTGCAAGCTGCGCACTGCTGTGTGAACATTATTTAGTTCTTTTGACTTCTGCTGAGTTTTACGCTGGGGTACTGACTGGTGCTGGGTTTCAAAGTACCGGTAGAACTCATAGCTGCGTTTAAGCTCTTCTAAACAGGCAGAATGAGCATGAGGTAGACCTTGAATCACATCAGACAGAATACGATGAGGCAAGAGTGCTGGAGAAAGTAAGGGCCCTGGAGGTGAACTGGCTGAAGAAAGCAACAGGGCTAACCGTCTGAAGAACTCTGAACTCTGTGCCACCCAGAGTTGAAACAACACCTAAAGGAAAAAAAAAAAAAAAGAACTGACCAATAAAAAACACTGGTAAACATTTAAAACAAACTACAAATCTTCTTATCTGCTTATCTTAACTTTTGGTTTAAAATTTTTACTTTATCCAAAATAATGAATATAGTAAGTTGAAACCAATTCTTTTTTTCTTTATGTGCAGTTATCTTTATTTCAATTCCTAAGTATATTAGTTTGACCTTAGACATATGTTAGGCATGTCACAAACAATAGATAACTGAAACCAACATGAAGTTTGCTCAAGACATCTAGTTATGTTCTTCTGCAATCCACTTATTAAATAAAAAACATGACTGGTTTTGTTTGGAACTTGGAAAAAGCCAAGTAATATTTTACGATCATTATGACAAACTTTAACTTCACAGGCCCTGTAAAAAGATTTTCTTTTTGGGAGCTGGAGATTGAATCCAGGGCCTTAAAGCCCTTATTTTCTCATATCTTCCCATATCCGTAACTTTCCTGAATTCTTTAATATCCACATATACCTGATGAACTGGGTAGCCCGTTACATCAGCAGTCAATGTTTAATATGGGGTGACAGAAAAACTTGTATTCCTAATCAATTCATAGATAATTTTCAAACTCTTAATATTGGAAAAGCACAATTTCCTATTTATTTATTTATTTATTTATTTTTTTAAAGAGAGAGTGAGAGAGGAGAGAGAGAGAGAGAGAGAGAGAGAGAGAGAGAGAAAGAATTTTTGATATTTATTTATTTTTTTTTAGTTCTCGGCAGACACAACATCTTTGTTGGTATGTGGTGCTGAGGATCGAACCCGGGCCGCACGCATGCCAGGCGAGCGCGCTACCGCTTGAGCCACATCCCCAGCTCACAATTTTCTATTTAAATGACTATTATAAAAAGGAGACAAACGAGCCAATTCATGCAATGATATTCAGACCCTGTTCTAAAAAATAAATCATATAACCAATTCTTACTGCTGAGTAAAGAAACTGAGTATCAGGTCATCAGCTAAAGTTGAATGTTACTCCTCTTCTCCAAGCAAGAGGTATTTAGAATCATGAATGAATTCAAAGCCAACAAGCATAGAGTGAAAGCTTTACTCTGAAAGCTGAACTAACTCTTAAAATTAGCCAAGAATATTATATATTATTATATATATACCAAATTATGTAGTCATCACACATGGTAACTTATGATCTCAGTATAGTAAGTAACACATATGTGATTTAGTACAGTTCCACCATAGATGAGAGGTGCTGATGAGACATAATATATTTATTAAAATCGAGTCTTTCTTCATGAATTATTTAACAATTTTTTACACAGAGAAAATACTAGAACTATTACATGTCTTCTTATTTAACTATTAAAACTATTTGTAGCTTGGCGCAGTGGTGCACACCTGTAATCCCAGCAGCTCCGGAGGCTGAGACAGGAGGATTGCGAGTTCAAAGCCAGCCTCAGCAATGGTGAGGTGCTAAGCAACTCAGTGAGACCCTGACTCTAAATAAAAGTACAAAATAGGGCTGGGGATGTGGTTCAGTGGTTGAGTGCCCCTGAATTCAATCCCTGGTACCAAACAAAAAATAAAAAACAAACTGCATTTGTTCATTCAGAAAATACTTATTGAGCACTACAGTAGGTAAGGCAATGTTTGGGGTACTGACAATACAGCTTCATATGAACAAAAATGAAAAAGAAAATCCCCACCTTGATGAAACTTCATTCAAGTATGGGGTGGAAACAGATAATAATCAACAAGTAAAATACAGTATTTCTTGGTTAATGGAGATATGGAGTAAAATACTGTAGAGAAGGGGAATAGCCAGTGTGTACATGTGTATACATAGATGAGAGAGGAAAGGAAAGGGAAGAAAAGAGAGGAAGGGAGTTGGCCAGGAAGGTATCTATTAGCATCACTTGAAAGAACCAATACATGACACCATCAAGAGGGAAGAGAATTCTAGGGAGCAGGAGGTTCAAGTGCAAATCAGGATGCTCCCTTGGCAGGAGCATCTAAAAGAATAAAGTTGACACAGCAAACTGCTGCTTTTAAAAAGACTAATTTTTACCCAATTACTGTCATATTATATATTTAATCCAAAAACTCAGAAGCATGTATGTTTTTATCTGTTTATTCTTTGGATAAGGAAGGTGTTCTGAGTAAGAGAATACCCATAATTTATGGGCAACAAGAAAACTTTGATTTAAATCATTTCACAATATGTAGATTCATTTTTAAAATCAGAAAACATAGTACTTTATAGTTTAAAAAACTAGTTAAGGGCTGTGGTTGTGGCTCAGTGGTAGAGTGCTTGCCTGGCATGTATAAGGCAATGGATTTGATCCCCAGCATCATATAAAAATAAACAAAAGTAAAACAAAACTATTGTGTACATCTACAACTAATTTTTTTTTTAATTTAAAAAATCAAGGGGCTGGGGATGAGGCTCAAGTGGTAGCGCACTTGCCTAGCATGTGTGAGGCACTGGGTTCAATTCTCAGCACCACATAAAAAATAAAATAAAGAAATTATGTCCACCTAAAACTAAAAAAATAAATTAAAAAAAATATAAAAAATAAAACAACAGCAAAAAAACTAGTTAAAAAGTTAAAAGAGCTGAATATAGTGGCACCTGACTATAGTATCAAGTACTGGGACAGCTCCTGTACTAGGTATTTTATATGTTTCTTTCAGAAGGTTGTTTTCCAAACACAGGTGCAACATTCCCTATTGCTAAGTGTTCCTGAGGGAATATATATATATATATATATATATATATATATATAACAATAAAAAGATTAGTTCAAAATGTATTTTCTTTAGAGGGCACAATGAAGATTACAAAGGAAAACTGATTCATTTGTAAACCATCTTTCATTAGGTCTTTTTATAAAACTTCAGTGTTACTCTTTTGAGAAAGAAGTTTCTTTTAAAATTTAATTTATAAAAATCCATTTTAAAATTCCTTATCTGGGGCTGGGGATGTGGCTCAAGCGGTATTGTGCTCGTATGGCATGCGTGCGGCCCGGGTTCGATCCTCAGCACCACATACCAACAAAGATGTTGTGTCCACCGAGAACTAAGAAATAAATATTAAAATTCTCTCTCTCTCTCTCCCTCTCTCTCTCTCCCACTCTCTCTTTAAAAAAATAAAAAAAAAATTCCTTATCTGAGTACAGTGGAAACTATAAAAGGTGGAAATACCTGTTTTGAATATAACAGGAACTTGTAGTAGTTTACAGATATCAAGATAAGGCTTATTCTGGAGCCTGATAGTCCTAACAACTACACAATTATTGAGTTTGGTTACAGAAGAGCTATTTGTCAAAATAAGGCAAATATAAAAACTCTATTATAGCCTGATGTGAAAAACAATATGGACAAGAAAAAGGATCCAGTCATAATTGGCATCATTGGGGGAGTAAGATGGGGAGAAAAGGCCAGTGAACAGTCTCACATTTTAGAGCAGGTCATATCACCTGCAAGGTAAAAATTCAGCTAACATTAATTGCTTACTCTATGCAAGGTATAACTGGCAAATATTTTATCCTTTGGAGGTAGGCACTGTAATTATTTCATCTTCATAAATGCAGAACCAATGATTTGCTCAAGGCTCCATAAAGAGGCAAGAGAGAACTAGAGAGAAACCTACAAAAGACTAACTCCATGGAACCCACCTTTTCTCTTTGCTGCCTATATTTTAGGTTTGAACATAGTCAGAATTTAGCAAGCCTTTATTTATTTAAATTAATTAATTTATTTTTTGGTACTGGGGATTAAACCCAGGAACGCTTTACCACTGAGATATATTTTCTATATCACTTCTTTTTATTTATTTTTTAAATATTGAAACAGAGTCTTACTAAGTTGCCAAAGCTGGCCTTGAACTTGCCATCCTTCCACCTCAGCCTATTAAGTTGATGGGTTTACAGGCATGTGTCATGCCCCACCACCCCAACCCATGCCGAGTCCTTCTTAAAGAATACTACTTATTACTATTTTTGAATACCCATTATATGACAAGCCTGCTATAGGTATATTGTTTGTCTTCTCATTTAATCTAACATTCGACAAGGCAGATGTGGCAACCTCCTTTTACAGATAAGTTCAAAGAATAGTTTATTCAAGGTCAAATGATGGGTTAGAATCAGAGCTAATATATAAACTCAGCTCTGCTCAATTTTTTTTGCAAGGGGTGAGGAGGGTAGTAGGGATTGAACCCAGAGGTACTTAACATCCTTTTACATTTTAAAAATTTTTAGACAGGGTTTTGCCAAGTTGCTTAGGGCCTTGCTACATTGCTGAGGCTGGCTTTGAACTTGTGATCCTCAGCATCCTGAGCTGCTGGGATCAAAGGAGTACACCAGGGCACCTGGCTTTAATTTTCTTCTTTAAGAATTTCTCAGATTGTCCTTTGTAAAATACTTTATTTCCTTTGTAGAGTAAAGCATGGTCATGATATTGAATTTGGAAGTGAATGAAATTACCTGAAGTTCTACCACCCCAACAAGTATTATTAATATTTTGATATTTTCTCCTGGTCTTTTAAAATATGTTTTTAATATTTTTTTTAGGTGTAGATGGACATAACACAATGCCTTTATTTTTTATGTGGTGCTGAGGATCGAACCTAGGTCCCACCCGTGCTAGGCGAGCGCTCTACCGCTGAGCCACAATCCCAGCCCTCCTGGTCTTTCTTAAAAAACAGAATTCTGGCCACACTGCTTATATATGTATGTATCCTGATTATTTCACTGGAAACAGATGTTTCTCTAAGACTTTACAAAATCTTCATAAGCAAGTCATAGCTATTACTCAGTCTTTCAATATGTGAATCTAGTCTTTTATTGCTGAGCACTTAGGCAATACTCCATCTTTCGCTATTATATACATAAAGCTTCACTGTATTTAGAATAATTTCCTTAAGAAAATTTTGCAGGGCTGATGATGTGGCTTAACTAGCATGTATAAGGCCCTGGGTTCAACCCCTAGTAGCACCAAAAAATAAAAATAAGATTTGCATGAGTATAATTATTTTTTTTAAGAGAGAGAGAGAGAGAGAGAGAGAGAGAGAGAGAGAGAGAGAGAGAATTTTAATATTTATTTTTTAGTTATTGGCAGACACAACATCTTTGTATGTGGTGCTGAGGTTCAAACCCGGGCCGCATGCATGCCAGGCAAGCGCGCTACCACTTGAGCCACATCCCCAGCCCCGCATAAGTATAATAATTGATCTAAAGGATTAAAGCATTTAAAAGGCTCTCTCTTTTTTTTATAGATGAACATGATATCTTTATTTTATTTATTTATTTTTATGTGGTGCTGAGGATCGAACTTAATGCCTCACACGTTCTAGTCAAGCACTCTACCACTGAGCTATAACTGCAGCCTCTGAAAAGCTCTTTGTGTGTCAAATTGTATTCTCAAATCAATAAACTTGAGGAAACTGAGAAGAAAATGAGTGTGGTGGCCTACCCAGAGATGATTTTACTTGCCTACAATGACATGCACCTATATCCTAGCTGTTGTGAAGTTTTCGAGGCAGGAGAATTCCAAGCTTGAGGCCAGACAAGCAACACAATGGGATTCCCTTCTAGAAGGAAGGAAGGAAGGAAGGAAGGAAGAAAGGAAGGAAGGAAGGAAGGAAGGAAGGAAGGAAGGGGAAGGGAAGGGAGCGAGGGAAGGGAAGGAAAGGAAGGAAGGAAAGGAAGGAAGGAAGGAAGGAAGGGGAAGGGAAGGGAGCGAGGGAAGGGAAGGAAAGGAGGGAAGGAAAGGAAGGAAGGAAAGGAAGGAAGGAAGGAAAGGAAGGAAGGAAAGGAAGGAAGGGAAGGAAGGAAGAAAGGAAGGAAGGAAAGGAAGGAAGGAAGGAAAGGAAGGAAGGAAGGAAGGAAACTTGTGGCTAAGACTATAATAGTAGGAGGGGATACAGAAAAAAGTAGGTGAGTTTAAAATACATTTTAAAGAGAGAACTGACCCAAAAATCTGCTGGCTGACTGAATGTGAGAAGTAGGAGGAGAGATAAGAAGGATGGCTTCTAGCTAAGTTGTATGGTGCTATTTATTTAAGGTGGGTTAGAATAAGGGTAAGAATAAGTAAAGGCAAATTTAAAATAACGGGAAAGGGGAAAAATAAACAGGAGAATCAGAAAGAAAATTGGCGGTCTGGGGCTGGAGACTGAACCCACTGAGTTATACAACCAGCTCCAGAATTAGAAAATTTACATAGAATAGAAAATTTAAAAGATACAAGTTGATACAGTCCCAAAACAAAATGGATCTTGATAAATGCTGTCAATTAAACTACACTTGCACTTGTTTTCATCTTATCATGTGATTTTTTTAAAGACTAGAAACAAAGAATATTTAAAAAGAAATTGATGAATACTAAATACTAACCAGGATTTTCTTTTTTTGGTTTTTGGATTGGGGATTGAATCAAGGGACATTCTACCACTCAGCCATATTCCCAGTCCTTCTTATTTTATTTTGAGAAAGTCTTACTATGGTTCCAGGATAGCCTCAAACTTGTGATCCTCCTGCCCCAGCCTCCCAAGTAGCTGGGATTATAGGTGTGTGCCACTCTACCTGTCTAAAAAGGAATTTAGAACATTTGGATTGACTTCTTAAACATACTCCTAAAATCTTAGGAAATTTCTGTAACTTACTTTAACTTATATTTTTCCATGTTATTATTTTTCTTCAATATTTTGCTACTTCTAACAAAGAAGTTCATCAAATGTATTCATTATAACCATTACCAACTCCCCATTATATTAAACTTATAATTTGTTTCCAATATTTGCTGCTATAGTAATATGAACCTGCTTTGGATAAATCTTTGATTACTTCCTTAGATAAGTCTATAAAATTGCTGGAGGAAAGGATACACACTTTTGTGAAGACTGGAATTCACTGTTAAAGTGAATAAATTATTTTCTCACCATTAATATATGAGGTCTCTCTGATTCATCATTGATAATGAATATTAACTTTCAATATCCTTGGCAAAATGATTATTATTTTTGTTTCTTTCATCACCAAGATTTAAAATTTTTTCATATTTATTAGTATTTGTATCTGACCTGTCTTCTATAAGCTTTGTTTTTTTGTTTGTTTTTGCAGTGCTGGGGATCAAACCAAGGGCTTTATGCATACCAGGCAAGCAACCTACCACTGACCTACACCCTCAGCCCTTTAAGTTTTAGTACTTTAGTACTCTTTATATGGGAAAAATCCAAGCCCTTTGTTATAAATCATTGTAATTTTTTGAGCTTCTTGTAATTAAAATATGCAATATTTGGCCAAATTATGTTATGTGCAGGTACAGACACTTAACAATGAATCCCACTATTAAGTATAATTAAAATGCATCAATTAATAATAAAAGAAAAAAGAAATAAAATTAATTAGTATTTTAGGTTTGAAGTTTAATTTTTATGCAATCAATCATATCTTTTCATGTGGATTTTACTATATGAGAAATCTTTTCCTTAATATACGAAATGTAAAAAAAATCTGAGGGACTTTTTTTCAAGGGATGATATAGTTTGTTTTTTTTTTTTTAGTTGTAGATGGATAGCAGGCCTTTATTTTATTTGTTTATTTTTATGTGATGCCAAGGCTCGAACCCAGTGCCTCACACATGCTGGACAAGTGCTCTATCACTGAGCTACAGCCCCACGTTATAAATCTTATATATATGCTTTGTCCATGTTTGTTTAAACAAATGGCTGACCATAAAAATCATACTGGCTTTCTATTAAAGTAATTCACTTATTTCCAGGCTCTAATTTAAGGTATTTTCTTATATAAAGAATTTTAAGAATTTTGATACGAAACATAAATTTGATCTGTATGATTCTCTCAGTTTTTAAAAACAGTGTCACAAACATCATTAACATATTTATGATGATGACATCCAGCAAACAAGGAAGGTAAACAAATACACCCATTTATGTTCAGAAAGCACAGGTATAATCCAAGTGTATCTGTCTTTTCTTCAGTATTTTTCTTCTGCAAATGGATTACCTTTAATGCAGGTAGGCTGAAGCCATCTGTAAGGTTATGTGCTTCCTCTTCTGAAATCTGCTCTTCACTAAGTCCAAGGCCCAGTTCCTTAAAAGGCACCACACAGATGTAGTTGGTAACATTGTCACTCTCAGAGTTCAGAGGGTAGGTTAAATCAGGTTAAGGCAATCAACAAAGCCTTTTCATTAAACCATAAAAGGAACAGTCAAATTGTTCAAAATTACATTTACTAGTCTATATTGTGAACTTTTAAAAAAATACATATATTTTAAATTGTTGATGGACCTTTACTTTATGTATTAATTTATTTATATGTGGTGCTGAGAATCGAACCCAGTGCAACACACGTGCCAGGCAAGCGCTCTACCACTGAGCCACAACCCTAGCCCTGATGTACTGTGAACCTTTGCTGGAGATTTATAGCAATTTTTTAGCACTGATTAATCTCAAGACCTACATATTAACAACATTCAGATGTAGGATACTTGTGAATAAAAATTTTAATGTCTAGGGCTGGAGTTGTGGTTCAGTAGTAGAGTGCTTGCCTAGCATGTATGAGGCACTGGGTTTAATTCTCAGCACCACATAAAAATAAATAAATAAAAATAAAGGCTCATCCACAACTGAAAAATATATATATTAAAAAAAATTTTAATGTCTAAATAATTAGGAACCTGGGGTTGTGGCTCAGTGGTAGAGTGCTCACCTAGCATGTGTGAGGCACTGGGTTCAATCCTCAGCACCACATTAAAATAAATAAAATAAAGGAAAAAATAAATAAAAAAAATAAAAGTCTGACTCTTCAAAGGTGCTAAAATGCTAATTTAGTACTTTTTAACACCTGCCTTTTGAATTGTATTGTAGCTCAGGTCCCCACTATGCTACAGTAAATACTTCTCTTTGTTTCAGTCCATACACAAGACATAATTTACTTAACACTGCATAGACTACTAACATAAATGGCACTAAACCTTTTCTGGGTTGTCTGACATAGACCACTGCTGTTTCCTTTGTTTTATTCCTTATGGACATATATCTATATCAATCAAAATGTTAGTTTTCCTCTTTGTTGTTGTTTATATACTTACTTATTTATTTTGGTACTGGGGATTGAACCCAGAAGCACTTTACCACTAGCACTCCCCAGCCCCTTTTTATTATTTTTTACACTAAGTTGCTGAGGTTAGCCGTGAACTCATGATCCTTTTGCCTCAATGGCCTGAGACACTGGGATTATAGGTATGCACCACTGTGCCTGGCCATTCATTGTTTTTGAAAGAATTATATCCATAGAATTCTTGATATTGAACCATCCTTGCATTTCTAGAATTTGCCTATTCGGTCATATTGTGATAATATTTTGATTTGATGCTAGGTTATATTTATAAATGCTTTGTTAAATATTTTGTATCTCTATTGTGAGATTAGTGTACAGTTTTTATTCTTTGTGATATATAATGTTTAGATACTGAGATTAAAGCATTTTAATAAATAAATTGATGTGGGGAGATTTCTAACATTTCCTATGGCTGGATTTTTTTTAAACCAATAAAATCATCTTGACTTGGTAGTTAAAATTTTTCTTATTCGATTAATTTTTGAATAAGATTCAAAATTCATGAGGTCCAGTGAAAACTATTTTCTACCCCATCACTTAGTCACCTAGTTTTGCTATCAAAAGTAAAGGCAATCCTTATTGCAGTACCTTATGTATCCTTCAAAGTATTGTATACATACATACATAAAAGCAAATCTACATTTAAATATTTGTGTATCTGGGGACTGGGGATGTGGCTCAAGCAGTAGCGCGCTCGCCGGGCATGACTGCGGCCCGGGTTCAATCCTCAGCACTACATACCAACAAAGATGTTGTGTCCGCCAAAAACTAAAATAAATATTAAAATTCTCTCTCTCTCTCTATCTTTAAAAAATAAATAAATAAATAAATATTTGTGTATCTGGAGATATTTAATAATTATAGGACATATACACCTGGACACACAAACACTTTCATACTTATTTATCCCTACATATTTACAGAGTCCTCTTTATGCATGGATACTATAAATATTGCTTTGAGCACTTTGCTGTTTTTTTCACTAAATAAAACTTGGAGATCATCTCACACTAAAGTATTAACGGCCAGATGACTATTGTTCTAATAATTGCATATTTTCCGTTGTTTACATATAACCAGGTAGTCTATTTACTCATGATTTAATATAGCCACGGAAATTTTCCTAAAATAAAGATCATATACACTTTTATTTTCTGGCAAACATAAGTAGTTTCCTAATTTAGTAAATTTAAGTGACAGACTTACTGTCATGTAGTCTTTGAGTGTTTCCTATATGCTAGGGACTGTCTGATCACTTTACATGCATTAACTCATTTGACCTGAACAAAAACACAATGAAGAAAATCATGTTATTATTGCCATTTTAAAGATGAGGAGAATAAAGTACATGAGATTAAGAAACTGGTCACCTGGGCAGAAACCAAAAGAGTCAGAATTTGAATTTAGGCAATCTGTCTGCTTTTTGAAAGGGGAAGGATTTCCTGTTGCCAGTTTATTACCATGTTCAGCCATTTTTAAAAATGTCAGACCTAGCAAATCCAGGCTCTTTTGACTTTATTCTGTGGATCTCTAAAGGGAGGGTCTTGATATTTTTTTCCCCCCCTGTTAAAAACGAGCCACCCAAGAGCAGAAGAGCTTTCTTCCTGTTACTGTCATTTCCCTGGAATGCATTTCCAGTTTAAAAATAGAAATGATGATGAAAATTAGTTTCAAAACCACAGTCCAAACCTACTGTTAACTTTTACAGGATGCAACTATAATGGACTTTGGAATAATGTTTATTCTCACACATAGACAGAAAAGGATATTTTTTCAGCATATATAGGGTAGCTAGCCTTGCTGCTTGAAAGTTGGCTCTTACAGTTCTGTAAACAGCTTTCCGAAGACCGATGAGATGCTGACTGGGATGCTGTCCAGCTTTATTAAATGAGCAAGCAGCACTGACCCTGTCAAGCAAACTTGAAAAGTAAAATGTGATACAACTGTACAGATGTCCTAAAATTTTTGTTTCCTAAATCCACAATTCTATTAACGTTAGAAAGAATTCCTTTCTCATAATTTTTATTAGAAAATGACTATAAGTATCCCAATTCAGGTGTCATAAATAACCATTTCCCTGACCCATTCATGGCCATCAGAAAAAAACACAAGTGAAAAATCAAAATCTCAAAGATTAAAGGTTTCCTATGATATGGGGAAACCATCAGTTGTGATAGAATAGAAATATAAAAATATTTATGTAAGAATTTGCATATTTTTTCCATAAAGATACTCTACCTTCTAAAATACACTAAAGTGAAACTACTTTACAGTTTTCAGAACCCATATCCACGAGATATATGAAGGATTTTAATTATCAACAGATTCACATTCTTAATATACATTTACATATATTCAATTAATCATATATTTGGTTACTTGTACAGAACAATCAAATACTGTATAGAAATAACATTCTGTACATTCATAAAAGTAGGGTAAAATTACTTACCCACCTGCTGCCACTGGCACTTACCTACTCAAAATGAAGTAGGGGGCGCAGAAAGATAACAGGACCAGTGGCCAACAGGGGAATGCAAGTAGAAAGGTAAAGTAAGGGTTACTACGTGGTAGGAGAGCTACTCTCAAAATTGTTCAAAAGGAGCACATTTTATGCCACTTTCCTTAAGATTAATGGAAAGTATCTATTTGCAATAATTTATGTGTTGTTTTATGACTGTTACGTATGCTGGATTAAATATTACAGTTATTAGATAATAACAAATATCAATATTTGTAAATTTTCTATAATATAACCATAAACTTATATTTAAAACCCTAACTCAGAACTTTAAAAATGTTAAAACAAATTAAAATATATGGATAATGACTGATACTCTTATTCTTTTTTATTTTTTAATTTTTTTGTAGTTTTAGATGGACAGCATGCCTTTATTTATTTTTATGTGGTGCTGAGGATCAAACCCAGTGCTTCACATGTGCTAGGCAAGTGCTCTGCCACTGAGCTACAGCCCCAGCTCCAACAGGCTTATTCTTAAGGCAAAGAAGGGTTAAATTATTTTCTAGAGAGGACAAATTGAGACAGAAACAAAATAGCATGCATAATTTCAACATATGGAACTATTGTTTGTGTTCCAATTTTCTAAACCAGTTTTACAAAGTAAAAATATTTGTAAAAAATTATTATGATTCACGATTTGTTATTTCTCATTTTTTTCAGAGTACTGTCCAGTTAGTCGGAGATAAATGAAACACAATTTCTTCTAATATTTTTTCTGCCTATCTGCCATCTGAATAGTAGAAAAGCATCATCTAGAGGTAAATTGTGTCTAACTGGCCCACATTACCTTTTCATGCCAATTCCATATATATATAGGTAAAAACCTGAAAGTGACAAAGGCCCAGAATCCTCTACACATGCCTAAACATTAGATAGGCACACAGACATTCAGCTTAATCAGTCAGGCCTTTCAATAAAATGCTGGGTAAGTCAAGAATGAAAAGGAGATATTACTTATTTTAAGTGTGATTTTTAATTTTTAAAATTTGACAAACAACATAAAACCATTATCTTCTACCAGTAAGAAGCAGACCTAACCTAGTGGAAGGAAAATATCCATAGATACTGAGCACTTTTATTTTGAGTTGAGCAGAGGAGAAGGTATAAAATCCCTCTAATGTCTTGGAATAATATGAACACTCAGAACTGTTGTGTAGAATACAACAGAGTAAAGAACATTATAACTACTGCAGCTTCTTCCTCTTCTTTGTTCCATAATGTTCCAGATACAGCTTTTCTGTCAAGATTGCTTAAGTCCTATTCTAGAGCAGAGTGAAGAATTCAAGACACGAGAGGTTTTTCACTTCTGATTTTCACAATTTCCCAAATACAACTAAAAGTAATGGTTATTCTTTATTATATACTTTCTCCCACATATAGACTGCAATTGCTAAATAAGTAATATAAATTATTAAATATACTATAGTCCAGCCAACATTTGTGAGCATTTAATAGGCAACAACTTACTGGAAATAAGTTAGAAGTCAGATGGAATGGATTTGGATATGTGATCTATCACTTACCATACAACTTGCCTTTAGTTGTATGTAAAAGTGATTAGCATAGTATATGGAACATAGTTGGTGTTCATTTAACTTTTTTTTAATAAAAAAATAAGTAGCAAGTATGGCAGTAGCTTAAACACTTATGGCTGAACTGGTGAATATTTTGTTGCCAATGGGAATACGAAACATCACTATTTGCATGATATTCTGAAAGTATCTGTGCTATAATACCACCAATGTTTGCTAAAGAATATTACTAACACAGGTTAAGACTTCAAAATTAATCCATGTCAGATACATCTATCACTTAAACTGGAGAAAGATGACATTTAAAAGAGAATAAAGGGAACAGACATGTATGGGGTACCGATTGCATGCTAGGTTCAGTGTCAGGCAGTCTTTTTATATTATCTCATACAAATAAATATATGGTAATAGATAAAATAATCATGATCCTTGAAGTACTATGGTTTCTCAAAGGAGGTAAGTAGAATCATACTACATGTTAAATCTAGCATATAATGTCTTTAACCCTTCATTTTACAGTTAATAGACTTTAAGTAGGGCTGACAGGTAACATGCTCTTTTCCAGTAAATTCAAGAGATAAATGAAAATAGATAATAAATAGTCTCCTTAAACTATGTAGTGAAAAATAGTAATTTTTTAAATGAAACGAAAAATGAACTCACAGTGTAAATCCTCTGGAAATGACTTCAGTTTCTTGAATGAGACGTAAAGCTTTTCTCACAAGATTAGTAAACGCTCGGCTATTTGCTGCCATATCTTCCAGACGGACACTGTATTTTTTTAGGGTCATATGTAGTTTGGCTGTCCTCCATAATCTCAATGCTCGTATGATCAAATAAAGAAATAGAACCACTCCCCATACCATCCAAGAAGATACAATCCACAAAGTGGGAAGCATAATCAGCAAACTAATGAAGGCAAATAGCATTGAGACATCCCTAGGAACAGAGAAACCAAGATAAGGATATCCATTAGACAAGAAAAAGAAAGATAAGTCAACTGGTAAAAACAACAGTAAATTTAGGTGTACTAAAATTGATAAATTCTTTGTGAAACAAGACTGTGAAAATATGACATTTAATAAGGTAATATGAAATAGTCGTAATTTTTTTTGTGTGTGTGGTTCTAGGGATTGAACCCAGGGGTGCTCTACCACCAAGCTACATGCTTAGTTCTTTTTATTTTGAGGCAGGGTCTCCCTAAGTTGTCCAGGCTGGCCTTGAACTTGCGATCCCTCTGCCTCAGGCTCCTAAATAGCTGGGATTACAGGTTTGTGGCACCTCACCCAGAAAATTCTTCTACTTTTGAAGGAAAAGATGCTTACTTCCTCATGATGATACTTGGTTGACTGCAGATTTAAAAAGTATCATACTTCACTATCTGAAGCATCTGTCAGTGTGACAGGAAAGACATTTAGAACACTGAGGCCAAAGAATGTAACTGCCGAATATAACTGGAACAGTGATTTAGTGCATTCCTTGATTCATTCCTCCGTTCTCTGTCAAATTTAATAAATGCTAATAGGAGGACATCAGCAACTTTTTATATATAATCTCATTTTACCATTCTTCTTCTTATTTAAAAAAATATGACTTTTGCATTAGATGCAGGTACTTCAAGAGATTGAAAATGCTTATCTGTTTGTTTTTGAGCAACATCTCCAGCCCTTTTTTGTATTTTATTTAGAGACAGGGTCTCAATGAGTTGGTTAGGCTCTAAGTTGCTGAGGCTTCCTTTGACTCACAATCCTCCTGTCTCAGCCTCCTGAGCCGATAGGATTATAGGCGTGCACTACCACACCTGGCTTATATTTATACTTCTTGTTGAGCTGCTAAGCTCAAAACTAATTTTACTGAGTTGGAAGTATATGATAATCAAATCATATGTTTTTCCGGCTTCACTTTAAATAGCAGTTACTTCAGAGAAACATTTTTTAACCTCTAGCATATCATTACATTCATTGTAATGCTAATTGTATAGGATGTTTATAATGCCTTTACAATGGAAAGCATGATGACATTTCCTCTGTGATACTCTATATGTAAGCAGTCAAAGATAGATGTTTTCTGGACAGTACCAAATATTAGGGGTTGCCAGGGAGCGGAGTGTTGGAAGGTGTCCATTTTCCTGTTGTTGAGGTTGCCCTGCAGACAGGATACTGGGATCAAGTAGCTCAATTAGTTCTACATCCTCTTGTAACAGGACTTCCTGTTGCAGGATGGTATGCAGTAAGTCGAGTCGGAATCCAGTATCCTTGCCATTAAAATGCCAGAAGAAAAGAATTAATACATACATGCCATTGTATTAAGTGCTAGGCTTCTAATGTATAATAAACTTTAGGAGGTGTTCATTTCAGTACAGACCCCCAAAAGAAACAGTCCAATCTATCTTAAGTATGACAGATGGGGTTTTATTTTCACTATATATGTGAAACAATAAAAATTGAGATCGACATTAAGATATTAGATATAAAGTATAAATTTTAAATAATGAGATATAAAGTAATTACAGATTAATAACACTGTCTGCTCAAGCCTACTTAAATTGTTGGGAGGCAACATGGTGAATATAATATAAAAGATGCTGACCCTGAATACTGTAATGATAAAGCCATATCTAAGAATTATGTCAACAGGATCAAGGCCTTCTAAAAATGGACATTCAGTTATTTAAAAGTACATCATTAGGTATGTAATGCAAAACAACATTAACATTTCCATAGCACTTTATAGTTTACAAAATGCCTTCACATATACCAGTTCATTTATTCTTCACTCTCTTCCTTCTATCCATATGTCAAGGAATATCTTCTTCAAGCAAGGTACCATGCTTGACACCGAAGACACAAAAAATGGACAAGACATACAAATCTCTATCTTTTATTTTTATTTTTTTGCAGTATTAGGGGATTGAACCTAGATCCTTGTGATACTAGGCAAGAACTCTACCAATGAGCTCACACTTGGCCTACCAGTCTCTACTCTTACTAAGGAGTTCCTAATAGTTTAATGGACAGAACCAAAAATTAAACAGTTAAGATATAATGTGTAAAGAAGTGTGATGAGGTATAACTAGGAAACTAAGAAAATGACCAGAAGAACCAAATTTAAAGTCAGCCAAAGTTAAAGAAGTAAAACCTGACATAGTCTTAAAGGATAAATAAGAATTGATCAGATCAAAGAGTTGGAAGAGTGGGACAATCAGGATAGAAGCCCTTCTAATTTGGGAGAGCAGAATTCATGATATGTGCAGAATGCACATTGCACATGGTAGAGAGGTGACAGAAGAGGTAGCAGTGTTAGGGCAGTCAGGTTAATTTTCATAGTAACCCTGTGATGTACATAATCATCCTCTTCTCCATTTTATAGAGAAGAAACCAAAAGCCAAAAGAGATGAAGTTACTTTCCAGAATTCTGATTTCAAATTCTAATAGATTTTTTTAAGTTTAATTTTAAGTGATACATAAGAACACAAAAATTGTACATATTAATGGAGTACCATGTAATGTTTCAATACTCAGATACATGGTGTAATGTTTAAATCCAGTTAAACATATCTTTCTCCCTATTTATCATTTCTTTATGGTGAAAACTTACAAAGTCCTTTCTTATAGTTTTTTGAATGTATAGTACATTATGGATATCTACAGTAACCTTATTGTGCAATAACACATGAGAAATTATTACTCCTATCTAAATGTAACTTAGTAACCACTGACCAACCTTTCCCCATCCCCTGTACCTTCTGTAGTCTTTGGTAGTTAATTCTGCTTTTCTGCAGTTAGCCTCACCAGAGAATTTTACATTTTGTTTTGTATTAAATTTAGTAACAGAGTGATTTTGTTATATTATCAAAATAAAAATAATTTTTAAATGAACAAGGCCTTTTATAATAAAAATAAAACCAATTAGGTCTTAGGTTTGAGGGCAGAACTTTGCTTTTCCTTTGTTTAAACATCATTCCTAGCATCACACTCAACTGCAAAACTAGAATACTCTGTCTTCTCAAATCAATATGCTTAGAGGCAATATTAATAGCTTTGGGAATATCTGATTAAAGAATATAACACACCAACAACCTAAAATAATAGTGAACTTGAAAGGAACCAAGACACTTCAAATAACTAAAGCAGTGTTATCTTAAGGATTTGATTGCTTCTACAGAGGAAAAAGTTTAACTATATTCTGATAACAATGGCTATTTAAGTGGAATAAGATTAAATTAATAAGTTTCTTCAGGATAAATTATAAAATTATATATTACTATTTATAAAAATAAGAATTAACTGTAGAAAATATGCTGTACTACAGCAATCAAACTTCTAGGAAAATAGTCATATGCCATATTAAGAAACATCTCACAACAGCCTTATTTGAACTGAGAAGTCCAGGTTCAAATCAAACAAAGGAAGAAATTTAAAAGGTACAAATTCCGACTGACTTATATATATCAGAGGTGGGAGCCCTGTGCTGTTGGAAGGTGCACTATATAAAATGGCTCATTCTCAATAAGTTTGAGTATCAAAACTTGGAACCTAGGCTTATATCTTGGGCTCACAACTTAAGCAAGTTAATAGCTTCTCGGTACTAGTTTTCTCATCTGTAAAATGGGGGATAATAAAAGTACTACTTTATAGGGCTGTGCAGAATAAGTTGATATCTATAAAATAGTAAGAACAGTTTCTGGCACACAGTAAGTTCTAAGTGTTAGCTATTAGTGTTGTTAGTACATATGAAATAATTCAAAGACAAGAAAAGCATGCATTGAACATAATACAATGCAAAAACTTATAGAACATAAATATAGATAATTATTACTAGGTTGATGAATAAATAAGAGATCCAATGGAATAAAGTTTGTGTGTGTGTGTGGGGGGGAAACTTGAGAAAAAGCTAGGATTGCTTACTGAACAGATTCCAAGAGATCAAGAGAAAAATGGAAAAGAGTTCCACCACAGTATAAGAGCACATACACGGGCATACAGAATACAAAATTAAAGAAAAGGAAGGTGGATGAAGTTGGAAAGGTTGGTTAACACTAAATTATGCAGACTCTTTAGTGCTGAAGTGAGCAATTTGGATTGATTTTATGGATAATGGAAATTTCAGGAAAGTGGCACGAGAAAGTAACTTAGGACGATTTCTGCTTGGATGAAATGAAAAGGATATGAGAAGACACATTAAAGAATAAAGAGATTTCTAATTTTTTCTTCTGCATCAATGATCTTACACAGTTTTCTATATCATAATGCTATTTCATAAAGCTGATAGGATCAAATGAGATACAAGTGTGAAAGCATTTTATAGGTCAAAAAAATGCTTAAAAAGTACTACTAACACTACCATCATAATTGCTATAAAGGAATCTCTTTTTGTTTCAATCTCTAGGCACTATAAACATAAACAGTAAAATATTCAAATATCAAAAATATTGCCAGTATTTTTATTTAAAAAAAGAGGGTCTGCTTCAACGTCTGTATAATTAACAACATATTAAATATATCACAACCAAGGTGGTAAAGTCAAGCAATCACATGACAGAAGCCAAGTGGTCAATTCCTTTAGTCAACTACTTCTTTGGTTATGTATTCCCATAATTCTCCAAAATACAGGCACAAAAGGGATGCATACAGAGGCTGCCTGCCACTTTATAGAGAAACATGACATGAAACATGTGGCCACTGACAATAAACCAAAGAACAAAAGACCAGGCCAATGCAAACAATGAATAAACCACAGAAAAACATATGTGGATCCATATACCTTACCACAGTCCTAGTATCACTGAAGAATGAGATGGCTCCACCTGGGTAAAGATGATATTCTACGTAGATGATAAGACACTTCCTTGACCTTCTCAATACACCTTCTATAAAGATGAAACCCTGAACAGAGAACTTGATAATCTGGATTGCTAAAAACATAATTTTAGTCAAAAAATAATAATACTCAAGCTAGAAAGGTAGTAGTTTTGAGTGGAAAGAGCAAGGGTTTTGAAACCAAGAGATTTGGGTTCAGATTCTGGCTCTATCATGTTCTGTAGCTAAATATTCTTGGGCAATTCACTTAATCGTATTAAACCAAACTAGACGGTCTGAATCTAGGGTTTTCACTGGCAAACTATATTCAACCTTATAGTGTGTGTGGAGTAGTGAATCAAAATGTGAAAGCACTTTGTAAACAATCTCTTTACAGATGTTAATTTACAAGAATGACAATTCTTAGAGTCACAGGCCTGCAGAGGATCCTGAAACCTGCTCATTCATAACTCGGTTACTCCTTTTGGGAGCCATGAGAACTTTATAACTTGAATGTTTTAGCTATACTTCCTGGATTTTATATTGTTAGGTTGTAAGAAGGTCATGAGTCAAGCAATAGATATATTAATTACAGCCTAGTCTAGTGAAAAAAAATTTAAAATAGAAAGAAAATCTCTCAGGAATCACAAAGACCCTCAGTGTTGATTGACCATTTCAAATGTCTGTGAAATTCTGTGATTCACCAGTCCCCCAAGACTAAACTGATTACACTAATAGATGAATTCTCTTCCCTCCTGAGAGGAACACTTGTCAATGAAGCAAGATGGTAACACTGATTTATAAGTCTAAAAAACAAGGTTCCAATAACTACCAGAATATTCCATTCTAAGTTGTTACTAACCTCTTAAAAGAGCTATGAACAATAACAAAAGCCTGAATTAAAAGGTCCCCAGTTGTTGCAGAATTCCTAATTAAAAAAAAGAAAAATCACTGCCAAAATCAGTAGCAAAATACATGAAGCCCTGTAAGATGACAAAAAAGAAGTGAAGTGAAGGGGCTGGGGATGTGGCTCAAGCAGTAGCGCGCTCGCCTGGCATGCGTGCGGCCAGGGTTCGATCCTCAGCACCACATAGAAACAAAGATGTTGTGTCCGCCGAGAACTAAAAAATAAATATTAAAATTCTCTCTCTCTCTCCTCTCTCTCCTCTCTCTCCCTCTCTCTTAAAAAAAAAAAAAAAAAGAAGTAAAGTGAATACTCACCAATTTGTGAAGTAAGTCATCTTTCTTATTGCACTGAGAAAAACAAATCCAACTTTTGATGGTTTCAGCCACTTTTAACAGGATGCCTTGCTGAAGGAGATGAATGACATTATATAGGATCACTAATTAAATACAACCAAAAAGTAAAAAAATCTCTAAATACCTTACCTCTAGTTAATCAGAATTTTTATCAGAAAAATTGTCCAGGTTATACATTTTGTCAATGTTGCAGTCTCCTCGTTAATTCCAAAATTTGGTTGTACAATAGAATCACCTAGAGCTTTTAATTAGAAATATATTTCTGAGCCTCCAAACTAAGAAAAGTTTGATTCAACAGGTTTGGAATAAGGCCTAGAAATCTGTTTCTCCAAAAGCAGCCCAAAGACATTCTAATGTAATCTATTTGTCTTGGGAACACTATATACTATCTATGTCAATGTGACATTGGTATTTATTTCAGAATGAAAATCCTAGGGCATGCCAAGTTCTCAAATATTAAGACTATTTCATTTCATAATATTAAGGCAGAAAGATGTTTTAATCATTTTAGAAAAACTGTCACATACTGAAATAAAAGATTTATTATTGAATCAACCAAAAATACAATTTACCTTAATAGCCCATTTCTGAGCGTGCCAGAAAAAGGAGGTTATATTCATTACATGATGGAATTTATATTGAGTGATTATAATACCCAGGTACTGCAAAGGGTCATAGGAATTAAAAATAAATACACATAACTGCTGTTTTCAGGAACTTAGTATAGAAGAGACAATAGAAATAATTATACACCAATGCAAAGTCTAGAATAAAGTATGGGAGGAGAGGAGGTCAAAAGAGCAGCTAATACTGGAGCTAAGCTCTATCAGAGGAGCAGGAATTCAACAAAGGTGGGAGGACATTCCAGGGAAGGGAAGAGGAAGAGCAAAGGAGAGAGGCTAAGGAAGCACAGACCATGGGAATGGTGGCATAGCCCAGGACAGTTATTATTATAGGAAGAAGGGATTATTTAGGAAGTTAAAAGGTATATGGATTCCATAAAAACTTACTATTTTTATGTGCCAATTAAAGAAAAATAAAAAGATAAGACAGAGGGTATAGTTAAATGGTAGAGTGTATGCTTAGAATAAGGGAGGCCCTGGGTCTAATCCCTAGCATGACGGTGGGTGGGGGAGTATAATGAAAGGCATGGTATGATCTTAGATAACATCATAGTTTAGACATTATCTGATAGGTTATGAGGGGCCACCAAAGGTTTTTAATGCAAGAAAACAAAACAATAAATCAGCATTTTACAAAAATAATTGGCAATGGTGTAAAGGCTATAATGGCAAGTAATGTCTGCAGAATGACTAGGAGGATATTTAATAAGTCATAAATAATGATAAAGGCTTCAGCAAGGTATTGAATGTAAACATAGTAATACATAGAGTTAGACTTAAGATACATAGAAGCTGACCTGATACATCAATTAGTTACCAAAGCAACACAGGAATGACAGGAAATGGTGAGATAACTGACAAGAGGGTAGTAATTTGGGAATACAGAAAGAATGTTTTTTGTTTGTTTTGGGGGGTGACTGAGAAAAGAAGTCCTGTTTGGGGCATACTGAATCTGTGCTTACTGGAACACATGCAGGCGAAAATGTCTAATAAGCATCTGGACCTCAGAAAAGCCTGGAGAATGTATATAACCAATCAATGAAGGCAAGATAGTAGATAAGATTACCCAGAGAAGAAAGACCAAGGAGAGAAGAGGCCTGATGCTAAAATCTTGTGAAAGAGCTGGGAATGGTGGGTGTATGCCTACAATCAGGAGGCAGAGGCAGGAGGACTGGAAGTTGGAAAGATTGCAAGTTAGAGGCCAGTCTGGGCAACTTAGTGAGGACCTGTCTTAAAATAAAAAGTAAAAAGGACTGGGAATGTAGCTTAGTGGTAGAACACCCCTGGCTTCAATCCCCAGGACTGTAAAGAAATGAAACCAAACAAACAAAAAAACCTTATGAAAGGAACATTTAAGAACCACCACAGAGCTGGGGTTGTAGCTCAGTGATAGAGTGCTTGCCTAGCATGTGAGGCACTGGGTTTGATTCTCAGCACCACATATAAATAAATAAAGTCCATTGACAACTAAAAAAAATATTAAAAAAAAAGAACAACCACAGAAAAGGAGAAAAAAAGGTTGAATATTCATGATACAAATACTAGAAGAGACTATACAATAAATACTTATCATTAACATGAAAAAAAAGAGAAGGCAATTAATAATGCTAATGACTGCTTCATCAAGAACATATATTATACAAAACACTGTTTGCAAAGAAAAATAATTGATAGTTCACTCCCTGAACAGAAATTTGGGCACAATTCTAAAAATACATTCCCTGAGAATGAACTGAATAATTCAATAAATGCTTCTAAATTTTAGCTGTCCCAGATTCAGGGACAGCTAAAATTCATTTGAGGAAGATATAGCTCATAAAGTAAAAAAAGTTGCTTAGAGATGAACAATAGGAAGACAAACGTCCTCTGGCTGCGGTTTTTTTTTTTTTTTCCACCTCAATTACTGAGAGGATTCAATTGTAAGCTCTTTATCTGATTTGTTTATAAACATTTCTATAAATAAAATCCTTATCATAAATGACAAGCATTAATATCTACAAAACCTGAGTTTATGCCAAAAACCACTTCCAAAACTAGAAGCCAATTCCCATCCCTGCCCAAAGATTATCCCTTAGCTATTCTTTGTCTGCTGATGCTAAGTAATCTCAAATACAAGTGCTAGTCTAAAAATAGCCTATCAGACCTAACTTTAGGTTTTGTTTTTCAAACCCCTTCCCAAGAAAGAAAAGGGCAAGAAGGAGTAAATTGTGACCCATGTGAAAATTAATTCCCCTAACTTCCATTTCTAGGTATTAGTTAAAAACATTTCTTTAGCGTTTAGTTTGTTATTGCAAAGGGGCCAGCTTGGTTACCTCACATTTTACGTTTTACTAACAGGATCAGGAAAATATTCCTGTCAATTTATTCTCTATCTTCTTATCACAAAGGAGTAAATGACTAATTGGAAATTTGAATGTCTCTTCACAATAGTAACTGAGTCTTATAATAAAACATGGATTAAACTAGAAGGATTAAGGAATGAGGTAATCTAGCTAATGGCTAATATTTTTCTAAATCCTTTGAATAAGACTGAAATGTACTAAATATTTTCATATTTCAGTAAATATAGCTAATAAAATATAAGGAATCTTGTAGATGCATCTTCCAAGACATAATTAATGGAGATTCTTCTAGTATCTCAGCTTTACAATGTTGTATATCACTTACATGAGCAATTTACTGTATAGATGAAAAATAATCCTCTAAATATAAAGGCATCAGAAATTGAGGTAAACATACCCATTTTTCATATACCCTTGAAACTGTGTTTCAAAAACTTCAATTTGCTTTCTTATAGTTTGTGTTCTTTTAAAAAAATACTTAGAGGGGATAATTCCATTAAGTAGAGGATTCCTATTAGGTCGGTTCTAACTAAAGTTTTAGTATATTTTTCTGAATCCTTTGGATAACTTAAATATTAAAGAAATAATATATTTTAATTCAACCATGTTCATTTTCTCAGCTTATGTAAGTTATCCACAAAACAGTCCAAAGCAGCAGTAAGGATTCCCATTTACCTAAACAATTGTGTACCACTGATAAAATGAAAAATAAGCACCTCACCAAGGACATGGAGGGGCTTAGGAGATGGTTTTGTTTTTTATTATGGGAGGCAAAAGTATTTAACTAATAAGATAATTAAAAAAACATAAAAATATGAGCATGCTTGCCTGACATGTTGCTCAGTGACAACAGTCCTTGCCTAGTGGGTAGAAGGCCCTGGGTTACTTAAGTTCCTAGCAACCCCTCCTCCCCCCCACACAAATGAATATGTTCTCAACAGATGTGGTGGTGCATATCTATAATCTCAGGAACTCAGGAGGCTGAGACAGGAGGATTCCAAGTTTGAGGCTAGCCTCAGCAACTTAGCAAGTTGTCTGTCTCAAAATTTAAAAATTAAAAGGCCTGGGATATGGCTCAGTGGTTAAGCACCCCTGCATTCAGTATCCGTACCAAAAAAAAAGAAAGAATGAGTATCAGTGTGCTCTCTTACTTTCGATAGGACTTTCATAGGAGGCTTTTGTTGTCCCTCTGTGGTAGCACATTTTTCGGTTTTTGGTGACAAAGAAGAACATATTTCAAAATCTGTGTGTCCCAAATCCTGTAAGTACTGGTAAAGTGGAGAATTCTGAAAGAGACATATAAAATAAAGCAAATTTCAAGATCCTTATTTTTTTCAAAAGTTTAAAGAGGCCAAATTCAACATCAAACTTCACTGTCATGACTAGCATGTCCAAAGTCTTTAAAACTTCTGTGAGAATTGAATGCTGCAATCAATGTGATTTAATACCAATAAATCAACAAGCATTTAACAGAGAGACCCAAAAAAGGAAAAACTCTAAATAAAACACACAGAATATTTTGGGCAAGTACCAGCAAGCAAAACTGAATTTAGGAATATAAATAGATTGGTTAAGCAGTATCTTTGTCCCAAATTTTTGTATTCTTAAAGTAGACTGCTTCAAAATAGCCAATGCTGGTTAAAATTCCTAAGAGGACCTACAGTGAAACATGGTAATTACTTTAAGCCAAAAAATGTTAAGCAATGATTGCACTGTATTAATTACAATTTTATCATAACATCATCTTCATTACTTTGTTTAGCACAAGTATGTATTATCTATCATACGCTTGGCACTACAAATAAAACTCTTTGAAAGAATTACCGTAGGTAAACTATAAATCACATATGAGTAATGGCAAACCAGAGAGTAATACACGCATTAGAACACAGTAATTAAAAACCCAAACTCTGGAGGCAAACTATAGGTTCAAATCCCAATTTTGCCTCTTACTAGCTAAGTAACCTATGGCAATTTACAATCCTCTGTGCTTCAGTTATGCCATCTAAGGGACAGCAATCTGAGATTCACTTGCACCATGGCAGACTATAGATGCCTCAAGAGATGAGGCAAAGCGGTTTTTAGGGGCAAAAAGGAAAATTCCATTTAAGGTATTTTGAAACCGAGACCCCTGGTTTACAAGGGGCTTATTGCAGGAGGTACCATTGTTCATTGGTGGTACAGGCTCTTACTAGCAGAAGGTCTTTACAGAAGTGGCTTAACTGGAAAATTCTGGTTTGGTAAATTTCCATTCCTTTTTGGCAGTTCCTGTTTCAGGCTCACATGAGTGAAGGTTCTCCCCTCTTTGCCTCTGGACTTCGTTTTATTAGGGTTGAAATAAGTGAATCTATTTTGGTGCTGACAACTTTCACACAGTTAACAAATCTCAAGTATTTACTTGCATCATCTCAGTTATAGTTCACAACAAAGTTGAAAGGATTTTATTATTGTCATCATTATAATTATTATTGCTATTCCCATTTAGTACATGTAGAAACAGATTCTGGATGAAAGCAGAAGAGTTGGGATTGACTACTAAATCTGTCTCCAAAGCCAATGCTCTGAAATATATTATACTAAGCTCAAAGAAGAAATAATTCTTCATTTGTCTAGTAAGGAAGATACTAAAGAAGCTTATAGTTTAGTACAGAGAAACCAAGCAAATTAACAATAATAGGAACATATGGATGCTATGAAAACAAAGGAGCCACAGCTAAATTAGACTTTTAGGGACTATGTTGTTAAATTCAGAATAAGAGAGAGTAGAAATCTGCTGGGCCCCAATTTGAGAGAACAGAAATTTGAGCCAAATGCCTTTCTTTTAAGCTATGTCTAATCTCTTTTAAGAAATGTATTTTTAAAATTATGAGGAAGATGTGTTTCTTATACCTCTACTAGATTTAAAAATCTCTGGTGGCATAAACAGTTAATCTTTGTATCACCTCAGTGTATACTTGAATATTGCCTTGAATTATTCAATTTGTGTTTTCAAGTTGAACTGTGAACCCTAACCTGCTTTGCCCTTCAGGGTGGCAAAAGAACAAGAATACTAGTCCATTTGTCTGGATTGACCTTTTGAAAAGTTTACATACTTTAAAAATAAAACAAAACAAAACAAAACACTTGTTTTTAAGGCAGTAGAACTCTTTCTTCACTTGAATTCCCATGGGGAAGAACAATAAATAACACTGATCAAAGCAGAGTTACTTTAAGTCAGGGGCAGCAAACCTCTGCTATAAAAGGCCAGACAGTGAATCTGTTAGACTTTGCAGACCATATGGTTTCTGTCTCAACAATCAACCCTGCTGCTGAAGTGTGAAAACAGAGACAATACATAAACCCATGTACACTTATATCCCAATAAATCTTTATTTCCACACAATGAAATCTGAAATTTATATAATTTTCATGTTTCACAGAATATAAGTATTTTGATATTTTCTCCAACAATTTAAAAAAGGAAAGGTGGACAGGGAAGATGGGCCTATGGCTATAATCCCAGATAATCAGGAGACTGAGGCAGGATGATTGCAAGTTTGAGGCCAGCCTAGGCAAGTTAGTCTCAAATTAAAATTTAAAAAAATGGGGATATAGTGCAGTGGTAAAGCACTTGCCTAGCATGCCAGGGGCCTGCGTTGGATTTTCAGTACTGAACAATTAAAAAAAACCCAAACAAACAAAATAGTAAAATCATTGTTCACCAGCCATTTAAAAATTGGGGTGGGAGAATCTGGCCCCAAAACTTTATTTACTGATTCCTATTCTAATTAAAGATTCAATAGAAATCAGGAGGCATACTCTTTATCTATTTTTTTAAATGTGGTACTGAGAGTCGAACCCAGTGCCTCATGTGTGCCGAGTAAGCTCTCTACCACTGAGCTATAACCCCAGCCACAGGAGGCACACTCTCAAATGATTTTTGAGAAGAGGCTTGGAAGGTAGGGGTGGAAGCAAATTTCTTTTTATTCAGATTATAATGCTTCTTTTACTGCACATATAGCAGATGCTCCCTTAGCACTAACCCCTCCTTTTCTAGTTACGTCATTGCTCAAAAAAGAACAAAATGAGATATCTGTAGCACAGATTAAAAAAAAAAACCATAAATAGAAAAGAAACAATGAACACTTTGTTTTCTAGATTATGTTCTTCATATATGTTAAACATATACTTTCTGTTTGCTTTACCATAATCGAGAACACTTGCCTAACTCACAAAACAAAAGCATTAATAGATCATCTAACCATAAATAATGTCCAAGAGAGTCCTGTGATACAGCCTTTCTCCCTGGTTGAGTCTGCTTTTTCACTGCTATGACTAAAGGACCTGACCAGAACAACGGTAGGGGAGGAAGTTTACTTGAGGGCTCACAGTTTCAGAGGTCTTAGTCCATAGAAGGCCAGCTCCATTATTTGGGGCTCAAAGTGAGACAGAACATCAAGGCGGCAGAAGAGTGTGGCAGAGGGCAGCAGCTCACATGATGATCAGGAAGCAAAGAGAGAGACTCCACTCTCCAGATACAAAATACATATCCCATAGCCACGCCTCCACTGCCCCACTCCTCCAGTCCTACCCCACCATCCTTTAGTTATCACTCAATTAATCCCACTGGGTGATTAATTCATGGATTGAGTTAAGGCTCTTGTAACACAATCATCTCTTCTGAACCCTTTTGCATTGTCTCACACGTGAGCTTTTGGGGGACACTTCATAACCAAACCATAACACTCCCAGTAGCTTATTCTGCTTTTTCTTCAAACATAAAAATGAACCTAGGCTGGGGACATAGCTTAGTTGACAGAGTGCTTGCCTCACATGCACAAGGCCCTGGGTTCAATCCTCAGCATCACCAAAATAATAAAATGTAATTTCTAGACATCTATTATTATATTTCATATTTACAATTTCGTTTGTTTTTGTGGTACTGGGGATTAAATACAGGGGCTCTCTATCACTGAGCTACATTCCTAGTACTTTTTGAGACACAGTCTCTCTAAGTTGCTGATGCTGGCCAAGAACTTATGTTTCTCCTGCCTCAGCCTCCTGAGCTGGGATTATAGGTGACTGCCACCACTCCTGGCCATATTTGCAATTTTCTATTTTGGCTGTTAGTGCAAATCAGATCTCTTCCTAACATAAACCCAGAAATGTATGAATGTAAAAGCTCCATTTTCTATGTTTATGACAACACTCTCAACTGTGACATTTATTTTACAGCTTTTTTTCTTCTTTTATGCTTCAATCACTTTTGAGCCAAAAGAAAAAATTAAATTTAAGCAACGAGACACAAATGAAAACCAATCATTCTTTGGTTAACTGGATGTCAGCCAAGACGAACTGACCAAGATGGACCTTGTAGCACATGAGAGGAAATTTCTGGTGAAATTAATGCTTTAAAAATATTTGGGGGGCTGGGGATGTGGCTCTAGCGGTAGCGCGCTCGCCTGGCATGCGTGCGGCCTGGGTTCGATCCTCAGCACCACATACAAACAAAGATGTTGTGTCCACTGAAAACTAAAAAATAAATATTAAAAAAAAAATTCTCTATCTCATCCTCTCTCTCTCTCTCTCACTCTCTCTTTAAAAAAAAAATATTTGGGGATAAAATTTTCACTTTTTTCCTCAAACTGCAAAATAACTTGGAGATTATTTGATGGATCTTGGGAAACCACATCCTGACAATGATTCTCAAAATTTTTGAGACACCTTATGGTCTAAAAATTCAGGGCTCAAGTCATTGCAATGTCAATGTAAACAACATATTTTTAAAATTTATTTTTAAATTTTTAATTTATTAGTTCTAATCAGTTATACAAGACAGCAGAATGTTCTTTGAGTCATTGTATACAAATGGAGCACAATTTTTCATTTCTCTGGTTGTACACGAAGTAGGGTCCCACCATTCATGCAATCATTCATGTACCTAGGGTAATGATGTCTGTCTCATTCCACCATCTTTCCTACCCTCGTGCTCCCTCTGTGGTAAAACATCCCTCAGTTCAATCCCCACCACCAAAACAGAGACTGAGAGAGACTATTAAAATACTTCTTCCTTTCCAACTAATTTCTGTTTAAATTGATTTTCTTTATGTACTTCACACAGTAAATTGCAAAACATAAAACCATACGTTGCATCACACTGAATGCATGAAAAGTGTGTTAGTTTTCTGTTGCTGTGACAAAATACCTGATACAAAAACCATAAGTTGCATCACACTGAATGCATGAACAGTGTGTTAGCTTTCTGTTGCTGTGACAAAATACCTAAGACAATCAACTTATAAGGAGGAAAAGTTTATTTTGAAATGGCTCATGGTTTCAGAGATTTCAGTTCACGGTCATCTATCTGGCTCCCCTGCAATGGGTCTGTGGTTAGACAGAACATCATGGTGTGAGGTGCATGATATAGAAAAGTTGCTCACCTCATGCCAGCCAGAGCAAAGAGAGGGAAAGAGGGCAAGGACCCAATGTCCCCTTCAAGGATACACCCATAAAGACCAAATTTCCTTTTAGTACATCCCACCTCTCAACTATTCCATCACTTCCAAATAGTGCCACAGGAGCTACATTCACAGCCCTTTTTATTTAAGACATGGTCTTGTTGAGCTGCTGAGGGTCTTAGTAAGATACTCAGGTTGGCCTTGAACTTTGTGATCCTCCTTCATCAGCTTCCTGAGTCACTGGGATTATAGGTACACGCCACTGCATTCATTTTTGATAATATCAACAAAGAATGGCTTTGCCAAAACTTGATGCATCATTGTTCCAAAAAGGTTAACTTTCTCTCTTTATTTCTCTCTTTCTTTTTCTTTCAATGTGCTGGGGTATTGAACCCAACTATAAGCTCATAGTTGGGTTCTACCACTGAGTTATATCACCCTCAGCCCTTGAAAAGGTTAATCTTAATATAGAAAATGAAATTTTACCAACGCGTCTTTGTACTGTGTGTATGTATGAGAGAATGAGAGCGAATAATGTCTTAGTACTAAAACTTGATCACCCATTCTGGGCCTGGTGGTACATGCCTGTAATTCCAGGTATTTGGGAGGCTGAGGCAAGAGTATCACAAGTTAGAGGCCAGTCTGGAGAAGTTAGTGAGACATCTCAAAATAAAAAGGCTGGGGCTGGGGATATAGCTCAGTGGCAGAGCACTTGCCTAGCACACATGAGGCCCTGGGTTCAATCCCTAGTACCACCAAACAGACAAACAAAACTAAGACTAACAACAAAATGCTTGATCACTCAATATAAAATAATTTATTTTGATTTTGATTGCTTTCTTTTATAGCAAAATGAGATTCCCTATTGCAACTGTACTAACCACTTTGAGTTTGGGGTCCACTGGTTTTAAAAATTAATAAATACACAGAAATATCTATTATTCTCATAGTGTTATTATAGGATAATAGTGACTTTAGAAAGGGACTTTTTTGTGAGAGGGTAAGGGAGAGTAGGTGAGGCTAGGTAATTTTTCCTGTTATAAATTTTTCCTTGGTTTAATCACAGTAGAACCACAGATGTTTTAGTTACATTGTTTTCTGAAGAGAAATCATCAGCATTGGACTCAAACTATAATTCTGAAGTATCAGAGAAATGTTCCTGCAGCCAAAAGAAATACGAGAAACCTCAGACATGGCATGTGGGAGCTCCTCCTCAGGAAATCCTTGTGGTTTACTATTCCTGTAAATTCTAGCTGACAGAAAACACACATCATAGCACAAGAAAGAATTTTGCTAAATGAAAAATAGCCAAAAATTTTTGGTTGTACTGATTGTTCTGGTGGCTGAAACATATTTTTGCAAGAAAAATAAACAAAAATAGACAAGAAACCCCCAAAGTTTTGCTGAACAAGTACTTCAAGAAAATGACTCATCCAAGTCCCATGTTAATGGTACTACATACTAACCCTACACACAACCCCTGCTCTACTGTCCAACATAAAGATATCAGACCCCACACTAATGGATATATAAAGTCTGAACCACGCATTTCACACAGTGTTTGTTTTTTGTGTGATCCACGGTACATTCTGTAGAGGTGTATCATTATTGTTGGTTTACACTTTAGCGTAAAGATTATTTCAGAAATGGATGCGAAGGATGAAATGCTCTTATTATTAGCTTAACTCTTCTAAAATGCTTTAAATACAACAGAACAAGTTGTAATCTTTCAGGTCTGAGGCCAGAGAGGAACTGGGTAATTAGATCTGTAGATTTTCTGTATTCTGGATTTGCCTGATTGTGTGAGATAAGATGGCATTTGATTTAGCACAAAGTTCTATATAATAGTTGGGGGAGAAGAAAAGGTACAATGGTCTAGTAAAATATAAAGCTGCTGCAGTGGATGTTGGATGATAGGTACATGGAGCTTTCATTGTATTCTTCTCTTTTTAAATATATATAATTGTTTCTAAATTTTTAAAGATGGACACAATATCTTTACTTTATTTATTTTATTTATTTTTATGTGGTGCTGAGGATTGAACCCAGCGCCTCATGTAATCCACTACTGAGCTATAACCCCAGCCCTAAATATATAATTTTAAAGTCCACAATGACTGTCCTTTTAAAATCATATACCAGGTTTTCCCAGATTTAGACAGAAAAGGTTAAAGAAGCTACTATGGAAGAAAAATGCAAAATTGACATACACACACAAAAAAATTCAACTTATCTTAATCTGGAAAAAAGGTCAATTTACTAGATTTTAAAATACAAATGTTAACTATTTTCCTTATAATAGTAGTGGTACTTTTAATTTCTACTCAAAGGGAATATGCCACAAAGGAATACAAAAATAATGAAGCAATATCTTTAAATTAATTTGTGAGTTAATCACACAGGTATCAACCAGTGTAACATGCACACATGATATTTTATGCATTCATTTAAAATACTCTGACAATGCAAGGCAAGTATGTGGTCTTACAGACTTCCTATGACAATGTCCAGGCTCATTTTAAGAAAATAATGAATTCAAAAAAAGCAAAACTCAGAATAGAAAGTCAATTATTCTTCCATGGTTTGTAACCCAAAAAATCCAACAGAATTTCTAAGAATGAAATTAATTACTTGCAAATCAAATGCACCAGAGGTGCTGGGGATGTAGCTCAGTGGTAGAGCACTTGATTAGATGTGCAAGGCCCTGAGGTTTGATCCCTGGCACAGAAAAAAAAAAAATGCATTTCAGAGTTTACACTGAAATTTTAATAAGCCACTAATACTATATAAAGACAAATAACTGTACTACTTGGTTATACTTAAATAACTTTTATGATAATCAATATGAACCTTTAAATAGGCTCAGAAATATTATCACAATATTAAAAATATATGAAGAAAAATTTTCTATAGAATCTTATGTGTAGTGAGCCGTTTCTGTGTACTGTGGCCGCCATTACAAGATGGCGCTGATAAGCGCCGTGGCCTGTGATAAACAACTCCTTATTTTGGGAGAGTTGGCACGTAGCTGTAAAACACCCTGTGAGAAAGATCCACGTGGCAGTTGTGCATTGGGGCTTTATCTGCTTTAATAGGGCTGGGGCACGTAGCAGGAGTAGTAGTAGTAGTAGTAGTAGGAGTAGGAGTAGGAGTAGCAGTAGAAGTAGCAGTAGGAGTAGTAGTAGAAGCTAGAAGACATGTCAAAATAAAGGCCTGAATAAACTGCTGAAGGAAGAATCCTGTGTCGTGTTTCCTTTGCTGGCGAGGGGACGCAGCACTTATGTATACTTTAATAAGGATTTAAATTTTAAATCCTATAAGAATTCTAGCTGAGCTAGACTACTGGAAGATTTTTTTCTACATGAACTTGCTGTTCATTTAACTGAACTTCAGTTTTCCAATAAAATAATTTTCATATTTAGGGTGTCAACATAAAAAAGAAATGCATGTCTGACTAACAGGGACACAGATATTAACTAGGAAAGTCAGGCATTTAAATAACCTAGCCTCTTCTACAAAAGTCTCCATGTTGACTAGTTTTCTTTGGCTACAGACACTATCAGTTTTAGTAGAGTCATCCCTCTAGTCCTTGGGTTTCACATCTGTGGATTTAACTAACCACAGATAGAAAACTCCTACATCTGTAGAACATGTACTGATTTTTTTTTTTGCCTTTTCATTATTCCCTAAACAATACAGCATAACAACAATTCACATAGTATTTTATTGTATTAGGTATTGTAAGTAATCTAGAGATGGTTTAAAGTACACAAGAGGATGTGTGGGGTTACTATACCATGTTCTATATGGGATGTGGCATTTGCTAATTTGGATATCCTGGTGAGGAGGGGCAGGAACAAATTCCCTGTGATTGATTGTGTTGTGGGCCTGTAATCCAGCCCTTCTATGGGACAAACAGCCAGTGCTGGCTACTAAGATAACGGTCACTGTGTCACAATGCTTTTTTCTGTTTTCCTTCTCTGTCACTTCCTCTGTCCTGGTCTGAACCCTTGATGCTCTCTTTTCACACTAACCCTGATGCACACTTTAGACTCTTTCTGTCCCTTCTTCAGAAGAGCTGATCTCAGAGCCATTTTTAAAAAGCACCTAGTAGCCTGCAACAACTGAGCGCCAAATTTTCTCTGGTTCCTCACAAACTATCTGTTCATCTTATAGATACCAATGACTGAGAGCTAACAGCATTATAGTGGACAAAGCATCTGACTAGAAGTCAGACAATGGCTGTTCATTCATTTGTCAATAACCAAATATTTATTGAGCACCTACTGTGTGTAAGGTACTAGAGTGGCTTTAGTAGTTTTTTGACTTTAACTTCTTGCTAGGAATATGTAAGAAATTGTTAACTTATTTTACCTGTAAAAGGAAACTAAGCTTAATTGCTCAAACTCATTTTTTATTGCTTTTCTATTTTTAAATTTAAAAATTTAAATAATACAAAAAATTTTTAAAATGGCATAAAATGAGAATTAAGCTTGTTTATCCAACCCTTAACGCTTGGTCTCTCTCAAAAGATAATAAACATTCTTTATATTGTGAATCCTTTCCCCAAAGTTTAGTGTCCATTTATGTATATATGAATAGTCTTTCTTTATGTAGTATTGGAGATTGAATCAGGGCACTTGATCACTGAGCTATATCCCTAGCCCTTTTATTTTGAGATAGGATCTCACTAAATTGCTGAGGCTAGTCTCAAACTTGCCATCCTTCTGCCTCAGGTTCCCTAGCACCTGGGATTACAGACATGTGCCACTGAACCTGGAACCTTCAATATAAGTGAAAATATATTTTATACTCTTCTCTGTACCTGGCTTTCTTCATTTACTACATCTTAAAGATCTTTCCATATCAGGCCTTATATTCTACCTTATTATACCTTTGTAGTGTCCTTATAGCATTTCAAGTCTAGGAATGTGCCATTATTTACTTATTCTGTCTCCTATTGTTGGATAAACTAGACCAGGAGATATATGGAAATGGAGAAAATTTTAATAAATGTTTAGGTATTAAAATAAAAATGATTTGGTTACTGACTAAAAACAGATGGCAATGGAGGGAACAAGATGTCTCCTACCTTTCCAGTTTGAATAATCAAGTGGTGCTATTTACTAAAACATAAAATAGCAGCAAAGCAACAAGTCAGAGAAGGAAAACAACAAGTCTGAAATAGTCAAAGGTGAATGCCACTGACCTAAAATATCTTGAGATCAGGAGAGTGGCCTACTGAATGTACAGATTCAAGTTTTTAGCATATAAATACAGTGGGAAGTCCATATGGCAAACATATGTAGATGAACTAGATGACATATGCAAGATGAACTACATACAACAGTATGAGAAGACAAAAAGGCTCTAAGAGAGCCCAATATATTAGAGAAGAAAAGAGTCAAAGCTGGAAAATAATAACAGCAACACTACAAATAGTTCACATTTGTTGAGTTGCTTATATGCTGGGCACTGAAAAAGCATGTTTCAGAACACTGAATTCTAAAACCAGCCTTCTAAAGAGGTATTATTTTTACTCCCATTTTACAGATAAGGAAACTTATGTCATAGAGAGGTTATAACTTGCTTGGTTACTCAACCGAACTCAGCTGGTTGGATTCTAAAGCCCAGTCTTAACATAAAACTGTCTCTGAGGAAAAAGGGAGATAAAGAAACAATCAACTTCTGTGTCTCAAATTGGTCATACATATTACCTGTTATTTTCTTTAAGGTCCAAAATGCTAATCCCTGCCAGATATGGTTTTTAATTAAATCATATTTTTGTCTCTCTTCAGAATGTCCTCATCTCAAATTATTCTCTTTTACCAGTGGCATTAAGTTTCATACAAACTGTAACTATTAAGTTTCATTGAAACTAGAACATTTTTTGGCACAGTTGAGCAGTCTTAAAATCCCAGCAATTTGGGAGGCTGAGGCTGGAAGATCATGAGTTTGAGGCTAGACCCAGAAATTAGTGAGCCCTGTGGCAAAGAATAAAAAGGACTGGGAATGTGGCTCTGTGGTAAAGTGCCCCTGGGTTCAATCCCCAGTAAGAAAGAAAGAAAAAGAGAGGGAGGGAGGGAGGGAGGGAGGGAGGGAGGGAAGAAGGGAGGGAGGGAGGGAAGGAAGGGATGAAGGAATAAATAAATTTAGCTCTAAAAGAAATAGAGATATCGCAAGCACTAGTATGAATACGATCATGTAAATTAAACAAAACAAAACAAATACAGTAGGTCCCACCTGAGGGTTCTGCAAGTGGAGACTCAAGCAACAATGGACACAAAAAATTTTTTTTTGAAAAGAAAAAAACAGAACATGTACAGACTTTTATTTTTGTCATCATTCCCTAAACAATATAGATGTATACTTACTATTTATATAGCATTTCCATTGTTAGGTATTATAAGTAATACAGAGAAGATTTAAGGTACATGGGAGAATGTGTGTAGGTTATATGCAAATACTATGCCATTCTATATAAGATACTTGAGCATCTTCAGATTAAGATACTTGAGGTGCCAGAGTTGTGGTTCAGCGGTAGAGTGCTTGCCTTGTACACATGAAGCACTGCGTTCGATTCCCAGCACCATATATAAATAAGCAAAATAAAATAAAGGGCCATCAACAACTAAAAAAAAGTATTTAAAAAATTCTATTAAAAAAAAAGATACTTGAGAATCCTCAAATTGTATTATCCGCAGGAAATCGTAGAACCAATCCTCTGCAGATAATGAAAGATGGATTTATTTCAGTGCTGTTGTTTCCCACAGGCTATAGGGACCATAAGTGGTATATGGAAATGGCCCTGATCATCTCCCATCGCAGTAGCAGCTTTTACCTCAGGAGTAGTGATGTCAGTTCCTAATTTTATGTGATCCTGGCCAGATGTACTTTTTCCTCAAATGAGGATGATCAGTTTAGGTTCTCCTGTTTGATTTCCTCCATACCTATTTCCCCTCAAATAACAGAAGTATCAAATATTTACTGATTACCCAGACTGGGCTAGGCACTAATCTAAGTATTTTTATGTACTAACTTATCTCATCTATGCAATAATAACTTTATGAGGCACAGCTAATTTTAGATAAGAGGAAACTAAGGCACTTACTTAGAGTTACAAGGTTAGTGAATGATAGAACAAGGATTTGAACCTCAGCAGCCTGATAGAGCCACTGTTGTTATCCACTGAACTGTAAATAATTTGGAGTAAACAAGTTCATTAACTTGGTCTAGTGAGGTATTGTGTGTACTTTATTTTTTTTTTTAAACAGAAAGTAGACTTGTGATTTAAAAACTATTTAGCTGATTAAGTTAGAAAACTCAAAATAGGTCAGCATTATTCTCTTGACAATATCTACATTTACTACCAATTACTTTATTTTTGTTTCAGATGAGCTATAATTCATATGTAAGAATTCAGTAAGAGCATTTGCCCAAAGCCATACAAGGCCAGATACTGGCTATAAAGATTCTTGGGGACTATAAAAACAATAGTAATCTATTCTTATAAATTACTTTCAAATTTATAAGAATATTTTAAAAATTAACTCAATTTTTTGTTTGTTTGCTTTTTATTTATTTATTTATTTTTGTACCAAGGATCAAACCTAGGGGCACTTAATCACTGAACCACATCCCAAGTTCTTTTATTTTTTTAATTTTGCGACAGGATCACACTAAGTTGCTTAGGACCTCACTAAATTGCTGAGGCTGGCTTTAAATTTGCAACCCTCCTGCCTCAGCCTCCTGAGCCACTGAAATTACAGGCATATACCCACCACGCCCTGCTGCTCAAGAGATTTTTAAAACAACTCTTAACTGAAAATGGAGAGAAAATTCAGACAACATGATGCAATGGATTTCTTTATTGTACAGTTAACTTGTATAAACCAATAAGAAAAACATTTTTAAATAGTATAAATGAGGAAAGGATATAAAAAAGCAATTTAAAGAAAAAAATACAACTGATTTAATATAAATGAAAATATGTTAAACTTCATCCTTGATTTAAGAAATGCAAATTAAAAATAAAATTCTTATCTATTAGTTGGCAACAATTAAGAAGTCTGATAATATATAACATTGGCAAGGTATGGGAAACAGATATTTCAATCTAGTTGGAGTATAGGTGCAAAAATATAAGTATATATATCCATCAACCTAGCAATTCCATTTCTAGGTATCTAGCCTATCAATGTAATTATAATAGTATGCCAGAACATACATACAAGAACACTAAATTCTGCAACTATTTAAGAACCCCATTTATGTTTTGAAAAAACCCCACAAAATCAAGTTATACAATATCTCTGTGTCACAGAAGGATACACATGCACTCATACACACACAGAAATATAATTGTACTGAAATTGATCTGGAAGAACACATATCAAAGTGACTACAGTAGCTACTTACATGGAGAAAAGGGGAAGTGGGGGATAAAAAAAACATAAGGGAAGGGGAAGGGAAAGCTAATGCTTTCCCTGGTATTATTTGAACTTCTTACAATAAGAATATATTCATATGCTATTTGTGTGGGAAATGGTACCCAGCAAAAAGCCTGATAAAAAAGAAGATGCCCAACTAATCATTAGTCCATCAAATGAACAGAAAAATCTTGTGCTCTTTTCCATATCAAAATTAAAGATCTACTTTAATTATTACAGATTCCTTTATTTAAAGTGTCAGTTCTGGGCTGGGCTTGTGGCTCAAGTGGTAGAGTGCTTACCTAACATGCCTGAGGCACTGGGTTATATTTTCAGCCCCACATAAAAATAAAATAAAGATATTGTGTCCACCTAAAACTAAAAAATAAATAAAAATTTTTAAAAAGTGTCAGTTCTATATCAAAACCAGACTCTTGGATCTGACAGAATGCTAACCATTATCAGATGTTTGGGTTCTCTAGTCTGTATTAAACACAAAAAGCAACAGGAAGACACAGGCACACTAGCTAGAAATACAAGGCAATATAAGGCACAAAGGATTAGTACTGACACCTGAAATTCTGTGATGTTTGAGGAGTTACTTTGTTAATGCAGCCTTCTCACCTACATGAATCTGTGTTCCTCCTAACCAAGAAGCCTTGGTTTTCCATTCCCAAATTACAGAACTCACCAAATCATTAACAGGTCACTTTAAAATTTTGTATCAACTGTAAATATCTGTTTTTAAAAAACTAATGTGTATACACACACACACACACACACACACACACACACACACACACACATATATATATGGTACAAAGTAAATTATATATATTTAAGTTTGTGCCATGCCAACAGACCTCTATTTAGAATGAAACCTTTAAAGAACAAGGTATCTATACTTTAGGGATCTCACTGGAGAATATGTGCCTGGAAATCAATATTTGCTACTTTAAAAGATTTTAAAATATTATCTTTGAAAATAGCTTAAAACCATAGGTGTAAATGTGATTATCTCATATAAAATAGCAATTTTCTTTTTCTAGAAAATACTACCCAAAAGGATAAACTCTTATTAATTGTTATAGCTTCTTTATTTCTTTTCAGGCTAGCTTTAGAACACCACAAGATAAACTGATATAGCATCACCAAATTATTTAAGGCAGCAATTTTCTTAGTTATTAATGAAAAAGGTACTTAAAGAATTAAAACTCTGCCCAAATTAACAAAACCCAATGGAAAATAAATTTTCCCATTACTATTAATTATTTTATAATTATATAAAATAATTTATAATTATTATACTACATTTCTACAGAAATCATTATATATTGGCTTTTCTTTAATTCAGTACATAACCAGAAAGTATAATTTGAAATTAACTACTTACTGCCTGTCCCTCCCTTAATCCTTGATAATATCATAGGACAGAGCCCTGCAAATTAAAGACATTATAAAATAATAGGAAATATACTTTGGAATTTACACATTTGAATATAACTTCTAAATATTACAACAAAAGCCCCAAATGCAAACATTCATTATTCCTCAATATTAGCAAAGCAAAATCTCATTATAAAATTCAAAAAGATTATGTTAAAAGGGTCCATAAAAATTGGTCCAGCTATGCTACTCACAGACAGCATAATTCTAATTTCTCCAAATTGAAGAAGTTAGAGCCTCTAGTATGTATTCTTTTCTTGACCCACACACCTCTTCCAGGGATGAGTCCCACTTGTTTCTCCAGAAGTACAGTACAAAATGGCCACTGAATAGGAGGGCGTGCCTTTGTCATTACTAAGCATTTTCCTATCTGAAGCAGCTCTTAAAAAAAAAAAAAAACCTGAATATTATTTCTTCAATGCTACTATTACTCAGCAACTGCTGAAGAAAGTAATTAGAAGAGTGGGCCTTCAAGGATGTTAGTTAATATCAATGTATTTTAAACATTTTTTTATAAACTAGTAGGATAGATAAGAATATATTCATAAATTTTCCTGGCTGCAGTCATCTAATATTTTCACTGAAAATCATTTTACCCACTTGCTCTTGCATGAGTACTTTAAACAGCAAAAAGTTTTTAGAATAGTTTTCAAGGTCTTTGTATACAATAGTATAAATGCTATTTAAGCACACTAGTCCATAAGTCCAAAAATAAAATTAAAAAATCAAACATATTCATCAAAAGAAAGGCTACTGCCAGATATGGTGGCATATGTCTGTAATCCCAGCTACTTGAGAAGCTGAGGAAGGAGGATGACAAATTTGAGACTAGCTTGGTAATAATAGCCAAACCCTGTCTCAAAATAAAATAGAAAGGGTTGGAGATGCAGTTCAGAGGTAACGTGGTAAAGTGCTCACCTGGCATGTGCCATGTGTGAGGCCCTGAGTTCAATCCCCAGTACTGGGGGGAAAAAAAGAATTTGTAGTTTATAGTTCTGGGAAGAGATAAAAAGGGAGACTTTTCTCTCAAAATGCTTCATAATTCTCCTACATTAGAAAGGGAGAGTCTAAAAGCAAAAGGAAAACAAGGTCAGGGCAAGGTATATATTGAAGTAGAAAATCTATTTTCATAAAGATCTTAAAGAGATATGAAATTAAAGGCTGTGGGTCAATTAGCAAAATCTATCCATGTAGGTGGTTATAATTGTCAGCTACACAAATTACAATGTAGATTTTAAAATAAACAGTATCCTCAAATATGTTATTTCAAATAAAGACTAATGGACATTCTGATTTGCTGATTTTCTGTGGGAATAACAGGAAGTCACAATGGATACTGTGAACAGTAGCCCCAAACCCCAGGCAATGAAGATGAGTAGGCTGCCTTACTGTGCAGTGAGGATGCTGAGCTTGGGGCCTTTTCTCCTAAACCCATAAGGCATGATTTTCTTCCAGGAACTTGGAGGACACCTGGTACAGAAGCAGGGAAATAAAATGGACTCTAGGTTTCTAACCTAGAAATACACCGGAAATGAGTAAATTTTCTTACTGCATTTCCTAATTAATGGAAGCCTTAAAGGTAGTTTCAGATTTCCTAGAATGGATTTAAGAAAAATTTCATACTAAGGATGGTCTGGTACAAAGGATGATTTTGTTACAATTGGGAAACATGCTCTAGGGAAACTGATCTCATTCAGAGTCTCATTACTAATTAATATAAGTCTGTCTCTTTGATTCACTGACTAGTTCACTTCCCATGATGTTTTTTTACAGAACGAAAATTTTTAATATAACTGCATAAAGTACCATAATAAATAATATAAGTGCTATGTGTATCACAGCTTGAGACAAAGGGACTTGCATTTTTTTAAAAAAACGCAATGAAAATACATAAAAGAGTTCTGGGATTGAAAAATAAAGTTCCTGGAATGGTGGCACATGTCTGTAATCCCTGCTACTTAGAAGCTGAGGCAGGAGGATCACAAGTTTGAGGCCAGTCTCAACAATTAGCAAAACTCTCTCTCAAAAAATAAAAAGAACTGGGGTTGTAGCTCAGTGGTAGAGCCCCCCACCCCCAGGTTCCATCCCTAATACTGCAAGAAAACAAACAAATTAACAAACAAACAAAAGAGGCTGGAGACTAGCTCAGTGGTAGGGCATTTGCCTAACATGCATAACTACATGCATAAGTCTCTTAGTTTCATCCCCAGGATAACATATCAAGAAAAATCCTAAACCAAAAAAAGGATAAAAGAGAGACATACTTATTCCTCTTTTCAAATGTTCAGATTTTAAAAAAGAAAAAAAATTTAATATCTATACCAGAGCCCTGAGGATATGTGGAGAAACCAAAACTGAAGAAACAACACAACACAAACAGGGAAAAAGCAGACTTGTTCCCCTAGAATAATTTTTATAATTCATATTAAACATGTAATTTCTTCTGCATATCTGGTGATAAACTAGCTTTAGTTGTCACTTTCAAATCAATAGGCTTGAGATTTAATAACAACATTAATATTCTATGATACTGATAAAAGTATGAATTTTGTATACTTCTAATTTCAGCTACTATTTGGAACTAGATTATTTTAAATAATAAAGTTTTAGGGTTTTATGCTTACAAACTAAAGCAGAAGATAAATTTTGAGGAAAAATAAGATGACATAATATCTTAAATTTTATATGTATAATTACTCCAGATAGCAAGCTCCATTATCAAAACTGCAAACACTGTCCACGTGTACATTCACAGACCAAAACAATTTCCTTCCATTAGTCAAATCAATAATGCAAGTAGGACTCTTCAAATAACACTTTGGAAAATGCCTTAGTGTTCTTTAGAGGTATATAATAACCTTAAAAATTGTAAAGAAGCAATCACTCAAATAAAAGAGAACTTTTTTTAAACTTTGTTTTACATGTAGGAGGTTTTGTGAGTTGTTTCCTTTCATTTGATTGATTTAGTGCTGTACACAAAAAAAGTGCCAAAGCTGAACATACTGCCAAAAAAGGGTTAACATACAACTCACAGAGAAGTATAAAGGATGAAGCAGAGAAAGAGATCATGCTAGAAGGGATAAAAGTTATCTTTCTCAGTCAGGAACAAAGGAAGAGGGAGAATGAATTCAAACACACACCAAAAACCTTGCCAGTAAAGAGTTCAACTATGAAAAATAAGGTTACCAAAGACAGATTTGAGGAGAATGCAAAAAGTTCCTCGAGGACAGCACTGTCTCTATAAGAAGGACTTAACAAAGAAATGGTTTAGATGCATGACAAATAATGTAAAGAGGCAGAAAAACTGTTCCTTCTGATAAAAAGGTCTTATTTCCAGGTAATTTTCCTCTCCTGGAATAGCAGAGTTTTAAAAAGAATGAATGACTCGAGGGCTGGGGATATGGTTCAAGTGGTAGCGCGCTCGCCTGGCATGCGTGCGGCCCGGGTTCCATCCTTAGCACCACATACAAACAAAGATGTTGTCTGCTGAGAACTAAAAAAAGAAAAATAAAGAAATATTTTAAAAATTCTCTCTCTCTTTCTTAAAATTTTTTTTTAAAAAAAGAATGAATGACTCGAAATTTCTGCTATTTATATATGCATGTATGTCATGCATGTATGTAGCAAGGATTGAATCCAGGTCGCATGACCACTGTAGCACATCCCCGACCTTTTTATTTGAGAGAGGGTCTCGCTAAGTTTCTTAGGGCCTTGCTAAGTTTCCAAGGTTGGTTATGAACTCGAGATCCTCTTGCCTCAGCCTCCCAAGCTGCTGGGATTATGGTGTGCACCACTGTGCCTGGCTCTGCAATTAACTTATAACTAAGAAATCTGAAAGTTAAGAAAGAGCAACATCAGAACTTTAACACCTTTCAAAGGTGACTGGATAATTTTAACTTTCAAACATCTTAATAACAGAGTAAAACAATAATCTTGTTATTTCAGTATTTTATTTCATGCTCACGTGAGACAAGGTGTCTGTCCATTTCCTAAACCTTTCCTGGTGTTTAGCCAGAGAGAGAGAGAGAAAGAGAGAGAGAGAGATATCCAAGAAAGGTTACACTGTCCTCAGGATAAGATGACTGTAGAAGGTTCTGATTAACATAAAGTCTTAGCCAGGCATGGTGGTGCACACCTGTAATTCCAGTGATTTGAAGTGTGAAGCAGGAGGAACAACAACAACAAAAAAGTTCCAGGCCAGCCTCGGCAACTTGGTAAGACCCTGTCTAAAAAACAAACAACTACAACCACAAAAAAATAAATAAATAAAGGGCTGGGGATGTCATCAGTACCCTGGGCTTAAACCTAGTATTACAAATTATCCTAGAGAAGGAGGAGCCATACTCCAATATAACAGAATTAACCTTACAGGTATGTAGGGAATCTAGCCCTGAAAGGGTAAAAGAAACTGAAGTTAAAATGTAAAGGACCAGGTATTGTAAAGTTTCTAAGCTGCAAAGCCAGAGTTAAATGTAAAGGACCAGGTATTGTTAAGTTTCTAAGCTACACTCAAAGCCCGAAATTCCTGTAGCTGTTAAGACAATTCCCGGGACTGCTCATTAGATATCCCCCCCCCACACCCAGTGCAGCTCAGCAAGTAGGCACCTCAGGGCCTAAACCAATCAGTTTGAAGGTACACCCCGCTTTAGGACTGACCTATCACCCGTGCCCGACCTGTTTCTGCCAATGAATGTACTAATCATGTTTGAGAGTTATTGTTCGATTTTCCCCGCGCCTCATTATGATTTGCTCTGATGTATGCAAAGCCCCCGCCCTCCCCAAAAAGTGTACTTAAGCACTGCTTAACCCCTGCACGGGGCTCTTGGCCACTCTCCCTTCTTGAGTGAGCACGGAGCCCCAGCGCGCTGGATCTGCAATAAACCCCCTTTTGCTGTTGCATGAGTCGGTCTCTTGGTGGTCTCTTCCTCCATAGTTCGCCGGTCCCTTACAGCCCTAAGATGAAGGTGGTTAGGTTCTAGGGCAAGGACTGGAAAATGGCCAGAAATCTCACTCTTCCTTTCCTCCTCATTCCCTCTCCTACACCATCTTTCAGGGTCTTCTTCTTTCAGACTAGGAGGACTTATCTATGGTTTAGATATGAGGCATCCCCCAAAAGCTCAGGTATAAGACAATGGAAGAAAGTTTAGAAGTGAAACAATTGGGTTATGAGAACTTTAACCTAATCAGCACCTAAATCCACAGATAAAGATTGAATGGGCCGTAATTATAGACAGGGCATGACTGGATGTGGTGGGTCACTGGGGGCATGCCTTTGGGGTTTATATTTTGAACAGAGCTCTCTGTTTCTTGATTGTCCTGTTCTGAGGTGCATTCTTTCTCCATACACTTCTGCCATGATGTTCTGCCTCATCCCTGGCCCAGAGTAATGGAGTCAGCCATCAATGGATTGAAACCTCTGAAACTATAAGCTGAGCCCTCAAAAAACTTTTCTTCTTCTACATTTTTCTTCTCAAGTCTTTGGTCACAGTGACGAAAAAATTGACCAAAACAAGGACTCAATGTCAACCTCTAGAAGAAGCATAAATGATGACAAATATAAGAAAAGATGGTAAAATTTACTAACAATCAAGGAAATAGAAATTAAAACAAGACACTTCAAAGGAGTTTTAAATCATTTTTTTTTTAAAAAGAGAGAGAGAGAGAGAGAGAGAATTTTTTTAAATATTTATTTTCTTTTTAGTTTTTGGCAGACACAACATCTTTGTTTGTATGTGGTGCTGAGGATAGAACCGGGGCCGCACGCATGCCAGGGGAGTGCGCTACCGCTTGAGCCACATCCCCAGCTCCTCAAAGGAGTTTTAAAAGATGAGATGTTGCTGGAATATTTTCCAAAATTCTGCTTGATTTAAAAATTTAATTTTAACGTATCATGTGACTCTGAGTGTCAAGACATAAATGAGTCTGATTTCTGAAATCATTAAAGTCAGCGTTATCCCAAATATGCCAAAAATATCACAAATTTCTGTAGGGAGAAGAGGTTAGGCCCTGTGATAGATACAGTGGAATGGCTTGTTCAACCTCCATTACATCTTTCTTCCAGTGCACCTCTTGTATTGCAGAGGCATCATTTGACATTTCCCAAATTAGCCTGCAGCTAGAGTGCTAGATATAAGTTTAGAATTAGGGTTCATCCAATTAGGTATACCTGTGAGAGACTAGGAAGGTAGAGGGAAACAGGTCCACTTTTGCTCCTTTGGCTTCTCTTTTTCTCTCTTCCTGCTTCATGACCAATAATAATCTTGGAGTTAGATCCTCTAGACTTTTCAATAATAATGTAACCATTAACTCCCTGTATTTTGAAATCTCCTTCTGTGTATAGTTGATAGATGGCTTTTTTTTTATTCACTAGGGTGTATGTCTGCCATAATATTTAGTGTCTAGAAGTAGGGCTGGTTTAATAAACTTGAAATACTCTGCAGTGGCTGAGTGGTAAGTGGCAAGGAAACATGCCCAATAAGCTTTCTGCTCTGGGAAGAGTTCATTATGCCTGAGAAGGAGGCACACACATGTAATCCCAGTTACTTAGGAGGATGAGGCAGGAGGATCAAAAGTTCAAGGTTAACTTGGGCCATGCAGTGAAACCTTGTCTAAAAATGAAAAAAGGGTGGGGATGCAGCTCAGTGGGTTCAGTCCCAGTACCACCAAAAAAAGAAAGAAAGAAAGAAAGAAAGAGAGAGAGGGAGGGAGGGAGGGAAATGACCATTTACAAAGCTGTAAGCAGCACTCAGACAAACAATACCCAGGGATCAGCAACAGCAGGAAGTCATTATCTTCCATAGGTCTAAAGATCAAAGGAAATAATTAATGTTACTGATACCCTATAAGGGCTGAAGTTACAAGGGAACAATTACCCAATAAGAGTTGTAGTTTTATGTACAAGGTAATCACTACTAAGTGGTAGCCCTGTGGGGAGAGAGAATAAGAATAAAAACCCAGACCTCTCCAGTGCCTCCTGATCTGTAGGTTCTTCCTACTGACTGAACCCAGATGAAATCATATGAGCAGGAGAATACAGGTGAACATAGGTAATGCAGTTCATAATTGCCAGGGTGGAATTAGGGGTCTGAGGGATGCATGCAACAATAACATCAATCCCTCACCTATATACCTGGGTGTTAAATAAGTCATGGGTCAAAGAAGTTGTTGAAATGGAAATAACAACACTATATGAGATAAACTACGTTTCAAAACTTAAAAGATAGAGCCAAAGCAATATTCATGGGCAAATTTATAGCTTTATAAATTATTTTCTGCGTTTAAGTTTTTAAATCATGAACCTAGAGAAAAGCAGCAAAATAAATACACAAAAAGTGAAATAGGTGAAATGGAAAATTTTAAAATTTAAAACTGCAAGCTGAATTGAGCTGATCAAACAAAACCAATAACTAGTTCTTTGAAAAGTCTGTCGCTGTTACATATAATTATAATGCATCAATTTAAAAAAGAGAGGAAGAAAAAAAGAAAAGTCTATCTGACAAATCAATATTCTGGCAAAACTGCAAGATAAAAAGAGAGGGTATGAATATACATAGATAATTTCTAATTAGTGTTATAAGTAAAACTAAAAATTAAGAAACTACTAAGAACAGTTTATATTAATAATTTTATAATTAAGGTTTAGAACAATTTTCAGGGAAGCCTTAATAATAAGTAATATTTACTAAATACTTTCAATATGCCCAGGTATTACATAAATAATTTACTTATATTCAGTACTTAGTTCTCAGAACTGCTCTATGAGATAGGTACTATATTAATTCTACTTTACTTTTGAGAAAACTGAAGCTTAGAGAGGTTAAGTACCTGCTCATAGTCTTTCAGAATAAAAAATTATCAAAAAAATATAATTGACCAATAACCACACACACACACACACACACACAAAGGAAATGATATACAACATCCATTCTCCAGCAAAGACCTAGATCCTATAAGGGCCATTTAGCTATATCCTCATGGAAGAGATAATTCTCATTTTGTAAAATCAGTACTAGAGCACAAAAAGATGGGAAACTGCCTGACTCATTTGGAAGGTAAGCAATAAATGTTCATGGGATTGGATGATTCAATATTGTAAAGATGTCAAGTATTCCAAAATTAATCTACAGATTCAAAGCAATCTCAATCAAATCTCATTAAGTTTTTTTTTTTTTAACTGAAATTGACAGTCTTTCAAAATTTATGTGGAAATACAATAAGGCAAGAATAGTGAAAAGCAATTTGAAGAAAAAGAAAGCTGAAGGGTTTTATCCAATTAGATATTAATACCTATTATAAAGTTACAGTAATTAAAAAACATAGGAAAGGACAAGAGAATGACCAATGGGAAAGAAGAGGGAATCCAGAACAAATCCACACATAAAAGATACCCTGACTTGTCGCAACACTACAACTCAGTGGGGAAAGAACAGTGTGTTCATTAAATGATGCCACCCAATTGGACATCCATACGGCAAAAAGAAATAAAGAAAAAAACTCATATTCTTCACTTTATACCACACAAAAATCAGTTCCATGTGGATGCAAGATCTAAATGCAAGAGGTCAAGTAAAGCTTTTAGAGAAAATACCTTTGTGACGGTAGGGTGGGCAAATATTTCTTTGAAAGCATTAACTATAAAAGAAAAGGTAATATAGCTCAGTTGGTTGAGTGCTTGCCTTGCATGCACAAAGCCCTGGGTTCAATCCCCAGCACCACAAAAAGTTGAATTATAATAAATAAATTTAAGAGCTTCTTCATTGAAAGACACTATTAACAGAGTGCAGATCTTGTATATAAGACTGAGATAAGAGATTTAAAGTATATATATCCACTAAAGGTAAAGTATATATATCCATTAAAGGTCTTGCTCCTAGCATATATAAAGAATTTCTTCGAATCAATAACACAAAATAATAGAAAAATACAAGAAACTTGAAGTGGCTTCACAAAAGTGGCTTTATAATTGGCAAATAAACATATTAAACATCTTAACTTTCTTTTTTTAAATAAACATTTTTAATTGTAGATGAACATAATAACTTTATTTTATTTATGTAGTGCTAAGGATTGAACCCAGTGCCTCACACATGCTAGGCAAGTGCTCCACAACTGAGCCACAACCCCAGCCCAATATCTTAACTTTCTTATCAAGGATATACAGATTAAAGCCACAAGAAGATATCAGGATATAGCCACCAGAATGGTAAAAAGACTGAAATGAACAAGTCGTGGTGAGAACTTAACCTTTCATACATTGTTGGCAGAACACTTTGGTACCAACACTTTGTAATAACATTTGACAATATGTAAGGAGAACTTATGTTTTTCCTATGACTCACTGATTCCACTTTGAAGTATATATCCAACAGAAATACATTTAATAAAGCACATACCAAAAAGTTCACAGTAGCAGTATTCATAACAGTTTCAAACTGGAAACTTACCTCATGACTATACTAAAAAAAAAAAAAATAATAATAATAATAGATTAAATCCTCATATATTCACACAGAATACTATACCCAAATAAAAATGTTGACATCATGTGGATGAACCTCACAAAGAAAGCCAGAAAGCAAAAAAAGCCAGATACAAAAGAAAATGTAAAAGGAATTGGAAAGTCTGTAAGCAAACCCCCCAAAATACGCATACACAAAAGTCATCTAGGTTAGTTACTACAAGTCTGAATAGAACTTATCTTTGTGGTGGGGAGTAGTGATTGAAAGGAGAAGGGAGTTTCTAATTGTCCCAGTGATGTTCTCTTTCTCTCTCTCTCTCTCTCTCTCTGCCATATGAGGGATTGAACCAATGCACTCTACTTCAGAGCTACATCCCCAGCCCTGATATTCTGTTTCTTCATCTGGAAGCTGCTTACATAGGTGTGTGCAATGTGTGTACATACATCAGTCTTTTGCATACTTATGATGCATGCGTATTCCTAATATTATAGTTATGGTTTAGATATGAGGTGTCCTCCAAAAGCTCATGTGTGAAGCAATGTAAGAAAGTTTAGGGGTGAAATAATTGGGTTATGAGAACTTTAATCTAATCAGTACATTAATCTCCTGATAGACATTAACTGGATGTTAACTGTAGGCAGGTAAGGTGTAGCTGGAGGAGGTGGGTCATTGGGGACCCATCTTTGGGTTTTCTATTTTGTCTGTGGTAAGAGGAGCTGTCTCTGTGCTTCCTGGTTTTTCTGTCTTGAGTTCCTTTCCTCCTCCACGCCCTTCTGCCATGATGTGCTGCACAGAGCAATGGAGTCACTGTCTATAGACTGAGACCTGTGAAACCATGAGCCCCATCTAAACTTTTCTTCTTCTAAAATTGTTCTTGTCAGTTTTTTTTGTCTATATCAATGAAAAAACCCACTAAAACAATACACATTAATGTGTATTACTTAGAGTAAATAAGCAGCAATGGAAATTTTTTCCTACATTTTAATAAAGGCTTAATAGTATTTGAAGAACTCATGTAAATCATCCATCCATCACCCCTTCCCCCACCCCCAATTGATTAGAGAGCCTTGAGCATGCTAAGCAACAAGCTAGGTAGAAGGTACTCTACCCCTGAGCCATATACCCACCCCAATTCTAAGTCAATTTTTAAGAAGCTAAGCTGGGTATGATGTAGCTCAAGGTAGGAGGAATGCTTACCATGTGAGAGACCCTGGGTTCAATCTCCAGCATTTGCAGAAAAAAAAAAGGGGGGGTAGCATCAAGTGGACAAATGAATGAAGAGAATCACTCAAGCAAATAAATAAAAATAGCTAATAAATGTATAAATACCCAAAATGTAAATCAGAACAATGGAATGCTGTTTTTGCCTATCAAACTCCAAAGATTAAAGGAAACTAACAAGGTTGTTGATAATAATTTGATAAAATTAATGCTTTCTTATTCCTAAAAGAAATGTGAATTGGCATAACCTTTCTTAATAAATCTTAAAATGTTCATGTTCTTTGACCTACTAGATCCTAGAAATTATTCTAAGGAAAATCAGAGTTTCAGTAAAAGATGGACTTATATCAGGGTTGACTACTATAGTATTTTGAAACAATCTATTCATAAAGGGATACTGGTTATGATATGTTACATGATGGGATAGCATATTAACAATCATGTTTTCAAAGAGTGATGAGTAGAAAAAGATGTATGATAAATTAAGTGAAAATTTATATAAAATATGTATATGTTTTATGCTAACAAATCTCACACACATTAACATTCATTTGAACAAAAAGTCTATAAGAATACATAGCATATCGTCAGTAGTGGCCATCTTTGGGTGGTGGGATATGGGTCATTTAATTTTTTTTGTGTGTGTTTATTTTCCACAATAAAATGTTCTTTGAGCATGTATTACTATTATATTCAAAAATCAAAGAATGATGGGCTAAAAAATATGGTTACCAATTTCCCCGGCTCTAGAAATCTAAGCAACCCAGATTTCTCCCTCCTTCAACTCCCATATGCAATTGAAAATGCGTATCCAAAGCATTATTACATTATTTCTTCTCTCATTTCCAAAATTTAGTGAACTCCTTGCACCCAGATTCTACATTATAGTGAAATGGCCAAATTTCCCACAATGTCTACATTGTGGAAACATCAAACCACTTCACAGTGAACTGCCACACCCCAGCCCCTAAAAATGCACACCAGGTACTTCCACATCTCCCACCCTAGGCATACTCAGAGCTCTTCTCCTATGATATCTTTTCTCCCTTCCATCTTCCTAATTCGATTCATAATTCAAGATTCACCTCGGATCTCGTTTACCGGATATAGTTCTTGGAGGCTGCAAGAAGAGACAGCCGTTTCCAAATTAATCTTCCAATGACAGTTGAACATGTCAACATTTAACATTCCGCAGTTAGTGCCTCATTATCTTGTTGGGCATGGGTCATTTTCCTTTTCTTAAAATCTAGGATGAGCTAAAGTACACATATGCAATGCATATAAACAGCGATGTGAATTTTTACCTGACAGAAAAATGGTATCAAAAACACTCGCCTGATTTTTTTTTTCCATTCAAGATGGCAGAGAGCGCCTTAGAAATAATCCTACACAAAAGCACTGATCCAGAGCTTTTGATTTCAAAACTGGCTACACCTCGCGAAATAGCAAAGGACAAAAGAATGGAACCTAGATGCTAAGGCGCCCCAGCCCTAACCACTCACTGCAGGTCCCACACCCATAGATTAAACCATGCCAGAAAAGTGGCACCTGCTGCCTTCATTTCGGGAACCACACCTAGACGGTGAACAGTGACCCAAGGCACTATTGGACAGCGACCCCAAAATTCAAGGATGTAAAAGGGGACAGCAGAGCTGTAATAGTATCTGGAAGGCACGTTCCGGCCCCGCCCAGGAACAGTCCCCCCCGCGGTGCTTTAGTCTCGGGGAAGGAATGGACTGGGATCCCGCCCTAGGGCCGGGCAACCCCTCTCTGACCGGGAATTCTGGGCGGGCCTGAGAACGAGGCCGGCCGCGGCCGAGGCGCCTGGGGCTACACCTGTCAGGCTGCGGCCAATACTAGGCCCCAAAATCGCTGGGGTTGGGTGGTCCAGGCCGTCAAGAGCGCGTCAGTCGATCCCTCGCCCCGGGATCGCCCAGTCTCCTTGCTTTCCCTTTCGTCCTTCTCAAACAAAGGCAACCCACACCCACCGCCATTTTCCCTTTACCTCAAAAACCACCTCTTCGTCAAACTCCGGTGTCATCCTTCTCCGCCATGCCACCCGCCTCAGCACGATGGGAAATGAAGGCAGGCAGGAGAACAGGCGTGCACCGAGGCTTCTGCTCTTGCCGGTCCCGTAGGTCTTGACAACTACAATTCCCAGCATGCCTCGCAGCTCACGCCCCCTTTTTCGGTCCGCTTATTGGTGCAGAGGGTCACCGTGGGGGCGGGGTCAGAATGAAGTACTAGTTCTTCGATTGGAAGACGCTGAGGCTTTTGTCTGCCTTTTACGGCCGCGACTAACAGGGGGCGCCCGCCGCACTGATTTTTTTTTTTTTTTTGGAGTTTGAGAGGGGCGCGCGCCAGCGGAGCCGCGGTGAGTTCTGCTCGCGCCCGCGCCTGGCCGTCTGCCCGGAGCGCGGCAGGGCGGCGCTCGTGCTCGCCCGCCTGCTACCAGCGACTCGCGCCCGGGAGCGCAGTAGGGTAGCTGGAGCCGGCTGCATCCTTTGTGCGGCGCTCGGGTTTCGCCGCGGTGGCACGGGACAGAATGTGGGCTCTGCGGGGGCTTTTCTCTTCTGCTCAAACTCTGAAAACAATGGAGTGAAAGGGGAACATGGATTGAGGGGCGCGAGCGGGGAGGCGAGCTGCTCTGGGAAATCATGACTTCTGCCGCCGGTAAGTGGCCGCGCTCGCGCTGTCGCTGGAAAGTTTGTAAGGAGCGCTTTCCAAGCTGGGGCTCTCCGGCAACTTTCTCCGATAGGGTGGGAGAGTCGCGTGGCCTGTACCTTTCCCTAGCATCTCGGCAAATTGCGAAGCGAATGGGGTTTGCTGCTGGATTCACTCGTCCCTTCCTTCAGAGAGGGCTGTTGGACCTCTTGGGACTTCTCTTCAAAGGGAGACCTGTGCTGGGGGCTCTTAACTCCAGGTGAAACGCGCAATGGAAAGAGAGCATTTGCTCATTTCTCCTACAATTGGAGTGACTTTGTTTTTGCGTGGGAGGGTAGCATAGGTTCCCCTATTAAGAAATCATTTATTCTAGGAAAGGGCAATGTTCCCAGAGTATTGAACTGAGCCACTAGGGTGAGTCGCTTTAAACCTAGGGTGGACTGAAAACCCTTTCCATTTCTTATAAAAGAGGTTTAAATATTGTTGCTCATGTCCTCCTGGTTTTACTCCTGATAACCTGAGTGTACAGTGGGATTGCCTCTGGAAATTTTTGTACTCATCTTCACTCCATTTCTTTTGGGATTTTTTTTCCCCAATAGTTCTACCTGCTTAGTGTAAACAAAGCCTTGTTTTCTGTCTGCTTCCTATAGGCTTTTCCCCTTATTCAAATGACAAAGCCTCTATTTTACCTTTGTGTGGCTTTCGATCCATGGTGGACAATATATTGCTGAACATTCTAAGGAACAAGTTTTATTTTACAAAATAATTACCAAAGTGGTGATACAGTCATTTCATAAGAACATGGGTTAATTTTAAAACCAGCCACTTACTAATGTATTAAGTGGTGTTTTTTTTTTACCTTTGTCTATGTTGAAAGAAACTTAGATTAGAAATTTTATAATCAAATAGTTTGAATCTTCCCCTAAAAGTTACTTGTAGATTCAGCACGTAAGTATCATGTTAAATTCTGATTGCTTTTCTTGGCTTTTGTTTAAAATTCCTGCAACCTGAAACTGTCAAACAGCACTCTAAATGTTCTGATTTGTATTATCTCTAAAGCCTAGATATACTGGAGTGTTGGTTTGCTAGGAATAATCAGATTACAACTAATGAGGCAAGAAGTTAGCCAATAGAAATAAGAAACCAAGGAGTGAAATATTTCTGTAGAAGATTTTGTGGATTTTTTTCCTTTTTGATGTTATGTGCAATGTACATGAGAAATGTCATAAAGCTCTATTGTAATTATTTATAAGCTTTCTTTTATTTATTAAGGAAAGCTTATATTGTATTATTTTCATCCTAAATTTCTGTGCCTTGTCAAGGTTTCTTTAATGACTGAACCAATATAATTAAATTAAAGGTGCTTAGCAATTTTACAATCCTTCCAGCCATGTATAGTTCTTCCCTTCTTTGTGGGGTCAAAAATATTCAAAATATTCATCATATGAGTATCAGTGCTCAATTTTATTCCTAATACTTTATAGTGAACAGGTACAGAAGCATTTGACATTTATATATGTAAACTTGATTTCTAGGGCCCAGTCTGAAACTTTATGATTCTTTCATTGGAATTACCCTAAAGTACTGCAAGCTATTTTTATATTTGATCAACTTTAGAATTAAAGAAATCCACGGACATTTTTGTGGTGTTTTTGAAAGAGGAACACTTCCTGTGTATAGCTGAGTTAGTTGGTTTTTTGGTATGGCTCTCTGAGAAGCATTGGCTACTTTTTTGCTCACCCTCTGATAAAATTTATTATTATTATTATGTCTAGATTATGGAAGAGAGCTGGGGTTTAATTCTATCCCATCCTTATAAAACTACATATACATTGTTCTTATAAGCTAACCTGCAAACATGTGGTGCTTTTTTGGCATAATAGTTAAATTTTAGGGAAGTTATTTATAGTTTGCAGGCAGGGGTGTTTGTTTTGAATCTAATCTATTGCATTTGGGAGTGTTGTTTTAATTTAAGAAAATAGAGGAATGTTGTAGGACATCCAAGTTGTATGTATCCTGAGAAGAGCTTGCTTTGCTTTTCTACATCTATGGAAGAATTGATGCTCAGTAGAGTTTAGAATTATTCAAAGCAGTATGTGAAAAGGGTGAAGTAATTATTGGTGTATGTCTTGTATCTTTTTGAACGAGTACAAGTTATTGTCTCATTAATGTCTGTGCTTTGCATTTTATCTGATCCAGTAGCCAAGAGAGAGTGCAAGTGAGCCACAGCCATCTGTGTGTAACAGAAGACAAGTTTGTTTGTAATAGTAAAATTGTATTAGTGTTTCACTTTCGTACCTTATATTTCCCTGGAGCCAAACAGCTGTGTAAATAAAAGATTTGCTACATTGCTCTGAAGAAGCTTTGGAGTTGACTGTTCATACTGTATTAAAATCCAAAGGTGCTGAATTCATTTCCAAACATTATGCGCTTATTTCAAGAGTTTAATATTGTGGCACACCATATTATAATGTCTTGTTTCTTCCAGTTGTGTTTCTTTCAAAATAGAGCCATTAAAAAAATAATAATGAAATATTTTGTATATTGCAATATCAGTGACATAGTTGAACCTTTGTTTATATTAATCATTTTAAGGAATTATTCACTAATCCTATTGGTTATTGTACTTACTTTTCAAACTATCATATGAGGTTAAAACGAATATTGATTATTTTTTAAGGAATTTCCTGTCACTGAGACATAATAATGAGTATATTTATGTGTTAGCTAAGAGAAAGTAGCAACCTGCTGTAGCTTGCCTTCTAGTGGCAAAGACAGACAAAGGTGTACTGAAGAAAAATAACACGGGACAAAGAGGCTACAGCATATCAGCGTTCTCCAAAGTAGATATCTATGAAGTACAATCTTCATAGATCTTTCAAGTCACCCACTTAAAAGTAGGGAAACTGAGGCAGCCAGTTCTGCAAAAGCACACAATTAGGTCAGCCAGTTCCTGAGTTACATTATTGACTCCCTTTAATACACAGGTAACCAACAATGCTAAGCCCAAGTTCACAGGTATTTGCTTAATTCAGTGGGTATATATTAAGGGCTTAAGGAGCATAATGCTGAGCTCTACTTTTGGAAATCAAGCTCAGCTCATATGTGGTTGATTTAATTTCTATGACACCAAGAGAGAATAAGAATTTATGTCTCTTGGAAGAAGACTCAAAGAAAAGACTGAAATTGGTACCAGAGATTTTTTAAAAGAATGATTCAACTAAAAAGCAAAAATGGTTGGTTAATTACACTGAAACTTCTCACAAGGCTGTAAAGGTCAAAAAGTAAAAGATGAATTAGAAGAGATTATTTTTTAAATTGTGGTAAAATACACATAAATTTATCATCATAACCATTCATAAGTATACAATTCAGAAATAAATGTTAAGTACATTGTTGGGTAGCCTCATCTCCAGAACTCTTTTCATCTTGTAAAATGATTTTTTGAATTCTATCAAAAATCCCAGAGGTAGGATGTTTCAAGGATGACAGAAATGAAATCAACATGACAGTCTGTTTCTTTTTAAATAGGAGGTTGGGAAAAGTCCTATGGAATTCACACTTTCTCTGAAGATTTAACTTGATTGATTGACAGTTTAATAGACCAGTCAGCATTATCACTAGACTTTGAAGGGTTTTGCAAAATTATTTTCTGCCTTAAAAACCCTCAAGAATAATAACATGCTTATTGAACAAATAAAGGAAAATTGGCTACTTTGGGAATTTGCTTTACTAGGGATCAAACCTGGGGGTGCTTTACCACAGAGCTATATCCCCAGCCGTTTTTATATTTATTTTGAGACAGGGTTTCACAAAGTTGACTAGGCTGTCCTTGAACATGAGATCCTTTTGTTTCAGCCTCCCAGTCTCGGATTGCAAACACACCCCCATCCTCTCTGTAGAATTTTTCATTATTTTGAAAATTCATTATCCTCCTTAATTTTGATAATATTATATCAAGAAATTGGATGAGAAGATACCTGTTATTGTATAATCTTGGTTGTGCATATAGTATTAGAGGTTTGGGAATTTCTTTCCTGGTTGGGAAAAGGAAGTAGAGTACCCTACTTTTTTTTTTTTTTTTTAACTTAGTTCCATGTAATATTTTTCCAAACGTTGTGACTAATTTCCTTTGTTGAAAAGAAAATCAACACAAAATGAAATATCAAAGCCTCAGTGTGTTCAAGTAAATTAACAATGTCCAGTAGTTCTGTGCAACAGATATTTGAGAAAACATTTTTTTTCCCTAATAAGTAAGGTTTTTATTAAGCATTAGATCCTGGTAAAGGAACAGGCATAATTATAAGAAGTACAAGATAAAACATGTTTCACCTCAGGTTTCCTTGGGTAAATATGGTTGATAAGTGACAGTTTATGTGGGAGATATTTTAAAAAATTAAGAAATACAGATATACAGTCTTTATATACCTTTTTATTTAATAGGTCTTTTGTGTAAAGCTGTTATCAAGTTCCTATATGCCAGGAACAGGTCTACACAAATCCAGCATTTTATAATAGGTGATAATTAAATACTTTATCTGGAATGTTGAGGAAGAATTGCTACACTAGAACTTGTGGTCATTTTTAAAATGCAATAGAATAGTGGTTATTAACAAAGAACAAACAACAGGGCTGGGATTGTGGCTCAGTGACAGAGTGCTTGCCTGGCAGGTGTGAGGCACTGGTTTCGATCCCCAGCACCCCATAAAAATTAATAAATAAAGGTATGTGCCCATCTACAACTAAAAAAGAAAAAGAAGAAGAAGAATGAACAACATAATCACGTATGAAATAGAGAAGAAATACAGATGTCCAAGCTCTACCATCAGAGACTCTAAATGATGTCTGGATATTTAAAAAACAAAGCTCCAAGAGGAATATAATGAAAATGCCCGACTGGTAACACCTGTACTGAGAAATGTCAGCTTTATTATGAGTTTAAATAATACCAAAGAATTCATTTTCATTTTTTAAGGGTAGAAATTTCTGATATCTGTATTCTTATTTAAAATTGTTTGGGGATTTCTATTTGCTGAAGAGTCTAAAAAGATTCTTGATGAAATGAAGGTGGAAAGACACTATGGCTTATTTATATGAGAAACTTAAAGAGTTGAATTCTGTAGGCAAATTTAATTTTTAGCACTCAGCAAATGAACTGAAAACTAGTGTATAGGTTCTAACAGAAGAAATCAATTATTTTATTTAGTGTCAACATTGAAGGAAAAACTGCATTGGACCTACTAAATAATATACAACATACCAAAGCTACATATGCTAGAAATTTAAGGAATCTTCAAAAGTAATGTTGACTCTACATAATGTGATATAATCTGCCTACTAACATGTACATTCATAGAAGTAAAAGTATTATCCAACATAATCCTCTATTGTCTCATGCTTTGGTTATTTTATGATTTAATTATACTCTTTTCTTTCTAGAGATCAAGAAGCCACCAGTGGCCCCCAAGCCAAAGTTTGTGGTAGCAAATAATAAGCCATCTCCTCCACCCGTTGCACCTAAACCTGACATTGTGATTGCTAGTGGTCCACAATCAACAAAGAAAACCAAACCGGCAATCGCACCGAAACCGAAAGTTCTGAAGAGCTCACCTGGTCGAGACATTGGGCAGTCATCATCAGGAACAATCTTTGTGAACCTGGAGGAGCATAAACTGGAATTACCTGAAAGCACTGACAACTTTAATTGCAAAAATGTTGAGGATCAGAGCAGTGATTATATTTTACCAATATGTTCCTGCAGGTCTGAGTGTGTCCATAAGCTTGGGAATAGAGAAGATTCATATGTAAAGCAGCTTGTTTTAGAGCCCCTAGAAATGAAAGAAAATTTACAAAATAGTAAAATTGATGAGTCCTCTTTGACTATAAAAACCAAGAGTAGGTGGGATTCTCGTGGTGAAAAACACAAGAACCAGAGTGGGGTAGTTTTAAAGGCAAGCATCCTAGAAGGAAAGCTCAAAGATGTTTTAACACAACAGATGTCACCTGTAAGTTCCCTGAAGAAGCACAGATCCACAGACAACCCAGAAAGGAATGGTGGCTGTAATTCCAACAGACAATTCAGAATTGAACTTGCAGATTTGTCACCTTCTCTGTCGAGCTTTGTAAAACTTCCTGTTCATCACAACTGCCACGTACAGCTTCCTAGGGATGAGTTTCAAAGTCCTGAAACTTGTCAGGACAGCAGTGAAAAAAGCAATAGTCACTTTCATTCATCTGATCAAGAAGCTCTAGAAAATGGTAAAAGGAATACTTTTATATCTTCAGATGGAGTTAGTAAGAAAACAGAAGTAGAAGACCTTGGTCCCTTAGAAATTCATTTAGTACCGTGTACCCCCAGATTTCCAACTCCCAAGCCCAGAAAGACACGTCCTGCTCGCCTGTTACGCCAAAAGTATATAGACACTCCTAGTGAAAGTACTGAAGAACCAGAGAATTTCAACAACAGCTCGTCTTGTCTTATTGAGGACAGTTTGAAGAACAACAAAGTCAGTATTCTTCATCAGGATGTTTTGTGTAACCAAGAACAGGTGGACAAAGTGAAACCAGGAAATAATAGTGAACTGAATAGCAACTCCAACGATGACAGTCAAGATTTAATCAATTCACAAGCCATGTGTCAGGAAACATCTTCCTCTGAAAAAGTGGCACCTTCTTTAGATACAGACCCTAATTTGAGTTCTGATGGTACATCAGTAGACGGTGCTAGCATGGCACTTGCCACGGACCAAGGGACGAGTTTTATAAGATGCAGTACTCTATCTTTGAGCCTGCCAAAGCAACTCAAATTAACGTACAATGAACATCTGCCTACTGCCTGTAACTTGGGAGTGTCTGTCCCTCAAATGCAAAAGGAATCTATAGTAAAAGAGGAAAGTTCCTCAAAAATTGTCCCCAGAAAACCTCAAAGACACAGCTTGCCTGCTGCAGGAGTACTTAAAAAGGCTGCCTCAGAGGAACTTGTGGAGAAAAGTTCATATCCCTCAAATGAAGAAAAAAATTCAGAGAAGGTTCTAGAAAGAAATCATTTGTGTGCCTCAAACCATGGTATGTCATCCCCCTTTGACATGCCTAAACGAACTTCAGAAAAGCCTGTGTGGAAATTACCTCATCCTATTTTACCCTTTTTAGGGAACCCAGAATCCTTAAAGTCTGTTACTACATCCTCACATAGTGAGCCTCCCACTGCCCTCACCAAGCCTAGAGCAAAATCATTATCTGCTGTGGATATGGACAGGTGCACTAAGCCTTGTAAAGATTCTCCAAAGAAAACCTCTCTTAAGAAGTGGCTCAATATGAAACTGTCCATCTCTTTCATGAAGAGTGATTTTCAGAAGTTTGGGTCCAAGAGTAGCCAGCTCGGAGAGACAAACACAGGCAGTTGTGGGGAGCAGAAAGGGACTGAAAGTGACTGGCATGACCTCATGGTGGGAGAAGAGAAGAGAAGTAAACCCATCAAGGCATATTCTGCAGACAATTACAGCCTGGAATCTCAAAAGAAGAGGAAGAAGTCACGGGGCCAGACCAGCACAGCTAATGGTCTGAGAGCTGAGTCTTTAGATGACCAAATGCTCTCCAAGGAGTCATCGTGTCAGGTGGTTTGCAGGTCTCTTACAAACAGCTGTGCTCCAGAATATGAAAATATACGCCATTATGAGGAAATACCAGAGTACGAAAATTTGCCATTTATTATGGCTGTAGGGAAAACTCGAGAGTTGGAATGGCAGGATTCCTGCAGTGGGGAGGACACTGATGCAAATGTGTATGAGGTAGAAGAACCATATGAAGCTCCAGATGGCCAGTGGCAACTTGGACCCAGACATCAGCGTTTCAGGTAACGTTGCACTTTTGCACTCATTATTGTAGTTAACCTTCAGCAACCCCATGAGTAGGAATGCAGTGGGGAAAATCACTTAGGAAGGGACTGATCTAGAAAGTATATGTATTTCCATGTGCAGCCTCCTTATATCATAGAGAAGGAATGGGTATTTGTGTTGCAGGTTTGTAGTGGGTAACTTATTTAGTAGTTCATTCAAAGAATTTAAATAACCATGTAGTACTACCAGGATGGCCTGGAAGAGAGAGTTCCTAGAGCCTGCAAACATCAGCTCAGAAGATGTAGCAGGGAAGTCACAGCAGGGAACCAAGGGCGGAAAATTGGTTAATTCAGTGAAGATTATTTGCTAAATATAGGGAATCTGAAGTTACTGAAATCCATTGATTGACCTGTGATGTCCTTGTCAGGGCATATTCAGAGATGAAACCTCTGTATTTGCAGAAGTTATAGCTCTTTGAGGATTACTTATTCTGCTTGTTGAAGGCTAATTGCCAATCTCAAACCTAGGGAGAATGCAGGAAACCCATAACTAGTCTTTCTTTCTCACTTTTGTGTATGCACTTCCTAACTTTGGAATACCTACTTTATCCTTCTTACTAAAGTTGTGCCCAACCTTGATGGTTCAGCTCATTGACTTCATAAAGCTACAGTTACTTAATGGGAAGTGTGATTTCCATTCTGAACCCTCAGTTATGCTATGATATTCTTATAGCGTATAACCTTTACCTGAGTCTATCTTATGGTATAATTTTTTTATTGGTATGTCTGATGTTCCGCATTCAGTTTTAAGTTCCATGAAGGGTTCTAGTCATATCTTTTTATCTTCCATGAGGCCAAGCAAGGAGTCCAGTGATCAGGAGACCTGGGATGGCAGTAGGAGAAAACGAATAAAAAAAGAGACAAAGGAAATAAGTGTTCAATTTGTGTTTAACAAAAAACAGACTGTTTTAGTTTGGATGTGAGGTGTCCCTCCGCCCCCCAAAGCTCCTGTGTTAAGCAGGAATATTCAGTGGTGAGATGACAAGGGTCATGAGAACTGTAACCTAATCAGCCCATTCTATTTTGAATGGCCTGACTGATGGTCAACTGTTGGCAGGTGGGGTATGGCTGGAAGAAATGGGTCACTGAGGTGTGTCCCAGAAAGGTTCCTCTTCCCTGTAGCCCCTGACCCCTTACTGCCCCTCTGCTTCCTGACCTCCAGGAGCGGGGCAGCTTTCTTCCACTACGCCCTTTTGTTATGATGTTCTGCCTCACCTCTAGCCCAGAGAGAAAGAACTGGCTGATCATGAACTGAGAGGTCAAAATAAACTTTTTCTCCTCTAAGTTGTTCTTGTTAGATCTTTGGGTCATAGTGACAAAAAGTTGACTAGCACAGACCCTTTTGAGGTCTTCACATTATTCTTAGGCCACCAACATCAGGTTTTTGAGTAAATACTCAGCTCCTAAAGTGTTACTTTTTATAGGAAGACTATCCCACCCAGCACATGGGGGCTAATAAAGGGGAGGGGGGATCATTAGCTTGTGAATCAAACATATTGAATTGTCAAGCAAGTCAGTGTATCATGGAAGTGTTTTTAGTTGCTTCAACTTCCAGATGCTTTTCTTGTGTTAATTTCTTTACCGGTCATCCTCTATTTTCTCCTTTTACCAGTGAAAAGCTCCTCACCTCCCTTGCTTAATTTTTCTCTCATCTAACCCCATTTTTGCTTGATTGTGCTTTCACATTAGTCTACTCCCCACACATTGGTACCTAGGCAAAAGCTTCTTTCTTGGCATAAATATTTCAACAGAGAACTGATGTTAATTATCCATCTATTTTAAATTTTTCTCTTTTTTCATGCTTGATGTTTTCTCTACAGGGCAATTTTTTTTTGGTATTGGCCTCTCTTAACATGCATTTCCATATGTGTATGTGCGTATGTCATGAATTTTATTGGTTTCTTTAAGATATACTGTCCTGAGTGTGCTCCATCATTAACATAGACCAAACACATTTGTGCCTTTCCACAATATCAGAATTAATTGAATAACAATAAATTCATAGGCTACACCACTTTCATCAGTGGTAGTTCACTGAATACTTGTGGGTCACTTGGAAATCATAAGCCTGGCAATCACAGGTTTCTTTATTCCAGTCTTAATTTCTAGTATCTGTAACACTCAAGTCACATATTACACTTCACACAATTTTATATTTATAGGTTACAGAAAGGCTAAGAAAAGGGTTAAGGCAGCTATAGGAGTTCAGAAGGCTGAAAGGGAGCAAAGGCAGAGAGCAGAGTTACTGTAGGTGGTCAGGCAAGATTAGAAAGCAGCCAAAGAACTTGCTCAGGGTGCAGAGCTGTCAAAGCAGGAACTTATTCTAGGACAAGATCTGGAGGTGGGCAGTTTCATAGTATAGTGGGACTTATGTGGTCATCACCCACAGGAGAAGTCATACTCTCCCAAAACCCAAGGACAGAGATTCGGAGATTGTCACTGTGGTGATTTTCCTGGGCAAGACTTGTGATGGGTGACTAGGTGATAGGGTCCCATTGCCACTATGTCTGTTCTCAGGATGTGAAGAACATCCATTTGTGGGTCTCTAATGAGGGAGTTGCATCATTTGGTGCACTGGTGTGATCAATAAGCTCACGGGCCTGGTTAATCCAATTTGAGTTTGGTACATCCATGCATCCATGAGTTCACGGGTGGTCATTCTTATTAGCACAGTTAATTTACTTATAGTTTATTCCTTATGATTGTGCCAGGCAGATGATGGTTGTTCACTTGTACAAAGTGTAGGGTCATTCCACCTTAGCACTTAAACTCAAAATGGAGTAGCTTATGGCAAACTACTGCTTTACAAAATGGAGTAATCAAGGTTCAAGCACAACCTGAAAACTACTGTTCTGTACTCACAGAGTGACTCACCTGAGCCTAACCTGCTCTCCACATATACTGTTACTCTTGGCTGAGCTAAACTTCTTTCTTGAAATTGGAGGTTTGGCCCTTGGGATAAGTGTCCTGTGGGCCCTTGGGTTTAAGTCTCAAGGGCTTAGCTTTAGCTGTGACACAGGTTCTTCACTTCTGAAACTTGTTCTTTGACCGGCTTGCTTCTTATTTCAAGGCCTGGCTTAGGGCCTTGCTGCTGAATTGGGGGGAACCAGGTTGAAGGGGTGAGTATACACTGCCAGCCAGTGCAATTGGGCAGGCATTCATTCATAGGGGGGGGGGGGGGGTCTTTCTGGAGGCCGAAGGACACTGAGGGCGGTTTTGGACAGGTTGCAGGCAGCCTGGTAAAGTGTGAGAGAGCTCTGCTTTTGAATTTTGCTTCCCAAGAGGTTCTTGTTTAGGCCTGGAGCAGGGAGCCCTAAACAGATTTTGAGACTTCTAAAATGTGCCAGCTGAATCAAAAGCCTTCATTCAGCAGTATTGCCTGGGAGATCTTTCCTTTTGTGAACAACATTGAATAATCAAGAGAAAGCCAAATCCAAGTCTTCATAAGGAGGACACCTGAAAATAAAATAAATATATGCAGGGCATATATTTTAGGTGAGCAGAAAATGATTCAAATGGGAATCCTGTATAGAAGTCTGGGTGCTGTAAACATAGACCTGTGCCTTGCAATAATTAATCCAAAATCCAACATTGCTGCCTGGAATTCTAAAATCTTAACAGGGTTCATTTCCATTTTTTCATAAGATTTTTATGCTATAGTCATTGGCAGAGTATCTCTAACATTTTCTCAGCCTTTGAGGAGGAGAGTCTAGGTCTTGCCTAGGGTGCTGGATCAAAGAATCACTAGCTACATATTTAAAAAAATAATAATTCTGGATGAGTAAACAGACATTTGGCAAGGTTGGGTCATTGTCTTTAAAATATAGATGTGTCATAAATCCAACAGCTTATCTTTTATTAGGAATAATGGTAGTGAGTCCCCAGTTCTAAATTTGTTGGTATTCTAAAAACTCATGTCAATTAGAGACAGTGTATTTCCGGAATAAAGTTTTGGAAATGGTGGTGAAGGTCCCAGTTTAGCCCCAGGTTATATTAATCTTCACTGTCAGAGTCTGCCCCCGGGGGAATTTTCTTGGCCCTTTTGTGTGCTGCAGTGTGATGCAGGCTGGGGCTGAGTCTGGAGTGCTGGCCAGGATGGAGTGAGCACCTGACATCTCAGAGGACAGATCCACAGGTCTGAGGCAGCAGGGTTTGCCCAAAGGGTGAGGTGACTAAAGAAGAATGAGGAAATTGGGGGCTGGGCTTGCTGGAGAAGATTGTTAAGGCTTGGGGAGTGATAAGGAGAAGGAAGGGTGGGGTGGTTGGAAACTAGTAAGCAAAGGATTTCTTTACCTCCTTTTCTTTTATAATCCAGAGCCCTTCTCTCTTTCCTTCCCACTTCTCCTTTGCTGACTAAAAAGTTCTGCTAATTAAATTTCTGACCCTAGACAAGAGTGAGAAGAAGAAATGGGGGAGGACTTTGGGTGGGGTAAAGCAGATGTATCCAGAAGCCCAGAGTGGGGAAGGACTAACAGCCCCATCTGAAGGTGAAAGGAGTCGAAGGGGCGGTCTCATGGCTGGAGAAGCAATGGGTGTTTCCAGATAGTGTATCATTTGGTCACTGCGCTAGGGTCTCAGAGGCAGTTTTGTTGGAAGTCAGATTGTGAGCTCTCTGGAGTATTCCACTGTGCTATATATTTATGAGACCTCTTCCCCCAAATGTTTCAAATATCATAAAACTGAAATACCTAGCAAGCAATGGACATTTCTAGTTTATTGGTGTGCAGGTGAGGAGTTTTCGTTTACTACCACTTTTATTTCAGGGAGTTTGATTTTCATAGGAAGGTTCCTAAACTTTGAGTGGTTGATATTAAAGGTGGATAGACAAATCAGCAAAATAATAATGTCCAAATGTTAGAATTTTTCTTTTGAAATTGAGGCAGATTTCTTGACTTGGTAGAGAAAAAAAAACTTTTCCTGGAAACATTCCAGGTTTTTCCTGTGTTTTGTGCTAAGCACTTCGAAGAAAAAGTATGGTAATTAGGTTTCCTGAGTAACCTAGCAAGCACTCGGCTTATTTATTTTAAAGATAGTGACCAGGTGTCAAGCACTATACATTCAAAGGTGAGAAAGGGAGTCTACTCCCAGTAAGGCATCTGTTATAACACACTGGGGTTTTATAAATCCAAGCTTTCTCCGAGTTGTACTTATGTGAGTTGTACACTGGAACAGGGTATAAAAGAAAGCCTTACAGAGGGTAGTGACACTTGAATCAAGGCTTTTAAAATGGATGGGATTAGGCTTGGCACTTAGGCTGTTTTTTAACTGTGGTAAGAGCACTTTAGTGGTGCTCTTGGGGGAGAAAGCAGAGCACACGGAGAGAGGAAGTTGAATCAGAAATGTGGATTGCTGTTCCTTGAAACTGTGCCCAGAAGTCCCCATCCTTCCACAGGTTTGCATTTATCTTTTGGTCTTCTTTAAGAAACAGAATTTAAAATAACTAAATCTCAGAATCATTTCTTTTTCATTGACCTGCATACTCTTATCTCTGATGAAGGAAAGAACCAAGTGTTTCTCTCTCTGTTACAAATGAGCCTGGGCTTGAAGTGCTGCCAAATGGCATTACCAGCATGTCCAATCCTGTTAGGGCATTTGTACTTTAATCATCAGACCTGGTCTAGAAGACATCTCTCTCTGGTTGCGTTTACCATCTGGTGGTATTGTTGGATTTTAATATAATGTTTGAAGGATAAGTTGAGAGCCCTAATGAGCAATTTCTCGATGTTGTCACAGCACAGATAAGATTATACACAGCAAAGAGGTGGGGGTTGGGACAAATATATCTCAACAGCAGCCCTTTCCTGTTAAGTTATTTTCAGCATCAGCTCAGGAAATATCAAAAATTTGTATGCCTCTTTAACTTTTTGTTTCTTGTGTTAGAATCATAGCCACACAGTTTTGGCAAATCTGCTTGTTTATACACTTACCCGGAAACTGCAGCTAGAGGCCTCTAGTTTTATTTCTTGTCAATAAAGCATCTCTTTTTTTCCTTTTAAATATTATTAATTAGTTAAATTATAGTATTTAGCCAGCTCTATGGCTTCAGTATTATTTCCTGCCAAAGCAGATAAATGATATTTTATCAGATATTTATTTTTATATGCCAGAGTGTCGCTTTGTGCAACTAGAGGTGTATTTGTGGGCAGAGTTAAAAGAGTGTGTGTGTGAGTGTACATACATACATCTTCTGTCCTGATTGGTAACAGTGCATTTTTTGAGGTAGATGAAATTTTCACATTTAAGTGGGGGTGGCAGGGAGGTGGCATTGTTATCTTCATAGCTAATTGATAAGTTTTCCATTGCTGGGTTCTTATTAAATTTTTAAATTTTTAATCTTATAATTTGGCCAAGGATATGATGATTTTTTTTCATAAAATTAGAATTAATTACAGTAGTGAGACAGAAACTGCTTTGAAAAATGGAAATCTTACTTATTTGCTGAAGAAATAGTCCCAGTATGAACTTTTTGGGGAAAGGCAGATGAGGCAAGGGTGACCAAAGGGCCACTCCTAAGCATTTGCAATTCTGATAAGCACCTGATACATAAAGATAATCGGACAATTGACCAATCTGTGAATGGATTAAAATTAGGATGTTTGGAAATCAGGATGCATTTTGACAGTAAATAAAAAACAAAACAGTGAATAGGAGTTGGGTTCTAGCCTTCTATGTGAAAAACGCAACAGAAAGTGATAGGAAATGAGACTCTATCAATAATGTAATAGCAATAAAAGAAATAGATTTTATGACTCTGCAATGCTGGAAAAGGTTAGTGTGTTGAGGAGGGAAGTACTAATGGGGAACAGAACAGATGAAGGTGGGGAAGATGACCTTTGACTGGAAAATTTTCCAGGTGGCTCAGGGGAATTCCGGGCCTAGGCTCCTGTTTGATATTCATATATCAGGTATTCCTGAGTAATGCCTGTGCTTGTAAATTACTTTTGTAAACTTTCTATGTTCTTTAGACATTTCTTTTAAATGCATCATCTTTTCCTGGAATTGCATAGATAAATTTGGTATTTAGAGAAGGGATTTTGCATTAAAAAAGAAAACTAGACATCTGTATATCAATTTATTTATTTTAATACTTTTTTGAAGCTATATTAGGTACAAAGAGCAGTTTGCAAAATAACACATTTTGGGTGTGGGAAGTACTAATTTTTAAAAAGTATGAGTTTCAAAGTTAAGTTCAAGAATGGAACTGCCTAGTGTCTTCTGGGTGGTATGGAAAAACTACTTTGGTGGTTTGGTTTAATTGTATTTGTAGATCTTTGTAGGAAAAACAAATGTGTTTGTAAGTAGTTTTGACATTGGGCACAGATAATGTGTCATTGTAGATGTAAAAACAGGGGTGGCCAAACAGACTAGCAATGGGGTGGTAAAGTACCATGATAGTATTTCCAGGAAAAACGGCTGTCTTCTGCAGCTCTCTTTCCCAGATTTCTCAGCCTTGCTGGTTTGCATATGTTATAGATCTCTTTTTGTTCTAAGCAAGTGCGAATTGGAGTAAAGCTGTATTGGGTGTTGTTATACCCTCTTATACATAAATGAGTGGTGTTGTTAAAGTGACTTCATGGAAATGGACGATGGTGGAAATGTACAGGATTAGTGGTCTTGAGCCCTAATCTTCAAGGGTCTGTTTAACAGATTGTCCCATTTATAAAGTATTTTGGTTTCTGCTGCAGGGAAGGTGAAATAATAAACACTGAACAAAGAAAATCAGTTTCCCCGAATGTTTGGATAAAAGTAAAAAAGGAAAACAAACACATTTAGTCATTTTTGTGTTTGAAATGGTGTAACTGCTTGTTCTTTTAGGTCATGTGGATTTAGTTGAAAACAGTAAATTCTAGTGAGATCATTTTTTTTTTTTAAGTTAGCCTCTTGATGACATTTCTATCAGTGGAAATACTTGGCATATTTAGATTTGAAATGTTACAAATTAAAGAATAGATTTGGATTTTATTTATTTATTTATTTATTTATCAGTCCTGGGTATTGAACTCAGGGGCACTCAACCACTGAGCCATATCCCCAGCCCTATTTTGTATTTTATTTAGAGACAGGGTCTCACTAAGTTGCTTAGTACCTTGCTGTTGCTGAAGTTGGCTTTGAACTGGTGATCCTCCTATATAGGCCTCCCAAGCCACTGGGATTACAGATAGATTTGGGTTTTTTTAATAATTTTATTTTGTTTATTTATTATTATTATTATTATTATTATTATTTTATGTAGTGCTGAGGATTGAACCCAGTACTTTGCACATGTGAGGTAAGCGCTCTACCACTGAGCCACAATCCCAGCCCAAGATTTGGTTTTTAATACACTTGGAATAGCTTGGTTTGGGTGGTTTTTTTAAATCTTAAAAATAGTTCCAATTTTTATTTTTTATTTTTTTGGCAACTATAATTCAAGTCCAGGAAAGCAGATACAATGTAGAAAAGAAATAATTTGTACCTTTTTCTCTTATCTTTAGGGTTTTTTTTTTTTTTTTTTTTTTTTTTTTTTTTTTTTTTGGTGGGTGCGTGCCAGGGATTCAACTCAGGGGCACTCTACCACTGAGCCACAATCCCCAGTCCTATTTTGTATTTTATTTAGAGGCAGGGTCTCACTGAGTTGCTTAGCACCTTGCTTTTGCTGAGACTGGCTTTGAACTGTCCGTCCTCCTGCGTCAGCATCCCAATCCACTGGGATTACAGGCCTGTACCACCACAACTAGCTATGGGTTGTTTTTTGTTTTTGTACCAGGGATTGAATGCAGGGGTGCTTAACCACTGAGCCACAATCCCAGTCCTTTTTTATATTTTATTTAGAGACTGGGTCTTGATGAGATGCTTAGGGGCTTGGTAAATCACTGAGGTTGGCTTTGACAACAGGATCCTCCTGCCTCAGCCTCCTAAACCACTGGGATTACAGACTGGCATGTGCCACCATGCCTGGCTGTGTTGGTTTTTTAATATATTAGCAGTCAGAAGTAAAGAGAGTTTCTATTTATTCATTTATACCAAAAATTGAACTCATCGCACTTGACCGCTGAGCAACATTCCCAGCCTTTATAAAAAATTTTTTAAATTTTGAGACAAGATCTCACTAAGTTATTGAAGCTGATCTTTTTTTTTTTTTTTTTTTTTTTTGGTGCTGGGGATTGAACCCAGGGCCTTAGGCATGTGAGGCAAGCACTCTACAACTGAGCTATATCCCTAGCACTGAAACTCATCTTAAACTTGAGATCCTCCTGCCTCAGCCTCCTGAGTCACAGGGATTACAAGATATTTCAATTTAAATGAATAGCTTTTTCACCACTTAATTTTTCTTTTAATATCTCTACTAAAAACCCCAGGCTTAAACACAGTCTGTTCTACCGCCCCAGTTAGGTGATGGGAGAGATGAGGAAAGGACGACAATGATGAGCTTGTTCACATATCCAGATATGATTTATTTCATGGCAAATTTCAGAAATCTTAGTCTTTTAGAAATTTGGGGGTAAGGTAATATAAATAGGGCCCCCCTTTTTTTAATTAACTGGTTTGAAAAGTTTGGAAACTCAAGTATATCTTGTAATGGCTTTAGGTTGAATATGCTCATAGAATGTCTTGATTTTAGAACTAAAGAGGTCATTACAAAGCATCCAGCCCAGCCTCTTCACTTGCTGATGAAGCCAAAGCTCTGCAAGAATAATTGGCTTTCCCCACCACAGAGATGGGATATTGCAAAACCAGGGTTCCAACCTGGAGCTTCACAACATGGTCTTGTCTCTTCTCCTGCTGGGGAAGCATTGCAGAGAGAATCAGCAGGGTTTAGAAGACTCAGGGGATCTTAGGCACTGCAAAGACCCAGGTTTACTTGCCTCATTACCCTTTTCTCTTGGGTTGTAACAAGTATTGTTACTTCTACCAGGCAGAAGAGCTGCACACAGCTGCACAGGAACACAGAATTATGTGGCTTCAGTGTTTTATATGGTGATTTCAGGGAGCTGAATATTCAAACTATGCTTAGTTAAACTTTGAGCAAACAAGTATCTTCCCCCCCACACACACACCCTTTCTTTTTTTTCCCCTGAGATTGATTCCATGGCATTGCACATGCTAAGCACATGCTCTACACTGAACTATACCCAACCTCTGAGGACTCTTGCTTTTCTTTTCTTTTTTCTTCCCGGATCCCCTAACCCCCAAACCCCAGCTGCTAGAACCTGAACCCAAGATCTTATTCATGTTATGCAGGTGTTCTACCACTGAACTACATCACCAGCCCTTTTTTTGTCTCGTTTTGGGGACAAGGGTGTTGCTCTGTTGCTCAGGCTTGTCTTGAGCCCCTGGGCTCAAGTGATCTTACCCTGTCATCCAGGTGTGCACCACAACACCTGATTTTTGTTTCTTGTTTGTTTTTGCTTTTTGAGAAGTAGTGTCTCACTATGTTGCCCAGGCTGGTCTCTCAAACTCTTGGGTTTCAGTGTTGCTCCTGCCTCAGTCTCCTCATGCCACCAAACTAGGTTTACAAATGTCTGATGCTACCACTAGTATATGTTGACACAACTTTCTTGACCAAACTGTTTGACTTCCTATCCATCCAGTTTTTTCTCCACCTCACTAAAAGTCTTTCAACTAGATACTACCAAAGATTGGGAATGCTGTTTGTGTCAAATAGCATGGATTTTGTATATGATAGCATCAGCTACTATTTACTTAATATCTGTGGTATGCCAAGGGTTATGCTAGTAGCTCTTGCATGTATTCCTTAGTTCCTGCTGCCCTGTAAGATAGATTTTATAATTTTTCTTTCACAGAGGAGGAAATAAAAACTTTATCAAGTTAAGAAACTTGCCAAGGACACATAGATAATGCAGATAAACTGAGTAAAATACCAAGAATTCAGATTCTGAGACAAGTTTTAAAATCAGAGCATGATCATTTTATTCTTTGCTGTGAGCCATGGTTTTGACATTATTTTCTTTTATTATATTTAATATTTGTAGTGTTCTCTGAGTTTTCTACCCAGGAGACATGATGAGGAATATATACCTGTTTCCAGTTTGTTCACAATGTAGAGGGAAAGAAGAGAGACACCTGCAGGGATGTGACTAGACACTGGTAACATTTTCAGAGGCCCCAGATTTTTCATGCAAGAAGAGCTCATTGATTGGAAAAATTTTGATGGTCGGGCAACAGGTGTTTTAAAGGCTGGAAACTGAATTATGGAATATTTGCATTTGGTCCATTTAGTGGTGGTCACCTCTCAAGCAAGATAAATGTGCCTTCTGTCATTACTAGTTGCATGTGGACATTAGTGACATGGAAAGGATTATGCATGTCTCACATTTCTCCATTTCCCCACTGATTTACATGAGGATTGCTTTTTAGAGTGGGGGGTGCTACTGGGGATTGAACTCAGGGGCACTCTACCACCGAGCCACATCCTCAGCCCTATTTTGTATTTTATTTAGAGACAGGGTCCCACTGAGTTGTTTAGTGCCTCACTGTTGCTGAACTCCCAATCCTCCTGCCTCAGCCTCCCCAGCCGCTAGGATTATAGGCATGCACCACTGTGCCCAACTCTGAGGATTGCTTTTTTATCTGTTCTTTCTGTTCCTCATTTCACACTCGGTCAAGTTCTTTTTGACTTCTAAAACACCTTAATGATTAATCACTATTTATAGATTCCCAAAGTAAATAATTTTGTAAGGTTAAAAGAGCTTTTATAATAAGATAATATCCTTGTTATCTTAGTGAAAAAATGTGGACTTAAATGAATGTTAGGAGTTTTTTTCCCCAAAGAGGCAGATGATACACTGTCACTACTGAACTGAGGACTTCTTAGAGGAAGTAGTCTTTCTAGAGACTTTGAATTATAAGAGGGTAAGACCTGGACACTGGCGGAAGGCACACACACAGTTGGGCTATAGGTGGAGAGAAGTTCCTGGATGCTGTTAGCTCTGTTGCTGGAACTGCTGATGTACATGCCCATCACTGGCCCTGTTCCCTAGGAGGATTACTCAATCTCCTTCTGATTGAGATGTCCTCTTGTGACCTACCCCCTCCCCACTGCTTATCAGACACACAAACTGGCTTAGTGAAGGTGGATTAACACAGTTCATCGGTCAAGAGGGAAAAAGTTCAGTCATCATTTGTCCCTTTGTGACTTTTAACTTGTCCCTATAAACCTCTTGCCTAGGCTCAGCTGAACTTGTTTTCTGTCGTTTTAAAGGCTGCCAACTATATGATAGGAAGCATATTTAAATTCCTTCTGTGCACACCCCAATGGATATTTTTACACTGTATTTACATAAATTAATTACTGTGCTGGTTATAACAGGTTTCTCTAAAAAGAAGCTGGATAAGACCTCTACTTAGCTCTCAATGTTTGTTTCCAAGCCAGGCATGGTAGTGCACACGTATAGTCCCAGCAACGAAGGAGGATCACAGGTTTGAGGCCAGCCTTAGCAACTTAGCAAGACCCTGTCTTTAAATAAGAAAATAAAAGAGGCTGGGGACATAACTCAGTGGTAGAGTGCCCTGGATTTCATCCTTTGACCCCCCCCCCCACAAAGAAAAAAATTGATACCAGTGTGTGAAAGTACTCAAACTGTATTTGATTAATAATATCCTATAATTCTGAATTTTAATGAATTTTTAATAATTTCTTTCAATTTAATCCAAATTAATATTTACCCAGAAATAGCTACCCAGTTGGCCTGGTGGTCAGGAGTCTGCTTATTAAAGGCTGTAAATAGGCTTGCAGTGTTTAGTCTACAGGTGTGGACACAGGTGTGTTCCACAGCCTTACATCACTTGCTTGCTGCCTCTTGTCTTCCCCCATTTCACATATTAAAACAAAGGATGGAAAAGGGACCATGATGGGATTCTGCTCTGAAGGCCTGGTGAAATCCTGTGGCCTCAATCTGCCAGGATTCCATGGCTCTGCTGCCCAGAGACTCCTGCCTAGTGACAGTTGATTTCAAAGGTCTCAGATTTGTAGTGACATTTTAACTGCCAGTGGGGATCTTTTCAGGTGATTTTATTCCCTAGTAGTTCATCAGGTACTTCAGAGATAGCTGGATTTTTAGATTTTATTTCATAGAATTTACATAGTAACTTGTATGTAGAATTTATAGTAAAATGTATATTTTTTTAAAAATGTATATTTTTTACTTTTATGGAAGTTAGTAAACTTAATTTCCTCTCAGGTATATCAGAAACCAATAATTACCTTGTATTATGACCTGATCTCAGGCTGCTCTCAATATTTGTAAATATAGCCTACAAGTCAGAGATGCTGAGCGCAGTTTGTACTCAGAAAGAATTTACAATCTGGTTGTTTATTGTTTTTAATTAAAAAAAAATTTGTTGATACAATTATAGATTCACATGCAGTGAAAATAACACAAGGGGAAGCTAAGTACACTTTAGTTTGTTTCTCTCAATGGTAACATTTTATAAAACCTAGAAAAACATCACAACAAGGGTATTTATATCCCATTATCCTGTACCTAAGACACCTATCAAGACTTAAATTAAGCAAGTTTATAGGTATAAACTTGTAAGATTTTATAGGTTTTCATATGTGTCCCATGTGTAGGCCAGCAGGACATGATGGGTTCATATTGATACAGTCCACTGATTTCTCTGTTTGTACTCTTGTTCAAATGTGTGTGCATGTATTCAGTTCTATTTGATTTTATCACAAGTGTGTGTTCTTGTATTTACCTCCACAGCCAAGATAATGAATGATTCATCACCACCAACAAATGTTATAAAAAAAATGGAATCGTGTGGGACATAATCTTTTGGGATTGGCTCTTTGCATTCAGCATGACTCCCTGTGGGTCTACCCAAGTTGTATATATCAATAATTCTTTCCTTTTTATTGCCCTGTGTTATTCTAGTTAAAAGATATCCAGGCGGTTTCCAATGTTTAACTCTTACAAATAAGGCTGTAATTAACATCTGTATTCAGATTCTTGTGTGACAGTACATTTTCATTTCCCTGGGATAAATGTCCACAAGTGTAATTGAGGGTTGTGTGGTAATTGCATGTTTAGTTTTATGAGAAACTGCCAAACTGTTTTCCAGTGTCTTGCATCCTTGCCAGCACTTGGTGTTTGTCACTGTTATTTATTTTATAGATTCAGATAGGTGTGTAATGAAATCCCATTGTGGCTTTCATTTGCATTTCCTTGATGGTTAATGATGTTGAACATCTTTTCATGTGAATATGTGCCATCTGTGTATTCTTTTGGGTGAAAATCTCTTTCTCCTCGCCCCCCACCCCATCCCTGCCTGCCGTCCCCATCCTGGGAATTGAACCCAGCGCCTAAGCCAAGAAGTGTTTTTCCTCAGAGCTACTTCCACAGCCCTCTGCTTATTTTTCTTTTTTCTTTCTTTCTTTCTTTTTTTTTTTTTTTTTGGTACCAAGGATTGAACTCAGAGGTGCTTACCGCTGAGCCACATCCCCACCCCTTTTTATTTTATTTTTTATTTAGAGACAGTATCTCAGTAAGTTGCTTAAGGCCTTGCTACGTTACTGAGGCTGACTTTGAACTCACAGTCCTCCTGCCTCAGCCTCCTGAGCTGCTGAGATTACAGGCTTGCACCACTGCTATTTCTTTTGCCTATTTTCTACTAACAATTCTTGTTTTGTTTTGTTTTTTGTTTTTTAAAGAATTACTTTGTATTAAGCATCTTTTGGTGTCCCGGTCCCTAGAAAATAAAATTCTAACTCTGTAGTTAGAATTTTTTATGGCCTGGCTACACTCTGCCATCCCAATCTCATAATCTTATTATGCATTTACCAGAAACTTATTACATAAACTAACTACACCAGGCATGGTAGTGCATGCCTGTAATCCCAGTAATTTGGGAGGCTGTGGCAGGAGTATTGCAGGTTCCATCCAGACTAGCCTCAGCAATTTAGCAAGACCCTGTCTCAAAATAAAAATTTAGGGGCAAAGTGTAGCTGGATTCAATCTTCGGTACCAAAACCAAAAAAACAAACAAAAAATGACCACATTCCTAAACACCCCATTCCCTTCCGTAGCTTTGTTCCACTGCCCAAGAAGCCCTTCTGAACAATGCATGAAGATGTCTTATGCCTAAGGATGATGCTATTTCTCATCCCTCTAAACTTAACTCAGATGTCAATCTTTTGTGTCAATCTCCCCTTCAAATGTAGGAAAAGTATCAGAAATACCCCCACATCCATTCTGTTTCTCTCTATCCATTTGTCCAGTTCTAATTTTCTTTGTCAAACTTGCTGTTCCCTTTAGTATGTTATCTATTTGATCATGAATCTCTCCTAAAATACTGCCTGCATGAGTTGGCATTACTTGGTTATGTTACATTGCTTTATTCACAGTACCTATTATACCTGACACATAATAGCTGCTTAGTAAAAATTTATTGAAAGAGTGAATGAGGCAGTTAATTTTTGTATATTTGTGTCCCCCGTCCCTTCCATAACATGTCTCCTGACATATGCTGTTCATAGCATAATAAAAGTAATAGATAACATTTACTGTATGATTTTATTACATATCCAGCAGAACAAATCACCCTTTTCCTTGGGCTTTTACTACTGCATAGCACTACTAACTCATCGTTCTAACACTTGTTAATCTTCCCCTACTCCCCCTGCCAAAAAAAATATCTCTAAGAATAAATATTGTGAGAGATTACAAGCACCTTTGTATCCTTGGCCCCAGCAGATACCTGGCACAAATTAGGTGATCACATCTGAGCAAATAGTGGTAAGGTTAAATATTGCTTTTACTTGTGAGGTCAGTATCCAGCTGCATTTTGAGTAAACTAGTGTCCCACTGACTAGACTACAGAATGCACAGGAAGCATCTGTTAATTTTGGAAAGCAGTTACACTGATTGGGAGAATTACTGCCATTTGGTAAAACAAAGCTCCCTTGGAGAAAAGAAATTAAGTTAAAAGACCTTACATATGTCTGTCTTTATTCACTACATAGTGAGCATCTGTTGTATTGTGGAATGGTTAAGCAAAAAAGCATTGTTTGTGTAACTCAGACCTCTTTCCCAAAAGAAGACATAGGGTCTAAATACCCACAGCCAATCAAAGTCAGCTTTTAACAGTGTCTTAAGTCATATAGATCTTAAGGTATCTTCACGTGCTTGTCAGAAAATGCAAAGATGATTGTTATTACTAAAAAGAAAATACGAAGTTTGAAGAAACTAATTTTGAAAGAAGGAACTATGAACTATCCCAGTAGTAAGACTGAAAGTGAAAAAATCGGGCAATGCGTAGGTAACTTTGGAGTTAGCAGAACTCATCCTAGGGAAGGGCTTGGTAAGTTTTTGTATCTATGGGAAAACGATGAGAATCATTTAGCTATAGAAGACACACTTTCTCTTGTATATAAATACAAGAGAATCCATATAAATATTTCAATAGTTGAACATGCTATCTGCCAAAATACACTATTTTAGATTTTTTGTTGTCTCCATACAACACATAAGTATGGCTTAAATAAAATGAAGTGTTCTGCAAACCCCAGAATGAACTAATCCAGTATTATTATGGAAAATATATAAGAATATTACCTTAGAGAACTACCACATCTTTTAGAAAAATGTTAAGAAAAGTCATATTTTTATTTCACTGTACAACATACAAAATGCCATGTCTTGTCTATTTACCTAGATAGGTAAATTGTGCTTGTGGGTTTTCAAAGACAACAGGTGGAAGCTCCTTCATAGATTACATCTTTCCTCGTAATATTTTAAATACTATTTGTAGTTTACAAGTGTTCATTGCACATTCACTGTGTGTGGAGCATCATCTTTTTGGAAGTTTAAAAGAAATTTTTGCAATGAAAATTGTCCCTGATACTTAAGTGAAGAATATAAAATGAAGGATGAAAGTTTTCTATGACTATTAATGACTTTGATCTCATTAAAATACTTTCGTGAGATCTTTTAGCAGTGGGAAATTTAAATATTGCAAAACATATTAGCTGTAGCTAAGTTTAAGAGCTTTTTGGGGGGGGATAGTGAAATGACTTAAGATATGTTTTTATTTTTTTTTAGTTTTTTTGATGGTGCTAGGAATCAAACCTAGGACCTTGCTCTTGGCAAACATGCTTGACCACTGAGCTACACCCTTAGCTTTGGTTTGTTTTTATGCCCCTGAATTAGTTGATTAACTGTTGATGCTTTCATACAATAAATAAAATGAGATTTTAGCTGTTTTTCCTTATCTATTCATTTATCTATCTATCTATTTATTTATTAATGTATTTGATACTGGGGATCATATCCAGGGCCTCATACATGCTAGATCTTCACTTTATCATTGAGCTGCCTCTCCAGCCTTTTTATTGTATTTTGGGACAGTTTCACTAAATTGCTGAGATTGAATTTGCCATCCTCCTGCCTCATCCTCCTGAGTAGTTGAAATTACAGGCTTGTACCACTGCCATTTTCTTTTTCTTTTTTTTTTTTTTAATACCAGGAACTGAAACCACTGGGCCACCTCCCCATCTTATTTTATTTAGAGACAGGGTGTCACTAAGTTGCTGAGGCTGGTTTTGAACTCTGGCTCCTCCTGCCTCAGCCTCCCAAGTTGGGATTAGAGGCATGTGCCACCACACCCGGCCTAAGCCATTTTCTTGAATATGACTTTATTAGATTGACTCTTTTTTTTTTTTTTTTTTTGTACTGGGGATTGAACCCAGGGATGCTTACCACTGAGTTATATCCCCAGCCCTTTTAAAAATTTTATTTAGAGACAGGGTCTCTCTAAGTTGTTTAGGGCCTCGATAAGTTGCTGGGGCTGGCTTTGAATTTAGGATCCTCCTGCCTCAGCCTCCCAACTACTGGGAGTACAGACATGCACCACCACACCTGGCTAGATTGACTCTTGAAAGTAGTAATTCTAAACATCTTTAATTCTTAACTGAGCCCTCATACTTTTAAGGAGCAAAGAGTAAGGGCTCTGTGCCAGAGCATTTGCCACATGTGTGAGGCCCTGGGTCCCATCCCCAGTGATGCCAAAACAAAACACTGCAGCAGCAAAAGTATTTCTGTACACTATTCTAAAAATTATGTCTTTTCATTCTGCTCCTTGAGATCTTGTCTATTCTACTAATATCCTGGGAGTATTCTGTAAATAAACTCCATGACCATGAACATAAGGTGTAGGCCTTTCAGACGCTTCCACTTTACCATACTTACCTGCAACTGTGGATGAAAACTGTCTTTCTTCCTTGGGTGTACCTTACAAAAGACAGGAAATTTATCATTTTTTCCTGGGGGTGGGAGGTACATAGGGGAATCAAAGAGTTCACGTAGAGACTGCCTACAGGAAGTATACTGAAAACTGTTACCATAATCCACATGTCACCATGTTCTGATTATTTTGCATTTGAGGGGGAGATCAGATGGGGATACCTGTCTCCAACATTTCCTCTACTGGGTATTTAACTCTTTCTTAAGTATTTTAAGTATTTAACTCTTTTTTAAGTATTTTTTTTAAAAAAGTGGTTAATAAGGGATAAGGGATGCTTGAAATTATTAAGATTAATATTTTAGAAAGGAGAATGTGGATTTTAAAAATTTTTTTAATTGTAGGTAGACACATATCTTTTTTTAAGTTTTTTGTTTTTGTTTTTGTTTTTTTAGAGAGAGAGGGAGAATTTTAATATTTATTTTTTAGTTCTTGGCGGACACAACATCTTTATTTGTATGTGGTGCTGAGGATCGAACCCGGGCCGCACGCATGCCAGGCAAGCGCACTACTGCTTGAGCCACATCCCCAGCCCTAGACATAATATCTTTATTTTATTTATTTATATGTGGTGCTGAGGATCTAACCCAGGGATTCACACATGTTAGGCAAACACTCTACTGCTAAGCCACAACCCCAGCCCAAGAATGAGGATGTTCAATTATATTATGTATTAATTTGTTTAATTATAAAAATTATATAGAATCCTTTTTTGTTGTTGTTGAAGTTAAAGTGAAAAATAAAATGTCCCTTCTTTCTCATTATTCCCCAAGGGTTTTTTGGTTTTGTTTTGTTTTTTATTTGCATTTTTTTGTTCTGTTTGTTTTCATTTTTAATATGGAAAGTTTTAGAATAAGTGGAAAGTTCAGGAGTGGTCAGACTCTGTCCCAAGAAGGCTGTTAATTCTCTTTGAGGAATACAGAAAGACAGGCTAACAGCACAGTGTCCCCAGGGCAGGAACCCTGTCTTCCTCCCCTGAGGTTTGTGTGCCATTCAAAGTCTGACCAACTGGCACTTTAGTAAATGTTTGTGGAAATGTGTGCCACATGCACCCACATATCTGGATGGTGCTCTTTCTTTCCACCTGCCCTTTATTTCTCTCTTCTTTCCTTCTTTTCTTACAATTTTCTGGTATGTTAATTTCATCTTTCCTTCTTCTCCCCTTGTTTTGTGCTTTTGGTTCCAGACTAGGAGCAGGTGATCAGTGTTGTAAAATGCAATCTGCTGGGTTCTTTCCACTTTGGTCCAGTATGAAAAAAATTTGTATTTAGAAAAGAAGTAAGGGTACTTTGCTTTTCATTCCAGAATGAAGTTCACATTTTCCAAAGGAGTCAGCTGCTTTTTTGCATACAGAACACATACTTACAATGTCATTCCTAGGCCCTTTTCTGCTTTTGTCACTCATTGAAATGGTCATTATTAACCAAAGAGGGACTAAAACTGTTTGAGAGGGGCTGGGCTGTAGCTCAGTGGCAGAGTGCTTGCCTAGCATGTGTAAGGCACTGGGTTCAATCCTTAGCACCACATTAAATAAATAAACAAATAAAGACATTCTGTCCATCTACAAGAACAAAAAAAAAAATTTTTAAATTGCTTGAAAAGTAGATGAATCCTCTAAAGTAGCCATTTTATGCTAGCAACTGAAATTCTTTTACAAATAAGAGATAATATTGTGATATGTATCTAACTGTAATTTGGAGTTATGAGTATTACTTTACAGCAGTAAACTATCTAGAAGCAATGGAGAAATTGGCATGGAAACCAAGCTCTAGGAGTGACTTGTTATAAAACTGTGACCATATGACCTCTGCGTAGGAGTTCCTTACTCAAACATTCAAGCTGATGATGAACTATTTCACATGACTGGTAATGCAGAAGCTTCTCTCTGAAGTAGCTTTGTATACATGCATAGATTTTTAAGTGTCTACAGCAATAATTTGTTTTTCTCTATTTCATATTTATTTTTCTAAATATATATGAGGGAAGTAAAAAAGCAGACCCTCACCAACCAACCAACAAACAAACAAAAAACAGGTAGGCACTGTTATCATCCCTCTTTTATGCATGAGAAAATTGATGCACATGGAGGTTAAGACTTACTAAAATTTCATTAAACTAGTAAGTGGCCAAGACTCAAAACACAGGCAGTTTGGGTCCAAAGCAAATATACTGCTTCTTGCAGGTAATCTATTATGTCAAAGCTCAGCAAACACTTTCCATAAAGGGCTAGGTGGAAAATACTTAGGCTTTGTAGGCCACAGTTTTTCTGTTTAGCTATTCAGCTTTACCAGTGTAGTGCAAAATCAGCCACATACAGTATAAAAACAAATGAACATGTTTGTGTTCCAATAAAACTTTATTTGTAGACACTGATTTTTAGATTTTACATAATTTTCACGTTATAATTTTTTCCCACTATTTAAAAGTGCAAAAAAATATTCTTAGATTGTGTGCATTATGCAGAGAGGCAGCAGGTTGGGTTTACCTATTCATACTATACTGTATACATATACACGTGAAACATTAAGATAAAGTCTATTCATTTGTACATTTCATGTAAGAGATAGATCAGGTATCATACTAAGTTCTGGGATTACCAGAGGTGAACAAGAACAAATATTCTAGTTCCTCTTGTCATTTTGCTTACTTAAGGAACCCTGATGGTCTCTTTCTTATCATGTCTGTTTTTTAATATTTTGTCCATTGCAAGTATCAGACGCATTCGCATTATCTTATTTAATCTTCACAGCAGGGACTCGTATCTCAATTTTATAGCTGAGCGGAGTGTAGATTTAAATAACCTAAATAGCTAATCAGTTACTATTAGCCAGGTGAGTGGTGGAGCCCAGCTTCAAATGCAGGTCTGTCTGAGGCTGAAACTGGTACCTCTTCTCCTCTATAGCTTTCCCTTTGCGCCTAGAAATCTATGAAACTATGAAGAAATGTTTGCCATCCTGTCAAAAGTGGATCTGTGTACTTCACTTCCTGAATACATATTTTCACTTCCCTTCCATTTTCACTGATTCCAGCTCTTTCATGTTATCTCAGTTATAGGAATGATTTTGGTTTTTCTTTGTTTCCAGGTCAAAGAAGCTAAAAATAAACAGGGGGAGCTAGTCAACATTGTAGCTGGTGGAATGATACACTGGTGTGTAGGATAAGAGTGGCAGAAGAAAGCCATGCCCTTCCCCTGTGCCTCTTGAACCTCCGGTTTTGAGAAAATGGACCTGTGTCCACGGGTGCTCTCAGAAAGAAAGAGGTTTCATATAAGTCTCTGGGATGGTTGGTGATTTATTCCTGGTCTACAGTAGATCTTAAAGAGAGATCTTTTGTGGATTTACCTCAGAAAGAGAAGTGGCAAATGGAATTGTTCCTACCTAGTTGTAAATGAGGAAGGGATTGAATTTATTCATGAGGCCCAGTTTAACTCCCACTTCTCTGGTTCCTAATGGGCTCCCAATGAAGCCTCCTATCCTTTTCCCCATGTCAGTGAGAAATCCCAGTTGTGTTTGTGTTCCTATTAGAAAGCAGACATTCTTTGGGTTAAACTACTGATTTCCTTGTAACTCACTGATACTATAGTGGGGTCTGTATTTGATGTAACATTTAACATAATGTTACCTGGAGAATGTCAGATTTCTGTAACAGCTAATGTTAATGTCTTTGATTGGAAACTTGCTTCAGTTTATCATGGCAGAGTCTTTTGGATGTTTATGCAAAATATAATTAGGTAAAAACGGAACTAACTTTAGTACACCCCTCAATATGACTTCTTAGGATAATCCTATTAAAAAAACATCAGTGCTCTGTTTATTTACTTTCTCTTCACCACATTAGTGAGGGAGGGAATCCGGTCCTAGGTCATGGTGATGGCCAAACACTGGAAGACCAACAACAGTTTATTCGTCATCTATGTTCATAGGCTTCAGGAGGAGGACACACATACCAGCAGTGCTACCTGAGGATTACACTTAGGACAAAGTAAACACCCAGGGGCTGTGGGAGGCAGGCTTTGTGGTATTAAGAGGGTAGGTGTCTCATGCACCCACCCTCTGGTGCCTACAGGAGTATACAATTGGCTCATTTGAGTAATTCCAGGGGCTGGCAGGGCACTAAAGCCCATCATTCAAGGATAAACAGGGTTATTTGACCAGGAGCACTTTTCTCCGAGAACAGTGGGAAGGGGAACTTGGGACTAGGCTGTTCAGGGGCTCCTGGTTTCCCCCAGTTGTTGTCAAGGCAGAATGTATTACTGGGCCTTAATGCCTGCCACTGCAGTGGTTTTCTACTGAGTCATGATCAAGAGCATAGGATGTGGTCATTTTTTCCAGAAGTCTCACCACTTTCCAGTGGTCAGTTAGGATTATGACAAGATATTAGACGAAACTGTGTGGCGTGTGCACCCGACACAGGCCACGGCTGTTAGAGAAGGTAATCAAAAGTGAGCCTTTTCTTCACTTTCTCACCAACCAGGCTCACCCCCTGGCCAGCTCCCCTGGTAGGTTCCTTACCCTGGTGTTAGCACCTGGCACAGCCGCAGGAAGGGTTGAGTTTGGATCTGCCATTGTGGATGGATGCTGTTCTTCTACCTTAGCTGCTTGCCAACCATGTTGGCAATAGCTACCTCTCTGTGTCTCCTGGTGGTCTCTCACTTCACATGGTGCAGAAATGCCCTCCCCACACTTTTCCCATGCACCCGCATCCAGGTCACCTTCCACATCACTTCCATCCTGCCTCTAAGCCCTCTGTCACACCTCCCCTCCAGGCCTCTCCCACTCAGAATATCTTGTTCCTCCTTCATTTGTTAGAGTCACTTCTCAAGTGCAGTCACTCTGAATCTCAATGACTGCTGCACCCTGGATAAGGTACTCATGTCTCTTATGTCTCTGGCTCCATAGTTCTTAGTGTCTGCATTTAACATTTAGCATGCACTAACTTTTAGTTATTTTCTTTTCTTCATTGTTCCCCATCCCCACCCCCAGGACTGAACCCAGCATATTGGGCCTCGTGTATGCTGATTATTTCATGCATGCATGATTATTATTTTTTGATATGGTGTTGGGCCTTGAACCCACGTACTCTCGAATGCTAGGCAAGCACTCTACCAGTGAGCTACATCCCTAACCCTTATTTTCTTTTTAGAAAGTAGTCCCTGCCTTCATCCTAATTACCATGGTTATCCCAAATTCCTTTTTATTTATCTGTTTAGGAAAGTCTCATTCAACAGGAAAATAAAGAGAAGTCATGTTAGAATTTACGTTTGAACATTATCTACAAGTAATTCTAATAGATGATCTGCATCTAATAGATGATTTAGGGCCTAAATGAGGCCCTAAAACAAATGAAACATAATAGGTCCTAAATAAATATTTCGTTGAAATAAAAGGCATAACAAAAAAATGGCCAGGCCTGGTAGCACATCCCAGCTACTTGACAGGAGAATTGCTGAGAGAGAAAGGCTAAGACAGAAGAATTCAAGTTCAAGGCAGTCTCTGTAACTTAGTGAAACCCTGTCTCAAAAATTAAAAAAAAAAAAAAAGAAAAGAAAATTTAAATGGGCTGAGGATGGATGTAGCGCAGTTGTAAAATACCCCTGAGTTCAGTCCTCAGTATTACAGGGAAAAAAAGAAATGGTATAGTTACTTTATATATTTAAGTGTTATAAAATACATATATATATATATATATATATATATATATATATGTAAATATATGCTTGAGAGGGAATGGGTGAGTAAATATGAAGTACTCTCATGTAGCCATCTCAACCTCATTGTTTATTTCTAGTGGCCTTTATTTGTTCTGATGCTAAGTAGTTATACTTTCATCATGGGGAAACAAAGGGGAGAAATGATGTTAGGCCAACCTGACTTTATCTAAAACCTTTTTATTTTTTAATAAAAATAATATCGTCTTTGCTACAGTGACAAAACTGCATTGGAAACCTGTATTTTATTTAAGGCAGTTTTAAGCTCAGTAGAATACTTTTCTGTTTGTATTAACAGAAACATTTTAGTCTGCATTTCTTTTTTTTTTTTTTTTTTTTTTTTACCAGGGATTGAACCCAGGGGTGCTTAACTACTGAACCACATCCCCAGCCCTCTTTAATATTTTATTTAGAGACAGGGTCTCACTGAGTTGCTTAGGGCCTCTTTGAGTTGCCAAGGCTGACTTTGAACTCAGGATCTTCTTGCCTTAGCCTCTTAAGCCATTGGGATTACAGGCATGCGCCACTACGCCCTCCGTTAGTATGCATTTCTTTTTTTTTCTTTTAATATTTATTTTTTAGTTGTAGTTGGCACAATACCTTTATTTTATTTATTTATTTTTATGTGGTGCTGAGAATTGAACCCAGGGCCTCACAAGTGCTAGGCAAGCTTCCTACCGCTGAGCCACAACCCCAGGCCAGTACACATCTCTTGAAGAGCATCTTAAGGAGTCATTCCCTAAAGCCCTCCAGATTCTGAGATAGCAAAATTGCTGGCAATTAAATGTGATAATTGTTTTAGCTAGTGCTTGTTTTAGGATACATGTTCATAACAGTTTATTCATTTCTAACTAGAACAGCTCAGGCCTGACCTGGGTCAGCTGGGGCAAGAGTGTCTGTTAGACTGTGTTCAACTGTGGACTCTGCCTGCGTCATAGAGAGAACCGGGAGCCTGGAGGGCATGGCCTTCTTCCCTTGCAGGCCAGGCAGCTCTTCCACAAGGCAGGGTGCTGTGGGAGATGCCCACACTGACAGTGTGTTGTGGTTATTCTGTGACCCCTGCACACTGACCTCTTTTTTCCTTTCTAAAGTCCTCTATAACCTAGAAGAAGGGACTCCTTCCATTATTTAAAGACTTATGCTAGTGATTCTCCCTGACAAACCCCTATAGACTAAGAGAGGACCATATTTACATATTAGCAACCTAAGAGTTAAAAGTTGTTTTTGTTTTGTTTTTCTTTAAAGGCAACTATGAAAATAGGCAAACTTCTAAGCCTGTGGGTTGGGCAGATAAAAGGGGAAGAACAGGGCAAGAATATTTTTCTTTTTAATTTTCATCACTGTGGAAAGGAAATAAAATATCCCCAAAGAGTTGTAGACATATAACAGAAATGTGTGTGTGTGTGTGTGTGTGTGTGTGTGTGTATGACTTTTCAGAATTTCTCTGTGCGGTATTGGGGTGGTCTTTGAAAAAGGGATAATTCGTGTGATAACATTTTTTTAAAATACACCAAAGGGTAGATAATGAAGTCCTCCTCTCACCTCAGGACTTTAGTCCCAAAGGCACTTTCTTGTGAATCTTTCCAGGGATAGCCTGTGGATATGGGAGCATATTTGTATATGAGTATATGTTCTTATGTATATTTAAAAAGCACTTTTTTAGCTGGACATGGTAGCACATGTCTGTAATCTAGGCACTGGGGAGACTGAGGCAGAAGAATCACATGTCCAAGGCCAGCCTCAGCAACTTAGCGAGACTCTGTCTCACATTAAAAAATATAAAGGGATGGGGATGGATCTCATTAGTAAAGTACCAAGTAGTAGTAGATAGCACTTTTTTTTAATGCACTGGGGATAAAACCCATGGCCTCTCATATATTAGACAAGCATTCTTTCAACTCAACTACATCCCTAGTCCCCCAAAACACATTTTTTAATTGTGTGGTGTTGTGTGTATGTGTATTTATATATACATGCATATATACTTTTAATACATATAGATACACACACACACATACTCAAATGGGAGCACTCTATGCTCTTTTTAAAAATATTTTTTAGTTGTAGTTGGACACAATACCTTTGTTTTATTCATTTTGATTTGGTGCTGAGGATTGAACCCAGGACTTTGCACATGCTAGGCGAACACTCTACCGCTGAGCCACAACCCCTACCCCTGCTCTTTTGTTTTTTATGGACATAATACCTTTATTGTATTTATTTATTTTTCCAAGGTGCCTTACTCATGCTGGGCCAGTGCTCTACCACTGAGCTACAGCCCCAGCCCTGCTCTTTTCTTTTTAGCCTAGCAGTATTTCCTGGAGAGCAGTCATGTTTCGGTGTATAGCCCTGCCTCGTTTTTAGATGGTTGCTTGGCAGTTTGTTTTTTTGGAAATACCCCAGTTTATTCACTTAACCAGTCCCCTATTACTGGCCGTTGCTGTAAACTCTTTTAAAATGGCTTTTTTTGTAAATAAACCTAATGACTTTCAAATATAATTACATAAAAGGAATGCAGGCTTCTTGATAGGCACTCTTCTACTTTAAGAAATGCTGAAAGCCATTTGCTTTTCAAGCCCTTTTTAGAGTTGCCCTGTGAGGACTATTTAAAATGATACAGAAGGTAATTTTGAGGTACAGAACGTAATTTTGTTTTTAATCAGTAGGGTACAGTTTTAAGAATCCTGATCATAAATGCATTCCTGGGGAGGACAATGGTGTGGGCATTCCTAAGGGTGGAGGAGATAGGCCCTGAAAAGCGAAGCAGGCCTGCCTCTCAAAGTCCTCGAAACCTGGTACCCTTCTTAACTACTCACCCAGAGTAGTTTTGAACAGTCTCTAGTTCATATTTCAGGGAAGCTGTGTATTTTTGTGTGGTTTCTTTTTCAGAAGCCATAGAAGCTTTGCTTGCTAGTTTTCGAGGCTTGGTTGTTAACACCTCTAAAATTTATGACCAAAAATAAAACACTAATGAAAACATCTAATGCTTTTCATTTACTCCTTCTTTCTTTTGGGCTAACAAACTCCTGTTGTGCTTATCCTTATAAATATTTTTTTTAAAAAGAGAGAGAATTTTTTAATATTTATTTTTTTAGTTTTCTTTTTTTTTTAGAGAGAGTGACAGAGAGAGAGAGAAAGAGAGAGAATTTTTTAATATTTATTTTTTAGTTCTCGGCAGACACAACATCTTTTGTTTGTATGTGGTGCTGAGGATTGAACCCAGGACGCACGCATGCCAGGCGAGCACGCTACCGCTTGAGCCACATCCCCAGCCCCATTATTTTTTTAGTTTTCGGTAGATACAACATCTTTATTTTATTTTTATGTGGTGCTGAGGAACGAACCCAGCACCCGGCACATGCCAGGCGAGTGTGCTACCACTTGAGCCACATCCCCAGCCCATAAATTTTTTTTTAATATTTATTTTTTAGTTGTAGTTATACATAATACCTTTATTTTTATGTTGTATTGAGGATCGAACCCAGGGCTTTGCACGCGCTGGGTGAGCACTTTGCCACTGAGCCACAACCCCAGCCCTCCTTATAAGTATTTTAATGATTTTATTTACTTTAATTCTATATTAAATAGTTTAACTCAAAACAGTTATTACACTATTCATATGTGCTCCAGATTTTTTTGTTTGTTTTATCTGAGATCAAGGTAACTAAATCATTCATTTTCCTAAACAAAATAAAGTTTGCTTTAACCTTTAAGTAAAAAATTTTAGGCAAAAATATTTAGACAAGATTAACAATTTATATACGTACTTCTTTTGGGGGGGGAAGGATTTCCGTTCTTGTACTGTCATCTAAGAGCATCAGCACCCACTATTTTCCATTATCCTTTACATGTTTCTTTTGGTCTCAGCTCTGGGGAAGACCTACTAGATGATCTGGTTTACCTCCCTGCAGAGGAGTTTTACTTGTTGAACCTGATGTTATTCAGGTCAGATAATTTTGCCTCAAACTCTGTATTATCTCTTGTCTTCTATGTTCTGTCACACAGGCTCTGCACATATTTGACATAATTATGCAAGATCCTCTGTGTGGAAAACCTAAAGACAGGACATGAATATGTGATTCCTGTTCTATTAGAGGATGAAATGGTCACGTATGCTTATTTCACAAGTTGTATCATGTTCCCTAAAAGAATTAGAGCAATGCCTTCCTCATTTTTAGGGGTCATTCCCAAGAAAATCATCTGAGTGGAGAATGGAGAAAATTCGAGAAATTCTGTGTAATTGCAAGGAGGACCTGAAAAGGAGAATAAGAAAGGTGCTTAAATTGAAGTTTTCTATTGACTTGATGCATTGTTTCACCATGACACTGGAATCTATAGTTTTATAAGGAAGTGAAAGTAATAGAGTATAAAGGTTTTTGGTGAAACTAAATAGGAATAATGGTCTGTGAGAATTGTGAACCAAATTTATGCTGTTAGCATATTATCATAACTAATTATTATATATTTTATTTTAAAAATATTTTGCTAAGTTTTCCATGTCATGTCCATCCTTTGGGTCTTTGAGAGTTTTTTCCACTCATTCTGTGATAAATTTGAAAGCAGCCAAAGGAAACTCACAATCACAAAATCACAATGAGACAGCATTCGAAATGAATTGTAACAACATCCTGAGGACTAGTGGGTTCTGTTCAGTTTGGGCCAGTAGTAGACGGCAGAGGAAGAGGAAGACCACAGAAATTCAGATTTACACGTTGAAACTTGGAAATGAAAGAAACTTCTGAAGGTGAGGGTATTGGGATGAATTTCTTTTGAACTTCAAATGTGGAGGAATTATATACAGTGTTCTTTGTTTAAGGGATTTAGAGTCAAATCAGGGCGAACAAGGTAACTTAAAAATGTCTGTAACAGAGCTGATAGTGCTTGGAGATCTTTGTTCAGTTAACTTGGCTTCCTTCCCTTCTGGCTGCTGTCCTTGTTCTTCTCCCTCTAACCCTTGCTGGGATTTTCAATTTAGTGGAGGTTCACAAGGACGTTTTTGTGATGAACCATGGCAACCCTTAGGCCTGGCTCAACACCATGCAGGTTTTATGTTCCTAAAAACTCCTAGAGGAAATTGGCTAAATATTTTTTCAAAAGACAATTCTGTCTCAGAGAGAACTGTTGATGAGACATGTTACCTGAAAGAGAAATCTGGTATACTTCCAATGGAGGATGTTCTGTTTCAATATAGAAAACCTAGAAAAAAATCAAGCATATAATTTTTAAAAAGTGATGGCATTGAGTATTTCTCACTCCAACTGTATAGATCTTGACATGTGGAACTGAAGGACAGAGCCTATCAGTAGGAATGATGTCTCTGGCTTTTTTTAATTTTCTAAACACTGGGCTCCCTTCAGAAGCATATTTGAGTTAGGGAGGATGGTCTGGGCAAATAGAGCTGGGCCTTTGTTCTAGTTTCTGTTGCGTCTCACTTTCCTTGTACTTCCAACTATCAAATCGTGAACTAACTAGGCAGGAAGATGTGGAGGAAGCACTGTGTCCTGTTACTTTAACTCACCAAGCAGACAGTTTTGGGGTTTTATTTCCGTGACATTGGGAAGGAAATAAAAAGAATAAAAGAAGTGCCCTAACTACATGAGTGGTATCAGTAAGGAATCCGTGTTTCTAGAACTGGGTGCAGTGATGCACACCTGTAATCCCAGCAACTCGGGAGACTGAGGCAGGAGGATTGCAAATTAAAGACCAGCCTCATCAATTTAGCAAGATCATAAACAACTTAGTGAGACCCTAAGTCTCAAGATTTAAAAATAAAAAGGGGCTAGGGATGTGGCTCAGTGGTAAAGCACCCCAGATTAAATTCCTAGTACCCTCCAAAAAGAAAAGGTAATCTGTGTTTCTTTATCAGAAGTCTAAAATTTTAATCTAAGTTGATTAAAAAGCTTTAAACAGGGGCTGGGGATGTGGCTCAAGTGGTAGCGTGCTCGTCTGGCATGCGTGCAGCCCGGGTTCGATCCTCAGCACCACATACAAACAAAGATGTTGTGTCAGCCGAAAACTAAAAAATAAATATTAAAAATTCTCTCTCTCTCTCTCTAAAAAAAAAAAAAAAAAAGCTTTAAACAATTATGTAAGGAAACAATTTATTTGTTTTAGAAATGAATATATAAATGTGGATCCTAGATGCCATCTTTCCTGATTTGCTGGTAAACCCTTTATTTTTTTTCCTTTAAAACTAGGTAGGTTCCTGTTCCTATTTGTTTCAGTTGCTGTCACTTATTCTGCTAGTGACGTGTATTTGAAGCCTGCAAGTCTTCCATACGTTTCTTTTTTCTTACATCCATCCCTTCATCTCTATTCCCCTAATGTAGCCACTCTGATTCGGGGCACCTGCACTACTGAGAAGTGGGGAGAAATCCTTGGGGGCCTGTTGTATTTCAGGCAGTCTGCTAGGGATTCTGGTAAGAAACACAATTTCCTGATCCTTAGGAGTTTGCATTTTAATGAGGAAAACAATATGTCATCAGTGGAATGAGATGGAATAGGATTCAGAAGAAACAGTGGGCCAATTTGGGATACACAGAGGGAGGTCAGGGAAGCTTTTCAGCAGGGAAAGAATTTAGAGAACTAAAAGTCTGCTGCTATTTCATGGCATTATGGTTTTTTAAATTATTAATTAAAATAGTTTCTGCATTATAGTTACATAATACTTTCTTCCTGTCACTTCATTTCCCATTAAGTATTGATATTTTGTTATATTCAGACAAAAGCACATTTCCAGTCTTTTGTAATAAATATCACAAAATAATAGATATTTGCATAACAATTCTTTACAGTAAAAAAGCTTAGCAGACGTTTGTCTTAAAAATAGTCGAAATTCAACTTTGTGATTTATACATTAAATACATGAAAAACACAAAAACATTAGACTCACCCAGCTGTTATATGGATGCACCCTGCATCCAGCCATCTCCTTGATCTTAAATGTTAACTCTTATACTTTAATCCCTTTTGTATCCCTAATGGATGTGACAGCTGGTTTACTGTCTTAATAGTAGCCTTCAAAATGTGTGAAGAAGAAAAACCTTTCAGCTCTCTAGACAAAATAAATCTGATTTCTTCACAGTGCCCACAGCCCTGTTGTAATTCTCCAAAATTCTTATGCCATGACATCCATAACAGTCCACAGATGTGCTGATTGTAAAGCCTTTAGAGTAGAACTTCTCACCTGTCACCTGAGTTTTGTTGTAACAGATTCTGATTCAGTAGGTTGGAGTAGGGGCTGAGATTTTGCATTTTTAAGAAGCTTGTAGGTGATGCTGATGCTGCTCAGAAATCAAACATATGTTGACAGGGTTTTAGGAGATGTAAAGAGATAAGAAATTAAGATGAAGACAAGTGGGGCTGGAGTGTGGTAAGTGGTAGAGAACTTCCCTGTATGCACAAGGCCCTGGGTTCAAGCCCCAGCACTGGAAAAACAAACAAGTAAAGGTATGATTTCTTCTGTCTGTGTGGATGGACTTTATAGCCTATATTTTGTTAACTATTTATTTATTTATGTGCTGGGGGTTGAAGGCAGGGGCACTCTACTGATGAGCCACACCCCCAGGTCCCCACCTTTTTTTGATACTGAGGATTACCCAGGGGCACTCCACCACTGAGCCATATCCCAAGCCCATTTTTGTATTTTATTTAGTGACAGGGTTTCACTGAGTTGCTTAGTACCTCGCTTTTGCTGAGGCTTTGAACTTGTGGTCCTCCTGTCTCAGCCTCCCAAACTGCTGGGATTAGGTGTGTGCTACTGCGCTCAGCCCCAACCCTTCTGATTTTAATTAATTAATTTATTTTATTTTATTTTTTGTTTAATTTTTAATTTTGAAACAAGGGTCTCTCACTCAGTTGCCCAAGCTGGCTTTGAACTTACTGAGACTGACCTTGAATTTACCATCCTCTTGCCTCAGCCTTCCAGGTAGCTGGGATTATAGGCATGAGCCATTGTGCCCAGTAACACTCATTTATTCTTTCCAATCTAAATCAACAGTGAACAACCAGGCTGGGTTGGCTCTTATCCCTGCACCCAGAGACAGTGAATCTTGCCAGTGATTTGACTGGAAAGCTTCTGCTCTTCACCCCACCCCCAGGGTGTGAGTCTCCTCCAAGTCATAAGTATGATAAGGTGTGTACTCACCTGGTTGAGAGATAAGAGTCCCTGAGGCCCGGGCCACTGAGTAATAGGAAATCCCATGCTGGATGGTGGAAGGCATTCGTTTTGGCCTTCTGCCTGCATCCAACCACCTGGGCTGCAAGGATGGTTTCTGACAAATCTGTATCCTACGATGTGTAATCTGGAAGTGGCAAAAACTTTATCTTTAGCTTTTAAGATTCCCGTTAGAAACTCTCATAACTTGAAGCCTTGGCAGTTGAGTGACCTGCTGAAAGAGCCCAATAGAGTGGAATGCAAGTGTCTTTATTCTGCTGGAGTGCTTCCCCCTGTGGTTTTCTTTGGATCTTTTACTGGCCCCACCTATAGTCTTCTGTTCTGCAGATATTCCTGTAGACTGACAGCAAAAAATGTCTTCTGAAGGCAATTTTTTTTTTCTGAGTCTTGACAGCCAACACTGGAAAGAACTATTTCCTGGGGAACTTTCCGGTGGAATTCCCCCTACAGTTTGGATTGCAGCCCTGGCTGTTGATTCATGAGGTCTGTCTCAGTACAAACTGGGAAACCTTGATATCAGGCTGGCAAGGGGGACTTGGTAAATGGCCTGTAGTGGTTTTCAGACTTTGAATCAGCATCACCTGGAAGGTTTGTTAAAATGCAATTTGCTGGGTCCTGCACCCCTAGGGTTTCTGATTCAGCAGGTCTAGAGTGGAGCCTGAGAATTTGTAGCATTTCCCTATTCTTGTCCATGTCTTGTGATGTGCATACAAACCAGCGAGAACCAGGAAGGTGGGCACTTGTTCACAGTAGCACATACATTGCTGATTATTTATTATTATTATTATTTACTCCCAGCCCGCATAGATTTGGTACTTGGTTTTGTTGTTGTTGAACACTGAGGCCCAAGGAGGCAGTTACGCTTCTGGTGAACCTGTGCTCCCAGTGCCCTTTGTGGTAAGCCAGCCCACCATTGTGGGGTTTGTTGGTTTATAATGAGAAGAAAGGCCTGATCTTCTAGGGGAAAGACGAATGGAAGAACAGGATGGTGACAACTGGGAAACTTGCTCCCATCCACCTCCCTGTCATCAAAACGATATTAAATTGGTGTTGAATTAAATTTTAAACCCAACATGAATATGAATGCATTTGACAGCCAAGTCAGGGAAAGGGAAGGGGAATGGGCCCAATCTGACCATTTCCATCCCTCAGAACCAACCCGTTAGATATGTGCTTCGCTCACATCACAAGGATTAGGTGGTTGATTTTGGTTTGGTTTTGCCAGAACTTGTTATTAAAGGTGACTGAATCATACTTTCTATTGAAGCAGTTCTGGAACATCCCAGGAGGAACAGGATGATTTCGACCTTGGTCTTGGTGACCTACCCTCTGATGAGGAGGAAGTCATTGACAGTTCTGATGAAGATGATGTCAGCTCTGAATCCAGCAAAGGAGAGCCTGACCCACTGGAGGATAAACAGGTGTGTTTTGGCGATTAATTGTTCCTACTAATGTGCTTTCTGGCTGTCACCGTGCTTGGAATAATGTTTGTCAGCACGATAGGCACAAAAACCCTAGTGAGCTTTCTTAAGTCTTTTACAACATTTGTCAAGTTTAAACTTAATTCCTGTTCTAATGTAGCACCTAAAATGTCATCATGTTTCCAAATAAAGACTTAGTGATTTTTGAGAAATTGTTTTTACTTATGTCTTTTAGGTTTGTTTTTTCTTTTTTGATAATAAAAACCCCTGTTTGGATTGCTCCTGGTACTGCTACCAGTTCTTAGATTTCTTGAAGGAAAGGAATTATATGCATTTCAAACTCAAACACATCTTTTTAGGGATAGACTAAAGATCGCTGTTCCGGTACAATCATCATTTGCTTTGAAATCATCCAGTATGTGTGTATGTTCGGGAGGAACATGGCATATATGAAGATTGTCTGTGTGTTGGTCATTGTTTAAAATGTGTCATGGGGAAATTAATTATAATGCCTCCAGTTTGACATGAATATTTATTTTACATTTCTTTGAATAAAGACATTTTGAAAGGGAGAAAATTGGTACAGTAGCAATATCCCCATGATATACTGCAAGTTTACAGGAAGATGGAATCTGAAAGGATCCTCACAGTAAGTCAAGCCATGCAGAAAGTCCGAGTCACCTAACTCCTGTGCCATAATTCATCGATCTGCTATGCTTCCTGTTGAACTTTTTTTCTGTGTTTAAATTCACTTCCACCTTTAATGAATGGCACAAGTGCAATTATCTGAATCTGAGTCCCAGAGTTTACCAGCTACAAACTGGGTAACTGCAGGCTGATTTTTTAACCTCTTTAGCTTAAAGATGCCACTTTGTAGATGAAAAATAGGTTAGTACTTATAGAATTATAAGGATTAATCAAGTTGATATATGAAAAACTGTAGAACCCTGTCTAGTACGTAGTAAGAACTTGTCAATCAATCAATTGCTAATGAGACTTCATTTCTATGCTCTCAAGTATTGATCATGGTGTTGGGAGTCACCACTAGAAGTTATTTAGGCAAATGGATTTTGTAAAACTCCTAAGACAGATGCATGATTGATCCAAGGATTCACCGCATCCCACAGCAGTCTGTGGGTTTTGTTTTTACTGTCAAGTAATGATTCCTGTGCCTTGACAGTATTGGTCATGCATTAATTTGAAAACTCATTTTTCATGTTGGCATGTAGGTGCCTCTTGGATGGGATTCTACAGACCTGTGTAGAATACCCACCATGTTCCCAGTGCCATCTGTATTAACTAGAAATAAGCTGTGCTTACCATCCGTGCTTTTGTAGTACACATCCAAGAAGAATTTCAGGGTTACAGCCAATGCAGGGAACAAAACAGAGGGACATGCCAGAAACCGAGGAGGCTGCTTTGGAGAAAGCATCTGAGAAACTGATATTTGTTTGGAATTTAAATGACTGGAAAAAGCCAGAGCCTGTGACAAATTTGAGGAAGAGCATTCAAACGGTCTTTGCCAAGGGTCATAATTAAATCAACTTTTACTCTCCTTAATAAGCAACCTCATGTTCTTTCACTTCCTAACAAATACCTATTGTTTTGTTCTTTTCATTTCTCTTGTTTGAGCCTTTTTCCAGTTTCTCCACATACTTGAAGTAGTGAAAGTAGTCTACAGGGGACGGTGCTGAAACATGGTGTGAAGGAGGAGTAATTGCTAACCTTGTTGTATCTGCCTCTTCACAGCTGCCTGTCCTAACACTGTCTGGTTGACTCAGTCATTCTGTGGTCATAGAGACTCCCAGAGTTCCTTCCTTTGTATTAGTGCCTGCCTTTCATTTCCCTTCCTGTATTTATTTTATTGTTTTATGTCCTTAGTTGTGCCGCAGTGCAATATCCCTGTTAAAAGTGGGTCTGTCTCTTAGTTAATCATGTAACATTTTCACCTGATGCCCGGGATAATGGTTTTCCTCCTTTAGCAGTTTATATTAAAATATAATTATTGGTTTATATTAAAACAAATGAACAAGATCTTAAACATCACAAATCAAGCTTTATGTAACCTTACCAATAAATACATATTGTTTGCCTTCTCTTTAATGTAAATATGAAATTTATTTATATATAAGGTACTATTGTGTTTTAATAGAAATTTTGAAAGTTACTATCCTAAGACCTATGTTTCAGCCTCAGTTCTGCCACTTACTAGCTGAATGACTTTGGTTAAATAGTTTTTTAAAATCAGTTTGTTTATACCAGTCTCTCTATCCACGTGAATTTCAGGTGACTGAACAAAAAAAGTTATGTCACACAAAAAAGTCGAAAAAAATCAGGATGTTAGCTGGGGGTGTGGTGGTGCACGCCAATAATCCCAGCTGCTCAGGAGGCTGAAGCAGGTGACTTGCAAGTTCAAAGCCAGCCTCAGCAATTTAGCAAGATCTCGAGCAACTGGGGAGACCCTGTCTCAAAATACAAAATAAAAAGGGCTAGGGATGTGACTCAGTGGTTAAGCACCGCTGGGTTCAATCCTTAGTACCCCCCCACACCAAAAAAAAAAAAAAAAAAAAACAGGATGTCGACAAATAGTAATGGAGTTACCAGTTTTCTATCTGCAAAGGGATGAAGTTGGACCTTTTCCTTTCACTATATACAGAATTAACTTAAAATGGAGCATAGAACTAAATGTCAGGACTCAAACTATAAAACCACTAGAAAAAGAAAAAGAAGTAAAAACAATAGTGAAACCCTTAGAAGAAAATGCAGGAGTAAGTAACTCTTTGTTTGGGTTAGACACAGGTTGTTAAAATGTAAATGATGATCACAAGTGATGAGAAAAAAATAGATAAACTGGACTTCATAAAAATTAACAACTTTTATACTGCAAACAGTACCATTAGGAAAGTAAAAAGAAAACACACAAAGTAGGAGAAAATGTTAGCAAATCATTTGTCTGATCAAGGACTTCTAAGCAGACTACATAAAGAACTATTACAACTCAACTGTAAAAAAATAACTCAGGCCCAAAGATCTGAATAGACAAAAGAAAATGTACAAATGACCAATGAGCCTGTGAAAGAATGCTCAACATCATTAGTGTTTAAAGAAATGCAAAGGAAGACCTTAGTCAGGTGCTACTTCACCCACTAGGATGGCTGTAATAAAAATGATGGACAATAACAATGCTGATGAAGATGTAGAACAAGCCGGAGCGGTCGCATACACCTGTAATTCTAGCAGCTCGGGAGGCTGAAGCAGGAGAATCCCGAGTTCAAAGCCAGACTCAGCAACTGTGAGGCACTAAGCAACTCAGTGAGACCCTGTCTCCAAATAAAATACAAAATAGGGTTGGGGATGTGGTTCAGTGTTCTTGAGTTCTATTCCTGGTACCCCGCCCCCCCCCAAAAAAAAAAAGGTGTAGAGCGATTATAATCTTCAGATGCTACTGATGAGAATGTAAAATGATACCACTGCTTCACAAAATAGTCTGGCAGTTCCTCAAAAGCTTAAATATGGAGTTATCTTATGGCCCAGTAATTCCCATCTTAGGTATCTACCCAAGAGAAGTGAAAACATGTGTCCCACAAAACATTCCTGTATAGGAATGTTCAGATCATCATTATTCATAATAGCCAAGAAATGGAGAGAATGCAGACTGAAAAACAGATGAACTAAATGTGATGTATCCTTTAAATGGAATATTATTCTACCCTCAAAAGGAATGGGAGGTATTATAGTTTCGGTCTGAAATGTCCCCCAAAGACTTGGTCCCAGCTGGTAGAGCTGTTGAGCCATGGAGGAAACTTGGAAGGTAGGGCTTAATTAGAGGAAGAAAGTCACTGAGGGTGGTCCTTGAAGGGTGTAGCTTGTCCTCTGCCCCTTCCCCCCATCTCTGCTTCCTGGCCCATGAGCTGAGCAACTCTGTTCCTCTATGAGCTCCCTGCCATGGTGTTCTGCCTCACCCCAGGCCCAAAGCAGTGGGCTGAACTTAGACACCTCTGGACCCATGAGCCAAAATAAATCTTTCCTTCTTTTAAGTTGTTTATCTCAGAAAGGCTAACAAATGGAGTGAATGGTAAGGGGCATAGTTTCTATTTTGCATGAGAAAGTAAGAAGATTAGATTATGGTGATATTTACACAACCCTGAATGCATTAAGAACTAGTCAACTGTTTATAAAGAAATGAAAATACATGTTATGGTATGTAAATCATATCTAAATAAAGCTCTTGAAGAATAAAGGAAGTCCTACTAAAGGAAAAACAATAATGCTAAGAGGAAGACTATCACACAGTCATGCATATCGTATAATACCATGCAGTAGCCAAGGATAGCCACAGATTTGGCTTTCCAGAGACTCCAGTAGAAAAGGTGATATCAAAATGCAAAAGAAAAACCAGTTCTTTGGAGTAGTAGCATAGGAAGAGGAGTTTCTTTATGCCTTCTCTGATCCTTTGTTTCTCTTTTAGTAAAATGGGCTAACACTGTTCTTGGAGTTACTCTGAGGTTCAACAGCTTCAGGGTAATAGATGCAAAAAGCACTTGGAAAGTCAAGAAAGTTTATGCATGTTTAAACATGTAATTTATTTCTGTGATTGCATTTGGAATAGGTTGTTCTAGGTTCTTAGGTTCCCTGTGATTAAAGTACCTCAAACCAGGTGACTTAAAACAACAAAAACTTGTGGTCTCGCAGTTCTGGGGCTAGAAGTTAGGAATCAAGATTGGCAGACTCATGCTCCCTCTGAAACCTGCAGGGGAGGATCTCTCCTTGCCTCCTCTGGCTTCTAGTGGTTTGCCTGCAATTCTTGAAATTCCTTGCCTTGTAGCTGCAGACTTCCTGCTCTGCCTATGCCATCACGTGGTATTGCCACTCCAGTGTCTCTACACTGAGCCTTTTTTTTCTTAAAGGACAGCAGTCATATTGGATGTCAGTATGACCTCACTTTGCCTTATCTGCAATGACCCTATTTCCGAATACATTGGGACCTCTTAAGGAGACAGAGTTCAAACTATTTCAGGTGGCATATATCCTGGACGTATAACCAGTGTGTGTGTCAGTGCTAATCACTGATGTATGTCTAGATGCCAGTAATATTTTCCTCATGAAAGTGCCCAAATTTGTAAGAGGAAAAAGAAAGGGTAGGAACTATTGTGCCCTTATTTATCTTTTGTGCTGAAAAAGCAAGTAGGAATTCAAAATCCTTAATGGTAAAAGTGGTACCACATAAGAAATGGAAATTAGGGGCTGGGGTTGTGGCTCAGTGGGAGAGTGCTCACCTAGGATGTGCAAAGGACCTGGGTCCAAACCTCAGCACCACATAAAAATAAATAAATAAAATAAAGCTATAAAAAAAAAAAGAAATGGAAATTAGCATTCTCCCACTCCTGTGTGTCATTGCTTGTCCCTGTGCTGTGGCTGCACGTCATTACACTCTATTATAAACATCTGATCCATGTCCTGTTTGTTTCCCATGAAGAAAAAGAGTTTTAGATAGGTTAAGTAATTTGCCTTAGAATGCCCTGAATTGGGGTTTTTGACCCAAATCTATCTCTATTAACAAATTGGTACATCATTCACAGAAAGCTCAATGGGACATGTTTGGGTTGGTAAGTTAGTCAGCTTCTCATCACTGTGACAAAATGTCTGAGAAAAACAATTTAAAGAAGGAAATATTTATTTTAGCTTAGGGGTTCCGAGGTTTTAGTCCAGGGTTGGTAGCTCCATTGCTTTGGGCCCGAGGTGGGGCCGTGAGCATCATTGTGGAAGAGCATGGTGGAGGAGAGCTGCTCAGCTCATGGCAGCTGGGAACCAGAGAGGGAGCACAGAAGTGTTCAGGGTCAAAACATACCCTTCTAGGGTGTTCCCCCCATGACCACTTCCTCCAAGAAGACCCCACTTCCACAGTTTTTAGCACCTCCTAATAATGCCATCAAATTATGAATCCCTCATTGCAGTAATCCCTCCATGATGTCAGAGCCCTCATGATCCAATCACTTCCCCCAAAATCCCCACCATTGAACATTGCTGCATTGGGGACCAAGTCTTTAACACATGAGCCTTTGGGGGACTCTGATATCCAAATTATAACAGGTGCGGTAATGAGCCATGCTGTTCTCTGTTGTCTCTTTTTCCAAATTTTCTTAGTTTTATATTTTTTGTTGTTTCCTTTCAGCGCTTAATAATTGTTTGTTTAAAAATTGAGGTGGCCAGGCATGGTGATGCACACAACTCAGGAGGCTGAAGCGGGAGGATCACAAATTCAAGGCCAGCCTCATTAACTTAGTGAGGCCTTCTCTCAAATTAAAACATAAAAAGGGCTGGGGATGTGGCTCAGTGATAAAGTGCTCACAGTTCAATCTCCAGTACTGAAGGGGAAAAAATGAGGGATTTATTCTGCTTCTTCATGGTTAGAATATTCACCCTTTTTGTTCTGCTTGTTTCCTTGTCCTTTTCCAAATCATCTGTGTAAAATAGCTTGTCGTGTATTCCCTCGAGAATAGAATGGTGAGCACTGAAGAGAGCATTGTCCTTTAGATATTGGTCATGATTCACTTCGTCTTTGGGGTAACTTAAGGAACAAGAGATGCTGTCAGGTAGGTCTGGAGGTTAACATTGTTTCATTTTATTAAATCTCTTGAGTAGGATAGAAAGAGGCCTTTTAATAATTCTGTTAAAGAGTAGTGGATACATTTTATGAAGCACCATAGTGAACAAATATGAAAAGAGAACAACATAGTTAAGAACTTACCAAGTTGGGCCATTACTGAGATCAGAGCATACAACTGGATTTCAGATCAAAGGTTCTGCTCTGGAATGTGTTTGATTTGCTTTATGACCTTGACAAAGTAATTTCATTTGTTTGTGTCTCATGTTGCAACTTCCACAGCAGTGTATTTCTGGAAGATGCTGTTATTTAACAGGCAGTCTGCTTTGAAATGTGATACCATTTAAGTGAGAATTTTGATTAACCGAAAATTTGAGATGCCAAACTTGGCCTTTCTTGAGGTTTACTGTGAGGTGTGTTTTTCATCATTGTTCGAGTTGGTCAGAATCAGTCCCTTGTTTGTACAAGTTGGAGGTACTCTAGAAACTTCACATTTTCTTTTGACTTTTTATTATCTCAGACTTTTTGTGTTCTTTGAAAAGGATTGTAATCCATTGATTCATTTTCTAATAATCATCTTTCTTTATTTAGCTTGTTACTTTTCCTAGTTTAAGAGGCAAAATAGATAATTGAATAAATAGACTTCCATTATTCTGAAATTGGAAAAGGCCTAATCATCTAGTGCAGCATGCTACTCCTTTAAGTGACAGAAGTTTTTAGTTTATTTAAATTTGCATTTTTATGTTAGGCAGTATATAGTAAAAACAATGTCCTGGTCTTCCGATTCCGAGAAGGTGGCAGCCACCCTTGTTCACATTTACTTAAGCCTGAATTTTAACCATGCAGAAGCTCAGGGGCTGAGCTATCTGCAGGTACCAGGGTGAGTAAGGTCATAGACTAGAGGGAATTGGGACATTTCAGGAAATAAACATAATCCACCGAGTAAAGCCCTGTACATACTCTGTGAACAAGAGAGTAATCTTTTCCTTTGGGGGGTGGCAGGAAGAGAATATCAAGGCAGCCCTCATAAAGAGAAGAGCTTTGGGTGTTATCTTAAAGGATGCACTGGAACATAACAGGCAGAGATGGTTGGCCGGATGTCAAAACCAAAAGAAAGGTACATGTGAAGGAGACAGACAGGTAAGGGCAGAGCACACTGCAGTCACAAGGTGGTTGATTCCAGTTTGGCTGGAGTTGAGTACACAATGTGGAGGAGTGGGAGAGAGCAGCCAGGGATGGCGGATGCTTTGTGAGGTGCCTCACTTACACAGCGAAGGAAAGTTTGGTCTTGGTTATCCATATGTGACAGGGGGCTGCGATGAGTTCAAAAACTAGCATTATTGTATTTGCATTTTAGGATATTTTCCTTGTGGTGATGTAGAGCATAGATGGCAGAGCATTTAGTCTGTAGCCGAGTAAACCAGACAGGCTACTATGATAGCACAAGCAAGACAAGGAGGCAGGGTTGAAGGACAGTGCTGTTGTTTGAATCCCCAAAGGCCCTTGTGGTAAAGACTTGGTTGCCTGGCTGTGGCACTGTTGGGAGGTGGTATGACCTTTCAAAGGTGAGGTCTGGAGGAAGGAAGGTAGGTCATTGGGTGCATGCCCTTTAAGGGACTTTGGGAACCCTGGCCCCTTCCTGTCTTTCTCTCTGTGCTTCCTGGCTGCCAGGAGATGAGCAGCTCCTCTGCTACATGCTCCTGTCATGTTGCCATGGACCCAAAGCAACACTAAGTGACCATGGATCCAAACTGCAGAGACCATGAACATTTCCTCCCTTCAAGTTTTTTATCTCAGGTATTTTGCCACATGATGGAAATCTAACAATGGGAAAAAAAATAAAGAAATATTCAGAAGGATGAATTGACAGGCCTTGTCAACTCTGGTGTGAATGATAAAAGATGGCTCTGAGGCAAGAAAGAAGAATTTAGTCCAGGTGTGGCGGTACCTGTAACCCCAGTGACTCAGGAGGCTGAGGCAGGAGGATCAAAAGTTCAAAGCCAGCCTCCGCAATTTAGCAATACCCTATCTCTACGTAAAGAAGGCCAGGGATGCTAGGGGTGTAACTCAGTGGTAAAGTGCCCCTGGGTTCCCCAGTATCCCCCCACCAAAAAAAAAAAAGAAAAGAAAAGAAAGAAGAGTTCATGTTTCTGGTTTTAATCTATGGGTATGTATAGTAGCTAGAATAGGAAAGTCTAAACTTTTCTATCTAAAGATTCCATATTTGAGTCTGCTGAAATAAACTGATAATGGACAGATCAGCAACAAGAAAAGCATGCAAATTTGTTAGTGATCCCATAGGAGCCACACAAAATATGATATGCAGAGGGCCAGATAGTTGAAACTTCAACACCCTCCTCATAGGGGAAAATGAAATTGGGGGAGGGCGGGATATTACTGTGAACAAAGGTGGTCTTATAATGTAGACACAGTCTCTCAGGTAGAAGTTTTCAGAAGAATAGAGGGAAGTGTAAATATATATGAAGACCTTTTACTATACTCTGTGGGTTAGCTTTTTCCAATTAATGAGATTTTAAGGAGGAAATTCAAGACAATTGTATTTCTTTTTTTAATATTTATTTTTTAGTTGTACGTGGACACAATATCTTTATTTTATTTTTATGTGGTGCTGGGGATGGAACCCAGTGCCTCAAGCATGGTAGGCCAGCGCTCTACCTCTGAACCACAACCCCCCCCCCACCACCAGGCAATTGTATTTCTTTTGGAAGAACTTTCTTTAGTTAGTTAAGCAAACTTCAGTGAGAACCCCTCCCTGTGCTTGAGGGTGGATAGAAACAAGAAAAGGTTAGAGAGACCTTGAGTCTAAGGCTGCTTCATAGGCCTCCAGTTTCCTATAATTCAAAGTGGTCAGCATGTCACAGCATCATGCTTTGGGGTATTGTTTTATGAGCCTTAGCACTAGGAAGCAAGTTTGATGGATTGTTTAAAAAAATGATTGAAGTTCATTAGATGCTTTACCGTTTGTGAAGCTGGTCCTGATTTCATACCCACCTGGTTATGATCTTTCTTTCCTTCAAGATGTCAGGTTCATAGTTGACCTTATATATCATTAATGTACATATTTACTCTCTTATTTGCTTCTTGAAGGCTCTGTCTTTAATTCCCTCTTCTCACACACACTGTTTTTTTTTTAATAGTTATTTTTTAGTTTGGGATGGACACAATATCTTTGTTTTATGTGGTGCTGAGGATTGAATCCAGTGCCTCATGCATGCTAGGTGAGCGCTCTACCTCTGAGCACAACCCCAGCCCCCACTAATACACACTTTTATGTTCCATCTCTGACCAAGACAGGTGCCTGGGAATCTGAAATTTAAGCGTAGCTGGTTATCCTAATGATTGGTCATGTCAGGCTTAGCCATGTAACAGTGAATCAGCTGGTGAGGAGCTGTTTTAATCACCTTGCTATCAAATGTTAGCAAATCAATTACTAACTTCAGATTTTACATTGACAGCATAAAATAGTACTGACTCCTCTTTCTTGGAAATGACCTCAGAATAACAAGAAAGATAAGAAGTACAAACTCTGTCCTCAATGATATCAGGTGACAGCAGAAAGTGTGAATCAAAGAGTATAAGCAAGGGCTACCGTGCCCCTCTGCAATGTGTAAAGGTTCTACTATTTCCACAACCTTGCCAACACCTTTTATTTATTTATTTTTTTAAATATAGCCATTCTGTGGGTGTGAAGCTGTATCTCATTGGTTTTAACTTACATTTCCCTATTAAGTAATTGTGTCAGGCAACTTTTCATATATTTGTTGGCCATTTTTATGTCTTTGCTGAAATCCTGTTCACACCCCTCACCCCCCCCTCTCTCTGTCTCTCTCTCTCTCTCTCTCTCTCTCTCTCTCTCTCTCTCTCTCTCTCTCTCGGTACTGGGGATTGAACCTAGGGGTACTTTACCACTGAGCCGCATCCTCATCCTTTTTATTTTTTATTATGAGACAGGGTCTCACTAAGTTGCTTAGGGCTTCAGTAAGTTGCTGAGCCTTTGAACTTGTGATCTTCCAACATCAGCCTCCCAGTTCACTGAGATTACAGATGTGCACCATTACACTCAGCTCCCTTTAATGTACTTCTAATTCTAAAAGTTATACTGTATTTTATAAGCATTAAACTTTCTAGCTACAGATGATACTGATAAACCCATTATAATATAAAAGCAATGATTTGCTAAATATTTTTCCAAAATAATAGTGATCCAAGTGTGTGTATGGTATGTATGTGTATGCAATTGTGGTTATTAAAGCATGATTGACAGGTGATCTGTAAGATCAGATTGCACTTAAGATGACTTCCCCAGGGATGTTAGCTATATAGTTTCTTTCTCTCTCTCTGTTCGTAGGTGTATGGTCTGTGTGGTGTTTATGGTGCTAGGGATTGAATCCAAGGGTCTTGCACATGCTAGCCAAGTGTTCCACCACTAAGCTGCATCCCCAGCTCTTTTAAGAGGGTGTTCTTGCTAAGTTGCTCAGGCTGGCCATGAATTTGTTATCCTCCTGCCTTAGCCTCTAAAGTAGCTGGGATTATAGGCCTGTGCCACTACACCCAGCTCTCTCCCTCTTTTTTTTTTTTTTTTTTTAAGCATAGTTTAAAAGGTAAATGAATGGAGTTGAGTCTTTTTTATTTTTTTTTATTGGTTGTTCAAATGGAGTTGAGTCTTAATGCAACCTATTAGTCTCAATCATTCAACACCTTATCTTAGAAGAGAGGAATGATAACAGGGATAGAGGTCAACCTTCATTTAACTATCCCTTTAACGATAAATGTGAGAGCTAAGGTCAAGCCAGGAACAAGGCAGATATCCTAGGCTAGTACTAAGTTGTTCTATACTTTGACTAGTAATTGTCCTTTAAAGATTATTTTCACAATTAACCGTGTTTACATTCTGACAGAAAGGTCAGAGTTTCTTGTTACTGCATGTAAACTCTTCTGTAATAAAGTATGAAAACCTAGAAGGAACAAATAAACACAGTAATTGCAAGATTAGTGGTCACTTCTGGAGAAAGAGAAAAGAACTTTAATGTTATAATTAACAATTTGTTTCATTAAAAAAATTTTATGCAGCTGGGGGTGCATGCCTGTATCCCAGAGGCTTGGGAGGCTAAGACAGGAGAATTGAGAATTCAAAGCCAGCCTCAGCAACTTCAAGGTACTAAGCAACTCAGTGAGACCCTGTCTATAAATAAAGTACAAAATAGGGCTTGGGGTGTAGTTCAGTGCTCGAGTACCCGCATTCAATTCCTGGTACAAAAACAAAAATTATGCAAATACTGCAGAATATTTGGATTTGTTAAATCTTGCTAGGGGAGTGGGAATGTGGGTTTATGTTCAGCAGTGAATGTTTGTGAGGCTATGACAAGGTCACTCATAGATATTGAAGGGAAATTCAGTGTGTAATACAGTAATTCTTTGGTTAGATATTGGGAAATTTGGGATCTCTTCCCAATGCTTTTGCATGTGTTTGTGTACAGTTTGCAGTGCGGGGGATCAAACCCAGGGTCTCAAAATTCTCGTCCACTGAGCTAATCCCCATGTCCGCCCTAGTTCTTCTAATAATCAGCTTTGGACCTTGGCTAATTCCTGTTTTAAGTGGGTCTTCTTGGTCTTCTGCTATTGGTTGGGTTTTCTTTCATTCAGCAATCATAATTTTCACCTTTAGCTATCTAAAATGTCATAATTGCTTATTCCTTATTTAGTCTTTTTTGCCCTTCACTGAGGAACTGCATGTTCAGATCTTTCATAGAAACAAAAATGAAGGAGCTGGAGTTTTGGCTCAGTGGTAGAACGCTTGCCTGGCATGTGTGAGGCACTGGGTTCAATTCTTAGCACTATATCTAAATAAATGAACAAAATAAAGGAATCTCTTTAAAAAAAAAAAAAAAAGAAACAGAAACATTTTCTCTAATTCCCTGGAGCCAAAGCCAGCTCTATCAATGTTTAAACTAAAAACAACAAAATACTAAGATCTGTTTTTAAGGCATCTGCATTATTATTTATTTCAAACCTGCACATTTTTTGTCCCTCTAGGGCATTTAGTTTACATACAAAGAAGTAAAAAACAAAAAATTTCATTACAGCTATTCTGCCTTTGATTCTTTGGGATTGGCTTATTTCATTTAGCTTGATATTCTCCAGTTCCATCCATATGCCAGCAAATGCCATAATTCCATTCTTCTTAATGGTTGAATAATATTCCATCACGTGTATGTACCACATTTTTTAAATTCATTCATCTGTTGAAGGTTGAGCCCTGGAATTTGAGATCAGCCTGGACAACATGGTACACCTCATCTTAGAAAGAACAAAGCAGAATTTTATTTTGGATCTTTAGAGTAAAATGGCCTATATCTAAAAGGGATTTTAAGGAAATTAAGAGATCCTGTGGCTACAATGTAATTAGTGTTTGGTATGAGGAACCCTGTTCAGATCGTACTCCTGTTTCTCAGTTAGAAGGACTTAGGGTGAAGCGTTTTATGCATTCCCATTGGATATTTCATTAATAATTATGTGGCTATTTATGTGTACCTGAAGGACTCATATAATAGCTATAAGGGTCCTTTCCATTGCAGAATGTGACTTTTCCATTTTGAAACCTTGATGGCTTTGCTGCGCCAAGGCCCTGGGGTTCCCCAGTATAGTCCATTAATCCTATTACCCACGGCTCTCAGCTACTTCTGTGTCAGGGAGTATCTCTCATCTAATGCTCCATGTTGGTCTTTGAGATGTTCTAAATCAGTGTGAACCATATGTTAGTAGGAAACTTGTAAGATCAGAACTGAAATTCATTCCTGACTGCTAATAGCTGACCTCCTTTATACTTTCATGAGTTCATGATCTTTTCTGAGATCATACGAGATCAGGTGTATTTAGGGTGGTATGGCCTAGACTCATGCTCTCTTAATGAACTCTTATCCACAGGATGAAGATGCTGGGATCAAAAGTAAAGTTCATCATATTGCCAAGGAGATCATGAGCTCAGAGAAAGTGTAGGTATCTAGTTTACTATTCAGAGGACTGTTGTTTTCTTCATTGGCTCATTTAAAACATTTTTTCATTGCTGTTTTTGTTTTGTTTTGTTTTGTTTTGCAGATTTGTGGATGTGTTAAAACTTCTGCATATTGTAAGTATCTGCTAGTTTTTTCAACTCTAAGACTTTCCCCTTTTGCACCTTTCCTACCCCAAAAAGTTTTCAACATAACTAACTTAAATGAATTCAATGCATACATTTTCTAATACCTGGTTATGTCTTTAAATTCACACACATATATGTAAAAGTAGGCATTTTCTAAAACATATGTATCTTGTGTATTTGTAGATAAATGCAGATGATTTCTAAAAAATAAAGCCTTTATTTTCGTATCTCCAAAGTCTTCAATCTTTCTATCTTATAAAGAAGCTTCTTTTGTTTCATCCTTCTTTCTTTCCTTCCTTCCTACTTTCTTTCCTATTTTCCTTTTGTGGTGCTGGAGATCAAACCCAGGGCCTCATACATGATAAGCACTCTACTGTAGCACTGAGCTGCATCCCCAGCCTTCATAATAAAATTGAGTTTTCAAAGTGATAATATATCTCCTTGGACATTTGCAGAAGTCACCTGCTGTTAGTAGAATTTTGCATTAGCAGTGTAGAAAGAATGTCCTCTTTGTTGTTCAAAACTGTTTTTCTCTTAGCTGAATAGCTTGTAAGAACAGACACTTGGAATAACATTTTTACAGCTAACTTTTTAAAGTTCTATTTTCAATTTTTTACTTGTCAACTCTTAACAACAGACCTGTTGGGAAACAATTATATGCTTCTGACCACATATTCCTTTTTCTCATGCATTCCTTTGTACTTGCAAGTTTTTACAAGTTTCACTATGCATTTGCAGTTAAAGTGCTTTTAGTGTTACTTTATTCCAATTATGTTTCAGTAAAATATTAAGACTTAACAATAAGAAAGGGCTAAAGTAGAAGAAACAATGAAACAGAATTTGAAGTGGAGTTTTACTTAATGTGATGTAATTATTATCATCATAAATTAAACTTAATAGCTGAGAAAAGAAGTTTCACAAAATATATACCCATTATGTCCCTGCAGTGAGTATAATTGTTTTCATTTTTCTTTTTTTTTTTTTATTTATTTATTTTTATTTTTTTTTGTTCTCTGCGGACACAACATCTTTGTTTGTATGTGGTGCTGAGGATCGAACCCGGGCCGCATGCATGCCAGGCGAGCGCGCTACCGCTTGAGCCACATCCCCAGCTCCTTCATTTTTCTTTAATTCCCATGGTATTGGGAATTAAAACCTAGGTCTTGCACATGCTAGGCAAGTACTCTACTTCTGAACTGCATTCTCAGTCCTTTTTATTTTTAATTTTGAGATAGGGTCTTGCTAAGTTACATAGGCTGGCCTTGAACTTGCTGTATTCCTGCCTCAGCCTCATGAGAAGCTAGGATTACAGGCATATGCCAACACACCTGGCTTCATTTTTCCTCTTAACAAATACAGATGAACATGAAAAAGGGGTTGCATGATTGCTATTATCTAAATGATTCCCCTTCACTGTTTGCTTGGTCCATTGGAAACATACAGGCCTAATTCCTGAATGAAGAATCTCTGGCTTTGGGAACATTTTCTAAAAATTTCCTTCACATTGCTAATTCGTTTCAAGAAATAATTCCACATGAATAGTTTCTCCCATTAGCTGTTGACTATATTGGTAAGGTTGTTTTTTTTTTCTTTTTTGGCAATTTATTTTAAAAAAAATAATTAAACACAATATTTTATTGCCCAAACATATTGTTTGAGTTTCAAGTTAAATGTACATTTGCTGCTGTGCCCCAAATATTCCCACTGAAACTTAGACATCTGATGTAATGAAATAAAATAATATGATGTGGTTTTTTGTTTGGTTGGTTGGTTGGTTTGCTTGTTTGGGTTTTTGTTGTGTTGTTGTTTGTTATGTTATTTGCTTTGTGGTAATGGGGATTGAATCCAGGAGTGCTGTACCATTGCATTACATTCCCAGTCCTTTTTATTTTTATTTTTATTTTTTTTGGAGGGTGGTACCAAGGATTGAACTCAGGAGTACTCAACCACTGAGCCACATCCCCAGCCCAGTTTTGTATTGTTTTAAAAATATTTTTTAGTTGTTGATGGACGTTTATTTTGTTTATTTGTATGTGGTGCTGAGAATCGAACCCAGTGCCTCATGCAAGTGAGTTACCACTGAGCCACAACCCCAGTCCCCCCAGTTTTGTATTTTATTAGAGACAGGGTCTCACTGAGTTGTTTAGTGCCTTGCTGTTACTGAGGCTGGCTTTGAACTCACTATCTTCCTGTCTCAGCTTCCCGAGCCACTGAGGTTACTCTTTTTATTTTTTTATTTTGAGAATCACTAAATTGCTGAGGCTGACCTCCAACTTATGATCCTCCTGCCTCAGCTTCCCAAATTGCTGGAAAATCCATAGGTATGCATCACCAGATCCAAGTAAATAATATGAATAAAAAATAATTTGAAAGGGAACAATCATAGACTTGGGGGTCTTGTAGACAACAATGGTCTGGTTAAGTTATACTTAAGTAGTACTAGTAATAAGCCATCTTTGTGCCACTAATTTTTTTAAGTGGAGAGAATCATCCCAATGGAAATTTAAGAAACTTTCAATAAAATCCATGGAGTAGACAGGTGCAGTGGTGCATGCCTATAATTGCAGGTGCTCAAAAGGCTGAGGCAGGTGAATCTCAAGATCAAGGCAACTTAGCGATACCTTGTCTGAAAATAAAATAGTAAGGACTGGACATGTAGCTTAGTGGTACACAGCAATTGCTTATCATGTGCAAGGCCATGGGTTCAGTCCCTTGTATCACAAAACAAAACAAAACAAAATTTAAAAATAAAATCTTAGAGCTGGAGGCAAGGTCACCTGAACATTCTGATTCCTAATACTAAATAGTCTGTATCTTTTATTTGTTTTTAAGTGCATTATAAAATGAATAGAAGGCTTCCTCATTTCCCATGTTTGTCTCATCTTAAAATCTTCATCCTGTTCTACTAAATGCACCCTGTTTCGAGTCTTGGGAACCATTTAATTATCATTTACTGTTGAGTCATAATGACGTAGCTTTCTAACCTCACTCCTGAGCAGCTTTGTTCTTGTGAGGACGGCCCTTCACTGATGAAGTTTCATAGTCAAGAGCGCCTTTGTCTTGCTGCAGAGGCTCCTTTCCCATGTTGGTTTGGTATTTCCCTCTTTCTATGTGCCTCTTGTTTCAGAGCTTCCAAGGCCTTGTGGATCTTAAATGAGGTTCATGTGATCATTGAAACTGTCAAATCTTTTAATTCAATAAATGACCTCTATTGAAGGCCCTCTACATTGTATAACTATGTTACACAAATTATCTGTTTTAATCCTCATATCAAATGGGTGTTATTTCCAGTTTTTAAGTGAGGAGCATAAGCCAGCTGTCAAAAGAAAGCCTCTACTAAATGTGAAAGCCAGGCTTTGAAGTCTGATCTGTCTGACTTCTTGCCTTTTGTGATTGTGTAGAAATTGATTAAAAATTGTTTCTTGAAATTTCGACCATGCTATATAGGATGTGGTGTCTCCTGAGGCATTTTAGCTTGCTTTTAGATTTCTTTCAGTTGCCTAGGAAATGAGACAAATGCTACTCTTTCATCTTCTAAAGATGGTAATGAAGCTAGACCTTTGTTACTTGGGATACAGTATGATCTTTACTTACTAATCTTATTTAAAGGGGATTGGAAACTTGAGATGAAGGGTTAGTTTCAGTCAAGTTTTATACAGTTTTGCCTTGATGATTCTGCATGATATTAGCAGGTCTGTGCATAAGGCACAGAGGAATAATTTCATTGTGAAAATACTTTTCATTTTAAAAACAAAGTCAAAAATTGTCAAGATGGGGACTGCCCCTTTGTAGTTTTACTTCGTGTTTTCTCACTCATTACTGCATATTTATCATGACTCTTAGACCTCAGTAGCTGCTTTGCTCTTATGTAACATGAAGTGGTTCTTTATGATTTTTTACTTACAGAGCTTCCTGTTCGTATGTCCATGTGGTCTTTGTAATCCACTGCATCATGATAGTGGTTAAGTAATGCCTGGAGGTCAGGAATCCTACTGGGGTCAGCTGGTGATTAAGTCTCTCTTCTGTGGCTCTGGAGATATAAAGCCTGACCCCATGAACAAAGCCATCTGTTTTGTGCTTCATTGCCTCGGATATTCATACTTGATTTTATTTGCATTGATTTTTCCCTGGGTCTTCCCCAAGTGATGAGAGCTGTCAAGGCTAGTACGTTAATACCTTAAAGGAATTAAAGATCCATTTAAAGTTATTCTGGTTCTTATTTATATGTTTTTGGAAAATTATTAAGAATATTAAGATATGCTTAGGTCCATTTTTATCTCTATAAATTCCACTTGAACAAGCAATTTGGTTAGTGGAACCAAAAACTAAGATTGGTTAAATTCTGCAGAGACTATGGTGGATTTTATATTAGAAAGACTGAAGCAGAGTGAGTTAGTTGATACCAGTAATCTCTATAGCTTGCCTAACATTTTCACACCTTTCTTCCCCCCAGACCTTTATTTTCATTACCCACATTTCCTATAGTGGAAAAGTCAACTCTGAATCTAATTTTCAAACTGCTCATTCTGCCGTCTTGCATCCTAATGGATGTCTTCGAGGTGTTGGTGAATTTAGATTCTTCTAGTCCAAAATAGCTTTGCCTCTGGCTCTTAAGTGTCATCACACTTTCCCAAATTATCCTGGCTGTTAACATTTAGAAAAATAACCAGACATATGTTGTAATCATCCTTTTTATAAAAAAATAGGATGTTACCTCCTTCCAGTGGCACCAGTTTTGGCAATGGCTGAGGTTCATGACGAGCTGAGAAATTAAGGAGTCTGTGTGTAGTTCCTGTGTGATGAGTTACATCTGGCAGTGGGGCAGAGTGCACTACTTTCAGAGGATGGTGGCCCAAGAAGTGAGGGAGTGAGATTGGGGTCATTGCTGCTTTGTGTAATTATGGAGGTCATAAATTCCAAGTTGGAGGCCTTGGTATGTGAATTGTATTCGCCCAGAGGAAGGAATGCTCTTTTTTTTTTGGGGGGGGGTGGGTACTGGGGATCGAACCCAGGAATCACATATGCTAAGCATGTATGTACTCTACTACTGAACTACACCCCCAGCCACAGTGCTCTTTTCTGTTTTAAGAAAGGCACCAAGAAATCCACTGATATCCTCAGGAGAAAAAAATTATCCAATAAGACTTGTTAAAGCATGGTAAGGCCAGTTTCCTCCAGAATTATCACTGTAGTCATAGGGACCATTGCAGTGGGATTTTGTAGTGGCAGAGAAAGCATGGGCTTAACCCCTAACACAGCATGGAAAAGTGGGAGTTTGTAGCCAAGGAGCATAGTGAGAATCAGTGAATGGAAAATGACCGACAGGGAACCTCAGCATTAAGGGTGCTGCTCTATCTAACAAAGCCAGCTTAGCAGGATTCTTGCTGAAGATTGGCCAACGTGATCACATATCACCTGAGGGATGATGGCAGATGAGGAGCAGGGCCAGATACCATGGGCTGAAGATTTTTACTAAAGATGGATTTGACAGGGAAAGTACACAGGTGGACCTAAGAAAAGGTTCAGGAACCTGATTACTTTGGTCAAGCATGGAGTCTTTGTCAAGTGCTGCTTAGAATATGTAACTTTCTAGGCATTATGGATATATACTCTCAAAATTCCTATAGTCTTTATTAAATGTTGGTCTTTTGCTCTTTTAAGTATTAAATTTTCTATTTTATTCTGACATATTACTCATAATTAAAAAAAAAAAAAAAGACCTCATGGAGCCAGGCATGGTAGCACATACCTATAATCCATTTACTCAGGAGGCTGAGTCAGAGGATCTCAGGTTCAAGGCCAGCCTCAGCAATTTAGTGAGGCCCTAAGCAACTTAGTGTGACCTTGTCTCTAAATAAACAAACAGAAAGGGCAGGAGATGACCTTCAGTGGTTAAGCATCCCTCTGTTAAATCCCCAGTTCCAAACGAAAACAACAACAAAAACCCACAATGGTACATCAGTTCTTTCTGAGATGCCTACAAACATCTAGGAATGCTAGGGAAAGCAGAGTTTTGCATGGTTTGTGTCAAGGGCCTCCATTCAGAGGTGGCCATCTCACTGGTCAGCCAACTTTGGATATGGCCGGTCTCTGTTAAATGTGTCTTAAATAAACAAGTTTCCTTTTTGGCAGAGGTGACAGACATGGAATGCAGAGTCGGGCAGAAGCTGTGTCAAACTGAGTCCTTAAGTTACTTAGCAGCTAACATCTACTGTCCTTGTCAAGGCTGAGGAAATACTTTCCAACTGGAAAACAAAAGCTATCATGCTGCCAAGTGACAAACATAGACATCCCTTCTTCTACCAGAAGAAAGGGCAGTGTTCACTGCTTTGCTGAGTAAGGAGCTCTTGTGTCTAAATTATACCAATTGCTAACCTGGTTTAAAAAAAAAAAAAAAAAAGCAACACTGAAGAAGATGTCTGGGTTTTTAATATATTCACAACTTGGGCAGTTATTTGTCATTGTATTCTACGGGTCTGCCTGAGAGCAGACAATCTGATGACTCTCGAAAGTGTTAAGTAGCTCTATTTTCTCCTAGTAATTGGGAGTGATGATTGAAACAAGCTGTTGGGAGGTGGAATTTGGCCAATAGCCACTGGGTTCCTGGAGATGTTTTGTGTGGTTTTTCTGGATTGGAGCTGATGCAAGTTATAAATTCTTGTTTTAAATTATACAAGTTAGTTCTTTTAATTTGGTTAGTTCTTTTGGTTTATAGTTGCTTCCTTTGGGCCAGTGTGACAGTAAAACCAATAAAGATGATCTCAGGTATTGAGTCCTAAGTGAGGGAGGTTTAGCACTTGTTAAATATAGGTTTGACTTATCTAGACTAGCCATACTTAGGGGAGGGGACATGTCTCAGTGGTCAGCACTTGACTGGCATGTGCAAGGTCCTGGGTTCAGTCCCCAGTGTTGCAAAAAAATAAAAATTAAAAAAAAATAAGAAAAAAATTACCATACTTTAGAAATTTCTTTGTGTACTTTTAGATCATGAGGTTTTGTTTGTTTTGTTTTAGCTTTATCCAGAAGAAATACGGCTAACATATGTATGGGTTGGGGGCATGCGGCTAACATATGTATGGGTTGGGGGCATGAGGGGATCAGGAGAGGAAATGGTATCTTTTGTTTTGTTCATTTGATTTGTCCAGTGAATCCCTAAAGGAAAGCAGTTGGAAATAAAGGTAAAAGAAAATAAAGCATGATGAGAATCATTTCACCCTACTTTAGCTTTAAGATTTTAATGAAAATAATTTTTTCTATTGTTTATTATTATTATTATTATTATTATTATTATTATTAGGCACTGGGGATTTAACCCAGGGGCAATTTACTACTGAGCCACATCCCCAGTTCTTTTTATTTTTTATTTTGAGACAGGGTCTTGCTAAATTGCTTAGGCCCTTGCTAAGTTGCTGAGACTGGCCTCGGACTTGTGATCCTCCTGCCTCAGCCTTCCAAATCACTGGGATTACAGCTGTGTACCACCATACCCAGCTGAAAACTACTGTTTCTAAAAAGGAACAAATGTTTTGAATCCTCTGGACCTCCGTTCAGATTCCGCTGTTGTTTTGCTTGCATCTCAGGCCCATCCTCAGGGAACAAGGAAATCTAGGCAAATAGTTATCTACTACCCCACCCTTTCCAAGATCTGGAGTGATAGGGCGTGATGGGGTTGACATATTAAAACACAGTACAGATGGTTTATGGGGCACAGAAAATGAAAAAATATGTGAAGAGAAATTTTTTTATTTGTGAAAAGTCCAAATCCTAGTAATATATTGAAAGGTTGGCTAAAGGGAGGGGAGAAATTAAGATCTAAAGTTAAAATGTTTTGTTGATGCAGGGTACATGATATGCATGGCAAAAGATTTTGTGTAGTATCTAATTGAAGTCTCATAACCATTATATCCCTTCAACAGATGAGAAAAATGAGGCTGCACCTAGAATGCTTTGGTTGTTGGAAAATGATCACTGAAAATGAAAAGAGGGACTTTTAAATCCAGAATAAAATTAGTTTGGTGTGGTGGTGCACACCTGTAATCCTGGCAGCTCAGGAGGCTGAGACAGGAGAATTTCAAGTTCAAAGCCATCCTCAGCAACTTAGTGAGACCTGTCTAAAAAGAAAAAATATATAAAGGGCTGGGGATGTGGCTCAGTGGTTAAGTGCCCCTGGGTTCAATCCCTGGTACCAAGAGGAAAAAAAAAAAAAAAAGAAAGGAAGGAAGAAAAAGAATAAAATTAGTTAATGTTAGAAATACCAGAGTACCACAAGGAATTAAACGTGCTGGGAAGTAGGCAAAGCAAACTTTACTTCTATAAAAGGGTGTGCTACGGAGCAAAGTCTGGCGAGCAAGCACACTTGGGAGAGAAGCCCCCTTGTTTTTATCCTTAAGGCAGCACTGCCACCTCGCCCTGATAGGAGGAGCCAGGAGTTGTGATTCACACAATTGGCTAATTTTAAAAAAATACTTATTTTTTAGTTGTAGTTGGACACAATACCTTTATTTTATTTATTTTTATGTGTTGCTGAGGATCAAATCCAGGGCCTCACACTTGCTAGGCGAGTATTCTACTTCTGAGCCACAACCCCACCCCCACAATTGTCTATTTTTAGAATTGGGGTGGGCAAAGGGAAGGGCTACATCCCAATTAAAGCTACATACAATATTCTGAAAACAGACCACATGGACTTCATATTTCTGACAGTTAAGATCTCCTAAGGACTTTTTTAAATGGTTGTGTTTATATTATGATTTTGGAGTATTTTTAAAATCTAGAATTGCAATATAATTTCTAGACACCTTCCTGACGAAACTAAAAGGTTTAAGAGAAACATCATAGTCTGTTTTAAAATCAAATATCTGCCCTAGCCTTGTAATTTCTTAAAAATTTCCTGTCTGCTGAGTGGGATAGCAAGAATTGAGTTCTTTTGATTTGTTATTCTGTGTGGGAAATAGAACTTTGCAGTTTATATCATTTTAGGGAAGAGGGTGATGGGGGGAATTCTTTTTATAAAGTTTTTTATATATATATAATATTCTTTTTCCTCCTCTGAACTATAATAGGATTTCCGGGATGCTGTAGCCCATGCTTCCAGGCAACTTGGGAAGCCAGTGATTGAGGACCGGATCCTAAATCAGATCTTGTACTACTTGCCTCAGCTCTATGAGCTCAACCGGGATCTCCTGAAAGAACTGGAGGAAAGAATGTTGAATTGGTAAAAATAATATACTGAGTTTTGGGCTCTCCCAAATTTTCCAATTTTAAGTGAAGCCATAACCCCATCTGTGACAGGAAGGTGTTGTTCTTACCTTGTTTTAATAAACTGAATTTTCTTGACAATTACTTGTAGATTGACAATTTGGAGTGGCCAGAATTCATAACTTCGCCCATTGAGTTCAACACATACCACTTAAACAATTCTTCAGTAATGCTTGCTCAGACAAGAAGGGCCCACACTCGGTAGACTTAACTCCCCCACCACCACACCCCCCCATGGACTTAACTATCTATAAGTGACCTTTGAGATGAAGATTTTTCTTTCTTTTTCTTTTTTCCTTTTTGGTGCTGAGCATGGAACCCAGGGCCTCATGCATGCATGTGTTCTAACACTTAGCTATATGCCTACATCAAGATTTTCATGCAAGAAAAGTTTTTAAATGTTTTATATATCTTCCAGGGTTTTAGGTCAGGAAACTAACTGCATTTAAAAAAAATGTTATTCTTAAGTTTTAGGTGGACACAATATCTTTATTTTACATTTATATGGTGCTGAGGATCAAACCCAGTGCCTCGTGCATGCTACCACTGAGCCACAACCCCAGCCCCATGCATTTTGAAAGTGATCATTCACTGTTTTTGTTTGTTTGTTTTCTTTGCCAAAGACAAAATTACAGATGTATGACATTATAAAAACTATAGATTTCAGAATAGGAAGAAAATACTAAGAGGTAGTATTGGATTGAGGAAAAGAAGCAGAAACTTTAGTGACATTATGGAAATTTGTAGAAAGATTGGTCTAGGAGGATTGAACATATTATTGAAGACCATTGGGGAATACAAAATGGTAAGAGTCACAAAATAATGGGCTGGGGATGTAGCTCAGTGGCAGAGCACTTGTGTATCTTGCAGGAGGCCCTTGGTTCTATCCCCAATACCACACACAAAAAAAGAATAGCATCACTTAGTTTCTTGATAAAGTTTCCCAATCCAGAAAAATACCTTTGCCTATATTAGAAATGTTGTGCCTCTACATGTTGGGAACCATGTTAGATAAGCAGTTGATACTTATTTATAGCATGAGTATAAAATAACACACAATTAAGGACTGAGGGATGACTAAAAGTAGTTTTTAAAAGTCATAACAGAAATAAAGTATAATTAAAAAAACATTCTTATACATGTTTTATAAAAAAATATCTTAAAAATATGAATTGTCTTTAAAAGATATGCTTATTTCCACAAGTGTTTGGGGATTTAAATATATTTTTGCTTCTTTTTGTTTATTTTTTGCTTTTACTAAAAGTTACCTCAAAGTTAGATCCATAGATGTTCTATATGAAAATATTAAGCATTCCTAAAAACAAGGATAATGAAAACTACAAATATGGAAAAAGCTTCCCTTATGCTAATATAAAATTCTTCAAATCCTTGGTTAAGATATTTTCTACTGGGGCTGGGGTTGTGGCTCAGTGGTAGAGAGCTTGCCTAACAGGTGCAAGGCACTGGGTTCGATTTTTAGCACCACATATAAATAAATGAATAAAATAAAGATTTATCAACATCTTTTAAAAAAGATATTTTCTAATAAAATATTTTTCTTCTAAGAAGTCTTTGAATTGACATATTTTGTGGGGCTTGGGATGTAGCTCAGTGGTAGAACATGTTCAAGTTTCAGTCCCCAGTACTTGTTTGGGAGCATTTTCTTTATTTTTCTAAGTTTCTGCATAACATTTTTCCATTGACATTTTTTTGTGTGTGGGGGGGGGGTACTGGGAATTTAACCCAGAGGCAATTTACCACTGAGCCACACACCCCCACCCCACCCCAGCCCTTACATTTTAAATTTTGAAACAGGATCTCACTAAGTTGCTTAGGGCCAGTTGTTGAGGCTGGCTTTGAACTTTTGATCCTCCTGCCTCAGACTCCCAAGTCACTGGGATTACAGGTGTGTGCCACTGCACCCAACTTTCCCATTGACTTTATTTTTTTTTTAATATATTTTTTTGGTTGTCAATGGACCTTTATTTATTTATTATTTATATGTGGTGCTAAGAATCGAACCCATGCCTCACACATGCTAAGCAAGTGCTCTACCACTGTGCTATGATCTCAGCCCCCTCATTGACTCTTTTTTTTTTTAAGAGAGAGAGAGAGAATTTTTAATATTTATTTTTTAGTTATTGGCGGACACAACATCTTTGTTTGTATGTGGTGCTGAGGATCGAACCTGGGCCGCAAGCATGCCAGGCTAGCGCGCTACTGCTTGAGCCACATCCCCAGCCCCCCCATTGACTCTTAATAACAGTTAATGAAATATTTGATTTTACATTCAACAAGAGTTTATATATATTGTTTTCTAGTCTGTGCTTTTAGTATGCAGAGCATATCATAGTTCACAAAATAGACAGGATTGGGCTAGGCATGTAGCTTAGAGGTAGAGCACTTGTCCTGGGTTCCATCCCTAGCACCGGAAAAAAACAAAACATCAAGGCTCTTGCTTCCAGACAATTTAGAGGGGAAGGACCAGAAAATAGACAAGGCAAATATCAGAAGCAGTTCCTGATCTACAGAGATGAATACAATGCTGGAGTAGTGTATGAGGATTGGGTGGCCAAGAAAGGCCCTCTGAGAAGGAGGAGTGTGTAAACTGACGTCAGAGTGTAAAGGAGGAGCCAGCCATGTTCCCTATGTCCAGGCCTGGGCATCCACAGTGAAAGTCTGAAGTGGGAATGAACTCTGGTACATTGAGAGAGTGTTAAGAAGGCCATTGTGTTAGAGAGTAGTAGGAGAGGGGAGAGAAGGGTGGCCTGGGTCAAAAGGTGGGCAGCAGCAGTCCCTGGAGGGCTTCACACCCCAAGGTAAGGAGTTTATTTTTAGGTATCAGGGTACACTCAGTAGTAGAGCACTTACCTAGCGTGTCCCAAATCCCTAGCACTGCAAAGGGGAAAACTAAATTAATTAATTAATTAAATAAATAAAAAGGAGTTTGTTATCCTAAGTGTGATAGAGGACCACTCAAGGGCACAAGATATGTACATTTCTTAGACTCTCAGGTTGCACTCAAGAATGGGCTATAGGGGACAAGGATGGAAGTAGGGAGACCAGTCAGCTGGCAGAGTTAAGGCAAGATGTGATGGCAGAAGGGGAACTTGAGTAAGTTGGGGATAAGAGAGGGAGATAGCCAGTGGCTTCCATGCACAGGTCTGCTTCTGACTGGATGTGTTTTGGATACACTAACAACTCTCCTTTTATATTTTTGTTTCTCTCTCCTCTATCCATAGGACCGAACAACAAAGAATTTCTGATATCTTTGTAAAGAAGGGACCATATCTAAAAATGTATTCTACATATATCAAAGAATTTGATAAGAATATAGCTTTGCTGGATGAGCAATGCAAGAAAAACCCAGGCTTTGCTGCTGTTGTTAGAGAATTTGAGGTATTTGTACCATCTAGTGTTGAACATTTCCTTTTCCTTTTTTTTTTTTTTAGAGCTTTAATAATAATTTAAGGTCATTGAAAATGAAGCTTGCAACCAAAAATGTGTTAAAACAGAATACCTTCTAAATCAAAGAAGGAATTAGTCAAATCAAATAGTGAAAACTCAGTGTACAGGATTTAATTCTGAAAATCTGTTATTGCCCTTTGAACTATTTTGCCTTGGAAAACAGTATTTTGATAGGACTTTTATAAAATTTTGGTAAAATACAAAACATAAATTTACCATCTTAGCTTCTTTTTTTTTTTTAATAGCAGGGATTGAACCCAGGGGTGCTCCACCCTGAGCTACATCCCTAGCCCTTTTTAAAAATGTTTTATTTTGAGACAGATTTTCCCTGAATTATGATCCTCCTGCCTCAGCCTCTGGAGTTGCTAGGATCACAGGTGTGCACCACCACACTGCCGTTTTTTACGTTTAAGCGTGCAGTTTGGGAGGGTTATGGACATCATTTTGCAACCATACCTCTAGAATGCTTTCTATCTTATAGCACTGAGACCCTGTACCCATTAAACATTGACTCTTACCTTTCTCTCCTCCAGCCCTCACACACCCTCTGCTTTCTGTCTCAATGAATCTGAGTTCTCTAGGAAGCATTTTTTATTTTTAACTTTTTTATTTGCCCAACAACCTATACCTGTGAGAGGGAAATAGAATTTACATTTGCCTTTAGATAAATAAATAGCAGTTTCAATGTCAAAGTTAAGAAAAATTAAGCATCTGCCTATTGCATATGTCATCTAAAACTTCTTGTTTTGATTCAAAGCTCTAAGGGATAAAATGACACTTAGTTTTTAAAGTAAGGTAAGTCTACTCTACTGATTGGATTACTATATTTTGTATTTATTTATTTGTTTCAAAACTAAAAGAGTAAGTGAATTCCAGCTATACTTCAAAAATATAACAACATTACTTATTTCTCACGTGTGCAATAGACAAATAATTTGACTTAAAATCACTTGCAGCCCATTTTTCTTCTTTTCCTCTCCTGTGGTGTCTTTATGCTACCAAAAAAAAAGAAAAAGTATAAGCTGGGTGCTGTAGCACATGTCTGTTATCCCAGCCACTCTGGAGGCTGAGGCTGGAGGATTGCAAGTTTGAGGCTATCCTTGGCAATTCAGCAAGATCCTGACTCAAAATACAAAATTTAAAAAGGCACGGGTTAACTCAGTGGTAGTGTGCCCCTGTACAAATAAAATGAATGCAGAATTGTTTTTACTTGGCCACTTTGATACCACCTCCAAGTAAACTCTTGGATTGGAGAATGGGTGAGCTTCAGTATGTCTGTTATACATACTGAGGAAAAGAGCTTTGAAAGCAGAATTAGATGCTCTTAAGGTCAATTCAGAATGTGGTCCCAGGTTTGGGATGTGGCTTAGTGGTAGAGTATATACTTAGTATGTTTAAGGCCCTATGTTTGATCCCCAGCACCACCAAAGTTCCTATATGTACTTTTTTTTTTTTTTTTTGTAGTGGGGATTGAGTAGCGGGGATTACCTCCGAGTCACATCCCCAGCCCTTTTTAAATTTTTTTCTTTTGAAATCAGAGTCTCACTCTGTTAGTTGCTTAGGACCTTGTAAATTTGCTGAGGCTGGCCTTGAACCTGTGATTCTCCTGCATCAGCCTCCCAAATCACTGGGATTACAGACAAGTATACCACACCTGGATCCTACATATACTTTTATTTGGCAACTGATTTTTATAGGGTCATTCATCTGAAAAAGGATTTTGTGTTTTATTTAGAGACTAGAGCCTTTCTTTTTGCTGAGGCTGTTTTTTTTTTTTTCTTTTTTTTTTTTTGGTGGTGGTGGTGGGGATGGAACTTAGGGCTTTGTGCACGTGAGGCAAGCACCCTACCAACTGAGCTATATGCCCAGCTGAAAAAGGTTTTTGTATCCTCAGCCTTGTAAGAGAAAGCATGCTTACCAAGTCTGCTCTTTGGGTTATCTTTAATTTCTATGCGTCTCCCTACCACCACTCTGTTGTTGTTTTGAGCATATTGACCCCAAAGCTCTGATTATCATGAGTCTAATTCCCAGAGGTTTTATTTCTGCCACCTTATTTGGGGGGCTGAACATTTCCTTCTTGGTCCTTTGGGGTTTGTAATTAGAACTACATTGGCAAATTTCCCTCTGTGTGGGAACACCTGAGTAGGGAATGCAGACTGTGGCCATCATGTTCTGTGAAAGAGCCAAGAATAAGTGTTCCCTGGGAGCAGGCGTTTCAGAGATCTCCTTCAGGAGAGGTGGGCCTTCGTGGTGAGTCTGGCTGTGGCTTCCCTTGCAGCATGGTAGCTGTGAACAGTGTGAATAGCTGTCCCTCACCATGAAAGGGAGCATCTCTGAGTCCCCTTCCCAGTTGCTGGCTGTTTCAAGTTTGGCTTCCTGAGCTCTTGAACCTGCGTCTCTTGCTTCTTGGACAACATGGTGTTTACTCTGGATGTCTCTTCCTTTCAGATGAGCCCGCGTTGTGCTAATCTGGCCCTCAAGCACTACCTGCTCAAGCCAGTTCAGAGGATCCCTCAGTATAGGCTGCTGCTGACAGGTGGGCTTCTCCGTGCTTCACCAGCCACCCAACCCTATTTCCCTGACGAAGCTCTGCCTTTCCTCAGAATATCTTTTTCTATGATTTCCAGTAGCCACTCTGCTTAATGCATGAATTTATGGTATGTTTATATATTTCACGTATACATTCCCCTGAAATGACCTCCTTTTAGATCTTTGTTTTTTCCTGAGCACTCTTACCTCTGGGCATTCATACATGTAACTCCTTTTGCTGTGATCATCTTTCACCATCCCAACCCCACAACAACCTTGAATCATTCATGATTAATATTATTAATCCCCAAAAGATACCTAAGAAGGGCAATTTATAGGAGGAAAAGTTCATTTTTGTCAACTTCAGAGGTTCAGTCCATGGTGGGCCAGCTCCATTACTCTGAGCCCACGGTAAGGCAGACCATCATGGCAGAAGGGTGTGTTGGAGGGAAGCTACTCTGTTCAAGAAGCAGAGAGAGAAAGGGGAAGGGGGAAGATGACCCCCTCAGGGCATGCACCCAGTGACCCACCTCCTCTAGCCATGCCCCATCTGCCTCAGTTACCACCCGGTCAGTCCATTCAAACTAGGATGGACTGATTAGGTTATGGCTTTCATATCTGATCGTTTTACTTTTGAATATTCCTGCATTAACATATTCCTGCAGGAGCTTTTGGGGGGGTCACCTCATATCCAAACCATAACAAGGCTTTTAGAGATCAAGTGGTTTGGCTCCACAAAAAAAGCTAATAGACTAGATAGGGCAAAGGGGAGGGATGGGGAGGGAGGGGACAAGGGGGTAAAAAAAAATGGTGGAATGAGATGGACATCATTACCCTAAGTACATATATGAAGAGACAAATGGTGTGACTATACTTTGTATATAAGCAGAAATATGGAAAATTGCACTCTATATATGTAATATGAATTTTAATGCATTCTGCTCTCATATATAACAAATTAGAATAAAAATTTTTAAAAAAACTAATGGACATAGTCTCCATACCAAACACAATATACAATACATATTACTAGGTGCCCTGGAATATTTGCTGAAATGTATTGCATGTACAGTGGCTTAATATACATATACATGTGCATTGAGCATTGTTTCAAAGTGGACAAGAACATTGAAATGCCACCTTAACTTTCTAGTTAATTTTTGTAATTTTATGTAAACAGATTTTTGAGGTACTTGGCTCCAGTTAGTGTCTTTAGGAAATGATGTGCATGTTTTTCTCCTTAATCACTTTATCTTAAAAAGAGCTATAGAGGAGGTAGTACGTGAATCCTGGAAAACCAGGATATCCCCATTTCCCTTTACACAAAGGTTTTAGGCCTTCCAAGCTTGCTAGTGACAGATAGACTGCAGATGAGAAAGGCAAGCCTTTTAGCCCCAGGACCTGCTACCCAAGGCATGTCAAATATTTAATTTTAATTTCTAACTGTGAATTGGTCACTAGATTTCTCTCTGGAATGACATAAAGCAAACCAAATAATTGAAGGATATCCTGGCCATCTGTACTTTCTTTCATTTTTGGCAAAGATTTTGAATACACAGGGCAAAAGGAAGTACTGACACACATGTTGTGTTTTTGCTAGATAAATCCAATGCCCTGTCATAAACTAGCTATTGAATAGCACAGGCTATTTCCACAGCTGTCGAATGAGTACTGTTTTTAGTGGCAAAAGACAACTGTGGTTTCAAATGTGAGAAAGAAGCATCATGATTTTGAAAATATAATGAGAAAAACAAATTTTCCCCACTCTATGGTTGATCTGAATAGTAAAAAAGCTACCTGTGGTTAATTTAGGTTGCATGCTGAGTTTATTTTTGTGAAATGGTGAAATGGTAGAAGCCAGTTTTAAGAATTTTTTTTAAGAAAACAAATTTCATTTGTTTTATAATACCTACATCATGTGAACTTAGAGTTATTTTTAGTTTTGATTTGCCTCTGCTTAATCTTAAACCAGTTTCCCCTGTTTTTTAAAGTGGAAAATCTTACCCATTATTCAAGTGATGCATAATACCTTATATATAGCAAGCCCTCAGTAACGGCAGATTGGTTGAGGGGCAAAGATGATGAATGGCTTGTTTGAGGTCACAAAGTTAGAACTAAAAAAAAATAAGCTGAATTATTTTTCCAGTGTCTTTTCTTTCCATGAATTCAAACTGTTCCCTTCCTTCAAGCCTGAGCTGAAGTCCTCCATTATCTTTGAAGCCATCTCCAATTTCCCCCATTTCTATGACCCTTTAGTATCAGTACCATGTCACTTAGCAGATATTCATGTGATACTTTGTAAATTTGCTAATATTTATGCCACTTGAAATAATGTCTTCCTTAATTTGCTTATAAACTCTTGAGGTCAGGGACTACATCTTTTATCTGTAATATAGTGACACCCACGCCCCTTCTCCTAAAAAAATTAGATCAGTGTTAGATTCCAGAAAGCTATCCGGGAAATTTTAAATTTATTTATTTATTTTAATTTGTTATACATGACAGCAGAATACATTTCAATTCATAGAACATATATAGAACTCAATTTTTCATGTCTCTGTACACAAAGTAGAGTCACACCATTCGTGTCTTCATACATGTTCCTAGGGTAATGATGTCCATCTCATTCTACCCTCTTTCCTACCCCCATGGCCATCCTCTCTTCTCCTCCCTCCTCTTTGCCCTATCTAAAGTTCCTCCATTCCTCCCATGTTCTCCCATCCCCCACCCCCATTATGGATCAGCATCCACATATCAGAGAAAATATTTGGTCTTGGGTTTTTTTGGATTGGCTAACTTCACTTAGCATGATATTCTCCAACTCCATCCATTTCCCTGCAAATATCATGATTTTTTTCTCTTTTAATGCTGAGTAATATTCCATTGTATGTATATACCACAGTTTCTTTGCCCATTCATCTATAAAAGGGCATCTAGGTTGGTTCCATAATTTAGCTATTGTAAATTGTGCTGCTGTAAACATTGATGTGGCTGCATCACTGTAGTATGCTGTTTTTAAGTCCTTTGGGTATAAACCAAGGAGGGGGATAGCTGGGTCAAATGGTAGTGCAATTCCAAATTTTCCAAGGAATCTCCATACTGTCTTCTAGATTGGCTGCACAAATTTGCAGTCCCACCAGCAATGTATGAGTGTGCCTTTTCCCCCACATCCTCGCCAAGACTTATTGTTGTTTGTATTCTTAATGGCTTCCATTCTGACTAGAGTGAGATGAAATCTTAATGTAGTTTTGATTTGCATTTCTCTAATTGGTAAAGATGTTGGACATTTTTTCATGTATTTGTTGATTGATTGTTTATCATCTTGTGAGAAGTGTCTGTTCAGTTCCTTGGCCCATTTATTGATTGTTATGATCTGATTGTACCCTATTTTGTAAGGTGTTTTTCTACTGCTACTGCCAACATGACCCTGTCTATACACTTATGTTTAGACTTTAAGTCTTAAGTTTGCATCTCTTTAAGTATGTTAATTAAATGGGTCCCCAATGGATAAACAACTCAATTGATTTAGTCCTGCAAAATAACCTTGTTAAAATAAGTACTTTGATTTATGTTTCGGAATTTAAAGGTATTCCAGATGCATAAGATGTATAGGAGCAGAAAGGAAGAATGAGAATTTATTTGAGGCAACTCCTTGTAGTAATGTTAATTTATCACATATTTTAGGCAGAATGGGGGATGGTTCCTGTGCCTGCCTTGGAGTGTAGAGATTTGTACCCAGTTTGCTTTCTTTGGAGGGGAAGATTGAGAAATGCATAGATAAAGGACTGATAAAGTAGGATTTCTTTTGGAATTCTTTAGAGAAAGATTAAGTGGAAATTCCCTGCTAACAGCAGTCCTCACTCTTGTGCAAATAACCATCCTTTTGTTTTTTTTTTCCTGGACAATTTTAGGTTCTTTAGGGTATTCTACTGAGCCTATCTCTTCCTTTATTGTAGTAAAAATCTTCCAACTAAATTATCAGTAGGGGGGCATTTGCCATGCATTCACAAGCTCAGTCCTCCAAACAGCAAAAGTTGAATGAATGAATAAAATGAATTCTTGGTAGAATTTTTTTTTTTTTAATCAACTCCAAGTAGGATCTAGCACATCTGGAGAGGTGACTTGTCCTGCAAAGTTCACCTAAATAGTATTAATTAAGGCACATATGGGATCTAGGAGAATATGTACAGTTATATAATGAAATATTTAAGGAAAAATAAAGTGAGTGATTTACTTAATTTAAGCCTAAAAGCTTGTAAATTTTCTTTCATACTGGTTACTCTGTGCCAGGGCATTGGGCTAGATTAAGTCTGTTTGGGGTTCAGCTCCTGTTTTAGGTTGTGAAGAATGGAGATCAAGAAGCAGCAATCAGGAGGGAAGCAAACATTGTCTAGGAGCCACATTAATTTACTTTTGATGCTTGTTTCCTACCCTCATGTGTCTGCAGGGTAGGAATTGTCTTTATTGTCCCCCATTATGTCTGGCACAGATCACGACACATGTTGGGGACTCAGTCAATTGAAAGCCTCAGGGAAGGGACTGGGGGCCATAGCTCAGTGGTAGAGCACCTGCCTCGCATGTGTGAGGCAATGGGTTTGATCCTCAGCACCATATAAAAATAAATAAAGATATTGTGTCCGACTACAACTAAAAAAAATATTTAAAAAAAAAAAGCCTCAGGGAAGTGAAAAATTGCTCCTTCTTATGAGGTTCACAACCCTCATGCAGTAGCACCAATGAATGTTTGCTGGCTGGCTGGATCACGAAGAAACACTGAAGAGTCAAAGCATTCTTCATGTCTCCCAGGCACGAGATTGTGGAAAGGACTGAAATCCTTCCCTCTCACCTCTTCTTTCCAGTAGGATCTACCAACGAGTTTCCTTGCTCCTCTGATCCCTGTTCTTTCCATTTCCTTGTGATGATCCAGATCAGCCTTTCTCAACACAGCACTTGCAGCAATCCCTTCCATACTGGTCTGGCCACATCTTATCACACCCCGTGTCACTTAGCATATTATTGCTTAAGGCCTTTGCCTAGGACACACTTTCATTCTGTTAACTATAAAAGTTGAAAATGTCCTTATCTGTAGTAGTTTATAACCCAGAATTCCAAACCTTTTTTTTTTTTTCCTTTGCTCTAACTGCTGAAGGTTTCTCACAATCTCCTGAAACATGTCCTTCAAGGCCACATTCTCTCATTCACCACTCACTCAGCAGATATGAATATGAGCCACCCTGAGCTGGACACTGGCAGACAGTTCAGCAGTGGCTCCTGCCCCAGTGGGGCTTATAGCCTCCTCTCTGAGGCTTCACCCAACTGCTTAGGCTCCCACTGAGCTCTTCTTCCCCTCAATCCTAAAAATCCTTGTTCTCCCCATTTGTTATGTGACTGCATCTTTCAATGATTTAATTATTCTACAAATTTGTGTTAGGTCTTCTCAACTAGATTGTAAAGCCATTTAAGTCAGAGGCAAAATAAGTGCAAATAGCAGTCACACAACTATTTGCTCATTTTGAGTGAGAATGTTCTGGTCATTTATTATTTTTGCAAGGGTCACTTTTTTTTTTTGCTTTGAATGAATATTTTATGCTATGCAAATATACAGGTTATATAAAAAAGCAAAATCCCTTTTCATCTTCTGCCATCCAGAGATGACTATCATAGATTCTTTTAGTTTTTTTCCCTCTACCTGTGTTATATGTTGTATAATGTTTTTTTTCAATAAAGAGCCTTTCACTTGTGGAAAGTTACTACATTGGTGCTGAAACAAGTTGAATCAGTGAGGATCATAGAAGGGAAAATATAATGAAAAATATAATTTAAAAATTCCTCTGAAAAATCTTTTCCACTTGTATATTTAGAGGGGAGAAACAATCCTTTGAACTTTGATTCAATGTGGATCAGGTAGTTTCTTTGATCTTGTTCAAAATATTTATATTAAATAAAGTTGCTTTAACAATATATCATATTACTTTTTCCTGTAGTGTTTTCCTTTTGTCTAGGATGGTATTAATTCCCTTAGGTTTTAGGAATCCAGGATTTCCCATGTCGGTAGAACCTGGGTTATTAAACACATCTGTTCCAGTATTCTGGTGCTATAAACTTAGCTGTGAACAGGCTTATAATCAGATTCAAGCACTCAAACTAGTGGATTACTCTTAAAACACACACACACACACACACACACACTAAAAAACAAAACTTCTGTTAAGTAAGTATTTGTTTTAAAAATCCAGGGCTAATATAAGTCACTTTCTCTAGGGGCAGAACTTGATAGAAAGTGAGGCTGTCCTGGACTACAGCCAAGGAATTTAGTTTCTGATGAGCCCAAAGGCCCTGAAATAAGGCAGTTCTGTCCATGTGAAATAGGAGGATGATACCATTCAGAACTGCTGCTGTGAATTAGCTCAGCTCTTGCTCTGCTGCAAGTCATTTTGAGTTGTGGTTTTGAACAATGTGTTTTGAGAAAGATGTTACTAAATAATTTATATCTGTGAAGTATTTTAATACTGTGGAAAGACTTTAGGATATCAGAGGTAAACACACTTTTGTATCTGTTCTGTTACCTTAGAGCTTTTCAATGTAATCTCACTTTCTTCGTAGAACAGGAATTCTTCACTTTTTTTGTGCTTGGATCTAGCTGGAAATCTTAACACAGCCTGTGTCTCTCTCAGAAAAACTTTTTAAGTTATAGGATTAATTACATAAGATTGAAAGGAAAACTAATTGTGCTGAAAAAACAGTTATTAAATTTATTTATTTATTTGTTTGTCTATTTAGACTGGGGACAGAACTCCCAGGGCCTTGTGCATGCTAAGCATACCCTCAGCCCTAAAATAAATATATATATATATATATATTTTTTTTTTTACTGAAATTTTCTTTTTTATTCTTATTAGTGAAAATTAATGACATCATACTGTTCATTTAATTAATTTGACCTAAAAGCTAAATATGCAGCTTTCTTACTTAATAAAGGGAAATTAATTTTTAAATATATTCAAACTGACCTTTAAATAGATTTGATTCATTACAATGCATGAAAGAAACAATGAATTTGAATAAAGCTAAAGTAAATGTGAAGTTATTACCTGCTAGCTTTTTTAAATTTTTTTTATTTATTCTAATTTGTTGCCCTAAAATATCTTAAAAGTGTGGCATAGTAATACCTGTGCTTCTTTAGGACTTCATGAAATAAGATCTGGTGGCAGATCCAATAATTAATATGCTTTTTTAAGGTAATGGTAAGAATCAATAATATCTTTAGTTTTCTGCTGCAACTGTGTTATTTAAAATACCTTGATTTCCATGGTGATATGTCATAGGTATGTAGGTTGGCTGCCTACCATTCACTGTGGAAAGAAAAATCTGTATTTCAGTTACATATTCATGTGCTTGTTTCTGCCCATCCAAGATTGCTGAGACCCTGACTTCTCCCCATAGACCTTACTGCAAAACCATTCTTATTCCAATTCTGAGTACAGATTTGACCCAGATTCCCTGGAAGTAGCCAAATGCCTCGGTTGCTGGGACTTGTCTTGGCAAAGATTTAGCAAGCAGAATTTGTTGCTAGAGTTTCTCTCACAGTTTTTGTCAGAATCATGGGCTCCCATCAGGAACTGTTCCAACTGGAGAAAACACTGAAATTTAGTTAAATTTGAACTTACTTTGTGCTTATATTTTCTTTATTCTTCACTGGGCTGTTGGATAGCAAAATATGCTGTAAACCTAAATTTACTCTTTGTTGATAGGATGGTGGGGACAAATACGGATAAGAGCTTTTTTAAGTGTGGGTTAACTATGCCAAGGCCATTTCTGTACTCTTTAACGATTCTCACTTGATAAACTGGCAGCCTTACTGATTGGAAAATGTATCCACTAAGAAGCATAGTCTCAGCCAAGGCAAAATAATGGGTGTTTACTTTCGGTGAGAGACTTCTGTGGGTTTGACTCATCATCTAAGGGCATTTTGGGTATGCCTAGCCTGGGGAAATTCATCTGTCCATTGTGAGATCTGCTGCAAAAGTAACCTAGGATGAGCCTGGAGTCAATTTTGGTTCCTGCGTCCTCCGGGGGTACAACTTTGGGACTACAGTCATCAAAGTCTAGTACAGACACAAGCTTCCTTGTGTGGCTGTACTCTGCCCCAGGGTACCTGAGTGAGGTCCTAGTACAGCCTGTGCTCTGTGGCCATATTTTGTACCCTGCTGAGGGGTGCATCTGCCCAAGGAAGGAGCCTTTTCTTATTCACAGAAAGGTACTGCTTGCTTTCCAAGCCATTAGCCTAGAGGCTGAGAATCCAAAAGGGGCACTTTTTTTTCCCCCCTTAAGACAATACTACATGTACAAGCAGGCCTGGGCCACATATTTAGGAACCAGAATTGAACTAGTATTTGAGAAACAGAAAAATTACAGCCAAGGACCATAGCACTTTTTAATTTGAAATGACACCTTCCAAATATCCTCTCACCTGCCTAGTAAAATCTGAAGCAAGAAATGGTAACTGTAGAGTGTCATTTAGTTCATTGTAAATTCAGCAAATGTTGATTAAATATGTATCAGATCTTGTTGTAGGTGCTGGGGATGTAAGGATAAATTGATTCGGCCTTCTTGTCCTTGCAAAACCCACTTTTTTAGCATTTGTGCATACCTTGGGTCAGGTGTGTTAGTGCACACCTGTAATCCCAGTGTCTTAAGAGGCTAAGGCAGGAAGGTCACAAGGCCAATCTCACCAACTTCACAAGACCCTGTCTCAAAATTAAAAAAAAATAAAAAGGGCTGGGGATATAGCTTAGTGGTAGAGAGCCCCTGGGTTCAAGAACCAGTACTACAACAAACAAACACTACTTACCACTTATCATCTGAACCTGTTAACTTTCAAGAGCAAAAAAGAATGGTATTTATAATTATTGCCTGGACTACAGATGTGAGGGAAGGTCATCATGGGCAAAAGTGGAGTATAAAGTTCTATATATTACTATGTCAAATTGAGCATTTATAAGAAAAGGAAATGGTTGAAAATTGTACTCATTATTTTAGAGAGGTGTTATTCGTGGTTTAAGTTTTCTCTTTTGTTTTTGAATCTCCAAATTTCTCCTAATGCATTTCAGAATTAAACAAAGTATGCCTTACAGTGCTTTAGAGTGAGAGTCATTAGACAATTTTCCAACCTGCCAGCCTGATTCTTTTATGTATGGGGATATTGACATCCAAAAATGCTGTGGAGGCTGGAGGTGCAGCTCGGTGGTCAGAGCACTTGCTTAGCATGTGTTAGGCCCTGGGTTTGTTCCCCAACACCACAAAATTAAATAAAAAAAGAATAAAAATGCATTTTTAAGGGACGGAGCCTTGACTCAACATGACTAGACCAGGGGAGTAAGAATTTCCATCTTCTGATTTCCTTTCAAGGCTCTCAACTACTTCACCAAGCTGCCTTGAAGATGTCAATCTTGTAACTTGATGCTTAGATGTTTGTTTGGGTTTTTAAAATGGTCTGTACTTTGTTTTACAAGCCAGGATTTCTCAGGATCCTGTAATTCTGTATGTGTTGCTGAGCTCACTAAATATTTATGGAGGGAGGAAGAAATCTGAATAACACAAAAGCAAGAAATATCCTTAAATTTGAAACACTTGTCTCTGGAATGTTACCCCCTCATATGCTCATTTCCTCTGTGCTCTGCCACCAACACTTTTTCAGCACACAGTCTAGGAATCCGACTGGGAGTTCAATGTAGAAAGTCCCAGCTTCCCACTGATGACTAATTTTTAGTAAAGGTTAACTGTAGAGCTTCGGAATAGTTTCTCTTTTCAGTTGGCTAATGACTGATGAGGTAATCTAGGAGTACTAAGGCTTACTAGGAACACTTACAGAGAAAAGTTAGACCTTTAACCAGGTGTTGTATTTGCTAGGCCCTCCTCTTTTCATCCTTGGCCTTGCATGAGTAAAAAGCTAACTTGCATATATCCCTGGAGATTGCACTTGGTGTGTTTCTGTTACTTTTGTGCTACTGACAGGCTTTGATCAGGAGTTAATTAACTTATAAATCAACGGTGCCACCTGGTGGCCAGAGGATACATTTTGTGGTGCCCATACACTGCACCAGTTTTCATTTTTCATTGATTAAAGAAACAACAACAAAAAAAGTGAGCGGCATCTGATGCACTTTCATTAGTGAAATTTTGAACAGTGCTCGCTTAGTTTGTTTGGGCAGGAGCAGGAAAGCCATAAGATACTACAAGTCTCACATGGCAAACTGAAATGACTGTTCTCCCCATTGTTATTATGAAAGTTTCTCCAGGAAGCTTGGTCCTAAGTGGTAGGTGGTAAGTAATTCCCATGACCAATGCAAGCCTGTCTGTCTAGTCTCCTCTCCTGGGTTCCACCTTGGTTCTAGCAGTCACTGGGGCAGCTCGTGGTTTCAGTGCTCCTCCCGTCTGACTCAGGGTGATCAGTCAGACACTTATCATGCTGCATCTAAGGCACTGGGTGATTCATAACTGTTTGAGGGGATCATATTCCTGTCTTCTTGAAAAGGTAGAAGTTCTCAGAAGGATATATGGCTACACAACCCTAAAAGCATACATGGAGGGATAAGTTGGAAAATTGGATCTTGGAAAACATTAAGAGGTTTTCCAAAATTGGCAAAGAGAGCAGACTTAAATCCATCACTTCCACGATAGCATGATGTTGCAACACCTTTGTGGCAAGTTTTCTGCTTAGCCAATTTGTGTACATAGACTTGGTTCAGATTGACAGGCTGTGGTCGAACTTAATTATAAGCAAAACAAAAAGCAGCTCAAAAGTGAGCTTATCAGGCTCACTCAGCACAGTGATTCTGAGGTCAGGATTTCCTAATATGGACATCTTCTAGGGAGCCGTTGGTGTAGAGAAATCTCTGTTTGCTCAAATATACTTCAGTCTTGAAGACAAAATTGAAATTTGTCATGTATCTGGTATTTAAGCAAACCTGCTTTCCTTTCCGTACACTTCAACTGACTAAAAGCTTAAAGAAAATTACTTTTGATTCATTATCTCAGGCACTGAGAACCTCTAACAAGAAAGGTAAGTTTGTCTGAACCACATCACTCCCAGCCACAGGATTATTAAACAGTTGGATTTGCCAAACATGGCTTATGTACAGAAGGAATCAGAATGAGAATAAGGTTATTTTTTTCATTTCTAAGTAGAGCTAAGTGTAATGTATATTAATGTATTTTGTTAATTTCTGTGGTTTTCAGTAGCTCTTCCATCAGAGGTATGCTCTTCAACCTGTGAGTTGAGATTACTTTAAGATGTAAATAGTGAAGTGATTCCGCCCAGGATGGAGCCTAGACCCCGGTGCAGGGAACCTCAGTGTGGTTATACACAATGTCTCACCACAGCTCACTGCCAGTGCTGGGTGTTGATAATATGCATGTCTAGACTTACACAGGCTCTTGGATCAGTCTCTCAATGACTTAGGAAGTTTCAGCAGTTGGGCGTGTGTGGGTCATTATTACGTTCAAAAAGCTGGCACTGACATCCAAGTTTTCCTTTGTGCCTTTGAGCATGACTTCAGAATCAACAGGATGAAACTGTATCTGTTCCATAGTGTTGCTAAATAGAGATTGGGCCTGATAGCAATGCATTCAGTCTTTGAACATGCCTTTCCTCCTTTTATTTTGTGGACTCCTACTGGCATTCAGATTGTTTTCTGCCTTTATTGCCTTTTACCTAAACTAAGACACAATCCTGCCTTTAAATAAAATGTTGGGGGACTGGAGTGTAGCTCAGAGGTAGAACACGTGTTTAGCATATGCAAGGCCCTGGGTTCAGTTCCCAGTTTAAAAAAAAAAAAAAATTTAACTCATTAAGCATTTGTTATGGATCCTGTCCTCAAGGAGCTCTGAATCCAGTGAAAAAGAAAATGATAGATGGCATAAAACAAGTGACTGCCATGTCAGATCCTATTCACAGGGAGAAAATGGTTCTTTCAAATGGAAAGTTTTGTAGGAGAACAAAAATTTGAGATAATCCTCGAAAAATTTGAGTTGAAAGCTAGGAGTATAGCTCAGTGGGAGACCATATGCTAGCATGCAGAAGCCCTGGACTCAATCCCCAGCCCCCACACACACAAACACACACACACATACACCCCCACACACACACACACACACACAGAATATGACTTGAATTATATACAGTGACAGAGAAAAGGATTTAGAAGAAAGAAGTCCTAGAGACAAAGAGCATGGAGCAAGGAAACTTGGGGAGTGTTGAAGGAATTATGCACAACCCATTATGTGGTTAAGGACAAAGGGTCAGATGAATGGAAAGGGACCAGGCAGTGGGGTATGGTAAATTTCATGGAAAGGAATTTGCACTGATTTGATAGATACAGGGAAGCCATCCTGTGTTTCTCAGCAGAGAAGGAGGTGTTCCCTTGAACTCCTGTGACATTCGTTGGTGTTGAAGATTTGTAACATACAACCGTTTGCTTCTGTTTAGTCTGTCTTTTCAGAAGTACACCCATCATCATATAGACCAGGATTTCTTAGCCTCAGGCATATTGACATTTAGGCCAGATAATTCTTTGTTGTCAGGCTGTATTACAGGGTGTTTAGCAGCATCCATAGCCTCTAGCCACCAGCTGCCAGTAGCACCCCCTTAGCCCTAATTGTGACAACTAAAAATGTCTCCAGACATTAGCAGATGTCCCCTAGTGAGTAAATGTGTCCCCACTTGAAAACCACTGATTCAGACACATGTATTGAGTTCCTTTGGTGCCCTGGGCATTGAAGGATGCTTAAATTAATTGTCTTAGAATTTTATCCTAGATCTGACTGGGTGCAGTGCCAAATTATATGCCTATAATTCCAGCAGAAACTGGAGGCAGGAGAAGCATAAGTTCAAGGCTATTTTGGGCAACTTAGCAAGTTCCTATTAAAATAAAAAATAGAAAGAGCTCTGGATGTAGCTCGGTGGCAGAGGGTTCATAGGTTCAGTCTCCAGTACCGTAAATATTACATACACACATATACATACATACATATGTATATGTGTGTATGTATATACATACATATGTATATGTATATATATTATATTACTAGATTTGGCCGTTAAGATGTTTGATGTATGTTGAGGCAAAAGAACAACTGAACAGGCACCAGGAGACCTGGATTCTGGTCCTGGCTCTGGAACAAAGAGATCGTGTGATTTGAGTGAGTTCTTTCACTCAATCATCTGATTCCTTCACAACGATAGAAGTGACTTCTAAGGGTTTGTGCAGCTCTGATTCTAAGTCCTGATTTCAATTTTATTTTCAAGGCTTTATTTTTCCATGTTTTTAGAAAGTCAGCACAAGTTGGAGAATAACAAAACCAAGTGGAATACTGAATAAGAAGATAAGTGTTTGGAGGCTCAGTACTTCATTGTGCTAAAGGCTATAATATTTTTTTTCTAGATTATTTGAAGAATCTCTTAGAAGATTCTGGAGATTACAGAGACACTCAAGGTAAATAACTTTTGCCATCCCATGTTGCAAACATTTCTGTATCATGTTTTATTTAGAAAAAAATATATTTAGTAAAAATATACTGATAGCAAAACCCTTGTACAAAATTGTTCAGTTCATAAGAAGGCTTGAAGCTTTTAAAAAAAACTCTTTTGGACAGATTAAAATAGAACCAAGTAAAGTAGTAAAATGTGGCTAGTAACAGAGAGACTGTAGGGGTCTCTAGAGATCATGGGCAGCCCTACACAAGAGCCAGGTTCCTGAGAGAGTGGCCCTGGCATGGCCTGGGGTCAGGACACTCCTGAATGTGCTCAGTCACTCTGTGCCCCTATTCAAGTTCTGTAGATGTCCACTTCTTCATCTTTCAAACACAGCAATTGAATGAGAAGATCTGCAGGGTTCTTTTAAGCTTGAAGGTTATGAGTCCATAAAGTGCCTAAGCTACATGAATCAAGAATAGTCTAAAATACCATGTTATTTTGGGATTCTTTAATGATGATATATTTTATAAAGTTCCATTTCTTTTTAAAGGAAAAGCAGTATGACCTGCTTCTTCTATTCTGTGAACATATAATCTAATTGATGAAGAAATCTATAATCCCCATGAAATAAAGAATAAAGCAGATGGGCTGGGCACAATGGTGCATGCCTATAATCCCAGCTACTTGGTAAACTGAGACAGGAGGATGGCAAGTTGGAGGCCTGTGTGGGCTAGTTAATGAGACCCTGTCTCAAAATTTTTAAAGGTGTGGGAATGTAACTCCGTGGTAGAGTGCTGCTAGGTTCAATCCCTAGTATTCAAAGAAAAGAAATGAAAGCAAATGGCTTTTTTCCACTCCTCCTCCTTTTATTTTTTTCCTCCCAGTGCTGAGGATTGAACCTAGGCTTCCTGCATACTGGGCAACACTACCACTGAGCTGTGTCCCAGCCCAGCAGATAGTTGAGGGTGAAGATGCCTTCGAAGTACAGAATGATTTGAGAGAAGGAGAAAGGTGATAGTTGGAGAGGCAGGAAGATTTGCTTAGAAAGAAGAGATCTGGAAAGGAGCTAAAGGGTGGGCAAAAAGAAGAGTGAGCATTGCTGAACAAAGTCTGTACTGTGAAGATAACGATTGTTGGCAGAGGTTGGGGGTTAGCTCAGTGGTAGCACATACTTGGCAGGCTGTAGGCTCTGGGTTCAATCCTTAGCACCAGGAAAAAAAGAAAGTAACAAAAATAGTAAAGAGATCTTGGCAAATGGGACCTCAAGAGACATCTGTTCCATGTCCCAGAGCTTCTGCCTTCAAATAAAGTGAGTTGTTAGCTCCATTTTGTGGATGAAACAAATATAGGGCCAGAGATTAAGAAGCTTTTTTAATGGAAATTACACACTTTCACAAAGGCATAAATTAGAATAAGCAGAGAACAGTAAGGTGCACTATATACCTACAGGCCACCAGAAGAGTGTGGTGGGCCGCTGCGGATTAGGTTGCCTGAGGGTGAGGGAGATGAGATAAAATACACCTTTGCGAGGTAAGCCAGATGAAGAGTCACCAGGCTCTCTTGTAGAGATGATGTGGGGAAAGCAGAATTGCAGAATGGACTGGAGAAGACAGAGCTTGGAGGCCAGGTGACCAGGTCACAGCCGTTTTATCATTCAGGCACTTCTTACATCCCAAGGCTTCTCTGCTCTACCCACTGGGAGCCCCATCAGGCCAGAAAGCAGGGAACACAGGTAACATGGAGTATGTGCTCTGATGATCGTGCCAGGTGCATAAATTCTGATATGTGGTTGGGATTGCTATATAAGGAAATGCTGCTTATCTTTTTTTTAATGGACACAATACCTTTTATTTTATTTGTTTATTTTTTATGTGGTGCTGAGGATCGAACCCAGTGCCTCACACATGCTAGGCAAGCGGGCTACCACTGAGCCACAACCCCAGCCCCTCTGCTTATCTTTAATAACAGTGAAAGGGCTGGGAGTGTAGCTAGAACTCTGTCCTAGCTTGAGCAAGGCCATGGTTTGATCCCCAACATCTCTCTCTCTCTCTCTCTCTCTCTCTCTCACACACACACACACACACACACACACACACACACAAACCATAGTAATATGTTTAAAGACTATGGAAAGTTTCAGGGTTATTTTTAGAGAGTCTCTTGATGAGTTATGGTAATTAAACCAAAAAATCTCAACCCCTTTTAAAAAATTGGTCTTTTATTTTTTTTTATCATTGATAAACATCATCACTTCCACAAAGCCTCAGAAGGGCATGACTATTCATTATGTGTTCATTTTTTCTCAGTTGATGATGTCACTGTCATATTATACAGGATAATTTCTGTGGATTTCTGAGTACTGCAGGGTGTTTAGAATCCCTGTCTTCTACCCACTAAAGGCCAGTGACCTTCTTGGTCATTGTGATGACCACAAGTTGTCTTTACACATGCCCACATGTCCCTAGGGAGTGCTGCTGCCTTGGATAGAAAACAAGTACTTCCCAAAAGCAGACAAAAGGCAGACTTTATCCTTTATATCCAGTTCCAAAGGTGACAAGACCAGAGTATTCAAAAAATACTTTGCAAAAGACTGCAGAAGGCAAGAGGCGAATGTAAAGTATAAAACATAGATTGATCTATGAAGCTGAATAAGCCAGCTCAAAAAATGATGCTTGTACGTTCCTAAGATCTAATGTGCTTCCAGAAATGCCACATGGAAGCACATTAGATCTTAGATTTCTCTCCTTTCTAACCTACACCTCTTGGAAGCAGACTAGATACCCCAACCCTTGAGCCTTTTAAATAATTTTTCTCATAGTTCTTGTTTCCTATGCCAGGATCCTTGTCTCTCATGATCCCTCTTCCCTGTGACAGTCTATATTGATGTGGTCCTTTGCTTCCTGGTAAAATCCTATTCTAACCCTTGTAAACTTCCAGAGGGCAACAAATCCCAGCACAAAGAAACCCTGAAATTATGTTATTGATAAACATGGTTTACCCTGTCTCTTTAGAGTCTTTCTGTGGCTCATTTTTGTTCACAGGTGTTATGTTTTGCTTGTTTTCCTTGAACCTTATTGTCTATGTTTCCGCCTACTCACAGTTAACCCAGCTCCACCAGAGTTTGGTTGCTATGAAATAACTGCCCTGTCATCTGGAAATGCTTAATGTTGCAAACTGTGTGTGTCAATGGTAATAACCAGAAGCCCCCTTCTATTTTAGATGCCCTTGCAGTTGTAATAGAGGTAGCAAACCATGCCAACGACACCATGAAGCAAGGAGTAAGTATCTTATCATTGACTAGTACACTGTTCAACCTGGGAGCCTGGGCCTTCACGTGCTCTACATTGTCTTTCTCTAGGACAACTTTCAGAAACTTATGCAAATTCAGTACAGCTTAAATGGACACCATGAAATAGTGCAGCCTGGACGGGTAAGTGTTATAGACTACCTTTTGCAAATTTAACACGTACTCAGGCACCATCTGTAGCTAATTTTTATTTTAGTTATGAAAATAGGTTACTCATTATTGTTAGTCTTCGCTGACCTAATATGGATTGCTCCATCCATTCAAAACATTTATAACCTAAGTCACCATGACAGGAAGTCCAATTCAATTAGGAGAAAGGCAAGGGACCCCACAGAGTCCTGATAAAATTATTTAATGGGATCATTTTTATTTTGTAATACCAGCTGACCTCACACAGCTTTGAAGTCAATTATACTTAAAATCTTTGATGCAAAGAGGATTATGAAGGGAGGGAGAAAATTGATATTTTGATGCTCCTCATAGAGCACAGAAGTGGCCTGGGGAATGAATTCAGGAAAATTACAAAATGCAGTTATCCGGATGCTGTATATGCCTCAGGACTAAGTACGCACTCAATTACATATCAGTCCACATAGTTCCCCTGGGGCTAATATATGATTTATGAAACTTTGTATGCTTATCTAATCCTATTCTTGTTTTGTTTTCCTTTTATTTTCTGGCTTTTTTTTTTTTAATCTTTCCTTTTGTCCAGTTTCTAAGTGACTTACAGGGTTTAAAAAGAAAAGTATTGGAGGTGGGCAGGATTGTAGCTCAGTGATAGAGCACTTGCAGGAGGACCTGGGCTTGATCACCAGCACCACAATAGAAAAAAGGCATGACTATAAAAAGTCACAGGGAAATTTGTCCTAGTTGTTCCAGGCTCCCACCAAAAAAAAAAAAAAAATCTTAGGGAAGAAAAATGAAAAAGAAAGTGTATGTATATTGCAATTGTAATGCAATGGTTGGAATAACTGAGTTTTTGCTTGAATGAATCAGGTTTTTCTCAAAGAAGGAATTCTGAAGAAGCTGTCCCGGAAGGTCATGCAGCCCCGAATGTTTTTCCTGGTAAGAGGCCACATGTAACTCTGATGTGTCCAGATCATTGCTTAATGTAACAAGACGTTTATATACAACACCCAAACACAACACATTCAAATACCAGTTTTAGTGGAGGCTTTGGCCATATTATTTAGTTTCATTTCAAGTATACAAAATAAGGTCTGTTATGATGCATATCAGAAAATGATTTTCTTTTGGAATTTAGTTTAATTTCTAGATTGGTAGAACTGTTTTTAAAAAATCAGTTATTTTTTCAGGGAGACTGAAACCTTGGTAGGATTTAGAATTCAGAAAACATTAAATCTGTTATAGAACTCAGAAAGGAAACACATTTTCTAGAAATTGCCTTTTGAATAATATTCTCCTAAAACATTTTAGATGGTTCTAGTATATATCAGCAGAACATAAGTATTTTGTTCAGAGAGCTATTAACATGAGGTAATATTTTCCCTTTATTTTTTTATCATATCAGTATCATTGTAGCTAGTATTATTTTCTGTAATTTGTCCTATGAAATATTTCTACTTTCAGTTTAATGATGCCCTGTTGTATACAACACCGGTACAATCTGGGATGTATAAACTGAACAACATGCTCTCATTGGCTGGAATGAAGGTCAGTGCATCTGTTAGAGGTTTTTTGTGTTTGTTCGTTTGTTTTGCTTTGCTTTGTTTGTTTGTGGTGCTGGAGATCAAATTCAGGGCCTCCTGCATGCTAGACTAGTACTTTAACACTGAGTTTCATCCCCAGCCCTAGAACATTTTTTTTTTTTTTACTCAAACATGTTAATATATGCAGAGAAGAATCCCTAAGAAATCATCTTTCTCATGTCATTAACTCTTCTCTGTCCTTATGCTACTGTTCATGCATCTGCTTATTCATTCATGTCATTTGTTCACTCATGCATTAATTTATTTCTACCATATTTATTGAGAATGACTATAAACAAAACATGGTAGTAGGTTTGATGAAAATAGGAGGATGAGTTGAAGAATGATTCTTTTTGTCTACCTCAGCCTCCCTCCCCAGCAAGATTGAGTACACAGTTAGAAAGAAATACACTATACAGTAGACAGTAATAAATATCACTGTAAAGACATAGTGAAAGGTATTTAGGAATTTATAAAATAAACACACATCTTTTGATGGGCATAGCGAATGAACTGGCATGCATATTTTTGATAGACATCTGGGAAAGAGGAGAATCAAGGAAGTCTAAGACAGAAGAGCCAATGAGCCTTAAAGTGTGGTTCATAGGTGGCCACACTGGAATATGGGGAAAGGAATTCTGGCTGGAGGGAATATTGTGACCAAAGGCCTGGGTTTGGGAAATTTGGCCTGGATGTGGGTATTCATCTAAAGCATAGAGTAGGTGATGGAGATTAGATGGTGGAGATGGAGATTAAGCTGAGTAGGAAGGTTGGTCCTGGATGTTAGCAACTAGGCAACTTTAGCTGCAATTCAGAGTTGGAATTTACAATAGGATGAGTTTGCTCAGGTTTTTATGCTTTCTTCCAGGTCAGAAAACCCACCCAGGAAGCATATCAGAATGAATTAAAGATTGAAAGTGTTGAACGTTCCTTCATTCTCTCAGCCAGGTAAATTTTTTTTTTAAATGTTTTTTTAAATTTATTTTTTGTAGTTATCAGCGGACACAACATCTTTCGTCTGTATGTTGTGCTGAGGATCGAACCCGGGCCTCATGCATGCCAGGTGAGCGCGCTACCACTTGAGCCACATCCCCAGCCCTAAATTTTTTTTTTTAAATGTACACATTTAGATGAATTTTTGCCAGTAAGATAGTGTCATATCTCCTACATTTTTTTTTTTTATATTTAGGTTGTTTACTAGACTTTTTATTCCTTCCTTTTCTTTCCTAAAACTGATTTTTTCCAAAGTTGACTTACATGCACATAAATGACTGACAACTGATATAATAGTATAATAGAAGCACAAAGATAAAAAATATCCTTCAAAATAGGACAACACTGCTGTAAAATGATCTTTTTGTTTTTGTTGATAATGCCAGGGTTCCAGTCCAGGGCCTCACACGTGTTAAGCAAACACTCTACCACTGAGCTACCACTACCAGCCTCACTGATTTTTTTTTTTTTTTTTTGAGTGACTCTTTCTGTATTAGTCAGCTTTCCATCACTGTAACAAATACCAGTCAGAAATAAACTTAGAAGACAAAACATTTATTTTGGCTCACAGTTGCAGAGGTTTCATTCTTTGGTCTGTGGACCCATTGCTGTAGTGCCCATAGCAAGGCAGCACATTATGATGGGAGCATGTGGTAGAGGAGGCTGCCCACCTCATCACAGCCAGGAAGTGAGAGAAAAAGGAAGGGGCCAGAGTACTAGTATCCTCTTTAAGAGCACATCCCAATCCTAGCTTTATTCTACTACGTTCCACCTCTTAAAAGGTTTTACCACCTCTCAGTAGCACTAAGGACCAAAATGTTAATACATGGGTCTTTGAAGGACATTCCAGATCTAAACATGACAATTTCAAATATTTTTACAGTGAAACATAAGGTTTTTAAAAACAACTAGTGCTTTATAGTTTACTAGAAAGTTTTCACATTTCATTTAAAGGCATAGCAAATGTATGAGGTAGGTGTCATCTCACCTTGAAAATGAGGAAGCCAAATTATAGAAAAGTTGAGTTTCCCTTTCATGGATACAGAGCTGGTGAAGCTAGGATACAATTTGAAGTCTTTTGCTTTTAAATGCATTGTTTTTTATGATACCAATTACCTTAAACTGAAATCTGCCGTGACTTGTGTTAACCAAAACATACTACCATAATGTTAATCAAGCAGTAAGGAAAACTGAAGCTGTGTGACTCATATAGACATACCTCTCTTTACTGTGCTTCACAGATACTGCATTTTTTACTAATTGAAATTTTGTGGCAACCTGCAAATCTGTTAGTGCTATTTTTCTGACAGCAAGTGCATACTTTGTGTCTGACTCACATTTTGGCAGTTCACACAATATCTGATTTGATTTGATTTGATTTGACTTATTTTTGCAATGCTAGAGATTGAACCCAGAGTCTTGTGCATGCTAGACAAGTGCCCTCCTACTGAGCTACACCACCAGCCCTCTCAATATTTTAAACTTTTTCCATTATTATTTTATATATTGCGGTAATCTGTGATCAGTAATCTTTGATCTGTTTGTTGTTTGGGGGCACCATGAACATACCCACATGAGATGGAAAACTTAATGAATAAATGTTGTATGTGTTCTGACTACTCCATTGACCTGTCATTCCCCTACCCCTGTCACTCTCATGGGGCCTCCATATTCACTGAGACACAACAATATTGAAATTAAACTAATTAGTAACCCTACAATATCTTCTAAGTGTTCTGGTGAAAGGAAGAGCCACACATATCTCATTTTAAATCAAAAGCTAAAAATGAATAAGTTTATTGAGGAAGGTATCTTGAAAACCAGGACAGGCTAAAAGTGAGTTAACCAGGGTGTTAATGAAAAGGAAGAGTTCTTAAAGGAAACTCAAATTGCTGCTCCAGTGGATGCATGAATGAAATCCTATCAACAGGGAGAAAGTTTGAGTAATCTGGATAGAAGATCAAACCTGCCACAGGCTTTAAGCCAAAGTAGGCTTTCAGCTAAAGCCTACTCCAGAGAAAGGCCCTCACTCTCTTTAATTCTTTGAAGGCTGAGAGAGGTAAGGAAGCTACAGAAGAAAAGTTTGTGACTAACAGAGGTTGGTTCATGAATTTAAGGAAAGATGCATCTTTATAATGTAAAGTACAAGGTGAAGCAGCAAGTGCTGCTGGAGAATCTGCTGCAAGTTATCTAGAAGGTCTGGCTGAGATCTAGCTGAGGTAAAGATGAAAGTGGCTACACTACATGACAGGGAAGTTTTGTTTGTTTGTGTTTTGTTTTGAGGGTACTAGGGATTGCATCCAGGGTTACTTTACCACTGAGTCCCATCTCCAGCTGTTTTCATTTTATTTTGACACAGAGTCACACTAAGTTGCTTAGGGCCTTGCTAACTCACAGGGGCTGGCCTTGAACTTGAGATCCTCCTGCCTCAACCAAGTCATTGGGATTGCAGGCAAAAAACCAAACAAACAAACAAACCTATTGTTTTGCTACTGGGGATTGAATTCAGAGGCATGTAACCACTGAGCCACATTCCCAGCCCCACTTTTTATTTTTTGAGACAGTATCTTGCTGAGTTGCTTAGGGCCTCGCCAAGTTGCTGAGGCTGACTTTGAACTTGTGATCCTCCTGCCTCAGTCTCCTGAGCCACTGGTATTACAGGTATGCACCACCACGTCTGGGCAGTGCTAGATTTTTAATGTAGTTGAAACAGCCTTATAGAAGAAGAAGGTGCCGTATAATACTTTCTAGAGAGAAGTCAATGCCTGGTTTCAAAGTTTCCATGCAGTCTCCATGCATGCTACTATCCTTCTGCCTTGCCCAGGTAGCTACCCCACCTGGAATTCACTCCTTCATTCAGTAATTAATTTGGATCCTCAAGCCTGGCAGGCATTGCAGTAGGCATCAGGATACAGTGGGTAATTAAAAAGTCCCTTCCTTCAGGGAGCTTACATTTCATTAGGGAAGACAAATGAAAGACTTAGCAACTATCACCACTAGTAGGTATTATTGTGATTAATTGTACACAGGAGAAGTCCTAGGTACTATGAAACTATAAAACAAAGGAGCTTGAGCTAGATTTTTAGAGAGAGGATAGGAGGACAAACCCCATAGGCCTGCTGTGCATATTGACTTAAGAAGGATGAGTAGGTGCTGGAAGAGCCTCCTGGTCATTAGAAACAATGAGTATGAAGATCCCGAGACAAAAGGGAGCATGGAGTATTCAAAGAACTGAAAGGCCAGTGTAGCATGAGCTAGAACATGACAAGGAGAGTGACCAGCCTGGAAGGACAAGTGGGATATATTTTGCAGAATCACCTTATGGATTTGGGTCTTTAGCCTAAGAGCCACAGGAAGTATATTCAGTATAGTTTATACCAGGGAATGATGTGCTACTGAGAACACAGTTGGGAGGTGGACTAAAGGAAGCATTTAATTGGATGTGGATATGAGAGAAAGGGGTTATTCCTCAGGAGTCTCCAGTCTGTATGTGGTGGGACCACTCACTATGCAGAGGAACGCTGAGAAAGGAGAGCTTCAGGGGGAAGTCAGGCATTTAGTTTCAGAAATGCACATTAAATGTGAGTAAGGTCTGCGTGGAGCTGTCAGAGTAGTTTATATAAGGATCTGGACGTCAGGAGGAAGCCTGGGCTACAGGTATACATTTGGATGTCATCAGTTGGGATGGTAAATAAAGCTAGAAGACTTTAATGAGGCTGCACAGAAAGACTGCAGTTCCCTGTCTAACTCTTGTAATTCTTCAAGTTCTGACTTGGTCATCACCTCTGCAACCTTCCCTGACACCTAAATAAGTAATTTATCCCTTCTGTTATTTATCTGCCTTACATTTGTTCTATCTTATGTTATTTGCTTTTCTCGTCTCAGTTGGATGTGAGCCTTTAAAAGTGAGGTGTGTTATGTGTGCCCAGTTTCTGGTTTAGTTTCTGGCCCTTAATATTCTCCTTGTAAATGTTACTCAGATGCTTCAAAGTGATGTCTAGTCTTTGAACCTCACAGTAGCATCCCACAGTTAGTACAAAAAGTGGTGTAGCTTTGTCTAATGCACCAGCAGTCCCTTTGATTGAAGAGTTTTTTCCCCTGATAATTCATCTCAATTAACAGAAAAATGGTACTCGATTGACAGAACTTTGAATTCTAGTTCTATACAAATTCTACAAAAGAATGTCCCATTTCCCAGTCCAAGAAAGATGCCTATTCTTTGACTAATCATGTTACAAAAAGAGAGCCTGAATGTCTCCTCTGGATGCTGTGGGCAAGTGTGTGTGGTCTGTGAGGGAAGTGTTATCAAGAGCTGGTAAACATCATCTTGGCAGACCCCACACAGGAGAGAGCCAGGAATGATTAAATGAGAGAACAGCATATGCGACATGATTTGCACAGTTGAGTCACTTTCCACATGCTCTCAGGGCTCCAGAAAAATCCGACAGCCATTCTCAAATTAGCCATCTGCCTCTGTTTTCTGTTACTTCTTCCAGTAAAGAGCCAGGGGGAGGGAGGGAGAGATAGTAATATCATATGAATGTTTGCCTAGAAGCCTGAGCATGTGTCGCCATAGTGTAGTCCATCAAAGAACTTGAACAAGCTGGCAATGACCTGATTGTGAAGGGTTCAGTCTTAAATTACACTTGGGTCTAATACCAGCTTATGAGGTAGTAGCCTGTTGTCTGTAAAGCCAGATATCTAACATGGCTAATCTTCAGTTTCCTTATCAGTAAATGGAGATGATGAGTGATGGTGTCATAGAGGGGAGATGGGTGTGTGTGAAGTTCAGTATCTATTCCATAGGGTCACTCTGAGGGTGAGGCATGATGACATTTGGAAGTACTCTTACAGGCTGACATATACTCATTAGTAGATAGTAGCTGTTTGGGGCAGTAATGCTAAAATAGTAGAGATAACCGAGGTAGGTTTAGTTTGGAGAGAGGTGTTTCTTTTTTTGTTGTTTTGTTCTTTGTGTGTAATGGGTATTTGAAAAATATATTAGTTTTAAACTTTTTTTTTGTAAACCGTATTCCTACCTTTTTATATACTTACTACTGAATATTCTAAATGGCACTCAAAGCTATTTAATAGGGAGGTACATTTCTGAGAGTGATTATTATATAAAAGATGAGTGGTTCCTAGTATCTTCTTGATCTGCTCTGGGCCTTTCAAAATATATTAAGGGGGCTGGGAATATAGCTCAGTGGTAGAGCACTTGCTTAATATAGGCAAGAACCTAGATTCAATTCCCAACCCTGTGAAAAAAATTCAATGCAGCATTGTATGTTTATATGTGCCATTACTTATCTTTATTTTATTTTTATGTGGTGCCGAGGTTCGAACCCAGGGCCTCACATGTGCTAGGTGAGCGCTCTACCGCTGAGCCATAACCCCAGCCCTATATGTGCCATTACTTATGATGGAGTTTTTATATTTAAAATTATAGTGACTAATATACTGTCCTGCATTTAATCACTTGATGCAAAAATCATCAAGACTGCTGCATAATTTTCTTTCTTTTGTTTTTTTTTTCCTGGTATTGGGAATTGAACCCAGGAGTACTTTATCACTGAACTATGTTCCTATTCCTTTTTATTTTTATTTTTGAGATAGAGTCTTGCCAAGTTGCCCAGGCTGTCCTCTAACTTGCCATCCTCTTGCCTCAGTCTCCCGAGTTGCAGAGATTACAGGAGTGCACCACCATGCCTGGTGCTATTCAGTTTTCTAATTTATGATTTTCTAAAGTATTTTAGAAAGTGGACATTTTCTTACACAGTCACAAATCTATAATGAATGGATTTTATTTAATTATGATAGATTTTTAAGTTGATTGTTAAAGTCTATCCCATTCCTTCTCTCTTCCCCCCATGTATATGTATAAATTAATATATTTATGTTACTTAATATATGCCTCTCAGTTTTGAATATGCCAAACAAAAATTTTTAAATAGCTTCTTAAATGTCCTGATACCAGTGATGATTGGGAGTTATGACAGAGTTTTGGGGGGAGAGGCATGGTAGCAAAACTGCAGAACAAGAATGCCCTTTTCTGGACAGGCTTTCCCTTCTTTGGCCCATTCCCATTAGAGTTGAGTTAAAGATTCACCTGATGATTCGGAGGAAGGAACAGAAAACCTGGTGGCCAAGTAGGGAGAGGAGCCCTCAAAACAGCCGTGGGCTTTTTCCCTTATTAACCACTCCTTCAATATCTGGGGTTTTTATTTTTTTCTTTTTTTTACCATCTGTTTTATGATATTAAAAATATATTCCCTTCACCTCGCTATCCTTTCTAGAAATTTTTGGTAATATGTTAATAATCTAAAGGTATTTAATATTCTGTGCTGTATGTAGGTGTTTGAAACATAATTTCTTGGTATATTTCTAAATTCTAGGATTATGTCTTAGGAAACTCTTTGGTTATGTTAAATAATTATAGTTATGAATTGGGACAGTTAGCCCATAAACCAAACAAAGATACTTGTAAATTTAGGAGACTTCAGAAGCTACTTAATATAATGCAGTACTTTTAGAAAGGACAAAAGCATTGCATTTGCTAAAATGCTTTGGGTTTCCTATTGCCTGCTCTGATTATTTGTTCACATAAACCTCCAAGTTGCTGCTTTTGATGAGTAGTGTTGGAGGGTGGTGGAGTTGGTTGCCATGGGAGAACTAACAGAAGCAAGAAAAAGGCAAAAAGTCAAAGCTGACATCTGGTTGATGGAACCTTCTCTTGCCCCCAACAGTTCTGCCACTGAAAGGGATGAATGGCTAGAAGCAATTTCCAGGTCAATAGAAGAGTATGCCAAGAAAAGAACCACCTTCTGTCCTAGTAGGAGTCTCGAGGAGGTATTATCTTTCCTTGTTTCTTTTTCCAGTGTACTTCAAACAGTTTTTTACCTTAAAGAAACATGTCACAGGGGTTTAGTGAAGCAACATGTTGCAGAGAAGGATCAGAGGTGGGTGTCTAATTTTAGCAGTACATGTTTATCCATCTGTGAATGTCTAACTGGGAGTCTGTGGTAACATGTAGCATACTCTTGTTTTTTTCTAGTTATAAAACTTAATTGTAGGAAATTTATTTACTGTGTGTGTGTGTGTGTGTGTGTGTGTGTGTGTGTGTTGCTAGGGAGGAATCCATGGCCTCATGCATGCTAAACACATGCTTTGCACTGAGTTATACCCCTAGTCCCCATTGTAGGAAATTTAGAAAGTACAAAATAGTTTAAGGAAGAAGCTAATCAGCTGTTATCCTACTTTTAAAGTTAATTTTGCAGTAAGAGGATTTTTAGAATATAGCTAACCTCAATATCCTGAGAACACAAAAAATAGAATAGCCCATGTTTCCTCCTACATCTTTTTTTAAAAATATTTTTTAATGTTGATGGACCTTTATTTTATTCATTTATTTATACGTGGGGCTGAGAATTGAACCCAATGCCTCGCACATGTGAGGCAAGCACTCTACGACTGAGCCACAACCCCAGCCCCTCCTCCTACATCTTTAATGATACCATCAGCACCTGGAGACGGCACCATCACTAGCTAAAAAAGCCTCCCTTCTGACGCAGGCTGTGTGCATGGAGGTAATCAGAAGTCATTCTTTTCTAGCAGGCTGACTCAGAAAATAAAGATGAAGTTAGTCCCCTTGGATCAAAGGCTCCCATCTGGATTCCTGATACCAGAGCCACAATGTGTATGATCTGCACAAGCGAATTTACTCTGACCTGGAGACGACACCACTGCCGGGCCTGTGGAAAGGTCAGAGAGGACAACCCATCTGCATTGTGATTTCTCCTCTCACTAGGCTGTGCACAGTGGGGAAGCATATTCTGCCTTAGAAACCCCTGCAGTCATCACAGCAAAAGAAAAAATAACCAAGATAGTTGTGGTAGAAAACATGGATATTGTCTTCTCTAAATATTTAGGAACAGGGGAAGGGAAATCTTGTTAGGGAACTTCCCTCCTCTCACCCCAAATGTACTTTCTGATGTCAGTAATAGAGAACTTACATTCAGAAACCAAAACTAACAAATCCATGATTAAACGATCCTCACATTTATAGCTAGTTATTTAAACCACCTCTGTCTACATACTAAGTATTTAGCAAGGGGAACTTCCAGTGGTCAAATTACCCCTAATGACACTTGTTAGTTTTTTTAGTCAGCTTTCCATTGCAATAACAAATACCTGAAAAAAATCAATTTAGAAAGAGAAAAGGTTTATTTGGTCTCATGGTTTTGGAGGTTTATTTGGCTCATGGTTTTGCCTGTGGTGCACATCATGGTGGGAGTAGGAGCAGAGCACACAGCAGAGAAAACCTATTCACCTCAGCTGTTTACTGTTCATGGCCAGGAAAAACATTTTAAAAAAGAGGAAGAGACCAGGGTTCCACAATTTCCTATGAGGACATATCCTCCATAACTTAAAACCTCCCACGAGGCCCCCTCTTTTACAGGTTCCATTACCCCCAATACACCCAATCTGGGGACCAGTGCTTTCAATCATAGGCCTTTGGGGTACTTTCCAGATCCAAACTATAGCATAAGCCTTCTTGACATCAGTAATGTGAGCTTAATAACAATGATATCCACATTACTCTAAAGATTAAACAAGCCAGGTGCGGTGGCATATGCCTGTAATCCTAGCAGCTTGGGAGGCTGAGGCAGGCTTTGATCGTGAATTCAGAGCCAGCCTCAGCAAATGCAAGGCACTAAGCAACTCAGTGAGACCCTGTTTCTATATAAAATACGAAAAATGGGACGGGGATGTGGCTCAGTGGTTGGGTGCCCTTAAATTCAATCCCTAGTACCAAAAAAGAAAATGATTAAACAAGGAACAAGGTCCCATTTAGAGAGCACTTGGTACGGAGCCAGACACTTGGCAGAGGAGCATAGAAGTGGTCATTGCTACAGCTGTGATGGTGATGATGATGATGATAATGGTCAGTGCAGCTATCAGGACTTACTGCATGCTAGGCACTGTTCTAAGCACTTGATGCATATTAGCTCTTTGACTGCATTATTTTACATAGTAGTTGCTCTGTGATGATTTGTGGCCTCTCTGTCTTTCAAGTGTGATATCACATGCTAGTTTACTGTATGCCTGAACTCCATGAGGTTAAGTAAGATAACATGAGCATGTAACTGTTTTGAAAAGTGGACAGTGCTGTAAGACCTACTTTATTGTTTGGAAACAAAAGTTATTATAAACAAAATAATTGTAATGTGTTTTCAGATTGTATGCCAAGCTTGTTCATCTAATAAGTATGGCTTAGATTACCTGAAAAATCAGCCAGCAAGAGTATGTGAACACTGTTTCGAAGAGTTGCAGAAACTAGGTAATGTATAAGTAAAGATTTGACAAAAAATTCCATTTTTCCCTAGATGCTTTCCAATAGGCTTCTGAAAGAATCATCTTTGGTACATTAGCATTGTTGATGCTTGTCTTAAAATTAGTATTAAGTTTTCTTAACTCATACTTTGTGGTAATTTCCAAGAAAACTTGGACTGAAATTTGTTTTTACAGTGTGAAAATGTTTTGCTAAGAAAACCAATTGTATAAAATTACAAAATTAAATACTTAAAACAAATGGGAACTTTAACTTGCAAGTTATTTTGAAGTTTCTTGTTTCCCATAATAGTGTGCTAGTAAGAATCATTTTCTAACTATTTATAAAGTCATGCTCTATGGAAACATGCCTGGTAACACTTAATAAGATTTTATTGTAGATTTTTGAACAAATACAAAATTATGCTTCATACATGTCCTCTAGTTATTTTCAAGCATCCTCCAGGCCAAGCGAACGCAAGTAGGACCATTCAAATCTACATTTTGGATGGGGAAATGTAATTAAATTTCTGAAACATACAGAATCTAAATCTTGAAAAGATTGTCCTTTATTCCATGAAAAATAATTTCTCCTCAGCAGATAGGAATATCTATGTGGGAAAAAAAAAAGTAGATGACATCCTGTTTCAGAATCCATGTATTTGTGAATTAATGGTACATTATAGTCTGTACATTTTCCATGTAGACACATCCCCTGTTCCTTTGCCAGCCTTTCTGTTCCTCTCTTTGTTCTTTGAACCCATAGTATGAACTGTAGACATTCTAAATTCATCTTTGAGTCTTCCTTTCTAATCATCCACACCTATTTGGTTATTAAATCTTGTCAGCTTCTTCTCAAATAGTCTGTGTTGATTTTGTATCAGTCCTAATGAGGTCTAACTTACTTTAATAATTTTCTTATGAGTTTTCTTTGTTGCAAATCTCTCCTGACTACTGCCAGATTTAATTTCTAAATTTGATCTGGTCTTGACACACCCAACCTAAAGAGCATTCCAGGTCCCTTTTTTCCTAGCTTCCTTATTTTATAATGCAGTTGCTCACGCTGACTTCCTCGTGGAGTGTTCTCCCCCCTCTTATACCTGGCAAACTACTTACGCCTCAGTGTCCAATGTAAATGTCTCCTTCTCTTCCTAGGATTTCCTTTGCAGTCAGAATTAATTGTTCCCTCCTTTGTATCCTACAGAGCTCCTCTTTAGTACCTTGTTCATTGTAAATGTTGTTACTTGGTTAAGTATCTAGACACTGAATAAAGTTAGGTATTTTTTAAGTCAGTAGGGAAGTTTGGGGGGGGTTATTTTTTCCATTTGGCACAACATTCATATGTTTCAGAAATTTAAAGGCTTAAAAGGATAATTTCTTCATGTGGTTTAAAGTTCAAAAAGTAGAAAATCAGACAGTGGAGTCTTCCTCTCACTCAGCTCTCAGCAATCATCTTCCTTTTTCCAGGGCCATGGATGTCATCCATTTCTCGAGCATCCTTTTATGGCTATTTTGTACAATGTGTTTATTGATTTGAATTAAGTTGAAGGACAGAATGCCCCTCACCATTGGCTACATAAGTTTGTATCTGGTTTGTTGTAGATCGCCAGCACTCCCCTAAGGTTGGATCTCCTGGGAATCACAAATCTCCTTCAAGTGCCTTATCATCAGTCTTACATAGTATTCCATCAGGGAGGAAACAGAAAAAAATCCCAGCCGCTCTCAAAGAAGTAAGTGTTTCCATTAAACTTATAATGAGATAGAGGTTGAATTATTCATATGCACATAACATGCTGTTTTTATTTCATAAAGGAGGATGTTATTTCCCGTTGCTATTAAAATATGAATTTTAATACTGGTGATGGAGATGGCTGATTTCTTACAATCTTGCTTGGTCTCCCTTATGACCTGAGTCATTTAGAAAATGGCTGTTGAAAGCTTCAGAGAACCTTTTATAGTAATGATAGAGAATAAAGCTAAGATAAACACATTTGAATTTTTAAAATTACTTCAAGGAGGCCTCTTTCCAAAGGGAAGGAGTTCATAGAAGGAGTTTGTTAGCATTTACTGATTTACATGGTTTGTTATTTGTTGACATCCTTTAATCTTAAATTTTTAAACAGTCAGGATGGGGCTGGGGCTCGGTGGTAGAATACTTGCCTGTCATGTGTGAAGCACTGGGTTTGATTCTCAGCACCACATATAAATATGTAAATAAAATAATCATCTATCAACAACTAAAAATATATATATTAAAAAAGAAAAACAACCCTGGTAACAAAGAAAATTTTATTAAACAGTGGCTGCTATCTGCCAGCAGTAAAATCCACAGGCAACACTGATACTTTGTCACAGTTCCTCAAATGTAAGTGTCAATCAACAAGTGCCAGAGAGCAGACAGCATTGCCATTCTGGCCCCTCCCATCACAATTAGTTATTCATTAATTCCTCTTGTGCTAGTATTATAGCCCACAGAGCTGGTAGCTTTTATCTGTTGTTGTCCATGTTGTTTCGGTACTGGGGATTGAATCCCCAGGGCCACTTTACTACTGATATACATCCCAACCCTTTTTATTTTTTATTTTGAGACAGGATCTTGCTAAGTTGCTTAGGGCCTTGCTAAATTGCTGAGGCTGGCCTCTAACTTGTCATTTCTTGCCTTAACCTCCCGACTCACTGGGATTACAGATGTGTGCCACCACACCCAGCTGTTTAGTATTGTTTTGACATGCGGTCTCACTATGTTGCCCAGGCTAGCCCCAAACTCCTGTGCTTAAGGGGTCCTCCTGCCTCAGTCTCGCAAGTAGCTGGGACTGTAGGTACATGCCACTAACCCCAGATCTGCCTAGGGTTTTTGATTCTCCTGCTTGTTTACCATGAAGGTGTTCTGTTATACAAAGTGGAAGCAAACAACTTTAAAGTTTTGATGAGGATCATGATTCGTAGGTAAAACTAAGAGTATATTCCCAGTGATTGATAACTTATCTGATGAAATAATAAGGATTTGAAGTTTCTAATTGCCAAGCTTTAAGTGAAACTGGTTAAGCCAATTTAGTGAGCACCTCTAAACTGTCTCTTCTATCCCTCAGTTCCCAAGTATAAACCTGCATTCATAACTTTGAGGTTCTTGCCATGTGCTGTCATTCACCCTTGAGGTCCCAGCTACTTGGGAAGCTGAGGAGGGAGGATCCCTTCAGCCCAGGAGTTTGGGGCCAGCCTGGGCAAAACAGCAAGACCCCTTGTCTATAAATAAATGAATAAATGGATGAATAAAATAAATAAATAACCTACCTGCCTTAAGTTTCTTAATCAACTGAAGTGGTTCTCAATTCTCTATAATTTTTAACTTCTCCAATGTCATACTAGTTTCTAAATACAATTCTTTCAATTTGCTCCCATCTTCAGTTGAAATTTATCAGCATTAGTTACAAAACTCTTAGAGTATAGCCTAGATTCAGTCTAACTCTAGTCCTGTTTTATGCTGCCCTCCAGTTCTTGAATACAGCCATTTCTTCCTTTAGTCAACTGATTTTCTAAGTGGCTCCGAGACCAGTTGCATCAATTATCTCCTGAGAACTTGGAAATTCTCAGGCCTCACCCAAAGTCCACAAAATCAGAAATTCTAGCAAGCACCCTGGTGATTCACATGCGTGCTAATGTTTGAGAGCTACTTCTTTGACCTTTATAGTCATACCCAAGAAGTTAATATGTATATTTAAGTGTTGTAAACATCAAACTATAGTATTTTCCTTGGGAAGCTATGTTCTTTGGTTTTGTTTTACTTAATTGAAGTGAAATTCACATAACATGTAATTACCCATTTTAAAGTATACAGTTAGTGGCATTCAGTGTGCTGGCAATGTTGGGTAACCACGATATCTTTCTAGTTTCAAAACCTCTTCATCATTCCATATAAACATCCTTTGTACATTCAGTAATCAGTCCCTTTTCCCCTCCTCCCACCCTCTAGCAACCTCTAATCTGCTTCTGTCTCTCTGGAGTTGCCTATTCTGGTTATATCATGAAAAAGAAATCGTAGACTATGTGACTTTCATGTCCAGGTTCTTTTCACTTACCACAGTGTTTTCAAGGTTTGTCAAAATTATAGCATGTGTCAGTATTATAGCATGCATCATGCATGTCATTTCTTTTTTTAAAATATGTTTTAGTTTAATATTGTTTTATTTTATTTATTTACTTATATGTGGTGCTGAGGATTGAACCCAGGGCCTCACTCATGCCAGGCAAGTGCTCTACCACTGAGCCATAACTCCAGCCCCACTTCATTTTTTTTATGTCTAAATGATATTCATTTTATCTGTATTCCACAATTTATCCATTCATCCCTTGATGGACATTTGAGATCTTTCCACCTTTTGGCTCTTACAGGCTATGAATATCTATGTACAGATTTCTGTGTAGACATACATTTTCATATATCTTAGGTTTATGCTTAGGAATGGACTTGCTTGGTCACATGATAATTCTATGTTTAACTTTTTGACAAACTGAGAAGTCTAGCCTCACACATGCTAGACAAGCACTTTAACCAATGAGCTACATGCATCCCAGCCCTTATTTCAGTGAAATTAGAAAATTTTTAGAAAACCCTCTGTTTTAGAATTACATTCAGATTCTTGGTACCCTTAGAAATGACAGACTGCTCTTTGAGTATTTATTTATGTATTTATTTTAAATATTTGTTTTTAGTTTTAGGTGGGCATATATCTTTATTTTACATTTATGTGGTGCTGAGGTTCGAACCCAGGGCCTCATGCATGCTAGGCGAGCACTCTACCACTGGGGCTGGGGATGTGGCTCAAGCGGTAGCATGCTCGCCTGGCATGTGTGCAACCCGGCTTCGATCCTCAGCACCACATACAAACAAAGATGTGTGTTCGCCGAAAACTTAAAAAAAAAAAAATTAAAATTCTCTCTCTCTCCCTCTTAAAAAAAAAAAAAAGCCTTAGTGAATCAGGTGGTTAAATTGTTAACACCAATATTACTTTTTAATGTGCCAGGCAAGCTCTCTCTGCCACTGAGCCAAAACCCCAGCCCTACTTGATAAGACTTTTAAAGGATGCTTTTTTTTTTTTTTTACACAAGTCTACTTTCACTTAATTGACATTTGTAACTTAGTGTTAGATCTTAAAATTTCCAGTAAACAATATATAATCCTTTTGTGAAATTTATAAGAAATTCATATAATTCATCCATTAATGCATAATTAAAGATATATTTTTAAAATTCACAGGGCTAGTCAGGCACAGTGGTGTATACATGTAATCCCAGCTACTTGAGAGACTGAGGCAGGAGAATCAAAAGTTCAAGTAATTTTTGATTAGTAACAACTAATTTAAGACCCTGTCTCAAAATAAAAAATAAAAAGGGCTGGGGATATAATTCAGTGGTAGAACATCCCTAGGTTCAATTCCCAGTATCATAAAAAACTTAAATTTAGATAAAATAAAATTCACAAGGCTGGGTAGCAATAGGACACTTACCTAGCATGAACAAGGCCCTGGCACTACAAATATAAAATTAAAGAACCCCTCTCACCCCCCCCCCGCCATAATAGTTTTCCATAGCTGTATAACAAATTACCACAAACTTTTGGTAGTTTGAAATAACATGCATTTACTATCTCAGGAGTCCAGGCATGTTTTAGCTGGGACTTCTGCAGCACCATAATCAAGGTTTGGCCAGTGTTGAATTCTCATCTGGAGCTTCAACTGGGAAAGGGGCTGTTTCAGAGCTCTTTCAGGTTTTTTGGAGAATTCATTTCCCTGCTGTTGCAGACTGAAAGCCTAGCTTCTTAAGAAGCTGCTTCCTGCTAGTGGTCATCCTCAGCCCCTTGCCAGTGGACCTTTCAACATAACTACAAAGGGAAAAGTCTCTTTGGTCGGTTTTCTAGCTTGAGGGAGTCTTATATAATGTAGCATAATCATGAGGTGACATCCCATCACCTTCATCAGATTCTTTTTTTTTTATTTGTTCTTTTCAGTTATACATGAACAGTGGGATGTATTTTGATGTATCATACATACATGAACTATAAATTCCCACTTTTGTGGTTATACATGATGTAGAGTTACACAGGTCGTGTATTCAGATATGAACATAAGAGAGTTATGTCCAATTCATTCTACCGTCTTTCCCTTTCCCACCCCCATCAGATTCTTTTCATTAGAAGTAAGTCATAGGTTCTGTCCTTGCTCAATAGGAGGAAGCACGACACTGTGACTGTCAGAGGCAAGGATCATAGGAAGTCACCTTAAGAGTCTACCCACCTGGCTAGAGTGCTTACCTATGAGCCATGTGGATTCCCAGCAACACACCCACACATACACAACCACACACACGCACAGAGTCTGCCCGCCACACTTCTAATAAGGCGAATCCTAAACATGATTTTTTTAAAAAAGCACCTTAAATTGCCAGATTATAATCACTGATGCTTTTTTCCATAAAAATTTGAACATTTTCAATATATATATATATATATATATTTTTTTTTTTTTTTTTTTTTTTGCTGATGAACCTTCTTTATTTTATTTATATGTGGTGCTGAGAATTGAATCCAGTGCCTCACACATGCTAGATAAGTGCTCTACCACTGAGCCACAACACCAGGTGCATTTTCAACTTTTATAAAACAAAAATAAGCTACTGTTTCTTCATCCTTTTGATTTTGTACTGGGGATTGAACCCAGGGCTTCACACATGCTATGCCAGCACTCTACATTGAGCTACATCTTCATTCTTTATTTATTTATTTATTTATTTATTTATTGTATTTTGAGGTCAGGTCTAAGTTGCACAAGCTGACCTTGAACTAATCATGATCCTCCTGCCTCAGCCTCCAGAGTAACTAGAATTTCAGGCATGTACCAACCATGCCTCAATAGCTTCTTCTCTTTCAGAACATAGTTTGGGGACCAAGACTGATCCTTAAAATAACCTCCATTAATAGAATTTTCAGGCTTTTTATCTCAATGATAGAGTGCTTGTCTAACATTGTAAGGCCCTGGGTTAGATCCTCATTGGGGGTGAGGGGATTTTCTACTTACTATTCATTGATTGGTTTTTAGAAGTCCAAAAAGTCACTTCAGGAATGGAGTTAACGATTTAAATAATTTCCCACTAATATTTGCAAGAAAAGCAGTAGATAACATATGCAGTACCAAAATGCATCTTCAGAAAAAAGAATGGAAGGCTTTTGGGTTATTTTTCTTCTCCTACCAAACCAGAAAATACAGAGGATCCTACTAAGACAGACAGATAGACAGACACACACACATACACACACACACACACACACACACACACACACACATGCAAGCATGGTAATAGGTAAAGTTCTAGAACTTGTTTCTAAGAGCAAGGATTTTTATGCTCATGCAAATTTGTATTGTAGCACACTTTGAAAATGCACAATTTAATTCTGAAGGATTCTGTTGTTATGGTGATTGCTATTAATTCTTAATGATGACAAGCAACTTTGCTGTTCTTTACAGTTTGTCCAAAAACCATTAATGTGGGGCTGGGGATGTGGCTCAAGCGGTAGCGCGCTCGCCTGGCATGCGTGCGGCCCGGGTTCGATCCTCAGCACCACATACCAACAAAGATGTTGTGTCCGCCGAGAACTAAAAAATAAATATTAAAAATTCTAAAAAAAAAAAAAAACATTAATGTATGGGCTTACTTACAGGTATCAGCAAACACAGAAGATTCTTCTATGAGTGGCTATTTGTACAGATCAAAGGGCAATAAGAAACCATGGAAACACTTGTGGTTTGTCATAAAAAATAAAGTGTTGTATACATATGCTGCAAGTGAGGTAAGATGTGAAATCTAAAGATGAGTAATTTGGGGGTCTTGTTTTAGTTTGTGTACGTTTTATTGCTCTGCTTTTGTTTGTTTGTTTGTTTGTTTTGGTTTTTGTGTTGGTGGGGGTAGAATCCAGGCCCTCCCCCAGCTCCTTGTTGCTTTGGTTTGGAGCAAGGTGGTGTCATTTTTAATGGGTACCTAGTAGAGAGCTCTTACTCACCTTACTCACCTGTTAAGAATTTTCCACAGTAATAAAGTACAAGTCTTCCTGGGTGACTACTACCACTTCACTAAAGGCAGAGCGTCTTATCCCTTTGAGGCAGAGACAAAGGTCAGGCAGTCAGTGTAGGTAATGAACAATGGGGGTCAGGTCAAGAGGCTGAGGACTGGTTTTCAAAGAGAGAACAATGGGTTGCTAACGGTTAACCTCCTCTTGTGCTCCTCTGCACTATGGGTTGCTAACAATTAACTTCCATGCTCCTGCTCCCAGTCACTTACACAGGAAAGAAAGAGAAGGCAGTGATTAAAGAGTGGGGTTATGAGGTCTATAAGAAAGGCAAGTCCACCCCGCCCACAGGCTTTCGGCTCCAAGGCCCCCTTCTCTTTAAAGAAATCTGTCTCTATCACTTTCTTAAATAAAACTTGCTCTACTTGCTTTGGCGTTTCTCTGGTGTGAGTTCTTCAACACTGGGAAACAAGAAACCATTCCTGATCTCCACTGCACCAGTATCACTTTCTGTCCAGCTCTCTTGAGTGACACACTCAGGACTGTCCCTGTTAACACAAAAGGGACTGAGCTTGATGCAAACTTCACGGATCAGCACAGCTTTTATTTAGGGATGGAGTGACGCCTCTGATGGACCCACTTTCCTTGTGGAAAATGAGCCACGGGCCAGAGGGGGAGTTTAGGCTTATATTGATTACACTGAGAAGTGACTTAATTAATGAGCATGTCAGTTTGGGCTGTCTTTACTGGGCCAAATGGAGGGTGTGATGTTAGTGGTTAGTGTCTGGGAAAGAATTTATTTAAGGTGGAATCAATGTTCTGGCCTCTTCCCAGAAACTATCATTTCAGACTTGATAAATATCTCCTCCCCAGGGCCTGTCTTGTCACTGGGAAAGACTGTCTCGGGAAAGGATCAATGTATTGCCTTCTCCCTCATTCCTTCTCCCTAGGCCACATTATTTTGGGGTTTGTCGTTTTCCATATCCAGCAGCCCCCTGATTATATTGGTCAGGCCTCAGCATAATAAAATAGGCTTTGGGTTATGAACAGTTTCTAGCTGTTGCTGAAATTCTGTCCTTTTCTTCTACCCGAAGCCTCTGGTGTTCTCACAGCCTAGAAAAACCTCCAGGGTCCAAGCTGTTCCTTAGGAGGATCTGGGTAACTCACCTTTCCAAGCTGTGCTTCTCCATCCATAAAATTAAAGTAATATAGTCACTTATTTTCCTTGGCTGTAGTGAAAATAATGTGAAATTCAATGAATGTGAACATGCTGAAATTTTCTAGCACAGTATCTGGAGGTGGGGAGTGGATGGCTCAATAAATATTGTGGAATAAATTAAAAATGCATAATAGAATTTTTTTAGATATATGTATATGAAGTTAATTTGGAACTACATTGATCAAAAGCTCTCAAGTCTGAATTGTGTCTCAGTTTAAAAGCCCATCTTTATTTGTCTATTTTTAAATTAGGATGTGGCAGCTTTGGAGAGCCAGCCTTTATTAGGATTCACTGTCACTCAAGTCAAAGATGAGAATTCAGAGTCTAAAGTATTTCAGTTACTGCACAAAAACATGTTATTTTATGTGTTCAAAGCAGATGATGCTCACTCAGCTCAGAAGTAAGTAATGTAGACTTATTTTCCTTTTATATGTGAGATTTCAAGTTTCCTATTTAAATGATTGACTTTAAGATTACCTTCTTTAAGGCATGGGGACAACTCAGAATTTAAACCATGGGTCCAAATTAGACAGATTTAATATATTATTCAAACTCTTTAGAATTGTTCTAAAACAAAGGAAAGCAAGGGTATCTGGAATAGTTTCAGGAGACAGATGGGAAAAGAAGATGGGTAGTCCTGTCCAAAGTATTCTGTCCACACATGACCTCAGAGGAAGCAGCATGGTGCAGCTCTGCTGAGGAAGGGAAGCTGAGGCATCTGACCTCTCCATCACTGAGGCTAAGAATCTTCCCTTGAAACATTCCAGGGCTTTGGCCATCCAGTGATTCAATTATGCTGTGCAACAGCAGGAGTTGAAACAGCTGCTTACAAACTTACTTCTCTGAGAAAAAGGTCAAACATGTAAAGAGGCTCCATGCTGTTTTCAGTGACTGAGTAGAAGGAAATGGATATCATTTTAGATGGTGAAAGCTGAAAGCCTCTTCAACATTCCAACAGGAATCTTGATTTATTTAGATGTTATAAAGTTGTTTAACAGATTAGAGGAGGTGTATGTATCTTTGTGAAATCAGGATCCCTGCTGAACAAAGTAGATCAGTTCACCTCTTTTTCATTTTGAGTTGTACTTTGGCTCACAAAATACATTTTTGTGTTTTTCATAAGAGATGTATGTTCATGTTTTCTCGGTGGGCTTTAATGTGCTTGAAGATTAAAAAAAAAAAAAGAGTGCTTTGAATAAGCAAGTCTGGTGGTTTCTTAAGGCAATTAGAATCTACATATCAGAATTGCCTGTGTTCTGACTGCTAACCAGATACATACAGTGTAGCTTAGTGGCAAAGTGCTTGCCTAGCATGCATGAGGCACTGGGTTTGATCCTCAGCACCACATAACAATTAACAAATAAAACAAAGGCATTCTGTCCATCTACAACTACAAAAAAAAGTTTTTAAATAAATAAAGATATTGTGTCCATCTACAACTAAAAAAACCATGCTGTAAGGCTGCCCCCACCCTCCACCCCTGGCCAGTTTTAGGATGTTCTGTAGTGCATAGCTGTTTTTCTGGTTCTTTTTTTTTTTTAATATTTATTTTTTAGTTCTCGGCGGACACAACATCTTTGTTTGTATGTGGTGCTGAGGATCGAACCCAGGCCGCACACATGCTAGGCGAGCACGCTACCATTTGAGCCACATCCCCAGCCCCTGTTTTTCTAAATAATTCTCTGTGGGTATTGAAAAATATTTTAAAATTATATTACTTTACTCTTTTTTTCTGTAAAAAATATTTGGACAAAATAGTAATCACCCTAAGATTCTGCAACATATTGTCTTTCTCATAATTTTCATCTATATTTATCATGAAACCGATAAAAATTATTGCTTTTCAAATACATGATCTTTTGCTTATACCATTAAGTTGACTCAAAGTTGAGTCATTAAGTTAACTGAAAGGCTGTTAAAACAGAATTAAATGTAATTGGGTGAAAAAAATCAACTTACTTATAATTTAGAATTGATCCAAGCTAAATTGTAAGTTTCTCTTTGAAGCTATTTATATCATATGGATTGCATTTTTTGTACATGACAGAATATTAAAATGTGTTAATTTTACTGGAAAATTGTGAGACACTTTAAAAGTTTTGCTATTACAACTTATAGGCTATTTATGTACAAAATTCAAAAATTTTTAAATTTTGCCCTTGAAATTCGACCAGAATCTATTATGGGGTGTTCTTACTAATTAAAATGGGTGATTTCAAATGTTCATAGTTGCCTGGACCCCCCCCCCCCCACCACCACCACCACCACCATTTGTTGTTGTTGTTGTTGTCATTCTGGGGATTGAATCCAGGGGGCACTCTACCACTAACTAACTGAGTTATATCTCCAGCCACCCCTACCGCCAGCTTTGAATAAGGCAAAGATGACATTTTAAAATGACTTTATTTTATGTATTTATTTTCATGTGGTACTGAGGATCGAACCCAGTACCTTACATGTGCTAGGCAAGTACTCCACCACTGAGCCACAACCCCATACCCTTTTTATTTTTTGAGATGGGGTCTTGCTAAGTTGCTGATTTGCAATCCTCCTACCACAGTCTTCAAGTTGCTGAGTTAGAAGTGTGCACCATAGCGCCAGGCTGGACTAGAAATTATATTTCAGGAAAAAAGGGAAAAATAAGTTCAGAAGCAATAAGACTAATAGGTATGGAAAACAAACTACCCCCAGTGCCTAATGAATAATTACAGCTGTGTTTATTGTCGAATTAAAACATTGAGACTAAAGAATTTTGGAAAGACTTCTGTGAAATTTTGAAAAGCTTTCATATTGCATGTAGAATTTTGATCAATTGGGAGTGGACTAAATGCCATATTGATGTCCTTTAATGAAAAGTATTGGGACCAGTCTGGAGTAGGGTAGGAGATATCCAAAGAAATTCTGGTAGGGTCAAGGAGGAGGAAGCAGGCACACAGCTACGGTTCTTACTAATACTGAGTCAGAACACCAGAAAAGAGAAAAGGAGTTGTAATAAAAGCCTTTGCTGATATAGCTACTTCCATAACCAATTACATGGGAGCATCGGGACTTCATAGAACTTTTTACACATGAAATGTTCCCTTTCGCCTGCCTCATAATCATAAGAGAGACACTTGGCAGGCCAAATTTTGAACCATATTACCAAATAAAAGGCAGTTCCATGTATACAAGGATTTTAGTTTGCCCTAAGATCTTAAATATCCTGTCATGGTAATCCAGTCTACAGGCCCAGTTATGATCCATATTGTGCTCACATATATCAGATGACTGGGTTTTACACATCTAACAGATTTCTCTTATTAACAGGTGGATAGAAGCATTTCAGGAAGGCACAATATTATAGCAGTATTGGTTTCATCTTTTCTGTGATTCCAAGGAAGTGGAATTTCATCAGAATGGAGTAAAAGCAATTCAAGCATTTTATAAAAGTAAACACTGCCAAGATAAATCCAACCAAACACTTCATCAGATATAAGAAATTATTTTGTTAGGTATAAGGAGTTTTTTTAATTAATGTTTGCTTTTTCATGTATGTTATTTATTAAAGTTGTGATGTTTACTTAATGGTCAGAATTGTTTCTGAGATGCACACTGAATTCTAAAGTACCATAATACCTTAATATTATATACAGTGTTAATTATTTGTGACACAGTCCACATCATTTTCTCTGCTTTTACACTGTGACATTTTCACTAGTGACAAATCTTTGTAAGTTAAAAAAAAAACACATCAAGAAGCAAATTTCCATGTGGTGCTTGGTTTAGAAATTAAGATTATCATAAAAATGCTGGTGAAAAATGCATATCTTTGAATTAATAAGTTAGATGAATTTTTTTAATCTTTCAATGAAAAATATATGGCTAGTTTCTACCTCAGTAACTGTGAAATGAAATTTCAGTAAATTGTCTAAAGTATTTCTACCTTATGTATGTCTTCTGGCATGAGTTAATATTAATCATCAAAGAATTATAACAAAGGAATAGAAATCTGACTTTTATCAAACTGTGAGTAGGAATGAGGATGTTTTCATTTGCAGAGACACAAGTAATCAACTCTATGGGCTTTTCATTAATTGAGTATTTTTTTAAATAGCAAAATATGGCAAGTATTATTTTATATAATATTCCCTGCTATTTTGAGAATTCTGAGCCCAAGTCAGGTATTTATAAGTGTTACATTTCCTATAATGTTGAGCTTTAAAAAAAAATGAACTGGAATTACCATGTTAGAAAAGCACAAATTCTAAGCCAATATCAACTGAAAATGTATAGTATTCTTTTTCATTTGTGATGTGACCTTGGTAATAAAAATACCTTTTTTTAACTATCTGTGCACCTACATTGCTAATTCTGGCATACTATTGTTTAATATATGAACCATCTTATGCATAAAATTGTGCATAAACAATAGAAAAATAAAATCAATGGCTGAGGTTGTGGATCAGTGGTAGAGTCCTTGCCTAGCACGTGTGAGGCACTGGGTTTGATACTCAGCACCACATAATAAATAAGTAAAATAAAGGTATTGTGTCCATCTATGACAAAAAAAATTTAAGAAAAATGAAATCAGCACAGTGATTAAAGTTGTTCCTGATATTCATAATATATATTTTGTCTACTGAGTTTAAATTATAAGTTATCTTAAAAGGCAAGGTTATCTATAGACTGTATCATTAAAGGGTACAAGAATTTTCTGCTTCATTGTAAAGGATTTTCTAATTCATTGTGATACTGATAGTCAAAAGAATTATATCCTGAATGCCTTCACAGGGCCTTTTAGATGCAAACAAACTAGATCTAGAGTTGGTAGCTATAGTCTTTTCTGGCTATTTCCTGCTATGGCATTGTCATAATCCCTATGCAGCCTTCCACACAATTCTAACATGCTATCCTCCCAAGTATTTTTGTCACATCAGGTAAACTGATATTTCTTTGTAGCTCACTTTAATCAAGATCACATAAATTAAGTTTTCCACCTTAACACCTCTGCATTTTTAGTATATTCTTTTTGGAGGCCAATGAATGCCTAATAAATATTTCCTTCTGTTGCACTGTCTGGCATTTAGCAATACAACAGATTATTTGGGGTTCTTATTCCTCCTTGAGTTCTTGGCCTTTAAAATTTGGCATAAATCTCAGGATCTAAAAATTATCAGCCAGACTATTCTATCTTTGACATCTGGCTGAATAAAATACCAGACTAGCCCAGTGTAGTGGCTTGCATCTATAATCCCATCAATTTGGGAAACTGAAGCCGGAGGATTGCAAGTTTGAGGACACCCTTGGCAATTTAGCAAAGCCCTAAGCAATTCAGCAAGACCCTGTCTCAACATAAAAAATAAAAAGGGCTGGGGGCTGGGGTTGTGGCTCAGCGGGAAAATAGTCACCTTGCACATGCAAGACGCAGGGTTCTATCCTCAGCACTACATAAAAATAAATAAGTGAAATAAAGGTATTGTGTCCAACTACAACAAAAGAATTCAATAAATAAATAAAAGAGCTGGGACTATAACTCAGTGGTTAACCACCCCTGAGTTTAACCTCTTGTACCCACCCAGACACACACAAAGTAAACATACATAGAGAATACAAAGCTAGCACAGACTTTAATTACATGTGAAACTCATGTATAACTGTATTCTCTTAGCCATTTTGAAAAATATAAAATAGAAGGCATCAGATTATTCATCCCCATAAAGTAGTTTGTTAAATAGTGTTAGATTCTCTCCCGCCCCCTGTATCAGTCCTTGATAACTTACTAAAGATGATCAATTATTATTTATTTAATCTGGCTCACTCAGTGCTAACTGAGAACCCAGTTACTTACAATCTGTTTTAAACTATTTTTAAAAACATCTCTTGATAGCTAACATTTTAAAGGAAAAAAATGATATGGGGTACAGTCTATAAGTGTGGATAAAGTATAAGTCTCTAGATCCCAAGAGTACTATATTTATTACAGATATATGTGTTTCCATGAAACCCTTTTTAGTGTCTCCTTTTGTTTATAAGGAGAGAGGCAGTTATATATCTAAGCTGAAAATAATCTAGACAAGATGCCAGCTAAACTAGGGGAAAGACAGCATTCTTGCAAGTATCCCAACCAACAGTCTTCTTTTATATGTAGCAGCTTTAAATGCAGAGGACCACCAGAGTCCAAAGAAAATGGAAAGGTTGTCATGATTTCACTTGTCTGAACCTCTTTCCAATCTCTTTTCCTGTTTTCTAATGTAGCCAATATCCTCCTACTGTGCTTTGGCTGCCCAAGATACATACTTCCCTCTTCTCCAACTGGATGTTTGAATATTTAGTAGTTTTTTGTTTTGTTTTGTGTGGGGATTTTTGCTGTTTTATATTTGTTGTATTGGGATTGAATCCAGGGCCTACACATGCTAGACAAGTACTCCATCACTGAGATACGCCCCCCCCAGCCCCTCTTTGTTCATTTGATTTTGAGACAGGGCTCACTAAGTTCCCCAGGCTGGACTCAAACTTGTGATCTTCCTGCCTCGGTTCTCTGATTTGCGAGGATTACAGGTATGTACCATCCTGCCTAGGCAACAAGCTCTTATTTTTTTGGGGGGGGGTGGGGGGTGGGTATTGGGGATCAAACCCAGGGCCTTGCACTAGGCAAATGTTCTTCCACAGAGCTATATCCCCTGTCCCAGCAACATTTCTATAAATGAGAACATCAGACAAACCCTTGATTAATCATAATTTATAATGATATTACTAAGTGACGAAGACTTTATAGTTCTGTTAACCAAATGTATATTTTATATTTGGCTAGAAGAATACCTAGAAGGGAAAGCCTCCTATTTTAATAGTTTAGTTAAAATATAAATATTACCACAGCATGTGTTGTTATTGTCTTTGAATATGCTTCCATTGTTAAGGTTTTGAAGTTTGAGGTTCATCATAGTCAAATATAGTTACCATGATTTTCAGAGAGGTAAACCCTGTTTCTCTGACTGTACTGTACACTCCTTGAAGGCAGATGCTGTATTTATATATTGGTTTCTCCCACAGTACTTCCTTGGGTCTTTTCAGAGAAAACATTGAACTGAAAAAGTAGAACAGAATTCTTATCAACAATTTAAACATAACCTAATTCCCTGTTCTAACTTAGACCATACACTACTCTCTCCATTATCCTGCAAGGCCACGTTTGCAACTGCCTGTTGGGATATCTTCATGAGTCCTCGAGCAGATTAAATTTTGTGTTAACTAACACTGAACTCATTTTCTTCCTATTCAAATGTTTATTTTCCTTTGTAATAGAAAGATAACACATGAGGCTCCAGATCTCAAAAACGACTCTGTAATTCCTCTTGTATCATTTTCCTCCTCGTTGTCCTGCTGTTGTTTTTGCATAGGACTGGCCCAAGTCCTTGTTACCTCTTCCTAGTGATTGCAGTAACTTTTCTTCTTGGCTGGGAATGTAACTCTGTGGGTGAAGCACTTGCCTAGCATGGGAGAGGCCCTGGCTTCAATCCCCAGAACTGGAAAAAAATTATTTAAAAAAAAACACACTTGTTTTTCTTCATTGCCTTCATTGTGTGGTCCGTTTTAAACACTGCCTGAGCAATTTTTCTAAAGCATAATTCCAGTCTTGATTCATTCCTACTCTTGCAGACTTCATTGGCATTCCCAGTGGTTCAGCACCAATCCTCAGGAACCATACAATCCAGCCTGTCTCTGTCCACACTATTTCTTCTTGTTTTCCTTTATACTTCATCCCCATCTTTGCCTGTTTATCCCATATTTCTCTATAACAGTTGATTCTAGTCCTTTCTTCCTTGTTCAGTTTGAGTAGATTCTCCTCTATGCTCCTATAGTCTTATAGTTCATAAACTTTCATATGATTCTTATCACATTCTGTCCTTGAGAGCAACTTTTCTTGTTTGAGATTGCCCCACCACTTCTGGTGTAGTGACTTGCATGAAGTTAATAGTGTTTGTTGTTGACATGGATTCCTGCTTATGGATCTCTAAAGTGTCTCCAGTACACATCATTCTGTTGTCTATGACACTTAAAAAAATTTTTTTCAGTTGTAAGTGGACACAATACCTTTATTCTATTTATTTTTATGTGATGCTGAAAATTGAACCCAGTGTCTCACACATGCTTGGCAATTGCTCTACCACTGAGTCACACCCCCCAGCTCCTGTCTATGAAACTTTTAATGTAATTTTCTAAAGGAAAATATTATCTATAAACTTTCCCATATAAGAGATAGTTTCTGCTAGAATTTTGTTTTAAAGATAGAGTTAGTAAAAAACCTAAATATCAAATTCCTTTTCCTTTGGAATAGGAATTGGTCATAGCATATAAGAACCAATCTTGAAAAACTATTTTTTTTATTTATAATACTTTCTACTTAAAGTGACTATAATTTGTATCTTATTGTCCATATACAGATCATTTATAAATAAAAATTAGCATTGTAAGTAAATATGTATTATATTTATACAAAATAAATCTACTATAATATTACTACTGGTGTGATGTCTTTTAAACCCTACCATTTTTCAGTTATTTTTTTTTCTTCAGTAATAGGGATTGAATCCAGGGATGCTAAATCACCAGAAGCTACATTCACAACCCTATTTATTTATTTATTTGAGACAGGGTTTTGCTAAGTTGCTGAGGCTGGCTTCGAATTTTTTATTTTCCTGCCTTGGCTTCCTCAGAGTAGCTAGGATTACAAGTGTGGGCCACCACTCTCCTCTATATTTGTTTTACCTAACATGGCTTTCCACCCTGAATCTGTGCCTGCTTTCCTATAGCTGATCTGTGTTAAATGCCGAAGAAATTTCAAGGAGAGCTTATTCTAAAGTTTAAACTACACAGTACTTTGAAGACAGGGCCGGGCTTCCTATCACAAGCAGCCACTGTCAGAATGTGAAGTTCTGGTAGTGCCATTTCATTTCACAAATCTTGAGGCCAGCAGGTATTGACTGTCTCGCGTACTTGAAATACACCATCAGAAACTTAACATTCTAGTGATATTATTGCTCCATTAGTCATTATTATTTCTTTATGCACAATAGTTAAGTAAACTCTACTATTTCTTTATTACCTGATTCTGCCTCAGATTGTTATATTAAGGGAAATTTAAATATCTGGGATATATTGTTTGTTCTCTAATAGAATGTAAAGTAAGAGCATTTACCGGAATCTAGTTTTCCAGAAATTAGAAATAGAACTGCATAAATCCTAGTCGGTTAATGTTATTACTCAAATCTGAAACATTGACCCAAAAATGCCTTCAATAGGCTACATTTGGCAAACACTATGCTAAAGGGCGTGCATCACTTGTAAAAGTGGCTGATGGCAAGCAGATCTGGCGAGCCATTTCCCTCCAAGCCGACAGGGGGCGGTCGACTCAGGGGCGCTGCTCCAGTCTCTCCGCTCCACCCAGGGAACGTCACGACCCCCTCTCGCTGCTTCTCCACGTCGTTATTGCGCAGGCGTGGATTGGAGAGCTCACGGCCGAGCCGAGGGAGGGGTCACGAACTCTGACCCCCCACCAAAAACACAAACCCAGAAAGCTGTTTACCCCTACTTCGCCTCGCTTCCCCACTCCCTTCAGCTTTCTGCAACCCTCCTCCCGGGGCGTCTCCCCACCCAGCTGCCGCCGCAGCGGGACTGTCGGGTCGGCGCCCGACTGAGGAGTTAGTGCAACGGAGAGACGCGGGTAAGAAGTGCCGGGTGGGGGGACAGGGCCTTGGCGGCGCCTGGGAAGGGGTCGGGAATGCCCCTCTATCCCAACTGCCAACGGACGCAGCCCTAGCGCGTTCGCACAGCCTGCGGTCGCCTCCCGGCCCTGCCGATCTGTTCGGAGTGCCGCGGCGGGCTGCTCGGGTCGGGCCGCGGGTGCGAGGAGTGGCCGGAGCGTCGGGGCCCCGAGAGAGGTTGAGGCCGTAGTCGCGGCAGGACGCGGCGTCGGGCTAGAGACCGGGACGGCCGGGCGCGGGGACTGCAGGCGAGCGGCGCGGTGCACACCGCTCCCTCTCCCGCGGCACCTCTGACCTTTCACCTACAGGAAAAACTTCCGTCTCGGCGGCGCCACCGCCGCCGCTTTCCCCGCCCCGGGAAGCCGAGGGCGCATGGCGACGGCGGCGGGCGAGAAGCTGGAGAGGTGCATCTCCTTCTCTGGGCCTGGAACCCTTTCTCCGTGGCCGCGGACTGATTCCGAGCTTACACAGTAAAGACAGAATGGCGCTCTCCACTTTCACTTTTCTCTCACGACAAATAGAGGCGAGAGTAGCCTCAGCCTTTGGACCTCTGAGTTTTAGAAAAAAACCGGAATGGCCCAGGGTCCTCTCTGCAGTGGACATGTCCAAGCTACCAGTAGCGCTTTTGTTAAGAACTCTGCCTCCAACTCTCGCAAACATCACTTTATGAAATACAAATGTTGCCAACTCGCTCCGTAACCTTCAGTAAGTAGGTCAGCGTGTAAAGTAACTGGAAGAGAAAAGCAGGCTTGAAGTTAAGGTCTTTAGGGCTTTTGCTTCCCCGGAAGTTGTAAGTATACCTCGGATTTTGAGGTTATTTTAGCATTGTCTACTTGTGTGTTGGGAGATGCACGGTTGATTTTGATTTTGGTTTATATGTGCAGTTGTTGGATCTGAGAGAGAGATTGTGGATCAGTTCAACTCAAGACAATGAAAAGAAAAAGAACTTTGGGGTCTTAGAAATTTGCAGTTGGGGAGACACATATTCAAATAGCTCTGAATCCGTGTTTCAAGGAAGGTGGGCACTTACGTGAGTTGTTGAATGTTGAAAAAACAAGGGCTCAATGAACTAGAAAGATACAAAAAGGAACATATATGCTTAGTAAAAAGGCCCATAAAACAAGGGTCTAATAATATTTTGTTATGCATCTTGAATATGTGAGTATAATGTAATTTTCCAGTTGTTGTGGTCATTCCAGAGTCTTGTGGTCAAAGTATAGAGGTGACCAAAGTTCACATTCCTAGGCAGCAGCTTGAGTCCTGCTTCCTTTATGGCTTCCACACCAATTTTGAAAGATCTTAACAGTGTTGCTTTCATTGTATTAACAAAAATTTTTCTGTTTGTTATAAAAAGTATCACGGGAAGGGGCTAGGGCTCAGCGGTTGCACACTTGTCTATCCTGTGTGAGGCACTGGGTTCTATTCTCAGCACCACGTATTTAAAAAAAAAAAAAAAAAAGTACCATTTGAACCCTGGGCCCCAGATGCACACAGGTGTAATTCCAGCTCAGCTGCTCTGGAGGCTGGGAGAGGAGAATCGGGAGTTCAAAGCCAGCCTCAGCAAAAGTGAAGCACTAAGCAACTCAATGATACCCTATCCCTAAATAAAATACAAAATAGGGCTGGGAATGTGACTCAGTGGTCGAGTGCCCCAGAGTTCAGTCCCAGCTATCCAAGGGGTGCAGGGTATCACATGAAATGTAACTCATTTCATTATTCATTGTAGAACATTTTGGTATCTTAAGGGTTTTGAGGAAGACACAAGTCAATGTTTCCTGAGAAACCTATGATGGTGTGTGCCACACAAAGTATATAATGCCTATCCAAGGGAAATAAGAAAGACTAAAGAAAAAACAGCATACATATACCATAGTAATGGTATATGTATGAATTTTTTGCCTTTATTGAGTCATATGACCTACAGTCTTTTTAAATATTTTTTTTTAGAAAGAATTTTTAATATTTATTTTTTGGCGGACACAACAACATCATTGTTTGTATGTGGTGCTGAGGATCGAACCCAGGCCGCAGGCATGCCAGGCGAGCGCGCTACCGCTTGAGCCACATCCCCAGCCCCAAATATTTTAGGAACCATCTTTAGAAAATTGCAACTCTATATAAAAATTTTACATGTTAGTAATTAATGGAAGTCTCTTCCTGAATCCTTGTTAACAATCTTACTGTACACAATGAATGCTACACCAATCTAGACATATTGGGTAAGCCAGGTGTGGTGGCACATGCCTATAATTTCTGTTATTCTAGAGGCAGAACAGGATCACAAGTTTGAGGCCAACATGGACATCTCAGTGAGACCCTGTGTCAAAATTAAAAGGGCTGAGAGTGGGCTGGGATTGTAGCTTATTGGTAGAGCACTTGCCTCGCATGTGTGAGGCACTGGGTTCAATCCTCAACACCACATAAAAATAAATAAATAAAGATATTGTGCCCATCTACAACTAAATATATATATATATTTTTTTTATATATATGTATATATATATATATATATATATTTTTTTTTTTTTTTAAAGGTTGAGAGTATAGTTAAGTGGGAGAACACTTCTAGCATTATTTTATAGCCCTGGGTTAATCCCCAGTACCACAGGAAAAGGGCAAAAAGTAAAAAGCAAGAAGAAAGAAAAATTGGGTAAAAAAGTGTTGGAACTAAATCTCAAAGGTCAAGTTGAATTTAAATGAGGGAAGAGGAAATCAAAATGGTATATTCAGGAATAATAGAAATCCCCCTTATCTAGGATTGTCCTTTCCATGGTTTCAGTTATATATAATCAACTCCCAAAATTTTACCTCAAGAATTCCTAAGTTGGGGTTCTTGGGCTATTTTTTTGAAAATTATAGCACTTAAAATGGTTTGTAGTATGAATGAATGTGAACTTGGGTTTTTCTGCTGGGGAAACCTTAACTCCATCAGATCTTCAAAGGGACCCATTCCACCTCCACAGAAGAAAAGAGAATTGTTATTTTATATCATATTTTCAAATCTTATGACAACATACCACATACCAAATTGAAATAGTTTTCTTCAGGATTTCTGTCCCTTAAAAATCTGATATGCTATATTCTATATAGTATATATTTTTTATGCATTGTGTTCGATTCTCTCCCTTCTTTTCTTCTTTCTATTCTAGTTGTGGTCTACTAAATTAATTTACCCATGCATAAACAGGTCACAATACAAAGATTGCAAAATAGTGCTTTGGGTGATAGTAGCCTATATTGAGTATGGGAGTGGGACTGGAAAGAATGGGGACAAGGAGCAGATGTTAGGAAAATAAATTAACCGTATCAGATATAGAAGTTGAGTCAAAAAGCAATGTTAAGGGGCTGGGGATGTGGCTCAAGCGGTAGCACGCTTGCCTGGCATGCGTGCGGCCCGGGTTCGATCCTCAGCACCACATACCAACAAAGATGTTGTGTCCGCCGAGAACTAAAGAATAAATATTAAAAATTCTCTCTCTCTCTCTCTCTCTCTCTCTCTCTCTCTCTCTCTCTCTCTCTCTCTCCCCTCTCTCTCTTTAAAAAAAAAAAAAAAAAAAGCAATGTTAAGTTTCCTAATCTGAATGAAAAAGGATGGCACCATCTATATCATAGGCTTTTTCTTTTTTAATCTATTTCTGTGGGAAAGATGTGAAGGTAACTGAACAAGGGATGATGTAGGTTTCTGTGCCTTCTGTTAATTAGCTCTGGAGTAGTAAAGACAGCATTCTCATGTGTTTTGCTTTCTCTCTCAGGCTGGTAAAAACACAGTAACTCAAGTCTCTTCTAATAGATTACCTGGGACCTCCTCTTTTAGGGTTGATCATCTTTAACACTACTCCCGTTCACTTAGGGAACACTTTGTTAATTCAGTACTTTTTATGGAATAGTGAGCTAAGTAAAACTTTTTTTTTTTTTTTTTTTTTTTTTTTTTTTTTGGTACCAGGGATTGAACCCATGGGTGCTTAACCACTGAGCCACATCCGCAGTCCTTTATATTTTTTATTTTGAGACAGGGTCTCACTAGGGGCCTCTCTAAGTCACTGAAGCTGACTTCGAACTTGAGATCCTTCTGCCTCAGCTTCCTGAGCTCCTAGAACTACAGGTGTGCACCACTACACCCAACAATAAACCTTTTTTCTTTATAACTTATCCAAATTTGGGTGTTCTGTTTTGCAACAGAAACAAGACTAGGTGATGATACCGTATTTTATTTATTTCTTTGTTTTCTGTTCACCCACCAAAACATAAATGTAACAAGGGGAAGATGTGTTTGTTTTTGTTGTTGTTTAATATTTTTTTTTAGTTGTGGATGAACCTGTATTTTTATTTATTTATTTATATGTGGTGCTGTGGATTAAACCCAGTGCCTCACACATGATAGGCAAGTGCTCTGCCACTGTGCTACAGCCATAGCCTTGATGTGTTTAAGATCCTCTCCTGTATCCCCATCTCCTAGAAAATTTCCTGGCCTATAAAATGTGCCCAATGAGTATTTGTTGAATGCAAGACTGTAGAATAAATTGTTGGATAATAAGTTTGAACATTTTTAAAGTTCTTGATGTGCAATGGCAAATTACTTTTCTAGGAAGGTTAAAACAGTTTAGTTTTCTACCAGCTATCTGTAAAGAATACCTGTTTTGCCTCATCTTTTGTGCTGAATTAGTCTTGGAAAGTAAGTATTGATCTACTGATTCCCTGGTATTTATGGTACAGAGAAAAGCCATTAGCAAAGACGTGGCAGTATGAAACAACATGGTTAAACTCAAGGAATTACAATAATATGTACAGCTAGAATGTGTAGTTTAACAAATGACATCTCAGATCCTTATAGATAAGGGAAATCTGTGAAGAATATTAAGAGTATTGGGGATTGAACCCAGGAGTGCTATGACTAACTACATTCCCACTTCTTTTTATTTTTTGAGACAGGATCTTGCTAAGTTTCTGAGGGTCTTGAAAGTTGCCCAGGCCAGCCTTGAACTTGTGACTCTCCTGCCTCAGCTTCTTGGGTTGCTGACATTTCAAACATGCCCCTCTGAGCCCAACAAGATCTATATGCCAGAGCAGTCTGGCTGCAAAGTATTCAAGTAGCAGTTAGCTGAACCATATGAGGTTTTGAGGTCAAGAAACTTGGAGACTAGATTGGTTATAATTTGTCTATTCTTGTGGACACAAGTCATCCATGTTGATGGTAGAAAAGGGACATTACGGGCTGGGGTTTTGGTTCAGAGGTAAAGCACTTGCCTACCATGCGTGAGGCACTGGGTTCTATCCTCAGCACCATATAAAAAATAAAATAAAGATAATTTAAGAAAAGAAAAGGGACATTACAGGCATGTACCACCTTCTGAGTAGCTGGGATCCTAGATATGCTTTTTTCAGAGTGCTAGAACATCAACAGTGTCCTGGAGATCTTGATAAATTACTCATTATATTATAACTAGTGTGCGCGTGCGCACACACACACGAAATACGTATTTTCATGTTCATTTGCTTTTTTTCATTTGATTTTTTTAAAATTCTTTTATTATCTTCATTAACAATAATTTACTTAAGTTTTCCCTAGACAAAATTAAAAACTGTGTCTGTGTTATTGAGTTCCCATTTTAATTAATTTTGTCCCATAGTCTTACTAAGGCTGACCACAAATTTGTAATCCTGTGTCAGCCTCCTGGGTAGTTGGGATTATAGTCATGCACCCCTGCATCCAATCAATCTTCAAGTTTTTAGTATTGAGAATTTCAAAGCTGCCTTACCATCACTACTTATGCCCTTTTACCAATTAAGGCAGGGAGGAGTCTGGTATGTTTATCTTGGGGAAAATTCTGAGAATTCTCTAGAAACTTTGGAGATTATCTAATACAACATACCTCTTAAATTAAAGTTATTATTTACTAAAGAACTCAGAAAGCAAGAAATTAAAGGACCTTGATCTAAATGAAGCCCAAAACAATATTTAGTAGTTTATTAGGGGTTTCATCCCCCATCCTCACTTCTTTTTGAGATTTCTCTAATAGAGAAAATTGGAATAAATAGCAAATTAAGTTTTTGAGTAGTTTAGTGGTGTTCTTTTATCAGTAGTAGAAGCAAATTAAAGTGGTTGCCTGGCCATTCTGGAACTACCCAGTCCCAGTATATGAGAGTGAGCCCCAAGATGCCATGAGATAGATGATCCAGGATTTCACAGAGAGCAGTCAGTTGAGGGACTTGAAGAAGGCTGATCTTAGGCTGTAGCAGGTCCAGTGAATCTGCATAATTTGGGTCAGAAATAGGGGTGTATATATTGGTTCAAACAGAAGTGACTTCATCCAAACTGGAAATTACCTGGCCTATTTTAAGCTCTTGTCAAAGAGTCAGGTATATTCATGGTGCTAGGGACCAGTTGTAAATTTCTACATACCAGACTCTAAAGGTCTTATGTATAATTTGATGGAAAACTGCAGGAAAAACTGATTAAGGTTACTCTGGGGCAGTCATGGTGTTATGAGTTAGGGTGGCTGCAGTCATGTCAGGCTGAATTCATACAGTCAGTAGCATGTCTGTGCTAGTCTTCATCATTTGAGAAATGGGCCTTTCAAATATGGAAGCTGCCTATTCCTTCCAAAAATGGAAGCTGCCTAGTCCAGTAACCTTTTTTCCTGGCTTACCTAGTGATTAATCCTAGACATAAGCTCATAACTTAGACTGGGCTAATCAGAATCCATTACTAGGACTTTAAAAATTGAAGTAAGAATACTTTTCATTTCATTGAAATAAGAATACATTTCATTCTTTACTACAAATTTGAAAATTACCAACATAGAAGCTGACAATAGAGAAGAAGATACTTGATTGTGTCTTCTTTTTCTAGTTTTCTCCAAGGTCAGCTCTGCTTGTTATCCTAACAATGATTATTTCATCTCTCTCCCAGCCCTCAATTTTTATTTTATTTTTTTATTTTTATTTTTTATCATTTTTAGTGATGCAGCCACATCAGTGGGGTTTTTTTGCATTATAATTCTTAATACACATATATACCACAATTTTTGTATCTCTGTATATAAAGTATGTTGACACCCCAATTTTTTCTTTTTACATCTTAGCACAATTGGGCTGGGATTGTGACTCAGAGGTAGAGCGCTCGCCTAGCATGTGGAAGGCCCTGGGTTTGATCCTCAGCACCACATAAAAATAAATAAATAAAATAACGGTATTGTGTCCAGCTACAACTAAAAAATAAATATTTTTAAAAAAAGTTTTAGCACAGTTGTTATAATTGAACTGATATTTAAAATTCAGGCTTTCCTATTTATACACTTACTTAAGTAAGCAAGCAATAATCATGTGTAATTCTTACATGTAGGCAAATTTTAAAGAAATACTTACTCAGTGAAAAATAATGACCCTCTTGGAAGTGGTCATTATATCCTTTTTTCTTCCTTTTTTTTTTTCTTTTTTCAGAACTGAGGACTGAACCCTGGGTAACCATTTTCTTATGTTTCCTTCCAGGTATAGTTTGTTGTTGTTGTTCTTTATGGGATATATTCATAATTATTTATGTCTCCAGATACTGGGAAATGGATAGAAATATCTAAAAATTTGGAGCTTAGTAATAGGTAGAAACTAGGAAAGATCTGAGGTATGTGGTAGAAAAAAGTCTAGGTTGCCTTGAAAAGACTTGATAGAAATATGGATATTTTATATTACAGAGGTGAGGATTCAGGAAGAAAAGAGGAAAGCTGTAGAGAAAGTTTCTCTCATCTTGGAGATAAGTCATGATCAGATGGTTGATAGAAATGTGAACATTAAAGGTGTTTCTTGTGAAGTCTCAGATGGAAATGAGGAACATGCTGGACACTGAAGGAAAGATGATTCTTGTTATAAAGTGACAACTTGGCTGAATTGTGTTCTAGTGTTTTGTGGAAGGTAGAATTTGTAAGAGGTGAACTGGGAAGCATACATGAGAATATTATTAAGCAAAATATTGAAGGCACAGTCTGGTTTTTCCTTACTGCTTATAGTAAAGTTTAAGAGGAAAGATAAACTGGAAAAGGTTTTATTTATTTGTTTCCCTACTGTACTGAGGATTGAACCCAAGGGTATTCCATCATGGAGCTTTGTCTCTAGCCCTTTTTTATTTTGACAAGGTGTCAGTAAATTGCCTCAGATGACCTTGAATTTATGATCTTCTCCTTTTAGCCTCTGGAGTTGGTGGGATTACAGGCATGCACCACCACACCCAGCAAAAAAGGAATTGGTGGGCTTGGAGTGTGGCTCAGTGGTGGAGCGCCTGCCTCGCATGTGTGAGGCACTGGGTTCAATCCTCAGCACCACATAAAAATAAATAAAGGTATTGTGTCCATTTACAACTAAAAATTGTTTTTAAAAAAAGGATTTTGGTAAGGAAATGACATCTTGAAGATTTGGAAAATTCTTAGCTTATTCCTACTGTGAAAAATATGAAAGTGGGAGCTAGAGGTATTGTTCATGGTAGAGCACTTGTCAGGTATGTATGAATCCCTGAGTTCTATCCCCAGTAACTCCCCCAACCCCCAACACAAAGAGATCCATAAAGCATGTTATGGAGCAATTGTCAAGATTGTGCCTGAGGATTATGGCTTAGTGGTAGAGCACTTGTCTGCGGTGTGAGGCACTGGGTTTGATCCTCAGCACTACATTAAAAAAATACATAAAATAAAGGCATAGTGTTCATCTATAACTAAAAATGTTTTTTTAAAAAAAGGATTGTGCCTGAACAACCATCTTTCAAGAGATTGGGGGTATACGACTTATAGATCCAGCAGCCATCTCATTGAAACTGGGAATAGCGTAGAAATATGATTATCCATGAAAGATCTGCAGAGGACTCTTGTCTTTGGATTCCATGAACTGCATGGGAGACTAGTAGAGTTGTTGAAATGCTACCAATCTTAGACTCAAGGGGACAGTGATGAGATGAAAAAGACTATTGGACTTCTGAGATTGCAGAACAGACTAGTATAATTATCTAGCTACAAACATTGTTGTCTTTTTATTAAAAGGGAAGAATGACACCAAGGGTGTCTCAGAGGTTGTCAAGGCTACCTACACTATCACAACAGCTCAGAAGGAACTACTCCTAGAATGCTAGGGCTGTCTCCTCCTCTGATGGTTCCAGAGAAGTTAGGGCTACTCCTGTTCAATCTAGTAAGAGAGAGTTGAATAATGAAGCTAAATATTGAATATTGCTTTTAGCATAACTAATTAAAACTTAAGATATTCTAAATAATTAAAAGAAAAAAGCAATTCAAGGCTGGGGCTGGGGCTGAGTGATAGATAATATGCTAGTCTGGCATGTGTGAGGCATTCTTGGTTCGATCCTCAGCACCACATAAAAATAAATAAAATAAAGGTATTATGTCCATCTACAACTGAAAAAAAAGATAAAAACAATTCAGGTAATTTGGCAGCTAATAGTAATTATATTTGGAGAATATTAGTAAATATATGACAAACAATGTATAAGATAAAATCACAAAGTTTTTGAATCTTGACTGTAAAATGTAGAGAAAATACAGTTGAAGTCAAGCCATTGATGTTTCAGTCTCTCAAATTCATTTGAGAGACAGTTATGCATTAAATTCAAGTTAACCTTAATTTGAAGTCAAGCCATGGATGTTTCAGTTTCTCTTTTTTTCTTTCAGTTTCTCAAATTTATTTGGAGACAGGCATTAAATTCAAGTTAACCTTAATATGTATAGAAAATTGCCACTAAAGAAGAGTTTCAAAATTCTAGAGATTGTGTGTGTGTGTGTGTGTGTGTGTGTGTGTGTGTGTGTATACACAATACCTTTATTTATTTTTATGTGGTGCTGAGGATCAAACCCAGGGTCTCTTTCGCACATGCAAGGCAAGCGCTCACTGCTGAGCCACAACCCCAACCTGGGAAATTTTTTAATGTATTGAATCAACTATCAGTTTTTATAAATTTTTTTATAAAATATTGATAAAAGAACTATCAGGTTTGTTCACAGGTTTGCCTTTATTTAAATTAATAAACTACAACTCAAAGTTCTCCTGTCTAGTCTATTTGAAAAGTAAATTGTTGGTGCTGGAATAGTTTTGTCAATAGACATTTCAGAACATGCAAAGCAGAAAGTCACCAGCTGATAAGATGTTTAGCAGTTGTCAAAACAAGACCAATCTTGTCTGCTCTCTTCTACTTCCACCCAACCCAACTGAGTTACTTTTAAGCAAATCTTAAGTTTATAAATTTCCCCATAAATGTGTTTTTATGGGTATCATTGTAAAAAAAAGTATGTGTCTTTTATTTTTGGCAGGTCATTTTGACAATTAGATCATGGCAACCATAGAAGAAATTGCACATCAAATTATTGAACAACAGATGGGAGAGGTACGTCTACGATGGGTACTGACTCATCAAACTTTTATTATTTATGCTAAGTGTATATGCTAAGTTCTGAAGGTACAAAGATAAATTATACCCCCAACTTTAAGATAGCTTTTCAGTCTTCTGAGAGTTAGTTGAATAATCAGTCACAATATAGTATAAGAATATGATAGATAACCTGTGCAGTGTTCTGGAGAGCACAAAAGAAAAACAACTAATGGAGAGTGTAGAGTTGGTGAGGACCTAACCAGGGGATGCATTTTGGAGGGTGCAAAATCTGAGGTCAGTCTTGATAGACCTGTAAGAATTATTCTATGTCAGTATAGACCGTATAGATGACTTTTTTTTTTTTTCCTGTATCTCTACCCTCTTTTATTTTTTAAATTTTGGGACAGAGTCTTACTAAGTTGCCCAGGCTGGCCTTTAACTTGCAGTTCTCCTGCCTCACCCTCCTGAGTAGCTGGGATTACAGGCATGTACCACCACACCTGGCTACAAGTTTATTTTTAAATGGTTTTATCCTATTCTTTAGCAAAAGGTACCTATTAAATGATGTATTTTGTGGCGGTTATTTTGGCTCATTATTCCCACAGTCAAATATGGGTTTTTTTTTTTTTTTTAATTCTAATTTGTTATATATGATGGCAGAATGCAATTCAATTTATATTACACAAATAGAGCGAGTGCCTGCAAGCTAGGCGAACCTGCAATCCCCTCCCCCAGTGTCTGCAAGGTAGGAGGGACTGTGACCACTGGCAGATCCGGCGGAGCGGCCTGCTGAGGGGCGGAACCGGCCCCTCCCCCAGTGCCTGCAAGCTAGGCGAACCTGCAACCCACGGGCGGGCGGGTCAGGCCCAGCAACCTGCGGAGTCACAGAACAGCTACACGCGCCTGCAGGGAACATGGACAGGACCCACCAGTAGGACAGGTCCGGCGGCCTGCTGAGGGGCAGGCCTGTCCCCTCCCCCAGTATATGCAAGGTAGGAGGGACTGTGACCACCTGCAGATCGCGCCAAGCGGCCTGCTGAGGAGCGGAACCGGCCCCTCCCCCAGTGCCTGCAAGCTAGGCGAACCTGCGACCCATTGGGAGGTTAGGCCCAGCAACCAACAAATAAATGATCTCATACTTCATCTCAAAATCCTAGAAAAAGAAGAGCAAAACAACAGCAAAAGAAGTAGAAGGCAAGAAATAATTAAAATCAGAGCTGAAATTAATGAAATTGAAACAAAAGAAACAATTGAAAAAATTGACAAAACTAAAAGCTGGTTCTTTGAAAAAATAAATAAAATTGACAGACCCTTAGCCATGCTAACGAAGAGAAGAAGAGAGAGAACCCAAATTACTAGCATACGGGATGAAAAAGGCAATATCACAACAGACACTTCAGAAATACAGAAGATAATCAGAAATTATTTTGAATCCTTATACTCCAATAAAATAGAAGATAGTGAAGGCATAGATAAATTCCTTAAGTCTTATGATCTGCCCAGATTGAGTCAGGAGGATATTGACAACCTAAACAGACCAATAACAATAGAGGAAATAGAAGAAACCATCAAAAGACTACCAAGTAAGAAAAGCCCAGGACCAGATGGGTATACAGCAGAGTTTTACAAAACCTTTAAAGAGGAACTAACACCAATACTTTTCAAGCTATTTCAGGAAATAGAAAAAGAAGGAGAACTTCCAAATTCATTCTACGAGGCCAACATCACCCTGATTCCGAAACCAGACAAAGACACTTCAAAGAAAGAAAACTACAGACCAATATCTCTAATGAACCTTGACGCAAAAATCCTCAATAAAATTCTGTCGAATCGGATTCAAATACATATCAAAAAAATTATACACCATGATCAAGTAGGATTCATCCATGGGATGCAAGGCTGGTTCAATATACGGAAATCAATAAATGTTATTCACCACATCAATAGACTTAAAAATAAGAACCATATGATCATCTCAATAGATGCAGAAAAAGCATTTGACAAAGTACAGCATCCCTTTATGTTCAAAACTCTAGAAAAATTAGGGATAACTGGATCATACCTCAACATTGTAAAAGCAGTCTATGATAAGCCACAGGCCAGCATCATTCTGAATGGAGAAAAATTGAAGGCATTCCCTCTAAGATCTGGTACAAGACAGGGATGCCCTCTCTCACCACTTCTGTTCAACATAGTCCTCGAAACACTGGCCAGAGCAATTAGACAGACGAAAGAAATTAAAGGCATAAAAATAGGAAAAGAAGAACTTAAATTATCACTATTTGCAGATGATATGATTCTATACCTAGCAGACCCAAAAGGGTCTACAAAGAAGCTATTAGAGCTAATAAATGAATTCAGCAAAGTGGCAGGATATAAGATCAACACGCATAAATCAAAGGCATTCCTGTATATCAGCGACAAACCCTCTGAAACGGAAATGAGGACAACTACTCCATTCACAATATCCCCCCAAAAAATAAAATACTTGGGAATCAACAAAAGAGGTGAAAGATTTATACAATGAAAATTACAGAACCCTAAAGAAAGATATAGAAGAAGACCTTAGAAGATGGAAAAATATACCCTGCTCATGGATAGGCAGAACTAACATAATCAAAATGGTGATATTATCAAAAGTTCTCTATAAGTTCAATGCAATGCCAATCAAAATCCCAACAGCATATCTTGTAGAAATAGATAAAAGAATCATGAAATTCATATGGAATAATAAAAGACCCAGAATAGCAAAAACAATACTAAGCAGGAAGTGTGAATCAGGCGGTATAGCGATACCAGACTTCAAACTATACTACAGAGCAATAGTAACAAAAACAGCATGGTACTGGTACCAAAACAGGCGGGTGGACCAATGGTACAGAATAGAGGACACAGTAACCAATCCAAAAAACTACAACTATCTTATATTTGATAAAGGGGCTAAAAGCATGCAATGGAGGAAGGATAGCATCTTCAACAAATGGTGCTGGGAAAACTGGAAATCCATTTGCATCAAAAAGAATCTGAATCCCTATCTCTCGCCGTGCACAAAAGTTAACTCAAAATGGATCAAGGAGCTTGATATTAAATCAGAGACACGGCATCTGATAGAAGAAAAAGTTGGTTATGATCTACATACTGTGGGATCAGGCTCCAAATTCCTCAATAGGACACCCATAGTGCAAGAGTTAACAACTAGAATCAACAAATGGGACTTAGCAAAAGAAACAATAAGAGAGATAAACAGGGAGCCTACATCCTGGGAACAAATCTTTACTCCACACACTTCAGATAGAGCCCTAATAACCAGAATATATAAAGAACTCAAAAAATTAGACAATAAGATAACAAATAACCCAATCAATAAATGGGCCAAGGACCTGAACAGACACTTCTCAGAGGAGGACATACAATCAATCAATAAGTACATGAAAAAATGCTCACCATCGCTAGCAGTCAGAGAAATGCAAATCAAAACTACCCTAAGATACCATCTCACTCCAGTAAGATTGGCAGCCATTAGGAAGTCAAACAACAATAAGTGCTGGAGAGGATGCGGGGAAAAGGGCACTCTTGTTCATTGCTGGTGGGACTGCAAACTGGTGCAGCCAATTTGGAAAGCAGTATGGAGATTTCTTGGAAAGCTGGGACTGGAACCACCATTTGACCCAGCTATCCCCCTTCTCGGTCTATTCCCTAAAGACCTAAAAAGAGCATGCTACAGGGACACTGCTACATCGATGTTCATAGCAGCATAATTCACGATAGCAAGATTGTGGAATCAGCCTAGATGCCCTTCAATAGATGAATGGATAAAAAAAATGTGGCATTTATACACAATAGAGTATTACTCTGCACTAAAAAATGACAAAATCATAGAATTTGGAGGGAAATGGATGGCATTAGAGCAGATTATGCTAAGTGAAGCTAGTCAATCTTTAAAAAACAAATACCAAATGACTCCTTTGATATAAGAGGAGGAAACAAGGACAGGGTAGGGACGAAGAGCTTGAGAAGAAGATTTACATTAACAGGGTTGAGAGGTGGGAGGGAAAGGAAGTGAGAAGGGAAATCGCATGGAAATGGAAGGTGATCCTCAGGGTTATACAAAATGACATATAAGAGGAAAGGAGGGGTAATACAAGACAATACAAATGGAAGAAATGATTTACAGTAGAAGGGGTAGAGATAGAAAAGGGGAGGGGAGGGGAGGGGAGGGGGGATAGTAGAGAATAGGACAGACAGCAGAATACATCAGACACTAGAAAGGCATTATGTCAATAAATGGAAGGGTAACTGATGTGATACAGCAATCTGTATACGGGTAAAATTGGGAGTTCATAACCCACTTGAATCAAACTGTGAAATATGATGTATTAAGAACTATGTAATGTTTTGAACGACCAACAATAAAAAAAAAAAAGCACAATTTTTCATGTCTCTGGTTGTATACAAGGTGGAGTCACAACATTCATGTTTTCATACATGTACTTTGGGTAATGATATCCACCTCATTACCCTATCTTTTCTACCCCCATGCCCCCTCCTCCTTTTTTCCCCTTTACCCTATCAAAAGTTTTGTTGTTATTGTTGTTTTGCGTGTATGTGGTGCTGGGGATTGCCTTGTGCATATGAGGCAAGCACTCTACCAACTGAGCTATATCCCCAGCCCTCTAATGTTGTTTTTTAAGTAACAAGAATAATATTAGCATTTCAGACCTCAGAAACATGCTTCAGAAAGCAGTCTATAACTTACTCTTACACCCGCCCCAATCCCTTCACTACTCATGTCCTCCCTTTAGGAGGGAAATCAACCTCCTAACCCGAGGTACCCAAGAAAACCCAGTCTCAGTCTAAGCCTATAAGATGAGTCAGGGTAATTGATTTTGTCCCCAATTAACATAAAATCCAAAAATAACCAAGTTATAGCCAACTGTGATAACACTTATCTTTTTTTTTTTTTTTTTTTTTTTTTTTGAGAGAGAGAGAGATTTTTCAATGTTTATTTTTTAGTTTTCGGCGGACACAACATCTTTGTTTTTATGTGGTGCTGAGGATCAAACCTAGGCCGCCTGCATGCCAGGCGAGCCGCGCCGCTGCGCTTGAGCCACATCCCCAGCCCAACACTTATCTTTAATAATACCTAGTATATATTTAAGGGTAGATTGTGTTAGAAAGATAAAGTAAATATATCCATAATTCCACAAAAATTACACCATAACCATATTTCAATATGGTATAATACTGGTGGCATTGGTAAGATTCAATGTCCTTATATAAATTTTTTAATATTGATAATGAAATTGATTAAAAATTAAGTTGAAGCCTCCTTAGGATATACTATCTGTAAAAAATGACTGGCCTGAGGGGATATTAAATCCAATCAGTTGATTTTTATAAATTCATCAACGCAAGTTCATTACAAGGTACAAATAATAATTGACTAGTACAAAAATATAAAAATGTTTATAATGACATAAGACAAATTAGTTTCTTTTTATTTCTCCCGACCCCACATTATCTTCTCCATATTATGGATATATTTTTGTTAATACTAGTGTTATATCTGTTCTACGAATTCTGCAACGTACGCAGATACCCTGACAGATAATGATTGTTTTGCTATAAGGGATCCATGTTCAGAAATCGGAGAATGGCCTGTGGTAGGATATGTTTTTAGGTTTTATTCAGAGTACATGGCTCATTACTCCCATGGGTTTTGTAACACTTTAGGCTTCATGTAGGCCTCAGAAAAGAAAGTCTCATTCTGTGACTTTCTTCTACCCTCCTTTTGCCTACTCTTTTTTTTTTTTTTAATTCCCCAATGCAAGCCATAGAAATAAATCTGTTTTGCAGTTGGCATAAAAAATAAGTTATCTGATAAGACCCTAATTACAGAAGGGGTCCTGCACCATACCCCCAAGAAAAGAATGCTCTTTTGAAAACCCAAAAACCTTGCTGGGTTTCCCCACTCATTCTGTTAGTATTAGATAATACCCTTTTTGTCCAATCATATTTTGACATGATTATGTCATGCTTATACAGTGAAGTCTATAAAACTCCAAAAGATAGAACTGGGGTTGTGGCTCAGTGGTAGAACACTCGTCTGGCATGTGTGAGACACTGGTCCATCCTCAGCACCACATAAAAATAAATAAATAAAATTAAGGTATTGTATCCATCTACAACTAAAAAAATAAAAAAAAGTTGGTTTTTTGTTGTTGTTGGTTTTTTTTTTTTTTTAATAAAGAAAAGCTTAACATATAGAGCCTCACAAAATGGCAAACAAAAACTCAACTTCACATGCCAGAAGAGTGTTTCATCCCAGCTCTATGGGGACAAAAGCTCCTTCATTCAGGACCTTTCTATACTTCACCTTTTGTATCTCTTCATCTGGCTTCTTATTCCTGTCCTCTAAAACATTCTTTATGATAAACTGATAAACATGTTTCCCTGAGTTTTACAAGCTGTGGTACAAATTAATCAAACCTAAAGAGGTCATAAAAACCCAAACTTAAACTCCCTGCCAGAAATCACAGAGGATGCCCAGACATGAGGTTTTGAAGTTCAAGGCCAACCTGGATAACTTGGTGAGAAATAAAACTTTTGTCTTAAAAAGAGGTTTCTTTTGGGGTGGCGGTGGGGTGGGGTGGGTTGGAGAGCTTGGGTTGTAGCTCAAGTGATAGAGCACTTGCCTAGCATGAGGCCTTGGAATCAATGCCCAGTACTAGAGGGGGGAAGAGTACCTAGACTTCTAACTAGATCTAAAATGGGAATAGTGTTAGATGAAGACTGAAGCCTCAACCTGAGGGATCTAACCCTATTTCAGGGTAGATTGTGTTAGAATTAAAATAAGTTAGAAGACCCCCAGTTGATGTCTACTGCAAAACTGCCTAGTGGGGAAAAATCCTCTCATGTTTTCAGGTCACAAGTCTTCTATGTTGATAGTGACATAAGAATTTTTCAAAAATCCCTCAAATACTGCTTTTCCTAGACACACAGTACCGTCATCCAGATGTTCTCAAAGTATCATCTAGGGACCTTTTCACAAAGGCAGCAAGGTCAAAACTGTTCTCATAATAGTACTAAAATATTATTTATCTTATCTTTATTGTTCTTTCACAAATATACAGTAGAAGTTTTTAGAAGCTACATGATATGATATCCTGTGATGATTTGTGTCAACATTTGTAAGATGTATATTATTCACTGAACGAGTGTTTTCCAAGTGAACAATGCAATGCATAATGTTACAAAATCGTGCATGCATAAAGGATCCATTCAAATTGTAGAATAGACCAGTAGATTTTACGATATTACAGTGAACCTCTGAGAAGTCAGCCCTTGTCAAGTTTTGGTGTTATATCAAAAAACAGTTTCCAGGCTGGAGTTGTAGCTAAATGGTAGAATCCTTGCCTCTATGAGACACTGGGTTTGATCCTCAGCATCACATAAAAATAAATAAAAAATAGTTAAAAAAAAAAAACTTTAAACAAACAGAAAAACAGTTTCCACAATTTGAGAAGGCTATAAAAATACCATGTTCCACTTATATACTGAATGTAAGACTGTGTTTGCTTTATATATTTAATCCAAACAACATATTTCAACAGACTGAATGAAGAGGCAGACATGAAATTCCAAGTTCTATTAACCAGACATAAAGAATTTGCAAAAACTGTAAAATAGTGCTATTCTCTCTACTAAATACTGTTTGGAAGATAAATTTATTTTTCATAAAAATCTGAGCTGTTGCTCAGATCTCACCTTATCTTGCTTTGTTTTTCTTCATAGTAATACCTACAATATTATTATTTTTTTTATATCTTTTTACACTGAAGTAAAAGCTTTATGAGGGCAGAGATTTTTGTTTCATTCTCTGCTATATCTCCCCAGAATTCAGAACAACAAATGTTGTTTGTCTAAATTAAGGTGGGAAAGAAGAGGGAAAAAGGAATCAAAATAATATAAGGTCAAATAATTTACTGTCATACCAAAACAATAAGGTCAAATGATTTACTATCATACCTTTATCGGTTTGTTTCCATAGGGTAAAATGGAAGTAGAAGTGCTAGTTTAAAAGGTTTATAGTGGTGGCTTTTCTAGCTTTGAGAATATAAGAAAATTGTATCACTAAGAAAAACAAAATATTATGCTGAATCGATTATTAATTTAACCTGATTGTGTTAGATTGTTACAGAGCAGCAAACTGGGCAAAAAATCCAGATTGTGACAGCACTTGATCATAATACACAAGACAAGCAGTTCATTCTGACAAATCACGATGGTTCTACTCCAAGCAAGGTCATTCTGGCCAGACAAGATTCCACTCCAGGAAAAGTTTTCCTCACAACTCCAGATGCAGCTGGTGTTAACCAGTTATTTTTTACAACTCCTGATCTGTCTGCACCACATCTCCAGGTAAATAACTGTAGAAGTATCTCCCTTTTACACTTATAAAAAATTAAAAAGCTTAAATTAAAGTCCTGCCATAAAGACTTCAAATATATGCATATTATATAGAGTATAATATTGTGTAAATTGTGTTCAGAGTGTCTGTGGTGACTGCTTTTTCCTGTGGGCCATTGTACTTTCACTCATAACCCTCCCTCACGCCCAGATATTTTGAGCAGTTCTTAGTTATATCCGGAAGATCCATTCTTGCTAGTTTGGCTAGGGAGCAATTTAATAATGAATACAGTTCTAGGCCAAATTTCTAAGAATAACTATTAGAGCATGCTGCAAAATTTGGTTCTGAGAGTCCCCTCCAACTTCTGAGGTTCAAAGTAGACACTGTCAAATTCAGGAACAACTTTTATAGCTGTGGTGTCTGGAGCCAGGCTTCCTATGGTACTCATAGCAAGCTGCCAGATCAAGAACTAGGAAGTGTTGCTGCTGGCTTCAGCATTGTTCCTACTTTCTTGTCAACCACACCTTCGTTGACATAACAAGCAATCCATTAATTGTCTGCTTTTACTCTCACACCTTTATCTGTTTGTTTCTATAGAGGATAGAATTTCACTGAAGTAGAATTGATAGTTTAAAAGGTTTATAGTGGTGGCTTTAACTTTGGTGGTTTCTTACTTGTTTTTGATGGCCTTGACAGTTTTCAGGTGGGTATAGTTTTGTGTGGAAAAGATTATGGGAGTTAAATGCCAGTTCATCATTTATCAAAAGTACTTACTGCTGGGAGCGGTGGCACACGCCTATAATCCAAGCAGCTCAGGAGGCTGAGGCAGGAGATCTTGAGTTCAAAACCAGACTTGGGGGGCTGGGGATGTGGCTCAAGCGGTAGCGCGCTCGCCTGGCATGCGTGCGGCCCCGGTTCGATCCTCAGCGCCACATACCAACAAAGATGTTGTGTCCGCTGAGAACTAAAAAATAAATATTAAAAATTCTCTCTCTCTCTCTCTCTTTTAAAAAAAAAAAACAAACAAACCCAGACTTGGCAACTCATTGAGGCCCTAAGCAACTCAGTGAGACCCTGTCTCTAAATAAAACGCAAAAAAGGGCTGGGGATGTGGCTCAATGGGTAAGCACACCTGAGTTCAATCCCCAGTACCAAAAAAAAAAAGTATTTGTTGTCAATGTAATATGGATGGTGAGGTAAATTTGATCACTTGGCTGAAGTGCTGTTATGTCATGTTTCTTCATTGTAAAGTTACTGCTTTAAAAAAAAAAAAAAATTGGGCTTGGGGATGTGGCTCAAGCATTAGCGCGCTGGCCTGGCATGCGTGTGGCCAAGGTTTGATCCTTAGCACCAGATACAAACAAAGATGTTGTGTCCACCGAAAACTAAAAAAAATAAATATTAAAATTTAAAAAAATCTCTATTTTTAAAATAAAGATCATATTGGAACTTGCCTACTTTATGGATTCTCTCTGAGGAAAATAAAAGAGAAACAGATATAGGTTACAGTTCCCCTAGACTGAGAAGATTTGATTCAAATATGAGCAGTCCTTTTAATTTCTTTGTATTAAAATAATAGCCTCTAAAAGATAAGCACCATTTGTGATCAGTATGCCATTAAGAAAGTATGATACTTGTCATAGGTCCTTTCAGAGGACATCTACTATCAGAAATTTTTGTTCACTTGTTATTACTTTTTTTTTTCCTTTGATGGGGTCTCACTGTGTTGCTTAAGCAGGCCTCCAGCTTCTGATCCTTCTGCCTCAGCCTTCTTAGTAGCTGGCATCACAAGTATATACCACAATGCTTGGTATTGAATTTTTTAAAGTACTTATTGAAGACTGATTTTTGAGGTGATATAGAAAGAAATAATACCTTATATTACATAGGAAGGGACAGTCATTTTAAGAATCATTTAAAGTTTAAAGTTTACCATTTAAAGTTTTTTTTATCCTCCATTTAAAGTTGTCAAATGAAAATTATTCATGAAGACATTCACACTCCTAAATGGAGAGAAAAAGGTGGGGATTAACAGGGGTTTTCAAGTAGCAAGAGAAGGTGTTTAAATGCTATATCATTGTTTTTGGACCACATTGATGATTTGCTAGTATTTCAAAACTTTGGGAAAAAAAAAATATGAAGGTTGGAAGATACCCCTAAAACAGAAGAAACTATTGTTCCTTTGCTAGCTTCACATTCCTCCTGCTTAGTGATGAGCTCTTTATATAATTTAAAAGGCCTGGTAATTTGCCCAAGACCATCCCACCGAATTTCACTTCTAGTCAGTTAGGAGCTACTGTTCATCAGACCAGAGCCCATGATCTCAACCTGCACATGTCCCCAGTCATACCTCATTAGTACAAAGTCTGAATTTTGTATGTTGATCATATTTTCAAAGTTATGATTGATTATATCATCAAAATTTGTTTATAATAACCCATTTCCCCTCAAAATGTTCAGGACTTTTTATGCTCTTAAAAGTTTTTGTCAGGCCATTCCATATGGAAAGTTTCTAAGCTTTTTTTTTTTTTTTTTTTTTAAAGAGAGAGTGAGAGGGAGGGAGAGAGAGAATTTTAATATTTATTTTTTAGTATTTGGCGGACACAACATCTTTGTATGTGGCGCTGAGGATCGACCCGGGTCACACGCATGCCAGGCAAGCGCGCTATCGCTTGAGCCATATCCCCAGCCCAGTTTCTAAGCTCTTCAAAGACATGTCATGGGGGCTGGAATTTTGGCTTAGTGGTAGAACGCTTGCCTAGCATGTGTGAGGCACTGGGTTTGATTCTCAGCACCACATACAAATAAAATAAAACAAAGGTCCATTGACAACTAAAAAATATTAAAACAAAAAAAGATGTGTCATGATAGGATTAGTAACTGCTGCAATGATTGTTTTGTTTTGGTTTCTGTTGTGTTGTTGTTCTTTTTAGTTATACATGACAGTAGAATGTATTTTAACATACTTTATATACATATATATACATGGAGTTTAACTTCCCATTTTTGTGGTTGTACAGAATATGGAGTCACCCTGGTCGTATATTCATTTATGAACATAGGAAAGTTATGTCCAGTTTCATTCTACTGTCCTTACTTTTCTCACTCGCCCCTGCTTCCCTTCATTTTCCTTTGTCTAATCCAAAGAACTTATGTCCCTCCCCCACCCCCATTGTGTGTTAGCATCTGCATATCAGAGAGAACATTCAGCCTTTGGTTTTTTGGGATTGGCTTATTTCACTTAGCATGATAGTCTCCAGTTCCATCCATTTGCCAGCAAATGCCAGAATTCCATTCTTCCTTATAACTGAGTAATATTATATTGTGTATATTTACCACTTTTTTTTTTTTATCCATTTAAATGTTAAAGAGCACCTAGGTTGGTTCCATAGCTTAGCTGTCATGGATTGAGCTGCTATAAACATTTATGTCTGCCATAATAATTTGACATTCTATATGAATAATATTAGTACCCCATCTCTCACCCTGCACAAAACTCAGCTCAAAGTGGACCAAGGACCTAGGCATTAGTCCAGAGACCCTGCACCTACTAGAAGAAGTGGTAGGCCCAAATCTCCATTATGATGGTTTAGGAACCAAATTCCTCAACAAGACTCCTAAAGCACAAGAAGTAAAATCAAGAATCAATAAATGGGATTGTATCAAACGAAAAAGCTTCTTCACAGCAAAGGGAAGCAATCAAGAACATGAAGAGAGAGCCTAAAGAATGGGAAAAAAATCTTAGGCACTTGAACCTCAGAGCATTACTCTCCAGGATATATAAAGAACTCAAAAAACTTAACACCAAAAAGCAAACAACCCAATCAATAAATGGGCAAAGGCTGGGGCTGGGAATGTGGCTCAGAGGTAGAGTGCCCGCCTAGCACGGGTGGGACCTGGGTTCCATTCTCAGCACCACATAAAAATAAAGGCATTGTGTTGTGTCCATCTATACCCCTCCCTCTCTCCCTCTCTCTCTCTCCCCCCCACTTTATTTATTTATTTATTTATTTTAAGAGAGAGGGAATTTTTTTTTTTAATATTTATTTTTTAGTTTTCGGCGGACACAACATCTTTGTTTGTATGTGATGTTGAGGATCGAACCAGGGCCGCATGCATGCCAGGCAAGCGCGCTACCACTTGAGCCACATCCCCAGCCCTCTCCCCCACTTTAAAAAATATTTTTTTAGGGGCTGAGATTGTGGCTCAGTGGTAGAATGCTCACCTAGCATGTGTGAGGCCCTGGGTTTGATCCTCAGCACCACATTAAAAGTAAACAAATAAAATAAAGATATTGTGTCCAACGACAACTAAAAAATAATTTTAAAAAAATTTTTTAGAGATAATTAAAAATAAAAAATAAATGGGCAAAGGAACTGAACGGATACTTCACAGAAGAAGAAATACAGATGGTCAAGAAATATATGAAAAAATATTAGAGAAATAAAAATTAAAACTACACTGAGAATTTATCTCCAGTCAAAATCACAGTTATTGGGCTGGGGATATTGCTCAGTTGGTAGAGTGCTTGCCTCACATGCACAAGGCCATGGGTTCAATCCCCAATAGCACACACACACACAAAAATCACAGTTATTAAGAATACAAGTCACAATAAATGTTGGTGTGGATGTGGGGAAAAAGTGTACTCATACCTTACTGCTGGGACTGCAAATTTATAAAACTACTCTGTAAATCAGTATAGAGAGTCCTCAGAAAACCTGGAACAGAACCATCATTTGACCTAGTTATCCCACTCCTCAGCATATGCCGAAAGGACTAAAATCAGCATACTACAGTGACACAGCCATGTCAATATTCATAGCAGCTCAGTTCACAATAGCTAAGTTATAGAACCAACCTAGGTGCCCTTCAATAGTTGAACGGATAAAGAAAATGTGGTACGTACACACAACGGAATATTACTCAGTCATACAGAATGAAATTATGGCATTTGCCATTGAATGGATGGAATTGGAGGCTATCAAGTTAAAGTGAAATAAACCAGTCCCAAAAAACCAAAGGTCAGTGTTATCTCACAATGGGGAAGGATCACATTGGGAGAGTGTGGAGGGAGGAGTGGAGGTTCACAGGATTGGGACTGGATAGAGGAATGCAGGGAAGGGTGTGGAGATGGAGATGGGAATGGGAAAGATAGTGGAATGAATTGGATGTAACTTTTCTATGTTCATGTATGAATATATGATCAGTGTAATTCCACATCCTGTACAACCACAGAATGGGAAGTTGTCCTCGACATATGTAAGATATATCAAAGTACATTCAAGCCAAGTGCAGTGGCACACACCTGTAATCCCAGTGGCTCAGGAGACTGAGGCAGGAGAATCACTAGTTCAAAGCCAGCCTCAGCAGAAGCAAGGTGCTAAACAACTCAGTGAGACCCTGTCTCTAAATAAAATACAAAATAGGGCTGGGAATGTGGTTCAGTTCAGTGCCCTTGAGTTCAATCCCAAATACCCAAACCAAAAAAAAAAAAAAAAAAAATCTATTGTCATGTATAACTAAAAAGAACAAATAAAAATAACTTTGAAATAATATTAGTGTTTATGGTTAAAATGCATTTAGAAAAAAATTTATGTAGCTGGGTATAGAGGTATATACCTGGAATCCCTGGTACTCGGGAGTTTGAGACAGAAGGGTCTCAAGTTCAAGGTTAGCCTGGGCAACCTAGCAAAACCCTTGTCTCAAAAAAAGAAAACCAATATCAAAAAGATATTAATGTAATTGTGTGTTGAATTTGATTTTTTAATGGAGTTGTTATGGAACAAATTGAAAAGATATTCTTGCTGTCCTTGTTTTTTTAATAGTTGAAATTTTCACCTATATATAAGACTAGTTTAATTGATATGAGTTCACAGTTTAAGATTAACTTAAGATAAAGTAAAAAGACTGAATATTCTTTAATTTTTTTTTTTAACAGAATGAGATTGTTACCGAGTAATAACATTTTTCTTTTCTCTCTTTTTTTAAGCTCTTAACAGATAATTCTTCCCCAGACCAGGGACCAAATAAGGTTTTTGATCTTTGTGTAGTATGTGGAGACAAAGCTTCAGGTAACATTAAAAATTACCTATATGTATTGTTTTGTTAAAATACATACTATCTTTCTTCTAAAAATAAAAACAAAAATAGTTCTGGGTGTGTGGCCCAGTGTTACAATGCTTGCCTAGCATGTGTGAGGCCCTGAATTCATCCCCAGCACTGCAAAAAAGAAAAAGGAATGTGTCATTTTTATAGTGACATATGACTTTATGTGATTATTCCCCCACTATTGGTGATTGAACCTAGGGCTTCCCACATACCAACACTCTACCACTGAGTTACATCCTCAGTTCTTTTTAAATTTTATTTTGAGACAGAGTCTCAAAGAGTTGCCAAGGCTGGCTTCAAACTTGTGATCCTCCTCTCTTAGCCTCTCAGGTAGCTGGTATTATAGGTATGTACCACTGCACCCTGCTCAAAATGTAGCTAATTTTCCCCCAAAGCTTTTCTTTCACCTTCTACTTCAGTGCAGTTTGATTTGTAGTGATATAAAATGATTATTTCAATGAATCATGGCAAGTTTCACTTTAAGTGTACACGTAGACATTTTTGAAAGTTAAAATTGGAGGATTTGTCAAAGGAATCACTTTATTATTTTTTTCAATGTATTATTTTAAAATAAGATGTGATTTTTAGTAATATATTACGTCAGTTGTTAACTTCTGGGAATACAGAGTAATTTGAATTATTGAAGTGAAAAAAGCTTTGGGGAATCTTTATTCAGTGTTCTGTGTAACTGAGAAGATTGTTCTCAAAGCTTATTACTGGTACTTGGGGTTAAGTCACTTTCATTCTGATCATTATTATTTCATGCCAGAAATATACTCATATCTGCTCATACATATTCACAGATGCCAGTGGTATAAAATTTAAGTTTTAAGTTTGTTACTCTTGTAAAGCTTCTTTATGAAAATCTCCATTAGAACTTTTCCCAGAGTATGTTCAGTTTGTTAGTAAGTATGCAAAAGAAATTATCACGGGATAATCAAAATGTAACAGATTTCTTCAGAAATTTCAAAAGTGAAACTCATGAGTAGAGATGATTATATTTCAAATACTAGCCTACATTTTGTCTTCCTTTCTGGTGTATATAGTATTCAGATTAAAGTATATAATAAAACTAGTTAATAAGTGATCTTATAAATGAAAACTTTCGGGTTGGGGATGTGGCTCAGCGTTAGAGCACTTGCCTAGCATGTTCAGGCCCTGGGTTCAATCCTCAGCACCACATAAAAAATAATAAAGGTATTTTGTCCAACTACAACTAAAAACTAAATATCAAGAAAAAAGAAACGAAAACTTTCTATGTTAGAAAAGGGGATTATGTTTTGAGTCACCCCCCCACACCCTTATATCAAAGAAGACATTCGGCATTTGTTTTTTAGGGATTGGCTAACTTCACTTAGCATAATCTGCTCTAATGCCATCTATTTCCTTGCAAATGCCATGATTTTGTTAATTTTTAGTGCTGAGTAATATTCCATTGTGTATAAATGCTACATTTTTTTTTATCTATTCATCTATTGAGGGCATCTAGGTTGGTTCCACAGTCTAGCTATTGTGAATTGTGCTACTATGAACATTGATGTAGCTGTGTCCCTGTAGTATGCTCTTTCTAGGTCTTTTAGGTATATTCCGAGAAGGGGAATAGCTGGGTCAAATGGTGGTTCCATTCCCAGCTTTCAAAGGAATCTCCATCCTGCTTTCCAAATTGGCTGCACCAATTTGCAGTCCCACCAGCAATGTACAAGTGTGCCTTTTTCCCCACATCCTCGCCAGCACTTGTTGTTGTTTGACTTCATAATGGCTGCCATTCTTACTGGAGGGAGATGGTATCTTAGAGTGGTTTTAATTTGCATTTCTCTGATTGCTAGAGATGGTGAGCATTTTTTCGTGTAATTGTTGATTGATTTTATATCCTCCTCTGAGAAGTGTCTGTTCAGATCCTTGGCCCCTTTGTTGATTGGGTCATTTGTTTTCTTGTTGTTTAATTTTTGAGTTCTTTGTATACTCTAGAGATTAGAGCTCTATCTGAAGTGTGAGGGGTAAAAATTTGTTCCCAGGATGTAGGCTCCCTATTTACCTCACTTATTATTTCTCTTGCTGAGAAAAAACTTTTTAGTTTGAATACGTCCCATTTGTTGATTCTTGATTTTAACTCTTGTGCTATAGGTGTCCTATTAAGGAATTTAAAGAAGATTACCACTAAACAGGGAAGAGAGGTGGGAGGGAATGGGAGGGAGAAGGGGAATTGCATGGAAAATGGAAGGAGACCCTCATTGTTATATAAAATTGCATATATGATAGTGTGAGGGGGAAGAAATAAAAGAGAAATGTGTCACAGTAGATTGGATAGAGAGAGGGGAGGGAAGGGGGGATAGGGAGGGCAGCACAATACAACAGACACTAGTATTGCTCTACGTATAAACGTGGCTGTATAACCAATGTGATCCTGCAATCTGTACACATGGAAAAATAAGAATTTATACCCCATTTGAATCAAATGTATGATATGTCACGATCATTGTATTGTCTTGAGCAACTAATTAAAAAAACAAAGAAAAGGGGATTATGGGTGATTTCTCTTTCCCAAATTTTCTTTAACATTGTTGAGCTTACATTATAAAATTAAAATTTTCATATTTTTTATAATTTATCACAAAGTATAATTATTTCATTCTGTTTAATAGTTCCTAAAAAAGTTTTGCACGTCAGAATCAATAATCTTAGTTTTATCAAATTTATTATTTAAAGGAAGAAATGCGTTTATTTCATTTCTGTTCTAAAATATGTGACTTTTATGTTGTCTTAACATTTTATCTCTAGGGCGTCATTATGGAGCAGTAACTTGTGAAGGCTGCAAAGGATTTTTTAAAAGAAGCATCCGAAAAAATTTAGTATATTCATGTCGAGGATCAAAGGACTGTATTATCAATAAACACCATCGAAACCGCTGCCAATACTGCAGGTTACAGAGATGTATTGCGTTTGGAATGAAACAAGACTGTATGTATTAGCTTTAAAGGAGAAAATACTTTTAAGAATTCCAGCAAACTAGAATTATATTCAAATTAACACATTAAAAATGTCAAATATATATACTTTCTCATTTCAGCTTTCCAACTAAGAATATAAGAATATGTACATATGTGTATTATTCAACAAACATTTTTTGACTGTTAATATATCTAGTATATATTTGTAATTTGAAGTTGGCACCAAAAAAAATATGACTAACTAGATTCGAGTTTACTTTTTTTTTTCCCCTAACAGTGCCTGGGGATCAGACCCAAAACCTCACATGTGCTAGGCAAGCACTTTACCTCTCTAAGCTATAAACTCCAGTTTGCTTTTTGATTAAACTACTAAAAAGTGACTTAATAAGATAATGATAATGGCTAATAAAAGCTCTCGGTATACAAATACTACACTTAGCATATATATTAATTTCCTCTCAGGGCAGTTCTCTACAGAAGATACTATTGTTATCCATTTTACATTTTACTAGACAGATGTTGAAAAACTTACCCAAGGTATACAATTAATAAGGAGCACAGCTTGGCTTTGAATGCTGGCAATTGTTTTTTAATTTTTTTGAATGCTGGCAATTTGCCAGAAAATGTACAGTTTACAACCATACTACTTTATCTATTAAGTAATATGAAATAAAATTCTTATAAGTACTATGTATACCTAAGTGAATTTAATATATGTTACAGTATATATATTATAAAGACCAGACAGTTGAAATATTTGTAAAAAAAAAAAAAAAAAAAAAAATCTCCTTGCCCTTAGCTTAAAAAAGATCTATCTTAGACTTTTCTGTGTTTATTAGTATAATTTTTAATTGGTCACATTTTATTTCATTTTTTTGTTTAAACTCATAGATACATGAGGGATTCCTAACTTTGTGTCAGTGAGCTTTTAAAAAATAAAAATTCCTCTGTATTTCTACCACAGGAGTGGAGGAGAGACAGGAAACTGAGAGATGCAACTGGCTTATTTTACAAATATGAAGCAATTTTTAAAAATTTGCTTGTATTTTAAGTATTGATGGTTATCTGTGGAATTCAGTGTGGTGGCCTTGTCTTCTATTATTAGCAGGATTGTTGACCTAAGCTTACATTTATAATAGGCATGAGTTCTGTATTATGATATAATCAATCCGTTTTTATAGCTGTTCAGTGTGAAAGAAAACCCATTGAAGTATCCCGAGAAAAATCTTCTAATTGTGCTGCTTCAACAGAGAAAATCTATATCCGAAAAGACCTTCGAAGCCCATTAGCTGCAACTCCAACTTTTGTAACAGATAGTGAAACTGCAAGGTATAGTGAAACAAACATTAAGTAGTTAGTCATTTGTTTTTCCCAGTGATACTGAGACATAAACTTATTTGTTACAGGTCAACAGGACTGTTGGATTCAGGAATGTTTGTGAATATTCATCAGTCTGGAATAAAAACTGAGTCAACTGTGCTGATGACACCAGATAAGGTGTGTTTAGGGCAATTTAAAGCTAAATTTTTTAAATATAATAATTCCTTTAAGAAAGGAAGGGAACTAACTTTTGTTTAATTACTATCTGCACAGACACTGTGCTTTACTATTTGTCTTTGTATTAAGTGGTTATAACAATGTTGTATATTAAGTTTCTCTTACAAACAGGCCCAAAGGACTCAGATTGTAACTCAGAAGAGAGTATGCTATGCCCAGGCTTCAATCACCAGCACAAAAACTTGAGAATCTAGCTGTATACGTTGTTTCATGGAAGGAGTATATATGTGTCTTTAAGTTTTAGCTGAAAATTATAATACTTGAAAGTTACAACTGTTTACTCATATATAAGAAGGCTGTTTGGAGCAGTGGCTGCAAGCATGGAGTACAGTCATATAGACTTGACTTCCTGTCCCACCTCTGCTTTTTACTGCCTGATTTTAGAGGATCATTCTTTTGTTGATGATAGAGGAATGGTGATTCCTGTCTGACAGGGTTGTTATGAAGATTAAGTAAAATACACATGGAAGTAGTAGTCATGTAATTAATATTTATTAAATAATTATCTGCCTACTGATTAATTTGAGGAGAGCACAGAAATTGTTTGTTTTGCTATACATTCACCAAAATCAACTTCATTCACATAGAGAATCAATAGAACAAATGAAACAACAGAAACACAGTTATTATTTTAGGATTAAGAACAGTATGAGGGGTCTGGGGTTGTGGCTCAGTGGTAGAGCGCTCGCTTCACACATGTGAGATCCTGGGTTCGATCCTCAGCACCACATAAAAATAAATAAGTGAAATAAAGGCATGTGTCCAATTAAAAAATAAATATTAAAAAAAAAAAGAACAGTATGAGGGGCTGGGATTGTGGCTCACCTACCATGTATGAGGCCCTGGGTTCTATCCACAGCACCACATAAAAATAAATAAATAAAATAAAGATATTGTGTCCAACTACAACTAAAAAATAAATATTAAAAACAATATGAATAAAAACCATAAAGCAAAGTACTAATTGAAAAAATATTATTAAAGGATCTTGCCAGTAGGCCATAGAAGGAGGTTTGGAAGTCCTCTCATTAGGTTTGATGGGATAATTTGACCATTAAAGAAAGAATGTAACAAGGGGCTGGGGTTGTGGTTCAGCGGTAGAGTGCTCATCTAGCATGTGCGAGGCGCTGGGTTTGATCCTCAGCACCACACAAAAATAAATAAATAAAGATATTATGTTCAACTACAACTAAGAAAATTTTTTTTAAAATAATGTAACAAATTCAGATATCTAAAAATGTATTAATTGAAAATGATACGCAGGGGCTGGGGTCGTGGCTCAGTGGTAGAGCACTTGCCTAGCAAGTGTGAGGCACTTCGTTCAATCCTCAGCACCACATAAAAAAATAAATAAAATAAAGATATTGTGTCCATCTACAACTAAAAAAATATTTAAAAAGAAAATAATACTCAGGAAAATCTGTCACCATTAGAAGTTGCTAAGGTATCAATTCATTGCTCTGGAAAATTGATGAAGAAAATGAAGCACTTAATTATATTTACTAAGTGAAGAGTTAAGGAAAAAATTGTTTCTAATGAATTACAGCTAATGCATACAGAATATATTCTATTGTTGTTAGCAAACATAAAAAATGAAGTCAAATGGGGGAAAGTGTGTTGTGTAAGAAAAAGCCAACATCTTAACCCTGTATAAAGATTGTTCAATTCCAATAAAAAAAGAACATGGGATTGGGTGATTTTTTTTTTTTTTTTTTTTTTGAAAAGGGAGTGTGGGGGTGTTTGAACCCAGAGGCTTAATCATGCCAGGCAAGCATTCATTTATCTTAGTGCACTTATAGCATTTTGTAATCTAGAACTGGACATTCAGATTTTAAAATAAATTTATGCCAATTTGCAGAATTTTAATACACTTTTTTTTTTTTTTAGGCTGAATCATGTCAGGGAGATTTAAGTACATTGGCCAGTGTGGTTACCTCATTAGCAAATCTTGGAAAAACTAAAGATCTTTCTCAAAATAGTAATGAAATATCTATGATGGAAAGTTTAGGCAATGGTGATTCATCTTTGTGTGAATTTCAAGAAACACAGAGCAATGGTGATGTTTCAAGGTAAGGTTTATCTTAATTAATAATAAGTGTCTTTTTAAATGTTTTAGCATTTACTGGTATATATTTGTTTTAAACACTGTTGATTAAAGTTTCAGGAAACGGGTATTTCTATTAGACTTAGAAAATTTAAAGTGTAGTAAGTTTTAACTGAAAAACTGCATTTAATATAAAATGTTGAGCAAATTACATTCTAAATAATAAGCAATAAGTGAATAAGATTAGAATGTATTCGTAAAATTTAGGAATATTTCCCCTCTTGAGTAGTAATTTGCATCTGATACTTTAATTGCTAGATTTTATCTTCTGTTTATGTAAGCACAAAATATTTTCTTTCTAAACAGTCTTATTGATTCCACATACAATAATTTTTAGTGATAAAAATAAATGTAAAAGACACCCAGTTGAATGAACTACACTTGAGGAAAATAATGCAGAATTCTGTTTTTTATTCTGTTAGTGTTAACGCTTAGGATTTAGAAACCAAATTTCTTCAAACTTTTCTTGTAGTTCTGTCACCTAAAATATTAAATATTGTTCTGGGCTGTAGCACAGTGGTAAAGCACTTGCCTAGCATGCCCAAGACCCTGGGTTCAAACGTTAGCACCAGAAAATAAGTAAAATAAAATATTGATAAGCTGTGATTGAATCACAATAAGTACTTTATTTTAAATGAGATTTTAAGGAGCTCTAGAAGGCATATCATTGAAAAATATGGGGTGTTACTTTGAATAATTATTTGCTAATAATTAATTATTCTTATTTCAAATGCTTAACAGTTTTTACATTTACCTATGTAACCACAGATTTTAAATTATTCTCTGAATTTGTAAGTCCCAACTCTATAAATAGAGCACAAGAATTCCCCCCCCCAAGATTTTTTTTAGAAGAAACTTAATTCCTTGATATTACATTAATCTGATAATATAGTGTTTCATACCTTACATATGAAGTTTAATTTGTTGAGTTTGAAGAGAATCATACAAGTCATTAAAATAAACTGTTGATATAGCAGATATCTATTTTCTAAAGTTGTGGAGGTTGTTTTGTTTGGTTTGGTTTGGTTTTGTGGTGCTGGGGAATTAAACCTGGGACCTCATGCATAAAGGCAAGCACTGTACCACTTAACACCACATACCCAACCTGTTTTCTAAAGAATATTTTAGGTCTTAAATCTTTGTGGGGAAGGGTGGGCCTCCTGCATGCTAAGCAAATGTTCTATCACTGAACCACTAGGCTTAGGTCACAATTCTAGAATTTTCTGTAGAATTTTTATTTTACTCTTGGAGATTGGTCAAGCTCACAGCTTCTGATGTCTCTTTTTAGGGCATTTGACACTCTTGCAAAAGCATTGAATCCTGGAGAGAGCACTGTAGAGGGAATGGAAGGAAGTGTACACCTAATTGCTGGAGATTCAAGCATAAATTACATCGAAAAAGAGGGGCCACTTCTCAGTGATTCTCATGTAGCTTTCAGGGTATTTCTATGTGTTTTTAAATTTTCTTATTATGTTATTTGATTCTGATGTTCCTTTCAAAAAATGAAAGTGTGTTTGTTGTACTTTTAAACTAAAAAATATCCCTGGTTAGAATTCCAAAACTAAAACTAATGTACACACCTGGCTAGAAAAGATGCTCAATAAAGCATCCTGTTATGATAGTAATTAGTGTGCTTAAGTCTTAAAAAGTTAGCTTTTACAGCTCTTTAACCATAATTGTTTTTTTATTTTGAAGTTTAAGCATTGGCTTTAATGATGTTTTAAGTGCACTGCTTTTTGTTCAATGCCTGGCTACTACTACTTTGGTGTAAATCAATAACTAAGAACCAGATATTCTGTGGTACTACAAAGAACTCCATTTTTTTATCACTCTAATTAACTTTCAGTGTTGTTATAAGAAGGTATAAAATTTTAATAATATTAGTTTTTTTTAATGCTACTTAATTTTTAAAATTTTTTAGTTGTAGATGGACACAATACCTTTATTTTATTTATTTGTTATTACATGGTGCTGGGGATTGAACCAAGTGCCTCACACGTGCTAGACAAGAGCTCCACCACTGAGCTTCAACCCCAGCCCTAGCTTTTGGTTTTTAACCATTTTGGAGGAGACACATTTATTTTTTTGCCCTAAATATATTCTTCAGAATGGAAACTATACACATAGAATACTAGAAACAATATTTGTAGTATACTAAAAAGTCACTTTTTAGTATTTGTTTTGTTTTCAAGTGTTATTTGTTCCAGAGTTATAAATATGCTCACTATTGAGACCTCACTTTAAGAACCTATTATTTGGCGCTCCATCTTAACCACTCTGTATCTCTGCCAGCTGTGGCTGATGTTGGCGCTCCATCTTAACCACTCTGTATCTCTGCCAGCTGTGGCTGATGTTAGCAAGGTGTATGTAAAGTGATTGAATATACATGGGAGGTTTTCCTTAGCAATCAATGCAGGGCCTAACTATTCTGTAATGCCTAAGGGTGATTGCTCATAATTTTATGGTAGATTATAACAAATTTCTTAGGAAAACTTGCACAGTTATCATATAAATAAGTGTATTACCAGTAGAAATAATGAACAGAAAATAAATATAACATTAGCCAAAACTGTGTATGACAATGTCTTTTTGTAAAATTCAATTTGTAGAAACAGCTAGAGAAAACGCATTGTGACTTTAATAATGGCAGATTGCTATAATTTAATATAGTAAAATATATTAGTGAAGCCTATTTTCATATAAAAACTTACATAGAAAAACTCAAAATGTTTTATCTGTACTATACAGGGCATTTTAAAAATATTTATTTTTTAGTGGACACAGTATCTTTATTTTATATTTATGTGGTGCTGAGGATCAAACTCAAGTGCCTCAGGAATGCTAGGCAAGCACTCTACCACTGAGCCACAACCCCAGCCCCTATACAGGGCAATTTATTATGAATAATTAGTGTTATCTGCCGGGCAACGTGGTACACACCTATAATCCCAGCAGCTTGGGAGGCTGAGGCAGGAGGATTGGGAGTTCAAAGCCAGCCTCAGCAAAGTAAGGCACTAAGCAACTCAGTGAGACCCTATCTTTAAATAAAATACAAAATATGGCTGGGGCTGGGGTTCAGTGGTCGAGTGCCTCAAGTTTAATCCTCAGTTACCAACCCTCCAAAATTAGTATCATCCTAAAAAATTATGCTAGGTATAAACAAGGGTGGAGCAAGGCAGATTTTGATTATTTTTTCTCAGTGTTGTTTTTATTCTAAATAGAAGATATTCTTTTGTTAGTTTTATTTTCTGCTCTTCTACTTAAATGGGAAGAAGGACATAATGAGACAAATGCAGGAAGAGGACCCAGTGTGAGGAAAAAGGACAAAGGACTTGTTTAGAAAGAAGTTGTTCAATTTTTTTGTCTTTGATGTTGGTCCTCAAGATTTTTGCTTCCTTGAAATAAGAGTTTTAAACAGATGAATTGGAAAAACTAGAACTTTGTTTTTCTTTCTGGAATTGGCTTTTTTCCATTCTATCTTTGACTGTTATACCCCGTGTGTCCTCAGAGTTAGTACTGTGAAGCTTCTTTGCTGCTGAAAAGGACAGCTTGTTTTGATTATTATTTACAGTTCTGTTATGTCGAGAGTTTTATGTTTCCTTGATTTCTCTTAGTTCCTAGAGCCAGGTCATTTCATGGTTGGTTCTCTCATTGAAATTTACTGGTCATGACTTGAAGACTGATATCTGTAATGAGATAGCTCAGTTCTCTTATTTGCTAGGCTAAATTATAGCATGTTCTTCAATTTTTTTTACAGCACATTTTCACATACATTTCTTCCCTTAAGTCTCACTACAGTCTTCTGGGGACATTTGAATTTTTATTCTCACTTTGTAGATGAAGAAAGATATTAAGAAATTTTTCAGTGTCTTTTTCAAAATGACTACATAGTCAAGAAAAATAGTCTAATAATAGAAATAGAATAATAAATAGAAAAATAGAATAATAGAAAAATAGTCTGATGAAACTGGAAGTTAAAAAATCTAGGATGATAATAATGTCTAACAGTTTTATTAAGCTCGAGTCTTGGGTATGATTTCATATACCTATTTCACTTGATTGTGAAAATTTCTTTTTTTTTAATTCTTTTTTTAATCAATTTATTGATTTTTTTAAAAAATGACAGCAGAATGCATTACAATTCTTGTTATACATATAGAGCACAATTTTTGTGAAAATTTCTTTTAAGAATAATCAATATAGATAGTATTTCCATTTTAGAAATCAACTTATGAGACAGAAGATGATTTCCAAAACTTTTCTTCTTTTGTTTGAGTTATCTCAATATTAGAATCACAGTATTTTTAGTAACCAGTGTTTGCATCTTGGAATTCCTTGTCATTCTCCCCATGCCTTATTCCTATCCATACCATAACTGAAATTTAACCTTTCTGGTATTTTTGAGTTTGTCCCTTTCTGCTTATTCCTGTCACCATATTTTAGACCTTTTAAAATCTCCAGCTTGAACTATTAACAGTAATATCGTTTCCAGTCTGTCTTCTTCATCTTGTCCTGTGCATTGGTATTAGAGTGATACTTGCTTAAAAAAAAAAATCAATCTAATAATGCCACTTGGCTATTTGTAAGCCTTGAGCTGAGAATGTAGCTCAGTGGTAGAGCTTCCACTTAGCATGTGGGAGGTCTTGGGTTTGATCCCTGGGCTGCCTTTTTTTTTGGTACCTGGGATCAAACCCAGGGTTACTTAACCACTGAGCCCCAGCCCTTTAAGTTTTATTTTGAGACAGGGTCTCACTAAATCCTTAGGGCCTCACTGAGTTCCTCAGGTTGCTCACAAACTTACAATTTTTCTGCCTCAGCATCTCAAATCACTGTGATTATACTGCATCCAGTGCCAATTTTTTTTAATTAAACCAGGTTAGTGGCACACACCTGTAATCCCAGCAACGTGGGAGGCTGAGGCAGGAGATCCTCAAGTTTGAGACCACCCTGGGCAACTTATCAGACCCCATCTCAAGATTTAAAAACATCTGGTGATACAGTTCAGTGGTAGAGCCTTGACCTGGCATGTGCAAGGTTCTGTGTTCAACTACAAAAAAAAATAATAATAATAAATTAATTAAAAAATTAATGAAACTTTCAGTAGCTTCTCTTACCCATATGGAACTAAGTTCATTTTAGGGCCCTCCACATTCTGATCCAACTGCCCATTATTTCTCACAGGTGTATCATTTCCTAGCTTAGCCATTTTCATTTTATTCCTCTACTGAAATAGAAGCACAGGGATGCTTTCTGTAAATGGTTTTCAGATGAACAATGTACATAGTCATATAAATAATAAAGAGTTAAAAGTTAGAATCCATACCCTAACTAAAGTATCGTAAAGCCTACATCATGTATACTATTAGCAGAATTCCATACAGAAATAGTGTTAGAAGGGTAATTGCAAAGGCAAGTGATAACCTCTAAAATAGATTGGTCAAGTTTAGGTCTTGTCTATACCCCTTAAAAAATCAGTTCAATTTATTAATTTTCTATAGTTTAGAAAATATGTATCATTCTGTTTATAAAAATAAAGATCCACAGACATTTTGGGGAAGCTTTAACAGCTTTGTAGTAGAAACTTCTATATATGTATAAAGAAAATGTTGTTTCTTCATCCACATCAACTTTCTGATCATAACAGTAGAGGCATATTAAAGTCTATAAAAGATAAATCATAAAACATTTCCTCTTTTTCCAAAATAATATAGAATGATAGTTGTTTTTTTCTTTTAATGATGAGCTTCTTTAGTGTATATTGCAAATTATTTCAACTTTTGTGATTAAAACATGGGAAAGTTTTACATTATCACCACTGTTGTGGGAATTAAAGCCATTGTACCTAGTTTTTACATGTTACAAGTATTTTATTTATTTAAAGGCCATTTAAAACTATTTAGTAAAGGGTATTTTTTTATTGTTGTTTTGCTTTTTACTCATTCCTCCCCCATAAAACTAGAAATGTTTGGTAATTCCCCAAAATTTTCAGGCTTTTTTTCCCCTACTCACCTTGAGAAATTCTGAAAAGGTATGATAGTTCTCAATTTTTAAATATATATGTTCATGTGTAGAGACAGTTGTGTCTTAAATGTTTAAGATGTTTAAGTTTGCTTGACATGTTAAGAATTGTCTCATCAGGCACAGTGGCTCACGCCTGTAATCCCAGCAGCTAAGGAGGCTGTGGCAGGAGGAATGAGAGTTGAAAGCCAGCCTCAGCAACACTGAGGTGCTAAGCAATTCAGTGAGACCCCATCTCTAAATAAAATACAAAATAGGGCTGGGGATGTGGCATGGTGGTCAAGTGCCCCTCCCAACCAAAAAAAAAAAAAAAAAAGAATTGTCTCAGTTGTATTTTGTTCCACTGCCTCAGTAAACATTATGAAACATTTCAAATTTTTTCTTCTTAGGTCTGAGCATGTAGCTCAGTGGTAGAGCATGTGCTTTACATTTTTATCTAGCATTTCTAGAGAATTTTTACATCATTTTGATGTAAACTTTGATGTTTATCATCATAAGTATCTTGGAGAACCTGGTGAAAGCTATACATACATTCCCCAGAAAAATATATTTGTGCACATCTACTTACCCCACCTCAGAGTTAGTCACTATTTCCTGTGTACTGTGCTTTTCTTTGTCCTTTCTATATACATATATATGAACACTTAAATATACTCTGTATTATAAGTCAGATCATCAACATTCTGTTTTGTAATTTTTTCACTTAGATGTCTGCAAGATATTTTTTCTAGTTTTTGCATCTCAGTTTATATTTTTTAATACCTACAAGGTATTCTGTTCTGTAATATGAATTATTCTTTTCCCTTGAGGAAATTTGGGGTTGTTGCCAGCATTTAGTTTCACCATTAGAAGTAGAGCTACAGAGAATATCTTTAGTTGGTCTTCAACTCCTGGGCTTATTTGATCCTTCTTCCTAAGCCTCCTGAGTAACTGCAACTAGAGTTGCACACCATGATGCCGGTGATATGTGCTTTTGTGTGTGTGTGTGAGCATGAATTTTTCTGGAATAGAAATACAGACTGAGTATCCTTTATCTGAAATGCTTGGACCCAGAGTGTTTCAAATTTTGGCAATTTTTTTGGATTTTGGAATATTGACAGAGACCTTACTAGTTGTTCATTCCTAATATGAAAATCCACAGTGCTCCAAAATCCAGAAATTTTTGAGCTATGAAGAGTTTCAGATTTCTGATTTTTGGATTAAGATTACTTATGACCCATATTGGAGGCAGAATAATTTTTTTAGTACTTTTTTATTTAGTACTTTTTTTTTTTTTTTTGATAGTGATACTGGGATTCAAACTCAGAACGTCAGGTTTGCCAGGCTAGTGCTCTACCACTGAGTGACATCTCCAGACCCCCTTTTTAAATAAGACTTTACAAAGATCCTGAGCTTTGTGAAAAATTGAAGGAATGGCAGTGTTGAGCTCAAATTCTCTTGTTTTATTTATGCTGGATTCAAGTCACTGCAATGCCGTTTGTCTGGGAGTATGCTCTCCCCATTTGGCACCGGTATTTCTGCTTTACTTGTTAACTTTCCTACCTCTGTAAGCATTTGAATGTATTAACCCTGTAGTCTAAATGAAACAGGATTGCACCTAAATTTGTTGTGTACTATTGTTAGGAGGGAAGGAGAAAAAAAAACGCATTGATGAACCAAGATAGGAAGTAACTTAAAAACACAACCAAATAATACCGTGGTTGATATTTATTAAGTTAGATTCTGCTTTTCTGAATATTGCTTTGATAGAAACTGTGATCTCATTTATAAACCCTTTTGTTAACTTAAAATCCAGTAACTTGGAAAACTTCAAGATTTTAATGAGCATATTAGATTCATATTGATGTGTTCTGTTTACATTCAAATTTTTCAAAGAAATGATAATTTAGAACTTTCAGTCATAAGATAATTTACCTAAATCCCTGTTCACTAGCTCACCATGCCTTCTCCTATGCCTGAGTACCTGAATGTGCACTACATTGGGGAGTCTGCCTCCAGACTGCTGTTCTTATCAATGCACTGGGCACTTTCGATTCCTTCTTTCCAGGCACTAGGGTGAGTGTTTTGAAGTCCTTGAGTATAAATGTGATTTTGTAGCACAAATGTACATTAAGCAAAAAACTTTTATTTTGGGAGAATTTGCATTAAAGGAATAAAAACGTGTAACATTGTGACTTTTAAATTGTGTCATTTATATGACAAATTATGGCAGCTAACTAACAATTTCTCTATATTATTTTTATGTGGGAGAGTATCCATATTTCATAGTTTACTGACCAAGTTACCAACTTTAGTTGGAATATAATATAATAAGTATTAGAGTTGATAGATCATGGCTGGCATTGATAATGGCCACCTTTGATTGTGTCAAGGACATTGCAGCTGTAGGATTGCCCCAGGTTGTTTCTCCTCCCACCATCACCCTTGCAGTATTCATTCCAGCCATGTTATTGGGAGCTAAAGTTTGCTTACAAAGGTTATGTTTAAAAATAGAGATAATTATTTTTCTAATTGTGTGGTTCAGTAGAAAAAGAGAAAGAATGAAAATGTAAACCCCATAGTACAATTACAGTGATTTAGAGAGTTGATCTTACCACTGAAGAGTACATCTGTATTCTAAACAATTTACTTTCACATCCTTTCCATCTGTTTTTCCTTTTTTTAAAATGGATGTCTCTACCCATCCCGATAGACAGTATTTTGAGTGTAACTAAGAAACAACTGAAACATGACAGTAAAAGACATATTTGAAACTGTTATTACTAATCAGTGTCAGACATAGCTATCAGTGTATTCAATCATGAATTAAGTAGTACAATTACATAGGCTAAAAACCTGATTTAGAGTGATAACTATTAAAATGCTGTTAGCTCCTTCTCTCAAAACACAGTGTAAAATTTTACACAATATCAATTTATTATTTCCTTCCCCACCACCCCCAGTACTGGGGATTGAACTCAGGGCTTCAGGCAGTAAACTGTACCCCACCCCTTTTTTCTTCAGGCAGGATCTCACTAAATTGCACCAAATCTCACTGTATACTTAATATCTTTATTTATTTTTTTTTAAAGAGAGAGAGAGAGAGAGAAAGATAGAGAGAATTTTTAATATTTATTTTTTAGTTTTCGGCAGACACAACATCTTTATTTGTATGTGGTGCTGAGGATCGAACCCAGGCCGCACGCATGCCAGGCGAGCGCACTACTGCTTGAGCCATGTCCCCAGCCCAACTTAATATTTTTAAAGTAATAAACTGTCCTGACACTGTGACATACGTCTGTAATCCCAGCTACTCAAGAGGCGAGGCAGCAGGATTGTAAATTTGAGGCCAGCCTAATCAATTTACGAGACCCTGTCTCTAAAGTAAAATAAAGGGCAGGGAATCTATTTCAGTGGTAGAGCAAGGTCCTTGTTTTCAATCCCTAGTACCTTAAAAAAAAAAAAAAGCTTAGTTCGTTAAGATCATAACTGGTATACTTAGGCCAGAAAAACAACCTGGTGTATTTTATTGTAGTATGTCAACTAAGAAAGGAATTTGGGGTGTAATTTCAACTCCATGGATTAGTCATGACATCATTGATCTTTAGTGCTTCTTTTGAGTATGATTATCCTATTGCAAATAATCCAGATGTTGGGGGGCAGCCCGAAGTTTCTGGTTATAAAATAATTTTAGTGTGATTATCACATTTCCCTGAGAGGTCTTTATTGAAAATCACTTTCAATGTAACAACCACAGGATTCTTTACGATTAGAATAATTACTAAGATAGGGTCAAGACCATTAGGTGGTACATAAACTCTTATATCTTATTGCCTGTCTAGATATAGATTTTATGCTGACTTAATCGGATAAGGACTAGATACTAATGATGGAGGAGTATTATGTAGAAATAAAAACTTCTAAATCTAGGAACTGGCATGAGCTGCATTTTTATTGCTAGATACAGAAGTTGGCAAAAAAAAACCAACAATATAATTTTTACAGAGAGAAACAGATAAGCAGTTTGTTATTTGATGACTTAGTGGAAGAGGATAGTAGCTTTAAAATTTTTTTAATTGTGTAGTTATTTGTATTTTCTAAAGATAATTTCTGAACTTAAAGGAATTTGGGGGGTTTTTTTAGTTCTTTCTTCATAATTCAAGTGAAGCTCTACATAGTCATAGGACATTCTGTTGAAGGGCAATGGGGGCACTATGCCTGATTTGCCTGGAGTACATATGGCAGTAGTCCTTTCCAGCTAGGTTCTTTATATTATGTCACCAAAATTCCGAAACAAGGGGCTAGAGTTGTGGCTCAGAGGTAGAGCACTCACCTAGCATGCATGAAGCACTGGGTTTGATCCTCAGCACCACATAAAAATAAAATAAAGATAAAAAAATATATGAAAAACACTGTTTGCCACAGGAGACTATTAAGTAATTTAAGCAACCTTCCATGAAATGTTAATCCTGAAAGTTGAATCTTTTTAAAATACCATAAACAATCTAATATACTGGTAACTTTGTGGGCTTATTGCCATATCATTGATTATTTTCCCCCAAGGACATGCCTTCAATTGAAATAGATGGTGCCAGGGAAAGAATAATGTGATGAGTTATTTGTGTAGATTACAAATGGTGGGGTATAGGTGATTTAGTCAACTTAATGCTTTTCTGAAGTGCTGGGGATTAAACTCAGGGCCTTGTGCATGGTGGGCAAGTGCTTTACCAGTGAGCTACAATCCCAGCTCCAGTGCCTTTTTTTGATATTGTTATAACCTATATTGCTTTCTGAGTGCTTGAAGGTACCTTAACTTCATTTGCTACCCAGCTCCTTCTGCTTCTCGAAAGAAAGATGTTTTGGAAATAGGTAGTAGAATGTGACTACAATAGTCATTTGTTAATTTTTTTCCTAACAGGAAGAAACAAAAACAGAAACTGATAGCCAACATGCCCTTACCATCCCAAAGTATTAGCTTTAAATGAGGTGTCTCTACTGAGAAATTTTACTTTCGTAGTTTACCTGCTTATTTAGGTAAGGAATTATTATTAAAAAAAAAAAAAAAAAAGCATAGCCTTTAAACATCTGGGTTTAAATCCTGGTTCTAATTCCTCTGCAACTTACATGTTTTTGGACTGGGTTACTTAAATGAGACTAATTTCCCCCACCTCTAGATTAGGAGCAGACACTTGCTTATGAGTTATGCACTTATGTGAGATAATGAATGTAAATTTAATCCTCTGACTGCTACAAAGTACGAAGTGGTCATTTTTCTTCATACTCTTAGGAACCTTTTTTAAAGGGGGTTCTTGTTTTTCTCTCCTAATGAACCTTTAAAAAACACTTAACATAACTAGCTAGAGTACCAGGGATTTGGGGGGTTTTGTTTTGACTCCAAATGCAGACAGAGAGCTTTCTGTAATTGATTTATATTATTAACTCTTTGACTTTTCCTTTGGAAACAAAATTACCAGGTAATTTATTCCTTAATCACCAGTTTTATCTTATTTCTTTAGTAACAATTTTGGTGTTTCTCATCTTCTGCAATGGTACTTATCAATCTTTTCTCTGAGCCTTCCCAGTATTGTCAGGGTACTTTTTTCCTTTTTTTTTTTTTAAGTCATTTGGATATATTTCATGACAATAGTTAAATTAAACTATAAATTATAAGTAGGAACAAGGCTAGAAATAAAGAATAACAAATATTCTCAACTTTGTGAAAATTGAACACAGTTTTAAATAATTCACTGTTGATATAATAAATCAGAAAATTTTTTGTACAACATTACATTCATATTGATAAACATAATAAAAATTGGATCTACATCAAATTTATGTCCTGATTCCATATATTTTTAATTTTTATTCTTTTTAGTTATATGATAGTAGAAACCATTTTTATGTATTTATACAAGTTTGGAATATATCTTATTTTAATTAGGATCTGTCTTGTATATGTACACAGTGGTGAGATTAACTGGTGTATTCATATATTCATACATGTTCAAGATACTTTCTTATAAGGGGTATAGCACAGGCCACTTTTATTTATTTCCTTTCCTGTGTTCACTAGGTTCACCTTGTTTAGCTGTTTCCTATTTAAAATTTCAGAATTAGAGGTCAAGGTGAAAACTGGTTCACTTTTAACATTTCCTCATGTTTAAAATAATACTGAAGTATAGAACTATCAAGTTAAGCCTCACTCTCCAGAGGTAACTAACCCCACTGTTAATAGTTTGATATCCTAGATTTTTTTCTGTGACACCTTTATTAAACCATCAGAATACACATTTACATAACCTATTTTTTGCCTTGCTTTTTCACGAACTTCTTCCTATGTCAGGACATGTAATTTACCCTGTTTTTCTTAATGGCTACCCACTATTTCATTTTATGGGTTTATTATAAACTAACTTACTTGTATGTTGTTTGTAGACATTTAAGTTATTGCCAGTTTTCTTTGTTGTTATATCCAGTGCTATAATGCACATTTTTGCCTACCTGTGTATTATTTCTATAAAATAGATTCTTACAAGAAGAATTGCTAGGTGTAAGAAGGTGGACATTAGTATCTTTTATCTTTCTCTTTGATTTTGCTTAAACTGAGATTGAAATTTTGAATCCTTTTCTATATATTAATTTTTTTAATGTTTATTTTTTAGTTTTCAGCAAACACAACATCTTTGTTTTGTATGTGGTGCTGAGGATCGAACTCGGGCCACACGCATGCCAAGCGAGCGCGCTACCGCTTGAGCCACATCCCCAGCCCTATATATTAATTTTTTAAATAGGGGTTTTCTTTGTATTTAAACTTTCAAACTTATTTTAATAGCCAATTTCTAGTGATATATAATCCTTCTGAAGTATCGACTGAGAAAGAGATCAACCTGGAGTTTAAAATCTCACCTGAATAATTCCTGATGAGAAAAAATTACTTTCTTAAGTTTGCAGTATTAGCCTTTGTATTGAAAAAAAAAATATATATATATATATATATTTTTTTTTTTTTTTTTTTTTTTTTTTTGCGGAGGTGGGAGTACCAGGGATTGGTACATCCCCTGCCCTATTTTTTGCTTGCTTGCTTATTTATTTATTTATTTATTTATTTATTTGCAGTTGTAGATGGACAGAATGTCTTTATTTTATTTGTTTATATGGTGCTGAGGATCGAAACCTGTGCCTCACACATGCTAGGCGAGTACTCTACAATTGAGCTACAACCCCAGCCCTATTTTGTATTTTAATTAGAGACAGGGTCTCACTGAGTTGCTTAGCACCTCACCATTGCTTGAGGCTTTTTTTTTTTTTAATGTGGTGCTGAGGATCAAACCCAGGGTCTCACACATGCAAGGCGAGTGCTCTCTTGAGGCTGTTTTTGAACTTGCAATCCTCCTGTCTCAGCCTCCTGAGCCACTGGGATTACAGGCATGTGCCACCGCACCCGGCCTATTCTATTTTTTAATAAAATGTAATGTAACAAAGAAAGCTGTGATTCTTAATGATTTCTGTTGAACACATTGATGATCTTAATTTTTAAAGTATTTTAAGAAGGAAAAAAAAGTAAGTACCATTCATTAGGATGCACATATTTCTGATCAGGATGTTCTTAACAACTGAGAACTCTTTGGACAAAGAAAACCAATCTTACAATTTCATTATCTTAAAATAAAATTTATAGGTTTGGTTTAAAGATTGCTTGATTGTAGAAGGGCCCATACCCCACAGGTTTTCTAACTGTCTTTTCTAAGTCTTAACTTCTACCTGCTGTATGTCCCCCAAAATCAGAATACATGTGTTGAATTCCTTCTGTATGCCATGTACTGTGCTGTTCACTGAGATTGAGAAACACTAGAGAACATTGCCTTCAGTGAGGATTTATGTAATATGGGAGACAGAATTAAAACAATAAATTAGGATACCATGAACTATGTGTAAAATATGAACATATAGTTAGCACCAAGGAAGGGAGAGGAATGTTGCAAGAGAATGTTTCTTCAAGAAAGTTAACTTTGAAATATGTTAAGGGTCAAATAACCCTATTAACCAGGAAAACAACGCAGGGAAGAACTTTTTTTTTTAAATTTATATATGACGGCGGAATGCATTACAATTCTTTTTTTTTTATCTTTTTTTTTTTTTTTTAAAAGAGAGAGTGAGAGAGGGGAGAGAGAGAGAGAGAGAGAGAGAGAATTTTTAATATTTATTTTTTAGTTCTCGGCGGACACAACATCTTTGTTGGTATGTGGTGCTGAGGATCGAACCCGGGCCGCACGCATGCCAGGCGAGCGCGCTACCGCTTGAGCCACATCCCCAGCCCTTATCTTTTTTTTTAGAGAGAGAATTTTTTAATATTTAACTTATTTTTTAGTTTTCAGTGGACACAACATCTTTGTTTGTATGTGGTGCTGAGGATCGAACCCGGGCCGAATACATGCCAGGCCGAACACATGCTACCACTTAAGCCACATCCCCAGCCCTACAATTCTTATTACACATATAGAGCACAATTTTTCATATCTCTGGTTGTATACAAAGTATATTTACACCATTCGTGTCTTCATACATGTACTTTGGATAATAATGATCATCACATTTCACCATCATTAATAACTCCATGTCCCCTCCTTTCCCCTCCAGCCCCTCTGCCCAATCTAAAGTTCGTCTGTTCCTCCCATATTCCCTCTCCCTATCCCACAATGAATCAGCCTCCTTGAATCAAAGAAAACATTCAGTGCAGGGAAGAACATTCCAAGAAGACCACTTTTAAGTAATTCACTCAACACTGTTTTTTCTTCTGTCCTGGGAATTGAACCCAGGTGCACTCTACCTTTATGTTTTTTTTATTTTGAGACAACATCTTGTTAGGTGGCTCAGGTAGATCTTGAACTTAGGATTTTCCTGCCTCAGCTTTCTGAATAGCTGAGATTACAAGTGAGTGCCCACCATATCCAGCCCACACAACACTTTTTATTGAACACCTATTATACACTTGTTATCATTATGGCATCTGCATTTATTTTTGTCTTCTTCCTGGAATATTATTCTCATAGATATTGCTTATGTGCATGCATGTATGTGTGCATCAAACCTATGGCCTCACACATGCTAGGCAAGCACTCTACCACCAAGTTACATCCCCAGCCCCATATTTTTAAAAAATTTCTCTGCCATCTTTCTCAAAATTACTGAAATTTCACTGCCTTGGCAATGGCTTAGAGAGAATTTTAATGTTTATTTTTTAGTTTTCGGCAGTCACAAGATCTTTGTTTGTATGTGGTGCTGAGGATTGAACCTGGGCCTCATGCATGCCAGGCGAGCGCGCTACCACTTGAGCCACATCCCCAGCCCAGCGATGGCTTCTTTAACCACCTTAGCCAAACCTCGTCATTTTCTTATGTATCAAACTACTTTATAGCAATGTAGAATTGTCACTACCTGAAACTTACTATGTGTATAATCACACATATATATAGTATTTATATAGAGTGTTTGAAATTATACATCTGTAGTGTTTCCCTTCTTTTTCATGAAGGCATACGTAATATATCTTGTTAACTGCTAGTTCTCCAATGCCTTAGAGAGAACTTAGCATGTTATGATCTGTTTCTCAATATAGTCATATTTTTTAATTGATGCATTGTAATTACACACATTTATGGGGTGCATTGTGACATTTTATTACACTTATAATCAGTTGATCATGGTAACTGTCATATCTGTCACCTTAGATACATATCATTTCTTTGTGTTAGGAACATTCAAAATCCTCTCTACTAGCTGTTTTGAAATATTCAATTATTATCCACCATAGTTATACTATTGCACTACAGAACATTAGATTGCTCAGGTAGATCTTGAACTTGGGATTTTCCTGCCTCAGCTTTCTGAATAGCTGAGATTGCAAGTATTGATTTATACTCTTGTTTTTGTTTTTAATAGCTGCACCCCTGAGACCATTAACCTTCCTTCATCACTTCCTTCCTCATACCCCCTCCAGGATCTGGTAACCACTATTCTATACTTCTTTGAGGTCAACTTTTAGCTTCCGTATATAAGTGAAAACATGCACCTCTTTATAATTTTAAGCATGATATAGTACGTACAGTGTCTCTGCGTTTTAGAAAGTTATGCAGCCTGAGACCTGGGGAGCTTACTTGTCTAATTTCAAATGGATAACTGATTTTTTAAACCATAGTGCTTTGTACTTCTAAGTACTTTTTCTATTTTCTTATGCTGTGAAGAGAGTTCTTATTCAGAAATTCAGGAAAGGCCTTTGGCTTTTTGTGTTATTCATAGTAAAATTATGGGTATCTCCTTCACAGGGATACTAATGTCTCTTCTGAATTATAGAATGAATCATTTCTCCACCAAATTTATTGCTTTCCTACTGCCAAATAATTCAGTTACCTCTTTATAAATTTAAAGGAAAAGAAAGCCAGGCTAGGGATATAGCTCGGTTGGTAGAGTGCTTGCCTTGTATGCATAAGGCCCTGGACTCAATCCCCAGCAACACACACAAACACAAAAGGCTAATTGGTATATATACATATACATACATGCTTTTTTCAGTGGGGAGGGTACTTGGAATTTAACTCAGGGGTACTTTACCACTGAGTTACATCCCAATTCTTTTTATTTTTATTGCTGAGGCCCTTGCTGACTTGCTGAGACTGGCCAAAAACTTCTGTTCCTCCTGTCTTATTTTAAGTTTGTAATATTACTTTTAATTATTCTTAGAAACTAACTGGTAATGAGCTAATATTTAAATTCTAAGCACTTTTAATCAGTTGCCCTCAGCTATGCAAAACATAGAATTGATAAATCCTTGCTCAGTTGGTGTTTCTAAGTAATTTTAGTTCAGTAATATTTTTAAGTACATGGATCAGTTGTGAAGTTTATAAAATTTATTTTAATACTTGATTTATACTTTTGTTTTTGTTTTTTAATAGGCAAGAAAACAGCATATCATTGGTAAAAGCTTACTGGAATGAACTTTTTACTCTTGGCCTTGCCCAGTGCTGGCAAGTGATGAATGTAGCAACTATATTAGCAACATTTGTCAATTGTCTTCACAGTAGCCTTCAACAAGGTAAAAAGCACCTTATTTATTCCTTTTCCAGGATATAGAAGGGGAGACATCCATTTTATAGAAGGTTATGACTAAAGTTAGATATCCTGATGATTATATTAATGTTTTAGGTACCTACCCTTTTAATACAATTTTTATATTTTCTTTTTTAAATATTTATTTTTTTAGTTGTAGTTGGACACAATACCTTTATTTATTTATTTATTTATTTTTACGTGGTGCTGAGGATCGAACCCAGGGCCTTGCACGTGCTAAGCAAGTGCTCTACTGCTCAGCCATAACCCAGCCCCACAATTTTTACATTTTAGATAAGATTTATTAATCATCCAAAAATACTGTTAAATGAGAGTGCAGCAAAATTGAAAACTAGGATATTTAAGTCTGGCAGGCTATCCTAGTCCATTTCCTGTTGCTGAAGCAGAATGCCTTAATTGGAGTTATTTGTAAGAAAGAGGTTTATTTTGGCTCATGATTCTGGAGGTAGAACAACCTGGCACTGCCATCTGCTCCTCTTCTTGTAAGGGCCTCATAGTAGAAAAGCAGAAGGGCAGGCAGGTACCTTTAGGAAAGAGAGCACATGGCTAGTGAGGAAGCCAGAGAAAGTCAAGGAAGCCAGAATTGATTTTATAACAACCTGCTCTCTAAAGAATGAATCTCAGTCTTGAGGAAGACATTAATCCTTCTTAAAAAGCCTTACCTCCTAACACCCCTACATTGGCACTCAAGTTGCAACATGATGGGACAGATCACATCCATAACATAGCCCAGACTATTTTTGATCAGACCCTGTGTATTTTTATACTACAGTATAGAATCCAAAAAGCTAATGTAGAGGTGCTCAAATCTCTAAAATATATATTTCCCAATTTTAAAACTGCTTTGCTTCATTATAGCCCTTTGATTCCCAGTATAGGCTGGTTTCATATCAGTTCAACAGAGTATATTCTCTCATGTGCAGAAAGGAAGAGTCATGGAACAACTTTTACTTTCTTTTTCCTTTGCTAGATGCCAAGGTGATTACAATTGTCATTCATTTCAGGAGACAGGCAATAACTGGTTTATAAAGTACTTAACTTTAGAATGGCTTATCACTATAACCAGGTGGGTGTTTCAGCCTTTTGAGCTCAGGAATGCTTTTTACATTGGAGACTACTTTTTAGTTCCTTACTATATTTGGTTTTCATTATTTTACATTATCTTTATTTTTTTAATATTTACTTTTTAGTTGTAGTAGGATACAATACCTTTATTTCACTTATTTATTTTTATGTGGTGCTGAGGATTGAACCCAGGGTCAGGCACGTGTGAGGGGAGTGCTCTACTTCTGAGCCACAACCCCAGCCCTTACATTATCTTTAAATCATCTGCTTTTTCCTCATAGTTAAGGGCAGAGAAATCACCTTAAAAATCTCATTTTCAGTATATCTACTAGAAGGCAGTACCACATTTCCATCTTATTTATATACTTCTATTCCTAATTCTTTTCTTGTATACTTGTAGTTTGCCACATACCACCTACCTTCAGAAGGGCTATGGTTGACTAATTACTAATGTCTTATATACATCCTTCCACAGTACACTAAAAAATTTACTGTAAAACTTTTTTTTTCTCAGTTTTTCTTTTATCTTGGCAGGGTTTGTTTGTTTGTTTTGCTAAATATTTGTTTCATTATAGTAGTATTGCTAATTCTTAAAGATGGGTTTGTGCATTTTTTTTGGATCAATATGAGCTTAAGTAAAATACTGTTACTATATTTGGAGTCTTTTGTACTTTGGCCAATTTTTGGGATGATTGTCTCTAAACCTTTCCTTCTCAAAGATGTTTATTGAAAGAAAATGTTACCTTAAGTGTTACTGTAATAACAGTTTAGTTTTTGAATGAGCAATATCTGAAGATGATTAGTTTCATCTATAATTATATTCTGAATTTTAAACATTTATAGATTGATTATATTCAAAGTTAGAAATCAGTAAGAAGGAAATATCATGCATCGAAATAGTCTTATGTTTTAGATGAAAACTAGAAGTGTTTGTTTTTTAATTAAAGATAAAATGTCACCAGAAAGGAGAAAATTGTTGATGGAGCACATCTTCAAGCTACAGGAGTTTTGTAACAGCATGGTTAAACTCTGCATTGATGGATATGAATATGCCTATCTGAAGGCAATAGTACTCTTCAGTCCAGGTATATAAACATTTACTTCTTAATTAAAGTACAGTGTTTAAGGAAATGGAGAAATTGAAATCCTCATACATTGCTGGTTGGAATGTAAAATGGTGCAGTTGTCTTGGAGAAGAGTTCAGTAGTTCTTCAAAATAATAATCCTGGAATTACCACTATGACTAGAAGTTACATTCCTGTCAGTCTAAGAGAAGTGAAAATATGTATCTACACAAAAATATGCATATCAGGGCTGGGGTTGTAGCTCTGTGGTAAAGTGCTTGCCTTGCACACATGAGGCACTGGGTTTGACCCTCAGCAGCACATAAAAAAAATAAAGATTGTATCCATCTACAACTTAAAAAATATTTTTTAAAAATGTGCGTATCGATGTTTTATAGCAGCATTGTTAATAATAGCCCAAAAGTAGAAACAACTCAAGTGTCCATCAACAGATAACTGAAGAATCAGCATATATATATACCATAGAGTATCATTCAGCCGTGACAATATGTGAAATTCTGATATGTGCTCTATAATATGATGAACATTGAAAATATCTAAGTGAAGGAAGCCAGTCACAGTGGAACACACATTGTTTGATTCCATTTATATAAAATAATGCAGTGTGGGTAGAGAAATTAAGTACATAACCGTGGTCAATAGGGTCTAAAGAGCTAGGACACTGAGGGAGGAGTATCTCCTAATAGGTAGAAAGTTTCTTTTTGGAAGGACAAAATGTTCTAAAATTAGATTGTGGTGATGATTGCACAACTCTTACCAAAAAATCATCCTTGTATTCTTTATATTGGAGAATTTTAAGGGTGTTAGACATCTGAGAATGAAAAGGAAGGTTGGAAAAGCAGTGAAGGCATATATAGACTGTATTTATTTGGGTTGTCAGGTCAACATTGAAATTTTGTAAGTATATTTTGTTAGACATAATAAATACCAGAATGAGAAACAATTGTTGCTATGTCAGGGGGATAAATTCTCAAACATCTTATTAGACCTAGTTTCTTACTTTCCTGCCAGTTTTCTAGTTTTCCAAAGACAAATGACAAAAAGCTTTCAATGATCAATTTATGAATAGGAAAAATTTAAGAGTTTTTATTAGGGTCTGTTTTTCATTTTGCTATGTATTTCTGTCCCTGTGTGTCATAATGAAATTATCTGGACAAATTTCTCAGTGATAACAGTAAGATAATTAGAGCTTATTTGTACTATTTATTCTAATGTTCACATGATTTAGCAACGTGTCTCCATTTTTCAATGGTGATAGAGATTGAACCAGGGCCTTGCACATATTAGGCAAGTGCTCTGCCACTGAACTATACTTGCAGCCATTATATGTCTCCATTTTTATCACAGGCAATGTGCCACCTTCATTTTCTATAGATGAAAGTTGAATGCATCATTTTTATGAAGATTTTTTAGTATTCTCAGTTTTGTGAAATGTTACAGTGACCATTGAAATGCTTGTGTAGGGGCTGGGGCTGTAGTTCAGTAGTAAAGCACTTGCCTCCCATGTGTGAGGAGACACTGGGTTCCATCCTCAGCACCACATAAAAATAAATATACTTGTGTGTTCATCTACAACTAAAAAAGCAATATTTAAAAGAAATGCTTATGTAGATTATTTTACATTTTTTGATAGTGATAATGTTTATGTTTCACAATTTCATAAGTACTTTTTTACCTAACAATAGTAGAGTTTTTTCCTTAAGAAAAAAAAATACTGGGCTGGGGATGTGGCTCAAGCGGTAGCGCGCTCGCCTGGCATGCGTGGGGCCCTGGTTCGATCCTCAGCACCACATACAAACAAAGATGTTGTGTCCGCCAAAAAATAAAAAATAAATATTAAAAATTCTCTCTGTCTCTCTCTCTCTCACCTCTCTAAAAAAAAAAAAATACTAAAATACCTTCTAAATGCACATACTATGAATAAAAGATACTTCTTTAAGCTGTATCATTTTGGTTGTTCATTCCTTTTTAAAACCATAAAATGGTCAAAATCTCACTGTCTTTGGAACAGAAAGAAAACTTTGTTTTTGTTTTGTTTTTAGTTATAGATGGACACAATACCTTTATTTTATTTTATTTTATTTTTTTACGTGGTGCTGAGGATCGAACTCATGCCTCACACATGCTTGGCAGTACTGTACTGCTGAGCCACTACCCCAGCCCAAGAAATCTATTTATTTTGGTAACATCCTGTGATCTCATTTTTTATTAGATGCTAGAATATGTATATGAGAGAAAATAATTCAAGTATGTAAAGTCCAGTGTTTGGTATATAATAGGTGGGCTTAATAAATATTTGTGTAATAAAAGTGCAGCGCATTATATAAATTGGCTTCTTTTTTTTTTTTTTTAAGAGAGAGGTGAGAGAGAGACAGAATTTTTAATATTTGTTTTTTAGTTTTTGTCGGACACAACATCTTTGTATGTGGTGCTGAGGATCGAACACAGGCCGCACGAATGCCAGGCAACGCGCTACCGCTTGAGCCACATCCCCAGCCCCCAATTGGCTTCTTTTTTTTTTTAATATTTATTTCTTAGTTTTTTGGTGGACACAACATCTTTGTTTGTACGTGGTGCTGAGGATCGAACCCGGGCCGCACGCATGCCGGGCAAGCGCGCTACGGCTTGAGCCACATCCCCAGCCCCGATTGGCTTCTTTTTTGACTAAACTATATTTTCATCTCCACTTTCAGGATTTCATTAAATGAACATTCAGAATTAGGGTAACAATATATTCTTTATTGTTTCAGATCATCCAGGCCTAGAAAATATGGAACAGATTGAGAAATTTCAAGAAAAGGCTTATGTGGAATTTCAAGATTATATAACCAGAACATATCCAGATGACACTTACAGGTATCTAAATCTTAAATACTATATAATTAAATTCATTTAAAAATATTTTGTGAATCTTGTTATTTCATTATTTTCCAGTATAAGAATAATCAAATGTTTTCAGCAGCATTTATCTTTGGACTAGCTAATGCTACTGTAAGCAGTAGCGTGACTGGGATGTGGCTCTGTGGTGGAGCACTTGCCTGGCATGTAGGAGGCCCTGGGCTGATCCCTAACACCAGAGGGGAAAATAAAGGAACAGTTCATTGTTGTGAGTGCTTTACGTATAGTATATTCATCAGTTCTCACATTTTATATGGTAAGAGAGACAGGATAAGTAACTTGTTCAGGGTCACTGTTTTTGAGGCATCCACTGGGAATCCTGGAACTTAACTCCACCGATGAAAGGGGACTACTGTGTGATAAGGATTAAGTCAGTTCATATGTGTGAAGTGCTTAGAAGCACACCTGGTATGCAGTAAGAGCTATGTAAGTGTGCTTATATATAATGAATAAAATAGTTTAGCATATTTCAAACTAATAAAAGAACATTTTATGTATAACAGTGTGTTATACCAAGTCATGTAGATTTATAAACCAATTCCATCAAGAAAACCAGCCTTGGTTTATCTGACTAGTTTTCCTACCCTGCTTCCTTTCAGTCCTGTGGATGGGGCTCACCTGCTGGGAACAAACAGGAACTGAGTAATTTTAGTAGTAGAAATGTGCTATACAGGAGCTCTTGTTTCATTTGGTCTCAATTGTTAAGGCAAGGCCAGAGGAGGTTTTGTCATAAGGGGCAGTTGAATCAAGGTTTGGTTCCAGTGGTCTTGATTCCATGTTCTATAACAACTGCTGTTACACCATTTCCAATAGTTTTTTGCAGAGCATAATCAAGAAAATTTATTGAATCTCATATATCATGATAACACAAAACATTGCATTTGTACAATCTGAAAGGAGTTGCTAAGTCATTCTTAATTGTATAATCTGACCCATGGTTTAATAATTTAGTTACCTGGTCCTTAGATCCAAGTGGGACAACAGTTGAGAACAAGGTTTTCATGTAGAGCCTTTTAGACTACACTGGTATCCAGGTGACTGTCATAGGTTTTACACACAAAAAGTAGATCTTTATTAAATTACTCTACAAGTAATAGACATGCATAAATTACTAATATCTTTCTACAAAATCTCTAGTATTTTCAACTTTGTTCCCCTGCCCCCTTTTTTCTTTTTCATTTTAGATTATCAAGACTCCTTCTCAGATTGCCAGCTTTGAGATTGATGAATGCTACCATCACGGAAGAATTATTTTTCAAAGGTCTCATTGGAAATGTACGGATTGACAGTGTCATCCCACATATTTTAAAAATGGAACCTGCAGATTACAACTCTCAAATAATTGGTCACAGCATTTGAAAAGCTGAGATCATAGTGCTATAAACTTATTGTTCTTTTCCAGAACACAGGAAAACACCAAATTGTACTCATTGCTTCCATAGTATGTGCAAATTTTGACTTTAAAGACTAACCAAGGGCTGGGGATGTGGCTCAAGTGGTAGCGCACTCGCCTGGCATGTGTGCGGCCCTGGTTCGATCCTCAGCACCACATACAAAAAAACAAAGATGTTATGTCCGCCGAAACCTAAAAAATAAATATTAAAAAAAAATTTCTCTCTCTCTCTCTCTCTCTCTCTCTCTCTCTCTCTCAAAAAAAAAAAAAAAAATTCTGTCTCAAAAAAAAAAACAAGACTAACCAAAATTCAAGGAATTTTTATTTTAGCTTCCTTCAAAGAAGACTTTTTGAAGTGACTGGGCAGTCAGCAGGAATTAAATGTCCATTTCTGTCTTAAATAAGAAATACTATGGATTTATTCTTGGTAAAGATGACATCTGAAGCTGTCACCTCCAGACCATTTAAACTAAGATTTCTATTTTATTTTATAAAGCAAATAAATTAGTCTCTTTTTTCCCCCCAAATTGTGTTCTATTCATATTTAGCTTCATTTTGAACTAGTACGAACACTTAGTGGTCAAATATCCTTACAGAGAATTCCTTGCATTTTATTCTTCATAATGTAATCTGTTTAATTGCCATATCAAAAGATTATTTTATGCTCAATGGTATAATGATAAAATTAGAACTGTAGGAAATAATAATTGAATATGTATTTTTTGACTTTTGTAAATATCATGATATCCTTAAGCATATACCACTCATTGCTGGCAGTGAGATATAGGTCATTTGTGATTTTTAGTGTTATTATACCTTATTAGTTACAAGCACTTTTTATTTACATGGCAGCAAATGGTTCTGAGAATTGGTTTTGAGAATAAGGTGGCATTTGTGGTTTAATTTTTTTGGTTTACTGCTGTGTTTTAAACATAGTAGAGACTAACTGAACCCAAAATGTTTCAGTATTTCAAAATAGGTATTAAAATTGTTCTGTTCCATAAAATAACTCTGTCCTTTCCCTCTTTTCTGATCTGTGTTGTAGCTTCTTGTCCCTGCTCTGGGTTTTAGCCAATTCCTTTTAGGTAATTAAAAAATACCCTGAATTTGTTAAATAATGGATTTATCAGAGCCCATCCATGTTTCCAAATCGAGTTAAACAAAAAAGCAATTGATCACTTTTAAAGATAAAGGAATATGCACTGATTTTTCACTGTAAAATGGAGGAGAGCTGCTTTAGCAGTAGTTGAGGCTCACCCTGAAACTGTGGTGTTGCCACAACAGCATCTCAGACTCCTGGGATGCCTTCCAGAGTACTGTTACAAGCACAGCTGGTTCTGTTAAATCTCTTTACTCTGCTTTCATGATGAATTATTTTGATAAATTGCTTGTTGGTTTTTCAAACACAAATATAAAGATTTATTGCACTCATTACATTTTTTAATAAGGAATTTTACAATAGAGGAAAAGTTAATATTTGCAGGTGATGCAGATTTTACTAATTACTATTTTAGTAGTAGCCAAAAAGTTTCAAAAGTATCAACTTACGCTTTTTACCAGTGTATTAAGGGAAATTTTTTCCCTACTTAAATTAAATCATAATTTTTGTCACCTTTATTTTATAATTATCAGCTGTGAAAAGCTTCATTTAATATAAAATGCCCACCTGGAAAAGTCAGTAGGTTGATATCTTTTTAATCCAAGGTAGTAAGCCAAGGATTCAGAAAAATAATTCTTTAAAATAATGTACTAATGATTAATTACATTGTTACTTTCAGGTATTTTTCCTGATTAAATTTGTAGTTATATTTGGAAGTGTTTTTAAAACTATATTAAAATGTGACTTGTATTACAAATTTCTGTATCCTGCCAGTATATTTTATTTCAGTGTTTATTTGCTCAGTATATGGATATCCTTCATGTCATGAGGCTGAGAATATAACTTAGCAGTAGAAATGTATGTTATCACTTGAGGCCCTGGGCTCAGTCCCCAAGACCAAAACAAAAAACATGTCAGTATTGTAGGAGCAAAAATAAATAAAGCCAGACACAGTAAATAGTGCATACCTGTAATCCCAGGGATTTGAAGGACTTGAGACAAGAGGATTACAAATTGCAGACTAGCCTCAGTGACTGAGACACTGTCTGAAAAAAAAGGAGTGGGGATTTAGTGCAGAGGTAAAGCGCCCCTGGGTTCAATCTGCAGTAGCAGATTATATCCATTGATGGGGAAATGGATAAGTAAATTGTGGTATGGTACCCAGTGAAATACTATGCAACACCAAAAAGGAGTAAATTGTCAATGTGGATGAATCCCAAAAAATATGGAAAAAGCAATCCCAGAATTATACAGAAGACTATAACTTAACCAGTTCATTGGGGGGGGGGGTATACTCTTGAAGAGTAGTGCTTATGTGGTAAAACTGAGTTTAAAAAAGCAACAGACTTCCTGGGTGTGGTAGCACACATCTGTAATCCCAGCAGCTTGAGGGGCTGAGGCAGGAGGATTGCAAGTTCAAAGCTAGCCTCAGCAATGGCAAGGTGCTAAGCAACTGAGTGAAACCCTGTTTCTAAATTAAAAAAAAAAAAAAATAGGGCAAGACAGTAGCTCGGTGGTTGAGTACTCCTGACTTCGATCCCTGGTACCAAAAAAAGGCAAGAGACTTAGTAATACTTAATTTAGAATACTACTTATTTCTAGTGGAGTAGGAAAGTGCAAACAAGAAGGGATATATAAGGGTCTTCAAAAGTATCAGTAGTGCTCCAGTTATCTATTGCTTCCTAACCACCCCAAAGCCTGAAAGAACATATATTTGCTTATGAATCTACAACCTGGACAGCCTGATAGGAACAGCTTGTCTGCTGCATTCAGCCAAATCTGGGTCTGCTCAAAGGGTGGGTTTGGAATCTTTGAAATCACATGTCTGGAAGTTGATGGTGGCCATTTGCTGAGGTGGGACTAAAGCCAGAATGTATACACAGTACACGCTCCCTTTGTTTGCTTCTTCACAATAGTGACAGTTCTAAGAACAAGGGTAGACAGCCAGGTAGAAGCCATACTGCCTTTTGTCACGTGTCATTAGAAGCCATCCACTGTATCTGCTGTACTCTGTTCATCAAAGACACCATAAAAGTCTGTAGTTTCAAAAGGAAGGGAAATACTCTGCATCTCTTGGGGAGGAGGTGTAGCAAGCTTCTAGAAGAACATGTGGAGCCAGAAGGCCGAGGTAAAGAAGGGGTTATCCAGACAAGATTCGGGGTGGGAGGCATGACTTTATATGGATTGCTTATAAATTGATACAAAATTTTTTATAAAGTTTAAGCTATCGTATCGCTATGGACTAAAAGATAAAGAATAGAACAAATTAAAAGAGCCCTTTATGCTGGCAGGAAGACTGCCAAAGAAACTACTCTGCTATGTGCCTGGCCTCTTGTAATTTCCTTGTGGCTACTGAGGCAGATGTTAAGAGGGAGTACAATGGGGAAGTGATCGTCTTTTTTCGCCTATTCTCAAACCAAACAATATCACTTACTTGCCATTTTGTTCACTGAGGCAAAGGCCTACCAACATTCGAGGAGCATTAAAGTGTACATTTGTGTGTGTGTGTGTGTGTGTGTGAGAGAGAGAGAGAGAGAGAGAGAGATCGTCAAGCAAATCCAGGGCCAAATGCATGCTAGGCAAGCATTTACTCCTGAGCTACACTCCCAGCTTCCAAAACTATACCCCATAATAGAAGAGTGGCAAAAATTCTCTTTAAAATTTGGGGAGCCAGGCGTGGTGGCGCACACTGTAATCCCAGCAGCTCAGGAGGCCGAGACAGGAGGATAGCGTTCAAAGCCAGGCTCAGCAATTTAGCAAGGTGCTAAGCAACTCTAAATAAAATACAAAATAAGACTGGGAATGTGGCTTAGTGGTTAAGTGCCCCTAAATTCAATTCCTGCAACAAAAAAAAAAAAAAGGAAAGTTTTTTAAAGTAATTTTTAGAAAATACATTGTCACAGTATTCTGTTTGTTAAGCTGGATTGTAGATTCTTAAAATGAAGTACACACCCTTGGCTAGGTATAGTGACATATGCTTATAATCCCAGCTACTCTGAAGGCTGAGATAGGAAGTTTACTGAGCCCAGGAGATTGAGACCAGCCTGGGTAACATAGCAAGGCCTTTTCTCAAAATATAAAAACATACATATGTATAGACCTTTGTATGGACAAAGGACATGATAAGTAAGCACACACAGCTGAAAAAAATCCATGCAGATGATAATTGAAAGTGTAGGATAGCCAAATATATAACAAAATAGACTAAGTTGAAAATCATCACCCACAAGAGACTAAAAAAATTGTACAGTGATAAAAGGATCGATTTCTCCAGGAAAATATAACAATTATTTATGTACCTAACATTGGAATACCCAAATATAAGTGAACACTGACAGAACTGAAAAAAAAATAGAACAATAAATTTGTAGGAGATTCTGAAATCCCACTTTCAATAATGGATAGAACAACCAGATGAAAGATGAATCAGAAAATGGAGGACTTGAGCAACACTTAGACCAATTAGATCTAACTGAAGAAGGGCACTCAACAACAGCATAATACGTATTCCTCTCAAACATACATAGAACATTCTCCAGGACAGATCAAATGTTATATCACAAAACATGTTTGTTTTTGTTTTTTGAATCAGGTTTTTCCTATGTTACCTAAGTTATCTTTGAACTTGGGCTCAAGCAATTCTCTTGCCTTAGTTTCCTGAGTAGCTGAAATTACAGGAGAATTCCACCCACCTATAAAACAAGTTTTGACAAATTTTAAGGAGACTATTAAAAATATCTTTTCCTTGGGCATGGTGACACATGCCTGTAATCGCAGCAGCTAGAGAGGCTGAGACAGGAGGATCGCGAGTTCAAAGTCAGCCTCAGCAAAAGTGTGACACTAAGCAACTCAGTAAGACCCTGTCTTTAAATAAAATATAAAATAGGGCTGGGGACGAGGCTCAGTGGCCGAGTGCCCCTGAGTTCAATCCCTGATACCCTCCCCCCAAAATCTTTCCTGACTATAATGACTATAAACTTTATACTTTGAGGGAAAACAAAAGTTAGCAGAAGGAATAATAAAGATTAGAACAGAAATAAGAAATGAAAAAATAGTTGGTTTTTGAGAAAATCAAATTTGCCAAATCTTTAGCTAGACTAAGAATAAAAGATGAAAAAGAAACAAAAGGAGACATTAATTACAATTGATGCCAAGAAATAAAATGTTGGGGCTGGGGATGTGGCTCAAGTGGTAGCGCGCTCGCCTGGCATGCGTGCGGCCCAGGTTCAATCCACAGCACCACATACAAACAAAGATGTTGTGTCCGCCGAAAACTAAGAAATAAATATTTAAAAAATTCTCTCTCTCTCTCTCTCTCTCTCTCTCTCTCTCTCTCTCTCTCTCAAAAAAAAAAAAAGAAAGAAAGAAAGAAAGAAAGAAAGAAAATATTTATTAATAAAAACACGAGGGGCTGGGGCCTGGGGCTCAGTGGTAGGGTGCCTGCCGTGCACGTGTGAGGTTCGATCCTCAGCATCACATAAAAATAAATAAAGATATTTATTTGTCCATCTACAACTAAAAAAAAGTTTAAAAAAAGTAATTCTGTACCAATAAATTGGATATCTTGGAAAATGAATAAATTCCCAGAAACATGCTAAGAAAGAATAACGAAGAAATAAAAAATATGAACAGACTTAAAGCTAATAAGGAGATGAAATCAACAATCAAAAATAAAGAAAGGACCAGGACCAGGAACAGATGGCTTCACTAGATTATTCTACTGAATATTGAAAGAATGAATACCAATCCTCAAATTCTTCCAGAAAAATCAAAGAGAAAGGAACATTTCCAAAATCACTTTCTAAGCTAGCACTACTCTGATACTAAAATCAGAAAAGACTCAAGAAAACTACAAACCAATACCCCTGATGGCTATCAATGCAAAAAAACCTCCAGCTAAATACTAACAAACTGAATTTGACAGCACATTCAAAGGATTATAGTCCATAACCAGCAGATTTATTCCCGGAATAAATCTGTGGGTGGTTCAACATACAAAAAAAAAAAAAAATCAGTGGAATCTACGACATAAATAGAATGAAGAAGAAAACTACATAATCATCTCAATACAGACAAAATTAAATGTTCTTTTATGATAAAAAATAAATAAAATAGGAATAGAGGGAAAGGAACTCAAAAAGACCAAGTGAAAACCTAAAACAAAATACTCAACAGTGAAAAACTGAAAATGTTTTCCAAGATTAGGGACAGGCAAGGATGCCCACTCCTATTTAACATATTAGTGGAAGTCATAGCCACAGCAATTAGGCAAGAAAAAGAAAAGCATCAGTACTGGAAAAGAAGTAAAATTATTTCTGTTCCTCAGATGATGTAACTTGTATGTAGAAAATCCTAAGGATTTCACCAAAGGCAGGGGATGTTGCTCACTAATAGATTGCTTGCCTAGCAGATTCTAGGCCCTTGGTTCAATCCTCAGCACTGCCAAGGGGAAAAGAAAAAAGGTTAGAATAAATTTAGTAAAGTTAGTTGGAGGATAAAAAACACAAAACAGTCAGTTGTACTCTGTATACTAACAATGACAATTCAAAAATATTTAAGACAACACATTTACAACAGCATCAAAAAATAAAATCAACAAAGGAGGTAGAAGACTTGAACATTGAAAACTATAAGACATTACTTAAATAGATTAAATACAAATAAGCCTGGCTGGGTGGCACACGCCTGTAATCCCTCAGGAGGCTGAGACAGGGAGGATCTCCCAGTTCAAAGCCAGTCTCAGCAATTTAGCAAGGCCCTAACCAACTCAGTGAGACCCTGTCTCTAATAAATAAAATACACAAAAAAGTGTGGGGGGGCAGCTAGAGATGTGGTTCAGTTGTTAAGTGCCCCTGGTTTCAATTCCCAGTACACACTCACACACACACACATTGAAATATCACACCCATCAGGATGGCCACTATTAAAATGTGTGTGTGTGTGTGTGTGTGTGTGTGTGTGTGTGTAACAAATGTCAGTGAGGATGGGGAGAAATTGAAACTCTTGCACATTGTAGCAGGTAGGAGTATAAATGAGCCAGGCACCATGGAAAACAATATGGAGTTTCCTTTAAAATTAAAAATAAGATTACCATATGATCTAGCAATCCCACGTCTAGATATACATTGAAAAGAATTGAAAACAGGATCTTAGAGATATTTGCACACTCATGTTCACTGTAGCAGTATTCACAACAGCCAAGAGGGGAAAGCAACCTAAATGACATGGACAAATGAATGATAAAGAAAAGCTGGTATATATGTAACATAGAACATTATTTGGGCTTTTAAAAGAAGACCCTGTCAGGCTGGGTTTGTGGCTCAGCATTAGAGCGCTTGCCTCACATGTGCGAGACCCTGGGTTCAATCCTCAGCACCACATAAAAATAATTAAGTGAAATAAAGGTATTGTGTCCAACTACAACTAAAAAATAAATACTTTTTTTTTAAAAAAGAAGACACTGTCATATACTACACATTATGCTATGTGAAGGAAGCCAATTGCAAAAATGACAACTACTACATGAATTCACTTATATAAATGTCTGAAGTAGTCAAACTCTTGGAAACAAAAAGTAGAATGGTGTCTTCCCCAGGGATAAAGGAGGGGGGACTGTTAATAGGTATACAATTTAATATTTGCAAGATGAATAAGTTCTAGAGATGTTGTGCAATAATGTGCATGTAATTAACATTATTGTATATGTAAAAATGGTTAAGTTGGGTTTTTTTTTATGGTGAGGGGAGATTGGTTCTGGGAATTGAACTCACAGGCACTTTACCACTAAGCCACATCGCTAGCACTTTTTAGTTTTTATTTTGAAACAAGTTCTCACTGAGTCGCTGCAGGCCTTGCTAAATTGCTGAGGCTGGTCTTGAACTTGTGATCCTCCGGTCTCAGCCTCCTAAGTCTCTGGGATTACAGGCATGTGCACCATCTCTGGAAAGATTAAATTTTTGTTTTTTTACCACACACATGTACAAAGCACACTGCTAAGAAGCCAGATTTTTCTTTAAAAAAAATTTTTTTTAGTTGTCTATGGACCTTTATTTAATTAATTTATTTATATGATTGCTGAGAATCGAACCCAGTACACATGTGCTAGGCAAGCAGTCTATCACTGAGCCACAACTCCAGCCCAAAATTGTTATTTTTAAGACTGTTGCATAAGGGAGAGAATAAAGTACATCTTGCCTTTCCTATATGAACAGTATCTCAGGAACCAAGTAGTTAAGGGCAGGTTACTCTTTATAGAAGAATTGTGGTTAAAAAATGAAAAGGAATGGAAGAATTTAGGCAGTGTTCATCAAGGATGGCTAAAAGCACCATGTGCAGACACCATGTGCTCTCTGAAATAAGGCTATGGCTACCTTCCAAGTATACTTAACAGTAAAAATAACTCAAAACCTGGAGGTGGCACTCAGTGGTAGAAAGTGTACATAGTATGGGGCTGGGATTGTGGCTCAGCGGTAGAGTGCTCACCTAGCCTGGGTAGGACCCGGGTTCGATCCTCAGCACCACATAAAAATAAAGGCATTGTGTTGTGTCCATCTATACCTAAAAAATAAATATTAAAAAAAGAGTTTAAAAAAAGAAGAAGAAGAAAGTGTACATAGTATGTGTGAGGCCCTAGGTTCAATCTCCAGTACTGAAAAAGAAAGGGAGAAAAAGAAAGAAGTCAGAACTGGTCAAATATCTAGGTCTAAGTACAAATATACAGGAAAAACAGAATAGAGTATCACTAGTACACAATTACCAAGCTCCAGGCAATGAAAAATTATAGGAAAAATAGGCTATTTCTTTAACAAATTAAAAGGAAAGAAGAAAAAAAAAGGGGGAGGCTATAAATCTACTTGTTTATTTTCTTTTTTATTGATAAACAAATAACAGCATTACTATTCTTAATACACATATATACCACAATTTTTCATATATCTTTTTGTATATAAAGTATGTTGACACCCAATTCATGTCTTCATACACGTACTTTGGATAATGATGTCTATCACATTCCACCATCCTTGCTAATCCCCTGCCCCCTCCCTTTCCCTCCATCCCCTCTTCCCTATCTAGAATTCATCTATTCTTCCCATGCTCCCCCTCCCTACCCCACTATGAGTCAGCAGAGGAAGGCCATAAATTTAAAGAAAATATTAAAAAAAAAATCAACCATTTACAATGTGTGGATCTTATTTGGGCAAACTAAAAAAAAAAAAAGAAATTATTAGGAAAATAAAAGACCAACCAGGGACATTTGTACATTCCTTTGGATATTTAATGATACTAAGGAATTACTGTTAACTTTTTAAGGCAGTATAATGGTGATGTAGTTATGTTTTTGAAAGAGTTCTTAGATATACTTCAAAAATATTTCAGGTAAAAAATTTTAAGTGCATATAAATCACGGTTCAATATAAATTCAAATATGACACGATTTTGAACAATTGATGAGTCTAGGAAAATTTGATCCTGGTATTGGAAATTTCTCCTTTGGAATTGAAGAATTACTAACATAAAATTACATTATTTCTCAGGGTGCAGTCTTATTACTTGGGTCCTTCAAGAAATAATATTGTTTCCATTTTTAAAACTATCTTAAAATTAGGAAAATTTATAATTACAGAATAAACATAAATCTTGACATTTGAAAGAAATGATATGGTGGAATGGAGTCTGAAAGAGCAAACGGTGAGACTCCCCTGCCAACATATCACCAATATATGTACCCCATTTCGTGTGTATCGTATGTGGTCAGTAGTAAATTCCTTAATAGTTATCTCGTTTCTAAGGAATCTTGGTGCTGGAAGGGATTTCTGGAATAGTCTGAGCCAATCCTTTTTAAATGAAGAAATAAATTTCCAAAGGAGGAACCCCTTGTATTGGAAAGCCTTGTGAAGCCGGGCTTTCCACCACACACTCGCCTTCTAGGTGCAACCTCTGACAACATTAAAGTTTAAGGTGCCTTTGCTTTACTGAGGAACCGACAACGCCCATTTAGGAAGTCGGAAAGTCACCGTGCAGGAAAGTTGCAGTTCTGCGCACGCTCAGAGCCGAGTGTCGGAACCTTCAGCGCGTCAGCTCCCTGCGGCTGAGTGCCTGCTTCCGCCCGGTGGGTTTTGCACGGCGCACCCGGGAGGCGGGGCCTGCCAGGCAAGATGGAGTTGCTGCAGGTCCTGAAACGCGGGCTGCAGCAGGTCAGTGGCCACGGCGGTCTCCGTGGCTATTTGCGAGTTTTCTTCAGGTATGCGTCTAGAGCTATGCTCTTGGTTTCTGGGGCTGGATTTCCATTGCTTGGTTCCTTGAGGAGGGTCCCAGGCTTGGGTCACCTTGGAGAATCTCAAGGACAGCCGGCCCAATCTTTGCCTACAACCCCCGGGTCGAAGTCTGTCCCGGGCGTCCACAGGACAGAACTGAAGCCATCTCTAGAGATGCAGCACCCCCGCCCCCTGGAGTGTAATGAGCATTATCAGAGACGTTCACATGGTGACCTTGGGAAAGTTTTTTCCTTGAACTATCCTTCAGTTCCCTCCCTGGGCGATAAGAGATTGAAGGAGGTAACCAGAATGGTCTTCACTATTCCAAACATCCCTGACGGGCACATAGTTCCCCGAAAACGATTTGGAGACCTAGTGGAATGAAAGAACCAAGAAATATTTGAATCATTTTTAGAAGATGAAGCCCCGGGCACGGTGGCAAACAACTGTAACTCCAGCGATTTAGGAGGTTGCGACAGGATTGCAAGTTTGAGACCAGTCTCAGCAATTTAGCGCCCTGTCTCAAAAAATTAAAAGCGCAGGGAGTGTGTCTTAATGGTTAATTCCCACCTGGGATAAATCCCCAGTACCAAAAAAAAAAAAAAAGTAAATAAATAAAAGACGAAATACTTTGGCTCCCTGACTTCCTGGAGGATTTGCTTATTCCAAACTTGTTTGCACAGGGATAGTAGATAAAAGTCCTATAATTTGAATATGTTACATTTGTATTTTTAATGTAATTTAAGCGCATTAGTTGCATTAGTTTATCTTTTCCCATCCTGTCTGCATGATACTGGGACGGTGGGGGCAGCATGAGCTAAGTTAAGACTAAAGTTATTAACCTGAAAGCTGATTCTTCAGTATTAAGTGGCAAGAGCCTGGAGGTGAAGGCTAGAAGTATACAACCAGTGACCATCCACAGCAACTCATTTTTCTAATTGATGTAGCAGCCTTTGTGTCTGAAAGTTGGTATTCTCACTTTATTTTGGTTTGTTGTGAACAGTGAATCATTCTAAAATGTCTGTTTTCTTTGGGATAATTACAGAGCAAATGATGTGAGAGTTGGTACATTAGTGGGGGAAGACAAATATGGAAACAAATACTATGAAGACAACAAGCAATTTTTTGGTGAGTGCAGTATTTTTGGCATTCGGGTTTGGGATTTGATACGAGTCTATTTTTCATACCGTACAAAGGAGCTGTTACTTGGAAAAAAATGAAAAACTCAATAGAGAAAAACTAAATGATTAACAAAAGTATGAGAAATGCTAATCCTCACTTGATATTACAAGAATGCAACTTAACAATGTTAGAGGTACTTTTCCATGTGGGGACATATCCCAGTTTGGGGAAAGGGATAGAATAGATTAATTCAGGCATTTTGGAGGACAGTTTGGCAATATTTGTGAAAAATTATACTGCATTTATCTTTTGTCTCAGCACTTAAAAGAATTCATCCTATAAATAATCTTGTGAGACAAAGACACTTATTGAAGCAGGCTTTTAGTAATAAATCTCAAAAGCAACATTATCATGTATAAGTTGATAATGATGAATTTAAACACTTTTTAGAATGCTTTTGTGTTATTAAGAATGATATACCTTGGGCTGGGGATGTGGCTCAAGCAGTATCGAGTTTGCCTGGCATGTGCGGGGCGCTGGGTTTGATCCTCAGCACCCATAAAAATAAAAAAAAATAAAGATGTGTATCCACCGAAAATTAAAAAATAAATAATAAAAAATTTCTCTCTCTCTCTCTCTTAAAAAAAAAGAATGATATACCTATAATTTTATATACAAAGACATTAAAGATATACATAACAAAGATCTCCAGTTGCAGAACGATGTTTGGTATCCTCAAAGGAAGAAAATATATACTCTTGGTTTACAAATACATTTCCAAACACAAGAAACTTAGAATCAGACAATGGTGGTTCAATATTCTGTCCCTCCATTTTATAACTTTGTGATCTGGTTAACTTAACTAAGCCTCAGTCTTCTCATCTAAAGTTGTATTAAAAAATGATGAAAAGAGAACAGGAAGAACTTATCTTAATGGAGGGTTTCTCAACCTCGAACTAACACCATGGCCAGATAATTCTTTGTTGTGAGATGCTGTCCCAGGTGTAGAATGGGCAACAGCATTCTTGGCACATACCTACTAGGTGCAAGTAGCACTTTCTCTCTACAGGTGTGACAATCAAAAGTATCTACAGGCATTGCCGGAGAACCACGGGCTTAATGCTTGGTACATATGTGCTCACTAAATATCAGCGCTATTATTATTATTACCTTCTTGAATCGTTGGATTTTTTTTTTTTACTATGTGCTTTTTTGTTTTTGTAATAATAAAAAGATTCTCAAAAAAAAAATTCTCTTGATTGAGATGAAAAGTATCAAAGAGGAAAAAACAACTAGTCTTCATCCAAGGGAAAAATGTATAATGTGAAGTAATGACCTAGCATTTATTGAATGTTTACCAAAGCTAGGTGCTATGCTAAACAAATAACATTCATCAACTACTTTAATCTTCAAGATTTCTTTGAGGCAAATACTTTAGTGTCCTCACTTCCCCCATTTTTCAAATGAGGAACTAGGTCATCATCACCAGACAGTGAAAGATATTTCTTAGGAGTATAGAAACCATGCTATGGTTACATTGAATGCAGTTTGGTCTATGAGAATTAAGTAACTTCTTACATATTCTATAACCATACTATTTTCAATATAGAAACCATAGAATTTTAGACTTGGAACAGATTGTAAAAGGTTATCTAAAAACTATTGTTCTATAGGTGAAGAAACCAAAGTCCAAGAAATGTCCTAACCAAAGAGACTTAACCAAATAATAGAAACAGTGGCAGAGCCCAGGGCAATATTCTTTCTGCTCATCACTGTTATAAACTAAGATTAAGTTAATTTCCTTTCTTCTTTCACTTCTTTCTTCTTTCTTCATTGAAAATACAACTATCTTCGTTTCTGCTAGTTTAGGAAAATGATACTGTTGTAAAACATTAAAATTTAGTGTATGAAGTAAAAAAAGAATGTTCCCCCCTTGTAATCAAATACCTCTTTTAATTAGCTTGTACTTAGATATTTAAGACTCTAATGAATGTATAAACCTACACTTATTTATAGGATTATATTATGCATATTTGTAAACTGAAATATTTTTCATTAAAAAATATGGATCATTTTTCCTTATTAGCTAAATGAACCTACAATATTCTTTTTTGTTTGAATACCTAGTTTTGTTTTTTTATTTAAAAAATAATCACAGCACTGTTTTTAATTAGCACAATATTCCACTCTATAGAAGAACTGTTATTTTTTCAAACTCTTGACTGTTGATAGACATTTAGCTTGCCTTCTACTTTTTGCTACAGGGAACTTGCTTATAACCACATCCATATTCATTTAGATATTCTAAGAATAAATTCTTAGAAGTGGAATTGCTGGGTCTGACTGTGGACTTCTAACATTTGGATAAATATATTGTGTTTGATGTCTATCAAAATGTTAGATTTTTGAGGCCCAGGTCTATCATTGGAGCCTAATTCTATTGTCATTGCCTAATATATGAAACCTTTTTCAAGGTTTCCTGCATCTGCCTTCATATGTTCCTGCCTCATAGGATTATACTTTACTCTTACATATCTGTCCTTAAGATTGATTTCTTTAAGATAATGCTAAGTGAAGTTAGCCAATCTCGAAAAGACAAATGTTTTCTTGATATAAGGAGGCTGATTCATAGTGGGGTAGGGAGGGGGAGCATGGGAGGAATAGATGAATGTCTAGAATAGGGCAAAGGGATAGGAAGGGAAGGGAGGGGGCAGGGGGTTAGCAAGGATGGTGGAAAGTGATGATCATTATTATCCAAAGTACATGTATGAAGACATGAATTGATGTGAATATACTTTGTAGACAACCAGAGGTATGAAAAATTGTGCTGTATATGTGTAATAAGAATTGTAATGCATTCTGCTGTCATTTATTTTTTAAAAAATCAATTAAAATTTTTTTAAAAGATTGATTTCTCCAAAGTGAAAATATATATTGATTGATATCTGTATTTCTTTTAATAAACAAGGTCATATATAAATAACATTAGTCAATCTTTGTTGATTTTATATTCACCTAGGAAAACCCTGTAAACTAAATGCAGATTACCTTTTGCTTATTGGTTTAAGATCTATTATAGGAATAAATTTAATGTTCCCAACTTGAGGTTTAGGGTAAGTGGCAGTGAGGAAGAGGTAAAGGGAATTACTATTTATTCTTCACTTTGCAGGTGGTGGTGGGGTATTGGGGATTGAACTCATGAATCCAGGGGTACTTTACCACTAAATTACATCCCAGTCCTGTTTTTATTTTGAAACAGGTTCTTGCTGTGTTTCTCAGGGCTTCACTAAGTTGCTAAGACTGGCCTCAAACCTATAATCCTCCTGCCTCAGTTTCCCAAGTCACTGGAATTATAGGTGTACACTCCTGTGCCTGATGTATTGGGTATTTATACACCCAATATTGAACTATGTGTATGCGTTTGATATTTAATTTTTCACAGCAACCAAAAGATGTAGAAATAGTTATCTACTTTTAATAGATAAAGAAACTGAAGCTTATAACGTTTTCCTGATAGTAAGTAACAAAGCCCTGTTTGAAACCTGGGTGTTTATTTCAGAACCCAATAGAAACAGTTTTGTAAGCAGTGGTTAAGCCGCCAACTATACCACAGAAATGTGATGTAGCCATGGGGCTGGGGATGTGGCTCAAGTGGTAGTGTGCTCGCCTAGCATGAGTGAGGCACTGGGTTCGATTCTCAGCACCACATAAAAATAAAATATAGATATTGTGTCCACCTAGAAAACTAATAAATAAATATATTTTTAAAAAATGTAGCCATACTGTTTTGATGATATGAACTGTCCTACTTACCTATCATTTATAACATTTGCTTATTATATATAGTTCATATTTTTTCAAAAGGATCAGAAATTTTTTTTAAAACATTTGTATGGAAACATAATTCAAGTATGATTACTGTGAATACATTCTGCTCTGATCTCAGGAAGAGCACTTTTCTGGGTAAACTGAGCAGCTGTGAATACATTCTTTTTTTTCTGTTACTGCCCTCTGCAGGGAACTGGGGAGAAGCAAGGATTCTTCCTTTTGGGAAAGGTCAGAGCCCCACCCACATCATTGAGTTATCTTAATCCCTGGTTCAGAGATCTTGCCATGGGGGCAGACAGGCTTTTGATAAAGCTTGCCAGCCACACACTTGCTGGAGCTTGCCTTCACTAATACACCCATGGTATTATTCCTCTCATAGTCCTCGTATGTAAGAGGACATAAAAATATTTTAATAACAAGATGTCTTCTTTGATATCATGCATTTATTACTTAAAAAAAAGGATCTCCTTTATTCCTCACATCTTTCCACCCAGGCCGTCACCGATGGGTTATATATACTACTGAAATGAATGGCAAAAACACATTCTGGGATGTGGATGGAAGCATGGTGCCTCCCGAATGGTAAGCTAAGCCACCATTTTATTTCATTTGACTTGGGCAATATTTCATTACTCAAATATTTATTGAATATTTATAAGGCAGTCATTGATCTTCTGAAAGATTCTATCCCAATTACAATGGTTGCATAACAAGTTACCCTAAAGCTTAGTGACTTAAAACAATTATTTGTCTCTCATTTTTGTGGGTGAGGAGTTGAGACAAGGCCAAGCAAGGATGATTTGTCTTGATTCTCAGATGTCCTGGGTCCTCAGCTGGGAAACTGAAATCATCTGAAGAGTTCTTCACCTGACGCCTGCCAGTTAATGCTGACTGTCAGCTGGGGGCATAGCTGAGGCTGTGAATTGGGCTACCTTTATGTTGCCTAGGCTTCCTTAGGCAAGTACTGTGAGGAAGAGCAAGCTGGGCAGAAGCCATAATGCCTTATTTTAGTTCTTGGATCATCTACTATCACTTCTGTATTCCATTGGTTAAAGCAGTTAGAAACCTCTGCCCAAATTCAATAGGAGAAAACATAGGCTCTTTCTTTTCTTTCTCTCTTCTTTCTTTCTTTTTTTCTTTTTTTGCTTTGTAAGTAAGTGTGCTAACATTGGTTTTCATCCTCTATTTTATTTTTTGAGACAGTGTCTCACTAGGTTGCTCAGGCAGGCCTTGTTATCCTCCTATCTCAGCCTCTCAAGTAGCTGAGATTGTAACTTTTTTGGTAGAAACATGCCAACATCACATATATATTGGGGTTTATAATGGTGTGGTATGTATTACCTATTTGTAGGGGAAAGGTGAAAAGAACCCTGGTTCTGATCTTCTCTAGCATTTTGATTTTATATGAGTTTCTTGATTTTTCTGAAGCTTAGTTTCCTCATCTGTAAAATGAGAACCCTAAAATTCCTTAGGTCTCTATAAGCTGTTTTTATAGTATGCATATTTTTAAATCTAATGCTAAATGCTCTTGAATGAAATGTTTCCAAGCAAAGTACTTAACTATTTTGTAGATTACGGAAATAAAACCATTTGGTTGACATACAATTGAACTTTGGACATTCTTTCTAGGTGGTCTAAAAAAATCTCACCAAAAAACTAGAAATAAGTATGTCAGGCAGGCTATGGCATTTTGTTTTAGTTGGACTTGATTAGCAGAAATAGTTCCATTTTGCTTAGAAACCCAGGCATGTAACATAAAGGAGTGAAGTCCAGATATTATTACTAGAGTCTTAGGCATCAGGGGTTTCAATAGACCTCGCCTAGCCACTCACCCACAAGACCAAACAAAAGGTAATGGTGAAAAGCAGGAAAAGAATTTTAGTCAAAATGGCCACATCAGGAAGGCAGAGATTTGGCATCTCAGTCCTGTCTTTCAGGTGCTCATAGAAACTTTAGTTTTAAATAGAGGGAGAATTGAGGCAGGGGGTAAGAGGTATATATACACCAAGCTGTCTTGGTCAAATTGTACTCTTGTTGATCCTTCTCTCAGTTCTGATTCTATTAGGTGGCTCTGAAGAAGCTCTTATCACTTGAGGGGGCCAATTTCCACTTGCTGCTCAGAGTGTTTATCAAACCTGTGATTCTGGAAGGGAACAGTTCTATTCCCATGAGATGATTGCTTCTGCTTAGAGGGGCTGTCTCATCATGGGTTGATTTCTTAGAATATGTAGGACAGTGACTGAAGACGTCTAGGTACTACTCCAAGAGTCTGAAACAAGATGCTAAGTCTTAAAGGGGGGTGAAATAGATTGGATAAATTTAGAGCTAATAAATCTTGTGTTACTAGTTTTTAGGTAAGCACTCCTTAAAGGATTTGCATGTTTTCGTGCAGAACTAAGTAGGGTTCTCCTTTATCACCAACCCAAAATTCAAGGTGATAAAGGAGAAAGATACAAAAGAAGGCAGGGATACCATGCTTTATTTTGCTTTTAGTTACCCATAGGACATCTTCAGGCCTAAGGGTCACTACTTAATTTAGCAAAGGCAGCCTCTCCAAGTTCATGTTATAATACGGTAGGTAGTAATGAAAACCACAGTGAGCTGAAAAGCATAAAAGTACCCTGCATCAAAGAAGGCAGCAGCCCTGTTCAACTCTGCTCATTCCGTGAGGTAAAAATTCCACTAAGGTTTTCCAGATGATGATTTTTCTAAAGAAGGTGGAAATCTTATTTCATTGTGAGAGTTCTTGTTTTTTCAATGTTAATCTTCTTTTTTGTTGTTGTTGTAGTTGGACACAATACCTTTATTTATTTATATGTGGTGCTGAGGATTGAACCCAGGGCCTCGCATGTGGTAGGCGAACACTCTGCTGCTGAGCCACAACCCCAGCCCCCAGTGTTAATCTTTTTTAAAAAGTATTCAGAAATTTAAATACAGCATATCTAACAGACCTTTTCACAGTGACAGAAATGTTCTATATCTGTGCTGTCCACTAGGGTAACCACTAACTTCATGTGTCCCAGAGCACTTTAAAATATGGCTAATGTTGGGGCTGGGAATGTGGCTCAGTTGGTAGCGCGCTCGTCTGGCATGCGTGCGGCCCGGGTTCGATCCTCAGCACCACATACCAACAAAGATGTTGTGTCCACCGAGAACTAAAAATAAATAAATAAATAAATAAATATTAAAAATTCTCTTTCTCTCTCTCTCTCTCTCTCTCCCTCCTCTCTCACTCTCTTAAAAAAAAAAAAAGAAAAAAAATATGGCTAATGCAACTGAGGAATGAATTTTTTACTTAAATAGTCTACTTGATTGGACGAAAGAGTTTCTCAGAAATGCTGTTGGCTAAGCAAAACATGTCTGTAAGATTTCACCAAGAACCAGTTTTCAAACTGGTCTACTATTTGCATGAATTGAGAGTCTTGGCATTTTTTTTTTTTGGTACTAGAGATTGAATCCAGGGATGCTTAACCACTGAGCCACATCCCTACATTCCAGGCCTTTTTATTTTTTTATTTTGAGATAGTGTCTCACTAAGTTGCTTAAGATCTCCCTAAGTTGTCGAGGCTGGCCTTGAATTTGCAGTCTACCTGCCTTAGCCTCCTGAGCTGCTGTGATTACAGGATTGTGCAACTGTGTCCAGGTGGGAGTGTTGGTATCTTCAAGTTAATTAGTTCTTAACGTGAGAAAGCAACACTGATTAGGAGCTTTCTTGTGCTACATTTGGGACTTGATTTGGGGATTTTTTTTTTTAATATTTATTTTTTAGTTGTAGGTGGACATAATATATTTATTTCATTTTTATGTGGTGCTGGGGTTTGAACCCAGTGCCTCACGTGTGCTAGGCAAGCACTCTACCACTGAGCCACAACTCCAGCCTGATTTTGGGATGTTTTTAATGAGAAATAATAATCTGTGGTTCTGTTAATGTCTAGGGAGCTGTGGTTTTAGATTTAAGAGCTTTACCTCTGAGGGCACATCTGTGAGGAGGACTATCAGACCACATAAAGTGGGAAACAGGCTCTAGAAGTTGAGGTATCCTCCTAGTTTTGTTTGAGTTCAAATTGGCATTTATCTCCTTTAATATGCTAATCTGACATTGTTGCTCATGGTCTACATTTTGGAAGATAGGATTAGGGTTTCTGATTTAAATTATGTGACGTGAAGCTCAGTTAAAACTACAGGAAAAATCGAGTACCTTTAATGACCCTATTTGTATGGGAAGCTTAAAGGTTTATGTTGAGTTTTCATAAGGAAAAGTGGTATTAGAGAGGCTTAATTGTTTGTTTCTCATACCCTGCCTCTGCTAGGTATAATACATTATAGAATTCTTAATTTGTGGATTCTTTAATCCATGAATAAATTTGAAGTTTGGTTGATTTATCTTTAATTAGGTGGCTAGATACTATTGTACACAAAAGGCAGTGAGTAACAAATGCAACTTATCTTTGTTCATTTAACTACTTACTGATTATCTACCACTACTGTAGGCATTGAGGGTACAATATTGAGTAAAACATGGTACTTACTCTCATGAAAGGAGGCAGAAAACCATATATGTGGAATGTTTGAGGTAACAATAAATATAAGGAAGATAAGCGTCAGGGAAGGCTTCTTTGAGGAAGTGACATTTTAGGAAAGATCTAGAAGAGGGGTGAAAAGAATTCCCAGCAAAGGGAATCACAAGTACAAAAACCTTGTATGGTTGAGGTGTATTGCTCAGTCTGTTAAAAGAACAGTAATGTGGTCAGTTATCTGGAGTGTAATGAGTGCAGAGAAGATGTTAATAAATGAGATAGGAGAAGCAAGTGGGCCAGATCATGTACATCTTGTAAGCCATGGTAAACATCTTGGCTTTTTTTCAAAAAATTCTTTGGAAGTCATTGGAAGGTAAGGTGATAGGATGTGATCTGAATTACTTTTTTTTTTTTTTTTAACATGGAACAATCCAGATTTTCAGAGCCATTACAAGTATTTGAATCATTTCAAAGTAAATTGCCAAAATGATGTCTCATCACTCCTAAATACTTCAGTGTGTAATTTCTACAAACAAGTATATTCTCCTATATAACCATCAGTAAATAATTCGCCATATAGGGGAGGCAAAATTTTGCACCTATCCTCTTAGGGCTTTTCGGTTGGTCTGAGCATTCAATTGACATAAATTCAGATTAATAGGAGAAAAGCATACAAATGTATATAATTTTTTGGCTTTTTTGTTTGTTTACTGGTATCAAATACAGTGTTACACATCTGCTGAACAAGCACAGTACCAATGAACTACACCTCCAGCCCTATTTAATAGAATTTTTGCATGACAGGAGCCCTTATAAGAAAATAAAGACTAAATGATACACTATTGTTTACTACTTATATGCTGAGGCATTAGTCAGCTTTCCATCACTATAACAAAATACCTGAGATGATTAACTTATTTTGGCTCACAGTTTTGGAAGTTCCAGTCCATGATCAGTTAGCCCCATGGCTTTGGGCCTGTGATGGGGAAGCACAATATGACAAGAGTACATTGGAGCTGGGGATTTACCTCACTTGGTAGAGTGCTTGCCTAGCATGCACAAGGCCCTGAGTTCAATCCCTAGCACCACAAAATAAATAAATAGAGTACATTGGCAAAGCAAAACCACTCACCTCATTGGAAGGAAGCAAAAGAAAGGTTGAAGAAGGGGCTAGAATCACCTTATCACTTTGAAGGTGACCTAAAGCCCTCCTAATAGGTCCCACCTCTCTTTTTTTTAAGGCACAGACAGACGTTTATTTAGAAAGCTAGATACATATTCAAGGGAAAGTGAGGGCAGTCGCCAGAGAGATGCCTTTGGTGTGTTTGAATGTGGACTATCTCCAGAGAGAAGAGACAGCAACCTGTTGGTGTGGGATGTTAATATTTATAGTAGGCTGGTGCTGGGGGCTGGACTAGAGGTGGAGCCAGGATGGAATTGCACAGCTTCTCACCAGTTTTCCCTGTACTTGCATATTTCCCTCATTCTATTGAAGGATTAGTTATTTCTGAGCACTTTCTGCATCTCAGTTGCTCCTGGGCATTTCCTCTCTCTCTCAATCCTAAATCCTAGTCTCATTTCACCCCTAGAAGCTTCCACCACTTCCCTTTAGTGCCATCCTGGGGACCAAGCCTTTAACAACACCTAGACTTTGGGAGACATTCAGGGTCTAGACTGCAATAACTAAATTGTTTGAAGAGTAGTGCATTTTGAAAATGTGACAAGGCAAACTGACTTGGGCTAGAGTAGTCAATTGGATGAAGAATGGCTAGGAAGATAAGCATTAGTTTAACCTATTAAGTCCCAAGTTTTCAATTCAGTGAATATTTTAATGAAATTCACACAGGTGCATTAAAATAGATTGTAAATCATAATTTAGAGCTTATTACATAATTTATTATCATTATAAGTGATATAATTAATATGAATGAATATCTCAAAAGAATAGAACTCTAAAAACATAAATATTTCAGAGTTACCAAAAGTGGTATATTTCTTGCTCAAATTAAGTTTTTCAGGTTTTCTGTAAATGAGATGATGAAATATAATAGGGTTAACAAATTTATTTGTATGTATTTCCCAACACCTCAACTTCCCCTCCTTGAAGAAGAGCAGTGCTCTCCTTTTGGTATAGGAAGGGCATTTTTACATGGCAATTTTATATCCTGCTTTTATGAAACAGAAGGAAGGACTGGGGTTGTAGCTCAGTGATAGAGCGCTTGCCTAGCATGTGTGAGGCACTGGGTTCAATTTTCAGCACCATATATAAATAAAATAAAGATCCATCAACAACTAAAAAGAAACAGAAGCAAAATCAAAGCATTCTTCTTGTACCTGCTATTTTTCAAATGCCTTCAACTCAAAAAGTCAATAGGCCACAGCAGCACATTTTGAGGTAGCATATTCTGAACTTCAGCTGCTACTCCCTAATCTTCAGAACCCATTCAAGTTTCACCTTTTGTTGCAGCAATGTCCATAGCAAGATTTCATCATACCTTTCATGGAAGTTTATATTTTTTTAGTTTCCTTCACACTGAAGTGGATTCTCAGCTTTTTCTTGGTTTTCATGACCTTCACACTTTTGAAAATAACATTAAAGTTGTTGTAAAATGACCCTTGGTGTGAGTTTATTGAATGTTTCATTAAGACTAGGTTCAGACTGCTTCTTTGACAGAAATATCACAGAAGCAATGCCATGTTTTTTTGTTGCTTTCTATAAAGTAGCTCTCAATTTTGATGGTTTGGTTATTAATGAAAGCTTTTATTACTTAAGAGATGTCTGCCAGGTTTGTCCGTTCTAAAGTTAATTCATTGTCCTTTTGTAATTTATTAGCATTTTGTGGGGAGATATTTGAAGGTTATATATCCCATTAGTCATCAAACTTTATTATTATTTATTTCAGTATCAAATCCTATGTTAATCAGTGGGTTATAATACATTATTGTAGTTTTTTGTTGCTCAAATCGATCTCAGTTTGACTAAGTGGGAACCCATTCCTACTGCATTTGGGTTTTTTTGAAATGTTTCCATCATTCTAGGAGCATTTTCTTGCTTTTTGACTCAAAATCTTCCATGTTCCTTACAGTTTCCTTTCTCAGCTTTGGAAATAGCTATTTCTCCAAGGGACCTCTGTTTGCTTGCGTGATTTTTGTAGTGGAGAATGGTAATTTAAAACTTAAAATCTGAATGCAAGGTATGTTCATTGCTCTTGGGATTTCAGTGCTCCCAGATGCTCTCAGGACAAGCAAGGGAAAATAAGTACACAGGTGCCTTGTCTTATTGTGCTTTTATTTACTGCAGTTCTCAGATACTACATTTTTTTTTACACATTGAAGTTTTGTTCAATGTGTAATCTGGGATGGCAACCCTATACCCACCCAGTCTATTGGCACCATGTTTTCAACAGCATGTGCTCCTTTCTTGTCTTTTTTTCACTTTGGGTAATTCTTGCAAAACATAATATTTTCTTTATATGTGTTATGGTGATCTGTGATCAGTGATCTTTGATGTTACTGTTGAAGTTGTTTTGGGGTGCCACAGACCTTGCTCATATAAGTTGCTAAACTTTATCAACAAGTATTGTGTGTACGTGAGGTTTTTTTTTGTTGTTGTTGTTGTTGTTGTTTTTTGTTTGTTTAGAATCAGGATATTGCTAAGTTGCTGTGGCTGGCCTCACAATTGTGATACTCCTGCCTCAGCCTCCTGGCTACCTGGGGCAGGTACATGACGCCATGCTCAGCAAGTATTGTGTTTTCTGACTGCTCCATCAAGGGACCATTTCCTCATCTTTCTCCCTCTCAGTCTTCCCTCTTTCCTGAAAAATTACATATTGAAATTCGGCTGGTTAGTAACCCTACAATGGCCTCCAATCACTCAAGTAAAAGGAAGAGCCCCCACTACTCTCTCTTTAAATCAAAAGCTAGAAGTAATACCTGTAATCCCAGTGGTTTGGGAGGCTGAGGCAGGAGGATCAAGAGTTCAAAGCCAGCCTCAGCAAAAGCAAGGCACTAAGCAGCTCAGAGAGATCCTGTCTCTAAAGAAAATACAAAAATAGGGCTGGGGATGTGGCTCAGTGGCCAAGTGCTTTTGAGTTTAATTCCTGGTAACCCACGTCTCCACCCCTCCCTTCACCCCTGCTGAATGAGAAAAGCTTGTACAACTGAGATAGGCTGAAAGCTTAGGCCTTTAGGGCCAATAAGCCAAGTCATGAATACAAAGAAAAAGTTGTGATTTTTTTTTTTTTTTTTGGTACTGGGGATTTAACCCAGCCAATGAATCACATCCCCAGCCCTTTTTAAATATTTTATTTTGAGAGAGAGTCTCACTAAATTGTTTAGGGCCTAAGTTGCTAAGGGTGGTTTTGAACTTGCAGTCCTCCTGTCTCAGCCTTCCAAGTCACTGGGATTATGGGCTTGTGCCATTACACTCAGCTAGAAACTTTTGAAGGAAATTTAAAGTGTCAATCCAGTGAACCCGTAAATGAAAAGAAAACAAAACAGCCTTATTTCTGATAGGGAGAAAGTTTGAGTAGTCTGAACAGAAGATCAAACCTGCCACAACATTCCCTTAAGCCTAATCCAGAGAAATGTCCCAGCTCTCTTTAATTCTTTGAAGACTGAGAGATGTGAGGAAGCTACAGAAGAAAAGTTGGAAGCTAGCAGAGGGTTGGTTCATGAGTTTAAGAAAAGAAGCATCTTCATAACATAAAGAACAAGATGAAGCAGCAAGTGCTGCTGGAGAATCTGTTGCAAGTTATCCAAAAGATCTACTTGAAATAAAGGTGAAGGTGGCTACACTGCATTTTCAACAAAAAAACAACCTCCTATTGGAAGAAGGTGCCATCTAGAACTTTCATAGATAGAGAGGAGAAGTCAATGCCTGGCTTAAAAGTCTAAAAATGTAAACTGGCTTTCTTGTAAGGTGCTAATTCATCTGGTAATTTTAAATTGAAGCCAGTGCTCATTTACTATTCTGAAAATCCCAGGGACCTTAAGAATTATACTGAAATCTACCTGTGGTCTATACATGGAATAAGAAAGTCTAACAGAACATCAGTTTACATCATGGTTTACTGAATATTTTAAGCCCACTGTGGAGACCTGCTTTTTTTTTTTTTTAAAGATTCCTTTCAAAATATTACTACTCATTAGCTCTGATGTCCAATTAAATTAATGTTGTTTTTGTGCCTGCTAACACAGTATCCCTTCTCCCTTTCCATATCTTTTTTCTTTATGAAGTTACTTGTTGGATCAATTTTATTTATATAAGTAAGTTCCCATGGCTTCCATTCTGCCTCCCCCCAGTAAACTTCCTCCTTACCCATTTTGTCTCCACCACCCCACACTAGGTTGCCACCCCCTCTCCCACCCTGAGGTCACCCCTCTCCCTCTACAGGTTCTGACACACCTTGTTGGGCTAGGTGCCTGCCTACACCAAGCACAGATGCCTACGTGCTGGCCCTGCTTGCTGCCTTTTGGACTCTGGTTGCTGTGAAGACTAAAGGAAGAGAGTGAGGCAGGTGCTGCCACAGGCTAATCCTGCAGGAAGCTACTATATATAATTAGTTGCTAGGGCAGGAGATGATAGAAGCCTAACTATCCTTGCTAGTGATACAAGCTGTAAAAATTTGAGATTGTAGTAATCTATTATTGTAGAACAAGTTATCCCAAATTTAGCTTAAGACAATAGATGTTAACTCAAAGTTCCTGTGGGTTAGCAATTCAAGTGCTATCTAGCTGGGTGCTTCTTGCTCAGGGTCTCTCACAGGTGGAAAGGCCCACGCCACCTCATGATATTGCAGCTGGCTTGTCCAGAGCCAGTAATCAGAGATAAATGGAAAGAACATCGTATGCAGAAGCCCCACTGTTTTTAAACTTAATCTCAGAAGTTTGTTAGAACAAGGCAGTTTGTTGTTCCCACTCAAGGAGAGAACCTTACACAAGTATGAAATATGAGGAAGAGGTGATCATGGGAAGCCATCTTACAGGTTGCCTGCCACAGGGATACAGGGATGTATTTTCAAGTAAGAGAGTTAACAAAATGTACTGATTGATTGATTGGATTTTGAGAGGGAAAAAAAAGTCATGCATAGCTTTCAGAATCTTATGTTGACAGTAATTGTATATGTATGAGGTTCAGTATGATAATACACTTATGCAGTGTGCAATGATCAAATCAGGGTAATTAGCATTTTCCTCTCCTTAATCATTAATTATTTTGGGGATGTGTGTGTGTTGGGAGCTTCAAACTTCTCTCTTCTAATTTTTTTATAAAAAATATAATAAATTATTGTGAACTATACTAACCAAACTGTGCAATGGAATATTAGAATTATCTAACCATTTTTGTACCTGTTACATAATCTCCTTTTATTCTTCCTCCATCTTCCCCTTCTTCCTAGGCTCTAGGAATAACTACTATACTCTCTACTCATGAAATCAACTTTTAGCATCCATGTACAAAGGAGAACATGTTATATTTGTCTTTCTGTAATGGGCTTATTTCACTTAAGCAAAATATTCTCCAGTTCAATTCATGTTGCCTTAAAATGACAAGATTTCATCATTTTTTGTGGTTGAATGATATTCTGTTGTGTCTGTATACTGCATTTTCTTTATACATTCATCATGGGTCGACACCTTGGTTGATCTTGGCTTTTGTGAATAGTACTGCAGTAAATATAGGAGTGCAGATATCTCTTTGATACACTGATTACATTTCCTTTGGACATACTCAGTAGTGGAATTGCTGTATCATACCATAGTTTGTTTTACTGTTTACTGTTTTCCATGATGGCTATACTAATTTACATTCTCACCAACAGTTTTTGAGTTTTCCTTTCCTCTGTATCCTCACCAGAATTTGTTATTGTCTTTTTGATAAAACCCATCAAACTGGGGTAAGATGATATCTCATTTTGGTGTTTTTGTTTTGTTTGCAATGCTGGGGATTGAACCCAAGGCCTTATGTATGCTGGGCAAGTGCTATACCACTGAGCTATACCTCCAATTTTATGTTGATACAAGGTCTTTCTGTATTACCCTGACTGATCCTAGACTTTCGATCCTTCTGCCTCAACCTCCCAAGTAGCTATGATTACAGGCATACACAAGTATGCCGGATCATTTTTGATTTTGATTTGCATTTCCCTGATGATTAGTGATGTTCAAAGTTTTTTTCTGTAGTTGGCCGTTTGTATGTCTTATACTGAGGAATGTTTATTCAGATAATTTTAAAAATCAGATTTGTTGTTGTTGTTGTTGTTGTTGAGTTCTTTGAGTGAACTTTAAGATATTTATTTATTTATTTATTTATTTATGTTGTGGTGCTAGGGATTAGAACCCAGGGCCTTGTGCATTCAAAGTAAGCACTCTACCAACTGAGCTATGTCCCCAGCCCTAAATGTCAAGATTTTTTATCTCAATTACTATTAGAATAGTAACTGGGATGGGGAAGGCATTGTGGTGAGAAAGCAGATGTGGAAGGGGGAGTTAGCAAGTTGTACTTTTGGACTATTGGCATAACTCAGTGGTAGAACGTTTGCCTAGCATGAATGAGGGCCTGGGTTTAATCCCCAGTATCACCAAAAAATTGTTCTGCTTATAGACACACCATAGTGAGTATTCGGATGAAAAAACTAGTCTGGAAGTTAGGATGGAGAAGAATGCTGGAGATAGGAGCCTCAGTGTGATCTTACTTAGTACAATATACAGTTGAACATCACAAATTAATGGTAAAGAGAATATGACCTTCAGTTAAATGCTTTGCTCTGTTGCTCCTGAAAACCAGATAGATTTTGTATCAACCGTATTGCTAGATAAAATTGACCTCTGATTGGTGAATTGCGTCTGGATTGAGACGATTATGAAAGCTTCATGAGTTGGCTGTGTTTAGGCTTGCCTGAGTACTACTGCTCTTAGACTGACATGTACCTTGCGAGACATTGGCCATTGTGGAGCATGAAGCTTTTAAGTCAGGGCAGCTCCTGCACCTGTTTGATGTGGCTCTCATGTCCCTTGAGCTTGTGCTGTGTCATGTAGAGAGTTAAAGAACATAGCTCCCAGGTGGCCGGGTTAGTTGTCACCTGCATGAACAACTGCAAAGACTCCCAGTCAGAAGAACATCTGATGTTGCCCATCTGGCAAGCTGTGGTTCCTGTCCTGTGTTCCGAGTTTTCAGGTGTCAAGGGTGTCTTATGGTATTCTTTTTGTAGCACTGGAGATTGAATCCAATACCTCATACATACTAGACAAGCACTCTACCAACATCCCCGGCCCTTTCAATTTTTTTTTTTTTTGAGACAGTTTTAATAAGTTGCCCAGGCTGAACTTGTACCTGTGATCCTCCTGCCTCAGCCTCTGCTCCTAATGATAGTCTTTATATATATATATATATATATATATATATATATATATTTTAGTTGTTGATAGACCTTTATTTTATTTATTTATATGTGGTGCTGAGAATTGAACCCTGTGCCTCACACATGCCAGGCAAGTGCACTACCGCTGAGTCCCAGCCCCAGCCCCCTAATGATAGTCTTTTGACATGTCTGTTAGTAGCGGAATAATTTCACCTGGTGATGAATTTCCCTTTGGAGACATTAGTGATTTTGATATAATTAAGGAAGATTTTTAGTCACCATCTCTGTCTCACTTAATGTTCACTTAATTCTCTGTAATCTTGTGGGGGGGGAAATAGAAATCTTTCAGGGAAATGGATTCATTTTGTTTACCTTTGTCTTGAGGCATTTGCTTTGAATCTGCTAGCAACCAGTAAAAAAAAGGTGTATATGATGGTGCAGATGTCTTGGATGAGCAATGGAACTAGTTACGCCTTGAAAATAAGAAACTTATGTCTAGAACCTAGCACGCCACTCTGCTTACAGACTATTTATTCATCTGTTGAAATACCATCATATCAGATATTGATGGGTTATTCATTTACATTAGTGAGAAAAACATGTATGGTGCTTGTTCTCCTGGAGTTTATAGGCACTTTGTGAATATTAGCTGGTGGGCTAATATCGTACTATAATTTAGTGTCTTGTTGTTTTTGTTAAAGTACCTTTTCATTTTCCTACTTTTTATTTTTTTATGGGATTAGCAACAGGAATTCTTCAGGAATTTATTTATTTAATTGAATAGAATGTTCTCAAAAGAGCATTTTTGTTTTGTGTTTGTATTTTTGGTGTAGATGACTTGAACCTAGCTCCTTGCACCTACTAAGTACACTTTCTACCACTGAGCTATACCCCCAACCATGAAAGTATTTAGGTAGGTAACAAATATCATTTTGTTCCACTTTTGTTTAATCTCTATTTTACTTATTTTCAGTACTGAGCTAGAAACCAGGGCCTTGAGCATGCTATGCAAGTGTATTCCACTGAGTCATATTCTCAGCCCTCTATTTTATCTTAAAGTTAGTTAATTGTTCCATCTGCAAAAGTCTTTTTTTTCCTTTTTTCTTTTCTATTTTTTAAATTTATTCTACTTAGTTGTACATGATAGCAGAATGCATTTCAATTTATTGTACACAAAGCGTAAATGAAGCGCAATATTTCAATTCTCTGGCTGTGTACAGTGTAGATACACACCATTCATACAATCATACATGTACCTAGGGTAATGATGTCCATCTCATTCTACCATCTTTCTTACCCCCATAAACCCTCCCCATTCTCCCTTTTGCCCAATCCAAAGTTCCTCCATTCTTCCTTTGTCCCCACCCCCTCATAGATCAGCATCCACTAATCAGAGAAAACATTTGGCCTTTAGTTTTGGGGGGATTGGCTTACTTCACTGAGCATAGTATTCTCCAACTCCATCTATTTACCTGCAAATGCCATTATTTTATTCTCTTTTAATGCTGAGTAATATTCCATTGTGTATATATACCAGTTTCTTTATCCATTTATCTATCGAAGGGCATCTAGGTTGGTTCCACAGTTTAACTATTGTGAATTCAACTGCAATAAACATTGATGTGGCTATGTCACTATAGTATGCTATTTTAAGTCCTTGGGGTATAGACCAAGGAGTGGGATAACTGGGTCAAATGGTGGTTCCATTCCAAGTTTCCTGAGGAATCTCCACACTGCTTTCCAAAGTGGTTGCACCAAAAGCCTTTATTTTTCTTGTTATGGTCTTTAACTTCTGCATAAAATGAAGGATATAAAAGCCACATAAGTAAGTAGTTTCTACATGAAACTCAATGAGGTAAAAATTTGTTGAGTGTGGAAAGGTAGAAAGTTTTGGTTATTTTGTGCATATCAGTCTAAAATTATTGTTTTCATTTACTTTTATAAAGTTTTTTTTTTGTGTGTGTGTGTGTGTGATTTGAAATATTGGTAGCTTGAATTCCTTTGAGCCAAGTTAAAAATAAAACATGGCTTGATTTGATTTTTCTCTATGGCAAATATACTGTTTCCCCACTTGGTGGCACCTTCTGTTCATTTCTAAGTAATATGTTCCTTCTCAGTGTAATGCACTTATCTCTCCTTCTTAAGATTGATTTTCTTATTAAAATTAATGTTAATTACTCAAATAATACATAAATATCTTCTTTAAAAAAATAAGAGTATATAACTGGACATGGTGGTACACAGTTATAATCCCAGCTACTGGGGAGGCTGAGGCAGGAGGACAAGGCCAACCCCCGCAACTTAGTGAGATGCTGCCTCAAAATAAAAAAAAATTTTTTTTTTTAGGGGACTGGGGATGTGGCTCAAGCGGTAGCGCGCTCGCCTGGCATGCGTGCGGCCCGGGTTCGATCCTCAGCACCACATACAAACAAAGATGTTGTGTCCGCCGATAATGAAAAAAAAATAAATATTAAAAGATTTAAAAAAAATTTTTTTTTAAGGGTTGGGGATGCAGCTCAGTGGTTTTTGTGCTTGCACAGCATGTACAAGGCTCTGGGTTTGATCCCTAGTACCACAAAAAAAAAAAAAGAAAGAAAGAAATAATAATAACCGTGTATGTTAAAGGTTTCTTTTTTAAAAGAAAATAATTTTGTCCTAAATATTTTTTTAGAGTCAGTGTGAAACTAATAAATATTTTTGCCCTTTTAAGGTTAACTTAGGATATCCAACATCATTGTGGTCAACTTTTTTTTCAGTTGGCATGATGTGTTCTAGAAGCTTTTGTAAAGAACTAGGATGACAGGTGGAGGATTATGTGTAGGTAACCGAGGAATCAAGGATGATTTATTGGTTTTTGGACTTGAGAAATTGGTACCGTAGTGTTGGAACCATTCATTGACATGGGCATACTAGGAGAAGGGAAGGTGGTGGAAGGGTGAAAGATAAGAATTAGAAGTCTCCTTTTGGATTTAGTAAGTTTTCCATTCCTGTTAGAAGCCCTAGTGAATAGATGTGTCAAGTAAACTGTTAAATATATGAATCTGAAACTTAGGGCATAGGTCATACCAGCAAAGAAGAATGAGAAGTGGTTAGCAAGGTAGAAGAAAGAGATTTAGTACTTCAAGAAGGGAAGAACAGGTTGTATTTATTGTTGCCAAAAGGTTGAGTAAGATAATGACAGAGAAGTGTCATGTAATATGACAATATGAAGTTCATTGAATCTGTATAGAATCTCTTCTTTTTAAGAATGTGGAGACTGGGGGTGTATGCCTAGCATGTGTAAAGTCCTGGGTTTCATCAGCACTGCAGAAAAGCAAAAACAGACATGGAAAAATCGGAAAAGTTTATAAATATACTGACAAGGGATGGTGATCATTACAGCCTCCTAAGAGAACCACATATTTCCTTTAGTTCTTTTAAAGTATTTTTTAATGTAGTTGTGTTCATATTATATTCAGTTTTATTTTTTTAATGAATATTATAAGTAATGTTTCATGTTATTAAAGCAGTCCCTCTGATTATTTTTAAATACTTTTTTCCTGGGCTGTTGTGTGGCTCGGTAGTAGTTGGGGTACTTGGAGGCCCTGGACCTACCACATAAAAATTTCCTGCCAACACACACACACACACACACACACACACACACACACACACACACACAAAATCTGATTATAAGAGTTGTCCTGGAAAAGGTTGGAAATCCAGAGAAATGATGTAGAAACAAATAAACTCATACTTTCTCAGCCTGGAAGCAAGCACTGTTAAACTTTCATTTACTGATTCAACAAATATTTAATGGTTTGCTTTTGCATAGAAATGCAATATTTTGTTGTTGTTATTTTTAAGTGTTGGAGTATCTCAATATTGCCTAGGCTTACCCTGAACTCCTGGGTACAGGAGATCTTCCTTCCTCAGCCTCCCAGTAGCTGGGACTACAGGTGCAGGCCACCACACCGGCCAAGAAGGATCACAATGAGGAGAACAGATTGTAGTTTATTGGTCATACCCTCTTTAGAAGAAAGTTTGTGATTATATACAACAATGTACATATACATTTTTTACATAATATGCACAGTATTTTGTGACTTGCTTCCTCCTCTTCTCATTTAATATATCACAGACATCTTTCCCAACTCACTAAATTTTCTGCTTGTCAATTTGAGTTTTTTAGTGCCTCAGGGTTTTGTATGTAGAAAGGCAATTTGGGCTTAAAATTAACACCCTGCTATTACAATTGTAAGTCTTAAAACCTGTTTCTTCTTAAGTCTTTAGGTTCAATTTATAAATAGGATAACAAGATTAGTATACTAAATACTTTTTGCATAAAAATAAAAAACAATCATTTCCTCTTGTTCTTTGATGAATGTTTCATAAACTCCAATGGAAAGGATTAAATTCTCCTAGACAGTTATAAGCATTTGCAAATTTAGTTAATTACATTCCTTTAAGCATTTTAGGTTACATTTATAAATTTAACATATTTGATTTTTTTTTTCCAGTTCTTCAAATGCCCAGTGAATAGTTAGACTAACAAACCTATCAAGCAAAATGTTCCTAAGCACTCAAATGACCCAAGTTCACTCACATCAGAAACAGAAGGGTCATTCTCTGCTCTTCTTTCTCTACTGTGTATCGGCAAGTTCTTTCTGCTTTACTTTCTTTTTAATTATTTTTTTATAATACTTTTTTTATTCTTATTTTTTTTAAAGAGAGAGTGAGAGAGGAGAGAGAGAGAGAGAGAGAGAATTTTTTTTAATATTTATTTTTTTAGTTCTCGGCGGACACAACATCTTTGTTGGTATGTGGTGCTGAGGATCGAACCCGGGCCGCACGCATGCCAGGCGAGCGTGCTACCGCTGAGCCACATCTCCAGCCCTATAATACTTTTTTTAAAAATTTTTTTAATATTTATTTTTTTAGTTCTCGGCGGACACAACATCTTTGTATGTGGTGCTGAGGATCGAACCCGGGCCGCACGCACACTAGGCGAGCGCGCTACCGCTTGAGCCACATCCCCAGCCCTCTTTTTAATTATTAACACATATTTATTGTACAAATTAATGGGAATCACTGTGATATTTCCACGCATGCATTTTTCATGCATTGATCATACTTCTCAATACTTCTTCTACTTATCCTCCCACCCCACTTTACTTTCTGAATATATTCCATATCTCATCACTACCCCCATAACTATTACCCTTGTCCAGGCCTCAGTTATCTCCTGCCTGACTTCTGCAACAGCCACCTCCCAACGGATGGATTCTTGGAACACGCTAGTATTCTCCACCTACTAAATGATTAGAGTATTTCTTTTTGTTCTCTTTCTACAGTTCCAGGGATCAAACCCAAGACCTCATACATGCTAAGTGAGTGCTCTACCACTCACTGAGCTACACTTTCAGCTTAGAGTGATTCTTTTTTTTTTTTTTACATATTTTGATTTTAATTGAGCATTTAAGTTTCATATTTTGAATAACAGCCACAGCTATTAATTTGAAAACATTTTAAAAACACTAAACACCTTGGGGCACTTCTCCATCTTAACACAAAGAGGGTGCATGGTCCCTTGAAGAAACACATTTTCAGGTTTATTCAGGCTTATTTTTCTCCCAGTGGGGTGATATTTTAAAATCATTAGGAATTCCTCTTGAAGGTGAGCAGATAAAATGTAATAAAAGAAATTAACCTTGGAGTCTGGGAGCTTAGCTCCATGGTAGAGCGCTCACCTAGTCTGTGCAAGGCCCTGGGTTCCATCCCACGCTGACAAAAAAAACAAAACAAAACAGGAAGAGAATGTCCAGCCTAGTGGTGCGTTCTTGTTATCTCTCAGCTACTCTGGAGGCTGAGGCAGGAGGATGGCACGTTTGAGGCCAGCCATTGGCAACTTAGTGAGACCCTGTCCGAGATTTTATTAGCAGGACCGCAGCAGCCAGTCGCAGAGGAGAAGGGAGGAGAGAGAGAGAGAGAGAGAGAGGGAGGAGGGGGGAGAGAGAGAGGAGAGTAAGAGAGCAAGAGTAAGAGTAAGAGCTAGAGTGATTCTTTTAAATGTACATAAGACCACGTTGAATCTCCGCTCTGAATTATCTATTGGCTTCCCATCACATTGATGATAAAAATCCCAAATCTTTACTGTTCTGCAAGACCTTATGTCCTCTCAGTCCTTTCTAGCTCTGTGTACATTGTCCTGTTCTCTGCCCTACTGATTTGGATTTAGCCACATCATCCTTGAATGGAGAGCACATTCCTACCTCAGTCTCTGTGCACTAGCTATTTCCTTAGGCTTTGCATGGCTCACATTGTATTAGTTTTTCATCACTGTGACCACAATACCTGACGAGAGCAACTTAGAAAGGAAAGATTTATTTTGTGTCACAGTTTCAGAGGTTCAATCTATGTTGAGCCAACTCCACTGCTCTGAGCGCAAGGTGAGGCAGAAGGACAAGGTGGGCGAAAGCTGCTCTGTTCGTGGTGGCCAGGAAGCAGAGAGTGCAAGGGGAAGGAGCCGCAGGAAAGATGAACTCTTCTAGGGCATGCCCCAGTAACCCACCTCCTCCAACCATGCCCCACATGTCTACAGCTACCACCCAGTTAGCCCATAGAAATAGGTTACATCTCTCATAATCTAATCACCTTACCTCTGAGTATTCCTCTATTAATATAGGAGCTTTAGGGGGACACCTTATATCCAAATCATAATATACACCTTCACTTTGTTCAGATGCCTACTCCGTTGACTCCTATTCTTTCGTTGTTGTTGTTGTAGATGGACACAGTACCTTTATTTTATTTATTTATTTATTTTTTATTCTTATGTGGTGCTAAGGATCGAACTCTGTGCCTCACTCATGCTAGGCAAGTGCTCTACCACTGGGCTACAATCCCAGCCCTACCATTGGCTTTGAAGACTACCTAATATAAAAGAGCTCTATTCTCCTCTCACATTGTCCCCTTCTCCTACTCTATGTAACTTTTTTACTTGGTAGCACTTACCTACCTCTGCCTGATGTCTTATTATGTATCATTTAATTTGTTGTTTCCCTAACTACCATGTTAGAATAATTCCTAACACGTGGTAGTTGCTGAATAAATATTGAATGAATGAGTATAAATATAAATATTATTCCCTTAAATAAATTGTCAGCTATCAATAATGGAGAATATTTCCAATTTTAAATTTTTTTTTTGAGGGGGAATATTTGCTAGATTTTAAAGGTTGAGCATCCCTGATCTAGAAATCCAAATTTTGATGTATTCCAAAATCTGAAACTTTTTGAGCATCACATCAGGATTCAAAAAGTTTGGATTTTGAAGTATTTTGCATTTCAGATTGTCATATTAGGGATGCTCAAATTTTCAGATTAGGGATATAGTACGTTGGGTTGGATTGAAACAAGTATTACTTAATACAGTGGGTTGCATGATTCTTCTCAAAATAGGTCTTTCTTAATGTTTTATTTTCTGCTATAGAAAATCGGAATGTTAAGAGATTATGTTCTAAAAAAACTACAAACAGCATGACTATAGTAGATTCTCCAATGTTATATTCTTTATAACTTTTTCCTGTTAAAATTATGTTCATTATAAAATGAAGACAAAAGTGCTTTGATTTTTAAAATTCATCTTTTAGCATGTTTCACTTGTTATACAGTGCTTCATTTAAGATCCATTTGATGGTTGGGGTTGTAGCTCAGTGCCTATGACGTGTGAGGCACTGAGCCTCAGATATGATCCTCAGCACCACATAAGAATAAATATAAAATAAAGGTATTCTGTTCATCTACAACTAAAATATGTACATATATACACACACACACATATATATATATATATATATATTATAAAAAAAGATTTCATTTGAACACTTTACAGAGATGAGTTTTTGGAAATTTTCATAACCAGGATATGGAAATAAACAAAAAAACTGTAACTGTTCTGGATTCCAATTTCCAGAATAAATTTTTTTTAATCATCAAAGGAATTTTATTTTAGATCTTCAAATAAAATGTAAAACAACACATGCTACTATCAAAAAGAAAAGTATGACGAAGCCATAATGATGTACATCTGCCTTTGTCCTTTGTCTTCACTAAGAGTAAACTGGAGAGTTGTAGACCACAGTTCTGTAGAAATTTCTAAATCTGTGATCCCCATATCAGTCATATGTATACCAAGGTGGAGATCTTGACTTGTTGATTATGTTTGGACTGGTAAAATCTTTGTTTGTTTGCTTGTTTTTTTTTTTTTTTTTTTTTTTTTGTTTTTTGTAACTGAGATTGAACCCAATTGAATGGAGGGGCTCTCAACCACTGAGCCACATCCCCAGCCCTTTTTTCATTTTTTATTTTGATACAGGGTCTTGCTAAGTTGCTTAGGGCCTTGTTAAGTTGCTGAGGCTGGCCTCAAACTTGTGATCCTCTGCTTCAGCCTCCTAAGTCACTGTGATTACAGGTGAGTGCTACCACACCCAGCTGGACTGGTAAGAATCTTTTTTTGGGGTGGATATTGAGGATTGAACACAGGGGCACTTGACCAATGAATTATATTCCCATCCCTATTTTGTATTTTATTTAGAGATAAGGTCTCTCAGGTGCCTTGCTTTTGCTGAGGCTGGCTTTGAACTCGTGATCCTCCTGCCTCAGCCTTCTGAGCTGCTGGGATTACAGGCATGTACCACCATGCCTGATTTGGACTGGTAAAATCTTGATAGGGTTTAAAAATGAGTTTGGAAATTGCATATAGCTACATTTCTGTAGGAAACTATTTACCTCATTCTGAAGTTCTGAAGACTCGTGATATTTTTGTCTTCTTGTTGTGCTTTCCTAAGCTGTTACTCTATTCATCAGTCCAATCATATTGTCCTCTTTTTGTACTTTATTTCATGTTGGGAAGGACTAGCATTTCTCTTGTTGTGGACTTTTTCTATTACTTTTTTGCTTTAGACTAACTTGCTTTATAGCACCCTTTTGTGAATCATCTTTTTTATTGGTTGGAATATATAACATGTACATTGTCCTTCAGTGGAAAATTTCAGTGGTTCTAAAGGTATTCTAGTTGAGTTCAGAATTTTCTTGAGCCTTTGATAATAGTTTGGGTTTTTATCATATGCTAAACTGTGAACACATATCAAAAATTGGGGTGTTTCACAGCAACAAGGAAGGAGCCTGCTTCAGCACTGACTCAGGGAGCTCACTCAACTAGGCAGCCTAGGGGTCCTTTAGCTTCTGTTCCCAGAGAAGTTCGCCGCACAACCACTGCAGCATGCAGTAGCCAAGGATTTCAGGTGTAAATCCTGTTGTCTTATTATTACCTTTTCTAGAGTTCTTCTAATATTGTTTGTGGTTCACTTTGTGAAGATATCTGTAGGAAAGTTATAATCTGCAAGATAAGCCTGATCTGGATTTTTTAACCTAAAATTAGATTTTCTGCTTTTATGTCATTGTGAACGAATATATATATATATATATATATATATATATATATATATATATATATATATAATTTTAATTGTAGATGAACACAATATCTTTATTTCACTTATTTATTTTTATGTGGTCCTTAGGATCGAACCTAGTGCCTCACGCATGTTAGGCGAGCACTCCACCACTGAACCACAACCCAGCCCCTGTAAATCTATTAATCTTCTTATCATAAATCTGTAACTTTTCCCCTTGAATTCAGTCAGACTAGATCCATAAAACAGGATTTCCTGAATGATCAAGTTGTTTGAGTTATATCCACATTTGATTTAGCAAGTATATATATGGAATTAGCTTGTTTTGCTAATTACTGTACAGTCTTTTTTTGTAGCTCTCTGATGTAAGTTCACAAAATAACAGGCCATTTTCTTGATATTTCACTTTCATTACGGTTTTGCTTCTCTATCTAGTTTGGAGGGCCAGCTTGCAAGAAATATTAAAAGAAGTTCTTCAGAAAAAGGGAAAATAATATTTAGTATTAAGGTTTGCATCTGCAATGCCCCCTGCAAAAGCTCACATGTTGAAAGTGTGGTCCTCAATCCAGAATAAATCTTTATTGTGATCACAGGCTATCACAGCTTAAGTACATGCCAGAGAGAGTCATGAGTAGAAAATTTTGAGGTTTCTAGATTAAAAAGCCATTTTGATCTTTTTCTATGTAATCTTTAGTGAATGACATGGCATTGTAGAATTGACTTAGAAGAAATTTTCATTAAGGTAGACTGAGAGAAACAGTCACTGCCACTAAAACATTTGAGTACTTAAAAGGTTTTTTTTTTTTTTTTAATGTTGGCTTAAGTGGGATGAAATTAGGTTAGAAGTAGATAGAACCTATAGAGTCTTAAAATAATGACAGATGACTTGGGGAAGGTCTATAAACCACTTCCAGAGTTGGTTTGAATTAGGAGAATTTTTCTTTTTAATATACTTTCTTTTTTAAAAAAATAAGATAATATGTGTTCATTATAGAAAATAGCTAAGGAAATAAACATAACCTATTATCCCACCACATAGAAACAATCATTGTTAACATTTTGTTGTATTTTATTCCAGTCTTATTTGCTATGCACATGTATCTTTTTCTTTGTGTTATTAATGTAATGGGACTCTTTGAAGAGGTAGCCTGGGTTTGAATACCTGTTCCACTACCTTGGGCAAGTTATTTAAATAAACTCTTGATGCCCTTGTTTCCTTTAAATTGAAATTATAAAATATGTCTCTAGAGTTGACCAGGATTAAGTGAGCTAATATTTATGAAATATTTAGAACAATGCCCATGATTTACAAATGTTATCTGAGTAGTATTTTTAAATTAAATAAACAACCTACTTTTTTTTTTTTTTTTCTTAAACCAGGGTTGAACCCAGGGGCACTCAACCTCAACAACTGAGCCATATCCCTAGCCCCTTTTTCTATTTTATTTAGAGACAGAGTCTTGCTGAGTTGCTGAGGACATTGCTGAATTGCTGAGGGTGGCTTTGAACTTGTAATCCTCCTGCCTCAGCCTCCTGAGTCACTGGGATTACAGGTGTGGTGGCAATTACCTGTAATTCCAGTGACTCCAGAGGCTGAGAGAGATGGATCACAAGTTTAAGGCCAGTTTTCAGCAATTTAGCAAGACCCTATCTCAAAATTAAAAAATAAGCTGGGCATGGTATTGTACACCTGTGATCCCAGTAATTTAGGAGGCTGAGGCAGGAGGATCACATATTCAAAGCCAGCCTCAGCAACTTAGCGAGGCCCTAAGCAATTTAGCGAGACCCAGTGTTTGAGCGCCCCTGGGTTCAATCCCTGGCACCAAAAATTAATTAATTAATTAACTAATTAAAAATAAAAAAGCGCTGGGGATGTGGCTCAAAATACATGAATATGGGCTGGGGATGTGGCTCAAGCGGTAGCTTGCTCGCCTGGCATGCATGCGGCCCGGGTTCGATCCCCAGCACCACATACCAACAAAGATGTTGTGTCCGCCGAGGACTAAAAAATAAATATTAAAATTCTCTCTCTCTTTAAAAAAAGAATACATGAATACACATATACACACACGCATATAATTTTCGTGAACTTTTTCTGTCATGTGGGTGTGTCATGAGTTATTTAAGTATTGCCTTTTATTTTTGGTTTTGTTCTTTTCATTTTCTCAAATAAATTACAAATTTATTTATTTATATTACAAATAAAGCTGTGGTCAGCATCTTTCCTGTACATAAGCATTTACCTATGTGTTCACATTTCCTTAAGGTAAATTCCTGTAAGTAAAATTATTACATATAGCATACATGTTTTACAGGTATTTTTTACACCTATTGCCAAATTGCCATTTAAGTTATATACCTCCAGCAGCTCAGGAGGCTGAGGCAGGAGGATCATGAGCTCAAAGCCAGCCTCAGCAACTTAGCGAGGCACTAAGCAATTCAGTGAGACCCTGTCTCTAAAAAATATACAAAGTAGGGCTGGGGATGTGGCTCAGTGGTTGAGTGCCCCTGAGTTCAATCCCTGATACCAAAAAAAAAAAAAAAAGCTGTACCAGTTTATACTCAGGGTAAAAACATTCAGCAGTATATGAATGTTGGTTTTATTGTAACTTTACTAAAACCGACTATATTGTTTAAAAAATTAAAAAATAATCAGCCAATTTACCTAGTAAAGTTTCTCTTACTCGCTTTGTTTTGTTTTTGTTTGGTGCTGTGTAGTAAACCCAGGGCCTCCAACATGCTTGATACTCTCTACCACTAAGTAACACCTATCTTGTTTTAATTTGAATTTCTCAAACTGTTTTTGTTTACCATTTTAATTTTTTATAACCTCTTTTAATATCCTTTTTTCCAATTTCACATTGGATGTTTGACATTTTCTTTCTGATTTGTAGTGGTAGATGAGTCATTTTCTGTATATTATAAAACTTGTTTGTTTCTTGTAGCCTTTAATCTTGTTTGCAGTGTTTTAGGACACATATTTCAAACTTTATGTAATAAAACCCTTTAGCTTTATTTTTCTTTATTTTTTTTACCTTTGATATTAAGCTTAGAAGTGACTGTTCATGTTTTGTGAATATCATTACATCTTATGAATATAAATATTCACCCACATTGTATCTGAGCATCTTTAATTTGTTTCGAATCTGTTAATTGTATGACTTGGGAAGTCTAACTTGATTTTTTTTTTTAAACCAAAACCATTAGGCATTTACTAATTTATTGAAAACTTTATACTTTCCCCAGTGATTCAAAATGCTGGCCTTACCTTCTGTATACTTTGGCATATTTGAGGGGTTTTGTTCTACTTTATTGTTATACTTTTTTTTTTTTTTTTTTGTACCAGGGATTGAGCCCAAGGGTACTTAAGTACTTAATCACTTAACCACATCCCCAGCCTTTTTTATATTTTATTTAGACACAGGGTCTCTTTAAGTTGCTGAAGCTAGATTTGAACTCGAAATCCTCCTGCCTCAGCCTCCTAAGCACTGGGATTACAGGTGTGCGCCATTGTGCTGGGCTATTGTTATACTTTGTACCAGTTTTGATACCATTCTAATATTTGAGACTTATTAATATCTGGTAATGCCAGCCTTCCTGGCTATTACGAGTTTTCAGTTTTTTCTTGGATAAATTACCAGTAGATCCTTAGAATACATTGTCAAATTCTAAAGAGGAAACCCAATGGGATTTTGAATCAGATAGCATTTAATTAAATAATAGTTACTGTGCTAACAAGATTTGATTTGGTCATCTTGTAATGAATTATGTATGGTTTTTTAATTTGTTAAATTTATTTATGTCATCCTGTGGTTTGGATGGATTTGGTGTACAAGATTACAGTAATTATGATTTAATATCTTTGTTTCTAATTATTTTGACACAACTTTGATATTTGAATACTGAGTTTCTCCCAAAATGTAATACATTTTCATTATATTTTTCTCTTTTGTAACTTTTCCATTTTTCCCCAGTCTCCCTGTTTGTCTCACTGACTTTATTATGTTTAAGTAATTTTATTTTTTTGTCTTTTAATACCAGTGGGGGGGAAAAAAATTGAGTCAGTCTAATGCCAAGCAAAACAGAATTTTCTAGATACTGCTGTTTGTACATTAACATTTTTACTTAGTTGGAATAAAAATGACTGACTTGAGCCAGGAATGGTGTTACATGCCTGTATTCCCAGTGAAGGCTGAGGCAGGAGAATCGCCAATCCAAGGCCAGTCTCAGTACCTTTACAAGGCTCTAAACAACTTACCAAGACTGCCTCAAAATAAAAATAGCCGGTGACGTGGCTCAGTGGTTAGGCACTCCTGGATTCGATCTCCAGTAACAAAATAATAGTAATAATAAATTTTTAAAAAATTTTAATAACCCAGTTGAAAATCTGTTGCAAATAAAATTCTTGGTGTGGAAATCTATAAGTTAAAATTTCTTGCCCTTTATTTAACAACAGTAACAACAGAAGGGTTATTATACTAGCCTTACAGATTATAAACAGTGTGTTTCTTGTCTTTATTTTAAAACTACCATAATGAATATAGACTTTCATTTCCTCATCTCCTGTCTTTTGGGCTGTAGCCTTGTTAGAATAAACATTTTCAGATTTTATGTATTGTGATATATACATTATCTTTTACTTGTATATTTTCTCTCCATGAGTTCTTCATTTCCTGTCTTAAGTGACCTAATAGATACATATATAAGCTTTGAACTGTGGCTCCTCAAATATTTTAACCTTCAGGTGTCTTGACGGTTATTTGAATAAAAGTATTTATTTCTTAAGCTGACTCACCAAGCTCACATAAAGCCCTTTGATAAGTGACAGCCTTGCTTTTCATAGCTACCTCCTCTGGGTGGTTAGTGGAGCCTGTCTCACCTGGATCAGTTCAGAGGGTTTCAGTGCTCTGTTAACAGTTGTGGCTTATTGGTCCAGGTCACTTCAACAACCCCCGTTTCCTTCAGAGGATATAATGCAGCTCATACAGGCTTCTTCATTCTTCACTGGGTTAGCTGATCATGATGCAGTTATCTTCAGACCTTGCTATAGCAGCTGTCATGTGTCATGGTTTTACCTAGCTATGTCTGTCAATTATTGCTAGCAGACTTTCTTCAGCCTACATAGTATTATCAATTTTGCTCATTAGCTTTAGCTTTATTCCAGTGAAACCTCTTCCTCTTATCCTTTTCTCTGCAGCTGGATAATTGCCTTTTTTCCCTTGGAGCTGCAATTCTGTGTCTGTTCCCATCATTTCTTTTCTCCATAGGGTCATTGCTGTCTTGTGAGCTCCAGGTCTTGGATGATTTGATGAATTCTCTCTCCCACTTCTTTTCCATATAAATTTCTTGGCTTAGCTTCCTGCTTGATTCTACTGTTTGTCTCTTGAAGTTTGATTCCTCCTTCTCTGTCATTAGCAATATCATCACTGTCTCTTTCCTTTCTTCTCCATGTACTCAGCTTTTAGGCCAGATTTCTCACACTTCCCATCAAATAGCCTTTGGAATTAGATTGTTAAGCACTTATAACCAAAATAGTTGTGAATTTGGGGGCTGTGTTTTAATATTTTAATATCATAAATTGTATATGTTAGGGGCTGGGATTGTGGCTCAGTGGTAGAGCGTTCACCCAGCACATGCGAGGCGCTGGGTTCAATCCTCAGCACCACATAAAAATAAAAAAATAAAATAAAGGTATTGTGCCCAACTATAACTAAAAAAATATTTTTTTAAAATTGTATATGTTAGTGTTTGGACTCAAACTGGAGTTAAAGATGGATGAAGAGACCTTCTTGTGTAGCAAGACCCTCTTGTGCAGCAAGACCCTCATGGATTTTGCACCATAGCTTCATGAGCCAGAGTGTCATGAGCATACTGAAAATTCAGAATCAGCCACTAGCATGTAATGCTAGTTCTGCATTTAATCAGCTCTAAAATAATTTTCACATTTATGATTAAGATATGTATTATAGTTGACAGTCTGTCATAATTTAATTGGCCAAATATTTTCCTTCTGAGAAACACATAAAATAATGATATATCTGAACATTGATGATTCTTAGATTTGATGAAATACAGTAATGATAATAGTAAAAATTTTTGTAGATGCTTTATTTATATTACCTCATTTGATCCTTACACCATCTATAGGAAGTCGTGATGTTGAGTTGAAATGAAAGCATAGAGAAGTTCAGTGAGTGAGTATTGGAGTTGAGATTTTAACCCAAATAACAAAGTTGCTCTAGAGCTGCCATGTTAACCCTCCTCCCACAGTATGCCTCTCATAACAGTTTCTCCCACCTCTTTAAGGCATCGTTGGCTTCACTGTATGACCGATGATCCTCCAACAACAAAACCACCTACTGCTCGAAAATTCATTTGGACAAACCACAAGTTCAACGTGAGTGGCACTCCAGAACAGTATGTACCTTATTCCACCACCAGAAAGAAGATTCAGGAATGGGTCCCACCTTCAACACATCACAAGTAAAGACAGTGAAAATCGGTTTCAACATGTAACATATGGGATTTTTCATGAATTTGCACTTCCCCTGCTTATCATTAACTTAAATAAAATTGTTTGATCAAGTAGTGTCTTTTGTGCCTTTTTGCTCTTAACTCTGTCATTCATTTCTTAACTTTGTCATTCATGAACTGCAAAATAGGAGCTTACCAGCGTAGGTAATTAAAGTAGATGTCAGATAGGTGGCTGCCTGGTGTAGAGTTCCCCATTTTCTGGAAACAGCTCCAGTGGTTGTGTTTGTGCTTTGTTATTTACTTAGTCATTACCTTTACTGCATTGCTGGCTGACAGGGGAAGACTGACACCCAAGCTGAGCCAAGCAGATTTTCTCATGGAAATTTAAAACTTAAATGGAGAGATACAAAGACAGAGACGTTAGAACTGTATGGCTTTTTTTTTTTTTTTTTTTTTTTTAAGATCTGTATGGCTTTTATTGTAGCTCTCTAAGGAGAAGGTCATCAGACATTTCCTCTTTCCTAGGTTTGGGTTCTTTAACATTTTATTTAAATCTGTGAATTATCTCTGGCTCCAGTCCAATATATTCTTATTTCTTTGAGGGAGAAATCCAGGCATCAATCATTTTTAACTGCCCAATCATTTTGCAGCTAAGGTTGTGAACTACTAAGCTGAAGAAGTCAACATCCAAAAGCAGTTCAGAAACTCTTCCTTAGTCATAAGAAGCAATAGTTGCTCACAGCCTTATCCATACTATGTATCCCATACTCAGCTGGATCAGGCTGAATTGTATCTCAGGAGATACTGTATTCATTGTGCTGTTTTGGGCAGCTGTCTGCAGTTTGCTGTTGGTTAATGTAACATAGAACCAGACACTAAAAGGCAGCCAGCCTGTGCTGGATTGAGATTTCACATGCTCTGTTAATCTACCATTTTACCAACTCCTCTGTCAAGGCCCAAAACATTGTTTTGTAATGTCACTAGAAATAAATTGACAAGACAATCTGAATAATTAGAAATTCGTAACTCTTGATTCAAGGACTACTATAATAATAAATATAAGTACTACTATAATAATAGATATGGCCCTTCCACCTAGCCACTTTCTCAAGTGATGTGTATTTGGAAAATAGAAATATTCCCATTTTTTAGTTAGAACTAATTTGGGGGTGGGATTGAAAGTACTGTGGCCAACTGGTCAGAACAGAGGCTTAAGGGAGATGAGTAGAGATTGAACCCCATTTCACTGTAAGCCTGATGGTACAGTGAACACGTACATACCTCTATCTCACAGTTTATTTTCTCAGAGTAGATGTCATGGACATCCTTTGCAGAATCCGAACATTGGCTCCCTGCTCTGAGGAGTAAGTGTCCCTGTGGTAGAAGGGCCAAAGGCAAGCCAGGGAAATGTTCCCTCCTCTTGTGGTTTGGATACAGCTTGAGGGTGTCCCCCAAGGGTTTTTGTGTTAAATTTGAATCTCCATTGTTAAGTATTAAGAGAGTGGAAACTTACTGTGATTATAATGTCTAGAGGTTGGGGTCTTTAGGAGGTAATTAGGAGTTAATAAGGCCATCAGGGTGGAACCCTATGATTGTATCTGGTTGCTTTATAAGGAGGAGGAAAGAGGCTAAAAAGTATACGTCTGCAAGCTTCTTGGCTATCACTGTGTAATGCCCTCCACTACCAAACACGAGCAACGCTGCAAGAAGCCAGCAACAGATGCTGTCCATCTACCTTGGACTAGAGCTATGAGCCAAAATAAACTTCTTTGCTTTATAAAGTTACTCAGCAAAGAATTGACTAATATGCCTTGCTATCAAAGAATAAGTGAAAAGGCAATGTATCTTTGAGATAATTATAGAAATCAGTAGAACCATCAAAGGGTAGAAAAATACAAATGTGGTAATTCCTTTTTTTTTTTTTAAAGAGAAAGTGAGAGAGAGAGAGAATTTTTTAATATTTATTTTTTAGTTTTCGGCGGACATAACATCTTTCTTTGTATGTGGTGCTGGGGATCGAACCCGGGCCGCACGCATGCCAGGCGAGTGCGCTACCACTTGAGCCACATCCCCAGCCCTGGTAATTCCTATTATATTCTCACATGTACAGTATACTTCCAGGTGATTAATGGGAAAGATTGGTAGGTCGTGGAGAATGGCAGTGGTCTGCAGTGAAACCTAATCTTGAGATGACCAGGATTAAAGCTGCTATTGCTGAAATGGTCTTTTGAAACAAATTAATACAGCCTCTGACATTCTATACGTAAGTCTTCATCTACTTCATGTTTTATCCAGTTTGGTTTGTACAGTTCACCAGCCGTTGTTTGCTTTTACCTGACAGGGACAGAAATACAAATCTGACCCAAGATTTGTTACATGAGGATACTTAATGCCTCCCCAAATAATGAGGTGTCACATTAGTTCACTACACTGATACAGAGCAACAAATCCCGGATACCCCAGGATATAGGCATGCCAAAAGCTGGGATCTGAATCTCATGGAAATAGATAACTTGACTTCTTGGTGAAATTCTGAGGGATTCAGAGGTCTAGGACATATTGAGATAGCCCCTTCCATGGTCAGGACAAACTGCTGCACCTAACCCTTCTATAACCAGGAAAGGCACAACACCTTGTGCTACCCTGGAGTTTTCAAGACAGACAATAGCATACAGGTGTTTCCCTGGGAACCTGGGCCTCCCACATGCTGAGCTACATCCTCAGCCACATATAGGTGTTTTTATTTATTTACCAGTGGACCCAAAAAGCTGGCAGAGTAAATCATCCCTTTATGTGACCTGGCAGTCCAAGCCGCTTTGTTACTCAGCTCTCTCCAAGTATCTGGTATTTACTGAAGTTAGAGATAAATCTGTAGGGGATACAAGGGAAGCCCACAGTACTTGGGAGCAGGGCCATACTTGCTTCAAGATTACTATTCTTTTTTTTTTTTTTTAATATTTTTCCCTTAGTTGTTGATAGATCTTTATTTTATTTATTTATATGTGGTGCTGAGAATCGAACACAGTGCCTCACACCTGCAAGGCAAGTGTGCTACCACTGAGCCACAGTCCCAGCCCAAGATTACTATTCTTTTGAGAAAAAATGCCAATTCACTACTAGGGATGTTTTAGATGATGGGATACCAGGTACTCTCTAATTCAGTTGCTTAGAGTCAACCATTTCCAGTAGCACTCCATCACTTGACTGATAGACAGGACCACAAAGGCATATTTAGTGTCAGCAGGTTCTGCCCACTCTGTCCATGCCTTTGACTCCCCTATACCTATACCTTGCCGTTCCTTTGCCATTGTGGTAAGTTACTATCCAATTAACTGAAAATTAAAAAGGCAAGCCTGGCTTGTAGACATTAGACAGTGTGTAGGACCAGCTACAAGTATATTATTGTGTATCACAGTCCCCTTCAAGTCCTTGTCTTAAAGGACAGCAGAGGACAAATACAAACATCTCAGGATTTTAAGTAATTTTTTGTACTGGGACTTGAATCCAGGGACATTTTACCACTGAGTCAACTTTTTTTTTTTTTTTTTTTAAATTTTGATACAGAGTATCTCTAAATTCCTTAGGGCCTTGTTAAATTGCTGAGTCTGGCCTCAAATGTAAATCCTCCTGCCTCAGCCTCCCGAGTTGCTAGAATTACAGACATGTACCACCATACCCTGCTCTAAGCAATATCTTTTATCTGTACATTGACTTGAAGGAAACATGACCTGAGGTCAGGATCTATAATCACTTGCTAGTTAGAGACTTGAAGAAAGCAACATTGAAGATTACTATAAAAGTGTGGGAAGCACTTAAAAAATGAACTTACACAATTAAACCTATCATCCTATAACTCAGCCAGGTACTTACTGAGACCACCTCCGGAGAGCAAACCCTATCTCAGTATCTGCTTCTGGGGGTCCCCAACATATACACTAAGCCCAGTGGTGAAGGGACAGCAGGTTCATTTCATTGGACATTTTCCATTTGGAAGGGAGTGGTGATCTGTTTCCATGAGAATAGGTGCTTATTCTGAATTTAGATCTATGAAATTTCCTTATCATGTGTTGGCCAAGATCAGCATTTATGGGCTAACTATGCCTGCTGCATTGTCATAGCCACAGGACAGTGCCCTTGGCCACAAAACATACTTCACAGATAAAAGGCAGTTGTTGAGTCCTGCCCTGCTCACATTGGAGGCATGCCCTGGGACCTCCAGACGTCTTTCTCGTTTCTCCCTCTGTTGCTCATGATGTGATGCTAGCCTCTTTCTATTCTTCAAAATGCCGGGTTCAGTCTTGTCCTGGGAGCTTTGTCCTTGCTTTTCTTTCTGCCTGGCCTAGTAACATTTGTGTTGCTCCCTCTTTTCTATTACTGATGTCTCACTTTACAGTTACACCTCCTCAGCAGGATATTCTGTGTCTATTTAGTCTAAAGCAGCCCCTGTTCTTTTTAAATTTTTTTTTTAAGGAGGAACAAAAAAAACCAAGAGTACCTGGGAATATCTGTGTATTCAATATTTACTGAACACTAGTCACTATCCACAATATACACCATAGAAATAGACAATGAAGTAGAGAAGTATTGATCAAATGTAATCATTTTATTAGAGGTGAGATAATGACTAGAATGAAACAACAACAGCACTTAACAGCAAATTCTGAAACTTCAGAAAGTAAAAGCTCTGTGGGGAATAATATTAAAGCATGCAGATAGTTATAAATAGGAAAAGTAAAGTTACATTGCCAGTTTTTGTAGGAGAAAGAAAAAAAAAACACTAATTACCATGTTGGCATGTTGTATTTCCCAAAAGATGGTGACCTCCATACCTTCATCTTGCTCCAAGTCATACTTCTGTGTATAGAGAAGTCCTATTTATGATGCTGACCTCTAACACAACTTAATCAGGCACTGGTACCAAGTGGCTGTGAGTATGAAATGCACTTAAGACCAAAGTGGGCAGTAATCCAACCATATCCGTCAGCTCTGGCTCCAGGAGGGTGATGTCTGTGTGTGTTACTAAGATTTATGAATATAAAGGAAATACAGGAATGACACGTGGTGGTAGATTTTTTTTTTTTTAATCCTTTGGAAAGAACAGTCCTCCTGTCCTGGAGAGGAGATAGGCAGGGGCTACTATGTCGCACATTTCTCAGGAGTATGATGTGAAAGGTCTCCTGGAGTAGGACAGCATGCTAGTTCTGGGTCACCCACCCACTGTCTGTGTCGGCTGTGTCAGAGGACTCCTGGCTCCTGGAAAGCATGTGCAGGATTTCTGTTCATGCTTGCCCTTGCTTCTGGCCGTAGAACCCTGGCTTCCCTTGGGGACCATCCTTCCCCTACTTGCAGGCCAGTGGGTCAGTGGATTTGATCACAGCCACTAGTTCTCAGAGTGCCGTATGCCACTCACTTCAGTGATGGGTCCAAGAGAGAAAAGTGACCTAACACAGGCCAGTGAAACTCAAGTCTAGGAGTTTAGTTGGAAATACTGGAAAATAGAAGTTCTCATTCCACAAAACTTGAAAAGTGGAGGATATGTACCTTGTGCCACTGGGAGCCACTGTAGCCTGAAAAAAAAAAAATGTAAAGGGAAGTGGAGCCAAGAGAAGGAGCAAGACAGATTCCATCGAGGCTCCACGTGTGCCTGAAGCTACACTCCACTCAGACTCTTCAGGAATACAAGTCTCACTTTTTTTCTTCTAAATCTAGATTGTCTTAGGCTTTTCTCATTTGCCACCAAATGTCCTCACTAATATAAAATCCTATGACTTTGTTAATTCTCCTCTAGTAATGAAGTTTGTTACTGGCATTTACTTATTAGATATATTTCCTATTAAATACAGTCCTAATTATGAATTTTAAAGATATAGAAATATTATGAACCAGAAATGTTTGTCAGGATCTATCACTGTAAGCTAATATACTGCTTTATCTTAATAACTCAAAGTGATATGTTGAAGTGAATGCATATAATCCATGAAGTCTCTGCATGTACATTGGAAGATTTATCCAGGTCTTTAAAATTCCCATGTATGATGACTCTACCAATGTTTCTAGTTACAGAGAGGTCTACAGATTTTGTTGCTTATAGCATGTCTTGGAAATTTGAGCCACAATAAAAATTGAAAAAAAATGGTGGTCAATTCTTTGTTATTAAATAAGGCTAAGCACCAACCAACGTCACATTTTAGGTGATTTATCATACTCTTTCAAAGCAATAAAAAAGAGTGGAAAATTATGCACAAGCAAAGTTATGTCCTAATTTGAAATTTTAATATTAAGTTACCATGAAAAACCATTTTCTCACTTATAAAAGCTGTCTCTTTATAGTCGGCATTAATGAACTTGTGATACTAAGAATTTCATCTAGGGCAGAGGCTGTGGCTCAGCCATGGAGCACTTGCCTGGCTTGTGTGAGGCACTGGGTTTGATTGATTCTCAGCACCATATATAAATAAATTAAATAAAGGTCTATCAATAACTAAAAAAAAAATAAAATAAAAAGAATTTTATCTAAGGAAGCACAAATAACTAGAACCATTAGCTCTAACTTGAGCTGGGTAGAAAAACAAAAACAACTCACAGAAGTCAGCCATATGAAAGTCATCCAAGCAAAATACCCACATTTCACAAGTACTAACTAATAAAGCTATACTCACCCAGAGCTAAAGGAGGGTAACACCCATGGGGAACAGGACTGGTCTTCAGAATCTGGGAGAGCATCTATAGTTAGAAAAAGCATATATAATATAAAAGCATAATTTTGCATTGAGAAAATAAACAAAACAACCCACATGATTATCAAACTACAGAAACAAAATTCAGTAAAATTCTTGGCTGTTAGGACATATGAATTGAAAAAGATTTGAGAATCAGGATTGACTGCTAACAGTTATGAGGTTTCTTTTGGGATGATAGACATGTTCTGGAATCAGTAATGATGGTTGTACAACATTTTGAAGATACTAAAAACAACCATGAAATAGTTTGAAAGGTGAACTTTATGCTCATGATGTTTATCTCAATTTAAAAAAATTTAAAAACTCATTTCTGATTGATTATTGGCAGTAATCCTCTTCAACAGTTCTGTCCCCTGGGTGAGCACTATATATATGATTATTCTGTTCCTCCCTCCCCCCCCCAAATTGTCGATGGACCTTTATTTTGTTTATTAATTTACTTATATGTGGTGTTGAGAATCGAACCCAGTGCCTCACACATGCTAGGCAAACGTTTTGCCACTGAGCCACAACCCTAGCCCGCCCCCTCTCCCTCTCCCTCTCCCTCTCCCTCTCCCTCTCCCTCTCCCTCTCCCTCTCCCTCTCCCTCTCCCTCTCCCTCTCCCTCTCCCTCTCCCTCTCCCTCTCCCTCTCCCTCTCCCTCTCCCTCTCCCTCTCCCTCTCCCTCTCCCTCTCCCTCTCCCTCTCCCTCTCCCTCTCCCTCTCCCTCTCCCTCTCCCTCTCCCTCTCCCTCTCCCTCTCCCTCTCCCTCTCCCTCTCCCTCTCCCTCTCCCTCTCTCTCTCTCTCTCTCTCTCTTTTTTGCTTATTATAGATTGAGTTGAGCCTCCTCCTTCTTTCTTCTACAAATTAATTACCTGAAGGTAAGTGCAGTATGGCTTGTGGGGTGGGTAAGACATGGAGTAAGGGGGTGGGGGAGATGGGAGGGAAAATGGTGTTGACAGATTTCTAAACGTCATAAAACCACCCAAATACAGAGGGCTAGAAGAATCATCTGACTAGAATGGCCTGAGATTGGGTTTTGATGTCTGTGGTTTGGGGAAAATCTCAGAATCCATGGCTATAAAGAGACCTGATCTTCAGGCTGGGGCTGTAGCTCAGTGGTAAAGCACTTGCCTAACATGGGTGAGGCACTGGGTTCAATCCTCAGAACCACATAAAAAAATAAAGTTATAAAATTTTTTTAAAAATCTGATCTTAATTTCCATTAAATAATAAAACATTTTAATAACATATATAACAGACTATAGTTAGCTTTACAAAGTTTAGATTGTTTCTAGGTTCAATAACATTACCAAGGGCTCTGGTTTCCCATCTTTCCGTAGTTATAAAACAGCCACCACAGTTCCAGGGGTCATTATTTTTAAATTTTTTTTATGTGGATGTACCTGTCTTATAGCCCTTCTTGAGAGTACAGAAATCTTTCTAGAAACTTTCAGCAGACTTCCTCTCATGTTCTCATTGGCCAGAATTATATCAGATGCCCACATCTAAATCAACCACTGGGCAGGAATCATGAGACACCATATTTGGCCTTTAATCAAGAGTCATCCATAGAGCTAGAGAAGGAATTGGCCTTGTTAGAAGACAAATGGGGAACAAAATTAAAGTTTTGTTAGCAAAGGCTGGAGGAGTGATGCTGAGTAGTTAATGTCTTTGATAAAAAACCCTAATCTGAGCTTGGTGGTATACAACTGGCTATATGGAATTGTGAGTAATATTCCTCAGAGGGTGAGAATGGCCTTGTTTCCTGAAAAAATAACTGTCTTACTGAGACTTTATTTAAAAATGTAGAGCTCTTGGGGCTGGGGCTGGGGCTGGGGCTCAGCAGTAGAGCGCTCGCCTGGCACATGCAAGGCACTAGGTTCGATCCTCAGCACCTCAAAAAAATAAATAAAATAAAGATATTATGTCCAATTGCAACTAAAAAATATTTTTAATTGATTTTATCCTTTTTAAAAAGACATGACAGCAGTGGAATGCATTACAATTCTTATTACACATATAGAGCATAATTATGTCCAACTACAACTAAAAAAAATATTTAAAAAAAAAATGTAGAGCTCTTGCCAGGCACGATGCTGCAAGCCTGGAATCCCAGTGGCTCAGGAGGCTGAGACAGGAGGATCATGAGTTCAAAACCAGCCTCAGCAACTTAGCAAAGCACTAAGCAATTCAGTGAGACCTTGTCTCTAAAAATAGGGCTGGGGATGTGGCTCAGTGGTTGAGAGCCCCTGAGTTCAATTCCCGGTACAAAAAAAAAAAAAAAGTTGTAGAGCTCTTTTGACAAATCCCTCCTATGTAGAATTATGTACTTCTCTGTGACCTCCCTTGCTTAGGTGGACCTTACTATGCAATCCCCCAAAAGATTGTTATGTTAGGATGCAGCTTACCCATATAGACTGACCTAAATTTCTCAGGTTGAGAATTGAGATAGTCACTAATATTTGTCACATAACTGCCATTGCCCCAGTTCCCTTACTATCTCTATATACCCAGCACCCACAGCCTCATTAAACCCTTAAGTAATTTTCCACTGGTGAATAAGAGCTAAGATTTCATTCTCACATTTTGCTAGTGGTCACTTAGCACACTTCTACTTTTGATTGAGTAATGGCCGCTTTGCCTTTATTTCTTGCTTGTTTGCTCACTGAGTTGTTTGTTGAGATTTTAGGGGCCTAGAATTGGCATTTGTCTCATTTTACACATTGCAGTTGTGTCTATTCTGTTTTTGGAGAACATTGTATTTTTTTAAGTTTTAAATTCTTATTCTTTTTAGTTATACGTCACAGTAGAATATTTTTTGACATACATACATACATGGAGTATAACTTCCCATTCTTGTGGTTGTACCTAAAATGGAATTACATTGCTCATGTGTTCATATAGGCACATAGGAAAGTAATGTCCATTCAATTCTACTATCTTTCTTGCTTTTTTTAAAAAAATATTTTATTAGTTGTTGGTGGACCTTTATTTATTTTTATGTGGTGCTGAGAATCAAACCCAGTACCTCACATATGCTAGGCAAGCACTCTATCACTGAGCCACAACCCCAGCCCTCATTCTACTATCTTTCTACTCTCATCCCCATGCTTCCCTTCATTCCCCTCATCTAATCCAAAGTACTTCCAACAGCCTGCCCCCGCCTGTTGTGTGTTAGCATCCACATATCAGAGAAAACATTTGGCCTTTGGTTTTGGGGGGATTGGCTTATTTCACTTAGCATGATAATATCCAGTTCAATCCATTCACCAGCAAATGCCATAATCTCATTTCTCTTTATGGCTGAGTAGTATTTCGTTGTGTATCTATACCACATTTTCTTTAGCCGTTCATCTGTTGAAGGGCACCTAGGATGGTTCCATAGTTTAGCTATTGTAAATTAAGCTGCTATAAACATTGATGTGGCCGCGTCAGTATGATACGTTGATCTTAAGGCCTTTGGTATATGCTGAGGAGTGGGAAACCTGGGTCAAATAGTAGTTCCACTCCAAGTTTTCTGAGGAATCTCCATACTGCTTTCCAGGGTGGTTGCACCAATTTGCAGTCCTACCAGCAATGTATGAGTGTACCTTTTCCCCACATCCTCACCAACATTATTGTTACTTGTATTTTTGATAATTGCCATTCTGACTGAAGTGAGATAAAATCCTATTTCTCTAATTGCTAGCAATGTTGAACATTTCTTCATATATTTGTTGACCAATCATTTCTTCTTCTGTGAAGTGTCTATTCAGTTCCTTTGCCCATTTACTGATTGGGTTATTTGTTATTATTATGTTTTGTTGTTTTTTTCTTGCAATGCTGGGGGTCAAACCCAGGTCTTCACACATGTCAAACAAACTCTCTAACCCTAAACTATATCTTCAACCCCAAAGAATGTTTTAAAATTAGGAAGTTAACTTGTTTAATCAACTCTATAGCACATTTACATAATTTGTGATTCAATAATTATTTTTATAGCTCCCATTTTTTAAATATTTATTATTTTTTAGTTTTCGGTGGACACAACATCTTTGTTTGTATGTGGTGCTGAGGATTGAACCTGGGCCGCAGGCATGCCAGGCGAGCGCACTACCGCTTGAGCCACATCCCCAGCCTTATAGCTCTCAATTTTTAGACATATATCTTATTAGCAAACCTCCTGCACAGCCTTGTTCTTCCCTCCTGCATTGTTGAGTCAGGAAAAAAAGATGACAGTCTGGAAGGAAACATGACTATGAAGTTGGAATGACCTAGGTCAACTGTATCTTGTCATCTCCTAGGAGGAACTCACCTGCCACAGAGGGATAATTAAATCCTCCTCAGAGTCATTAGCAGGAAAAGTCTCTGACATTTGGTAGACATTGTTATTAATATTTTCATACCTTAGTTTTCTTGCTGAAAACATAGGAGAATATCCAAAAGCCTAATAAAAATTAAAAATAATCATTAAGTTTACTGATGTGGAGTTCCTGAAAGCATGATCAATTTTAGGCCTATTTACTATTATTTATTTTAAATGAATAGATCATATAAATAACTAGTTCAGCTGAACTTTACACTAAATGTCAATATTATAGATCACCATGACTTAAAGATATTTTGAAATGATTTTGTAGAAAATTCCTTTAAGTTTTAAAAAAATTTTTTGTAGTTGTAGATGAATAGCATGACTTTATTTTATTTGTTCATTCATATGTGGTGTTAAGGATCAAACCCAGTGCCTCACAAATGCTAAGCAAGCGCTCTGCCACTGAACTACAACCCCTGCCTCCCTTAAATTTTAATAGAAACTCAATTTTAAATTATTTGCTGATTTTAAAAGTTCTTAAAATTTTAATGGTTATATTTGGAAAAATTAAAAATACAGCTATGATTATTAACTTTTATCTTTGTTGTACCCTTCTTTCATTTGTCAGAAAAGTGGGATCTGATATTTTCAGCAATTTTCAGCTAATCTCTTAACTTCTATGCTAGCTAATTATATATGATTTAGGAAGATCATATCAAATTCACAGTACATTCCAGACAGTTCTGAATTCTGTAGTGTTCTACCTTTGCCATGACAAAAATAGACAAACTAATGATAGTAGCAGGTTATGAAATTTACTCTTATCACTGATTCAATAAATGTGAGGGGCATTTGTTGTCTGCTTAACACCACTTTTTTTTTTTCCTTTTTGAAAGTAACATCTGGGGGCTGAGGTTGTGGCTCAGCGGTAGAGCACTCACCTAGCATATGCAAGGCCCTGGGTTTGATCCTCAGCACCACATAAATAAATAAATAAATAAATGTACTAACAGCCTACAACTAAAAAAGAAAGAAAGAAAGTGACATCGGGGGTGGCGGTATAGTTCAGGGGTACAGCGATTGCCTAGCATGCATAAGGTCCCAGGTTCAATCTACTGTACAAAATAAATAAATAATAAATAAGTTGCATAAATAAGAAAAGTCTTTTGAGGGGCTGCTTCTTTCCATACCAGCCCTACTAATCAGAATATACCACCTCCCGTGCTTGTACCAGAGGTGAGCATACGAGCCCACCTGACTGATCCTAGCAGCATTCTCCTGACCCTAACAAGGTGCCCAGGAGTAGGCACACATGTATTCCATGCTAGGTTGATCAAATTCTTCCTTAGGTTTTTTTTCCAAGAAAAACTAGTAGAGAAAGTGTTCCTTGCTCCCAGGGCCACAGAACTACAGACAGCTCCAGGGGTGTGGTGACCATGTTTTTAGCTTCAGAAAAAGATTGAGGTAATAAAAGTAATGCCCTTAGAAAAGGAAAGAGAGACCTGGTTTCTAGTTTTGTGGGGTCCTCAGAGCTACCCTGATTCTTGGATGTCTTCTTTTGAATTTTTGATTGACTCCTTCCCCACAAACCACCCCCTCTTTTGTTTTTTCTCCCCCTCAGTTAAGTTTTTTTCATTGCAGTAAAAATAACCCTGACTGATGCCATAGGACATTAGTATTCTTGAGTTGGTACTTGGCCATCAGTGCTTTCCAAATTTATAAGGAAGGCCATGGAAAGGAGTCATTTTCATTCTTATGAGGTATGAATATTAGCATCTTATTGGATATTATGTGGCTTTATAGAAATGAATGTCATTTGTCATTAGATTAAAGGGATTTATTTAATAGCCTTCTTTGACCTTTAGTTATTTACAAATGAAATGATTTTATTTGGCTGTGGCTGTGGCTCCAAACCTGGACTTTAAGCATTTTGATTTAGAGTCATTGTTATGAGGCCTCTTTTGACCCAGCTCACCCCTTTGCTTTTGTTTTATCTTCACAGTGTCCTAACAGCAAGGTCAGCCTACAATCACCAGTTCTGGCCTGACAACCAGTAGCTAGACCATGTTACTTTCCACTGTGTTTTGGTGGATGTTTTGCTTCTACTCATGGAGCTTGTATCACTTGATTTCTTTTCAGCGGTTGCTAGGATACACCATCTGCATCCATTCATCCTTTAGAATTACAGCCAACTTGAGCTCTTCCTGATTTCTCAGAATTGCAAAAGCAGAGGCAATGTCAGATTTTGTAAAGGGTCACTAGGAATGTAGCTGGGGACGAGGGGAGGGCAACCATGAGCTCTGTAATTCAAATGTCAGTTGGGATCTTCCTGTTCCTTTAAATTTAGATAAAATTGATTCAAGCTGTCCTCTCTCCTTCACATTTGAAGCAAGTTCAATATCTATCCAAAGATTCAGGAACAGATAGAGCAGTTCTTTTAGATTAATCTTTGACTCCATACTTGCATTGTGTGTGTGTGTGTGTGTGTGTGTGTGTGTGTGTTGCTGAGGACTGAACTCAGGGCCTTGAAAATGGCAGACAAGTACTCTACCACTGAGCATATCCCTTGCTTCCATATTCCCGTTTCTGCCAAATCAACTCACTCAACAGAATGTTACTATAGTCCCATGTATGTTTCCCATTTCTACCCTACATCAACCCACATGTAGAGTTCAGCCCCTTCTCATCATTTCTATCAAAAATTACTCACAGCTGGGTGTGGTGGTGCATACCCATCCCAGTGGCTCAGGAAGCTGAGGCAGGAGGATCACAAGTTCAAGGCCAGCCTGAGCAACTTAATGAAGACCTGTCTCAAAAAATAAAAAGACTAGGGATGTAGCTCAAGAATGAAAAAGAAAAAGAAATTACATATATGTATGTATGTATGTGTGTGTGTGTGTGTATACCTCACAATAGATATTTGTGTGCCAAGCACACTTTAAACTGAAAATTGTGCGTGACAAAAGATCTTACATTTCAAAAAGATTGTCAATCTCAACATTAATATCAGATATACTGATTCTTTTTTGTGTGCACAGGGCTGGGGATCAAACCCAAGGTCTTCCACATGCTAGGCAAGCGCTCTGCCGCTGAGCTACATACCCCAGCCCCTTTTATTTTTTATTTTGAGGCAGGGTCTTCCAAGGTTGCTAAGGCTAGTCTCAGGCTTGCTTTGTCAAGTTTGCCTCAGGAGACTAACTGGGATTCGAGGCTTGCCTCACTGCACCTAGTTAGTCTAGACTTTTGAGATACTGCTCCTGGAAGCAAGAAAACTCCATCTGCATACCTGGAAACTCCAGAATGCCTCATGCAGGTGGGGCTGGCTCTGCTAACCTGGAATGAGGCTACCTGGGGAACAGGAACTCACTTAGGTGTTCTAAGTGGAAGGAAGAGAGCAGCGGCTGGTACTGGATTCCCTAGAGTTTCCTCTCCTGCTCTAATTGGCACTGTGCTTTTTGATCCACTCACTCATTCCCCGTGCTCACATGCATTCATTCCCCACCTGAGTCCACAAAGGACTCGAGACTGCTTATGGGAACACCAAGAATTTTAAAGTTAAATAAAAGTACAATTAAAACGTCAAACAGACCAGTGTGATTCTACATCATGTATAACCAGAAGACTGAGAAATTATACTCCATTTATGTACGATGTGTCAAAACGTATGCTACTGTTATACATAACTAATTAGAACAAATTTTTAAAAACTAACATATGGGGGGGGGGCTTTAAACAGGTTATCCCTATTCTATTTTTTAATTACAAAAGTAATAAATGTACACAGTAGGAAATTTAGAAAATATAAACAAGATTTTAAGAGTATTCATGATTTCACCACCCAGAGAAAAATTGTTGACACCTTTAAATATATTTTTTCATTTTTTCTGTATAAGAATTTAAATATTGAATATTTTATAAAAGTGTGATTCTAACCTCCATGTCATTTTCTAACCTGCTTTTTCTACTTAATAAAAATATACTGTGAACCTCATGCAAAGTTAATATATTTTCATTTAAAGCAGCATTTTAAATGAATAAAATTCCATTGTAGGGATATATCATAATTTATTTAAGCAATCACCTCATTACTAGAAAAGATGTTGAAATCTATTGTTATATTTTGACCTAATAGTTGGAAAATTCAATTTCAGATAAATATGTCACTCTTTCAGACTCTTAGACCCCTGGCATGGATTAGGACCAATCATTCAGAAAGGGGGGGGGGGAAATCCATAGAACAATAGTCTTGCTATCAAATCTGTCTTACTCTTCTCTTCTAAGCCCCAAAAGAATGACTGTTATTATTCTCTGTCTTCTATTTTATATAACTTGCTAGAGTTTTAGCTGGGCTGTTCCAACATTATTAATTATACCTCTTCCTTAACTCGGGAAATTCTCTAGTGAATGAACAATGATCCATCTTCCTGTGGCTTACTTGAACCAAAATGACATGCAGAATGTTAACATAGTGCTGGGTTTCAGGAGGAAGCCACCCTTGTGAATAAATAAACCCAGAACTCAACAGAACATTAACTCACTCTTTGAGGTGTATCCACAAGTCCTTCCAAGCATGCTAGGTAAAGTGTATGTCAGGATCCATCTTCAGTGATTATTCATGGGAGTTGGTTCTCACTGCTTCTCATTTCCTGTGGTGGAACAGCTGTTGGCCAGCTGAGCGTGGCCACAGGCACACCATGGGAGCCTTCTACTCCAGTCACTTTTTTTTTTTTTTTTAGCAAAAGTCACTTTCATGAGACTTTCACTATTTGTTTTTACTTTTGATTTAATTTAGAATGTCCATGTGGGGGGGGGGGGAGCGGTACAGGGGGATTGAACCCAAGGCCTTGTCATTATGAGGCAAGCATTGTACCAACTGAGCTATGTCCCCAGGCCCTAATTTAGAATGTGTATTACATACACTTAACATTTCCCTGTACAGCTGGCACTAGGAGATCATTGCTGGCAGTCCAGCCTCTATTCTTATGCCTTCTGCATAGTAATGTCCATTTACTTTGGAATACCTTCACTCCCACCCTTCTTACAGATTTTATGTGACAGACACCATGGCCATCTCCTGGTCAGAACTTAATGTTCTTCCTCCTTGACACAGTGATAGGCTCAAAGGTAGATTCAAGACTTAAGCTAATCCAATAGAGGTCCTTTGATAAGAATTTTGGGACACAGATGCCTTACTTTTCTGTTTGATATTGATGAGGAAGTATGCCCTCCACTTCAGGAGCTACTGACAGGCATCTTTAACAATAAGGAGAGCCAGCCTTAGGATGAAGAGAGTACAGATGAGAAGATACTACAATCTTTATTTTGCTGGATCAAACCCTTACTAAAGACCATTCTCCATTTGTCCTTTTAAAGTAAGTAATCCAAGAAATGTTTTCTTCCAAGTCAGTTTGGGAAAGGTTTACTAACACAGCTGAAAGATAGCTCACCTAAATGATCCTACTTGTGAAGAAACTGTAGCAGACTCCCAGTTCTTCTTTTGATGATTTTCTTCTTGTTTATAGATTCCTTTTCCCCTGTAATGCAAAAATTTCTGCCTGTTAAACCCATTTGGTTGCTTCTCATCCCTCCCTTCCTGTACCTTTCTTCTTTTCTACAGGTCCCAAGCATTTAGCCTTTTTTTCTTTTCAAAGTCACCATCTCTCTTTTCATTCTTGGGAGAACTGTTTCCAGAAATGACAAGTAAATAGGACTCCATCCCCCAGCTTCCTTTTCCTCTCCTTTCCTGGAAGGCAAGCGCGAAGGACCGGACTTCTGCAGTTTGTTGCTAACCACTGTGAGGAACAACAACCAAAGGACAAACATGGGCTGGGGCTGGGGCTCAGTGGTACAGCACTCATCTAGCAGGTGTGAGGCACTGGGTTCAATCCTCAGCACCGAGGAGAGAGAGAGAGAGAGAGAGAGAGAATGAGAGAGAGAGAGAAAGATGTTGTATCCATCTACAACTAAAAAACTATTTTTTTAAAAAAATGGGGTTTGCTTGGGTTGAGAGATGGCTTACTGTTATTGTCTTTGGGCTGTAGGACCTAGGTCCTGGGTGGTTCCAACCTTTGATGTTGGATTATTGGCCTAAACTGCTAAAAGCCCAGGAAAATTCAAGCTGGCCCCTTGGCTAGGTCTGGGAGCCTTCTGAATTACAACCTAAATGTGCTTCCATTTTTGTGGCAAGTACATATCCCTAGGTCTCCTTAAAGAAGGAAAGTACTTCCTATCCAGTCTCCAAAAATCATTTCCGTGGGCTTCAAGTCACTCCGCACCGCCCTGTAGATACATACCTCATCTTCCTTCTCAGGATGCTCTCTGACTCCAGTCTCTGGAAATAAACATTTACTGCATACTCCTCAGCACTGTCCCTTCTTTATGTAAGAGTGCCTCGGTTTCCTTTGTAGAGCCGCCTCTTTCCCCTCAGTCATGTGGCTTAGGTGGAAATGATCTTCCTTTCATAGGTGGGCTCTGACGAACTTCAACCCACAAGCTGACCATAGCCGTGGGTTCAGGATAGGCACGTGGCCCCGTTGAGGACGAAGAGACACGAGGAAATACTTGCTCACATCTGTCTGGATTTCAGTATGGCTAGTGTCACCTCCTGCAACTTCCTGGATGCTGTCTTGGCTTTAGCCCCCTTCACTTCTTGTCCAAATTTTTGTTCTGTGCAGTGTGCTTTTAGTGATTTCTCAAGACAGGTATCAATACAGCTTTCATTCTACCTAAAGTTTGGATCCTTTACCTCTTGATCTAAATCAGGGATAGAAACAGTTTTTATCTTATAGGCCAACTCCAATCAATAGGGAGTAGATCTTTGGAGACCTGTGCTAAGAAAGATTCTGAGCTTTCCTGTCTTGGCAAGAATGTATGCAGTGATCACTTTGTAATGTCTGCCATGAGCAGAGGCTAGAGAGTGAGTGGGTGCCTTATGTTTTTAGAGTTAGTCAAGGTCCGTGCCTCATTCCTCTGCCAGTCACATAGTCTGCTTGCAGCTCCTGGCTGAATGTCTTTTCTGCTTCATGACTTCTATGGGTGCACCCAATAAGTTTCTCCCCTTTCTAAGGAGCACATTGGGTTCACAGTCCTGTTGCAGATCTGAAATGACTGATATAATGACTGATGTACCCTAGATAAAGGACTTGCTCAGTGCCCTTCCTGGCTTACACTGTTTGTTCCTCCCATCTCCTCAAGTTTCTGGTGACTCAACAGGAACCAGTGAAGCTCCCCCTGTCATCCTCCAGCTACAATGGTCATTAAGGATCATGAATTTACAATCTAAAAATAGGTTAAATAGGAACAGACACAGTTTTCATCAAAAGAATAGGTGAGCTGTTGATTACACACCAATTCTTATCCATGACTAACAAATTTCACCCTTTTTATAGACATGACTGAGCCTGGCTTTATTCGTGATCCTTTCCTTAAATCCAAAGCAAAGCCTGTGTAACAAACTAAGAATTCTGATTCCTGAGTGAAATCAATGTATATTGTTTGAATGCCACCAATGTTTTAGAGTACGCTCCCTGATTTTAATGGGAGAGATTTACTTTCTGTGATCATAAACCATTTGTTGGATGGGTGCTATGGTTTCCAAACTTCTTATTTTGGAAACTTATTCCCTAAATCCATATGTTGATGGTACTTTGAAGTGATAGCTTGAGAGGTCATTAGGATTAGATCAGGTCACCAGAGTGGGGCCCCATCATGGGACTGGTAGTTTTACAAGGCGGAGAAGGGGCTCTCGGCTTCCTGATTGCCACATCCTGAGCTGCTGTCCTCTGCCAAGGTTTTGCGCTGCCCACCTCAGGCGCAAGGCAATGGCTGCCTATGGACTAAGACCTCTGACACCTGCCTGACCTTAAACAAACATCCAGAAACATCAGAAGGCAAGAAGGAGACCTAAAAGAAACAAATGAACACCAAGCAACCCTTCCATTTTCCAGACCAGATTCCTAAGGAGAAAAACAGTTCCTACCAAATCCACCCTCATTGACTCCAACTTGTCAATTTTCTCATCACCATGAGAGAGGCAGATTAATGCCTCACGATTTCATGCTAAGACTTCTAGGTCCTCTAATACACCTGACTCTAAGTTGCCTGGATAGCATCTCTCAGATGAATCTTTCTTTTTTAGAGCTTTTTTTGTAACTTTAATTTATTTGTTGATTATTATTATTATAATTTTTTTTTAGTTGTAGATGGACACAATACCTTTACTTATTTGTTTATTTTTTTATGTGGTGCTGGGGATTGAACCCAGTCCCTCACACATGCTAGGAAAGCACTCTACCACTGAGCCCCAGCCCTAGCCCTTATTATTGTTTTTTTATGGAGTGCTGAGGATCAAACCCAGTGCCCCACATGTGCTAGGCAAGTGCTCTACCACTGAGCCACAGCCACAGCCACAGCCCTCAGAAGAATCTTTCTAAAATAGCACTTCAATCATGTGATTTCCTGGCTTAGCAACTACTGGTGGCCCCCATATTACCTGTAGAATAAAATCTAAGTTCCTTTGTCCTTGCAATTAAAATCATCCATAATCTGACCTCCAATCAAGCATATTTTCTATTAGTTTCAAAAAAAGAAGAAGAGGAGGAGAAGAAGGAAGAGGTGGAGGAAGAGAAGGAGGAGGAGGAGGAGGAGGAGGGACATGAGCTAACACACACTTGCTCACCCTCCACCTTGTGATGCTTACTATAGGGAGGTCTTCACTGGATGCCAAGCAGATGCCAGTACCATGCTTTTGGACTGCCCCTCTCCAGACCTTGGACCAAATAAACTGCTATTCTTTATCAATTAGCCAGTCTCAGGTATTTTATCATAGCAACAGAAAATAGAAGACGACAGTGGGTATCCAATGAAGTATGTAATCAGTGCCCACATTTCGTTATGTCCCAGCTGAAATCCTGTTCCAGGTTCTTACCTGTGGTTGGAATTGTGATACGGGATCAGTGCACTATTTGCAGGGGGATTTGTAGTTGTGAGCCCCTCCCCTCAGCTTAGAAGTGAAAGGGGCCCATACTCTTCTATGAAGACTGGAGATCCCTTCCAAGATCACCTCCTTATCTCAAGATCTGAAATGTAATCACATTAGAAGAATGCCTTTGACCACACAATACCAGAGGTATTAGGGCCTCAGACACGGTGTTTCCAGGGGACCATCATTCAGGCTACCATAGACCTGTATCCACAGGGAAACTTATGCTGCAGAAAAGGATCTCTCAGAAGAAACCAGCTGAGTGTTATTATATTTCCTGGTCCCACACTGTAACTGTGGAAACCCGATAAAACCGTATGAAGTCCACACAGTGAACCAGGAAAGCCTGAGAACCTAAGTCAGGGTTCTCCATGTCTTTGTCACCCAAGAACCACTTCCCCCTCTTGATACTATGGCTTCATCTCTCAGCCCTGCTACTTACTAGCTGTGTGAGCCAGGAAGTTCCTTAAACTCTGGGTCTTGGTCTTCTTAACTAAAATGTAAGTGGTAACTAAATCTCCAGCGTATGGATGTTGTGGAAGTTGACTGAGTCAATGCACATTAAGCACTATAAACACCACGTGGCCACAGTTTACATATAAGCTGTCGTTATTATCACCCCGGTTTTCCCCTGCAGAAACCAATCTTCCCTCCCTTTAGGCTGTGCATTTCAGTTAGAGCTGACTCCACCCAGCCTCTGTTTGCAGTGTGACATCCCTCCCAAGTCTCCCTGTGTCGGATTTTTCTGGCTCTGTCTCTCCAGAAATAGAAATTCTTGGCTTAGGATGGCAAGCAGGTCTAGCATAACAATCAACCCACTCCTGATTAACTGCCCCTATTTAGAAAGTAAAAACTTTTAATTTTATAACCTTAAGTGATCCATATTACAAAAGAAAATAATCCCATAATGTATAAATTCAAATTGGGTAAGGGGGTGCATGTCTGTAATCCCAGCAACTCAGGAGCCTGAGGCATGAGAATCACTGGTTCAAAAGCAGTCTGGGCAATTTAGCAGGACCTTGCTCAAAAATAAAAATAGAAAAGGGCTGTGGATGTAGTTCAGTGGTAAAACATTCCTGGGCACAGAACACACACATACACACACATAAATTCAAATATATATATATAAATTCAATATTATTTTGCAAAAGCCTTTCTGTTCTTCCCTGACAGTGAAAGAGGCAAGGTATTTCCCATCCCACTTCCTCTGCCCTGCTAAATCCTATTTCTTTACTCTACAGCTTCCAGAATGCTGTTAAATCTCCAGTCAGGTGTCTCTCCTCTCTCTCTCTCTCTCTCTCTCTCTCTCTCTCTCTCTCTCTCTCTCTCTCTCTCTCTCTCTGTCCATAAGGATTTATTCCCTTCTTATACCTGTTTTATTCTTTTTCAGTCATGCTGTTGAGATTTCAGGAGAGAGAAGGGATGAAAGCCTGTGTTCAACCCACTTAAACCATCAAGTCTTCCGGGAAGCAAAGAAGCTTTGTTGGGAGACGGACAGGCAGCATCGCCCCGGGTCGCCTATCTTTTCCAAGTCCCTGAACCATAGCAACTTAGGTAGAAATTAAATCCGTGAATCTTAATAACTATTTTTGAAGAAATGTGAGCACTCAGAAACCTAATACGCTTCAGGGCAAAATATCTTCGTTCCAAAAGAAATAATAAATTCCATCCTAGGAACAAATCCCTGTGCTTTGCTCCATGAGAGCAGCCACGGCTCTGCGGCCTGCAGTTGCACAAGTGTAACCAATCTGCTGTGGCTCCTGTGTGCCCTTAGACCTGCATCCCTGCTGCAGGGATCCGTCCTTGGGGCCCCCAAACAGATACCAACTCTTTGTTGGGATTGATGGCATGTTCTGGGGGGGCTGCTGGGTTTGTGTGTGTGTGTATGTGTGTGTGTGTAATTTTTTTTTTTTAAACCACTGTCTTTCTTTGCTCTCTTTGGTGTGGGAGGCTGAGGAGTCACAGCTAAACAGTCATCTGCTCTGGCCCAGTTATCTCCCTTGTTATCAGCTGCCACCATGACTACCGAACAAAAACAGGGAGAAATGAGGATGTAATTCAGCCATCTGAAAATAGCTTTCAGGAAGTGCCAGTTGCTGACTTGTTTACCTTGAAACCATCCATCTTGACATCACGGGGGTCAGGACGAGCTGCCCTTTCAGATAATTTTCTATAAATTTCCCCAGATATAGCCCCTGAGCACCTCTTACTTCACTTTTCCACATCCCAACAACTCACGTAATAAAGGACGACGCCGGGAAAGGTCCAGGTCCTGTGGAAACTAAAGCATGGATCGGGGGAAAGTGGGCTTCTTCTGTAGGACAGAACACAAAATGATGAATGTAAAATTGAGTGTGAAACTGAATGTTCACTTGAATGAAAAAATAAATTAGAGCAAATTATAAAATTTAAGAAGCTGACAAATACTACACAAATCCAGAAAAACAGTATCTTAATCATTGGATCACTTGACACATCTCTTAATACTTCTCTCTGCTTGGCAGCTGCATACCTCTTCACATGTCTTCATCTGAGACTATTTTGTAACGTTGTCTAGAGAAAGATAATCCAGTCTTTCCTGTAGCATGGGTGAATATTTTTTAATTGATAAATTAGAAAAGGTTTTTTAGCCTCATGCCTGGCTATCAAATCATGTAAATTTTTAAAATTGTTGTCAAATTTAGGAAACTTTACATCAAGTTTCTTTCATATATAAGCTATAAGATTTCATGTGCATCTCTAGTATCCCCGCCCCCCCCCCCCACACACATACACAGGGACTAATCTTTTCTTTCTTTCTTTCTTTTTTAAAAAATATTCTTTAGTTGTAGATGGACACAATACCTTTGTTTTATTCATTTACTTTTATGTGGTGCTGAGGATTGAACCCAGGGCCTCACACGTGCTAGGCAAGTGTTCTGCCACTGAGCTACAACCCCAGCCCTTTTCTTTCTTTTCTCTTTTTTTTTTGAATGCTGGGCATGGAACTTCCAGTAAGCACTCTACCACTGAGCTATATCCCTGCTACTAACCTTAAATACTCTTTGAATTCATGACCTTCAGTTTATCACTGGTAACCTCATTGTTCTGATTGATTATGATGTCAGTATTTCAAGTAAGATGAAGAAGAAATACACTTCCAAACAATATGAAAGCCCATTCTTTACTTCGATTGGAGAATCTTGTCTTCCTCTTAATGAATTACTGCTTTGGATATAATTTGGAAAAAAAACAAATCTTTTTTTTCTTTGCCTTAGATTTGCTTCTCAATGTCAGAATAATTTATGTAGTTTATTTGTTTTTGTTTTTGCTTTTTGCTTGATCATGACCCTTCTTCTCTTTCTACCCTCAGCTCTATACCATACCAAGGGGACCTCTCAATGCATGGATTTGGATACCCTTAGTCATGCACAACATTCAGCAAACAGCCATGCTCTGGCCACATTTGGATCTGGGGGCAGTCACCCCTATAGCATGGTCTACTCTTAGAAGACAACTCAGGGGAGGGATCCATGGAAATCCAAGAGCAGGCTTAGGGTCATATGAGCAGGGAATTCTGAGATCCTAGGTGCTCAAAGTATGGGTAAGAACTGGGAGTAGGGGGTGTACATTCTGGGTGGGCACATGCCCCCCTGTGAACTTCTCATCCTGAATGGAAGGGTTCAGCAGGAGGAAAGCCAGGGTGCAGCCTGTGTAAGTGTGGGAACAGGGCAGGATCCTGTTGCCCAGGTCCCAGGATGGTGTTGACACCCAGTGCAATCTCCTGCAGTCTGCTCTCCAAAATGAAGCTAGCCTGGGCCACTCTGATGCTACCTGAAGTGCGGGGATGTATGGTGCAAATTTTACTAGGACCTGAGGTTGGGTTGAAAACATTGCTAGGGCCCTCCCAGGACCTTGGAGGGGTTTTAAAGGCTAAGCATGTGTGGCTTGAGAGTCTGGCTCTCAAGGAAGTAGTATTCATCTGGCAATCTGTCATCTCAAATGAGCACTAGTTGGACGTCAGATTTAAATTTTTGTCCAAATTCAGAAACCAAGTGTTAAGGAAATCCCTGTACTGATCCCAAGCCTGTATTTTCAGGACCATTCTCCTCTCTTTGCCTTCACTCTGTTCTGTTTTGCAGGAAGCCAGTGCCCACCTGCCTAAGAATGTGGGGACAAGGGAGAAGCCTCTCTGCCTCAGGCCTCTTCTCCATGGCTAGCTCTCGTGGACAGACCTCTGTGCTTATGGTTCCAGCTTTCTTGCTTGGGTGATTCTGGTCCTGGGTTCCAATAACCACTACCTTCTCCTTTGTCCTTGCAGCAAGGGGTGTGGATAGCAGGCTGTACTCTCCTCTGAGTTACTCCATGATGCATAGAATAGTAGTTTTTAGACTATGCCTCACCTGGAGTTCCTCCACTTTGTAAAGCGGTGGTTGGCTGTAAGCTACTGCTTTCCGTGTACAGTGTGAAGGCGGAATGACTACACCTTGCTTCTACGAGTAAACAACCACCATCTTCCCAGCACAACCATAGGTACAGGTCTATAAATAACTTATTTGGGTCAATTTATCAAACTAAATCAGGAGTAACTGGATATGTGGACATCCCAAATCATATCAGAAACACCAGACACAGGAGCTTATCAACCTCTCCAGCTACAACCCCTCATCTAAGACTCATAAAAGGAGAAGCCCCCACAAGACTAGACACAGTAGCACCCTGACCCCATCACCTGGTCACTTGCACAAGCCTTGCCCAGGAAAATCAGCAACAAACTTCTAGTTCTATAGCTCTTGGCTTCAGCACAGTGTGACTTTCCTGCCCGTGACAACATCACATGGCTCACCCCAAGATGACACTTCCAGCTGACACCTAAAACTTCTGTCTGTCTGGACCCTCGGTCTTGACAACTCTGTGGAACTTGCTCATTGCAATTCTTATCTGACTATCCATAGTGGCTCTTTGGCTCTTTCCATTCATATCTGCTCTCGGTCTGTGGTCTTGGCACAACATCCTATAACCCTGTGGCCACCTTAACTCTTTCTTAATCTTTCTGTGATCAGTATATATCATAGTGTGAAGTATGATGTGTGACTTGAGTATTATTATAGATATAAAAAATTAAGATTGGAATGTAATAAAAGAATTGATGAATACCTGGCTTCTAGAATCGGGTGGCCCACATGCATTTGGTGAATCGCAACTACTGATGGTGGTGTAGCTTGTGAAAAGATAAATGTGTGGGTCTAAGTTAATGTCATAGCTTGCTCACAACAGGGGGAAATGTCTTTCTACCCTCCGCTCACTCAAGGTACTCACACACTCAAGGAGCATTTGGCAAAGTTTTCAGACAATTTTGGTTGTTAAAACTGAAGCAGGAGGGGGCTGAGGTTGTGGCTCAGGGGTGGAGTGCTTGCCACGCAGGTGTGAGGCTCTGGGTTTGATCCTCAGCACCACATAAAAATAAATAAACAAAATAAAGATATTGTGTCCATTTACAACTGAAAAAAAAAAAGAGTTAAAAAAAAAACTGGAGCAGGAGGATGATGTTGGCGTCTAGTAGACAAAGGCCAGGGACCAAGCCTAAATTATATGCTATGATACAAAGGACAATCCTCTGCAGCAAAGAATTATCCCACCCAAACTGCCAAGAATACCCTGCGAGAACCCCTGCTGTAGCCTGAAGGCAGCGGTGGTACCTTCGGCTGTTAATTTCAGGTTGGCCTCGTTGCTGCTGTGGGTACTTAGATCTTTAATTATGTGCAACCCATTCCCTGAATTAAATTCTCTCTGTTTAAATGCTTAGAATTCTGCTTACCCTGATCTGAACCTTACACAATGTACACATGTATGAAAACATAGTACCCCATAAATATGTTCAATTTTTATATATCAGTTAAAAATAAAAGTAAACACTTGGGCTGGGGATGTGGCTCAAGCGCTTGCCTGGCATGTGCGGGGCGCTGGGTTCGATCCTCAGCACCACATAAAATAAAGATGTTGTGTACACTGAAAAAGAAATATTAAAAAATTCTCTCTAAAAATAAATAAAATAAAAAAATAAAAGTAAACACTTAAAGTGGCTTTTGTTCTCCTGGTTAGACTAATTAATGCCTCCAAAAGTGTCAGCATATTTTTTTTATTCTATCATCCTATCAAAATCAGCCAAGGATAATTAGTATACACATACACACACACACACACACACACACACACACACACACACACACCGTGTGGATTTTGGAAATTTTCACCATGGCCACTCCCCATCCCACTGATTTCAGCCCAGAACACTACAGTATTCATCAAGAACTTTTAAATTAACAGGCCATTATTTTATAATGAGTCTCCTCAGGGTTATAAAATGTGCAGAAGAAAACGTATAACATTCTTTTATTAAATAAAAATAGAGCATTCAATATAATCCAATCCCCACCCTTTAGGTGCATTACTATTATAAAGTGCATTTGGCTAATTTAATATCACTATAAATATAAAATGCAGATTAAAGCTGATTAAAGTAGATCTTTGGGGATTCTTCTTAATTCCTTATAGGCTAAATTGTATACAGAGATATCTGGGGTTTCCTAGACTTTTTTATTCTTCCATGTAGAAAAAAACTGAGTAAAAATTTTAGAGTGACAAAAGGAAAAATCAAAGAAAATATATTTTATCTTCTTCCAGTTGGGAGGGTTTATTAGCTTTCTAAGTCTGGCACAAATAAAATGGCCTAAAACAACAGAAATATCTTGTTTTCTTTCTGAAGGCCCAAATCAAGATGTTGGCGGGCCATATTCCCTCTGTGGCTGCTAGGGAAGGAACCACTCTGCGCCTCTCTCCAGCTTCGGGTAGCCTCAGGCCACTCAGTGGCTCACAGATAGATGCACCACTCTGCTCCTCCATCTTCGCACAGTGTTCTCCCTGTGTCTTTACCTCTCTTCCCTCTGCTTAGCCTACTGACCTCATTTTAACTTGATGTCCTCTGTCAAGAATCTATTTCCAAATAAGGTACCATTCTGAGGTACTGGGAGTTAGGACTTAACATTAGGGCAGGGCATAGTTAGACTCATAACAGAGGGTATTAAAATATTAGACCCTTTGAGGTGATTTGTGATGGAAACTTGTGTTTAATTCTAATTCAAAAGATAGATTTCAACTTTGCTTTTTCTTTAAGAATAGTATGTTAGCTTTTCATTACTATAACAAAATACCTGAGATAATCAACATATAGAAAGAAAAGCTTTTTTGGCTCATAGTTTTGGTGGCTCCAATTCATGATTGGGTAAAAGCATTGCTCTTTGGCTTATAGAGAGGCAGCACATCATGGTGGGGGTATGTGGTGAAGCAAAACTGCTAACTTTAGGGCCAGGAAGCAAAAAAGAGCAAGAGGAAGGGGCCAATTTCCTACTTACAGTTCCCTTTGGGAGAATGCTCCAGTGACTTAAAGACCTCCCATGAGGTCCCACCTCTCTAAGTTCCACCACCTCCCAACAGTGCCCCCTGGGACCACGCCTTTACAACAGTGACCTTTGGGGGATGTTCAAGATCCAAACTATAGCAAATAGTTAGAACTTCTGTTGGAAAAAACAGTCTTTATTCAACAAACACCTATTCAGCATCTACTATGAATTAGGTACTACACTGGGCACTAAAGATGAACTTGACTCCGGCTCACAGGCTTGGAGTCTTCTGGGTGAGACAAGTGTGAGAACAATGAGAACACAACCTGAGAAGCCCTGTACTGTGATCAAGGAGAAGGTCTACACAATCCCGAGAGCCAGGCACAGTGGCGTAGGCCTCTGATACCAGCTACTTGGAAGGCTGAGGCAGGAGGGTTGTAAGTTGGAGGTCAGCCTCAGCAACTTAGAGAGACTCCTTTTCAAAATAAAATAAGAAGGGCTGTGGATATAACTCAGTGGGGAAACACTCCTGGATTCAATCCTCACCATCCAAAAAAAAAAAAAAAAAACCATCCTAGAGAATGGTACCAACAGCACTGTCTGGAGGTAGAACCGGGAAGCTTTTGGGTATGGAATGACAGCTCAGATGGATCGGGGTAGGAAAAAGGCAGAGCATGTCTAAGACACAGGGTGTGCAGTCCTGGAGCGGGGGAGGCAGGAGGAACCTGGTCACTGCTTACATGAGAGGCTGCAGGATGAGAGCAGAGGGAGCCAGGTTGTCTGCTAAAGAAGCAGATCAAGATGCCCTGCTGGGGAGAGGGTGACAGCCCCTGAGTTCCTCAATCCAGGGAGTAACACAGCCAGATTTGTCTTAAAAAGACCAGAGAGCACCCCTGGGGAGGGTGGATTTCTCCCTCCTAAATTCGAAGGTCATCCCGTGTCCTCATTCTGCTAATCTCTCATCTGCTTTCATCAGAGTCCACTGCTTCCTCCTTCTGAAACATTGCCCTCTCTTGATCTCTATCACTCCAACTGTCCTTGTTTCCTTCCCAGTTCATGGCTTCTCTTCTTTTGCTGACTTTTTCTATGCGTCTCAAGGTTCATGCCGGACAGCCTCACACTGGAAACTGCCCCCTCTCATTCTGCTCCTCAGATCCAGTGCCTGGCTGCAAGTTTGTACCCCAGCTCTGGCCTCTTCCTTGGGACCCAACTTGCCCACCTCACTGCTACTCTCCCTGTAGGAACCTTGGACTCAGTTTCTGAAATTTGTTTCTTCTCAGGGATTGTTACCTCAGTAAATGAGCCCATTTTCACCCCAGAATCAAGATTCACCTGTAATCCCACCCTTCCCTTCCGTCTCACATAAAAACCCACCTGTATCCTACAACCAGAACAGATCTTCAATCCATCTACTCCTCCCCATCTCCACTGCCCCCACCTGAGGTTGGACCCCGATTGTCTATTACCTGGACAATTCCAATGGTCTCCCCCCACACACTCTTATCTAATCTACTCTCCACCCAACAGCTTTAATTATCGTATTAGAGCTTTAACCAGATATGTCATTCAGTGTGAGACCCAAACTTCCTTTGTCTTGGAGGGCTTCCTATGATCTGATTCCTACCTCTTCCATCTCACCTTTCTAACCACACGCTTTCCATCTGTTCTTTGAACACAACCATTCTCTTCCTGCCTCAGGGCCTTTGCACTTGCCTTTTCCTCTCCCCATACTCTTTGCACAGCGATCTGGTCCTCATCCTTTAGGCCTCAGTTTACTCCCTCCAAGGGAGGCCTTCCTGATCTAGCCTATCTAAAGGAGGCCTCCACATTTATTATTCTGTATTTTGTCACCTTGTTTATTTCTATCAGAGCACTTCTTTTTGCTTATTTATTTATTTATGTATAGCTGTTTCGTTGTAGGGACAGACAAGGCAAGGCACCGAAGATAATAGGAAACAGTTTTATTTGGCTGCAAGCCAGGTCCAGAGGGCACAGCTTTTGCTGTAATCAATTAATCCCCTGAACCCCAAGTTCAGGTAGTTTCAGAGTTTTATACCCAGCATGTAAGTGGAGGGGCTCAGAAGTTCACAATCTGCAGAAGTTCACATAAAAGCAGCTTTTTCTTTCACTGTTCTGGGCAAGTTAACCCTCTAAGGACAACACCTGAGAAGGGGAGAGCTTCTTCTCCCCTTTCTTCCTCCCCCTGCCAGCTGTTACCATGGAGCCCATTTGTAACTTATCTTAAAAATGTAGACATCTCTGTGAAGGCCAGCTCAAGGCCAGAGGCCCTGTTTGCACATTTCTACAAAGTACTATACTGGATACGTTTGTGAAAAACTTGAAGGGGGTGTCCAGCACCTGGAGTGCTGGTATCTTCTCGGCCAGTGGCCAAATAAACAGGGTGACATGAAAATAGGAAGTTTATCTACATTGAACTCTTTCTCAGAGACTCTTTTGCTGACAGTCCTAAAATCAGCCATGGTGAAGCGGGCTTTTCTGTGGAGAAAGGGGGTGCCCACTTCAGTTTCTTCCTCTTGTCTCCAAACACCCCTCACCCCTCCCTACGCACAAGTTAGGAGCCTGTTAACAATGTTTGCTATACAACATGTTTCTTCCACCGTCCATCAGGTACCTCCAAGACTCCTCTCTCTGTATTTCTTCGTTTACATTATATAGTTTGATCCACCAACAGCTGAACAAGGGTGGAATTATTATCCCACACCATCAGTGAGGAAGCTGTTTTAGAGAGGGCCAGATGACTTGCCCAGGGCCATGCAGATAAGAACAGTGAGGGAGGAGAGGAGTGATGGAGAAAGCTTCCTGTGTGGGCAGCTTGAGCCTCTGTCTCTCTGGTGTTCAAGATCTGTCTCTTTCTACCACGCTATAAGTCTCAACCCCTGGCACTTGGAGGAACAGGAAGGACACAGAAAAAAACATAACTTACGATACTTTTACTTGACTCCTCATGAAACATGAATCCTCTGACACTTTTTTGGACAAACACTCGTTGCCCTGTCATGCTTTCATTTGAGAAATTACCCTTTCCTGTACCCCAGGAACCCTGTTTAACCAATGGTGCCAGGGACACTCACTCTACCTCCTCCCTCTCCCTACCTTAAAAGTGCACGTGTGACCTGGGCCAGCTATCAGAAGATGTCTGCCCTAGATATCCAAGTTGAGCCCCAGCAAGAGCCATGTGACCTGAACCAGGCTGGTCTGCATCCTCCCTGGAACTTTCTTGGACCTCTCAGGACAAATATTCCTCTGGAACTATCATTCATTAGAGCCACAGTAATCAGGAGCTGAAAGCAGGCATCCTAGTCACATGGAGAGAACTTGCTAGAAAAGGAAACGAGAGAGAACACCAGAGCTAAGGGACGGGTGGAAAGGGAGACAGGAACAGAAGCCCAGCAACATAGTTTCAACACTTGACCTAGCCATTCATTTATTTTTTTTGGTTAACAGCTGTCACCTCGCTCAGCTGGCTCCACAAGGGTCAGAATTATATCTCGCCTTTGCTCATCACTGGCTCCCCAGGGCCCAAGGAGAGCCTGTCATGTTCTAGGTACTCAAATGTCTGTGAGGAGACTGTTGTTTCTAAACCAGCAGTGTCTGGCTCACGGCATAATGATAATATTCACGAGAAATCATTTCTAGCTCTTGTTTTTGGAAAGAGCTGCCAGGGACTTGATTAAAATTGGAAGAAACTTAGTTAATCTTAGAATCTTATTCAATTTTGTGATATGAGTCCATTATTTTAAAAACCCATGTTACAATGGGAATGGGTTGAAACTAGGCAGGGTTAATACATTCTAGCTGTTCTTTTAAAATGTTGTGATGTCTAAGGCGCCATAATTTAATTTCACTATAATATGTCTTTGAGCACTTGTCAGATTATAACCTGATTCATCACTGACTTAGGGGCTAAAAATAGAGGATGATACAAAAGGTTAACATCACTTAGCAAGGAGCATTTTCTCAAAGGGACAGACATAAATCAGAGGGAGCACATCACACACTCCTTATCCAGAGCCACAGGCTGGGGACACTTGGTACTTAGCAATTGTTTGAGAATGAAATGACTCTTAAACTGAAATTTTCATCATTCGGGAGAGTCACTTTGAGAGCATTTCAGAAGATATGACGACTGCGAATCAACCCCCAGCCAGCCCTACTAATCAGTTCCTGTGGACCTCAAATGGCCCCTGATTGCTAGCTGCATTACCTCATCTGGTTTCCAAGGAAGCAGTCGAAACGGTGGACCGGACCATGGGGAAGGAAGAAAATTAGAGATTTCTCTTGAATATTTCTGGAAAAATCGTTGATTCTGCATTGTGTTCCAGCCTCCCTCTCGGTGAAATAAACATGGTCTGTGTTTCCCACCTGCAGTGTGCCAAGTCCCTAGCAAATATCAGAGGAGGAATAGTAGTATAACAAAGATATATCTCCTTACAGCACTGGCTCAGAAGAAAAAGGTACTGACTTTTGGGTCTCAAATTCAGGGAGCAGAATGAATGAATGAATGAGCAATTTCTGCTTACTTGAGGACAGGCAGAGCACAGGACTGGAATTGTGTGGTTGGGAGGAAGAAATGGAACATGCAGAAGGTGCAACAACATACCAGCCTGGTATTCAGCATTCCCCACAGTTGTAATCATTCTGGGATGTTATAACTGAGCATCATAGACTGGGCAGCTAATAAACAGCAGACATTGATTTCTCAAAGCTGGAAGCTGCAAGATTGAGATTAGGGGCCAACATGGTCAGGACCTGGTGAGGATCTGCTTCCAGGTTGCAGACTGACTGCTGACTCTTCACATCCTCCAGAAAGTGAGCCAGCTAGTTCTATGGCCTCTTCTCATAAGGACAATAATTCCATTTATGAGATCTCTACCTCCAAAAACCACTACGCTGGGGGTTAGGATTTCAACATGACTTTGAGGGTGGCGCACACCGACATTCAATCTGTAAAACTTATTTACTGAATAGATATTACCATGGTATAGGGTGTTACCTTAATAAATTGATATTAGTTCATTTTGTAGATGAGAGTTAACTAACTCAGGGAAGTTAAGGAATTTCTAAGCCTGTGAGTAAAGGAGACAGGATTCATCTCCAAGACCAGCCCCAAAGTCCCAATGTTGTTCCTCTTGTCATTACACCCCATGTGCGTTTATGAGACATAAAGGTCAGAGGGATGTTTGCTTGGCACCGTGTAACAATGACTCCAGGCCTGTTGTAAGGGCAGGTTTGAGGATCTGCTCTGCACGCTCACTGCTGCGTGTTGGTGAGATGGCTCAATCTGATCTGACAGTAAATTTTGGAAAAAATCCAGATCTCATCTTTTGTGCCCTCTGAGCTTTCTTGTCCACCTCCCTCTTGCTATCTCAGGGCCTCCTCTCCTGGGTCAACCCTGGTAAACTCTATTATTTTATCTATCTCTGTGGTTTTCTGATTCTAAGGGCTGGGGATGTAGCTTAATGGTGGAGCATTTGCTTAGCATACATGAGGTTCTGGGTTTAATCCCCAATACTATGGAAAAAGGGGAAAATGCTTAAAGCTCTAGAATTTATTTATTCTAGGTATAAATAAGAAAATCATAATATTTGCCCTTTGTTTTATTTCACTTAGCATAATGTTTTTGAGGTTTGTTCATGTTGTAGCATGTGTCAGAATTTCCTTCCTATTTAAGGTAGACTAATATTTCATCTGATGGATTTACTACATTTTTTTTGTCTACTCATCTGTTGATGGCCACTTCTTCAGCCCTCCCTTCTCCTGTCTAGGACACTGCAGTATAGAACTAGAGGCTATTGTAAATAATGCTGCTATACATATTGGTGCACAGTATTTGTTTGTGTCCCTGTTTTCAATTTTGGGAATATATAGCTATATACCTAGCAGTGGAATTGCTGGGTATGCGGTAATTCTGTGTTTAACTTTTTGAGGAGCCACCAAACTGTTTTCCATAGCAGCTCTACCGTTTAACATTCCCATCAACCATGCGCAAGGGTTCCCAACCTGTTTATTTGCTTCTTTTGACTTTTAATAGGATGAGAACCACTTCCTGCTGCACAGAAATCACTGTACTAGGAACTAGACATTGGCTGGTAAAATAGTCATGGCTCCCACCTCATGGTGCTTTTTATTTAGTGAAAAAGACAAAAAAAGAAAACAAAACTTGCATCATTGCAAATTGTGGGAAGTTGTCTAAAGAAATGAGCAGGAACAGTGATATGAATAATTACAGCAGTGGGGAATTTCACTGTTTGCTGTTTCAGGAAGCAGTATGGCCTAGGAAGTGAAGAGGTGGACTTTGAGCATGATAGGATTCATCCTAGCTCTTTCATTTCTGGTTTGATCTTGGAAAAGTTACTTAATCTCTCTGTGTTTCAGTTTCCTAATTATAAAATGGAGATGATGATAATAGCACTTACTCAAAGGGCTGTTGTGAAGATTACATGACAAAATACATGGAAGGTATTTAGAACGCTGCCTGAAACACAGGTAAGTGCTCAAAAATCTAACAATTTCAAGTCTACTCTTTGTAAGCTACTCACAGTTCACACGTGGAAAGCTCACCAGTCAGTTATAGTGTGATCCATGAACACCACACAGTGGCTTCTGGATGACTTGGGGGAGGGCTTGTTCTGGGGATTAAACCCAGGACCCTGCACATACTGAGCACATGCTCTCCCTCTCAGCTACACCGCGGGCATTCCTCTGGATGCTGTTGACCGTGGAAACCTATCCCTAAGATCCAGAACTCAAAGGGCCTCTGGTTTCCCATCAACCTTCTGCCCAGCCCTCCCTTCTCCTGTCCAGGACACTGCAGGGTAGAACTAGAGGCTTTGACATTTGGCTCTTCTCACTCTGCTGCTTTTCTGTTGGTTGGTAATCTTAGACAAAGAGCCTAAGCTTCAGTCTCCCCTCTGTAGGGCATCTTAGAAATTTTTGTGATGATGTATCTAAAGCACCCAGTTAGGGGTCTGGACATGATAACTGATCAATAAATCATGACTTTCTCTAGAAATAAATTTTTTAAAAAATTGGTGTGTTTGCAATGTCCTGTTAAATTGATATTCATCTATTTTAGAAAGAATTCAATTGGAGAGTTGAAGAGTTAATAATTGATTAAATATGATGTCCCTAATTTTATTTTTTAAAATATTTCTTAGTTGTAGTTGGACACAAGACCTTTATTTTTTCATTTATTTTTTATGTGGTGCTGAGGATCGATCCCACTGCCTCGCATGTGCTAGGCAAGCGCTCTACCTCTGAGCCCCAGCCCCAGCCCCAGCCCCTGATGCTCATATTTTCAAAAAAGTTTAGTCTTAGCCCTTGGTCAGGAATGTCAACTTGTTGTAATGTGAATTTCTCAATAAACTCAGGTACAACATAAGGCTGTCGTTAGAATCCCCAAATGCAAACTTTTACCATCTGGTTTACTACCTGTTTTTATTTTTTATTTTAGGAAGATTCTGCCAGGTATAGAACACACACACACACACAAAAATTGATTCTCTACCAGTGGGAATTCCAGGGATCCTTGTGAGCCAGAAGTCAACAAACTATGGTCTGCAGGCCCAACATAGCCTTGATCTTGTTTGTGTAAATATTGACTTATTGGAATGTAGTCCCTCCCACTCATTTGGGTACTTATGGTAGACTTTGTGCTACAAAGTGGAAGAGTTGAATAGTTTTAACAGAGATTGAGTTGCCCAGATAGCCAAACAGTCTCTATTATTTGTCCTTTTCAGATAGAGTTTGACAACACCTGGCGCAGGCCAAAGGGGGTGGGGAAGCTCCTTTGGCAGCAACTTTTACATTCTATGAGTAGCCTTTCACACGAGTGTGCTGTCTCCCACTGTTTATTGGAAGGGTAACTATTCTGAGATGCTTGGATGTATCTCTGGGAAAAGATCTGAACACCTTTTATAAGCGGGTTTAGATCAATACTGCCGTATGAGGCCAGACTAAATTCTTCTAACGAGACTAGTCATTTGGCTCTTTAAGGGAGAATGAAACCAGCTTCCTCCTGAACTGTGCAATGTGAGTGGTCCAGGTTGGCGGGTGGCTCTGCTCCAAGCCCTTTCTATCTAGTAGCTCTGTCCTAGAGCCTGTGGTCATTTGCTTGGGCCAGGCTGAGAAACCACATCTAATTTCCAATGGTTGGAAAGGAAGGACCATGATATTTACCAGTGCAGAAACGACATGTATCACTTCCATTCACATTCACAGGCTAGAGTTTTGTCATAGATCCTCTCCTAACTACAAAGAGCCTTTGAAGAGGAGGAAACACATGTTGTCTCCATTATAGTAGCTAAGGCAGAAGTCTCCATGAGTGTTGAGGGTCCCTGGTCACTCCTTGGCCTAAGTTAGAGCCTTAGCTATGCCAGAGTGGCCTCGTGCCAGAGCACGCCAGAACCAGGCTCGATGTCCTGCCCCGATGTCCTGACATCTCGGCTGATTCCTCCCTCTTACTTCTGCTCTGTCCCCAACTGTAGCTCACTTTTCTCATTCTAAATCTTCATTTTCTCTTTTTACATGTATAGATCATTAATTCCTAGGAGGACACCTGACTCTTGTAGCCCTAATTATGGTAACAAAATCGAGGTTGTTACCATGACTGAAGTAATGAGATATGAAGATAAAGAAACTGAAGCATAGAGCTATGAAGCAGCTTATCCAAGGTGACAGAAAATGTTAACAGGACTAGACATGTTATGTGTCCTTTGCTGGGTACACATTTTACTCCAGAATTAGGCCAGGAGGGTTCTGAGAAAATGCTGCCCTAACCAATCTAGCAGCCTTGATTTGTTAAGGAATTTTGTATATTATTATTACTATGATTCTAATTTTTATGTATTTGTTTTTTACAGTCCTGGGGATCATGCTCAGGGCTTCATGCACTATCATTGAGCTACATTCCCAACCCAGGAATTCTTGTTTTCACATTTGAAGAAATATTCTTCCCTAGTTGTTCTTTACCTTTTAATTTTATCTACGCAGTGTGGTTTTTCTTTTTCCCTGATGGTTTGAAATATATATATATATATATATATATGTGTGTGTGTGTGTGTGTGTGTGTGTGTGTGTGTGTGTGTGTGTATGTATGTATTACCACAGTCTGGCTGGGCAAAATAACCGAGAGGTGACAAGCAATTTGAAGGTTGAAGCGGGAACTACTTTATTGTGAGTGAACTCAGCGGGAACTGAGTGAGAACTCAAACCAAGGTAGCAGGAGCCGCTTTATTGCGGGACAGCAGAGGTATATATACCCAACTGATTACACACAGCTTGACTCAATTAACATCATCTAGATACAGCAGTCAGCCAATAAGGAATCCTCATCATCTTTTTTTTTTTTTAAGAGAGAGTGAGAGAGGGAGAGAATTTTAATATTTATTAAAATTAAAATATGTGGTGCTGAGAATCGAACCTGGGCCGCACGCATGCCAGGCGAGCGCGCTACCGCTTGAGCCACATCCCCAGCCCTCCTCATCATCTTAATGGCTCGATGGCGTTGCTTCACAAACCACTCCTCCTGGCAAACTGCCAGGCACCATCTTGACTTGATTTGCACCCCCAACAATGTATATTATATATACATTATATATATTATATTATACATTATATATATTATATATAATATATATATATATATATATATATATATATATATATATATACACACATATTTTAGTTGTTGATGGACCTTTATTTTATTTATTTGTATGTGGTGCCTCACACATGCTAGGCTAGCGCTCTACCACTGAGCCACAACCCCAGCCCCGAAATTTTATATTTTTATAAAGTAAAACTTGATGGTTTTTTCTGTTATGATTCCCTCCCTCCTACTTCCACCTTTAAAAATCATCCTCCTTTGAGAATGGTAAGGTTTTGATTTGATTTCTTTTCTTCCAATCCTTTAATTTTCTTTATATCATCAACTCATATATCTCAAATTGTTTTGGTCCGTAGCCATGGGCAGAGGGCATGAAGATTCCCATTGTATTTATATTTGACTCTGCCAGAACAAGTATTTATTTCAAAAGGTTTAAATGGAGAAAGCTAATACCAGCAACTGTCTGTGAAAACCTCTTCCATACTTGTGGTGAAAGTCCTAGGTACCAGGCTAGCAAGGCTGTAGGTAGTACGGTGGTGTTCACAAGGCAGGTGCACCCCTTTCACACCTGTGCTGTGTGCCCTGGATGCTATTGGTGCACTGCCCAGGGGCCTTTTATTTGGCAGGTGCACCCATCCTTCAGGTGCTGTGAATTTGGGCTGCTAAACACTCACAGCCTCCTCCTCCAGAGAACTTCCCTCAGTCAAAGAGAAGCCACCTTTTCCCCAAGTGTATCCAGAGCCTTCCATTGAGGCCAGCTGCCTTGCTCACAGGAGAGACCAATTCTGAGATGAGCAGCCCATGGGACTGTGGGATCGAGGCATTGGGCTGGAGCTCACATGCAGCTGGACACCCCACCCTGCTGAGCCCCCCCTCCAGCCCTCACCTTCTCTCCTGAGTTCCCTCAACAGGTCATGTGCTGTCCGTCCCTGACTTGGGCTTTGCTTCCAGGGAATCTGATCCAAAACGGTGAGTACCTCCACTTCCCACACTGGACATTCTAACACATGTACAAGCATTGTTTATAAACATTGTAGCTCTCATAAACTCAAGATTACAGGCTGTATTTCAGAGAGTTTAAACAAAAGTGTAATAGACTTTGAACTATTTTGGAGAGTCTTTTTACCTTTAAATGTTTAAACTATAGCCAAAAGCATTATAAGAGATAATGAAAATATATTTAAACTCGAGCTCTTTGATCCACCTGAATAATATTCATTGTTTTTTAGAGGTTCTAGGGTTGCAAACATTCTCTAATCCCCCTTTCTCATCTTACTGAGAAGAGAAATACAACCCCACATTTGTGAATTTTCCATGTTCCTTGGTCGGAGAGGTCTTTCTTTCTCAAGCCTCACCATTATTAGATGAATCTAAAATGTCACAGAGTCTCTTTTAGTCAAAGGTGAACTGAAATATTTCCACAGTGATATCAGTGTATTTATTATATTCTCCAGATCCTCCCCAGCGCCAGCTGTGGGAAAACATGTCCCTTCTCCTGTCATTCCTATTTTCCAGGGGCATGCTACGTGGATACCACCACTTCAGTTTCTTTCCCAAGCCTGACTCTCAGGGTTGTGGTTGTTCTCCACCCACGTCTGAAGCAGCAGATGTGGAGACTTGCTTAAAGCAGGCAGGTCAGCTTTCACGCTCAGAATCCCGAGTGCCAGAGCCTCCCAGCCCCATGCAGCTGGGTCTCCTGTAACCCTTTCCTGTGTCTCTCTCAACTGTGTCGCGCTCCAATGGCGTATTACAGTGAACACAGAATGCACTCTGTTTTGAAAAGGATCTCTAACACTGCTGGGCCTTGCTTTGGGTTCCTCTGTCTGTTCAAACAGAAAGCTGGAAGATGGTTCAACAGTCCTTCATTTGCTTTCTTGATTTAGATTGTTTCTCTTTTCCTCAGGGCAGGAGGGTTTGTTGAAGGAGAGGGAGGAGGGGGGAAGCAAGGATGCTGATGAGGCTGCCTTCTGAACTCACCCTATTTTTTTTGGATGGGGAGTACCAGGGATTGAATTCAGGGGCACTGGACCACTGAGCCACATCCCCAGCCCTATTTTGTATTTTATTTAGAGACAGGGTCTCACTGAGTTGCTTAGTGCCTCATTTTGCTGAGGCTGGCTTTGAACTCGAGATCCCCCAGCCTCAGCCTTCTGAGCCTCTGGGATTATGGGCATGCGCCCCTGAGCCCAGCTGGTGCAGGGTTTGAAGTGGGCGGAGTAGACCTCCTTTATGTGGGCTGAGAAGCACTGAGCATTCCACCAGCTCCCCTGGGTACCACTCATCTGTCTAGAACCCCATCCTGCATCCAGAGCCATGGAGCTGGATGGAGCTTCCTAAACTTCTGGGGTTATAGGCTTGCACCTGGCACCCGGCTCACCCCTATTTTCTGAGTGCTGGGCATTTCTCCCAGTCTAGGTTTCTTCTCTCTGCTGCTTATCCTCCATTCAAAGAGAAGTATCCATAAAAAGCATCTCATTGTGTTTTGGAGGTAGCTAGATGTAGCTTTGATTCTGCCCCTCCTGATCGCCTGGCCATGGTAAAGTTGCTTCTGTGTATCTTTTGAATGATCCATCGTGTCAGTTGTCTCTGTTTCAGGTGGATTGGTGTCCCATAGCCTTTTTCCAAAGCCATTTCCTCTTAAATGAAGAGGTTAACCTCAATTTGCAGTGCTCCTGGGCTCTCCTGATTACTTGGCCACTCTGGTTTATAAAGCCAACATCAATATTTTAGGAATGAAAATGGAGCATCTTGTTGCCTTACCTAAACCACAAGTCACAGTCAAAGGCACCTGACTCAGTGCTGACCTCACACCTATATTGTTCAGATCAAAGGAGGTAGGAGGTACTATATTTACTATTTTTTTTATTCTAATTTGTTATATATGACAGCAGAATGCAATTCAAGTCATAGCACACATACAGAGCACAAGTTTTCATGTCTCTGGTTGACCCAGCTATCCCACCCTTGGTCTATACCCAAAGGACTTTAAAACAACATACTATAGGGACACAGCCCCATCAATATTTATAGCAGCACAATTCACAATAGCTAAATTGTGGAACCATCCTATATGTACTATTATCATTGGTGTCTTCATGTGATGGGTGTGTAAACTGAGGTACAGGACAGTAGAATAACTTGCCCAAGATCACACAGCTGTTGACTGACATAGCTAGGGATAGAATCCAGGCATCACTCACAAAAGACCAAAAATGATGGTAAACAGTTGAAATAAAACATGGGACTATGTTATTATTTTTCTTATATTTAATGTTAGCTTATTTAGGCTGTTAGGTACCTAGGTAATTTTCTTTGAATGAAGAACATAATATATTTTGCTGAAATTTTTTATAATATTTTCCCCAAATGCCATGATAGCAGAATACATAATCTTTTATACTCAAATTTCCCAACATATCCAAACAAGAGTCATTTTTGCAAAATTACTTGAGCTTCATAGGTTTTCCCAGAGGCTTCTCCCAAGCTGTACTATTCAAATCATTTTCTTTTGAAGTGTCTAGGTAATTGGTTTAGTTGTATTTACACTGTAGACACACACTATTAGCAAGAGGCCGCTCTGACAAAATGAGACCTACATTAAGGTCTGGCATTAAGAAGTGCAATGTGTGTTGGTGGGGACTAACTCAATAATATTTATTAGTGATATTTCCATCTTAAGGTGACTTTTGTTTCCCTATGCAACCTGGCAAGAGCAGGGACTAAAAGGCTGAGCTGATGAGGACCCTCTGGCCTGTATGTGAGGGGGGATATGACTGTGTGGACATGAGTGCACTACAGGAGACTGTGACATCCTTCTTGCTAGCAGACTCTTCCTTGCTGGCTTTTGGGAAACAAATTGCCTCGCCACAAGTAGCTGCCCTGTAGAGTGGCCCGAGTGGCAAGAACTGAGGGTAATTTCCAGTTGACAGCCAGTAAGAAACTAGGCCCTCAGTCCAACAGCCCACAAGGAGCTGAATTCTCCAACCATCCTGTGAGTCAATAAGTGGGTCCTTTCCCTGACAAATAGTGAGGTGACACTGCAACCCTGGCCTAGCTATGACTGCGGCCCTCAGATGAGACCCTGGAGTAAAAGACCCAGAAAGCCGTGCCATAACTTCTGGCTCACAGAACTGTGAGAGAATAAATGTGTGTTGTTACAAGCTGCTGAGTTTATAATAATTTGTTTTCAGAAGTAGGTAACAAGTGTAATTATTATATGGTAGGGTCATTTATTCCAACAGTTTTTGAGAGAACCCTGTGTGCAGCATGTGACCTTAGCTCGGGGTATGCTATAGTCTAAAAGAGAGAAGAAATCCTTAAACATTCAATGTAATTCCTGAAAAATACCAATGACCAAGGAAGTAACTATAGGCTAGGTTCAAAGACCCACTGTGATCACTGTAAATGATCCCACTACGAGTTAGTTCACTATCATCTGTTTTCTAGAACCTTCCATTTACCTTCCAGACAGCCACAGATGGCATTTGAGGGCTCCAGGGATTAGCATTTAGTTAGGAGATTATAATAACACTCCCAAAAGTTCTATCAGACCCCTTTCCTGGGGCCCACATACCCTGGTAAATGGTTCCAAGAGCCTTTGTTGAAGGAGAAGAGCAAGGCATCAGCCAGCACTCCTGGTGTGTGGCAGGGTTGTTCCCCAGAGCAGCTGGTCTCCCTATTAGTCAAGGGGCTCTGAGTTGGGAAGGTGATTTGGGTCTGGGACTCTGGTGAGTACTGAACTCTCCATCAGTTTAAGTCTTCTCTTCCCCAGACTTAGATTTCGTTGGTGTTATAGGAAAGTAAATCAGACTTTAGCAACCATGTATTTCATCTGAGGGCCCTCAGATATGTTAGGCTTCTTTAAATATCCCTAACAGTTAAATTCTTCAGATAATTTTTCAGAAATCAGGATGCATTTGCCTCTCAAAATTAAAGCTGAAATTTGCTCCTCTAGGAAGCATTTTTTTTTTTTTTCCATCAAAGCACCTCTATCACCCGTGGTCACTATCCAAGCATGCTAAGTCTCCTCTCGCCAATGTGTGGTTTTCTGGCAGTGGGTGAGTAGACCAGATCTTATAAATCCACTCTAGGGTTTTCCACCTTCTGAAGACATCAGTCTCCTCTCGACATTACATCAAGGAATGTCTGATATCTGAACTTCTCCAGCTCGGGCCACCACAGAGACTCAGCTTTAGACAACCCCACAAGAAGTTGAAACTTCTTTCAGTTGTTTGATCTAGTACATGGAACCCAGAATTTCTGGTGAGGGAACCTGTAAGATGAATTTGGCTCAGTCCAAAATCATGCTCTCTTCTTCCTAACACTTTTGGAATACTTTCTTTTTTTATATATATATTTATTTTTTAGTTCTCGGCGGACACAACATCTTTGTATGTGGTGCTGAGGATCGAACCCGGGCCGCACGCATGCCAGGCGAGCGCGCTACCGCTTGAGCCACATCCCCAGCCCTGGAATACTTTCTTATTATCTCACTATTCTTTTAGTGTGTAATCTCTTCCAAGATTTGATTTATATTTCAGAGCATACTAGAATTTGACTCCAGTTGTGGGTCTTGAGTCAGTGGGTATGAGGCATCCCCCTGCAAGGTGATCAAGCTGGGAACTCCTCCCAGGAGCAAGACAGGACCAGCCTCATCAGAATGGGAAGCAGGGCTGCCTCTGTTGGCCTGGGAGGCTCTGTGAGCTCTGAGGTTTTTTGATTCTTGTAGCTTTCTGATACCTAGAAAATATCTTCATTCCAGTATTCAGGGAAGAATCACTTTTTTCCTAATCAGTGGCCTGAAAGAACTGGCGAGACTCTCTTTTGTAATTCATCAATCTTCAGGATTCATCTGTCTCTAATTTTCAGCTTCATTAGCCCTGTGCCTGCATGAGATAACAGTATTTTAGGGAGGTCACAGCACTTCCTCATTCACTGACCAGTCTTTGAAGTGAGAATTGAAATCCCTAAGCCCATCATTTTTTTCTTTATACTTTTACAATTTTTCCATGCAGTTAGAGGGACTGCTCCCCTCCTAGCCTATGATACTGTGTCCACCAGAGCTTCACACTTCATTCTGTGTGAATGTGGGGGATAATTTTGTGTTTTGCCCCTGGGTGCCATAGCATGATTCATGCTATGATCAAAATGCAATTTTATGTGTGTCTCCCACCAACTCTTTAAACTCCATCAGGGGTTGAAGAGAAGATGACCTTCCTCTAGCCCTGAATGAAACTCCCCACAGCTTCTGGGCTTCTCTCTGCCTCACTTACTTTTACCTTTACTTGCAAATTCTTCTTTTCTTTCCTCCCTGGGGTGAAGGTAGGGTAGAGATGAGAGTGGAAGGGGTAAGTGAGTGACTACTTGATCTGGTAGCTGCATGCTGTCAGGGCCTTGCACATTTTAAAAACCAGTGACCCCAGGCCCGTAGCATGGCTGATTCTTTCTCTCTTGGTCCTTGCATGGGAATTTTTGAGGTTCCCTGCAGACCCCCTTTCCTGCAGTTCCTTTGACTAAGGGGATATATCTCTGTTCTAGGTGGTCTCGTTCAGCTCTTTCCTCGGTCTCTGGGTATCCAACTGTACACCCTCAGCTTTGTTCTGCTGAGATCCTTTTAGAGGACCTTTGGACAGGACCCAAGAATTTCTCCTGTGCAACCCACGTATGATCATGGGAGGTCTCCGTTGCCTCTTGCCTCAAACTCAAGAGTGCCCGCTGATCCCAGTGCGATAGCCCTGCTGGCTCCCTCTGCAGAGTGCTCAGCCAGCCCTTGCTAGCTTCTGCATTCCCTTGGTGGAGCAGTCAGTCCACAGCTGCTTTTACTTTCCTGCACATTAGTCAGGCTCCAGTCCTCTGTGTCTCCCAACAGCAGGGCAGACATCGCAAAGCTGTCCTGCTGGTCTACTGAAAAGCTCCTCACCAGGCTTTGGGTGGACAGCACCTCTGCCCCAGGCCAGAAGGGGGGAAGACTCGCAGCAGAGCAAAAGCCTCCTCACAGGGTTCTCCTCAACCAGCTCCTCCAAATTCTTACTCTGCTCCCCTTTTGTTTCTTTGCCTTCACTGAAAGCCCCAGGAGATGTGGAACAGGGTCTCCGTCATTCCCATGATAAACCCTGTGTGGCAGGGGTGAGGGGGTGGGGAGGGAGGCTGGTCTCACTTTAATTCTGGCATCCTGAGATTTAATCTGTAGATGTCTCGCTCCAAACTGAGGCAGAAGTCTTATCATACTAATTTCTGTAACCAAAGTTTTAGTGACTTCTTTTTTGGAACCGGAGATTGAACCCAGGGGTATTCTATCACTAAGTCACATCTCCAGCCCCCTTGATTTTTTATTTTGAGACAGAATTTTGCCAAATTACACAGGATGGCCTCAAATGTGCAGTCCTTCTGCTTCTGCCTCCCAAGTCACTGTGATTACAGGTGTGTGCCACCCTTGCCTGACTAGTTTAGTGATTCTTTTGCCATCGGTTGCCATGTTTTACCTCTATATCATTCTTATTATGTTCAAATCCAAACAGATTATTGGTTAATCCCTGTTTCCTAACACCTTGGCATCTCTTTCAGAAAAAGAACCCACTTCAGGTAATTTCACAGTACTTTATTGCATGACAGCAGTAAGAATTCTTGGACGGGCCGAGGATTGAAGCCTGGATATTACACAGCCAGAAGGATGTTCAACCAACCACAGTGTGCAAAAGTATCCTGAGGCTGTTCTAGCAGAAGTCTTGCTGCAGTTGCCAGATGATGTTCCATATTTATAAACCTAGGATTGGCCACCAGGTTGCTACCTGTTATGGTTTGGATATGAGATGCTCCCTGAAGGCCCATGTATGAGAAAATCCAGGAATGATGAGAAGTTAAATGATTAGAATATGAGAGCTGTCACCTCACCAGTAGATGAATCCATTTGATGGATTCATAATTTGAAAGGACTAGTGCACTAGTAGGCAGGTGGGGTGTGGCTGGAGGAGGTAGGTCACTGGAGGCATGACCTTGGGGGTTATATCTTGTCCCCTTGGTGGCCGTGGCGGCTGCTGCTGCTGCTGCTCCTCCTCCTCTTCTTCCTCCTCTTCCTCCTCCTCCTCCTCCTCCTCCTCCTCCTCCTCCTCCCCCTCCTCCTCCTCCTCCTCCTCCTCCTCCTCCTCCTCCTCCTCCTCCTCCTCCTCCTCCTCCTCCTCCTCTTCTTCTTCTTCTTCTCTCTCTCTCTCTCTCTCTCTCTCTCTCTCTCTCTCTCTCTCTCTCTCTCTCTTTCTCCCCACCTCCCTCCCTGCCATGAAACGAGCAGTGTTCCTCCACCACGCCCTTACACCATGATTTTCTACCTCCCCTTGGGCCCAGAGCAATGAAGTTGGCCTTTGAAACCATGAGCCCAAAACAAGTTTTTCCTCTTCTAAGTTGTTTTGTTGGGTATTTTGGTCACAGCAATGAATAGTTGACTAACACAACACCCATTAGAGCACCTACAGGAAACCAAATGCCTCCGTGCCCATGCTTACTGGGAGGATAGTGTGTCTGCAGCCCTCCACCATATTCTATATCTTGCTCAGGTTTGAAGCTTGTTGGAAAATAGTCAATGTCTATATCCTAGCAGCAAAGGGTCTTGGGAAATCTGTTATTTGTTTCTACCCATAGATAGGGTTTACAATACAGAAGAATAATCAAAAAGAGATTTGAGGTAGAAACTAATGATAAATGTCCACTATTAATCTAAGGAAAAGTTTATCAATAAACTATTTTGACTTTATTAAAAAAATTTAGGCCAGGAGCAATGGCACATACCCATAATCCCAACTACTTGGGAGGCTGAGGCAGAAGACACAAGTTTGAGGCCAGCCTCAGCAACTTGACATAGACCTTGTCTCAAAATTAAAAATTTTTAAAAAGGTTGGGGATGTAGGTCAATGTGTAAGGCCTTGGATTCAATCCCCTAAACAAATTAATTCATTCATTCATTAAATACTTTTAAAAAACCCCTCTTATTTTTTGGATTTTGGACCCTTGTATATAACATCTATTCAGAATACACATTTCAAAATTTAAATCTACTCATTTAGGGCTCTTTCTTTGTGCCATTTTCCTTATCCTCATTCCTTTTTGGGCTGTTGGGATCCTCCAATGTCTTATGTCATCACTATTCTTTAAAACTAGCAGTAAGATGTGATTGGCATGTTGACAGTCTTTGGTCCTGATTGTAAAGATAAGTGAGGGAAGACATTCCAACACTCAGCACAGTGCTTGGCACGTGCCAGTTAACCAACTGCTCAGTCGTCCTCTCACTTCTCATCTCTCTAGGTTATTTCCTACCTCTATTCAAGCCTTAATTGTAAAGGACTCATTGAAAGAAGTGAGTACATTCGAGGAACCTTCTAGCTCACATCCCCACAATTTTTATGTGGATAGTAATTTAAGCTAAGCTAGTTAGACTTACTTCTAGTGAAGGGTTTAAGTACTTGAAAGATAATACATGTACAGGTGCAATTAGAGTTAGTATCAAAACAGTCCAAAGACACACACACTAGCTAAAGAAAGAATCCAGTAGGAACTAGGACGCTGTCTAGTGTCCTGTGAATGCCAATTCTTATACTGCTCACCTGCGTCCTGCGAGAGCTATGAATTTGAGTTTCCCTTGTGTGAAGTGTGCTGGCTGAGAGATATGACAGACAATCACACAACACAGAAATAATTTTTCATTCAAGGGCAGGACGGCTCTGAGACCTTAAGGGTCCTGCTTCCACACTGCAAGGAGAGAGCTGGAAAGAGAGCGTGAGCCCCCGTTTCCATTATTTTATAGCTGTGACATCAGAGACAGGGATAAGGTTTCAGGGGTGGAGTCTTGCTTCCAAATGTCTTATGGTCAGCAGATTGATTGACATCTTGGCAAGTCACACCCCTCTTAGGTGCCCTGTGGGATCTTAGGCAGAGTTGGAGGGGGAGGTGTACCTGCATCACGGGATCATGCCCTGACAGGGGGCCCGAAGTGCCAGGCCTATCCCCTCATTTGGCTACTATGTGCAGTAGTTCACACACAGCCCGTGGATGGCTTGTGACATGTGAGGACATGGACTCTGAAATCAGCTTGCTGTCAATCCCAGCTTGGCCACTTCCTGGCCGTGGGACCTTTGGTAAGTTACTTGAGCCCACTAAGTCTCTGTTTCTTCAACTCTGACACAGGGACAATAACAATGTTTAGCTCATAGGATCTGTGACTTGCTTTCGGATATGCTCCTTATCATACAGCAAGTTTGATTTCTGGATTTAGTTTACTCAGCTGTCTAAGGGCTGGAGATGTAACTCAGTGGTAGAGTACTTGTTTACCACACATAAGGCCCCAATTTAATCCCTAGCACCTAAAAAGAAAAAAAAGTTTTGTCTGAAAAACATTTTAATTCCCCCAAATTATCTTCCAGGGAACTGATGGGCCTTCATTTCACTTTCCAGGCTGCCATGATAACAGACAAAGTTAACATGTTATAAAGGAAGATTTTAATAATTAATCAGCTTCAATTTAAAACTCATTATCTCATTATTAATAAAAATGTAAAAGAGGTTGAAAAGCATGAAAGCTATATTAAGTGTCAAGCTGAATTTAGTTCAAAGTTTTCTTTTGAGAAGAAGTTTCCCTTTAAGTCCAGCTGACGCCCATTCTGTGGGTGAATTGAGTTGATAGACATTCAGTTGTGTTAATCTCATGTAGGCTGTGGAAGTCATTTCACAATTGGGTCAAGCAATCTGTAAAATTCAGGTCTAACAGAAAGTTTATAGAAATGCCTGTCCACTTTCTTCCCAAATGAGCTTAAGAAAAATGGGCAAAATCAGGGATTCCGTATTTTTATAAAGGTGACTTTCAGACATGTGGCCTGACATAGGAGCTTTCTATATTCCCATTCTACTTTGCTGAATTACAAGAAAAATCTTAGCAAGCTAAATTATAAGTTGCTTCTTTTAGTAGATGACAATTTCATACATATCTTGTGAGCCATAGAGAAAATTTTTAAAGGAAGAATAGTGTTCCATTGGTAATTCAATTTTTTTGGTTTGGAAAGTTATTTTATTGCACTTTTTCAAGTGAATTTAATGTTATGAACCTGATTTCCTCAGGTTTTCCTAGACTGTAGGTTGAAATGGGGTTACATTCATAGTGATTACCCACATTTTGCAGATTCTGTCTTATGTCTATGTTTTAGAACCTTGAGTATCTATTCAAATCTTACTCAATTATATTTGGGAGTCCTCAAGGGAAAATTAAAATAAGTGGTGTCTTTGTAAAGGATAAGGATCATATCAATAAGGATCACCCTTCAGTGGTCCACAGGCAGCCAACCCTTGAGATGCCAGATCAGTTTTGTGTTACCTGGAATCCAAATGTGGCGAAGCTGGATTACACCCTCATAGAAGAGGGAGAAGCCTCTGCTCAGTGGGCACTTTGTCACTTGGGCACACAGGCCATGCTTCTTCAAGAAGGACCCTTTGTCAAATAGAAGCTTCGTGTCTGCTTGCAGCTTCTTGTACTCCAGTGCTCAGATGTGAATAGCTGGGGCTGGTGGGACCATCCTCCCCGTCCCATCTCCTTCCTGTGAAGAGGCTCCTTCTTTCTTTCTATGCAGATCACTTAATGTAAATAGCTGCCTTTCCTTTCAGTTCATCAGTGTATTTGTTGGAACTCTTTTTGTTACAAGTACCGACATCAACTTGAGCCAGCAGAAGCCAAAAAGGACCTAAATTATAAATCTTTTGGAGTGTCTGGTGAGGCAAAATGGCGGGACTGCAGCTGGGCCTCAAGGAGAAACTAATGGAGGTCTGAAAAGCCGTGAGCACGTGCCCTCTCCTCTCGCATGGGCTGGCTCTCTCTGATCCCTAGTCCACGAGGACAAAGCATGGCTCTGCGGGAGCTTTCCTGGAAAGATTCAGTGAACTTGTCATTTCAAAAGCATAAGGTGGTAGATAGCAAAGGTGGGTAATGGGGCAGAGGCTTGGTGTTGGGTTTGGGTAGGGGTTGTATTGGAGCTGATTTATGACAGGCTGGAACTTCATCCTGAAGGCAGTGAATGGCAGAGCCATCCAAGAGTATAGATTTGAGCAAACAGGTTTGTATAGGTTGAGCAATCCTTGTCCAAAATGGTTGAGACCATTGGTGCTTTAGGTTTCTGACATTTTTTCCCCAGATTTTAGAATATTTGCATATATTTAATGAGATATCTTGGGGATAGAACCCAAGATTAAACACAAAATTCATTTATGAATCCTATATACTTTATGCACATATTCTACAGGTAGTCTTATGCAGTATGTTTAATGCACCTGTTTTTTGGTGGTGACCCATCACATGAGGTCAGAAGTAGAATTTTTGCACTTGTGGTATCATGTTGGTGCTCAACATTTGGATTTGGATTTTTAGATATTTTTTGGAATGGGGTGTTCTATTTGTATTGTAGTGTGGTATTCGTGCTGGTAGCATTCAGAGGACAGATGTGAGAGAGAAAGACTAGAGACTGGTTCAGGAGTTAGGACACTATTGGAATATAGAGTCTCCAAAAGAGAGAAAAAAGTCCTAACAGTGGCAAGAAAAGAGGCAGGATCCATAACACTTTGTCATAGCTTGGCTTTGGGGAGACAGAAGAAAGCTCTAAAATGACTGTCAGCCTGTTGGCCTTGGACACTGGGTAGATGGCAGTGATGTTAACTGGGTGGGGGATATGAGAGAAGAAGTAGGTTTTGTTTGGGAGAAGAGGAGATGGCACTCTTTTCACAGCTGGGCTGGGATGAATCTGACGGTATATACAGTAAGTTAAGCCAATCTTATGTTTGTTGATTTTGGGATGCTTAAAGAATCCTCAAGTGGGGTATCAGGAAGCCATGAACATTCAACTCCATTCCTCCAGGACAGTCAGTGCCAGAGACTGATGGTGGATCTGGAACTAATCAGTATATACTGTGGTGGTTCAATCACGACACTGGATGATGTGATCCAAGGAGAGCATAGAAGAAGAGCAGTTGGTACAGGACAGAAGCCTGGAGAATGCTGGTCTGTAAAGGAAACAGGGAAACGGGTGAGGAAGAGAAGCCCATGAAGGAAACGGAGGAACTGGTGATCAGCTGTGTTTAGTGCAACAGAGAGGGTCAATGACATGACCAAACTGTGTCCATTCATTTATCCACAGAATGTTTATTGAGCTCCTACTACATTCAGTCTGCTGTAGCTGTTAAGAGCTTAAATTCTGGATCTAGGCTGTCTAGGTTTGGATCACAGCTCCACAATTCATTTGTTGTATGACTTAGGACAAGTGATTACCCTCTATGTCCTGTTTTCTCTTTTGTAAAATGACAACAATAACAGTAATTATGTCATAGGAGTGGCAATGAGGATTAAATAACATCTGGTATGTGTTAAATACATAATAAATGTTATCATTACATTATTGCATGTCAGCCATTTGTGCTGCAGAGTTGTAGCTGTGAACAAGACAGGTCAAGTCTGAGTCTCAAAGTGATTAGTATATTGTCTTATGTCAGCTCTTATTTCAAGTGGCCAGTGTCTCCCTCAGCCAAGCAGGAATTAGTCTTGTCATGGTCGATGTTATATGCCAACTTCAGTAGGCTAAGGGATGCCTAAGTACTGGTCAAAACATTTTCTTTAACCATCCATTCACCTGGGCTGGTTCCATAATTTGGCTATTTTGAATTCTGCTACTATAAACCTTGATGTGGCTGAATCACTATAGCATGCTGATTTTAGTTCTTTTGGATCAACCCCAAGGAGTGGGATACCTGGGTCATATGGCGGTTCTGTTACTAGTGTTTGAGGAGTCTACATACTGCTTTCTTTCCAGAGTGGTTATACTAATTTGCATTTCCACCTACAATGGATGAGGGTACCTTTTCCCTCACATCCTTGCCAGAATTTATTATTGTTGGCATCAAAATAAACATAAAGACCAATGGAATAGAAGACACAGAGAAAACCCCACATAGATGCAATTATCTAATACTCAAAAAAGATGCCAAAAACAGATATAGAGAAAAGATAGCCTTTTTTAACAAACAGTGCTGGAAAAAACTGGATATCCATAGGTAGAAGAATGAAATTAGATCCCTATCTTTCACCCTGCACAAAAGTCACTCAAAGTGGATCAAAGACCTAAGAATTAGACCAGAAACTTTGCAACAGCTAGAAGAAAACTGAGGCTCCACATTCCAACATATTGATGCAGACATTGACTTTCTTAACAAGCCCCTAAAGCATAAGAAATAAAACCAAGAATCGATAAGTGGGATGGTATCAAGTTAAAAAGCTTCTGCACAGCATAGAAAACAATTAAAAGCATGAAGAGAGAGCCAGCTGCTCCTCCAACAGGGAATTAATATCCAGAATATATAAAGAATTCAAAAAAACTTACCACACAACAACAACAAAATCCCCAAATAATCACATTATAATAGGCAAAGGAACTAAACAAACATTTCTCATAAGAGGAAATACGAATAGCCAGCAAATATCTGAAAAAATGTTCAACATCCCTAGCAATCAGGGAAATGCCAATCAAAATTACATTGAGATTTCATCTCACTCCAGTTACAATGGCAGTCATCAAGAATGCAAATTTTTTTAATGTATCTATACATTGCCTTCAGTCTGCTTCTCTGGAGAGCCTGACAATGCAAATCTCCTACTTTGTCTGTGTCCTCCAAAGCATGTAGTACTTGGGCAGTAAACAATACTGCAGCCAGAAAAACTTGGGTACAAGACCCTACTTGGAGAGACCACATACATTTTCTTTCTCTTTTTAGAGCTTTATAGTTATCCATAGTAGTTGAGTTCATCCTGACAGACTCATACAGGCATGGAAATCGATTTCAGTTTACGATCCCACCTTTTTCTTCTCCCTTTTTCCTCCTATTCTCCCTCCCCTCTCCCGTTCTCCCTCCTCTCTCCCATTCTCCTAAGTCAAACAACAAGTAAATTGTGGAGCTGTGATCCAAACCTATGCAGCCCGGATCCAGAGTCTAAGCTCTTAACAGATATAGCAGGCTAAATGGAGTGACGTCAAAACAAACATAAAGATCAATGGAATAGAAGACACAGAGAAAACCCCACAGAGATGCAATCATCTATAGTTATACACAGTAATATAACTCTACTAGACTTCCTTTTACTCAGCTGTTGATTTGTGTTTGGTTCTTTATGTTATCCTATTCTTCCCTCCCCCTTTCCTTATTTTTACTCTAACTTTATGAAAGAAAATATTTGGCCTTTGAGTTTCTGAGTTTGGCTAATGTCACTTAGCATGATATTCTCCATTTTAGTCTATTTGCTGGCAAATGTCATAATTTCATTCTTTTTTTATGGCTAAGTAGAATTCCATTGTGGGTGTGTGTACATATATGTCAATATGTATATGATATATATGTGTGTCATATATATGACAATTTCTCAATCCATTCATCAATTAACAGGCATCTGGGTTGATTCCATTATTTAGCTACTGTGAATTGTGCTACCATAAATATTGACCACACAGTTTCTATTCAATTTACAGGAAGTTTCCAGAAGAGGCAATTCTATAGAGACAGGAATTAGACTAGTGGTTGCCAATAGCTGGGAGAGTGGGAATGGGGAGTAACTGGGAGTACAGGATATGGGTTTCTTTGGGGGTGATAAAAGGTTCTAAACTTGGTTTGCATGATTGCATAACTCTTTAAATATACTAAAAACCACTGAATTTTACACTTTAAAGGATGAGCTGTGGAGTAGGTGAAGTATATCTCAACAATTCTATACTAGCAAAGAAGACCCTTTTTTTTTTAATAAATTACCACAGTTGTTTTTTAAAAATCTTTATTTCACTAATTTAATTTTTTTATGTGGTGCTGAGGATTGAACCCAGTGCCTCATACACACTAGGGAAGTGCTCTACCAGTGAGCCACGACCCCAGCCCCCTTTTGTTTTTTATTTGTAGCTTCTGCACCTGTAAAATGGGCCTTGCACCATCTACATCACATTAAATAAAGTGCTATGCAGAAAGCAATTTCCACACCACATTGCACATAATAAAAGCTCAAAAAGTGGTGACTGTCTTATTATAATAAGTTCATTAAACATTTTTCAGCTGGTTCCTACACTTTTAAGGTCAAATGGAATTACTAAAAAGCTAAATGTTAAAGTAGAAAGGCTGCTTCAAAATCAATCAGGTTCTACCCTCTGATTCTGCAAATAAGAAACCAGTGATATACCAGAAAATCACCACTGGCAAGAGAGGCTTGAGGGAGGCTATGAGAGATCCAGTGAGCTCCATAGTAAGCCCCATAGAGCTTACAGTGTAAGCCAGTGAGCCACACTGCTTCATCACAGGCTCTTCTGAGGCAGCAGCACAGATCTGGGCTTGGTCCTTTGCAGGAAGAGCAATTACATAATTCATTTCCCCGTTAGAGAAATCTGTGTGTGTTCACCAGAGTTGCAAAGGAAATAACTTGATATGGTTTATAATTTTAAAACTTCTATTAAAATTCTCTAAGTGGATTTAAGAAAGTAATATAACAGTTACTTTCCTAAATCTTAGAAATTATGAAAATATTAAAACAGCTCCAAACCACCTACATGAGTTGTTTTTTTTTTAATTCCATCTTTCTGTCTCTCTACATACACATGCACATACACAAGTAATTCTAAGGAGTGCAACAGTTTTTTGTTTTTGTTTTTTACAATTTAACATCTGTGACCAGGACACAGCTTATATTCAATGACTTGTTCAAATTTAATTGGCACAATTATTTTAGTCTTACACAAAATAATAGTAAAAAAATGTCTTTACTAAGCATCTTTAATATTTTATTTGTGGAGGACAAATAAAATATAGTATGAATGGATCTTTGTCTATATCTCTATAGATATATGAGATGAAGTATAAATTCGTGCTGGGAATGCCTTTCCACTCAGGAATACTAAAGCCATTATTGCTGATTTTAGTGTCAAAAAGCACAGAGTTAGCCTCACATGGTGGTGGACACCTGTACTCCCAGCAGCTCAGGAGGCTGAGACAGGAGGATTGTGTGTTCAAAGCCAGCCTCAGCAAAAGTGAGGCACTAAGCAATTCAGTGAGACCCTGTCTCTAAATAAAATATATAAAAGGGCTGGGGATGTGGCTCAGTGGTCAAGTGCCCCTGAAATCAGTCCCCATTAAAAAAAAAAAAAGCACCTCCACTAGAGCACTATTCTCTGCGTGTGGATAGAATATGCATCCTTGAACCTGGGTCCCATTAACAGGTACTCTGGCCTAGTACATCACTAATCATAATTCCCGAGAAAAGTATGAATTCACTTTTGGATAGTCCTGCATCCTTTGAGAAACATGTCCCCAGACACATTTCTATCAAGAGCTTACTGAGATATCATAAGTCCCAGTGTTTTGCACTTGGAATGGATGTTAAATATTCATTTACTCTATTAGAAAATGCTGTAGAAGCCAGAGGATTGGAAGATGTTCCCATCGCAATCAGCAATGCCTTCTCTAACAGCCTTGCTTAATTAAAGAGTGTAAGAATTTCTGCACTAAGAGATCTAGTACCTTTATCTCTCAGTATCTGTGGAGGGTTGGTTCCAGGACCTCCCCACAGGCACCAAAATCCACAGATGCTGAAGTCCCTTATATAAAATGGCGTAGCGTTTGCCTATAGCTTATGCAATCCCCCTGTATACTTTAGATCATTTCTAGGTTATTTATAATAATCAACACCTTGTATATATTATGTAAACAGTTATGTTGTATATGGACTTATAACAAAAAGGTCTGTACATGTTTAGTACAGACACAGTATTTTGGAATTTTTGATCTGTCATTGGTAGAATCTGGGTTTGGTCAAGTCCATGGGTGCAGAGGGCTGACCATACTTGACGTGATTGGAAGGTCCCTAATGGATGTGCCCAAGGGCATGATGCAAACTTATCCCATCATAATAATTGTTCACATGCTGCGGAAGATGGTTAATCAGGTTCTGGAAATCTTCATTCTTGGTGCTTTCAATTCTAAAGTCCTCCTTTTCTCAGCATGTCCCTGCAAATACAATCCCCTGCAGTGACAAAGAAAGAAAATAAATGCTGGCAGTATTGTCAGTCTGGTCTTTTGAACTCCTTTGGAGTTGCCATGGAAGTGGGCATCGGAGTGGAGAGACTTGTTTTCTTCTCCACTTGAGCAATGAGGTTTTCATCATTTGCTGGTTGTTTGGAACCTTTAGAATAATGTCCCCAGGCACGTTTCCATTAGGAGCTTCCTGGGGGCTGCGACACACAGGGAGATCTCCATGTGGCTTTGCCCCTGAGCCCGGGCTACCAAATCAAGTGAAGCAGGATACACAACACAAAAGCAAGTGAACTGGTGAAGATCTCTTTAGGATCACCCCAGAGTTTTAATTTCTAAGATGGGAAGGAATGCAGAACTGAGAGTCTCCTAAAAATCCAATTTTCTGGTTGGGAAGCTGAGGCAGTCAATGAGGTGATCTGTTGAGGGGCGTGGGAATGCCTAGAAGGCCCTTCCTACTCATGCATTTGCCAAATTCTTACTGTAAGCCCACATTCTTCTAGGCCTGGGGGATGTAGCAGTCGACAAAACAGATAAAATCTCTATCCACATGGACCTTCCCTTCTGGAAAATGGAGACAATGAGCAAATAAATAAATAAATAAATAAATAAATCACACCAGGTACTGAGAGGTGGTAAATGCTGTGAAAATATAACATGTGGGAGAGGGAGTGTCCAGATGAGGCTAGAGGCTGCTGCTCTAGCAGGTGGAGGCCTCTCTGGTGAGGTTCAAGGACATCATGGTGGAGTGTGCCCAGCAGAGAGAAGAGCAAGTTCAATGGCCTTAATGTAATGACGTCTGTGGCGGCCCTGTGGCTGGTGCACATGGAGCTGAGGGAATGCTACCAACCAGGGAGGGCTTCTGTTTTTTTTTTTTTTAATATTTGTTTTAGCCGTAGGTGGACACAATAACCTTCATTTGATTTTTATGTGGTGCTGAGAATCGAACCCAGTGCCTCACGCATGCTAAGCAAGCGCTCCACCGCTGAGCCACAACCCCAGCCCCTCTGGGGCCTTTTTAAGGCTTTGATGGAAGGCTTTGGAGGAATTTGAGCAGAAGAGAGATGTGACTTTTTTTTTCAGGAGTTCTCTGATTGCTGGGTGAAGAACAGGCATGTCAGGAGGCAAGCTTGAAATCAGGGAGACAAGGATCTACCACGGTGGGTACGGACGGTGGGAGCAGGATGGTGGCAGAGGCTGTGGGGATTTTCTCGCTCTGGATGTGTTTTGAAGGTAGAGCAAGTAGAAAGAGCTGATGGGTTGACTATCAAAGACAGCAGAAAGGACTGGAGGGCTATTCAAGGACTTCGTCTGCACAAGCAAAAGAAAGGAGTTGTCGCACACTGAGCCAGGGTGAAGCTGTTTCTTTGGGGAAAAAATCAGTTTTGCATTTGTTAAGTCCGAGGTGTTCTCGGATACCCAAGGGGAGATCTGGGTAGGCGGCTGTGGGTCTGGGTTCAGGGGAGAAGGTTGAGCTAGACGCAAAGCTGAGAATCATCAGCCTCTAACTGGTATTAAAAGGACTGAATGGAACTGTACGTGTGTAAGTAGAGACAAGAGTCAAGGAAGAGTCCTGGGAACGTGGCCAGCACTCACCCAGAACAGGTGGATCAGCTCGGCCTTACACTGCCTTAATAATGGAGAGTCAGGCAGAGACCAGACAGGCTTTCCATCTCCTGGGGACTTTCCTGGAGAGGTCACAAGAAAGTGAGGTCCTCTCCTGCCTGGCAGATGTTTATTTGTTGTCATTTCTCCTAGCTGGCGACCTATGCTGGGTTCACAAATCTGACTATTCTAATAACTTGAGAAGACAATGAAGAAAGCATGCAGACACACACAGAATTACCTTTTCAAAATCTGGGGTGGCTCTCTGACCTTAGGGGTCCATGGAAAGAAAGAGCCACTGGAATTCTTTATTCTTATATAGGGGACACACAAAGGGAGATTCCATGGAACATTCTATCCCTGAAAAACCAGCCTCTATCTCAGAGCAAAGCCTGTCCAAGGAAGGGACATGACCTTTGTCCTTGGAAAAACCCATAGAGCACTCCTAAGCACATTCCCACCCTGCTAAGTTGTTTATCTACAAATAACAGGAGATATCTGCTGCCCCAGGTGTCCCTGACTCAGTCAGGCTAGGTGGAGATCCAGAGCAACCCCCTAGCAGCCACCAATCAGCATGAGACAGGGAAATACCTGGGATGCCAGATGACCCTCCCAGTAGTTTATGGTGGTTGATGACATATTGGGAAACCATGTAGTTCAGCACGTACACCCCTCTTGGCTTAAACCAATCAGTTCAAACCAATACCCCTTTTGGACTGACCTATCACCCCGCCCGACTTGTTCCCGCCAGTGAATGTGCTAATCATGTTTTAGAGTTGTTATTTGATTTTCCCGCGGTGTGTGATGATTTGCTATGATGTATGTGAAGTCCCTGCCCTCTCCAAAAAAATGTATAAAAATGCTGCAAACCCTGGGCTCGGGGCCTCTCAGCGTCACCAGTTGCTGTGTGTGTGCGCGGAGGACCCAGCTAGCTCGCAATAAACACCTCTTTGCTGCTTACATTGATCTCGGGTCTCTGGTGGTCTTTGGGGGTCCCGAATTCGAGCATAACATCCCCAAAAGGGTAAAGGGGAAGGATTACAAAGGAACAGGTGAGAGTAACTCAACCCCACTGGGTAACGCCTCCTTCTGAAGCCAGAAGGAGGTAAAGCCCAAGAGGCACAATAATTGTTCAGTATCCCTTGCTCAGGACTTAAGGGCGTGTATTTCCAGAGCAGCTCCTCATATTTGTTTGTTTTAGTGTTTGCTGGCAGATACTGAGATAAGGTCTGTAACTAAAACAGGTCCTGTCTTCTCCACCAAATATACCTTTTCTGACACATGCCCACCCCCAAAAGCAATGGTCACAGAGGAAATATTGTCACCTCTCTAAAAGAGCCATCACCTTGCCACCTGTGTACTTTCTATCTTTTGTCATTTTAACATTATGTCATTGAGAGAATGATGCCTTTATTTTGAGATTAAAATTTGAACCTTGGTTTTGCTGTATGCCAACTGTGTGACTTTGGGCAGGACTCTTAACCTCTCTGAGTCATAATTTCCTCATATTCACATGTCTTACAGGCTTGTTTTGACAAGTGAATGGGATAATATGTGTGAAAAGGCTACTGCTGTGCCTGGCAAATGAAAGGTGATTATGGTAGCATACACTATGTGTCGGATGCAACTTCACACAGTTTTTATATATTTGCTTAATTATCCCAGCAACCCTGTGGGGTAGTTCTTGTTCTTATTTCCATTTTACAGATACAGTTAAGTAATTTGGCCAGCTGGTAACTCAAGTAGCCTGGGTGTGGGAATTATTCATTTAACCGCTCTTCAACACTGCTGATTCATAATGCTCTAAGATTTTCTTCTCTCTCATTTTCAAATGTTTTTATTACATGGCTCAAGTTTTCAATTCTCAATTTTGTATTTTTCCTTGTTATTGAATTGCATCCATTATCTGACCCTAAGACAACTTTCATTCCCTTTATGCTAACATAGGCAGTTTTATGCAATGGCAAGAAATGAAAAATTCAAATTTGCTAAAATGCAAGAGATAAAGTCTCATTATTGCCAACCTTCTCTATGGGAAGCCGGGTGAGCGTAGCTGGGCATACAAAGTGGTCTGGAGATATGACTTTCTTCTTGAATAGCCAGGAACTGACCAAAAAGAAAAATCAGGGTTTGGAAAAGCCATTAACATCAGAATGGAGAGAGGTATTTTTATTTTAGAATGTTAGGAGAAATGGAAGTCCATTCATATTGTGCATGTATTGGGTGTGTGCATGTCTGTGAAGGAGTGTGGGTGGGTGTGGGTGCACGTGTGGTGGGTATGCTCACATGCATTTGGAATATATAATAAGGCCTTGTGGGTGTTTGGTACAAAAAGATGAGCTGGGATTAATTTTCTGGTTTATGCATCTTCAAATCATTGAGCTCGTGACACTGAGAAAACAATCTCCAAGGAGAAAATAAAATCATATTTCTCATGAAACAGGGCTGCCACATTTAGCAAATAAAAAGACAAGACTCCCAGGTAAATATGAATTTCAGATAAAAAAACAAATAATTTTTGAAATATATATATATTTTTTTCCAGGCAATATTTGGGACATCCCTTACCAAAAAATTATTTGTTATCCACACCTCAAATTCAGCTGGACATGCTGTGTTTTATCTGGTAAACTTACAATGAGAGAGAATGGATTTAAATGCCTGTTGACTTTTAAACATCTTTGAAACCCACAAACGCATTTGAACTAGCAAAGACCTTTGGTTTAACTGGGGCATCAACATTTTCGCTCGCAGGAAGTCCTTGAATGATTTGGCACCACCGTCCGTGAAATGGGGAAATAATCTCAGTGGGTGCCCTGTCCTTTCCCCAGGGGAAAACCCTGCAGTTTTCACATCCTTATCCCCCTGTACAGTGGCTTGGGGCATTTCAGAGGAGTTTATTCTCTGCTTCAATAAAAAAAAAAAAAAAAAAACAATTAAGAATGTTTTCAAAGCATTGCTGATAGCAGGGCTTATTAGCCAGCCAGAATCCTGGGGTGTTCAGTCTTCTTTCTTTTTCCCCCACAGTGACTTGCGTGGTGATGTCATTCTTCCTTTCAGGTACCTAGCAAATACTGAGAAGTTTCTGGAGAGAACAGGACACTGATGGAAAGGCACAGGGGAAATGTCACGTGACCCAGGGAAGCTCAAAGCTGGCACAGGTGATGATGTGATTGGAGGGGACCCCTCAGTGTCCCCAGAGGGCATCTGGACACAGCTGCAAGTGCCCTACTCATTTTTTTTTTCTCACATAAATAAAGTGGAATGTGGGAGCTGAGCCTCAGGCTCAGAGGTAACCGTCTCTATGTTCATAATACGTTGCTCTCCGGTTGTCTGAGCTGGAATCTCTGGCCTCTCATTGCTCCATATGTGAGAAGGCTGAAATACTGGTGCCTGTGTCACAGAGTCACTGTAAGGACTAAATGAATGACATCATTAGTAAAACCTGTCACTCGGGAGCACTTAATAAATGTGAGTCATTGTTATCATTATTGTGGCCTGGGACTCTTTCTCCTAACAAGTCATAATTTTTATTAATAACCTTTTCAGCTGGTAGATGTGATGCCTGTTCACAGAACAATATGTAAATATAAGAAACCACAGATAAAAAAAAATTGAATCAGAAATACCCCATTCTCTCCCCTGCCATCTCTGCTCTATCAAGGAGAACCACCTGAAAAGCTTTTAGAACCACAGATACCTGAGCCCCAAACTGCCTCTAACAAACCAGAACCTCAACAGGCATAGTCAACGGATCTGTATTTAAAAAAAAAAAAATTCCAGAATGTTCTATTGTCAAACCAGATTAATTAAAGAATCACTGACACACATGTATGTGCTCACTCTCATATAGTTTTAAAAGATTGCACGATATTGTACATCCAGTTTGTAACCTGCTTTTTGTGGAACTGTTAGATCTTCCCTCATCATTTTTCTACAATATGTTTTTTTCTTAAGGCTGTAGCTGTGGTTTCTAACAAGTCCCAATCCACTGCTTTTCACCCAGCAGTCCTCTCACAAAATGAATCCATTTAAAAATGTCATTACTCTTGCCTTCTCGTGCCCCTTCAGTCTGCCACGCTTGATGGATAGAGACCTGGTCACAGTTATTCCTTCTCTCCCTCTTGCTTCTGCTCCCTAACTGAGGGCCAGTGTGGCTCTAGTCTGCCAGTCATCACTCAGTGGCTTTGTGACTAATTAATGCTTGAGATCACACCAGTGGGCATGCCAGCGAGGCTATGCATATTTTCTTTCCTAAAATATTAATTTGACATATAATGCTATTTTTCATTTAGTGCTCAGCCAACCATGATGGTGGCTATTTCCGTTCAGAACAATCTCCATGGACTCTGGGTGGAAATTTCCTTGGCCGTCCGACTGACATTTTAGGAAAATAAAGTGACAGTAAAACACCATTAAAAAAAAAAATTCCTGGGAGATGGCTGTCTCAGTTACTGATTAATGAGAACAACCTCAGGGTAAGCAAGAGCCTCACAGACATGGAGAAGCAAACACCCCACCATTTACATCCATCCTGCTGCCAATATCTGAAGTTACCAGAATGAATGCTGTAGTCACAGGACCACAAACATCACCTTGCCTTTCTACCCTCCTGGATTAATACTCTAACTGGGTTGAAGCTCAAGTGATGGTGATTGGAAAACTTTTCAAAATCTTGTAAACTAGGTTTTATTCATATGGAATAACAAAGAGCAGGGGTATGTCAGGTTACTATCTGGCCTTTGAGGGAACCAGAGGAGCCGGTCTCAACCCCTAGACCTGGGCCATTTGAGTAGGGGATGATAAGGGATGCCGACTGCCTGGCATTTATTGCACCCTGTGGACAACAGGGCATTGCCAAAGAAGCCTGAGCTGTTCTGTGAATGGACAGATGAATCACTGAACAGACTTGAATGAAGGTAGTGTATAATTATTGAGGAATGGAGGCCAGGCACTCTTAGGGTTGATTGAGGAAGCACTGGAGGACAGCCTGTCCTCTCTTGGAGAATAAATATTTAGAAGGATGCTGGCTGAATGGTTTTCTAATGAAGAGTGAGAGAAATGAAGATAATTAGAGAGATGAAGCCCATGTAATTAGTTGGGGTGTGCTGGCTAGAATTACCCTTATCACAGGCCTTAGGAAAAGGAGTCTTAAATATGTGGACACTTTTTACAGCGGTGGGAAATAATGTGGGTGCTGTCCAACCATTCCTCAGTATCTGTACCCCTGGTTCCAGCACCCTACATGGAGGCCAAGACCCTTATTAAAATTTGCATCATTTTTGCATATGACATGTATATTCCCCCCATGTGTTTTAATTGTCTCTATTTATAACACCTAATACAATGTAAACAGTTGTTATACTATATTGTTTAGGGACTAATGACAAGAAAATAGTAGTTACATGTTCAATAAACATGCAACTTCCTTTTTTCAAGTATTTTTTATCTACAGTTGGTTAAATCTGTGGCCTGGAACCCAGGGATATGAAAGAGCATCTGTAGACACAGAGATATGCAAGTTTTTCCACATATCCACTGGCTATTTGCTATCCTAAACCTCAGTTCCTTTCTCCACATAAAACAGGACAGGTACACACTTCCAATTGTCACAGGGTCGGACTAAATGAGATCTTGTGTGCATGGGGCATGGAACACACAGGACTGGAATGGCCAGCAGGAAGGTGAAGGTTGCAACTCAGGTTGATGGGATGATGGCTGTCAGGGGTGATGGGTGAGGGGATATCTAGCTTAGATCTCTGTTCTTTCTAGTTAGGGTACCTCTGGCCCTGCCTGACACTGGCACACCAAGTGTGACAGTTTAATGGTTTGTCAAGCCAGAGCCAGCATTGCTCTATTTTGATTGGTTGATCAGCAAGGCCCAACAACATACAAGTGGTGCTGGAGCCTGCCAAAATGAAGACTGCTTCTCCTGGGAGGGGAAGTCCGTGCTGTTCAGGATCCCAGCAGAAAGAGACATCCAGGAGAGCTCTGCACCTCCCCAATCTCCTATCACATCAGTTGCCTCATCCAGGAAGTGGCCCTGATGCTCCTGCCTTCAGCCTGCACATGGGCTTCCTTATTTATCCCAACAGTCCTCACCCCAGAGCTGGTGAGTTCTACTGGTGGTGGCAGCGGACCTCAGAATCATTGCTCAGGAACCAACCGAATCTCTGCAAGCACCACCTATTCTGCCAGGGAAGAGAGCCTAGCTCACTCCTTTTATTAGTTTCCTAAGAGTATAAATCAAGGGTCCATGGTGAAATTTAATTTCAATTCTGCTGCCTGAACACTGAAGGTACAGTTTCCTCCCATTCTTCAATTGAAACAAGAAAAGAAGGCAAGAATGATTTCTAAACAAAAAGTGATTTTCAGCAGATGATTTATGTATTTATATTCTTCTCCAAAGATAGGCATTCTTTCTCTGGAGAGGGGCTCTTAGATCTGATGTCACGTAAGAATGATAGATATTGGTTCTAATCTATTAATTCCTCCTGTTTTTGTGAGCTATCTTTTGCAGAAATATTTTTTTCCTCTCTGGCTACTTTTAAGATCTCCATATTTTTTTACTGTGTACCATTTTCAATATTATGTTTATAAATGTGGATTTCTTCCTATATGTCTTGCTTAGGATTCACTGCGATTCCTGTATCTGACAATTCCTATTTTTCATAAATTTTGGAAAATTCTCAGCCAGATTATGTTATCTTATAGAATTTCCTACAGTCTGGATTTTGTTGATTATATACCTTATGATGTTGTTCAACTTGTTCTTCTGTCCTTTATAGTCTCTATAATTTGGTAGTTAAATTGAAAGTCTTGATCAGACTGACTTTGATTTTTTTGGCAAGAATATTTTATAGAAGGTACTATGACCATCCATCAGGAAGCACATGATGTCTCTCTTTTTGTGATACTAGGAAGCATTGATGATCATTGTCTAGATTCTTCATTTCATTGGAAGTCACCTAGAAGTGATCTTCTAATCCTTTCATTTCCTTTTTTGGAATAGAAAACCCCTCAGAGTCAATTTGCTGAGTTAAAGGACCAATGCATGTGAAACTTTGCTTAACATTGCCAATCTACCTTATGTGGAAGTTGTACTGTTTTGCTTTTCTGCTGACAATGTGTAAGGATGTCCATTTGCCCTCAGAATGACCAAGTGTGTTATCCAGTATTGTATTTTTGCTTATCTGATGGTGAGACATAGTGACTTAGTGTAGTTTTACTCTGCATTTCTCTTATTATAACTGAGGTTCTTATTTGTCTCCTTCATAGCTCTTATCCCTATCCTTCATAAACTGGCAGCATACCTTACAACTAGAAATAGAGTGTAAGACTAGAAATAGTATATAAAACTTGAAATAGTGTATAAGGCTGAGGAAGAGTCCAAAGGAACAGAGGGTAACAGCTTAGGTGTCTATGCCATAATTATTGCTAATAGGAGCAGAAAGCAGGTCTCCAACTGCCAAGACAGCCAGATGGACTCCTGTCCACTGGTCATTTTCCCTTGGCATGGTATCACCAGTGTTTTCCCTTGCTATTTGAATGTAATGTCAAATAAACTAGTATGTTATCATGTGTTATGCAGAGCTTCCAGAAATATATGAAAAGGGTCCTTCGCAGGACAGAGCAGTTGTTTCAGGCTCTACTCACACATGGGGTCAAGGAGAGGGTTTGCTCATGGGAAAGAGCAAAGCTTCCGAGCCATACACTCAGGGCCTGGGACAACTCATCTCTTAGGGAGAATCTGGTTGCTTGGTTTCCAGTTGGATTGGAGATGTCACAGGAGGAGGAACTTCTTTTTAAAAACCCTCAGCACACAATGGTCACATACCAATGAAAGGTCTATCAGCAAGATCCTGAAACCTCTAGGAAAACTTTAGCATGTAGGGTTGATCCCATGAGAATTTTATTTTTAAATTTCAAACTGAATAATGCCCTTGCTGGCATCAGTTAATGGAAACTTAGGGAGTAAAGTTAATGCACCACTGTTACCAATAAATATTAATTGAGACCTTTCTATGTACAGGGTGCATGGCTGTCTATGTAGTTCACTGATGATCTTATTTGTAATAGAAAAATGATGAACAATAGTGGTGAGGAATCTCTAAGGAACACTGGTTCCCTTCAGCAATTGAGGTCTTTAGTTTTTTTTTTAAATACACGACAGCGGAATGTATTATAATTCTTATTACACATGTAGAGCACAATTTTTCATATCTTTGTATAAAGTATGTTCACGCCAATTCATGTCTGTATACATGTACTTGGTTTTTTTCTGCATTACAATTCTTATTACACATATATACCACAATTTTTCATATCTCTGTTTGTAGATAAAGTAAGCCAGGAGGGGTAAAATGTATACAATTAATGCAATTTCCCTGTGATTGCCCACAATTCTTTCTCAGCCTTTCATTGTCTTTTGCATTTATAATATGGAACTTCACATGCAGAATCATTATATATGTGCCTCCCTGCTTTCTTCTTATACAGAAAAGACGACCTAGTGAGTTACTGATTACTGCCTTCGGGTTTCTCATAGAGGAATTCTCCAGCTTAGCTGTGATATTGAAAAATTGTAACAGATTGCCTTTTTCTTCTAGGTTTTGCTTCCTGTGGTATGGCCTTACTGTTCAATTTAGATGCTGTGTTAATCAGCTTTCCATTACTGAAACGAAATACCTGAAATAACTTAAAGAAAAGGTTTATTTTGCATCTTAGTTTTGGAGGATCCAGTCTGGGGTCAGTTGGCTTGTTGCTTCTGGGCCTGTGGCAAGGCAGTAGTAGTACATCATGGCAGGAGTGCATGGCAGAGGAACTCCTCACTTTGTGACAGGAAGAGAGAGAGAAAGAGTGAGAGAGATAGACAGACAGAAACAAAAAAAGGTTGAAGAACCCTTCAAGGGTATGTCCCTAATGACCAGAAAGTCCCCCACTAGGTTGCACCTCTTAAAGGTTGCACTACCTCCCAACAGCACCACTTGGAACCTGTGTGCCTGAGCCAAACTGTAGCAGGTGTACTCAGCAAGTTCAGAAGATAAGAGTAAAGATTAGAGACTGCTGGCCTCATATCCAGGGAGTGTCTTTCTCCAGTTCCCTCCATAAGCAAGCTTGGTTTTCATCTGTACAACATAGTCCAGAAGTTTTCTTGTTTATCAGTTTAGGCTGCCATAAAAAATACAATAGGCTTGGTGGCTTAAGCAACAGGAATGGAGACTGTGCAGTTTTGGTTCTTGTTGTTAGCCTCATAAAGTTGTAGGATATATGAAATAATATGTGGAAAATACACATAGTACAATACCTGCCCATTGTAAATGCTCTAGAATAACTATTAGAATTAGCCATCCCTTTTGCAAATTGCTCCATGTTCCAAAGAACAGGCAAGTAATTTAAATGTGTAAAGCTGCTTGGTGTGGAGAAGTCAATAGGGAATAGAATAGAAGAAACTCTGATGAAATGGGGAAGTGTGTCCTCTGCTAAAGAAAAACCAACTCCTCAGAAGTAGAGCTCTCGCCTAGCAGGCGTGAGGCACTGGGTTCGATCCTCAGCACCACATTAAAAAAAATAATAAAGGTATTGTGTCTACCTATAACTAAAAGCAAATATTTTTAAAAAGAAAAGCCAATCTCAAATCTTATAAAGAGAAAAGGAAGGAAAGAAAGGGAAGGAGGGCAGGAGGGAGGGCTAGCAGGAGTTAGGAGTTGAGGAAAGGTGGTCCTGCCTAAAGACCTAGGACCAGGGGTTGTGGGGGGTGACTGTCTCACTCCTTTGATCTCTATTAGGAACTCACAGGGAGGGCAAGAGGTCCCTGGAAACACAGGGAACAACTAGCCTGAAATTTTTTAAGAAACAGTCAGTTTTCTGCTACCTTTTCCCTTTTGGGTTCTGTTCTGAGGATGCCGCTGCATCCTTGCAAGCCTTGCTCTGATTTGAGCTTGGGTATTTCTTTCAGTATCTGAGTGAAGTAGCTGAGTGAGTTATGTTTGGGAAACTGGGGGGCGGTGGGGGGCACACCTGAGCTATTTGAATAGCCTCTACTCAGCGTTGGAGCCAAGGTGATTTGGGTCTGGCATTGCAAGTCATTTTGTGGCTTGTTCTACAAGGCACGTGGTGACCTCAGTCTCTGCTGGGCTAGAGAGGCTGCTCTGTAGCTCTGGACTTGGGAGTTACCCACTGGGCTCGGCAGCCCTCCTCCTACCTTATTTGGGAAAAGGACATTCCACTGAAATCCTTTGAAGCCCCCTTGTATAATTAAAGCAAATGTGGGCTCTTCTCCCTCTCTCCTTCCAGTGTGGAAGCAGGACCCTTAAGGTTGGAGAGCCATCCTGTACCTGGCTTTTTGAAAATTACTTTCTGTGTCATGTGATGTTTCACCGTATTTCTCATTCAGTATACTTCATGCAAGGGAAACCCAAAATTCATAACCCACGCAGGACAAGGGCGAGAGGAACTGTCCCAGGTCTTCACCCTCAGTTTGTGATATAGGAAACTTTTAATAGAATTTCTGACCAAAGAGAAATCAAGTCTCTCTAAGTCCTTCACGGTAAAGAATTGATCTGCCCCATCACTAGTATGAATGAGTCAGTCAATAATTTTCAATAATTTATTAACAATGACAACAATATAACTGCAGCTCTGCCTTTATGAATTTTTTTTCAGGATAAGACTAGATTTTGAGATGGACAATGTTCTGTTACTTGAACAGCATGATATTGGTTTTAAAAGTGAAGATATGAGTCGCTTGGTTTGAGACTCTCTGGGGACAATCTAAAAGAACTTCATGGGGCCCGGGTGATATTTACTGACGTAATTTGTAATCTACAAACATTTATGTTTGTTCTGCAAAAATTCTGTGTCCAGGCTTTTCTTGTGTAAAGGCCTAATAAAGAGAATACAATGAACTATGATTTGAGGAAAATGATAACATATTTGCATCCTTTTCCCAAAATCTTTCTCCCATGGTACCTGAGATTGCAATATTTTTTTAAAAAATTAGTTGTCAATGAACCTTTATTTATTTATTTATGTATTTATATGTGGTGCTGAGGCTGGAACCCAGTGCCTCACATATGCCAGCTAGGCAAGTGCTCTACCACTAAGCTACAACCCTGGCCCCTGAAATTGCCATATTACTCAGACCTTTATGAAAAGAGCATTAAAAAAATCCTTCCAGAACAGAACTTCCCAGGTAATCTGAAGAGACAATACTTTGAATTTCTCTCTCACACTTATACCTTATCTCCAGCTAGTTTATCAAATTCCAGTAACCTTGCTGGTATTCAAAAGAAGGCAACAAGAAAGAAGTAATTAGAAGAAAACAGGTACATATTCATTTTCCCTGCCAACATTTATTGAGCACCTGCTGTGTGCCACCAGCTGGCCATGTGGCCTGGTGAAAGAGACACAATTCCAGGGCACTGAGAGTGTTAGAGTATTGGAAGGTGTTATGGACTACATTCAAAGGGACCCTCCTCACACTGGTCAGGTATGTAGGGGGTGTAAAGAAAACATCTTGGAATAGGTGACACAGGGCTGAAGCCTGAAGAATATAGCAGAATTAATAAGGATAGAAGGTGCTTGTTGTAAACTTCAAGGCACTATCCTCAGATCTTTCCAGTTTAAATTTTTTTAGTTGTAGATCAACACAATATCTTTATTTATTTATTTTTATGTGGTGCTGAGGATTGAACCTAGGGCCTCATACCTGCAAGGCAAGTGCTCTACCACTGAGCTACAGCCCCAGCCCCTCCAGTTTAAATTTTTAATCAATTGCTTGACTACAAGGCAACTTGTCATTGGCAGATGGCTCAGAGTTTTATGAGAGAGAGAGAGATTACTTTGGACTGTGGCCGAATTAGGGCTCAGAAGGATCTTGACAGGATGGAGGAATGGCAAAGTCCAACAGAAGAAAGCTGAACAGGGATAAGTGAAAGGTCTTGTACTTACTTTTAAAAAAATGAACAAGAAAAACAACCAACTTCACAAGCTGGCCAGGGGGTGAGAGGTGGAAAAATAAGACTTCCTTATAGTATAAGTTTTGGTTCAGAAGTTGGAAAACTATGGCTCATGAGTAGTCAGTTTCCTGTTTTGGTAACTAAGGCCTTGCACTTTGTCTGAGGTTGCCCTCATGCTACATCATCCGCACTGAGCAGTTGTAAAGGAGACCATGTGGAATGCAAAGCCCAAGATGTGTGCTGTTTGTCTTTTGTGACAGAATTTGCTGACTCCCTTTCTGTCCATTGCAAGTTGAGCGTGAGTCAAAAGTGCAAGATGTGGGCTAAAAAGGCCAGTTGTCTCTTAGGGTCCCTTAACAAAAATATGGAGCCTTAAAATCATTTATGAATGACTCAGTGAATGAACAAGGAACCAAACTAGGGACGAGGATGGCTCACCCTGTTCTTAGAGGGCAATAGTCCACTAGAGTCCTGGGCTCAGTTCTGAGGATATGGTCAGAGAAGACTCATGGCCACTGGAGCTGTGCAGAGGAGAAGGGTGAGAGGTATTTGGAATTATTTGAGGAATAAATGAAGAAAATAGGGATATTTAGCCTGAGTTTAGTCCAAGGAGGTTAGCAATAGCATCGGCATTATGATGATATTTACTGAATCTTATATACCAGGCTCATTAAGTTATCTCACTTGAGCCTCACCACTACCCTTTGAGATTAATAGTATTAGTATGCCCATGTTGCAAATGAGGAATGTAAGGCATAGAGAGATTAAGTTGCCTAAGATTTCACAACCAGTAAATGGTGACACTGAAATTCAATCTGTCCCCAGAGCCCATATGCTGAATGGTATGTGTTAGCTGCTTACCATCATTTAAAGGCATAGGAAACAGCCTGTTATCTCTGATTCCAACAGATAAAGCAAGGCCTAAGGAAACAGACTCTGGCTCAATGCAAAGAAGACCCTTCAAATGTCCTGAGATGGAGCAGGTGATTCAGTGGGGAGGAAACCTCGGCATGAGCGTGCGTTCAAGTAGGAGCCAGGTCACTTGGCCAAGGTTCAAGTGAGGATTCCACAAGGGGGTAAGAGCAGAAGGCCTCCAAGATTCTTTCCCCCTCTTGATTGTGTTGTGGTTCTCTCTAGGATGATTGATGTAGGTCAGCAAGAGGCAGCAGTAGGACAGGACTTGGAAGGGAAGGAGGTAATGTTCTAAGTACTTTACATATGGTAAATTATCTGATTTTCAAAATAGCTGTATGATACCACAAATGTCATCATTTCCATTCTACACAGGCAAAAACTGAGGCATGCTGAGTACAGTGGCCTATGTCTGAAATTCCAGTTACTCAAGAGGCTGAGGTAGAAGACTCTGGAGTTTGAAGCCAGCCTGGGCAAAATAGTGAGACCCTTTCTTAAAAACAAAACAGCTGAGGTGTGGAGTGACTACATACTTCATCCAGTTATGCAACTATAAAGTATTGGAGCCAAGATTTGGATTTAGGGAATCTGATTCTAGAGCTTGTGTTCTTACTCACTACCATATGAGAATCTCTTCAGAGGGGGATATAACTGAAAAGCTTTTATTTTCCCATGCTTTCCCAGGGAAAAGTATTTTTAAGTGTTTTTTATTGGTGGATTATAATTATACATAATAGTGGGATTCATTGTGACATATTTGTACATGCACATAACCTAATTCAATCAATTTCATTCCCTAGTATCTTCTCTTTCCCTCGTCTTGTCCCCTCCCTCAGTTTGATCACCTTCTTCTACTCTACTGAGCTTCCCCCTATTATTTTTATTTTTATTATTTTTTAAAAATATTTATTTTTTAGGTGTAGATAGACATAAATGCCTTGATTTTTATGTGTTGCTGAGGATCGAACCCGGGTCCTGCCCATGCTAGGCCAGCACTCTACCGCTGAGTCACAATCCCAGCCCCCCCATTATTTTTAAATTAGTACATTATAATTATACAGAAAGGTTGGATTCATTGTGATACATTTGTAGATGGACACAGCATAACTTGGTTGATCTCGTTCTCCAGTACCTCCTCTTACCTTCTCCTTCTCCTTCCCTCTCAGTCCCCTTCCTGTACTCTATTCCCACTGAGATTTTTGATGGTCCCCTTCCTGCATTGCAAATCACTTTACTACTAGAAGTTAATGATAGCAGTTGCCAATATAATATTCTCACTTTGTCAGATGACAATTTATAGAGGCTGATTCTTCTGCTTCAGAAACAGGTTTCAAGGTAGGGGGTTCCCAAATGCCCCATAAACTCCTACAGACTAATCAAGCCGCTCCGACTGTGTTCATTCTCAGAAGTCCCATCTGAAGATATAAACAATAATGTCCTACTCATAATATATGTCTGGTTCCTGTGTAAGCATCATTTCCGCTATGAGAACCACTGGATTTCTGAGCTTCGTCATATCAGTGGTTTCTCTGTGTTAATTTCCCTGATGGTTAAGGTGGAAATTGATGACAGTAAGGACTATACTTGATACACAGTAGGGACTTCATATATGTTTTTCCAGTAAATGTGATCAGGCTCTTTAAGGGCAAGAACTTTGTCTTAGGTTGGGATTTTTTTGACTTTGGAGATCAGGGATATCAAGGTAATTTATTTTCTTTTTTTTTGGTGTTTCTTAGCTTCTGACAGTAAGTACTCAGTCCTATTTGATCTTCCCCACCCTCTGTACCTCCCCCAGACATTTCTGTTTTCAGCAACTAGATAAACAAGAATCAGAGCATCTTCTCAAATGCATTTCATTCCCAAGTGGAAAAATCTTCTTAAGAAAAACTGTTCTTGTTATTTAACCAAACACTGTGTTCTCAGTCTGTGATCCTTCCATGTCCATTTTTTCCTCCATATTCAAACAAAGCATCACCAGCCCAATGAGGACACAGAGCATGAATTACTAAGTGGTTGATTCACTCCATAGATAAGTATACAGGCTTCTGTGTCTAAGGAGACTGCTTGATTCATTGTGCACAAGGACAGAGTGTTTCTTACTTGGCTTATTTACCGTGTGTTTTAATTAGCGGCAGGCCTCTCATGGCAATCACTGTTCCAAAGGTAGAGTGAGTGATTGTTTTAATGATGGCTTGAGTGAGAGCTTTGTCACTCATTCTAGACTCCCCTGCCACCATTTCTGCTCAACTGAGCTCTGTAATACAATATGGCAAAACTGACATCCTTGAAGTGGGTAAGTGGCCCCAGAGTCACTGGATGGTGGGCTCTTTAAGAGCGAGAAATTTGTCTTAAAGAGTTCTTGGAGGGGGCTGGGGTTGTGGCTCAGCGGTAGAGTGCTCGACTAGCATGTGTGAGGCCCTGGGTTCAATCCTCAGCACCACATAAAATAAATAAATAAAATAAAGATATTGTGTCCAACTACAACTAAAAAAAGGAGTTCTTGGGGATGAATTGCTCCAGCTTCTTTAATTCTTTTTTTTAATGCAAGTTCTTTCACTTGCTTTGGGAATTGGTCAATCTCAGCCTGGCCTGCCCTGCTTCCCAGTGTGGACCAGGCATTCTAGCCTTTGTGCCTTGGAGGCCTTGGACAGTGCCTGCACACAGGAGGAGCTGAGGAAATACTGACTGAACTATTCAGCTGAGGCCCAGTCAAAAGGCGCATGTCCTTGTCACCCTCTCTCCTCCCACATATGGTCAGTCTCCAAATCCTGTGGGGTCTCTCTTGTAATATTCAAAATATTGAACCAACCCTACAGCATGGGAATCAATGAATCAGGATCCTGAAAGGACCCCTCCTTGGGCAGACATTAACTCTTTATTTCCTTTTACACTCAGGTGGACTGAGGGAAGGGATGTTTGAGGGAGGGGGGTTGGAGCAGGGATTATTTACTAACTGGAAGTATTTATATTTGTAACAGTGGTACAACTGTGCTCATACATACCAGCCAATGCTATCTGTTTAATTCCCTCAAACTTATCCAATACAATGCAGCCAGACTTATTTTTTTTTTTCCCCAAAATAACATGTTGCTTTTTTTCTCCCAGATAAATATAATTGCTATAGAAGATAATAAAGTGAGCTGGGAAGATGGTAGCTGCATTATAGTTTTAAAAATGCATCTGAATCCCCAAATAAAACCAGAGCCAAGTAGATGGCTAAACCAAAACCCAGCAGCATATTGACAACAAAGCAGGTGACAAGAACCCCAAGTCCAAGGAGACAGGGATGACATTAGCATCTGGCAGGGGAAAGCAGGGGGGAGTGGGCAGTGGGGCTTCTGATGGGCCTGAGAATGGGAGAATCCCAAAGGGGTCCACGGGCATTCACTGAGAAGAATGGTAGGCTGGTGTGAGAACAGGAGTTGTAACAACCAGAGGAGGTTTCCAGCTCCAGAGGCGAGTGAGTGGAAGGGGTTCGCAGTGAGGGCAAGGGTGCAGGCCATCCCCAATGGAGTCTGCAAACTGACCAGCCAGGAGTCCCTTCCAGGATAGGGTTCAACTTCAGAGAGAATCTAGAAGTGGGTGATAGTAGGAGGAGGACAGAGGGGGAGCTTGAGGAAGTCCGGATACCAACCATGGAAGGAGAGAAGGCAAAAACATGTCAGAAAGCAAGCTGCCATATATATATATATTTTTAAAACTCTTCATATAAACATCAGAAAGAGGGAGTTCTAGAAAGTGGGAAAAAGCTACCTTGGGTCATGCTTCTTCCTGAAAAGTCAGGAAAATGAATTTTCCATAAAAATAAACAATAAGAACTATCCAGATCAAACCCTACACAGAGCTATTTTAAGGAAAAAGATAAATGGAACAGAATAACAACTGTGCAGCAGTAAAGTCACACCAGAAAGATAAGCCTCCAGAACAGACCCAAACTATGACCTTCCATTTAAGTCAGCCAAAAGGTACAAGGAAAATGAGAGAAGGTATAAAGGAATAACTTGAATCAAATTAGAAGAAAGTTTGAAAGTAGGGTGCTAGAATTTAGGAAAGAGTGGGGAATAAATGAAGACTATATAAATGAAGAATAAAAATAAATGCAAGAGGTAAGTCATTAAGAAAAACAGAAGGTCAAAAGGGAGGATTTTTATAAGTCAAAAAGAATTAGGAAGAATCTAAAATTTTCAAGAGAAAGCGACAAATGCTAAAGATAGGAAAAGAAGATCCAACATTCAGGCAGTAGATTCCTGTTTGCCCTGAAGGCAAAAACTGAAGGAAGGGGACAAAACACAAACAATTCCAGGAGAATCTCCTGAAATTAAAAAAAAAAAAAAAAAGATTTGAAACTGCATATAAAAAGAATATGCTGCACACTTTGGAATGTCATATCATAACTACCATCACTTATAGGCATTTCCCTGTAAAAGTATGGTGTTTTAAAAAGAGAAATATTTCTTTTGTGCATGGAAGCAAAACAGCAATAGAAATTATATTAACTTCAGATTTTTGAGAGCATAGATTTACCCCAAAAGAAAATAGAGTAACATATTTAAGATACTCAAGGATGGGAAATGTGAGCCAGGAATTTTATATCCAATAAATCTGACTTTCAAATATTTAAGTATTTTATCTACCAACTGTTATCAACAGAGAAACTGTTATCAAAACGTAAGAACTCAGGGAGTGTTGTTCCCAGGACCCCTTCCAGAGGATTCTACTTAAGAATAAGCTTTGGACAAGAGAAACTGGTGGTGAGAACTAAAAATACAGGTGTTTTTGCATTATGACTAAATGGTTGGCCAGGTGTGGTGGTACATGGCTATAATCCCAGTGACTCTGGAGGCAGAAGCAGGAGGATTGCAAGTTCAAGGTCAGCCTCAGCAAATAAGTAAGACCCTGTCTCAAAATAAAAAATAAAAAGGGCTGGGGATGTGCTCAGTGGTTAAGTACCCTTGGGTTCAATCCATGGTATCAAAAAAGAAAAAAAGAAAAAGAAAAAATGTTTGTTCAAATGAAGAGGGTATCATATATACATGATATAGGGCTATATAATCAGATAATGTAGATAAAATAGATAAAATAGAGTTATTTAAAATGAGGGAGCAAAATGGGGAGATTAAATGTAAAATGTTCTTAAATATTCTCATGTTTAGTAGTATTCCTATTCTGGTACAGCAGATATTCTAATTCTATCATCACCTGTGTTCTTAAGAGCCAAAATTTTATTTGGGAGAGAGAAGAAATGCTTATAATACAGAAGAGGTTAAATATAAACAAATATGCCTGAGTTGGAACTATTAGTATGATATACATCATATGAGACTACATATGTCAGTGTCATGTAAGACTATGTGTATGCATAAATATATAGATGGATAATTAAAATAATATAGTTTATAGACTATATACAAATAGTTTTGCATATACATATATGTGGTATTGTAGTTTTAATTCTGTCCCCTGAAGGGGCCTAACATTTCTGACCAAGGTAGCAACTAGAGCATCTGTAGTACCAAGATTGTGGTCTGGAAATATAATTTACCATGAAAAGAAATTAAGCCTTCTTGGAGAAATGCTGACTTCTCAGAGAAGTGGCTAGTTCATATTTGGGACAAAAAATGTACAAGATGCATTTAGAGCATTTTTTTTTTTTTGGTACCAGAGATTGAACCCAGGAGTGCCTAAAGACTGAGTCACATTCCCAGCCCTTTTTAAAAAATATTTTTATTTAGAGACAGAATCTCAGTAAGTTGCTTAGGGCCTCACTAAGTTGCTGAGGCTGGCTTAGAACTTGGGATCCTCCTGCCTCAGCCTCCATAGCCTCTGGGATTATAGACAAGTGCCACAGTGCCCAGCTTATTTAGAACATTTTGTCATACCCAATGGGAAGGAAAATATCAAACACTGTGGGGGACACAGCAAAAAACCCTCAGAAGTCTCGCTGAAGAGGTGCTTACTAGTCAATACCAGGATTATTTGAACTTTCAGGAAAGATAATAATTGCAAAGGATTGAAATATACCAAAAAAATGTTTAAATCCATGAGTTCATACAAATAATTGATCACTCAGGGAACCGATTCATTATCTTGAAAACTGTCAAAGAAAGGAATAGAATCAAACTTCTGTCTTGCCTTTTCTGTGTAAAGTACAGAGGACAGAGGGACCAGTTAATGTGCGCCATAAAAATGCAATCAGCCAAAACCAGCTTACAGGAACTGCCTTGGGTTCTTTAACAGATACAGGAAGACAAAATATTGGAAGGGAAACTGGGAAACTGATAGATTAAAAGATTAAAATATCAAATTATTATTATTATTATTTTTTTAATATTTATTTTATTTTTTTAGTTCTCGGCGGACACAACATCTTTGTTGGTATGTGGTGCTGAGGATCGAACCGGGCCGCACGCATGCCAGGCCAGCGCACTACCGCTTGAGCCACATCCCCAGCCCCTCAAATTATTTTAAAATGGATAAGACATCTTGAAATGCAAACTCGACTGACACAAATATAAAGAATTGTAAGGAAGTCTGCACTATAAAAATCAGGCTGAGTCACATCCCATTGGCTCAGGAGGCTAAAGCAGGAGGATCAAGAGTTCAAAGCCAGCCTCAGCAATGGTGAGGATCTAAGCAATTCAGTGAGACCCTGTCTTTACATTAAAAAAAAAAAAAAAAAAAAATCAGGCTAATGTTTACTTCTGTGAAGAGGAAAGGGGATGGGGCACAAGAAGAATTTCCTGGTTATTTGACAAGGTGATTTTTTTTTTTATTTGGGTGACCATTGCAAGGGTAGTCATCTGAGTATTCCATAAGTTGCACATTTATATTTTGTATGTGTTTTTAAACTTTAACTTTAAAAAATTTTTTAAAAAATATTTTATTATTTTTTTTAGGTGTAGATGGACACAACACAATGGCTTTATTTTTATGTGGTGCTGAGGATTGAACCCGGGTCCCGCCCGTGCTAGGGGAGCGCTCCACCGCTGAGCCACAATTCCAGCTCTTTAACTTTTTAAAAAATGTTTTTAGTTTGTTGATGGACCTTTATTTTATTTATTTAAATGCAGTGCTGAGAATTGAACCTAGTACTTCACATATGCTAGGCAAAAGTGTTCTACCACTGAGCTACAACCCCAGCCCCAAGCTTTTTTTTTTTTTTTTTTTAAGAGAGAGAGAGAGAGAGAGAGAGAGAGAAAGAGAGAGAGAGAGAGAGAGAGAGAGAGAGAGAGAGAGAGAATGATAATCTTTTTTTGTAGATGGACACAACACAATGCCTTTATTTTTATGTGGTGCTGAGAATCAAACCTCACACATGTGAGGCAGGCGCTTTAACTTTTAAAAAGCTTAAAAATGATACTGAGAAATTTTAAGTTCTCCCCTTAATTCTCTGTTCCTACTTAATTACCGTTATGATTTGGTGTTTGCCTTTCCAAACTTTTTAATGCATATATAAGCATGTATGATATATAGGTTTTACTAAATGAGATTATACTGTAGGAGCAATTTTGAAACCAACCTTTTCAGACAGCAATTTATCAAAGACATCTTTCCATGTCAAATTCATTTATGATAAAATGTAATTATTTTAAAAGAAAAATATCTGTTTATTGCTAAAAAAAAAATTCAAGCAAAAATTCAGAAAAGTAACAAGGGATAAAAGCGCCTATTCCTGAAAATCTCATGACCCAGAAATACTTGTTACTGTGCAATACTTGTTACAACGAGCAAGCTGATCAGAAGGTGGCAGGGATTCTCATCCTAAAGAGCCATCCTGCCTGGAGGTTGATTTAGGGTAGTTTATATAACAGATGGGGGATCCCAGACTGGGGACCTTTCTCACAGGAGGAGGTTTGTGGCCAAATGATGCATATCTGATTCTAATATCCGGTCATGAGATGCTTTTCAGTTGTGCAAATCTCAAGAACAAAGATCATTATTTCCTTGGGTTAGTCTTGTTACTAATTAGTCTGCCCACATGCAAGCTGCTGGCATATAACACAATGGACAGGTTAGAGGCTTTCTTGCTGATCATTGCTTACAGACTCACCTTACTGAAAGAAAACGTGCTTCACCTTGATTATTGTGGAAGACAAGGATCAGGTGAACTTAAATAGGGAGTTGGGCTTGAGATCTGGCTTCAATGCTCAGCTTCACGAGTGCTGACATAATTCTAGAAGTTTGTGTGTAAAAATAAGACAGGAGGAGAAATAGTTTTATGACCACCAAGGTTATTATTTTTTTAAAAAAATATTTATTTTTTAATTGGAGGTGGACACAATATCTTTATTTCATTTTTATGTGGTGCTGAGGATCGAACCCAGTGCCTCACGCGTACTAAGCGAGCACCCTACCACTGAGCCACAATCCCAGCCCAACCAAGGTTATTTTTAACTAAACTAGTGAATTTAAACTTGTTTTATGGAAGAAAATAATCTATAATTAAAAAGTAATAATTCAGTTTTGGATAATTTTTTCCCACACCATGAATAAAGTTATTTATAAGACATTCCCAAAGCTAAGGAAAAATGTCATGGAATTTTGAAGAGGGTGAAGTATTTCTTTCCACTGAAGTTTCAGTTTTAGGTGATTATAACAGGTTTGCTCCAGGTAGGAGATGAGGGAATTAACCCCCATACCTCCTCCCACTCTCCTCCTACCTCCTAATTTTAAAAATCTTTCCATTATTTACTCTGTCAGGATTTGTAACATTTTCATTTTGTCCCACAGCTAAACTTCCATCTGTTGTTTGGTCTTAGTTTTGTGTTTATTAGCTGATTTATCATTGTCTTCAGCACTTTTTCCTCTTGTTGTCTTGCTGCTGTAGTTTGAAGACCCCCAAGGCCCATGTGTGAAAGCTTGGTGTCAGCCTGGGGGCACTGTTGGAGGTGGTGTAAACTTGAGGAGGTGGAAGGCCGAGTGGGAGGCAGTTCCAGGATGCGGGTGAGTTTTGGAACCACAGCCCCTTCCTCTCTCTGATTCCCTGAAAGACCTCCTCTGCCCCACACTTCCACCATGATATGCAGTACTGTCAAAGGCTTAAAGCCACAGGGCCAAGTGACCCCGTGGACTGAAATCTCTGAAACCATGAGCCATCATAAATCTCTTTTCCTTATAAATTGTTAATCTCAGGTATTCTGTCATAGTAACAAATAGCTGAGTAACATATTTCCCTTTCTAAATTCTTTTTTAAAAAAATCCTACCTTGCTTCTGATTGGCTGGACTTTTCTTTTCAAGGACATGTGGGTATTTTACCCCCCCCCCATCTAGTTCTTTCATGTTTGAGATTATCTCCCTGTGGCTATTTTCAATATTCTTAGGTCACACTGCTTCTCTCCAAGCTCTGTAGACATTTTTCTGTTGTTTTCTAGCATTAAGCATTAAGGTTATTTGCACATTTGTATCCAGCTTGATTCCACCCCTACCAACCCCACCTCCATGGATGATATATCTGTTCTGCACAGATGTCTAAATAATTATTTTTACTTGAAAATAAGTAACCCAATTAGGCTTTGTCTTGAAGTTTGTTCAAAGTCAGTTTTTTTTTTTTTTGGCAAATAATATAAATTGTCCTCTGCAGATTCAGTTCTTCTTTTATTTCAGGAAAAATTTATTAAATGTCTAAATGCATATTTTATTGCATTTATTGGATTGTCTACATCAATTAGAGACACCAATTATCCTTATGTTTGATTATCTTTTGGTCCTCTTATTATATTCTTATTATCTTTTCCCTAATTGCTTTATTCCCTCTGTGTTTTCCCTTTGTGTTTGCCATAATTATCTCAAGCCTTTTATAATGCCATTAATTCAATTTTCAGTCATGTCTTTCCTGTTATTTGGCTTTTGTAATATATGTATTAGCTCTATAATGGTGTTGTTTCAATTTTTGATTTATTTCCTTAACTCTAAAATCTCCTTTTTACTCTTCCTTGACCATTTTATTATTGCAATTTTGAGGTCTTATTTTCTCAGGTTCATATTCTTTTTTAAAAAAGATTTTTAAACCTTTGTTTTATTTATTTATTTATATGTGGTCCTGAGGATCGAACCCAGTGTCTCACACATGCTAGGCAAGAGCTCTACCACTGTGCTATAACCCCACCCCATCAGGTTCATATTCTTATTTGTTTTTGTACTGCAAAGTTTTGTTTGAGGGGGTGGGTACTAGGGATTGAATTCAGAGGCACTTTGATGATTGAGCCACATCCCCAGGCCTATTTTGTATGTTAGAGACAGGGTCTCACTGAGTTGCTTAGCACCTTGCTGTTGCTGAGGCTGGCTTTGAACTTCTCATCCTCCTGCCTCAGCCTCCAGAGCCGCTGGGATTACAGGCATGTGACACTCTGCCTGGTTTGTGGGCCTCCTACTTTGTGGGATTATGTTTTCTTCCAGACTGGTTTCTTCATAGATAGTTCATACTTTATCTTCCTTTCTCTCCATTTCATTTTTTTTTTTTTTGCTCTACCACATTTACATGGTCACCATCTAATTTCTTTTCATCTTACTCTTGTTTTGTGGGGACAGCCCTAATCAGAGCTTTAGATAACTGCCAAACAGTGTGGATGAAATCTCTTTGCCTTTTCCCCAACACTTAGGATAAGTTTATTGTCCCCTCTCCAAGTTTTAATTTTTGTTCATTACATCAGGTGTTAGGAGAATCTGTGATCATATATTACTCTGCTATATTTATCCTGAAATCTTAGGATGAGTAAAAACAATTAAATCATATCCTGTCACATCTTTCTTAGAATTATTCAGTGTTTTTATAGCTTTTAGGAAAAAATGTCTAAACTTCTTACCTTATACCCAAGATTATTCTTTATTTGGCTTCCCTCCCTCTCTAGCCTCAGGTATCCCATCACTCTTTGCCATATTTGCTAATTTATTGCAGGAATCTTTTTGCTGAGCCTAGATCTGACCTCAGAATCCTTCTCAACAGAGGGCTTCAGGTGCCTAGTGGCCCTCTGGACTATGGTTAAATCCCACTCATCTTTTAAAACTTACTTCTAGCATTCTGTTCTTTGGGATGCATTCTCAGATGCCCATCCCTTCCTTGCCTTATGTCATGTATTTCAAACATCATTCTTCTGTGCTTTTCTGTAATGGAATTTACCATACCTAATTGTAATTGTCTTTTATAATAGGTGCAATTGGAGCCAGACTACTTGGGTTCAGAACTCTTCTCTGCCATTTGTTATCTGTATGAACTTGGATGACATTGTATAAGCTTTATGTGATCTTTTTTCCTTGTGAGAATTAAATAGGCTAATGCATGTAAAGTTTTCATTGAGCATATGCTCAATCAATATTACTTATTGTTTATTAAAAAAGGCCATGAACCACCTAGAGTGCCTACTTTACAACCCAGGAGCTGTCCATGGTGCTAAAACAGTGCTTCCATTGGGACAATTTTGCCACTGTTTGTCATGCATTCAGCCCCATTTGGGGTAAATACATGACTATGTCTTTCCAGCTTTGGCAGTGGCTATAGAAAATGTTTCTTCCTTCACATTGCCATAACCACCACCCTGGTTCTGGCCTTAATATTTCATCAGCAAGATTTTATGTGACTGAGGTTGGCTTCCTAGCTTATCTCCCTACCTCTGGACCATTTGATATACTGTGCCCACATTGTCATTCTTCAAATCTTTCTCCTTATATTATGTCCCCAACTATTAGCTAACAAGAGAATTTCAACAGTGAGAACAACTCAAATGGCAACATAAATGGTTATTAAGTAATAATGTATCGATGATATGTGGTTTGGTTTTGTTTTGGTTCTAGAGGTTGAACTCAAAGATGCTTTACCACTGAGCCATATCCCCAGTCCCTTTTATTATTTTGAGACAGGGTTTGTTTCAAATTTGTTTCACCAATTTGTTTAGGGCCTCACTAAATTGCTGAGACTGGCCTTTAGCTCTCAATTCTCCTGCTTCATCCTCCTGAGTTGCTGAGATTACAAGTGTGTGCCATCACACCTGGCAAGATGTGTATAGTAAACAGCCAATAATGGTAATTATTAAGGCTTTGAAAAAAAGCCACATATTGAGGGAAATGGCAGCCTACAATATAGTTTGAACATATTTATTAAATGTGTTTGGAACATACCTCTTTTGTTATAGGCTCTGGAGATGTAAGAATTATGATAGTTCCTTCTTTAAAGGAGCTCATAGTCCAGCAGAAGAGATGGCCACACAAACAGATTGCAAAAAGACATGTGTGTAGACAAAGACTAGGAAACAGTATGGAAATAAATATGTGAACATTGTTGGGGTAGAATGAGGGTAAGTTTTGTCTTTTAAAAATATCCATTAAGGGGCAAACCATGGCACAGACCCTCAGAGGAGAGAGCAGAACCACAATTCTCTGACAAATGCTCATTAGCTATAGGTAAGCTATTTCTACCCCACCCTGCTTCTTCAGTCCCCTCCCATAAAAAAGGACTGATGGAATGCCCAGCCCCTGGATTGTGGTTCAGGGAAATCAAACAGTCCCCTTGACAAGGGCAAGAGGAAAAGAAATAGCATAGCAGTCATATGGATCTTCTACAACAAAATAAGTGACCATAATATCTTTTGAGAACTGTGGTATATCACTAAAAACGTAGGGAATGTGTACAATGGTCCTCTGCTGAGCATCTCCAGCCCCTCATTAACGGGCTTACCTTACTAATCATGTGTCTCAGGAGCACCTCAGAGCTGGCTTCTGCTGTAACCACCTCCACATTGTTGCTCATTTCTTTATGAAAAATATTCTTCACTCATCTAGTTCTAACCTTGTAACTCTTTTCAAGCTGAGGATTCATCTTCTTTAAGGACCCCTTCTTAGCTCATTCTATTTGAGAATAATTCCTAAAAGTCAGTTTTACTGGATATAAAATTCTTGGCTCATATTTCCACTGCTTTGAAGAAATTTCAGAGTGAGAAGAGTCTGTGATATATTATCATTCATCTGTCATTGGTTAATCTCTTGGGCTCTGGAGTCAGACAGATTTGGGTTAGATCCATACAACCTTTGGCAAGTTATTTAAGATTGATGCATCTTAGTTGCTAAATCTTTCATACACCCTTTATAGAGGAAATACTAACAGCTATCTTATAGGGTTTTGGAAGATGAAATAGATACATGTAAAATGGCTTGTCGTAGTGCCTAGAACATAAAAGTGCTCAATACGTGTAGCTGTGATAAACATTCCTTGAAATTATTCTTGATCTGTTCCAGGGAAACATAAATTGATTCAACCATTAATGTATTTCCATCTCCCACCATAGTTGGTATTAATAGATCCCTTCTGAATGATTCTAATTTAAGAATATGGCAGAGATAAACAATATTTCATTACTAATGCATTTCTAAATGGAGGATAACAAACTGGTAAGAAATTATGCTAATTGGTTATATTTCTTATCAACAAACAGCTGAACAACTTATTCATTTTTCTTTTACTGTTTATGTGAGATTATAAACTGGTTCCATTTGCTCAACTTTATTTCAAATGTCTATCTACATTTATAACTAATGAAATAAATTAGGTTGACCTGCTGATAATAGTACACGTCCACATCCTATAGCATCAAAGATGGCAACTTATAAATCTAGTCTGAAGATCAATAGCTTGAAGATCACTGTTTGCAATAAGTGGAGATACTGTTACACAACTAAAAAAGGAACCATGTTCTTAAAACTTAGGGGTTTTCAAGGAAACAATATGTCTGAATTTAGAAGGCTAATAGAGGTATGATAGCATGAAACAGAGAAAACTATCATTAAAACATGGGAGATTCTTAAAACATATGAAACAAAGGCCCCTCCCCATGCCTGTTCCTCAAAGGAAAAATCAGATTCAATCTAGTTTTACTTTTAAATTAGTTTTTCATGTTAGTAATGGCATTGGAAACATGAGAATTTCCTAGATGGGCAGTGTGAATGTATTCCAGTAGCAACTGATGTGTTGTCTGACATTTATTTGGTACAGTTGAATAATTGTTTTTGTTTCTGAAGAAAGTTTAAAAATTATTTAGGCTAATGCTTGAAGATTACACTAACAATTGCTCAATTGAAAGTGATCCCCCCCCCAAAAAAAACCCCCCAGGGGTCTTATTCAAATTTAGTAAGAAATTACTATCAATTAGATTAGGTGCTGCATTTACAAATCAAAGAATGTTAATTAAGGAGGAGAAGGGCAGTGTTGTAGAAAATAGCATAAATTGGGGTTAAAACAAGGGGCTTTTGGAAGACATTATATAAACCAATGAGGTAACAAGCATTTTTTCTCCAGGTTGACTTTCCACAGAGTTAAGCACAAAATACACTGTAAATCTTGAACTTAAACTTCTGGACAGGCCCTTAATGCATCTATTTAGTCCAAGTTTTCATTTTACAGATGAGGAAACTAAGTCCCAGAGATGGGAAATGACTGTTCTGATCTGTGTTTTTACCTCCAGTAACATCTCTCTACTGCTGCACCTTTGATAAGAAACAGCATTGGGGAGCAAAGCATAGCATTAGATGAGTGGGCTGCCTGAGCTGAAACCCAGGCTGTGCCAATAACAAGCTGTGCAACCTTGGACAAATTACCTATCATCTCCGAGCCTCAGTATCTCTCTGAAAAAAACATAAAATCATAATAGATATACTTCATAAGTTGTGTGGGTTGCAAGTGATAACACAAGTAAAGCACACAACTCAAAAGTAAATACACTTAGGGTTAGGGTTGTGGCTCAGCAGTAGAGTGTTCACTTTGCACTCATGAGGCACTGGGTTTGATCCTCAGCACCATATAAAAATAAAATAAAGGTTATTGTGTCCACCTACAACTAAAAAAAAATTTAAAAAAGTAAATACACTTAGAAATGTTGTTATTATTCTCCCACAGGCAAAACACCAAATAAAAATCCTAAGATTTGTATCAAGGGAGGAATAAACCCACTGTAGGCAGATCATAAAAGAAAGTAAAAAGGGATATAGCAGGCTTTATTAATTTTCTTTCTTTATCGCTCTCCCCCATATCAGTCGCTCCTCCCCGTATCTGTGCTATTAGACACCAAAGAGAAATCCAGACAAGAAGTTTTTATTCATTAGACCATAGGTACTCATTTCGTGTAATACTATGGTCTCTGTAGTGCTGCTGACTCTTTATCAATGTTGGAAAATTATAACGGTATTTCTTTGACAGTGGTGATAAATGCTGATCAGTCAGAATAATTGGCAGCCAGATAATGCAAAAGCTAAGGCTTTCATTAGAAGTGTTTACCAAGCCTTCGCTTGGTGTTTACCAAGCCCACTGCTGTCTGCCTGCTAACCTGTCACAGCCGGCTTTGAAAGGCAAGCGTCCTTATATTCATTACAAAGGATCCTTTGGCAAACAAGGACGGATGTTTATATTTATTTGTATATTTTCCTACACAGAATCCAGACTGTCTTGAATTCTGCGCCCTTTGCGTTACTTTGTTCAGCACTCAAAGCAGAGAAAGGGCAGGTTTCTTCCCAAAGACTCTCACTCACCATCCTGCCCTTTTTCTTGTGGATTTGGATCCTAGACTCTCCTAGCTCAAAAATGTGTAGCGTCTACATGACCAGCAAGAGTATATCCCCCAACTCCAGCATCTTCTTTCCTCCAAAAGCATTAGCATTTGGGGATGAACTTTCCACGTGGTTTAGAGGAGTGGGTGGGGGTGGGGAGGCGTTTGTGATGAGAAATCTTCGCACCCAGGATTTGTCAGACAGACCTGTGGGTTCTGAGGAATGGAGGTGCGGGGCCCTTTTCTGCTGAGAGCTTTTGCTTAACGGGAACAAGTTGTCTGTTTCGTGTGATTCTTTCCTCCTGCCCTGGGTCAATTCGGGATTAACTCTCACCCCAACCTATCCCCCAAAACCTTACGAATGCTCAGGACTTCCAAAACACAATCGCAGAATCTTCAGAGTAGGGACGGGCATTGATGGGCGGGCCATTTTCTCCTCCAGCGGGGGGGAAAGTTCTCTGGAGGTGGTGAGAAGTCCCACCTTGGCTCTGAGCCGGTGCCTCTCGCTCCTCACAGTTGGCTCCCCGCAGCTGGGCCCAACGTTCAGCTCTAACTTTTTAGGGCTCAGCGGTGCGGGCCTCGGGGAACCCAGGTGCAGCGGGAACTCGAGGGAGAGGAAAGAAGGGCTGGGCGCCCCGAGAAGGGCGCGCAGGGTCCCGGCCCCGCGCCGCCGCCGCAGCCCCTGCGCGCCCCCGCCCGCCCCGCCCCTGCCCGCTCGGCGGCCGCGGCGCACGCGTGTGCGCGCGGAGGAGCGCGGAGCTCCGGACCGGCCGCCCGCCGCCGCCGCCCGCCGCCCGCCTGTTCGTCTCGTCCGCGTCGCCGCCGCGCCCGACCCGGACGTCCCGGCACCATGCGGAGGGTGAGTGCGCCGTCGCAGACACGCGCGAGGGGCAGGTGGCGAGCGGTCTGCCCGCGTTGGAGCGCGTCCCTCCCCGCCCGCCGGCGGGAGAGCTCGCAGGGAAGCCGGGCGGGAAGGGCTGAGGGCGAGGCGGGGTCGCGCGGGGCCCCACGCCGGCGGGAAGCGGGCACCCCAGGGACGGCGTGGGAGAGAGGTGGCCCCCGGGGGGCCTCCCGCCTCGGTCGCGCCCGTGCCTTGGCCATCGGGGCCGGGGTTACTGCGCCCATGCCGCGCCTCCGGCTTCTAGGGGAGCCCTTTCCTGGGTTCTTCGCACGCCCCTCTGTCTGTTTAGAGGCTGCGTGCTGCTGCTCCGCACCCCGCTTTTTCCTGGGAAGCCTCGGAAACTTTGCGGGCGTCTCTTGGCCTCCCTTGGCGCCTACCCAGAGGGGGCGGGTGGGAAGGGTAAGCCCAAGAAGGTCAGGAGGACCGGCCGGGGCGGGGACGGTGGGTGTAGACTGGGGGGTCCTCGCGGGTCGCCTCCAGGAATGTCCTCCTGAGAATCCTTGGGTGCAGCGAGCGGCAACTCGCGCGGAGTTCCCGAGGGGGGCCCGGCACGTGGCTGGGGGGTGGCCCTGGGGTGCAGCCGCCACTTCCCTGCAGCAGGTGTGAGGGGCCCTGCGCTCGCCCTCCCTTGCAGCCAGAGTTTTCAGTGGGAAAACGAAAATAAAAGGCTCAGCTGCGGGGTTTAGTCCACCTTAAGGACAGCCGGGGAGCACGCAGGGCCTAGTGCAGCTGCATCTTACCTCTCTGGGCCAGCTAATTTACATAAGGTGTTAGTGCCATCGGAGGTTACCAGTCCTGTTGGATTTTAACTTTGGGGTGGACACTTAATCAGATGCAGGATATTGGCACTTGGAGTGTGGAAGAGTCGTGAAAGAAACTTAAGGAAGGCTACTCAGCACTCTCTTGAAGGACCCAAGGCCAACTCTGATGAGTTTACATGCTAAAGAAGGGGTGGGTGGGTGTTTCCCGAAGACGCAAGACTGAGAAGCAATGGGAAAAACGGAGTAAGGCTGTTTCCCAGACAGAGCCCATTTATTTATTTTATTTGGAGTTTGGGATTGGCATGTGTAAGGTTTGCATTTGCCTGTTATTTTGGTCACCTGAAGCAGCCCCTCCAACCATTTCTGCCTCGCAGTTGCTAGGTTGCTTCAAAAGGAACTCGGGTCTTTTTGTTGGTGCATGGAATTAAATCTTCCGTGTGTGTGTGTGTGTGTGTGTGTGTGTGTGTGTGTGTGTTGTGTGTGTGTGTGTGAGAGAGAGAGAGACACTGATAGATATTTGGAGGGTGTAGAGAGCAAGTAGGAATTGATCCCAATTTCCTCTGGAAAGGCTGTTGAGCTGATATGGAAATTTACCTGACTTACCTTTGGAATGAGTCCAAATCTTCTCAGGTGTTTCTGGGGTGAACAGGATTCCAGCCAGGTTGCCCAGCTATTTGGCATGCCTGACATTGGTGGAACAGTGGAAATGGAAACTGGCCTTGATGGGATTATTTGTTTGAACTCCAAATTCAGGGGTCAGTAATGTTCTTTTACTCCATTGCCACCAATGTAATTAAGGAAGGAGGCAGAGATGGGATCTGTAGGCCTAAGTTGTGCGTGTTAGAGGGAGCATCAACATCTGGAGATAGAGGGCATTGACCAGAGTGTCTTAACCTATGATTTGCATACTACCTGCCTTGAGATGGATGCTTTCACAAATGTGCATTCCTTTTGAATAGGAATCTCTGGGACTGTAGCTCAGTAATCTACATTTTAATTAATTAATTAATTAATTAAAATTTTTTATATTTTTATGTGGCGCTGAGGATCGAACCCAGGGCCTCGCACATGCTAGGTGAGCGCTCTACTTCGGAGCCACAACCCAGCCCTATAATCTGCATTTTAAATCACCACTCACCACAGGATGTATATCAAGTACCTACTACAGACAGACACTGTTTTAAGCTCTAAGTTTGCACGGTGGGGAGCATGACAACCAAGAGCCTTGTTCTCTTGGAGACTGCATTCTAGAAGAGCAATTAGATAATTAAGGTGTACACAAAAACAAATAATCTTCGTGTTGAGTGCTGCTAAGAAAATGAAGCAAGATGATAATGCAATGGAGAGTGAGTTAGGGAGGGAAGTCTTTTAGTTGTGTGGCCAGGGAAGACATTTCTGAGGAGTTGGCATTTTTAACTGTGGGCTCCTTGGTGAAATGAAGTCAGCTTTGTGCAGGTTTGGGAAAGAGTGTTCTAGATGCAAAGGCTCTGAGGCAGGAGCAGGTGAGTCTGTGTGAGAAGCAGAATGAGGACACCAGGGCTGGAGCACAATAAAATGTGTAGGAGTGGAGGTTGGAGAGAGGTGGAGGGCCATGTTAGCCATGGTAAGAAATCTGGATTTCAGCTAAGTGTATAGGGATGCAATTTAGAGAATCTTAAGTGGAAGAATGGAGTGGTGTGATCTAGTTTGCTTTTTTTTTTTTTTTTTTTTTTTTTTTTTAATGTTCCTGTGGCTGTTGTGTGTAGAATGGATTATGGAATGGGATGGTGGTGGAGAAGGGAAACCATCTTTGTGTGCAGGGGTTATGGAGAGATGTAGAGAGTAGCTGAACTTGATGGGAGAGGAAAGAGAGATGGGAATCCTAAGGTTGTTAATTGTTGGGGGGTGTGTGTGTTAGAGAAAGAAAAAGAGAAGAAAGTGGCTGGACCTCAGCTCTAAATGATAATAAAAGTAGCTTTCAGTGTACATTTATTGTGTATCTTGTTCTTCGGTACATACATTAATAAGAGTCCTGTGAAATGGCAACTGGTATCACACTTTACAGTGAGATAGTAAGCTCAGAAAGGTTGAGTGTGTTGCTCTAGGCCACTCAGCTGAATGTTGGAGCTAATTTTTTTTTTTTTGGGGGGGATTCTGGGGATTGAATATAGGGTCACTAAGCCACATCCCCAGCCCTATTTTGTATTTTATTTAGAGATAGGGTGTCACTGAGTTGTTGAGCAGCTCTTTTTGCTGAACTCACAATCTTCCTGTTTCAGCCTCCCAAGCCTGTGGGATTGTAGGCGTGTGCCACCATGCCTGGCTATAGCTAGAATTTGTACCCAGCTTTGCCTGACTCCAAAGCTCTGGTTCTTGACACTATGTTCTACTGCTTACAAACTTTTTTCCCTGCCACAGACCATTCCTGGTTCTGGAGAAGCAGATAATTTAACAGTTTGGTTAATCATGTGGCAATCTTTCACCTGTGGCAGATCAGCATAACTATAGAAAGAGAGCAGATTTGCTATTAGAATGAAGGATAGAAAATACCCAATGATTGGGTTTCTCTGATAGTGGTGCTGTGGTTTGTGTCCCCCACCCCATGCTCATATGTTGAATTTCTGACCCACAAGAGGCCCTCAAGAGGTGGGACCTTTGGGAGGTTCATGAGGGCAGAACCCTGAGGCTTAGTGCTCTTATAAAAGATGCCCCATGGAGCTTCCTCCATCTACCTGCATGAGGCCATAGGGAGAAGGCACTTATGAACCAGACAGCAGGCCCTTAGCAGGCATTGAATCTGCCAGGGCCTCCATCCTGGACTTCCTAGCTACCACACTGTTAGAAATGCACTTCTATTGTTTATAAGCTACCCAGTCTGTGGTATGTTGTTGTAGCAACCCGAATGTTCTAAGGCAAGAAGCTGACAGTGCTTTGACCCTTATGTCATGAACACTGCAAGCTAATGGTTTATTCCTTATTTTTTGAATACAAAATTAGCTCTCTCCTATGCAGAGCCAGGAATTCAAGAGCATTGGTTGCTTTAAAAAAAAGGAACTTGTGTTAGCTGGGCATGGTGGTGCACGCCTGTAATTCTGGCTGCTCAGAAAGCTGAGGCAGGAGGATGGCAAATTCAAGGCCACTCTGGGTACCCTAGTGAGATCCTCTCTCAAAGAAAAAAGGACTGTGAGTATGTATAACTCAGTGTCAGAGCCCCTGAATTTGATCTCCAGTACTACACCCCCCCCCCCACGCACCAAACAAAGCCTTATTTTTGTTAAGAGTTAGAAATCAGATGTGGAAAAATATAATAGTAGCTACTATTTAGTGAATGCTTTCTTTGTGCCAGGCATCTACTACTGTCTCCCTTCATTTTCATAACCTTTTGAGTAAAAAATTAATAGATGATATATTACACAATTTAAGATTTCAAAGATATTAAAAGGTTTACAGTGAAAATTGTGTCTCTTATTCCGTTGCAGTGGTTTCCTTCCCCAGTGTAATTGATGTTCAGTCCATTTCTTGTGTCCTTCCAAAAATTTTATATGTATGTATGTTCTATATATGCAATTATGTTTTTACTTTTTTCCCTTTTTTATGCACATGGTAGCACACTTTTCTGAACCTTGCAACAAGAGAATTTATAGGTCTACTTGCTTTTTTCATAGTTGCATATGGGATACTTTTTGTATGGATATGTAGTATTTGGTGTTTTGTTATTAATAATACTACAGTAAATAAACTTATACATATCTGATTTTGCATGTGTGTGAGTATGTCTATATGATTAAATTACAGTGGAATTTCAGAGTCAAGTGATATGAAAACTTTTTAAAAAGCGGTATCGTGTAGGGATTAAGAACACTAATTGCCCAGGGTTCAGTCTTGGCTCTGCTGTTTACAACCTGTGCAAGTAGTTTAGCTCCACTTGTCTCAGTTGCGTTTTTGCAAAATGGGGGTAATTATGTTAACTACCTAATAGGAGTATATCAGTTTATATTTCATAACAAATCACCCCAAAACTTAGTTGCTTAAAACAGTAACTGCTTTACTTAATTCACAACTGTGAGTTGGGTTGGTAGTCTGGGCTCACCCAGGGATCTCTGCTGGATTCTTTTATGCTTCTGTAGTCAGCTGGTAGCTTGATGGTATAGGATAGCCTCTCTCAAGTCTTGTGATTACAGAGGAGTTGGTCTTTGAGGATCTAATTTGGGATAGCACGTGCTTTCTCATGCTCTTTGGACTTTCTCAGGCTTCTTCTCATGGTGGTCTCAGGGTTCTATACAGCAGCATAAGAGGTCAAAGCATGAACACATTTCAAGACTTTGCTGAGTTGCATTTGCTGTTATCCCAAACCAAGTCAGAGGCGAAGCTCAGAGTCTGTGGGAGGGGAGGGACTCTCCAAGAACAAGGATACATTGAAAGGAGTCCGGAGTCATCCTGCTTATTTTTACAAACAACCTACTATAAGAATGGAATAAGTTAATATTTGTCAAGTGCCTAGTGTAGTGCCTGGCATGTTTTATTTTTATTTTTAATTTTTGTTTTGTTTTGTTTTTGGTTGTAGATGAACACAATACCTTTATTTGCTTATTTTTTGTGGTGCTGAGGATTGAACCTAGTGCCTCATGCATGCAAGGCAAGCACCCTACCATTGAGCCACAACCCCAGCCCGCCTGGCATGTTTTAAGTGCTACGTAAGTTTGCTGAATTGAAGGAGATGGGGAGAGAGATTGCCAAAATGCCTCTAAAGAGATTGAACTAATTTCTACTTCTACCAGTATGAAGTGCCTGTCTCCCTGTTCTTCTTGGAAAGGTATCAAAGTGGTTTATCTATGGAGAGGCAAATGTTCCTATTCCCATTTTACAGATGAAGAAAGCTCTCAGGAAGGTCATGTCTTTTTTCTGGTGTGACAGAGCCAAGCTAGGCTTTGAATCCTTTGTCAGTTTGACTCCAGAGCACCTCTGCACGTCTTGTTACCCTAGGCAGCCTTCTATTTCATGTCTGTCATTTCTGTTTCACATTTGAATCCGTCCGACTGGATTGAGAAGGATCTGTCAGTCTGTTGAAGTCTGTAGCAGTGGTTTTTATTTTAACCTGGCCTACTGGATTCAAAGTAAACTGACCACAAAGACAGCAGGCTCTTTGATGACTGCAAAGGGATGAGGAAGGGAAACCTGTCACTTTACCTCTTTAAAATTGTGAAAATAGGTGAGTCTGCCCTTATTTTGTTTATGCTTTCTTCCTTACATCCTTTTGGTTCACCTTCTCCCTTATACTTTGGGAGTTCCATTTCCCAAAGGGGAAGTTTCGAAGATGGAAGACAGGGTTTCTTAGTGGTTCCAGACTTGATCTCTGGAGGAAGTCCTGCCTGGGTTGAATTCATCGCTGCCCTTGACTAGCTGTGATTGGACTGCTTGACCTGAGGTCAAACATTTTTCTGAGGTCCTGATGATGATCTCGGAAAGTGCTCAGTTATTATTGCATAGCAGATTACTTTGCTTCTGCTGTTCCGTTTCACATCCCTTCTTCTCCAGACCCATTCCTACCAGCCTAGTATGTCTAATTATAAGAAAAGATAATGTTACTGAGCTCCAGGTGCCCTGTCTTACATGTAATTAATCATTTCCTTCTCACAATAAACCCATGAAATGGGTGCTTTTTTATTCCCATTTTCAAATGAGGAAGCTTGTCACTGAATGCTAAGTAATTGACCCAACATATGACAGCTAAGAATTGATGTAGCAGAGGTTGTAAAACCAGGCTTCTGGCATCAGAGTCTGTGCTCTTAATGTTTAGGCTAAAAAGAAAATAAAAGAAAAAAGGGATGGAAGGAGGGGATGTAAAATTGATAGCTTCTCCTCTGGGTAAACGGTTGATGAACTTACATGTGTCCTCCATCCTTGGCAGCAGCTGAGTACACCCAGCTGTGATTTAGACTGAAAATCCCGGCACACAGAAAATATAAACTTCCGATCCTTTTGCCAAGAGCCTTTTCACTTCAATCATTGTAATCCTAACAAGATTTCAGGCATTGTGCCTCCCTTGTAACTGAGGTGAGACACTGTTGAAAAATACATGGGGCTTTTTTTTTTTTTTTTTTTTTAAAGTTTTGCAGTCAAGCTGGCTAGTTCTAAGTCTTGCCACCCTTGGCAGAGACACTGTTTGCCAAAGCTGTAGGAGAATAAAATGTGGACACTGCAGAAAACGTATAACTCTCTGCATTTAGAATTGTGCATATCTCCAGTTGAAGGAACTCTAAGGCTGCTATATACACATTGTTGGCATGTAGAATAAAGGTAGTAGGGCAAGACTCATCAAACATCAAACATTTAAAATGACCCTCCTGTTATGTTCCAGGAATCCATTGTGGGTGAGTTCTGCATGGCCCTTATCCTGTGGAGTTTGCCGTCTCTCCCAAAGATAGGTAAATAGTACTGTGAATTATGGTTCATACTATTGCAAAGGAAGAATAAAGTACTAGTAAAGTACTAGTAAATAAAGTACTAAAGTTCCTTATGGTGGGACTTCTTTGCCTCGTCAGGGTAGTTCATAAGCCTTATAGAATGAGGCTGAGACTTGGAGGCTGAAAGGACAGCCAGAGAAAGGGGAGGAAGACTGTATTACAGGTAGAACCAACAGCATATGCAAAAGGGAAGAGAACAGTAGCCCATTTAAGGAAGTCAGGTGCATTTGGAGTGGCTGGAAACATGGGTCAAGGACAAAGGTGCAAGGGTAAGAGTTGAGGTTGGAATGTCTGGAAAGGCAGAATGAGGCTATCCAGGTCAGGAATGGCCATGTGAGTTGTGCTGTCATGGGGCAGTGAAAGAACATTTCAGCAGAGTTTTGAAAATCAGATATTTGTTTCCAGAGTTTTCTTTGGGTACTAGATATAGAATGGATTGGAGGGGCAAGATTGGAGGTGGAAGACTAGTTAGGAGGTGTTACAGTCACCAGAGGCCTAACAAGGGAGATGGTTACGAGAATGCAGGAGTGTGTTCTATTCAAGAAGTGCTTTGGCAGTAGAATCAAAAGTACTTGGTGACTGATAGGACGTGGAAGGAAAGGGAGGAGAGTGGTAAAGAACAGCTGACTCTCAGGTTTCTAGCTGAAGGAAACTGAGTGTGTGGTGGTGACATGAACTGAGACCTAAAACACTGGAAGAAAAATCAAGTGATGGCATTGGACAGGTTGCTTCTGTTTTATATACTTTGAGTTAAAGATTCCTCAAGTCCTTTGGGTACCCAGATGGTTTTTGAGGTCTGCAGCTTAGAAGTTGTATTTAAATTTATAAACTTACATCTGGGCATGATGGCACATGTCTAATCCCAGTGATTTGGGAGAGTGAGGCAGGAAGATTGTAAGTTTGAGGCCAGCCTCAAAAATTTAGCTAGACCCTCAGCAACTGAGTGAGACGCTGTCTAAAAGTAAAAAGTTCTGGAGATGTAGCTCAGTAGTAAGGTACCCCTGGATTTAATCCTGTCAAAAAATTATAAACTTAAGAGTTACTGGCATATAGGTGATAACAGTTGAAGCCATTGGGGTTATAGAAAGCCACCTAGAGAACTTATAAGCAGTGATTTAAACAACCTGTTATACAGCAGAATCTTTTGGGAGCTTATTAAAATGCAGATTCCCAGGCAATATCTTATGAGGTGTGCTGATTCAGAAGACATATAGCCCAAAACTGGAACCTGCAATATCTAGTAGACTTGACAACACGCACAATCTACAACTCTGCTATTTCACCTCTGTGTGTAGGTCCTAGAAAATCTCTAGCACTCAGAGGCATACACTTTAAAAAAGGGACTATTTAGATTATAAAAAGAGTAAAGGAGCTGGGAGTGTGACTCAGTAGAATCCTGAGGTTGATCCCCAGCACTGCAAAAAAAGAAAAAAAAATTTATAGCCATGTTCTGTGTACCCTATACAACTTAAAAGTAAAAAAAAAAAAATGAAAATAAAACAAAAACAAAAAACAAGACCTCCCCCAAAACGGAATAAACTGATGTGTATTTATAAAATGTAATATACTCAGCTATAAAAAGGAACAGACTACTCATTATATGTGCATGTATGTGGATGGATCTCAATTCAGATACAAAAGATGCACACTCTGTGATTCCATTAATGACAAGTTCTAGAGTGGGGAATACCAAGTTATGTTTAACATCAAAATCCAAACAGTGGTTTCTGGGGAGGCTTGAAGAGGAAGGGGCATGAGGAAACTTTCTAGGGTGATAAAAATGTTTTGACTTCTCGTAACTGGTTTATATACATTTATATGTTGGTCAAAACTCTAACTGTGGGCCAGGCCCGGTGGCGCATGCTTATAATCCCAACCACTTGGGAGGCTGAGGCAGGAGGATCGTGAGTTCAGAGCCAGCCTCAGTGGCCGAGTGCCCCTGAGTTCTATCCCCAGTGCTCAAAAACAAAAAAAACAAAAAGCAAACAGAAACAAAAACTCTCTAACTGTACACTTAAGATATGTGCATATCACTGTCATTAATAAAATACTCCAATAAACAGAACTTTAATAGAGAAGGAGCTCTGAGTACCTTCTTCCAGAGGTAGTCACTATTCTGAATTTAACACATTTGTGCATTTAAATACTTTCACTACATATACTACACATATATATCTTTCACTACATATTATCTTTCACTATATTTTTATTATGCATATTAAACATCTTTAAATGATATATAAACTGGTGTTTTGCATGTCTGTATGTCATAACATATATGTACGTATACGTATGTTGTGACTCAAGTATGTATGTATTTTTTTGAAACTTGATTTCTTGCTCAGCATTATATATACATTTGTCCACTTGATACCAGTAGCTAATCATACAATTTTGGAGTTAAATATATTTGTGTAATGGAATACCTGGTAAGTTATTCTTTCTCTTTTTGCCACATATTTAGGTGGTTTTAAGTAGTGTTGCTATGTTTCTTTTTTTTTTTTTTAACTTACTTGTATGTCAGTGGTAAGGCATTTTGGGAGAGAGTGGCTGGTGATAGGATAAGCTGTTAGATGTTGCTGTACTTTTCTCCAAGAAATTTACCAAAAGTGTGGAAATGGTCAGCATTTTTACCACTTGGTACTATTAGATTTTAAACTTTTTTACAAATCTTCAGGATATGACATCTCACTATGCTTTTGTGATTCTACTAGTATGGGCTGGACATATTTAATGGATTCATTTTTGAGTTTTCTCTTCCGTTCATAATTTTTGACCATTTCTCTTTGGGGTTATCATTTTCTCACTGAGTGGCAATACATTCATGTATTTGACGATATCAGTTTATTCTTTGGTTTCATAAGGAATCATCCCATGCCCACAGACTAAAGATAATCACCTGTTTTTTAATAAGAGTCAAAGTTTCAGCTTTAATGTTTTACTATTTTGAACTAATACTCTTAGAAACCTGAACCCCTAAATTTATTTCTTTCTATATCAATAACCAGTTATTCTAGTAACACTTGATTATCATCCCTCTCTACTAATGTGCAATGCCACCCTTGTCATATATTAAATTTTTATATATGGAAAGTGTGTGTATGTGAGCTGAGGTTGTGGCTTAGTAGTAGAGCGCCTGCCTAGCATGTGCAGGGCCCTAGGTTCGATCCTCAGCACCACATAAAAATAAACAAATAAAATTAAGTTAAAAAAAGAGTGTGTGTGTGTGTGTGTGTGTGTGTGTGTGTATTTTGGTATTGGGGATTGAACCTGGGGTCCTTTACCACTAACTATATCTCCAGTCCCTTTTACTTATTTTTTTTTTTAATTTTTTATATATATTGTTTATTTAGCAAGATTGGGCCTTGCTAAGTTGCTAAGAGTCTTGCTAAGTTGCTGAGGCTGGTCTTGAACTTCAGATCTTCCTGTGTCAGCCTCCCGAATCTCTGTCATTACAGTTGTGCACCACTGTACGTGGCTCTGTGCTCTTTATTCAGTTCTTAGTTGTAACAAAGTCCTAAATTAGATCAGCAGAACCACGCTTACCTTTCTTGAGCATGTTTAAATATTTTGTTCATTGAAGTATCTAGCATCTAAAGCAGTAGTAGGAACTCAATAAATGTCTATTGATCTATTGAAGGGATTCCATCTGAGACCAGCTAAATAAGTAGTCTAGCAGTCTCCTGACATGCTGCATGGTATTTTACTTTGGGGTGAAGGAGATTGTTAAAAATAACTGTCTTTTGCTTCTATTTTTCATTGCTCTGTTACTTCTTGTCCCTACTCATTCATACTAGGATCTTGAATTAATCCTCAGTTAAACACAACAACTGCTGCACAGTGTGGATACAAGCCTGCAAGCCCATGCAGGATTCTGTTACAATTGTAGATAGTTCTGTGAGGTCTTTTGAAGGCTGGCCAAAATCTGGGCCCTTAAGCCTGGGAGATAGGGCAGAGGATCATCTAAAATTAGGTTTACTTGTTTTCCATGCTTTTGAACATCTTTATTTCATAGATTACCATTACTTTAAAATAGACTTCTTAGGCGCTGTGGCTGTAATCCCAGCGACTCAGGAGGCTTGAGGCAGGATGATTGCAGGTTTGAGGCTAGCCTCAGCAACTTAGCTAGGTTTTTGTCTCAAAAAATGACTGGGTGTAGCTCAATAGAAGAGCTTCCTTGACTTCAGCCCCCACCAAAGGCTTTCTTCCTGTAGCATAGTTCTTGGCATGTTTGGTAATAGAGAACTACAATTTGCTTAATGCTTGCATTGTGCAAGATGTTGTGCTAATACAGATCCCATATTTTGCATGTAGGCATATATGCTTAATTGGCTTTTCAAAACTATCCCCTTTTGGAGCTTGCAGTCTTTATTCATTCATTCATCTAACATTTTTAAAAAATATTTTATTTGTTTAGTTGTAATTGGACAGAATACCCTTTTTTCATGTTTATTTTTTAGGTGTAGTTGCTAGATGAGCGCTATACTGCTGAGCCACAACCCAGCCCACAATACCTTTTTATTTCTTTATTTATATTTATGTGGTGCTGAAGATCCAACCTAGGGTCTCATACGTGCCAGTGAGCACGCTACTGCTGAGCCTTAGCCCCAGCCCCCATTCACCTAACATTTTTGAGCCCTTGGGCTGAATTAGGGACTAGAATTACCAAAATGTGCAGCCCTTGAGCTCCAGGAACTTACACTTCAGTGAGGAGCAGACATTTAAACAAATAGTTACCATGGGGTGTGATGGGTACACTGTCAAAAATGTATCCAAAGTGCAGGTCATGTGAAAGGTGATTTAAGTTTGTAGGGCAAGGGAGAGGACTTGTGGTGTTGGGGATTTGGGAAGGTGAGAGTTGAAGCAGGACAGGACTCCTCAGTACATCCATGCATTCACTTGCTCTTGCCAAGCCTGATTTATCTACCTCAACCTTCTCCTGTTCTTTTCTTCTCAAGTAGCATGTCTTCCTGATTGTTACAGTTGTGCTCCTCATTCTGTAGGCTTTCCTCTCTTTTTTGTTCACTGATGGTTTCTTATCTATGACTGCCTCCTAAAAGAGTTTTTAAAATTAAAAATTTAGGCAGTTTTATTGAAGAATGATTTAGTATTATAACATTGAGCCATTTAAAGTGTATAATTCAGTGATTTCTTTTTAAGTAAATTTACTACTGAGTCAAAACCAAATTTGAGGTAGAGGCATTAATCCCAATTTTTGGGTAGAGATGAAATGAAATGTGATGTCCCCTCACATGAGCCAGTATTAGGTGGTGTACTGGCTCACTGAAGTGTATTCAAGTCTTCCATGGGGAAGCAAGCTCACAGAGTTCTTTGGTATTACCTTGGAATCTAAGGACTAGTTATGTCATGAAACGAGAAAGTGTCATTCGCAGAGGGTTTAGGTAAAAACACTGAGAAAGAGGGCTGGAATTTGTGGAGTTTGAAATGTGAGTAAAATACTATGAGAGTTGAACCATATGTGGGATAAAACTGCAAATTAGAATTTGTGCAATGTTAATAATAAACCACCCAGTCACTTTTATTCTAAACCATTATACAGCTTATTTGGCTTCCCAGGATACTTACAAACATAAATTTCCTGATGGAGAGGGTCTCATTTCCACCCCTAAGCAAGCTGTGACATGGAATAGTCCAACAGGCAGTTCAAAAGAGCTAGCTAGTCTCCCTCTCTTTTCCATCCAAATTACAGGGTTTGAAATATTCTGACAATTGAATTAGCTGACTGGTGCAACAATAGCAAATGTTTCATAATTTGTGTTGCCTTCAGAGATGGCAGAAATTAGGCTGCTGGTAATAGACTACAACTGTCTGGACTCCGACGAGCTATCCTCCTGCCATTATATTTTGAATTATGCTTTCTATGCTGCATATCTGATTTTTGAATATTGATTCTGGGAAAATGGCGACAGTGCTTGAGGTATCTGTTGATAGAGTAGAGCTACCCGTTTCTCAATAAAAGGAGGCTCATACACAGCCATGCAGAGGGCCCTGCTGGATTAGTATGCTTGGCTGCCTCTCTTTAGGCATCCATCATTGTAATAATGGAATTAAACGTGCAGAAGCCCTTTTTGCCCCTGCTCTGGGCTAGGAAACCACAGGAATAATCTCAGTTGTTGGGACACTCAGGCAGGGATAATGACTTTATAGGTCAGTGTCAAAGACAGTGTATTTGAGATGATTCTGAGTTCAGTATTTTATTTCATATTTAGCAAATGAAGGCTAGATCAGAATCAGTTTTCAAGAAGTGGCCTAATAGTCTTCCACCCCTTTGCCCTAAAGCAGAGGTTGATAAACTTCTTTGAAGGGGCAGACAGTAAATATTTTAGCTTCAAGGGTTATATGGCTTCAAGGGTTATATGGTCTCTTGTTGCATCAACTTAACTCTGCTTTATCATGTGAAAGCAGCCATAGGTGGCACAAAAAATGAACAATTGTGGCTGTGTTCCAGTAAAACTTTATTTATGGACACTGAACATGAATTTCTAATAATATTCACATGTCATAACCTATTATTCTGATTTTCCCAATCATTTGGAAATGAAAACAAATTCTTAGCTTGTGGGCCTGACTAAAACAAGTCATGGGCTGTGATTGCTCTCTGAACCATAATTTGTTGCCTATACACTGAAGCCCTAGTGGTCCACGGTGTTCTTGGTGTATCTGCACTTTGTTTTCTGGTAGGCAAGTCATATTTTTCTGCCATAGCCTGTCCTTACATTCAGTGGGTCATGCACAGCTACCTGGAGAGAAACCAGAAACCCATTGCAAACTAAAAAACAACCTCAGTCCCCTGCCTGCCTCATTTGCTGCCTCCTCACACACACAACCCTACACCCCTGCTTGATGCTCGTGGCACCTTTTCCTATTCTTTGGATCCTATTAGGGTACATTAAGTAGAAATTTAGACTTATTCATTAAAATAAAGCAATTAATAGTCACAACATTATAGAAATTAGTAGTGAGGGCAGTAACATTGTTTCCTTTACAGAAGTGGATTTGATGAGATACATTTCTTTTCTTTTTTTCAGATAATTTCTCATTAACAGATTATAAAATTATAGTGCTACAAGCTGTGTACTTTATCTCAAATTTATTATGGTTCTATTTGAATGGACTTTTTTGGTGCCTATATAGTGAAAAGTGGCTTATTAGGATACAAAGGGTCTTTTTAAAAAATATTTTTTAGTTGTTGATGGACGTTTATTCTATTGGTGTGTGGTGCTGAGAATCGAACCCAATGTCTCACACATGCTTGGAAAGAACATAACCCCTGAGCCACAACCCCAGTCCCATATATAGGGTCTCTTTGAACTATGGACACAGGCAGGAATTGTTCAAACACACTACAATTAATAGTTGATTTGGTTGTATGAATTGTCTGTGAGATGAGGCCCAAGGTCAGGTTAGAGTTCACCTGTGTTCAGAAATTTGATATTTTGTTAATGGTGTAGTAGAAACAGCATTGTGCTATGACATCTGAACTGAGGTCTGATGCATACAGGCTTGTGACTTATTTTTCTTGTCTGTGAAATGGGGATGATTGACAAGCACTTGACTTGTCAGGATAAAGTGAAATAGCTTATGTGAAAGCTATTTTGTAAACCATGAAGAGGTTGTATTAGTCAGGGTTCTCTGGAGGAGTGGAATCAACAGGAAGTATCATTATAGAAAGGGGATTTATTAGATTGGCTTCAATGACCAGAAGCTGGATAGTCCACATGGTTGTCTGCAGGCTGGAGAGCTGGAGGAATCTAGTAGCTGTGCAGTCCAAGAGTCTGAAGCCTCAGAATAAGAGGGAACAACAGTGCTACCCTAGACTGAAGGCTTTTGGAAACTCCCTGGAGAATCACTGGCAGAGTCCACTTTGGAAGAGTGAAGGAGCCAGAGTGTGATATCCTCAGGTGATTGCAGCAGCAATCAAGAACCCATTCAAGAAGAATCGAGCTTGCATCTGCTGCTGCTTCCTTATTCTTCCCAAGTGCTGCCCATGCTTAGGGAGGGTCTCCACTTTAGTTTGGTATCCCACATGCCAATCATTCCTAGGTGACACACCCAGAAGACTCTTAATCTGCAACATCTCTTAATCTGATCAAGTTGACCATTCAGATTAACCATTACAGAGGTGAAAGCCATTACTGCTATTTGCTAAGGCTTAGTGTAGTCTCCTTTTCATGGCTCACAAACCCGTCTGGGTATCGTGAGATTCCCAAGCTGACCCTAGACTTATAGCATTAGCATTTCTGTGACAGGACCTAGATTTCTTTGTAAAAAGTTTCCCAGGAGGATAGCTCTGATATATTTCACAGTACTTAATGAGGGGGTTAAGTAATCCAGTACTTCCTTCTAATTCTATCTTGGCCTTCCCTCTAAAATAGTAAGAGACATGGAAGAAAGAGGGTCAGGAAGTTGGGCTGGGGATGTGGCTCAAGCGGTAGCGCGCTCGTCTGGCATGCGTGCGGCCCGGGTTCGATCCTCAGCACCACATACCAACAAAGATGTTGTGTCTGCCAAGAACTAAAAAATAAAATATTAAAAATTCTCTCTCTCCTCTCACTCTCTCTTAAAAAAAAAAAAAAAAGAGGGTCAGGAAGAGCAAGAATTATCCTCACCTTATCTTCTTATGGATGTCTATATGAAATATATATGAAATAGTGAGAGCTGGTATTTCAGGGCTAAGTACCCAGAATTATAAACCCAGTTTTTTCTTCTCCTCTTTGAGTTCTCCCTCTGCAACACTGAAATTTATGGCATTGTTTTTATCTTCTTCTCATTGAAGCATGTTTGTGAAAGAAAGTCTGAGATTCTGTATATCATGGATCTGCAACAGATTTACAATATCCTTGCCAGTTTTGCTACACAAGGCTCATAATTGAAAATGCCTTTTTGAGTTATTTTTGGAAATAGCACTATTGTAATGTTGGCACATAAGTGATCATAAACAAAAAAATCTCAGTAGTATGAAAAGATAAACTGGTTCTGAATTTCTCACATTTTCTTCATTGCCACTCATTTACATGTGAGTAGTTGTAGGTTTCAAATGAGGGAAAGCATCCACCTTCATGTTGGCAGCGCAGGTTGTTTTTGGCAGTAAAATTCGGCAGTATGTATAGACACACAAATGCTCCCATATACTACTGTATAGCTTCCTGGTGTTGAGAACTATAACAAAGTGTTTCTGCTTGCAGAATTCTTAGGAGTAGAGAGAGCATTGTCCTATATAGATAGTCTTGAGTATTTCTCAGGTACTTTGTTAGAACTGCAGAAGTTCTAAGAACTTATCTCAGAAGAACTTATCTCAGAAGTTCACAGGCTGGTAAGAAAATGTTAAGGAAATAAATCACTGTAGAAAAGTTAGCTTTATTAGTTTATTTTAATTAAGTTGTATTTCAAACTTATACTCATTATAAAATAGAGAATTTTTTTCCCATGGGAAAGATGAGGTCAGTGTGTTGTCTTTGTGTTGCTATTTTTAGTATTTTTATGGCAACATGTTTAAAAAATTTTTTTTGTAGTTGTGTATAGACAGAATGCCTTTATTTTATGTGGTGCTGAGCATTGAACCCTCTGCCTCACACATCCTAGACAAGCGCTGTGCCACTGAGCTACAGCCCCAGCCCTTGGCAACATGCTTTTGAAAGTAAGTAAATGATTAAAGGGGGAGTATCTTTTACACTCAGCAATGTCAGGTGTGTTCACATCTTTGCTCCACCCATTTTTCTTTTTTTCCATTGTAGGTGGACACAAATATCCTTTATTTTATTTACTTATTTTTATGTGGTGCTGAGGATCGAATCCAGTGCGTCACACATGCTAGGCAAGCGCTCCTCCCCTGAGTCAGAACGCTCCATCCATTTTGAGCTTCATCCATTCTGGAAGATGACTTTGGGATGATGAGTCTATACTGCCTCCAGATCTCCAGTGATAAATTCCTAGCAGAGTGCTGAATACTCAGTGTATGAGAAGTGGAACTTACTCTTGCTCTTACACCTTATCCTGTATTTGGGTTCCTTGCTTTGGGCGCCATATTGCTATTCTCATGGATGCGGAGGTGTCAAGCTTATGTCGTCATCTTTGCCTCTTCTTCTCTTGTCAGGAGCACCGGGAGCCAGATGCTGCTGGCATGTCTTGATCATCTTTCCCTTCCACTCTCCTACTTTTAGATCTTTGGTTCCCAAAGGGACTCCATGCAAATATTCTTGGGGATTTGTGTGTGTGCTCTGTCATAAGTTTTGAAAAAAGAATTTTTCTTTTTCTGTCCAGGGTAATTAACAAAATTAACAGGCATATGTTTGGGGTTATCAAGATTTGTAACTGGTATGGGTTCTGCCTCAGATTTTAGCATCCACATTTATGCTCTGCTTGTATGTTGGCTTTGAGTTAGGTGAGTCCACCTCTGGGCTCTCATAGTGTCATGCTTTGCTCTAGAACATTTTGTGCATATAGTTATACTTGTGTGACTTTCTCAGTGGATGATGAGAGCTTGGAAGATAGGGATCATGTCTGGCTTATATTTGTTCCCAAAACTTAGCATTCTGCTTGACATATACTTGTGGTTGTAGTCATTGTATGTACAAGTTGAGCATCCCTAATCTGAAAGTCTGAAATCTGATATGATCCAAAATCCAAAAAATTTTGAGGGCCAGTATGAGACCACAAGTGGAAAATTCCCCAGTGTGAATCTTTGTTTCATGCACAGAATTGTTTAAAATTGTATAAAACTGGGCTGGGGATGTGGCTCAAGCGGTAGCGTACTCGCCTGGCATGCGTGTGGCCCGGGTTCGATCCTCAGCACCACATACAAACAAAGATGTTGTGTCCCCCGAAAACTAAAAAAAAAAAATTAAAATTCTTTTTTTAAAATATTAAAATTCTTAAAAAAATTGTATAAAACTACTTTTGGCCTCTGTATAAGATGTATATGAAACACAATTTAGTGTTTAGACTTACATTCCATTCCTGAGATTGTATATGTATGCAAATATTCCAAAATCCAAAAAAAATCTGGAATCCAAAACACTTCTGGTCCCAAGCATTTTGGATAAGGACTATTCAACCTGCATCATGTTTTGGAGTTTGCTTTTTATTCCCAGTACACATTCCCATGAATAGATATAGTTATTTTAATGTTCGTGTAATATTTAGACATGTTGATAGATGACATTTGGCCTCATCATTCCTTGTTTTTGATATTTGGATTAATTTCATTTATTGGCTATTTTGACTAGTGTAGTTAAAAACATCTTTGAGCAAAATTATTTTTTCATCTAGATTGTTTTTTGGGGAATTCCTTAATGAAATTCCTAGGTTAAGTAGTTTTATTCCTCTTGTAATATGATTGTAAGTATTTTTTTTTTTTTTAATGAAGAGGCCACACCTAGTGGTAATGTTTTTTTCATTTTCAGTTAAATTCTCTTTGATTTAGAACCAAGGTAGCAAGGGAAAAAAATGACAAGCCAGGTGTGGTGGCACATGTCTGTAATCTCAGTGACTCAGGAGGTTGAGGCAGGAGAATTGCAAGTTCAAGACCAGCCTCAGGCACTGTTGCATATGGTACGGCTGTGGCTGTCCATTGCTTACCTGGTCTTTGCGTCTCCAGCCACACTTTCAGCAGCATACGCAGTACCTCATACTTCAGCCAAGTTAATGCTCTCAGCCTGCAGATCTAATCCCTCACTACTCAGAACAGCAGGGGCTTCAGTCTCCTGCAAGACAAAGACCAGTCACATTGTTGGGGAATACAGAGCCCTTCAGGACGTGGCATCTGTTTCCCTTTCTAGCCTTGTCTTTGGCTGCTGCCCAGATGCACTCTCTGCTCACCCTGAAGGCACTGTTTTCAGTTGGAATGTACACGCTGTTCCCTCCATCAGATGTGAGCCTCACCTTTGCCTCCTGGCATCCCCTCACTCATCCTTGGAGACTGCTCAGTCTCCAGGGCTGTCCTCCTTCTACCCCTCTTACCTGCCTTACCCCATTCTCAGCATTTTCTCCATCTTCATGAAAGTTGTTGCTACCTATATTAAAAACTCAGTGTGACTTTTTTTCATGTTCTCATTTATCTGGTGAGCCCATTAAGGCCAGGAATTTCATCAGTCATTTTTTTAATTTACCTTTTAATACAGTGACTAACATATAGTTCACCCCCAATGAACATTTTCTGAGTGAATGGAATTATTATTTTGGTTTACTCATCTATAAATAGACTACTTATAGGTATGTCTACTTCTTTGGAAATTGAGAATCCATTTTTGGTACATATGGTAATTCTCCCCCTGCTCTCCATTTCCCCAGTTGTTTATTAACTAAACTGTAAACCCTGGACTGTAAGTTCTGAGGAAGTGTCTAGTTCACCATATTCTCAGTGCTTAATACTAATACCTGGTACCCAGTGAGCACTTAATAACTATTTGTGTTAAATGAGTTAATAGATGAATAAATGAAACATGGAGAAAAGGTGCTAACCATGTACCATATCACAGGCTTTGACAGTTGGGAATTTTCTGCATGCATGCATACATATATGTTCTATGTTATTCACCATTCTATGATGTGTCTCTTTAACTCACTGCTTTTCCTGATAACTTCTGTGTCTTCTGCCTCTGTCATTTCATGACTCTGAGGACCAATTTGAGTCATGCCATCCTCTGCTCTTTAATTGGAAAACTTCAACCACAAACTAGGAAGCTAACGCCTGCTGTAGTGAGCAAGATAGTCCCCCCTCTTCCACAATAAGGAGGCCAGAGTCCCTGGGGCTGACCTCCTCCTTTATCAGTAACATCAAATTTAAATCCGTATCCTGTTCTGGAGAATAAATAACTGAGTTTGCATGACTGAGCTGATTTATAGAGATGTGATGCTATCCAGAACCTGCTGCCAAAACCTGAAGAAGTTGTTTTGAGGGAAGCTTGAAGTATTGGCAAAGAGATCAGCTCCCTTTGCCTGTGTTCAGTATACATGTGTTTCATTTCTTGGTGTCTTCGTGAGAATTTGGATACTTTTGTTCATAACCTGTTACAAGGAATAAAAAAAATTTCCATTTATGAATTAGTTTTTCTCCTGGATTAGTATTTCTGTTAAAAAGCTTTATAAAGAATTGAGAAGCTGGGGCTGGGGCTGTAGCTCAGTGGTAGAGCACTTGCCTAGCACATGTGAGGCACTGGGTTTGATCTTCAGCATCACATTAAAATACATAAGTAAAATAGAGTTATTGTGTCCATGTAAAACTAAAAAAGTTAAAAGAAATGAGAAGCTAATTAATGGAGGGGCAGGAGTTGTATTGTGTTGTAAGAGCATAAGAATTATCTTCAGTTGTGTGGGAGATGGGACGACTTAAAAACAACCACCACCACCTGGATTGGCAGCAAGAGTCCTGCTTAGTTCATTGAAAAAGGTGTCACAAATTCTTAGGCTCAAGATTTCTATTAGAGACCTGCTGTGTGAGAGCTAATATCTTCATTGAAATTAGAATGATTGAGCCAATCCTTGTGTGTTGAAGTTATCATCAGGGCTCACGGCTCTCCAGTGCATCCTTTTCCTGATGCAGGAAGGACCGCAGGAAGCTTTGTAGTCCAGAGCATCATTCAACCTGTGTTTCAGGGCTAGCTGGAAACAACAGTGCCAGCTCAGTGGTTGCGTGTCTGAGTGGAGAGGCTGAGGAGCTGGGCCACAGTGTTGTGCCCATGGAGTAGGTGGTACAAAATGAGGCTGGCCTCTGTCAGGACATGGGTGAGCATCCCAGGGGCTCAAGAAAACAACCTGGCACACAGGAGAAAGCTGAAAGAGCACCAGGCGAGGGCAGAGGAGGGCCGTGGCTTGGGTCCGGTGTAGTTGGGCTGTTTCTTTAGCTCGCTACTCAAGGGTCATTCCTTGGCTCTGAAATTCAGGGGAAGCTGATTAATTCTCAAATGCATGTAGAGACTCATGCATGTACTTTCCCTTTTCCTCTCTGCCATGGGCAGCATGATGGCTAAGAATGAGCTGGAGACTGTTTATAAGGATCAGTGACGACAGGGGCGACACCAGACCTGACTGGAGTGGGTGAGTGTGTGTTGTTTGGGCATGCATGAATTTAGGATTCTCCTGCTACTTGGAAGAGAGGGATTTTTCTATTTTGTTGTTGCTTTGCTCCCCCAATCCTCAGTGAAAAGGACTAAAAACACATTTGGGTGAGAGACAAGCTAATCAGACCCCAGAGAGAAGAGCAGTGAGATGGGGAAGGAGATGACTGGGCTGGGTAGTGGCTGGACCATGGGGCTGTGAGGCAGAGGTCATATGTTCTAGTTCTGGGTCTGCCACAAATTGATTACCATCAGAATTGAACCTTGAGCATGTCATTTGGATGCAAGGGCTTTAGATTATTTAGAAAACAACAAGGTTGGCTACCAAATGTGATATGATATGGACTTTTCCTCAATCTGAAGCAAAATTGGCAGAAGGAAAATGACTGCACGATTGACTTTTCATGACGCTAAGTGTACTCAGTTTAATGGACTCTCCTTTATTCTAATATTGGGTCCATTCTTTTTTGTTTTAATTCTTTTTTTAAGTGATAATGAAAGCAGATAGTGGTTGGATTGCTTTTATTTTATAATGACTTGACTTGGCAAAATAAAAGGTTGGCAACAATGTTTCAATCCTTTAAATTCTTTTTGAAATTTTAATGGTACACAGAATCTCTACTCAGACTGAATGACCTTTAAAATTCCTTCCAGTTCTAACAGTTGGGGATTCTAACCTTTTCTTTCCACTTGTGACTGTGAGGTGAGAAATTCAAGTGTCAGTTTATATTTGCATCCTGGAACAAGCTGTACTTTTGCCCAGAAAAAAATCGTAGTGCCCATAGATAAATATTATGGGTGACTTATTTTATTTGGAATAAAACCTGAAGCATTTATTTAAATCTTAATTTAACCAAAGATTAGAACAGCAATAGTGGAGAAACCTTTGCTGGTGTACATTGCTGGTGGGGATGTAAGTTGGCTTAGTGTAGGGGTCAGCAAAATTTTTTTCCTTTTGAGATGGGAATTGCATAGGCTGGCCTCGAGCTCCTGGGCTCAAGTGATCCGTCTTCCTCAACCTCCTGAATAGTTGGGACAATTGATGTATACCATTGTATCCAGCTTACACATTTTTTTTTCCATAAAAAGCCAGATTGGAAATATTTTAGGCTTTATGGGCCATGTAAAGTCTCTGTCATATATTCTTCCCTTTTTACTCCTCTTCCTTTTTATTCTTTTATTTTTTAAACAACTCTCTAGAAATATAAAGACATCACGGGTTGGATTTGGCCTGTGGATCATTATTAACTATGCCCTGGTCTAAGTCTCTGGAAGGTAGTTTAGCTGTATCTGTCTGAATTACAAATGCCCAGTTACCATAGACTGAGCAATTCTATTTGCAGAAATTTATCTTAGAGATGCACATATAGCTATTCAAAGTGACCTGTGTACAAAGTTGAAATAACAAAACATTGAAAGCAATCTAAACATTCATTAACAGGTTCTGGTTAAATAATAGGATATCTATACAACAGAATACGATAGAGTCTTTTTAAAGCCTATGGCATGGATTAATGCTTGAGATATACCATGGAGTGTGTGTGTGTGGGGGGGGGAGTACACCGATATATACCATTTAATAGTTTTAAAAGAATAGCATGTACACATGTTTGCTTATACACACATTTGTTTCTTTGTATAGAACATTTGGAAACTGTAACTTAGGAGGATAATTGAGTGGCTTAGAGATAAAGATGAAAGAGGCAGTTTATGTAAATTAGTAGCTTATGAATTTAGTGCTTATGTACATGTATCATCTGTTCAAAAAACAAATTGAATTTTTCAAAAACAACTGAAATGAGGAAAATAATGGTAATCCCTTGTGTGAAAAAATTCAAAGAATAGTTGTTTGAAATAGATCTGAATCTTTCTTCAATTACAGGTGAACCTGTGCTGCTTTGAAAAATATACGTGTTTAGTTGCCTTCACAGGAAGATTTTTTAGCAGAATAATATTTCTTTGTCAGCTTTTGATCATCTAAAGTGATGTAACATCCATCTCGAGAGGTTGGTTTGCATGTTGTGCTGTTGGCAGTGTTCCTTCTGATTTTGGAAATTGTGTAAGTAGTCATACTACAAGTCACCTTAAGAATTAATATATGTGAAGATAGTTAAGTTTGATAAAACAAGATCTATCGCTGCTGGAAGCCTCACTGAGACTTGTCTAGCACCTTGGTTTTCTGTTTCCTAAAAGGTATCTGTAGGTTAGGCAGCTAGCAGTGACAAAGCCTTAACTTAGACCTGCTCACCTTTGCCCACACTGCTGACATGGATGAGGCTGTGCCTCTAGTGAGTATTATTCTGTATGTTCTAAACTTTTCTTTTTTCTCTTTTTTTTCATATTGAAGATCAAACCCAGGGGCTTACATATGCTAAGCAAGTACTCTATAAGAAAGCTTCATCCCCAGCCCATTTTTATGTTGAGACAGGTCTTGTTAAATTTCCAAAGAAGGCCTTGAAATTGTGATCCTCCTGCCTCAGCCTCCTGAATAGCTGGGATTATAAGTGTGGACCACTACACCAGGCTTTTTTCCCCTGTATTCTTGACTCACTAAAAGGCAAACATGTGGAACATGGTTCCCCAGCAGTCACTCATCCTCCTTTGCTTCCCACCATGCCCCCGTGTCCTGCTATGTTGTCTGTTATCTGTCCCAGACTCCCACCTGGGGGATTCCTGCATGGCTCACTGAGCAGTTCTTGCTCTTTACCATGACCGGAGGCCGTGCCACTTCCTCGGCTCTCTGAGAATGACAGCTGAAGTGTGGGACTAATAAACCAGCCCTCCCTCTTGTGGAGGGAAGGATTTGCTATGGGAAGGAGATGTGTGAAGAAAGGATATAGGTTCACTGGTGGGCAGACCGTGAGCTGAAGATGGAGAGGAGATGCGGGTTGCGTGGATAGCTCCGTAGCCAGTTCTCTTCCTCTCCCTCTGTCTGTGACTTACAGTTCTAACCAAAGAGACAGACAGTTCTCACCCCTTGAGCCTGGCTGGCTTTGTGACTTTGGCTTTGGCCAGTGGGATGCAGTGGGATGTAGTACTAGTGATGGATGTATGCCAGGCCTCAAGAAGCTTGCCCCTTTCTCCTGTCTCCCTTTCATATCCAACATTGCCAAGAGAACACGCTCATAACAGAGCTAAAATGGGCCTGCTTTTCCTGGCCAAGCATTTCCTAATTCACCCAGCAACCATCTGACCCCCTGACTGATAATGACACCGGGGTAAGTCATTCCAGCCAAGCTCAGCAGAACCACCCAACTTACTGCCCTGGACACCTGAGCTGTTAGACACTGGCTGTTGTGGGCTAGAAAGGTTTTCTGATAATTCTTTCTGCAGAATTATTGTGAATAGATAATGGATACCAATGGGGATGATGGAAAATGGACAGGTCGATGGCTCTGTGTTCAGAAATGGAGAAATCAGAGTTTTCTTTCTTGTCCTGTATGACTGTTTGAAAACATGGAGAAGTATTTCTGGTACAAAAGAAAAGAATAAAACAAACCAGCTAGAACTAAGTCCCAGCATCAGAAAATACTGCACAGTTGGTTAGATGCTAAAAGGAAAAGTAAACCTTAGGCACGGACTGAAGGTAGCAGAGTGTAGAAGTGTCCATTTACACAATACTCTCATTTCAGAGATGGCTGCCCTTTCCTCTGGGAGCTGTTTAACTTAATCTTTTGGGATTTTTCCCATCTTACTGTGGGATCATGGGTTGCTATTATAATTTTACTTATGAATTTATTCAAATTTCCAAATATGAGATAATTCTCATGCTTTATGATTGCTGTCATACTCAAGTGAAAGAACTGTGCTGGCCACTTGATGAAAAAAAACTAACAAAGCACATTAAGAAGTTTGAAAGATACACTAATAAAAGAATTCAGAATATTTTATCCAAGTAACTCAACTTTTTGGGGGAAGTTTGTAAAGAACCCTTTGGTCACTTTTAGTAAGAGAAATCATATGATGATACCAATAGATGCCTAAATGCATTTGATAACATCCTTTTCTTAAAAATTATAGGGCCGGGGTTGTGGCTCAGTGGTATAGCACTTGCCTAGCATGTGTGAGGCACTGGTTCAATCCCTGGCACCACATAAAAATAAACCAATAAAATAAAGGTGTCCATCTACAGCTAAAAAAAATTTAAAAATTATCTTATAGGATATTATTTAAAATGATGTAAGAATATTGTAAATCAAAAATAATATGTGTGGGGCTGGGGATGTGGCTCAAGTGGTAACACGCTCTCGCCTGGCATGTGGCGCGGGGGGCACTGGGTTCGATCCTCAGCACCACATAAAATAAGGATATTGTGTCCAACGAAAACTGAAAAATAAATATTAAAAAAATTCTCTCTCTCTTCTCTCTCTCTTTAAAAAAAAGGGTGTGCATCTACATACATGTACACAAATCTTAAACATCTAACATTATACTTAGTAGTGAAATACTAGTGATTTTCTTTAAAGTTTTAAATAAAAGACCCAGCATGGTAATCATTATTGTTCTGGACTATTTTGCCAGTGCAAGAAAGCATGAAACATATAAAGCATAGCTGATAGTAGGAAGAAGAAAAATCTTTAAAAATAACCAATATAATTACATACCAATAAAAGTAAGAAAATCAAGAATTCCTGGGAGCTCAGTTAAACTCATGAGTTTAACTAACTTTATACCAGCAATAATCTGTTAGCTCTAATGGGAAAATGCTCCCATTCTCAGTAATATCCCAAAGCATAAACTCCACAGAAAAATCTCATAGAACACACTGTTTGACCTATGCAAACAAAGGAATATTAACTTGTAGATGTTTTTTTAAAAAATTTGAATTAATGAGGATTAAATAAGTTTCTGGATGTTAGAAGAGTGGATATTTTGCATTTTTTTTTGTTTTCCCCAATCACTTTGGGAATTTTATGTAAGCCCATATAGTGCTGCAGAAAAGGTGAGGTTTGTTGCTACAGTCTTTCTGGGAGCTCAGTATGGTAATAGGTGCCGAAAACCCAGAAAGAGTCTCTGTCCCTTGCCTGCAAGAAACATAAAATTTGGCCACAAATGATTTAAACAATAAGAGGTTTAGGTTTATTGTCTCACTGTCCAGAAGTGGAGTGTTTCCAGGGGATTCAGCAGGTCAGCAACATCATAAAGGACTTGTATCCCTTCGTTTTCCTGCTCTGCTGTCCTCTGTGTATGGGCTCATCTCCTTTGGTTTAGCTCCTGATCATCACAAGAAGGTTGCATCAGTTCCACGCATCACATCTTCACACATCTAGAGTTGAGAAAAGAGATCACACCTTTTTCGATGGGTTTCTTTTCATAAGGGAAGTCTTTTCCAAAAGCTCCCCCAGAAGACTTCTCATGTGTTACTGGCCAGAGTCGTGGTAAATGGCTGGTACAAAGACAGATGGGGCTAGATTAAGCAGCCCACAGCTTGGACACTCAAGATGTTCCTCTCCTTTGCTGGAGGAGGGGCACTCTGAGCACATGGTAGAACATAGGGTGAAAAACGTGATAGAATGTTTGTTTGCAGTCAAGAAGATGAGTGTGTGGTATGCAGGGACTGGCTTTGTGACTAGCACTTCATACTCTTTGAATCGAGAATTTCAGTTCTAGAAGTTGATTTTAGAGAAAATAGTCACAGAAGTGAACATGATTTTCTGAGTTCAGATCACAGCACATTACTTACAACAATAAAAAATAACTACCGAAATATGTGGCACAGGTTTAATTTATCGTGTGTCCATGATAAACAGAATATTGTGAAACCATTAAAATTCTGTTTTCAGAGACAAACGACATAAGAACAATTCCCTATTGGATGTTCAGTAGGGGAAAAAAAAACCAAGATACAGAATTAAAACAAAATTCATCCCATTTTAATTTACTCACATTTGTACACTAAAATGCAAGAAATATATCAGGCTGTTGGTTTTCTTCTAGTATAGGTTATTGGTGATTTTCTCCTTTTTTGTATTTCTGACTTTTCTCCAGTAAGTAGATAATATTTCTAATATCAGAAAAAATTAAGAACATTAAAATTGCACACTTAAGATGTATCAGTTAGATTTTTGCTGTATAACGAACTATCCTAAAATGATATGATTTAAACACAAATAAATGATTTAGCTTACGATTCTGCAGGCCAGAAGTGGGAACTGGTCTCATGGGCAGTTCTTGTCTTAACTGGGACTGCTCAGGTATCTGAGTCGCTTGGTGGGTTGGCTGGAGCCTGGCTGGGTGACTTCAGCTCATCTTTATGTATATGTGTTCTCATCCTGTAGCAGGCTAGCCCTGTCTCATTCTGATGGTTGTAGAGCAGGCTTCCAAGTGAGTGAGCAGGAACTCAACTTTAAAACTGGCACATCATTAATTTTGCCACATCCTGTTGGCCAAAGCGGTTCACATCCTAGCTTTAAGTTTTATTTATTTATTTATTTTTTGAGAGAGAGAGAGAGAGAGAGAGAGAATTTTAATATTTATTTTTTAGTTTTCGGCGAACACAACATCTCTGTTTTTTTTTGTATGTGGTGCTGAAGATCGAACCCGGGCCACACACATGCCAAGCGAGCGTGCTACCACTTGAGCCACATCCCCAGCCCGTTTTTTTTTTTTTTTTAATATTTATCAAAACTACCCTAAGATACCATCTCACTCCAGTAAGACTGGCAGCCATTAGGAAGTCAAACAACAATAAGTGCTGGAGAGGATGCGGGGAAAAGGGCACTCTTGTTCATTGCTGGTGGGACTGCAAATTGGTGCAGCCAATTTGGAAAGCAGTATGGAGATTTCTCGGAAAGCTGGGAATGGAACCACCATTTGACCCAGCTATTCCCCTTCTCGGTCTATTCCCTAAAGCCCTAACAAGAGCATGCTACAGGGACACTGCTACATCGATGTTCATAGCAGCTCAATTCACGATAGCAAGACTGTGGAACCAGCCTAGATGCCCTTCAATAGATGAATGGATAAAAAAAATGTGGCATTTATACACTATGGAGTATTACTCTGCATTAAAAAATGACAAAATTATAGAATTTGGAGGGAAATGGATGGCATTAGAGCAGATTATGCTAAGTGAAGCTAGTCAATCTTTAAAAAACAAATACCAAATGACTCCTTTGATATAAGGGGTGTAAACAAGGACAGGGTAGGGACGAAGAGCTTGAGAAGAATATTTACAGTAAACAGGGATGAGAGGTGGGAGGGAAAGGGAGTGAGAAGGGAAATTGCATGGAAATGGAAGGCGATCCTCAGGGTTATACAAAATGTCATATAAGAGGTAAGGAGGGGTAAGTCAAGAGAATACAAATGGAAGACATGATTTACAGTAGAAGGGGTAGAGAGAGATAAGGGGAGGGGAGGGGAGGGGAGGGGAGGGGGGATAGTAGACAATAGGACAGACAGCAGAATACATCAGACACTAGAAAGGCAATATGTCAATCAATGGAAGGGTAACTGATGTGATACAGCAATTTGTATACGGGGTAAAAGCGGGAGTTCATAATCTACTTGAATCAAACCGTGTAATATGATGTATTAAGAACTATGTAATGTTATGAACGACCAATAAAAAAAAAAAAAAAAAAAATATTTAATTTTTAGTTGAACACAATATCATTTATTTATTTATTTATTTTTATGTGGTGCTGAGAATTGAACCCAGGGCCTTGCATGGGGTAGGCGAGCGCTCTGCCACTGAGCTACAACCCCAGCCCTCTAGCTTTAAGTTTTGGTAAGTCAACTCTCTCCTGTGCTGAAAGAAGCCACATGATCATACTGAATAGAGGATGTGGATACAAGGATGAGGGATGGAGAACTTTAGGCCACTTTTTGCAAATAATTGGTCACTATATCTTAAAAATCAAAACGTCTCTTACCCAGAGATGACAGAAATGATCATGAAGTACATGTCACATGTTCAGATGATGGGACCTTTTCAGTAACCTCAAGTTTATTGGAAAGATTCTATCTTCTTATTCAAGGCTGGTTGAGAGTTTAGGGACAGCTTATATCTCTCGAGGTAGCACTAAGCATAATCAAGTTGTTTTAGAAAGGAAGGAAACAAACCCTCCCTGAAAATGAGTTAACATTGAGGCACTCTCCTTTGGGTGTGCTGGTCATTCATCCTGTGTAGGTCTCAACATGGTGCTGAGTGCTGGAACCAAATCCAGAAGCAACAGGCTGGACCCTTGCTGAGGGCAGGGCTTCCCCACTGTTTTCATCCTTTGTCCCTCAGGAGTGGGATTTAGGAAGAAACCTTGGTGTGAAGACTCAGATGTGTAACTAAGATGACAACCCCCTTCCCTCCTGATGTGTGGTCCTCCGGGCTGTGGCATCGTTTGCAAAGAGTTGATAGTGGAGAGGTTTCTGATGCTTCTTATCCGGGAGTGACCAGGCACCCTTAGGGGACTTGTGGGGATCTGAAACTTGAGGATGAGCATGATCTATTTTCTGAGAACATCATTTTGTTTTTATGTTTTTCAGGTATTTATTTTGAAGCAATTTTAGATTTACCTAAGAGTTGTTGGTTAGCATTTCTCCAGAGACAGAACCAGTTGCTTATGTGAGAAGAAATTTATTAGGGCAGTTGGCTCACACCGATATAGGACTGAAAATTTCCATGATTTTTAGAACCAGAGAAGCTGATAGTGCAACTCAGTCTGAATTGGGATGCTTCAGAGGTATGGAAGGAGTGGGAATCACTCAGGAGTAACCCCCAGTCCAGGAGCCCCCGAGGGGCCTTTAATTTAAGTCCCCAGAGTCCAGAAGCTGGAATCTGATGTCCAGGGGCAGCAGAGAAGGGCAAACTGCTTGGGGAAGGAGAGAATCCTCTGAATCCACTGACTTGCATTACCAATCTCTTGGAAACATCCTTAAGACACACCCAGAAATTATGCTTCACCTGCTATCAAAGAATCCCTCACCAAGTCAAGCTAGCACCCCAAATTAACCATTATAGGTTGCAAATGTGGTTTGGAGTTCTTATATAGTTTTCTACTTGGCTTCCCTTCATATTAATATCTTAAATGACCATGGTACACTTATCAAAACTAAGACATTTGCATCAGTATAATACTATAAACTTTAGTTGTTCGCCACAGACTTTATTCAGATTTTCACAGTTTTTCCATTAATGTTCTTTCTGTTCCAGGAGCCAATTCACATTGTATTTGGCTGATATAGCTCCTTTGTCTCCTCCAGCGTGAGAATTTTTTTTTTTTTTTATCTCCTCTCATTTTGTATGACCTTGGCATATTTGAAGAATAGTGTTCATGTACTTTGTGGAATGTCCCTTAATTGGGATAGTCTAGTGTTTCCTCATGATTAGGCTGAGGTTATACATTTTGGGGAAGAATCTAATAGGGATGATGGGCCCTTTTTACTGCATTCAGTCGTGGACTACATGATATCAGCATGGGTTCCCATTGGTTATAACCCTGACTCCTTGTTATAAGACAGTGTCTACCAGCTTATGCTTACTGTGAATCTACTGTTTTCCCCCTTTCCATCATTAATTGATTGGAAAGAAATTACTAAGTGCAGCCCACACTCATGGGGAGGGAAATTAAACTTCATCTCCCGGAAGGAGGAGTATTAAATAATTTGGGGGCATATATTAATCATAGTAATTAATAATATTTTAAAAATATTTTAGGCAGATATTTAAAATATTCTGTGCAAATATTCTATTTCTTTATAAAGTTTCCCTTGTTAACTTTAGTATTCATCTATGGCTTTTTCTAGAGCAGTTATTACTATGGTGTTTTAATGGTGATTTTCTATTTCCCTCATTCCTTCTGCATTTATTATTTGGAAACCTTTCGTAAAGAAGATTTCACCCTTCTGTTATATTTACTTGTCTAGCCATATTTATACCACTATGGGCTCATGGATATTTGTTTTATTCTTTGGGTCATAATCTAAAACAATCTTTTGTGTTTGTTTTTGTTTTTTACCCCAGTTGTTCCAGCTGTGGCTACTGGAAACTCTTCATCATTTGACTCGTATGTCTATTTGACATGCCCCTGACTCTCTCCCCGCCCACTGTACTTTTAAGCACTTTCTTACTTCCTAGCATTCCAAGATGCTCTAAGCTTATCTTGTGTTTTTCTTGCTCCAGTCTTGAGTAAGCCATTTCTTCGAGAAGCCCCTGTTTCTTTTATTGGAAGATGGAACAGACAGTCCCAGACTCAAAATGGTTTGTCTTGAGATCTTTTTTTGACTTTGTGCTGGTGTGAAAGGGACCCACACTCAGTAGAGAACGTACTTTGAATTTGAATTGGGATGTTTTCCTGGGCTGGCAATGTGCAGGAGATACTTTCTTGTGATCCAGGCAGCAGCCACGTGATCCTGAGGGTAAACCACCGGTGCTCTACAGTGCTCTCTGTTGTCATCACTTTTTGGATATTGTGATTTCACATCCCATCCTGTCTTCGGGGTTTACTTGAAATATTCAATACTTTATTATGAAATAGGCCTTGTGTTAAATGACTTTGCCCAGCTATAGGCTATGTACGTGTCCTGAGCATACTTACAGTAGGTTAGGCTCAGCTGTAATGTTGGGTAGATTAGGCATATTAAATGCACTTTCATTTTATCATGTTTCAACTTATGATGGATTTACTGGTTTGTGACCACATTATAAATTGAGGAGAGGAGCACTCATATATATTTTATGTATATATAAATACACCCATATTTCTGTGTCTATGTGTTTAAAACAATAATCATGAGCTATAATGATGATATAGCATCACTTTTGCCTGACAACTTTTTTTGTGGGAAATGATTTTAAGCATTTTTGATGAGAATGAGCATGGATAGTAGATTAGGACTGGATTTGGCTGTAAACCAAAGAAAATTGAGCCAACAGCAGTGTAAACAAACTGGGGCCTACTCTTCTCACACACTCATCCTGGGCAGTGGGAGGCGGATATTGGCACAGTAGACTGAGACAGATTAGGCCTCCTTGACCCTCTTGGCCCTTTCCCATGGTGGCTGCTGAAACAGTGCCTGAGGCTCTAGGAGGACAAAGGCTTCCTTTGCGTGATCCTTTCTCTCTTCCTTGGGAAAGAGCATCATCTCATCTGACTTTGATAGGTCCAGTCATAGAGGCCTCCTTTTTTTCTGTCTAATTTTTCTCATTTGTGGGATGGGAGAACTGAATGATGATCCAGATAAACCTTAACATGCTGTAATCCCAGGTTGCTACTCAAAAAAGGCCGTGTTGGGAAAGGTGTAGAAATGCCATGCATGCGAGAAAGATGATTGTTCAGTGATAACAGGGTAGGTTGGAGGAGAATGAGGCCCCAGACAGGAGTGGGGGGCCTCATTACTGCTCTCTGAGGTCTGTTCTGCATCTTATGTTTTCTAACCACCATTTCGTAAGAGCTACAAGGAATCTCTGTAAAGGAAGTTTATTAGTCTGTTTTCAGTGGCTATAATGGCATATCTGAGACTGGGTACTTTATAAAGAATGGAGCTCCAAAACCATGAGCTTACGGTTTTGGAGCTAAATAAACTTCCAGTGTAAGAGTTTTTTTTTTTTTTTTTTTTGGAGTCTGAAAGTCTGAATAGCATAGCACTCACTTTGCTGAAGCTGCCCTATCCTCCTCTGGCTGAATCACATCATGGAAGAGGACATGGTGGGGGATGCATGTGGAAGAGACATAGCAAGGCAAGATAAGAAGCCAGAGCATTTCAGGGTTGGACTTGCTCCTTTGTAACAACTTTCCCACAGAAACTACATTAATTCCTCCTAAGGGCAGACCTAATTACCACCCCACCTCTTGAAGTTCCTGTCATCTCTCAGATTGCCTCATTGGGAATCACCTTCTAATACATGAACCCTTGGGGACAATCCACATCCAAACCATAGCAAGTTGGGAACTCCAGCTGGAGGGGTGGGGACTGAAGATAAGAGAGGCAGATTTGCTGAGAAGGGTGCCAGATTAACACAGTCTTTCTTTTTTTTTTTTTTTAGATTCCTCTCATTTTTTTTCTCTTTTTAAATCTGTGCACTACCATTATACATAATACAGCAGGATTAGTTGTTGCATATTTGTACATGCACACAGTATTTCAATATAATTTGGTTAGTTTCACTCCCCAGAACCTCCCCTTCTCCTCCTCTGCTCCCTGTTAACTCAGTCATCGTAGACCCCACCGGAAGTTCTCTCTGGGTTCTGGTTTGCATCTGTCAGCGATTCTAGAATTAGCAGACCTGTTTCTCTCATCTAGATGTCAAAAGAAGGAAGTTTTGGTCCTAGCTGGGGTCAGAGAATGGTCTCAGACTGAGAGGGTAGAACACAGTGCTGCCCATATCTTGCCTCCAGTGGGGGCAGCTATTCTGTTTTCATCCTCTTTCTTTCTTTCTTTCTTTCTTTCTTTCTTTCTTTCTTTCTTTCTTTCTTTCTTTCTTTCTTTCTTTCTTTCTTTCTTCTTTCTATTTATTTATTTAATATATGACAGTGGAATGCATTACAGTTCATATTACACATATAGAGCACAATTTTTCATATCTTTGGTTGTATATAAAGTATGTTCACACCGATTCGTGTCTTCATGCGTGTACTCTGTATAATGCTGTTTTCATCCATTTTGATCTTCTGCTTTTTAGTTTTGGTTCTTGATCTGCCAGGGATGGTGGGGAAGGTCAGCAGCTGATTCACTTTATCCAGGATTCATTCCTTTTTTGTGTGTTTGTTTCTAGGCCTATAATCTCCCCTGTTTAAACTAGGAGCAGCTGAAGTCCTCATCCTGTTTTGTTTTTTTTTAGATTTTTTTGTTTGTTTGCAGAGCCCCTGCCTGGCTTAAAGTGCTTAGGCAATGTCTTTCACATTTATTTGGTGGGTTTTTGAGGTTCTTGCTGTCCCCCTAACTTTGGTTTCTTCCTGAACACAGGTATTCTCCTGTTGGCTGTCTGAGAGAAAGACCTTGCTTCTTGGGGTTCACTTTCCATTTTAACAGCTCTGCAATAGCCTTTTGGCCATTTGAGACCAGGCTGGTGTCAGATTTCTTCTTTAAAAACAACCTTTAAAACCCATGTTTGTTTTGATTTCTAAAGCAATAATATATTTCTGCATAAAATTTAGGAAAAAAAAGAAAAATAATAAAAAGGCCAACAAAGTAAGTCCCTTGGGGCCCAGACAGTGGCTGTTAGTACTTTCATCTTTTCGTGCACTCTCTGCTTGAAGTATGCACATATGTATAGGTATGACCATTTGGCATTCCTGGAGTCATACCATATGTAATACTTCATAACATGCCTCTGCCTTGCTTTTATTCCCTGCCACCAACCATGGTTAATATGATCCTTGGCATGTCTTTAAAGTTTTTAAAGTTAAACAATACTCTCCTTTTTCAATGACCAAACCTTAACTTTCTACCTTCTTTCATAGACTCCCCAACTTTTTCACTCTCATTCCCCTTCTCTTTCTTGATGATGATTATTAATTTATATAGAAACTCTTTTTAAAAAATCTTTATTTTTTAAATTATAGGGGACACTATATCTTTATTTTTATTTTTATGTGGTGCTGAGGATCAAACCCGGTGCCTCATGCATGCTAGGCAAGTGCTCTACCTCTGAGCCACAACCCCAGCACTAGAAACTTTTTTTTATTAATTTTTTAATATATGACAGTAGAATGCATTACAATTCATATTACACATATAGAGCACAATTTTTCATATCTCTGGTTGTATATAAAGTAAGTTATGTAGAAACTCTTTATGACATATTCCATCCTGAGAATACAGGGTTGATGCTGTTATTAGCCGCTTAATAATGGTGAGCAAATGGAGGTTAAGGAACTTGCCCTGGTCATGCACCTTATAAAAGGATAGGACTTCAATCCTGATAAAGGATTGAACCTTAGCATCAGCCTAGACTCAGGACTGTATTCCCTTGTGAGCACTTTCTTTCTGGGTGGGATAGGGTCGCTCGTAATCCAGAACAATAACATTTTCCAATTTTGGGTGATAAAGCTGGGTGTTAGTCTTGGCTGGGCCGCTTTCTTGCTCTGTAACCTTTGGTAAGTTAGTTCACCTCTCTGAGGCTGCATAGGCCTTCTCAGCACTCATCTTCTAGGAACTTTGCAGCAGAAACACCAAAACAGAGATAGCATTCAAAGACAGGTCCAGATGATAGGAGCATTATTGTCCACTCAGATTTCAGGGTCACTTACATTTGGCCATGATGGACAGTTCTGCCAGGAAGTTGTGCTATTTTGTTCAGTTAGGGCTAGATGGTATCCAGGGGAAGTCCCCACAGAAGCCGTGAGGTTTCCTTGGATGCTGAGTTGGAGCTGTGCTCATGACAGGTAAACTCCATGACATATTTCCATTGAATGTTTTGAGGTCATGGGGCTTTTGTGGCTGCCCAGCAAGTGTGGGGACTGCAGGGTCATTGTCCCTCCCTGGTGCAGACTCCAGGCCCCCTGCCACATTATGTGTGTCTCCCTAGATGTTCTTTGAGGTGTTTGTAGAGGGATGTGCTGGGACAGCAGGTGTTTTTAGCTGTGGTGTGTGGGTGGGCTGGTGGGGCAGGCGGGACAAGCCAGAGGTGACCTCTGTACTTTTCCTGACATCAGTGATGAAGCCTGGTGCCACAGATATTTTTCCAGATGCTTGTTTCCCCCATCCCCTGCCCAGAATAAAGGAAAGGAGAACCAGAAGATGTTTGCCTTTGAGAATAGAATTCACCCGAGTGCTGTTTCCCTTCTCTTTTCACATAAGACTTTAAAAAAAAAAAAAAGAAGCGAAGGGTTTTTGAACTTGGCTGAGTTTCAGCTCTTACCCTGAAGCAGCCTGTACTATACTTTAGCCCTTTGCTTGATTCTGCAGTGACGGATGCTCTGGTGCAGGGCCTAGTAATTGTGTTATTGTGCCAGCTCCTCTGGCAGATGGCTTTATTTTTCTTGTGTTATTTTCCCCATTTCCCATGTTCTTCCTTGTACAGTTGTGTCAGAAAGAAACAAACAACAAAAATGTACCTATTTAATTTTTTTTTCTATTGTTGATTTGGAACATACCTTGATTCTAGCCAGAGTGTAGTATAGCTTTTGTTCTATTCAGAAAAATGATTTGGGCACTTTATTTCAAAGTATAAGTCCCTAAGATGATGATTGAGGGTTGCAAGGAAACTTGGTTGTGTTTGGGTGGTGAATTAAATTGAGTTTAGTGATAATGAAGCACTAAATGTACATTGAGGACATGTTCATGTTGCTCAAGTTTTTAAATCTCGAGAGAGATAGGGTCACGGTGATGTGAATGGTGATGTGTTAACAGTAAAATTACTAACCCCAGCATTTGTTCTTTACCATATTCTAGAAAGCATACTCAGTTTAGGGAACATGCTAAAAGCTTGTCATCAAGAAAGCTGGTTTTTAGACTACCTCCAAAATTAGAATTCACATACTTACAGCTTTAAGTTTTGAAATACTTGAAGAATTTTATTTTTCTTATGGTACTGGGGCATGAACTCAGGGCTTTTGTATGTCAAGCAGGCATTTTACCACTGAGCTCATACACAGCCCTTTTTTGTTGCTGTTTTGTTTTTTTGAATCAGGGTCTCACTGAATTGCTGAGGCTGGCCTTGAACTTGCAATCTTCCTGCCTCAGCCTACCAAGTTGCTGGTATTAAAGGCATGTGTCATGTATCTAGCTGTGAGATTGTTTTTAATAAATAAAAAAGAAGGGAAAATGGTTCTTCCACTCCATTATATTTCTGCCTTTGTACTAATGAATGTGACCAAAACATTTGCCCTTTGAACCAGGCCCAGTGTTTCATGTATCTCAGGGCTATGACTTTATTTATTTATTTATTTATTTATTTTGGTGCTGGGAATTGAACTCAGGAGCCACATCCCCATTAGGGCTACAACTTTTAAAGAGCTTTATTGAGGTATAATTTATAGATCATAAAATTTACCCATTGTAAATTCAGTGATTTTTTTTTTTTTGTGTGTGTGTGTGTGTGGAATTTGTGGAGTTATGCATTCAACACCATAATCCACTTTTAGGACATTTTCATTACTGTAAGAAGTTGCCTTGTGCCCACTTGCAGTCAGTCTCTCCTCCCACCCCCAGCCCCAGGGTCTGCCAAGGTGGGCTGGAGAAGAGGTTAACCCTGGGCTCTGTCCACTAATTTGATGAACCTCAACCATAAGCAGAATGGATCAAAGATACACAGGTGGTCAGTGTTGGAAAGGGTTAAGACTTTAAGTATATCCCTTTGCCCACCAGAGGATTCCTTAGATTGCTCATGTTGTCAGATAACCTCGTGTAGCTCCCAGGCAGCTTATAATTTCTCTAGCCCATAGGATCCATTCCTGGATAAGAAAATTATTTTTGGTATGGAGCCTAACTTGGCCTTGCCTGTAATTTTCTTTTTTTTTAAATAACTTAATTTTATTTATTTATTTATATACTTTTTAGTTGTAGTTGGACAAAATACCTTTATTTAATTTATTTATTTTTATGTTGTGCTGAGGCTCAAACCCAGAGTCTCACACAAACTAGGCGAGCGCTCTACCACTGAGGCTCAACCCCAGCCCCTTATTTATTTTTAATGTGGTGCTGCGGATTTAATCTAGCCTCACATGTGCTAGGAAAGCACTCTGCTACTGAACCACAACCCCAGCTCACCTGTAATTTTCACCCATCGGTGATACAAAACTGCAAGCACCATTCTTAATTTGAAGTTATTCAACTACTTTAAGCCTTCACCTGTACAAATACCTTCTTTCTATCAATTGTTGTATATTTAATTTAGATTCCAGACCTATAGCCACTTTGGTCACTTTTTTCTGGACATGATTTTGATTGTGTCTTTTGTATCCAAACTCAGCCCCTGTGTAGACACCAAGTGGGTCAGTGGAAGCTGAGGTTCAAGGAGGTTAAGTGGCTGGGAAGGTTTGGTGGACCTGTCTGTTCCTTTGGTGTGAACAGGGACTGCCTGGCGATATTGACTGCTTAGCAGCTGTTCTGCACTGTTGGTATTCATTGGTTTTTGGTTGATCAAAACACCATTTTTTTTCTTCTATGGACTTTGGTCAAGCCAGTTCTCCATTATGTCTTCTTATATAACTGCTGTTTCAAACATAAATGCAGGGATTTATACTTAATAGTATTGTTTAATATTATGGTAACACTCATAACTAGGCTCTTTTGAGAACTTACTGTATTTATCTTGTTGGGTTTCCCCACAAGATTTGCCTTTGGGATCACTTTGAATGAATCTTGTTTCTTCCCTTTTCTTGTTTTATCTATTAAGAGAAGTTTGCATATCTAGTTCCTATCTGGATCTCCTCTCCTCTCAGATATATTTTGATTTTGGCTAGTTCACAGTGGAGGTAGTTGTGTAGAAGGAACACCCAGGGGCAATTTCTGTGTTTATGTCCATGTACTCCTCCATGTCCCTCCTTTTGCAGTCTGAATGATTATTTTCAAGTCATTAGGGCCCTTTCCATGCTGTGGACTTGGGTCTCTCAACTGCTCCTCATCAGAAAGTGAGATGTTAATTTTTTTTTTCCATACGTGACAGCAGTAGAATGCATTACAATTCTTATTACACATATAGAGCACAATTTTTCGTATCTCTGTATATAAAGTATGTTCACACCAATTTATGCCTACATATACTTTTTTTGCATTACAATTCTTCATACACATATAAAACACAATTTTTCACATCTCTGTTTGTATATAAAGTATGTTGACACCCAATTCAAGTCTTCAGTGAGATGCTAATTTAAAAAGTGTTGTGGTTTTCATTTTCCTGAGCAATTCTGGAGAACCTGACTTGACTCAAAAAACAGATTCAAAATAGGAGAAAATATTTGCAAATGATGTATCAATATACCTGACAAAAAAACCTTGTATCTAGAGATATGAATGACTATTGCAACTTAATGAAAGCAAATCATTGAGAAATTGGCAAATGATTTAAGTAGGCATTTCTTCAGAGATGACATGGGTTGCTAGTAAGCTCATGAAGGTATGCTAAACATCACTGGTGATTAGGAAAGGAAAATTAAACCATCATGAGATCCACTTCATAATTCTGTGAGTGGCTAAAATTAAAAAGACAAGCAAATGTCAATGAGGATGTAGAGAAATCGGAACTCTAATACCCTGCCAAGGGCCTATAAGATGGTATAGCTATGTTAGCTTGGCACTTCCTCAAAATATTAAGCATATAATTATTATATGACCCAGCATTCCATTCCAAGATATAAAACCAAGAGAAATAAAAATTTGTTCACACAAAAATGTGTCTAATTATTTGTCTTTTTATTGTTGAGTTGTAAGAGTTTCTTTTACAAATAATAGTTTGGACATAAATCCCTTATTAGATATATGATTTGCAAATATTTCCTCCTATTCTGTGGATGGTTTTTTCACTTTGTTAATGATATCCTTTGCACAAAAGATTTTAATTGTGATGAAGTCTAATAAATTTTTTTCTCTTGTAACTTATGTGTTTGGTTCTGTATGTTTTTGAAGTGCTAAAACTGTTAGCTCATTTTTTTATTCTGGGCTGGTTGGTTGCTATAATATGCCAGAGGAGTTAGCTGTAAGTAATTAAAATATTAATCTACCTTTGTCATTGAAGAACAGTAAGCCCACACAACTCTGAGGTTCAGTTTATTGGTGGTTTTCTTTGTTGAGTTTGGTTTCCCTACCCTACATTTACTCTAGAACTTAGGGTGGTGTGATGTGTGTAATAGGTGCTCAAAAACAAACAAAAAAATCTTGTTGATAAAATCTAAGAAAGGAATCTTACTTTTGCTAAAGACCTAAACAGTATTTTGTGTGGGCTTTGAAGTTAGAGCTGAGTTCAGATCTTAGCTCTGCTGTGTAGTCTTTCCTAAGCCACTTAACCTCCTCAGTTTCCACATCTGTAAAAAGAGATAATGTGTATATTGGAGTATTTTTGCAAAGACAGCATATAACACCCTTTGTTCATGTAGAGGTTCTACAAAGAGTGGTCATTTAATTGACCTGTATCTCAGTTTCTTTGTTTGGTAAAATGGGAATGATGCTTATCTTGAGCCATCTCAGCAGTGTACACAACTTATGAGCAAATAAATTTTCTCTGCTTCTTTTGTTAAGTAAAATAGTCTGTTTTTCACAACCTCAGGAGAAATCCTTCCTTGGTTCCTAAACATCTATTTTTGTAGAATTCTTGTGGAAAAAACTTTGTTCAGACTAGTTGCACTATCTAATACATCATCCATGTGGTTATTAAAATTAAAGTAAAAGCTCAGTTCCTCAGTTGTTCTAGACACATTTCAAGTGCTGGGTAGACATGTGAATGGTTAGTGTGTCTATCACATTAGACAGTGTGATAGACAACATCGTCATCACTGCAGAAAGTGTTGTTAGCTCTGGATCATTTCACGTGACTTTTCTTCAACTGTGGAGCCCGTGAGGTGAGGCTTTTATAGACACTCTGTTGAGTAGCCCCTTTCCAGCACCTCTCTTGTCCTTCTGGGGTAATACTTAGGCCCAAGATTCTTGAGTGCTTTAAATCTTGAGAAACAAGGATTTACATATTCTAGGATGTGTTTTTTCTTTGTTGCTATTGTTATTTCAGAACTTCCAGCTTCCTCTCTGGTCACACTGTGCCTTTGTAATAAATTTGGCCATTTTAGGTGACCAGTAAAAAAGGAAACTTATGTTGCAAACAGACATTGAAGATTCTGGAAACTTCCAATTACAGAACAAGATAATGTCCTAGAGATGGGAGATTTGGGAGATAGTTTAACAAGGACTTCTTCCCCCTGACCATGCCTCTCTGCTTGTGAGACTATTAATCTGGCATCAGTCACCAGTCGATTTCTCTCTGGTGATTTTGAACACATTCTAGCATTCTTCTCTTTGACTTAACAAATAGGAGGAGAATAAAGTCCTTGTGTTGGCAGAATTGCTCTTATGCTGTTGTCTTTTTCTTTTAAAAAAAAATTATTTTTTAGCTTTAGGTGGACACAATATCTTTATTTTATTTTTATGTGGTGCTGAGGATCGAACCCAGTGCCTCACGCATGCCAGGCGAGCGCGCTACCGCTTGAGCCACATCAGGAGCCCATGCTGTTGTCTTTTTCTTATTCTGATTTTCTGAATTCATGTTTCCTGTGAGCTGTTCCCATGGATTTACTGATGAGTTCCCTGGGTGTGGGAATCACCTTGGATAGATAGCTCCCAAGGATAGTTTCCTTTTTACTTGACCCATGATAGGCCTCTTCATGAAAAAAGTACATAGAATCAGGGGCCATGAGTATGCGTAGGGTCAAACATTCTTTCCCATCTGCTGTTAAATAGTGTTGACCTGTCCAGGCGAGGCCAAGTAAATAAGCCCATAGTCGTTCCGAGGTGTGAAGAAGCGATTAACTTTACTTTCAGCCTTTCCAAAACCTAGATTCTAGCAGTTGTTCTTTGGAAAAGGGAGTTTGTGTGGTTAAGTAAATTTTCCAACAATGGGTTGAGCACAACTAAACAGGTGTCTCCCCCCCCTCAAAGGGGCTTAGGGCCTTTAATATGTTAGTGGATGTTGTAGCTATTCTAGTAAGAAGTATATTTCCCAAACTTACTCGACCATAGTACCCTGCGTTGGACCATTTGGTACTTGCTTGGGCTAAAGGTCAGTGGTTTGAGAAACAGGAAAACACCCACAGTGGGAGAGCGCAAATGGAGCAATCTTGTAAATACTTCTGCTTTTTTGTTTCTCGGTGATTATTTTTAACCCAAGCAGTAGTCATTTGAAATTCTCATAGATTCATGGGCTCATATTAGATAGAAGTGCCCCAAATCTTGCAGGATTAGCAGCATCATCTGGTTTGAAGAGAAGGTAATCCTTTCGTTTTTTTTTTTTTTAATAAGGAAACTATTAATGAAGCTATTGATTCAGTTCTTTCTGGCATACATTTAGGGTCTGCTAAATATATTTTTCTGCCTTAAGGGGAAATTGGATTCTAGAAAATAAACCATGAGAGGCAATTCTTACGTTGAGAATTCATTAATGACTTTTAGAAGGCATCTAAAAATATAAGGGCAAATTTTGTTGAGAGGACAGGTTATTTGTGCATTTTGCTTCTATTAATATTTTTATGGGCAGATTAATTAAATGAACTTTTTTTTTAAAAAAACTATGTCTGTTAAAGTGTTAGGGCAGTGCCTGATAGTTATAATAATATTAGCTAACATTTCTTAAGTGGTCACTATGTGCCTGGCACTAATTTTTTTTTTAATAGATGTTGATGAACCTTGATTTTATTCATTTATTTATATGTGATGTTGAGAATTGGATCCAGTGCCTCACACTTGCTAGGCAAGTGCTCTACCCCATGCCTATTCTAAGTATCAAACATATGTTAGTCATTTAATTCTTAAAAGAATGAGACAAGGTAGCTGTTATTTTTACTACTATTTTACAAATAAGATTATAGTAGACATTTTCTAATAATGAGAGCTAGAATTCATTATTGGGTTGATGTTCATAAAACAGTGAATAGCAAAGCAGGTCTTACAGTTTCTTTAATTTTGACATAAAACTGATGTTCATAAAATCCTAGGTAGGATGCATTATATAATTGATTTTGTAATTAATTCTCCTTTAGATATCAGAGTTTTTTTAAAACTTCTAATTTGGAATTTTTAGACATTAGTAAATACAGTAAAAATGAAATTTTCTTTGATCTGTGTTTGATGCTAAGGATGCAAAGATGATGGAGCTCTGATTCCCTGTCCTCATCAAGATGTTATCAAGTAGGGAGGTGATAAGAGCTTCCAGTGATCATTTCTTAAGCCATGACAGGAAAAGTGGTTTCTTGCTTCTTGTTTTTTGTAAATATGTTCAAGTTGTCAATGCATATTTATTTATTTATTTATTTATTTATTTATGGTACCAGGGATTAGACCCCAGGGCCTTGTGCAGGTAAAGCAAGCATTCTACCAGCCCTATATCCCTGCCCTATTTTGTTTATTTATATGTAGTGCTGAGAATCCACCCCAGTGCCTCATATAGGCTAGGCAAGCACTCCACCACTGAGCCACAACCCCAGCCCCCTGCATCTTGCTTTTAAAAATTTAAAGAGAAAACTCTACAGGCTGCAGTGAGAATGGTCACAGTTTAAGAAGGCACAGATGACTTCATGGTAGGCCCTAGCCATCAAGCCAGTGCCTTTGTTGGTTGGATCAACTTTAAAGAAAAACAGGGAGAGAAGGGCCAGGAGCCAGTGTCTTCCTGGGGAATTCTGTATGAAGGCCCATTTTAAGTTGGTGGGCAGGGCTTCTGGCTCTAGCAGCCAAACTGAGCCCTAACTGTAACCTGGCAGTGCTCCCCACTGCTCCCCAAGATCCATCTTGCTACTTGGTGTGCCGCCTCCTCTCCCTTTTCCCCTCTGGGTGCCGACAGTGCACACACTGATTTGCTTGATAGTGCCCCACACGTCCCTTAGGCTTTGTCGACTTCTCTCCATTCGCTTTTCTTTCTGCTCCTTAAATTGGTTCACTTCAGTTGTCTTCTCTCCGAGTTTATTGATTCTCTTTTCTGCCGGTTCAGATCTGCTGTTGAACCCCTCTAGGAAATTTTTCGTTGTAGTCATTGTACTTTTCAGCTCCAGAATTTCTGTTTCGCTCCTTTTATAATATCTATCTATTAATATTCTCATTTTATTCGTAGATTGCTTTCCTGACTTCCTTTAGTTCTTTGTCTGTGGTTTCCTTTAGCTCGTTGAGAATACAGCAGTTCCCCTTTATTTGTGAACAGGTTTCCAAACCCTCATTTGATGCCTGAAACCGTAGATAGTACCAAACTCTATAATTTAATGTTTTATCCTTTTTAACTAAGCACTTATCACATATTATAGCTGTAACTTTTGCTGTTTGAAGGTGAGGAATCAGAACTAATAAAAATTAATTTTTCCTTCACAATTTCATGGACCGAAGATTTGCTCTTAGGTAAGAGCTTTGTAATTTTAGTGCACATTTTTTTTCGCCCTGTTTTTATTGAGGACTTTTGCCTTTTCACTTACAGGAGACACTTTTTGACTTCTCTTCAGCACATCTGAATTGCCAGCAAAACTACTCTCGCGCTTTGGAGCCAATATTCAGTAAAAATCAGGGTTGTTTGAATGCTGTGATGGTGTGAGTTGATTGATCTGGTGACTCAGTATACACATCAAGGATACACTGAACAAAGGGATGGTTCACGTCACAGTCAGGACGGAGCAGAAGGTAAAAGACTTAATTACTCTAACAAGACAGTCACAAAATTTAAAGACTGATGAATTGTTTATGTTTGGCATTTTCCATTTAATATTTGAGAATGAAGTTGACACTGACTGGTAGCTGCAACCACAGACAGTGAGGCTGCAGACAACAGGGATACTGTATTGATACAGTTGATTTAACATCTTTGATTAGTGATTCTAGTCTGGGTTTCCTCATCAGTGGTTTCTGACAGATTCCCTTTTTTTCCTGTGAGTGACACATTTACCTGTTACGTGCTTCATGATTTTTCACTGAAATTTAGACATTATGAGTGTTATAACAGGTTAACTCTAGAAAACTCATTTTCCCACTCTTCGGAGTTTAGGCTGTTTTGTTGTCGGGGGTGTTGTCCATTTGTGACTTTTCTAAGCTGTTTTTAGGGATATGTTTCTCATTTTGTGTGATCAGTGAAGTTCCTCTTGTGTCAGCCAGTGACCTGAAAAGACTTTCTTAATGTCTGGCTCCAAAAAGGGGAAAACATGCTCTCAGGGGGACTGGGGGTGGGGGTAGGTATCATTTCTTAAGATTTCCCAGTCGATGCTCTCAGGGGAAGCTGCTGCTCCCCGTGAGGGCCAGCACCAAGGCAGGCATCAGTGTCAGTCCCTCAGGTATTGACACCACAACCCAAACGCACATCACCAAAGTTTTGGGGACAAAGTCCTACTGCCCACTCTGGTACCAGCCAGCCACTTCAGTTGAGGTGCGGCTGAGGAATGAGGCTGGAGGCTGGTTCAGTAGGAGGCTCACTTAAGATCAACAGCCTCAGCCTTCATGGGCACACCCCTGGTTCTGAGTGTCTGGTTAGGTTCCAGAGTTTCTAAGTGGCTCATTCCAAATGCTCCTGACAGTCCAGTGCTTTAGTGGAGGACTAACTCCTAGAGTGTCCCTGCTGTGTGCCATTTTGTATGACATGGCTCCTGAGAGCCTGGTTTTTTATTTATTTATTTTCCCCAGGTTTTTTTGAGATACAACTGGAAAATAATATTTATTAAAGTTATTTAAGTTATATGGCATGGTGTTTTGGTTTACAGTATATAAAGTTATTACCATAATAAAACTAGCCTATCAGTCACCTCTCATAGTTCCTTTTGTGTGTGTGGCGGGGAGGGTGTGTGTGATGAGGATACCTAGGATCTCCCTACTCTTTTAGCAGATTTCAAGTACATAAGACATGGTTATAAACTATCATCACCATGCCATACATCAGGCCACCAGAACTTATTCATCTTATAACTGAAGATTTCTATCCTTTGGCCAATACCTCTCTATTTTCCCATACACAACCCCTGCAACCAGTTCTATTTTCAGTTTCTGTGGGTTTAATTTTCTTAGGTTCCACATATAAGTGAGACCTTGCTGTGTTTGTCTTTCTATGCTGGCCTTATTTCACTTAACGTAAATGTCCTCTGGGTTCGTCCATGTTGTCACACGACCGGATTTTCTTCCTTTTAAAGACTGGCTCATATTTTATTGTGTCTGTATATCACATTTTCTGTATCTATTCATCTGCTTGATCATTTTTGGTCACACATGCCACCCTTGTGGCTGAAGTATGGTAGGGGGTAGATTCAGCTCTTCCAGAATCACAGAGGGTCAGGGGAAAGGAGCAGTCCTCCAGGGAATGGTGACACACGCTTACCTCTCTAAAATCAGAACACACATGAGGGAGCGTGCACTGGGGGCTGAGCCTGGGCTCTGGAGCTGCACTGCCTGGGCTTGATACTGACTCTGCCACTTGCCAGCTTGTGGGACCTTAAACACGTTACCTTCTGTGCCTGGGTTTCCTCAGCTGTAACAGGAACTGTTAATGGTACCCTCTGCTGTGAGCATGAAATAGGCCAAGATACATAAAGCCTGGCACATGGTGCTATCTGTAGGTATGTTATTTATTATTATTGTTAATATCAGAGAAGAATGCATTGGTAAGCATGGAATTTGGAGCTCTTTCCTGGTTTACCCTATTTTAAAAGGTTGACATTGCTCTAAGTATTGAAGAAATAAACATTTCAGATTCACCCTTTGTTTGGGTAATTCTTTTTCTTTGCCTCCTTCCATGTTATTTCAGATGTGAGAGCCTAGTTTATTTATCATCAGCCAGTTCCTAACCCCTTGAGAATTTTGTCTTTTAAAATCCACACTCGCATATCTCTGTAGGACGTTTGAGGTAATTTTATTTGTTTATTCTTGCTAGAAATGGATGTGTTTTCATTAGGCATAAACTGAAAGGAGACTATGTACTTGTAGCTGACGGGACTTGAGCTTCAAAATTGGACAGCCAGAGCCTTCAGATGAGGTCTGAAGATTAGTCCTGATAGTTGCTTATATTGAATATTTCTATTTGTTATGCCATGCCAATTGTTTTATGTGTATATTTTTTCATTGATCTTCAAAGAAGTCTTACTAGATGGCTGTCTTATCCAGTTTACAGAAGAGCAAGTGAATGATCAAGGCAGTTAGGTAAGCTGGCAGAGTTCTTGGAGATAGTGTATGGTAGACCTGTGACTTGGACTCAGGCACTAATGTCTGAGCTTTGACCACTTAATTGATGCTGTCATTCAGATCTGGAATGTCTCCCAAAGGCCATGTGTTAAAGGCTGGGTGCTATTGAGAGATGGTGGGAAATTTAATAAGAGGTGTGGACTAGTGGGAGGTCTTCTCTTCATTGGGGGTATGCCATTCAAGAGAATAGTGAGACTCCACTTCTTCCTATTCTTCTCTTGCTTCCTGGCTGCCATGATGTACTCTGCTGCCACAGGCCTAAATGCAACTAACCATGGACTGAAAACTCTGAAATTGTGAATCAAAATAAACCTCCTCTCTTTACAAATTTGTAGTCTGTGGTATTTTGTTATAGTAATGGAAACCTGACTAACATACGTGGTGCCCACATTTGCCATTACAAGATGATGATGGGTGAAAGACAGATTTCAGACTTGAAAAACCAATAAAAAAGAGACATAATAAAAGTAAAGACAGCAAACCTGCCATGAATTAACAAATATCATCAGTGGATGTTGATAAATAAAAAGTTTTCTTATTATCACAGGAATCCTGATATTAGTTCCCCAACTAAAAAGAATAAAAATACATATACATTATGTATCATCTATATGTTAAAAATAATCCTACATATGAAAAAACACACTGATTCTAATTTAGATACTTTAAAACAGTTATTTTTAAATATATTTTCTTTTTGTTATTTGGGTGTGTGAAGTCTAGTTACAATATAGCATCATACTTCTCTTTGAATCCACAAATGACCACTGTTTTTAGAAAAGAGGAAAAGAAACCAGTGTCTGAGATGGAAATTTCATCATTTCCTATCTCTTATAGAAAACAACTACCCTGGTATGCCCAAGCTATGCATGGATACTTGTAGATTCTCTTTTCTCCAAAGAATGTCTACTGTGTTCCAGGCACTGTGCTCAATGTTGGAAATATAGTGAATAAGACTGACAGGCCCTTTCTAAACTGTACTGTAGCTTAATTCTAGTTGTAGAATATAGGTGATAAAGAACTATATGAGTCAAATATAACATAAGCTATTAAAACCTTACGAGGGGGGCTGGGGATGTGGCTCAAGTGGTAGTGTGCTCGCCTGGCATGCGTGCGGCCCGGGTTCAAACCTCAGCACCACATACAAACAAAGATGTTGTGTTCGCCCGCCGAGAACTAAAATAAATAAATATTAAAAAAAAAAAACCTTACGAGGGAAGAAAGAAAGTGCTTTGAAGGGCAGGCTGCACTTTAAGATATAAGGGTCAGGGAAAGGCCTCACTGAATAGGTCATATTTGGAAAATATTGGGATAAGTGAAGGAGGGAACCTTGTGGGCACCTGAGGAAAGTGTTTTAAGTAGAGCCAATAGTATGTGCGTAAGTCCAGCTGACTGGAGACAGGTGGCTGGGGAAGAGTAATTGGAGATGTGTTCAGAGAGGTAACTGGGGTGAGGAAGGATAAAATCTTGGAAGGACTTTGGCTTTACCCTACATGCCTTGAGCACCTAGAAGGATAGAGGAGGACAGAGTCGGGTGGATTTAGGAGCTCATTTTAGGACACAAGATACCCATTAGTCATCGCAACAGCAATGTTAAGCTACTTAGCTGAGTGTTAATGGTTCTGGGATGGAGATACACATTTAGTGGTTAATGTGGATTGCATTTAAATCCATGAAATTGAATGAAAGCACAAAGACAGTGTAGACGAGGTTCCAGACTAAATCCTGGGGTACTCCAGGAGTTGGGGGATGAGGATGAAGTAGCAAAGTGATGTGGAAGAAGTAGTCTATGAGGTAGAGGACAGTCTAGTAGAGGGTGATGTCTCAGAAGTCACATGAAGAAAAACTTTCAACTCTGTCCAAGGCTGCTGATCTGTCCAGTCATATGACCAAAAACTGACCACTGGATTTAGCAATGGCCACTAGAGGTCATTGGAGCTGTTACATTACAAGCTGGCTATTGATTAATACCGTCTGTCAGGGTTTTTCTTGGCAAGGTGAACATCATTTACCCAGCTGTATACCCTGTGGCTTAGAATTGACTTTCTCCTACTTTACCATTCCAGCAACATCATCTCCACATACTTGTTTTTGCAGAGGTGCGGTTTTAGAGCTGGGGAATGTGCAGAACCAGTCTTGGACCGTCTGAGTGACACAGGCAGGTTTTTTCCCCATGGTAGAAGGCAATTCCAGGATTCCTAATGCCAGGCCTGTTGTTTTGTCTGGCACCTAGGAGATCGGTTCTGGGCAGAGACGGGCTCCTTCCTCATCTCTCCAATACTATTCTCTTCCTGATGAGCCTGTTGAGCATAGATGGAAAACCACCCTACAGAATGCTTAGGAGTTCTTCAGAACTAGGTTTGGATCTCAGTTCTGCCGCTCACTAGCTGTATGACTTCAGGCAAGCTAATTCATCTCAGTGAACCTCAGTCTCTTCAACTGCCAAATGGGGATTAAAGCACCCCATAAAGCTGTGACAGTTGAACTGCCCCTTGCCTCTACAGTACTTTGCACAGGACAGTACATAATGAGAGTTCCGTACCTGGGGGCTCTTATGATTATTATATTGGGACCATAGTTTTCAGGGTATTGCTTTTGTTAGAACCATTTAAAAAAAAAGAGTTTTAATTGATGCCATTGCCTGGGGTTTATTTACACAACAGATAGACTAGAGTTACACCCACAAATCTGTTAAGATTTTCCCTGAAGAAGTTACCAGATGTCCTCCCCCCCACTTCTAGTTGCTGCTAGTAGGGGAAAAATGCCAACAAAACAACCTAAAACGGCAGACTGCACACTCAGGGCAAATACATAATTTGTTCCCCTTTATCAGCACCGAGAAAACAAAACTGTCAATTTTCCATTCCCCAGTTTGCCATCACTCATGTGGCTTGAGACAGAGGAGGAGGCAGCGTGGTGTGTCAGGTATACCTAAGAACTTCTTATCAGCACGTTCAGTGTTGAGAGACCTTCAGGGTGCTTAGAGGTTACTCTGGCTCTCTAGGACATTTTTATGGTTGCTGCTAGGAATGATTCAGATTTTTTTTCTTCAAATAAATCCACATCAACTCCTTTCAAAATATACATGGAAAAGTAATTAAGTGGTAATGGGTGGTATGGACCGGCTGTCCTCAAATCAGCATGTGTTTAGAAACTTTTTGACCAACCTGAACTTTTATTAATGTCAGCAAAGCATTTCTTAATTCCAGTCCCCTTTTGGGGGCATGTGGGAGTCAGTGAACTGTTTTCCTGAATAAAAAAGATAAGTATGCTTAAATGATAATTAATAGTATCTTTTATTTATATTCATTCAATAAATACTGGAATGCCATTATGTGCCTGACACTGGTAGGCATGGACCAATACGTCTTAATTCATGCTGACCTCTTCTAGTTAGCCTTAGTATTATGTAAATTGTCAGAAAAATGAATTTCTTTCCTATCCCATACCATCAGGTTTTGACCTTCCTTCTGAGAATTTTCCTGCAAATCCACTGATGTATGTATATATCATTATTATCTTCTTTTGCCTTTCCATACAAATGGGATACTTTATAGAAGGTTCCATCTCTTGCTTTTTAATTCAGTGGTCATTCTTGTTAAGATATTAGCATCAACTGATCTACCCCACTAGTTTTATTATAATTTCATAGCATTCCATTGTATTGATGTACCATAATCTAATTTTCCAGACTTCTAACTTATTTTGACATGGAGATATTACTTTTTACACTACAGAGTTTTTTTCTTAATGAGAATGCGTGGAATGGTTTATTACTACTAACCTAATACAGGCACATAGTAGACTTACAATAGATATTAGCAGAATGGATGAATTGGTTCTTTCTATATTACATGTTGGTTATTTTACATATTATTTTTCTTTATTGATCATGGAAAAATAAAATTCAGCACTAAGAATTATCACATATTCTAGATCAACATAGTCTGTGTTAGTGAGGTTTGTGCCATATCTCATGCATCCCCAGCACCTAATTTATGCCATTGCATACTCAAATAGTATCCCTAGTAAGGACAACATAAATTGTTGTGTTTTAGAAGGTTGTTGTTGCCCACCAGCACCAAGAGGAAAATGGTAGCCCTCTTTAGACCAGTATGCTAGCACATTTCATACTGTGTGGCAGATATTTTAATTTGAATGAATGGTGGAGGCCTTAAACTTAGTTCAGACTCTGGAAACATGGAAACATTAGTCAGAATTGTTCTCAGAAGTCTTCGAGTCTTTAGGGCTATGACTCTGAAGACTCAAGAGATGCACTTTGAGTGAAGGGGTCTTCCACTTCCTGTGGCAGGGACTCTCTGTGTTTCATTTCAGATACACCTGGGTTCAGTCAACAAATGTCTTCCTCAAGGTCATTGGACAATATAGGCATTTTGGAAGATGGCTCAATTTTTACTTGTTTGCCAATCAGTTATCACAGCATCTGGGAGCTTTTGTGGTGTGCTGCAGTCCAGCTGGGCAAAATAACCGAGAGGTGACAAGCAACTTGAAGGTTGAAGCGGGAACTACTTTATTGTGGGGAAAATGAGTGGGAACTCAAGGTAGCGGGCACCCAAGGTGGCAGGAGCCGCTTTATTGCGGAACAGCAGAGGTATGTATACCTTACTGATTACACACAGCTTGTCTCAATTAGCATCATCTAGATACAGCAGTCAGCCAGTAAGGAATCCTCATCATCTTAATGGCTCGGTGGCGTTGCCTCACAAACCACTTCTCCTGGCAAACTGCCGGGCGCCATCTTGACTTGATCGCAGCCCTCAACAGTGGTGGGCAAGGTTCTCTGCTGGCCACTAGCAAGGACACTAAGATGAATATGATGCAGGTCGTGGCCTGAGGAAGCTCACATGTTGCTTACTCCAGCGAGGAAGCAATATGGTGTATTCTGGCAGTAAAGAACAGGGCTCAGACTGCATGGTCTCCCTCTCTGGCTATGATCTTGGCAAGGTAATTGACGTTTTGTGGATTAGTTCCCTCATCTGTGGAATGGGGAAATAACAGTATTTACCGCATTGTCATGTGAAGTACGCGACTTCATACATGAAAGGTGCTTGAACAGCTCCTGGTATAATGAGCACCTTGTAATGGTTGGCTGCTGTTGGCCCCACAGAATAAAGGAGGACGGGACAACGATTTCATATTAGGATATGGGGCTGACAAATGCAAGCCTCCATTAAGTGTCATCTTATCTAGTCCTTAGAAAGTCCTAGAAATACATGACTGTGAAGTAAGATACTTTAAAGATGTGATAATGGATGCAGCTTGCCATGATGCAATTTGACTCTGTATCTGATTCACAAACCTATGCTCCTTCTTCTGACATTTTTAGGCAAATATAGAGGGAAGGAAGGAATCTTTGTTTTTTGGACAGTGAGTGAAGATCAGAGCACTTAAGCTACTTGCCAAAGATTACTTGGAGACCCAGATTTCCATAGAGCAAATCCCAGTGTTTGTGGACATTTGAAGGGTTGACATGTAGAAGGCGATAGATGGAATATCTTGCTCGAGCAGCAAGCCAGGACCAGTGTCCTGAAGTAGGTCAGCTTGGGCTAAAGATTTTCATGAGGCAATCTTTGTCATGAGGCTGTGCAATACAGAATGAGATGGCAGAGTGTTTCCTGCTAGGATAGAGGAGGCTGGAGGTTTATGGTCCAGAGTTAATTATGGAAGTCCCAGGGGGCCGTCAGGGCTCTGGCTCCTGCAGGCTGTTCTCTCCATGGACCCTCAGATGTCACCTTTGTCTTTATAGTACAAAAAGGACCTCTGCCATCTCATCTTTGTGCCAGGCAGTGGGAAGGAAAACAGTGTGACTTCTTCTTCCAGGACTTTCTGGAAGACCTGCCTGGCAGGTCTGGCTACCTGATTGGAGGGGTTGGCTGAGAAATGTGATGTTTTGGTGGGACATTAATGTGCCCAGCTAAAAATCAGATTCTATTACCAAGAAAGGTGAGGATGAGGATGAGTGGAAAAATTTCAGTTTTCTACCCTCTCAAGTATATCTGGTCTCTTTTAGGTAAAGGAACTGAAATTCAGGAAAGACTTGTGACTTGCCCAATCTTCCAGATTACGGAGGCATAATGGAGACACAAGGTGCTGTCCCTGACACATTTCTTTGTTGTACTTCTGCCCTGAATTTATACCAAGGCCAGGGCTTTGGGCTTAGGGTTCTAAAGGTCTTTCTCATGAAGCAATTTTAACAAATTAGCAGGAACCATTTATGCCTTTGGGGAAGCAGACTGTGGAAGATTTATTTTTTGATTATTAGTCTTATGTCCTCCAGTGTGTTCCCAATTTATTTTTTCTTTATATCCTGCCATTTTATGAATTCAATATTATACGTCCTTTTAGTCTATTTAGTACCTATTGATCCTTTTGTGTATGTACTGAGGATTGCCCCTGGGCATTCGAATGCTGGTAAAGAATGATTACTGTGCTGGTTAGTAAAAGTGACAACACATGAAACTTTGCCTTGAACAGGGGAATTGAGTGAAGTCTAGATTTGCTTCATTATTCCAGGAAGAAAATACCACTTATTAGAATGCTTCCCATGGAGATGTATTATTTTCCTATTTTTAAAAATCTTTTGCTGAAAGTATTATTTAAAAAAAGGAAGTCATTCACTTAACAGTTTTGGGCAATAGAATTGTGATTCCTGCCTTAATATGGTTTACCATTTAGTAGGAAATTTCGGTTACGACTGAATATTAAAAATGCTGTGATGAAATAATTCCAGGTGTTGTAAACACACAATGGGGAGAGACACCTAGCCCTGCATTTGGAGGCAAGGGAATGCTTTCCAAGAAGGGGAATTTCAAACCATGTCCTAAAAATGATAGGAATTAGGAACAAGAAGATTTTTTCTAGGCAGAGGAAGCATCATACATAAAGACAGAGGGACCTAGGAGATGCTGGTACATTTGAGGAGCTCAGAGGCATTCTGCTTAGTGAAAGACAATGGACAGGCAATGGACAAAGACTGGTCAGTTGTGGCCAGAGCATGAAAAGCCATATAAACCACATAAAGGATCCTTAGGGACTGGGATTCTATCATTGGATTAAAATTGGGGAATGACACCTGAGATTTGAACTGCAGAAGGATTTGGAAAGTGGGTGATGGGGAGAGTATTTCAGCATGTGCAAGTGCCCTGAGGTAGAAAGATTTGGGCATGAACATGGAACCTAAAAGACTAGTTTGATTGGAATCTAATAACTGTGTGAGGAAGAAGGGGCCAGTGAAGACTAGAGACGAGTCTCCATTTTGAATCCTATCGTCTGTTAATGATTTTTTGTTTTTAATCCTAGAAAATCATAACTTTAGCTTCTCTGTAGCAAATGGACTTGGAGCAGGGATGACAAGAGTCGAAAAGAGGAACCAGTCAGGGAGCCGTTAAAAGAGACCTCTTTTTGGACTAAGAGTCAAATGGTAAAACATGGAGAGAGGTAGATCTGTTTATGTAATTTTGAAGAGCTTTGTTAGAGGTCAAGGAAGAGGGATTAAAAGGAGAGCAGGTATTTATTTCCACGGTGGTGTTTGGTTTCAATCATCGGGTCCTGACTCACATGGACTGTCCACAGAACAGGCTGGTCTGGGAGACAGAGAAGGATAGCCTTGGAATGCTCCTGCCTGTGCCCAAATGCTGACAAGATGACTTGTTGGGCCCCTCCAGAGGAGCGCCTTACTGCTGGACAAGAAAGGAAGCAGGGCTTGGTAGGGATCATAAAGCTTGCTTGCTCCTTGAGCTCTAATCCTCCTCCTCCCCTTTCTTTCTTTTTTTTTTTTTTTAAATATTTATTTATTTATTAGTTATTGGCGGACACAACATCTTTGTTTGTATGTGGTGCTGGAGGATCGAACCCGGGCCGCACGCATGCCAGGCGAGCGCGCTACCGCTTGAGCCACATCCCCAGCCCCCTCCCCTTTCTTCTTTGATTCATTGATCTTGGTCCCAGCCTCTGGAGCCTCGTAGAACAAGCATAATCACTCTTCACATGACAGATATTCTAAGGCAGCTGACGTGTTAACTGGTCCTCCTCAAGTTCACGTCCTTGTTCCTTCAGCCATTCCTCCCGACTTTTATTTTTGAAGCCTTTTGCCAGGCTGTCAGTCACCTTCCTTCAGACACATTGCATTGTGGAATGTCTTTCCTAAAACGTGACAGATTGCTGCTGGCGCTCACCTTGACAACAGAAACGAAGGCCTTCGGAGAAAATGATACCAATCCTTTCTTCAACATTTGTGTTTGCATTAGTATATACTCAAAGAACAATGTTGAAAAACACAGAAAACATAAGGAAGAAAAATTTAAATTCCTGTAATAATACTACTCATAAATAATTAGCTTAAATTTTGGTTTTGTTTCCCATAGTCTTTTCTATATATGTATTTGTTATTGTCTTAAAAAATCAATACAGGTGGACCTTTTGCTTTTCTGTTCAACTGTTTTTTATGTTGCTAAAATTTCTAATTGGACTAATTAGGCTGTGGCTCCGTAGCAGAGCACTTGCCTAGCACATGAAGTCCTGGGTTCTATCATAAGCACCACATGAAAATAAACAAATAAAAATAAAGGCATGCTGTCCATCTACAACTATAAATTTTTTTTTAAAGTTCTAATCACCATTATTTTGTTTGACCACTTTCTGATGTAATGAATTGTTTCTAGTTTTTCACTTTTTAAATAACATGCATTTGCAGTATACAACAGCACCTCAGCACACACGTCTTTTTTCTCGTCTCATCTCCTTGGTGGGCGTAGATGCCTCGGGTGGAATTACTGGGTACAGATGTCTTCTGGGTGCTTGGTCCTCTAGGAGGGGTTCACTTATCTCTCCCTTCACTCTCCAACAAGGATAGGTGAACATGTCCATTTCAGTATACCCTGCCCCATTCCAGAAGGATAAGACAAATGGTGACAGGCCCTAAGTATGAGGAGGGCAGGTGTAGGTGAGACCTGGCTTAAGCAGCTGGCATTTTTGAGTGCTGACTCATGTGTCAAGCATTTGCTAAGCCTGTTGCATATATTTAAATGAAGTACTTCTCATACCAGCCCTAAACATCGCCTGCTGCTACAGATAAAGAAATAGACACTCAGCAAAGTGGCCTGCCAAAGGCCACGGATAGCTTCAGTGTAAAGATAATTTAGGCATCAGTAACAGGATAGTTGACTAAAATGGGTTTTAATTCTAGGTTTTTGTTTAGTAATCCTTTTTCCTTCATGTGTAATGTAGATACAGAAAAGTGTACACACCTTTAATGGTATTATTTGATGAATTGTCATAGTTCCCACCTCAGTAGCACCATCCAGTCAAGGAATGGACTATTATCCATGTAAAGCATCCTCCAGGTCCCTGCCTGTCAACATCCTTCACCTCCACAAGATGAGCCTTCCTCATTCCTAACATTATAGATCCTGTTTGCCTGTTTTTGAACCTTACGTGAATGAAATTTTTGTGGACATATTCCTTATTAATTTTTTCTCCTTTCCCTCAACATTTGATTCTGAGAGTAGTTTATTTTGTGTAGCAGTGATTTGTGCACTTTTATTTCTGGAGAGCATTCATCTTGTATGACCACACCACAATTCATCATTTTACTGTTGTTGATGGACTTTTATGTTGTTTCTGGTTTGTGACTCCAATGAATGGTGCAGTTTGGAACACTTTTGTACAGCAAAAGATGACATGTGCTTTAGGCCTGGGATGTGGTTATGTAGTTCTCTGGTTTTCTGTGTCTAAAATATTTATTTGAAACTGTGTGTGTGTGTGTGTGTGTGTGTGTGTGTGTGTGTGTCTCTCTCTCTCTCTCTCTCTCTCTCTCTCTCACATGTACTGTGTGCTTCCAGAAAGGAACACAGTTGGGATCTCTGCTGAAGGGAAGGGCTCTAGATCTCCACATCAGAGGAAGTCCCTCTTGGAGGGATGCTTGCTTCAGTGAATGGGACATTAACTCTGTTGCTGGCAGCTACCAACAGGAGCAGCTTCAGGAGGAAGAATGTTTCTCTAATTTAATTATGAATCTCAGGGAAGCATGTCATGATCCTCTTCAACCTGCTGTGCCGAGTGGCAGGATGCCACTGGATGTCTACCAGGTAGAGGAAGGGGCAAGGGAGCGTGTACATCTTTACACTCTGTGGCAGAAGCATATCTCCACACACAGAGTCAACTACAGAGATTCGGGTCCCAAATTTGGTCAGACCCCTAAATCATTTATCTCTACCTTTTGAAGATTTCAAGAGCATATTTTGAAGTTGGACAGACTGAGGGTATCACAATCCTGCTGTGCCTAGGGCAGTTCCACTTACACCTGTTCTTGTGGTGCCACTGTTAATAGCACCTCCTTGGGTCCTAGTAATGTCCTGGCTTTTATGATGAGTTATAAGGTCCCCTACTTAGACATGGTGATTGAGGTTCTGCCCCTTAGGTGCATTGTGACCTCAGACAAGTTATTCTGCTTCTCCGAGTTCTGTGTTCCATACTTGCCACAGAGGGTTGTAGTAAATCTTAAATAAGGACGCTATGTACTTAGTTCTGTCTTGGTTCAGAAAAAGGATGCAGACTTCAGACCTTAAGGCCTTTTACATTTTATCTTGGCTACTGTTACCATTGTAACTAGAATTGTCTTCAAGCATGATGATGAATTGTGAATGTACATCAGAAGCTGGGAAGCTGTACATTTTCTCCATCTTACCCCTAAAAAGAATTTGCTTTACTTCCCAGGATAGGAGGAGTAATTGGCGTTCCATAAGCAGGATATTCCAGATACTATTATATCTGAAATGTGAAATGAATGAAGTATAATTATCTGTGTTAAATATGGATAAAGCTCCAAATAAATGTTGAATGGGAAAGCAAATTGCAGAGGGGTACCTACTGTATAATTCCATTTATGAAAATTTAAATGATTTAAGCAAAGTTAAATAATTTATTGCCTGAGGACACATAGATATTTGATGAAAATATAAAGAAAAGCAAAGGGGTGATTAATTCAAAATTCAGATTGGTGGTTATCTGCATGGGGGTGGGGGAGGTCATAGAAAGATGCCTGGCTTCAAAGATGTACTTTATACTATTTCTCAGCTGTGAAATTGGTATATGAATGTTTCATTATTGTTCTTTTATTTAAAATGTGCCTACATGTTAGGATTCCTTTGGATTTATTGGGCTGTTTTACCAGAAGAAATAAAAAAATGTACACAGAGTAAAATAAAAATAAAACATGATATTGCGTCATGTCAAATTTTACACTTTTACGCTTGTTTGCTCTTTGAGGTGATTGTTCATTGTTGAATGAGGGAGAAGGTAGCTAGTTTAAGCTTTGAGGTGATAGACAATTTGCAAGTTGATAGCTTTAAGTCTTTATAATCCTAGTTGTTACAGGCCTTCCTTCTGATGTTATTTCTACTCCTGGTGATGCTGCCTCCACTCTTACCAACCCACCAGTGTTCATGGAGCAAACATTTTCTAATTCCATAATATATATTATGGCTTTTATGTCTCAAAAAAAAAATGCCCTGAGATAGATTCCAGCGTCACCTCCATTTTACCCTTAAGGACAGTGAAGCCCTGGGTAGTTAAGAAATCCAGCAGAAAGTATCTGCCTGGGGATTCTGGCCTCCCCGTTCCACCACCACCTCCAGGAGGTAGAGTGCTTAAGTGCCGAGTCCAGCCTAACCCAGACATGGTGGAGGCAAAGGCTGAGGTTTTCAGCATTTTCCGGAAGGCTTTCTACCCCATCATATTTTTGAGGACAACATTTTTTTGTCAGGCTCTGCTTGCTCTCAGTAGCCAGCAAGTTCCTGTGGCTCGGCTAACATGATTGCTGCTCCCTGGTGACCTGTGAGAGCTTTCCAGCCCCCGGGGCGGGCTGTTCCTGCACAGCAGGTTTCTGTCGCACCTTGGGGTGCTCTTGACCTGACTGATTTGCACTTAGTTCTTAGAAGTGGTTGGGGGGGGGCAGACCTGAACAGTCCTGAGTGACATTGGAACACTTTTTCAATTGAATTCACAGATTTAATATAGTTATCTTAAGAAAATAATGAATATATAACAAAAGAAAAAAGGGAGAATAGTGCTGCAGAGGGGTGACTGAGCCCAGCGAGATGCTACCGCAGGCAGAGAGGCCTCTGGGGGGAACACAGCTTTGGTGTGTTATGTCACCTCACTGCAGTCCAGTTTCCTGAGCTGGAGGTTAGAGATGGTGCTGCCCTGGCAGACTGTCACTTGGCCCAAAGATGACACTCTTTCCTTCCTAATTAAGCCAGGAAGATGTTACTTAAGCTCTGCAAGATGGGCCTTGGCCCTGTCCCTAGGAACTGACAAGTGAGTGCTTTCTGGTCCTGGGGAGGGAAAGGGAAGTCTGTTGGGGGAGAGGTTTTCTTCTGTGTTAGGAGGAAGCAGAGAAGCAGCAGCTCTGCCTGTGCATCTCTCTGCTCCTTTCTTTGAATGCAGCTCTGTTGAAATGCAATGCTCGGGGCTGCTGCAGCCAGTTCATGACTGTGACCGAGGAGAAAAGAAAATCAGAGATGCCAGCCCTGTGTCCTACCATCACCGAGCCTCCTTAGCCTCCCTGGAACTGTCTTTATCTGGATTCCTTGTTATGTAAGGAAAATAGACCCCTATTTATGCATTCTCCTATTAGCCACATTTTCTGTTACTTGCAACCAAAAAAAGAAAGTGTTTGCATAGTGTTTATTCCTTATTGAGTTTTCGTGAGAACTAGAGAGAAAAATATTTCTTAATGTGTTTGGAACACAGTAGATATGTTGTAGTAGTTGTTATCTTTACCATTATATCATCCCCAAGTTTCCTCATGACTGTAGGTATGGGTTGGTGGGAGAGAAGAAATATTGAAGGTTTTGGTCTTTTTCTCTTCCTCTGTACATCCTGCCTCTTACGAGATCATATGAGGTATTGGCGGGGGGGATGGTGTGCCTGAGATAGGGGAGTAGAAAGGAAAAGGGGAGAGTAGGTAATGAAAGGATTAGAGGAAATCAGGTAAGCAGAATTGACTCATGGTTTGAATTTATTTCTCTCACTTCTTATTTACCTGAAATGAATTTGCTTATCCTGGTCCCTGATATCTGTTTTTTCATAGCCTTAGCATTCATAGCTTGAAAACACTGTTAATGCTTACTCCCTTAAAATCTTTAATGGCTATTCCTTTAAACTGGAGCTCAGGGAATAGTGCTTTTTGACAAACATTTCTGGTAGACTTATTATAATGAAGCAAAGTCTCTATTTTCAGATCCCAATTACCTTTCAATCCACTTGCTGTCATTAAGCTACGCGTGCATTTAGAGTGCTGGAAGTTGGAGAAATGAGTGCATTACCATCAAAGCATGAAAGGCCAGTGCTTTGCATAATCATTGCTGGAATGGTTCCTCGGGTTTGGCATCTGCCACTCTCACCCTGCAGAGCCCTTGTTTGGGATACTGCCTGTGCAGAGTTCTGGTACTGGTTTTAATCATTTTCAAACCCTGATGTGAATCCTTTAGTCTCCTACAGTTGTTTTTTACTTATGGCACAGTTTTGTTTTAAGAGTCCCTATGATGTTTCTACATTTGCCAGAATAATAAGAGGAAGGACACTGTACCCTGGTTGATATCTCTGACCTGTGGTTGGACATTTTGAGCATGACCTCGGGTGGGGAGGGGGAGGGTGTTCTGGCTGGTTTTAAGTTACAGTGCAGTGGAGAAACTGAGCACCTGATCCTCTCCAGAAAGGTGAAGTGAAAAAGTCTTTGATCTCCACAGAGCTTTCTGTGTCCAGGCAAGAGGAAGAATTGGCACGAGAAGACGGGACCAAATGGGTGAAGAGGGATAGTGGGAATCCATTGTTGGGTCTGCAGGCCAGGAAGGAGGAGCAAACCCAGAGATGCTCCTAAAAATATTTGTCAACAGGTATTGGCAGCACTAGCCCTCAGAACTGCTGTGGGCCACTGTGCTGGGCAGGCCCTGAAGTCTCATCTGGGCCATTCATGGGCCCAGGGAGGGAGAGTAGGGGAGTAGTCTGGGGAAGAGACCAGTTGATAGGGGGTACTGAAGGGACTAGTGGTACAAGAATATTTAAAAGTCTTAAGAACTGGCATAACCAGAATGCAGCCTGCTACAGAAAAGCAATTCTGAACCAATCTCTCTGTGTTCCCCCAAATTACATTGTGTGGGAAAAAGGCAGGCGGGGTTTATGCCTGCCTTCTGCTTGGCACATAATAGGAGCTTGATTAATATTTACCAGAGGAAATTAATAAACGAGTGTGCCACCAAATGATGTGTCAGAAATCCTCTTTGTGTGCTAAAACAAGAATTAGTTTTCATGAGAACCTTATTGTATTTCTGTAGGTTTGGGATTATGCATATCTTACATGGTTTTCAAAACATAAAACAATGGCAGGAAAGGAAAAGCAATATGTGTCCTTTTAGAGAGGAGAGGATATTTTTTCCTTTAAATAAAACCAGAAGGAACTATTGAATCTCTTGGTATTTTTTCCCTTTGTCCTGTATCTTGTAAAATAATGTATGCAGGAGAAATCAATTGTCTTTACAAAGGAAGCGAGCTCACTGTTTTAAAGGGGCCTGCATAAGATGGCTTGAATTTTCTCTGATAGAGAATTATGAGAAAATGTACTTTTTGTCTGATCAGAAAACATGAATAGGAAATGACAGCAATCACTTCCCAGCCACAGGCTCTGTATCAGGATGAAACGTGGTGTTTGAGTTGTAAGGCAGAATGTCTCCTGGGGATATTGTGAAGATGTGTCAGCTGGCATGGCCAAGTTGAGCAGTGAGTTCTATAATGAATATAAATTTTGCTGTGGCCTTTGAATACCAAATTAGTCCCAGAAAAGAAGTGCGTGCCAAAAGAGCCTTGAGTAGTGTGGATAGTTCAGATGAACGTGCTTAGGAGGGGTTAAGCTCTGTGCTATTTCAGTAGACCAGAAAAGGTAATGGAGTTTATGTGACTAACCCTGCACCTTTGTAAAAAGAATTTGAAGTGACTTTCAACAGATGTTCAATAATGATGCTAGGATCTAGAAATTGAAAATCAGGACCAAGAAGAGAAGAGAGTCCTGGTAGCCATGGCAAAAAGGGAAACATAATTAGGTATATAACTCATAAGTTAGGGAAGGTAAGAACGTGTCAGTTTCTCAAAAGAAGGCAGAATTTTTAAAAATACTGCAAGTCTTTGTTATTCTGGAGTTGATGAAGTAGTTTTGATCTTTCAGTTTGCTTACTTGCCCTCTGCCGTTTCTTTAACTGTTACAGTTATTCCTTTGCTTCATAGTCTGCTAGTTTTTAGTGCCATCAGGAGATATAGACAAGGAAAAGGAGGTCAATTCAGAATAGTCAGCTTTGTAACTGATTACAGTTCTGGTAGTCATCTGTGGTATGTCATTGTAACTAAGTTCGTGCTATTGAGTAAAAAAATATTTATTGGGCTGGGATTGTAGCTCAGTGGTAGAGTGCTTTCCTTGCTTGCATGAGGCACTGGGTTTGATCCTCAGCACCACATTTAAAAATAAATAAATAAAACAAAGATATTGTGTCCAAAAAATTTTATTCTCTAAGACCACAGAATGGAGAATTACTCATTTTTAAAAGTCCCTTGGACTTTGTGAAAAGCCCATCTAGCTGTGTACTGGGCTGGGGAGCGGAGCCCCTAGCTGGTAGGTCAACATGAAAAAGTGAAAGTTCTCGGGCTAGATTGTAGCTCAGTGGTAGAGGCTTGCCTAGCATGTGTGAGGCACCTCGTACAAATAAAATAAAGATATTGTGTCCATCTATAACTTAAAAAGTGAAGGTTCTGTGCTTGGGTTGGGAGTAAATAGCTGTTACCCCTGGAGGATAATCATTAAGTTGGAAGAAGACTGAGGGTATTTTATTCCTGGAGTTCCCAAGCCTGGGAGTAGTTTCAGAATCACCCAGGGGAACTTTTGAAAAGTCCACACTGCCAGGCCCCACCGTGCAATGACTGGATTCTCGATAGTAGTCCCCAGGCATGTGAGTTTTATTGGCTGCTGTTTTGATTTTAAGCATTTTTTTGGGGGGGGTGGTGGGGAGTATTCAGCCTGGCTTTGAAATTGTTGTCTGTCTGCAAAGGGGAAAAAAAATCCCTACTCTGCACCATCCTAGTACTGTCAGCCCCTTGTATGGTTCCGAACCCTGGGCTGGAGATAAGTTTCCTGAGTAAGGATGGGAAGGGGGTGGTTCCTAGATGGGTTCTAACCTGTCCAGTCCAGGTCTGGCAAAAAGCCAAACATCACTGTGGAAGAAACCGAGATGCAGCCCTGTGAGATTTTCAGGAAAAGTGAGAGAGAAGTTAGGTATAACCCCATGTATGTAGTGTCAGAGAAACGCCATCCACACTGTACATGTTTGCCTTTGGCCTGTCCTGGGTATTACATGCCACTTGTAATAGTAATACGACCACAGACATTTGAGATTTCTTTGTGCTAAACTCTGCCTATGACCTGAGCACAGTCATGTGAAGTAACCATTGCGATTTTCCTTGCTAGTGAATGAACAGGACCTATTTGACTTAAGTGACATGATTTTGAAAATCATGTTACTTAAGAGGTGTCACTTAGAGACAGCCTAGCTGGGTCTGAAGCCCAGGTCAGAACAATCCTTGAATTCAATTTGAATAAAATAAAGTTTTACTCCTAAGCGTTTTTTTTTTTTTTCATTCAGTATTGCATTTTTCCTTCAAAACCTCAACTCACTTGTCTGTCTGATCAAGTTTGCACAGTACTGGCTTAATGGAAGAGCCTCCATTTATCCATTCATGGATTTCAGACATTCACATGAAGCTTGCTCTGCTAGTCTCCTGCAAGGCAAAGATAAACAAGGACTCAACTCTCAGGAGGCTCATGGTACAAAGCAGCTGGGCATGGAATGGGCGGATTGTCAGACCTGGTTACGTGGCCCACCACTGGAACGGTTGAATCAAGGTTCTGAGATTGAAGGAGGAGATATGTGGGTCAGGAAAAGCCATTGGTGCCTACTATATGTCCCTGCATTCAGGGAACTTCAAGACCCGTGGGAGAAGCGCACACAAAACCTGTCCTGTTACAACTGTATCGGTTGGCCTCGAAAAAGGTGTGTGGTGCTGTTGGCGCTTTAAACACAGAGACCGAAACTATTCTAGGCTTTAGAAGGTTGTCCCAAGAAAGCCTTGCTTGGTTGCTTAGCATTGATGCCCTGTGTTCAGTTCCCATCACACACAAAAGAAAAAAGAAAGCAAATCATGTTTGAGTTGAAATCTTAACAAATGAGTATGAGTTAAATTTATGTTGACTTTTATAAACATTTATCACTCCAGAGTAAGATGTTTGAACACGGTTTTCTTTGTTTATGCCTGTGTAATGTGTTGCTGTGTTTTGTAGAGTTAAATGCCTATTTTCTCTCATTGAATATTCTTTAATGAATGCATTTGTGCATAGAGATTTTTTTTTTTGTTTAAGGTTTACTAGATGAAAGGATATAGCCACCTTTACTATTGTAGCCCTTTCTAAAGGTGTGAGGTGACTTTCACATCCTCTTCTTGGAGCCTCTTCAATTTATCGACAGCTCTTTCCATCTCCTTTATGGCACATCTCTGTCTACAGTTTTCCTGATATTCTTTCAGTCTTTGCAACTAAAGCTCTGAAATTTCTCATAATTAGAACTTAGTGATGTCAGTGATGCCCTCCTTTTAAAATACCCATTTATGACATTTTTGGTTTCTAGCATAATGACCGGTGTTGCTGGGGCTGCTAGTTTTCCCCAACATCCATTCTCTTCAGAAGCCACACATTTAGGTGGGTACATGGCCATTAGGAACAAAGACTACACTGGCCAGTTTCCTTTGCAGCCAGAGGAGGCCAGGTGACTCATTATGGCCCAAAGAATGTGACTAAAAGAGTCATTTGGTGGTTCCTGGCATCCTTTAAAAATAAACTCATGTATGCTCTCTGCTCTTTCTTGTTTATACCTTCATTCACCCTGTTCTCTAGATCACAGTCGTGATGCTAAAGCTCTAGCCACCATATTGGATCACAGGAGCAAGGGCCAGACTCTAAGATGTGGAATGGCAAGTTGGAAATCTTTGGGTTCTGTGAAGACTTCATGGACCAGAGCTTGCAAACTTGACAGTGTGTTGCCTGCCTGTGGACTTTCTCATATGAGAGAAATGTGTTTTTATTTTGTTTAAATTATTATTTTGTATCTATTACAGCCCAAATAATCATGATTTAAATGTGTTCATGCAAAAAAGACTATATTAATTGTGTGTGTGTGTGTGTGTGTGTGTGTGTATAAACACATTTATTGGACATGAAAATTTCATGGTTAAATTGAAAGTTGAGATCAAATCAAAGCAAATTGTAAGGTTCAAATACTTCTTTTAATTCCTTTCTTACTATATATCTTTTCTACTTAAAAAAGAAATTATTTTTGTGATAATAGCTTTTTATCAAGCTCTTGTGTGCTTATCTCATTCAATCCTTTATGAGTAGTTAAAATTGTTATCCCATTTTATAGATTAGAAAATTGAGGCCAGAAAAGATTAACTTGCCAGGGTCACCTATCTAAAGAGTGGTAGAGGTGGACTCTATCCTGGTTCTTCCTGACTCTGGAGCCTAATATCTTTGTGTAGGTGAGCTATTCCCCTTATATGTGCTGTTCTTTCTCCCAGGAGCACCTACTGTCTGGACCACCTTTGCCCGGTGACTTCTCTGCACCCCTCCATCCACAGCCTTCCTTCACTCTTCCACACTATGCCATAATCCTGCTGCCTTAACAGCACCGTGTGCGTCTTCTGTTACAGCGTTTATCACACCTTATTGAATGTGTTGCTTACTTGCCCTCACAACCCCATGGTAAACACAGCCCAAAAGGGGGAGTGTGTTTGAGTATTATTATTATATCGTCCAAACCTAGCACAGTGCCTGGTTCATATAGTAAGTGCTTAATAAATATTTGTTGAGTTATTGAATAAACTCCCATATCTATCCAAAATACATTTCTGCTACTTTTTAGAGCTCTTTTTGGTGTAGGTTATTCTAACCACTGTATGTGGTATAACTTATTCTTATCTTGGTGTCAAGTGTGTCAGATATGTCTGTAATTTCCAAAGACTTGATTGGGTGGATAGTTTAGTCTTTGGTCATATAGGGCACTTCCTCTTAACTCTCAGCAGGTTGGCTCTGCTGTTAATGACTCCACAGTATGAATAGACTTGCATGCTATTAAGCTGCGGTGATCTTTTACATGCAGTAGAGGGAAAATGAGATTGCTGTAAACAAGCATATGCACGAATTCATTCAGAAAAATGACTATCTGGGTCCCAAACTGCATAATCGTTCTCCTTTTATATTTAACAGATGAAACAGAGATTATGAGTTTTCATGGAATTGAAAGATGTGCTGCTGTGTCAGAGGAGGCTAAAGCAAGACACTGGAGCTTTCTGAGATATAGTCAGATTCTGATTGCGTCAGTTGTTCAGTCATCACAGAATTCCCATTCAGAAAGTGTGCAGGTTGAATTTAATTGAATCTCATTCATGGAACGGAAAATATATTCCTCATTTGAAAATTCTCTAGGATGCAAGGTCCTTATTTTAGGTCCCTTTGAATCCTCAGCACTCTGCACGGTTCCTCACATGGTGTAGACCCTCCTCAAATACGAGAGTCAATGGAAGGGTTTTGTTTTCACGTTTTGCTGCCTCATTTAACTCCAAATCTGCTTATTATTGGTTTGTTCTAACCCTATTATTGGTTTGTTCTAACCCCTTTTTGTGCCTTCAACACATTACTTATTGGTAACAGAAGTTTGCAGGAAAGAACAAGGTGATACCTATTTTGGCCATGTTGACTGTGTTGTCAGTGCACAGCTCTGTGGCATTGCCTACATCGACATGACTGTGCAGCTGTCACCTTTCTATCTTCTTCCATCTTCTCAAACCGAAGCTTAACAATACCCCCCCCCCCTTTTCCCTGTTCCCTGGCAACCACCATTCTACTCTCTGTCTGAATACGAATACTGTAAGTACCTGATAAAAATGGAATCATGCAGTATCTGTCCTTTTGTGACTGGCTTATTAGACTTAGCATGATGCCTTCAACATCCATCCTTGGGCTCCTGATGTGGCTCAAGTGGTAGTGCACTCACCTGGCATGCGTGAGGCACTGGGTCTGATCCTCAGCACCACATAAAAATACAAAAAGATTAAAAAAAAAGATCCATCCATGTCGTAGTATGTGTCAAAGGTTCCTTCCTTTTAAGGCTGTGTAACATTCCATTTCCACATGTTGTGCTTTGGATCTGAAATGTCCCCAGAGTCTCATGAGTTGAAGGCTTGGTCCCCGCTGCAGCAGTGTTCAGAGGTGAGGCTTTGGGAAGGTGATGGAATCATGTGCTCTAACCTCCTCAGTAGATTAGTCCATGGATGGATTAATAATTCGGTGGCATTACTGGAAGGTGGTGGGAACTGCAGAAGGTGTGGCCCGGCTGGAGGAAGTCAGTCACCGCTGCAGGACTTTGGGAGGGTTGCGTTTGTCTCAGCCTCTTCTTTGCTGCCTCCCTACATCCTGACTGCCAAGAGGTGAGCGGCTGTCCTCTGCCACACGCTTCCTCCTCTGCCTCATCGCAGGCCGGGGAACAGTGGAGCCAGCCAATGATGTATTGAGACCTCCGAAATCTTGAGCCAAAATAAATCTCTTCTCTAAATTTTTCTAGTTATTTTGCCACAGAGATGAAAAGCTGATTTGTTTGCCCATTTATCTATTGATGGCTACTTGGGTTGCTTCCCTTTTTGGCTGTTGTAACACTGTATATACACTGTTGCGTACTATATATCCATATGTACATGGATATACAGTACACCCTCACTGTAATCACACCTCCCCTGCAGGATGTGCATCAGGAGGTCCTTTAAAAATCTTCAGCATCATTAGAATTAAGAACTTGTGACTTAAAGGACACCATCAAGAAAGCAACAATTCAACTCGTACATTGGAAGTATTTGCACATCATATCAGTGACTTATATCCAGAATATATAAAGAATGTAATAACAACAAAGAGACAAATAACCCAATTTAAAAATAGGCAAAGGATCTGAGGAGACATTTCTCCAAAGAAGATATACAAATAGCCAATCAACGCATGAAAAGATGTTCAGTATCATTGGTTATCATGAATATGCAAAACAAAACCACAATGAGGTACAACTTCATACCCAGTAGGATGGCTGTAATTAAAAAGATAGTCAATAACAAGTGTTGAGGAGGAGAAATTGGGAACCTCATACAATGCTTGTGGAAAGGTTAAATAGTAGTCACTTTGAAAACAGTTTATCATTTCCTCAAAACGCTAGATGTAAAGTTACCTATGACTAAGTCAGTTATGTTATGCTCAAGAGAAATGGAAAACGTGTTCACACAAAAACTTGTACATAATTATTCACACCAACATTATGCATAATAGCCAAAAAGTGTATAAACCAACCCAGATTTTCTTTAATTAATAAATGAATAAGCAAAATGTAGTATATTCCCATAAGGGAAGGTTATTTGTTAATAAAAAGAATTAACTACTGATACATTCTGTAACATGAGTGAACCTAAAAAGCATGGTAAGTGAAATAAGGCGGTCACAAAACACCACATATCATGAAATCCTGTTTATACAAAATGTCCAGAATAGGCAATATATAGAAACAGCAAATTAGTGGTTACCTAGGATTTGGGAGGTGTGGGATATGGGGATGATGAAAGTTCTAAAATTGGATTATAGTGGTGGTTGCAATATGTTAGATATACTAAAAACCATTGACTTCTATATTTAAATGGGTTTACTTTATGGTATGTAAATTATTTATCAATAAAGCTGTTTGGGGAAACAGTGGCGCTATTCCAGTAAGCCACAAGGTGAGAGACTGTGTCCTGAAGCGGTCTTTTGTTTTTTTAGTCCTCCATGAAATAGAATTCTGTGCTCTGTCTGTGGAGAAGAAATTAGGAAATTTGTCATTGAAAATTCAGGGAAAAAAGAAAATTAAAATATTTTGTTATTCAAGTTTTTAAGATATGAAATTATTGGCAATAACAAATTCTGGTAATAACATTTTTCCATTTTCTAAAAATGCAACATGTTTTTCTTTCACAAGTAAGGACTGAATTAATGAAATTGAGCTTTGCATCTGAGAACTTCAACCAACCTTAAGGATATTTTTTGCGTCTCTTCCTTGGCGCATATATCTCTCTGGCTTTGTAGGAAACCTCTGTGCGCCATGTCACTGTATCTCTAGAGCTCCTGTCTAGAGTCCTCTCTCTCCTGCACATGGCTGTCATCTTCCTCAGTTGGTGTTTGGTCCCTGATGCTCAACTGACCTTTGAAAACCAGTCTCTCTTCCCTCTGTCCAATAAGTCAATTTAGGCTCATTATTAGGTGTGGTTAGAGCCTAATTGGGGACTGGGATGTAGCTCTGTGGTAGAACACTTTCATGGTGTGTTCGAGGCTCTGGGTTCCATTCCTAGTACCACTAACTATTGCAATAAAAAGATTAATTGAGAAAGATTTGCCTGTTATTAATTGTTTGAAACATTTTTCACCTGTTAAATCTGTTCACAAAACTGATTTATTTATGCACAACATTCCTGGCTTTGGTTACACATGGCCACTCACAATGGGACTCTGTTCCCTTTACCTTTATAGTCCCCCTTCACATAGAGTCTCGTGCCCAGGTACCTGGCTTATTCTCTTCCCCAGATTGTGGGATTCTTAGAGGACCAGGGGTAGCTTTAAACTTTTCACAGTGCCTTGTGCTGGATAGGTGGTGAGTAGTCATTTGTTGAATGAGTAACTTTGAGTGTGTGGAACTTAAGGACACAAGCCAGAGAAGAGCAATTTCTGCGTGTTGGCTGTGCTTTTGTTATCCAGTGTCTGCTAAAATCATGTTACACAGTGGCATGCTGCTGAGAGATGCACGCTGCTTCCTGTTTGATCGATCATGACATAGGTTTACAAGCATGCTCACACGGTGTTAAATCACACAAATTAAGCCTCAAGAATGAAAATGATGTTTGACTTTTCTTCCTGAGAATCTGTGAATAATATTTGTCAATCCAAAAGCTCCCAAAGGCACCTCTGGAATGTGAGCTCTGGATGTCTTTTTGGTTTTTGTTGGCAGGTTGATCAAAACCATCAGTCCCGTCAGGTGGTTAGACCAAGAGAAAGATGAATCTAATTCAGACCATGCACAGACTTTTATTTATTTAAAATGTTTTTTAATTTTTTTGACACATAATAATTGTAGGTATTTATGAGGTACACTGCAACGTTTCGATACATGTGTACAATGTGTAATGATCAGATTGGGATAATTTGTATATCCTTTACCTAGACATTTATCATTTCTTTGTGTTGGAAACATTCAAAATCTTCTCTACTAGCTGTTTTGAAATATACAATTAATTTTTGCCACTCGTTACCCTACTGTGCTACAGAACAGTAGAAGCTATTGTTCCTCCCCTGTCGCACCTCTGTGCCCATCAACCATCCTTTCTCCATCCTCCTTCCCACACCTTTTCCAAGCACTGCTAACACTGTTTTATTCTGTACTTTAAAAAAATTTTTTTGTTGTTGTTGATGGTCCTTTATTTATTTTACATGGTGCTGAGCATTGAACCCAGTGCCTCATACATGCCAGGCAAGTGCGCTACTGCTGAGCCCGAGCCCCAGCCCCAGCCCTGTACATTTTTTTTTTTTTTAGGTCAACTAGAACATGTAATATTTGTCTCTGTGCCTAACTTATTTCCCTTAACATAATTTCCTCCAGTTCCATCTATGTTGCTACAAGTGACAGAATTTCATTCCTTTTTATGGTTGGATAGTACTCCATTATGTATATATTCCAAATTTTCTTTATCCATTCATCTGTTGGTGGGTATCTAGGTGGTCTCCCATCTTGGGTATTGTGAATTTTGCAGCAGTAAACATGGGAGTACGCAAAAACTTTTAAAACAAAGATCTTGTTTCCTCTTGTCTTATTTTGTACTATAAGTTGATTTAAGTTGAGTTCCTGTGGGGTTTTTTGGTCATAGCTAGAATGTGGAATATGTTTCATGACAGCATAGAATGATGAAAGCTTAATTTCCATTTCAGCAAGGTGAGCTTTAGAGATTAAGGAACTGAGGATGTGAGTGGATGTGACGTAAACATCATTTTCTCAACACTGTGGTCAACATAGACATGAGAGGGGCAAGAAGCTGGTGTTCAGCCTCTCAGTCCTAGCTCTCATGGTCTGTGTCCTCCTTTTCAAGGAGGAAGAGCCTTGCAAGCCTCGTCTCACCTTTTCAAGGAATTCAGGAGACCTGGGCTTAACTCCTGGCCCACTTTGGCTTTGGATGAGTTTTACTCGCAGCTTTTATTCCCCAAGGTACCTGGATATGGGGGGTAGTGTCACTGTCATGAGTGTTATTTTATTTTTGAGATTTATTTCTCTTAAAAATAATAAAAGTGGGATTGTAAATGTTAATTATAAAAAGGTGGTGGATCTTCAGCATTGAGAATGACTTAGGTGGATCCTTGGGCGCTGAGAGCCTCAGTTGGCCGTTTTCTGAAATGGAGGTAAGGCTCGCCCTGCCCATCTTTCACGTGGAATACTGTGGATCTGAGTGAACGTGACTCCTCAGCTGCAGTGGGGAAAGCACAGGCTTGGCGAAGGGCTTGTGAGGATTAAGTCGGATACATGGGTAAAGCATTTGGTGAATGGTAGGGCAGAACGCAGCCGTGCACACACCACTGATTGCTTATGTAATCCCACTCATGGCTTAAGCCTCCTGCCTGGCCAACTGTCTTTACTCACTGTTGCGTGGGAATATTTCGTGGTGCTCCATCTTTGTATCCCAGACCTCACTGCACATTGCGTGCACACGTTCTCTGTGTGCTTCCTGAAATTGTTTCCGCTTCATCTTCTCTGCCTGTCCCCGTCTGTTGTTTCCTCAACATTTCTATCCTCTTTCCTCAGCCAGGGCCCAGTGGCAAGTGTCTGTCTTCTCCTTCTATGGTTTCCTGTTCTGTCATTTTCCTCTTGGAATGTTTGGTTATCTTCTCATGCAGGTGCCTCAGTGCTTCCTAGAATGTAAGTCTCTTGGGCTTAGCACGGGGATGCACAGCTCACAGGTATTAATACTTGTTGATTTTTCACACCCACGAGACATGCTTTAGACTGAAAAGGCCAGCAAACCTGAACCTTCTTTTTCTTGAGTGTGTATAACCATTCAAGCAGTAAAGCTGAATAGTTATAGACTGTCACAACAGAAAAGAGCCTTGAGGAGTTACTTCTTATTGCATGTAATAGGTGCTGTGTATACTTTATATCCGTTCTTTTTCATAACAATGTTTAAAGGATGCTAAGTATGGCTACCCATATATTATGGGCAAGAAATCTAAGGCAGACATTAAATCACTTGCCCAAGGTCACTCACTCATCTTGAAGTAGTAGAAGGGCTTTTCTTTGCCTTCAAAACCTATGTTGCACTATTTTTTTCTGCTTCTTAAGGGTAAGAATTTTGAAAGAGGCAATATTAAGTTTAAAAAAATCACGAAGCAGCTGTCCTTTCAGTGCAGAAACAGCCAAGGCACGGTCCCCAAGCAGCAAGTATTAGATGGTCACCGTCTGATGCCAGATGTGTTGTGTTAGCTATTCGTTGCTGTGACCAAAACACCTGACAAGAACAAATTAGGAGAGGAAAGATTTATTTGGCTCACGGTTTCAGAGGTTAATCTACCGTCTTCTGGCTCCAAGGCAGAAACGTGGTGGTGAAGGGCCTGGCAGAGGAACGCTGCTCAGCACAGCAGCCAGGAAGCGGGCAGGGGCCAGGGACAGATTCAGTCCCCAAGGCCATGCCCTCTATGATCTACTTCCTCCAGCCATTCCCCACCTGCCTGCATGTGTCTCCAGCAATCCATTCAAATGGTTACTGCATCAAATGGATTAATCCACTGATGGGATCAGGTTGCTCATGATCCGGACTTCCCCCCTCTGAGCACTGCTGCATTGCCTGGCACATGAGCTTTTGGGGGACATTCCAGATCCTAATCATAACACCAGCGTCTTTCTAGAATACCAGAAGAGGAGAGAGGGAAGGGCTTAATCCTCAAATTCATGGGGAAAAAAAGAAACATACAGAATGCAGTAAACCAGTTTGAATAACCTTGTGGCAAGTGAGTGGCCTTGGGGCCAGATGGGAGCTCAGATCTCAGCTCCTCACCCTTTTCAACTGTGGGGTCTTCCTTATCCATCCTCTCTGTGCCTCTGTTTTTGCATTTGTAAAGTAGCAGGGTGATAATAGAACCTATCCCTTAGGGTAGTTGTGAAAAATAGGAGAGATAATACACATGAAGACCTAGAACCATGTGTGGCACTTAAGGGCTCTGAAAATATTGATTATGCTTGTTACTAGTTGAGGCTGAGGAAAGTATTGCTCAGAGAACTTCAGAAATTCCTCCTTGCTTGGCCACATCCAGCAGTTGATGGCCCAAATCAGTCATAGAAACCTGATGGACATGTGATTGTTTCTTTCCTAACTCCATGGAGGGCTGGGGGTGTGGCTCAGTGGCAGAGCACTTCCTAGCTAGTGCACAAGGCCCTGGGTTTATCCTCAGTGTAAATAAATAAATAAACAAATGGATTACTTTAAAAATGCTTCTAGTCCATGGAGGACCCAAATAGTTCCTGCACATTAGTGTCTGGTGATGTGTCTACTGGAGACAGATTTAGGGTCAGGTCTTACCCTATAAATCACAATAACCATTCTTTTTCAAACTAAGATATGAGCTTAAGACACTAAGGGGTTTTGTTATTAAAAGTAAATAGCAGCATCCTCTGTTTTTCCTTTAAGAATTCAGAACAAATTGGCTTCTAAGAAGGCAGGGTCTGCAACAAAGTGCTAAGTCCCTCATACTATTCTCTGAAAGACCTAGTTCGCTCCAGAGAGGGATGAGTTCATGAAGGTTTTACATTTGCCAATTGTCAGTTTAATAAAGTTGGGCTTGCCAGCTTTTAGAAAAGTGGTCCAGTTATTATCTGGGTAAAGCATGGGCCTAGAGGCCCCAGTTTGGCTGGCGAAGTATTGGGGAGCATCAAGGAGGATTTCCCTGGTGAGATATAAAAAGGCTGAAGGAGCAGAATTGGAAGGGGAATTTCAGCCTGCTTCTGACCTCAGCACTCTAACCAGACGTGGATGATAGCTCATTTCCTTCCCTGCTGGAAAATGGGGATGAGAGACCCACAGTGGCCACTCAACCTATTGGCATTTAGCTGTGTACTGGGGAAATGGCAGGTAGTCTTCCATCAGCTTGTTTTTGTGTATCTTCTCATACCTGTTTGTTCTCTTCACAAGGCCCATAAAATTATACTCTGCTGGTCACAAGTTTATATTAAACTCTGTGGCTTGGGACATGGAGCATAGCAGAGAAAAGCCCCGGAGGGATGATTTCCCCACCCTTTATTCCTGTGAAGCCTTTACATCTGTCCTCAGTCCCATTCCCCAGAATTCCTGGGAGGCCTCTGGTGGCATCCATTGACCTCATTTCTGGAATTTGAAAGAGCTGCTGTTGAATACAGGACCGTTGCCCATGAAACTGTGGTCTCAGAAAGGCGGGAATTCAGGAGCTACAGGAAATCGCTGCTACAGTCCCTTCCCAGATGTCCCTCGTCTAGAAATGCTGCTGTTTCCATGCAGCTCAGAGTTCTAGGGGCCCTCCCCTTGCCCTGGGGAGAGAAGGATGGGGAGTTAGGGAAGGTGAGGGGGAGAGAGGAGGTACATTGACTTGCTGTTGGCACCATTTCAAAGGTGGAGCCTCGTGTTCTTCCCCTTGAGTGTGGGCTGTATTGGATGGCTTACTTCTAGTTAATTGACAGTTAAGAAGTAACAATGTTAGATTTTAGAGACTAGATCTTAAAGGGCACATTGTGGCTTCTGTTTTGCTCTCTCTTGACTTACTGGGCCTGGGGGAAGCCAGCTATAGTGTCAGGAGTCCACTGAACCCACATGGAGAGACCCACATGGTAAGGAAACTGTCATTAGATACGTGACTGAGGCATCTTGGGAATAGATCTTCTAATCCTCAGATTCTTCCTCCGCAGAATGGGTATCATAGATTCTACCTCCCTGAGTTGTTATGGGTATCTGGTTCATAGTAAAGTACCCAATAAATGGGTAATTGTAACTATTATTAATATATATTGTCAACTCACATAGTTATTTATTCCTCTCACTTTTCCTCAATTTGTTTTCTCACTGCCTTGAAACCAGGTTTAAAAAAACGCTACTTCTACCGCTATAGGCACAGGGTTCCTTAACTCCTACCACTCTGTCTTATGATAGGTTTCTTGTGGAAGTCCTTCACTGACAATAAGCTTCCTGAATACAGGGAAGAACCTGCTGTCTTTGTTTCCATAGTGCCTGACTCAAGTAAATGAGTGAATATACTTCTGCCATTTTTGCACATAAACTGTCATTGGCATTTAATGTCATTAAAATGATTACTTCTTGTCTCCAGCCAAAAAGGGTACACGTTAAAAAAAAAAATTCAAAAGAACATCATTTTGCTCTCTGCCTTTCCCACTTAAGAAACCTGTGACTTTACTGTTGATTTGTTGTGGTAGATAATAGTTCTCACTTCCGTCTTTTTTAGCATTTAAGAACCACTTAAAAGTCAGGAAGACTGTTGTGTGAGAACCTCTTTGGGGTAGTGGGAATGTGGGTGATAACTGAGGCCTTTTCATTTTAAAACTCTGATGCACATTATTTAGTGTAGCAAATTCTCAGAAGACATTCAACGTTTTTCTAATGTTGGAAGGCAGCACAAAAGAAAGTGAATAAGATTGTTTCTGACGAGGGTCCAAAGTCAAGTTCCAGAATTTGTGAGCCATGTAACTGCCCAGCTGTGGCCCCAGCTGTTCTCTCCACCACTCCCGTGTCCATTCCTTCTACTCCATGAAGATGACAGTGACAAACATGAGGGATGCACCTTAACCTACTCCACCTCCAACAGGCTTTCTTTCTTTTCTTTTTCTTTTTTTAAAGAGAGAGAGAGAGAGATATTTTTTTTTTTTTTTAGTTTTCGGTGAACATACATCTTTATCTTATTTTTATGTGGTGCTGAGGATTGAATCCAGCGCCCCACGCATGCCAGGCGAGCACGTTACCGCTTGAGCCACATCCCCAGCCCTCCAAAAGGCTTTCTTAAACCTTATATTCTTTCTTTTAGGTGTCTGCTTGTTTACCACATGTTTAGTAGGTATTTACCATATGTCAAGCAGTGCTGGGCACCTGGGTTACACCAAGTGAGGACTTGTCCTACCCGTGAAGGATTCCTGAGGGTTGACAAACTGGGATCTCACATGGGGGTGAGTGGGCAGTAGTAGGCAGCTCTCTGGCATAGCATTATTGGGTTAAATTCTCTCAGATTTAAAATTCTGGGTCAGATTCAGCCCCTGGTGATTGGATCTTTCCAGTTGGTAGGTTTGGATACTGTGGGCCAGTCCACTGTGGGTTTGTGCTCAGTTTTGCTTTGCTGAGGGAAATTGGGACTTGTTATTCTGCTGCTAAAACATTAATTAGTTATACTTACAGCAGTAAACATCATGTAAGCCCCAAATCGTAATTTTTATACCTTTTCTGCTGAAGCTAAATAGGAGGGAGAGCCATATCTGGTAAGGTATGAACTTAATGCTCCAGACCCAAAAGCACATGGATACTGGGCAGACTTTAACTAGGGAGGAGGGACTGTCCTCGTGGTACACACACAGCTGGTCAGGAGAGTTCTAGAAACTGGAAAAACGACAACTCATTAATGTATCCAAATGTCTTTCCTTGTATTCCTTGATGAAATCACTCAATCCATCCACTCATCCATCCATTTGTTCGTCTGTCCATCCGTCTATCTACCCAACCATCCATAGTACTGCTACATGCCAGTAATAACACAGAAGTAAAAGAAAGTTCTTTCAAAAAAATCTGTGAGATAATAGATGAATAACTAACAAAGTTACAACATAGTATTATAGATTTTAAAAATATTAAAGGAAAAAAGGAGATGAACAGTCTTAATCACTGTTGCTGGAAGTATTAATTGATACAGTTGCCCTGGAGAGCAATTTAGCAATACTTATAAATAATTCTAATTTATATCCATTTGCCAAGAAATTTCACTTATAGGAATCTATCTGGAGGATATAATAATGGAAATATGTGTAAATGTGTAAGAATGTTTATTATTATGATAGCCAAAAAAGGCAGGGGGGTGGGGATCAAATGTGATGTCCAGCAGTGTGGACCAGTTAGTGACAACCTTGTCTGGCCATACAGTGAAGTACAGGACAGCCTTGAAACAATGTATTTTGGAAGAGTTAAGTAATCTGTGAAATGTTAACACCACATCATTAAATGGAAGCAGTCACAAATCAATTACAATACAGGGATTCCAGTTTCATATAGTAAATATATGCATAAACACAGTGTTGACAGTGACTTTCTTGAAGTTATTTTAGTCAGTATTTGTTCTTTGTGAACTCCCCAGTTTTTCTACAAGAAAAATGTTGTCACCTTTATAGTTACAGAAAGCCATTAACAAGAGAGGTAAGTGCAGTTTGGCTAAGGGCCTGGGGTGTGGAGGTGAGAGCTCAGGAGTGGAGCTCTAATGAGACAGGACTGCACTTTTGTTAGTGTCTGCTTGTGCATTTATTAATCGAGCAGATTCCTGTACAGCGCTTAGCCTTGCCAGTCTGTGCTGGGGCTGTAGATACAAGAGCCTGAGCTCCACAGTGAGGAACTAATTGTCATAGAGCTTGTTCCATAGCAAGGAAAGACTAGCCAGCCTACAGAGAATTTTGGATAATAACAAGTGTTATGAAGAACTTAAGCCCAAGGAGCCTTGATAAGACGGGGATTGGGTGGTCAGGCATGATCTCTAATAACTAGTTGACAGCCATGGAAATAGCACGCAGAAAAACCCAGCACCTGGAAACGTCCTCAGATAGGAACAAGCTTGGCTTTTTTGAAGGAGAAAGAAAAGAAGCCAATGCTTCATGAACCCAGCAGAGTGAGGCTCAGGATCAAGTTAGAGGGGTGATCAGTTAGAGAGGTAGGCAGGAGGCCGATCATATAGGGCCGTGCAGGCCAAGCCAGGACTTTGAATTTTATTGTGAGATGGAAATGACTGGAGTATTTTAAACTGAGGAGTGAAAGGCAGTCGTGAAGAGAAGACTGCCCCTTGAAATAGTTGGAGAGCTAGAATTCTTGGTGGTGTTAAATACTCGTGCAGTTAAGCTTTGCTCAGTATAGTCAGCTTTGCTGTGAGTCCCCAGGTGCTGGCCAGCTTCCTTTGACTGCTCTGGATCCACCTGAGATCTAGGAGGCTGACTTGTAGGAGCCAGTTCACAGTTTCCCTCAGCCTCTGGTTTCTCATCAGTTTCAGCCAAGAGGAAGGCCAGTGGGAGGAGGTGATGTTGGGCATCCTCCCTGTCCAGTCATCTCTGGCTCCTGAGTCCCTTGAGCCCTGATTTCAGCTCCTGTCAGGAAGGCCCTCTCCTTCCAGGGTCAAGTAAATGCCCTTCCCTTTACCTTGCCAGTCCTGGAGTGCTATACCATTTCTTGAAGACCTACAGAGATCTCTCTCTCCCCTGCTTATTCCCTTGTAAATAAGTTATAATCTCACTTCAAACTGCGTAATTTGTGATTGCCATCTATTTCTAGCAGGAACTATGTCTGAAAAATCTGCCTTCTTCCTGGTGGAATCTGGGATGTTCTGCCCACGGAACAGGAGATCAGGGTCTGGTCCACAGGGGTCCCTGGCAGAGTGGCCTTGGTGAGACTGTGGTGAGTGGAGCTTTGCAGGACCAGTCTTGATAACCCTGACTCCAGGCAAGTTCTGGGGAGCTGATGCACTTAACGGGTGCTCTTGTGTTCTCAAGGTGTAGGCCTGCACCCCCCAGGTCCCACGGCCTCGGGAAGGAGCTGTCCTTTTCCATGTACGCGGCTCCCAACAGACCCTAAACTCCGAAAGAGAATTAACTTTTATTTTTGCTTTGGAACCAGTGAACGTGCTAGAAGGAGACGGTAGAGTGGTAACAGTGAAGGGTCAGGGAGTCCTGGTTTCAAATTCTAACTCTGTCACCTGCCGATGGTATCCTTGAACAAATTAATCCACCTCTCAGTGCCTCCGTTTCACTGGTAAAATGAGATTTGTATAATGTCTCTCTTTAAGTGTATTGTAAGGATTATCTGAGATAATACACAGTGTCTGATATACGCATTAAGTTGTAAAAAATCTGTAAGCTAATTGTGGAAATTGGAAAACAGGATATTTGGTTATAGTAAGAATTTATTATCAGGGGCCAGGGGTGTGGCTCAGTGGTAGAGCACTTGCCTAGCATGCGTGAGGCACTGGGTTCGATCCCTGGCACTGCATAAAAATAAACCAATAAAGGTAAAAAATGTATATATGTGTGTGTGTGTATATATATATAATAATTTATTATCAAATACTTTAGGTGTGATATCAGTTGTGTGGTTATGTTTTTAAAATGGGTCCTTATCTTTAAGAGATACATAAATAAAGTACTGTGGATAAAATGATATGGTGCTTGGAATTGATTTCAGGATTATCCATGACTGGTGGTGGTTGGGAGAATGACTGTAAGTATTTGTTAAAGCTGCGTAACCGTTATGTGGGGATCCATTTTTAATATTCTCTTTTCAAGTGTTCAGCATTTTCATAGCGCAGTGTTTGAAGTTCGCACACCAACTGGGAGATGAGCCCCTCGTGGATATCTCCGACGTCTTTTCACTTCTGGAGAAGCTAGCTGGCTTCGCACCCTCCTGTTTCACCTGGTGCTCGCGTTCAGCACTCCTGTTCTGTGTTAGCATTCCTGTTCTGGGGTGGGTTACTGCGTGGGCCTCTGCCATCAAGGAGCAACAGCAGCAGAGGATGTTTTACTTACTGGCGTTTAAACCACACTTTGTGCTTTCTGAGATAAGGTCTTCTGTGGAGATAAGCTCACTGAGGTGCAGAGTTTGCTTTTAGATTGGGCTTTGGGCTTTTAAAGGCAGCAGATTAGTCTTACTAAAACAACGTCTTTCCAGGGGAAACAAAGGACGCGCTGGAAGAAAGGGGACGGGGCTGATGGACACGGATGGCCTCGCCTTTCTTCCAGCTTCCTTGCTGGCAAGCTGAGCGGCTTTGGATGTGTCGTGTAGAAGAAGTAAGAGGATTGGATTAATTTCTCCAGCCCCTTCCAATTCCAAAAAAAATATTTTTAATAACTTTCTAAATAAATTTATTCACTTTTATTCAAGGAAAACCAGGATGGAAAAAGCAAAGTCAGAAGTAAAAATAGCCTTCGTTTTACCCTTGAAAAGATAACTACCTTTTAATATCTGTAAATGTTTGTATTAAGATCCAAATTCATGCTGGATATTTTGTTGAACAGTTAATCTGTAGGTTGGGCCGCCCACTGAAGGAAGGTACAGATGAACAGACACGGTCCTCCTTCTCCAGGGATCAGTAATTTAATGGCAGACACTGTCTTGATGTACATGGCAGGCACTTCCCACGAGAGAAGCCTTCCACTCCTCACTAACGTCAGTGAAGCTTTAATGCTGTATAGAATTTTATTTCTTTATATTTGAAGAATATTTCTGCATGCGGTTTCTTCTGATGATGTATAGAGATTGAATTTTTATAGGCAAGCTAATGAGGAAAGGATAGAAATTTCCAAGAAAAGCAACCTAAAGCTCTGAAACCAGAGTTTCTCCATTATATTCAGTCTCTTTGACCACTGACCTTTAATGAATATCAGCAATCATGTGGAGAAGCAGCTTCCCATCTCTGAATATCACCTGCTGTCCTCAGGCCACACAGGGCCACATTTGGTGAAAGCATCAAGAGCAATAAGAGGAGAAAACTTGAGTAACAAGGAATCTGGAAGCCAGTGCTTTCTCCCTGGGACAGTTCTGGCAAGAAATCCTAGAAATCTGGCCCCATATGATAAAAGAGCTCTAAGGGGAGAGAGTGGGGAGGAGAACAGTAGGGATATGGAGAGGTTTCGACTTATGAAATGTGCTCATAAAGGCCATTTACCTTTCATTCAGCACGTTAGGGCTGCTGTTTTTATTCATAAAAAAAATTTCCCGTTGGTGAGCTTTTTCACTCCACTTTCAGCAGGGAGCTGTGAGATTGATCCCCACCTGGCAGAATGCTCTGTTTTTGCTGCCCTCAGCACCCACCTCTCAGCCTCTCCCTAGTTTCGAGGGAGTGTGGGCCTGAGCTGAAGCAATCACGAGCAGGTTTGTGCATTACGGTCACCTTCCCTGCATGTAGCATCCTCGTGCCCCTCCAGATGAGGGGACAATTGGTTTGAATAGTGAATCCTGTATTTTTTCCTATCACAAACTTTGGAATTCCTTTGCGATTACTATTAATAAATGTCCACTGCCATTATGTGAAAAAGATCCTGAGCCCACCCTTGCAAACAGAATTTGCCTTCCAAGTGCAGGAAAGAGACAACAAAGAAGAAATGAATATTACCAATGGCATACATTTGTGATTTCCTCATTCTCAAGGAATTCAGGCGTGACTGACCAGAACTTAACCTGGATATTGTCCAAACAGTTGGAAACAGTTTTTTAAAAAATCCAAGACTGAAAGTCAATTTTAGATTATATAAGGAGAAGGAAATTCAAATTCTGTAACAGAAGTGGACACTGGAAAATCTACATTCCCTTTAAAATGTACAGACAGCAGGGAAACTAGGAATTCTGGTGGTGTTATCTTGGAAGAGAAGGCTCAGGAACAACGCTACTGACTGTGGATATGTGAAGGCCACCCTGTGGAGGAGGGATTAAACTTTTACTGTGCTTGGTGCAGAGGGGTTGGACTGATACACGAGTGTGTGAAACAGTACACAGATTTCTATAAGGAAACACTGAGAGGGAGCTATGCAAAATGGAAAACGATGTTTGCAGGGAGAGGTAGGAAGTTTCTGGCTTCTAGGCAAAAGACCGCCTTTTCTGTCCTGATTTCACTTTGACCTTGCTCACTGCCCTTCAGCCACCTTTGTTCTTTCTGTTCTCTGAAGGAGTCAAACTCTTTCTCCTATTGTCCTTACCCCTCCCTGGAATGTCCTATGACACTCCACACTTCTGCCCCCACCTCCACCCTTGCAGCATGGTGTCTTGCTCTTCCTGTAGGTCTCAGCCGGGTTATTGTCGCCTCATACACATCTTCCGTGATCCTCTTTATCTAGGCAGTGTCCGGCTACTAAACTGCACTGTACTACCTTGTATTTTGTTTATTGCTCTTACCAAATTTGTGCATACATCTAAGTGTGTGTCTGTAGGCGGATATACATACACATCTGTTCATACACAAATACACATCACGTGCATATGTTCATGAACTTGAATATGTGCACACACACACACACACACACACACACACCACAAACACAATTCATTCGATGCATATTTCAGTACAAGAAGATACCCTTGACAAGAGGGATCATGTCTGTTGTGTTCATTCCTCTGTTCTGTTGTGTTCAGCCCTTAGAGCCTAGCAGGTGCCCTGTAAATGTGTTTAAAGAATGGATGAGTTAAAGAGACCAAAGCGTCTGGCTCAGTGCTCTTCTAAGAGTGAGATGTGAATCACCAGAGGTGATTTCAGAGGGGGCCTGGATCCAGCACTAATAATATTGTAGGGAAGTGATTTATTTTCAGTTTGTTTTTAATCTTTCTGATTTTTTTTTCTTGGTTTGGTGGCTGCTGTAATACTTGCCAGATTTTATTCCTCAGCAAGCAACACCATTAGCTGAAATTTAATAACGTGTTTTACTTTTATTGTATTTATTTGTGGGTTGCCTTTTATTTGTGGCAAATGGTATTGATATTTCTTTAAGGAAGTGATTCCAAGCTTCCTTTTAAAATAAAACTATACAAGTTTATTTCATAAACATACTAAGCGTATAATAGTGTAGTTATTTTACGAGAGCGCTTCTTGAAGGATCTGAAATTTTGGAGCCCCCTGGCTACGAGGGAGAAGTTAGGACACTGCTTTTCCACCCTTCTGATCCACTGTGCCTCTGGCTTGCTGACGTTAACCATATTTCTTGGCTGAGGTTCACTGGTTCCCAAGAGCCCATTCCCAGATGAGTGCTGATCCATGACCAAGTAAATGCAGTGAAGCCAGGTTTCCGTAAGACGACACGTACTCGTTGCCATTCCCACAGAACATCCCTTTTGATATTAAACTACCTTTTCCCAAAGTAGATGGTGATTAGATTTAAAAATCCTCAACTTGGCAAAATGTAGTGTTGCAACCCCGTGTTCCCTCTTTTCATTATGAGGTAGTGATCGTGTGGAGGAGGCAATTTCATCTGCCTTGGGATTGCAAAGTTAGGACCTATTTCTGCTCGTAGAGGACCTTTATGGTCCCTTTGAGAGTGGCCAGTAGATTTAATAGTCATGGGAAAATTTTTTTCCTTCTATGTGAATAGTAGCAGGGGCAGAAAATCTCATTGCGTGGGTACGAGTGTGCGCTCGCGTATATATGTGAACACTCTGATTCCTAATGCAAATGCTGATGTGTTGTACCACCCTTTCTGTAAATGGATTTGAGTACTCTGTTTAACTTCAGATACGGACTCCGGTACCATATTTATAATGAAAAGGGATGTGTAAATTTATAGATATGGTCAGTGGTGTAGAGGGAAGATGTGCCTGTAGCAACTTCTTCCACTGGAGAGAGGAAGGGATGGGAGGGTCTGAGGTGGTGTCTCCTAGATGGCAGGATGAACTTCGAGAGCAGCAGCCTCTCTGTTTCCTGTAGTGGTGCCATTTCAGGCTCTGGAGCTGGAGCCTACCCAGCACAGGCTGTGCACCTGCTTGCTCATATATGTTTGTACCTTTAGTTGGATTTGGCCTTCCTTAATTTCTCCCAGTAGAATTAAAAGTTTCTTCCTCTGTGGTCCTCAAAGACTTTATTGCTCTTTCTTTTAGCACTTTCAGTTTAACTTACCTGATACTGATATAATGGTGAGTTGCATGCGTGAGTCACTTAACTCTCCTCCCCTGGTGGTAAGAAAGAGTGACTTTTACAACATTTCAGGCTGAGACACCTGTCTCAGAAGTGCCATGGCTTCCGGAGGAAGGGAGCAGGGGTTGGCTGGCGATTTGTGGAAGGTTCCAAAAGTCAAGTGCAGCTGAACACAAGGAAGCCTCTCTCCCCCAGACATCACCCTGAAAAGCAGTCAGCTTATTGCAGCACTGGTGTAACTGCTGCCTTTTCCTGCCCTTTGTGTCTGTGCTGAGTTTTCTTTGCTTACACAACCCAAAGCTGGGGCTGAGGCTCTTAGGTCCCTGTTAGACTTCAGCAGATATGAAGCCTACGAGATGAAAACCTTACTAATTGTTCAGCTTTAGTAATTGCCTAGTTAAAAGCATCTAAAAACCAGAGTCTTAAAAGCTACCTAAACTGTTTATAATCCATCTTCAGCCTTTCAGCTTCCCATTTGAAGCCATTTCCCTGGGTGATATTGTTACTGGGGGTCAGTACAATCTGTCACCTGGTGTCCATGTGCGCGCGGGTGCTCATGCCTGTCCAAGTCAGTAGCTCCTGTATTGATGTTCAAATCTGGGGCAAATAATCGAATCACAGTTTCCCTTAACAAATACTCAGTGGATATTTAAGGGGTACCTGTTACTTTGTCAGACATTATGGGGGTTGCTATGAGTGAGATGTGTCCATGTCTACTCAGGCTTGTGACTCACCATTACATCCGTATCATGTAAGTTAGACTGAAAGGAATGCTGTAAGAAAGAGAGCAGTAAAATCTGAGGACCACAGAGGAAGAACTTTTAATTCTATTTGGAGAAATTAAGGAAGACCTTTTTGAAGATGCATTTGACCAAATTCCATTGAAGAAGGGGTTCTTCCCCTGACCCTCAACTCGAGATGTTATGCTTGGAAGTTTAAAAACAACTTGAAATCAAGAGTTGGAACTCTAAACCTGCCGTCTCCACTATTAAACAGTTTGCGTTACACGACAGTGGTCTTCTCAGAGCTCGCCAGCAGGTGGCGACAATAGCTGTCTGTGCAGTTTAGGTTCCCTGTTTTCTGGTTACTGTTTGAAAATCACACATGAAATGTATTCATTATAGGAAACGTTAGAAAATAGAAGCAAGCAGGGATTGAGAGATTGGAAATCACATGGTCCCACCATCTGTAGATAATCACTGCTGAAGTACAGATAGTATAGTCTTTGTTGCAAACTGACTACACCAGTTTTACCTACTTATTGTAATAGGTATCAGTAGCTTTGAATAATTGCAGGTCATTGGATGTGAGGACCAAGGATAAAGCAAAACAGTTCTCACACCAGATCCTACTGAAGGGACAGACATATATGAGCAAGTGGGTGCACAGCCTGTGCTGAGGAGGCTCCAGCTCCAGCCTTCTTCTATCCCCACTCAGATGAGCACCGTGCATGAAAGGCTTTCTTGTGACATGAGCAGCAGTAATGTCACCCTGACATTCCACTAGTCTCAAGTGGCTTGGGCCACAGAAGCCTCCCAGCACAGGGTTGGGGAGACAGGCTACTAGGCTGACTTAATTCTCATCCCCTGGTCACAAGAAATCAGAGTGGCTTCTACAACATTTCAGGCTGAGACACCTGTCTCTTTGTCAATAAAACCCATTTCTGGTGTCTGTTATGCCTATGAACAAACCCTCTGATATTAATCAAAGATAAAGGTAGATGAAGCCCTGTTTTTATAAATCCCTCCAGAGTGTCCAACCTTCATCGGTCTAATGAACTGCCGCTAAGGAACTGCCCTTCAAGTATAAATTTAAACGCACACATCTATATATCATGCTGGTTATGATGTTTAATTTTTATTGTGTTTATTTTGAAGAGAATCAGGCATTTTTCAATTTATATGTGCATTTTGTGTATAAATTGTTTAATATTTTATATTCATTATATGTGTATGGTACTTAACATGGAGTCACTTGCTGTATGTTTTGTAGCCCACTTTCTTCATTAATAATTTTATGAATTTATTTCCAAATCTGCAGTTTTAGTGACTGCATAATATTCCATCTATTAACATAATTTACTCTTAGCTCACTCTTAATGGATATATGTGGTTTGTATAACTTTTTGCCACTGTAGGTCTCAATATAAAGTTTATCTTTGTAAATGTGTCTTTGTGTACTTAGTTATTTTATTAGGATACATTCCTAGAAGTAGGATACACATTTATAAAGTGTTTTAAACACTACTTCAAATTACTCTTTGAAAGAACGTGACAATCTTTACTCCCACCAGCATCTGCTTTCTTAAATACTCTCCCACGTTGGAAAGAATTTTTAAAATGTTTTTGTCCTTCTGATAGGTTAGGAAAAAAAAAAACTCATGTTAGTCCTACTGGTGAAGTTAGACTTTTAATAAATACGCCTGCCACCTGTTTGTAATACCACTTTATTATTGCTTTAAATATTGGCAATGAAGGAAAATTAATCCTCCATACATTTATTCTCCTTGCCAGTTCCATCTGCTTTAAAATGATTTATTTTTGGAATGGGAAATGTATAGTCACTTAAAGCAGTGTAAATCGTATGTTCTAATTAAAGCCGCAGTACAAAAGTGAGCAGTGTTTGAACTTAGCCATTTCTGGTACCCTGCAAGGGCCCGTTTGGTGTTCGACTCTCTTGAAGGAAGCGGTTGCTCTTCAGCTGTCACACTATCCTGAGATGATGGTGAGATGCTTGGGCCCTCAGCATTTAAACTTGCCAGAGTCATATTCGTACAATATAAAATGAAAGCTTAGAGTTCACAAGTTAATTTGATGGGTGTAGACAGCCAGAGAGATGGTTTAACCAGCATAGGGAGACTTTCTCGGCAGAATCATCTAGTTTTCTTGACTAGGACTGACTGGATTCACCAGAACATTGTGATGTCCTCTGTTGGCACGGGGATGTGTTTTGAGGAGGTCATTCAGGGGTGGTATTTCCTCCTCCCTCCACTCCAGCAGTGTGATAGGACTCAGTGTTTGGAAGCTGGACCAAAGCAGCAGTTCTGAGAGGGGCTTTTCTGAGTTGTTTAGCTGCAGGAAAAGAGGACTAGCTTCTCAACAGGGATGACCCTCTGCTGCTTGTCCACCTGTTGCCTGATGCTCTAAAAAGATAGGCCCTCTATAAAGAAAGAACTTTTATTCAGAGCAGGGTGGGATATGAAAGTGCACGGAAAGGGGTGAATTCTCATAAATTCACACTAAAGCACAGGTGACTGACACTGGGTCTTTCTGAGAGGAGGATTAGGTTCCCAAAAGGGGACCAAGTGAGCTGAGAAGAAAGAAGACCCAGAGAGGAGAAGCTGGGGTATAGAACCGTCCTTTGGACTGAAACTCACCCCTGTATGAGGGTCTGCGTCTCAGGGGCCTTTTTCCATGGTGTCAGGGGTATTTGTAATGGAATAATTTGTGAATCACTTGGCATTTTGATTACTTCTTCTAATTTGTTTTTCGGTAAAATGTTCTCTGCATTTCCTGATGGTCTGCTGCCTGAAAGAATTCTCTGTCCCCCTCTGGCTCTCTGGCCAAACCAACAAGGTTTCAGTAGCTATGAGGGAAGTTTAGTGGCTCCTGGCTCCTGAATAGAATGCACCTCTGCCCTCCAGATGCCTGAGTAGAGCAGCCACTTGCTGCTCTTTAAAATTGCTGGTCTACTGTCTATGCGTGTCCTCGTCCTTGTCTCTCTGAGCCCTCTCCTTTGGTTCACACGCTTTCCTGGTGGGCTCCAACTCTTCCCCACTCTTACTGTGTTCCTCCACTTCTGAGCACTAACTCCACATGTCTGTCTCTTCAAAGCCTTCCTCCAGCCCTGATTCCCGACTTAGGCTTCCTGAATTAATAAAGCACTGAACTGCTTCTGAACATGTACTTTCTGGAAAATCTTTTTCGTATCTAAAACTTGTCAAGTAGTAAGGTTTTTTTTTTTTTTTTTAAAGATCATTTTTAAAATATAAAAGGAATATATTTTCACCTGGACTCCTGAATAGAATGCACCTCTGCCCTCCAGTTAAAAAAAAAAAAAAGTAAATGAGAAAACAAAACTCCTTCTCCCTACTCCAGACCCTCCCAGTTTTAATGTGCCTTAATGGTTGGATCTTTTAAAATATTTTCATTCATACGTCAACATTTTTATGTATAAAAATATGTTGAGTTATTTCTACAAAAATAAGATCACATTATGTAACTTACTGTTACGGTTTAGATGTGAGGTGTCCCTGTCCCCCAAAAGCTCAAGTGTGAGACAATGCAAGAAGCTTTAGAGGTGAAATGATTAGATTGTGAGAGTCTTAACCTCATCCGTGTGTTAATCCCCTGATAGGGATTAACTGGGTGGTAACCACCACATCCTTCTGCCGTGATGTTCTGCCTCACCTTGGGCCCTAAGGAATGGGGCTGGCTGTCTATGGACCTCTGAAACCCGGAGCCCCCAAATAAACTTTCCCTCCTCTAACATTGTTCTTGTCAGGACTTTTGGTTGTAGCAGTGAAAAAGTGGACTAAAATGCATTTTTAAACTCAATACACCATATAAATTTTATTTCATTCTTTCTCATGGATTTATTGTTCTGGTACATGGCTATGTCATAATTTATTTAAACTCTTATTGATGGACATTTATTTCCAGTATTTCATTACTGCATACAGTGATACATAAACATCTTTTTACATGGACTTTTTTTGAGTATGTTTCCTGGTATTTCGAAGAGGAACAACTGAGTCAAGGAATATATACCTTTTAGGTACTGATTAAAATATTGCTAGGTTGCCCTTCTGAGTATACTAACTTCACTCCTGTTGACAATCCACCCTTCAGTCTTCAAGTCACAGCGTAAGGGTCACTTTACAGGGAGACTGAATCACTTCCCTTGCTCCTGGCAATGTCAGGACCCCTGCTTTCTTCTGAAGTGTCCCACCAGAATATTGCAACATTCCCAAATTTTGGCCCTCATGTCTTTTGAGTATTATTTTTTTTTAAATAATATGCCCGTACTGCTGGATTTTGAGTTCTTTATTCTGCCTTTAAATGTTTTTTTTTTCCTGATTTCAGAAGTAACATGTTTACTATATAAAATTTCACCATTATGGAAAAACACTGACATTATGGAAATATCTATTTTAGATGGCGCTCATCTGTGCCACTGTGTATGTACCTCTCTGGTTAGCATGCACAGCCTGCACCACAATAACTGACATATGCCTTCTTCTCACCCCAAGCCTGAGTTCTTTTAATCATTCAGTGTGTCTTTTCATTTTTGTGCCCCAGCACCTACGACGGTACCTGGTATGTGGTGTATACTTACGAGGTGCTTGTCGCCTGCAAGGATGGGAGGCAGTGCTCTCAGAAAACATGCCCGGGGGCATAAGCACAAGTTATAGATACTGGAAGGACCTACAGGTCTTTTCTGTTTAGCTTCCCTCTGAAGTGATGGCTTTGTGGGCCTCTCCCATAGTACCAGGCTCTTCCATAGAAACCAGTGCTGATGGAGTTCCCCTTTTCTAGATGACTGGTTTTCATAGGTGTCAGGAACTCTTTAGTTCCTCTAACAAAGCCAATGCAGAAGCCTGGGAAGCAGTTATGAGCAGAGGAAGATTGGTTTGCCGATGTGATTTGTTGCTATGTGTGTTCATTATCCACTGGCTCTGTGCTCCTGAAGTCAACATCCCCTGCGTTGGCTGAGCCAGGCAATCTGGTGAAGTCAGAAGTGAAGCCAGGCCCAGCTCCGATGCCGGATCAGGAGCAACAATAACAGCGTTCATCTATGGAGTGCCTACCGTGTGCTGAATGTTTTACCTTTAAAGTAACACTCTTAAAACTCTGTGGGGAAAATATGGTTTTTCTCCAGGTTTGAGATGATATTCAGCCCCAGGGAGATAAACTTCTCAAGGCCACACAGCTGTTAGATGGTGGTGCCTGGCCATGAATCCAGGTCATTTTTTTAAAAATATTTTTTCGAGTTGTTGATGGACCTTTATTTTATATTCATATGTGGTGCTGAGAATCAAACCCAGTGCCTTACACATACTAGGCAAACGCTCTACCACTGAGCTACAGCCCCAGCCCCAGCCCCAGCCCTAGGTAATTTTTTATAATCCATCTATACTCCTTTTTTTTTTTTAAGAGAGAGAGAGAGAGAATGAGAATTTTTTATTTATTTTTTAGTTTTCGGCAGACACAACATCCTTGTCTGCATGTGGTGCCGAGGATCGAACCCGGGCCGCAAGCATGCCAGGCGAGCGCACCACCGCTTGAGCCACATCCCCAGCCCTCATCCTCCTTTCTTGCCCCCAGCCCCACTGTGGAACATTGGATGGAAGAGCCTAGAGTCCCCTCTGTTCAGTGAGACACTGTTGGAATCCTGAAGTAACCATATCATCTTTGTGACCTTTTTTCTTCCCTCCTAAAATCATAGCCACTTGGTGGGTCAAGGGATTGGGTTTATCTTCTTCTAGGAAATGAAATGGAGACCCCATGACTATGCCACTCATTCTCTCAGTTGCAGTAGAAGGGCTTCCAGATTTCACTGCATACATGAAAGGTCTAGTGTAGCTTTGGTTGAGATGGTGCAGAGCTGGATGTTTAGCTAAAAGAACTAAACATCATAGGTAAATTATGAACTAGAACCAGAAACATAAGGGTGGGTTGGTCTGTGAAACCCATGAGGACATATACAACACAGATTGCCCCAAAGTTGTCCTTCTACCTAGAGGCCAAAGTGACCTTGCATGTTTTTTAAAATATTTTTTAGTTGTTGATGAATATTTTATTTATTTATATGCGGTGCTGAGAGTCAAAACCAGTGCCTCACACGTGCTAGGCAAGTGCTCTACCACTGAGTCACAACCCCAGCCTTTGCAGGTTCTTTTTTGATTGTATTCACCTTATTGCATATGGTCAAACATGAAAAGGACGTATGTGTCCTCAATCACTTATCTGAAATTTTTGAGGAAATTCTTCTCTTTTTACATCTTAAATTGCACAACTTCTGGTGGAACTTGGGGTTAACACTGCAATGAAGCATATTGATATATCATCAGTAAGACATGATAATTCCTATTAGGTAGGGATAAGTAAGATTGTATTACCTTCATGTCATTTCAGGCCATTTTTTTTTTCTACCAAATGGCTTGCATACACTTATGGGAAAACAATTCTCTTTTCAGAACCTTTTGGGTTTCAGAATTACAAATAAAGAATGATAGACTTGAAATTTTCTCCCTTTTTGTACTGGCACAAATATTAACTTGTGGGGCACCAAAAATGTGTTTGAGAAAAGACCCTCCTGTCCCTTAGTAGAAGCAAAATAAAACTTTTGTTTCCATGGAGGGCCCTGACTTCCTGACACTTGGGGCTGCACCATTCCTGGGTGTGACCCCATGGGAGCTTAGTTCCAAGCTGGTGGTCTTGGGTGGGGCGTTCTCCCTGCCCCTGCCCCCACTCTCACCCCCAGCCAGTTCCTCCAGCCAGCTTCCCTTTCTTTTGTACTGGGTGGATCCGGAGAACGGCTTTTTTTCCATCAGGGTCTGTGTGGGGAGGGACTGTTGCCGCTCAGGCTGCTCACAGTCTTCTTTTCTGGACGTGGCACACTCCCCAGGCCTTTGTTTCTTAGTTTGGGGAGCATTCACCATGGAAACCATCTTGGCTCATCTCCTCCCACTCCCAGGTGGTCTTTGAGGCTTTGCCCACACCATGCCACACTGAAAACGCAGTCGGCACACAGGCTTGCTCTTCATGTTTTCATCGCTTATTTGGCTCGTGGCTGGATCCTGCACAGGGGTATGTTTGCCTGTACCTCGTTCCAGGGAGTTGTCTTTCACCCTGTTCAGTGCCAGACTCACTTTTCACACCTTCAGTGATGCCTCATTGTTTCCAAAGCCTGTCTGAGATTAGGAGAGGCCACAGCAAGATGGTTTTACCCACTCTTGTTCCTGCTCCTACTTCAGCTCCTTTGGGCCTCTTGTAACTATTGTGTCTCTGGTTTGTGGAGTACATCAAGCAGTGAGTGTCCTCAGAGACTATTTATACCATAAGTGCCTACCCATTGTTGCGGGGGGCTGAAGTTTGACAGCACCCTCGGCTTCCCCTAGACCCTGATTTATCAGAGTGCAGTATTTATGCCATGTGGTTCTGACTTGGGCCGAAAATCTTCAATCAGCCCAGTGACTTAAGTTGCCAAGGAAACAATGTCTAGTGAGACTTCAAGATTTACTACCTGTTCCCAGGCTGCAAGGTTTTCTCTCGAATTCTTGCTGACACAGTTTACTCCCATAACCTTCCAGCCTTGTGGGGGGTATAAATCTTCCAGCTTTTCTGCACAATTCACTTTGCTGCATGCAAGGCCTAGAACCAAAGAAGATGAGTTTCAGTGGGTTCATGAACTTCTGAAAATTATATGTACTGTTTTGTGTGGATGTATGTATGGGCATTTATTTTCTTCTGGGAAAAGTCTTGCACTGATTCTTAGTATTAAATTCTGAAGCAGTGTAGCCTTGAGTAAAACATTTAACTCTTTTGAGTTTCTGGAAACTGAGAATAATACAAGGTCTTATCCCATTAATGCACAATGAGGGTGCAGTGATAAAAATGCATATAAACTGTCTAATACAAGATCCGTAAACATTCCATACATGTTGGCTATCATTATATGTCTGAGTCTGGAGCCTCAAAAGGCTACGATGATATGATTGCCCTTTGTTATTTAGAATTAGCAGCAGATATATAATTTGTAATATTTATCAACATTTTTATAGCACTCCATGCCGTACCAAGGTAACTGCCACATGTGTTCTTCTTAGCGTGCTTGTTGGTAGGTGGGAGAACCTGTATTACTCTTCCCTTTTACGGGTGAGGACACTGAGGCTCAAGGGAGACCAAGACCACTCAGCTAATTGGGCTCAGGAAAATGGGTCCTGCTCTCCGTGTGGCAAACAAATCGATCCTAAGACTAGCAATTGCAGTGCAGACTGTGATGAGAACCATAACTCCCTAAGTACAGGAGGGTAAGGCCATCTAGGAGGGTCAGAGTGGGCTTCTGGGTATAAGTTACCTAAGTCTGACCCCATAGGTAGGACTAGGTCAGTCAAAGGAGGGGGCTGCCAGAGAACATTGCAATATAGAGCCAACAGCATGTTGCAGGTGCCTTCTGGAAGAAAAGGATTGAAGATAGCATAGACCTAAGACAAAAAAGAAAGTTTCCTTTAACTCCTAAAAGAGGAGATGAGTATGCAAAGAAAAAGGAAAGGAACAGAGCGGAGAAGGAACTTAAGTTAGGATTTGTTGACAAACCTGTGAACCATGCAGCATTTAAAATAATTTTCAGGAAACTTCTACCATGGGAATATATTTGCTATGTTAAGTGGAGTGTACTTAAAATTGCCGATATGCCAAGATTCCAGTGAAAAAACTAATCCACAAAGGACAAAGGCTTAAAACTTACACAGAAAATGAAAAATAACTCTAGCGTTAAAGTGATGAAGTTGAAGGCTTATTTTAATGAGTTATTTGGTATGTTTTGTTTAAGTCATTTGTTGTTTACAGTACATTGGATGGGTGGTGAGGATTCCAGCATTGTAGGCTTCTCCAACTTCTTTAGTTCCAGTTCATTAATTCATTAGTTCATTTCATGCTTGCCTGTTCCAGGCGCTGTGCTTGGGCAAGTATCAGTTGCATCTGTGTGTCTGTCCACTGTTGACTGGTCCTCTTTCAGAGATCCCAGCCCCCTGCCTCCTGGAGTCACCACCTCACCAAGGCTAGCTGCAAACGCATGCCTCTCACTTGTTCTGAAGCACCTGTAATTAACATTCCCCTTTTGTTCATGTGATTTTAGAAAAAGAAAAGGCAGTACCAGTTAGTGAACAAGGCTCTTCCCAGGATCTAAAAGGAATTAAGCTGGGAAATTAAGTAACCAGAGAGGTGACAGCTGAAATAACCAGGTGTCAGACAGAAATGTCCGTTTGACCTGGCTTATTACTGTTTGGAGTCGAGTGCTTTTGGACAATTGCCTGAATTCTAAGCTTTCCACAGGGATCAAAGGCTTTGCTTGCTCTCAGTATGTTTTTAAGCAGTTAGCTGGAGGTCTTCCTGTTCATGCAGGTCAATGAGAAAAAAGCAGCGTGCTGCCATAGATTGGGTATCAGCAAGTAGCTTTTACCTGTTGGTACTCTGTATATGTTGCAGGCATTTCTGAGGTTCTGTCCCTTCTAAATGCAGTCTCAGGGCATAAGAATATTAAAAATGTGTTTAAGATATTTGTGTCTGGCCAGTGGTGTGAATATACCTTCTATACAACCAGAGATAGGAAAAATTGTGCTCTTTTATGTGTAATATGCATTGTATTGCATTCTCCTGTCATATATAGCAAATTAGAATTTAAAAGAAATTTAAATGCTAAAAAAAGATATTAGTGTCTGGTATTTGCTTTAAAATATTCCAGCACATTTATAGAAAGTTTGAGAGGATTTAAAATAGAAAGGGTGATACCCCCATGGGGTTCATTATACTATTCCCTTCACCTTGTTTGTTTGAAAATTATCCTAAGAAACGAATTTAAATAACATTTAGAAGACCAATGGGAACAACAACAACAACAAAAAAACAGAAATAAATGTGAAAAGCCCTACATAATAGTAACACCTCCCATCCCTGCCTGGACCCTAGAGGTGCCCAGAGGTGGCTGCTGCCATGGACCTTGGACTCTCCACAGCTCTGTTACTTCTCCAAAGCTATGCTATTTCAAGAGCTACAAACTCACCACACTCCAGAGTGATAGTCCACCCACTGCATTCCATGATCATCTTTTGACTTATTTGGTTAGAGGTTGGGAAATCATCAGTTTGTTCACTGGCTCATTCAGCAAATATTGACTGAGTGCCACTCTAGATGCTGAGGGTCCAGCAGTGAGGTTCTACTCAAGTCCCCCCTGAGGGACTATAGCATGTATCAGTAAGCAAGACCATTTCAGGCGGCGATAAGTGCTCAGAAGAACGTCACACAGGGCAATCAGGTTGGTGTTGGAGAAGATCCCCCGAGGAGGGGCTGTTGGAGCTGAGCCTTGAAGGACAAGGCAGAGCCAACTGCTGCCCTGGAGAGGAGCAGCTGTCCAAACAGAGGGCACTGCGGAGCCAAAGCAGCCATGCCCAGGGAAACCAGAAGGCCAGTGCCAGGAGGGTGAGCCTGCAAGCTGGTTTCTGGTGCTGTCTTCCTTTCTTCCTTTCTTCTCTCTTTATTCCTTTAAAATGTGATTCTTCCCAGAGACCAGCTGACCTCTCCAGGTTCCATGTTCCACTCATTTGTCTTTGTGACTCTGCTCTGAGCTCCCACAGGTGTTCTGCAGTGGCTCTTGGTTGGGGAGCCCTCTCCTGCTGAGAGGAGACTGGGTTCACCGTGGTGGTGGGGTTTGTCTGGATTAGAGTGGCGTGCACACAGTGTTTTCATTGCTGTGGAATTGAATCTCAAGTCCAAAGTCAGCTCTCAGTCCTTTAAAACCCACATCCTGCCAGGCACGGTGGCACATGCTGTAATGCCAGCAGCTCAGGAAGCTGATGCAGGAGGATCACAAGTTCAAAGCCAGCCTCAGCAACTTATCTGGACCTTCAGCAACTTAGTGAGACCCTGTCTCAAAAGAAATAATGAAAAGGGCTGGGGATGTGGCTCAATGGTTGAGTACCCCTGGGTTCAATCCCTGATACAAAAAGAAAGAAAGAAAGAAAGAAAGAAAGAAAGAAACATAAATTAATTAAATAAAACCCACATCAAACCTTCATTTATTTTTTTACAAATTGAACCATAGGTGTTTTATCATAAAAGGAACCTTAGAAATGATGTACTAATGAAGTGTTTTTTTAATATTTATTTTTTTTAGTTGTAGTTGGACACAATACCTTGATTTCACTTATTTATTTTTATGTGGTACTGAGGATTGAACCCAGGGTCTCACATGTTTGAGGTGAGCGCTCTACCGCTGAGCCACCACCCCAGCCCCTGAAGTATTATTTTTGACCCATCTGGTCTTTTAAACTTTAAAAAATGATATTCCCTGTATGAAGAGAGAATGAGGATATACATATTGGTATTGGTCTTAAAAATATGCATGTCTTTTGACTAAGAAATTCCATCTCTAGTAGTTTATTCTAAGAAAATAGTCATAGATGGGTGCAAAGGTTTTGTCTACAAAAATATTCATGAAGTGTTTATAAAAGTTTAATGGGAAATGATTCATGTTTAAAATTGATTAAATGAATTGTAGTACATCTATTTGATAGACTACTATGTAAACTTTTAAGGTATTATTGTAGGAGAGAGATTTAATGTCATGAAAAGATGTTTTGTTACATTTTTTTGAATATTTTTTTTTAAAGAGAGAGAGGGGAGAGAGAGAGAGAGAGAGAGAGAATTTTTAATATTAATTTATTTATTTCTTAGTTCTCGGCGGACACAACATCTTTGTTGGCATGTGGTGCTGAGGATCGAACCCGGGCCGCACGCATTCCAGGCAAGCGCGCTACTGCTTGAGCCACATCCCCAGCCCCTGTTTTGTTACATTTTATGTCAGGAATACAGCTAATTAAAAATTATGTACCATGGCTGAAATAAAAAGGTGTTAATTTTTCTCACATAACAGGAAGACCAGCATAGGCAGCTTCTGGCCTTGGTTCAGTTGGTTCAGTGACATCAAGACCAACAACTCTGCCATTTTGATGTTGGACACCTCATGTTCACATGAAAGTTGCTGCAGCCTCGGCCATCCAGTCTACCTTGAGAGCAGAGAGGAAACAGTGGTGCCAACAGCTGCTTCTCCACTGTTTAATCTAGAAAGCAAAAATTTTCTCAGAAACCCATACCTGACTTTTTCTTTTGGCATCCTATTGGCCAAAATAATATCACATTTCAATTTCTGATTACAAGAGATGATAACAAAGTATCTAGCTTTTCAAATGACAACATGAAGGTTGGAAATTGCAATTGGATCAGTCATACCAAAGGGTCCACCACTTAATGTTAATGAAAATGTAGTTTGCAGAATGACATTTATGACATGACCACATTAAAACATAAAATACGTGATCATATACATTTTTTAAAACTGGAAGAACTACTCAAAAATTTTATTTCTGAATGATTCATTATTTTGTTTTACATTTTCAATACTTTATATTCTATAAAGTTACAGTGACTCTTAACTTCCTGTCAGCTACTTTAAAAGTCCTGAAGCTTTATGTGATTGGATTATAAATGAGATTATAGAATTATTTCTCCTTCACTGGTTTAAGAAAAGCATTTTCTAAAATGAGTATATCATTTTTATAAAAAAAAATCAAAAGATGGTTCATTAAATTATATGTGAAGGCATACAAAAAGATTCTTGAAATTTTCACCTTTCTCCCCTCCTCGTTATATCATAATTAAGTGAAACTCAGAGAAGTGCTGAGGAGCTCATTCCAAGTCCCCCATCCATTTAGAGGTAGAATTTGGCCAGCCTTTGGTGTTCCAGCTCGCATTAAAGGAGTATCTACCGTACTTTTTTTCTTTTTTTAAAAATATCCTTGCTTGACTTTGCAACCCTCATCAAGTTGGACTTGCGTGTCTCAATTCTCCTAACCAACGGCGTCCTGATTTCCTCCTCTTCTGTGTTGTGCTTGGTGTTGCCTGATGGATGGCAAATGTCTTCCCCCACCCAAGTTTCTGATATCTAAGGTTGTACATATTCTTTGTAGGGTACCAGTCTGTCAATGGTCAACCTATCATTACACAAATATTTATTATTAGCACTGCATTAGGTATTATGAATGTAAATAATGATGAACAAAACACAGTCCTTGACTTGAAGAAGTTTCCGAAGACTCTGGAGGCAGCAGGGTACACTGGCAGGTACAGTAGAGATCCTTGCCGTGAAGATTGAATGGAACATAGGAGGAACACTGATGTGGCCCTGTGACATATGGGGTACTTCCAGAGGGGTCTCTATAAGGAAGTCATTCCCAGCACAGAACTGAAGAGGAAATAGGTGCTAACTGGGGAGAGAGGAATAGAAAGACGAGGGAGGAAGCTTTCCAGGTAAAGGAAACACATTTCAACTTCCCAGAGCATGTCTGTGTGCCGTGAGGTGCTAGTATTTTTTTTTCTGGGAAAAAAGACATTATGGTTAAATGATACTAGGAAAGCTTAACAGATTTTGACCTAGCCCAAGCTTTTGTCAATTTTTTCCCCCCACGTACCAAATTGCTAGACTTTCTCCAGAGCCCTGGGCTTTAAAATGTTAATCTCAGTGCCGCTGAGTTGTATAACAGGCAAATTTCATATTTTTTTCTAGTTTAAAAATATCAGTCTTCCTTTTCCTTATTATTATTTCTTATCACATTTTGGAGCATATTTTAAGTTTGAATAGGAGGAAGGTAACTCTGAGGACATTTGCTAAAAACCAATTTTGGTTCGTTATAGAAAAAATGATGTTCGTGAAAAAAAAAAAACAAGGGATAAGAAGGTCAATTGGTTTTAAATTTTTTTAAAAATATAGATTTGATAAAAATTTTTATAATCTTAGGGATATTTTTAGCCTATCTGTAAGGTTGCAGAGTCTAATTGGTCAGTGGAGAGGACCGTGTACACTGGGTGTGAGACTGATTGCCAGGAGGATCTAGAAAGGAATGGCTGCATCTCTTTAAGTCGTACCCATTGCTCTCTAGGGATTTGAGTTGAGTCATTAGCAGCACCTTAAATAAGAGAAGTGGGATTTCAGGAGATGCCCGGCTCCTCGCATCGGTCCTGCCAGGATTCTACCCTTTTAGTCTTCATTTTCCCCTGCCGGGTGGCACTCCACTGGCTCCCACTGCCAGTACAGGGAAGCTCTTGATCCTCAACAGCATCTTCACTGCCTTTCACCTGCGGCAGTTCATAGTGTAAACTGGCTTCCCTCCCTTTACTTTATGGAATCAGGTTAGGTTTTAAACCTGCCTTATCACTTAGGAAATTTTACTTCTCTCAGCCTCAGTTGGATCATCTGCAAAATAGGTATTATTATTATTATCCATGTTCTGTGGGCACAGTGTCCACCCTGTAATCCCAGTGGCTCAGGAGGCTCAGACGGGGATTGCAAGTTCAGAGTCAGCCTCAGCAACTTAGCAAGGCCCTCTGTCAAATTTTTTTTTTCCAAAAAAAAAGTGCAGGGAGAAGTGGCTCAGTGGTAAATTGCCCCTTGATTAAATTCCCAGTATAACCTCCCATATTCATGTTCGATTGAGTTTAGCATATGCTAACAGGTAAAGTAGTGTACAAACCTGTGCATCCAGAGCTGATGTAATGCTTCATTAGCCCCCTTTTGCCCTTGGAATAAAGTTGAAGATCAAAACCTGGGGTTCTAGGCCCTTCATGACTGGCCCCTCCCCTTGTCTTCCTTTCCACTTCTAGTACTTTCTACTCCGTGCTCCAGTCTTCGGCCACATCACCCCGGCCTCCAAACACCAGGTCATTTCTTGCCTCTGCTTCTGTTTTATGCTGCTCAGCTAAAGCTCTGTATCTTGTTTAAGACTCCGTTTGGCAAAAGAAATTAGAATAAAAACATACATGATTTAGAAGATTCTATTTTTATGAAGTCCAAGGGCACTCAAAACTAATCAGTCATTTTAAAAAATAAATACATAAAAATAATAAAATAAAAATTAATACTAAAAAAAACCCAGTATCAATTAGATAAAAGTCAGAAACTGGGGAAGGAAGTGGGGTTGAGAGGAGAGGGGCACAAGGGACCTGTCAGGAAATGTTCTAAGTGATTTTTAATGGTGGCGGCACAAATGTATGCAATTGTTAGAACTTATCAAATGGAATACATAACTCCTGGACATTTTGTTGTATATTAGTAGTACCTTACAAAATAAGCTAGGGGCATCATCTCTAGGAAGCTTTTCCTGGTGTGCCAGTGCTGAATTTTTAAGCCTCTCTATACGGTCTCCTAACTTCCTGCACATACTTCTGCCCTTACACTTGGTATAAATGTCTCTCTTTATGTGTTTTGTGCTCCATTGGTCTGTGAGCTCCTGTAAAGGCCTAGATACCTGCTATCCACGAAACTGTAGTAATACTACTCTACCTCAACCTGTCTAAGCTGTAGTTTACTCTTTTGTGAATGGGAAAGTATTAGTGTCTCCTACAAAAGGTTTAAATGACAAAATGATGATAATGTATGTAAAGAACTCAGTACATGGAAAGTAGGCAATAACTATTATTCTTATAATAGGGGAGAAATTTTTTCACACAATTCTTATTTGCAAAATAAAGTATAGCTCTTATTTCCACAGCTAACCCAGTCTTTACTTGAGCCCCCCCTTTTTTCCTAAGCAGATAGCAGACTTTATGTAACAATCCTCAAATAAATTATTTTAGTATATACTAATAAGAACAAAGTGTACGCCACTCACTCTCTTCAGGCTCACTGAGAGCTCTCTGCATGCATTACATTGATTTGGAAGATAATGAACAGTTCGAGCCATTTCTGATTCCAGAAAACAAATCTAAAGAAATGCTATAGTCTCTTCGAAGGTGGCAAATAGGTCTTTAGTGTTACATACTACCTTGCAGGGAAAAAAAAGTGAGCCGACTTTTTGATCTGAGTATGGAAAGCAACTGTTTCTCCTGATGTTCAGTTATGAAGAGAGCTCACCCAAGAGTTGGGTCCTCAGACAGAAGGAGCGTTAGTCGTTTAGTGTCTTCCGCTGTGACTTTACTGTACTACCTATTCCAGTGGACTCCAAATGACTGTGTAGATTAATTTTTAATGCTATCATTGGCTTTGACCTCTCTAATCATCTCTGGGTTAGCCAAATATGCCAGCATGGCCATGAATGAAGAGTAATGAAAAGCCAAAGTTTTAATCCAGCCATCTCTGCACCCGACCATAGAAAGACATACCTGGCTGAGTTTCCTTAAAGATAGATCCTTCTATGTTGGTCATTTCCTGTTCCTATTGCTGATCTGTAGTGCTCAAACCATGTCTGTGGACCCAGAAAAGCCACCAGAATGAGTTGCAGGTTGTGGTAGTGACCCTGCAATAATCCAGATTCTGAAAGAGTCTCTATGGGTGCATGAGGATTAGCTAAGCCTGGTATCTCATGGCCCTTATCATCCCTTAAACTGAGACTTGGACAATCATTTTTCCTTCCTGAGCTTCAGCTTCTTGAAAACCAGATCAATAATTCCTTCCCTACCTAGCTTGCAGGGAGGAAATGATAACACTTGGTAAATTTACAGTTATAAAGCACATTAAAATTTAAGTTGTTTTCCAAAGAGCAAATACTGCATGATCCCACTATATGAGTTACATAGAGAAGCAACATTCATAAAGATGAAAGTCAAATGGTGGTTGCCAGGGACTAGGGGAAGTGAGATGGAGAATTGTTTAATGGGTATTGTTTAATGAATTTCATTTTGGGATAATGAATAAGTTCTGAAGGTGGATAGTATTGATGATTCCACAACAGTGTGAATGTCCTAGATACAAGTGAACCCTTAAAAATGGTTAAACTGGTAAACTTTATATTGTATATATTTTATTTAACTTTTTAAAAATGTCAGCTGTTTTAATGTTCTCTGGCCTGTGAGTCATCACAAACTAAGCCTGCCTGAACTTGGAAAAGTTTATTTGGCTTGTGGTCTCAGACTCTGGTGGGTTGAGTAGTTGTTCCTTGAGATTCTCAAGACTGTATTGAGCCCAAGCTTATACCAGGGATGGGATGCACAGAGAGGGACAGATGCAAAAGACTGGGGATATAAGAAGGGTGATGATGGGTTGGCCAGGGTGCTGTGGGAGGGCAGGAAGACTTCCTGGGGTCCCAAGAGGCACATGAGAATTCACCGGAACAGGAGACTGGCAAGAGTGTGGCCTCACCTACACTTCCCCTTAATACTTTTAATACTTAATGTTCTTTTATGCTTCTCTGCATTTGCTGGTGCTTTTCCTTCAGCTAGAATGCACTCTTTTATTTTCTCTCCCCATACAATCCTCCTAATCCTTAAAGTGCCAGCTCAGATGTCACCTCTCTTCTGGGAGCATTGTTTCAACTCAGCAAAAATTAATTTCCCCTTCTCCTGAGCTCCCAGAGCCACCTCTTATATTTCCATTTGGCACATATTTTATGCTGTCAGGTAATACAGCCCTTGACATTTCTGTGCATCTTGTTGGGTGTATTTGGGATAGTTCCAAGTAAGTCATACAGACTGGAACCAGCCATAGCATGAAAGAGTCATTTATCAGAATGCAGGGGGTCTTCCCCAGACACCCTGGCTCTCTGCTCCACTTCTCTCTTTTTCCTAATCCATGTCGCAGTATGATTTAGTCAACTTACCATCACTTTGACAAAATACCTGAGAAAATCAACCTCTGAGAGGTTTTAGCCCATGGTTGATTGGCTCTCTTGCATTTGGATCTGTGGTGAGGTAGTGTGTGGTGAAGCAAAGATGTTCACCCCATGGTACCTTGAAGCAAAGGGAGAGAGAAAGAGAAAGGGCTGGGATCCCAGTATCAAGGGCATGCCCCCCATGACGTCCATCCACTGGGCCCCACCTCTAAAGGTTCCACTTCTCTATAGTACCATGGGCTGGTGACCAAGCCTTTATCACAGAGAATTGAGTCCAGACCATTACACGGAGGTAGATAACACCCATGACTCCCAGGTCTGCCTGTCTCTGCCTGTGCATTCAGGGGTTGGGTCCTGTCCTTCTTGGGTCAGTGATACCTGCACCGAGGCCAGCTAACTGTGGCCATGGGAGGAGAGTCTCATGCACACATGGGCACTGGGGAGGATGGGCCCCTGGGGTCATATGAGTGAAACTCTGGCAGTGAGCACAGCAGACCACCCAATTCTTACAGCTCTTCTTCCTGAGCTCCCCCCTGCTCCCCTACCCCACCTCCTCTAAGGTTTTCTTTCTGCCCTCTGGCCATTCCTTTTTTTCTTTGTGGGTGCTGATGTTAGTGTTCCCTGGGCTTCACTTAGGCACCTTCCATTTTGCTCATTTTCAGGAGATGATCTCAGTAAGTCCCACGACTTTAATCGTATCTGTTTGCATTTACATTATAGTGAAAACTGCTCACATCAGAGTGCCTGACCCACCTCTTTTTCTTTCTAGTGTCATCTCCATGAGATGTCCCACAGTGAACAAAACTGCACATACCGTGTGTCTCTCAGCCCTCCTTAACACCCCCATTCTCCTGACTCTCCCACATTTCCTGTGTCTGTGGATGGCATCACCAACCACCCTGTGTCAAATCTGGGAGTCAGGCTGGGGTTGCGGCTCAGCGGTACAGTGCTTGCCTGGCATGTGCAAGGCTCCTGGTTCCATCCTCTGTACCACATAAAAACAAGCAAACAAACAAACAAATAAATAAAGGTGTTGTGTCCAACTACAACTAAAAAAAAAAAAAAAAATCTGGGAGTCACTTTAACTCCTTCTTGTTCTTTACCTCCTAAATCAGTCACCAAACCCTTTCTCTGATACCTCCTAAATCCCTCTCAAGTCTGCCCACTGCCATGGCCTCCATCAGGCCTGTGTCATTTTACTGTCTTGTACTAGTCTCCTTGTGCCAACTTATAGGGTGCTTCCCCAGAGTACAGCCCAGGGATTTGTTTTTTTAAAAAAATATCTGGCTGTGTCATTCCCTTGTTTAAAATCCTTCAGTGGCTCCTCTTTGCTTCTGGAATAAACATCACCCTTCAGTGTGTGATATGCAAAATCATTGTCTTATTTACAAATGAAGCCTTAACACAAGACTGAAAAAGCATAGAGCACTTCTCAAGCTACAGAAAAGGAAAGGAGGGCTGGAGGTCCAGCCCAGCAGTCGAGCATGTGCTTAGCAAGTGCAAAGCCCTGGGTTCAAACCCCTGTTCCCCAGAAAGGTGGTGTTGGGGTGGAGAGATTGTTGAATTCAGGGGAAGTATATGTGTTTTTATGGTATCACTTTAAAAAGCTACAGTTGAGTCTAAGAAAAGTAATGACCCTGTATTAAATATATTAGGCACCTATAAACCTACTTCCACCAAACCCCCCAAAAGGCCAGAAGGTGCTAACCATGTAACCTGACATGCCCTGAAGTCAGTCACACATTAGAGCTGTGTTCTGCATGGAAATCTCCTGCACCTTTGGTGGGGCCGGAAGTAGCTGACAATACAGTGGTCAGAGCACAGTTCCTGGACCGAGTAACTGGAACATCTTCTGGTAGACTTTGCTCAGGTGACTGAAATATGGCTTGCTCTGGGTCTAGGAAAGCACATGTGGGTGCCACATAGGAACACATTTAGGATGCTGCTTGTGAGAAACAATAAGAGGAACATAGATTGAATACACAATCAGCAGCCTCTGCCACAGTTCTGACTTAGTGCCTATGACAGTTGATATTCCATGCTGTACCATGACAGACTAGTTGCTTCCTGGCATCCACACCGAGTCACTAATTGCAGAGAATTCTCAATCTCTGTAACTATAGTTGCCCAAGGTTCACACTTTTATTTATTTATTTATTTTTATTTTTTTTTTTTAAAGAGAGAGTGAGAGAGGAGAGAGAGAGAGAGAGAGAGAGAGAGAGAGAGAGAGAGAGAATTTTTTAAATATTTATTTATTTATTTTTAGTTCTCGGCAGACACAACATCTTTGTTGGTATGTGGTACTGAGGATCGAACCCGGGTCGCACGCATGCAAGGCGAGCGTGCTACCGCTTGAGCCACATCCCCAGCCCGAGGTTCACACTTTTAAATACTTCCTTCTATCTTGTACACTCTAATAGGAGTGCTTGGTTGCAAATAACAAACACCAAAGAACCGTGGTTTAAACAAGTCAGTGTATTTGCTTACATGATACCAAGTCTAGAAGGGGGCTGGTTCAGCTTCTCATCAGAGCCACTTAACATGCATGTTAGCTGTCTTGTCATGGTGACAACACGGTCTCATCCTCAGATTCACATGAAAGGGAGAAGAAGGGTATGGAAAGAGCTCCTCTTATCACCACTATCTTCTTTTATTAGGAAACTAGAAACAAACTTGACTTAGGCTCTTTCACCAGAACCATGATTCATGGCCATCTGTTACTTTAAGGGAGGACAGAAAAGAACCTAGCAGGTCATATTAATGTCCTGTGCAAAATTGGGCTGACATTAACAAGGAAGAAAGAAGTATATGTTAGTGTACCCACAGCTAACAGGGCCTGTCATATTTATATCAGATATGTCTCAATTGAGAACTCATCCTGTTTACTAAAATCCCTGTAGTGTTACTCTTTTGTCTCTTGAAATTCAAATATATTCCACTAATATTTTTGCAAAGCGCTTTCTTTCTACAGAATGCAGTTTTAATTGGATAAGTTTAGCTTTAAAGGGAGAAAAGATATTGGTTGGACTGTTTTCTGAAAACCATACTCTCATAGTGTTAGTTTTTCCACTATTGAGCAATTTAATCAAACATTCATAATATGTATGCAAATCTTGTTACTCTTCTGTTAGCCATAATAGTGTGTGTGGCCTATGCACAACATATGAATGTTAGAAGGCTTCAGTGTGCATATGGAAACTTTGTTCACATCTTTAGTGCTTATATCAGTAGTTCTTTACAATTGCTCAGTTTTTAGATATGAATTTGTTGGAATTAAACTTAACAGCTCATAAATAGTATAATTAATTTTTGTTCCACTTCAGTTCCAGTTAGTAATTGATTTAAAACTACTGCTCTGTTTCCTCTCTGTTGCCCTTATATTCCCTGGATCATAACACTCACACTGTTGTTATTTTACTTTCTACTGTGAACCATGCCTTCTTGTTTACCATTTGCTTAGCAGAGTGCTTGGCCCATAGTAGGTACACAGTGATGTTGGCTGAATAATTTAATTACCAAATGACTCTCAACAATAATCTGTAAATATCAGCAGCAGAGGCAGTCCCAACTGGCCCACTAGTTCCCATGTGCGAGCTCATGTTTTATTTGAAGGGAAAAATTAGAAAGCATAGGCTGCCCACTAGAATATGTCATTCTGTATTCAGATATTGAAGCTCTCTGAGATGTGTTCCAGTCCAGGTACCTTGAGAGAGAATGACTGAGGTTCCAGTTCTCAAATCCCAGGGGATTGTTGTCTTTGCTCTAACTTGGGTCGGGAGCCTGCCCAGCACCAGCCAACTGTGACCAGGAGGGTGGGCCTCGTTGTAATCCTTTTTTGGAAAAAAAGCAATGCCTAGAAGAGGGCGTTGAGATAGACAATCCTACAGAAATTGACGAGGTCACCTCAGCAGTTTCACACTTTTGAACTTAAAAACTTCAAATCCACTTCTCTGTATAGTACATATACAGTCATGCTCCCTTGGTCAGTAACCTCTGAGCATCGCCGAGGGTCTTAGGTCCAGTTTTGAGCTCTGTGACTTGTTCTCTATATGTTCATTTTATTCTCTATGCCTCAGTCCTTATCTGAAACATTAGTAGTGATAATACTTTGTAGGATTGTTTTTTCCATAATTTTATTAGTGCATTATAATTATACATCATAGTGGCATTCATTGTTAAGTATTTGTACATTCATATGGCATAACAATATAATTTGGTCAGTATCATTCCCCAGTGTTTCCCCTTTCCCTCCCCTTCTCCCTATCCCAGTCGCCTTCCTCTTATTCCACTGGTCTGCCTTGGATTTTCTTGTGATACCTCCTACTGTTCTTTTCATTTTTACTCTTTTTAAAATATGTGTGTGTGTCATTGATATATATATATATATATATATATAGTTGTTGATGGACCTTTATTTTATTCATTTATTTATATATGGTGCTGAGAATCGAACCCAGTGCCTTACACATGCTAAGCAAGCGTTCCACCACTAAGCCAAAGCCCCAGCCCTCCTTTTTACTCTTTAATTCCCACATATGGTAGAAAACATACAGTAGGATTGTTTGAGGAATGAGATGGCATGTTTACATATTATATGCAACGTATATTGATGTTGTAGTATATGTGGCACGTATACTGTATACTATATATAACTTGGAATAGTGCCTGAATCATCAGTATTAATGAAATGTCCTCTGTTAGACTTTCATAGTTCCTTTTATACAATTCTAAAATCCAAAATCTCTTTGAAACCAGATTCATCATAACTTTGGCAGAAATTCTGACCTGACCTGGTCTGAACTAAATGACCTGCAGAGCCTGACCTGAAGGGATGTGAGGGGGATTTGGGTGCTTGATTTAGCTACTCAGTGTAACTATTCACAGATTTTGCTGAAGAAGTATCAGTGTGGCTGATTACAGGGTGTTACCCCAGCCCCACTGGCAATATTTCATAATATTATGGTGTTCAAATGAAAATTTCTGAATTCTGAAACACGTCTGAGCCCCAAGTTTCAGATGAGGGGTTGTGGTACTGTGTTTCTTTTTGGGACATCTTCCTCATCCACAGAACCATACCTGGTTGAATGGATTACAGGCTTCACTTCGGAGACACTTTGAGAGCTCCGAGTCGGCTAAGGTCAGTCCAGCTTGATGAGGGCTGGATCAGAGGCCACTGGTGCCCAGAAGAACACTCAGGATAGCTCTTCTCTCACAACAGTATGGGCAGCATCTCAGAGTAGGTACCTGAGATTGCAGAATCCAGCGTCTCCTTGTGTCACTCACAGCCAAGGGACTGAAGATTGAGCAGTGAGAAAACCAAGCCTGTGGTTTATTCACTGAGAAGGGACATTGTACATCTGTAGCGGTGGCAGAAGCCCCTAAGTAAGTGATTGTAGATGCTCTGAAAGCCTCTAAGAAGGCTTTGGGTCAGAGGAGACCTCCTTACCCAAGCCACACCCAGATCATGAGTAGGAGGGAGCCAGGTGAAAAGCTATGAACCCATGGAACAGGTAGAGGAAAGCACATGTCAAGGGCCAGGAGGGGAGAGAAAGCTTGCCCCTTTCCAAGAATGAGAGAAGTCAGTGTGGCTAGAGGAGAGAGCCAGCAGGGCATGGTATGAGAAGGGGAGTACAAGCCTAAGTCAGAGAGATCATGGTCTGGTCTCTCAGTATAGATAGCCTAGTTATATGGCTATTGCCCTGGCCTTACCTGTAGCACTGACTTTTATTCTCAAAAGTGTGGCTGTTTGGACCATTAAAGTATTTGGTGCTTAAGAAACTGGGAAATTTTTTAAGCAATGCCCATTTAAAAAAGCTATTTGGGGTGATTTGGGCCCCTTGGCTCTGGATGAAAAGGTCTTTTGTCTTTCTCTGCTGATCATTCTATGGGTCTCAAGGGTTGCTGGAAAAGAAATCAGACCTGGGAAAATAAACTAGAGTGCTGGTCGGCTGAGTGGCCTTTGCTGCCATAGGACAGCGGGATTATTTGTTAGTCTCTGTGTGCACATATACATAGAAAGAGCCAACATCTGAAAATCCTAAGGAATGAAAATGTTCTCTTTCCTTAGTTGATCTCTCAGGAATTCCTGTGTTGTCTAGAACTACCCTCAGAAACAATTACAGGTCTATCGCAGAAAATTCAGGAAGGGTGGTGGCCTGTTCTTTCCTTTCTCCCCAAGTGTGTGTGTCTGTGTGTGTGTGTGTGTGTGTGTGTGTGTGTGTGTGTGTGTGTGTTTACCCACATGAAAGTCCATGCTTGCTTGCCTTTTGTGATTTGATTTTCCTCGCTGGTCAGAACTGGAAGTTGGCAGATATTTATTTATCAGTCTCATGTTTTCAGCCAAGAAAAGAAGGGGAACTTCAGGAAAACCCCAGATTCATGTTTTAACATTTTGTATAGGATGTTTTCAGTGCCTCAGAGACAAAGATTCCCCCTTTGGGAATTCCTTTACTCTTGGTTCTTCTTTCTGTCACATTTTGAGCCCTCTGTCTGCTGTTGGGTAGGTGGAAAGATAAAAGCTACATGACAGCTGGTAATCCCCTTTAGGCCTCACAGTGGGATGTAGTTTAAAGCGGCTTAACGATAAGCAGCAGATTCGTTTTTCATGATAAGAAGGAATTGGAACTTTTCAGAGTTGCTGAAAAGGCTTCAATGTGGGTGAGTGTCTTCAACACGATGGTGCCCCTGACTGAGCTCCTCTGGGATGGGCCGCCTACAGACCCACAGGCTGGCTCTTAGACCGGAGTGAATTCACTGCTGGTCTGGCAGACCAAAAAAACAGCAGACCCAGAGGAAATGCAAGATTCATCTCTCAGGGGCACATGCACATAGCACACTGTACATGTACATGCACGCGCACATACACACAAACACACAATATTAGAATAAAATTTGTTAATGTACTCTCAAACACTTGAATTCTTTCTCCAAAGACAAGCCAAGTTATCATTTAAAAGGCTGTTCGTTCATATCATACTGGAAAAAACAACTATTTGCAATTTCCAGTGCATGCTCTATGGAGGGCCAGATTCACTGGTCATCATACCATGAGCACACTGGTGAACCTAGAAACAAGAAAAATGAGCTGCTGGGGTACTCACAGACTTTACAGAGTATCTCCACAGCAGTCCGTCATAGTACACTCACCCTGCAGAAAGGTTCCTTAACTTGAATTCCTGGCCATGCACCAGGAGTTCAAGGGCCCCATGAATTAATATGTGAGTTGTGTGTGCGTGTGTATTATTATTATTTTGCAGAAAGGATCTAAAGCTTTTTTTGAGATCCTTATACACCCATGACCAGAATCAACCCCCTGAGACACGTGGACATTCCTAGCTGGCTCATAATTTGACACCCATGGATGGGTAGATGGGATGGGGTTGGATGGCCTGGAGAGAAGATAAAACCCTACTTTTCCACGGGTAGCCCAAGAAATTCAACTCTGACCCACTTACGTTTGCCAGTTAGCATGACAAAGCCTTGCAGATGTACTGATGTATGATCCTTCACCCCTTCGTTCTGTTATTTGTGGAAAATGTGAATTATTTCCATTGAAGTAGGCTGAGGTATTTGGACAAAATTTGAAGAAATGGGCTTTTTAGAACTGTATTGATTGACCAAAAGTCACATTATTCAAGGATGTCTCCAGATGGCATTGTTCCTAAAAGTATCACATAAATGCTATCAGTGGTCCCAGCAGAGGGACAGCATTGCACTTTGTTGGCCAAAAGGGAACATACTTTGCTTTCTAGGGTAAGAACCAAGCCATTGATGTGGCAGGGCCATCCACACTCCCTCACAATGTGGCAAACCTGAGATAGCACAGTGTAATGGCACCTCCAGATCCTGCCCTCCACCCAGGGGGAACTCTGCTTCCTTGCTTAGATACCTGATTTGCCCCTTGGACCTTTGAATTGAGACTGGCTTGAATTGGATGTTAATTGAATTGCCACGTTAATCTGGAGGTCCAAATGTTTCTGCTATACTTCACAGATGAGATGGTGGCACATCCAGCCCTTTCCTCAGTGTTCAGTCATGGCCTGTTCCTAGGTATTGTTTCACTATTCCTGTTTTAAGCTGATCTTGCTAATGCTGGCCCTCATGAAAATGAATCAGGACAATGACAATTAGGTATGATTTGTAACTTAGTTTTAGTTTTCTGTGGAATGTTAGTGTGGCATGTTTTCCTTGCATGTTGGGCATAGGAGAGGCTCTCACTTTCCATGCTGTGTATTTGGTAGGATCTGAACTTTTCACGAGCATGAATTGTTTTGTTGAATGATGACTGGGCAAGGTAGGAAATGCTTTGGGCTTCATGGACATACGATCTCTGTAGCTATAGTACAAAAGCAGCCTTAGTATGGAAACAAATGGGGATAAACTGTGTGCCAGTAAGACCTTAGCATAGGCACTGATATTTTATTTTGGTTTTAGTAGTAGACACAATACCTTTATCTTATTTATTTTTATGTGGTGCCGAGAATCAGACCCAGTGCCTCACACGTGCTAGGCGAGTGCTCTGCCACTGAGCCACAATCCCAGCCCCCTGGTATTTGAATTTGGTGTATTTTCACATGTTACAAAATATTCTGCTTTTGATTTTCTTTTCAACCATTTGGAAATATGAAAACCATTCTTAGATTTTGGATCATACAAAAACAGGCCGTGGGCTGGATTTGGACAAGCCCTGGTAAACTGTCACTTCAAAACATGCTGTACAGGGGCTGGGGATGTGGCTCAAGCGGTAGCACGCTCGCCTGGCATGCGTGCGGCCCGGGTTCGATCCTCAGCACCACATACCAACAAAGATGTTGTGTCCGCCGAGAACTAAAAAATAAAACATTAAAAATTCTCTCTCTCTCTCTCTCTCTCCCCTCTCTCACTCTCTCTTTTTAAAAAAAAAAAATGCTGTACAGAATCTGAACCATCATGACAGAAGCCAGTGTTTGCTTCTGGGGCTGAGGTAGGATTGACTTGAAAGGGCCAGCAGATACTCTATGGGGTTATGGCAATGTTCTGTGACTTGCTAGGGTGTTGGGTACAAGTGTATGCATTTGTCAAGACTGATTGAGAATATTTAGGATCTGAACCTTTCGTTGTATATAAATTATATTTCAATAGAAAAGGGACACATGCTGCATGACAAGCACAACATCTCAGTGACACTTAGTAGCAGTAAGCATTGATATCTCATTTTCATGTCTGTGGGTCACCCAGCAGCTCTGCTCCAGTCTCATTCCTACTCTGAGGCCTGGCTGGATGGGGCAGTTCTCTCGGCAAGGGCAGAAGCACAAGACAGTAAGGCCAATAGTGCGTGCACATTTCTGCCCTCTGCTTGTTATAGCGCTCAAACACAAACTGACTGCAGGTGGCTGCACACCCTGATTTAAGAAAATTTGTCTGCAGTGCAGAAATTCCGTATTTCTTACATCTAAAACCTGCTCAAACCAAATCTTCTAATGGATGGTAAATGTTGTGGGACAACAGGGCATACACATATGAAACAGTAGAAAAGCAAAACAGGACTGATTATAACCAAGTGCCAAAAACATGTCTCCAGATAAAAATAGGTTTCTGGAAGGTCAGGAAGTGAACATTCTTCATGGGCCATGTGGTTGTGATGACACCTGCAACAACGCTTCTGCTGCCCATTCTTCAAGACTGGGAGAGCCCATGCCTCTCATCCTCCCTCCCATGCCACCAGGTGTCATGGGAACTCATCCACAGATTCAGCAGAACCCTTTGCTGCAGCTCAGCTTTTCTTGGGCTCCAGACCCTTGTTTCAACCTGTCTTCTATATCTCTGGGATACCACAAATGCAAACAAACCTGAACACATTAACTGGTTCTTCCTGTTTCTCTCCAGTGAAATAGCACCATTATCAAACCAGGCTCCCGAGATAGGCATTCCAGACTCTTTCCTCTCTTGCATCCCCCAGTCCAGACACTGGCTATACCAAATGGTCCTGTGCCCATCCTTTAAATTCATAAAGTTCTTTAAATTGCCATGTTCTCACTTTGGAATCCCATCATGATCTGTGGGAACGTTGTGGAGGACTCCAGGTGCTTAGGCTCAATTGCACGCCTCCTCCTCCTCCGTCCAGAGGTCTTATCATTCCTTTCCCCACATATGTGTATGTGTTTTTAAAATAGCTCTCATCTCTGGAAGAGGATACAGAATGGGAGGGAGACTTTTATTGTCTATAGTGTTGGACCGTCTTGAGTATTTCTATTTTTTTTAAATAAAATAATTATAAAAAGAACTATTAGAGGAATTGGTGGCAAGAGTTCATGATTCAGTGGACACAGAATAAAGTAGAAGGAAGTCAGTTCCCTTTGAAATATGCAGCTGGAACTTCTGGGAGATAGTCATGTTTTTGGAGCTAAGCAACCTGTTGCTATTCTAAACAGGTAAATTCTTCATCTCTGGCCCTTAGGTTTTTAGTTTCCCCCAGCAGCACAGGGCTATTCACATTCTTAATCCACCTTTTCTTAAGAGTAGTTTTGTGTTTTCTCTTCAACTCTTAGTTGCATCCAGCATAATCAATAAAACCTGAGTTTTATTGTAAAATGTTTTAGAGTAAAGCATTCATTAGGATCAACATGCAAACTTTGAACAATGAATCTTCATTCTTACACAAATTCTATAAACTTGGGTAAACTCTTTGAAGAGTTCAAGTAAGAGGTAAGAATAGTGCCTCCTCCATAATAAGATTTTGAGGATTTGATAAGGTACAAGCTGTTACTCTAGTGCCTAGCTCATATTATGCCCTATGTAAATGCTACATATTTTTTGTTAATCAAGTATATCCAGTGGAACTGGAGGAAATTATGTTAAGTGAAGTAAGACAAGCACAGAGAGACAAATACTCATGTTCTCATATGTGGAAGCTAAAAATGTTATCCCATAGAAGAGCCTAGGAGGGATTAAAAGGGGAGGGAGAGAGGGGAGGTGGGATAACAGGTACCAAAATAGAGTTAGTGGAATAAATGCTTGTGTTCTATAGCACAGTAGGGATTCAAAGGTTCCCAACACAAACAAAGGATATCTGTTTACAGAGATAGAAATGTTGATCACACTGATTTTATCATTACACATAGTATAATGGATGAAATCATCACTGTAGCCCATGAATAGGGACAGTTACAACATGTTGATTGGGAAAAAAAGTGCATCCAAGCAGCAGGGGTCCTCTTCCCTTCAAAACCTCCAGAGCACCCACAGGTCCTGTTTTGGTGGCCTCATCCCACTGACAAGTCGTATTGAGTTTAGAATTGACTATAATGAATCCTTCTAAGTCTTCTTTACATAGTAATTATGTTATTCATATGTTTCTTAAGCCCATCCCTCACTCCACTTCCCCTCAATGTTTTGTAGGCTTGATAGTTTGTTTTTTTATATTTCATCTTTTGAATCTTATCCTAAGAACTGATCTAAGGATGATATTAATGAGTTTAAGAAGTTATTTATATAACTGTATGGATCTGTTGAGGTGTAGAGACGATGTGTCCTGAAAAGCTCATGGTGAGACATTGCAAAGTTCAGAGGTGAACTGATTGGGTTATGAGAGTCTTAACCTAATCAGTGCTTTAATCCACTTGATTTAATTAACTGGGTGGTAACTTGTAGGCAGGTAGGGTGTGGCTGGGGGAGGGGGCCACTGGAGCATGCCTTTGGGGTTTATATTTTGTCCCTGGTGAGCAGAGCTATCTCTGCTTCCTGGTGCCATGTCTGTAGCTGCTTTCCTCTGCCTTACCCTGGGTCCAGAGCAATGGAATTGGCTGTCTGTGGACTGAGACCTCTGAAACCATGAGCTCCAAATGCACTTTTCCTCCTCTAAAATTGTTCTTGTCAGGTCTTTTGGTCACAGTGACACAAAAAAGCTGACTTAAATAGGATCATAAAACCAAATGGGTTATTAAGTTGTTTTATATAGGGAGATCACTTGCGTTTTGAAATTAGATAGTTTATTCACTCAACAAATATTACATTTTTGTGGCCACACGTCAATCAATGTTCCAGGTGGTATAGTCAGCAAGGCAGATATGGACTCTCCCCATGGAGTTTACTTATTGATAGGGAGAATGGAAGTACTGAGAAACAAGTGAGAAATGGACCAGCTATGTGAGCCCTGGAGGAAGAATGCTCCAGGGGGAGGGAACCACAGCCTAAAGGCCCTGAGGAGAGATCAGGTGGGGCAAGTTGAAGGTGAAGACAGAAGCCCGCGTAGAAGGAGGGTATGTGTGAGGGGAGAAGGCAAGAGAGACCCGCAAGGCTGGGCCTCCTCATAGGACTGGGTGAGGTACAGTGAGGAGGTATTTTGTGTTTTGTGCTATATGTTGGTTTTCTTGTTGAGATAGGCTTAGTATATCCTCCACCCCCAAATATCCTTGTCCTGTTTCTCCAACCTCTGAATATGTTACCTGACATAGTAAAAGGAACTTTGCAGATGTTAGGTAAAGGATTTGGAGATGGAAGGTGATCCAGTAGACCCAGTGTAGTAATCACAGAGGCCCTTATAAGAGAGGTGCAGGAGGCTCAGAGTCAGAACCCACGAGGAAAGGAATATGCACCAAGAATGCAGGTAGCCTCTAGATGCCAAGAAAGGGCAAGGAAACTGTTCGTCAGCGTTTAGTTGCCATGATCAAAATATCTGACAAAAACAATTTAGAGGAGAAAATGTTTATTTTGGGCTCATGATTTGGGCTCACGGTTTTAGAGGTTCAGTCTGTGGTCAGCCAGCTCCATTGCCCTGGGCCTGAGTCGAGGCAGAACATCATAGTGAAGGGTGTGGCAGAGAAAAGCTGCCCAGTTCCAGGCAGAACGGTAAGAAAATACATTTGTGTTGTTTTGAGCTACTAAATTGTTGTGATTTGTTATAGCAAGAATAAGAAACTAGTGGGGGCTGGGGTTGTGGCTCAGTGGTAGAGCGCTCTACTGGCATGCATGAGGCACTGGGTTCAATCCTCAGAACCACAGACATGTAAAATAAAGATATTGTGTCCACCTAAAACTAAGAAATAAAATAAATATTTAAAAAAATAAGAAACTAGTATTAGTTTCTAATTCTAAAATCAATTCTAAAACGCATCGGGAAGCTAGTGGAGGAATTTAAACAGGGACAAGGGGATCATACTTTGTTTTTCAAAGAATGGGCTGTTGAGAGTCAGGTGGGCAACAGGAAGGCATTTTAGGGGGCTGTGGTCTCAGGAGAGAGCTGACAGAGGCTGGGATTAAGGAGGTGGTAGTGATACTGCCGGTTATACGGAGTCCTGCTCCTCACATGTTGAAGTATGACATTAGAGAAGCACACTGAGGCAAGCATGTAAAGCAGGGTTTATTTAAAAAGGGTAACAGACTTCTCCCTGGACAGAGAAGGGGGCCATAGTTGGTATCCTGGTATCCCAAGAAGTGAGAGCATTCTGCCTTTTTTTTAATAGGTCTTAGGCTTCCTTTGTTCTCTTCCTGTCTTCCCCTTATCTCTCTCCTTCCTGCATAGGAGACTAGGCCCAGGAGATGCTCAGTGGAATGGCCAAAAGGTGAGAAATAGATAGGCTGGAGAGGCCAAAGTAGAGTGATCTGGGCAGGAAGAGGGCGTAATCAACAATTCCCTATAGGGATGGACATTCACTGGGACAACAGGTTGAAGCAGGGATAGGTCATCTTGGTAAGGGTGGAGGAAGGGCTCTGAAGGAATTAACATTTCAATCCCCCCATCCTCTGGATCCGACCCTTGCCTATCTGCCTGTCTAATTCTGGCTTCAGTAGTAGATGGAGAAAACTCTTCAGGGTTTGGAAACAGAGCCACTAGGAACTGCTGCTGGCTTAGTTGTGAATATACAGAAAAAGAAATCCAGTGATGCTGAATTGGGGCTTATGCCAACTGGGGACATTTATTGAAGTGGAGAAAGGCTGGAAAAGAGAGATTTAGGGGGTTGGGGATGTGGCTCAAGTGGTAACTGTGCTCGCCTGGCATGCGTGAAGCAGTGAGTTCGATCCTCAGCACCACATAAAAATAAAATAAAGACATTGTGTCCACCTAAAAAACAAAAAGTAAATATTTTTAAAAAAGAGATTTAGGAGGGAAACTATGAATTCTGCTTGGGACATGTAACAATTTGAGATGCCTGTTGGGCTTCTAAGTCCATTTTGAACAAGCAGCTCAATGGTGAAGCATCGGTCTCAGAAGAGAGATGATATGTGTGTCCTCTCTTCCTGGGGCAAGTCTGGCCTCCCATAGAACCTCTCTGGTGTCTCTCTGTCCCTGACAGGACCACCTGCCAACTATACTGATCCGTCTGGCACTTTGTTGTTACCATTTGTCCTAGGCTTGTTTTTCATTGCCTCCTCAGTATGGGCTGAATGAGCAATTAACAGAGTCTAAAATGAGGCCCAGTGTGTTTGATAACTAAAGAGTGATAAAGGAAACAATGTAGATTAATTTGTACCCCAAATATGTTCAGTTATTTAGTGCTTTTTCAGAGAACTAAATGGATTCTGTGAATTTTAATTGATGTTTAACTTTTAATTGTGTTCATGTGGGGCCGCCAGTTGGAACTATGCCTAATAAGACTGATGAGTACACACACATTTGCATACAGCATGCCTTCCAAGGGCCAGCCAGGGGGACAGGCTCAAAGTGAGGGGAGGAGATAAAGTGGAAACGCATTGCTTTTTGGAAAAATGAAAACTTATCAGTTTTTGATTTCTGCTCATCTTAAATATAAGTGTACTGTTATTTCCTGTCATTGGTGTTTTTGTATTAAGATTTTTTTGAAGAAAAAAACCCCAATTATTAGAAGCACTAGCTTATTTACAGTGGAAAGAATTCTAATTTGCAGAATTTTATGCTTCAGATTGTTAAGCCAGACCAACAAATGTTGTTTACTGAACATCTATTTCTCTGTGAAGTACTTTGCTGAATGCTGAAGGACGAAGGCGCTGCTGTAATTAGGATACTTTTTGGTCAGTTCATTGGTTTGAATAACAAGAAAATTTGTTGTCTTACATAAGAAATGGAGCAGTCTCCAGGCATAGTATGCAAGCTCCTGCTCTCTCTCTGATTCTTATGGCTCTGTCCTCCTCATGTTTGACGACTAACTCCATCTTTCGATCAGGAGCAAGATGGCTGGCTGCAGCATTTGCAGAGATTACATCCAGATTTGATAACATCCACAGGAACAAAGAGGATTGTCTTTTCTTTTGTGTGTCTTAAATGTGAGATAATCTTTCCCAGAAGCCCCCTAAGAGATTGTCCTCCCATCCGATTCACCAGAATTGGCTCACGTGTCCATTTGTAAGCCAGTCACTGGCTGAGGAAATGGAACTGTGATGATTGGCCTAAACCCAGGGTTGGCACATTACAGTTGGCCACACCTTTTTATAAAGTTTTATTAGCACAACCATTGTTTGCATAGTGTTTCTAACTACTTTTGTACTACAGTAGCAGCGTTGAGTAGTTGTGAAGAGATGTGTGTCCCACAAAGCCTACAGTATGTACCATCGGCCTTTTATGGACATAGCACCAGTCTGACTTAGATGGATCATCTGGAATGTATGGGTGCTGAATGGGCAAGCGCAGCAGCCACTGGAGACAGGAGAGATGTAGAATGTGCTTCTATCTTCAAAGAAAGTAGGGGGGGAAGTGTTATTTTAATACATAAAAATAGCTACAAATGCTGGTTGCAGTTTAATACTCAAATGAAAGATGTCTTATGCCTACTTATAATGGAAAGCTATTTTTTTCTTTGACTACAAAGTAGGAAGAAAACCTCTACCAATTTATCAAAACTATGTTCCAGGGAAATTATAGAAATGAATATAAAATGGAGAATCTTAAGGACATTTTTTAAGTTCCAGGAAAAAAATTTCATATTATTCAAAAATCAAATTTATGCAGTTTAAGAAACCATGCTCAAAAAGGGAGGGATTGATAATGGTAACAGATAGTTCCATGAACACACAACCTCTCAACTCTTTCCTCCCTTTTTTCCTTAATGGAATTGATCTAAAAACCAAAAGGAGTAGAGAAGACAATGTTAGTTTTTAATTTTTGTATTTTTTGAAACAAGGTCTTGCTTTGTTGCCTGGGATGGTCTTGAACTTTGTGATTCTCCTGTCTCAGTCTCCTGAGTAGGTGGGATTATAGGAGTATGTCACTGTACCAAGCTAATGTTTAAAACATTGATGAATAGGCAACAAGAGGGATCCCTGTAGAGTTAGATGGGGGAAGTATCTTAACTGGATACATGATTTTTACAGTGTGATAAAATTGCATAGGACTCAATACACACACACACACACACACACGTACATCTGATAAGATAGGGAGCTGTTTCAATGTTTCAATGTTAGTGTTGTGTTATTTATAGTTTTGCAAAAACTATAGGAGGAAACTTGGAAAAGTGTACAAATGATCTCTCTGTGTTATTTATTATAACTTTATGTGAAGCTACCAGGATCTCACTTCAGTATTCAATTTAAAAAAGATAAATGAAACCCTGAGGTTTCCACCTATTCCCCCTGAATAGGTGGAAAGATATTAAGAAAACTTGGTCTTATTACATTTCAGATGCAAACAGGCTGACCACTGAGCAACTATTAGAAATTCTGATAAGTTGTGAAGAATAGGAATTATGCTTAAAAGTGGTAAAATGCCATTCCATTTTTTACAAGTGATATTTGACATTTCATTAAATCCCTGACAAGTTTGTAATGGGTTCTCAATTAGATGCAGCAATTAGAAAAAAATGAAGAGATCACTGGAGTCAGTAAGGATTCACTAAGAACACCCCTTATGATAAACCTGGCTCAGGGAACAACATACTGTTACTTAATTATAATTTTAGCAAAGCACTCAAAACACCCTTTTTTTTTCAATTTTTATGAAAATAACATTGGATTGTTGAAAATTGCCTGGAGTGTGGTTTTTGCTGGAGAATGTTAATTCTGTTGGTTTGAGGCCAAACTAAATAATGCCTATAGTGAAAAGTAATTTTTATTAGTACTTGGATAAAAATATGTGACCTTTAATAATTTTTGTTTTAGATAATAAGGTCTTGGAGGGATACCTCATTATGATAAGTGAGAGTTCAGTTTCAGATTATATGGAAATGCTGGAATAACGGGCCCAAACTAATAAAACTGAGTTAAAAGCAACAATTATGTAGTCCTATATTTATATCTGAAAGAATAACTATAAATGTATAAGATGTAAGAGGAACAGCTTTAATGGCAGTTCATGTGAAAAGAAAATGGGGGTGAGGGGAGCAGGGTTAATTGCTGCTGTAATGGGCTAGGCCTTTCCCTTTAGCTCTCAAGCAACTGAGAGTCAACCAGGACCAATAGTGGGCAGAGTCTGGGAGGAAATGGTAGAGTGGGCAGGAAGCTGGTGGAAGTCAGTGAACACAGGGAATTCAAAGGGCTGACCTGTGGCTAGATTTTGAGGCTCCAGGATACATCAAGAGAAAGAAAATACCAGAAGCGATAGACAAGGACTGGTAGGAACTAGCTTGGGAGAAGTTCAAGGTTATACTCCAGATCCCTCCTTGGAGCTGCAGGGAGTTCAGTTCCAGGGATCTGGGAACAAGACCTAAGTCTCTCAATGAGGCCAGGGAACAGGGGAGAATAGGTACCAGGGTTACAGGACACTATTTTTGGTAGATACTCTGTATTCATCACTTTTCCTCAAACTGTGTGCCTAGGATGAATTACTTGACATTTCTGGAGCTCACAGAATCATTAGAAGGATTAAATTATTAGGTGAGCACAGTCTCTTGTATAGTAGAATTTCTGCTAGGCACTTTGGTCTCTATTTGCAGATAGATATGAATTGGTGTCTGTTTAGACTTTTAGATGAAATCCACAGTGCATTACTTGTTGCAGTGACTGAATCCTGGCTGTACATTAGAATTACATTCAGAGCTTTAAAAAAAAAAAAAAAAAAAAAACCCAAAAAACTCATGTTTTAAAAGGATACCCAGATCCACTGAATTCGAATCTCTGTGCCTGGACTCAGGCATTAATAGTTTTTAAAGCTCTCCAAATTATTCTAATGTGCAGCTAGAATCGAGAGCCTTTGTCTTACTATTTCATCAGTCCTGGCTGTCATTGGCTCAGGACCTCACTGAGTCCTTAGGTTGCTACCTCAGTGGAGACAGCTGGGAGTAGCTACAGCCAATGGAGACTGACAGCCAACTTTGAGCTTGAGATGAGCCAACAGAGAAGGGCAGTAGCAAAAATCCATGAACAAGATCACTAATAACTCTCCATCTGCTTAAAGAGAAGTTGTAGTATGTTGTGGGAAAAGAGCAGGCCCACTGAGGTCTGAGTCAGTTAAGGCACATCTGGAGCACCACTTTGTGTTTTAGGAAGGATCCAGACATGAGGAAACATTTTTCCAAGTCTTTGGACTCAGCTGAAGGGGGCAATGTCAATACAGGCAGCCAATGCCCAGGCATTTCTATCTGTTGGAACAGACCACAGGCACAGGACAGTTGCCATGAATTATCAGTCTGGGGACAGTAGCAGTGTGAAGAGTGTACAACCCAAGATAATCCAAATTCAGGAAGGAAGGCAATGGGTCAAAAAGAGTTTTGATGAATCTCCTCTTAGGCTTATGGCTAAAAGATAGAAATAGGGTTGTCTGACAGAGGCAGAACACAGGTGTGTTGATCAAAGCCAGTTGCAAAATAAATTCAACAGACACTGAGTAGTTGGTACACTTTTCTGGATCAAGGACATATTCTCAAAGTCCCCAAAACATACCCAATGGAAGGTGAGAAAGATGAGAAAGAACAAAGACTGTGTCCAGTAGCCATGAAAGAACTAGGGACATTGAGCTCAGAAAAAGCTGGAGAACTAAGCCAGATGAAAGCTGTTAATTTAAGATACTTGAAAAAATCAATTCATATAAGAGGATTTGGACCCCTGAGCAGGCATTATACAAACCAGACTTTGGTTGAATAGTAAGAAATCATTTTAGCACCAGGAACTGAGATTAGAATAAAATTATGTCCTAGGAGTAGCAAACTCCCTGTTACTAAATGTGTTCAAGCTGATACTGTGAAAGAAGTGCTGGTATGAAGTGGGAGGTAGGACTAGGTCAGTGGGAAGGTTTGAAGCCCTCTGCTCTTATTCCATCAGGCCCAACCAGCTTCCACCTTGATTAAAGTAATGTGTGTTATAGGATTTTTAAAAAGAGTGTTAAGAAACTAGGATTATCACAATTATTTACCTAATTTTTATTGACAGGTAATAGTTACATATCTTTATGGGATATGATGAGCTGTTTTGATAATGTGGTTACATTGTAGAATAGTTAAGCTAATTAGCTGGGCACAGTGGTGTACGCCTGTAATCCCAGCAGTTCGGGAGGCTGAGGCGGGAGGATCGAGAGTTCAAAGCCAGCCTCAGCAACAGCCAGGTGCTAAGCAACTGAGATCCTTTCTCTAAATAAAATACAAAATAGGGCTGGGGATGTGACTCAGTGGTTGAGTGCCCCTGAGTTTAATCCCCAGTTCCAACCCCCCAAATTAAGCTAATTAACATGTTTGTCATCACATAGTTTCTTTTTGTTGTGAGAATATTTAAAATCTGTTATTTTGAAATATATGATACATTGTTGATTCTTGTCACCATTCTATGCAATAGATCACTAAAACTTAGCCCTGCTGATTCAAACTGTACTCTTTGACCAAATTCTCTCCCTTCCCCATCCACCCATTCCCAGCCTCTGGTAATCACCATTACACTCCTTCCATGAGTCTAATGGCATGATTTTTCAATTTCTATTATAAGGAAAGACATCATGCCAAATATTTGCACTACCGTGGGCTACTTGTTTTGCCTCATCAACCAAGAGATTCAGATATTTATGTAAATAAGGATTATGTTTTTTAATGCAGGTGGAGTTACTTAGTCTTGTAGTTTGAATCACCATTGGATTTTCTGCCTTTAAAAAAATTTTTAAAGCTGTTTATATCCAATTCAACAAATGTTTCTATTATCTACCAAGTGTGAGACATCACCCTGTTCTTTGAAAGTTGAAAATCTTCTCTCCCCAAATTTCTACTGATTGGCAATTAATCTCAATGTTGGCAGCATCTTCTGTATTTAAAAACAGAGTCAGCACTACAAATATAAATAGCAGTGGCAGTAGACTGTCATTGGTTGCCTACCTAATATGTCTCTATCTTCTTAGTAACTCCCATTTTTACTTAGGGATATGTGTGGAAGCTAACTGTACCTTGATCAGGAGGTGCAGCTTGAGTGTTAGGCTGAGCTAATTTATACATTTTGGACCTCTTGTTGCCATGAGTTCAAAGGTAATCACATGGACTAAGCTGCAACTCTGAGAGTGTATTTCAGGATTGTCACTGGGAAGACTAGAACAGACTTAGTCTTGTTGTTGCTTGATGTGAGCAAGAAATTTGTGATCTAGGATTGGTAGCTATTATGCATCTATAATAAGGCTAGTTTCAGGCAGATCTAACGCTAAAAAAAAAAAAGTGGAGAAATGGAAAAAAAAATCAGCATTTTGTGACATCACCCATTTGCTAGGTTTCTGAATTTTCCAAATTTTCCAAATATCTCCTTCTTATTAAGTCAGTTTGACTTAGATCTTCATTGGCTTAGAACCAAAAGCCTCCTTACTGATCAATATGGTGGTTATTATGGGTGGTGAGGTTACATGTTTCATTTTATCATTATTTAACTGTATTTGCTAAATTGTCTGTAGTGAACCTGAATTACACTTGTAATAAAAAATAATAACAAAGACTATGAACATGTAATCACAGCATCCGCATTGTGGAAATTACTCGTCTAGGAAAGCAGATATTCTTCACTAGAGCAAAATCAGGACAAACTCAAAGGTAAACTAATCTTCTGCATCAGATGGAATTCTGAGGACATCTCTGATGACATTTTGCATACTACTGTACTGATAATTCACTAGGTTTGTGAACTTATCTCTTAAAGAAGTCAGTGTGTTGGTACACTCTTGTTCAGTTGCTTTTTGAGGAACAGAAGAACTCCACCTGAAAACAGCTGCTGCTTTTACCACTGTTTACTTTTCTAGTTTTGATTGTTTAAGGAAATCAATTCTGTACTCTCAGCCATTTAATTTTTCCTTTGTCCTGACTTATTTAAAGACATATTTGTGGTCAGTTTTAATAATAAGTACATTTTAAATGTAACAATCAATTTGCACGAAAATAATAAGATAGGAGAACCTGTAGATTGAGAGACTTAAAGAACTTGTCTACCAATAACTGCATATGGATCTTATTTGAATCTTTATTTAAATAAACCAGAAAACAAATATTAAATTCAACTAAATTTGACCTAAGGCTGCCTCCATACCCTAAATCCCTACTTAATTAATCACAATCTAACTTAGCAGATAACCATGAAAAACACAGTCACCCTTCAAGCCCAAAGAATGAACTAAGAGACACAAGTTACAGCAAAAATTGAGGCTTTACTTTAATGATGGTCTTGCACGGTTGGGTGTCTGGTGGTCAAGGACCCACAGACTGAGTACAACAGTGTTTATCCCCTAGAGCACAAGATCCCCCCGCACTTTCCTCATTGGCTGAGCACTGTGGGGTGCTCAGTCTTCCCCAATATCATCTAAGTTTTACTGTCTCTCCTCTTGGGTCATTTAAAAAAAAAAAAAATATATATATATATATACACACACACACACACACACACACACACACACACACATCTTTAGCTGTATCCACCTCCCTTTGTTCTTTCTCTCTCTCTTTAATATATATGTGTATATATATATATGTGTGTGTGTGTGTGTGTATTTTTTGTTTTGTTTTGTTTTGTCAATAGATCTTTTATTTACTTATATTCAGTGCTGAGGATCAAACCCAGGCCCTCACGCATGCCTGGCAACTGCTCTACCACTGAGCCACAACTCCAGCCCTCCCTTTGTTCTCTTGTGGGAGGAAAGTCCCCTTGGTTTGAGTGCCTTTGGGCACAGTTTATCTCTGTTGATCAGGTGGGGGCGCTGTGAAGTTTTATACTCAGTGTTAACTGCTTGTAACTTTTCATTCTGCTCTCCCTCCACCTGCCTTTCTTACATCCCAAGTCATTTTACATTTAAAGCTGAACCTGTATTCTGAAAATGGACCATTGGACTTTCTATTTCTTACAAACAGATTTGAATAAAGTCAAATTTAGGAGTTTATTTTGTAATAGATAGCTGAGTGTCAGCCAATCACAGCAGCTAAGCTTCAGCTGGTCACAGGCTGCCAGCTGATTAGACCATACCCAAATAAGGCAATGGCAAGCCCTAACAAATCAAGTCTTTCTGTACCTCAGTTCTATTTTCTGTCTCTAAATACTCCCTGCCCATCATTAATACATATTGCAAAGCTTAGGGCCAACTGAACCTCTTCTGATTCTGAATGGCTGCCCAATGTTATGAATCATTGTCAGTTAAACTAAGTAAAATTTAATTTGCCTAAAGCTTTTCATTTTATTAAAAATTTTTTTGAGACATTTGGGAATTTAAGCACTGGATACTGTAGTACAAATATTAACGTCCTATTGTTGACACTTTTTAAATACAATGGGTGTTTTATGTTTTCAAAAAAGAGTCCTTGTCTTTTAGCCTAACATATTGAAATATTTAAGGATGACATAATATGATGTCTTGGATTTGCTGCAAAAATAATATAGAAGGTGAAATATGATGTATTAAGAACTATGTAATGTTTTGAACGACCAATAATAAAAAAAAATAAATAAAATAAAATACAAAAAAAATAATAATATAGAAGAGAGGAAATGAGTGGAATACAGATGAAATAAAATTGGTCCTGAATTGATAATTGTGGAAACTAAGTGGGCTCTCAGAGGTTCATTAAATTATTTACTTTTTCTGTGATAAAAAATTAAATAAGGTCTGGGGATGTGGCTCAAGCGGTAGCGCGCTCTCCTGGCATGCGTGCGGCCCGGGTTCGATCCTCAGCACCACATACAAACAAAGATGTTGTGTCCGCCGAGAACTGAAAAATGAATATTAAAATTCTCTCTCTCTCACTCTCTCTCTAAAAAAAAAAAAAAATTAAATAAAAGTTTAATTTCCCCTCACTTACTTTTCAGTAGTAACTAGTATTAACGATTTGATAAATACTTCCAGGAAGTTTTCAGTGTATGAATTATAGAAAGAAAGGAGAATAGTGGAGAGGATTTGGTTTTATCTTTACTTAATTAAATGGACTCATTGTACATATTGCCTACAACTTTATCTTTTAATCTATCATGGACATTTCACCATTTGATTTTATGCTGCAACAGTTGATACTGTTTTTTCCACAGAGGAAAATAGTAGTAGAATCTATAGTAGTGTAACTTCTGCACCCCAAGGAATAATTTTGGCTTTTGGGGCTGAATACCTGGTATTTGAAACCTGGTGTTTCTATGAGCTTTGGCCAGAGCTTAAATTGCAGCTCTTGGAAGTTCCTACTCATCTTACTATGATTCTTTCCCAGCATAGGATTCCCTCCCCATGTGAAGCATCAGCCTTTAGTCTGTTTGCTGTTTCTCTCACTGAATACCACAGACTGGGTAATTTATTTATTTATTTTAAATTACAGTTCTGGAGACTGAAAAGTCCACGGTCAGAAGTCCTTATAAGGTGATAGCCTTCTTGCTGGTGGGGACGTAGAGCCATGAGGCTAGGCAGGGTATCACACAGTGAACCAAGCAAGCACCTCAGAGAAAAGCCACTCCCACAGTTACCCATTGATTCATTAATCCATTCATGAGAGCAAAGCAGTCATGACCCAGTAACCTCTTAGTGGTACCACCGTGGGACCATAGGGGCATTTGAGCCATGGCAGGCCCTAATCTCCACAGAATCTTGCTGTCAGACAATTGTAAAACCTGGTAGAAATTCAGCATCTGTTACATGCTATTTGTGGGCCAAACGTGTGAGAGAGCAGTGTTTCAAAAAAGCATTGAATTCCTATTGCTTTTTTTGTGATTTTTATATGAAAAGAATTCTTGGTAACTAAGGTATATTGGTAAGAGAGAAAATTTGTGTGAGAGAGTCAGTTCCTTTTAAAAGAAAGAGTAAATGAATAGGTGACCAGCTTTGGCTCCAGGATGACTGCTTTCTGTTATCATGCCGGGAAATTGACACAATTTGATTTCCATGCACCTTTTAATCTCTGCCGTTGTTCTTTTCTCTTTTATTCCATTGTGAAGAAGAAAAACAATCTAGCTGAGAATCCCTTTTCTTTCTCCCTTAACCTTTAAGAAACACAATAAATATTGTACTTTTTTATGACATTTTCAAAGTACTATAAAATATTGCCATCATCATTTCATTCTCTAGTCTAATATTTTTGGGCAATTACTCTGTGCAAGGTTCAGTATCAGGCACTTGGGAGCAGGGAATGCAACATAATCAGTTGTGCTGGTGGAAACATGAAAGTTAGGCACTGAGGAAGGATGAGTTTATGATTAGAATATTGAGCCTTTGTTAAGTGTGCATGTTCTGCCCATACATCCAATAATGATAGGTAGCACTTGCTATTAATTATCATGTGCCAAGTGCCTTTCTAAAACTTCTATATCAATTATCTCATCTAATAGTCACAGTGTCCTTATGGAGTATATGCTCTTATTATTTGCCTTTTAGTAGGAAATGGAAGCACAGAGATTAAATAATTTGCTTTAAATCACAGAGTTAGACAGCAGCAGTACCAACTGGATTTGAACTCAGTTCAACCTCAGAGTCTGAGTTCATTATGAAATTATTACTAAAGAATCTATTGGCTCATAGATGTATTGTGTTAGTGGCTTTCAATTTAAAGAAAAAAATAGATGGTTAATTGTTGTCAACTGTCCATATCCCTGGGGTCTACTGCAAAGTATCAATATGAAACACATTGGGCTTCCAACAGTTACGAGATCATATTGTAGTTGGCTGTCTTAGTCCATTGGGCTGTTATAACAAATATTCTGGGTAATTTATATATAATAGAGGTTTATCTCTCACAATTTTGGGGGGCTGAAAAGTCCAAGATTAAGGGGCTGGCAGATTTAGTGTCTGCTAAAGGCCCATACTTCACAGACGGTGCCTTCTTGTAGTATTCCCACAAGGCAGAAAGGCAGAAGCAGTGAATACTGTGTACTCAAACAGTAGAAGAGCAAAGCTCTCTGAAGCCTATTCTGTAAGGGCCTTATTCCCATTCATAGGGATGAGCCCTTGTTATTTAATTATTTCCTCAAAGGCCCCACCTTTTAATACTGTTGTATTGAGGATTAAGTTTCAACATCGATTTTGGAGGAATACAAAACATGATAGTGTCAGAATTAATTTCAGACTTCAAGAAATTTGATCACATTTTTATTGTGCGTTACTGCTTTCAAGGGTTGAAATTTCACCTGTAGTGGGTCTAGATTCATATAAAAATGAGTCTTACTCTGACACAGTGTTCATTTGTGGTGACAATAAACCCATTGGGCTATTATTTTTGTAAGTCAGTTTTCGTCATTCGTCATGCAGTTTAATGTGTTGAAGTTTATGTTTCCCCAGTGTGCATATATGTATATACATACATATGTATGTCTCAATACATTGCTAGATTCTTGTTTTATATTGCTTGTATTCGGTGATACTAATTTTCTCAGCTGGGAATCGTTTGAAACTAAGAACTACCTGTTACTACAAATTAGGCTGTGTAGCCCTCAACTCAAACACATAGTCCCAAATTACTTTTTCTCCCTGTCATTTCATCATAATAATGAATGAAAATTGTCATTCACTGAATGTCAACTTTGTGTCAAACATTATATTAAACATTTTACCTGCATTATCTCATTTCATTTTAAAAGTAACCCTGAGGTGTTTTTATTCTCATTTTACAGATGAAGAAGTGAAGGCCTGGAGAGGTTGAGAGAGAGAGAGGTTAGGCAAAGGTTTAGAGAAGTTGAATTTGTCCAAAATCACATAGATAGTAAATGGGATAAGAACCCAGGTTTGTCTGCTTAACAGAACAGTAGGTGGAGACATGGAAGCAGCCATTGATGAAGGAATATTTCAGAATGGTGTGTGCTTCAGGGTACATTTTCATGTACATTAGTTTCTAAAAATAAGCAGGAGCCAGGTATGTAGTGGTGCATGCCTGAGACTTGGGAGGCCAGACAGGAGGATTGCAATTCAAGGCTAGCCTCAGCAATTTAGCAAGACTCTCTCAAAATGAAAGAACTGAGGTTGGAGCTCAGTGGTAAAGTACCCCTGAGTTCAATTGTTCAATCCCAACAAAAACTAAATAAAGAAACAATAATTTTAAAAATGGGGGTGGGGGGTGGGGTGGGGGGCATATCTCAGAGGCAGAGGGCTTGCCTAGCATGCATAAGGACCTGTTGGGGACCGAAAATCAAGGCAAGATGGCACCTGGCAGTTTGCCAGGAGGAGTGGTTTGTGAAGCAACGCCAGGGAGCCATTAAGTTGATGGAGATTCCTTATTGGCTGATTGCCGTAACTGGATGATGCTAATTGAGTCAAGCTGTGTGTAACCAGTTATATATATATATATATATATATATATATATATATATATATATATATATACACCTCTGCTGTTTTGCAATAAGTCGGCTCCTGCTACCTTGGGTGCCCGCTACCTTTAGTTCCCGCTCAGTTCCCGCTGAGTTTCCCCGTAATAAAGCAGTTCCCGCTTCAACCTTCAAGTTGCTTGTCACCTCCTGGTTATTTTGCCCAGCTGGACTCCGGCAAGGACCTAGGTTCAATTCCCAGCACTGCAAAATAACAGTAATGATGATGATGATAAATCATACTAAAAAAACTAAACAGCAGTAATTGTAGCTTCCTGGTAAAGTAGAAAGGCATTGGGGTTTGAATCCTAGCTCTGTTTAACATAAAGATGTTAAACGTTTACAACTTCTCTGAATCTTAAGTTTTCTCATCTGTAAAATAAGGACAATAATACCTGTTTAACTTATTTATAAGATTACTGTCTGAATTAAATGAGATAGAAGTGAAAATGCTGAATATGAAATTATCAGCCATTACTCTCATTTGCACACAGCCTCTAGTCACGGAGCTTTAAAATTCATCTCTTTGTATTAAAGTTAGATGCTGGTGAAGGTTTGGCATAGTAAGTTTCTTACAAAGGAATTGTCCTGTTCATTTCTTTATTCATTCATTCAGCTTGGTTTTTTTGAGTGCCTGCTATATTCCATTGATACCTTTGCTGGAAGCGTAGTGACTCAGACCTGGTTGCTGACTGTCCAGGATATTTTTTTTTGCTAGGACTGCTGTTCCTAATACAGTCTAACCTAACCCCATGCTAACTGACTGGATGTAAAGTAAACAAGGCCAATTCTTTTTGTGGCTGCACATATGCTGCACATGATCTGCTTAAAGAAATTTCTGGACAGATGGGGCTTCTGGCACCCATTGTGGCTTTCTGTCATGTCTTTTGGGATAGAAGAGGATGGGGAAGGTTTAGAGTGAAGCAAAGGAAAACTATTTTTCCAGACACCAAAACACAAATGTCCTGCCCTCTTGAGGCTTGCTTCTTAGTCGGCTTTAAGTGAGAGTCTCCTAGCAAGGCGGTTTAAACTGAACTATCTGTGTAATTGTTAAAATCCTTCAAATGGAAAGGACCACATATTTCTCTCAGCCTCCAATAAACTGTAACAAATAGTAGACTCTAGTCCATTTTGAATAATGAAATATAATGAGAGCAACAAAATCTGGAGATCATTTAGATGTCACGCCTCCTCTTTTGCTGCTTTTGGTCCAAGTGCTGATGGAGTAGTGGAGGAAACTTTGACACCATCTCTCTCATTCCCTCTAGAGGGTGGGCAAATGAGAAGTCTGAGCCTGGGAAGGTGAAAATGACAAACTTCAAGAATGCATGAAGGAAAATATCTAAATCAGTTGTAGGTTCTCTAGTAACCAACACGTGCCATCTTCCCCACTCACCCCCACACCACCCTGCCCGACCCTACCCCATCCATTCACACACCTAGAGACTCATCAGTTTTACAATGTAAAAACAAAATTACTGTTACAATCAGTGGAACATATAATGGGGGAGGAACTTCACTGGGAAAAGGAGGAAAATGAGCTCCAACCCCAAAAGTTGGGATTAAATGTCTTCCAGGGCATTTTTTAATTGAATCAGTGCAGTGAAGTTAATTTGCAGGTGAACTGCGTAGCTTGACGAAACTATAGCATCATCATGCTTGCGTGGCACATTTTTAATCAGTAAAATGATAGTAGACTCAAATGCCAGACCTCGAGCCTCCCCCAACATCAGCTGTCACTGTGGGGGTGGTCTTGGCTGCGAGTGTCTCAGTTCACCCTGATGTGTTCCTGGGTTTGCTGTTTCATCATCAGGGAGTAACAGTGGCCACTGCATGTCACCTGGACTCACAGCAGGTACCATCTGACCTTTAGACCATCAGGAGAGTCAGATCTTAAGAACCAGTGCACGCCTTATGCTCTTCATTTAAACTGTGATTGAAGTGTGCAGTGTTCCCAGGTATGCATGTATCAGTGTGGGGCGTCAAAGAGGAATAAGACAAGAAATTAAAATTTGTTTTGAAGGAGGGCTCAGTAATTCTATTCAGCAGGGCAGGCCAGAAGCCCTGAAGACTCTGGCTGCACTAGAGGAGGAACTGATGATAGGATTGCCTTGATGGGCAGTAGCTGGCAGCTGTTCTTGCAGTTTGCCCTGCAGCATCTAAACAGCAGGATGGGTGTTCCCATGGTGAATCTTTGTGCACCTCTGCTGCTGGGGAAAATAATTCCCCTTCCTACTGCAGCTCAACCCTGATTACATTTAGTTCTTTCAGTGTTTTTTTCAAGAATTTTTGAGTGGCTGTGATGTGCTTAGCTTGTGGCCTAATTTGTAGAGGGGGTTCCTGGTTGCTCAATCTCTAGACCTCTTGATTGGGATATGCATTCTCATTTTCTATGGGCCAGTAGCTCAAAAAGAAAAAGAAAGGAAAAGTTCCATATCTGCCAACCATTAAATATATAACAGATACATATAGTAGTTACAGAATTTAAAAGACATAAGTCCCTTTCCAAACCTTGTACACGTCCCAGAAATAACCAGTATTAACTTTATGTCTATTCCTACAGAGATTATATATTCACATACACACACACACACACACACACACACACACACACGCGCGCGCACACACACACACACACATATATATGTATTTGTTTATCTGTTTAATTATTTACCCTTTTTATTGACACAAATAGTAACATACTGTTACACATTGTTTTAAAATTGATCTTAAAGGGGCTAGGGTTGTGGCTCAGTGGTAGAGCACTCCCCTAGCATGGGTGAGGCCTTGGGTTCGATCCTCAGCACCACATAAATAAATAAATAAATAAATAAGCAAATAAATAAATAAAGATTGAATTTATTTAAAAAAAATGATCTTAGGGATTGTTCTAGAATAGCACATGTAGAGCTGCCATATCCTTTTTCAGTAGCTACAGAACAGAACATGGCATTGTTTAGATGGACCATTGCTTATTTAGCCAGGTTTTAATTGTTGAATGTTTAGATTGTACAATCTTTTGCCATCTCAGCAACAGTTAATGGTATATCCTTGAACATGCATCTTTGAGCGCACGTGCTGATTTATAGAATCAGATGGCACAAATGGAATTGCTCAATCAAAAGGCATGTCCTTTCTAGTATGAGTAGAGCTTGCCAAATTGCCCTCCTCAAGGGGATTTTTTCCTTTACACCTGCCCAGCAGTACATAAGAGAGCATATCCCTAAGGTCTTTTTCCCTGTCCCCATCCCTCTCTAGGCCATATCAGAGTCTGTTTTTGAAAGGAAAATGATTTCAGTCTGGATATGAACATTATTGTTTTGAAAGCTCACACTGTGGATGTTAGCAGTCTTTCAATAGCAAGTCACAGAAAATCTACCTCAAACTAATTTAAGCTGGAAAAAAAAAAGTTAAAGACATTGGGCTGTGGTTGTGGCTCAGTGGTAGAGTGCTTGCTTGCCTAGCACATTTGAGGCACTGGGTTCGGTCCTCAGCACCTTATTTAAAAAAAAAAAAAAAAAAGTCAAGACATTTATTGGCATGTGTAACAAAGGTCCAGGGTCAAAATGTGCTTCAGGCATAGATGATTTGAGGGAGAGCTACCATGTTGTTCAACAGCTTCCTGGGGTGCATGCATAAGTCTATTAGAAGAGTGCGAATGGGGCTCCCTAGAGTTAGGGGCTGTATTTCAGGGGCACAATTGAGATTGTGAGGACTTGTCTCTTCACATTTCTCAGCCCTATGTCTTTGGGGGTTGCTTTGTTCTCAGGCAAGACTTTCTCTAAGCTCTCCTAATTGTAGTTGTAGATTTATATTCTTTTTTTTTTTTTTTTTTTTAAGAGAGAGAGAGAGAGGAGAGAGGAGAGAGAGAGAGAGAGAGAGAGAGAGAGAGAGAGAGAGAGAATTTTTAATATTTATTTTTTAGTTCTCGGCGGACACAACATCTTTGTTGGTATGTGGTGCTGAGGATCGAACCCGGGCCACACTCATGCCAGGCAAGCGCACTACCCCTTGAGCCACATCCCCAGCCCGTAGATTTATATTCTATCTATATTCTATTTATAACCTTACAACAAAGAGCCTCCCCTTCTCTGTAGATGCAGCAAATGTCCCCGAGTCACTTCTCATTGATCTGACTGGGTCAGGGACTCATCCTTAATAGTGGTCACTCTTGGAAACATTTTTTGGTTTGCTTGCTTGTCATCCATTCCCTGTTCTTCTAATAATAGTACCTTAATTTATTTCCTAGCTCTCAATCCACAAGTTCAAGGGCCCTGCCTTCTTCCAGGGGTGAGCATGCCACCCAGGCTTGGCCTGTCAGTCAAAGCCATTCTGGTTCTCAGCCACCACCACCACCCATGCCACTAATCTTTCTGTAGCCTAGATGAGTTCTTCTCACACTCAGATACAACTGTGCATACAGATTACATGAGGGTCTTGTACAGAAGCAGTTTCTGATTTGCTGGATCTGAGGTGGGCCCGAGGATGCTGCATTTCTAATATTCTCTCAGAGGATGCCAGTGCTGTGGATCCAAGGGCCACACTTGGAAGCAAGGGGATACAGTTGTGCATCCAGTGACCTTTCTGGGTTCTTTCTAGTCTTAATAATTTTGAGATTCAATAGCAGACAGATGGATGTGAAACAAAATCTCCACATGCAGTCCATTCAGTTTGTCCCTGTTTCTTGTAGCAAAGGGAAGTCAACAATTTTAATGTCACATTTATCAGATAATATGAGTATTATTAAAACATTCATTCATTGTGTGAATACAGTTTTGTTTCCTGCCTTGTAGGATGGGGGAGGAAGCCTGTGCTGCATTGTTGCGAAAGATTGCACTTTTGACCAATGTTGATAACAGTTGCTTTTTCTTTCGGGGACTAGAGCTCCCTTTTCTTAGTGAAAAATGTCGCTGCTTCTGCTGTCAAGCTGGTGACTTTGTCTGAGGAACCAGTTTGCCTGTGGCAGATGCTAGACTTTATATATCTAGTTATTCCTGCATAGCTGGGTGTCCTAGTGGGGACAATATACTGTTTTCTTGGGAATAAAAATCAGTCTCTCTCTGGTGATCAACTGCTCTTCAGGTTTTCTTTTCAAACAAGTTCTTTTCTAATCATCTCTCAGAACCAATATCTCAGTCTGGGATGTACTTGAATAACATTAAAGATTTTCTTTGCTCTCCCTAATTTCTATCAAGTATTGAATAGACTTCTCTAAACCCCAGCACCATTTATTGAATCAGAAAAATGATTTTTTTTTGCAAAGCAATTTCATGCCTTATTATCTTCAGCATGCCTTCAAAATACAAGGTTAGATGGCATTACCAGAAAGTCCCTTTTTATTCTAGAGATGGAAAAAGGAAATTTTTAAAAGGGGCTCAGTAAGTCCATGCCATTGTCCACTCAGTGTCCTCATTCTTGAGTAGCATTTTGTAGATGTTTACTTTAAAACCATGCCTCCTGCATGGAAAATTGCAGCTTCAAACAACCCTTGGTCACTACAAAAATAGGTTTTAATAAACCAGAAGTATACCATGATTGAGAGTTTGACTGTTTTATGAGAAAACAACAAAAAGACAGCTAGCTGGGTTTTTTTCCTTTTGTGTGCATCCTCATATGCATTCTACTTTACAGGTATGATTTCCAATGGAAGGCTAATCTAGAGAATTCTACGGAATTCTCATGTTGCACTTCATTTTCTTATTGCTAAACTGCTAAGTAAAGCCAATTCCATCTGTAGGTTTGGAAGTCAGCTTTAAGATTTAATAATTAAAATGTGTGTCTCCTCTGTACACACTGATCCTCTATAAATACTGTGGTCTCTATCTTTGCCTTTTGCGATTTGTATAACCCACCCTCTGTATTGGAATTAAAGTGCTTAAGAAATAGAATGTTGAGATCTTCTCGGGGCTTTCTACCTGCTGAGTGACAAAGCTGCCCTTTGATGATGCCTGGACTGGCAAGTCTTGAACCCACACATTGCATCTTGAAGTTAGTTAGTTATTAATCCATTAGCAGTGTAAATAGTTGGAGGCAGAAGATGTGGGGATGTATCATTTGCCCAAGTGACATTCCCAACAATTCTTTCTTGAGCACCTGCTGTGTTCCAAGGCATGATGGTTCTGAGTGTTTGTATAATGATGAATTCAACATATGGAGCTCTGACCTCATGGAGGTAACTTAAGTGAACCATTTAGTTTACTTGAAAAATGAAGCTAGACTCTTAACCTTACAGGGTTGCTCTAATAATTGGACACATTTTTAAAAGTACAAGTGTCAAATGCAGAGTTCTTTAGATCAGTCTGGTTACACAGCCTCAATCATGTCTTTCACCTTGAACTTTCTAAAATTATTTGTTTTGCCTGTTATCTGCCTCCATGAACTTATCCTCAACTGGCCCTCCCTTTTTCCTTTGTCTTTTTGTGACAGTTGGATTTGCCTCTCAAAAAAACGATCCCATTTTTCTGATTCTTCAACATGCCAGTTTTTTGTCTGCTTTGCAAAATCTTCTTTAAAAGAGAAGCCTTAACAAGAAATTCATAGACAGTAAATAGGAACTTGGAAAAAGAAAAATGACTCTTCACAAAAGATATGGAGCAAAACAAAAGTCTTTTTCTGTGTTAAATACACAACACAAGTCAGATACTTAAAATACCATCCCAGCATACAGTTATCATGGGACATCTCTGTCATTTCCTAGAGTTAGAAGTAAACAGAACAATTTTGGAGCTGGGCAAGTAGCCAGTTTGTCGTTTGTGGATAGGAATGATGAGGGTCATGCTCTGAGCCAGGGAGCAGGCTGGGCGGGGCGAGGCGTTCTCTGGAGCACCATAGAGCTGCTGGGGCTTGGAAACATTCTAAGAATGCCTTAGCAGCACGCCTACAAGGAAGACCTCAGTATCTGCATTTAAAAAGACCCCTGGCCTGTCGGTCTTCCGGAATACTCTTTTTTTTTTTTCTTTTAAGCTCATTGTACAAATTTTATGTGAGAGGAACCCCCCCTTCACCACCATTACTAATGCCTCTGCTCTGTCCCTATCTCTGCGTCTCTTCCTCTCTTCTTCTCTCATCCAACTCTAACCAAAAAAAAAAAAAAAAGGCTGTCTAGTGTATAGTTAGCATCTTGGTATCAGGGAGAGTTGCCAAACATTTTCTATAAAGGGTCAGATACTAAGTACAGTACATCAAGCTTCATGGGTTACACAATCTCTGTCCCAACTACTCAACTTGGCTGATGTTTCATGAAAGCAACCTAGGCAATGTATAAACAGCGTAGCTGTGTTCTAGTAAACTTTATGGTGATTGAAAGTTTAATTTCATGTAAGTTTTTCATTTCATGAAATATTTCTTATTACTTTTTCAACAATTTAAAAATATAAAAACCATGCTTAGCCTGTGGAACTTATGAAAAAGGTGGAGGGTGTTTTGGCCTATGAACCATCCTAGTTGCTGACTCCTGGGGTAATGGAAAAGACTCAGAACTAGGAGCGAGAAACTTGTAGTTCTAGTTCCAGTTATACTACTTTTTAGCCTTGCAATAATCATTTAACTTCTGAACCTCAGTTTCCCCATCTTAAAAATGATTATAGGAAAGGAAGGAAGAAAATAACTTTAGGGTAGAGAAACCTGGCAAACACTACCTGGGCCAGGTAATATGAAGGGTAACATCATCAGTGATAGGTCGATGTAAGAATGATAAATAGATTTGTCTTTGTTACAGGTTCCTGACACAGAGATTCTAAAGCCTCTGGAATTTCCTGAGTGATGGGGTGAGAGAGCATCTGGTGTTATCCATAATAAACCCTTCCAGCCATGCCTGAGATTATACTAATGAGGTAACTCTGGTTGGCTTCTAGATTGCTTCAGGATTGGACTGGTTGCCAGGGCAACCAGCCAAGTGATCAGAAGGTGAAACTTTTAGGAACCCCATCTCTGGAGCCTGGTTGGACCTTGGAGATTGAGTCAGTCACCAACAGTCAGTGATTTAATCAAACACACCTGTGTCTGGAACTTCCTTTTAAAAAACCCTGAATGACAGGGTTCTTAGAGCTTCCAGGTAGATGAAGGCAGCCAGGTTTCAGAGGGTGACACACCCCAGCTCCATAGGCACAGAGCTTCTGTGCTGGGGAACTCTTCTGGACCTCAACCTATCTGCTTCTTCATCTAGCTGTTCACCTGTATCCTTCCAAATAAACTGATAACCATTTAAGTAAAGTGCCTTCCTAAATTCTGTGAGCCAGTCTAGCAAAGTATTGAACTTGATAGAGTCCTGGGATCCCTTTAATTTATAGCCAGTCAGTCAGGAGTATGGAAGGCCCAGTACTTGTGTTTAGTGTCTGAGTGGGGAAAGTCTGTGGACTGAGCCTGTAACCTGTGGGGTCTGTGCCTAGTTTGGTTAGTTAGTGTCAGAAGTGAATTGAATTATAGGACACTCTGTTGGTGTATAGAGACTTGGAGGATTGCCTGGTGTCAGGAAAAAAATCCCACACAGTTGGGGTAGAAGTGCTGTAAAAACAGCTTAGAGTCATGTTGATGCACCTATCCTTGATATGATCTGATGAAAATGGCATGTGATTGTCCTCCTAAACCCTGTCATGCCAGTGTGAACGTGAGAAAAATACCAGGTAAACCCAGGGATAATCTGCTAAATCCCTGACCTGTACTCCCTGACCTGTACTCCTCAAGACTGTCAAGGTCATTAAAAACAAGGGCAGTCTGGAAAAACTGCCACAGACTGGAGGAGACTAAGAGGATATGGTGACCAAACATAATGTGATATCCTAGAGCAAGGATCCTGGGACAGAAAAGCTACATACAGTAGGGGAAAACCTAGTGACATCTGAATAAAGTGTTAATTTAGTCAATGATAATATGTTGATGTGGGTTCCTTGGTTGTGACTGGTATCCCATGGTAATGTTAAGCGTTAACATTGGGGGATGGTCTAGATTAGGAGACAGGGGAACTCTGTATATGTTTGCAACTTCACTGTAAATCTAAAACAGATTTAAAACCCCTACATTAAAAAAGAAGAAGAAGAAAGAAGCTGGGTGTGGTAGCGCTTGCCTTATAATCACAGCTACCTGAAAGGCTGAAGCAGGAGGATCACAAGTTTGAATTCAGCCTCAGCAACTTAGCAAGTCCTTGTTTAAAAATAAAAAGGACTGGAGTTGTAACTCAGTGACAAAGCACCTGCCTTGCATGTGCAGGGTCCTAGGTTCAGTCCCAGTACTCCAAAAGTAGGGAAGAAAGACAATCTCTAGAATTTGGCAACTGGAGTAGTTGTAGAAAGCAAGGGAAAAGGAGAGAGAAAGCTTATGTGAGTCTTTGGCCTGAGTACATGGAGAGGTAGCCTCACCAGTGAATAGAAATAATGAATATAGGAGGTTTAAAGAAGGAAATAATGAACTTGGGTTACCAGGGATACATCCATGCATATGAAATACCATTTAACACAAAGTGATAAATACCCAGAAAGGGCTATTAGATCTCATATGTCTTTGTTTAAAACGTTCTCCAGCCCTGCAGTATCTGGCATTTAAATCCTAATTTAAGAAGGAAAGATTAACTGGATTAAATAATAAAATAGTTATTGAGCTTTGTATAAATAGCTGGACTTCTCATGTATATATTTCTCTTTGGGGCTGTATTTATCCTATTGTCATTGACACATTGCTTGGAGCATCAGTAAGTCCCTCTTTATTTGCGGGAGGATTTAGTCATGCTGCCAAGTGGAACATTATGAATTTGACTCAGCAGCCAAAGTCCGCTCTTTTTCTTTAGCTTGAAGTTCTAGTTTTGTCAATCCTAACCACATTGGAGAGCAAGTTTTACTTACTTACCAAACACAAGAAGTAAGAGCTTGGTTTGAGGCTTTGATTTTTTTTCTCTTCTTATATTTTATACCCAGAATCGCCAAAAGTGTATACAGGCTTTCATTGGAGGCCTGCAGATAGATGTTTGCTATGCATGAAGAACGTATATGATAAAACCACAGATAAGACCCCATTCCAACTTAGGTCCTGAACAGAGAGTTCACAAAAGAAGAAAAGCAGACAGCCATTAATGTATTTTAAAAATTCAACTTCCCAGCCGGGCATGGTGACAGGTGCCTGTAATCCCAGTGGCTCCAGAGGCTGAGGCAGGAAGATTGCAAGTTCAAAACCAGCCTCAGTAACAGCGAGGTGCTAAGCAACTCAGTGAGATCCTGTCTATACGTAAAATACAATAGGGCTGAGGATGTGGCTTAATGGTTGAGTGCTCCTGAGTTCAATCCCCGGTAGCCTTCCCCTAAAAGTTCAACTTCCCAAATAACCAAAAGTAGAATTAAGCTGATGGCAACAAGATGGTAGAGATACTAAAGAAATACAGGATTGAGTACAGTAGGACACACGTACCCTCACGCAAGGATATGAGGAGCAGCATACTAGTGAGAAAGTAGATCAAGACCTTTTTTAAAAAAATTATATGTATTCCAAGCCTTAAAATGCACTTATCTTTTGTTAGTCACTCCACTTCTAGGACACTGTCTTAGGGAAATAATGGGACAGGCATATAAAGATATACATAAGCTCTATTTGAAACAGTGAAACGCTGGCCACGCTGTTAGACACTAGGCCTTGACTTGCCCATACATAGCACTTCTGCAGTGCAACAGGACCCTTCACCCTGGGAAGTGGAACGCAGCCCCACAGGGGGCTGTCCTCTCTCCAGTTATCCCCTACACATCTGTTGGGAACCTGGTGCTAGGGCTTAGAGGGCCTTCTGTTAAGTCCGTGTTTCCTGAGGAGTAGAGCAACTCCCTTACTACAATCTGTTTTCTGAAAGTCAGCCTTCCACACAAGGGTTTGTTAATATAAATAAATAAATTAAAAGTTAATAAATAATAATAATATCCAAAGGGAGGACATTTGGACATTCATTGGTTAACTTCAGTGTTATAGATGTAGCCAATAGACTTGCATTATTCATTTTTTTGAAAAAACATATTTCAAGATGACTTCATATGGTCCAGTTTATATAAAAATATATGTATGCACATATTCTTCTAGAACATATGCTAGATTTTAAATACTCTTAAGCTGTAGACACAAATGAAAATATTTAAAATCCAAACCCAGCGCTACATTCTGATGTAAACTGTCCTTGTCCCATAAATTAGTATTATTTGTAGAGCCTAAACCATGTATGTTCCCATCACCACCCACAAACTCCCTCTCAAAATGAACCTTGACATCTTTTTGTTGTTGTTGTTTCAGACAGGGTCTTGCTGTATTACCCACAATGGTCTGTAACAAATCCTGACCTTCTTAAACAAAAGTTGTAACTCATCCTAAATCATTTGAGAATTTTCACTCTTTAACTGAAGCCATAATTATACTGAGCTTGAAAAAAAATAACTAACTATATACGTTTATGCTGCCTCCCTGGTAATGATGATTTATATAAGATAGTCATGTGTCCATTTATAGAACATATTTCTAGAGACACTTGAGATCTCAAAACTAGAGATCTCACTTCTAATACATAAATGAAATGATTCAAAAATCAGCTTTCTTCCAGGGTCAGCAGTGTGGCTAGGTGACTGTGTCAACAGATCAGGTATGGGGTAAAGCTGGAGAAGATCTGTCAGTAACTAAGAGGCTCCTTAAGTCAGTAAAGCTTCATGTGACCATTATAATCTAATAGAGTAATAGGAGGGAGGAAAAGAGGTGGGAAAAGAGGGGTGTTGAAGTCACCTGCTGTTTTCCAGGCACCAAGCTTAAATGCTTTTTGTGTGCTGCCTTGTTTGGTAAGCTTCAGGTAGAACATTAATGTTCAGGTAGAAGTTTGCTCTAAATATTTCTGAATCAATCCATCCTCTTGCTGATGTTGCTCTTACCATCTGCATCTCTTGGGCAGCCATCCCTAGATCTGTCACTTACCTAGTTAGTAGCTAATGATTCCATATTTCCCTTCCTTCCACCTCTGCTGAGTATTCCATTAGCTGTGGCCAAGGTGAGGGGAAGGCTCTTTTTTTAAAAAATAGTTTTTAGTTGTTGATTGATGTACCTTTATTTTTTATTTATTTATATGCGGTGCTGAGGATCAAACCCAGTGCCTCACGCATGCTAGGCAAGTGCTCTGCCACTGAGCTGCAACCCCAGCCCTGGGAGGGCCCTTTTGAAGAGGTCTGCCACATGCCTTGGATTTCATAGCCAGAGTTGTGAACAGGATTTTAATTTCATTTCATTAATTTTTATCTATCTCTTTGCAAAAAAAGAATTTGAAGTGTCAAAAATCTTCCAGAAGTACGTGTGCTCAGATTTCATAAATGGGAGAAACCTTAGCAACTCCACACAGAAGGACAATATATACAAAAGCAAGTCAAGACAGTGAGGAAAGGAAAGAAAGCAAAAGTCCCCCTCTGTGTGGGAAAGAGCAAAAGGAGTGGAGCAGAAAGATTCAGGACAATTTCACATGGGAACAAAACTCCTCTAGGTGCTTTATTGTGGTTAAACAGGTGACAGTGAGAAGTTTGTCTCCAGGTCTAACATCTGGAAACCTTCCTTCTCTGTTAGGACAATTTCAAGCCAAGGTTCTTTCCAGAAACTTGAGTCCAGTTAAGTCCATGCCCATCATCACTGCCATGCTCAGCTGAGCCTAAAATGTCAACTTCGCTCATGTTGTTACTCCTTTTTTGTTCTTCTGTCCCCTTCTATCTCCCTATCGCCTGCCGCTATTCAAAATCCTCCCCATATTCTTCATGTCACATGCTCTGCTAAAATCTCCTAAAAGAGTCCCCAAAAGGGGCCTGTAGCCTAAATTTGGGCCCCTGGCTTGTGTTCAGCCCACACATCCCACCTTTATTCCTACATAGCAATCACTGGCAAGAGCAAAGTCTGCTGACTCCTGTTTGCCAAAGACCCTATCACTCCCTGTGGTTTCCCCAGCCTGGCAGTGTTCTGTTTCTTGGTTTGTGTGGTGGTGGTCAAAGAAGTCCAGTTTGTAAAAACGGATAGAACACTTATTATTGTGCACTTTCTGTGCATATATTACATATAACAGTTAAAGTTGTTTTTTTTTTTAAACTAAAAGCAAATTTCCCCAAACTGCTATAGACATCATTATTTCCCTTATTTTGTAGATGAAGATATGGGGGCAGTTTGTCCACAATCGTATATATGTGCTGTGGTGGCTTAGAGATGGCCATATTCTTTGCAACTCTTTCTTAAGTAGGTGAGGTCTAATTCCCCTCCCTTGAATTTGGGCAGGCCTTAATGACTTGCTGAAGGGGCAGAGTCAGGGGGAGATGAAGTGTTTGACTTATGAGGAGGACTTGCAGAGCCTGCCTTGGCTTCATTGAACCCAGTGGCCAAGCCTTGAGGAAGCCCGGGGAGCCCTTGGAGAGGCCCCGATGGATAGGAAATATGCACTGTGGCTGACAGCCAGCCCTAGGTGAACTTCCAGCTCCAATCATGTCAAAGAATTGAGAGATGAACTCTGCCCACTTTAAACACTGCCCAAATTGCAGATTTTCTGAGGAAAATCAACAACTAGTATTTTAAGCCACTAAATTTTGGAATGGCATGTTGTATAGCACCATGTAATAGGAACTCCTGCCAACTTTTAAGCTGAATCAACATAAATTAGAATCACATGTGAGGTAAAAAAAATATATATATTTTCTGTCATATTAGAGCTGTAACAAAGCTTCCTCTAGCAAAAACTTAACTTTTAATTCAAACCATCCCTGAAAACCATCACAGAAATTATTTTTTGCATATTCAAAATGTTTTTTTCTCTCACTAAAGTAAACTACAAGACCACCTACTGTACTGACAGATTTTCTGACTAGATTAGGTCTTCTAAGAAAAAACACATTTGCTCGTGAAATATTAACAAAGTACCTTTGCTTTATTGGTAGAAAATAATTCAATGTAAAATCAGATTCTTTATCAATCTGTGAGTCACTGGAAATTAGGCGTGAGAACTAAACAGTCTTAAATTTAGTCCCTCACATGGGCTATAAGGGCAGAAGCCTAACTCTAATATTTTTGCTTGGGGCTTTTCACTCACTGAAAACATTTTCCAAGCGAATCCAGCTAAGCATGGTTACAGGGTGCATTCTTCCAGACCTGAGCAGCCAAGTTGGAGAGTCATTACCAGCGTGATTTGTTTATTGCACAGGGAAGTCACAGGGTAGTTATTCCCAGTTCATGTGAGCCCTTTCCAATGTGTGTTCCTTGTGCTCAGTGTTCCCAGCAGGATAAATGAGGAGAGGGAAGAAATGCTTCTGAATGCGTGGCTGATGGTGAGGTGCCTCTGAGCACCTTCACAGGGCCTGACTGGCAGTGAAATACTGTGGAGTTGATAGGTCTTTGAAAACTTAAGGAAAAATGGCCACTGCTGTAGTCTAAATGTTTATGACTCCCTCATCATTCATGTTGAAACTTTATCCTCAGTGCAGTGATAGTAGGAGGTGGAACCTTTGGCAGGTGACTCATGTCTTTATGATCAACATGATGGAGTATGATGGAGCTTGTTCACTACTTCTGCCACATGAATGCAGCAAAAAGGTGCTACTGTGAGAAAGCAGATTCTCACTAAACACTGCATCTGCCAGCACCATGTTCTGGGACTTCCAAGAACTGTGAGAAATAAATTCCTGTAGTGTAGGAGCTACCTGTCTATGGTCTTTTATTATAGCAGCTTGAATGGGCTAAGACAGCCACACCACATAGTTGAAAAAAGCAGGCTGACAAACAGGAAGCGTTGTATCAAGCAGTAGATGGATGGATAAGAGGGAGTTAGGTTCTATTCTGTTAGACCAGGGGTACAACTGCAGCTCTGTCCTGAAAGCAGCCATAATCAATATGTATATGCATGTTCACGATTGTGTGCCAACAAAAATTTATTTACGGACATTGAAAACTGAAAGTCACATAATTTTTACATGAAACAAAATATTTTTCTTTTTTTTTTAACTATTTAAAATGTAAAAACCATTCTTATCTCACAGGCTGTACAGCAACAGATGCAGGCTGTTAGCCCACTGGCATGGTTCACTGACTCCATTTATCACGTGGGGTGGAGATAAATTGGACAGTTGGGAAGAGAGGCTTCTAAACTTTTGTATTTTTAGAACTTTTTAGAACAAACATATGTGACTCCTAAAATAATAATAAAAACTAAAGATATTTCCATTTTAGACTTAAAAGGGGAAAAAAATATCTATACAAGGGCCCTGTTAGGTTTCAATGGGAAAAGACAAGGGATAAACTCTCAGACTCCTGTTCAAGGAATTCAAAATCTTACTTATTCCTACTCATGCATTCAAAGTCTCATTGGCTCTCTTCAAAAAGAAGAGATTTATCAATTTAAGTAGTCAACAATTTAAGGCAAGTATTGTTACTAATTATAAATTATTTTAATCTGTTTATTAAAGCAGGCCCATTTGACTACCTGCTTAAAAAGACAATAAGTTTAGATTAAGATACTCAAAAGCAATACTGTTTTTTGTTTTGTTTTGTTCCATTAAAAACAGTTTGGGGATTGAAATCAGGGTGCTTTACCACTGAACTATATCCTCAGTCCTTTTTTTTTTTTCAATTTTGAGACAAGGTCTCGCTAAGTTGCTAAGGCTGGTCTTGAACTTGTGATCCTCCTGCCTCAGCCTCCCAGGTTCTTGGGATTACAGGTGTGCACCAGCATGCCTGGTGCAATATTGAATTTCTTTTTAAATGCTGGGTTACTTAGCTAATTCTGACTGCCCTCTATTCTCATTTTATTTATAATTTGTTAATACTTTTATGGTCCCTAGCTCAGACTAATTTGCATTAGAGTTATGTTATTTTTTTCTTTTTTTATTCTCTGTAAATTCTCTTCTGAAGACAAGGGACTTGCATTCAACAGCTTTCATCATTCATTCAGTCAATCAGTCCACCGAGTGCTTTCTACACAGCAGCCTTTGTTCTGGGCCCTGGTGATACTGGAGTGAACAAGGTGAAATCCCTGATCTGTGGAGCGTGTACATTCTTTGGTGAACCTGACTTTGTCCTGTTCTTCTGAATTAATGTTTTTCCTTCAGGAATAGCAAATTAGATTCACCTCACAAGTCAATTCTGGTTGATTGCTAGTGTCCGCATGGGGTAGTATGTTAGAAAGCATTCTGAGAGTTAGCTGAAAGGAGCGCCCTCATCTGTTGCTCATCTGGAAGAAGAGTGGGATAGTTCATGGGTCACGTATGTCATCCCCTGTACTGATGTGAGTTATGGCACATGGATGGAAACTGAGTGTCACGTGGTGGTGATGGGGATAGATACAGATTTGGTGTCAGTCAAGAATCAGATTAATTTCTATTCTGCCTCTTTTTTGTGCTATGGCTCATGGAGTCTCTGTTTCTTCATCTTTTAATGGACCAAGTGATACTTCAGAGGATTACTGTAAGGATTTTATTTTTTAGTTATAGGTAGACACAATATCTTTATTTTATATTTGTGTGGTGCTGAGGATCGAACCCAGTGCCTCACACATGCTAGGCGAGCACTCTACCTCTGAGCCACAACCCCAGCCCCACTGTAAGGATTTTTATTCTTCACATTACCATCATCATTATCATTATTAACAGTGAACACTGAACTTCCATTATGTTCTGTTTTCAGTGCTTTGCATGTATTATCTTATTTTCTTAGTAATTATTTCTTGGCCTTTTTGGCTAGGATAGACTCTAATTCTCTCAACAACACTACAAGGTTAGTCCTATTATTATTCCCATTTTACAGATGAAGAACTGAGTTTTTCAAGAGTACATAACACATGATAACATGGTGAATATAAAAGTTGCTTCACTGGACCTGGCACATGATAGGCTCTTGTTACGTGTCCCTTTGTCTCCTCCACCCACCCACTTCACCCTTTGCTCTGTAGCAGCAATATTGAGTAGTATCTCCACCACAGTATCCAGTATCTCCACCACAACTCTTTGTGGGTGGCTTATTTATGGTTCAGTAGGGAAAAGCCTATTTATTCCTTTTTTTTTTTTCTCCTCCAGGCCTCACAAGGTCAGATGTGCACCTTACATTATTTCTGATGGGGCCCTTCTTTTCATTTATTATGAATATTTTGGCTTTGGCCTTTGGCAAAACTTCAGTATCATTTAGAGCCCAAGCAGGAAATTGAAGATACAATCATGCCAGATAATTTCAAGAGTGGATAAAGAAACTCTTTACAAAGGTGAAGGTGAAACTCTTTACAAAGGTGAAATGCAGGAGATATCGCAGGACTACTTCATACTAGTAGCAGAAGGGCTGACACTAGCCCTAAACCTGAAGAAGAAAGCTTACCAGGACCTGGGGGCTGGGAGACTGTGTGTGTTGTTTTTGGTGGGGAGCTGGCTGTGACCATCAGCTAAGGGGTATAGCCAGCCCATGATGATTCATAGACAAGGGCACAGGGGAAATGAACACCCCAGTACTCCCCATCTTTTTCTTTCTCCATGTTGCTACTCCTCAGGGCTGAGCCCATTGGAAGATCCTGGATGCAGCACATGAACCTGGGGCTCCCCCCCCCAGGGTACAGTGGATATTGAGGGGCAGGTAGAAGTACTCAGTACTACTGCCATACTTAGACACACCTGGGAAATGGTGGTGTGGTGGGATGGCAAGTTCAGTTCTCACATTTGGTATTTGTGTAGACTGGAACATTTTTGGCTCCAGCTGTTTTAACAGATGACTGGATCTACCAGGTAGACAGAAATTATTTTTTGTAAGTGTGCATTTGGAAAAAATTTCTGGCAGTGTTTTAGTTGGAGTATGAAGAATTGGCATTGCTGCATTTACATTTTACATAGCCCTCAAGACTGACTCATTATCTCATCACCTATACTTCTTAAAAAAACAACAACATTAGTTTACTTTATTTATAAAATGAACACAGTTATAAATCCTTCTCAGGGACAGGTGAGTCTTTAACTAGTTAAAAGTCTGTACACTTTTTGAGATTTCTCAAGGAGATGAGAAGTCTTAATTAGACATAATCTCCCACATTAGATTTGAGATATAAGTGCTTCTATAGATTGTTGACTCTGTCATTTGATGGACTGTCCTATCTTAGAGATTCACCTTAAAGGTGACTAGCTTAACTTGAAAGGTCATAGGGACTTTTCTGTGATGTTTTTGCATTTTAGATGGTCACAGATGTACTGATTGGCCAGGGTGGTAATTGGGACAGTTTCTACCAGAAATCATCCATTTGAATTAAATGTACAGACTTCCTCCTTTATTATTATAGTTGTATATCACAACAGAAACTTAGAATAAATTACAAAATACAAGTTGAACATGTAAAAACCCTGTCACATATGTACCATGTACTATAAGGTTTGTTCAGTATATTGGTAACCACATGGAATAACTGAAACTCTCACACATTATTGGTGGCATGTAAGTTGGTTCAGCCATCTTAAACTGTCAGTTTCCATAAAAGATAAATAATATTCACTGTATGAGTAGCAGTTCTACTATAGCTTAAGTACCCTTTATCCAAAATGGTTGGGAGCAGAAGTGTTTTAGATTTTTAATTTTTTTTTGGAATGTTTACACATACATAATGAGGTACTTCTGGGATGGAACCCAATCCTAAATACAAAATTTATTTTTCATACATATCTTATACACCCAGCTTGAAGGTAATTTTGTACAATAATTTTAGTGTGCCTGTGGTTTGATTATGACCCATCACGTGAGGTCAGGTGTGGAGTTTTCTGCTTGTAGTATCATATTGGCACACAGAAGGTTCAGATTCGGAGCTTTTTGAAGTTGGGAATTTCGTGTCACAGGTATTCAACTTGAGCAAGGTATACGCCTAAGAGAAATATGTGCTTTTGTCCCTAAGGTTATATATGTAGCAGCTTAATTTCTAATAGCCCCAATCTAATAACACAATTGGACAATAACAGTGGAATGATAAAATAAGATGTGGTATATTCATACTAGTGAAATACTTCATAGCAATAAAAATAATGAACTCATTTCAAAAATAGTGAACCAAGGAAGCATGCAAAAACATAGATGAAATTCAAAGATATTATGTTGAGTGAAAGAAACCAGATATAAGAGGAAAACCTGAAGTTCAGAATGAGATAAAACTATTTAATAGTTTTAGAAAGAAGTAAACAAACAAACAAACAAACAAAACTACCTCTATGCCAGGGTGGGCATGGGGGGAGTATTGATTTAAAAGAGTCATAATAAAGGATTTGGGGTGTGGATATTTTCTCCATCTTGATATGGGTATAGAGGTATACTTGTATAAAAATTTATCAGACTGTATACTCTAGGTTATATTCTTTACCTTTTATATTTCAATTAAAAAAATAAATAGCAAATCCATGGAGGAAAGAGAATGGGGAAGAGAGGAGAGGAGGGAAAGGTGGAATACTGGGGACTGAATTAGAGGAAATTATATTTCATGCTTTTTATAATTGTGTCAAAATAAATCCTAATGTTATATATAACTCAAAAGAACCAATAAAAAGAGAAAAAAAGGTTTCTTTTAAAGTTTATCAAGCATTATAGCCAAACCTTGATAGATGCAGTAAAACGTCTGTCTTATGAGAGAATATACACAGATACCATCTTTCTGGAGAGTCTGGTGATGTGCGTAAACCAACCTTAGGGATGTGTACATCTTTCAACTTACCAATATCCTATAGAAGTTCCATTGAGGGCATTTGTACAGTCCCATCCAGGGCCTATGTACAAGTTTATCCCTAAGGATATTCATTTCAATGCCCTTTGTAGTCATGAAATTTTAGAAACAAGCAGTGTTCAATTTAGAGAACCCATAATCGGTTCTAGAGTAGTTTATCCAGCTATTTTAAAAATGAGGTGTTTTTGAATTCCCGTGTGTTTCTACTGAGAAAACAAGACAGAGATAAAGATTCCAGAAACCTGTGTGTTTTTTGCATTACTGAGGATCACACTGAAGGCCTTGCACAGGCTAACCAAATGCTTTACCAGTGACCTATACCCCTGACCCCAGAAAACTGTGTTAGTTGACTCAAAAAGTAGCTGTAGGGTTGTGGATGTAACTCAGTGGTAGAACACTTGTCTAGTGTGCACACCCTAGGTTCAATCTCTGACACCACCAAAAAAAAAAAAAAAGAAGAGTGGCTCTAGTCATGATGAAGATATTCACATCTCTGGAAGAAAAAAATACTCCAGGTCCTACATTCCCTCCTTGAAAGTCTATTTATTGTCATATTCTTTTGGTCTAGCCTTAGATTTGTCTGCGGTTTGTGTATCTGATTAAGACTCAGCCAATGTCTTATCTGTGGCTTGAAATAGCATTTTTTTTCCTTTTCAGTATTGCCGGTTAAAGAAACCCAGGCCTCTAAGAGAGGCTGGGACAGAAGCGAGTACTAACTGGCGAGACCATGGCAAGAATGCTGCTGGATAAAGTTGAAGGCGGAAAACCTGCCCGTAATGACATTCTGCTCTGTGTTTAGTTACTGTCCGATATCCTTCAGGCATTGTCTCTGGGGACACTTGGAGACTACAGAGGTTCTAAACTTTAATAATATCTCCTATGGAAGTACCATCCCAGGCAAATTAATTGTCATGGGGTCACATTATTCAAACTGGGAACTATAATTTCCAAATATTATACAAAGTTTGATCAGTGGGCACAGCTATTCTGTGATAAATAAGTTTAAAAATAAGTTTATTTCTGCCTCTTCTTTTGACCAAAGGAAAAAATCAAGTCAGTGACCTTTGTAGATACCTTGTTTAGAATAATACTTAAGAGATTGTGTACTATCATGTCTGAGAGATTTTTTTTTTTTGATTAGCTAGATATCTTGGGAATAGGTAATCTTTCATCAGAGAAATGAGGAATCGTCTTAGTTTCAAGGCTTCCTTATAGTGAGCCAATTTTTAAACTCCACAGAGCCTAAATTTCTGTGTCTGTAAAATATAAATAATACTGCCATAACATCTTAGTGATAGAAGAATTAAATAGTGTCTGACATATGGTAAATGCTCAGTAAATCTTAACTCTATATATATACCTACAAATAAATCACACAGTTATTGCCCAATATGCCCGAGTCCCTATCTTAGTGTCTTGCCTCCTAAGAAGCACCATATTTCACACATAGGTGGCACCACTGATTTTTCCTAAAGTCTCCTTTTCTGGTTTGTCCTGTTTGGAAAAAAATAAATAAATAAAATTTGGTGACTATTTTTTTTTTTCAAGCCATACCAACCTGGGATTTCAGTAGGATTATAGCGATTTTCTAGTAAAATTAGACATGACAATAGCAAGCTTGCTCCTTTCCAAGACTCTCCTTCTTATTTAAGGGGATTCTTGTGTGATGCTCTATCTATCTCATTCATTTCCTCATTTGATGCACAAATATTGGTGACCGCCATTCCTGAGCCATGCATGCAACTTCTTGCTGAAATATAGTGAGCAAAACAAGCATCCTGTTCTCACTCCTGGGGATTATAATCTGCCAGAGGTACCCTCATGGTATCATTTCTTTTTTTGCTCCACCAAACAATTCCCAGCTCTGTCCCCTGCTGCTTGAGCTGGTCCTGGAAGTCAGCTGTTTACATCAGCGGGCACAGCTGTGCACTGTGCAGTGGGCTTCCTGACTCCTCTGGCACCTTGAAGGGCCTCTAGATAGGTCAGCAGTTGCGTAGCTCACACGGAACTGGAATCTTCTCTCCAGGAACTCCGTTAAAATGAACTTATTGTTGCTCAGAGTCTTGGCTGAAAGACTTGCTGAAAAGGTCCCATAAACAAACACTAGGTTATCTGAGGCTCATCCACTTGACTTACCAGCACCCTTTCACATGACAAAGATGTGGAGGAAAGCCAGGGAAATGTGTCTGCCACAATTGGCATGAACCAGAGATAGTGGAGGGAAGGGTGAGGTGTTCTACTTAAAGCAGCAAAGATTATGCGAAGATAAAAAGCAAAAGTAAGCACTAAAATTGTGAATGAAGAATGAACACAAAGAGGGGAAATCCTCTTATGGAAACAAGCTTTCCTCAGAGGAGAACAAGAACCTACTACCAAAAAAAAAAATCTGCCCATATAGAGTGATAAATGGAGGCTGGAATCTGCACAGTGCGCCCTTGGTCCATGTTTTTTGGCTGAAATGCAGTGTTTTCAAATGGAAATCTACATGTGGCAGTCAGGAATTCACGTCTTAGCAAGTTCCAGTTCCATTGTGGGGTCCATGAAGGTGGTTTTGGGAATGGGTTAAGCAAAATGAGAGAAAGCAAGTGAATCTGAGAAGTCTGGTATAAAGTTATTCCTCCTGCATTTCTCATGTGTTCATCAAAGTCACATTTGTTGAGCATCCCTTCTGTGTCTTATGTAGTGCTGGGCTCTGGGGATACAGGGAGATTGAGGTGGGGGAAGCTGCCAACATCCATCAAGTGAGATAGTGCTTAGGGCTTGCAGGAGAATCTGCAGTAACCCCAGGACTGCATCCAGCACTGGAAGGCAGTGGAGCCAACCTCAAGAGGTGTGTCTCTAGAGGTCTCTGCCTCTCTATTGTTTTGGAATCTCTATCCTGTTGTGGTTTTGTTTTTCTTTTCATTTTAAATCACAGCTAAAATCAGCATTCCTTTGTGGAAGGGCACTTCTTTGATCTTTTGAAGCTGCTTTGGACCTAAATGTTCCTTCTGATAAGGAGAACTACATTCTCAGGCATGCCTTCTCTTTCAAGCTCCTATTTTTCCCCTCTCACCTCTGTGGAGGCTTCATGTTCATGCTCTGAATCATCCTTTCTATTGCCAAATTCTGAAATCCCCCCAGGTCTTCCAGGCTGTCTCCCCAAGACAGACACAAAGGCCTCTTCCCTGTGAACCAAATTCCGTGTAAACCAGGAGGAAAGATACTGAGTTGCTAACAGCACTCCAGGTTCTTGACTTTCTTACTGTGAAGTCAAATTGTACTTGAAAGACAAAAAGACATGTTTTTTTAGTAGAATATGGTAAAAGGAACGTTCAAGTGTTTGATTCAGAGAACTCTAATGTGGAGGTTATAAAAAAAATGAGGACAACTGTGAAAACTCATTCATTCAAGTGATATTTTTTGAGCACCTACTATGTGCCAAGCACCGTAGTGCTAAAGATACATTTGGCAGTAAACACAACAGACAAGAAACCTGCTGCTGTCGTGTTTCTGTTCTAAAGAGGGAAACAGTTAATAAACGTACAGCAAGTACATTATATGGTAGTTAGTTAGGGAGTGGTAAGTGCTAAGAAGAAATATAAAGCAGGGAAGAGAGTATCTCATCCCTTTTTACATAGGAAAGTCCAAAAAAAAAAAGCCTCTAGTAAAAGATGACATTTGAATAAAGATATGAAATACGAGAATAAACATTCAAATATCTTGAAAGAGCACAACCCAGGAAACAGCAAAGAGGAAAGCCCTGAGCAGGAGCATGTCTGGTGTGTGTTCCAGGAGAAGTGAAAGTAGTAACAGGGCTGGGGCGCGAAGGTCCAGTGGCAGGTGGGGTCCGACTGTGCGGGGTTTTGGCTTTTCCCTCCGTGACATGGGAGAATAGGAGGAAGCTTTGAACAGCAATGACAAGATGCGTCTTCTTTAACAGACGTTAATGAGGTCAAGGAAGGGATTTTGAAGGACCAGGAAAATTAACATCACGCTGGTGTGATATTCTAAATGATACAGGTACATCTATAGACCCAAATACCTCCATAGAGAGTGGAAATCCAGTACAGGGAAGAAAGGGAAGAGTTGGTGGTGTGATGCCCGCCCTGGGGAGAGAAGAGGGGCTGGAGGATGGAGCACAGGAGAGGGGTGCCCCAGGTTCACAGACAGTTCGTCCCCGCAACAGGTGGGAAGGCAGAGTGCCCGTGGCACAAGTGCAGGTAAGTGGGCAGTCACAGAAGTTCTCTTCAGATTGCTTCAGGTATTTTTTCCAGGAAAGTAGAAACAGTCTTGAGCCAAGAGTAAAAATGGGGAGGAAGAGGCATGGGAGGTTATAGGAGAGAGAATGTTGCTCTCGTATGGATCTTAAATGTCCTTCTAAGGCCCATGTATATAAAGGCCCATGTGCCCAGTTTGTGGTACTATTGGGAGGTGGTAGAACCTGTAAGAGGAAGGACCCCATGGAGGTGGGCCTTCAAAGGGGATTGTGGGACCCCAGTCTCTTCTCTCTCTCTTTCTTTTCTGTCTCAGCCAGGAGGTAAAGGGGCCTCCTCCAGCACATGCTCCTGCCATGATATTGTGCCACCCCTAAATAAATAAATATATATATATATTTCCTCTTTGTAAGTTCATTTTCTTAGGTGTTTGTTAAGGCAAAAGAAAGCTGATTAACACAAGTATGAATTAACTGTCCAGGAGGGTGGGAGTCTAAATGACTCAGGGAAATGTGGTAGGATTACAGGTGGCAGTCCTGTTTTATGGAATTTAAAATGACACCAGCTGTAGAGTGCTATGCTCTTCTCCAGCCATGTTGAGCTTTGTGGGTGTAGGCACCGAGTAAGTAGAGTTAGGCTTAACCCAGGTGAAGGTTTTGCTGGGTGAATATTATGAAGGGAAAGAGAGACAGGGAGTTGGGGGTCTAGATAAAATGATGATAAGCTATTTAAGTTGCAAAATAAGGATATGAAGGGTCTTAACAGTGCAAAGATGGTGGGACCGGTACATTTCTGGCCCTCCTTGGATTGGAAGGGAGCTAAAGGGAATGGGCTAAAATCCTTAAAAGTGGTGGTAGGGAGGCTTGAAGTTGATAGAGACAGTGTGTTTTTTGGATAATGATATGGTCTAAAATATGACTGTGGGGAAAGCTGAGATAGGATGGAGAACAAGATATTTGGTGGGAAAGTGGTCAAGGAACCTAGAAGCAGGGATATTGGGAGTCCCTTCTGTAGGTTTTGTTATCACCAAATAATTTCATCAAATACAAGTAAGGTAGTCAAGGATAACAGTGAGTCAAGGTCTAAAATCTTAAGAATGAGAGAGGAGTGACCGGTGGGGTTCTGCTGATAACTGCAACAAGAAGAGGTAGCCATTGGCATAGTCTGATAGCAGCAGTGCTTCAGAACTGGCAGCTGTAGAGAGAAAGGAAGGAAGCTCATTGATTCAGAAGAGCAGGAGGCCAACTGTGGTGCCTGGGGCCATGGTGCAAAAGGAATGGGAGAGAAACAGCAAAGGAAGTGGGTTCCACAGGCCTTCAGTTAGAACAAGGAAGTGAAGGAAATGTCCCAAGTTTGAGGATAAAGAGGACTTTGTTGAAGACAAGACTGTGGGTTCCAAGGATGCAGTGGAAGGGTTTGGGGCATTGGCTGCTCAGAACTTAGTGGAGTGAGAGTCTGGTAATGATGTTTATTTGCCAGCATCCCCGGAGAAGCGGGTCTTATAACAGGGGTAAAGGACACGATGGGATTGGTCTTATTGGTTTTGAAGGCTGAGAATATATGTGCTGGGGGGAAGTGGGAGGGGTCTTTTCAGGACTTTAGAACTTTCTCTTTTCCTATTTACATCTATACTCGATGAACACTTGGAAGAACCGTGAACAAAAAGGAATGAAAACCCTCAGAGTTGTTCTTTCAAGGTGGTGGAATTATGGATGACTTTATTTCTTCCTTTTCGTATTTTCTCCTTAAAATGTATCCAAGAACCTTGCCCATGAACTCAGTTTAAAAATTGTGCCACCTCTTGCTTATAATTTGAATAAAACATCCGCTAATTTTTCATAAGGTTCGAATGACTATGTCTAGAGTTCGCTAAGGAAAAAACACATTAAAAACGATGACCACAAATAACATCCCTGCTGATGATGTTTCCCTGGGTGTTCTTAATGTGTTTTTACAGGATATCCCAGATAACGCAAATGCCTTTCTGTCCTTGAATACAGCTCAGTACAGTGCATCCTGCTACGAATGATTATATTTTTCTGGCTAGACTCAGGTTCTTCCAGGAAGTGTATGTCTAAAACTTTCCAGAACCTGTGTAAAGAGATCTTATGTGGCCAGATTGCACAGATTTTGTCATTAGTAATAGCTAAAAAGTCGTTCTTTATGTTTTGCTAAGTCTTCTGAAGCCCCAAGGGCCGTTAAGTCAAATTTTCTAAATTTATAGTTTGGGTATCAAATCTCTTTATTTTCATTAGATGAAGAGTGCAGTTATTCCCTTACCCCTCATCCATTCTCATCCTTAGCAGCACTTCTTTGCAATTCACTCTCCTGGTCATACAAACTAATGTCATTGTACAAATGTTTGTAGAAACTCACTGATCTGTTAACCAAGTTAACCCACTGAATGGTGTAGAATAACTGCCTAAGCAGCACATAGTAGGGAATTACAAAGTATATTCTTTTCCCTCCAGGTCTTATCTAAAGAGATAGCTACTGGATTGAACATCAGTATAGGGATAGCCTTAATCAGACTGCATTTCTTGAATGGATGGATGGATGGATGGATGAATGAATAAATGATTAGTGTTTCAAAGATGCTTTTAATCTCCAAGCATTTCTAAAAAGATACTATGATCTGCATTTTGAATATGAAGTCCTATGGGAAAAAAATAAGAACTGCTTAAAAATAGTGATACAGAAAACTGAACTGAATTCTTAATGCATCTAAGAGTTGAGTACCTCGGTGAATTTAGGCAATATTCTCAACCTTACTGGTCCTTATCTGAAATATGAGAGACCTGGACTAACATTGTAGAATTATTTAAAATATGAAGAGACCAAGGGATTTTCTAATGTTTCTCAAAAGAAAGTAGGAGTTCTAAGTCCTGGTTCATTACTTTCCCATTACAGGGTGGTGAGCTTTAAGTTACTTTCAAGTCAAAAAGCCAAGGATTCCAATTTCAAAAGTAATTTCAATTTGTGGTGACTTTGGAGCTGGGAATGTCAGCACAGCCTTGTAATCCCAGCTACTTTGGGAGGCTGAGACAGGAGGATCACAAATTTGAGGCCAGCCTGTATCATGGGGTGGCCAGTACCTCGCCAGGGTAGTTTCCTGCTCAGAAGGTTATGAGCCACCTGAGAAAAAGAAAGTCTGAAATAACTAGTAAAGAAATAAGATACAGAGCCAGAAATTAGGTTCAAAGAGGAGCGCCTGATAGATTCTCCAGTCCTGTTAGGAGCAACTGAACAACTAGAAAATGGCTCAGGTTCTTTATTTTAGGGAGTAGTCAAAGGCAGGGATAAGTGGGAGGAGTCTTGCTGCAAACAGGTTGATTGGCATCTTGGCAAGCCACACCCATCTCTGAGAGGCTGTGTGGCTCAGTGGCTCTGTGACTCTAGCTGGTAACCACATCTCCAGTGCAGTGCTGAACCTGACAGAGCTGAGTAGGAAGTCACTGTAGTAGGCAGTCTCAAACCAGCAGGATTGCCACTGGGAGGTCTCAGATACCAGACTTTCCTACCCAGTGGCTTCCGTGTCTCCCTGGAAGCCTGGGCAACTTAGTGAGACTCTGTTTCCAAAAAAACAGAAAGGACTGGGGATGTGGTTCAGTGATAGAGCGCTGCTAGGTTCAATCCCCAGTACTGGGGGAAAAAAAATGGTGGCTTGAGGGCTGGGGCTCATTAGAATGCTTGCCTAGCAAGATGAGGCACCACATAAAAACAGATGAATAAAATCAAGATTAAATTCTTAAAAACAAACAAACAAAAAACTGGTGGCAGATTGGCATACGCCTGAGGAGCATTCTTGGAAGACTTTTGAATCAAAACTCCTATGTTGTGGTGGTTGCACAATTCTATGAGTATGCATAGAATCCGCTGAATTGTAGGCTTTGTTAGATAAAATGTATGCCATGTGAGTTATATCTTAATAAAGTGAGGTCAGAATCCTGTTAGTTGTAGGAGATAAAAAAAAAAAACCAAACTAAAACTGGCTTACACATGGAAGAAAAGCTAATAGCCCGTATCATTGCAAAACCCCACACTAGATGTCCAGGCATGACTGCATACAGGTCTCACACTCTGTCTCCATCTCAGCCCCGTTCCTCTGTGAGAGTCTTACTCTCAGGAGGGCTTTTTCCACAGGTGGCATCTGGTGGTCCTCTGCTTACATATTTATTATTTAGCACCACTTGCAGGAACATCTCTTTCCCAGTAGTTTCCAGAGAAGTCTAGAACTGAGTATTGTTGACAAGTTTGGGTCACATGGCCATCCAATAATAATAGCAAACACTCATGTAATACTTTCTGTGTGCCCTTGATGGGGTTTAGGACACACTACCCCAAAACATGGCACCCTAGCACATTGAGTATTTGAAGCTGAATAAATTTGAGAATCGGCAGAAGCAGGATGGTTACTCTGACTTTCCCTCTGCCCCTCTCTCTTGAAGAGCACTTGAAGACCCTTGTGGGAGAGGTGACTGCCCTGTATCCTTATCCCTGAAGATAGAGGCACAGGGAGAAGACTCCAGTGAACAGGCCTTGCTGTGTTCTCCCCAGCTGACTCCACTTTCCTCCTACCCTTTGCTCCGTCGTATTCCTCCCCAATTGTCCACTCCTCAGCAGGCCATTATAAAAAGCACTCAGGTTTGATTGGTGCTTCAGGTCTTCCCCCAGGAAGGCTCTTTGTCACTTAACTCTTACCCTTAAGATGAGGAAGAGCTTCTGTGAGGGAGGAGGGTCATTCCATCCAGCAGGAGTAAGCACCTGCAGAAGCACAAGCTAGGAGGCGGGTGGGTAGCGGGTGGTGATTGCCGCAGCATGGCCAAGGTACAGCAGGTGAGGGACCATAGGAGAGACCATTAGAAGGAGTTTGGCAGGTGCTAGAGCTTCACACATGCCAGGCAAGCACCCTGCCACTGAGCTACACTCCTGCCCCAGTGATGGTCATATAATCCAGAAACCAGTAGTCACTAAACAAAATATGCTTTTTTTAAAAACATTTATAATACTTTTGATACTCACCAAGAATCACAAGATAAGAATTCCTTTGAGTTTTAAAGGCTAACTGATAATGTGGGTGTGACTGTCATGGGGGCAGTCTAGGGCTCCAGGCATTGCTGAGGGTGGGAGACAGGAAGAGGAAGGGAGCCAGTCTCCTTTGGTAGAGATACAAGAGAGTGTCCTCAAGACTTATGCCGAGCTGGTGATTTTAACTGATATCTCATTCTTATAAGTGGGATTGATTCACTCCCATTCAGAGGTTCTTGGAACCCAGGATGTTACATAAGGGAAGTGCTTGATATGTTTGGTCCCTATAAAACAATCAACCACCTTCACCCGCTTTCCCTCTTTTCAATATTTGTAATGAACGATGACTGCTAAAGGGAAGGACTGAATATTTTAAAATTAGAAGAGGATAAAAAATAAATGCCTAATTGTTCTGTTTTTTCTTTGTCCCTGTAGCTGGAGAAGGCCAGATGTATGTTTCTGTCAGAAATGGACGGCTAGGGAATTATACAGAGCTGCAGTCATGTGTAGTCTTGTCCTAAGAGAAGCCTGATATGGGAAGTATTTAAGGGAGAGTCTTGAAGCTTGGCTGGTCTGTAATTAAACTGGACATACTGGTTTTTCTTTGGTCAATAAACTCAAGGATGAGAACCACCTCTGGCAGGAGTTGGGTCTAGAATAGGTATATTGTCAAATCCAGGGAAAGTATGTCTCATTTTGAGCATTTTTTAGAGAACGGACATGGCCACAAGCTTAGGCCTGGATTGACCTGATTTGCAGTAAATCTCCTTCAACAGCACCAGTTGTAGAAATGCAAAATAAATACGCAGGTCTTTCCCAACATGCGGTATTTGGTATTGTCAAGCTACCATTGAATTTTGTTTTTAATCTTGAATTGGGTGCTGAATGTTTGGATGCACATCAAAGCAGGCTTGTGGACATTTTAAGTCTCTTTTAACACTTACCTTCAATCACAATAGATATTTGGAATTCTCTGCATTCACATAGGGGACTCTTACTGGCCCCACCTCATCTGTTTTTTCCCAGAACCAAGAGAACATATAAAATGATCCACTTGATCCATAGAAGATACTGACATTGAAGTGGGCCACTTGCACAAGGTGACAAAATCAGACAGCAAGTAGCCCAGAAGGAGCAGCCATCTAGGTCATCTGCCTAGAGGTGTCAAGTGTGGGCCACCACATGGCTACCAAGTAGTATGACTTAATTGATTTTTCTTAAGTCCTGATATTTCAGCTTCCCAAGAAAACCAAAGTAACTCATCTTTTTGTTTCTTTGTTATGTGTACCCAACAACACACCTTCTCTTCTGTAGATTTCATCATCTTCTTGGATGTGGAAAGCAAATTTAACACATAACTAAGGATTTTTTTAAAACCACACCTAGAAGCAAAATTCAAATTTCTTTGGAGCAGGGAGCAGTGAAAACAAATACATCACCTATGCTGATTCCTCATGGTAGAGGTGCTAACCAACGTTCAGAAAGGGGTTGGGTTTTAGAAATTCAAATTATTTTGTTGTCATCCAAAATAATAAAACTTTATTCTTAGACACCCTCGCTCCCCAAACTATCGCCCTATCCCCCTCCTCCTCCTCCTCCTCTTCTCAGCTGACTGTGGAGAGAGTTGGCTGACTCCTGTTCTCATTTCCTCACCTCCCTCCCCTTTATTGCTCTTCTCCAGTCTGGAAGTTTCTGTGAAGGTCATCAGTAGTCTCCAGGAGAACCAATTCAACGAACAGTCTTAAGGTGCAGTTTGCTTCCTCTGTTTATCAGAACTAGTACACATTGTGTCCTTGGGAGAGTTACTTTTCTAAATTATTTGTAAAATGAGGGTAGCACTTCCTCACAGGATTGTAATGCTGTCTAAATGAGATGGTTTGTGGGAGGTGATGAACACAGTGTCTGCTGCAGGGATAAGCAGCCAAGAAGTGGTAACTTCTGCTTCCAGCCACACGCTCTGCTTTTGGTTTCTGTGACACTGTATTTTCTTATTTTCCTCTATACCTCTGATCCCTTTTATTCCTCTATGCTTTTATAAAGCATTGGATTTTTTTTTCATTCTGCAACACTTTAGTGTATATCATGCCAAAAAATTTTCTTGGCTTAATATAGCAGTGAGCATGGAGTTATATTTGGAGGTGGGAATCATATATATATATTTTATGTGGTGCTGAGGATCAAACCCAGTACCTCACCTGTACTAGGCTTGCGCTCTATCACTGAATCCCAGCCCCAGCCCTATAGGTGGGAAATTTTAATAATTACTGTATAATATACCATATAATGATGTATGTGTGGTAGAGCCCCCTTATTCATGGGGGACATGTTCTAAGACCCTCAGTGAATGCCTGAAACTGAGTAGTACTGAGCCCTGTATATACTGTGTGTACTGTTTTTTTCTCATACATGCATACATACCTATGATAAGTTTCATTTATAAATTAGGCACAGTAAGAGATTAGGAATAATAATATAAAATAGAAGTTATAATAATATTAAAATAATAAAGTTGTCAGCATTACCACTCTTGTGCTTTGGGGCCATTATTAAGTAAAAATAGAGTTACTAGAACACAAGCACTATGATACTGTGACAGTTGATCTGTAGTTTGTGACTAATAGGTGGGTGGCATGTGCAGTGTGAATAAACTGGACAAAGGGATGATGCATGTCCCAGGCTGAATGTGCAGGATGGTGTAAACATTTCATCACGCTACTGAGAATGGTACACAATTTAAAACTTATGAATTATTTTTTTTCTGGAATTTTCCATTTAATATTTTTGGACGGTGGTTGATGGCGGGGAACTGAAACTGCCAAAAGCAAAACCACAGGTAAGGGGTGACCATTGTAAATGGCATAACATGTATCATAGTGTATGTTAGGATATGTCATTATTATAGTTACGTTATACATTATATATTTGTTATAGATATATTTATTATGCTCTATAACAATATATATTATATGAAGATGCTAAGTTTCAGAAGGCAGAGAAAGAAGGATGGTTGGGTGTTGTAATTTACAACAAGACTGGGAGGTCCTCACCAGTTAGCTGGGATATTAACTAAAGACCTAAGGGGAGTGAAGGAGTGATACATGTGGTCTAGAAAACAGTCATTCCGGTGTGCAGTCCTTGAGGGAGGGAATTCTTTATCCATTTGAGAACAGCAAGAAAGCCAGTATGGCTGGAGCAGAGTGAGCCAGGGACAGGGTGGGTATGGAGGTGGGTGAAGAGGAGGTCAGAGAAGCCTCCTTATCAGAGAAGGTCCTGTGGTGTTTTCAGGCAGAGTAAGGACTTTGTGAGGGATGCAGGGTGGAAGCAGGAGCCCGGGTAGGAGACTGTTGAAATAGTCCAGCATTTCTCTGCATCTGTCCCGGCCCCTCCTTGTCCATCTTGCCCTCTCTTCTAGACCACACCTGGCTTGAAATAGTATCTGTTTCTGAAGTCTTGTTCCTGTGTCTCTTTAGCCTTCCAGCCTTACATATCTGTCTGCCTACTTCCAACTACACAGGGGTTGTGCTTAGTACACCCACAGGTCATCAGTGCTTCTCCACCTCTCTGACCTACCTGTCCCACATTTCTGCAAGTAGGCACCCAACTATCCGCTTAGGAGTCCTCTTTAGAGCATTTTTTTTTTTTTTGGTGGAGCATCCATTCTTTATTCATTGATTGATGTATTTATTTATGTGTTCATTTAGGTTGATACGTCTCCCCCTTCATTATTTTATTGTCATTGTACACAATAGTAAAATTTATTGTGACATATTTATACATGCGTGTAATTTAGTCCATTCTAATCCCTAGAACTTCCCCTTTCACTCTCCTGGGTTCCCTTCCTCTACTCTTCTAGTCTCTCTCCTATTTTCATGTGATCTCCCCCCACCTCACACATATGAGAGAAAAACATACAAGCCTTGATTTTCTGAGACTGGCTTTTTGTTGAACATAATGGAACATCCTTCCTGTAACACTTCACATCCAGAGAACCACTGAGCCCTGTTGTTTCTCTCCACGAACATCTCTCAGATGCATGCACCCGGCGGCTCTCTCATCTCAAGCCTCGCTTGCTTCTTGCCCAGCCTAGAGCAGTAACTCCTGCCAGGTGGCTGCACCTGCTCCACACCCCGGCTGCAGATGGAATATCAAATGATCTGTAAAAAGAGGTAGAATTCCGTGAGGAGCAGTAGAAAGAAATTCTAAAGATGTGCCTTTCTCACATGGGGGCAGCTTTGTAGTTAGTAAAGCAACCTGGATAACATCTCAAGTGTGTGCTTTTGGATTATCTGGAGTGGAGTGCTACCCAAGGGTCAGTAGGTACCCCACTAACATTTGCATGACCAGCGTGTTCTTTCCCAGAATCAAAAATGCTTGCTTTTTTTTAACCTCCAATAAGAATTTCAACATCTTTCCTTGATCACAGGAAGCCTATTTCTTTGTTGTTTTGGATAATAGTTTTATACCTATATCCTGTTACTCAGAGGACCTCACTACCTAATTAAGAAGCTTTTTAATATGCTTGTTTACTTCTTTATTTAATTTTACTAGAAAGAAAGCTAACACAGCATAGTTTCCAGATTTATGCCAGCTGCAGCCAGAGTGATCTAAAACAACAAATAATTATGACAATCTGATCATACGACTCCTCTACGTGGAACCAGCCAATCACTTTCAATTGCTGTGCAATGATGCCCTATTTTCTCATCTGGCCCACCAGGCCCTAAGCCCTCTTGTACTTGCCTTCTCCCCAGCCACACCCTTAGCCCTTTCCTGCTATTCTAGGCTTGTTTCCATTTCTCAATTATGTATCATTTTCCCTTCAACTGTATTTCTCTTTTTAAAATTTGTTCTTTTTAGATAAACATGACAGTAGAGTGTATTTTGGCATACATATGTGGAGTACAACTTATTCTAATTAGGATCCCATTCTTGTGGTTATACATGATGTGGAGTTACACTGGTGGTATATTCATATATGAACATAGGAAAGTAATGTCTGATTCATTCTACTGTCTTTCCTATTCCCATTCCTCCTCCCTTCCCTGTGTCTAATCCAATGAACTTCTATTCTTCCCTCTGTCCCTTATTGTATGTTAACATTCACAAATCAGAGAGAACACTGGGCCTTGGTTTTTGGGGATTGGCTTATTTCACTTAGCATGATCATCTCCAAATTCATTCATTTATCAGTAAATGACATAATTTCAATCTTCTTTATGGCGGAGTAATACTGTGTATATATACCACATTCTCTTTATCCTTTCATCTGTTGAAAGGCACCTATGTTGGTTCTATGGTTTAGGTATTGTGAATTGAGTTGCTCTAAACATTTTTGTTGCTGAGTCACTATACTATGTTGATTTTAAGTCCTTTGGGTATATACCAAAAAGTAAGATAACTGGGTCAAATGGTGGTTCCCTTCCAAGTTTCTGCTTTCCAGATGGTTGCATAAATTTGCCACCTACATTGTATGAATATACCTTTTACTCCACATCCTCACCAAAATTTATTGTTACTTGTTTTTTTTTTTTTTTTTTTTGTACCAGGGATTGAACCCAGGGGTACTTAACCACTGAGCCACATCCCCAGTCCTTTTTTATATTTTGTTAGAGACAGAGTCTCGCTGAGTTGCTTGGGGCCTTGCTGAGTTGTTGAGGCTGGCTTTGGACTTGAGATCTTCCTGCCTCAGCCTCCCAAGCTGCTTTGGACTACAGGCATAGCCACCATACCCAGCTGTTATTTGTTTTCTAGGTAATTTCCATTCTGACTGGAGTGAGAGGAAATTTGAGTGTAGTTTCTGTAATTGCTGGACAAGTTGAATATTTTTTTGTGTATTTGTTGACCACTTGCATTTCTTCTTCTGTGAAGTGCCTTTTGGTTCCTTTGCCCATTTATTGATTAGGTTATTATTATTATTATTTGTGTTAAGGTTTTTGAGTTATTTATAAATCATAGGGATTAATGCTCAATCTGAGATAACAGGTAGCAAAGATTCTTTCCTGTAGGCTCTCTCTTCATGTTATTGATTGTTTGCTGTGAAGAAGCTTTTTTGTTTGATACCATCCCACTTATTGGTTCTTGATTTTACTTCTTGAACTTTAGGAGTCTTGTTGAGGAAGTTGGTTCCTAGGCTGATGTGATGGAAAGTTGGGCCTTCGTTTTCTTCTAGTAGGTGCAGGGTCTCTGGTCTAATGCCTAACTCCTTGATCCACTTTGAGTTGATATTTGTGCAGAGATAGGGGTTCATTTCATTCTTCTACATATGGATTTCCAGTTTTCCCAGCACCATTTGTTGAAGAGGCTATCTCTCCTTCAATGTATGTTTATGGCACCTTTGTATTTACATGGGTATGTCTCTATGTCTTCTATTCTGTACCATTGGTCTTTATGTCTGTTTTGGTGCCATGCTGTTTTTGTTACTATAGCTCTGTAGAATAATTTAAGGTTTGGTATTGTGATGCATCCTGCTTTACTTTTCTTGCTGAAGATTGCTTTGGCTATTCAAAGCCTCTTATTTTTCCATACAAATTTTCATGATTGCTTTTTCTATTTCTATGAAGAATATCATTGGAATTTTAATAGGAATTACATTAAATCTGTGTATTACCTGTCTTTCTGTACCTCTTCTGCACCCACTTAAAAATTGTTCTTCCCCTAGGCACCAACTTAAACATCTCATTATCAGGTGTCTTCACCCATTTTGTCACTATAACAAAACAACCAAGGCTGGGTAGTGTATAAAGGAAAGAGGTTTATTTGGTTGATGATTCTAGTGACTGGAAAGGTCAAAGACCATGACAGCATGGCACTGGCATCTGGCCAGGGCCCCTTGGCTGCATGGAGTGAAAGAAGAAGCAAGAAAGTGGGTAGGGGTCAGGCTCACTTTTTTATAGCAACCTACTCTCATGAGAACAAATCCACTCCTTGAAACCAGAATTTATCCCTTCACAATGATGGTCATGACCCTGTTACCTCCTACTAGGCCCCACTTCTTAAAGGTCCCATTGCCTTTGAATATGAGCTTCTGGGGGCCCAACCGATCCTGACCATGGCATCAGGAATCCTTCCCAACTCCTTGATCTGGTGAATTCTCCCCTGACATGCCCACACCACACCCTCTGTTTTCTTCCCTCTTTCTTTTCACCATGCCCCTGTTTGGTGTCGGTTTCCCCTGACCAGTGCTGTTCAGCCAGGCTGTGTTGCTGGTCTCTCCTCAGCTTCCGTATCCCTGCACCCCGCCAAGGCCCTCAGGAAGTATTGACCTGTCTCTTTTGCTTGAGTTTTAATGTGAATGCTAGGGTGTTTTGTAAAGTGTTTGCCAAGTGAAGCTGGAAATTGCCCTTCTCATTGATCTGCTGATGCATCTCATCATCAGGAGAAAAGAACAGTAGTTGTCCTAACTGCGCCATTTCAGAAGTGGAAGCAGGTTTCCAAAGGCAGGTGGTGAAATAAGGACAGGAAAGTTGAAATAATCACATGGAGGTACAGTTAGTTTGACGTCTGTGTCTTTTTATGAGCTTCATTTCACTTGGTACTGTTTTATAAACTAAAGACTTCATATACCTAATCCAGCAAAATAGGGTTCCTCACCATGTAGGCCTGAACCCTCAAAGTGCTTTCCCTGAATTGGGGGTCAAAGGGGCATCAGGGATCCTGAAAATAGAAAGTATCTTCACAAACCCCCAAACCTAAAGATGTTTTTTTGCGCCCCGCCCCAGGTTGCCGTCTGAAGCTACAGATACATCACGTGGAGTTGATGGCTGGGGCACCAGTCATTTTGCATTTTGTATGGTAATATTCACGAAATGAAGGACAGGCTTCCGGGCTCCTCTGGGGTAGGCTGAGCGTGCCAGGTTTCTTCCCTTTTGGAAAAGCCCGTCTCCAGCTTATCAGCTTCCTCTTTCCAGACCTGTCTCCTTTTCTTCAGGAAATGTGTGTTTCTCCCGGGATACAAATGGGATTTAAAATGCTGAGAGGAAGTCGATTTAATTTACGGAATATACTCTTGGCAACTGAGAGGCTGTCTTGAGATTTCAAAAGAATAATAATGGGGCTTGCCGGTACACCAGTCTAGATTACCAAACTGCAACAAGGTCATTGTTCCTGGAACCTTTTTGTTCTCTTCTGAAAAAAACACTGCCTAATGATGGCCGTGATGACATGAAACAAAGGGGCCCATTCCTTTCCAGGTTTCTCTTCTACTGATGATGACCCAGGGACGGACTCAGATTTTCTCTGTGATTCAAAAGAAAATTAAGTATTATTAAGGGAAAACAGCTTTAATCTTAGACTCTAAAACTGCATTAAATGTGAGCAGAGCACAAAAAGTGTCCTTATGAGTATTACCTGCTGCCATTTGAAAACTAATATTATGTATGCCATTGGCTCCCGACAAGAGCACATGCCCTTTAAGCTGTATTTATGTCAGTGGTAATAGGTCACACTCTCACCCCATCAATCACTCATGCAATTCAGATACTCCATCTGGGGATTTAAGGATGACCTTTGTGTCCGTAGTACTTTGGGTCAATAGGTGTGGAACAGTGGGTCTCGTTACTGTGGTACAACTATTTTGATAGTTCAGATGTGGATGAGTAAGTTGCCAAACTATTTATTCTCTCTGCCAAGTGAAAAATATTTCTAATTAATAGGATCACAGAAATCAAGCACCAAGTGCCCAGTTTGATAAGACATCTTCCAACTAAGACTGTTAAGTTCTGCAAAATACTAGGTTCCAGGGAGCTTTCACTTCTAAGTCTGCTTGTTTTAAACATGCATTCTCTATTTTTGTGTGTATATCTTTCCTTTTACCAGGGAGATGTTATAGAATAAAAAGACATACTTTCCAGGGTCAGATAGTCTTGAGTTTGAGTCTGTTACTGGCGGATTTTTGTACCTTTTCATGTGTCTCAACATGAATGTTAGGTTGTAGGCGTGTAAGACATACTTGGTAAGTTTTCTTTTCAGGTAAGACATGCTAAAGAGTTGCTGCATTACATTTTCATTTAAATAATGTGTCAAAATAAAAAGGCCCAAAAGATCGTAACATTTTTCATCATTAAGTAATTAAGGTTAAAAGCCAATATTTCACTTGATTTGCACCTCATTATGTATTAATTCATACTTTCTTAATTAAATGTCAGTTATGCTGCCAAAACAGAAGCCATTAACAATCTAGAGGTTGAATAGTAAGAAATAAACTTAAGGTTTTGAGAAGCCATTGGTTCAAATGTTATATAATGTGATCGTAAATATCAGTTTTGAATTTAGTAATCTAACTTGGTTCTGTTTATTTTCTTAGAAAGTATAGGGAAGTTGGAAAGCCTTGGGTTGGGGTATCAGACAGACTTGGATTTAAATCAGTTACTCCGAGAGGGCAAGTTTCTTAACCTCTCTCAGATTCAGCCCCACTGCTTTTAGCCTATGACAAGGATGCTTACCGCAAGGTGTGTCTGTGAAAGCACATAGACTCAGACCTGGCCACCCACCAGCTTTATTGATCCCTCCATGTTCCCACGTGTCTCTTCTCCCTCTTCTCCTGCCTCCTGCTGCAGCTCTGCCACTCAGTAGGAAGTCATTTTACATGCTTCAGTTTTCTCATCTAAGAAAGAAAGGCTTGGGGTTGGGGTTGTGTCTCAGTGGTCGAGTGCATAGGGCACTGGGTTTGAGCCTCAGCACCACATAAAAATAAAATAAAGGTATCGTGTCCACCTAAAACTAAAAATAAATATTTACAAAAGAAGAAAGAAAGGCTGGATCACAAATTCATTCTGAAAAGTTTGATAATTCTAGGCTTAAGGTAAATATTTAAAGCAAGGAGTAGTGATGTATACATGTAATCCCAGCTACTTGGGAGGCTGAGTCAGGAGGATCAGAAATTTGAGGCCAGCCTGGTCAACTTAGCAGGACCCTGTCTAAAAAAATAAAAACAAAGGGCTGGGGATGAAGCTCAGTTGGTAGAATACTTCCTTCCTAGCATGTGTGAGGCCCTAGGTTTAATACTGCAAAAACAAAAACAAAAAACGTAAATATTTAAACAAATTATTCCTATGGGTGATATGTAAATGAAAATAGGTACCAACCATGAACTATATGTATTCTTTATGCTAAAGATTCTTCAGAGAACAAGTTAAATTCTTCCGAGAACAAATTTATTGGGAAATACAGAAAGCATTAACAATTTCTTGCATTCACCTTAAAAGAGCAATGGAATTCCATATCCTGCAGTTTTGAAATGAGTAATTGAAAGGGTGTAAATATTTATTGGAATGAGAGTGGAGCAGAAAGAAGCTCTGCTTTGTCTACTGGTGGGTGGTAACACATCTATGGATCATTGTTTGCACTAGGCATTTAATAATCCCATCTGTTGAAAATGTATATTTGGAGGTACTTTAAAATTGCTATAAGCTACCTAGAAATTGGCAGGGAAGTAATCCTGTAGAGAGTCCAAACTCTGAAGCAGACCAAGAAATCCAATATAAATCAATATCTAATTATAAAATCCTATCTTTGGTCACAGCTCCTTAAATATATTGATTTAGGCATGTTATAGGCTTGTAATACCAGAATCTAGGACTGTCAAATCCTTTGCTAACCTTATGGCCAAATCTTGGGGATACTTTCACTTGATCTAAGAAGCCCAACCATAATGGCAGAACTTTACTCTTGCCCGCCATTGGCTATGACATTGTCTCCCAGGTTTTGTTGGATAGATTTACATTTCACTTCCTAAATGAACCACTGGGTCTTATAAAAACTTGGTACTTCTTTTTCTCAGGGCTGCCTGGCATCGCATTCAAATCAGTGCCCCGGTAGCAGGGTGCTACCTCTCAGTAGCAAGTGCATTTTTCTGACTGAATGTCTTTCTTTGCAAATCTCCATTCACTGGCTTCCCTTGTCCCCCTCTTCTGTTCCTCTGCCCACACTCCCTTTATGTCCACTCATCATGAGACATTTCACGTTTTATGCAGAGGGGTAGGTAGCACTCTGAGAATTGTAACTGTTCCGAAGGAAAAAAACAAGGGTTCCCGGAGGAACTGTCAAAGACATTTAATGGATAATTACCTCTCTAGTTATCTTTTGATGGAATTCTTTATGTAACTCTGTCTTTATGTAAAATGAAAGTAAGAGTTGAAGAGAGCACCCCCATCAAAATGAGCATTTTCAACCAAAGAAGTCGGGGTTTTATATTCCCAGAGTCATGGCATTTCTCTGTGGGTTTAGGAATCCCTTTTCTCTCATTCCCCAGCTGTCTCTGCTCCTTGTCTCTCAGCACAGCCACTTACATATACCTGCCAAAGTGAATTATCACATAAGTGGTGTTAGGGCCTGAATTCTGTCCTCTAAAATTCACACAGTGAAACCCAAACCGCCAGCACCTCAAGTGTATTTGGAGTTAGGGCCTTTAAAGGGAGATTAAGTTGAAACAAGCCTGTTAGATTGGGCCTTAATCCATATGACTGATGTCCCTGTAAGAAGAGGAAGGTAGCCACACTGAGAAACACCAGGGTGTGTGCACGGAGAGAGAGTCATGTTCTCACAGTGACGACACCGCTATCAGCATGCCAAGGGGAGGGTGCCAGGGACCCCAAACCTGGTGCCACCTTGATCTTGAAATTCCAGACTTCAGACTGAGAGAGAACAAACTTCTGTTGTTTAAGCCGCCAGTCTGTGGTGGTTTGTCATGTCAACTCAAGCCGGCTTACTGCAGCTATGCACAGCAGTACCAGTTGTGCATTCTAGACCCCCAGGGTTCAAACAGGAGACTCCAAGACAGCCATCTAGAAAACGGTCAAACAACTCTCAAGTGGAAAGTAAACTCAGGAGAGAACTGACCGAGAACATAACGTGCTTGAAACCTTCTTTTTCTACCAAAGGAAGAAATGTCATAACAGGCTTAGGCATGCCAAAATGTCACAAGCCCACAGCATCCAAAGACAGCCGTCACCACATTGATGCTGAATACTCAGAATGTCCGGTGGGTGGAGTTATGCTGAGGGTAATCCACCTAGGTTCGGGGGAGTAGAGATGAAACCTAGCTGGTCTCAATTGCCAAGGACACAGACAGAGGCACATGGGGAGGGGCTGTGAACAGTACGGAGCAGTCACTGTTCATGGATGGTGGTCACAGCTTCACACAGTTAGCTTCAAAAAAGTCATTGCAAGTACTTTGTGCAGTCACTGAGTCCTCCCTTGTATTTGGTGTCTTCCACCTCAGTTCTGAAAGTTTGACCTTTAGAAAGCCAAAAATGACTTCTGCTTAATTCATTACATTAAAGAAGAAAAAAGAACACAGTTTACATACCCCGCTGTGCAGGCATCTTCTAGATAAGTTCTTAAAAACCATCATTTCTTTTTTTAAAAAAATTTCTGTTGATTTATTCCTATTTATGTCTATTGATTGGATAGGAATAATGGATATCAATATGTAATTTTTGTATTACACAGTCCAATTGGAATTCCCAGTAAATTCTCAGTAATAAAAAAATATGATGTATGATTTTCAAAGATAAAAAAATTGTACCTGAATTTTTTATTATGGTTTGGTACTCAGCAATCTATTGCAGTTTCGTTTCTTTTCTGTATGAATTACCAGTTGTTTCCATTCCCCATTATTATAGCTGCCTGTGTGCTAGACTGTGCTTCCGTAGACACGTGAGCATATTTCTGAGCTCTCTCTTCACTGGCCTGTATCCCTGTTCCTCGTCGTGGGAACTTAATTATTTGATGTTTAATTAATTAAAACATCCAGTGCTCTGATAAGGAGGGTGCACTCTGGGTGCCTGCTCCCACTCTCCATGCTGTTTTCCTCCAAGTTGTCTTTTTTCTTCTGTTAAATTTAAAAATAAGCTTATTAGGCTTTAAAACAAATCCATTTTTGACTGAGTTCTGATTTAGAGAAAGTCAACATCTGTTTAATTCTGCATCTTTTCCTTCCCTCCATTGAGTACCTCAATATTAGTTTTAGGCTTTCTTTTGTAGAAAAATGAAAGTTTAAGACACATCAGTATACACAGTATTCAAATCCTCAAACATTTATGAAAGGATTTCCATTGCAGGAATCATGCTGAGGACTGACGGATTTTTAAAATGAGCAAGTGAGTCCTCTGTTTGAAAAAAAATCATAGTCTGTGAGAGGGAATGTGGAATGATTTATAAAATTTTAATATACCAGACTGTGATAAATACTTTGTCAAGGTTATACTTAGCCTGTTACCGGGGAAGGCAGATTAACTTTGACCTGAGAGACCATTTTTCAGAAAAAAAGATGCATAATACTAGTATTACTATGCTTATAGTAATACTTATTGGCCTGTGTGTTTTCATGTTTTGATAGCTAAATAAAAGTGGAATTTTTTGTTTATGTTTTCATGTAGTTGATATAAAATTACAAGTTGAGGCGGGCACAGTGATGTATGCCTGTAATCCCAGCAGCTCGGGAGGCCGAGACAGAAAGATTGTGAGTTCAAAGGCAGCCTCAATGCCTTAACAAAGCCCTAAGAAACTTAGTAAGATCCCGTCTCAAAACATAAAAAGGGCTGGGGATGTGACTTAGTGGCTGATCACCCCTGGGTTTAATCTCAAGTAGCAAAAAAAGGAAGAAAAATATAAGGTGAATATCCCAAAATTCAAGATGCTCCAAAATTTGAAATTTTTGAGCAAAAATTACAAAATTACCTTCAGGCTATGTATCTAAGGTGTATACAAAACAAATAACTTCAGGTTTAGACATGGGTTTCATTCCTAAGATACCTCATTATGTGCATGCAGATATTATAAAAATCTGAAAAAATCTGAAGCACTTCTGGTCCCAAGCATTTTGAATAAGGGATACTCAACCTGTATAAAGGAGATTTTTGCATTCGTTTTTTGTACCAGTCTTCAAGGTAGACATTAAGTAAAATTTAAAACTCAGCTCTTGAATAACAGTAGGCACAATTCAAATGTGGCTTGGGGACTCTTGACTACTCTATTAGACAATGCAGTTTGGGACAATCATTTATTGTATAGTTAATCTTGATATCTAAATGAGAGAAAATATTTAAGGCAATAGTTAATAACTAAAAGTGTTTCTGAATCTGGGTTTCGTGAATAAAATATTTTCTGCCTGGTAATCTATATTCTAATTGATTATATCTAAAACATTCTGATATTTTCAGATGAAAGAGTTATTCCATTTGTGAAAGGATTAAAAGGAAACAATGAAAAATGGGGAAAGCCTAATTTCAGTAGAGCCTTGTCTAGAGAACAATTTTGCCATCATGAGTGCCCAGAAGTCTCAGTGATTTTATGGACTTTCTGTTTCTTTCGGTGGAACAGAAATTCAAAATTGAGCTATATAAACTGGGCAGCCTATTCTTGGATTTTTATTTTTCCTTCTGTTACCTCTGAGGATCACTGTTAGCAGTTGAAAGGAATAATGTTTTTGTTGTTGTTAACTCCCAATTCTGAAAACCCTACAAGTTGCATTCAAAATAGCATTTGATAATTCCTTTATATGTGCATTAAGCGTGTGCACGTGTGGGAGACAGTATGCTTGCCTGCTAGGTACCCTGTATCTTGTGCCTGATGCAGCATTTGTCTCCTTTCATGAAGACATTCCTGTTAATGGTAAGAAAATCAGTGGAATGTTAGAAGTACTAACCAGTGGGGAGTATATGAACCACAGCTGATCTGGGAAGAAGAAATGAGAAATAAGGAATTGTAGAATATCTTTCAAACTGTCAGCTAGGACAGTGAGTACTTCTGAATACTTGCAGGAAATCGAACCTTTACTTCATCCCCATTCTGCAGTGATTTGAGAATTGATTTCTCATTTTCTGAAACTTGAAAGGTGAACCTGAAGATCTTGAAGTACTTGGAAATGGTAGAAAAGATTTACAAGGAGCCGTCAGATAAAGGATAAAGTCATGATGATGTAATTTTCTATTTTTTTTAAAAAACTCTATTTTTTTCTCTCTTCTGGGGAAGAACAGGAAACAAAAATACTTATTAGAATGTGGACATCATCTTCACAGGTTATTAGAAATAGGGCGGTATTCATTGAATTATTTGGAAAGAAGCAGAAAAAGGTCGGGTAGCTGGTGGAGACAAGTTAAGTTCATAGGAGTCCAGTGGTTTTGAGAGGAGGCCTGTAATACTGGAGTTTCCTTAAGTACTGAGGTTCCTCCCTGGCCATATTCTCAACAGTGCCTACATAGACCATTATTGTTTAATGAATAAAATCATCCCCATTCTGCAGTGAGACAGTTGAGGCCTGGGGAGGTTAAATAAAAGAGATAAATCTAATAAATGAAGTTTGGAGTCAGATTGACCTGGGATTTGGACTCTAGTTTTGCTAGTTATTGATTGGATACCCTTTGACAAATCACTTAATCTACTTAGGGGCCCCAGTTGCTGCTCAGTAAACTGGAAACATAATAGCATTTACCATCATAAATACAGCAGGCAAAGGTTTGGCAGTAATTTAGAGTTGATTTATTTGAAGTACCTGGTGCAGATGAGGTAGATTGAGTAAATAATAACTATTGTCACTTGCTGCATCTATGCTGAGTACTACAGAGATGCTATAGGAACACAAAAGCAATGAAGGAGTTGTTTTTTTCTTACTCTTCAATAGCAAAATATTTTGGACTTCTGGTGACCATTTTGCCTGAACATTTGGGGTTAGATAGACCAAAATGTTGGTCTTTTTGGTCTTTGCACCAGGCATTTTCCTAGTCTCGGTAGCAGTCCATTTAATTACATATGCAGGAAAAACCCTACTTGGTAAATTGAGTTAATAGGCGCCAGTTAGCATTTTCATATAGGTCATTTGATTTTTGGTAATAGATGACTCTCCTTAATCGGGAAGTAACTACTACATTTTCCCATTCTGCTGTTGATGACAGTGGGTTGCTTCCAGGTGGAACCTGTTCCCACTGTGAATGAATGTACTTGGACCTGTGTCTTGGGTGGCACATGTCCTCTAGGGTATACACAGAGGAGTGGAGCAGTTGAAATGGCCTGCTGCTCCAGGCCATTCCCTGCACTAAAGGTCATACTTTTAATTTTTGTCAACCTTGTAGGGTTATCCGGATTCCCTATTATTATTATTATAATGTTTTATAACATCAATTATATGTGTTTCCTCATATGATTACATATGCTTCCAAAGTATAATTTTCAATAGCTGTACTTCAGTTCTGGTATGGCTATATCATCATTTATATCATTAGTCCTTTGTTTTTCTTAAGTAATTATGAATCGTCCCAGCCTTTGCTCAATGATCAAAGCTTTTCCCGTGTTGTATTATTTTACAGGACAGATTACTAGAAGTGCATTATTTGTTCCAAGTGTACAAGCAAAAAGAAACTGTTCTGTGTGGGAGCAAGTGCCTGGAGAATGAAGAGGGCTGAAGGGTGGTGGCAGGGAGGAAGTTCCCCTCCTTGCCTTCTGCTGATTTGCAGACGCTGAGATGATAGCAACAGTGTGAGCAAAGGCTGAAGGGGAGAGGACTGACTGGGGTTCGGAGCCAGGCTGAGCCAGGCCCAGAGCTCAGCTGGGACTTCTGCTTCCTTCCTAGTTTCACTAACAAACTTATGATGATGATGATGATGTATGTCACTGAAATCTATCCTCCTCCTTAATGAGCACTTTTCAGGATAGCAGCACATATCCTGGAGGTCTTGCTGTAGGAGGAAAGGTATTTACGTGAAGGAAGGCTTTAGGTTTGGTTTGGTTTTCTTTCTTTCTTTTTTTTTTTTTAAAGAGAGAGAGAGAATTTTTTAATATTTATTTTTCAGTTTTCGGCGGACACAACATCTTTATTTTATTTTTATGTGGTGCTAAGGATCGAATCCAGCGCCCCGCGCATGCCAGTCAAGTGCGTTACTGCTTGAGCCACCTCCCCAGCCCTTGGTTTGGTTTTCAACAGACATTTATTGAGCTCTTATTTTGTAAGTGCTCAACATGATTATCACATCAGATCTTCAGCGAGCTGTCACACGTGGCTTATGAATGCCAGAACCAAGGCTTATAGCTAGTAAGTAGCAGCTCCAAGATTTGAATCCAGACAGTCAGTCTCAGCGTACCATTCTGCATTCTCAAAACAACACAGAAATCACTTATCATTCATTCTGAAGAATGAATGCTGCCAGAATTCAGAGACAGGAGAGAGGAGCATGGTGGACAAGGAGGGTCTCAGCAGGCAGCATCCTCCCTGTTGATAGGACCGTGACTTGGACTGTTTAAGCATCACATCAGCTTTCTCTGGCAGTTTCATTTCCCACTGTCCTTATCTTGCAAAGTGAGTTAATAAAATACTAAGTGAATTCACCACATTGTGTGCCTGGTGTGTAGTTAGTTCATCCTTCAGATTCACTATGGGTTTAATGAAAAAGAATTCTCTTGGGCCAGCCATGCCTAGAAAGGAGTCAGCTAGAGTCCCCTGGAGAACAGCTTTCCCTGTGGTTGCGTGAGGTAGGAGCCAACAGCATCACAGCTCCAGTGCAGAATTAACTGAGTGGAACGTTCTGTGCTTAGTGCAAGGGAAGGTTTTCTAACATTGTTCTGGACTTCTGGGAAACTGCAAATAGCCAAGAGTCATATACTGAATCAGACAGTTAAACTCTTTCCTTCTGAACAACAGGGTCAAGAGGTTAGAAATAATAGCACTCATGTTACATGGTACACCTGTGTGTACATGGTAGAAAACAAAACCAATGTGGGAGCCCCCAGAGTAAACTGCACATAAATTTGTGGAATATGGTCCTCAACCTTAAAATGTACATTTTTTTATTAAATAACTCAGTATGTATGGAGTCATTTCAAACCTAAATCAAATTTGTAAACTTTAATATATGTTCCCAACAAAACAGGACTTAATTTTCAATCATTTGCTTATAAAACCTTACAGAATTACCACTTTGTGCCAGGTTCTGTACTTAGCACCAGTGGGTCAAGGATAAAAGACGTTGCCCTGAACTCTTTAACTTGTTCACACTTCTTAAGACACAGCACAGGGCTGGGGTTGTGGTTCAGTGGTAGAGCGCTCGCCTAGCATGAGTGAGGCCCTGGGTTCAATTCTCAGCACCACATATAAATAAATAAAAATAAGCGTATTGTGTCCACCTACAACTAAAAAATAAATATTTTTTAAAAAAGACATAGCATAGCCTGTGACCAGGTACTTGTGTTCATGGTCATATTTATGAGCATCACCCGCAGCATTTCCTTGTCCTTGGTGTATATAGCAGGTCCACTTCTCTAGCAGCAAGGGTCCAGAACCTGGAAGAACTTTGTTCTGAAATTAGACTTGTCCAGAGAACAATCCATATACCAGCCACTCCTCCTTGCTGTATTTTTCCCTTCCCTTCCCCAAATCCAAAGTTTTTCCTATGAAAATGACCACAGTTGCGCCTAAATTTACAGTGCACTTTAACTGAACTTTTAATTTTGAGGTTATTGTAGGTTCAGATACTGTTTTAAGAAATAACACAAGTAAATCACATGAATCCTTTACCTAGTTTCCCCCAATGGTATCTTTCAAAACTTTATTACATATGCCATGTTAATATTCGCACAATCTACCACTTATTCAGACTTCCCCAGTTTTACTTGCATAGATGCTCCTTGACTTATGATGGGGTTATACCTCCATAGCCCCATTGTAAGTTCAACTGTCCAGTCCACTACAGTGAATGGGTCGTTTACTCTAGTGGTGGTGTGCTCAGCTGGGAGCTGCAGCTTTCTGCCTCTGCCCAGCATCACAAGAGAGTATAGAACTGCATATTGCTAGCCTGGATAAAGTTGAAAAATCCTAAATTGAGCCATCGTTAGTGGCTCAATTTAGTGTGTGTGGGCACTTGTGTGTATTTAGTTCTGCGTCGTTTTATCACATAAGTAGGTTCTATGCACCACCACTCTGGAGATACAGAACTGTTTCAACAGCATAAGATCCCTGGAGTTGCCCTTTTATAACCACACCCACCTCCCTCCTGCAAACACTCCCTCCAGGGCCTAGCTACTGGCAACTGTTCATCTATTTTGCGTTTCTATAGTTTCATCATTTCATTGATGCTATATAAAAGCAACCATACTATAGGTAACCTTTAGGGATTGGCTTTTTTCACTCACCATAGTTCCCTAGAGATTCCTCAAAGCTGTTGCATATCAATAACTGCTCCCTTTTGTCTCTGAGTTTTATTCCATGGTATGGATGTTTATTCACCTGTTGGGATGTCTAGGCTGTTTCCAGATTTTTGCGGTTATGAACAAAGTTGCTGTGAACCTTCATGTAAAGGTGTCGTGTGTACATGTTTTCTTTTCTCTGGGATAAATGCCACGAGTACAGTTGCTGGGTTGAATGGTATTTGCATATTTTAGTTTTATGAAAAACCACCAAACCACTTTCTAGAGAGGCTGAACCACTTTACAGCCCCACCAGCACTGTAGGAATTACCTAGTTTCTCCACATCCTAGCCAGCATTTGGTGTTATAACTCTTCCTATTTTAGCCATTCTAATAGGTATGTAATGACTTCTCCTTTGGTTTTGAATTTGCATTTCCCTGTGGATAATGACATTGAAATATTTTTGTATGTTTATATGCCATCCATATATCCTTTTCAGTGAAATTTCTGTTCATGGCTTTTATTCACTTTTAAATTGAATTGTTATTATTGGTTTTTTTTTAACTATTGAGTTTAGAGAATTCTTACTGTATTCTAGATCCTTATGCTTTTTGGATATATAGGTTTACAATTATTTTCTCCCCATCTTGTCTTTTAATCTTCTTAACAGGGCCTTTGGCAAAGCAACCGTTTTTAATGTGTTAGGGAAATACATTTTTGTACTTCTTAACGTAGCCTCAAGTCTGTAGGGAAGGCCAATGTTGGCCACCAGCTTCCAGAACCCTTGATGGCTGTCTGTGGAATCTTCTTTGATAATCATTGCACTTGAGAAATTAATGGCACCAAATTTTTGCAGTTGCCAAAAAAGGAGAGAAAGAAGGCAAGCTTAGTAGCCGGCTGAGTTTCAGTTAAGTCTTTGTACTTTCCTGTTTTTATCAAATTCTTGCCAAGTGCAAGTTTGGGGCTTCTTTGCCAGATAATGTGCCAGATAATTGCCAATGCTAAGTAAATAGCAGTGATTGTTGCCTTACAGTCATATGAAATATGCCATGTTAGAAATTACATGCAAGTGTTAAGAGTGATCATTTACAGTTGGCTGTAAACTAGGCAGTTAAAATTAGAGCTTCATATTTGCAACAGGCCAGGAAGCTTCTGATCTTTAACATAAACACTTTTTAATATCGCTATCAGGCATCAGATGTGTATCTGATCAGCATGCATTCACTTCAATCTAGTTGAATAAATTTTTAAAATCTGATTTATTTCCTTTGTTCTCTCTGTTCTTATATTCTTAGGGGAAAAAATATTATTCTTTTATAAATCTCTTCCCCTAAGGGAACACTTCCCTGTACTATTTAATTAAAATGGAATATTAAAGAATCACATTTTCCTTTACTTTTTATAAGAGGCTTGGTTTGCATTTTCACAATCAGCCTTTTCTTAGTTTCTTTTCTTCTCTCTGCTGTGATTATACAGTAGACCAAGACCTGGGGAGATCATTCCCTTTCTTTGTCCTACTACTGTGCCCAGGACATGATTGTCCTGGTAGCTAGAGCAACTTATTGGGGGTGTCTCTCTATCTAAATGAGATGTTCCTTCAGAATGTCTTACTCATTCTTTCATTCCCAGAATCAGGAACAGAGCCTATCACATTAAAGGTGCTTAATAAATAACCGAATTCAGAAACTTCAATAACTACTCAATATCTGAAAATTGACAACACTCATCATTCAGCAAGTTTTTATCATTATATATTATTCATTCCATCTGTGTAAGGGCAAAAGCTATCTTTTTCTTACATCTTAGTCACTTAATAAAACTTCAGTGTCTAGAAAATGAGTAGATATTTAATAAATGTTTAATTCAAACTTATTCATCCATTTGTTCATTCAGCAAGTAAGTCTTGTATACTGTGTTGAGGACTGTCAGGAATATACACACTAACCTGGAAGGCATAGTCCTTTCCTTCCGGTAACCTGTATTTTGTGGGAGGGGGCACATAGAAATTATCACCTGAAATATTTAAGTAACATAGCTTTTGTATTAAAATGAGTAGTACATACTACAATTAGTTTAACAGCTCACAGGAGGTCATCTGGCATGGAGACCAGTGAAGGTTGTAGTTAGTGGCTGAGGAAACTCCAGACCCCTGCTGAAATTCTCTGTCTCTCTATTCATGCTGTCCAGAGTTCTTGCCTTCTCTTGAAATGCTGCCTCTTGTCCTGTCTTTGCCCATACCCAGCACTAGATGTTGTATTGGTCAGGATTCTTCGGGTTACTGGAGTCAAAACTCCATCTCTAAACGAGCCTAAACAAACAAACAAACAAAAAAGAAATATACTGTTTCATGGCACTGAAAGGAGGATCTAGGCAGGCCTGGCATGATGGATCCACAATCAAGATGGTAGCCAGCACCTGTATGCAAACAGTTTTTGTCTCCTCTGGACCAATAGAATGTGATGAAAGTGACATTGCCAGTTATAGGTTAGGCTGAGAGAGATCTGACAGCTTTGGGTTTTGCTCTCTCGGAAGCCAGCCTCCATGTAAAGGAGTCCAACTACCCTGATGGAGAGAGGGGACCCCTGGAATCTAAGAGACTATATAATATAAAAACATTTAATTTTTAAACATATAAAAATAGGGATAGAGGCCTGGCTAGTCCAGGCATTACAACTACTCCATTCGTATAGGAACTGACATGTGAATGAAGCCAGCTTGCACGCTCCAACCCCAGCAGTACCACGTGGAGCAGAGAAAAGCCACCTCCTTTGGAGGGCTGCCAACTGCAGAATCCTGAGCAAATGAATGGTAGTGATTGTTGTATGCTAATACCTTATAGGGTTGTTTGTTGTGTAGCAATAAGTAACGGAAAAGGCTAGCTCTGGTGCTCTAACAATTCATTAAGGAATCTTGCTTCATTTCATGACTGTGCTTTCACAGGGAGGCTATCTGTATGGTAGCAAGGATGTCAAACATGACAGCAGGCTTACATTGTCCCAGATTAGCAATGCCCACTGCAAGGGTATAGCTCTTTACCAGCACCTCCACCAAAACTCGGGTGACTCTGATTGGCTCTGACTAGGTTGTATGCTCCTCCCTGCACAAATCACAATAACTGATCCGCCAAGGCTAGATCTTGCCCTCTCCTTGGAGCCTGAGATAGGCGGTGGTCTGCCTCACCTAAACAACTTGGGTTAACAAGAGTAGAGCTACAGGACCTCAAAGAAAATCTAGGTGCTGTTTCCAGAGTAAGGGGCTGGATGCTGGGTAGACAAAACCACAAAAGTCATGTGTACTCCACTACTTGTATGAAGCCTTATCCCAATATTCCAAACTTTAGGCCTGCTCCAGTTCTTTGGGGCTTAGCAGATGTTGCCTCGTGCTCCTTATACTTGGGGGGAAAATTCTTATTTCATGCCCTGGGTGTGAACCTTTGTATTCCTTATTGTTCCAACTGTATTTGTTACTTTAACAGTGTAATATTTTTCACTACTTTCTACAGAGAGAGACTTCTGAAAGTATCATTAGAGACAGAGAATTGTTAGACAGGCTTTCTGTTCACCCCCATCCCCCAACCTCTGGATTTTCAAAACCTAGGCATTGGCATTACCTCCATACAAAAGGTCTATTTTCCCCTTGGGTCCTACATCCCCCAAAAAAGAGCCAGATGGTGATGAGCACTGCTTGTTTTCTTTCTTTTCTAGGGAGCTTGCTCTTGTGCTATTTAATTTGTGTATTTTTTTTAAAGATAGAGTGAGAGAGAGAATTTTTAAAAAATATTTATTTTTCAGTTTTCGGCGGACACAACATCTTTGTTTGTATGTGGTGCTGAGGATCGAACCTGGACCACACACATACCAGGCGAGCGTGCTACCGCTTGAGCCACATCCCCAGCCTAATTTGTGTATTTTTTTAAAAAAATTATTCTGTAAGAGTGCCCAGCAGAGCAGCTTTTGGGCAACCAGCTTATGAAATAAATCTAAATGATCTAAAAAAGAACATCTTCTGTTAATTGCAATTTAAGTGAGCCTGATAACGTTTTAATTAATCCTTCTCATTGAGGGTCAGCATTCCAAGATTGGGGGATGGAGTTCTCCTAAGGAACCCAGATAGTAATAGAAAGGGAAAGTAGATGCCTGTTTGCGTCAACTGAAAACCCAACTGTTGTAGGAGACTTCACTTAGGTCTGGCCCTTCTAAATTTATTCACACACACACACACACACACACACACACACACATACATATCCCTATGTAATATACTTCATGTAGCTGAGGAAAGAAAACTAGAGTATCAGGAAAATGAGAGGGAAATTCAGAGATGGATTCTCACAGATTTTCAAGACTGGATCTTTGAAAGATCAATTTGAGGGGCTAGAGTTGTGGCTCAGCAGTAGAGTGCTCGCTTAGCATATTCGAGGCTCCGGGTTTGATCCTCAGCACCACATAAAAAATAAATAATTAAAATGAAGGTATTGTGTCCAACTACAATGGAAAAATATTTTTTTAAAAAAGATCAATTTGACATAATGACTTAGTTAACAGTAATAGACTATCTTGCATTTATAGCAAGTTTTATAATTATAAAAGTGCTATTATGTTTAACTATTTAGTGATATGAATTCCAGGATTAAGGATTCCATCACACTTGTTGCCTTTAAATTTTTTAATTATTCTCAAAGATTGTATGTATATTTGTGTGTGTATGGATCAATCTGTACCCCATGTACCAACAATAATTTATTAGAGTATTATTTATAATCTTGTACCTTTCTCCTATGGAATCCTTCTTGATGTCTCCACCAGAGATAAATACTGTCCTTAAACTTGTGTTTAGCATATTCTTGCTTTTCTTAGTAGTTTTACTGTCTTTGTTTTCCTAAACAAATTGTTTGTTTATTTTTTTTTTTTTAATTTTACATCAAAAAATTTTTACTGTATGCAATTTTCTGTGGCTTGTTTTTTTGGTTTCTAAGTACTGTTTGTGAAATTCACCATATTGATTTTTCAGCTGGAGTTCAGCCTGTGGCTTATCTTTTTACTTTATTTCTTCTTTTCATGTACAGAAGTTTTAAAATTTTTAGTGTTGTCAACCCTTTATGGGTTATGCTTTCCATGATTTGCCTTTTATAACTTGAGACCATAATGAACTTCTCCCATTTTCTTCTGATAATTTTGTGGGTTTCTTCTCCTTTAGTTCTTTGACTTATCTGATATTGATTTTTTTGTGTATGCTGTGAGGTAGGGATCTTTTTTGTTTCCTCCTTAAATTAAAAGGAAATCATGCTTCTCCTTTGCTCAAAAATTTCTACATCTTCCCATCTTTCTCTAGTTAAGTCAAAATTCTTAAAGTGGCCAAAAGGCCCTGTGTAACCTGGCTCTCTGAAACATCTCTGCCTCATCTCCTATACCTCGTCCAGGGAATACTGGACACCTTGCTCTTCCCTGAACACTCCCCATTTTTTAGGGCACTTGACCTGCTGTTCTGATATTTCCAGATTACTACATTACTGATTCCCTCATGTCCCAAGTCTCTACTCAAATGTTGCCTTATTATGGGACTGTCTCTGACCACCTTAGCTAAAAAAAATCTTCCTCTGTCACTTACACCCACCCTCTGGGTCATCTCCTTTTTCTCTTTCAGAAGTACTTACCTGAAAAACTTCTGGGCCTGGTGTTAGCTAGGTGTGCATTGGGAAGGGGGGCATTTTTCAAGTGCTGATTGAACATCTCAACTGGCTTTAATTAGATTTCCTGATTCTTAAGTTGGTTTTAGTAAGTTTACCCTCTTATTTTATTTATGTTTTGAATAGTAATATGTGCCCACAATACAACCAACCATTCAAGTTTAAGAAGCATACATAATCAAAATAAATCTCCCTCCCATCTCTGCCTTCTAAGCTGCCTGCTTCCCCCACTCCTGGCTTCAGTTTCTTGTCTATTTATTTTTGTAGTTTCTTGGTTATTATATTAGAAATAAATTATGTGTATGATAAGGATATATAAATATATGCATTCTGTTTTTACATAAATGGTGGAATACCGTATATATTATTCTGCGGTTGCATTTTTCACTTAACTGTGTATGTTAGAAATAATTACATAGCTATACATAGAGGGCTGCTTCCTTTTATTACCTGCTGGATGGACTTACCTCGATTTAGTTATTTAGTCTCCTTCTGAAGGATATTTGGGTATTCTCAGTCTTTGCAATGGCTTTCTAATCAGTGTTTCTTACCCATCTTTAATCAGTGATTCACCTTAAATTTCTATTCTCATGTTGTCATTTCCCTGTTCAGAAACTCCAGCAGCTGCTCAACACCCACAGAATGAGACTGAACTTCTTACCCTTGGAAGTAGAGCCCACGTGGTCTCCATGAGTTTTTTGCACTGTCCATCTGCTCCTGAAGAAGCCCCCTAAGTCGACCTGAGGTTTTCCAAATATACTTCTGTATTTTCCTTCAGCCTGATCCTTTCAACTGTTCCAAGGGGAGGAGCAAATCCTTGCCTTGGGCTAGTCACAGTGCACTCGGGTTGGTTCTCTCTGGAAGAGTGCTTTAAACCTGTCAACCCAGTCTCCCTTTGGTGTGCCTTACAGAACCGCACCAGGTGCTTTGAATTTTGATTTAGGAAACTGAAATTTTAATTGCTCTCCAATCAGTCCCTTTCTCTTCCAGACTCCAAATTCTTTGTAGATGGGGCAGTTCATTGGGAATGGCGAATGCTAAAACATGTCCGGACTTTCAAGTAGCTTACAACATGGTGAGTCAGACATGCAAAAAATTAAAATACACAACACAGTAGGAGCTTAGTGTACACTCTGTGGAATCACAAAAGGAAAGAAATGGCTTTTTTTTTTTTTTGGTTGATTTTTGTTTCTTTCGTCTCCGGTCCTTAGCCCAGGGTCTGTTTCATGGTAGTTGCTCAGTAAGTCCCCGTTGAGTGAATAATAACCTAAAAGGAAGCATTGAAAGCCATCATTAACATCCTGCTCTCAAAGTCATCTTTTATCATAAACACAAATAAGTCAGCAGTGTCGATGTCGCTTATCTTTTGAGGAGAAAGAGGGCAGAGTGAGAGGGGGTGGAACTAGTGTCTTCCCGGGAGCGAGGCAAAGAACTTGCACCTGGACGGGGTCCGGGCGCTGGGCGGGGCGGCCAAGGGGAGGGGGCGGAGACTCGTCTCCCGGTCCCGCCTCCCCCCACCCCGCGGCGGCGGTGGCTGCGGAGCCGGGCGGCCGCGCGGGTGTCGGCAACAGCTGCAGCCGCCCGCACCGCCCCCTCGGCCGCGGCTCCCGGGGCGAGCCCGAGCACGGCTGGCAGCCAGCGGCGCTGTGCGGCGCACGGCCCCAGGAGACGGAAAGTTCGCAGTCTGGGCGCCGAGATGCCAGGCAGCGACACGGCGCTCACCGTGGACCGGACCTACTCCGACCCCGGCCGGCACCACCGCTGCAAGAGCCGGGTGAGAGCCGCGGCAGGGCGGCGGCGGGGGCGCCGAGCTCCGGGGAGGGCGCGCGGGGCCGGGGGGCGAGGCCGGGCGGGGCTTGGGCTCCGTGTTAACTCGCTCCGCCGCCGCCTCTCCCTCTGCTGGGGTCCTTGCTTCCCCGAATCACCGACCTGGAGGGGCCCCGAGCCCGCGTCCGCCGCCCAGGTGGGGAGCAGAGCCAGCCCGCGCCGCCGCTCGGCCCCGCGCTGTCCCGGGCGCCCGAGGCTCCCCGACGGCCCGCGCTCGTCGCCCTCCCCGCCAGGGCGCGCCCTCAGCCTGGAGGCGAGGGAATCCCGCCACCCGGCGCTGGAGGTCTCCAGGCCGGGCTCTGCCACCCTCGCTCCCAACCTCCCGGCTCCGCCGCGTGTCTCGCCCTCGGGAGGCGGCGGGCCCGCTTCTGCTCGAGTGAAAAGTCAGTCTTCGCACTGCCTCTCCGGAGTTTCCAGCCGTTCGGAGCAGGCGCCCTCGCCATTGTTTGCAGTGTAATTTGCCGTTGCTGATTTTGGCTGTGGGCGAAAATAGCTCTTCCAGGCATTCTGCGGGATGAGCCCTAGAGTGCTTCAATTTAAAGACGGAGGCCGCAGCCAGAGCGCTGGTCTCTCCGGGAAATACCTGTGTCCTCCCTGGCAGCTTAATCCTCGAGGCTGGATAAGAGGCTCCGAAATCTGTTCGCCTCGTGGCTGATTGAAGTGCCATTTAAAATGTGCCTCCTCCACCCTGGCATCTGTTCTGGAAAGAAATACCTGGAGTTGCGCTTGTCCGAGCGAACTGGGGATCTGGGTGTCAGCTTCCCTGTATAAAGTTCAAGGAGGTAGAACAGAATCAGTTTCAGGCCTGCCACCTTCAATATCCAAAGACAAACCAGATGGAGATAGTAACAACAGTGAAAGGAATGGTTGTGACCCTTCTGCAGGAAGGGTGTTCAGTCATAGTCCCAAGTTACCCCAGGAGTGAAGTAATTAGCCCCTAGAACATTTTCCTTTTTTCTTTTTGGCACTTGTTAATTTAACAAGATAATTTCAAGTTTTGGCAGTTTGAATATATTTGGTGGAATAATACCTCTTGTCTTCCCACTTCCCCCTATTCCCACCCCCCTTTCTTTAAAAGCTCATAACTTGTTATGAAAATAACCAGAAACACTGTTTGGAAGAGAACGACTTTTGGTTACCTACAGTTAGAAGTTTCTTTAAGGGTGACTGCTCAATAATACAGCTAACCGAAGATGTTTTTCTAATTTGTGATTGTGCAGTCTATAAAGTTAGTGTTGCAGTTGACAGAAGAAATTTCAGACTTAAAAAATGTAGAGGCTTGGTTTCTCTTGGCATAACTGTGCTGATATTTGTGTAAACAGTACGATTGTGTAAACAGTAATTTCAAGAGATGGATGGCCCAGCTCATTTAAGCAATTGGTAGAATTCATGAAACTTTGGAAAACTCACTTTTAAAACAGGTGAGAAAGTCTCTACTTCAAGTACTTAGATGGAAAGTGTAACTGAACTGCAGGAGGAGTTTATCTCTGCCGTTTCTGTCATAGTTCGACTTCCACATCTATGTTGTGTGAAAGTGCCACCACTGTATTGGACTGGGCATCTTTATTTTCTTTAAAAGTCTGCTCACATGCTATATGTGCTACATTGTTTTGTTAGCATGGAGATACCTGATTTGAAATAGGGTGTGTTTAAAAACCAACTTACACTTTGTATGTACCACTTTTCCTAAATTTGTCTATTGGGGAAACGAGATATCCAGTGAGAACTAGAAGAAAGGCAGAGAGGGTGACTAGAACTTTAGTAGAAAAGATCGCAGGTTCTATAGTAGCAGTGCTGGACTTCTTAAGAGTCCAGACTAAACTTCTTACCTTTCTGCTCTTAGGGGTTTTATTGTTGACATTGTGAGGAATCAGGAGAACTAGTGAAATCTTGCAAACTCTAAAGAACTTTTCTCCAGTGGGCCTGATGTAATTTTTTTTTAAGAACAATAACTTTATTTTATTTCTTTAACATGTTGCTGAGGATTGAACCTAGGGCCTCGTATGTACTAGGCAAGTGCTCTAACACTGAGCTATAGTCCCAGCCCCAAGGGTCTGATGTAATTTTGAACCTGTCGTTAAGGCTGCATTAAGTCTACTCTAATGAAGGGAAAGCAAAAGCAGTTTCCCCTGCATAGGAAGTATTCATTCCATGATTTTAGCTTCTGTTTTGTGGAATTCAATTAGGTGCAGCTATAAAGACATTTCATATTTACACCCAGAGAGTACGTGACGCAAAAGGGAGACATCAGTTGGTATTAGGGATTAATTTCTCAATGGCACCCTCTCCTTGGGAATAAACTAGTGTAAATTATGATTTAAGCCCTAATGGTCTCATTTGATAAATTGGCTTCCCTAAAATAACAATTGGGGATGCCTAGGAAGAGGTGATGAATTTTTTTAATAATATGCAGTTTCCTTCCAGATAGGAGCCACTCTTTTGAGAACATGTTCTTTGTTATCAAATGGTCATTTTTTAAAAAAAATTCAAAGTTGATACCCTGTTGAGATAACAGGAAAAATACACACATCTCTTTTGCTAGGCTTGTTTAAGCCTCTGTAACTGGAATAATAATGAGGCAGTGTGCTATTTTAATATTGCAAAAGTCTATTTTTATAGTCAGGTAGACTGACCTAGATCCCCCTCACCTTCAGCAAAAATGTAATAAAACCAATGAATTATGTGATTGTGTCTAAGCTAACAAGTCAGAATCATTCACATTTAAAAATTTTATCTTGTAAAACTCAGAAATAGTGCTTGTTAGCTTGACATACATAATACATCTCAACTTTAAAAGAAAGAGCATACATAATTAGAATCCTTTTTTTTTCTTGTCCTAGATTATTAAAGCTTATCATCTTTTTAAGAATATGGGCAGTCTTCTTTCTTTACAGTAACTGGTTTATTTTTCATGTTAAAAATCACGTGTGAATCAAATTTTTGTTAGTACCGTTTTCATTTAAATGTTTGAAAGTGTCACTTCCAGCCATTTGAGTGTAGCTATGAGCAACTGTGGCTCCAGGTTTAGGCCAGTCTGGATCATGTTCTTGCTCTTCACAGTTACCAATTGGTCACCAAGACAGTGTCCTAAATAATCTTTCTGAGCCTGTAGTTAGCCATCTATTTAAAAAAAAAAAAAAAGTGATGAGCCAGGTAGGATGGTACACACCTGTAATTCTAGTTACTTTGAAAACTGAGGCTGAATTGTGAATTTGAGGCTAGCCTTGGCAACTTAGACCCTGACTCAGATTAAAAAGGGGCTGCAGATGTAGCTCAGTAATAGAGTGTCCTTAGATTCTTCAGTTCCAAAAATAATTAATTTAAAAAAACGAAAGAGTTTTTAAGGCCAGGCTGGTTAACTTAGTGAGACCCTACCTCAAAATAAAAATAAGACTAAACATGTATTAAACATTTTTAATACATGTACTAAACATGCTGGTATAGTACTTGTCCAGCATGCACAAGCGTATGGGGTTCAATTCCCCAGAACTGCAAAAAAAAAAAAAAAAAAAAAAAAACCAACTTGGAAAATAAATAAAAAGTATGATATTAGTCCATTCTTCAGGGAGTGACTATGAGTCTTACATAAGAGTGTTGTTGAAAAAAAAAAAGTTAAGATTGAGCCAGATGTGGTGCACATCTATAATCCCAGCAACTTGGGAGGCTGAGGCAGGAGGATTAAAAGTTTGAGGCTAGCCTCAGCAACTTAGTGAGACCCTGGCTCACTAGTTAAGCACCCCTGGGTTCAATCCTCAGTACAAAAATAAATAAATAAATAAAGATTGTGTGCACTCAAATGTTAGCTATTTTTATCTGTATGTAAGGTGAATTTTTTTTCTTATTCTGTTGGTGCCTTGATTACTCAGAACTGCTAGTCATTTTGAGTGCCTGCTTTCCCCCATCTCTCTAACCTAGGTCTTTCTCTGACATTTTTCTGGAATTGATTCCTTCCTTCTGTACCCCCAGTCACCTCCTACCCAGTTCAGCCATAAGGACCTTCACTAACTTCTATCCATCGCACCTGTAAGGACCCAGGTTATTTTCCCCACAGACCCACTTTCATTAGTTTCATCTTCAGAAAACAGATCTCGCTGTAGTGAAACTTGCTACTGGCAACACTTCGAGCTCTCTACTCATTCTCAGGCTTAGTTTCCTCTTCTACACAAGATGGGTGTTGTAAGGAATAACTGCAATGATGTTTATGAAATGTGAACAGAGCAGTCTGTGAATATTTTTCTAGCCAGTGACTTGTTTCATTCTAAAGAGTTCATTAAAGAGACTGTGAATAATGAATGGTGTTGCAGGCCAGACTTTTCTTATATTTGGGATGACTAGATTGATAGGGCAAGTGTTTTTTGAGCTGTGGATCCACCCGCCTGTCACATCCGTTGTTGAGCACCAAGACAGCTGCTACCTGACTGGATCACAGGATGTGTTTTGCTTCAGACCCTGGGCTTGAGTTTCCAGGGCTGCTGCTAAGGTTAGAAATCAACTGAGCGCTAGATGAAAATTGCCCACATCTTGACTTTAGGCGAATCTGCGGCGTTCAGCCCTGCTGTTTCTGGTGTTTTTGTGTTTTCAATAGAGGGGGTGGTGAGAAAAAAGGAAGAGAACCATGAATCACTGTACTGTGAATCAGAATGAGGACTTTTCATTCCTTAGAAAAGGAGCATCAGGATGTATGATTTGTGCCTGATCCAGCCACTTCATGGACTTGGGAGGGGTGCTATGTGAAGCAAAACAGTGAACTTGTTGATTATTTCTCTGTAAGGAGGCAAACAGAGCACAAAAGAATGCTCACCAGTAGTAGTTAATATGCACTGATTACTGAATGTACACCAGGCGATGGAAAGTACTTCAAATTCACTATCTCTTTGATCTTCACAGTATCCTGCTTACAGCTCCATTTTACAGTTGAGGAGGCTGAAGACCAGCCTGGTTACTAATTTGTTCGAGGTCTTGTGGCTATTGGGAAATGACGGAACAGCTTCAGCAGAACACCTACCCAAATTATGTGCTCTAGATTCTTACAACACACATTTTGCCAGTCTTTGCACATAGTCATATACTCATAAACTTTTGAACGAATGCTGGTTTTGAATGATTGATAGTTTATGAACATTTTGTAACATCTAGTATATAAGAATTTGCCCACAGTTTGGGGAAGTCTTAAAGGCGGTTACATAAGGTCATGATTTAAGAGCATGAGAAAAACATTCTGAAGCCTGATACTTTGTTTCAAGAGGATGAGCCACTGAAGAGCATTATGACTCTGGGTTTTCCTTGTAACCTTTGAGTTCAAAATGTGGCTGCAGATACATGTCTCCTCAGTAGATCCCTGTGACTGAACTGCATATCCACATCTTCTGTTTTCTTGTGCCACATAATCAGTCACCTGGTGATCTTTCTGGGAAATCCTTCGTAATATTTAGCCACTACTTCTTGTGTCTCCCCACAGCACATCACATTTGAGGGACAGGCACTGGAGTGGTCCAGAGTTCCAGTTCTTTAGCCATCCTCCCCACAAGTCTCCCTTGGGCATGTTACCAAAGTTACCCTTTTTACCAATCGTGTCATGATGCTTCCCTTTGGAGACTGTTGTGAGAAATAAATGATGTAGGATGTAGAAGCATTGTCCAGCCAGCACCTGCTAGCCAGTCAGTTAATATCAAGATGGGAAAGGAATAATAATAAAACACCTAAGAGCAATGTAACTGTCCGCCATTGTAGGAGGTGCGGTGGAGTGCAGACTATAGGTGTGATTTCTATTACTTTGCGTTTTCTTTGGAGACCAGATCTTTTGAAGGACTGTTTCTTGAAGAACCTACAGGAAGCCACATCTAAATGATGGTTGCAAACTTGTGTCTGCCTCAGGTCTGAGGGGCTCCTGATAACTGAAAACACTAGGACAGTTTAAGGGAACTGAGAAAAAAATACTCCAGTGGCCTCACCAGAACTCTCTGTGGGATCCTGGCTGAACTGGATTGAAGGCACAGTCCTCTCAAAGGAAGAGGGTTGGGAGATTAGACTCCATGTGTTTTTGTGTTTTCAACACGTTAGAAGTGGAAGGAAATTTATTTAATACCCTCAGGCATGTTACTAGAGTTTTTTTTTTTTTTTTTTTTTAACAAAGTGTTATAATTCTTCCCTTGGAGAACTGTTCCTGGTTTCCTTAGAGAATTTTATTTATTTATTCATTCATTTATTTTTTTTTTTAAATCCTGGTGCTTGAACCTGGGATATCATACATGCTGAACACGTACTCCACCACTGAACTACCCCTAGACCCTGGAAAGGAACTTAGATGTTAACTTCACATCATTTCATTTGCAGAAGTAGAAAAAGTATGTCAGCCAGACTATAGCCAGTAAAATCATGTAACTAATACAGATTGATTAGGACTAACCATTATCCTATCTGTCTTAAAAGAGAACTTTGTATAGACATATATCTGTTTACCTTGATACCCCCCCCCCACACACACACTCAGACAAAAGAGAGAGTGTGTATGCACATGCACACATGTGCTGGGGATTGGGCCTACCAAATTAATTGCTTAATTTTCTTTGATTAAACTAGGTAAATTGAGAACTTAAAATTATTTTCAGGAAAAAATCGATGAACAGTTTAAAATTTTTGTTAATTTTCTAGGTGAAAATGTGTGTTTGAGTGATTTATTTTTAGGTTATTATCATTCTGAGTTTTATTTCCAGATTTTTGTGGGGATCAGGGCTGAACTGAAGAAGGGTGACAGCATAAAGCTACATAGCTGCTCTGGATTGTTGCCACTTTTAAAAAATTGTAATTTTGGAGGTGCCTTTTAGTGTCTTTGTATTTTTCATTGTAAATTTTTGTGAGATGAGTCTACCAGTTGGGGATGGGATGTTTGGAGAAAGGGTATGCAGATGCTTAAGCTGTAGACTGCTTACATTCTGGAACCTAGAATTCCACCTGAGTCTGCTGTTGCCTTTGAAATGTTCAATTCCTGTGAGTCTCTGATTGAGAGCATCTCCCAGTACCTAGTGTTTTGGGTATACAGGTTGGTTATCTCTTACTTGCAATGCTTGAGACTAAAAGTGTTTTAGATTTTGGATTTGCTTTTTAATTCTGGAGTATTTGCATATGCACAGTGAGGTAGTTTGGGATGGGACCTTTATCTAGACACAAAGTTGACTGACTTTTCATATACATGTATACACATAGCCTGAAGATAATTTTATACGGTATTGTTTTGTGTGCCTGTCCTTTGCAACCTGTCATATAAAGTTCAAGTTGAATTTTCCAGTTACGGCATCATGTCAGTGTTCAAAAAATTTCAGATTTTGGAGCATTTAAAGTTTGGGGATTAGGGATGCTCAACATGTATATAACTTAAACAACACATTCCTTAAACCCAAACCAAAACCTTGATCTATTTCTTGGCCAGTGGAAGTATTATCTGCTCAGCACTGTGAGGAAGACAGTCACAGCTGCTAATGGCCTGTTGAGTCACAATGGTTTACTGAGAGATGGTATGTCCAGTGCCTAGCCCTACTGTAGTGCCCTGCTGAGGGGAAATCCGTGTGACTTCTGCCCTACACACTGACTTGAGCCTAACCCAATAGTAAGGTGTGGCTTTTATTGCAAAATACAAAACATTTATTTCCACCAAGAAGGTCCCACATGCATATCAAAGTCTGTTTGTCAGACATCATTCTCTCAATCTCCTGGTTCCCAATTAGTCTCTTCCCATCCAACCAGTCCCCAAACCTGGGAGGCTTCCTCAGTCTCCCCACCCCGCAGTCCCGTGGTTTACATCTTCGATGTTGCCCAGACACCTTTTCCTCATGATCTCCAGCTTTACTGACTCAGTGGACTCAGGAGTCAAACTTGAAAGTCAACTCTTTCACTTACCAGCTGTGTGAGCAACCACGGGAAGTGGCGTTAGGAAACCCATTACTAACAGCCTTAGTTGTTCTGGTGTTGAGTCACGCACGGCCTACCACAGAGTTTCCCAGCCTTCAATCACCCCTTACCTCCTACATGTCGCTTGTTACCACCTGGTCTATAATTTACCTGATATTTCTAAATCAGTTCACTCCTTAACTTAAATTTGTTTTTAAAGTATCATTGTTACTATTCCAGCTAAATATCACTTGAGTTTGGGGCCTGCGGTGCCAGAATCAGTAGCTAGTGAGTGCTGGAGCATTGCTGGGGAGCTTTTGACCCCAGAGAGTGTTCCTCCCAGACTGAAACAGCTGGTTGGGATTGAGGGTTGAAGAGGGAATCACCCGTTCACAGTGACTCTGTTCTTTAAAGCTTCTGTCTTAGGCCACCTAAAGTAATTGAAGATCATTTAGAAAAACACTAATCTTAATATATCCTTTCTTCTAGACCCGTGGCCTGGAAGATGCTTAGAAATACTTTAACCCCTAGTGGATTATGAAAATTTGAGTTATTAACTATTTCTCTTTTTTCTTTGGCCAATAGGCAACTCAAATTCAAATTTCAAAATAACTGAGTGAGATATTATGGACTGCTTATTTTTATATCTCTGTGTGTGTGTGTGTGTGTGTGTGTGTGTGTGTTGCTAGGGATTGAACCCAGGGCCTTCTGCATGTTTACATCCTGCTTTTGACTTTCTTTTGAAATGTATATTTTATGTGGTCTGGTTTTAAAGTAAGAATGTGTGTCTGTGGGCATGTGCATGCATGTACACTTACATTATATGAGCCATTCAACACTTTATTATAAAATAGGCTTTGTGTTAGATGATTTGTTCTGAGCATGTTTAAAGTATCATATTTCACTGCACAATACTCACAGATTTTATGCCAATTTTTTAAAGTGGGGTACAATCCTTATGTGAAGCTTTTTTTAAAAAATGTGCTGGTATTACTTAAAAATCATTTATTAAACTATCTTTGGTGCAAGATTAGGATGCACAGACTACTCGTGAGTGTACATTTTGCAGTGGTGGTGATGCAGCAGAATATCATGGACTAGGCTGTGGTGCCTGATAGGGTAGGTGTATTCTATATACTTCCAACATGTTACATTCAAATTAAAATGGGTTTATTGGGAAGCAGTAGCATATTGTAGAATGTCGTTGATTTATGAACACATGTCAAAAAAGATGAAAATTTGAAGTTTAATTTCTGCTGAATGTGTGTCAGTTTCACACAATCCTAAAGTTGAAAAATCATACATCAGACCATCACAATCCAAGGACCATCTGAATGTGTGTTTCCTTTAATGCACCCTGAATCCTTTGTGTGCCAGAAGGCGTATACATCAGTTGATTTAATGTTTATAAATGATGTTTTGGATGAGGAGAAGTACTCTGGTAAGTGGATGGCAGTCTCGTCTGGGTGGGCACCCTAGAGGGAGATTGGAAATGAGTGCTGCTCACTGCAGGAGGGGTGTCTCCACATGACTTTGGTCTTCTGAACACCTGAGAAAAACTGAGGCAGGTAGTAGAAGACCTTAGGCCAAAGTATAGAACATCAAGAAGATGGGGATTCTTTGGGAATTTCAGGCAAGGAGAGATCGGGGACAGTGAAGAAATTTCAGCTGTTTTTTTATGAAGTAAAGTTGAACCTAAAGATATGTATGTAGGATTGTTGGTAATGTGAGGACATTAAATAGTGCCTGGAGCTGCAGCCCTTCAGAGAAATTTGGATATAAGCTCTTGTCCAAAAATAAAGCATGCCATGCTTACTGGAGACAGTGCTTCAGCACCTAAGTATGTGTCCTTGGTGTGTCCAGCTATGGGTTGGGGACCAGAAGTCCCTTTTATCTCTTTGTAAAGCTATTGTGATCAGCCCAAAGGCCTGAACTTGACTTCAGATATTAGCAGTGTACTATTTTAATCTAACTAATTGGAACAGGTGGCCTCTATTTGAGACTGAATCACTAGCTGGCATAGATTTTAATTTATCTAACAATATGAGGCCCATTCAGTAAGAGCTGTGTCTGTGGGCACCTCTCCTCTCCTCTCTGGGGTTGATTGTGTTCTTTGTATTGAGGCATGCAGCCTGGCACATGGGTGGGGTTTGGAAATAGTAGCCGAATGAGTCTGCTGGGAAACTGCACCGTGGGGCTCAGAAGCTGGAAAGCGGGTTCTGCTCTTGATCCATCTCAGTGCAGATTAATTCTTCTTAATTGTGGCACAAGATTCCAGCATATGGTGATTCCATCATTTATTTAACCATTTCCTTATAAAAGGACATATGGCTTTCAATCTTTGGTGATTACAGACACACCAGTGGCTTGGACATGCTTCTTTCTGCACATATAAAGATATGCTAGTAAGCTAAATCCCTCACAGTGGGATTGCTCAGCTAAGGGGCACATGGATTTTAAATTATGATATTGCCAAATTGAACACGGTACCTACTTTGTGTCAAAACACCAGGAACTGGGGTACAGCAGTGAGCAAACTGGTGACAGTTTATATAACTACCCGGAATGTGTGAACATGCCTCAACTCACATCCTTCCAGTGCAATGTTGATATTATCAAGATTTTTGATCCTTGCCAATCTGAGAGATGAAAACTGGTACCCTTAATTTTTTTCCTCTTACAAATGAGGTTGATCATATTTTACATTTTTTTACTTTGAAACATTTAAATATCAGGAAGTTGCAGAAAATAGTAGAAATGTCCCATGCACCCCTCAGCCAGCTTCTCCAGTAGTTAATTATAATACATTAATTGATCAGATTTTCTTATACTTTAAAAACAGTTCTTATACTTTAAAAACAGTTTGTTGCCAGGTGCCGTGGTGCCGTGGCATACACCTGTAATCCCAGCGGCTCGGGAGGCTGAGACAGGAGGATCCCATTTCAAAGCCAGCCTCAGCAATAGCGAAGGGTCAAACAACTCAGTGAGAGCCTGTCTCTAAATAAAAATAGGGCTGGGTTTTTAGTCAGTGGTCGAGTGCCCTGAGTTCAATCCCCGGTACTAAAACAAAACCAAAAAAACCAGTTTGTCAACTGCTTACATATTCTGGCCATTTATCTGTTGATCTCTTTAAAGATTTATGGCAGTTTTTCACTTATTAAACAAATTGCTTTGCACATACATGTTTCCCAATTTGTTATTCCTGGATTATGTTAATTTTTTACTATTGTATAACAAATTACAAACTTAACGAATGGGTGCTGTCTTTTTTTTTTTTTTTAATCTCAGTTTCCATGGGCCTAGAGTTCAGTGGCAGCTTGCCTGCACCCTCTGTTAAGACTTTGGCTCTGTTTCCAGGATCATTGGTGGATTACAGAATTAAGTTCCTTGGAGCTGTAGGACTGAGGCTCTTATCCCCCTGAGGCTTCCCACTGTCCCCTGACACATGGTGCTCTGGAGAACATGGCAATGTTTCTTCAAGCCTGTGGGACAATAGTCACTGAGGCATTTTGTCTTTTACCCTTAGATCCTCCTTTTATAAAAGCTCACCTGCTTAGGTCAGACCCACCCAGCATGCTACCTTGATTAAAGTCAACTGATAGGGGCCTTAATTATATCTGAAAAAAAATTTCAGCTTTGCTATATGAGATAACCTAGTTATGGGAATGAAATCCCATCGTGTTCACAAATCTTGCTCCTACAAGGAGGATCCTAACGTGGGGGCTGTCATAGAATTCTTCCGGTTGCTGGTGTCATTGTTTTGCTTGTGCTGAACACAGAGGTTGCACATTAAAAGTATGAACATATATTAATGAGATTTCATCATGAAGAAATTTGAAAATGTTAATGATTATAGATTGTGTCATTCTTACAGAGGCCTTTGTACTTTGAGATCCTTTTTTAAAAAGCTAACACACCCATGTTCTCCTAATATATTTTATGATTTTTATTTTTATGCTTGAACCAGTTAAAATGATCAGATTCCCTTTCAGATGTCTATGCAGTTATCCTAATATTATTTTTTGAATAGTTACCTGTCTTTAAAAATACTGCTGTCCACATGTATCTAGTTTTATTTTTATAAGTGTTTGCCTTTTCTCTGAGTTTTAAAACTAATGCACTCAGAAGATTGTGATTCTGGAGTGTCTATTCTGGATCGATAGCCTTCATGTGCCTGCCTCCTGCCCCCGAGGATTTGATGTGAGTATTTTGAGAACTCCAGCTCTTATATTTAGAAATTTTCAAACAGGCCTGACTCTGATATTATTTACATTAAGGAAGAACAAAAGTGGAGGGGAGAAAGGATAGTAAAGGGGCGTGTGTGAGTTTAAGTTTTCCTTTTAGTTCTCTTTTGAATGAAATGTCACCTCTCGACAAATGCTGTTTAACATTATAAAGTCCTGTCCTTTAAGCTGGATATGGTGGCATGTACCTGGCATCCCAGCTACTCAGGAGGCTGAGGCAGGAGGATCACTTGAGCCCAGGAGTTAGAGACCAGCCTGGGCAGCATAGCTGTCTTTTAAATAATAAGAAGAATAATCCTGACCTCCCATCATTTGCCAAAAATCTGCTACCACATAAAGAATGTGCATTGTTTTCCAAACCACCATTGCTTCTTTAAAGAATTGGTGGCTTATCATCCCAGCTGGGGAGAAAGAAGGGCAGACACCCAGCCTAACTTTTTGTCCTGTAGGGTCCAGGGCTGCTGCTTTGTCAGGCTCATTTTCTCATTTGGTAAGTGTATGTAGGATCCTTGAGTTGGGCCCTGTACTGAGAAATTTTAAGGTGATTTGTCATTTTTCTTTCCTTTTTTAAAAAATATATTTTGTTTTTAGTTGCGGATGGACACAATAGCTTTATTTATTTATTTTTATGTGGTGCTGAAGCTCAAACCCAGTGCCCCAGACATGCGAGGCAGGTGCTCTACCACTGAGCTACAGCCCCAGCCCACAGTGATTTGTCATTTCTGTTAGGATACAAATACCACAAAATTTCGGGTTTGGAGGGAGGAAGCTGTTTCTTTATCTGGCTCATTAGTCTTACTTGTATGTTACCCCTGTGCCTTGTTAATAGCTATTTAGGGGTGGCTCTGTGCACCTTTGATAATTACTGAACCATCCAGCTGCCCTTATCTCTGCATCTGACCCAGAGGGAAGCTAAAGCTGTTTGTTGGCTGTGCTAACACTTAACATTTCATAACCTTACCTAAGAGCATATTAAGGGTGGAGTGAAGGTGCTTTTATTACATATGCTTTTGTTTGCAAACAGCACTGTGCCTATAAAAGCCTCCTGACCTAAGCAAATTATCACGTAATATTTGTTGTGTAGAGTCCGCCAAAGCTTACCTCATGTGCGGGCAGTTTAGAAGCACTCCCTGAGTTGGCGTCTCTTGGGCGTTTGGGCACCAGAGGACAAGCCAGGGTCTCATTCAGCTGGCTCGTGTGTGCCCTCCCAGTAGCAGTGGGGATACTCACACAGATCGTTAACTGCGCTCCTAGAAGTACTCTGCCCTTTGGCTGGGTGGAGGACATTAAACCACTGCTGAGAAATTTGACCAGCAGTCTAGCCATTTAAAATGGGCCAAAAGCAAGAAAGTTGTTGAAAAGCTCAAGACTCGCATTAAGCTCTGATTTTATAGACTTAAAACGAGATCTGGAGCTTTGCTGTGTAAGGCCAGTTTTGTACAGTGAGTCCAGGGCTCCAACATTCTTTTGAAACTTTTATTTCTTTAGGAAATAAACATAATAAGCCTGTGTTCTTGTGACTTTCCTTAAATCTTTAGTTTTAAAATAAGTTGTGTGTTTGGGGTAATTTTAATGGTAACAGATTGATAAGTAAGAATAATATATATATACTGTTGAAAGACAAAGAGATACTAATTCTGGATACAAAGGTATTTTATGTTTTCTGATACTTTGGACATTGCAGAAATCAGTTACTTTGTTAGTAATTCATTCTTTAAAATAATTGCTTCTTAGTTTACTATTTACTCAGCCGCCTGAAATGAGCCTGATGGTTTTTCTAGGGCAACTAACTTATTAAACTCTCAGTGCATTTTAATTTTCTTATGTTTATGAATACTTTGGTTGTTGAATTGAAAGTTGATATTAATGACCTCTGGACATAAATGCAGTGACATCAGATTCCAGAATTATAAGGTAAGGAAGAGGCCTATGAGAAATAGCAGCTGTTTCACAAAGGGGACAATGTTCTGAGCCTGAAGAAAATCCATGTCAATTGGGGTAAAAATGGGAGTTCATAACCCACTTGAGTCAAATGTATGAAAGATGATATATCATGAGCTTTGTAATGTTTTGAACAACCAATAAAGAAAGAAAGAAAGAAAGAAAATCCATGTCAAAGCAGAGCCAAGTGGTTCTGATTAAATACAGGAAGTAGACAAATTCATGATTAGTTTCTAAATCTTAAATCTTTCACATATGGAAAAAAGGCATTTTAAAAACAGTGAGACCCATATTCCTGCCTCCCCGAGTCAACAGATGTGTTAGCCTTTTGACTTGTCTGCATCTGATTTCAGTTACTTATTTGTAAGAAATACATGGTCCCAGGTACAGTTACATGGGTGCATCTTCCTTCCTACTTCCTCGGAGATCTCTCTAACCTGAAGTTGTTAGGTGTTATTTCTTTATGTGTTTTTACACCTTGAGTGAATTAATAAGCAAAATGTTGTTTCTTGAGTTAAAATTTTGCATAAATGACATCTCTTGTAACTTGCTATTTTTTCAACATGGTACCTTTATTCCCTGAACCAGTGTGTTTATACAGCCCTTCTTCTTCTTCTTCTTCTTCTTTTTTTTTTTCTGGTGGTATTGGGGATTGAATTCAGGGGCCTCTACCACTGAGCCACATCCCCAGATCCCCCCCCCCCCGTCCCCCGCTCCTTTTTTAGTTGTAGTTGGACACAATACCTTTTTTTTTTTTTTTTTTTTTTTAATGTGGTGGTGCTGGGGATTGAACCCAGGGCCTTGCACAAGCTAGGCAAGTGCTCTAACACTGAGCCACAACCCCAGCCCTTTTTAATTTTTTTTATTTTGAGACAAGGTCTTGCTGAGTTGCCTTGAACTTAATGATCCTTCTGCCTCAGCCTCCTGAGTAGCCAGGTGTCTGCCACTGCCTGCTCCCAGCTCCCCGCTCCAGTGCACTTTAAGAGAACTGAAGTGTGCATGTATGGACAGAGATTAAAAATGACCGAAATCCCATACTTCGTGTGTGGTTGCATTTGTTTTTCTTATGTAATTACAGCAGCGTTATGGAAAGTTTAGAGTATCAATTTATAATCTTGTTAGTTTTTTTAAATTTTTTTAGTTATACGTGGACACGATATCTTTATTTTGTTTGTTTATTTTTATTTTTTTAAGGTGGTGCTGAGGCTCAAATTCAGTGCCTCACATGTGCAAGGCAAGTGCTTTGCCGCCGAGCCACAACCCCAGCCCCTCTTGTTAGTTGTAAAATGTTTGGTTACTTCAAAATATAGAACGTATAACATTAAATATTCTTACCCATACTGCGTGAGGTTAGAGCTGGTATTTTGTGTTAACCTTGTGAGTTAATTCACTGGACCTTCTCTAACAAAATACCACAGACTGGGTTGCTTAAACAAAATTTCTTTGTATATTTCTAGAGGCTGAAAGTCTGAGATCAAGGTGTTGGCAGGTCATTTCTTCTGAGGACCATGAGGACCTAGGCCTCCTATGCTTGTGGTCCACCTTCTTTTCTCTGTCTTCACATCAACTTCCCTTTGTGTCTGTATCCACATATCCTCCTCTCAGAAGGATGCTGATAATACTGATTGAGGCCCACCCTAATTATCTCATTTTAACTTAATTACCTCTTTAAAGACTTTATCTTGAAATATAGTTAAATTCCGAGGTACTGAGGTTAGGACTCCAACATATGATTTTTTTAGGAGGACACAACTTGGCCCATAACTCCTAGGGTCTGTGGATTTTATCTGTGACACATAGATGTGCATATTTTTAGGGAAAAATTCTCCAACTTCCTTTGGAATGATTTTCCATGGTGGCAGGTGACCATTAAAAAAATAATAATAGAGAACCAATGGTCAACTGTAAGCTCTGGTTTCAGAATTATAACCATCAATATTATACATTTTTTTTAAAGAGAGAGAATTTTTTTTTTAATATTTATTTTTTAGTTTTCGGCGGACACAACATCTTTGTTTGTATGTGGTGCTGAGGATTGAACTCGGGCCGCATGCATGCCAGGCGAGCGTGCTACCGCTTGAGCCACATCCCCAGCCCAACGTTATACATTTGTTGACATGTCAAGAGGTCATGCTTTTATGTTGATTGAAAAAGCATACAAAATATCATACACAAAGTACCATTTTTGCTTAAAAATATGGAATATGCATAACAGAACATTAGTAAAGCTGGCATAGGTAAGTAGGTATTTTGTACTAGTGCTATGACAAGGCTTTAAAACAATCCTCACCACAGTATCAAGAAGTGTATAAAATTATACTCATGTTGTGAATGAAGAACTAAGGCTCATATAGAGGTCAGCTATCATGTCCAAGATCATACCACTAAGTGTAACGGCTGGAACTTAGTAATCCCAGGTAGATCCACATTCCTGAGCCTTTGCCCCCACCCAGTAGGTGGAATTGCCCAAAGTCAGAAAGGGTAGCAGGTACTGTTTACCTCTGCTGGGTGTTTTATTTTCCTCTTGTATCTTCTAAAATAAGTAGGTTTTATAATTCATGGTAGTTAAATGAGAACATGTATAACTTTCAAAAAATTTCTTTTAGTTGTGGATGGACACAATGTCTTTATTTTTATTTATCCATTTTTTTATGCGGTGCTGAGGATTGAACCCAGGGCCTCATGTATATGAAGCAAGCACTTTACCACTGAGCCACAACCCCAGCCCAAGAACATGTATAACTTTTTATAAGAACTTTTAACAAAGAGTGGTAATGATGGTTAAATAGGCAGGTGACCTTATCCATTTAGATGAGCAGCCTTTGTCCTGAGAAAGAGAGAATAACTCACATGAATGAATTTAGTCTGATTTATTCATCACTGAGCTCCTCACCTGGGTCCGTGGTCAAGATCGGTGACCACAAAATGGGAGCTAGTGGCAGCGCCAGGTTGTGGGTAACCCAAGGTCACTCCCCAGAACAGGGCCTAGAATTCTCCCCTGGCCGCCTTCCAAATCAGGGCTGATTTGAGACAGGCTAGGCCTAGTCAAAGAATGTGGGAGAAAATATAAAAGAGAGGTGGCACTGTCCCACAGTTCCCTTCAGCATCCTCAGGGCATCACCAGGGGCTCAGCACTGTGCTAGGCCTGAGATCAGCCCCTTGGGGTACTCAGACAAGGGCCGGTCTGTGATGGATCATGGTGCTTCAGGATGGCAGGGACTGTTCTCCAGGGAGCCCTGGCTTCACAGGGTCCCCTTTAGGAGAACAGACCCAAATCTACCCTGAGAGGTTCTGGACCTGATGAGTGGGTGTCAGCTGTTAAGTCTTCCCAGCCCACCCTCCTGCAGGAGTGTCTCCTGTGGTTTGTAGGGCATTTGTGGGAGAAGAGAACAGATGGTACTGATGTTCAAGGGTTTGGTTCACCTCTGATTAGCCAGCCCTTTGATGTGTATTGAGTGTGTGTGTGTGTGTGTTTGTGTATGTATGTGTGTGTGTATTATCCTTCTGCAAAGGAAATACTAAATATCCTGCGTGTTGCAGATAGGTTCTTTGATTTTACTCAGATGGAAGATGTGCACAAAAGGGAGGAACAGGGATGTTAATTGTCATGGCAACCAGCAGGTTTTTATAGTGGAACACTGCCTTTGTAACCCAAATCCGTCACCTTTTTGCAAACTGCAGAACACAGACTGATACAAACTCAAATTATAGTAGCATTTTTCTTGGTGGTGGGGGGGTGGGGTTGGATTTGCTTTTTGGATTTTATAGCGATTTCAGTCCCTTCAAAGAATTTCAGAACCAAAAAGCACCCTTTGAGTGCCCTAGAATTTTACAGAAGTTGGGCACTTAAAGCTTTCCCATTACTGTTATTTGTCACTCCCATTTCCCACCACCACCACCACCACCCTGATCCATAAGAGACATAGAATGAAGTTGAGTATGGAGTTTTGCAGGCATTCTACATTCTGTGGCACAGGCTCCTCCTCTGCAAAGTATTCCATCTCCCATCTTTCGCCTATTTTGCTCTTTGACCTGGTGCAGTCTTATGCTTGTTTCTTCAACATCCATCGGGTGCTGAGATGCTCAGGGTATCTCATTCCTGCAATCTATGTAGACAAGTTCACAGCCCACTCTGGGCTGCCTAAGACCTCCTGGAGAATTGAACCCTTGTGGAAACCCTTGGTAGCTTTGGTGAGGTTTCACTGGGGGTACAAAAGGCAGAAAGAGAACCTTCACGTGAATAGGTGGAGCTTAGCTAGGGAAAACAGAGACCTCCTTGAGTGCTTAAGCAGTGTTTTTTAATGATGAGAACTTTGATCAGAAAAGTCAAAAACAATCTACTCATTACTGCCCCTAATATCTTGGCCTGGAGACTCCTTCCCTGGACCACACCTGGAGCTCACTTGCTCTGGGACTATTGGCCCCAGTGGAAGAGAAGACAGTGAGTGCTTCCTTGGAGAGTAAATACTGAGATTGGTACCTGCATGTCCCCAGCATGTGGCATGGAAAAGGAATCTCTCAGGCACTCTTTCCTGGCACTGAATTGAAGAATGAACTCCTTTTGGCCTCTTAGATTGGCTTCTTGTCCCTCCCCACCACCAAATTGTCCCCTTTTCACCCATCTTTATCCCAAGTCAAGGAGCGTGGTATGTGGGGATGTCAGGCTAGAATTCTTTCGTGCAGCACGCTGTGGCTCATGCTTGTAACTCATGAGCTCAGCTTCCAGCCTCATTCAGCACATTCATTTAGTAAGCATTGAGCACCTGCTATGTGCCAGACATTCCAAGGGATAAAACAAAAATTCTTGCTGTAGTTGGGCCTGATTCTAGTAGTGCAAGGCAGACAGCGCAGAGTCATAGATAAAATCCCCTGCATGTTAAGTGGTAGTCAGTGTATTATTGAAAAAGCAAAGTTGGGAAGAGGACTGGGAGGCTCACACAGTTTTAAATAGACTGTTTAGGTCAGCTTTTTCACGGCTGTGACTAAAGTATCTGACCAGAACAATTTTAAGAGGAGAAGTTTATTTGAGGGCTCACAGTTTAGTCAGATGTCTTAGTCCATAGAAGCCGACTCTGTTCCTTAGGGCTTGAGGTGAGGCAGAACATCATGGCAGAAGAGCGTGGCAGAGGGCAGCAGCCCTGATCACTTGGTGATTAGAAAACAGAGAGAGACTCCACTCACCAGATATAAAATATATATACCCCATAGCCACATCCCCCTGCCTCCAGCTGCCTCGCAGTTAATCCCATGGGGGGGGGTGTTAATTCATTGATTAGATTAAGGTTAGAGCCCAATCATTTCTCCTCCAAACCTTCTTGCATTGTCTCACATGTGAGCTTTTGGGGGACAGCTCACATCCAAACCAAAGACTCAGGGAAAACTCCTCTCAGAGATGACATAGAGGGAAGAACCTTTGAAGTAAGCTGTGCAGCTACCTAAGGGAAGAGTGGTCCAGGAAGGAAATAGCAGATGTAGACACATCCCCAGGCAAGAGAGAACCTGCAGAGCTTAAGGCACATCAGGAGGCTGTGGCTGGAGTCAGGAGGAGGACCCGGGGCCTTAGAGGTATGGGAAGGCCAGTGTATGGGCCAACACATGGACGTCCTTGATTGATGGATTACAGAGAGAATACAGATGGGCATGCTGGCCCAGAGAGACCCATAGGGAGTGACAACAGTGGCTTGGACTAGAATGATAGCCATGGAGGTGGTAAGTGGTCAGATCTCCTAAATTCAGGCTGCATTATAGCCCTCCTTCAAAGTGCTGAGAGCTCTGCATGGTAAAGTGAGGCGGCAGTGTAGTGCTAGGGCTTTGGGGACAACAGGCCTGGTTTTTAAATCCTGGTTATTCCTCTGACAAACTGTGTGAAGTCATCTTAGCCAACTTACCCAAGCCATTTGAGCGTCACACTCCTCGTGTTAAACAATAATTCTTTCCTTATAAGGGGTGCTGGAGGCTTATGTAAGATAATGTACACAGAGGCCTTCCCTGATTCCCTTTCTCAACTTACAGCCAGGTTGGGAGCTCCTCCACCCACCCTGCACCTAATCTATTGGGGAGCCTTTGCATCTAGTAACTTGTGGTTTGCTCACTGCCTGTACCCAGAGGTGGGTAGGGGTCATCTCTCCAATGCTTGGCACACAATGCAAAATAAATGTTTGGATGGGCAGAGAAATGAGGGAGGAAGCAAGGAAGGAAAGACTGTAATACGAATTTCCTGGGCTGGGATTGTAGTCCGTGTACCTAGCACGTGTGAGGCACTAGGTTCTATCCTCAGCACCACATAAGAATAAATTAAAAAGGTATTGTGTTCATCTACAACTAAAAAACGTTAACTGTAAAAAATTTTATGCATAGATATTAATATAATATTTGAGTTCACACATTACAGCAAGACAGCAGGATTTTTCCTTACAGAGTTCAATGTTTAAGTACATCAAACTGATTAGTAAAGGCCTTGGCTACGTTTTTTATTTAAATAAGTCTAATTAGGGAAGGCATGTATTCTTATTTCCATATTTTAAAATTTATCTTCTCCCTGCTTCTGGCTTATAGAAAAATGTTCGTTTCTTAGATGCTAATTGATGTTTTTACTTAAGATGTTCTTCAAGAATAAAGATTTTGGGGCCTGGGGTTGTGGCTCAGAGGTAGACCACTCACCTAGCATGTATGAGGTACTGGGTTCGATCCTCAGCACCACATGAAAATAAAATATTGTGTCCAATTATAACCAAAAATATATTTTTTTTTAAAAAAAGAATAAAGATTTGTTTTAGCATATTTCATCAGCCTTCTAAGGATATTTTTTTTCGTCAGCATTTTGTGCTGAAAAATGTCAAACAAAAACAGAACAAAAAGGTAATAATTTAAGTTAGCACTAACTAACTGAAGTTCCTGGTGATCAGAAGCACTCCTTACACTGTCAGAACAGCAGTGACCACTGCTGTTTCAGCTGAGTTTGGAATACTTTATTATTTATTGGCTGATAGAAAGGCTCAATCCTAGAATTGTGTCAGAAAAATTCTATATGTGACACCTTTGTTCCCTCTGAGACCCTTTGCTCTTTATCAGAACTGAAGTGTCATTTGTAGTTAAAGCCAGTGTTATAGATTAACTTGTGTCTCCCGAGAAGACATGTTGAAGTCCTAGCCCCCAGCACCTCATAGTGTGACCTTATCTGGAAGCAGAGGTAATCCAATCAAAACAAACTTGTTAGGGTAAACCCTCATCCAGTATGACGGGGGTCCTTATAAAAGGGGGGAATTTGGACATTGAGATGGGCACACAGAGGGAAGATGATGGACAGATGCAGGACCGAGAAGACCTGAGGGTTGGAGGGCGCATCTGCCAGCCTAGGAGTGTGTGAGGGCTGCCGGAAGCAGAGAGGCATGGAATGTTTATTTCCCTGGCATCTTCAGAGGCAGAATGGCCCTGCATACTCCTTGATTGCAGGCTTCCAACCCCCAGAACTGTAAGGTAATGAATTTCTGTTGTTTTAAACCACTCAGCTCATGGTACCCTAAGTTATGGAAGCCCTAAGAAATAATGCGGTCAACTAAGGTATTTCCTTATGGACCTGCACCGACTACATACCTGGCTCCAGCAGAGGTAGGAATCCAGGAGGCCCAGGACAATTCTTGGCCAGCAAATGGTTATCTCTGTGATTATTGAAAATGCAGTTATATTCTTTACCATCTAAGTAAATGCAGCATTTCTAAGTATTTCTAAGTAGCAAACTCATGGAACCCCAAAAACAAGTTCATGGACCCAGTTTGCAAAACAGGTGTAAGAATAAGAGAAGCATCTCCAACTTCAGCTCCGAGTTCATATTCTGTCTCTGCCACTTTGCAGCTTTGCAACCATGGTTACCCTGTGTACTCTTTCTGGCCCTGTTTCTGCACCTGGTTGATGAATATCTGCCCACCCCACCCCCTGTGGATTGTTTTGAGAGTTGGAAATAGTGAAATGCTCTAGCGTCATGCCTTGCACATGCCAGGTGTTCAGGAACTGATTGAACCACAAAGCCTGGGGTGAGAGGGAAGAACCAGAAGGAGCTGGGTACCCACTGGCAGACAGAGGGGTCTGACTCCTCCTTGTGGTCTTTACCTGAGAGGTTTTCACCAAGTGGTTTTCCCCTCCAATGGAAAGTCACAGATTTCTCCACTGGGTGCAGTGGTGCACACCTGTAATCCCAGTGTCTCAGGAGGCTAAGGCAGGAGGATTGCAGTTTCAAGGCCAGCGCAAGCAACTTAACAAGGCCCTAAGCACCTTAGTGAGACTCTGTCACTAAATAAAAAATAAAAAGGGCTTGGGATTTGCTGAGTGGTAGAGCACCCCAGATTCAATCCTTGGTAAAAAGAAAAAGTCTCAGATTCCTTTGCGTAAGGGAGAAGACAATGTATGGTTCAGGAATGAGCCTTGTTTGCTTAACAAAGGAATGGAGACCCCCAGAGGCTACAAAGTCACATGTCCAGGGTTGGCTGGTCTTGGCATTTAGGCTGTTTGGTTTTGATATGTTTTCCTTTAAAAAATTCTGTTATTGAAATGTAGTTTATATACCATACACTTTGCTCATTTAAAGTACATTATGGTGTGTTTTTAATATATTCACAAAGTTGTATAATCACTACCACAAGCAATTTTTTAGAAAATTTTCATCACCTCAAAAAGATACCCATTAGTAATTATGCTCCATTCCCCAACCTCAAAACCCCACGCCTAGGCAACCATCAATCTACTTGTGTCTCTATGGAGTTGCCTATTCTGTACATTTTTCCATAAAAGGAGTCACATTATGTGGTCTTTCAGTTAGTATGTTTTCCAGGTTAATCCATGTTGTAGCATGAATCAGTAATTTGTTTTTATGGCTGAATAATATGTATCAGATGGACATAGTACCATATTTTATCAGTTGATGGACATTTGAACTGCTTCTGCTCTTGGGCTATTAACAATGCTACAGTGAACATTGGATACAGATTTTTGTGCGGGTGTGTCTATCTTGAGTATATAACTAGGAATAGAATTGCTGGGTCATATACTAATTCTGTTCACCCTTTTAAGGAATTGCTGGTGTTTTCCAAAGTGATTGTATCAATTTACATTCTCACCAGGAGTATATGAGTGTTCCAGTTTCTCCACTTCCTCACCAGGACTTACTATCTTTTTATTATTAATTATTATTATTATAACCATCCCAGTGGGTGTGAAGTGGTACTGTATTGCAGTTTTGTGTTGTTTTTGAAAATTTCTTTTTGCTGCATTCATTATATGGTAACTAGGTAAAATATCAACCGAGAGACTGGTGTAATTAATAATAGAACTTCAAAATTCCATGCTTTGCCATATTACTTCTTACTGGTCATTTCTTAAAGCAGTTTGTACAGAACCGGGTTGGAATAACTTAAAGAGTCTGCATAGCTCAACTCTTGTACTCAATGTTGCTATCAGACAAGAGCAAGCACATAGAGCTTCCTGTTCTCCCTACCACGTGGTCCAGGACTGGAAGGCTTTAGGCAGTGGCCACACTCTCCGGAAGGGTGCAACAGGGTCGCAGTCAAATGGAGGGGGGCATTTCTCATGATTCTCCCACGGGTAGCTGCTGTTGTTTTGTAAGTGTGGTAATTGTTAAGATGAGTGTAGCTAGAACTAGCCCTTGTGCCAGTGAAAACAGACTGTGTGCCCTCTTTGCAGACAGGTTTACAAGCCTGTGAATTCTCTCATAAAGAACAAGAAGCCTAACAAAATGCATAGCACCCGTGAGACCAGAAATAAATGCTGGCAATGAATGAATCGGTCTGGCTTTGGAGCCAGATACCATCGTAGCACACACATGGAAGCCTGAGCAAGCTACTTACAGTTCTGTGAGCCTTGGTCCCTTATTGGCAGGACAGAGATGGAAATGCCTGTGTTGCAGGGTTATGGTTGTGACTTAGAAATGCCTGGCTCAGGGTAGGCACTCAACAAATATTAATTCTCTGTCCTTAAATAGCTCTGTTATTAGTCTTGGATATTTTTCTCTGTAGATTTAGTCCAGTTCTAGATATGGCAGAACACAGGATTGATTGTATTGTTTAGAATATCTTTTCTTTACAGGGAAATAATGAGCGCTTGGCAAAAATTAAGTACTGGTAGAAATGAATATTACAATTTGGTAGCTGCTGATTGACACATGTTTGCTAAACAGCTACTTAAATTTCAGAAAGCTTGCCTAGAAGAAGGGAAAAAAAAAAAAATGGAAGAAATCCCAAGATCGTTTTTACCCTCTTTGTCAGATACTTAACAATTTGTCTTCTTTGTAAAGTCCCAGAGGAAAAATTTTTAGAAAACATTAGCTGCCTTTGGCTCAAGAGTTCAGATCAGCCTGCATGAAAACTTAAATGTCAGTGCATATATGAAGATGTTGGATCATCTTTGCCTTAGTTTGTTTGTTTTTTTTTTTTGTTGTTGTTCGTTTTTAAGAAAAAGCTGATCTTTTGGTCACTTGATCTTTTTTTAGACCTGCAGGGAAGTCATAGTAACAGGCTTCATGTCTGATTGGGTTCCATGGCAACAAAGGGTTGTGACTTTATTAAAGGAGAGTAGAGCATGCCAGGAAAGATAAAAATCAGAGTGTGGAAAATGTCTGATCAGAGCGTGTGTTTTTTGGACTACGTGCCACAGAACGGAAAGGTTTCCCCAATTGGCATCAGTCTCCATTACAAATTTGAATCCCATTGGGTTATCATTAAGGTCACAGGGAGCAATGCTTATTTCTTAAAAAAAAAAAAAGCACCTTTGCTTTTATTCATTCATTCATTCATCCTTTTTTTATATCTTGGTATATTTTAAAAATCAAAACAGTAATGTTAAGAACCTAAGGAGAGAGAATTCTGATTTTAAAGTTAGAAAAGAAATATAGCACATCCTTTGTGAAACTGATTTCAGCTGTAAATTGTGAGACCGTGTGGGAGGGCCAATTAGAAGCAATTATAACTGGATTGAGCTCTTCCTGAGTCAAAGCTCTCCGTATGCTTTCCAAGCTGCAGGGGGTGCTTCCCATCCTGGTGTAGAGACCCTGGTCCAGGGTATGGGTGTAGAGTCTCTGTCTGAGCCACTCTTGTCTGTCTCCCCACTGCAAGGTACAGGTTATTGCTGGTACTGAACTGTGAGGTTATTAGAGTTCTTTTGCTGAAGGTACTAATATTTGACCAGCAAAATGATAAGAATTTGGATTCATCCTGTGCTCCTGCTTCCCCTAGGTTGTATTTGTGTGGGGATGGGATTACTTTTCTGTGCATTTATGTATTTCTCCTCATACTGACACTGAAAGTGAAAGAACTTGGAAGGAAACGGTGCTGTTGGACAGCTTCACTATGTCAATTATCCTTTAAACCAGTGGCACGTTCTGACATGTACCTTGGTCTCAGACCTGGTTAGTCACTTACTTATGACCTCATCGTGGTGAATCAGAAACTTGACAGATACTCTGGCTTTCATGATTAAACATAACGCCAGCAGTATTGGTCTAAGAGGAAAGAATTAGCTCACCGCAGTCTTTCAGGTCTTCCAGCTATGGTTAATCAGATGTAAATCCTTGGGGGAATTACCTAACTCTTTAGGCCTAGATCTCCTTATCTTAAAAAGAGAAGTTTGACTTGAACTGGTGTTTCCCAGACTCCCCCATTTTTAAGAATAACCAGAGGCCCTGGTTTGAGAGACAAAATTTTTTTATTAGATTCCTATTCCCTAGGTCTGGAGTGGGCTGAGGATACTAGCACCTGTGGTGATCTTAGAATTGGAAAGTTCAGGAAATACCAGTTTCACATTTCACTTGGGTGTAAGAACAGGGTAGAGGTGGAGCAGGGAGGCTGTCAAACACAGATTCCCATGTCCTGCACTGTTGATCTAGGCTGGAAGGTGAGGAATCTACAACTTGAGGAACGCCTCCACTGTTCAAGCTCCCTTTCAGCCCCAAAGGTGGCTGTCCCACATCCTGCCTCTCGCTTCCTCTATGGAGCCAAAAGAATATAATGAAGGGAGAACTGGTGGTTTTGCTTATCCAAACCCACATCAGTGATCAAAAAAAAAATTTTTTTTTTTTTTTTTTTTTGGAACTTGGCAAAGTATAGTAGTGAACACCTTTGTAAGTTGATGCTGTGTGATACTGTTTCCTTGAAGCCGTAGGTTGGATCCAAAGGTTCAATAACTCCTACACAGGGCCTAGGCACCCATATTTTTATTTTGTTTATAATCTGAATGGGTTTGTAGGTTTTTTGGGTTTTTTGAATCCTAAGTTTTAAGGTGAAACTTTAAAAACTCACTCCACCCTGATCTCATGAGAAAAACCATCTTTAAGTCTAGACACATATTCTGAACAAGGGAGATGGCTAAATAGAGCCCCTGGATTATAAAAGAGTTCATAGCTGTAGATCCAGGGCCTTAGAGAAAACTCTGATTTTCTGAGAGACTGAGTTTAATGATTAAATCATTAACTGCTGAAGTGAGTATATTTTAATGTGTATCTGCTCTAGAGTTTATTTGTGCCTATTTTTTCCTATTTCTTGTTTAAGATTAAATAACATTGTTAAATGAAGTATTTTAATAGATAATCTGGGGGCTAGGATTGTGGCTCAGCAGAAGAGCACTGGCCTAGCATGTGTGAGGCCCTGGGTTTGATCCTCAGCACCACATAAAAATAAATAAATAAAAATAAAGGTAAAAAAATGGATAATCTGCATCAATCTAAATTATGAATATTCACTTTTTTCTAAATGTTTCTAAAAAATGTTAGTTCATGGGGGAAAAATTCTGTAGTATTAAGGATTTTAAGTGAAATATAAAGTTGTTCTTTCCAGCTTTTTATAATGTATATATTTATTGTTTGTTTAACCAGTCCTCTCTTGATATATGTATAGTTTAAGTTCCCTCGGGGATTTTTTTACCCACATGTTTGTTTTTCTTTATAATACTGTATTTAAAGTTTTTCTCTATCTTTTTCCTATAGCCACATAGGATACATTTTTTTTTTTTTTTTAATGCAGTGCCTGGCATTGAACCCAGGGTCTTGCACATGCTAGGCAAGTGCTCTATCATTGAGCTATATATAGTTTGAGTCCCCCATAGATGCATAAATTTCTAAAAGCATAATTATTGGGTCTTTAAGGGATAGATAGAAACACATTGTCCTCCCAAAGCTTGCACCAGTGTGCTGGGGAAATCTTTCACTTTCTGATAGCTTCCCTGGCTCAGCTGATGCTGATGGAGAAGGCAGGCAGGTACCTATCCCTGTCTACTTACACAAGACCTGAGACCCATTTAAGGATCTCTGGCTAAAGGAATTAAGTGACATACCTGTGAGAAAGAGAAGAAAGAATTGAAAATATTTTAAATGTTCAAAGGGAGATGGGGGAGGGGGGGTAGATAATGACTTGGTAGAATTTTCGAGGAAAATGCTTTAGTGTCACAGAGGTCACAGATCCTAGTCTCAGTTCTGAAGAAAGTAAGACCTAAACTGGATTCTGAAGAAAGAGAGAACATCCTGGAGTATAATATGATAGTGAGAATATTGTGCTCTGAATTATGCTGAACTGTTTCCCAGGTGTGACCCAATCCTTTATTAGAAGCCATTGGGCTATTTTGGGCGAGGCATTTTAGTAATGACATGCTCTTCATTTTAAACACCTTTAATGTGAGTCATGGTTTATCACCTTTGTGTGTGTGTGTGTGTGTATGTGTGTGTGTTTTAAATGTTTATTTCAAAGTAATGTCTAAGTTGAAAGAATTATAACTCAGTAGTCTGTCATTCAGGCTGCATGCATCACCTTGGTATCCAAGGAATAACTAATGCAGACCAGATGCCTGGTCTTATGGGAATGTTGCTGGCTTAGTGACAGATGCCATCTAATCTGATCATTTATCTGCCTTCATTTTGACCCCTATTGGCAGCAGAAGAGACAAGGATTTTGTGGACACAGAAACATTTGTTATTCAAATCTGGGAAGTTTAGGTCTTTTGAAAGCAGGGAAGAATTCCACCACAGCATGGGGCAGTCAAAAATCTTAGGGGTTGGTTGAAAGAGGTGGACAGGTATATTGTGAGTTTAAGGGGAACTACCCAGAGTCCAGAACAATCTGGGAACAGCAGGGACCACAAGTTAGGACCACGCGTGTGAGGTGAACGGTGCATGTTTTTCCTTGATGCTTAGGGACTAAAGTGCCCTCACACTAGTCATGTTTGAGCCCCATTACATGTGGCCAGGAAGAGGGTGGCCAGGAGTAAGAGAAGTCCCAAAGACCAAAAGCTGCAAATTGAATTATTCTCCACATCTAATCCAAATTTAGTTACATGAGCCAAATGATTAGGGACCTTAGAGCAAGTGTCAATAGTTTCGTATTAGAAACTTGGGTGGATTTTTTTTTTTGAGATTTATAACCAAGATATAAAATTAAAAGTAGGTGAAAGAATGTGAATTTATGAAGCTACCATGGAAGGATCAAGAAGGAAGAGGTAATTGTTCATGTGTTTTAGCAAGTAAGTTGGAGATAAAGTATAATTTCCAATCTCCAAGACAAGTTCAGATTAGTAAAACATCCATAAAGTAGGTAGGACAAGTTGGAGTCCAAATTTGAAGACAAAATTGAATTATGTAGGACATTAATAGATTGGCTTTTAAATTTTAATGTATAGATCTCTGTGACTTTTGAGGGGTTTCCATCCTAGTAAACCCATCTTAAGTTGAAAGTGTCCTACATTGAAAATGCCTTTAATACACCTAATTACCAGGTATCAGCTTGGTACAGCTCACTGTAGAGTACAGGTGGTTTCCCTCGTGGCAGAGTGGCTGATGGGAACTACAGTTTGCTGTGCTGCCCACCATCACAAGAGTGTTGTGTCACATATCCTTAGCCCAACAAAAGATCCAGGTCTGAAAATTGTTTCTACTGAGCACACTGTTTTCATCATAAAGTAAAAATACTCTTTAAGTCAAACCATAAGTCAGAGACCATCTATAGTTTTAAAATGTTCATTTTAAGAGTTATAAATAAGCAAATAGCTTAGCCCCACCCCACCCCCACCCCACCCCAATAAAGCATGTATTTCTTATATACAAAGTGTACAGTTGGGGGCTGGAGTTGTGGCTCAGTGGCAGAGTGCTTGCCTAGCATGTGTGAGGCACTGGGTTCGATCCTCAGCACCACATACAAAAATAAGCAAATAAAATAAAGGTAACTACCAAAAAAAATTTTTTAAGTGTACTGTAGACTTAACATTTGGTTTAAGGCAAAAATCTGTTTGCTAGATTTATTATTTAACATTATTTTAGACCCGTTCTCGAAATGAGCCAGAGGACAGAGGCTATACAATATTAACTTCAGTAGACACTTCCTCTTAAATATTACAGCATACTTTTATACAGAGTAAACTTCTGTGGCTTTGACTAGGCTTTATTAGACTGACAAAATTCTCTTTTCCAACCCCCATTGCTCTTTTTCCCCCCTTCTCAACCCTCAACACAGAGTTAAATCAATACCACTGAATCCACATAGCAATTTTGAGATCTTTGCATTAGCTATTTAATGTCAAGGGCAGGATATTCCTGGTCCCCTGGACCACTCTGGCCTGAGTTTTTCATATGACTTGTGGCAATTCAAATATTTGAGAATCTGTGCATACAAGAAAGGTGAAACAGGATTTAAAGATGAGTGACAGCAAGATGGCTTGTAATCTGCACAGTTTAAGAACTAAAATTATAATACAAGGCAGTATATATGATCACAAAAGGGCAAGAGGAAAATATTAAATATCTTCTGACTGCAGTGACATTCGGTCCTTTTCTGGTCTCGTTAAATCCCAAGAGGAATTTCTGTAGGTGGAATCTGAGTCTTTAGAAGGTTAATTTACTTGCCTCCAGGATCATGCAGCTACCAAGAGACAGAGTTGAAATTTGATTAGATCTGGCTGACCCTAAAATCTGTGCTTGTCCTCCGAGTAAGGTGTCCCCTAGCACTGCTACTGATGGCTCCTAGGCTCTTTCTCTCTTAGAGCACTTGTCAGGACATCTGTACTTCAATGTCTCAGGAGAACCTCAAGTTTCTTCTTCTAACCCCAAATCCTCTTGCCTATTTTGTGAATGATCTCACAACCTCCTGAAGGAAGTCCACAGAAGTGGGGTTTTCCTCACTCCCCCTCTTTGCCCCACATTTCAGCTGGTGCCAGGTCCGTCCGATTCCACCACCTTTTCTTATGCCTCAGATGCTCCTCTCAGGGTTGCTGTGCAGTTCCAGTTGGCTGCACCGACATATATTTTCCATCTAAATCTCCAGGACTCCAGGCTGCCAGGTGGTTTACTGGATGAAATCCCAACACCTCAGTGTCATTTAAGTGGCATGTTCAAGGTCCTCTCTCTGCCTGCTTTCCCAGTTCCTTTCTTAGCAACTTTGCCTTAAACCCTACCTCCAAATCCTTGCCTGTCCCCTGTTTGATTCAGAACTCAGTTTACCTGGAGCTGCTTCTGATAGACAAGTCTATTTTCTTCTTTAGAAAGAAGCCAACCACCTCCTGTCCCTTTCAGTAGCCCCTCCCTGGTGCTCCTTCAGCACTAATTATGCCTGTCCTCAGGCTTATCAGTGGCTGTCATTGTTTCCCCTCTCTGAGCACTAGACTGAGAGAGGGCCGAGCCCCTTTGCCTCTTGAGTATGCCTTGCTGCGCCTGGCACATGGAGGCGCTGGAGCATCTGTCCTATGAAAGGCTCAACAGAGGAAAAGGTCTCCTGACTGCTCGCTGCCTCTGCCCTCCCTCAGCACTGACTGGCCACTTCACTGCCCACTCTCCCTTCATGCGTCCTCAGCTCTGTCCGCCCGCTGTTTTCATTTGCTCTGCCCAACCTGGTTTGTTGAGTTGAGCCCTTTTCCTTGTTGGTAAACCAGGAATACCAGGTGGAAGGTTGGAAGGTTCGTTCTCTCGCAACCCCAGAGTTGTGTGATTAGCAGGACTCCATTCTTGCAGTTGACCTCCCTGCCAGAGTGTGGATCGCCTCTTCTAGCAGCACAAAGACCCTGTTTGTGCACCAGCGTGCTGAATGAATGCAGGGCATTATTGCTGGCAGTTGTGTTGGGCACAGTGCAGGGCGTGGGGTTTCTCTGAGACAAACACAGGAATACCCAGAGATAATGTGAGCAGTATCTCCAAAGTCCAGGGTGAGTCACTGGTAGGTGCTATTTAGAATATCTAGCCTTCTGCCCTACACACCCAGCTGTCTCTCGGGCAAGAAGGTGAGCTGGCTGCTACTCCTGATCTGCTCCTGATTTGTTGTGTGGCATTTGGTAAGTCTCTTCTCCGCCTTCACCGCCATAGAGCTTTATGGTAATTAATATCCTGTGAGATGCTAGAAAGAAATACAGATTATTTTGGTACTCTTCCTAGTTATCCTTGTGCTTGCCCAAATCCCTCCCTAATTTCTCTGTGGGTTTGTAGGTATTTAAACTGCCTATACTCCTAATAGATTCCAAACTCCTTTGTTGTTTGGTCTTTTTAAAAATGTAAATCCAGCATGAGTTATTTAAGAGATGGACAAATATCTGGGTTTGACTGTGCCAGCTACTGGCTGGAAAAGAGCCAATTCTCCTCCCACTTCCCTGCGGGCTGGAAAGTAATCCTGGGTCTTACAGGCTCCGAGGTGGAGTCTAACCTTGTATTTTTAACATCTGGTCTTTCTGCAAGCTGCATCTTCAAGATCCCCCCTTCCCTGGAAACGTGAGCATCCATAAAACTGATGGGGCTACATTGCAGTCTACTGTTTGCCACTGCGGGGAAGAAGGGTGTGGTGGGTGCCGAGCTGTGGGTGTGGAGAGGAAGCAGCCTTGGGGAACATGTAATGAATCAGGGCACCTCTGGCCACCCCAGGGACACTCACAGTGGGAAATGAGGCTCTTGCCTTGGTGAAAGTTCTGTTTCGCCTGAATTCTGCCCCAGGAGCTGCTGATCTCATGGGAAATCTGTACTCAACTTGTGGCCACTTGTGTGTCTATGCCTTGGAAGACTTGTGTATATAAATTGTATAATATATATGTTTGTTATTTAATTGATCACTTTATAAATATATAATAAATGAATTAATATATAATAAATGTAATCTTTCATTCATTAGTCATTGAAATATCTGAAAACATTTAACTGAGGTTGTTTTTTTTTTTTTTTCCCCAATTCTGTATCAAAGGTTTGTCTAGAATATTTCAAAGGAGAGCATATTGTTGATCACTCTTCCAGGCCTTTAGAAACTTCATCCCCTAGTCTTGTAGCCTGGTGAGTTTAGCAGTTGACAGAGTTGGATGTGTACAGTTTCGGTTGGAATGAAAAGGAAAATTGCTTCCCAAACTCCTGGAGTGCTGCTTATGAAGTTGCCTTCTGTGCCAGCTTGTTGATAAAGATGCAGGCAGGGCTCATCAGGCCAGCCACCGGTGGACAGGCCATTCTGGGGAAGCGCTGGCGGTGCTGGCTGGCTCTCCTGCTCGCCCTCCTCCCTGGCTCCTCTCCTCTGAGCCAGCCTAGGGGGAGTGAATTGGTTTTGCTGGTAGGGAATCTGCCCTGTGGCCTGGGGGGGGGGGGGGGGGAAGGCAGGGCTTTCTCCTGACTATCCTTCACATTCCTGAGTTTGACCCAATAAGGATAATGATCCTGGAAGATGGGACTTACTACTGCAGTGGTGGCCTGAGGGCCTTTGAGTGCAGGTCACAATTTAGGTTTTAACATTATGACTCAAAGAGTTCAGGTAGAGCCAGAGATAGAGCAGTAGGACTGTAAGAAGATGTTATTCATTCTACAGCTTAGAGACAGATATACACATTTAGTTTGTTTTACAGTGTAATTTATTCCATAGTTTTTGTTTAAAAATGTCTTCAAACTGTTAAATATTACCTACAGAAGATGTTTTGTTTCGGTGGACCATGAAACACCCCAGTGCAAGCCTGTAATCCCAGCAGTTTGGGAGCCTAAAGCAGGAGGATCTGGAGTTCAAAGCCAGTCTTGGCAACAGCGAGGCGCTAAGCAACTCAGACTCTGTCTCTAAATATAATACAAAATAGGGCTGGGGATGTGGCTCGAGTGCTCCTGAATTCAGTCCACGGTACCCTGTACCCAAAAAAAGATACCTATAAAAGATAAAAAGGGTCCACCTGTGTGGGGCACTTACCGTACATGGAGCATGCAGAACTGGGAGTTGCTTGGGTGATTCCGTGTGTGGTGAGGGGGTGAAGGCCGAGGAAATCACTGTACACTACTGTGGACTTTCTAACACTGTACACTTCGGCAATGCTAAATTTATAAAAAATATTGTTCTTCAGTAATAATTTAATCTTAGCTTACTATAACTTTGTAAATTCTTTAATTTTAAGCTTTTTCACTTTTGTAATAAAAAGACAAACATTGTGTAGCTGAGCAAAATTATTTTCTTTATATCATTATCCTATAATATTAATTTTTATCTTTTACTTTTTAAACTTTTAACACAAAAGTTTAAACACACTTGTGGAGCTGTGCTCTTCTATGATAACAGTGCTGCTTTCTGGAGTCTTTCCTGAAGGACCTGCCTGAGATTGTTTCATAGTTAACCATTTTTTAAATGAAAACCATTTTTAAATGAAAGCTGATTCAAATAATGATAAAAAGTGTAGTAGATATATCCCACTATGGTGGTGCACATCTGTAATCCCAGGGGATTATATTTTTAATCCTCAGGAGATCGAGGCAGAGGATCACAAGTTCAAGGCCAGCGTGGGCAATTTAGCAGGACTCTATCTCAAAGTAAAATAAAATTAAAATAAATAAAGGGCTGGGGATGTAGCTTAGTGGTAGAGTGCTTGCCTAGTGTGTGGGAGGCCCTGGGTTCAATTCCCAGGAATAAATATATATACAACACACACACACAAAGTATAAAAAAACACATAAGCCAATAACATAATTCTTTATTATCATCAAGTATTATATATTGTGCCTAAGTATATGTGCAATACTTTAAATGACTGGCAGCCCACTAGGTTTGTTTAACCAGCATCAACACAAAGATGTGAGTAATATGTTGTGTTATGGTTAAGGCAGCTCTGACATCACTGGGTGATGGGAATGATCCCATGGGACTCCTGCATACATGCAGTCCTTGGTCATGTTGACAAAAAATGTCATTTACAACATATGTCTCTGCATGCCCCAGCCACACACTACTTGGTATGCTCCTGGTGAAGAATCTGTATAGAAATGTCTCTGCCCATGCAGTACAGGATTCAATGCTGTGAGCACTGGGAAACCTAGATTTAAATAGAAATGTTTCAGTAGCATTGGTCCCTTGAGAAGATGATATTTTAGGAAGAGCTCTGTAAGAAAGAAGTAATATTAGTATACAGTGTTTTTTATGTGTCTCTTTTGTTTATGACTTGACAATTTCAGTTAGGTCTAAAGACCTAAGGCTTGGATTTACTTCCTTGGGAAACTGGATTTAAAAGCCCTGGATTTAAAAGCCCTCTCTGGAAACTGGATTTAAAAGCCCTCTCTTCAGTAGAGAATTACCTTTCTAAAAGTAATCACACAAGCAAAATTATTGTTAGTGTGTAGTTACAAAAATTTCTGCCATCCAGGAGGCCAATTATTTTGCTATTAGTAAAATCACAGGTCCTTAAAGGAGCCAAGCAAGTACCTTGCGTGTGCTAGTGAAATTTTTCCAGTGTTTGTATATTAGTCTCACTATGAAGATGCAGGCATTGGGGACTTTGTTTAAAAATAGAAAATAAAGTGAGCACAAATACATTGTATCAAAAATAATATGAAACAAAATATGTCTACGGTTCCCACATTTCCAATCCTATTTCCTGCAGATAGCTACCATACACAATTCTTAGGATATCCTTCTAGAAAATTCCATGCAAATAAAGTACAGTAAACCCCACTTCTCTTTCAAAGCACAGTTGAATGTGCACTGTGCACATGGCTCTGCATCTTGCTTTTCTCTCTTACCAGATTAGCTTGGCCAGCTTCCATGGTAGCCCATTCAGATCCGTTCCCATTTTAGTGGCTGCATCATTTTCCAGCGTACTAGAGTTTTTAAAGTGGCTCACTATTGATGGATGCCTGTGCTGTTTCCAGAATTGGAAGCAGATGGTGATGGTGGCGGCAGACTATCATGTTAGAAGCAGCAAAGAAGAATTGAAAAAAGAGGCAAAAGACATACGTACTTTGATCTCAAATTCTGTTCTTGAAATGTCTTGGAGTTGTTTGTTTTAAGATGCCTTAAGAACTATATGGACATTCAGAAGAGCTAGACTTTTTTCTTCCTCGCCCTTTTTTTCCTTGTGATGGTCATGATGGTAGAGAAGGAGATTGTGATATTTAACCCAAATTATGACTGTATTTATAACTTAGTGGCCAAAGACTCAAAAGGCTCCAGTTCCCTTGTCTCCTACCTCTAGTACAGGCACACACCATGGCAACTAGATTCTTTTTTATAACCTCATTAGCAAACTTTTCTCATGATATTACCACCTGTTTGGACTTGGAGGGTTTCCTGGTGCAGAGCTTATCATTGCATGGACATATTTGTAAATATGCAAACAGTGGTTACTGGTCCACATGCCAGTTTTACCTGGCTGGCCCAGCCTATTCCTGCAGTAGAGATTGGAACTGTTCAATTCTGTCCCCCAGTCACTTCTGCACTTGGGGCATGGTCATGTGACTCAGTGCTGGCCAAAAGGACCCAAGAGGAAATCTGTTGAGGAGTTTCTGGAGAATGTTTCCCTTCCTAATAAAATAAAGAGAAGTGTCTTCATCCATAGCCAGGATTGTCTACGTATGATTCCTGGAACTCGTACCTCCACAGGGAACAAATAAAATGTTCCCAGGATAGTGAAGTGAAAACAAAGGAAAGCACTTTAGGTATTTGATATTTTTAAGTCTCCAAATTAGCCCTGTTTTCTGATCTTAGTTTATAAGATTGTAATAAGTGCCTTACTGTTGAATCTTCTTTTGTTCAGTTACTGAAATCAGCCTGATAAGGAATTTTACCCATAGGAAATAATAGTAAAGTAGCAAAATGGTTTATTTACAAAGACAATTAAATGTCTACTGTGTTCAAGAGATAATATGAGGCTCTGAGGCTGCCAAAATAAATAGATAAAATTAATCTGAAGTAGTAAATGATTTAGCTACAAGAGTTCTGAGCGACACTGATTACGAGGTTGGGGTGATCAGAATATACTTTGTGTGTGGAAGAGGTTAAGTTGAGCCATAAGCGAAGGATCCTTAAGAATTTAGTAAGTAGAAGGTTGGGAATGGCATCCCAGGAAGCCTGAGACTGAAAAAAAACACAAGCTGTGGAATCAGACCTGGACACAGACTCTGCCTCCACACCCCCCTAATTTACAACCTTGTCATGTTCCTTAATTTTCTTTGATACGGTAAACATGATTTACATAATTGAGGTGAAAACTAAAGATAAAATACGTCAAACATCTGTCACACTGATGGGCATATAGCAGGCATCCAGTACATGGTGGAGGATAAGGAGTGGTAAGAGGGCTGGGGGTGTGGCTCAAGCAGTAGCGCGCTCACCTGGCATGCATGCGGCCCAGGTTCGATCCTCAGCACCACATACAAAAAAAAAAAAAGGACACAAGTCCACCGAAAACTAAAAAAATATTGAAATTAAAAAAAAAAAAAAACTTAGAAATAACCAATCCACTTGTTGTTCTTTGGGGCTGGGGATGTTGCTCAACTGGTAGCGCACTCGCCTGGAGTGCGTGTGGCCCGGGTTCGATCCCCAGCACCACATACCAACAAAGATGTTGTGTCCACTGAGAACTAAAAAATAAATATTAAAAAAAAAAATAAAATAAAAAAAAAAAAGGAGTGGTAAGGACTGTGCCCGAGGTCAGCCAGTGAGCAGAGGCCAGGGGGCTGGTGCAGGTGATCTGGGCTGCTGTGCCTGATCTGAATCAGGCTCACCTGGGTCAGACCAGTGGTCTAGGGAAGAGAGCCAGAGTACAAAATCTGGACAGAGACAGGACTGGGGCAAGACATGGAGGACCTTGACGTCCAACTTGAGGAATTTCATCCTCATCCTGAAAACAGTCTGTGTGACTCTTGAGAAGGCAGCTGGGAAACAGGTGGGTGAGAGATTGTTACTATGATCTGATGTGCAATATTTTTAAAGGCTTGGCCAGACAGTTGTCGGATGCTCAAGAGAAAGGAAGAGTCAGCCATTAGAAAGACAAAAGAGAACTCATGAATGTTGTAGGCAGGGGAGAGTCCTAATGGCTGAATGGCTGTCACTCTTGTCATGTGAAATTCAGAACAGATTTCTAACACTTTGAGATAATCATATCCTAGGTTAGGGCAAGAATAGTTTGGTTCATTTAAATTTTTGATGAAAGATGCCGTGTTAGTAGAAAGTTAATGATTGTACCCAAGTGTGTTTGTCCTTTAATTCTTGCCTAATTATGCTTGCCACTTTCCCTCTGTTTACATATATAGTTTAGTTCCTTTGAAGGATGTTCCCTTTAATAAAATAAATATGCCTTGTGTCTAATGATGTGTGATTGAACACTTGGAGTCAGTGCTGTAACATGAAGTATATATTCACTGGTGTTGGCTTTGTATTTAATCAGGATGAAATCAGTCCAGCCAAGTGTTTCAGGTACAGAGATTTCAGTGTTTGCAGATATAGTGATGGTGGCCTTAATAATAAAACAATCATACTAGCTTCTAAAGTAATGAATGGCATCAGAGACATCAAAGTATAGAAATCAAAGAAATCTTAGTTCATCAAGTTCAGGATATTATCTTGAGTGACACAAAGTTTCATAATGTTCTCAGTTGGTGAATCTTGAGCAGATGGTCTTCTAACATTTTGAAATGCTGATTAGATGGACTGAGTCAAATTAATGAATTGTGCCAAATTATAGATACTATTATGTGGTTAGCAACTGTTGGAGTCAGCTTTCCCAAGGCAAAGGAAAAAAAAAAAAAACTCTATCATTCATATTATCTTAGGGAACTAAACATGAATAAAGTCTCTTAAGAAAGGCATTTTGTCCTTTGGGCATAAAATCAGCATGTTTTCAAGTGGTAATTCTGCACACAGACACTTCTGTAATAAGCTCAGAGCAGGTGTTCCTATCTGAAAGTTCTCATGGTCTCTGGGGGAGTTAGGGCTCTGTGCCAGGTACAGACCCATGATTTGGTCTATTGCAATTCCCAGTAAAGAGGAAAAAAAGCATCTGGCATCGAAACTTTCCCAGACTGCCTTCTCTCTCCTCCCTACACACACTTTTCCCCCCCTTTTATTAATCTAATTTGTTTTTTTTTTTTCCCCCAGACAGAATTTGAGTCACAGTACTTAGTTAAATCAGTTCACTGTGGTGTTTTCCTGCAGCTCTTCTGTAACTGTGGCTTACTGTGGGGAGAATATGATGTACAGCATACATTCAGGGATTTCTCTTTTCACACCTGCACCTTTCAGGGAGGTTGTCCTTCCTTTTCTTTCATCCCAGGTGGAAACTTTGCTCTTTGTAATCTGTCCAGCCCCCTGACACAAACTACCAAGGATGTGATGATAAATTGGAAGTTGGTTTTTTTTGTTTTGTTTTGTTTTGTTTGTTTGTTTGTTTGGTATCAAGGATTGAACTCAGGGGCACTCAGCCAATCCCCAGCCCTGTTTTATGTTTCATTTAGAGACAGGGTCTCACTGAGTTGCTTAGTACCTCGCCATTGCAGATGCTGGCTTTGAACAGCCTCCCAAGCTGCTTGGGATTACAGGCATGCGCCAGCGCACCCAGCTAATGATTGGAATTTGTTTAGGATTTTAGATCCCCAGAAATGAGTGAGGATGACATAGATTACCAGTCTTATATTTATGATACAGAGTGCTTGATTTCTCATCATGTGATTGATAATATTCTTTTAGGCGAAAACTCAATTATTCTTAGTGTCAGATGCTGCTGCTACAAGTGTGTTTTCCTAATAGTACATCAGGTTGCATGCTCCTGGCATCCCAGACAGAGACTCACATAGTATTGGTATTCAGTTGGAGTATGAGTGTCCTGGAATATGTTGACCAAATCATGCGAATACATTAGTTATCCTTCTGTGACTTTGCACAGCCCATGAACCAAATCAAAATCCCTAAATACAGTATAATCAAAATTTTGCAATTTTACAAAATTAGTAAGTATTTAACTGGTTTCAGTTGGATATACATCTATAGTCCCAGCTACTTGGGAGGCTGAGGCAGGAGGATCTCTTCAGCCTAGGAGTTAGAAGCCCAGCACAGGCAACATGAGACCTGACCCCCACCCCCCAGGTCTCAAAAAATATTTTAAATGGCTTGTATTTAAGATAGGATGTAATGGGTTCTTTTGTTTCCTTCTTTTTTTTAATGTTTCTGCTTCTCTGTTTCTCATTGTTTTATTTTCAGAATCAACATCAAGTGTAGCATGGTTCACAGAACCTGCTGCCGGCTGTGTTCTTTAGTACCTTATTCTTCCTTTTAGAAATACTTACCCTAGGGCTGGGGTTGTGGCTCAGTGGTAGAGCGCTCGCCTGTGAGGCCCTAGGTTTGATCCTCACTACCACATAAAAGTAAATAAAAGGTATTGTGTCCAACTACAACTAAAAATAAATAAATATTTTTTTTAAAAAAGAAAAACTTCCCTGTACATCTGTTTTGCCTCATCCTTCAGTTGTGCCCTGACTTAAAATGATTTTCAATTTTAGACACCCCGGGCAACTTTTATTTCCCCAAACATTCTGCCTACTTTTTTGCTTTGGCGTTGTACTCCTTGCTCAGCTCTCTTGGCTGGTGTCTGAGCCTCTTCCTCCAAATCCAAGTCAAGTATCTCCTTCCTAGAAGCCTGCTCACCAACACCCTGCTTCGTTTCTGTGGTACTTTGATTTCATTTATCCTTTTTTTTTGCACAGTACTTGGGATTGAGCCCAGAGACACTCAGCCACTAAAGTACAGCCTTAGGTTTTTTGTTTTTTTTTTTTTTTTTTTTTTAACTCTTGGGACAGAGCCTTGCTAGATTGCCCAGAATGTGTGATCCTCCTGCCTCAGCCTCACAGTTGCACACTGTGCAAATGTGCACAGTGGTGCACACTGCTGTGCCTGGCTCCATGTTCCTATATACAGGTAGTTCTCGTATCTCTGCCCATTGAATTCTTTTCTAGGGCTGAATTTATCATAACCCTATTTCTCATCCCAACACTTTTAGCACAGTGTCTGGCTCACAAAAGATACCCAAAAGAACATTTTGGGGGGAAAAAAAGTGGAAATTCTGTATTTTGGTGGGCCTGGTTTGTAACTTATATCAGTTCTGTCAGCTATCATAAAAACAATTTGGTCTGAGTAAGTGAGTAAGCCCTAATTATACTTTGTGTGCTTTTAGTTAAATTCAGAGAAACTTTGGCTTTCCAAGTAACTATTATGTAATGAAACAAGGCATTAACAGTCTGCATCCGCATGGTATTGAAGATTTTGCTGTATTTTGCAGAATTTAAAATTAAATATTTTTGTGTCTAAATCTGATGTATTGAATTACACCATAGATACCACTAGCTCGCTAATATACAGATTTCCATTTTCTTTCAATTTGTTCTTTTGTGTTCTGGTACTAAAAACAAATATTTATGAGGTAGTGTCATGAATGTTTTGGAAACTAAAAATGTTAAAGAGCTGAAAAAAATTAGCTAAATTGACAGACTAATGAAATCCAGATCCTTTCCTGAAGAATTGAATTATATGTAAATTTTTTTTATTGAGCACCTGCAATGTTATAGGTATTATGAGGTAATAATTTTAACATCTCTTACATTTTCATTATCTAAGTCTTTTTTATTTTATATTGAACTTTTTTCAGATACAACTTGTAGAGAATTACATACCTCTCACCTTTGTAGGCACTGGGTGACTACCACCTGCATCCATGTTGTCAGTGCCCAGTGCTCCCTGGTGCCACCTTCTGGTGAACTGTTCTCGCTACCCTGCAAGGGTAACCACTGTTCTCTCTGCTGAATTACCATGATCCTACATTTTTTGTGTACATTCTTGTGTGTGGTTCCTTTTTTTTTTTTAGGTATTATACACATAATGTGCATCTCTGTTGTGTTTGTTGTTTCTTTTACTTGCTACTGCTGATTTTTAACTACTATTTGCATTGTTTTCATTTTGGTAAGATTCTTTAGAAGGAAAGGTAAATAGTCAATATGTGTCAGTTTATATATGCTAGTAATTTAGTTCATTAACAAGATCATTGGCATTTTGTGTGAGGGCTGCCAGCTTTACAGACCCAGCAATAACAGGATTATTGAGTATGAGAACCGTGAGGGCTGTGTAGGTCATAGGGTTCAGCCACCTTGTTTTCCCAAATGAGGGACCTAGGTTCTGGAGAGTTAACGCAAACGGAGGTCCCCTGGTTGATCTGGCTTGGTTATCTTCCTGAGGACACTTGTGTGTCACAACTTAAACTTGATCCTGTGGATGACCCTGATCAATAGGAACACAGTCTTGGGCATTTAGAAATTGAGAAATTAGTAATCAGCAAGACTTAAAAATTCAAATTATCTGGAACACTTCCCACTTTGCGTTAGTTCATGAGATGTAACTGATTCTGTTCATAGAACTTAGTATTAAAACCAATTATTGAAGAAGGAAGGGGGAAAGTTTCACAAGTACAGTGTTTATTAGAGCATTTTTAGTTTCCAGGCATTGTCTTGAACTTTTGGTGTTCCCAGATGTGGTCCTGATGAAAACCACAAGGATTTTTCTAGGATGGGGAGTCTGGGAGTAAATTCTGATTCTGTGATGTTTGCAAGTAAAAAACTAGTCCTTAATCTTAGACCTTCCTACTAAGGTGGTAGTAGGTCATAGAAACCTTCATAGGAAGACTTTTGAAGGGAAGCTTAGTGGACTCAAAGCAATAGAAAATTAAGCCTTTCTTTGACCCACTGCCCAGGGAGTAACCAGAGAACTTTCTTCAGAATCTTAAAGTTCTTTAGATATAGTTGGCAAACATAGAAATAGTGGCTTATCCTTTTCCTAATTATAAAACAGTATTTTTCAAATAGAATTGAAACTCATTCATTGGTCATGATAACATGGTAACAGGTATCATTTTATTTTCACATACAAAAATAGAAGGAACAGCACAGCAGATGCCCATCTACTTATCCATATTCAACAATGCAAATTTTCATATTTGGTCTGCGTTATGTATGTGTAGTCTCTTTCAAAGTTAGTTATATACAAACACCAGGGTACTTTGCTTCTGATATGTATCTGCAAATAAGGAATTTTTCTACATAATAAAATTTTCTAACAAATTAATTTCCTTATATACTGTTATCCAAAAAATGTATGTAAAAAATACATACACATTGCATGTAGCAAAGTACTACTTTATAAAATTTCATTTCAATTTCTAGTATTTGTGCACATATATGAATGTATACATTGATAATATGTATTTCTTGCTGTGGGCCTCATCCAGAATTTGCAACATATTGCTCTCTCTCTCTCTCTATATATATATATATCACAAAGAAACTGGTTAGTGGGTAAGTGCTACTCAGTGACAACTGCCAGTTCTGTGCTTAATGTTGTGTGGCACCTTAAAAAGTAATGTTTTCAGCAACAAGTGTGCTCAAACAAGCAGGGACCGACTTAACAGTACAAATAACATCCAAAATGGGTGAGGAAGGAGAAGTCCTTGAGAAAGGCCTCATGGGAGAGGGTTTGGAAGAAAAGTAGGATTTGGATAAGAGGCCGTGGAAATCCTGTGTCCAGAAAGGAATAATGTTAAAAATCGAGGTTTTTTGTTTGTTTGTTTTTAATGTCGGCTGTACTAAAATGCTAAGGGCCATCTGGTGGGTGGAGAAGGAAGGAAAAAGACATTGGGCAGTTGGGAAAACCATATAGGACTTTAGTACCAGCTGGAGAAGAAGCCCAGTTCCTTTACTGAAGGAAGAACCATTGAACATCAAAGCAGCTTAGATTAGGGTAACGACATTCTGTGGATGGATTGAAGGAATGAAAGGCTGAAAGTGATGAAACCTGGTTAAACTCTCTGCCCTTTGTATAGGAGACAGGAAATGAGGGTCTGGATTGAGCTGGGGAGGCCTGAGGAGAGGGAGGGAAGGTCAGTCTGGACAAAAACTACTGGACAGAGATAACAGAATTTAGTGATAGTTTTGAATAAGGGGTGAAGAGAGCCTGGACAGGCCATTGATACGTAAGATCGTGAAAGTAAGAGTAACGGAGTCCAAAGCCCCACGCATTATCTGTAAAGAACAGACTTCTGTGCCATAATACTGATACTCTCAAGAAGTAGTCAGGCTTTTTAGAGGAAGCAGCAAGGTATGATCATTAGATAAGTTTTTCTCATACAGTGTCCCCTTGTTCTACTTTGTCTTGGCCATACAAAGTGTTAGCCATCTGTCTAGAGTCTTAATCCAGGGTCTTAGGTTTACTGAAAATATCAGTATAGACTAATGGCACCTACTTCAAAAAGTTAAGGGTCAGATACTGAGAATTCATTTTTAGTCTTTTGATGTACTGAACCCTTTTAAAAGATTCAATCAGTCAAATATTAGTTTCTGTAAAGCACTATCATTAGGTTTTTTGGGTATGAGAGCCTCTTTTAAAACTTATCTGTAGTGGGCTAGGGATGTAGCTCAGTAATAGAGTGCTTGCCCAGCATGTACAAGGCCTTGGGCTCAATCCCCAGTGCAACAAAAAATAAAAAGTAAGTAAATAAAAACTATATTTACTGTTTGGAGCTGAGGATGTAGCTCAGCTGGGGAGTGCTTGCCTAGCCTGCACAAGGCCTTGGGTTCAATCCCTAGCACCAGAAAATAATTTTTAAGTTACTGATCAGGTTTGATTGAAACTCGACCCTAAGGGATCTCCTGCTGTGAGTTTGAGACCTGTTTGTCATTCTCCACACCCCCACCCCTTTCTGCTGCAAGAGGCATACAGGCAAGTTCCATGAATGTTGGGCAGTGGAGATGAGCTCCTGCTAGAGGCGCTCAAGTCATGGTGGCAGCAGCATCTTTGCTCTCAACTCTGGCCTGTCCTCAAGTTCCACTTACTTGGGGTGTGTGAGATTTAATAAGTGATAGCCATCACCAACAGCTCGTACTCTGTACAAGGCCCAGTTCCAAGCACTGCACCAGTACCAGCTCACATAGTCCTCCCAGTCATCCTGTGAAGTACTGAAAGCTGTCCTCATTTTACAGATGAGGAAATTAAGGCATAGAGGAAATAGCTTCCCCCAGGGGATACAAGAACATGGAAGAGCTGGAATTTGAACCCAGGCAGTCTGGCTCTGAACTCTTGCCGCTTAGCCACTAAGTGATGCTCCCGCCAGGGAGTTGACTCTGTGTAGTGTAGAGGGCTGTGGAAGCCTGAGAAATCTGAGCTGCCTGGTTACTGTAGTGAGTTGTAACTGGGCCCTGGCAGGCTCTTCCCTCTGTTTTGGAAATAGTCAACCTAAAAATAGACTTGGGTTCTACGTCAGGTTGTGATTCGGTGTTTTATCTTAAAAATTATAGTCCAAAATTCCATTTACTATTTTTCTCTCAGACTACAAAACAATGTGTTCCTGTAGCATGCCTGTCTGCCTAAAACATGAATCTCTGGTGCCTTTAATCTGACTCTGAGAGAAGGAAGTCTCCTCTTACCTGCATCTTGATAGCAGAGCATTTGGTGACTGCAGAACCTGCTAGGATTTGAACCAGTGGAGGAAGTTTATGTACAGTTTGGCACTGAGAATCATTATTAGTGGTTAAAACAGAAGCAACCTACATTTTTCATTATGCAAGATATCCTGAGATTTTAAGCTTTTTTCTTCTCTTATTATCAATGTCATATTTGAAAACGTCTTCAGTAATTGCCTCGTGGCACCAAGACTGCCTAAAGCAGAAAAGTCTGATGATGTGTATCTAGTCCCTGGTTTGGCATATGCAGTAGACTCTCAATAAAAGGGAGGATATTCCTAGAGCCAGTAGACCCAGCCTGGAATCCCAACTCTGCCACTTACCAGCTTGATAATTCCAGACAAGCCGCTTACTTTTCCCATCCATAAAGTGGTGAGTAATAATGCTAATCTTAGGTTCTTGAAAGGGAAAATAAAATATAATGTATGTGAAACATTTAGAAAGCTATTTGATGCTTATATATAAAGTCCTTGCTAACTAGTAAGTCCTTTTATTTGTTATTTATTATCTCCTGTGGTGTTGGGGATTGAACCCAGGGCCTTGCACATGCTGGGCAAGTGTTCTACCACTGAGCCACATCCCTAGCCATATTTTTAATAAATTTGAACTATCTTGCCCAGATCCTATTTTCTCTTGTGTTATTTTTCTTAAGGTCTGTTCTTTTCTAATAAACAAGTCATTTCCATCTTAGTTTGAAAGATAAAAGGACACACATAATAAAGTATTATTTTATAAAACTCATGTATGTGTGCACATGTGTGTGTATACACACTCACACACATATGTACACACTATAAATGTGTGCTTCTTACTGTGGTTCTCATCTAGAATTTGGAGTACATTGCTTTATAACAGAAAACTGTTTTGTTGTGGGGGAGCTGTGCTGGAGATTAAACCCAGGGCTGATGCATGCATGCACTCTACCAGAGCTACACCTCCAGCCCTGGGATACCTGTATTTTTCAGCTCATGTTATATTGAACTGTGATTTCCTAATGTCACTAGAGGAGGTAAGAAGAGTTCCCATAGAGGGTCCTGGAAACTCAGGATGAGTCAGGTTCTTGACATCATTGCAGAAAAATTTAAGGATGCATTGGACACAGATTTATTTAGGAAGACAGAAACACATTCAGGGGAGAATGTGGCCAGGCTCGAGGGATGCTTTAGGTGTTCTTAGGCTCTTCTTTTAAAGGAAATTTGGTGAAATATGATATGAGGGTATCTCGTATCTTCCTTCGCCCAGTCTGTTCTAAAATTACATGTATTAGTGGGCTGTTTAATAGTGTACAGGGTAATTGTCACTCGTGGTCACAGGAATCTTCAGCAACTCTGAAGATTTACATAGTTCCCAGAAATTTGGGAGTGACAGGCCTGGGAGAGACAACTGATGTGGAGGAAAGGTTGGCAGAACTTTCAAGGCTGTTGGATTAAAGTTAGATTTTCCTAGTCCTTTCCTTTGTCTCCTTTTTACCTATCTTTTGTTTCTTCTACCCCACCTCACTAAGGAATAAGAAAGTATTTGAGAATCTTTTTATTGACAGATAATAATTTTACATCTTTAGGAGTTACAGTGTGATAGGTTGCTACATTTATAAATCGTGTAATGACCAACTCACAGTACTTAGATTGTCTACCATTTGAATCATTTTACTTCTTTGTGGTAATTACATTCAAAATCCTCTCTTCTAGGGGTGGGGGTATAGCTCAGTAGCAGAAATTTGATCCCCAGCACAGACAAAAAGCAAAAAGTTCCTGTGTGTTATAATGCAATGTATTCCATATTCTAGATGACCTAGCAAGTGATTACAAGGCCCAGGGTTCTATCTCTGGCACCGCCAAAAAAGAAAAAAAACTCTTGTATTTTGAATTATAGAATTGCTAGCTGTAATCACCCTCTATATACTAGAACACCAGAACGTATCCCTCCTATCTGACTGTGACATTTTACCTGTTAAACCATCTCTCCTCTGCCTGGCCTCTGATAACCACTGCTGTGCTCTCTAGACCTATGAGCCCGGCTTTTTTTAGAATTCCACAAATAAGTTTGATTATGTGGTACTGATCTTTCTGTGCCTGGTTTATTTCACTTAATATTAAGATCTCTAGGTCCATCCATGTTGCAGCACATTTGATAATCTTGCTGGTACATTAGATAAATTCAGAGTTTTTCAGTTAATTCAAGACAAGACTTCTGTACGCCTTCACAAATAATGGATTGAATCAAAACATATTAATGTGTTTAAAGTAGCAGACACCTGGGTTCTTGGTAGCGATCCTGTTGAACCTGGGAGGAAAATGCCATTGAGGAAGGAAGGGACCACACCTGCATATTCTATACGTTGTGTTAATGTTTATCATTTGGCAGTTGATCACTCTTATTCTGCTTGGAGCTTCGGAGAGCCATGGGACATCCCAGTTCCTGAATATTTGACCTCTCACATGAATCAAAACCATGAACGGTTAGTTAGTTCACAGTGCAGTCTATGAAAAGCAGACTGAGCACAGTCGAGCACAACCTCAGCTGCAGATTCTTGATTTCATTGCAAACAGCTGAGAGTATGTAAACAGGAGAGACGAGGAGCTGCCCCAGTGGGCTATTTGTCAACCACTAATTCACTCAGCAAGCACTGAGGTCCTATTGAGAAAGCCTATGGGATGGACACAGGTAGCTTATTAGGCTCTCCTCTTTAGAGAGGCTCCTGAGTAATGGGGAGCAAAGCGTTATGCAAATACTTACCTTACCTAATAGAATAAGCAATCTGCAGGGTAAATGCAAAACTGGGAAAAGCACAAAGGAAGCCATGGATTCCAGCTTAGCACAAGCATGCTGGAAAAGACAGTTTTGGAATCTTTGACAGGTACATTGGAAAGGAGATCTGGAAGCCTGGGCTGGGCAGAGGAACTAACATAGAAATATCAAAGTTCTTGAAGTATTCAGGGCGGCTGGCTTATCAGACAAACAGAATATAATTAAGGGTGATAACTAAACTTTGGTATAATTCTTGGCTCTTGTTGCTTTTTAGGCTATAGCCGCAATTATTTGAGGCCTCCCACTTTCAGATCTGTAAAACAGAGCTAATGACCCCTGCCTTGTGGAGCTGTGGGGACTGCATGGGAGGGTGTGTGCAGCTCCAGCCTCACTCTGGTGGTTGTATGTAGACAGGCTCCAAGCATCACGATGGCCAGGTCTGTTGTGTGGGTCTGTGTCGGTCAGCTCTTCATCACTATGACCAAAATACCCAACAAGAACAACTTAGAGGAGGTACAGTTTTAATTTGGGGCTCAGCTTCAGGGGACTCAGTCCACCATCGGCCAACTACACTGCTCTGGGCCCAAGATGAGGCAGAACATCATGGTGGAAGGGCCTGGAAAAAGGGAAGCTGTCATGATAGCCAGAGAGACAGGATAGAGTCCAAGGGCACATCCCAGTGGCCACTTCCTCCAGCCACACCCTACTTGCCTACTGTTACCACCAGCACAGTAGTCTTGACAGATTATTAATCTATCAAATGGATTGATCCACTGACCAGGTTGCAGGTCTCATAATCTAACTGGACATTCCTACATTGTCTAACATGAGCTTTGGGGGGACACCTCACATCCAAACCTAACAGTGTCTGAGAGGATACAAAGCACCCCGCATGGAGCTCCTCGGGATCCAAGGTGCTGAAAGACCTTGCAGGACAGGTGCTGGGTGTCTGCCCTTCAGAATCTCTATTAAGCACATGTGCCTCCCAAGAGTGCCCACCCTGTGTGTTTTGGGGTAAGGGGGGCAAAGGAGGACAGTCCTCAGCAGTAGGCAGACCTGCCCCAGAGCTGGCCTTTTTTCTCTACCTACTGGCCCAGGGCCTTGGAGACTCATTTTTCTCACCCTTTCAAGCCACCTCCACTCCCTCATTATATGAGGGTGGTTCTCTGGGAGCAGACATGGTGTTCCCACCTTGCCTTCCTCGCTGTCCTCTCCATCTTGTTGACTGACCGGAAACCAGGGAGAATGAGCAAATGTGGGTGAGCAAGGTGCAGCCCCCCTGCAAGGCTTTCCTGTAGGACCCAGGGCTCTGGGGCTCCCTTTCCTTCTGAGATAGGAGCCAAAAACCTCAGTGGACATATGTTCTGGGTTTAGTCCTAAAAGTGGGCTTCCTGCTTCCTCCTCAGAACTCGCCCCGCCCTGTCCTCACAGGAGGGAGCCGGCGCCCTTCAGGAAGGCCTGGAGAGCTGGGGGCCCAGTGGCGGCAGGATGCGTCCCTCTCCCACACTACCCGTGTTCCAGGTGCCCAAGTTCCCAGAGCTGTTCCTGGAGACAGCCCCACGGGGTCATTTTTCCAGGGTGTCCTCCCGTGAGACATGGCCACTCTTCACCTGCTGTTGGTGCTCAGCGCAAGGTCAGTTGTTCTTCCTTACCATGGCCCACCCCTGCTGTGCTTCCAGGGACCACCATCTTTTAAAATCTGGCCCTTTCCCCCTTTCATTTAATCCTGTGTGTATTTAATGTGCAGCGAGTCTTTACCAGAGTCAGACTGATTTTGTGAGGGATTAGTTTGTATTAATTCAAAGTGTGACTTATAAGCTATTTTGAAGAAATATGTATTTTCCGGTGCAGACGATTCAAAGTAGGTTATCGGTGTCGCCTGGTAGAGGCTTAATGAGAAGATAATTATTTGTAATTACAGTATCGAGTGTGTGTAAGTGCTTGAGGAATTTGTTTTTGAGACCCTGAAACACTGCCTCGTCATCTTTACACTATGGATTTGCACACCACCATCTCTAGAGACAGGATGGGGCTGTCAGTGGTGCACCTCCTCTCGCCCTGGTTCCAGATGTTCTTGATTTCAGGGGAACCAGATATTACTCTACCTTGGGATGCTCCAGAGTTTCCTTAGTGAGGATTATGCCGAGAGGGAAAGGGGAGGATGCTGGACAAAATGAAGCCTCATGGTAAAACCAACGGCTCCGTTCCCGCACAGCGCGCAGGGCACTGACTTTAAAGCTCAGAGTGTGCTACTGTCGACTTGAACTGCAAGGAAATGGGTTCCTTGCCCAAACAAATCAGAACAAACTTTTGACCAAGACACTAATAAAATGTCCTTTGGGATGCCAGGTGAAGATCCCTAAAATTGTTCCTTTCTAGCACATGGTGGGGGAAAGGCCTGGTTTTCTTCTTCCAAAGAATGTAGCAACTGGGGAGTCTGAGCAGGTGTCCACAGGAACCCACAGACACGTCTCTATCAGAAGATGATGAGAGAGGCGGCTTGGTGAGCCTTCAGAGTTATTTCAGTACAGGTTAGCTCCAGACCAAGTTAACAGGAAAACCAGGTGTTCACTGCGTGGCTGGACATGTCCCCAGGGGAGCAAGAAGGAAGCTGTTTCAGAGTTCTGTGTATGTTACCAGTAGAGAACTAGTAGGAAGCTGCTGTCCTGTAGCCACATGGAGGACCCCTGTAGGGCCGTGCTGAGCGGCACCCCTTCCCTCCGCGCAGGGAGAGTGCCTTGCCCTCCCTCCAGGCACATGCAGGTCTTCCTTGATAGGTCCTTAGACATGGCTTGCTTCCTCCCTGGGTCCTTTCTCTTGTTTCTGTCTCATTCTCAGAGCAATTATAAATATCTGGGCATTGTTCCAATAAAAGCAGTAAGCTTTTTATCCTCAGTGTTTGAGACTATGGGTCAAGAAGAATAGGCTATCCGGACTCCGTCAAGCCTGAGATGGGGCAGCCTCTGGAAGCAATCATAGGCTGTGCAGGAGACATTGCAGAGGCCCAGCATGTCCACACAAGCCTGGGCAGTCATGCTGGGGACACTGCAGAGTGGGCTTTCACTTGGTCAGTCTTGTGTGTCATAAATCTCAGTCGAGCTCCAGCCGAACTGTGTATTATCTACGGACTTCAAGAAACATACATTCTTTTCAAGCCTCTGTGTTCTCAGAACACAGATGTGAAGAAAGTGTGAACACATCCACAATCTTGGTCACAGTGTCCGATTCGTCATAAAAGCACTCTGTTGTTAGGGAGGCTCTGGAGACAGATGGCCTGCATTTCCATCCTGCTGTGCCATTGACTAGCTCTGCGCCCCCGCCACTTACTTCTCTGTTCCTAATTTCCTTGTTTGTAAAATAGCAGAACCTGCCTCAGAGAGTGTTTAATCTTATAGTAAGATCCTGCACTTATCACTACTGTGACCTTTCACTCCTGGGCGTGGAGTGAGGCTGTACTGTCCTGTGTACTGCCCTGGGAGTTAGTGGGTAGCATAGTGTAGAGGAAGTCACAGGTGCGTCTCTTTGAACAGAATCTTAGGATCCTGTGACTGATTCACCTCCAGCACCAGAAACTCCAGCCTGAGTCCTACAGCCGAGCACACACTTGTTGGCACAAGCAAGAAATAGACCTTAAAAAAAAAAAAGACACTGGCAGCTGTAGGAACAGCCTTGGCTCTAGGCCTGAAGCAAAGTTCAGCTGAAATGAGATAGTGATGAGGACACCTAGGCCACAGAGACTTTAAAAGCCTTTACATACTGGTCGTGGAGCTCCTTGTGGGCTGTGTGTACATCTGCACCCACTAGTGCTCTGGAACACTGTGGCCCTGGAACCGGAGCCATTTGAAGGACCTTACCCTTCCTTACATGTCTGAGCTCAGCCTTCTTAAGAGGCGGGGCCTCGTGGAAGTGATGAGGTCATCGGGGCTCTGCCATAGTGGCAGAGGTTCATCACATGGCCTTGGGACTAAGCAGGCAGTTGTCACCTTCCATTATTCTGACCTTTCTGTGCCTGTGCATGTTCTTGCTGTCTGTGCCCCTCAGAACCTCAGAGGACCCCTGCCTCAGTCCATGTCCTTCAGGACTGTCTTATCTCTATTTCTTTAAATTTTTTGTTTACTTATACTTTTATTTATTTTTATGTGGTGCTGAGGATTGAACCCAGTGCCTCACCTGTGCTAGGCAAGTGTTCCACCACTGAGCCACAACCCCAGCCCTGTCTTTATCAATTTCTGTTGCTATAACAAAACACCTGAGGCAGGGTAACTTATAAAGGGGTTTATTTGATAATTCTGGGGGCTGGAAGGTCCAAAAAGCATGGCATCAGCATCCTGGTGAGGCTCCTGCCTGCACCACAACGTTACAGAGAAGCTGAAAGGGAACTTGTCATGTGTAGAAGGATCCAAGGTTATGAGCAAGAAATAGACCTAAAAAAACCGGCTCTTGGGGAAGCCATACACTGCTGTGAGAGCAGCATTCAAGAATCCACTATGGCAGAGCCCCGATGACCTCATCACTTCCACGAGGCCCCACCTCTGAAGGTTCTGTCACACTGCCATAGTGGAGACCAGGCTTCTAGACATGCACTTGAGAGAGACAAACCACATCCACACCATAGCAAGGGTCCACAGGAACCCCCTTCTCCCTTCCAGTTCATCCCTTGGGGCTGTGGGTGGTGTGTTTGCACTGGTCATGCATCCCTGATGGTGGAGTTCCCCCTGGGGCTGTGGGGGTGAGTGCAGGAATGTGAGGGGAGACGCCCCCTTTGGAAGCTTGAGCAGTGTGCGCAGGGAGCACCTGACTGAGTTGTGCTGTCTCCCCGGTGGGAGGGAAGCTGACATGGGGCGGCACAGGAGCTGGGATTGTGGCTGGATGACTCAGGGTCAGCTCTTGATGTCTGTCCAGGACGTAGGCTTCCTCAGCCTTTGTTCTAGAACATTGAGTGACAGTAGAAGTGTCTCTGCTGCCGGAAGGAAATTACAAGTAGCAATGGTGTCCCCCCGCCCCCTCGTGTGCTGTTGGTCTGCCTTTCATCCAAGGTAATAACGCCAGGAGCTCTGGGAGGGCTGAAAGAGGCTAGCTGTCATTTTTTTAAAACATCTTTTCTGCCAAAGCAGTAATACATTTTATGTTTAAAAATTGGAAAATACAAAGGCATATTGGGAAGAAAAAAAAAAAAGATGATACCTTGTAACCCACGGTGCAAAAGTAACTATTGTTAACACTTCGAAGCATGTTTCCCTTTAAGATTTCACATACAGGCACATTTTAAAATGAAATCTGGATAAAAATAGCAAAATCATTGTCAAAAAATGTTAAAATCATTCTACATGCTGGGAGGTCTTTAAGCACTTTACATGCATTATCTCATTTATTCCTCACAGTTTCTTTTTTAGAAATCATATGTCCAACTTTAGAGGAAGAAATTCAGGCAAAAAGAGGTTAAGTCATTTTTGCAAGGTCACACATCCCATAAAGGTAATGGCAAAATGAAAACCAAAGCAGTCTGTCTTGATTATATTGCAGGCGATCTTGACTATGTTGCAGTTTGTCACATAGTAAAACAGCTTAAATTAACATTTCCTAGAATTATACAAGTATTAATGCTGACTTGTTTGGTTCTGTCTCCTTATTCTATGGATTAGGGAGTGAAGCTCACTGACATGACTTGATCTACCCAGGAACACATAGCTAGTAAATGTCAGTGCCAAAACGAACCCACGTCTCCTGATCCACATAGTCTACAAGCATGCTGATGCCAGGTGATCTGGGAACCTTTGTTCTTCTTCCCCATGTCCTGACCCGGAAGCCCAGGTGCACGGTGTGGAGCCAGTGCCAAGCCCAGGTTAGGTGAAGCGTGCAGAACTCACAGCTTTTCCAAGCACATACGCTAATTTCAGTTCGTGCTCAAGGAATTTATGAGCATTGAACAGTAATGTTTATGGCTGGCCCTCAATTATCCATGCAGTGCTCGAGCTATAAAAGGCTGAAAGGTACAGCTCCTAAATAGTTCTACCTTTATACCCACATCGAACATTTTTAACTGAGACTTGCTGAAGCAGTAAGATTGATGATTTGGACTTTAAATGTTGTTGCTTCCCCCAATCTGTCTCTTGAGGACATGCCAGGCATTGTTAGGACTTTGAAGTAAGGCAAAAGTCAGCCGGCCCTCTGCATAAGCCCTGGTGTGTATAGGAGCTGGCCAGATCGCAGCGTGTAAGAGAACCAGGCTCACTGCGTGGAGACCACCCAGTTGGCTGACCAGCCCAGCAGGGAATTAAAGGAGGAAGAGCAGGTGGTGACTTACTGTCCAGTTTGGTAAGGTAACGTGTGTAAACCTTTATATCTCCAAACTGGGAAGAGAATTTCTTAGTAGAGAATGTCAGGGTGCCAGGCACGATGGTACACACTCATAAATACCAGTGACTGGAGAGGCTTGAGGCAGGAGGATCACAAGTTCAAGGTCAGCCTCAGCAAATTGGTAAGATTTTGTCTCAAAGTAAAAAATGTCTTAAAAAGGGCTGAGTATGTAACTCAAGTGATAGAACACCCTGGAGTTCAATTCCTAGTACCAAAAGAGAATGTCAAATAGGTTTTTCAGAAATTTTTTACAACTTAATCTGATCTGATCTATGTGCTCCAAGAGGGCAAGAATGAATTCTCATGGAACTTAGAATGTTGAGCATAAGAGTATGTGTGTAACAGGCAAACTAATGTACACCTGTTAAGGTCGGGATCATGGTTACCCTGGTGGTGGGGGTGATACAATTGTGATTGAAGGGGACCCAGGGCTTCTGCTCTGTTTCTTTAATTGGGTGCCAGTTATGCAGTATGTTCAGTTTGTAAAAATTCATTGCGTAATTTACGTGTGCTTTTTTATGAGTGTAAGTTGTACTTCAGATAAAATTTAAGGTCCTTATTCATGTTCTTTTAGCTTGCTGCACATTAATATTAGGGGAAAAAAATCTCTAGTTGAATCAGTTTGAAAAGGTGCAGAATGCATTATCTGGGTATTGGGGAGAAATCTCCACCTGGAATTGTCAGGGCTACCTGGGCAGAACTTGTGAACATGCATCTTAAATAACTTCAGTGTTGTTAAGGTTTGAACATGAGATGTTCACCAAAAAGCTCATGTGTGAGACTGCAAGAAGGGTTAGAGGAGAAATGATTGGGCTGTAGGAGCCTTAGCCCAATCATTGAGTTAATTCCCTGATGGGATTAATTGAGTAGTAACTGAAGGTAGGGTGTTGCTGGAGAGGTGTCATTTAGGGGTCGTGCCTTTGGAGTATATGTTTTGTATCTGGCAAGTGGAGTCTTTCTTTCTGCTTCCTGATCATCATGTGAGCTGGATCCCTCTGCCACATTCTTCCAGTGTGATGTTCAGCCTCATCTCGAGCCCTGAGGAATGAAGCCAGATGTCTATGAACTTGAGACCTCTGAAAACCTGTGAGCCCCTAAATAACTTTTTTCCTACTTCACAATTATTCTGGTCAGGTCTTGTAGTCACAGCAGCAAAAAAGCTGACTATAACAAGTGTAGACCCCTTGGACTAAAGAATGATATCACTATAGCTCTTGAAACATTTATTGACAGCCTCCTGTGGATGAGGGAAGTGCCGGCTACAGGCTGGGTGCAGCTCTGATGCCCTCTCTCCTGGGTCACTCCCTTGCAGTCTGCTGGGGGTTAAAGTACAGATGAGGGATAAGAGGAAGGTGAGAGGTGCTTCAGGATGAGCCCAGGACTGCAGGAGGAGCTCAGAAAGGAGAAGCAGGTTTTCTGGGATTGGAAAAGGCTTCTTGGAAGAAGGGGCATTTGAAATTAAAAGAATATATAGGGGTTGATAAGAAGCAATAGATGGCTGGGTGCGGTGGTGCACACCTGTAATCCCAGAGGCGCAGGAAGATCACAGTTCACAGCCAACCTCAGCAATTTAGTGAGGCCTTGTCTCAAAATAAAAAGGGCTGGTAGTGTGGCTCAGTGGTTGAGCACCCCTGGGTTCAATCCCTGCTACACACACACACACAAAAAAAATAGTACTAGTAGTAGTAGATGAGTGGCTGGCAATGTGAATGTACGCACAAGGAAGTCTCACTCATTCTGGGAACTTTGGGTGGTTTGGTTGGCATCCTTCAGAAACAAGTGAGGCCTGAAAGTTGATAGAGCTATCCGGTGGCCAGGTTGTATTATTTCATTTGAGAGGCATAAGGGAGCCAGGGTTTCTAAGCAGCAGCACGATCAGAACTGGTATCTCTAGTAAAATCAAACTTCTAGGTTCACTGACGGTACTATTACTGTTAGTTACCACGTCTGCTCCAAATGAACCTTTTTTGTGTTTTCTGTTTTCTTTGGTTGTATTGTTTAGACCCATTTCTGTTTGGGTCCACTAATGAGCCACAGGTACACAGCCTCCTTGAGCTTCCTGTGGTCCCCCCTCTAGGACTTGAAGATCACCCTTTTTGTCCCCAACACTCACCCTGTGCCTTGACTGTTTGAAGTCACAGTTCCTCTGTACTTTTTTCGTACATCCTGTTTTCTAGGCTTACAGTAATTTGGCTTTTATTTCCTTTCACCTTTCCTGCACGATGTGCTTTTGACAGATAAAGCAACCAGCGTCATTTATGCAAATTGAACATGGGAAGAGAAGCCAAGAAATGACATTAATAAGCTTTTTAAGTTATGGAGGAGGCCTGACCCACTGGCTTGGGATTGTATCCTGCTGTACTGTTGGGCGCCTTCTGAGGGTCAAAGCACTGGGCAGGATATATCATGGAGTGTGTATCATTGTTAAAAATGGTCTGTATCCACATTGGGCTCGTTCTAAGCACTCTGAGGTCTATTGAGTTAATTCCTTGCTAAGTTTTTGCTGCTCAGTCTGTTAGTCCCTTTAAAAAAAAAAAAGTAACTTGTGCTTAGTATTGCTTTGTCTGGGCTAGGCTTGTGGCTCAGTGGTAGAGCACTTGCCTAGTATGCGTGAGGCACCGAGTTCAATCCCCAGCAACACATAAAAATAGAACAGATAAAATAAAGGTATTGTGTTCATCTACAACTAAAAAAAAAAAAATTAAGAAAATATTCCTTTGTCTTCCTTTGGGTTTCTCTTAAGACCCTGTATCATTGCATTATCAAAGGATTGTCAACTTGACAACTGAGATGCTTAGTTTAGATCTTCTGAGCTGTTGTTTGGAGATTGTGCTTAAACTCTGCAGAGACCTAGTGTTCATCCTCTGAGGACAGTCAGAGTAGGGTGCATTCACTGGTGAGAAGACTCGGAGTTAGGCGATTTGGATTCAAATTCTGACTCTTGGAACCCTCCGTTTCTACACATTTATGGATTTAGCCGCCTTGGCCTAGCACAGGAATGAGGTTCCAACAAGGTGACGTCTGTTGAAACACCCACGTCACCTGGCACGATCTTTCCCTTGTAAGGCTCCTGCTCCCCTTGAGGGTGCTTAGGGCTCTTTGCAGTTCTTTTTCCTCCGTGGCCTGTGAGTGAGAAAGCTATTTCATGTGGTCTTTGGGTTGACATTATTTCTTTTTTTTTTTTTTTCAATTTAATGGAAATTTTTATTTGGCATTCCATGTTAAACATTTGGAGTGGAACATTTTTTTTTCTTTTTTTTTATTATTTTTTTTATTGGTTGTTCACAACATTACAAAGCTCATGACATATCATATTTCATACATTAGATTGAAGTGGGTTATGAACTCCTAATTTTACCCCAAATGCAGATTGCAGAATCACGTCGGTTACACATCCACAATTTTACATAATGCCCAATTAGTAATTGTTGTATTCTGCTACGTTTCCTATCCCCTACTATCCCCCCTCCCCTCCCCTCCCATCTTCTCTCACTACTCCATCTATTTCTCTCCTTGTTAATTTTCCCATTCCCCTCACAACCTCTTATATGTAATATTGTATAGCAATGAGGGTCTCCCTTCATTTCCATGCAATTTCCCTTTTCTCTCCCTTTCCCTCCCATCTCGTGTCTCTGTTTAATGTTCATCTTTTCTTCCTGCTCTTCCTCCCTGCTCTGTTCATAGTTGCTCTCATTATATCAAAGAAGACATTTGGTATTTGTTTTTTAGGGATTGACTAGCTTCACTAAGCATAATCTGCTCTAGTGCCATCCATTTCCTTGCAAATTCTATGATTTTGTCATTTTTTATTGCTGCATAGTACTCCATTGTGTATAGATGCCACATTTTTTTTATCCATTCATCTATTGAAGGGCACCTGGGTTGGTTCCACAGTCTAGCTATTGTGAATTGTGCTGCTATGAACATCGATGTGGCAGCATCCCTGTAGCATGCTCTTTTAAGGTCTTCAGGGAATAGTCCGAGAAGGGCAATAGCAGGGTCAAATGGTGGTTCCATTCCCAGCTTTCCCAGGAATCTCCAAACTGCTTTCCAAATTGGCCGCACCAATTTGCAGTCCCACCAGCAATGTACAAGAGTACCCTTTTCTCCACATCCTCGCCAGCACTTGTTGTTGTTTGACTTCATAGTGGCTGCCAATCTTACTGGAGTGAGATGGTATCTTAGGGTGGTTTTGATTTGCATTTCTCTGACTGCTAGAGATGGTGAGCATTTTTTCATGTACTTGTTGATTGATTGTATATCCTCCTCTGTTCAGGTCCTTGGCCCATTTGTTGATTGGGTTATTTGCTATCTTATTGTCTAATTTTTTGAGTTCTTTGTATACTCTGGATATTAGGGCTCTATCTGAAGTGTGAGGAGTAAAAATTTGTTCCCAGGATGTAGGCTCCCTATTTACCTCTCTTATTGTTTCTCTTGCTGAGAAAAAACTTTTTAGTTTAAGTAAGTCCCATTTGTTGATTCTTGTTATTAACTCTTGTGCTATGGGTGTCCTATTAAGGAATTTGGAGCCCGACCCCACAATATGTAAATCATAGCCAACTTTTTCTTCTATCAGGCAAAGAGTCTCTGATTTGATATCAAGCTCCTTGATCCATTTTGAGTTAACTTTTGTGCATGGCGAGAGAAAGGGATTCAGTTTCATTTTGTTGCATATGGATTTCCAGTTTTCCCAACACCATTTGTTGAAGATGCTATCCTTCCTCCATTGCATGCTTTTAGCCCCTTTATCAAATATAAGATAGTTGTAACTTTGTGGATTAGTCTCTGTGTCCTCTATTCTATACCATTGGTCCACCCGCCTGTTTTGGTACCAGTACCATGCTGTTTTGGTCACTATTGCTCTGTAATATAGTTTGAAATCTGGTATCGCTATACCGCCTGATTCACACTTCCTGCTTAGAGTTGCTTTTGCTATTCTGGGTCTTTTATTTTTCCATATGAATTTCATGATTGCTTTATCTATTTCTTCAAGAAATGCCTTTGGGATTTTGATTGGCATTGCATTAAACCTATAGAGAACTTTTGGTAATATCGCCATTTTGATAATGTTAGTTCGGCCTATCCATGAACAGGGTATATTTTTCCATCTTCTAAGGTCTTCTTCTACTTCTCTCTTTAGGGTTCTGTAGTTTTCATTGTATAAATCTTTCACCTCTTTTGTTAGGTTGATTCCCAAGTATTTTATTTTTTTTGAGGATATTGTGAATGGAGTGTTTTTCCTCATTTCCGTTTCAGAAGTTTTGTCGCTGATATACAGAAATGCCTTTGATTTGTGCGTGTTGATTTTATATCCTGCCACTTTGCTGAATTCATTTATTAGTTCTAGTAGTTTCTTTGTAGATCCTTTTGGGTCTTCTAGGTATAGAATCATGTCATCTGCAAATAGTGATAATTTAAGTTCTTCTTTTCCTATTGTTATGCCTTTAATTTCCTTTGTCTGTCTAATTGCTCTGGCCAGTGTTTTGAGAACTATATTGAATAGAAGTGGTGGTAGAGGGCATCCCTGTCTTGTTCCAGATTTTAGAGGGAATGCCTTTAACTTTTGTCCATTCAGAATGATGCTAGCCTGAGGCTTAGCATAGATAGCTTTTACAATGTCAAGGTAAGTTCCTGTTATCCCTAGTTTTTCTAATGTTTTGAACATAAAGGGGTGCTGTACTTTGTCGAATGCTTTCTCTGCGTCTATCGAGACGATCATATGGTTCTTATCTTTAAGTCTATTGATGTGGTGAATAATATTTATTGATTTACGTATATTGAACCATCCTTGCATCCCAGGGATGAATCCTACTTGATCATGGTGCACAATTTTTTTGATGTGTTTTTGTATTCGATTTGCCAGAATTTTATTGAGGATTTTTGCATCTAGGTTCATTAGAGATATTGGTCTGTAGTTTTCTTTCTTTGAGGTGTCTTTGTCTGGTTTCGGAATCAGGGTGATGTTGGCCTCATAGAATGAATTTGGAAGAGCTCCCTCTTTTTCTATTTCCTGAAATAACTTGAAAAGTATTGGTATTAATTCTTCTTTAAAGGTTTTGTAAAACTCCGCTGTATACCCATCTGGTCCTGGGCTTTTCTTGGTTGGTTTTCTTTGCAGTTCTTTTTCCTCCGTGGCCTGTGAGTGAGAAAGCTATTTCATGTGGTCTTTGGGTTGACATTATTTCTTAAAAAAAAAAAAAAAATCACTGATTATGGTTTGGAGTTACTTGTTTCTGTTTCTAGATTCTGCTGTGTTACTCGTGATTAAAGTTTACCTTGCATTGTGTTTTCCAGTCACATCTATTTATTAAAAAAAATAATTTTCTTGTGCTGATGGATGTACCTTCTGGATCTTTACTTCCTTTTCTCCTTCTTCCTTCTCTTGGCCAACAAGTAATTTCTAAATTAGATGCGTTTCCCATAACGGAGACAGGGCGTGACAGGCCTCCCAGTCACCTGGAAACCAGGACAGACTGGTGACCTTATTCCATTCTGCATTTTCTGACAGCAAATGGGATGCCCTGCAGACACGATTCTCGTGTCTATTTAGTATACGTGGGGTGTCGGAAAGAGTTGGGCTGTCCTGCCTTCAACCTGGACGGTACAGAGTGTTGATCCCATAAAACCTGCACTTTGGAAATCTGGAACTTAAAGTATGTTTGTCGTGTGTGCACAGATCCTGTCACAGTAACTGCCTCCTTGACATGAAGGTTTAAAGTGCTTTGCCTCCGTCTCTTTCAGGTAGAACGTCATGACATGAATACCTTAAGCCTGCCCCTGAACATACGCCGTGGGGGGTCGGACACCAACCTCAACTTTGACGTCCCAGATGGCATCCTGGACTTCCACAAGGTCAAACTCAGTGCAGACAACCTGAGACAGAAAATTCTGAAGGTAACAGAACAGATCAAAATTGAGCAAACATCCCGTGATGGGAATGTCGCAGAATATTTGAAGCTAGTCAGCAGCGCCGACAAGCAGCAGGCGGGGCGCATCAAGCAGGTCTTTGAGAAGAAGAACCAGAAGTCGGCTCACTCCATTGCTCAGCTGCAGAAGAAGTTAGAGCAGTATCACAGAAAGCTTCGAGAGATCGAACAGAATGGAGCCTCCAGAGGCTCAAAGGATATTTCCAAAGACAACCTGAAGGACATACATCACTCTCTGAAAGAAGCCCATGTGAAGTCTCGAACTGCCCCCCATGGCTTGGAGAGCAGTAAGTCGGGCATGCCAGGGGTATCCCTCACTCCACCTGTGTTCGTTTTCAATAAGTCCAGAGAGTTTGCCAACTTGATCCGAAATAAGTTTGGCAGCGCCGACAACATCGCGCACTTAAAAAATTCCTTAGAGGAGTTTAGGCCTGAGGCCAGTTCAAGGGTCTACGGGGGCAGCGCTACCATCGTGAACAAGTCCAAGTACGGCAGCGATGACGAGTGTTCCAGCGGCACATCAGGTTCGGCTGACAGCAATGGGAACCAGTCCTTCGGGGCTGGTGGGTCTGGCACGCTGGACAGCCAGGGCAAGCTCAGCATGATCCTGGAGGAGCTGAGGGAGATCAAGGACACCCAGGCCCAGCTGGCAGAGGACATCGAGGCACTAAAGGTGCAGTTTAAGAGGGAATATGGTTTCATTTCTCAGACCCTGCAAGAGGAAAGGTACAGGTATGTCAAAGCATTCTGCTGGAATTCTTTGGAAGTGCGAGTTACTAACTTCAAAGTTTGTCTACTTGAAAGTGACGTGTTTTCAATAAATACGGATATAGATCAGAAGGCATTTAGGGATCAATAGTTCTTTCCATCTTTCATAATTCCAATTTTCATGATTTGTAACAATTGGAGAAAGTCATTACATGCGTGGGTCTCTTAAAATATCACTGTACAGTCTGACTCATGCACCTATTAAGATACTTATTCAGAAGACTTCTGTTATCGTTTTATTAGCACTAATTCAGAGATATATATTTGATTTTCCTCTATTATAACAGTCATATAAAAAATTAATCATTGTACAACAAGATAGGTTTTATTTGGTATGTTGGTCTTGAAGTCTTCATGTATTTTTATGTGCTGTATTTTATTCATTAAATTTTTTTCACCATAAATAGTTTTCAAAAGTAATCGTAAGTTGGGCACAGTGGTGCACTCCTATAATCCCAGCAACTCAGGAGGCTGAGGCAAGAGGATCACAAGTTTGATGATAGCCTTAGCAACTTAGCAAGGCTCTGAGCAACTTAGCAAGATCCTGTCTCAAAATAAAAATAAAATGGGTTGGGGATGTGGCTTAGTGATTAAGCACCCCTGATTTCAATCCCTGGTGTCCAAAAAAAAAAAGTTTGTGGTACCTATGATATAATCACTTTGTGTATTACTTAAGAGACCTTTAAAAGGATTATTTACAATAATTGCAACATTTGGCACCTGTATAGCCATACCTGGAAAATCATTAAATCTGAATCATACTTTTTTGTCTCCTTTTAAAAAAAACTCTTCTCTCAGGTGACCCACATAAACGTCTAGAACTGGCATTGATCACAGTCATCCCAAGCTAAGTCATCTTCCCCAAACAGTGCATCCTGTTTAAAGCAGACATAAGGTTTCAAACTACAGACAAGTCCTCTCTGCACAGGGCGGAGCATGGGAACAGGAATCTTGGTGGTCCTCTTACTTTAGATTTGGACTTTTGGTAAATGACACCTGTTAAGCCAATCTGTACTTTGTGACAGGTTTAATTTTTTTTTATTGACCTTTAAGTTCCAAGAGCCACAAAGCGTATCCATATGAGTATATACTCTGGGCAGGGATGAATTTAGCTGCAGAGTAGAGGCTGTTAGTAACGGCCTCTCTTTCCTTGTGGGCTCTGGCCATAAACCCTCAGGTACTGTGGGGCCAGAAGACAGAGAAGCCACTGCAAATGTGCTGGGTCCTTGCCTTGGGCAGGGTCCTGCACAGCCCTGGTGAATGTGTGGGCCCATGAGTTCTGTCCTTTGTCCCTGCCACCAGTTCAGGTGCTAGTGTGACATGGGTGGAGAAGCCAGATTTGGGATTGGGTGAAACCTCGAAGGTGATGACCAATTAAGACCCTTGACCAGTTCTTTCCAGAGCTGGAATTTACAATTTTTGGAAAAATGGTCTCCCAAGGGGTGGAAACAAGCCAAGGGGCCCTGGCAGCAGTAAGATTGAAAGGACGTCATTCTAGAATGTGCTGCTAGAAGACCTGTGAAATGCCTCGCTCAGAATGGGTTCCCATCTCTGTCAAGGTACGAGCGCCTGGAAGACCAGTTGCATGACCTGACGGACCTGCACCAGCATGAGACGGCCAACCTGAAGCAGGAGTTGGCCAGCGCCGAGGAGAAGGTGGCCTACCAGGCCTATGAGCGCTCCAGGGACATCCAGGTGCCTTCCCTCCCCTGGCTAGACATGCATGCCCCTGAATTCCCCTGGGCTCAGTGTTGAGGACCTAATTATCCTAAAGCTTACGGGATTCCTGGTGTGGGGGACAAAATCTTTTCTCTGCACAACATTTCTTCTCCACCTGCTGACCCCATTAGCGCATGTTATAGACATTGCTAAGTCTGTATCCTGTACACTTTCTGCCTAACTCAGTTAACAAGTATTTATTATCTACCTCAAGATAATAAAATGATTTTTTTAAAAAAATTAAAATATGAAGCCAGGTATGGTGGCACACACCTGTAATTCCAGAAACTCGGGAGCCTGAGGCAGGCAGATTGCACATTCAAGGCCAGAGCCTCTGCAATTTAGTGAGACCCTGTCTCAAAAAATTAAAAGAACTGGGAATTTAGCTCTGGTAAAAATTTAGCTCGGTGAGTTCAGTCCCCACTAACAGGGTAAGGAAATTTAAAGTATAAGACAGACCTTGCCTTCAAGAAGCTTTATGCTGAGATGGTGAATAACCCAACGCCAAGGGGCCCAAGACGTGTGAGCAAGGGCCAGGATGAGTGGCACAGACCCTAAGGCCATAGAAATGCAGCGGGGGGAGCAGGTGGGTGACTCAGTGGTAAACCTCAGGCTTCAGTCCCAGGTTGGCCGTTACCAGCTGTGTGGTCCTGAGCAAGCCTGTTTGCTCCTCTGTAGGGTATCTTTCATGCTTGTAAGAATTTCAGGCATTCAAGAGCACCCTGTGTGACAACACTAGCAAAGCCCTTCTTTACACGTCTCCTTTTCCCCCCATTTACTCAACAGCCTGTTAAGGTTGTTCCTATTATTGGCTCCACTTCTTAAATATAGAGACTGAGGCACAGAGAAGTGAAGTGCCTGAGTAAGGTCTTGCACATTGTCCTGAGTCATGAATGTGAATTAAACTCCTGAGGACAGTGGGACTGGAAGGGCCAGGTAGGGTCCCAGTGGATAGAAGAAAGGGATAACTGGATCTGTATGAACAAAGGCCCATCCAGGATTTCCTAACGTGATACCACCACTGTCCTGAAACAGCCCTCGGCTTCTTGATCACCTTTCTTTAAAAAAAAAAAAATAATGTAGCCTTACAGTAATGTTCTTTGGAGACAGTGGCCACCAGCAGTCGTGAGTGAACCTCACTTTACAAGGGAGAAAATTGAAATGTGAAGATAGTGATTTCTCCTGCAGTGTGCGAGCTGCAGTTTCAACTGCACAGGTTTTATTCTACCCTGTGTGGAGGGCTGAGCCTGTGCAGTCCCAGATGTTCTGAGAACCAAAGCATCAGAGAGCACAGTGCCAAAGACACGGGCGGGGGGGGGTTGCTGGCTCTGCCTTAGGTTAGGAGAACCTTCACCACCCTCTGGTTTGAGAAGCCTGAACCCATTTTAACTGTTAAATGTTGCCTAGTGGACGATACAGTCATTTACTAGGTCATTCTATTTTAGAACAGGCCTGGAGTATCACCGGGTTGTACCTTGAACATTCAGTTTCCTTGTTTAGGGGATGGTTTGAGTTAATGTTGTTCTCTTTTCTAAGAAACATGCTAGGGGTAAAGATGAAGGGAGGGACTTCACAGAGGGAACTGAGATATTCAGAAGCGTTCATTTCAGCATTTTCTGGTTTTCAGCTCTAGCTTGAAATTGTAAAAAGAACACCTGTGTAAATAACTGCAGGGCGCCAAATCCCGGCTCCACTGTTTACTGTCTGAGTGACCCTGGATGTTAATGTTCTGTGCCTCAGTTTCCTCATCTATAAAATGGGAATATTAATGAGCTATATTTGAAAAGGCCAAGAAGATCAAACTGGATGATACATTTAAAGCATAGACGTCTGGCTGACTTTATTTTCTTGTTGAGTAGCCACAGTCCTCAGGGCTTGCAGCAGTTGGGCCTGCCAACTTCACCTGTTCCTGTTTCCCGGTTCTTCTAAGCAGGCGTGTAACAGGGGTGAGCTGGGATGGATGAGGGTGGCTGTTACCTTCAGGGACACAGTGTTTTATTGTTTTAAGCAATTGAGAGTCCCCCTGTCCTTTTAGCCCTGAATTCCCAATTAAGACTATCTAAAGATAACCCCTGTGTTCTCATCCCCAGTAAGTTTAATACTGGATCCAAAGAAATACTAAAAATTGTGAGGCTTAATATCTCTAGGTGCTGTAATCAAAATTCCTTGCAATTCACTACTTAATTTTCTGGGGTTTTCTTTTAGTTAAAAAAAAAAAAATTGACAGTGGTTCCAGGCAATTCTAAAATTCATTTGTACAAGCAGCTAATCAACCCAGGCAAAGATGAATGATTGTGCCTGAAATTTTGATTTTTTTTTTCCACCTCATTCTGTCACCTTTTTTATACCATGTCTGTAGTGCGGGAAGCCTTGGGCCTGCTGTTGGAAAGCATGCCTGCTTCCTGGGCACGTGCCTGCTACTGCGGAAAGCCAGCGCTATTTAGCATGTGAAGATCTGAGGAAGCTTTATCCTTTTGGTTGGTAGCCTAGTATGATGAAAGTTACTATAGTAACAGAACCCTGTTCTTTAGCCCATAGCGTATATTCAGCAGAAGAAAAGCAAATCAACGTTGAAGCCATTATGCTTGCTTAAAACCTGCAAAGATGACTATTTTAATCGCATAAAGATACTGGCAAATGATGTAGACATCAGGCTAGTGAACTAAAGGGGCCTTACTCTATAGTGACGTCCGTTTCTCCCAAGGGACTCACTGGCTTTTCTTTCCCGGACCTCACATTCTGTTCCTGGCACCCAGGGTTTTTATATTCAGCCAGTGCATAGCAGGTGACATGCTGTGTGGAGCACTGGTTCTGTGCTGGAGTGGTGGGCCTAGGCCCTGTCTGCAGGCAGCTCATGTCCCCTGGTTGGAGGGACATCTCCCTTCAGGATGTGACATTCAAGGTGTGATGTAAAAGACCAGTGGGAGATCAACAAGTAGAGAGAGGTAGGAGTTGGGAAGACACATACTACAAGCAGAGTGTACAGATTTTATAAAGGCCTGGATGTTAAGTATATTCTCCTTCTCAGAACTTGGGAAAAGCCAGTTTGCCCAGAGCATGGGGGAGGGTTGACTGGCATTAAGTGGGGCAGGAGGGGATGACCAAACCTGGCTATGCACGTAGATGCCCAAGGCCTGTGGTGAAGATTTGAATGGTATTAGGAAGAGTAGTGTCACAGATATGATCTTCAGGAGATCACTTGGGCTGATACAAGGAAGATAGATTCATGGGGTTGGGAAACGAGAGTGAATGTGGGGAGATTTGTATATAGTCATTGCAGGTGGGAGATCCTGGTGACATAGATTGGGTGGCAACTGGAAGGAGAGAGATGGACTATTGAGATAGACATGGATGTTTCATTGATGGAGCAGGTAATGGATTAGATGAGAGGGTGTTGGTGCCTCTCAAGCTTCTGGTGTGAGGATCATGGTGCCTCACAGTCTGAGAAGAAGTGCTGGAGGGGGGAGGGTTGAGTGCAGGCACTGGGCAGGTGCAGTATATGAATGCACCTTGACCTGTTGCATTGGAGGAGCTTTCAGGAAGCTCTGATGGAGCTGACAGTGTCGGAGGGGACTGCCAGCTGGAGGTGCACTCAGAGTCCTCGTGTCTTAGGTATTGGACCTTGGAATGCACAACATCTAGGAAGGTAGCTTAGGGTGGTGGCTTGAGGAGCACAGCATTCAGAGAGCTGGTGGGAGCAGAGCTGCCCCGCTCTCTGTCCTGCCTGTCTCCTTCTGCCGCCCTCCTGCCACTTTTCTCCAAAGTCACTGTATAGACTAAGCAGTGGACGTGAGAACTAGTAGTGGGGGATCGCAGGTGCCAGAAATGAAGCAGTCTGCCATCACAAAATGCAGTCCTCTCCCACCCCTGGTTTGTCCCTGATGATACCAACAGATGCCAAATTTCAAATCACTTTACTTTCAAATACAGGTGTAGTCCAAAAACTTAACCACAGTTCTTCATTTATGGTGTTTTCTAGTTGTATGCACATGCTCATTCAATGCATGAAAAGCAGGATAAAACAAGCCTGGGGATTCTTGTTTTTCGGCTTTGTCTGTCATCATCCTCATTGTTGGCGTGGGGATTTGAGGCATCCCAGGCGCTAAGAGGTTCTGAGCTGGGGTGTGCACGTCTGCATGTGCGCACACGTTTTGCCCGTGATCTCAGCAGCGTTTGATCCTCGCTGTCCTCTTGCCCACAGGAAGCCTTGGAATCCTGCCAGACTCGCATTTCTAAGCTGGAGCTCCACCAGCAAGAGCAGCAAACCCTGCAGACAGACGCGGTGAACGCCAGGGTGCTCCTGGGGAAGTGCATCAACGTGGTCCTGGCCTTCATGACTGTCATCCTGGTGTGCGTGTCCACCATCGCCAAGTTCGTCTCACCCATGATGAAGAGCCGCTTCCACATTCTTGGCACCTTCTTTGCTGTGACGATTCTTGCAATATTCTGCAAAAACTGGGACCACATTCTGTGTGCCATAGAAAGGATAATAATACCAAGATGAAGCCACTGGTTCCTGCCTTCACGTTTTCCCAAGTTTTTATTTTAATGAAAACTGTGCAAACTACCAAATTTTTAAATGAACAGTTGTGCTGACTGAAGATTATAAGGACTGGAACTGTGTGGTGTAAATAACTACAATTCTCTTAATTCGGTAGCAGTTGCCAACTCAGTCCCTGTACTTGGTTAACATGAATCTGTTTCAGAGCTCTCCCCACATGGCTCACTGCCTTAATCAGACCAGATTCCCTGCCCACCTGACGAGCCCAGCATGGTGAACCCCTATTTCTTGAGCCCTTGGCATTATTAGCAACCCAGAGGAAAAGGGGCCTCCGTCTCTATTTTCCCTTAAAATCTTTTGTCACAGTTGAGCTTTGCGGTGGTTGTGGTGTCCTGTAAACAGCAAGGATATGACATGATTTGAGGAGGAGAAGAAATATAGGCATTGGCCATGCTGAACACTTGTGGCCTGTGGAAGTATAGCAGATCTCTGTATAATCTGTCCCACTTGGCACAGATGAGCATATGTCCCTATGTACTCAGTGTTCAGTAGTCAATCATACGTGACCTCATAATGTGGAAATCTTACACCTGTTTATCCAACCGGTCTCTCTTACAAGTTTTGTTGCACTTTAAATGGTAAGACACTAGGATGATTCCCAGGGAACCACCACCTGATTTTGTCTTAATTCCTTAGCAAATAACCTTTGGAGTATGCAGAAATATTTCCATTTCCTCAACAAACTGGCTTTGTTAATTCTGGGCCCTGTGAAAACCACTCCAGAGTTTTGTGTTTTGGCAAATCTTAATTGTGACAAATCCCCTTTGAGGAAGGGATTTTTGTGGGATCGGTTTTACTCAGGTCTGTGAAGATGGCAATACTTACTCAGGAAGTAAAATCAAATGATGCTTGTGTTGCAGGGTGTTTTCTTGAAGAAGGACAGCAAGATTGTAGTTTGCAAAGCTAACATCCACTGAGGTAGGAACACTGAAACTGAAAGCATGAGGAAGATATGACATTTGGTCTATTTGGATTGTGACCAGATGAGTGGAAGCCCATTCACCTGGATGGAGATTGAGAGGGTCCTTTTAAGGATGTGAAAGGCCAGCAAGAATAGAATAAATTAAATCTAGAATTTGAGCCAAGATTGCCATCTGTCTCTTAGGATCTCACTGAGAAAAGTTCCAAGGTAATAGATTGCCACCCTGCCACTGAAGGAAAGCATTCACAAGTTAATATCTTCGTCCTGTTTGGAGGATTCTATCTTCAGCTCAGATAATAACTTTCTTTTTAAATATGTTTCTCTGTAAAACAAAAAGGAAGACATAGGCGATTTTAATGAGAACTGCTATTCAGCCCCTCCTCCTCCTCCTGTAACCACCCCCACCTTCCCAAGGCCGGTGTAAAGATGCAGATTAATGTAGATTTTCTTCCAGAAGAGGTCAGCTCTCCTGGATTTAAATTAAGTGCAATATTTTGCTAACAATTGTTTTTAGGGAAATCTCCTGGAAAAAAATGTGACAGTGCCATGGTTTGAAAGAATGGAAGAGTTGAGCATTTACTACCAAGTCTAGCACATGTGCGTGAGACACGACTCAACCTATCTATTTTTTTAAATGTAAGATTCAGTAGTTTTTAGTAAATTCACAAACTGTTCAACTGCAATCCCAGATTCTAGACTGAAGCTTTTTTAAAACAATAAACATTGTTTCATGAAATCTTTGGTTATAAAGTATTTTGTAATCAGAGACAAGGGAGTTACTAGTCCCACCCCATGGCATGGTTATGTCCCCTCTCTGTGCCAGACACCCCCAGGGCTCCCAAGCTGACTGTATACACTGTGATCCATTGAATCCAGCAGACAGACAAGGGTTCTGGGTCGAGAGCAGGGAAGGAGAAAGAATGGTGTGCTTGCATCAGCCTTTATCCTTAAGTGGAGCAGAGCTCATCTTACTGCTTGGGGATCTTTCTGAGGGGTTCTTTGGACATGCCACAGGTGGGATGGGTGTCGATGCTGCTGGTAGTTCAGAGGGAATGAGTGGGATTTCTACCTTGAGGCTGAGAGCTCTGGAAGGACCCAGGAAGAGAGCACCATTCTGTGTGGGCACACACCGCTCTCTGCCAGCCCCTTGCTGTGACTGACACATCTCAGACCTAGAATCTGTGTGTCTTCTCCCCAGAGAGAGGAGAGAAGAAAATGAGAAGCAGCACGCTGTGCCCCCTCCAGTCTGGAGCCATTAACAGAACCTCCTAGAACTGGCTCCATTTGGAAATAGTGGAGGGCCTAAATCATCCGACTTGATCATGAATTCCTTTTAAAAATTCATATTTCCATTGACTCTCATTAAGTGTCAAACAACCTTGTTTTCACTTGGACATGCTCTGCCTACATGCACATTTATTTTAACGTCTCATGGAAAGTTCATGAAGCTTTTTTCTCACGCTTTTCCGTACTCTCTGCGGTTTATTCTCCTCTTAAGGAACATGCCTCTTATTGTTTGTTCTCTTAATGAAATAACATCTTTTAAATATACAGTTAAAAAATAGTGATATGGCTGTGACATATTCTGGAATCGGAGACTTAATTGACATTTAAGTCAACTGGCCCCTTGTTTGCACCTTTCCTTGGCAGTAAAAATCCTGTGCCTGTCTGAAAACGAACACCGGTTGTTGGCTGGGTGAAGTACCTTGTCACTGCATAAGCCTTAGTGAGCCATTTAAGATGCGGGATTCTAGCGGCAGGTTGTTCAGTGACCTATTATCATCATGATAACTAGGATAATGATGGTTCATTAGAGACAAAAACTTTAAAAATTCTTGTGGGTTTTTAATTACTTCAGCTCCTCTTTGGGGTATGATTAAGCCAGAACAAAACCTTTTCTTGAAACAAACAAAAAAAACCATACACACACACACACACACACACACACACACACACACACACACTGAAGCAGCACCTAAAGCACTCCAGGGCTGATTTTGGACAGCAGACACAGGCGTCAGGCCGGCATGATCCCTAAAGCCCACTGATAGGGTGGAATCTTCTGAAACACCCCTTTCACTTTGGCCAGAGATGCTTGGTAATTATCCTGTGGATCAGCATTCTCCTGGCTTTAGCCCTCCTCCTGCCTTGTCAGTCTTACTTTCATTTAGATTTTGCCCCCAGTGTATATTTATTTCCCTGTCACTTTTCTAGCATATCAGGTTTAATTATAGGTTCAATAATACAGAAGGAACTAGTTTCCCTCAGGCAACTAATTACATGTGTCCTTTTGGGTTGAATTTTAAATACCAAATTATTTTGCATTGAATGGGAACGATTTATTTATTTTTTTTTACATTAAATGCAGATAGAGTTGTATTGGTTTGAAACAACTTAAATACTAATCTCAAAATGTGTGATTAAACAACCGCATTTTGCTTGTTCCTTTCATTTTGAGGAGTGGGCTGGGGTTGTGAAGACATGGCATTGTTTCAAATTTCAGGCTTATCTGGAGAGGTAAGAAGGCCAAGCACACACACTAGAAGGGAGTGAGTCTCTAAAAGATAAATCTGAAAACAATAAGATTGGCCTATTCACAACAAAAGTGAGTAAGAAGCTTTAAAAAATTCCAGGTAACAGGAGCTTGGTAACCCCTAAGGTAGAGGTAGAAGTCAATACAATTCCGTTTATAAAAAGCTGGAAAGTAATGTACCTTGATTGTTCTAGGAATGATTTATGTGTTGCAGTTTTAATTTATTTAAAGCATGTCTGCCATGTTTGTCATAAGAGAAATGTTTCAACAAAATGTGCTGTTTAAGATGCATTTAGGCAATACTTAGCGGCTTTGAAAGTAGAAACTGGAAATGTTGATTGTGATGTTTGTGAATTTCCATTTTGTGAAATACTACATAGTGTCACGTCAGCCTACAATTGTAATTTCTCTGTAGATCTCCACCCCGTGGTGGTGTCATCAATGAATTCAAAGCAGGTGCCATTATTTTTTTAAATAAACACTTGACATTAGCTTTGGTGTTAAATAAAGAGTTAGCTTTCTTAAATTTTCACATTCGTCCGGATTCATCTTAGTAGCAAATGTGTATGTGTGTATAAAATCAGTTGTAATGTACTTTATTTTTTAAAGCAGTTTTAGACAAAGGTGCCTAAAACATATATTGTTTTTGATTTTGTAGCAAAATCGAACAGATTTCTATCTCCTACCCCCACATAGGCACAGCTTCCCCCGTTATCAACATTCCTTACCAGAGTAGTACATTGTTACAATCCATGAACCAGTATCCACCCATAGCCAACCAAAGTCCATGGTTTTGTTAAGAGTTCACCTTGATGTTACAGGTTCTGTGGCTTTGGACGGATGTATAATGGCATCATATAGAATAGCTTCACCGCCCCAACAATTCTCTGTGCTCTATTCATTCCTAACCCCTGTCCTCCCCAATCAGTTTTTAATTTTAGGTCCTCTGTTCCATAGACATTGGCAAGCTGTGACGTCTGTCTGGTCCATTTCTTGAGCCCTGGGGTAAGGGAAAGATGGTGGTTATTCACAGTCAGACTTGGAATGCTAGGAAACAAGTCCTAGGCTGTGGAAAGGGGACGTGCTGGTGAGCACTACTGCAGAGCTCATGAGCAGGGATCCGGGAGAGAAGAAGGATGCAGTGCTGGCTCAGGTGGCCCATGACCATGCAGGGCAAGAATGGGCAGGTCACCAGTGGGGTTCTTGTTTGTGCTACTTTAGTTTTTACCAAGCACCTTTATTTTATGGCATGTGAACTCAACTGGACCAGTCTAAGGTTGTCACCATTATCTGGATGATTGGAGCTCCAACACACTTTCCCCAAGGTATGGCCAGCGAAGCGGGGCTTCCGGGCTCTGTGCCTTTGTCTGCTCACCATCCTGCCTTTTTAGCCCTCTGTTTCCAGGCAAGTCGACGTCCTGAGCAGTTTTCTCCATTAATCACCCATTGTGTACAAACAAAATAACTAAAACTCTCGTATGACAGAAACATTCTTAATGACATTGGCCCATTCCCTGCCCTGGAAAATAGAGCATATTTGAATCTTTGGAAATCATATGGGACACAACTGTTATTTTGACACTATTGTCATTTGATGCCTGAAGATGCAAATTCAGAAAATAGAAGTGATTGGATTGGCTGTGTGTGTGTGTGTGTGTGTGTGTGTGTGTGTGTGTGTGTGAAGCCCAGCATACTCCCAAATGTTGCTTTGGGGGAAAACATCAAGTCTGGGTTTCCCTTGGGGTTGGGGGGAGGGAGGTTTAATAGTTGATTTCTAGCTAATAATGAAAGATAGTGCTCTAGAATAAAGCAGTACTTTCCGATTTTGAGTAACACATGGACTCCTAATATAAGAGAAAAACTTACCTTGGACATCTGAGAGTGTCCATAGTCACAACTTGACAAGGTAACAAAGTCTAACAGCATCTCATAATAACTTTTTTATGAGTTGGTAACCATAAGATTGCAGATTATCTGCAAACCCACATATAGAGTTGCCTGCTAATAAGTGTGGCCGTGAGATACAGAAATCTGTGTGACACATAAGGATCATGGCAATACCAAACAGTACCCTTCTAGCATTTGTAGATATGGAATGCCACCTAACATTCTTTGAGCACTTCCTGGGTACCATGCACTAGTACTTTACATGCAATATCAGATGTGATCATCTCAACCTCCAAGTAAGGTAGGCACTATTATCCCTGCTTAAAATATAACGAAAATGGGGTTCGGAGTGGTTAAGTAACTGGGTAACAGTGGAGCTGTTTATTCAGCCCCAAGCTTGTGTGACTCAAGCCCACACTGGTAACCACTACCCTGCACTGTAATAGAAGGAAGTGAGTAAATAGCTTCTCAAGTAGCTCCCAGCACCCACGAGGCAGATAACTGTCCTGGGATCTAGAAGGCATTACTTTGAGTCCTACAAGTATAGCAGTCAATACTGTAGTTACAAATGGTACATTTGTACTTTCTGCTGGCCACACTGGGCCAGGCAAAGATATTTGAGCTGACATTCTAGATCTTTGAAGAGCTATGGCTGACAGATTTATGGATGAAGCAGTGAAGATTTTAATTAAAGAAACTTTTATACCCTTCCTGGCTTCCTGGGATTCTTGGGCTATGTAATTGGCAGTTGGCTTGGCTGGATATTTCTTGGCTTTTTTGCTTAACTGAGACAGTGGAGTCCCTGGCGGATTCTGCTCAGAGCTCCATGACATCTGCTACCATCTGTGGTGGCTACCTCTGAAATTTCTCTTCTTGCTAAGCCAGCCAGAATTTATTCCCTGCCAGGCCTTTAACTTGACTCAAGCAGTTAACAGGAACCAGCGTCAGCCGTGTTAACAGCTGTTCTGTTGGTGGTTACTCTACTCTGGCCTAGGCACTGGGAATTGGAGATTTTTTTTTTCCCCTCTTCTGCTTAAAAATAAGTTATAGAGTAGTAGAAAGAGGGCAGAATCATGCCTTGGTCTGTAGTAGGAGTTAGGGACTCATTTGCTTTTTTTTTTTTTTTTTTTTGGTGGAGGGGGTACCAGGGATAGAACTCGGGGGCACTCAACCACTGAGCCACGTCCCCAGCCCTATTTTGTATTTTATTTAGAGACAGGGTCCCACTGAGTTGCTGAACACCTCACTTTTGCTGAGGCTGGCTTTGAACTCCCGATTCTCCTGTTTCAGCCTCCAGAGCCACAGGGATTACAGGCATGTGCCATCACGCCTGGCTCCTTTTGCTTTAAAAAAAAAAAAAAAGAAAGAATTCTGCCCCAGGCTTGGATCCTTCTCTGATTCTGAACCACCCACATCATAGCAGTGGAACTAACCCAACTTTCCACCTGCTGTTTCCTCTCCCAAAGTTGTTTTGACTTCTCTTCTAAAATTATACATCCCTGTGGCTTAAAGCCCAGGCCCTGTAGCTCCACCGAACAGTGACCTATAAGACCTACCCCCAGACAGGCCTCAGGCAGAACAAACGCCCATGCCCAGTGGCTCAAGCCAGCAGGAACCCCAACACAGGCCTGGACTCACACGGAGGAGGCCTTCCCCAGACGTTACCCTGGCAATTATTGCAGGGTAGCTTCCTGGTATGTGTAGGGTTTCCCCCGTCAGCAAGGAACAGTCATCTAAGAAAGTCAATGAAAACCTGTGTGGAGAAGGAATGGAGGAGACCCATTGGGTCATTCAGCAACTATTCTCATAGGGGAGGCTGGAAGGACATGAAGCAGCTGGCAGGCTTTCTGGGTGTGCTAGGTGGCAGTATGTCCTTGTCCTGTTGGAGGCAGGAATCCTGCCTGGCAGCTGCCAAGGGTCTTCCTGGTACCAGTTCCCAGAGCTGGTTTGGTACTCCACTCTCCTCAGGCTCCAAGCCAAGCGGTAGGCTGTGTGTCTTGCTTCCTTTGGGGACCCTCCCTCCTGGGAACAGACGGAGCTACCCAGCTGGTCAGAGCAATTCAGCTCCTTGGCAGCTATATATATTTGAATGTAAATAACTACATTTGCTTTTTCTTTTCAGGGATGTCCTTGTCACAGTTGAGTTAGCATAAATCAGTTTCACAGGCAGGGTCACCTAATAAATGATTTTTTTTTTCTTTTTTTAGTAGTGGTACTAGGGATTGAACTCAGGGGTGCTTACCACTGTGCTACATCCCCTGCCCGTTCTATTTTTCATTTTGAGATAGGTCCTTACTAAGTTGCTGAGGTTGGTCTTGAACTTGCAATCCTCCTTCCTCAGCCTCCCAAGTTGCTGGGACTTCAGGTGTGCACCATCATACTTGACTAATAAATGAATATCGAAGTTTCTGAATTACTGTATGACACGGAGGACCCAGGCCATAGGAAGCAGGTAAAGCAGTTTTCATCGACTGAGCCCACCAGCCTGGGCAGGTGCAGCAAACAGCTGGTCTGACCCAAGAGCTGTGTCTGGGAGGGGTGACTCCCGCCAAGGCCAGGATCGGGGCACAGAGGCTGCCTTGAGCAGCTCTCCCGGCTGCAGGGGAGCCAGGGAGGCCTTGTATGCCACAGGCCCAGCATCCCACAGAGCAGAGGGGTTACTCACTGCTGACTCACAGCCAGGTGCTCATTTGCATGCTGTTCATTTGAAGCCCAAAGGGACAGGAACATCAGAAGGATCACTGCTTCCCCTTTCCAAACAGAGCCACCCCTGATCTTTAGAGGGCTCTCTGCTGTTGCACTGAATCTCTGAGGAGACCTAGAAATATTTCCATGGTGGATGGCCCCGCTCAGCCCTGTCCACGTGGCTGGCGGGCTGTGTGTCATTAAACTGAAAAAAAAAAAAAAAAAAAAAAGAGGAAAAGATCCAAGAAGTTAATTTGCTATATTGGAAGTTTACTCTCCTCCTCTTCCCCTTCACCAGCATGTTTCTTTCTTTGGGGGGAGGGGGAGGGTGCGCTGAGGATTGAACCCAGGAGTGCTCCACCACTGGGCTGTATCCCCAGTCCTTCTATTTATTTATTTATTTTTCATTTTGAGATAAGGTTTTGCTAAATTGCTAAGGCTGGCCTCAAACTTCCCATCCTCCTGCCTCAGCCTCCCAAGCAGCTGGGATTAGAAACGTGCATCACCGCACCAGGCACTATCACTTTTCTTTTTTGAACCCAGGGCCTCGAGCATGCTAACCAAGTGCTCTACCATTAAGCTACATCCCCAGTCCACCTTGTTTCTTAAAGAAATAGTTTCCATTCCCCTAAAATAAAAACCAGCATCAGCCCCAGACACTCCCCTAAGGATCCTTGGTGGGGTCACTGATGATCTGTTGTTCCCTATCGAATGTGTGCTTTTCCAGGCGTCTTAAATTCCACATCCCTTGTCACTGCGATGCCCCTCGCGTTTGAAACATTTTGCTCTCTTTGGATGTTGTCCTGACACTCCTCTTCTGGTTCTCCTGCCACCTCTTGACCCCTCTTTGCTACATAATCTCCATTTCGCCACCTCTGCACAAACTCCCCGGGATCTGTCCATCATCTGTGACTAGCACCACCATCTCTCTACTAGGAGTACCTGCCTCTCTTTTGAGCCGTAGACCCACAGTTACAATTATTTGCCCTTCATCTCTACCTAGACATCTTTTAAAACATCTCAAAGTAAAAAAAAAAAAAGGGGGGGGGGCTCTCTTTTTTTTGTCCTTACTTACAATCTCATTTGTAGCTCCTACCAGTGAAGACTCCACAGCCATCTACTCAGCCACTCAACTAGAAATCTTTCCATCAAGTCACGTCAATTCTATCTTCCAAATAAACCCCAAACCTACCCGCTCACTCTGTCCCACCTGCCATTACCTTGTTTGAGGCACCATTGCTTCTCCCCAGGACAGTTGGAACAGCCACCTAAATGGTCCCATGCTCTCCTGTTTTGCCCTAACCCAGTGTGACCTCCCTGTGACCTCCCACATGATCTTTCTAAAAATGCAAATCCGATTACTTGGTTCCATTCCTATACCCTTCAGTGGCTTCCCACTGCCCAGAGTCAAGTCTGAATTGGGGCATAGCCCACTAGGTACTGGAGCCAGCCCTTGAGGTATTGGAGCCGGCACAGTGCTCCAGCCTCAGCGCCCTCAGCCGGCCCCATGCTTCAGCCCTTGGCCCACTGAACTAGGGGGACACGCTAGTGCCTGCAGTCATACATCTCCTGTGGCCATCAGATGTCCTCTGTGAAGCCCTTGTGGGTGTCCCCTCTTGGCTCTCACAATACCTTTGTCCTAGTGATGGAGAAGTGTTTGCTTTCTGTCTGCTCCTGTGAGAGACAGTGAGTTCCTTGTGTCTAGAGCCATGTCTTACTCATCTGGCTCTTCCCAGGACATCACCGAGAGCCAGGCACGTAAGTGGCGTTCCCTAGGCGCAGTGCACACAGAAGCCATTTCCTGGGAGAATCAATGTCTAGTGGGCTGTTTTCCTTTACCCATGGGCTTCTGAGCACTTGGTGGGCTGGGACCGTCTCTTTCTTCTTTGTCTGCCATACTGAGATAGTTGGTATTCAGCAGATATTATTTAATGTGAATTCAGTTCTTGAACCTTCTTCCACAAACCCCTCCCAATGCAGAGGGACAAAGGTCTCTAGCAGAGCACCTGCACTTGGGAACAGTCTCCTTTCAGCTTCACTTTCCCTGATACTGACCTCCATGTCACCCTGCCCTTCCCATTCTCTCTCCACTGAACTAGAAGGAACTCTGAGGACAGAAAACAGGTCTCATAGAACAAGCTCAAGATCCACCCTGGCTAAAAATAGAGACACCTCAGAGCCCAGCGAGACCGGCTCTGGGTGCTTTTCATTTTTTAGGTTTTATTTTATTTTTAGTGGACACATATTGTACATATTTATGGAGTACAGTGTGATGTTTTCATATATGTATACGTCGTGCAATGATCAAATCGGGGGAATGAGTCTATTCATCATCTCGATTATCATTTCTTCATGATGAAAACATTCAGATCCTCTCTAGTAGCTGCTTTGAAATACCCAGGACATCCCTGGTAGCTATAGTCACCCTACGACTTATCACTCTTATCAGAGCAGTGACCACATTTCTGGAATCAAAACAAGGAGACATAGTTACCGAGAACTTTGAAGTGATAAGAAACGGTTCCTACTCACAGAAATGTCATTTGCCATCTGCTTAGAGGTCTTCCCCATTATCTCGCTTCGTCCCCAGCCACCCCGGGGCACATCCCCTTGTGCGCTTGAAGACCAGGTGGCACAGAGATGGTGGAGTTGGAACCAGAGCCGCCTCTTCTGCAAACCATCAGGCCACTTCAAGGGACACCAGACAGTCTGTGACGTGAGTGTGGGGTCCTGAAATAGTATCATTTATGAGATCTCAATGAGTCCTGTGAACAGTGGGAGAGAATATTAAAATCGTGACTTTCTGAATTTCGGAAGCCATTGTCTTGGAATAGGATGGCTAGATGTTGGGGACAGGAGTGTGGCCTCCAGCTGCAGTCACAGAGCTATCCTGCTCCCCTTATAACCTCGCTGAACTTCAGGGCTTGACACCTCCCATTTGGCACAAGGAAGTCCAGGTCTGTTCCCAGGTGCCAGAACTGTGTATTTACCTAGATCATATATTTAGACACTATTAATGTCTAAACAAGACCAATATGTAATGTATGATCACATGTACTATATTTAGGGGTGTTGGATTTATAGATGTAATTGGAGTTTATCAGTTTTTCAAATTTTCTAAATTTTAAAATTACCACAGAATTAAAGAAAATTTGGACATTCAGTGCAAAGAATTATATTTTTCCTGATCCTTCTGGGGGAGTAAGTTGCCCATCTGAGACCCCATCTATAAATACTTCAGTATAATTCCTAAAGATAAAAAACAGTCTCTTATGTAACCACAACACAGCCATCAAAATTGGGAAATTAAATAGATATCTTATTGACACTCAGTGCTCAGACTACCTTCAAGTTTCAACGGTTGTCCTGAGAATGTCCTTTGCAACAGAAGAATTCTGTTCAGAATTGCTTGCGTTTAGTTATCTCTTTTTTCTCCTTCTATCTGAACAGTTCCCTCTTTCCCTGACTGTCAGGATATTGGCACTTTTGAAGTTAGAAGCCAGTTATTTTGCATAATGCCCCCTCAATCTGATATTTCTTCAGGATTAATTCAAGTTATCTGTCCAGGGCCAGAATCACAGAAGTGACACCACCTTCTCATTGTGTCCCATAGATGCAGCACAATCTCATCTGTCCAACGAAGGTGGTGTGTGCCCAGCACTCTTACTGTAAAGGCAATTTCCCCTGCAGAAGTATTCTCTGGAGAGGTCCTTTGTACCTCCCTTTCCTCCTCTTATCCTGAATTTACTCGTTTATTTTCTTGTATCAGTATGGACTTGTGGTCTCCTGTTTTATTCAAAGGGTTACAAACCACGGTTACTATTCGTTTTAATGACCGCTCTTCTCTGGCATTCCCTCTTCCCTGTCCTTCAGGGCTTGACACCTTGACTGTCCAGTGGGAACTCACTCAAGCAGTGTTTGGCGACCTTTCCTCAGTTAATCCTTGACCATCCTTTTGGCACAAGGTGCTTCAGGCTCTCCCCACCCCAGACCTGGAGCTGAGGGTCCCTGCAAGGAGCCCAGGTTCTTTTCAGTGGAAAGCAGTATTTCAAAGCCCAGGTCTGGTGCCAGCTTTGCTCTTTCTATTGGAACATCCCAGAAGGGCTCCTAGGCCTGCCCAGCAGACCCAGGTAATGATCCCTATATAATGCACATCTGAGCTGAAAATATCATACGTTGAAATGCATTTTAAGACTCCAAACCTGTTGAATGCCATGCTTAGTAGCACAGCACGCTGCGGAGTATGGGTAAGTTCCCCTGGTGATCACATGGGTGACCAAGAGCTGTGGCTCGCCACTGCTGCCCAGCATCAGAAATGTCATACCACATGCCACCAGCCCAGGGGAAGACCCAGATTCAAACTCCGAAGTGTTGTGTCTATTGAACACCATTGTCAAAGTCAAAAAAGTAGAAGTCGAACCATCTTAAGTTGGGGACCATCTGTATTTACCCATTTGCTCACACTCTGAGCATATATGTCGTATCTCTGCTGTCCACAGCTGTTCTGCATGGTGGTATTTGGGTGCAAACACCCATCCCCAGGCTGCCGCTCCACTGGGTCACCCTCCCTACCCTGCTGGGGTCTCTGACACCCCAGCTGGGTTGCCCAGTGCATGGATGGCCTGTGCTCCCTGCTTATCCATGCTCTGCTGCCATCAAAGGGAGGCCTCTTCCCCCTCCTGGGCCGATTCCCTCCAGTCACGCTGTTTGAGCACTGCACTGGGGCAGGCCACCGACCCCTCCCCCATAGGTCCCCAGCTTGCTCTGCCCCACTAACCACGGATAACTTTAGAACTAAACTGTTCAAGAAGGGAACAAGGCTGGGAAGAGCAATTTTCTTGTGGATTTTTTTTTCCTGTTATTTTAGTACTACAAAATGACTTGGAAATATTATAAAGAAGTCTAAAGGGGCAAGGAATCAAAACTCTCTATTAATTCTTCTACCATTATTGGGGCTGGCATGGTAGCTCAGTGGTAGAGCGCTCGCCTGGCACACGTGAGGCCCTGGGTTTGATCCTCGGCACCACATAAAAATAAATAAATAAAATAAAGTACTGTGGCCATCTGCAACTGAAAAAAAAAAAAAGGAAACCATTATCCTTTTCCCTCCAAAAGTTTCAAGCAAGCAGACAAAACAAAGAAAGAAACAAAGAACTAGTGTCTTTTGAAAAAGGAATACAGGCCCGTGGTTGAAAAATCAAGAAGCAACGCTCCCTCCCACCTGGACCCCTCTGCACCTGCCACAACTGGTATCTGTGTCTCGTGCACCCTTCCAGCTATTTTTTGTGCATATGCAGCATGTGAGGGTTCCATTTCTCAACCCAGTTGGACCTTTACCTTGCTGATATGTTTACCTATGAGTCTTTTCACTTGCACGTACTCAACAAAATATATACTTTTAAAAAATGTTCCTATACTTGGGTTCTTCCAAAGTATCATTGTAAGTGGCTGCATGATTTTCCATCACTGAATACGTGTCTCCTTTGGATGATCTCCTGTTGTTGGAGGACTGCCATGTTGATCAGCTCTGGCCTTCCTGTGCCAGGGAAGTCACAAAGCCAGCTTGGCTTGGAGAAGCAGTTCAGCCATCTTCCATGGCTGGTAATAGACTATTGAGCTGAAACAATAGAGATTTGTTTTTCGCACTAAGAGGCATTTGGAAGGTGGGTGGTTAAATCCAAGCTTTGAGCAAGACTCCACAATGCAAAAATTCTGAAGTGAAGTCATCAAAGGTAGGATGTCCAGAGGGTGACTGACACCTCCCCCAGGGACCTTGAACCCCTCACCCTCTTCAAGGGGGCCATGAGGAGGCTTAGTGACAGAGCATTTGCCCAGCATGCACCAGGCTCTGAGTTCCATGCCCAGTAGCTCAAAAATAAAATAAAATAAAAAGAGCATAAAAGGACTGGGGGAGGGGAGAGAAAGCATTCTTGAGTTTCTTTCTCTCTGTGGATTTCTGCTGAGATGACAGGGATGGGGTCCTGCAGGGATGGGGTCCTGCCGCCCTCACCACGAGGTCGGGGTGAGATGGGCCTGGAGGGAAGTGAAAAAGCCAGAGCCTGTGTGGCCGCCAAGCAGAGGGACCGAGGAGGCCTGTGTTGGGGACAGTCTCAAAGATGCTGCATGTGTCCTGCTGGGCTGACACGGGCCACACAGGAGAGAGGCTGTGTGGGGTGAGTTGGATCATGCCCAGTGGGGTGGGGTGTAGCTGAAGGAAGGGGGAGTCCAGCAGGAGGGAGTTGGAGGTGGACACAACACCCTGTCCTCCCTGCAGGTCCAGGAGCCGCAGGGAGGATCCCCTGGGTGGCCAAGAACCCGCAGAAGCACTCCACGTCAGCTCCCATCTTCTGGGGCCAGAGCACCAGTGCCCATGAATGGCAGTCCCCACGCAAGAACGACCCTGCCCTCCACTTTGACATTGGCCATCCCCACGTCCCGACCCAAGGGTCCAACGCACCCAGCGGGCTGGTAGGGAAAAGAGTTGGGTGCAAGAATGAAAAAAGGAGAAGCAGGAGGCAGAAGAAAGGAGAAGGGAGCCGAAGGTCCTTCCTACTTCGGGTGTCGGGCCTGATGCAGGGCTCGGGGTGATGGAAAATCTGTTCAGGGTTTTTATTTGTCTTTGTTTTTATTTTTATTTTTTCTTTTGGAAGTAGCTTCAGTCTGTCTGTTACCTAGGGTGTGGACAAAGCCATGGACCTGGCAGAGCTGTCATCTGGAAGTAGGGGAAGAGTATGCCCTGAGTCACCCCCAGGGACCATGGGAACAACAGGAAAGTTCGTTGTTCTCACCTCTCATGAGTGATGTGCTCATCATACCACTTTCAAATAAAGTAACCATGACCTAAGCAACAGGGATTTGTTTTCCTTACTTAAAAAGAAGTTGGGAGGTGTGTAGTTGCGGGCTGGTTCATCAGCTCAGTGAGTGCCAAGGACCAAGTTCATCCATCCTTTCGCTTGCTGATCTCCACGCACCAATGTCTCTCCTCTTGGTCACAAGATGGCTGCCCCAGATACAGGCATCACATCCTCACACATAAAAACAGGGAGTTGCAGGCTCTCCTCATTCCATGCCTTTTAGAGAAAAATCTGTTCTGGAAGGCCTCCTCTGACCAACCTATGACCTATAGACCAGAACTGGGTCACATAACCACCCCTCCCAACACATTTCCTGAGTGTTTCCACTTCCTTATTGCCTTAGACTTTTCAAACGGTGATAATCTAGAATAGTGTCTCCCACCCAATGAGGTCATCGATTACCTAATTGTCCAAACTGGTGCATGGATTTCACAGCCCTGGAATTACTCGATTTCTAGATCGGTCATTATCACAGACCTCTTCCTGCTCTTTGACATTTTGTTCCCCCTTTTGGTATTAGCAGAGCTCTGTGGCTCACTTATCTTTATTCCATCTTATTTATTTATTTTTTTAAATTTTTGTGGTATGGGGGATTGAAGCCAGGGGTACTTTACCAGTCCTTTTAATTTTTATTTTATTTTTAAAATTTGAAACAGGGTCTGAGTTGTGATCCTCCTGCCTCAGCCTCCTGAGTTGCTGGGATTGCTGATATGCACCACTGCATTTGGCCTCTCCTCCTCCTTTCTTCACACTCTCCATGCATTCAGCTGTCCCAGGGTGACAAATACTACCACAATTTGATAATTCTTTAGCTTTAAGCTATACGTTCATATTTTTAAAAATTCCTTTATGATATCTATATATTGATATCCCAGAGCATCAGACTAAAACATCTAGGTCATTGTTTTCCCCTTTTGCCAAATCTGTTCTTTCTGTATTTTATTTCCATTAAAGATAGCACCCCACCACCTACCTACCTAGTCAGCCACCCTGGAACATCAGAGCCCCCACCCTCGTCATTGTCACTATTCAGTTTTGTCGATTCTACCTTCCAAATATGGCTTAGAATTTTTATCTTTCCATCTCAACTGGAAATACATTGGTCCAGGTTCAGTTTTTCCCAGGATGATAGTAACAGTGACTTACCTATTGCCCCTTTCCCTTTCTCCCTGCCTTGTATGAGGATATAATGCCTGGAACAGTGGCAGCCACCTTGTAACCACAAGGTAACTAGAGTAAGAGCCAAAAGCCAAAGTGCTAAGGGTGGCAGCAGGAAGGTGGAGGAAAGCTGCTTCTCTGTCAGCCCCGTGGAGTGGTGGAATCGGTGCCAGGAATTGTATCATAAAGCACTCCTCATCCAGGCAGGGAGCAGCCACTTGATGACATGTTGACACAGTGATTTTTGAAGCAGCTGTTTCAGTGTCAGGGTCACTTTTTGATGGATGGGAGGGGGAAATCCAAGTGACTAAAAGGTTCTTTTATTGTGGTTTCTAAGGAATGTGTTCAACAGAAATCATATAAGCCCTGGCTTGTCTCTTTCTCTGGGCACTACTTTTAATTTTTAATATGAAGCTGCATTTTGAGAAATTTTGTGGTGGGCATTTTAAAATGTTAGGGTGGGTGAGTGTTCAGTAAGTCCCTTGAGCCTGAGAATGGGTGGGTGGTGAGGGGGAGAACCCAGAGTGGCTGGAGAGTCGAGGGGGGCAAGATATGTAGCCCGTCAGGATCTAGAAAGGTGGGAGCCCCTCTTTCCAAAATGGAGGTGCCCCTTGAACTGGGGTGTCCTTGGCCTCCTTCTCATCCAGCCTCTGCTTTCAGGACTATGTGGGTGACATGCTTTCAGCTCCATGTCATACAGGGAGCAGAGCATCTCTTGCCACTGAGGTCCACAGTCCGTCTGGAGGTATGGGACAAGTGACCTGGTTGGAAGCAGGGCTGGGGACTTGTCCGGAAGTCGTAGGTGATTAAGTGGCTACTGTGGGCTGCTGAGGGGAGCCATCAGATAGAGTCCCTATGGTACCACCCACAGAGAGGCAGGAAGAGGATTTCAGAGCAGCGGGAGACTAGGGGTCCTGGAGCTGATGGGGGACAAGGCAGAGCAGAGGCCCCTTTGGAAGCATCCACATGCCCATCGGGAAGTGCCGGTGGCCTCGGCCACTTGCTGCTGATCCCGTGGCATCCTAGCACGTTTGCACACCATCAAGATTGGCAATGGAGAATGCAGCTTATATCGCCAAGAACGAATCCCTGGGACCAGTCCCCTAGAATCTTCCAGATCATCATCACTGGACCCCAGAGAGAATGGTCCTCTACCTCCCCTCCACTCTTCCCCAAACTGCCCCAGACATGGCTCTTCTGATGACAAAGCCCGGGCAGGCTTTACGAGACCTTACTAATTATGGCTGGTTGGTTATTTCTCAACAAATGGTTTTCAGTCTCAGAGCTGAAGAGCCGCCCTTGAACAGTCAGTGTTCCATGGTTATTGGCCACTGAGAAATGGCATCTTTTGCTCCTGTCATTTCTTCTAATTGGGCTCCTTCCCCACCTCAGGGAAGGGTGTTAGAGGAGAGGGCACTTCCCCCACGAGCGTGGCCTGAATTCACAGAGCCTTCCTGGCCTTGGCCCGTGGCCACCCAGCTTTGGCCATTTCTGGGGAGCCTGCAGCCTCCTTGGGTGTGGGGCTCCTCATTGCTGAGGTTAGAGCAGCCTCTAGGGGTTGCCATGGGTTACTGAGGGCCTGGCTCCGCATCTGGATCTGTGAAGCCAGAGCTCCCGCTGTCCTCCAGGTGGCTCCAGGGTTCCTGGGCAGGAGCTGGAGCTGCTTAGGGAAGGGGGTGAGGAAGGACACGCGATTGAACCTGTGGACGGTCAGCTTGCCCAGCCCACCGAGAATCGCCCCCCTTCCAGGCTGCACACGCGCACGCCCAGCCCCTGCTGTGAGTGGGGAGCACATTCAGGTCACCACCCAGCTCTTCCCACGTCCCAACTGCCTTAAGCAGACCAGGGAGGCCCTGGAGCTCCATTGCTGAGGGGCCTTAACTTCTTCCTGAGTCTGTGGGCTGGCCCTGCCTGGCCCTGCCTGGCCCTGGTTTTATGCTTTGTCTCCAGATTGAATCCAGTCTTACCACCCTCTGCTAAGAGCCTCTAGCAACTTCTCTTTACCCCTGGGAGGAAGGCAGCACTCCCAGCACTGCCTCTAGACCTGCTCTCCCACTGGCCCTGCTGTCCGCAGCCTCCTCTCCTGGGCTGTCTGTCAGTGTTGGTCACTCCTGAGATGTGGCCACGCAGCCCCCACTGGTCTCAGCTCTGGGGGACGCATGGCAGATTCTGATAATTAGTTTTCTGAGTGTGTGTGTGTGTGTGTGTGTGTGTGTGTGTGTATGTGTATGATCCAGAGTGCCTGTGATAATAGATATATACTATCTTTATTTAGAAATAACTAACCAGCTCTGCCCTCTGCAGAGCTCTGAGCTCCAGATCTGGAAGATGACAAAGGAGTTTAAGACGCAGCTCCTACACCATGGAATTTTACCTTCTATTTGGGTAAATAAGGTGTGAACCCACAAAACAATTAGAAAACAAGTGTTCGACCAGAGGCTGCCATCTGCCGCCTGTGGATTGAACCCAGCCCTAAAGTGCGTCTTTAACAATTCTAGCCAGCTCTGTTGTTGCCACTGTTTGCCAGTTTTTAAAAGTGTGGCAGAACACGTGTAACGTAAAATGCACTCTTTAACCAGTTTAAAGTGTCCAGTTCAGTGGCGCAAGGTATGTGCCTGTCATTGTACCATCCGTCCCTACCCTCCATCTGCATTTCATCTTGCAGAACTGACGCTCTGCCCTCCTCAGACACTGACTCTCGTTCCTGCTTGCCCAGCCTCTGGCAGCCCTCAAGCTACAGCCTATCGCCCTGTGATTCCGACTGCTCTGAGCTCCTTGTCCACGGGGAATCACACGGTGTTCACCTTCGGGTGACTGACATTTCAGTTAGCAAAGCGTCCTCCAGCCCCTCCACAAGGCACCGTGTGTCAGAGTTCTCTCCCGTTTAACTCTATGTAACTCGACTGTGTGTGCCAGCGTCTTGCTTATCTGTTCATTGTCAATGGACTCAAATCGTGCCACTTTTTTAGCTCTTGTAACTCATGCTGCTATGAACATGGGTGTACAGATATCTTTTCAAGACCCTGTTTTCAATTCTTGGGGTACATATACCCAGAATTGAAATTGCTAGATCGTATGTTAATTTCATTTTTAGTTCTTTGAGCAACTGATGTACAGTTTTCCACAGTGCGTGTACCACTTTGTATTCCCATCAGTAGTGCAGAAGTTTCCAATTGATCCATGTCCCTCCCAACCCTTGCTGTCTTTTATGGGTCTTTTTCTTTTTTTGGAAGTCACATCAGAGTGGGTATGAAGTAGTCAGCAGTTTTTTGTTTTTTTAAAAATTTTTAAATTCCTTGCCAGTGTTTACAAGTCAGACTTTATGTTTTCTTCTTCTTTTAATCTAGATTTCTAGTTCTTTAACAAAACAAAACAAAACAAAACTGGAGAACTGGGCTGGGGTTGTGACTCAGTACAGCACTCACCTTACAAGTGTGAGGTGCTGGATTTGATCCCCAGCACCACATAAAAATAAAATAAAGGTGTCCACCTACAACTGAAAAAAATATTAAAAAATGAAATAAAACTGATAACTCTGGCAGGTCCAGGTCTGTACTCACCTCTGGTGGACAGCTGGCTGGAGCTGAGCAGCAGCTGCCCCTTGGCACAAGGCAGGACCTGCTCCTTCCAGCCCACCTTGTCACCTCTCTGCACGGAAGGTGAAAACATGAAATCAGGCAGGGGACCTGAGAGGGAGCACAGGTGCCGCACTTGTATTGAGTGTGCAAACACTCGTCCTTCCCCCTCCGTGCTTTGCTTCCTGGCCCTGTCCGCATCTGGCCTGGTGATCCCCGCTGAACGGTGGTGACTCCTAGCCATCAGGTACACTGAGACAACAGGTGAGCTGGGCCAGTCAGAGGCAGCTTGAGAAAAGGGGTAGAATTTCACTTCTGCTCTGAAAGAGGATGTCCTCGTCCCCTAGAGCTGCCCTCATCAGTGCCACAGACCAGGGCAACAGAAGCCCACTGTCTCCCAGTTCTGAGGCTCTAACTAAGTCTGAGACCAAGGCCTGTGCAGAGCTGAGGCCTCTCTCCTTGGCTTGTACATGGTCTTCCCTCTATTGCAGTCTGTTGCCTATTTTTTTTTTTTAACAAAGACACGAGTCACATTGGACTAGGGACACCCCATATGGCCTCATTTTATCCCAAATACCTCTTGAAAGACCCTGTCTCCAAAGATAGTCCCATTCTGAGGTCCTGGAGGTTGGGATTTCAACCCAGGAGTGCTGGGAAGACACAATTCAGCCCACAGCAGATGGGTGTGACAAGGGAGGAGAGAGAAGGACGGGGCTTGTGTTTTGTCATCTGCTAGCCCCTGTGTGAGATTCCTATTACTGTCATAACAAACTGTTGCCACGTGCCAACTGAAACAACACAAGTTCATTTTCATCCAGTTCTGGATGTTCTAAAATCACATGCTGCAGGTCTGCAATCCCCGAAGCTGGAGGGAGGAGCCCTCTTTTTTTTTTTTTTTTTTTTTTTGCTTCTTCCAGTTTCTAGAGGCTCCCGACATGACTCTTGACCTGCTTCCATCATTATGTTCCCTTCTCTGTCTCTGACTCTCCTGCCTCTTTTCTATGATGATCCTTGTGATGACAATGGATGATTTTCCCATCTCTTTAACCTAATCACATTTGCAAAGTGCCCTGCCCTGTAAGGCAGCATAGTCCCAGATGCATGATTGGAACATGGTGTCTCTGAGGGAGCAGGCAGTTCTACCTCCAGCAGTGCCCTTTCCTTCCTCCCTGTTGCACTGTGGAAGAACTAACTAGTGGGAGCCATCTGTCAGAGCACCTCACTAGAATGCTTCCCGGGACCCAAGCCAGATCTGACCTTTGAGGGGTTTCTTTGTAAGTGGAAAAGCAGTGAATTCTGAGTCTGGAGCTGGGGAAGGTCAAGCCTCCTCTAAGGTCAATGTTGTGGTCTGCGCTTGGTGGAGATGGACGCGGAGGTGTGGAGGAGAGTTCTGGAAGTATTCCCACTGCTGCTTCCAGCTGTTCCCGAGGCCAGCAGTTTGGGAATTAGTATATCCTCTGCTTGTTTCCATCCCTGGAAATCAAAATTATCCTGACCCACAGAGCTGTTTTGAGTGAGGGCTAGACCTCAGGGAATGTAGAGACAGCAGGAGCAGGGAAGAGTTATCTTGAAGCAGGTGAGCACTCTCCAACCTGAGAGCCTCCCAGGCCCTGGGTGGGCGTCATGTTCACGCAGTTAGGTACAATCTTTAGAGGATACATTAACCCCAGTGAGTAAGACACATCGGTCTCCATTTCAACCTCTATTAAATTGCTGGCCTCCCCCCTCAACGGGGGACACAGGCATTTTTGAAAACCAGCTAAAGGGAAATTGAGTTGACGTGTTTCACTTGTATTAAATGGAGAATGTTTATAGGTTTCTGTTGTTTCATTAGATGGCTGGTTGGCTGGGTGTAGAAATGGCTTTTAGAAAGACTCCTTCTGCATGGGCCTACCCAGCCTATGGCATGAAGGTGCAGGGCTGGAGGGCCTTCAGGATATGAAATGTCCCACAGTACCCACCCCCAGAAATGTGAGGAGAACAGAGGCGAGTCCGAGTCTGGTCTGTTAAAAAAAAAAAAAAAAGTTCTCCCAATCATCAGAATGTAGGATTGTAAGATGAGTGATTGATTGGAGTCTTGATTTGTGGTCAAAAACTAAAGTTCTCTCCTGTCAGGAAGAAATTGGGCAAAATTGAATATATCTGAATTCCTGGTGGAAACTGATGACAAACCTGTAGATTAAAGCAAGCAGTGAGTTTAGTCTGTGTGTGAAATTGCAGGCCAAGGGCTGAGGTTGTGGGTCAGTGGTTGAGCATTCACCTAGCATGGGTGAGGCCCTGGGTTCGATCCTCAGCACTACATAGAAATAAATTAATTAATTAAAAATATTGTATCCAACTACAACTAAAAAAATAAAAAAAAAGAAATTGCAGGCCAAGCTTCCTAAGGTATAGGCCTATGTCTTAGCAAAACATCACCATAACAGGTTGTGAAGCAAAAATAACTTTCCTACTTTCTCAACCCTGCTAGAAAACAGCCTGAAGTCTCTATTTCCTCTGTAGATAATGGTATTTCAAACTTATCATTCCATGAAAAAAAAAATCAAAGAGGATGCCCCCAAACAGGAAGGAAAAAGCATCATAGAAGTGCATCAGGCAGTTGAGTTATTTGTTTCTCTGTCTGGTATTTTCCAGCTTTGAAGACTTTGTAACTTGTTCTAATGTGTTTTCTCATCCTGTTAATGTTTGTTATTTACTTTTGTGTTTATAAATTTATATTCACCTTTTTTTAAAAAGAGTGCCCCATCATTCAGGCCCCATTACCTGGAACTACTCCCAATGTGTAGGCCACATTAAAGAGGTGGGGATGGCCAGCCTCCCTGAACAGCCTGCCTGCGAACTGAGGGTCATGGAAGATAGGTCGAGAGGGAGACAGGTGAGGGATACTGATGGCCGGGGATGAGGAAGGCCAGATGTGGGGCAGGAGGGCTCAACAGGGTTGACAGAAGATATGCAATGGTTCCTGTCAAGGAAAGTGACATGAGGATATGAAAGAGGGGTTCTCTTCCCATGTGACAGATGTTTTCCTGCAGCTTCAGCCTTCTGTACCTGTAAGGAATGGGGAGATGATGAAAGACTGAAGCAGGTGGTACATTCCAGAATCCTGAAAAAGAGTCAGAAATGTGTCACTCCCTGAAACTGTGATTTATCAGTGCCGACATAAATGAATGAGGGTGATCAGAGCTTGGGTGCTTCCCAAATCTCATGAGGGTCTTCAGGAAATAAGGGAAACCTCCATTCATCACGAGTGGAGAGTGTATCCTGAAACCCCATCTGGGAAGCACAGGTTCAAATGTAACTAATAAAAGATGCACTTTCCAAGAACACTGCTCAGTGGATAATGACGTATGACAAAGTGTTTAAAAAAGCAAATTAAAAAGTGACAGTCTCAGACACACTCATACACAGATGAATAAATTAGACTAAAAAAGCCATAAGGCAGAAGACACATAATGGTTTTTATCTAAAGACAAATGACACCTAAGGGGAAATATTTGCAACTCGCATCACAGCCAAAAAGTAATTTTCCTAATACATCAGAGTTCCTATAAATTGATTTTTTTTTTATAAAAACACTAACCATCTAATAGAAAAAGAGGCAATTCAGAAGAAAGGAAATACAAATGCCTCTTAAGATGGAAAGATATTAAACCTTATTCACAATAAGAAAATGAAAAATAAAATTACGCTGCAATTTCACTTTCAACTATCAGACTGGCAAAGATAAAAGAGGGTTCAGCAAAGACGTGAGGAATCAAGCTCTCTCCTGAATTGTTGGTGGGAACAACAATTCTGTGGGTGCAATTTCTGTGGGGAGCAATTTGGCAATAGCTGTCCAGACTGCAAGAGAATATAGCCTGGACTCTTGCAATTTGACTTCTAGGAACTTAATTACATGGTCGCATATGTATGATATGACATATATACAAGATTATTTGTGGGCTAGGGCTTTAGCGAGTTAGAAGAATGACTGGCTAGCAGGCAGGAAGCTATGGGTTTGATCCCCAGCAGCACACACACACAAAATATGTATACATATAAATATGTATATGTGTGTGTATACATACATACATACATATTATTCACAACATATTTTATAACAAAAATGAGAAGCTGTCTACCTAGAAAGAATAAATAAATTATATACCTATGTTGGGATATTACTCAGCTGTAGAAAAGAATGAGGAAACTCTATTTTAACTAAACTAAAATGATCTTCAAGATATAAAAGTAAGGCTCTCAGGGCTGGGAATATAGCTCAGTTGGTAGATTGTGTGCCCTGCATACACAAGGCCCTGGATTCAATCCCCAGCACCACAAACAAACAAACAAACAAAAAACACCACCACCACCATCAATAACAACAACAACAAACAAAAGTGAGGTTCTCTGCTCCTCCATGTTCAACAGACAGCCACATCTTCTCGCTGTGCAGGGCAGGGCCAGCCACATCCCTGACACATAATAATGAAGGCTGGAGTGAATGGAGGCTGCTTTCAACTCTAGCAAAGTGAATATTATCTTCATCAATGACCCGTATACTGACTTCAACTACCTGGTCTATATGTCCCAATGATTCTATCCAATGGCACCCTCAAGGCAGAGAATGGGAAAGTTGTCATCAATGGAAAGTCCATCTCCATCTTCTAGGAGCAAGATCCCGCCAACAGCCAATGGGATGATGCTGGTGCTGAATACGCTGTAGCATCCACTGGCATCTCACTATCACGGAGAAGGCCAGGGCTCAGTTGAAGGATGGCACCAAAATGGTCATCATCTCTGCCCCTTCTGCTGGTGCCCCCCATGTGTGTGATGGGTGTGAACCGTGAGAAGTATGGAAACCCCCTCAAGATCATCAGCAATGCCTTCTGCACCATCAACTGCTTAGCCCCCCAGCCAAGGTCATCCATGACAACTTTGGCATTGTGGAAGGACTCATGACCACCGTCCTTGCCATCATTGCCACTCAGAAGACCGTGGGTGGCCCCTTTGGGAAACAGTGGCATGATGGTCGTGGGGCTGGCCAGACATCATCCCTGCTTCCACTGACACTGCCAAGGCTATGCACAAGGTCGTCCCTGAACTGAATGGGGAGCTCCCTGGCATGGTATTCTGTGTGCCCACCCCAACATGTCAGTTGTGGATCTGACCTGTCGCCCAGAAAAAGCTGCCAATCATGATGACATCAAGAAGGTGGTGAAGCAGGCATTGGAGGGCCCTCTAAGGTCTCTTGGGCTACATGGAGGTTGTCTCCTGTGACTCTTCCATGCTGGGGCTGGCATTGCCCTCAATGACCACTTTGTCAAGTTCATTCCCTGGTATGACAAAGAATTTGGCTACAGCAACAGGGTGGCAGATCTCATGGTCCACATAGTCTCCAAGGAATCAGAGCCCCTGGACCACCACCCCAGCAAGAACACAGAGGAAGAGCGAGGTCTTCAGCTGCTGGGGAGTCCCTGCTCCTAACTCAGTCCCTCAACATACCAAGAATCTCCCTCCCAATTTCCATCCCAGACCCCTGAAGAAGGGGAGGGGCTTAGGGAGCCCTACTGTCACGTACCATCACTAAAGTCCACTGCATCCAGCCAATACACACACACACACACACACACACACACACACACACACACATACTCACGAGACAGACTTGGTAACACACACCTGCCATCCCAGCAACTTGGAAGGCTGAGACAGGAGGATTGCAAATTCAAAGCCAGCCTCAGCAACTTAGCAAGACCTTGTCTCAAAATAAAAAAAAATGAAAAGGGCTGGGGATATAGCTTAGTGGTAGAGCACCCCTGGGTTCAGTCCCCAGTACAGCAGGAAAAAGAAAAAAGAAGAAGAAAGCTATAGAGGAAAATATAAAGTACTCCACTATTACTGCTTTAAAAAGAACAATTGCGAGGAGTGTAGCGGTGTGTATGGCTCAGAGAAGCAAAACGTATCCACAGGGTCCACCAGTTGCTTCTTGAGTAAGGCTCTGGGTACCTGGGGCCTGAGGCTGTAAGCAGTAAACATTCAGCAAATGTTTACTGAGGGCTGGTTTTGTGACAGGCCCAATGGCAGGGGCTGGGGATGCAGCAGTTAATAAAAGAGACAAGGTCCTACCCGCATGCAGCTTGTGTCTTAGTCAAGAAAATAGGCAATAAACAGATAAAAACGTATGCATGGACAAGTGATTGTCAAACAGATGGACAGAGTGGGGGAAGGAAGCAAGAAACAAAGTGGCTAGGGATTTAAAGAAATTTTAAAAAACAGCAAATAGAATAAATGTGGGGGAGGGTCTGGTTTTAGCCAGGGTGATGGTCAGGGTAGACTCAAGTCATCCAGATATCTGAGGTAGGAGCACCCAGGGTCCAGTGCAAAGGCCTAATGTTTTGTTTTGTTCTGTTTTGAGAAATAGCAATAGTTTCGTTTTTGAGGTGACTGTGGTTCAAGCAGAGAGAGCAAAGGGGACAGTGACAGGCACGGAATTATGTTCCTGCATCTAACACTTCCAGGAGCAGCCCCACCTGCCTGGGCCTGCAGGGGTGGCACCAACCCTTCAGGGATTTCCTCAGAAGACCTGGTTCCTTTTCCAACAGGAGGTGTTTGGCCACAGCAGGAAAACACCAGCCTCCTAACTATAGAGGGTAAATAGGTTGGCACAGTCCGTATTCTGGGGCAATACCTATATTTTTAGCTAATGCTGTATTAACTTCTTTGTGAAATAACCTTCAGAAACAAAGGTAGCTCTTTTGATGACGCAGGCTTCACATTCCAAACAGAGTGTTTGTCCCCACAAGCCTAAAAGCAGTTCTCTATTCCAGAGACCCTCATTATCTTAGAAGGAAACGGATACAAACTCTTGCCCCAATACAGGCTCTTCCTGAGCCTTGTGTGTTCCAGAAGCAGCCGCAGATGAAGCAGCCCTCTGCCATGCTCTTCGATGGCTGCGTCCCCTGGGACCTCGGTTTCCATGGGGTTGCTATTTCTCTGGATGACATGTGCTATGTAAACTCTCCAGTCACAACTGGGTCCTGGCTCTTTAAGACAACAAATCCCCAGGGGGAAGAGGGTTGAGTCTTGCTTAATTGGACAGTTGGTTGTATCCAGAGAGAAGTGTTTGCAGAGCACATCAAAAGCCAGCCCAGGGACCCACATGTTTGCTCAGTATCCACACAGCAAACAACAAGAGCCTCTCTTGAATGGAGGGGTCAGAAAGGATTTTCCTCAAATCTAGCGAACCTCTGGGGTGATGGCTTATTCAAATGCCAGGGTGGGATGGGGTGCAAGGCCTCCCTTGTCTGGGATGGACACCCGGAGTCTCTTATTTTCATTTTGCTTTCTAGCAACAGAACCAACCCTGGGGAACGGAGGGGGACCTGGACTTGTTTGGGAGTCTGTCTGGAACCAGTGCAGAAGGCCAGCTGTGGGGAGCGGGGTGAGGGAGGAGGAGGCCCACTAGCTGTGCTGAAAACCAGACCCAGAGCTTTTATGCACATGATTAGTGATGAGCCAGTTGCCTGGCAACAGCAGCCCCTTCCCCCTTCTATCCATACCCCTCAGGCTGCATGTAATGTTTGTGACATTTTTCTTTTCATAGCAGAGACAGGGAGTCACCCCCTTCATTAGCTAAAGACGGTGCCCACTCCCCAGCCCCCCTTACTAGCTTATTGATCAGACTCCTGGTTAGAAAATGTCTCCCCAAAGCATTTAATTATTAATTGCACATTGGACTGATTGCTATACCAAGAGAATCCATGGATGAGAGTTCATGGAAGTGAAGTGCTTAGCCCAAGACCTGGCACACAGGAAGTGCTGTGAGAATAATTAATAGTATCCCTTCCTTTAGGGAGATTGGACTATAGTAAGACCTATGCCGGGCAGATTTTACTCTTCAAAGAGCATCGCTGTTTTCTCTTCAACTCTCCATCCAAACCCTACAGCAGGAAGGGTTCCCCTCCCCCATGCCTGTAAATCTTTGTTTACAAATAGTAAACCCAAAGCCCAGCAAAGTGAAAGTGACTTTGTCAATGTCCCATAGCTCCTGACACCAGAACTAGACTGAATCCAGACCTCCTGGTGCTCAATCCCTTTCTACTATACCTCTAGCCCTCAGAATGTAGTGTGCATCAGAATCCCATCAGGAATCCATCAAAAATGTAGGTTTATGATTCCCCCACCCCTCAAATTACCCCAAACTTAGTACCTTATACTAGCAAGTTTATTATCTACAGGGTTAGAGGTCCCAAGTCCTAAAATGGATCTTAAGGACTGAAAGCAAGGTGTTGGTGGCCCGAGTTCCCATGAATGCCAGAGGGGAGGATCTATTCCTTGCCATTCCCAGCTTCTCCAGGCCACCTGCTCCCTGGCTCACGGCACATCCCTCCAACCTCTACCTCCACCACCACGTCTCTGCCTCCCTTTCCTCCCTTGTAAGGACCCCAAGTCCATTGGACCCACTTGGAGAATCTGGGACAATTTCTCCATCTCAAGAGCCTTTAACTCTGATTTAGGCAGCTGGGTGGAGCCCAGGAACCTGCATCCTGGTATCCCTCCCTCCCTCTGTCAAGCAGACAACCTCTGGACCAGCTAGGAAGCACGGCTGCACCTGTGGCCACCAGCTTTTTCTCTACAAGACCATGAGGGGACTGACTGGCAGGGAAGGCCCTTGCTTCCATTTATTAAGATGCTCAAGGGTAGGAAGGTGCTTTTGTAGTCCCAGGTTCCACAGCCAAAGTTGGAATGTAAACCCAGGTCCCCTGTCTCCACACCCACTGTCTGAGGTCCTCTGTTCAACAGCATGCTGTCGTGGAGCCTGCTCCCCTCCTCCTGCATACAGGAAAACCAGGGCCCAGGATCTGTCCAGTGACCACCCACGGTGCTACTTCCAGGCTCACTCAGGAGACCCCAGAGAGATCATGCATTTCCTTCCCTTTCCCACATGGAGATCTCATCCCTGCCAATCCGCTGAGAACCACTTTTCCATGCAGAGTCAGACCGCAGTGCCGGCCTGACTTCAGACACATGGGCTGAAACGATAGCAGAACCCTTTGGTGGGCTGTTCTCCAGGAGCAGAATGACGGAAGACAGGGGCTGGAAGAGATGGGGCTTGGGGGTGACAGGCCCTTTCTGTTCATGTCCCGTGAGGAAAATTTTAAAAACAAAGGAGCCGCTCCATTGCTGGTGCAAAAGTGTGTGACTGAGCACTAGGGGGCAGAGCGTGTCCAGGAATGGGAGTGCAAATGCCACTTGCCTTGGGTTTTCAGGGAGATTTTACCAGCTTCCAGTGTGAAGGGTCATTGCCTTTAGTACAACCTTAGTCAATAGGTTTCTAATTGGGCTATTAATCTAGAAATAAGTGTGACACAGGAACCCCAGAGGGTGGCATGAGAGCGGATGTAACGTGACTAATGAGCACCCCACGAAGGCTTTTTGAAAGGGTCGGCTTTTATCATCTTTGTCCTCCTTTCGTGTGAATTGATGCCCCACCACTGCTTGGCAGTTTGTCACAGGCAGTGGCTTAACCGTTGAGAAACATCAAACAACGTTTTAAAAGTTCTCCAGGACATGGTGGGAGCACCAGAAAATGAACAATAGATCTATTTTTTTATTTTAATTTGTTGCAAATTAATGTGAGTGTACACCCATCAGCCAGTTCAGACTTAGCCTCATTCCCCCTTGGGTACTTGTCCCACCTCCTGAGCCGAACGATCAGCAAATGGATCTTGATCATCACAGGCAATGCATGATCCTTTGCTTGGGAATTAACCCCAATAACACTTGGTTCTACCATCTGCAAGGCAATGGCATTTGGACAGATATGAATTCAGCAGTGGCCTAAGGATACTGTCCTGTTCACAATATCATAAATGAGAATTCCTCAGCCACCAGACACTGGACTTTTCTTTTACAATCTCATTTGATCGTTATAACAACCTTATAAGATTGATACTATTTTTATTCATATGTTGAGGATACTTTAACAATGAGGAGCGAAGAAAGTTGTCCGAGATTGCCTAGTATGGAAATGGCTCACCCAGGCCTCAGACTTATCCATATGACACCAAAGCCTAGGTACTTAGCTCCTATCTTCCTGGAATCCTGAGCAAGCTTATCCTAATGGGAAAACCTGGGCCATGGTTTCTGACCATTTACCTTTGAATCTGAATGTGGTGCTGATTTGGTGGTGGTCTTAGAAAAGGGACTCCATTTCTCCATCCGATCTTAAGATCTTATAGTGAGGGAAATGCTTCATAATTCAACAAGTCAAAATAAATGTAATACAACCTTGATGTTAGAGGCATTTGGGGCTTAAAGAATACAGGCTAGTGTATGGAGTCAGGCAGTCACCATCTCTGAGATCTGCAGGGACCCGTCATTGGGGTCAGAAGCAAGTTTCTGTAAGATAGAGATGTAACAGGGTGGTGTGAGGAATTGAGTGGGATTAGTCTCTCAAGCTCTGGGTTGCTAAAAGGTACAGGGTGTATCCTCCTTCTCACAGGATGAGTTTGGGAACTGCAGACTTGTCAGAAGAGTCATCTGTTGGGCAAAGGGAGATATGCATTGGTGACGTGCTACCCAAGGCTGTCTGCTGGGAAGCAGCTGGAAGAGGAATCCATGTTTCCCAAGGAACCAAGGGAAAGCTGCCAGGTACTGATGTCAGGGCAGGTCCTATGGCCACTTTGTTAGCCACGGAGGCCCACAGTCTGGCCACAAGCAATCACAAAAGGCCATATTTGACTTTCCTTTTCCTCTTTTTTTTCCCCCAAAATCAGAGGGGTTCGGCAGGGGGAGGTCAGGATAGGAAAGAAGGAGAGAGTAGGCCATGTCTCCATTCCTGCACCCAGAATCTTCTAAAGCCTCTAGTCTAGTCTGGAGGAAGGGAAAAGATTCACACTCAATACAGATTAAAATTTTAAATTGAAGAAAGCCCAGTAGAGAGAAATCTTTTTAATAACTAAAATGATGAAACCTATAGAATCAGAATGGGGTATATAAAGCTAATGGAGCCCACTCACCAGTGAGAAAGGGAGGGTCCGCAGAGTATAATTGGTAGGTTTTATTGGAGGAAAAAAGCATACACCCGTATTTCATCTTTATCCCCCAGAGAACTGACAATCTTCACTAAACCTGTTACTCAAAGAAAAATCAATAAATATTAGATATTCTGCCACAGGTGAAAGACTGCAGCTTGCTGTTTTGTACACAGTTAGCTCCTCCACATGAGGAATAACTACCTGGCCCTCTAGGACTTTGGTCTTGTAGGTGTGTTGTAGATACCTCAGATAATGATGGAGAAAGCCTAGAGTGTCTCTTCTTGTCAAGCTTGTGTCTGCAACTCTTTCTGGGACTCTCTGGAGTCGCAGATGCATCTAAGTCAGGATGCATCTTCTTAAACACTTTCCCTCTACGAAGAGCCTTCTGCCTTCTAAGAGGTCTAAATTGATCCCCCACCACCAATTGTATCCCTCCTTTGAACCTCAGCTGGAGCCCTGGGCTTCAGAGGGTTATATAGTATGAACTTAAATGACAGACATCATGGTGGTGATCTCACCTTAACCCTCACCATTCCTCCCCTTGACTGTAGCTTGGGGGCAGTGTAAGAACCCAAGACACGTTGGTGTAACAAAGCCAAGAGTCCAGGAAGAGACCCAAGGACCATATTTTAATCCACTCTGTGATCCAGATAGTATCTCCAATCCACAGGAAGAGGGGGAAATATTCCATAAATAGAGCTTGAATAATCAGCTAACTAGATGTGGAAAAACAACCAATTAAATTCTCATTTATGCCAGGACATTGAACGCGATGCACCAAAATATAGCACCTTGTAAGCGGAAGGAAACTGAATCAGCAACAGTGCAGAAGCAGGAGTGTGTGACACTCCTCCCGCCCCTTCTCCCCTGGAGCAGGCCATAAAACCTAAGAATGTCACTCACTGACCTCCTCCCTCCCTTCACCTTGGAAGACCTTTAAGTGACAGATGTCCTGCCCACACCTGCAAGGGGAGCAATGTCACACAAAGAGGCCAAGGAGAATCTGAACAAACACTAGATTCCTTCTCAGTTTATCGCCATTTGATCCTACACTCTTGTCTTCCCATCACACTTCTGCATAATTTTCCACAAAAAATACACAGATTCCCCCATTTCCTTGGGGCTTCATTTATGAAGGCTCCCATTTCATGTAAAACCTGTTTTTGTTAATCTACCTTTTGTTATAGGGATCTCAGCCACAAATCTAGTGACGATTGATGCTACGTTTTCTGTCCTACACTTAACATCCATCATTTTTAGGTGGATGAAAAAGCAAAAGGTCATAGAGGAAAGAATGACAATGTAGAAGAAAACTTAGATGAATATCTATCAGACTTTGGGGTTGGGGAAGAATTTTTTTAAGTGTAAAAATAATACATAAATAACATTAAATGATAAATTTGAATATACAAACATTTTAAATGTATACAAGAAACAATGTAAATATAATCAAAAGGTATATGGTAGTAACAGGACCCATTAATCCCTATTGTACTGGTGGACAGGAGGCTAAAAGCCAATATCTGAGTGACTCCATCCTAAATCAACGGTCCTGAGCCGTGCTACCAACTGAATCGGATGGATGAGTGACCCAGCTAAGGTCAGCCATGCCTGGCCCAGGTTATCAGATACATATGTTACCCATAGACTTGTAAGTAACAATAAAAAAAATCATTTAGAACACTGTTCTAAGGTGATTGCAATACATAATTAGATAATCTATACCGATACAGTTTGGATTTGGAATGTCTCCCAAAGCCTGTGTGGTAAAGACTCTCTATCACTAGCTCAGTACTATTGGGAGGTGGTAGAAACTTCAAGAGGTAGAGCCTAGTGTGTGTGGGGGTCTTCCGGTCATAGAGGGTGTGCCTATGAAGGGGATATTGGGACCCCAGGCTCTTCCTCTTCCTCTCTTTTGCACCTACCTATGGGGTGAACAAAATTCCTCTGCCCTGTGCTCCCACCATGACGTGTGCTGCCGCCCCACAGGCCCACAGCAACGGGGCCAACCGACCATGGAGTGAAACCTCGAGGACTGGCTGCCAAAAGAAATTTTTCCTCTTCATAAGTTTATTTCTTCAGTTATTTGTTAGAGTCATAAAAACATAACTAACACGAATAGAAGAGGAAAATGACAAATGAGAACAAACATGGGCAAGAACTGTGAGAGATGAAAATTTAAAAATTAATATGGAATGAGGTCTTATAAATCAATAAGAAAAACACCATCTGCCACAAGAGAAATGAATAAAGGAGGTAAGCAGATAAGTTAAGAAAGGAAGACAAATGGCAAAGAAACTAATGAAAAAGCATTAAGCCTCCCAAAAATAGAAGTGTGATCTAAACATTAAACTATCCTTAGATATTTCTACTTATTAAACAACAGCTTCAAAATGTTCGATAATGATGAGGTGGTGGCGTGGTGGGCACTGTTACCCAAGGATGAGCGTGGAACTAACATGCCATTTCTGGAAAGTAGTTTAGCAGGACTTAGAAAATGTGTTAGGATCAAGCGCAGTTGGTGTGAAATATTGCATTATTCTTCCTCATCCCTCAGTGCTCCTTGAATTTGTGCTGTTGGCGTGATTTTGAATATACTCCATTAGAAGAGGAGTATATTTTCTTCTTATCCCTGTTGTACTTGGCATTGTGGCTATGCTTGGCCAATGGAATGTTAATAAGAGTGTGCTGCATGCAGAGGTTTAAGTCTCCTCTGGCTTTGGGGATGTTCGGTTTCGTTTCTTCTTTCACCATAAGTAGAGCTTCTTCTGTGTGGTCCTGCCCCTGTAACCCCAGCTCCAGAATGAATACATAGATTTGGGAAGATGGAAATGGGGTGGCAAAATAGTGCTTGGGACTCGCCTAATTTCCGCCCCCCCCCAAAAAAATAGTTATAACAAGTAAATAAAAAAAAAACAAAAATCCAGGGACATTTCCAACAAAACCAGGTGAGCCAGTATCCCTGTGAACCCTGAAATACAAGTCACTGAAGATAGATCCTAGACAGTCACAGACCTGCATGGTTTCAACGTCTGCAAGAGAGGGCAGAGGAAAGCCACGGGGTATTTAACAAACCTGGGAACAGGGAAGCCCTCAAATGTCCAACAGGCACTCACTGGAAGGCCCAGAAGCTGAAATTGTTGACTCCAGTTAGCAGGTGAGTGCAGGGGCAGGGAGCCTGCAGGAAGGTCCCAGTGGAATGACACACTGAGTCCCATAGACTCTCATGGGAACCCTGCTAGGTCAGGGCCCTTCCCTGAGGATGCCACCAGGAGTAAAATTAAAGCCGGCAGAATAGATTTCACAGAGACAGAGGAAAGAAGATCCAGATAACAGCAGATGAGGTGAGTGTAACCAGGAAATCCTACAAAAAGGAGCTGCTCTTATATTTTGCACTACATGAAACACAACAGAATAGGTACCCACGAAGTTCTGAAATTTTACCTGAATAAAGACTCATAAATAAGTTTAAGAAAACTAAATTCATAGAAAAATGAGCAATAAAAAAATATCAAGGCTACAGTGCTTTTCTAGCATGTGCAAGTCACTGAAGTGTGACAGTACTGGAAAGCTGGGGGAGAATTAAGGTTAAATCTCAAAGTTAAGAACAATAAGAATAAGAATAAGAAACAGGAGCTGGGGTTGTAGCTCAGTGGTAGAGCACTTGCCTAGCAAATGTGAGGCACTAGGTTTGATTCTCAGCACTGCATATAAATAAGTGAATATATAAAGGACCATCAATAACTAAAAAAATGTAAAAAAAGGAAGAAACAGAATAATATTACTATAGATAATGAAAGCAGGCCAGAAAGGTTTGCTTTAAAGAAAAAGAAAATCATAATGTTCTATTAAAAACTGCACTAAAAAGAAAAATTTTCAAAACATGAAAGAATATTTTTTTAAAAGAGAATTAGAAAAGCTCATAAGTGGCAGAACTCAAAAAGGAAAAAAGAAATAAAATAAATGAAAACTATAATGAACTTGGTGAATAAGCACAGTAGATAATGTCTTAAGAGAAATAGAAGTGAAAATAGAAAAATATTTAAATCAAAAAGAAAGTAAGCTAGGTGCAGTGGCCACTTGTCATTCCAGTGAATCCCAAGGCTGAGGTAGGAGGACCACAAGTTCACAGCCAGCCTGGGCAACTTAGTGGGAAGCTGCCTCAAAACAAAAAATAAAAAGGGCTGAGGATGTAGCTCAGTGGTAGAGCACCCTGGACTTTAAAACCCAGTATAAAAAAAGAAAGAAAAGAAAAAATTAAAGGGGAAGTAAAGGAAGAGTACCCAGGGAAGAAGACTGAGTAAATTATGTTATTTGCATACACAAATATGGCATAACGAATCCCCCATTGTGTATAATTATAATTCATAAATAAGAAATAAATAAGAAATTAAATTTCTAGGTGTGATGGCAGACATCTTAATACCAGAAACTGGGAAGGCTGAGGCAGGAGGATTGCAAGTTTGAGACCAGTCTCAGCAACTTAAGATGATCCTCAGCAACTTAGCAAGACTCTTTCTGAAATTTTTTTTAAAAAAAGGGGGTACAGGACTGGGGAGGTAGCTCAGTGGCAGAAGATAGAGATAAAGATTTATACAACTATTAAATAAGTACAGGCAAAGAAGATCCAACATATGAACAACAGAAGTTTCTGAGTAAGAAAACCAAAGGGCAGGGTGCAGTGGCACACACCTCTAATATCTCAGCAATTTGGGAGGCTGAGGCAGAGAATCTCAAGTTCAAGGCCAGCTTCAGCAACTTGGCAAGATCCTGTCCCCCGCCACATCCAAAAAAAAAAAAAAAAAAAAAGAAAAAGAAAAAAAAAAGGGAAGAGAGAGAGAGTAAAAAAAAAAAGAACTAAACCAAGAGGAATGAATAAATTCTATAATTCAATAAGAACCTTTGAAAAAATAGATTTTAAAGTACAAATGGAAAGAGCTCACTATGCATATCAGACTATTAAACCTGAGTTATCAACACCAGACACATTCTGGTAAAATTTCTGGACTTTAAAGAAAAAAAAAAAGATTCTTTAGACATTAAGGCATAAACAACATATGGCTTATAAGAAAGGAAGTCCCATTAGACTTTTTGATTATAATACTTCAGGTCAGAAGAAAATAGAATAGCATATTTAGGTTACTCAAGGAGCAAGAAAATGTAACATTCAAGTATAAAAGACGTGGGCAGACAGTTGTGGACAAGTGAGAACTTAGGGAGTACTGTCCCTATAAGTACTTACTGAGCAATCTATTAGTGAGCAAGTCTCAGACAACCAACATAAGTAGAGAGTCTCTAGCATAAGGACTAACAGAGAGCATTAAATAGTTACTTGCAGAAAAAAAAACTTAGAATAAAAAGGAAGAGAATATGTATGCAATGATTATATGACTAGACAGTGTAGACATAGTACAAGTTAAAAATGAGGCAAAAATAAGGATGAGAGGCAAGATTTTTAAAAAGTGTTTTCAGTTATTATGGTTGTTGGTGGTTATTCTCTGTATTATTTTGAAACTTCTCTGTGTATAATGTAACAAGCATAGGATATTCTATCCTCTCTTGTGTTTTGAATTCTTGATGTGAAAAAAAGGATATACAGTTAATATAAAAAAGAAATTTAGGACAACCTCTGTGAACCTGAATTTGAATTGGAAATATTACTGTGAATTCATAAAGTGTTTTATCTTCAAAAATATATTTCCTAATTCTGCCTATTGAAAAAGCCCAGGAATATTGGTCCCTTTACCCACTAGCATAGAGCACCTCTGGAGTCCAGATGGTGATAATGAAATGCCACTTCTTACTAAAAGAAAAACAGGGCCTTTGGAGAAAGGGCTGATTCCAAATCTGTGTCCAAAAGAGTACAAAATTATCCTAGAACATTTTGTCATACCAGATAGCAAGAAAATGACTCAGAATTCAGCTTGAAGAGGTTAGTAATGGTTAAAGATAAGACAATTATAATTTCAAAACAGAAAAACTGCAATAGATTATAACACTTCAGTTACATTAATTAATTTGTAATAATAAAAAATTGGTCTTTTTGGAAGAATAATAATGAATTGATTTATTACCATTGTGCCTTTTAAATGAAATAATGGCTCTAGACCTTGAGAATTAATGATTACTAATATAAAAAAATAGTGAAAGCCAGATATGACCTGTAGAGATTGAGGCTAAGGCTGCTCAGTCCTCTAGATCCAGCTGCCCAATTTGCAGGAAATACTGAGGACAAAGCAACATGTCAAGTTATACCATGAATGTGCCATCAGCAAGATCCAAATTGTGGGAAATTCTATAGGTCAGAAAAGTCCAAGTTCTTTTTGTTTTTGTGTTTCTTTGAGACGGGGGTCTCACTATGTTGCCCAAGTTGGTCTCAAACTGTGGGGCTCAAGTGACTCTCGTGCCTCAGCCTTCCAAATGCTGGCACAGCAGGTGTGCATTACCTTGCCCAACTACAAGGCCCAAGTTCTTAAACAGATAAATTGTAAGGAAAGAAAGAAAGATGTAGCAAGGAAAAAAATGTAGATTTAAACTACACATCAAACATTCTAAAAGACCAAATAAACCACAAGGTCTGTGGATGTGGGCATGAATGAATAAGCCATAAACAAATGCAAGGAAGTGATTTCTGTTTTGGGAAGAATGATGATTACTTCTGGAAGAAGTGGAGAGCTGTGATTGAGACGGGGCATGTGGGAGACATCTGTGTGGCTGGCCATGTTCTATTTCTTCAACTGGTTAGTAGTTGTAAAAAAATGTTTTTCTTATAATTCACTAAGATATGCATTTGTTCTGTATTTTTTATATATTTTTATTTTAAAAGGACAAGTTAAAACAAAAAAAAAGATAACTACTCAGTGCAGATCTGAGCCCAGTCATGGGCAAGTCCAGCTAAACTCAACTTAGATCAGCCAGTCTTTCATTGATGCAAGATGTGTATATTGACAATAAGCCTTGTTGTTTTACCTCTGCACAATGAGGTAGTTTGTTACATATCACTGTTGTGCCATTTGCTACCTGATACAGTTGACGATGTATCAGCTATTTCAAACCTCTTCTCCTTTCACTGTTGAATCTAGAGAAGCCAGATATTTTTTTTAATTATCTCATAGATAAATTTATTACTACAAGAAAAAAATAGTTGATATGACCAAAATATTGTCTAAAATCACAAACACATATTCAAACAAATAGACAGGAGGCGTGACATGTGATTATTCAAAGAAAACATTCAGAGCCAGTGACCAGTCCCAAAATACAGCCTTGTGTAATAGAAAGATCACACGGAGAAGCCAGATATTTGCTTTACTAGCCTCCCTAACAGTTAATGATGGCTACCTGACCTAGTAGTGGAGTAAGCCCTCAGGGAAATCCTGCTGAGGATCTGTGGGAAAAAGACTTTCTTTCCAAATCAAAAGATAGTATACAGAGAGGTTCTCTCACTATCTGGCTTCATATATCCTGCTTCTCTGAATTTTGCTTGTGTGATAATGTGATGCTTGGAGCCATTTGCCACCATGAAGGAATAAGCACAAGGATGAAGACATGGAGCAAAAAAATGAAGAGTTAGATTTCCTTTTCATGTATGTGTGTGGTACTAGGATTGAACCTGGGGATGCTTTACCATTAAGCTACCTTTAAGCTACCTTTTTATTTTTTGTTTTGAGACAGGGTCTCACTAAGCTGCTGAGGCTGGCCTCAAACTTTTGATCTCTTGCCTCAGCCTCCCTAGTTTCTGGGTTTATAGGCATGCACCACCACTCCCAACTAGAGTCTGATTTCTTGATTATTTCATCAAATCTCTACCATCTTTTAGAATCGGGTTATCAAATCAATTCATATACCATCTATTAATTTACTTTTCTATTACTTGTAACTGACTTTCTATTACTTCCTAACTTAGCTTTTAAAAAAGTTTATAAGTCTTTAGCCCAACAAGTAATTCCCTGTTCCTTCAATTTAACATAAGAAAATGATCCAAGATACAATCAAAGAATATTTAGTGAGGCATTTTTCTAAAAAGAGAAAAATAGAAGACAATCTAAAATTTCAATACAAAAGAACAAATAAATAAGATATCAATAAGATGACAAATTATGCAATCATTGACATTCATATTTGGGCACAATGTTTAAGATTATGGGAGATTTATTCTGTACAATTAAAAAAAAGTAATATCAAAACTACAGGTGATATCAGAGAAGATAGCAGAGTAAGGACTTCCAAAAATCTTCTCCCAACAAAAAACAATGAGAAAACTAGCAAATTTGTCAGAGTCAACCTGAGAATGTTAATTCAAGAGAAAATGATGGAGCTGGTCATGGGGTGCATGCCTGTAATCACAGCTTCACAGGAGGCTGAAGCAGGAGGATCACAAGTTTGAGCCTCAGCAACTTAGCAAGGTGCTAGGCAACTTAGTAAGAACCTGTTTCAAAATAAAAAATAAAAATAATGTATCTCCGTGATAAAGCATCTCTGAGTCCAACCCCCAGTACGAGAGAGAGAGAAAGTAAGCGGGGAAGAGAAAGTGAGGGGAGAGAGAAAGAGAGAGAGAGAGAGAGAGAGAGAGAGAGAGAGAGAGAGATGGATTTCAGTAAAAGATGGTGAGCTTTGTGGCATTTCTATTGCCCTATTCTCAGTTCTGCCTTAGACTTGAAAAATCAACATTCCACACTCATATTGTAAATCAGGATCCTGGCAGCCACCAGAGGGGACAGAACAATATTGTGACTCCTTCAAAAGCCCTACTCCCGGGGAAATGCCATAATGTCACCTGTCTGGTGGTTCCTTGGAAGATCCCACTCATGGGATCTGTCTTTATTTGACTTGGCCCAGGGGTCACTCAGTGTGAACAGCTTTTCCCCAGGGGCTATTTGTCAAAAATAATCAGAGGCAATTGTTTAATATCACTGTTGCCTTAGGTGGCAGCTAATATCTGTTCACAAGAGGTGAACGAAAAAGCTTACAATGAAAAGCTAGGGAGTGAGATGCCCATAGGGTCTTTAAAAAGCTCCAAAATAATTTTGGGAATCTTGAAAGCAGTGTGCACACAAAGAGCTATGCACATGACCAGGGCTGTGTTCATGCTGAGGGAAACCACCGCAGGCTCCCCTGGGGGCTTTGTGCAAGCAGGAGGTGAAGGCTTAGGCAGAGTGAGTGGGAAGCCTACGTGGACAGCATGCCCCAACACACGGAGCCCCCGCAATGAAGACAGGTACACTGATTGGCTCCAGGCATCTAAAGAAACCTCGGACCATTAGTGTAATCGGCCAACCACTAAGCTTCAGCTGCCACATACAACAAAGAGTATAGACTTCACAGAATTAGTTCAGAAAAATCACTACACACACAATGACAGTCACAAGCAGCAATCAGAGGAGAGAGGAAAGTCTGATTTCTAGAGTTATCTCATTCACTTCAAATGTCTGGTTTTAGACTGGGGCTGTAGCTTAGTGGTAGAGCACTTGCCTCACATGCGTGAGGACCTGGGTTTGAATCTCAGCACCACATATAAATAAATAAATAAAAGTCCATTAACAACTAAAAACATATTTTAAAAAGTAATAAAATGTCTGGTTTTCAACAACAACAACAAAAAAAATGAGATGGCAGAACAAAAATAAGTAATTACAGTACTCCTAGGTATATACTTAAGAGAAATGCAAACCTACACAAAAAACATGTGCACAAATATTCATTGCAACATTATTTATAGTAGCTAAAAAGTAGGAAAAAAAGTTTTCATCCACTTGAATGGATAATGAAATGTGTTCTATTCTAACAGTAGAATGTTATCCAGCCATAAAAGAGGATGCAGTACAGACAATATAGATGAACTTTGAAAACTGGGCTAAGTCAAAGAAGCCAGACCCCCAAAATGCCATAGATTGTGTAATTCCAAATGAGGATGCTGATCCATATGGGGATGGAGGGAGCATGGGAGGAATGGAAGAACTTTAGATAGGGCAAAAAGGAGGGAGGAGAAGGGAGGGGGTGGGGCGTAGGAAAGACAGTGGAATGAGATGGACATCATTACCCCAAGTGCATGTATGAAGACACGAATGGTGTGACTCTAATTTGTGTACAACCAGAGACATGAAAACTTGTGCTCTATATGTGTACTATGAATCGAAATGCATTCTGCTGTCATATATAACAAATTGGTATAAACAAATAATTTTTTTTTAAAAAAGAAAATGTCCAGAATTAGACAAATCCAGCAGTGGTTTCTGGGGCTCTGAGGAGAGAAGAGGAGGGGGAGCAGTTGTGGATAGTATGGGATTTCTGCAGATTGATGACAATATTCTGAAATTAGTAGTGATGGTTGCCCAACTTTGTGCATATACTCAAGACCACTCAATTTTATACTTTTTGAAAAGGGTGAATGTTTTGGTACATGGATAATTAATTTAAAAAACTGTGAGAAGTATGAGCCCAACTTTGTTTAAAGTTCTGTATTCAATATAAACCTCATGCAAGTTCTCAAAATTTCCTGACTGCCTTCTTTCTCTCTGTTGACTGGTGCTGCACCCTGAGCTACCTCTTTAGCTCCAGACTCTGTTGAACTGTCTCTAAGACATTGGGTCTGGTTTCCTGTAAGGCCACTGAGAGGCTGTGTGATAGAACTTGAAAGTTGAAGGTTCGTTCCATGTGGGTGGACTTTGATGAGTTGCAAACGAAAGACGGGAAAGAATTAGGCAATACTTCCCTATATTTCCCCAATTTTCTTTTGGACAACTCTGATGGGCAGTTGAACTTTGCCTGCTTCCCCTAAAAGGTCATACTTGCCCAGTGCAGAGTGACCTCTTATGTCTCTTTGATCTAGGTCAGTGGCAAAGCACTTCTGGGTTTAATCTCCAATACCCCCCCCCCCCCAAAAAAAAAAAAAAACTAAAACCAAATGAAACTTCCTAATATCAATAGTGGTAACTGCAGAGTGGAATAGCCTTAATTTTCTTTTTTATTTGTTGGTGTTGTACAAGTTTTTGATAATTAACATGTTTTTCACAGTTACAAAAATAAGACAACAAAAAATCCAAGCAACTGGGTTCAGCACGCCTCCTCCAAGAAAATTATATTATATTTAGTTATCCAGAAATTAGTCACCTAATGGTCTCTTGGCTTACTATTTTGGAGCCGTTGCTGAGAATAGGTAAAAGTCATCCATTTATTCATTCAACAAATACTTTGTAAGTGTCTACCATATGCCAGGTATTTTCTAGGAAGCTGAGATCTATCAGTGGGCCAGACAACATGTTCTCAATTCTCTTTTTTCTTTCTTTCTACCTTTCTTCCTTCACCAGGGATTGAACACAGGCAGCTTAATTTCTAATGGGGAAAGTCAAACAACATTTTTCAGTTTGTAATAAGTGCTTTAAAGAATAAAGCTGGGCAGCCCAGTGTAGTAGTGCAGGCTGTAATCCAAGCAACTCCAGAAGCTAAGGCAAAAGGTTGCAAGTTCAAGGCCAGCCTGGGAAACTTACAGACTCTCTCAAAAGTGAAAAATGAAAAAGGGCTGAGGATGTAGCCCAGTGGTAAAGCACCCAGGTTCACTCTCCACTACTGGGCAGGCAGTATGGGGAGGGCAGATAATAAATCTGGGCAGAGGGATGTGAACAATGGACGAGGTCTACAGGGTACCATTTTAGACTTTTCAGAATTGAGTCAGGAACCACAGCTCTAACAGTGACAGTTGACAGGTGATTAAACCAAGTAAAGGAGCTAACCGTGCAGGCTTCTGGGGGTTGGGTGGGAATATTTCAGACAGAAAGAATAACAAATAACATATCTGATCAGGAGAGTCCATGGTGTGTTTGAGGAATAGGGAGGTCAGTGTGGCTGGCGCAGAGTGGTAGGAGAGGAGGCCAGAGAGGGGGCAGGGGCCCAAGGATTTAGGGCCTTATAAACCCTGGTAAGGACTTTAGATTTGACCCTGAGATGAGAAACCATTAGGAGTTTTTGTTGGTTTTAAAATTTTGGTAAATACATATAACACAAAAATTTTTAGTCTTTTTAAGTGTGCAGCTCAGTGGCATCAGATACATTTAGATCACCAGTATCCTGCTCCAGAACTTTTTCATCATCCCAAACCAAAACTCTGTCCTCACTGAACAGTAACTCCCTCTCTCTCCCCAGCCCCCAGTACCAGTATTCCACTTTCTGTTTCTGTGAATTTGATTCTTCCAGGTACCTTGTTTAAGGGGGATCATGCAATATTTATCTTTTCACGCCTGGCTTATTTCACTTAGTGTTCAAAATCAATGTCTTTGAGGATCATCCGTGTTGTAACATGTGTTGGAATTTCAATGGGCGAATGATAATGACTTTACTTAACATTTCAGAAGGACACCTCAGGCTGCTTGGTGGCAAGAGCCTACAGGTGACAAAGGAGAAAGTAAAAAGATCAATGAAAAGGCTGTCGTCATAGTCCAGATGAGAAACGATGGTGGGCTAGATGAGCGTGGTAGTTGTGGAAATGATGGATCTTTCAGAATTGAGATGTGTTTCGAAGGCAGAGCTGACCAAATTCATGGATGGATTGGATGGATCTGAGAAAGAGTGCCGCCGGGATTATTCAAGGAGTTTAGACAAAAACTGTGTTTTAGGCAGGTGTTTCACTGCTGTGGCCAAAGACCCAACAAGAACAATAAGGGAGGAAACGTTTATTTTGACTCATAGTTTCAGAGGTCTCAGTGTCTTAGTCTATAGATATCTAGCTCCATTCCTGGGGGTTCATGTGAGGCAGAACATCATGGTGGGGTGTGGTGGAGGAAAGCAGGTCAAGACATGGCCACCAAGAAGCAGAGAGAGAGAGAGAGAGAGAGAGAGAGAGAGAGAGAGCTCTCCTCACCATGACAAAATATAAACTTCCAAGGCACACCCCAGGGACCCAATTTCTCCAGCCACATCCTACCTGCCTTCAGTTACCACTCAGTTAGTCCCTCTCAGGGGGACTGGGTTAAGGCTCTCCTAACCCAATCATTTCTCCTCTAAACCTTCTTGCATTGTCTCACTCATGAGCTTTCTGAGGGCACCTCATATTGAAACCAAAACAAACTGGTAGAATGAAATAGTAACTTGTAAAAATGGCCAAGAATATAGGTAAAGTAGAAGGTAGTAATTGGTGCAGGAAGGTTGAAAACTCAGTTCTGAACTGTCAAGCTTGGATTGATTGTTAGTCATCCAAGTGGAGAAAAACAATAGCCATACTGGGAGAGGTGGTGCACCCAGTGGCTCAGCAGGGAGGCTGAGGCAGGAGGATCGTGAGTTTAAAGCCAGCCTCTGCAAAAAATCAAGGCATTAAGGAACTCAGTGAGACCCTGTCTCTAAATAAAATACAAAATAGGGCTGGGGGTGTGGATCAGTGGTCTAGTGCCCCTGAGTTCAATCCGTAGTACCCACCCACTCCCCCCCCAAAAACAGTTCCTAGATATATGAATCTAGAATTCAAGCGAGAAGAAAGAAATTAGGGCTTAAGATACAAAATTGGACATCATAAAAATATAAGAACTATTGCAAGCTCTGGATCTTCCTAAGATTCCCCCCAAGACCTGAGTGCAAATGGGGATAAGAGGCTTGAGGATGAAGGTCAAGGGCACGTTGATGCTCACAGGCCAGGAAGATGAAGAAAACCCAACAAAGGAGATTGAGGAGAAAGGACCAGTCCACCAGGAGCAGAAACACAAAAGTGGTGGTGTCCTCGAGGTCTAGGGAAGAGAACAATTCAGGAGGAGAGATCCGCAAAGGAAAGTGAGGATTAGAAGTGTTCATGAGAGTCACAATATGGCAGTCTCCTGGGACCTTGTGAAGGGTGCTTTCTCATCGCTCTTCCAACTCCCTTGGGGTGGGGGTCATTTCTGGGAGCTTTTCTTCGTTCTTCTGCAGGAGCTTTGGAGAGCCCTGAAGAGAGTGAGAAACGTCCTAAATCTGATGAGCACTACTTCTAAGAGTCCTCCCAACCCCTTCCTCCTCTGAGCCAGACATGCCCTTGCTGCTGAAGTCCCTGGCTATGTCAAACCTTCATGTCATTTAGCTTCTCCTTAGGCTCTTCTTCTCTCCAGTGTTTTCAGGGATTGTCCCTGTGGCCCCCATCCTGCTGCTCGGGGTTTGTCTTTTCGCCTTGTCAAGTTTGACTCCACAAAGACTCTCCATTTATCATGCTCCCTCTCTGTCTTCTTGACCACACTATTTGCATCTATTAATGTTTCTTCCTGTCTTTCCTGCTGACAACATCTCTTTTCATCATTTAAATTGTAGCTTTACATTCATCTCCATTTCCTGCCACCCACTGCCAAACTGGGAGATGTCTATTAGTCATTCCGTAGAAATTCGGAGTGTCAGCTATGCAGAGCAGTGTCATCAGCGCTGCACAGAATACCCATAATTATGACATGGGCTTTGTCTTCCAATTCCACCAAGGTAATTTGAGAAAGAAAAACCTAAACATGTAAAATGAGTAGTAATAGAACTAGACAATAAATCATATTTTCCAAAAAAAAAAAAAACTGCCATCAAGTCATATTGATGCCAAATGGGAGGCAGGGAAGATGGCATTTGAGCTGGGACATTGAAAGATGAAAAGGGATTGAAGTAGTAGAAAGCAAAGGGTAGGCAATCCAGAAGGAAAACACAGAGAAGCCTAGAGGACAAAGATGCCAGGGAAGGTAGGCCTGCTCCAGCCTGTGGGGTGTGGAGCACCAAGTGCAGGGAATTCAGCGGCAGAGGCTCAGTGGTTTTTGAATAATGTAAAAGCAGTGTTGGGAAGAAGAACTTGGAAGCTTTGGTGGGTATGAGGAATTAGGAGATGGGGACACCAGTGCGACAGCCCAGCTCTGACAAGAGGAGAGCCTGGCCTCTGAGCCCGTGCAGAACCAGAACACCTCTCCCTGAGAGCTCCAGCAGAGCAGTTCTCATTGCCCTGGGTTGGGTCAGGAGCCCATCCCTGAACGGATCTCCATGGCAATGGACATGCGTTGATTTGATTGGCTGGACCCACCCAAGCCTGCTCTGAAAGATGAAAGGGGGTGGACCCAAAGGAAAAATCAAGACAGTGTCACCAGGAGGGAGAACAGATGCTGGAACAGATGTTCCCTCCTCCAGTCCAGTCCTCCTCGCCACCTTCCACTCACTCTTTCACCTTCCACCCACCTCTCCATGCAAACTGGGCTCACCTCCTAGTTTACAAAACCAAAAGACTTTATCAGGCCTTATATAATCTGACTTCTCTAGTCATTTGACACGGTTCTACCCTTTAAATATCAGCACTTTCTAAGGTTCAGGTTTCAATATGATCTGTTGTCACTCTCTGCATTTTCTCCTTCCCTGCCTTTCTGAAGAGCCTCCATGTGAGCTAGGGCTGGGGCTCAGTGGTAGAGCGCTTGCCTCGCACAGGTGAGGCACTGGGTTCGATCTTCAGCACCACATAAAATAAATAAACAAAATAAAGGTATTGTGTCCATGTACAACTAAAACATTTTTTTAAAGAACCTAGCTGCTTTCTTCTCCCATCTATCATGGACATACCTCCATTGTTGCATGTTTTATACTATATTTTGATTATCTGTGTATTAGGGACCATTATATATCTTTGTATGTGCTTTGGCTCCTGGCACTTGGTGTAGGAGTAGGCTTAATGACTAGATTCAAATAGAATATGCTAGCAACAAGGGTGAATGAGCAGACAAAGATGTTCTGGCTTCAAGTGTAGCCTATGGGAACAGAAAGAGGGAGATCAGTTTTGGAGTAAAGAGAGTGAATTTGGCTTCAGCTGTGTTGTGTCAGGGATGGTGAGGACACCAGGCAGAATTGTCCAGTGGAGACAAGTGAAGGAGAAGTCCACTGCACTATACATCACGAGAGCACAAACCTTGACTGTCTTATGTGAGCTTCTGGTACCTTCTGGTACCTACACAAAGTAGGTGCTCAGATGTTTGTTGAATTATTGAAGGACAGAGAATGACAGAGAGAAAGGATTAAAAGCAAGGTAGGGGCTAGCACTGTGGAGCACACTTTAATCCCAGCTATTTTAGAGGCTGAGGCAGAAAGATCACAAGTTCAAGGCCAACCTGGGCAACTTAGCAAGACACTCAAAAATAAAAGATAAAAAGTACTGAGGATGTGGCTCAGTGGTAAAGCACCCCTGGGTTCAGTCCCCAGTACCAAAAAAAAAAAAAAAAAAAAAGAAAGAAAAAGAAAAAAAATATTCTGTTGCTTGGCATTAGACAACCTGCCCCTCTGTGGGCTCCCAGTGAGGCTGAAGAGGCAAACATGGCGTTTTCAGACTCTTAATGGGAGCTTGACTTTGATGGCAAGAAAGAAAAGGGAAGGTTCTGGGGGCTAAAGGTTTTTTTTTTTTTGCCTCACAGAGAGAAGTGAACTTTTAAATGAGGAGGACACGGTATAGAGTTTTTAAAAATACAGACTGACTTTGGAGACATTCTTTCAGGTTCAAAGACCTCTTCCCTATTATTTCTTCTCATACATTAAACAATATGTAAATGACCTGGAGAAAACACCTCTCCTCTCCAGACCCTACCGGTCCCATCCTTCTCATCAGCAGCATCGGGGTCTTAGTTTGAATGCTTCAAGCAACACGGTGCTATATGTTCTCCTCTGGGTCAGGGAGAAGGTGGAATTTAAATAACTCTAGTTCAGAGCAGCAGCGCACCATGGGAGATTTTCCAGGTAGGTCAAGCCTGTCCGTTGCCTTAAAAAGGCTTGAAGTCACAGACCTGACATGAAGCTGTAGGAAGGAGAAAGTGACTGGCTTTCTCTCCTCAAAACTGCATCAAGTCAAGTATTATAATAGAAAGTTCACCTTCCTAGTCCTCAACCCAGGCTGCCATTGGGCCGCGAGTCCTGTTCCTTGGAAAACACATTGCTGCTGTGCAAGATGGAGAAAGGTAAGGAGCCCATGATTTTTTAAAAAAAATTGTAGTTGTAGATGGACACAGTACCTTTATTTTATTTATTTTTATGTGGTTTCCGGGATAGAACCCTGTGTCTCATGCACGCTAGGCAAGCGCTCTACCCCTGAGCCACAACCCCAGCCCAGGAGCCCATGATTTTTTAATGCTATATTTATGAACTGAAGAAGTCTGTGATTTTAGTTAGAAAAGGGAAAAGTGCAAGCAGTGGAAGTGACAGGGAAAGCTGCTGGCCTGGCCACGGGGATACAAAAAAGGAAAATGCAAATTAAAACCACAAGGAGATGGCACCTCACACCTGTCAGAATGGCTTCCGTAGAGAAAAAAGATAAGTGATGGTGAGGAGGTGGAGAAAAGGGACCCTTATGCTTGCTTGGTGGAAACATAAATGAGTATAGCCATCATGGAAAGCAGTATGGAGGTTTCTCAAAAAATATAAAGATAGGCCAGGCATGGTGGCACATGCCTGTAATCCCAGCAGCTGGGGAGGCTAAGGCAGAAGGATCGTGAGTTCAAAGCCAGCCTCAGCAATGGCGAGGAACTAAGCAACTCAGTTAGACCCTGTCTCTAAATAAAATACAAAATAGGGCTGAGGATGTGGCTCAGTGGTGGAGTGCCCCTGAGTTCAATCCCTGGTACCAAAAAAAAAAAAAAAAAAAAAGAAGTTAAAGATAGAACTTCCATATAATTCATCAATCCCACCAATGAGTATATAGACAGGGAAAATGAAGTCAGTATGCTGAAGTGACATCTGCACCCTGTTCATCTGTTCATCGCAGCATTGTTCACAATAGTCAAAATATGGAATTAACCTAAGTGTCCATCAGTGGATGAAGAAAATATGTTATATACACAATAGAGGACTATTTAGCCTTTAGACAGAATGAAATTCTGTCATTTACTACAACATGGATGGGCCTGGAGGACATCATGCGGAATGAAAAAAGCAGAGAGACAAATACCACATGATCTCACTTATGTGTGAGTCTAAAAAAGTCAAACTCACAGAAGCAGAGAGTAGAACAGGGCCTGGGTTTGGGGGATTGGGAGATGTTGGTGAAAGGATCAACATAAAACAAAAACCACTGGTAGGGCCAAGACTGTGGAGAAGCTACATGAAGACACTACAGGAAAAGGACTTTGACAGACAGGGAAGGGAGAGGCCACGGCCACCAGGTCAGGACTAGGTTGCAATGTCAGGACCAACAGGAAACATTTGCAAAACCCAGACTTCTTATAAAACAGTTTTGGAGCACAGACTTTGTGCCGAGTGTGTACTGTTCTTGACACGTATTATCTCACGTGCCTGGTGGATCAGGGAGCTGAAGCACAGGGAGTGAGTGACTTGCTGGGTCTCTCGGTCATGGAAAGGGGAAGCCAGGGCTGTAGAAGGGCCGTCTGACTTGGGCAGCAGCCTTGAACTGCTCTGCTAGTGACTCATCACCCAACCATCACCTGTCACGAGGGGCAGCTGGCACTTCTGTAGAGAGGTAAGTGGCTCCTGGTCCCTTTGTCCCTCTGCTTACTGCATCGAAGGCCAGACAGGAACCCCGCACCTCCTCCTTCCACACCAGGCAGTGAGCAAGCGCTTTCCCCGTGGCCTGTCCCCGTGGTTGCTCACCCTGGGATTTATGCCTTACTCACATCAAAGACTATTTAAGGCAGAAGTGTTTCATTCCACTCTTGCCTCAACCATGGGAGACTGGCTTTACAAAAGAGGAAACAGAACTTCTGTAACTTGCCTGGGCTCTTACAGCTCAGCAGCAGACCCCACTATGGACATCTAGCTAACTGACTCCCAAGTCTCAGCTCTTTCTTCTATGTCATACTTCTTTTCAGTGACAACTTGGGGATCCTTGAGACGATGTTAACCTGCTACTTTCTGTACAGCTTTCTACATCTGTGCAGGCATGTGATGGGTCGGAGTCCCAGTTTCATTTGTGAAGGGGGAGGGGAAGAAATCCTGTTTTGCCTGTTTTTATCTGTGTCACTAGCAGGTTCTCAAAAAGGAGCCGCTGGAAATTTGGGGATAAAGTAGAAAAGGAAATTTGCTAACAGATTTCTTTCTTTCTTTTTCATTTTTAGTTGTAGATGGACACAATAACTCTATTTTTTTTTTATTTTTATGTGGTACAGAGGATCAAACCCAGTGCCTCACACGTGCTAGGCAAGCGCTCTACCTCTGAGCCACAACCCCAGCCCACAGATTGCTTTTTTTTAAAAATATTTATTTATTTATTTAGTTGTAGTTGGACACAATACCTTTTTAAATTTATTTTTATATGGTACTGAGAATCGAACCAAGGGCCTCACACATGCTAGGCAAGTGCTCTACCACTGAGCCACATAGATTGCTTTTTTAAAATCAAGGTGTAGCATATATACAGCAAAGAACATGGAGTGTGCTAACTGCATGATTAGTTTCTACCTGTAGGCACATCTGGGTAGCGCTCACCCACATGGAGGTAATGAACACTTCCTGCCTCATGTGCCGTGCTTGAACCCAGGGCCTCAGGCTTCTAGGCAAGTGCTCTACCACAAAGCTACATCCCCAGCTCCACTATTCTGATTTTTATCACTATCAGTTTGTTTTGCCTATTCTTGAATTTCATATAAATAATAATGCCAATTAATACCCTTTTTGCTCATTAGTTTTAAAGTCAAATATACAAAAATCAAACAAGGCAAATAGCAACATTCTCCTCTGCCTCCACAACCCAGTCTCCGGTCCTTGTGGTTAACAGCGGTGACACTGGGTGCGCAGCCTTCTGGTCTCTTTCCTAATGTTTGGCACACTATCAGGAAGAGCATTTTGCTTTTAGATTCAACTTCTGGCTTTCTTGCCTTTTTTCTAGAGGGAGAGTTTTGTCAGCTAATTGTGTTGCCATGTATGTATCCTTGTGTCAATGAGTTATTATGGGTTGGATGTGAGGCATCCCCCCAAAGCTCCTGTGTTAATGCAAGAATATTCAGAGGTAAAATGATTAGATTATGAGCGGATGTGATATAATCGGTTTACCCTAATTGGAATGAACTGACTGAGTGGTACCTATAGGCAGGTTTGACTCTGCTGGAGGGAGTTAGCTCACTGGGGTGTGCCTGTGGGATTATATCTTGTCTTCCCAACTCCTCTTTCTTTACGTTCTGGCTACCATGAGATGAGCAGCTTCTCCTTGCACACCCTTTCACCATGATATCCTCCTTCATCTCAGGCTCAGAGCAATAAAGGAGTCAACCATGGACGGAACCTCTGAAACCATGAGCCCAGATAAAATTTCCCTCCTCTAAGTGTTTTTTTTTTTTTTTTTTTTTTTTGGTACTGGGGTGGGGGAGCTTTACCACTGAGTCATATCCCCAGTCCTTAATTTTTTAATTTTTATTTTATTTTTTTTTTACTTTTGAGACTCTCACTAAGTTGCTGACGGCCTCACTATGTTGTTGAGGCTGGCCTTGAACTTGTGATCCTCCTGTCTCAGTCTCCCGTGTTGCTGAGATTACATGTGTAAGCCACTGCCCTGGCTCTCTAAATTTCTCTTGTCAGGTATTTTGGTCACAGCAACTGCAAAGCTAACAAACAGGAAATCATTAAAAGCCTCCCTTGGAAAGGGAGAATGCCGAACTGTTCTGGAATAAAAGTGGGGGGGGGGTCATTCTAGGGAGGTACAGAGCACAATGGTTCTTGGTCTACATAGCAATTCCTCATTCTTGACTCCCTTTTTGAAGAGGAGAGCTATTACTGGAAACAGCAGCCTAGCCAGACACTATTTTCTGGCCAGTACCTAGGAAGGCCATGCTCCTGTCCAGGGGTGAGGAGCTGGGGGTCGAGTGGCCTTTCCATTCTTTTCCTACCTGCTGGCTGGACACAGAGGCCACAGGTCCTGGAGATCCCAGAGCAGGGCAGAGCAGGGGTGGAAGGCTCCAGTAACCCTGTGGAAGGTGGCAGGTTGGTGCACCTTGGTGAGACTGTGACAAAGATCAGGAACGAGCATTTATTACATTAAGCCACTAACATCCGAGGGTTAAAGTCATACTGCTATCCTAAAATACACTTGAAGAAATAAACTCCCAAGGACCAGGTGAGACACACTCATGTGCTCCAGGGGTATGCACGTGGAAAGATTCCAGGGTTCAGAGGTGAGTACTTGGGGCTCTGGGCCAGATAGGAATGAGGATGTAGCATCTGAGCCAAACACCTTTTACCTACTTCTGGTGACTGCAGATCCAGTGCAAGGGGCGGGGGGCCTGCTGGGACAACCTCCTGGTCCTGTAGCCAGCATGTGTCTCTGCAGACACCAGCTGTCCTATAGATAGGCCTCAGCCATCTGGTGCCGGAGATGGTGACACTGCGTCCCCGGTTGACTACATTTTCACCATGTCTCATTGTGAGGAGGCAGGGGATTCAGAGAACTTTAATTCAAAGGGCTCTTGTCATTTCAACTGGAGCCGCCTGCCCAGGTGGAACATGAGCTGAGCGCAGAGTCATTTCAGAGAATGGTTCTGCCTTAGCTTTGTGGCCACTACAAAAGCTGGGGGCTTCACCTCACCTCATTTTGAACATAAATTACTCCCAGCTTACTCCCCTGTGGTAGTCATTGCCCTAAAATGGTAGGACTCTGACTCCCAGGCACTCAAAAGCATTAGGGGGACCACTGGAGATTCAGTCGTCTCCCCTTAGCCAGGTTTTGTTTCCATGGTTTCAGTTGCCTATTGTCAACTGTGACCCCAAAACATGAATGTGTTCTGACTCTTTCAAGAGAGAGAGAGACTACATTCACGCGACTTTCATTACAATATGTCATTTAATTATGATATTTTATTATTATCAATCTCTTATAGTTTATAAATTAAACTTTATCATAGGCACGTGTGTGTATAAAAACGCATCGTACACACAGGGCTGGGGCTCAGGTTTCTGGCATCCACTGGGGGTCTTGGAATGTATGCGCCCTGAGATTGGCGGGTATTGTACTTGGGGTGACTTTTGGTAAACACAGGCAGCATTTCTGTTGGATATATACCCAAGAATAGAGTTGCTGTGTTCACTTCAGCTATCATCAAAGAATTTTCCAGAGTGGCTATATGGATTTACACTCCCACCAGCGTTTGAGAGTTCCAGATGCACCACGTCCTCTCTGGCACTTGGTGTTGCTGGATGTTTCATTTTGTTTATTTTAGCCATTCTAGTGGGTGGGCAGTAAAATCCTCCTGCTTTTAGTGTGCATATCCTTACTGAGTAATGATGGTGAAGCTGTTTCGTGAGTTTGTTAGTCATTTGGATATCCCCAGCCCTTACTATCATCCACTTCTTAGTTCAATTCAGTTCAGTTCAATTCAACAGTCTCACAAAGCCCCCACCATATGGTGGACCCTGTGCTGGGGCCATGAGGAATGTAAGAGTGAACAAAATGTAGTTCATCATGTGCACACACAGCAGCACACACACCAAGAAGCGGGTCCCCGGGTATCGACTTGGAAAGATGGTGTGAAATGTTTGTAGAAAACGTGAATGCACACACACATATACGTACACATATAATCTCGAATACACTTAAACATTTTTCAGAAGGAAAAACAGAAACTACAATGGCTACTTGTAGCGAAAGAAAACTAAAGAATGGGGATTGTGGGGTAGGGAGAAAAAGCCTTTCATTGTTCACCATTTTATGCTGACATGTGAGCAATGAAAACAGTTTTTGGTGGGGTACTGGGGATTGAACCCTAGGGCACTTTACCACTGAGCTACACCCCCAGACATTTTATTTTATATTTTGAAACAGGGTCTTGCTAAGTTGCTGAGGCTGGCCTCAAACTTGCAATCCTCCTACCTCAGCCTACAGAATTGCTGGAATTACCGCATGTTCCACTGTGTCCAGTGCAATGTAAAACTTTTTAACTAAACTCAAATCTTTTAACCTTTTAAAATCACTGTACAGAAATGTGGTGACACACACTTGTAATCCCAGTGGCTCGGGAGGCTGAAAGTTCAAAGCCAGCCTCAGCAAAAGCGAGGTATTAAGCAACTCAGTGAGGCCCTGTCTCTAAATAAAATACAAAATAGGGCTAGGGATGTGGCTCAGTGGTCGAGTGCCCCTGAATTTAATCCCCAGTACCAAAAAAAAAAAAAAAGTTTAAGAAAGAAACTTAATATTGCTTCTAGCTACAATATGGTTTTATAGTCCAGTTGGGAGGGATTGTGTGGGGAGTTATGGACACAGACAAGAAAATAAGTAATCGCACTATGGCGTGATAACTCCTGTGAAGGGGAGAGTGTGGGATGCGTTGGGAGAGCACACACGGGCTACTTAACTGGTATTTTATTGAAGCGGTGGATTTTTTTGCAATTTCTCAGAAGAGTTCATATCTAAGCTGAGCTTAAATGGGCCAGTGGGACTTAGTCTGGAAAAGGAAGTGGGACAGGGAAGGATGTTCTTGATGAGGCCACTGAATAGGTCTGAAGCCAGGGAGGTCCATGGGCTCACACCTGTGAGCAGTTCATGTCGGGGGACAGGGTTATCTGTTTGTGGGAGTGGGGGGTGGGGAGCAGCAACAGTAAGCCAGGGCCAGATCTTGAAAGGTCTGGAGACTTCGAATGCCTAAGGCTTAAAGAGCGTATTAGCCAGGGTTCTCCAGAGAAACAGAACCAATTCCATATGCATGCAAATGCATCTATATATCTCTCTATCTGAGATTTGTTATGGAAATTGGCTCACATGGTTATGGAGGCCAAGAAATTCCATGATCTGCTGCTATAAGCCTGTAATGTAACTCCCGTGAGAGCCCAAAGGCTGCGGAGTAGGAGTTGGGGGTGTAGATGTAGCTGGTGAAAGTCTAAGAATCTGAATGTCTAAAACCAGGACCTCTGATGTCCCAGGGCAGTCAAAGACAGATGTGCTGGCTCAGGAAAAGAGTGGATTTGCCCTTTCTCCATCATTTTGTTCTTCTCGGCCATCACCAATCATATTGGTGAGGATGATCTTTTATTTTTATTTTTTGGTGGCATTTGAGATTAAACCCGAGGAGGTCTATCACTGGACAGTATCCCCAAGCCCTTTCTTTAAATTTAAAAAAGAATTTTTTTTAGATAGAGGGTCTCACTAAGTTGCCAAGGCTGGCCTCAAACTTGTGATCCTCCTACCTCAGCCTCCTGAGAGGCCGAGATTACAGGTGTGTGCCACTGCACAGGGTGTGGGTATTCTTTACTCAGTCTACCAGTTCAAATGCTAATCTGTTCTGGACACATCCTCACAGAACATCCAGAAATAATGTTTTCCCACCTATTTGTCCATCTTTTAGCCTAGCTGAGTTGACACATCAAATTGACCATCTAGGGCATTTAAAGAGAATGACAAAAACAGATTTGCATCTTAGTAAGATCACTTAGGTACACAAAGTATAGATGTTAGGGGGCCGGGGTTGTAGCTCAGTGGTAGAGTGCTTGCCTAGCATGTGTGAGGCCCTGGGTTTGATTCCCAACACCGCATAAAAATAAACAAATAAAATAAAGGTATTTAAAAAAAATAGATGTTAGGCTCACCCACAGGCTGCAGGGGACCTAGGGAGTGTGGCTGCCTGGAAAAGGACCTGAACTTTGAGGTCAGCACTTAACCAGCTTCTGTAAATGAGAGAAAATAATACCTTCCTTATAGAATTCCTGGGAAAGTAAAATGAGAAAATGCTTCTAGGGTCAGGGGTGGTGACACACACTTGTAATCCCATAGCTATTCAGGAGGCTGAGGCAGGAGGATTGTGAGTCAGCAACTTAGCAAGGCCTGGAAGCAACCTGTCTCAAAATAAAAAACTCAAAAGGGCTGGGGATGTTGCTCAGAGAGAGAAGAATCCTAGGTTTAATACCCCCTGCAAAAAAAGTTTATAGGCCATTACCACAGGGCCCAATATAGAAAAAAAACCTTCAGTAAGTATGAGATATTATTATGATATCATCCCGAGTCTGCCCACTTCTCACCATCTCTACTTCTGTGTTTCTAACCCCAGTCACATCTTCTTCCACCTGGAGCATTAAAGTGGCCTCCTAATAGGTTTGTTGTCCTTGTCCCTATCTCTCTGTTCTTTACACAGCAGCCAGAGTGATTCTTTCAAATGTGATTCAATCATAAACAAAGGCCTCATTGTCCCAGCATGTGAAGAATTATAAAAAGATTGACAACCTAGCGGAAAACTGGGCAAAGAAGATAAATAGACAATTCACAGAAAAGAAATACTAACACCTCTGAAGTGTGTGGCTAATTGTTGAACCTCATTCATGGTAAAGGACATGCAAATTAAGGCCAATTTTTTCACCTATCATATTGGCAAAGACCAAAGAGGTTGATAAGACCCTCTTTGATAATTGCAAATAACATATTGCTAGTGGGATGGTAATTTGTTATAACCTTGGAGAAGGCAATCTGGAAACACCTATCAAAATACAAAAGAACAGTCTTTTTTGCTATTTCATTTAGTATCTTTTTTAAAAATTTGTGACTTTATTTTCAAAAATAAAAAAAATCATTTAATGTTATATCAATGAATACAAATTGGTTATATATGTCAATTAATGCAGCATTCTCTCTGATCTTACCTAAAAAAATAAGCAAAACTGAAGGTAATTTTTATTTGTTCTTTTAGAAATACACGACATGACAGTAGAATGTATTTTGACATATGATACATACATGGAGTATAACTTATTCTAATTAGGATCCCATTCTTGTGTTTGAATATGATGTGGAGTTAAACGGGTCATGTATTCATATATACACATGGGAAAGTATCTTTTTTATTTTACTTTTTTCTTTGCAGTGCTGAGGATTGAAACCAGGGCTTTATGCATGTTGGGCAAGCTCTTTACCACGGAGTCACATCCACCCCTGTCATTTAATTCCTATGAATGTAACCTATAGCTAAATGTTTCTTGTACAAAATATCTGTAAAATAAATGATGAACTTCAGCAGTGTTTGCAACAGCAGAATATGACTGATCCTCAGCTACCTCTTTGACCTCCTTTCTTGTCACTCTTTTGCCTTGATCACTGAATTCAAGACACTCTGATGGCCTTTCTGTATCTCAAGTGACAAACATTGCCCCTGCCTGAAGGCTACTGTAATTTCTTAGAAAAAACCATGTCTGAAATGCTGTTCCTTCCTCCTAGAATGCTGTTCTTCACACAGTCCATGATTCAGTCCTTCTCCTCAGCTCTCTGTTCAAATGTCATTTCTGCTGGCTGTGGTGACACATGCCTGTAAGCACCCCCAAGCCCCAAGGCTGAAGTAGGAAGATTGCAAGCAAGTTTAAGGCCAGCTTTGGCAACTCAGCAAGATCCTATGTCAAAATTTAAAAGTCATTTTTAAAAAGGACTGGAGCTATAGCTCAGTGGTAGAGTGCCCCTGAGTTCAACCCCCAGTAAAACACACACACACACACACACACACACACACACACGTCACTTCCTCAAGGAGGCCCCTGCTTCCTCATTTAAGTAGCAGCTTCCCATCACTGTCTATTCCATTATATTGCTCTATCAGTTAGCTTTTGCTATGTAACAGGTTGTATCAAAACCCACAGCTTAAAACAACGAATATTTATTTATTTAACGTTCTAGCCTGGGTTGGCTTGGCTGTAGCTGGATAGCATAGATGACCTTATTCTTGAGTGTGGGATGTTAATTGGAACATCGGAAATGGCTGGGACAGCTGGGGACTTGTTCATATGATGGTAGAAGGGCTCTCAGAAACAAAAGAAAGCAAGTCCGATATGTAAGCAATTTTCAGCTCCTATTTCTGCCACATTGCTAATTTCACATTGGTTAAAGCATGTCATGAAGTTGAGCCTGAGTCATGTAGGAGGGAAAAACCCAAGGGTGTGAATAGCAAGGCATGATTGGGGTCTGTTACTGCAACCTCAGACCTCAGGTTCTCTGTGGCACTTATCACTGTGAGACACTGGACCCTGCATTTGCTTGTCTATTAATCGTATTCTTCTACAACAATAGAGAAGGCTTTATTTACCATTTATTTATTTAGCACCTAAAGAATGTTTTATTTGCCATTTATTTTACCTGTGGGATGTTTTATTTATCATTTATTTCTTTAGCACCTAAAGAAGTACTTGGCATATACTGGGCTCTCAATACCTACTGAATAAATGAATTAATTAATAGGAGTCAGTAAAAGGGCTGTTGCAATAAAAGGGGGGAGGGGAGCAAAAGACGATGGTGGCTGAACTAAGGCAATGAAGGTGCAGATGGAGAAAAGTGGCCACAGTTGCTGGATCAGGGTGGTATTAAGAGGGAGCATGAGCCAGGTGTGGTGGCACATGCCTGGAGTCCCAGCAACGCACGAGGCCGAGGCCAGCCTCAGCAAGTTAGCAAGGCCCTGTCTCAAAATAAAAAATAAAAAGGGCTGGGGATGTGACTCAATGGTTAAGTGATCCTGGCTTCAGCCCCAGTACCAAAAAAAAAAAGAAGAAATAAAACAAGCTTTAGTAATTGATTGAATGGGAGATATAAGGGAGAGATTAAAGTAATACCACATTTCTTACTTGGCCAATTATTTATTGATTACCTTTAAATGCAAGCAACACAACTTTCACTCAAAATGTCTAGGCAAAAAGGAAATCTACTGGAAAGATACTGGAGTAGCTTAGATACTTGAAGGATCAGCCATACAAACCAAATTGGCAAAAGGGAGAGAATGGAACTGGAGCTTAGTAAAACTGGATCTAGTCAAAAATGTGGCAGTGACCACAATTCTCTTCACCATATGTCTTTTTGAGCATTGACTCTGTTTTCTAATTTGTTTCCCCAGCTTTGTAACCATGGCCAGCCCCTAAGTTTCAAATTGTAGGGAGAACACTTTTTACTACCTTTAGTTAAAAGGAAGTTCTGTGATATAACCCTTACCTACCCATTCCTCCATCAGCCAACTGATGAAGAGGAAAGAGGGGCCCTGGGGTGACAATGCCTCATCCTCCACCCTGGCTGAATGGTCCTGGCCCAGGGCTCTGACCAGCCATGGGACACATGGACTTAAACTGATCCGAACTTGCGCCAGCTTCAAGAACCAGCCAACATTCTTCTTTAATTTTAGCTATACAGATAATCAAGAAATTGTATAGTTCACTTATTTCTCATTACTTTGCATTTCCTTGTGTTTCCACTGAGCCAACTTCCTGGGAGGTGGATCCATCACTTCTAAATTCCATGGGTAACTTTTATCTTTAGTACATCGGTGGTGCCATGTCCTAGGTGTCTCAGTGGCCATTCAGCAATCACAAATTCATCAAACCAACCCTTGGCCTCTCACCTTTCCTGTTCTTAGACCACAATGAGTCAGGGTCATTCTAGCAAATTCTGACACCAACTCCAAAGTTCAGGGATCCTCAAGACTGCTCTCAGGCCCAATAATTACTTGAAAGCTTTACACTGATGGTTTTAGATATTACAATGACGGATACAAATTAAAATTAACCAAGTATCAGGAGGCTGAGGTCAGCTGGGCAACTTAGTGAAGTCATGTCTGGAAAAAAAAATTAAGGATTGGGGATGTAGCTTCATCATAGTGTGCTCCTGGATTCAATCCCCCGTACTTCATATAGGTAGGTAGGTAGGTAGGTAGATAGATAAACACATAAGTAAATTCTAAGGTAAGAGGTATGTGGAGCAGAGTTCTAAGCCTAAGTTTTCAGTTGTGTTCTCCCAGTGCTGTTGTGGATGCCCTAACTCCTCCCAGAAATAATGTGTGACGATACACATGAGGTGTTGCCAATCAGAAGTGTTTGGTATCTGGAGATTTTATGGGGACTTGATCACATAAACATTATCTGTAAATTCCTTTATACAGGCAAAACAAATAATAAAGCAAATCAAAAGCAAAATTAGCCTGCACTCAATTACTAAGTGATAAGAATGACTGATATATCAGTGTGTGTTCTTATAGACATTTTTCGTTGCTATTTATATACATAATACGTTAGGAGTTTCATAAATAAAATCCTATTTAATAGGAATAGTTAATCCTATTAACTGGTTTTGGGACACGTGGCACGTGGTTTTTTAAAATTGCTTCAATTAAAGATTGACTAGAGGCAAAATGTTTATGAAGTAAAACAAAAACAAACCAACAAGCAAAACCCCCACATTTATAACCAAACACCTCTTACTTTACCAAGTTTATGAAAACACTCCCCTAGGAGGCCTCTCTTTGGCTCTGTCCTTCTCAGGAAGTAGGTACTGTCCTCACTTTTTCTATCTTACCTTTCTTCTAGTTTTATCACATATATTTGTTTTCCCAAACAATATATGAATTAGTTCTGCCTGTTTTTGAACCTCATACTGAGAAACTGATGTGACTCCATTTTTAAAAATAAATAAATAACTCAAGGCCTGTCCTAAGGAAGCCGGTGTGACCCTTGTCCTTGGAAAAACCCACAGAGCACTCCTAGGCACATACCCACCCTGCTGAGTTGTTTGTAAATAACAGGAGACATCGGTGCCAGGTGTCCCTGACTCAGTTAGGCTAAGTGAGGACCCATAGCAACCCCCTTAGCAACCTCCAATCAGCATGAGACAGGGAAAATACCTGGGATGCCAGATGACCCCTCCAGTAGTTTATGGTGGTTGATAACATTTTGGGAAAACGTGTAGTTCAGCACGTACACGCCTCGTGGCCTAAACCAATCAGTTCAAAGGAACCCTCCTCTTGTACTAACCAATCACCCCTACCCAACTTGTTCCCGCCAGTGAATGTGCTAATCAATGTTAAGAGTTGTTGTTTGACTTTCCCGCGGTATGGAATGATTTGCTGTGTGATGTTGTGATGCATAGAGTATCCCCCCCAAACCTATAAAATCTCACTGGACAAAGGACCGGGACTTACTCCCTGGGACCGCTGCATCGGGAACTGTTGTGAGTCCAGGCTCGAGCTTGCAATAAAGACTCTTGTGTACTTGCATCGGATTCGGCTCCTGGAGGTCTACTGGGGTCCCACGAATCTGGCATAACAATACAAATGGAATTGTATGAGAGGAAAAAAACTTTCTTCTCTGTGCTCCTAAGTTCAATGGCTGAACCTGTGAATCAGGCTGATAAAAGACATAGTAAGAGAAAAACAAAGTCCTGGTCACAGACTTCACACAGGAGTTTCATGAAGCAATGAGACTTGAGGATGAGTCTAGATGACTGAGACTTATATACCATCTTATGCTAAACAAAGGAAGAGCGGTTTGGGCTTCTGGGAGGGGGAGACAATTTAAGGGAAAGTGAAGCAAGGAAATGTATGGTGATAAGGGTTCTCTTATTGTGAAGGTAAGAGTCAGTGATAAAACTTGTAGCTCACTTACTGGTAAGGAGACACCTTTTTCAAACAGTAAATTTCCTTTATAAATGAATATTTGCTTTATAAAAGGGGGATTTTATACTGAATTTAGGTGGTGAAGGGGAGATAACAGCTTGACCTATGCCTGCTGTTTCTCAGTTGCTTTTAGCTCAAAATAATACATATGCTAAAGAAGCACTTTTGGGGGTGACATATTCTGGATGACTTCCAGTCATACTCTATGGATCATTCTCCAACCCGTTTTTTTCCTCACAACACGACATTTCTGAGATTGTTACCAATTTTGACCCCAAACTGGGTCCTTTTTCCCTCTTGGAATTATGCGACCAATAAATGAGACCAAGTTCCTCTTGAGCAGTGAAAAAAGGTCTATACTTGGCCAAGAATAAGAGAAGCATAAAATGGTCTTGGAAATCAACTTCTCAACCTGTGGAGGTTGGGGGAGTAATAGACATAGGAGAAATGAATGAGGGGAGACGTGGGCTAATAAAGGGGAGAACTATTCATGTCTTGTCCGGGCTGAGATTTTCTGGGAATTTGGACGCCATCTCTTTTCACTCCTTTTATGGTTCTTTCTTGTCGTTGCCATGGCAACTGTCAACTGTCATGGTACAAGGGGTGTGTCATTCAACATGCAGATGAGATTATAATGAAGTCAGAGGTTTTCTGGCAGTCACTCGGGCTGCCATCTTAGATATCAATGGTTTTGGCTAGGCCACTGAAAGAGGGACTCCTAGCCTTCAGATATTCAGTCTTCAAAGATAAACAAGGTTAGGTTGGGGTCAAAAGTCAAGGAGGTCACTGTAGGCAGTACACTGAGTAACACGATCATCCACGTCTATGTGTGTAGCTAGAATTCATTCATTTTCACTGCTGTGTTTGTTGTATTGTCAATGGATAATTGGGGCTGTTTCTGCTTTTTTGGTCTTAAAAACAATGTGGATATAAACACATGTGTAAGGATTTCTCTTGAATATATGCCCAGGAATAGAACTGTTAGGTCATGAGACATGCATATCCTCAGCCCTATCAGATAATGCCAATTTCTTTTCCCCGAAGTGGTTGTGCCAGCTTACATTCTTATTAAGAGTTTCTATGTGTTCCGGTGGCTTTACATGCCCATTGACACTTAACATTTTGTTTGTGTCTTATGTAATACCATGCTGTTCAAGTAAAATGTTAATCTTGTGCTAGGTTTTGCCAAATCGGTCCTCAAAAAGATTTTACCAACTTATACTCCTGCTTAAGGTATAGGAATATCCATTTCTTTGCACCCTAGTCAATATTAAAAATGTTTATGTTTAAATATTTGCCAACCTTAATTTTAATATTTTCCAAATGACTAGGCCAAAGAGTGATCTAATTTTAATTTCTATTCTTTGCTTACTAGAGAAATTATATAGCTTTAATGTTTTTGGTGTCTATATTTCTTCTTACATAAAATGTTGTTTATATAAAATTGTGGTGTTTGTAGATTCAAGGCCAGAGGCGTAAAAGTAGCAGAGCATTGAGTGATGAAAACTTTTTATACAGAGTAGAGAGGATGGATCTATGTGGAAGAAAAGATGAAATGAACTCTGAAGATTTCATTATTTCAATTTTACTAGGGCTCTTTCACTCCAATAATTGAAAGACCAGTGCAGATATAATATTAGATTTTGACAGAGTATCAAATTAAATTGTTTTCTTTGTATGAAACTTAGAAATCATACAGTACAGAATTAGAAAGATGTTTAAAAATAGCATTTACATGATTGGATTTAATATGAGTGCATCTACAAATAACCACACTGGATGGATCTATTGTCTCTAGTCAGTATCTTTTTTTTTTTTTTATGTCGTATAATGAAAAAAACTAAAACGGCAGGAAGATAAATCATCTTTGCAAGGTCACAGCAAATCAATATGAAGGTCAAGAGTAAAAATTAATTTTCAGCCTGTCATTATGGCCCAAACTCTCCAAACCCCCTGCAATTTTTTTTTTTTTACTTATTAGGAATTTAAGTGTTTCAAAGATGAAAGCCTTCAGCTGAAGAATTGTTAGTTAAAATACAAAACAAAAACATTAGCATTTCGAGTTTCTAGGGTGTTGAAAGCTAAGTGTTTTAATGCTAAAATCCTTGACATTTAAAAGGTTCAGGAGCCAAGACTACTGAAAGCCAACTAACATGCAAATTATAACAATTTATTTCTCTCAGACCTTGGCATGATTCTTTTGGGTGCCAAAAGTAGAGTGAGATATTTGAGATTCAAGCCCTTGGAAACTTTCATAATTTGGAAGTATATTCCTTGTGGGAAAATATCCCTGCAATGTTTTTCCGTCCCCTGGGAACTGACTGAACTTCACAGCCAACTTGGGGGTCAATGTGGAGCAATCAACTGTGAGAAACAGCTATTAATTTGCTCAGGTTAGCCTTTGCACTCCAGCGTCAGGTTTGGGTCATCCTGTGTCCTTCTTCCTAAGTTACTTTAGGTACAATTTTATTGCCAATAACTGAAGATTTGAGGTTGAGAGGCAATGGGCTTTTATGTTTGTCAATTCAAACCTCAAAGTTCACATTTTAGAACAGCAACATTCTTTGCTTGAAATGAACTACTTAATTTCCAGCACCTTGGAATGGTAGGGAAGGATTTGATGGAGAATATGTTGAGTTCTTCTTTCAAGGAATTTAGTCCTCACTCTTGAGGGAGTGAAAGCTGAGCCTTACAGTTCTTTTTTTATCTTCCACCCCCAAAGTTGAAAGAACCTGTGGGAGAAAGATGTTGGTGTTGATTGTGAACATTTCCCATTCCGTTTTCACAGTGTATCTCCTTCATCCCCATCCTAAACCAGGATTTGGGGGGTTCGGGCATCATTCTAGAATTAGAACAAAACAACAAAGCTGGAAACCATTTCAAAAAACTAAAAATCATGTAAGGGAGAAGAAATTTTTTTTTTCACTCATTGCTTGGCTTGTGACTGAGCACCCCCCCCCAAAAAAAAACCCTAAAAAAACAACAACAGACAGATTAACAAGAGAGATGCATAAAATGTATTCGATATAAGTCCCCCCACCTCCTGGTGCTGGGGATCGAACCCATGGTCTCACACATGCTTGGCAAGTGCTCTAAGGTACACCCACCCCTAGCCCTTCAATGTAAGTTTTATGTGACTCAGCTGTCCTCAGAAATCAAAACCCAAAGGAACAGGGACACTGTGGTTTCTTTTGTTTTGTACTGGGGGGTTGAACCCAGGGGTGCTCTACTGTTGAAATATATATCTCCAGCCCTTTTAATTTTTAGACACGGTCTCACTACTTTGCCCAGGCTGGTCAGGGGCTCGTGATCCCCCTTCCTCAGCCTCCTAGATCACTGGGATTACAGGTGTGGGCCGCAGCTGGCTAACGCCTGTGTATTTTTATGTGCAGGGATGATGTAGAATGGCCGCTGTGGAGAAAAACAACTGGACAAAAGGATATGATCTAATGTGGAAAATTTAGTCCTGTTCAGATTCTTCTGTATCCCTGGGTCTCAAGAGAAGGACATTTCTTTACTCTGGGGATCAGGCGAGCATCTCTGGAATGAAGGTTTTATGGCCTGCTTTCAGAGAAAAGATGTAGAGGATGGTGAGAGTAGCCTTCCTACTTTTGCTCTTTTCTCAAATGTAAAGGTGCCATATTTTGGGAAGGAATAGAGTTAACTTTCTCCCATCACGAAGGATGGAGTTAAAAAGAAGTATTGGAGTTGGGTGCAGTGGTGCATGCCTGTAAATCCCAGCAGCTTGGGAGGCTGAGGCAGGAGGATCACTAGTTCAAAGCCAGCCTCAGGAAAAGCTAAGCAACTCAGTGAGACCCTGTACAAAATAGGGCTGGTGGTGTTGCTCAGTGGTTGAGTGCCCCTGAGTTCAATCCCTAGTACCAACCCCCAAATGGTAAGATAGACTGAGAGCCTCAACCAGTGGCAACTCTAGGTAAGGTAACCTCTAAGTAGATGATATTGAGCTGAATCAGCTAGGAAGATGAGCTGAGGAAAGTTTGAGAAATTTGATACCATTCTTACTGCAAAATCCAAATGCAAACACAACATCCTGGTGTGTTTGACAGAAAGAAAGAATATGGTGGCTTAAGCAGAATGATGGAAGGGAACAATTGTAGCAGCCCAGAGCAGGAAGCAGGAAGTAGATCATGCAAAGCCTTCTAGGTGATAGAAGTTCAAATTGTATCCTAAGTCACTGGAGTCTTTAAGTCTAGCACGATCTGACTTAACCTTTCAAAAAACTTACTCTGGCTACACTTTGGAGGGTAGAAAAGGGGCTTGGTTAGAAAGTCACTGGTGTTATGGGTCCAGGAAAAGGTGATAGCCCTTTCATGGATAAATCTAACATGGCTTGTTTAAACATTAGCAATAAGGGGTGAAGGAAGGGAGAAATCACATGATTCTTCAGGATTTGGGCTTGACCATCTGGGTTAGACAGTGCTGACATTTACTGAGACAGGGAAGATGGAAGGACAGAACCGTTTTAGCTTTATTACCATTGAAATACGTATTAAACATTTAAGTATCAAGCAAGCATTCATGTACAGGCATCTGGAATGCACGTGAGGTATTTGGGCAGGAGCTATATGCCAGGGTCCTGCCCTAGCGGGGTCCAGGGAGTCCTGAAGGATGAGTGGCGTAAGCGAAAAGATGAGACAGAAGTCGTTCCGTTGGAGCAATCTCCAGAGAGAGAGCTAATGCAGCTTTCTCTGGGTCATCTTTTATTACAATTTTTCTCATCATTATAGATTCAGAATACGTCATTGATTATATAATTTAAAACTTTGCCAAGACATGACATTTCCTTAACCATGCTTGGGGGTACAAAAAATGTAACATTATTTTTCCAGGATATGACCTTCAGTTATATAATTATTAAAAGTACAGAATCATTAATAAAATACGTCACTAATTTACATTTTTCAGATTTTCCCAAGATTTACTATTTTCCCCAAGATATGCTATTTTCTTATTAACTAATGCCAAACTATGTAACCAGACTCTAAGTCTCCTAACCAATCATTAACCTAAAGTACACTTGTACTTTATTTCTAATCTAAAATTCCCATCTAAAAAAGTCCCCTTAAATCTTATACTTAAAACATCCTAAAATTTATAAATCATTCTTAAAACATATCAGAAACCTATACAACTAAAAACTTAAGAATTTCTAAACTTAAGAATCTAAATAAGGGCTGGGGATGTGGCTCAAGCTCGCCTGGCATGCATTCGGCCCAGGTTCGATCCTCAGCACCACATACAAACAAAGATGTTGTGTCCACCGAAAACTAAAAAATAAGTTAAATATTAAAAAATTCTCTCTCTAAAAAAAAAGATAAGGGCTGGGGATGTGGCTCAAGCGGTAGCGCGCTCGCCTGGCATGCGTGCGGCCCAGGTTCGATCCTCAGCACCACATACAAACAAAGATGTTGTGTCCGCTGATAACTAAAAAATAAAATATTAAAAATTCTCTCTCTCTCTCTCTCTCTCTCTCTCTCTCACTCACTCTCTCTTAAAAAAAAGAATCTAAATAAAATAATATTTCTAACATTATTCTAAAACTGTGTCTTATAAAGCTATTTTAATTAATTCCTAAATTTATTCTCATAAAACTGGTTGAGCTGCTTTCTCAAAGAGTTTCTTTGTTTCTCAGTCAAGGTGCACTAGTTCTCATATCTTTATAATCTTTCTCAATAGAAAGTAAGTTCTAAACATCAATCCACTTTCCACCAATATTAACTATGCTCATCATATATCCCTATGTAAAGTAAGAAAGGGTTTATAAAAAGAGAAGAATATATCTTTATATGTTTTAACTTTTCTAAGTGTATAATATAACTTTCATTAATCAAAAATGAGACTGCATGTGGTGAACTTTGTAAAATAAGCATAATGATTAGATTTTCTAAGAGGCCGGAAATATGGGCTTGTGTTCTAGTTGATATAATCAATGTGGTGCCTAAAATTCTCATGACCTTTCAAAGGATGATTGTTGTCCGTTATCAGGTTTGTCCAAAATGTACTGAGATAGAAGAACAGCCTTCTACTTTGTCCTTGATATGCTGAGGGGTAGTAGAACAGCCTCCAAGGCATGAACTACCTGTTATGTTCTAGCCATCTGAAATTTAATTTGTTTGGCATTTAACATACTCATGCCTCCTGTGAGAAACATAAGCATGAAAATGCAAAGTCCCAATTACATAAAAAAGGGTCTCATGGTTTCGGTTTCCCACCAACCAGCGTGGCTTTGCCAGCATTCATCCTCACTGTGACCCTGTCAAGACAGTGGGAGAGCGGCTTTGCCAACACTTTTTCTCACTGTGACCCTGTCAAGACAGTGAGTGGGGGATCGCCTTCACCAGCTATACATTTGAGAATTATCAGCACAGGGAAGGTATTTAAAGCCCTAGGAAAGGAAGACATCATCTGGAAGGAGAAGACTGCAAGGGCTAGGCATTTACAGATCAGGCAAAACCAACACTGCCAGCAGTGTTTGGTCAGTAATGCAAGAGGAAATCCAGAAAAGCAGAGAATGTTTTAAGAAGTGCTCAATTGTATTGAAGGCTGAGAGGATGAGCACTTACTGTGTGACTGAATGAATTGCTTCGTCTATACTCAATTTCTTCATCTGTAAAATTCATACAAAAATAATACCACTCTTATATAGTGTTGTTGTATTAAAAAACATAATGTATGTGGTGTTTTATGTGCCTCGCATGTGTAAGTGATAAATGGCAGCTATTATTAGTCTATTGCTGTTGAGTTCTGAAATATATAAGGGAAAATATAAATATGTCAGGGGAGAAAATATACACATTTACAGGAAAAGTTCTGAATAACAGATATCCAATTTTATCACATCCTGCAAATCATTCTTTAATGTTCCTTTTAGTCTTTGTGTCTTTTTAGTTCTTCTGGAGTCAGGTCTTAAGATATGAGAATTCCTTCCTCTCTGGATAGTCAAAAGTTGCTATGACAACTGGCTGGAAATGAAAGTCCTCTGCTTTATTTATTTATCTGAGGGTGATGGTGCTACAGGAAGAGGGAAATGCGACTGCCACAAATGTTGCCTCACAGAGGGGCCATGTTCTTTCCCATCCTGTCAGTGTCCTTTATTTATATATAATTTACCTTCTTTTTCCACAAAGTATTTGAAGTTATTAACACACATAGAAGTTGAGGCAGCTAAAAGAAAAAAAAATCAGATGATTAAGTACTATTTGAAAAAGCAATATGTATCAAGAAAAGCATAACCCAACAGAATTATTAACATTGTGCAATAAATTTAACTTCCGAGTATTTTAGAACAAGAAAAACATGAAAACGTGATGGTTTAAAGATTTCTTAAAAGCCAGTATGAGATTACTGGCAGTTTCATTAGGAGAGAGAAACTTTTGAACTGTTCGCACAATGGGGATACATTCTGAAAAATTCATCCTAAAGCAATTTTGTTGTACGAACATCAGAGTATGTTTATGCAAACCTAGATGCTTTTGTTTTCTATATACCTAAGCTACCTGGGAGTGCCATTGAGTTTGCAGCCGGTCCTTAATAAAGGACATATATGCATATATATTATGCACCATGTGCATACCACTTTACAGTTTACAGAGCATTGCTTTACAGAAGGACTGAAGGTGATATTTATCTTTTTTTTTTTTTTTTTTTTTTGCTTCAACCATGTGAACCCAGACAGAGAACTTGAATCACAATTTTTTTTTTTCTTTTGATACTAGGAATTGAACCCAGGGACACTCTAGCACTGAGTTCTATCCCCAGTCCTTTTGAGGCAAGGTTTAACCAAGTTGCTCAGGCTGGCCTTGAACTTGTGATCCTCCTTCCTCAGCTTCCTGAGTCACTAGGATTATAATCATGTGCTACTGTGCCCAGCATATGCTTTTTTTTTGTTTTGTTTTGTTTTTTTTTTTGGTACAAAGGATTGAGCCCAGGGTGTTTTACCACTGAGCTACTTCCTTAGTCCTTTTTATTTTTAATTTTGGGACAGTGTCTTGTTAAATTGATGAGGCTGGCCTTGAATTTGTGATCCTCAGCTTCCTGAGTTGCTGAGATTACAGGCGTGTGTCACTGTACCCAGCTTTTTTTTCCCTCAAATACAGAAAATATTTTTTATTGATAGTCACAACATATATACATATCATTAATCTTTTTAAAAAACATTTTTTAGATGTCAACGAACATTTATTTATTTATTTATTTATTTATTTATGGTGCTGAGAATTGAACCTAGTGCCTCATACTTGCTAGGCAAGTGCTGTACCACTGAGCCACAATCCCAGCCCCATACCATTAATTTTTCATTTCCAAAATCCTGCTATTTTTAATACACCAAAAGGCAACTTCCTCAATCACAATTTTTGCAGAACCTTATGAAATATAACATTAAAAATGTTTTGTATTATATGGTTTAATTCAACTGGATTCTCATAACTAATTCTGTGCTCAGACTGTTATGACACATTATTTTGGTCAAAGAATATGAAGAAAACCTGGCCCTACAGATGTATAAATGGAAAAGGTGGGTATTTTTAATGGCCTTTTCAGGTAACTGTGCATGTTCTTCTTTGTGCTATACCAGTAGCAGAAGTTTTAAAAACTTTGTTGCAATGTGGAATATGAAACCGTAAACCATATCATATTGTATTACATTAAAATCAATTTGCATAACTTTACCTTTGAATGGCTCCTCATCCATGCCTGACTATGTAACATTTTGCTGTGTTCTTTTGGAAAATACTGGCTCACAGAGTTCTGCAGATACCCCAACTACTGTCACATTTCATTGTATTACATCAAAAAATCGCATTCATGGGCTGGGGATGTAACTTAATGGTACAGCACTTGCCTAGCATGTATGAGGCTCTGGATTTGATCCTAGGCACAGCAATCAATAAACACATTCATGCATATCACTCCAATCTTACCACAAAAGTCTTTAAATATTCATTTGTATCCAGCTCATGGTAGTGGGTACAAGTTTTCCAAATTTTTATTTTCTGTCACTGGGAACAAATATTTTCAAAGGTGTGTATGTGTGTGTGTGTCTAGAACTGGGGATTGAATTCAGGGGCACTCTACCAATGATCTATATCACTCCCTCCCTTTTTTTTCTTTTTTTTAAACTTTGTGACAGGGTATCACTAAATTGCTGGGACTGACCTTGCAACTCTCCAGGGTAGCTGAAATCGCATGCATGTGTCACTGTGCCTGGTCTGGTGGTTTTTTGTTTGTTTGTTTGTTTGTTTGTTTTTTAAATGACTGGATGACTTTTTTTTAAGATTTTTTAAAAATTTTATTTTAATTAGATATGTATGACAGCAGAATGCATTTTGATTCATTGTACACAATTACAGCACAACTTTTTATTTCTCTGGTTGTACACAATGTAATGTTGCACCATATGAGCAGTCCTACATGTACCTAGGGTAATAATGTCCATCTCATTCCACCATCTTTTGTGCCCCCATATCCCCTTGCCTTCTCTCCCTCCCCTTTGCCCAATCAAAGTTCCTCCATTTTTCCTATGCCCCCCTCCCCATTATGAATCAGCATCCACTTATCAGAGAGAACATTTGGCCTTTGGTTTTTTGGGATTGGCTTGACTTTTTGAGGAAATACCTCCCAAATGCCCCAAACCAAATAACCACTGTCTTGTCAGTACTCTTTCAAATAAAAATGATGTTCTATAAAGAAAACGATTAGTTTAACTACACAAAGGCTTTTCCTTGAGACACCATTGTATTAGGAATATACACCAGAAGTGCTTTATATTCTCAAGGAGTATCTCCAGATCAGCAGCATTAGTATCAGCAGGGAACTTGTTAACAATGTAAACTCTCCTGTCCCACTCAGACCCACTGACTCAGAACCCATGACTCAGGTGAGGGGAGGCAGTATTCTGTGTCTGACCTCTAGATAATTCTTTTAAATTTGAGAACTGCTGTTTCAGAGTTAAAGCAGTGATTCTCGGTCTTGGTTACAGAATCACCTGAGAAATTAAACTCCCCAATACTTAATTACTCTTCATCAATTAAGTCAGAATCTCTGAGTGGGACCCAGGCATCAGTAATTTTTAAAGTTATTCTGATGATTCCAAAGTGTAGTCATTGCCTTAGGCCATTTTCTTAAACAATTCTCTGCTCTGTTCATGTCTGGTACAGGATAGTTGGGTATTGAAAATGGGGCTATCTGACAAATTCCTGCAGTGCTAATAACCACTGCTTTGAGGTGGATAAAAATCAATTGTGTTTTCAGAATCATTTTTCCATACTGAGTAGTCAGAAAATTCTACGTGGTAAACTAGGAGAACACCAAATACTTCTGATTAGTCATGCCCGCTCCCCCACCCCCAGTTTTTTAGCAAAATGATATTGACAGGTCCAGTAAGGTCCCTGCTTTGATTATCAGTGAAGCTTCCTCTTCAGCCACCAGAGCTTGCTGTTCTCCATGGCCTTCATTTTTTCACAGACTGTCTCCAGTTAGCAGTTTTCACCCTTCACATTTTATAATAATTTTTTATTACCCTATTACTACCCTCAAATGCAATACATATATAATGCAACCTATTTACATACATCAATTTAAAAATCAATATGTAGCTAGCATGCCTGTAATCTCAGCTACTCAGGAGACTGAAGCAAGGATTGCAAGTTCCAGGCCAGCCTCAGCAACTTAGTGAGACCCCATCTCAAAATAAAAAGGACTGAGGATGTCTCAGTGGTAAAACACACTGGATGCAACCCCCAATACCAAATTTAAAAAATCAATGTAGTCCTCTTCCTATTATAAAGAATAGAAGAATGAGATAATAATTATATATAGCAAAAATGTAGATGCTTGAGAACACCAGACGTAATGAAGTTGTTAGAGGTTAGCATATGAATTTTATTAAAAATTTATTATGTAAAATTCAAACATATACTAGAGATAATAACAAAATGGACTACATGGTTTCCTCAGTGCCCAGGTTCGATAATTATCAATTATTAATACCAGTCTTTTTCACTCGTACCAATACTTCTTAAAAGGTGGCATCAGTGTCACCTTGGAAGATTATTAGAAATATAATCTGTTAGCTGTATCCCAGACATGGGATCAGAATCTCTAAGTTAGAACCCAAGTACCTGTTTTTGTTTTTTCTCTTTACAATGCTAAGGATTAAACCCAGGGTGCTCTGCCACTAAACTACATCACCAGTTCTTTTAAATTTTTATTTTGACAGGGTATGTTAATCAGTTTTGCATCTCCATGATCAAAATACCTGACCAGACCAACTTAGAAGAAAAAGTTTATTTGAGTCTCATAGGTTCAGAGGACACAATTCTTAGATGACAGACTCCATTGCTCTGTGCCAAAGATGAGGCAGAACATCATAGTGAAAGGGCCCAGAGAGAAAAGCTGCTCAACTAATGGTGGGATCAGGAATAAGAGGGAGAGGGATGGAGGAGCCATGTCCCTAGTGACCCACCTCCTCCAGCCCCCTGCCTATAGTAATTACTTAGGCCGTTCAGACAAGGGTGGATTGATTAGGTTACAGCTCTTGCAATCTCTGAAATATTCTTTCATTAACACAGGAGTTAGGGGAACATCTCATATTCCAAACCATAACACAGGATCTCCCTAAATTACTCAGGCTGGCCTTGAATTTGCAATCATTCTGCCTCAGCTTCCTGAGTCTCTAAGATTATAGGTAAGTGCCACCACACCCAGCTAGGAATCTATTTTAATAATCTCTTCAGCTGATTTGCTGAAGTCTAAGAGCCACCATGTATGTACATGTGTATATTTACACACACATACATGTAACATCTCTACCTTTTCAGATTTTTTTAAAGCTAGTCCCAGACAGCACCCATATAATTTTTAAAATTATCACATATTATGTCACCTAAGGAAAATTTAATTATATAATTCTTTAATATCATCACATATCCAGACTTTAAATTGTCTCAAATTTTCATAATTTTTTTTTCAGTGCTGATGGTTGAACCCAGAGCCTTGTATATTGCTAGGGGAGTGCTCTACACTGAGCTATATCCCCAGTCCTCTTTTTAAGACAGAGTCTCACTGAATTCCTGAGGTTGGCAATCCTCTAACTTCAGCTTCCCAAGTAGCTGGGTTTATAGGTGTATGTCACCATTTGTTATCATGTATACATATATATGTATTGATTAACTGAGTTATTTATTAGTTTCACACATTCAGGATTTTGCTAATTGTGCCCCTGTGTGCCATTTTGTCATATTCCTCTTTTCTCTATATTTATTGTAATTTGGTTCTTAGTTCTACAGCCTTATCTATCAGGTTTGATTTTGGCAGGGGCAGGAATAGTTCATAGCTAGAACTACTTATTTCCCATTTCATCCCAGTTAGGTGTCTGGCTCTTTTGTTTTCTGCTGTTAAGGTTGGTTAATGGGTACAAGTGTTGGTAGCATGATTATCCTGGATTGAAGTTTCCCAGTCACTCTTTGTACCATGTATACATTGCAATAATCCTAATCATTTCCCAAAGGACATAGGGCACTTACCTAGGCAAGACATTTATTCTGGGGGAAAGGAAATGCCTAGTCACTTCAAGGAGCTTTTAGACTTAGGGTCTGAATCAACTGTGATAAGTAGAGAACCCAAACCTCCTCATGGTCTTGCTGTAGAGTTGGGGATTATAGGATCAGGTAACAGGCATAGCAAAAGTCTGTTTTACAGTGAATTCACTGAGTCTGCAGATCCACTTGTTGATCACTTCCCTGGTCCCTGAGTAAATAATTACAGAGACATCCTTGGTAGTTGAAGTACTGTGAAGTACTCAGGCTATTGGATAAGAGCTATCACAGTAAGAAAGTCTGACTGGAAGCCCTTGAAATTGTCTCCCATCCCAGTAAAGATAGAAAATAAAAAACAATATAGTGTTACAAGGGAGATGGTGATAAGTAGTGTCACTGTAGGTCCTACAAAGTGAATGCAGGTTGCCACAGCAAGTTTAACCAAGTAGTCCCAATTGAAGCTGTGCTGGACATGCTACCATGCTATGAAAGATTTCAATTTTTTTTTAGTTGGTAGATGAACACAATACCTTTATTTACTTATTTTTTTAAAAAATATTTTTTAGTTGTTGATGGGCCTTTTACTTATTTTTATTTATTTATTTATTTATTTTCTTTCAAACATATTTTCTTTATTTCTTCCAGCAAACAGGCTTTAGTTCTCTGTGCCTTGTAAACAATTAACACAACTGGTGAGAGAATAAAATATAAGCATCCAGATCTTTGCCCTGTGTTGTGGGCTAAATTTATGCAAAGAAAAGCTGGGGCAAAGGCAGTGAGCACAAGTGAGCTTCTCACTCAGTTCAAGTAGGTCTTGGGATGATTGTTCCACATGGGCCAGTACAGTTAACTTGCTGTGATTTCCAAGCGGTGCCCAAGACATTAAGGAGCCAAAGACCTTGGGAAATATGGGTAATGTTTCTGTTCTTTGTTGATCAGGGTCAACCCTTTTCACTAACTGGGAAAGGGGTCAGAGGTCAGAAAGCTGATAGCGTCGCACAAGACCATCTCGACAGCACGTATAGATCTGCTTCTCCCACGTGGCTACCTTGTACACTGGGTCACAGTCAGCTTCAGTGAGCTCAATGACATAGTCTAAGTCTTGCTGAATAAGGAAACAGCTTCCGTCACCTTGGCTAGCAATGAATCCATCTCTGAAACTCAGTAGGGATAGAACTGGTGCTCCTGATCTGTGGATGACTTGTATCGGAACCGTTGGACTTCTCACGTCTAGCTGATAAATGTTTCCATCTTGTGTCCCAGCCAATAGCAAGAAACCAGAGAGAAAAGTATAGCAGTTGAAGGCATCTGAGCCAATAAAGAGGAACACCGGCTGCCTGCTCTGTAGTCCCAAGCACTGCAGCTTCTTATCTTCCCGGGCCAATAGTAGCATTTTTGCCTCTGTTCCAACCTCTCGTTCACTAGGTGTCTGCTCCGGGGAGCCAAGGTTTATGGAGTTGTCAGCAGCACCCACTGCTACTCCGTTAATGGATGAACCACAGTCTGCAATGACTCCCAAGCAGGCTGAGCGTCCACAATCCCAAAGTCGTGCTGTTCCATCTCGAGAACCAGACACCACATTCCTCCCTCGATCAATAATGGCTGTATCAAGGATACCTCCTTTGTGCCCTTTGAAGGTCACCACACAGCTAGCATCTTCAGCTGACCAGATCTTCAGCTGAGCATCCATTCCCCCACTCAGAACCACAAGGCCTGATGGGAAAAACCTGCAACAATTCACATCAAACACATGTCCTTCCAATCCTCTTCTGAGTTCTCCATTGGAAGCCTGCCAGATCTTCATGCTACCATCAGAACTAGAAGACACACCAAGGCCGCCACCACTGGAAATGTCCAGGCATGTTATACTCTTTGTATGAATTCTGGAAAAAGTAGTGTATGGTGCCAAAAACTTAGAAGATGTATTTTCCTTTGGACATGAAATATGAATGCTTTTCTTATTTATTTCATTTACAATAAATCCTTCTGAGGCTGTAACCTCTGGGATACCATCTAGGCCAATTCCTTGAGAAGTTAGGCTGCCATACAAAGATGGTTTCCCTGGAGGGTGACAGCTCAGCCAGGCCTCCCCTTCTTCTTTCCTTGTGGCCTCCAGCTTCCTCAACAATTGAAGGTTAACCTCTGTGGATATCCAGGATCAGGCATGGCTCTCCTTGACGTTAAGGCGCCTCTTCTGACCCTGATCTGGGCCTGGATTCACCTGAGGGCTTGGGCCCAGTCGCTCTGAATCCTCAAAGGCGCCGCCATCTTGACCCCGCCTCCACTAGCCCACCCCTTTTAATTATTTTTAAAAAAATATTTTTTAGTTGATGGACCTTTTACTTATTTTTTTAAAAAAATATTTTTTAGTTGTTGATGGACCTTTATTTTATTTATTTGTGTGTGATGCCGAGAATTGAACCCAGTGCCTCATGCATACTAGGCAAGCACTCTATTACTGAACCACAACCCCAGCCGCACTATTAAAGATTAATCAGTCTTCTGAAACATGTTTTGTTGACACTGATGTGGTAAATACATTCCTTTTTATTTCAATCAGAAATGAGAATAAGAAGTTTACATTCATGTGGAAAAGACAATATTTATTTTCAGTTTTGTCCAAGGACTATGTTAACTTCTTCAATCTCTTTGCAATAATGTCTGAGAGACCTGGATTGTCTGGACATCCTACAGAACAGCACTGTGATATTCAGTAATGTGCTGATGGGGCAGAATGAGAAAGGGCAGCTTGTATGGCAGAGGCACATACACATATGTGTAAGACACATAGATCCAGAAGGTATAAGGTAAAATCTGGAAAGATCCAAGAATCTGACACTTCTGTAAAGTTTTAGTGGTCTAGTAGTCAGTGGCATATGAAGACAACCTCTCTTTTGTAAAAGATAATCTTTTGCATCTCCTACTATAATGAAGCAAGATGTCTAATGGGCCTCTTTGGGCTCTGGAAGCAACAAATTCCACACGTGGGAATACTTCTCTAGCTCATATCCTGGGAGACATGGAGGGATGTATGCTGGAAGTGCAACCAGGAGCAGCAAAGGGCACTGCAACAGGCAGTGTGGAGTTTACAGCAAGTCTCAATGGGAGATCAGAATATAGGACTCTGGAGTCTAGGAGAAAGGCCACGCCATCTGCAGCACAGGATTTTACTCCTTTCAAGAAACAGCTCCTCATTCGATATTAGACCCTCATAGAGACAGAAAGCTTGACTGTGGGTTAAAGGTTATCATGTGTCTAAAAGTGTCCATCATGAGCTCAGTCATAAAGTTAGTGGGCCCAGCATAATACAGAAATGATGCATTCAAAATCAAACACCAGAAGGACAAGAGGGTTTGAGTAAGCTGCATGAATTAATTAATAGCACAGAACCTTCTATATTTCTCACGATGGTGGCATCTGCACCCCTTCCTCAGGCTGCACATGCCATAGGAGGAGAAGAAAAAAGGTCAAACTTGATTTATTAATGGATTGGTTTGGTATATGAGTGGAAAGTATACATTAAGGGATCACCCTGAAAGGTAGCTTAGAGGAAAAATCTTCCTCATAGGCAACTTTATGTGGAAGGAGAAGTGACTTGGTACTGAGAATCTGTACAGATTCCTTGGCAGTGTTAGTGGCCTGGCCAGCTAGTCAGGATCCTGAAGGAAAAGATGAAGATTAGAGAAAAAGAGGTCTGAATACAGGCATGTGGATGTACATAAGAAAGTGAGCACAAAGGGTGAAGATTTTTGTTATTTCATGTTTATTCTGATCATAAAGCACCATCACTAATGAAAGAGAAACTGAAAAAATCAAATAGATAAAAGAATTCTACCAGTTGATGTTAGCCAAGCTTTGTCATGGTCCATTCCAAAATGGCACATAAATGGAATGGCCATGTTTGCAGAGATAGAGGCAACACATGAATAAAACAGCATGAGTTCCCACTGACCAAGGCCAATCTTATAGCTACTTCTGCCTTTCAAAGTCTAACTTGCTAGCAGCAGAGACTGACATTGCATCACTGATATGGCTTTAATACTTGAGAGATAAATTAGCCACTTGATGTTAATTCAGTAACATGGATTCCCAATTCCCGAAGTGGCTTGAGGTTCAATCTCATAGGGATACTTATTCTGGGTATGACTTTTTGTCTGAAGGGCCTTAGCCCATACCATTATCCAGGGGCTTAAAGAAGGACTCAGACATAGGCATGGGATCCAATTCAACATAGCATCCAAACAGGTGAGCCACTTCATAGTAAAGGTAGTAGTAGTGTGAGCTCATGATCAAGGGATCTATTGGGTGGGCTTTCCAGAGCAGCCAGCCTGATATATCACTGGGAAGCCTACTGAAGGTACCTCTGAATATATTGCCAACAGTGAAGTGTCATCCTTTAGGATGCAGCATACACAATAAATCAGAGATCTAGGTATGGTCCCGGACTGGGACCAAAAGCAGGGGAAGCAGAAGTGGTCCCACTTAACATCACTCCTACTGACTCATTAGGGAATGCTGTTTCCTATTCTTACAACTCTGGGCTTTGAAGGTTTAGAAGTCCTAGCTCCCAAAGCGTATGCTTTTTTTTTTTTTTTTTTTTTTTTTTTTTTTTTTTTTTTTTGCTAAGGGTCTCATTGAACTATAAGCTATAGCTATTTGGGCACTTTGGACTTTTCATGTCCAAGTACCAGCAGGCAAGAAGAGGAGTTCCCATCTTGGCAGGGTAACTGATCAATAAGGAGTAAAAGGACTGCTTTCACACAATGGGTGAGGAAAAATGTATGTAAACTTGAGAGCCTTTTGATACTTAATTGTAACTATGGAAGGACATGTACAGCAATCCCAGAGTGAGATGCATGTCATTTCTAATAAATATACTTTCTAACCAGGAAATTAAGGATTTGGGTTACACCCAGGTAAACTACTAAGACCTGTGGCAAAGATAGCTGAAGGAGAGTAGAATTTGAAGTGGGCAATGGAGGGAGAGGAGGATAAGTAGTAGTTGCAGTCCTGAGACCAACTGAGTGACAAGGGCTATAATTTGTCCCAATAATCACCTTCTTCTAGTTGTTTCTCAAGAAGAGAGGTCCAGAGCAGGTTCAAGAAAGAACCTGCTGCAAAGACCAGAAAAGAAACATAGGATTGAAAAACCATGAAAAAGTATAGATGCAAATATTTTAAGGTAACAGAAATATCAGGAAATGATACTTATGAAGAAGATGAAGCAGACGACGAAGATGAAGGAACTAAAAAGGAATCCTTTGACAAAATGTCTCCAACAGCAATTAAAAATGGCATTGGTTCACATCCAAAAAAATTAAGATGCAAAATAAAAATAATGCTATGAAAATGCCTCCAAAGCTGGCCTATTGAGAAACAGCTATTGGCTAAGTAAATTAATTAGTTAGTGATGCATTTGTTAATGGCGATGAGAAGATTTTCCAAGAGAAAAGTGTGAAAAACTCTGCCTATAGTAGGGGTTCCAGACCATCTACTAAAAATGTGGTTAGCTGTGATGTTAAAACTGTGAACATGAATTAAACTGATAATGAAGTGGGACCTTAAAAATCTGAACAAGACACCAATAGGGGCAGTAAGAGCACTGATACTGTAGGCCAGGTTGAGACACTTCTGACATTCTAATGTTCTCCTTCCTGACAACCATAAGCAAAGTATACCCAAAGTTTACAAAAGCTGTTGAAGTCAAAAGAAAAAAAACTATTTCAATTCAATAAAAAATGTGAATACTCCTGCAGCCTGGGAACTGCAGCTCATCTTGTTTTCCATGCTGGATTTCAATTCCCAGCTTCATCTCCCAAAACTTATTTATGTATCCAACTTTTAACCTGTTAAAAAAAAAAGAAAAAGAAAAAGGAAAAGATAAAAAGGGAAAAAATCAAAATAGCCACCTTGTCAAATCTCAGATGTTCTTGTTTATATTATCTTGTTCTTCTGCTTTACAAGCAAAGGTTTCTCTGAATACAGTGTCATTTTTTTATTTTGTCTACTTATCTTATGTGATGCTGAGGATTGAACCCAGGGTCTCACATGTGCAAGGCAAGCGCTCTACCACTGAGCCACACCCCAGCCCTATAATGTCATTTTTGAGAGACATATGAACGAAGGGAGAGCAGAGTGTGTGGGGAGACTGAGAATGGAAGAGACCACCCCAACTGCTGTGACCACAGTTAGCTGACAGTCTTTCAGTGCCATGCTTGGTGGGATTCACCATAGCATTTACCCTACAGCTGTACCCTCCCGGAACCACTCTTCACCAATGGCTAAACACAGCAGTAGTTACTGGAGCAGACAGACTATGTCTGTCTAAATTGGGACCCTTTCAAAATGGTCAGTCTTTTTTCTGAGACTCTTTATCAGTTTGGCCAAGACTTACTCAAAGCTGTACTATAGCCTAAGACTCTTCCAATCTAATTTCCTTCCTCTTCTCATGACGTGGGTGTCTACATCATAGTCTAAAGACTCTCCCTACCTACTGATTCTTCTCCCCTTTAAAAAAATTGACCCCCAATCAATATTTTGCATACATAATTCTGCCTTTGCATACATTGTCTGCTTCTTTCAGTACCAGGATCTGACTAAAGTCCTGTGTATTGCAGGATGTCTGCCATTCCTGGAATCTTCCATAAATATTGGTACTACTTGTCCCCAACCTTGAGGCAAATAATGACATCTCCAAAGATTTCTAAAATGCTTCTATTAAGAATCATTCACTTGGGGCTGGGGCTCATCAGTAGAGCGCTCGCCTAGCACGTGCAAGGTGCTGAGTTCAATCCTCAGCACCACATAAAAATAAATAAAAATAAAGATTAAAAAAAAAGAAAAGAATCATTCACTTAAAGCATAATCATCAAGATCACAAAATTTAGAGTTGGAAGAGATCGCACAGATCAAAAAATGTTCAGAAAAAGTTTGATGACTTCCTTCATTTCTCTTTTCTCTTTCTTCCAGCCCTTCACTTTCTACTCATCCTCTAATCTTTGCTGGGTATGGTGGAGCATGATTATGATCCCAGCTACTTAGCAGGATGAGGCAAGAGGATCACAAGTTTGAGGTCAGTCCGGGCCACTTAGCATGACCCTGTCTCAAAATTTAAAAAGGGCTGGGAATGTAGCTCAGTGGCAGAGCACCCCTGAATTCATTACCTGGTATCAAACATAAAACAAACAAAAAGTAAAAAAACCAACAAAAATATAATTCTTGCACCTCAACTGAAATTAATACAATTTGAACAGGTTATGAACATCAAAGAGTGTACAGCCTCAGGATTTGGAGAAAAATTTAGGATCACCTTCTAAAAGTGAAACTAGAAAAAAAATCAGCCTAAAGTAGATAAAAGTAGCTCCCTGCATAAACAACCTACCCTTTTAATTGGCTCTGAACATAGTTTTTCGATTAGTTTGCTTTCCAAATTTTCCATCATGTCATGAAGATACATTCTCAGGAAGACCCTTCTTTGAAAGTGGAGGTCCTGTAGACTAAGCAGTAGTAAGTAACATCTAAGAAAGAATGAAAAATTTTAGTTGTTAGTGTAGCAGTGATCATTTTCACTTTTAATTAAACAAATATTCATTTACTACATGTGTTGTCTGCCTACTATGTGCCAAGCATTTTAAGCAGCAGCACAGGGCAAACCAAGTTAAGTGGGACATGATCTTTTCTAAGAACTTATTGTCTGGAGCATGCAGTTTAAGGGAGAGATATTATCCCAAAAGGGATAAAAACTGGCTTTGGTGGTGGTAGGGGAACCCCTTAGATATTTCAATGGCTAGTGGCCCTCCAAAGAGCCACAGAGGAACAGATATACAGTCTATCTGTAGTTTAAGATTTCATGGGCATGTGACAGGGGATATAATTAGGAAAAATCTCTAAAATGGCTCCTGAGGGGGTCAATTATGAAAATTGTCAAGTTAAGAAATTTGGTCTAGAGGAGAAAACAATGAAAGAGGATGAAAGAGAACAGGAGGGAAAAGTGGAATGATGAAAGAAAAATGGGAAAAGAGGAGTGAAAGATGAGAAGGTATGTTAAATTTCAAGACAAAAATTTTAGTTTTGTCTCCCACTGAGCCATATCCATATGACATATAAATTCTTTTCCTTGACATTCTGAAATACAAGTTTATTCCTCTTATATTATTTCTAGCTATGATAACAAAGTATTAAATCTGAAAAGCAACACTGGATTGCCTGCTCTTTATTAAAATAATTCTTATATCCTAGCCAGGCACAGTGGCTCATGACTGTAATCCTAGTCACTCCTGAAGCTGAGGTGGGATGATGGCAAGTTCAAGGCCAGCCTGGGCACCTTAGCAAAATCCCTATATTAAAATAAAAAATAAAAAGGGATGAGGATGTAGAGTGCCACTGGGTCAATCTTCAGTACTAAATAACCAACTAACCAATCTATATCCTAGAACAAAAACATTGTTTCTTGCTCAAATACACCAAATGTCCTCACTTTTTGTTATAGATAAAATTTAAACTTTAAAAAATATTTTTAGTTGTAGATGGGCACAATACCTCTATTTTATTTATTTATTTTTATGTGGTTCTGAGGATTGAACCCAGTGAGACAAGTGCTCTACCACTGAGCCACAACCCCAGCCCCCAAATTTAAACTTTTAAAACAATGTCCTTATTGGATTTCTCAATACCTCATTTTCACACTCACCTGAAATGTGAATTTTGTTAGACTGACAATATGGAATACTTAAGTTTTGGGTTTTTAAAAATATTTATTTTTATTTTAGGTGGACACAATATCTTTATTTTACATTTATGTGGTGCTGAGGATTGAACCCAGTGTCTCATGCATGCTAGGTGATCACTCTACCACTGAGCCACAACCCTAGCCCCTTGGGTTTTTGGTTTTTTTTTTGTACCAGGGATTGAACTCAGGGGCACTTGACCACTGAGCCACATCCCCAACCCTATTTTGTATTTTATTTAGAGCAGGGTCTCACTGAGTTGCTTAGCATCTTGCTTGGCTTTGAACTTGGGATGCTCATGCCTCAGCCTTCTGAGCCTCCGGGATTATATGCCTGTGCCACTGCGCCCAGTGATGTCATAGTAGACCAACTCATTATTGTTTGAGCACTTTTTAAGCTTTTCTGCAGTTCACATTTATTCCTTAGGATCATATAATGTTGTTCCTCCGTATCCATAGGACTTCCCTATGGGTACCACAATCTGTGGAGGTTCAAGTCCCTTGTACAAAATGGTGTAGTATGTGCATATGACCTATGCATATCCTCCTATATCCTTTAAAATAATACACATTTTATTACTATAGTTTGAATCTTAAATGCCTACCTCTAAGATCTAGGTGTTAAAGGTTTGCTCCCCAGCATGGTGCTTTTGGGAGGTGATGGACACTTTAAGAGGTGAGCCTAGTAGGTCATCTTTAGGTCATTGGGAGGGGGATTCCTTTGAAGGGAATAGTGTAACCCCAGCCCCTTCTTCTTCCCAACTATAAGATGAGCAGTTTTGCTTCACCATGCACTCCCCTCCACAATGTATTGCCTACCACAGGCCCAAAAGCAACAGGGCCAACTGATCATGGGCAAAAATCTCCAAAACTGGGAGCCAAAATAAACCTTTTCTTTTTATGAGTTAAGACTATCTCAGGTATCTGTTTATGGTGACAGAAAGCTGAGCAAAACATTTATAATAACTAATACAATGTAAATATTGTTATATTATCCTATTTAAGCAATGACAAGAAAAAGATGCTTGTATATGTTTTTACAGACACAATATTTTTCTGAATATCATCCTTTTCCCAGTTGGTTGAATTCATGGATATGAAACCCCAAGAGATAGAAACCATGGATATGGAAGGCAGACTGTACTTCTTTTTGCCGAGTCTATACATACCAAACAACTTTCTGATAACTAGTCAGATTTCTTGGTATGTTGATATTAGGAAGGGAGTGACTTTGCTAGCAATCATTAGTATTTCAGTGAATGGAAAGGTATAATTTCTACCAGCACTTTTAAATATATATTTTACTGTGGTATAATTAAATACAGAATGAAATACACATTATCTTAAATGTTCGTTTGATGAGTTTTGACAACTGTATTATACTGTATAACCACCACTTGAAACAATATACAGAACCTTTCCATCATTAAGATCCCTTGGACTTATCTTGCTGTCTCTTGTAATCACTTAAGTTTCTAACACCTTAGTATTGTCTTAGATTTCATATAAATAAAATTGTATAGTATGTACTCTGTTGTGCCCAGCTTCTTGTTTATCAAAATATTTGTGAAATTTATCCATGTTGTCAGGTATATTGGCAGTTTGCTGCTTTTTATTGCTGAGTTGTTTTCCATTGTATGAAATATATAATAAGTTTTACATTTTATCTGTTTCTGTTCATGTGTATTTAGTTATAACATTTTTGGTTATTATGAATAAGGTTGCTCTAAACATTCTGTGTATGAGTTGTGTGCAAGTGTGTACCTATATTTTCACTTCTCTTGGTTAACTGAGATTTAATGAATCATGAATAGGGAAATGAATGTTCAGCTATAAAAAAATTGCCAAGCAGTTTTATAAAGTATTTTACACTTACATGAGTAACTTACAAGTTTTAGCTGCTTAACATCTTCACTGGTATTTGGATTATAAAACTTTTTGATTTTAGCTCCTTGGAATGTATGGAATGGAATCTATTGTGGCTTGAACTTGCATTCCTTTAATGATTAAAACTATCAAGCAAGCCCCGCTATTGTTTTATTTTATTAAATTATGTGTATACATAATACAAAATTATTATTATGGGGAACCCAGGATGTGCTACCACTCCACTTAACACATCCCCAGCCCTTTTTATTTTTTATTTTGATATAGGGTCTCATTAACTAGCTGAAGCTTGAACTAGTGATCCTCCTGCCTTAGCTTCCTGAGTCTCTGGGATTACAGGCATGTGTCTCCAAGGCCCGTAATTTTGTATTATTTATACACATAAAATTTATCTCAACCATTTTTGGGTGTATAGTTCAGGGGTATTAAATACATTCATAATGTTGTGCTGTCATCACCATCATCCATCTCCAGGATTTTCATCCTATAAAGCTTAAGGAATAACTCCCCATTTCCCTTTTTCCCCAGTCTCTGGCAACTACCATTCTTCTGTCTGTGGTTTTGACTACTCTAGGTAGCTCACATAAGTGGAATCATACAGGATTTGTCATTTTATAACTGGATTTATTTTATGTAAAATAGTGTCCTCAAGTTCCATCTGTGTCAAAATTTCCTTCCTTTGTAAGGCTGAATAGTAATTCTATTGAATGTAGATAGCACAATTTGCTTCTTCATTCATGCAAGGTTAATAGACAATGGACTGCTTCCATGGTTTAGGAATTTTGAATAATGCTGCTATGAATAATAGGTGTACAAAAATTTGAGACCATACTTTCAATTATTTGGGGTATATACCCACAATTGGAATTGGTAGATTATATGGTAATTTTATATTTAATTTTTTGAGAAGCTACCATACTGTTTTCTTTGGTGGTTGTATCATTTTACATTCTCACCAACAAGGTACAAGGATTTCAATTTCTCCACATCCTCACCAACATTTGTTCTTTTTAATGCCATTCTAATGACTTTGAGGTAGTATCTTACTGTAGTTTTGATTGCATTTCCCTATATTAGTGACACTGAGCATATGTTCAGGTGCTTATTAGCCATTTGTATGTCTTCTTTGGAGAAAAGCCTATTAAACTTTTTTCGGTCTTATTATATTGGTTTCTTGTTGTTGAGTTTCAGTTCTCTAATTTTTCAGGATATTAATTCCTTATCAGTTATGTGATCTGCAAATACTTTTTCTAATTCTGTGGGTTATCTTTTTGCTCTATTGATGGCATATTTTTTTTTTAAATATTTATTTATTTTTTAGTTATTGGCGGACACAACATCTTTGTTTGTATATGGTGCTGGAGGATCGAACCCGGGCCGCACGCATGCCAGGCAAGCGCGCTACCGCTTGAGCCACATCCCCAAGCCCTTGATGGCATCTTTTTAAAAAATATTTTTCTCTTGGTTGTTGATAGATCTTTAATTTATTTTTATGTGGTGCTAAGAATCTAACCCAGTGCCTCACACATGCAAGGCAAGTGTGCTATCACTGAGCCACAGTCCCAGCCCAATGATGGCATCTTTTGATGCACAAAATTTATTTGAGGTACTGGGGAACCAAGGGCTTGTGCTAGCACTCCACTTTAACACATCCCCAGCTCTTTTTTATTTCAGATAATTAGCTGAAGCTTGAATTCTGATCTTCCTGCTTCAGCTTCCTGAGTCTCTGGGATTACAGGCATGTGCCACCATGCCCACCTGATGCACAAAATTTGCTGGGTACAGAGCTACACACCTGCAATCTGATTAACTTGGGAGGTTGAGGCAGAAAGATTGAAATTTGGAGGCCAATCTGGGTGAGTCAGCAAGATCCTGGCTCAAAACTAAAGAGCTGGGAGTATACCTCAGTGGAACAATGTTTACTTAGAATGTGCAAGGCCCTGGGTTCAATCCCCAATACTACCTAAATAAATATTTCTGTTTTTTTATTTTGTTGCCTATGATGGAATAATCAAAGAGATAACTGCTAAATCCAATGCCAAGAAGTCTTTGTCCTATGTTTTCTTCTAAGAGCTTTATCTCTTAGTTCTTTATCTATTTTGAGTTAAATTTTATACAAGATGTTAGGTAAGGGCCAAATTTTTCTTATATGCAGATCCAGTTTTTCGAGCACTATTTGTTTAAAAGACTGTTCTTTCTCCATTGAATGGTTTTGGCATGCTTATCAAAAATCATTTGGCCACCTATGGGAGGGTATATTTCTAGTCCATTGGTTTATATATCCATTGGTCTATATATAGCTTCATATAAACTTTGAAATCAGGATATGTGAGTCTTCCAGCTTTGTTCTTTTTCAATATTCTTTCCTTGAAATTTCATATGGATTTTAGGATGAGTTTTCTATTTCTGCAGAAAACACTGGGATTTTAATAGGAATTGCACTAAATCTGTAGATTGCTTTGGACAGTATTGACATCTTAATAATAAGTCTTCCAATCCATGAACATGGGATGTGCTTCCATTTACAGATGGTGCTCACTTTATAAAGGGATTATTTCCTGATAAATCCACTATAAATTGACCCAGGCAGAGTGGCACATGCCTATAATCCCAGCCATTTGGGAAGCTTATGCAGGAGGATCACAAATTCAAGGACTATCTCCATCAACTAAATGAGAGTCTGTCTCAAAATGTAGAATTGAAAAAGGGCTGGGGACTTAGCACAATTGAAAAAGAGCTGGGGATTTAGCACAGTGGGAAAGTGTCCTTGGGTTCAATCTCCAGAACTGCAAAACAAACAAAAACCAACACATCAAAAAACAAATCAAGGGGCTGGGGATGTGGCTCAAGTGGTGGTGCGCTTACCTAGCATGCGTGAGGCACTGGGTTCGATTCTCAGCACCACATAAAAATAAAGATATTGTGTCCACCTAAAACTAAAAAATAAATATTTAAAAAACCAAAAATAAACAAGAAAACCAAAACAAAGTATCCATTGTAAGTTGAAAAGTAACATAACACATCACTCCTAATCTTTACACCATCTAGCCTTAAATGTTTGAAGACCTCTTACATTAGCCTACAATTGGGAAAAATTATCCAACACAAAGTCTATTTTTTAATGCTGAATTCATTGACTGGGTTGAATATCTCATGTAAGTTATTGAATGCTGTACTAAAAATGAAAAACAGAATTGTTGTATGGGTAACCACCACTAACATACACAGCTGAAAGTACACCAACATTTGGTGTTTAAAGCATTGAACTAAAGTTAATTGCAGGATGATGGGATTGCTACAGTGACAGGGTCATCAGTTTCTTCCTATGATGAGGCTTAAAAATAGGTGGTATTAGGCATTGGGGCATTGACTCTTGGTTACAGTGTAGCAGGCAGTGTTTTCTTTAGAAAGATATCAAGTTTTGACTGCAAAGTTTGTTTCTTCTTTTCATAAATATATTTCTCTATAGAAAAAAAGGGCATTCTGAATTGGTCTGTCAGCTCTTAGATGAATCTCTTGAAACTGACATTCGTTTCTTTTAACATCTGTACTACACTAAGGATATCAGAAAATGCCTCAGTTTTGGCCTCATGTTTCTTTGCTATTAACTTTCTTGATGTTTCAGGTATAACTTCTTCCTCTGCCTTAACTTTTTAATTTTTTTCTTTCTCCAGTTTAGTCAGCTCCTCATTGGAAATTTCTTCAATGTCAATGCCAACAAACTCTTCTATCATCTTCCAATGTTGAATTCTAGCCATTTCCCAAGCACTAATATCTACTTACTATTTCATCAACAGCAAAATCTTTGTTAAAACCTATAGATGTTCATGACTTCAAACCTTTCTTCCAAATGCCATTCATGCACTGCTATGACTTTTTCCAAGCTGTAGCAATGTTTTATATAGCATTTAGAATGTTAAAAACCTTTCCAAAATTCTTGGAGCATTGAGCCAGATTCAGTCACTTCACGGCCTGTGAAAACATTTGGTATAAATAGTATGCTTTGAACACAGCTATTGTGCCTTGGTCCACTGGCTGAGTTCAGCTGTGTTCTGCAAATACACACCCTCTGCATCAGGATGCATATCACCAAAGTACTTTGGATGCCCTTGAGCACTATGTAAAATTGGAAGAATCTTGAATATAGGATGTTGTTTTTTCCTATAACATTCACTTGCCTATTAATATAACAGTTCAAAAAACAGTCTTCAAACAATGCTGTCGTCATCCAGATTTTCTTGTTGTGGTGATAATAAATGGGAAGTGGTAAACTAGAAAAAGTACTAATTTGAATCCTGTAAAAATCTCACCCCAAAGCAGCATTATATGATCTTTTACTCTTGATCAACGTACGTACATTCTAGCATAAACAATCAGAGCAAGCTTGTTTCATTGACATTAATGATTTGTACTTCTTTTTTGTTGTGGTACTGGAAATTGAACTTAGAGGCTGAGCTACATCACCAGCACTTTTTATTTTTTGAGACAGGCTCTAATTTGCCCAGGCTGGCCTCAAACTTGCTATCTCTCCTGCTTCACTCATAGTAGCTGGTATTACAAGCATGCACTATTGTACTCTGCTCTGGCAGATACATCTTATCCACAATTATCCTATGTAGCACTTCCTTAAAAGCTTTGGTGCCTTCAGCACTGGCAGTTGCTATCTGAAGATCTTCACATTATGAGAATTATGACACCTTTTGAAGAGCTGGAATCATTCATAACTTGCTACAAACATTTTCATGTATGTAGGATCATTGGCACAGACTTTCAGTGTATCAAAATAACTTTTTGCCTTAGCTTCAATCATCAGTAGGGTAAGTCGTATGCACTTTTGTATCTGGTCTTACATCCACATCATAAGTAATATTTTCATTTCTTGAATACACCCAGCTCTTTCCTTTATGATGGAATTTAACCCATGCTGATGATTTTACTGCATCACTCATTTGCTTCTTATCCTTTAAGACTGTTAGTTGCAAAAGTCAATTCATGTGTGATGGCCATGATGCTGGGCAGCTTCTTGATTTTCATCTCAAGTGTTATTGCCTTCCTTTTCTTACCATAAGGAGACACAGAAGAGCATTTTGCAGACATGATGGTAGGCAAAAACACAAAATTAAAAAAATTCTGGCAACACAGTATATTATAGAGTATGTTATTTACCATCACAACTGCATGACCTATTGGGCTGTGGCTTGCTGCTGCTGCCCAACATCATGAAATATGCCCCATATTTTGCTTGCTCAGGAAAAGATTAAAATTTAATTTCTACTAAATGTGTATCATTTAAATGTCATTGTAGCCATAAGATCATGAACTTTCATAAGGTTGGGGACTGCCTGTATTAATGTTTAATTTCTTTTGACAATATTTTATAGTTTGCATTCTACCAGTCTTTCACTTAGTTGGTTAAATCCCAAGTGGTTTTTTTGGATGGACTGAATAAAATTTTTTTTTAAATATTTGTTTTTATGCCATTGTAAACAGATTTTTTTCAATGCTGCAAATCATATACAAAGTTTTGTATGCTGGGCAAGTGCTCTATCATTCAGTTATATCCCCAGCCCACAGTAATTGTTTTGGAATTTTCTTTTCATAATGTTGTTAGTGTAGAGAAATGCAAGGTTTTTTTTTTTTTTTTGTATTGACTTTGTAACCTTCCCCTTTGCTGGATTCACTTAGTTCTAACAGCTTTGTGGAATCATGTCATTTGCAAAGAGATATATATATAAATGGATCATAGACATTAAAAAATATTTATATTTAAAAAATGGAGTTTTCATTTTTTATTTGTTCTAATTAGTTATACGTAACAGCAGAATGCACTTTGATTTATTGTACACAAATGGAGCACAACTTTTCACTCCTCTGGTTGTACATGATGTAGAGTCACACCATTCATGCAATCATATATATACCTAGAGATCTTTCCTGCCCCCATGTCTCCTCCCCTCCCCTCCCCCCAATTCAAAGTTCCTCCATTCTTCCCTTCCCTTGCTCTCTCCCCATTACGGATCAGCATCCACAATTCAGAGAAAACATTTGTTTTTTTGTGTGTGTGTGATTGGCTTATTTTACTTAGCATGATATTCTACAACTTCATCCATTTACCTACAAATGCCATAATACAATGCCATTTTCTTCTCTTTTAATGCTGAGTAATATTCCCTTGTGTATATATACCCCAGTTTCTTTATCCATTCATCTATTGAACGGCATTTAGTTTGGTTCCACAGTTCAGTTATTGTTAACTGAGCTGCTATAAACATTGATGTGGCTGCATCACTGTAGTATGCTGTTTTTAAGTCCTCTGGGTATAGACAGAGAAGTGGGATAGATGGGTGAAATGGGGGTTCCATTGCAAATTTTTTAAGGAATCTCCTTACAGCTTTTCAGAGTGGTTGCACCAATTTGCAGACCCACCAATAATGTATGAGTGTACCTTTTCCCCCACATCCTCGCCAATACTTATTGTGGCTTGTATTCTTGATAATTGGCATTCTGACTGGAGTGAGATGAAAGATTAGTTTTGATTTGCATTTCTCTAATTACTAGAGATGTTGAACATTTCTTTCATATATTTGTTGATCAGTTGTATATCTTCTTCTGAGAAGTGTCTGCTCAGTTCCTTAGCCCATTTATTGATTGGGTTTTTTGTTTTTATCATGTTAAATTTTTTGAGTTCTTTGTATATCCTGGAGATGAGTGCTCTATCTGATATGTATGTGGTATAAGATTTTCTCTCATCTCTAGGCTCTCTCTTTACCTCATTATTTCTTTTACTGAAAAGAAGCTTTTTAGTTTGAATCCATCCCGTTTATTGATTCTTGATTTTATTTCTTGCACTTGTTAAGGAAGAAGTCCTAATCCTACATGATGAAGATCTGGGCCTACTTTTTACTGCTATTAGGCACAGGGTCTCTGGTCCAATTCCTAGGTCCTTGATCCATTTTGAGTTTTGTGCATGGTGAGACATAAGGGTTTAATTTCATTTTGCTGCATATTGATTTCCAGTTTTCTCAGCACCATTTTCTCCAATGTACATTTTTGGTGTCTTTGTCTAGTAAGAAATAACTGGCTTAGTCTCTGTGTCCTCTATTCTGTACCTTTGGTGCCAATACCATACTGTTTGTTACGATAGCTCAGTATAATTTACAGTCTGGTATTGTGATGTCTCCTGCTTTTCTTGCTAAGGATTGCTTTGGCTATTCTGGCTCTTATTTTTCCAAGTGAATTTCATGATTGCCTTTTCTATTTCTGCACAGAATGTCATTGGGATTTTATTTGGAATTGCATTAAATCTGTATAGTGCTTTTGGTAGTATGGCCATTTTGACAATATTAATTCTTCCTATCCAAGAACATGGAAGATCCTTCCATCTTCTAAGGTCTTCTTCAATTTCTTTCTTTAGTGGGTAGAGGTCTTTCACCTCTTTACTTAAATTGATTCCCAAGTATTTTTATTATTTTGAGGCTATTGTGAAGGGGATAGTTTTTATAATTTCTCTTTCAGAGGATTCATCATTGCTGTATAGAAGTGCATTTTATTTATGTATATTGAATTTTTTTTTTTGGTACTGGCAATTGAACTCAGGAACACTCACCCACTGAGCCACATCCTCAGCCCTGTTTTTTTGTTTTTTTTTTTTTTTTTAAATTTAGAGATAGGTTCTCACTGAGTTGCTTAGCACCTCGCTATTACTGAGGCTGGCTTTGAACTCATGATCCTCCTGTCTCAGCCTCTCGAGCCACTGGGATTACAGGTATGTGCCACGGAGATTGGGTGTATTGATTTTATATCCTGTTATTTTGCTGAATTTATTAATTCTAGTTTTCTGGTGGAATTTTTTTTGGATGGTCTAAATACAGAATCCTGTCATAGGCAAATAGTGATAAGTTTGAGTTCTTTTTCCTAGTTGTATCACTTTAATTTCTTTCACCTATCTAATTGCTCTGGCTAGAGTTTCAAGGTCTATGTTGAAAAGAAGTGATGATGGGGGCTGGGGATGTGGCTCAAGCGGTAGCGCGCTTGCCTGGCATGCGTGCGGCCTGGGTTCGATCCTCAGCACCACATACCAACAAAGATGTTGTGTCCGCCGAGAACTAAAAAATAAATATTAAAAAAAAATTCTCTCTCTCTCTCTCTCTCACTCTCTCTCCTCTCTCACTCTCTCTTTAAAAAAAAAAAGAAAAAAAAAAAAAGAAAAGAAGTGATGAAAGAGGGCATCACTTTCATATTCCAGTTTTGAGGGACTGCTTTCAATTTTTCTCCATTTAAAATGATGTTGGCCTTGGGCTTAGCATAGATAGCTTTTATAATGTTGAGGTATGTTCCTAATATCCCTAGTTTTCTAGTGTTTTGAACATGAAAGGGTGATGTATTTTTCAAATGCTTCATATTTTTGTTATTAGCTTAAATGAGTTAAATACTTAACAATTTTCATTATTCTCTTGGAGTTCTTCGTATATTCTGAATAGAAGTCCTCTGACAGATAAAAGTGTGGAGAATATTTCTGTCTGTGGTAATTTTTGAAGTGCAGAAACTTTGATTTTGATGAAGTCCTGTCAATGTTTTCTTTAATGGTTAAGTGTCTTTTGTTCAAGAAATATTTTCCTACTCCAAGGTTATGATACTCTTTGTTTTTTTTCTAGAAGTTTTATAGATCTGGGATTTATGTTAGGTCTTGGAGCCATCTTGAATTCTTTTCTGTGTATGGAGGAAAAGCGATTGAAGCTCTTTTCTTCTTTTTAAAGTAGATATCTGGTTGTTTTAGAAATATTTGTTAATTTTTTCTTATTGAATTGCTTTACTGCCTTAATAAAAAAGTGATTGTCTAGGTATGGATCTGTTTCTAGGCTGTATTTTGTTCCATTTACTTATTAGTCTTACCTTATACAAATAACATTTTTGATTACTGAAACTTCATATAAGTCTTGAAAAAAGGTAGTATATGTTTTCCAACTTTGTTCTTCTTCTTAGAAATTATTTGGGCTATTTCAGATCCTTAAGGTTTTTTCACACATTTTAGCATTGTGTAGGTCTTCAAAAAATTCTGCTAGCTTCTTGTTTCTTTTTTAATAGTAACTAGGTTGAATCTATAAATTTATTTAGGAAGAATAGACAGCCTAATGATACTGAGTTTTTCCATCCTTAAGTATAACATATTTGTCCATTTATCTCTTAGCTGTTTTATGGTTTTTAATGCAGAGGTTTTGCACATTTTAAAATTTTGTTCCTAGGTTTCTGATGATTTTGGATGTCATAAAGAGTTGTTTACAATTTCACTTTCCTATTTTTTGTTGCTAGTATATAGAATTGATTTTGCTAATATCGAGCCTGTGTCCTATAACTTGCTAAGTCAACTTACTTGTTTTAGTAGCTTTTTTATATATTCCATTGACTTAGATATACACAATCATTCTGTATATAGTTTTACTTCCAAATTTTTTGAGATAGTTTCCATAAAATTTACTTTTTAAAAAATATTTATTTTTTGGTTAGACACAATACTTTTATTTTGTTTATTTATTTTTATGTGGTGTTGACGATTGAACCCAGGGCCTCACGCATGCTAGGCGAGTGCTCCACTGCTGAGCCACAATCCCAGCCCAAAATTTACTCTTAAAAGTATATAATTCAGTGATTTTTAGTATATTCACAATATTGTGCAATCATCACTATATAATTTCAGAATATTTCTATCACTCTAAATATAAACCCACTTATTAGCAGTCACTCCTATTTCCCCAGTCCCCAGCCCCTGAAAATCACCAGTCAACTTTCTTTGCCTTTGGATTTACCTATATTGGGTATTTCAAACAAATGCAATCATGACTTTTTTTTTTTTTAATTTTTTTTTTTTCTTTTAGTTATCGGCGGACACAACATCTTTGTTGGTATGTGGTGCTGAGAATTGAACCCGGGCCGCACGCATGCCAGGCGAGCACACTACCGCTTGAGCCACATCCCCAGCCCCAATCATATGACTTTTACTTAGCATATAATGTTGTAGCATAGAACAGTACTTCATTCCTTTTAATGGCTGAATACTATTCATGATATGGATATGCCACATTTTATTTATTCATTGGTTAGTTGATAGGCCTTTGTGCTGTTTCTACTGATTATCACAAATAATGCTATGAACATATAAATTTTTGAGTGAACATGTTTTTAAGTTCACAAGGGTATATATCAAGGAGTGAATTTTTGGGTCATATGGCAATGCTGTTTAATCTCTTAAAGAACTGCAAAACTATTCTCATAGATGTTGATTCATTCTACATTCCTACCACCAGGATATGAGGATTCCAATTTCTTCACATCCTTACTAATACTTGTTATTGTCTCTTTGATTATAGACAACATAGTAAAGTGATACCAATCCCCGCTCCCCCCAAGTACCTTCTGCATGCTAGGCAAGCACTCTATCACAAAGTTACATTCGCAAAATAATTTTGAGATGGGGGTCTAGTTAGGCTGCCAAGGCTGTCCTTGAACTTGTGATCCTCCTGTCATAGCCTACTGATTTGCTGGGATCATAGGCATACATCAATGTGCCTGACCTTGTGATTCAAAACCTAAGGACTTAGTGATGTTGAGTATATCTTCATGTGTCATTTATATATCTACTTTGTGGTGATATGTATGGGATCAATGGTGTGCACCTAGTGTTCTTCGAAGTACAGAATTTTTTTGGACCTGGAGTTGAATCCAGGGGCGCTTAATCACTGAGCCACATCCCCCTTTTTTGAGACAGGGTCTCGCTAAGTTTCTTAGAGCCTCACCAAGTTCCTGAGGCTGTCTGAACTTGTGATCCTCCTGCCTCGGTCTCCCTCCTGAGTCACTGGACTTATAGGCATGTGCCACTGTGTCCAGCTGAAACACAAAATCTTTTAATTTTGATGAAGTGCAACTTATTTTTTCTCTTTGGTGGTTTTTGCTTTTAGGATCACATCTAAGAAACTCTTTGAGTAATTCAAGTCATGAAAATTTATGGTTATTTTTTTTTCTTCCTATGAGTTTTATAGTTTTGGCTTTTGTTTGAATCTTTCTTAAAAATATTTGTAAATGGTGTGAAGCAGGGTTCCAACTTTTCTCTTTTCCTTTTGGATATCCAGTTTCCCCAGCACCATTTGTTGAAGACTATACTTTCCCCTGTTGAACTGGCTCAGAACTTTTGTTCAAAGTCACTGACCATACACAGAAAATTTAATTCCTGTATTCTCAATTATATTTCATTGACTTATGCTTCTGTCTTTATGCCAGTATAGAACCATCAGTCATGATAGCTTTGTAGCAAATTTTGAAATCAGAAAGTGTTAAATCTTTCCAAACTTTTTCTTATTTTACTGCATAGATGAGGGCCCTCCAATATCCTTAGAAGTGGTGACAGCAGTTTTTTTTTTTTTTTTTTAAAGACATGCTCTTGCTATGTTGCCCAGGCTTGTCTCCAACCCATGGGCTCAAGTGATCCTCCTACCTCAGCCTTCTGTTGAGACTAAGGGTATACACCCCATACCTGGCTCAGAAGTATTTAATGCTGTTCCTGATCTCAGGAGAAAGGATTTGCTATTTCACCATTAAGTTTTTCAAAGATTTTCATTATCTGATAGAGAAAGTTTCCTTCTTGCAAAGATTTTTTAGTGTTAATGGATTTTGAATTTTGTCAAATGCTTTTTCTGCATTTGAGACCATCATTTTGTTTACTCTCTGATTAATGTGGTAAATCAAGTTGATTTTTTCAATGTTAAAGTTCACTCTCCTTGGTCAGAGTTCCTTTGATGTTGTGAGGTTCAGTTTGTGAATATTTTAAGAATTTAAAAATCTATGTTCATGCGGGTCATTGGTCTGTAATTCTCTTGTAAAATGTTGTCAAATCTTGGTATTAGGATTATACTGGTCTCATGTGAGTTAAGGTGTTTCTTACTGTTCTGCTTTCTGAAACAGTATAGGATTGGTACTCTGTATTACTTAAATGTCTGGGGGGAAAATGGCTGAGGCTGATTGTGTTGGTGCATGCCTATAATTTCAGTGAATAGGAAAGCTGAGATAAGAGGGTGGGAAGTTTAAGGTCAGCCTCAGCAATTTAGGGATGACCTAAGCAACTTAGTGAGGCCCTGTCTCAAAAAATAAAAAGGGCTAGGAATGTAGCTCATTGGGTAAGTGTCCCTAGGTCAATCCCTACTACCAAAAAAAAAAAAAAAAAAAAAAAAAAAAAAAGTGAAGACTCAGATTCCCACATTACCTACCTGCAGTAAGTTGACTCTCCTTTCTCTGGCACATCTTTTTGTAAAAATGATAAATTATTATTTAATAAACTCTTCAAACAAGGTAGAAAAGTCCAAAGATAAAAACTTGCACATTTGACTGACATCCTTTCAGACTGCTGCCTCAGGTACCACTAGGGATTTAACAACCAATGTGTGCCCTACCACTAGCTACGTCCCCAGCTTTTTTATTGTGAGATAGATTTGCCCAGGTTGGCCTTAGACAACTTGTGATCCTCCTAATTGTCCAAGTTGCTGGGATTATAGTATGCATGCATCATAATTTTCTTAATTAGTGTCCTAATGATGTTATTTATATTGCCCTTAGAGACATTTATCATTAAAAAAAGGTAGCAAAAATATCTCTGTGAATCTCTTCTTTTTCTTGGTGTAACTGCCTTATGAAATAAGAATTCTGGGGCAAAGGCTAATGCATGTCAGTTTCGGTAAATAAGGTTGTAGCAATTTCATCTGTACATCAATAATGTAGGATGGGAACTGTATTCCTACATATCAATACTGATAGGCCAAAAAAAAAAAAAATCTGTTTAGGGGCTGGGGATGTAGCTCATTGGCAGACCACTTGCATAGCCTGCATAAGGCCCTGATGGAGAAAAAAAAAATGTTTGGAAGTTGGACATCCTTGATGACTGGATTTTTTTTTTTTTTGGCTTAAGAATGTCCTATTGCTATCTCTTGCCAATTTTTAAATTAGGGTTTTAAGTCTTTTTTTTTTTTTTCCCCCCTGGTACTCAGGATTAAACTCAGGGGTGTTCTATAACAGAGCTACACTGCCAGCAGGACACCCTTACCACCTTTTAAAATTTTGAGACAGAGTCCCCTAAGTTGCAAAGCTGGCCTCTGTGTTCCTCTAGCTTCAGCCTCCTGATTCACTGAGATTGGGAGTGTGAAACACTGTACCTGGCTTTAAGTTTTAATTGATTTTCTACGAGCTCTTTCTATGTTTTTCTTTTTGGAAATGACAATTTATTTTCCCTTGGTTCACTGTTTTCAAATTTATAGATTACAACCTTCATGTATTTAAATTTATTTTTCATATTTTATAATTCTTGGTTTTTATTTCATACTTGGAGAAGGCCTAACCTCAAGATTACAAAAACATTCACCTTGATTTGCTTGTTTTTAGATTATTCTTTAAATCTTTGATTCATTAAGTATTTATTCTGGTGTAAGAAATTAGATACATGTAAAGGTTCTCTTCAATGCCTACTGTTTCTTGATTTCTTTTCTCACTGGCCCATGATTTGTAATGTATAGTTTACTGGTTACTATTAAGAGTTATGGAGTTGTCTGATTCCAACATTTATAAGTAATGGTTCTGATAATTGTATTTACCTTAAGAGTTGGGACTAAGAAATAACATCATCTGAAAAAGCACTGCAGCTCTTGATACATAAATGCTCAGCACAATACATATACACCAATTTACTTCTGAATCCTCCTGTTCATGGATGTATCTTCCGTATCTCATTTATATAATCCATCCATTAACACTGTCATTTCTCATGGTCACTTTTTTCTCGTTTCAACAAAAATGTCACATTTCAGTTGCCTTTCTAATCACAACTAGAACCTGAATATATTAATCTTGCAGGTAACAATTAGCTGTGCTTCACAACGTAGTGAGAACCAAAATCCAAACTCTAAAGCACTGAACAAGTGGGAAATAAAGGGTGCCTATTTCTTTCCCTATCTGTTTTGAAAGGATGGAAGAAGCCAGTCTTATTTCAGCTCTTGGGTTACAAACGGTATTCTCAAACGCTGGTACCCTCTCAACTTCCAAGCCTAGTTTACAGCCTGAAGGTAAGTAGATCACTCTGGGGCAACTACTCTGAGATTCCGGGCAGGAGGTGAGGGGTTTGGGAGGATTCCCTCTTGGGTCTTTGGTCCTGACCTGAGAGTTCTCTCGAGGCCCGCTGGGCCCACTCCCAGCTCGAGGGTGATGCCCCACCGCAGACGTCGTGGGGAGACGACTTCTTGAGCTCGCAAACGTGCACGCAGGCAGGACAGCAGGCGGGCTTGGCGGGCAGAGTGGCGGCAGGACTCCCATCCCTGCCCTCAGGAAGCCCAGAAAGAGCGGGCAGAGTAACGAAAGGCGCGCGCGGAGGAACCACCCCAAAGACGCCGCAACGGGCCGACGCCAGGGGGCCCGGCTTCCCGCTCCAACGACGCGCGTCACTCTGGCTCCTAGAAACAAGCGCCCCGGGGCTTGGCCTGCCCTTCCCTTGGGCTCCGGAGAATTTCTGTGGCCACCCTAGCCCTACTATGACCGCCGTTCCCGCCGCAGACACCTCGGATCCCGGGGCGGTTGGTCTGCCTCCTCCCTCTAACCGCTCTGGCCGTGGCCGGCGCGCGGCGTCGGTGACGTCGACGTAGGGGCGGGACTTCCGGCTTAGCCCGCCGCGGGGTCTCGGGACCGGGTCGGCGCCTTGGCGCTGGAGGGGCGTCGGGCGTCGGGCCGAGGCGGCGAGTTGGCCGCACCTCGGCGCCGGGTCTGGCCCCGCACTTTGAGGGACCCTGTCCACCGAGGAGGAGCGGGGACTCTTCGCGGCCGCTCTCTCCGGTCTCGTGGCTCTACCGGGAGACCTCTTATTTCCCCAGGGTCCCAAGCTTGACACTCCTTCTCGGTCCTCCTGCACCTTTTTTGCTGCCTGCGGCGTGAGCGGGCGCTGAGACTCGCCAGACGTGGCTGGCGGGGCGGACACCCCTGCCGTAGGACTCTGTCCCTCAGCCTCAATGCCTCCGCGAACAAAGTTGAGTGGGTGTGGGTGGTTGGAGCTGTGGAGGTGTCCTCCGGGGGCGAGTGCGGCCAGAACACCCGTCACGGTTAAGTTTCCTGCGCGCACGTTGCAAGGACCGTGTGAGAGTATGGTAAGTAAAGTCTCTTTCTAGGGACCGTGTCTCATTCATATTTTGGAATACTCTCCCCGCCCCCCGCCAGATTGCCCTTCATCTCCCTCCCTTTGTGTTACTTGGTTATAAAGTAATTGGACCGCGTGTTAGAAAAGCGAGACGTGTTCTGTAGCCAATTAAGTGCACACACAATTATGGAGCTCTTTGATGCACTCCGTCATGGTCTGGCATCTTCAGTTTAATTTGTGATGAAAAAGCTATGGTACCATTTTTCTTGTCTTTGAAGACAGGGATGTCTGCGAGTGCTATTGAGGTAATGTCCAACATGTTAGTGTATTTTCGGCTCCAATGGATACTTTGATAAATCTTTATTTAGTGTCCAAGTTTTGACAGAATAAATGGACACTTTGCTCCTAAAAATATCCATTGATAAATACTTTAAAAGCTTTTGGTCATATTACTTGTAACGATTAAGCTATTTCAAATAATTTCAAAGAAGTCTAGGATAAGGAGAAACTTATTTGAATTTTTCGTATATGATACATTCATAATTTGTTCAGACTGTGAGTGAGTACACAGTACTTTAGGTCTAAAACTGAGTAGGCTGTTCAGACTGTGAGTGAGTACACAGTACTTTAGGTCTAAAACTGAGTAGGCTATTAAAGCATTGCTTCTGTTACCAAGCAACAAAATTGTAAACAAATCTAATATTCAACTAGAACATATTAAATGTATCTTTCCTGCAATTATGTGGGTTCATAATTATTTAAATTCATGGGTTTAGCCTACGTGGTTATGGTTAACAACTGACTTTTTGTATTCAGGTTTGATTTCAAACATTTTGTTTAGAATCATTAAAATGTTTTAAATTTCAGTGTTGCACAGGAGTCTTCTGAAAGTTGAAAGTGATTTTTATTTGCTCTTTGTTTATCATAGATTATTATGATGGGTATTCCTGTTATTTTGAGTATTTTCTAGTTGAGGTGTGCTGACTATATTTAGGACTATTTTCAAATAACAGCCTGGAAGCAATTTAGAGTAACCTACAGCATTTGGGTGATTTAAATATTGATTATTTACAAGTACTTTTTAAGTCTTGATCTAGCATGTAACCTCACTCTTCACTCATTGAACCCCTAATTATATAATTTATATGACAAACTAAGTTCTCAGCAGGTTTTTTTGTTTTTTGTTTTTTTTTTTTTGGTACCAGGGATTGAACCCAGGGGTACTTAACCATTGAGCCACATTCTCAGCCCTTTTTTATATTTTATTTAGAGACAGGGTCTTGGTAAATTGCTTAGAACCTCATTGATTTCCTGTGGCAGCTCTGAATTCAGATCTTCCTGCCTCAGCCTCCTGACCTGCTGGGAGGATGCCTGCCTAACCAAGTTTTCAGAACTTTTTAAATGATCCTTTCAATGCAGTAGCCTTTCAAGTAAGTATGTGAGGAGATTTGAGATTGGGACAAATGACCTCTTTGAAACTGAATTGTTACTAATGGGGAGTAGGAACTTCCAAGTGTACTTAATATCCTTGGTATGGCTAAAATCTATAGACTTCAATTTTGGTGTCCTCCCTACCTCCCATATGCTGATGTTGAAATAATATTCAGAAGTTAGGCAAGACAAAGAAGAAAAAAATCAAGAATAATTCATGTTGTGTGTGTAATCAAGTTATTAGTAATTAGAAATCAGAATTATGGAACTATGTCATTAGAAAGGTCTAATTCAAGAAGCTTAGAAGAATTAATTCTTCTTTTTTATACTGGACATTGAACCCGGGGCGCTTAACTGCTGAGCCATGTCCCCAGCCCTTTAAATTTTTTGTTTTGAGATGGGATCTTACTAAATTGTTTAGGGCCTTGCTAAGTTTTTGAGGCTGGTCTTGAACTTGTGATCTTCCTGAGCCACTGGGATTATAGATGTATGCCACCGTGCCAGGCCAGAAGAATGATTGTTAACAGATTAGTGAATTGTCAAAAATTTGCCCCTCAGACACTGTCTCTTTTCATAAAGTAAATTAATTTGGTTTTAATGTTGTTATATGTAATGTATTAGGCTTAGTAAGAAATTTTCTTACCTTGTTTAACCTGTGTGTACTTCTAGAGAATGTGTATATATGTATCCATGTAAAAAGGTTTTACTAATTGAAATTCATAGTTGAATTCTTAATTTTCTCACCTGTCATTCCAAGCTTATATTCTTGATTTCTTTCTTTCTTAAAATCTTAATTTCTATACGGTTCAATTCCATCATGACCTCCAAAATCTTTTTTACCACTGAGCAACATTCCTAGACTGTTTTTATATTTTAAGACAGGACCTTGCTAAGTTATTAAGGATGTCCTCAAACTTGTAATCCTTCTGCCTCAGCATCCTGAGTTTCTGAGTATGCTACCTGCCTGGTTGTAATACACATTTGTGAGTCATGCTTATTTGATACTTTGTTATATTACTTTGTCTTGCCTTCCTAACTAGATTCTGAGCTATTTAAGGGCAAAACACCAAATCTCAGTAAGCTATATCCTTAGTTTCTTCCAAATAGAGACTGCTGAATAAATGTTTCCCAAAGATGATGAATATGTATTTGTATGCTTACCCCATTCTATAGCATAGGGGAAGTGAGAACATTGTTTAGAGAGGGTAGTAACTGACTTATGAAAAACAACAGTAAGCTATAAGAAAGGGGATTAAAAAGTGGGGGTTTATTGAAATCAAAGGGAAAGGCTCTGTTCCTAGAAAGTGTGCATATTTGAGAATTTCCCATGATAGTACCAGCAGGAGGGATTCCCTCAGGCATGCTGGCACTTCTCCCATGTGGGTTATCGAATTTGATCAATTTCCTTATTCTTCTTTAATTTGTTTTTTCCTTCAGCTTTCCTCTCGTACCCGCCTTCCATCCTCTTTCCCCATTTCCCTATTTTATTCCTTTCCATCCTACTTTTTTTTTTTTTTTTTGAAGGGGGGATACTTGAGATTGAACCCAGGGGTGCTTAACAAATGAGCCACATCCCCAGACCCCTTCCCCGCTTTTAAAAATTTTTTTTTTTTTTTAAGAGACAAGGTCTCACTAAGTTGCTGAGGCTGAATTTGAACTCAGAATCTTCCTGCCTCATCCTCCTGAGCTGCTGTCCATCCTACTTTTTGACCTGGTCAAGACTAAACATTTGTTAGTATTTTCATCTGGCCCTCATAAATTAGCAGTTCTCTGAAATATATCTATATCTATCTCCATCTATCCATCCTCCATCAGTACTGCCCTCTGGTTCATGGAAAAAAATAACTGTCAAGTCCAGTAATATTTCTTGTAAGTTTGAGCTGTAATTCAGTATGAAAGAAATTAAAGTCCAGAATGTCCAGTTATTTGATTTCTGTATATTGTGACTTCAAAGTGCTTTTGGATTAAATTCAAGGTTAGGAGGACCTAAACCTGCTTTTTTCATTTTGGAAAGAACTTGTCATCCTCAAAGTAGGTCTTTGAAATTTCCAGGTAATTTGTATAATCTTGCCATAAATCTGTATCTGATGCTTATAACAAAGAGTTACTTCGGTTGCAGATATAAAAAATTGAAATTGAGTCTTAATATTTTAAAATCTTGGTTTGATTCAGTTTTTTTTTTTTTTTTTGAGTTTGCCAGTCTAGTTTCTGAATTGTTGCCCAGTAACACAATTGCAGTATACATAGCAACCATTGGAAACAGTGGCTCTGGGACTATGGGGCTTTTCCTTATGTTGTTGCAGTGCTTATCTCTAATTTATTATTTAATCTTGTTACCTGAATCACATTTTGGTTTAAGCAGGTATTTTAGAGATTTTTAAAAAGCATAAAATATATGTTCTTAACTTTTATGGAATGTTGACAAATGATAACTTTTTTAAAAAATTATTTTTTAGTTGTAGTTGGACACAATATCTTTATTTTTAATGTGGTGCTGAGGACTGAATCCCGGGCCTCGAACGTGCTCTACCACTGAGCCACTACCCCAGCCCCGACAAATGATAAATTTTTGCATTGTTTTTCACAAAGAAATGTGTGATAAATATGTATTGAATTGAATTATAGTGTATGTGAAGGACATGTGAAAAGACTGTATCAACTAAAAATTATTCTATTCTGGGCAGAAAAACTATTAAGTAAAAGTTAACATCACACTTCTCTACAACTGATATAGCCAGCTGGAATGGATGAAATTGAAATGAACTTTTTTGTGTTACTTCTGGAACTTCTGGAAGAGCTATATCAGTAAGCATAATTGAATAGGCACTGGGATTTTGTGGGAAGAGAGTTGTGATTCAGGAGATGAAGCCTTGACTGGATGAGTCACTTAACCTTTCTTGGCCTATTTTTCCTATAAAGACTTATTTAAGAAATTGTATGCTTCCAATTATTTTAGTGCTTATTATATATTTTGCACTGTGCTGGGCACTGGGGGGATTGAGAGTAAGACTTAATGCTGTTTCAAATGCCTTCTCCACTCGGAGAAATGGATAAAGTAACTTGTAATAGAATGTGGTAAATGTTCTGAGGATAACTGAGAATATATTCTGGGTTAAGTAGGAAGGATACTTGACCTAGAATTGCAGCTGAGGAATGTTAATTAGAATTAGTACATATAATTTGAGCATATTTAGAAAAGTATTCAACCTGACCTGACGAGAATTAGGGAAAACTAGGGAGAGAAAATGTGTTGGAATTGGAGAGACAGAATCAGGAGTTATCAGCAACAGTCATAATTGAGATCCTAGATGTAGATGACATTCCTAGGGATAGTGTGTAAAATCAGAAAAGAGTGAGTATCAAGTTGTAATGGGTAGATGGAGAAAGAGTAAGGAGGAAAACCAAGGTCAGGTCTTGGAAGCCAAGAGAAGTATGCATATTACATTTAGTTTATTGATTGAAATTGTTCAAGAAACTTTGTGTAGCACTATCAGTGTAAACATATCCATAGAAAAGTCTTCTACAGAGATCTGAACTTGAAAATGAAGATAGATTAAGTCTTTGATTAGCGGTATAAAGGGAAAGAGTATGTACTTTGGAACCTGAATTTTGAAGTCAAAGACTAGAATTTTGGCTATGTACTTTACTAGCTATTTGACTTTTCAGATAGGATAATTAGTTTTTTGGTCATCATTGTCTTCATGTGTAAAATGATAGAAAACCTTTCTGCAGAGTCATATAGATTCAAAAAAGGTAAGTAGTCATGATTGACTTAGTTATAGTGGGCTGTTTACTGATTTTTCACCCAGTTCACAGTTATAGTTTTCCTGAACTACACACCCTTCTCTTCTTCCCCTTCTCTACCCCTGATCATATTACTTTATCCTTTAAGATCTATTGCCTTTTGTTTGATACCTTCTTACATGAATGGTATCACAAGTTTCCTATAATGGAATGAATGTTGTTCTTGTATCCCTCAGAATTCTCAACTTTTTTTTTTTTTTGGCAGTGCTAGGGATTGAATCTGGGGCCTTATTCATGACAGGGGAATGCTCTGCCACTGAGTTACACTCCTAGTCACCCTTCCTCCACTTTTTAAAAAGATTTGAGACAGCTTGAGACAGATTCTTGCTCAGGCTGGCCTCAGTCTTGTGATTCTGCTGGCCTCCTGAACAGTTGGTATTATAGGTGTGTCACTTTGTGTTGTTTAAAAAAAAAAAAAACAGAAACAAAACAACAACAAAAATACCCTTGTAAACTAAGGTTGATAATGATGTTTCCTCTTTTGTTCTTGAGTTTGATATTTCTATCTTTTATTTTCCTGGTCACCCTCACTAAGGGTTTGTCAATTTTGATGACCTTTCAAAGAACCAACTTTTTCTTTTTTCCCCCTGTTTTTGTGTTTTCTAATTCATTGATTTTTTACTTTATTAATGATATTTTTCTTTCTGCTTGCTTTGGGTTACTGTGCTCTTTTTTCTCTAGTTTCTATATGGAAGCTTATATTATTGACACGAAACCTTTCATATTATACAGTTGTTTAAAACTATCAATTTTCTTCTGAAACTTGGTTTAGTTGCATTTTGCATATTTTGATTTGTTATGTTTTGTACTCATTTGATTCACACTATTTTATTTTTTGCCTAAATATTTATTTTTCTGTTCCTTTTTAAATTTCAAGTAGGTATATACGATAGCAGAATGTATTTTGATTCATTGTACATAATTGCAGCACAATTTATATTTCTTTTTTTAAACTATATTTTAAAAACTTTCTTGTGATTTTTTCTTTGATCCAATAATTATTTAGAAGCTCATTGTTGAATTTACTAGTAATTGAGGTGTTACTAGATTTCTTTCTGTTGAAGACCACTATTTTATGATTTCAAACTCTTGTATTTACTAAACTTATTTTGAGGTCTGGAATATAGTTTGTCCTGGAGACTGTTTTATGTGTGTTTGAAAAGGTGTGTATTTTGTAGTTTCTGAGTGGCATGTTCTGTCATTTATATCATGTTGATTGATGAGGTCAATGGAGTCCTATATTGCAGATTTTCTGTCTTCTCCCGTCATTTATTGTAGACTTCAACTATTTTTTGTTGAATTGTCTGTATCTCTTGTTTAATGAATTTTGGGGTTCAGTTAGATTCATAAAAACACATACAATTATATCTTTCTGATGTAGTGATCTATTTTTCATTATGAAATGTCCTTCTTTGTGTTAAGTAATATTTCTGGTCTTCCATTCTGTTTTCTCATTTTGGTATATGCACTGTAGCTTCCTGTTACTGTTTGGTGTGTGTGTGTGTGTGTGTGTGTGTGTGTGTGTGTATGTGTGTGTGTTTCCCTTATTGTGTTTCTTTTAACCTATTTACATCTTTGAATTATAGATGTCTCTCGTAGACAGCACATAGTTGGGTTTTGTTTTTCTGATCCATTGTAACATTCTCTGTCTTTTGAATGTGGTGGTTAGTTCATTCACATTTGATGTCATTGTTGATATTGTGGACTTACATCTGTCATTTTCTATTTCTCATTTTTTCCCCTGTGCCTCTTTTTTTTTCTTTCTCCCAATACAAGGACAAGGAACTTTATATGTAATAGTTAATAAATCAGCAGGCAAGTTTCCTGGGGCAAGTGACTTTCTGAAAAAAAGGAGAAAAGAATTCCTCTATTTCACACAAAACAAAGATAAATTTCAGGAGAATTAAGAACCATACATGATAATTTGCCACAGTCTGGCTTGGCACAATTCACGAGCCACTTGTCAAGCAGAAACGAACTTTGTTTTTAGAACACACACAAATGCCGCACCACTCAAGCTCTTCAGGAATTTCCTCAGAGCCCAACTGCCACCACCAGCTTCTGGCGAGCCTCTCAACCCCCACTCCTCCCGCTCTTGAGGCCAATTGGCTGGGTTGCATGGGCGGAGCCCAAAGAGTCCCCCAATGAGCAGCTCTGTGGTCTGAAAGGGCGGGGAAACAGCCCAATGAGCATCATCGCAGAGGAGCCAATCAGCTGGAAGTTTGGGGCCGCTTGGCTGTGGCTCTCAACATCTCCCCCTCTCTGTTTAATTAAACAACTAGCATGTGGCTTAGGGACTGTGCATGCCTTAGGTTGTTCAGTACTACATATGGTCCTTACCCATCATCGGATGGGCTGACCTCAAGGGATCAGCCTCCTGTCTTAACTTGGTACCATTGCAATTGGATCTTACCCATCATTGACTACCACCCAGCATACAACCACACCTGTGGATAGGCCTTTGTACTAGTGTGGGGGGGTGAGGTTCTTTGCCTCACCTCTGTTGGCCCCCAAATTTTAGCTGAGCGACCATCACAAGCAGAAGGGAAGAGGATACACCAAGCCATTTGACAGTTTCTTTTGGAAAAATTGTACCTCCGATGACACCATCAGCAAAAATACCCCAGCACTACCACAAGTTGCTGCACCAACAGATAGTTCACAATACATACAAGTGATACATAGTCAAGGCAAGTTCTGCAAGCAGTTCAGTGATAGCTATTGCAGAAGCTGTAGTTTGGTTTTATCTTTGTCTTCACTGGCACTGGGATGAAGATAGGAATTCTGGCAACAATGGCTAAAGAAAAAATTATGTAACATTCCAGCAGGCACTAAAAGAAAACAATTTTCTGAACAATTTACATTATCTTGAACAGAATTATTAAATATAATGAAAAGGAAAGGTGAAAGTAAACAAACAGATCTGTTAACCTCCTTTTTTGTTCACATATTAAAACAATCCTCAACAGCTGTTTACCCAATTTAAATTAAACCATTTAAATCACGTGAATAAGAAAAAAAAATTTGGATCCATTTTTTTCATGAGCACTTGTCATATATGATATATGGACATATGCACATACAAACATACAACACAAAACACAAGTGTGCACACATAATATAATACATACAACACATAACATAATAGTAAAGGCCTTGTAACTTTTTACAGGTGAAATTTCCATTGTAATGTTTAAAAACTCCATAGTCAAAAAATAGAACTGATCAGCAAAACATTAGCCTAGGTCTGTATGAGCTCAAAATAGAACAAAATAGAACTTCATGATGTGGGAAAGGACAATAATAAATAATAAATAATAAATAATAAGTAAATAAAGCATCCTGGTTTCATTAGCCTCCAGGTGTGGGAGAACCACTGTCGAAGATGTAAGGATAGCCAAACTGGAGTTCTGGATATCAGCTGTTATGGATTTGAGCCAAATAATCTTCTTTTTGGTCTGTAAAAATCGCTTTAGTTAGTCTCTCTGGAATCCAAATCGGCTGCTGTTCTCCCTGTGGAAACACACAAACAGACCTCTGACTCCAGACAATCACTGGGTCAGGACCTTTCCATTGTTCTGTTAGAATATCCTTCCAAAGTACCTTGGGCTTATGTACATTTTTTTGACACATATGCCTTTCCGTAGCACTAAGCCCTGATGAATCCAAATTTAAAAAGTTTAGAGTAAAAAGGGTTATTTTAAGTTTATCTTTGGGGGATATATACCCCTTCCCAATTCCCTCTTTTTGCTTTAATAAGTACATTTTAATATTTTAATGAGCTCTTTCAACTATGCCTTGTCCGTGTGGATTGTATGGGATTCCTGTTATATGAGTAATGCCAAATGATGAGCAAAATTGTTTAAAAGAGGTAGAAATATAGCCAGGACCATTATCTGTTTTTAACTGTTTTGGAATGCCTACAGTGGCAAAATTTTGTAAGCAATGAGCTATAATATCTTTTATTTTTTGTCCAGTATGAAGGGAGCCCATCAAAAATCTGGAAGAAGTATCAACTGTAACATGCAGATATTTTAATTTTCCAAATTCTGACAAGTGAAGTTTGCTGGGGCTGCTGTGAGCCAATCAGCTGGAAGTTTGCTGGGGCCGCTTCAGCTGTGGCTCTCAACAATAATTAAAACCTTAAAATGTTTAAAAAAGATATAACAGAACATGTTCATGTCACAAAGAAACCACTGACCATTGAATTGAAGTATAAAAATTTAAAGTCTGCATCTAGCAAAGATTTGTTTTTTTTCATTTATTCTAATTTGTTATATATGACAGCAGAATGCATTTCAATTCATGTTACACAAATAGAGCACAATTTTTTGTCTCTGGTTATACACAAAGTAGAGTCACACCATTTGTGTGTTTTTTTTTTAATATTTTTAGTTGTGAATGGACCTTTATTTTATTTATGTATATGTGGTGCTGAAAATCGAACCCAGTACCTCACACATGCTATGCAAGCACTCTACCAATGAGCCACAATCCCAGCCCACTGTTCGTGTTTTTCATATGTGTACTTAGGGTAATAATGTCTGTCTCATTCTACTGTATTTCCTAATCCCATCCCCCTCCTTTCCCTCCCACCCCTTTACCCTGTCTAAAGTTCCTCTATTCCTCCCATGCTCCATCCCCCATCCCCTTTATGAATCAGCATCCTTATATTAGAGAAGACATTCAGCATTTTGTGTTTTTTTTTTGGGGGGGGGGAATGTGAATGGCATAGTTTTCCTAAATTTCTTTTTCAACAGATTTGTCATTGGAGTATAGGGTATTGATTTTGTATCCTGCTACTTTGATGAATTTACTTATAAATACTAAATTTTATGGTTGGGCTTTTTGGGTCATTTAATCATAGGATCATGTCTTCATCAAACAGATAATTTGAAATCTTCTTTACCTATTTCTATCCCTTTAATTTCTTTCTTTCTCTTGCCTAATTGCTCTGGCTAGAGTTTCAAGGACTTTTGTTGAATACTAGTGGTGGAAGTGGGCATATTTGTCTTGTTCCTGTTCTTAAAGGAAATGCTTTAATTTTTTTTCTCCATTCAGAATGATGTTGGCCTTGGTTTTTGCATATATAGCCTTTAAAATGTTATTCCTTGTATTTCTAGTGTTTTAAACACGAATGGATGCTTTACTTTGTCCAATGCTTTTTCTGCACCTATTGAGGTGATCATGTGATTCTTGTCTAAGAAAAGTATATTTATGTGGTGAATTGCATTTATTTCCGTATGTTGAACCAGCTTTTCATTCCTGGGGTAAAACCTACTTGATATGTTGCACTATCTTTTTAATGTGCTTTTGTATGCGTTTGCCAATATCTCATTAAAAATTTTTGTGTCTATATTCATCAAGGATATAGGTCTAAAGTTTCCTTTCCTTGATGTGTCTTTGTCTGGTTTTGATATCAAGTTGATACTGGTTTTGTAGAATTGAGTTTGACAAATTTCCCCCCTTTTCTATTTCAAGGAATAATTTGAGGAGGATTGGTATTAGTTCTCCTTAATGGTCTGGTAGAACTAGATCGAGAATTTGTCTCGTCCTGGGCTTTTCTTTGTTGGAAGGCTTTTTATGGCTGTTTTAATTTCATTACTTAAAATTTAAACTTTCTGTGTTCTCGTGGCTCAATTTGGGTAGGTTATGTGTGTCTAGGAATTTGTTCATATCAGGATTTTCTAGCTTATTGGAGTACACATTTTCAAAACAGTTTCTGATGATCATCTAAGATTTCAGGATCTGTGGCAGTATTTCCTATTTCATTTCAGATTTTGATAATTTGAGTTTTTTCCCTCTTTTGGTTAGCTTGGCTAAAGGTTTATCAATTTCGTTTATTCCTTCAAAAAACCAACCTTGATCTTTTTATTTTTTTTTAACCTCAATTTCATTGATTTGTCTCTGATTTTAATTATTTCCTGACTTCTGCTAATTTTGGTGTTAGGTTCTTTTTTTTTTTCCCCTAGTGCCTTAAGATATGATGTTAGATTGTTTATTTGGTATCTTTCTATTTTTTTAATGTATGGGCTCAATGCTATGAACTTTCTTCTTAGAACTGCCTTCATACTGTCCCAAAAATTTTGATATTTTGTATAATTTTCCTCATTTACTTCTAAGTATTTTTTTATTTCTCCCCTGATTTCTTCTGTTACACATTCATTATTCAAAAGCGTATTATTTAATCTCCAGGTGTTAACATGGTTTCTATTTTTTTATCTTAACTTTGATTGCTAATTTTATTCTGTTATGACCTGATAGAATGCAAGATATTATCTCTTTCTTGGTATTTGCTTTGTGACCTAAAATATGATCATATTTTAGAAAATGTTCTGTGTTGCTGAGAAGAAATTGAATTCAGTCATTGCTGGATGAAATATTCTATAGATGTCTGTTAGGTCCATATTATTAATTGTATTTTAGTTCTGTGCAATCTTAGTTTTTGTTTGGATGATCTATCCAGTGCTGAGAGAAGTTTTCGAAAGTCATCCAGTATTATTGTGGTCTATTTGGTTCTTAATATCAAGCAGGGTTGTTTTTTTTTGATGTGAGTAGATGCTCCATTGTTTGGGGCATAAATATTTATGATCATTATGTCTTGTTGATGGATGATTCCCTTAAGCAATATGAAATGACCTTCTTTGTCTTTACTGATTAATTTTGACTTGAAGTCCACCTTATAATAGTAACCCCTGCTTGTTTATGAAATCCATGTGAATTATGTATATTTTTTCCCATCTTTTTACCTTTAGTCTGTGGATGTCTTTGCCTGTGAAGTGTGTCTCTTGTAGACAGCATATTGTTGGGTCTTGTTTTTTAATTCAATTTGCCAACCTATGTCTTTTGAATAGAGTTTAGACTGTTTATATTCAGTGTTGTTATTGATAGATGATTTTTGTTTCCTGACATTTTGATTTATTTCTAGTGTTTAAATTGGACTTGATTCTCCAATTTTGATTCTGTGCTCCAAGTATTCTAGTATAATTTTTTTCCTATGCAGGTTTTCATTTTTCGTAAAATATTTTATGAGTACGTTTCGTAGTGCAGGCTTTCTAGTAATGAATTCTTTTAGCTTTTGTTTATCATGGAAGGTTTTTATTTCATCTTCAATTCTGAAGCTTAATTTTGCTAGGTATAGTTTTCTTAGTTGGCATCCATTTTCTTTCAGAACTTGGCATATATTATTTCAAGCCCTCCTAGCTTTTAGGGTCTGGGTTGAGAAATCAGTTGAAATTGGATTGGGTTACCTTTAAATGTGACTAGTTGTTTTACTCTTGTAGCTCTTAAAATTCTATTGTTATTCAGCTTGTTAGGCATTTTCATCATAATGTGTTTTGGAGTAATCTATTGTGATTTTGTGTATTTGGAGTTCTGTATATCTCTTGCTTTGAATTTTCATTTCATTTAAGGTTTGGAAAATTTTCTGATATTTCATTGAATAGCTGTACATTCATATAGTTTTTTACTTCAGAACCTTCCTCTATCCCAATGTATCTTAAATTTGGCCTTTTAATGTTGTATCAGATTTCTTGAATATTCTGTTCATGGTCTCTTGATATCTTTTCTTTACAGTCCACTTTATTTTCAAGATTATATACTTTGTATTTAACACCTGAAAACCAGTTTTCAAAGTGGTCTAATCTATTGATGCTTTCCCTTGAACATTTAATTTGTTTATTGATTCCTTCATTTTGAGGATTTTGTTTGGTTCTTTTTCAGAATTTCTGTTTCTGTTGAAGTGATCTTTCATATCCTGTATTTTCTCTCTGATTTCACTCTTTACGTTTAAGTATGAACTTTCTTAAGTCCTTCACTAACATTTCCTCTTCTCTGGTATCAGGGAAGTCTGGGGATGTAGCTCAAAGGCAGAGAGTCTCTGGGTTTAATCCCCACTTACCTCGCTTGTATCGCCTCTGTGCATGTGTGTAGCTCTGTTGGATGTGTGGGTGGCTTGTGCTTGATCTATCTCTGGTGCCCATTCTTACAGTTTGTTCAGCCTGGGCTGATGAACAGTTTATCATACCCCGAAGCAGCCTTTACTTCAAACTTTGTAAAATTTCCAGCTCTTTTATCAATTTGTTGCTTGCTCCACAGAGACCTGTGATTTCAGGCTAAAGGAACCACTATCCCTTTCTTTTCACATGCATGAAGCTCTCCACTTTAGGTCATAATGCACTGAAATGGTTTTTTGGCTATTTTTGAGGAGAGGACTTGTTGACCTAACTCTGTCATGCTGGAAGTAGGAGTTCCCTTCTTTGGTTTATGTTAGAATTTGTTTTATATTACTCTTAATCTTTTGCATAGTGTTAGGTATTTGTCACTCCAAGGGTCCTTATTGAGTTAGATTTCCTGATTTTCCTCTAGCATCAAATTAGAAGGGCTTTGTATTTTCTAGAATTTTATATAAATGCAGTCATATAACTTTGTACTGCTTTTTGTCTGGAGTCTTTTACTCTGCATAGTTATTTGGACATTTATTCATGTGCATTCTTTTTATTGCTGAGTAATATGGCATTGTGTAGATGTACCACAATTTGTTTATCCATTCATCTCTTGATGGACTTGTATTTGTGTTGCAAAAAAAAAAAGCTGTTATGAACATTTGTTCATATGATAGATCTATGTAGATATATGCTTTCATTTCTCATGAGCAAGTACCTATAAATACAATAGCCTGATTTTATGGTAAATCGATGGGTAATTTTTAAGAAACTATAACAGTGATTTCCAAAATGATTGTACCATTTTATATTCCCATCAATAGTGTATAAATATTTCAGTTCTGCATTCTAGACAATACTTGGTATGATTATACCAAGTTTATCCATTCTAATAGGCATATAGTGATATCTTAAGGCATTTATATATTTGTTGAGGTTGTAGTGCTGGTGATCAAACCTTGGGCTTTGCCCTTGCTATAGTTCAGTCTCTACCACTCAGTGTGGTTTTAATTTGCATTTCTCTAATGGTATTTAACATCTTTTCAAGGGTTTATTTAATTGTCTTTGGTGAATATTTCAATTTTTTTGCCTGCTTTTTAAATATTGGATTTTTTAATATTTATTTTTTAGTTGTAGTTGGACACAATACCTTTATTTCACTTATTTGTTTTTATGTGGTGCTGAGGATCGAACCCAGGGTCTTGCATGTGCAAGGCAAGCGCTCTCCCACTGAGCTACAACCCCAGCCCTAAAAATTGGGGTTTTTAAACAATCTCTTCCTTACCTCCTTCTTTTCCTTCTTCACCTCACCCTCCCTCTCCTTCTCTTGCTGGGAGAAATTAATATAACAATATTGAGTTTTATGATCCACAAATATGGTTGTTCTTGCTTGATCAGTAGCCTCTTTTTCCCCAATGAAGAAAGACCTTACAGACAAGGAACTAACCCTAGCCCTAATCCTAATCTGGCATTTAGGACATACTGAATGGTATGGTTTAGATACATGACGTGTTCCCCAAATATCTCATACATGAGACAATGCAGGGAAGCTTAGAAGTGAAACGAGTAGATTATGAGACATGTAATCTAATCAGTGGATCAGTCAATTTGAATGGTTTAACTGGGTGGTAACTATACAGGTACTAGCAGTGTAGTAACTGTGGCTAGCGGAAGTATCACATTGCAAAACACACTGCAAGTATGTTTTTGGGTATTATATTTTCCTCTGATCTCTTGTACCCTTTTTTCTTATTGCCCTAAAACTGAGCAGCTTTCCTCCACCAAGCCTTTCTGCTAGGTTGTTCTGCTTAACCTTGGGTCCAAAGCAATGGAGTTGACTGTCCATAGCCTGAACCTCTGAAACAGTGAGCCCAAAATAAACTTTTCCTCCTCTAAGTTGTTTTGTCAAGTATTTTGGTCAGAGTGACAAAAATGGTGATTAACATGCAATAAACATTTATTAAATAATGAAGAATATCCCTAAGCATAATTGTGTATATCTCTGATTAATTTCTTAGGATTAATTCCTAAGAATATGGAATTGCTAGGTCAAAGGATATGTTCATTTTAGAAGTCTGGTTATCAGGCTGACCCCCAGAATTTATTTTTAGAGGTAGTAGTTTCTTGATGGCTAGCTATCATAAAGCATATATGGTTAGTTGTGAAGCAGTGTTCTAGGTGACATTATTCCCCAAACTGTCTATGGAATTGCAGTATAAACCAATAACAAACCTATAGAAAAGTTTTATATCACAGTAATTTCATGGATCACTTTTTTTTCCCCTCACAAACAGGGTATTGGGAGATAGATGACCAAAAAAAGTAGATTGTTGTTTTTCCTTTGAAGGAGTCATAGTTTCATTGGAAAGATAGGTTATATAGTTAAAAAGCTGCTAGAGGACAAAATTGAAGATGTGAGAGAAATAGAATGTCTGAGAAAAGCAGGAGGAGGGCAGAAAACTATGTAGCACAAAGGAAAACCTATTCTTTATATTCACTTTCAGAATGTCTGAAATTCTGAAAATAGTTTCATGATTCTTCAGCTTATAGGGTTTTTGGTTTGACTTAGATCATCATCTTTGGGTTAATTGAAAAGATGTAAGAAAATAATTCAGTTTGGCATAACTGTGTGGACAAAGTTGTAAAGGCAAGAATCAACTTGTAGGGCTGGGGATGTGGCTCAAGCGGTAGCGCGCTCGCCTGGCATGCGTGCGGCCCGGGTTCAATCCTCAGCACCACATACAAACAAAGATGTTGTGTCCTCTGAAAACTAAAAAATAAACATTAAAAAATTATCTCCCTCCCCCCCTTCAAAAAAAAAAAGAATCAACTTGTATTAGAGAATTGCAAAGTAAACTGAATTGACTTTAACAAAGAGGTCCACATGGGACAATAAAATGACTTGTTTTCATTTGTATAGAGGACTGTTTAATGCAGAATGTGAATTTTGTGGAGAAATTTAGATTTGATCAGGAAGCAATAGAAAAGGTTATATTAGTAGTTAAAATGGTGAAAACAATAAGAGAAAGATTGCCTTGTGAATATTTTTAGGCCATGGAGGAAAGGGCAAAGACTAAAAAATCTGTAACACTATTGTAGGAAGCTTCTATTAAAGCCTCTATTAAAATTAAATGTAAAATATTTGAGTTTTGACACTAGAGCTTGATGGCTTTACACATGGAAAAGAATGGTTTAAATCAACAGATAAAGAATCAGCAGAATTAATAATCTGTTACAAATAGGAGTTGGGAATGAGTTATGTACTAAGAAACAAGAGAAAAATAGTGGTAATTAACTTTTTTAAAAAGTATTTTTCTAGTTGTAGGTAGACACACAATATCTTTATTTATTTTTATGTGGTGCTGAGGATCGAACCCAATGCCTCATACATGCAAGGCAAGTGCTCTACCACTGAGCCCCAGCCCCAGCCCCGGCAATTAACTTTTTTTAATGAAGCAGGTAGAAAATCTTTTGTTTCAGGCTAGGGGTGTATCTCAGTGGTAGAGTGCTTGCCTAGCACATGTGAGGCACTGGGTTTGATCCTCAGCACCACATTGAAGTAAATAAATAAAATAAACATTGGGGCTGGGGCTAGGGCTCAGTGGTAGAGCGCTTGCCTCACATGTGAGGCACTGGGTTCCATCCTCGGCACCACATAAAAATAAATTAATAAATGTGTGTGTGTGTGTATGTGTGTGTGTGTATAAATTCTTATTAAGTAAACATTGGGTCCATCTACAACAAAAAATGAAAAATTTAAAAGAATTTTTTTTGTTTTAATGAGCTTAATGTGTTCATGTAAGGGAGAAAAAGTATTCTTTTCCTCATCCATTTTTTTTTGGTGGGGGGGTTTACCAGGGATTGAACTCAGGGGCATTCGACCACTGAGCCATATGCACAGCCTTATTTTGTATTTTATTTAGAGACAGGTCTCATTGAGTTGCTTAGCTCCTCACTTTTGCTGAGACTGGCTTTGAGCTTGACATCTTTCTGCTTTAGCCTTCCCAGCCACCACACCTGACTCCCCATCATTTATTGGTTCATAGTTGAACCCATGAAAGATAGAGTATCAAGAGAAAAGCATACAAATTTATTTTAATGAAAGTTTTACATGACTTGGAAACCTTTAGAAATGAGGATCCAAGAAACAGGGAAGCCCATTTATTCTTATACAGTCATGCAGAGGTACCACTGGAGGAAAAAGGGTATGAACTGAAACTGGTGCCACTTCGAAAGGCCTGTTTGCTCAGATTTTTCTTGGTGTCTCTGTCATACTTTTCTCCAGATATAGAAAGGACCCCTCTGGAATGAGGGCCATTAAAGGAAGGTCAGATAAATCTTTTTAGGGGAGACTGCTTCTGGGGATAATGGTGGTAAAGGACAGAAGAGCTTGCTTATATATAGGGTAGGGTGTCATTAAACCCCATTATTGAGCTTTTGTTGAAGGACTTGTGAGTAGAACTTGAGTTATGAGCTAGGAGAGAGGTTTGTAATTAGGGTGTAAATTTGTGTGCCATTCAGATAGAAGTAGTAAATAAAGCTTTGAGAGGGGCAATTTGATTTTTCTACAAGAGATGCAGCAGTGGACCAGAGACTTCTTAGGATAAGTACGAGAAAGGGAACAAGTAAGGGAGAGTGAAAAGGAACAGAAGGGAGAGTGAAAAGGAACAGAGAGATGGGAATTGATTGTGATATTGTTGATGCTAATACAAAAATTGAATTATTAATTTTTCTTTTTTTTCTAGTATTTATATAGTTTAGTAAACATAGTAAATCCTTGATGAAATTATTCATCTGGCAAGAAAGAAGTAATGACATTGTTACTTTATTTTCATAGTTTATAAACCATGAGTCAGTATTCTCATGTGATAGAATTTCTGATGTTAATAAATTTTGCACTGGATTATAAAAATTATTTTGCATCATTTAAAAAAAGCTTACTTATATTAATTTTGGTTCAAGTCGAGGGAATGTAGTATATTTTATATTCACTGTTCATAAGCTACTTTTGATTACCTAAGATTGTGACTTTTTTTTTTTTTTTTTTTGGCACTAGGGATTGAACTCCAGGGCACTTAACCATTGTGCTATATCCCCAGCCCTTTTAATTTAAAAAAATTTTGAGACAGAGTCTTGCCGAGTTGCTTATTAGGGCCTAGTAAGTTGCTAAGGCTGGCTTAGCCTTCTGAGTCGCGGGGATTACAGGTGTGCTCCATAGCTCCTAGCAGTTGTAACGTTTTTTGAGTTTTGATTTTTTGAGGTTAAATTCTCCAAATGGATTGTTGTACCTTGTTGTACCACCTCCTTACTGTGTTCTGGTCTTTTCTATTTTCTAAACTAGTTTTCTTGTATCTCTGTTGTAAGCATGTTTTCCAAGATAATTTATATAATTTGAAAACTCTTACCACAAGGTGTCATTGTAACCTATAAAAAGAATTTCCATGTAAACATGTGCAACTCAATTGTACAATTTTTACATTTCCTTGTGTTTTAAAATGTTTTTTTTTCTGTTTCATATTTGTTTTTTATTTTTTAGTTATCTCTTAAGATATAGCGTGTGCTTTGTTAAAGGAAAAAAATAAAAGTAGCTCATGTTCTTGAATTCTCATATTTTTGCACAAACATATGCTTTCCACCCACAAATTTCTTGAGAGTGTGTTGCTATAGAGATGATTTGTTTGAAGGAAAGAATGAGGAGGAGTAGCAGCAGGTGGACATTTAAGGAACAAACTCCTAATTTTATGTCTTTGTTCCTGACAGAACCAGCTTTAGTTTATCCCTTTGCTTATGAAGTCTCTATGGAAGAAAAGTGGATATTCTAAGTCTTTTACTGTGATGGCATTTACACTTTATTAAGATGTATTTGCAAAGTTGCTGTGTTTTGATTTTTTATTCTTTTTTTAATTTTTATTTTTTGTAGTTGTAGATGGACTGAATGACTTTATTTTATTTATTTTTATGTGGTGCTAAGGATCAAACCTAGTGTCTCACACATGCTAGGCAAGTGCTCTACCAATGAGCTACAACCCCAGCCCTGATTTTTCATTCTTATGGAAGATCAGTGCTTGAAGTAATTGTAATCTTTGAAACATTTCTTCCACTTTAACTGGATTCCATTTTTGTGTTTTGTGGTTTTTTGGTCTTGATTTCCTGGTTGGCCTTTTAACTAGTAACATTAAGATAGTTTTTGGTGGGAAGAAGGGTATCAATATTTATTAACTCTTGCCTCCAAATACAAGACTATTCCTTCTAGACTGCCTGTTGTGTTACTGGCTTAATTCAGGCCCTTATCATTACTTTTCTGGATGTTTGATCTCCTTTTCTCCTCTTGGATAACGTAGTTTTTTTTCTGAGTACAAATGTAATCCCACCCTGTATTGTCCTCCTTTCATCCAAGTCTTAAAATCTTTCATTGGCTTCCTAATACCAAAGAACTAACTCTAGTCTTCTGTACATGGCCTTCAAGGCCCTTTGGCTCTCCAGGCTCCCCCTTAGTGGTGGTCTTCCTTTCCATCTCAATGCTTTTGTACTTGATGATTCTTCCTTGCATCTCCTTCTTGGCTTTAGCTTTATCTTTGTGACATTTTCCCTGAAAACAACTTCTATACAATCAGAACTTTCTTTTCTCTTCCCCTATACTACTTGTAAATATATTATAGCATCTTTACTTTAAAACTTTCTGAATTTATTTTTTTGAAAATGTAACGTGAAATGTTAAAAAATTTTTAACAATCCAAAAGTGATTTAATTGTATATTTTCTCTTATCTTTGTTCAGTCAGCAGTTGGTGTTTAACATTTGTATTCATAATGAAATACCTGAGATAATTATAATGAGAAAAAGTTTACTGTGTCACAGTTTTGGAGGTTCTAGTCCAAGATATAGGCAGACCTATATCTATCACTGCTGGGTATGCCAGATGATGATAATGGGAAGCTTGTGCTCACCTCATGGCTGGGAAGCAAAAGAGAGAGGAGGAACTGGACCTCACAATCCCTATAGTTGGCATGCCCCCAATTACTTAAGGACTCCCACAAGGCCCCTCTTCCTGTAGGTTCACGGAACCTCCCAGTAGTGCTATACCTTGGAGACTAAGCCTTTAACACGTGGATCTGTGGGGGACATTCAGCATCTAAACTGTAGCAACATATATTTTCTACTGACCACTGTGAACTCTGTGTGGACAAAAATTTTCTTTTATGTATATCTGTATCCCTATACCCAGCAGTGTGTCTGATATAATAGGCACAGTCTGTGCTGTGAATATGTGCAGACTTTTCATTGCTGAGGAGAAGTCTGCTTGACTTGATGGTATGTGTATTTCTTTATATCCCTCAAAATCATCTTATTGTAATTAGACCACTCAGTAGTATGGTTGAGTGTCAATAAGTACGTATTGTTTAATTTTTGCTTTTTAAAAATGTCAAATGATTTTAAAATTAACCTGTCTGGAGGATGAGTTTTTAATATCTCATTTCTGACTGTGAGAAATTTTACAATTTCTTTCTGACAGTTTCTAAAAAATGAAAAGGAGAATGCTTGTGTAAACTGTAGAAAAATAATTTTTTCTTATAAAGTTTTGAGACCAAGGTATATATCTTATGGAAATGAAATTAAATCAGAATTTATTTAAAAATCATTTTCAGGATGTGTTGTTGGGTCCATAGACAGTCTTTTGTGTATTAGGAGCCATATGGTAGGTAGCCTTTTCTATTTCAGGAGAAAGATGTGACTGTGAGCAAAACAGACTGCAGCTCACACGAAGGTACTAAGTGCTCATAAGTCTCCATGTTATATGAAATAGAGTCTGTACTAAGAAATGTTAAAATGAATTTGAAGTATGGTGTGGGCAAAAATCATCTTTGCTTTCATTGTTCATAATTTATTACAGCTGAGCATTTGAGATTGACTGGTTACTGTATCCTACTTTATAGAATTCTTTTATGGAAATTAAGCTGGGCAGAGGCAAACTGTAAGATTATAAGAATAGAATAACATTTTAATTCAGAATGCTTTGTGGTTGATTGCTAACCACTCTAACACATATCTTCTTCCTTTCTTCTTTCCTTGCCTTCTCTTGTTTTTTTTTTTTTTTTTCTTTTTTCTTTTCCCCTGAATCACAATTATGGGCCCTGGCACCTTACCAGGGCTTTGAAGGGTCTGCTCCCAGCTGCACTTCAGGTTTTGGCAGGGTGTCAAGATGTGACTGTTTCTTGTACGTAAGACATCCAGGGATGGCCATCCAAAAGCCTGTTGGATGTCTATTGTGGGATTCTCTGGATTTTGAAGAAATTAATTTCTAATATCTTGTTTGTAAGTAAAATAAATGCCTGAGGTAGGCTATCTCTAGATGTCTAATATTGTTTTTAAAGAACAACATTCACTGTAGGGGCATGTAGTATTTAAAACATTGTTTTGAAATGTTCAAAGGCATAGCATGTGCTTTTTAATGAAACGTGTTTTGGAAGCTTTCCATGAGCATCAACAGCTGTGCCTTTTGAATATTTTGAATTACCATACTTTTGGGCAAACATTGTACCAATCATATCTTAAGAAATTCTGCCTGAGAAGAAGAAAAAGTCATATATAGGTCTGTAGAGTTGTGACCGGTCAAAAGAAGTGGTAGGAGGGACATGTGGGTATGATTATGTGATTATAATAGTTACAAAGAAAGGAAGAGGAAGTGCTAATCTTTTTTTTGTGTGTGTGTGTGTGTGTGTGTGTGTGTGTGTGTGTGTGTGTGTACCGGGGATTGAACTCAGGGGCACTTGACCACTGAGCCACATCCCCATTTAGAGATAGGGTCTCACTAAGTTGCTTTGCACCTCGCCATTGCTGATGCTGGCTTTGTACTCAAGATCTTCCTGTCTCAGCCTCCTGAACCGCTGTGATTACAGGCATGCACCACCACAGCCTGCTGTGCTAATCTTTTTAAAGCTGCCTTTCAGATACTAGCCCAATAAGTGCTCAGTGATTGAGGCTGACCAAGATGTTTAATTTCTTTTTACTGTTTATGGTTTGAATTATGAATTGAACTTTTAAAAATTAGCATTATGCCTATTTGTGTGATAAACTCTGCACAGTAGGAATTGTTTCTTTTGTGTATTGAGTGTCTAAGACATGTCTTAGATGCTTTGTAACTGATAACTATATATTGACTAGTTGAAATTAGAGAAGACTGACTACGAGGCACTTTAAATTTTGAATTTGGGCAAAATTTTTTATGAATAAATAGAAGAGAAAGCTAGTAATCTAAGGTTTGTATAAAAAATACTGTGCTTAAAAAAACCAAAATTTTAATCTCTCTGTTTTAGACATTGGACATTTGAAATCAAGTTGTTGGCAGGGACATATTTATTCCAACTGCTCTAGGGAAGAATCCTTTTATTGCTTTTTCCAGCTTCTTGTGACTCCAGGCATTTCTTGTTTGATGACTGCCTTCTCCTTTTCAATCTCAAAATGGCCCCTCCTTCTCTCTCCCTTGGTTACTTCTGTTTACATTTATGGCCCACCCCTGTTATCTAGGGAAAGCTCAGCCTCTTATGTTTGGGAAGTAACGTGTTTTTTTTTTGGGGGGTGGGGTGGGGGCTAACATTTGGCTCCCTATAGTCTGGAAGCCTTGGCTTCTAAATAAAGATGAGCAAAATGAATTGATGTTAATATGGCCTTAGAATGGTGATCATTTTATTTGTTCTGTTGATATTTTTGAGCTCAATACATTCTTGTAGTTGTTTCAGGTGTTGGGATTATAAAGATGAGTAGATATATGTTGATATGGAGGGAGTTGTACTAAATGTATTACATATACTTATAAAATGTAAGAAGATGAAAATTGGACTCCAAGGCACATGCCTGTAATTCCAGTGCCTCAGGAAGCTGAGGCAGGAGGATCAAAAGTTCAAAGGCAGTCTCAACAATTTCAAGGCCTAAGCAACTTGGCAAAACCCTGTCTCAAAATAAATAATAATTTAAAAAAAAGAAGATGGCCAGGGATGTGGTTCAGTGATTAAGCACCTCTGGGTTCAATCCCTGGTACTAAAAAAAAAAAAAAAAAAAAAGAAAGAAAGAAAATTATATATGTTTGAGTGAATCTGTCCTTCATGGAGGAATGGAGGAAGCAAGGTATTATTGAATAGTGATTTTTTTTTTTTTTTTTTTTTTTTTGAGATAGAGCCTTGCAATATTGCCTAGGCTGGTCTCGAACTCCTGGACTCAAGTGATTCTCCTGCCTCAGCTACCTACCAGTGGTTAGTGCATTGAGAAATTTTAAACTCTTTCGTCCTAATATATAAATAGCTTTCTTCCATTTTACAATTCACAAACTAAATACTTTTTACTGTGATAGTTCTTAATGCAAAGATCCTTTCTAGAGTAAGAGCTGTGATTGACTATTCAATATGCAAAGACGTATTTAGGGAATATGCAGATTAAATTTATGAGGTCTGGGGTTATGGCTCAGCGGTAGAGTGCTTGTCTAGCATGCCTGTAGCACTGGGTTCAATCCTCAGCACCACATAAAAATAAATAAATAAATAAATAAATAAATAAATAAAATAAAGGTGTCCATCTACAACTAAAAACAAACAAAAACAAACCTACAATGAGATACAATTATATACCTCTTGAAATGGCTAAAAATCAGACTTGCAGCACCAATTGTTGGCAAAAATGTGAATCAAGGGCTGGGATTGTAGCTCAGTGGGGGAGTGCTTGCCTAGCATGTAATGAGGCACTGGGTTCAATCTTAGCACCACATAAAATAATTAAAAGTATTGTGGCCATCTACAACTAAAAATATTTTAAAAATGTGAATCAACTATAACTCATATTTTGTTGGTTATAATGGAAACTGGTACAGGCATTTTGGAAAAATAATTGTCAACTTTTTTAGTATAAATTTAAACATATACCATGACCTGAAATTCTACATTTACTTATTCACTACTCCTCCCAAACGGAAAACATTTCCACAGAATCTCTTGTACAAGAATGTTCAGGGGCTGCAGGATTGTGGCTCAGCGGTAGAGTGCTCATCTAGCATGTGTGAGGCCCTGAGTTCAATCCTTAGCACCACATAAAACTAAATAAAATAAAGATGATATTTTAAAAAAGAATGTTCATAATGTCTGTATTGATTATAACTAGAAATAACTAAATATCCACGAGCAGGAAAATAGATTAAAAAGAGTAGTATATTTCTGCAGTAATACACAAAACTAATAGAGAACAAAGGGGAACTTTCTAAGGTGATGAAATGTTTTTTATCTTGAAGAAATTGAGGCTTTCTTGGGTTCTTCGTTAGTGAACTCAAGGAATTGTATAGTTAAAATTTGTGCATTTCATTTTATGCAGATTTTACCTTAGAAGGGACTGGAAACAAATGAACTGAAGAGAACTGATAGGATAAATGACTTTTTTTCTTAATGTCACTATAAATCCATTTAATGTCTGAAACTGTGAAAACCATACAATCATGAGAAAAGCTAAGATAAACGAGATTTGTTGGAAGAATAATGAAAAAGACCAGAGACCTTGATGATGACCCCAATTTTTAAATCACTATGTCTCCTCAGTCCTGATTTTTCTTGGAATTATAATACACATACAGAAAAGTACACAAAAATGATACACTTGGGCTGGGATTGTTTCTCAGCGGTAGAACGCTCACCCTCGCACATGTGAGACCCTGGGATCGATCCTCAGCACCACACACAAAAAAATAAAAATAAACAAAATGATACACTTGAGTAATTTATAAAGCGAATTACAAAGCATACTTCCACTGCGGGGGGGGGGGGGGAGACAACAAAAGTCAAGAAGTAGAACATTGGCAGCCTTTCTCAGGCAATAATTTCTTGCCATTAATGAAAATAACTTATCAGGCAGAGGTACCTTGGTTCTTGTCGTCTTCATAGTAAGATTTCAATTGGGAGACACAGATCAAATAGAGTAAACAGGCACAAAAAGTTTATTTAACAGAAGTTTGTGAAAGAACACCCTAGAAAACATGGAGTGGGCTGTATCTTCTGTGTTGTGGGCTTTTATGTCCTATTTGTGAACTTCCCACACTGTGAATTTTTCATTTGGTGTGGTTACAGCCATTTCCTGCCTAATTTAGTGCACTTGTGCCAATTTTGCCATGTTGGAAAATTTACTAGCATGGATTATACTCAGTTTTTTCTTATTGACAGGGAACTGTCAAGAAGTTGATCCCTGGGCTGTATATCAGCCTGCCAGGTAGCACCTAAGTGTAAAGCCTGAATTTCCTACTCATAGCAGTTTTGCAGTGTAAACTGTACCCCTAATACTGGAATTTTACCCCTTTTTAATTTTATATGTTTGGAGTAATTTAGTATTCTTTTATGTTTGGGGTTCTTTCAGTTCAATATGTTTGATGGTCTATATAGAGAATATCTGCAGCTTATTTTCACTGTGCCATAGTCCAGTTCTATCATACCACTGTTTCTTCAAGTGTTGATGAACATGTTTCTAGGTTCCACTTGAAAGAAACAATACTGCAATGAACAGTACCATACAAATTTTTTGGTGTACTTGTAGTTTAGTTGGGTATATTCTAAGGAGAGGAATTGCTGAGTCATAATACATGCATTTCTTTAACTGGATAGATAATGCTAGTTTTTTCCAAAGTAGATATGCTAATTTACAATCTGTTGCTTCTTCTCCAAACTTTCTATTATCAGTCTTTGTTTTTCTCATCATAATTTTTATTTTCTAAAGAGTTCCTCCACATTAGTAAGTGAAAAGGCGGTAGAAAAAAATGGAGCAAAAGGCTCAAATAGACATTTTGCAAAGGAGGATATCTAAATGGACAGTGAACAAAGAGGAAAGTGTTCAAGCTCATTACTTATCAGGGAATTGCCTTTCAGTCTTTTGAGTATACTCTTTTCTTGCCCAGGGTATTGAAGATTTTGTCCCATATTCTAGTAACATTCTGTTGCTTTTCACATTTAGATTTATTTAGCTTTCCTCTTGGCTCCTGTTAACTAACAGTTTATTTTCTCTCTCAGTATATTTACCTAATCTGGATATTTCATAACTGGAATTATACTCTGATGACAGGAATTTTATTTAGCTCTAAAGGTTCGTGAGCATCAGTTCCTTTTTTTCTTTTTGCAGTGCTGGGGATTGAATCCAGAGAGCATCATCACACATGCTAGGTAAATGCTCTAACCCTGAACTACATTCTCCACTTATCCCTATCCTTTATAAAATTTTGAGATAGCCTTCTTGTAATCCTCTTGTTTCAGCCTCCTGAGCCACTAGGTTTACAGGTGTGCGCCACCATGTCTCTCTTTTTTCATTGAATTAAAAATGTTTATTCACAGTATGATTTGTGGTTTTCTGTTGAAACCTGCAAGTGTGGGCTATTGTGTTATAAAATGGTTGAACCTAATTAAGCTTTCTGTTTTAATGGGGGTTTTCACCCTGCTCTGGCAGGGGAAAAGGAGAAATGCTACCTCATTATTATCAGATGGGATAGAAGTCCAGGTTTCCCAACTGGCCTCTGTTGACACCTAAGTTGGGGGGTGTTTTCATCATTTTTCTGGGTAACTTGGAGCTCTGGTTGCCTATTGTGATCTCCCTCCACTCATGCCCTGATGAAGGTAGACTTATTGTCACTGAGATAATGGTGCCTGTCTTAACTTTCCACTTCTGTTGCCGAACTTGTGCAGGTTGAGAGATAGGTGCTCTTTCTTACTTCTAGTGGGGGCGAAAGTTCAGGTTTCTGGTGTGTCCTTTGCTGACATTGTAGGTACATGGCACTTCATAGTGCTCAGTGAACATGAAAGTTCTCACTGTCTACTTGGTCCTCTTCTACACTTCCCTCCAGATTATTGGGATACTTTGTTGTAGCCTGGCAGGGGTCAAGGCCTGGCCTCCTTACTTGGTCTTTGCTTCTGCAAATAGGGGTAGAGCTGTGTAGTTTTCTTTTCTTTTTCTGTAGTACTGGATAGAGTAGAATGTAGTTGTCTAAATTTTTTTCTATCTTGCTACAAGGCTTCCCCTTCCTTGTACCTCTAACCAGAGAGCAAAGTTTATTGTTTTTTTTCCTGAATACCAGCTTCTTTAGCTCCAAGTTGAGATATGTGGGAAACAAAGTCTATGGATCTGAGCACTATGTTTATTCTTACATTGTGAGGTCTTTAGCTGGACTGCCTGTCCATTTGATAATCTTCTTATGTAAATATATAACCCAGGACTTTGGGTTGTATTATTGGGTGAAATAGGGAAATACACAAATAACTACTCTATTTTCCTAGAAGCTGAAGTCTTTAAGTTTTAATATGTAATATCAATTTTCATTTAGTTGTGGATATTTTCTACTTTCTCTTGGGACCTTTTCTTCAATTCACATTTAGAAATGTATTGTTTACTTTGTAAAGATACATAGCTTTTTAGTTATCTTTATGTATTGAGTTTTGGTTTAGTTGCATTGTAGTTAGTGAACACATTCTGTACAATTCTTTTTTTTTAAACATTTATTTTTTATTTATTCATTTTTATGTGGTGCTGAGAATTGAACCCCGGGCCTCGCATGTGCTAGGCAAGTGCTCTACCACTGAACCACAACCCCAGCCCCCACATTCTGTGTAATTCTGATCTTTTAACAGTTATTGAAGATTTTAAGATCCAGCTTGTGTTCCTTATTTATAGTATTGTATTTATGCTTCTGAGGAATGAATATTGTATAGTTATTTGGTACAGTTTCTTATATGTCATTTAGTCAGGATGGTTAATTGCATTGTTTAAATTGTATGTGTACTTACTGTTTTATCTTATTTGCTTTTTATATTAACTACCAAGAGTAGTGGCTAGATTCTCACCCTGTACTTGTGAATTTATTGTAGTTCAAACAATGTATATAGTTAGTGGCTGTACTAAGTGTATGTAAATTTAAAATTGTCAATTCTTTCTGGTGCATTAAACCAAAAACAACTTTTGTCACCTTTAGTAGTGTTTTTTTTTGCCTTAAAATCTTTTATCTGATGCTAATATAGCTCTACCATCTGTCTTTTGATTAGTGTTTATGGTATCTTTTTCCTTGAACCCTTCCTTACCCCTTATGTCTTAAGTATAAAAAACTCTTATAAAAGAGTATATATTGGGGCTGGGGTTATGGCTCAGCGGTAGCACACTTGCCTGGCATGTGTGAGGCACTGGGTTCGATTCTTAGTACCACATATAAATAAGGTAAAATTCTATCAACAACTAAAAAAAAATTTAAAAAAGAGTATATATTATCAAGCTTTGTTTTTTCCTTTAAATTTATCTTTTATTTGAGGCATTTATTCTGTGTATATTAATGCAATTACTGATGTTTGTTTAAATCTACTGTATTACTGTGTCTTATTTTCCTGTTGTTTTAAGTTCCTTCTTGTTATGGTTTAGATATAAGTTGTATCCCAAAAGCTCAATTCAAGAAAGTTCAGAGGTGAAATGATTGGGTTATGAGAGCCTTAACCTAATCAGTGCATTAATACACTGTTAGGGATTAACTGGGCAGTAACTGTAGGCATGTAGGATGTGGCCGGAGGAGATAGGTCACTGGGTTGTGGCTTTTGGGTATATATTTTATTTTGTCCCTGGTGAGCAGAATGCTTTCTCTGCTTCCTGATTGTCAGGTCCTGAGCTGTTTTCCTTTGCCACATCTTTCTGCTATGATGTTTTGCATCACCTCTGTCTGACCCAGAGCAATGGAGCCAGTTGTCTGTGGACTGAGACCTCTGAAACTGTGAGCCCCAGATACACTTTACCTCCTATAAAATTGTTATTGTCAGGTGTTTTGGTCACAGCAGTGAAAAAGCTGACTAAAATTATATTTATTCCTTCTTGTTTTAGATCATTGGTTCTCAACAGATGGTGGGGATGATAGGTCACTTATGGTAACATGTGGAGACATTTTGACTTTCACAACAACTAGGGAGAGTGGTGCTACAGGCATCTTGTTGTTGAATATCTTAGGATGCACAAGACAGCCCTACAGCAAAGAATTATATTCTTTAAAATGCCAATTGTGCTGAGATTGAGAAACCTGCCTTAGAGTGCTTGATTAATTCTGTTTTTCCCTAACCTTTAGCATGTTTAATGGTTATCCTAGAGAAGGATTTGGCAGATGTTTATTATTAAGAATAAAAAGTAAATATTTTAGACACTAGATCATCTGTAGTTCCTGTCATGTACTCTTTTTTTTTCCCTTCTTTCTAACGCTCCCTTTTAATAGACTTATTATTTTTTAAAGCAGTTTTAGCTTCACAATAAAATTGAATGGAAAGTACAAATAATTCCTGTATAACCTGTCTCTACATATGCACAGCTTCCCCTGATATCAGTATTCTACACTAGAGTATTACATTGGTGTTATAGTTTGAATCTGGAATGTCCCCTAAAAACTTTTGTGTTGAAGGTTTGGTCTCCAGTTACTCTCTTTCCCTTTCCCCCTCCCTTATTTTTACCCCCACCCCACCCCCACTTTTCTGGCTGCCATGGGGTAAGCAGCTTTTTTCTGCCATGCCCTTCTGCCATGATGTCCTGCCTTACCACAAGCCCAGAAACAATGGACTTAAGTGACCATGGACTGAAACTGTGAGCCAAAAAAAACTCTCTTCCTTTTAGATTCATTTTTCTTGAGTTTATTGTCACAACAATGGAATGCTAACAAACACAATTGGTTATAATTGGTAGGATTAGATTGACATATTATTATTAACCAAAGTTCATAATTTACATTAGGGTTCACTTTTGGTGTCATGTGTGCTGTGGGTTTCAACAATCGTGATTAGGCATGTATCTGCCATTGTGTCATACAGTATAGTTTCACTACCCTAAAAATCCTTTATGCTCCACTAATTTATCCTTCCCTTCCTCCTTCCCTGTCTTATAACTTCCGATTTTTAAAAATTGTTTCTGTAGTTTTTTTTTTGTTTTGTTTTAGAATATCATATAGTTTGACTCTTACTATATGTAGCTTTTCAGACTGGCCTTCTTACTTAGTAATATGCATTTAAGGTTCCTCCATGTCTATTCATGAATCTATAGTTTATTCCTTTTTAGTGCTGAATATTTTATTGCATGGATGCACCATAGTTTATCAATTCACCTATAGAGGGACAAAAACTTCCCAGTTTTTACAGTTAGAATTAAAGTTTGTTATAAAATTGTATGCAGGTTTTCATGTGTATATATGTTTTCAGTTCATATCAGTTCATTCAGCCTAAATTCCCAGGAACATGATTGCTAGGTCTTGTAATATGAGAGTGTTTAATTTTGTAAGAAACTGCCAAACTGTCTTCCAAAGTGACTGTTACCATTTTACCTTTTCAATAGTAATGAACAAATTCCTCTTGCTCTGCATCTTTTTTTTTAAATAATGTTTTTTAGTTTTGGATGGACACAATACCTTTATTTTATTTGTTTTTATTTTTAGGTAGTGCCAGGGATCAAACCCAGTGACTCATGCATGCTAGGCAAGCACTCTACTAATGAGCCACAACCCTGGCCCCTTGCTCCACATCTTCATCAACATTTGGTGTTGTCAGTGTTTTCAATTTTTCCCATTCTAAGAGCTTTGTAGTGGTGTTAGTTTACAATTCTCTAATGACATATAATGTTGAGCGTCTTTTCAAACTATGATTATTTACCACCTGCATTTGTTCTTTGGTGAAGTTTTGGTTCAGGACTTGCCCATTTTAAAATTTTGAAAAAAATTCATTTATTATTTTTTATTTCTTACGTTTTTCTAGGGATTGAATCCAGGGGTACTCTGCCACTGAGCTACATTCCCACCCCCTTTTTATTTTTTATTCTGTGACAGAGTCTTGCTAAGTTGCTGAGACTGACTTTGAATTTACAATCCTCCTGACTTAGCCTCCCAAGTTACTGGGATTACAAGTGCGTTCCACCAAACCTGGTGAGTTTTTAATTTTCTTCAGTGTTGAATTTTACGAATTCTTTGTTTATTTTGGATAATAGTCCTTTATCAGATGCATCTTTTGCAAATAATTTCTCCTAGTCTGGCTTTTCTTGGTTGTATCTTTCACAGAGCAAAAGTTTTTCACTTTCATGGATCATGTGAATCTGTTTCTGGATTCTCACCTGTTCCTTTGATCTATTTGGGATGAGTAATATTGAGTCTTCCCCTGAGAAACATGGAGGGACTTCGGCCTCTAGGAAATCACCTATATTTTAATAAGACTTGCTTTTGTTGAAATGTGCTCAGTGTTTATATCAGAGGAGGGAACAATGTGAAAAACAGGCTCTTCAAATTTCTGTCTGATTTTTTGTGTCAATAAAAGCCAGATGTTCCTGAATGATAAAATAAAGCAATCCTACCACACTGTAAAATATATATATATATATATATTGAGTCTTCCTATCCATGAACATGGAATATCTCCATTTATTTACTTCTGATTTCTTTCATCAGAATTTTATATGTGTGTGTGTGTGTGTGTGTATAAATGGTTTGTTTTTAATTTCAAATTCTGTTGTTCATTGTTGATATATAGGAAAATGATTGATTGACTTCTGTATATTAACCTTGAATACCGAAGTTGTGCTGTAATGCTTATTAGTTGCAGGAGTTTTCTTCTTTTGTCTTTTTCTTCACTTATTTATTTTTGTCATTTTTCTTCAGATTTTCTATATGGAAGATGATGTCATCTGTGAAAAATACACTCACATTTTATTCTTCCTCATCTCTGTGCTTTTTATTGCTTATTGCATTAGCTAGGACTTCCAGAATGATGTAGAAAAGCAGTTAATGAGGGAGGATATTCTTACCTTTCACTACCTATCACTAATTTCTGATATTAGTGGGGAAGCTTTGAGTGTCTCACTTGTTAAATGATAGCTGTAGGTTTTTTTGTAATTGTTATTTATCGTGTTGAGAAAGTTCTCCTCTATTCCAACTTTACTGATGATTTTTATTACATGTGGATATTGGATTTTGTCACATACTTTTTGTGTGTTTGATATGATCACATGAGTTAATCTGTTGATGTAATGGATTGCATTAATTGAACTGACTTTGCATACCTGGGATAAATCCTGCTTAGTTGTGGTGAATAATTTTTTTTATACATTATTGGGTTTGATTTGCTACTATTTTGTTAAGAATTTTTTTGTGTTTGTTTTCATGAGTGATACTGGTCTATAGATTTCTTGTACCTTTTCCTGATTTTGGTGTTAGGATGATACTGCTCTTGTAGAATGAGTTCAGAAGCATTCCCCCTTCTATATTCTGAAAAGGATAATGGAGTTGGTATAATTCCTTCCAAAATCTTTGGTAAATTTATTGACAAGCCCATATGGGCTTGGTGCTTTCTGTTTTAAATGTTTATTAATTATTGACTCAGTTTCTTTAACATATATAGACTTAGTTTGTCTATTTTTTCTTCTGTGAGTTTTTGTATATTGTCTTTCAAATAAATGGTCCATTTTATTTAATTACTAAATTTGTAGTCATGGAATTATTCATTGTATTTCTTTCTTTTTTTTAAGAGGTTTTTGGGGGCCCTGGGTGGAATATTATGGTTTGAATTATGTGATGTCTCCCTAAAGTTCATGTGTAAGTTGATGCAAGACTGTTCAGAGGTTAGGTGATTAGGTTATGAGAGCTCTAACCTAATTCATGAGGTTAGGTTGCTCATGGACTAACCGGGTAGATAACTGTAGGCAGGTAGGGTGTGACTAGAAGAAGTAGGTCAGTGTGGGTGTGCCTTTTAGGTTTTATATTTTGTCCCTGGTGCCTAGAGCTGTCTCTGCTGCCTGCCTGCCATGTCCTGAGCAGCTTTCCTCCTCCACACCCTTATGTCATGGTGTTCTGCCTTACCTTTGCCCAGGAGCTATGGAATCATCCTACCATTGATTGAACCTCTAAACCATGAGCCAAAATAAACCCTTCCTCCTTTTAAGAAAACCAAACCAAACAAAAATTATGGGATTTGTAATGATGTCTCCTAATTTCTAACATTAATAATTTGTGTTCTTTCCTTTTTTCTTAGCCAAACTAGAATTCTATCTTTTTGAAGAATCAGCTCCAGGTTTCATTGATTTTTTTTTTTTTCCTCTGTTGACTTCCTTTTCTCAGTTTATAATATAATTTTCATCATTTTTCTTTTGTATTTGAAGTTAATATGCTTTTCTTCTGTTCTAAGACTTTGCTTTTCTTTTTCTAGCTTCCTAAGATAGAGACTTAGATGATTAAAAACTTATTTATTCAAAAACTTAAATTCCTCTCTTAAATGCTGCTTTCACTGCATCCCACAAATTTGATAAGTTGTGTATTCATTTAGTTAAAATACTTTAAAATATCTCTTGTAATTTTTTCTTTGACCTGTGTGTTATTTAGAAGCATATTGCTTAATCTCCAATTATTTTCAGATTTCCAGGTATCTTTTTGTTGTTGATGGTTAGTATAATTCCATTGTGTTCTTAGAATCAACACTGTATGATTACCATTTTTAAAAAATTGTGTTTTATGCCCTAGAATGTGTTCTGTTTTAGTGAATGTTCCATGTATGCTTGAGAAGAATATATCTTCCATTGTTATTGGAGAAATAGTCTGTAAATGTCCGTTTTATTAAGTTGGATGGTGGTATTGTTTAGTTTCACTGAGTAATTGCAGATATTTTGCCTAATGAATTTGTTCATTTCTTTTTTTTTTTAAAGATAGTGTTTTTAATTTTGTTTTTTTAGTTGTAGATGGACATAATATCGAACCCAGTGCCTCACACTTGCAAGGCAGGTGCTCCACCTCTGAGCCACAACCCTAGCCCCAAATTTGTTCATTTCTAACTGATATTGTTGAAGTATAAAACTATTAATAGTGGATTAATCTATTCATCCTTGCAGCTCTGTCAGTTTTTGCCTCGTGATGCTATGTTGTTAGGCAGTATTTCTCTTATCCCTAAGACTTTCCTTGCTCTGAAGTATTTTCTGTTCAAAAAAAAAATTTTTTTTTAAGTACTGGAGATTGAACTCAGGGTCTTATCCATGCTAGGCAAGTGCTCTACCACTGAATCTCCAGCCCTTTTTATATTTTATTTTTGAGAAAGGGTTTGGCTAAATTACCTAGGTTGGCCTTGAATTTGTGATCCTTCTGCCTTAGCTTCTTGAGTGACTGGGATTATAGACATGTGTCATTGCACTCAGCTCAAAATTGTCTAAATTGGCTTGTGTTGCTATAAGAAAAATATTATATAGACTGGGTGGCTTATAAACAAGAGAGATTTATTTCTCATTGTTCTGAAGGCTGGGAAGTCTAAGATTAAGATTTTGGCAAACCTTGATGGTGAGTGTCTGGTGAGTGCCTATCTACTGGTTCATAAGTAGTTATCTTTTTTTATTGTCTTCTCATACAGCAGGAGGGCCAGGGGAGCTTTCTTAGGACTCTTTCATAAGGGCAATAATCCTGTAATGAAGTTTCAGTCCCCATGACTTAATCACCCCCACATAGACCTCACCTTCTAATAGTGTTATTTTGATGCTAAGCCTTCAGCTTATAAACTTGGGAGGTATATAGGTGATTAGCCCATTGCTTTCTTCCTTTCCTTTTTCTTCCCTTTTCTTCCATTTCTTTCCCTTCATCCAGGGGCTTACACATGCTAGGCAAGGATTCCTTAGTCCTTTATAAAATTTTATTTTGGTACAGGGTTTTGCTGAGTTGCCTAGGCTGGCCCCAAACTCAGGATCCTCCTGCTTCAACTTTCTGAGTATCTGGGATTACAGGCATGCACAACCAAGTCTGACTGCTGCTGATATATCTTTGTCTATTTAGTTTTAGTACATGTGTGTCTTTATATTTAAAGTGGGTTTCCTGTAGACAACATGTACTTAGTTGGGTCCTATTATCATTATTATTACTACTTTGTTTTTCTTAGTGTGTTACAGTTTTACATGATTGTGGGGTTCACTTTGACATTCATGAATGTATATAACATAATTTGTTCCATTTCAATCCCCAGTACTGCACTTGACCCCCATTCCTCTAATTTATTGTTCTTCCTTTTTATTTAGTTTTTAAATTGGTAAATAAAAGTGGAATTAATTTTGATATAGTCATACAGGCACATAGAATAATTTGGTCAGTTTCATTCTACAGTTGCAGTTAGTTTCTCCCCTTTGCCATCCTTCTTTGCTTCCCACAACCTCCTTCTTCCACTCCAGTTTTCCTGTATATTTTCATGAGATTTCTCCCCCCTTTAAAAAAAAAAACCTAATTTCTCTCTAGCTTTTACACATGAGAAAACATTCTACACTTGACTTTCTGAGTCTGTCTTATTTCACTTAGCGTGATGTTCTCCACTTGAATCCATTTATCAGAAAATGACATAATTTCATTCTTCATGATTGAGTAAAATTGCACCACCTTTTCTTTATCCATTCATCTATTCACAAGCATCTAGGCTCGTTCTATAACTTGGCTTTTATGAATAGCTATAAACATTGGTATGCACGTATCACTATAGCATACCTATATTAGTTCTTTTGGATAAATACTAAGGAGTGGGATAGCTAGGTCTTGTGTTTGCTCCACTCTGCAATCTCATAGCTGAATTAATGTTGCCACATTTGCCACCGTTTTCAGTTGGTTGTCCTTATACTTTGTTAGTGTTTTTCTTCTACTTCATGCCTATACATATATGCTGTGTGTGTTTATAGGCTTATACACACACAACACACACACATACAACCATGATACAAAAGACAGGAGGAATAAGGATTATTTTGTTAAGGTACTTATGTAGTATAGTAAGTGACAACAATGATAAAAGGCATAAGAGGGAAGAATTCAAATTATTTTGTTGGTAAGGTCCTTATGTTTTATACTTTCATAAGTTGTAGTTAGAAGGGAAGTGTTCTGTAAGTTGTATGATTAGGTCTTAGTCTTTTGGGGAACCTTTGCTCCTTGACTGTGAACTTTATTAGTGACTTTCAATTTGCACATACTCTCCCTTAAGTGAGAGAGGCTAATAAGAAGGTGCTAGATTTGAGAATTTCTGCTTCTGCAGGTTACTTAGGTTCTGTTAAAACCCCAGCAGATCAGGCTCTAGTTAAACAGTATCTCTTGAGGGAAGAAATAATGTTAAGATCAGAATGTTCTAAAGATTTCAAATAGTTGTATTTCCCTTCCCTTTTCTATGAGGAGGCTTTTCTCTGTTATTCATTGTGAGAACCTGGTTAGCTTCAGGAAATAAAATTTTTTTTGAATCTAATGTATGAAATATGATATGTCAAGAGTTTGTAATGTTTTGAATAACCAATTAAAAAAAAGGAAATAAAATTAAAAAAAGTGTGGGAGCACGTGTAACTGGCTACCTGTGTAGTTTTTTAACTCTTGAGAATTGATTACAGTGACCTTTCAGCATTTGGTCAGTTATAGTTTAGGTTTTCCTACCCCTGCCTGGGAAGATTTCAGCTTGTGTGTTTCTGCTTTAATATGTTGTTGTGATTTTTCTATATTAGCCTGTCAGTCTCTCCAGTTTTGGAGGTATTAGTTTGTCTTGTGACCTCATCTCTTTTGGATCTAAGAGAGTTGTTGCCAGGCACAGTGGCACATGCCTACAAACCCAGAGGTAGGGGAGGCTTAGGCAGGAGGACTGCAAGTTCAAAGCCAGCCTCAGCAACTTAGGCCCTAAAGCAACCTAGTGAGGCCCTGTCTCAAAATAATAACTATTAAAAAAAGGGCTGGGGATGTGGCTCAGTGATAAAGTGCTTCTGGGTTTAATTCCTGGTCCAAAAATTAAACAAATTAATAAAAATAGATGAGTTGTTGATTTTTCAGTTTGCTCAGTTTTCTTTTTGTTTGGATGGGGTGGCAATCTTTAAGCCTCCTCTTACATACAGACTGAAGTAGAAATTGGAGAATTTTTTTTTTTTTTAAATCAAGAATGGGTGATATGGGGGCTGGAGTTGTGGCTCAGTGGTAGAGCACTCACCTAGCATGTGTGAAGCCCTAGGTTCTATCCTTAGCACCACATGAAAAATAAAGGTACTATATCCATCTATAACTAAAAAAAAAAAAAAAAAAAAAAAAAAAAAAAGAAAGAAAGAAAGGGTGATATGCCCTTTCCCCTGACTGGCAGCATGGAGACTATATAATGCCTAGAGGTGCTGTAAAAGATGTAAGTTTGTGGGAGTTTTTCAGAGCTCTAGCAGCCTTCCTTAAAAGGTCCAGGAAGTTGAAAATCTCTGAAAGGGTGGATGTGGTCAAGCAAGCCAAGCATAAAGAGCTTGTACCCTTTGGTGAGAACTTGTTCTGCTTGTGAACTGCTTTCATGGTGGAGCACCTGTATCCCCACAGGGATGCTGGAGCTGGTTCTCATGACTAAGATCTGTGAGAGATATCAGAGAAATGGTATCATGTCCAACTTCGTCAGCAAAGTCTCTGAGAATGTAGCTGGTTAGGTCCTCCAAGCTCTTGGGAGACTGAAAATGGTAGAAAAAGACCAACTTCGTCAGCAAAGTCTCTGAGAATGTAGCTGGTTAGGTCCTCCAAGCTCTTGGGAGACTGAAAATGGTAGAAAAAGACCAAGATGGGGGTTGCAAACTGACACTCCAGAAACAGATCTGCACAAAAGATCTCACCAGATAGGTGACACCTACCAACAAGAATCATTAGAACAAATGATGTTGGATTTTTTTAAAAAGCAATCTGAGGCCTAGTCTAATATCTTTCTTCGTAATTGCCCTTATTCCTAAGAGGCAGGTCTTAAAGTTTCTAGCCCAAACAAATGGTGTTTACCAGGGCTTTCCCACTCATTGCTGTTTCTCGGTGTTTGTTTGAATTTGAAGGCTGTCAGAAATTATTCAGTTTCCTATCTACCTGCTTTGGATCTGGCAGGTGCCTCCAAGTACCAAACCAGTTTCATTTTTTTGTATCTTCATTCTTTCCTGGCCCATCTCAGTAAATATTTACTCTTGTTTTCCAGTACCTGCAAGCAGATGTGTAAAATATATATTCAGCTTTTCTTATTGTCCTGAGTGGGAGACTTAATTCAAATTGCCTAATCCTCTGTTGTTAGAAGATTTTCTCTAGATTTTTTGGTATGAGTGTTTGGTCTATTGTTATAGTATAGTGTTCACAACCCCCAAAAAATATGCTTAAACAAAAGTATGATGTGAATATTTGTTCTGGGGTAATAAATGGGCTCTTTTACCTGGATATTTTTGGCAGATGGTAGCAAATGAGACTGAAGGTAGATTGGGGCTAATTGTGTAGGACCCTAATAGGTTAGAATGTTTTGACTTTGTTTCAGGAGCTTTTGAGTGAGAGTGAGAAGGCAAATAAGATTTTTTTGTATATTAACTTAGTAATACTTTGTCATTTAGTCTGGAGAAGAAAAATATACTGAAAGCAGGGATTACAAAAAGTTCTTAATAGTCAGTAGTGATGGTGTACACTTGTGGTCCCAGCTGTTCTGGAGGCTGAGGCAGGAGGATCGCAAATTCAAGGCCAGCCTGGGCAAGACCCTGTCTCAAAATGAAATTTTAAAAAGGACACTGGTAAATGCTTGCTTAGTTTGTGAGAGGCCCTGGGTTCAATCCCCAATACTGTAAAACAAACAAAAGCTCTAGTAACTGTGTAAGGTAAGAAAAATCTGATTTTTTTATAGTAAAAACGAATGACAAGAAAGGGGTGCACTTTGCATTTTAAAGTTAAAGTATTGATGTTTATACATAAGAACTTAAAAGAGTAAAGCAGAGAAGGTTCTCAGGTTGTAAGTATGGATTAAAGGTAGCATAATATGGGTATCAATACCAAAAGCTGGTAAGTCAGAGGTTGAAGGTAGATTGAGAACAAGAATGATGAATTTGAGTAATAAGAGTTGTTAATTTTATAACATTATGTAAGGGACTATTCACTAAACATGAGATTATTTTGGAAATGTGTTGATTTGATCATCTGAGCAATTTTTATGATTATTAAAATTTACATTTTAATAATCATATTATTAAAAGATATGGGCACATATCTTTTAATAATAATAAAGATATTGGGCACAATATCTTTATTTCATTCATTTATTTTATGTGGTGCCTGGGATTGAATCCAGTGTCCACACATGTGAGGCAAGTGCTTCATCACTAAGCCACAATCCTGGCCTCTTCATCACTAAGCCACAATGCTGGCCCCTTAAAATGTATATTTAATAATAAAAAGCTATATGTTGTATTGTGAGTAGGGAGTACTACATTATTGCTTCAGAATTTACTGCTATTGTTGGTGCATATTATTATTATTATTATTATTATTATTATTATTATTATAAAGTATTTTTTAGTTGTAGATAGACATAACACCTTTATTTTATTTATTTATTTTTATGTGGTGTTGAGGATTGAACCCAGTGTCTCACATGTGCTAGGCAAGCACTTTACCACTGAGCCACAACCCCAGTCCTATTTGGCTCTTTTGTGTATGTGTAAATATATCTCTCTGTATTATTCATATTCTTTTCTTTGTTATGCAGTGAGGAAGATCTAACTTATCATTTTTAGTTTGTAATTCAGGGAGATTACTTTATCCATGGATATTCTGATTTTTCATTTTTTAAAAAATTAAAAATAACATTGTAAAAGAGTATTGTGTATTATCTTTGGTACTTTGTTCAACTATTTTTATAGAATAAATCCCTAGAATTAGGCAAGAGGAAGTAAGTAGATTTATCATTTTAATACCAGTAACTTTCTAGAAAGATTAGTATTGAGTCTTGTGTACATGTGTGCAAATTAATAATGTGATTTTTTATTTTTAGACATGTGTTTGAGTGGGGGACCTTCAAGTAATGTGTGATAGTATATTCCCCTTTGGTGGTCATTAAAATTAATGTCCAGGAAGGCCATGGAATTTTAGTCATTGTTTCTACATACTTTTGGCATGGAAAATATAACCCATATTTTAGTTCATGGGAGACTATAACCCAATACCATTGGCTGGTGGCTTTAAGAGTAGAAATTTATTTCTTACAGTTCCAAAGACTATGAAGTCCCAAAGATCAGGGTGCCAGCAGATTTGGTGTCTAATGAGGCCTTACTTCTTGGTTTGCAGATAGCTGTCATATGTCCTCAAATGGTGGAGGTAGCAACCTATAGTTCCGTTTTTCTTTTCTTTTTCTTGTTACTGGGATTTGAACCTAGGGATGCTTTACCACTGAGCTATATCCCCAGCCCTTTTTATTTATTTATTTATTTTGAGACAGGGTCTTGCTAAATTGTGAAGGGTAGCCTCAAACTTGGGATCCTCCTGTCTCAGCCCCTCAAGCCTCTGGGATCACAGGTCTGTGTCACCAGCCTGGCTCTAGTTTTTCTCTTTTCTTATTAGAACACTACCCATCATAAGGCTCTACCCTCAAGACCTTATGTAAACCTAATTACTTCCCAGAGAACCCTAGCTTCTAATATTGTCACATTGGAGATTAGGGCTTTAACATTTGAATCTGTGTAGGACAAGATATACATTCTAAGGCAAGGACTATATATATATTTAATAGGAACTAGAATTAGAGATGAGGTTAGTAATTAAGGGATATGCTATCAGGAAAATATATATTTTCATGTCTATATTATATATATAATGAATGATTAATGATGTTGATTATAGAACTACACTTTTCTTAGTTATTTCTAATAAGAACACTTTTTCATAATTTTTAAGTCTAATGTGGTAAACACATGGTTACTATCATAAAGAAGCTGGGGTATCGCTCAGTGGTGGAGAACTTGTCTAGCATGCTTAAAGCTCGGAGTTCAATCTCCAGCACTGAAAAAAAAAAAAAAGAAAAAAAGAAAACCTTCATACTACTGGGTCAGTGCTTTTGGGGGTAGGTGAAGTGATTTAATTTCCTCCTCCTAGCACAGTACATAACACCTAGGAACTGATTAATATTTATGTGTTGATTGATTTCTGATCTGAATCCGCAGCCTGAATGCAGTTTGTGTTGTGTCAAAGAGCCTTTATAGCATTAAACACAGATATTGTCACTTGTAGACAGAGTCTTTGATTCTCCCCAGTCACTTAGCAAGTTCCAGATAGTTTTCCCTCTGATTTAGAAATATGCATTTTGTACTAGTATCTACCTTTGAAGTTTAGCACAGTGGTTTCAGGAAAATGACTCTGGTTTGTGAATTTAGGAGTACCTAAACTGGAAAAATCCATAGTTCTGATATAGTTAGGTTACTGCTAGAAGATCAGACTCTCAAAGTTGAAGACACAAGGTAAATTACTTAAATTTAGAGATGGGTATTATAGATACCCAAAGAATCTTTGTGTGGAAGTAAAGAAAACATGATTACACTTTATTCTTGTACTTTATTTTGTGAACAATTGAAAAATTTGAAAACTGGGTTTTGTTATAAAAACAATAAGGAAAATAATAAATGACAAAAGAAAAGTAAAACCAAATGAAGTTCAAATTCACTGATCACTAACCAAAGTTATTTCTCTGTGCAGGTATAATTTGGTTTCCTGAGATTCTGTCTTAGCAAGAAAGAAGTGGGAAATACTCCTCAAAAAAGAACTAAAACCATAATAAAGCCACAATTTATTATTACATGGTTGTCAGCTTATTTACCAAGATGGACACTTTTCCCAACATTTTTCCAACTGGTGGAGACACTGGACTAAATTCTGAATCTGAGTTCCAAAAAATGTTAATTGATGAAAGGTTACGATGTGACCATCATAAAACTAATTATCAGACTCTCAAAGTTGAACACACAAGGTAAATTACTTAAATTTAGAGGTGGGTATCATGAGATTGTTAAAAAAGTTATTGGCTAAATGTTTGCTCTGGAACTGTAGTATAATTTTATTATTTTGCAGTATTATTTCATTGAACACTTTCAATGTAGTAAAATTTTAAAATTACTTTGTTCAAAGCAATGATATCAAGTGGGTTGGGTTTATAAAATCTTATTTTCAAAATAGCAAGACATAGAATTACCCAGGTGGCTAAATATCTTTTTCCCTCTGATTATAAAGTTGTGTTCGGATACTACAGTGTTAATAAAGTAATGCAGTTAGAGAACAAAGGACATACTTAAAATTGAATTTTTTTAATTTTTTTAAAATCAGATTGCAGGGTGAATACATAAAATCACAAAATGAACTCAAGCGCTTGTTAAATGAAAAGGAAACAAACCAGGAAAAATTCCAGCTACTGCTTGAAGAGCTAAAAGGGGAATTAGTAGAGAAAACTAAAGATTTAGAAGAAATAAAACTGCAGGTAAGAAAATATATTTGAGTTTGTATAAAACTAGTCAGATAGGGGAGGTAAGTAGTTTTGATAAATGTGTTAAATTGCATCTTTTTCATTTTTATTTTTGGCAGTACTGGGAGGTCAAACCTAGGGACTTGTACATGCTAGGGAAGTATGCTCTACCATAGAGCTCTGCATCTCCAGCTCTGTCTCTTTATCTTTAGTGATCTTTTTCTCTGCTATATTTCCAGCTGCTATAATTTAATCTTCTTTTATGTGTTCTAGAATATTAGCTATCATGAAAGGGAAATCATGAAACAAACTTATGTAAATTAGTACTATATTACCTACTCTGAAATATTTCAACATTCAGAATAATTAGGGAAAAGGCCAGTTTGAGTTGATTAGAATTCAGAATTAAAGAATTTCTTTCAAAAGATGTTACTAGTTTTTGTGTGTTTATTACAACTGAAACTAAAGTAAAAATGATTGATGGTTATTTTTTATCATTTTGTTACTGGGGATTGAAACCCCCAGAGGTGCTTACCCATTGAGCCACATCCCCAGCCCTTTTTATTTATTTTTTATTTTGAGACAGAGTCTTTCTAAATTGCTGAGAGCCTCGCTTAAGGTGCTGAAGCTGGTTTTGAGCTTGTAGCCCTCCTGCCTCAGCCTCCTGAGGTTGCTGGGATTATAGATGTGCACTACTGAGCCTTATTTGATAGTTATTTTTAAGGAGTTTCTTAAAAGAGATTGTAAAAACAATATATATGCACAATTTATGTGCACATTGTAAGGTAAATGGGTTTTTGAAGCAAAAGACAATTGATACAAAAATACTAAACTACTGTGTCCTGGGTATTTTTTACACTGGTTATTTTTCATGTGCCTCCAAACTAAAAAAAGGCTTAGTAGTCAAGCTTACCAGTCAAGCTTAGTAGTTTTTTGTTTTTTAATATTTATTTTTTTAAGTGTAGATGGATACAACACAATGTTTTTATTTTTATGTGGTGCTGAGAATCGAACCCGGGGCCCACCCGTGCCAGGGGAGCGCTCTATCTCTGAGCCACAATCCCAGCCCAAGCTTAGTAGTTTTAAATTAATAAAATATGAATGAATGATATTTTCCTGTATCTCTTTACTTTCTGAATAGCATCAGCAAACAATGGTATGAATAATAAGATTATTAATACCAAAGTCATAAGTTCATAGAGTAAGAAGGTAATTTTTTAAGTTATCTAATCTGGCATGTCATCCAGCATAGATTTCCTTGACAGTATAGCCTTAGCAGTTTATCATTCAGAATCTTCAAGTCTTCTGCTGTGAGAATACCACTAAGGTTTGGTTTGGGGAAGGAGAATGCTTGGATTGGAATCTACACCATGCTCAGCTTCATTTCTAGATATATTTGGAACATTTAAACAAAATAAAAACCTCAGAGATGTGAGTGAAAGGGGGAAATGTAAATATAAGCCAGTAGAATCAGTGAATTAATTTGTTTTATGAATATTCAGAGGCCCAATTTAGCTATTTGCTTTAAGGGATGCTTGCAATTTGTGCAAATTATAAGTGAAGAAAACTTCAACAGTAAGATCATTAAGAAATATTTCAGTGAAAATTTATGAAAGGTGATTATCTTAAAAATAATCATGTATTATCTAATTGCAAAAAATGCCTTGTCCAAGATTTAATGTTGTCACTGACTTTTATAGAAAATAAATTGAAAAGGAATTTATTTAAAGAGCATTTCTGCATAGTGAATGGGAATAATCATACCAAGCTCGTAGGATAATTGTAAAGATCCAATAAGAGATTGCATAGAAGGTTGCCACTACTGTGCTTTGATGTAGTTAGTGATCAATACATGTTAGCTATTATTGTTACAGGCTGAATATTTCTTTTCTGCAATGTGTGGAAGCAAAAGTATTTCAGATTTTGGAGTTTTAAAATTTTTTCAGTTATTTGCATTGATTTACTGGATGAGCATTCCTAGTGTAAATCTGAAATCCCAAATCCGGAATTCTTTGAACATCTTGGAGCATTTCAGATTTTACATTTTTGAATTAGGAATACTTAACTAGTATGTTGTTATTGTGTGCTAAAGGTAAAATCTTTTTCTAACACGAGAAATCATTGATATGTATTTGTTTAAAACTAAAAAAAGTTACCATAAATGTATATGTTGTTTTTGTGCCAGGCCATCAAAAATGTATAACCCATGTTTTCTATTTTGTTTTGGTTACTAAGATGCTCATATCAAAATTTATTACTTAGTTTCACTACTTAATATATTAAGAATTTTTGGCACAGTATTTGCCCTCTTAAATGAAAAAATACTTTGAAAACATTTTTTGTTACTATTTGGCCACTTTATGTTACTATTACTGCAAGTGTTGGAGTATTAAAGGTTTGTTTATGTAGGTAATGATACCTAGGTTATAAGACAAGTAGTTGCAGTGCTTCTTTGAAAGTCTTAAATATGGGAGAGTTTCTCCTAAAATAGAATGGAGAAAATCCTGTAATGTCTTTGGTTTGTGTATGTTTGGGGTCTGGCAAAGAAGAGATTTTTATTATGTGCTTAATTTTAATGATTCTAGGAATATATAAAAAAATGTTAGAGATTCTTTATTAGAGACCTCAAGGATCAGAAGACTTCTAAACCTTTGTTTGCTATTAGGTGATCTAGGTCAGTGCTGCACATCACTGTAAAATTTAAAGCACTGTTTCCAAGAGGTATCTATGACATAATTAAACATGTTTAAGGAGCTATGTGGGTGCATAGCTGCATCGCTGCACAGGGTAGCGAGCACAGGTCAGCTAACTTTCTGCTTACTTTGCCCTGTGCCTTCTACAAATTGTCAGCAAAGTTTGCAGGAGATCATTTGCCTCCAGGACAAACCCCGTCTTACTGTTTGTTTTATATTTGTTCCGTGTATTCTTTGTTTCCCTTTTCATGTTTTATTTAATCTTTTTTTGTTGCTTATGACTCTACTCTCTTTGCTGGCTTATTGGCATCAGCTGTTTGTGTTGCTTTAAATATTGCATTAGCCTTAACATATGCCATCTTTTACTTTAGGATTTATAAAGTATAATTTATCTCTGCTAATCCCAACCATAAACCCCACACTAGATTATTATTTTTGTTTAAAATGCCATTATCTTTAAAACAGTTTTAAATAATAATAAAAATCATATATTTACCCATGTAGTTGTGGATTTCAGTGCTTTTCATTTCTTCATGTATCCATATTTCCATCTAGTACTTTAAAAATTTTTTTTCCTGTGTTTTCAAGACTTTAACATTTCTTACAGCAGTGTGGCTCTGCTGGTGAGAATATTTTTCAGCTTTTTATTTTTATGTTTTTACATCAGAAAAGGGGTTGTGTGTGTGTGTGTGTGTGTGTGTTTGCATGTGTGCGCATGCTAAGAATTGAACTCAGGGACATACAACCACTGAACCACATTCCCAGCCCTTTTTTGTGTAATATTTAGAGACAGGATCTCACTGAGTTGCTTAGCACCTTGTTGTTGCTGAGGCTGGCTTTGAACTCACGATCCTCCTGCTTCAGCCTCTCAAGCTGGAATTACAGGTGTGTACCACTGCACCTGGCTGAAAAAGTTTGTTTTATAAATTTTCACTGAATATCATATTCTAAGTTAACAGATTTTTCCCTCCAGTATCTTAAAGATGTTACTCTATTGTCCCCTCATTATGTTGTTTCACTGTTCTTTAGTTTGGTTTGTACCTAAGCTTTGGCTTCCTTCTTCCTTTGGTGCATCATTCTTTCTATCCAAAATATCTTTTTTCTTTGTCTTTACCTGTTGGGTAAAGCTTCCATTGCCTACTTTATTTGTATGTATGAGGTATTTTTCATTCCATAATTTGATTACTTAGGGAAAAAATAATGAGCTTCAGGTGGGTCTTTGTGATCTTTAGAAAGTTATTTAGATTTTAGGGTGCTTCATTGAAGCTACATAGTGGGATTGTTGTGGGGCTTAAATAAATTAATGCAGGTAAGATGCTTAGAGTAGTGTGGTATGTACATTATAGTACATTGCACAATGCTTTTGGTTTAGTGGACTTTAATAGTAAAATGTAATATTTTAAGTAAAATGTATGGAATATTGATAATTAAATGAAGTAAGTTGAGCATTTTCATTTTCATAGAAATTTACATAACTCCAGGCTAGATTTTTTTTTTTTTTTGGTGGTTCTGAGGATTGACCCCATGGCCTCATGCATGTTAGGCAAGCACTCTCACACTGAGCTATGACATCCCCAGTCCTAGATTAATTTTATAACCAGTATTTGGGCATTCATGAAGTAATAATTGAGTGATTTCTATGTAGTAGGCATTGGTGGGAAGTGTCTGCAAATACAGTGAGGAATAGACAAACTGTGTTTGCTTATATGAACTTTATATAAATATTTAATCATTCATCGAAATATGAGTTTTATAAGAGTATGAGAGAGGAGAGCCTAAATTAGTTTTGCTGGTCAGAAAAAAAATTAGCCGTTTCTGACTGAAAGTAAGTCTGAAGAATTCTCTTGGTATAATAAAGTTTTATACCTTTATTAAGTTTATATATGTTAATTATTAATAGTTATTATAATTCAATTATTATAATAATTTATTAAATTATGCCATAAGCCTTTGTATCCAAACCATAGCCTTAGTTGCCAACATGGTTGTTCTTAATAATTACAGTATTAATTAGTGATTGTCTTTACCTCATATTAATGAAATTTTTGACATCTGGGAGAACCTTAAATTGAGATCCTAAAAGTATTTTTTCAAATAATGGGTCTATTTATGCAGTGATTGTGGTAAAATAGCTGCATTTTGAAAATATCTATGAATTGAATTCCATTGCCATAATTAGAAGGAGAGACTTGAAATTTGGAGAATTCTTTCAGTATTTGTAATTTCATATTTATAATTCTCTCTCTACATATTAGGTTTTAACGCCACAAAAATTGGAATTGTTAAGAGCCCAAATACAACAAGAATTAGAAACTCCAATGAGAGAACGTTTACGGAATCTGGATGAAGTAAGTAATTATGTAGATGAACTATTCATTTATCTTCATGTGATTATGAAAGTTGATGAAAAGCATCCTTCCTTTACTCAAAAACTCTTCAGTGGCTCCCCTTTAAAGAGTCCATATTGTGACCTCTAAGGCTTCACAGGATTGCAGTCCATTATTTCTCTGGCCTCGTTTCCTCCATCCTAATTGGCCTCTTGATGTTTCTTTGGCACTCTAGAAGTGGTGTAGTTCAAGAGCCATTGCTGTAGCATTATTTCTGCTTTGAATATTCATCCTCCAGATTTATCTTGGCTAACTTCTTCATCTCTTGCAAGTCTCTGTTTAAAATGTTACTTTTGTCACTGAGGCCTACTTGACTTCCCCCTCATCTTTCCCCATTTAATATTGCAATCTGTTTCCCCATCACTACTTAAATCTTTGGTTCCCCCTTACCTTGCTGTATTTTTTATCTTTTCTCAAGTACCTTCCACCTTCTAACATGCTAACTGATTTATTTATTGTGCTTATTTTCTGTTAGCACCTTTAGAATGGAAGTTGCACAAGAGAAAGAACTTCTCTATTTATTTTGTTCATTATTTCAAGTTCCTAGAATAGTTCGTGACATACAGTATATAGGTGCTCAATTAGTTTTTTTCCCCAATGAAGGAATGCATTTCATGCAACTTCAGATAGGAAAATATTTGTTAGTTGTCCTTCAGGTTGAGACCGGTCTCCTTTTATAAAAAGTATTGGTATGATATGATTAAATGTTAAATAAAAGGAAGAGGAAAAGACTACAGATATTAAGTAGATTTGGTATTGTGCTAGACATTTTGTACTATACCTTTTTAAACAAATATATTTAGGCCTTATATGTACAAATGATCATTGTCCCCTTTCAAGTGGACCCCTTTGGGAGATTATAGTCTAGTGATATACCATTACATGGAATGGTCATGGAATCCTCTTTTATAATGGTTTATTAGCTTGATACTATGATCTTTTGAATATATTGCTAGTGGCAGTATTCTGGTTGAGAATAGATTTAATTTTTGGAAATAAAATCACTCAAACTTAAGGTAGTTGATAAAGTAAAAAGAGGTTTTTAAAATCAAAACAAATTATCTCTAATATCATGAAACCCATTTTCTTGGCTTGTTAACTGGCTTAGGAACCTTTCAACTAAAGATATACAGTGATAAAAACACAAACAAAAAAATTACAGCAAGGCTGATTGTTATTTCGAGAGATATTTTCCCTCATTACCTAGTTTCTTAATACTTCTTGAAATAATGTATCTTGCATCTTTCTGCTATATTGCCTGTTTCTTGTTAAGTTTTTATTTTTTTGTTTCTTTTTTAATTTATAAATGACAGCGGAATGCATTACAATTCTTATTACACATCTAGAGCACAATTTTTCATACCTCTGGTTGTATGCACAGTATATTCACACCAGTTCATGCCTTCATACATGTACTTTGGATAATAATGACCATCACATTCCACCATCATTTCTAATCCCATTCCCCTTCCCTTCCCCTCCAACCCCTCTGCCCTATATAGAGTTCCAGCTGTTATAGGTGATTAGGAAGCAGGATTGGAGCCCCCTGGGGAATTGTATGTGTTTCTGGTGAGTGAGAGATAGTCCTACAAATATACTTCAGGGTGGTGCAGTGAGTTGAGCTATCATTCTAATATTTGTTTGCACCTTAAGGTACTCTACTAAATATTCTGTTCTTTTATCTACTTTGAGTTCATCTTGCCTAAATTTTAGAGGAGTATCTTATACTTTAAAAAAATCTAGCTATATTTTGAAAGGTGTGTTGTATTCTTAAACATTATTTATTAAGCCCAGAGGTCACACCTTTTTCATGCTGTACATTTTTTATTATAATGAGGATCAGTGAAGAAACAACATTAATTAAATGATAATTGTTTTCATTGATACCATCTCAGTAATTCTGTCTGTAGGATGCTTAGGAGGATTTTTCTAAGTTTCATTTGTATTCCTATTAATTTCGTTTTTTTACTTTCAGAATGGCTACCGATATATTATGTAGTTTTATTTCTAAAAGTGATTTTTTGGACTGAGTACAAATTTCACTTTTAAGTTTGTTATAAATTGCAATCTTATTTTAGGAAGTGGAGAAGTATAGAGCTGAATATAATAAGCTTCGCTATGAACATACATTTCTCAAGTCAGAATTTGAACACCAGAAAGAAGAATTTGCACGCATTTCAGAAGAGGAAAAAATAAAATATGAATCAGAGGTAAGTAATTGATTATACTAGTTTATTCAAAATTTCTCTAGTCAATAAAATTTTATGATTATGTATTTTTGTATATCTCAAATTAGAGTTGATTGCATGATTATGTTTTAATAATTAATGATGAAGTATTTGTAATGGTTTTCATTTACTCTCTAACAACATTTTTCTTGTGAATGTTCTGTTTTGGTTGTTTGATTTTTAAAATTTCTTTGCTCTTTAATTTTTCCTCTGCCAATTGAGATAAATACTTTGGGGATTTCCATACTATATAGTCTCTTGTCTCCCATAGCCATGGACATAAATTTCTAGTTTATGTGATAAATATAGATTATGTGATTCCTTGTTTAGCAGTGTCCCCTCTACTTCTTGAACCAAACTACTGCCTGGGGAGCTCTAGCTGTCAGTCATAGCACCTTGTTTCCATTGATATAAACAAGGAGATTTTACCTTCATGTATGCCCACCACCTGCAGAAAGTATACTTTCTTCTTTCTGACATCTGCAGCTGCAAAATTTTCTCTCTGCTGCCTACAGCATGCACTCCTATTCCATCTCCATTTCTTTTGCCAGCTTTTCTACTCATTTTCAAGTTTGTCTCCTAGTTTTACTAAAAATGGAGATTCTGTTTTTCATTCCTCATGTTACTTTCAGATGCTTTTTCAAGAGGGAAGGAGAGAAATACCAATTTTCTTCTGCACATTCATAAAAAGGACTTGTTGGGCTGGGGTTGTGGCTTAGTGGTAGAGCACTTGCCTAGCAAGTGTGAGGCACTGGGTTCGATTCTCAGCACCACATTAAAAAAATAAATAAATAAAAGCAAATAACTTTTTGTCTGTAGGTAGGTTATACATTTCTTTGTAGAAACATTTGTATTTTATATTTTTATATTAATTTTATTTGGAACTGAGTTAAAATATTATTCCTTCTTTTACCAATTATTATTTATAATGTTCTAGGCATCTAATAAAAACTAACTGAAATAAATAAATATATATGTGTATACATATGTGTGTGTGTGTGTATAATGTTGTAGATAGACACAATACCTCTATTTTGTTTACTTATTTTTATGTGGTACTGAGGATCCAAGCCAGTGCCTCACATGTACTAGGCAATAATAAAAACTAAAACTGTGCCTTTGTAATTAGGCTGACTTATTCTTTTTTGTTGTTATTGATCTTTTTAGTTATATATGAAAATAGAATGTATTTTGACATATCTTACATACTTCCCATTCTTGTGGCTGTATATGACATGGAGTTACACTGGTGGTGTATTCATACATGAACATAGGAAAGTTATGTCCAATTCATTCTACTGTCTTTCCCATTCTCATTCCTTTTCCCATCCTTCCCCTCCATTCCCCACTGTTCAGTCCAGTCTAGTGAACCACCCTGCCCCAGCCTATTTTGGGTCAGCGTCCGCATATCAGAGAGTCCTTTGTTTTTTTGGGGATTGTCTTATTTAATTTAGCAGATAGTCTCAAGTTTCAGCCATTTACCAGCAAATACCATAATTTCATTTTTCTTTATGATTGAATAATATTCCATTATGTACATGAATCACATTTTCTTTATCCATTCATCTGTTGAAGGGAACCTAAGTTGGTTCCATAGCTTAGCTATTGTGAATTGAGCTACTATGAACACTGATTTGGCCATATCACTATAGCATGCTGATTTTAAATCCTTTGGATATATGCTGAGGAGTTGGATAACTGGATCAAATGGTGGTTCCATTCCAAGTTTTCGGAGGAATCTCCATACTTATTTGCAGAGTGGTTGCACCAATATGCAGTCCCACCAGCAATGCATGAGTGTACCTTTCCCCCTATATTCTCACCAACATTTATTGTTACTTGCATTCTTGATAACTGACATTCTGACTAGAATGAGATGAAATCTCAGTGTAGTTTTAATTAGCATTTCTCTAATTTCTAGGGATGTTGAACAGTTTTTCATATATTTGTTGACCATTCTTATTTCTTCCCTGAAGTGTCCAGTACCCTTACCCATGTATTGATTGGGTTACTTGTTTTTTGGTGTTTTTAGTTCTTTATATATGCTGGAGATTAGTGCTCTGAGGTGTAGGTGGCAAAGATTTTTTCCATTCTATAGGGTCTCTCATCATGTTCTTGATTGTTTGTTGTGAAGAAGCTTTTTTAGTTTGATAAAATCCCACTTCTTGATTTTTGTGCTTTAGGAGTCTTGTTGAAGAATTTGGTTCCTAAGCAGACATGATGGAGATTTGAGCCCAAAGCAGACATGATGGAGATTTGAGCCCACTTTTTCTTCTCATAGGTGTGGGGTCTCTGGTCTAATGCCTAAGTCCTTGATTCACTTTTTTAATTTTTTTAATAGTTGTAGATGGACACAATACCTTTATTTTGTTCATATAGTTTTTTTATGTGGTGCTGGGGATCAAACCCGGCTTGGCAAGTGTTCTACCAATGAGCCACAACTCCAGCCCCCTTGATCCACTTTGAGTTGAGTTTTACACAGGGTGAGAGATAGGAGTCTTATTTTTATATATTTATTTAGTTTTTAAATTTATTTTTTAGTTGTAGGTGGACACAATACCTTTTTATTTTTTATTTATTTGGTGCTGAGGATCGAACCCAGGGCCTCACGCATGTGAGACAGTGCTCTGCGGCTGAGCCCCAGCCCCAGCTCTTTATTTTATTTTAATACATATGGATTTCCAGTTTTCCCAGCACCATTTGTTGAAGAGGCTATCTTTTCTCCGATGTATGTTTATGGTGCCTTTGTCTAGTATTAGATAACTTTATTTATGTGGGTTTGTCTCTGTGTCTTCTATTCTGTCTTCATACCTGTTTTGATGCCACTACCATACCCTCTTTGTTACTACAGCTCTATAATATAATTTAAGGTCTGGTATTGTGATGCCTCCTGCTTCACTTTTCTCAGTGAGCATTGTTTTGGCTATTCTGGGCCTCTTATTTTTCTAAATGAATTTTATGACTGCTTTTTTTATTTTTATAAGAATAGGCTGACTTATTCTTAACAGTGAGCAAACTGTTACGTGATTATTCTATATTAGAACCTATCTGAACTGTGAATCATTTGAGTCCATCAGCATGATAGTACCAGAATACTATAAATATTTATATTTTTTGTGTTAAAAAATTCTTTACAGCTTTATGTGCTTTATTATGCATTTGTTATATCGATTCTATCATAAGAGTCAGTGAGATGGAGTAGAGCTGTCTTTTTTCATCCATTTAAAATATATTTTTAAAAAATATATGTGTATATTTTAGTGGGAGATAGACAAAATACCTCTATTTTATTTACTTATTTTTATGTGGTGCTGAAGATCCAAGCCAGTGCCTCACATGTACTAGGTGAGCACTATACTGCTGAGTTACAACCCTAGTCCCTTTTCATCCATTTTATCTTATGATTTACTTATTTATTTATTCATTCATTTATTCTAATTAGGTATATATGATAGCAGAATGCATTTTGACTCATTGTACACAATTGCAGCACAACTTTTCATTTCTCTGGTTGTACACAATGTAAACGTTGCACCATATGTGCAGTCCTACATGTACTTATTCTACCATCGTTCCTTCCCTGTTCCCCCTCCCTTTGTCCAATCAAAGTTCCTCCATTTTCCAATGAGCTCCCTCTTTGCCCCCATTATGGATCAGCATCGACTTATCAGAGAGAATATTTGGCCTTTGGTTTTTGGGGATTGGCTTACTTGGCATAGCATGATATTCTTCAACTCCATCCATTTTACCTGTAAATGCCATAATTTTTTTCTCTTTTAATGCTGAGTAATATTCCATCGAAGAGGCACAACATAAATGAATTGTCCAAATTCTCACACAAAGTTAGCAGTTAGGTTAATGATAGAACTCGAAAATCCCAACTTAGGTATCTCAACCCCAAACCTAGAGTTTTTAAGTTTGAAATGAACCATGATTTGAAGGTTCACTCTGATCAAAAGCCTGCCAACAATTGCAGTTTTTTTAAGTGCTCTGTTGACTTACAATATCTATAATTATAAAGGTTTTGAATTTGTTAGTATTGTTGACTTAATGGAACTCCATATAAAATTTTTCTTGTGGAAAATAAAAATGATAAAGATTTCTCGCCTAAAATGAAGATTTAGCATATTAAGAGTGACTGTTGAAGTTCCATACTGTGGTCCTTTATTTAGACTTTGTATTTAAACAAATTAAATGATGAATCTGGTAATGTTTATTTGTATTTTCCAGTATCTCAGTTTTGTTGTTTCTTTTTAAAAAATAAAACTTACATCAGAAATCTAATGACAAATCTATTTTTCATCCATTAAATACGAAATGATTTTCAGAGTTTAACATTTTATTGAAAAAAAAAAATTAATTATTATTTTTATTTTTGAGGAATGCTGGGAGTTAAACCTCTCGACTATTAAAAAATTTTAAGGGTGAGTGGTGTCATTAACTTTTATAATTGGTATATCTTCTGATAATAATCTGAAGATAAACTGCTAGCTTAGAAGTCATAATTAGTAGAATGTATAAAAGTAAGACTTTCTGATAAACTGGGTTTTTTTCCTCTTCTACTTGCCAATTGATTATTAAGAAACAATATTATTAAGTAAATACTTGGGGATTTACTTTCATTTTATCACTTGTCTTTATACTCCAGTTTCTATACACAAACACAGAAAAACCTGGTGAGGTACTTGTGTATATGTCATGAAGCCCCAAATGTAATTTCAAAGATAGTTTATAGTAATAGCAAATATAGTTTCAAAGTAGAATCTACTCTTGTCACCTTCCCATTTTACAATTTAAACTAGTGTTAAATATACAAATTCATGTAATAAAGTGCGAACATACATTGTTTTATTACACTTTGCTTTATTACATTTCACAATTATTACTTTTTTCATTGATTGAAGGATTTTGGCAGCTTTATATTGAACAAATCTGTAGGCACCATTTTTCCAAAAGCATGTCCTCACTTCATTATTTTGTGTCAGATTTTGGTAATTCTCACAGTATTTCCAACTTTATTATTATCTGTTATGGTGATCTGGGACAAGTGATCTTTGCTGTACTGTGGGTAATTGTTTTGGAATGCCGTGAACTTGACCCACAAATGTGTATTCTGACTGTGCCACAGACTGGCTGTTCCCCTGTATCTCTCTCTCTCCTTGGGTTTTCCTGTACCTTGAGACATAACAATTATAAAATTAGACTAATTATTAACCTCACAGTGTCCTCTTGGTATTCTAGTGAAAGAAAGAGTCACATATCTTTCACTTGAAACAAAATCTACAAAATTTTTTAAAATTAAATTTTCTGATTCTGGGGACTGAGCCCCGGGCTGCTTTATCACTGAGCTAATTCCCCAGCCCATCCCCCTACCTCTCATTAAATTGCTGAGTGTCTTGCTAAGTTGTTGAGGCTGGCCTCAAATTTGTTTCTCCTGCTTCAACCTCTTGTGATTACAGGTGTGTACAACCATACCAGGCAATTAACTGAATATTTTAAGCCCACTGTTGAGACATACTGCTCAGAAAAAAGGATTTCTTTCTAAAAATGACTGCTCATTGACAATGCACTTTGTTACCCAAGAGCTCTGATTGTATATATACAACAAAATTAATGTTGTTTTCGTCCCTGCTAACACAGTATTCATTCTGGAGCTCAAGGACCAAGAAGTAACTTAGTTTCAGCTTTCAAGTCTTAAATTATTTAAAAGATAAAATTCTAGCCAGATGTGGTGGAGCAAGCCTATAATCCCAGCAAATCTGGAAGCTGAGGTGAGAGGTTCTCAATTTTGTGACCATCCTTGGCAACTTGAGATCCTTTCTCAAAATAAAAAGATAGACTGGGATCTAGTGCCCCTGGGTTCAATCCCTGGTACCACATAAATATAGAAAAAGATTTCCTGTAAGTAGTGAGTGATTTTTTCTGGTGGATCTGGGCAGAGTAAATTTAAAACCTTCTGGGGAAAGGATTCACCATTTCAGTGCATTAATAACATCAGTGATTCATGGGAGGTCATCAGAATACCATTAACAAGTGTTTGGGAAACCTTGAGAAGCTCATGACTTAAGTGGATGAAGCAACTGTAGATGTGATGGAATCAGCAAGAGAACTAGGATTAAAAGTAGAGCCTGAAGGTGTGATTGAGTTTTTTTTTTTTTTTTTTTTTGTAGTCTCATGATGAATTTTTAATCAGTGAGGAATTACTTATGATGGATGAGCAAAGAAAGTGATTTCTTGAAATGGAATCTGCTCCTGGTGATGATCCTGTGAACAATGTTGAAATGACAAGAATTGACAATATTATATAAACTTAAGAAAGCAACAGCAAGGTTTGAGAGGATTGATTTCAGTTTTGAAAGGAGTTTTTCTATGTGTAAAGTGTGGCCAATTTCATTATTGTCTCATTTTAACAAATGGCCATAGCCCTCAACATTTAGTTACCGTCACCTTACTGGTCAGCACCTATCATCAAGGCAAGACCCTACCAGCAAAATAATTATGACTTAATGAAGGCTCAGATGATTGTTAGCATTTTTAGCAATAAGGTTTTTTCCCCATTAAGATATATACGTTGTTTTTTTAAAAAGACATAATGCTAGTATACATGTTATAGACCATAGTGTAGTGGGAACATAACTTGTGCAACCTCTGGGAAACCAGAATATTCATGTGACTTGCTTTATTGGGATGATTTGCTTTGGTGGTCTAGAACTGAGCCCATCGTAAGGTTTGCCTCTAATGGATTTTCTTGTATAAATCAAGGGCTCATACAATACTTGTGTATTGTATGTGTATTATTGTATAAAAATAACTGAATAGTCTTTAGTGTGTTGGTTGTTATCAGAATTCTTTAGAAGTTTTTAAGTTTTTTTTTTGAGAGGGACTCCAGGAATTGGCTTGTCCCTTATGATATTCTAAGTTAAAAAAATATGAAATAATACATGAAAAGATGCATTTTTTGGCTGTAAGAACATATTAAGTCTGAGACTTCATACATTGAAATGCTAGAGTTGCATCGATGTTTGTTATTCAAAAGTAAAACTACTGTGTTTTCGTTATGTTATTAGGATTCTAATTTTATAGTATTCTGAAAGTAGTAATGAAGAATAAGCAATACAGTTGGCCTAGGTGATTGTTTTTTTTTTTTTATTGGTTGTTCAAAACATTACAAAGCTCATGACATATCATCTTTCATACATTTGATTCAAGTGGGTTATGAACTCCCATTTTTACCCCAAATACAAATTGCAGAATCACATCGGTTACACATTCACATTTTTACATAATGCCATATTAGTGACTGTTGTATTCTGCTACCTTTCCTATCCCCTGCTATCCTCCTTCCCTATCCTATCCCCTACTATCCCCTCCCCTCCCATCTTCCCTCTCTATCTCATCTGCTGTTGTTCAATTCTCTCCTTTTTTTTTTTTTGGCCTAGGTGATTGAATTGGTAGACTGAGTGTAAGATCAAGAGTAGTAATTTAGTAAGGGAAGTATTAAAAACTCAGGGCAGAGAGGCAAGGAGCATTAAATCTGTGAAAAGCCAGCAAAGTGACAATATATAGCAACAAGTTGCTAACATTCTTTTATCATGCTATTTAAATTGAGTTCTTCCTTGACAAAGGAAGTTCTGTGTATGTAAAATGTCAGGTGAGAAGTCAATATTCCTGTAGCAAAAAGAAATATGTTCCTGAGTATGGGAGTGCTTTATTTTCTTCTTCTTACAGCATGGTTGCACAGAATTGATAATGTGCTTCTGGTTCTGGTCTTTATCCTCACATACACCAGTAGACATTATAAAATCTCTCAAAATAATTTCTTTCCTCATAGGTTCTGAAGTTCTAATTGGTAGTCCTGCCTTAGTACCAGATGGTTCCTTTGTCTAAAATATTCCAAGTTCTCTGACTTCTTAAGATTACTCTGAATCACATCAAACTTGACAGAAGTCTTCCAAATTAAAATGAAATTGCCCCCAAAGAGGGAATTCTTTGGGATTGATTTTGGCAGCCTTTTAGAAGGCCTTTGTGAAATTTTACTTATTAAAGACTTTTGGTCTAGCATGAAGTTTAGAATATTTCAAAGCCCAAACTTTTTATATGTAAAATTTTCAAATGTTTAAAATGTTCATTTATTGTGACCGTGGGAACAGATGACTTCCATTTGCATCAATGTTCTCATCTGTAAATGGTATCAGTATCTATCTCATAGAGTTGTGAAGATTTGATAAATTAAAATGAAAAAAGTACTTAGATAAGTATCTAGCACACAGTAGATACTCTTAAGGAGTTCGAGGGCATTTCTTATTACAGTGTGTGCCCTCCCCATCATCGTCTTGCTTCTAGCATTCAGATTGCTTGATTTTCAGGTTCTCTTTCCTTGGATTTTAAAAAAAATTTATTTTTTACTAGTTGTTGTATTCATCTTTCTTTTACTACTTCCATTCTTAACAGTAAGTCTCATGGCCCGAGTAAGGCATTTGTTTTGTTATCCTTACTCTCTTTTGTTCAATCAGGATAGAATTCTTTTAAACACATTGAATATCACACAATGATATTTAATGTTTCTGGGGGCATGTGTAGGGTTTTTTTTGGGGGGGGGTATTTGGGATTAAACAAAGGTTCTTTACTGCTGAGCCCTGGCCCAAGCCTCTTTATTTTTTATTTTGAGGACAGGTCTTACAAAGTTGCTTAGGGCCTCGATAGGTTGCTGAGGCTGGCCTTGAATGTGTAATCCTTCTGCCTCGGCCTTTTAAATTGCTGGGATTACAGGTGTGTGCCACTGTGCATGGCTACACGTATGTAGTTTTAAGAACTGCTTTCCCCCATTACTATGTTTCTCTTACCAGGAGAAACACTGGAATAGAAGGGAAGGAGATGTTGACTTCTCAAATGAAATTAAAATATAACTTTGAGGGCTGGGTTGTGGCTCAGCAGTGGAGCGCTCGGCTAGCCCTGGGTTCGATCCTCAGCACCACATAAAAATAAAGAAATAATTAAATACATATATATATATTTGAACATGTAATTTAAATGAAGACTTCTTAGTATAAATAAATAATAATTTTTTAAAGATATAAGGATGTGGTGGCACACATCTCTAATCCCAGTGATTCAGGAGGTTGCAGCAAGATGATCTCAAAATCAAGAAGGCTAGCTTAGCAGTTGAGCAAAAGCCCATCTAAAAATAAAAATTTGAATGAACTGAGGATGTAGCCCAGTGAGGAGTCCCTCTGTGTTCAATTCCTGGTACTGCCAGGAAAAAAAAAAATATCAACAACAAAAAAACAACTCCACCATTAATTTAGAAAAAAATCAATTATAGCACATAAAAGGAAAAAGAGAAACAACATAATGAATCATTTTATTGGTTTTTTTAAGGAATATAAAAAGTTAATGTAGTGATTTTAAAAACTGAGATTTGAGAACTTGAAATTTCATGTGCAAAATGTTTGCCATAATGCCTGACTCAGTTAATGCTATTACTTTCTTTAGTGCCTGACAGTATTAATCATCGTACTAATTAATATACTCCGTTGAATTCTGTCAATTAGATAATTGTTGTTCCCACTTTTATAAAGAGGGAATACAGAAGCACTAAGAAATTGGTCCAGAGTCATAATAGCTAGGGTGACAGAACCAGTATTTAAATCTAGATAGTCTGGGGATTTCTATTTGTGGTCCTGATGGCATAATGTAGACTGGATTTACTTTAAGTATCTAATTAAAAGTGGAAAGTAATGTAAGAAACAATGGTTTTTCAGACATTGGAAAATAGGCAGCACAGGGCAGTGATCTCCAAGAGAAAGAAAACAAATGTGGTGAACTTTAGTTGACCTGGCTTATGTTCTAGAAGGACTTTACAGGCCATTGTGTTGAGGGAAAAACCCAAATTGAGTCCCATGGTCTTTGAATTGAAGAGTTGGAGTTCAGTATTCAAGAGGCCAAGGCAAACAGATTTTGAGGGGGAGAGTATTGGGAGAAATCTGAAATTCTGCAGATAGTAACTCTTGAGACTTAAGTTGAGTACTGATTAGTGTGCATGTGTGTGAGAAAACTACAGAGGCCAGAGAATTGAAAACAGTGTAGAAGGAACAAGCCCTCAATTTCTTATGGGACTGGGTAAAATGTATGTTTCCATCAGCCAGTGTAAAGACACTCTAATGCATGGCACATTGTATAAGCTGTAGACATAAGGCTATTCTGCTTCTGCCTACTAGGTATACATGCAAGATTTGAAAGAATCAAAATGTTTCTAAGTATCTTGTTGGGCATGGTGGTACACATCTATAATCCCAGCTACTTGGGAGGTCCAGGCAGGAAGATAGCAAGTTCCAGGCCAGCCTGGTCAAATTAATGAGACTCTGTCTCAAAATAAAAAGGATGGATGTAGTTCAGAAGTACAGCATTTGCCTAGTATGTTTGAGGCCCCAGGTTCAATTCCCAGTCCCACCAGAAAAATTAAAAGTTTCTAAGTAGCTTAACTATATCCCCAAACAAAGATCGAAAAGTCTATCAAGGAAAACAAAGAGCCCAGCACTGACAGAAACAAACACAAAAATCACTGGGCAACTAGTAATTAGGTTCCCTGGTGAATTGTGCCAGACATTTAAGATAGAATTTATGTCAGTTCTCTATAATGTCTTCTAGAAAATAGTGCCAGAAGGAATATCTTCTAATTCATTCTGTTGAGGTCAGCATTATCCTATTATCAAAAGGGATTCCCACCTGGTTAATAACAAGGGCTCCCACTCTCTGTCACGATGTCTCTGGAGATCATTTGGGCAGCCTGGGTTTCCTCCCTCTACTAGCGTAATGTCTAAGAAAAGTTGTCTGAACAGAAAGAAAATGATTAAAGAAGGAACCTCAAAATATTAGGATGAAAAGACACGGTAAAAAAGCTATGGGTAATAGACTTTAGCCTGCCTCATGGGTTTTCTAAATTTTGTTTTAATGGTTGAATTAAAAATTACAACACAGTCTCATGTGGTTCTATGGGGAAGAAATATTTAACACAAGTTTCACTGAGAGAGCAAAGTAAAAGAAGTAAAGTAAACTAAAATAAGTTATGTATGTATATGTAATATAAAACCTAGAGCAACTTCTAAGGAACTATTAAGGAGATACATTCAAAACAGATAAATTAAATGGTATCCTGAAAAATGTTTAACCAGGAAGATAGGGAAAAGAAAACAGAAACTGTAGAGAAGAAATAGAAAATATGACAACATTTTGTTGTGATAAATGTAAATGGCTTAAAAACACAAATTTAGAGTAGCTTAAAAAAATGACCCAACTCTATGTAGTCTACAGAAAGCTCCAAATACAGCAATATAGGTAGTCTGTAAGTAGATCTAGAAAAAGATATGATGTAACTAAAAATTAACAGGAGGCAGGAATTAGTATGTTAATATCAGAGTAGACTTCAGAACAAAGAAAATATATTTGTCATTATATATTGTAAGCCAGTGAGGGCAAAGGGAGGTAAAATTTCTGTACATCACTCAAACTAATAAAGTGAACCCAATTTTATATGGATTCCCTCATTTCCACAGTGTAATTATATATAATGACAAATAGGTCTGTCCAACTAGAAGTCAGAATATATACCAAACAGTTGCACAATATGTGAAACAAAAATTAAAAACTAAAAAAGACAAGTCTACATTATAATTGATAACTTTACAGCCATCACAACAATTTATAGGAAATTAGAAATAAGGGAGAATGTAGAAAAAATTACCATTATCAACCAACAGAATCGAATTAACATTTACAGAACATTCCACCCAACAAGAGCATCCAAGTGTATTCTTTTAAAATGCCCACTGAATGTAAGACAGTATTATCAGCTATCAAATAAACCTCAACAAACTTATAAGACTTGAAATTATACAGTGAGTTTTCTGACCACAATGCAAAGTAGAAATGAATAATGGAAAACTAATAGGGAAGTCTTTAAACACTTAGAAATGAAGTGACATATTCAAATGATTTGTGAAAGAAAAAGGAAATTTTAATGCAGAACATTTTGTGACATTACATTTCAAAAACCATATTGACTGAAAATGAAAGTGTAACATAAAAATTTGGGGGACAAGACAAAGCAATATGAGAGGAAAATTAATAGCACTAAATGACTGAATTAGGAAAAGGGATATAGCAAGTCAATAATCTGATCTCCCACTTCAAGAATCTATAAGAAGTTTATCAAAAATAAAATCAAAGCAAGCTGAAGGAAGGAAATAATAAAAATAAGAACAGAAATCAATAAAAGTGAAAACAAAAAAGAATCAAAAGCTGGTTCTTTAAAAAGATTAATAAAATAGAAAAACCTCTAGGAAGACTGCCCCCCCCCCCCCGAAAAAGGCAAGATACAAATTATCCCCCTCAAGAATGAAACATAGTATCGTTCACAATCTTGCAGACATTAAAAGGAATACGATAATCCTACAAATAATTTTACTGATATAAATTTGATAATGTAGATGAATTGGTAGGCAGTAAGAAGTAATTTGAAAAAAGCCTATAACTGGTTTAAGGTAATTAAATTTATGTGCGTGTGTGTGCTTATTTATTTATTTATTTTGGGTGCTAGGAAATCTAAGCCAGCGCCTTATGCATGCTAAGTGTGGGCTTTTCTAATGAGGTATACCTCCAGTCCTTTGAATTTATAATTTTAAACATTCCCAGAGGGCTGGGAATATAGCTGAGTGGTAGAGCGCTTTCCTAGCATGGGCAAGTCCCTGGTTCAATCCCCAGTACTACAAAAGTAAACTAACAGACCCAGAAAGAATGATTTCGTTGGATAATTCTGCTAAGTGTTTAAAGAAAAACTAAACCTGGGGATGGGGCTGTAGCTCAGTGGTAAAGTACTTGGCTTGCATGTGTGAGGCATAGGTTTGATCCTTAGCACCACGTGAAAATAAATAAACATACTGTATCTTCATCTACAACTAAATAAATATTTTAAAAAAGAAAAGAAAGAAAAACCAAAACCAATTCTACACAATGTTTTCTAGAAAACAGAAGAAGACAGATGTTACCACTGGAGGAAACTAAGTGAAGGGTACACGGAATCACTAATACCTTCAGTATTTCCTTACATGTGAACATATTGTTTATCTGAATAGAAAAGGTTGAATTAAAAGAGTAACAGAGGTGAGAAGATATTTTGTGTAGAACAAATATAAGAATGTTAACATTTTCATTTTGGAAATAGTAAAAGCCAGAAGAAAGTATATCAATATGCATTTATTATATTTTAAATACTGAAAGATAAAGAATGCTAGGCAGTTTGATTCCAGAGCCTGTATGTTTATCCATTTCTCTGTGCTACATCATGAGGGTAATAAAAACAAAGATGCGGCAATTAGATGCACTACTGTTCTCTCTGTATGCCTCAGGGCAGTAGAGTGATGCTACCAAACTATGAAAAGGAAACTAATCACTCTTTTTAGTCTCTGATCGCTTTCTATCCATTTCCTGTACTTAAACAACTTTTGGAAAAGTAAAACTGGTTGATACATTGTCTTATCTGTCAAGCAAGTTGTTACAAGTAAAGGAATGTAGGCAACTGCAACATAGGCAGATTTGGATAAATATCATAGAAGAGAAATTCAGAGAAAGCCTTTTGGAAATTTAGAGAAAGATTTGAGAGTACAACAAATAGATGACATCAAGGAAAATGACATATGAATCTGATTAAGAGTGGAAGCAAAGGAAAGAAGTGAGGATGTGTCCGAGATCTGTAGTGAGATGATGACACAGATTGGTGTCATGGCAGTGATTGAATAGAATAGGTTCTGCCAGTGTAGAGGTTTTGTGTTTGCTTTTCTGCTAGGTTGTATCCTTATTAGCTAAAACAGTGTCTGGTACATACTAAGACTCAGTAAATATTTATCATGTGAATGAATAAGTAAATACAGCAGTTAGAAGGCAGTGATCACCAGTTTTGGTTAAGAGTGATTTGATAGTGAATTCCATTTTGGGAATTATAAATGTGGAATCTAATCAACTCTGCCATAATCTAGCTGTCATCTAGTCTTACTGCTGCACCAGTCACTTCAGCTATGACACTCAAAACTTGTGGAGAAAACAATATAGGATGTGTGCTGGTTAAGAACTTTAACTTTGTGATCCTATTTCTAAAATAAGGGCTACAAGAAAAATTGGTGTTACTGTTGATTTTATTGTAGAGTGCTTAATTTTGTGCTTGATCTATAGTAAGTACTCAGTTAAGGGGCACCATTGCCTGAATCTGGGTTATATATTAATTCCTAATCTAAATGAGCTGACATACCTTTAATAATAGCATATACTGTATTTGGAGCTGGGTTTGTAGCTCAAACATAGAGAGCATTCACCGATGTGCATAAGGCCCTGGGTTCATCCTCCAGCATAACCAAACCAAACAAAAAACCCCTTGTGTTTGAGTTACCCCATGAAAAAGCTAAATAGCATTTTAAAGATCATCCAGCCCAAGCTCTTCATTTAAACTGAAAACAGAATAAAAAATATGACTTGCATAGTCACACAGCTATCTGAAGAAAAAAGTGGAGGAAAAAAGTAGTCAAGGACCAAACCCTGAGGGTAATGGTTACATGTTGACATGTTTTCAATAATTATAAAGTGGTATTATTTATAATTTTGAATTTAAAGCATGGGAAGAAAAATAAGAGAGAAACACTAATGAGTTGGTTTTTGAGGGGTTAGCTCTGAATGCTACAGGTACTAGGTAAAATTTTATTTTCTGGGAAAACCAAACAAAACATCTGCCTACTGGATATAGCTCTACCTTTATTTTCCCTCAACATCTTTTAATTCAGCATGTCCCAAATCAAACTTGCAGTCACTACCAGGTAAAACTAAAAAGGATCTTAAGAGTTGTCTGTAGTTGTCTTAAGAGTTGTCATTTTGCAGATGAAGATCCAGTCCTTGGGATGGAGATCTCTTACTTCTTAGACACATTGATAACTCTGTAAGCAACCAATTAGTTGTCTCGGACCATTTTTGCCTAGATCCTAGAGTATTCCTTTAGGGTCCTTTTGGCTTAGAGTGAGCCTTCACAGTTCATCCTGGCTACAAATAGCCTCTGGTCTTGTTTTGTTTTGTTTTGGTGGTGCTGAGGATTGAACCCATGGCCTTGTGCATGCAAGGCAAGCATTTTGTCAACTGAGCTAAATCCCTGGTCCTCTAGACTTGTTTAGAGCAGCAGATTACATTTTTTTTTTTAAACAGCTGAGTTCTCTGCTCATGTTGAATCATATGAGGCAACCCAGTATATGAAAAGAAACTAAAAAGAGTAGTTGATAGAGCTGGGATTGTAGCTCAGTAGTAGAGTACTTGCCTACCATGTATAGGATCTAGGTTAGATCCTCAGTGCTGCAAAAACAAACAAAACCCCTGATGGTTAACAACAGAGATTTGATGGTGATTGAGATGTAGATAGTTGGAGAGATCATGAAATGGAAAGAATGTGTTCTATCCTGATTGCTTGGTCCTTGATCTCCAGAGATGAGGAGGCTCTAAAATGTCAGACATTAGGAAGCCACTTAAAATCCACTGATTTGTAGACCCAAGGGGTCTAGCAATTGTTGAGTGACAAGATCACTATTTTGTCTGCTCTACAAGTTCTTATGTGACTTTAATTCATATCCTGGAGTAACAGAATTAAGAAGTAAGCCATCATTACAACTAGGATTTAAATAAACTCTCAACTATTATTTTAAAACTTTCATTGATCACATTTGTATTTATTTATACAGAAAGCAGCTTTTGTGTGAATTAATTGTACTAATATCAACATAACCTAAGAATTACTGTCTTGAACCTTAGGAGCAGTCAGTGCACAAACCCCTATCATGTGACTTTTAAAACACTTGACATGTTTTCAATAATTATAAAGTGGTATTATTTATAATTTTGAATTTTAGTCAGAAACTGATTAAGCCCTGTACTAGCATCCTGGGAGGAAAGAGGAAAAATAGGACAAAGTCCTTGCCCTCAAATTTGAGTCATGCTGAGTACAGAATGAAGAACGTGACAGTTTAGGTTTTTTTTCTTTTAACTTCATTTCTCCACCTGAGTTTCACATTGTGCAGTTTTTAATTTTAATTTACTGCCTTATAAAGCATGTTCATGACTAAAAATTCAATAATTTAAGCTTGTATGCTTTCTTTCAAATTATTATTAGATTGCAAGACTGGAGAAAGATAAAGAAGAACTACATAACCAGCTGTTTAGCGTTGATCTTACAAGAGACACCAAACGAATGGAGCAACTTGTACGAGAAAAAGTCCATTTGTCTCAGAAATTAAAAGGTTTAGAGGCTGAAGTAGCAGAATTAAGGGCTGAAAAAGAGAATTCTGGTGCTCAGATAGAAAATGTCCAAAGAATACAGGTGCGACAGTTGGCTGAGATGCAGGCTACAGTTAGGTCTCTGGAGGTAAGGTTTTAATTGCTTCCCGGTAGAGTATGGCATAGTTTTTAAAAGTGCAGTTGACAAGCCTTTGATTTTAGAACATAAATGTGTGCTCACCAGTCTAATGCTGACGCATTTGTGGAATCCCAAGAGTATGTGTTCTTTCTGTAAAGAATAAAGCTATTGATTCATAAGCAATAGCTGTGCTGCCACATTTACAAAGGGATATTTATTCTTGGGGAGTCTAACACCTATTTGAAATGATATAACTCTTATAATGCCACAGAATAGAATATGCAAAGTCTCCCCAAATTTATTCAACTTTCTCAAGGCTAAAATCGTCTCAAACCAGAAAGAAAAATTTCTTTTGGGTTTATAAATTCCTTACCCTGGAATTTGAAATCTTAAGATCATAATTCTTATTCGAGCAGAATACCGTACTTGCATATCTTAAGACAGCTCTGGCCAGAGTAATAAAATTTAACTTGTCTACTAATATATATAAGCCTTTACTAAATTATTTCTTAGTTCATTAGAGAAAGAAGTGTTGGCAGTCAGTTGGTACTTTTGGAGGTATTACCTTATGTAAACTCTTGGTTTCCATCATATTCAGACACTCTTACTTCTCCTAGTATTAGATGCCGGAAGTATAGCAAAGATATAATTTAACATTTTGATATAACTTGTACAGTCCCAGTGTTCCTCCCCTTTGGAATAGTTGTGAAATGATTTGGGTTGGAGGGAAATTATCAGATACCTAGTTTGCAGTTAAAAATCCAATATCTAAATCGAAAACGGTGATTCCCCTGACCCCACCCTCTCCCCTCAACAGCCAGCAAGCTGTTACAAGGAGTATATTGTTATATTTAGAAGTCACTTTTGGTTTTTGGATAAAGCCTCTGTCAGTATTTGCTGGTCTCCTGAATTAAGGCTATCAGTATTATTGGACTTAGACATGAGGCAGTTCAGCGTGAAATTATTTATGTTGCCATTCTTCTTCTTTAACATATTTACACAGTGACAGAATTAAGTAGGACAATTGCATTTGAATGTAGTAGATGGTCCCAGTATGAATCTTTTCATCAAGGTCATCAATGAAATGAGTATTTTCAGAGCAAGTTGAATGATGACAAAAGATGGATTCTTTGGTGACATTTTCAGAAGAACCTGTGTTTAATTTTATTTGTCAGGTGAAATGAAAATGAGCACATGATAAACATTTCTTACTTCAGCTTTCTTGGCTGTCATTGTAACCAGAAAGTATCATTTTGTATTTGAAGAAAACTTTTTTTCTGAATTATTTGTTGACCACAATCTTTATCATATTTAGCACACCTATGAAATGAGATGTTTTAAGACCAATGCTTATCCTTTAAATACCAAACATTTTTATTTTTTTGAACAGAAATAATTTTAAAACCTTTTAGTTTTCCTTCCCTAATAAGAGAGAACTTTAAGTATTTAACAAGAAGAATTTTGACAACTTATAAACTTCAAGAATTATGTGATGAGGTCAAGAACTGTTTTGCTCATGCCTCAAAAGTTTCAGATTAGTTGAGGATTTTACTACTTGTCTCTTCTTCTCTTAAAAAAAAAAACTGTTGATTTTGAATTTTGAATTTTCACATCGTACTGCTGTCAGTGAGCTTTTTTCTTCTACCTTTTAATATGCTTTTTTCATAACCACTTTGGTCTTGAACCCCCACCCCCAAATGTTTGTAAATTATGTCAGCTTTCAGAGTAAATGGGTATCAAATGAGTGCCATAAGTACTTTCTCTCCTGAAGGAAGTTTATACCTTTTTATACTTTATATTTTTGTTGCTTATTTCCTGAAGCAAAACCTTTTATTTCACTTCTACCAATTTGAGAAAACTCTTGTTACTTTGGAACATGTTACAGTTGAGGTTTTGAACAATTTTTTGTATGATCATACATGAATTGTAAATAATGATTATTTCATTTTGATATGCTAAACATTGTGGACAATTTTAAAATATTTTGTTTTAATGAAAGGCTGAAAAACAGTCAGCTAAGCTACAGGCTGAACGTTTGGAAAAAGAGCTACAATCAAGCAATGAACAAAATACTTTTTTAACCAGTAAATTGCATAAAGCTGACCGAGAAATAAATACATTGACCAGTAAGGTAAGTTGTCTTTTGTTTTTGTTTCACTCTTTAGAATGCCTGAGACTATATAATGATTTAGGGTTTCCTTGTTTGTTTGTTTGCTTTTTCCTATATTGGGGGTTGAACTTAGGGTTCTATGCATGCCAGGCAAATGTTCTACCACTGAGCTTTATCCTCCCATCCCTTATTTTTTTAATTTTTATTATTATTTTTTTAATTTTGAGACAGGGTCTTGCTAAGTTGCTCATGGTGGCCTTGAATTTGTGATTCTCCTTCTTCAACCTCTCAGTTTTAACTGGGCTTACAGTGTGTACCACTGAGCCTGCTAGAAATTTTGTTTGTTCTCTGTATTTCAATGTATTAAATAATGTCAATAATGTATGTAAATAATGTTTTTTTCTCTATATTTTAATCTTTTTTCATCATACCATTGACCGAAGATGTGAGTCATCTTATGCTTCTATTTCATTAAGCTTTTTGCTGCACAATTACAAAGAAATTTTGTGTTTAGATGTTTATATGTTGAAACTATTTTTATCCTGTCATTCTACCTTCATATAGAATCTGACCAGTTCTTAAACCTCTACTGTGATTACTCTAGTCCAAACCATGAATTGCCCTATGCTCAGTTTTTATGCTAGCTTCCTAATTGCTCTCTTGCTACCCATGCAGATCTCTGTGTGATCTGGCTCCTGCACTCTTTCCACAGCCATCAGCATCCATTTTCTTCCCTGTTTACTTTACTTCTGCCTCACTGGCCTTCATGCTGTTCTTTGAAGATGCTCACTTCTACTCAGAGCCCTCATGCTTATGTCCCTGACATAGTCTCACCTCACATATCTACATACATACTTCTTCTTCTTTTTCAGAAGTCACTTGAGAATCTTTTCTCATATTTACTTTGTAAAACAAATGTATCTTCCTCCCCCCCCCCCGACTTATTCTCTCATCTTCCTAACTTGCTCTATTTTTTATTCATAGTTCTTAATACCATATTTACTGTTTTTTAAATCTCTTCTACTACTTTCTCTCTGAAACTTGAGTATTTTTCTTTAAAATGGAGTACCTACCATAAAAAAGTTGTGGCAAAAATTAAATGAAATATTATGAATAAAACACTTAGCCTAAGATCTAGCAAATAGTCTCTGAATTATTAATGGTTATTATTAACTGTTGGTGTATTTCTAAGAACTTGGAAATAAGATTGGTTTCTCAGTCAGTGAAATCATTGTATTTTCTGTAAGGACAGAGTTACATAAAGTCACCTTAAAAAACAAGATAGCTTTATCTACCACTGAGCCACAACCCCAGCCCCTCCAGTTTGCTTAACTTTTAAATGGGATAATAACTATTTCTTACTGGATTATTGTGAAAATTAAAGATAGTATTCAATACAATAAATAGTACATGGTGATAAACATGTTACTATCAATGATTGTGTATTTGTGATATCCTTAAATAAGAAAATACCATGAAGAATATAGAATTCTGAACCCATGGGCTAGTTCTGTTCCTCTGTCAATAACTTTGTGTAACTTTAGGCAAGTTACTTGGTATCATTTGGGATCCAATTTCCTCATAGGTGAAATGAAGCATTATTTCTGCTGATCCTTAAGAATCCTTCTAGCCTATTGTGATTGTGTAGATCCTACTAGAAAATAAATTTGATTTCTTTCTGGTTAACTATAAGTGGACTTCATACATTCAGCAGATATATCCTGAATGCCTACAATAATAGAGTACATACAAAAATAGGGGTAACACACAGAAGTAAATTTAGATTATGTGGATTTGTCTCAAGTTTTCTTTCAATTTCTGTATAAGTTATTTTCAATTTTGTAAAATAATATTGAGTATCCAGTATTTGCTACATATCATTCTGGACCTAAGGAGCCAGACTGGACTGCTGGAATCACCAGAACTATATGTGTAGCAACAGGATGTTAGATATGCTGGACTTCTACTGTAGCTTCTAACTCTTTTGGGTCACTTTTCCTGCAGCACGTTTTACCTGAGCTTGCTGGCTCACCTGTGTGCTGACCCTGGTTGTCTTCTCTTTTCTGTATATATACCCTCCTCTATTGCTCTTTCATTATAGAGTTAAGAGCATAGATGATTGCTCCTTCTTTGTTGAAGGAAGAACAGCAGTTTTAGTATAGTTTTATTTATTTTGCTGTGCTTGTTTATTAACACATATTGCTAAGAGTTGCCTGTCTTTAAAAGTACATTTGCATTATTTTGCATATAAATGGAGTTTTAAATACATCCTTCAAATTTAGACAAAGCAAGTTTCCTTTGAAATTTTATGTAAAACAATTCCATGGAAGAATAAATTTTAAAATAATATTTCAAACATGACTATCACAGTTTTCTTTGCAACTTGAAATTTTCATCAACATTTTGCACTTGTAGCAAATGGTTGTTTGCAATGCAAAAGAACACCTGGGGTGTGTTTGTCAAAGTTATTCAAATTTGTAAATGTTAGGTTTTAAAACAGAATTATGTCAGTGTCTTAGATTAAAAGGTGTTAACATACATGGCCTGAAAATGATGACCTTAAAGATATTTCACATTCAGTGAAGTAAATGCATCTAGTTATCTCATTAGGTTTTTGATCTTGGAACTTCAATAAGATAGTTTTAAGGGAACCATCCTATGGTCATGCTTATTAGCCAAGTTAACTCAAATCTATTGCTTGACATCCTATCCAATGTTCTTTTAGTTTCAATAAGTTTAGTTGAGAATGTTTTCTTATTTCAGCAAATCTCAGGGTAAAATGAATAAGAAATAGGTGTTTATTTCATAATTCTTCGTGAAGTTACCATGAAATGAATTAACACTCTATGAAATAAGATGGCTCTAATTTTCCACCTCATATTAAAGGTAGCTTTAATGTGGTTTATAATGAACTGCTGTGTCATTCTTAACCTTTTACAGTTAGTATATAATAGCAAGTTATAATCATATTTGTCACAGTGATTGTATATTCATGGTAATTGTATTTTTTTTAAATTTTTAAGCATTTATAACTTAAATTGTCCATGAAAATTATAATATAGTAAGACCCAATCACAGTGTCTTTAAATATTAGAATAAATATAATTAACTGCTTTCATGTAGTTATGAGACTTGCTTTTAATAGAAAAGAGCTTCAAATCTGAGATTTAAAAATGTAAAACTGATATCAGCATAGGTAGCCATTTTACCTTCACTTAAAAGTTGTCAGTGTGTGCTCACTTATCCGTGCATGTACTAAAATTGGAATGCTGCAGAGATTATCATGGCCCCTGCACAAGGAGGACACACAAATTCTAAAGTGTTCCATATTTTAAAGATGTAACAATGAACTTAGAAAATACAGGAAGTGAAAGATATTTCAATATAGAGATTCTAAAAAAGAACCAAACAAATTTTGAAAATTAAAGAATTGATAACTTCAGTGGAAAGAATCACCAATAGATTAAATGGCTTTGAAAACAGATTTTCAGGCCTTAGAGACAAAATATATTATCTTGAAAATAAAGAAAGATGTTGCTGGGCATGGTGGGTCACGCCTGTAGTTCCGGTAGCTCAGGAGGTTGAGACAGGAGGATCAAGAGTTAAAAACCAGATGCAACTTAGTGAGGTGCTGAGCAACTCAGTGAGACTCTGTCTCTAAATAAAATATATAAAAGGGCTGGGGATGTGGCTCAGTGGTTGTGTGCCTCTGCGTTCAATCCCCCTTACTAAAAAAAAGAAAAAAAGAAAGAAAAGTTAAGAGACTATGACCAGAATATCCAAGAAATCTGGAGTAATGTTCAGAGACCAAATCTAAGAATCATTGATGTAGACAAAGACACTGAAGTGCAAACTAAAGGAATGCACAACCTATTCAATGAAATAATATCGGGGAAATTTCCAGACCTTAGTAATGAGATGGAAATTCAAATATAAGAGACATTTAGGACCCCAAATAAGCAAGACCAAAAAAGATCCTAAGAAGCATTATAATTAAAATTCCTGTTGTAGAATAAGAATTTTTAAAGCCACAAGAGAAAATCAGCAGGTCACATTTATTAGTAAGCCAAATAGGATTTCAGTCAATTTTTCAGCCCAGATCCTAAAAGCCAGGACAACTTGGAATAGTATATATGAAGTCATAAAAGAAAACAGGTGTCAATAAAGATTACCATATCCAGCAAAACTGTCCTTCAGAATCGAAGTGAAATAAAAACCTTCCAGGACAAGCAGAATCCAAAAGAACTTATAATCACTAAAGCTTCACTATAAAACAAACTCAATGAACTATTTGATGAAGAATAAATGAGGAATAAAAACGAGAGTGAGCACAGGGATGAATCTCATTAGAATAGTCAAGGGAGAATCAAGTTTGAATTAAGCATTAAAAATAAAATGGCAGGAAATAAAAATCTTCTCTGTAATAACACTGAATGTAAATGGTCTAAATTCTCCTATCAAAAGACATACCTTGGCAAAATGGATTAAAAAAAGAAGACCCAACAATATATTGTTTACAAGAGATTAAACTTAACATGCAAAGACATCCATTGGCAGAAGGGAAAGGTGGAAAAGGATATACCATGAAATTGGAGACCAAAAGCCAACTGAATTAGCTACTCTCATATCAGACAAAGTAGATTTTTAAGCCAGTATTAATCAGAAGAGACAAAAGAAGGGCAATGTATGCTGGTTAATGGAATCATCCAACAATAAGATAAAATGGTTGTAAATATTTGGGCCCCAAACATCAGTGGACCTACGTACATAAAACAAACTCTTCTCGATATAAAGAATCAAATAGACTACAATACAGTAATGCTGGGTGATTTTACCACACTTCTCTTACCATTAGTTAGATCATCCATACAAAAACTAAGACTCTTCAGAATTAAAAAATACCGTTATTCAAATAGACCAAACAGACATCTATAGAATATTTCACCCACTTCTCAGCAGCATGTGGAACTTTCTCTAAAATAGATCATATTTAATAAATACAAAAAAGAGATAATGCCTTGATTTCTATCAGATTATAATAGAATGAAATTAGAAATCAGTAAGAAAAAACCATCACTTTAATACCAGAAGATTACATAATATACTTTAAAAAAACGTTTTTAGTTGTAGACGGACACAATAACTTTTAAAAATTTATTTATTTTTATGTTATGCTAAGGATTGAACCCAGTGCCTCATACATGCTAGGCAAGTGTTCTACTGTTGAGCTACAACCTTAACCCACATGATCAAATTTTGAATGAATAATGGATCATAGAAAGAAATCGGGAGAAATAAAAAAATTCTTAGAAACAAATTGTTATGGGGCTGACATCTTCCGAGAAACTGAGGCAATTCAAAGACCCTCTTTCAAGCCCAGATTTCTTGGTACCAGTACCAAGATATTTGTAATCCTTTTCACAGACCAGATCCCAAAAGATAAGGATAATTCTTCCTAACCATAAAACCTGTAAAAATGATTAAGATTCCAATTAGAATCAGTCAGCATGGGCCAAGGGATGAGAGGTGGGAGGGAAAGGGAGTGAGAAGGGAAATTGCATGGAAATGGAAGGCGATCCTCAGGGTTATACATAAGGACATATAAGAGGAAAGGAGGGGTAAGACAAGATAATACAAATCGAAGAAATGATTTACAGTAGAAGGGGTAGAGAGAGAAAAGGGGAGGGGAGGGGAGGGGAGGGGAGGGGAGGGGGGATAGTAGAGAATAGGACAGACAGCAGAATACATCAGACACTAGAAAGGCAATTTGTCAATCAATGGAAGGGTAACTGATGTGATTCAGCAATCTGTATACGGGGTATAATTGGGAGTTCATAACCCACTTGAATCAAATTGTGAAATATGATGTATTAAGAACTATGTAATGTTTTGAACGACCAACAATAAAAAAAAAAAAATATCTTGGGTTTCTCTTATCAGCGTTATTTCCTGCCTGCATGTCCTTGCAGATGACAGGTAGTTTGCTGAGGAACCTGACCTGTCCTGTCTGCTTAGGCCAGGCAGGCTGAGATACATTGCTTTTAAGCAAAGAAAGTTTGTGGGGGTCCGCATAGTGGGCCCATTTTATAGAATTATTCTCTTAACCTTGTGTTCCCAACAGCCTCATCTGTCTATTCTCTAACAAAATGAGAATAGAGATGCAATGTATCAAAATCTCTGGGACAGTAGGTAAGAAGTTTTAAGTGGAAAGTTTATAGTCTTTAGTTTCTACATTTAAAAAATAGATTTTATTCTCTATTTATTGCTGAGTAATATTCCATTGTGTATGTGTGTGTGTGTGTGTGTGTGTGTGTGTGTCTGTGTGTGTATCACATTTTCTTTATCCATTCATCTACTGAAGGGCATCTAGGTTGGTTCCACAGTTTAGCTATTGTGAATTGTGCTGCTATAAACATTGATGTGTCTGTGTCCCTGTATTACGTTGTTTTAAAGTCATTTGGGTATAGACTAGGGAGAGGGATAGCTGGGTCAAGTGGTGGTTCCACTCCTAGCTTTCCAAGGAACTGCCATACTGCTTACCATACTGGCTTCAACAATTTGCAGTCCTACCAGCAAGGTATGAGTATGTCTCTTCCCTCACATCCTCACCAACATTTATTATTGTTTTTGTTCTTAATAGCTGCCATTCTGGCTGGAGTGAGATGTAATCTTAAAGAGTAGTTTTGATTTGCATTTCTCTAATTGCTAGAGATGTTGAACATTTTTTCATATATTTGTTGATTGATTGTATATCATTTTCTGAGAGGTGTCTGTTAAATGGATGGAGCTGGAGAATATAATGCTTAGTGAAGTTAGCCAATCTCCAAAAACCAAATGCCAAATGTTTTCTCTGATGTATGGAGGCTGATTCATAATGAAATTGAGAGAGGGAGTATGGGAGGATTATACGAACTCTAGAAAGGGAAAAGGGTTGAAAGGGGAAGGGGGCATGGGGGTAAAAAAGATGATTAAATGAGATGGATATCATGACATGTATGAAGACACAAATGGTGTGAATACTTTGTATACAACAGAGATATGAAAAATTGTGCTCAGTATGTGTAATAGGAATATGTAATGCATTCTGCTGTCATATATAACAAAGTAGAAAAAAAAATAGAACCAGAAAAAAAAAACAGAACCATTTAATAATCTGATGTTATACCCAAGGCCCTAGAACAATAAACTATTTCCAAAGAACAATAAACTATTTCCAAAATCAATAGAAGAGAAGAAATAAGATCAAAGTTGAAATTATTGAAATTGATGTAACCAAGAGTTGGTTCTTCAAAAAGATAAACAAAATTGATAGATAAACCCTTAGCCAAACTAACCAAAAGAGAGAAGACCCAAATCAGAAAAATTATAGTTGAAATAGGAGATATTACCACATTTCTGAAAGAAATCCAGAGGGTCATTAGTTTATTTTGAAAATGTATACTCCAGTAAGCTGAAAAAATCAAGAAGACATTGAAAAATTACCAGACACATATGATCTACCCAAAATGAATCATGATGATAATAGAAAATTTTGCCACTACTATAAAATGTCAGCTCAACACTGTCACATATTGGTGCAGGCACTGACTTCCTTAACAAAACCCCTACAGTACGAGAAGTAAAACTGAGAATCAAAAGTGGGCCAGTATCAAATTAAAAAGCTTCTGTACCACAGAGGAAATGAGCCCACAGAATGGGAGATCTTTGCCAGCTGCTCCTCCATTAAGGGATTAATGTCCAGAATATATAAAGAATTTTAAAAACTTAATACCACAAAACCAAATAATCCAGTTAGTAATGGACAAAATAAACAGATACTTCTCAAAGAAATAAAATGGCCAACAAATACATGAAAAATATTCAACATAACTAGTAATCAGAGAAATGCAAATCAAACCTACACCAAGATTTTATCTCCAGTCAAAATCGCAATCATCAAGAATACAAATTATAATTTTGTATAACCCTGAGGATCAACTTCCATTTTCATGCAGTTTCCCTTCTCTCTCCCTTTCCCTCCCACCTCTCATCCCTGTTTAATGTTAATCTTCTTCTTCTCTAGCTCTTCGTCCCTACCCTGTCCTTAGTTACTCCCGTTATATCAATGAAGTCATTTGGCATTTGTTTTTTAAGGATTGGCTAGCTTCACTTAGCATAATCTGCTCTAATGCCATCCATTTCCCTCCAAATTCTATGATTTTGTTGTTTCTTAATGCAGAGTAATACTCCATTGTGTATAAATGGCAATATGTAAATCAATGGAAGTGTAACTGATGTGATACAGCAATCTGTATACGGGGTAAAAATGGGAGTTCATAACCCACTTGAATCAAACTGTGAAATATGATATATTAAGAACTGTGTAATGTTTTGAACTACCAACAATAAAAATAAAAAAAATTAAAATAAATAAAAAAATTTTAAAAAAAGAATATTACTCAGCCATAAAGAAGAATTAAATTATTGCATTTGCCAGTAAGTAGATGAATCTGGATACTATCATGCTAAATGAAATAAGACAATCTCAAAAAATCAAAGTTTGAATGGTCTCTGTTATATATGGGTGCTAACCACTATGTGGTGGGTTGGTAGGGAAAGAATGAATGAAGTTCATTGGATTAGATAAAGGGGAATGAAGAGAAGGAGGGTAGATAGGAATAGAGAAGACAGTGAAATGAATCTGACATAACTTTCCTATGTTCATATGTGAATACACCACAGTGAATCTGAACATTGTATACATCCTATTTAGAATAAGATATATTCTATGCTTGTGTAACTATATAAAAATAAATTCTATTGTCACGTATAACTAAAAAGAACAAATTAAAAATAAACTTAAATTGGCCTAAAAAAAAGAATACAAATTATAATAAATACTGGTGAAGATGTGGGGAGAATAGGTACATTCATGAACATTGTTGTATAAATTCATACAACCACTCCAGAAAGCAGTGTGGAGATGCCTCAAAAAATAGGAATAGAACCCCTATATGACCCATCTATCCCATTCATCAGTATATATCCAAAGAACTAAAATCAGCATGCTATAGAGAGATAGGTACATCGTTTGTTTATAGCAGTGTATCTCAGAATAGTCAAGTTAAGGAACCAACCCAGGTGCCCATCAACACATGCTGGTAAATGAATGGAAATGGAGAATATGCTAAATAAAATGAGATTCAGAAATTTCATCATCAAATGTTTTCTCTCATGCAGAAGCTAGACCAAAATAAGGTGGGGAGGTGGGTGGAAGTGAGGAATCTTATGAAAATAGGAGAGAGTTCACTGGAGCAGAGGAAGGGGATTGAAGGGAAGTGGGGAGGGAAAGAAGATGAAAGGAATTGTAGAATGAAATTGTCCAAATTATGCTATGCATATGTATGAATATACCATAGTTTTATGTATTTCTATAAAACACTAATTTAAAAAAACTGAATTAATGGAAGGAATGCCAGTAGAGAAAGGGAACAGGGGGATGGATGGAGGAGGGGAGAAAAATGGGAAGTACTGGAAACCTAAGTGAAGCAAAGTATATTCCACATTTGTATTATGTATAGCTATAATGCACTAATTTAAAAAATGCATACAAGATAATTTGAAAGGCTCTATTATTGTGATTAGTGGTATGAAGGCAGTATGATACTTGGTTTTTATTTATTTTCTTCAGGTATGGATTTTGTGTGAAACCTATCCCTTTCAGTATTTTCAGGACCTTTCATAGATGGAATTCCTTCCAATAAAGACACTTCTGTTTCTTATCCTTTTCTTTTTGGCTCTAGAGCCTCTTCCAGATTTGTATCTAATACCCAACTTTTTATTGTAGGGTTTTATTGGATTCATAAGTAAATTGTCCTTGACCTTCCTTTTCTTACCATCTCACATTTTATATATTTGACTTTTATGTATTTGTAGTTTTCTACTTTGATCACACAGTTTATTAGTATAATAATATTAGTTTATCTAAATTTTATATCTGTGTTAAATTCTAACACCACTATTCCTAATTTTAGAAATGCCTTAAAAGGTAGAGGCTATAGAAACTGTTAATAGTGCAGATGATTGGAAAGAGAAAGATTACTGTTGTACTCCCGCTTCTAAAATAGTGCTTGACACATAAACAGTTGTTCAGTAAAGATTTGTTGAATGAATGAATGAATGAATGAATGAATGAATATTTGTAAAGATTAATTATTTAGAAAGTGTCAACAATTATTCATATTGAGCTGAGGCTTTAAAATATTTAGATTTTGGGAGTCTGGAGCTCTAGCCCCTGGGGATAAAATAAAGATAGAACACTTGCCTAGCACACGTGAGGCCCTGGATTTTATACCCAGTACCACAAATAAGAAATAACTAAAAAGAAAGAAAATTTTGATAATATAGAATTATAGTAGATTTGTATGATTTATACTGGTTTCTGCCCACTATTTAGTCACTGAATTCAAATGTTTTTTCGCCCCTTTTATAAGTTTCTTGCCTCTTGTTTACGTTCAGTTTTTTAATCTAAGACATTTGCAATTAGAGTTTACCATTCTAAAACAAAGTTACTTATGCTGCTTTCAGTAGCCAACAGAATAAACAGCCCTTTTGTATGACATATGAAGTTTATTCCCTGTCACTCACAAAAAACCTGCCTCCCTCTGCTCTATATGTCACATCTTGTTTTTAGAGTAGATTACTTGGTGTCATACCTATTTCACAGTTTATATTTTATTCCTTCCACCTGAAAGGCCTTATTTCTCCTTAAGTTTTTTTTTTAATATTCAGTTTTTAGTTGTAGTTGGACACAATACCTTCATTTTATTTATATGTGATGCTGTGGATCGAACCCAGGGCCTTGCACATGCTAGGTGAATGCTCCACCACTGAGCCACAACCCCAGCCCCTCCTTAATGCTTTTTTAAAAAAACATTTTTTTAGTAGTAGTTTTATTTACCTGCAGTGCTGAGAATGGAACCCAGTGCCCCACATGCTTAAGCAAGCGCTCTACCATTGAGCCACAACCCCAGTCCTCCAATACTTTTTAAAAGGAAGTTTGATGTATGTGGTTAAACTTTTTAAGGCACATGTCCTGATTTATGTCCAGGTGACCCCACCCAGATACTTTTAAAGAAATGCTCACTTTCAGTAGGAAAAACAGTGTTCTTGTCTCCTCATTACAAATAGTATTCAAGTATGGAATACCTTTCTTCCTGGATGGTACTTGCACTCTATAATCTGCTGCCAATTTTTTTTTTTTTCATTTACACTTGCTTTTTGGTGAGTACTAAATGGGAATAAAATGACCAATAATAACTTCAATTTCTAATTATCAACAGGTAAAAGAACTTAAACATTCAAACAAACTAGAAATAACAGACATCAAACTGGAGGCAGCAAGAGCTAAAAGTGAGCTAGAAAGAGAAAAGAATAAGATTCAAAGTGAATTGGACGGTAATATATGATTCCCCATGCTTTTTACTAGTTTTTCGACATGAACTCAAATTGTTAATATAGATAAACCTTAATGATTATTTCCAGATTCTCAGATTAATTGGATTTCAACCTTTAAAAGATATGGAATGTTATTGCATGTATGTTGACTGCTCATTCTTTGACCTGACTTTAAAAAAAAATTGATCATGTGTTGGTATAAGTTATTTGATTAATGTATAAACTAAATAAAACTTTGAAATGGGATTCTATCTTTCCTGGGTTTATAATTTTAAATCTATTTTGTCATATTATTTTCCGAGGGCATTATAAGTCTAAGACCAAAAGGAAGAAAGTTCTAATCCTGGATTTTTAATTTTTTATTTTTTTTAAACACTAGGTCAGTTATTGAAGCCTAATTCAGTGTAGTCTTGTTCTTGTGGTCCATTCTAATATTCACATGACTCATCAGGATTTCTCAGAATTTGTATGGCTTCTAATTTTGTTTCTTTTTCTTTTTTAGTTGTAAATGGACACAACACCTTTATTTATTTATTTTTATGTGGTGCTGAGAATTGAACCCAGTGCCTCACACGTGCTAGGCAAGCACTCTACGACTGAGTTACAACCCCAGCCATGGCTTCTAATCTTAGATTTTTCAAATAAGCTGCCCTTGGGGTGTAACTCTGCTTGAGTTGGTCTGTAATTTCAGATGGAGGTTAGATTGAATGCCTATTCTCATTATTAGTTTCTATGTAATTTTGACTTATAATTTTCCTCATTTAAACTAAATTTTCTTAGAAATTTAAATTTGGGGATTCTGGTTTTACTTTGAATTAGATAGGAATTTGATTTAGTTATTCCATGTATAAATATTGTCTGTTCATCAAGAGGAAGATTTGAAATTCATTGGACAAACTTGAAACTTTCCTTGTTTTTTATATTTCTGCTAGACTGTAGCAATTTTGCTGTAATCTTAGGTTTGAAGGACTTTGTGACTTTTATTTGCTCTGTTTTCAGCCATTTTGTTATGATGCTGTCTTAGGGTTAGTTTACAGAAGTCCTTCAGAGGTGAAGTAACCAAGTGTCTCTGTATATCACACAGGTTGATGATATTTCTAGGTTTAAAAATTCAAGAGAGGGGCTGGGGATGTGGCTCAAGCGGTAGCGTGCTCGCCTGGCATGCGTGCGGCCCAGGTTCGATCCTCAGCACCACATACCAACAAAGATGTTGTGTCCACCGAGAACTAAAATAAGTATTAAAATAAATATTAAAAATATTAAAATAAATATTAAAAAAATTCAAGAGAATAAATGTTTATTTACCCTTTTGAGAGTTTTTTTTTGTATGTATGCATGTGTTAAGAAGTAATGGCAGAGAATAAACTCTGAGTTTTAGTCTGTTTCATTCTTATTTTTAGAAAGTTTATCAGTGGCTTAAGGATCTTTGAGAATGTATATCCAGAGAGACTTTCTAATTCTTTTACTCACTTATGAAGGCTGTTAATTGTGATTTTTCATCATCGCAATATTAACTATAGTATATTTTTCTCTTTGAAAAATAATAGGATTACAGTCAGACAATGAAATCCTCAAATCAGCTGTTGAATACCACAAAGTGCTATTAGTAGAAAAGGATCGTGAATTAATACGTAAAGTACAAACTGCCAAGGAAGAAGGTTATCAAAAACTTGTAGTATTACAAGGTGAAAAGTAAGTGCTTAATTACCTTAGTTTGTATTAAATCTTCTTGCACATGGAAACATTTTACTGTAGCATCATCTTTATTGTAGTTCTTGTAACATAATTATCATCTGTTGTTTTAGGCTAGAACTTGAGAACAGATTAGCAGATTTGGAGAAAATGAAATTGGAACATGACGTCTGGAGGCAATCTGAAAAGGATCAGTGTGAAGAGAAATTGCGGGCATCACAGATGGCAGAAGAATCGGCCAGAAGGGAACTTCAGAGTATCAGGTTATGTATACATGTATATTTTTAATTTTTAATTTTGAAATAGTTTCAGAGATAACAAAATGTGGTAAAAATGGCCCAGAGATTTCCCATGCACACCTCACCTTGATTCCCCAAGTATTAACATCTTATATAACCATGATACAGGGGTCAAAACAAATTAACAATATAATCCAGAAATCAAATGTTAGTATTATCAAAAATGTTGGCTTTATTTAAATTTTACCAGTTGTTTCTTTGTGTCTTTTATCTGGTTCAGAATCAATTCCATACATTGCCTTTATGTAATTTCCTTTAATCTGGAACACTTTAGTAGAGTGCTTGTTAGTATTTACATATTGTCTCTCAATTTGGGTTTGTGATACACCTTTAATTGTTTTTAGTTGTAGATGGACAGAATAACTTTATCTATCTATCTATCTATCTATTTTTATGTGGTGCTGAGGATTGAACTCAGTGCCTCACATGTGTGAGGCAAGCACTCTACTACTGAGCTATACCCCCAACCCCTTGTAATACATTGTTTATGAATAAATTCAGGTTATGTATTTTAAATCAAAATTGCACCAAAGTCATGTATCCTCAGTGCACGTATAAGGAAGTTTTTGATTTGTCTTCTTTACTGATTATGTTCACCTTGACCATGTAGTTATCATAGTGTCTGTCAGATTTTTCTTCGATATAATTAGTGTTTTTCCCCTCTGTAATATATAATCATAAGATTTCTCATATAATTTTTTGAGACTATTTAAATATTCTCATTGTACTTTCTCATCAAACATTATTAATTTTAGCATCCTAACATTACTTTAGTATCTGCTAAAGAAGTTACAAATATGAAGAGAGACAGTCTAGAATAAACTCCATGGTGTTGGGGTAGAATTGGAAATATCAATGTAAATTCATGATTATAAATATATATACACATAGAAAAATAAAGAAATGGATGTAATGTGACTTGGGCATACATAAATAAATCTCATCACTCAGTTCACTGAAAGGGCCTAGAAGCAAAGTTTCTCTAGTACCAACAAGCACTCTTATTAGATTAGCTGAGATTTCATTTTCCTATGCCAGCCTCCAATATAAAAATAGCCTTAGAGAAATGGCTAGTAATAGGGCTAGAGAAAAGAAAGTGAAAGGGAAACCTAGAATATCCTGTGATATCAGACAATAAGGAGAACCTCAAAAGATGGGATTATATCAAAAGGACATAGAATTCAACTTGAAAAAAGTCTCCAATTGCCAATTATATAACCCATAGAGGAAAATAAGAATCTGTTAGTCCATACTAGTATAGAGGAGAAGGGAGAAGCTCTTCCTTTCAAATTCCAACTAATAAATGTAGAAAGAATGATGAAAATAAATAGGAAAATCACAATTTAGCAGATATTAATGTTTTCTTTATGGTATAATATATCGAGACCACAACTAGGATAAGACAAAATGAATAGCCCAGGATGTAAAATTTAAGGAGTCATTCACTTTCGTGTTCCAGTGTTACACTTATAGGATCCAGGTAACAAGGACTTACATTTTCCACTTGGACCTTCCAGTGTTTGGTGGGTTATTAAAAGCAGGATAAAAAACTTGACACTTCTGCCTCCATTTTGCATTTATCTGTTTTGCTCTGAGTCACCTTGGATTCCAGGAACAACATGTCTAATACATAAACATCTTGTATGAGTATAAACTATCCCTTGGGGCAATAGCAGCTTTCTTATCTATTATGAGCAGGGTCCCCTTTTCTGAGTCCTGAGATAATGATTAACCACAGTTTGATGAAGACTGTTTGACTGTTCCTATATCTGGACCCCCTTGTCTGTATAATTGGAAGCTCATGTCAGTAACACCATAGACAGAGGTAAGGAAGTAGGTCTCCTTGTCTTCCTGGTATAGCTATAATGATTAAAGCTCCTTTCTTGCACTTGCCATTGCTCTTTCAGTGTGGTTTTGGTGCAAGTGGCTGGATCTCATTTGCTGGTATTACTAGAGTCAAGCCTCTGGTACAGGATTCTGTTAACAGTCTCAGAGTGAGTATCTCAAATTTCATACTCTGAGCATTTCACTTGCCTTACTCTAGCCTTATTGCTGTAGTATATGATCAATTTTTATGAGTGTAACATAGCATATGGAAAGAAAGAGTACAGTAGGTTATATTACATCCTGACAGATAAGTTGAAAATGTCTTTAATATACCTAATAACAGGGCTGGGGTTGTGGCTTAGTAGTAGAGTGTTCACCTAGCACACGTGAGGCACTGGGTTTGATCTTCAGCACCACATAAAAATTAAATGAAGATATTGTGCCCACCTACAACTAAAAAATAAATATCTAAAAATATATATACCTAATAACCATACATTGCAGAGTATTAGTTTGTTTACCCTTGTGATCCCATGGCAAACTAGGACCTATAGCTTGCTGCCCCTGAGCAAACATTGTGAGAAAGTATCTTTCATTATATATTGCTAGGCTGGGAAAAGATCAAAATTCAAAATTTAAAGTACAGGTTCTACAGATTGCATATAGCTTTTACACCATTGTGAATTTGAAAAATTCTAAGTTCAAATCATTTTAATAACAGGAACCAACTGTTATTATTTCCATTTGCTTGATATAACTTTGTCCTCTGTTTCTAAATTTTCTGAATCATTTTGTTTTTTAAATATGTATTTTCTATATAGCATATAGTCTGGTCTTGCTTTGTGAGCCAAATGGGAGATTTTTTTTTTTTTTATTTTAATGGGTGAGTTAAGACCATTCATATGCAGTGAACCCTTGCTGGGTTTTGGTATCCCTTACACCCCCCTGCCTTTTTACTTATATAGTTGTTTTGAAATTTGGGCATTTTCTGTCTTCCATTTATGCTAAGGGGTGGTTCTATATGACTTTATTTGTTTTCCTATCTTTTCTGAATTATTTTTGTAAAATAAATGGATAATAGAGCTAGAGCATCTGTCCTTATTTTTAGTACCTTCCCTTTATCTTTTAATTCTAAAATCTTAATGACTTTGCTAATTATATAAATTAAAGTTGAGTAACTGTCATGAGCCATCCATGGGCTGTGTACGGACTGTGTTGTGCATAGTAGCCTCAAAAGGGGATAAGTCTGGAATTGGGAACTTCCCGTGACACCCACCACAGGGATTGACCACCTGATGCAAGTGAACTTCCCTCTCAAGCTCTGCCAAAGATCCCACCCAGCACATGAGTGTGACCTGAGAAGATGACAATCAACCTGCAAGACTCTGCCCTTGAAACCTTATTCCTGCCTTTCCTGTACCCCCCTTAAATAAACCACCAGAGCCATATTTTCTTTGTTTAGTTACAGAGACCATATGGATTAGATCTATCAGAGGCTTCACATTTGTAAATATATTTTTGAATATTTGTGTTTTGTTATTCGCTAATTATTTGGGACTTAAGTTTTAAGGTGGCTTCCATTCTCCCTGGCAGGAAGAACTCCCCAATGAGATGCTGGCCATTGTCCCTATTACGTGATTTTTAAAAATCATACTTATTAAGTTTTTGGTTCTATTTTGAGGCAAATTTCTTGATCCACATTACTTAAGAAAAAACCGATTCAGGCAGTGGTGTATCTATTACTTATGTTGGGTTTAATGCGAATCATTGTTGGCTTCCATTCTAGAATCATAAATCTGTAATGGATTTGAGAGTTAATCTTGCCTACCCCTTCACTTTTAGGTATATTATTTACTTTTAGGTATATTATTTAACTATTCAGGACAGATTGTTTTTAAATTTCCACCCTCCCCAAGAACCCCACTCTAATATTTTACCTCATCATGGTTGCACAGTTTGGCCATTTAGAATCATTTCTGTTTCTTCTGCTTTGCATTTCTGTTGCTATAGTGATATAATGTTCAGCATTTTGTCATTGCTTGAAAACAATAGTGGACTTTATTCTTTTGTTTTTTGGGCTTTTAAAAATGTAGCTGGGTGTGGTAGTGAACAACTATAATCATAACCACTTGAGAAACTGACATAGGAGAATTGCAAGTTTGATGCCAACTGGAAAATTTAGGGAGACAGTTTAAAATAAACAAAGGCCTGGAGATATATAGCTAAGTGACAAAGTGCTTGCCTAACATGTTCGAGACCTTGGGTTCGATCCCCAGTATTGCCCCTTGGCCAAAATATATGTATATGTAAAACAGCTTTCATTCCTTAACTTTTCTTTAATATGGTATTTTCTATTAGTCACTTTGATAATTTATCTTTGATTCCTCTTCATTTTCTACAGATCATTTATACATATAATATGTAAATGATCCCCAACATAAGGACATAGTAACCAATATAAAATCTAGCAGTAGTAATTTACAAGATTTGCCTGAGTTTAAAAATTAAAAAATTCTACAATCATGGTGTTTCTTCCATAGTAGTTCTGATTTGATTATTTATAAATCATTCATTAAAATAATCATAATAGCTGGGCATGGTGGTGTACATCTGTAATCCCAGCAATTTGGAGGGGGAGGCAGGAGGATTGCAGGTTTAAGGCTAGCCTCAGAAATTTAGCAAGACCTCATCTACTTAGCAAGACCCTGTCTAAAAATAAAAAGGACTGGGGGTGTGGCTCAGTGGAAAAGCACACCTGGGTTCAATTTCTAGTGCCAAAGTATTAATCATAATTGTATCACTTGGAGTCTGATTGGTCAGAGATTGTGAACCAAAAATCTTGCTAAGGAAATGAAAAGTATAAATAATATGAAGCAGGGGTATCCTTTTACTCATAATTAACGATATCTATGATAAGTAGATATTCTAAAGCAATGATTAACATATTAGTTATATACTAGTCTTTTGTTTACCTAAGTGGTTTCTTCACCATTAGCCTATTATAACAATTTATTATAAAAATAATAAATTTATTTTTACAAAAATATTTTGTATTTCATAAGGATGCTTCACTGTACTTTTTTTTCATTTTGTGAAGTTTGTAAATTTACCTATAAATTAACAATTCGAAAATTATAACAATTTAAATATTAACAAAGTATGAAGTCAAATTTTGGTAATGGTAGCAATCCTACTCCAACTAATGTAAGCCAATAAAGGGACTTTATTGGCTGACATAGATTGTAGAAAGGACAGGAATTGTGCTGTTCTTTTGGACACTTGGATCTGGAACTCAAATGTGACCAGAGTGCCTTCTTCCATTCTTCTTCCTTCTCCTCCTTTCTTCTATTTGTCTGTCTCTGATGTGTGCTTTTTTCCTACTATTTCCTTTGTGAAGCTAAGACAGTATATTGAGACCAAAGAACACATTATTACTTGCTTTGTTAGCTTTGCTTTGTTGTGACCAAAATACCCGACAGAAACAACTTAGAGGATGGTAATTTTATTTTGGTTCATGGTTGTAGTCCATGGTCTAACTCCACTGGATGTGAGGAAAAAGATCATGGCTGAAAGGCATAGGGGAGGAAAGCTGGTCAGTTCATGGCAGCTGGAAAGGGAAGAGAGATAACATCTAAGAGGCCTGGGAGAAGATAAACCTACTTGGACCTACTTTCTCTAACTAGGACCCACTTCCTCTAACTAGGACCCACTTCCCAATAGTACATCCAGCTATCAGTGATACCTGATGGAGATTGGATCTTGAGGGCTCTGACCTAATCAGCAGTCTCCATCCCATTTGACACTTGTTGTATTGGGGACCATGCTTCCAACACAGGAGTCTTTTGGAGGGCATTCCAGACCCAAACCATAACACTTAATCAACTCAAGTAACCTATCACTGTGACAAAGGAAATCAGGCACCCTGGCTCAGCCAGATTATATGCCTGTTTGTGGTGGTGGGGAGGAGGCCGTAGGTGATATGCAGTTTGATATCAGAAGTAGAGAGGAGGTGTTTAGGGGAAATAATAGCAATAATCATCCAAGGGAAAGAGAACTTGATCATTTAAAAAATCCTGTAGAAAATGCCTCTTAATTTACCTTTTGTATGGCTTAAAGCCAGCACACACTATTTCATTTGAGGCATTCTAATTTTTCTTAAGAATTTTTTAAACATTTTTATTTCATCAGTTTGAATTTTTTTCTGCCTATAGTGGATATTTATTTGCCCCCTTTCTTTAAAAAAATCATTTAATATGTCCTCCTATTTCTACACTATCTTGGTGAGGATTTTGTTGTATGTCATTTAAATAGGGAGCAGGAGACTTACAGTTGGCCATCTAGACAAGTTTTCTCCTAAAATTTGAACTATAAAATAAGTGATAGAAGTAGATATGTGATAGCATATGAAGGACCAGGTGATTCTTGTTGCACATATGTGCCAGTGATTCCTATCCATTACTGTATGCTGCTTATGGTACTCTTGTTTTGATTCAGTGGGCTCCTGTTCTTCTAAGACAGTCTCTCTCTCTCTTTTTTTTTTTTTTTTTTTTTTTTGGTAAATAATAGCCAGTTTCCAGTGCTTACAAGCAGGAAACTTATTTTCAGAAGATTGTTAGAAGAAGGCAACTGCCATTCTTAAGAGACTTGATCTAGGAATCTGTGACAATAGATTATTACAAATATGACTTCTCTCCCTTGCCATATTGTGTTGTTTCCCCTTGATAATGGAGACTAGCATCAAATAAAGGCAAGAGGTTACACTAGAGCCTTCACTGCTCAATAGGATATTGGGAGCTGCCCTGGATGCAGGCGCCTATTTAAGCCCTGATGCATCAGGTTCTGAACAATTATTGTCCTCAGTCTGGCATGGTAGTGCCAGGTTGTAGTAACTTGGGTGTTACCCCAGCTCGGATAACAAGGCATGGCTCCAGGAGTAGGAGTCACCTGCTGGGGTTGAGATACTCTCACCTGTTCCTTTGTAATCCTACCCCTTTGCCTTTTTTTGGGATAGAATGTTCCATGGAACCTCCCCTTGTGTGTCCCCCATATAAGAATAAAGAATTCCAGTGGCTAGCTCTCTTTCCATGGACCCTTAAGGTCAGAGAGCTGTCTTGGATTTTGAAAAGGTACTTCTGTTTGTTTACGTGCTTTCTTTGTCGTTTTCTTAAGTTATTGGAATAGTCAGATTTTTGTGAACCCAGCATTAGGTCGTCAGCTAGGATAGATGGTGATTGCTAGGCACATATAATTATTTAAATTTAAGTTAATTAAAATTTTAAGAGATTAAAAATTAACTTCCTTAGTCATGCTAGCTACATTTAAAATGTACTTTAGCAATACGTAGTTAGTGTCATATTGAAAAGTGCAGATTATAGAACATTTCCACCATTGCAGAAAGCTTTATCAGACAGCATTGTTGGACTGTTAAGGGTAGGGATTCTATCTTTGTTATTTACCAATGAATCTGTAACACTTAGAACTGGGCTCAGCTTTCATAGGCTCTCATTAAATATCTGTTGAATGGTGAAAAAGCACTATCAGCTGCATGCCAGGATTATCACAGTTGACTATACTTTGAAGGAGCTTGAAATAGTTCCATCCTATTCCAAAGTTTCTAGGTAAAATCTCCCATAGTTTTATTCTCTTTTAATTTGGCCCTCCATTCTACCTCCTTTTCCATAATTATTTTTAAAGTACAGTGTACATACCTTATCATTTCTTACTCCCCAAACTACTCATCCTTTATTTTCTGATTTCTCCCCACCACTTCCTAAGTAGAAGCTCTCCTTTAATAGCAGCCTCTGTTGTAGCCTTCAGAATCCTTATTGTGCTATCAAGAAATGTTTTGTGATTCAACTTTTTTTTTTTAATGAAACTTCACTGAATCTGATTTTTTCCTAATGGCATGTAACCCAGAATCCCTTTTAAGTAGAAATTATTTTTCTTTGTGCAACAAAGAACTACAAGGGACATCAGCATTTATAAACCTTACTCTTGCTTTCAGATGATTATTTGACTAACCATGGTTAAAATGTTTTTCTTTTGATATTTGTTGCTTCTAGGTTGTCCCTGTCTTTTTTCTTTGCCGTTTACTGATCTACTGGATATTCCTCAATAATCTCTGAGGTCTTTGCTATCTGTCTCAACTTTTCTCTATCTTGCCATCTTTCTTAGTGTCTGCACATTTGTTTTGTTGGGCTATTCAACCCTTAGACTTACAGTTTATCATAGCTTCATGCTAGCATTCTTTAAGTTTACTCTATTTTATGTTTGTTTATCTACTAGAACCATTTACTTCAAAGGCATAAATATCTTTCTCTTTCCCAGTTTATTCTCTCTGAAGATACTGAAACAGGTAGTTCTCATGCTTTTTTTTTTCCATTCACTTTATTAATCTGGCTCTCTTGCCTCCTTTTAGTTTAGAAACTGCAGCTCAATTGTGTTCCCATTTGTATATAAGCAAAGGCTATTAGATATGAATTCTTTCACCTTCTTGCTACCTTAGAATTTCAATATCTTTATCTCTTTTTATTCTCACTTCCCTTTCCATTATACTAAAAATATTCTTTCCACTTTACTTCCAAGTGAGCCATTTCATTAATCCATTTCCATTGTTTTCTTTGAGGTCTTGCTCTATCATTTACTCCTCTTCATCTTTATTTTATCTTTAATTTCTCCATTTGAAGACTGTTACTTTGCTTTCAAGGTCTGGTTATAATTGCATCTCTTTTAAACAGCCCTAACTGTTCCCTTACCTGAGTTTTATTTCTTGTTGATTGATCAGATATATCCAAATTCTTGACCTGGACTTAACAGTCTTCTGTCTTCTGTTTTCATCATGATTTTGTAGAAAATAACTCTTATAAACTCAGTAACCTTAAAACACTTTGTTAATAACATTCAGGAATATTTAATGGAGGAAATGCCCCCAAAGTTTGAGAACAATAGCATAGCTAGAATTATGAAATAAGAAGGTTATTGGTACTGACAAAGGAACAAGAGGGGCTGGGGATGTGGCTCAAGCGGTAGCGTGCTCGCCTGGCATGCGTGCGGCCCAGGTTCGATCCTCAGCACCACATACAAACAAAGATGTTGTGTCCGCCGAAAATTAAAAAATAAATATTAAAAAAAATTCTCTCTCTCTCTCTCTCTCTCTCTCTCTCTCTCTTAAAAAAAAAAGAACAAGAGGAAGAGCAGGACTAACCATCTCTTTAGACTTCTTGTTTTGGGCATTTACATATAAATATATCAAAAGTAGTTGGTCATATTTTCAAGATTCTTTCATGTTCTATCTGTCTTACTAATTCAGGATTTGAGTTGATTCATTTAGACTTTCAGCAGATATTGAAATCATACTGTATTCAATGCATAGCCCTAGGCTTTTTTCTTTTTTCTTTTTTGTATCAGGAATTAAATCCAGGGGTGCTTAACCACTGAACCACATCCCAAGCCCTTCTTATTTATTAATTAATTAATTTATTTATATTTAAATTTTGAGACAGGGTCTCATTAAGTTTCTTAGGTCCTCACCCTCCAGAGCCACTAGGATTATAGGTGTGTGCCATTGTGCCCAGCTACCAGTAGACTCTAAAGAGTATTATGGTCCCAATTCTGATTGGGCAGATCAGATGTGCTGCTAAAGTCAAGTTATAAATGACTACGGCCAAATGAATTATATTTGAAAGGAATTTTTAAAAGGAGAAGGTTGAGGGGCCCAGCCTACCAAACCTAATTAGCATAAAGTTTTCTCTACAACATTGGTCATTTGGTCACCAGAAGGTTATGATTGAGTATGTATCACTTGTTTAGAAGAGAATGCAGTATTGGTCCTCTTCAAATGTCCATTTGTTTTGGATAAAAAACTCATTAGATATTTTATAGAATTCAGTATGGTGATCTTCATTAGATAATTTTCTTTTAAATCTGTTAGCCCTGGAATAAAGTACCAGTGTTTCTGATAGCATTGATAAATTATAGAACTTTTAAGTTGTATGGATCTGAGGTAGCTTTTCCTAAACTGAACTACTTTTTTCTGATGACTTGACAACACATTCTACACTTTTCCACTGAAGGCCAGTTGTTCAGGCTGTTCTCTATGTTTATTAAAATCTTACTAATCAGATTTTGTCTCCCTGTAGTATTCCCTGGTACCTTTGGACAAACTTGATATCTCATCCTTGCTATACTTATAGTTTTCCACTGCAAAAAAAGTAGTCTGTGTTTAAATTTTAGTAATGTGTAAACACTTCCTAGCTGCCTGGAATCTATGATTGAATCTATTACTTTTGTTTTTTATTTTTTATTTTTTGGTATCAGGGATTGAATCCAGGGGTGCTTAACCACTGAGCTACATTCCCATCCTTTTTAAAATATATATATTTTAATTAGGGACAGGGTCTCGCTGAATTGCTCAGGGCCTCAATAAATTGCTGAGGCTGGCTTTGAACTCAAGAGCCTCTTGCCTCAGCCTCTTAACTGCTGGGATTATAGGTGTGTGCTACCTCCCTGGCTTTAGATCTACCACTTTGCATAACATAATACCTGGTATCAAACAGGCATTTGATATAATTTATTGTCTAATTCAGTGAAATAATAAACTGTGTGTGGATGTGTAATATCTTTTGATGGGTTGTGGTTTTTAGGTTAAAACTTCAACAACAAATTGTGAATATTGAAACTGCAGAGAAAGAAAAAAGTGAAAATTCTGATCTGAAACAGGTATGATTTTTATTTTGCTTTTATTTATTGATTTATTTTGTTATGGTACTAGAAATTAAATCCAAGGGTGCTCTTACCACTGAGTTACATCCCTAATTCTTTTTATTTTTTACTTTGAGACAAGGCATCACTAATTTGTTGAGGATCTCACTAAGTTGCTAAGACTTCCCTCAAATTTGTAGTTCTCCTGCAAGTCTCTGGGATTACAGGAGTGTGCCCCACCCCTACTCCATGCCTTGCTTGCTTTTTTTTTTTTTAGGTGCTTCTTTAAGTTGTTGTTTTGCATAATTATTGGAATTTTGCATATCACATTTATGATAATCTAATTAGCACAGTCCATAACATTGATGTTGATGTATAAAGATAAAGTGTTTCAGCTTCTCTGTTGTAATTGAGTAAGCTTATTTTCTGACTGCTGTTTTTTTTTTTATATATTTTCGTGCTGTAGCTCATAACAATTCTTTTAAAAATCAAGAAGACATTATTTTGATATCTGGAATTTTAAAAATTGCTTAGAAAGATTATTCATTTTTAAGTTAATTGAATAATTGGTTTGTAACTTTGTATTTAATCCATTAAGTACTTCTTGCTATTTCCCTATGAAATATAAGTCGTATTTATATGGAAAGAAATGTGTATTTTAATTAAATTTATTTGGGTTCAGGAAAAAGATTACATATGGATGGGCAAAATATGGGAGAGTATTCTCTTCCAAATTCCATTTTATTTTTTGTTAAAAAAATTTTTTTCCTACTGATTATGAAATAGTGAGTATTCTACTTTTAAGATTTATCTTGCCTATTATCTGGTACTGCTTTGCATGTGCAGTTACAGCTTCTGAGCCTTAACTAGGAGGGCATAACGTTTGATTCTCCAAGAGAGAAGTTATATAGTATCCTTGGCATTGGGGTTTCTGTCATCCTACAATATATGGAGGTATTAAGTTCTTTGAAGTTTGCTTATTCATGTAACTATGACATAGATTTAATGTTTGCCACTCCTGTTAAAAAAGTAAAAAGTTCCACATGAAGGTATTCATTCCAGAATATAATCTGAGACATACCATTTTACTTTATTCTGCTAACAAATTGCTCTATGGACATACATAATCCTATCTTACTTGACTTTGCTGCCATTGGAAAGTAATAGGATTGTTACCCATTTAATTTGTTGCATAAAAATAATCTTATTTCTTTTAACTCTTGAATCTCAGGATGGGTTCTTTTGATCCCTGTCTCTTGATTATTTTCTCTAAAGTATCTCAGAGAATGGCTAAAAGAGGTAAATGGGGGGAAAAAAAAGAAAGATGAGAATTTCTTTATTTTATTGGCAAAATGGCATGTGGATAGATATAACTATCCCAAGTGAAAACTATTAAATATAACTTAGAAGCAATTTGAGTTTTTCTAGCCTGTTCATTATGTCATTATCCACTTTTCTTGAGGAAAAAATATTCCCAGGTGAAGGTAAATTAGGATGGAATAAAGGCCTTGGGTGACATTATATGATTTGAAATGTGGCTCTAGAGGCCAAGGAATCCCTAACCATTCATTAGATTTCTCAGATCTTCCTTCTGCTTTACACTGGGCATGTAGAATAATTGGAAATCATTTTAAAATAAGGTGAGAACAACCCTTCCTATGTTTACTCAACAATTCTTGACTGCTCAGAGAGCAAGCCTCCTATAAGGGTAGTATGTGGGAAGGGGGAACAACTACTTTCCCAGTTGACTTGTTTTTTTTTTTTTTTAAATTTTTATTTTTTAGGTATAGATGGACACAACACAATGCCTTTAATGCCTTTATTTTTATGTGGTGCTGAGGATTGAACCCAGGTCCAGCCCCTGCGAGGCGAGCGCTCTACTGATGAGCCACAATCCCAGCCCAGTTGACTTGTTTTTAAAGTTAGTTCTTTTCCCAGAAAGCTAGGGAAAACTAGAGTCAAAGGAGACTTTACATTCTCTTTTTTCCTTGTTCTTCTTGCTAACCCTTCTTCCCACTTGTGCTTTGTTTATTGTGGGAACAAAATGAGGAACTCAGTGACTAGGGAATATATGGTTAGTGCTAGTCCTCTAATTATAGTAAGAAATTATCCTAACTGCTGCTATTTATTATTTCATTTAAGGGGCATCTTTGACGGCATACCAGCTGGGTGGGACATTTGTGATGGTGAAATGCTTAGTATCCTCCACTTTTCAGACCGTACTGCATTTGCTTAGTGGCCATATGTTTCACTTTTTTGTTTTCTTTTAAGCAAATCAGTAGCTTGCAGATCCAGGTGACCTCACTGGCACAGTCAGAGAATGACTTGCTGAATTCAAACCAAATGCTGAAGGAAATGGTGGAGAGATTAAAACAAGAATGCCGAAATTTAAGAAGCCAAGCTGAAAAAGTGCAAGTAGAAGCTGAAAAGTAGAGTTTGCTCTTTTTTTTTTTTTTTGTACAAACTATTTTTTTCTTTTTGGCATATAATGCATAGTTATTTCAGTGATAATTAATTCCAATGTTGAATGTGTTTATATTTAGTTATAAGTACCTTTTGGTAGTATACATTTGTCTTAGGTAACATACTCTGTAAATTGAGCTTTGTAGATTTTTTAATTATTTAGAAGAAAATTTTAAAATCCCTCCTGAGCACAGTATTCTGAAAACTCTTGAAAGAAATGATCCTCTTATTTTTTGAGCAAACCAAAACAGTTTTCTCAAATAACCAAAGAACAGATGAGTTGATTGTGGGGTTGCTATTTTTGTGTGTTCTCAAAACTTCTTAGTATTAGAACTAGTTTTGGATTTTCCCTCTGAAAAGCTAATTTATTTGTTTATATTTTTTGACCTTGAAATTTGTTAATAGTAATGTAGTAGACAGGGGAAATTTATTTTGGTTGAATTCAAGACTTTATGTTCTCTGGAACATTTTAATATGTGGTAGAATAGACCTGGGGAATGTGACTCAGTGGTAGAGCACATACCCAGCATCACAAGTCCCTAGGTTTGATCCCCATGAAAGTAATGAGTAAGTAGGTAGGTCGGTAGGATAAAATATTATAGTACTTGCTTTGTCTTTATAACAAAAACATGTTATTATAGATGTTTATTTCTATCTATAAAACATTTTTTTTTCAAATTTGTTCTTCTAAAGTCAGTCTTACCAAGTAAAGCTTCTATTTTCCTTCAGTTTTTCTGTTCTTTCATATTTTAAGGCTCATCCAAGGTTTCATATATCAGGTTGAATTTCAGGAAAAGGAAGTAAGAAAGGTGCATGTCCATATGTGTTATAACATTCCTGAGGGTCTTATTTTTCTTTTATTTTCCAAAAAAAAATAGAAATTGGTGTCTTGAAATTCTCAAGTGTTTGTAATGAGCTTAAGAACCCTAATGACAAGCATAACTAGCAAATTTAAGTAATTTGTTGTTGTTTTCTGGGTGTTATTCATAGATAGGATAGTTGTAGAAGAAAATAACTGGACTACAGATGAATAGAGTATAATTTTAGTCCCAACTAGCATACTTAAAATCTGTATGACCTTAGACAAGTAATCTTACTTATCATGGTTTATTATTTCTTATTTGTATTACTTATAAAAGGATATTAAAAATCATATAAAGGATAAAGAATAGCTTTAGGAGTACAAATTTTAATTATGTTACCTTAAACTGTCATTGGTTTGAATTTTACCATATCCAGAAAACATACCACACCAAGACTTGATTCCAGGCTGATTTTTTTTGGTACTGGGGATTGAACTCCAGGACACTCAACTACTGAGCCACATCCCCAGCCGATTTTGTATTTTATTAGAGACAGGGTCTCATTGAGTTGCTTAGTGCCTCGCTATTGCTGAGGCTGGCTTTGAACCCAGGATCCTCCTGTCTCAGCTTCCCAACCTGCTGAGATTACAGGTGTGTGCCACTGTGACCAGCTCTAGGCTGGTTTTTACAAGCTTCATTAGGTCCAATTTTTATTACTTGGTGGTCTTTGTAGTTTAGACCTGGTTATCAGGCATTTGTCCTGCCATTGATTAGATATGAGTTCTTACATCAGTTAATCACCTACTGTAAACCTAGTTCCTCATATATAACAAAAGACATGACAAGTACTTAATTAGAAGTACAGTGACTGATTTGTAAGAAATGCTCTGTGATGTTAATGTTAGCAAATGTGTGACCAAATAAATAGTAGTGCCTGTAGTTAGAAAAGTAGGGATATCATCAGGCAGGTAATACTTATTTGACCTTAAGCATTTATATTAACTTTCATGTTTTTGCATACATTTATTTTTCTGACAGGACATTGGAAGAAAAACAAATACTGTGGTTGGAAGAAAAGCATAAGCTTCATGCACGTATCACAGACAGAGAAGAAAAGTATAATCAAGCTAAAGAGAAACTACAGCGTGCTGCCATTGCTCAGAAAAAGGCAGGTGGTTCTTATTAAAATGATTTCTATAGAGTAAAACAACTATTTTAGAATAAAATGTAAAATTAAAGCTGAGATTTTAGTGACATGTTTAATTTGATATTTAAATATTACATTTCACTGTCAACCTTGCAGAGGTAAAATGGGAAAATCTAAACCATCCAGCAGGTTTACTTGTGAATTTTGTTTGAGCTGACAGGTATTTTCCCAAAGAGATGATATTTTTTTAAATCAATAAAACCTTCCAGGCCAATACAAGTCTTAATTCAACTCATTCTCCTTTAAAGTTATAATGTGATTAGGCTTGTTTCACCTATGCCTAACTAATATCTATAATACTGCTTCTGTGGTTAAAAGCCTTTTTTGTTTCCAACTCAAAAATTAGGGGCAAGTATCTTCATGCCCTAGTTGTAGGGCCTAGGACTCTTCATAGTTTCTGAAACAGCTACACTATTTCCACTTTGATCCTTTTAAAAATTTTACCTCTGCAGGCATACTTTTCTCTAGAAACTAAAAGGCTTTCTTTTTTGGAAATAGTCTAGGGTATCCTGAAAATCATGTAGCCAGATATTTTCATATAAGTCAGTGGTTTATAACGTTTTTCTACTTCGGTAAACCCAAGGAATGTAGCAGTTTCCATCAGTAACAGTGACTCATTGGCAGTGATTTAGCAGTTGTTTTTAACAGAGTCTGGCTGTGAGGAGGGACAGGGTAGTGGATGTACATGTGTGTGTTTGATATGTTTCCAATTAATAAGTTCTCTTTTTATAAATGTGGGTTATGAGGAGGAGAATAACTGAGATGAGAGAAAGATAATCCTAGGTGTACTAGTATCATAATAGCTGTGTTTTTTGGAAAAGTTAATTGTTCAGATTTGAATAAGAGGAAATAACTAGATCATTATATTCCGATTTGGAAGTCCAGGACACTGTTCCTAGCAATCATTTTGTTATTGGGGTAAATGTCAAATGTGATCGACAGTTGGAGGGATAAAAGTAGTCACTACTTCAGTGTCCCAGCTACTGATATTTTCTCCTTCCATAATGCTAAAAGTAGTAAAACATTGAGATTAGAAAAACATTTTTTATTTTACAAGAATCCCAATGTTTTGTATCCTTTATGCCACTTTTATTGCCTTTTGTCCATGTAAGTACTGAAAAGCATGTGGGTGTTAGGATTTCAATATTTTTTTTAATGACTTGTGACAGTCTCAGAAATTCTACTTACGCTTCCTTGCGTAATGAAGCCTAGACATTGATTAACTTCTTTTGGAGCAAAAGTGATATCCAGTGTTAAAAGAGATCAGACACTGATCAGATTAAGGAAATTTAATAGGATTGCCATGGGGCACTGGGATACATTTGAAATTAGTGATTGTTCATTGAAGGTGAGACTAGTCAGCACAGTTCTGTGTATGCTACTTAAGTTTAGCTTCATGGGTGCAGGCATGTAGGATGAACTGCATTTTGCCCAGGTCAAAGTTTTTCATGCAAGTTTGAGGAAGAATTAGATTCAGATCAAGGTAATAAGGATGTCTACAAAAACAAAATTATTATAATGGTAAAGTTTTAAGGTAGTCATTGGCTCTTTCAGTCAATATATGTTGAGTTTTTGTTTTTATTGTATTTGAGCTTAATTCCTGGCAGATAGTGATTAGTAAATAGTTTGCTTTTATAATGGTGAATGAAAAGATTACTAACAGTAGTCTAGGAACCTGGCTTTTGGAAGTTCATCTCCAGATTTGTCTCAGGAGGCAAATTTCAGAGTCTGTACTATAAGCTGATAATATGATGCCATATTAATCTTACACCAATGCTTTTTAGTCACCATTCCTCAGCATTTGAGTAAATTCACATCCGTATATTTTTATAGAATAATAAAGCCCAGTCCTGGTCTTAGCTTCTCTAGAATGGCTTCTGTCATGGTTTTGTACTTAAAGACTAGAATTTCTTACAGAAATCTCTATCTTTGTATATTACCTATAGTTACTATAGGGCCTGATTAAATGTACCTGTTTGATGTGTATTTTCAATGTATATATACTTGATTAAGATTTGATGGCAAGTAAAATTATTTATTCAACTACAGTGTAAATAATCAACTGAAGAAATACAATTAGATTTAAGATTGTGTATTTATGTGATCATGCAGTAATGAGATTATAAGCATTTCTACCTTTAAAATATCTGCTATTAGGCTGGGGTTGTGGCTTGGTGGTAGAGTGCTTGTCTAGCATGTGTGAGGCACTGGGTTCAGTTCTCAGCACCACATATAAATAAATGAATAAAATAAAGGTCCATCAACATCTTTAAAAAAACTTTTAAAAAACCCCTGCTATTTATAGTAACAAAAATGGCATGGTATTGGCACAAAAATAGACATATAGACCAATGGTACAGAATAGAGGACACAGAGACAAACCCATATAAATATGGTTATGTCATACTAGACAAAGGTGCCAAAAATATTCACTAGAGAAAAGATAGCCTAAAATGATGCTGGAAAAACTGGAAATCCATATGTATTAAAATGAAATTAAACCTCTATCTCTCACCTTGCACAAAAATCAACTCAAAGTGGATCAAAGACTTAGGCACTAGAACAGAGACCCTGTGCCTAATAGAAGAAAAATAGGCCCAAATCTTCACCATGTTGACCTAGGATCTGACTATTTTAACAAGACTACTAAAGCTCAAGAAGTAAAATCAAGAATTAGTAAATGGGATGGATTCAAATTAAAAAGCTTTTTCTCAGCAAAAGAAACAATCAATAATGTGAGGATACAGCCTACAAATTGGGAGAACATTTTTACCACATCCACCTCCAATAAAGCATTAATCTCTAGGATATAAAAAGAACTCCAAAAACTTTACACCAAAAAAAAAATAATAGTAACCAATTAATCAATAAATGGCCTAAAGAATTGAACAGATACTTCACAGAAGAAGAAATACAATTGATCAACAAATATATGAAAAAATATTGAGCATCTCTAGCAATTAGAGAAATGCAAATCAAAACTATGCTAAAATTTCATCTTACTCGTGTCAGAATGGCAATCATCAAGAAGACAGGCAACAATAAATGTTGGTGAGGATGTGGTGAAAAAGGTACACTAACACATTGCTGGTGGGACTGCAAATTGGTGCAACCACTATGGAAAGCAGTATGGAGATACCTCAGAAAATTGGGAATGGAACCACCATTTGACTCAGCTATCTCACTCTCAGTTTATACCCCAAGGACTTAAAATCAGCATACTATAGTAATGAAGCTCTGTCAATGTTTATAGCAGCTCAATTCACAATAGCTAGACTATGGAACCAACCAACCTAGGTGTTCTTCAATAGATGAATGGATAAAGAAAATGTGCTGTATATATTCAATGGAATATTACTCAGCTTTAAAGAAGAATGAAATTATTTATGCCAGTAAATGAATGGAGTTAGAGAATATCATGCTAAGTGAAATAAGCCAATCTCAAAAAACCAAAGGCTGAATGTTTTCTCTAACATGTAGATGCTAATTCACAATTAGGCAGGGGGAACTAGGGAAGAATAGCATTACTTTAGGTAGAGGGAAGTGAAGAGAGGGGAGAGAAGGGGATGTGGGGATAGGAAAGATAGCAGAATGAAACAGGCATTTTTACTTTACATATATATGTGACTGCCTGATCAATATGATTATACATGTACACTCAGAAAAGTGAGAAATTATATCTCACTATGAATGACATTTCAAAGTACATAAATGCATTCTACTGTCATGTATAGCTAGTTAAAACAAATTTTAAAATACCTAAGAAAAGCATATGCTTTTGGAAATGACAGACTAGGAAATATGTAGATCAGCTTTCTCCATGTGCTGTGGTTTGAATATTTGTGAACCCCACCCCACCATCCCTATTCATCTGATGAAATTCTAACCCTCAAGTTGATGGTAATAGGAGGTATGGATCTTTAGGGGTGGTTAGATCAACAAGGACAAGGACAGAGCCCTAATGAGTGTATGTAACACTGTCTTGCCCTTTTACCATGTGAGGACTGAGTGAGAAGGCACCATCTTGTGATGAATCACCTTGATCTTAGACTTCCCAACCTTTGGAACTTAGAAAAATCAATTTCTATTATTTATAAACTACCTAAGTTCTAAGGCATTTTGTTATAGCAGCTCAAATGAACCCCATGACAATAAGGAGAATTTGAGAGAGTATTTTTAAAAATATCTCTATGAAGGTCTCACAGAGCTAACAAGTCCATGAAAGATTAGGAGGCCAAGATCCCTAGCAGTAAGGGACCTAGAGAAGTGAGCATGGCATTTGTAGTTGCTTTTCCTTTAGGGTAAATTGTCAGTTCCAGAAGAGACAACTAGAAGCTGAGCAAAGCTTTGACAACTTCATAGGGCTTGGGAAACAAAAATTGGAGTTCAGAAACAGCCACAAAGCAGAAGATCAGGTAAATCCACTTGTGTTTTGGGTTAGAATCCTGAAAGAATTTGTCATTGAACTAAGGGTGATCTGAAAATAACTGGGTCCTTGCAATTACTAAAGCAGAGCTTCAGATAATCTCATTCCTTATAATTAGATTATTTATTAATAGTTTATACTGCTAACAGCCTGCCTGCCCAAAACAAATGAGTCTACTTTAAGGGAAAATAACATTGTAGGTTTGAAAAATTATTTCCTCAATTTTTTAAATGTATAATTTCCAGCTCTACAAAAAATAAGCAGACATACCTAGAACAGCCAAAATCCAAAACATTGACTATATCAAATACTGGTAACGATATAGAACATAAGGAACTCTGATTCTGGTGGGAATGCAAACTGGTACTGCCACATTAGAAGACATTTTGATAGTTGTTTGTAAAGTTATCATATGATCTAGCAATCCATTCCAAGGTATTTACTCAAATGAATTGAAAAGCTAAGTCCACACAAAAAAAAACTGCACACAAATATTTAGAACAGCTTTATGTCGGTACTTGGAAATAACCAATATATCCTTTAGCAAATGGATGGATAAAACTGTGGTATATCCAAATAAGGTGACATTATTCACCAGTAAAAAGAAATGAATCAGCCAGGTGTGGTGGCACATGCCTGTAAATCCCAACAACTCAGGAAACTGATGCAGGAAGATCACAAGTTCAAAGCCAGCCTCAGCAAAAAGTGAGGTGCTAAGCGATTCAGTGAGATCCTGTTTCCTAAATAAAATTAAAAATAGGGCTGGGGATGTGGCTCAGTGGTTGAGTTCAATGCCTAGTACCAAAAAGAAAAAAGAATCAACCACACAAAGACATGGAAGAAACTTAAATGTATTGCTAAATAAAGAAACTAGTCTAAAAAAACTACATACTGCAATTTCAACTATGACATTCTGGATATGACAAAACTATGGAGATAACAGAAAAGTCAGTGCTTACAGGGGATCAGTGGTGGAGGAGAGGACGAATAGACAGAGCCCTGGAATTTTTAAGGCTGTGTGATACTATAGTGATGGAAATATGAAATTGTACAAAATCCATAGACCTGTATAACAGAAAGAATGAACCCTAATACAAAGTATAGTGTATCAGTATTGGTTCATCAGTTTAACAAATGTACAATTCAAGATGTTAATAGTGGAAATTGGATGGGGAAGAAAATATATGGAAGTTCTCTACTTTGTTTATTTTTTCTGTAACCTAAAACTGCTCTAAGAAATGGTCTGCTAATTAGAAACAACAATAACAAAACAGGCATGTGAGGAAATAACATCAAAAACCAAAAGAATAACCAATATAAATGGACCCCTACTGGGAATACAGGTAATGGAGTGTTTAGATACAGACTTTAACCATGTAGCACTTGCTCAGAAATAACAGCTTGAGAATTATATCAGAAAACTGGGAAACAGCGGGCACAGTGGTTCATGTCTATAATCCCAGTGACTTGGGAGGCCGAGACAGGAAGATCACAAGTTCAAGGCCAGCCTCAGCAACTTGGTGAGACCCTTTCTCAAAAAAAAAAAAAAAAAAAGGCTGGAATGTGGCTTAGTGGTAAAGTGCCCCTGAGTTAGATCCCTAGTACCAAAACAGAAAGAAAGAAAACAGGAGAACATTTAACAAAGACAAGTTTAGAACTAAAAAAACACAATAATGGAATTATTAGTTCTATGGATAGATTTAGATTTAACATAGTCATTATTAGCATCTTCAAAGTACAAGCAGAAAATCAGTGAAAGAGACACCAAATGTGGGAAAGTGAAAATTCAAGGGCTAGTTTTTGAAAAAATCGATGAAACTGATAAAGCCTTAACAAAACTGGTTCTCATCAAACAACCCATGAGATAGATTAGATAGATAAATAAAACTGAAGATCATTAATGAAAGGGGGGATACTGTTACATATGTTATAAATATTAAAATCAAAAGCATATTATAAAATAATTGTACTAATTAATTATGCAGTTTAGATGAATACAGTCAGTGAAGAACATTGTAATAAAGCTACTATGAGAAGATTAGAAAATCCAAGGAGTCTTATATCTGTGAAAGAGGTAGAACCCTTAATTAAAAATCTTCTACTAATAAAATACCTCATTTGGCTTTATTGATAAATTCTTCCAAATATTTAAGGAAGAAATAATACCAATCTTAACAAGAATTCTCCCAGAAAATAGAAAAGTAGGAAAAACATCCCCATGTATTTTATGAGGTTGAGACCTGATACAATCATAAGAAAACTTATAAACATAGATGTAAAAATTTAAACATTAGAAAATTGAATCCTGTTATACATTTAAATTATGATAAATCATGAACCTCTAGAGTTTGTCTCAGAGATAAAACTGGCTTAACATGTAAGATCAGAGTAATTCAAGACTAACAAAAAGAAAGAGAACTATTGTGACCATCTTAATATATATACGGAAAAGTAATTTCACAAAATTAATGTATAAAAAATTTTATCAAATTAAGAACAGAAAGGAATTCTCACTCTGATAAATGGTGTCTATAAAAATCCTGCTGCTAATTAATATTGACCAAATATTGAATGCTTTCCTCCATTCACCCAAGTTTAGGAACAAGACAAGTTAGGTCTGTTATCACCATTTTGTTCACTGTTTTGTTGGAGGTCCTACTTAGTGTAATGAAGCAAGGGTGGGGGAAAAATGATATAATGATTATATAGGAGGAACTAAAATTGTTATTCACAAATAACATGATTGTATATGCATAAAAGGTAAATCTATCAATAAAGTATTAAAATAGGAATTTTTAAAATTGTTGGATACAAGATCAAGTAACATCAGTTATCTTTATATACTTAACAGAAAATAATATTTAGGTGGGATACAGTAGCACACACATGTAATCCCAGCATCTTGGTAGGCTGAGGCAGAAGCATTGCAAGTTTGAAGCCAGTCTCAGCAATGTTAACAAGATCCTGTTTCAAAATAAAAAAGTACTGGAGATGTAGCTCAGTGGTAAAGCATCTGGTTTCAATCCTCAGTACCAAAAAAATAAAATTAACATTTAGGGGCTGGGATTGTGGCTCAGCAGTAGAGCACCCACCTACTGTGTGAGGCCCTGAGTTTCATCCTCAGTGCCGCATAAAAAATAGGTAAGTATAATAAAGGTATTGGGCAAATCAGCACCTCTGCAGATCTGCAGAACTCCCACGTAGGTCACCTGACTGTGTTCTAGCCACAGCACAAGGACATCCCAGCTACCCGCCACCTCACCAGACACCCCAATGCTGGAAACAGACCAACTCCATCTTGGAAAACCTTTCTTGCCATTTGTTGGTGGGCAGGGCTATCATCGGGGATCTATGATTGAACAGGTACCTGGTTTCCAACTCCCCTGCCCCTCAGCTTCGATAAGTTGGCACAGTGACTGTCCAGCACAAAAACTGCTCTCCGTTGAACAGGAATGCAGTGTGACCAGGGCGCTGCCCACCTTGGTGCGAGCTAAGAGGTCCTGCAGTTGAGATCTGATAAGCAAGGGTCTAAAAACCTGGAGCAACTCAGAGAGACCAAGATTAGGGAAGATTAGGGAAGCTCCAAGCAGGAGAGGAGGATGATACCGGGGGCTCGAGTCTTCTCACACTGGTTACTTACACCACCCTGAGAGCAGAGACTCAAGCTTGGAATAGACAACTCCACCTACTGGAAGAGAGGAGAAAGAAATGGAATTCTAAGAGGTTTTTTTTTTTTTTTTTCCTTCCTTTTTATCCTTTTTCTTTCTCCTCTACCCTTCTGTCCTGTGGCCCTCACAAGCCCAACATATGTGAAACTAAGGACTTTGCATGAAATAGAACTTTGAGAACTGAGTCTAATATAGAGGAATTACATAAGCCTCCCCCCTTTTTCCTCTCTTTTTTCTCTTTTTTTTCTTCCTCCCCTTTTTCCTCTTTCAACCTCCCAATTTTATTATTTTTACTTCTTATAATTTTCTAAATACATATATGTGTTTGTTTTTGTGTACTCTACTGTCCTCCCACATACTTGTCTACCCTAAATTACCTCCTGTCTATTCCCCTGATACTAACCCTCTTCATTAGAGTTCTCCTCCAAATTTCCTAAGTTATATTAACCCCATGCCCTCACATCTTTCCCCCTTACCATAGCATCCTACGCCTAACCCCCAGTTCTCTGTCTGCCACCAGAAACTGTACATCTTTTATGTACAGATAAATATAATAAAGGTATTGGGCAAATACCTTTTTCATACAGAGTATGAAACTATATTTTAAATAATAATTAAATCCAACATTTCTGGACATTGAGACTAACTATAAATGTCTTGATAACAATAATTTGTTCATAGGTGATGTATCGTTGAAATTGGGATCTGTAAACATTGTCCTTCTCCACAAAGGAGGGATCTTGGAACCATACAAGAGCAATAAAAATCTATAGAGTAAAAACAATAACACCAGTTGCTAGAAAGAAACAAACCAAGCAACATGAAAAGACAAGGGAAGAAAGTACCACAAACAATTCAAGACAACACATCATTAGAAGAATTAACAGCTATAGTAGAAAAGAGGACAGAGAAAGATTTCAGAATATGCATGACTAAAATGTTTTGGAATCTCAAAGAAGACATTAGAGAACAAATACAGGCAGTGAAAGATCACTTTGACGATGAACTACATAAACAAATCCAAGAAGCAAAAGGTCACCTCTACAGGGAGATAGAGGTTATACAAAAAAACCAAATAGAAATCCTTGAAATGAAAGAAATAATAAACCAAATTAAAAACTCAAATGAGAGCATCACCAGCAAAATAGACAACTTAGAAGATAGGACATCAGACAACAAAGACAAAGCATATCACTTGAAAACAACATAGACAGCACAGCAAAAATGAGCAGAAAATATGAGCAGAACATTCAAGAAATATGGGGCAGCATAAAAAGACCAAATTTAAGAGCTATTGGGATAGAGGAAGGCATAGAGGTCCAAACCAAAGGAATGAGCAATCTGTTCAATGAAATAATATCAGAAAACTTTCCATATATGAAGAATGAAACAGAAATCCAAATCCAAGAAGCCTACAGGATGCCAAATGTGCAAAATAACAGCAGATCCATACCAAGACACATAATAATGTAAATGCCCAACATACAGAATAAGGAGAGAATTTTAAAAGCCAAAAGAGAAAGGAATCAGATCACATATAGGGGTAAACCAATTGGGATAACATTAGATTTTTTCAACACAGACCTTGAAAGCTAGAAGATCCTGGAACAACATGTTTCAAACTCTGAAAGATAACAGATTCCAGCCAAAAATCTTGTATCCAGCAAAACTAAGCTTCAGATTTTGAAGATGAAATACAACCTTTCCACGATAAACAAAAGTTAAAAGAATTTACAGCTAGAAAACCAGCACTACAAAACATCCTTGGCAAAATATTTTATGAAGAGGAAATGAAAAACCAACAGAGGGAGGTAGTACACTAAAAGAAAAGCTAATCAAAGAGGTAAACCAAGTCAAATAACAAAAATAAACAAATATAGCTGGAAATACAAACCATATCTCAATAGTAACCCTAAATGTTAATGGCTTAAACTCACCAATCAAAAGACATAGGCTAGCAAATTTGATTTTTAAAAAAGATCCAACAATATCCTGCCTACAGGAGACTCATTTGATAGGAAAAGATATAGACAGACTGAAAGTGAGAGGTTGGGAAAAATCATACCACTCACATGCACTGCAGAAGTAATTAGGGATTTCCATACTCTCATCAAATAAAATAGACTTTAAGCCAAAATTAATCAAAAGGGATAAAGATGGACATTACATACTGCTCAAGGGAACCATACACCAACAAGACATCACAATCATAAATATATATGCTCCAAACAATGGTGCAACTATGTTCATCAGACAAATTCTTCTCAAGTTCAAGAGTCAGATTGACCACAACACAATAATCCTGAGTGACTTTAACACACTTCTCTCACCACTGGACAAATCTTCCAAACAAAAGTTGAATAAAGGAACTATAGAGCTCAATAACACAATTAATAACTTAGACTTAACTGACATATATAGAATATATCAACTGGCATCAAGCAGACACATTTTCTTCTCAGCAGCGCATGGATCCTTCTCAAAAATAGACAATAAACTATGTCACAGGGCAACTCTTAGCAAATATAAAGGAGTAGGGATACTGCTGTGCATTTTATCAGATCATAATGGGATGAAATTGGAAATCAACGACAAAATAAAGAGTAAAATATCTGCATTACATGGAGACTGAACAATATGCTACTGAATGAACAATGGGTTACAGAAGACATCAAGGAGGAGATTAAAAAATTATTAGAGGTAAATGAGAACACAGATACAACATAACGAAATCTCTGGGACACTATGAAATCAGTACTAAGGAAAATTCATTGCATGGAGTTCATTCCTTAAAAGAAGAAAAAGTCAACAAATTAAAAGAACAGAAGAAAAAGAAAAACAAATCAGCAGCAAAAGCAATAGAAGGAAAAAAAATCAATAGAAGGCAAGAAATAATTAAAATCAGAGCTGAAATCAATGAAATCAAAACAATTGAAAAAATTGACCAAACTAAAAGTTTGTTCTTTGAAAAAGTAAATAAAATTGACAGACCCTTAGCCATGCTAATGAAGAGAAGGAGAGAGAGAGAACTCAAATCACCAAGCATAGGTAATAAAAAAGGCAATATCACAACAGACACTACAGAAATAGAGAAGATAATTAGAAATTATTTTGAAATCTTATACTTTAATAAAATAGAAGACAGTGAAGGCATTGATAAATTCCTTAAGTCATTTGATCTGCCCAGATTGAGTCAGGAAGATATACACAACTTAAACAGACCAATATCAAGTTAGGAAATAGAAGAAGCCATCAAAAGACTACCAACCAAGAAAAGCCCAGGTCTGGATGGATACACAGCTGAGTTCTACAGAACTAAAACTAAAAGCATAACTAATACTAATACTCTTCAAATTATTTCATTAAATAGAAAAAGAGGGAAGGAACACTTCCAAACTCATTCTATGAGGTTAATATCACCCTGGTTCTAAAACCAGACAAAGACACTTCAAAGAAAGAAAACTATAGACCAATATCTCTAATGAACATACATGCAAAAATTCTCAATAAAATTCTGGCAAATCGAATACAAAAACATATCAAAAAGATTGTGCACCATGATCAAGTATGATTCATCCCAGTGATGCAAGGTTGGTTCAGCATATGGAAATCAATAAATGTAATTCATCACATCAGTAGACTTAAAGATAAGAATCATATGATCATCTCAATAGATGCAAAAAAGCATTCAACAAAGTACAGCATCCCTTTATGTTCAAAACACTAGAAAAACTAGGGGTAACAGGAACATATCTCAACATTGTAAAAGGGTATCTACACAAAGCCTCAGGCCAACATCATTCTATATGGAGAAAAATTGAAGGCATTCCCTCTAAAATCTGGAACAAGACAGGGATGCCCCCTTTCACCACTTCTACTCAACATAGTTCTTGAAACACTGGCCAGAGCAATTAGACTGATGAAAGAAATTAAAGGGATAAGTATAGGAAAAGAAGAATTAAAACTAGCACTATTTGCTGACAATATGATTCTATACCTAGAAGACCCAAAAAAACTCCACCAGAAAACTTCTAGAACTAGTAAATGAATTCAGCAAAGTAGCAGGATATAAAATGAACACCCATAAGTCAAAGTCATTTCTAATGTCAGTGACAGATCCTCTGAGAAGGAAATGAGGAAAACTACCCCATTCACAATATCCTCAAAAAAAAAAAAAAGATACTTGGGAATCAACAAAAGAGGTAAAAGATCTATACAGTGAAAACTAAAGAACCCTAAAGAGAGAAATCAAATAAGACCTTAGAAGATGGAAAGATATACCTTGCTCATGGATAGGCAGAATTAATATTGTCAAAATGGCCATACTACCAAAAGCACTATACAGGTTTAATGCAATTCTGGTCAAAATCCCAATGGCATTCCTCATAGAAATAGAAAAGGCAATCATGAAATTCATCTGGAAAAATCAGAAACCCAGAATAGCTAAAGCAATTCTAAGCAGGAAGAGTGAAATAGGTGGTATCGCTATACCAGACTTTAAATTATACTACAGAGCAATAGTAACAAAAACAGCATGGTATTGGCACCAAAACAGGCCAGTAGACCAATGCTAACTGAAGTTAGGCAATCCCAAAAAAGCAAATGCCAAATGTTTTCTCTGATGTAAGGAAGGTGACTCATAGGTACAGAATAGAGGACACAGAGACTAACTGACAAAATTATAATTATATTAGACAAAGGTGCCAAAAACATGCACTTGAGAAAAGATAGCATATTCAACAAATGGTGCTGGGAAAACTGGAAATCTATATGCAACAAAATGAAATTAAACCCCTATCTCTCACCATGCACAAAACTTAACTCAAAATGGATCAAGGACCTAGGAATTAAGCCAGACTCTGCATCTAATAGAAGAAAATATAGGCCCTACTTTTCATCATGTGGGATGAGGCCCCAACTTCCTTAATAAGACTCCTATAGCGCAAGAATTAAAATCAAGAATCAATAAATGCAATGGATTCAAACTAAAAAGTTTTTTTCTCAGCAAAAGAAACAATCTGTGAGGTGAACAGAGAGCTTTACATCCTGAGAGCAAATTTTTACCACTCACGCATCACATAGAGCACTAATCTTTAGGGTATATAAAGAACTCAAAAAGCTAAACACCGAAAAAAACAAATAACCCAATCAACAAATGGGCCAAGGATCTGAACAGACACTTCTCAGAAGAGGATATACAATCAATCAACAAATATATGAAAAAATGCTCATCATCTCTAGCAATCAGAGACATGCAAATCAAAACTACTCTAAGATATCATGTCACTCCAGTCAGAATGGCAGCTATTATGAAGACAAACAACAAGTGTTGGCAAGGATGTGGGGAAAAAGGTACAGTCATACATTGCTGGTGGGACTGCAAATTGGAGCAGGCAATTTGGAAAGCAGTATGGAGATTCCTTGGAAATCTGGGAATGGAACCACCATTTGACCCAGCTATTCCTCTCCTGGGTCTATATCCAAAGGACTTAAAAACAGCATATTACAGGGACATAGCCACATCAGTGTTTATTGCAGCAGCACAATTCACAATAGCTAAACTGTGGAGCCAACCTAGATGTCCTTTAGCAGATGAATGGATTAAAAATGTGGCATATATACACAATGGAATTTTACTCAGCACTAAGAATAAAATCATGCCATTTGCAGGTAAATGGATGGCGTTGGATAAAATAATGCCAACTGAAGTTAGGCAATCCCCAAAAAACAAATGCCAAATGTTTTCTCTGATGTAAGGAAGGTGACTCATAGGTGGAGTAGGGAGGGAGAACATGGGAGGATTAGATGTAATTCTAGATAGGGAAGAGGGGTGGGAGAGAAAGGGAGGGGCCAGGGGATTAGCAAGGATGGTGGAATGTGATGGACATCATTATACAAAGTACATGTATGAAGACTTGAATTGGGTGTCAACATACTTTATATACAAACAGAGATACGAAAAATTATGGTATATATGTATATTAAGAATTGTAATTCAAAAAGAAAGTACATGTATAAAAGCATAAATTGGCCTAAACATACTTTATGTACAGAGATACGAAAAACTGTACTCTATACGTGTAATAAGAATTGTAATTCATTCCACTGTTGTCGTGTATTAAAAAAATAATAAAATCAATTTAAAAAAGGAATGAGAACTTTGACCTCTAAAGGAAAATAAATAAAATAATTCATGAAATTAAATATATAAATAAAGATGTTGTGTTCAATATAACTAAATAATTTTTAAAAATTTAAATGCTATTCACAATAAGAAAAAAAATACCTATAACCAAATACCTAAGAATAAATATAATGAAAGATGGATGTATCCAACTTATGTATTTAAAAAATACGGATATTGCTTAGAAAATTAATGAAGGCTTAAAGGAGAAAACTATACCATGTTCATGATTTTATCTATATATTGTATCTATAAATTAAATGAATCCTAGCCAAAATCCCAGCAAGTCTCTGTAGAAATTAGGAAGTAGATTCTAAAGTTTACATTAGAATATGAAGGAGAATAACTAAGGTAATCTTAAAGGACAATAAGTCTAGAGGACTTGCTTTCAGTACTTTAATCAAGTATTAATTAACACCTACTAACTGCAGCAATTCAGACAATGTGGTATTGGCATAAGTGTAGATAAGTAGACAAATGGAACAGGATAGATTCTAGAAATAGACAAGTGAATGGACATGATGTGCTACCATTATATATTGAAATTTTATAATGTTTGCTTTTAGAAATTTCACTTTGTATATTGTAAAGTTAATTTTTTCTTTTAAATAATTATTTGGAATGGCAGACTTTTAAACTGAGATGGCATTCATATTCTATCTTGGCTTTTTCTAATCCTTTAATTTTGGTAGTAATTTATCAGTTACAAACATGCTTTTAATTTTCAGTTTTGTTTTGGTTCTTTTAAAGAAGTCTTCTGGGACAATAAAGAGCAATGAACATTCTTTTGCAGAAGATGGGCAGCCTCACTAGAAAAATTTGACTCCTTTTTCTCCTTAGATTTTTTATTTGCAGCAATTTAGTTATTGATACCAATTTTCTGATTTGGTATTCATAATAATTCTATGATTTGTCACTTTGAGGATATGCAGTAGCATTGTGGTTTACTATCTTTGCAATTTTCAGTAAGAGCTATACGTACTAATTTTTGTTCCTAGTGTTCACTAAAACATTCATCTCTAAATTTTAAAGAAAAAAATTGGTATGTAAAATATTCACTATGTAATTTTCTTCAAATAGTAAATTATGTAATAACATACTTATTAATCTGTTTTCCTCTTTTCTAGAGAAAATCTCTTCATGAAAACAAATTGAGGAGATTGCAAGAGAAAGTAGAAGTCTTGGAGGCAAAGAAAGAAGAATTAGAAACAGAAAATCAGGTGTTAAATAGGTAATGTGTGTGTGTATATATATACACACCATGTAGTTATTTTGATGTCATAGAACTTTGTTTTTGAGAGCATACTGTGTTTTCTTTTAAAATATATATTTAAAAAGATATGTAAAACTATTTGATATCCATGAATGCATTACCTTTTATTTTTCTTTCTGACTGACTTTTCCTTTAAACCAGAAAGTTTCAGTGCCAGGTGTTTGAATTATGGTTAAGATTGACATAAAAGGTTAGTCACTGGCTTTAGTATAGTAACTGGCTTTGATATCTAGGAGTGGTGTGAATTCTCAGGAATTCTAGGAGTATATGAATATCTAGGAGTGTGTGAATTCTGCTAAGCTAACAAAACAATTGTGGCTATTGTATAGGTCTGAAAATCATGGCCATGGCTTTGAATCAAAGGTCAGTTTTTGGTTTCCTAGGGTGGAGAAATATTACTGGGCTATTGCTTCTGATTTTGTAGACACATCCAAGCATAGCTAATAATCAGCATCCTTAGCATTTTTTGAACAGATAAGGTTTACTTTATTGGATTGGCATTAGTGGTATTATATTGATTTGGTATTGTATTTAACTCAAGATAATAAAAAATATTCTGAATTCAGCTAAGTAGTGGTAGCTTTCAGTACTTTAATCAAGTATTAGATTTTTTGTAATGGAAATTGCCTGTAATATCATGCAGTGATGTTTTGTGATATGTGCTGGTGTTCTTTGTTGTAATTTTTAACGTAAGGTGAACAACACCACAGTTGGTGATTACTCAAGGTTTCCAGATTGTGGAATTCATGCCAACTTTGTAATACTTTGTTTCAAAGTAGGAAGCCACTAAATTCACCTTCCTACCTCCTTCACAACCATTAATATTGAAGTATTATCAGTTTAAGATTGGACAGCTGTGGTTCAGATCATCTATTCTTTTTGGTACTAGTATTATTTTTTGGTACTAGTGATTGGACCCAAGGTTGTTTTACCTCTGATCTATATCCCCAACCCTTTTTGAAATTTGAGGCAGGGCTTCACTAAGTTTCTGAGACTGGCCTTGAACTTGTGATCTTCCTACTTCAGCCTCCCGAGTTGCTGGGGTAATAGGCATGTGCCACCTTGACTGGCTGATTCAGGACTTGGAGTGGTTTTGAAGCTTTATTTGATTGAACTGGTGTGATTTATAAGGAGTGTCATGTCCAAAAAGATGATAATGATCTGTGAAGACATAAAAAGTTAGATTTTTTTTCCCTCTTATCATTTTTTTTTTTTAAGTTAGGTTGCTTCACCTTTATAATTACTGTAGAAGATAGGGAAAAGCAGTGTTTTGCCTTGTCTCACTCATGTAGTCAACATAACACTCTGACACCAGGTGTATGGAGGTTTTTCCCTTATACTAGTCATTTAATTCTCCAATGGATATCAGTTGGATGGCCTATAATTCAATTCTAACATTATCACGTTGAATCCCCACTGGTTGACAGGTTGACTGTTTCCACTGCAGATGCCAATTACAAATCCCAGGCTGTGACCTATGCTTCTGATGGAGAAGCTATAGATCGATATTCCCATGACCCTATTCTTGGGTTTGATTAATTTGCTAGAGCAGTTCCCAGACCTTAGAAATGCTTTACTTATACTTACCATTTATTATAAAGGATATTACAAAGGATACAGATGAACAACCAGAAGGAAGAGGTATTGGGGAGAGGCATAAGCTTTCATGCCCTGTGTAGGTGCACCAGCCTCTAAGGCACCTCCATGTTCAGCAACCCAGAAGTTCTCCAAACTCGTACTATTTTGGGTTATTTTATGGTAGCTTCATTATGTGGACATGATTGTTTACATTATTGGTCATTGATAATTAATTCAACCTTCAGCTTCTTTCTCTTTCCTGTGGTAAAGGTGAGTTGGAGCTTCAATTTCCAACTCTTGAACTAAGTCTTAATCTTTCTCATTTCCTGCTTTCATTCTGAAGCATTCTAGGATCCCCCAGCCACCAGTCATCTCATTATCATAAAAAAGATGCTGTTTTCAGTTCAAGATTCCAAGGGTTTTTAAGGAGCAATGTGCCAAGAGGACTCAGGGATAAACACTAAACACACACACATACACACACATATATATATATATATCTATATATATATCTATATATATCTATATATATATCTATATATATATCTATATATTATATTTTTATATTTGTGTGTATATGTGTTATTTTAAAAATTAGGTTGAACTATATGTAATTATTTATATTCGGTCATATTTCACCTAAAAGATGCCAATTTCATAAATTTATCCCTCCTATACTATGAGGTATTTTTGTGGTTTAAAGAATTTCCTTTTTAGTCTCATTATTGATCAGTAGCAGGGGATTGAGGAGGCTGTGGAAATGAAGGTAAAAAAAAGTCTCAAGAATGTTTTAAATCTTTGATTAATTGGCAAATATAATCTTAAAATTAGTGCTAGTAAATATATATAATTAAGATGTCATGTTTATATTTCTAGGTAAGTAGATTTTTATATAGTATATACAGATAAATCATAGTTTAGAAATTCTTCTGTTCCAGTTTATAATTATGAATTATACTATTTTTCAATAATGTATAACTATTAAAAAACACTTTCTTTTGTTCTATTTAAGACAAAATGTTCCATTTGAAGAATATACAAGGCTTCAAAAAAGACTAAAAGATATACAGAGACGACATAATGAATTTCGAAGTCTTATTTTGGTTCCTAACATGCCTCCAACAGCATCTGTCAATCCTGTTAGCATACAGTCATCAGCCATGGTTCCAGGCATGGAACTGTCCTTTCCTCCACATATGCAGGTATGAACATTTATTTTAGAAGAGAAAGTCAAACATGTCTATAATGTGTAAACAGAGATAAAACTTACTCACAAAAAATGGCATATCCATTTAAGGCCACTGTTAACTTTTCTTCTTTCATTTATCATAGAAATGTGCTGAAAAGTAGACTTGAATGTATTCCATCCCTTTAAAATGATGGTGTTGGAAGTAAAATCTCCTATTGAGCAATAGATAGGAGACTTGATAAATGAGTCTTTGAGTAGGCTAGAGTTTGTAGCTTGTTCATTCACTACTACTGAGCATTTACTAATGCAGTGCACTCTTCGTCTTCTATTCATTTTAACATTAATGAAAAAAACTTTGAGGCAGGTATTATTATTCTCAAATCACAGATGAAGTACCTGAGTCATAGAAGTGGAATGACTTGCCTAAGGTCATAGCTTAATAAAAAAAGTTAAGTTTTAAACCTAAATCCTGTGATTCCAAAACCTGGGCTACTTCTGCTATGTCAGGCCCCTGAGATATTGAAGGAATCAAATTGATGGGCTGGTTTTCAGAAGATGGACATTTAATAAGTAATTATGTTTTATATTGTAAGCATGGAAGATTTTAGCCACTGAACTGAATCTCAGACCAAGTGCTTTGTTTATAATAAACAGCTGTTAAAACCAGTCTCATTTGAAAGTTGCCATGTAAATATTCCTGGCCTTGTCTTAGTATTTCTAATTTCCTACCTAGTGAATTTTACACCTAGCAAAGAATAGGCTGTGGGTTTTGCTTAAGGGTAGAGCCTGAGGCAGGAGAGAAGCAGTAGTTAGTATAGTGTTTCACCCATAGTAGTCTGTTTTTAGACTGCTAAAGTGGACATCATTTCCCTGCCAGGTTGTTGCGGGCCTATATAAGAAAGGCAGGCAAGGCTACTGTCCAGCAGGGACTCTTTTTATTTTTATTTTTTTTCCTGACAGTTTCTTTCACTGTGCTTTCCTACATCATTTTTAAGGAGGAACAGCATCAAAGGGAACTCTCGCTACTTCGAAAAAGACTGGAAGAACTAGAAACAACACAAAGAAAACAACTAGAAGAACTAGGATCTCCTGGGGAATGATGTTCTTGGATAAAAGGCAGATCAAAAGGGGTGAAATAAAGAGACTCAATAAAGCATGCAGTTTTAATGTACATGGCATTGATATACTTTATTACTGTTTGCCAAAATACTTAAATGTGCCTCTAGAAAAGGTATCAGCTACATGCTGCATTGCATGATATTCAGATTTTCCGATTATACTGATGACTAATAAAGCATTAAAAGAAAGTTTCAGAGATATTTTACAATATATAATATCTGAATATAAAAATAAATAATAAATAGGGAATCAAGTTTTAAAATTTTCACTTCTAAATTTTTTTGGCATTTTGCCTGAAATGTACCCATCTTGAATTCTTTTTTTTTCATCTCTGAGGTGCTTGACAATAAGAACGTCAGTAAACTGCTTTACTAATATATAAGAGTTTTAAATTTCTAGTTTTGGGAAAAAAGATGACAATTTAAAGGTACATTTTAAAAATCTTTAAAGGTATCTAAATACATATGTTTATTGCAAAAGGCTACCTTTTCTAAAAGCTGTGTACACATAATTTATTAAAGAGCTTAATAAATATTTTTCTACCTAAGTATATTGTTTTGTGTTTGTGTTTAATTTTTTGATCTTAGAGTGTATGTTTAGCAGTTTAGAAGATTTCACTGATTTTGGCTTTGTTGAGTTGGAATCAGTAGATAATTAAATCCTGTGGCTGTTTAAAAGGGCTGTTGATCACATAACTTGAACCCAGTGGGATCTCTCTAGAAGTATTATTATTTAACTTTGTTTCCCATTATTTTGGATCAAATCAAATAATTATGTTTTATTTGTGTGTCCCTAAGTATGTCATTATTTACCTTGTTTTTCACCATGCATCCTTTGGAAGCTTTCTTATGTAACATCTTTTCAAGGAATTCTGCTGGAGTAAATTCATGTCAACAAGGCAAAGCTCAACTCTGCCAAACTAAATGGAGAATTCATTATCCAGAAATCTTCACAGTCAAAAATCCATGATGATAGTGGAGGATAGGAATGTAATTGAGCAACCCTTAGCATCATTTAGCAAGAAATTTAAGTTTACTTGTAACTAGAAAATTTAGGAGGAAACAAAAAAGCCAAAACAGTCCATAATTACATCAAAATGTTTATTTTTGGATATAGACATTTAAAACATTCATCTCCAAGAACAGCTTCAATCAGGTATACAATAAGAAATAGACTTTAAATCCTAATATGGAAAAGATAACAGAATTAATTTTTTAAATGCTGCTGTAGACACTAGTGTTAGAAAAAAAAGTTTATAAATGAATTGTTTTGCACCAAAAAATATGCAAAGAAACTTAAAAATATTGTTTGCCATTTGTTTCTCTAGTTGCTGTTTAATGTAGACCCAGTGACTGATTGTCTTCAGCACACATCTGATTTGGCCATTTACTGCATTTGGCTAATGTGATCCAAAATGTGATCTAGATAGTGCTCTTCACTGGTGGATTGACAAACACGCTACATACATTAGTGAATCTTCACACCACCTCAGTGAGGTAGGTTAGAAATATTATACAGAAATCGAGGCACAAAGAGGTAAGTGACTTGCCCAAAGTTTCTAACAGCACAGTACCTGGAAGAGGAGGTAACTCTCCACACAGGACTCATGTGCCAGAGCTGGACAGGAACATCCTCGTATAGCATTTAGTAAGTACTTAGATAAATAAAGCTGTCGCTGATCCTTTGAGTTTTCTGTACCCTGGAGAAGGGAAGTCTTTTGGGCAACTCTCCTACCCTTGGCTCTCAACTCTTACAGTTCTCTTATGAATGCCTTCACCTCTTTGAAGACTGTAGCAGCTTTGGATGGGGACCAGACCTCTCACCTTTAGACCTACAAGTAATCTATTTGGTAGTATTTTTGAGATGTGTCCATTGGACAGACAGTGGTCAAAAGTGATAGGATTGGGAATGTGTGTATCAGGGCAGTAACTGCTTATTTCTCTTAACCCTTTGATGAGGTGTCACCTCTCTCACAGTTTACCAGATATTAAGGAGCAAATATGAGTTGCGTTTACCTAACGAATTTACGTTTCAATCCTGATGTTCCATACAGTGTTGATAAATGGGTTTAAGGAATGTGGGATCAGTGGTTTATTTGCTACTTGAAAAAATTTCTATCCTAGATTAGGGATTTGGAGCACCAAGGGTAAAAGGTGCCTGCCACAAGGAAAGCTTGAGAGTTGCCAATTAACACTTTTTACTTCTGATTTAATAGAAGGAAAACACAGTGGTATTAAAATTGGTCATGAGCAGCAAAAATTCAGGAATAAAAAACTCAGCAATAAAAAGACTACAATATAACTGGAAAGGGAATTGTTTAAAAAGAAAGGCATGAATAAAATGGGTATTTTAAATTCTTTCTCCTGTAAGGAATACTTTCAAAAAGTACATAGTAAGACTAAGATACCAAGTTGTATACTAATATTTCTCAGGCCTTGGGCCTCAAATATATATATTTATATATAATACTCCAGTGTGAACAACAGTTTGATGAAATGCAAAATGTATCTTTTTTTTTTAATCACACACAAGTATTTATAACCACAGGGTTCACCAGAAATCTAAAGCAAGGAGACACTAGTATAGAAATGTAGGATTAGAGGAGTGACTTACACTTCCACAGATAGTTCTGATCAAGGTTTTTCAACAGAAATAAACAATTTTTTTCATTTATATAATACCCAACATGTCCACTATCAAATACATTTAGTATGAAAAGATAAAAAAGGAACATACATTAGGACACAGTGGGTAAAATGCTGTTGCATTTCAGTAAAGCCCACTCACTCTCCTTGCTTTAGAGCTCCTTGATGCAATGGAGGTGAGTTCGGTGGAGTGCAGTTGGTGACCGCTGAAAAACACGAGCCCTTTCAACAATGCTGCAACACTGTTAGTTTTTGGTTTAAACACACACACACACTCACAAATGCTAAGTGTACACACTACCAAATTCTGCGGTCAGCTTTTCCAAGAACTACTAGGGAAAGTTTCAATGCTGCAAATCCTCGAGGTTGCCCTAACACCCCCACCTTGTTTCCAAATGACTCATTTCACATTTTGTTTTGAGTATCCCTTTTCTGCAGAGGTGCAGTGTAGTCACAAGTGCTACATAGCTGTAGTTTTCCAACAAAACCACTTAGATAACATTGTGCTTAAGTGGAGACTGTAATTACAATACTGACACTTGCTTACTGGCCCTGTATTCTCTGTAAACAAGGAGGCTGTTTGCAACAACCACTTCAACTCTATTTACAGAAGGGTTCCCACGGTATACACACAGGCACAGTGGTTGATATGCTTTCTAAAAGCTGTGCATGTGCCTTGGTCTCTTGAAAAGACAGTGCTCAAAGTGGAACCCATGTGCAAACTTAAAAATTAACGACACAGAGTAGCTCAAGCAGCCATTTTGCTCCCAAGTCGTCTGAAGAACTTTGCCAGGTTAAGCCAGGCCCAGAGTGCTTACATCCACTTGCATTTCTTCTTTTCATCAAATAAGACTTTTACATGCAAGAGTTGTTTCTGAGCTTCTTCCAGCCCTCGTTCTCTTTCTAGTTTATTTAGAATCTGTTGACAATTAGAACAGTTATTTTAGATATTATGGTTTTAGCATTACAATTCTTTTTTTTTTTGTTTTTGCATTCCTGATGCTGTGAGTGGGTAAAATCTGTATGAAACAGATGCCAACATTTTCTTCGATCATTTACATACTCACTTTGCAAGTTGTTTTGCTAAGTCATTATCACAGGATCAACAACACTTTGGCTTAAAATAGAAGCCCACAAGAAAATACCAACTATTTGCTTACAAATATGGGGCCAGACTTCCCAGGCCCTACTTTATGCATTATATCACAGCCATTCCAAGCACAGCAAGCATTCCTGGGCAGCCAACATGCAGGCAAGTATTTCTTCTTAAATGCAGCAGGCAGGGGCATCCTAGTCTGAGAGGAAAACTTCCCTCCCTTACCTCCCCTCCTGGGCAGCCTAGTCCCTCCTCTCCCTCCCTTCCCCAGTGCGTCCCTTCTCACCCCTAACCCCTGGAATAAGAGGGATGCTTATCATGTTTAAGGAACTCATTGCCTCTACCCTACCTTAGCTCTTCACTTGATCTTCAAGTAGCAAATGGAATTGGTGAGCTATTCTCACCAGTGACATGGATAGCCTGTCCCAGCATGACTGAGTGGGGGGGAATCAGGGAAGGGGGAATTAACATTTATTTGGAAACAACGCATCCAGATTAAGGAGAACTAATCATAAAGGAGAATGGTAGTTCATTACTAATGGTTGTAAAAAGCCTGAATTAAAACATTTGTTATTGAAATAGTTGCTTAAGTTAGAAATATGTCATAATTTCCTACAACTATTGAATATAGAATCTAGACGATTTAACAGGCTTAGCTTTCGTTTTTAGCAGACTACAATCAAGCTTAAGCTGGCCCCATTTACAGGGCCACAAATTACTCATTAAAGTTAGCTTGAGTCAGTGTGGCTGTAGGCCCCATGAACTCAAATGTAAATTCAGGCTGGTCCAAATGTGGGCAGCGTCATCTATCAGAGGGGCAGCCGTGTGCAGGGTCTGGCTTGGTGCCAGGATCCCCCATCTCAGGCAGGCTTCCTGGCCTCCCTTTCTGGCTGTTTGGGATGCCAGAACTGTCCTGAGACCCACAGAACGCTATAACCAAATCCTTGTGGCTGCTTCATAGCTTTAAAAGATGTTAAATAAAATCTTACCTCATCAAAATATTTTACGATGTATTTGTAGATTTCTGTCAAGGCCACTTCTTCATTAAATTCATTTTCGTGTTTCTAAAACAAAGAAAGTCCTGTTGAGAGACTCTGAAATGAGTTTTTAAAAAGGAACCAAATACAAGCCTATTTCTGTTTCTAATGCTACCTTAGATTCCTGAGTTAAGAATTCTTCCATTTCTAAAGGTGACAATGGAGGCAAATCCCTGATGGCTTTGTAATAAGATTTTACTTCCTCTTTGTAGGTCGGGATATCCTTGGCATAGAGCAGTTTATTAGTTGGTGCTTCCTGAAAAAAAAAAAAAGAATTCACCACCGAAAGAGTAAAAAAAATGGGGAACTTGTAAAAACGGTACAGTGTAGCTGCACCCCCACCACCCACCAGTATTACACCTAACAAGGCTTCATGCAGGAGGCCTCACTAAATGTTGACTGAGTGACTGACTGCCATCTAGATAGTTCTGGTGAGTCACTGTTATTTTCAGGCGTATTAAATGCTAATATATTCTGCCTTCCTCTCATAAAAGAACTAAAATTATTATTTTTGCATGATTTTGAGTTACTGTAACAATGGAACTTATTTCAATCATAGTTCATTACTAATGGTCGTAAAAAGCCTGAATTAAAAACATTTGCTCTCATCCTCACCCACCAGTGAATTTTGGCATTTATAAAAGGCTTGATTGTAGGTCTGATTGAGCCCTTTATATAACTCTAAAACTGGAAAGTAATTGGTGGTGGCAGATTTTCCAGCTTGTCCCTCATTTCATTAGGTTATAAAGATCTTCCAATTCCCTCAAGGAAGTGCATGGTTATTGGTATTAGTGGCTCTGATGACTGATTTTGCAAAGGTTCCTGGGCAGTTTGAATGGTTGTATGTAATTATAATGGTGAGAATATTTAAAAATGAGATAAGTGAAGATTTTAAGGAGTCATGATTTTTCACAAAATGTAAAATTCTACTCAGGGAACATAGGTGAGTTAAATGATAGAGGTTATGTCCCAAAGAATTTTATATAGTCCAATGGTTAAATCAATGGTTGGATGAATCATTGTGAAAGATGCATTAACTGAGAGATTACTGAGGTGTTCTTATCAAGTTTAAGTGGAATAATCAAACCGCAATATCATTCATTAATTCAGTGACTATTTAGGCAGGCACTGAAAGTGTAGAGATGACCTGACTTTGAGAAGCTTACCATCTAGTTGAGAGAACAAACTTACAGTGAGTAATTTATCAGTAATTAGTACACTGTAAAGAACATTTACTATAAACAAGCATTTAAGTGTCTTTAGGGTGCTGCCTGCTAAGTTGAACTTAATTAGTGGAATAAAGAAGCACAGAGGAACGTGCCTCAGGAAAGGTTCACTGATCAGAGTCTCCTACGATTTCTGGCACACATCAGGAAATCATTTTTGTGAATGAATGAATGAGTAGGATTTTACCAGACAGAGGGGTTGTGAGACAGGAAAGATATGAGCAAAGAAGGGTGGAAACAAGTTCCTGGTATGTGTGGAAAAGTTAAAACATGGAGCATGCCAGAAAATGAGGCCAGAAAAGACCCCTGAAGCCAAGCAGGAAGGGCCATGCAGCACTGTGAAGACTTCCCCTAGTAGGCCATGGAAACATTTTCAATTTCCTAAGCAGGATGCTGGCAAGTTCAGATTTATATTTTACAAAGATAACATGAGACAGTGGAACAAGGTTGTTTAGAGAGGCGGGGTGGACAGCAAGGGCACTGAACACTCATCAGGAGGCAGTTATCCCAGTGGAGAGGGGATGAAGGGACAGGTGCTGTAGAGAAGAGAGTGGACAGGGTGGAAGGAGGAAGAGTCAAAGATGGTGCAGAGGATTGCTCCTCAAGAGATCAGGCAACTCAAAAGTGAAAACAGGGTCTTTTTGCAGAAAGAGTGGTGACAAAATTGAAATTATGACGAGGGATCTGAGATACCCGTGAAACATCAATCACCGTTCATTCCAGGTACTCTGAAAATCCTACCAAAGAGCCACTTCTCAGCGTTCAAAGATTTTCTGAAATCCATTAGATACAGATATTGCTTGGTTTAATATATTTTGGAGTGCTCGGAAAGGACTAAAACATCTCTTTCAAAGTTTGCTCTGTTTTTTTTTTTTTTTTAAATCTTTGCTTTCTTCGGCCTTTTGATCAACAAAGAAAGCCATAGGAAAGCAATATTCATGCTTTGATTATAAACTGACAAACTAATATTGTTAGAAATCTTGGGTAAATTTTTCTTCCCCATAAGCCATTTGTTATATTAAAATAGACTTCTGAAAAATATACTCATGTAATTAACTTGAGCAAATATTAATAGTTTCATACTCTGGATTAGTAGTTTATCAGTGCCCATCAAGTGTTTTTCTAGGAGACAAAGTATTTGCTTGATGGTAAAGTTTTTCAGAGGCACAATTCTATAATAAGATGGGGCTAATTATTTTGGTTTTCACTTTAGAAACAATTAGATCAAAAGTAAATGTGCTAAATTTTAAAGAAAAGCAAATTTATAATGACCAAGATTGACTTTTCTTTTCAGCTGGTATAGTTTAGATCCACTACTTATTACTTGAATGTTTACAAAACAGAGTGCTTCCAACTTGGGAGCATGTTCAAGAAACCGGAAGCTGGGCCTTACCTTCCCTAGTTGCTGCTCCGTGAGAGAAAAGGCATCCATGAATGCCTGAGCAATCACTGACAAACAGCCATCTATGTGTGGTGTCTTCTTAATGTCAAAGACAAACTGAGGGTTCTTCAGGATGTTTACCCAGAAGCGAAGAGGAAGGCTGTTCAAAGAGAGAATAATCTCTTCTCAAATACGGCCATTCATGGGAGGCCAGTGTTCTCTTTATCAATTTATAAACTGGTGTTTACATCCTTAATGAAGTACACAAATCTGCTTAGACACACAAGGCAGTGTCACTCAGAACAAGAAAGGGTTAAGCCGACTGCTACTGAAAGGTAGACCAGAGGAGTCTGAAAGTGGTCAGGGACTGGACAAGATTTTTCTCCATATAATTCTTAATTAGATGATCGTCACCAGTGAAAACCTCTCACTCAGTTCTCCTGGACCTGACATCCTCTCTGTGACACTCTGGTCTAAGCCACCACCGACTCTCACCTGGATTATTTGCTTATCACCTCGTGTACTGCAGTGGATATACTTGACTTGCTGTCTGCACCTTTTCAGAATGTAAGCTCTGGGAAGACATGGGTTGGTTGTCTGTTTTGTTCATAACTGTCCTCCATCACCCAATAGTGTTTGGCACATTGTTAGTATCAAAGTAAGTAGGTGAATATGAACTTGGGGATTGTTTCAGAGTCCTTCCATGATCTCCATTTCAACGATGGCCTTGCTTACTACTTCCACTGCATGGCTGCTGGTGCAGTCATAGCTTTCCTAACCTGGTTGCTTCCCTGCTCAGAGGCCACAATATTCACCATGCAATGGTGACCTGCAGGACCTATGCTGGGTGTGGGAGGAATGAGACCTGGGAGCTAGAAGCTAGAACACAGGAATGGAATGAGCCAGAGGAGAGCTGGAACAGACCTGGATTAATGAAAAAAGACTGAACCTACAACTCTGGGACTTTTACAACTGTTTAAAATGACTCGGCTGACAGTGCTCAGAGGGGCTTGAGCTTGTATGGGAAGTTCTATCACTTAACTCTGAGTCTTATTTAATTCTAGCACACAGTATTTCTAATAGAGGTAATGAGCCGTGTTTCTTCTCTGAGAAGACACTAGAATATATCTGGATGCCCTACCTTTTCTTCAGTTAAAATACAAACAACAACAACAATAACCAAAACAATGTGAACCTTTGTTATTTCATTTAACAGATACACCTTCAGCACCTCCTCTGTGGGAAGAGATGGGTTGCTGCCAGGCTTAGGGCAAGGAGCGAGAAGACCTCCTTCAGCCCTAAATGGAATGCACATTACAATCAATAACTAATTCTCATGTTATCTGAGTACTGCATTTGATAAAAGCATGAATTTCTATACACTGATAGCCTGAAATTTGCAAAGTAATTGATTATTTTAGGAACCAGTAAAAGTTTCCTCTAATGGAAAAACAGTATGGTAAAACCACAACATATTAATTTTTCATCCTTTGCTGGTCTAACATTCTAAACAGTCTCTTTCATGCATTAAAGATAACTTTATTTTATCCTAAAGAACAGGATTCTTGGCATAGAAACAGTTTCATGCATTGTTTAAAAATAGAAAATAGCAGCCAGGTGTGGTGACACACGCCTATAATCTCCGTGGCTTGGGAGGTTGAGGCAGGAGGTTTGAGGCCAGCCTCAGCAGTTTGGCAAGATCCTAATCAACTTAGTTAGACCCTGATTCAAAATAAAAAGGGCTGGGGGTGGCTGCATAGGTAAATGCCCCTCGGTTCAATTCCTCATCCCCCCAAAAAAGAAGCAAGAAACTACTTTGATGCCATAGCTTACCAAGCCCAAAGATTCTGATAAGAGATAAATGAATCCTTCTGTAACTATCTCTGCCCTCCTTTTAGTTAATATTCTGTCCTAGATTCTTGGAAATGTCAATAATCACCTACATTCCCACCTGTTTGTTTTCCAAATATGTACGACATCAGGATCTGTGATTTTTTTATTTTCAGCCTGGGCATCCAAGAAGTCAAAAAAGTATTTTATAGCAAATGGGGCTCTGCTGTTGGGTAAACTCCAAATGCTTCTGAAAAGTTTTTCAAGCACAGAATGAATTGCCACCTGAAAGAGAGCGTGAGGTTTGGGAAATTAAAAAATATGGTAGTGGTTTTGAAAACATTAGAAAACCAAATCAAGGTTCAGGGAAAATGATGTGCCAACCAGAGAAAAACAAGCTGAGAAGGAAAATGTAAAACTGTCAAATGAGGCCAACACTCACAGTTTGGGACAAAGGTCCTGGGAGTCTTTGCCCAGGTTTAGATTTGGCTGGTAAGCCTCTTGCTCTTAGCAACATTGTTTAGTCAACAGAGAGGAGATGGTGGCAATCTCTAGGAGTGGAAGGGCTGTCAGCTGTAGGGCTGTATACATAAACCAAGAAGCCACGGAGGCTTTGCTTTTATTAATTATGTTTAGCCTGGAAAACTCAAGCAATGTTGCTCTGTTTCCAGATTTTTTCCTGCTGCCTGTATTTTCATCATAGGATTTATTGTGTACTTTCCAAAGCATTTGAGTATATTATAGAAAAGCAAATAGGCTGAGCTCTCTGGGGAAGCTGAGAAAATCAAGAGGCTCAGGCTGTCCTCTGCCCACTAAACAAATCTCCTAAACTCTAAGCAGATTCCCTGCCATCCATAATCTGAAGCAAGCATGCCCAGCAAGTCACTAGGGCCAGGTGTTGATAGTAGCATTTATATTGCTAGTCAATCCAGGGAGAAAAAAGAAAAATCACCACCAACTTGTGTTAATGTCACTAAGAGCCTGATGAAGTAAAATTTGCTCCTGATCTGGTATTCTGGTGGCTTCCCCATGTGACACTTATATGTGAACAGAATTTCTAATTTTAAAATGAAAAAACCTGGTAACATTTTACCAGGTTTATAGCCACTGACACTCTCCCTCCTTCATTTTATTTGCAATTCGAAGAAGGAAGTTTATTGCTTATCTCTAATAACAAGTAAACAAAAAGGAATAATTATGCTGTCAACCTAAAAAATAACAATAGTGAAATGGTGGGTAAGGAACAATATTAAAATCCCTGATTGAAGACTTACAGTAGAAATTTGTAAAGTGCTGTTATCCTTGCAGTTTATAAAAAGAAGAAGGAGATGGGAAGTGTTTACAATTTAAACTTTCATTTTGCTTTGCTAGAAGGCACAAGGGATTTGTAACATTTTCACACTTCAGTGGAAATTAAGTCAAACACATCATACACCCCCAAGGTAGCCGTAAAAGCTCTCCCAGAACAGTAAGTGTACCTTGGTCGACAGCAGCTTTGTCAGATACATTTCTTTTACTTTGAACTTGTGTTTCCCTCGATGTCTCTTTCCTTGCACATCTTGGAATGCTTCTGAATCTGGTAAAATCTAGAGGGAAGATGGAGTAGAAGTGTTACCTGAAGAGACCATTTGTGCCACAGAAGGCCTGTGATTCAGCAATGAGCAGAGAAAGCCTGAACTCACCAAATGGCAGTGGTCATCCGAGTACTCCACATCTGAATGCCAGAGAGAGGGAGAGAAAATAATTCATTAAGAAAAACAAACAAATAAACACCCCAGGCCTAGTTAGCCTTCTCAAGGTGAGCCCCACTTGTGCTGGAAACCAAGAGCTCTTCCTTGTTGCCTTTCCCATGCTGCACCTTAAGATCTTAAGAACAGTGTAAATGCAGGATGAGTGGGGACTAGAGCAGAAAGCAGGTTCCCTGTCCCTGGAAATGTGGAAACAGGCTGAGTGTCAATTTGCTGGGACAGGGCAGGAGGGGCTCAAGCCTTGTTATATTTCATTTAACAAATATACCTGCAGCACCTCCTCTGTGGGGAGAGAGGGGTTGCTGCAAGGCTTAGGGCAAGGAGCGAGAGGACTTCCTTCAGCCCTAAATGGAATGCACATTATAATCCATGAGAGTCATGAAACTACTAATTGCACAATTAGTTACAATGGTGGTAAGGATTATAAGAGAACTATAAGCCAAGGAAGTAACTAACAAGGCACCCATCTAAGTCTAGGAGTTTTCTTTAAGGAAGGGATGTTGAAGCTGAACTCAAGAGTTAGCCAAGTAGGTGGCCAAGACCCCAGGATGGAAACGAGTGTGCCCCTCCTAGGACTAAAGAAGGGCAAGGAGGTGGCAAGGCAAGAGTGGCATAGAGCCAAGACATTCTCCAGGGAAATCAAAATTATGGTCAGAAAAGATAGAGGGAAGGGAAGATGGGGATTAAGGCATTGGATTTTTTTTTTATTTTTCTTTTTTTGTCTCGAAGATGAGAGAGACCAGGACATCTGAAATGCTGATGTGGAAAAAAAGCAGTGATGGCGAGGGAAAGCAGTCAATTAAAAAGCAACCACTGGCTCACTGACTAGAGAAGAGCCCAGTGGTGCAGGAATGCTCAGAAGGCTGAAGAAGATGGAGAGTTGTGACCATCAAACTGGCCTTGGGAGGGGGAGGAAGGAGCAGCAGTGGGCAGGTGCAGTAGGTAGGCAGGTTTGGTGCTGGATGTTGAGTTCTGGTTTCAGTCTTCTCTGTGCAGGATGAAATCATCTGCCGACAGTCGGGAATGCTGTGTGGTCGGGGCTCTGAGGCAAGGTTGACTTTGGGGACAGAGCTCTAGGGAAACTCAGTGGTGGTAGGCAGAGTGGAGACTCTGGTCAAGCTGACTACCATGTGTGTAAGTGACCCCAGCAGCTGTTGAGTGAGTTTTTTTGTTTTTTTTTTTTTTTTTTTTTGCAACTGTACGCTGTAGGCTCAGAAAAGGCTAATATCTGGGTTCACCAAAGCTGGGACTTTGACAGAGGGGCTTCTGACAGGGCAGAGGGGCAGGGCCTTGGAGTTTTAGCAGAATAGTAATCAAAGTGATGGCTTTCAGTGGGATTGGATAGGGAGGAAGCAGAGACTGACTATCTGGAGTCCCAGAAAGAGATCCAGACCTAAGATTGTACTATTCAATCCCCAGATGACAGGCTCTTCAGAAGACCCAGTCTTTGAGGCTTAAAAAAACCAGCTTTCCCCCTTTTCACAACATAAGGACACCCTCCTCTTTATGCCACAGTGACAGCCACTCTCCAAATAGCACCACTGTAGCTTAATAAAGTAGTGGAGGGTGGGAATCTCTCAAGGGGTATCCTGAAAGCTACCAAATATTCATCAGGAGCCCTGCAGCACTGACCAGTTGCTGGAAACTACTAGTTTCAGAAAACTAAAAGTCTGAAGTCCCTCCTTCCAGCAGTATGGGTGAGAAGGTGCCTGCTAGGGAGAGGTCCAGAACCCTCTGAGGGCTGAGGACAGGCCTTCTTTGCTGGGGTATAACTGCTCTGGAGACAAATCCAAAACAGGAGACCTAGGGACTTTCTCAAGGCATTACCACAGTATTTTTCTGCTCTGAGGATGTCAGAAGAGGACTTTGGATATTGGCCTGTTGACTTTTCCCTAAAAGCTCCTTCTTGAGTTTCTACTTTCCTGAGAAGTTTGCAAGGTGCTATCACACTGGATTCTCCTAGTGGACTATCTTGTTTGTTCAGCTCTTGCTGGGCTGGGGGTTATCTGCAAGTTTTCCTCTCAGTTTGCCAAGAGGACCTCATTGCTATCTCTCATCCTACTGTGCTGTTGGAAAAGACCTATAAGGGCTGAGATTCTACCCTGAGTTTAGAGCCATTAAGAGGCAGCAACTTCCTTTATGCTAGGCCGTCTGGGCCAACCACAGTTTACAGTTTCCTTTGCTGCTTCTTGCAGGGCCCTTATTCTTAGGACTAGAAACAGATCGAAATGGCTTTTCTCAGCTTTCAGAGAATTATGTAGCAACAACTCTATCTCAGCCTTGTGACAATATGTCTGAGAGAGGCAGAAACCAATACTTTATAAAGCTGGGTGAGAACAAAAGGTTAACAATATTATATTGGTTACCTGAAGTAAAATTTGCTATCTTCTTAAAGACTTTTATAGTGGATCCATTTGATATCTGAAAGCAAAGATAAAAAATATATGAGTTTTCAAAATTTAATGTATTTCTCAACTTCACTCAGGAATTAGATGGCTGGATGGTTCTTACATTCCCTCACTTATTAAATCAAATATTTATCAAGAACTGCTATGTCCTGGGCACTGTGCTCGGGCTGGGGCTACCTAGAATGACAAGGCACTGTCTCTGCCCTCAAGGAACTCATGGTCCTATGGAGGTGACAGATAGATAGTGAGGTAAGGAAAGTGCCCAAAAGATAGAGGCCAGGACGCTGTGGCACAAATGGCCACTCCCCAACTTCTCAGAGGTCCAGGGGCCTGGGTCAGTTTTGTTTTTTGAGGCTCCTACTTGTTATGGGTTGAAATATTTGTGTCTCTTCCAAATTCTTCTAAATCCTAACATGATGGTATTAGGAGGTGGGCCTCTGGGGAGGTGATAAAGTCATGTGGATGGACCCTCAGGAGTGGAAGTAGTGGCCTTATAAGAAGAAACCCCAGAGATTGCTCTCTGCTCTATTATGTGAGGATACAGTGAGAAAGAGAGTCCTCTGTGAACCAGGAAGAGGGCTTTCACCAGACTCTGGACCCACTTGTATCCTGACTGTGGACTTCAAGGTACCAGAATTGTGAGAAATGAATGTTTGTTGTTTAAGCTATCCAGTGGATGGTATTCTGCTAGAGCAGCCTGAACTAAGACACCTAGTATATTAAGAAATGAAGAAATACCAAAACAGGTTCTCAAAAACTGGCATATAAAGCTGGGTGTCTACTCTACGACAGAGCAGTTTCACATGTAGGTCTATATTCAACAAACTAAGCAAATATTCTGATAGTAAACTATTTGAAACTGCCCCATATTGGAAATAACCTGAATACCCATCAACATTAGGATGAATAAATAAGTTGGAGTATTTTCTTGATTATAAAACAATGAAAAGGAGCTAACTACTGCTACATGTCACATGGGCAGATTTTACAACCATAATGTTGAGCAAAATAAGTCTGACAGGAAAGAAAGCATACTGTACAGTTCCATTATATAAAGCTAAAAAGCAACTCAGTCAAATTATGATATTAGATACTGGAGAAGAAAGTGGGGCTAGTGATCAGGAAGGGACAGGAGAGGGTTTCTGTTTCTTGACCTGGGTGCTAACTACAGGATGTACTCATTTAGTGAGAATTCATTTGGCAGAACCAATGACTTGATCTTTTTGGTAGGTAGTAGTGTTTTTTTTTTTTTTTAAGGATAAAAGTTATAAGAATTGCACATACTTTTTAACAAAAACTTGGCAAGTCTAACACAGGAGAGTGCTTATCATTGACTGCTAGGTATGTAGTTAATTGAATGTTCATCTAAGAACTCTACCTGAGTGACCACCACCCATATCCTGGCAGGAGCATTTCAAGGTCTTGAGAACGGCATCCATCACCTCTTCCCAGGCAACAACCACCCACCCTCATCCAGACGTCGTCATTTCTCCAACTTCCATCACATTGACGAGTTCTGCCTATTCTGTGCTTCATAGAAGGGGAATCATGCAAAATGGACACTAGCATTGGGCTTCTGAGGGTAAACATAAGGTCTGTGATGTTAAGCCACATTGTTGTGTCTGCCAGTAGTCCATCCTTTTTTATTCCTGTGTTCATTGCACAAATATGCTACAAAAAAATTGCCAAACAATAAAACATACATGCTGTGATGTGGCCGAACTTCAAAACACGCGAAGTGAAAGAAGCCAAGTCTCAAAGGACCACATGTTGTATGATCTCATATACATGAAATGCTCAGAATAGGCAATTTACACCCACAGCAAGTAGACTACTCACTGCCTAAAGCAGGGAGGGGAAGAAATATCAGAACAGCAGCTATTATGAAGACAACAATAAGTGTTGGCAAGGATGTAAGGAAAAAGGCACACTCATTCACTGCTGGTGGTACTGCAAACTGGCAGCCAATATGGAAAGCAGTATGGAGATTTTGGGGGAAATTGGGAATGGAACCACCATTTGACCCAGCTATCCCTCTCCCCAGTCTATACCCAAACGACTTAAAAACAGCGTAATACAGGGACACAGACACATCAATGTTTATAACAGCACAATTCACAATAGCTACACTGTGGAACCAACCTAGATGCCCTTCAGTAGATGAATGGATAAAAAAGAAATGTGGCATATATATACAATTGAATAAAAAGAGAATAAAATCATGGCATTTGCAGAAAAATGGATGGAGTTAGAGAAGATAATGCTAAGTAAAGTTAGCCAATTTCAAATAACCAAATGCAAATGTTTTCTTTGATATAAGGAGGCTGATATAAGGGAGAAGGAACATCGGAGGAATAGACGAACTCTAGATAGGGCAGAGGGGTTGGAGGGGAAGGGAGGGGGTGTGGGGTTATTAATGATGGTGGAATGTGATGATCATTATTATCCAAAGTACAGGTATGAAGACATGAATTAGTGTGAATATACTTTGTATACAACCAGAGAAATGAAAAATTGTGCTCTGTACTTTTTTTAAAGTTATAGGTGGACCCAGTATCTTTATTTTATTTTATGTAGTGCTGAGGATTGAACCCAGTGCCTCATCCATGATAGGCAAGCGCTCTACCTCTGAGCCACAATCCCAGCCCCTGTGCTCTATATTGTAATAAGAATTGTAATGCATTCTGCTGTCATACATAAATAAAAAATTAATTTAAAAAAATGACTATACTTAAATGAGACCAGAAGAATTCGAACTATACCATATTTACTTTAATAGAACCATCTTTGATGTAAAAATTTTATATCTGGACTGGGAATGTGGCTCAAGCGGTAGCTTGCTCGCCTGGCATGCGTGCGGCCTGGGTTTGATCCTCAGCATCACATACAAAGATGTTGTGTCCGCCGAAAACTGAAAAATAAATATTAAAAAATTCTCTCTCTCTCACTCTCACTCTCTCTCTCACTCTCTCTTTAAAATTTTTTTTTATATCTAACACAAGAATTTATTTCTGAAATAATCTAAAGGACTTTATTATAAAAACTATTTCATTTAAAACATGTTCCTGTCACATGGGCTCCAAGAATGGGTTCTAAGAATGTTTGTTCTCTCTTTAAAAAGAAAAATTATTGAATTACCTCTAAACTAAAGCCCTTTACTAATAAACACTACTGTTAAAAAGTTCTTATAGCTGTTGAGCATGATGGCACATGCCTATAATCTCAGCAGCTTGGGAGGCTGAGACAGGAGGATCACATGTTTGAGACCAGTCTCAGCAACTTAGCAAGGTCCTAGGTGAGAACTTGTTTCAAAACAAAAAATAAAAGGGGCTGGGATGTAGCAGAGTGGTAAAGCACCCCAGGATTCAATCCCCAGTACAAAAAGAAAACAATTCTCACAGCTATATGATATCATTACTTAAACTTCAAGGAAATAGAGAAAAAAATGGCTAACATCCCTTTATGTTATTAAATACTAGTTATTGGGTTGCCTTCCAGTGTCTTTTTCACATTAAATAGTTATGTTTAAAAAAAAAAAAAGAGCAAATGCTAATGAAAACAGGGCTTCCTCTCGGGCTGATGACAATGTTCTAAAAGTAGATGGTGTCACTTTGCACAACTCTGTAAATGTATCTAGAGCCACTGGATTCTACACTATGAACAGGTGGGCTTTAAGGTATATAAATTATAACTTAGTAGACCTGTTAAGAAATTGCCACAGATTTTAAATGTATACATTGATAAATACTTTGACCTTACTATCATGCTCATGCTGTGCCTAGGTAAAGCCTGTTTTGGAGATGAAGTCAAATGTCCTCACCTGAAACCTTCTGGGACCATGAAGCCCAGGGCCAAGTGGCCCTCTAGTGCCCTGATAGGTCCTGGGAAACAGCCAGGTATAGAAGTGACCTTCAGGGAAGGAGAGATGAATGCTAAGATCCTAAGGGCAAACTTGGCTCCTTATTTAAGTTGTTTTGAGGGAGGGGCTGGTCCCCAATAGTTTAAGATGAAGTGGGTGAAGAGGAGGTGGCAGGGAATACAGCTCCCCACCTTGGTTCTGGGATCATGGCAGGGAAGCTTATGTCCTTTCTGAACATTATCAGCCAAGCGATGTGTCCTTCCACTGAAGCTCCAAGGCTGTTCTAAACTCTAATGCCTGGCCTTCCCCAGTTTGGGGGGGAAAAGAAAAACAAGAGGCTGGTCATTTCTCTTCTAGCCTGCTGCACATTGGTTATCAAAAAGCCTCCCTCACAAGCTTCTAAGGATTAAACCTAATCTTCAGGTCACACCCATGGAGAGAGGAGCAGAGAAAGAGCCAGCTCTTCAGGGGGCCCAACACAGCTGTCCAGCCAGCTGTGTCCAGCCAGTCCCTGAGTGATGCTAGAGGTCTCCAACTGCTGGCGTTGGAGACATCTCGAGGGAGGAGGGCTGGCTGGGTGAGCAGGCTCTTCAAAGTGTCACCAGTGGGGAATCTGAAGTCTTGGTGAGCTCTCTGACTCTGCTATTATTACCAAACATCCTCTCCTTTCCCTTGAGCCGTTCCTTGTCTCCTGGCTGATTTTTCAGTTCTCCTCCATATTTGATGCAATTCAGGTCAACGCCGTGTGCAGGCCCCCCTCAGACATCCTCACACACGGTGCTTATGGGGCTGTTTGAACACAGTTACAAAATTCCTCCCCACGAGGAGCTGGCTATGCTCTGTTTCTAAGCCAATAAATATCTTTTTATAAAAGGAAGCCGGTGATTCATTCTGGGTAATTGTCAAAGAATGAATCCTGAACGGATCCTGTTGAGTGTTGAGCCAATACTCGGCTACTGTCAGACGCTTTGTTTTGCCAAAAGCGAGCCCCCTCGCTCTATAATCACAAACACCAGGGACGGGCCTCCCATCAGCAGCGCTGCCAGAAGTTCAAATGTCCTTTCAAGAGCTGGCAACGTCTTGCTGCTGGCACTGTGCTCAGGCATTAAGATAGTGTAGACACAGCTTGTACCAAGGAAATTTTACTCTGAAATTATCTTCCAAGAGCCAGTGTAAAAGCATTTTATTAGTGGATGAGTTGTGTGTGTGTGAGAGAGCGAATTTTGTTCACAGCTGCTCTGGGGCTGGAACGTTTCCACCCCATGTGACGCTTTAACTCTATTATAAGAACAGAAAAATCATTTACAGATGTTTGTGGGGGGCGAAAGGTTTCCGCTTCCTATTTTGCACAAGTCAGCTGTTGCCGAGTTAAGGACAGAAGTGCCTTTTTGAAAAGTGCTTCAGAATCGGAAGGGTTAAAATTGTGATGCTGTTTGTTCGGTCCTAGGAGCTCCACATGCTTCCTTAAGGGTGACTCATTTAATCGTCCCATCCTCCTGTGAGGCAGGGAGCATTCTCTAGGCTCCTACTTTTAGAGGATGAAAACCAGATTAAATCAGGGAAAGATTGATGTCCCTTGATGGATCTGCAGCAGGATTGCTTCTCCCACCCAGAGCAGAATGGGGGCCCTCGGTAATTTCAAGTAAAATTCTTCCCAGTTTCACAGTCTTCCAGGATTCACAGTGACTACAAGGCTACCCTCTGATGACGCCAGCCTGAGGCAGGACACAGCAGACATGACTGTAGATACCCCTCGTCGGAATTAGAAGTCGAGACCACATAGGGAAGAAAAGGATCCTGTAAATAATTTAAAGTCACTCCTAAAATGTGCACGAGCATGAGATTTCTTTTTTTTTTTAAATTGTTTGTGAAAGATGAGGTTTCAGAGAAGCAGAGTTAGAAGTTGAGGACCCACACTTTTTTTTTTTTGAAAGAGAGAGAGAGAGAGAGAGAGAGAGAAAGAGAATTTTTTAATATTTATTTTTTTAGTTTTCATTGGACACAACATCTTTATTTTCTTTTATGTGGTGCTGAGGATCGAACCCAGCGCCCCGTGCATGCCAGGCAAGCACGCTACCACTTGAGCCACATCCCCACCCAATGAGATTTCTTGATGTCAAGTATTATCTGTAGGGCCTAAGTTGGAGATTATCCCATAAAAACAGATTTTCTAGAAATATAAGGTTGCACTTATATTTAACCTTATAAAACTGTCATTTCTATGGACCAAGACACTCAGCTATTGGCAATTTCATATGGTTCAGCCTAAGAGAAATAATGGAATTATAGCTGTGGATTTTATGGAAAATGATGAATATGATCTGAATATTATGATAATTTTTCCTATTGGAAGAAAAAAAATGCTAAAGACACAAAAATCAATATAAATTACCTTGTGGGAGCCCTTACTGGTCTCTTTCATTACTGAAGCCACCTTTCTGTCAAAATGGTATTATCTGAAAACAGAATTCCATCCCACGAGCATTGTCACAGCGGCCACCCGCCAACATTGCTCTCTCCCCGTCAATACTGTCCCCCTCACTGATGCGCCAAGGCTGGAGGCAGATGAAAAGGGAGTGGTTTTTTTTTTCTTGGGGCCAGAGGGACCTTGCACAGTCCTTCAGTACATTTGAAAGGGGTTGTTGGAAGATTCTCCACAGACACATCCACTCACACAGAGAGCACAGAGCTCCAAGGGATTCTTGAAACTAGAGGAAAGACCCAGAGAGCTCCTGCTTCTCCATTGTTGACTTGAAATTAACCCTGGGCCCAGGAGCAAACTCCCTTCGGGGTCTGTGAGAGAGAACCCTCGGTTCTTCCTTCCTCAGGGAGTTGGGCCTCCAAGTGTGTGTGAAATTGGGAACTGAAGTGTTCTGGGTATGTTGGGGGGGTTGGTACTGCTGGCCTCCCTCGGATGAAGGTGACTGCCATCTTCAAGGACAGCTAGTCACAAGAGATGTTAAAGTGGGATCAGAAACAAGGAAGCATTTTATAACCCACAGCCACGAGATTCATCATAAGATCTTAAGAGACGTTGCCCTTTGAGTTTAATGTCAGAGGATATTAACTACCAGGGTATCTATGTCATTCATCAGGCCCAGCTCTCTAGCCAGGTTGCTTAGAGGTTGGGAACAGGAGGCTTGGCTCTGGGTAAGTTTATTCCTCTGGCCCCGAGGAAAGCCACAGTTTCTACAGTGATTCATTTTTCATCTGCATTCAGCCTTGGGGCATCAGTGAGAGGAGCTGTGTGACCTTGGCCAAGTTTCTTCACTTCTCTGGGCTTCTGAGTGGGAATAATGGCAATATTCATCTCACGGGGCACAAAAGAGGATGAGAGGAGTTGCTGTTGATAAAAGCCTTTAGAACCATGCCCAGCATGGCAGCAGTGTGGCCTGTGCTCTCCATGCAAACAAGCACCTCAAGGCATTCATGCTTCGAGAGACCTGCAGAAGTGGCTCATCCTTTCATTTTAGGATCACAGATGACACCCGACCGAAAGGACCTCTAACCTTCCCTAAGAGACACTTTGGGACATTCCTAGGAGCTTTAAATATCTTTTGAATGGCAGGAGTGGCCTTGGCAGTGACCCTTTCTGCATTGCCGACTCTTGGGGTGAGCAACAGTCTTCAACCACACAAGATTCATCATCTTTTCTGCCTCCCCAAACCTTGCATTATCAGAAAAAGAGGTGCAATCTGTAGAGGAAACTTCCTGCCCCCCAAAATACCTTCCCTGCACCGTTGATACCACCCCCTGGCAGTGTGGATGCAATGACACAGCACAGCAAGAGTCACACAGGGCTCAGGGGAGAGGAAAGAAGCCTGGACTGCAGAGAAATTGGCCACCTGGGCCTGCAGCCCGTGCCACTGATCCCACCTGCTCCAGAACAGCGTGGTCCCCTTCACAGTCAAGCCCACAGAGCTGAAGCCGGTTACAGAGGCACTTAAGGAAAGGCTTAATTATAGGGAGAAAGCCGCCTCCGCCTTAATGTGTTTGGAAAGACACCAGCTCACTTAACCCCTTGTCTGTCCGAGACTGAAGGAGACTGGAGCAGAAATTCACTCTCCCCTGTGTTCATCTGATGGAAAACAGTGGGGGGAGGCAGGGGACAAACAGCTCCAGCCTAAAATAACAGGGTGGTTGTGAACACTGATGAAGCCAGTGTGTGTCCATGGTGCTGGGCACTGGCAGCCACAGCTGTCATCATGCAATGCCAGAATTGGCTTGTGTGCCATCCTGTAGGTATCTGGGGGGCTGCATCTGGTCCACGGAGATGCTATATTTTTGCAGATCCCTCAGATCCCTCTAGAAACCTGTTCTTCAAATATACAAAGAGCCAGTCATCCTGGGGAGACCTGCTCCACTCTATTCGCCCCAAGGGCAGAACAAGGCAAGAAGAACAGGGCTCCAGCTCCAACAGCAGGGACTTTGTTTAGATAGGAGGAGGAACTGGCCGTCAGTAAAGATTAACTTTAAAACCGAACTAATTTGGACTAATTGGAGGGAGGTGAGTCTGAATCACTTAAAACTCTGAATTAGACCCTATTTTTAAATGAAATATAGTTTTTTGCTTTCAAGCACTTACAGTGACTCAAACTAGGGCGCTTTAGTAAATGAATAAGAGTGATAATTAGCATCTTGTCTCTTTGGAGGGAAAAGCGAGTGCTGGAGGAGAAATTTTTTCTTTCATGAAAGGGCAGAAGCAAACTTCAGCCCAGCCCTGTCAAATTATTCCCAATTTTGAATCTGCAGAGGCACTACTGCATCAAGCACAGGTCGAGGCAGCTGAGGGTGGCAGAGGCTTTGCTTAGACCAGTCTTTAGAACACAGGGCTTTGGAAATGGCCCAGGCTCAGAGAGCGCAGCCGATGACCTCCAGTTTCCTTCAAGCTCTCTGCATCTATTTGCCTTATGGCTCAGCTTTTTAAACATAAGGAGAAGCCTTTAAGCCCTCATGTCCTAGTCTCTTGTCATTTATTACCACCATGCAGTGACGCTGGGCTATGAGGCCAATAAATCATTGGGACGGGAAGTGACTACCGGCCGGATTAATTTCATTATCATCCTTAAGCAGATAGGTGTCTAGCACAGCCAATGTCTCTGTGAAGAGGGATGTTCCATCTCCCCTGACAGGCCCTCCCCGTGCCTCACGGACAGCTATAGTACCTCTGTTTTCCCCGCTGGAGTGACCTGTCCTGCCTTTCCCTACTAAAGGCACCGAGTGGCCACCTCTCTTTCTGAGGGGCCCACTCTGTGTTGCACAGGTGCACAGAGTGGGGAGGCTCAGCTGAGCAAGGCAGGCATTCTAGCCAGGAGCATCAAAGCGGGGTACTGGTGGCTCCACCCCTTCCTGATGTCTAGAAAAGCTTGCCACCCAGACACAGGGAGAGGAGGAGATGGCCTGCAGGTCTGGAACTCAGAGCTTCTCAGCGGTGCCATAATAAGCCCCTCCCTGGCCACTTTCACCCAGCAGGGCAGTGCCTCCCACTCGACCCTCCCTCTGCCCACCGATGCCTGTATTCCTGAGTCCAGCCATGCATACTATTAGATAGCTGCATGGGAGCGGGGCAAGGTGGCCCCTGTCTTTAATCCCAGTAACTTGGGAGGCTGAGGCAGGAGGATTGCAAGTTTGAGGTCAGCCTGGGCAATTTAGTAAGATCCCATTTCAAAATAAAAACATAAATAGCTCTGGGCACACAGCTCAGTGATAGAGTGCTTGCCTACAGTGTTTGAAATCCCAGATTCAATGCCTAGTTCTAAAAAGATAGATAAATATATAAAGCTTTCTGGGGAGTCTTACAAAACCCCAAAGCTAATGACTGCTCTTGGAAAGATGACTCCAAGGCCAGGAAACCCAGGCTGCAGAGGACTGAGCTCAGGAGCAGGCTGTGATTCTGCAGCTTCCTCTGTGAGGTCTTCTCCAGCAAAGCCAGGAGGGCAGTACTGGCTCAGGTGTCACCATGGCAACCATTTCCAAACTGAGTCTGAGACCTGCTCAGCCATAGAGCCCAAGGATGGGTGTTCTCTCTTCCTGGCTGCCGTCCAGAAACCTTGGCTCTAGAATAGTCTCAGCTTCTGGCTGGCTGAGGGCAGAGCTCAAAGGCCTGCCTAGCGTGGGCCCATCTCCCTGGGATTTCTGAGCCGTGAAACACAGCTCTAAGCTATCTGTGGAAAAGCACCTGCTACTCCTGAGTGTCAGCCTCGACCCCTCCCTGACTTCATCTCCCTGCCAGGTGGCTTGTAGCATCCATCTCCTGAGCCCCTCAGAATCCATTCCCCAGGGCATCTCCACGGCACTGCATTACTGTGGACAGCCCCATCCCTTATCTGAAATTCTGCCACAGCTTCCAGCGGGGCTCCCTATTTCCAGCTTTGCAGCTCTTCTGTGCACACCCCATGCCCACCACAATCACTTTCTGAAACACAAGTCTCCCCTGCTAAAGGCCCTCTCCTGCGATCTGCTGTCCTTGGGTAAAATGCAAACTCCTAAGAGGCTGAACAGGCCTGAAGGATCTGCATTTCCCCTTCTTAGCACCCCCTCCGACTTCTCTGGCCTTTCTCTGGAGAAGAAGTTACTGGCTAAATAACAGGCCTGAGCCTCAGTGTACCTATCTATAAGCAATGGAACCGACCTCATAGGACTGCCGTAAGATGGAATGAGCCGAAATAAAGGTTAACGTTGAAGTCAGCACCTGGTCCAGAATAAGCACTCCCTAAGCCCCGATATTATCAGCTCTTACTGCCACCCAGAACCCTCCTACCATTTCGACCAGTCCAAAGTTGTCTCTTGAATACACACGCGTCCCTTGTCTGCTGGATGTGCTGGCACCTTATCTCAGTGTGACCTGGTCTTCGCGCCTCTCCTGTCCATTCCCAGCTCTTAGCACATAACAGACACTCAACAAAGACGTGGCTAATGCTGCTGAACAAATCCCAGTGTCCAGTGTGTTCAGGAACTTTCCCTGCCTCCTTGCCATGCACAGGCTTCTCTGGCACTCACGTCTTGGGAGAGTCACGTACTCCCTCAGCCTTCACCCAGCAGAATGGTCAAGGGCTAAAGGAAGTACCACTGCATATTGCAAACACACAGAAAGTTTGAGAACTTCTTTAGAATGAGGGCCAGATACAAAAGGATTCAAGGTCTGCTGTGAACACCATGGAGTGAGGTGAGGTCTGGGGCTTTCACAGGCTCTGTTGGCATCAATACACTTGGCATGTGGCCGTCACGTGTGTGTGACAGCTATCCTCTGGCTTTCCTAGGAACACACTTTGCAAGGCCAGACCATCTCATCAGGCCAGAACTTCCCATCTAAACTGCAGGATGGAGTGATCAGGCAGCATGAAAACAGAAGACCTCCAAGTGTACCACAAGGGACAGCAATTCCTGGGCTCCTCTGAATCAGCAACCAAGGAAAACTTCTGTCCCAGAAACCAGCAATCTGACAACTATTCCAGAAAGTAAGTGGGAGTCCTGGTTGTTTTTTTTTTTTTTTTTTTTTTTTTAAGATTGATGTGATTTTTTAAAATACCTTTATTTTATTTACTTATTTTTATGTGGTGCTGAGGATCGAAAACCCAGCGCCTAGGCGAGTGCTCTACTGCTAAACCACAGCCTCAGCCCCTTCTTTTTATTTTTTGAAGAATTTACCTGGTACTGGAGGTCATCCAATTCAGCTGGGTTAAGAAGAAGTAAATGTCGAGGTCAAGTCTCATTCTTACCTCATAGTGGCCAATGGTATTCAGCTTGGTTATTCCATCTTCAAGAATCACAGAGGAACTGTCAATATCCAGAAGTTCTTTTTGTCGTGTGCCCACTTGAAGCTCTGAAAAAGGAAAGGGGGGAGTCATTTTGTTCCATTTTAAAATCACGATGAAAAACTTAAATGTGGTGCTGGGGTTGTGGCTCAGTGGTAGAGCACTTGCCCTGCGTGCATGAGGCACTGGGTTGGATCCACAGCACCACATAAAAATAAACATATAAAATACAGGTATTATGTCCATCTACAACTAAAAAAAATTAATAAAAAAATGTAAATGCTCTCCTGCTGCTATTTTCACACGTATATTTCAAAAATAAAATTTGAATGAAGTGGTAAAGCTTTGAAGATGTGGAGACGCATCAGCCAGACTGGCAGCCTGAGCTTTGTTTTGTTTCTGGTTTGTGTTCAGGGCTCTGACATTTCAGTCTGCTTCTCCCCGAAGCTTTCACGCTGAGGCCAAGCCTGGAAGTAAAGCCACTGAAGACACAACCAGGCATCCTCCAAGGGTCTAAGTGCTTCAGAGAATTTCCAATATTCACACACATATGAACACATTTTCACCAACAAAGGTGCAATATGAACTCTCTACAGGTTCTTGCAGGGGAGGTGCTGTGCAGCCACCAGTAAAACAGGGTGCAAACTTCCCGCAGGGTGACCAGCTTGTGCCCGAACGTCAGAATGTGGCTACTAATGTGTTGTTGTTGTTTTTTAAAAATTTCCTGAACCTGCAGTGTTTGAATTATTATGTTAACATCAATTTAACTTCCACATTTAAATATTAGGAGATTAAACAAAAAAAATGTGGACTCCTGATTTCTCCTTTTAAAAATCAGGGACTGCTAGGCATGGTGGCACATGCCTACAATCCCAGGGCAGAAGGATCTCAAGTTCAAGGACAGCAAACTAATGAGAGACTCTCAGCAACTTAGTGAGACTCTGTTTCAAAATTTTTAAAAAAAGAACTGGGGAGGTAATTCAGTGGTAAGCACCCCTGGGTTAAATCCCCAGTCCCCCCCACACCAAAAAAAAAAAAAAAAAAACAAACCCTGGTGCTCAGGAGGAGCCAACAGCTCCTATTGTCCAGGGGCTGCTGGAACTGAAGGGACACTGAAGGGATAGAGAAAAGGGATTGAGGGAGAGAGCTACATGACACCTGGAGGTGCAACTCAGTGATACAACTTGCCTGGCACATGTGAGGCCCTGGGTTTAATCCCCAGCACTGAAGAAAAAATTAATTTTTTTAAAAAAATCAGGTAACAATCAGGTAACACTGACCCTGCAGCCTGCATGGCAACCCCTGGCTGAAGCCAAGTGGCTCTCTCTTAGATGGCAAGTCCTTTCCCAAGTCAGACCCCACTATTTCCTACTGCGCTGGGTGTGACATTCCTGTTTACATACTTCCTGCCTCTTTGGGCATCTCTCTCTGAGCCTCTACTGAAAGAGGTCTGAGCATCCCAGAAAGGACTGGGTTTCAGTACAATATATGGCTGATTTCTAAGGCTTTGCCTCAGTTTCCTGAGACCATCCTTGGAGGTAGTTTGGAAGAGCAGCAGGCATGCAGAAGTGCGACATGGCCTCTAGGCTGTGTCCCCGCTTATCAGCATACAATGTAATGCCACTAGCTTGTTTTTGCCCCTGCCTTCCTACTTTAGGAGGTAAGGGGATGCCTGGTTGAAAAAAAAAAATCCAGGCAAAGTGGGAAGACAACACCGTCACTACCACGGGGCAGTCCTGAGGCTGTTTTCCCTGTGGTTGTTGGGCTGGGTGTGCCCATGTCCTAAGTGGTCAGAGCCACACATTTGCAAGACACATATTCAAAAGTGAGGGAGCTGATGGTCTGATTAGGCCGTGGTTTCCTGGCTGGGGCTCCCCTTTTACCCAGTCTGTAAGCAAGTAAGTTGAGACTGTCTTTGAGCTGCCCAGCAGTCTATCCAATGGAAGGAAAAAGAAAAGCAGTAGAGAAAGGTGGCCCAACACCCTGCTTTCTTTGAAGCAGGTTGAGCAGTCACTGCACATTTGCAGGGTCTCCCAGAGACTTCCCAGACCCCGCCTCAAGGCTCTTCTCTAGCAGGTTTGATTGGAGGGGGAAGATTTTAATTGCCTGCTTAGTCGAGGCCTACAATTGCACGTGGAGGGGAGATGAACCTTGTTACGCTGTCTGTCACTGCCACGATTTTGCTGCTTTCCTGTCCCATTATCTGCTCTACAACCCCCCAGCGATCTCCCAGGAGGCCTGCGCAAAGCTCAACTCTTAAAATGTTGATGAACATTTGAGGGGAGCGGAGCCCTGTTAGCCTGCTCACGCATATGCTCTCCTTTGCAGTATACCAGAGAGCCCGCAAATGAATTCATAGCAGATGCTGCTGTGGGTTGGGGGAGGATGGAGAAGATACTTAATGCAGCCTGCGATTAGCACAGAGAGGAAGATGACCTTTCCGGCATGCTGGAGTTAACACTCAGCGGCTGAGACACCCACTAATGACATGCTCCGTATCACAACAAACAAATCAAATGCCAATGTGAAATGCAACACACACGGAGGGCACGGGGTTTACACCTCTTTGTACATCCTGATGCAAGGTGGTTCCATTTGGTCTCAGGGTCAGCAATCTCATGAATCTGATTTACAAACACAATATTTAAAAAAACAGCATCTCAGAAGGATTCTGCTGGCTAGGCAGAGTCACAATGCTGGTGAAAGAGTAAAGTAGTCCCCTGGCCCCCCAGACATGCCCTCTGGGGACAAACTGGCCACATAAGCTTTGCCAAACAGAAGCTACAGGGCAGGAAGAGAGCAAAGGCAAGGCGGGCACTCATCAGGGGATCAGGGCAGAGTTCCCACAGCACCTTACCAAGACCAATCTCGTTGAGCTGGAGTCCATAAGGAGAGCCGTTTTTGCTCAAGAACGCTTGGAAAATCTTTTCTTTGGCTTGGCCTATGGTATCACAGTCAAGGACGTTGACTGAAATATTCCGACAGACATCTGCACTCTCGTTTTCTGGGATTTTTTCAAAGACGACATTTAATGCCTGCAAGAATACAAACAGGTTTCCAAGTCTATTAGATAATTGCGATCTGAAAGGCATTCATAAAAGACACAAGCTTCAGCGAGCCCTACTAATACCTCCGACAGCACATTAGCAAACACCGTAGCGCATTATACTACTTTAATCTTTTCTCCATAATCCATTCTTTTCAGGGATAATGGAAAGGAAAACAGAAAGTTAAAACTCTCATTATAGAGCAAGCATTGAATAAATAGATCTGGGAGGAAAAAATACATACACATAAATATTCCAAAAATGGCGATTTCTAATTTCATCCTCAAAAAAAAAAAAAAATTGGAAAGTTTCCACAGTAAATGAGGGCAGACTGGTGATTATCTTTTTTATTAACAAGAACCACAGAGTCCCACAAGTAAAGTTCCGGGTGACAGGAAAGGTTACGAGGTCCCCGTATTGATCACACCAAAGAGGTCAATTCTTAATATGCATCATTAATTATGGTAGCATTCATCTCCCCTCCACTTCAACACCTTCAGTCAGACGTGTCTGAGCCCTCATTAAAATACTGAGATTCCCCACCCTGTACTATTATTCCTGCATTAATTACATTTCAGTGCCATTACTTTGTCATTTAATTCTCCCAGTGCAGCGAAACCTCAAAATCAGACTAATGGGGGAAGGAAGGCTTGTGTGTGGGAACAGAATGGAGGGCTGTCTCACAAGGCATCTGAAAGCAAGTTCAGGTTGACTTTGGTGAACGGGATCCAGGGGAGGGCCAGGATCTGCGTCAGTAGCGTGACACAGTTTAGGTTCCCGGGCACCTAGGTGATCCTGGAGGCAGAGGGTACAAAATGCACAATTATTTCATGGATTTGGGCCCGGGTTAATGAAGGACTGTAAAACCATCCAATAATGGGAATGGGAAGAAATTACAGGGCACGAGGATCCTTGGGATCACCTCAACTTTGAAGTGCATATAATAATAGTTCCTGCCCCTTGAGCGCTGTTAGGAGATTAAGTGAAAGGATGTATTCTGGAGCTGCTGGGAAGGAGGACAACTGCAGCAGTGACTTATCAAGTCGATTCCATGGTCTGCTGTCCTTGTCACAGTGTGCCCTCATTGGGAAACAGAGGCTCCCTCCACACTGACCAGCAGGACTCGAACTACATGCTCAGGTCTCTGTCATGGTGAGGAGGAAGGTGCCAGCCATTTATCCCTGACTTCAGTTTCCGCCCACCCCTCACCAGCTGGGTAACCCTCTGTAGTTCGGCTTCTCAGCTGTAAAGTGGGAATAACTGTGACAATGAACCCACCGAGCCACATAGCATTTAAAACTGTAACTGGTGACAGGTGACTGGCACTGGGAGATGCGACCTGCAGACCACCCATGTGGACAGGAGGCCTCTGGACCTGGGGTAGCTCTTGGCTGGGCAAGTTGTGTTCCTGGAGCCAGTCACTTGGCTCCTCTGCCCCTCACGATGGGGGCAGGGCACAATAGCTCTGAGGCCACCAATTCCATCACGGAGGCCTCTTCCCTAGAGACAGATTCACCTCCAGAAGGTGCCGCCTCTACGACCAATCTCCTGGTGGGATAGGATTGCAACACAGGAACAACCGGGGAGCAGACGTGCCCCTGAGAACCACCAGCATGGCAGAGGCCTCACGGCCCCGTCAGTGGTCCTGAAGTCACATCTCCCAGCTGCTCGTCACCAGACACGCGTCTGAGTGCTCCGTGGTTCATTCTGCCCAGTGTCACGGGACCCCGAGGAGTCAGTAACCATGGTGAAGCCAATTCTCAGGGGCTTACAAGGATGAAGAGGGAGAAGGCAAATCCTCCAGATATCAGGCTCTCACCAGTCACGGGATCTGACACTGCTTGACCTTGGACTTCTCAGCCTCCCGAAAGGTGAAAAGCACATTTCTGATGTTTCTGAGCCACCCTGTTTGTGGTGCTTTGTTATAACTGCCCCAAAGGACTAGACAGGTGATTTAAAAACCTGCCCCGACCATCCTGTTTATAAGAATACAAGAGGAAACCTGGGTCCAGTTCTGGCCCAGGGACGAAGGCTCAGTGTGAGCAGACCCTGACCTCCCGGTCGACTCAGTCTGGGCCAGGCAGGTCTCCACACTTGGGCAGAGGGGCTCTGGCCGGCTCTCAGAGAACATACTTTCTGGGTCAGCCACAGACCAGCAAAGGGTTCACTGCTTCTCAGTTCACAAACAAAACTCTAGACGGGGAGAAGCTGGGCAAGACTTCTGGAGCAGACTGTCCAGAAGCATCTAATGAGGTGAAGCCTCACATCCACATCCTGTCCCTCATCTCCCCCCTCCCCCCCTTTTTTTAAACAATATTTATTGTGGCCAAAACCTCTGCCAAATACATTTCAAGACATACATTTTCCTTTTCCTTTCTTTCTTTCTTCTTTTGGTGCTGGGAGCAAACCCAGAGCCTTGAGCATGCTAAGGTTGCCTTCCATCTCTGAGCTACGCCCCAGGGCAAACCTCTTTGAATCCTCCCAGCATCCTAGCAAGGATTCCTCATTTGAGAGTGAGAAAAGCCAGGCCCAGAAGGACTAAGTAACTTGCTCCAGGAAACCCAGTAAGTGACAGAGCCAGGAAGCAATCCTGATGTGCCTAACTATAGAGTTGGTGCCACCATCCTACCCTGGGCTACGGTGTTGACCCTTCTTGCACCCTGGCCCTTGCTCCTCTGGGGCCCAACAACTGCCTGGGAACCCTCCCGTCTGAGACCTGGCCGTGGGCAGCGTGCTCGGCTGGAGTCCTACATACATGGTTGCAGAATGCACATAAGCACCAGGCCTGAGGCTGTGTCCACACCGACCTGGCATCTCCATCAGGGGTATCCCAGGGTGGTAGTGAGCGCTCATCCACAGGGGCTTCCAAGATAGAGATGAATGGAAGCACCTTTTAATCAGAGCCCTACGATCCTGATCCCGGCTCAGGTAATAGTTTTATAGGTATTTGCGAAATAACAATCTGTTACTACCTAACGGGCTCTGTTGTCTTTAACAAAAACACCTCTTTATAGGCAATAAATGTTCTTAAAAACATAACCGTGAGGGGAAAAAAATTCCTAACTGAATGTAAAATAATGTAAATCTCCCACTGCCTCCACAGCTAGATGGGTGGAAAAGAGGTAAAATGGCATTTTAGAGAGTCCACAGGGAATTCTGAGAGCAAAGCCAGACACAAATTGATTTGTATTCATTTTTATGCTGCTGACACTTACTGCTCAAACAGCAGTTTCCTAAAATGTGCATTTGGGGGCTCTCAGGTCACTGAGCCTCCACCTGCAGCTGGGAAAACCCACCCTGGGCCTTCCTTCAATGGCGGGGGGGGGGGGGGGGGGCGGCCTTCAGCCTCTGGGCCCCTAGGGAGCACTTCCCAGTGGGAGCGCCTCCTCCAGCTCCTCCCCCATCAAACCCACTGGCCTGGAACCTTCTCCCAGTCCCTGGTGTCAGGTTTGCAGGCCCTTGAGACCTTAAAGCACAGGTTTCAAGGGCCTGCTCTGGGACCATTCACGATAGGTTTGGGAGGCAGCTAGGAGACAATACTCAGCCACCAGGCGCCTCTAGCAGCTGAGTAAATCAGGCAGGGCGGGAGGGCTGGCCGAGCACCTACCTCCACAGCCACAGCCCATTCTCTGCTCCCTCCCAGCCCCTGGAGAGTAGGCAAGCCACCAACTTCTCTACTCTTAAAATTCTCATCGTTCTTATCTGGAAGGAGTGATAGGATCAATAAATAATGACAGTGGTGAATGTGATCATTACACACCTGTGATCCCAGCAACTCGGGAGGCTGAGACAGGAGGATCACAAATTCAAAGCCAGCCTCAGCCACTTAGTGAGGCCCTAAGCAACTTAGCAAGAACCTATCTCAAAATAAAATATAAAAAGAGGGCTGCGGAGCTGGGGTTGTGGCTCAGTGGCAGATTGCTCACCTCGCACGTGCGAGACCTCAGCACCACATAAAAATAAATAAATAAAATAAAGGTGGTCCAACTACAACTAAAAAATAAATATTAAAAAAAAAAAAAAGAGAGGGCTGGGGAGCTGGGGTTGTGGCTCACTGGTAGAGCATTTGCCTAGCATGTGTGAGGCACTGGGTTTAATCCTCAGCACCACATAAAAAATAAATTAATTAAACAAAGATATTGTGCCCATCTACAACTAGAATTTGTAAAAAAATTAAAAAAATTTTTTTTAAATAAAAAGGGCTGGGGTTGTGGCTCAATGGTTAAGCACCCCCAGGGTTCAGTCCATAGTACCAAAAATAATGATAATTAATAATAATACTGATAGTGGTGACTGCAAACGAAGGAGTGCTTGGTGTGTGCTGAGCACTGTTTAAGACATGGAGTGTGTGTATGTTAGTATGTATTAATAAACCTCAGGACAATCTTGAGATGGACTCAGCTATTATTCTCATTTTGCAGGCGACAGACCCATGCACAGAGAGGTTAAATAAATTGCACAAGGTCCCCCAGCAAGAGAACCAGGAACTGGAGCTCCGTGTTCTTAAATAAACACCTGGTGATTCTGCCTTTCAAAATACCAGAAGGTTTTATGAAAGTAAGTGTGGTGCAAATCTACAGGGTGGTGACTCATGTTTAATACCCATCAAGGGCTTAAGTGCTCTAAAATGTACACTGGCCTTTTCCCCAGGAAGGTGCCACTCTACTGAGAGAAGCTGCTCTGGGTCTCCCTACTTCCTCTGCATGAAAGTATCAGCAAAGCTGAGGTGACACAAAGGTTGACTGTCAACCAACAGGCATGGCTCCTCCTCTGCTAATAAAAGCCCGGTATCCACAGCTGGGGCCCCAGCTAGACCAGGAAGCCATAGTGTCCACTCCCCTTTCTCCTCCACCAGCAAAACTGGTCATGTGTCCAAGTTCCTCAGCCAACAACAGGTAAAAGGAAAAGTTTTCTACTCAAACAAAAGGGATGAGTAGTGCTCAGGGCTATGGCAGCCATCTTGTGAGCAGGAGGGCAGGCTCAAGAGGAAGGGCAGAGACAGTGGCCCAGAGTGTTGGTGTGATGCCTGAGGCAGCGTGTGGACCGGCCTTGAGCAGCAGACTGTCTGAGCATAGCCCCGCATCCTTACTATTTCAGGCGTCATTTGACCTATTTTCTCTCACAGCTGAATGTCCCCAAACCAACAGCACTCACTTTGTCCATGCTGAGGTTGACAACTTCATTCACACACACCTACTTATTTTGCACCTATTGTGTGCAGGGCATGACAGCAGGAAGCTGAGTCTGGCACTCTTCCTGCCTGGTGAGTCCTAATGGATGAGAACGAGAGGTGGATACAACCGATCCTGCCAGGGAGACCGTGGGAGGGATGGAGGGGGGGGGGAGGTTCAGGGGTTCTGATGAGACAGGGCAAAGGACAGGTAGCTGATTATCAAAGGAAAGGAAATGGGTAGATAGCACGTCCCCATCAACCAGTTGCTAACACCTGGGGCGGGGGGGAATTACACTTTCCAACCCAAGAAAACACCCCTTGGGGCTACAAAGGAAACCCAAAATCTATAAAGGGGCAGGACACACCCACTCCCATGGGCACCAGCTAAAAGGGCCCATCCTCTCTGGAGAAATCTCTCTCTCTCTCTCTCTCTCCCCTCCCCTCTTCTGTCTCTTAAATCAAATTCACTTTCTACCCTTGCCTTGGTTCTGCTGGGTGTTTAATCTTCAACACTGCGGAACAAGGACACCATCCTGTTTTTCAAGATTGGTATCGTGGAGAGCTATCACCTCCAGCTTGGAGCAGGTGTTCCAGGGGACAGAACTTGGGAAGGCTAAGGAAGAGGGATTGGGATTGGGTCTTCAGAACCTCTCCAGAAGGAGGCGTCTGGACATGGAGACCCCTGGCTATCAGCTTCCATCTCTAACTTGGGCTACCAGGTCAGGAAGCCTAGAGAAAGAATCCCACTCCTTTGGGGTGGAAGGGAGGGCCAGGCTTGCTGTCCCCAAACCACCACCTGCCATCTGAGGGAGAAGTCCTACTGAGGCAAAAATAAGGGAGAAGGGGAGAACACTGCTCCGTATTTCTGGTAATAACAGCCGACACTTGTCGAACACTCATCACACACTGGGAAGGAATCTGCTGACTTCTTGTACCTCACAACTTTATGAAGTGGGTACTATTATTAGCTCATTTAACAGATGGAGAAACTGAGACACAGTGAGGTCTAGAAACTTGTTCAAGGTCATAGAGCTGGTGGGGGGCACAAGGAAGACATGTCCAGACTCTCAGCTGCAAAGATGGAAGGCCAGTCAAGGTGCCCACCTTCTCTGGGCAGCAGAACCCTGCCAGAGGTTCTCAGTCGGTGCTACCAGAGGAGACAGGCTGGACGCCTGGGAGAGGAGGCTGGACCCCCTGTGGTTCAGGTGACACCCATGGACAATTTTGCAGAATGCATGATCGTTTCCTGTCTCTGCTGCTGTCTGTGGCCATGTGACCAAGTCCTGGCCAATGACAATACGTGGATGTGTTCTGTGGCAGCTCATGGGAAACTTCCCTAAAAGACAGCTGGTGACCGTCTGTCCCCTTTTCTCAGCTGTGCTTAGGTCCTGCTGTGGCAATGTGGAAGGAGGCTGGGAAGCAGGTGCCTTGGACCACGAGGCAAATTGGTTCACCGAAGTGGGTGGGGCCATGAAGTTATCCAGAACGGGAACCACCACCGAGGACCGCCACCCGCAACCACACGTGTGAGAGAAACCAGCTTCCCTGTGGCTCAAGCCTCAGGCCGCTCACTCTCGGCTCTGTGCAGCTGGACTGCACCCTGTGAGGGACCACGCCAGGCACCCAGGAGTTATTAGAAGGGCAAGGCCATCTGGGAAGTGCTCGGCCAGGGACACTGGAAGGGCCTGGTCCCTCTATAGCACGTCCCAAACCAGCCTCTTCTGGGTACCTGTTCAGGATGATCACTTCTCTTGCCTGTCCACATCTGTCCAGCCAGCCACGATCTGCCACTGGTTGTAAATGCCCAGCCACGGGAGTTACACGTAACATTTTAAATAACACAGACACAGGCATTTAAGAAATGTTTTCCACCACGGTGGAGCAGGCTAATCAATTCCCAGCATCACCCGTCGTCAATAACTAACCAACCAAAAGGAATGCGGAAGGGACACTTCTGCTTGGTGTACCTTACAGGTGACAAGAAAAACAGGCTGGGTGGCTGAACATGTTCTATATATTCTTTCCTGATCTCATAACAGCTATACAGGGTGGGGTTTCATCATTGATTGTTTACTGATGAGAAAACCAACAGAGAGAAACGTAGGTGGTTTCCCCAAGGTCACACAGACATGTGGCCTGTGCCAGATTCAGACCCAGGACTGCAAAACGCCAAGCCCACCCACCTCTTTGGCCCCAGCCCCTGGGCACTTGGACCTATGACCACATGCCTATCTCATGAGTGGTCTCCCCCCATGGTCCCTAATACCTCCCGGCAGTTCTGGGTATTGAGGAAACAGAGAAAATAAGGCTGCAGGGGCCCAGAGGCTGAATCGGAGGCGGAGTGACATTTTCCTGGGGGGAGAATGACCCGGTTGCTTTACTGGTTCTTTTTACCTCATTCTTGGTGAGGAAGGGCAGGGAAACCGATGTGTATTTGCCAGAATGCCTTATAACACCCAGAAAGTAATTGTCAACGAATTTATTACAAACCAGCAACTTCATCGTAAAAGGTCTTAGAGCAATAATTGCTTTCATTAAATAAAACCTATAAAATATATTTCTAATTTCATTCCAGGGCCAAATGAAAGTCAAGAGAAAAAGGTCTGATTCTTATACCAAACTCAGAAAAGTCTCTAAGATTTTCCAAGCTGGCATCAGTGGCCCTGGGACATGCTGGCTATCAACCCCTTAAAAACTGGGTCTACCCAACCCCCCTCCTTACTCAACACTCCTTCTCCTCTCCCCACCAAAGACAGACAGGCCACAACTCCCTGGATCCAAGATTCTGCACCCCCAACATCATAAGTGGGCATGGGGGTGAAAGGGGGCCCTTTTTCATGTCAAAGAAACAAGTTAGAGAAAAACTCCTCACATTAAAGTTTCTCTTACTAATTTTTCTGTTATTTGCAAGCATTATGTACATCCTAGAATGAAGCAGAACTGACTTAGCTCAAAATAATTGATTTTGATATTTTCTGTTTTTTTCTTTGCAGAGAGCTCCATAAGTTTCATTTCCATTGCTGTGTCCCCAGAAGGAAGGCAAAGAGACCAATCCTTTGGGATGGGTGGGATGGAGGATTCTACTTTTTATTATGTCAAGCCCTAGATTAAGGGCCTATGCACTTTCTGAAAAGGGCCAGATAGTTAATATTTAAAGCTTAGAGGCTCATATGGTCTCTGTTGCAACTACTCAACTCTGTCCCTGTAGCAGGAGAGCAGCCATAGATAATAAGGAAATCAATGGGCATGACTGTGTTCCAATAAAACTTTATTTAAGAATCAGGAGACCACATTTGGCCCCAGGCTGTTGTTTGCTGATTCCTGCTATAGATAACAGTATCTTCCAAGGGAAGACTGACTTTCATGCCTAAAAGACAAATCTAGAAAACGCTTTTTACCTCCATCATCATTTGTGATAAAAGTTACCATTCTCTGAATTGTATAAATATAAATAAAGATTCTAATAATGATATAATAGAATCACAATGGAGCCACAGAGAAGAAAATTAAATACTTTTGTACTTAGATAACTAAATTATTTTCTAATTCCAAGATTACAGACGTGAGACGAAAGAATATGGAGAGGAAAGCCATTTAATGCACCCATTTAAAGTTAATTTTTCATTTTCCACGGCTTGCCATCAACTAGGGAATGACTTACCTAACATGATTATAAAAAATGGTTTCACTCTTTGATCAGGAAGCTCAGAACACTAACTATGAAGTTAGTAATGGTTTCAGTATTATTGCAAGTCATAATGGAAATGATATGCAGTATGGTAGAAAGAAAAAGAAAAAAAATCTCAAGAATTGTTAATTAACTTCACTGTTTCTCCACAAATGCTAGGAGTATTAAAAACAAGATTGCTGAAGTGCAAACATCAGGATTTAATGAACAATGGGATGTAATTGAAGTAACAGAGAATGACTTAATCGGGACAGTGGGTTGTTTAATTACGGGGATAATGGATCTTCTGCAAGGACAATCTAAATGGAACAGAAGGAGCTGGAGTGAAGAAGCCCGTAGATGACACTCCTGCTTGAGGTGGCCAGTGCTGTTATATATGAAATATTTCATTAAACATGATTGTCCCAAAATGGTAACCGCTGGGGAAAAAGATAGGATTGGTGTGGGCCGGCATAAACTTTCAATAAATCATAATGGAGGCACTAAGATTTGTGCAGGTGGGTACCTGTGCTTTCTCAAGAATTTCTAATAACCTTTTTTTTTAGAATTTTTTATAACTTTATTTTATTTATATATATATATTTTTTATGTGTTGCTGAGGATCGAACCCAGTGAGTGCCTCACCAATGCTAGGCAAGTGCTCTGCCACTGAGTCCCAGCCCCAGCCCCAAGAATTTCTAATAATCTTAAAGACATTCTTATAGATATGAGAATGAGTGCAATAATATGTTTGTCAGAACCCTGTTTCCCAGGGTGCCAAGATGCTATCTCTCCGGTACAGCAGATTGGCAAGCTCATTTCCTGGGTTTAAGAGTTCAAAAAACCATTGCTCGCTTAACTTTGATTACAAGTCAACCTCCTCTTGCTAATTCAGCACGCCTGCTACGAGTTATTGGTTTTTCTCATCTCCTCTTGAAAGTGAGGCAAATGTCCTTTCTCCCATGTGGGTACATGTTCCTGGAACTGAGATCCTCAAGCTTTTGCTAGCTCCTCCAGAGTTGCATGTGATCTGTAATGAAATCATGCTCGACACAGAGCAGGGGAGGAAGGGCCTGAGAGGCACCACGACAGAATCTAGTGGGCCTATAATTTTGCAGTGGGAGAAAAACAGCAGAGCAACAGGACTTGTTCCTGTTCTCCTTGTCTGAACCTAAATTCCTGGATATTAAAGGAAGACTAGGGTCCTGTGTGCAGACAAGCCTTCCCCAGCTGCTAGCCCTGGGAGCAAGCTGATCTTAGGGTGGTTGGCCTCACTGGGCTTGCCTGGGGCACCCGGATAGCCAGTAGCTCTTGGTATAAGAGGAACAGTGGCTTTATGGCTCTTGGCTCAGACTGAGGAAATTTCGACAGGAGTTTTCCACCTAGGACGTAAGGAACAAAGCATGACTTCCCAGGGCCCATTTGTTAGTATAATGATTTCACGTATAAGAAGTTGGCAGGATGGCTTTATGTTCTAGAAAACACCCCACACCTCAGGGAGAACACATCCTAATCTTAGAGGTGTGAAACCTAACTTTTAGGTTGTTATACGAGATGCTGTGTTTCTGAGCATGTAGGCAAATGGGGGTTCGGGGCTTGTTCTCAAAGGTGTCCCTGCCATGGCACCAGGCTCTGTCATTTCAAGTTGCTCATATGGCTGCTCTCCATTTTTTCTCTGACTTTCCTTTCCTTGAAAGAATCTCTCTGTCTCTCTTTCTCTCTCTCTCTCTCACACACACACACACACACACACACACACACACACACACACACACACACACACAGAGTTTGTTCACCACACCTTGTTTTCAATTACATAAACCACCTCTGGCAAATTTAGCAAAGCAAGACTTTAAAACCGCTGGGTGTATAGCCTGGGAGGGGCGGGGAGAAGTGAAGTGGGAAATGGAAGGGGAGGGAGGAAGGAAGAAAATTAGAAATATGATGGTTCAGGCTGGGGGAACTTGCCTGAAAGGAAATGAAAAACCTTAAATTTTTTATATTGACCTTCTGCTAACGTTTTGTCACCAGAGCTCAGACGGGATCATGTGCCCTCTCTTGGGCTTCTAGTATAATCACCCACCATGAAAGAGACATTGGGACAGATCCAATAAAAGAGATTTAAAGACCATTCTTAAAGGAAAGGCCCCTAGAAACAAGTGGCCCCTCCCCTCTTTTCCAGTCTCAACTAACCACCCGGCAAATCCAAATTTGAAGAGGAAGCAATGTAGATTTAATTTTCCATTCACCTTTTCCCCTGGGGCCGTGAGAGGGAGGAAAAAAAAAGTTTTTTTTTGTTTTTAAGAGTCAACATGAATTTCTTCAACATCAAGTAACGTTTTGATGAGTTGAGTGCTAACAAATCAGAAACACATGGTCTTAATTGACTGTGAAATAAATAATATTTCAAAATGAAAGGCAGAAGAAGCATTCAGATGTGAAGCATTAAAAAGGACTCAAACCTCAAAAGTTGCTTCAGGCATCTGACTTCTTCCCCCAGTACCCCCCTTCCTTCCCTCTCCTTCCTGTCAAGTTTCAATGTTTTCATGAAAGGGAAATACTGCTGGGTTCCCCCACCTCCATTCACATGTAAACAGTTCTCTTTGGGGACCCTCTTGGTCTGTTTTCTGTTGATATAACAAAATGCCAGCCTCACCGGAGGCTGGGTGGTTTCTGAAGGAAAGAGGCTAAAGTAGCTCACAGTTTTGGAAGTCCAAGAGCATGGTGCCAGCATCTACCGGCTTCTGGTGAGGGTCAAGGGCTGCTCACCAAGGGGGAGAAGAAAGCAGCCCAGAAAGCCACCCATGATAACGACCCACTCCCACAGGACTACCTCCACCCCACTCATGGCCTACTTAGCCCTGAAGGCCCTGGCGGCTAGCAGTACCCTGATGCTTCAATTTCAATGTGAGTTTGGTGGCAACAAACCATATCCAAGCTCTCACCGACAACTAAGGGCTTCTGAAAATGTTTCAAAGTAAAAGCATGAGCATCTTCTAGGTTAGGACAAAGAGCCTGGGTTTGCAGACAAAACCAGGATCAACAAGAGTCCTCAGGCCCTGATATAAAGCTAGTCTTTTGTTCTCCACACTGGACACATGTCAGAATTATCTAAAGAGATTAAAAATATATCCATTCCTGGGCCCAATCTCCAATCCTGATGGAAGGTCCAGGCACTTCTAGTTTTTATCTGTGTTTCTGACATGTTGAATGAGACCTGGATTAAGATGAATAAAGTTCTACAGAGCACTTATATGCCTGGTGATATTCTAAGTGCCTTATACAAGGAGACTCTCTTAATCCCCATAATGGCCCCATGTGATAGGCAGGTGCCATGACTGTTATGTTTGTCTTGCACATGGGGAGACTGAGGCACAAAGAGGTTTGAGACTTGCCCAGTGTCACATAGGTAGCCAGTGGCAGGATTCAAACCTGCCTGCTTCCAGAGACCACACTCTCTTAACCTCTATAACACTAGTTCTCAACGAAACATTGCAACATCAGGTAGCTCATTAGAAATGCAGGTTCCCAGGCCACATTCTAGACCCACTGAAGCAGAGACTTTGGGGTGATAACCAGCTCTAATGAGCTCTCTCGGTGAGCATGATGCATGGTAAAGTTGGGGAACCCCTGCATTCTCTCTCAGATGCAGATTGTGGACTTCTAGCTCTGCATCCCACCTCTCAGATGGCAGTGGAGCAGGGTGCCATCTTTAATGGAGGAATGAGCTACATCTGGTGCGATGGAACTAGCTGATCTATGGACTCCTTGCCCACCAGAGCACATAACCATCGCCCAGTTCTCAACAATGTGGTGCCTTCTCCAATTAGGGAGTGAATTCTTCCAGGATGACAGCACAGGACTCCATCCAGAGTGAAGCCACAGGAGCCTCAGCTCCTTAGCGAGCAATGCCCAAACCCCAACGTAATCTTTTCCTCCCTTTCCACTACAGGGGATGGTAAAGAAGCCAAGTCTCCATAAAGCCAAAGATCAAACCAAAACACAGCAATCTCGTTCCCAAGACAACATTAACAGAAAAGCTTAAAAATTCTTAAGTCATTGTGGAGATAGTTCCCTCACGGGGCTCCCTCTATGAAATTCTTGAATGTGACCCTGCTTGGTCTCTCTTCTATAGGAAGGATAGCAGGTGGGTGGAGTGGGAATGGGTTAAAAGGAAATTCTCTGATGGGTAGAACCCTCGGCAGCCAGGCAGTCATCCTCCTGCAGTGATTTACAGCGTCCCTCTAAAAATATCTATGAGATCACAGTACATTAAGTGCATGACACCAAACATTTGTAACTAATCCATGAAAATAAAGTAAGGGCGTCATGTTGCATGGGGAACGCAGTGGAATTTGTCTTGTGTTATCGTTCTAAAATAAGACGGCCTCAATTTGGTTGAAATATATCTTCACACATTGTCTTCCCAGAGCAGAGCCATTTGAGAAATTCTGATTGCAATTATAAGTGCTGAATAGGGAGTGCTTTGCATTTCCTTTGATGATGCTGAAAGCTATAAGCAATCCTGATATTAAAATCTTTGGAAATTGATGAGTACCCCAGGCATCATTACAATGCTTTCTCACCCAATCCGAGTAATTAGAATCTATTATGTGAACACGTGTTAATATTTTATCAACTACTGCTTTTAATTAACTAAACGTATGAGGCTGCCTGTCATAAAGGGTGTCAGTTCATTTTAAGTGACCCACCCGGCTTCCACCCCCACCCTGTTTCCCAGCCAGGACTTCTGAGTCTGGATACAGTGCTTTATGGCAAACATACCACAGTACTGAATTCGGGAACTTGCCACAGCAGCCAGTCTTCATTAAGGGTGTACAGGGCTTTGCAAGTGATTACGTCTACCGGACCCTTGTTGATTTTCTGGTTCAGAGTCGTCACCAGCAAATAGAATGGTTCACCAACAGTCTCCTTGGAAAAGATGCAAAAGCAACAGTTAGTTTTCTGCGGAAGCCACTGTACTTTCCAAAGAATTAAAGTTTCAATTTATGGCAATACGACAAGAGACAGGAGGCAGTGTTTTCTAACAATCAACATGAAACTCCCAAGAAAATACATATTGCTTCACTTGGGATTGAGAGCAAAACCCAGGAAACCGCCTCCTCTCTTTCCCCAGTGCAAATGCGCGTTTGCACATGCGTGCATCCATTTGCACCAGCACACCCCTGTAATTCTGTTTCCTTGAGTTTAAGTGCATACATGGTAGACCATGCTCACCAGTGAGTTACTGCCAAGGAACAGTCAGTAGATGTTGAGATTAACCTGTGTTTACATTTTTATTTAACTGCTTTTAACAAACCAAAAATAAATGACATTTCAAAAAATGCACAATAATTAGCCTTGGTAATAAGGATGAATATATGGACATTAATACATTTGCCAAGGAGGGTTTTTTATTTTATTTTATTTTATTTTGTGTGTGTGTGTGTGAAGAGCTTTTCACGAGGGCACTGACCTTCAGTTAAACTATCTGCAGCCTTGTCTCCTCCCCATGTGCCAGGCCTGTCCCTGGCTGTCCCAGGACACCTCCTCACAATCCCAACCTATGCTTCTACTGAGCCACAGAGGTAGTCTGGGTTATTCCTTTCCCTGGACCACAAGCCAATTCATTTCTTCTAAGACTTTGCCCAAACACTCAGCCCTGTCCTGATGGTTTCTGATTCCAAACTTCTGCCATAGGCTCTTTTTCCTGGATGGGGAGCTGCCTCCTCCAGGCTGTTCCTAAAATACCTCAAACAGGTAGCTACTCTCTGTTGGGAAGGACTCTGAGCAGCTCAAGCCAGGGACTGTGTTCTGCTTCCACGGCATCCTCCCAAGGCATGTAGCCCTAGGTCAGCTAGAGAGTGTTTGCTAAATAATAAACCTTCTATGATCCACTGATAGTCAGCTGATACACGGGGGAGGAAGAACTGTGATGGGGCCAGGAAGTCAAAGTGCCTTAGAGAAGATAAAAAGCAGCCACGTGGCTATGGCTGGAAGCACCAGTTTACAAAAGTCAAGCTTTAGAGCCATCATGCCCAGTTTTCAAACGATCCCACTGACTTTCACATGCTTTCTCTTGAACAGGTAAATTACTTATGAGCTCTTTGAAGTCTCCTGGGGACCCCCTGCATCCTATCCCTTCCTTTATCCTTAACTGCAAGCACATTTGCCCTTCCCAGCCCTGAGTCTTCCTCTTGCCCCTTCTGCCACTGTCCTCCTCCCATGTTCCACCCTCCACTGGGCTCCATTTACCCCCTCTGTCTCCCCTACTGAAACAACCTTGAGTTGCTTCTTCAGTGCAGGGAAGAGATGGAATGTTTCCAAGGCGGGGAGGCCAGTGGGACCAAATATGATCTCTAACACTCATGAGAAACTTCCTTTATTTGGTGGTTCACAAATTCACTGTTCTCTGCTCTTTCTCCCCACCCCCTTGGGTAATGTCCTGACCACAAACCCAGAGCCAAACTTCTCTCTTCCTCCAGAGCAGATCAGAGATGGGGCTGAGCACCTCCGTGCAGGGGACCAGGCATGCCCACAGAGACTGGATGGGGGGCTGGGTCTCCTGGACCGTGTGAAGGGACAGCTACTGACTCCAGGGTCCTCTGGTCAGGATCCTTCAGACTACCCACACTGAGTTAGTGACATCTGGGATTACGCTGCTGCCCACATTCAAGGTTCCAAACCTGGCTAGTCATCACCAGAATCCCTTGGGGCACTAGTAGAAATTCAGATGCCTGGGCCCTCTGAGCCCCACATTAGTAGTCTGGGTTATTCTTTTCCCTGGACCACAAGCCAATTCATTTCCTCTAAGACTTTGCCCTCTCCTTTCTGGAGAGGAGACACAGGCATCCATAGTTTTCAAACCTTTCCAGGGGTGGGGTGGGGGATTCTGCTGTGTGGCCAGTTTAGGGAACCAGAGGGCCATGAGGTTTCTTTCTCACCACTGAACACAAGGTCTAGGTGAATCACACCTGCTGGGGACTGACTCCCCTCCCGCAGGGGCTAGGCTTAGGCACGCCAGCAGACCAGGGCTGACTCTCTTCTCAGCACACAGTGGGGTGGCTAAGAGGTCTAGCCTCTGATGCTGTTCCACACCAACAGCAGGACCCGGAGAGAGTGCCACCTCTTCTGTGTGCCTCATTTGTCCCAAATGCAACATGATCAGAAGGGCACTTGCCTCACAGGACTGTGAGGGGATTACATGAGAAAAAGTGAGCAAAGCTCTATGATGCTTGGCACGCTAATAAATGGCAGCTACCAATTGTTTTCCCCACCAGTCCTTAGCGTTTTGGAGGAGGAAACTACCTGGCGCTGGTGGAGCTAGTGCTGCCCACTGGACATCTGTGGAACCGGGTGGGATGCCCAGGGCCATCAATGGCCCACAACCCCCCGGCACCTGGTTGAGATGGCTCTTCGGCCCCCCCTCCAGAAGGAATTATTCCACTGAAAGTGAAAGTATCAAGTATCACCGACTGGCTGGATGCCACTTCCTCTGGGGAGCTGAGCCTCCCACTCGTCACCCAAGTGCTCCCCGCGCACTCTTGAATCAGCACCGAGAAATCCTGACCCAGAATGCTTTGCTCAAAGGGGCCGCTTGGGCTGGAAGCCCAGATTTTCTGAATACCTCACCCCTTTCAAGCCCCAAAGCAGCCTTTGAGAGCGCAGAGTAAGCATCACAAGATCCCAGAAGACAGCGCTGGAGGGGAATTTAGGGAATTTAAAACCAATGACCACACCCCTCTTGGTGTGCAGAGAAAAGGGATGCCCGATGGAAAGAGCTGGCCCAGGCACCCTGCTAGCCTCATTGCTTCCAACAAGACCCCCAGTCCAGTGCTTTCTGCTCCCTCAGGAGTTCTCAAATATGGGCACACAGGATTACCCTGAGGAGCTTATGAAAAGCAGAGATTACTGAGCCAGCCCATGAGCCTTGGGTTTAGCGGGACTCTGGGGGGCAGGAGATGCCCTCTGAAGACCAAGACCAGGGAACCGGGAGAGAGACTCCCAGCCTTTGATCAGCAGCAGTTTGGGCTGAAACAAGAATAGTGGGAAGCAAAAAATATTCACACCCAAAATAACCACTTGACACCTCCCCAAAGCATATGATGATTTATACCAAGTAAACAGAAAAGAAGGCAGATTTCATTAATCTTAATAAACGGGCATTGCCTCAGGAGAAGAAGGAGTCGGTAAAAAAAAAATTTAAAAAAAATTGTGCATCTACTCTAAGATTGCATTAAACATTAAACTAAGCACAGTCTATTTAAAGTGCTGCTTTTGGATCTAAACTTAAGTAGCACTGTTAAAACCTGTGGCATAGCAGTGTATCTTATTCAGAGTTTAATTAGATTTTGAAACTAGCTGCAAATACACAATTATGCAGTTTTTCTGGAATCTGGATGGCTGGTAAAACTAAAGAAGGATAAGAACCTTCTGTACCGGGGTCCTCAGAGGGCCAAAGAAAGATTGAGTTCAAGGCATACCTTTATTTTCATATTAATATTTTATAATAATAATGGCCAGCACTTATGGAATGCTTGCTCAGTACTAAGGGATTGCATACATCTTCTCATCTGTGCTTCAAAACAGTCCCCAAAATAGTCATCTTTTCTCCAATTCTACTGGTTACACAACAAGTAAGTGGTAAAGTCTAGATTCAGATCAAGCCCACCAGCCCACTCTACTAACCATGGAATCTATGAAAAGTTTGCTTGTGAAAAGATTTTCAGATTCAATTAAATGGCAACCACGTTCAGTCAATCACTCCAAGACAGTGAACTCTAGAGGGAGGAGGCTCTTTGGGGACTTCTTTAACGTGGAATGGCTGGGAAGAATCGGCTGTCATTAGCTCATGGTGTATTGGTAGGTAATGGTATTTCTAAAATGCTCCAGAGGATCTGAAGACAGTGTTTTTGTCAATGCCTGAATTATTTCCTCTTCCCAGTACATTTTCTTAAATGGGCAGGCGGGGCCCTGGGTGTTAAAGCTGGGAAGGTGAGCTCATTGGATAATCTTACCTGAGAAAATCCTAAATGAATCACAATTGCATAGGCCAGTTACAGAGAAAGTGATTTTTATTTCCTCCTCTGTCTGCTCCCAGTAAGGACCAGGATGGAATGTGGTTAAATGCTGACACTATGGTGCATTCAGGACTTTCTCAGGCAAAGACATCAGTATCTACTAAAAATAACTGCCTATTGTCTTACCTCTGACACTGCTGAGGATACGGCACTTACCCGAAGAAAACCAGAAAGGCAGACGGACATCCAGTTTGTGAGAAGTTTTTCCACCACGGACTCTGTGCGCCTTAGCATGAGTTTGGGCTGCATGTTACTGGACTGCTCCATCAAGTCCCTGGTCAGCACCTCCAGGATGCTGGTCAGGTAGACCAGCTTGGTTTGCAGAGCAATGGTTAAGAAGGAGGCAAACAGACACCTGTTTAAAAACAGAGCCCCCATTAACCACCAGTTCCTGGCTTGGGTGGACACTCACAGTGGCTTCCAAGGATGCTGACTGGGCAAGGGGGGGTGCTTCTTCTCGGGTGCCATATTGTTTTAATATGTAGTTTCTGACCACTACTATCTTTTTGTCATAAAACCAACTTTAGGACATTTTCTATGTTTTTAGCACTTAAACTAGAGTGGTAATAAGAAGTGAATCCTTTCCCAAATGTTTAGGGTTTTTTTTTTTAATTAAAAATAATACTTCTGCTTTTCTGATTGAGAATTTGTTTTCTCAGTGTAGGGGTTTTTCAGGGTTTGGAGGGGGTTGTTGTGTGCATGTGTGTCTTCAAAATAAAATCTGTGTTGGGTTGGTGTGATGGGACTGCAGACACCCTGGCTGCTAAGGGCTCCCACAGAAGGCCTCTGGAAGAGTGTGTCCAGGTTCAGAAGTGGTTTGGAAGTGAAATAAGGGCCTCAGGTTTTATCATCTCTGCTTAAGGGGCTTTCGAAATAGAAAAGAATTGACTAATACCTGTCCTTTACTGAGAAGTTCTTCTGCTTTTCTAGTGTATGGATGACAGTCACCAGGAAACTTTTATTACAGATCAGAGCATCCAAAGCTGTGAGACTTTCATTCTTGTCGTTGGCATCTCTATTCTGGGTGTGGGGGGGGGGGGAAACGAAGAAAAAAAAAAACACCAAAGAATATAATATAATATAATAATATACTCGAACGTTTAAAGTTAGAAAGTAGATTCCACAATGGGTTTTCCAAGACAATGAATTATTTAATATTGAATTCATGATCCAAAAAACCCACAATAAAAATTCAAAGCAATAATAATGGAGATGATAATGTTGATGATAACACTATGAAAGTCAGGCAGTCACTGGGCTAAAAATGAAAACTTAGAGACTTACATGCATATCTTCGGTGAAGATGTGTGTGAAGCCACCTGACTGAGAGGAAGGAGACACTTTTATTATTCATAACATCCAAAGGAAATGAATAGTGTATTTTTGTTATAATACCCAAGTCCGTTTTAATAAAGTAGAGACGCTATTTGCTAATCTGAAGAGCCCCTGGGCATATGCTTGCTACATAACCTCTAATACATAATAAATAATTATTATTCAGCTCTCAAGAAACAGCAAAGAATCCGAAAGCCTCTAAGAACAGTAACGGTCATTGCATGTGAGTCCCATTTTTTTGGTGGATGAAAGTATCATCTTGCATTTTGAAAGAATAGACTCGAAAGTTAAAGAAGTGGTGTTTGAAGAAGATTATGCAAATGTCAGACCACTCCTCAAGCATTTACCTTCCAAGGATACACACTAAATTATGCCGGTAAATTTTCACAAGTCTAAGCTAAGTAGCATCTGCTGTCTGGGTACACACTGTCACTGGGAAGGGGGTAGGAGGGGTGTTAAAAGTGTAGCTACTGGAGCCAAACTACCTGGGGCCCAGTCCAGGTTTTATCTCATACAGGTCGCATGACTTTGGACAAGTTACTTAACCTCTCTGCACCTGAGTTTCCTCATATGTAAAATGGGGACGATCATGGCTCCCACCTTGCTGGCTTAGTGTGGAAATGAAATGATTGAATTCCTGCAATCCATGTCAGCTAGTGGTGTCCTCTGAAATCCTGAATTTGGCAAACTAGGTGATGATGCTCTCATCCCATTGGTTTTGAAATATATTTTTATGTACTATGCTACAGAGCTCCTAAACATAAACTTTTGAGTTTTTAAAAATGTATCATAAATCTTAGTGCAATCAATAATTAAAATTTAAAAGCATGCTGAGTATCACTTTAAATGAATCAACTTAATGGAACATAAACTCAAACATTCAGTTTCCTTTTTCTTCTCTCTCCCACCCCCTGTGGTCCTACTTTCCTCAGAAAAAAAAGGGGGGAGAAAAAAGCAAGAAGCAAAACCAAAAACTAAAGCATAACAAAAAAAAAAAAAAAAAAAAAAGAACTGATCCTGGATTTCATTTTCTAGTCTCTACTGTTTTCCTGTTGAATCAATTTCACATAAATGGGCAGTTTAAACAGGTTGACTCTTTAAAAATTTTTTTTTGTATTTAGTTTTTGGTACCAGGGATTAAACCCAGGAGCATTAACCACTGAGCCACATCCCCAGCCCTTTTTATTTTTGATTTAAGAGACAAGGTCTCACTAAGTTGCTAAGGGCCTTGCTAAGTTGCTGTGGCTGACTTTAAACTCTCTCTCGATCCTCCTGCCTCAGCCTCTCAAGCTGCTAGGATTATTGGCGTGGGCCTCTATGCTCCGCTAACCAGGTTGACTCTTGACCTTAGATAGGGAAATGCCACCCTGGCTGGCTGCATTCTGGGCCTTCCTCCTTCCATTGGGATTCCCCCTTTTTCCAGGAGGGTAGAGCTTCTGCATATCCTTATTTCTTCCCCTATTTTTGGCAAATCAAAGAAGAGTTGCTATAAGAAGCAAAGCAATCAAAGCCAAAATCAACAGGCAGGGCAAAGAACCAGGGGGCAGGCGAGCTGTGGCTGCCTGGGCACCTGTTTCCCTTGCGTTCTGCCTACTGCTGTCTGTAGGTGTCCATCAGTCAAGTCCTTCCAACACCCAAGCTCCAGGCCTAGGGGATTTGGCTCCTGATCAATCAGCAAAGCGCCTAATTAATATGAGGACTTATCTGCAGCCTGGGGTGCATTTCAAGTGGCGTTATCCTAATATAATGTTTCCCGGTTCTCTCTCTCCTTTCTTAATTATTATAAATTCAATTTTGACTCAGGTTTTCTTGTGACAAATTAATGCTTGTTTCTCCCATGTCCTCTCTTTTAATGATCCTTCTGACTTCAATTTTTATGGTTTTCCCCAGGTGCCTTTCAAGATTACACATAATTTGGAGTTAAATCAGTTGTCCCCTTTCAACTCTTTCTCGTCTCCAAAGTAATGCAGCACTGTTGCTGGGATTTTTTCTTTTCTTTTCTCTTTTGAGACACTCAGCTTGTAACAGTGTTCCTTTACCCTGGTCACTCTGTCTTGCTCTTGATGACTGAATTTAGAAGATAGGAAGATTTCTTTTTTCAGGCCACAGATTATTCTATTCAGCACTCAGGGGCAATCATTAACTGTAAAAGACCACACAGTACTCCTGTTGATGGTCGAAATCTCTGTTATTTTATTGCTATTAAATTCTTAATGGGGATCTCAGATTGCTGGGAAATCGGACTCAAGTTGCAACCTTTGCTGATGCCCTGCGAAGTCATCTGATTCAGGGACTTGAACTCCCCTGCCTGAACAGAGTACTGCCATAGAAATGGATGAGACAGCAAATGGCAAATCTTGGTGCCCAGTCATCTTGGAGGATAAGTTAAAAAAAAAATACAAGTACAAAAAGTTGAAATCTTATTTATAGCCTTCTTGATTTACAGTACTAAGGGTTGGCTCCAAAAACATGTGGGTGTTTTATGGAGGTATCCCAACCTCCAGACACAGCATCGTGCACATCATGGTTTCCACTTCTAGAATTATGGAGAAGCTGGAAACTGCTTACTGCATGTGTCTGGGTTTCTGAACTCTAGGCTTCTAGCCAAATGTAGCTGACAAACTTCTGGTAAGGTGATACAAACTCTCCTTTGACCTGGAGAGATTTCTGGCTTTGCTTAGAAGTCTAGACTGAAACATGAGTGCTGACGGGTTCCAGAGGTTGGGGCTCTGTGGTTGGGTCACCAGTTCCGGACCAGAAAATCAAAGCAAGATGGCGGAACTGGGGCATCCAGACGTGGAGGTGATGATACAGAGGATGAGTGAGGACCTCGCCAAAGTCTTGGGAGGGTAAATGAAGAAGGCTGAGTGAGTGGGTGAGGAAATGGAGGTGTCTGAACAGAGGTGAGACCCAAAACCCAAAAGGCTAAGTAGACTACTCTTCTGAGTTCTACAACAATTAATCATTTTGTGTTGCTGTTTCTACTCAACAAGCATAATACAAATGGGTCAGCTGAAGAAAAACTGCCCAAGAAAAGCATAAACATTGCTAAAATGCCTGTTTTATCCACAACCCAAACTCCATCCATGTCTGCTTTTCTTCCTTTTGGCTGAGCATACTCCTCACTTCCAATTGAGAAGTAATAGTGAATAATCTAGTAGCTGCAATGTAAGTCAAGCACATAAACACAACAAATTGGCCAGCCCACAATTTATTGATTTCTAAATGAATTGGCTCACTTCCCTGCTACCAATTCAGTGCTAAACTGGTAGAAAAATAAAGCAAAAAAAAAAAAAATCATCCCTTTGAACTTCCAGCCCTACTAGGTTTTTGTTCCTGGACAAAGACTAATCACCAGTGACCCATCGCTGCTTTTGACCCTGATCAATGCAATTAATAATTATCTGCCTTCCTGCTCTGCTCCAACTTAAGCCTAGATTTTTGAACCAAGTGTATTATCTACAGCTGCCTCGGAAAAGCAAACACCTTCATTATTATTCAAGACTCAACCTTAGGAATATGATCAATGCTTCTTTACCTCAGGGAAGAAAGTTCTCAGAGCAAAATGTTTGTAGTCAAGGAAGGGAACAGTTCCAAAACTATCAACCACATCCAATTTATCCATCTGCAGCTCAGCAAAGCCTGCAAAACAGAATCCCAAGAGTAATATTTTAACTCCACAAACAATGGATAAGATCTTCTGCTGTTTTGTCTAACACGGAGTATGACCTTGGTTTTCATTAAAGAAGAAACAATAGATAATTACTTGGTTGGCTGCAGAGAAGAGCTAAAATAAAACACAAAGCCAGGCCCAGGCCCTGCTGTTCTCTGGTCTTCTATTACACAAACAGTTCTCACTACTGTGGCCATCGCCGTGTAAGGGTGAAAATTAAAACACGAGTAAAATAGGCTTGTTTTTCTACAAATAAAATTTTGGACTCACCATCGCGGATCTCCTTCCGGAGTTCGCTTTCCAGGAGCTCCAGCTGTTGACTTTGTTTGCGACTGAGTTCCTTTGATTTCTGCCTGGTCACCCCTACAGCCGCTGGGGAGACAGAGGTGCTGCGTCAGGCAGACGTGCAGACGTGTGCATTTAAAAGAACAACACCGAAAAGGAGGAAAAGGATCAGGGGTGGAGAGATGGAGAGAGGGGAAACTAGAAAAGAGCATTTAAGAGCTGTATGATATCAGGAAGATTTCCCAGGGAGAGGTCACTGTCAAGAGGAAGATGCTACAGAAAGAAAAAAAAAATCCACTCATTTTAAAAGTGAAAACTAAATCAAATAACCTTCGCTTGTAACCAAAGATCCCAGCTGGCTGAAAAGTAATGAAACAGGCCACGTTTCCCTACAGCCACAGGCCACTGATATTGTTCCATTCTTTTTTCAATGTTTCTAAACATCCCTGGAGAAATAACAGTTGTGAGGCAAATGCAGAAAGAAACCACAGATCCTCCCTTGGCTACATAAGCCAAACTCGCATAGCTCTAATGGGGTGACATAATGGGGAAGCCATAGGACCCCCCCCAAATCTAAACATTGCTTCTTTCTCTGCCCCATCTTGCTTCTGACCCTGCTGTGGAGGAAGTAAGCAGAATGGATTCAGTGCTTTGGTCAGGTCCCTGCTCTGTCATTTACTAGCTGTGTGACCTTGGATAAGTTCCTTAGGATCTCTGTGGCTGGTTGCCTTATCTGTAAGAGTGCCTGCTTTATAGTGATATTGACAGGATCATAAGAAATAACTCATCGAAAGCATTTAGAACTGAATCTTTAAGGAGAATGAGTACTCAACAAACTGTCAACTCTCATTATTGTTCTAGAAAAAGTTTCTCCTCATTTAACAGAAATTACAAAATAAAAGGGCTCTGCTACCTGTAGGTGAGAACGGTATCGGAAGGGACTGCGGCACAGAGGTCGCAGCCCTAACCAAAACATGCACTGTGTGTCTCCAAGACAGGGCTGAGTACGTAGGGACTCTCGAACTTACTGGGCCACAGAACCCCTTTCCACTGTGGCTTGGTTCCTCAGGCTGCACTTTGAGCAACACTGGCTCAGGCATGCAAAGGGCGTTAGCGGGCCACATCCATAGGTCCTAGAGCCTTTCATGGCAAAACTTATGGGTTCTGGGGCTGGGGATGTGGCTCAAGTGGTAGCGCACTCGCCTGGCATGCATGCGGCCCGGGTTCGATCCTTAGCATCACATACAAACAAAGATGTTGTGTCCGCCAAATACTAAAAAATAAATATTAAAAAAAATTCTCTCTATCTCTCCCTCTCTCTCATTCTCTCTCACTCTTTCTTTAAAAAAAAAAAAAAAAAACTTATGGGTTCTGAGATGGCAGGCCTGGGCCGGGTGCGTTTAGTGTGTCTGCTCATGACAGGATGGAGGGACTGAAGAGTATACTTACTCAAGCTGCTGGTGACAACGTGCTCCCTGGAATGGGGAAGAGGGGATGAGCACTGTGAAGGGCTTTGCAGACACAAATGGAGCAATGTGCCACAGTGAGCCTACTTCACCTTAAAGAACAGAAACAACCTCTACAAATGGAGCACAGAGAGTGGGATGGAGAGCCACACAGAGCTCAGAGAATCACTGAGCTGACGTGACTCTCTGCTGAGGCTAGTATGTGTATGAGGTTGCTTAAGAACAGAGGATTCTCAAAGCAGAGGCCAGCATTTGGACTTTACAAGTGACCTTCTTAGCTGAAGCTAACATCAGCCAAGACTTTATTAAAAACATCAAGCCCAATTTGAGATTCTAGGTAGATGACGGAGCTGGGCAACTTGGGGAGAACATAAAAGATACCTGAATTAATCAACAGGACAAAACGGGATCTCTGTAAAGTGAATGCACTCCATGAGGCCTATTAAGCAAACACACCCCTCTCTCCTTCACTGGACTGGGAACTATTCAAGGCAAAGGACAAGGCTGTAACTCATCTCTCCAGCCAGAGATTTGCACAGTTAGCAGCAACATAACAGATGCTCAGTAAAAAAACAAGGTGAATGGATGTAGAGATGAATGAACGAATGAACAAGGGAGGTAGGGAGTAGATACCAGGAAAACTTCAGCAACTGCCTCTACTAGCCTACAATATTAGAAAGGCAATGCTTGTGTTGCATTGACAAATAGGAAGGACTCCGTCAGTAGGTGAGAAGACCTCTTCTAAAAAGGAGTGAAAAGCATCTCAGAACCAGAGGTCACAAACTCAATGGCAACAGGGAGCAGGTCCACGGATGGGGCGAGTGATCTCGGGGGAGATGACGAGACTGTGGTGAAACCCGGGAGTCCATGTCCTCTCTCCAGGGGGCGCTCCTACAAAGCTCTGGTGAACTCCTGCCAGAAACCTACGGGCTCCAGTGATTCAGCTCTTTCAAACTTCCAAGAAAAAAATTTAAATAATTTTTAAATATTGTCAACTTCCTTCAAGTTTTAAAAGATGCTGTGTAGCCCAACAAAACACACCCTGGGCCCAATTCCGCCAGGGGACTGTCACCACGGGAGCCCTGTGTTCACAGGAACCTTGGAACATTGCAAAAGATGACCGAGCACACTTGGCGAAGTCTAGCTCTGTCAGGAAAAGCAGGGCTGGGTAGGGGTGGTCTTTGGTACAGGGAGAAGGCAGGACGAGGTGACCTAATCCTGGGAATCCATAGTCCCTGAAGAATGCTGAAGGAATAACGGAGATGGACATTTTCCCATCGCAAGTCAAAGGACGGGGGAAGCAAAGTGGATCATATGTCTTAAGTACCAAGACACCATCTTTTATTAATGAAGCATCCTTAAAAATATATATATATCTTTCCAAAGCCCTCTATGTGCACCTACCATTCCCATCCCCAAGTTTTGATTTGGGTTTTCACCCATTAACACTTAATTGAAGCAAACAGATCCTAAAAGCTGAAAGTCTGCCTGCCTGACGAGCAGCCCCGGGGAATAATCTCTCCGACAAAATGAAACAGGGCACTTACCAAAAATGACAATCACGAGCAAGACGGGGAGCACAATCAGAAAATACCAAGTGGAAGGCACAGACTCCTGCTCCACATAAAGCTCCAAGTTTCCCAGTCTGACCTATTGGGACAGAGAGTGTCGTTAGGCCCAAGGGACTTGAGCATCCTACCTGTGTGCGTCATTTGTCCCCCAAGTGGTGTCCCCTGAGATACAAAAAGAAGCAGTGAGTGAGGTAGGATTCTGAGTTCAAATCCCACCCCGGGGAGAGATTAGCGAAGTGTCCTTGGGCAAATCAAGAACATCTACTGTGCCTCCGTTTCCTGATGCGTCAGCTGAGGTGTGAAGACTAGACCCGTGGCCTTCAAACTCTGGCCCTCGTTGCCCTGAGAGCCATAAATTGCAGGAGTGGCGAAATAAAGAGGCAGAAGCCCCCCTGCCTTTTATTCTACGAAGGCAACTGGACTTCATTCTTTCTCCGCCTCTGCTCCTTGGTGGGTTGATTTTGAATAAAGCATCTTCTGGTGAAAACCAGTTTGATGATGCCGACCAGACCGACCCTGAGAGCTTTCTCCAGCTTTAGCTATTTTGGGGGTGGGGTGGGGAGAGGGTAATGAAAATTTCATAAAACCTGAAAAGGGAAAAAGTGTTCTCTATCCTTCTTTCTCTGTAGGTGTGCACAGACGCATTAAGACACAGTTCCGTGCTTAGAACCGTGGTTGCTCCTGTGGAGACACCGAGCAAAGAGGAGGGGTGGATTCTGGACCAGCCAGCCCAGGTTCTCCCTCCCAGCCTGACTAACTGCAGGATCTTGAGTTAGTTACCAACTAGTCCTCAGTCTCCTCATCTCTGAAATGGGATGCTGCGCTGGGCTGTTGTGGGCTAAACGCACTCTACCCTTTTAGTACGTTGGCTCATGGCACCCCTACTCAAAACTCAAAGCCGCTTCCCAGAGCTCCAAAGCCAAGCCTTTGCCATGGCCCTCAGGTCCTAAAGATCTCCCGCTCTCCCTGTTAACGCTCTAACCTCCTGAGAGAGCTCCCCCTTGCTCCCTCCACTCCAGCCACACTGATGCTCAAATACGCTGCAGGCTGCGGCCTCAGGCCCTTTGCAGCTGTGGTGGCCTCTGCCCAGGACCCAGCAGCTCAGCTCCCCGAGGGCTAGCTCTCTCTCCTCCCCCCGGGGGCCCTTGCTCAGATGTCACCTTTCAGGCACATGCTGCCTTCTCTGTCCACCACTGGACACTCCCCGCCTCCGCTTCAATTCCCCTCACTTCATCTTCCTCCCTAATGTTTGCCCCCAGCCACCACATTTCTAACCTTTCCTCTGAGCTCCATGTCTCTTTAGGTAAGTGCCATAAGGACAGGTTTGGAGTTTTTGCTACTATGTCCCCATCACAGTGTAGACACTCGGACTGTGCCGTGAATGGAATGGGGAGGAACATTAGCATCACTCCTTCCAGCCACCATGAAGGTGGGAAGGCCTGTGTCCAGCTGGTGTCTATTTATAGTTATTGTTACCCCCTTAACCAGATGAATGAAGGGAAGCACAGGGAAGTCAAGTGACTTACCTATGGACACACAGCTCTTAACTGATGCAGCTGGGATGTTTTTGCCTTCCAATCTCATATGTTCATTTTTCTTGTCCTGTATCCAATTATTTATGACTATAGATCATAAAGATTTTTTTTTTTTTTGGCAGTGCTGGGGATGGAACTGGAACTCGGAGCCTTGCACATGCTAAGCAAGTGCTCTCCCGTGGAGAAGACATCCCCATTTCCATAAAGCATTTTTTTTCATATAGACTTTGCAGACCCTCAAATGCAGCATAGGTTAGAAAGGGTGACTTCTAATATGTTTCCCTTCTCAGAGGTCCCACATCCTAATTGTGGGACACAAATACACACTGCAGTGATAGGTCCCAAATATCTGGGAAAAGAAGGATCCTGCCAGGAAGCATGACTTCATGGGGAAGGAAGAGGCTCGTGACCCATAGGTTACCAGGTCTCCCTCAGACTCTGACGTTACTCTGGGTGTGCAGAAAAGGCCCTTGTTTGGGGTTATTGTCAGACATGTCACCTCCACATTTGGGAAAAGAATGACAGCTCATTTGTCAGTGGGTCTGGAGATTCTGCTCGCAGATGCTACGGTCTAAATGTATGGCTAGAACAAAAGCTATCAAGACTCATTAGTATTATACACAATGGTGTGTTCAATGCTTTGACATTCAAACAGGAAAACTGGTGGATTGTGCCAGCTATTTTGGAAAAAAATTATGCTTGGGCTTGTGGTACCAGCTTTGTTTGTTCTATTTAAAGTGACGATCTAAAGATTCATGAAAGATTCCATTCTGGCCCCCAGGTTAGCCACTGAGCTACCAAAACTCAGGTAAAGATAGCAGGTGGCACTGCCAGGTGACTCACACGGACTTTCTTGGAAGAAGTGGCGATGCTGTTGGCGTTCCTGATGTTTTGGATTTTGCAAAGGATGGTGGTGAGATCTTGGTTTCTGGTAATATTTTCGAAACTGCAATTTAATTGCTTATTTTCCCCATGGAAGAGTGTAATTTCAATGTCTTTCTTGGAAATGTTGAAGTTGTCATTTTCTTTCTGTGAAAAAAAACAAAACAAAACAAAGATGAAGAAATTAGGACACACGTGGAAAGTCGCAGCACAGCACACCTATACAGCCTGGGCGTGGGAGCATCCCATCCGGAGAGCAGAGAAACATACTTGAATTTTTACTTCCAGTTCTGTGTCGATCTCAGATTCGACTCGATACCCTGTAAATCTGGGGTCCTCGAGATACTGCAAGGTTCCACAGTCCAAGTAGGTGTCTTGTACTCTCAGCTTCACAGCGACATTCGTACGCGCCTTTGAACTCTTTAAGCTGGGGGCCAAAAACATGCAGAAAGTCTCCATACAGTGTTCAGAGACCTGGGAGAGAAGCAAAGAGCAACTTAATAACCGAAGGTCCCCAGCTCTGGTCTCTAAGAGCTAAGTGACCCAGGCAACCAAACTTCTTGGAACTTCTGTTTTCCTGCCTGTCTAATGGGGGTAGCAACACCACGTACCTCAGAGGATTAAGTGATTCCTAAATTAAATCAAATGAGATAAGTTCTCATTCAATTCAAGGAAGGGTACATTGGAAGAGATTACACACACAAAAAAAAAATGCTTAGGATGCCGTCTGGCACATGGTTAGCACTCAACACATTATTATTTTTTTAAAGATATAGATAGATAGATGGAATATAGACATATATTTACATGTAGTTGTCCACAATACCTTTATTTTGTTTGTTTATTTTTATGTGGTACTGAGGATCGAACCTAGCGCCTGGCAAGTGCTAGGCGAGTGTCCTACTGCTGAACCACAGCCCCAGCCTCTCAACACATTATTACTAAACCTGTAATAATGAAAGCTGTCAGAAGGTTATGCAATGGCAAGATAGGCTCTGTAGAGGCACATGCAGGCTCCAGAAAGGGGAAGACGTTGGCCCAAAGGGCTTGAACTGTCTTTTGAGGGAGTCCAGCTAAGTCCCCAGAAATTTCTGGAAGAACAGAGCACAGAGCACAGCCCCTGGCTAGAGCCAGCTCCTGATCTGATTGCGGTGGGCTGAGTCACTCTTTGTTGGGGAGCCTCCTCCAGATCTTTAGCAGAAGTCAGTAACCACAGGGAGGAGGAGAAGGCTGCTTGCAGGAGAGACGGAGGACGGGAGAAAAGAAAAGTCAAAAAGGAAAACAAGGACCCCAAGAAGTGAAGAAGGAACAACTGGAAACCGTGCAGAAAAAAATGGGGCCCGATGGACAGGTTGATTGAAAACAGCAGCAACGACATAAAAACATTGTCGTTTTCGGGTGTTCAGAGAGGAAGGGGAAGCTGATAAATGTTTAAAGAACAACTGAGGCTCAGGAAAAGAAAGCCCTCAGGTGGGGAAACTAGCTGCCTCTTTGCTTTCTCCGACACTGAAGCGTGAAGGGCAGGACGAGGGACATTTGAGGCTGGCATTTGGACAAGAGACCTCCCTCCCACCTTACACTTTATGGAATGACCCCGTCTCATTTTCTACCACCTTTGTGTGATAAGATGAAACCACTGAACCCACCTCCTCAGCAGGCTTGGCCCCAAGCAGGTTGGCTTTTTACTGCCTTCTGGAAAGTTCTCCAGCCACGGGGTCACCCAGCCTCTTTGTCCTAAAGACCCCACATGTTCATACCAGTGACCAACTCCAACAGTGCTCTTTTTCTCTCATTTTCGAGCCATCTCTCAGTCACCTTCCTGGCTAACCTATTTGCTTTCCCAACTGGAGCTGTTCTTCCAGACTCTATCTCAGGAGCTCCTTCCTCCATCCTGGGTGCTCTTGCTCCCACGCTGTTGTCCCCCACCCTGCTTCAATGCTAAGGGAAGCTGGTCCTCTCTCGTGTCACCATGGCCAACCCACTGACCCGTCCCACTGACGACAGCCAGCGGAGAGCCCAGCCAGAGCTGCTCACGTTTCAGACGCAGGGGGATCCCGCAGGAGCATCTCCGCCAGGCTCCCACCCTTTTTCAGTTCCTGCCTCTCTGTCCTCTGCACCACTGCCAAATAGTGACTTCAGTGTACTCAAGTCACTCGCTGCTCCGGGACCTTCAAAAGCTCTCCGTGGCCGCAAAATTAATGGCGGGGTTTTCAGTGTGACACTTTCTTGCATGAACTCAATATGTTTTCCCAGCCACCTCCTTGCTCATCCCTGACCCATCCACTGGATTCCAGCTAAAAAGCCTGAGCCACAGTCCCATCCAGAGCAGGTGAGGAAACTGTCCTCTGTACCTGCAGTCACCTCCTTGCTTCCACCATCCAAATCCTATCCATCTTGATACATTCTGCAGCAGTCTTTTTTCTTTCTTTCTTTCTTCTTTGTACCAAGAATTGAACCCAGGAGTGCTTGACCACTGAGCCACATCCCCAGTCCTTTTTATGTTTTATTTTGAGACAAGGTCTCACTAAGTTGCTTAGGGTCTCACTAAGTTGCTGAGGCTGGCCTTGAACTTGTGATCCTCCTGCCTCAAGTTGCTGAGATTACAGGCCCAGCTCTGCAGCAGTCTTAATTCCATCCGTATGTAATTTTTTTCTTTCAATGAGACACATAGGGTCTTCTTGGACTATATAGGGTCTCTGAGATGGAAGGGAACTAAGCACCTAGCACTCGTTGTCACCTTGTGATGACAACTTTCAATCCCAGCATAGATTTGCCATGTCCCTCCATGAAAGCAGTATGTTTGTCTCATCTTTTGTTTATGAACCCTGAAAAATATTTTGCCTACAGTGGGTGATCAATAAATTGTGCCTGATTTGGGAACAGCATTTGGAAAGGAGAGCATCCACTAGCATGCTTAGACCATGCCTCTGGTTAGACAGTCAAGCAACTGGAAGTGTTCATATCATGGACACATGACCCATGTGTGAGGCTTGGAACTGGCTCTGAAGCATGTCTAGACGTGCTTAGGATGAATCAGGAGGCCCTGTAGCTAGGTCTGAGCCACACTGGGCCCAAGTAGAGACAAAGTCTGTCATCACCCTCAGTGGTCAGATGGGGCCCAGAGAGGCTGTTCCCCTTATATCTCTCTCATCAAAGATAGAAAAGGGGAAGAGAGAAGGGGAAGAACATTGAGGAAGCGCTTAGAAATACAATTGAAGTCCCCAACCTGTATCTAAAGTCCCTTATTTCCTTCCTCCTTCTTGACCTTGGCAGCCTCCATCTAGAGATTCTGAGAGAACCCTGATGCTCTGATGGGAGAACTGAGCAGTGGGTGGGGACCCAACCTGCCCTACAGTTTCCACCGTGGGGAGATGGAAGGCAAGGGAGGGTGAGAGCAGAGCGAAGGGTCCAGAGGAGACCAGGGCAGGAGGAGAAGCATGACGGGATTCCTGGGACCTTAGCAAGTCTCCCGCCTCTTTGAACTTCAGCTGTCTGTGCAAGGGGAACACCTCCACCTACTCTGCCCAGAAATGCCATCCTTCACATCACACCTCAACCATGCTCAGAACATTTTCACACATATTCATAAGCATTGTCTCATTAAAGTGACTTGCCACAAATCACACAAGCAGCAAACGGCAGGCCTTGTCATACCAAGTTCATTTCCCGAAATGCTTGACTATTAGTGTGAGGTCTTGTTATTTCTGGTATAGCTCAGATAGTATGTATCATGCAATAGGAAAAAAAAATCTAAAAAAAAAAATAGGTAAATTTTAAGTTTATAAAACCAAAGACACAGAAATAAAGAATACCCCTCAACAAAGTTTAGAGTCATGAAAACAAACTCATTATTGGAAATAATGAATAGTTATTCACTTGGACTAAAAAGTTAAAAAAAAAGAAAAGAAGAAAATAACTATTGTGACAAAGCAGTAGAAGACTTACATTTATGTTTCCTTTTAGTTCATGTGAAATGATTAAGTTGTCAATGACATCAAAATTTCTGCCCACAATCGTTATATTTTGACCACCACTGGAAGGAAAGAAGCAACAGGTTGTTGGCATGTATGAACAAAACTGTTGATGGAGTCACATTTAATAATAAACTCAGAAATGTCAGGGAGAAAATTATTTAAATTTTCTTAAAAATTTTGAGACAGGGTCTCACTAAGTGGCTGAGGCTGGCCTTGAACTTGTGACTCCCCTGCCTCAGCCTCCCAAATTACTAGGATTTCAGGTGTGTGCCCCAGGGCCCAGCTTAGAAAAGTAATTTAATTTCAAATGCAAAACAACTTTAGGAGTCTTTGAGTTTATTAGCAACAAATTCATGGTTTTTAAGACACATAAATCAAAAAAAATCCAGGTCAGATGCTATTTTAATTCTAGGAAAATGCCCAAATTCCTTAATAGAATTTGAATTTGTTGTGCCACTTCACCACGTATAATCAGATCATCAGCTGTACCTTGAAAAGGTTTCAACTGAAGAGAATTTTGTTTGATTGCTATTTAATCTATATGAAGATTCTTCAATCTGACAATTTTCAAAATCAAACTCCCAACCTACCAATTATATTTTATTTAGGGAAACAGGGAATACTTAGGATAAAGTAAAATTATAAACAACATTAAAAAGTATAAATTCCAATATTTGGGAAACCATATAAATAACCATATAAGGGGAGGCTATATTTATCTCGACAAAACCAAGCCCAACTGACCTCATGTATTCTCGGTGCATCATTAGATATAAACCAAGTGGTCACTGGGCGTGAAATAAACAGCTGGCGTCCCCATTCTCATGGGTCACCAGACACTCATTCTAGGGGACAGGAGCCTGTATATGTCAGGTCCAACAGCCGGCTGAAGCCCTGATGATGAGACCAGGGGGTGGACAACAGCAGGCCATGTTGTGTAGGGCAGAGAGGAGACACTGGGCCCCAAGCCCTCCAGCTGCAAGGGGGCAGGGCTGAGCTGGCCTCCTGCCAACCTATCATGATTACTAGAACACCAATCCCAGCATCGTCATCTGCTGATGGCCAGACTGCAGAGCCCCATTTTTGCTCAAAGCACAAAGACTCAGAGCAACCAAGACACACAGGCTAAGAACGTCACGGGTGATGGGACAGTGAGAAACCCCCTCACTCATTGCAAAGCAGAGTACTGTGGAGGCTTGGTACAACATCCTTGGCCACACCACCTGGTAGTCAGGCCATGTTGCTGGAACTCTCTCTGTGCCTTGGTTCATGCTCTACCAAAGGGATGACCCATAAAGGTTTCTCAGGCTTGTGGTGAGGACTAACCAGGTTGGTAGGAGGGATTCACCAAGCACATGCAAGTGCCACTTGCATGTCTGCTTCTATATACAGGACAGAAGTGGTCCCAGAGCTGAGGAGTCCCATGCAACAGCCTTGGCTTTGAAGCTTTAATGTCCTTATACCACTAAAGTGGGCCAAATTGTGCCCTTGTCCTAATCCCCAGTACCTCAGATGTGACTATATTTGGAGATTACTGGGATGGACCCTAATCCAACTTGCCTAATAAAGAGGAGATTAGGACTCAGACACACAGAGGGAAAAGCCCAGTGGAGGCCTAGGGAAAAGCCACCAGGGACAAGCCTCAGAAGAGCCAAGCCTCCACCTCCACCTCAGAAGTCCAGCTCGAGAACTGGGAGGAAATGGATTTCTCTTCTGGTTTGTTTTTTTGGTTTTTGCAGTACTGGGCATTAAATCCAGAGCACTTGCTAGTCAAGTGCTCTACTGAGCTACATCTCCAGCCCTATGGAAATAGATTTCTGTTGTGGAAGCCACCCCCAGTCTGCCATACTTTGTATGGCAGCCTCACAAACTAATATAGCCACCTCTCACTTAATCTTAAATAAGAACATCAGAGGTGAATTTTTTTCCTTTCTTTTCCTTTCTCCCAAAGCTTTGTGAGCCCCTAGTTTTATCTAGAGAATACTTTGAAAATTAGCTTCACGCTGTGTCAGATGAAGAAAGTCTCTTTAAAGTTATATTCCAAAATCTGAATGTGAATTTTAAATTCAGCCAGGGAGAGAATTTTTTCCCCCTCCTTAATATATTGGATTCATCTGGAAGAATTTATTTTGGAATTTCCATCTCTCACTTAGTGAGTATCTTTGAAAGGTACATATTGCTTTTCCTTTCCAGAGCAATAGCTCCCAATTTTCACTCAAAGCATTCAAAACAGCTGACTCTAACAGTTATAAAATGAAAGATGTAGGAAAGGAACATTTTATCATGAGCAGGAGTGACACATCACAAAGAAGGTCACTTATCGGTAGCAGAAACCTAGCCTAAGAATAGTTGCTGTGGTTCAACAAATATTTGAGCTGTGAGTTTCCTGGCAGCCATGGCTAAGAGCACAACAGGATGTGCTTAAAGCACTCATGTGACAGTGAGAACAACTTGATTGCCAGGTACACAAGTTTCTAGGAGTAAATCCTAGAAGGAACTCTGCGAGAGGAAAAAAAGATGTGGCTACTCTTTCTGAATATATTTGCATGACATCCATGATCTCTATGCATATGACCCATAAGCAGAAGGAGACGAACATCATGAATCTAGACTATACCTCATCCAGGTGGTAGCAGGAAATATGAAGGAACAGTGAGGCAGGGCAATGTAGGATAGAGCTCCCACAGGAGAGCAGTTCCCACCATCAAACTGGATACACACATCCTTCATCTCTTTTCGGCTCGATGGGAGAGAGAATTTCATATGGGTGTCATTTAGCACATGGCTAACCTGTATCCTAGAAAGGGGCAGAAAAGAACTCTTACATGACACAGAAACTGACCACAGTTGATAGCCCAAGGTGACAGCATATGAATTGCACTTGAACTACAACACCGTACCAATCATCAGAACAGCTGCAGACAACTAGTGATTCATCAAAGGTCGCTTGCCCAGTTGGGGTATGATCTGGGGTTCTGGGGCTAGGTTCCTCTTTTGTGTGTGTGTGTGTGTGTGTGTGTGTGTGTATGTATGTTCATTTTTGTCTTTTTATTTGTATTTCGCTTAGAAGTGGGGAAGGAAGGGGAAGTAACTATTGCCCTCCAAAAGCCCCAATAGAAAGTGGAACATGCGATGGGTATTGCACTATCTTAAGAAACCATGGTTAACTTTGTGGAGTATGGTATCGACATTACTCTTATCTGTTAGAGATAGAGACCCAGTATCTGTGAGTGAGGGGATATGGTGTCTGGGATGTGCTTTTAAGAAACTCCAGCTGCTACACTCACCCACCTCCCCCAGGAGAAAGTAGATGAGATAGATGAGTGGAAACTGGAGAAAATGTTGATAATTTTTGAAACTTTGTAAAGAGGTTCATTAACCCCTTTCTCTTGTAATCTTGTACATGTTTGAACATTTTCATAATAAAAAAAGTTTTTCAAAAAATGAAAACAAAAGAAGTCCCAGTCAAGCACTGGGAGGGCAAAACCCAACACCAGACAGAGGGAATCAGCAGAGAGCCTAAACTGAGCCCAGTAGTTTCAAGGTCACTCAGCATCAGGGCTAAGCTACCCTCTTGGTAGCCTCTGGACTGGGAATTGGCTGGGACTGTTCTGGGTGCTTTTGACATCCAGCAAGAGCTGTCCTTGATGCCCTTCAGGATTCAAAGCAAAGCCTTCTACAACATTCCCTCTGTAACCTCAGCCTCCTACAATGACCATCTGGAACACACTTTAAGACTGGTCTGTGTCTGAATAATGCTTAGTTGAACTATGTTATAGGAGAGTCTATTAATTACTACTTAAAGGATGCATGTTTATCAACTTCAACACTATTAATAAACCTTCTGAGAAAGCAAATTGAAAGAAGCTATTTGAGTCAGTTGGTACTTACCCTACCTCAAACATTCTATACATAGCAAAGCTCTAGGAAATTCATTGTCAAATGGCTGATCATTAAAATCCAAACTTGTTTATCAATTTTGGAAGTAGAGAGGTGGAAATGTAGGTCATTCCACTGCTGCCCTGGTATTTTTCTCTTCAAAATAATTGCACATTTAAAAAAAATACTATATTAAAGGAGTTTGGGATTAGCATGGGCTCAGGTATAGGATTAACTGGGTATTATGTCGGCTGCTCATGAACTTGGGTTCGCCACACAGATGTGGTTACTGAAATGCTACACACAGAAAGGTCTCTTAGTCATTTAATTTAATAACTGCAGTAATTCAAGACACACTCAGAATGGAAATGAGAGCATAAAGAATCAGAAACGGGTTATACTCTGAAAACGACTTATTTTCCAGTGAAGCTGATTGCCTTTCAGTGAACACACAGGTGTCTAACTTCACAGATTTCACTCTACAAAATGAAAGATTTTCATGGTAAGGTATTTAGCCGGGATAAATGGCACGAGAACACCCAGGTTGCATAGATACGGCCTCCAATGTGTGCTTGATCGCTCAGGTACAGCGCGCAAGCCACCGATCTCGTCAGGATCGTAGATATTCCAGATTGACTGCTATGAGGGGAAGGGGGCAGCAGTGATGTGCAGCAAATGAATTAAAACAGAAAATGAAGTAAATAAGCATGGCAGATTAGAATGCTGTACAAATCTGTTTTAGCAGTTAGAAACCAAAACATCACGCTCCAGCAGATTGTCTTAACTGTATTTCCATGATGGAAAAAACCCAGTATTATACTTTATGTAGATGGCAACATCTTTTGCTCCAAATTAACCCAAACTTACAAAAACTAACAAGTAGAAAACTCAAATTATCTGTTATGTTATTATTATTATATTTCTCTCTTTTTTTTCCCCTGGTGTGTGGGGGTAACAATTTGACCAAGGACATCAGTGAGCAACTGAACTTTTTTTTCTCAAAATTTCACTGATAGGATGAGTTAGGGGGAAAGAAGTCATAGAAATCATGACATTCAAATGACACACTAATCAGATATTTATGTTTGGGTGTTTTGTTCTTTTTTTAAAATCACTAATGTATGTATTAGTGATTTAACTGTATGAAGCTAAAATCAAACCAGAAAATAGAAAGAGGCTATACACAGTGACATGTCCATACAAAATGAATTTGAAATTTTCTTTCTTTCAGCCTTGGGGAACATTCTGGAAGAGGTGCTTCATAAAATTCTGTCCAATTCCAAGGTAGGCAGCTAATTTTCCAAGTGCATCATTTTAATAACAATGTTTGCTAACCTTTATACTTGTTTTTTTCTTTTTGTTAAAAAAAATTTTTTTAATTATAGATGGACATGATACCTTTTCTTTCTTTCTTTATTTTTATATGGTGCTGAGGATCGAACCTAATATCTCACATGTGCTAGGCAAATGCTCTACCACTCAGCTAGCTACAACTCCAGCCCCCATACTTGATTCTCTTAATGAAAATTAATCAGGGCTCCAAATAGGCAATATCTTGAAATAATTATGTACGGAGATTTTGAGGGGAGGTGACATGGGACAGATTTTTTCACAATGAACTTCAAACTTACTGTTAAAATTATTTTACTTATTAGAATTATGTCAAATGCGAGGGCTAATTGGCTCACGGCAGTGTATGGAATTGACTATAGAAAGGTTCCAATCACACTGATTCTCTTGCACTGGTTTTAGCTTTATATTACCAAAGATCAATTACTAGTATTTCAACTCACACATCCTTATCACAAGTGCTGGTTCCTTTCAGGATCATGGTGATATTTGATGCCCGGGTAAAGTTGGCTCCCGTAACGATCACGTTACTTTTCCCCAATGTCGATATTTTCTGTGGCTCGATGGCCTTAATGTAGAAGACCTATTGGAAATAAAAGATGAAAACATAAGATCAAAGCGAAGAAATGGCATCGTTCCAAAAAAATCTGTTGATGTGCTGCAGTTCGAAAAAATCACTGGGAAATTACAACATTTTGCAAACACAAGCAGACAGTGTTTAATGAAATCAATGAATTCAAGGAAGAGCGCTGCAGATTCGTGTCTCTCAACATGCGACAGCATGAGGTCAAACCAATTAGTCTTTGTCTCACAAGACAGTTGAAAATACAGTTGAAGAGTCTGACATTCTGTCTGAAGAGAGATATCATTCGAGTTTAGGAAATGCTCACTGCCTCAATGGCCTCCGGAGGCTCCAATGTAGGCAAAATGCAGGAAAAGAAAAGGAGTTCATTGACTGGAGGCCAACAACAGACTAGTCACTACACTGAAATAAATGTCGTTCCAGATAAATTTAACTCCCTGGGAAGCAGTTTGCATTTTTTTGTTTGTTTTTCAGTTATGTTACTTGAATGAAGAAATATACCACAGGCAGAGGGAAAAAAACAAGAAATTCACCAGTTCAGCCCCCTACTACACCTACTACCCATGATGCCTACACCCTGGTGGCCGTTTCTTCTCTAGGATTTGCAGATACGACCATCTCTTCCCATGCTAACCAGTGACAGGCTTTATCAAGCCTACAATCAAGGATGTGTCGGTCCCCTGGAGTCTCTCATGTAGACATAGACCCTGTTACTCCTCCATTTTCAATGTCTAATCAAAATCCCCTAAAAAAACAAAACAAAACAAAACAAAAAAACAAAGCCCTTTATCCGATGGCAAGAATCATTTTTCCTTTTCAAGACCAAACAATGCCTTTTACTTTTCTCCTACAAATGCTAATGTACTTCATTTTGGTCATGTTGTTGGTCTTGTGTAGACCATAGCTAGCAGGTGTGTGTTCTTCTACAGTATGGAGACCAAGAAAGGACATAAGATTCTAAAATTCTGGTCAATATAAGGGACAGCAGATCTCAGCAAGAGTGGACTTCATACTCACACTCTTGGTATTTGAAAATGACCCCCTGGTCCAGAGATGCAAAACCATGTGACATTTGGCTGATGGCTTGTAAGTGCTGAGAACGTCCACTTAGGTGATAAAGTTCATCAGGAAGATACTGGAGTCACAGGGAGAGCTTGCATGATGTCCAACACCTGATTCTCGAGGCAACTGAGGGAATCTGCTCTGCTCCTCTGTGTGTCTAATATTTCCAGCTGCCAGGGTGGCCCATCCTGCTGAAATGGACCTTCTCTCCTTCTGCTTATCTGGAAATGCAGGTGCTCTATGGCAGAGCGGTCACCATCTCTCATGATCACTATGGATTGGCTTTGCAGATTGAGGTAAATTCATCATTAATGTCATCACTGCAATGATGTACCGTGACAGGGAATTGATTTCGGTGGCAGAATTTATTTTAATCACTTTGTAAAGGACTTTAGCCCATATTTATTGAATCACTACGGGTCTGAAAGGGTCACTTTAATTATTCTGTTATACTTGACTGCATTTTATGGGAGAAATTATCTGCTAGAGTGGTACTTGGGATGGGGGGATTAGCAACGATTTCAAGATAAATCCCTTGCAAATGTCAAGTGTGTGTTGTATAGCAAAGGGCTTACTCTGTACTCTTACTCGGTGACAGCTAAGTGAACAAGTATTTATTGAGCACCTATAGGGTCCTTAGGACAGCATGAGATCTGGAAGGGGGGTGACATGATGTATGTTTGTACTAGATTGGGAGCCAGCAAATGACAGCCTATAAGCAAATTCCTGTTTGCTACCTGTTTTTGTATGGTCCATGGAAAAATGTCAGAAGGAGAAGGATATTTCATGACCTATGAAAACACATGAAATTCAAATTTCATTGTCCATAAATACCTGTCTGTGTATTGTCTCTGGCTGTTTTCACATTACAGCAGCAAGACTGAGTGGCTTCAACAGAGACCACACAGCCTGCGAAGACTGAAGTATTTATTCTCTGGTTCATTGTAGAAAAAAATTTTGCTCTTGAGGAGTCCACTGTCTTCTTAGGAAAGCAAGACATTTTTTTTTTTAATGTAAACTTCCCTGCAGATGACATTTACATCCAAGTTCACTATGATTCTCAGGTTGCTTTTCTTTCTACTGGCCCTCTCTGCTTCCTCTGTTTATACCAAGGATGTCTGCAGAAGCACAAATTGCAAACATGCCAAGTACCTGCTACTTCTCTCTTTTCTCTGTAGAGGAGAAGGATGGCCTTATAATTAATGAACAAAAAAAGGATTTTTAAAAAAGGGAGTTATATTTTGTTCCTTAAATGGCTCTACAAACAGCATCATAAGACCTGCCACGTTGTCTCATTAACTTTTTATTTCCCCTTGAGTAGAGACAGCCTTGCTACTTCAAAAGGATTTCATTTTAAAGCCTTATTGTTTGGAGAAGTTTCCACTGGCCATGAAGGATAAAATCCAGCCCTGGCCTATCTTGTGAAAGCAGATGCTTGCAGTCTGTTTTCAAAGAGGGTCAGATTAGCTGTCCTTTGCTGTGACAACTTCTCCTAATCTTAATAAGTGGCCTAGAGAGCTACCAAGAAGAATCCCCTAAATAAATGTATAGGTTTACATGAAAATGTAATAACGATAATGAAAAGATAGAGCAGTTATATGGCTGTACTACTTGGCTATAACAATCAGAAAAAGAACATTTTCTAAATTTGGTGATAAAGATTTTTTTTTTTTTTTTAAATCCAGGGAAGACAAAAACAAAAAAACAACGACAAAGAATGATCTCCCTATGAATGTTCCAGACATTTGATATTTTGGATCTTTTTGTTTTGTTTTTAATCAAGAGTTAATTCACAGCCTCATGTGAAGGAGCCAGCTCCAGAAGGGGTTAATTTAAAAACACAACTGAGCTGGATACAAAGGGAATTTCTCCAGCTCTCCAGTGAGCTCCCTTCCTCACCCTACTCCAAAGATTTCCATAGATCAAGTCAAAATCCCATTGCTTGGCACGTCACAGCCCAATGCAGTCTTGTAATTAACCTCAGAATAGTTCACTTCCTGTCAGTTACGTTTTAAAGACTTAAGAGTTATTTTTAAAAGGCAACACAACTGTAAATTATTTAATAAAATACTATGAGCTCTGGTCTCTCATGAGTTGAAATCCCTCCCTGTTTTATGTAAGAAAGCACACTGGAAACTGGTTAATTAGGTGATACGAAGAATACCCAATTATTTTTATTTTTTTTCAAAAACCAAGTCATTATAAGATATTGGAAATAGCACAACCACTAGGAAACAGTTATCTTTGAAAAGGTCTAAGAGGATTACTCCTGACAGTAAGAGTACCTTTTATGAAGTCTGACGTCAACACAATTCAAATTACCGTGACATTAATGGAGAAAATACCGCTATGATTGAAAAGAATATTAGAAATAGGTGCATTAGGAAGGTTTGGTTTATTAAGACCAAATTGTACTCTATTAATCTGTTAAAAAAAAAAACCTGAATATAGCAAAGCTCTCTATAGGCCTGGACCTGAATCAACACTTGGTAAAACGTCTCTCAGATTTTCACTCATGAAATTAGTTCAAACAGGACAGGATAAAAAGTCACATGGATTTAAAACCAGCTGGAGATCTGAAACCAAAGGACGTAAGAGAGATGAAAGATGGCATAACTAATTAAAAGAAAGTGTCCTGTAGGGCCCTACAGGGGTGAGTATTTGGTTCAGAATTATTTAACATCTTTATTAATGACTGAGAAGAGGACAGAAGTAATATATTAATAAAATATATAAATTGAGCAGAGTGGTGGTCAGCATTGGGGATGGTAAAGTATAAAAGGAGATGGGAAATCGAAAGGAAATAGCAAAATACACTTCCACCAAAGAAATAATGGAGAGTTCAATGCAACAAAAATGGGATGTGCTCCTCCCTCTCGCCCCCAGGCAAATGCCCCTTCCCAGAAGCTCCTGATACATGCCCCAGGGAACTTGAGGTGTAACTTCCAGTTGGTCCTGGGAACTGTCAATAATTAGCAATAGGGTGGGGGGAACGACAGTGATGGACAGGGAAACTTCCAGAGAGACAGTGTCAGATGTGTGCTCTGTTGAGAGAGCAAGACTCGCTTCTCTGACCTGGGAACTCAAAGGCGAAGCTGACATGGCCCACAGTGTGGCTGCCCAGGCCACTCCCTGAATTAATCTGTTTAAAAAAAAAAAAAAACTGAATATAGCAAAGCTCTCTATAGGCTTGGACCTGAATCAACACTTGGTAAAACGTCTCTCAGATTTTCACTCATTGACCCTTCTGAGTATGGATACTCAGAACAGGCCTTAGTGTCCAGAACTTCAGGGCCAGCCAGGGCAGTTCTTTCCCTGATTCCAACTTACACTAGCCACTCAAATCTACCCTTCTGCCAAGATGCCACAGGAACCTGAGATTCTTGCTGTTCCATGCTCCTTCTCTCCCTATCTTGGAGAAGATGCCTGGCTTTGCCTGGGTCTGACTCCTTCCCCCCCAGCCACACCCCAATCTACCTGTCTTCTCCTGCGTCTTGGATGCTAATAAGCTACCCTCAGCCTGGACCTCAGGTGGAGGTCTTGATCCTACTCCATATCTGTGGCCCAGAGGGGGCAGGTTTTGACAGACTAAGGCCTAGAGAAACCAATATTAGTTACCTCCCTCCAAGATGCATCTTTATCATCACTACTATGTGGTTTAACATTTATTTCTATTCAACATAGGTCACATAATATAGGCCAATGACTAAAACTGTGAACCCTTGAGTCAAATTGCCTGGATTCAAATCTCTTATCTACCATTTGCAATTTATTTATTTATTTATTTATTTATTTTTTTTTTTTTTTATTGTTGGTCATTCAAAACATTACATAGTTCCTCATACATCATATTTCACAGTTTGATTCAAATGAGTTATGAACTCCCAATTTTATCCCGTATACAGATTGCTGTATCACATCAGTTACCCTTCCATTGATTGACATATTGCCTTTCTAGTGTCTGATGTATTCTGCTGTCTGTATTATTCTCTACTATCCCCCCTCCCCTCCCCTCCCCTCCCCTTTTCTCTCTCTACCCCTTCTACTGTAAATCACTTCTTCCATTTGAATTATCTTGTCTTACCCCTCCTTTCCTCTCATATGTCATTTTGTATAACCCTGAGGATCGCCTTCCATTTCCATGCGATTCCCCTTCTCGTTTCCTTTCCCTCCCACCTCTCAACCCTGTTAATGAAAATCTTCGTCTCAAGCTCTTCGTCCCTACCCTGTCCTTGTTTCCTCCCCTTATATCAGAGGAGTCATTTGGTATTTGTTTTTTAAAGATTGACTAGCTTCACTTAGCATAATCTGCTCTAATGCCATCCATTTCCCTCCAAATTCTATGATTTTATCATTTTTAAATGCAGAGTAATACTCCATTGTGTATAAATGCCACATTTTTTTAATCCATTCATCTATTGAAGGGCATCTAGGCTGATTCCACAATCTTGCTATCGTGAATTGTGCTGCTATGAACATCGATGTAGCAGTGTCCCTGTAGCATGCTCTTATTAGGTCTTTAGGGAATAGACCGAGAAGGGGAATAGCTGGATCAAATGGTGGTTCCATTCCCAGCTTTCCAAGAAATCTCCATACTGCTTTCCAAATTGGCTGCACCAATTTGCAGTCCCACCAGCAATGAACAAGAGTGCCCTTTTCCCCACATCCTCTCCAGCACTTATTGTTGTTTGACTTCCTAATGGCTGCCAATCTTACTGGAGTGAGATGGTATCTTAGGGTAGTTTTGATTTGCATTTCTCTGACTGCTAGCGATGGTGAGCATTTTTTCATGTACTTATTGATTGATTGTATGTCCTCTTCTGAGAAGTGTCTGTTCAGGTCCTTTGCCCATTTATTGATTGGGTTACTTGTTGTCTTATTGTCTAATTTTTTGAGTTCTTTGTATATTCTGGTTATTAGGGCTCTATCTGAAGTGTGTGGAGTAAAGATTTGTTCCCAGGATGTAGGCTCCCTGTTTATCTCTCTTATTGTTTCTTTTGCTGAGAAAAAACTTTTTAGTTTGAGTAAGTCCCATTTGTTGATTCTAGTTGTTAACTCTTGCGCTATGGGTGTCCTATTGAGGAATTTGGAGCCTGCTCCCACAGTATGTAGATCATAACCAACTTTTTCTTCTATCAGATGCCGTGTCTCTGATTTAATATCAAGCTCCTTGATCCATTTTGAGTTAACTTTTGTGCAAGGCGAGAGATAGGGATTCAGATTCATTTTGATGCAAATGGATTTCCAGTTTTCCCAGCACCATTTGTTGAAGATGCTATCCTTCCTCCATTGCATGCTTTTAGCCCCTTTATCAAATATAAGATAGTTGTAGTTTTGTGGATTGGTTACTGTGTCCTCTATTCTATACCATTGGTCCACCCGCCTGTTTTGGTACCAGTACCATGCTGTTTTCGTTACTATTGCTCTGTAGTATAGTTTGAAGTCTGGTATCGCTATACCGCCTGATTCACACTTCCTGCTTAGTATTGTTTTTGCTATTCTGGGTCTTTTATTATTCCATATGAATTTCATGATTCTTTTATCTATTTCTACAAGAAATGCAGCTGGGATTTTGATTGGCATTGCATTGAACTTATAGAGAACTTTTGGTAATATCGCCATTTTGATGATGTTGGATCTGCCTATCCATGAGCAGGGTATATTTTTCCATCTTCTAAGGTCTTCTTCTATGTCTTTCTTTAGGGTTTTGTAATTTTCATTGTATAAATCTTTCACCTCTTTTGTTAGGTTGATTCCCAAGTATTTTATTTTTTGGGGGGATATTGTGAATGGAGTAGTTGTCCTCATTTCCGTTTCAGAGGATTTGTCGCTGATATACAGGAATGCCTTTGATTTATGCGTGTTGATTTTATATCCTGCCACTGCAATTTATTTTTATAAATCAAAATTTCCCTGTGTATAAAATGAGGAAAATATGTCTGTTGTGAAGCTAAAATAAAGAGACACTCTGAGCTCAGAAGGCAAAGGGTTCAACAAAAATCAGTCCATTCTGGTATTCTATTAACTTCTTCTGTTGTGCATTTTCAACTTGTTCATGAAAAGGAATGTCACTTCCTCCAGAATATTCTAAGCCCTACAATGGAAGCTCCAGAAGGGCACACGTTTTGTCTATCTGCCTGCTTGACACACAACAGTTGCTCAACAAACACACTGTTGAATGACTGATTAAACGAAGAATTGGGAGTGAATCCTACAGCACCTAGCACAGTGCTAGGTCCACAGAAGTTATTCAAAAAGGCGTATGCTGAATTTAATTTCACTTCTCAAGATAAATGAAAAAAATCCATTTGGATTATCTATGAGAAATTAAAATGCACATTTCAAAGTGATGGAGGAAGAGAAGAGGAGGTACAGGAAGAGAAAGAAAGAAGAACAATTTGAATCTAAATTCCTCGAGGGCAGGAGACGTGGTTTATGTCTGCCACGGAGTGATAAGCATATTGTGCAGAATAACAAACATTAGAATGACATTGTATCATAGATTGTCACAACCTTTCCTTGAAAGCGGGAAAGGGTGGGCAGCAGAGCTGCCCTCAGCAGGTGAGAGCAACAGATACAAGACGGTTAGGAAATGGAGAAGTGGTGGGGGAGGGCGACAGGTTTTATCTATTAAATAGGAAACGAAAAAACAAGAGGTGGGGCTGGTTTTTGTAGCTAAAAGCACTCCTGATCCTAGGCCAGGATCTTTTCTTAATGTAGGCCACTCTGCATACAGCTCATGTTTCTGGATCAGGGCACGGGGGTGCACCTTAGGGTCACAGGAGTGTAAGGTCAACTGGTCCAGCCAACTGAACCAGAAAACCTACCTCCCAAGGACCACATCCTTGAATGAGCAAACTCTTAATTAAAAACAAAAAGAAAATGTCTCGATAGCATTCCTTTGCCACTGAAGCATAAAGTCAAAACTCCTGGAGGGCCAGCCATGTAAGGTGCTATATGTGTAGGCTCCAGGGTCATTTCAACTTTGTGGGCTACACTCTCATTTCCCATATCCTCTATTTCAGCTAAACTAAATTACTGAGGGTTTTTTGGTAATGAGTGGTCTGGAATTTTCTGGCCTCCTATTGCACTTCTGCTTAAGTTGGTTTCTCTAGTAAGAATACCTGCTCTCTGTCTCCATGTGTCTGAATGCTTCTCGTCGCTCAATGGTCAGCTGAAATGCCATCTCCATCAATCAATCCATCCATCAATCAAAGGCTTAACCAACCGCACTGATTGTGTTTAACTGTCAGGCACTGGGCAGGAGGGACTAAGACACAGCCCCCGGCACAGCAAGGCTTTCTGGGTTTAACTCAGTTCAGGTACTACCCCCATATTAACATTTTTTTCTTTCTTACTGTTACATAGATACTCATGGATAAGATTCTTGAGATTGACAGCCAGAGAGGTGCCTGAATCATTAGTATCTTCCATGTGTATCCATGGAGCTCAGTATAACAGCATCTAATAGATGCTCAGTAAGTACCTGCAGGAACAATCACCCATGCTCTGGTCGTGAAGCCTAGGGCAGTGTCCGTATGCTTCCCAGTGCCTGGCACACAGGAAGCACACACTACACATGTGATGTGGGCGGGTGTGGAAAAGGAATGCTCTCCGTGGCTTCTCTGCTGGGAAGAGTTGCAAGGGATGGGCGTGCTCCATTCAAGACTGGCATGTGGACCCCAAGTGGAAATCATGATGCTACACATTCTGCATGAAAATGTGTTTCCCAGAGCATAAAATATCCCTCCTTTGACAAGCAACACTCCACTCCCTATCAACCCAAATTGAGATTCTGTTCTGAGTCATGTATTTAAAGAAAACATTTTGGTATCAACGAAGTGTCTTTCTCCAAACTTAGAAGGGTAATCCATAGAGAAACACTGAAGGCAGATCCAGACTATCGCTGATTTTCAGTATTTTCTCTTAGTGACCCCCCTTCTTTTAACCATACAGTGTTAAAGTTGAGGTGGTGCAAGAAGACAGGACACAAGAAGCCAGGATGCAGTGACCACATTGTATTTTTCTTTTCGTGGTGCTTGGGGATTGAACCCAGGGCCTTGTGTATGTGAGGCAAGCACTCTACCAAACTGAGCTATATCCCAGCCCCCACATTGTTATTTTCTTAAGGTAAGTTTTAAAAGCTATTGCTTGAACCATTACTCAACAATACAAAGAAACGAATTATTGATACATAAAAGAACTTGGATGAATTTCCACAGAATTATACTAGCCCATTAGTAGGTGCCATTTTTGTTTTTTATGTACCGGCTGAAAATAAATTTAATTTTTAAAAAAGTCAAGGGCTGAGGAGGTAGTTTGGTGGTAGAGTGCTCGGCTAGTGTGGTTCCATCCCCAGTCAATCTCCCAGTGGGTACATCTAGATGATCCCATTAAATAATATTCTTCAAATGACAAAAATTATTCTGCACCTAAAAAATTATCGAGGATATTATGTTAAGTGAAATAAGTCACACAAAAAGAAAAATACTAGCTGGGTGTGGTGGTGCATGCCTGTAATCCCAGGGCCTTAGGAGGCTGAAGCAGGAGGATTACAAGTTCAAAGCCAGAATCAGCAACTTAGCGAGGCCATAAGCAACTTAGTGAGACCCTGTCTCAAAATAAAATATATTAAAAAAAAAGAGCTGGGGATGTTGCTCAGTGGTTAAGGGCCCCTGGGTTCAATCCATGGTAACCAAAGAAAAAGACAAATGCTGCCTGATTCTACTCATACGAGGAATTCACAATAGTTGAATTCATAAAAAGAAAATAGAAAGTTGGATACCAGAGGCCTGGGTACAAGGGATCCTGGTATAAGGCCTGGTGCTTGGTAATAAGTACAGAGTTTTGCAAGATGGGAAGTATTCTAGAGACTGGTTGCATATGCTGTGAGTGTGAGACTGGTTGCATATGCTGTGAGTGTTAACACTGATGAATTGCACACTTTAAAAACAGTAAAGATGATGAATTTTATGTTATGTGTATTTTGCCGAAATTAAAAACAACCATGTTTAAAATCTGATTTAAAACAAAAAAGCCTCTATCTGATTGATCCAACTCCCTGTCACTATGTCTTAGTTTTACAAACCAATGGAAAGAGAAAAGTAGCCCATGACTTAATTAAACCTCAAAGACCTTTAGAGCGCAGACACTGGCACACCACGCTTTTCTAAGGCTTTAATTAACTGTAGGCTCCATTGTGATTCACGTTCCCTCTGCCTGTTACTTAATTCAACTAAAGTTACTATCAACTTTTCAGTAATGATTAAAAATGTGCTGCTTATTTATATTGGCACTTGACCTTAAATAGCTGCAAATGGATAAGTCAAAGCCACAGATTAGTCATGAAACAGAAACTGAGCCTTTCTTGTTTTTCTAATGCTGTTATTTTTCATTAGTCTGCTCCCGCCAGACTCCAAGGTTAATGAGAGCAGAACTTGGGACTCTTTTGTTTGTTTTTACCACATATAGATGCTCCATGATCTGTGGACAGAGGGAAGTCTGAAGGGGGCCATGCCCTAAGCAGAGCCACGTATGTTCTGCCCAGAAATATTCACGTGGTCACATCCCCTCTTAGAACATGATTGAGCTTGCTGACTAACGGCAAAGAAAGCAAGAGGAATTTCCAAGGAAATTTCATGAAAAATATCAACACTTTTGAAAGGGGAGGGAAGTACGTGGTCTATAACAAGTCTGTTTTGGTACCATCAACTATTGGTTTGGGCATCTCTACAAAGTGAAAAACAGAAACAAGTTAGTTTGTGTCCTTTGCACAGACCTATCCACACACAGGATGCCCAGAAAGGCCATCCTAACGATTACTTCAAATGGAGGTCCCCTCAGGCGCATGCTATCAAGTGAGCCACAAAGTCACCTTGAAAATCTTACTTCTATTGGAACAACATCATTTTTCTTAATCACCGAGTTTTAATTTCTTTTATGTGATTGTTCAGCCTTTGATGTATTGAGCCAATTAACTGAAACTTGGTTAAAAACTAAAGGGGGAGAAAAAGGGAATTTTGGTAGTAAGTAAAATGGAACTTAATTTTTTTTTTTTTAAGGAACCCAAAGTAGTAGGAGTTGTCCTTGTCATCAAAAGGGAATTTTTCCATTATCAATACCAAAATAGAGTCTGACCTGTAAACCCTGGTTGGTTCTGTTGCTCTTATTCTCCTTGAATCTTCCTCCTCCAGGGTTCTTGGGTGGTTTCTCAATGGCAACTGGACAGAGTTCCTGAAAATGGAGAAGAAAATCCCTTCAATGTCTTGAGTGGGTGGGAGATTCAAAGTGTGAAACAAACACAAAAACCAGAGTGGGACTAGGTGGATACAAACATGTATTTTCAGTTAAACCTTGTAATACCAAAAACGTCACTTTACCTGGTTGCTGTGATAATCAGAAGGGTCACAAGCTGTGAAGGGGTGGATACACCTTCTCGCACTGTTACACCAAGCACAGCCAGTTCCAATACATTTGGAGCATCTGGCAACATGGAAAACCAACTTAATTCCTAGATTTTTAGGAAAAGGTTCACATCCTAAAATTTCTCTCTGTGATGTAGTTTAAAAGAATTTAAAAGAATTTTAAAAAATCGTTGGAATGACTGGGGTGAATAGGAGGAGAGAGGACAGTCGTTTGAGGCTAGGCATAGAGTAGGACTTTGTGCCCTGCTCTGGGAGGCCTTCAGGGTTGACAGGCATCATCACACCTGCAGAAATGTTGCCATGGAAACCTGAAGCTGGGGTCACCTGCTGGTCCATAAATAATAGGAACCACCGAATCTGTTTCTGAATCCATTTCTGCTATTTGTCTACACTCTGGTGAATCCCCCTGGAGATGGGCTTCTCCCTGCTATCACCTCCCCCAGATCAGCCAACCTTCATTCCCTCAGGCAGCCAAGCTGCCAACTGCCCAGAAGATGTAAGACACAAAGAGTTACCTGGCAGGCAGAGGGACTAAGGTGCTGGTGTTTGTTTTATAATCAAATTAAGGAAGAATTGTGTCTTCTAATCAAGTAATCTATCATGCATGGAAAACCCCTGCAGGACTTGAAAAGCAAACATTAGAATAATTAGAGTTACAGAAAAAATGATTAAAAAAAAAATGGGACTCCTTTGGAAATGTGGCCAAGGAAGGCCAGAGAAAGTGTTGGCAGGCGACAGCAAGGGTGCCTATTGCAGGGCGCGGGGACTCAGACTGTATTTTATATGTTTTCTAAAGGAAGAGTCTGACCTAGAGAAACTGCAGTTTTCCTGTGGGGAGAAAGCCCAGGCTCCCCTTGGTGTTCGGCTGTCTCTTAAGTGAGCCGGGAGCAGGTCTGTGATTTGTCTGCTTCTCTGACCCTGCAGGCAGGATTACCTTACAAGTGCTTTCCTGGCAGGAAGCAGTTACCTGCAGGAAGGGCTCTCACCTCTGGTGGGAGGATCTGGTGTGAGGTCTGGTCCTCCGTGACCAAGTTGTGGGACCTGGGCCAGTTGCTGCCTTTCATCTGCTCTCTAAACCTGCACATCGGGGAGCTACAGTATTTTTAAACTCTTTGAGCCATAAAATTCTATTTAATTCTCCCCCCTTTCTCCTATTTTCTGGACTTCTGAGGCTTATCAGAATTTGTATTTTTTCTTCCCTAAATTAATGCTGTTTCTTAGAAATCACAGATCCTGGCCGATGTCATCTCCTTTCATAGTGCCTCCTTAGTAAAAGATAAGGTCTAAAGCAGCTTTCCAAGTCGGTTTTAAGTATGGAATCATCTTCAGCATAGAAATAATGGTTCCTGGGCCCAGGTAGAAAGGAGTTCATATTTGGTACTCAGAGAGTTAGTTGTCAATCATCCTGCACAGCCAGCTATAGACTCACACTGATAACGTGGCTTCCCACTGTTCCCTTAGGGACCTCCAGGCTGACTTCCAGCTGGAGGGACAGGACTCTGAGAAGCATATTTCCTCTATGTCTTCTTTGCTTTAGAAGCTAGGTATGAGGTGTGGCCCTAATTCAAGGGGTTTCTAGCTAAAAGGGGCCGAGAGTGATAAAAAAGAGGGCAGAAGATTGGGAGTGTAGCTCAGGGGTACAGTGCAAGGTGCAGGGTTCCAGGTGGCACCTGGAAAAGAAAAGAAGAGAAAGAAAAGAAAAAGAAAGGGAAAGGAAAAAATTGAAGAGGGTAGAATGAATATGTTCTTTGGGCAAAAGAGACTTCACTGAGTGTCTTTGACAGGCCTTCCTGTTCTTCCTAAATTCCCAGAAACATCCTGATCAGGAGAGGACCTAGCAGTGCCCTCTGTACTTCCTTCAAGTGTCCCCTGGGCCTAGGAAATAACATTTCCCTGTTGATAAGAGCGCTTAGCCCGTGTTCTCTCCCCGGCTGCCCCAATTTCCTTGTTAGGGCTTGAATGAGTGAGCCGACCCATTAGCTCAGTGGCTCTCCCAGCTCCCGTTAGGCCATGCTCCAAAAGGCACTTTGGGAAGTTCTACTCCACAGAAGAGTTCTTTAGGAAATTGTGGAGTAAAGCCAATAAATTGAAACCATGAGAGAATATTTACATTTCAAATAAAATCTTACTCTCTTAATGATGAGCAGTTGGTTAAGTTGAATCGCTTTGATAAAATCCAAGAAGGGAAGGAGAACGTCACGTTGACCATTAAGACATCTGGAGCAAAGGGAGGGAAAAGTCATTTACCATGGATCCCTGCCACAGTCAAGCAGAAGCTGTAAGTGCAAAAAAATCCCTTCTCCGCCGAGAGGCCACGGGTGTGCCAGCTGTTCACCAACACTGCAATCAGTATGTGCTCCGTCCCCGGGGGCCGTTCACGTCAGGCAGCCACAGAGCACAGCACCAGGCTCCAAACAGACGAACCCAACTCTAGCTTCAAGCCCCCCCATGGATAATCACTAGGAAAAAAAGCCATTTTACAGCCCATTTACATCTCCAACTCTCCCTGGGATCACTATCTCAGCTTGTAATTGGCCAAGGCATAAGAATAAAACAAGTCACCGAGCAAGAAGTGCCTAGAATATGAAAAGCAGCACATTAGAGAGGAAATCCTGCACCTTCGGAAAAATCCACACTTGACAAATATTTACCTAACAAATTTGAGAGTGTGGTTTCTAGGGGTGGGAAACCCTGATCTTCTTAGAGTCAACTGTCACCAAATCTATGATGAAAGTTTTCTTACTTGCTTTTTAAAAACTTATCCATGGGTTTGAAAACCCCTAAAGAATAAAATCAGTAGGATAAAAATTGCTAAGTCAGCGTTAGAGAAGTGTATTGTTTCCCGTATCTCTTTAAACATCGATATTCTACCCAAGGTCCTGATTCCTAGTCCCATTTGTCTATTAGAATCAATTGAGAAATTTTTTTATGAAAATATAGATTTCAGGGCCATGCTCTGAGATATTCTGATTTTGCAGGTCTGGTGTGGTCTAGGAATCTTTGGGTTGCAGTGCTCCCCAGGTAAGGATTGTATAAGCTGCAGCCCAGAGTAGCACCTGGGCTAGTCCAAGTGCCAGTGATAATAAGGAAGTATTAATACTTTTTTCCTTATATGAATGATTGAAGACTAGGAGATGGTACTTGTTGAATTAAAGTCTTAGAAAAATGAGAAGTTGGCCTGACTTTGTTGGCAGCCCTAATTTTCTCATTGAAATTTTTATTAGTGTGTGGTTCCCAAAGTCTAAGAACTCTTATTTTCAGGTGCTTCTCTACAGCAATAAGATTTGCTCTGATAGCCAGAACTGCACATAACATTCTGCTCACATAAAGTGGGCTTATGTGAAATGATAATCTTCTGTTCTAGAGACAAGGAGGTTTGGAGGGCTGGCCTGACCTCTCAGCAGGAGCCTCTGAACAGACACTTGATGCATGTTAGTGGAATGAGCACATGAACACTGAGCACCGAGGGACTCCCAGACCAAACACATTTCCAAGGTGTCCAGTGATGATGGCTGCAGGATCTCTACTTTGCTGAGCATCAACTATACATAAAACATTGTAAATATCCCAAGGAAATGCATATTCATTATCTCTGAAAGCATTTACGGTTAAAATTCTGGAAGAAGTAAAATACATTAGGTGAAAAAACCCAGCAATAACAACACAGACTAGGAAATACCATGATAACGGTTCGAGTTCCATATAGTACCTGGGTACCCAGATGCCTGCGGAGGACCAAGGGGATTCTGGAGGTGGGACGGTCATAGCAGAATCTGACAAGGCTGTTAGGGAGAGGAGACTTTCCCACAGTGTTTCCAAGTGGGAGGGAAATAGGAATTAGTGCAAAGAATGAGGCCACCAGAGGCTCAAAGGTGGCCATGGACCAAGTTTTGGCAATCACTTCTGGCTGACTGAGTACAAGAGGTGGGAAATGAATTTATTTGCCTGTGCAAAATTATGCAAGACCTTGAGCTGATGTGGCGACCCATGCCTGTAATCCCAGCTACCCAGAAGGCTAAAGCAGGAGAATTTCAAGTTTAAGGTCAGCCTGGGAAATTTAGAGAGACCTAGTCTCAAAAAAAAAAAAAAAAAAAAAAAAAAAAGGTATGAGGATATAGTTGAGTGGTACAGCCACTCCTGGGTTCAATCCCCAGTACTGATTAAAAAAAAAAAAAATATCAGGAAAGGGCAAAGAAACTGATGAAGGCTCTAAAAGGGACTGGTTAGCCCCATAAGTCAATCTCAGTTCTTGAGAAGCATCTTTTATGGGTAAGCAAGACCTGCATTTTAGTGACCAAAATTAACCAGTAGTTATCACAAAGGCTACATAGGGTGGACAAAGTGGGAAACTGGGCTCATTTTTCCAAGCAATTCAGACCCAAATAGCCATTCTGAGACCAGAGGGTAAGAGGCATTTTTAAGCTCAGGTCTCTGGCCTGGTGCATTAAATTTCCTTTTGAGGGGTGAAGGATCAATCAGGTGCCAAGGTCAAATGTGGATGTGTCCTTGAAGTTCAGGTATTGGAACCTGATACCTAGAGATAATATCATGAGTGGGGTGGGGGGAGCTTTGGGAAGTGATTAAATCATGAGGGCTCTCCCTCCTGAATGGGATTAGTGTTCTCATAAAAGAGGTTTGAGGCAGCTCCCTTGCCCCTTCTGCCACATGAGAACTCAGCAAGGAGACACCATGCGCAAAGCAGAGAATGAGCCCTCACTAGGTACAGAAATTGCCGGAGCCTTGATCTCGGATTCTCCAGCCTCCGGAACTGTAAGCAATAAACTTCTATTATCTATAAAAGACACAGTCTCAGGTATTTTGTTATAGCAGCCTGAATGGAAGTGAGATGTTGGGTAACTCCAGCTCTTGCCACACAACTCGCTCAGTTCATGTTATGATCAGCACCCACTCTAGGAGGCTTCCACCATGAACCTACCTCTACTTCCAGCCTGTCTCATCTGAAGAGACTCTGAATCCTGCACCGAGCCTCCTGACATTCTCTGGAATTTATCCACTTCTCTCCATCTGCATCTGTCCTTACGATGGCTCTCACACTCTTTCTCACCTGGACTGTGGCAGTATTTTCCTGCTGGCTGATCTTTTGGAACTCAGGCCTTCTGTCTGTCCCTCCTCCAGTCCATTCCCTACCTCTGGCCATCCATTCATTCATTCAACAAAAATTTATTGATTGATTGTAAATGGCTAATTTGTCCTAGACATTGTTCTAAGCACAGCAGTGAAGATGTCCTCTGGAGGTCTCTATGCCCACAGGGCTTCCATTCCAGCAGGACAGATAGATGATGCACAACTGAACCTTTCTGCAACATAAATCTGACTGTGCCAGCCTTCAGCCCAGATCTTTCTGTCTCCTCACAGCCCCCAGGATGGAGTCCAAGGATCAGAAGATCTTTCATGGTCCCTTGGCTGTCTTCTTTGGTATTATTTTCCACCTGTCCCTACCCCACTTGCCCTACCCATGTGGAACCTTTTTTGGGTCTTCAAACACAGCTTTTGCTCTCCTTCTGGGTATTATACCAGTTGGTTTCTGCCTGGAACACTCTTCCCACTGGTCTTCCTGGCTCAACTCTGTTCATCTTCCAGTCTTATTTATCACTTCTTCCAGGAAGCCTTCCAGATCACACTCCCCCAGCCCCAAGTCCAGTTTGGTGCCCTTTCTCTATGCCTCCCATAGTCCTGCAATTATACACAGCATTGTAATTAACTGCTTATTCATCCCCAACCAATGGGATACAAACGCCATGAGCAAGATCCAGCTGGGTGTCCCTAGGACCTAGCACAATGCCTCACACACAGGCAGATGCTCAAAAAAAAAATGCTTCCTATATGAATGAATGAATAAATGAACTTAAGCTAATAGAACATTGGCTGCCATGTTTTCTCATCTCACCGAGGACATTCCCTGCTTTTCAGATCTGAATTATCTGAGCCATTTGGGTAGAGCCAGCCCAGTGGTGTCTGGCTGTGCTACACTCTCCAGTCATCTGATAGGGGGTCCTAGAACAACCCAGTGAGGTGCAGACCCAGGTGGGAGCCAGTGCGGGGGAGAGAGTGAGCACAGTGAAGGAGCTATTCAGATTCCGTCCTTTACCTTGCAATCTGAATTCCTCAGGCAATCTGAATTCAGGAGGTTCCCTTGCTTTGGTGACTTCATAACAAAACCCAGTAGAGTCCACATACCTCTGTAGATGGGTCTGGTGGGGATGTTACAGGTGCAGGTCCTGTTTAACTGACTTTTCCCCTGGCAGAGCACCCTGCTGGTATCCACGTTCCTCACCGTACAATCTGAGTTTTTTGGAGAGAAGCTGCCCACCATAGTCACTGTGGTCTGTGTGGGTAAGAAAATACAGGAAACAAGTGACCACTTTTGATCATCATCAACCATCTTAGAGTTTGATGTTACTCAACCTTTGAACCACCATAGGAAGGAGGGTGACTCAGGAGAGCTGTTAGGAAAGAGCTGCTTCATTGGTACCCTGTTGGCTCTTTTGTGAATCACATATTCCCATTCTTAACTATAGTTCCACTGTGTGTGTGTGTATTTTTCTTATCAATTTTTAAAAGCTCTCCACGTAGTTGTAGATATTCATCCTTATCTGTCAAATTTCTGATACATCTTTTCTCCTAATCTACCGGCTGCCTTGTAATTTTTTGTTTGTGGAATCTTTCGCCCTTGCATTATGTATCTTTATGTAATCAGATGCAGGGTTTCTTGTCTTAGCCTACAGAATGCTGCCCAAACTCTAGCCTATAGACAAGTATAAAATAGCTCCATTTTCTTTATTGTTTTCTTTTTTAAACTTATATCGTTAATCCATCTGGAATTTATGTCTATATATAATGTGAGATAAGAGTCCAATTTTATTATTATCAGATGGTTAATCAGCTCTGTCATAACCATTTACTAAAAAAAAAATCCAACAACTCCTTTTATTACCATATATTTGGGATTTACTTCTAAACTCTGATCAGTTCTAAAAACCTTTTCATCTACTTCTATTCCAATGTCATCAATTTTTTACTACTGTGGCTTTAAATATATTTAACATCTGATAAGGCAATTCTCTACTTATTTATATTTATTTTCATAGAATTTCCTAGACATATGAGCTTTAAAATAATTTTATCCAAAGAGGGTGGGGAGACTGAGTATAACTGAAATTACACTAAATGTACTAAATATATGCATTCATTTAAGAAAAATGTGTATCTTTATGTTATTAAGTATTCCTACTGAAACACACAACTTTATTTTTATTTCTTTTTGACCCAGGGTTTATTTAAGAGGGTGCGCTTTGAGCTCCCACCTTTTTTACTACTTACTGTGAATGCTATAATAGTTAAAGAAGAGAGCCTGTGAAATCCACTTTTAAGATGAGTTAAGGTTTGGTCTGTGGTCAGACTATGCTATGAGATCTAAAGGGAGGGGGTTGTTTTGTGTGTATGTACATGTGTATACAGGCCTACGTGTGTGCACCCATGCATGTGTGAACGTGTGCACTGGGGACACAGAAAGAAAATCTTGAAAATTCAAAGTCATAAAGCAAATTCTCCCAAATGAATTATCTAAAAGAACAGAATGACCAATTCTGTTCAGAAGGAAAATTAAAGTGACACCAACAGTGGATATGTTTGGCATCAGGTACATGAAGAGTACCTGGTGGGAAGCTGAGAGCGGGGGAAGAGGTGATCCTGCCACCTGGGATGAAGAGTAATGGCTTTGCAAACCTGGAAGGGGTCTACCTTTTGTTATACTTCTGACCTCTGCCTGGACTCCCTGCATAACCACCAGAGCCTCTGCTGTCTCCCTGGTCCTCTAACAAACTTGCTAAATCTATGCTAGTTTCTGGAGCTCACTCTCATCTTTCCATTTGCAAAAAAAAAAAAAAAAAAAGAGCCTGGTTTGGGGTCATAGAGTCATGCTGGAAGAGAGCAACTCCTTTCAATCCAACTTTACCAGGACTGAAGTTAACTTCTAGGGAACCTAAGCATAAGGACAAACTCCAAAGCACTCCCACTAGCTCATCTTCAACAGGTGTCTGAACTCCCATTCATCTGACTTCTTCAAACCCACAACATTTATATCTGCACCCCACATCTCAGCTCATGACCACCTATGATTCTGTATACATACAGATCTTAAATTGATTCCTTGCTTAAATATTACAACAAGTGTATCACATCCTATTTTCACCAACTGTTTGAATTTTTCAAAATTTACTTCCAGTTCCAACATACCTAGTCTTTTATATAACTGAAATAATTCCACTTGTTAAATATTTATATTAATATTTATAAATATTTATCAAGATCCTACTATGTGCCAGCTGCTGCACAAGGTACCGAACATATCGGTGAGCCTAATAGCTATAGTCCTTGCCCTCAAAGAACCTATGGACTAGTTAAGTGTGGTCATTCCACTAGAATGGGAATGGAAGCCTGGACATTCCATCAGAGTAGAACTGAAGGGCCACATGGTACCAGGAGATCATTAAGAGATGACAGGATCCTGGGCAAGAGTGGTGCAATGGAAATGGAAAGAACTGGACAGATTCTGGGAACTTTTAAGAGGGAGCATGAGAAAGACTAGAGTAGGGATGTGGATCAGGAAGATCAAATGGATGAATGGAGGTACCAGGGGGACCATATACTGGGTTGGGACAGATTTGTTCTTTGAGTGGAAGATTGAGATTTCAATTTTGGAGGCCTTCAATTCAAGATATTTATGTGATCCTCAAGAGGATGTGTCAAGTTAGATATGAATGAGCTGGGCCTCCAAGGAGCCATCTGGGTTGGAGGCAAAGGAGATATGAACATAGATGATATATGAGGCCATAGAGTGGATAAGATTGTCTATAGAGAGGAAGAGCCAGAACGGGACTTTGCACAGGTCCCTGATTTAGAGTCAAGGAGAGAAGGAGCCAGAAATGGAGGCTGAGGCTATTTCTTGAAATAAGCTGGAAAAAGAGGGAGTGAGGACACAGTGGGTCAGATGGGGATGCAGAGATGGTTGGAGCGTCAGCTGGCTTTATCCATGAAGTCAAGGAACTCCTTGCTCCTAAATTCTACCAGGTTGATAAACAAAGCACCTTCTTTTACTTCACTATTCTCCTTATTGTGAACAGTTTGGTTATCTCCAAGTTTCTAATTCTATAAATGTTATTGAAATAGCATTTTCATGCTTAGTATTTTTCTTCTTTCAAGTTAATTCTTCAGGATTCCACACCTGGAATTAGTGCTTCAAACAGAATGAATATATTTATGACTTTTGAAGCACACTGCTGCCAAATTGCTTTCCAAAACGGTTGTGCTAATTGGCATCACCAACAGTGGGTGTTAGCATAACTTATTATTGCTTTAATTTGTATTTATTTTATAACTAGTGAGGTTTAACATATTTCCATATCTGTATCTACTTCTCTGAATCTCTCCTCTTGTGACAATATACGTTTTCACCCACTTACTTTTTGGTGCATTGATGTTTTTCTTAATTTTTCCTAGCTTTATTATCTTGCAATTAATATTTTTTTTTTGGTGGCAAATATTTTCCTGAAGTGTGTGCTTCAGTTAACTCAGTTTTCTTTATATAGATTTTGTTAAAAAGGAATCAAGTTTATGAGTATTTTTCTTTTGTTATTAAGTACTAGATTGCTTCAGAGCTAAGAAAATTATCATACTTTCAAATTATCTGATGTTCAGTTCCTTTTTTGTTAGTTCTTCTGTGAGTTATCTTTTTATAAATTCCTTAATCAGCCTACAATTTATTTTTTATATTTAATGTAAAATATGAATTACATTATGCTTCCAGAGTAAAAGCAATTATTTCGACACTTTCTATAAAGTAATTCTCTTTTCCTATATTTTTATTGGTGCATTATAGTTGTATATAGTGGTGGAATGTGTTGCTACATACTCATACATGCACACAATATAACAATATAATCTGGCCAATATCATTTCCCAGGATTTCCCTTTTCCTCCCCCCTGGTCCCTTTCCTCTACTTCTATAAAATAGTTATTTTGCCTTCTCTTGTTTTACAATATCTGATCTTTAAAATTCTTACATTTATTTATGAGCTACATTCTATACCACTATTTTTAAATCAGAACATGGATTGTTCTGACTTTAAATAATATACTACATACAATATATCATGCAATATATATGCACAACATATATGTTTACAATCTCATAGGGAATGGTCTCAACTAAATAAGCTTCTTTTTCCAAAATGTATTTCCAAAATGAATATCTTTATTATATTCTTGATCAGTTCATATTATTCCAGATGAATATTATGTTAATTTTAAGAAAATGCCACTCATATTTCACTAGGATTCTGAAATATTGAAAATAATATCAGAAAAAATGACACTTTATGATATTGCTCCACTAGAAAAGAGAATGTTTATGAATATATTCAAGACATTTTTCATATGTTCAAAAAAAATGTTTTACTTACGATTATTTATTTATTTACTTACTTACTTATTTAGGCTACCGGGGAATGAACTCAGGGGCACTCAATCATTGAGCTACATTTACAGCCCTATTTTGTATTTTATTTAGAGACAGGATCTCACTGAGTTGCTTAGTGCCTCGCTGTTGCTGAGGTTGGCTTTAAACTTGAGATCCTCCTGCCTCAGCCACCTGAGCACTGGGATTATAGGCATGCACTACTGTGCCCAGCATGATTATATTTTAAATGGATAAGTTTCCATAATGATGGATTATAAATAGCCTCAATAGACAATGTTCTTACTATCAGAAAGAGTGGTTTAAAATTCTGCAAAGCACTATTTTTGGTAGCTGTCCTCAATACGTATCTCCTAGCAAAAATAATTTTAAAATAAAGGATATGTACAATGCTTTTTAAATTTATGCCTGAATATTCTATTGTTTTCATGAGTGGGACTTTTTATTAATTGAAGTTAAAAGTTTGTTTTACCCCCACAGGTAGTATGGTTTTGATATTTGAGTATTTATTAAACAGTTGGCACCTCATTTAAATTTTATTCATTTGAATAATTTTTAAAATTTACATATTTAGGTTTTGAAGGTACTCAAGCACTTAAGATTAGCAAATACTATTTTTCTATATTGCATTGCAGTAATTATTTCTCTTATTTGTTTCTTGTAATATGATGGAACAGAACTTTTAAAGCAATGTTGGTAGTATTGGTAATGATGGAATTTTTTTTGTTTCAGTTCAAATTAGTAAAAGAGTATTTCTAGTGTCTCTCCTTTACCAACCATGTTGTTTTGTGAGAAATACTTTTATTGCATCTTTTTAATATCTTTATTAGTACAAATCATTTTTATTGAATTTTAACATCTCTTTACAAAATGCAGACATAACTGCTGAAATGGGACCATGTCATACATCCCTTTTTGCATTTGTGTGGGTGAGGTTTTCACTTGTTTTCTTTTTTTACGTGCCTTTGCCTTCCCTCCCTACCACATCAGTCATTCCACCAGGGGAGCCCGGGCTTATAACGGTGTAGGAATTCTTTCATACTTTTCTATATGTGCAAACAATCATATAGAGACATGTATAAACACATATAGGGACTTTTTTAGATCAATATCAGATCATGCTATGCAAACCTGTCTGCATCTTGCTGTTTTTACTCAACAAAACCTCAGAGAAAATCCCTCCTACACTAACCGAAATTGCTCTGAATATTTCTTTTTAATGTGGATTCCATGGTGAGGATGAGGATATACTATTTTCTAGTTGCTTTATGCAAAGAAACAAAGCTTCTTGTGAACAGAGGTTTTGCATTATATGAAGGTTTTTCTGTACCTACAAAGGTACTAGAATGTCCTCCTGGTATATTATGAGCAGTTAGCAAATACTCTGAATTGAGCTCATAGATGGAAGCAGGGTCCACCTCAGACTGCCATCTCGGTAGGTCATGGAATTTGTATTATTTAAACAAAGAGCTGAGACTTTCAGGTAAGTCACTAATGGCCATAAGGGCAGAAAATATCTTGCAATAATGTGATCAAGAGATGGAATCATGGGCTGCGGATATAGCTCAGGTGGTAGAGTGCTTGCCTCACACGCACAAAACCCTGAGTTCAATCCCCAGCAGCACATACACACACAAAAAAACCCCAAAACAACAACAACAACAACAAAACCAAAAAAAAAAAAAAAAAAACAAAGAGAGAGAGAGATATGGAATCAGATGCCTTTTCAACCTTTTTAAAAGAATCAGTCCCGAGCTGGGGTGCAGTTCATAGTGTGGTGCTTCCCTGGCATGTGTGAGGCTCTGGGTTTAATCCCCAACACCAGGGATGAGTTTCCATAATGATGAAAGTTTCCATGCTGGTTAAAAAAAAAAAAAAAACTTTACTCAAATTACTAAATTCTTCTTTCCTTCACCTGGAGAGTAGTGGTGAGCTGGTGAGGGGAAGTGCTTTGTGGGAAGACGATGAGGATCAGGAAAGAAAGCTCTAGTGGTTGTTTGGGTGCTAATTATTTTTTTGAAACATCCCAGGCTAGATATAAATGGTTAGTTTATACCAGGGAACCACAGATAGGTAGCAAATTACATAAACAGCACTGACCGACTACTTTCTTCCCACTACACTGGACTGAAGTGTTGCCCTTAACGTTTTTTTAATGACAAAAGAAAAAATTCTTGCAAACTCTTAACCACTTATCAGAAGCCTGAGTATATTCCAGGATCATGGTTTTTTCTACCATTCTCTGTTAGCACCAAAGTTAGATGTTTTTCAGATTAATAAGAGAAAAAATAAAATTTGACTATACCTACATGAGAATACCTAAGAATGCGTGTGTGTGTGTGTGTGTGTGTGTGTATGTGTGTGTGTGTGTGTGCGCGCGTACACATCCATGCGTTTTGATTCCATGGAATGAACCTAGGAGCACTTTACTACTAAGCTACATCCCCAGTTCTTTTTATTTTTTATTTTTGAGACAGGGTCAAGTTGCTTAGGATCTGGCTAAATTGCTTGAGGCTGGTTTTAAACTTGCAATCCTCCTGCCTCAGCCTCCCAAGTTGCTGGGATTACAGGCGTGCACCACTACATCCAGTTACCCTAAGCATCTTTAATACTGAATTTATTTATCTTTGACTCAGGGCAGGGAGAGCTCATAGGAAGGCCCTGGCCCAAGACAACAGAAAGTGACAACAACCAAATAACTTTAAATCCATGAGTTCTGATCAGTTATGACTTGAAAGCTTGATTCTTTTATTATTTATCACTCATTAAATGTTCTGGCTCCCCTTGATTAAATGTTAAATCATCTTAAGTGGTATGGTTCTTGCTATTTGAAATGGCAAAGTGTAAGGGAAAAGGGAAAGTGGCCCATTTCCTTGTTAATGTGACATTCAAATAAAACACATCGGTGCAACAGACAGGTCAACTGGCTGCTGATGGGGACTCTGTACAATTATTCATAACACAAGAGCCATAATTAGGGAGAAAATGTCTCCTTGCAGCACCACTGAGATTGCCGGGGAGGAATTCCATTTTCCCACAGGGCAGGGCTGGTATGTGCATCAGAAAATGCTTGAATATGCTCATGGCTTTTTTTCTTGCATCCCATGATGGGAGCCCTGGCTTTCCAAGGGACCTCGCTTGCAAGGATCCCTGCCCACATTGGTTCTCTTTCCATCTCTATGACATTGCTTGAGGCCATGTTGATAGGAGAGTTGCTAGGAGAAGCCTGGACACATTAGGATGAGGAACTGCAGAGCAAAGCTAAATTCTACAGTGCAGCCACATGTAAGGAATCTTGTGGACCATAAGTCTGAACTTAATTTCTCTATGCTATAAAATTGAGATGTAATTCTACTACATTGAAAATCCATCTTTATGCAGGGCTTGGTGGTGCACACCTGTGACCCCAGAGACTGGAAGGCTGAGTCGGGAGGATCTCAAGTTCAAGGTTAGCCTGGGCAACGTAATGAGACTGTCTTAAAATAAAAAAAGAAAGGACAGGTGGTGCATGCCTATAATCCCAGTGACTCTGGAGGCTGAGGCAGGAGGATTGCAAGTTCAAAGCCAGCCTCAACAATTCAGTGAGCACTTAGCAATTCATCAAGAACTGCCCAGTGGTTAAGTGCCCCTAGGTTCAATTCCCTATATTTCTTCCCCTCACCTCCCAATAAAGAAGTCTATCTTTTCTTTACATTCAGTTATAGAAGGTCATCTTTATGTAGCTCCTCAAGATGACACGCTCCATGTGAGCGGGACCAGGAAGTGACCTGATTATTTCTATACTCCTAGCACCTTGCAGAGTGGTGGCATCTGGCAGACACTCAGAATTCATAGATAAAATGAATGGACTCATATTTCATTAATAGATATTTTAAGCTCAGAAGGAAGTTAGCATCTCTTATGCAAAATGAGGCAATACTATAGAAGTAAACAAATTAAAATCTTTCCTCTTACCTTATCTCTGCTGCTTCGAATTATCTGAATTTTAGGACATTTTTTAGCTCCATAGGAAACATCCAGCCAGTTTTCTGACTGCCCTGAATTGACACAATCTTCTTGAAAAGTACACCTAAAACAAACAAAAAAGACACATCAAGACAGCACCCCCATACATGCATTAGTTACAACTTTCTCATACTTGGCTTCAGTACAAAATGCTTTGTACAGTGGATTATTGATTTAAGCTAGAATAGGAACATGATGCTAAAATCATGAAAAGCAACAAGAAAACAGCGTTTTTTTTCCCCTCCCATCATGTCTAGGAGTAGAGAACAAATGTCGACAACACGTTGAACTTAGACTCCTGAGCCATCTCTCAAGTTGACATTGCCAAATACATCCAAAGCACATCCATTCTCAGATTCTGAAATAAAGAGTTCCTTTTTAGAAATACCTATCAAAGAGAAGCCTGAGAAAGGGTTTGCACATTGTATAAATTTTAGCTTTGCAGTTGATTCCCAGAATGTCTCCCTATTCAACTTATTGGGCAATTTGTGCTGTGTTTAGGGGAAAAAAAAACAATAAAGCTACTATTTTGTGCTTTGTAGGATGATAATTAAATAAAAATATTTCAAGGGCAGAGTCTGCCCAAGAATTTGATAAGACATTGCACAACCATCTGCTACATAACATTTGTTTAGACGGATACCAAGTTATCTTAAAAGATATGGGTGAAACATTTTTCAGGGCCACTTTTCCAGGTCAGCCTCAGACGATGACCCAAAGAAGTCTCAAGTTGAGGCCACGGCCAACTACTTTGATACACAGATGCTCAGAAGCTGAGAAGGGAGATCACTCGCTTGCCTGGTGTGTAGGTCACTGTAGGTCACACTAGCTTGGGGAAAATCTCTATCTCACCAGATGGGCCACCAACGCAACAATGAGAATGAACAGTGAGTGCCATCTAGTCTTCAAGTGGCAGAGATATTCCACTGAAAAGTATCAAAGAAACAATAACACATTTCTGATGTGAAATCCACCTCAAGGTGAAAGGTTAAAATGAAGAGCTGGTGAACCAAGGACAGGGAGTTTTGTTCTTTTCTGAACCACTGAGCTACACCTTTAGCCTCTTTTCTTCTTACATTTTTTGAGACAGAGTCATACTAAGTTGCTTAGGGCCTCGATAAATTGCTGAGGCTGGCCTTGAACTTGCAATCTTCCTGCCTCAGCTTCCCAAATCGCTGGAATTATAGGTGTGGGCCACCAAACTCGGCTGGAAGTTTAAAAAAAAAAAAAAACAACAACTAGCAACAACACATGAATGGTGAGACTAAAAAGCAACCAAAGGAATGACTATATTCATTTCTGGGAAATTCTTGAGTGGATCTGAAGGGAACGAGGCTCAGATGGGCCAAAGAGTGTATCTGACTTCAAAACAATTTTATTTTCTTCTTCTTCCTCTTCTCTCTCTCTGATTCTTAAAAATTTAGGCTTCGTTGCTTCAGGTTTGAGCTCTGAGCTAATTTGAATATGGCAAAAATAGAACAGGAAGTCAGTGAGTTTCACTAAACATCACACTTGAGCACAGTAGGTTAGAATGTCGTCTTCTGACATTTTGGGGAACCCCACTCCCAGGAGCACATCTGTGTCCCAATTCCCCCTACCTCTGGGTCGGTTCCTACTCCAACATCATTACCAAAAGGGATTTTCATTAGTAGTTCTCCAAAGCCATAAATTTATCTGACCCTTGATGGCTTGCTCGTCCGTCACGGACATTAAGTTCAAATTAAACCGTCTCTCAATGTCAGGGAGAGTTTGCAGCACAGGCACGAGGTACTGCTGCATTGAAACAGAATGACGAGGCGGCTTCCTTATTTGTGTCTAAAAGAGATCATGACTATCAAAAAACTCCCTGCCTCTCATGGGCACTCTGGTTTGTAGATGGCTCTTCCTCTACCTCTAAGGAAGAAAAAACAACCACCAAAAAAAAAAAAAAAAAAAAAGACAAAAAACCCCTAAAGCTAATTCTAGAGAGACTGGAGTACAAATATTTTTTTTGTAGGCTCTTAATGCTGCCTGGGAGTCAAGGCCTAAGGCTGCCAAAAAAACAAGTGTAAAATATTTCATACAAATAGTGCTGCAATTTGCCAATTTGTAGGCAGGAAACTGTAGTGCCACTGAGTTATCACTCCGTTTTCTGAACTCCTATAGCAATTCTGGTCGGAACCACACGTTTTGGTATTTAATCATATGCTGCCTCGAATTACAACTTAACTATTTCATATGTCTATGTCATCTCTTCCAAAGTAGGGCACTTAGCTCCCCAAAGGAAGGGTGAAAACCTTTTCTATTTCCTCAGCAGATCCCTCAGGGTCTGGCAGCATGATATGCAAATACTAGAGTTTCAATAAATATTTTTGAATGAGTGGAGGAAATATGAAATCTCTATAGGTCCTTTTAATTGGTGATTCTTTTTTTATTTTTTATTTCTAGAGTTTTGATTTATATCTGACTCCCCTTTATGGTAAAAGGAGTATGTTTAACATCAGCTAAAAGTTTGAATCTGAGAATCAGATTATTTCTAAATATTTTTTTAGTTGTCAATGGACCTTTATTAATTTATATATGGTGCTGAGAGTCAAACCTAGTGCCTTACCCATACTAGGCAAGCATACTACCACTGAGCTACAACCCCAGCCCTGGTTTATTTTATTTTAATATTTATTTCCTAGTTAAAGTTGGACATAAAACCTTTATTTTATTTATTTATTTTTATGCATGTGCTAGGCAAGTGCTCTACCACTGAGCCACAACCCCAGCCCTATTTTTTAAAATATATATAAAAATAAAGGGGAAGGCTAGGATTGCAGTTCAATGGTAGAGCACTTGCCTAGCACATGTGAGGGCATGGGTTCGATCCTCAGCATCACATAAAAATAAAAAGAATAAAGGTATTGTGTCCATCTACAACTGAAAAACAACTTATTAAAAAAAATAAAGGGAAAAGAATAGATAATGAACCTTTCATATCCAATTTTGTAAAACAAAATCTAACCATGCTAAGTATCTAAATATAAATTCCTTATTTACATAAAAAAGGATGCCTCTGAGATTTCTAAATGCCCATTCCTTGCCTCTTACCAGTTTGAAAAAATTAAAAATTGAAAAGCAAAGCAAACCATGACACCAAGAACGTATAACCAGATGGTCAACCAACAACAGCATCTTATTACTCCTCAAACACTGCAGATTGTAAAGTCTTCACGACAGCACGCTCCCCACACGTTCACATTTCTTGAGGAGGGAGAGCAGATCTTATAGCTCCCACGTTTTAGTAAACAAGCCCAAGTACTTTGAAATAATTCCTTTCGAAAGCTATCACTCTCAGTCCTGCATATCTACAAATGCAATGGTCAGGCACATAAACTCTGAAGCCACTGCCCAAAGACAATTAAATTCTCATTGTCAGACATGACTCTTGGTGAGGCTGAGCCCTCGGTGAGGCACTCTCAGATGGGCTGATTTCTCCACTGGCTTCATTTCAATTTCTTTAGGCCCTGGATAGGAGGGAAATTGGATTCGGAGTAGCATGGGTAGGTTTTGGGGAAAAAAAAAATGGTGGAGATATATTTGTTTTCTTTGCTTATGCTATTACTTTTGCCCTAACCTCTCCTGAGGATCTATCTTATTATGCTTTGTGTTGCTATAACAGAATACCTGAGATGGTGTAATTTATAAAGAATAGAGATTTATTTCTTGCAGTTCTGGAGGCTGGGAAGTTCAAAGTCAAGACTCCTAGATCTGGTAATAGCTTTCTTGCTCTATCACCCCATGGCAGAATATGGGAGGGTGAGAGAGAGTGAGGGCAAGAGATGGAAATGATAGCCTCAAGTCCTTTACTTTTGTAAGTGACATTGATCCATTCATCAAGGTATCAACTCCCAATATTGTTGCACTGGGGTTTCACTTTCCACATGCTTTCGGGGGAGCACATTCAAACTAGAATGTTCTACGTCTAGCCTCCCCAATCTACAACTTTCTCACATGCAAAAGACATTCATTCCATGCCAATAACCCCTAATTCTTAACTCATTCCAGCACCAATTTAAAAGTCATAAGTCCAGAGTCTCATCTAAATCAAATATGGGTGAGACCCAAGGCATAATTCATCTTAAGGAAGACTCTCTCCAGCCATGAGCCTGTAAAATTAAATAAGTTACATGCCTCTAAAAGATTCCAAAACAGTGATGTGACAGGCTTAAGACAGACATATCAACTAGGCTGTTTTTGAATCTGCTCTTCCAAATATTTCCAGCCTCTACCCATGACCCAGTTCCAAAGCCACTACCATAGGTCCAGGCTTTTGTTACGGACAACAGCCCTCCAAGGGTGCTCCACCACTGAGCTACACCCCCAGTCCTTTTGATTTTATATTTTGAGGCATAGTCTTGCTAAATTGCTGAGGCTGGCCTCAAACTCATAATCCTCCTGCCTCAGCCTCCAGAGTATGTGGGATTGCAGGCATGTCCCACCACACCTGGCTGTCTTAGTTCATTTTGTGCTTTTACAACAGAATTCCAGGTAACACTGGGTAATTTGTACAAAACAGAGATTTCTTTCTTATAGTTCTGGAGCTTGGGAAGTCCAAAGTTGAGGGGGGCTGCAGCTGGCAAGGACCTTCTTACTGCATCATCCCATGGTGGAAGGTGGAAGGGCAAGAGAGGGAAGGGTGAAGATCAAACTCCAGCCTCAGTCCCATCATGAGGGGGGAGTCCTCCTACCTATGCCTCCCATGTGAGGCCCCACCCCAACACAGTTGCACTGGAGTTTAAGTTTCCAACACACATTCTGTGGGATATATTTAAGTCATAGCAGGATCTCTCCAAAAGCCCTAGGATTCCACTGGATATTTTATTTTTCTAGTTCCTATTTCTGGCTAGATCTCATGCCGACATGATAAGAGTCAATAAGTAGACATGAGCCCATTTCCAAACTAAAAAAGAGAACCTGCCTAAATGCAAAGAAAAGAAGAAATAACAAACAAACAAAATTTAACTTAGAAACAAAAAAGCTTTCACCTGGTAAAAAATACTTCATGGGGAAATAAGTGCATGAAACTATTTAAGCAGGGCTGTCCCTATGACGAGTTGGCTATAAAACCTGCTGTGGAGATCAATTTATTCAAAATAATAATGGTTTGATATTATCACTCAACTATAAAAGGACATGAATCTTCCCCTCCCCCATTCCCAACTCAGAAAAAAAGCATGTTCCAAACACATACAGGTCCCAGATGCTGGTCAGGGAGGTTCCAGACCCTTGTTTCTATGTTTGCTGTGTGAAAATCAGAGAGTATTTTCATACAGTGAATTTGTCTCCTGTGTACGTGGAAATCTGTGACTCGTAATATCCCTGAGTAACTACCCCACCAAACAATGGCACATAACATGAGAACAGAGGCTCAGAGACATACAGTAACAGGCCCAGGTCACTCAGAACTCAGCTGTCACGCTGCACAAGTCTGACTTCAGAACCACATACTTGGCCACCCGGCTGCCTGGCTTCCTATGAACCCTGACCACCATTTAATCAAATTAAAGATAATCAGAGTTCCCACTGGCTTCCTGAAACTGGAGGAGGGGGGCTTGGTTAGGAAGAGATAGGGATGGAGGGGCCACAGGACCAGAGAACAGAGAGGGAGAGACAAACCTCCGGGGAATGAAGAGGGTGGCAAGGATCTGGGAGGGAAACCCAGAGGCAAGGATTCTAAGAGGCTTTAAATTTCCATCCATCACTGGTAACACAAAACCTCCAGCTAGAGGTTAAAATTCCAGGCAGCCTCAGACTTATAAATCCATTGTGCTCCAAAAAAGAGATTGCTGGTAAACCATCTGTTTACAATATGGAATATATTTTCCCCCATAGAAATAACGTTATCAACAGTGATTAGGTTTCCAGGTTAGGCCACAAAACCTATTTATCCATAATGTAGCTTCAGTACTATATATTTGCAATAAAAGAGTAGCAGAAAACAACGAGTTTGCAGTCATCTGCATTATATAGCAGTTTTTCCTCTTCTTTACTTATTTGTGTTTCTGCTCAGCTGGTAGTCTGGGAACGGTGCCCAGCTGGATCGACTTTTAAATTTATTATTACTGTATTGTATTTATACGGCATTTCTATTTTTTAATGGGCCTGGCTTAAATTATTAATTGTTTTCATGCCAACCAAAAAGGACAGGGAGACCCACCTTGGAAAGGGGCTGAAGCTTCAGGCAGGTGAAATGCCCATGAGCTGGGCTTGGGGGACCTTGAGAATCTGACTCTATTAGGCTAGAATCTCTTCAGTAAAAATTTACCACTTACTCAACCTTGAAATAGAAACTCTGAACTCAGAAATGTAACTTCTACTTCCTGCCACTAGAATTCCATCAGCATCCTCTAATCCAATTGTTCACCAGGAGCAGACGGTCCCTGAAGGAATCTGATAACTAAACATCAGGTAATTGGCTTGAATGTGGGGGTGAGTGTGACCTGTTCCGAAGATTCTTCACCGATATAACATCAGAAAACTTTTAATGAGGACACCATCCAGCTTCTCCCTCTTGCAGGGAATGGGGTCCACGCTGGAGGATGGTTTCGCTACGAGAGCATCCCAAGGTCTTTTGCTAAGTGATTTGAAACAGATGTCTGCATCTTTAGGCAAGGGAAGAATCAGGTGGCCTCGAAAATTGGGGGACTGCTCATTACAATTGCCAATCGACGAGATGAAGAAACCAAATTCCACAGAATGAAAGAGAACAGGAAGTCACAGTGACAAACTAAACTCTGAATTAAAGGTCCCCAGAATCAGGAAAGGGGAATGCCAAAATACAAGACCAAAATAACTTGCTAGGAGAGCTGAAAAATGGGATCTTCATCGCTGGAACCGTTAAGTCAGTCTACATGATACAATTATGCTAATAACAAAGACGATTTAAGAGATTTTTTTTTTAAAGCAGAAACATCGAACACTCCACGCAATGTCTTTTCACATGATTTTATTCATTTATTCTTCACAACAAACCTATGAAGTAGCTACTATAATTGTCCCTGCTTTACAGATAGGGGAAACTGAGGCATAGGAAGATCCAGATTGCTCTCCTGAGGTCACAGAGTTAGTAAAGGGAGAAGCTGAGATAAAAACCCAGGCATTGCAGTTTCCAAGTCCATGTTCTTATCTACCCCATATTGCCTCTTGCAATGAATAACATCGTCTGAGTCCTTCAGCCTTCGTCTGTTTTGTGCCGCTATGACAGAATACCACAAACTGGGCAATCTACAAAGAACAGCTTTATTTCTTACAGTTCTAGAGGTGTGGGTCCACACCTGTCAACACCCTTCTTGCTGCATCATCCCATGGTGGAAGACAGAAGGGCAAGAGACAGCACACTTGTGCAAGAGAGCAAGAACTTGAACTCTCAGTCTCAAGCCTTTGATCACTGCCATCCATTCACTTGGGAAGGTGGAGCCCTTCTGACCTAAGCACCTCCCCTTAGGCTCCACCAGCACGTTGTTTTTCGGCCATGCAAAACTGCAAAAAATTAAATAAGTTTCTCTGCTGCAGGTCTCCTGGGAGGCTTAACTATGCCCTGTGATTTTGCAAAGCAAGAATGAGGCACCATCTTCAAACTCTTATGGAGGGTTGTTTTGAGGAAGTAAAATGTCTAGTCACACACATTAGGAAACACTGCCCAATTTTGTTTAATGAGCATCAGTCCATGTGACAGGACAAGTTTGAAAACTTGGTGCTTTTTTTTTTTTTTTTTGGCTAATTGAGTTGGGTAACTCTCATACCCAACTGATCATGGCTTGTTAATTCTAAGCATCTATCCTCTGCATTCCATCTCACCCATTACCTCCCAGCCTCCAGTGCCTCTAATCAGTCTCCACCCCCACCATATAATCCTCAAGCACACAGCTAATCATATCACTCCATGCTTAGCCATCTCCAGTGGCACCCTTGGCTTGCACCAAACCCCTTACCTATGAGCCTTTCACGCCTCAGAGTCACAGCACGCGTTTCCACCTTCCTCTCTTTACCCCAGTGTGCTCTGGCCCCTGCCTTCCTTTGCAAACTCACCTCTGGGTAATAGTGGGCTGATGAGTCTGCCACTTTGCCTGGACAGAAAACCCCTAAACACACGGATCTCTGATATCTACACACTACCTGGCAGAGAGCAGGCATTTGATAAACGCTGCAGTGCAAACATGTCAGACCTTCCAAGCATGTGATGCTCCCACTGCCTGGAATTCCCGAGGGCCTGCAAAACTTGTGTGAAACTGCATTCCTTGTTCAAGGGCCAGTTCAGTGTCACCTCCCTTGTCATATCTTCCCAGTCTCCGGGCATGCTCCCAAGTAGACACAGCACATTCATTAGAAGACTGCTGTGTCTCTGACTGGCCTCCAACTCCTCCCAAGGAGAGGCCCCATCTTTTGCACCTTGGCATGACGCCCCACCAAGGTCCAGCACCTCACCTGGCATTTACCCAACAAATATTTACTGTGTGCCCACCTGATGCCAAACACTCTACTAGGCACCAGGGACACGTGATATGTATAAGCCAGTTAAGGTCTCTTTCCTAAAGAGTTTACATTTACATTCTAGGGAAGCACACAGACAAAACCCAAATAAGCTGACTATCACTTTAATTTCAAATGGAGGTAAGTCTTCTACAGAAACCAAAAATGTAGTAGGAAGGAACCTAATTTAGACAGGTTGGTCAAGAAACATGGCATTTCAGCTCAGAGGTCAAGGGTGAAAACCATGTAGTCACAGCAATAGGGGTGAGAAGAGCATTCCAGGCAGAAGGAACAGCATGTGCAAAGCCTCTGAGCTCCTGTACACACAGTGTCTTCAAGGAACCGATGAAACAGATCAGCCCGGATAGAACCTAGTGAGGGCAGGGGAGATTGGTCCTCACCACTTACAAGCTGTTGACCTTGAACAAGCCAAGTGCCCTCTCAGTGTCTCAGGTTCTTCAACTTACAGAAACGCAAATCATAGTCTCCACCTTCTGGAGTTGTTATAACGAGTCAGTAAATGCTACTAGTCGTGATTGTAATAAGGGCAAGTGAAACAGAGAATTTAAAGCAACAATTTGGAAGACATAAGCCCAACAATACAGAATGGTAACGACAAGAAACGGACTTGAGTGGTAAGGTTGGCCAGATGCCCATCTGTCTTTTCTGTGCACAAGGCAGACACAGCTCAAGCCTTCTTGGAAGACTCCTAATCACAGTGCTCCTTCCTCTCAGGACAAAGGAGTTCTTTGGGGTCTCCTCGTGGGCCAAACAGTAGCTCTCAGGGCACTCATTTATTGCCTGGCTGCTTTCCACATCTAACCTCTGCGCGTCTCCAGGGCAGAACTGCATTCATCTTTGTTTCCCCCAGAGCCTAGTACAGGGCCTGGCCCACGACTGGTATTCAACAAGGGTTAGCTGAATTGGATTAAGAACTAAATTTGAAAAGTGACTAAATTCCTGTCCATGTCTCCACGATACCGGCAGAAGTTGTTTCACTGATTTGTGTTCACTGGGTTGGCCTGTTAACTGGTGTGGCAGAAAAACCAGCCTTTGTCTTGAAACTTGGAGCTACTTAGCAAACACAGACTGAAACACTCACACAAAAGGGATTTGTGGCCTTCGCCCCATGTGGTTCTTTAGTGGGTGATGAGTAGACTCAAACTTGGCATTTTTTTGTTTCCAAATGCAGACCATGAACAGAAGAACTTAGAGGAGGCATTTAGGAAAAACAGGCAGCATGGAAATAAATATGGGAAAATAAAGCCTCTTGAATCAGGAAGGGGCTGGGTTCCAAGCCATTTTCCCATATGCTCCCTGCGTCCCTGGGGGCACGCTCCTCAGGCTTTGTGGGCCTTGGTCTCCCTAGCATGGAACAGGTAACAGTGCCATCACAACCCCCTCCTCCTCAATGCAGTATCCAATCCCCCCTTGGCCTTTCAGAAATGGTGTACACTCCACACAGCAGAATCCAAACATCCAAACATGACAAAATGTTACAAAAGCAAAAACCGAGACCCACAGGCCGACTCCCAAAACGCAGACCTGAACATTGTGCTCAACATGGAGGAGCTGCTGGGAACAGGGCAAACGCTAGGTCACAGGACGAGTGGAAACCTCTGAGAAATTTTTTAAAAAACCAATCAATATATACTTATGAAAGTGCCTACTGCCTGAGATAAGGTCATTTCAAAAAAAAATCTATTCCATTAAAACATGAATTTACTAACCGGGGTATTCTTAATGGTGTTTGTTGGAAGTCAGAGAGCATCAATTAAAGAGATGGTGCAGATACGGACTGGAGATAGGATGCTCAGGTCTGAGGACCTCCGTTGCCAGTTCTACCAAAGGACAACAGCAAAAGAGCCAAACTGGCTTTGGAACAAGGTGAGCGTTCTCCCCGTGTCAGACATTCCCTTTTGAATGCCTACTTTGCAATAAGTAGGATACATCCCAGCCCCTCTAATGGTTAATGAAGACCTGGGGGGACCTAGGTTGACCCCAGTGCTAGAAGTTCCCCCAAACTCTTCGAAGCATTCGCAGTAACCCAGATGCATGGGTTCAGCCTGTGCCAGGGTAATTCAGTAGTGCCCCAAGGCCGGAATAGCATGCTCCTCTTTGCTCCCCACTGCTTCCACCCCACAGACAGTTGTCCTAGTTGCTTCTACACAATTAGTTGGCACAATGGGGTCCTCATACAAGAAGGAGGGGCTGTCCCCAAATCCCATCATTATTATTATCGCTGTCATTAGAGCTTCACTGGACCATAAAGAAGTGTCACTGCAAAGACTTGAAGATCTGCACAAGGACACATCCCAGACTGGAGAGAAAGGAGGAACAGAGGTACACACAGGATGACCTTCCGTCCCCGACTACCCTCCTGGCCACTCAGCTGAATATTGCTGCCACCTTTCAGGTGGAAGAGCTCCACAGTGGAAGGAATGTGCTCCTTCAGGTCTTGGCTCAGATGTCCCCTTCCCCATCAGGCCTCCCTGAGCCCTTTGTGTAAAATCGTTGCCCGCCCGGCTCCAGCCAGTGCTGCCTGTTCTCTTCCTTGGCTCTGTTGCCTTCATTAGCACCGACTGTCATCTGATATGTTCTTTATTGATTTTTGCAGTGCCCATCGTCCCAAATAAATGCCCACTCAGGATCGCAGAATGTCACCTTATTTGGAAACAGGGTCTTTTGTAGATATAATTAGTAAAGGACCTCAAGATGACTTTGGGCGCACAATGAGGGCCACCTTTCTAAGAAAGGAGAGAAAGATCTGGACCTTCACAGGGGATAAGGTCATGAGACCAAGGCAGAGATGGAGTCATCCTGCTATGGCCAAGCAACACCAGGAGCCATAGGAAGCTGGGAGAGGTGGGGACAGATCCTCCCCTGGACCCTCCTTGGCCCTGTGGATTTCAGACTTTTGGCCTCCAGAACTGTTAGAGATAACTTTGTGTTGTTTCAAGCCACCAACTCCGTGACAACTTGTTTTGGCAACCCCAGGGAGCCAAGACACCTCATAAGACCGACCACAGTGAATTTTGGTCTGTGTTGTTCACTGTGGGTGCTCAGAATCTTAGTGTGCAGGACACGGTCTGACCTATCCTAGGTGCTCAATAAAATCTGTTAAGTGAATGTACAGATGCTTAAAGCTCCAAGAAAGAGAGGCCTCTGCAACCAAGGAGGCCCTGAATTTCACTTTTTTAGGTCCGTCACTAATCATGAAAGGTCCATTTGGGCCTTTTGCTCCAGGCTCTCTCCTCTCTCCAACTGCAGTGAAGGATAATGTCTTTCTTGCTGCTTCTTCCCTTTCTTACACTGGGAATTGGAGCTGGGCCCAGACTTGAATCCTAGTTCCACCACTTGTTTAACCTCTGGTAGGTGAATAATGACCCCCAAAGACGTCCCCATCCTAATCCCTGGGCCCTGGGGCCATGCTACCTTATGTGGGAAAGGCATTTGGCAACTGACAGTGGGAATTTTGGGTTATCTCTGTGGCCCAAAATCACAAGGATCCTTATAAGAGGAGGAAGGAGAGTGAGTCAGAGAAGATGTGAGGGTGGATGGTCCAGGCCAGGAGGGATCTGCAGATGCTTGGAAGACGCAGGAAGCGCCTCAGAGCCAAGGAGTGCAGCTGGCTCCCAGAAACTGGAAAAGGCAAGGACACGGGTTCTCTCCACAGCCTCCAGAAGAGACACAGTCCTTGGCTTTAGTCCAGTGAAGTCCCTTTCAGACTTGCGACCTCTAGAAGTTCAAGGCAAGAGATCCACACCATTGAAGTCACCGAGTATACAGGGATCCATTACAGCAGCAGAAGGGAATCAAGCTCAGCCTGAGCCTGTCTACCACCTGCAAAGCCCAAAGGCAACGGTGCTGGCTTCAGGGGCACTAGGGGTACCAGATGCATGAGCAGGGTGGAGTCCCACAGACAGCCTGTGCTCGAGGCAGGCCCTCGGTGTTGGGGGCACTGCAACTGCCCTCTGAAGCATGATGGGCTACCTGCCAGCCTTTTTTTATGGAGGACCCCCCATCAGTCCTCTCTGTGGCCCACAGCCCACCTTTCACAATGGCAGAACAGACTCACTAGGGCTTCAGAAGAACAAAACCGGCCAGGCTCAGTGGCACACGCCTGGGATCCCAGTGGTTCCAGAGCCTGAGGCAGGAGGATCACGAGTTCAAAGCCAGCCTCAGCAAAAGCAAGGCACTAAGCAACTCAGTGAGACTCTGTCTCTAAATAAAATACAAAATAGGGCTGGGGATGTGGCTCAGAGTGCCCCTGAGTTGAATTCCATTCCTAGTACCAAAACAAAAACACAACAAACAAACAAAAAAACCCACAAGCACTGTGCACCATGGAGAGTCATGGTCAAGTTTTAGGGCAACGGCAGCCCTGTGGGGAGGGTCCACTCACAGCTAGTGATTGGCTCCGAGGGGCTCCAGGAAGGAGAATCTCTTAGAGACCTCAAGACAGGAGGGCAAGGCCAGGGGCTGGAATGCGTCCACAGCAACCATCAACGTGGGGAAACACTCAGATCCCTATTTCCTCTCCCCTGTGTAAATCCCTCTGCCACCCTGGACCCTTCAGCAAGTCTGACGGGCAGATGATCGCCCAGTCTGTGGTGAGGCCAGTTGAGGAATGATCCCTTTCACAGTTTCACACGTGCCACAGCCCAGCAGTAGCTGATGACCTCAAAAAAGTTATCAGGGGCTGTCTGGGTCCTCCAACTATCACCATGGAAGAAACAGGTAGTAGAATAGTATGTGGGGGCGGGTAATATCCATTGATACCAGTAATCAAGGGGGGCATCCAGATACCTCATAATTAGCCTGCCCGGAGGCTTTGTCTCCACCCTGTGCAGGGGTGAGGCATTGAGAGATGGGATAATAAAGGCAAGAGTGGCCACAGGGCCCATTTTATGAAGAGGATCCATCCTTGAACCCACTGTGTGACTAAAACCAAAGTAAGCTGAACCCTATGGTGGCGTTGGGAGATGGGGAGATGCATGAAATTTGGAGAATTGGCCTCCAGTAGAAGACTCAGGAAGAGATGTGAGATAAGCCCAATCTTTACAAAGTTCAGTGGAGGGAAGCAATCCCTCGAGGGTGGGGCTCCAGTTCATCTTCTACATTGCCACCCAAGATAATATTTTGAAGACACAATTTTTTTTAAAGATACAGCCCTTTGCCTAACACCCACTAACAAGTTCCAGCACAGACTAATACAGTCTAAACTCGGGGCCCCTCGCATCCTGGTCCCACCCAGCAGCCTCATCTCCTTCCTTCCTTCCTTCCTTCCTTCTAGAACCTGTGTCCTGGGGACAAACTCCAACCCGCCACTCCCTAAACAGACCTCTTGCTGGGCTGGTTCTGCTGTCTGAAGCATGCCCTCTTCTCTTGGTGAAAGTCTATTCAGGCTTCAAGGCCCAATGTTTAAGGCCACCTCCTCTCTGAAGCCTTTCCCCACCTTGGGGACAACTAATGGCCCTCCTGTGGCTTCCCTCATAGAGAATGTCACTTTTAGTGCTGACTGAGAAGCAGGCACTGTGGCTGGGACTTCATGCACACTATCTGATTTCGCCCTCTCAGCAGCCCTCTGGGGTAGATGCTATCAGGATCCCTTCTTTCTAGATGAGAAGATTCAGCACAGAGAAGACAGGAGGCTTGCAGGCGGCCCCGAGGCCGAGGCCGGAGTCCACTCTGAGGACAGGCTCTCTTCAAGCTCTACTTGCTCTGCTGTACGGCTCCTGCTGCCAGTGTGGAAATCTGTGCCCCGTGTGTTGTGCATCCCAAATGGGCTACTCTTCCTACCTCCTACTTGGTAAGCGACATCTCTGTCCCTGTGGTCACACAAGCCAGACGCCTGCACTCCTTCCCCTGTGAGCTCCACACCCAGGTCTCTGCAATTGGTAAGAGAGCTGTGACTCAGCTCTGACACCTCTCAGAAGCCCCTCCCCACCAACCTTGGGTGCCCATCCTTTAGACTGTAACCTAGGACCTCCTCCAGTGCTTGGGACCCAGGCAGAATCCGGTGTGTGGTTGGGTACCACTTTATTTTCTTTGTGAGGTCTTGGATCAAGGAAGAGAGAATACATCTTCCAGAAAAACTGTGGCCACCTTGGTATTTTATTTTTCATTTTATGGCCCTGTTTTCAGAGTGTCAGACTCAAGGGGGAATTCAGTTAATCTCCGAGTCCCGTCAGCGCTGTCTTCCAAATAGCTCCTGAATCCACCCACTTCTTCCCACCACCACACTATCACCCTGAGTCGACCCCCGGACTCCTCCTGGACTACACCCAGATGCTAACTGATCTGCGGTGCCTGGTGACATCCAAGACCATTTTGTACCCCAGGTTCTGAGACACGGCCCATCTGTTCACTCTTGTAAAGTGATCCCTGCAGAGGCTCCCCGTGGTCCTTCCAACAAAATGCACAAGACCCTTCCTCACCTGCCCCGACTTACCAGCCCCCTCATCTCCCAACACTCCACTGCTGTTCTGTGTGCTCGTCCACGCTGAGCTCTGGGGCAGGCTCTCTTGGTGCTCCTGGCCTTCATCCAGACTCTCCCAGCTAGCTGCCCTGCCCCCTCATGACCTAGCTTCGGTGTCCCTTCCTTGGGGGACCCCACCCTGACCTTTCAAACTTAGATGTTCTTTATGCACCCCCATGAAATCCTAGGCTTCCTATGATACCAGCCCTTATTATACTGTTTCATTCATCTCTTTTACTTGCTGATGGATTGGATTATGGTTCTCAATTCTTCAATCCCTCCTGTATCAAGATTACACATCCATCCTGCCCTTTGCCGGTCATTTTGCAACATATCCTGCTAGGGTTGGTCCAGTGTATTTCCCTACTCCACTGATATTGGACTTGGCTACGGAGGTTGCTTTAGCAGTGGAATATCAGTAAACATGCCATGAGCAGAAGCTGTGAGTGGGTTAGATACTTTATCTTGGTGTCTTGTGCTTCTGCTGTCTGATTCTGTGGTCAGAATTAGAGACATACAAGGCAGACCCGAATGCTATCTTCATCTTGACAGAGACCCCATGTTCCTCCCCACAGCTGACAGGTGGACCCATGAGCAAGAAAAAGAAATGTAAATAAATTCATTCTTATAAGCCACTAAGAATTTGGGGAGTTGTTTGTTACATGGCATTACTGAAGCAGAAACCTGACTGATACACTTATCTATATCCTGCACTAGATTACAAGCGCTATATAGAGAAGAAAGAACTGTATTTCCAGCTTTGAGCACAGGATTTAGCACACTGTAGTTGCTTAATAAATGTTCGTGATTGGATATATGATTAAGTGAACAATCAGGCCATTGACAGGTCTGTCTCTCCAGCTAGAATTTAATTCCTTAAAGCCAAGAGTGGCATCCAATTTCTCTCAACAGTACCTAGCTATCTCACTTCCCACATTGGGCTCTTGGTAAGTATTCAACAAATATTTGTTGAAATTAAATAAATTGAATTTTGTGGGCTGGCTTGGGAATCAATTCTTAATTTATGACATTGTTTCTATGGGAAAATGCACTCTGCGTGCCAAACAAACTTGCAAATGAACTTTTGGAACCTCACCCAATCATTGGTTCAGGATTGCCAGTTTTGTGGAAATCCATAACTGAACACATGTGCTATGCTTTGCAATATGGGAGAAACTGAGAAACTGCTTCCAAACCCAAGATATTCAGCCTGCAAAAATTCACTTTCCACCCACACGCACAAATTCAGCACAGGTTGGATTTGAGGTTCCAACAATAAAATACTAGACTTTTTAGAGCTCATTGTTTACCTAATTGCTTTTTATCTTGCTTATACTGGGTGCCTATTCTTAACGCTGGATCAAAAGGAAGTTAAGATGGTTTTCTAGCCCCCCTCCATCCACTTTCTAGACATGTATACAAGAAAGTTCAACCTTCTCAACAGAGAAAATAAATTATTTTTCTAAATAAATCTGTGACATTTAAAATAAACACAGCTCTACAGTTATAAGAAAACATCCCCCTTTAGAATTCCTAAGTTTGAATGGTACTGGGAGCTCAACATGAGTCACAGATCTGAGGCTTAGTTTCATTTCATCTTGGGCCAGAACCAAGTGATCTGACGTGGCGGTGAAGGGCCACCATCACTCCGCGATTTCAGAATAGTTTCTAATACTTAAGGCACAGGGCTCAAGCTGCCATTGGCTCAATCAACCAATCACTCAATCTACTTCACTCATTTAACATGTTTTTTGAGCACATTTTGCTACATTACACATTATGCTACATTATATACACAATGTATTATGTATACATATACATTATATACATATACATAATGTAGCATAAAGGGAGAGGCAGAGAAATACCTTTCAACAAAGGGAGAGGTAGAGAAATAGGGCCAGTCGGGTGAGGTGGTGCGCATCTGTAATCCTAGCAATTCGGGAGGCTGATGCAGGAGGATCGCAAGTTCAAGGCCAGCCTGGACAACTTAGTGAGACCCTGTCCCAAAATAAGAAAATTAAAAGGGCTAGGGATGTCGCTCAGTGGTATAGCACCCTTGGTTTAAATCCCCAGAACCACAATCAACAAAAAGACAAATAAATAAATGAGAAAGAGAGAGAAAAAGAAAGAAAAGAAGGTCACAGTGATGGGCCACGGAAAAAAAATAAAAACAATGTATGTAAAGGGAGGCTACTTAAGATTGGGTAGTCAGGGGAAGACAGATGTGTGTTCTAGGATCAGGTAGTCAAAAAAGAGCCAGCCATGGCAAAACCTGGGGGGGAGAACATTCTAGAATGAGGAAACAGGAAGTTCAAAGGTTCTGGGGCAGGAACATGCTTGGCATATTTGTAGTTCCAAAAGCAAGTCAATGTGGCCAGGGTAGAGTGACAGAAGGAGGGAGTGGCATGAGAGGTCAGAGAAGCAGTGAAAGACCAGATCACATGAAGCCTTGTCTGAAGTGAGGGAGCTGAACTGAGCCCGAAAATGCAAAGCCAGGGGTGGTTATTAAGTTGGGGAGTGGCATTTGGGTTTTAAAAGAGCTGCTCTTCTTGGAGAGAACTGGGACAGGGCAGGGGCAGCAGGAAGCAGGCTTTTCTAGAAGCTGCAACTCCAGAACAGCCCACGTGCTTCAACTTCTTCTCTGACGGCTCCTTTCACCTTTGGATCTTACTCAAAAGCAGCTCCCCCCTGAGGACCCAGCTTCCCCATCCCCTCGGGGGCTGGCTGCTTCCTCTCCCTTGTGGAGGGTGTCCCACTGGAGTCTCACGGCCTCCTCTCTCTTTCTAGCCCACCCCCAGCCTCAAAGCCCTGCCAGCAGACTCCACCCTGCACCACTCCTTGTGGTTCCCATTCACAGACCACCTCTGCCGGGCCACTTCCCTCATTCCTTGACTACTTAGCTCTTGGCTCTCTTCAACACAGTGCCCACCCTCCTTCCCAATGACTGCAATTTCCACACAGGGGACTGATCCATAGAACACTTAGTGGTGACCCTTTCAGATCCTTGACCCCTCTCTGCCAATGATCTCATCTTTAACCCTACTTCGGTGACACAGCCTTCTCCTAGATCTTGTCGTTACCAATGAATGCATCCCACCATGACCTCAACCTTGAGCCCCCCACTGTCTAGCCCCTACTTGATTTCTAGTTCTCCAACCATAGTCTCCAACGCCTTTCACTTCCTTTGGCCCCAGTGCATCCATCTCCCCTCCTCAGCATCAGGGTCAGTATCCATCTCTACATCAGCATCCATGCATTACATATTCCCTCATATGTTGGCCCCATGCCTCTGGCTGCACTTCAAAGGCAAGACCACCAATGAATGTCAAGGGGGCTCTAATGCTGCCAAGCAACCATGCTATATTTCCCTACTCTGTTCTCTGCCCCATTTTCTGTTTCACTCCCTTTTCCTCTTTCCTCAAACCTCCAGAGCCTCCTCCCCCACTTTGCCGTCACTGGTCTAAAGTCACTGGAGATGACGTAAGCAATGTGAAGACAATGCGCTGGCTTCTGCGCATTCCTGTACCTAGGCTCAGCTCCTCACCTTCCCTCCCATCACCAAGAGTGAACTGTCCATGGTGCTGTCTGAGGCTGACCTCCCTGCAGCACCCGAGGTCATATTTTCTGTCATCTGCTGAAAAGACAACATTCTATCACTCTCCCTCCTCCCTCCTGAAACATTCTACCGGATTTCCCCCAATAGCGCAAAAATGTACTCTTAGTTCATTTATCTTTAAAACTCTCCGAATTCCACAATCTCCTCTAGTTTCTCTTCCATTTTTTTTTTTCCTGGTACCTGTCCCACTAAAGTTCCTCTAATGAGTTGTCCCTACTCTCGGCCTTCTTTTCTTCCCATTTTCTTTCATAGCTTTAGCATCTCCCCAAACACAGACTTCTGTCACAGTCACCAACCATCACCTGGTACGTACAATGGGCCAATTCTCCCGGGGACCTCTTGGCAGGGTCTGGCACAGTAGATGGCTCCCTCCTCCTTCTCCTGGGCTTGCAGAGACCACTCCCTTCCATTTTTCCCTCTTTTCTTTCTGTCTGCTCCCTCCTCATTTCCTTTTCTGTTTCCCTTCTTCTCCCCAAACCCTAAACATTGCTGAACCTCTACTCTCATTTCTAGAACTTCTCTCCCCAATCTACACTGCTCTTCAGGCTTCTGTAACTACCATTTTTCATACCACCAACTACCAAATTCCTGTCATCAGCCCCAGACCTGAGTTTGTCCAACAAATAGTCACCATCTACATGTGGTTTTTTAATCCCCACCACCATCACCAGCATCACCAAATTATCTGCTGCATGGAGCTCTACAGATAGAGAAAGGCCCCTTAAATGGAATGGATCTAAAAGATTATGGCAAGACTGCTTCAGTCTTGTGCGGAATGATAAAATGCTGGCCATGATCCGTTAATTTCTTAAACTCTAGTCTTGGGCAAACGATGAGAAGAAAAGGTTCCTACCCAATTACAATTATTCATGAGAATTTTCCTGGGCTGCTTCTTTTGTCTGCCAGTGACTCTTGACAGAAACAGCCCGGTAAAGGAGCTATAGCAAAAGGGGAGGGCGGTCACTTGTCTGGTGGCTGCTTGGATTGTGACTTCCTCCATGAACTCTTAATTAATTCCATCCCCATATTTTTAGTTTCTTCCCTGAACCGCTAGCTTACATGATCTTCCCCTCTCTCCCTTCATTTCTCTTGGCTTCCTCCTCCATCATCTCCCCAATTTGCTTCCTGGGCCTCTTTTCTCTCCCCAGCTGCCCCCTTGTTCAGCCCTCAGCATCTCTCCACCTGCTTGACTCTTTCTTATCCCTTTTCACCTTTCAAAACGGAAAGCACCAAACTGACAGACACTGTTATACATTTTATTCCCCCCCTCCCTTTCCTGCATGAGCTGCAGCTAAGGCTCTCTCCCTCTTGCTTCTATAGCAAGCGCAGAGTACTGGGTTGCCATGGCAACAGCGGATCCAACCAGGCTGGTCCCAGGGACGCTAAGAACTGCCGTGGCGAGGAAGCCGCTCCAAGTCGCCCCTGAGCCTAGATGGGTCGTGTACATCGTAATTCAAGACCAGGCTGGGCAGATTCTGCCTGGAGACCAAGATTGTACATCAGGCGCACGGCTGTATGGTGCACGAGGAGACAACGCCATCAATAATAAAGCTTCCACTGAGTGCACAGAATACATGACATGATGAGGATTCATTTGAAAATTTTCAAACATCCCTATTCTTTTATCTTCTCCAAGGGAGAACCTTTTTTTTTTTCTCTCTCTCTCTCTCTCCCCCTCTCGAGTCTCGGGGAACTCTCTAGAAAGTAAGAGCTGATCTGCCTGCTCTGGCTTCTCCCTCATGATGCTGCACACCCTCCCCCTCTTCCCTCCCCCACTCTCAATTCAGTGGCCGGGAGTGGCCCAGGGCAAATGGCTTGGTAGCACTGACATGACTGAAAGCATCTTCTGGGATCAATGAGGGTTGCACCAAGAAATTTCAGTTCTGGAAGAGATCTGTCCCCCCAGGTTACCGGAAAGGATGGTTAAAGTAGGGCAACAAGTGTCCTGCTGAATAACACTCTTGAAAAGGCACTTTAGGGAGAAAGAATTCAGGAAATACCTTTGTAGCGAATGGCACCAACCGCAGTGGGGGTCTGCTGCTGTTAAGCACTCTGAACAGGATTTATGTTTACTGCAGTTTGCAACACGAATTCTCCTCACCTAAAAATAAAGATGACACAAGTGGTTCAGATGGAATTATAAGCAACACCCCCCCCAAAAAAAGAAACCCCAACTCTATAACACCTTATCTGATGAAAGCTACAAGAGTGTATTTATCAACTTGAACTCTGAATGTCTCCACAATGGTATCAGGCGACAGGTCTCAAGTTCTAGGATAGGATGCAGTTGTGTAAAAATCACCTGGGGAGCTTTTGAAAGTATGTACGGTGAGCCCTCTGCATCTGCAGATTCCTCATCCATGATTCTCAGATTGGAAATATATGGAAAAAAAATGTGTCTGAATGGGGCGTGGTGGCACATGCCCGTAATCCAAGCAGCCCTAAGCAACTTAGAAACTGTCTCAAAACAAACAAACAAAAAATGTTTAAAAAGGGCTGGGGATGTGGCTCAGTGGTTAAGCACCCCCAGATTCAATCTCCAGTTCCACCTTTTCCCCCAAAATGTGTCTGTATGTGTTCAGTACAATTTTTCTCATAATTATTCACTAAATAATACAGTATAATATCTACTTGCATAAGATTGACATTATATTAGGCATTGTAAGCAATCTAAAGATGATAAAGTATATGGAAGAATGTGTGCAGGTTATATGCAAGTTCTATACAACGGACTTGAGTAGTCGTGAATTTTGGTATCCCAGACGGTTCCTGGAACAAATCCCTGGAAGACACGGAGGGATGACTAATTCCCAGACTTCCCTGCCACTGAGATTCTCACCATGTCTGAGGATGGAGCCTAGGAATTTGTGTTGAGCTCTTCCAAGTGAACCTGGCCTGCGTCTGGGTTCCTGATGGGCTAATGATGATTTCCACAGGAATAACGGAATCAGATCACCTGGTTTCCATTCAGGAACAGTCAGTGTGTGATCGATGGCATTTTGGAAATAAGCATTTGGGAACAGCACCTGGTTCTGCCCCAGAGGATCAGCATGATGTTGGTACTGGATATGGAAACGTGGAGGTCAAGATCAGGCCTCCCTCCTCCCTGACTCGGATAGCTCCATCACCTCAGCTCCCACCCTCTCCCCTGGGGGTGAAAATAAAAGAAAGAGGGAAGTGTTCAAAGTACTTCCCTGCTCTTAAAGCTGTGTCTCCTGTTGTCAGGACACAGGTGCCCTCAGAGTGGCCTATACTGGGCAGACCTAGGCAGCTGAGATACCTTGTCAGAGGCTCTGAGCAGCTGAACGTCCCATGGCATATTTTTGAAGTCAAATACTACAGTAAGTAGTAAGGAAACTTGTGGAACTCATTATGCTGGGAGCCTGTCCATGCTGAACTCATAAGTAACTACCCAAGATGAGAGAAATGAAGAGTTCTAGAAGGGGTTCACAAGGGAAACGGAATATCCTGAGGAGGCTCTCTCAGTAGCAGGGTGACTTCTTGGAGGACAGCTACACCCTTCCATTGCCTGATGCTCCACCCGGCTGACAGATGCAGCCCACCATGTCTGAGCCAGAATGAACCAGAATACGGATATTTCCTTATGGCTCACAAAACACCTTTTAATTCTGAGGGGCTCTAATAAGTGTCATGTCACTGCTCCAACCTTGCTTCCTCATCTGTAAAATGGTGATGGTACAACCTACTTTGTGAGGTTACCACAGACACTGTCTGGTGATACTAAATAAAATGCATCATAAATATTGGCTATGGATATTATGTAAAAAAAAAAGGGTTCTATCAACAAATTCGAAGACATAGACTAAAAAGTTAAATAGGTTTCCTTAGCACAGGCTTCTGAGATCCTTAACTATGCTGAGCACCATGGGGGTACAGGAGAGTGAGTGACAGCTGATCACAGGACCACTTCCACTCAGAACATTCAGTGGAATATAAACCTCCAGAATGTTCTTTGAGAATGACCACTCAGTGCATTTAAGTACACAAATAAAGCTCTATGTAAAAGGCAGTACACTGTAAATATTGTATTGTACCTGCTCTCTAACTTAGCAACACTCTATTAGTGACTACTCCACATCAATGCATGTATCTCCACTGGATTGTGTTTACTGGACATATATTATACCACTTTATGGATTACCATGGCTTATTGATTTAGCTGTATTCCTGAAAGTCTAGAAAAGGACATTGCTTGGGTTCTGTCTCTCTAGGGGTTACATTTGCTCAACCGGAGTCAATCATTAAGACCTCAAGCAGTAACCCTAAATGAAGAACATTGGAATCATCAGTTTGGATGCACCGATGAAAACTCACCAGGACTTAAGGCTTGAAGTGACCAGAATCTAGAACTCTTTACCTTCTAGAAAGTGAGGCCCTGTCAACTACTGGTGGCATCTAGAATCCTGAGTCCTGGGGTTCTGTTACTGTCCATGAGGGTGGCAGTGGGGATTTATGAGTCATCTGCAATATTTCAAAAAGCTAAATGGAAAAACACACAGGGACTAAGCCAGAACTCTGATGTCTTTGCTTCGGGGGTTGGAATTTTATCAGCTCTGTGTGGCAGCACAGCGAGTTCTCTGGCTGGCAGTTTTGAGATGCCCTGGATAAATAAAGCCCAGGAATGGAAATGGTTACTTAATATACACAGTTTGTTGAATAGACAAAAAAATCTTTCAGATATGGGATCCCCAGGAAGAAGCATAGAAAGAGGTGTTTGAATGGTGGGTGGCACAAGCTGCCACAGAAGACGGTAGTGAAGAGCTGGTTTGCATTGTGGTTAGTTGCATTTATGAATACACCCAATGGGACTGGCTCTGGAGTTTGAAATGTGGCTGTCTCCATGTGGCCATTTTGACAACACGACTTTCCACGTGCAAAGAACAACAGGTCATTTTGAAGAATACCAGAAACTATTGAAGTGCTGGAGCACCAACTGTGACTTCAAAAGGTAGGTGTAGACCTCTGTCTCCCTAAAATGATCGAAAGAAAACAAAATGGAAAATGGGGGTGTGTTGAGTTCATCAGCTATAACCATTAGGCAATTATTTAAGTCTCCTTGATCTTCTCTGTACTTTTCAAAAGGCCATAGGTTGAAAACACCATGTCAGAACCACAGACTTGGAATTTGACCTCTTTTATCATGGGCTTTAGGAACAAGGCAGAGTTTGAATTCTAGCCCCATAAAAGACTAACATATAAACATATCCTTGAGCTAATTATTTAACCCCTCCAAATGTTAGATTCTCCATATACAGAATAAGGGAAATTAAAAATCTCGTTCAATTACAAACACACTTCATTAGCACACTTTATTCTATTTTGGGTGTGTACACAACTCTAAGCATCTAGAGAGAGACAGCACAACGAACAGTGTCTGGCACAGACTCAGTAGAGATGTAATAAAAATTAGTTTCCTCTCCCCTTCACTGGGTGAAAGGATTCTGTAAAGATGCAGAAAATGTTTAAAAGGTATTATTTTTATTTTAGTGAGCACAAGCAAGAAAAACTAAAACAGCCAGATAAATTAAGGGAAGGAGGGTGAGTGCCATATATTTCCTGGTTCATGAATGTGTATGAGACGGTGGCCTGATATTAACCCCATACTCCAAAGCCAGTCCCATTGGGTATATTCATAAATGCATCTAACCGTTCAGTGCCCACACAATAAATGTGTAAATTCAGTTACCTTGCTGATTATGCGCCCATTTGCAAGCATACCCTCCTCTGAAAAACTTGGCACTGGAAATATAACCAATAATAAAATTGTCTAAATAGGTAATATTTCTTGCTTACTTACTGACAGACGGTAAGGTTTTTAATTCCAAGCCTGTGAACCACGGCGGGTCCTCTCGAAGCCTGCAGCAGTGTTTAAACTCAATAGTTGAAAGTAAAAGCTATGCCACTAGATAATGACATCAATTAAATAATTTTTATTCAGAAGTCAGAAGCAATAACTCGTATTTTGGCCTACCTCTTTTCCAGCTGTTAGATAGATGTAGATGTTCTTCCTGGGATCCGGAACGAGTTTATAGAAAACAGGTGTCTCTTCTTTAATTTCATAGATAACCTCCGGACAATTTGAAGTCAAATTCTCACCAAGAATAACCTTTTTTTTAAAAAAAAAAAAAAAAGAAAAATACAATTTCTATTAGGCATTTGGAAGATCAGGGTGTAAAACCTATAGCTTAATTGTCAAACCACAGTCTTCTTACCCACTATGCATGCTGGGTAAGGTACCACCTTCCTGCATCATCCCCAGTGGTCTTGGTCTTCAGTAAAGCTGGCAGTAACAAGAACAGCATATCTACAACCTCACCCCAAACTAACAAACAAAAAAAGTCACTCTTCAATGTCAGATCAGCATTCTCACATGTGGAAACTTGTCCACAATTTCTGAGCACATGGACCTATCATAAACCATGTGTGACAGTTTCATAAATATGGTGCCAAGAGTAAGCTTCAAACTAAAGGCAGCAGCTCCTTAATATACGTTTGCATGGGTAGCTGATTTTCCTACATGATGCTACCCAGTCATGCATTTTAAAGTAACACAGACAACTTAGCAGATATAGACGAGTAGATGTGTTTACATACAAAATATAAACAAGTGTGAGTCAGCATTCAGTGGCTACAAAGTTGGACACCTGAGCTTCACTCATCTTCAGTCCACAAATATCTAGTGAACACCCATCGTGTAAAAGGCACGTTCCAGGGTGTTTGGAAAATGGCAGCTAATGAAATGGGGCAGGGGGAGTGATCCTGCCTTCAGAAATTACCTTCACATGCGTGTGTGTGTGTGTGTGTGTGTGTGTGCGTGCACATGTGTGCACGTGTGTGTAAGGGAGTGGCAGCAGACAATTAACAATGAAAGTAAACTATAAGCATACAGAAGGTGGGAATGGACTAGGTTAAGTGAAGTGGAGAAAGGAGCTGGAGGATGTGTGCTCAGGGTAGGTCCTATGGAAAAGGTGACATTTTGTGATAAACTTGCGGGAGGTAAAGGAGAGGGTCATTCCGTTGTCTAGATCAAACATGTTTTTGAAAGAGGCCCTGCTAGTGCAAAGGCCCTAAATGGAAGGAGGGCGGGGTGGCTTGAGTGGAGTGAGGTGGAGAGGAGTGAGTGGTGAGTAGTGAGGTCATGGGGTGGATACTATGGAGTCTTGTAGGTCTATGTAAAGATTTTGCCTTTTGCTCTAGGTGGGAGGGAGGAAGCCATAGTAGGGCTTTAATGAGAGGCGCAACATGGTGAGAAGTCAGGGTCTGAAACATGCGTCAGAAGACCAATTGGAAGAGCATTATCATAATCCAGAGAAATATACTAATGGTAGTTTGGTTTTGGGTTTACATCCTGGTTTTACCCTGTAAGTATCTGTGCTACTTTGAACTAGTAACTTACTTAACATCCCTGGGCCTCAATCTCCTTGTTTCTAATGGGACTAATGATGCCTTCCTTATTATTAGGATTCTAGTCAGCTTTTTCGCCGCTGTGACTAAAAGAACCCAATCAGCAGAACAGTAGAGGAGGAAAAGTTTATTTGGGGGCTCATGGTGAGGCAGCAGGCTCCATTCCTTGGGGCTCAAGGTGAGGCAGAACATCATGGCGGAGTGTGGCAGAGGGAAGAAGTTCGTATGATGATCAGAAAGCAGAGAGAGACTCTCTCCAGATACAAAATATATACCCCATAGCCATGTTCCCAGTGAACTACTTCCTCCAGCCACACCCTACCTGCCTCAAGCTACCACTCAGTTAATCCTACCAGGGATTAATATAGTGGTTAGGTTAAGGATATAACACAATCATTTCTCCTCCAAAACTTGCACTGTCTCACACATGAGCTTTTTGGGGACACCTCTTTTATTATAAAAGAGATTTTATAAGAGTCAAATAAGAAGTATGAAAGATGCTTAGTACATCATCAATACTCAATAGATGATAATTTGTTACCAGATTGCAGGCTCCTCTTGGGTAGGGACCATATCTTAATCATCTATCCCTTCACTTGATACATACTGTGAAAAATGAAAGTATCATCGTTCTGCCAGACAGAACACATCTGGATATATTATATATATTCACACTTCTACCACTGTGGGTACATGGCTTGGAAAAAAAATGGCACCTGAGATTGTTTTCAGAGAAAGTTACTTTTAATGACAAAGCTACATCTATAGATCAATGCAATACCTATAGGTAAATATCCTGATGGCAACTAGGTATCTGCTGTATAGTTACAGGCTTCTTATCAGCTGGGCATGTGGAACATCTCCCTGTACTTGTTCCTGAGACTGGATTTGTCCTGTGATCAGTAATTTCATTCGATCATGTGCTTAGGTCAAGCCAGTGCGACTTATCCAATGGACCGATCACCAAATTCAGTAGCAGCTCTGCGAGAGTCAATGTACCAAATATATTAAATGTGACTTATTTAATATTTATTTTTTAGTTTTCGGCGGACACAACATCTTTGGTTTTTTTTTTTTTTTTTTTTTTGTATGTGGTGCTGAGGATCGAACCCGGGCCGCATGCATGCCAGGCGAGCGCGCTACCGCTTGAGCCACATCCCCAGCCCCATATTAAATATGACTTTAAAAAAATCTCTTCCTTAAACAGATACAGTTATGTCCCAAGGCAAGTAGGAAAGGTCTGTGCTTCATTTTTAAATGACTCTATAGTTGCATGATTTAATACACTAGCCACTAAGTACATATGGCTATCTAAATTAAATTAAAAATTCAACTGCTGAGTCACACTAGCCATATTCCAAGTGCTCACTAGCCACATCTGAATGGAACCATGGGGTGGAAAGGCACCCACCAAGGTGTAGGCTTGCCAGGACTTGCCATCTCTGATTCATAAATCTAATACTCTGCTTGCATTCCAACAGCTAATTTGGTTCTGGAAAGTAGTTATTTAGAAGAGGAAAACAGGAAGCCCTTTTTTTTTTTTTTAATAAAGAAAAGATTGGTAGAATTATTCCCAAGTAAGGCTTAAAAGAGGCTGCTGCCCTGGTACCTTCAGATTCATTCCATCAAAAGCATAATTCAACAGCATAATCTATGCTCCATTCTTGCCAATAAAGGGGAAATGGAGTCCAATCAAACCTCTAGGTCTCACTCTCACTTAGCACTAGGGATAGAGTGAGTTGAAGAATAAGCTAAATGACACCATGAGGAAGCAGAAAGCCAAACTCACAGTGCGAGCTTGGTAGGATACAGAACCTGTTTTTTAGCAATAAAACTAAGGGAGGAAGCTGCTTTGCTAAAAAACCTGGACCACCAAATATGGCTCAGACATCAATTTGAATAAAAGAATTTTAGGTACATTTTTGAGCCAATTGTGAAGATTTGTTTATATGAACTGGATGACAGATAATCCTAAGGAATTACCAATAATTTTGTCAATTATGAGAATGGCATTATGATTATAGTTATCTAAGAAAGTGACCATAATTTTTTAGAGATGTGTGATGAAATACAGTGAGATAAAATAAATGACAAGAGTCTGGCATTTGCTTTAAAAATAAGAAAGAAAATTTAAAAAATAATACAAAACAACACTACTTGTCCATTTTCAGTGGATTAGGAGCACTGAGGGTTTTTTGGGGGGAGGGGGGACATTTAATTTACTCTTGCAGCATGGTTAATATAGATGGGGGTGGTTGATTTTTTTACTTGATACCTTGGAGATGAGGCACCAGCATGCTCTCTAGAACCCTGAATTAGAGCAGGGAAACATTTCTTTCTCACTTTGGTTTTTAAGTTACCCACCGGTTTCCTGAACAAACTATTTGGCAAGACCTGCACTGAAGCCTGTCCTGCTAACTACAGAAGCAGTACACTGTCACACGTGGTATAAGTGGGACCCTTCTGGAAGGCAATCTGGCATTGTGTGTCACAATTATAAAGCCCGTTGCCTTGGACCCTGCAGTCCCTCATATATGCGAAATCTCATATGTTCATTGCAGAATCATGTGTTAGAAACAAGACTGAAACTATCTAAATGTCCAGCAGCTGGGAATTGGCTAAGTAAACTGTACTATAAACAGTGGACTACCATTCAGCTGTCAAAATAATTAGAAGGTTCTTTATGTAAAATATATTATGTTTAACATATTAGATATGCCCATATGTAAATATAGATAGATATATACACACATATATTGTATGTGTGTTTAACATGTTTCATAAAAGAGGGAGAGGGGAAAGAATCTCTTCTCCTTTTTGCTTGTAGACATCACCTCTCCCTGAAAAGGTACCCATGAAACTACCATCACTGGTCACCTTGGAAGTTAGGAGCAAGTGACTTTCACTGTATACTTTCTGTTGCTTTTGACTTTTGAACAATGTCAATGTCTTACCTTAAGAAATAAAAACATAAAATTTCAATTAAAAAAACGTTCGAGGGTGAGTGGGTCAAACTGCTTTTTTTTGCTAGATGATGCTAAGAATGATCTCCATCACTCTGGGGACAGGACAAGAGGACATTTTCATCTTCGTCCCAAGGGTCTAAAAGGCTCTAACAGGAAAGGTGGGGGCCGTGCTGCCAGGGACAGGTCAGGCTTCTGTTAGCATCATCTCCCCCGCAGCCGGGCCCAGCCCAGGACACCAATGGAACACTTGGACTTTCTAACTGTAAGATTCACGAGCCCATCCACAGAGAGAAGGAAGCCAAGACTGTTGAACGAGGGAGACATTCCTCCGTTAGCCTGGTTTAGCCACGGCCTTGGAAAAAGAATGCTCAGTCAAGTGGTATAGGCAGGAACCGTGAGTCACAGGAACCTAAAATGGGTTGAATTTTGCATAAGAGAAAGCGCATCCAATCCACACAGACTCCCCAGGCACGATGTTGGATTTTTATTTATTGCTTGCAGCACACGACCTTAATATAGATCTAATCTGAAGTCACTCTGAGCCTCCTCCATATATATTCTTACATCCTCCTTCGTCCTTCAAACATCACCTCCTCTGAGAAGCTTTCCCTGATCTCCTCTCTACTGTGCCCTGTTGTCACTCGCTTGCCATCATGCTGTACCTTCTGAGCATTGATCTCTATCTGAAATGACTTTATCACTAGATAATTAATTGACTTGTTTTCCATCTTTTTCTCCCCCCACCCAGGAGAGTGGGGGCCTTGTCTATTTTTACTCACCTTTGTACCCTCCGTACCCAGGACAGTGCCTGGCATGGAAAAGATGCCCAATAAATATTTATTCAATGAGAAGCTACTCTATTAGCATTCAAGATTTTATAAGGCTTTTCACATTCTTTCAGCCAAAGCCTGTGTAGAAAACAAATTTTCCCCAATGGAGAATTTCAGTTCATGTCAACATATTGTTTCTGTTGACATCTTCCTGAAGCCTCATGGTAGGCTATTAACTAGCCCTGGGATTTTTGTTGCATACAAAAATCTCCCAAGGATGCTGCTGAAATTAAGTGGAAACTTCCACACCAGGCAGTGGCAGGACAGCTCAGCACCACTCATGGGAAGGTGAGGAAGACGAGCAGGGAGAAAAATTAAACAAAAGACTGCTTCTTTCTTCCTTTAGGATTTCCATGAGATGAGAATGCCTTGGGTGTTTGGAAACCTAAAACATTTTAGGCCAAATTTCTTCTCCTGTGCCTCATTTGGTAAAGCTAATCAGTCGAAGGGCAAACAAACCCATTCTCTCATTTAATTATTTATTTATTTTACCATATAATAAATTTCTAAGAAATGCTGGGAAGGAGCAAGCACACCCACGCACGCTCACACATGTGCACGCACGGGAAAAAGCGAGCTGATTATCTAATAATGTTCAATGTGTCTTAGTTGTTTAGGAATAATAATGATAAAATATAAAGATTAAAGCAAAATCCTCTTTTGTCTCCAATCTACTTATTTCAACCTAAGTAGTAAAGTAAGAGAAGCACTCAGTCTGAACCCCAAGGTATAGGTTTGTGGGCTACCTGGGAGAAACTCTTGTTGCACTTTGGAGTGTCCCTGCTCCAAATGGAATGGGGGTGAAATTGAAATAAGCTTCCTAGGGCATTCAATGAGCCATCATCTCATTGAATGACAGCCATCATCATCATCAATGACAGCCAGCCATCATCTCCCCTCTTGGCCACCCCCACTTCCAATTCCAGGTCCTGGCCTGGTTCCCTAAGTTCTCTTTTTCCTTATGTTTACATTTTGTGGGAGTATAAACAGAGCTTTCCCTTATAAAATATTCTATTTTTGTATTTTCTATTATTTGAAAACTTTAATAACTAGAGTCAAGGTAGACTCTTCAGGTATTTCATAGTTTGGCTTTGGGAAGAACTTTCTTGGAACTGGTTAAATTTTTTTTTTCTATTGGTTCTTTTCAGTCATCGGTGACAATAGAGTCCACTTTGATATAATCATACAAGCAGGGACTATATCTTCTTCTAATTAGGACTCCAGTCTTGTGGATGTAGGAACTGGTTAAATTTTACTCCATGGTTTGGAAAAATAAAAATCCACTTGTGGAAGCTGAGCTTTGAGGACCACACAGGTAGCCAGTCCTGACTGTATGTACCCCTCTGCTAGATATGGTAATATGGCAGGACCTAGCTTCCTGCAGCCTAGACCCTATTTCAATAGCAAGGACATTGGGGACACAACAGTCTCTTTTCTCTGGGGCCAATCAAAAATCAACTTGAACACAGAAGTCCTAGCTGTCCTCAAAACAAGCCCACTGGGGAGAGCGGAGGTCTTAACCAGAGCCTCCCAGGAGCCACTTGAAGCCCTGAGGGTTAGTACTCAACTGCCAGAAGGCTGTCCCCAAATAAAACTAAAACCACAGAGCCATGGCCCGGCTTCTCAGGAAACCTCAAACACCTGCATCTTGGGATTAGTCCAGATACCCCAGAATTAGAAAACAAAATGTTTAAAAGCAGTTCTAGAAACTCCACCAAGCTCTACAGATTACGTTTTAACTGTTAAAGCAGTTGAGTTGGGGGAATACAAGCTGGAACTGTGGACAGACTGTGTCAGTTCAATTCACCTTGGGCAAACGACCAACCTCCCTAAGTCTCAGTTTTTCCATTTAGAAACTGGGGCTGGTCACAGTACTGACTCGTAAGGGGGAACCCAGTTAACCCATGTAGAGGCTGATTGCAATGCCTGGCACAGAGTAAAAGCTCAAAAACATTAGGTATTATTATTCCTCACTGGCCGCCTGCTTATCTTTTATGCTTCCAAGAAAGGTTAATGGGCATGAATAAAGTTACAAATTTTCCGATTTCATGCATATTCCCTTATTACTTATTTTACCACCTGGAAAAGCTCAATGTATTCCATTCTGCCCTTGAGATAAGGACAATACTCTCTGTGCAACAGAATCAGCCCAAAGGAATCCAAACCACACAACAGGCAGTGACCCCAACCTGGAGAAAGATAGCTATGTGTTTCTAGAATGGAGTACCCTGAATTCCCAAAGACTGTGTATTGTATATTCCCAAAGGCTGAGTCCAGACTGGCCGTACGTTTCAGCTGATTTCACCAGAGAAGCTGACAACTGAAAGAATGATTGCATGCAACCATCTTCAGACAGGAAGTAAAATGGGGAAGTGAGGAGGGAGCTGGTAGTGGGGGTAGCGATGGACCTCACTGGCCTGGTGACCCTGAGGTTCACCTGCTGATATAGGGGGCAGGGCCCTTAAGTTCTATATTCCTTCAATTTCTCTAAAACCTTTTAAAGGAATTTAGGAAGCAAGGCAGGAGAGCAGTGAAGGCATTAGCATACCATGAAGTCTTTAGCTTTTCCATGGATCCTCACTAACATCTTACCTTTGCAGGTGGTGCCATCTCCCTTGGAAAAAGCGCCATCTTTAAAGACACTTCAAAAGTGCTCCAGCATCTCAGCTGAAGTTCAAAATGATGTTTCCACATAATAGAACATGATACAGCTATTTAAAAATACTGTTTACAAAGGGTTTGCAGTAGCATTTTAATATAAGCTTCTTCCCTCATTAACTGAAGAAAAGAAGGATGCAAAATTGGATAGAGTCTGACCTCAACTATGTAAAAAAAGAATCCAAAATGCTGACAGCGGTTGCCTCTACATGACGCAATTAAGGATAATTTTTTCCTTTGCCTTCCTCTCATCCCCTGCTACTCTGCAACTCTCTACGTGAGCATACAGTACTTTCGTAGGAGGAAAAATTATTTAAATAACGTGAGGTTTAAAATGGCACCGAATTTTTATATTAAAACTCCATGAGGTTTGCAGAGATTGAAGATTTGGGTTTTTATTGGTGGTGGATGGAGCTGCTGCTTCCTGCCTCTCCTCCAGCCAGGCAGATACCACAGTGCCTGGCGTAAGTCAGACTGCCATTGACTCTTGATCACTCCGAAACTGATGAGTCAGGCTGTGGGTGATCCAAGCCCTCTTTCTTCTCCTCCTCCCACTGTCTGCGCTGGGCTGCGTTTTGTTTTCTACCGCTCATTAGTACCTCCACGCTCTGGCTTGGAAGCCAAGCTTGTGTCTATCAAGGCTCGTCTTTTCTAACAGTTCTGGTGACAAGTCTGGCAAGGGAGAAGCGCACAGCTTCTGAATGAAGGGATTTGGGGATTATCTGTGGCTTTCGAATCATCTGCACAATCCCAGGCCTTTGGGTCTCTGGGTAATTTCAGGGGTTGCATCCAAGAATCTGCACATAGGATACAAGAGGGAGTCTTGGGAATTACCGGGCTGTCCTAGGGATCCTGAAGGGCCAAGCCAGCTCAGATTCATCACTGGCAACCTCCTCCTGAGGGGCAGAAGAGGAGGGAACCGTTCTGAGAGAAACTCTCTTGGGGGGATGTGTTAATTCCCAAGAAGGAACCCCGCCAGTGAGGAGGTCCCTCCGTCACGGTCTGCCTTCTAGTCTGGCTGGGATTCCTCCCTGTGCCTCTAGGAACCCTGACCCACCCCAGGAGCATCGGGACCCATGTCCAAATGCTTCCTAATTGTCCCCAGACCCTTCAGGGAGATATGGCCAGGGCTTTGGGCAGAGATTGCAAAGTCTGTGTAGCATGGGGGATATCAGTGCAGTCTCTGTAGTCCATACAGCTTCAAATCTCCACTCTGCCTCAAGTGACCTGGGCCGATCACCCAATGTCTCTGGGCCTTGGTTCCTTCATCTGTAAAATGGGAATATCTGACCTACCCCCTAGGGTAGGTCTGGAGCAGACCGAATTGTCAGTAGATGTGGAGTGGCCTGACCTATTGGAAGTGCTGTGTAAATGTCAGTCCCCAAACAAACAAAAGCCAACCTGCCCTTGTTATTTGAACCCTTGAAACAAGGCTACAAATGTGGCCAGGCAGATCCCAAGGCCACTGAGACTTCCTTCGCCAGCTTAACGCTGCAGTTCAGTCCCACCCTCTGGTGGCACGACACGACTAAAGAGTGGCCAGCTGCACATGGCCAGAGGGGTGAACAGACAGGACAGGAGAAACCAGGCCGACCCACGGGGGAACTATTTATAGCCCCGTGTTCCTTCACCTCCACTTCACCATGTAACAGTTTGGCTGGCTCAGCTTGGGGGAAACTGTGTTCTTGTCAAAACACGCGTCAGAAATATCCCAAATCTGAAGACATAATTGGTGAGGAGGCCCAGGAAGGATGGATGGGAACTTCTTCTGCCAGGCTAATGGGCCTGATCTGCCTGACCAGGTGAGTGTGGCTCCAGACATCAGGGACAAGGGCAGGATGATTGATTGATATTCACCTTTCCCCAGGAAACAAAGCCAACCCAATGGCAAAGATGATCAATGTATATTTTAAAAGAATGTGTATACAAACAAACTCCTTCCCATATGTTACTGGGTCTCCTCCAAAGGAAACAGATTAAATCAAATGCCTACCAGGCACTCGACACTGTCTCGGGCTGTGGGAATCCATGGCCCTTTCTCAGGAAGCTTAAATGCAAGTTGGGAAGGCAAGATAAACATGAGAGGAAAGGTTGGGTATCAAAGCAAGACATACGTAATGAGCCAGAAGAAGGGGGGTGCCTCTCATGGGTCTTTCAGGAGAGGAGAGAAAACTCACTCCAAGCTTAGACATCATCAAAGAGAAGGAGATGGGGTTTGAACCCCACCAAAACAGAAATACAGAACTAGAGGAACAGAAAGAAAGCATTCCTGGCTGGGTGTACTGTGATCAAAAGTGTGGCAACAGGACTACATGAATCACATTTGGAGAACAGCAAATAAACAAGTTTGGCTAGAGCAGGGGATACATGTGCAGAAGACAGAGTTGGAGACAGCCAAAAAAAAAAAAAAAAAAAAAAAAGAATGGGTTTTTCTAGGTTGTCTAGTATAATCTTATTTTACAGATGAGGAAATGGAGGCCCAGCAGGGTTAAGTGATTCACATAAAGTCACACAGCTAGTTAACAGTGGGAGATGTGCTGGGAAAACAGATCTGTCAGTATTCAATTAAGAATCTGAGCTGAGAGTCAGCTGATTGACTGCAGAGAGGCCAAGGAAATATCATCACTCTGGAGTGACCAAGACAGCACAGTTTCCAACCATGAATGCTGTTGGAGGCCGTGGGAGGTGCTCAGTAAGGGCTTGCTGATGACATTGATGAGTGATCACTGGATCATTTCAGAGAAGTCCTCCAGTATCTCTGATTTGATCCTCTCCTCAAAATCTCGACTTGACCAGGGTGTATCAGTGGGGGGAAAAAAAATAGTCCTTCCACATGAAAGTCAAGGGGAGTCTCAAAGGATTTCATCTCCCTAACCTCTCTGCAGAGCCTGGTACAAAGGGCAGAAAACAAACCCCCTCTGTGGGTGGCGAGTGGGCTGGAAGGAAGGAACACCTGTTTTTTCTTCTTTCAAGCCCTGTAATCTCTCTTCTCTTTGAAGTTGTGAGAAATCAGGTGCTTTGTTCATTTCCAATGTAACCGAGACGGGACTGAAAGGTAAAATGTCTCAGGAAGGTGACTCAGGGATGGGGACCGGGCAGAACCCAGTCACCTCACCCAGCAGCACAGGAGTAAGGAAGAGAAACTGGCTGGTTCTTGTAGTTCAAGGTGGCTGGTGCTTCAGTACATGCTGGGGGGCAGGAAGGAAGGGGTCACGACAGGCACATTTCCAGAATTTCCCCCAGGCCATTTCTAGGGTTCTCCAGGGGGTTGATCAAACAACCGGTTGATATGGTCTCAAGTTCTAACTCAGGAGCATACGTAAGAAATACAAAATGCAAACAACAACCACCCCGCAAAATGGATTGCTATTAAAATCAGACATTCCAAGGAGACACAGAAAACCAACCTTCAGTAACTGGCCATCTCCAGTCCCCAAGAATAAAATAGTCCTGTTCATTACCACGGTGCCATAAACAGAGGTCAGGTCGGAATGGATCAAGGTGGATGATGCAATTGGCTGAACTCTTTCAGGTTTATCCCCTTCTTTCTGAACACATACACAAACGCACAAAGAGAGAGAGAGAAAAAAAATTTCTTTTAATAGTAATACTTCTCATTATACAAACAAAATGTCATTCGTGACCTCTTAGGAAGGACCCCACTCTGGACTCCAAATACATTTTCCCCAACAAGATCCCCAAGAGCAGCTGTCATCCCCTTTACAGGTGAAATCACCATGCTTGCCCAACCCACAGACAGCGATTTGTTTACTATGTATTAACATGTATTGATCGCCAGCAGCGAGCTAGCCATCCATTTAACACTCGCCCAGCTGATGTATGAAGCCGAGTTCTACTTTATTGCCAAGAGAGCCCACTGCCGAATCAGGAGGGAGACCATCCTACACTTGGCTGTGTGCAGTAGCCTGCCGCAATTCATTTTAGCTAGGCATTGGCTTCCGTGACGTTAAACAAAAACATTTCCCAAGATGCGACTCAGAGAATCCTATTGGGTGGGATGGCAGAGAGGAGGGATTTTGGATGGACAAGAAAAGTGCTCTGGGAAGCCCAAAGCCAAGGTAACCAATTCAGAGGGCAAAGAGGCCAAGAGGCCACCGTGGACCATCGGCGAGACACAACCACAGGGCTTAAGAGGAACCCCAGTAATAGGGCTGGACCCGGAGCTGATGCTTTTAAAGAGGAAACGAAAAAGCCTAACTCCTAACCCGAAAGCATTTAAATTGTCTGAGGCTTTGAGCGCATGTAATCACATGCTTGCTCCTGATCATTAAATAAAGCCCCTCTTTAAACCCAGAGCAGAGAGAGTGCCGACCAAAATGTCTTTTTCCTTTTTGTTTAAAAGGAATGAAGTGCCTCATGCTGCTTCCTGCCTTCAACGACAGGAAACTGAGTTTGTTACACAAATCTCTGGAAGACAGGGAGCTAGAAAGAGCCAGTGCCGGCTGTAGCTACTGAACACAGTGTGATAGCACACTTTATCTGCCAGAGCTGGGTTCCCAACTGCACGAAGGTTTTCAAAGGCACATTTCTGTTTCAGCCAATGAAGAGCCTGCAAACTTGAGCTCAGCAGACCAGCAACTCCTGAAATGGCCCTGTTTGGGGAGCAGGGAGGTAGGTGGGCAGGGGTAGACTAAGTCTTATTAACTTCATTATATTATTGCCGACAGTGTTTATGTCTTTCAATTTATGTCTTATTAAATATTCATTATTTTTAAACCCACCAAGTTTCATTACCATCTAAACTAAATGGATTCATGGACTAAATTGATTTCTGAAGCCTTTTAAGTGCTGTCGTTATTTCTTTGTTGAAGTTGCGCTGTGAGGAATAGATAAGCTAGCGGGGATCTCTCCAATGCCCTGATCACTTTTCAAGGAAAAGATGTCATAACCTTAGAGAAAGTGGCTTATTTGCATAAAATATTCTATAGCGAATTCAGTTTAAGGAGATTTTTGGAAAAGCCCATTAGAGATTTTTTTTTCTCCCCCTGTTAACAGATAGCACTTTTTCAAGCTGCAGGAAAGATGAGGAACTGTCCTGTTAAAATTGAAGTGAAGGGATAAAAAAAAAATCTCTGTGGGTCTAAGGATTGGAACAATAGGTCACTGTTTAGATAAGGACGCCTCGTGACTATGAGCAGAAGAAGAAAAATCAGATGACCTTTACATTAAAAAAAAAAAAAACCACATCACACATCTTGCTTTAAAAGAAAACCAGAATTGTTCAAATGTAAGATCCGCTGACCACTGCTATTATTTTTATTAAATATTTGAGTATCGCACAGAGGCTAACTCAGTGAATTGGGCTTCTAGAATGTCTGGGTTTCCAGAATGTTCCACTATCTTTGACTGGGGCACTCCATTCCCTGTCATCTCATAACACAGAGAGTAGAGCCTGTGGCTTCTGGATTGCTCACAAGGACCAAATGGGACACTGTACTCAAGTGTTTGTACTCTGGTATACATTAGATGCATCATAACATACCTACTCTAGTTAGCAAGAATAATGATGCCATGGGTGGCCTTTGCTAAGGTGACATGGGCATCCTGTTTGTGAGAGGCTGGCTTCAAATGACAGAGGCATCTCAAAAAATGATGGGGGACAAGGAAAAAAAATTGGCTCCAAATTGCTATCACCCCTGTTCTATTGTCCTTCCCTGACTTCTGACTGGTTCTCAGCAATTGTATTTTTTCAAATTAAGTCCTAGATCAATAGCATAGGTATGGAGTACAACCATTAAATCCATGTTCCCAAACTTGAGAGGCTAATGATATAGAAAACCTCCTGGGGATCGTTTGCATTTGAGTGTGGTTCACACTTCTAGGTGATGGGCAATGACCTAACCCTGTTGCGAATTGTTTTTCTCAACTGTCTGATAAGGCTAATGGGCCTTATTGGTAGGATAGTTATGAAAAAAAGAAGAAATAAATGATAGAAGTCATAATACTATCAATAAGACCAACTAACATGTATCAATACTTTCTTGGTGCCACTCCTTGTATTGTGTTTTATCATCTTACCCAGTACGGGCAGTATGTGTAGTGTGCCAGATGGCCTGGGTTTGAATCCTGGCTCTGTTCCTTTCTAGATAAGTAATTCATGCTCATTAGTTAACCTCTCTGTCACTCAGTTTCCTCCTTTATACAATAGGAGTGATGATGATAGCATCCATTTGTTTTGTGCACCGAAGGAGTAAAGTTCAGAAGGGTGTCTGGCACATGGCAACACACAATCCATGTTTGCTATCATTTCCTTATTTAGAAAACACAAACACCATGGCCGTTATTCCCACCTTCATTGCCGAAAGAACCCTAATTTTGTTCAGATAGTGATAACCCTAAGCATGTCAGAAATCAAGCCAAATGGCAACTGCATTTTCTATTGTCAGATACTTGCTTTCCTACCCCACAGAGCTAAGTGTGGCCAGTTCTGGTGTCCTAGTTTGGGCTGTGAGATGTAAGATGTCCACAGGAGGGACTTTCAAAAATAAGTTACTTTCTCCATAGGAGAAGGCTCTTGAGGAGAGCCTAAGAGCTATCTTATCTCACTTCCTCCCCTGGAATACAGTAGCTCTAGGCAATCATGTGCAGATTGGTGGCAGCCATTTTGCTTCCATGAAATTCAAGATGGCAGATGAAATTAACAGGCTAAGCCTGGTGAAGGGGAAAGACAAGGGACCCTAGGTTCTTGAGGACACCACTGTGCCACAGACTTCCAACCTTTAAACTTCTTGTAAGTTAACAACAGGTACCATGGTTTAAACCACTGATGACTGCGTTTTCTGTTACCTGGAACCAAAAGCAAGTCACTATCTAAGAAATGGAGAATCATGACTTGTTGGACCAGACACTAGGCCAGCCTGGAGGACCATCGCCACGGTCAGGATTTTGTAGCCAATTATAAGAGAGCCTGGGAGGAAATAGGAAAGAGGAGGCTTGGGCCTCATGAAAACCCAAGGGACTGCTCTGGCTGAATGGAAATGGATTCTTTTGTGCTGGAAACACACAGCAATGGACAGGTCCCCGTGAATGGAGGAAGGAGCCCTCTGAATGGCTTTCTTATGCTCATTTCAGCAAATGAAAACAAAAGAGAGACAGGCTCCAGAGAAGCCTTCTCTCAAAAATGAAGTTAATACCTAGGGAGCCACACAGAAAAAGGGGGGAAATAGTGCAGCTGGCCCCCTGTGTCCAGAAATTATTCTTACTCTTTTTTTTTTTCCAGCCTATTTTCTATCTTGCCCTTCTCTCCCCTTAGGGCATAATGGCTAATGTTGCTCTCAGCCTATTCTGTCTAGTTTATTATGTGTAATTTATTTCTGAATCCCAGCCTCTGCTTGTTCGTCTGTGTGTAACAAGGTTAATGCCGTGTAATGATGCTTTTGCCAGTTCTGCCTTTCATGACAAAATCCAATCTTGATTTAGCTCTAAACCTTGTCTCCCCTTTGGGCTTTCTTGGTTCCCTCAGAGTTGTCATTCTGCCTCGCCTTCCTGCCATGTCTAACCACAAAGGCACGCCTACACTTAGCCCGCTCTGAGGGAAAACTTTTCTCAGCCAGAGGAAAAGAACTATCTTGTCTCTAGTGATGTTTGGGCTGAAGGAGTGGGAGCTCTGGGTCACCCAGACTATACACCAAGGAGTGTGCTGGTGCATGTGTGTGCACACACACCTGTGTGTACTCACATGTGTGCATGCATGTACCTGTGTTCACACATGTGTGCCTTGTGTGCATGCCCACATGTGTGTGCACACGTATCTGTGCATGTGTGCATGCATGTGTATATATTGTGTGTGCATATGTGAAGGTATGCATACGTATGTACGTGTATACTTGTGTGCACACATGTGCATGTGTGTAAGTGTGCATGTGTGTATGTATGCATACATATGTACGTGTGTACTTGTTTGCATGTGTGTTCATGTGTGTAAGTGTGCGTGCATGTGTGTGCAGATGCGTGAGTGCCTGTGTTGTATGTGTGCATGTGTACATGTGTACGCATGTGCGTGTGCACATGTGTATATACACAGGGAGCAGTGATTGTGTCATGAGGACAGCTTGACCTTCCTGCAGCTCCTTTGCACTATTTTCCATTGACAATAACACTCTCCTGTTGTGCACTGCACAACTCTAGAGGGCACCAGTTGCATACTCAATGTTTACTCAAACATTGAGCAACGCTGCGGCCGTGCTCCATCGTGTGACAGATGGACAGGCTCGGGAGGTGCAGGTCAGGTGTTCACAGCCACACTGCTGCTCTTGTGGCAACGCCCAGAGAAAATGTGCAAAACGCAGGGCCTCTGTGTCAGGAGCCCAGCGAGAGGCCGGCATTTTACCTCCCCAGGTGTTAAAAGGACTGGTGTATGTTGGTTTTTCCTTATAAGGACAAGGGCAAATACCAACTGGGTTCTTATTAATTTCTTACACATTGATAAAATGCTTCTCTTGGGCAGTTAATTCTGCTGTGTTCCCATGGGACGCACATGTTTTTTAAGCGGTTTCTCCATTGTTTGCTATTCCTGACTCACAGAGGGGTCCACCTACAGTTAGGAAAACCCTGACAAAGCCCTGCACCCAAGTTCTGGCCCCTGCTCTGGCTCTTATAGGCCGCTCAATATGGGCCAGTGAAGTCCTCAAATGAACCTCAGTGACCACATCTGTAAAACAGATGTGGTAATATCACATGCCCTGCCTGTCCACATGATTTCGAGGCCCCAATGAAATCCTGTGTGTGAAAATAATTAGCAAATGACCTTCCTCAATCCAGGGAAACCGAATGAACAATTATTCACCCGAGTTAGCGACTTGATTAGCCATTAAGACTCCTGTAACTTTCTCTATTCTTCTGGAGTACACAACATTGATCGGGTTCTAAGTTCACGGCATCTCTCTGTTCCTCTGTGGGGTGAATTTACATGGGGGACTCAAATGATCAAAAGAAAACGTTCAAAGTTTGCAGGAGGAACGAGGCAAGGACAGCAGTTCAGGGACACCCTGGGCAGCCCTACCAGGCAGCAGAGTGCTGCGGAATGTGTTTCTCACCCTCCCACCTGCTCCTGCACCCCCTACTCCCCCCCAGGGCTCCAGTGACCTCCCGCCTGCCAGTCCCACGCACCCTTGAAGTAACCATCCAGGATTTGTATCCTTCCTCCTCCTTGCTTCATACCCCACATCTAAATCTCCCTCCCCTCCCTATGGTTAATTTCAATTAAAAGACAACTTGAGAGGCTGGGGATATGGCTCAGCGGTAGTGCCAGGCGCTAGGTTTGATCCTCAGCACCACATAAAAATAATAAATAAATAAGTAAAATAAAGGTATTGTGAAGCAGGACCCTGTCCACAAAATGCCAATAGGGCCCCCAGCATTTTGGCTACCCAAAGCCCCTCCCCGACCTTTCCAAATAGCCACGTCATGGTGCCCTGAACCACTGGGATCCATGACACGGCTTCTGTGTTGCAGGAAAATAGTTGTCCAGACTCATCTCCGCACCAGTGCTGCTCCTCTCTGGTCGTCCTCACCCACTTCTCTCTTCCATCACTCCCCCTGTCCAGTATGTGAAAAACCTGGGCCAAATTTCCCAGCAATCTCAGGGGCTCTACCCAGCCCACGCCTCCATCACCCCCCTGATGATCTCCAGCCAGAGCCTCCTGGCCTCTCCCTCACAGCCACCATCTATTCGCCATCCAGTAGCAGGGAGATCTTTTAAAACAGAAAATCACTCATGTGGCTCCCTTGCCGGGACTTCTTCCCTGTCTTCCCAGCACTCTTTGAATTAAACGTATATTCCTCCCAGGCCCTACCCAGCTGCTCCCCCACCACTTCTTCAAACTCATTCTTTGCCACTCTTCTCCTCCTTCATCTGTTTCGGGTCCCAGGGTGGCTTTCTTTCAGAAACATGTGTCTTCGACATATTACCGAGTTTCTGCTTCAGGGCCTTTAAACCTCCTCCTCCCATCCCGCCTCCCCTTCACTCCCTCACGGGCTGTTTTTCCCCCACATCCTTTCAGATCTCAAGTTAATCTTCCCCTACTCGTGGATGTCGAGCACAGCTCGCCCCATCCCTATGCCAGTTGCTTATTCTGAGCCATTGCACTCCACTTATGTCCTTCCAAATACTTATTATATTTACAGTTTTAAATTTTTAATTTAGTGTCCATTTTTTCCAATGGACTGTAAGGTCTACAAGAGTATCTTATCCTATACTCTGAATGTGGCATACACCAGCATCTGGCATGCAGTAGGTTGTCAATAAATGTTTATTGAATGAATAAAAACATACATGGATCAATGTTTGAATACTTTCAGTCAATATCTCATCAGGCAATAGGAGATGTTGCTAAGTAAGCCTAGTCATTATAGAGTTCTTTAATTGAGCCAAGATTTGTCCCTTGTAAACAAATGGGCCTTGGATATGCCTTGGGGAGCAATAGAGAGCTGCCCCACACCTGTTACCATGTATCCTGGCCTTCTCTATATTTTCTTTTTATTTTTAAGAAGATGTGATTTTTTTAAAAAAAATTATTCTTTAGTTGTCATTGGGCCTTTATTTCATTTATTTGTATGTGGTGCTGAGAATCGAACCCAGTGCCTCACACATGCTAGGCAAGCGCTCTACCACTGAGCCAAGCCCTAGACCTTCTCTATATTTTCTATAGTTCATCTATAGTTCATCAACAGCTGGTAAGAGTTTCGGCATCTGTCTCCTTCTGTGTCCATAGACAGTCTACAGACACAGTAGACTTAAAAATGTGGGTCTAAGGAGTAAACAAAGCACTTGACATGTGCTCTGACCAAAGCAAAGAATAATAGGACCGTTCTTTCCCATGATTAGAATAATAATTGTATGAACATGGCCTAGCATTGTTTTAACTCCTTAAAATAAAAATTGCTGATGATAGCATGGAAGAGTAAGAAAAAAAAGCAAGAGATTTAGAATACACAATACGTGGGTTCAAGCTCCCACTCCATCAGACAGTCATGCAGTTTTCTCTGTCTGTCTGTCTGTCCATCTGTCCATCCATCCATAATTCATGGAGCGCTTGCTGTTGGCCAAGTTCTTGATCTCTAAAATACCATGGGAATAAACCCTCTCTTGTCAGAATAAGCCAAGTGGGTTCTGAAACAAAACAAGACATTTTGCATTGCACATCATGGTTTCTGAACACTTGATAGTTGGGAGGAATGGTCCAAGCAAGGGTGCCATCATTTAAACAGTTTAGGGGCAGAATTCAGGGACTCCATGAAAGAGGATGAGAAGAAAACAATTGGGGGCCTGGGTTGTGGCTCAGTGGTATGGTGCTTGCCTAGCATGTACGAGGCATTGGGTTCGATTCTCAGCACCGGATATTTAAAAAAAAAAAGTTAAATAAAGATCCATGGACAACATAAAAAATATTTTCAAGGAAATCTTTATTTTAGCAAGCTCTAACTGAAATGTAGCATCTCCTTTAATTCTGGATTCAGGCCACAGAAGTATTAACTAAACCTGTGACTTTGTCACCAAAAGAAATCAGATATTTTCATATCACTTTCTAGTTGCTGTAGATATCTCAAAACATCTTTCAAGTTCATCGCTACTTTGAAATTAGGATAGTTACTGCGGCTAGATCTTGCTGGTGCATGTGTTAAGACACATTAACTCTATCTCAAATTTTCAAAAAGAATTATGTAATTGCATATGAATATAATTGGTTTATGTTGCGATCATTTTTTTTTAAAAAAAATTTATTTATTGAAAAACATTCTGAAAAAGGCTCTATGGGCCTCCTCGGAGGACAAAAACCTCCAGAGTTAGGAACAGAAGCACCCGAAGCCCAAGAGTCTGACGCCAGATGACACCCACTGCCACCAGCTGCTCTGGGTGACCCCCTCCTCTTGCCTCACCGATGGAGAAAGGAGCCTCAGGAGGACGCCAAGGAGCAGTGATCAGGAACAGCTGGTGTGTTAGATAACGTGCTTCTTCAACCCGGCTGGGGGAGTAGGGGGAGGACAGGAATCCCGCCTCACCGGTAGGGAAGCCACCAGGAAATCTCCTCCCTGTGACTGTCTGGCTTCTACTCTTCCTATAAGCACAGCTCCAGGGCTGGAGCCTCCTGTAAGCGCTCACCTCACAGTTCTGTAATCACTGCCTTTTGCAGTAGACGATGAGCACTGTCTTCCCAGTTCTGTGATCATTTGCTCCTCAGCATGTGTGTCAGGCTATGGATGCCTGGAAGATGAGCTGACCTAGCCACTCCCCTTGCTGTGGTCTGAATGGGACCCCAAAACCCATGTGTTGGAAATGTAACGCTAATGGCATCTGAACTTCGGGAGGTAATTAGGTTTGGACGAGTTTGTGAGGGTAGGGCCCCCACCACGGCCTTACTGCACGCTTGCTCCGTCTCCCCGTGTCATGCGCTCTGCCCTGCTGTGGGTACAGCAGGAAAGCCCTTGCCAGGTGCCAAGCAGATGCCGCACCATGCTCCTGGACTACCCGCCTCGAGAACCAACAGCCAAATTAGCATGCATTCTTTATAAATTACCTGGTTTCAGGTTTTTCTTTTTTCCCCCATAGCAACAGAAACCACACTAAGATAGCACTCAAGGTACATATAACTCAAATGGAGCTGTGTGCGCCCCAAACAGAGCCCGATACACTCCAGGCTTTAGGGAGCAGATCCCCACCCACCCCCGCCCCGTGCCCATGTCCATGGCCAACTTCTGACTTAGAAGTTCTTCCTGGACGTCCCAAAGGCACCAATCAACAATTACACTCCCCTTCTAATGTGTCACCAACACTTCTCAACACTGTCTTAAAAAGCGATTTCACTTCTTCCCTCCTCTCCACCCACTCGGCCACTCCTGGGTCAGGTGTTCAATATCCCCCCATTGGATTATGGCAAATAAACAGAACCCATCTGTGTCGCTCTGTACTAGGACTCTGTCACCACTCTTGACCAAAGTGACATTATTTCTTGCCTGGACTACGGCAAAGAGCCTTCTGCAGGCTCCCCTGCTTCCTCTGCAGCCCATCTCTCATCCATTCCCCATCGGGCAGCCATTACTTAGGAACTCAAATCCAATCATTTTGCTTCCCTTCAAAGGCTCTCCTATGCTTTGAGAATAAAATCTAATCTTCTTCCCACAGCCTAAGGGGCCTGCAGGACCCTGCTACCATTTCCTTCTCCTGGGCCGTCCCCTCGTTCTTTCTATTCACTTTCTCCCTGTCCACAACCACGTGGACCTTTTGCTCTTTGGACTGACCAAGTTGTCCCTGGAACCTGTCCTTGGTCACTCCAGCTCTCCAAGGGGAAGCCTGCCACTGTCCATTCTCATCTTCCTGGAGTCCACTTGACGTCCTTAGAGAGCACTGTCCCCAACACCCCACTCAAATAGCTCTTTCATCACCTGCTTAGTGACATGCCTCAAGTTTCCTTCTTTGTAAAACATTAGTAACAATGTTTCCCCACATGGAAAGTGATGATGAGAATTAAGTGAGTTAGAATTGGGAAAGTATATAAGTATATAGTACATAAATATATATCTAGTATATTATAAATTTCAGCTCTCTTTATATGAATATCTATTTATTTGCTACATGGCATATTGTTTGCCCTATTTCCTGCTGATGTAAATATTTCCACACTCTGCTGGCCACAGAATAGAAACTTGAGAGATTATTTGTTTCACCCAATGACTGTCCTTCAAATCAGCTGCTTTGCCTCTCGTCTCACCTCATCCACTTCTGAGTTTTCTTTCTAGAACACTCTCCGATTGTGTACACTAATGACCCTGCCGTTATCCTCCAGTGGCTACAGCTAGGGTTTTCACATCCTGCTCAGCAGAAGTTCCTTTGAGACGCTTCGAGGACAGGCATGAGCGGAAGTGGGCCAAGCTGTAGGGTCTGGGAACCTTTCAATGACCTGCTTCACTAAGAGCCCCCAGCATTGGTAACAGACTCACCCAGGACAACAGGTTATTGATGATTTGCTATTCTTTTGTACCAAGGGAGCTTTTGTTACCATCCTCTGAGGTGCTGGGTATTAAACCTAGGAGCACCTTAGCACTAAGCTACATCCCCAGCCTTTTTATTTTATTTTGAGATGAGGTCTCCTTCAGTTGCCCAAGGCTGGCTTTGAACTTGTGATTCTCCCACTTTAGCCTCCAGAGCAGCTGGGATGACGGGCATACACCAGGCATTTATTTTCAAGGCAAGGTTTGGAAAGTCAGAAGGTGACTGACCACCGGGATCAAATCTAACCACCTTGGCCCGTCTCATTAAGCCTGTCGCCATCTGGACCTGCATGCTCATTTGTGGATGCTCCTCAGCCAGGGGGAGCGGCCTGTGGCTCATAAGCTTATTCAACATCCCGTTTGTGTGCGCGCTGGGCCCGCTCTCCAGACTCCCTTCTCTGCCCTCTCCACTTAGCTTCAAGACGCAGCTCAAGCGTCACTTCTCTGGAGCCTCCCAGGTCCTGCCAGGGAGAGGGTGACACCCCTTCTGGAAGTTTCCAGGGCATCTTCCTGTTAAATGTTTCCTACTGTATCCGACCCTGTGTGAAGGTTTGTTTTCTTCTCGATCTTTCCACGATAGCAGGAGGCAGCCAATCACCACCTGTGGGCCAAATCTGGCCTGCTGCCTGATTTCTGAATGGCCCATGTCCTAAGAAGAGTGTTTAGATTTTTAAATGGTTGAGGGAAAAGAAAAAAGAATAATTTATAACGAGTGAAACTTATAAGGAATTCAGGTTTCGGTGTCCATAAAGTTTTATTGGAACACAGCCCTGCAGGTTCATTGATGGATCCTCTATGACTGTATGCACAGCACAACAAGGGACTTCAGAAATTGTGACAAAGGTCATATAAGGTTCATAAAGACTAAAATATTGATGATTAAACTCTTCATAGGAAAGCTTGCTGACTCCTGCATTGGCCAGAGCCCTGAGAAAGAAATAGGGTCAAATTCCCCCAATAACTTCTCTGAGAAAAATGCTCTATGTAACTATCACATAATCAGTGAAACCAATATGAACACCAACTATAGGATCTGTGAATGTAGGTCACAGTTTTATTTATTTTTGTGACCATATAAAAATTAGCACCTCATCAAAATAGAACAATATCACTAAGAAAAGCTATGAGCACATTTAATAAAAAGCCAACCAACCAACCGTCAGTTGTGGTGGCACACACCTGTAATCCCAATGGCTCAGTAGGCTGAGGCAGGAGGATAGCGAGTCCAAAGCCAGCCTCAGGAAAAGCGAAGTGCTAAGCAACTCAGTGAGACCCTGTCTCTAAATAAAATATAAAAAAGGGCTGGGGATGGGGCTCAGTGCCCCTGAGTTCAATCCCTGGTACCCCAAACAAAACAAAACAACCAACCAACCAACCTACTACTACTGTGCTCCTGTTCCAATGAACGGGCTATGATATATACAAAGTGTCCCCAAGGTGACTCTATGATTTCTCATCTCCCTCATCTATAAGCCAACACGTTTGAGAAAGAAGTGGTCACCAAGAAACTTTAAGGCAGGCAGAGATGATGCCGCAGTATTATGGTCAAAATGTTGGTCACGGTCTGGTTCTTCCATCACAGTGCCTGCTGGGGACCCTCGTGTGTTTGTCCCCAGTCTTCTGATTAGATTCGAGGTTGGTACCTGTCTCAAGAGCAGCAAATACCTACTCTGAACAAGGGTTCATCATCTGGTGTGAAAAGCTAAGTTGAACCCAATTCTCTCTTTTTCCTAATAATTTGCACTAAGTCATACAGAAAGCCGTTGCCAGTCGTAGCCAAAGCAAAAGGAGAAAGTCTGTCTGTTAAGATGCAGACTGGGGACAAAGGCAGGCTGAGCCACATGCAGGTGGAGGCAGACTCTTAAGGAAGCAGGGAGCCACTTGGAGCAGGACAGAGAGAAGTGCTCGTGCTAAGTCATGTTAAGGTGAAGCCTTGGAATGGGCATCAATCATTTCCTGATGCTGGGTTCCCCGGAGCTGCCTTGAGTTCAGAAGCGCCCTCCAGCTTCATATCAAAGAGCCCCATTCATTACTATTACTAATTGTGATAGTTAGTGCCCATGATAGCATTTACTATGGGCCAAGTGTGGCTAATTCTTCATGTATTAATTTATACATCCAGACAATAACCCAAGAAGCAAACAGGATCCTACTTACAGGTCAAACTGAGGCACAGAAAGGTTAAATAATTTTCCTAGGGCTACACAGTTGGTAAGCGCTGGTCCCAGCTGACCTGGCTCTAGAGACTGTGCATGGGACCATTACACAGGACTGCTCCTTTTCCTAGATTACCATGTGATTCCACGTTTCTGTCCATGAAATCCTTTATCTTCTTGTTTGAGCTTATTCAAGTAGATCTTCACAACCTACTGTACCTGGGTAGGCTAGCAACTGATATCAGGGTTGATGCTATGAAGAAAAGACCCCAGAGGAAATGTTTAGAGTGTGGAATGGGTTTGGGTGTACAGCAGAGAAGAAGATTCTAGAAATTCCTACCCATGCTGGAATAAAATGCAAGTAAACTGTTGTTATGCAAGAATTAAAGAGATGATTAAACTCTGACTTATAGGTTTTTGAGATTATGAGCCCACAAATAGTAAGGCTTTAGAAGCTTTCTAGTTGTTGCCATTGAGTAATTGGGAGAGAATAAGGAATACAGGGGTCATGAAATGAGTAGGGTTCCTTTTATGGCCCTAAGTAAAATGCAATGGGAAAAAAAAAAAAAAAACGGGACAAGTTCCCCATCCCAGGGGGATCCCATTCTCATTTGGAATACAAGGAAAATGGTTTTCTCTTACCACAGTGGTTCTCCAATCTGAGCACGAATTCAAATCTTGTTAAAACACTGAGAGAATCTTGTTCAAACTGTTTGTTTAAACAGTTGTTAAAGCTCCCTACCCCCAGAGTCTCTAGTTAAGTAAGTCTGATGTAGGGCACAAGAATTGACATCTCCAGCAAATTCCTAGATGATATCCATGATGCTGGTCCAGAGACCACACTTTAAGAACCTCTACCCTATAGCATAAAGCCCTTTCCTCTCATATTTGAGAGGCACAATTGTGCCCATTATTAAGCACTGAAAACCCAGTTACCCTGGGTTTCTGTGGTCAGAGCTGACTTCCAGATTAGCAACAACAGCAGCCTAGCTGTTCCGATGAGCAGGGATATAAGAGCCAGAATCCCAGAGGATGCCATATTCCCTAGGACGAGGGAAGAAAAGGACTCTGGAGCATCAGAAATTAAGAAAAAAGACAATGGTTGAGGGTTAAGGAAATGAAAGGTGGCCAGGCTCAGGAAGGTATTGCTGCTAACTATAGAAAACCTCTCTTTCTCTAAGATCCTTCATTTATACATTCAACAGATATTTCTTAAGCCTTGACTACATGCCAGACACTATGTATGGGGTGCAATAGAGAAGACCCTCTGAGGTCATTTATACTGAGTGCAAAGAACACCAACACTGACTAGAAGGTGACGGATGGGAAAGTACAAACCCTCCCAGAGCCAGAACTTCAGGTGGTCACAGCTGCAAACGGTGACCTTGGCAGTGGTCTATGTGTACATCCACAAACAGCTGGTCTTATCATAGCCGTTACAGGGGCCTCATCTGCTCCCTGCAGGGTAGACCAACACTCAAACTCAGAGTCTGTGAGGACAGACAGCCCATGGCAGTGGTTAAAAGCTCAGGTCCTAGAACTAGACCCCCCCCCCCGGATTCCAAATCCTCTGCTGTTTACCAGCTACAGAACCTAACCAAGCTCTCTGGGTCTCAATTTTCTCATCCATAATCATCCTAATAGCTACACTCCTTGCCTCATACAGTGACTGAAAATCAACAGAAAATAAGGCATGTAAATTGCTCTGCACAAAACCTGGCCATAATAACCATTCAGTGCGTTGTAGCTATGATTGCTTTTTCCCTCTTTCTAAGTGGGTGCTGTGGTCGCAGTTGTCCTTTTTGAATCTATCCTTGCGTATCAAATGTGTGTGTGTGTGTGAAGGTAAAAACTCCCCATCTAGTCTACAGACGGCAAATGGCTCAACAGAATCATAACAGAAGCAGAAGAGGAGTCAACATCGTGGGAAGTTTGTGGATTTTGAGGCCCACAGGTCACGAGGCTGGGTGGAACCGAGATACCACTTCTACACACGGCAGCTGGCTGTGTCTGGGCTGCATGTGAGTGCTCTGTGGTTGTAGGCATGACACTTAAATGACATCAGCCTTTACAATGATGTGTGTGGAAGAAGGGGGAACACTCCCACCAGCAAGGGTTGGAATGAACTAGAGGAGTCAGTCCTGAGGACCAAAGTACAAGAAAACAGATCACCCTCAGTGTCTACAGAGGGGTAGCCACCGTGTTTAAACCACAAGCATCCCCAGGGCCCACAGAGAGCAGCAGCAGTCAGAACAGCTTGGAACACTCTATCTTCACAAACTTGAATACAAACACTTCTCTGAGGGTCGCACTGGTGTAGTCATGAGGAGTATTTGTCTCTACAGGGTCTGTAGGAATCACCTGACTTGGCACATTTGGGGTCTGTGGTGAACCTGCTGTAGTTGTAAAAGTGCATTCAAAGTTGGTGGCAAGATAGAATAAGAAACGTCCATGTGTGCAAGCCGCTAACTTGTTGCACAAGCACCTTGGAAATTAATCCTTAGCAGTCAAGGTTAAAGGGGAGACGCAACCAACAGGAGGACAGGAAATAAGAAGAGAACCAAGTCAGGCTTGGTGGCGCACTCCTGTAATCCCAGCAACTGCAGCAACTCGGGAGGCTGAGGCAGGAGCACTGTAAATTGGAGGCCAGCCTCAGCAACGTAGTGAGGCCCTAGGCAACTCAGCCAGACTGTGTCTCAGAATAAAAAAATAAAAAGAGTGTGAGATATTTCTCAGCTGTAAAGTGCCCCATACTCCTCCACCCAAAAAAGAAGAGAACCAATCAAGAGATAGGAAAACAACCCATTCAGTTCTGTCCCTATCCATGTTTGAATGAAGATGGAAAATATAGGTGCAGCTAGGAGGAGAGGCAGAGGCAAGCAAACCCAGCTGCTGTGCCTTGCTGCCTGTGGATTACTGGTAAAATGACTGTGTTTGCTCTAAAGGAATCACTGTTGGAATCTATGGAGGCTCCCTCTAGAGTGTTTCAGGTCTGACTCCTGGTTTTTTTTTTTTTTTTTGTCACCTATAATTCAGTATGTCTCTCAAAAACACATTCAAGACCTGAAAATAAAATGCAGAACAAATGTAACCAAATGACATCATTCTTCTGAGTGACAACTGAGGGCACATGGATCCCATGACCCCATTAAACAGGGTTGTAACCTACTATTGTCCCTTCAGTGGCAAAATTGGAGGCACCCAGCACAGAGCATTGCTTCTGCTAGCAGGTATCAAACAAATATTTGTTGAATTAAGTATCTTATCTGCCTAGTTAATAGGTTAGAAGACTATCAGCCCTTTCATCAAAACTACCACCTTTATTTTCATTCAAACTCCTCTTAAAATTCAATTCCATTAAGGCTTTTTAAATGCATACTAGCAGCAAGGAATTACTTAAATGAAAAAAGAAAAAAAAAGAAAAAGAAAAACTCCAAGCTCCCACCTGTGCAGCCATGACATGCTATTGTTCCAACCCGAGTATATTATTTAACTTGGATGACAAGCTCAGGGGGTAGAGACCCCATCTTTCAGAATACACAGCTCTGAGCTCACTGGGAGTTCTCGATAAATAACAGCAGTGAGAAATGCAGTGAAGGGACCTGTTTTCATTATTTATTTTTCCCATTCCAGATTTTTGGCAACATATGTTTATCCCTTGCTTGATTTCCAAGGGGCAACTCTCTCTCAGGAGCTCCCCTGAAGATGGATAAGCAGCTCTGCGATTTTCCCTGCCCCTCCCCGTTCCCATCCCAGCACAAGTAGAAACACAGGATGGAGCCAAAATGTGGATTCTGAGTGCATTCGGAATGCTGCTGGGTTTGGAAGGAAACCGAGTCCTCCAGGACCCAATAGGTAGATGCAGTCAAGAGAAATGTTTTGGTTCCACATGTCGACACAGCTGTCAGATGGCAAAGCTTGGACTTCCACCATTATTACCTGCTGTGGGCCTCTGAGTCTTCTTGTCATTAACCCCAGAGACCAAGTATACCTAAAGCTGGACACAAAGTAATATTTGGGGGGGGGCGGGGTACTTTCAAGACTTTTGACAGAGAAATGAAGGCAAGCTTTTGCCAAACTTGAACCATTCGAGTATAAAGGTGTATAAAGAGAGCTATTAAATATTAAATGATAACATGTATAGCAAGACTAAGTCATTTAGGGAGCAATGTGTGCTATTTATATGTTTTAAAAAACTATCCCTATGATGAAGATGTTATGTGCCTGTCCCAGCTGACAGGCAGAGAGGAAGAAACAAGTGAGCGATCTAAGGAGTCTTCCTTCCTGGACACTGGGGCTAATATTTGATAAGATGTGCTTTTGCAGAGAACCAGGTGGGTGGGGGGGGTGTCCTTCTAGACACTTATTAACACACCTTAGGGCCACTGCTCCCCTGTGCCCTGTTGGTAACAACAATTGCACCCACACACACATTTTCCAAGTGGAGACTTCTCTCTGACTCATTTTATACCCATACAATGGCAACACCTGTAGCCGTTAATTTCTGCTCTTTGATTTCTGTCCAGTTATAAAGGAGGCTCTCAGCAGGCTCCCCTCTCAGGAGCCATATGTGGAGTCGATGTGCCAGCAGCCTTGGAAGGGAAACGGCCTCCGGAGAAGTGCACAATGGCTCCATAATCCCCATCCACTGGACCCTCTTGAACTGCCGCTTTATTATCCAGTCAAAGAACTGCCAATCTCAAGATTCAAGCCGTGGCCGCCCTGGGAGCCCTGGGGAAACCTGCCTCGTTTGCCTGCTTCAGGCACAGCCCAGGGGTGGTGCCAATGAGCCCCGCAATGTAGTCCAGCAATCGGGAGCCCAGGGACTGCCTGTAGCACCCCAACACTTTCCCTTGCTCTCCCCTCCAGGGTGAGGCTTTTTTACCCACAAAGCCGCCTCCTGTCTCCCCAGTGTCTCCCGGAGCTGGAGACCACAGCAACCCTCAACCCAGCCACAGCCCCGCCCCCTTGCACAGGGTCGTGCTGGGGGTGCTGTGAGCGGCTTTCTCAGGCTCGCATTTATTTACCCGGCTTGAGCAGGCTCCCAACTCTTCAGACCTCATCGTCTGGGTTGCGGAAGGGGGCTGAGTGGGGGCACAAAGGCTGGGGTGTGGCAGCGAGCCCTTTAGGTTCAATGGCTTCTCTGCTGAGGGCACTGTTTGGTAACTGTGTTGACCAAGAGAGTCAAACCCACATGCCTGCTGGGACTGCACAGCAGAGAGGAGTCTGGGGAAGCGAGGAGGGAAAGGGGGCTGCGTGGGGGAGACTCGGGCTCAAACAAGCGTCCACAATTGAGAGAGAAGGATAGCAGTGGGATGCAGTTAGTAGAGTTTGGAGCCCAACTCCAACCCTGCCCACCCCCTTTATACACTCTCCCTCTGGGGACCTCAGGCTGTGCCTTAGAGTAGCCTGAGGTCTCAGGGGGTGTGCTCCTATGACCTGATAAATGTCACCCGGATCTCTCCCTCCCCCGCTTTCCCGCGGTGCCTCGGCGGTGGCTCCCCGGCTGCAGCGCTCCTAGCCTGGCCCCGGGAGCAGGACTTACGCAGTTGGGAAGGATCAACTCGAAGTCCCAGCTGCAGCTCTTGGCGCGCGCCTGGATCTCACTCATCCTGAAGAGGCAGAGCGCTGTGGTGGCGGGGGAGCGCCTCTCCTGGCCCTCTCCTGTGGCCGCGCTGAACACGCCCGCCCAGACGTCCAGGGCCTCCACCAGACTAGAGGAGAGGAGCAGCCGGCGGCCGTCGGGGTGCCCGTGGCCACAGTCCAGGGCCGCCTGGCCCTGGAACAGCACCTCGGAGCTCTGCGCGATGCGCGCCATGCTGGGCCAGCCGGTGGCGGCGCCGCTCGTGTAGTTGTAGGGGTAGTAGGGGAAGTAGACGCTACCGTTCCAGAGAAAGGCATCCACGAAGTGCAGGCTGCCCGCCCCCTCGCGCAGCTTGAGGCGGCCCATTTCCTCGGTGGCCAGGCTGCGCCCCTCGGTGTTCTTGAGCGCAATGGCTGTGGCGCGATCGGATGCTGCGGGGTTGCAGCGGTTGGCTGTCTCCGGCTCCGGCAGCACATAGGTGGCGGCCACCGCCAGGTACCAGCGATTGCTGCTGTTCGCGCGGTACACCACGCCGGCCGTCGAGCCCTGCGGGTGACAAGACACCACCTCGGTGCCGTTGCGCAGAGAGCTGCGGCTCAGGTTGCCCAGGGGCCTCACCTCGCAGGCGCCCCTGTCGAAGGTCCAGCCGGTGAGCAGCAGCCCTCCGGGGTCGGACTCCCCCTCGCGGTAGGGCAGCAGCAGCTTACTGAAGCTGCTCCCGGGCCGGGGCCGCTCGGGGGGCGCCAACGAGACGGGCTCCGTGCAGTTGCCCGCTTGGTCCCGGTACAAGCGCGAGAGCCTGCGCTCCAGGCTGTAGTCCAGCTGGTCCAGGCAGCTGCCGCTCGCCACGAACACGCCGTCCTTCCGGCTCACCGCGATGGCTCCGATGGCTTGCTCCGACCGCCACACGGACTCCTCCGCGCCCCGGGCGGGCGCCGCCAGCACCAGCAGATAGGCGAGCAGGGGCAGCGGCGCTGCAGGGCGCAGGGGGCGCGGCGGCGCCTTCCTTCGGGAGACCTCCATGGGGCTGGGGGGGCCGCCCCCGGGCAGGGCGCGCGGCGGCGACCGCGGCTCAGGCGCGCGGCGACAGAGACGCGGGCGGCGGCGGCGGCGGTGGCGGCTCCTGCGCGCGCTCGGGCTCCCGCGGCCGCCCCATCCCCGTGGCTCGCCCGGAAAGGAGAGCGGGGAGGACGGCGCGCGGCGGGCTCGCTCCGGCAGCCTGTGCAGCGGCGGCGGCGGCGGCGGCAAGCCCTGCGCGCTCCGGCAACGCTTCCTCCTCGCCCTCCTTCTCCGGAGTTCCTCTGTGCAGCGCTGGCGCTCGCGGGGAGGCGCGGAGGGGAAGGGAGGGGACGGGCGGAGGGGAGCGAGGCGGGCGGGGAGGGCTGGAGAGGTTGGGTGCGCTTGTGCGTTTCACTTTCCCATTGTGAAAGTGGGATGCAACTGGCCCCCTTCCTCATCCTCTTCCCCTCCGCCCTCCGCCTCCTGCCCGCCCGCCCGCCCTCCCTCCACGCCCATCTCCCCTCCCCTCTTGATTCGGTGAGATAGGGAGGAGGGAGGTCTCGTAATTTGGGTTACTGTGTAGGTGGCCTCTTTCATCTATTCATAACAAAGCTGAGCCGCCCTGCCGCTGCCGCCGCGGCCGCCACCATCGCCCCTTGGCTCGCCCGGGGCTCCCAGGGCGCGCTAACCGCGCACGGAGCGGGCTCCCGCGCTCGTCCGCCTGCGGGGCTGCTCCAACGCCCGGGTTTTGTTTACGAGAGCAGCTGGGGGGGATACGCCAGGCGCGGGGAGCGGGGAACCGGGACCTGGGGTCGAAGGGGTTGCGGCGGAGGCCCAGGGCTCGGACTAAGGGGAGGCTGCGAGGGCGGCTGACAGGTGTGGAACCGCGGGAGCGAGGCCCCGGGGAGGCGCGCGGCAGACACGGTCAAGCCAGTAGCTGGAGGGAACAAGGCGCCCCTGTGACAGGGGGTGGGTTTCCCCAGGGTCAGAGGAATGAGGTAGAGGGGGAAAGCAGGCGCCACACACTCTCTTTCTGGACAATCCCTGGGGCCAGGGCCTGAGCTCCCATATTTGAAAAGGTTCTCAAATCTCCCTTGGCAACGGAGTCCCAGGCTTTCAAACCTAGCACTTAGAAAGTTCTGCTCACTATCTAACCCTAATGATCACGACTAACATTTATTGAGCACTTATTACGTGCTGGGCGCTGTTCTAAATGCACCATGAGGATTAAGACTCATTTAATATAACAACCGTATTAATTAGTGACTGTTATTGTTCCTACTTAGCAATGGAGGCGAATGATCACGGAGAGATTATGGAACTTGCCAGGCTCCTACTGCTAGTGAACATCAGATTTGAGATTTGAATCCACATCTAGCTCCAGATCCTCTAACACACGCCTTGCTAGTCAAGTGCCACCTGTGGCCAATACACTAACCCTCCGACATCATTCTTTGCGGTGAGACTGGAAAGTTCCTCAAATCAAATGCAACAACGGATGTCATCCTACCCAGCCAACCGTCTAATTTTAGAGCCAGTTACTCTTGTGTCCCTAGAGGCTCTCCCTCTGACCCTGAAGTCTGGCCACCTCACCCAGGGAGCGACTATCAGCTGCGTTGCCCCCAAGCCACCAGCAATTTATGGAAAACAGCAAATCATTGTGCACAGGGAAGTAGGTTCATGATTTCTCAGAGGTCTTCCCAGAGGGTGCCCAAATACCTCCCAGCATCCTGAGGCAGCTGCCCTTACAGTCCTGCAGGTGGGGAAAGGGCTAGGAACTCTGTGGGTCCTGGGGACATCATCCATGTTCCTTCCCAGGCTTTTCCTGAGGTCAGGGGCTCCAGGGAGAGCAACTGATTATTGTTGCCTTTTCTTCCTGCCCTCAAAGTCCCTGAGCCCTTCAAGGACTCTGAGAGGGAGGGAGAGGTCAGCAAGGGGAAAGGTTTCCTCAGAGGCTGAGTCTTGCGCAAGGAGGAGCTGTTGAAGGTTTGCATTTCTAGGATAATACTTCAAGTTTTCTCCACTGCTAGTGGGCAAGATGCTTGAGTTTTTGCCCTAGAGGCCCGTTGAAGGCTTATATTAGGGCTGGGGGTGTTGCTCAGTGGTAGAGCACTTTCCCAGCATGCATCAGTCTGCCCATTCAATCCCCAGCACCCCACCCCCCAAAAGGAAAAGATCACTTCATCAGTGGCTCTCAAATGCTGAATTCAGAGTGGCATTCTTTCTGCTGTTGGGGATGGTGGTTGGAGTGCTGGTGGGAGCTCAGTGGAGGAAGAAGGTTCCCAGGTTAATCCCAGGAGATCTTAGGCAAGGCAAACCAGATGGTTTACCTGCTCCAAAACAATCAGGCAGTTCTCCCCCATTCCCCACCTGCCTGGGATGTCTGAAGAATTTTTGCACTGCTGAAAACACAAAAGTGGATCTAGAAAACCTCTGCCTCAGCTCACAGACCCCTGAGCAGCTTAGTAGGGGATTTATGTGCTGGTCTTTTGACAGTCGTCCCTGTGAGTGATGAACACAATCCGTTTTCCTGTCTTCATGGATGGGCTGTGGCAATGTTGTTATGTGCTGAGAAGCAGCGTTCAGTTCCATTCTGGAGATAGTTTTACTTCACTGGTAACCAAGTCATTTCTCTAAGTCCCATGGAGTTGGTACAATCAGTCGCAGACCATCTAGGGAGCTATTTGGATTAGACATACGCTGTGGTGCGGCATTTTGATCACTACTCAATTCATTGCTGCCTCATTTTGAAAAAGAAACAACATCTTAAAAATACTACCAGCAAGAAGTAAAAATGGCTTTGATGGCTACAGTTTCTCCTCATTCTAAGAGACCATAAGCCCCACTCTTGCAAGCAGCCTTCTTTTTCCTTCCGTTTAATTGTATGCAGACTCCTACAGTGAAAGAAAATCAGAATCCGTGCTTACTTTTTGGCATGAAAAATGTAGGCGACTAGGAAGCCTGGAAATGCATTCTTTGCTGATTCTTCCTCATTTTGCACAAACACGGTTGCCCCTTCCCAATTTTCTTGTGTACTAAAGCTCCACCTTCAGGACACAAGTTCACATTTGAAAAGTGTGGGAAATCTGATCGACTGAAATAAATATTTAGGCATGTGCGTTCTATATCTCTTTGATCACTTTCCCTTGGACACTGCCATCTGGCCCAAGGGTGCATGTCCCCTCAGTGATGAAGCTTCCCTCTTCAACTGGCCGAGCTCGTCTTGTTGGGTGTCACATCACATCTCAGAACTCCTTGTAACGCAACTGGCTGAAACCCAAACAAAAGAAGATGGTGCAGATTTATCCTCCAGACAGAGGCCTGCTACCACGGAAACAGGCCGTGCAGACTGATTCGAGCAGTTTTATTTGCAGCGTTCACTAGATAGGCAAGTCTTCATAATGAGAAAATATCAACTCCCCCAGGCACCAAAGGCAATCTAGGTTAACCAGGCCATCCACAATCACACTCATTTCTGCTGGACAGGACTTTATAGATTCAGTGGTTTCCTGCTGAGACTTGAGACATTAAGAACTATTCTGGAGGCAGTTGGTCACAATCACAAGATGGTTATCATTGGTGGTTCACTTTTCTGTTGGATTTTTTTTTTTTTTTTTTTTTTTTTTTGTAATCTGGCCATAGTCCTTAGGGCTGATTGGGCTGGCAAAGATAAAAAACAATGAAGAGTTTAGTTCTGATGGTCAACAAATTCTGTCTATACCTTGTCTATGTAGGTGCCACCCCCCCGCCAGATTTTGGGAGATACTACCCAATGGGTTGAAGCGTATCCATGTCATCCTAGGATTTAAATCAGACCTCTCCCCTCCTCAGCTTTGCTCATATCTATGTGGCTTTCCACATTCAGGACCTTATCAAAGCTGATGAACCCCTTTTGGTGACTAGACAGTAAAAAGCCATGAGCCAGCCTCCTCTGTAGTCTGCTGAGGAGTAGATAGTTGAAAGGAGATAAGAGGAAGCATTGTTTAAAAAGTTTGAATGGATGCCGAGAGACAAGTTGGACACAGTTCAGTCTACATGAGAAGTCATTCCAATGCAACATGGAGATGTGACTGCAGGGACTCTGTGCCTCATCCTCTGTCCACTCAACATGGCCCCAGATGGTTGTGGTGTCCTCATGATGGGTGATAGTGCCCTGGTGTCTTTGGTTAAAGTGAGGGAGAGTCAGTGGTGGTCCTTCAGTTGGTGGAACTGGGTTCACCCCTGACACTCCAGGTGCCATCTTCCCCTACATCATGACTTGGAGGTTCCTGGACATTCACCAGCAGAGTTTCAATTATAGATGAAAGAATGCAGTGGGACATACCTGAGAACAACTTTTTTTTTCTTCAATATGAGGGATTGAACCCAGGGGCTTGAACCCAGGATTGAACCCACTGAGCTACATCCCCAGTGATACAGGGTCTCAGTAAATCACCCTAACTGGGCTCAGACTTGGATCCTCCCACCTCAGCTTCCTGAGTCACTGGGATTATAGGCATGCGCCACCACACCTGGCCTGGAAACAATTCTTTACTTGAGATCCAACCAAAGACTTTCCTTAAACTCTATTATAGCCTTCACTCAGGTCTAGGAATTGATGAGCTCTTGTCTAGGGGAAGAATATGAAATATCAGATGTTTTCCAGAGACTGCAGAGTCTAGGACATCACCCCAGCCCTCAGAACCCCACCTCTCAGGTGGTATCCTCAGTGTCGTGAAATCTCTCTTGACATTCACTAAAACCATTGGTGGTTAAGAATCTGAGACCACTCCTGCTTGACAATAAAACCTAGTAAGTCATCAGACCTCAGTGTTTTCCAGATGGGTTGGACCCCACCCTGCAGGAAGTAGGCAAACTCATCAGTTAATTACTTCTTCAGCTTTGGGGAATCTCTGTAACTTTCAAAAGATTGAAAAAAAATCAATCTTTTCTCTGATTTTGATGAGATTCAAGTCTGTCCCTGTTTGTATTTTTCTTGCTTGAAACAAAAAGCCAAAAGGGCATTAAAGATTAGGCAGAAAATGCTGATCCATCTTTCATACACTATCATTCCCATGTCTCTGCTCAGCCATCACATCTTTGAGACTCCCCGTCAGCGTAATCCTAGGGCCTGAGTCCCCTGATAACTGGCAGCTTGGCACAAACCCATTCAAAGAGACGAGCTGCCAGAAAGCAGGATTTTATATTAATAATAACTCAAACTCTTCAAATGAATAGCAGAAGATAAGATTAACAGGCAGATAACTCCACAGTCACTTGTACTTCCGCTTCCTTGAGATTCTGGTGGGGAGATGTTGAGCTGACAATAAGGTAGCTGGACTTTTGCATTAAGCAGTCTGGTGCGCTCTGCCCAGCTGATGTGGCTTCTTACTCTGATGCCCTTGCCCTGCCTAGAAAATATACCCACCAAGGTGGGGAGTTCTGAGAGTGGCCAGTTGCTATTGGCCAGCTTGGCTTGCAGTGCCAGGGTGAGGGCAGCCCCTCTCATCACCCACCCTGGATTGGCACTGAGAACAAGGTGGTCCAAACAGCATCTTTTGCACACACTCAGCCCTGTGCACAGACCCCAAAGCCCATGAAAGACTGAGCCATTGACCTCACTTTTCTGTTCTTTTTTTTTATTTTAAAGCTCTTGATTGAGGTGTGATGAACATTCAAATGTATAGAACTTCCTGAGTTTGCAGATAAGTATACATCTATGAACCCATCAGCACAATCTGTTCATCTCCATTGCTACTTGATCCTTCCTACTTCTTCCTTCTCCTCCATCAGTGCTGGATAATCTCTGTTTCTCCCATCCTGCTCAAGCTCCTTCCAGAAAGTGTAACATTGGTGGACATCACCCTTGCCTTTTCCACTCAACCCAGGGAGCCTCAGTAGGAGATCCAGGGGCTCGTAGCTAGGAAGGCCTTCAGACATTTGTTGCCCTGGTCCTCTCCCTGCTGGTCTCTACACGGGCCATGGCGTGCCCCTCTCAAAGGCCACAGGTCCTGTGGGCAGTCCTCTTTCACAGCTACAGCTTTAGCTTCTGGGTTTAACCACTGCTCCCTCCATCTGCTCCTCATGCCATGGCTTTCAGGGGCTCCTGTAGGTCTCCATCTGGCCATTCCTCAGCCGTGGTCCCCCTCACTGATCTGTCTATTTGTCACTTATTTCCTGCCAGAAACAAAACAAACCAACCTACTTCCAAGAAGTGACCCAAGATGACATTAACGACTGGACATTTTGTTCCTCCATCGTGAAAGCCTACCAGACAAAACGGAACTCCTTGAATCCCAGAGGCTTGGTGCTTCCAGATCTGGTCATGGAAAAAAAGATCCATTTTTTATTCCATGTGGCTTCTCCTAAACTAAATTCAACCCATGGATATGAACTCATGGAAACCCTACTGGGTAGGATTATTTTTTCCCCCCGGTTAAAACATAAAACTAAGAGAACATTAAAAGTAAATGTGAACTGCTGGGGGCCCAGGGTGCAGAAGGTGGTGGGGCGGGGGCTGGTTATGATCTCTAAAATACTGCTGAACGTTTGAAGTCTATTTTTCAAACAAGATACGGAACCGAAACAGGCTGCCTTTTCCTTTTTAGACATTTCTCCTTAAGTCTGAGCTCCAGTGGTCCCTTCAATAAAGTCTGGAAATTCCATTTATATTCGTCATTACCAAAACAGGATTATGAAGAGTTTGCCATTACTTCCTCACCTCTGGACCTCACCCCTTCCCACCCCCCACTAATATTTAAAAGATAAATTGGATATTCTTGGTTCCTTCATTGCTCATGGGATACTTATGTAGTAGAAATAGAAACCATCTTAAGTTCTAAAGATGGTAGTTTTTTTAAGAGGGCACTTTAGTTTTTACTGCGCTGACTTCTGCGCTTTAATCATCTGAACCGGCCCATTTGAAACACGACTCCCTTCATTTATTGGACATTTTTAACGGTGATTAAATATTTATGCTATCAGAGGCCTTTTTTCCCCCATCATGAAAGCTGCAAATTTGGAACATTCAGGAGCTTTAATTCTGGGGAAAAGCACACTTGCATTCATAGTGAGATAGTCAGGGATGTGTTTCCTAGTTTCTTTGATGTGGCAGGGTGACAGGATGGGACAATAGGGTGATGGTGAAGGGCTCTCTGAGGGGTGGGATGCTGGTGAATTTCTTGCAGTCAGTACTGGGGTCCAAGCTGGGCTGAGGCCAATGAGCAGGACTGGGTTGAAGGAAGGTGTCCTGTGGTTATCCTGCAGGACCTCTGGAGGCTCACCCACCTGGGACTACAACTCACAGACCTGGGCTGCCACACGCTTCCTTCCCAAGTAGATGAGGTCTGCATCCCCAGCCCTCACGATCCCTCATGTGCCCACCTGCTTCTACCTTAGTGATGTAACCTTGGGAAGTCCAGTGTCATGGCTAAACTCTCGGGCTAGAGAGTGGGCCACAGTGAAGTGTTAAACTTGCCCAAGGATACCAGGCCAAGGGGGGCAAGAGGGACAAACCCAGCCCACCCTCTGCTCACCAACCCCTGCACTCTAGCATGGTGCTGACTCTGCCCAAAGGATGATGTGCTTTTTTCTTTGTACCAAGACCCTGCAGGTCAGCCGTGGCCCTGGTCAGACCCAGGTTCCAGATGCTGTGCCATCACTTGGTAACTGGGGAGCCCTGGGTTTTCTGAGCCAGCATGTATCTCATGGGGTTTGCATGCATATTCAGTGAAATATTATGTGAAAATACTTGATAAATAATCACATTTTTATTACCATTGTTTGATACCAGGACTCTAATGCTAAGTCACTATATTAGTTAGAACTTCCCTAACAAAGTACCGGACTTGATGGCATAAAGACAGGAGTTTATTTCCTCCCAGTTCTTGGCTACAAGTCCAAGATCATGCTGTAGGCAAGGTTAGTTTCTTTTGAGGGTTCTCTCCTCTTTCCTCTGTATTTTCTCATGATATCGTTTATCTTTTTAGGTACAAGTCTTTTCAGCTAAACTCTCAGCCTCTGAACAGGCTTTGTGTTATTAAAAATTAAGGTCTTGAGATCATTTGATTAAGGATAGAAGGATATTCAAAAACATTGGTGGGGACTGGGCACAGTGGTGCATGCTTATAATCCCAGCAGCTTAGAAGGCTGAGGCAGGAGGATCATGAGTTCAAGGCCAGCCTCAGCAATTTAGCAAGGACTTAAGCAATTTATCAAGATCCTGTATCTAAAAAGGATTGGGGATGTGGCTCAGTGGTTAAGTGCCCCTGGGTTTAATCCCTGGTACCAAAAACAAATGAACAACAACAACAACAAACCCAAACCAAAAAAACAAAACATTGCTGGCTATTTATGAATGAGTAATATTTTTTTTTCTTTTGTGGTACTGGGGATCAAACCCAGGGCCTTATGCATGTGAGGCAAGCACTCTACCAACTGAGCTATGTCCCTAGCCCTGTTTGTGAGTGAGAGTGACCAAACTAAACACAAAACTGAGACCACAAAACCTGGTTGATGAAAACATGTTTTACCTACTTCCAGAGAAACCCAGAGTTGACGACTCAAAGGTCTGTAGGAGGGGGTGCAGTTAGCATGAAGTCACAGGAAGGGGGGCCTCAAGGAAAAAGGAGTTAAAAGTATGGTAATGACCTTGAGCCCAACACTCACCTGATCATTTTGTCACTAAATAGACTGAGTAGAAGCAACAAAACAGTCCATGCAACAGGTTGGATAGAAGGCCCTCTGGCTGGTAGGGAAGGTTCCCTGACCCCAGCACACGAAGCCTGAGATTTGGGCCATCAATTGATCCCACTGGAACAGTCTCCAGTCCCACAACTGTCCCAGCTACATACTTGTTCAGCGCCTAAGACTTATTCCCCTCTCTTGCTTCTAACCATCACTGTTGTTGAAAACAAGAAACACGCATTAAGAGACTTTCATCTGTAGGGCTAAGAGCTAGGGATATGATCTCTACCACCTTCCAGTGGGGTGTTCACATTTCTTTAACCAAGCCAGCCCTTTCAGGCTCCATTTCCTAGTATTTGTTGTACTCTTCACCTAAAATATCCTTCTCTACTTTGCAAACTCTTACTTATCTGTCAAGGCAGAGTTCAGAAGCTCCTTTATCCTGGGAATCTTTCTTGAAATTGTACCTGAAGCTCCCTACTAGACTATAAGCTTGTGAAAAAAAAAAAAAAATAGGAGCCAAGGGCTAGCTTATTTTTTCTGGCCCCAGAACATAACAGGGCCTAGTGTGTAGCAAGAGTCGGTCCCCTTATCCCACGGTGGTGATGAGTGTTTCTTCTATTCTAGGATCTGTTCCAGCACCATATTCAACCTTGACTGTTGAATTTGTTGAACCGAATGGATTCTTCCACCTGGTTATGAATTCCTTCCTCTGAACCTGAGTGGTACTTGGAGTTTGCATCGTACTATGCAATCACTGTGTGTGTGGCTCTTCTACTTCATTGTAATTTCTCAGAGGTCAGGGATGGTGTCTTACTCAGTTTATCTCTATGATTCCATTTTTATGAGGAAACAAAGTTTTTTATGCCTCAAACTTTGTGCTCACTTGCTTGCTTCTTTAGCCAATACTTCTTGAGATCCCACACTAGGCCGGGCACATGTCAAGGGCTGAGGGCTGAGCAATGAGCAATGATGGTCCTGTCCTTGTGCAGCTTATTGGCCTTCCTCAGAGTCAGTACTCAGTAGACACTGGTCGAACTGCATGGGGAAGACTGGAAATGCCCCAGAGGCAGGTGACATTCTTTGAGGTACTTATGGCTCCAAATGCAATGACTTGGCATGTGCACAATACATATTTATGATTCCATGAGTTGATTATCTTTGCAGAGAAGAGAATAGAAAGGGAAAAAAGCAACAGTCACACACACACACACACACACACACACACACACAATATGGAGGAAACAACATCTGAATGCAAGTCTGAGCATTGCATTTGGATTATTTGTTAATACAGAACCTTTCAAACTTTGTTTGAAAATGGCTTTGTGTTGAAAAAGGAAGAGTCTTATACTGTAATTATATTAGACAAGCTTATAATAATTATAATAATTATCAACTGAGTGCCAATAATACTTTAAGAACTCCGCTGAGCATAAAGATCACACTAGTGTCTAACAGGTATTTAAAATTAAGCTCTTTAAAATTGGAAGGGCACAGATTCAGAATTTTCTATTTTATAATGAGCAAAGATTCTGACAAATAATTATCTTCCTTTTCCTGGTAGAAACTTACGTTTATAATAAAAACTTTCGCCAAGATAGTTGGTGGGTCCCTTCTAAGTCCACTGAGAATTTTAGTGATTTATTTGCTTTGATATACCTTGAAGGATATTCTCTCACCTGTTTGAAAAATAGGACAACCTGCCAGGTCTCTGAGCCCTTACAGAGTGGAGGACATACATACCCAACAGACAAGCAAGTTTTCTTGTGTGCAGGTATCCCAATCTTTGATGCACACTACGACTCCCCCTAGTGGGTGTAAAAGGTACTTGATGAGAAAAAGCATACTACCTGAAGGGAGTTGGTGGGTACCATGGTTTACAAGGCTTCATTCCTCCCTAGCATCTGTTCCTGAAAGTTGGAAGTATGTCACCAATTAATAAAGGTTTGATTAGCACTCCTTTTTTCTATCTGGCATCCATAGTAATTACAGTGTCTCCCTGCAGGCTTGCAAATGCAGCATGAAATTACAGTCAGCCTTAGAACACAGCAATAAAACGAACGCTCTTTAAAACAACACCACTCAATTTCCGTAAGACACTCCCCAAATCACATTCTCCTCTGTAACTATTTTGTTCCAAATGGATGTGGTACTGTCATCCAAATCATGAAAAAGATTGGCTCTTTTTAGAGAATCTATTAATATCTATGTCAGTGGTGGCCAGCTACTGAAAAAAAAAATGTGCCTTTGTATATTGTCCAAATCAGATTTCTGGGTGTTAGTCTTTTGTCATGTCTTTTGACAGATTCCCATTACTTACCACATTTAGTGTCTGTGAGTTCGTTCCACACACACTTGTTGCTCATAGGAGCAGCACTAGGTGCTAGATGGTGGGGGACAGAGGAAACGAAATGAATCAGACACACATCTTGGCTTCTGAAAAGCTGATAATTGATTCTGACATGTCAACTTTCTGTCTCCCTTCCTCCTCCTGTTTTCAAAAATGTTGATGTTTAGGGGACCATGGTAACTATGTTTCTCTGCCCAGAAAGCTTTACTGTCTCTATTCTTCTGCTAATAGAACCTGTACCCCTCCTCCCAACCAGATGTGGGCAGGTGACCTAGGTCTGGCCAATCCAAGTGCCCGACATCTGCTAACGGTGTTTGGCTTAAGTAGAGGTCATGTGATCCAGCAAAGCCAATCAGGATGCTTTTTTCCAGGGACTATCATATGGGTGGTGTTACCAGGGTGGCTTGTCTGGGGCTGCCAGTGACTGTTCTCTGCCTAGTAGAAAAGTTCTCTCTAAAGTAGGCAGCAATGAGGCCAGTGCTTAACGCAGAACCAAAAGAGACAGACAGAGAAATACACTATACACACAGAGTCTAAGGCCACAGGGACTGAGTCCTAGTCCCAGTCTTTGGACTTGAGCCCCTCACTCTGTTTTTGACACCCTCTTATGGCTGCTGTATTCTCCTTAGCCAATACCAACAATGCCCAGGGCTTCCACCATGGCTTGCCTGCTGATGCCCCTAAAGCCCTTCCAGCAGAGATGTCGGGACTGGATCTGTATGTCTAAAGGCCTGCTGGTCATCTCTCTGGGACATTCCCATTCACTTCAAAGCAATGTTCTTCCACCCCTTCCCATGAGTTCAGTCTCCTTGGATGACACTATAAGCCAGAAGGTTCAAACCACCCTGGACACTTCTCTTGCTCCTGATGTCTGATCACCAAGAAGCCCACAGATTTGTTGCTTGGGCTTGATTTCTCACATCCCAGATCTCATTCCCACTCCCTAGCCCGGCCTCTCTTTATTTGATAACTAGGCTGTTTGAGGTGAGACTGGTAATTCTTGCCCCAAGCTTCACTGACCGTCTTCTCCAATCTAGGTTTTGCGCTGGCCTTTCATTCTCTTCTAAAATGGACACCAGATCAGATGACTTCCTGATAAAAACCCTTCAATGATGTCCCATTGTTTCCCAACTTTCTTACGTTATGACTTCATCATGGTCCCACTCTGAATAATGACACTCTCCTGCACCCAGACGGAGCCACTAGCTGTTGGAGGTGAACAGCCTGGGGGTCTCAGTCTGCCAAGCTGAACCCTGCAGCCCCAGGGTGGAGAGGGCAGGGCAGTATTTCAACACACCAGATGGCACACTGGTTGGGAAGCTGTGGCTTAGCACACAGAGCTCACACTCCTTAGCTTGATATCTAACATCCCTGCTGGGCTACCTTTGCAACGCAGTGGTCTCCTTCTTTCATGTCTGCATGCAAATGAGCTCTGGGCTGAGCAAGTTGGAGAGTAGCTACATGGGGTCAGCAAACCCGAACCCTGAGGAATCTATTGGCATAGATTGATACCCCTGGGGACTCTGGCTACTTAGTTCTGTCCTAAGAAGGTCAATGATGGGTTTCTATGGAAAAATCACAAAGAAAACGAGATAAAGACAGTCTGCTTTTTTTTTTTTTTTTTTTTATTACTCAGACCTTCTTTAATAGAGCAGGGCAGTAGGAGCTGGAAGGTATTCTTAACCAAAGGCATACAGGACATTTGCATTATCTTGGGATCTAGTGACAGAGAGAGGCACCGAATCAGAGAGGACTTTCTCTCTGTCTTTACATCACAGGGGACATTCAGAGAAAGACAGGGGCTGCATTCTCAAAGATGTTCCCCTGGGAATATCCTAAACTGACTGGAGAGATTGAGGGAGGAAGGCGTGGGGTCTTAAAGTTATGCTTGGGGATAATCAACCAGTAAAACTCGGGGCTATCGATTGGTAACCACCCCATTGGTACCCACTAGAGGGAACTGTGAAAAATAGCTTAAGAAGCAACGTCAATTATGATACATTTGGCAACAAGGAAATCTAAGCATTTATAGCATAGACAAGGAGGGGTTAAGTTTCTTTCTCCCACAAGGAGGATTCCAGTTGCTAGTGTTGGTTGCTATTCAGTGTTACTATCCAAGAGCCCTGCAGGCTCCGATTATCTTTCTGCTGTCGCAAGATAGCTTCCACAGCTGCAAACATCATATTACTTTTCAAGACAAGATGGGGAAGCCTTTCTCCTACCAAGACTGTCTTTTCATGTCCAAAAGGAAAACTTGTGCAGACTACCCGTATATCTCATTGAAGAAAACGTGGTCAGATGCCTCCATAGCAAATAAAGGGAAAAGGAATGACCGTTATTGGCTTATGGCTGGTTCATGAGCCTAGGTCTGGGTGAAGAGCTTGCCTTTCTTGGTATCAGTCCAGATGCCAAAGTAGGGTTTTGTTATCAGGGAAGGAAGGCAGGGAAGAAAGGATGGATGTGGGCATAAAGAGCTCTATGTACTGCTCCAACTCTATGTATTACTGGGGATTAAACTCAGGGGCACTCTACCACACAGCCATATCCTTGACCTTTTCAATTTTGTGATAGGGCCTCACTTAGATGCTGAGGCTGGCCTCAAACTTGCAATCCTGCCTCAGCCTCCCGAGTCACTGGGACAACAGGTATGCACCACTGTACCCAGCTACTGCTCCAATTCTTAAAGATTTGTGGCTTTCTGATTCTAGAAGGTCTCTACTTCCCTCTTGCCATTGGCTGAGTTCTATCCATCCTTGGAATTCCCCCTCTGGCATCTTCTCTGACCTGCATTCTCCAGAACCAGGCAACCCTTCCTTGGAGTCACCAGCATGTCTGGTCACATTCTTGTCTTTGCCCTCATTCTCTTTCATGGCTGTATTTATTTGATGTCCCTATGCCCTGGAATGCTTGGAAGGAAGTGGTTACATTATATTCATCTTCGTGTCTACTGTCAGGCAGGCTTGGCACATAGTAAGTGTTCAGTGTTTGTGGAAGAGATGTTACATAAACAAATCCAAGATAGAAAATGATCATGTTTGCTCCCGCATCTTCAAGCATGAAGGCCTCTAAATATGCACGGTAGACAGCTATTCAGTCCAGCCACACCTGTTTACAGAGGATCCATTGTCTGCCAAGCACCAGGGGCAACAAAAGAGAAGGATAATACGGTTCCGTGGGATGAACGTTTGCACTGCGAAGATAACTAACAATACAAAATAGCATCTGATAAGTGTCTCATTAGAGTTCCAGGAGTGCAGTGACAGGGAGGAGACAGAAGACACAGGGACACGGATGGAATGGTAATTAAAAGCCACAGGTAGCCCAAATCTTAATTTAATCAACACATTCAACCTCCGCCCATCTCCGACTTCTTCAGTGATAGAGGAAAAAAATGATCAGATTGGAATGTCATTTCCTCGGGTGCCCTGCCTATCTGTCAGTGCACCTGTGACCTAGTCGTCGAAGAGGGAAAACCAGGGAGAAAAAGGGACCTTGATAATTCATAGCTCAGTCAGCTCCCAAAGAGCTGAAAGCTGATGCCGACCTAACCAGCCATTTGAAGATCAAATGATTCCTTACTTCACAACTGGACTGGGGTGGAGGTTCTTGTTCAGGTGTGTGATTGGAGAAGATGTAACTAAAACCAAGGGGAAGGCGCTGAAATGCACTAAGTGGGTACAGTTTTAGTTCAGTGCATCCAGCTATGTGTTTGCCCTGGGATGATGCTGAAAGTTTCCCAAACAATGGGGACACATCAAGAGCCTCCTGTGGGGGAACTTAACATGGGAAGGAGGGGCTGTGACAGTCTGCAGCTATTTATGAACTCTCCACAGGATGTTTCAAAATGCATAAAACAGAATATATAAGATTGGAAGGGAAGACCACTAGGTTGGAGAATAACTACAGAAGAGGGGTTTTTTTTTTTTTTTTTAATGACCACACTTCCTCAGTGACTCTTTCAGTATCTGTGATCTCTTCTGACAAAAAGTCACAGGTGTCGCTATTACCATTCCAGATTATTGCCTGCATTTCCCGTTGAAGGATATGTTCAATTTCAATTAGTGATTAGAGAAAATAAAGATGTGTTTTACCATCCAAGTTCACAGAGCCGGGTTAACAGCTGCTGTTCTGAGGTCCCTCTAGCACACGGCGACCAGGTTGAGAAGCAGGTCGGCCTGTGCTTCCTGGCCCTCAACGGGCCCAGGTCCAGGATATCCTGTCCCGCCTACTCAAGTATGTCACAGCTTACCTTCTGCTCCTTGAAAAAATATCTTAGGAAATAGGTTCAACAACAAGAAGAGAAAAAGAGCCCTATCAGGCTGAGGGTCTGATAAGACCTTTCCTAGGTTCTTTCCCATGAACCCTCCTTGTCCTGCGCTTCTCTAATCTGGTCATACTGTGTCTTCTGTGTTAGTAGAGGCTGATCTTTGACATCCTCTTGGGGTGTTGCTGCTTCATAAGATGCAAATATTTCATAGAGAAGAAATGATTCAAGATGAAGAAATTCAAACTCCCCACCTGGGAAGCTGTCAGCTCATTGCACGTAGTCGCTCTCTAGAAATAGACGAGGGACACAGTGAGGCTTTTCAGAAAGGGGAATTTTGTTCCCATTAAAATCCAAGTAAGGAACTCCTGTAAATTAAAAAAAAAAAAACAGATACAAAATTGTAATAATAAGTGACAGGGCCAGTTGCTCAGGGGGTATAATCTATAGTTCCCCATCCTATTTAAATGTAGTTCTTACCTAAGTGAGAAGTGTGGGGGTGGGGGTCCCCGCAATGTTGGGAAGGCAGATCAGTATTTTATTGTTGCAAGAACTGAGTTCCCTGTCAACTTAGAAATAAGCATGCCAGGCACTAATTCCCCTTCAACAATTATGATACTGTATTCAGTATGTCTTTAAAGATTAGCTTCCACACCTGGACATGTTTTTTAAAAAAGTATAAAATCTATTTGACAATAGAAAAAAAAATCTACATCTAAATGCTAAGTAATTAGAAATGTACCAGGTTATTTTTGGAAAAAAAATTCTCAAATTAGATTCATAAGAGCAACAAATTCCAAAATATGGAGTTGTCACAGCTTCATATTAAAAGGCTTTTGACCGGTGACACTCATTTAGAAAACAAAAGAATAAAATTCAGAACACACCTGGGTAGTTTTCCACTTGACTGTAAATCATATTTTTCTCAATCAGCATTTGCTTACTTGACTGTCAATCAAATTTTCCAAAATATGTCCTTGTATTTCAATTCTTGGATGAGCAGAGCACCTGTCCTGTTCTATGACACCTATTCCTGTGTTTTTTTTTTTTTTTCTCTCTCTTGATTTGGAATTTCTGGAACAGGTCTTGGCATCTCCAGGGTCACGCTGGGCAATTACTAGGTTCTCAATAAACTAAATGAAATGGAATTCAAAGAAGTGTTGCTGGCTAGGGAAGATACAACAAATGACTTTTTCTTTCCTATTAAAACTGATCAGCAGTGTTAAAAGTTCTTTACCAGTAATATGAAAAGTAGATTAAAAAGAAAATCAGGGTTGGGGTTGTGGCTCAGTGGTAGAGCGCTTGCCTCGAATGTGAGAGACTCTGGGTTCGATCCTCAGCAGCACATAAAAAAATAAAGATATTGTGTCCATGTATAACCAAAAAAAAATAAATAAAAAACAATAAGGCTTTAAACTTTGCAAATTACATAGAAGAGTCTAGGAAAAAGGTCTAAATGGGCAATGGAAAGATGAGAAGAAAATCAAGTCTGCCAGAAACCTGAAGATGCTCAAGGTGCTGTTGATGCATAAATCACAAAATTTAATATGATAGTGACCTTCAATGCATTTTGACTTGTGCAGTTTCCTCATCTGTAAAACAGAGGCAGGAGCAGTCCCGCCGTCTTGGGTGGTCGTGGGAACTACATGCATGAGCCCACTGAGTGAAGCCCCTGGTGACAGTAGGAGTCAGTCACCGTGGATGTCACACAGGGTGCTCAGGGCTTCTCACATGGCTAGTGTGAATAACAGAGGAAGCAGGGGGAAGGGGCAGGAGGTAGAAACATTCTAAAGTTTTCAGTTCACAGCCTTTTCATGGCTTTCTGCTACAGGGGACAAGTGTCCCCAGCTCTTCCCGAGGCGGGCTTCCTCTCATCCCATAGGTCTCAGCTTCCACACCTTGCTCAGGTGCACCTTCCCAACTCCCACAGAATGGCTTCCCATGTTCTTCCCTCTTTGGCACGGTACTCTTTACCCTTAGAGCATTTAATACTGTGCATACCGCCATATGCAATTGTCTGCCCAGCTCAGGAGTATCTCCACCACGGGACTGTTCCCTCCAGAGAGGCAGGAATGGGTTGTGTTCGCTGATTGGCTTCAAGTCCTAGCAAAGTGTCCGGCACATACCACGTGCTCCGAGAACAAAAGGGTACCTCTTGTCATCTATGGAATGAAGCAGTGTACAGAGGTTCCCGTTACAGACAAGGTTACTTCCAGCCAGCTTGGCAGCCACATGGCCCACAAGTCACTTGCCTTTCAAAAGCCCACCAGCATTTTGAAAAGTGGCCCTGTCCCCTCAGACTGGATTCTAATTGTATGTCTCCAAAGACTCTTCTAGGATCTCAGGGTTTGTGTGTTTTACCTCCAGAGTCTTTTAAAACAGCCCTGTATCTCCACAGACTTCCTCTTTTTGATCAGGCTTACAAAGAAGGGGAGAGCGATGGAGGGGGAAGTTACCCTGAGAACAGCTGGTGTGTGAAGAGAGGAGGAAAAGAGAAAGCTGAGCGTTCACCATGCTTCTACTAAGTCTGCTTTTTGAGACTTCCTGGGGAGGCAGGAAGTACATCCTTAGGTCTCAAAGTTTGGGGGGGGGGTAATCAACAGTACCCTAACATCCTCAGGGGGTTTGGACACTCAGGGTAAGATGAAGGAATGGCCTGTATGTTTCAAGTTCAAGGCCAGAGGTGGAGGAAAAAGTAGCAGTCCCAGAGCAGATCTCCTGGGGTTAGAAGGGGCACAAGCTGAGCTGAGGCAGGAGGACAAGGGGCAAAGGAGGTCAAGTTCTGTTCTCAGAAAAAAACTTGCATCTACAGTAGGTGGGTGTGTGGCAGCAGTCAGGTCCCAAGAGGTTCCCAGCTAGGGCCTGCCTGCTGGTCAGCAGCTCCCTCCTACCCTGATGCACAAGCTCTCACGCTGAAAATTCACAAAAGTAGGGCAGGCGTCTCCTATCTTTCTATCTTATGGAATAGGAAATAGGCTGGGGGGGGGGGTGGGCAGCGCGTGGGAAAAACCAGACAGCTTGCTTGACTTTTCTGTGATTGGCAGCAGAACACACGGAGCCAGCTCTGGAAGGGGAGAGGCTTCTGGGAAGGGCAAGCCTTGCTGTGGCTCACTCTGTCCTCACTCTGGCAGGAGGAGACTTTTCTCCAGGCCAGAAAGGACCAGGGAAGCGATGAGTGGGCAGGAACAAAAAAACTGCCTGCAGCTAACCCAAATTGCACCTGTGTATAAATTATAAAAGGACATGGCCACTTCTTCTTCAAGACACTTTGCTTACGTGTGTTGGGAAAGCATTGTTATAACTTTTTTTGGGGAGTAAGACACATTGCTGCCATCAGCCCAAACTGTCATCACAAATACTTCAAATCCGTTGTTGAGATGTGGTGTCTTTGTGCCCTGCTCAACTTGCACAACTGTATTAGGTGGCCCTTTCAGAAATCCAAAGTTGTAATGTGCTTTAATGGCATCCAACCTGTGGCCTATCAGCAAAACGAAGAAGTGACTTCTGGGGTCCCTTTCAGGCAGTGTCTTTATTCATAAAGAATTTCCACTGGAGCTCTTGGTGGGGATTGTGATTTTTCATAGTTTGGTCACTCAAATGCACTTTAATATTTGTGACCAGCTCCCCAGAGGCACCCATCCATCTCTTAGGACAATGCTCTGGGCAGTGTTTTTAAACATTTGTTTAAAATGCAGATGACTTAGCCCCAACCCAACATGGCTGGGATAGGATTCTTATGTCTATTTGAGATAGTAATTTTGGTAGGAACAAAAGTCTGAGAATTGTCTTAGGGGAAGAAATTTGAATTTGCTTTATAACAAGCCTGAAATAGTTGTATCAGAGTCATCAAAAGCTTAACTTCCTCGCTCCAGTATCCTTATCAATCCTTTGCAAAAATCAGGATACTTAATGCATTTATTTTTCTGCCGTGGCCAATTTGAGATGCACTGAATGGATGAAATGTAATTAACAGAAATGAAACAGATCTGTGTGTCAGAGAGGCAAAACCATTAAGCTTCAAAAGAAAGACTTAGCAGCATCTTGGTGTATTTGTGTAACTCTAATTTGTAGATGACCAGTTCTCCTTAGCAGCCAAATTCTGAGCCTTTAACTAGCATGTGTATGTGTATGTGTGTGTGTGTGTGTGTGTGTGTGTGTGTGTGTTGCTTGAAATTAAATGTTCCTACGTCACATGGCTTTGGTGACCTCCAGTTCCAGCTCTGAGATAACTGTATGTACTTCTACCTCCTGATCATGACTGGGGCCTTCTAAGCCCACAGCCTGAAGACCTCGAACAGAATGAATATCTTAAAATTCCTGGGGGATCTGACCAGTTATTTTGGAAATAAATCTAGCTGCCTGCATTGCAAGCTTCCATTTGTCCAGAATTACCTAGCTCCTGGAAGCTGCCCACACCGTTACACTTGAGTTAAACTATTTTGAGCTCCACCCACACGCTACCCATTTTTAGCACGGTGGGACGGAGGCAAGCAGACCATGTGCACCCATGTGGAAATGTCACCCAGTGACTGAATCCTGCTTGCAGGTGGGGCCCTGCTGATGGTCACCGCTCCCTCCTGCTGTAAACACACCAGTTACTTTTCTAAATTCTTTCACAAAGGCTCTCAGGCTGAAAGCTCTCAGAAGTTGGCGGGCATCTCGTCTCTTCTCCCTTTATGGAGAGGGAAGCAGGATGAGGGAGGCCAGAGTGTGGGGAAGTCAGGAACCAGCAGGTGGGTGGGTCTCTTGATTCCTGGTCCAAGGTTCTGTGCGCCTCAGCATCTTCCCCGTGGGATTCTCTGGGGGAGCTTGTAAAAGTTGCAGATGCCCAGACCCAACTGCAGCTTCTCAAAGGATGGAAACCAGAATATGTAAAGAAGTCCCAATGATTTGAGTCTCAAGGACCCTCAGCTTCATGGGATGACTCAGAAAAAAATAAGCTAAGAGTGGATTCAATGGAGGTAGAAGGGAAGCCTGGTGGGTTCGATTCCTGCAGAACACTGGAGGGCCACCTGCGCACCATAGAAGACGGTGCCTGGGTGTGTGCACCGGGTAGCGGGCTGTTGGGAGGTGGATGGATGCAATAAAGATGAGCTAAGCGTGGCCCATTAGAGAGAGCTTTGGAAGGCAGATGCCACCTAAATTCTCCAGACTCACTGCAGCTTCTACAACACCAGAGAGTGAAATGATACCCGGCATATTCAAAATGGCTCTTTGCAGGTCTGAAAGTCCAGAGTCTCATTTACATCATGGTCCATCTGTTGGGGTGACGGTGGCCCTTCTCTTCTGTCATTTTCCCTTTCGAATCAGGGCTATTTCAAATACTCTATTGGTGAGGAGTCAGCAGTCAGGGCACCTGGTTTTTGTCCCAGCTCTGCCATTATCTGTGATGTGATTCTATTAGCTAAACCAAACTTTGGTTTTCTCGTCTTTGAAATGGGACTTTAATTCTTGCTCTGTTTGCTCTCCATGCAGGGCTCACCGTGTAGCTCTATCTATGCACACACACAAGTGGCGCATGGTGCCCTATTACCCTAACTAGGAATGGCACTATTGGACTTGTTACTTCCAAATGGCTTTTCTGAATTGGTTTCTGAGTTCCAAGTATCATTAAATACCTTTTATTCCCCCCATGGTGTCCTAATCTTTTAACCATTCCTGCTGAAAGAATGATAGAGAAACATCCCCCGCCCCTTCTCTCTAGCCACCAAACCAGCACACTCTGGAGAGTTAAGAAGGGAGAGTGAGCCAGGGGACTCCGGCCAAGAGAAGAGATTGGGAGGAGGAGGCTGGGAGTAGATCAATTTCAGAATGAGAAGAAGGTCTTGAGGGATAGACAGAGAGGCCAGGCCTGTGCAGTCCCGCACCATTGGCCACCTGGAGCCACTTAAGTTAGTTAAAATGAAATACAATGTACAATTCAGTTCCTGGTCACACCAGTCACATTTCAAATGCTCAATACCCACATGGGGCAAATGGCTGCCATATTGGTCAATGAGGAGAGAGAACGTTTCTATCTTTGTAGAAAGTTCTTCTGGACAGGCTGCTCTAGATCTTCTTAGGGACGGACAGGGTGGTTTCCCATGACATATCCACATTTCAGCCAGAGGGCAGCCCCCTGAAGCCTGTGCACCTTCAGGCCAGGTGAGCTAGGCGGCTTCACTGAGGACTCTCAGCTGCTGTCCATCATTGCCCACCCCCCACCTACTCAGCCCAGAGGGAGACTGGGAATCATCCTGGGAGACACTCTTCAGGAAAAGCTTGAGTATGGAAGGTCAGAAGAGACTTACGGCAGCAGATAGGCTGGTGATTTCCCCCAGGGACCCTTGAGTCAGCCAGGGTCAAATGGAAAACGTTTTAAAGCGAAGGGAGCTTTAAGTCCACGGAAGCTTGCTTTCTTGTCTTGGTCCTTGGGGACACTGGCTGACCTCGCCAGCTGCTGTCACACCTGAATCTCTAAGGACTGGCTTATTCAGACTGGGTGGGAAGAGAAGCATCAGGGTCTCCAAGGTCAGAGCTGGGCAAGACCTTGGAGCCCATCAAGTCCTGCCCCTTCTTGGGAAGTGACTGGACCGAGTTGGTTATTTACTACACTTAGGTCTTTCTTGGAGGGTAGCATCGGCCAGTAGAGAGCTTCAGAGGGTGAGGGTTCTCCTTCCCCAAACCTCAGGTCCTTAGGAGCCAAGTTCTGCTATAGTTGCAGGTCTAGATTCATAGCGAAGCTATACAGGTGGACGCTAGCCTCTGCCCACCTGGACAGAAGGTCTCTGGGGGCAGGTTTCTGTGTCTCCACAGGCACCATGAATTAGAATCCTCTAAGCCAATGGCCAGACACTGTGGACCAACCAAGCATCAGGTGCTGTCCCCACGGCATGGGTGTCAGGGGGGCTTGATTCTTATCATATTCATCCCAGGTACGTCTGTGTGTGGCAGAGGTGGAGGCTGTGGGTCTCTGAACCATTTCAGCCAATCCACACATCCCGACTCTCTTTAATGAGACTCATTTTGTAACATGCAGCATGCTGATTAAGAAGTCATTAATTTCAAGAATAAAAACCAGCGCTGATATTCAATTTGCAAATTAAGAAACCACTGGCCTTCTGTGGAGATACCCACAGCGGAAGGACTTGTTGCGGCCTCTGGGACTGGCCTCCTTCAGGAAGTACGTTCCTGGGGAGCCCCTGGCTGAGGCATCACATCACCCCTGTTTGGCTGAAATCCTTCAATGGAAGTTGCAGAACCATGTCATGGGTTAGGACGATGTAGATAGAGCAAACTCAAGAGGATTAAAATCACGCAGAGACAGAACTGAACATATCCCGCCTCTTCTGAATCCTGGATTGGTTTCCTGGGTCTCCATCCCAGCCCGTGTGCCCTCCAACACGGTCGGTGGCCATTCACATGCCCTTGGGCATCTTTTCCTGAAAGCTTCTGCCAGCTTCCTCTGGCTTCTGCTCTCCTGATCTTAAGTTCAGGACCTTCCTCCTCACTCAGGTGTCTTTCAAAATCTCAGTGGTGTCTGACTCTTTGGGAAATTGGTTTTTGTAGACTGAATGTGGAATACTTGATTCTTTGTTTTCTGTAAGACTCTATTTCAACAATTGTCATATTTTTTGCCTCATTTAACTTCATTCTTACACTTAAATAATTATCATATTGTGTTTGCTTAGTTATATCTCAAATTCCATATCTAGTAGGGATAGGAAACTTTCTTCTTCCCAGTGCTGGGGATAGAAGCCAGAGCCCTGCACATGCTAAGCAAATGCTCTACTACTGCGTAACACCACCAGCCTGGTAGGAAACTTCTTGAAAGGGAAGGATATTTTTTTTTCTTTCTCTTTTTTTCTTTTTATATTCCCAGGGCTTAATGAAATGCCTGGCACTTATTTGCCAGCATTAAATGGTGGCTGAATAAAAGGAATGTGGTGCAGAGCTTTTCTACACTCGTGGAGGTTCACAGAATAGAAGACTGGTTCTCACATAATAAGTCACATTTTTTAACAACTGCTGCTAAGTGCTTTATAAAATCACTCCATCTTTGAAATAGATACAACCATCCCCATTTTACAGATGAGGAAACCGAGGTGCAGGGACGTTAAAGGACTTGCCAACATCACAGGGCCAGGAAATGAGAGGACCAGGATTTGAAGTGAGACATTGTAGCTCCAAAATAGGAATCTGTTCCCTTTCACAGTGCTCTTCCTTAGGATGTGGTAAGTGTGTGTGTGGGTGGGGGAATGGACTCTTTAGCCCTCCCTCACATTCCATACCCAAACAACCATTAAGTGGCTTCCAAAGATCTGCTGGTCCAATGGTTAAAAGGCAATACATAGTTGACCTGAGAATTATCAGGGAGTTTGGGCCACCATTCAGTCATAGAGGGCCATGGGAACCAGAGGGGTCAAGACAGGGGTCCCGCTCTCCTAGTCATTCCCTGGAGGCTTTTATGTGTTTGTGAATGTGTGTGTCTGGGTAGGGAGGGATTTCTGGGGAAGTAAGAAAAAAGAGGAGGCTGAGAAGAAGGGGAAGAGGAACTGCAAAGAGGAACCTTCCTTCTGCCCCCTGACTCCAGGGCAGGCCCAGTCCCAGCCCTGCATGAGTAGGGCCTTGTGCCTGGGCCCCGCGGTCACCCAGTTATTGCCATGCAGGTCCAGAACGAAGACTTTTAAAAGAAAACTAAGAAAGCTGCATTTTGGTGTGACATTTCCTGATCTTAACAACAAAACACCTGCCTCTTCTGCTGGAGGCAAAGTCTACCAGTTGGAGAACTCGGATCTAAGACTAGAATGCTCCGGGATTTAGAATTGTGAACATTTATTGATGATCTAGAATTAAATGCCAATTCATTTTCATCTAAGTTACTGCAAGGAACCAACTGAATTTTCTTGTTCTTTCCCAGGGGCCAAGTTGGATTCATTGCAGAATTTCTGCTTCTATCTTCCAAACACCATATATCTATATACCATTTCACTGTTATTTTTTTTTTTAAATCACATTTACATAGCATGCAGATCATGATTTACTTAGTCCTTTTCCCTTTACCAGTTCTCTGTGAACTCACTTTTTAAAACTTGGGCTGCCATCACCAATCATAAAATCATGGGCTAGTACCAGACACAGTTTTCTCTAAGTGCATTAAAATAAATAGATAACCAATTGAATTAATATCGCTCATTCCGTCCTCCACTTAGACTCATTCCCTGGTAAATACACTTCTCATCAGCGGGAAGCACAGTCATTCTGAAAGGGACTCTTCCATCAAGGCTAAGATAGAACGTTGGAAGAGCAGAAAGAGGCATGATTGTGCTGGGTTGGGAGGGAGGAGGAGCCACATTAGAGACAAATTCTATTCCACTTGATAAGAAATATGGGGATTTTATAGTTCAACTGCTAAAGACATGCTGAGGTTTTATTAAAGAGCTCTCCCACCCCCACTATTGGTTTAGAAAAATCTCTTCCTATCTCCCATATTTCATTTGCCTGTTATCTCCCTACTACTAAAAACAATTTGCATGAAAACAATCACTCTTTGCTCACAGGAGTCCTTGGCTCCTGCTGGTTTCTTGCTTGCTCAGGCTGATGCTTTGTCTGTGGTTTAATCATAACCTCCTGCTTAGGGTTCAGTTAGGAGCTAGCAAGCCGGGGAGCCAGGCTTCAGACCGTGGGGAGGTGGCGTTTCTCATCTGGAATCCTTTCGGGCCAATTCCCAGGGAAGAAACTCCTTGGAAATGTACCCAAGGGCCAGAAATGAAATAAAGCAGGCCGGGAGGTGAGGATTGGATTTTATAAAATAAAAGGTACAAAGAGCTTTCCTCTCCAGGGTAATAGAAATTGGGAGTTTGGAGTAGCTGACAGGAAAGAGTCCTTGTTCTGTGCATCTTGCCTTGGGCAGAAATGACAAATGGACATTCACCAGGGTTTTAGTCCTTAGCATTCTTAGTGGTGATATCAAGATGTGCTGGCTGGTGCTTACCCTGCCGACATTGGCAGGAGAGCATTTTTGAAATTATTTCCCAGGAGTGATGAGAGCTGTTCTTTTTCTACTTTGTTTTTTAAGCCATTTTTTTTTAAGTTATAAAAGCACTTCTTCAGGACCGTATTTGTATTCTGCCTACCACTGCATTGCTAGCCTCGAATGTGTTAAGTGTCTGCATATTAGTTCAATTAAATCAACTCATTTAAATTAAAAATTAAATCAATTCATACATTTGGGAGAAAATGACCTAGGATGAAAAAGGAGATAAAGATCTCCAACAAAGAGAGACTGTTGATCATATTTTGGTGAAGTTGATTCTAGTCTTTTTCTTTGCCTATTTGTTTTCCAGGTGAAAGCGAGACGGTGCCATATGATGATTTTCATATTCTGCTTTTTAAAATTAATATTATACCATGAAACATTTTCAAGACCATTAGTTTGAAGAAACTTCACTGTTGATACCGCCTGACACTTCAACTAGCACCACACCTGGCATTCGGGATACTTCCAAGTTCTCATCCAAGACTCAGAACAATAAATACTCATCGAGTTCACGTGCTGCTTCTAGGTGGCAGGCTTTGCATCTGACACCAGGGCAGAGAGGGAGGCGAGCTCTAAGTTACTGCCCATAGCAAAGGGTGGGTAGAAGCCATCAGAGGTAAGAGGAGAGCCAGGACCCAGCAGCTCTTAGACTCCAAGGGAGAGGGAGGGTGTTGGGGGGAGAAAGTAGGCAATTGTCAAAGACCACAGAGAAGCCCTGGGTCTTGACTGCAACTGTGCTCAGGCCCTAGGTCTTCTTCCAGGTCCTCTAGTGGGGTCCTGCCTCACCTTGCTACAGAGACTTTGCAGATGCTGTTCCTGCTGCCTGGATCCCATCCTCTGATGGAAGGTTCCTCATCTTCCAGCTCCTTAGCTCAACCCTCACATCTCATTACTGACTTCCCCTTTATGACACGCTTTCAAAATTGCTGCTCTTCTTTGTAAACAAGTTGTATTTATTTCTCCAATCCTTGATTATTGCAAGGAAGTCTTGCATATAATTAAAAATACATTGAATGAATGAATGAAGGTGTGGGGCTGAAAAGGCTTTGCTTTCTTTATAAAGATATGATAGCTGTAAACTATAGAAGAAAAAAAGAATCAGGAGAGGGGGTTTCAGCACATTTTCCCCTCTATAGCTTCCCTGTCCCCAAGGAGAAGAATTTTTCTGGCTAGGTATTTGGGTACACAGGGCCAGGCCAGGAATGAAGCCGGTGAACTTGGCATTATCAGGAGCTCCAGCACAGCTCCTTGTCACAGGGCAACAATAGAAAAAGGACGGAAGGTGGTGAGTGCCTCTCGTCGTACCCTAGTTGCTTACTGTCACAGGAGAAGCAGGGCTAGGACATCTTCACGTGTGGCAGGCAGCCAGAGGGAGTCAGGAGAGGAGGGAGACCTGTTAGAGCCACAGATGAAATGACTGTATGAGAATTCAGGGGTTTGTCTGGGAGTGATACCATGGAAGAATCCATTTCTAATAGCTCCTTCTTATACATTATTCATGGAAGCAGGGAGACAGGGCCGATAACATCAGAATGATGCCGCTGTCCAGCAAATCTAATGACGGTAGCTCGAGGGCATTTTAACTCGCATGGAAAAAAAAAATTATATTTGCCAATTTGGGGTCCAGGAGGCTTCGAAGGCTAACTCAAACTTGAAGAGCAGGTGAGAGTTTCCTTGAGAAAAAGCTGTCCCCCCATAACATCTGGATCTCTGTGGCTCTTCCCACCCTCTTGTTTCTCAGCATCTAATGGAGGAATTAATGCTGCTCTCGGGTTAAATAGCTCTAGGTTTTCAAATCCATCTCTATTTTCATATCTGCCAGTCAAAAGGCAGGAATAAGAAATAGGACTTTTGTGGATTTCGATATAAATTATTAGCTTCTAATCTCTTCAAGCCTAAGGGACAGTGCTTTTTAAGAAGGGAGAGTATTCTGCTGCTACTGAAATCTGATGTTTTCCCTCCAGTTTCTGATTCATTACAACCGCAAGACTCATTCCATCCTAAACCTGCTTCCGATGTGCTGTCCAAAAGCCAGGAGGTCAATTTGTTAAAAGAAGCAAGAGAAAATCTGCAGGGGAGGCAATGCCAGTTATCCCAGGGGTAGTGGCCGGGAGACAGAGAAGACAGCTCACTCCAGTTCTTAATTTGCTACTTACTTTGCAATTCTTAATGTGTTATCGTCTGACTGGTTTCTTAAACATGGGTTGATACATTCAACTCCATTCATCCATCCATCCCTCAGTATGGAAGAGATATGACTTGTGCCTCTAATCCCAGTAGCTCTAGAGGCTGAAGCAGGAGGATCATGAGTTCAAAGCCAGCCTCAGCAATGGTGAGGTACTGAGCAACTCAGTGATTCCTTGTCTCTAAATAAAATACAAAACAGGAGCTGGGGATGTGGCTCAGGAGTCAAGTGCCCCTGAGTTCAATTCCCACCAAAAAAAAAAAAATGTACCTTTAAGAGCAGGTGTGGTGGTGCATGCATATAATCCTAATGACTCAGGATACTGAGGCAGGAGGATTGCAAGTTCAAGGCCAGCCTTGGGCAACTTAGAATTTATCTCAAAAATAAATAAATAAATACATAAAAAGGGATGGAGATAGTTCAGTGGTAGAGTGCTCCTGGGCTCAATCCCCAGTATCAGAAAAAAAAAAAAAAGAAAAAAAAAGCATGAATTGAGGATTACAGTCCATAGACAAGAGAATAGGTCTGCCAGGGTGGAAGAAATCAATCTGAATAGCATGAGCAAAGACAAGGACAATTAACACAGTCCCTCATCCAACCTGTCCCCCCAACTGGGTGGTCAGATTGTTAAGGCCAACTAGGACAGCTGAGCAGTCCTGTAATTAACTAGGTCCATCATGGGCATGAGAAAAGGCCATGGAATTTCACAAACCATCCCCAGCATGAGATGAATACAGATGATGAAAAATAGACAGCACTTTGGAAGTTGTTAAATTTTTTTATTGTTTTAAAGTTGCATTTTTCCTTTCTTGTTTTTTTTAATATGTGTTTTTTGTAGTTGTAGTTGGACACAATAACTTTATTTATTTATTTATTTTTATGTGGTGCTGAGGATCGAACCCAGGGCCTTGCATGTGCAAGGTGAGCCCTCTACCACTGAGCCACAACCCCAGCCCTGCCTTTTTCTTTTTTCTTCTTAAAATAAATTTATTTATTTATTTTAATTAGGTATTTAATTAGGTATAGACAGCAGAAGGCATTTTGATTCACTGTACACAATTGCAGCACAACTTTTCATTTCTCTGGTTGTACACGATGTAGCGTCGCACGATATGTGCAGTCATACATGTACCTAGGGTAATGATGTCCATCACAATCGGCCGTCTTTCCTACCCCCAGGCCCCTCCCCCTCCCTTCCCCAACTTTGCCCAAAGTTCTTCCATTTTTCCCATGCCCCCCCCATTATGGGTCAGCATCCTTTTATCATAGAGAACATTCAACCTTTGGATTTTTGAGATTGGCTTATTTCGCTTAGCATGATATTCTCCAACTCCATCTATTTATCTGCAAATGCCATAATTTTATTTTCTTTTAATGCTGTGTAATCATTGTGTATATATACCACAGTTTTTTTAATTCATTCTTCTATTTAAGGGCATCTGGGTTGCTTTCACAGTTTAGCTATTGTGAATTGAGCTGCTATAAACATTCATGTTGCTATGTCACTATAGTATACTGATTTTAAGTCCTTTGGGTATAGATGGAGGAGTGGGATAGATGGGTCAAATGGTGGTTCCATTCCATGCTTTCTAAGGACTCTCTATACTGCTTTCCAAAGTGTTTGCATCAATTTGCAAACACCAGCAATGTATGAATGTGCCTTTCCCCCCATATCCTCACCAACACTTAATGTTGTTTGTATTCCTGATAGTTGCCATTCTGAATGGTGTGAGATGAAGATGTTTATATTTTAATTAGGCAGAAACAGAGGATAAAATGACAGTTTTTAGGCAGGAGGTTGAGATTAAGATGAATGCACATGAATTTCTCAGTATTTTCTAAGCACTTCCTACTTTGTCCCCAAGTACCTCAACACCTACTCTATGTCAGAGGGTTGTAAGAACAATAATGTGGGCTGGGGTTATGGCTTAGTAGTAGAGAACTTGCCTAGCATGTGTGAGGGACTGGATTCCATCTTCAGCACCACATAAAAAATTCATAAATGAAATGAAGTTGTTATGTCCAAAAAAATTAATGACAATATGAAAGACAAGCTTGTTTATACTTCATCTTAGAGTTTTTAGTATTTTAACTACAAAACCATTTCTCATTCTAGAAAAGAGGTTCACCAAGTTAAAAAGCCTAGGATTGCCAGGTACAGAGGTGAACACCTGTAATCCCAGCAACTCAGGAGACTGAGGCAGGAAGATCCCAAGTTCCAGACCAGCCAAGGCAATTTAGCAAGATGGTCAGCAACTTGTTGAGACCCTGTCTCAAAATAAAAAAAATAAAATAAAATAAAAATGTCAGTGGCAGAGAATCCCTGGGTTTGACTCCCCCAGTACCGCAAAAGAAAAATAAAAACTTGTAATACTAAAAAATGAACCAGCCTGTGGGACCTGCCTTTAGATTACAACCTCAGTGGACAGATGGACACATGTTTGAGTTATTGCCCAAAGCACTGTGTTGGGAGAGGAAATGATAGGAGGGTTGTCCTCAGATAATCAAGTTATTTAAATAATCATGTATTCTATTTTCATCTGTATTATATAAACATAACTAGCCCTTCCAACCTGTAACTCCATGGACATTGCCAGTGAAACTGTTGAAGTTGATTCATTTATTTGTTTTTGATGTTTATTATATCTAGTGCTTCATTTTAAGTGACATTGTTTTACTTCAGATGACATTTAGAGCTTATTTAAGTGTCCTTCAGATTTGCAAGATGCCCTGGAAAGTATTGAGGGACTTGGAAGAGAGATTGATTTCAGCATTTTTACTAAGAGTGGATTACATATCTCTCTCAAATTGAGACTTCAATCCATCAGGTTTCTCACCAAAATTTCGAAATGCTAATTTGAAAGTTTTCTGAAGATATAATTTTTAGCTTTCTAAAATTTTATTGATTTAGTTATACATGAAGTAGAATCCACTTTGATATAATTACACAAGCATGATATATATTGTATTCTAATTAGGACCCCAGTCTTGTGGATGTATATGATATTGAGATACACTGTGGTACATTCATATATGTACATAGGAAAGTTACATCAGATTCATTCCTCTGTCTTTCCTTTTGCTAACCACCATCCCTTCCCTTCATTCCCCTTTGTCTAATCCACCAAACTTCTATTCTACCCCACAACATTGTGGGTTAGCTTCCACATATCAAAAAAAAAAAAAAATTGGCCTTTTGGGTTTTTTTAGGATTGGCTTATTTCACTAAGCATGATAGTCTCCAGATCCATCCATTTACTGGCAAATGTCATAAAGTCTTTCTTTATGGCTGAGTGATATTCCATTGTGTATATATACCACAATTTCTTTATCCATTCATCTGTTGAAGGGTACTGAGTTTGGCTCCATAGCTGAGCTATTGTAAATTGAGCTGCAATAAACATGGATGTGGCTGTGTCCTTATAGTATGCTGATTTTAAGTCCTTTGGGTATAAACCAAGGAGTGGGATAGCTGGGTCAAATGGTGGTTCCATTTCAAGTTTTCTAAGGAATCTCCACACTGCCTTCCATAGTGGTTGCTCCAATTTGCAGTCCCACCAACAATGTATGAGTGACCCTTTCCCTACATCTTCATCAACATTTATTGTTACTTGTATTTTTGATAATTGCCACTTATGGCTGGAGTGAGATGAAATCTCAATGTACTTTTAATTTGCATTTCTCTAATTGCTAGAGATATTGAACATATTTTCATATATTTACTGACCATTCATATTTCTTCTTTTGAGAAGTATCTGTTTAGTTTCTTTGCCTATTTATTTATAGGGTTATTATTATTACTTTGGTGTTAAGTTTTTGAGTGCTTTGTATATTCTGGAAATTAATGCCCTATTTGAAGTGCAGGTGGCAAAGATTTTCTCCCATTCTGTAGGCTCTCCCATGAAGTTGATTTTAAGAAACTATTAATAATAGGCCAAATGCTGTTGAGATGTGGCAAAATCATAAATTTAGTAAACAATAATAAAAATACTAGCCAGCACTTACAGAGTGCTTTGTATGGGCCACATCATTTTTGTACATTAGCATAATTTTTACAACTCCTGTGGGATGCTATTATTATTCCTATTTTGCCAACAAAGAACTGAGCCCAGAGAGTTTAAGTAACTTGCCTAAGGGCACACAGGTGCTGGATTTGAATTAGACCCATGGCTTCCTTCTGTGTGCATGCTTGAAGGTCCTAGGTTTGGGGTTACAGGGAGCCAAGGGCCAACCAGCAGTGAGAGGAACAAGTTCCAGAAGGTCCAAGGTGGAGGTGATGCTTGAAACAGCTCCGGAAAGATGCGCAGGTGATCTCCAAATGGACAAAGGGCGAGGATGTTTCAGATGAAGGGGTGGAGGACACAGGGACATGGTGTGATGTAATGGGAGCAGAGTGGTTAGGGGGACTGCAGGAAGGGAAGTTGCAGGTGGGATGGCCCAGAGGACTCTGCACAGGAAATGAAACAGGACCCGTGTTACTAAAGGCCTGGGCCTGGCTGGGTTCACCCTACAGGACATGGATTAGGTTTCTGCTCTGGAAAGATACCTTGATGGCCATGTGGGGGGCTGGCCACTTGCGGGGAGGGCTGGATGACAGGGAGAAGACTGGAAGGTGCCTTTCTTCTCTAACTTGCTCAGGAAGTGGAAACTTAATAGGTCAGAAGTGGCCACCTCCACTGAGGGGAGCCATTTGTCTGGCACCTACCTCCCTATTCCTTCTCCCACACCATGCAAAGCTCTGGCCTCCCTGCCACAAGCTGAGTCCAGGGACCCGGAGCTGCACCTTGCTCCTCACCAGCTTTTCTTTCCTACTCTCCATGGGGGGCTGAGGCAGCCTGGCCAAGCCGTGGAACAGTCTGAGTGTGGCTCTGCAGGTCAATCTCCCACAGCAAGGTCCCAGATCTGGCTGGGGGTCATGGTGGTGGTTGGGGGACCAGAGGCGGGGAGAGGCAGGAAGCCAGAGTTCAGCCTGGCTCCTTACTGTATCACCCACCCACTAGTTATTGCAAAATCAGACTAGTTCCTGGTCTGATTTTGTCCAGATCCTGGACTGGAAGCATATGACTGATTCATAAGAATAGCCGTTCATCTTCACCACGACCCCAGGAGCTGTGACTATCCCCATTTGTACAGGGGAAACAGGCTGGAAGAGCTTAAACAACTTGCTGGAGGTCACAGCTGGTGAAGGACAAACCCAGGATTCAAACAAATGTCTTCTCACATTAAAAAAAAAAAAAAAAAAAAAAAAAAAAAACCCAAACCATATTCTAGGTAGTTAAGCTGGTCTTCTAAAGTCTCTAGTACCCTAGTAATAATAACAGCTAGAAATTATAAAGTGTTAAGACACATTCTCTCTGCATAGCTTTTGATGTGCCACTAAAGCTTTACAAATGAAATAATCGTGTGAATGATGAGATTATAATTATGGCAGAGGGGGTGGCTGCCTATTTGGATAGACTTAAACACTTTAAAGAACTCCCTGTTAACACTGGCCAATTTGTTTTTTCTCCCTTGGTTCTTCTTTGAATTGCAATGAATTTTTTCATCAACTTATTAATTAGTACAAACCTTGGATTGCACTTTGTAATTAAGGTCTTATGTGTTTCTCCAGATCTTACCTTTGAGTTCAATGTTAATTTTTCAAAGAGAAAAATTAGGAATTTGACAACTGACTTCCTTCTTGGCAACAGAATATACATTCTGCCTGTCAAAAAAGATTGAGTGGCTGAGTTCCTAAGATAGGGAGTGATAGATTATTCATCATATGAAATTGCACACTCATTTGCCCAAAATCATAATCAATTGCTGACAGCAGTTTTCCTGAAAACCTATTTGTGAAATGCACTTGGTAGTCGAGTCACTGAACATTTACTCAGATTTCTTGACTTGTCATTAGTCTTTGTAACTTTCCTTTAGTTCAAAGTCCTGATTTGCTTAACTTTTCTTTTCCTGATTTGCTTAACTTTTCTTTTCCCTTCCTTTTTTTTTTTTTTTTTTTGGTACTGGGGATGGAACCCAAAGGTGCTTTGCCACTGAGCTATACCCACCAAGCCCTTTTTATTTATTTATTTACTTTGAGACAATCTTTTTAAGTTGTCCAGGCTGGCCTCAAATGTGTGATCTTCCTACCTCAGCCTCCTGAGTAGTTGGGATTACAGGCATGTGCCACCACACCCAGCTAGTTTGCTCAAATATCTATTAATTTCAGAGTTACCAAAGAAATACAGTTATGTTGTATGGGTGCATTTTTCTATAGTAATATTAATAGTTCCTACCACGTGCTCTTGGGAGCTATTTCTCTGTGCATCTCTCATACTTTTGCACATCTTGTGAAAAAGGGGCATGGACTACATGTGTCCTAGATTATCTTTTCAAAGATGTTTGTGAGCAAACAGCCTTAGAAGCATGATAGTGTTTCCTTTGGAAGAAAAGGTAGATGTGTTCACTGCCCATTTAAAAAGATGTAGGTTCCCTAAGCTCAGGGTTCCCCTTCTGTGACACAGCTGCCTGTCTGGTGTGAAAAGTATGTTTCTGCATCACTCTGGGGATTGAGCTCAGGAAAACTGGCACAAGTACTGTTACCCTGGCTACTGTTGCTGCTGCGAGTGATGAAGCCTTTTGCCTCTGACCAGGTGTTATCCTCCAGCACCTATGAAAGAGGGGCAGGCTGACTGGCAAGCAGGGTAAAAATCTCAGACCTTTCATGGTTTGGGGCATATGCGTGGCACTGTTAAAAGATATCTAGATATCTGAATCTCTCTCCTCCTGTCCATCTGATGAGGTTGGTGTTAATATTATCCTCATTTTACAGATGAGGAAACTCAGCACAGAGACCGTATCCAAGTGGGTGCTGGAGCCAGGATTAGGAACAGGTATCGTGGTTTCTACTTCTCTGCTCACTTCCCCTCTCTCCTGAGCAGATGGCCCTCAGAGCCCACCTTAGCTGCTTTATCTCACTTTAAAAATGAGGTACTGCTTCTACATGTGTGTTTAATGCTGCTGCTTCCAAAGTTCCAGAATGCTCCTGTGCATCACCTCACCAACACTGTAGAGCAGAACTCCTGGGTGGCTGTCTCTGGTCCACGGGGGCTTTGGGTGCCTCTTCACTGGGACTGGATCAGGCTGGGAGTGGGGGTGAGGTATTCTTGTTCACTCTTACAGCTTCCACTGAGGGGACAGAGAGCAAAGGGGAGTTACCATAGGTAGAGTGGCAGATGGGGCCTTTGGAGGAGGTACCATTTGAGCCAAGACCTTAGTGCATGATAGATTTGCTGAGTGCCAACTGTATGCAGTGTTACAGCTCTGGGGATAATGCAGTTAACAAAGGCAAGCATTCCCCTGAGAGAGAGGCAACAGACAAACAGAGAAGTAAAACCTAGGGTATGACCACAGTGGGCAGTGCTAAGGGCAGGGGCGGAGCCCTGGTGGTGGAGCAAGGGTGGAGATCAAGGAGGATCTCTTTAGGTGACACTTGAGCACCCTCTTCAGTGAAGATGACAAGGATAAGAGTGTTGCCCTTGGAGGGAACACCAAGGGCAAAGCCTGACATCTTTGATGAGCTGCACCAGGACCAGTGGAGCTGGAGCAGAACTAGCGAGAGAGGGGTTTTAAGGTCAGGAAGGGTCTTACGTGACCCCCTTGTATTGTCAAGGATCTGGGCTCATCTTTCCATGTGAGATGGGATGTAATCAGAGGATTCTCAACAGAAAATGCCATTATCTGACTTACAAATCATCACCACCATCATCATAACAGCTGCCATTTGTCAGGGCTGGCCCCTGTGGACGCTCTCAGGGCGTGTTCTTAGGCGGGCGTGATTATTGTTCCCAGGGTACAGATGAGCCAACTGAGACCGGGAATCATTGAGGTGCTTTCCCCAAAGTCATATGATTCCTCACCAGAGGATTCTTGTTCTTTAATCCCAGGTGGGCCCTCCATACTGTTTGGTGACCCTTTGGCCTGCCTGCCTTCAACGTTTCTAGGACTAGGTCCCCACAGAGATGAACCCCTGTCTTGATTCCTCCTTTTCCCTTCTTGCCTCATGAGTCTTGCTTCCTGCTTTTGAACCTGTCTGCAGCCTTGGCTTCTGGCGTCTGTGCCCGTCTTTCTTTGAGAGTCTCACCAATACCTTCCCTCGCCACGCAGCCCAGGTTCACAGGCACGTGGCCGCCTGCCCTGCACAGCCGTGGTGTTGGCTTTGTGTCTAGGGAAAGGGCTGTGAACCTCTCTACCTCCTGCCCCACGTCTCCCCTACTCTCTAGAGCCAAATCCCTAAAGAGTAACCCCTACTTCCTGTCTCCCACGTATTCCCAGGCTACAGTCTGGCCTGCTCCTCCTCAGCCCCTGACGTGAGCCCTGCTGATGGCACTGTGCACCTGCTAGTAGCTAAGTCCTGGGATGTGCTCGACTGTCTCCATTTGGATGCTCTAAGGCTGGGAACACTGCTGGCAGCTACCTCCTTGGTCCCCTTTCCATCTAAGACCCAGCCCACCTTTCTTTCTTCCTTCTTCTTCCTCTTTTATTTTTGGGTGGGGGTGGGTACCAAGGATTGAACCCAGGGGCACTTAACCACTGAGTCACATCCCCAGTCCTTTTTATTTCTTATTTTGAGAGAAGGTCTCGCTAAGTTGCTTAGGGCCTTGCTAAGTGGCTGAGGCTGGCTTTGAACGTGCAATCCTCCTGCCTCAGCCTCCTGAGTCACTGGGATTACAGGCATGTGCCATCATGCCCAGCCCAGCCCAGCTTTCTGATGACTTCTTTTCAGTCTTTAAGACTCTACCCCAACACTGGTACATTTTAGGGTCTGTTCTTGACATCATCCAATGACTTTACAAACTCATAGACATTTAAAATTGTATTTCCAGCCCCAACACATCTCCCGAAACTTAGCCTTTCTGCCTACACCTTTCCACCTGGATGCCCCACAGATGCCTGGACTCCTGTGACCCAACCTGAGTCAATGGACCCATCCCACCCGCCTGCCCCCAGTGATCCCAGCCCATGCTCTGCCCCCTCCCTCCACTCTTCCCGTCTGATTAGCTATTCCCTCCTGTAGATTCTACTGCCCCAAAGTTGGCCACACCTCTTCCCTGTGCTCCCTGCCAATGCCCTGCTTTATTCCATCAGCCACTTTTGACTAACTACTATAAGGACCTAGTTGTAACTTGCTTCTCTCTTGCTTGTGGGTTCTCATAAAGATCATTTTAGAAGCTTCATGGAAGTGCAGAAATCCAGGCCCCAACCCAGAGAGTCTGATTTGGGAAGCCCAAGGTTGGGGCCAGGTATCTGAATTTGGAAAAACCTCCCCAGATGATTCCAGTGCAGGTGGCCCCAAAACACTGTCCAAAAGCACATTACTTAGCCTCTCCTTATTCCAGTCCTGTCTCCACATGATTAATAACTGCAGCTATTACTACCTAACAGTTTTGAATGCTTTAAGACACTCCAAGATCATGAACCTGCTAGGTGCACATAGCCCACTATCACAGCTCTGCTAATACTTCACCCTTTTACCCTTGAGAAAAACGAGGTACAGAGAGCTATTAACTAGCCCAAGGGCCAGTCTTTGATCCAGAGCCAAATTCTCAACCATGGGTTTTACCATCTCATTTGCTCCCATAGTCCAGCTGTCCTAAATGCCTATGTCTCCGGATGCTCCTCTTTCAAATGACCACCTGGATTAGCTTTCTGTGACTTAATAAATTACAAAGATTTATTGGTTCATAGTCTCGTAGGTCAGAAGTCTGGGCAGGGCTTGACTGGTCTTCTGTTCCTGGTCGCACAAAGCTAAACTGGAGGTGTCAGGTGGGACTTTGTTCTCCCATGGAGCTCAGGGTTCTCTTCTAAGCTCACTGGCTATTGGCAGAGTTCAGAATTCTTATAGCTGCAGGACTGAAGTCCTGTTTCTTTGCTGACGGTCAGGCAGAGGTCATTCCCTGCTTGTTAGAGGCTGCCTACATCCCTTGCCATATGGCCCCATTCATCTCTAAAGCCAGCAAAGGAAAATCTTGCCTAGGATGAGTACTTTTCACTCTTCCAATTTTTCCCAGGAAAAGCCCAGTCCTTTTTAGATGATCACCTGATTAGGCAAGGCCCACGAAGAATAATCTCCAGATTGTAAGATCAACTGTTTGGGGAACCTTAATTACATCTGCCAATTTTCTTAATTACATCTGCCAATTTTCTTGAGAATAGCACCCTAAATTGGTTTGAGTAACTAGGAGAAGGTGTGTGTATCTTGAGGGCTGAGAATTTCTTGGGGGTCATCTTGTTCTGTCTTTTATACCACGTAAACTTCAAAACTCTGCTCAAAGGTGACTGGTTTTCCCCATGTTTCTGGGCAGAGTTAGGTCCTCTCTTGTACCCATGGCATGGAATACACACCCATTATAGTTGCCCAATGTGGTATACTAGTATTTCCGGTCCATTGCGCCCCAGCCAGGCTGTGAGGTTCTGGAACACAGAAGCCTGGGTCATCTTTGTGTCCCTAACACTTAATTCATATTTGTTGCTTGAGAGTGAGTGGTGTGCCCCAGCAAGCTCTCCAGACAAGAACACTTCCAACAGAATTACATCCATCTCCTGAAAGGGCTGTTGACTGCTAACAGCACGTGCCTCCCTGGAAGTATGGGGAAATGTCAGCCACACCCTGGGCCCCAAGTCTTCTAGCAGAGAGTCCCAAGGGCAGGCAGGTAAGGCTCCTGAAAGCCCTGGTGAGCGCAGCATTGCCGTGATGGTGAGGCAGCAGGACCACTAGGTGTCACTCAAGATTCAATAAAGAGAACCAGGTCCTCAGAAGGCTGTTTGCGCCTTTCTTGGGCAGCGAGGAGGCTGGCTAGATTGTTCCCACCCACTGTTTTCAGGGGGTTGACGTTCCCATACCACCCTCTCTTCTGCAACTCCCCACGCTGACACACTTTGGGTCTAAAATAGGACAGCAGAGTCAGGGCCACTAGGGTTGGTGCCACCTGACTATCGATCGCCCTCTGCATCACCTCACAGGAGTGGGGTGCTCTTGCAAGGCCAGGCACAGAGCCCTGCTCCAGCCCTCAAGTGGGTCCAAGCGCCACTCCCTATCTTCTGACAGTCCCGGAGTTGGGGAGTGGGTGGGTCCTGATTCTTAAAGGATGCATTAATTGGTTCTGGGGCCCCAGCGTCAGTCCAGGATGGGTAGGGTGACAGGGTCAAAAGAGGGTTCTGAGGATAATCTCAAACAATATCTTTTCTTGGGACTTTAGGGATGGGGAAAATGATGGGGGTGGGGATGCTTCCGCCCAGCACCCGGGAGATCAGCATCTGCAATTAACCACAGTCCCTTTCCTCATGTCAGGGGGATGTTCAGAGCTGAAGGAGAGGGGGGACAGAAAGTGCTTGTGAGGAACATCTCCTTGACAGGACTTTAAGTCGATTTTCCTGCATCTTTCCCTCTGGAAGAAAGGGATGTCTATCAGCGAGGTTCCCAGCCAACTAGAGGACAGGCTGTGTGCAGACGCATTTCCCCTCACCCCCGGCAGAGGGCGCCCATCCCCTGCGCCAGCTCCCTGCTGGGCACGTAGCCTCCAGCTTAGCCCCGGGCCCTGCCCCAGGCAGGCTGGGCCTCCAGCCTGGAATGGGCAGCGGGAGCTGGGATAATTCCAAAGTCACCTCTGTCTGACCTTGAATACAATCTTTGAATGTCCAGCTCCTTTACCCCAAGCTGATTTACTGCTCCTTTTTATTTTCTTTAGTGAATATTGAAATTCATTTGCATTCCTAGAGCTCCTGGTAACAGAGAAGCTTCCCTGTTAGATGAGAAAGCAGCTAAAAATCGGGCTCAGGATGCAGAGTCCTCCCTGGGCTCCTCCACAAAGCGAATACTCTATCAATATAATGATTTCCTTTAAAACTTGCAAAGTGGCTTTTCTATGTAAAGCTTGACGGCTTCTATTCATCTCTTTCCTGTTTGCATGAAAACTTTCATTCATCCATTTATTTGTTCAACCCACATTTTTGGGGAGCACTCTCTGTGTGCCAGGTATCTGGGTGAAAATGGCAGAATTGGTTCCTGATTTTGGTGGAGCTAATGGTCTAGTAGGGAAGATACACTGAATAAATGCTTTCAGGCAACATGAGTTGTTTAGGCCTGAGATGAATGGTAAAAAGGAAAAGTGGAGGTTTCTGGGGGACGGCACTATATAAAGTCCTCACCTGGATCTCAGGTGTGACTGTCCTCTGGAATCTTCTCTGTGGCCCTTCACACTCCTGGGCTGAGGGCCATTTGGCAAGGCATTAGCCATTTTGCATGATTGAAATTCACATTACCAATCTCTTCTGAGGCCTGATGCTAACAAAGTCTGAAAAGGACAAGAACAGCTCTGGGTGCTGCATCCTCTTCTTCTTCAGTGTTTACTGACCACCTACTAATGGGGGTCGGTGTTCAGTGCTAAGTATGCAAACAGGACAGGAGACACAGAAAGAGCATTGAGCCAAAGGCCAAGGGTGGTACAAACGGATGGAGTGCAGTGTCCGAGATTTTATGAACCGCTAAAAATGAGACTTACTTAGGATTGGGTCCAGTTAATTAGAGATCTATTATATCCGTGGATTCAATGAGATATAGAAGAGAAATTTGTCTCCACTATTACAGTCGGGAGTCCCACAGAATAAGGGGAAGGTGACCCTGAGCCCTCTGTGCCCTTTCTTGAACTATTCCCAAAAGAAAGAAGAAACTGGAGACTCACATCATTTTTCCCTCTACACCTGCTGCCCAAGTATTCTTTGAAATTTATAATTCAGATCATGATCTTGCTTATCATCTTCCTGTGGCTTCCCCTACTGGCCAGAGTTCCTCCCACAGCTTACAACGTCCTGCCTGCAGTGGCCACCTGTTCTCCGCTCAGAATATTCTGGCCACAGCCTTCAGCCTGCTTTCTGCTCCTTGAACACACCATGCTTTTCCTAAATCAATACCATTTCTTCCTGGACCAGGTAGCTCCTTCAATGGCTCTCTCATCTCCGCCTGAGGCCTCAGCTCATGTCACCTCCTCAGAGTGTCCCTCCCTCCTTATACACTGGTGGGGCTTATCCCTGCCTGAAGCCACCTTTCTTAATCTGCCTGTTTACTAGGCGTCAGTGTGTAGCCTCCTTGAATACTGGGACCTCCTCTGTCTCCCTCACTTCAGCAGCCCCCATGACCTGAAGGAAAGATCCCCGGAGCTTCTGTAGTAGAGACATGAGAAATGAGCTGAAGAGAAAAGAAGGAGGAATTGATCTGGATTCTAGCAGAGACAGGCTTGCTCTCTGTTTGGGTTGTGGGAGCTTCTCACTGACTAGCTAATCGAGGATGGCAGTAATGCTGGCATTTCCACACAGAGAAGCCACCGTCAACCCTTGCAGCCTGCTCCAGCCCACACCTACCATCAACTGAGTCTGAGGAGAAGGCTTTTCCTAGCCGACTGGGAGACTTGTTCTCTCACTTGCCTGCATCTGCTTCGTTGCAAACGGATGCCCCAACGTGGGTCTTGATTGGGAAATGGGGAGATGATCTCTGGGAACCAAAGGCATCTTTTCCAGGAGGCCAGCACAATGCCTGCTCTGTGGGTGCTAGGTGGACATTGACAGAACCACCGAATTCAGCTGGGTCGACTCCAGACTTACCTGTGGAGAGGTCATCCTTTCTTGTTCCAGGAATATTGTATGTCCTTGTCTTTTAAAAATATATCTGAAACAACCCAAAATATCCACCATCAAATGCATGATGAGTCAAACTATGCTTTACACATGCAAGGGAATATTATTTAGCCTTAAAAAGGAATGAGGTTTGGATAGGTGCTACATTGTGAATGTTTTTTTTGCAGATGTCAAGCTAAGCGAAACTGTTTGGACCCAAAGGACAAGATTCCACTTCATGGAGGTTCCTAAACAGTCAACTTCATGGAGATGGAAGTGAACTCTGAACCCTGACAGAGGGGGAGGAGTGGGAAGTTATTGTTTAATGGGCACAATATTTTAGATGGGGATGTTGCAGAAGCTCTGGACATGGTAGTGATGGTTGTTGCTCTAAATTCCTCATACAAGTGGAATCTCTTAGCGTTTGTCCTTTCGTGTCTGGCTTAGTTCTTTTAACACGTCTTCAAGGTTTATCTGCATTATAGCATGTGTCAGACTTGCCTTTCTTTTAAAGTCTGAGTAATAATCCATTGTGTTGTGGGATCAAAGGGAATTTCCCCTCTTCTCTCTCAAGGTTTGCTGGAGTCAACTGAGAAATATTAAATAGGAAGGCACACAGATTTATTTATGTACAAAAGAAGAATCACTAGTGTGGGGTCACCCCCAGCCCAATATCATTCAGAAGCTAAAAGGGATATCTCTCTCTCTCTCTCTCTCTCTCTCTCTCTCTCTCTCTCTCTCTATATATATATATATATATATATATATATATATATATATATATATCTCCATATCCCTTTTTCTAGATATAGAAGGGGAAGGGGAAAGAATGGGGAATGTAGATAATTGTGAGGGGCTGGAAATGATGAGTGGAGGGAAGGAATGATCACTGGAGATAGATTAGCTGGTAAAAAGATTCTCTTTGGAACTTGAATGAGCCCAGGGAACAATCTGCCCAGGTGTATTTACAATCCTCTGTCTTCATTCCTGAGATAAATGATGGGGATAGAGATTTGTAGTCTGATCTCAATGCAGATAACGCAAGTTCAGAGAATCTCTTCCTACATGGGAGTGGACAGAAGAAATAGAAATTTTTCCTTTAGGGCAAACAACTCAGCATGCCACAAAATGCCCTAATTTTTGGACATCATTCCCAATCATCAGCCCCAGTAGTTAAGTACATGCTGCATTTTGTTTATCCGTCCATCCATTGATGGGCACTTAGTTTGCTCCCACCTTTTGGCCATTGTGAATAATGCTGCTATGGATGAATGTATAAATTTCTAGGAGTCTACTTTCAATTTTGGGGGGTCTATATCCAGAAGTGGAATTTCTGGATCAACTGGTAATTCTATTTTCAGTTTTTTGAAGGCCTCTCCCTGCATGCTGTTTTTCATAGTGGCTGCACCATTTAACATTCCCACCAGCAGTGTTTAAGTGTTCCAATTTCTCTGCATCCTGACACCTGTTATTTTTGTTCTTATTTTTTCTTTTGTTTTTGGTACTAGTGATTGAACTCAGGGCACTTTACCACTGACCTATATCCCCAGTCATCCCTTTTATTTTTAATTTTGAGACTGGGTCTTGCTAAGTTGATGAAACTGGCCTTGAACTTGTAATCCTTTGACTTCAGCCTCCCAAATAGCTGAGATTCAGACATATGTCACTGTGCTCAGCTATTTTCTGGTTTTTTTTTTTTTTTTTGTAATAGCCATTCTAATTTGGTGAGGTAGTATCTCATTGTCATTTGATTTGCATTTTTATAATATAGTGATGTTGAACATCTTTTCATGAGCTTATGGCCATTCACATATCCTCTCTGAAGAAAAGTCTATTCATTAAAATGGTGAATTTTATGTTATGTGCATTTTACTGCAATAAAAATCCCTAAATCTAGAAAAATATTTCTTTTACTTGTCACCATTTTCCCGAAATTGTAGCTGAATTGGTTTCTAAATGTATGCTATAAACTTGTTTACTTGAGAGCATGAGTTGGCTTCACAGAAATCTCAGGAAAAGGTGTGTGTGTGCATGTGCACGTGTGAGTTTGGGAGGGATCTAGGTTATAACCATGTGTCTAAAATGAACAAGTAAAATCAAGATGTTAAAAACTGAGGTGGAAAAGAGGTCATCTAACTGCTTGCTTTTCTCTCTATTTCTTCTACTTGCAGATTTTGGAAAAAATAGCAAATGTCCTATTTCAAAAAATCCAGCATCTAAGCTGGAAGTATACCTAACGCTTGTTTTGCACTTTTAACACTAAGTTTTGAGTGCAAAACTTGAAAGGTGAGCTTACCAGCATTTGTCTCTTATTTGATTGCCGAAATGAAATTTGCTCATTCGTTTCAGAGATATTTATGAGTACATGATGGGTCAGGCACTGGGGACAAAAAAAGGAAAAAGAGTTAAACATAACCTCTCACATTCCTACAAGCAGGATTGGCTACAAAATTTGTAGGGCTCAGTACAAAATGAAAATGCAGGGTCTATTAGGGAAGTATTTAAGAATTTATGAAGAATTATTAATGCAACAAGAGAGCATTAAGTTAAGCATGGGGTCCTTCTAAGTGTGGGAGTGGGGGACAGGGTCAGACAGGCCACATAAAGGGTAGAATCAGTCTGTTGGCAGCCTTGAGAGGGATGGGCCCTGAGCAATGGGACTCATAGAATTTATCCAAAGGCTGCTCATTGCCATGCTTATATGGCAGTTGCCCCTTATCTGTAGGGATACGTTTCAAGACCCCCCAGTGAATGCATGAAACCACAAATAGTACCCATTCCTATATATCTACTTATTTTTTCTTCTATACAAATATATGTATGATAAAGTATCATAAAAAGGATAGCTTATCTTTGACATTTCTAAAATGCCAACATCACTTGTCCTACGCTTTGGGCCATTGTTAAGTAAAATAAGGATTCCTTGAACATAAGTCCTGTGGTACTATGATAGTTGGTCTGATAACTGAGAGGGCCACTAAGTGGTTGATGGTGGGTAGCATTTACACTATGGATACAGTGGACAAAAGGATGATTCACATTCCCTGCAAGACAGAGTCAGAGATTTCTGATGCTCTCAGAATTCTATTCAACATATACTCATTAAAATAGTTCACATTTGATTCTGAAGTAAAATGTGGGTATGACAAGGATGATGAGAAACTCTGACTTATTGTAGGAGAAGGATGACAATGGTTTATCTACTATGTTCTAGGCACTGAATTGGGTGTCAGCTTAACTCTCATAAGTAAACTTGTAAAATAGGGAGTTTTGTTTGTATTTTAGGGATGAGGATATGAGACTCATAGAGTGTTATGGTTTAGATATGAGGTGTCCCCCAAAAGCTCCTGTGTTAATACAGGAATATTCAAAGGTGAAATGATAAGATTATGAGAGCTGTAACCTAGTCAGTCCGTCCTAGCTTAAATGACTGGGTAGTAACTGTGGGGACATGGGGCATGGCTGGAGGAGGTGGGTCACTGGGGATGTCCAGGGGAAGGGTGCATCTTCACTTGGGCCCTTCCCCTTCCGCCTGTCTGCTTCCTGGCTCCCATGAACAGAGTAGCTTCTCTCCAACAATGGAATTGGCCCACCACGGACTGAATCTCTGGAACGGTGAGCCCAAAGAAACCTTTTCTACTCTAAGCTGTTTTGTCAGGTAGTTTGATCACAGTGAGGCAAAGCTGCCTGACACAGAGAGATTAAGGAACTTGCTGAAGATCAATCACACAGGTAGTCAGGGACAGACTTGGGATTCAAACCAAATCCCAAAGCCCTTGAGATTTCTGCTAAGTTGCTAGACCCTATCCAGCCCCTGCTTCTTACAGACATCTCTGAATCCTAATATCTGACAAAAAGTAGAAACTGTTTTCAAAATTGATTAGCACAGGTTTTATATCTTGATGTCATTCTGGAAATTGGTATTATGACTTCTGAATATAAATAGAAACTATCTGGAAAGATAGCATTTCACTGTGCACAATGCTAGTGGTACCTATTCTGAGGCCAAATCAATTCAATGACAATTTACTGAGCAACTATTAAATGTGAGGCACTATGCTAGGTGCTGTAGATTACACAAAATTAATAGAGAAACTGTCCTCAAAGAGAAGGGCAAGGGGGATCCAAGATGGCGGGCTAGAGGGAGGCAGCATTCTGTGTCGCTCATGACCTGGGCCTCAAATAGTGAGAATACTGCTTCTCTGTGAGCAATATTCCTGCTCCCATGCAGGAATCATGGCCACCATGCCTGTCCAGGGCTCCAGGCCTTAACATTAGAGTAGGTCTCCCAACTACTCGCCCACACAGGACTACTGGGTACCATAATGGGACCACTGGCATCAGCACCCACGAAGAACTTTTGGCCACCCACCCAAGCAGAAATTACGGACACTGCTCCCACACAGGACACCTGGCAGCTTCCCACAAATACAAACTCCAGCTGCCACCCTCATGTAGACCCCCATCTACCAACGTGGTGCTCCCCCAGCCACCACCATCTTGGGACACTGCAGCAGTGGAGATGGTCCCCTACGCGCAGCGGCCTGCCTGCACCTGGGAACCTCACACAGGCTCTGAAGTCATCCAACAGCTATACACTGCATGCCACAGAGCTTGTCTCTGAACTCCTTGTCCAACGCCACCGTCCAGCTCCCCGCACCTGATCTGATACCCCATTGTTGAAAGCAGGTACCTCCATCTTGGGCCACCTTCATCACTCTCTTAAGTGGGGGGCAACTCCCAGTTTGGAACTCTGTCCGGCCAGGTACCTAGTACAGGTACCCAGGTACTCCCCCTTCTCCCCAGTAGCTGCTACCTGGCACAGTGACACTCTGGTTACCTTCACCATCCTGAGGGTGGAGATACCAGCTAACAACAGAGGACCCCATCTATTGAATGAGAAAGGAAGTAGGAAAGATACCGATCTCCAACCAAAGCAATACCTGTTTCTTCATTTAAGATTTTTTTCCCCTCTCCTGCCTACACATCCCCAACATATGTGAAACCAAGTACTTTGCATGAATTAGGATTTTAAGGACTGGGACATCTGAATAGTATATTATAGCTGTGCTGTATGTTCTTTTTCTTTTTTCCCCACCAATCTCTACTATTTTAACATTTTTTTATCTCTCCTAATATATATGTGTGTTTGTTTTATGTACTCTACTGTCTTCCCATGTACTTATCTGCCCAAAATTACTTCCTCTCCCTTCTCCTGCTACTAATCTTCCTCTTTAAGTTTCTCTTTCACACTTCCTAAGATATAACAACTCTATATCCTCACCTCCTACCTCCTCAGCATATCATCCTACTCCTCACCCCCCATTCTTTGTCCACCATCAGAAACTGTAAACCCTTTTACAAACCTACTGAGTATATTGTAGATAAAATTGAATTCACCATTTCTGTACATTGTGTACAGAACCAAACTGTAAACATCTTAATAGTAAACATTTGTTTTTAGGGTGTATATTATTTATATTGGGATCTGTTGACATTGCCTTTCATCTCAAAGAAGAGGTACTGGATCCCTACAGGGGCACTATAAGCCTAAAGGGTAAAAACAGTAATGCCTTGGCTCCACAGTACTAGAAGGGAAGACACACAAGCAACACGAAAAGACAAGGGAAGAAAGTGCCCCAAACAAATCAAGATACCACATTATTAGAATCCATGGCCAGCACAGCAGAAGAGTTCAAGATGAACATAATTAAAATATTCTGTGAATTAAAGTGTGATATAAGAGAGCAAATACAGGTAGCGGAAGATAATTTTGACAATGAGCTACATAAACAAATACAGGAAGCAAAGGATTACTTCAATAGGGAGAAAGAGTTTCTAAAAAAAAAAACTAAACAGAAATTCTTGAAATGAAAGAAACAATAAACCAAATTAAAAGTTCAGTTGAAAGCCTCACCAATAGATTAGACCACTTGGAAGACAGGACATCAGACAATGAAGACAGAATATATAATCTTGAAAAGAATGTAGACCACACAGTGAAAATGGTAAGAAACCATGAGCAGAACATTCAAGAAATATGGGACAGCATGAAAAGACCAAATTTAAGAGTTATTGGGATAGAAGTAGACATAGAGTTCCAAACCAAAGGAATGAGCAATTTATTCAATGAAATAATATCAGAAAATTTCCCAAGCATGAAGAATGAATTGGGAAACCAAATTCAGGAGGCTTACAGGATGCCAAATGTACAAAATCACAACAGATCCACACCAAGGCACATTATAATGAAAATGCCTAGCATACAGAATAATGAGAGAATATTAAAAGCCACAAGAGAATAGAATCAGATTACATATAGGGGGAAACCAATTAGATTACATGCAGATTTTTCAACCAAGACCCTGAAAGCTAGAAGATCCTGGAACAACAAATATCAAGCTCTGAAAGAAAATGGAGCAAATTTTTACCACTTACACATCAGATAGAGCACTAATCTCCAGGGTACATAAAGAAGTCAAAAGGCTAAACACCAAAAAGACAAATAACTCAATCAATAAATGGGCCAAGGAACTGAACACACTTCTCAGAAGGTGATATACAATCAATCAACAAATATATGAAAAAATGTTCAACATCTCTAGCACTTAGAGAAATGCAAATCAAAACTACTCAATGATCTCATCTCATTCCAGCCAGAATGGCAGCTATTAAGAAAACAAACAACAATAAATGTTGGCAAAGATGTGGGGGGAAAGGTACACTCATATATTGCTGGTGGGACTTCAAATTGGTGCAGAATCCTTGGAAAACTGGGAATGGAACCACCATTTGATCCAGCTATCCCACTCCTCGATTTATATACAAAGGACTTAAAAACAGCATACTACAGGGACACAGCCACATCAATGTTTATTGCAGCACAATTCACAATAGCTAAACTGTGGAACCAACCTAGATGCCGTTCAATAGATGAATGGATAAAGAAATTGTGGCATATATACACAATGGAATATTTCTAAGCAATAAAAGAGAATAAAATCATGGCATTTGCAGGTAAATGGATGGAGTTGGAAAATATAATACTAAGTGAAATTTTTCTATCCCCCAAAACCAAATGCCAAATGTTTTCTCTGATATAAGGAGGCTGATTCATAGTGGGGTTGGGAGGGGGAGCAAGGGAGGATTAGAGGAACTCTAGATAGGGCAAAGGGGTGGGAGGGGAAGAGAGGAGGCATGGGGGTAGGAAAGACAGTGGAATGAGATGGACATCATTACCCTAAGTACATGTATGAAAACATGAATGGTGTTACTATGCTTTGTATACAACCAGAGATATGAAAAATTGGGCTCTATATGTGTAATATGAACTGTAATGCATTCTGCTATCATGTATAACAAATAAGAATCTAAAAAAAGGGAGGGCTGGAGTTATAGCTCAGTGGTAGAACACTTGCCTTGCAAATGTGAGGCACTGGGTTCAATACTAGTGCCACATAAAAACAAATAAAGGCATTGAGTCCATATACAACTAAAAAAATTTAGAGGGGGGAGGGAGGGAGGGAGGGAGGGAGGGAGAGAGAGAGAGAGAGAGAGAGAGAGAGAGAGAAGAGAAGAGAGAGAGAAGTGCAAGATAAACACACAGAAGACAGAAAGCAGAACAGAAAATGGTGTGTACACATAGACACCCAAAGAAAGTGTATTTGCCTGGAAGGATTAGGGTAGACTTCCTGAGAAATTTACAACTGGACTTAAATGCTGGCAGGATTCTGATATGAGAAGGGCTGGTGCCATCCGTGAAGGAGCAAGGAGAGGTAGTATGGTGTGTGTTTATAGAAAGTTAAGTGCTAGAAAGCAGGCAAAGCTTAGAAATATAAATCAGGTCCACTTCATGGAGGGCCCTGGACTGGGTGTTACAGACTGGATCTTCAGTGTTCTCCACTCATTCGTTAGGCAATGCAGGAATGTTGCACCCTCATCGGTGGATTAATTGCTTGTGAAATGGTGATGAGAGTTGTACCCTCATCAGTAGATTAATCCATTTGAGTGGACTATTGGGTGAGAACTGTAGGCAGGTAGGGTGTGGCTGGAGGAGGTGGGTCACTGGGGATGTACCCTTGGACTCTATCTGTTTGTGGTTCCTTGCTTCCTCTCTACTTTCAGGGTGCTATCAGGTGAGCAGCTTTCCTCCACCACACCCTTCCACCATGATGTTCCGTTTCATCTCAGACCCAAAGCAATGGAGTCAGCTGACCACTGACTGAATCTCTGAAACTGTGAGCCCCAAATAAACTTTTCTGCCTCTAAGTGGTTCTTGTCAGGTAGTTTGGTCACAGTGATAAAGAACTGACTAATACACTGGGGCACTTGTACTCAATTCCCAAGGAGAGACCCTGAAAGTTTTTAACCAGAGACAAATATGATTAAAACCGGGTGCTAGAGATGGAAGCCTGTAGTCATAGGAGGGATAGCTGGGGGTCGAGAGCTGAGAAGGAAGATCCAGGTAAAATCAGTGAAGGCTTGAACTTGGGTGGAATGAGACAATGTTTTAGAGACCTTGAAAACATTTATTTTCCTTGCCAGGCACAATGGTCCATGCATATAGTTTCCTGCTACTCAGGGGGCTGAGGCAGGAGAACTTCATTTTAAGTCCAGCCTCGGCAACTTAGTGAGACCCTGTCTCAAAATAAAAAGTGCTGGGGCTGAAGCTCAGTTGTAGAGTTTTCCTGGGTTTAACACTCAGTAGCAAGGTAATTAAAACAATGATTGTGTGTGTGTGTGTGTGTGTGTGTGTGAAGTGCTAGCACATTGGAAAACACCACTTTGACCAGGAAATCATGGGGAGCCCAGAATGCTGTAATTTTGACCTTGCCTAATCTGCTAATGCATTCTGAAGCTCTGGGGACCATGTAGCTGTGTGTATAGCAAAGGAAAGCAAAGTGAGCCATCTGCTACCTCCAAGAACAGAAAATGCAACATGTCTAGGGAATGTAATGCTTCAAAATATCAGCCTGTGCTTCAGGCTGTGCCGAGCTCTCAGTTCAGGGGATGCAGAGAAACACCCGCTGGAGACTTGAATTAGTAGGTGCTAACGGCTCCCAGCTATTCAGTTACAAAAGACAAAGCCAGTCAGGTTCTTGGTGCGTGAAAGGAGACCCAAGGCAGCTGCGAGATGAAGCTAGTGTGGCTGAGGTCCAGATTGGCTTTTCTTCTTACCATTTCCACCTGGGCTTCTAAGCCACCTCTAGGTCTAGAAGATTCTTTCTCTTGCTCTTTTCCAGTCCAGTGGGAGGGAAACTTGTTTGCTCCCCCTCATGAGCCCTGTGGAAGAGGATTGTGAAGAAGAGTCTGGGAAGGACAGTTTGAGTCATGCTCTCCAGTCTTCCTTGGAAAAACAGGGACACAGCTTGAAGCTGCCCGGCTCAGCACTGGCCACCTGCCCCCAGATGGTATGCATACTCTTCGCTCCACTCAGCCAGGTGCTTGTCTTGTGACCTCATGTGGCAAGGCTGCAATCCATGCAGTAGTGAGAAGGGGCTTCTCTTAGCCTTGGATCCAAGCCAGGTCTTCGACCCAGCATTCTCAGCCGTCATGTCATCTGTAGAAACCTTAATCTGTGCGCATAATTTCTCAATTGATTCAGACTTCAGATGGGAGGAGACATAAGATTCATCAACACCCTCAGATCCCCAGTACTGTGGAGAAATCCACGATGCTAAATGCCAAGTGTAAGTGGCAGTAACACTTTCCTTGTTTGTCTTGAGTTGCTTTTAAAGAATGAGCTCAGAATTTGTCACTGAGAGCACGCCTGTTATTGCCCCCAACAAAGATCTCCAGTAGAGCAGGAGTATAGCGGGTAGGAAGGACTGAGAGGTCTGAATGACCGGAATGGGAAAGTCCTGGTGGACTTGAGCCAGGTTCATTCTGCTCTGGAGGACACACTAGCCTCCCTGTCTTGAGGAGGAGACAGCACCTTGGCCCCTTGGTAAGCCGTGGTCCAGCCCCTGTCTGTTCTTGTCTATTACCCTGGGCCACCCCATGACAGGGGCACTCGTGATCTGAGAAAACCCTTCCCCTTTCCTGAGGTGACATAGAGCACGTATAGAGTTTTATTTCTACCTGAGTGAATGAGCTGGCTCAAGGGCATGAATATGTCACCTTCCTGTGCAGAGATGTCTGGCAGAGTCAGAGCCCTTGGCTGTCATGGGCGATGCATGAATCACAGAGTGCCAAGAGCTCACAGGGGAGTCTGAGGGGACCTCTAAGGATGGCATTTCCAATCTAGGGCCCAAACTGCTAAATCCTTCTATTTCTCCCTGTACAAAATTGCTGGTCCTTCCATGATGTGACAGTATAGGAGGAGGCGAGGAAATAAAGATTGGAAGAATATTGCAGTGAGGTGACCCAGATCATAGTTTAAAAGAAAAACAAAAATTAAAGCACTTACTAACTCAGCAACTCAGCACTTCCTAAATTAACCTTTTCAAAAACTCAGTTTTCCTTCTCTGTAAAACGGGGATAGTAATATCTATACCTCAATTGCTTTATATTTAGAATTAAACGCATAACACAGCCAAGTCCTTACTACAATGTCTAGCACACAGATCTCAGTAATTGTTCATTTTTATTATTGCTTCCATAAAAAATGCTTTGTCCCTTTTCTTTGCTAATACTCATAACTAATAAGTCTAAGTGCTTATTATCGGTCAGGCACTATGCTGAGCCACAGCACTGCAGAAGTCCTATGTATCAGAGTTGAAGGAGGGGCTTGGGAACTGGTCTTACAACTGCATTGCCTTTATGCAAACTATGTGTTCATTTGGGGGGTACTTTCCCAGGGAAGATGATAGATATTGAGAGTTCTGAGATTCTTCACAGCTAACACGTCAATCTCATGGCAACCTTAAAGTAGAAATGTAGAGTTGTATGAGTTAGGTTAACACTAGCGGTTTTAACACATTCCCAAAGCTGGGTGCATTAATGGCACAGTTTATTTCTTTCTCACTTTAGTCTTTTCTGAGTCATCTTGGGTGGGGACCCAGGCTCCTTCTAATTCCTGCCTCTGCCCTCCTCTAGTCTCCACCGCGACCCGCCCAGAGGAGACAAACTGGGTTTAAACAGTCTGGCTGCAACATTAAGCTAAGAAGAAGGTGGCAAAAAATCACACAGCACAGAAAGTAGTACCCAGAAAACAGGGCAGGATGGCTGTTTGACCTTAAGGGTCAAGATTCCATGCAGGAAAGAGAGAGCACTGCAAAGAGAGCTTGAACCCACATTTGGTTTATTTTATAACGGGGGACATCAAAGGCAGGGATAAGGTTTCAAGGGCAGAGACTTACTTATGATGTCTGGTGGTCACCAGATTGATTGACATCTTGGCAGGACTACCCATCTCAGGTACTGTGTGGGATCTTAGGCAGAGCTAGAGGGGGAGGTTCATGTGCATCAGGCAATCAATCCCTGAAGGGTTGCTACAGGGAGTTCGCAGTGCCAGCCAGACCTATCCCCTCATTTGGCTACTATGTGCCACAGTCCACACAGACTGCCCATGGATGGCTCATGACACTCCAGGTCTTCAGGATCCTCTCCTCTGAGCTGTTTGTTGGGGAAAAGGTGGTGGGGGAGTTACTGCCCCGTCTTGCAACAGAGGCATTGCTTCCACTCATGTGCCACTGGTAAGTAAGTCCCATGGGCTGCAAGGGGCCTGAGACATACCCAGAGCATGGACAGGTGGTCAGCCACAAGAGCTCTTCTAGACAGTTGGAAAAAGCCAGGCTCAAGTGATGGATTCAAGAGCCGAAGGAAAAGGGTTGACAGTGAGCTTTGCATTCTTCATGATTAATCCAAACCACCTCTGCCACTAGTCACTAATTATGGGAGAAAGCGGAATAAGGCATTAGGAGAAAAGTGCTCCATGGACTTATCTGCTCTCGCTCCACATTCACACTTTCAGACAAGAGCTCTTAGATCCCGCTTACGTCTGCCAGGTTTTCACTTGAACCCCCAGGAGGCAGCAAAATGGAACCGCAGAGCCCCATAGTCTGGTAAAGGAGTCTCATCTGTGCATCTCTGTGTGGCAAGTCCGTTTATGCTGACTCTGCCAGAGAGGTAAGGGGGTTCCATTTTCAAGTGGCTGTAGGAAGTGGTCTGATGCTTCCTTTATGATGCTTTTGTGTTCCTGTGTTCAGCTCCCATAGAAGATGTGGGGGTGTGCCTCCGGCTCCCCTTTTTAGGACTAGTGCATTCTTGCACAACTGCTAGGTGTTGGCTATTGTTGAATCTCAGCTGCATTCTTTCTGGATAATTGTCCCTGGACAGTAGGATCTCCTCCCTGAGAGACTCTTAGGAGCTTATGTTCCTCTTCCCCTCTCAGGGCTGGTCTGCATCAGAGACTGAAAGATACAGAGGGGTGAAAGCCACTTGCCTGAGGGAAGACAATTCCTCAGTGCTGTTCATGCTTCAGAACTCCCCGTGGGACCAGGCTGATCTCACACTCTATCTTCTCTTCTTTTATCGACTTTCCTAACTTTCTTACCTTCTTCTGGAATCTCTCCCATGAGACTATCAATCTCACAGGTTCTATTCCTGGGAAATCAGCTCTGAGACAGTCCCCAATCGAGAAATTATTTTTCTCCTACATGCCACCCTCTGATCTTGGAGGATATAGGAAGTAGCTGATCACTCTACAACTCTCTCTAAATTTGGACACGGGCCTGGCTTCTTTCCCACCTTCTCCGACTGAACACCTGTACCTCCATTAATCACTGCTTATAATGTCAACAGTACTGCCCAGGACACAGGAGTCTAGAATTGAACTTACTCAGCAAGAAGTGGGTAATGAAAGCGTTCTCCTCTGGTGCATCTCTACTACAAGTGACCATAACAAAGACATATGGTTTATGATTTCAAAGTACTTTTCCACTTTATGTCATTTAGCTGTCATCACTTTGTGGGAGGAAACTTGAGTAAATACAACTGGAGTGGGTTTCTTAAGTTCACGGAGTAAAGCGAAAGGCATAACTAGTGTAGCAAAGACTACAAAGAGTGTCTCTGACCTCCAGGCTGGCTTGTGACCTTCATCCCTGCCATGATCTGTGACCTTCTTGAAGGGAGCATCTGTATCAGTAATGGACTGTATTTGGCTGACAGTAAGAGAGGCCCCAGATGGTGGTTTGAACACCCAAGATTTTATTCTTTCACAGCAAAAGAAGGTCAGGAAGGGAAATCCTGGGTTTGGTGGTTGCTTCTATCCATCAGAGACTTTGACTTTCTTTCCCACTGTCTGGGCTGTGACCCCATTTTCTTGGCCCAATATAGTTGCTGGAGCTCTGACCATCAAGGTGAGTTCCAGGCAGTAAGATGGAAGAAGGAAAGAAGAGATGACTGTTCCTTCCTTGTAAGGAGCCTTCTTAGAAGTCTCATTCAACATTCTGTGCCTATCTTTTGGCCAGACATGTGGCCACACTGAGGGGATAATAAAGTTTAAATTTCGGAGACATTCATTTATTAGCAGTTCTTCCAAATGTTTATAGCTAATTTTTTGTATTTAATTTTGTATTATTTTAAATCATCTTCAGTAACAATTTATTGAGTCATTACCATGTACAAATGACTCTCCTGAGTATAGAAAGCTGGCTAAAAGCAGGAATGGATGTAGGTTAGAATCCACAGGGGTTTGTGGCAGACTTATAGGGAGTTAGATGCCTCTGTGAGCAGATGTGTCAAGTTTCACCAGCCCTCTGCTCTCACCCTGATCCCTGGGGAGGAGACATGGTATTGTCAAGAGGATGTAGTGTGTATACAGAGGCAAAAATAAAAAAGATGGGAATCACTGATCTAAGAGGGTATGTCATCTGTAGTTGGTACATTTTAGAAAATATGCACATTCCATTTATTTGTTTGTAGTTGTGCCATACTTATTTCTGAAAAGGAAAAAAAAAATCAGCACCTCTTCACCATAATCCAAAAAAAGCATAAAATTTCCAAGTGAAAGTTCAGAAGAGAGAACCTGATTGAAAAAGAACCCTGTGGCTTAATACAAGACAGTGTTGAGCTTCTTGGTCATCTCAGTTAAACAGACGGTTACAGAGGTCCCACTCTGTGGCTGTTCAGTAGGAGAGCCATGGCCGTTAGAAACAAGCGCTTTCCTTAACTTGGAACTGGTGGGATTTATGTGGCAGTTTTGTTTTAGGGGATTAAACCATAAAACACATGATGCATAATAATAGTTTTGCAGAAAGCATGGAGGTGGTTTTCCAATAGTTCTTCTTTCTTTTTTTGACATCAAGAAGCAGGGCTTTATTCTGCAATATGGAGGAAACGTACTTTGCCCACCTGTCTCAGACATAAATCGTTACCACTCAGGAACTGGCCAGCAATGCCCCTGGTGGACTTCTTGCAGGGTTCTAAAGACAAACCAGAGCCCGAAAATTCTTTCTTCCCTTAAACACACCCAGATCATTATTTACAGAATTCATTTTTATACTGGTAACAAAAATTAGACTAAAAAATGATCACTAACTTTATTATATTTTTTTCCCTTTTAAATTTCTTTGCTAAATATCTTCACTGTCCTGGTGACTTCTGCTTCCTATTTTCTTGGTGTACACTGTGTCCTTCTCCTTCTTTAGGTTTTCTGCACATCTCTTGGCACCTCGAGTGACTCTCTGCTCAGTCTTACTCTCCACTCTACGCTGCATATGCCTGGCTTTCTGGACCTCAGACACCTGAAGTCTGAATTTGCAGTTGCTCCTTTCTCTTCCTGGTTCCTTGTGGGGACTGCCACGTTTTCTCCCTCATGCCCTCCTCTGCTGTGTGAGGCTGGGGAATCTGATTCCATCTTCCCGATCTCAAGCCAGTCCTTGTTATGGTTTGGATCTGGAATGTCCTCCAGAGGCTTGTGTCCTTAAAGACGTGGTCCCCAGTGCAGCCATGTCCAGGGCTGTGGCTTTGGGGAAGTGATAGGATCCTGAAGGCTGTTACCTCTTGCTGGATTAATAATTAGAATGGACTGCTGGGGGTTACCTGTACACAGGTGAGGCATGGCTGAAGGAAGCAGGTCACTGGGGGTGTGACCTTGGTGACTCTGTCTTGTCTCTGGCTCCTCCCTCTCAGTCTTACTCCCTGCTTCCTGGCTGCTGTGACCTAAGTACTCTTCCTTCACTCTGCCCTTACGCTGTGATGTTCCGCCTCACCTTGGGCCCAGAGCAATGGAGCCAGCTGACTGTGGACTGAACCTCTAAAACTTTGAGCTACATAAACCATTCTTTCTTTAAGTTATGTCAGATATTCTGGCCACAGCAAGGAAATGCTGACTAACACAGTCTGGGAAGAGTCCAGAATCAAATTTTTAGATACCATATTTTTTCTGGATTTAAGACACCCGTGATAATAGATACACCACCATTTTATGGATCAATAAAAAAGGGAAAACAGTGCCAAGTAAATTACGGCCTTCCGCAGACTGTGAGCTGCATTCTAATTTAAAGGATGTTAAAATGCAGAAAGCACATCTTAGTACCAGTGATGTATGGTGACCATTCAATGAAGACATTTCAGAAAGGAGATAAAGCAGTACATTATGGAATGTAAGCTTTCTTATGACATAAGAACACAGAGATAGAATTTAAAGAATGTTCATTTGAGATGTTAGCTAACTAGGAGGAAAGTTTTAGCATCATAGAAGGACAAAACTGTAGTTCTGTTAGTCTTTGCAGATGTCCTTCGATAGCTTAAGGTGATACAGCCCAGAGATCTCATGAGGTAAATCAGGCAGGTGGATTTGCTTAGTTTCATGTATATATGAATTGACTCACATAGGGTTAGGCAGGCAAAGAAGTCCCATGATCTGGAAGCTGGGGGGGCCAGGAAAGTTGGTGGTATAATTTAGTTCCAAAGCAAAAGGCCTGAGAAGGGTGTGTTGGGAAGCACTGGAATAAGGCCTGGACTGAGTCTGAAGGCCCAAGAACCAGGAATACTGAGGTCCAAGGACAGGAGAAGATGGATGTCTTGGCTCAAGCAGAAAGTGTGAATTCACTCTTCCTCCAACTTGGGTTCTATTCTATCCTTCAACCGACTGTATGATGTCCCATCACCTTGGTGAGGATCATCTGCTTTACTCAGTCCACCAATTTGATGCTAATCTCTCCAGAAACCTTCTCACAGAAACACCCAGAATAATGTCGCACCAGCTATGTGAGCATTCCTTAGTCCTGTCAAGTTAACGGGTGAACTCAACCGCCACGGAGGTCATACTGGATCAGGTATTGAGCTGCTGACAACATGCTCGATAATAGCTCCTTATCACAGGGATCGTCACCTTTAAGTGCCTTGGGGAACCAGATGGTAAACAAGTGAGTTGAACAGAGTGAGCATAACAGACTGGTGTCTTTAGAAGAGAGAGACACACACAGAGAGACAGAGGCATAGGAAGAGGAGGGTGTGTGAAGATAGAGGCCAAGATTGGAAAGAGGCAGCAATAAGCCAGGCAAATGACAAGGACTGTCAGAAGCTACAAGAAGATAGGAGGCCAGGAAGGATTCTCCCTGAGGGACTTCAAAGGCAACAAGACCTTGATGACATCTTGATTTCAGAATCTCAGCCCCTAGAACTGTGGAAGAATCAATTTTTATATCTTACGCCATCTGGGTTTGTCATACAGTTAACGAGCTGCTGATGACAGTTTGGACAACTATGGACCACACCCCCCCCACACACACACACACAGTGGGTCTTATCAGATTGTCACAGAGCTGAAAAGTTCCTATCTTCTGGTACTTTTTGCTGTACCTTTACTATGTTTAGATATGTTGAGATACCCAAGTGCCTACCATTGTTATGGCTGCCTGCAGTATTCAGTGTGGTAACATGCTGAACAGGTCTATAGTCCAGGAGCAATAGGCTCTACCACGTACGTAGCCTTGGTGTGGAGTCGGATGTACCGTCTAGGATTGTGTACGTGCACTAGATAATGTCTGCATAACACAACAAAACTGCCTAATGATGCACTTCTCAGAACACATCCCACCATTAAAAAAACAAAACAAACTCATGACTCTTCTTGGTTCCAATAGCCCCAGGAAACAAATACAGGGTTCAAAAGAGAACCTTCATGGTAATTAAGGTTTGGAAATAAGCTCTCTGAGCATCTAACTTCCAAAACAAGAGAAAAACACTTCTTACTCTTGTGTCCAAATATAAAGAGCTTTTCATAAAGCAAGGAAAGTAGCTGTTTTCTATGTCTAATCTGGAAAGAATGAGAAGGGGCTGCCTGGGGGCTTCCCTTTGGGGTTCTGATTCTGTTAGCTACTGGGCTTCAAGCAAGCATCATCACCATCTAGTGCTTTAGTCTTCTCAGCTGTTAGATGAGTGATGGGACCAGATGTAAGATGTCACCTAGCTGTAAAATGATACTGTTCTTGGTTTATATACAGTAAGAGGAAAACTTGCTGGCCAGAATAGATTGCGATGTTGGAAGAGATCATCCAATAATGTTATGGGTTTTCTTCTTTATAACTAGTTGTGAGCACTACTGATCTGATAGCTGCAGACGGGGAGCTGACAACCTGCTCGAAAATAGCTCCTTAAGACAGGAATCATCACATTTAAGTGCCTTGGGGAACCAGATAGTAACACAAGTGTGTTGAACAGAGCAAGCATAATAGTCTAGGCAATGGTGGCTGGGGCAGAGACTGGCTGTGACAAATAGGGAGTGGTGGGGACTCTCTTTGAGCGAGAGAGTGCCTCTGCCCTTCAAGGAAGCCATTGTTGCTCAGCTCTTCCCAGGTGTTCCAAAAAGGAATGTGGGCCCAGGAGGCCAAATCTTCTGATTTTTCAAGGGAAGCCAGGATTTTAATGTGAAGTCTTCCAATTTCTAAACACATTAGCACCTGCTCTAAAATTTAAAATAATCCCTCTGGACAAACAAAACACATCTATTGATTTGATGTGGTCCCTCAAGTTCCAATCTGCACATTTGGCATTGATGCCTTCGATCAATGATTACTAGTATTACTAAAGGGCTTAATGAAATACCTAGACATCTTAACATCTTTTGCTTGTTTATGTGAGAAAAAGATAGTCTTAGGGGTGTCCTAAGAACACATCACATAATTTTCATCTTGTGGTTAAGGAACCCAAAAGCAGAAAGAAGAACTTAGGTTTTCTGTTCTACCTGGTATTCTTTTCCTCATTTTTTGTTTTTTTTTTTTGTGTGTGTGGTGGTGGTGGTGGGGAGGTATACCAAGGATTGAATCTAGGGGTGCTAAACCACTGAGCCACACCCTTATCCCCATCCCTTTTCATTTTTTAAAAATTTGAGACAGAGTCTTGCTAAGTTGCCCAGGCTGGCCTTGAGCTTGGGATCCTCCTGCCTTAGCTTCCCAAGTCACTGGGATTATAGATGTGCACCACCAAGCCTGGCTCTGTCAGCTCTTCTGATATTCCCACTAACGAGAAGGTGCACAGCAAGTCTATTTGCACTGACATGTCTACGTGCATTGGATTCAGGTACTGGAAGCTGACAAAGGCATGAATATTATCTTAAGAGAAATGGTAGGCTGTATCTGAGTCTTGTTATGCACAGGAAAAGAAATTGGGAGATTTGGTGTCGGTTCAAGTTGTCTTATAATTGTAGGACACAGTTGAAATTTATAAGGCCCCAAAGAATACAGAAGTAAAAAAGGCAATATGAAATGGCAATTGGAAAACTAACAGAAAAACAAAAGGGAAAATATCAGAAAGGGATTCTGGAGGTGATTGTGTATGGTTATCATTCCTCACAGATGAGGGTGTCTATTGTTTCATTCATTTGCTTAATAATGACTGTTTTAGCACTGCTGTATTCCAGGCAGTATGTAAGCAACAAAGAGATAATAATTAGCAAGACAGACAGAATTGTTTTTCTTCCAGGGCTTCCTTTCTATAGGTGAGATAGATGAGTAAATTAACTGCAAATACAGACTTAATGCCCCAACCTGAAAGATGAACTGGTCTCCAGCCCCTCACCTGCAAATGTTTGACCATCTGCCATCTTGTTTACCTTGTTATACTCTGTTTCTCAGTGGAAATACTATCAGTGTGCATCTTACTCCTCTCCTCAGAAATGTACACCTGCTTTTGAGGAAGATGTGGCGTTAAGAATGGCATCTTAAAAATTAGCATAACCTGAGGGGAAGCAAGAAGACCTGTCTTCTTATCTTGTGTCTCTGCTACTTAATAGCTGCATGAACTTCAGCAGGCCACTTGCCTCTCTGAACCTTGGCTCCTTTTCTTTGACTCTAAGTCTATCATTTAGGGCTGTTAGGATGAGCTCATACATATGACAGTGCATTGTGACCTAGAGAGTCCCCTATAAATGGTAACATTATTATTATGAATTCCATGCTTCTAAAATATTTTGAAGTATATGTTGTATGAAAAGAGTGAATCCTAATGTAAACTATCGACGATGTTTAATAATAATATATCAACATCAGTTCATCAATTAAAAGAAATGTATCACATTCAGACATAAAAAATGTAAATAACAGAGGAAACTGTGTGAGTGGGCGAAGAAGAGGAGTCAATATAACTAACTACTTTCTTCTTGTCTTTTTTTTTCTGTAAACTTAAAGTTACTTTTAAAAAATAGTCTCTTAATTTAAAAAAAGGGTTTTCTAGTGTTACCAAACTTAAATCTATAATCTGCAAAACAGTGTATTTTATTAAATAAATTGAACTTCTCTACTTTGTCAATTTGCTAAGAATAGCTTTCAATGGGACAGACCAGAAGCAAGCTTTGGCCCCGCCCCCTGAGCCGTCATAAATCACCCATCAGTGGAGTTGGGATGGGTGTGGTTTCCTAACCTGACCAACACAAAGTCTTACCTTTTGTTACTGTACATGGAAACATTTGAATTTCACTGTAAACTCACTTGCCTAGCCAGGATGGACAGTACTCAAGAATTTGTTTTTCTCCTGTCTAGTCTGTTCCTGTCTTCAAAATATGCACAACACCATTTAAAACAGGGCAGTTCGTTACTTCTCTCTTTCTCTTTCTCTCTCTCTCTCTCCCCCCTCCGCCTCCCCCTTTCTCTCTTTCTCTCCGTTTCTCTCTCCCTCTCCCTCTCCCTCTGCCCACCCCTTTGAGAGTAGAGAAGTCTTGCTCTTCCAACACAGGGGAAGGTTGGTAAGAAGGGAGAGATTGTTTTTAGTATTCCCCTTAGGATATTGGTTGCAATGTTTTTTCTTTTTTGAAATATTTTGATAGCATTTTCCCAATTCTTCCAACTATTGAGTTGAGCTAATAAAAAAGAGGTTACTGTGTAAGGCTGAATCTCAGTTCTCTGGAATGAACTTTCTCTTTTTTCTTTGCATGGGCAAAGAAAGTAAAGATGGAACCGTACTTGTTTCTGGGCTGGAGATTGAACCCAGGGCCTCACATATACCAAACATGTGTTCTGTCATGAGTTCCACCCTCAGCCCCCAGGACCTCTTTCTGACTCTTCAATCTCAGTCAGCTTTTCAGCACTGTGACCAAGATACCCAACAAAGACAACTTGGGAGGAACAGTTTATTTTGGCATGTGGTTTCAGAGGTTCTGTCCATGGTGGGCCAACTTTGTCATTCTGGGCCCAATGTGAGATAGAACATTATGGTGGAAGCGCTGCTCTACTCCTGGCAGCCAGGCAGCAGATAGAAGGAGACAGGGAAAGGACCACAGGACAGATGCACCCTTCCAGGGTTCAGTGACCCACCTTCTCCATTCACACCCCACCTGCCTACAGTTACCACCCAGTTATTCCATTCCAACTAGGAAGAACTGATTAGGTTAAGCTCTCCCATCTAACCATTTCACCTCTGAATGTTCCTGCATTAGTATGGGAGATTTGGGGGGAAACCTCACATCCAAATCATAATAAGAGATGATTCTCATTATTTGTAGTAGTTATGCTCTATGAAGTTACCGTGAACACTGAAATACTGAATACTGAACCATTGCTCCAAGGAAAATACTGAAATAATCCAGTATTTTTATCAACCAATCAAAATATAACCCTGTTTTATGTGTTTCTACTTAAGGACACCTTATTTAATATATATCTTTGATTCATTAACATTGAACTTGCAACCAACATTACTATAACTTAAGTCTGAACAAAGTTTACCGAACACACACATTTTCTCTATAAGATACAACACAGCCTACTTGAGCTTAGGAACACTAGATAGCACTTCAGCACTATGCTTGGGGACAATTTTAAGCAGTGACTAACAAAAGCACAAAAATGCAAAACAAAAATGTGGCACTGGATATACTATACAAGGACCCTTGTTTACAACATGAGAGCTGAGACGAGGGCAGAACAAGGCTTTCTTCCACCTCAGCTGGGGGACACGTGCATTGGGAGACTCGAAATTTTCACCACCCTGAGCATGTGCACGTCTGGAATGACTATGAATATTGATTTACAGGTGACAATTACATTTTAGAAAGGAAGGGCGTTTGCAAATATGCAATCTGTGAATATTATGGGCCAACTATACTTTCAATCCTTCATTTCCTTTGTTTCCCTCCATTAGCAGCAGTTTAATATTCACAAGTCTTTATCATCAAGGTCCTCATGACATTTACTCAGTTTCCCAAACTAGGGTGGTGAGTCAGACTAGAAATATTAAAGGTATGAGAAATTTAAGAAATAAAGACAAGATACCGAAATAAGTGAAAAGCAGGGGCATGTTGGAATGATCCAGCTCTGATGGAGACTGGATCTAACAAAAAAAATGGAGCCTGCATGCTTTATTTAAATGGGTATGAACACCAATGGGATTCAGGGTGAAGGACTTCCTAAGGAATACAGGAAGAAGATGGCAAAGACAATTTGGTTGGGACTTGGCAGGTCATGCCCACATCCTCTCCTTCTGCATTTGAAGCTAGGGCTGTCTGAGCCAATGAGCCATCTCAGATCAGTGGACTTTCACCAAGAGTTTTCAGAAAAGCAACCTCCTGTCTTGAGATGGCTCAAACAAACCCATAATTCATTTATGAGCCCTAACACATTATATTAAAAAAACAAACAAAAAATCTTCTTCCTCCAATTGTAGTCTTCTCTCTCTGCTTCTTCTCTCAAAGTTCTTGCAAGAGAACGATCTACCTTGCTCTTCCTGCAGGACGCCACACCGCACTACGAATGGGAGACACCACACAACACAGGTCACCGGAGAGGTTCCACTTTATTACAAAAGGCTGTGTGTTTATATAGATCTAAGAAGAGGTCGCAGAGCTGAGGTAGATAACGGGTCACCCGTTTATTGGCAAGCTCTTCCATATGTCAGTTCCGGAGCCCAAGAAGTTAATTCTTATTGGGGCTAAGGCTTCCCACCAGCAGGATTTGAACATTGGCGGGAACGTTTCGTGCCAGTGAAAGAAAAAAGAGGAGAAAGAGGGTCGTTAGGCACCATGTTGGGGTTTTTCTCTGGGGTGCTGCTGCCGTTATATGTTTTCCCAACATTCCTCCCTTTTTGTTTTCTTAGGAATTGGGGCGTTTTTGGTCAGATCTGGCTGCTTCCAGCTGTGCAGGGGCGGCGTAGGGCCTAGAAGGGGAAGTGGAGGAATGTTCGGGGGGCAGGTCTGGGGATATCATGGCAACCAGAAATAAAACCCAGTGGCTATAGACAGCTACTTCCATAGGGGTGAAGTCTATGAAAGTTCCCTGAAACCACAAGTCGTCGATGGCATCGAACCAGTCCTGGATAGAGGAGATTGTTGGTATCAGCCACTGGTCTTGTAACAGAGACTCTAGGAAATACTGGAAGCGTTGCCTTGACATGCCGTCACCAGCACCTGAAGAAGATCAGAGCGAACAAAAACAGGATGAAGATAAAAATTAAAGCAAATGTCAGTTTTTGGCAGAAGTTCCATGTTGGGGGACTGACAGAGAAGAGGCCAAGGGCCATGAGGAGGCTTAAAAGGACATAAAGGCTCAAGAATCCAGGATGGCAGATTAAGAGGTTCTCTGGGCTTGTTGTCTCCCACTGTCCGATGTCTGTTGCATTCCATCACGCCTGGAGGTGAGCTTCAGCAATGAGTGAGCTGTTCTCTTGAAGATGTTGGGGGTTCATCAGTCATCAGAGGCTGGTAGTACCTAAGCAGAAGCTGGTTGAAAGTTTGGTTAGAGATCTTCCGTAATTGGCCCTGTAGGAAGCGAAGCAGACAGGATAGGAGCAGACACATCAGGAAAAGGAGACATATGGGCCCTAAAAGAGGCAAAAGCCATGATTGGAAGTGGGCTAAAAAGAAGGTGGCAAATGGGTTTTGGTTTGGTGGATTTTTGGTAGCCAAGTCAGTGAGCTTGACTACATTAGTTTCCACAAGGCCTGATTCATTGATGTAGTAACAGCATTCTTCCCTCAAGAAAAGACAGGTTCCACCTTTTTCGGCTGTAAGTCTATAGCTCGTTGATTTTGAAGAGCAACTTGAGCCAAGGATGTGACCTGCCTTTGTAAAGATGCTAGAGATTCTGCTGTAGAAGTGTGCACTTGTTCAAGTTTAGAATTTAAGTCCTGTACAGCCCATAAGGAGTGTCCTAGAGCTCCACCAGAAATTCCTGCTCCCACCGCAGATGCAGCCAGTGAGAGACCCACCAGTATTGGAAGGAAAGCAGCCCGCTCATTCCGCACTGGGGGAGACAAGAGGGCCTGCACTTCAGCTGGGGTATAGAGAGTCAATTGCGGGACAAGTGTCACCAGTATACATGGGGTAGAGGTGTTGGTGAATAAGATAGTGATGAGAGAACCATTACACCAGAAGAATGAGCCAGATGGTGCATTGAAGGTGAAGTTAAAGGTGATGTTAAAGTGGCAAAACTTTGACTGGGAGACACTCAAGCCCAGAAGGCAGTGCCGGGGAATCACAGTATGGTTAGACTCCTCGGGCTCCCATAATGGAGCATCAAGAGAAATGGTTCGGAGAGAATGGCAGGCAGATGGAGTGGAGAAATTTGAGAGGTCAGAAGCCGAGAAGTTCAAGGGAACCGCTGCAAGCAAAGGTCGAGTCAGAGAGGCGCATAAGTAGCAATCAGTTGGTGTAATGGCGGGGAGGGTTAGATTTAAGAAGGTTAGAGTTTCAATAAGTAGTTGTAGCCATGAATACTGTGGTGGACTCCCGACATTAGGCTCATATGGATCCTGTATGGAGTCTAACAACTGCTGTTCGGAATGCTTTATGTCAGTAGAGATTATAGCTACTGAGGGCTGGGAGGGTTGAAGCTCTTGGGAGATGGAGATGGAGCCACAGGGGGTGGGAGAGGATATGTCACAGTAGAAGGAAGCATTTACCCTAGAGGTCCAGGGTGGATGGTTAGGGTCAGTGATAGCCAATTGATAGCCCCCCGAGATCAATCTGAAATTTCCAACGCAGGAATCTCCGATGCATGCACGTGGGTTATGAATGTTGCATGACCAATAGGGGCACCCCCCATAGGTTTTGGGCCACCATTTGCAGTAATCCTCTGTCTGATCATATAAGAAGCAAAGGTAAGGCCTAGCGGCTGTTTTTAAAAGTTCAGAATTCTGGGAGGAGAGGGGGAGGAAGATAGATCCATTACATCCTGTAGGGGCGCAATCAACCGAAGAAACTAGGCGAGTGTAACGAGTGCTGCCTTGGACATATGTCTCTCTGACTTTGAATCTCCAGATATAAGAGGAGGATGATGATGTCCCCGGGAGAAGGGTGATGACTGTGAAAATACCAATTAGAAGAGTGGGAGTCATGGCGGAGTATGGGCGGTTACGCGAGACAGGCGAAGCTTTAGAGGATAATTAGGATGTGGAGAGCAGGAGTAAAGGGGAGGTCTAGGAGGCGACTCTTGAGGTTCCTCTGGGGTAGTCTTGTCATCAGCAGGTGGGGCGGCCTCCTGGTGATATGGCTTCAACAGGATTCCTCAGTTTGATCTGCTATGAAGCATAGCATTGCTGAACATAAGTGGGATGAGGTGGCCCAGTTGAATCCAGTAACATTAAGGGCCCGATTACAGCCAGTGAAAGGGCAATTGCCTTGACCCATAAACTGAGAGTGGGTGGTGCCATCCTGTTGCCATGTCGCTTGGATGTAGAAGCTCCATCTGTGGGTTGGGATAGAAGCTTGAGAGAGATTAATGATTAGTAACAGGAGAGGGTTGGCGAGAAACTTTGAGTTTGGTGGGCCCTAGCATGGTGGAAATATGACTGTATGGGGTCCTGTCCAGCGAGGTTTCAACGACTGAGAATGTAGCTCTCGAAGTAAGACTGCATCACCTGGTTAAAGAGGGTCCGATTTAATTCCTGGTTGTGCTGGAACAGATGCTGGTAACAGATGGTGCAGGAAGACACTGGTCTGCGTGTTCTCTTAGGAGTTTGTATAGAAGCATGAGATAGGGTAGGTAGGACACAGGGGGAGGAGGAGTGACAGGAAAGTTTTAGTTGATTAAGAAAGGCATCCATAGAGCAGCTCAAAGGGGCTAAGGCCTGAGGGGGCTCTAGCGGTTGCCCAAATTTGGGTGAGGGCCAATGGCAAAAGATTGGGCCAGGACAGTCTGAGTTAAATAGCACGTTTAGTGAGATGATCCTTAAGAATGCCATTAGGCCTCTCAACCTTACCCGAGGATTGGGGTCAGTGGGGGATGTGGAGCCTCCAAGTGCTGTTAAGGCCTTTGGAAACTAGTTAAACAATCTGAGAAGTGAAGGCTGGACCATTGTCTGATTGAATGGAGGCAGGAAGTTCGAACCTAGGAATGATCTGCTCAATGAGGATTGAGGCGACAGTGTTAGCAGTTTCCGATGGTGTCAGCAGTTTTCCTGGAGGTAGGGAAGGCTTCTATCCAACTATAAGAGAGTGCTACCCCAAAATTACAAACAGTTAAATCCTGTGTCAAGGCCTGACCAAAGTGGTAGGGACTGTCCCTGAGGCCTTGGGGTAGGCCTATCCATGTCAGCTGTTGAAACCTAAAGAAAGTAGGGTCTTCCCATGTGAAGGCAAAGAGGTAATAAGAGTCAGGATGCAAAGGCACTGTAAAGAAATCAGATTTAAGATCCAGGACAGTAAAGTGAATGGTCAAAGGGGGATATGAGAAAGAAAAGCATGAGGGTTGGAAACCACAGAGTGGATGGGAATAACTGCCTCATTAATTAGGCAGAGTTCCTAGACTAAGTGATAGGCTCCTGAGGGTTTGCACACCAGAAATATAGGAGCATTACAGGGGGAGTCAGTAAGGATTGGGAGTCCCTGGGCCAGCAACCGGTCTATAATGGGCTTAAATCCTTCCCTGTGGGTTTTGGAGGTAGGAAATTGGGAACACAATGAAGTTTAGTTTGGTGTTTCAGCTGGGTATGGACTGGCTTGTGGTGGGAGGCTATAACCATCATGGAGATGTCAGAGAGGGTAAGAATTAGAGGCAGAAGGAGATGGGTGGTGGTATTCTTGGGGTGTAATTGGAGGGTGGCTCCTAAATAATTGGAGAACATCTCTGCCTAGGAGAGGAACTGACAGGATGGAATGACCAGAAGAGTAAGTGAATGGGTGTCCCTCCAGGGCACAGGCCAGCTTTACAGTTCTGTTTGGGGAAAAGGGTTTGTCATTAATCCCCATAACTGAGACCTGGGAAGGAAACAGAGGCCTAGAATGGGCAGGCAAGACAGAATAGGTAGCCCCTGTGTCCACAAGGAATGGACTTACCCGCTGCCTGGAGCATTACCCTGGGCTCAGAGAGGGCTGAGGGAGTCTTTTAATCTGGGCTTCTTCAGTCTTCTGTGAATCCCAAAAGTTCAGGAGAGGGGACTGCCTGACTGGTCATACCCCTGCATAGAGGCACCCAGGAAGGGCCAGCCAGGGGCAGTCAATCTTCCAATGTCCTGTCTGCTTACAGGTGGGGCATGGCCTGGAAGGAGGCCGTGGGTTTGGGCATTGGCGAACCCAGTGACCTTCGCATCCATATGTAAGGCAAGCCTCTGGTGGAGGGGAATGCTGGTTCCCCTCTGAAACTTTTGCTGGAGATGTAGGCCTCAGGGCTGCTGTCAAGGCCTGAGTTTGGGGTGTTACCTTTTTCTGCAATGGAGCCTGCTTTAAAGGCCATTTTCACCAGATCTCAGATAGGGGTCTGAGAGTCCTCCTCAGCTCATTTGAGCCTTTTCTAATATCATGAGCTGATTGAGTAATGAAATGGGTTGCTAACACTGTAGCCCTGATGGGAGACTCAAGATCTAGCTTAGTGTATTTGGTTAGGGCCTCTGTAAGGCGGTTAATAAGGATGGATTTTCATCAGGGTTCTGGGTAATGTCCTTCAGTTTATTAAAGTTAACTACCTTATTAGAAACTGCTTGCATGCAGTCCCAGTTAGGTTCAGTTATGGGACGTGCACTCGGACTATCCCTTCAGCACCAGCTACTTCCCTGAGAGGACAAAGGAGCTTTGAGTTATCTGATAAGACAGATCAGTGGGACCAGGTGTGGGCACTGACAGGAGAAGAGAGGCGTGAGTAGGGGGAGGGAAAGGACTTATCAGTAGAAGAGGTGAGCAGAGTGTGGAGGGGAGAGGCTTGGAGGGATCTGGAGATCCCACCCATTGCAGCCAGGTGGGACCCATCCTGCCTGCTCATTGGAACCGGGCGGCAAAGTGAGGCCTCGCAAGTTGGGGGCTCGCGGGAAAGCTGCTGTGGCGCAATGAAGGTGAAGGACGGCGGCTCGCCCGCCAGCTGAGGTGGATCCCGAGGCCTCTCCAGGTCTCTGAGGGCGCACTACTGGCCCGTTTCGCCTGCCGCACCGGGAAGGTGGAGCACCAGCACACGTGTCTGGTGGCCAGGCAGACTGGAAGCACGCAGACAGGGCCACAGGCGGTGCCAGAGGTGGACAGGAAGAAGAGGGAGGGGAGGGGGATGTCTCCGCGGAGGAAGAGGAGGGGGAGTGCGCAGACAGGGCCTCGGGCAGCGGCTGCAGCAGGGAGAGGGAGGGGACACTGACGTGGTACAGCTGGGAGGGAGAGCAGACATGAAGAGGGGAGGGAAGGGCGCAGAGGGAAGATCGGGAGCAGAGAGCAGAAGGCAGGACAGGGAGACCTGGGAACCTTTTTCTACCCTTTCAGGCACTGGCAATAGTTAAAAAGGTCCCGGAGGATATTTGGATCTAACGAGCCTTCTGGAGGCCAATGATTGTCATTATCTAGCGGATATGTGGGCCAATCTTGGGTACAGAATCTGATAAGAATTTTGGGCTTGAGATCCAGGGAAAGAGAGAGAGAAGCCAAATTCTTAAGGAGACACTCGAGTGGTGAGTTTTTGGGTATAGATGAGGAGGCACCCATAGTTAGTGGAAGAAGGGACAGCAAAGGGAGAAAAAGAATTAACCCGGGCCGTAGGGGCTTCCTGAAAGCGTAAAGCAGATGGAGGATCACGTGGGCGTCCCCGAAGTGACCAGTCCACTGCAAGTAGGCACAGAGGGCATAGCTTGGTCGTCACAGATGAAGTGCAGTCTGTGTGACCCTGTAAGGTCAAGGCCGCGGGCAACCTGATGTCAGGAAAATTTTTCCACCAGAACAAGAGAGAGTCAAGGAAGGAAGGGACAGAGCTTCAGCAGGACGCAGCTCCGGGCCGGAAGTTCAGCTCCGGGCTGAACACAGCTCCGGTTGGGCGTGGCTCTGGTGGGACACAGCTCCCACAGGACGCAGCTCCCGTGGGATGCAGCTTCTGCGGAGGATGAAGAGACCAGGGAGCCTCTCTCGTGTAAACCCAGAAGCCTCATGCCCCAAAGGGAAGCGGGTCTCCAGAGGGTCCATTGCGACCAGTGAAGGTCTTAGTGGGGTGCATTCCCTCCCCCCTACTGGGCGTCAGGAGCCTGCCGGATGATCAAGGTCGAGTACCCTGCTTCTAGCCCGAAGGGAGTTGGTGAGCTGGGGAGGGGGATCTTACCTAAACCCAATCAGTGGTGAGTGCAGGGAGCCAGCGCCCCAAAAGATAGACAAGGGCGAAATGTGTCGTTGGTGACGGCGGTGGTGGAGCACATCGTCCCCTGGGTTTTTGGCACCACTGTAAGATGCCGCACCACACTACGAATGGGAGACACCACAAGACACAGATCACCAGAGAGGTTCCGCTTATTACAAAAGGCTGTGTGTTTATATAGATCTAAGGAGAGGTCTCATGGCTGAGGTAGATAACGGGTCACCCGTTTATTGGCAAGCTCTTCCATATGTCAGTTCCGGAGCCCAAGAAGTTAATTCTTATTGGGGCTAAGGCTTCTCACCAGCAGGATTTGAACATTGGCGCCGGCGGGAACGTTTCGCGCCAGTGAAAGAAAAAAGAGGAGAAAGAGGGTCATTAGCTGCCATGTTGGGGTTTTTCTCTGGGGTGCTGCTGCTGTTATATGTTTTCCCAACACTTCCCACCTGCCTCTCTTCTGCTTCTTGCCCAGGCCCATCAGGCTCTTCCACCCCTTCGCTCCTCTGCAACTGCTCTTGCTGGAGTTGATGATGGCCTTCCTTCCTTATGCCAAGTCCTAAGCCTTGTCTCCTTTGACCTCAGCCAGGTGTTCAGCACCATGGACCTCTCCTTTCATTGACACACTCTTCCTAGACACCTGGGACACCACACTCCCCTGGGCCTTCTCCTGGAGTGTTAACCTCAGACTCCTTGTTGGACTGTCCATGCTTCCTTGGTCTTCTCTGAGATCCTTGGCCATCTTCACTTTCTTCTCGTCACTCTCCCTGGATGATCTTGTTTGCTCCCATTATTTGAAGTAAACCAACCAAGGGCCGATGCCCCTCAGATCTCAAGTCTTGATCTTGCATCCAGACTTAGGTCTAACTGCCCACTACACATCAGCACTTGAAGGTCCCACAGCCTTTAATGTGACCTCATCAATGCATGACAGATGAGAAAACCACCTGCCCCTCAAACTGCTGTTTCCTGTATTTCCTGACTTAATGAATGGCACCACCATTTGCCTAAGCCAGAAACCTAGAAATGAAGGTTTCTTTCCCCCTTCCTTTTCTCCCACCCACCACAGTGTCTGCAGCTCTATTACCTTGATATCTTTCATTCCTTGTGGCTGATCACTCCCACTGTTGCAACCTTGGCACCATCGTCCATTATATTTCACTAGAATTACTCCAGTGGTTTCTCAGCCTTTCTGACCTTCATCTTGTCCCTCTCCAATTATTCCAAAAAGTGATTTTTCTGAAGTTCAAGTCTTATTACAAAAGTGTCCAGCTTAAAGCCTTTCACCAGCTACTCGTTGTCCATAAGCTAAAATCTGCCGCAGTCTGGCTGGGCACAAATCACAAGCTACTGAAGCAGAAACAAACTTTATTTGTAAACTCCACCAGCACACTCCACACACACTCTCGGGAACTCTCCCGAATGCCACGCGGCTCCTCCAGCAACCACCAACCGGAATATCCCTCCTCTGGCACTTCCCCAACCAATGCGAACTCTTCAGGAATCCCCGTGAGAGCTCAACCAGAACTCAACGGGAACTCCGCAAGAACTCAAAAGTCATCATCTTAATGGCTTGCTGGTGTCACCTCTCAACCACTACTTCTGGCAAAAATGCCATGCGTCAACCCGACTCAGCTGTGGCCCTCAACATCTCCCCCCTTCTGTTTAATTAAACAACAAGCAATGTGGCTTACGGACCGTGCCTGTTAGGCTGTCCAATACTACATATGGTCCTTACCCATCATCGAATGAGCTGACCTCAAGGCGTCAGCCTCCTGTCTTAGGTTGGTACCACTGCAATTGGATCTTACCCGTCACTTTCTACCGGTCCAGCATACAGGCATACTTGTGGATAGGCCTATGCACCAGTGGGGGGGGTGAGGTTCTTTGTCTCACCTCTGTTGGCCCCCAAATTTGGCCTTTGCACCAGTGGGGGGGTAAGGTTCTTTGCCTCACCTCTGTTGGCCCCCAAATTTGTGCTTGGTGCCAGTGGGGGGGGGGGTGAGTATCTTTGCTTCACCTCTGTTGGCCCACAAATTTTAGACCATCACTAGCAGAAGGGAGGAGGATGCAAAAAGCCACGACACCAAGCCAAATGACAGGTCTTTTTGGAAAAATTGTACCACCGATGACACCATCTGCAAAGATACGCCAGCACTACCACAATTAGCTGCACCAACAGATAGTTCACAATGCATACAAGTGATACATAGTCCAGGCAAGTTCTGCAAGCTGTTCAAAGCAGAGGAATCTATCAATATGCCCGTTTCCTCCTAAAGTAAATCAACTCCTTGATTGAGCATTACTTGTTGAGTTATTATTCATTGATGCATTAGTTTATACAGTTTACTGTGGAGGCTATCAAAGAAGCTGTAGTTTGGTTTTATCTTTGTCTTCACTGGCACTGGGAGGAAGATAGAAATTCTGGCAATGATGGCTAAAAAGAAATTATGTAATATTCCAATAGGTACTAAGAAAACAATTTTCTGAACAATTTACATTATCCTGAACAGAATTATTAAATATAATGAAAAGGAAAGGTGAAAGTAAACAAACAGATCTGTTAACCTCCTTATTTGTTCACATATTAAAACAATCCTCGACAGCTGTTTACGCAATTTAAATTAAACAATTTAAATCACGTGAATAAAAAAAATTTGGATCCATTTTTTCAGGAGCGCTCCTCATATATGATATATGGACATAACGCACAAACACAAGTGTGCACACATAACATACAACACATAAGACAATAGTAAAGGCCTTGTAGCTTTGCACAGGTGAAATCTCCATTGCAATGTTTAAAAACTCCACAGTCAAAAAATAAAACTGATCAGAAAAACATTAACCTAGGTCTGTATGAGCTCAAAAAATAAAATAGAACTTTATGAAGTGGGAAAAGGCAATAATAAAATAGATATTGAAAAAAGACATCCTGGTTACCACCTGGGTTTGACTCTTTTTTGGATATTCCATCCTTTTTCCTGTAACTTGCATAATGGGTCTGAAGGTATGCCCACAAGCCAGCCTCAAGGTTTTTTACATTTGAAATAGGCCTTAATGGTGTTCATTATTCATTAGCCTCCAGGTGTGGGAGAATAACTGTCGCAGATGTAAGAATAGCCAAGCTGGAGCTCTGGATATCAGCTGTTATGGATTTGAGTCAACTCATCTTCTTTTTGATCTGTAGAAATTGCTTTAGTTAATCTCTCTGGAATCCAAATCAGCTGCTGTTCTCCCTGTGGAAACACACAAACATAACCCCTACTCCAGACAATCACTGGGTCAGGACCTTTCCATTGTTCCATTAGAATATCCTTCCAAAGTACCTTAGGCTTATGTACATTTTTTGGATACATATGCCTTTCCGCAGCACTAAGCCCTGATGAATCCAAATTTAAAAAGTTTAGAGTAAAAAGGGTTATTTTAAATTTATCTTTGGGGGATATATACCCCTTTCCAATTCCCTCTTTTTGCTTTAATAAGTACATTTTAATAGTTTGATGAGCTCTTTCAACTATGCCTTGTCCCTGTGGATTGTATGGAATTCCTGTTATGTGAGTAATGCCAAATGATGAGCAAAATTGTTTAAAGAGGTAGAAGTATAACCAGGACCATTATCTGTTTTTAACTGTTTTGGAACGCCCACAGTGGCAAAATTTTGCAAGCAATGAGCTATAATATCTTTAGTTTTTTCTCTGGCATGAAGGGAGCCCATCAAAAATCTGGAAGAAGTATCAACTGTAACATGCAAATATTTTAATTTTCCAAATTCTGGCAAGTTGTGACGTCCATCTACCAAATACGGTTAGGTATCAGTCCTCTAGGATTGACTCCAAGATTAACTTGTGGTAAAAAGGTCACACAATTTTGACATTGTTTTATTATTTGTCTAGCTTGTTCCTTAGTTATTTTAAAATGCTTTTGTAACGTATTATCATTGACATGGAACCTTTTATGAAAATTTGTAGCTTCTTCTAGTGTAGAGAAAATATGTATGTCATGTGTAGTTTTATCTGCTAAATCATTGCCCAAACTAAGGGCTCCAGGCAATCCTGTATGTGCTCTGATATGTCCTATAAAGAATGGATCTTTTCTGTCCCAGATTAGACTTTGTGTAGTGGAAAACAAAGAGAAAACAGTAGAGGAAGGGGAAATCCTACCAGCATCTTCAAGGGATACTATAGCATTAACTATATACTGACTATCAGAAAATAAATAAATACAGAATTTTTAATCATCACAAAAGCTTGTAATACTGCATTAAGCTCTACCTTTTGAGCTGATTGTTTGGGTACTAAAAATGTAAAAGTTTGATCAGGGCTAACTACTGCTGCTGTACCATTATTTGACCCCCATCAGTGAATATATTTGGAGCATTAATGATAGGTGTTTTTCTTCTCATTTTTGGAAAAACTACAGGATGTGAAGACCAAAAAGACAATAAAGAATTAGATGATAAGTGATTATCAAATGAAACATTAGATTTACACATGATTATTGCCCAAGTATTTAACTCATTAGCTAACTCATCAATTTGATCCATAGTATATGGAGTAATAATTTTATTGGGAGACATTTCAAACACTCCCTTTGCTGCTTTTATTCCTTTGAGTATCAATTGTCCTACAGCCTCAGGATACCTAGTAAGAAAAGTGTTAGGAAAATAAGATAAATGTATCCACAATAATGGACCTTCTTGCTAAAATACTCCTGTAGGAATATTTTTGGTTGGTATTACAATAAATAATAAAGGCAAACTTATATCAATTCTATCTAAATGCATATTTTCCATATATGTTTCAATAATTTTTAATGCCTTTCTTGCTTCAGCCATTAACATGCGGGGTGAATTTGGATCTGATGGACCTTTTAGGATATCAAATAAAGGTCCCAACTCTCCTGTTGTTATGCCTAGATAAGGCCTTATCCAACTTATGTCTCCTAATAACTTTTGAAAGTCGTTAAGTGATTTGAGTTGATCTACTCGTATTTGAATTTTTGGTGGACCGACCATGGTTGAGGATAATAGAACTCCTAAATAATTAATTGGAAAATTTAATTGTACTTTATCTATTGCTATCTCTAGATTATAATTTTTTAATAAATTTGTAAGTGTGGCATAACATTCTAGCAATGTGTTTTTATCTTTATATGCTAACAATACATCATCCATATAGTGAAATATTTGTAGTTCAGGATTTTGATTTCTAAGTGGCTGAATTGCTTTGTTAACATAAATTTGACACATAGTTGGGCTGTTAGCCATCCCTTGAGGGAGTACTTTCCATTCATATCTCTGATCAGGACCTTCATGATTCAGTGCAGGGATAGTAAATGCAAAACTTGGACTATCCTCAGGATGAATTGGAATTGAAAAAAAAAACAATCTTTAATATCTATAGCTAAAACATACCAGGTTTTTGGCAAAGCAGACTATTGGGGAATCTAAATTTAAAGACAGCATAGCCCAATCTACACCTGTGGAGCCTAATCCCCTGGAACCTCTTTCTATAGTACTACTGGAAAATTTATCATGCAGGCTGGGTATTATTAATAACTGTGCTATTCTGTCTCCTGGTGAAATTACTGATATACCCTTTGGAGAACTAGCTATAATTTTTATTTCACCTTCATAATTGGGATCAATTACCCCATGACTTATCATAAGTCCTTTTAGGGTAGAAGAACTGCGTCCTAACAATAAGCCTACTGTTCCTTGGGGAAGAGGTCCTTTTACTCCTGTGGGAATGAATTGAACTCCCATCTCTGGAGTTAGTATTGCTCTGGCGGAGGCGCAGATGTCCAACCCTGTGCTCCCTCTGGTTCATCTGATGAGAGATCTGATGGATAATGTGTCCTGGGCAGTACCCTGATGGTGTTGCTGGGTTCCTCCATGGTGTTTCTGGGTTCCTCCAGTGCCCCGTATATTTGTGGTCATGGGCCCCGGAGCATTGGGCCCCTCCGTTTTTTGGCAATGGAGCCCGATGCCTTTCTCCACGATATCATGGGTAAACACCTGGTCCTTGTCCGTTTTTTGATAACGGAGTACCCTCTATGGTGGTTTGAGAACGGCATTCATTAGCCCAATGTCTCCCTCTATGGCATCATGGGCAAATACCCAGTATTCTACCCCTTTGATACCTAGTTTTGTTAAACCATCCTCCTATGGGGCCATTCCTTTTAAAATATCCTGTTTGTTCACAATTGTATCATGCTTTTGGCCTGGCATCTAAAGCCTGTTTTACTGCAGCTGCCAAGACTTGCCCTTGTTCATTAATGTCTCTACATAATTTAATATATGTGTTTAAATTTCCATGTGTCCATGGTCTAATGACCTCTTTGCACCAACGATTTGCTTGCTCATAAGCCAGTTGTTTTATTAATGGCATTGCTTGTTCTTTATCCCCAAAAACTCTGGTAGCTGTTTGAATAAGCCTATCTACAAATTCAGCGTAAGGTTCATTAGCTCCCTGTATTATCTTAGAAATTGACCTTGTAAATCTCCATGTTCTTGTAAAGTCTTCCATGCCCTAACTGCATCTGCAGCAATTTGTGAATATATAGCAGGATCATATTCAATTTGTTGCCGTTGACCCTCATAAGGTCCTTTTCCTAACAACATATCTAGATTTCTTTGAGGGTAACCGGCTGCTGCATTTCACCTAGCCGTCTCTGTGCAAAATTCCTCATTGGCAACCTTCCATAAAAAATATTGTCCTCCATTTAGCACAGATTTACACATGCTAGCCCAGTCTGCTGGTGTCATGTCCAAGTTGGTAATGGATTCGATCATGCTTACAGTGAAGGGTGCTTGGGGACCATAGGTTGTTCCAGCCTCCTTTACTATTTTGAAATCTAAAGCACGGTGAATTCACTGCCCTCCTGCCTGCTCAAGTACAGGGCATGCTAATCTTTGAGGTCCTGTCTCAGGATCTCATCTATCAACTACGGGGGTTGAGGGCCACTCAGCTGTCTCCATAGGTGGAGCTGTTGGTTGAATTATGCCCTCTGGTGATAGAACGGTGTTAGTAGCAGCCTCCTGTTGTAGATTTTTCCCTAATAGCCCCCTTTCCTTTAAATTTTCTTCCTTTGTCTGACTAGCTCGAGAGACCTTCTCTTTTGCTTGATCTGAAATGTCTTTCTCCATGGTCTGAACCTCTAACAATTTACTTAACACTCTTTTGGTTTGTTTTTTACTAATTTCTAATCTCCTATAAAGATAATACAACCCAACAAGATAACACAAAACAAAACCAAAACAGAATGAAACAAAAATGGAACAAAAAATCGTTGTATCAATTTTCCTATTTTCTTGACATATGCATTTGTGGCCCATTTCTATCTCTTCCTCAGGGGTGAACAACTTCAAACCTCGAGCCAACCATTTTTCCCAGTTTGCCTGAGAAAGTTCTAGGGATAGGCAGCTTGAAACAAAAACAAAACAAATCAAAACAAGAACACATTGTTTTTTGAAATGGTCACCCATTCTCTCGACTTCCCTCAGGGGCGAGCAATTTCTCTTACCTCCGAGCTTCAGGCGTTCCCTGCACGGGCCGCCAAATGCCTCAGTCTGGCTGGGCACAAATCACAAGCCACTGAAGCAGGAACAAACTTTATTTCTGAACTCCACCAGCACACTCCACAGACGCTCCCGGGAACTCTCCTGAACGCCACGTGGCTCTTCCAGCAATCACCAACCGGAAAATCCCTCCTCCGGCACTTCCCCAACCAATGCAAACTCTTTAGGAATCCCCGCGAGAGCTCAACCGGAACTCAACGGGAACTCCGCGAGAACTCAAAAGTCATCATCTTAATGGCTTGCTGGTGTCACCTCTCAACCACTACTTCGGGCAAAAATGCCATGCGTCATCCTGACTCAGCTGTGGCCCTCAACAAAAATCTGAGCTCTTTTTTAAGGTATTTAAGTCACTCTGTGATGGAAATGACACCTAGACCTCCAGCCAAAACTCCCACCCCCTCCCTTCCAGGCCTGGCCCCATGGTCATGCTCATCTTGATTCTGTAGTTCCATGAAAATGCTGCTTACTTTTGATCTCCAGCCTTCAGAGAGCTGGTCCTCTCTAAACCTCTGCACATCCCTATCTCTTCACCTGGGAAAAGACTCAGCCAGTTGAGGTGTCAATGTCCTCCATGATGCCCTCTCTCCTGGATAAGGTGGAGACCTCACCTGTGTACATGTTCATCTCGCCCCACCCACCCTGATGGCAGGTCATAACTCACTGTCTTGTGATAGAAGTCTACCATGTCTTTTCCACCACTGGACTGGGCACTCCTTGAAGACAGAGAACAGATCTGGTTTATCTTTAGGTTCCCAGCTCCTAGAGGAGTGCTTGGTACAGAATAGGCACCCAACATATATTGGCTGTGAGTAAGTGACTCTATCTGGCTCCTGTTTTGGACTACCTTCTCTTGCGGTTAAAACAATTCAAGGATATTCAAGATTATAATCTTCTAAGTGGATGGTTTTCTCACCTAGCCTCACATCCCCCTCCCCCACAAAACAAACAAACAAGAAACCATATTGGATTGCTACTGGCTAACTTACTGAGCACTTGGTCTTGATTGAGGCACTTTATTATAACTTTTGCAGGCTTAAATCACTGAATCCTCATAACAACCCTTTATGCAGATGTTCCAGATGAGGAAGCTGAAGAACTGAGTAATTTGTCCAAGGTCATAAGTCTCATGAGTAATAGACTGCACATTAATATTCATAATTCAACCAAAACTAAATAGATAGAAACCCATGTTTTTTTCTTGGGAGATCTTAAGAACTTGAAATTGCCCATAAGCTCAGAAATTGACCTTCTGGCTTGGATTTGAACTGTGATGAAATGCAGGGGAACTTGTATTTCTGAGCCCTTTGGCTATCTCAAAAACTCCCATTCTTTTTTAAAAAATTTCTCTCTGTGGGCTGGGGCTGTAGCTCAGTGGCCGTGTGGGTGAGGCCTTGCATGTGTGAGGCACTGGGTTTGCTCCTCAGAGCCACATAAAAAATAAACAAATAAATAAAGATATTGTGTCCATCTACAACTAAAAAAATTTTTTTAAAAAATTTATCTGTGTAAATTGTTACAATGAGATGCTGTGTTTCTGGAGAACAGACCCCAAAGTGCTGGGGATAGGATGAGATATTCAGAGCAGACAGGTGCAAATGTCCCCCAAGGCCAGCTGGCTGAGAATTCCTGCTGTTCTGCTCTCTTGCACTAGCCTCTGCCAATTTGCTTTCCATTCATCTCAGTCACTTATCCTGCAGAGATGAATTTGGGCACAGCTAGAGGTCTCTCTTTTTTTCTTACAATGTAGTACATCTCACTTTTTGCCCTACCTATTCTGACCCACAGATGCTATGCAGGGGAATCTAAGGTTCCCAGGAGATCTTCATCTATGAACTTATAGTAGCTTCCATTTATTGAGAACTTACTTTTGTCACAATAATTGCATATGGTTACTGCATTTAGTCCTCACAACTACCCTATTGAAGGAGATATACCTGGTATGCCTATCCCATTTTAGAGGCGAGGAAACCAAGCCTCAGTCAAGTGAAATGCATTGTATTACGTCTGTATTAGCTTTTATTGCTGCTGTAACAAATCACCACAAACCTAGTGGTGATTTGTTACAGCAGCAATAAAAGCTAATACAGACGTAATACAATGCATTTCCCTTGCATTGTATTATATAATACAATACAAATTTATTCTTCTAAATCTGAGATCAAAAGTTCAAAATCAGTCTTACTGGGATAACATCAAGGGGTTGGCAGGGCTGTTCTTTCTAGAGCATCTAGGGGAGGATCTGCTTCTTTTGTATTTTTTAGCTTTTAGAGGCTACTGTGTTCCTTGGATCCCTTCCTCACACCATTTCCAACCTCTCCTTCCATCATCACAGCTCCTTCTATAACTGTCACTCCCTTATAAGGACCTTTGAGTTAGGATAATCTCCCCATCTCATGATCCTTAACTATCCCATCTGCAAAAACTCCCTTTTCATGTAAAACCTTAAATACATATCTAAGGTTCCAGGGATTAGGACACGAAGCTCATTGGGGGGTCATTGTTCTCTTTACCATATCACAAAGCACAACTGTAACATTCCACTATGATGCTTATATCCTTCAAAAGTGATTTTTCTTTAGTAAACACCTCCAGCCTTTCTCTCCACTAAATGCAAGCCCCAGGTTTGGGAGGGACTGCCATCTCTTCTTACTACAGCGGGAATTCTTAATACTGACTTCAAGTTAGAATCACCAGGGAAACTTCTAAAACCTGACTAAGCCAGGATCTACCTCGGATCAATTAAAATCAGAGTCTCTGTAGGTGGGGCTTGAACATGGCAGGTTAGACAGCTAACAGCTGTCCTTCACTATAAAAGTACCTAAGATAATAAGACAAGGCTCACAGTTTTTGAGGTTTCAGTCCCTGGTCATGTGGCCTTGTTGCTTTTGCCTGTGTCATGACAGGACAGCATGGCAGGAGCATGTGGCAGAGGAAGCTATTCACCTTGTAGCAACCAGGAAGCAAAGAGAGAAGAGAACAATATCCCACAATCCCCTTTGGGGGCCCTTGTCCAGTTACCTAACTTCCTTCCACTAGGCCCCACCTCTTAAAGGTTTCACCACCTCCCAATAGCACAATAGGCTGGGGCCTAAGCATTTAATGCATGGCCATTTAAGGGCACTTATGAACTTGAACAGAGGGATAAGGTGGCTATTAGATGAAGTTAGTTTTGAGACACACTATGCTAGAGAGAACTGGCTGTCAACCCCTTAGAACATGAAGCCATATGGGTCTAATAAGAAAAGATTAACTATAAAGACGAATGACAAGAAAATGAACTTTAAAAGTCATCCGTCCCTGAATTAGTAATCTTGCTTGTGTTGCTTCTTAGTTGCATGACTTAGGGAAAATTCCTTGACTTCTTTGGGCTAAGGTTTTTTGTGTGTGTGTATTTTCCCTCAGATAATAGCTCCCAAGGGTTGTGCAATAACAGATCATGAATGAAAAGTCCTTAGCTCTACGCTGATAGGTCCCCAACAGAGGGCAGTGCAGCCCTCTCTGCCACCCACCCCTACCCTTGAGAACGGAGGTTGCCCAGCCTCTCCTAATAATAGAATTCCCTTGGCTCTAATTTTCCAGCTCCGAGAAGATTGAATTTGCTTACTTCTTGGTTAGGTCTGACTTCTGCTTGCTTCTCAAGTGTTTTTCCACATCTCCAGTCCTGGTGTCTTTTCACACCTTTTGATGGTGCTCGGTTCAGCCGGCACAGCTTCTGATCTTTTCAGCCGGCTTTCAGAAGGTCAGCATGTTATTGGAGTTTCTTGGTGGCTGCCAAGCCATCAAGCTATAAACCTGAAAAAAAGTGAGTTTCCTCCCATAGAAGGAAATCATTTATGCTATGTGGCTGGAGATGGAGAGCTGAGAATTTTCCTTTGGAGTGAGGATACGGCAAGAAGTCTAAAACATGGATGTGGTGGAGAAATGTTTTTAGTGGAAAGAGTTCCCAGGGTTGGAAGGAACTGGCCAAGATCCTTCCCATTACCGATTGCCAGTGTTGATAGTGCTTGGGGCTTCTCTCTCCCCACCGCCTCCCGCCCTTTGTTTCTTCTGATTCTTGAAGGCATTCGGAAGGGCAAAGAGATGGAGATGATTCAGCAATTGGAACGGAGCGCAGCTGGCTCAGCCGGCTCTGCCCCGACTTCGGGGCCAGGTTAATAGTGTTAATGGAAAGTGTTCCCATTGAACGAGGGAGCAGGGCTCTGGCAAGGTCACTTTCCATCAGGGATTGCCAAAGCTGATGTCATCGGGAACTTTCATTTTGCTTTCTCTCTCTTTTTGAGGTGCAGAATGATGGAATAATCCCACTGTCTTGTTTTGCCAAAGCTTGTTTCTCATCATGCATTCAGGTGTATCTTGCTTTTTCACTAAGTAGATGGTATTACCTAATTCTTTTTTTTTTTTTTTTAAAGATTTCCATGTCCTGGTCCATGCTCATGAGTCAGCAGGCATTTAGTAGTCACCCCCTGTGGCTCCTCCACGGGCTAAGTAGTGAGGTGGACTAACCAAGGACATCTAGCCATGGTGCCCACCGTGGAATTGAGTTGGGATGTAAAAGCCACATGAACAGAATAATAATGATGATTCTTAGAAGCTCTCAGAATAGCAGGAGTCTCCTGAGGTCTTGGGTGGTCTGGGAAGAGAGCATGGAGAAGGTGAGCCATGAGGGGAGTTGGGTAGGAAGAGAAAGGACATTCCAGATGAGGTGACAAGATGGGAGGGGCACGCAGGGAGTCCAAGGAAACAGTAAAAACAAAAAAATAATAACGTAAACTGTCTGGGAATCCTGGCTCCTAGATATCAAGATAACCTTAGTACAGGCACATAGTCCAGCCCTTTCTTGAGGACTCTGTGTCTTTCAGGTGAAGGGGTGTGACCTTCCCACAGTCACCCCAGGCTGAAGGTTTTGCAGGCAACATCTCTTCCAACTCAGGGACCCATAAAATGCTCAACAATAGGGCAGCCAAGTGCCATCTTTTTGTGCTGTGGGGCCTCCTTAGAATCCCCCTGCCTCCCTCTTCTGTCCACCTTCAACTGGTTCCAAATGGTCTCCAGAGCATCTGTGTGTGCACAAGTCTTGTCTCCTGAGTGGCTGGAGAAATGCCCATCTGAAAAGTCTGGGATTGGGTGACCAGCTGGTGGCCCTATTATCTGGGTTAAAGAGATTGCAGGTTGAAGGGTTAGGAACTCCCACTTCCCATCTGGATGTAGAAACATCTGAATCTTGCTGAGTCAATGTGCAAAATCAGAGCTTCCGGCCTCCTTTCAACCAGGACAGGCTGTCCTCTGGGCACGGGCCCAGCTTGGTGAGATCAATATTGCAGGTGTGATTGCTGATTTGGCTCTAGTGTGTCCTGAGATTTGTGGCACTCAGTGACGTGCCTAGAAAAACCAATGCTGTGTGTTCTGAGGGCACAGAAAACCTATGGGAAGAACACTGGACATTCATCTTTAGAAAAAAACGACTCCACATTGCAGAAGGGATGCACGTACAAATTCACATTGTCTATTTAAAATTCTGATAGCTGGCTTTACCGAACTTTTTTTTTTTTTTCATGGAATGCAATTTATCACTCGTAGGGAAGATTCAAATGTGACAGAAGAGGCAGGTCCTTCATTTATATTATAGATTTGTACCTATCTGAATGCCAAGAGTCTAGAGGCACTTAAATAATTATCCTTCACCCGTTTTTTATTTGATTAAACTTAGTTCCTGAATCAGTGGCCCCAAACTTTATTGTACTTAAGAATTTCTTGGTTGGGGAGGGGTTGGATAGGAGATTGGATAGAGATTAGGGAAGACTGCAGTGTTTTAAGCAATCCCAGGTGATCCTAAGGAAAGACGTTCACCAACCACACTCTGGGATACAGTGGAAGATGACTGGAATTATGGCTTGTGTATTTGAACTTAAGGAATATCGTCATTCATGACCTATGACACCTTATATGCACATACTTTCTTTAGTTTTATCCTCGTGATAACCCTACAAGATCAGGTGCAGATGTTGTTATTCTTGTTTTATGTCCAAAGACTTGGTACTTCAGAGAGGTGGTGAATCGTTCTTCACAGCTAGTAGCGAGCCCAGTGTCCAGACTCCTAGTGCAGTGCTCTTTCTGGTAGGCCTTGCTACACTTGTCCTCTCCTCCCCACCTCCTCATCTTTCTTTGATCTCATTCTCCCCTCACTTTCTCTGCTTCAGTCCACTGAAGTCCCAGTCACATTTCTACCTCAAGGCCTTTGCACTGACTATAGCTGCTACCCAGGACACCCTCCCACTCACTCAACCCTTCCTTCTCCATGTCTTTGTCCAAATATTTCCTTTTCAGAGAGGCCTTCTTAGATCACCCCCTTTAGAACTGCATCCTCTTCACTATCCCCCTATTTTATTTGTCTGTGTCTGACATATATGTCTGATATATGTATCTGTATGGTATAACTCTATATAACTCTATATATCTCTATTTATATTTATTTATATCCTACAAGGTTTTTAAAATCATGGCAAAATATGTAAAATTTACCTTCTTAACCTTTTTAAGTGCACAGTCAGTAGTATAAAGTCGATTCACATGTTGAACAACCATTACCACTATCCATCTCCAGAACTCGTCACCCCGCAGAACTAAAACTCTGTACCATAGAACAGTAACGTCCCCCTCCCCAGCCTCTGGCAGCCACCATTCTACTCTGTGACTCTTCCTATCCATATAAGTGGATCATACAGTATTTTGTAATTGGCTCATTTGACTTCTCATGCTGTCCGTGAGGCTCTCCGGGGCTATAGCACGGGTCGGAATCTCTTTTCTTCTCGAGGCTGAATGACGGGCCTGGCGATGTCTGCACATACCACATTTTTCTCATCTGTTCATGCACTGATGGACACTCTGGTTGCTTCTACCTCTTGGCTACTGTGAATGCGGCTGCTGCTGTAAATAAGGGTGTACCAGGGTTTCTTCAAGATCCTGCCTTTGGCTCTTTGGGGGATATTTCCAGACGTGGAATGCTGAGCATATGGTAACTCTATTTTTAGTTTTTGAGGAACTGCCTTGCTGATTTCTGCAGCAGTTGTACCATTGGACGATCCTACTAACAGTGCCCAAGGGTTCCAATTTCTCCACATCCTCGCTTATTTTGTTTTTTCTTTAAGCAGTCATTCTAATGAATGTGAGGTAATGTCTCATTGTGGTTTTAATTTGCATTTCCCTAATGATTCCTGATGTGGAGTGTCTTTTTTGTGTGCTTGGGGGCATTTGCATAGCTCCTCTGGAGAACCGTCAAGACCTTTGCCTATTATAAATCGGCTTGTTTGGTTGGCTGCACTGCTATGGTGGAGTTGCAGGAGTTATTCATATATGCTGTATCGGGTCTAATTTTTAAAAGGTATTATTCATCTGTAGCTATTTCTCTTCTAGAATGTCAACCGTTTAAATTGGAGATCTCTGCTTATCTTGTTCTCTGCGGTATGCCATGGCTAGGCGCCTACTGATTGCCCACTCTATCGGTTGAATGAATGATGGAAGGAAGGTACTGAGATGCAGGAGGTGATTCAAAACAAAGTGAAAGTGTCTTTATTCTTATTTTATGAATTAAGTAGGCCAGCACGATGAGAAAAGTATAGAAAAAGTGTACTGAAAAAAATTGGTTGTACTCAGTAAAAGCGAAGAAACACATACTCTACCACACAAGGCCACTCCTACATCTTATTAGACATGCAGGCTTATAGCACCGGGCTCTATGATCAAACGGCTCACAGCAGGATTGTTTGCAATTGCCCCAACATGGAAATGGTCCAAATGTCTGTCAAGGGAAAACAGGACCAGTCCTGTGTCATGCCACAACAGGTGAGCATCTCAAGGACCTGATGTTAACAGAGGAGTAGGCGTAGAAAAATACCATTGCACAATCCCACTCACATGAAATTCAAAACCAGACAACATTTAAGTACGTTGTCTGAGCATGCCTAATAAGGTAATAATCCTATCTTTAAAAAGAGTAAAAAAATGAATACCATGACATTGAGGACAAGGGTGACTGCTGGGTAGAGAGGCTGTGATGGCCAGGAAGGGGACACGAGGGTGGGCAGGGGTTTGGGGACTTCAATGGGCTTCTTTCTTTCACGGTGGGCCCATGCTTGTGCATGTTTCTCTATGTTCCACAATTGAAAAATCAGAAAATAAAAAAGAATTGCGTTTTCACTTCATAGGAAGCACCCAACACAGCTGCCCCGTCAGCAAGGAGGTGGCTGAGTTTTGAAAAGTCCCGGAGGCAGAATGTGGCTAACTCAAGACTTGGGATCAAGAGAGCAGACGCATTTCAGGCACTGACAATGGAGGAAGCTGGTGCCAGAGCCTAGCAGTGGGGGAGAGGACCTCAGAACAGCACAAGCTATAGGGCACTGCCCCTGAATCTGGCCTCCACTCTCCTCCAGTCTCGGGGTCTCCCCTGGCCCTCATGGTGCTGATAACGCCAAGGTCGCGGTTTTGGTCCCCGTACGGGCCACCAAATGCCGCAGTCTGGCTGGGCACAATTCAGGAGCCACTTGTCAAAAGAAACTAACTTTATTTTTAGAACTACAAACACCAAGCAAAACAGCTCCAAAGGAAAAAGCCCTCAGAGCCCAACTGCCACCACCGGCTTCCACAAGCCTCTCACCCACACAAACCTCTCCACCTCCCACCATCCTCCTGCTCTTGAGGCCGATTGGCTGGGTCGCATGGGCGGAGCCAAAGAAGTCCCCCAATGAGCAGCTCCGTGGTCTGAATGGGCAGGGAAACAGCCCAATGAGCAGCTCCGTGGAGGAGCCAATCAGCTAGATGTTGCTGGGGCCGCTGTGAGCCAATCATCAGCTGGCAGTCTCAAGGGCAGGGAAACAGCCCAATGAACATCACCGCAGAGGAGCCAATCAGCTAGATGTTGCCATCGCTCATCTCTCACCGACCCTCTTCCACAGAATGTCTGCCGGCTACTGCAGGCTTCACTATGGACATTTCCTCAAGTTCTGTGCTCAGGGAAGAGCGAATGAGACCTCAGCTTATGCTGTGGCATTAGCGACTGGCCAGATGGCCCCTGTCTCCTCCAAGGTAACACTCGTACCACATAGGGGACCATGGCGACTTGGTATTGTGTGGCCAAAGAATAGCTCTCTCACATTCCTTTTCTCACAGAATCAACCATCCCACTCCCCCAGACCACCCTGTGTAATTTTGTCTCACATAAAACCCAAACCTTAACATGAAAGTGACTTTTCAGAGGAAGAAATAGAAGGTTGCAACAGCAGAACAGACCCAGGAAATCGCAATGCCAGCCACCAATCCTGGACCCAATGCTCCCAGGTGCCAGGTGCTGACATCAGAGCAGCCCAATCAACGATCCTGTGATATAGGTGGTGGGGTTTTACAGGTGAGGAAGATGAGGTTTAGAACGTTTAGTTAACTCATCCCTGATCTCACAGCTAGTGGTGGCAAAGGCAGGATTCACGTCTCAGTGGTCTAAGGCTGGGCTCCCTGGGCTCCCCAGGGGCCAAATCTGTCCAGTTTTGTGCAGCCCTTGAGCTGGTGATAGTTTTTATAGGGGGTTGCGAAAAAAAAATCCATAACAGTAACAACAGAGAACCTACCAGAAAGACTGCATGCAGACTGCACAGCCTGAACATGATGACCATCTGGCCCGTTTCTAAATACAATTTACCTGTTTCCTAGGGCCTTTAATCAGAGAGATAAGCCCACCCTGTAAATGTTAGTATTTCACTTTCTTTGACTCTTCTGACCTGTGGATCTCTTGTTTTAAATATTCCCAACAGATTCAAAGTTCCCTCTGATTCATTTGACAACACTCGAGTGTGTGGATACTGGACTTTCCCCAGAGAACCCCGGGGCAGCTTCCCTGCACTTGCTGAGAAAGACGGATATGGAATCATCAGCAATTTTTCCTTCTGTTTTAATTGGCTTTCAGGGTTCATGGAAAATTTTTAGGTGCCAAGCTTTCTGGAAGCCTAATCACTTATGGAGAGAGTGGTTTGTAAAATTAGTCTTATGACTCGTTTGTCATATTTTTTTTTTGCCAAATAGGTAACAGGCAGGCATTTAGATCATGCCCTTCTGCTCCAGGATCATGTTTCTAGGGATGCCAACCAACCAGGCCCCAGAACTTTAATCTGAAGTCAAAGAGACGGGCCCCTAGGGGCACAGTTGTACTCTTTACTCGAAGGAGGGACACACAAGGACACATTCTTGGGCCTTGATCTGAGCAGCTGAGTATTCGTTTGGGAGCAGATTAGCATTAGTGAGAAGTGACAAGATAAGTGACAGTAGAGAGGACAGATAGCACTCCCAGAGAACCAAGCTGGCTGGCTTCGTACCACAGCAATGAGGCCACTGAGTGTGGGGGCCAATGTCCCCACACATCCCAAGGGTACTGAGGGACTGAATTTCACCAATAATTGATGCTTTTCATGAATGAGAAGCATCCAGAGAAAAAGGATTCAAGTATAGTTTATATCCTCTGTGATAAAAAGCAGAGTGAAAATAAAAATATACCTGTAGTTCTCAATTGAGGGCCAACTTAAAACTGGGAGCATTAGGACTTGATGATGCATTCCATCTAAGCAGGAGAACTACTCAGGCACCTGGCTTTTCATAAGGGAATGTGAATTCTACCACTCTGCTGTGTGGTGCACCACCCACGAAGCTACTTGAGTGGTCTTTTACTCAGTCCTGAGCCATGGGGGACTTAGGTCTCCCCTTGGGATCAATCCCAGCATTCCCAGGTGTAGATTGCCCAAGGCGTGAGCTCTCTGCCCTCACTCTTCTAATGGGACAGCTCTTGGGAGTTGGATGTAACCCATTGGGAACTGGACAGCCCACTCCCTACCTTATTTGGCAAAATAACATTCCATGGAAAACCTTTGAAGTTCCCTTGTATAAATAAACCAAACACGGGCTCTCGCGCTCTCTCTTTCCAGTGTGGAAGCTCAACTCCTATGGTAGAGCCGTTCTGCCCTTGCTTTTCTAAATTGCTTTCTGTGTTGTGTGGGGTTTTTTGCCACCTTCTTTTCTTAGTTTTATTTTGCAGCCAGCCTGCTTCACGTAGAGGAAAACCAAATTCCACTGCCTGTGCGGGTCGTGTGCAAGGCCCCTGTGTAGTCAGTCTCTCTCTCTCTCTCTCTCTCTCTCTCTCTCTCTCTCTCTTACACACACACACACACACACACACACACACACACTCCTGTGATCCAAGAATGTCTTACAACATGACTGAGTGCTTACCATGAGCCAGGTATTATGAAGACTTCGCCTACCTTATATAATTTAATTTCATCACACACCTACAAAATAGGCATGATCACCATCCTCATTTTATACATAAAAACTGTCCTTGGTCACATAGCTCAGAAGTGGTAGATCCTGGATTGGAATTCAAATATCCGACTCCCTTAGCCCTTGAGCTAGAACTCCTTCTTGCAAGGAGCCCAGTTGGATGCAAATGAGATTGATGGAAAGAATGTAAGGGGCATGGTCTCTGTGTTTTCTCTTTTTTTGGTCCTGGGGATTGAACTCAGGGGCACTCAACCACTGAGCCACATTCCCAGTCCTATTTTGTATTTTATTTAGAGACAGGGTCTCTCTTTTGCTGAGGCTGGCTTTGAACTTGCAATCCTCCTGCCATAGCCTCCCAAGCTGCTGGATTATAGGCATGTGCTCCCATGCCCAGCCGTCTCTGTGTATTCTGCTAGGTAGTCTATGTGCTATTCTTGGGGGGAAGTTTGGCATTTATACACCTAACAAACTATCTGCACTAAATTATGTTTTAATTTTAATTTTAATTATTGTTGCCTGGATTTATGAGGCTGACTTGAAGAAGCAGTCCGAAAACCTCTGAATTCCTAGTGGAGATGTGGAAAATACTGAACAATGCAGCAGACAATGTTGTCCTGTAGCTTGCCCCACATGAAAATTTCTGAATTTTGTCTAAGACACAGTCTTCTGTCTCTTGAAAAACTGCTATAAATCCGCCTCTGAGATATTGTTTTTATCTGCTGTGCTGCCCAAAAATTTTAGTACAATTTTATGCTGAAGCATAGCAATTACAGTGACCTCCTTGGTCAGCACATTTACTTTCTTTGCTTAATCCTTCTTTATCTGTTTTTATGCTCATTTTATTAAAATCCTGCTTCTGGTATGTTACTTAAACCCCCAAGTTCCTTTCAACTAGAGTAAAAACAAACATTGTAGATATTTGGTGATTAATATCAATCCCATCTATGAAAGACCAAATTTTATGTGAGTAAAATACAATACAAAACACTCAACATTAAAATTACGCTGAGTTTAGTGTAATCTTGTCCAATTAATCAAACGGCATCTTGGGACCTTTATGTTCTCCCAGGACATAATTATTAATACTGTCTATCAGAGTCCAATAGAAATAGAAATGCCAGTTAAAGATTTGCGGTCGATAATGATGATGATATAGGTCATGAAAATGATGAGCATTTGTACATCGATTCATTCAATAGAGATTAAAGAGTACCTTCTCTGTTCCACACGAAAGAAGCTCATGATCTAAGGGGACAGATTGTGTCCTTCCCAAGTCGGAGTCCTAAGCCCTACGACCTCAGAAAGTGACCTTCTCTGGCGACAGAGGGTTTATGGAGACAGTTAAGTAAAGATGAGTTCATTAGGGTGGGCTTGAATCCAATATGACTGGTGTCTTTCCACACAGGAAATTTGGATGTGGAGACATTCACAGAAGATAATATGAAGAAACACAAGAAGTTGGTCATGTCTAAAACCAGGAGTAAAGTCTGGGATAGTTCCTTCCCTCACAGCCTTCAAAGGAACCAACCCAACCCTCATCTTGATTTTGGACGTCCAGCCTCTAGGACTAGGAGAACATATATTTCTATTGTTGAAGACACCAAAACTTTATCTAATGGCCCCAGCCGTTATACAGGCCAAGTGAATAGAATTGCAGTGGTTTTTAAAGCATGGTGATAAATGGAGAAAAAAGAAGGCAGGCTGAGCAGAAAAGGGCTGGTCAGGGGTTGTGGACATTTCACAGACCTGCCTACGGCTCAAGCAGGCAGTGAGGAGGAGGGTGTTTGGGCAGGAGATGCCTTGAATGTCCCCAAGGTGGGAACATGCCTGGTGTGTTCAAGGGGTGGCAAGAGGCCAGTGAGGCTGTGCAGGGAGAGCCAGGGCTGGAGGGACAGGTCAGGGGAGAGATGCAGGGGACCGGAGGATACAAGCCCAGATACCCTGTTGTGGATCTTTGGTTTTCTCCTAAATGAGCAGGGAGACCTCTGGCAGAAGACTAGCACAATGTTTCAAGACCCTTCTCCAGATGCTGGGAGGCGAAAGGGGGCCCAGAAAGCAAGATGGGGTGTGGGAGGTGTGAGCAGTGCTCACTCAGCTGATGGACTGACTGGAGGTGAGGGAGGAGAGAAGAGAACAGTCCAGGATGACCGCAGGGAAGAGTCTGGAAAAGGAGCAGGCAGGCAAGGACTGGCTACGGCACGAGCAGCAGGAAGGACAGGGTCGCTTCGTCTATTGAGGAAGGCTGTGGGACAGGTGGGTCATGGAGGAGGGGTACAGGCGTCAGAAGCCTGATGCTGAACAAGTTAAATTTGAGAAAACTCCTAGACACTCAGGTGGACATGTCAGACAGACAGCTGGACACAGGCGTCTGCACGGAGAGGGGCCGGTGATTCAGGGTAGGAACAGGGCAGTCCCGGGTCCCGGATCTGCCAGTCCCTCCATCTTGCCTTGTCACTGGCAAGGATCCCTGTGGTCCTGAGATGGTCCTGCAGGAGCTCCTCTGCCTGCAGCAGGAATGGGGCTTTCTGCAGGTTCACAGCTGGAAGAGTCTGTGTCTAGATTCTACTTTAATCCAGGCCCTTCCCCTAACCAGCTAGTTGAACAGGCTGGTGAACTCTCCCGAAGCCATTTCCTCCCCTTCGTGATGGAGAGACATCTTCCATCAACAGATGTTTATTTACTAAATGTGCCATTCATGGCAGATTTTATAGTGGGCACTGAACAGAAAGAATGAGGCTACGATCCAGTGGGAAAGACAGATGGACAGGTAAAATGATAAATGCATAAAACTGACCACTGTGGACGAGGCCCGACAAAGCAGATGGGCTGGTGGCATAGGGCATAGGGCAGGATTTCAAGAGGGCTGCTGAGGTTTGCGGCCCCTGGAGTCACGTGTGTGAAATCCCCTGCCCTTGAAGGCAGGAAGGGTCCATGACTGCGGTGGGACAGTCACTCCTGATTAAGTTCCATTATATGACTCCGTCACATCCGACGGAAGAAGCAGACAGTCCTACTCACCTGGAATAAGCACGTGGCCATGCTGAGAGCTGCCTATGGAGAAGGCCAGGTAGCAAGGGCCCCAAATGGCCTCTTGGAGCTGACAGTGGTCCTTGGCTGATAGCCAGCAAGGAAACAAGGACCTTGGTCACAGGACAGAAGGAAATGAGACCCTCCACACCTGAGGCAGTTTGGACATGGATCCTTCTCCTGCTGAACCTCCAGATGGAGACAGGACTGGCTGAGACCTTGGTGACAGCCCCATGGGACCCTGAGCAGAAAGTCTCGGTAGCAGACCTCTGGCCACACGGGCTGTGCGGGAAGAGGTCTGGGTTGTCCTGGGCTGCTAGGCATCATGGAAAGTGGGGATGTGCAGGGTGGCAAAGAAGGCCTCTGGGGGGGGGGTGACTTTCAACTAAGACCCACACAGTGATGAGGAAGAGCATTTCAGAGGAAGGACGGGGAGCTAGGAAAGAAGCCATGAGTTCAAGGAACAGAAACGAGGCTGGCTGAGCTGCAGCCCAGCAGGGGAGAGCAAGATAAAGCAGATATGCTTTAAACTCTTGCAAACCTCAGGTATCACTCTCTCACTCCAGCATAAAGCCAGGCCTGTGAACATGGTATGGGACAAAACAGTACAGGGAAGGGACCCCCCCAAATACAGTGGCTTCAGCAGGGTTGAAACTTCTCTTCCACTCACGGAGCAGAGGCAGGGGAGAGGTTGGGAGGCTGGGATCAGAGGCTGGCTGGGCAGAGTTGCCATTCCCAACATGGGGCTCCCTCTCCGGTTGCCGCCGCTTCCCAGCCTGTGGGAGGGGAAAGGTAGACTGCCGGGTTGGAACACTGACAGATGACCACAAAAACACGAAACAAACGTGATGTAGAAGTTACACACATGGCCTCCGTTTCCATCTGATGGGCCAGCCTTCAGTCACACACACAGCCATGGAGCCGGGGTTGGGGTGTCTGCAGCTAGCATTGGGGAGTCCTATTCTGAAGTCCCTGCTAACCTAGAGAACTGGATTCCTACCATGAGAAACGGAATAACCTCAGGGGAACAATTAGCCGTCTCTGTCCCAACCTGACTTTGCTAGAGTCGCAAGCCTGGGCACATGTTTAGCCTCCCCTACCCAAGGCTCCAGGGTGGCAGGGGCGACATTCGGAGTGGCTTCTCCTCGTCTTCACCATCTTTCCAGTGGACCAGCAGCCAGCTAGTGGATGCCAACACCTGTCCCTCTGATTTCCAGCAAAACCCAGAAAAGTCTCCCTCACTTAGTACAACTGCTCCCGTCAGTGTTTCTGCCATTTGGACCTCACCGTGTATCCTTCCTGCCCCTGAGCTGCTGGGGACAGGCAGGTTGCTTGTTGGCATGTTCTGAAACTCTCCAGCACTCTGAACATCTGGCATATGCCAGGAGCATTTATTAATATTGCAGCTAATAATAGCGTCTGGCAGGGGTGGACCAGCACCAACGCATTAAAAAAAGCCATTTCCCATTACTGTGTGTTCATTGTTCCCTGGAACAGGATGGACAGAGAGGGGTGCAGACTCTCCTTTTTCAATTCTTATTCAGGTTACTGATCTCTCTGCTAGAAGCCTTGCTTTGCTGGAACCGATAGAAACACGCAGAGGTTCAGGCACCCATGGTATTCTCCTGCTGCACTTGGGGAGGCCAGAACGGAGAAGTCTGGTTTCTGTAAAAGATAACAGCCTCCAACTCTGTGGCCCAAGGTTGTTTTGAAACAGGATGGCCGTAAGGGCTGAGGACAGGCTGAGTCTTGCCAGCCTTCTTGGTTGCAAAATGCAAAGAAGCAGAGACAGCAAAATGGCCTGCCTTTGAGACCCGGACCCCCGTCTCTTTCTTTTACTTAAAAAAAATTTCCCTGGTTGGGGTGGTGGCTCCCTGGTAAGCACTTGCCTGGCATGTGGGAGGCACTGGGTCCGATCCTCAGCATCACATAAAAATAAATAAAAATAAAGGTATTTTTATTTTTATTTATTTATAATATTTTTACAACTAAAAAAAAATCAATTTTTTCCCCCTGTCTAGAACAGTATAAATTGATATAAATGGCTAACCCCAGGTTTGTGCCAAGACTAGGCAGAGAGTTTTCCATTTCCCTGTTGAACCTCATGATGATTTAGTGCATAACAATACTCGGGGTTACTGTTATCCGCATTTCATAGCTGAGGAAATGAGGGCTCAGAGAAATTAAGGTTGTGTGTTTAATGGCGCACGGCTGGCGAGGGGCAGAGCCAGAATCGGAGCCTCAGTCTTTGCGACCCTGCAGTCTGTGCTGGTGAATGCCGATACCCTGTTGTCTGTGAAGATGGGCAGAGGGGAGCTGGCCGTTTTCGTTGCCCCTCTAATGACTAGGCCTATTGTGAAATGCCAAGGGCATCCGCATCTGGGGAACCTCCTTCTTTTCTCCTGGGGTGAGCCCACGGAGACCTGCCCTGCTTCCACTATCCCCCGCTGCACAACCTCTGTCAACCCATGCCTCCCCGCCTGCTCAGGTAATGGGTTCTACAAGTGACAGCACCCCCACTTCTTTCCCCCAGCGCCCAGGCTGCAGTACAAGTTCAATTCAACCTTCGCTGGTTGGCCTAGGACCCTAGATACAGCGGATTGCACTTTGCGCTCTGAAGCAGGGGTTTACAAATGGATGGTTCCGACTGGCTGAGATCTCCATGTGTCCCCCCAAATCCAAAAGTAGAAACTGAATGGCCAGTGTGATGGCAGTCAGAGGCTGGGTCTGTAGAAGATGGTCAAGTCATGAGGGCTCTGGTCAAGTCATGGGTGAGTTTCCTTAGAAAAGGGCTTGGAGGAACTTGCAAGATCTCTCTTTCCCTCTTGCCGTCTACCTTGTGAGGATGCAGCTACAGGGCACCATCTTGGAAGCAGAAAACAGCCATCACCAGACATTGGATCCCTTGATGCTTTGATCTTGGACTTGTTTCAGAGAGTAAAAAAAAATAAATAAATTTCTTTCTTTATAAATTACTCAGTTTCTGCTATTTTGTCATAGCAGCAGACACAGACTGAGACAGGACCCTGCTCATGCATGTTTGCTCCTATGGTCCTGACATAAAACACATGGTTTGCAAAAATGCAGCCTTGTGAACGGTTGGGAGGATTATGTGGTGGGTACAAAGGAGCCATGAGAATGTGGGGCACTGAAGAGCTTTGGCCTGGATTGAAGTGAGATTCTCTTTGGCTGAGCCCTTACTGTGAGCTGGGCACTGTGCTAGCCTCATCTGCCTCCCTGATTTCATGTGGACCTCAAAATCACTCTGTAGGCAGGCTGTCTTATCAATATTTTACAAATAAGGAAATTGAGGCTGGGTAGCTAGCAGTTTCTTGGAGACTACTAGCTTATAAGTGGGGTCTTCAGTCTCCAGGTCCAACATTCTTTCTTAAGTCGGCTACTATTTTACAATCTTGAGGGGGAAATCTCTTGGACTTATCTTCATGTCTTTAAAATAAGAGGGGTTAGAGGAGATCAGTATTTTTCTAATTTATGTTCCAAGAAATTCTGAGTCCGTTGGTCGTAGCCACAGGCTTTTAGCCACTTAAACTTGGATTTGGGTCTCAACTTTTAAATCCATTTTAAGCATTCAGAAGATTTACTGAGCACCAATTATGTGTTGGGTGCTATTCTAACCAAAGGGGATAAATCAAGAACGAAGTCCCTGACCTCAGAAAGGCCCTGGCAAAGTTTGGAAGAGAGAGAGAGAAATGAGAAAATAAGATGCTTTCATTGATAAAAGGGAAGAAAATAAACAGGGTGCTATTACAGAAAAGAAGGGAGGTACCTTAAAGAAGCTGGGGGAAACTTTGAGTTTAAGACTTGAAGGAAAGGAGCAGGTAAAAAGCACTCCAGGCAGAGGAAACAGCAAGTGCAAAGATCCTGAGGCAGAACAGAGCTCCATACAGCCAGGAGGTAGAGATAAAGCCTTTATCACTCAAACATCACCCAGAGCAAAGGTGGACAGACAAAGGAAAGAGGAAACCAGATAGAACCTTTAAGGAACTGGGGGTGATAACATGAATAGTAATTTCTAATAAAAATTTACTAATCAAATTACCAACAATTTGCTAGTACTGTTCTATGCCTATAAATAAGGAGTTGGGAGACCATGCTTAAGGTCACTAATTGGTAACAATAGGACCCATTTCACAGAGATCTGGGAAGATTCAAGGAGGTTAATTCCAAGTCTGGCTCAGAGAGGGCTCCTGGGGAGCACTGACCACTCCTCTCTCCCAGCAGGCTCCAGGGCCCACCTCTGACTCAGCTAATACTTTCCCAAGATGATTCGTCTTGTGCATGGGGTTTCATTGGAAGAAAGGGTTGGCGATGGACCATTGTTTAAAATATGGTCAGGCTTTAAATTCCTGGTCAGGCTTTCGAGGCTCTGTCCAAATTTCTCCTTTGAGACCCAAGAGTTTCTGTTCAGTAGCTCTCCTCCCCTGCCCCCTGTGGCCCCTTGTCTGGCACATTCAAGCCCCACTTTAGAGATCTGAATCCTGTTCAGGCTCAGGACTTAGGCTCCCAGGGCAGCCAAAAAGCCATCAGGAGCGAAGGTGAAGCACTTCCTAGAAGAAGAGCGTGCAGTCCGAGAGGATGTGTGAACGTGGTCATCGCTGACTTCTCAGGGTCTCAGTGGGCATATGTTTTGAATTTCTTTTTTATTAGTTCTAATAAGTTGTACATAACAGCAGAAAGCTTTTCGACTCACTGTACACAAATGGAGCACAACTTTTCGTTTCTCTGGTTGTACACGATGTAGCGTTGCCCACATATGCAGTCATACATGTACCTAGGGTAATGATATTTGTCTTGTTCCACCATCTTTCTTACCTCCATGCCCTCTTCCCTCCTCTCCCTCCCCTTGGCCCAACCAAAGTTCTATTTTTTCCCATACTGCCCCCCATTACGGATCAGCATCCAGTTATCAAAGAGAACATTCAGCCTTTGGTTTTTTGGGATTGGCTTACGTCACTTAGCATGATATTCTCCAACTCCACCCATTTATCTGCAAATGCCATAAATTTTATTCTCTTTTAATGCTGAGTAATATTCCATTGTGTATATATACCACAATTCATTATCCATTCATCGATTGAAGGGTATCTAGGTTGGTTCCACAGTTTAGCTATTGTGAATTGTGTAGGTATAAACACTGAAGTGGCTGCATCAGTGTAGTGGGCTGTTTTTAATCCCTTGGGTATAAACCAAGGAGTAGGATAGCTGGGTCAAATGGTGGTTCCATCCCAAGTTCTATTCAACACAGTCCTTGAAACTCTAGCCAGAGCAATTAGACAGATGAAAGAAATTAAACAAATAGGAATAGAACAAGAAGAACTCAAACTATCATTATTTGCTGACGACATGATTGTATAAAAATTCCACCAGAAAACTTCTAGAATTAATAAATGAATTCAACAAAGTAGCAGGATATAAAATCAACACCCATAAATCAAATGCATTTCTATACACGGTGATGAACCCTCTGAAAGAGAAATTAGGAAAAGTACTTAATTCACAATAGCATTAAAAAAAACCCAAAACTTGGGAATCAATTTAACAAAAGAGGTGAAAGACCTCTACAATGAAAACTATAGAACACTAAAGAAAGAAATAGAAGACCTTAGAGGATTGAAAGATCTCCCATACTCTTGGGTAGTCAGAATTAATATTGTCAAAATGACCATATTACCAAAAGTTCTATACAGATTCAATGCAATTTCAACTAAAATCCCAACATCATTCTTCATAGAAATAGAAAAAGCAATCATTTGGAAAAATAAGAGACCCAGGATAGCCAAAGCAATCCTTAGCAAGAAGAGTGAAGCAGGAGGCATCATAATACCAGACCTTAAGCTATACTACAAAGCTATTGTAACAAAAACAGCATAGTATTGGCACCAAAATAGACATGTAGACCAATGGTACAGAATAGAAGCACAGAGACAAACCCACATAAATACAGTTATCTCATACTAGACAAAGGTGCCAAAATCATGCACTGGAGAAAAGATAGCCTCTTCAACAAATGGTGCTGAGAAAACTGGAAATCCATATGCAGCAAAATGAAACTAAACCCCTATTTCTCACCCTGCACAAAACTCAACTCAAAGTGGATCAAGGACCTAGGAATTAGACCAGAGACCCTGTTCTTAATAGAGGAAAAAGTAGGATTAGGCCCCGACTTCCTTAACAAGACTCCTAAAGCACAAGAAATAAAATCAAGAATCAATAAATGGGATGGATTCAAGCTTAAAAAGCTTCTTCTCAGTGGGCACATGAAGTCCTAGAAGGTTGCCTGCTGTAGTCTCCCACAGGGAGCTGCTTTAGTGCAAGGACTAGGCTATTTGTGGTAGACGCTGTTCATCGCCCACCAGTGGCCATTTGGCCACCCTCTCTTCAGGCCAGGAGAGTTCATTCCCATCACAGACACAGAAAATGCTTGGTTTTACTCTCACAGCCTTCCTTAAAGCTCTGGCAATAGCTGTGTGATCCAATATTGGTTAAATAAACCCAAGGAGAACCCTGCTGGCAGCTACCTGGGAACCACAGAATCTATGGGAAAAGATAAGAAGAAATACTATATCTCCTTCTTAGCATCTTTAGCAAGACATGGTGTATGGAGCCTTGGCAGCCATCTTGCAATAAAGAGGAACAGTGCCAAGAGATTCTTACAGAAGCCCTGGCATGGTTTAACCACTGATCCACCTCCCTCTGGACCACCGTTATGAGGAAAAGAAATAACTGAAGTTCATTATTGCCAGCTTTCTTGTTACATGCAATTGGAAGTAGTACATCGCTGCTCCCTTCAATCCCCTTCCTTCCCTTCAACTCTCCCCTTTGGGAAGGAACAAGAGACATCTTTCCATCTGTTCAGTGACATTCCCAGTTCCTTTTGTTTCTGAGGTGAGCTTAGGTTCAGTTTGTCCGGGATCCTTCTGGAACAGTTCTGGTTTATTCCTGTTATTCTAATGTATTTTAAAGAGTCCTTGAAAATGCTCTTGGATGAATGATCGATTATTTGGCTGCCCGGTCCCCCCCACCCCCAGATTTTGCGGAGAGAAAAATCTCAAATGCTCAAACGTAATATCACAGCTTTAAAATTCACAAAACAAGGGTAAATCTGGGACTTGTAGTGGGGGGCAGAAAAGGGAGCACACGTAGGTCAAAGGAGGCTCCCTAGAGGAACGGAGAGCCCAAATGCACCCACTTCCCAGATTTCCTGGCCATCCCCTGCTTCAGGAGCACACAAGCACCTCCTCCCAGTGCCCCTGGGTGGCCGGAGCAAACCCACCCCTTAGCCAAGAAGCCAGAGACTCTTCCCACTGTTTCCTTGTCTGACCCCAGATAACTCCCTGTTCTTCTCAACTCTTTCTGGGATCCCCACGAGACTGGCAATGACAATGACATAATGCCACTCCCATCCATGCTGCTTCCGCCTTTTCCAGACCACAATAGCTTGAAGATGTTTGGCGCACCCCCCCACTCCCGTCCCCCTCTCTTACCTCCCTCCTGTGCTAATAAAAACAAGTCACAGACAGGGCAGTCTATCCCTGAGCTACGAGCACGAGCACGCTCCTAAGTGCATAAATGAGTCTTGATGTGAATTACCCAGGCTCATTACCCGTGAGAAAAGCTGGCCGCCCCTAAGCCTATTAGAATAATGAGCCACATGCCTGGAGCCCCAATAACTGTCCCTGGGGGGTCGGATCCAGGGGCCCTGAGCTCCCAGAGCAGCCCAGCAGCTGCGGGGCCACCAGCCATGAGGGCAGCAGCGCTGTAGCTTCTCTGCTGGGACCGGGGGAGGGGGGTTAGGGAGGTGGGGACAGGTGGTGGCAGGCTTCTCTCTTCCTGCTCTTCATGCCTGATTGCCAGGAATCAGGGCTTGGGCAGCAGGAGACTCAGTTGAGGGGATAAGTCATTGGGATACTTGGCTGGGATTGGAGAGAGATCTGGGCTGGGGTTGGGCTGGGGTTGGAGAGAGACCCAAGCTGGGGTTGCTGCCCAGATTTCTTATCACTCATAACCTGGATTCGTGGGAAATTGATAAGGCCCTTGGAGGAAGCACTTCAATGCTCCAAGAGAAAAGCCTTTTAATCCATCCAACGATAATTCTATGAGGGCCCACTGTGTACTAGGCACTGAAGGAGGGTCAGAGCTGCAAGGATGAACAAAACACCATCCTCCACTGACTCAGAGCTTCAGACAAGACAACCGGAAGTTCTGATAAAGTACTCATGTCACAGGTAAAAGAAATTATCCTGAATGTTGATGGTGTGCATTTTAATGGGATTCTAAAGCAAGCGTTGCCTTATAGACCCACCCAAGGGTCATCTGACACCCTTGATTTGGCCTACCATCACTACTAGTGTCTAGACCCTGCAAACTTGGACCTTAACTTGTAGGAAACTAATAAGTTGCAAATGACTTTTGTCTGGCGGAGATGTAAATGATTTCTGTCCATTAGAAGGGCTGTGACTGATTATGGCTCAGTGGTAGAGTACTTGCCTAGCATATGTGAGGCACTGGGTTCAATCTTCAGCACCACATAAAAATAAATAAAATAAAAATGTATCCATCTACAACCTAAAATAATAATAATAATAATAATAATGAAAAGACAGCCCCAAGGACTGGGGTTTCATGTATCCAAGTCAAGGATCTGACTTCAGCATTCTTTCATTTACTATTTATTCTAAGTTTCTCATAGGTCTCTTTGATCCAGCCTTATTTTTCTATTGGCACAGGTTCATGATACATTTGTATGAGAGTCATATCTTCAACGTTTTGGAATTTATCATCTGATACTACCTTAGAGGTTAAGTCCAAGTGCTGAAGGGTCAAAGACAAAAGTCATCAAATCTAGTCTTTTTTTTTTCCTTTTATTTATACCAGAGATTGAATTCAGGGGCACTTAATCATTGAGCCACATCCCCAGTGCCTCCCCAGCAACACCCTTTTTGACACAGGGTTTCACTAGGTGGCTTACAGTCTCACTAAATTGCTGCGGCTGGCTTTGAACCTGTGATCTTCCTGCCTCAGCCTCCTGAGCCGCTGGGATTCAAATCCAGTCTTGAGGGGTTAGGGAAGATTTCTCAGAGAGCTCATTCAAAGTCAGAGATGAAGGGCAAAGGAGTTTGCTGGAAAAAAAGGAGGAAGTGGGTGGTGTGCTAGGTGAGGGGTTAATTTTTGCAAAGTCCAGGGATGACAGGTGGGAGACAGAGGTAAGCAGTGGCCAGATGGAGGATATCAGTGCTCTGCCAAGGAGCTTGATCTTTATGCAGAGATATCAGGGAATCACTGAGGGGTTTCTAACAAAGCCTAGATGTGGTTGGACTCGGCTCCTGGATTCACCGCATCATAACCCAGGCGGGAATCTCCAGTCATCTATAGACTAACTACAGCCCACTCCGGCTGCTTCTAAAATTCCTGTGCAATCTGGGAACACTCCCGTTTGCTCTGTAGCTGTGATTCAAAGACGTCCTGGAGAGACTTATATCCCTTAGCCAGAATGCCCGATGAGGGATACTTACTATTTATAAGGTTTTCCTTTTCTATCCTGGGCAAAAGTAAAAATAGAAAAAGCAGATGTGGAAAAAAAAAATAGCTGACATGTTTCAAAGTGGAAGTCTCAGCAGTGGGCAAGTCATCAGAGCTGAAGGAGGTGGCTCTGGGGACCAGCTATTAGATGGAATTGCTTCAGTCAGAAAGGTTACAGCTTCCTTGAAGTTTCCTCGGCCAGATGTTTCCATTTCAGAAATACATTGTAAAGCAATTTTGCATTTTTGGCGCAAGAGCGAGTTTATTTGGTCATGGAGCAGCTGGCAGGGACATTCCAGCTGCCACAGCACTTTTGTTTCTCATTTCTCTTCACCTTCAGGAGAGCCCCTGAGGCTGAGAGGATGCATGTCCTCACACCCATCTCCCAGAGGGAGAAGCCAAGGTCTGGAATGGACCAGCCAAGAGCCCAGTCCTTACTGCAAATTAGCCAGAGGCTGGAAAGGAAGGAGTGGCCTTGTCTGACAGTTACCACGGATTTCACCTGGTACGTGTTTAATAAATGCAACCCAGGAATGCTTCTGTTCTCAATGTGCATCAACTGTGCAATTATACATTAAATGCTTGTTTCCTTTTTTATTAAAGCCACGAAATTGCACGTTGTACGTTCCTTTAGGATAGTTTACAGTTGCTATATACCAAATAGCCGGAGAGTTAGTGATTTGAAACCAGTAATTTATTATTTCTCATGATTCTGGGGGCCAGGAATTTGGGCCTAGCTCAGCTGGGTGGTTTTTCCATTCCACATGGTGTCAGCAAGGGGTCACTTAGTGCAATATGCTTGTGGTTGGGGTCAACTGTGTGATGGTTGATTTTATGTGTCAACTTGGCTGGACCATGGTACCCAGACACTCAGCCACGTGTGATTCCGATGTTTCTGAAAGTGAGACTGTTTTGGGGGTGAAATTGACACTTAAATCAATGAACTTTGAACCAAACCAATTGCCTGCCATAACTGAGTTGTCCTCATCCAACCAGTTGAAGGTCTGAATAGAATAAAAGACTGACTTCCGTCGGAGGAGAAGAGATTCTCCTGTAGACGGTTCTTGGAGTTCAACTCTAAATTTGTTCTTCTCTGGGTCTCCAGCCTGATGGCCGCCCTGCAGATTTTGGACTTATCAGCCTCCATAACCGCATAGGCCAGTTCCTTATTTCAGGCTCTATTTCCGTTCTCCATCATAAATACTTCTTGGTGGGCTTGGAGCTCAGGATTAGTGCTTATCTGATTTTTTTAAAAAAATAAAAGCCCATGAAACTTTCTATGTGCTACATCACAAATTGGGTTTTGCCAGGGGTCCAGATGTCACTCGTAGGAACAGGCAGTTTGGATTCCTTGTTCTGTTCCTGCTGAGAGATGACTGTTGAGTCCAGGGGATGGCAGAATGATCCCTGCCTTTGTAGCCCATTGGTCTTCCCTCTTGTACAGAGTTTTAACTTATTCATTGACTTACCAGAAATCTACCGAAGGAGTCGGTCTAGCTTGGCATCATGCCACCTGAATCCAAATATAGGTTCTACCACTTGCCACCTGAGTAATCCTGAGTGAGTTAATTTTTTTTTTCTGCCTCAGTTTTTTCATCTGTAAAATGGTGAGAACAACAGTCTCTACCTCATGGGATGGTGATGATTAAATGAGTTAATTTGGGTAAACGATGTCTGTTTAGAGCTTTATATAGCTCTTATCATGTCTGGGGCTCAGGAAAATCATGGAAGGGGCCTAGGCAGCCATGTGATATGCTCCAGGGTTTCTTGAAGCCAACTACCTAGTGGGGGCCATAAGGTGGTAACTCCATCACTACATTTGGGAACTACACTCAAACCTCAGAGAGCATAAGAAGCACCTGCATTGGCCACGGGGCTACTGTCCATCAAAACCATAATGAGATGCCGCTGCACATCCACTAGGATGGCCAGAATCGAAAAGCAGGTGTAACGAGGATGGGCGAGGACGTCGAGGAACCAGAACCCTGAGATGCTGCTAGTGGGAATGTAGATGGCACAGGCACTGTGGAAAACATCTACTAGTTCCTCAAAAAGTGAGACACAAGTTACAATATGACCCAGCAATTATACGCCTAGGCAGATAGCCAAGTTTACACAAAACTTGCACATGAATATTCATAGCACAGCCTTATTCATAATAGCCGACAGGGGGACCAACCCAAATGTATACCAATTAATGATTGGAAAAATAAAACTTGGCACAGCCTTACAGTGGAATGTTATCTGGACATAAAAGGAAATGCAGTCCTGATACCTGCTAGTACAATATGAAGGAAACTTGAAAAGTTAACGGGATGATCAAAACCAGTTAGAAAGGACCTCATGTTGTCTGATTCTATTTATATGAAATGTCCCAAATAGGCAAATCTATAGGAACAGAAATAGATCCGTGATTGCCTAGAACTAGGGCAGAGGAGGGAGGAGAAATCCAAGGATGACAGCTAAGGGTATGGGGTTTCTTGTCAGATGATAACAATGTTCTAAAATGGATTGTGGTGATAGTTGCACAAACCTGTGAATATACTAAAAGCCACTGAATTCTACGACTTAAATGCATGGATCTTAATGGTAGATGATTTATATCTCAATCAAAAAAAAATTTTCAAAAAGAAGCAACTGGAGTGTTTGTTAAAAATACACATTTCCAGGAACTGGGGTTGTGGCTCAGCAGTAGAGTGCTTGCCTAGCACGTGTGAGGTTCTGGGTTCGATCCTCAGCACCATATAAAAATAAATAAGTAAAATAAAGGTATGTGTCCAACTACAACTAAAAAATAAATATTAAAAAAAATACATATTTCCAGTAGGCTGGGATCGTAGCTCAGTGGTGAAGTACTTGCCTAGCATGTGTGAGGCACTGGGTTCTATCCTCAGCACCACGTATAAACAAGTAAAATAAAGGCCCATCAACATGTAAAAACATATTTTAAGAAAAAAATACATATTTCCAGAACTTTCCTCCCAAGATTCTGATTCAAGTCCAAGGTGGGGTTCTATAAAATGTTTTTATTTTCCAAACCTTCTGTTAGATTGGCAGTTGAAACACATGATTTAGCCAAGACAATTTCATGAGCGGCTTCCTGGACGAGGTAGTACTTGCATGGGACCTCGCAGGGTCAGATTAGTAGAGGGAGAAGGACGTTCCAGGAGTAGAGAACAGCAGGAATCCAGTCTGTGGGTCAGAGAGCCTGAGGTGTGATGGCCATCAGCCTGGAGTCTCCGGGAGGGAAGGAACTGGGTGAAGCAGAAGGCCTGTCTGCTTTCTGAATGGTTCATTTCTTCTTTCTTAACCCTGTAAGTGGCTGCTCTGAAGGTATTTTTAGACGGTTCCATAAAAACTAATAAGCCAGGACAGGAACATGTCAGGGAGAGGACTGAGGGGCTAATGGCAATTGAGGGGTGAGTGACAGGTTTAGCCAAGATAAGGCAGTCCCCATTAGCCCCTCAGTCCTCTCCCTGACATGTTCCTGTCCTGGCTTATTAGTTTTTATGGAACCGTCTAAAAATACCTTCAGAGCAGCCACTTACAGGGTTAAGAAAGAAGAAATGGACATTCAGAAAGCAGACAGGCCTTCTGCTTCACCCAGTTCCTTCCCAAGGTCCAGCTGCCCTGGCTGTGGCCTGTGACGATAGGATTCAGGCACTCCTGGAACAGTCCCCTGGCTGGGGAGGGAGAGGGAGGGTGATGTGAAGATGGACACCTGTTAAGTAGGGGGAAACCAAGAGAAATTCAGCAAGGCCTAGGAGGAAGAGGGCTGGGAGAGTGGGGCTCAGGGAGACTTCAAGAAGGAGAAGAAACACACAATCCAAGTCTAACTTAGTTTAGAGTGGGGGTTAGAGTGCGTTCTCATCAGAGTAAAATGGGCCATTCTAAGATGAAAAGATGGATATTCTCCTCCCTAGTCACGGTAGCCTGTGCTTCGTTGTTAACTCGGGGGACCAGCTCATCCTGACTGTCTGGGACTTACCTGGTTTTCAAATGGTAAGTTCTGAGTCCCACGAATCCTCTGGGTCCTGACAGCCTGGAAGCATAGGTCATCCTCTTGGTGGGGAAGGCATCCTGTCCTCGGTGCCTTTGATGTGGAGCAGATGACCGGGGAGAACACAGCAGTCACTTCTTGGCTTTTGAGTTTGAAAATCTAAGCTCAGACATGGGGAAGGAGGTGTGTAAAATTGTAAGACCAGGCGAGAACAAGGCTTCTCCCCTAGTTCAGATGACAGAAGCTGAGACGAGAGGGAGGAAGAAGCCAGATTAGGAAGATGTCTTAGACCAGTGCTATCTGATAGAATTTTCTGGGGTGACTGATTGTATTCTCTAGAATGGTAGCCACAGCCCACATGGCTCCTGAGCCCTTGAAATGTGGCCAGAATAATTCAATTAACATAATTTACTCATTTCAAACTTGAATATTGGAGAGCAGTCTTTGATACTAAGGACCCACCCCCTATTTAGAATTCTGGGAGAAAGGGGTTGATTGACACTGAATGATGGAAACTCCAGAGAGCATTGGAGAACCAAGAACCCCTCTCCCCCAAGCCAATGAGAGATGGAAGCAAAAGGTTTATCTGGGAAATGAGTCAAGATAGGCAGGTCCAAGGCAGCTTCGGAAGTTTTTGAGGTTCCAGCATGACCTGGGCATGTTTCTGTGTACTGTGGGTAATCCACCCTTGACACATGAGCCTGCAGGTCTGCAGATGCTTGGTGGGTGGGAGGAAGGGAGGGTACAGATGCAATGCACACAAACCTTAGAACAAATGACAAAGTTTTCTCAGTGGACCAGGGATAGTATGGAGAGACAGATGTCTAACCTCTTACTGCCACCACCTTGGGTTCATATTTGCTCCAGAATCTTTGGGGAGGCTGAGAATTGACTGAGATTAAGTTCCTGACATCAGAAGGAATGGGAATTTAACACAGATGTGAAGTTCAGACATGGAAAGACTGTACTTTCAGGGATCATTACCATAGTTTGTTACTAGAGAAGTTTCTCTGATCGTGCACAGTTCAGACACAGGAAAAAAAAAAGTCAAGTTTTTGAGTTTGTGGGCTGATCCTCATAATTATTCTCCACATTATGGTATTACTGACATTTCCTCTTGCATGATATTGTGCCAAGTACTTGACGAACATTGTCTAATAAAAGTTGACAACAATTTATGAAGGAAATAGTGTCATAATGTTGAGTCCACAATTGAGGCAATGGAAGTCCAGAGAATTCTTATAACTCTGCCATAGGTGCGCAGGCTAGCAAGTCTAGATTTCATTCTAAGTTTGCCTGATCTCCCCAAAATACTCAAAATCCTGGCTTCCAGTTGGAATCTACAGCTCTGTCTACCTCAGATTTTTTTTTTAAATAATGTCCCCCTGCCTCTAATTTTAAAGAGGATTTACCTCATTCCAAACACATGCTTTTAGTGGGCATTGCCAACATAGATACCTTTACCTCCCAGGCCACAGAGGTTGGCGGATGAGGAAGGAATAAGGTTATATATTCAAGTCCCATTTCTTTTTTCCACTTGGGCACACAATGAGACCATATTTTCCAGTCTTCATGGCAGTTAAATGTGCCCTGAGTTTTGGCCAGTGGGATATGAGAAGATGTGATGCATGCCATTCATTAAGAAAAGAGAAGGTGGGAGGAGGAGGGGGAGGGGGAGGAGGGAGAAGGAAGGGACCGGAAAGCAAAGACAAAAATTCAGATTTGAGAATTCTGTCTGGAATGGATGTGGACGTGGTTCCTGACACAATCCTGGCTAAATGCAAACAGAACAGAGGAGACACTGCATTTAAGGCAAAGAAACAGCAAGCCTTCTATTATTGAAGTTGTAAAACAATCTTAGACCTCTAAGCTTTCTTCAGGAGGAACCAAGCTCTCAAAGCTGTGGAGCTTCCCAGGAAAGCACCCTTGTTAGCATCTGGTTCAGATGCAAAGAAGAACAGCCCACGAGGGGGTTCCGCTGAGACCAACGTTAGTCAAATCAAGGAACTTCAGATCTTCCATGATCAGGGGTGGGGGTAGGGAGGGAGCTGGTTCTTCCATTACTCTCTGATTGAGTGGGAGTTTTAATTTTGAATTTCTTGTTCCTACTACTTGTCTTCTAGGTCACCAGTCACCACTTACTGGATCTCAGGCCAGACGGCAGGGCTGCACAGCGCTCCTGAGACCCTAGATGTTGAGCTGGGTATAGTAACTGGGTGGTCTTGGTATAAGGATATGCAGAGTGAAGGACAAAGAGTGAAATGAATGTTTGGTGACCAGATGGGTAGACCAGCAGAGGCAGTATAGTGGCACCCCCTGCTCCAAAGAAAATCTTAACTAAGCTTCTCCAGAAATCTTTACCATGATTGATTTTAGGACTGTCAGCAAAAGAGTCTCTACAAAAAAGTTCAGTGTAGGTAAACTTCCTGTTTTCCTGTTGCTCCATTTTACTTGACCTGGAAGAAATCAGCACTCCAGGTGCTGAAGACTCCTTTGCTCATTTCTTACAAACATTTATCCAGTATGGTAGTTTGTAGAAGTATGTTTGCAAATGCAAAATGTGATAATAAAAGACAGATCCGAGAAGATACCAATTGGGCTCCATGGTTACAGCTGGCAAGAGGAGGAAAGAAAGGGGAGAAAAAGCTCTCCCCTTCTTTAAAGGTTAATTTACCCAAAACAGTGAAAGAAAAAGTTGCTTTTATGTGAACTTCTACAGACTGAACTTGTGAGTCCTTCCATTACATGCTGGGTATAAGGTTCTGAAACTACCTGAATTCAGGGTTCAGGGGATTAATTGATTAGAATGAAAGCTGCACCCTCTGGACCTGGCTGCAGCCACATAAAGCTGTTTCCGGTGCCTTACCTGTCTGTGCCCTACAACAGCAGGGCTATGCAGGGAGAAATCCCAGGTTCCTTTTCTTCCAGGTCACACAGTGACTGTTTCTCTCAGTTTTTTTTTTTTTTTTTTTTTTTTTTTTTTTTTTTTTTTTTTTTTATAATTTGGTGGCACCACATGGCTGAGATCTGCAAAAAACCAAACCCAAACAAAAAAGCCCCAACTATGTGGGTAGTCTAGAGAGGCAATGGAGAGGGCCCAAAGATGGGGGAGCAGGCTTTTAAGTAGATGGGAGGCCACGCTGGTAGACCTGGAAGGAGAATGGGTTCACTGTTCCTGTGAACTTAGGCCACCTCCTAGGGAGGAGTCATGGGTTTTCTAGATAGGGCTGTCCCTGTGGGGATTATGTGCTATACAAAGGAACCTGGCTGACTGTCACATGAAGGCCAGATTCAAGCCCACACTACCCTCACTTAACCTTGTGTCCTGGTACTAGGTGTCATCTACCTGGGGCAGGGAACTTATGCCTGCACAAAGCGTTCTCTTCACCAAGCCCAGTACCTTTAGGGCTTTGCCTGCTAGCAGGAGACACATTTCCTCTTCTCCCATGAAGCACCTTTTTCCAATCTGCACAGAGCAACTGTACGCCTCCCTCTCTCTGCATGCCTAAGACATCATCTGGAGCTCCCATCTCAAACTTTTGACCACACCCTGCAGTGACCTTTCTTTCACAGGTGGTAGGAATGTGAGACTTTGGTTCCTCAAAAATCTCCTATTTGAAACAAAAAGTATAGCCTTACTCTCAAAGACTCCTAGAGTGACATTATCAACTTCTTCTCCAGCTTTTCTTCTTGCCATTTATGGTAGGCTAACAGGAAATCAGAGTTCTGACACGTCTTTGAATGTTCTGACAGCTCTCAGAACTACCAAGAACTGCTGAAAACATGTGCTCATCGTTGTTATGATCATTTTTCTTCTTGCTTCCTTGATTTGGTATTTCTAGTAAATCTCCTCATTAAAGCAATATTAAGCGAACTCATAAATATGTATATAGTCTTCCTAATTATCTGTTGATGGATATGGACTCTGATACATTTACATAATGAGTGTTTAAAACATGCAGATGCATTTTACAATTAGACCCAGGTGGGGGCTGGGCAAGGCAGAAAACGGGAGGAAAAATGAGCTTACTTTTGACAACACCAAAGGCCCCATTTTAGAGAGAGCCAGAAGTTTGAGGGAACAGATTTGTACTGTTGAAGAGCTTAGTTCCCACCCACAGAATTCAGATAATATTTGGGATATTGCCAAGTTAGGAGAGAGGCCAAGTGAAATGGAACTGCATCACTTTCCAAATGGTGACAGCAAAGGTAATGATTCAGAACAAAAGTGAGAAAGCAGGCAAAGTCTGCGAGCCAGGACTGGTGTGGGAAACATTACTATGTCCACCTGAATCTGACGTTCAGTAGTCCTTTACTCTGAGTGCATGCAAGGGGCACATGGGAGGGGTAACTCCCTTATGCTTAAAGTTATACATGCCCATGACGTGTGCTGTGTGAACAGGGGTGAGGTTGGTCACTTAGGAGCAAATACATTCAAGAACTGCTTTGCAATTTCCCAAAGTCCTTTCTATTGCTGCCAATCTCGAAACATCAGCCCAAGTCCTAGAGTGGGGATGCTATGGAACAGACATCATTGCCAATACACTCTGGATGTGTGACCTGAACTAGAAACAACATTTTTTTTTTAAGCACTGAGATTTGGGGAGCTGTTTGTTATAACAACAGAACCATTCCCATCCTGACTGATAAAATTGGGACCAGGCCCTTGTAAAGCCAATCTAGGGAATCTAACAGCTCAATTCTGAAGGAGATTTGTGGGCCAGCAACAGATTTAGAAATGTAAAATAAACCCTTTTCCCCATTTTCCAAAGTAGGCCATTCCTCTTTGTTTCCCAATTCTTCTATTTAAAAGACAGCATAGTCTTTCCCGTTTTACTGGGCTACCTGACCTTTCTTCCTAGCTTGAGTAGAGGCTCCTGAAGCCTGCTACAATGTGATGTTCAAAATAAGTCAATGCAGTTAAGTGCATCTGATCCATCTGAAGGGCTATTATGATAGTGAGTCGTGATTTGATAAATTCATTGTGTTGAAAAAAAATTGAGCTCCCTCAGATGAGAATTGCTACATAAATCCTTACTTGATAATAATGTCCTGACAGAGGAGAAAATTAGAAAGTAGTGATACTCAAAGAGTCCTAAATTAGAAATTGGTTTTCATTCTCAGAAACACATAGGAGCTGGATGTGGTCTCATGACTTGCAAGTAGCAGCAGATCCCAGAGTTGAGAGAGCTATCTCTGTCCTTGCCACTTGAAGGGTATAAAGATGGAATACTTTTTTCTATGTGCCCATGCTTTTCTAAATGCTTTGTACAACTCATTTATCCATCACAAATTCCAGTGAGGTACCCTCAATTTACACAGGAAGAAACTTAAGGCACAGGTGGTCAAGGAACGTATTTAAGCTTCTGGGTTTTGAGTTCAACAGCCTGGTTCCAAAGTTCATGTCAATAATAACATTGACATTTTAGGTGTCTCGGGAGCTATGAAATGTGGACCATATGAAGTATAGAAGATACTTCTGAGATATGCCGTTTTCTCAGGTATTTTGTAATAGCAATGGAAACCTGATTAACATATTAGTCAAAGACAAAGGTACACACCCTCATGGAACTTGATGATCCTGGCATTGCTCTACTGAAAGGATATTGCATAATCCCTTTTCCTATTTCAAAATCTTTCACAATTTACCTTCTAATATTTTTTTGTCCTTGTAGGTATTTTACTGAGTAAGTCTTGAGTTGTTTTACCTCTGTGAGAAGAAATCGGGGGGTGAGGAGGAGATGGAATCCCTATCCCTATTGTCATCTGAGAAGGTCCTTTCTAAGCTATGGTCCTATTTAATAAACATTAAAAGAAGAAAAAAAAATCTCATATTCTCCTATAATATCATTTGAGGTTTCAAACAAAATGTCTTCACCAACAACAAATCTGAACAACGGCCGGTCTCCGTCCATTTTCAGTTGCTATAGTAGAACACCTGAGACTGTATAATTTATAAAGGAAAGGGGCTTATTGGGTTCATAGTTCTAGAGGCTGTAGTCCAAAAGCATGGCTCTTGCATCTTCTGGCCTTCTGAGAGGGTCTCGTGCTGCTTCCACTCAAGGCAGAGAGCAGAAGTGATGTGGAAGAGAGAACAGGGGGTCTAACTCCTATTGGTAACTAACCCATTTCCATGAGAAAAGCATTAATCCATTCAAGATGGCTTCTTTCCCAGGCCCTAGATATCCACCACCACTCGGCCCCTCCTCCCAGACTGCCACATGGAGAAATTCGGGTTCCACTGAATGAATTGCATACTCAAACCATGGCAGCCCCCCTCAATTCCAATATGCCCCTCTTAAGTCATGCCTCTCTTGCCTATGTTATAAAGCACTGCTCTAGAAGGTAGACTTGGGAGGAAAAAATTAAGGACATGACAGCTGTTGTGAAATACCCGAAAGTGCTTATGGAAAAGAGAACAGTTTTCTTGGAGATCCAGAGCATAACATTACAAGCAAAAGGTGGAACTACAGAGATACAGGTTTGTTGCTCAACAAAAGAAATACAGTTTGCCCTAGTGCCCTTTCCACCAAAGGATTGGGTTGTCTTCTTGGATAACACCCTTCTTTTGCTTGAGTGACATGTGGCAGCTGTATGCCTTCTGCTAGGGATGCTCTTGGAGTCAATCCTGTCCTCAGACCCTTAAAGGGGCAAGATGGACCCTATCCTAGCACCCAAACTTTAGAAAAATGCATAAGGATCATGGGAAGGCTTGTAAAACAACCAGGTACTTGCCATTCCACCATACTTCCAAAGACTCCAATTCAGTTATTTGTGTGGGAAGTAGCCCTCTCAGGACCATGCCTTGCTTTGAAGGGCCCTGTGCAGACCCTTCACTTCCTTATCAGGTGCAGTGCATACAGGCTAAGAGGATATGTCCACCCAAAGCCTAGCAGGTTCCCTTTCTAGATTTTTCTAGAACTTTCTAGATTTCTCAGAATCGCTTGGCCAGAAGTCTTGAGCTTGGGCTTCTCCTCTTGAGTCAGACTCCTGGGGAGGCTCTATTGCTTGTTTTTAATTTAACCCAGAGATGGAGATGGGGACTGTGCTCTGGGTTGAATTGTAGCCTGTCTCCCCACCAAATAGAAGTTGAAATTCTCATCCCTGGGACCTGGAAATGACACCTTCTTTGGAAACAGTTTTGAAGATGGAATGAAGCAAAAATGAAGCCACTTGGGTCTTGTCCTAATCCAACATGACTGGTGTCCTTTTAAGAAGGGTGAAGTCTGGACACAGACACATACAGGGGAGAGTGCCCTCCTGGAAAGCACCACCTGTGACGGAAGCAGAGACTCCAGGACCCAGCTGCAGGCTGAGGAAGGCCCAGGACTGATGGCCACCCCAGGAGCTGGAAGAGACAGGGAAGGATTCTGCCCTGCAGGTTTCAGGGCAGTAGGGTCCTGCCAACACCTTTATTAGGAGGGCTAGCCCTAGAACTGTGGGATAATCCATGAAGGCTGTTTATCAGCCGCTCAGGTTGTGGTGTTTTGTTAGCGATTGTCAGTAAGGGACTCTTCTTCCACAGAGCAGCTTCTGAAAGGCAGAGCTGGTTGGCTGAAGAGTGACCCCTTTAGAAATGACAAGGAAGAGGGTGAGGAAGGGTTGTTTTGTTCCCTGGAAAGTGGTGAAAAAGAACAGAATGACTATAGGAAGTGAGCAAAAGCCATGACTGAGAGTGGGCCAGGAAGCCTGGATTTTCCTTGAAGTGGAAGAGAAAGGCAGATTAAAAGAAGATGAGAGTGTAATGAGGAAAGGAAAATCAGTTCCATGACACGAAGAGACAAATATCAGTGACTGAAGCTGTACTGGAGGCTGATGTGTTGGTTAGGTTTCCTTAGTTTGTGGGACAATGTGTACACACACACACACACACACACACAGTACATGCCTACAACAAAAACCCTGTGCTTTCTCTTTGTTCTCTCTGGTTTCCTTTGTGGTCCCTGGTTTGCCATCACTCAGCATTTCTAAATACTTTTAGACGCAAATCAAAGACCAGGCATTAAATGCGTAGCCGGAACTGTCCTTGTTGGATTCTGCTATGAAGGAACAGTGTTCTCAAGAGTCCCTTCTTCTATGGGGAGTCTTAGTTTGCACTGAATGGAGTGGTTAGGAGCATCGGCAATTAAATTCTGAATGAATGATTACCAATTTGCTTTGGTTTTGTCTATTTTCATTTTTTTAATTTCTTTTTTTAGTTGTTGATGGGCCTTTAGTGTTCCACCACTGAGCTACAACTCCAGCTCATTTTCTCTACTTTCTAATAGCCCATAAGTCTTTCTTTCCCTGGCCCTGGACATGTAATTCACACTCAAGTTTCCAAGGACTTTGATTCCAACTTCCTCCAAATCCAGAAAATTCCACTCCAGCTTCCTAAGATCCTAGATTCTTACAAAAGTCCATTGGTAGCCCAGGGGTCAGGATTGCTTACAAGGTGAGATGGTGCTGCCACACAGCTCAGGCAATGGAGGGCTTAATGGTGAGGGATAAAAGGAGAAACAGAAGCCTGCAGTGTTCCCTTTTCCTCTTGTCTCTTCCATCTAAGTGGAATGACAAGTAGAGTGTGACCCTAAGTGGTTTTCATGGATATGATTCTCCCCAGGACTTCACAGATCAAGTGGATTAGAATTCATGGGGAACGTCCTCAAGGTGAACTGTGGAATGGGCAGGGAAGGTAGTGGTGGGGACAACTCGGAGGACCAACAAGAGCAGGTGAAACAGTGAGGGGACCAGAGGAGGCTAAGGTAACTGGGGCCGAATCTCGGAGAGGATCCCCCCTTTCTCCTTGTCTTCTCACATCATCCCACAGTCCTCAAGAATTACTTTCCTATCAACAAAGGCATTAAACCAGAGACCCTGCTCCTACTAGAAGAAAAGTAAGCCCAAATCTCCATCCTGTCAGTGTAGACACCAACTTCCTCAAGAACACTCCTAAACCATAAGAAGTAAAATCACGAATCAGTAAATGTGATGGTATCCAATTAAAAAGCTTCTTCACAGCAAAGGGAACAATCAAGAACATGAAGAGAGAACCCACAGAATGGGAAGAAGTCTTTGCCACCTGTTCCACAGGTAGCGCATTAATCTCCAGGATATGTAAAGAACTCAAAAAAATTTAACACCAAAAAAAAAAAACCCCCACAAAACAAAAAAACAAACAAACAAGAAAAAAAAAAAGCCCAAAACCCAAATAACCCAGTCAATAAATGGGCAAAGGAATGGAACAGATACTTCACAGAAGAAATAAAATTGGTCAACAAATATATGAAAATGTTCAATATCTCTAGCAATTAGAGAAATGCAAATTAAAACTACACTGAGATTTCATCTCATTCCAGTCAGAATGGCAATTATCAAGAATATAAGCAACAATAAATGTATGTAAGGATGTGGGGAAAAAGGCACACTCATACATTGCTGGTGGGACTGCAAATTGGTAGAACCACTCTGGAAAGTTGTATGGAAATTCCTCAGAAAACTTGGAATGTAACCACCATTTGACCCAGTTATCCCACTTCTCTGCATACACCTAAAGGACTTAAAATCAGCATCCTGTGATACAGCCACATCAGTGTTTATAGCAGCCCAATTCACAATCCCTAAGCTATAAAGCCAGCCTAGGTGATCTTCAGAGGATGAATGGATAAAGAAAATGTGGTACATATACACAGTGCAGTGTTACTCAGCTTTAAAGAAGAATGAAAGTATGGCATTTGCAGGTAAATGGATGGAGCTGGAGAATATTATGCTAACTGAAATAAGCCAATCTCCAAAATCTAAAGGCCAAATGTTTTCTCTGATATACAAATGCTGATCCCAAATGGGGAGGGGTTGGGAAGAATGGAGGAACTTTGGATTGGGCAGAGGAGAGTGACAGGAGGAGGTGTGGGGGTGGGAAGGATGGTGGAATGAGATGGACATTATTACCCTATGTACATGTATGATTGCACGAGTGATGTGACTCTGCATTGTGTACAGCCAGAGAGATGAGAAGTTGTGCTCCATTTGCATACAATGAGTTGAAATGCATTCTACTGTCACATATAACTAATTAGAACAAAAAAGTAAGAAAGCAAAAATAATAATAATAAAGAAGAATGAAATTATGGCATTTGCAGGGATGGAACTAAAGACTAGGTACGTGAAATAAGCCAATCCCCAAAACCAAGGCTGAATGTTCTCCCTGATATGCGGATGCTGACTTACAATAAAGGTGGTGGGTGGAGGGAAGTTAATTGGATTAGACAAAAGAGAATAAAGGGAAGGGAGAGGAAATAGGATTAGGAAAACAGAATGAATCAGACATAATTTTCTTATGTTCATAAATGAATACACCACCAGTGCAACTCCACATCATGTACAACCACAAAAATGAGAAGTTATACTCCATGTATGTATATGTCAAAATACATTCTACTGTCATGTATAACTAAAAAGAGAAAATTTTAGGGGCTGGGGTTGTAGCTCAGTGGTAGAGCACTTGCCTTGCATGCATGAAGCCCTGGGTTTGATCCTCAGGACCACATAAAAATAAATAAATAAATAATAAAGATGTTGTGTCCATCTACAACTAAAAAAAAAAAAAAGAACAAATTTAAAAAATAAAAAAATAAAAGAATTACATTCCTATGCAGAGCACCAACATTTTAGGAAACACTTAGAATGTTTGCTCTCCAAGGAGGTGGGGGGAGGGGGATGGAAAGAGTTTTACAAGGACACTTAGAGTGTGAAACCTCTGTTTCAGATCTCTTGTATGTCTAGTAGTGGATGTGAAATGTCCTTGCCACCTGCTCTTCAGATAGAGCATTAATCTCCAGGATATATAAAGAACTAAAAAAAAAAAGATTGTCTACCAATATTTAGATTGGATCTAGTTGGGGGCTTGCAAAGTGCCAAAATATTAATAGCAGGTCAGAAGAGGGGAAATGGCTGGTCCTTCATCCCCATCTGTCATGTGACATCCACTAATATGCCCTCGTTCCTGGCCTCCCAATAAGAATCCACTCAGGTGAACCCCATCTGCAGTCACCCGTCAAGTGGGCTCTGCAGCTCCCAGTAGAGACGGGTGCCAGGGAACTCTGCCGGCCTTGCCCTGCGTTTGCTCCCTTGCTCTGGCCCGGAAGTCAGGTGCAGTCCCCTTTCTATTCTCCAATCCCCCAAACCCAACTGGGGTTTCTATGGTTCCTCTTCCCAGAACTGGGATGGGAACATCGAGTCAGGAAGCCAAACCTTTCCTTGGGGACAGATTCCTCGGGGACAGATTTCTGGGTCTCACACTTTCCCTGCATCTCTCCTGGGCCCCAGTCCACAGAAACTCCATCTAGTCTCAGGTGGGAAACACTGACTCTGAGCGTTCACAGATCCTTCAAAAACTACAGGCCTTTTGCCTAAATTCACAGAATGCAGGAGCCAAAGCTTTGATGATTTTGCTTTCCTGTCTCTGCCTCAACAATCCTTCCTTGGAACAGTAACTAGAACAACCTACTGGGGTCCTGAATAGGAGGAAGTTTCTGGAGGTAATGGGAAGTCTGGAGCAAAGATCATCGAATCACAACATCATCCTAAGATGCTATAGAGTGCAGTCTTCCTGGAAGCAATGGGAAAGGCAGTTATGGGTTTGCGATGGGCTGGAGTGGGGCAAGAGCAGGCAGACAGGAGCCTTAGTGGTCCAGGAAAGAGACAATAGAGGCCTGACCTAAACCATGGGATTGGAGAGGAGATAATGGACATTTAAGATGTAGTGACTGTTACCAAGAATGAGGGAATGGGTGGTATCCAGGAAGAGTCTCAAGTTTCTGGGTTAGGGGACTGGATGTGTAAGAGGTCAACAACCCAAATAAGGAATGCAGGATGGAGAACAGAGGTGCACCGTGCAAAAGAGAGGCTTCACTCATGCAGGGAAAGAGCACGGGCGCTGTAGCCAGTGCATGACTTATAAATGCGTAACAAATCACCAGAACAGGGACAGAAACGGAACAACACACAATTGTTACTTCACAGTTTCTGTGGGTTGGAATCTGGGCATGACTTGGATGGGTCATCTATTTCAGAGTTTCTCATGAAGCTGCAATCAAGGTGGTGAACAGGGCTGGACCTTTCTCATCTGAAAGGTCCAATGGGGATGGAGCAGCTTCTATGCTGATGGATACGGTTGTTGGTAGGATTCAGATCCTTTAGGGCTGTGGACTGAGGTTTTCCTTGGTTCTTGGACATGGGCTTGACTCATCAAAGGTAGCAATAAATAGCCTGCCAGCAGAGTGGGGTTAGTATCTCTTACAAGCAAACCCCAGAAGCAATATTCCATCACCTTTGCCATGTGCCACTCACTATAAGAAAATAACTAGGTCCAGGCCACACTCAGGGTGAGGGGATTACACAAAAACACGACTACGAGGATTATTGCAGGCACTGTAGCGGAATGGTGGCTACCATTCAGACTGATCTAGAATTGAATTCTAACTTTGAGTAAGTTCTTGAACTATTCTAAACTTGTTTCCCCTTCTATAAAACAGGGCTTTTCTACCTGATTCACTGAAGGACAAAAGGTTAAATAAGATGATATCTGTAGGAAACCTCACTGGTTCTCTGGCCCCTCTGCCATGTTGATTAACAACTTCCCAGAGGGTTCCTTATCTGTTAGCCTGAGGCTCAGGGTGATGACTTTGACAATGAAATCTCCCCCACCCTCTCCCCAACCCTCCCCTCCACCTCCAAATGACAACCTGAATCTTTGCAATATTAAGCCACTAAAGTTTGGGAGTGGACATTACTGCTCCAAACCTTAGCCTATTTTGATCAACCCAATCTCCAAAATGAGTCTACATTCTATTGACTTCCTGTCAATTCCTTTGCTTTAAAGGGTATACTGCATTTCAAGACCATTCTGCTGTTTTTCATACTGATTTCGTTTCCTAATACTGTCATTTGGGTGCCACAGAAATAAAACAGATTTCTTCCTGCATTACTGTTTGCCCAAAGGCCCAATTTGGGTTGTGGTAAGAAAGGAGATTTCAGACGAGGGCTGTCATTTCCCAGCCTTAGAGGGATCCTACTCGAGCAGGCTGAGTAATTTGTTCAAGACTAAAAGGTTGGGGAGGGGATGAAATGTCACTAGCCAGCAGAAAACATGCGCACACGGTTTCTTGTGTGTCTGGCAAGACTTTTAATTGTTTCTAAAGAAACCAGCCGACTGATGTTAACCATATGGAAATGTTAAAACATGGGCTAACAGAATAATACAGTTGGATCATGTTTCTTTAGTTGTCTGTAAAATGGCATGTAATTTGTAAACCAAAAAAAATGGTGCTTAAAGCAACAATTACAGCAAGGTTCTTCATCTGAAATTCCTTTAAATTTTTTTTTTTTCCCAGAACCATTCCAAATGGATGGCATTCTTTAAAAGACTTCATCTTAATGGCATTCCTTCAAGGACTATTGCACTTGTAATTATTATGTTTTCATACCCTAATCCTCCGCCTTATCCTATTGACTATGCCCCACTCTCAAAGCCACGCTCACACACACTCTTTCCACATTCTGTCATTTTTTCCTCCCTCTTCTAGTGCTCTCGGGATTCCTGCACAGTCACCATTTCGGTAGATGTGCCTCGCTCGTACCTGCTCTGCGTAGTAGGACTGCGATTCTGGTGTGCCCGTAGAAACGTTCCAGAAGGTATTCTCTCAACTCAGGTTTTATAAGGACAATTTAGGGATAAAGACAAACCCACAAAATGGAAGGAAATGGATGTAGCTCAGTAATGGTTAGATGAAACCTGCTATGTCGAATAGACAGAAGTAGTATGTGGCTTCAGACAAAGTGTGATTCTGGTACTAATTCCCAATCCTTTCCTAAATGACAACCAAGAAGGATTCGATTCTCCCCAGGAGGACCTGCTCTGGCTCCGGAAGCTCCTCTTTTGTGGTCCTGGGTCTATTTCTCTGACTCTGGCTAGGCACTTGTGCATCCTGTCATGGCCAAGTACAAGGTCCTGGGAGTCCAGTAAGGCTGCTGAAGTAACCACAGAGGGCTTTCTGTCTCTGTGTCCCTGTCTCTTTGTCATGACTCAAAGTTTAGAGTTTAATGCCACACAGTCCTCAGGACTTTCGGTCACAAGGACGGAAACAGAAATTTTGTTTTGGATCTTTTTATTCCTACTGTGTAAATCAGTGGGGATCCTGAAATTATGGCAATAGACTCTTTTCAAATAAAAATATACTCTACTTTAGAGCTTCTCCCACTTCACTGTACTTAAGAGACACCAGGGGGTACTTGTTAAAAACAGATTTCCGATTTCTACCTCAGACGACAGAGTCAGAATGCCCGAGAGTGGTACTTAGAAATCTGCTTTTGCAGGCACCATAAACATATATTGGAGAAAAGATGGCCTCTTCCACAAATGATGCTGGGAGAACTGGAAATCCATGTGTAACAAAATGAATTTAGAACCCCCCCCTGCACAAAACTCATCTCGAAGTGGATCAAGGGCCTATAACACCACAGACCTGCGCCTACTAGAGAAAAGGTATGCCCAAACCTTTATTATGATGGCTTTGGAACTGACTTCTTCAACAAGACTCCCAAGAATAAGAAGTAAAATAAAGAATCAATACATGCGATGGTATCAAATTAAAAAGCTTTCTCATAGCAAAGGAAACAATCAAGAATATGCAGAGAGAGCCAACGGAATGGAAGAAAATCTTTGCCAGCTACACCTCAGATAGTGCATTAATCTCCATGATATATAAAGAACTTAAAAAAACTTAACACCCCCCCTGAAAAAAAAGCCAAATTACTCAGTCAATAAATGGGCAAAGGAATGGAATAGACACTTCAGAGAAGAAATACAATCAGTCAACAAATATATGAAAACGTTTAGTACCTCTAGCAATTAGAGAAAGGCAAATTAAAACTATACTGAGATTTTATCTCACTCCAGTCAGAATGGCAATTATCAAGAATACAAGTAACAAAAAATGTTGGCAAGGATGTGGGGAAAAAAGATACACACATACATTGCTGGTGGGACTGCAAATTGGAGTAACTACTCTGGAAAGCAGTATGGAGATTCCTCCGAAAACTTGGAATGGAACCAACATTTGACCCAGTTATCCCACTCCTCAGCATATACCCAAAGGACTTAAAATCAACATACTACAGTGATGCAGCCACATCAATGCTTATAGCAGCACAATTCATAACACCTAAGCTATATAGCCAGCCTAGGTGCCCTTCGACAGATGAATGGCTAAAGAAAATGTGATATATATATCACACACACATATTATGGAATATTATGGAATATTATTCAGCCATAAAAAGAATGAAATTATAGAATTTACCAATATAGAATTTGATGGAGTTGGAGAATATCATGCTAAGTGAAACAAGCCAATCCCAAGAAACCAAAGGCTAAATTTTCTCTCTGATATGTAGATGCTGACTCACAATAGGGGAGGAGGGATGAGTGAAGGGTCACCAAATTGGACAGGGGAGAGTGTGGTGGGGGAAGGGAAGGGAGATGGGAATAGGAAAGACAGTAGAATGAATCGGACATTACTTTTTTATGTTCATAAATGAATATATAACCAGTGCAACTCCACATCATGTACAACCACAAAAATGGGAAGTTACACTCCATGGATGTATGACATGTCAAAATACATTCTACTGTCATGTATCACTAAAAAGAATAAAATAATAATAAAGAAATCTGCTTTTTAAAATAAACATTGGTGATGATCCTAAGGGGACTGGTCACCCAACCTCTCTATGAAAAGAGTGTTTATCAGATGCCCTCCCCAGTGATAAGGTAGTTTAAAAGAATTCTCCATCTTTGGTTAGGAAATATTTCCTAGTCTGAATGATATTTGAAAGTCTCTTCTTCATTACTTGAAAGACTTCCTCGTAGGTGGCTTTCTTGCTCCATCTTTCAGATGTAATTCACTAAGTTCTTGCAGTTCAATTGGGTTTTGTGTTCCCTTAGTCTAACAAACAGTAACAAGGCTGACATCTGTGATACTGGGATATAGAGGGGCAACAAAACCCATCACGTGCCTTCCAACTGAACAGTAAGTGAAAGAGCCACGTTTTTTAAGATACTTCTTCATATCCTCCTAAAGATATCCCCAAATAAATTCTGCAAAAGATTGCAAACCCTTCAAAAGCAGTAATAAAAATGCTTACTGGGTAGCATGAGTAAGCCCTGTCATGTACAATATGGTAGTAATTTGAAATCTCTTTCATTCAACACACTTGCAGAAGTTTGAAATAAACATATTCAAGTACAAAGTGAGAATGGAAAAAAAAGGTAAAAATAAGAGAAATCCTTAGGTTCGCAAAACAAAGAAATTGAAATGTCAAGTTTGGAAGGTTTTTGCCAATTTCATACTCAAGGAACGTGGCTTTAAAGGTTCTGTGAGAACAAAAGCAAGATCTTAGCCTGGCAGAAGGGAGGGGGCACTATGAATGTTACATAGAACTGGGACCCTTAAAGGTACACATCTAGTGAAAAAGTGAGCTAGAAAACTTTTGTTTTATAATAGAAAATGAGAAATAAATGTGTCTTTTTTTTTTTTTTTTTTTTTTTTTTTACTTATCAGTGGGCCTTTATTTTACTTATATGTGGTGCTGGGGATTAAACCCAGTGCCTCACACATGCTAGGCAAGTGCTGTACCATTGAGCTTCAACTCTAGCCCTGTATATATACTTTTCTTTAAAAATTATTATTAGTTGTTCAAAACATTACAAAGCTCTTGACATATCATATTTCATACATTTGATTCAAGCAGATTATGAACTCCCATTTTTGCCCCAGATACATATTGCAGACTCACATCGGTTACACATCCACTTTTGTATATACTGCCATACTAGTGTATGTTATATTCTGCTGCCTTTCCTATCCTCTACTATCCCCCCTCCCCTCGCCTCCCCTCTCCTCCCATCTTCTCTCTCTACCCCATCTACTGTAATTCATTTCTCTCTTTTTCCCCTTTCCCCTCACTTCCTCTTATATGTAATTTTGTATAACAATGAGGGTCTCCTTCCTTTACCATGCAATTTCCCTTCTCTCTCTCTTTCCCTCCCCCATCTCATCCCTGTTTAATGATGATCTTCTTCTCATGCTCTTCCTCTCTATTCTTAGTTGCTCTCCTTATATCAAAGATGACATTTGGCATTTGTTTTTTAGGGATTGGCTAGCTTCACTTAGCATAATCTGCTCTAGTGCCATCCATTTCCCTGCAAATTCCATGATTTTGTCATTTTTTAGTGCAGAGTAATACTACATTGTGTATAAATGCCACATTTTTTTATCCATTCATCTATTGAAGGGCATCTAGGTTGGTTCCACAGTCTAGCTATTGTGAACTGTGCTTCTATGAACATTGATGTAGCAGTATCCCTGTAGTACGCTCTTTTAAGGTCTTCAGGGAATAGTCTAAGAAGGGCAATAGCTGGGTCAAATGGTGGTTCCATTCCCAGCTTTCCCAGAAATCTCCATACTGCTTTCCAAATTGGCCGCACCAATTTGCAGTCCCACCAGCAATGTACCCTTTTCTCCACATCCTTGCCAGCACTTGTTGTTGTATGACTTCCTAATGGCTGCCAATCTTACTGGAGTGAGATGGTATCTTAGGGTGGTTTTGATTTGCATTTCTCTGACTGCTAGAGATGGTGAGCATTTTTTCATGTACTTGTTGATTGATTGTATGTCCTCCTCTGAGAAGTGTCTGTTCAGGTCCTTGGCCCATTTGTTGATTGGGTTATTTGTTATCTTATTTTTTAATTTTTTGAGTTCTTTGTATATTCTGGATATTAGGACTCTATCTGAAGTGTGAGGAGTAAAAATTTGTTCCCAGGATGTAGGCTCCCTATTTACCTCTCTTATTGTTTCTCTTGCTGAGAAAAAGCTTTTTAGTTTAAGTAAGTCCCATTTGTTTATTCTTGTTATTAACTCTTGTGCTATGGGTGTCCTATTAAGGAATTTGGAGCCTGACCGCACAATATGTATATCGGAGCCAACTTTTTCTTCTATCAGACGCAGAGTCTCTGATTTGATATCAAGCTCCTTGATCCATTTTGAGTTAACTTTTGTGCATGGTGAGAGAAGGGGATTCAGTTTCATTTTGTTGCATATGGATTTCCAGTTTTCCCAGCACCATTTGTTAAAGATGCTATCCTTCCTCCATTGCATGTTTTTAGCCCCTTTATCAAATATAAGATAGTTGTAACTTTGTGGATTGGTTTCTGTGTCCTCTATTCTGTACCATTGGTCCACCCGCCTGTTTTGGTACCAGTACCATGATGTTTTTGTTAATATTGCTCTGTAGTATAGTTTGAAATCTGGTATCGCTATGCCGCCTGATTCACACTTCCTGCTTAGAGTTGCTTTTGCTATTATGGGTCTTTTATTTTTCCATATGAATTTCATGATTGCTTTATCTATTTCTACAAGAAATGCCATTGGGATTTTGATTGGCATTGCATTAAACCTATAGAGAACTTTTGGTAATATTGCCATTTTGATGATGTTAGTTCTGCCTATCCATGAACAGGGTATATCTTTCCATCTTCTAAGATCTTCTTCTATTTCTCTTTTTAGGGTTCTGTAGTTTTCATTGTAGTCTTTCACCTCTTTTGTTAGGTTGATTCCCAAGTATTTTATTTTTTTTGAAGATATCATGAATGGGGTGTTTTTCCTCATTTCCATTTCAGAAGTTTTGTTGCTGATATACAGGAATGCCTTTGATTTATGCGTGTTGATTTTATATCCTGCCACTTTGCTCAATTCATTTATTAGTTCTAGTAGTTTCTTTGTAGACCCTTTTGGGTCTTCTAGGTATAGAATCATGTTGTCCACAAATAGTGATAATTTAAGTTCTTCTTTTCCTATTTTTATGCCTTTAATTTCTTTCATCTGTCTAATTGCTCTGGCCAATGTTTCGAGAACTGTATTGAATAGAAGTGGTGATAGAGGGCATCCCTGTCTTGTTCCAGATTTTAGAGGGAATGCCTTCAATTTTTCTCCATTCAGAACTATGCTAGACTGAGGCTTAGCATAGATAGCTTTTACAATGTTGAGGTAAGTTCCTGTTATCCCTAGTTTTTCTAATGTTTTGAACATAAAGGGATGCTGTACTTTGTCGAATGTTTTTTCTACGTCTATCGAGATGATCATATGGTTCTTATCTTTAAGTCTATTGATGTGGTGAATAACACTTATTGATTTCCCTATATCGAACCATCCTTGCATCCCAGGGATGAATCCTACTTGATCATGGTGCACAATTTTTTTGATGTGTTTTTGTATCCGATTCACCAGAATTTTATTGAGGATTTTTGCATCGACGTTCATTAGAGATATTGGTCTGTAGTTTTCTTTCTTTGAGGTGTCTTTGTCTGGTTTCGGAATCAGTGTGATGTTGGCCTCATAGAATGAATTTGGAAGAGCTCCCTCTTTTTCTATTTCCTGAAATAACTTGAAAAGTATTGGTATTAATTCTTCTTTAAAGGTTTTGTAAAAGTCCGCTGTATACCCATCCGGTCCTGGGCTTTTCTTGGTTGGTAGTCTTTTGATTGCTTCTTCTATTTCATCCATTGATATTGGTCTGTTCATATTGTGTATATCCTCCTGACTCAGTCTGGGCAAACCATATGACTTAAGAAATTTATCGATGTCTTCACTATCTTCTATTTTATTGGAATATAGGGTTTCAAAATAATTTCTAATTGTCTTCTCTATTTCTGTAGCATCTGTTGTGATATTGCCTTTTTCATCCCATATGTTAGTAATTTGAGTTCTCTCTCTTCTTCTCTTCATTAGCATGGCTAAGGGTCTATGGATCTTATTTATTTTTTTGAAAAACCAACATTTAGTTTTGTCAATTTTTTCAATAGTTTCTTTTGTTTCAATTTCGTTGATTTCCGCTCTGATTTTAATTATTTCTTGCCTTCTGCTACATTTGCTGTTGTTTTGCTCTTCCTTTTCTAGGGCTTTGAGGTGAAGTGTGAGCTCATTTATTTGTTGGTTTTTTCTTTTTTTGAGGAATGACCTCCAGGCGATGAATTTCTCTCTTAAAACTGCTTTCATTGTGTCCCATAGATTCCGATATGTTGTGTCTCTATTTTCATTTATCTCTAAGAATTTTTTGATTTCCTCCTTTATGTCTTCTGTAACCCATTGATCATTCAGTAACATATTGTTCATTTTCCATGTGATGTAAGATTTTTCCTTCCTTCTTTTATCATTGATTTCCAGTTTCATTCCATTATGATTAGATAAAATGCATGGTATTATCTCCACCCCTTTATATTTACTGAGAGTTGCCCTATGGCATAATATATGGTCTATTTTTGAGAAGGATCCATGTGCTACTGAGAAAAATGTATATCCACCTGATGATGGTTGATATATTCTATATATGTCGGTTAAGTCTAGGTTATTGATTGTGATATTGAGTTCTATAGTTTCTTTATTCAAATTTTGTTTGGAGAATCTGTCTAATGGTGAGAGAGGTGTGTTGAAGTCACCCATAATTATTGTGTTGTGGTCTATTTGATTCTTGAACTTGAGGAGAGTTTGTTTTATGAACGTTGCAGCACCCTTATTTGGTGCATAAATATTGATAATTGTTATGTCTTGTTGGTGAATAGTTCCTTTTAACAGTATATAATGTTCTTCCTTATCCCTTTTGATTAACTTAGTCTTGAAGTCGATTTTATTCGATATGAGGATGGCCACCCCTGCTTGCTTACGAGGACTGTGTGCATGGTATATTTTTTCTCAACCCTTCACCTTCAGCCTGTGTATGTCTTTTCCAATCAGATGTATCTCCTGGAGGCAGCATATTGTTGGGTTTGTTTTTTTTAATCCATGTTACCAGCCTATGTCGCTTTATTGGTGAGTTTAAGCCATTAACGTTTAGAGTTACTATTGATATATGGTTTGTACTTCTAGCCATGTTTGATTATTTATCATTTTTTTTAAATTTTGTTTGTTTCTCCATGATTAGCTTTCCCCCTGCCCTCTGGCTTTACTGAGGTACTTCCCACTGTTGGTCTTGGTTATTGTTTTTCATTTCTTCCTCGTGTAGTGTTTTGCTCAAGATGCTTTGCAATGCTGGTTTTCTGGCTGCAAATTCTTTTAACTTTTGTTTATCATGAAAGATTTTAATTTTTTTGTCATACCTGAAGCTTAATTTTGCTGGATACAAAATTCTTGGTTGGCATCCATTGTCTTTCAGTGTTTGAAATACGTTGTTCCAGGATCTTCTCAGGATATTCTCGCTTTCAGCGTCTGTGATGAAAAATCCGTTGTTAACCTTATTGATTTACCCTTAAATGTAATCTGCCTCCTTTCTCTTGTAGTTTTTAATATTTTCTCTTTGTTCTGTATATTGGATATCTTCATAACAATGTGTCTTGGCATTGGTCTACTGTGATTTTGTGTGCTTGGTGTCCTGTATGTATCTACAATTTGTACATCCATTTCCTTTTTTATTTCTGGAAAGTTTTCTATAATTATTTCATTCAGCAGGTTGCTCATTCCCTTGGTTTGAGCCTCTATACCTTCCTCTATCCCGATGACTCTTAAGTTTGTTTTTTTATGTTATCCCATATCTCTTGGATGTTTTTCTCATGATTTTTTACCAGCCTTTCTGAGTTGGCTAGACTCTTTTCAAGATGATATATTTTGTCTTCATTATCTGATGTTCTGGCATCTATTTGCTCCACCCTGTTAGTGATACTCTCATTTGAGTTTTGAATTTGGGTTATAGTTTCCTTCATTTCTAGAATTATTTGATTTTTTTAATAATCTCTATCTCCTGATAAAGATGCTTATTTGCTTCTTTTATCTGTTTATGTAATTCATTTTCAATGTGTTCTTTCATTGTTTGAATTTGCTGTCTCATATCCTCTTTAAGATTCCATTCCATCTAATGTATTCCTTGATTTCTTTATTTGACCATTTTTCTGATGCCTCTAGGTCCTCCTGAATATTTAGGCTATCATGCATTGTTTGTACTCCTTTTCTTCCTTGATTTTTCATGCTGTTCATATTACTTCTTGTTCTGTTTGACTGCTGAGATACTGTTTACTCCTATAAATTTATTTGGTTTTTTGTGTTTCTGGGTTCTCTCTTTTGTGATGGGAGACTATGACTAGAGATGATGAGTTTTGTTGCACTTTAATGCAGATTCATTCGTTTCCTAAACTGTATATGGATTCTGATGGCATATAGCTGTCTGCAGTTTGGTCTTGGGACTTATATTCAGGTCGAATGATGTGATAGTATTGAGGTTAGTATCTCTTGGCAACCTTGGAGGGTTGGTCTACTGACAAGGGATATTAACAGGAGAATGGTCTGGAGTATTTGGGTGTAGCTAGGGACTTGGTAGCACTATATAACACCTCAGAACATTGACCTATACATATTTAGTAAATTACACATAAACAGTGTCGTGATGCTTGGGAGGTAAGGTATTAGAAGGGAAGGGAAGAAGTCACTAAGGAGAATGAGAGTAAACAGGTAGAATTCAAGGAAGGGAGAATAAGGAAATTGAAAAGAAATGAAAAGACAAAAGAAAAAAATAGAAAATATAAAAAGAAAAAAATTTAAAAAATAATCAAAAAAAATAAAAAATAAAAAAATATTTTAAAAATGTTAAAAAATAAAAATAAACAAATTAAAAAAAAGTGCAGTCTTAGAGTTTGATTAACTTCTCTTCCAGTAGGTGGAGCTGTGCCCACCAGGCCAAGCTTCTCCTCTCAATACGCGGGAACCAATCACTGTGCAGCAGCTCCTCCTTTCCGACTGGGCGGGTCTCCAATCCTGAGTGCCTAGGGCCTCCTCTTGTGTCTAGTCACTTTCCCACTTTTCCTCCAGCCAGGCCCTGCTCACTGGTGATGCTCACCACAATACTGGCTACACGCCAGGTCTGCTGCTCCCGGGAGCCCTATTTTCTTGAACGACTGGGCACACTCTCCCTGTTTGCCATTCCCTCAGACCCTAAGTTTGTGGAGCTTGGGGCTGAGAACCCTCAGCGAATTTTGCTTGCCCTCCGGTAGCCATGCCCCCGGTAGCTGGTGCAAGAGACCTCAGTTGTCAGCACTGGTGGGAGCGGTAGCTGGGGGACCCGGGTCCCGCGCCACTCCTGATTCCCTTGGTCTGACTATTGCGCTCACGGGAGAGCTGGGAGGGGCCCTTGAGGTTTCCCCGCTGTGTGGAGATACCATTTAAACAACAGGATATATTATTCTTTATACTGATTGTTTTATGTTCTACAAGATACTTTGCTCTCAGCTTTTTAAAATTTCAAAAAAGTGAATTTAAGAATGGTTTCAAAGTCACTGAACACCACACAATAAACAGTATAGAGATCCTTTAATATCCTGGTGAAAACTCAAACACACATTAAAGATGAAAAATGGTTCTATGTGATCTACTGAATTTAAGTATTCACTCTCAAATTTTATCTACACAATGACAACACACTTTAGATATCATTCAGTCATAAATTTACCACATTATACACATTAATCAGAAACCCAAGTGAATATGCTTTGTTGACTTTTCCATTTCGTCTAATTTTTCCTATTTTTACACTCTTCATTTTTGGTGACCTTGAAAATATCTTCTTTTTGAGTTCTCTGGAATTTAATAAATGAATCCAATAGATTTCCTGCTCTGTCGGGCTCATAGAATGGCTTTAGAAAAGAATCTGAGAGCCAGGTGTGGTGGAAGAGGCCATTTCCTGGCTTTCAGTATGTTTAGTGTCCCCTCTGTAGTTTTTTTCAGCTCCTGTGTAGCACAGAAATGTGGGGCTCCAGAGCTACCACAGGAAACACAGAAATGGATTCAAAGAATCTCAAATTTTCAATGGCTGGGTTAACAGATTAGATACAACTGCAATGAGACTTAGTAATTTAGAGAACTGAACTGAAGAAATTAGAAGATGCCACAGAGAGAAAAAGAGAGGTAAGGCATGCACGAGAGCTAGGACTTTGTTGATGACTGTGTTTCTATCTTTCCCTCTTAGTTGACAGGTTAGAGTACCTGTCCTTTGAGCTCCATGGCTTATCAGAGGGAGACAGAGAAGAAAACAAACACTATGACAAGGACTATACTAACATATGTATAAAGGACAAAGTGAAAAATATAAATGGGGTAATATGTTTTTCAGCTGAGTCCTGTTTAATATCATTTCATGTGGGAACGACCATTACATAGATCCCATCATACCTAAACCACAACAGTTGCCTGCTAACGGGTCTCCTGCAGGCCCTCTTCCAGTTGTTCTCCATATTTAGCTTTGAATCTTTTAGACCTTATTCCTATTGTGGTTCTATGCAAATGAAGTTAAGTTTGCATGATACCAAGACTCAAGGTGCTTGTGAGAATATCAAAGCTTTTATAGTTAAGTATTTTAGATATACAAAAACATTGAAAATTATATAATGAATGCACATGTACTCCATAAGTGCTTTCTCGATTCTTATTAGATTATATATGCTGAACTGCAGTAGCAGGAGTGCAATGAATATCTGTTGAATAAATGAATGCTTTTACCACCTTTTTCCATATCTAGGATGATGAAAATCTTGTTTTTGGTGGCTCCATGACAGCCTTTACCCAGTCATTGGTATGGAGGGAGAGTAAGGCAGCACCCACATCCAACCTTATGAAAGTCCACTGCGTCTTTAGGCCATCTAACAATGGGAAACCAATTCTCCAGGAACTGTGACTCCTCTAGTTCTCATTCGTTGTTTGTCATAGAGCCCTGTAACATCTACACACATGTATGCACACACATACATGCATAGTCCTCGTTCCCCCAATGCTTCTGATTGGTATGTTCCACATTTTTTAAAACTTGTGGTAAAATATCCATCACATAAAATTTAGCATTTTAATCACTTTAAAAGCACAATTCAGTGGCATCGACTACATTTACACTCTTGTACCACCACTATCCATCTTCAGAACCCATCTCTAGTTGACAGGTTAGAGTACCTGTCCTTAGAGCTCCATGGCTTATCAGAGGGAGACAGAGAAAGAAACAAATAAGATGACAAGGACAAATTTTACAATTAGTTTGGCCACAGTTAACAGCAATGGTCTTTTCCAGATAGAAGACCACATTTTATCAACAATCTTTGTTGAGGCTTAGAATTGAATACATGTTTGGGTTTCTTGGAGACTGCTACAAATTTGTGGCATGGGAAAAGAGAATGTTGCAATAAAATAAACCTTAGAATTCCCCCAATAAACCTTAGAATTCTTGGGGATAAAAATAATAGGAACCAATAGCTGGTGCCTAGTTTAAAACATTTTGGGGAGTAAGACTCCATTTTTTTTTTGTGATCATATTAACCCTGCAAATAATAAAAAATATGTGGTCAAACAAGAAGAATAATGGAGATAGAAGAGAAATGTAAGGAATTACCGTTGAGTTTTAGAGTAAAAGATGACAGGGCAGAACTGTAAAATTTTGAACACTCAGCATAAGACAAGGTATCAGACTTGAAAAAGCAGTTGAGTATGAGTGTCAAGGTTGAGAACTGCAGAAAATTTCAGTGGTGAGAAAATGGGGGTTGAACTCCAGCCTTTCTTGCTCTGGGCCCTCTTCCAAGAGATTAGCTATTGACGTTCTCTTGCTCAGTGTGGCATCACATGTGACCATGCTGTCTGACCTCATAGGGGAAGATGCCATCTGTCACTGTTTAAGGGCAGCTATCTAGTTTTTGGGACTCAGAGGAATGGTCAGAAAGTGTTTCTTTTAAAATGCACATGTTTTTCCTTTTTGCATTAATGACTCTTTGCATGCAAAAGAAATGTCATTGAAATTGATCAAAGTTGCAAAATAGTTATCCACATGGAATGAATGAAGAAGCAGATTTCTGGAGATCACAATTTATTTTACAATCACTTTTTTTTTCTCAAATTTCCAGATTTTTTTTTCTATTTACCAAAGCTCTAGGAAGTGGCGGTCCAGCTGTCACTAACATATTAGAACAGCAGTTGGCATGGTCTCTGAAGGTTTTAGTTTGGAAGCAGCAGAGGACTCTGTGTTATAGATATGTTGACTGTACAAATTAACATTCAAACTGGGCACTTGGTGAGCATGAACAAAGACTGTTAATTATTACATGAGTTTCCCCTTATGGATAGTTTTGCTTTCTGTAATTTCAGTTGCTCAAAACAAATGTTAGTCTGAAAATATTAAATGGAACATTCTTAAAAACAATCCATACGTTTTATATTGCACTGTTCTGAGTAGCATGATGAAATTTCATGCTGTTAAACTCTGTCATGCCTGGGACATAAATAATCTTTTTGTCCAGTGTTTCCATGCTGTATATGCTACCCACTTTGTAGCTGTCGTATCCACTGTCATATTGCAGTGCTTGTGTTCAAGTAACCCTTATTTTATTTAATAATTTTTCCAAAGTGCAAGAGCTTTGAGGCAAAGAAGGCACCAGAGTATAAAATATGAATATATTTTGATGAATATATTTGCTTTGGTAGTATGTATCAATACATATTATACACAGTATGTATAAGGATCAATACTATCCACAGTCTCAGGCATCCATTTGGGGTCTTGGAACACATTCCTCATATGGGGTGAACTACTTACTATGGATGGGCCCAATAGTCATAAGTTCAAACTATCCTCAGTAAACCATGATGTCTGAACATACAGGAAAAATATCTAGGCCTGTGCTCAAACAGTGCTCATATCTATTTAATGGCATGTGCAATCAATATTGTAGGATCTGTCAATTAGACATCAAGTAAGAAATTCACATACATGATTGTCAATTAACATCACTACTAGACTCTCTCATCAAAGAGGAACCCTCCATCAGCATGCCCAGCTGCTGGATGCTCTGCAGCCAAGGAGGTTAGATGTGGTCATCCAGCTTCTGCAGGGGTCATATTTAAGACTACTCAAAACAAATAACCACAATAAAATGGAATCTGGCCACCCAACTTTTTGGAGGGTGAGTCTGGTTCACACAAGCACTGTAATATCATGATGGTTGATAAAACAGCTACAAAGTGACTAACAAGTGGGTAGTATATATAGCAGGAAACACTGGACAGAAAGATCATTTATGTCCCAGGTATGATAGAGCTTAATAGCACAAGATTTCATCATGCTACTCAGAACAGTGCAATTTAAAACTTATGAAAAATAAGAATTTTCCATTTAATTTCCAGACTAACATTCTAATGGTATTATAAATTATTGCATGTCATGGAGTAGAAGACTCACCCACAAATTCAAGAACCATAAATCTTCCAGTGCTGAAGATCAACTGGTCTGCCAAACAACCTCAGATTTTCAAATGTTTAGAACCAGTGACTCATACTTGATATGTAGCATGTGAGACCAGAAAATTATTTCATATTGCTAGCATTCATTGTCTGTCTGTGCTGTTATGCAGCACTGTGAAGATAAACTTCCTGGGTTCAAATCCCTTCACTGCCTGCAATTAGTATTTAACCTTTCTCTGCCTCAGTTTTCCTTATCTGTACCATTGGGCTAATACCCATCTGAGATAATGAACCTAAAGCATTTAGCACAGTGTGGGGCCCATAGTGTATTTGTAATGAAAATCCATGCTCATGATGAGGATGCGGAGCTGGTCATAGAGTTGCAGAGATGAAGCAGTCATGGTTCCCATTCTCACTGGAGTCCAGACTGCAAGCAAACACTGGAAGTTGCAGACCTCATTAGCTACTCAAGCTCCTCAGATTGTTCCCCATTAGGGGAGGAAAAGAACCCTTTCCCCTAAACCTCATAGGTTCTCTGTGGTGGTTTTGGGGAAGGATGGTGGAGGGGGCGCTGCAAAATCTATATGTCAAAAGACAATCAGATTAACAGGAGAAAAGCAGAGAAGTGTGTCTACACATGCAGGGTGCATATGCGTGGGAGAAATTTAGAAGAGTAATTCAAAGGGGCAGGGAATACATAGCATCCTGACGGAGCAACAAATTTGCAAAAAAGTGACAAGACAAAAGGAAAAGGGCAGAGGCTTTTAGGGTGGCAAACTGTGGGAAGGTCAATATAATGGGGGAAACCAGTGGTGGAAGTGAAGAGTTGTGGCCATGTCTACTATGGATTCCTCTGTGGCCATCTCTGGGGTAACAAGAGTCTAGCAAGGGGAAGGACAAAGAATTGTTTGCTTTTTCTTACTTGCCTTCAGCTTAGAATAACCCGAGGTCAAAGTGGTATATTTTGGGGTGTCACACACTGACCCCCTTTCATCGCCTCCCCCTTATTTATATTGAGTTTATTTTTTTAAACAAATTTTCAGATGTACAGAAAAACTGAGCAGCTAAATATAAAGAGTTGCCATGGTAGCTCCCATCCCACATATAATTCCCCCTGTTATTTACATTTTATATTAGTATGCTGCTTTTGTTAGAGTTAGTGAAACCATATCGATACGTTATTATTAACTGAAGTCTACATTTTACTCAGATTTTCTTAGTTTTGATCTCATATCCTGTTTCTGCCCTAGGATCCCACCCAGAATACTACAATACTCCAGGTTATCACATCTCTTCAGGCACCTCTTGACTGTGACAGCTTCTCAGACTTTTCCTGTTATTGATGACCTTGACAGTTGAGTACTTAGGTATATCATGGCGTGTCTCACTATTGGGAATTTTCTGATCTATTTCTCATAGTTAGACTAGAGTCATGGACTTAAGGGACAGAACATCACAGAGGTAAAATGCTGTTTTTATCATATGGTATCCAAGGCCCAAACTGTTGACTACTGGTGTTGATCCTGATCACCTGGCCCAGGTGGGTGTGGTCAGGTGTCTCCATTGTAAAGTTACTCTTTTGCTGTCCTCTTTCTATGCTGCACTTTTGGGAAGGAAGTCACTATGAACAGTCCACAGGTAAGACGTGGCTCCCTACCACTGCCTTCTTTACAGCACAGAGGACATTATCTTGTATTTCTCTACATTGATAAAAGTTGATTAATGAGTAGCAGCTGGCAAAGCAGGAAGTCATCTCAGAAGAAGCCTGAGCTCAGAGCTTAAGGACAAAAATGCCCACAGGGAGTTTGGCTGGGTTTCCCCCCAAGGGGTCCAAATAGTGAAGACCACAGGATGAGGAAGGTAGAGATGTGGGTGGTGTTCAGATGATTTAAACTCCCTTGGTGAGCTAAGGCCCATGCTAAGAGTTCAATTTAATTGTTCACTTCTAAGGGAATTCTTTTATAAAGCTGTCAGTTTAATTGAGAAGGTTTAGGAAAAGAGAAGAACACTTTTAGACATTTTAAAAGAACTCATTTAGCTGCTTCCTAATTAATCAGTCTGCTTTCTTAGAGCAAACTGCTGTATAATTACCCGGGGGGAAATTACTCTTAAAGAGACAACCCGAAGTGTCTATAGGAAAATGCGATTTTCTCTCTGGCATTTAGAAAAGCTTAATTTGCTTAACATGGAGCAACAACTTTACTTACCAAGCAATTTCCCATCATCAGCTTAGTAAGGGTTAATCCTAATTTAGGGCTAATTTTTTTTTTTATTGGAAGTGTTGATGCAGGAAGAGAAAAACGATCAAGACAGGCACAGAATTTAAAATCCTGATACACCTTCCAGACTAGTCCTTAGTATATAGAAAGGCTCCTCTCCCCATTGTGAGCCCTGCACCCAGCATCACAGGGAGTTATCCTGGTGAATTTCTAGATAAAATCTCCCATGCGATAAATGCCAAGTTTTATTTAACAAGCAAGCAAGTCAGCATCTGAAACAAGACTGCAGGCAGATCTTTAACTTCCAGGAATTCTGTTGGGGATTTAATGTTTCTATAGCAACAGTTATTGCACAAACTAAGTATGAAGAGTGCTGCAGGGTTTGCTTCGGTAATGCTGCATTTCATCTCTGTACCATATGTTACAGAGGGTCTCAATATTATGCGTATATACAGCTGCTCCTCAACTTACGATGGGGGTTAAATCCTGATGAACCCATTGCAAGTTGGAAATATCATTAAATTGAAAACTGTGCTTAATATATCTAACTGACTGAACATCATAGCTTAGCAACAGTGTATGGTCGTTGTTTACCCTTGTGAACGTGTGGCTAACAGGCAGGTGTGGCACACTGCTGCTGCCCAGCATTCCCAGATAGTATCTTATTGCATATCGGTAGTTCTGGGAAAAATCAAATTCAAAATCTGAAGTATAGTCTCTGCAGAAGGTGGATTACTTTTGCTCCCTTGTAAAGCAAAAGAATCTTAAGTTGAACCATTTAAAATGAGGACATTCTGTAATAATATATGAATTATGTACCGGTTATTGTATTTTCTACATTTTTCTCATCTGGAAATTTATGTTACAACAGAAACTCGTCTTGCAAGTGCTTTTGGAAAGACGATGTAAGGAAATGGCTACTCCCCGTTCAAAGCTGATGTTCAAGGCTAAAACTTTCTTTGGAAGATTTTTTTTTCCCCTTTAAGAGTAACATTTCCATCAGAGAAAAATTGACTGAATTTGAAAGAAAAATGAGGACATCATTAAAACCATTAGGAAGGCTGCAAACAATATAGTAATTTTTTATCTAATGTTTCTCAGAGTGGCTTGAGTGTTCTTGATTATCTTGTCTTTGATGATGAATTCAGGTCTTTTCAGTCCATTTTAATGGCTAAGATTGGTTTGCTTCAAAAAAAAGTTTTGAGATATGGAAAAAAATCTTCCCCATCTACATGTTCTGAGATAGATTTTTGTAACTATGAGTATTAAGTTGCCTGTGGCTTCATCTCTATAAAAATGAGTTTTCAGCAGGTGGAACTGAAAATTATTGTCTGGGAAGAATGATTTCCAGTGGGGTTAGAATTAGTACACATTTTACGTTTTTATTGCTTATAATATATATTCTTCACCTCCTATGAACTTAAATCACGATCTTTCCATTGTAATGACACAAATATCACACAGTAAGCAATAAAAAGTTTAAATTATTTTTACAGAGTAAAAAATCGGACCATTGCCCTGCGGATTCTCATTTATTAAAGCAAGGATAAAGAAACATAAGGTACAAAGTCTCGTCTGCATGTTTCTTTCCTTAGAAATTCTGTCTTGAAACGAACCTGCTCCTAAGCTGGTTATTTAAATTTTTTTTTCTTTGATATATTAGAGAAGGTTTAACCATCTTTCTCAAGTTACAAGCTATTCATTAGGCAAGTGAAATGTCTAAAGGTCAGGACAATTGTGTCTAAAACCTTATTCACAACTGAATGATTAAATTTGGCAAGAACTTCCAACCAGGGATCTGGAGGGTCAGAGGGAGCATGTGGTCTTATTTTTTTTTTTAAGTACTATATTTTGAAGCCAATCTCAAACAGCCTTAGTATTGCCCCTAATGATTTAAAAAAAGACTACAGTTTATATGAGGCTTCATCAAAGAGGCAGGAGGGTGGCTTTGTCTTTTTAGAACATTCTAGATAACTCTATTCAATACCTGAGAATGTACTGTAGTATGATTTGGGGAAAACCGGCAGGTGGCAGGAAATGGCCCTCCATCATGTCTAGAATCGGAAATACTACTCTTAGAGTATACGGAGAGTAGGATGCTATAAAGAAGTCAGCGTAACTTTGGAAACAGAGCTCAATATCATTTCCAAGGTCCACCGGTTACCAGAAGTAGGACTTTGGGCAACTTTGAGATAATAATGCTGTGGAGTCTCTACCCTGGGTATATATCTAGTAGCCTCTAGTAGCCTCTCCCTTATTGCCATTCACCAGAGGCTGGAGACCTGAGTTCTTGCTCTCTTATCTTCCTGGCAGATAGGGGTAGTCAGGTGACCCAGTCAGGCCAATGAAGTGTAAGGGGAAACCTGATGAGGGCTTTTGGAAGAACATTGGCTTCTTCATAAAAGGACCAGGCTTAAAAGGGGAGCTTACTGGCATTACTTCTTTGTCTTTTTCCCTGTGAAAACTGGAGCTTCATTGGCCTTCTTGCTTTCATGGTGAAATAAGCATAAGAATGAAAAGCCAATATACTAAAAATAGCAAATTAGAAAAAAATAGAGTCTGGAGACTTTCATGGCATCTTTGAGCTGGAAACACCAACTCTTAGACATGTTAACACAAGAGAGTGTGCTGTCTTTGTGAAGCCACCATCAATGGGATATTCAGATAGCTACTTGCATCTGAAAGCATTTCTTATGGACATATCACAAGTATGTCATAATGATTAAATGGATGGCAGGGGAGTTGTGGCTCAGTGGTAGAGCACTTTCCTAGTGCAGGCGAGGCACTGGGTTCGATCCTTAGCATCACATTAAAAAAATGAATAAAAATAAAGGCATTGTGTGTGTGTATATATATATACACACACACACACACACACACACACACACACACACACACACAATGAGTGGCAAACACCAGCACAAGACTTGTTTACAATAGACAGGGAATGACTGTTAGTTCTTTGATCTACCCAGTCCCTGCCAGCCACATCTTTTTCTTAATACAAGGCATACTAATAGAACTCATTAAATGGTTCACACTGTTATTCACATAGTTAGCTGCTTTTCTCTTTAGGAGGGAATATTTTAGATAAATCAATCTCAAGGTTTTATGGGGTATGTTGAGGGTAAGAAGGGTGGGGGCAAGAGGAGAAGGGAAAGTCTTGTACCTTTGAAATGATCTTCCCTGATCTTGATGGTTAAAACTGAAGCAGCTTCTCTGTCCTATGCAGAAAAGATGGTGGAATGAGATGGACGTCATTACCCTAGGTACATGTATGACTGCACATATGGTGTGATGCTATATTGTGTTCAGCCAGAGAAATGTACAGTTGTGCTACAATTGTTACAATGAATCAAAGTGCATTCTGCTGTCATATATACCAAATTAAAATAAATTAATTAATTTTAAAAAAACCTGAAGCAGCAAGGCCACAGATAGAGAAGACAGGATAAAGGTGAACTTTAGTTAGAAGGTAAAACAACCAGGATTGGGTGTTTGAATGAATATGGATTTGAGGGGCAGGCAGGGGTGAAAGATAATCCTAGCTCTCTAGCCAGAGAAACTAACTGGATAGTGGTACAAATAATCAAGAAAAAAAATGCTTATTGTTGATTTAAAGAAATGTTGACAAGGTTAAAGCTATCAAGCTGGTCATATACATGAGGCAAGGTGGATATCTAAGCCTTCAGCTTCTGGAGAATTTGGGCACCATGAACTTAAAGTGGCAGCTTAGGGCTGAGGATGTGACTTGGTAGTTAAAAATTCCTGGGTTCAATCTCTGGTCCAACAACAAGAACATAAAAGGTAGCTTAAAGAATGGGAGTGGATGACATTGAGATTAGCTGCAAAGAGAAGCATATCTTTAATGTATCTGAAGATAGAGTGTGGGGTAGTAATAAAATTTATATTCTAAACTGGAAAACAATGACAATGAGTCTATGCCATAAGAAAGATTGATAAAAATTTGCAGTTGTGATTTTCTTTGCCAAACTGGTTAAGTAGATAAAAAATTTACATAAGAGGTGGTATTTCTCCCAAGAAATTAAGAAGTGAAAAAAGGAGTAAAAATTTTAAAAGAAAATTTGCCACAGAAATATTAGGACAGATAAACTACTAGATTAAAGGCATCAGAGCCAGGCACAGTGGTGCACAACTGTAATCCCAGCGACTCAGGAGACTCAGGTAAGACAATCAGAAATTCAAGACCAGTCTTAGCAAGTTATTGGGGTCCTAAGCAACTTAGTGAGATCCTATCTCAAAATAAAATATAAAAAGTGCTGGGGATGTGACTCACTGATTAAGTATCCCTGGGTTCAATCCTTGATACCAAAAAAAAAAAAGTTAGATTAAAAGGCATCAGAATCAGATAGTTTAGATCTGAGTTCTAGTAATAAATATATCAATAATCTAGTTCCAGTAAATTATTTAAATTCATAAAGAATAAGTTAAAAACTTCCATAATCTAAAAGCCAAATCTGAAACTGAACCAGAACAGTATTGACTAATTATTCTGCCCAATAGAAAGACAACTTTTAAAAAATATATTTTATTGAATCATTGGGTTAAACAGAGACTAGTCCACAGTTACTGAATGCAGTTATTCTAGAAATGAAAGGATAGCTAGCTATACGTAGGGAAAATTACAAATTTTATATCAACAAATTAAAGGTAGAAAACCACTCCATCAAATAGGTAGATGCTGTGAAGAGTTTGCATGAATAAATACTGTAACTATTTCTAAAATAGACATAAGTTAGGAACAGAAGAAAACGACTCAGTTCCTGGTAAAGATTATAAAGATTCTTCATGAAAAGGACTAACAAATATAATAGTAAGTTAGTGAAATGCTGTGTGATAGTACTACTGTTCTGTACCATTTATTGTTCTCCTGTATCATTTATTGCTCTTCTCTGTAACTTTGACATCATGAGACCATGGTTTGACTATTAATCAATGAATATGAGAGGAAGTGATTCATGTCACCTTGGAGATGAAGTTTAAGAGCTAGTGTATGAATTGGCCATTGTGATTGTCTTTGTTGTAAAAATGGCAAATATCCATGAAAAGCTGGACTTAGCCTAGTTCCCAGAATGAGAAGACACAGAACAGAGCCACAGTTAACCTACAGCCAATAGGCAAGGAAAGTGAAAAATAAAACTTTGGGGGCTGGGGATGTGGCTCAAGCGGTAGCGCGCTTGCCTGGCATGCGTGCGGCCTGGGTTCGATCCTCAGCATCACATACCAACAAAGATGTTGTATCCGCCGAGAACTAAGGAAAAAATAAATAAATGTTAAAATTCTCTCTCTCTCTCTGTCCCCCCCCTTCTCTCTTTAAAAAAAAAAAATAAATAAATAAAAATAAAACTTTGGTGTTGCAAACCACTGACATTTTTTTTTAGGTGACTGTGATCACAGCACACTGAAGCAAAAGCTAAAAAAAGTACAAAAATGGCCACCAGAATTAGAGCACTGCAATATCAAATAAACAAAACCAAAGAAGGAGAAGAGGAAGAGGAAGAAAGAAAATACAATATAGAACATTGGCTTTCAGAGTCAAGTAATATGGCAAGGAAATTATCATTAGATGCTGGAAAAATGCTGGCCAATGTTATTTAATGGTGAAACTTCTCAAAATTATTTCTGAAGGCATCTCAGAAGATAGAAAAATTACCAAATGAGCTTGCAGACTTATATAAAGAAGTTTGGAAACCAAGTGTTACTAGTGTCTTTCATTGCTATTGTCTCAGTTTGATAAAATTATTAAAAGGGAAAAAGCTCAGAAAAGAATTGGCTAACTGATTTGTAAACATGGTTGGGAAATAATTGAGACATGTTTTGAGCCGCAAGGGCCAGTTGGGACACCTTTGTGGCAAGAACCAAATCAAGAAGAGAGCCATCAAGTCTGCTGACGCTTCTGAACAGTTACAAAGATACTCAGCAAATCTTTTCAGTTGAAAAACACTACTCAGGAAAAAAGAACTATTTCATGACTTCCCTAAAGACATTGCTAATCTCAAATTACTCTCAATAAAATTAGGAGCAAAATCAGCAACGTTTTGGGGAAAACTGTACTGTCAAAGAGCTGTTAGCCAAGAGTGGCCAGTGATAACTCAAGACTGGACACAACTTTTGGATCTTCAAACTGCTATGCACAAAGAGCCAGAGGAGAAAGAGGGGCCCAAAGGAGGGCACATTCCCCAATGCTCTTTAAAAATACAACCAAGAGGGACAACGGAAATAGAGATCTAAGAGAGAAGAGTCTCTCAAATGGAGAACAACGAACTGGAAGAAGCTACTTGCAGGGGAGTAGAGATGAGGACTAATCAAGAAATTATCCTCTGACAGAAGGCGTGGCGCCGCAGAGAAGCCATTAATTAGCAAGCAGGGAGATTAGGGACTGCCATTAGGTGGAATCCCGCCAGCCAAGCCCATATTGATCCTTGGGCTGAGTACGGGATTTTAGAAGGGGAAGGAAGCGGTACAGTCCAGTCCCATCCCCCACAGCGGACACTCCACTGAGGCAGTCAGCGGCCACCATCCGGGAAAGCTGAAGGATACACCACCACTCTCCCACAGACTGCAACATCAAAACAGCCAGCAGCAGGACCTTGGAGATCCAGGCCGACTGACTCGCGTGGCCTGCCCCGTGGCTACAGAAGGCGTGGCGCCGCAGAGAAGCCATTAATTAGCAAACAGGGAGATTAGGGACTGCCATTAGGTGGAATCCCGCCAGCCAAGCCCACACTGATCCTTGGGCCGAGTATGGGATTTCAGAAGGGGAAGGAAGCGGTACAGTCCCATCCCCCACAGTGGACACTCCACTGAGGCAGTCAGCGGCCACCATCCGGGAAAGCTGAAGGATACACCGCCACTCTCCGACAGATTGCAACATCAAAACAGCCAGCAGCAGGACCCCGGAGATCCAGGAGATCCAGGCCGACTGATTCACACGGCCTGCCCCGCGGCTACAGAAGGTGTGGCGCCACAGAGAAGCGATTAATTAGCAAGCAGGGAGATTAGGGACTACCATTAGGTGGAATCCCGCTAGCCAAGCCCACACTGACCCTTGGGCTGAGTACGGGATTTCAGAAGGGGAAGGAAGCGGTACAGCCCCATCCCTCACAGCAGACACTCCACCGAGGCAGTCAGCGGCCATCATCTGGGAAAGCTGAAGTATACAACACCAATCTCCGACAGACTGCAACATCAAAACAGACTACAACATCAAAACAGTGGACACTCCACTGAGGCAACCAGCGGCCACCATCTTGGAAAGCTGAAGTATCCACCACCACTCTCCGACAGATTGCAACAACAAAACAGGAGAAACCAAGACTAATAGGAGAAACCAGGAGACTAGAGGCGAGACCCTGGCGAGTGGGTGGCTGGAAACCGCAGGCCCGCCGGTGACAATTCACCCACTGCCTGCGTAACAGGGCGGTAGGAGAACGCCGCCCGCAGACGACCGATCACCCGCCAGCGGCCTGTGATACTGGGCGGCTGGAGACTGCCTGCCTGCCATGACTGGGAACTGAAACCAAACAGAGATTGTCCAGTCACACCCCCCTTTAGGACACTCCAGCAAGGAGCCTGGGGCCCGCCATAGCAGAGTAGTGTTGTCACTGGAGCTCGGACGTCAGAATTCCTTCCCAGCGGAATCCAAGTTAGCAGGCATAGTTTAACAACACAAAGGAGAGACATCAGAGTAATACAGAACCAAAACAAAGCTATAGAAGAGAGCAGAAACACGACAATCAAAAAGAGCTGGGAAGTAACGTGGACAACATGAGAAAACAAGGGAAAAAAGGAGTACAAACAATGCAAGACAACTTATTTCTACAGGAGGACATAGAAACATCAGAAGCAGGGATAGGGAAAGAACTCAAGGCATACCTAACTCAAATGGAAAGGAATATTAGAGAGGACGTGAGACAGCAAGTCCAAGAAATAAAAGTATATTTTGAAAATGAATTAAACAAACAAATTCAAATGGCAAAGAACGAGCTCTACCAGGAGATAGAGATCTTAAAAAAAATCAAACGATAATCCTAGAATTGCAGGAAACTATAAACCAAATTAAAAATTCAAACGAGAATATTACAAATAGACTTGATCAAGTAGAAGTCAGAACATCAGATAATGAAGACAAGGTTTATCAACTTGAAAAGAGTATAGCCAACACAGAAAAGATGCTTAAAACCCACGAGCAATCTATTCAAGAGATATGGGACGTCATAAAAAAACCAAATTTGAGAGTCATTGGGATAGAAGAAGGAACAGAGATTCAAACCAAAGGAATGGACAACATATTAAATGAAATAATTGTAGAAAACTTCCCAGAGATGAAAGATAGAATGGATTGCCAAATCCTGGAAGCCTACAGGACCCCAAACATTCAAAACCATAATAGACCAACTCCAAGACACATAATAATGAAGATAGCCAACATACAGAACAAGGAGAGAATATTAAAAGCTACGAGAGAAAAGAGGCAGATCACATTCAGGGGTAAACCAATTAGGTTAACGACTGATTTCTCATCACAGACTTTGAAAGCGAGAAGATCCTGGAACAATGTATTTCATACACTGAAAAATAATGGATTCCAACCAAGAATACTGTATCCAGCAAAACTGAGCTTCAGATTTGACAACGAAATTAAAATCTTTCATGATAAACAAAAGCTAAAAGAATTCGCAGCAAGAAAACCAGCACTGCAAAGTATCTTGAGCAAAATACTACAAGAAGAGGAATTGAAAAATAGTGCACAAAACCAATAGCAAGAAGTAGCTCAGTAAAGGAGGAGGAAAATAACCAAAAAGTAAAATTAGCCAAACTAAAATATATAAATAAAGAAGCATGACTGGAAGTACAAATCATATCTCAATTGCAACCTTAAATGTTAATGGCCTAAACTCACCAATCAAGAGACATAGGCTGGTAACCTGGATCAAAAAAATAAATCTAACAATATGCTGCCTTCAGGAGACTCATATGATAGGAAAAGACATACACAGGCTGAAGGTAAAAGGTTGGGATAAATCATACCACTCACATGGCCCTCGGAAACAAGCAGGAGTGGCCATACTCATATCGAATAAAATCAACTTCAAACCTAAGTTAATCAAGAAAGATAAAGAAGGGCACTATATACTGTTAAAAGGAACCATGCACCAACAAGACATAACAATTATCAATGGGTATGCACCAAACAATGGAGCTGCAACGTTCATAAAACAAACCCTCCTCAAGTTCAAGAGTCAAATAGACCACAACACAATAATTATGGGTGACTTCAACACACCGCTCTCGCCATTAGACAGATCCTCTAGACAAAAATTGAATAAAGAAACTATAGAACTCAATAGCACAATCAACAACCTAGACTTAACCGACATATATAGAATATATCAACCATGATCAAGTGGATACACGTTCTTCTCAGCAGCGCATGGATCCTACTCAAAGATAGACCATATATTATGCCATAAGGCAACTCTTAGTAAATATAAAGGTGTGGAGATTATACCATGCACCATATCTGACCATAATGGAATGAAATTGGAAATCAATGATAAAAGAAGGAAGGAAGAACCCTACACCACATGGAATATGAACAATATGTTATTGAATGATCAATGGGTTACAGAAGACATAAAGGAGGAGATGAAAAAATTCTTAGAGTCAAATGATAATACAGACACAACATACCGGAATCTATGGGACACAATGAAAGCAGTTTTAAGAGGGAAATTCATTTCTTGGAGTTCTTTCCTCAAAAAAAGAAAAAACCAACAAATAAATGAACTCACACTACGCCTCAAAAATCTAGAAAAGGAAGAGCAAAACAACAGCAAATGTAGTAGAAGACAAGAAATAATTAAAATTAGAGCAGAAATCAATGAAATTGAAACAAAAACAACCATTGAAAAAATAGATAAAACTAAAAGTTGGTTCTTTGAAAAAATAAATAAAATAGACAAGCCCTTAGCCATACTAACAAAAAGAAGAAGAGAGAGAACTCAAATTACTAACATACGGGATGAAAAAGGCAATATCACAACAGACACTACAGAAATACAGAAGATAATTAGAAAGTATTTTGAAACCCTGTATTCCAATGAAATAGAAGATAGTGAAGATATCGATAAATTTCTTAAGGCATATGATTTGCCCAGATTGAGACAGGAAGACACACAAAATTTAAATAGACCAATAACAAAGGAAGAAATTGAAGAAGCCATCAAAAGACTACCAACCAATAAAAGCCCTGGACCGGATGGGTATACAGGGGAGTTCTACAAAACCTTCAAAGAAGAATTAATACCAATACTTTTCAAGCTATTTCAAGAAATAGAAAAAGAAGGAGCTCTTCCAAATTCATTCTATGAGGCCAACATCACTCTGATCCCAAAACCAGACAAAGATACTTCAAGGAAAGAAAACTACAGACCAATATCTCTAATGAACTTGGATGCAAAAATTCTCAATAAAATTCTGGCGAATCGAATACAAACACATATCAGAAAACTTGTGCACCATGACCAAGTAGGATTCATCCCTGGGATGCAAGGCTGGTTCAATATACGGAAATCAATAAATGCTATTCACCACATCAATAGACTTAAAGACAAGAACCATATGATCATCTCGATAGATGCAGAAAAAGCATTTGACAAAGTACAGCATCCCTTTATGTTCAAAACACTAGAAAAACTAGGGATAACAGGAACTTACTTCAACATTGTAAAAGCTATATATGCTAAACCTCAGGCTAGCATCATCCTAAATGGAGAAAAATTGAAGGCATTCCCTCTAAAATCTGGAACAAGACAGGGATGCCCTCTATCACCACTTCTATTCAATATAGTTCTCGAAACACTGGCCAGAGCAATTAGACAGACGAAAGAAATTAAAGGCATAAAAATAGGAAAAGAAGAACTTAAATTATCACTATTTGTGGACGACATGATTCTATACCTAGAAGACCCAAAAGGGTCTACAAAGAAACTACTAGAACTAATAAATGAATTCAGCAAAGTGGCAGGTTATAAAATCAACACGCATAAATCACAGGCATTCCTGTATATCAGCAACAAAACCTCTGAAATGGAAATAAGGAAAACCACTCCATTCACAATATCCCCAAAGAAAATAAGATACTTGGGAATCAACCTAACAAAAGAGGTGAAAGATTTATACAATGAAAACTACAGAACCCTAAAGAGAGAGATAGAAGAAGATCTCAGAAGATGGAAAAATGTACCCTGTTCATGGATAGGCAGAACTAACATCATCAAAATGGCGATATTACCCAAAGTTCTCTACAGGTTTAATGCGATGCCAATCAAAATCCCAACAGCATTTCTTGAAGAAATAGATAAAGCAATCATGAAATTCATATGGAAAAACAAAAGACCCAGAATAGCAAAAGCAATTCTAAGCAGGAAGTGTGAATCTGGAGGTATAGTGATACCAGAGTTCAAACTGTACTACAAAGCAATAGTAACAAAAACAGCATGGTACTGGTACCAAAACAGGCGGGTGGACCAATGGTACAGAATAGAGGACACAGAGACTAATCCATAAAGTTACAACTATCTTATATTTGATAAAGGGGCTAAAAACATGCAATGGAGGAAGGATAGCATCTTCAACAAATGGTGCTGGGAAAATTGGAAATCCATATGCAACAAAATGAAATTGAATCCCTTTCTCTCACCAGCCACAAAAGTTAACTCAAAATGGATCAAGGAGCTAGATATCAAACCAGAGACACTGCGTCTGATAGAAGAAAAAGTTGGCTCCGATATACATATTGTGGGGTCAGGCTCCAAATTCCTTAATAGGACTCCCATAGCCCAAGAGTTAACAACAAGAATAAACAAATGGGACTTACTTAAACTAAAAAGTTTTTTCTCAGCAAAAGAAACAATAAAAGAGGTAAATAGAGAGCCTACATCCTGGGAACAAATTTTTACCCCCCACACATCAGATAGAGCCCTAATATCCAGAATGTACAAAGAACTCAAAAAATTAAATAATAAGATAACAAATAATCCAATCAACAAATGGGCCAAGGACCTGAACAGACATTTCTCAGAGGAGGACATACAATCAATCAACAAGTACATGAAAAAATGCTCACCATCATTAGCAATCAGAGAAATGCAAATCAAAACCACCCTAAGATACCATTTCACTCCAGTAAGAATGGCAGCCATTATGAAGTCAAACAACAATAAGTGTTGGCGAGGATGTGGGGAAAAGGGTACACTTGTACACTGCTGGTGGGACTGCAAAATGGTGAGGCCAATTTGGAAAGCAGTATGGAGATTCCTGGGAAAGCTGGGAATGGAACCACCATTTGACCCAGCTATAGCCCTTCTCGGACTACTCCCTGAGGACCTTAAAAGAGCGCACTATAGGGATACGGCCACATCAATGATTATAGCGGCACAATTCACAATAGCTAGACTGTGGAACCAACCTAGATGCCCTTCAATAGATGAATGGATAAAAAAATGTGGCATTTATACACAATGGAGTATTACTCTGCACTAAAAAATGACAAAATCATGGAATTTGCAGGGAAATGGATGGCACTAGAGCAGATTATGCTAAGTGCAGTTAGCCAATCCCTGAAAAACAAATGCCAAATGTCTCCTTTGATATAAAGAGAGCAACTAAGAACAAAACAGGAAGGAAGAGCATGAGAAAAAGACTAACTATAAACAAAGACAAATGGGGGGAGAGAAAGGGAGAGAGAAGGGAAAGGATATGCAAATAGTAGGAGACCTTCAATGATACACAAAAGTATAAGAGGTTATGATGGGCAAGGGGGAGGGGGAAAAAAGGGAGAGAATTGAACAACAGCAGAGGAGGCAGAGAGGGAAGGTGGGAGGGGAGGGGAGGGGGGATAGTAGTGGTTAGGAAAGGTAGCAGATCAAGACAGTCACTAATATGCCATTATGTAAAAATGTGAGTATGTAACAGATGTGATTCTGCTATCTGTATTTGGGGGTAGAAATGGAAGTTCAAAACCCAATAGAGTCAAATGTATGAAAGATGATTTATCAAGAGCTCTGTAATGTTTGGAACAATCAATAATAAAAAAATAAATAAATAAAACAAAGGTATTCTGTGCAACCACAACTAAAATAAATAAATAAATATTTTAAAAAAGAAAAAAAAAAGAAATTATCCTCCACCCTGCAGCATTTCATCGGAGAAACTTCAGATTAGCTATGGGTTAGTGACTCTGATGTACCTTCTTCAGTCACTCCTGCTTCTCAACGTGAGTTATGAATAGAGGTTGTCCCATTCTGATACTCTGGGAGTGTCAAGGACACATTCTTTTCTATAGTTCATAGGCTAAGGAAAAAGGACTATTTCATGATCTTCCAGGATCAAGAAGAGCCACATCTGAAATGGAAATAGGGATTATCACAAAACTTTGAAAAGCCTTGTCACTCACAGTGGAATGGGACCTTTAGGGGTTTTTTCTTGGGGAATAGGTAACTCTGTTTGTGAATGAATGGGTTTTTGATCCGGGGGTAGACTGTGATAGATTGTATTAGTGTTTCCAGTTATTTAATCTAGAATCAAACACATGGAACAGAACCACACATATTAGCAGCAAGCCTGTAACATGAAGAAAACATAAAATTGTGTGCAGCAGGTTTAGTGTTGTCACACAATGTAAGTAATCTAACAATATGGGATAGTACAATCTGTATTCTTTTTTCTTTCTGTTTGCATTTAATTTTTGTTATACATGACAAAAGAGTATATTTTGACATATTTAGACAAAGATGGAATGTATCTGTTCTTATCATTAATGCCGTTCCCATTAAAATAAAGAACAAGCTAGGAGGGCATCCTATCACCCTTACTAATTGGTATTGCCTAGATGTTCTAGTAAATACAATAAACACACAATACATAGCATAAATTTGAAAAGAAAGGTAAAACTTTTTGCTGGTAATATAATTTTATGTCCACATCACCAAGAAACCCTAATTTAAAAAAAAAAAAAAAAAGTAGAATAAAAGAATTTGACAATCTGGGCAGATACAAAACAAATATACAAAATAGTTAGCTTTTTCTATGTGTGCTTTGTACATCTAGAAACAGAGATGAGGAAAATATTCCATTCATAAAAGCAACAAAATTCATAAAATAGAAGTAAATTACAGGACTGAGATTGTGGCTCAGTGGTAGAGTGCTTGCCTAGCATGTGTAAGGCACTGGTTCAATCCTCATCACCACATAAAAATAAATACAAGTATTTTTTAAAAAGAAGTAAATTATACAAGAAAGGAAAAGGATCTATATAAAAAATAAAATCCTACTAGAGGGTAAAACATGATCTGTACAAACATGGATCTGTACTATGTTCATGAAAAGGAATATTCATTATAAAAAACCTTTCTGCCAGGCGCAATGCCTGTAATCCCAGTGACCTGGGAGGCTGAAAAAGGAGGATTGCAAATTTAAGGCCAACATCAGCAACTTAGCAAGGTTCTAAGCAACTGAGTTTAAAAAAAAAAAAAATCTGTTCTTCTGACGATATTAAGCAAATGTAATACAACTCCAATAGAATCTCAATGATATATGCTTTTGGTATCAGGGATTGAACCCAGGGGTGCTTAACCATTAAGCCACATCTCCAGCCCTTTTTATGTTTTGAGACAGGGTTTCACTAAATTGTTTAGGGCCTCACTAAGTTGCTGAGGCTGGCTTTGAACTTGCAATCCTCTTGCCTCAGCCTCCTGAGCTGCCGGGATCACAGGTATGTGCCACCATGCTCAGCTCAATAAATATGCAATGATATCTTTAATTGGATAAAATGCTCTTAAATTGATAGGAAAAGAGTAAGGGTATTCAAGCTACTTAAAAGCCAGAATAATAAAAGATTGTGATATTGGCACAAGACCACTATAAAATACAAAAAAATAATAAGTTTGGAATTGTATCTTAGTATATGCAGGTATATTATAACACCCAATAAAAGTGGTATGTCATTATAAAATTTAATTGTCACTTCACAATTGGATATACTCCTGGAAGAAAATAAACTTGGACCTCTACATTAATTCCAAAAATAAATTCTTGATGGATTGAGGACTTGAGAGTAAAAATAAATAGTAATCATTTTAGAATAAAATTAGGATATTGTCTCTACACCTAGAAATTGGGAAATCTTTTAAACTAAGTCCAGAATATACACATTTAATAACACACAATTTAAGGTATTCATTATAGCTGAAGGAGTGCCCAAAATAAAGTCACTAGGCAAACAAGTTGGGGAAAATATTTTAAATTCAAATAGATAAAAATTAGTATAATATAATAAAAGCTCTTCCACAATTTAATATGATAATCTACCCAATAGCAAAATGTGTTGGAGATGCAAATAGGCAATTGTTAGAAGAGCAAGTAAGATAAATGCCCAACCTTTCCCACTATGCAGAGAAATAGAAATTAAAATGATCAGGATGATACCCACAAGAGTGGGAAGACTAAAAGTATAATAGCACCTATTATTAGCAGAGATGGGAGTCAGGGCAAGGCTGTGCTCATACATCACTGGTGGAAATGTGAAAAAGAATTCATGGTCTCTATTAAATATTTACATGCACATACAATTCAACCCAGAATTGTACTCCTGGGACTTCAGAAATAAAAGTTCCAGTATATAAGTGTGTGTATATATGTATTTTTTCAAGGCTGATCATTGCAACATTATTTTTAATAATAAAAAACTGGTAGTGAATCAAAAGTCCATTAATAAAAGAATAGCTAGTGAATTATGATCATCCTTATAACCAAATATTATGCAAGAATTAAAAATTAATGACCTATACTACTTGACCTAGAGGAATTTTCATTATATATTGTTAAGATGCAGTGAATATCGGGACTGATTCCTTTAAAATGTGTCCTTAAATGTATACATACATGTATATTGTATATGCAAATACAATTATACTGATGTGTATGTAATGCATAGAAATGATGCTTAGTTATTCTCCAAGGTGAATTTCAGGTGACTTTTACTTTTTATCTTAATATACTGATTTTTTCCCTTGCAATGAACATGTTCAATCTGTATCAAAAATGTCTTAGTTCATTCAGACGGTTCTGAAAGAAAAGAAGAATTACCTACAGGAATGTTTTGGGGAGATCTATTTGGCACCCCTGTCCTTCTCCCTAGAATTTTCAGATTGTCTGGGAAATTAGCCTCATTTTAAGAGATGGAATCTGTTCCTTATCTTCATTTTCCCCATGTTGTTAAACTTGGGAAAGTTGGTGTCAACTTCTAATCATGGCTGCATGACATTAGGATTAATATTTTCCCAGATTTATTCCCACCACCCCTCCCTTCCCACCATTTTCCGAGAATGTTAATGAACTGAGGTGTTCATTCTGTAGGGACTGTAGATGAGACACACAGACTTGTCACTTCAAAGTCACAGCCTGTTTTAACCCATTTGATCTGATGAACCAGACCTGACTACAAATGACTTCTGGCCATCTCAAAAAGGACGAAGCTGGGAACCTCCAAGAAAGTTCCAGAAGATGTTCTAAAAGCCCTAAAGGAACTTTAAAGTGAGGAGTTTCAGTGACACCTTTGAGGAATGGCTGCAGAGGAACTGATCTCCTCCCAGATCAGCTTTGGGGGACAGAGTCTTAGGTTGGAACTGGCTTGCTAATATATTTATTTCTCAATTTATTCAATAGTTTTCTACAAGTACAGTGAAAATTGAGTGCTTTATAAAAATCAATTTCTCTCTCAAAAAAAATTAAAAGAGATAGGTTCCAGAGGCTTACAATTTTTATTTCAAATAGGGAGAATAAATAGTTAATAGCAAAAATAAATTAGTTAATAGAAAAAGTGATTTATGCAATAGTCCCAAAATAAGATACTGGATAATATGTCTAACTGAATGGAAAACAACATGAGTTTACAAATAGTAGCTGTGTTTTAAATCTCCTTATTGTGGACCTATTGTATGTGAAGTCTTTGCCATCCTTGATTCTACCAAAGTTTTGTATTTTCCTTAGTCTTGAGAGAATTTTAAATATCTTTCTTTAGCTGTAGATGAACATAATGACTTAATTTATTTATTTTTATGTGGAGCTGATGATCAAACCCAGTCTCACATATGCTAGGCAAGCACTCTACCACTGAGCTACAGCCCCAGCCCTTGAGAGAATTTTAGTGAATTATTGTGAATCTGCTTATGTCTACATTTCATTCACCTTTTATAAGATAAGTTGATAACCCCCACTTCTACATACCAATAAGCTTTGATTTCTTTTTCTTCTTGGGCTTTTCTGTGATATTAAATGATGATTTCCACTCACTGTTTTACCTGGAAGTTGAATAGTTTGGAAACACACATGCTCATGTGGCTTGAACAGTGCGGCCATTGGGAGGGAAGGTGGTGATGGCTGGTGCTGTGCCAGGCATCTTGCTGAAGAGTCACTTCATGCTATTTGCACTTGACCCCACTCTATATTTCCAGAGAAGGAGCCTCTTGAGATTTGGCAGTCATTGCAATCCTACATTACTCTGAAATTTGCATGGAAACATTTTTACATAATGTTAATTTGATTCAGACTTAATACTTGACACTGGTCATTTTTAAGTGTGAACAAAGCTAGATGTATTCTTTCATGTTGCTTTATGTGGAGAGAGAATTCCTGGTTTAGAATATACTCCTCCCCAACTTTTAAAATTTTATTGTTCTATATTTTTAAACAGACATATAATATTTGTGCATGTTTATGAGGAATAATGTTTGATACATGTATACAATGTGTAAGGATCAAATCAGAGTAATAAGCATTTCTACCTCCTCAATCATTTATCATTTATCTGTGTTGGGAAGCCTCAGACTCTTTTAGTTGTTTTGAAATATATCATAAATTGTCAAGGATTGCAGTTACCCTACTATGCTAGGGAATATCAGAACCAGTTCCCCCTATCTAATCTATTTTGGTCTTCTGTTGTCTAGCTATTCTCCTTCCTACTTCCCTTGTCCCCTTTCTAGTCTCTAGAGACCTCTATTCCACTTGTTTTCTATGAGATCAATTTCTGTTTCCATAAATGAACGAGAACATGTGGCATTTGTCCTCTTGGTGTTATTTAATGCGATATCCTCCAGTTCCATCCTATTGCCATAAATGACAGGATTTGGTTCTTTTTATGGCAGAATAATGTTCCATTGTCCATATTTATCACGTTTTATTTATTCATCCATCAATGGACACCTTGGAACAGTGCTGCAATAAACATGGGAATGCAAGTACCTCTTTGACATAATGACTTAATCCCCTTTAAGAGATTGCTGGATCATATGGTAGTTCTACTTTAGTTTTTTTTTTTTTTTAAATGAACTCTAGTCTATTTTCCATAGTGACTGTGCAATTTACATTCCCACCAACAGTATATAAAAAGTACCCTTTCTCTACCTCCTCTCCAAAAGCATTTATTTTTGTCTTTTTAATAATAGCCATTCTAACTGGGATGAGATGATACCTCATTGAGGTTTTGATTGAATTTCCTTGATTAGTAATATAGAACATTTTTCCATAAAGCTTATAGGCCATTTGTGTATCTCCTTTTGAGAAATGTCTAAGCTAATTGTTTGTCTATTTTTATTTTTTATTCTTTTACTGTTGAGTTGTCTGAGTTCCTATTATATTAGGAACACTGATCCCCTTTGTTGGATAGTTTGCAAGTACTTTCTTCCCTTCTGTTGGTTGCCTCTTCACTGTTTGTTTTCTTTGCTGTACAGATGGGTCCTGGTTTGATAGAGCCCTGTTTGTATACTTTTTACTTTGTTACTCATGCTTCTGGGTCTTATCTGAAAAATTCTGCCTATACCAATGTTTTATTCCAGTAGTTGCATAGTTTGGTTCTTATGTTTAGGTCTTTCATCAATTCATCATGAATTGACTTCGTAGGATGAAGAGTAAGGAATCAAGTTTCATTCTTCTACAAATGTGTATTCAATTTCCCAGTACAATTTATGGAAGAGATTGTCCTTTTTCCAGTGTATGTTTTTCCTGTGTATGCTCGTGATGTTTTTGTTGGACTGAGTTGGCTGTATGAATGTGGGTTAATTTCTGGGTTGTCTATTATGTTCTATTGTTTTACATGTCAATTTTTATTCCAGTACCAATCTGTTTAGGATACCCTAGCTTTGGTGTCTTTTGGAGTCCAGATATTGTGATTCCTCCAGTTTTGTTCATTTTGCTCAGTCTGCTATTCTGGGTCTTAGGTGGTTCCATATTTTGGTTTGTTTTTCTTTTGTGTGCTGAGGATTGAACCTAGGGCCTTGGGCATGACAGGCAAGTGCTCCACCATTGAGCTACATCACCAGACCTCCATATGAATTTTAAGATTGCCTTTTCTATGTCTGTTAAGGATGACAGTAGAGGATCCTTTGAGTAGTATTGACCTTTTAACAAAATGAATTTTCCCAATCCATAAACACGGGGGTCTTTCAAATTTTTTGTGTGTCCTCTTCATTTTCGTTCATCAATATTTTATTGTTTTCATTGTTGAGAATTTTCATTTGCTTGGTTAAATTCTTGTATCTTCATAACTATTGTGAATGAGATTGCTTTCTTGATGCCTCTTTCAGCATGTTCATTATTGTATAAAATGGTACTTTTTAAATTTTTTTAAATTCTAATTTGTTATATGTGACAGTAGAATGCATTACAATTCATATTACACATACAGAGCACAATTTTTCCTGTCTCTGGTTATATACAAAGTGTATTCACACCATTCGAGTCTTCATACATGTATTTAAGATAATTATGTCCATCTCATTCCACCATCTTTTTTACCCCCAAGCCCCCTCCCTTCCCTTCCCACCCCTTTGCCCTATCTAGAGTTCATCTAATCCTCCCATGCTCCCCCTCAACCCCACAATGAATCAGCCTCCTTATATCAGAGAAAACATTAGGCATAAAATGGTACTGCTTTTTGAATACTGATTTTGTATCTTGAAATCTTACTGAATTAGTTTATAATTTTTTGGAGAGTCTTGCAAGTGCACTAGCACTGAGCCCCATCCCCAGCCCTGATCAAGTGCTTTTGTTGTATTTATTGAGATTATAATTTTTTGTGCTCCATCATGTTAATATGATGTATTGCATTTATTGATTTACATATGTTTAATCATCCTTGCATCCCTGGGATAAGTTCCATTTGATCATGGTACAGAATCATTTTGATGGGCTGATGAATTATGTTTTCCATGTTATTTTTTAGAATTTTCTTACATCTATGTTCAACAGGGATGTTTGTCTACTAGCTCTGTTTAGTGTGTTGTTTCTTTGTCTAGTTTTGGTATGAGATTAATGCTGGCCTTGTAGAATGAGTTTGTCACAATTCCCTACTTTTAAAATTTTTTGGAATAGTTCAAAAAGAATTGGAATTATATCTATAAATGCTTTGTAGAATTCAGATGTGGCAACATCAGACCCTGAACTTTTCTTTGATGGGATACTTAATTACTGGCCCAATCTCATTACTCATTATTAGTCTGCTTAGGTTGCTTGTTTCTTCTTAACCCAATTTTGGTAGGTTGTACATGTCCAAGAACTTACACATTCATTCTAGATTTCCAATTTGTTAGCATACATTTGTTCAGAGTCATTTCTTATGGTTCTTTGTATTTATGTAGTATCAGTTGTAATATACATTTGCCACCTCTAGCTTTATTTGAGTTTTATATTGTTAGTCTAGCTAAAGGTTTTAAGAATCTTTTCAAAAATCCAATTTTTTGTTTAATTAATTTTTTGTATTTTTTTAAGTTTTGATTTATTTCTCCTTTGATCTTTATTATTTCTTTTCCTCCACTAATTCTGAATTTGGTTTGTTTTTTTTTTTTTCTAGGAACTTGAGGTACACTGATAGGTTGTTTACTTGAAATGTTTTCTTTGTTTGTGATGTATGCACTTTTTATAGTAAGTCTTTCTTCTTAGTATTATTTTCATTGTGTCCCACAGGTTTTAATGTTGTTTGTATATCCACTTATTTCAAGAAATCTTATTTTTCTCTTAATTTCAATGACTCATTGGTTCTTCCAAGAGCATGATGTTTGATTTCCATGTTGCTTTTTTTATTTTTCATTGTTCTGGTTGATTTCTAGTTTCATTCTGTTGTGATATATGACAAAATTTTTATTTTTAAAAATTTATTGAGACTTGATTTGTGACCTAACATTTGGGTGATGTTCAATGTGCTGATAAAAATGTATATTCTACAACTGTTGGGTGAAATGTTCTGTACATATCTGTTTATAGTAAAGTTCAGTTACTCTATAGTGAATTCAATTCTGATGTATCTCTTTTGATTTTTCTCTCTGGAATGCTCTATGGATGAATAAATTGTTGTATTTTACCTTTAGATCTAATAATATTTGGGTGATCTGGTGTTGGCATATATATTTACCACTGTTTTATCCTCTTGCTGAATCAATCATTTTATCTGTATATAATGACCTTTGTTTCTTTATGATCTGTTAACTGAGTGCAGACACTTCTGTTTGCTTTTCACTTTAATATCTTTTTTTCAACATCATTTTTAGGCTACGTGTATCTTTACTGGGAAAGTGAATTTCTTATAGGCAGCCTATAGGTCTTTTTATCAATTTGGCGAGTCTGAATATTTTGATTAGAAAATGAAATCCATATATACTTGAGATCATTACTGATAGATAAGAACTTACTCCTGACATTTTGTTTTCTGTTTCTTTATGTCTGTTATTATTTATCTTTGTGGGTCATTAGTTTTCTGTAATGATACATTTTAATTCTTTGGTATTCTTCCGTTTTGTGTTTGTTTTTACCAGGGAGTTTTATTCTTTCATGTGTTTTATTCTTTCATATGTTTATTATCCTTTTGTTTCCAGATGTAGAACTCCCTTAACTATTTCTTGTAAGTCTAGCCTGGTGGTGATTAATTCTCTGTTTTTGCTCATCTGGAAAAAAAGACGATTTCTTTTTCACTTCTGAAGGATAGTATTACTGGATATAGCATTCTTTGTTGACATTTTTTATTCTTTCAGGATTTTGAATATATCATCCCACTCTCTTCTGACTTATAAGAGTTCTGCTGAAAAGGAAACAATCAAGAACACGAAGAGAGAGCCTACAGAATGGGAAAAAATCTCTGCCATCTGCACCTCAGATAGTACATTAATCTCCAGGATATATAAAGAACTCAAAAAACATCACCAAATAACCAAATCAATAAGTGGGCAAAAAACTAAACAGACACTTCACAGAAGAAGAGATTCACATGGCCAACAAATATATGAAAAAAATGTTCAACTTCTAGCAATTAGAGAAATGCAAATTGAATTACACTGAAATTCCATCCCACTCCAATCAGAATGGAAATTCTCAAGAATACAAGTAACAATAAATATTGATGAGGATGTGGGAGAAAATGTACACTCATACATTGTTGGTGGGACTGCAAATTGGTGGAACTACTCTGGAAAGCAGTATGGAGGTTCCTCAGAAAACTTGGAATGGAACCACCATTTGACCCAGTTATCCAACTTCTCAGTATACACCCAAAGGACATTATAGTGATACAGCCAATCAATGTTTATAGCAGTTTAATTCACAATAGCTAAGCTTTGGTACTACCAACCTAGATGACTTGCAACAGATGAAGGAATTAAGAAAATGTGGTGTGCACACACACACACACACACACACACAAAGGGAATGTGTAGAATAAAATTAGGCATTTTCCAGTAAATGGATGAAACTGGAGTCTATCATGCTAAGTGAAATAAGCCAATCCCAAAAATCCAAAGGCTGAATATTCTCTCTGATATTTGGATGCTGACACACAATAAGGGGGCCAGGAGAGTGAAGAATAGAAGTTCAGTGGATTAGACAAAGGGGAATAAAGGGAAGGTAAAGGGGATGGGAATAGGAAAGACAATAGAATGAATAGGACATAACTTTCCTATGTTCATATGTGAATACATGACCAGTGTAATTCCACATCATGTACAACCAAAAGAATGGGAAGTTATATACATGTATGTATGTCAGAGTATACTCTACTGTCATGTATATCCAAAAAGAACAAATAAAAATTAAATTAAAAAATTAGTTCTGCTAAGAAATCTGCTTTTAATATCATATGAGAATTTCCCTGTATGTGATTTGATGCTTTTTGCATGATGTTCTTAGAACTCATTCTTTGTCTTTGACTCTTGGAAATTTGACTATAATATACCTTTGAGAAGTTCCTTTTTGGGTAAGTCTACTTCTGCTACTTTGAGCTTCCTGGATATGGCTGTCAATATTTCTTTCAAGACTTGGGACGTTTTCAGCTATTATTTTGTTCCTTAGGTTTTAAATATCTTTTTCCTTTACTTTGGAATCCTAATAATGAAAATATTTCTTTGTTAATGGTAACCCATAAAGTTTGTAGACTTTCTTCTTTCTTTTTAATCTTTCTCTGTATTTCCTTTCTGTTTTTGTCTGACTGGGTTATTTCAAAGTACCTGTCTTCAAGTTCATGAATTCTTCCTTCTATGTAGTCTATTCTGTTGTTGGAGTTCAAGTATATTTATTTCACCAATTAAATTATTCAGTTTCAAGATTATTGTTTGTTTTATGATTACTATCTCTGTTGAATTTCCCACGAATTATTTTTCTTGTTTTGATAAATTGTTCATCTGTATTCTTTTGCATTTCCTTAGGATCATTGTTTTGGATTTCTTCTCAGGCAATGTCATAGGCTTCCTGGATGTTGGGGTCTATTTCTGGAGAATGAGTATGGATCTTTAAAACTGTAATTCCCATGCCCAACTTTTTTATGCTTCTTGTGTCCCTGTGTCTGAATATCTGGTGTAACCATGTCCTCTTCCAATTTTATAAAGTGACATTTATAGGGTCATTGTTGTTTAGATGGATGTAGGATGTTGCTGGGTAGTGCTTTGGCTTTGATTCTGAGTGAGTACAGAGGTATAGCCTCCGTGTAATTTCTTTAGCTATAATCAGAATGAGTGGTGTCTGTGAGTGCCTCAGCGGTCTAGTCTGCAGGTATTTGTGAAGGTGATAGTGTGACCTCATATCGGACACAGGCTTTCAGAGAGGTATGATCACATGCCATTCAAAGGTGAGTGGTAATAGTGGCAGTTGTAGCAGTGGCTCCAATCATGAAAGAGCATGTCCTTGGGCCCCACAAAAATGAAGCATCAATGGTGGTATAGTCTCTGGCTGCAACAGCTCTGATGCTGGGGACACAAGCTGCAGAGGGGCTCACACTCAGGCTCTGTGCAGATGAGTGCTGGTGGCAGCAGTAGTAGCCCTGATTCTGAAGTACGGGTCACACACAGGCGTGGCCTCAGGTCCTATAGCAATATCTGTAAGGCTGGAGCTGTGAGCTATGGCTTGAAGACAGGCCATATGGGAAAATCTGGGGCTTCTGATTGTGGAAGTCATCATGCCAATAGTTTTGGGGAATCTGGGGGTGGCAGTTGTGTGTTTACTGGCCCCTCAGGCAGGAGGGACTCTAGCAGTGGCTCTGATCTAAGAGGGCACTATGCTGTGGTAGTTTGGGTTGGGTGTGTGTGTGCAATACGAGATCCTTCCCTGGAGAAAAGCAGGTGTGCACACGTCAGACTGAGCTAAAAGCCTGTGAGGACTGTGGGACTCCCCCGGGGTTAGGGCTGCCCGTCCACAGTGATGACGAGGGTGCTGACACTCTCCTATCTACCTTTTCCAGGAAGTAGAGTCCCTTCCTGCCCCAGGGAGCACCCACACCACAGTTCTCCTCGCTCCTCTCTAAGCTGCCATTCTTGTCATTGAGAGTTCCTATCACTGCCCTGCTGAGTTCCAGCGTCCTTCCCCAGTGACTCTCCTCAAAATCCAGTCATCCCTTCCTTGCCTTGGCTCTCCTTTGTGGCAGAATCAAGTGTAGGGATCCTCGGTTCAGCTATTTTAGATCCTCTTCCTTACCCAACTCTTTTGTTGTTTTGTTTTGGTACCAAGGATTGAACCCAGGGGGCACTTAACCACTGAACCACATCCCCAGCCCTTTTTATGTTTTACTTTGTAACAGGGTCTCACTAAGTTGCTAGGACCTCACAAAGTTGCTGGTTTTGAACTCATGATCCTCCGGCCTCATCCTCCTGAGTCACTGGGAGCACAGGTGTGTGCCACCCCCACACTGGGCTTCCCCCACAGAATTCTTGATTGAAATGAAATCTGCTTAGTCAGGACCCAAATAGGATTGAGGTGATATTACCTCCAAGGAGTGTGAATACTCCATTTCTTTGCCATTCTTTGTCATTTATATTTAAATAACACTTAGAAAAACACAAGAGTGTCCTCAGCTTCCTGAAATGGTCAGGCGTTTTCTATGCAGGTATCAGGCTCTGGTGGTTAAAAAGTGCTGGCCCTTATCTTGGGAAGTTTGGGTTTAGGGTATGGCCACTGGAAGGGAGAGACAGGAATTGGGTCTAAGGCAAAGTGACTGTGCCAAGGAGAGGCAAAGTCAGCCCCAGGATGGGGGAGGGCTGAGGGGGTGTGTGTATGTGTGTTTGTGAGCATAGAGGGAATGGTTTCCCCAAGGCAAAAACACACAGAAAAAGGGAGAATTTAACAGGAGCCTTAAGGTCTGTCAGAACCCCCGAGTGCTTCAGAAAGCTACACTTGTGTGGAAGCAGGGGTCTTTGGTTGCTAATATAAAATACATTATGTTAACCTCATATCATGTGTTTAGATTTTAGCCAATGCCTACTCTATTTACTTTAGTCCAGCAGCTTTCAAACTTTTGTACTGAGGTCCACAGAAATACATTTTATGTCATAACCATGACACCCATCTCTATGCTCCCAACTGAAAGCCAAGTTCCACAAAACAAAGTTCATTGTTATTACCTAAGATGCCCTTGGGTCCTTCCTTGCCTTGGCTTCATTTCTTTTGCATTTCTTTAGATACTGATAATTCACCCCAGAGCTTGCTAAGGAATTGCAACCCACAGAGAGAAAACCTTGCTATAGTTCCAATCAGGCGTTCAGTCACTGGTGAAGCCCAACTCCTTCAACCTGCTGTGGCCCCCAGCTGCTGTGGTCACCCCTAGCACAGGCCTGAGATTCACTGCCACCTTCCCTACCTCTTCTTCCTTCTCCTTCCTCTAACTGCCACTACTTCCCAGCTCCTCCTCCCATTTCATTTGACTTATCTCTTAGTTTTGGGGAGATACAACAACAACAACGACAACCAGTGCCCCAAGTATTGGAACATATCTATCCTGGATCCAAAATTGTTTTAGGGACATACAGATGAACATATTCTTCTTTTGCTAATGATATTTTTATTCTTTTTTCTATTTTTTCCTCTTTATAGCAAGTGATGCTGTTTTTCTCTTTGTAATAGTTAATCAGAGCTAAACTTTAATGAACACTTATCATATGTCAGAAACTATTTTAAGAACTTTACACGTATAAACTTGTTTCATCCCTATTTTAAACCTATGAAGTAGTTACTATTATCACCATTTTACAGATGAGAAAGCTGAGGCACAGGGAGATTACAAACTTGCTCAAGTTCACACAGGTAGTAAATGGAGGAACCAGGATGAAACCCAGGAAGTCTCACATCTTACAAGAAAATCAACTCTAGAAACAGCTTGAATTCAAAACCTAGTTTAAGTTGGGTGTGGTGATGCATGCCTGTAATCCCAGCAGCTTGGAAGGCTGAGGACAGGAGGATCATGAGTTCAAAGCCAGCCTCAGTAATGGAAAGAGGCTAAGCAACTCAGTGAGACTCTGTCTCTAAATACAATATAAAATAGGGCTGGGGATGTGGCTCAGTGGTTGAGTGCCCTGGAGTTCAATCCCAGGTATTCTCCGCCCCCCAAAAAAGTCAAAACCTATCTTAACTGTTTTTTTTTTTTGTGTGTGTGTGTGTGTGTGTGTGTATGTGTGTGATGTGTGTGTGTGTGTGTGTGTGTGTGTGTGTGTGTGTGTGTGTGTGTGAGAGAGAGAGAGAGAGAGAGAGATATGTTGGGGACTGAACTCAGGGCATAACATATGCTAGGCAATTGCTTTACCACTTAACTACATCCCCAGCCCTATTGAATTGATTGGCACCCACGATTGAACTCAGGGCACTTGACCACTGAGCCATATCCTCGCCCTTTTTATATTTTATTTAGAGACAGAGTCTTGCTGAGCTGCTTATGGCCTTGCTAAGTTGCTGAAGCTGGCTTTGAACTGGTAATCCTCCTGCCTCAGCCTCCCAAGCAACTGGGATTATAGGCATGCATCACCTCACCTGGCACCAGCCCTTTTTATTTTGAGTCAGGGTCTCATTAGGTTGCTAAGACTGACCTCAAACTTGTGATTATCCTGCCTCAGCCTTCCATATGGCTGGGATTGGGGGCATGTGCCACCCACCATGCCTGGCTGGTTCAACCACTTCCTAGGTGGGTGATCTAAGTAAAGTTAATTAATCTACCTGGGGCTCAGTTCCCATCTTTCCCCCTCACTTTCCTCATTGAATCCAACACACCTTCAATTTATATGCCACTAAGAGCTAAACTTTAATGAACACTTATCATATGTCAGGAACATTTTGAAGTATTCAGCCATGATTTATATTCCTGATCAATTACAAGATCATCCTGATAACAGAGAATGTTAAAATAAGAATAAGAAAATAAACATCTTAGAATCAACAAAATATACAACCAACCGCTACTTCATAAGGTTGTCAAAATATGCAAATGAATCAAGTGTTCATTATAGGGCTGGGCACCTGGAGTCCTTAATAAATCTTGGTTATTCTGGTTGTTAAAATGGCTATACCTGTTTCACAGGTGAAGAAATTGAGGTGCACAGATTTAATTCTCAGGTTGCTGTGGTACCAAATAGGTGGTGTTCAGATGTAGTTGAGGTCTTTGGCTCTCCCACTGGCCCAGGTGGGCTGAGGCCTGGCACGTGTGGGAACCCAGATCAGTGTGCCTTTGCTTTTGTAGTGATGCATGCCTGTCATCCTAGCAGCTCGGGAGGTTGAGGCAGGAGGATTGCAAATTCAAATCAGCCTCAGAAATTTAGCAAGGTCCTAAGCATATTAGTGAGATCCCTAAATAAAATATTTTAAAAATATATTAAAAAGGGCTGGGGATGTGGCTCAGTGGTTAAGTACCCCTGGGTTTAATTCCCAGTACAAAAAAAAAACACAACAAAACAACCTACGAAGCCTGTTCACTCAGGATCCTGTAGATGGACACTGCCTTGAGTCCTGAAGGTCACAGAAATACACTGTGTGCCTTGCATTCCCAGGGGATTGTCTAGACTTTCTGACTCAAAGCAAATAACTAAATGCACACATGCCCATTCTACTTAATGACTTTACTTCCACTTTTCACAGACACTCAGATGTGGCCAGAAATAGCCCAAGCCCTGTAATCACTCACCGAGCTGAGATAAGTTAAGCGGGTAGTGTTTCTCCATAATTCCTTTTCCTGAGCACTTAACGTTGATGTGTCTCTCTCCCCCTTTTGCTCACAGAACAGATGTTTGAAAAATGTCATTTGACTGTGAAGAAGGAAAAACAACATCGCTAAAATGTGGATTTCCACTCCCACTCCCATAAGCTTTCAAGGCTACTGCTGATGCTGCCTTGTATGAATATTTCTCTATTAAACACACCACACACCCCTACACACATGCACACATCTGGGTGCCCCCTACCCCCACTGTTCACAGGAACTCTGTATTCACATACAGATTTTCTAACTTGTACTTTGAATATTTTTGCTCCGCAGCCACTGCTTTGCATGAATGATTTCATGTGTTCTTAATAAACACCAGAAGTAGCATTTGCATCTCAGGCTGGCACTAGCTTCTTTGGGAGGCAATCCAGCAAGACCCAATTTAGCAATTGCTAGACCACAGTGCCACAGACCCCTGCTTGATTTTTGGTGTCCTTGGCGGGCCGCTTGGAAGGAGCACTGTCCTTTGGGAAGTCAGGCACTGGATGTGGAAAGCACCAACTTCCACACAGAGGGACAAAGGCTTTGTCCCACAGTGAGCACTAGGTCTTAGGTGATGACTTAATGCCTCCCATTCTCACAGTAGAACAAAGGTTAACTCTGACACTGATAACCTCAGCCTTCCCAGATCGTGATCTTCTTTTACCTACATGGGGACTGCTTCTGTTGTCAGAGAAGGGCTCCCTGCCACGAGGTTTCCTTTTCCCTTGCTTTCCCTCCCCCTGAGGGAGGGCTGCAGAGCACCGGGTGCAGCTGGGCTCATTGGCTCTCTCCTGTCTTTCCATCATGGCCACATTTTGAGGGCACTTTGTCCACATTTGGAGCACACAGAGGAGCTGGAGGTTGAGAGCCGTCTGCCTCTCCTTTCTGAGCTTCAGTGCTTTGAAGGGGGAAACCACGACCCTTGCTGGAAACCCTCTGCTTTCCCTCTGTGGCTGAGTCTTCCCCGGTGGCTCTGTGGCAGCCAGCCATCTTTGCTGGTGACCCCACTCGTGTCCACAGGGCACTTCCAGAAGACACACTCATTCCTTGACACTTCCCTCCAAATTGCTGCACAAGCCCTCCTACTTCGGATCAAGTGCTTGTGCTTAGAGCCACAGGGCGAGGCTGGCTCCCACCTGGCCCCCTACTGACCTGAAATAAGGAGGGGGGCCCTACTCCCCAACCTCAGGAATCATTAGGCTTCTTCATTTCTTGAAGGAGAGGCCCATTGCCTTCTCTAAGCCCCAAGGGTGGAGGGGGGAGCACTTAACTGCCTTACAGATTCAGAACTAACAGGGTCCCCAAGGGGCAGCTCCACCTAAAGGCAATTTTATTCTCTCCCTACAAAGATTCCTCCCCCTGCCATTTTTTTTTAATCCTGGCAAAATACACATAAAATTAAGCATCTTAACCATTTTAAAGTATGTAATTCAGGGGTGTTACATATTGTTGCATAGCCACCTCCAGACATCTTTCCTCTAGTAAAAATGCAACTTTAGACCCATTAAACAACTCCCAATTTCCTCCTTGTCCCAGCTCCTGGAAACTACTGCTGTTTCTTTCTGGCTCCCTGGTTTTGACTACTCTAAGTAACTCATAAAAGTGAATTCTACGGTATTTATATCTTTGTGACTAGTTATTTCACACAGCATAATACTCTCAGGTATTTTAGCACATGTCAGCGTGTCCTTTTTTTTTTTTTTAAGGCTGAATAATATCCTGTCTTGTGAATATACCACATTTTGCTTGTTCATTATCTGTTAATGACCATCCACCAAAGACACATTTTTCATGGAATTTTTTCCACCTTCAAAATTCTAAAGATTCAATACAAAACCCGTTTCACATATATTTTGTCATGATTGAACAATACATTGTTGAAACTTGAATTTTTTACTGAATATATTATTGGTATGTTTCCTTTTCCTTTTTCTTTTTACTGTATGATTTTCACAGACTATTTAGCACTCTACCGAGTCGAATCAGTCAGAATAGGCTAGGTGAAACTGCAGTAACAAATATTCCCAAACTCAGGTGACATGAAACAACAATGTTTAATTTCTTGGTCACTCTATGGAAAATTGTACACTTGTCCTTCAAGTTTCTGCCTGGAAGCCACATTGCATTTCCTTTCACATTTACTTAGCCAAAGCTAGTCACAGGCTTAACTTGACATAAACTGGGAAGAACATATAATCCTACCGTGTACACAGAACAAGAATTGAAAATATTTGGTGGTAGCACTAATGATTAGCATATGATTATATAATAAGCAATACCTTATTTTTGGACACATCTATTTTTTTCCAAAGCTGGAAAAACTTCTTGAATATCTATTTCTTCAGGATGTCTAAATACCTCCAAAGAATTTCAGGCAAATGACGTTAATGATGCTAACCACTCATGTTGAGTTTGTGCCAATTGGAAATCCTACCACATGTAGAGATATGGATTAGAATCTTGTCATCTAGTGTAGCTCAAAGCATAATAGACAATAAAAGAGTTAAAATATTCAAGAATGATTCTTTGATTGTCTACTTTTTTATTATCTGCTTTCTGATTCACTGTTAACAATGAATCTTCTGTATCTTTGTGTAGGAAGATTCCCAATATTATTGAGTCCAGGTAAATTTTACCAGTTTATTAATTATTTATCAGCTGTTATCCTTACTCCTAAATCCATGCAAGACTTTAGATGCTACGTGTATGTGGCTTCAAGTACTTCTTTTTAATCTTTTACAGTATATCCCCCAAATTTGCTCATACACCCAGGTATATATTACCTCCAGCTATGAGTGAATCCAGCTACAATTATCCTACCCTTCAAAACACCCAAGACATTCTTATGCCAGAGCTAATGGGCTAACAGGCAATATTAACCCAGAGGCTGACTAATACCCAAGGCAAATCCAGAGACCAGAGAAGTAGGAACACAAAACATCTTAGCAAAGTCAAATCCAAGGAGCCTGTCCAGAGCCAACTGTTCCACTGGTCTCGTTGTGTACTTACTGACCACACAGACTTGGTTGGTGGCTATTCCACAAAAGGCATCTCATGTCACAACTACAAGACAAATGGGAAAATGGCACTACTTTGCATATTATGTGAAAAATGCAGACTATTTTCAAGCTATCACTTCCTCATTGAACACCCATCCAACTAAGCCATAACCAAGCCATGTGTGTGGTACAAGTGTACCTTCAATTAAATTTATTTTATCTTTTACTGTTTAAGGCCACTTTACCCAAATGTTATTCCATGGGTATTTCTGTGTATGAGGGGAAAAGGGGGAGATATAAAGTATCCATTTTGAAATCCAGTTGAGAAATGTTGGACAAAATGAAGAAAGATCATGTATTGTGAGACTTCTCAGAGCCTTCAATAGGCTAATGTGATTGTACATCTTCAAAAGATAACTGATATTTCTCAGCATAAGTGACCGCAGTACATCTTTTTGGGGATGACAAAACAAAATATCATTAATATGTTAATGAACATTTCGCCTCTTTCCTGACCTGTACCCTCTATGAAAGCATATTTAGCATCTCTCCCTCAACTTGATATTCACCTCATGGGGTCTTTATTTATAAATACCCAATAAGTCAGAGGTATTTATAAGACCCCAGGTATCTGGAATGAGGAACTATCACCAGTCTCTCATATTTTTTAAATTTAATTTTAAGGATTGACACAAAACGAAGAAATTCATGGGCTTTCTCAACTGAAATTTAAAGAAAAGAGGGAGAAAAAAGAAGGGAGAGGAAGATGAGAAGATCTTCCAAAGGTAAGGGGTGTCCAAGATGGTTTGGTGAGGAGTTTAGTTTAAGAATGGAGAAGAGAGATCTTAGGGAATCTGAGATGTGAGACAACATAGGAGAAGGATGAGGAAAAAGTTAAGAAATGATGCTGTGAATTATGAACTGGATCTCTCTTAAGATGGAGAAATACAAGAAGTAAAAGATAGTGATCACACTTGGTTATGGACTGTGTTTCTTTGAAAGCCCACTTTGTTGACACTGGCTGGGGGCCCTGGGATTTATTCAAGTTACAACAAAACACCACACCAGTATTCCACAAAATATCTTCAGAGAAATGTTAAATAATACTGTTTTTCAATTTACACAATAAAGATAAGGAATTGAGCAAAAATATTTATTGCTTTTGGCCCAAGGACTTTTTAATATTTATAGAACAAAGAACAGAAACAATGAATTTTTCTTTTTAATTTAAAAGACCAACACAAACCTAAGGATAAACTTCTGAGTACAAGACAAGGTTACATTTTAAATATTGATTTCATAAAATAAAACATCACAGCAATATTTGCTCATATAATTTTAATTGTTATCATGATAAAAACAAATTTGTCAGTTCAAATAAAACTTTTAATAACCTAACTTTGATTTTATATTAGGTCTAAGCCACCGATCTGATCATGGATATGACTTGTATTAATAGCACCCCACCTTGTCAGATTGTTAAGACTGAATGAACTAATACGTGGGAGACAGAACAGCACCTTACTTTAGCTAAAGCTCCATAGATTCAGTTGTCTTTTTTATTACCAAGTTTCACGTACTTTTTTGTAATATCTCTGAAGTTGGGATGGTATCTTGGTTCATCTGGGCTACTATAACAAAATACCACGGACTAGGTGCCAAAACACAACCAAAATGTATGTCCTACATTTCTGGAGACTGGAAAATCTGAGATAAAGTCACCAGCAGATTTGGTGTTAGGACCTGCCCCTTTTTATACAGTCACCATCACATTGTTACCCCACATGGCAGAAAGGACATATGTGGTCTCTTTGGTAAAGGACCAATCTCATGAAGTCTGCCTTGGTGACCTGATCGCCTTTTAATTAATTTTGTATATTTTACTATATATATATATATATATATATATATATTTTTTTTTTTTTTTTTTTTTAAGAGAGAGTGAGAGGGACAGAGAGAGAGAGAATTTTAACATTTATTCATTTTTTCTTAGTTCTCGGCGGACACAACATCTTTGTTGGTATGTGGTGCTGCTGAGGATCGAACCCGGGCCGCACGCATGCTAGGTGAGCGCGCTACCGCTTGAGCCACATCCACAGCCCCTTTACTATATATTTTATATTTCACAAATGATTTTATTTCTTTTTCCGTATAGATAGTCAAACACATGAACCTTGTATATCATTTTTTCAAGTACCACCCCTTTTATGCACTATGAGACCTATCAGGGTGATAGATACTTGCAAATAACCAAGATTTGTGGTAATATAACACCCATTGATTACTGATTCTACCTTGGGAATGTTTGAAAAAGGAGTAAAAATTTTTAAAAAATTAAAAGAGAGCTTCAAGGCAGGGGAAGATCAAGAAGACATAGTGTTTAGTAATAAGCCTTATAACATGCAGTTTTCTTAACCAACATTCATGTAATAAACTTAAAGTGTTTACTAATAACTTTCATTATTCTGAAAATCTGTAGTAGAATCTTTTTTAAAACAGTTTTTATAGTAGATAAACATAATATTTTTGTTTTATTTTATTTTTTAATGTGGTGGTAAGGATGGAAACCAGTGCCTCACATATGCTAGGCAAGTGCTCTACCAACTGAGCTAGAACCCCATCCCCTGTAGTAGAATCTTTAGATATCCCAATCTGTATCAAATAAAGTTCTAGCAGAAACCAGCTCTTGATAATGTATGCAAAAGGAGAGAATTCTGGAAGGTCAAAAACAGACTAATTAACAGACTTAGAGATCAAGCTCAGAGATGACTAGAGAACCCAGCGTAGGAACCAGGACAACATTAAGGATCTTTATGACATCGGGATCACCCAGTTTTCTTTTCTGGGAGCTACTGTTGGACACATATGATTATTATTTTTTTTTTTTTGAATCGGATAGTTTTTCTGGTCAAGACTGAAAGGGCAGGGAAAGAGCCCATGAATGGTATAGGTCATGTGCCTCCTTCCTGCTGGAATGAGTGTAAGATATCTTGATTAAAGTTTTATCAGACTCTCTCCAAAGGGAGAGGTGCATTCTCCAAGAGGAACCAGGCACTATTAGCAAGGGAATATTGATTAGATGCCAGCCTGCCAAAACCCAAGAGATGCTTACTACCAGTTTGAACAATAACAACCGGCAGTTGGCCATCCTAGCAGGCTAAATTTCACAACCAAAATAGAAGTCCATTGTGAAACACAAAAAGCCATAAGCACACTTCATAATGCTTGTGTTCCAGAAGACATCTCCCGTCACAGCCTTGCAAAGACAGGAGGACTTGAGGGCAGCATGGATGGAGCAGGGACCCTCCAGCCCAGTCTACAATACTCACACTCCACATAGAACACCACCTGGAGAAACTACAGACTGCAAAGGGAAGCACTTTCCAAGGGCTCCACCAGATTTCCCTTTATCTTCAATCACTTACCCAGCCGTTAGAGCTGCATGACCATGCAGGTCAATTCCTTAGGTCCTTTTCAAAATACTCCAATTTGTTTGAATGCACAAGATTAATTACAGCTGGGGACTTGCCTTGCACATTAGATCATTTGCTGTGTGCATGCAAACGATCTTAACTGTTTCCAGGGTTGCGTGAGTCAACTTGCTTCCATGAACTTGGGCGAATGCTGGCTGGCCTGTTTCCATCACCTGGTCTCTTGGTGTTTTGTTCTGCTCCCAGGTGCTGTTTTCTTTTTCCTGACTCACCACCTTCGCTTCCTTTGCTTTTACAGTCCTACTGATTCCACAAACAATTTGCTAGTCAGAAGGTACATGTTCCTGCCATGTAAAAAAACAAACCAAAGGAGAGCTGCTGAGCTTGTCACCTGCTTTCTTGACAGGAGCAAGATGTTGTTTTTGCAGCTGTGGTAAGAGGCCTGTCCTTCAGACTTGGCAGGAGCAGAGCGGGAACCAAGGTTTCATGTGGATCTAATCGGTCCCCAGGTGGTATTTTTCTTGTTTCCATCTGCCACTTTTTAAAGGGGTGCTTTATTATTAGTGCATATATTATGAGCTATCTTTTCCACTTTAGCTTAAATCCAATATTAAAGATGCCTATAGAGATCCCAGCAATTTAAAGGAAAGCTGGCAAGCCAATATTTTTGTATGAAACTGGGTATAGGCTGGGTGCCGTGGCACACGCCTGGAATCCCAGCAGCTTGGGAGGCTGAGACAGGAGGATCATAGGCTCAAAGCCAGCCTCAGCAAAAGCGAGGCTCTAAGCAACTCAGTGAGACCCTGTCTCTAAATAAAATACAAAATAAGGCTGGGGATGTGGCTCAGTGGTCGAGTGCCCTTGAGTTCAATCCCCAGTACTAAAAACAAAAACAAAAACACCTGGGTATAAGACATTGAGGAAACAGAAATTTTTTGTTGGTGTGGGATTTCAACATAGGATTAGGCTGTATTGGTTTAATTTTTGCTTATTTATGCATTAATGTACATTATATGTGTTGTTCCATTTTAATGGTTGATCCAGTGGCCAGTGGGAAGTCTGACCGCTCTAAGAAGCATTTCCACCACTTATCCCTATCTGTACTCTGCAACTCAACTTGCTTCCTATCCTTTTGGATCCCGAGTTCCGATTTTTCCACTTGTGACCTTGCCTTCCTTCTTGGACCTCCCACCAGGCACCATATTGTTCTGAGCCTTTGCTGCCTTCCTTGAAAGAGTTCTGATTTTCCTGCAGGACTTGCTTCCTCTATCATCAGCACCTTCCACACCCACCCTTTGACCTGAGGATGCCAACAGTGTCTGCCTGGACTCTGAGCAGAACACAGGCATTTATGGAGAAAACAAAAACAGAATGAGGAAAACATGGTCTGTATGAGGAGTTAGGGTCTGCATATATTGGCCAGCAATATTTGTATCCCAAAATGTTCAGAGAACGACAAAGCCCAATTTTTGGCAATAATTTTATAGACCTGGGGTTACATACAAGATTTAACTGCCCGGCCAATTCCAACCAGTTGGTAGTGGGAAGGATTCTAAAACCTCATCTGGGTTGAAGAGAAAAGAGTATCTGAGCCTTGAACAAGGCAGCCCACCTTTACCATCCCTGCTGTAACAAATGGCCCCCCATTAAGAAATATTTAAGTCGAAGAGTTTTAAAAAACGAAGTCATTATTTTAAGGAGGTTAATTTGGCTCTTCATGGAAGGGATTAGAGGAGGACAGGATGCTTTCAGACAAACAAGTCAAAAGGCTGTTATAGGCTTGTTAAATGACCAAATGGCAAAACACAGCTCCTGAGGTTGGAGGAGCAGTGAGAGGGAATGGGCTGAGCCAAGGTCAATGGGAGCCAGCTGGACTCAGCAGGTCACAGTGGCAGAGGCAGAGAGTCCTTTTCCCTCCTGAGGAGGGATGGACAAGTCGGAACACTGGTCCCTCATCCCCAGGCCAATTCAGGGTTAAGGGAAACAGAAAACTATGCCCAGTGCCACTTGGCAATGGAATCTCCTTTATCCTTTCCTTCAAAGCCACCAGCAGACTGAAGATGGTCAGTTTGGACCCCAGAAGAGGCTGATAAACCAAGGACTGGTGAGAGTCTATATTTCATGAGTATTTCATACTCATGAAAACAGAAAGGGATAGAAAAAAGAAATTATGACATTAAACAGATTTATTAGAAGAATGGAGTAGGATTTTGTGAATAACTATAAAAGACATAGGAAAAGTAGAAGAGGCTTCATAGTTTCGGATCTGGGAAGAGTCCTCAAGAGGGTTAGAGATGCAGCAGGGGTTGGAATATGGCTGTTTTAGTGAGTTTTTATTTTATTTTTATTTATTTATTTTGTGTGTGTGTGTGTGTGTGTGTGTTAATGACCAAAAGTCCTGACAAAAACAATTAGAGGAGGAAAAGTTTATTCTGGCTCATGGTTTCAGAGGTCTCAGTCCCAAGATGGCCAATGCCATAGCTCTGGGCCTGAAGGGGGGTAGGATATCTGACAGAAGGGTGTGTGGAGGAAAGCAGCTCAGGACATGACCACCAGGAAGCAGAGAATGCACTCCACTAGCCATGGAAAAATATAACCCCCAAAGACACACTGCCAGTGATCTTCCTCCTCTACCACATCCTACCTGCCTTATTCCCACCCAGCTAATCCATCAGTGGATCAATCCTCTGATTAGGTTATAACTCTGATAATCAAATAATTTCACCTCTGAACATTCTTGCATTGTTGCACACATGAGCTTTTGGGGGACACATTATCTAAACTATAACCAAGGCAGAGACCACTAAGTTTCCCTCAATATCTGTCTTCCCTTTTCCGCAGAATTAGAATTGCAGATATTTAGCGAAATATATTCCAGACCAGCATAAAGATTATATTTCCAAGCTTCTTTTTGTTGTTGTTTGGTGCTGGGGATTGAACCCCAGGTGTTTAACCACTGAGCCACATTCCCCAGCCCTTTTTTAATTTATTTTTTCTATTTTGAGACAGGGCCTCAATAGGTTGCTAGGGCCTCACTAAATTGCTGGGGCTGGCTTTGAACTTGTGATACTCCGTCTCAGCCTCCTGTGTGGCTGGAATTATAGGAATGTGCCACCAGGCCTGGCCCAAGCCTCCCTTTTAACTCAGTGCCTATTTGTATGTCCTTGCTTGAAAGATAAGATGAAGGTGACAAATAGGCCCAGTTCTCACACCTCATTAACAAAAATCTCAATGGCATGACAAGGAGAGAATCATACTGATCGATCTGCACAACTGGACTCTTATATTCCATTCATGGTGGTTTGAAAGAGGCATTGACAGTTGTCATTCATCCAGGAGGGTAACAAGGGTAAATGAAAATAAGGAACAGATAAAGAATGGAAGATGTTCACCCTAAATAACCAAAGATTTCTGGGAAGGGTCGTGTTGTCCTCAAATGTCTCAAAAATCATCCATTTAGAATGTTACAGGTGATTTTTCCCAAGGTGGTAGCAGGTTTCCTAAGTGCTGGTTCTGGCAACATAGACCCATACCCTAGTGTACTCCTAATGACGGGCCACTTTGGCATGGTGTTCTCGACTCTGGATTTGGGTCACTTACCCTTCGGTGTGAAAACATCAATTAGACTCTGTGTAGGGGCAAGAGGCTGAGGCTTAGAGACCCTTTCCCACCTCTCCGCTTCCTCTTATTCCCCTTCTCTCCCCTTCCATGTATCATTCCGGCTCACCCACACCCATAATGAAACCTCGATTCCTTCCAATTATTTCAGCAACTTATTAAGGAGAAATGAAACTGTCTAAACTAATTAAGCGGTGGTTTGGTAAAGGGTATCAAAGCTCTAGGGTCTATACTTAGGATCAGGGAATCTGGATGTGTAGTTGCTCTTGCCAACTAACTGGGTGATTTTGGTCAAAATATTTAGTTTTTCTGAGCTCCACTTACTTTAAATAAGGGTATTTAAAATTCCTTTCTGGTTTTAAAGTTCTATGATAAAATATCAGTTCAAGGGAATTCACATTTTTCAAGGGGGAAAAAAACCTCAAGATTATCCTATAAGACCCTCCAGCCACCCAAAGGTTGACACATGCTCCTCAGCCATGGCTGAGCTCTCCTGCTTCACTCTTTTCTCCCCATTATATGGGTTGTCATCTTCTTCCTTCCTGGAAGAAGAATGGCCACCCTCCAAGTTCAATGTAGAGTTCTTCTCCTTTGAAGTCCAATAGCACTTGCTGTCTATACCTTTGCTTATTGGACAAGGCCTTGTCTTTTGGAGCAGGAAGTGATTTTTTTCTACTAAGTATTGGTTGATGAGTAACATGAAAGACTTAATCTGTCGTGGCAGGATTTGAGCAACATTCCAGGCTAGTAGAGGAGTTATTTGAGAGACCAACATACTCCTACATCTTCTTCAATCATGTATAAGATTTTCCGTGGCAATCTGGGCATGGATATGGTAGTGATTTATGGCACTTCCAGAACGGTGTGAGAGCAACTAGACTCTGTGTATCACAACAGCATTCATTCCACAAATAGTCACTGAGCATCAACTCAGTGTCAGTCACCATGCCACTAAGTTCTTAATGTGAGTCACCTAATTTGATCTGTACAATAAACCTCTGATCTAGTTACCATTATTATTCTGCTTAAAGGTGGGAAAACAGGAGCTCGGAAGGGTTAAATAACTAGCTCAAGGTCATCAACTTGATGAGTGGTGAAGCTAAGAGCCAAATCCAGGCTCTTCTGAGGCTAGAAATCAAATTCTTACACAGGACCCCAAAACAAATCCTCCTAGTGGTCACAGGCTTCCCCCTCTTGGAGCCTAGAAACCAGGAGGAGAGGCAGGCCAGCAAACAGGTCCCCTGACAACAGGCAGATACTGTGAAGGAAGCATTAGGTGTCATAGAGCACAGAGCAGGACCAAGGGAAGGTTCCTGAGAAGTGCTATCTATGTGGCATTTCCCAGGATGAGCTGAGTAAGCCTGAAGAGGCAGGGTATTCTCCAGACAAAAGGCCCAGCAGAAACCAAGAAGCAGTGATAGAGGGGAGGTTGGCCTGTAGGTATAAATGCAAGTACTTTGGTATGCTTGCAGGACAGAGGACAGGCAGAGAAATGAGGGTGGAGATGTAGGCTGTGGTCATGGCATAAGGGGCTTTGTGTGCCAGTATGAGAGCAGTAGGTGAAATTGAAGGGTCCAGGCAGGACAATGTTATGATCAGATTTGTGCATTAGGAAGATCACTCAGTTTTCTTTTTGATCACCCGACTTTTCTATATAGAAAATGAATATAGCAGCCCCCTTTCTTCCTAATGGAACCCCTAGCTTGTTCAGGGATCCCCTTTTCTGATGGCCATGTGCATTAGGAGAATCTGCGGGTGCAGAAGTAGGAAGGATTCTAGAAAGGTCTCCTGACAACTAAGTGAAACAAGGAGAAGAGATGGCTTTTCCTACCTCTGAACACTGCGAAGACTGGATAGGACACCACAGACTGATATGGTTATTAGTCTATAGCCTGAGGATGAAGCTACCACTTGGGGGAGTTTGAAGCTAAGAGATGCAAAAGGAAGTGGAGCCAGAGCCTTGATGTTCCACCCTGGAGCAGGCCCTTACAAGGAACGCGCCGTCCCATTCAACAGTAAGCTATTTTTAGTTCTTTTCTCACTACTAATAGCATCCTAACTAATATTTGAGATACACAGAGTCAGGGCAACTGACCACATGGCCACTCTCGTAGTCTGAGCAAATATGATGGTGAATTGCCCTGCAGTGATCATGGGAATGAACAGAAGTGGGCATATACAGGAGATGGTCAGCATGGTGCTTGATGAAGACACAGGATAATGGGAGAGAGAGGGAAGGAGGGAGGGAGGGAAGGGTTGAGAAATTCACTCTGTCCTACTTTCTGTTGACTTCTATGAAGATTCAGAGATATACTCTTATAAGAGTTGGTCTCTCTCCAGTGTGAAATATCAGGTCAGACTCAAAGAACTCTTTTGCTCACTCCAAGAAGGGTCTCCAGTTCAGGCTATAACAACAGAGGAAAGAAAACACCCCGGGAAGTGGTCAAAGTAGTCAGCAGCATCCCCTCCCCTGGTTGGCACTGGATTTCTCTTCTGTGTTTGTGAGTAGTTGGGGCAGCATAATTCTGAATTTACTTTATTAGCTCATTGTGGACTGAGAAGATATCCTCCCTCCTACTGACCTTATGGGGGACTACCGCTGAATTCAGTCCTGAGGAAAACATTGTTATATACCATCATATTAAATACCAAGGGCTTCTTCCCACCAGACTTGGTTTGATTGTACCCAGAGCTGAGCTGGGTCCTGCCTTACTCCAGGCAAACCCCCAGGGCTGGACCCTGTACCCCACGCAGTCTTTGCTAGCTCTCTTCCACTCAGCACTACCTTTAGTGGAGCCTGTGTCTTTAACTTGCCAGGTTGGGACTCTCTTTTGGCACAGCAGCTATAGGCGAGCCTGGTGGGGAGGTGTGTTAATTAGGTTTTTGTCACCGTGACCAGACAACCCGACAATAACAACTAAAGAAGGCAATATTTATTTTGGCTTGCAGCTTCAGAGGTTTCAGCCCATGGCCAGCTGGCTCCCAGGCAGAAACACCAAGGCAGAAGGTCATGGTGGAGGAATGCTTAGACCAAGGCAGCCAGGAATCAGAGAGAGAGGGACGGGTGGGGGATGGGGACAAGGTAAGCCCTTCCAGGGCACACCCTCAGTCACCTACTTCCTCCAAGGAGGTCTCACTTCCTGTAGTCCATTCAAACTAAACCATCCAAGGAATTAATCCACTGATGAGGTTAGAGCCCTCACAATCCAATCATTTCCTAAAAGCCCCACCTCTAGACATTGCTGCATTGGGGACCAAGCTTCAACACAGGAGCTTTGGGGGGATATCTTGGATACAAACCTTTGGGAGCTGCCACATAGGATCTGAGCGCCCCCTAGCTTCGAGCGATGGAAATGTGGAGACTCTTTTCTCAATGGGAAGCAGGTGGATCCCTATCTCTGCTCAGCAGAGGAGCACAGCTTTGGGAGCGGGTGTTACCCAATGGGAGTGGCTGCCCCTTGTAACCTTACCCTGCTGCCTTAAATGGATGGAATGTTCTTTCGGACAGCCTCCCCCAGTAAAACTAGGGCTCTAGGCATGCTCTCCCTCTTTCCAATGGACCCCTAAGGTCGCAGAGCTGTCCCTGGATTTTGAAAAGGTACTTCTGTGTGCTTTTGTGCTTTCTCCGCCGTTTTCTTAAGTTACTGAAGTAGTCAGATTTTGTGAACCCAGCATAGGTCACCAGCTCGGTTAGATGGCGATCCCAAACCTTAATGAAGGGCTTGCTGTCACCACACCAAAGCTTGTTGTTGTCCCTTGGCTAAGGATGTCCTGCTTGCCTTCCAGACCCACCCTCTACCTTTCTTCTCCCAGGACTCCAGAGGTTGACACACAGGCAGGTTCTAGTTGGGTTGGGCCAATGCCAGAACCAGCAGGAGATCAGGAGGAAGGAAGACAGCAAAGCAAGAGTGTTGAGTCCTTAGCTTCTGCAGTTGGGTGCATCTCTTGTGCAAAGATTTCAGTATTCTTCTGTTATGTTTTGGATGTGAGGTGTCCCCCAAAAGCTCATGTGTGAGACAATGCAAGAAGGTTCAGAGGAGAGATGATTGGGTTATGAGAGCCTTAACCCAATCAGTGAATTAATCCCCTGATAGGGATTAACTGAGTGCTAGTGAAGGCGGGTAGGGCATGGCTGGAGGAGGTGGCATTGGGGAAGTGGCTTCGGGGAATATATTTGTATCTCAGAGTGGAGTCTCTCTGCTTCCTGGTCATCATGTGAGCTACTTCCCTACACCACTCTCTTCTGCCATGATGTTCAGCCTCACCTCAAGCCCCAAGGAATGGAGCCAACTTTCTATAAACTGAGACCTCTGAAACCGTGAGTCCCCAAATAAACTTTTCCTCCTCTACAATTGTTCGGGTCAGATCTTTCACTGCAGTGAAAAAGCTGACTAAAACACTTCTATGTCTCTGGATTCAAGTAACAGCTTCCTCCCCTCAATCCCTAAGGCCTAGCATGGGGGAGCAGGCCTCCATAGCACTGAGCAACTACATAATCTCCCTGTGATTTCTCTATATCTTGCTCATACTTTGGAAAGTAATTCCTTTTTAAAAACTCAGAGTCTCCCAGCCTCAGTGCACTCTCTCCTTCCTCCTGGGATCCTGATGGTGCATGTTCTACATTGTGTTCAGCTGGGGCACCCGAGAAGCAGATACCAAGACAGGACCAAGCATCAGGAACATGAGGAAAATCTAATCCAAGAAATAAGAAGAAAGGGAAGATTGGATGGAAATATTCTAGACTTTCATGTAATCTAGAAGAATTTTGGTAAGACTGGTAGGGGATTTTCAGGACAGAGTCAGCCATCAGGGGAGTCCCATGTCTCCCAGATGGGCTGCCTTAGACATTCTTGCTGGGCTCAGTCACTGTCTGGAGCAGCTTTTCATTCCTCTGTACAAATCTGGTAATGGATTCAATAATGCACCTACCTCCCGATGGGTGGTAGCCTGTGAGGCACATTCTTATTATCACCACATTTATCCTAAGAACATTTTTGGCATCACTCCCAAACCTGTTGCCAAGATTGTTTTTTATGGGCCTGGGGTATAGTTCAATGGTAGAACCCTTGCTTAGGCCAAGGGTTTGATCCCCAGCACCCTAGCACTGCTCCTCCCCTTCCTTTACCGTAGCTATTTTCCTCTCCAACAGGGTTGCATTAAAGTTCTAAATGCATTGTGTCAATCAATGGCACTGTCACAATACTCCACCATGAAAAGTCTGGCTGACCAGAGAGGCTCATTTGTTTACCTTACAAATTAACAACCCTCAGCAATTCAGATAATTAGTCTGGTGAGGTCCAACCTGATTTTGTCAGCACACCATGCAGTTCGTCTCCCAGGTAGGCTCCTGTTAATCACGTTCAAGAAGCTAAGGCCAGGTGTGGTGGTGCACGCCTGTAATCCCAGCAGCTCAGGAGGCGAAGGCAAGAGGATTTCAAGTCCAAAGCCAGCCTCAGCAATTTAGCGAGGTGCTAAGCAAGTCAGTGAGATGAGACCCCGTCCCTAATAAAAAATACGAAACAGGGCTAGGGATGAGACTTAGTGGTCAAGTACCCCTGAGTTCAATCCCTGGCACCCCAAAACAAAATAAAATTAAAAAGCCGATGTAAAAAAAAAAAAAAAAAAAAAAAAAAAAGGTTTTCATGAGAAAGCAGCTTTAGAAGGTCAAGAGTATTTGAAGTCTCTAGGATCGATAAATTATATCCCTGTGATGGCTAGTTGGATGTGATTTCAAATCAGGGAAAATTAGATAAACAAAAAATTGACTGGCATCAAAGTATGTTATATGGTATATCATTAATTTTTCCAGATTTGTCACTAGAAGTGGTCTTACAGACAGGACATTGAATACTCAGACATAAGAGCTATGACCCTCTAGATACATCTAGTATCAATTTGACATCTGCATCTGTGTCTTTTTTCTCTGTGTCCATGGTTGGCCATCATAACTCGTTACCTTTGCACTATAACTACCCAGTCTCAACCAGTCTAAAGAGATCATCCTGTCTTTTTTCTATTGACCTTTCATATCTAAATCCATCTTATTCTTATTAGTTTAGCTTGCAAAACAGAACTATTTTTTTCCTTTTCCAGGTCTGAAGGTCTTTAGATATTTGAACAGTAGTCAATACTGTCAGCAAAGCTTCTTATCTTTTCAGGACCTTGAACAGGAAAGAGGAGCCTCAGGGTATCCTCCTAGATCGGCTTGGTTTTCATCCCCCAGTAGGCACCCTTCAAATGTATTTCCTTTCCCCACTAATGGGGTCTCTGTGGTTCCTCTTCCAGATTTGTGACTGAGAAGAACAGAACAAGTGCTGTAAGAGGGGTCCGGCGGAGCGTCGGAGGGAGAGACCACACAAGAGACTTACTCCATGCAATTGGCAAAAGGGGATTTATTGGGGATCCATTCCAGCGCGCTGGGACTCTGTGCCCACTCAAGAAGGGAGCGCAGCTCAGAGCCCCGAGCAGAGGTTCAAACAGAGCTTAAGTACACTTTTTGGGGAGGGCGGGAGGCTTTGCATACATCAGAACAAATCATCATGAGGCGCGGGGAAATTGAACAACTCTGAGATGTGATTGGCACAATCATTGGCGGGCGAGGGTGATTGGTCATTCGTAAGCGGGTTACACATTCAAACTGATTGGTTCGGGCCCTGTGACGAACTGCACAGGGCCCTAGGCTAAATGGCCAGTAGGGCGTTGTTTTAACTATCTCAGGAATCTGGGTGTAACAGAGGAACTTAATAATACCTAATCTTTTACATTCAAGCTTTCCAGCTTAGAAACTTTACCCTTTCAGTGCCAGTGAACTGTGTCCGATTCCTCATCTGTTTGGAGGGGGAAAGGTAGGTGACCATATTCAGCTACCCAGTTAAGTAAATCTGCAAGCAAACTTCAGCCTCCAAGGAGCTCACCCAGCCCTCCTGAGAAGGAAAAAATCCTTTCTCCTGATTGGGAAAAGGGTCCTGGCCATGATACCAGCCTCTCCCAAGGCACATGCAGATGTAGCAACACACATGTTGGTGGTTTGGCCTTAGCCCACATTTCTCTTCTAATGTCCTTAATGCACTTCGCCAGTGTTAGTAATGTGCAACTAATTCTCTCATTCTGTTTTGTAAAAAAAAAGGAGAAAATGAGCCTTACCACCAAGTCCCACCATGACTTAGCCAGAGGGGCATTTCTTAGCTCCTGGTCTCTGCTTCCTCAGACTAAAAACCAGAAGAGCCATAAAACTCATTTGTTTTTGGTCAAATGTGGGTAGAACAGGAATAAAAGTCCCGAAAGTTAGGAAAAAACAATTTTCAGGCTATTTTTTTGTCCTGGACTAACTCAGTCATCTTTAACACAATGCTTGATCCTTCTGGGATGTCCTTGCCTCCTCCTTTTAAAATGTTCATGTAATGACATCTGGCCCCCACTCACCTCTGAGCACCCTCAAGAGGCATAATGTGACAGTTGAGAAAGTGCCACAGAAGATAGAGAAGATACAGAGTTCTGCCAGAGCCAGTGACTGCTTGTGATGTAGGTGTTGTTTGTTTGTTTGTTTGTTTGTTAAGACAAACATTTCAGTAACTTGAAGAAATATTTGTGTGTTTAATCCAAGAAGGAGTGCCCCGTAGATCTCAGCAAAATGATCAAATCAGAAAATTATTCTCAGGATAAATTCCCCGGGTCACCTCTGGCTTCACATAGCACAGCAGTATCTTAAGGGCTTTGTGACTTTCTTCCTTTGGGTCAACAAGCCCCTAGCATCTCCTAAGAGGCTTAGGACTTGAGTGAGAATGCTTTGAGTCACAACCAAAAAGGGTGAGGAAAGGTTTATTAGCTAAGACTCTTTTGATATTCAGAGACAGAAACCTGAAGGATGTGGAAAATGATAACCCCCAAGACAGGGTGACGGGGAGGAGGTGGGAAGGAACAAGACAAGACATTGCTCCTTCCCCTGGGAAGGAGACACACATCAATCCTAAAATGTCAGCCCCTAGGAAGGGAATAAACATTGATCCTTTCCCCATAAATTCCCTCCCAATGACAATGACAGTAAAGCTACACATTAATCATACCCCAGTGACAATACAAGACCCCTGGGGGACAAAATAAGCACAGGACACTGAGAACTGAAACCCTCATCCTTGCCCAGTAGAAATAAGTCTCAAATTTTCACAACCTCTTTCCTGAAGGCCCAAACTGGCAAGCCATCTCTCAGTGTAATGTATAAAACCCCCAACCCCCTCTATAACGGGGGGGGGGGGCATTTTCTACCCAGAAAGTGAGCCCCTCTGATGCCTGACTCCGCTGATGAATAAAAGTCAGAGCTGATCCATGAAGTCGGCTCCCATCCCTGTTATCTGTGCTTTCATTATGGTCCCGAAACTGTTGGGGTCATTTTTGCTTACAAAACCCATCTGTAAATAACCCAGTCGGGCAACAGAAATCCTCCAGATTGATTCTTATAACGGAGAAGCTATAAAGTGCAGCTCAGATGGAACAACTGACTTGGGGATATGACCTCTGCCAACAGGTTTCTCTCCGTCTCTCATCTGCCACTCCATACTTCCTTCTCTTAAAAGGATGTCCTTGAACACGTGAGCCACACAGCCACATTCAGATGTTAGGCTTCGTATCCTACATCATCACCTTCAAAATGAAATCAACTCTCGTTTCTTAGTTTCATTCTGAAAAGTGCAGGGAATGATGCTGATTGATCTGGTTTGACTCAGAGGGCCATCATTGCACTGATCAACCATGCCCAGGTTGACCAATTACCATGACTGGCCAAACTGACCTAATAGCTGGAGGTAGACTGAGAGTCAGGGTCAATTGTCCAGAGGCAGGCACAGTGGACAACTCTATCATTTAGTGTCATCCCAGAAGATGAGGCATTCTTGAAAAGTGAGCAGCCAACCTAACTGTGGAGAGTGACGGGGAGCCCTGGAAAAACCTCCATGTTTGGCCAATATGGCGTCTAGATGCTCAATCTGCCCAGCACTGCACTGGGCCATACTATGCTGGGGAAGAGGCAGGTAAAAACTCATGGGGGCTTGTCTGGTTCTTATAGATCTGTGGAGATTTGACTCTAGGATATTCATGCAAGGCAAGGAGAGGGGGAGAGAGAGGAGGGGAGGAGGGGGGAGGGGAGAGGGGGAGGGAGGGGAATAAACCCAGAAACCTGCCCAGGTATTCTCCAGTACTTCTCCAAGGATTTGGGCTTTGTGGTGATATAGATATAGCATCCCTTCTGCCTCCTGCCTCCCAAGCATCTCAAGTCATAGTTCAAACCACCAGCTTTGTATTAACTCATTTCCATGACAACAAATTGCTACTCTTTCTTTTTTGCCTGACTTTCACCACTTTCACCTGATATGAAAGGGGCTGTAAATATCAATATGTTTTCACACCAAAAGTAGGGACTTGTGCTAACAGAAAAGATGTGCCTCATTAACTTTAATCAAACACCATGGGAACAAAAACAAGTATGTACATGAATGGGTTGACTTTTTCCCCTCAGAGATCAAATTACATTTAATTCTTCCAAAAAGCAGTAAAGCAAAGGAAACTCATTTTAAAATACAATTAATCATAGGCCAGCTTCTTTGGAATTATAATGGTTTTTCTTGTCATAGAGTATCTTTCGTAATGACCTTGCATTTCAGGTTCAGACTACACCAGAGGATTTCCTAGAAAACATTAGACAACCCAGCCAATTAGGTGGAAAATTTCCATTTTTTGTCAAAGTGAAAAATCTGGCTTTTATTACATGTAGAATATCTAGAAATATCAAAATAGTGTAAAAGAACTTCAACCCCCCCCCCATAAAAACAAGGTACCTGATAGGCTATCAGTCCTGGGAGGGAATGAAAATTATATATATATATACACACACACACACACACACACACATTATATGAATACACATAGACAGATAGATACATATATATCACTAGGCAATTTCTCAGTAACACATAGGGTTTTGATGGCCATGAAATCTCTTCACTTATTTCAGAGTTTCAAGAATCAACCTCATTCTAAAATAACCGAGTCATAACTTTGAAACTGCCAGGAGTACTCGCTTGTTAACTAGTGAGTTGAATGCTGGCCCCCAAAGATATGCCTGTGTCCACATTTCCAGAACCTGTGAGCATGACCTTAATTTAACCTTAATTTGAAGAACAGTCTTTGGAAGTATCATTAAATTAAGAATCCTAGGGGCTGGGGTTGTGGCTCAGTGGTAGCATGCTCGTCTAGCATGTATGAGGCACTGGGTTCAATCCTCAGCACCACATAAAAATAAAGACAATAAATATATATTTAAAAATATGTATTTAAAAAAATTAAGAATCTTGAGATAAGATCATCCAGGTTATCTGTGTCTACCCTAAATCCAGTGAAAAATGTCCTTATAAAAAACCAGGCGCGGTGGCACACACCAGTAATCCCAGTGATTTGGGAGGCAAGGCAAGAGAATGCAATCTGAGCTCATCTTGGGCAACTTAACAAGATCCTGTTTCAAAAATAAAAGGGTTGAGGGTGTAGCTCAGTAGTAGAGTACCCCTGGGTTAAATCCCCAGGACCACACAACACATACACATACACACACACACACACACACACACACAGTAGGCGGGGGGGCAGAAAAATTTTTAAAACAAAGTTTAAAAAAAGCAATAAAAAAAATAGAAACACAGAAAAGGAATTGTTGATGTGACTACAGAGGCAGAGATTGGAGTGATGTAGCCAATAGTCAAGAAATGTTGGCAACAACGGAACTATAAGAAGCAAAGATCACATTCTCCTCCAGTGTCCCTGGAGGGAATGTGGCCCTGCCAACATCTTGATTTTAGTCTTCTGGCCTCTAGAACTAAGAGTATATAAATTTCCATTGTTTTAAGCTACAGTTTGTAGTTATTTGTTATGGTTTCCCCAGGAAACAGATAGCAACCCATCCGGATTATGAAGCCAGGAGACATAAAGAAGAATTATTCAAGAGATCCAGACCACTGAGACAGGACTATAATGTGGCTGGCATCCAAACTCCACACATCCTGCAGGAACAGGCTTCATGTAAAGATTCTGACATAGTGTAACACACTCCCTCCCTGAGAATACACTCCAAGGAGAAGACCTTTCTTCAATACCTATCACATGCCACACACTCTGCCATGTGTTCCCTCTACATTATCTGTGTGAGACTGTGTCACCTATATTCACTGTCCCACATCTACCAGCGTTTCAGATAAAAAACTGTTCCATCAAACGGAGCCCTGAAGTGAAGATAAGGAACAGGCAATGAGCATACAGCCCAAGTGAAAATGAAACCAGAGCTTTAGGGATTGTTTATTATAGCAGCTCAACCTGTCCTGTCCTGACTGACATACTCTCATATTGAGCTTCTTTCACTGACCTCATGAAGTAAATAAAAATCCTTTTATTTTTAAGAGGAAAAAAACACTGAAACTTAGAGAAATTAATTACTTTATCCAAAGACAGACAATTATTAAAAGGTGGAACTAGAACTGAACCTCTTGAACTTTTAAGTTGAGATGATATACACAATCATGTTTCAGAATATTAATCTACATAGAATGTGGAATACCTTAAAAGAGAGGAGGTGGACATGTAGGGGGTTATAAAGTAGGGAGGTTTACAAAAGAACCAGGTATACTCCCCAGGCTGTCACCCAGAAACCTAAAGAGAGGGCAAAGGATAAGCATGCACAGCATTGTGCAAGGTCAGATGGCAGAATCAAGACTATACCTGAGGTCCCAGCTGCTCTGGAGGCTGAGATGGGAAGATGCTTGACACTGAGAGTCTTGGTCTACTATGGGCAAAGTAGTGAGACCCCGTCTCAAAAACAACAGCAACAACAAAGGGTGAGGCACAGACTTGGGCCAGACTGACCTACAAAACAGGAAGAGAAGAATGAAAACTGATTCTGCCTAGGAAATTATCAGAAGGTTCTATAGGCAAACAGACCTGCTTAGAATCGTGCTTGTTAAGGGGGATAATCTCAGCACATCCCTCTTTGGAATGAAATGAAACAAGGCAGGTAAAGTGCTGACATGGGGCCCGGCCCATGGAGGAGCCCGTTAATTACTAGTTACAGCAGTTATTCTTTCTAGATTTACCTCAGCCATGAGTTCTGGATCTTCGCTTTTGAGAATGAATTCAGAATGCCAGTGGACCACTTGTCTAGAAATTGTTCACAATGTATTAGGAGACTTGAGCCCTTTCACGGAGCAATGCTTTATACAGGTGGTTTTAAAAAGTGAAAATCTTTTCAAAGATCTTTTTAAAACCATACCCATGTTTTTTGAAAGAGAGCAATTCGTTAGGGACTTCAAATCTTATCACCTTCATGGGGTGAAAGAGTGGGCGGGAAACAAAACAGAATCAAGACAGTTGCATGTTTTCCTTAGCACAGGAAGAAAGGAAGAAAAACACTTTGTGAAGCATTTTCACATATCCTCACCATCACGCATTTAATCCTTACCCCAAATCTGGAAGAGTATGATGTTTTCTTAACTCATATCTTTTTTTGTAAATTATGTAAGTGATAATGTATTTGTCAAGAGCCTGATATTATCGACAGAGCACAGCAGGGCAATAAGGCATGGTCCCTTGAAGCCTTTTGTCTGGTGGGTGGAGATACCATTGAAGAGATACCATTGAAAGTCGTAAACATCATGTCATTTCAGCTTGGGATGCATTATCTGATGGGAAATGAATGATGTCATCATTGGGAAGAAGATGGTACAGATAGGAAAGTAAGTGGGGGAAGGCCTGGAGGGTGGAGTGGACATAATGGTGCAGAGAGCAGGGTGTGGCTGCGCCAGGGTGGTGACAGGAATGAGGGAGAGACTTCCTGAGGACAGCCGACTCATTCAAAGGTCCTGAGGTGTGAAAGACTCATAAGGCTGGGGGTCTCCCACCCTGAGGCCCAGAGCTGGTATTGTTCAGACAGGGGAAAGGGCTGAGGAGGCTAAGAAGCACAGATCCCACGGGACCTTGGAATCTGTACATAAAATAAAATTCTAAGTGAATGCTGATTGAAGATGTTTGAGCAGGGAGCAATCTAGTATACTCCGGATGCTGTGGGGAGAACAGAGCCAGAAGGAAGTGGACAGGAGAGCAAGACAGGAGGCCTCTCAGATGAGAACTGTGGTCCTCCTGGGGCCCTTCATGGGAGCTTGGAAACAGAAGGTGACAGGGGAGAAGGAGAGGAGTGGGTGAACTCCAGTTGCACGTAAGAAGCTGATATGGCTAGACTGATGGAGAGGCTGAATGAAGGAGTTGAAAAATCAAGAATGGAGGGGGGGGGATCCCTCAATTAGCAAGGAATATATGTGGTATTCGCGTCTGCATCCCAAGAGGTGACTTGGTGGCCTATTAAAGGCCGTAATAAATGATGAACCTCGTTAGATTGGATGTGTTCCCATGAATCCTGGAGATGTTTCTCAATCCTCACCCAACTTCTTGTCATGACAATTTCCTTTTGTTAGATTTATCCCACAAACAAGCACCTCAGGCATCATTTCTGGGTGTATTTAATGGCCACACTGTTCTCTGAACTGGACAGACTCTGCCTGGGGCATTAAATACCACACAGTCAGAGGGACTTCAATGACACAGTGGCTGGAGAGAGGCCACTGAATGATGAATAATTTGAATATTATGTTATATGGTAACTAACCCCAAATGTTTAAAGGACTGTTGTGTAGTAGCCCTTAGGGTGAGCCTACTCCTGACCAACCCTGGGCCTTCACGTCCTGCCACTCACAGACTTAGCTCTGTGCATTCCCTACGCCAGTCAGGACCTGATCTGGCTCCTACTTCTAGTTGTAATCTAGGCCCATGAGCTCCCTGTAATTTTGAAGACAGGGTGTCTTCATATATCTCTCACTGTGAGAGCCAGACTGCTTACTTGACCTAATCCCTGAATTCCATCTGGGCGGCTGGGGTTCTAATCCCAGAGCTATTTTTTGCAAGAGTCTTGGCCAACATCTTGCCCACAGTTTATGAGACAACCTGAGACAGAACCACCTAGCAAAATTGCTCCAAAATTCCTGACTTGTGGAATCCATGAGATAATAAATGTTTGTTGTTTTAAGCCACTAAATATTAGAATTATTTGGGGTTTTTAAAGTTTTGTTTTTTTGTTTTTTTTTTTTTTGGTGGTACTGGAGGTTGAACCCAGTGGTACTCTGCCCCTGAGCTATATCCTCGGCCCTTTTTATTTTGAAACTCATGGTCTCACTGAGTTGACACATTTGGTTCTGGAACTCGGGATCCTCCTGCCTCAGCCACCCACGTAGCTTGGATTACAGGTATGCACTAGTGCCCCCAGCTAGAGTAATTTGTTACACAGCAAAAATAACTGATACAGATTTTGGTACCCAGATATGAGATGGTGTAGAACAAGTAACTAATTGTTATTAATGTCCTGAAACATGGAAGTGAGCAGCAGTTTAAGGACTTTAAAGATTTTTGAGGAAGTTTGGGGAGCCTGGAAATAATTGGAGAAGCCCTAGTATCCTTTAAAGAGGTTGTGGTAAAGGATCAAAAGAATTAAGTTTATTGGACACTGAAGGAAGGGAATCTTCAGTATGTAATGGAAGAAAGCTTAGCAACACCATCACCTGCAGTAATGTGAAAAGTAGACATTGTACCTCTTTAACTGAGTGATCTAGTTAAGGACGTTTCCAGCAGGAGTGTGGAAGATGCCACCTGGTTTCTTTTGCTATATAGTAAAATGTTACAGTAGAAGGAAAAAATATAAAGGACTATTAAACACAAAGAAGCCAGTACTTGATGGTTTTTAAAAATTCTCAGTCTCCCAAGATGGCAAGGATACTAAAAATTTCAAAATAGCTTCTAAGCAAAGATAAAATCCAGGACACTGTCAGGAAAGCTTGGTCTAAAGGTAATGCCAAAGGTATGACTCTAAAATCCTTTTCTAGGATTTCAGAAATATCAAACGTATTTCATATTCTGTTCTGTCAGGCAAAAAGTCTTTAAGGGTGGGCCTCCCAAACCCCATTAATCAAACAATAGGACTTCTAAGAAGCTAACTATTCAATCTCAACAGAAGCCCAAGATAGAGGAGAGTTTATTTCCCAGTGATTTGTGAGCATGACATTCGTCAAGTGGAGTGAACCCCAATACACTAGCAATGTTTTAAGATAACTGTGATGACAGAAATATCACTTGGACTGAAAGGAACAGAGCCAACCTAAAATGAGGTTTGGATCCCCAAACTTCTAAAAATATGAATCAGGCTGAAAAAACTGTTCAGCTACAAAAAAAAGGGGCTCTTTTATGGATAAGCAGGGATGCCTATAAAGGTAAAATTAGGGCCTCAAAGAACAGAGCTAGAGTTATGGAGAATTAGTCCCACATTATGAGTCCCAGTATGCTTCTAACGTTTCCCAAGTGTAATTTACGATTGGCACAGGCCTTTTTGGACACAAGTGTCTATTTTAGTTATCGTAAGCCTATCTTACCATGTGTGTTGGGTGTGCGGAGACCTTTTACTTTAGTCCACAGATCTTTGGATCAAGAACTGTACTAAAGAAACCAACATCAAACAACCTCACAGACTCCTGATTTAAACGATGATCCTATAAATTAAGCTGCTATATAATAGGAAGTCACTTTTAGCTTCCTGGGTACTAAAGAGGTAGAACCTAATACCCTTGCCCTTGAGTGTGGGCTGCACCTAATGACTTGCTTCTAATAAACAGAACGAAGACACAATGGTATTTATTAGGAGACAGTGTGTATATGCTCATGTTTTGCATGGTCAGAACTTTCTGAGCAACAGAAATTGACATGCTATGAAGATAGAGAATCTCCTGCCCCCATGATTTGTTCTTCACATTCTAAAAGAGATTAAGCTCACTTTAATTGGTGAAACCATTTATTCCTATTCAAAGCATAATAAAAACCTTTTTTCATCTTCTCTGGAGCCAAATTATCACATTTCTAGGTAGAGTCCTTCATCTTTTTCCCCAAGAGAAGATTAGTTTATATTCCAGGTCCTCTCTCCCTTTCTCCATGTCAGATGGATTAGAATGTTCCTATAGAAGCTGTGAAGTCAGTAATTTCTGAATTCTTCTCCTCTAGAATAGACCCTCTTCTTTATATGTATGGGCTCTGCCTGGCTCTCACCATGTTATTCCAAGGGGGCAAAGGGGTATGGGGAACTGTCACTAAGATAGTCTATAACTAAATCATTCTGTAACTAAATCATTCATATAATTAAATCATCACCAAGAATCCTTGTGTTTACTGTCAAATTAAAGTGGACATAAAAAACTTATTAATAGATCTGTGGATACAGGTGAGTGGTATATTCCTGTTTACCTGCACAAGGCACTAGGTTTGATCTCAGTACCCCAGAACAAAAACAAAAGCATATATAAAACCTCCAACTTATTACCGAGTTCAGAGATTAGGTCATAAAAGGCACTGTGCCCTGTCTTCCCCCACCACTCACACCAGGTTAGCTGTCATGCTAAAGATGCACTGTGGTGGGGTCTTTAAGGTGACAAAGAACTGAATGCTCTGACCCACAGCTAGTGGGCAGTTGACATCTACTGCCATCAGTCATGTGAGGGAGCTAAGAAGTGAATCTGTACCCCAAGTCAAGCCTTCAGATGATTGTACTCCTGGTTGACATTTTGACTAAACCTTATGAGAAACCCTGACCCAGAACCACCCGTTAAATTGCTTCTGAATTTCTGATCTACAGAAACTATGAGATAATAAATGTTTGTTTTTATAAGCTACAAAGTTTTGGAGTAATTTATTAAATAGCTAAAACAATTAGCCAGAGTTGGTTTCTGTTGCTTGTAACTAAAGAATCCTGACTAACACAGTATATAAGATACTTGATACAAAACCTGGCAAGTACTCAATACATGGTAGTAATTACTTTGATCTTATTAAGAAATTAAATCTACTTTTTCTGTATCAGGGCAGGCAGACCTAGAATTAATGGGAAGAAATTTTTGAGAAGTAGAATTCAATTCAATGAAAGAAAAAAATTTTTTAAAGATTAGAACTGGAAACGAAGCAGTTTTCCTAGCCAATTAATGAGTTCTCCCTGCTTGGAAGGATTCCAGCAGAAGAGGGAATTATGGATGCTGTAGAATAAATTCTTGCATTGAAAGTGAAAACCCTCTGAGTGCACACACCCCCTCCCCAGCTTTGAGATTACATCACTCTCCAATTCAACATGGCTTCAGGCTACTTATTAAGTGCTATTGTATCCAACCTCTCCCATTTCTTGGGGCAACCAGCCCAAAGAATGACATCAGCTGAGAAGGTCATTGAGAGAAGGGAAATAAAACAGGAGGATTTGTGAGAAAGAGAGCACGGCAGCAAGCCAGAATCTAACTTCTACATTAAATGAGAGGTTCTGAGATAGAAGGCTTCCATTAAGTAGCAACATACACAACAATCTTCAGGTAAAGAGAAGCAATGAAACTGACCATATAATAAATTAAGAAGAAATTTCCAGAGAAATCAGGAAGAAAAAAAATCCTTGAAGCAGGCCAGAGTTTTGGCAAGACAATCCTTCCTGATGCACGGGAAGGGCAGCCAGGAATCTTACAATGGTACAGTCAGGCAAGGACTAAGGCATGAGCCAGAACCTTGGCGGGTGCTACAGTCAAACATATCAGAATTCTACAGAGGTTAGACAAATGCAGATGGCAAGATTTCATGAGTGCAGCAATTACAACTGGGAACAGATCAACCCATATTTGGGGAGCCCTGAGAGCAAACTGACTTCCTTTGGAAAATACAAAGGTGCTGACTGCCAGGAGGGCTCTATCAAAAATCAGAGGACTACAGCAAAGCAGAGCCAATAGCCAGACCTGGAGCATACCCGAATGCCAAGTTCAGTGTTCAGTTACCAGGAAAGGAAGGGTCTAATATGCAATCCACAAAAAGAAAGAGAAGTCATTATTATGGGGACTTGAAGGATAGAACTCCAATGGAAATGGAGTGGCTTTTTTTAAAGGGCTGAGGTGTCTGTCTAACCAACCTGGTCCGTGTTTGCCTTCCCTGAGCTCCCCCCGAGGGTGCTTTTACCATTCTTTAGGAAGCCAAATCCTCTTTCAAGGAAAAGGTTTTGAGACTCTGGTTATGATTGCAGGATGGTGACAGTCGCAGCTAGAGTGTTTAGGATTGATGTAATTTTTGGAGTGGCTTGATGTTGAAGACCTAGAAGGTTCTAAATGATGTCCTTGCAGCAAGACATCAGAAGCCTCAGGACCCATTGGTGGTTTTCCCAATGTCCTGTCCTGAGGCTGTGTGATGAAGCTGAGAAAACTGAAGGTGGCCAGTCAAGACCTGCCCAGCATGGACCCAGATCTCCAAGCTGGGGTGGAAGTCACATTTTTAGCCTTTCTCTGATCATCTCTACTGATGACAACCTCACTGCTTACTTTGGGATGTAAGTTATTCAGATGATGAGAAGGGGCCAAACTGAGGGGGAAGTTATGAAAAGATATGTAAATGTGGAGAAGAGGCTTAACTTATAAAATTGTTGTGGGTATTGACCCTTCTGAATTTGTGCCATCACATGTCTTCTCTGACAGTCTCCATAGTCTATGTCACGAATCCACCTACTGACAAATTGTATATCTTGCACCTCTGTCATTATGGAATCAATTCCATCTCCTAAGAGTTTGCTGGCCAGGATGTATCCATCTTCTGTCTCTTGCTAGGAAGACCATGAATCCCACAAGGGAAGGTCCTTAGTAGTATTCATAGAAAGATCCAGAACAAAAGAGACCAAAGACTCTCAGCACTCCCCCCCCCCCCCCCCCGGCCGCAAAAAAAAAAAAAAAGCAATTTCAAAAAGAAGAAATTGCTCTATGTTTTAAGGAAGCACTTCCTTGAGTCCTGTAGGTTATGGAATCCCACGGGTTTAGGGTGGAATCCTATTTTTACATTCTTCATTATGTGACTCAAGCAAGTGGCATAACTTTGAATTTCAGTCACTTAACCTATAAAACAAGAAAAATGTATTGCTTCTAAGGCTCCAATGAGGATTAAATGAATTAAAAGTCAAACACCTACCACAGTGCTTTGCAAACAAGAGATGCTTTTTAACCAAAAGCCATTATTATTGTGATATAAGGGCAACTCATGCAAGCTCATGAATAGGAAGGGCCAACCCCTGCCATCTATCTCCTACAGCAGGAAGACAGGCACTGACTCAGCCCTGCAGGTCCTATGGATTGCTGGGTTGAAGAGCAGATAGCAGCAATTTAAAAATGGATACTCAAAGAATATTTTCTCCCACTCTCCATTCTCTTTGCTTAAGGCTTTTTACAACGTCTGCCTTCCTAGTATCCTGATAGAAAAAAAATAAGTAAATAATATTCTGGCTTATAATTATGTGGAGAACAATAATTTGCTATTTCAAGGGCAATCCAATGATTGTGGATCTCTATATAGGAACTATTGCTAAAAGTCAGCTCTTTGCTATGGTAACCGTTTTGCAAAATAGATCAGCCAACAGTCCTGACTTTGATTTGCTGATATAAACCAAAGTTAATTTCATTCATTCAAGAAATATTGATGAGTACTTTCTTTTTTTAAAAAAGATGGACACAATATTTTTATTTACTTGTTTATTTTTTATGTGGTACTGAGGATTGAACCAGTACCTCACAAGTGAGAGGAAAGCGCTCTACCACTGAGCTATAACCCCAGCCCCTGATGAGTAGTCCTCCATTATGTGCAGGGGACACATTCCAAGCCCCCCCCCAAATTGCCTGAAACCACATAGTACTGAATCCCGTATATGCTATGCTTTTTCTTATACACACATACCTATGATTTAATTTATAAATCAGTTTAATTTACAAGTCAGAGTAACAGATGAACAGCAATAATTAGTAATAAGATAGAATCATTACAATAACATTGTCTGATCCATAGCCTGCTTGTGCCAGGACAATGGGGTAGGTTGCAGACAGGTCAAAGAAAATGCCCAGAGACAGCACGGGAGACATGGTGTATTGGGGAATGCTTACAAGAAATCATGGATTGCTCCAAGAAGGATTCAGTGGTGACAAACTGACAGCATCTCCGGCCTTCACAGTGCCTGCTCTCCCTCACAGGAGTTTTATCCAGAGGTGGCCAGCTAGGTGAGTGACATGTACACTTTCCACAGTGCCCTCAGTTCTGCACCCATCCCCACTCACAGAGGGGTTTATACGTTAGGCTGCAGAAGCAGGGATGTCATCAGCATTAGCTTGCTTGTATGAGCAGCATCCCCAGGAGCGACTGTCCTGGTGCACATACAAGACAGCAGCTTTCTACCGATAACCCAGGGCCCAGCCAAAGTCTCAAGGAGACCTCTATTCAGAATTTGCAGCCTGTCTTAGGTGCCCTACCTTGAAAATTTCAAGGCATCTCAGCATCCCGGAAATCCAGTCTTTTTTCATTTCTCTACCCAGGAAGCCACTATATTCTACAGACTCTCTTTTCCTGTGTCCTTATTTGCAATATGTCCCAGTTTGTTTGTTTTTTCCTCTTATATTGAATTTCTCTCAGGGATGACTGGGAAGATCACCTTGTCTATTTTCCTTCTTTCGAGGATTATACCCATCTATGACCTGTTGCACACCACCTACAAAACATTTCTTCCTATATTTTGTCCGTAAGTTGTAAGGAAGGCTGTCTCGAGTTGTCCCTGGGCTGTGTGTGGACTATGTTACACATCATAGCCTAGTGATGGGGATAAGTCTGGCATTGGGAACCTCCCGTGGCACCCCTACAGGGATTGACCTCCTGATAGAGGGGAACTTCCTCCTTCAAGCTCTGCCAAAGATCCCACTCAGCACCTGAGATGGGTGGGATCAACCACCTGCTGTCAATTGTCAATCAACCTGCTGACTGCAGGACATCAGGAAGCAAGACTCCGCCCTTGAAACCTTATCCCTGCCTTTGATGTGCTCCCTTAAGTAAACCACCAGAGCCATCTTTTCTTTGTCTAGTTCCAGCACCCATGTGGACTAGATCTATCAGGGGCTTCGCTTTTGTAAATATATTTCTGGCTATTTGTGTTTTGTTATTCACTAATTATTAAGTTTTAGGGTGGCTTACATTCCTCCTGGGCAAGAAGAAGGACCCCCCCAGTGAGACGCTGGCTGTCACCCCCATTAGAAGGCAAATCTGATAACCATCTTCCTACCATGGCTGTAATTGGAAGTTGTAGCTAATGTTTTTGCTTTAAGACCCTAGGAATCTTCCAAGTTCTTAAGGGAGGAGAAACCCAAATGGTTAGACTTTAACACTGGAAGGACTTTGAGAACAACAATCAGCATACAAAGAAGATGCCTCAACCACTTTTGCATAAAAAGTCAAGAAAATAGCTGAATCTGTTTGAAAGAGTGGGAGAATGGTTGTTGATAGAAAATCCAGAGGAGGCAAAGCCTTTTTAAGCCCCTTCAGCCTACAGTGAGGCATGACTACCGAACATTGAGGGCTGGAGTTTGAAGTGAAATTTCAATGAATTAAAGAAACTACAGCAGTGCAATCTTTCTTATACACAGAGTTCGGCAAGTACATTTAAAATCCTCTCTAGAGGATCTCTTAAAGGCAATTAGTCAGGTGAGGCAGGTCCCCCCAACACTTTGATATGGCCATTTACCCTCAGGAGATGCTTAGCTATAATCTTCATTAGAAAATTAAGGGAATTATCAAAACTATAGAAACCTAACCAAAGTGTTCCTGCAAACTCTTGAAAATCACACTAGCAGTGATTAAGAAAGAAGAGGGAACCTTGCTGGGTGTGGTGGCACACGCCTGTAATCCCAGAAACCTGGGAGGTTGAGGCAGGAGGATCATGAGTTCAGGGCCAGTCTCAGCAATTTAGTGAGACTCTGTCCCTAAATAAAATATAAAAATGGCTGGGGATGTGGCTCAGTATTAAAGCACCCCTGAGTTCAATACCTGGTACCAAAAAGAGAGAGAGAGAGAAACTCCTCCCAATGACAAGGTATGAAACAAAAACCCTGAAGGAGTCACTCCTTCCCTAGTGCACCAGAGCAACGGAGAAGGTGAACTTGAGAATAACCTCCCTTCATAACATATGTTTATCCCTCTGCAACAATTATCCTGCTGGTAACTGCAATAAACTGCATTCTGGAAATGATTAGCTATGTATCCTTTTTATCATCTGTAAAAGGGAAATAATTTTCCTCATCTTTGAAGGAGGGAAAATGGTCTATTTGAAGGCATTCAGTCCTGATCACAAGTTATTGAGTTCCTGGAAGACAAAGAAATCCATGCTGGCTCAAGTCAGCAGGAAAAGGGTTGTATTTTTAAAAGAATTAAGCAGCTGAAGGGCTCTAAAGGCAGCCCAGAGATGAAGGATTGGAGGCTGGCAGCCAGGAACCAAGCCCCCACCTGTGCTGCAGAGCTGCTTTGTGGAGTCATTGCAGCTGGGGACAGTCGCCACAGCTGGGCACCGGCAGTGGAATCTGCTAAGGCCTGGACACACCTGGATATAAATGCTTCATCATGAGTTGCCTTCCAGGAAAAGCCTTTAGGCATCTTGCTAACAATTCGTATGATTTGGAACCGGCTTTTCAAGAATGGGCATGAGCAGAAGGTAAAACATCAGATCAAAGGATGTCACAAGCTCCAAATATCCTGAACAGAATATAACCCCACCCCAGACATGAGCTTCTTTCTTATCATTCAGCCAACAAGCAGCTTTTCCCCTCTTCTCCCTATAAATTCTCCCTCTACCAATGAATCAGGAAGAGATTTGAGCTTATAGCTCCTGGCTTCCTTGCTGGTCAGCCCTGCTATAAAGCTTTTTCTTATTACAAAAACCTGGTTCCATACTACTGGTTTTTATGCATGGGGCGGGCAGCGGGCTCTTGCTTGATGACATCAGCACTGCTCCAACATACAGCACATCTCTCCTTCATCCTTGCTGGAGAGACAAGCAGAGCTTGCCTCCCGCCATCCCCAGTGTAGAGGACTGTGTTAGTGGGCCTAGGCTGCTGCGAAAAATTTCCCGAGATAAACAACCTAAAAGGAGAAAATATTTACTTTGACTCACAGTTTCAGAGGTTTCGGTCCACGGTCACGTGGGCCTGTGACTTTGGTTGCATGATTTAGCTGAGCATCATGGTGGGCAGTGTGTAGTAGAGCAAAGCCGCCCACATCATGGTGGTCAGGAAGCAAAAGCCAGAGAAAGGAAGGGGCCAGGGTCCTAATATCGCCTTCAAGGGCATACCCCTCCACCCACACCCAACTTCCTTCCAACTTGGCCCCACCTCTTAAAGATTTCACCACCTTCCAGCGGCACCATCAGCTGGGGAGAAAGCCTTCAACACATGGCCGGTGGGGGACATTTATGATCCAAACCATAGCAAGGAGAGAAAAAATAATTCCCCCCAGCCTCTTCTGAGTTCTTAGTTGGTCCCTATAACAAAAGATAAACTAAGAAAAGAAAAACAAACAGAGGTTTAATAACATGCCTATCTCACATGTAGATAGAAGACAGGGAACAACTCAAAGATTTTGAGTAAATCTCAAAGCAGTGGCTTTGAATTCTGGCTTAAATACCATGTTCCCTAAAACCAAGAAATAAAGGTATGAGCAAAGCCCAATTTGGGGGGAGGTGATCAGGAAAAGTGCCTTAAATAAGGGTAAGTCTTGTACAGATTTAAGTTGTTGCCTTCTCCATTGATGTGAATTTCTAGGGACTGGGAGCCATCCTTCTCCTCCCAGTACAGGGAGGAGACACCCTTGCAAATGGAGATTTCCTTCATAGATGCAAATTTCTCCTATGGAAGGATCACTTCTGTTTCCAGAGCTTCTCTTGCGTCTCCTGTTTCATAGAATAATCAGCTCAAAATAATATTTATGCCAGAAAGGCATATTTGGAGTGGCATATTCTGGTCTCCTGTAGCCATAATTTGGGTTGACATATCCTGTTCTCCCACTCCAACTTCCAAAAAAATTCAAAACAGATGTGTCTGGTTGGTGGACCTAGTTCCCATAGCTGTATTTTTGCTACACAGTAGGCTGGGAAAGTGAGGTTCTGGCTTCCATACTAAAGAGAACTGCATTCACAAAGCAGAAAAATCACCCCAATACAAGGACAAACAAAAGAATGGATAAATAAAGGAAGGAAGGAAAAATCTTATTGGATCGACTCCCTCATTTTACAAGTTTCAGGAAACAAAGGCACAAATAGTGGAAGCGACTTAGCCCAAATCTACTCTTTCTCTAGACAAGGCCCTTTTCAACTTGCAGGAACAAAGAAACACCTTGGAAAGTCCTTTCTTCCATTTCCACAGAAGATGTCTCTAATTGCCCATGATATTCATTCTCCTGGAGTCCAGATTTGAATTCACAATCCTCCTCAGCTCAGCCCACTGAGAAGACACAGACAAAATTGGTTCAAGTAATAAAAACTATTCTCCAACTCAGCACTGTATCAGCTGGATATTCCCTCAACAAATTCTTAAATGAATTAATGAATAGAATAAGGTCTATTATAACTAACACCCTTGGAGTCCAGGAAGGATCTTTTAAGTAAGTTGTTAGATGATCTCTTTGAAAATTAATTATTATGCAGTTGTCTCTATTTTGTTTACTGACACAAATTCATAGTTTGCTTACAACAGTTAATAAATATCATGCTTCAATTCATTGTTTTCCTGTCGCCAAAAGTAACCACCTTCCCATTCATTCTGGTGAAGATTTTCCTCTCTTTGCTATTTTCAAGTGTCAAAGTAGGTGGAATTAGAGTTTAGGAGTTGTTTTTTCCTGTCATGAGATGTGTTGGGGTACAGAAAATGACACCGCAATGAGTAGCACTTTGACATACTCAACTGGGGAAATAGTCTCAGATCTAAGGTCTCTCTGACCTTCTCCCTGATTTCTTTGGATACTTCTTCCAACAAAAGAAAAAAACAAACCCAAATGTCTTACCTCCTCCCTAGGAATCTCATCAAAAAATAACCAGGAAGATTAACCACTGGAAAAGAGAAGAGACAGTGGTGATGACAGTGCCCAGGCACATTTCTGTGGGAAGCTCTGAGAGAGTACCTGGGAGATTTTATCTGCATAAGACACCCTTTGTTCTCAGCGAAGTCCTGCCCTTCACCTTGTGTAACTTGTTGCCACCTCCCCAAGAGCTGAGAGAAAGTTTTCCCAGGAGCATTGTTTACCCTTTGGACCAATTTGTTTCTCCTAAAAATCATTTACTACCCTTAAAAATTTCCTAGAGCCCCCCTCCTCATTTCCCTGACCCCTAGCAGGGGGTATTTAAGCTTCAATCATCTGACCTTTCCTTTAGTTCCATATTTTGTATGGGTCCTGTACCTCTGTATGTTAAATAAACTTGTATGCGTTTTCTCTTGTTAATACATCTATTTTCAGTTAACCAACAAATCTGCAAAGGGCAGAGAGGAAGTTCCCCTGTCCCTACAGAAGCCCTACCTGCAATGAAGCTGCTGGACCTCCTGATGTTTCCCTTTGGAAATGGATTGATGGTGAACCAGCTCTCTGGATTCTACCGCTGCTGAAATCCTCTTGGGTTAAACTCTACTCTACCAGTGAGCATCTAACCCAAGATGACATAAGACTGTGCTTTGGTTTGGATATGGCTTGAGGGTATCCCCTGAGGACCTTGGTGTGTGGCAATGTTGGAAGGTGGTTGTTTTAGTCCGCTTTTTCACCACTGGGACTAAAAGATCTGACCAGAACAATCATAGAGGAGGAACAATATATTTGGGGGCTCACGGTTCTAGTGGTCTCTGTCTATAGATAGTGGCTTCATCCCTCAGGGCTCCACGTGAGGCAGGAACAACATGGTGGCAGAGTGTGGCAGATGGAACCAGCTCACATGGTGATCAAGAAGCAGAGAAAGACTCCATTCTCCAGATACAAAATATATACCATAGCCACATCCCCAATGAACTACTTCTCCAGCCACACCCCACCTGCCTCCAGTTACCACTCAGTTAATCTCTATCAGAGAATTAATTCACTAACTGGGTTAAGACTCTTGCAACCCAATCATTTCTCCTTTGAACCTTCTTGCATTGTCTCATATGTGAGCTTTTGGGGGACACCTCACATCTAAACCATTACATTCTGCCCCTGGCTCCCAAAAGGTCACACTCATCTGGCAGTGCAAAATATATTTAGTCCATTCCCAAGAGTCTGCATAGTTTCAACAGTTCTGAGATTGGCCAAAGTTCAAGTCCAAAGTCTACTCTGAGGCTCATGGCAATCTTGCACGGTGAGCTCCTGTAAAATTAAAAGCAATTTACAAATATCCAATATATAAATGGCACAGAGTAAACATTTCCATTCACAAAATTAGGGGCATAAAAAGAAGGGATAGGGCCAAAGCAAGTCCAAAGTCCAGCTGGGCAAACAAGTCCTGTAGTTTCATGTCAAGTATCTGAGGCACATGTCATTGGATGTGCCCTCCAAAGGGCTTGCGCAGCTCTGCCCCTGTGGCCTTGTTTGTTGCAGCCCAAGTGACATTCTGTTGGCTGGTCTCTGTCGATTCCTGCAGCTTTCCTAGGGCGATGTCCCACGTTACTGGCATTTATTAATCTCAGGTGTGTCCACTGCGGCTTCCGCTTCCTCCTCCCATCTCCACACTTTGACTTCTCAGGGGGTGTCTGTGTTGTAGGAATCAGGCAAGAAGCCACAACAGCACTCAAAGAGTGGGAAAAAACCAAACTTTCTAGTATGTGGGCAGGTCTAGAGGAGATCAGCGCTCCAGATTCTGAGCACCCCTTATCAGTTTTTCATGACATATTTATAGGCTATCTAGTGACAAAAATTTTCTAGTCTAAAACGATACATGGTCATGTACAAGGTTTCAAAAAACACTATGTTATTGTGTGTAAGAGTTTTCAGGTGGAAACAAAGTGTGTTTTCAAAAGCAGAGTGTGGTAGGGAGACTGGCTGCTCTGGCAAGGCCTCCACAGGGGTATTTACACTTCAAAGGAAAGTAGTTAGATCCCAGGGAAAGTCCTTCACAATCCAAAAGGTAGGAGCAGAATGGTGCTAATTAGGTTCCCCGTAAAATAGCTGGCTGGAGAGGGGAAGGAAAGGGAATTCTCCTTTTAGGCACTAATTTTCATGGACAGTGTTCTTAGTTTATTTTGTATCCAGGCCTGGGTTAGTTACCCATTACACGTGCAGGGACTCCGACCCTGCTTCACTTTGCCTGGCCTCCCAGGCCTTCCTTGGAAATGTTGGTGGAAGACTCCATGAACCGCTAACTCCAGCATCGTGCATTCCTGCAGACCCAGCACCATGTGGTTGACACCAAGGTCTGCTGCCATCTAGAGCAGTAGCACAGCCCCCAGGGACCCTTGTCACAGCAGCTTCGGAGTGCCTGGGTGGTTGAGCATGTTGAAAAAACTTCCTAGGCCCCCTTGTGAAAGAAGGATCCCCATTGGTCTCTTCTCAAGAGTAAGTTTTACCTTTACTTCCTTGATCTTGAGATGAGTGTGGTCTTGCCAACTCCTGAGATATCCTCAAGCTACCTTTCTTTTCTTCTTCTTCTTCTTTTTTTGTTTAATATTTATTTTTTAATTGTAGCTGACTAAAACATAAATTGGTACCAGGAGTAGGGTTGTTGCTGTTACTAACCTGACCATGTGGTTCTGAACCTTTTTGGAATTGGTGAGAGGAATTTTGAGATAAAAAGAACCACTTTATTTTATGAAAATACCTTTATTTATTTGTATGTGGTGCCTAGGATGGAACCCAGGGCCTCCCATGAGCTAGGCAAGCACTCTACCTTGAGTCACCACCCAGCCCTCAAGCCATCATTCTTTTGGTCTCTGGGCAAAATCTTTAGCATTTCTTTTGGTGGTGATAAGCAACTTCCTTAGGCCCAGTTTTACTCCTACCTTTCAAGTCCAAGTTTTTGAAATCTTTCTGCTCTGCTTTCTGCTCCTGAGTATCACAATAAATATGGCTAAAAGCTGCTACCAATATCCATGCCACATCCTGAATGCTCTGCTGTCTAGAAATTTCTTCCACCAGATTAAGAAGTCTATCACTTTTAAAATCAGCTTCACAGAAAGTCTCAGAACAGGGGCAAAATGCAGACAACTTCTCAGCCAGAACATAATAAGAATGGTCTTTACTCCAATTACTAATAGTGTCCTCCTTTTCCTCTAAACCCTTTTGAGCCCTGTCTTTACTGTCCACAGTCCTATTGGCATTCTAGTCTTCTGCACTCCCACCAGAATCGGCCATTAAGCTCCACTTAACCTAAATAACCTAAAGCATTTCCAGCTTGCACTGATAAACATCTCAAAATTCCTCCGACTAGATCCAAAAAGCTCCAATGGGTTTTGAACCACATGGTCAGGTTTGTAACAGCAACAACCCTACTCCTGGTACCAATTTATGTTTTAGCTTTTTCACTGCGATGACTAAAAGATCTGACCAGAACAATCGTAGAGGAAGAACAATTTATTTGGGGGTTCACAGTTCCACTGGTCTATAGATAGAAGCTTCAAACCTCAGGACTACATGTGAGGCAGAAATAACATGGTAGAAGAGTGTGGCAGAGTGTAGCAGCTCACCTGATGATCAGAAAGCAGAGAGAGAGAGACACTCCACTCTCCAGATACAAAATATATACCCATAGCCACACCCTGAAAGAACCCACTTCCTGTAGCTGCACTAACCTGCCTCCAGTTACCACTGTTACCACCTTAACAATGGTGGAACCTTTAAGAGGAGGAGATTAGTGCAATATAAATAGGTCATTAGAGATGCTGCCCTCAGAAGAAATTAACGGTTCTCATGGGACTCCAGTTAGATCCCACAGTAGGTTGTTATAAAAGAGCAAGACCATCCCTCCCTTCCCTCTGGCTTCCTGTCCCACCTCATGGTTTCTTCTTTGAGCACATACTTCCATCCATGATGCATCTGCCATGGTGTGATGCAGCGAAAGAGGCCCCTACCAGAGGTCAAACAGATGTGGTCACCTGATCTTAGACTTTCAACCTGCAAAAATGTGAGCTAAATAAACTTCTTTCTTCATACATTACCCATCATTTGGTATGTTCTATAGTAATGGAAAATGGATCAACACAGACTGGTGATTTCCAGTAAGTATAATGAAACTTGTATAAAGTGGTCTGAATTTCTTTTTTAATTAAATTTTGTTTTGGGATGTAAGCGACAGAAACTTCAACTCAAACTGGCTTAAGAAAAAAATAAGGAAGGACCTGGGCATTATGGTGAACATCTGTAATCCCAGCTACTCAGGAAGCTGAGGAAGGAGGATCACAAATTTGAGCCCCATCTAGGCAACTTAGTGAGACTCTGCCTTGAAATAAAATAAGGACTGGGAGCACCCCTGATTTCAATTTCCAGTACTGAAAACAAAACAGAAAACCCAAAAGCTCAGCTTGGGCTGGATGTGTGTGGCAGTTCCTGAGGTGGAAGGCCACATTAACCCATGTGGTATTTTCCTCTCTGTTAGGAAAATAAGGAATTGAATTGTCTCATTGACAAAAATGTTGAGGAGTAAATCCAGCTTCAGGTTGTTCAAGGTATTCAAAAACATCATTTCTGTATTTCCAAATTCACACTCTCCTTGACTCTAGGAAAGGGCACTTCCTGGCAGTTTCTAAGTGATGGCATTCTGCCTCCAGTTGGAGTGGCTTGGTTCATGTGAACATTTTAGAACTGATCACTATGGATTGGTTGAGTCAGTTCTCTGATTGGCCATGTCTAGATTACATGTCCCTGCATCTGAGGTTGGAACTAATGCTCTTACATCTAAACACAGTGGATTTCTATTATAAGGGCACATTCAAACACTTTCTAGCAGAGAAGAGGTGCCACACTCAAAGGGACAATTGAAGAGAGTTTAATGAAGGAACCACACTCTTGGTATGGGCAATATTAAGGAAACCAACAAGGAATGGAGAGTTTTCCAGGGCTAGGAAAATGAGATATCAGCTCTACCCCTAGGCTAAAGGTAAAAGAGAAGGGAGTTGTCACCAGAACTGGGTGGGTGGTATAGCCAAGGGCACAAGTCACCAGTCAGAGCTGTAATCATATATTAGAGGAACATAACCATTACCAAAGCAGTCCAGTAGGAAGTTTAGAAACTAAATTCTTCCACCCAACATCTAATCTCTTGCTAGTGCCTCTGGATCAGCTAAATCCAACCAGAAGCCGAAGGCCAAGGAGCCTGGATGACCCAGTCTGCAGAGGTCAGCTTCTTGGAACAGAGAGCAGAATGGAAAAGGGCTCTAGATTGGATCTGAGAATGCAATGGAGAACAATTAGCACATTTTATTCCTCTAAACTAAGGGTTGGAAGACTATGGCCCAAGGACTAAATGTGGCCCACCACCTGTTTCTATGAACAGTTTTATTGGAACACATCTGAACGAGCAAACACTTGTTTACTTATTATCCCTGGCTTCTTTGCACTACAACAGCAAAGTTGCAACAGAAATCATGTGGCACACAAAATATAAAATTTTTATTATCTGGCTCTTTATCAAAAAAGTTTCACTCATCTCTGGCCTAGGCCAACATAAACACCATGTCTGACAAATAGTGTTCAAACAAGTTTTTGCTGATTAAAAAAAAAAAAAATGAATGATTGAAAGCATTGGTGACATTCACATTGTGAAAGAACTTGAGCTTCAACCTGTCGGATCCTGGGGATACAACCCTCCCAAGCCAATTCCCTTTATGCTGGAGTTCCCTACATGGGTTACTCCTTTCCTCTGTGGCTACCTTTACATTCAGTTTCCACTGTACCTCTGGATCTCTGCTGCAATCTTCCCCCATGGTTCAGCTGATAGTAGTTATTTTCCTTGGCTGCTATGAGTATCATTATTGCCCCTGCCAAGGTCCAGGAATTTAGAAGAGGATGTGCTTCTAAAAAGATTAGGCTGTTTTTAGACTTCCAAATGTGAGCCTGCTCTTTCCATTTTCAAATCCTTTATTGGAGATAACTTAAGACATGAGTCCCAGAGGCTAAGGTGGGCATCACACAGCAGCATCAGGTAGCACACTAAAAACTTTCTTCCTTACCCCCAATAACTAGGGTACCAGTGTGGGATGCAGACAGCCAAATTCCTTCCTCCAAGGAGAAGTTTCTTGCCCACTCAGGTCATTCCACATAGAACCTGGGGACACTCTGCTTTGTTTATGATGTCCGTCCAGGTGTCTCAGCTTCACATTCCCATTCCTTTGTGCATGAATCATTCATTCAACATAATATCTTCCAGGAAGCCACTAATTTTACCTCTAATAGATGGCTAGTAGTCATCTTTAATATACCATCATTTTTGAGATGGGAAGCAGATTGGCCCCTACTTTGTGCCCTGACTATGACCCTTGCTCTAGATTTTGCTTAAAGCTATATTAAAACAGCCAGGCTCTGTTAGCAGCAGCACAAACACAGTATGACAACCAATTAACTTAAATCCAAAATAATCCAACACACTTAGCGATGTGAGTAGTCATCATTACTGCACTGTATGGTAACCAGGCATGGATGGTACACAAATACTCTTAATTGCTGATTTTTATCCAACCCCAACAGGAATCAGCAAGAAAAATAAGGGCAACAAGAAGAAGCTAAAAAATAAATGCTCTAAGTCACTTCAAAGATTTCTGATAGGGGGGACTGGGAGTGTAGCCCAGTTCTAGTGCCTGTGCTTGGCAGGCACAAGCCCTGGCTGAGTCTGATCCCCAGCACCAAAAAGTAAATAAAAATAGACTTCTGGCCAGGCATGGTGGAGCAGGCCTGTAATCCCAGCAGCTCTGGGTGTGTGTGGGATGGGTGGCGGAGGGGGGTAGATTGTGAGTTCAAAGCCAGCCTTAGCAATGGCAAGGCCCTAAGCAATTCAGTGAGATACAAAATAGGGCTGGGGATGTGGCTCAGTGGTCAAATGACTTCAATCTCCAGTACCAAAAAAAAAAGACTTCTGATATTTAGAGATGGGGAGTTTCTGGAGAGAAGAGGACAATATAAGAAGGGAAGAAGTCAGAAGAGAGGCAGAGTAAGAAGGGAGACTGGGGCCCTGTCACCAATGTCCTCCAGGTTGCTCCTAGCCAAGAGCTGGTGAATTTACCAGATCTGGAAGGGCAGGAAAGGAGGAACCAGTCTCCCACCAAGAGATTTCTCAGGAGAGGGACAGACAGTGGACTGTGCAGAGGAAGTAGTTTCTGTAAAATCCGGCATGAGCACAGTTCCACTGACTACCCAACTACCTCAAAATCTTGTGATATGGGAAAAAGTCCCTGATTATTAGCAGGTGGCCTCTACTTGCTCATCTTCTCTAGAGGAAGAACCCTATTTCAATTCCTCTGCTGAAAGCAGTCAAATTCATGACCGGATTGTGAAAAGAGAAAGGGGCTTTACGAGTAGATTCCCCAGTTCACCAGTACACGTGAGCACGTATGTGCACATGCACGCACACACACACACACACACACACACACACACACACACACAAATACTTCCACCAGTCCTCTCTTGTAAATCTTCAAGGACACAAATCCACTCATGTCAATCTTCTACCTGAAAGATTCCCAAGGTTTCTCCTTCTTCCTAGACAAACTCAACGTGGCTCACAAGGCCTCATGTGATCCGCCTGCTGCTTCCCTCTCAGGCCTCACATCCCAGCCAGTCCTGCTTTCTGACAGCCACTCACTTCCTGCTGGGAACCATACTCTCCCTTAGGGCCTTTACCGCTTATTGCTCCCCAGCTGCACTTCATTGTTAACTTTGGCTTGTCCCCGGGTGTTTGTTCACCAAGGTCTTCTTGCATGGTTGGGCCAGGTGAAGGGTCCCTTTAGGTGTCTCTCACTCTGTACCCACGTCCTTGGTGGTGACGCTTGCTCGCTGCAGCTGAAGGTCGTTGCTTACATGGCTGTCTTTCCAGCAGTCTACATGAGGGCAGGGACCTGGCCTGTATTCACCGGCCTCAGCATCCACAGCATTTGGCACACGTTTGGCAATATTATCTCCTTGATCCCATGCACAAGGCTCTCTAGAGAGGAAAAGAAAGATCACAAGCCACATTACTCACACCGGCTCCTTGGCTTGGCACAAATGTCGGTTGATGTCTAGGTAGCTTGTTTTCTCAAGAGAGCATTTTTATGATAAATACATGGATTCCCAAGGCCTATTTTCTGATGTTTAAAGATAAGTCACACACCAAAGGATGGGGAGCGAAGGTCTCCTTTGATCTACTTGCTGCCTGCCTTGGAAAAATCTTTGATCTTTGCTATTCTTTGACAGATGAATCTGAGTCTGTATTAAGCAGTCACTAAACTGATCATAATTTTCTGTGCCCAGAATAATAAGCCAGCGGATGTCTGGAAAGGGAATTAGAGGAAATGAAAAATGATTTATAGGAATACAGTGGGGCCCCGAGTTTCATGCCCCCGGAAAAATCATCTTTAAGAAATTAAAAGTAATTACTTCCTACTTCAAAAAACTTAAAGTGCTACCTTCTAAAAAGTATACCTAAGAAACAGAGAAGTGGAACTTCTGTCTCACTGCTACTCATAAAATCTGTGTGAATCATTCCTTTTATTTTTCTATGACCGTCAAACTCTGAAGGCTCATAGGAACCATATTAAGTCTCCTGAATTCACTATCTCATCAATAAGAATGTCTTGCTTCAACTGTAATAGGCTCAATGCCTTAATCAAGTACTCTATATTTGCCCATCTTTAGTTGCTATAACAAAATACCTTAGGCTGGGTACTTTTAAAGAAAAAAGATCCACTTAGCTCATTTTGTTTTGGAGGCTGAAAGTCTAAGATGGGGCAGCTCTCCCAGCTCAGCCTCTGGTTGGGGACCCCTTGGCTGAGTCATATCATGGCAGATGACATGACAGTGGGAGCTTATGGGAGAGGAAGAGGTCACATGGTAAGACAGGAAGTCATAGAGCAGGGAGGGGTTTGGCTGAGCCTTCTATAACAACTCACTTGGGAGGGAACTGAGCACCCATGAGGACTACCTTAATTTCTGCTGAGGGCTGCACATCCTCATAGGCCCCACCCCTTAGAATTTGCACCACCTCAACACTGACACACTGAGGACCACACCTCCAACACACGAACCCTTGAGCAACCCACCCAAACCATAGCACCACCTCAACTAGGTCTTCCATCAACATGTGGTTTTGTTTATTATAATGCATAGAATTCTAGAACTTTAACACTAGCATGACTCTTGGTATTTAGCCTAATTTTAGTTAACACATAAAACCAGTCTGGATTATAGCTGAGTCCTCCTATCATTCCAGCTCATGTGTCAGATGTAACATGGAGATACATAGATCACGTGACCTGGAACAAATAAGCTCTATGAAGTATGGGTTTGATGTCAAGCCAGGACTAATGAAAGGTTGTAGAGCTTCCAGAACATGGGAAACCTTTCACTCTGGGGTGTGAAAGAGAATAAGGTCAGGGAAGTAAATTATAGTTCCACTGAAAGAACTCATAAAATAATGAAATGGACCAAATGTGGATCCATAACCGCGGATGATTTTATAGTCGCTGGAAGATACTATAACACTGATGTCAGGAATGTATCTAATGATTGTTGACATTTCTAATGTTCTTTTGAATCTTTGGGACAGTTTTCAGTTGTGCCGCTCCACATTCTGTTATTTGATAACTTGTTGCAAACACCAAGAATGAGAACTACCACCTTTGAAAGATCCTTAAGCTCTTACTACCCTATTTAAGCCTTAAGAAACTAAAGTTCTAGGAGAAGAGGGGATTTGGGGTTCAGAAGCACACCTTGCTTATAGTACATGAAGTTCAGGCCTCATGATATCTAGTCAAGTGTTTTTTCTACTACACCTGATTTTCTCTTTAAATTTATAAACCTACGTGACTTTTACAGTAAAAAAAAAAAAAATGAGTAGGAAAAACATTTAAAACCACCTGAAAAAACAGAGAGGGATATGATCAGGTCCCTGCCTACATGGAGAGTATGTCTCTGTTTGGCTCTTAACCTGTCTGGGGCCCTCTGGAGCCTCTCCTTTGACAGCAGTAAATTAGTAAAGATTAAAGCTGTCTAAATGTTTGTGTTGAGAGTTGGACATTTTGTATTGATGAGAATGACTTCAGTGAGACTTGGGAGCAATGCATGACAGATCTTCATTAACAAGCTCGAGCAGGGAAGAGCATGATATTTGGGAGATTGGGATTCAGTGGGACAGGAATAGGAAGGCTGAAGAAATTTACCCAGCTACAGTGCTGGCCCCTGAGGTGAATGGCAGGAAGCATATTTCACAGTGATCATTTCAACTTCAAGGTGTTCTTCCTGCAGGTGTGTGTACCTAAGGGGTAAAATTCAGCAGATCAACCGAGGCAGTGGGAATCCAGATGAAGAGGTGTTAAAGGAGGTGGGAATTTGTAGTGTGATCCCCAGGAGACCCACAGCCTATGGTTGAGGAAGGGGAATAGTGTCCAGCCCTGCAGGCAGAAGCCAGGGTTCACCTGAGCAGTCTTGGGTTTTGAAAAGAGATTCAGTTTCAACGAGATTATTGGGAGGTGAATTGCGATTTTAAGACAGACCAACAGGCAATGGCAGGGAGTGGGCCGTGTGACCCTGTGCCTCAGTGGGCATCTGGGGCACTGAGGATACAATGGAGGTCTTGGTGGGATATAAATGTCTGTTATATACAATACCTGGTGAAAATTTTTAATTAAAACTTTAACAACGTCTATTTTGCAGTAAAGAATGAATGAATGTTCCCATGTCCAAAGCATAAAAATATTTTTTCCTAATTTCCCAGTCAAGATGTCTTTCATGTGCTAGCTCTGTATCCCTTAGTCTTATAGTTCCTCTTTCCCCTTCTCCCAACCCTATCATCCTCCTCAGCTAGCAAATAGGTTGTGGCTCGTTGCCTCCAGTCTTTTTATGTTTTCCCTTCTTCCTGAAATACCCTTCCCTCTGTTCTGTGGTTCTGATGGTCAGATGGCCCATCTTCTAATGTTTTAACCCTCCAACCCAAGCAGAGTGCACCTTTCCTACCTTTATCCTACTATTCCACATCTCAAGTCATGTTTATAACTATGGTTCATCTTCAACCATCATGCACTGGGTTGGTTGCACTGGTTGTAAAATTATTAAAACATTTCTGCACAGGTTGATAAACAGCTGCTGTCCCAAAACCTCCACGTGCCTTCTTCCTCCTGCATCCACTCTGCCTGGTTCCAGACCTCCCCAGGATCCACTAACTGAAGGATTAATGCTAGAGCAGCAGGACCTTCCACATCACTCTGGCCAAGATCTTCTGTTACTCTCTCCTAGTTTTAGGAATTCCCAAATCCGGACTGGAATACCCAGGTCTCTGATTTGTACTTGCCAATGAATTTCGGGTGAATCACTCAGTACCTCTGAGTCCTAGTTTCCTTATCTGTAAGATGGACAAGGACGCCTACCTTGCAGGGCTTCTAGTAAGATCACTGGGTATATAAGTTTTACGTTTTAATAATGGGGTTGTAATGATTTTGAAGAAGACCTTGAGCTAAGCCAGGATGTTCAGAAAATTCCAGATGAAGGAATAAGCAGTAATCGGAGCCACTTGGGCTAACAAGCATTGCTGTTGGCCAACCCTGTCACACCTAACAGTCAAAGGTGAGGAGAGCAGTGCAGGGCTGATTCCCAAAGCCAAGCCAGTGGCCTGATCCATGTCAGACTTCCTATCTGACTTATCTAAATCTTCCAGGGTGTGTGAGAGAGCCCAGTTTCCATTGCTTTTGTTTTCTCCACAAGGCTCTTGATTGGGCAAGTGAACTTGAAGGTTGCAAAGTCTTCTGAGAATCCAGATTTCTTGGAAGTTCTTAAGAGCCCAGGCACTACTCCCTGGAAAATGTGAGGTTCTTGAGGGTTGTTAGAAGCATCAACTTTCTGTCAAAGTTAAACAACTAGAAAAATGTCCCTGGGAAGCGTCGTCAACACCTTCTTAATTGGCTGCCTTGGCACTGTATCAAGGCTGTGGTTCCTACTTTAGATCTTGGAGCCATACCAAGCCTTCCTCCCCTGGTCAGAGTCCCCTTCTGGGGTGGGAGATAAGTAAGAACCTCCATCCTGTGTTTCCCAGTAGAGGAAAATAAAAGATGCCTAGCTTCAGGAATTGCACAAACCATATTTATACTGCCATAAGAAAGTGCTTTCCTTGTTATTGCTCTTGAGAGCTTTCTCTCCTCTTTCCTCTTTACCTCCATCACCACACAGAAGGTAAGAGATGAGTTAAGAAAACCTGGTTCTTCATGGATGGACACTTGTGTTCCAGGGCCAAAGAGGTCAAGATCTAGAAGTGGGAAGTGACTGTTTGTATCCAGATGGGCAGGAGCTTGGACGACAGGAGGTAGAAGGAACTATCCCCATCTTGGAAAAGTCCTTTCTTCCTTCAGGCTATGATTAGAGCAGGTCTTGCTCCACTTTTCACATGCTCCAGGTGTGTGCACATTGTCACCTTCACTGGGTGCTCCCAGTCCCTCAAGGTAAAACTGGGCCTGCAGTCGTGTAAACACAAATGGAGGGTCTCTGTTCTACAGCTGTAGCTGGCATTCTTTCCTTTTCCTGATTTCCCTTTCTTCCTGTGGCCTTTCCATTCTTCAAATGAGGCTTCTGTGGAGCAGTGAACTTGAATCGCAAAAGAGAGAAAACGGCAACCTCATCTTTTTCTTTCAAAAGTAGAGGAGCCCTGCTGGGGGTAGTGGTGCATGTCTATAATCCCAATGACTCAGGAGGCTGAGGCAGGAGGATCGCAAGTTCAAAGCCAGCCTTGGGAACTCAGCAAGTCCCTAAACAGCTTAGTGAGACTCTGTTGCTAGAAAGGGCTGGGGATGTGACTAAGTGGTTAAATGCCCCTGGGTTCAATTAAATGCCCCTGGGTTCAATTAAATGCCCCTGGGTTCAATCCCACTACCCACCCCCCCCACACACAAAAAACATGGAGCCCTTAAGGGAGACAATAACAACAGTGACAACAAACATTCACAGCATGAATAAGAGACTTGAAAGACCCTGTGAGAAAGAAGAAAACCTCTTCTAGATATTCTTCAGTTGCTGGTTGAAGGGGTAGAATAAGCGAGGAAATCAAGTGGACATGGATAGTTTTAGAACCTCGCGAAAGGAGAGGTTACATTTTTCTACCCAGCCTGAGCCTAAGAGTAAGGCCAGTAAGAAGAAGAGATGTGTCTGTGCAGGAAGCACCTCAGGTAACCAGGGAGCAGGTCCCGGGCCCCAGTGTAGCCTGGAGCAGCAGATGGACCTGTGTGTCTGGGAGTGGTGGGCAGTCGCAGGGCCCTGGACAGCACTGAGTTTCTTGTAGCTGAACTGGAGTCAGGAGTGGACACAGGCATGACCGAAAGAGAAGGATCCCTGGAAGGATCAGCAGTGAGAACATGGAAGTATGAGAAACCCGCTCACCTGTACAGATTGGGTACAACCAGCATTTTATCCACTCAGTGCACAAGGTCCCTCCTAGGTTCGTCATTGGCTGAGTACTGTGGGCCGTGCAGTCTTCCTGAACTGTCTCCTAGTGGGTGGTTTAAGGAAATATACCTTCAGTTGTCCTCACCTCCCTTTATTCTCTTGTGGCAGGAAAGCCTTCTTGGGGTGAGTGCACTCTGACACATACGCAGCTCTTACCTCTTTACCTAAGTTACTATTTCTTAACAGGGAGATTTCTGTCTCTGTGGGTAAGGCCGACCCCTTCCCCCACCTCATTGTCAAGGGGCTGTTCAGGTGTGTGGACTTTGGATGGGCCGCATCCACAGGCTGTGGTGCTATTGTGTAACTTTCCATTCTGCGCTGTCTCCCCTCTGGCTGCCTTTCTCACCTCTCTATATTACATTTAAGGCTAAATATTGTATTCTGTTTCTCACAGGAGGGCTCGGAGCACCAGTCCAGCAGAGGACCAAAGCGATGAAGAGAGGACCAGATGGGAGGTGAGTGCCCAGGCAGGATCCTAGATGCTGTGGCACTGCCTCTAGCCCCAGGAATGAAGATGTGACCCTTCAGAGTGTTGAAGTGTGTGTGTGGGGGGGGGCTCTGTACTGAGTTCACCTTTCTACCCTCCAAGAAAATGGAGACTTATAATACAAATTAAATTACTTAAGTGAGTAGACTGATATTCTTATATCCTACTGAGAGATTTCACACTTGGAAAAAAATTAATGGATCCACTGGAAAACACTGAAAATATATATACCCAGCACTCATGGCAGTTACTTATGGGGGTGGAATTATGAGGATCTTTCTTCCTCTCTTCCTCCCTCCCTCTCTCTTCTTTCTTTTTTCCTTGGTTCTATCTTGCTGTCTGATTTTCACGATGTACTGTTTTCTGCTTTTCCACGACAAACTTATTTTATTAGGAAAAAACTACACAGTATTAAAATAAGCTAAATTCAAAATAACTTTCAGGGTTTATCTCATTTTATGAGGAGGGTGAAGGAGATTCTGTAGATTCTGAGGCTCCAGCAGTTTGCTCCTGGGCTTCTTGGTGGTGTTTGGCATTCCATGCCCTGTGCAGTAGAACAAGTAAGAAACAGGCCAACACTCGCCCTCAAGAAGCTCAGTTTCCAAGAAGCAGTCACCAAGGTAAAACAGACTCTGTTTTCAAAACCTGGGGACCCAGTTAAATGAGTGGGAATTGCTATGCAAAATAGGAAGCGGCCCTAGAATGAAATGCCATTTGTTCTAAAGAGTATTATCACAGCACCTGGGTGTTTACCAAAAGAAAACCACCATCTTCAGATGGTTAAGTGACAATTTTATCCCATTTCCATACTCTTACTAAAGCAGTATTAGAAATGAATCCAATCAAGTGCTATTTTATTAGGAAGGGTGTCCTCACTTAAGTAGGGACAACCATTTGGGTCATTCCCAGATTTTGTTTTGTTTTGTTTGGAACCATGGATTGAACCCAGAGGTACTTAACCACTGTGCTACATTCCCATCCTTTTTATGTGTTTATTTTGAGACAAGAGTCTTGCTAAGTTGCTTAGTGTCTCACTAAGTTGCTGAGGCTGATTTTGAACTTGCCATCCTCCTGCCTCAGCCTTCCTAGTAGTTGGGATTACAGGTAGGCACCACCATGCCTGGCTTTAGATTTTTTTTTTTATTTCATTGCTATTTTATTTTTAAGGTTATTTTAGTGAGATAGACATTTTACATTTATTTTTTAATTTTAATTTGTTATATATGACAGCGGAATGCATTACAATTCGTATTACATATATAGAACACAATTTTTCATGTCTCTGGTAGTACACTAAAAGAGTCACGCCATTTGTGTCTGCACACATGTACTTAGGGTAGTGATGTCCATCTCATTCCACTGTCTTTCCTACCACCTGGCTCCAGATTTTTAAAGATCAAATTCCAGCTGATATTTTGTGAGATTATTTAAACAACTTGGATATGATTTAAACATATATATTTACATACGTATATATATTTGGAAATACTTGTATTTCCAAATTATGTCTATTATATTTTAATATATACATACACACATATTTATGTGTGCATGGCAATGAGTAATCTCTGAACATCGTAAGATATCCTGCAACATGATAGCAGCTTAGGGAGGATATATTTGCAATTTTCAAGAAATAACCAGTTTTTCTTTCATTTATTCTGTTAAAATCCAAACTATTTCACAGCTTCAAATGTTGCAATTCACATTGTTGCCAGTCTCACCAATGAGAAAAGGCACTTACAATGTTTCCTTTTAGGTCCTTCCTACACATGAAACTAAATTGACTAAATTCAGATCATAACTCAATCAAATCTTTGGCTTTAACTAAACTTTAATTTTGTTCAAATTCTATTCCAGGGGCTTAGAGGGGTATCAAATAGCAATAAGTTATTTAAAAACAACAACAATAACAACACCATCGACTCTCCAAGGGAGACAATACATAGAGTAGTTCAGGTCATCGATTTTGACTGCTGTAGATCCTGATCTTGGCTCCGCCACTAATTAGCTGATTCAGTTTGAGCAATTAAGCCATTCCCAACTTTATCATCTTAACTGACAACAATAAGAATGTCTCATGTCAGCATGATGTCATGATGATTAAAATGAAAATGCATGTCAATACTCATCTAGCTACGGGCACACAAAAGCACTGCATGAATGTTAAATGTTATTGTCATTCTAGATTGGTTTCACAAAATGTTCTGACAAGGAAAATCTGATTCTGCAATTGAGTATCAGAATCTGGACTTTGCTTCTTGGATTGCAGTTGTCCCTGGCTTCCCACCAGTTCCCGTGATTTAATGAAATCTATGATTGTGCCAATTCTCAGACGGCAGACAGCTAAGGTAAATTAAAGGGGGCATTATAGACAATAGCTCACTGTGAATCAGGAAGGGACATTGTCTTTTAAGTCATTTATGAATCAAAACCCAGCCAAGGCATAAGCGTTCCAGGTAAAGGGATCATCGCAGGCAGCAAGTTTCCTTGGGTCTAGAGCACCAGCCACATCCTGTGCCATTCCTTGGGGCCTGTCATCCCGTTTGGAGTCCAAGACACAAAGCCTGAGATCAGACGTGGAAAAGTGAGCCTTGGCACTAGCATGATTTTTTATATAATGGCCAACCTCACCCGATCCTGATTGCTGCTGCAACAACATGTGCCACTTTGGACATGTATTAAGCAGGTTGGTCTTCTCTGTCCCCCTTATTCAGAAAAGGATAATAATTTTCACATGGATAAAACCAGATACGACCAGTATTCTGAGGATCATCTCACCATTCCAGTAGTTCTTGTAGGAGAGCAGGTGAGAAGGTGTTTCTTTTTTACCTCTCAAAAGACCAGCCCTTAGGGTGAACAGGGAGAAACACAATTTCTTTATTGAGACCTCCACCTCTGAATGTTATAAATTAACAGCTTCTTTGATTTCATAGGTATCTGTTTTAAAAGATCTTTTTTTTTTCTTTTTCATAAATTAGCAAGAATTGGTTTCAGGTGATAAGATAAAGCAGGATAAGTAAAATTCAATGATAGTTTTAAGTGACAGAAGTTGTGAACTAAAACTCGTGATGTAAGTTTGTGAAAGGTGAGGGAGTTACAGCAGGAAGTGAGCCAAGCTCACTCACCTTAACAGGAAGTCAATGTGTAAAGAACAAAGTTGATAAATTGTGAAACGTGGGTGTAGCAAATTATTCATCAACATGGAGTCAACCACTACAAAATTCAAACTTTTAAAATTTAAAAGGAGAAATAGTATCTGGGAAAAATAAATGGGGTGGGGGTCAGGCTAGGGAGAGGTAAGGCAGGAAACTATTTTATTATAAATTCATCTCAACTTTTTAATTTTCCCTCCGTGTAGATATATTAATCAATAAGTTTCTTTTTTTTTAAGAGAGAGAGAGAGAGAGAGAGAGAGAGAGAGAGAATTTTTTTTAGTATTTATTTTTTAGTTCTCAGTGGACACAACATCTTTGTTTGTATGTGGTGCTGAGGATTGAACCCGGGCTGCAAGCATGCCAGGCGAGCGCGCTACCGCTTGAGCTACATCCCCAGCCCCTCGATAAGTTTCTTAACGTTGAGGGAAAACACTTTTAATGTTTAATTTTTAATGGTGGGAAAAAGACAGTTGGTCTGTCTAGAACGGAGATGGTTCAGAATCTTGAAACTTTGTCAAATTGAAAAAAAAAAAATCACCCTCTGGGAGCTGTTCTGGAAACTGGCACACTGCATGACATCTGTCTCACACTCCAAGGGAGGGCTTTAGAGTTTCTGGATCAATGAACAGCAGCTGCCTCCTCCAAGAACTCCAGGATCACCCCAAGAGTGCCTGTGTTTTCTTGGCAGGTCTTTGCCACACTTACAGTCGTTGGCATAGGGCTCAGAAAAATTGGCTTGTCCTCTTCCCGTCTCCTCACCCACCTTCACCCTGCTTTCCTGGAAAATGAGAAAGAATTCATTTATCTTTACTCTCAAGAGATAAAGAAAACCACTCCTCCAAATCCTTAATATCATGAGGTTTGTTTTGAATGTGAGTCATAGTTTTTATGGTTGTTTTGTGGCATTTTACTGATAAGACAAAGGGAGATCTTGATTCTGAAGGTGTGCAGATGGCACTTTTCCCAACTTGTATTCAGGAAATCAGAAACCACAAAATGGATTTACTTTTCTCTGCCAAGTGAGTTCTCTGGGTGACCTAAGCCAGGTATGGAGATTGTTAGGCAGGACAGGCCCTGTGGGAGTAAGAGAGAAAGACAGAGAAAGAAAATTCCACAGTTCTCTGGCTAACATGGGCATCATTAGCATCCAGCTCAATCGCCACCTCACCCCGGTTCATAATGAGAGGCAAAACGGGGCTCCTTTCCCATGTTCCCTGCCATGCCTAATCCTAGGTATGAAAGATGGGGTAGTGGGTGTTCAGAAGAGATGAATGAAGGAATCCAAAACCTGAAGATGGGAGGGGGGAAATGGGATCAGTCAGAATGTTCCAGACTGGGACAGACTAGGGTGAAGAATTACTCACACTTTAAAAGCAAGGGGCTCACCTCTCACTAGGATGTCCTGAGTCATATCTTAGGACTCCCAGAGGGTCTCACATAGGGTTATGACCTGAGCCTTCATCTTCTACTCTGTTCTTCCATGGAGATTAATAAAATAAAGGTGATAATTCTGCCTCATGCAAAAGTGGTTGCCATTTCTGCATGTTGGGGAGAAAATGTTCTGTAAAATGGAAGTATCATGGCCATCCATGATCACCACGCAGTGCCTCAGACAGTTTTAGCAAGTGCTGATACCAACATATTGACCTTATAAAATCTATTCAACATATCATTTGGGCATGTCACGGGAGAATCCAATCCTAATCTAATGGACCCATATCAGTCCATTGCCATAATCTTATGTGCCCGTAACACTATTTTAATAAATTACAATGAATTCAAATTAACTTCAATTCAAATCAGAAATAATTTCTCTTTCAATTTTTCTCCAGTACTTAGCATCTTTGTGAGCTACATGCACAGATCCAGATTTTGTGTGGCCTGTAGCTGATGTAATTTTGGGATCCTTTAAGAAAAAAAATACAAACATTTGAATTCAAAGTCAATGCACAGCCTTTAAATAGGCTTGCTTACATGACAAGTTCCAGCTTTATCAACGTCATGAAGATATACCTCTAAGGACCTAGAAAGATACATGACCTTTTTTTTTTTTTTTTTTTTTTTTTTTTTTTGGTATTGGGAATTGAACCCAGTGGTGCTTTACCATGGAGCTACATACTCAACCTATTTTTAAATTTTTTTTTTTATTTTGAAGCAAGGGTCTCACTAAGTTGTTTAGGACCTTGCTAAATTGCTGAGACTGGCCTCAAACTTGTGATCCTTTTACCTCAGCCTCCCAAGTTGCTGGGATTAGATGTATATATCAGAGACTCCTGATTGATATACGACCATTCTGAATCAGTTTTGTCACCTACAAAATCAAGAAAATAATTATTATTTTGTAAAAAAAATAAAGATAGAAATATGTATATATATATAGTAATATATATATAATATATATATAGTAATATATATATAGTTATATATAACTATATATATTACTATATATATATTACTATATACGTATTGAGTGTCAGCATTCTAGAACTCATAAAATGAAAATTTGCTATGAATAGTCATCTGTATAGAGGCCAGATGTTAATTAAATTAAAACTCTTTCTGAATCCTACCTGATTAATTATGTATGTATGTGGACGGGAAAACTAGGTGATGATCAGCCAATAACACAAACTCCCAGAATTAACAATAAAACATTGCAATAGTCGGGCATGGTGGTGCATACCTGTAATCCCAGAGGCTTGGGAGGCTGAGGCAGGAGGATTGCAGGTTGGAAGCCAGCCTCAGCAATTTAGCAAGGCCCTATACAACTTAGTGAGATCCTGTCTCAAAACAAAACATTATGTGTGTTCTGTTGTGGCTCAGTGGTTCAATCCCTGGGTTCAATCCCTGGTATCCCCCCACCACCCAGCAAAAGCAAAACAAACAAACAAATACAAAACCCCAAAAACATTGCAACAGAGGAGCAATGTTCAGAAGGAAACTTGGCAAAGACAAGAAAATTAATCTGAAAGTTCAAAGTAGGTACAGGGAATGTCACAGATCTGAATGTCGACAAAGACTTGGCTCCCCGTGCCACATCACCTTTTATGAAACAGTATTTTAAGAAACAGCCTCGTTAGTCCTTCATGGCACATGGGGGAGGCAGGGTATTGGCCGCAGTCACCTTATATCATAGCCACTTCCCAGAACAGCAAAGAGCCAAGTCTGTGCCTTCGTCACTGTTATCACCATCACTGTCATTGCCACCACGGTCATCATCAGTAACACTCATGGAGCTCCTCCTAAATATCAGACCCAGTGCTTTACTGAAGTACGTCACATGTGTTTTCTAAGTTAATCTTTCACGTACTATTATTTCCACTTGACCACTGGAGCAGAGCTTCAATATTTTGCCAAGGATTTGCAATTAGTAAGTCTCAGCCCCTGTGGCAGTTTTGAACATTTTACTTACTATGTTAAAAGATTTGGAAACCCATAGAAGCTTTAGAACCCACAGAGAGAGCCCTCTGGAACTATAGGCCACATCCTCTATTAAGGAGCATATTCTCCTCAAAGATCAACTTGGATGACATCATGAAGACATCATGCAAGTGGACCAGGAGTGGTGGCACCCACCTGAAATCCCAGCAACTCAGGAGGAGGCTAAGGCCGGAGGATCACAAGTTCAAGGTCACTTCTGAAATTTAGGGAGATCCTGCCTCAAATAAAAAGTAAAAAGGGCTGGGGATATAGCTCAGTGGTAGAGCTGGGTTCAATCCTCAGTATCAAAAAATAAAAATACAAATGACTGCAGATAAATTCGATAATCTCTGGGACTGTGTTTTATTTATCTCTGAATTGCCGATGTCTAGTACAATTTTTAGCCATGAGTTGTGAGATAAAAGAGGAAATGAATACTTTGGCCTTGAAGCAATGAAGGACAGAGCCAGTAAACAGAGGGGTCCTGACTCCTTGCCTGAGTTTTATTTCTACCAAAATGGCTACTCTACGGAGGGTTGGCTGCCGTAACAAAGAACCCAAAATACAATGGCTTAAACAAGATAGAAATTTATATCCTTACGTAAGAGTCCATACAGTCAATTCAAGAGAGAAGGAGTAACAGAAAGCAGGTCCTTTCTTTGTAAATACCTAACTAGGAAGCTTCAAATATCATTTCCATGCACATTCTACTAGCCACACTAGTCACATGGCCACATCTGCTGCAAGGAAGCCTGGGACATGCAGTCTTAGCTGAGTGGCCAATAAACCCATCTAACATTTCTGCTACTGTGGAGGACAGGGCACTGGCTGTATTGACTACCAAGGAACAAGCTACTCTGTGCAACAGGAAAATGACTCAACTTAGAAATAGGTGTCTAAGCATTTCCCCACCTGCAAAATATGAAAATCATTATAACTACCCTGAGGCTCAGTTTTTTCAATCCTGAATAAGGACAATAATGGTATTAGCATTTATTGAGCATGTCCTATAATCTAGGGGTGGCTAAAAAAAATATACTTTACATGCATGATTTAATTCAATCTTCCCAACGACCCTAAAGGGTTGTTATTGTTATTATTCTTTTCATGTTAGAAATGAGGAAACTGAGCATGTGAGTGACAGAGCCAAGCCTATGCATGGAACCCCCTTTCTCCATCTAGATGGAGATGGTTATGACGTCCGCATGGCAGGGTTGCATAGCCTGGAGCACACAGGAGGTCCTCCCCACTTTCCCCCAGGAATGCAGACTGTCTTGCTGGGGCTTCAGGCCTTCTTGTTTAAATTGAGTAAGGTACCTGGCTCAGGAATGAAAATTGTCCAGAAAGAGTTCCTGGTTGCCGGAGGGAGGATAGAGCAGAGAGGAGGTGGAATCCAGGTTTGAGAGAGAAGAGGAAAAAGCAATAAATGGAAAAAAAAAATTACAGCTCTGCAGGCAATGGAATCTATTACTCAGAGATTAAAATGTCACAAGGAGTACACGTCAGCTCTAGGCCTTGCAAAATGTTTTTTTTTTTTTCCATCATAATTACTTCTCTTTGCAGAGCACTACTTCCCACCCCCACCCTGGGAGGAGACTGCCCCACCTGGTGTCTTTCTAACTTTCTACAGACCTTGAAAGTTGCTTCTTCATTTATTTATAACAAAGGCCAACGCCAACAAGAATTTACAATATACCAGCTATTTGCGGTTTGTTTACCCTTCAATATCCTTGGGAATGAATTCTCTTCATTTCACCCCACAGAGTAGATGAGAAAATGGAGGCACAGAGATGTTAGATGACTTGCCCAATCTCATAGGGCTGATAAGAGGATAGTTAAGGGCTGGGGATGTATCTTGGTGGTAGAGTGCTTGCCAAGCATGCAAAAGGCCCCAGGTTTAATCCCTAGCACTGAGAAAATTAAAAAATAGAAAATTGGAATTTGAACCCAGCTCATGTGTTCAGGAGGGTGTCCTTATTCACCACTCAACTTCTTCCTCATAGTCCAATTCTGTTCATGGGACGGTGGGAAACAGTACAAGTTCTCCCAAAAAGAACCTAGTAGGTGTTCCTTTTTCTTTCACATTGAGATAAGACATAAATCAAATATCTGAAGAATGGAGTGTGGACCAAGGAATGTCAAGTCAAAAGCCCCATGAGGGTTAGTTAACAAATTATCATGATTCATGTCCAACGGGATATTTATAAATATTAACTCTTAAAAATGATATTGAAGAATAATATTAAATAAGTAAGGTCATAAACAGTACGTATAGCATAATCTTCATTAAAAAAAATAAATGTCTACACACACAAACACTCTTAAAAGATCATATATCGGGCTGGGGATGTGGCTCAGCGGTAGCGCGCTCTCCTGGCATGTGTGTGGCCCGGATTCGATCCTCAGCACCACATACCAACAAAGATGTTGTGTCCGCCGAAAACTAAAAAATAAATATTAAAAATTCTCTCTCTCTCTCTATCTCTCTCTCTCTCTTTAAAAAAAAAAAAAAAAAAAAAGATCATATATCACCCAGGCTCGGTGACACCTACCTGTAACCCCAGTGACGTGGGAGGTTAAGGCAAGAGGATCACAAGTTAGAGGCCAGCCTAGGCAACTAAGCAAGACACTGTCTCAAAATAAAAAATAAAAAGGTCTGTGGAAGTAACTCTGTGGTAGAATACTCACCTAGCACGTGGGAAGCCCGGGGTACAATCCCCAGTACTGACACTCACAAAAAAATAACAAGATTTTACATCAAATCTTAATGAGTCCTTCTACCTGAGTAGCAAGATTAGGGATTAAGTCCAATTTATTCATCTGATTCTCAACGCCCTCCACCCCCGGCCCCATTTCCATTTCCACTCCGATCCCCACAGGAGTCTCCCGTCTATTAAAGTTCAAGAAAAACCTGAGGCTTCTGCCTAAGATCACCTAAATAGAAGCTCAAAGTGACCCTCGCCTCCTTTCCAACCAAGATAGACACTGCTTCCTTGCTTTTCTTTTTCTTTTTTTCAATTTTGAAACAAGATTATACTTAAAGAAAAGTGGGGAGACAGTACAATTGTTTTTTTCTTAAACTATTATAGAGTAAGTTACAGATACGATGCCACAATCACTACTTCAGTGGGTGATTCCTACAAACAAGGACAGTGTCCTGCATAGCCACAAGTCAGCCACCAAAACCAGGACATCAACTTTGCTACACCATCCGTCCCCTGCTCAGGTCCCATTGGAGTTACGCAGGTTGTCCCAATAGTGCTTTTCCAGCCACAGGATCCAGTCTGGAACCGAGTTACAATCTGTTGGTTGTCTTCAGTCCGGAACTGTTTTGCAGTTTTTTGTCTTCCATGACCCTGACACTTTGGAATATTTCAAGGGCGGCTGTATTGCAGACACTGCCTCAGCTGGGTTGTCTGTGTTTCCATGGAGTCAGGCTCTGCATCTTTGGCAGGAGAGGTGCCCATGGGAGAAGGGGTCCTCTCACTACATCCTCTCAGGGGACACAGAGCTTGGCTTGTCCCATTACTGACAATGTTCGCTTTGATCTCTTGCATAAGGAGGTGGCAGGCCTTTCCATTGTGAGATCCTCTCCCACCAAATAGAAAGGTTCATCTCTCTGAGGACATATCGAGAAGAGGAACTGGACTCTCTCTGCCATACCCAGGTCCCTGCCCCAGCTCAGGAGCTTGGCAGTAGAACAAGGGCCAGGGGGCATGATGACATGGTCGTCTTTAGAAACTCTTCATGTGAAAAGGCAGGCTCAGAAGGCACTATTCTCAGACCTTGGGCTTCTCAGATTTCAGGGACGAAAGGTCAGCAAATTTGGTGTAGCAATGGGAAAGGCTGTTCAGATTTTTTTGTTGTTGCAGAAAAATTTGAGAAGCACTTTGGCCACCACAGAGGAAATGCTTTCTTCTTGTATGTGATAAAGACAGCAGGCCCAGGAGAAGTTGGGAAACAAGAAGAGAAAAAGTCACACACACACAAAAAAAATTCTCAGGGAGCTCAGCCTTGTATTTGGAAATCATGTTCTTCTCTCTTCTCAGTCATCATTATTGGCAGAGGCAGCAATCATTGTGTACCAGTTGAGATTCTAGCAGTGGGGCCAGGGAAGTTTTCATCAGGAGCTACAGGCAAATGTTTTCACAGAAAGGCAAGGTTAAATAGGCCTTCCTTATCCCTGAGGCCTGCCTTTCCTTCCTCCATTCCCTCTTCTTTTCCAACTCTTCTCTTCATGCCCTGTCTTAGGCAGTTTTTCCATTGCTATGACAAAATACCTGAGATAAACAAAAGAGTAAAATGTTTATTTTGGCTCTTGGTTTCAGAGGTTTAAGTTTGTGGTCACTTGGCTGTGTTGCTTGGGCCTGTGTTAGCACAATATATCATGGGAGAAGCACATGTTGGAGAAGGTTGTTCACCTCATGGGGACCGGGGAACAAAAAAGAGATGGGAAGGGACTGGAACTCGATATTCCCCTTCAAGGGCACACCACCAGTAACCTAACTCCCTTCCACAGGGTCCCACCTCTAAAGAGTTCCACAGGCTGCCAAATGAGCCTTTAGCATGTGGGCTTTGGGGGCACACATAAGATCCAAACTGTAACAACTACAAAGCAATTAGCCAAGATTTCAGTGAGGCTGACCTTTATGGAGGGGAACCTCCTTAAGCTTTCTAGAAAATTCATTTTAAAAATTTTTATAAAATATACAGAACATACAATTTAACATTTTAAGCACTTTTTAAATGGCACTAACATGGGTCATCCATGTTGTAACATGTGTCAAGAGTTTCCTTCTTTTTAAAGGCTGAATATTCCCTGAACTTTTAAAAGCAATATAACTGTATAAGGTACAATCTGGGTACCTTAAAAAATAGAAATGTCTTTTCTCACAGTTCCAGAGGCTACAAGTTCAAGATCAAGGTGTCCGTAGGTTTGCCTCCTTCTGAGGCTTCTGACCTTGGCTCACAGGTGGCGTCTTCTTGCTGGGACCTCACAGGGTCTCTCTGCATGTACACTCCTGGTGTCCAAATTTCCTCTCCTTATAAGAACCTTGGTCAGATTGGATTAGGGCCCAGCCACATGGTTTCATTTTAATTCAATCACCTCTTAAAAGGCCCTATCTTCAAATCTAGTCCTGTCCTGAGGTAGTGGGGGGCACATCTTCAACATATGGAGTGGGCCTGACATGAGCCACCCCATAGTAGTGACCTTCTTGAGAAATGAATCCTCAAGTGAATGTGAATCACCTTGGCCATCTTGTGGGGTGCTGGCTTAGGTTTGCATATGAAGTGCTCAGCACCTCGATGGAGGATGGCAACCTCTCTACAGGAACAGGGCCCAGAAGCCCTTTGTTTCCTCAAATCATGGAGTGGGTTCTTCCAGCACACTGTGAGTGCTCACTTAATGTCTGTTTCCTGTGTTCCTTCTGCCATCTTGGATTGAGTGGGCTGAGTGGATGGAGGAACGGGAGACTCAGGGTCACATCACTGTGGGAAAGGGAAAGATGGGGAGGCAAACAGGCTTCAACTGCTCACCTCTCCTGTCCTAGACAATGGGGGTCACAGAGCTCTCCCATTTAAATGAAGAACAATCCCTAACAGTTACAACTGACTGAGTGTGCACCTGGCATTGAACTAGGCACTCAAGATGTCTCATTTGATCTTCATGTGGGTACTATTATTATCCCTACTCCTCACATGAGAAAGCCAAAGGCTGTAGAGTTTAGGTAACTTGCCAGATCACAAAAATCACACCAGCATTCAGACCCAGAAGATCTGCATGGGGAGCCCAAGGGCTTCTCATGACAATTACATAAAAACTCCTTGTGCAGTTGAATAGAGTCATAAAAGCACTTAAAAGTGGTCAGGGAAAGGATACTGACTACTTTAATTCAATATTTTCCAGTTCTTTGATGAAATTCATTAATTTAAATTTAAATTCTTCTAAGAAAAGACTTTGAGTGCTGGGGCACTTCTCCCTTGGATAAAGCCACATAAAGAGTTGTCCTGTTTGTCCTATAGCAAGTATCAACTTGCTCCTTGGAGCGCCATCCGTCTCCATTCATGGTAGATTTCCTAAATATTTGGTTTTTAAAAAATCATCTTCTTTCCTCCTTCTTTTCTGTCTCACCACTTCTGGAGAAGCTCACCTACGTGAGCTTGTATCAACCTGTCCTTGGACTGGGTGTGTTGCAAGTACTGGGTCCCTCCAGTTCCAAGGACTGTGACGTCTTGGCTCTGAAGAATTCTGGGAAGAATCACAAAGGGTTGGGCTGTCTTGTTTGTTTTCCTGAGCTGGAGAATATTTTACTCACAAAGCAGTAAGGAAACCCTAACCTCACCACACCCACCCTTCCAAGCCAGTTTCAAAGTTGCTCCTCTAGGAACGAGTGAAGTCCCTAGAAAGGATGGTTATAAAAATCCCTCCCTCTGTAAATCATCCAACGTTCCGGGACGTGGTGGAAACATTTTTTTAATAAATACTCTCTGACTTCTAAGCCCTAAGTCTTAGACAGATTTTGATCTCGTAAACAAATTTGTAGGAAATGTATGCTACTAGAGGTAATCAGGTATTTCCAATGCTTTCTCAACCACAATTCAATCTTAGCCTGTTAGCTTCCTGTAGCGCCCACTGGCATGGCCAACCCGCCATGTCTAGAGTGCTATGAAATCTACTAGCTCCACAGCTCTTCTGAGACTGGTGGATTTGCCACTTTGTATCAGGTGTCTCTGCTCTGCCACCCCAATGGCTATGCTGAGCCCAAGGCATCCAACATGGTGGCCCTTTCCTGAGGACCTAAGGAAACTGTCAGGTGGCCCAGCCTGAGGGGGAGGCCCTGTTAGAAAGCTTCACCTTGGGTGGTTAATATCCAGCTCAATCAACACGAATGCAGGACACAGCAAACAGAACCACAGAAACAGAGGCAGGAAGAGGGACAAGGAGAAACAGAGGAGCTTTGAGTAGGACAGAACTGCTCAGTGAAGAACTCTCCGGAGGCTGCCACTGCCTCGCTGGGGGTCCTTTCTCCTGCTCAGGAGGGTATAAGCCACTGGAGAAGATAAGTCAGGGGACAAGGCTTCAGGGGTGGAGTCTTGCTTTGTGATATCTTGTAGTCAGCAGGTTGATTGGCATCTTGGCAGGTCACACCCATCTCTGAGAGGCTGTGTGGCTGCAGCAGGTCACCCATCTCCAGTTCTATGTGGGACCTGGGGCAGAGCTGGATAGGGCTCACAATGTATCTGGGTGGACTTGGCCAGAGGAAATTGCCACTGGAAGTTCCCAGATACCAGATCCTAGCCACTGGATGGGATGCTGGTGTAGTCCACACACAGCCCACAGGTGGCTCTCCGCAAAGAACAATGGTTTCTCTTCTTCAGAAGAGAACAGATTCCAGTAACTGGAATTGCCGGGGTTTACTGGATAATTTTCCAGGTCTCCATCAGGCCTGAATAGGTATTGCTTCAAGATTTCCTTGGTTAATTCACTTCATATTTGTATATCTCTAGAACACTCTGCCTCTGTAGTGTCCCTAGTATATCATTGTGTTTGGTATTTTATGCAACTGGAGAGATCCCAACACAATTTTCTAAAAATGAATTCATGTGTTGACTATGGGCTCACTTGCCAATTCTTTGATTTCTCTCAATTCCTCATTAGGTCTGTGGATCAGTTTTCCAGGTCTTATCCATTCTCTCTCCACAATACAGCTTCAGTCTATCAGGAGTCATCATATTCCTCTCACACACCACTACCTTCCCATCCTTCACCCTCAGCAGACATCACTAATCCATCACCTCACTCATCCTCACTCACCTGAACAAAGCTAGAAGCAGCAGTCAACTCTATTCTTCGAATGCTTATTAAGTAATTTGCATGTTTCATCTCACTTAATACTTGTATAACTCTGTGAACACCAACAAGAAAAAAAATTGAGCTCCAAAAACACCAATAAAAATTTCTGAAGTAAAACAAAAACAAAAAACGAACCTCTGTGAAGTATATACTATTGCTTTTTTCCACTGTATAAGGGACAAAACTGAGGTTCAGAGAGAGGAGAGAGAGACTCTGCTTCCTGCCTTTCTCTAGCCTCCTCTTCTCCCTCATGGCCTCCCACGGACAGATCCCACATGGAGCCCGTTGGCAGGGCAGCCACGGAAACGTAGCTCGAAGGGCCAGCCCCTTGTGGCACAAAGCAAAGCAGTAGGGCAGGGATCAGAGGGAATGAGGAGAATCCTTTCCTGATTCTGCAGCCAGAATGAATCTGTCCTGGCTCTGAAAATCCATGGCACTTGATCCAGAAGTTTCCTTTTGCACTTCACACTTTTTGTCACACAGGTATATATATCAGGACTAGTCTGGAGTATGCCACTGTGAGTCTTTCCCTTGGCTCTCATTACAGGTCTCCGGAATCAGATGCGGGGGACTCATTGTCATTTTCTGTCATCATACCTCGCCCCATGCTGGGCTCAAAAAAATCTGTTGAGTGATGAATGTCATGCATTCAATACCTGTGACTCTCCAGACTGGGGTGTGTGACGATGTGCCCAAGGGAATGCCAAGCCACAAGACAAACACTGTCTCTTTCCCAGAGCATCAATTTCACAGGAAGGTAAGTCGTTTTAAACACCATCTTTATATGAAAACAAAAACCAAAAAAAAAAAAAAAAAGGAGTCAAACATAAAATTTTTGTGACTTTCTTTTCAATAAAATAAGTTACTTCACAGAATGCTAGGCTCTTTTTTTCTTTGACTCTCTTTTTTTCCACATGGGTTGATGGAGCATTTATGTATGCCAGGCTCTGCTGTTGGCACTGGGAACAAAACAGTCAACTGAGCAGACATGATCCTTCATCTAGGGACCTTACAGTCTGGTGCAGAGGTCAAAAAACTTGTTCTAGAAAACACTAGATAGCACAGGCTTTAGGCTGGAAGAGCCAACCATGGCTGGTCACGCTTCTCACCCCTGCCATTGTAGTGTGAGTGCAGCCATAACATTATGAAAATAATGAGCTTTGGTGTGTTCCGACAAAACCTGATCATAAAATAGGCAGAAAAAAGACAAGTAGGTCGAATACATAGAAAATAAAGTAAAACAGTGGTTATGGGCGAGGTGGGAAGTGGTGGGAAGGAGTAAGTCCACAGGTACAAAGTCACAGTCCTATAGGAGGATGAATCCAGAGGTCTAATGCACGTCACGAGGACTCTAGCTAATACTGTGAGGTATCCTGGAAATTTGCTAAGAGTGGGAATTTTAGGCACTCTAAACACACACACACACACACACACACACACACACACGAAAGGCAGATAACTATATGAGATGATGGATCCATTAATCTGCTGGCCTGCAGCAATTGCCTCACTATGTAAATATATATCAAAAACATCATGTGGGACACCTTAAATAAATATAATTATAGAGAAAATCAGGCAACAGGCTGAGCATGGCCAATAGGCCACAGTTTGCTGACTCCACCAGGAGAAAAGAGGCATTAAGTAATTTAGGATGATGTGTTGTTATAACGAGAATAATAGGAGATGCCTCATGGCAAAGTTAGGCTACTTCCAAGAGCAGGACTGATGTCATGTGGGGTAACCTGTGGAGTCACGCAGGGACCAATCTCAGAAGGGACACCGTGCTTGGTTTAATGTTCTGCTGTCCTTGTCTTGGAATTCTTTGTGTGTGTAGGGAGGGACGGGCACAGGGGATTGAATTCAGGGGCACTCAACCATTGAGTCATATCCCCAGCCCTATTTGGCATTTTATTTAGAGACAGGGTCTTACTGAATTGCTTAGCACCTCCCTTTTGCTGAGGCTGGCTTTGAACTCATGATCCTCCTGCCTCAGCCTCCCGAGCAGCTTGGAATTCTTAATAAGTGTTTCTGAGAGGTAGCAGGACCTTTAGGAAGAGGGACATTGTGGGAGGTCCTTCTCAACAACGTGTGGTCCCTGTACCAGCTGCAGCAGCAGCCACTGAGGTCAGTTATGAGGTAACTGTATTTATGGATTTGTTTCTGTGTCCTATATTCTGTACCATTGATCTACATGTCCATTTTGGTGACAATACCATGCTGTTTTTGTTATTATAGCTTTGTAGTATAGTTTAAAGTCTGGTATTGTGATGCTTCCTGCTTCACTATTCTTGCTAAAGATCACTTTGGCTATCCTGGGTCTCTTATTTTTCCAAATGAATTTCATGATTGTTTTCTCTATTTCTATAGGAAATAGAAAAGGAATGACATGGGATTTTAATTGGAATTGCATTGAATCTGTATAGAACTTTAGGTAGTATGGTCATTCTAACAATAATAATTCTCTCTATCCAAGAGCATGGGAGATCTTTCTATCTCTTAAAGTCCTCTACAACTTCTTTCTTTAGTGTTCTGTAGTTTTCACTGTAGAGGTCTTTCACGTCTTTTGTTAGATTGATTCCCAAGTATTTTATTTTATTTTTGAAGCTATTGTGAATGTGGTAGTTTTCCTAATTTCTCTTTCAGAGGATTCATCACTGATGTATAGAAATTCGTTTAATTTATGGGTGTTGATTTTATGTCCTGCTACTATGCTGAATTCATTTATTAACTCTAGAAGTTTTCTGGTGGAATTTTTTGGGTCCTCTAAGTATAGAATCATGTCATCCTGCTACTATGCTGAATTCATTTATTAACTCTAGAAGTTTTCTGGTGGAATTTTTTGGGTCCTCTAAGTATAGAATCATGTCGTCAGCAAATAATGATAGTTTGAGTTCTTCTTGTTCTATTCCTATCCCTTTAATTTCTTCCATCTGTCAAATTGCTTTGGCTACATTTTCAAGGACTATGTTGAATAGAAGTGGTGAAAGAGGGCATCCCTGTCTGTTCCTGTTTTTAAGGGAATGCTTCCAATTTTTCTCCATTTAGGATAATGTTGGCCTTGCGTTTAGCATAGATTGCTTTTACAATGTTGAGGTATGTTCCTACTATCCCTAGTTTTTCTAGTGTTTGTTTCTAGGGTCCTGTATTTTGTCAAATGCTTTCTCTGCATCAATTGACATAATCATATTATTCTTATCTTTAAGTCTATTGATGTGATGGATTATGTTTATTGATTTCTGTATGTTGATTCAACCTTGTATCCCTGGAATGAAACCCACTTGATCATGTGCACTATTTTTTTTAATTTATTCTACTTAGTTGTACATGACAGCAGAATGCATTTCAATTCATCATGCTGAAATGGAACACAACATTTCAATTCTCTGGTTGTACATGATGTAGAGATATACCATTTGTGCAATTATACATACACCTAGGATAATGATGTACATCTCATTCCACCATCTTTCCTACCTTCATAACCCCTCCCAATTTTGCCCAATCCAAAGTTCCTCCATTCTATCTATGCCCCACCCCATAGATCAGCATCCACTAATCAGAGAAAACATTGGCCTTTGGCTTTTGGAGATTGGATTACTTTGCTTAGCATAATATTCTCCAACTCCATCCATTTACCTGCAAATGCCATAATTTTATTCTCTTTTAATGCTGAGTAATATATTGTGTATATATACTACAGTTTCTTTATCCATTCCTCTATTGAAGGGCATTCAGGTTGGTTCCACAATTTAGTTATTGTGAATTCAGCTGCTATAAACATTTGTGTGGCTATGCCATTATAGTATGCTGATTTTAAGTTCTTTAGGTATAGACCAAGGAGTGGGATAGCTGGGTCAAATGCTGGTTCCATTCCAAGTTTTCTGAGGAAACTCCACACTACTTTCCAAAGTGGTTGTACCAATTTTCAGTCCCAATGGTGCACTACTTTTTAAACATGTTTTTGTGTGCAATTTGCCAAAATTTTATTAAGAATTTTTACATCTATGTTCATCAAGGATATTGGTCTGAAATTTTCTTTCTTTGTTGTGTCTCTCTCTGGTTTTGGTGTCAGGGTGATACTTGCTTCATAGAATGAGCTTGGAAGGGTTCCCTCCTTTTCTATCTCATGGAATGATTTGAGGAGTTTTGGTATTAATTCTTCTTTGTAGGTCTTGTAGAACTTGGCTGAGAATCTGTCTGGTCCTGGGCTTTTCTTGGTTGATAGGCTTTTGATGGTGTCTTCTGTTTTCTTGCTTGAAATTGATCTGCTTAAGTTTTATATGTCCTCCTGGTTTGGGTAGGTGGTATGCCTATAAAATTTTGTTGGTGTTTTGAGGTTTTCTATTTTACTGGAGTATAAATTTTCAAGATAGTTTCTAATTACATTCTGTATTTCAATAGGGTCTGTCATATTTCCTTTTTCATCACAAATTCTAGTGATTTGAGTTTTCTCTCTCCTTTTTGTTAGGGTGGCTAAGGGTTGGCCATTCTATTTAACTTTTCATCAAACCAGCTTTTTGTTTTGTCAATTTTTAAAATTGTTTCTTTTGTTTCAATTTCATTGATTTCAGCCCTAATTTTGGTTATTTCCTGTCTTCTGCTTCTTTTGGTGTTGGTTTGTTCCTCTTTTTCTAGGACTTTGAGATATAATGTCAGGTCGGTTATTTATTGACTTTTTCTTCTTTTAATGAATGAGCTTATTGCAATGAACTTTCCTCTTAGTACTGCCTTCATAGTGTCCCAGAGATTTTTGATATGTTGTATAGAATTTTTATCTCCTCCCTGATGTCATCCATTATCCATGCGTCATTCAATAGCATATTATTTAGTCTCCCGATGTGAAGTAGCTTCTGTTTTCTATTTTATCATTGATTTCTAATTTCATTCCATTATGTTTGAAAGAATGCAGGGTAGTATCTCTATTTTTTTTGTAGTTGCAAAGACTTGCTTTGTGGCATAACATACGGTGCATTTTAGAGAAGGATCCATGTGTTGCTGAGAAGAAAATGTATTCACTTGTTGATGGATGGAATGTCCTATATATGTCTGTGAAGTCTAAATTATTGATTGTTTTGTTGAGTTCTATAACTTCTCTGTTTGGTTTTTGTTTGGAAGAAAGTGAGAGAGGTGTGTTAAAGTCACTCAGTATTACTGTGTTATGGTCTATTTGATTCTTGAAGTTGAGAAGGGTTTGTTTGATATATATAGATGCCCCATTGTTTGGGGCATAGATATTTATGATTGTTATGTCTTGTTGATGTAAGGTTCCCTTAAGAAGTGTGAAATGACCTTCTTTATCCCTTTTCAGTAACTTTGGTTTGACATCCACTTTATCACCCCGCTTGTTTATGCAGACCATGTGAGTTATACGTTTTTTCCCATCCTTTCACCTTCAGTATGTGGATGTCTTCCTGTGAAATGAGTCTCTTGAAGGCAGCATATTGTAGGGTGTTTTTTTAAAAAAAACTGAATCTGCTAGTCTGTGCCTTTTAATTGATAAGTTTAGGCCATTGACATTCAGGATAATAATAATTCAATTATTATTGAGAAATGGTTTGTATTCCTGGTAATTTTTTTTTTTTTTTTTTTTTTTTTTACTTTGACTTGGTTTCTCCTTTGATTAGGCTTTCTTTTAGTATAGTTCCTCCCTTTGCAGATTTTCATTGTTGTTTTTCATTTCCTCCTCATGGAATATTTTGTCAAGAATGTTCTGTAGTGCAGGCTTTCTTGCTGTAAATTCTTTTAACTTTTGTTTACCATGGAAGGTTTTTATTTCGTCATCAAATCTGAAACTTAATTTTGCTAGATATGATTCTTGGTTGGCATCCATTTTATTTCAGAGCTTGGTATAGGTTGTTCCAGGATCCCCTGGCTTTGAGGGTCTGGGTTGAAAAATCTGCTGAGATCCAAATTGGTCTTCCCTATATAATCTGATTCCTCTCTCTTTCAGCCTTTAAAATTCTATCCTTACTCTGTAAGCTAGGTATTTTCGTTATAATGTATCTTGGTGTAGCTCCGTTGTAATTTTGTACATCTGGTGTCCTATAAGTCTCTTGTATTTGATCTTCCAATTCATTCTTCATGTTTGGGAAATTTTGTGAAATTACTTCATTGAAGAGATTGTGCATTTCTTTGGTTTGAATCTCTGTGCCTTCCTCTATCCTGACAAATCTCAGATTTGGTCTTTTGATGTTATCCCATAATTCTTGGACGTTCTGTTCGTGGTTTCTGACCATCTTCACTGTGTGGTCAAATTTATTTTCAAGAATGTACATTTTGTCTTCATTGTCTGAGGTTCTGTCTTCCAAGTAATCTAGTCTGTTGATGATGCTTTCTATTTAGTTTTTTAAATTATTTTTTAAAATTTGTTTTAGTTAGTTATACATAACAAAGTATATGCACTTTGATATATCATGATTCCATTTCCCTGTTTTATTTTTCTCCGTTGCACATATTAACACCTAATATATTGATTTCTTATCTATTGGGGTTAATTATCTATCCTCCCCATTGTCACTGGAATACTAATTCTACAAAAGACTGGTTTTGTTCTGTTTCATGTGCTGACGTATCTCAGGAACTAAAAAGTGCCTGGCAGAGAGGGAATGTTTGATAAATATTTGTTGAATCGACACAGAAATTAAGGAGACCTCAATTATATCAGTATATGACTATAACTAATAATAATTAATAAATGATGACCATAAGACTGGGTTAATAAGTCATATGACTGGATTAATAGAGTTACTAGCAATAACAGCTGCTCCTGGGGATTGAACCCAGGAGCTCATCACCAGCTTCCCTGGTCACAGCCAACTGAGATGCAAGTGGAGGAGTGCATTCTAGGCAAACTCTACCACTGAGCCACACACCCATCTCCCACTAGCATTTGTTCTTAACTTAGGCTGTCAGATGGATGTGCTTGAAGTAGAGACCATCAAGTCTCTAGGAAGGGGAAATCCACAAGTTTCCTCTACTTCCTCTTGCTGTGGTTGGGGCCATGTGACTGTTCTGGGCAATGGACTGTACAGAAGAGGTGCGTGTGAACACAGGCCAAGGCAGTTAATAGAAGTGCCTCCTCCACTTCCATCTCAGTTGGCTGTGACCAGGGAAGCTGGTGATGAGCCACAAGGTGGAAACAGCATGGGTCCCCAAGTCACTGCATGGAGGACATCTCTAGGCTTTCTGCAAGGGAGAAAGAAGCCTGTGTTGTGGTGAACCACTGAGATTTCAAGATTGTTACTGCACAAAAACTGTGAAATGAACACAAGACTGTACAGAGAGGAGGCAGAATCTACAAGTATGGGCCATGGCGTCAGTCTGTTGAGGTTTGAATCTCAGCCCTTCCATTTATTGACCTTGAACAAATGAATTAGCCCCTCTGGGCTTTCTTTCCCCTTCACTCAAGGACTCTCTGGTAGGGGGTTGCTGGATAGCAATCATGGGGAGCACGTGACAGAGCCAACTGCTCATCTAATGGCCAGGAAGCCAAAAGAAAAAGAGGAAGAGGCTGGGGCCCCCCATCTCCTTTGATGGCAAAACCCAAGCTCCACCACTGAAGTCCCTCCTCCAACATTCCAATAATGTCACAAACCCTTAACACAGGAGTTTTGGGGAGACTACAGGCAGCCCCTTCAGTTCCTCAGGACTCAGTGACGGCAGGTCTGGACTCCTAAGCCTTTGCTTCAGGAGGCCCAGCCCTCCCCTTCTGCCTCTGGGTCAGGACACCCTGACCTCCATCTGTGATAAGAGAAAGGGCACCCAGCCTCCGCAGCACGGGCAAGCTGCAACGCAACGGCTCTTGCTTCTTAGGCATGTTGACCCTGAGGCAAAACAAGCTATGAAGGGTTCTCTGAATCCTCCTCCTCAACAACAAAAAGTTTCCTAGAACTATGGCAACCGTAAATCTGCTGTTTAGATCCAATTCTTTGAAAACCTACAAGTTCTAAATACCAGCAATGGTGGGGGGGGCGGGGCGGGAAAGGCGGGAGGGAGGTGGGTAGAAGGATCTTGCAGCTGGAGATGGCCTTAGATTTGGTTTCACCCTGTGAAAAAGCAGAATGTCAGCAAATGGCGTTTGAGGAGAAAATTGGCTTTTATTGGCAATGAATGAATTGGGCACCGTCCTTTCTGTAAAATAGGAAAGGCGGCCCAATAAGCTGAGCAGAGGAGCAGGTACTCAGACAGGGAAAGCAAGGAAAATAGAACAAGGAGAAAGAACTACACTGGTCATGTAGTTACTTCCCCTAGAGAATTAAAGCAGGGGACTTCATCATGCTGGCTCGGATAGACGGGGCCCCTTTCTGTTGGTTGCTGGGAATCATGGCCTGTTTTGAAGTTGAGTTTGGTCACATGGCGTTTAGCTTGAGTGACTCCATTTTGGTTTGGTCTCATCTGTTGGGAGCCTGGCGCAAGAGCTCAGTCCAAAACAACAGCCTCCAGTGAACTTCACTTCACAGTCCTGACTCTGGGGTTCATATAGACCAGGCTACTGTGGCTCAGAGACTCATTCCTCCCTCATGGTCACCGTGGGTTTTACCAGACTGAACAAAGAGCAGAAGAAGATCCAAGAACAGTGGTTTCCCAACTCAGCAGCATTTCCCAGGGAGTGGTACCCGGCGGACCTGCCCTCATCCATCCAGAGTTCTAGGTCCTTCCGAGCTGCTCCTGTTTGCAGCCTTCTCTTTTGTAATTCCTGCTTCTCTTTCACTGAAATCTTTGTTTCCTCTTTCTCCACGCCTATCTTCTTTTCTGCCCGGTCTTTCTCTTTCTTTATTTCTTGCTACCAGTTTCCCCTCTCCCTCTCCCCCTCCCTCCTCTCTCACCTGGTGTTGTCTTCCCTAGGTGTTGATTGTGTGCTGATGTTCCCAGTCATCATTTCACAACTAGGTCAATTTATCCCTTAAACAGAGTGGCCAGATTTAGCAAAGCACATGGTGTCTGGTTAATTTGGGTTTCAGATAAACAGTGAGTAATATTTGGGACAAACACCAAAAAAGATTATTTGTTGCTTACTTGGAATTTAAATTTAATTCCTTGTCTTATACAGCTGAACTCTAACTAACTGCAGCTCAAGGTGGACCTCAAATAATGTGCATTCTGTGCTCTTAGAAATAAAGGAATATTCCAAATACGCTCTAGGATGAACTCTGTAACTCTCTTAATTTGAAAACACGATTAACCAACATTTTCTGAGCATCCTAGAGAACAAATAATTTGGAGTCTGCTGGGACTTCAGGGAGCTTTTCCCTGAAGGCAGCTGGCCTTCCCAGAGCAATGCTGAGCCCTGCCATCCCAGAGGTCGGAGAAGGCAGTAGCCCAGGGTGCAGACTCCAGGGTGGCCAGATTGCAGTGGAAAAGTCAGACCTCTGCGTCAGAAAAGGTTCATTCTGTGGGTGGCAGAGAGGAAGAGGATAAAGAATAAGACTGGTTTGTCATTATTACATCTTTGCCCCATATTTGCTGTATTCTCAGAATGACTGGAGGATGGGGGTGGCGTAGGAAATATCCCCCTTCTTCTGAGACACTCTTGAGTCCTTCACTTTAGGAGTGAACTTTGCAAGAGAGAAAGTGCCACATGTCTGTCTGCTGGTGTCTGAACTAACGCAGCCCCGTGTGAAGGTCACTGTTTGGGGAAGTCAGCAGGACCTGGGGCCTTCTGCAGGTGTGGAGCCCCAGGAGAAGGGCCTCTCAGCCCCACACTGCCCCAAGGCACTGACGCAGCCTGCAGTGAGCGGCGGCCTCTGCTCAGTCCTGTGGTCCAGGCCAGGCTTTCTGCTCTCCCGGCTGGAGGACAGCCATCCTTATTGAGTGTATTTCCAAGAAAGCAGTTGACAGGCTTGGCAGTGCTATTCCTGGAAATGTTCAATAGGCCATCCTCTGGCAGGGGCCGCTGCCGACGACGGATGGCTCTGAAGGGGGACCGTTTGCTCAGCACCGTCTCACCCCAGCCCATTCCCAGGTGCCTTTGAGCGGCAGCCGTCCTCAAATACCACAGGCTGTCAGCGGTGGGGGCTGCAGGCCTCCGTGGGACTCGCTTCCGCCCTGGCAGGGCAGCTGCCAGTGGGCTTGCTGCTAAACGAAGACAGGCACCCCGTGACTATAAATTATAAGACACAGCAGCTCCGGCTGATGCACTGCATGGCCTCAGAAAACTCTGCAGGGGACACGTGGCCCTTGCCAGAGGGCATTCTAGACAGCAGCTTTAACTCTTGTGGCAGCCCTGGGGAGAGGCCAAGCCTGTCGCTGGGCAGAGGAGCTCCTGGCAACGCCCAGAATTTGGAATGTCCCTCTGATGTTGAGCATGGTGAGAACCAGAGCTTCTCACCCTCAGCAGACTGTGGGTGGGATACCTCCTTGTTGGGGGTCACCTGTGCACTCTGGGACAGTTAGCCACATCCTTGGGCTCGGCCCACTAAATGCCAGCAGCAACCACCCCCCCCCCCCCGCCCAGGGTGACAAATGAAAATGCCTTTAAAAGGCAAAGTCCCCCTTGATTGGGAACCACTGCTCTAAAGGGAAGGGTATGGGGCCCTGGGGTATGCCAGAGAGAGATGTCAGCTCAGGATCTGGTCTCGGGGGAAGCTGGGGTGCCAGGCAAGTCATGGAATCTGTGGGCCTCAGTTTCTTGGTGTCAAAAATGGGAGGAAGAGGGCTGGGGTTGTGGCTCAGTGGTAGAGCATTTGCCTAGCACATGTGAGGCAGCACTGGGTTTGATCCTCAGCACCACATAAAGGTAAATAAACAAAATAAGATGGGAAGAAGAGAAAGTGAAATCAAGGGAGTGTGGAGATCAGTCCAGATAAAAATGCATGGGATGCACTTTGAGAGGGGCAGTCTCCAGATGAAACCAGGTACTTGGGTTTAAATAAAGGGCAGGGCTCCCCTTGAAAGGAAGGGTCAGCTGACTGTAAAATCCCTCAAGACTCTTAAATGAAAACAAACGCTCATTCTAGAAAGATTTCCTCTTCATTTTTTTTTTTCCTTCTGAATTCAAAACAAGAAAAAGTGCACCAAGGCAGCCCGAGGTTAATGTACACGGTTTCTTTCCTCTTGTCTTCCTTGACACAGGCTTTGATTAAAAAAAAAAAAAAAAAAAAAAAAAAAAAAAGATTATCAACACCCTAGGAATAGTGTTTCTCCCACAAACGAACTAAAAGTAATAGAGGGGAGGTCCTCTCTATTTTCTTCACAAAATTAGTATCTTTTTCTTTATAGTAAGCAACAAAAAATAATCATGAAACAGCGCAGTCCTATAGAAAGACCCTGTTGCTTTAAACGGACTTTGCTGTTATATAATTCTCTGGCCAGCATCACCCCCCTCCAGCTTTCAAGGAACTGTAAAGAAATCTTGAAAGGCTAATATTTCTCCTGCTCACAAGGGCAGAAAAACACAAAGGAAAACTCGTAACCTGAGCTCCCCCAAAGGTAAAAACTGGAGAGATGAGTCCTCAAGGACAGGGTTCCATGCATCTTGGGGACCGAGCCCAGCTCCAGGGAGTCGCAGCCCTTTCTTCGTGGCACAGCTTGTACTCTTTCTGAAGATTGAAGGCCACATTTGCTTGGGAAACAGGACACTGTGATTAATCAAAGAAGACAAAAACAGCTTCATTTTCCATAACGGGCCATTGAGGGCTTTTCTAGGAAAAACCTTGATCAAGCTGTTCCTTCTGTTTCCCTAAAGGCCAACGAGCAGGTATCCATGGAGGTTCACTCCTGAATAGTCCCCTTCCCAGAAAAAAGCTGCACCGCGCTAACTCATCCAAAGCAACCTGAGCTTTGGCCAGTGGACAACAAGGGCCCTTCTCCTGCCCCGAAACCTCTGGAGGTGCTCACCTGCTTTCATTGGATCTTGGATCCTTCAGATCAGACAGGCTTCCTGCGAGGGGGCTGGTGGCGGGGTGAAGACTGAACCTAACCAATGAGCAGCTAAAGATTAGGGAAGGCAGGAAGACTTAGCGCTGTTCTGAATAGGAGCCCTCACAGTGCAGTTCTTACAGGCAGGACTATGAAGGGCTGAAACCAATGAGGTGTGAAATTTTAAGGCATCAAAAAATCCTCAGTCATCAATAAGCAATATTTAGTGTCATTTAGCGGGGCGGGTACTGAGGATTGAACCCAGAGATGCTTAACCACTGAGATACATCCCCAGCCTTTTTTATATTTTATTTGGAGACAGGGTCTGCTTGAGTTGCTTAGGGCCTTGCTAAGTTGCTGAGGCTGGCTTTGAACTTGCATTCTTCCTGCCTCAGCCTCCCGAGCTGCTGGGATTACAGGTGTGTGTGCCTGGATAGTGTGGTTTTTTTGAAAAGTGAAAATTCGTTTGAAAACCCATTAGGAACAACATATTAAAATTTAAAATCAGGATCCACTTTCACAGGTATTGTGTCCCAGTGATGAGCACACTCTTGGGCTTTGGCACTGGAGGTGCTCCACACAAGGACTTGGTCACACAGGGTGGACCAAAGGCGCCCTGGATCAGAGACAGAAGAGTTGCCTGTGGCACATGGCCTTAAGCATGTGTCCAGATTCTCTGAGCTCTGGTTCCCTTTTGCAAAGTGGACTTAAGACCAGCCTGTCTAACTTAAGAGTTGTTAAGGCGAAATAAGTTTCTGTTCCTGAGAGCACTGATGAACCCTAACCTGTGGCATCCATGAGCTGTATGCTAGGAAGTGTGATAGTAGTGCTGGTGATTATAGCAGTGGGTCAAAGAGGACCTTCTTAGAGAAGGAAAAGGAGCAAAGGCAGAAGGGAGGAGAAGGGAAATGGGACTGGGGACAGGCTGTGTGGAGGTGAGAAGAGCCCAGATCCTGGAGCCTGACCAGTAATTGAACCTCAGCTGGAAAGAGCCTCTCCTTTCTCAACCTCTCTGAGCCTCAGCTTTCTCAGTCTCAAAATGGGGGCAATAATGGATTGTTCATGAAGTGTCCCATCACACACATGAGTGCATACATACATGCCCTTCCTAACACACGTGCCCTTCCTAGCACATGCTGGACTTCTCCCAGGGAGAAAGGAACAGAAACAGGAGAGGTGAGGAAGAACACAAACCAGTACTGGAGGAGATGAGAGAAGAGGATTGAGGGAGAAACAGAGGAAAGAAAGGATGGAGAAAAGGAAGAGGAAAGTGGGACCCTTGGATTCGGTCCTAAATTAAGGATTCAGAGAGCAAGTCAGTTCCAGTTTCCCTGGAAACATGATGGAAAGACTCAAGCCATTACACTGCGTTTGAGGTTTATCTATGCTGGTGCACATAGGTCTGATTCATTTTTTCTACTCTAGAGTATTCTAGAACATGCCACTGTTTCTGGATCTATTCTCCTGAGGGGGGACATTTGCATTATGTAAAGAGGCTGCCATTGTATTGATAATGCTTTATTTCTTAAATTGGGTGGAGTGAAAGAGAGGTTTAATCCACAGGTCTGTCTTTTCCTGTATCTGAAGTAGTTGAGCTCATTCTGCCAATGATTCTGCCAACCTCCAGGCCTTGCCCTTCAGTTTGGGAGCAGGCAGGATTCTGGGAGTGGATGGAGCACGTTCACATCCCTACAGCCACCCATGTCCGGACACAGGGAACAGGGTGCCAAGTGGCTCTCACTGGCCTGAGAGCAGTGATCTGGCCCTCTCTGGGATTCCCCAGAAAAGCCCTGAGATCTTGCTCTAGAAGCCCCAGGGCTGGCCTCACATGCAGTTCCCAACCCAGTGCTGGAAATACACGGAAGCCTTAAGCCTTAAATGAAAGATGTTTCAGGGAAAATGGTTTCTCCTAATGACAAAGCTCCTTTGAATGGAATCCCTGCCTTTCATAATGGAACAAAGGGAGAAAGCCGTAAAGCTGGGGGAGGAGCTGTGAATTACCCTCTGGAAGCCACCCCTGTGCATTTTCTTACTAAAGAACAAGAGAAAGAAGAAGTACCAAAATCCCCAAAGAATAAGTATTCTGGAAATAATTCTTGTTTGCCTTTGTACTGTGTGCCTCCTCCCTGGACAGATTGGTTTCTTAGAGACTGTTTGGCTACAAAAATTGGTCTGCATCCCCCAGCAGCCACCTGCTCTGTGGAAGTGATAGTCTCCCCTCCTGCAGCTGTGAGAGAGACTGTGGTGGGAGTGACTGCCCTGCCCCTGTGGCCCTTGGGCTGCCTGGATAAGCCACCAACCCATCACTCAGCACTGGGATCTAGGGTATGGAATTTGAGAGGGCACCAAATAACTCAATAATCAGGATAAATAATATTAGAAGTGTAATACTTTAAAAAATAAAAAATAATGAAAAAAAATCCATGATAAACAAAACACTAACTAGTAAAATAAAGACAAGGATCCATGCAGAAGCCTGAATTCAATGCAACTGGGAAGTGCTAGGATCAGAGACCTTTGTTTTGTGGAATTCTGCCACCATCTTGGCAGGTCAGGAAACAGAATTTCCCTATCACTCCAAAAGCATGCATCTACCCCACAGCGAAGGAAGGATGTCCCCAACTACCAAACCCACAAGCTCTGGCTCAGGTTCCCAGGCCCAGCCCTCGGCCCTCTCCTGCAAGCTGCACAGCCTGCTGCCTCTTCTCTTCCTGGACGATCCAGCCCAGTCCCTGCATGGACCCACTTCAGAGACCCCAAACCGACTGCAGGAGGGCATCTCATTTAGCTTATTCAAAGTATTCTTTTGATTTTTGTTTTTTAATTACTTGCCAACATTAAAAAATGGGGAGATTTTAAAAAAACCTACACAAGCCTATCTTTAAAAATCCAAATTTCAGCCTGTCTTGAAAATTTTAAATGTTTGGCAACGGATAACAATAACAATAACACAAATATGAATCTATTTCCATTTATTGAGAATCTATTAAATGCTGAGGCTGGCATTCAATACTTTAAGTATTTTTCCTCATTTTTTAAAAACATTTTTTTAGTCATTGATAGAACTTTATTATTTATTTATTTATATGTGGAGCTGAGAATTGAACCCAGTGCCTCACACATGCCAGGCAAGTGCACTACCGCTGAGTCATAGCCTCAGCCCAGTATCTCTTCTCTTTAATCCCTCACAGCAACTCTGTGTTCACTATCTCCACTTTATAGATGATAAATCAGAGACTCAGAAAAGTTAAATAACTTGTCCAAAATCACATAGCTATTAAATAACCTAGTGAGTGAGACTCTAAAGCCCAGGCTCTTGAATTTCTGTATGTTCCATCCCCCTGAGGGGTATAGGCTAAATTACTAGTTTTCTGAAGAGTTCCAAGAAGCCTCTAAAACTCTGAGGTGGGGACCCCCATCCTCCATCCTAGGAAGAGAGCTCAGCTCCCAGGGCTCCTGTTTCTGCCAGACAGTCTTCTTCCTTCTCTTTTCTTTATTAAAAACTATTTTAGAGGCTGGGACTGCGGGTCAGTGGTAGAGTGCTCACCTAGCAGGCATGAGGCACTGGGTTCTGTCCTCAGCATCACATACAAATAAAATAAAGATACTGTGTCCACCTAAAACTAAAAAATAAATAAATATTAAAAACCATTTTATATATAAACAATCTTTGATTTACAATGCACTGAAAATATCCTAAGTCAAAAACACATGTAATACACCCAGCCTCCAGAACATCATATTTAGCAACAGTGCCAAGTGTAGAATACCAAGGTTTCCCCCAGCCCCAAACACGATCACATGACTGGAAGGTGTGGTTGCTGACATGGTCCAGCATCAAGAGACAAACTACAAGCCAATGCCCATGGTAGAGAGATGTCCCTTTGGTTTTTGAAAGTGAAGTCTCTTATTTGTCATACTGAACTTCAGTCTCATCATGATTGTGAGTTGAGTGTATCCTTTAGAGTGACCTCAGGCAGTTGGTGCGGTGGAAAGAGGTCCTGGAGGAACCTGAGCGAGTCTCTCACTACTCGATGCCATTATATAAAATATGTGCTACATTTCTCTACATACCTCAACCAACAATCCTGGGGGACATAGGGAGACTACTTCAAGGAGCATAAAGTGACATGCAAATGGATGTCCTATTTAATTCCATGCATAGGGTCTGACAAGTGTAAACCAAGAAAGAGTGGGGGCATCCAGGCCCTCTTCCAAGACAAGACTGTTAGAGATAAACTTGACAATGTGACATCAGTCTTGGCTTCAGCTGTCATCTTTGTGCTGATGACTCCCAAGTCCATGACCCATCTGGATCTCTCTACTAAGACTCAGACCCAATGGCTTTTATTGAACAGCCCCACCTGGCTGTTCCATACACTTCTCTAGCAACATTTCCAAAACAGAACTTCCCAACATCTAAAACTTGCTCCTTCTGTAATTCAGGAACTGACATCCTCATCCACACATCCCAGAAACCCGGAAGCCATCCTTGACTATGTCCCCACCTCATTCCACACCTGGATCTTGTCCAGGTTCTGTGGATTCTGTCTACCCCTTCAGGAGCTCTTGAACCTGTCTTCTCTCCAGCTCTGATGGTGTGACATGGACTAGACTGTCCCCATCTCTACCCTGAACCATTGTAATGGCCACCTATTAGTTATCCTGCTTCTGGTCATGCCCCTTACCCTGCATCTCATGCTCCAAATTACCCAACAGATCTTTCTGAAACCCATATACACAGAACATTAAACTTCCTAAAATATATGTGTGATCATCTATCTTATCCTCATGCTTAAATCTTTTGACGTTAGTTAAGACAGCCCTAAATCTATAAGACTACAGAGGAGGCAACCCCTGTCCATCTATTCAGCCCTCTCCATTCTTTTTTTTTTTTTTTTTTTTTGGTACCAGGGATTGAACTCAGGGGCACTCGACCACTGAGTCACATCCCCAGCCCTATTTTGTATCTTATTTAGAGACAGAGTCTCACTGAGTTGCTTAGTGCCTCATTTTTGCTGAGGCTGACTTTGAACTTGAAATCATCCTGTCTCAGTCTCTTCATTCAATTAGATGATGATGGACCTCTATTTTATTCATTTATTTATTCATATATTTTTTTTATATGGTGCTAAGAATCGAACCCAGGGCCTCACACATGCAAAGCAAGTGCTCTTACCACTGAGCCACAACTCCAGCCCCAGCCTCTTCATTCTTAATACTCTATTCAGACTGAATCTCTCTCAGTTCCCTAAACACATTCCATTCTCTCATCTCCATCCCTTTGCGCATGTTCCTCCTTCTGCTGAGAATACACCCCATTAACTCTTCCTCTTCCTTTGGGCCTCAGCTTAGATGGCACTTGAACCAGGAATTTACTGACCTCCTAGGCTGGGTTAAATACTCCTCTCTTGCATTTCCAGGGGTTTCTTGCATCTATCTTTATTTCGGCCCTGACCCTAATATACAAGCCACAATTCCTTGTTGATTTAATTGTTTTTCCCGTCGGGTTATAAACTCCACCAGAATTCACGTGTAATTCTGTGTACATCTGTATCCCCTGGACTTTGGTCACAGCCAGATGCATAGTATGCACTCAATAAATTTTATTTTTCTGACTAAAGTGCTCAGATCACCAAAAGTATGAGTTACCATTTAGCAGAAACATTAAGAAACACTACCAGGAAAGTGTTTCAGTCGGACACACAAGTCAGACTGCTCTCTAATAATACCAGGAACTGACTATTAACACCTTGGCAATTTGCTAACTTCTCAGCTTCCAAGAAGTCTACATATTTTGGAGTTTGTAGAAATTGTGAAAAAAAAATATTTCTATGAATTTGAGAATTTTCTAAATTTCCCTTAATTTCTTCTTGCCAAACTGACAAGGCTTGGAGTCCTTATTTTAGGCCAACTCTATGATTTAGTGATCTTCCTTATTTGCAACTCATTAATATCCCTCATAGTGAAATCTCCTGAGAGCAGTGTCTAAAAAGGGGTCTGTCACTGAACGGGTATCTAAGCCTGGTGTCAAGAGGAGGAGAAACGTGAGAATTTTATTTTTCATTTTTAATCAATAGTTTAATCTTGCTTTGCCTCAAGTTTCCAAACTCTGGGCCTTTGTGATCTTTGGGCAATTGGTGAGGATAGATTAATATTTCCCTCTCATTTTGAAAACATAGTAAATGAATGGATTAAAAATGCATTAGATCCACCCTGGTATGAGTCTACAGGAATTGTAAAGATCTGGATTCAGGTCTGAACTCTACCATGTATATGCTCACGATTACGGGCGGCCCACCTAACCAGTCTGCACTTTGGCTCTCTCCTCTGCAAAATAAGAAAGATACCAGTGTCACACCTTACTCTCTTCCTGGAGTGTGATAGGCCCTGAATAATGCTAATGTCCTTCCCAAACAGTTCTGCTATTAATTATACCCATGACCATATAATGGTCCCTATGGAACCTCTGCGGATTGAAATGATTTTCTATGATAATAAATCTCCACTGTCAGTATGAGAAGTTGCCAACCAGTCTCGGTGTCCACACTCACCCAAGCAGCTAAAGCTTTTAAGACTCCTATTAAATGATAGGATTGTTTGCTTTCTTTCCTCCAAAGAAGTACTCACAAAATCTCCTCACTCTTGCGGTCAAGGGGAGGGGAAAAAAACCTCATCCCTCATAGAAAATGAAGTCACTGACCTCTCTCAGATTTGAACTCTGGGTGGAAAATTCAGCCAGACCACCATCAGGGGAAACGAAATCATGCCAAGAGAAGGAAATGAAATGTCCAAGGGTGATGAGCTGATGAAGTCTCTGGAGGGGATAAACTCTAAGAAGCTAGAGTTGTGGCCATCTTAGCTTGGCCTTTGGATATCTCATGGATTCAGATTTTCCAAGATGGTTCCCTACCTTTGTGCATCACCTTGAAACCTATAAGATATTTTTTGGCTAACAATAACCTTTTATCCTTTAAATCATCATGGAAGGTTGGCAAATATCACTGTACCCACTTTTCAGAAGAAGAAACCAAGGAGCCTGTTCCTGGATCACACAAGCTTATGCAGACTGGAGCTAGGATTGAACCTGGGGCTTTGGCTCAAAGATCAGTCTGTGCTCCTTTTACCAAACTATCCTGCCCCTCACAGAGCTGGTGAAGAGCAAGATTGCAATCCATCTCAAAGGGAGCATATGCTCAGGAATGCCGCAGTCCTGCTGGCTGGGCAAAATAACCAGGGGTTGACGAACAACTTGTGTAGATTGATATAGCTGGAGTGGGAGCCGTTTATTGTAGGACAGGAGGGGTATATATACATTCCACACAGCTTATCTTAGTTAACATAAAATAGATGCAGCAGTCAACCAATAAGGAATCTCCACACTTAATGGCTCGCTGGCGTTACTTCACAAACCACTCCCCCTGGCAAAATGCCAGGCGCCATCCAGATTTGTTTGCAGACTTTAACACAGGAATCCTTATCAATGCCACTGAGGAAAAAGGACCAAATTGAGGTAAAAAACAGGTATACATCCATTTCCAACCACTGACCTCTGAAGTGTCAATTTTTTTCTTTTTTACCTCTGCAAAGAACTAATGGCAATAAATAATTTCAAGCTATTTCTATTTCTTGAATGTGGATCTGTTGTTATTTTAATTTCTAATCCAAATACCTGTGACCTAGAAGAAACATCTGAAAGTTACATTTGGAATTCATCACAACCCTTCTTTACCCTTACGTGAATCCTGGTCTGATTTTTCTTTGCTCCTTGACACAAGGAATGAGCAATTTCTTACTAGCATTTGAATTCTCAGGGCTTAGCACAATACCCGCACCTATTCAGCTCTCAATAAATGTTCACTGAGTAAAAGAAAACGTACTGGCATTTGTAGCTCATATTCATACCTTCTATTTTAAATGTCAAAAGTGGGGGTTTGGATTTTTTGGTAGAAAGTCAAATGTAGCAATTTGCATTAAATTCCATAGACATTTTAGATTGCTGAATAAGACTGTGTGGAAATAAGACAAGTCTAAGAAACCTCTTGGACTTACAAAGGGTTTCCATATTGTCTCCAAGTTTGTCCTCGCAATTTTAGTCCCAGCATGTTCCACAGAGAGATCTCTTCTTCAAGATGGAGAACCTTATATTTTCCTTTATTTGTCCACATGCCTAATTAAGTTACAGTCAATGTTGACTAAATTATGTTTCATTAAGCTGAATATTTTGTCTTCAAAGATATATTAATTCCAAGTCTCTTACTGTTGCAACTGGGTCTGTTTTTACTCATCTCTATAGGCCCCTGAGATTGGCAGATGTTAATTCCAAAGACTTTGAAGCCCTCTAAGAAGCAAGAGAATAAAAGAAAATCACAGAGGGCAGTCTGAAAATCCAAAATTTGGATTCTCAAACTTGAGCTGACATCCAGCTACAGGCCCTGAAAATCTGCTCCTTCTTTCTGTGCATTTCTTCTCCTTCCCTCAAAGACAAAGTTGCCTTCCACAGTTGATCTGTGGATTCATATTTAGGTGCTGAAAAGTTCAAAAACTTTAGCTGAAGTCAACTTTTATTTTAAAGATGATGAAGAAGAAAAATGAGAGTCACCCAGATAAGAAGGAAGAGATAGATATACATAGACTTTATATTTATGATGTATCTGAAAAAGCAGACTTCCATAGACAACTTCTGTATACAAGCTTCCAGATACAAACACAAACTAAGGTATGTGTGTCTGTGTGTTAGAGGGTGTGTGTTCATTTAACGATGGGGATATGTTCTGAGAAGGCTCTGCTAGGTGATCTCATCCTTGTGTGGACATCAGACATCAGAGCATACTGACTGGTATTTTATTTATTTATTTATTTCAGTTCTCAGAGTATATTTTTCAGTTTTGAAATTTCCATTTGGTTCTTTTTTTTATAAATCATTTTCATATCTTTTCTGAAATCTCCATATCTTCACATAGTATACCCAGCTATACTATGAATTCTTCAACACATTTTAATAATAGTAATTTACAGTCCTTATGTGCTGATTCCAACATCTGCTTTATCTGTGGGTATCCCTTTATTTTCTGGGAGATTTTCTTCTCTTCATTCTGATGACATTTTTCTACTTCTTCATGTGTTCAGTAACTTTGATCGTATGTTGGACACTGTAGAAATTTTAACTTCTGTTATCTAGCTCTGATCAGTATTTGGTTTTGTTCTATCAGGCAGCTAAGTTTCTCAAGGACAACCTTCATCCTGTATAGGTTTTGTTAAGATAGTTATATTTTATTCTTGTTCTTAGCCCTAAAAGATAGTCCATAATCCTGGGATGTGGTCCTTATATATAAAACATGATGCTTCTACCACATAGATGAAACGCAAGAGATATTTACCAAGCCCCCCAGATTTGGAGAGATTTAGCTTCTAATGCTGTCTCCTGAGCACCAGGAAACGGCTGAAATATCTGTTCAGCATTTTCAGTCTTCCAATTTTTGTTTTCTGCTATGCTCTTTGGAGTTTTGCCATGTAAATTTGCAGCTAAAAAGTCAGCCAAGATTTTGAGAAGATTTTGTACATAAATCTGGGATCTTCCCCTCTATTATCCTAAAGTTCTGGATTTCTTGCCTCCAATTTCCAGTTGCTCTGGTAATCTTATATTTCTTTTTCTTTTTTTTATTAGTTGCTCAAGACAATACAATGATCTTGATATATCATACATTTGAGCAATCTTATATTTCAACCTAATTCTTCAGTTGAATAAGTCTATGTTGTACAGACTTGTGAATGTGTGCAAGGGAAAAGTGTTTAGTGTGGATTATTTCTTCTCCAGTTTGTGTCTTCCTTTTGGTCCTTTTTTAGCACTCATATATAATTACAAATGTGTTCTGAGTTTATTGTTATTTTCAGCAGGAGGTTTAGTCTGATACAAACTAATCTTCAATCACTTGAGGCTGAAAGCCTGTGATTTGTTGTTGTTGTTTTTTACACATAAATGAGGTCAGTCATGCTGTATATTCTATTTTGTAACATCAAAGAATGAACACATTTCAGATATTCTGTGAATCATATATTAACCAACTTTATATCTTTTTTCCTGACATATGGTACTCTAAGTATTCAACAATAAGGCAGTGAAACAAAAGTAAATTGTTAAATGAAGATGTGGTCTGAATTAGATTTCTTCCAATGTTTTAAAAAAGAGGTTAAGTCAGTTTCTTTTGAAGAATGGACCTCTATAAAGCACACTTTTATTATTCAGTTTTCCCTATTACGAGTAATGACACAATGAACATTCCTAAACACTAACTTTTCAGTCTTTCCTGTAGAATTATTTGTACAAACTGGCTTGCTGAGTCAAAGTAAATCTACATTTTCAGTTTTAATATATAAAACCATTCCTTGGTATCTACAGAGCATTGGTTCCAGCCCTGCCCCCCATAGATGCCACAATCCACAAATAATCAAGTTCCTTATATAAAATGGTTAATATTTGCATATAACTTAAGCTGAACCTCCCAAATACTTTAAATCATCTCTAGAGTAATTACAATAAACTTATACTGTAAATGCTATGTAAACAGATTTATTTAGGGAATAATGCCAAGGAAATAAAATCTATATGTGTTCAGAACAATGCAACTTTTTTCCAAATATTTTCCATCCAAAGCTAGTGAAATCCATGGATGTGGGAACCAAGGATACAGAGAACCACCTGCAATCACCAATGGCTCTTTAACAAAGGCTATACAAATATATGCTCCCCACGGTACATGTAATTGCCTATTTCTTCACAATTTTAACAACATTGGATATTATTAATCTTTGAAATCTTTTCCATAAGCACAAACCACACATGTCACATTCCAAAAAAAGGGGGATTATCAAGCTTTCTTTTCTGTTCTCAATCTTGATTTTGAGCAACTCAAAATTGCCCTTCTAATTTCCCAACACTATAGTTCAGTCATTGAATAAGCAATCAATTCTGTCCTTGGGCCTCCTCTCCGAAACAATGTGGGTTCTGCGCCCGGCATGCATTCTCTGATTTTAGTGGTGAAACATCATTCCCAGTTCAACCTGGCCTAGAACTTAATTCTTAGTGTTCTTCTACCACAAATATGATTTACCTCATTCGCATTGCATTCCTTCATTTACTTTTAAAAGTTATAACATTCCCTAAAATATAAAACAGACCATTTTATATTTGTGAATTAATGTCACTACAATTTCAGTTGATCCATATCCCGCAACACTGACTCAAAAATACTTTATCAGTAAGAAATGCTGTAACATTTCTTCAAAATTACTGCTATTGCCTTCTATTTTCTTCACTTTTAAAAACTAATCATTAAGAAAGTAAATTGCATACTGGAACATTTTCTCAGTAAAATGTATATGAAGCAAGAGTCAAATGCACTTTAAAGATAGAAGATTAAACATATTTTCCTCTGCTTTCTCTGAATCTTTGCTAACTAATATCATAGGTCTTGTTTTGTTTTGCTACAAATCCAAAAAGGAAAAGAGAACTCGGATGATAGCTATAAAACGTTGTGACCAACGAAGCAAGACCAACGACCTAGTAGGTCCAGGACAGCTATGTTATAGGTGAGCAAGGTAAGTAGTTGCCCGTTTTCCAAAGTAAAACCACGAAGTATTAATAATTCCAACCAGAAGGTTTATTACTTGGAGTAAAGGGGAAGACAGAAGTCTAAGAGGCAGGTAGCCCTTCCCCAAATCCTCTTCTTTACTTTGTATGACTAGGTGACTAACTCTCTTTTACCTTAGCAGAAAATGGAGATTCATACTCTGTACAGAATAATACCAGGTTTTGTTTTGCTACAAATCCAAAAAGGAAAAGAGAACTCGGATGATAGCTATAAAACGTTGTGACTCAGAAAACAGAAGCAAGACCAACGACCTAGTAGGTCCAGGACAGCTATGTTATAGGTGAGCAAGGTAAGTAGTTGCCCGTTTTCCAAAGTAAAACCACGAAGTATTAATAATTCCAACCAGAAGGTTTATTACTTGGAGTAAAGGGGAAGACAGAAGTCTAAGAGGCAGGTAGCCCTTCCCCAAATCCTCTTCTTTACTTTGTATGACTAGGTGACTAACTCTCTTTTACCTTAGCAGAAAATGGAGATTCATACTCTGTACAGAATAATACCAGGTTTCTGAGTTTCCTTATGGCACAGTTGAGGGTAGTGAAAAAGGGAGGATTAACTAACAAATATTGAGAACTTGCCCTATAATTTACAGTCCTCTTGGTTTACTTGGTTTCCAAAAAACTGCAGGATCTTAGAAGATTCTTCTTGGAACACATCTAATAAACCAAAAGCAAAGACCTAAAGACACAGATAGTAGAGTTATCCAATGAAAGAGCCCAGCCTTAATCACTCTCCAAGTGATGTGATGCTCTTCAAGCTCCACCCACAATAGAGAGTCTCATTAATATTCTTAGTGTCTCATTTCAAATACAAATAAACAGTCAAGGATCATCAGGTATTTGGAGAAATCTTCTAAGAAGGAAGGCAGAGTACTATGACTGGAGTATGATTTGTCCCTTCCAAAATTTATGCTGGAACTTAATACCATTGTGAAGTATTAAGAAGGTAGAAACTTAGTCCAACTATGGTGTTTAGAGATAAGGCCTTTGGGAGGAGTAGGATTAGACAAGGTCATCAGGGTGGAAACCCTGTATAAGAAGAGGGAAGGAGAGCGAGACACACACTTTTGCTCCCTATCTCTTATATGTGATGCCCTGAATCACCTTGAGGCTCTGCCAACTAGAAAGTCATCACTGGATGAAGCACCTCAGCCTTGGAATAGAACCACGAGGCAAATGAACTACTTTGCTTTATAACTTACCTGTGGTTTTGCATTATCAGCAACAGAAAATGTACTAAGACATACACTAAAAAGAAAGAAAGAGAATTAGAGAAAACAGAAATTATATAAAAAGTATCCAAAAGCCAAGAAAATACAGTGCAAACATGAAGCAATAAGATGCAGTTTCAAAATGGAATATTTTTATAACCAGAGAATTTTGAAAATTAAAAATATGATGGCATGAATTAAAAATCCAACCAAAAATGTTGGGGGAAAAGAGTTGATTCTATAGACATCAAGTAGCAATTGTTTAAAACAACAACAACAAAAACCTGATCTTTGATCACCTTCACCCTGTCTCTTTTGGCTGTAGTTCATGGAGCCAAGAAGTGTCACCAAGAGGGAGGTATCAGAGAAAAGGACCCAGTAGCCAAATCAACCATCCAACTGAGTCACCAAAATGGAATGACTGCAAGATGAGGGAAGTCCAGAAGCTGTCCTGAAGCCATGAGGCAGACAGGGGATCCAGAACATCCTTGCAGGAGCCCTCTGACTCCTCAGGTGAGGCTACACCTCTTTCAATATGCTCTCAGAGCTTGCTGCTTATCACTTAGTTCATAACCTGTCAGGAGATCACAAATGCCTTGGGGACAGGACCTGTTTGTTTTTTTACCATGGTAGCCCTCGCCTGGGTTTCCCTTGTCTGACACATAGAATGTACTAAAAGCAATTGTTGGTTGAATGACTAAATGAATCAGGTAAGAGCAGGAAAGTTTGAAGTAGCAAGTGAGAAGTAAACCCTGGAGACATTCATTCCTTGAGTTAAAAAGAAAAGGAAATCATGGTAGCTTGATGTGAGGTACTGATGGGATTCAGGGCATGCCACTCGAAAATATGACTATAGAACATCAGAATACATCCCTCCACATATGCCTCTTTCATATAAGGATTATTTTGAGCTGGTTATTTTGGAAAACTGCAGACAGAAGAAAAACGCTGAAAACTTCTGAGAATTTACATGTATGAAGGAAATCTCTGTTTGTTAAAGTACTTCCTCTCTGCATCAAGAAGGGAAGAAAGGCTCTAAATGCTTAGAAATTCACAGCATTGGAGAAGTCAGTGATTTCAATCTGCACAAGAAATCTTGCTTGTTTATAGTACATTTCCAAACCACCTTGTCATAATCAGGCAGAACCTTACACCCTCCTTTCTTTGTTCTGGAGACATGGAATTTAAGCCTGAACTCAAAGCAATGTTTTTGAGACTTACTCACTTTTTCCTGAGCATCTCCTTTGTTTCCATGTTATTAAACTTTTGTTGTTTTTTTTCTCTTTTGTTACAGGGGTCCATCTCAACTAGGAACTATGAAAATGTGAAGAGAAAATTATTTCTCTCTTTCATTTTTCCTACCCAGCGGTGCCAACAGCTGGTGCTGTTGGGCCTGGAAATTCCAGCAGTTACAGCATCTACACACAGGTCTGTGCCTGAAAGTCTCACTATGAAGTTTAAATGCTGAGACTGTAATGGTAAAAAGTCTGGTTCAGCTGTCACCCACGAAACCAGTGACTCAAGAAACAAAATAATTGGAAAGGAAAGAGCCTTATTGGCCACAAGCCAGCAAGTTGGAAGATATCAGACTTCTGTCTTGGACATACCATCTTAGCTAGTGACTGTAAGCAAAGAACTTGTATGGGAATTTAAAGAAGAGTGTTTTTAGCCACAAATGGGTGGGCACCAGAGTAATCGTTAATCCTGCAGTGGTCAATTTCCTTAATACACATTCTGAACTTATATGAAGGCCAACAGATGTTCTTGGTTATGAAAATCTAAATTATGATCCATTAGGAGGTCTCACAACCCATGTTTTTCTTGTGCCTTTTCTTAGGAATAGCTAACTCTAGCAATTAATACCTTAATCATTTAGGGACTGTTTTTCTTTAGAATTTAAAATGTTGGTCAAAGAGGAGGAACAAGAAGCTAATATGCAAAGGACAAGTAAGATGACTTCAAGACCATTACTGCCCAAGCAAGTCCTACATTACAGGGAAGACTCTCCTGGTTTATTTCACAGATAATGGAGTTGGGAAGGGAGTTCTCTGACTTTTATTTGGGAGCTCAGACTTCAGATTGACCAACAGTGACCTCAGATAATCTTCACCAGAATTAACAAATTCAGATGATAGGCCATTTCCCAATCCTGTGAATGACTTAATAAGATTAATTGTTTGGAAAGCAGGATGCAGTAACAGTCATCTCTAAAGGGCAAAAGGATTATTCCTCAGAGGGTAGAATAGGCTAATGACATTTTACTTTGAAAATAGTTTTGGCATAAGCTCCCTGGGGACAGAAGAGAGGGATTGGGGCGGAGATGGAGAGCAAAGAGGATTGAAGTCAAGGAGGAGTTCACATGTTGTATGGTTGAATGAAGTCAGAACACTCCCTGGACCACACAGATACTGAGACAGTATCATAGTATTGCCTCCATAATTCTGGGAAGAGGAAAATTTAAATCATTTCTCTAAAATCAGTATTGCCAACATGAAATGTGGGATCCACCTGCTCAGAGAAATAGGTCTCTTTTTTTTGGCTGAGAATCCAACTTTTCCTGTACTTTCTTATGCAAAAGGTTGTTCAAGCAAGGTCTTGAATGGCTCTTTCCCTTTAGTCATGAGACACAGTCTATTTAAAAATCTATGCTGCACTCGGTCCAGACTGTCTCAGATGGAGTTATCTTGGGTGCTGACTAAATCCCACAGGGCAGTGACTCTAACTTTCCTTTGTGCTGCTGTTTCACATGACTTGATGGCTGGTGGCAGGTGGGAGCTGGTAAAGATCATCTATTTAATTAATGTCATTTGCTAATTCTTTGTAATAATGACAAGAGAGATCCTGACACCAAAAATCCAGCTGGTCGGCTGGGCACATTTTGAAGTGCAGCTACAATACCCATTCTGAGAAACCCCCTTGGCAGTACATCAGGGGGTTTATAGAAAACAGCTAAAATGACTCTGAGTTCAAATGTGGGTACAGCTTTGTATTTTAACCAAATGACCATGCTGAGTTAACTTCTTAGAAGATTGGTTTTCCAGTCTATAAAATAAAGGAAATAAGGCTAAGACCCTGACTCCCAGAATTTCAGAGGATTAAATGACACAACATACTTGTGTAGGAAATGGCAAGTTTGGTGATCCATTTTCAAAATATAGTATTTAGCCTTAATTGGGATGTCAGATACAAATATAGGCGTTTTGAGATCAATTGCAGCCATTTTAGCTATACCCCTTCCCAATTTTGAAATTAGCCAATTGCATAGACTGAACCCTGAGGTCCTCCTATCAGAGGAGGGAGCAGGTCTGTGGAGGGCTAAAAACAGGCAAACTGCCTGCCCAAGTGTGCTTGCTTGCTAGATTTTCTTTGGTAGCTCGCCCTTCTGCAGAAATTGTTTGCCTCATGGAACTACTTCTGAGCATGCTTGATTGATCACAGCACCCCAGTATTTCTAACAGTCTGACTCCCTTCTATGTATGTGGTGCCTAACAGATGTTCCAAGTTTGCTGCTTCTTTTCCTGTCCCCCTTCCCTGCATCTCCATGCTCATTGTGTAGAAATACTTAGTTACTGTTACCAGAGTCCTAAGCCAGAGGCCCAACTCTGGGGGTCCCAACAAATAAGACTTGGCCACTTGCCCCCAAAACCAACCAACCAAACAAACAAACAAAATGGTGAAACACAGAAACTTTAATTAGCATGGCTCTACTGGGAAGACAGTGGACCACAGTTTCTAGCCCTGTCTTCAGGGGATCCTGACATGAGCTCCCAGATTACATAGACAGGGTAGACCAGAAGTACAAATAGTCAAGGTGTCTTGGTCTGATTTACCATTCTCTCAGGATTGGTCAGGTGGGGCAGAAAGTTGCTATCGCCTGCAGGGAGGGGTATTTCAACTCCTCACAAGATGTTTATGGGTCAGACCTGTTGTTCCTGGAATCCAAGATGACTCAGAGCAAAAGAGACAGATGAAAATGGAGGCAGAGATGCCAAGTTTTCCACATTTGCAGGCTCAAGTGAAGAGTCCGTGTTTTTAGTAAAAGCAGCCTCTAAGTCCTTGTTACATTCCTGCAGAATGAGTCAGGTGAGACGGAGCAGGAATTTAGTTAATTGGACATGTTCTAGCATTGCTCTAAATAAATACCAGTTCCTGTGCAGCCAGTAACTGGGGGTGGGGGCCGTCTCCCTAGGTTCTGTGCTCTGGAAAAGCTCTTTCTGTGCTCAGAACTGAACTGGAACTCCCTCACTAGAGGTCAGGATGTTCTGCTTCAGCATCTGCTGCTGCCCCTGGGGACAGCTTTGCACAAGGATGTAGAGTGTAGGAACATAATAGCTCAGCATTTGTTGATTTGCTTTTTCAACAAACATTGAAAACCTAAGTACAAGCCAGGCAGCCTTCATTCATTCATTCATTCATTCATTCATTCATTCATTTATCAAATGTTTCCATAGTGTATATCCTGTGCCTGACTTTATAATCAGCATCTCACTGACTATTCAAAACAGTGCTATGAAGTTGGTTCTACTATTACCACTATTTCAGAGATAAAGACACTGAAAGCAGAAAGAAGTTATAGCAGTTATATAGAAGTTATATAACTTACCCAAGAAATGTGTGTGAGACATTTTTGAGACTGTGGCAATAGTCCTTCATCATGTCCAGGATTATCGGGGAAGCACACATTCATTTGTTCAGGCTTTTAATCATTTGTGGAGACTTTGATGAACCATGAAGTGTCAGACTTTGCATTAGGAAAGGTAGGGTCCCAAGACATAGGCCTATTCTCACCAAGCCTACATTCCAAGGGGGAAAGGCCAAGTGAGCCTCATTTTATCTTTGGCTTTGGAACCAGCAAAGAGGCCATTGTCTTGGGTCAAAGATACCGTCCTTGCCAGGGGAATAGGCTTCTTTATATAAAACAAATTACCTTTTTGCAGAATTAAATATGTGACCTTTGCTCTTGTAATGCTCATACTAAGGAGTCTATCAATGGTACTTGCTTATCCTTTCAAAAGAGAAAACATTCAGGAGAGAAATATATATAAAGCTAAATGTACATAAGCCCAACAGGATATGTGGTCATAAGATGGGCCCAGTGTTCCCAAACATAAAAAACAATATTAGGTATTCAGTATTTATTGTTATGTGTACTCTAAAATACATAAAGAACAATATTGACTTATTTTTTTCAAATATACTATTGCTTGAAGTAAAGAAAAAAATTTTTAAAAAGTGAGTAAATTCAAAGAAAAATAGTAAACTAATAATGGCATAGATGTTATTTTATTTTATTTTTTAAAGAGAGAGTGAGAGAGGGAGAGAGAGAGAGAGAGAGAATTTTAATATTTATTTTTTAGTTTTCGGCTGACACAACATCTTTGTTTGTATGTGGTGCTGAGGATCGAACCCGGGCTGCACACATGCCAGGCGCTACCGCTTGAGCCACATCCCCAGCCCCATAGGTGTTATTTTAGATATTGAAAATTATCAAAGTTGTACCTAAATGACCATATAGAAGTTATCACTGGGGTGTCACTGGCATTTTGGGTAGATTAGCTTTTCATTGTGTAGGATTATCATGGATAATGAAGTATACCTACTGTCCCCAGTCCCTGCCCCTCACATGGCAACAGTGCCACTCCTGTCTTCCCATCAATGCATGGTGATAATCTCCCTCCAAAAAATTCCTCAAAACATTTTCAAAGCCACACAGTAGAGGACTGGAGGGTTTTGTACCATTCCTGGTTGGGGCATGTGGCTAAACCAAGGTTAAAGACTTGTTGGATGCCCATTTTTTGATATATTTTTTGAAGTAGAATGAAGGGAAGATAAAAGCCAAGTTCAATTACCAGGTGTTTTAGTGGGGAAGGCACCAGAGTCAGCACATGAGAACCCAAGTGAGATGATACCAAAACTTAGAAAGTTCTGGCAAGAGTAGAGACAGAGAAAGAATGTCCAAGGCAACAGAGAGCTTTCCTCAGTTGGAACAAAACCAGTTCCTTCGTGCTCATCAGATAGCTGCCACCTGGCATTTGGTAATGTCCTGAGAGTGTCCCCTGCCTGCTGAAGAATAAGCACTTACTGTGTGAACTAAATGCTGTGCAACACCAACTCAAATTTTGCAAGGAGACTAGAGTCATGATAAAAAATGTGACAGATTATCAACCATTGAAGAAGGAAAAGAAGGTTCCAGAAAACCACGTTTCCCTTTCCAAGTGTCCCATAATATAACGTGTTATTAACAGTGTGGATAAATTGTGGGAGAAGAAGAATAAATTAATGTTTGCATATCACCCAAGACACTGTTTTGTAACCTTTAAAAAACTCCTGGTTATTTTTGGTACCTGTGAGTCTTTCAAGGTTGAATGGCCTCTACCTCAATGTGTCTGTAGAATAAATCTTTCCAAAGATATTAATAGATGGAGTCATAGAAAGAAAGGTTCTAATGTTAAATAAGTTTGGGAAATATTGCACATTTCCTTTTTGAAGATTCGCAGTGCATGTTGGTGCCTTAAAGGTTTTGAGATTTCTTCTACTTCCCTGGTAATCTCAAAGGTAAAATCCAAACTCCTGGGCTGGTTTTAAAACTCCTCTGACTGGCCCCACCTGATTTAGTCAACCTCACTTCTCGGGAGGCAGGCTGGTCATAACTGTTGTTAGTGTGCGTCTTCCCAGTCTTCACCTCCGGGCCTTCTCTGATTCTCCTTCCTCTGAAATGCTCCCCAGACTTTCCACTTCCACCAACTTGGTCAAGCCCCAGCTCAAGTTTCATCTCCTTGACCTCAGGCCTCTCTGATGAACTTACTCTTCACTATGAATTTTCTCAGAACTGTACCTGTACAAGGTGGTGTCAGGCCATTGGGATTACTTCAAGGTTATTTTGGGATTAGCCTCAGGGTATGTGATATATATATATATATATATATATATATATATATATATATATATATATATATATATATAGTTTGCAAAAAGCTTTGATTCTTTTTAAAAGCTCATGGGAGCCCATGACTGTACTATGAATTATAAAGTTCTTGTAGATAAAAAATATGGTGGAGGTACCAATGGCTAGCTAGCCCTTTTCCATGGTAAAGCCACTTAGACCCTGGATCTCTATGAATTAACAACTACTGAACAATGATTGAACATGGGTATTTTCATTTTCTGTAATTAATTACTTTGATGTTTCTCAAATTAAATGAAATAGCAATGCAACAGATTTTACCTATAACTGAGTAATATTGGAGGTATTCAAAGTCAAAGTTAAGATTGTGTTTCTGGAAATGATATTGGAACTTTTACCTACATATTCAGTGTGTGTGCTCTGTGTGTGTGTATGCTCACACACACTGGGGACTGAACCCAAAGCCTTGTACATACTAGGCACATGCTTCACTACTGAGTCACATACCCCAAATTGTTTTTGGGGGAGTGCTGAGGATTGAACCCAGGGCCTGGGTATGCTAAACACACACTCTACCACTGATCTGCATCTCTAACCCCTGAGTTTGTTTTTATTTCTAATATATGCCCTACCTTCCTCCTCTATTCCCACACCCTGTCCCCACAACACACACAAAATTCTGCTTTCCAGTGGTCTTTCTCAGGTCATTCAATAATGATTCACCCTTCTATTTTTTTTTAGGACAAAACTTCTGTATTTCATAATTGAATTTTCCCTTGAAATATCACATCCAAATGTGTTGAAATGTCTTCAGAACCTGACCCCTGTCCACCACCTCAATGCTGCTAGTTGTGCACCCTTGGAAGCTGATTCTGAAATGGAGTTCAGGGGGCAGAAAGTTTACCAAGGGGTGCTCTTGGCATCAATGCCTTAATAAAGGGAGAAAAGAGGCTTGGACAGAGGAAGACTATAGGCTGTGACTCGACTCCACCACTGAGGCCTGAGCTGACTCCCTGAGGACCTCTGGGCTGGGAGGTCCTGCAGGAGTTCTCTTGCGCAGAGGTGAGGAGCCAGACCTTTGCACCCCTCGCTGACAGATCACTTCATGCAGGCTGTCCCTGGGAAGGGGGTCGCTATTGGACAAGACAAGCTCTTCCTCAGAGGCAATTCATGAAGATGGCTGACAGCAGAAGGCCCTTAGCCAGAACCCTGTCACCTGCTGGAGGCCTGGCCTTTCACTCCTGAAGGGACCTGAGCAGTAAAGCACAACATCCCTCACACTCCACCATGACCATCTTGACTGCAGCCCAGTCTTCTGGAGAACAGGGCAGCAGCGTGCTCTCTGGTTTCCTGTTTCAGTGTTCTTAAAATGTTGGCTAGAGTGATCCTCTGAAGATGGGTAGAAGACACCATGCCTCTGCCCCAAACCACCTGCACCTTCCATCCCCCCTAAGTAGAATCCAAGATCAGAACTGTCCACACCACTCTGCACCCTTGGCTCCCCCAGCTCTCAGCCCTCAGCCCCCACTGCTCTCCCTTTTGCCCCTGTACTCTGGCCACCCTGGCCTCCTTCATATTCCTTGCAAATACTTGAAAAGTTCTGGTAAAGGATAAACTTAGGTGACATTTTAACACGTGCATGTCAACCACTCATGGAGGAAGCAGCTCCAGGCTGTCAGAAGCTGCAGCCCCACCGAGGCAGGAAGAGGGGAACCCATGAGGAGTTCCTGGCAGCAGAGAGAGAAGACACCTGGTTGGTTAAGGTGGAAAGGCCCTGCTTTGCGGTTAGTTGGCTGTTTCGGATTGGTAAAGACTCTAGGTAAAAGTTGGTGGTTTCTGATGGTCAAGTTTAAGTTCGGCTTTACTGTTTTCCTGTGTTGGGTTTTGGTCTTATGCAGGAAACCTGGGTGCCGGGGTCCACTCAGCCTAATGACATCCCAATTAGTTAACAGCCTCCACCTCAGGGCTTTCACCTTATACTGCTGCCTCTGCTAGGGCCTCAGTGTGGCTCCTGCTTCTCCTCCTTCAGATTTTTCCTCCTGACCCTTCTTTGAGGTCTCCTTTGACTTCAGGCTGTGTCACTCCTTCTGCTGTCCCTCCCTGTCCCTTTATGACATTATGTTTCTCTATGGCAGAGAGCTCCATGGGGCTGAAATTCTGGACTGTTGCATTGACTGCTAGATCCCCGCCACCTGTTCAAGCCCGGCACATTCTGTAAGTTATAGGAAAAGGGTCCTTGGTTGACCCACCTGAAAACCGTTCCCTCGTTCTCAGGGTCTCTAGGAAGGTAAGAATAGCTTTGTTTCCTTTCCTCTTATTTATCTGTGGTCCTGCAGGCCATTTGTTTTTCTTTACCCAAATTAAATAAGGAGCTAGCTTAAGTGTCAATGCAGTCCCCTGCATACTGGCAGGAGAGTCGTGAGAGGGAGACTCTCATCACTGGAAGAAACCAGAGATCAATTCAGGGCTCAATTCAGAGGCTGAGCTTGCTCTTTTAACGACTTATTCTCTAAGGAACTCAGGGTCCCACAAGAAGGGCCATAACTTCTTCTGAAGGCAGGGCCCTCAAGGCAAGGACCTCCCACGGGGTTCACCTCTTACACACTGCAGCAGGTTGGTCAGCACCCCAGGAGGACCAAGCTCCCAGCACACAGCCCTCAGGGGAAAAAACACAACTAAGCCATTAAAAGTTCAAAAAGACATGCCCTTTAATAATGTTAAACTTTTTTTGATCCTTGGACTCCCTGAGAGCTTGGATGATTAAGGGAGAAAGTTTAAGGTGATGGATACGTTAATTACCATGAGTTGGTCACTACTTACTGTGATAAATCAAAACATCACATTGTAAAACATCACAGTGTAATTCATGAATATTTTGGGTCAATCCACAAATTTAAAAGAACTGTAATCCCCTTTTGTGTTTCAAAAACCAAACTAAACAATAAAGCAAAACAAAAAAACACAACTAACTATCACAATGGATGACCCAGCCCTCAAATATTCTAAGACCCATCTCCACCCCTCCTCTCAGAGATAAAAAATCCCTTGTTAATATGCCTCCATACAAGCCAAGTCTCCTTCCTTTTCTTTAAGACATTCCTCAATAACAAATGTTCTTGAACTGCAATAGCTTGAATAAAATCATATCCAGATTGACTACTGTGTTTTGTCTTTTGTACTTTTATAAAGAAGTGACTTGTCTTGGGAGAGTTTATTTATAGACTCAAAGATAAAGTGTCCACTGGAAAATCAGCAGCTGAATATTGAGTGACAAAAGGATTCTTGACAATAGACAACAGGTAAGCAAAGGGTCCACTCCGTCAGCAGAGAGCCAGCACAGAGCTCAGCTTCAGAGTAGGAAAAATTACTACTTCCAGAGGCTGTCAAAAACTTGACTCAAGCAGATGGCTGGACAAAAAGACCTTGCTGGAAGTAATTTCCCAGCATATAAATGCAGCTCTATATCATTTCCCTGTGAAATCAACTTTCCTCCATGGGTTAGGCACAAAAGACTCATTCCTTCCCCATGTAGGGATGCTGGTTCTAAAGAAGTGAAGTGGACACAGAAGTCCCTGGAAACTAGACATTGTCATACATGGCATGTTTACAAGCTCCTACCTTTCCAAGAGGTGGGGCCAGGAGGACCACCCGCCCACCCTCCCATACGGGAAAAGGTCTGTGATCAGCTGTATGAAGACCAGGATTTGGAAAAAGGGCTCCACCTTTGTTTTAAATGCCGGGTCAGCTCTTCATACTGATTCACATCCTTATATAGTTTGACAGAAATATTTGACTCCATTCCATTGGTCACAAAGCCTCCAACTTAAAACCCAAACAAGACTACTCAGGGCTAGATTTTGATGAAATTTGGTGTCAGAGGCCCATTGCTAATTTTTAGATTTGGGGTTTGGGGAATGAACGAATTGCATTACTGGGAATCCCTTCAAAATCACATGCCAAATGTTTTGTGTGTGCACACACATACGTTTTTCTAAAGAAAGTTCCATAGTTAGAATTCTAATATTCTTAAAGGGAGGTATTCAAGTCCTCTGATGAAAAAGAACCACTGTCTAATACAGATATTCTGGGCCTTCAAAGAAACCTCCTCTCGACAGATCCCCTCATACTTGGCCAAGGCATGTATCAGGAGCAGAAAGTTCACTGCCATCTGTGATTGGGCTTCATTAGTAAGCATATGTAGGCATTCAGCCTGGACCCAGGATCAGCAGTGAGCTAAGTCAAGCCAAGACCTTTGATATTGGCAAAGGCCTCACAAAATCAATTTGTTTTCTAGAAGCTGACAAGGGGAGGGTTACATGTCATCAAGAGAAAGACTAGTAATTATTTGTTAAAACCAACTCGTTTTATATTTTCCATAACAATTCCCCATCAAGAATGCAACTTGATACTCTAAGACAACACTGGCTAGAGATAAAATGTGAAACGCAGTGGAAACATGTGAGTATTACCCAGATGTTGGGTCTGCTTTTTTTTTTTTTTCTTTTTCTTTTTAAGTATTAAACCTGGATGTCATGGCTGTGCTTGGAATTAACAATAGCTACCAGAATTATTGCCATATGTTCCGCACAAGTTTTAACAAAGCAAAGACAAAGCTAAATTGGCTCACTGAACCGTAACCTCATAAGAATTTAATTTTCCTATAAGAACAGTAAATGCCAACAAGATAGACGTCCCTGTTCTCCTGAGCTGTTTGTAGTTCCAAGAAGTAAATAGAAAATTATTTTACTAAAAACATTCCCTGTAGGCCAGCAACATCTAGTTTGAATTTGTTGGAGTCTTAGAGGAAGAAAGTCTAAGGATGACATAAAGAAAAATCCAAAAATATTCCTCATGTCTAAAACCTGAAGTCTGATCCTGATTGCACTGTGGTGAAACAAACCACATGCTTCTTCATATCACTGCTGTCTTGAGGTACTGAAGAGGACAGCATTTGTCACTAGGTTTCATTTAAAAAAAAAAAACTGCTTTGAGACAGCTTTTTGGAGGTATATTCATTTTGCAGAGCTGTGGCAAGGGATGTCATTTGTCAAACTGGATGTATAATAAATTAAATGGAATTCTAGTGTCCATTAATCTCCCCTAAGGGGACCGTTTGAGTCAGCTTTGCATCACTGTGATCAAAAGGCAAGAGTGACTTAGAGGAGCAAAAGTTTATTTTGGCTCACAGTTTCAGAGGTTCAGCCCATAGTCGGCTAAGTCCACACCTCTGCACCCAAGGTGAGGCAAGACATCATGGCAGAAAGATACAGTGCAGGGTCACAGCTCAGGTCTTGGTGACCAGGAAACAAAGAGAGTTCCGATAACCAGGGACAAAGTATCAATCCCAAAGTCACACCCCCATGATCCACTTCATCCAGCCACACCTTACCTGTCTACAGTTACCACCCAATTAATCAGTATCAGAGGATTAATTCACTGATGAAGTTATGACACTCGTAAACTAATAATTTCACCTCTGAAAATTCTTGCACTGTCTCACATGAGCTTTTGAGGGACATTTCATGTCTAGAACATCACAGGGACTAATACACTAACTTGGGCAGAACTTACAAAAGCTCACTAGAAGTGTCACCTCCTGTGTGGCCAACTTAACTGCTCCCTCTTCTGTGCTGGCCAAACAGTGTCATAGTTGCTGGCTCTTGTTTCCCCAGCAGGCTGAGACCCTATGGGGCAGGGACTATGTCTTATTTATCTTTGGATCTCCAGTAACTTGGGCAGGGTTTTGTAATCAGTAAGAATTTGTGCCATGGCTGTCGGGATTCATTAAATGAGTGCCAAGTGTTGGATCAGACTCCCACCCGGATTCTGAATATGTGGTACCAGTTCATAGGTCTTGAGAATCCTGATAATGCACTGAAGGACTACATACTTTCCATTGCTGTTCTGTAGACCCTAGCAAAAGGTGCCTTTACCCTCAAACTCCTCAGAGTCCTGGGAGGGTGAAGAATATTAGAAAAAAAAATCCCAAGAACTAAAAATAATCCAGCTCGATGATCTAGTGAAGCATTTTCTGTGCCAGGCACTGAGCCAATCCCTAGCACCTTTTAGCTCATGGGATTCTCACTGCAAACATACATGAGCACTATTATGACACATTTTACATGTGAGGATATTTGCACAAAAAGGTGGAGTAAGTTGCCTGAGGGGTGGAGCCTTATTATTTCCCAGGCCTCCCACCACCTGAGAAGCAAGGCAGAGGAATCAGTTCTCCTCTGTTCCCACCGTTCCACTCTGTTCCTTCTCTGTTCTGCTTACTCAGGTATGGCCTTGGTCCCATCATGCTGGATTCATGTCTGACTCACTGGTCAAACCAGCCCCAGGAGGCAGGGATTTTTTTATTGGTCATCTTTCCACCTCCCCACTTAGCAGACAGACTGGATTATAGTAGCCTCTCCGAACAACTAAATGAAAGGAGCCTCCATCCCAAACTACCACTTGGGGGGTGGGATTCCCAGAGAAAGGGGTGAAGGCAGATTCCTCCTGCTGCCTCAGGGGAGCATGGGGCTGGATGTGCACACACGCCCCAACAGCAACTCTCACAGCGGGCCACTAAAGCCTAGTGGGGGCTAAATGGTTTTAAAAACCAGATTGCTTATATTTTCCTGGACAAAAAAAAAAAAAAAAAAATTGACTTGAAAAAGTTTTAAAAAGCCAAAAGTAGTTTTTAAAAATGTGCAACTTTAAACCCAGAAATTTTCCTAATAGGAGTTTATCCCAAGAATCATCCTGGCTCTATTCGTAAGCAAAAACAGGAAGGAGGTGGGTAGAGGACAGTGGTCTGTCACTGGAGAGATGGTGACATGCTGGGAAGGGCTTGCCCAGTGATATCAGGAGGGGAACCAGAGCAGCCAAAGAAGCTAAGTGACTTCTTTGTTTTTCAACAGGGCCCAGAAATCTCAGTTTTAAAATATCGGCTGTATACATTGCATAAAGAGGACTCCAATTATTCCCCTCCTCTCTCCAGGCCTCTGACTAGAGCTCTCCTACACTGACCCTCAGCTGCCCATGTGACTGCCCGTGGCCAAAGGATGTTAGCAAAAGGAATGCCAACAGAGGCTTAAAGAGTGTTTGGCCAGTGGAGGCCAAACCAGGGCTTGCTTCTTGCTGCCTGTGTGACCTTTGCTGCCACCACCAAATGAGGAAGTCTGGGCAAGCCTGATGGGTAAGAGCACGTGACCTAGACACCTCTTTGGCCCCAGGCAGATGCCTGCCCCTTGCCAGACACACAAGTGGGGCCACTCTGGGTCATCCAGCCTTAGCCGACCACAGATTCACAAACCAGCCCAGCAGAGGTCAGCTGAGTTGGCCTCCACCAACAGCCCAGCTGCTCATAGAACCCTGAGTTAAGTGTGAGCTAAGTGTTAAGCCCACCTACACTCACTCATCCATAAATGTGGCTTTAAGTGGTGAGAACAAAAGCTAAAGCAACTCTAATATCAAATCCAGAGGGAAAAGAGCAAAATAGTAAGCCCAAGATTCAAAATGACAAGCAGTTTACTGAAGATGCCATAGAAGTGCAGTCTATCACTGGGTTTAGGGATGTGGACGAAAGTATGAGAGGTTTACAAGATAATGAATTATTGGCTGGGTGACAATGTGTTAAGCCAGCACATTTGTTGTTTGAAGCCAATACATGTTGGGGTTGTTTGCTATAATATGATCTAATTGGTAACAAAATTAAAACATGTTTGGAGTTAAACAAAACAGGGATCCGGTTCATTGTACCCTCAATGAATGTTGACATTTTGCAATGGAGACTTCCCTTGCATCATTGTTTGTTTATTGCAGTGCTGGGTATTGAACCAGGGCCTCACATGTACTAGGCAAATGCTCTAGCACTGAGCCAATCCCCAGCCCTTTTTATACTTTAATAATTTTGAGACAGAGGGGTCACTACGTTACACAGACTTGCCTCAAACTTGGATCCTCCTGTCTCAGCCTCCCTGGTAGCTGTAATTACAGGTGTGCATCACTAAGCCTGCCTACATCATTGTATATATAATAATGAAAAAGCAAAGAAAAACTAAAGATCCGCCCAATAGGGAAGGGGATAATAAGGAGTGGCATATTTATGTATAGGAGAGGCGTGCTGCTGTTATGGTGTAGGATTGTAGCAACACACAGGCCTACCAACCCTTTAGAAGTGTGCCATCAATTTTGTTGTTAAGGCTGCCATAGTGGGGACAAACTGAGCTACATCCCCAGCTCTTTTTTGAAAATTTGAGACAGCTTTCTTACTTGAGGACATCAGAGTACACAATATGGGCAGTAAAGAGCTACACTCGGACAGGGACATGGTGCTAAAGGGGGACCAAGCAAAAAGTGAAGTGGTGGATGTTTTGATGGTGATCGCCATTGGTGAAGTTAGTTAATAGCTAAGTGGCTTCTAATCTCTTCAAAGGTGTTGCTAAAACTATTTTGAACATGTGTTCCGAACACAAAGGATGTGGGAAACCACTGGTGTGGTACTGAAGGAAACATGTATGATACAGCAGCATGTACAATACCCCCCCCCCCATTCTTGTTGTAAAAAGAATGTGCAGGCAGAGAAACTTGCTGGACGACAGAGCAAAGCTGAATCTAACAGTTTACCTTTGGAAGATGGGGATATGGATAGTTCTTATTCCCCACCCCCCATAATTCATTGTTCCTTTTTTACAAAAAGATGCAATGAATGTGGACTTTACTTGTGTTGATAATTCAATAAAAATTACAGATTTGAAAGCATTAGAAGGCACTCATGTTTGCATGCACACACTTACACATACTTACCCCCCCCCGCAACACCCCAATCTAAAGTGGAGGAAGACTGTTGACATTTTGTTGTTTCTTTAATCTCTGCAAATGCCCTGCTGCCCCACTTCACTTATCGATAATTTTCTTGGGGGTAGACAGACTCTGGAATTGTAGAATATTCTTCCACGCAAAAACACATGGAATTCTTGCAGGCAGCTCACCTCCTTAATTCTCTTGGGAGGCCGGCAGACGCTATGTAGCATCACTCATCTTCACAGCCAGGGGTAAAAATGAGGCAGGGATTCAGCTGCTCTGTTCTCCCACTTTGCAGAACTTCAGCAGGAACATGAGTAGGCCCAGGGAGTTGAGGCTGCCATTTGGAGGGGGAGACACCCTGCTTGTTAAAGGCAACAAGCCAGAGCTCTAATGGCCCCCTTGACCCTGTCAGCGCTTCACAGCCTTATTCTTCACTAATTGTCTCTCACTACTGGCAGAGCACAGAAGTGTCTTTGTGCATGACAGATTCCTTACAAATGGTGGGTGCAAGATACAGCTAATCATCAGACCCACTTCTAAGATGCCAGATAGCCAGACACAGCAGAGCCCACCTATATTCACTCATCCATAAATGTGACTGAGTGATGAGAACAAAAGCTAAAGCAAGTCTCTATTATGAAATCTAGGGGGAAGAGAGCCAAATAATGAGTTCAAGATTCAAAATGACAAGCAATTTATTGAAGATGCCATAGAAGCACAGTCTATCACTGGGTATAGGGATGTGGACAAAAGTATGAGAGGCTTACAAGATAATGAATTATTGGCTGAGTGATAAGATGGGAAATTAGAGCTGATAAGGCTAGTAGATGATCCTCTGGGACTGCATTCACTGAATGAATGAGCTGTGGAATAAGTGATCTTTCTAGTAAAGGGGATATGGGTACCAGATGACTGACAGGATGTCAACACACCATGGTCACCTTTTTGAGTACCTGCTTCTTGTTCAACTCTACCACTCTATAGACTTGTCTTCATAATGTAAGGAGATAAAAAGTATATATTTTTTTTCCTGTTGGAAAAAAAGCATTAAATAGATGGCCCAATTATTAATGAAGACAGATCGTGGATAGGGAATTTTCGCTTGTGCTTTTCTCATTTGGATCCATTGTAGAGTTAATAAAATCACTTATTTTAAAGGTTGGTAATTAAATGCATGGGCATAGTTCCCCCTCTGAGTCTCGTCTTCAGGCACTCTTCACTTTGTGAACTACATGTTCAACCATGGCAGCAAATGAACAGATACCATTTTCCAACAGCTGACTACTCTAGGCTCTGGATGAGCCCAGACTTTGTTACTTTAATCATCAGGAAGATCTTGGAGGTGAGTACAGTCATCTCCCCATTCTACAAATGAGGAAACCGAGGCTTAGGGAGGGCAGGTAACTTGCTGAAGGCAATGCAGCTAGTAGGTGGGAGCACGACTCTTCCTGTCCCTTTTGAGCAAGCAAGAGGGAAAGGAAGAGAAGCCACGTGGAGCATTCTAGCTCACTCACGCCAGCAGTCAATCTCTCTGTAGGAGGAGGCCAACCACTATTGTATATCTGCTCATAGAATTGTTGAGAGGACCAGATGAGATCACATATCAGAAAAAGCCTTGAAAAGAGGAAAGCATTTCATAAACAACAGGTTGCGATAAGTGAGATGAGACGACTCCATCTCTCTCCTCAGGAACACACTTCAGTCATGACAGCCTTAATGGAAAGACCACAGCCTCCCTTTTGCCCTAATTTAATGTTTTAAATAAACAGCACAAGATTTTCTTAAGCAATCTTTTAAAGATGAAGGGCTCGGGTGTGCATGCTGGCACTTGAACTGATCTTTGCAGGGAGCTTTGGTGTCTCATGTTTAAGACAGACATCCTGCCTGAGCTGTTTATGTTGACTGGGGAAAGTAGGCATTTCATTGTTACTATCAATTCTGTTCCAAAGAAATGATACTGTAATTATATACCCTTAATCTCTGCAATATAAGAATGAGGAAAAACACCAGACTTTCTCATTAAAGGAGCACAGTATATGTATAGTAATTCACTGTTTATTACTATCATCATTATGAATAGCAAAGTCCACAGTTCAGTTTCCAGGCAACATGAGGGTGGAGTTTTATATGTGGGACACCTGCATGTGATGTGATAACATGGCGTTTTTGTGTGTTTTTTTTGAACCACTATGATTTACTGGTCTATTAAAACACAACCGTACAGTTAAAAACTACAATTAAGACACCATCTTCAAGCAATTAAAAACAATCAATTGTTGAACCAATGTAGGAGATCAGCTGAGTAATTTGGCATTTTAAGTAAAGTCAAGTAGAAACTGTTTTCTCTCTCCATCTAAGGATCAGTGAAAAGAGAAAACAAAAATCCACCTGCTCTGAGTGAGTCAGGATTCAGCACGAGTGACTTGGGGCCCCTCCCCAGGGCTGACAGGGTGGCGTCACTCCAGCATGTGCTGGAGCACCGAGGGGTCCACCTCCACGGCCTCCAGGCCCTTGTGCAAGCTCAGGAAGGTGGCCTGCTTCCCGAAGCGCTGCCGCCAGCGGACGAAGGCCTCCACCACCTGTGACTGCACATTGTGGGGGTGGTTGGCCTTACAGCGGTAGATATCCGTCTGGGACAGTCCCAGCGACAGCACCACAGGCTCCCACTCGGGGCCCAGCCTCTGGGCCAGCTGGTTGATCTGCCTGTCTGATGGGGAGCTGTTGAGGATGTGTGAGGGGAGCCCAGGCGTCCGATCACCTGAGGAGAAAAAGAAACGCAGGTGAAACACACGACAGACACTTCAGGAGGCAGGGACAGAAAGGTGGGCAGCCAAGACAACTGCTCGTGGTGGGGCTCCTAGCCTTGGTGTGTCAGGGCTTAAGAAATACCGCCTAGCACCTTGAGAGTGTTCACCATGGCAAGTGTGAAAACAATAATCTGGTCTATTTCCTTTCTTTTCTATATAAAACCTACACGGAGGATGACCTTGTACATGCTGCTAGTAGCAAGCTGTTTTCACTTCCATCTCTTTTGTCAGAGGCCAAGCCAGGAATTCTGGGGGGAACTTAGAAATGTCTGTCCAGGCCCCAGTTCCCTGGCACTGGCCTGTGGGCCAGCAGTGGGGCGTGGTCCTGGGCTGTGAATGCGCCTCCCTGCAGGAAGGGCTCACATGGGTGCGGGTGGGGGTAAGGCCTAAAGCCAGCAGCCCTCTCTCCTGATGGCTCAAACATGAACAGGTGCAGCTGGCGAAGCAGGAGCCAAGAGGCCTGCTGAGACAAAATAAACTGTCGAGTCTGCAAGGGAAGAGAGGATAGAGGGGCCTGTGGTAGCAGCAGAGGCCACTAGAGTGTAGTTACCCGTCCTGGCTACCCTTCTGTTTCTCTTCTGGGCTCAGGGGCAAGGAGAAGACTTGACCTTGCACTTCCTAAATTAGCTTCCTGTCTGCTAACACATGAGACAGTGAGTTATAAGTGTCTGACACCAACAAGCAGTGCCCTCTGTTACTCCAAAGGGGATCCTGTCCTAGTGTGGCCAGAGGCTCTCCAAAGGAAGGAGGTTAAGGCAAAGCCCTGAACAAGAGGAAGGGGAGGTGGGCGAAAGGGGAGAGCCATGCCTCCCATCAGAGGAAAGTATGTGGAGCGCACAGGGGGGGGGGGGAGCCGAGGCACCAGGTACAGTGTCAGAGGGAACAAATGCGATGCTGATGGCCCCAGCTCAAGCCAGGTTCAGACACTTGCATGGGCACAGGGTGCTGCACGTGCTACCCACCGGCATCATGGGGATTCGGGTCAATCCACCTCACGCTCCCCAGACTACTGTTTTGATTTATGACTCAATAAGAAGGCAAAAGGCATCCGGTAAGAAGAGCTGCTGTTCCCACCGCCCTGTCTTTGGCCTCTAGGCTGCTAGTTGCCAATACCTCAGGGACTAGTTGCAAAAATATTGCCGAGGACTTTTTCTGGTGTTTGTCAACACCATGATTTAATTAAAAAAAAAATTATTAACACACACTAATTATACATATTGATGGGTTCAGTTGATATTTCCAGACCTGTATACAGAGTGCACTGATCAAACCCAACCACCCTTTTCCCTTCTCCCTTCCCACCCTCTTCCCATTCTCTAGTGATCACAGTCCTACTTTGGGGTTGACTGTTATCTTCCACATATGGGAGAGAACATGCAGTGCTTTCTTTTCTTCTCTGGCTTCTTTCACTTAACACCCTCCAGTCCTATCCATTGTGCTGCAAATGACAGATTGTCATTCTTATTTATGGCTGAATAATACTCAGTTATGTATATACACATCACATTTTCTTCACTCATTCATCTGTTGGTATGCACTAGGCTGACTCCTTTATCTCAGTTACTATCAACAATGCAATGAGAAACTGACTAAGAGGCAATTACAATCATGATGATAATATTAAGCAATGTTTCATATGAACAGTATAATTTTTTGGCTTTTGTAAAAATGTGGGAGGTTTTATAAAAATGAGTGCATTTAAAAATTCAAGGAAAGCAAAATTACAATGAGGAAAGCAAATCAACCAATATCTCATCGTTGTATTTACAGGTGCTGAACATCATTCTGAATATCTCTTTACGCACATATGTTGTTAGAAGGACAGATATATTATCATTCTAAATGAGATCATTGATATCTAAGAGTTTTTCCCTAATAAGAGCTATTTGATTTTTGTTTAAATTTAACAGAAGACAAAAAGCAGACATAAAACTGAATATTTTCTGACTAGCAATGAACTACTTAAAAATACACATGCACAATTTAATGGAGATAAATTATGAAAATTTTAAGAGTTTAACCAAATGTTTTCTTATCCACACTTTATAATTAACACTTTATATTTCCTCTCTCATTCTTCCTCACACCTCTTGACTTTTGTTGCTTGTATCATTTTTTGTAAGGTACTATCATTTTTATGTCTCTGTGACAATAAGCTACAGCTCCTTGCTCCCAAGTTGTTTAGGACCACAATGGTTTGAAAGCTCACCACTGTTTCTGTTGTTGTTACTGCTTTTCAATCATGGCTTTCCTGCTCCTGGGTCTGTTTTTCTGATTTGTGTCAACTGGTCACTTTCCTCACAGATAGTTTTCTTCAAGAAATGTCTATGATTGCAATATTCCCTGAGATTTTGTTAGTTTAAGATTGTCTACTTATTGCCTTCATTGGAATAATAACTCATATTTAGAAAAGCAACTTTAAAGTTACTTTTAATATTTTATTTTTAAATTATAAATATAATTTTATATTATTTAAATAATTTTATTCCCCTTACAAGTTTGTAGACCTTGTTCCTACTTTATGGTAGGAAATGCCAGTATGGAGAGTTCTGGTACCACTTGTCTAACATTTTGTGTAACTTGCTTTCTCTTTGTGGGATACAAAACACTGAAGCCTTATATCAGGGTATATCTTTGCTCGTCTAGATCTGCTTTTCCTGGTGTATGGCAAGACCATCTGACCAAAGATTCAGTTCTTTCTTCCTTTCAGAAAACCTCCCTGTGTTATATCTTTGCATTCTTTTTCTGCTCTGCCTGTTGGATGGCTTTGTCTATGGTCCATGACTCTTTTCTCTCTTATTGCTTTAATCTCCCCCCTGATTCACTTGATTTTCATCTACCTCTGTTTTTTGTATTTTGTTATTATTATTTTTTCTGGTTCTAATCTGGAATTCTTGGCTCTTTTAAAAATTCCATTCCATTTTGTATCCATTAGGAAGGCTATTGCCAAAAAGACAGACCTAACAAGTGCTGATGAGGAGGTGGGGGAATCGGAACCTTGTGCACTGTTGGTAGGAGCGTCAATGGTATACTTGCTGTGGAAAATGGAAAAAACTATGGTAGTTCCTCAAAAAATAAAAAATAGAACTAGCATATGAACCAGCAATTCCACTATGGATATATACCCAAAATAATTTAAAAAGGGGCTTGAAGAGATAGTGTACACCATGCTTATCACTGACATAATAGCCAGGAGATGGAAGCAACCCAAGTTGCTTCATTCAGTGATGAATGGATAAACAAAAGGTGGTAAATACATATAGCAGAATTATTACTCAAACTTAAAAAGGAAGGAATTCTAACATGTGCTCTGACATTGGTCAGCCTCGAGGCCATTATGCTAAATGAAATGAGTCAGTTGCAAAAGGACAAATACAGTGCGATGCTGCTCATCTGAGGTATCTAGAGTAGCGGAAAATGGTGGCTGCCTGGGCTGATGGAGGAGTGAGGGGTCAGTGTTTAACAGATATGGAGTTTCAGTTTTGCAAGATGGTTAACAACTTTGGAAATGTGCTATGAACAATGTGAATGTACTTAACACTTCTGAATTGTATGTTTTAAAATGGCCACAAATTAAATTCTATGTTATGCATATTTTACCACAATTTCAAATAAAAATGAAATAGAATTAAATTAAATAGAATTCCTCACCTTCTTTCCCCAGAACTGCTTCTGAGTGGCTGAGGAGGGGTGTTTTCTTCCCTGCCGGCCACTTGTCATGGGGCTTGGCACAAAGCGTAATTGCCTTTTTGTTTGTTAGTTTACTGGCTGCTGGTGAATTGGGGGCAAGGTCCCTTTTTGTTTGTGATTGCTTTTCAGTTCAGTTCGCTGGCAGTGGGGGAGGGAGCGCCTGTGTTCCTGCTGCACTGTGGCCCTGTCAGTCATCTTCCTCACTCGCGGCCAACTCTCAATGCAACAGATGCTGTAAGCCAATTGTCTGGTGGTAAGGACAGACTTTGCTCTGATTCTTCCACACTTTCAGGGTCACATACCCTCTGAGAATAGTGCCACGTCCACAGAGGGAGAAGGTAACTGGGAGTAGATAGAAGTCTACAGACACACTGGGCCAAGATGACTGGCACATACACGCTCGCCTGCCAGGCAAATCGAGCCCTTCCAACCAGACAGCTTTACATACACCAAGAGGCAAGAGCAGCTGTCTGTGCCATCTGACCTCTATCTGGAAAAGTATCCTCATGAGGCCCTTTTAACTTGTGTATTCTGCTGAATACAAGGTTACTTAAAAATAAGTCCTAAGGCTTGAGTGTCAACTTCTAAGGATACACTATGTAAAATGAGGTCAAGCTACAAATGAATCCAGTGTGACCACCGGGTCACTGTTTTTCAAAGCTAATACATACCATTAGTGATGTGTATGCTCATATTAGGTAGATGAAATGTTCTGCATTACAAGAGTCATATCTATTTTAATACAGTGAGAAAACTACAAATAGCATTTTAAACCCAAGATCACAAGGGTTAAAATATGTAAATAAAAGACCAGGTATAGAATGGCAAAAAGTCAATTAAAAGGAAAAAGTAAATTTAAAGAAAAACATTAAATTAACGGTACAGGTGGTACACAGATGTGCAAAAACTATATGAATGGAACCCAAATGACGGTGGACAGGGAAGCCAGTGTGTGTCCATGGTGCACCAATGGATTCTAGACAGACTTCATGCTGTGCAGGGTGTCCCCTACACCTCACAGGCCTTCAGCACCCCTGCCTTACAGTGACACCTCCCACCTCACCATGAGAACACAAGTCACATCACCTGGGGTGGGACAGGACTATCGTTGATTAAGAATCACGAGACACTGTGAAATAAGAAAGTACACTCTAGTGCCTAAAACTTCTAAATATGGACAAAATGTTCTCCCTTATACAGATCCTAAATCTTTCATGCCATCTTTTAATCTCATTTTCAGTGAAGCTAAAACTTACCTGGTTTAAAAAGAACAACATATGCTGAAAACCCACCTACCACAAGCCAAGGATCCACTTACGGAATGGGGTGGCCACTCGCCCTCCCATCCCCTCCACTTACTCTTTCACCCCTCCATCCCCATCTCTAGGATCATTACATGAATGAAAACGGCATAGTTTGCCCCTCTTTCTCCAACTATCTCCTCTACCCTCATTCATATTATCAACAGCTATTCTGGCCTCAAAACTAAAAATCTCCTTTCTAATTCCTATTGCATTTACAGTCAGGTCTAAAAGTTTCAAACATAACTTTTCCATGTTTTATATTTAGCATTGCTGCCACCCAAGCTCCTTATGGGCAGAGATCATGTCTTCTACCTCTGCAGCCCCCTCTCCAAACCTTTAGCTCCTGCTGAATACAAAAGGGAAATTGATGTATACTTTTCCAGTAACTGGTCATAATATTGAGGTTAAAAGGTCTTTCAAGTCAAGTTTCCAACTCACCATTTCCAGTAGCTTTGTATTTCTGATTTTTCATTCCATAAATAAAGTCATCTCTTCCTGTAGTGCAGAAGGACTCCCTATCTACTCCTGGCAGGACATAGTGCTCTGTGTGAACCAGCATCTAAATGGTCAACCTCCCCTTTCTACTCTGCATTCTATGATATGTGGCTACCTTAAAGAGGGCCTGAGAAGAGGAACTGCACAGGGTTCAAAAGCACCATTCAGAGGCTAAAGACCAAGGACTGAGCAATGCATGGCAGGCATATAAACATCTGTTAAGAGAGTCAGCTGAATCTACAGCAAGAGGTCTAGAATAATAGGAAGGTTTTAAACTATAATACTTCTTTTTAAACTTTAGATATTTTGCAATATGACTAGAGATGTTTTAGTGGATATGAATTCTTTATCACAGTAACTCAATTGGACATGGTCTAGCACTTTAATAAACTACACACATTTCTCAGGAAAGTCTGGTCATGTACCAATTGCCCCAACTTAGTTGGCTGTGAGCCACTGTTACTGATGGAAGTAACATGCTTCAGGTATGATGGATTATAAAAAGAGTTAAGCTAAGAGAGTCCCCTTCTAATGCAGCAATGTTTTAAGAGTCAAAAGCTAACCCCTTCCTCAAGGACATTTAAGACCTCAGCTCATGTCAAGTCCACTAATGTTCCATCCATCAAAGCAAAACACATGGCTACACCCAAAACCAAAAGGATAGGGAATTAAGTCTTCTGACAGGATAGGAGGAATATAAATTGCTGCGAAATGATCTCTAAACACTCACAAGTGCTAGAAACTGGTGCAAGAAAAAAATTAAAAACTTGAATAGATCAAAGTATTAAATGTATTGGAATGGCAAACAAACCCTCCCCTGCCAAAGAGCCCTAGGCCCAGAGGGTTTTACAGGTGAGCTCTATCGAAGGTTCATTTAATTATCTATCTTCTGCACCTTGGGCCAAGAGCAATGGAGTTAGCTGACCATGGACTGAACCTCTGAAACCATGAACCAGAACAAACATTTTCTCTTTAACAACAAAATCATATCTTATGCAAAAAGTTTAAAAAAATAGAAAAAGAAAAAAGTTACTTAACTCATTTTATGAGGTTACCACGATGTTTATTCCAAACAGGACAGAAGGAATACACGAAAAATTATAGTCTTGATTCAGTTATAATTTCAGAAGTAAAAACAATATTTTATAATGTTATTATTTAAATATATATTTAAAATAATATATCACAAAAAATAGAACTTATCCCAGGCTTAAAATAATTTTCAGTATCATAAACTCTACCATTTAAGTCAACATACCAATAGACTAAAAAAGAAAGTCATTATCTTAATAGGTGCAAAAAAGCATTTGACAATTAATGCCTATGATTTAAAAAGTATTTCTTAACAAATTTCCAGATTATGAGGAGCTTTCTTAACTTGGTGAAAATTGTGATAAGGTTCCGTGAGCACTTGAGTTAACGGAGAACCTCTAAATGTATTTCCTTTTAGAATGAGAACAAGACAAAGACGCCCTCTACCACTAATACGGTACTGAGGGCTTGTCAAATGGTAGAGAGAAAGAAAAAGAAATCAGATATAAGCATTTGAAAGGAAGAGGTCAAATTATCACTTTTTTCAGATAATATGACCAGAAAAAGACCAGAATTAACAATCCATTCGAATAAGATTACACAAAATTGTCAACTACAAGATCAACTTAAAACAAAACCTGACAAAACCAAATTTCAACATTCTAGCAATAATAAGATACAAAATACAAAATAAAATAAGCATAAGAAGTATAAAGGATCTCGTAATTAAACTAGTAAAGGCTGTATAAGGTCTCAATGGGAAATTTTTTATTAAAATTTCAAAATTTTAAATCAAGAACTGAATAAAAGGAGGGTCATTCATGTGCTAGGTAGGATGACATTATCATATAACATAAAGATGATCATTCTTATATAATGACAATTAAAATTCCAGAATGGAAAAAGGAGTTTCCTCAAACTGGTAAAAGCTATTATTATAAAGAGAAAAAGAAAACGTGGCTTTGACATCATTCTTTAAACAACTAGTGGCTAGATTCCACAAGGACAAAGGCCTAAACATGAAAGATGAAACTATGCAAAGTGGAAAATAATGTGAGAGTATCATTATAAACTGTGGTGGGAAGTGATTTTTTTTAAATGAATCCCCCCAAAGATGAATTTTTTTTCCACATCAAAATTAAAGATTTCTGCTCAACAAAAGAAACCATGATCTAAGTTGACAGAGAAAAATGGGGAAAGACACTTGATATCATCTAACACCAACAACAGACTACTATTTGGAATGTATAAGGTACTGTTGAAAACCAACTGGAAAGATAAACCACACAGGAAAAGACACAGGTATGAACAGTTGATTCAAATTAGAGGAATTATCAAAGCAACAAATGAAGAGATGCTGAAATGCAAAAATTTAATAAACTAAAATGGAAACAATGATAAATCACTTTTGGTGCACAGAAACGGAAAGCTTCCAAGTTTGGGCTGGGATGTGATACAGGGAGATTTATTCACTGTTGGTGGTAATGGAGATGAGGCAGTCATTTTAGATAGCAAGCTGGCAGTGTGGGTAAACTGAATGTATTATATTGTTCCTAGTTATAAACATCCATGAACATTTCTGAAAAAGACCCATAACATGCATATATAACGCTGTCGTGTACAACACTTCATTATTTATGCTAGCAAGTATACATATACCCTTTAACTCAGCAATCCTGTTTTGGAATGTAATGTATACTTTATATACAGTTTATTTCACAGTCTTTATATTTCTCTGCTCATGCAGATTCATGAGGCTTGTGTATGGAGCTTTTTATATGAGGTAACATTGTTGGAAGAAAAGAGATTGAAGCAATCTAAGAGGCCATCATTGGTGGAAGAGATAAAGAAATCTGAAAGTGTCCTAGGAATACTGGCAGAGTTAGAAAAGGATGGACTAAATGTGGTACAGGGGTGGCTGGGGCTGCAGCTCAGCGGTAGTGCACTTGCCTGGCATATGTGAGGCAAGTGGGATCGAGTCTCAGCACCTCATATAAATAAAATAAAGGTCTATCAACAACTAAAAAAAACTTTTTTTAATGTGGTACAGATCCAAAAATGTAAGGAAAAGAATGAGATCTATAACAAATAAAATTAAAAATAATGCTCAAAACACCACTTATAAAAATAGATAATAAGTTACCTATGGCTGGAGGCAGGGAATGGCAATAAAAATGAAAGTCATAAATGAATGAGAGAGACAATATTTTCATAGATCAGTTAATGAAATGCAGTATGCCATAAATTGAAGGGCATGAAAGGGGGAAAAGGGCAGGTGAAGAAGGAAATGAGAGATGAAGGAAGGGACAAAGGGAAGACACCATAACTCAGCTGTCTGGTGACCCTCCCTAGGGCTGACAGCATGGGAGCTGATCTGGTTTGTGGGGTGGGGTGGAGGGTGTTTCAGGCTGGGCAAGCTAATGTGACTGCCACCTCCCAGGACTCCTGTGTTAACCTTGGTCCCCAAGGGCACTGGCTGTACAGAAACAACTTGGCTGAGGGACTGGTTCCCTGGAAAGAAAAGAAAGACACCTTCAAAAGAGAACTAATTAGAAGTCCTTGTTGTGACAGATAATCACAGGGAACAATCTGCGTTTTCCAGGGAGGTGGAGAAATCAACTGGTCTCTCTAAAACCAATTTACAGGATGATGAAGTGACACTCTCCTCCAAAGAACAAGGCCATGTTGCAAAATACAAATAAATTCTACTTATTGTAATGGAAAACTTCATTTGACTGTCAAGTCTGGGAAGGTCAACAACAAAATTGCTAGCAATAATGGAGTTCTCACCGAATTAACAGGCAGGAGGCAGAATGGACACCCTTTGGCTAAGGACAAGCAGGCCTGGGCACTATCTAAATTTGAATCTGCCACTAGCTAGCCATATAGCTTGGAATAAGTCATTTAGCCTCTTAGACTGTTTTCTCATTTGCAAACGAAAACCAGATGAAGTCCAAGGCTTCATTTAGATGCATCATCTTACTATCTTTTGACTTCCCATTACATCAGCAATTAATCATTTGTTATTGCATCAATTTTCTCTATATGTTTTCTAGGATGGAACTAAGCTTTGGGGCTTTTAGTAATGATTTTTGCTTATTTGATTCTACTTTGTGAAGTGTGAGGATCACACATAGGGTTTCCTTCTGTGGGGGGAGTGTGGGAGTATGGGGGGACAGTGAAATGAGTCTCTGGTACAGTAAATTTTTTCCAAACTGTATAATAAACTTTAGTAGTTCATGTTACAACTTGCTGGGCCAGTCATTTCTCACACTCTTGCGCAGACCTGTCACAGCTCCATCAGTATGTGGTTCCTCCTGCACCAGCCAGCCTTGGGCCACAGAGCCCTTTCCCCAAAACACTCTCCTATTGCTTTTCTCAACAGTTGCAACCCTCTTTCTCAGTGTTGCAATACCATTCCACTCTGATTCTCCTTGTCCACACATCAACTTGTAGCCTACGGTATATTTTACAGATGTGCTCTACTATGTTGCTGTCCACCATGCCCCCACTCTCCCTGTTTTCATCCCTAATGGAATGTAAACTCCTCCTTGGTAGGGGAGCTCTGTCGATTTTTGCTCAGTGATGTATTCCAGGCAGCCAGAACAGTGCCTTGCACATAGCAGTCACTCACTGGAGATTTGTTGGATAGAGAAATAAATTAAAAGGAATAAATTACTACAATTCTAACATATTCACTTAACTCTGCTTTCTATAGCTACAGTGTTACCAAGTGCTCCTACTTTTAGTTCACTTAGCACTTAAAAATCAGAGAAACTGCATAATCTAGGAGTGAATAAAAAATTAAAAAGAAGGATAATTCCAAATAGTAAAATATTGTCAAGGTTAGAGATACCCCTTTCTATACCACAATGAACTTCCCCCTCCCACATCCATGTTTATTTGAAAAGAGAAAGAACTTAAGATGATTTCAGGGTAAATAGGGTAGAGAGAGGCCTGATCCCACATCTCCATCCCCCAGTACCTAAGGAAATGAACAAAGGCAATAATAAAGAAGCCCATCAGAAACGATGGCAGAATCACCTTCCAATTCCTACCCTCCTGAAGTTGGATCAATTATTCAGCAAAACTCAATTCTAAGAGATTTACTCTAAAATCCTCAAAATCTAAAGTGGGACAAATGAAGTGGGGCTTCTTAATCATCTTCCTTGATTGTAAGGATGAAGATGTAACTGCAATGCGGAGGGCTGGGGAGACCAGATCTGTGCACAGCAAGGACTGACCTCTCTGGCAGAATGAATAAACGCCTCCTGAGTCTCAGGAGAGAGTGCAGGGCACAGGCAGTTCAGAGCAGCTCCCTCATAAACAACTGCTGAGCTCAGCTCCTCATCTCCCCCTCAGTGCTCTGCCTTATGTGCAGATAAGTAGAAGGCAATGGACAGAAATGCCCAGTTCTCCAGCGGAAACACTAGGGCTGGAAGGGGGTCAAAAAGAAGTAATAGCAGGGGATCAGGGCACTGAAGGCTGGACACAGTAGCAAGATGGAAAGAAAGGGCGTGCCTGTTGAGTAACATGCTGTTTTAACAAACAGCTGAAGAAGGGCATGTTATGTGGAAGAAAATGGCCAAAACCCAAAATCCACAATCCCCAAGAAATAAGAGAAAGTATTTTGTGTTACAGAAACAACTTAATAAGAGAACAGGAACAAGAATACAGTGAAACTAGAGCTATAAGACAATCACATAACAAAATGAAATCTAGAAAGAATCTGACCAGACTAAAATCACAAATCAATGACCAAAACCGCATCATTACGAAGCTAATATAAAATTAATATGGCCCCAAACTGTACTTCAGAAAGGTTTGAAGGAATCAGAGATAAAAGGCAGAAATTATAGGTAACATTGATACATATCGTGAAGGGAAAAATGTCATCCCTTTAAAGGTTAATGGGCATCCCTGAAGCAGAAAACTCAGACCCAAATATTCAAAGATCTAATATAAAAAAATATCCTTAAGACGAATAAGTGATAGAATAAGTCAAAAGAGCACACTCTGTTTTTAGGAAAAATAGATAAAGAACAATCAACTATGAGACATAACCTGGTTAAATTTCAACCATGCTTTAAGTGCCGAAGCGAAGCAATTCCTCCAAAATTCTAAGGGAATAAAGCATAGTATTTGACTATCATTTCTAGCCAAGATCATATTCATATATAAAGGTAATCCTTAGATATTCTTGCACATGAAAAAACTTCAGAAATTCACCATTCATGAACCCTCCATTAAAAGTTTTGACAATCTAGTCAGTGCAGTAAGTAAAACACAGGTACCAGCAGCGGCCTAGCAATGCGGGGAGGTGAAAAGGCTTGCTTCAAATGCAGGCCATGAGGGAAGAATTATAGAGAGAGAATTTAAAATCAGCATCAACCCCACTAAAGGTCAGTTGCTTTTCATACAGCCATGTGTCAGCATTTCTAAACAATGCAAATGACAAAAATCTCTCCTCTGCAGTGGAAAGTTCTATGTCCTGGCGACCTCCACTAAACCCTTGATCTGCCTCTCAGAATCAGTAACAGAAAAAGATCAGTACTGAGCACTGAACTCACTTAATTATAAAATTAACTGTAAATTGAGCAGAATATAACATTCTATACCTTGACAATATGAAAATAAAAACAAATGAAAAATCAAGATTGGATTATGGAATAGAACACAAATATTATATACCTTGACCTTGACTATGTGAAAATAACAGTGTAACACACAGACATCTAGAAGGGGAGAAAGGAAAGAGTGAGTGTGCCTATGATCCCATTATCATGGCAGGGAGGACACAAGTATGGTCTAACAAGGAAATGGTAGAACAGTCCTTTAAGCTATCTATGTCTAAGATCAAGTCGTGGACATCAGTGAGTTGACAAATTCGTTTCTCACTCCAGTACCCTCCACGGCAGGGCCATGTGCACTGCTCATATGACCTCCTGCAGGAAGATGAGCATCCAGCTCACTGAGGCAGGAGAAGAAAGGGTGAGTAACTGGAGACTGGAGACTGAACACATCCATTCATAAGTGACACTTGTCATTTCTGCTCACATTTGTGGCTAAATAAGTCATAAGGTCATACCTAATTTGAAGAGAGTGAGGAAGTATGATTCTCTTCTGTCCCAGAAGGGGGCAAGAACTGTGTGAATAACAACAGTTGTGAATACCACAGAAACTTACAAGAGGAAAAACACAAAACCCAAACCAGCAAGTTCTTCATCATCTCTTTTCTTAAATATATATATATATATATATATATATATATATATATATATATACACACACATAAAAAAATTCTTACTGTGGAAAAAATGTTTATTCAAAATTCAGAAATTCTTTAATTCTCATTTAGTTTCTTTTTCTCTAGTTAAATTCTACTAAAATTAAATGTAATGATTTTTAAATTTAAAAATTAGCACATATCAAAAAATCTCACTTTTGTAGTCTATCACTTTAACCACTCAGGCATAACTATAGTTTCTCATGCCAGTTTTGTGAAAGCACTTTTGTCTAGCTGGCTAGCTCTTTCTGTGTATGCTACCATCCATCCACCCACCCATCCATCTCCCATTTGTAAACACACTTAGACAAATGTTCACTTAATGCTAATGAAGCTTATTTCTGTTTTTCTTTTTCATGGTGCTGAAGATGGAACCCAGGCCATCATGCCCACTAGGCAAGTGCTCTAGCACTGAGCTATATCCCTAGCCTAAGCCTTACTTCTTATTGATAGGATTTGTGACTTTTTTCTACTTTTCTTGGATAAATGAGTGTGCATCATTTTTATAACAAAGTCATGAGAATCTGAATGAGAAATAACATTAACTAACCTTTTATCATTAAGCCATTAGAACACCACTAACCTTTTATCATTAAGCCTTTAGACCACTGAGTGCTGAAAGTAAGTTTTTGTATTGCTATAGAAAAGAAGGGGGAATAAAGGTGGAGAAATATGATATTCCATGATCATTATAAACTGTCAAAAAATAAAAATGGGTAAATGCTAATTTACCCATTGGAGAGCTCACAAAAGCTACAGAACTTCAGGCCAGGCAGTTGGTGTGAATCAGTTAGGTAAAGGACCTATATTTCTGTTTTACCAAGCTTTTATAAACTTTTATCATTTATTCAGAATAGTGGCTGATACAGATTGGGGATAATTCAGCTCATTCCTACCAAATATGCAGATGCTTATTGAGTTTAATAGAGATGCTCTATGGATGTGGAGTGGATTTTCCCCTTATTAAAAAGATATGGACATTAAAATACAAAAGCGCAATTTTAAAAATTGAAAAGAAGAAAAAAAAAGCTTGTAATCAGGGCTAACTTATCCACTAAGACAGTGCTTAGGGCTCACAATACTTTTGGAGGAGCACTGTAAAAATTTTAAAATTTCTTTTACAACCAGAAGAAAAAATGAACTTTAGGTCAAAGAAAACATTGGAATAGATAATATTAATATATTCATCTTTATACCAACATAGTCATAACAAAAAAATATTATATTATTTTAGGGAAGAAGGGCCCACAAAAGGCCTCAGCCCATGAAAGTCATAAATGTGACCCTGCTTCTAATATTGCTCAATCACAAATTCAGAGGCAGATGGCAAAAATTACTTGGTTTATAGAAACATGTACTTTAAAACTACCTTGAAATCAAAAGCAGAGTGTGGTTGTTGAGAGACCGAATTCCAAAATGCCTTGGGACTATATCACAACACATTATGTAACTGGTGTTAATACTCATTAATGACAACACTGCTTCTTCCCAAGCTAACTGCAAAAGACTTTAAGGATTCTTTTATATGAAAGTTATATCACGTAAAGTTTTGAGTTTTTCTCCTTTTCTAAACAGTGAAAACAAATTCCTAATCATATTATTTCCCTCTGACTGTTCTCCAAATTAAAAAATAATAATAATTTTAAAGTATCTATAACTTTATTTTCATTTTTAATATCAAATAAATATATATACACAGATGTATAGATATATGTGTGTACGTATATATAAATATAAGTATATAAATATAAATATATATATATTTTTTAAACTGATATCTAAACACAAACTAAAAAAAAAAAAAATAAGCTTGTCCCTGTAGTTAAATTACCCTTGCTGTTGCTTCCTGTGCAGTCAAAATTAAAGGGAGAGTTTAAGAGGCTTCAATTGCATATTATAAATTATACATAACAAATCTGACAGATTTAAGTTTTCCATATTAGTCCTAAACCTAACTAGAAGAAGGGTAAGACCATCAGTAATGCTCAGAGGGCAGAAGGCTGTTGACTTCAGGCATCAAAAGCACATTTCTTTGATGGAGTTGAGCTGGTTGAGTGCCTTGGCAGTAAGGCCAAAGGGAAAAAAGTCTGAAGGCCATGAAGGTCATGTAAAATTGCCAAGCAAAATCCTTCAAAGCTATGACACAACACCCATCTTAACAATGAAATATTCAGTCCTCTTATCAGCATCTAGAGGGAGAGAGAGAAGCAAGCTTTTTTTGTTTTTTTTTGGTACCCAGGATTGAACTCATGGGCACTCAACCACTGAGCCACATCCCAGCACTATTTTGTATTTTATTTAGTGACAAGGTTTCTCACTTGCTGAGGCTGGCTTTGAATTTGAGATCGTCCTGCCTCAGCCTCCTGAGCCGCTGGAATTACAGGTGTGCACGATGGAGCCCAGCTAAAGAAACAGGCTTTTTAATTTGCTGCCTTCTCAAAGCTGGAAAGGACAGTTGATATGATCATTGACATAATAAACAATCAAAAAATTTTCAATAGATTGATGGAATGATACTAACAAGATTTATTTTGTTTTGTATAAATGTGCTATCTTATTATCAGTTTTTAAAAAATCATTTATAAAAGTACAGAATGTTTTCAATGTAGCTTAAAGCAGTCCAGGAGGAAAAGTTCAGATGTTTAATTTGTAAATGCAATATGACCCAAGAAAAACAAAACAAAAGAAAAAACTGAGAGCAATCTTAGTTCCATTAACACATAAATTTGGAATCAGAAACATGGAAAACAACAGTCTTGCAGAATTCGCAATAACCACAGACTATTTCCAGATCAATGACTGACTGCATATTATATGCATGGAGATGCATTAAAGCCTGAATGCAGGGTCTGCCCAAAAATGTAACCTGCAAGTATTAACTCAGCACGTGGCTCAGACTACCTTGAGCAGTGAGTAGGATGATGGGAACTGTGTCTCTCTTGTTCACAGCTAGTATCTAGTACAATGTCTGATAGATAATGTCTCCTAGAAAATATCTTTTCAGAGTTTTAAAAGAAAAAAAAACTACAATTCATGAAGGCACTGCATTCCTAAGATCTCACATAATGCAAAGCTCACCTGACAAAATACAGGAGGCACGGTTGAGAATTCCTCTTGGCTTTGGAATTTTGTGATTCTTGATAAACTTTTAACTTTCAAGGATTTGTAACATTTCAAATTTTGTGCCTAAAGTGAGACTTCAGTGATAATTTTTATTGACTGATTCAAATGTGCCTCATTTCCCATAAAATGCAATGACACTCTGAAGATATATGTTAATAGAGCTAATATTAATTGATGCACACTTTAGATGCTAATGATACAGCAGTGGGCAAATGGAGCCAATTAAGAAAATGGTTTGGGGACTGCCTAAAGCACCTGTGAGGAATCTAGACTTGAGTACCAGCTTTCTAGACGACTCACGAAGGTTGTACAGGAAATAAAGTCAAGGGAATTAAAGTGATTTCTTACTCTCACCATTAGCTGGTGATGGAGCTCGACCAGTAACAGCAGCTTGCACATCCTTTCCTAGCAGATATTAGGTCCCTACTTATAGGTGCAAATACGTAGCTGAAGTGAACAATTTGGTGCACGTTATGAAAGGCTCTCAGACATAACATAGGCTCCTATCTGATAAAATCTTCTTTTACTCCCCTTGTTAGCATTCTCAAAAATGAAAAAATTTCCAGACAGTTCTTTTCTATATTTTAACCAGTAATTTCTTTTAAAAGATACAAATGTATTAGAAGCATGTGTACACGTGTGTGTGTGTGAAACTGAAAGAAAAGTTAATTAAAACAACAAATACTTAGGTTTACTACATTCTATCCTATTTTATTTTATTTTAATCCTGGGCTAGCAACCACTGATTGATTTTGTGTTCCACTAATAGGCAGCAACCAGAAGTCTGACTAGCACTGTTCTTGTGCACGTATTCAGCTGGCTAATTTCTTCTGTACAATCAGCAAGTCATATGTTGTCTCCTCAAAGAAGCCTGCTGGGAGGCTTCCAAGCATAATCACCCATGCCCTTCTTGGAGGACCTGAAATGAAAGGGCAGATTCAGGGGAGAAAGTGGGAGGTGGCACTGAGATGCTTCTCTATGGTACACTTAAGTCCCACAGCAGAAGCCTTAGAGTCCAGGAGAGGAAGGGTCCTACCATCCCTGAGGGATTTCCTGGGCACCAAGCACTTCCTGGCACATTATCAGTGCTCAATAAGAAATTGTTGAAATAACTTCTTTAGGGAACTGATGAAAAAGCTGACCCCGAAAGCAAATAAAAGAGCCCATCCATCAGAGGCTGCACTTTAGTAGCCAATGAATTGAATTTGGCCCACAGATGTGTTTTGTTTGGCCTACATAAGTCAAAAAACTACATAGACAGCATTTGAAAATTGGGAGGTTTCACAGGATTCCAGATTTGTGGCTTTGCTTGTCAGCTTACTAGAGTCATCCTCATGCTGGTTACCCTGCAACATCCACTCTCCCACCATGCATGGAAAGCTCAGCTGCCAGGCTGCTTTCCCTTTTCCAGAAGCTCCCAGGCCTGATAGGGATTTGATTTGCACTTCCTGAACCAAATAATGGGGGAAGAATCCTATGCTGGCGTAATGCTTGCTGGATGAGCCTTGCATCAGAGGTGAGTGCAGCAAAGGCCCCTTCTCACTTGAGACAGCACAGCCCCTCCCAAGTACCCTCAGATGCCTCCCAGGAGTCAAAGGCTGCCTGAGACAACTGTCTTTACTCCTTCCCTCTCTGGGAGAGATGAAAAAAGGGTGAAATCATAGGGAATAAGGACCAGAATTAGGACATTTTATTTTTCCTTGTATTCTTTGGCATCCAATGACACCATTTTGTACAGGTGGGTTTTCAATAAACTTGAGAGCAAGGCTGTGGAAAATGTTTTAAATACTGTATTGGTTTCAAAATGTCAGTCGTTCAGAATAAAAAAAAAAATGTGTTTCCTCCAATTGGACACATCCTCCTAAAAGCCCAATTAGTCCCAATCAAAATCTCTCAGAATATATTAAAATAGAAACTGACAAGATGATTCCAAAGTTTATAAGGAAATGTGAAGAACCAGAATAGCCAAAATAATTTTGAACACCAAAAAAGCAAGAGGAATTACAGTACCTAAGTTCAAGATGTGTGCTAAAGCCACAGAAACAAGACAAAGAGCTCAAAGGGACAGACTTCAGTCAGAAATAAATCCACACCAATATGGACAACTTATTTTGACAAAGGTGCAAGGGCACTTCAGTGGAAAAAGATAGTCTTTTCAACAAATGATGCTAAAGCAAGTGGCAATCCATTTGCTCATACTCATGAGAGAATTTCCTCCCATTCCTCATAACATTCCTCAACACGAGCTCAAATGGATCACAGACCTCAAGAGAAAACCTAACATTATAAAACTTCTAGAAGAAAACACATTTCTAAGATTGCTTAGTAATGACATCAAAAGCATTATCCATAAAAGAATGAATGATAAACTAGACGGTTAATACTTTTGTTCTTTGAAAAACATTGGTAAGAAAATAAAAGATAAACCACAGACTAGGAGAAGATATTTGCAAATCATATAGGATAGATATATAGATACACATATGTACATTTCTCTATATATCTTACAAAGGACTTGTACATAATATATACAAACCATCCTCAAGTTTAATTTAATTTTTTAAAATGGGCAAATATTTAGACAGCACTTTGGCTAAGAAGATACATGGATGGTAAGTAAGTACATGAAAAGACATCCGACATGAGTCATTAGAGAAATGCAAATTAAAACCATAATGGAGTACCACTTTATTCATCTCAGACAGTTTTCCAGTCACAGAAGGATAAATACTGCATGATTCTACTTAAAAGAGGTATCTAAAATGGTCAAATTTAGAAGAAGAGAGAGAAGAGCGGTGACCAGGAACCAGGGGGAATTACTGTTCAACAGATGTGGCTTTAGTTCAACAAGATAAGTAAGCTCCAGGATCTGCTATTCACCACTCTGCCTAGAGTTAATATTGCACGGTACAAATCTCATGTTGTGGTCTTACTACTCTGAAAAAAAAAGATAGAAATTCAGAAGACTGATACACAATATTGACAAAGCTATGGAGGGACCAGAACTCTCGTACACTGCTGGTAGGATCATAAAATGGGAAAATTACTTTGAAAAAGTTTAGCAGTATAAGCTGAACATATACCTACGACACAGACCTGCCATGCTACTTCTAAGTATTTACTGCAGAGAAAAGAAGCCTATGTCCCTATAAAGGCTTCTACAGAAACATTTGCAGCAGTTTTATTTATAATAACCCAGACACAAGTGTCCATCAACAGGTGAACAGATAAACAAACTGTGGTACAGCTAGCTGTATAATGAAATGCTGCTACGCGATAAAAAGGACCAAAATACTGACACACACTTCAACATGGATGAATCTAAAAATATTTAGGGTGAGTAAAAGAAGCCAGACAAAAAGTACTGTGGGACTTTTATGTGAAATTTCCATTTATGTGAAATTCTAAGAAATGAACTAACATATAATGACAGAGAGCAGATCAAGGTTTGCCTGGGGCTGGGGGTGATGGGACGAAGGAATTAAAAGGGCCATGAGAAAAGTTTGGAGATGACAGATATGTTCATTATTCTGATGGTGGTGATGGTAATTACATGTGTCAAAACTCAAACTGTACACTAAAAATATGTGCAGTTTATTGCATGCCAATTATACCTCAGTAAAGCTGGTTTTGTTTATTTAAAAATACTCAGCTGTGCTGTACCCTTCTTGCTCCTCACCCCACGTCACCGTGTGAGGTCTCTTTCCTGGACCTTCCACAGCACTGCATGCTGGCCCAGTGCCGTCATTAACACCATGTACAGTTTCTCTCTAATTATTAGACTGAGTGGTACAAAACTGACAACATTCTCTTATTTCTGATCTAAAAAAAAAAAAAAGGTAGTTTCACATGGCTCAACATAAAGATTGATTGCTAGCCACACCTGACAGTGAACGCTGAGGTCCGGAAGAGTGTGGCCCAGTGTGGCTGGCAGAGGGAAGGGGCCACTGGGGAACCTCCCCAGCAACCTCCCTGTTGGGTCTTCGAAAGCATCTGGGGAAAGGCTTGTGGGCCCTGACTTTATAGCCTCATCCCTTTCATGCATTTGAAATCACTCGAATACCTAGTACTGTGAAACCTCCTTTTTACATACTTTTAAAACTTCCCATTTGAAAAGTATCTTTCAAAGCAAAGAAACACACCCGAGGGCTGCTGGAAGCAGAGGGTATAGCTTTGAAAATGTAAAAAGTATTAAACATTTAAAACAACCATAAATCACAGTAAAACTCTGATTCCTGACATCTCTCAGAGGAAAAATTCCAGAGGCTGCAGCACTTTAAAATAATATCATGTGCTTTGGTTCCAGCCTTGGCTGCTTTTCCCTTGGAACAACAAAGAGAGCCGTGCCAGCTACTAAAGGCGGTCTTGTTATATAATGCAGTTAATCTCGCATACTCTTCCCTGTGGGATTTAACCCAAGTTTCACAGTGGTCTATTTTATTTAGCATTGATAGTTTTATTCGTTTCTTATTAAAGAGATCTTTCCACAAAATTGGCTGCTCTCTTTGCTTTGGCTTGAGAAGGAAGAATATCTGAATTAAAAACCTGTGCAACAGATGGACCTCAGTTACAAAGAATATCCCTGGCTTCAGAAGCTCCTCACAGGGGCAGGTGTCAAGCATGCTAATAAGTTCTTGGCTTTCAGATTTTCCTGAAGACAGTTTAGCCTTCCACTCGTGCACTTCACAGGTAGAAGAGAAAATAAAAGCATCAAGTTCTATAAATACTCGTCAGAGTCTAGGGGTGTATTTGTCTCACTTGTTCACTTCCAAGGAACTGTGCTTTTAGCAGTGGAAAAACAAAGCAATTAGAGAGATGGAAGGAGGAGGCAGAGAGGACCCCGGCTATGCCTACCCTCCCTGGCAGTGAAGGGTCTGATAAAGTCAGGGAGGGGTGCACGACATCTTGCTTGCCCTTCCTTGGTGCCATGGCCCTCTGTTTTACCAGAAAGGGATTAAGAAAGCTGTGCAAAACAGGTTCTCCTAGCCTAATACAATTATTCCTCAGCTGACAGTCAGCCAGCCCTACATTTTCTCTCCTAGCTACTGGGTAGATAACAGAGAGAAGCAAGAGAATCATCTCCTTCTCCAGTGTGTGATGACTAATAAAACAAATGCTCTGCTCCAAGCTTAGAAACAGTTTCTAACAGCCTCTCTGGTTCCCTCTTTGTTTCATTTTAAAACAGGAAGAGGGGAGACAATGGAACCGCTTGTACTCATTAAGCCACCACCACAAGATAGCCACCATCATCTTTTTATAAAGGGGTCATTAATTTTAGGAGATGCTGAATAGACTAGTAAGGAATCTAGCCTGGTTTTAGATCCAGGTCTGTCCAGCTCAGTCTGTGTTCTTCCAGAGGAGCCTCTGTGCTCTGCTATGTCTATCTGATTTGATGAATGGTGATGAATCCCAAGAGAAAGAGGATTATTGGACAGTAATTCCAGGCCAGCTAGAGTATAATACGCAAAGTGTGCAGACACCCAGGGACACCTACTGAATGGTTAAGTCTGTAGCCAATGGGGAAAGACAAAACCGCAGAGAACACTTTCATAATTCATTCTTCAGCCTGAGGATCCCAGAAAGAAACAATCTGGTCAGTTCTGTGGGTAGGTGCACTGTAACAAGTAACAGCAACAACAAACACTTATTTTCATGTTTGAATTGCAACAAACCACTTGCAATTATGTGCCTGTAATGTTCATCTGTCTGAAAAGATAATGTGAACATTTAATTGACAAAAAGACAGGTGCATCTGAAGAGACACCTATAATCTGCTCCTCTTCCTCACCACCCCCACATGGCATGTTTTATTCTAATCAGGTGGCAGCTGCTGCTGCTTCTTTTTTTCTTTCTTTCTTTTTTTTTTTTTTTGTACTAGTGATTAAACTCAGGGGCACTCAACCACTGACCGCATCCCCCAACCTAATTTTGTATTTTATTTAGAGACATGGCCTCACTAAGTTGCTTGGTGCCTTGCCTTTGCTGAGGTGGGCTTTGAACTCATGATCCTCCTGGCTCAGCCTCCTGAGAAGCTGCAATTACAGGTATTCGCCACCACTCCTGGCTCCAGTGACAGCTTCTACCTCCTGGGTCAGTCACATTCCTTGGACATTCTTCCCCACACAGGGGATGCACATACCACAAACAGCATCTAAATGTTGGTAAATGAATTCTATGGCTTCCTAGAGTCAGGGCCTTCAGGAATACTCCTCAATAGAAAACTGGATTTTAGTTTCAGCCATATGTCATTCTAAACCAGTCTTCAGGTTTAACATACTACAGATGGTTCCCAATTTCTGATTTTTTGACTTTACAATGGGACAAAAGTGACATGTATTCAGTAGAAACCACAATTCACATTTCGAATTTGGATCTTTTTCTGGGCTAGCAATATGTGGTACGATCCTCTTGAGATACCAGGCAGTAGCAGGCAGTAGCTCCCAGCCAGCCACATGATCACCAGAGGAAATACCCCATGCTTTACAACTGACTCTGCTCCCAATCTGTGATGCTCCGGGTCCAGGTGTATTCACACACTGGTGGCTTGGGATGTTTTTAACTTAGGATGGATTTATCAGGACCTAATCCCATTGTAAACTGAGCAGCACTGGTAGATCCATAAGTCATCTGAACTTAGACAAATATACTCTGCAAGTAATTTTTAAAATTTCTTCCTTCAACAGCAAGGCACTTCTTTTTAAAAGAAAGAAAAAAACAAAACAATACAACAGAAAACCCCACGTCATATACTTTCAGCCTCCTTCCCGGCAGCACTTCTGAGTGTGTGTTCCAAAGAGCATAGAAGCAGCTTTTACGGTTAGAAAATTGAAGTGCTATCAGACCTAGGAAATTATAGGGATAAAAAACAAAACAGCTTATCTACATATGTCCCATCTGCTTTTGGTTTTGTGTTTTGCACAATCAATTACCGGAAGCATCTGAGAGTATGCTGAGAGGCTGGAAATGAGAAAGGGGTGCGTCCCACAGCAGCCTGGAGGTGAAAGGGAGGTGAGCCTAATGCAGCTGTGGACTTGAATGGAGGTTTCCAGGAAAATCAATGCAGAGATCACAAATAAAAACACCTCACATACCCAAATGGAGCCAATGTTTTGGAACATGGTGAAAAGCAACTTTCCACTCACTGAGGAAACACCGCCTATTTTATTATTTTGTCAGTTTGGGTCACGGTGTTCTCCACAAGTCGACATTTTTGCTGCAGACAGCAGTTGTTCCCAAGTTGCTTTGAATGCAGATGCGCTGCTATTAGACAACTGCCCAGCTCGACGCAGCTGGGCTTTTCTGGTGGGAGCTCCTTACAGCAAATCTCTGGGGACCCCTCCATTACTACAGCTCTACTTTTTGATCCTCTGTTCCCCTCTCCATATCCCAACTCTACTACCTGCTGGTAGACTAGCCCTGCACATTCCACTCTTTCATGAGCCACCCAAATGCAAGGGAAAAGGGCCTCACACTTCTAAAAAGACAAAGATGAGGCTAACAATGGATTCATACTCCCAATGAAGTAAATGCCTGAACTGAAGAGGTGTGTGATGAATCCCCACTCTGTGGCTGAAAGAGCTCAGTAGCAGAGAATTCTCAGAAGACAAGACCTTTCTATGCCTGTTGACCTAACCAATTAATGGAAATACCTCATTAGTAGAGTTATTTTTTAAAAATTATTTATGTCTAAAGGGTAAAGGGTGGAAGGGGATGGTGTTATTGATCTGTTACTCTTTTTTTTTTCTAAGGAAGGAAAACAGATAAGCACCCTTGGATTCTAGAAATAAAATCAACAATGTGAGCCTATTCTTAAATGAGTACATTTCATTTGCATAAATCATCATGTTCATTAGTGTGCTGTTGTACGGAGATGACAATCCATGAAATCATAAATCTGATTTCCATTTTTGAGCAATGATCAGAGATTGAAAGAGAGAATTTGATTTCTACATCTATGTCTAGAGGAAAATATTTCTTCTAATTACATTGCTTTAATCATTAGAGACTGTTAATATATGCAGACATTCTTGGATACACTTGAATACAGATAAAGGAAATACCATTAGGTATCATTAAACATTTCTGAACTCCAATAGGAAATAAAAAAGAGAACAGAAACAAAATCCCAATGGTGAATGTGCCGAGCTCCCTCCCATGGCTTCTCTTTGGGAATTCATCTCATCACTCCTCTCTCCTCTGCAAAAACAGCCTGCCTCTCTACAGTTTATCTACGAAGGAGCCCAGAGTTGCCACAAGGACGAGGCCTAGAGTCCTCACAACACTCAACAGTCTTGTCTCTCAGCTTCATGGCACTGGTCCCTTGTGATACAAAGACAATGCGGTAGTCAGGAGACCCACGCCTGGGCATCATGTCTCCTTCTTCTCTAAGGAACATGGAAGATTTCATCCACCAGACTCAAGGCTCTGGGGCTGTGATCCACTGCAGTTCCTCTTAATAAATTAAAGCCACTGTTCACCAAGGCAAAGTGCAAACTTGCCACATTTCAGTGATCTATCTGCCCACATGAACTCGTGGGGAGTGGCAGTGTGGTAGGGAGCACTGAGCCCCAAGATGCGCCCTCCTGTCCTCTTCCTGCTACTGACTCATTGCTGTCTACCTCTCCATTTCCTAAAAAGGTGGCAACTCCACCCACTCTCCACCTTCCTTGAACACTGCAAAGGAAGAGGCTGGATACAGATTTTATCTTCCCTGTCATTTTCAATCCCTGCTATTTCTCTACGTTTTATATTTGGGCTACAGTCTTGCACGAAGTAGGGGGTATTCTTCCCACACTATGGTGGCTCCCTAGACCATATGTTCTGATTTTCACTTAGCCACAGATATAAACAAAACAACAAAAGGGACATTGGTTAGCGAACATAGTAGGAAGAATAACTAAGCAGGCTGTGTAGTGTGTTTCCAATAGAGAGAGCAGGGAACTGGGAGGTGGACACCATGAGGTGCTCCATGACCCTGTGCAAGAACTAGAGTCTCATGTGCCACCTTTCTGGCCCCACCTTTCTGGCCCCACCTTCCACACCTGTAAAGTGAAGGGCTGGAACCAACTTAGGGACTGAAAGTGCAAATGCCCACACAGGCCTGGGAGAAAATATAAATAAGTATAAAACATGGAGCAATAGGGTGGGGCGAATGAGAAAGGCATGCCCCACCTTAAGGGGACAGTAGCCACTCGGAAGCAGTTGACTGTCATCTGGGAGAAGGAGGGTCAATGTCTCCACAGCTCCTAATCTTTAAGGAGAAGCCACAAATTCAGCTTTTAGGTAACATCCCTTAACTTAAAATGTCAACTAACTTAAAAATTTTAAAGATGCTATGTGAGGGCTGGGGTTGTGGCTCAGCAGTAGAGCTCTCACCTAGCACGTGTGAGGCCCTGGTTTCGATCCTCAGCACCACATAAAATAAAATAACTTCTATAACTTAAAATAACATCTATAACTTAAAAATAAATATTTAAAAAAGATGCTATGTGAGGGAATAAAATGTCTGTTCCGGCTGGCTATAGCCCTGTTTAGTCTGTGCCTCTGCACTAGACTGTGTCTCTAAGCTCTCTTTAAGAGATAACATTCTTCCACCTGCTCTAGACCACATTTTTATAGCATAATCTCCTACCTGATCAATGGCTATTTGAGGACAAAGCCAGAAAGGATACAGTGTGGGACTGTAGACAGGACAGACCTGGCATTTGATCTCAGCTAAAGAGCAATAGAAAGCCATGAAAGACTAGGGATGGGGGTGATACTGAAGAGAAGAGTGGCAAGGTCTAATTTCTACTTTAATAAGATCATTCCAACTGTTGTTAAAGAATTAACTGGAAAGGACTACTGCAAATGGTTGAGCAGATGTGCAAAGCACAAGGGTGTGCACTGAGTGACAAGGGAGTGGCCACTCTGCCTGGGGCTGCAGATTCTCAGGGGTGAGTGTAATTTTTCTATTCTAAGGTGCCTTATAGGTTTTCTGGCCTTGAGGCAGGGACAAAACAGGGAGACCAGTTAGAAAGTTACTGCAGGGGTACAGGGGAGAGATGATGGTGAGTCTTGACCCAGGATGGAGGCAGTGGCTGCAGACAAAAGTAGATGGGTTCTAAAGATACCAAAGAGGTAACATGGACATCTGCTGGTGACTGGTTAAATATGGGGCAAGGCAGAGGGGAAGCATCAAAGATAACTAGAGGTCAAGTTTCTCTTGGCTGGTCTTGCCACTGCCGGTATTGAAATGGAGAGGATGACGGGAGAAGCAGGTAGAAGTGTGGTCAGTGATGCATTTTGAGCATGTTAAGAGTGAGGTGTTTGCTGGGCCCAGTGGAGCACACCTGTAATCCCAGGGGCTCAGGAGGCTGAGGCAGGAGAATCACAAGTTCAAAGCCAGAATCAGCAACTTAGTGAGGCCCTAAGCAATTCAGCAAGACCCTGTCTCTAAATTAAATATAAAAATGGGCTAGAGATGTGGCTCTGTGGTTAAGTGTCTCTGGTTCAATTCCCAGTACAAAAAAAAAAAAAAAAGTGAGGTGCCTGACAGATATCAAAATGGAAATTTCAAGTAGATGACTCAACATGCACAACCCCTGTGGGTCTGGATTCGAGAATAATTCCATTCCAAATCTACAGCTTTCTTTACTCATTATTATTATCACCTTCATTGGGTAAATTTAATTTCAAAAGAAGTTAACCTATATATGGAGGTAGATTTTTCATCACTGATTCTACTTTGGTTATCTGCCCTCTACCTTCCTGTACATAGCAGTAAGCATTTAGGTCATGCTTACTCTGTCAGGCACTGCTGTACATGTAATGCATCAACCTGCTCCATTTTCACAATACCCCTAGGAGACAGGGATCATATTAGCCTTATTTTCTTTTTATTTTTCTTCTTCTTCTTTGGTACTGGGAATTTGATTCAGAGGCTACATCCCCAGCCCTTTTTATTTTTGATTTTGAGACAAGGTCTCACTAAGTTGCTGAGGCTGGTCTTAAACTTGCCATCCTCCTCCCTCATCCTTCTGAGTTGCTGGCATTGCAGATATGTCGGGCTGCCCTGGACAGGAGCTAAAGTGGATGGGTTCTAAAGACTCCAAAGAGGTAACATGGACATCTGCTGGTGACTGGTTAAATATGGGGCAAAGCAGAGAGGAGGCATCAAAGATAACTAGACACCTTTAAGTCCTGAGTAAAGAGGTACTGGACTGGCATTGCACCCAGCAATGCAAGTGAACTCTACCTCCACTCACATAAGAAAGGTGCAGTTCTGGGAGTGGGCGTCACCCGATGGGGTTGGGTTTCACCCACCTGTTTGTTGTAATCCTACCCTTTTGTCCTTTTTTGGATAGAATGTTCCATGGATTAGCTCCCCCTAGAAATAAAAGCCGATCCTCAGAATGTGCCCCTCTTTCTCACCGGCCTCTCACGTTTTTCTCTTGCCTCCCTTTGTGGGAGCTTGAGGCTGGGAGCCTGGGAAGCTATCCTGATGCCCCCAAAAAGGTAGCTTCCATGTCTGCATGGTCTTTTTTTTTTTTAGTTATACATGGGCACAATATTTTTATTTTTATTTTTTATTTTTATGTGGTTCTGAGGATCAAACCTGGGTCTCACACATGCGAGGCAAGCGCTCTACCACTGTGCCACAACCCCAGCCCTGTCTGCATGGTCTTTTCATGTCACCTCAAATTCACTCGAGTGATCCTGGTTCAGCAGCCCATGCTGGACAGGGCTACACAGGCATGCACCTCCATGCCCAGAATCACCTATTTACAAAGGAAACGGAGACACAGACATGCCCAAGGTCACATGATCAGAAGAACATTAACTAGAATTTGGACTCCAGCAATCCAGCTCCTGAGCCCTGCTTTTCACCATCGCACACTGCATTCCCTAGTCTCTTCAAACACCTGAGGTGATCATGGCTCCTTTTGGTCTCTCTTCTTCCATACTAAATAACATTGTTTCTCATCTGAACTGGTTTCTAGACTCATTAACATTTTCCTCACTTGAACTGGTTTCTAGATGCAACCCCACCCCCCACCCCATTAGCTTTATTTTCCTGCTCTTGAGCCACCAAGGTTTGCTGGCTTAGACAGTGCGTATGAATGAGCCTTCTCTTCTGGACGAAGGGCAGGAAGCAGGCCCTGTGTTTATTCCTTCTGAATCCTTTACAAAGCTGCCAAGAGTGCACACACAGAGCAGGCCCTCATATATGGACAGGCCAGGCCAACTGGGGATAATAGGCCTGCCCATGTGGGTAACATGAGTCAGCTGGGAATATACTTTTATCTGTCACAACCCTAATTAAGGGGAAAGGCCTTATTTTGTAAAATACCAGCCTTGTGGCTAGAAATGTCAACATAATGAATTGGCTAATTGTTCCTTCTCGCTCCAGATCTTTGCCAGTACTGTCTCTAGATCACAGCATTGAAACTGGAAGGCACCTTTCTTGGCTGCACCATATGATACGATGACCTTGAGTTGTGGCCTGGCTGCTGGGAGCCAGGCTATCTCTCACAGTGATTTTGGTCCTTCTCTTTTTGGGGTATTTTTTGCAGCAGAGTCCCACTTTACTTCTCATCCTGTGGTTTCCTTCCTGTCCAGTTCCCCAGGGCCTGGGAGGGGTCAGAGAGAACTCAGATCTGCTCCCTGTCAGGGGTCAGGGAATTCTCTTTTCTGTTGTCACTGGGTAGTTCCCACCCCCATGTCACAGCCCCCTGCATGTGTTCCCCTCTGGAGAGTGCAGGTCTTTCGAACTCAGCATACCCCTACGTCCCTGTCCTCCCTGCTGCGCTCTCTCATTCCTACTGCTATGCTTCTTACTGCCTCCCACCCACTGACACGCCGGGCAAAACTGGCCTAGGAAGGGAGTCTAACCAGAAGACGGTCACCTGGCCTGCACGGCAGGTACAGCCCCATTCAGGAAATGAAGGCCTCGGACAATCTAACCTGTGGAAGAAAAGGGTATGACCGGACCTGCAGAAGCATAAGGCCTGCCCCAGGAAGGAGCTGGGGAGGGTGGAGGAGGGAATGCAGAAGGGAGGCTGGATTTTTGCATGACATGCCCCCTTCAGATCTAAATCTAAATATCAGCGATAGTCTAATCAGTTGGTTCTGTCTATTTCAAGTTATAAAACTGACTTCTCTAGCTGGGCTTGGTGGCATACACACCTGTAATCCCAAGCTGAGATCAGGAGGTGAGGCAAGAGGATGGCAAATTTGAGGCTACTCTGGGCAACTTAGTGAGACCCTGTCAAAACAAAAAATAAAAAAAGCTGGAGATACAGCTCAGTGGTAGGACACTCCTCAGTTCTACCATTGGGGTGGGGGAAGGAAAATGCCTTGTCCTGGAGAGGAACTTTGGCTGCAAATGGATTGTTAGAAAAACTAGATTTTTTTAGTAGTACTTATGTTTTCTCCTGAGTCATTACCATGAGGGTCAGAGTCAAGGTAACTGACTTTGGAGGAAAAAAACAAAAACCAAGCTGAATAAATAAATGAAAATTAAAAAAGAGACTTGTCTTGGAAGATGCCCTGCCCAGGGCCTCAGCTGATAACTGAAGGCAGAGGCTTGGAGAAAGGCTGACATGCTGGAGAAGCTGGGTCTCCTGGCTGCCAGTGCCAGGCTCCGAGGCTGCATCCTCTGGTGTACCCAAAGCTTCTAGATGTCACAGCAGAAGCTGGACTATGTGCAACCCTCTGCCTCCAACTGCAATGTGTACTTTCAGAGCCTTGGCCTTTGCTGCCTACATAGAATTCTAGGATTCCTGATGGAACAAAGGAAATATTTAGCTCCCTCAGACCAGTTAAATTATAGCTGAGCTCAATTTTCATTGGATTATGCCACCTGAGCCTTTTATACCTTGGGGAGAATATGGACTCCACTCATCTCATTCAAAACCTGTATGAACAAGGTGAAGTTGGTCCCTTTCCATCTCCTCTCCTCCCAAACTTCCTGCCTCAGAGTGGGAAATCCGTCAATTCCTTAGAGGGCTCACCTTGTCTTGCCCAGAGCAGACTGTGTGTTCCCTGTGGGTATAATCTACTTACCTCAAGAAACTAGATCCCCTTTGAATGACAGCAGTCATAGGAAGAAAACATGTCTACAGTCAGCTCCAAAGTGTGGCTTGTACTTTGTGGCTGGCACTGGCCCAGCAGGGAATCATCAGGCAGCTGAGTAACCTTTGCAGGCTACCAGGCTCTGACGATCACCTCTGCTGCCCTTGTTTGCCCCAACCACCTCACCCCTCAGTTTGGGCTTCCAGTCTGGGAGTAGTCAATTCCTATTCTGTGGCACTCTCAGCAGCTGAGAAAGAGGGTAGCTCTGCCTTGCCCTGAACACAAATCTTCCCTTTGCCTCAGCAGCTCTAAGCAAATCCTGCTTCTTTCCACTGCTTAGTTCCATACCCTTCCCCAGGCCACTGGTTCTTTAATGTCCATAGAACCCAGGCCAAGCCTATGCCATGTCAGCAAGTGCCCCTTGTTGCTGGCACTTGGACCACTGAGGGCCCCTTGGCTTTGAGATCATGTGCACCCCAGTGTGTGAATCAGAGAACTCAACCTAAAATAGTGACCGAAGTAGGACAGAAGAAATGAAGTGAACTGGGCACAAGTTCACCAATAGGCATATAGAATAGAATGTGGGTGTGTTAAAAAAATGTATAGGCACAGATATATAAAGGACAAAGAAAATACCATAGAAAGAGAAAGGAAGCTTCTGTCCCAACTTGTCCTAATTACTTATAATTCGATGGCTTTGAAGTGAGCCAAGAAAAGCTGCCAAGCAAGAAGGTGGAAGATAAAGACATAAATATAGCATTTCGTTTTTAGTGCTTTGTAAAAAGCCCAAAGACTATTTATTCTATGTTCTTGACAACTTCCACATGGTTGCACTGGATTCAAGTTTTGTTGGATTTGGACACTTCAGAAGTTTTTGTATGGCTAGGTTCTCAGCATCTAAAAGGAAAGGGTTGCCGACACACAAGAGGTCCAGTTTCGAAATCATCATTAGTTCTTATTTAACTATACAATCCCTTCTGCTCTATCAGACGTTGGCAAAGATTTCTGTGCATCGTCTTAATGCTTTAGGATATAATTCTTTTATGACTTAACATTTTACTTAAATTTATATTTCCTGACTTTTCTTCATATATTAATTTGAACCAGATAAAATACTGATACACAAGAGGAAAAACTTCACCCAGGACAAACAAGGATACTGTACTGGAGCGATTCTTGATTAAAGTTAGCATTTTACAAAACAGTACAAGATCTGGCAAAAACTTACTCAAGATGCAGTATATTGCAACTGCATTATAAGTAACCAAGTCCAGATCCAAACTTCACACCAACTGTAAGTCATGGTGACTAAAATAAAACTCATGCATGAGCCAATTTGCTTTCCTTGGATCTGGCAACAAACTTTCATTAACTTGCCATAAGATAGGCAGCAGGGGAGAAAATATTATCTTTCTTTGAACCAATCTGTGGTTATAAAGGGAAGCTAATTTTCATTTGGTAACCAGTTAAAGTTTTGAATAACAATAACACCAACCCCCCTCTTTTTATTGAGACCAGGTCTCACTAAGTTGATGAGTCTGGCCTCAAACTTGCAATCTTCCTGCTTCAGCCTCCTGCATTGCTGGGAATGAGCTACTGTACCAGGCTATAGTATCACATTTAATTAAATTGATATATCTAACCCAAATAGAAACTATGCCTAAATAACTTTATTGAAACTTAGAGTAAGAATAAAATAATATCCACTGCTGAGGCTACCAAGTCTAATTAGTTGGGTGGTAGTTTGTATACATCATTCTGTTTAATCTATTTTTAGAATTTTTTTTAAATTTACTAAAGTCCATAGTTTATATATAAAGAGTTCATTCTTTGTGTTGTACATTCTGTAGGTTTTGACAAATGCACAATGTCATTTGTCCACAGTTATAGTATCATATGAAACAGTGTTGCTGCTCTAAAAATCCCCCATGCTTCACCTGTTCATCCCTCACCCTTCCTCTCACGCCCCTGGCAACTACCAATCTTTTTACTATTTCTATATTTTCGCCTTTTCTAGAACATCACATAGTTAGAATCACAGTGGGTGACCTTTTCAGGCTGGCTTCTTTCATCTATCAATATGCACTTGTTGTTCTCCATATTTTTTCATGACTTGATAGTTTTCTTTTTCATTAAAGCACTCTAATTATACATAGTAGTTGGGCTCATTTTGACAAAATAACACATGTAAGGAATTTGATTTCCATCCCATTTCCCTCCCTGCAAATTTTCCTCCTCTCCTCCTCCGCCCTGTTCTCCTTACTCTACTGTACTGGTTTTCCTTTTACTCATTTACTTATTTATTTTTGATTGGTACTTTCTATATACACATAAAGGTGAAATTCTCTTTGGTATATTTTTGTGTGCATATAACATGATTTTGTTAAACTCATTCCACATTTCCTCCTCTTTCCCATCCTCCCTCCCTCCCTCTGATCTCCCCTATGTAGTTATGATATCTGATCTCCTCCCCCACAGCCTTCTTTCCCTTATTTTCCTATAGCTTTCACGTATGAGAGAAAACATTCAACCCTTGACTTTCTGAGTTTAGTTAATTTCACTTAGCATTTACTGGCAAATATTATTATTTCATTTCTTCTTTCTGGCTGTAGCTCATTTTTTATCACTAAATAATCATAATAATAATCTTATAGATGTGCCACAGTTTTATCCATTCAATTACTGAGGGGCATCTTGGTTGTTTCCAAGTTTGGGCTATTATGAATAAAATGTATACAAACATCCTTGTGCAGGTTTTTATGTGGATATATATTTTCAACTGCTAGATCATATGGTAAGATCATGTTTAAGTGCCTGAACCACTCTGCCTTCTTATTGTCTAATCTCTGGCAGTCCTTCAGTTTATGTATTTTATACTGGTTGCTCAGATGAGAAAACGGAAATTCCAGGATATCAAATAACTTGTCTGAAGTCACATAGCAGAGTGAGGACTAATGTTGGGATTCAAATTTGGGTTGATCAAACTTTTAGACCTTCTCTTCTTTCTATACCACTTGCTTCCCAAGCAATCCCAAAATTCATCCAGGGAAATGTCATTTGATGGTGCATGTAGCCAACCTCTACTGCACATATTAATGTCCCTGTTCTAGTCTAAAGCCAGGTATCAGGGAGGAGCTGAAAGGCTCTGTGAATCTGCAGAGGGCAGGCACTAGATGCACCTACATCTGAATACAGCTCATGTTCGTGTGTGTGTGTGTGTGTGTGTGTGTGTGTGTGTGTGTGTGTGTGTATTGCTAGGAATTAGACCAAGGGCTTCACAAATACCAGGCAAGTGCTTCTGCCACTGAACCACCCTCTCAAAAGAGAATTTCCAAAGCCTACCCTCTCAAGAGAGCATTTTAAAAACATGGTTAGCCAAGGAAAAGATCAAAATTCAAAGTACAGTTTCACTAAATATGTATCACTTTTGCCCATGATAAAGTAAAAAATCTTAAGCTGAGCTAGGAATGTCTAACCAAAAGCCTGTCAACAAAAGGTTTTTGAATTCAGGGCTTCTTTCAGAGAACTACAGTACCAGCAGTTGGCAGTTCTAGGATAGGAGATTAAGGAAGAGAGTCCCTGGCATCCCTAATGCCAGACACAACTAAAGATGAGTGTCACAGATTCACACCTAAAAACTCAACTAAGAGAATTAGTCACCTAAAATGCTCAAGGCAGGGAGTTTTACATTGCAGATTTGAGATGTGATCTGAGATCACTTACATTCTCAACCTGGCAAAGATCCAAATATACTTGCACCTCAATTAACTGATCATCACATTATATATGGTAGGTGTCAGGGAGGAAAGACAGGCAGTGATAGGGGTGGGGGTGGGGATGACAAGCCTGAGCCCACAGTCAGGATTGCATTTGAGGACAACTTTGGTACTTACTTAATATGATCTTGAGATATGTAGACCATCCCACCATCTGCAAGGCACAGAGTGATATTTGCTATGTAATAATACATGTATCAGCCATAATGTATTCCCCAAAAGGCCTCGTGAAATTTCTCGTTTTTAAAGCACAACAATTCTTTCTCTTTCTCTCTTCTCCTCTTAGCAATTCCAGCTACATTAGTCACACCAGCTTTCAAAGAGGGCACAGGGTGTCCTAATTCAAGAAATACAGTTCAGTACAGCCTGGAGAGGTAGCTTAAGAAGCTTAACAAGAGGAGTGATGCTTGTTCTCATGGTTAATATGATCTGGTTAATGTAGGGAGTGTACTTTATATAGCAATTTGGACAGCCTAGAAGCAAAGTCCTTTGCTGACAGTTATTTCTTTAAAGAGTTTATACAACTTTTCAGCTGTTGGTTGAGAAGGTTATATTTTTGGCTACCACTTGAAGAAGTCGCTATATTTCTATCAGGGAGGACATAAATTGAGAGGAAAGGATGAGACTGGCAAAAATGAAAACAGACCAAATTAATGGAGATCTTATGCCCACGTGTTTACCTGCCAAGGGAGGGCTGTGGGTTTAGTTCCCTTTTTAGCTACACAGAAAAGGGAAAGTAGAATAATGTGTAAATCATCCATACCAGGAAGCTTATTCATTCTTTATTTTCAATATTTAAAAATCTTGACTGAATGACGCAGTAGTAAAGAGCTAAGGGCAGCAGTGTGTACATGATGGTCTTTCTGGACTATAAAGTACAGCAATACAAGGCCTAAGGAGCCATATACAATATGAATCAGTTCTCCATTATTGTCACAAAATGCCTGAGAAAATCATTTTTAAAAGGAGGAAAGGTTTATTTTGGTTGATAGTTTCAGAAGTTTCAGTCCATGGTCACTTGGCCCTTTGCTTTGGGCCTGTGACAGCACAGTACATCATGGCAGAAGCATGAGGCAGAGGAGCCTTGGCCATCATGAAGTGTCCAGGAAGCAGAGACAGGAAGGGGGCAGGGTCCCAATACCCTCTTCAAGGGCATGTCCCCAGTAACCTCACTTCCTTATACTAGGCCTCACCTTTCAAAGGTTCCACCATCTCCCAACAGAACCAATGTAAGGACTGAGCCTTTAACCTCTGGGCCTTCGGGGGATACTCCAGAGCATCCTGCAATAGGATGGACACTGTACATTTTCCTGGGGGATCAGTTTAACTAAATAATAATTTTTATATTAAAACATCTGAATACATTATGGAGAGAAGTTAAAATTCACGAAAATGTTTAAGATGAAAAGAAGGTTTTACAAAAATTTTGTGCTTGAGATGAGCCACTGTGGTCTACCTTATTGGACTGTCCTAGAGCCTACACTGTTCAGTTTGAGGTCAGGGTTCTTCAGAGCAAACCTGGAGAAGCACAATATTCATGGGGCTCAGCTATTCAGTGGCACTGATTCATCCAAAGATGATCAAGGACTGGAAATGTATCAGGTAAAGTCACAGAGAGCTGCAGTGTTAAGGTACAATGTAGACGCATAAAGATGAATCCACTTGTGAATAATTTCTAGTCTCACTGGCCTCCTGAGAAATAGGATGGGTACAGTGGTGGAGTAAAAGGGAGTTGGATAATTTCAAGAGAAGATACTCAATCAGATTTACTACAAAGACAAGGTGTCCCTTACTCAAAATACTGAATATTTATACTGCCCAGTCAGGATACAATCTTCCTTTTATGAAAAAATCTCTTAAATACATTTGTCTAAATTCATTCTTTCAAATTTTTTCCTCCCCTTCCTCATGAACCTCTTCTAGAAATAATGACTGATAAAAATAGAAAAATTAATTTTAAATTTTAAAATAAAATAATTTTTATAACATTAGATACATTTCAAATTCCTTTCTAAGTTTTGTGAACCAATTTGTTCCATGATGGAATTTTGAGAACCAAGTACCAGTAACACTGAGCTTTTAAAACTTTGTTTCCAAACCGTGAGGCTCTTTAGACTTTCTAGAACCTAGATCCTGAAGAAATGAAATGCACAGCTCTAAAGAGCGCATGCTGCACTGTATCAAATTCATAAAACATTTCCAGATAATAAATACTTACTGATTATTTCATATTCATTTCCTTGAAAGACAACTATAGACTACAAAAGCTTCTGGGTCTCATTCCTATTCCATTAGTAAAACCAAAACCATCTAAGGAGAGGCCGGGCCCTATATTTATGGAGTAGGAGTAAGCAGCTTATGGGTATACATTTTAATTCCTCATTTTTATACAGCATGTCTGCACTATTAAGCCGAGATGACCAGCTCACACATCTGTGCTTGAAGATCACTACAGGAAAGCACTGGTTCTCAGCTTTGCCAGCCCTCTCATTCCACGGCTCCAGATCTGCCAGCTCTATTTCAGTCTTCTGCCCTGTGCTTCTGCTCTTTGTTCCTTTGATGAGATGGCTTTGGTTTCTCTCATCTTGACCCCTGTGCCCTCTGAAAGACTGGCTTGTATTCAACCCCGTGGTTCTCTGGGCTCTGCACTGTCACTGTGCTCTAGGACTCAACCCACAGTCCTTGAGTGCCTGCTTCTCAGGAGCAGTGTAGGCCTCAGATATTTATTCCTTCCATATTGATACAAAGCAAAGAGCCTCATTAAATTCTTTTTTGTTTTCTTGATCAGTGGCTAGTAATCATTTCTTTAAGATGATGAAAAGCATCAAGGTTTTATAAGCATAAAATTATAAAGGTTTTAAAGCATAAAGTTTTATAGTAAAAGTTGAATTTGAAAAATCTAACTTTAATGACTCCAACAAATATTTCAGAAAAAAATCAAAGTTCCTAAAATTCTAAACAGTAAAGATTCAAAATCAGTGCAGAAAACAATATTACTATAAGATTTAACTACTAGCTTCTTGGAATATATCAAATTTGGGTGAGAAAAACAAGTCTATAAGCTAATTTAAATATCTCCCAAAGGCTAAGACATTTTCCAGATCACCTACTTGTTATATCATGGTATAATCTCATGATTTTGTTTTTATCAGGATTCCTTTGTATTACTTGAGCCTCAGTTTTATTCTTGTTGACAAAACAAATAAAATGGAATTTGCTTATATTTATTTTATTCTCAGAAATCAAGATACATCTTTTACCATTTCTCCTTAAGTTCTACAAACACAACTAACATAAAACCTGAATCAAAATTCTACAATAGATATTTCTACCACCTGCTTTGTCAACCTAGTGCAGACTTCACAGCTTTCAAAATGATTGCTAAATATCCTTGAAAACAAACAAAACACTAAAAGGTACAAGTAGAAATATGTATAAAATATTATCAAAGAGATTCAAGAAGGTATTGAATTCATAAAAAGAAACAATTAAAAATTCTTGAAAATAAAAATACAATTATTAAAATAAAACAAATAGCAGAAAACACATAGTTGAGGCAAAAAAAAATTGAAAGCTGGAGTCTGACAAAGGATTTCCTCTTACTCTGTGAGAATGAAGTGTAACAATAACTTCAAAACATGCTCGAGTGCACGCGCGTGCACATACACACACAATAATAAATAAACAAACAATTCGGGGGATCAATATAATAAAAGAGGTGAAGGACTTCTACAATAAAACTACATAACATTAAAGAAGAACTTGAAAAAAACTTTAGAAGATGAAAAGACCTCCCATGTTCTTGGATAGGCAGAATTAATATTATCAAAATGGTCATAATACCAAAGACATTAAACAGAATCAATGCAATCCCTATCAAAATTCCAATGACATTCTTCAAAGAACCAGAAAAAACAGTTATGAAATTCATTTGGAAAAGTAAGAGGCCCAGAATAGCCAAAGCAATCCTTAATGAGAGGAAAGAAGCTGTAGGCATCACAATACTGGACTTCATATTATACTCCAGAGCTGTAGTAACAAAACAGCAGAACACTGGCATTACAACAGGCATGAAGACCAATAGAATAGAACAGAAGACCCAGAGACAAACCCACATAAATACAGTTATCTCATTAGACAAAGGAGCCAAAAACATACATTGGAGAAAAGATAGCCTTTTTAACAAATGATGCTAGGAAAACTGGAAAGAATATACTTTGTAAACACCAAAGATATGAAAAAATTGTGCTCTATATGTGTAATAAGCATTGTAATGCATTCTGCTCTCATATATAAATAAGAAGAATTAAAAAATAAAAATGGAATTTAACTTCTATTTCTCACTCTGCACAAAACTCAACTCAATGGATCAAAAGACCTAGGAATTAGACCAGAAACTGCACTTGCTAGGACAAAATGTAGGTACAACACTTCACGTCAGCAAAGGAACCAACTTCCTTAACAAGCCTCCTGAAGCACAAGAAATAAAATTAAAAATCAATAAGTGAGATGGTATCTTATTAAAAAGCTTCTGCACAGCAACTGAAACAATTAAGAGTGTGAAGAGAGAGCCTACAGAATGGGAGAAAAATCTTTGCCACCTGCTCCTCAGATAGGGCGTTAATATCCAGAATATACAAAGAACTCAAAACAACTTAACACCAAAAAGCCCAAAATAGCCAATCAATAAATGGGCAAAAGAACTAAACAGACACCTCAAAAGAAGAACTGCAAATTGTCAACAAATATATGAAAAAATGTTCAACATCTCTAGCAATTAGGGAAATGCAAATTAAAACTACATTGAAAACTACATATCATCTCATTCCAGTCAGAATGGCAATTATCAAGAACACAAGTAACAATAAATGTTGGCAAGGATGAGGGGGAAAAGGCACACTCACACTTTGTTGGTAGGACTACAAATTAGTGCAATCACTCTGGAAAGCATGGAGATTCCTCAAAAAACTAGGAATGCACAGCCCTGGTGCCCCCCAAATTTTGAGGCATTTTTTTCCTTTGTGAGGCTCATACGCACCCCTGCCTCCCCAAAATTTGACTGGCCTCTGTACCTTGGTATTCCTTACTCCTCAAATTGATGTTTTACCCAACAACCAAAGTTTGACTTTCCCAATTATGGCACACACCAGACACAAAAGAGCCCTTCAGTTTATTCTCTTACTCACAGTGCTAGAGATTTCTGCAGGGATTAGCTCAGGAACAGCAGGATTAGGAACCTCTGATAACCACTATAAAAACTGTCAGCACAGTTTACTGAAGATATCCAACTGAAGTCACTGATTTGGTACTGACTTTACAAATCAATTGGATTCCCTTGTATCTGTCATCCTGCAGAATCACTGGGACCTAGAATTCCTCACTGTCAAATGAGGTGGCCTATGCCTCTTCCTTGGGAAGAATGTTGCTTCTTTATCAATCAGGACTGGTAAGGGATAAAGTTAAACAACTACCGCACTGAATGGAACAGCAGAGACCAGCAAATTCCTAAATGGTGGGTTTCCTGGATTTTCCCTTTGAACCCCTCTAATACTCATATTTCTTAAATAACCTTTTCCCTGCTTTGTTAACTTTATACAGAAGAACTTCTTGACAGGTATCAAATAACCAATTACCATCATTCCCATCCTCCCAAAGCCTGTGAGACAACCTTCCCCAAAGCTTAGATTCTTATTAAGCACCCAACTAATCTTTGTATTTCTCAGAATACCAATATGAAATATCACTATTATATTTGATACTTTTCACCTTGAAATCTATTTTGTCTGTTCTAATATTGTTATACTTGCTACCACCATTGTTTTTGTTTGCCTTGTATATTTCTTCCAATCCTTTTGTTGCATTGTTGTTAGTACTGGGAATTGAAAGCCAGGGATGTTCTATCACTGAGCTACATTTCCAGCCACCCCTCACCCCCGCCATCTTTTTTGAGTCAGGATCTTGCTAAGTTCCCAGGCCTTAAACTTGAGATCCTCCTGCCACAGCCTCCTGGGCCACTGGGATTACAGGCCTGTGCCATTGTGCATGGCCCACTCCTTTATTTTAAACCTTTCTTTGCCATTTTGTTTTAGGCAGATATTTTGTAACCATCCCAATTTTACTAGGCATGGTGGGAAGAGGAAGAAGAGTCTCTAATCAGATAGCCTCCATAGTATAAAGGGGAATTTCCCCATCTATTATCAATATGTTCTTGCTCTGACCTGCTGTTTTACTCAACATTTTTTTACTGACCATAATTTCTTGTCATTTTCTTTTCCATTTTGATTTTTAGTGAATTAAATTTTGATTGCATGTTTTCACTCTATTGAAAGTCATGCACTCTATTTTTATTTGATTGATGAATTTTAAACACATTTAAGTTCAAAATTCAATATAAACCTAGAGTATTTTAGATATTAAGATTATATTTAGATATTTAGATATTCCCCTGAGCAAAACAACATCTACAGAATTCCTTATTTTTTTTTCTAACTCCTTTGTTTCTCTTTACCCTTTTTCTGCCATTTCCCCATTTTGGAAATCAGGTTCAATTGAAGATCTCCATGGGTATATATATATATTTTTTGATGACATAGCGAATGATATTTTATTTTAACTAGAAGTTTGCTGAGTGAGTAAATATCAAGCACTCTTACCACTCACGGAAAAAAATGGTCCCTATGTGAGGAGATGGACTTGTTAATTTTCTTATATATAGCAAGCATCCCACTAGGTAAATGGATATTAAAATCACATTGTATACCTTCAACATCACATTGTATACCTTCAGTACATACAGAATTTGTTTTAAAATCTTTAGTACAGCACAAGAAATATATATAATTGTGAAAAATCTATAGCCTTAGGGAGTTGCTTCCAGCCATGATGGCATACGTACTAAAGAACTTCCTTTCCTGCCATAAACAATATATATAAAGACAAAATATATAAGTTAATGCTCTTTTGGAGTACTAGGAAATAGGCAGGATCCTAATCCTTGAAAGGAAACAAATTGGTTGGAAGAACTTACATTGGCCCAGTCCTCTGCCCAACTGTCATTTCCAACCACAGTACGGGGAACAAAGCTCAACTACAAAGGCAATCTCAAGGACTGAGAAGCCAGGACATGTTCAAACATGTTGAAACAATTAAATTTGGGGACCAAGGTAGCAGAAAACAGAAAGCTGCATGACATGGTTAGAACTCTGTATTTCCACCAGGGTATTTATTTATTTTTTTATTTTTTATTTATTTTTTTTTTTTATTTATTTATTTTGAGTTCTCGGCGGACAAAACACCTTCGTTTGTTTGTGGTGCTGAGGATCGAACCCGGGCCGCACGCATGCCAGGCGAGCGCGCTACCGCTTGAGCCACATCCCCAGCCCACCAGGGTATTTATAAGGGTCGGAGACACTAAGAAGCTCTGGAGAGAGAGACAAATGATTTATGAATGTGAACAGGCCATGAAGACTCAGGGCCAGACACAAGAATCATTATTCAGAGCTCATCCTCACAATCCCTATGCAGTAAGGCATAGCCAGGGAAGAAGCAGAGAAAGTATAGGGTAGAAGAAAGAGAGTTAAGAACTAACTCTGATAGACCTTGACAGAATCTGATAGACCTAGGGATTGAAAAATACCTACTTTCTCCCAGCGGCTTGGACATGGGTATTTTCTTTAAGTGAATAAAGTTTAGTAACACTTTTTTAATTCAAGAGAAAAAAATTTCCTCTGCCTAGAATGCTTCCCCTTAATCTTCATCCCAGAACCTGCTCTGTACAGGCCTTCCCATCTCAGCTGATGCAATTCTATCCTTCCGATTGCTCAGGTCAAAATCAAAAACTTGCCTCTTCCCTGGCATCCACACCCCTTCCCATCTGACAGGAGATCATGGCGCTCCAGCTTCAGTGTGCATTAGAGTCCAACACCACCTCCACTGTTAGCTTCTGACTCAAACCACCTCATTCTGCACCTGGATTACTCAGCCTCTTACAGGGCTCTGAGCTCTACTCTTGCTCTCAGGCATCTGTTCTCCACCCAACAGCCAGCATGATCCCGCTGAAGCCTGTGTCAGATAGTGCCACTCCTTGCCTCAAAACACTGCAATGGCTTCTCATTTTGCTCAGAGAGAAAACACACAACCCTCCCAACAGACTACACAATCTAGATCATTTGATCTCTGGTGACCTTCTCTAACCTCCTGTGCTAACACCAGCCACATTCTTGCCGTTCTTTACATGAGTGAGTCATGTTTCCAATGTAGGGCCTTTTGCTGGCTCTCTCGCTTTCACAGCTCCTAATACACAGTTAAGTCTTCCACCTCATTCAAGTCTTTGCTTACAGGACACATGCTCTGTGACAGCTTGCCAGAGCCCTAATTAAAAGCACACCCCCATGCTGCCTATTGACCTTAGTCTGCTTCGTACTTTTTCTTTTTTGCATAACACTATGCACTCCCTAACAAACCACATTATTTACTATAATTAATTTTTTTAATTTTATAATTATTAGTTTTATTGTATTTTCTGTCCCTCTGCCATCGAGTTAGGATGTCAGATCCTCAGGCAAACATCTCTGCCTGTTTTCCAATATCAATCAAGTACCTAATCAGTGCCTAGCACATAGGCACACAATAAATATTTTTTAAAATATTTATTTATTTATTTTTGCATCACAATTCTTTTTTTTTTAAAGAGAGAGAGAGAGAGAGAGAGAGATAATTTTTAAAAAAATATATATATTTTTTAAGTTTTTCGGCAGACACAACATCTTTGTTTGTATGTGGTGTTGAGGATTGAACTCGGGCCACATGCATGCCAGGCGAGCGCGCTACCGCTTGAGCCACATCCCCAGCCCTGCATTACAATTCTTAATGGCACATAATAAATATTTGCTGGCTGATGAATATAAAGACTGATTTTTACATGGATGACTTTAAGTCTCAGCTTAAATGCTACATTTCTGCAAAGCTGGGGTAACGGTCCGGTTTTATCACTTACGTGTTGTTCATTTCTATCACAGCATTTATCTCTTATCCCATGTATTCTCACCTCACAGATGTGCTGACTTTCTGTCTCTTTACCTTCCTGCTCCCAACTTCACAAATGTAGTTCTTTGATGAATGAAGTATCTCTAGCATATAGGGCAGTGCCTAGCACATAGTAGATACTCAATAAATGCTTCAGATAGTAGTCTGGAGGGTTGGTTCTCTGTTTCATGATTCAGCAGTTTGAAGAAATTGAGGGGACTGATGCTATCAGTCATCTGAGCCTGCTACTTTGGAGGAAGTTCCCCTTCATCTTCGTTGGAGATAAGTGTCTACATCCAGAATGAGACTGTGTACTCTCAAAATACTTGACCTGCAGCACTTAAATGGAGCATCCCGATTCCTTCTCTCAGCCCACATTTTCCACCCCTTCTATGTTCCTCCTATTTATTGGATGCCATGATGATTCAACTGCCTATATCCCCAAAGGTCTGTATGTTAAAGTTTCTGTCACCAGGATGTGGTTATGTTAATCAATTTTCTGTCACTGTGACAAAATACCTAAGAAAGTCAACTTAAAGGAAAACAGGTTTATTTTGGCTCATGGTTTCAGATGTTTTAGTCCATGTCTGCCGACACCATTACTGTGGGCCTGGCCAAGGCAGAGTGGCATGGCAGAAAGTTGTGGTGGGGCAAAGCTGCTCACCTCATGGATGCCAAGAAACAGACAGAGGGAGAGAAAGGAGCCAGGGTGCCAATGTAACCTTCAAGGGCATGCCCCCAGTGACCCACTTTCTCCAACTAGGCTCCATCCCATGAAGTTTCCACCTCTTCATAATAGCACCAACATCTGGGTACCAACATGTGAGCCTTTTGGGAACATTCCAGATTCAAACTATAATAGTGAAAGGGAGGTGCACTGGACCTTGAGGAGTAGGGCCTACTGGGAGGTACTGGGTCCTGGGGTGGCAGTTATTGAGAAGGTTGTTATAAAAGCCTGAGTTTGGCCCCGCCCAGTCATCTTTCTGATGCAGGTTTAAGATGTGATCACTTGGGCTAGGTTGTGGCTCAGTGGTAGAGAGCTTGCCTAGCAGGTGTGAGGCACTGGGTTCGATTCTTAGCACCACATATAAATAAATGAATAAGGGCTGGGGATGTGGCTCAAGCAGTAGTGCGCTTGCCTGGCATGCGTGTGGCCTGGGTTCGATCCTCAGCACCACAAAGATGTTGTGTCTGCCAAAAACTAAAAAATAAATGTTAAAAATTTCTCTCTCTCTGTCTTAAAAAAAAAAAAAAAAAAAAAAAAAAAGATGTGATCACTTGCTCCTAACACCCACTTCCACCATTGTCATCTTCATGTGCCATGAAGTGATGCAGTCAAGGACAGCCCTCACTTGGCCTGTACTATGCCATTTGGATTTGAACCTCCCAAAGTGCAAGCTAAATAAAGCTTTTCTCATTATAAGTTGGTCACCTCTGGCGTTTCATTGTGGCAATACAAAGCTGACTAATGTACTGGGGGTCTGTGATCTATTTTCAACCATCTTCAAATGGACTTTCCAAAGAAAAGGGATATATATATATTATTAAGTAAGTCTTTATATCCTCAACTTCCATACTTTCTTTTCTAAAGTGCCCAAGAGTTTCTGGACATGAACAGTATTCTTTATTCCACTCTTCAAAAAAATTTCTATCACTCACATATCTCAAATCTTATGTGGGTGCTGCCCTAAATGATTTGAAATATTGGGTTAAGTCTCAGGACCTTCTGTCTCTCCCTGTACCACAAACAAATCTCTAAGAGTGAGTTTTGTCAGTATTGGGAAGTTCTGAATTCAGAACAAGATACTATAGAAAATGGTGCAGATTATTCCTAAAGTCACTGCAGTGTTTTCTGGAACCAGCAGATATTTTAAGATGGGCTGGATGATGACTACATACAAGACTTTTATGGATTTTGTTTACATTTAACATCTTATTCATTCAGATCATTAAATCTATTTTATCAAATCATATCACAAAACATTCCATACACAATCACCTTTGGCTTATTTCAACTTTTGTAATGTATAATGTTTTCTATTCTTATTTTTAAAATAATGAACACATTTAGATGTCAAATAAAAAAAGTGAGGAAGTACATAGTTTTAAAAACATTCAGGGAGTAGTTAGCAAAAAAGTTTGAACAGCACTGATCTACAGAAGAGCAGAAGAGAAGCAGAAAGGGTTTTTTGGTGGGCCAAAGACACGTGGTTGGCTTCCAAACCACCAGTAGAACACAGAATGACCATGTGTCACTCTGCCTCTTGTTTTTTTAATAAAGGTCAGCTGCACCTGTCTAATGGTAATGGACATTTTCAGCCAGTGAAAGAAAACACATGTGCCTGGAAATTTTCCCAAAGCAGAAAGACACACTGAAATGCCTCGTCAGCTCATTACCAGTGGCGGCCATGGCTAACGCTGAAAGACACCACAGCTCACTCAGTTCTTTCTTCACTGGGCCTCAGAAATCACAGCGTCCTTTAGAGACTTGCTGCATTTTGTCCAGCCAAACATCTCTAGGAAATCTGCAAAGGAACTAAATTCTGTGCAGCATTCTTATAATCCATGCCTCCACCTTTCCGTCGGACAGATACACCATTGCCAAGGCTCTTGTATGCACTGTTTCAGGAGCAAGAAGCAGGCTAATGCCCAGGGTAGAAAATAGGTGCAGTAAGCAGTGGCGCATAGTTTTACATAGTACATTAATGCAGATGTCGAATGGTCTTGCTAATACATATTTCTTCAGGGAATTTGTGGGGTTTCTTCCCCCTACATTAGTTAGCTATCTTTTTTGATTGATTGATTGATTTGATTGATTGATTTAGAAAGAAAACACTTTGATTGATTGATTGATTGATTTAGAAAGAAAACACTGTTCCTTTTCACAGAATGACTGAATGCATTGGGTAGGAGAAAAGGGCACTTTAGCTAACAGATTCTGAGACTAGCTCAAAAAAGGAAACAGAAAAACTGACTATAAAGAAATGGAAAGTCTTTTTAATGAATGTGTGAATTTATTTAAATTAACCAATTAAAAATGAAAACAAACGAATTAGACTGTATATGCCTCTTCAATGTAGTTTCCATACTTTAATGTTTTTCTATTTCTTGTTAGAGTTATATCGCAGATATATTAAGAAAAAAAGGGACTTAGAAATATTTCTGGACCTCAGTGCTGAACTCTAAACTCTAAATTACAAGAGTCCCACATATGGTAAGAGAGAGAAACTGCAATGGCTATGTGCTTAGACAACATGATTTGATCTTCAGAATCGGATTATAGCTATGAGGAAATTACGACAGCTTTAAGAAGGTTCAGCATAGAAGATACCTGGTGTCTAACTCAAAAATGATTTGAACTGAACTCATCACAGCCCTTAAAAAGAAACTCTAGTGTATTTGGAGAAATCTTAAAAGCAGTAACGATTATGCATGGCTTACTCATTGTCCTTAACTACCATCTATTAATTCATTATTAATTCTGCACCTTTGTACAGTAGGTATGATTAATCACCTTCCCAGAATTCTGAGAAACTTAGGATCAGAGAGGTTAATGCATGTCAAACACTGAGTCCTTGGGCAAACTTGGACAGGATCTGAATCTTAGTCTTCCATTTAGCTCTGGTTCCTGTGTTCACTTCCTCTCTTCCTCCCATCCCTCCCTCCCGGCACCCAGGCATGAGGTTTTATTTTCCAACAGTTTTGATGGTTGTGAATTAGAAGGATGACACTAATTGGGAGATGAACCAGTTAGCCACATTTCAACAGTAGGGATGGTGATTTAGAAGGAAACAAAATCTTACTTATGTCACTTGCCCAAGGGCCTGACCACAGTATTAGCAGCTCATCCTAATGAGTACACCATGGCACCAGCAGACAACCAGGGCTGCATTTCATTGTTCTCCTGAGCTGTGGGGACTTCTTTAGCTCCAACCAAATCTCATAGTCTAGATATGTCAACACTTGCCAGAGCATTAAGATGAAAATGCAGAAGTTCCCCTTGGATGTACCTGGTCTACACCTGGCTATAAATTCCAACATCCACTTATTTGGAATCATATATGGAGGGCCTTTAAATGTGCCTACTGTGCAGATGTATAACTTTTTATTCAAGTATCTTGTGTGAGATAAAACATTTGTTTGCTGTTACTACCATAACAAATGATCACAAATGCAATGACTTAAAATTGTTATCTTACAGTTACAGGTCAGAAGCCTGATATGGGTCTCACTGAGCTAAAATCAAGGAATCAACAGGCCTGTCTTCCTTTCTGGAGGCTCTGGGGGGTGGTTCCCATTCCTTATCTTTTCTAGCTTCCAGAGGCTGCCTGCATTCCTTGGCTCATGGCCCCTTCTCCTTCTTCAATGCCACAACAGAAAGTCAAATCCCTATATATCTCTCGACTCACTATTCTGTTTCCCTTTTTGAATTTTTTCTTGCGATTAGATTTGGCCTAACTAAATAATAGGACAATCTCCCCATCTCAAGATCAGAACCCTTAATCACATCTGCAAAGTCTTTTTTGCCATGTAAAGAAACATATTTATAGATTTGATGGAGTAAGACCTGGACATCTTTGTTGGGAGGTATTATCCTGCCTACCACAGATAAGTTTCTGTTTTGTTTATTTTCCATTTCAGCTGGAAGTAATTTGGGACTTCTGCCTCTCAGAATGCCAGGATAGATAGATTTGAGTTAAGACTTACTAACAGTTGGTTGGCAGGCCACCTACAGCTTTGGGGGTGCTTTTTAGATTCTTGGTGTTAAAGGGTGTTAAAAAGTGGATGGGGGATGGCATCTAAGAGAAAAACTGCATTTGTTAAGGTAGGCTTAAATACACTAGATATTGCTTTTGTTGCTCACAAACAGACTGAGCAGAAGAACTGGTTGGAGGCTGGGCCTCCTCCATGCAATCAAGGACCTGGCTGTTGGAGGCTGCTGACTTCCAAGGATGTTCTGGAGGCTGCTGCCTCCACTCCATCCAGTTACAAAGGGAAAAGGAACATGAAGGCACATAAATCATGTGGGAGGTTTTCATGAACCAGCCCAGAAGTGGCATACGCCTATCTATTCCTATCCCACTGACTAGATCTCAGTTTTCCTTAATTGAAAGGAAGGCTGGGAATTCCAGTCTGGCTGTATGTCAGGAAGAAGAGGAAACCTATGTTGGTGAACAGCTGGTAATCTCAGAAATCACCCTGATCTACTCTAGTCTCCTCCTAGAATTTAATAATCTGACTTCCAGAAGTTGTCAATCCTAACAATTACATTGATGGCTCTGAAGCATGGCATTTTATCTCTAAAATAAAACTAGCACTTGAGGCTAAAGGCTACCATTTCAGATGCACAGTCCTTCTCTCTTCTTCCTTCCTCCCTTCAAGTACTGATACCATGGAGAGTTCCAGGCTACTACTAGACTTGCAGCCTCCTTACTCCTGGGAAATCTTTTAAACAGAGAAAAGGCTGGCTGTGGGAACCTCCTGGAGCATTCAGAGCCCCCACCAAAAGTCCCTCAGTAAGCAAGATAAAGGTGCTGCTCCCCACCACCATTTCCTGGAGAGTCTGTTCCTGCCCAAAGCAGGCAGCATGGGAGTTGAAGGGATTTTAAAAAGGAAGTTAAGTTAGGGATAAGGCTATTTTGACAGCAGTATCTTGATTTGTTCTACAGACCACAAAAAAACAGATGGTCTCCCTGAGAATAGTTTTGAAAGGTGTTTTCCCCACCTTCTCAGGAGATCAGTAGATCACAGAGAATGCTAAAAGGGCCCTAAAACGATACATTTATCCACAGGGCAAATATGTCTCCAACCCACAGCTCTTGCAGCTTGTTAAAAAGCTGGTCCTTTCTACATGAGGAGGAGAAGCAGCCATGGCCAGGATGACCACTGGACACGCAGCTTAGCAGCTTAGCCCACAATCCTGCTGGATGCTAGGTCACTGATACCTAAGGATACTCTGTTTTCACACAGAGGTGACAATTACTGATGAGACATAGTTCAGAGAGTCTTGATTTAAAATAGGCCAAAGAAATACATCTTGGGTAACCAAACAGTTGAGAATGTGTCAGTTAACAGACACAGAAGGAATGAAGGAAATAGAAAACCACCATGTTACATATTCTTCATGAAATACTAGAACTTGGCAGTGACCACCAGTGGACAGTAAACCATATGTGAACAACTGATAGGGAAATTTATAACAGAGATGAAGCTGAAAATGTCTGAACCCACAGATTAGTCTTACAAGCATTCCAAATGGGACTGCCAGACTTAGGTGCCTCTTGATGTGACACATTTGAAAGTGCAGTGGCTGAGGGGTGTGTCCAGTGGCAAAGGACTGGGCACCAGCACTCCTGTTTTGAGGCTCCCCCGATGACCCCTGTCTTGCTCACAGTTGAAAACTAGACTTTTAAAAATATGTAATTATAGATTACTGTTTCCACTGTTGTGATTTATCAAAAATAGCTTATCCGTAGAAGAAAAAAAAAAGTGTGCAACACTATCTATGAAGTATTTTTGTCTGAAATACTTAACCTGAATTTAATCAAGCCTCTAGACCAAAACTATTAGCTTACAGGAAACACAGAGAACAGAAAAACATATTAAACAACACCACAAAAATAAACTCACACAAATCCAGAATGTGTAGAATTGTATAAGATATGTGATCCAGCCACTTTAGTAGTGGATGTGATGATTAATTTTAAGTGTCAACTTGAGGTTAAGGGATGCCCAGATAGCTAGTAAAATATTACTTGTAAGGGATGTATCTGTAAGGGTGTTACTGGAAAAGATTAGCATTTAACTCAAGAGAGTAAAGACCACCCTCATAATGTGGGTGAGAATCCTCCAATGCAGAGGGTCGGATTGAAACAAAGGCAAGAAAGTACAAATTTTCTGTAGGACATCTGTCTTCTCCTGCCCTGGGACACTAATCTGTACCCTTTAGATGTTGTCACTTTCTGAGTCTGACTGGGACTTACACCATCCTCTCCTCCTCACCTCACCCTCCCACTAAATGACACAACCAACTTTCCTAGTTCTCCAGCTTCCAGGCAACTTCTAAGTCCCCAAAATCACTTGAGCCAACTCTCTATCTATCTATCTACCTACCTACCTACCTACCTACTGGCTCTGTTTCTCTGGAGAACTCTAATACAATGTACCCCAAAATAGATTAAGTTTAATGAAAAAGCCATTATTGAGTACTCATTATGACATTTTCTGCTAATGAACTGTTGTTAGCTGACATAGTCCAAGGTGGGATCCATGGACTAGTTCTGCTTGCAAGGTAAATAAATATGGCACTAGTTGTTTTGGTACAGGTGGTTTTGATACAACTGTTTATTGAACTAATGCAAAACCTCTGTTGCCACAACAAAGAAATTCTGATTTGCCCTTTTCTTGGTGTGTGGTTTCTGATTCAAAGATTTTTAGCTACCTGTGATTTTCTTGGCAACTGCTCATTATTTCATGCCTTTTGTTGTTGTTATTCTCATAATCTGAAGTCAAAGGTTTCATTAAGACATCTAAGACTTATTCTATATAATGTCTTTCAACTGAACATTTCCACTGCAAAAGCAAAATGCAGCCCAGACATACAATGAAATGCTAGATCTGTCTAACTGAAGATGGTAGTCCAATGGTGGGTCACAACTGGAGTGGGCATGCGGGATTTTATTGCATTTGTGTGTGTGTGTGTTGGGTTGTAGTGTACAATGAATACAAATTCAGAAGGTGGCTGCTGTATGTGACTTGCTCTCATCTTAGCCACAAACCCAGACACAACTTCAGAAACTCAAAGAGGCAGGGCTCTATTAGAAGATCACCCCCCCCAAAAAAAAAAGTTATATTAATTTTTTATTTAAATGTTCAAATAAAAATACCTAGTTCTCATACAATTTTTATATGCTTTGGGTCCTTAGGCCCCAATTTAAGAAGGATAATATAGTTCAAACCCCTGTTTTAATACAAGAAAACCAAAACATAGTCAAGTAGGAAAAAACGCCCTTTCTCCCTCCCCTTCTTCCCTCTTCCTCTCTCCCTTCTCTGCTCCTTCTCTGAGAATTCTATTTATACCTTTTCCTTCCAAACAGCTGTAAGAGGGCCCAGTGCTCCTGAGGCTAGAGCCAGGCTGCAAACCATGGGTGTCGTGGGGAGCCCGGCTGCTGGCTTGAACGGGTTTCTCTGGCCTCAGGAGGAAGACTACTCAGGATTCCTTGGCCTGGTTTCCTCAGACTAGCAGGTCCTCGCCATTTTGGAGAACTAAGAAAGGGCCCAATGGAGGGAAAGAGCTCACAAAGGAGGAAACCACATGGTTCCCTTTGGCTTTTTCGTAATATTATACAGTAATGACTGTGACTTGTCAGATTTCAGGTGTTCAGGAGCTGAAGTCTCTTCCATCCTTACAGTGGAAGAATAATGGTCAAGGGACCACACTCTGGAGTTTAGATCTGACTCTGCCACTTACTAACTTTGAGCAAGTCCCTTGACTTCTGTGGGTCTGTTTTTTCACCTATAAAATAGGGATGGGGGAGAGCTGGCACTAATGATTATTATGCCATAGGGTTATAAGAATTTGATGAGTTAACACCTGTGAAATGCTTAGAACACTATCTCTTCTCTTACCCTTCATTCTAAGAAAATAAAATAAACACATTTCTGCTTCTAGTATACCTTTGCTCACAGTCCCAATGACATTCATTCAGCAAATATTTGGGGGAGGCCACAAAATACAGACAAAACAAAGTTTCCTGCCTTCAGTAAAAAATATATTCTCCTTGGAAACAAAAAAAAAATACATACTACCAATTATGAATAATATATCAAGTGTTAAAACTGAGAAATGCTATGGAATCAGAGAAGAGAAAATGTGTTTTACCAGGAGTCTCAGGTGAAGCTTAAGGAGGAAGACAGTGCTTAAAATTAAATGCTTAATACTTATAATATCCATATGATCCTGGAAAATGAACAGGTTTCTATTTATAATAGCATTTGTACATATTCATGGCATATAGTACCATTTAAGAAAATTTTGTCGTGTACCATCAAGACATAGCCCAGATGTTAGCTTAGACTCTCACTGCCCTACAAGATATAAGAAAATGTGGCTCAAATTTCTACCAACTCTATAGCTTCTGGAAACCCAAAGCCTTCCAACATTTTGGGGAGACTATGTGCTCAAGGACTCCTTCGGTTCCCAGCTCCTGGTTGCACAAATACTGTCTCTAGGCTTCACCTTATTGACTGTGATATGAATGCTCTCAAGCCCAAGTTCATCCCCTGAAACCTACTCCATGCCAGCATGCACAGGCAGAGTAGACTTCTCAGAAAAGCCTGGAGACCATGAAGAACAGCTGAACATGGTCCCTCCTGAGGTCTTGTGCCACTTATTTAATGCTTTGTCCCTTCTCTTTTGTGCCAGCATGCATTCCCCTTCACTCTCTGAACAATCAATAAATGCTTTCCCTTGACTCACACAGAGCAACTCTGCCAACATCCAGGACTTTGGGGCTTTACTTTTTTCCTTAAGCACTCATCAAGGTGTTTCTCCCAAGATCATTTCCAAAAAGCAAATTTTGATTCAGATGATCTGACAACAGTGTTTTCCCTTTCCTCACCTCCTCACATTTATATGTAAGGGGAGGGGCTGACCCCAGCAGAAGCAGCAGCTGTGCCAAGCAGATATGACAGCTGCCTGTGAAGGTGGCAGAGGTGGCACAGGGACACATCACATGGTCTCAGGCCTAAGCTGCTCATGAGCCTCTGAGACTCGGCTAAGGGCAGAAGAGAGCTCTGTAAAGGGCGGGGGTCTACTAAAGCAGAGGGGCATAAGAACCAGCAAAATTGTGTGCTAGGTCAACCGATGCAGGGGAATGGAATGCATCCAGGCAACTTGGCCAGACAGGTGTCTGCAAGCTTCTGAGGGGGGTCCAGCACTCACTACTCAGGCTGCAGATGATTTCTGCTGCAACCACTCAGCTCTGCTGTTGTGTAAAAACAGCCATTGACCCTATGTAAACCAAGGGGAGCAGGTGTGTTCCAATAAAACTTTATTTTTGTGGAAAAAAAAAGAATCAGCAAAATAAAAATCATTAATGTCAAAAGACCTAGTGACCCCAGGGCCTGAGGAAATTGGGGCATGGAGGGATGCTTCAAATAAACTTCATGAGAAAAATTTTAATCTTGACAAGGAAGGAAAGGTCTAGGCCCACAGAAATGTTTTCATTAATCTAAAAGTAAATGCTTAATACTTATGATATCCATATGATCCCGAAAAAAGAACAGGTTTATATTTATACTATGCAAAAGAATGACAATTACAAAATGATTTGCTGTGACAGAAAAATGTTCCTTAGCTTTATATAAATTTTTTTGAGATATAATTCTTTGAGAAAAAGTCCAAAAAATCCTTGGGAAAAACATCGACAACAACTTATCCTCCCAACCACTCATGTAGACACAGATAGCAATTACTACACTCACTTGATAGTAGATAAATGAATAAATTCCAACTTATCCCTCACCTGGAAGATTCCTGAAGTGCTGATCAGTAGATCTCTGTCAGGAACATCCCTCCTAAGGGAATACTAGAATCTGTTCACGTCCCTAGAACACCTTAGCCTGTTTCAGTCTAATGGTCAAGACATCCTTGTCCTTGAGTTAGCTTATTTTTCCAAAGGGCTGCTCCATTATCACATTAAAATTAGAATTTGAATGCAGCTTTCAGTTATATAACCAAGCTTGGGAAACAGTCTTTCTAGCAGTTGATTCACTAAAAATTTATGGGTTGTTTTCTAGAGGAAAAGAAAAATAGAAGGAAAAGAAAGGACAAACTGACAAGTAAAATATCGGCAAAGAAAGATAAGAAGAAACAAGTGTGGTCTTAGGTTAAAGGGACAGCGTAAAAAAACTAAGAAAGTGTGAGTTGACATCATACAAGAAAAGAAAATATTCCAAGAAAAAAAGTGGCCTCTTATATCAAATGTTGCTGAAAGTCAAGTAACATGAGAAGAGAGAATTAACCACCCCTATAGCAAGATGGAGATGCTCCATGACCTTGGTGAAAGTCAAGGTCTTGACTTCAGTGAACTGGTGGGGATGACAGTCAGATGAAGTGGGCTGAGCTGGGAATGGAGGATGAGGATGCAGAAATGTGGCATTAAGACAGTTATTTCTAGAAGCTCTGCTTTAAAGGCAAGCAGGAAAACCAAGGAAGCAGGATAGGAGTCAAAGAAGGTTTTTGTTGTTGTCAATTTTTATTTTCAAAGATACAAAAAAAAAAAAAAGAAGAGCTTAAAGAACCTCATGTCACCCAGTTTTGACAACTGTCAACTCCTCACTACAATTCTCTCATCCATTCCCCAACTCATTCCCAATTCCCTACTCATAGACTACTTTGAAGTAAGTTCCACAATCATTTTAAGGAAAATTATTTTTTTAAAGAGAGAGAGAGAGAGAGAGAGAGAGAGAGAGAGAATTTTTTAATATTTATTTTTTTAGTTTTTGGTAGATACAACATCTTTATTTTTATTTTTATGTGGTGCTGAGGATCGAACCCAGCACCCTGCACATGCCAGGCGAGTGCGTTACCGCTTGAGCCACATCCCCAGCTCCAAAGGAAAATTATTTTTGACTGAGAAATACTGTTTGTTGTGCAAAAGGAAAACAGAAAACCTGTTATACAATACTTTCACCAAGAAAATTCCAACTCTATTTATTGCTTAAACAAAGTATTTCAAGAAAATGCATAATCTTTATTCTTCTTTTAGGTATGTCTCTGTCTCTGTCTCCCTGTCCCCTCTCTCTCTTTTGTGGTGCTGAGATTTGGACCCAGGTCCTTATATACACTAAGCAAGCACTCCACGAATGAACTATACCTCCAACCCCTTTATTTTTCTTTTAAAGTGAGGATTCTCAAACTATATATAGCCCATAGCCCTTTGTGAAGCCAAGAGGGGTTTTCAGGCGAGCAGCAAACTGATGGCAACGGATCCACTGGTTCTAATGGATGGGAAAAGACCAAGTTCATTGCCTTCTGTCTGATTTTATACTTTTTTTTAAAGTAATATTTGTGCATGAATAAATAACATAGCTTATCAAGGAAACTATTTATAATTACTAAAACTAATATGTTCCTAGAGTTGGCAATAACTGTCTTTGGGACACAATGCCTGGCCCTGTTGATGTGTGGCCCCAGAACAACACACAAGCAACTAGAAATTCTGTAAACTGGGGAAAATGCCTAGTCACCATGCACATTCTGAGGTGCTTATGGCTTGCCTTTCCCCTATGCTTGCTTTTTAATTACAAATTACTTACCCACCAACAATTTAGTTTACTAAGTGTTGTTTGGCTAAATCCTCGGTATGTAGTGATATATATTTGAATTATTAATTAATTGGTTTAATTAATTTGCAACTTACTCATTCACTGATTATCTTGGATACAAAGATACAAAGTTTTACAGAAAAACTTAAAAGTTAGAAAATTTTATATGTTGTAAACTTCTTCTATAGATTGGGAAGGCTTTATAATTTTATTTTAGCTATATAAATCTCAGTCCTATTAAGTTAGTATAGCAGTTAAGAGCATAAACGAATCTAGAGTGACTAAGTTCAAATCAAGGTATTTCTATTTACTACCTATGTGAACTTGGGAAGTTACTTTTCTGTTTCTCAGTTTCTTTGTCTGTAAGTGGAAATAATAATAATACCTGTTTCAATTACCTAAATAAGTGAATATCCATAACTGAAAAAAGTACCTTATATATTTTAAATTCTCTATTTTCCTACTGAAAATATTGCTACAACAACAATTGCTACAAACTATTACAGTTCATGATTCCAGGGTTGTAAGAGGACAATTTGAAAATCATTAACATGTAATTAACTTAAAATCTTTTTAAGTGGTAAATCTGATAGCATTCCTACATGGTGGCTAGCTTTATACTAAAATCTATTCAACTCGTAGAATAACCAAACTATCTACTTAAGAGTACTAGACTGAATTCTGGATCTTGGATCTATTTGGTGTACAAAGCAGTGAGATCTGAATGCCTCCCAGTATACTGGACCAGACACAAGAAGTTTTTAATAAGGGGTTGTATATATGTGGGCGGAGAGTCACCAACACCTGATTTTATCCTGAGGATTTTACTATAATATTCATCAGACCAATTTTCCCCTGATGTATTCTGTTCTTCAAAAATGAATAATTCGCTGAACATGGTGGCACATGCCTGTAATCCCAGTGGCTTGGGAGGCTGAGGCAGGAGGATCACAAGTTCAAAGCCAGCATCAGCAATGGCCAGGCGCTAAGCAATTCAGTGAGACCCTATCTCTAAATAAAATACAAAATAGGAATGGGGATGTGGCTCAGTGGTTGAGTGCCCCTGAGTTCAATCCCTGGTACCCCCTCCCCCTCAAAAAATTATTCCTTCTACTCCCTGCTATGTATGAGAAAAAAATGCTTTGAAAAAATTTTTGGCTGCTTGTTTATGGATAGTAACATCTTAAGATTCTCAGAAATATTTTATTATTAAAGTCCTTATCAGAATACCTCATAATTGGAAATTTAATGCAGAATAATAAAGCTAAATGAAAAAAACTCAACTAGTTTGGGCCACTGCAGAACTTTTCCTAGCAGCCAGTCTTGAGACAGAAAAATACTGTATCACCATTTTTATTATTTTCTTCCCTCTTTATTTTAAAACTATATGGTATTTATTTTATATTATCAAATTAATTGATAAATAATTGTATATGTTATAGGGTAAAACACATTTTCACACAGCTAATTAATGTATCCATCACCTCTCATATTTATAATTTTGTGGTATGAATATTCAAAATATTCTCTCAGCAATTTAAATTAAAAATTATATCATTAAATATAGTTACCTTGCTGTGCAATAATTCTCAAAAACTTATTTCTCCTGTCCAAGTAAAATTTTACACCCTTTGACCAACATCTCCCCAACCATAGCCACCTGGCCCTTGGCAACCACCATCCTGCTCTCTGCTTCTATGAATTTAACTCTTTTAGATTTCATGTGTAAGTTATGTCATGAATCATTTGTCTTTCTGTACCTGTTTTTTTTCCCTTTAACATATTGTCTTCCAGGGTCATCCATGTTGTCACAAAAGGTAGGATTTCTTTCTTTCAAAAAGCTAAATAGTATCCTTGGTACATATATATATATATATATATATATATATATATATATATATACCACATTAAAAAAAGCGATTTGTCTACAATGGGCTCTTAGTCTGATTATATATCGTGGCTGTTGTGAACGGGAGTGCAGATGTCTCTTCAGCAACTGATTTCAATTCTGGGATATGTACCTTGAACTGGGATTGCTGGATCATATAATAGTTATGTTTTTAGTTTTTGTAGTCTTGAAAATCAGGCTGCTCTAGGTGAAGCATGCTCATATCATCAACGGCCACATTGCCACAAGTGCCTGATGCTGCCTGCCATGAAGTAGCCCTCAAAAGATATTTGTGGAATGAATGAATGCATGAATGAGGTCAACAGGCCACCCCACACAACACTTTAATTCTAATGTTAGCCACTCTGATGGGAAATGTGCTTGTCCCTAAGTCATGGCACAATACTCATAGTCAACAACGAGGAAATCCTTTCCAGTTAGAGAATTGAAGAACTTGGTATAAACATGCATTTCTTTCCATTTAAGTTCTGAGAGTGGATCCGGTTTCCTTTACTTGGAGGAAATCTATTTCTGAGCTTGATACAACAAATTTGAAAAGGAAAAACAAAAACAAAACTGTACCAAAAGGTAAGTACAAGCTCTTTTACAGGCTCACGTGCACAAGCACCATTCACTGCAAAGCAATGAAACAGGGCTATTAGAAAGCTAGAGAGACATGCCAGAGAGACTGGCTCTTAGCAAAAAATTAAAAATTAAAAAAAAATAGTACAAAGTGCCTTTGGAATCCCTTTATCTCTATAATCATATTATGTGACATACAAGAAAACCTGTCATACTACTTTATGACCCTGGCTCATTTTTAACAAAAACTATTCTAGCCAGTTTGATCACTACCTACGAAGCTGACTTAGCACTAAACAGCTCTTGGCCAGTGTCCTTAATCAAATCCACCTTCTAAGAATAAATACTAGCAGTGTAAAAAAAAATCTTTAGAAAAATGTGCCAACAGCTCTAAAAGCAAATTCCAAAGAGAGATTTCAGAGATATCTTAAGCAACTGTAGCATTACTGAAAGATGTATGTAGCCTCTCAAGACAACTGCCTACACAATTCTGCACAAATTGTAATCTGAATCTTTAAAAAAAAAAAAAAAAGCCAAGACAACCTTAGAAGTAACAATTCCATTACGTCTTGGTCATGATGTTATTATTCCCCTGGTATAGGGCCCAGCACACAGTAGGACACGCAGCAAATGTCTTCCAAATACATCCCCTATAGCAGTAATCAAACTATAGATTCACCATCAATCACAGTATCATCCACTAGACGTTTTTTCCAAAGGAAGAAATACTATCTTGTTTTCCTCATTGTCAAAGGTGAGTTTTGCTGCTTTAGGAATTCCACCTCAAAAGGGCAACTGACACATCTATTTAATTTTACTGCCTTCTACATCCACTGCAAATGGCAAACTTATTCCTCCATGTGGTGTCCCTTAAAGACAAAAACTTTTAGACTAAAATATAAATTGAAGAGATTTCAGAATCTATGAAAAAGCACCGGCATCTACTATTCTTTAAATTGTGAGCAACTGGCCAACAAGATAAAAAAGAAAAAAATTATTTTGGCTCTATATCTATCACAAAGGTAATGGAATTTACATTTAGAAGGTGCATAGTATATATTAAATACCATATTACCTGTGAATCCTAAGAAAGAGGTACTACCATTCTCATTTCTATAGGTAAGGAAATTTGAAACTTCAGGAAATATAGATGTATAAGCTTACATATTCACTAGAGGGTAGGACTAAAGTTTAAGTTCAGGTCTCCCAGAACTCAAAGCCTTTTCCCTTACCTTAAAATGAGGAGTAGGTACCAGGAGTCTAAAGCAAAAGCCCCATCATCCAAAACAGCCACATGTGGCCTAAAACAGTAGTTTGATAAAAAAAAATGAATGACTTGCCAATGTTGGAAATAAGGAGTTTTACACAAAATAGGGATTTATACCTCCACAAATTCAGTTTCTCATTTGTCTACAAAGACCAAGCATATGGGTCTGTGACCCCTGCTAGTCCCTGCTGCCTCTCTAATACTTTAAGGCAAAAACCAAGACCGATGTTCCACTTTTCCTGTCTTGCCTTATATTTCTTGGGAATTTATAATCAGGCCTTTTAGATGATGTTGGACATAATCACCAATAAGAAGTATAACCCCTTTATATTATAATCTAAGGCAAGTGTTAAGTGACTAGTTTGTGGTAACACACTGTAGGACTGGACCCTAAATGTTATTCTCGTCTGCTTTGCTACCCAAATTCTCACTGGTAAACAAACATTTGGTTTGAGTTAATAACCTATGAAGTGGGGTATCACTATCCCTTCACATTTCCCTTTGAAATGACTATCATGAGCTTGCATTTCTGAAAACACTGCGAATACTGCCACGGTTTCAAATTTATTTTCTTTCATTTAGCAAAGTTCTCCTGTGAATAAATCACTCTGTTTATACATATCTACCCTTGATCTCCTATTTCTGCTCTGCCAGGAGCTACCTGCATATGTGGTTGAATACTGGAGGGGAAAAGAAGCTACGAAGGAAGTTCCAGTCTCCAGTAAAGCGGTTTTTTACTTCAGACCCACAGTTCAGGGGATCAAGAAACTGAGGAAGACACACACCATGAGTGACTCATAGGTCACACATAGCAGTGGGTGACTCAAGCCTGCTATCCTCTGGAGTAGACATGATTTTTATTTTCATTTCTGATGTTAGTCAGAGAAAATCAGCTTGAATCATCTTCAATTATTACATAAATAGTAAAGCATATTCCAATTATATAAGCTTGCAAATTTTTCTTCTTGTTGTTCCTAAAAGTACTAAGCTTATCAAATTTATATTTAAAAACTTCCTCTCCCAAACCAGAAAAAGATACCAAATAAATAAATAAATAAATAAGCAAATAACTTGCCTACTGCAAATTATTTTTAGAGGTGGTTGGGAACATATGCATTATTAAATATAGCTGCTATTTTAAAAAGAATACCATGTTTTACTCATTTCAATGTTTCTGTATGTGACTGAAGCCAGAAACTGCATTTGTCAAAATATCATTTTTTTGAGGAAAGCACATCATACTAATAATGAGATATACTTGAAGAAATTTAGAATTTCAAAGTAAGAAGACTGTTTTATTTCGATATTTATAGCAAAATGGTATTTCTTTGTCATTTGTTTTCATTTCATGTTTGACCCACTTTCTTTCTGGTAGTCTTGAATATATCCATTCTGATGTCCTTTAACTATCTTGCAAGGTAGGCAGACCAAGTGGCTGTCCCACTAGAGAGAGTATATCACTCTGCACTCTGTGTCCTAAGATCAACTCTGCCAGAGATTTGCCCTGTGTGCCCTGTCAATCCAAGTCTTCATCTCTTTCTGATTGGCTCCAGAAATATTATCAAATATCAAGTAAAATTGAAAAATGGAGTTCTGGCACAGAACAAACATTTTGAAGATGCTCTAGAAACCCCTTGAGGGCCAAAACATGGCAGTGAGGGATCACAGAGTGTTCTCCTCCAAGAGCTGACACTGACTACATAGTGGATAGAGAGCAAAGGCTCTGGAGTCAGGTAACAAAGGTTTAGAGCTCAGCTATACCTCTATCTGTGCAACTTTAGGCAAGTCACTTAGCCTTTCTGTGATTCACCCACCTCAGCTATAAAATGGGATTACAGAGAGGCTAAATGTGATTAAGAATTTATAGGGCTTAGCACAGCACTTGGCATAGAAGAAGACTCAATAAATACTAGCAACAGTTATTTTCATCCATTTTTCATACCCTTGCTGGCCTCTAATGTGAGTAAAATTTTGTCATTCAGCTTGATGATATTTAGTGCCCTGATTCTTGAAGAAAACAACAATGTCAGACCCATTAGTATAATTTCCTAAGACCCAGTTATACATCTGTAGGGCACAAATAGTTATGTGAGACCAGCCATGAAGTATTGCACTGCGGGTGTTTAGCAAAGTCACACTAAATCTTGTAAAGCAGAAGGTATGAATCTCACACACCCTGCAGCAAGAATTCAGCGGGTGGCTTGCTACACTTCCTTGACTGATGACTGCTACTTCTGACATCTAGAGCATGACACACGACAGATGACGGCGAGGTCTGTCCATGCCCACAGGCGCACCCAGGTTTTAAGAAAGCCAAAACAACTTTGCAGGAAAGAAAGTACATACTGGCAAGGGGAAGCTCAGGATTTAATTTGTCTGTTTGCTTTGACATTGTAGAGACTTTCTTCATTGTGATGGTCCTAGAAGTCCTTTACAAACACAAGAAAAATGCAGTCAGACATTTTTCTCAGGCTGCCTTGCAAGGTGGCTGGGTCAAGTGGCTTTCCCACTTTCTAGCAGAAAGATTATCAACATATCCTGTTGAAGTACACACATAAGTAAATGTTATTTTTTACTTTATGGTTACAATTTGTAGGGTTTTACTCATGAATTCACAGAAAGTTGCTACATATTTCACTTTTATCACTGCTTGCCTTCTATTAGGTCTTTATAATTATTATGATACCATCATCTTTCTCACACACAAGAAATGAATATGCTGTTTCACTTCATTTGTTCTTATTTACTCATCATTTAAGATTTACACATAAACAAACAAACAAAAAACCAAAAAGAATTTAAATCATAAAATCAAAGGACTAACCTTAGGAACCAGCAGAATATAATGCACAAGAGTTCAGATTTTGGAGACAAGCAGATGGGCCTGTGGGTGTTATTATGATTTGGACCTTAAATATCCTCCCAAGAACCATGTATTAAAGTAGCAGTTACTTTCATAGTTAGGCATAGTCAGGAGCTTGTGGCACCACTGGGAGGTGGTGGGACTTTAAGAGGTGAGGCCTTGTGGAAGGAAGTTGCTAGCTGACTGGAGGCATGCCCTTGAGGGGAATATTGGGACCCCGGCTCCAGCCAGCATGAACTATGCCACCACAGGTCTAAAGTGATAGCCTAAGTGACCATGGGCTAAAACCCATGAAAACAGGAGCCAAAATAAATCTTTCCCTCTTGTGAGTTGATTATCTCAGTATTTTTGTCACAGCAACAGAAATTTGACTAACAGTGAGCAAGAAACTTAACACACACACACACACACACACCGCTTCCTTTTCCTTGTCTGTAAAATGAGAATTCAATAGTAATGTATCTTGGAAGACTGCTGGCACCACAATGGTGCCTCGAATAAAATGTGGCTTAGTAAGTGAATTTTTTTTTAAATAATGGGAACTGAACCCAGAGCCTTGCACATGCTAGGCAGGTGCTCTACCCCAGTGCTATATCCCCAGCCCTTTTCAAAAATTTTTATTTTGAAACAGGGCATCATGAAGTCGCCTACACTGGTCTTGTCACGATCCCCCTTCCTCAGCCCTGCACACAGCTGGGATTATAGGAGTGTGCCACAGCTTATGGCTAAAACAGATGATTTCTGAGGGAGCAGAAAGAATGAAGAGAATATAAAAGGGAGGGGAGGAAAAAGAAGATTGAGTGAGTAGCAGTTACTTTCGTAGTTAAGCAAATAGTGGTTTAACTCAGGCCTCTGCCAAGATTCCGCCTTTCAACTAGCAAAACTTGATTGTTTCATTATAGAACTTCTTCATACGAAATACAGAGAAAAGTGTAAAGAACTCCATGAACCCATCACAAAACCTAAACAATTACGATATTTTGATTTCATTTATTTCCCTATACATAACTTTTTATCTTTCTGTGAAGTTTTTTTTTTTTTTTAAAGAAAATCTCAGGCATTTTATCAGTTCATTAGTAAGTGTTTCCAATAGATAAGGCCTATTAAAAAACAACTGTAATATCATTAATAGACTAAAAAAATTATCAAGAATCCCTTAACAACATGTAATAAATGGAGTGTATTCCATTTTCTACTATTGTTTAAAAAAGGAAAGGTATTTGTGTAGTTGGCTTGTATGAATCATGTTCCAAACAAGGTTCATACCTGCACTTGGTTCATAGGTCTCTTAGGTCTTTTAACATGTAACAGTTCCCCCTCCCTACTTTTTTCTCATTACATTTATTTGCTGAAGGAATTGGCTCATTTGTTTTGTGGATATTCCTATATTGAGATGTTGGCTGATTTATATCCTGTGGTATTTAGCATGTTCCTCTGTCTCCTGTATTTCCTGTAAACTGATACAGAAGTCCCTCTTACTTGGAGTAGTTTCATTTTCTGTGGTTTCAATTACCCCCAGCCAAAAACGGTCTGAACACAGAGACAAACCCACATAAATACAGGTATCTCATACTAGACAAAGGTGCCATAAACACACATTGGAGAAAAGATAGCTCTTCAACAAATAGTGCTGGGAAAACTGGAAATCCATATGTGACAGAATGGTACTGAACCCCTGCACCAAAAATCCCCCTGCACCAAAAATCAATTCAAAGTGGATGAAGGACCTAGACATAGACCAGAGAACCTGCACCTATTAGAAGAAAACGTGGGCCCAACTCTCCATCATGCTGACTTAGGAACCAACTTCCTCGACTGACTCCTAAAGCACAAAAAATAAAATTAAGAACCAATAAATGGAACAGTATCAAACTAAAATGCTTCTTCACAGCAATGGAAACAATCAAGAATGTGAAGAGAGAGCCTACAGAATGGGAGAAAATCTTGGCCACCTGCACCTCAGATAGAGCCTTAATCTCTAAGATATAAAAAGAACTAAAAAGAACTTAAACATCAAAAAAACAAATAACCCAGTCAATAATGGTCAAAGGAACTGAATAGGTACTTCTTAGAAGAAATAAAAATGGTCAACAAATATATGAAAAAAATTTTGACATCTTTAGCAATTAGAGAAATTTAGATTAAAACTACATTCAGATTCCACCTTACTCCAGTCAGAATGGCAATTATCAAGAATATAAGTAACAATAAGTGTTGGCAAGGACATGAGGAAAAAGGTTCACTCATACATTGTTAGTGTCATTGCTAATTGGTGCAACCGCTCTGGAAATCAGTATGGAGATTCCTCAGAAAACTTGGAATGGAACCAACATTTGACCCAGCTATTCCACTCCTCAGTATATATCTAAAGAACTTAAAATCAGCATACTACAGTAATGCAGCCACATCAATGTTTATAGCAGCTCAATTCACAATAGCTAAGATCTGGAAGCAACCTAAGTCCCTTCAACAGATGAATGGATAAAGAAAATGTGGTATATGTACACAATGGAATAGTACTCAGCCATAAAAAAGAATGACATTTTGACTTTTGCCAGCAAATTGATGGTTCTGAACACTATCATGCTAAAATTGATGGTTCTGAACACTATTATGCTAAGTAAAATAATCTAATCCCTAAAACCGAAGGACAAATGTTCTCTCTGATATGTGGATGCTAAAACACAACAAGGAGAGCAGGGGAAGAACAGAAGTTCAGTAGATTAGACAAAGGGGAATGAAGGGGAGAGGAGGGAAGGGAATAGGAAAGATAGAATTAATCAGATATAACTTTCTTATGTTCATATATGAATATACCAAGAATGGGATAAGAATGGGATCCTAATTAAAATAAGCTATACTCCATGTATGTATATGCGACAAAATACATTCCTACTGTCATGTACAGCTAAAAAGAACAAATAAAAAAATTAAAACAACAGTCTGAAATTATTAAATGGGAATTTTCAGAAATAAAAAATTTTTATAAGTTTTAAGTTATGTGCCATTCTGAGTAGTATAATAAAGTCTTATGCTGTTCTACTCACCTAGGGTGCTGTATGCCCATTAGCCAGTAGCCATATTGGTTATCAGAGTGCCATCATTATATCAAAGTACCATTAGAAAGATAGGTGAAAAAGTGAAAGCTCTCAACTTGATAAGAATAAAATATGTTGAGATTGCTAAGATCCATGTAAGAACAAATCTTCTCTCTCTGAAATTGTGAAGAAGTTAAAATACATTCAAGCTAGAGCAGGGAATGTAGCTCAGTGGTGGAGCACTTGCCTAGCAAGCCTGAGGGCCCTAGGATCAATCACTAGTACCACAAAAAAAGAAAACTTCAGAAGGGTAAGAACAGTACAATAAGATATTTTGAGAGAGAATGCACATTCACATAATTTTCATTAGAGTACACTGTTATAATTGTTCTAGCTCATTATTATTAATGAATTATATATATATATATATATATATATATATATAAAGGAAAAACATAATATATGGGGATCAGTACTATCCACAGTTCAGACATCCACTGGGGGTCTTAGAGGGAACCCCCATGGATTAAGCTGGGTCCAGTATAGATATAGATATTCAATGAGATTGTAGTTCAACCCTGCAGGAGGCAAGGGTGTGGGTAAGAATACTTCACAGGTGGTGCTTGGTTTTTTTTTTTTTTTTTTTCATCAGATCATGTTGGAGGAGCATAATGTTCAGTTGTCCCACTTTTGGTGATGACTGATCAGTGGGTTCAAATGTTATTAGCCTGATTCTCCATTATAAAGCTCCAATTTTAGCTAATGATTTTAGCATTAAATAATGGTTGTTGCCTAAGGGCTCCATTATTTCATTAGATGTTACAAAATCGTGGGTTTTTAAAAATTTCTAGTATCTTTTTGCATTTATTACCTATAATTCTCTATAAAGAACTTACCATGAAGTAGTCTACATGAGAAAGCAAGAGTGGACGCTAGATTTCCGTGTGTGTGTGTGTGTGTGTGTAGTGTGTGTGTGTGTGTGTGTGTGTGTGTGTGTGTGTGTAGTGTGTGTATCCATTTTCAGAAGAATGACTTGATACCTTCCCAACTCCAGAAGTGACAAATGAGTCTGGGTTTTTGTTTTGTTGTATGTTTAAAGTACTATCATAAAATAACATTTTTTAAAATATATATTTCAAACATCTGATGCTCAAATTGTCCCATTTTTGGTCCCCTTGGAGCCCCTTCAGGTTGGTTTCTGAGTCATTTTGGCATGATCCCAGGAGTTTCTTTGATGACTTTCAGATTCCAGATGTCTCAGGGTCATTCTGTGAGTTTCCCATTCCAGACCTAGAATGAGCCATTTCCTCAAGGAGCTCTGAATCCTCTTAATGAGAAAGGTTATTTAGAGGCCACAATCTGGGCAGCAGAGGAACTAAATGCTATTGTGCTGTCACTGCCTCTGAGTTATCTTTGTTTATATGCTCAGTGGACATATTTCATAATATAAATCATGCATTCATACTGATGTCCCTTATTTAAATGAAAGGATGATTGCATTATCATTCTTTTGAGCATATACTTAAACCTTTTGTCTTACACAGAAACTTGGTTCCTAGCGGCACTGACCTAATTACTTATTTATAATTGGTAATACTAATATAAATTAATGATAAGATTACTGATACAGTTTAAGAATTCCTTGTGATTCTACTGGTGTGACTCTGTACCATGTATAACCAGGGGATGAGAAGTTGTGCTCCATTTGTGTACAATGTAACAAAATGCATTCTACAATCATGTATAACTAATTACAACAAATTAAAGAAAAAAGAAGGAGACCAGTAGAATAGAGGAAGGGGATCAGGGGGAGGGAGGGAAGGGAAAGGGGAGGTACTGGGGAATAAAATTAATCAAATTATATTGTTTTATTGAATGCACAATATATTATATTAACATAATATATTATGAATCTATTATAACAAATCCTACCATTATGTATAATTATAATGTGCCAATAAAAAAGAAAAAAATGAACTATTGAAGGATTTAAAAAGAATTCCTTGTGACCATTTTTCATTTTGCTTTAGGCTATAATCCACAAGGGATATGAAGTCAAAATATTGTATTTCAAAGTCACTGGGATATACCATTATATTTGTCTATTTATGTTGCTCAAAGGGGTCTGATTTTCCTTTTCCTTTTAAATTTAATTATACACAGTATTTATATGGGTCAAAGACCAAAACTATAAAACAGTACTACTTTAGTCAGCTTTTTCACTGCTATGACCAAAAGACCTGACAAAAACAGTTTTAGAGTAGAAAAAGTTTACTTGGTGCTCACAGTTTCAGAGGTCCATAGACAGCCACCCCACTGTTCAGAGGCCATGGTGAAGCAGACCATCATGGAGGAAGAGTGTGGTGGATGAAAGCAGCTCAGGATGTGGCTGCTAGGAAGCACAGAGAGTATGCTGTTCACGAGGGACAAAATATAGTCCCCAAAAGCACATCCCACAGTGACCCTCCTCTTCCAGCCATAACCTATCTGCCTTCAGTTATTACTACCCAATTAAACCCCATGAATTAATGCACTGATTAGGTTAAAGTTTTCATAAGCCAGTCATTTCATCTCTTAACTTTTTGGCACTTTTTCATACACATAAGCTTTTGGGGGACACCTCCTATCTACACCATAACAAATACATATCAGAGAGCTCTAGCTTCCATTTCAGTCCCTAGCCACTGTTCTCCCCCATCCTACAGATAACCTTTTTCCTTTTCCACCTTGATCTCCCAGGAGGTTTTCCTAAGGAAAAAATCCATACGATGGGATTAAAATTAAAACAAAGAGAAAAGAATGCAGTTCTAATCAATGGTTTTCACTTTTGAGATGTAAATAATTCTCTTGACAAGTCCAGGGATAAAATATTAGAGGAAAATACTTTGGATATCAATCAGACAAACTACAGTTCACTTTCAACCTCTCAATATTTCAACCCTTTAGGTTATGAGACTTATAAAACTCCTTTACCTCTTCCACTTTTCTAAAAAAAAAAAAAAAGTAACAAATACTGTTGATATACTCCACACTGAACAACCTACTTTGAAAATGTGTAGTACACACATATCTTACAATATTCTCACCTATGAATTTAGAAACATTTGACTTCCCACCATTTTTTACCAACCAACCATGCAAAACTGTCCACATTCCCAAGCTAGATGATTTTCAGCCCTACATTTGGTGCTCATTTCCAACCAATTGTGACAATGAAATCAGAACCACCGTAAGAGTTATTTCTGCAACCAAACACCTAATTTGGTTCCCCCACTGCATGTTGCCTTGGTTTTGGTTATTTCCTAATGGGTTGAACTGGTTCTACTCATACCCCAACTGTGCCTAGGCCACAGCCTTATTGCTGGGATAATGCTGAAAGCACAAAGTTTCTCTCCACCCTGACGCCAGCCCTCTCCCTTCGACTGGGTATTGCTGTTGTGCTTAGGTATGGACTGATATATGTATACTATGCTTTCAATGATCACTTTCTCTCCAAGAAGAGACTGGGCAACCTGACCATCTGATAACATTACAAAGGCAAAACCCCTGAGGAGTTTGGGAGTAAAAACATCTTCCACTTTTCTGCATTTAACTAACGAACTGCCACATTGGCAGTCATGTTCTTTATATAATGCCCAACAACCATCTTTGTGTTTCTCAATGTCTCATCTGGGCTTTGGTGAGAATTAAGAAGTTTAAAGTCACACCGTCATTTAGCGATCGGATGTCTATAATAATACTTTCCCCTAGATTTCCTATTGTTTAAACAAAAAAAAAGCCAAATGCTTTTGAATGACCAATTTTAATATCTTTCATGACCTGCATTATAAGAACTTCTCCAAAGACACCAGATCTATTTTCCATAGAAGGCTCAACACTATTAAATCAGAGGTCACTATACTGTTCTATTCACTTTTGCTGCTGATAGAAGCACCTATCTCAAACCATTTTTCTTCTGTTACCTTTGGGATAGTTGACAACATATACCAGATTCCTCAGTATCAGAGGTCCGCAGAATTCTTCTTACTGAATTTGCGTAGTGTAACCCATAGGCCCCTACAAGCTGGGCTGTAACCATGGACAGCAACACTGTCCCATCATCTTCTGCTAGCATTTTCATGGGTTTGTTATTCTCATTTTCAGTGACCTGAATATATTCACACATCTTTTCTTATTTTTCTGCTAGGCCACTGCTGGTAAGCCCACCAGGGACCCTGAAGCAGCCAGGGATCCAAGGGCAACCCGCTACAAGATAGCCAGGTGGCCATTTTTATTAGCTTCCTATTTATGTTTCCTTTCTTTTCTTAAACAAATATGTGTGTGTATATATATATATATATATATATATATATACACAAATATATATTTGTATTTTCCTTTCTTTCTTATGCTAACAGTAATATACTATATAAATACTCCTTTCTACTTTACTTTTATCGTTTAATAATAGATCCCTAAATCTATTCATTCTTTATTCTAAGTGCATATTATTCCTTTGTATAAATATACTATCATTTATTCAACCATTCTGTTCCTGATATTTGAAAGATTTCTGGTCTTTGGCTATTACAAATAGTGTTGTAATTAATAACCTCGTCTGTGTATCATTTTGGATTTGGGCACAATGCTTAAGTGAACTTATCATTTCAGTTCTCATAAGTTAAACATAACATCTTAAGTCTATATTTTCAATATATTATACTTAATTAAAAAGAAGTTGAAACCCAGGATATAATACAGCATAGAGTGAGTTTTTAAAAATGTGGTCTGGTACACACCTGCATCAGTGTCTCCTGAGGTGTGTGTGTCAAAAGTGTGAATTTCTCAGACTGACCTCAAACCTTCTGGATAATCAAATGTGAAATTTCCTGATCTAGTAAGGAAAGCACTTTACTTAAAATAACAAGATGGACTCTGGGTTCAGTCATGAGATGGGAGGAAGCCAACCCAATAAGCTCTGGTTTCTTTAAGAATGGCTCTTTTGGGGGCTGGGGATGTGGCTCAAGCGGTAGCACGCTCGCCTGGCATGCATGTGGCCCGGGTTCCATCCTCAGCACCACATACAAAGATGTTGTGTCTGCCAAAAACTAAAAAATAAATATTAAAATTCTCTCTCTCTCTCTCTCTCTCTCTCTCTCTCTCTCTCTCTCTTTAAAAAAATTGTTCTATAAAAAAAATGGCTCTTTTTATTTTAGGGATAATAAGCTTCCCTATTGACTTGACAGGATTATTGAGAAATCCAATTTCAATTATGTATAAGAGAGCAGTTTAACTTCCAGCAATAGGCTCAAGCAGTATCTCCATGTGCTACCTCCCCACTTAATCTTAAAGTAAAAAGTAAAACCTATCTTTCCCCCACAAAACACCTGCATTCATTCATTTACTCATTCATTCTTTTTTGAAGGATTTTCTTTTTTTTTAAATATTGTTTAGTTGTCAATGGACCTTTATTTTATTTATTTACATGTGGTGCTGAGGATGGAACCTAGTGCCTCACATATCCTAGGCAAGCACTCTACCACTGAGCTACAACCCCAGCCCCTTGACGAATTTTCTAATAGAAACTAGCCATCAGTATCCAAAAGGTCTCCTTTATAACACATATACAGCTCTTTAGGAATACCTACCTCTGTTTAGAATACCAAAAAGCAGTCATGACAAGGATTAGTTCCAACATGGGAAGGAAAAATAGCTGGAGGCCACTGAGAGAGAGCTTTGATTATCTTTATACAGAGGTAGGAAAAGCTTGATGCTTCAAAACTCCTTGTCAGTAATGAGACACACAGAAAGATGGAATAAAAGAAAAGCCCAACCCACCATAAATGTCCTAAAAGAAGAATTTGTTCTGTCATAATTTAGTGCATGATGTACTTTCAGTCTGGTTCTGTAAAGTCAATGAATCCAGACAGGTCCCAAGTGTGTTTATTTTTTAAATGACAAGCAAAACTGCTGTAATTTTTGTCATTTTTCCCAAATATGCACTATTAAGTGGATTTTTTTTAACCATCCAGAACAGTCCCTACCTTCTAATCGACAAAGTCACTCTTCAATACAGGGCTTTCAGTACAGGTACGGTCAAACAATAAGTAGAGATAAGGATGAAAGCTTCCAAAAGGAAAGGGGGATGGCTGGACGGGTGGAAAGAAGCATGGATATTTTCTATATCTAATCTGGAGAAATATCTTTGGTCAACATTCACTAAAGTTGTAGAGAAATTAAAATTCCCTTGATGCAAGATGAGAAAGCTTTAGCTGACTTTGCAATTGTTAGATCAGAGCAGAGCATTAAATATCCATTTTTAGAATGCATGTTAGGGGCCAAGTATTTGGTAAATAATTGAATTTATATTACCTCTTCTCTGAATCACCAAAAAGAAATTTACTACTTATAGATGGGCAGATGCCACTGGACTAGGGTGCTGTAAAGCAAAGCCCCTATTCTCTATGAACTGTGGGCTCAGGACAGGCCCAAACAGAAAAGAATACCCTTTACTAAAAGAATGTTGATCTTCTAAACACACATTTTGTACACAGCACGAAGTAAAATCAATCTTTTTCACATATATATATCAATGCCATTGTGTTCTGGTAAGGCAAAGTTGTATGTTTAGAAAAGGTTCAAGCAGGGGAGTGACTCACGTCTCTTCCTCATAGTAAGAAAGCATCCATGAAGAAAAAATTATTTTTGAAAGCTCTTAAAGACCTGTAAGCGAGGTTTATATGAACAGAGAGGATCAGCCCAGTCCAAGGAGTAGGGTAGAGGGTAAAGATAAAGTCTTGAGGGTGGAGACAGACCCAGGAGCAGACAGAAGAGAGGAGGACAAAGGGGAAGGAGAAGAAGGAAGCAAAAGACCAGGAAAAGCCAAGTAGTTCATGGATTAGTCTTAACATGCGTGAGATTCTTGGTCTTTATTCAATACTATCAGTATATATTAAGGGTTTTACTTTTTACTTTAAGCACTCTTACATGGTCTAAGTCTACAATCTTGTGATATTGGTACTATTCTTATTTTCAAATTAGGAAATTGAGACACACAGGTAACTTTCCCAAGGTCACCCAGCTAGGAAGCAGCCAAAGTCAGGATTTCAATCCTGGCATTCTGCCTCCAGAGCCTCAGACACAGTGGTGCTTCTCTGGAAGAAAAGAGGGATAATTTCAGACCTGCTCTGTAAAGAATCAGGGGAAGCAAAGATAAGTTATGATATACAAAGCAAGAAATGAGTTAAGCTTCCACCAAAGGGTTAAAAAGGTGAAGGCTGAACATTTTGTAAGATGAGCAGACTTTAAGTATACTTTGAAAAGCGGTGTGTGTGCGCCAAAGATCCACCAGTCTTTGGGGAGAAGAAACAGGTGAGGGGAAAAGGGACAGATTTTTGTCTATAAGCAATGTCCTTCGGTTCTTACAGTCAGGCAAGATCACAGGATGGTTACTCCAACATTACTTTTCATGCAATTTTATTCAACAGCAGTCATATTTAAGTGTACAGGAGCAATATAAAACTATTCCCTCTTATATTCTTCAAATGCTAACACTGCCACGGAATTTACTCAAGTCTGGTCCTGAAGAGCAGCAATAACTCCTGGCAATGTTTTGTTTTGACAGTAAAATATAATCCTGTTAATCCTATTACTTTAGGTAATTTATTCATTACTATGGGAAAATGAGCTATTTTCAAAGAACCACTACTTGGTTTGAAAAAGTAAACACTGACTATAGCTCTTTGTTCTAGTAAAAAAAAAGAAAGAAAAAAAGAAAGGAAAAAACCTCACAAACATTTCTTCCAAACTACCTATGGGCAAGATTAATTCCATTTTATTTCAAAATTCTGCAAAATTTAGATCTCAGCAGAGCAAACAGATTCTTAACCAAAATTTGATTTTTCTTCTTTGAAGATCAATTTTTAAGAACCCACAGAGAACAGTGCCATTGGAAGAGAAGACAGTGGTGATATCCAATAATTGTAGTCTTGAACCATGAAAGAACAGCAAAGTTTCACCATAACAAATTCAAGGGTCCCTGAAACAGATCCATTACCCAACTGCCCATTCCCTTTGAATAATCAAGACAGCAAATACTATCAGAATTTGAGGCTGTACATGCTTTTCTCGGGTAATAACTGTACCATAACAAAGTAGCTTTTGATTTCCAAGATTTTGACAGTACCCAAGGGCTATTCCATGTTTTGACTATGTATGAAACAGAAATGTCCATATTCATAGAATATTAAGAGTCAGAAGGTCATCTTCTCTAATATTCCATCTGATGTATGAATGTCCTCTTTATATCTGTGACACAGATAATATAATCTCTGCTTAAATTTACCAAATTATTAAAAGGTACTTCATTAAACTGATGTGAAATCTATATGCAACTTCAAATTACTGCTCCTACCTTAAGCTATTGAACACACCATGCCTAATTTTTCCTGAAGCCTCAAAAGATAAAGCATAAATAGGAAGTAAAGTCCCAAATAAGTAAGAATGTGCCTAGCTACTGTAAAGGCATTCAAGTCACCAAGCCATGATAAATTACATTCTAGGATGCTAAAAGAACTGACGGATATGCACAAAGATATGGAACATTCTGAGAAATCAAAGAGAAGGCAAACAAATCATGTTCAGATTTTGAAAAAGATGGAAGACTTTGATTCTCCAAATCATAAACAAAGGATCTTAATGTCTATCCCTAGTGAAGTTTAAGAACAAATGATTACACGGGTCAGCATTTCCCAAACTGCTTGAAGCAATGACATCTATTTACTTTTCCAACCTTAAAGTTCCTCAGAATATAGCTTGAACAATGCTGACCTAGATGATTCATGAGCACTTGAATAGTAATAAATACCAGGAAACTCCATGGGTTCACTAAGAACAATTCAGGCCAAAACTTACTTCCTTTTTTTGATAGAGCTGTTATATGGAAAGACAAGAGTAATGACATAACGTAGTATTTTTATTTCCATAAAACCTGTCTAAATCAATAATCTGCATAAAGTAGTTCAACCAAATATGAATATCCCAGATTGATTCACTTGCTCATAATCCATTAGATCTCCTGGGGGAGGGGGGCACAAGTTACATAAGAAAGGGAGAAAGGCCGGTGGGGGTGGGTTCTAATTTGGCCTGCTTCATGAGACAATGCTGCCTCCTAAGGATCCTTTCTTTCATTTTCAACTTTTCGAAAATCATTTGCTAACACAATCTCAGCTTTGCCAAGCATTAACATCAAGCTCTTGGCCTTATACAGTCCCAAGTGAATCTTTAAGAAAGAAATCAAGATGTCTTTGTTTTATATCATGTTGATTTTCCTCATTTCAGTGATCATTACACACTATGGTTCTTCAATACCATCTTCTAGGTCTGTATGTGTTGATGTACTTAAAATATAATTTAAACTGAAAAACACAATCCTGTTTAAAAACTTGGGGCTGATAGGCATGGGAGTCAGAGTGTCTAGTCAAAAGAGCCAGACTTTGAAGCTTCAAAGGGATTGGTCAGTCCTGAACCAAATCGTAGCACATCACTTGCTGGCTATGTTAATTCCAGGCCTGTTATAAAATCTTCCTGATTTTATAATTTTCAATTTTCTCCTTTATAAAACAGCGATGACAGCAATAATACCTACCATGTGCAGTTTCTATAAGTACTAGAAAAAAGTAACTAAAATCTCTTTTATGGTACTCAGTCCCGAGTAAAAACTCACCAAACTGTAGTTGTAACTGTATTATTGTTACCTATCTTCCCTGCTTCAATTTATTCTTAACCATGTTTACATTATACATTCCAGTTTAAAGATCACTCTTTGATAAAGAGAGAAGCCAAAGAATTGAGTAGGTCTGCTTTCCATCATATGTTAACATTATTCCTCTGCCCCAAGCAATGAGCTTAGCCTTTACTTGTTCTTGTTTTGAATATAGCTTTAAACATCTCTTTTCTGTTGTCTTTAGCATTCTCTCCAGCCTTAGCTTGGTCCGAACTTGAGTTTTGCAGATATTTCCTTACTGGTTTGTGCCACTCCTCTGAAATTGCTCTTGACCATGTGCTTGTCTTTCAACTTTCTGTACATTCTCTTAATATCCAAGGCAATCAAAAAATTCCTTGTTCTTAAAATCATTCCCTTTCCTTTTATGTGCTCATCCAAAAATATTGTGAGTTTACTATAAAAATTTTCCTCTTTATTTCTTTGTATTTCCCTTTTTCACTTTTTGTACCATCCTTTCAAGTCTCTAGACATTGAAAAATACTTGTCTTTTCTCTGAAATATATTTTTTAAACATCATTATTACTATTTAGTTATGCCCAACTTTCCTTTCTTTTCAGTTACCAAACAATACAGTCATTATTCCCGCCCAAGGATTTTGTCAATCCTACCTCAAAAAATGGTTTTTGCATTGGTTAGAACTATGTTCAGAGGGCATTTCCATCTCAATGCTTCCAGAATCTGTGGTTTTAAAAAAGAAAATGACAGGAAACCGTTTGCTTTCTATGGATTGAAAGAAATTGAAAATGAAAATTGAAATTCTATCAGCCTTTGGGAGAATTAAAGTCCTTACCATTGACTCTATATATTGGCTTGTGTCAATTTTGATATTTAACTGAATCTAAGTATGTGCAGTATCATAAACCAGCAAAGTAAAACTCTTACTCACTCGTTGATAATAACCTGCAACAGTTGTTCAGGCATAATTAAAATGTTTTGGCTCCACTGACAAGAGAATAAGATGTGCTTTGAAGTTCAGTCACAAATTTTAAAGGGGTTGGCAAAGGATGAAAGTTTATACCCCCAGCCTCAAGTGGTGAAAACACCTTGCTCTTATATTTTTGAGTGCTATGATTCTGTAGCTATTTCCAGAATCTTAACACAAGAACACAAAAAGGACTTCTAATATAGGCCATAACTGATTGTGGTTAATTTCTCTTGAGTGTATTTTCAAGACAAACAAACAAAAACCCTGTAGTGGTTTTCAGTTGGCTAATGGCCAGAAATTTAAAATAATTTTAATTATCTTAAGCTTAACAAACCAAAATTTTATTCTTCATTTATTATTTTTAAAATTGTATTTTTTTAGTTGTAGGTGGACACAGTATCTGTATTTTATTTACTTACGTGGTACTAAAGATTGGACCCGGTGCCTCACGCATGTGGGCGAGCATTGAGCCACAACCCTAGCCCATATTCTTCATTTATTGAATGAGAGGAATTGACCCCAGAGAGGGACTGCATTTCAATAGTCAGCAAGGCATAGTAAGTTTCCCCAAAGGCCTAAACATTTAACATATTAAAAGTAAAATCTCTAAGACTGATAAGTATAACTAAGCTTAGTTACTCCCTAGTTAGCCAAAGGCCTTAGACTAAGAATAGCAATAAATATAAAAATATCCACCAGTTGTCGTTCAACTAACATGCATGTGCTAGAATCACTCCCCTCCTCTCTCTCTCACAATGAATCATCCACCAAATTTTCTCTCACTGCTAAAGATTCCTCAGCGTTTCAAAATAAAATCAGCAGAAAAGTTACTTCTTGGAAATGTTTAAAAGTGGTTGAGATTTCTCTCTACATCCTAATCAAGCACAAAGATTAATTGTTCTTTATAATATAGTCCTAACTGAAATTTTTTAAAAAATAAAACACATTTAGAGTAACGAGTAAAATACAATTTAAAAAAAAGACTTCTGCCTTGTCCAGAACAACTTGGCTATTAGGTCAATAGTGACCATACACACACACACTATCCTGGGTTTCTAAGGTAAACTGCTGCAAAACCAGCAGCAGCTGCTAAAAATAATTAACCTGCAAATGAAACCATGGAGACCTCAGTGCTTTTTGAAGTTGAAAACCTCAGACCTGAAACTAATTAAGATTTGAATGTTATGGTTTGACCGATCCTGTCCTACAGAGCCACAGGGCCACAGAGCAAGCCAGGATGGTGAGGAATAAGAAGTAAACACAGTGTTCAAAACCCACATCATGTGACAAAATGGGTTTCAATGGGAAGGTGTGTGGACTTTCCTTTAATTGTCAGTACACTGCAAAATTAATCCTATTCCCTTGACCTCAATTTTATCTATCAGCACAATTCAGAGCTTAGAATGCTAACTTCCTTTTAATCATTCTTATCCTGATATTTACTAGCAAACACATTCCAAAAGAACAGTTACTTGCATTATGTAGAAAAAGCTTAATTTCTGAATTTAAAACTGATTATGCTTAGTTACCAACAAGGGCCTCATCTTTGTCTGTGACCCTAGGTTTTCCTCCTTTTTCCTTGACTCAGCAGCTGAGCTCAGCTTCCTCTCTCTGACCTTCCTTTTCCAGATGTTGGAGCACAGCAGGCATTTCTAGGTCAGCAGAGGAAACTATTACTGCCTTCCAGAACAGTATCTTCTGTGTATTCGAAGGACTGAATAAGAACAAGGGGTAGTAATTCCGGGTAGTAACCTCAGTTCCGACCCTGACTACGGCGTGGCATTAACTGCCTTGTTTCTCTGCTCTGCTGGGGAAGGAGGGGCACGTGATCCACCCTGGAGCTGCCTGGCATCAGCCCCTGAACACTAGGCTCAGCCTAGCCCAGGTGAAGGCATGCCCCCAGCAAACTTCCTGCCACACTGGCTGTGATACTGACTTCCGGCCTGTTCCACAGCCCATAATACAGACACACCTTTACCTTTACATCCCAATCCATGCATTCTGCCACCAGGTATTTCTTAAAATAGTTTTATTGACCTGAAATCCACACATCATAAAATTCACCCACTTAAAATGTGCAATTCAATGATTTTTAATATATTCAGAGTTGTGTAACCACTGCCACAACCTAATTTTAGAATATTTTCATCAACCCCAAAAGAAACCCTGTGTTCATGAGTAGTTACTTCCCAAATCCCCTAAGCAACTATTAATCTACTTTCTGTCCCTGTGGATTTGCCCATTACATTTTATATAAAATATATGTGGTGTTTTGCGACTGGCTTTTTACATTTAGCATAATGTTTTCAAGGCTCACCCACGCTGTAGTTTTATAATATTCCCTGATTGGTACACACCAAGCTATGTTTATCCACTCAACAGTTGATAAACCTTTGGGTTGTTTCCACATTATGGCTGCTGTGAACAAAGCTGCTGTGTACAAGTTTTGTGTGAACACGTGTTTTCACAGATCTTGGTCACCATTCTTATAGCAGCCTCTCTCCTGTCTCTTCTTTTCTGCTCTTAAGTTCAGGATTATCTTTAAAAAGAAAAATACTTGGTAAACAGTCATTCACATGCACTGTGGACGGAAGAAAATAAGTACAACCTTTAATTGTCTTAGGAAGACACTTCCTACTAGCTATCAAAAATAGCTAAACTGTGAAACCAACCTAGATGACCTTCAACAGATTGTGTATATATACACAATGGAATATTACTCAGCAATAAAAGAGAATAAAATCATGGCATTTGCAGGTAAATGGATGAAGTTAAAGAATATAATGCTAAGTGAAGATAGCCAATCCCCAAAAAACAAATGTGGAATGTTCTCTCTGATATAAGGAGGCTGATTCATAGTGGGGTTGGGAGGGGGAGCGTGGGAGGAACAGATAGGGCAGAGGGGTGGGAGGGAAAGGGAGGGGGCATGGGGTTAGAAATGGTGGTGAAATGTGATGGACATTATTATCCAAAGTACATGTATGAAGACATGAATTGGTGTGAATAGACTTTACATACAACCAGAGAAATGAAAAATTGTGCTCTATATATGTAATAAGAGTTGTAATGCATTCCACTGTCATATATAAATAAACAATTAATTAAAATACATGACAGGAGCGGTGGCACACACCTGTAATCCCATTGGCTGGGGAGACTGACACAGGAGGATTGCAAATTCAAAGCTAGCCTCAGCAAAAGTGAGACACTAAGCAACTCAGTGAGACCCTGTCTCTAAATAAAATAGGACTGGGGATGTGGCACAGTGGTTGAGTGCCCCTGATTTCAATCCCAGGTACCCAAATAAATAAATAAAATACATACACTCTTTAACCTAAGAATTCTATTACAAGTTCTCTACATATAACCCCCTAAGAAGCTTGCAAATGGCTACAAGGATGTTCGCTGCAGCACAGTGTATAGTAAAGAGTAAAGATTACGGAAATAAAGATTGTTCAGTAAGAATCATGGAAAAGTAGTACAGTGGACTATTATTCTGTTGATTTAAAAATAATAATAAGGTAAAACTAGGTATTAGTATGAAAAGCTATTCCATATATTAAAGAAACCAAATACAGAAAATGCATACACTAAATATATCTACTTATTAAAAAAAAAGTGTGTGCTTCCGCACTTTCCTGGCATGTGTGAGGCACTGGGTTCAATTCTCAGCACCACATATAAATAAATAAAATAAAAGTCTATCAATAACTAAAAAAATATTTTTTAAAAAAAGTGTGTACTTGAATGTCCACAGAAAAAGTCTACCAAGATATGTGTGTGTGTGTATGTGTGTGTGTGTGTGTGTGTGTGTGTATAGAGAGAGACACACACACAATTTATTTATTTATTTATTTTAAGTGGTGCTTAGGATCAAACTAAGTGCCTCATCACACGTGCTAAGCAAGCGCTCTACCACTGAGCCACAACCCCAGCCCCAAAGATTTTTTTTTAATAGAAATTTGATAGAAAGGGATAATTACTTTGTATTTTATATCCAGTTTGTATAAATGAATTGCTAGAATACTTTTAGTATTTAAAATGTATATTTTAAAATAACACAAATGCTCCTTCCAGGAGTCCTCTGATACCCGACTGTGAACAAGTTAATGGAGGGTGTGAGAAAATGAATGCCAAGGAGAGAAGAGGTGCACCAAAGAGGAGCTGGAGTGCTGAGAACCAACATTCCCATTTCATCATTGATTCCTAGCAACACTGATTCTAACCCCTAAATGGAAAGCACCAACAGAGTCTGACTCCTACTTACATCCTCAGGAAGGCAGCACGACCCTCCGCAGGACAGACATTAGATAAGCCCTGTTTCCTCTTGGCCCCTGTGGAAGGGGTATGTGGAAGGGGTATGCCCCACCTTCAGACTAGGCTACAAAGTCTTCTGGGCAATCCACCATGCTCCCCATGCCAGCCAGAGACAGATGATCCAATGGAGGATTCCAAGGCCTTATGAAATGGCAAGACCATTAGATGAAAGAAGTCTGGGTTCCTGAATGTTTTCATAGAGCAGAGCTCTCCCCACTCTCATACCCACAATTAACTACTAATATCTGTGGAAACTTGATAATTGTTTTGGGTTTTTGTCAATTTTTTTTTTTTCATTTTTCTTAAGGCTTAGCCACAACCAGCCAAAGTTCCCTACACCAATTACACAAAAACAAGTGTATACGTTTGTATGTAACAGCTAGCCCACTCTGACTTATGTGTATGTGACTTTACATATATTATCACATTTAACCCTCCTAACAACCTGGATAGTAGATGTCACTGTTTATATTTTATGGATGAGGAGAGAGAAGGAAAGTGATTTGCTCAACATCACACAATTTCAAAGTGGCACAGGTAAGATTTGAACCTATGGATTTCTAACTCCAAAGTTCATCTGTATTCTTTGGGACACTATTGCTCTCCTTGCTCCTAGGTTCTTCTATTTGTTGCTAACAGTTCCTACAAGGCTGCTCCTGCTTAAATAAACTTGTTACTGAGAAGCAGTGCAAGCCAAGGCAAGCACCTACCAGGAAACCAGAAGCAAGGGAAAGCCAGGACCTGGCTTTGCTGCGCTCAACCCTGATCCTGGACCTGATTCAATTAACTTGTGATCATGGAAGATTAAAGATCCTATTAAGACCAGATCATCAGAAATATCAATAATACACTCTAGGAAATAAGCAGGAGACAACTATACCGTTTTAATTTTCCATTAAAAGAGTCAATCTAACATCATTAAGAGTGACATTTAAATGCTAATTGAAAAAGCAGTGTTCCCATGTCTCTAGACAAGTATTTGCATGTTAATTAATTCTGGGGATAAGAAGACCAGCTTCCAATATGAAGTGTCAGAAGAAAAAGTTCCCTTGCAGAGGAAGATGAAAGGTTATGGCAGAGACATAATTAAATTACTTGACTTCAAGAGTCCTAAAAAGAAATAAGCTATCATTTGCAATGCAAATTCATACTGCCTCTTTTGTGAAGAGTGTATTTTAACCAAAGGTCCGAAATAAAGATTTTTCCACTTCAGTACTCTTTTAATGCTATGCCTTTATCACAGATCAAAATGACTTTTACCAGAACAGTGGCTAACGAGCTCATAAAGACTACCAAGACCAGAGACAGAAGCCTACTGCCCTAGAAGTTAATAACCACAAACACTCTGAATAGTTAAAAAAAGAAAACTAACTTGATTTTTTAAGGAATAAATCAGTTGTAAAGGAGTCATGCAAATTAGAATAAACCCACAAATCATAGAGCCAGAAAGTTGTTAATTAGGATGAATATTTCACAAATTAGGTTACCTCAAAGAACAATTTTATATTACTTTTTTTCTATTTTATCTAACTGCTGATAGTCCCTGCTAGTAAGCACATTATTGTTATGATATTGCTAAGTCCCTGAAAGATATAAATATTTGATAAATAATCATAATTTGAATAGGCCAAGGAGGGTTTTCTTTTCTCTTCTGCAAAGGCCCACTTCAGTAACAAAAGTACACTGCACAGACTTGTTTTATAAATATATGTTGCAAGGGGTTATTATCTATGATATGTAAATAACACTTAGTAATTAATAAGAAAAAAATACACTAAACAAATCCGTGAACAAGATACTCACAAAATAACTACACATTGCCAAATCAAAACTTGTTTTTTCTCACTAGTCATAATAGAGTCAAATTGACTATACAATGAGTTTTATTGTTTGTTTGTTTTTCTATCTAAATAGAAAGTTCTAAAAAAATTTTTTTAAAAATACTCATTCTTCAGATTCACAAGTGTGGAACCTGTTGTAACTTGAGTAAAGTTTAAGATGATATAATTCATAGGGGAAGAAGAAGGTGCGTGCTATATAATATAGAAACTTCAGTGTCAGGAGTCAATTCCAAGATAGAAAGGCACTGTAAATGTTCAAGATCACACTTTTTATAACAATGAAACAAAATACAAACAACTTAAGTTTACAGGACCAAAGGGATTAAGTACATTTTGATGTTACCCATAAAGTATTCTGTAGCCATTAAAAAATACGTTAAAGCTAAATAACTAAAATATAAAATGCAAGAATAACTAGAGAAGACCCACATAAATGAAAAGATATTGCATATACCTGAATTGCAAAGCTCAACACCGCAAAGATATCATTTCTCATATTGATTTGGTTATAAAAACAATTGATCTAGAGATTCAAAATAATCCGTAAATATTCTTGCAAATCTCTGGATGTGTCTATATTTGAGAAACTGACAAGCTGCTTCTCAACTTATTTGGAAATGTGAAGGTCAAAAACAAATAAGAATCTTTAGGAACTGGCAAAAAGAGCTAGCCTTCAGATTATTAAATTATAGTAATCGATTCATACATTAGCACAAGGAAAATACAAAAATGCAAGAAAACAGAGTCCAGAACTGGACCCATGCATATGTGGATACCTGACTTAAGAAAAAAAGGTGGCACTGCAAAGAGAAACGAATAGTCTTTTGATAAAGGCTGCTTCACAAGTAGAGACAAATGTGGAATAAAATGAAACTTAACCCTAACTTCTCGCCATACACAAAAATTAATACTGTGTGAATTGCAAATCTAAATGTGAAAGGTTAAAATAATAAAGTTGACAGAAGATAACACAGACTATATCTTCATGACAAAGATGTCTTATACAGAATTCAAAAAACACTGACAAAGAAAAGATTGGTAAATTGAACATTAAAATTGGGAACCTCACTAATCCTATTAAGGGAATAATTATAAAGGCCAGCCACAGAATGGGAGAAGATATTTCTAATACATATAAGCAACAAATGAACTTATATCTAGGATATATATAGTTCAAGTAAGTAAGAAAAGGTCCAACAATTCTTTAGAAAGTGGGCAAGAGACTTAAGAACTTCAAGCCCATCCCTCGAGATACCCAACTGATTAACAAACCTATAAAAAAAATGTTCAACCTCATTAGCTATCAGGAAATGAAAATGAAAATCACAAGATTAGATAAAAATCTGTAAGATGACAATACCAAATGTTGTCAAGATGTAGAGCAACAGATACTCACATATACCGATGACAGGGTTGTAACGTAGTGCAACCACTTTGGCAGTAGCGTCTAAATTTAACATGACCCTCCACTTCCACTCCTAGGCATATACAACTGACAACTTAAAAACCTACACATCATGCCAGCAGACACATACGAAAACATTCACAGCAGGATTTTTCATAATAGTCCCAAACCGTAAACAATCCCAATGGCCATCAACAACAGAATGGGTAAATATTGTGGCATGTTCTTTCAATGGAATAATATACAGCAATGACAACGAAATAATAAACATGTTAAAAAGAATGAATCTCACAAATGTTAAGTAAGTCAAAACAAAAAATTACATACATTTCATTCAAAGCTGCTTAGCACATTATATAATTCTCTTTTGAGATATATAGAGTAAATCATTCTTTTTTTTTTTTTTTTTTTTTGGTACTGGGGATTGAACTCCGGGACACTTGGCCACTGAGCAACATCCCCAGACCTATTTTGTATTTTATTTAGAGATAGGGTCTCACTGAGTTGCTTAGTACCTCACTTTTGCTGAGGCTAGCTTTGAACTCAAGATCCTCCTGCCTCAGCCTCCTGAGCCACTGGGATTAGAGGCATGCACCACCCACCCAGCAGAAATCATTCTTACCTAACACATTTAGGATCAAAAATTGCTTCCCCTTAAAAGGTATTGAAAGTAAAGTTTCATTTAAAAAAAAACCTAAAACATTTTATTTTGACTTAACACTAAAGACTTCAATATTTTCTCACTAGAATTCCACACCATCTCCATAAATAATATCCATAATCCATCTTCTTCTCTATTTTCAGTTTTAATATCTGTAACATGGGCAAAATTTAATTATGTGAAGCAACATGAATGTTAAATCCTTCATGACTTTTAATATTTCTTTTCAAATCTTTCACAATTATTCCACCCACTGTGAAGTCCAGAACAATTGTTTTAGCGTTTCATCTTTATATTTTGCTAAAAGCATTCAACCTAATTTTAGCGGAGAATAAACAACTAAATTTTTACAACCCTATTTTTACACTCACATTTCATTGGTTTATGTAATATTTAATTAGATTTCATAATTACAGTAATAAATTCAATTGGCATAAACAGAACTAAGAAAAAAACAAGTGGCTCTAAGTAAGCACATGACTTTGAATATACTGAAGAGAAATGTGTTAGCAGAATATATTTAGCCCTAAGAGTATTTCTAATGTATATACTTAATTTTTTTGCTTAAGTAATATGGAAGGATATATTCTGAAATATTAAAACTATTTTAGCTTAACTGAAGGAGTTTCTGGTGGTGTTTAATTGAATTTGCTTGTGTGTTTCTTCAGAGAACTTATATTGATTATACATATAAAAACCACATCATTTCAAGTCACAAGAACCTTGTTCTAAGAGCACTCTATACCATCCTCTTGAAGAATGATGGCAGCTATTGGAAGTAGATGCCTTCCTCTAACACAGTGTGAATTAAGACTTCTAAATGAAGTAGCTAAGTTAAACGCCAGCTCTGCCACTTATGAGTACATGTACATCCTTGGGTACATCTGTAAAATGGGGATAATGCCACCTACTGCAAACAGGTGCTGTGAGCATTAGTGTGATTCCTGTAGACTCTAAAGCTTCTGACCTAAGAAGGGACTCAAACTGAGACTAAAGGAAACAAAGAATAGAAACCAGTAGTTTAACATTTCATCCATTCTCTGGAAGGAATGTACTAAAAAATAAGAAATAAAAAAAAATTTAAAAATCACAAGATTTGGGGGATCACCTAGACATATGACTGGAACTTGGAATACAAAAAAAAAAAAACTTGAGGAAACCAAAACTATGTGAATGTTAGATTTAATATCTTAGAGAGCACAGGCAATGGGCTTTCTGCCTAGGACCAGTCAGACTGACAGGACAAGGCCTTTGTCTGGTTGGACTCACAGGAGAAGGAGAGAATCCTGGAAATGTGTGCAGGCCCATCCTAGAATCTGCTGCTTGAACGAGGAGTCCTTACCACACAGACCTCTAACTTGAGCCACCATCTGTAGGGAGTCTTCACAGGAAGCCTGTTCCAGGCACTGTCTGGGCCTGGAATTGAGAATTCCTTTGGCCGAGGAATTTTTTGAGAGATGAATAAAACAAGTCCACTGTCCTCACAGGGCTGACATTCTAGAAGGTTCAACTCTCTACCTTTGAGCAAAGGATAACTGATGTTATCTGCACCTAAAACATCCTTTGGAGTGGGGCAGGAGGTAATACCTATGAAAGAGTGAGACATAACCACCTTCACCAGGACGAGTTTCACCTTAAAGTTAGTTTTACCCTCAACCAAAGGTAGAAGGAAAACTACAAAGAAGCATTACAAGCTTTGCAAATTCAATAATGGACTACAGGACAGCAACCAGGGAAAAGTCCCAAAGTGGCCAAAGATCAAGTCAAATAATACAGCCCAGTGGGGGAACTCCAAAAAAGTATATTGTTATAGGCGATAATTGGGAATCTTTTAGGTTTTGCTTTAATCAGAAAAAGCAATCTCTTTTAATTACATTGAGTATTCCCTTATTACATTCCCATCTTTAAAAGATTGCACATTTTTGGTTACATCATGTGTAGCAAAAGACACTGTAATTACACCAGGGTTGGGGCTTGGGAACGGGTACAGGAAACATGCACAGTGGGATGGCCTATCTGCTGAAGGGTCCAGAACCTTAAGACTCACTAGGGAAGGAATGAGTGGGGGAGAAATTCCCAAAGTTAAACCAGAGACTTAGTGACTTGGCTGATTTGAGCTGTCAGAGGATGAATGATGACAAGTGGAACTAGCAGATGTTTTGATGTTTCCATATTTACAAGCTATCTCTCAAAAACTAGCTTTCTTATATAATGCTTTTCCTTCAACATGAATTATTGAAAAATATAAACAAATATTCCTCAGAAGACAATAAGCTACCTCTTTAAGGAATGTCCATTTCAATCACTTTCAAAACGCCTCCGTTAAACTAATGGTTCTTAAACTGTGCCTGAAGGATTACTAGTTGCAGTTCCTCAATCTGGACCAAGGCATTCTGCTAAAACCATACATGAAAGACCTTGACTAATGCACAGAAAATAAGTTGATAAATGAGACATTCTTATTGGAAAGTTTCCCCCCATAATTTTGTTCTTGAATCTGTCACACCTAATAGTTTTACAAAGAATGCTAACAGAACACAAATAAATTTTACTAGAAAAAAAAGTGAGGACAAACTGATGGTGCGTGGTCTATGCTACAGTTTGGATCTGGAATATCAATGTCTTAAAAGCTTGATCTTCAGCTTGTGGCATTACTAGGAGGTGGTGGGAGCTTTAAGAGGTGGGGCATGGGGCTGGGGTGTGGCTCAGTGGTGGAGTGCTTGTCTGGCATGTGTGAGGCCCTGGCTTCAATTCTCAGCACCATATACAAACAAATAAATTAAATAAAAGTCCATCAATGACTAATAAACAATTAAAAAAAAAAGAGGTGGGGCCTAGTGAAAGGAAGTTGGTTTACTGGCAGTATACACTTGAAGAGGATGTTGGGATACCAGCCCCTCCTCCTTCTCTCTCTCTTGTTTTCCATTTACATGAGGTAAACAGACCTCCTCTAACATACACTGCCACCATAAAGATTTATTCCACCATAAGCCCAAAGTAACAGGGTCAAGTGACTGACCATGGGCTGAAACTTCTGAAACTATGAGCCAAAAATAACCCTTTTCTCATTATAAGTTGACCATCTCAGGTATTTTGTCATGGTGACAGAAAGCTGATTAATATAGTCCAACATCTTTTGGTTCTCACTCACAGATGTGACTGGAGTTCTACTTTTTATATTGCCAACCTCTAATGAAATCCTAGGAAGGCGCATCCAGGAGCCCATTCATTCCCTCTCACCCTCAGTAAAGAGGTTTGCCTCCTTCTCACACAGCTACACTGTGGATACTACCTTCAGGCACCATGAACATTGGTATTTACTAGAACAAGTACTGCTCTAGAATGAGATGATGTCAGGTAGACTTCTTGGATTTCACTTTTCCCATCTACGAAATGGAGATAATAACATCTGCCCTGTCTACCTCACAGAAGGACGAATGAACTGTGCATTCTCAGGAACGGAATAAACTAGCAAAGTGCTATACAAAATACATTACTATTACTAATTATTAAAACTTCCATTAATCAGTGAGATCCTGTCTCTAAATAAAATACAAAATAGGACCAGGGATATAGTTGAGTAGTCGAGTGCCCCTGAGTTCCATCCCCGGTGCCCCTCCAAAAAAAAACTTCCATTAAAAATGAAAATCAGTAATTCCCTCTTGACCTTTCTCTGAATAACTGTTCAGAAAGCCCTTTCTTTACTCCCCAAGCAGCATGCAATCCGGGCTAAAATACTCTTTGCCTTCAGGCATAACAAGCACATCAATCTAATCATTAATTTCAAACATATTGAGTTTTTTTCTCTCTCTATGGAATGGCCCTAAACTACATGTTATATTTCTTATTTATAATCATGCTCAAGATTTTAAAATGTCCATTTAGCCCCATCTCAACTACTTTCGCAGTAAGGGGTGGGGGGAGGGGGGTAGAAAAAGACAGTTTAGATTTTCTGAATTAGCTAAATTTACCACTTAAGTTCATTTCTCCATGGGAATTTATTTCCCAACTAATTCAAGATTACATGAATGCCTCTCATTCATGTGAGGTATTTATCCTCTTTATCACACTCACAGAAAGCTGGATTACATAAAGATAATTTCCTTTGGCATAAAAATTTGTGAAAAAATATTAGGAGAGATAAGAGAAAATTTTATATATTGTAGATATTCTGCTCCCTGTAGACACACACACACACACACTTACTTACTTAAATATCACAAAGAGCTCCACAATTAGGAAAAAAATTATTATAATACTCATCCCATGAAAAAACTAAAAGAAGGGAAAAAAAGAAAAACTTGAAAGCACATGAAGAAATGTCATGATATCTGAAACTTAGAGGACTTTATTAAAATGCATCAATAAAGGAAAGACTAAGAAACCCCTACTCTGTATATCCTTTGTCAGCCAAGAGCACAACCATCCAACCAGCTCTACAAACCAGAAGGAAACCCTGGGGTTACCTGTTTCTGGGTTGCATGAATGACAGAACAACCTAAATAAATGGTTTATTTTTCTCACTTTAAGGTGGCCACAGTACCGGCAGCAGACACTGCTGAACATCTCAGTGAATCTCCTTTCAATCTCTGCCTTGAGGTTTCAAGATGGAAGTCACAGACACAGCATTTATATTCTAGGCATAAAGACAGTAGAGAGGGAAGACAGGGTGGGACTAAGAAAAAGAATAGCAAAGGAAAGTCTACTTTGGGCTGGCCTCTGTTGTAAGTGCTTTATGCTAAATTAGTTCATTTAAAGCTTTTGGGTAGATATTACCATGGTCCTAATTCTGAGGGACTCACTTGCTCAAGATTCCAGGACTAGTAGGTGGGAAATGATCATGTTCAGAGGTCAGCATGAGTCCCAGGAAGAAAAGGCCCACCTTGAAGAGCTTTTGAAGAGATTAGAGGAAACAGATATGGCGTTCTAGCAGGTAAAGTATTCAACACCATGTTATTAATATTCTCTAATATTAATAATATTAGAGAATATTAATATTCAGAGGGTTCAGAGTTGTTCAGAGTCGTTCACTTTCTAACTACCAATATTCTAATCAGTGTGAAAGCAAATAGCTCAAGAAAAGCAAATCTTACTCATGTGTTGCTCTCCACCAGTATTTTAGACCACACTGCTATGGCCTGCCAACAGAAAGCTGACTTTGTTTTGCTCACCTGTTTACTGTTTTAACATTCGGAAAGAGATAATATTTTTAAATGATGATATTTAATTAATTACATTATGAAAAAGGATGACATTAAATGTGGGAGAGATTATAAGATGTGATTTGCAATACTGCCTCTGGAAAGGGAAACCAACGGACTGGGGACAAGAGTTGAAAGGAGACCTTTGGCGTTTTTAACTTGTGCATAATTATGTGTGTAGTTCAATATAACGACATCTTAAATGTTAACATTATATTAAATAAAGGTCTACATTTTATTTAAACTCCACCTTAAATTCTGTCTTGATAGATCCAAATATTTGAGAGCCATGGATTTTCTTCCTGACCTCCCCTTTTTGTGAATGTCCACTGGTCTCATCTTAATAACTAAGCTTTTAGTTAAATCTAATATTACTGTTAATTGGCTCAAGAAAGTCAAGCATAACTCTAATAGACTACAAATCCCTTAAAGGCAAGGGACATAAAAAAATCAGGAACAAGACAAGGATGTCTATTTTCACCACTGCTCTTCAATATAATACTTGAAATCTTAGCCAGAGAAGGAAATACAGGGGATACAAAAAGGAAAGGAAGATGTCAAATTATTCCTGTTTACAGATGATAATTCTTATACTTAGAAGACCTCAAAAAACTCCACCAGAAGATTCTAGAACTAATAAACAAACTCAGTAAAGCAGCAGAATACAAAATCAACACACAAAAATCAATAGTTTTCTATACAATAGTTAATCCACTGAAAAAGATATCAGGAAAATAATTCCATTCACAATAATCTCAAAAAATACAATACTGGGGCTGGGGTTGTGGCTCAGCGGTAGAGCATTTGCCTAGGGCATGTGAGGCTCTGGGTTCGATCCTCAGCACCACATAAAAATAAGTGAATAAAGGTATAAAAATTTTATTAAATACTTCTACAGTGAAAATTGCAGGACACTGAAGAGAGAAACTGAAGAAGACCCTAGACAATAGAAAGACAGGTGTTCTTAAATAGGCAGAATTAATATTGCTAAAATGGTCCCCTTCCCTAAAACAATACACAGATTCAATGCAATCCTCATCAAAATACCAATGACATTCTTCACAGAACTAGAAAAAAAAATGGTTCTAAAATTCATTTGGAAGAATAAAGGACCCAGAATAGTGAAAGCAATTCTAAACAAAACAGACTGTTGGAGGCACCACAATACCCGAATTTAAGTTATACTTCAGAGCTATAGCAACAAAAACAGCATGGTACTAATGTAAAAACAGACACATAGACCAGTAGAATAGAAGACACAGAGACAAACCCTGGGATCCTTGACAGACACCAAAAACATGTTAAAGAAAAGCCTTTTTAATAAATGGTGCTAAGAAAACTGGATATATATATATATATATATATATATGAATAAGACTAGATTCCTATCTCTCACCCTGCATAAAAGGCAATTCAAAATTATGACAGACATAAGAATTAGACCAGAAACTTTGCAAATGCTAGAAGAAAACATAGGCTCAACACTTCAACATTTAGGCTTAACACTCCAACATTTAGGCACAGGCAATAACTTCTTCAATTAGATTTCTAAAGCTCAGGAATTGATACCAAGAGTTAATAAATAGGATGGCATCAAATTAAAAAGTTCTGCACAACAAGGGAAACAAGAGGATGAAGAGACAGACCCCAAAAGGGGAGAAAATCTTTGCCAGCAATTCTTCAGATAAAGGATTGATCTTCAGAATATATAAAGAATTTTAAAAACTTGACATCAAATATCCAAATAACCCAATCAATAAATGGGCAAATGAACTAAATAGATAACTCAAAATAATAAATACAAAGAGCTGACAATTTTTTTAAAAAAAGAACAACATCTTTAGCAATCAGGAAAATGCAAATCAAAACTATACTGAGATTTCTTCTTATTTCAATTAGAATGGCAATCATCAAAATACAAATAATAAATGCTGGCAAGGATATGGGGGGAGGCTTACAATGTAGGTGGGATTATAAATTAGTACAATCACTATGGAAATCATTATGTAGGTTCCTCAAAAAACTAGGAATGGAACCACCATATGACCCAGCTATATCACCCCTTGATATTTATCTAAAAGAATTAAAGTCAGCATATTATAATGATACATGCATACTGATGTTTACAGCTGCACAATTCACAATAATCAAGTTATGGAATTACCATAGGTGTCCATCAACAGATGAGTGGATAAATAAATGTGGCATATATGCACCACATGTTTAATTAAGCCTTAAAAGAAGAACAAAAGTGTGTCATTTGCAGGAAAATGGACGGAACTTGAGAGCATTATGTTAAGCAAAATAAATCTCACTCAGAAAGCCAAGAGTTGCATGTTTTGTCTCATATATGGATGGGGAGAGGAAAAAAGGGTTAAAAAGTGTGAGGAGCAAGGGTCCCATGAAATCAGAAGGTAGAGTAGAGGAAGAGGGAGAAGAGCAAAAGGGGAGGTACTGAAGGAGAAGACTGATCCAATTATACTATATGAACCTATGAATATCACAATGTATCCCCTATTATGTATAATTATAATGTATTAATTTTTAAAATTAAAAAAGCTGGGGGAAAAAAAAGACAGGCAAGGAACAAGCCTTCTGAATTCTTTATTGCCCTTAGTCCCATCCCAGAACTGGAGGCAACAAACACTTAGGGATTAATCACTTGCCGGATAGAGAGTAGTCGCTGCAGCTGATCACAATGCCTGCAGATATCTTTATTCAGAGTATACCACGATGCAGGAGGAGACAGACTGTTACTCTAAAGACAACACATTCTTTCTTTAGCTTAAAAAGGTTCCAACTTATTAACCTTTTCAAATTTATTTTAAGCTTATTGGGCTTTTACTTTCTGCAAAGTTGGATCTTTATTTTCTGTTTTTATTGTGGTAGGGTAGTGTTTCCTTTCTGGTTGGGAAGAAACAAAGCACAGAAGATGGCAGAGAAGCAAAGCTCATCCTCCAAAGAGACACTGCAATTTTCCAAAATCACAGTATTCATCCACTCCTCCTTTATATTAAAAGCATGGGCAGATTTTTTTTTTCTTAAAATCAGCAAGAAATCCATCAGGGCCAAAAGCATACTGAGCAATAGAATTAAAATTGCTAAAATTACTGAGAATTTTCCCCTTCATTCCTATTTGTCACAAAATGAAACTAGTGTTCATAATACCAACTTGGTCACACAGTGAATTTTGCTGAAAATAAGTCAGAGAAGCCCTACTAGGCAGTGAAACCTAATAGTGCTGTAATAAAAGTATGAACTTAAAGAGTTGAAGGAAGTCAGGGTCTGCCAGATGAGCTGCATCTTACAGGAGTCTGCCAGGGGACAATGGGAAGGGAGTGACAATTCAGGACAACTCATCCTCCTCCCCTCTCCCTGCTCTTTCTTCAATTAGCCCCTAATTCAATAAATGGCCACTCCACCCACCCACTGGTTTGGGTCCCAGTCATCTTTGATTTCTCCTAGCCTTACTCCCCACTTCCTGAAGTAACCACTTCTCACAGTATCCTTCAGAGCCACCTTTCTTAGCCACCCTCTCTTAGTTGGTCTCTTGCCCAGATCACTACTGGGGTCTCTGAACTGGTTTCCCTGGAAACACCCTTTATCCTGCTCTGCTATGCTTCACACTATCCACAATCTCAAAATGACCTGATTAAAAATGAAAATCTGATCATCTGATCATCTCTCTCCCCTCCAAGTTTCCCAGTGTAATCAGAATATATTCAAACTCACATGAGAGGCACCTGGGGAACTTTTTAAAAATGCTGAAGACTGGATCCTACCACTGAAATTCTAATTGGCCTGCGATTTGGCCTGAGCCATCAAGATGACTACAGTGTATAGTCAGGACTAAGGACACTACTGACCTACCTGGTCTCATCCCCCACCACTTCCTGCCTCGCTCCCTGGACCTCAGTCACAGCAGTTGTCCTTCCTGTCTCCCATGCCCACCTTGCGGCCCTTGCGCTGCAGGCCCATCTTCTTGAACAGTCTTCCCTTTGTTCATTCTTAGGTCTTGCTCAAATGTCAGTTTGTAAGTTCCTACTGAGGAGCCACCATCACAAATCTACACTATGGCTCAGCATGTTGTGAAAGAAGGTGTGAAAGGCCAGCAGCTATGGGTTCAGGCAAATTATAGGAAGATTCCAAAATCATAGACATCTTATTTTCTCTTACAGACAATGGACACTGGGAATTAACAATATAGTTAATTGTTCTGCAAAACAAAAACAACAAACCAGCAGGCTCTCCCATGCATACAAAACATGCCAAGAAAAAGTAATGAACGTACAGCCTAGGTTTATTAGTTAAACTCCTAAAAATTCGGTCTGGCCCTCAAGACCTTTGATGACTGGGCAGAAAGGTATGCTTCTCTCTTCACATACACTCTCCCCTTTATCACACCAAGTAAGTGGCCCCTTTTCCAAACTCACCTTTTGCAACTCACCCCCACTCCTTGGTCATCCTGCCCTTTGCTCTAGAAATCTTGCTTCTTTCCAAATCTCTGCTTGTCAAAATTCCAACCATTCTTAAAAGCTGAGATAAAATAGTAACATGTTCATAACACACCTCCTAATTCCATAACTTCCTAATACTTTATTTCCCTTGCTGTAGTATAGAGATTTTATTGTGACTTCCATATTTTCACTCTGGTCTCCTGAAATATATTCTATGTAGAGCAGACAGACTAGACTTTTAAATGCAAAATCCCAACAATATACACCCTTTCTGGTGATTTTCACCTAGGCCTAGAGTAAAAGCCAACTTGTTGGTTCCAGGTCCACCACCCTCTTGGTTCACCTTCCATTTCCCACTTGCCCACTCCTGCTGATTCTGGGGCCAGCCACTTTCCCTCAGGGCCTTGGCACATGCTGCGCCCTCTGACCAGGGCAATCTTCCCTCCTCTCTCCCCAGAACAGAGGACTCCTTCTCATATGCAGATGATTCCTGAAACAGCCCTCCTCAGGGAGCCTTCCCAGACCATCCCAGAGAAGGCATGTCCCCCTTCCCTGTCTACCACTATCTCCCTCAGAGCCCTTTTCACAACCTCTAACTACCACTTTTCAGGTTTGTTTTGTGTCTCTCTTAGCAGAGAAGCTCCTTGAAGGTGGTGGCCATGTCTGCATTGTTCGCCACTATACCCTCAGTTCCTGACAGAATGCCTGGCATGTGATGGATGGGTGGATGAATGAATGCCAAAAAATCTGGTCTAATTCCTAGTCTCTACAAATACATGAAGTAATTTTCCTCAGAACTCCCATTAAATGTTTTCCAACATCTTTGTTTTCACCTCTGGGGGACACTTATCCAACCACAGCGGTAAGGCCAGGGCTTCTCCTAATTGTTAAGTCAACAGTTCTATATTTTCCCCTCTTTTTCTTCTTTCCATTTTAATAAACATCCTCCCAATACTTTAGTGGTATTTTTTCTTTGGGGCCCAGAATGACAAATGACTAGTATTCTCTACTTCTCTGGAGGCCATGTTAGTCTACATACCCACAATTAGCAGGCTAACCTTAACACACCAAACAAGGTCATCTCATCCCAGCATCAGATGAGAGTAACTAGCAAAGCGGTCAGCTGCAGATCAAAGTTTATTTTGAAAAGACCAGAATACCAATAATTTCTGTTCCTGGAAATCCAATGAACAATCTTTGTTGTTTTCCCATTTTCCTTTGGCAACTTTTGTTGAATTTAGCTCTGTGTTTTCTTGTATTTCCTCTGCTTGTCTTTCTGGGATTAGACTGAGATAGAATTCTACAAAGGGGATTTTTAGTTGGTTCCTAAAAGAGAATGTCATGGTTAACAAGTTTTTTCCTAGGCTGTAGAAAAAGAGGGTAAAGTCAGCAGTGGGACAAAGGAAAAGAAAGAATAAGATGGGCAAAGGCTCTCAGTGGGCAAAGTGCAACTAAGCGGAGAACAGAAATGATTTCAAAACAGCCAAATAATACTCTCTGGGGAACAGAATGAAAGGGGAAGAGATTCAGAGAGCGAAGTAATTAGCTTTTCAACTAAAGAATTCAAGGAGAACTTTTTTCCTTTATCAAGTACCTAAGAAAAGAAAGACAGAAATAGTTTATAAATTTTCAGGAAATTTAGGTGAAGTTTTTATTATTATTAATGTAATTCTTTTTAACTGTAATAACTTGACTATAATTGGTGACAGACTTTTTTCTCCTCTTAGGCTGTTCTGCCCCACTCCATGTGCCCCTTACCTCCAAGCCAAGATTATATCAACAATGATTATTTCTGTGTTTTTTTTCCATTCCAATTACATCATGTGCAATAAAAGTAAACATATTTATAACTAGCACGTTGTGTAACACAATACACTTCTCTATTCTGCAGGTCCTCAAACTTGAAAAGTAATAAAACACTCTACACTCCCACAAAATTAAATGCCTCAGTATTTCAAATTCTTAGTAAAATGTTTCTTAGTCCTTGAATTCCTGGAAACCTGTGAGGATAGCTCAGAAGAAGCAAGGTACTACAAGAGCACAACAAATAACGGCAGCAAAATGATAATGAGAATTTATTTGATTTCATAAAATTTAGCTGTGAACAGTCCTAGCCTCAGGTTTCCACATTTCTCTTTCTTATAAGAAAACAATATACTACTATACTCCTGATGTTAAACTGTGTATCCCAAAGATCTTAATGAAGCCTTTGGATATAAACCAATATAAAGTAGTATCAGGGGCTGGTGTTGTAGCTCAGTGGTAGAGTGCTTGCCTAGCATGTGAGAGGCACTGGGTTCAATTCTCAGCACTGCATATAAATAAATAAAATAAAGGTCCATTGACAGCTAAGAAATATTTTTTAAAAATAAAGTAATGTCAGATTAAAATTTATCAAATCTAAACCTAATTATAAAATTTTCATGTAAATAGTTAATAACAAACAACTTTGCTTACCAATTGAATAATACCAAACATAAAAAATTCCACTATATTTAAAACTCTGAAATACAGAAGTGATCTTATTTTATTCAAAGCTGCTACAAACTATAAGTATCTTTAAAAGAAATGAGTCAATTTGTATTTCTAAGTATTCTGTGAGAAACATTTAGAATTAAAACAAAACACTTAGTCCCTACCCCAGGGGCAAGAAATCTAAGTGTTTTGAGATTAGAATCTGTAGTCTGATTCCAAAGATTTACAAGAACATGTGTTTAGCAATGGGCATGGAATAGCCCCTGCCCCATTATTCTTATTATCTTCTTGATCAAAGGGGGGCCTTGTATAGAAACAAGGCCATTCCAGTTAACTGGAATTCCAGTTAATTCTAATTGGGGCGCCACCACAGTTTTTAAGGAAATCAACCTAATGTACCTTTGGGAGCAAATCCAACCATGGTAACAATAGTGGCAACGAGAGTTAAAATACACTTCACTCCTTACCAAAACCAAATGTAGTGTGAACATACGTTGCTAAACTCTGCTAACAGGGACCATGCATCAGGAAATCCTTTAGGCCCCAAGTTCAGTCCTGTGGCTCTGCCTCCCGTGTAGGCTCTGAGTCCAGCCATGCTTCACCATCTGCACCACTGTTACCCTGTCCAAGCTGCCATCATCACTCATATGGCAACTGCCATGTCCTCCTCAACAGATGCCCTGCTTCCTCCTTCCTCCTCTATAATCCATTTTTTTTTTCTTTTAAGGTCCATCATTCATTTAGTTAAAAAAATTTTCATTATACCATTATAGTTATACATAGTGGCTGGTTCATTTTGACAAAGTCATACATGCATGGGATTTGATTTATGCCTTTTCAGTCCCCGTTCCCCTGCCTCTCTACCTTGCCCCCACTTCCCTCCCCTTATTCTCTTTCCTCAATCTATCTTTTGCTCATTTATTTATTTATTTTTGATTGGTACTTTTTACATATAAAGTTGGAATTCCCTGTGGTACATTTACATATATGCATAGCATGATTTTGTTAAATTCATCCCACATTTCCTCCCCTTTCCCATCCCTCCTCCCTCCTGATCTACACTGACCTTCCCTATATCTTTATGATATCTAATTGCCCCCCACCCTGTGCTTTTATGATATCTAATTATTTTATGATACCTAATTGCCCCCCACTCCTTATTTTACTCTAGCTTCCACACATGAGGGAAAAAATCCAATCCTTCATTTTCTCTGTCTGGCTTAATTTAGTTAGCCTGATGTTTTCCATTTCCATCCATTTATAGGAAATGCTATAACTTCATTCTTCTTTATGTCTAAGTAAAACTTCATTGTGTGTGTGTGTGTGTGTATACACACAAACACACAACACACCCCACATTTTCATAATCCCTTCATCTATGGGGGGGCATCTAGGCTGGTTTCATAACATGGCTATTATGAACTGTGCCGCTATAAATACTGATGTAGCTGTATCCCTAGAGTATGCCGACTTTGTTTCTTCTGTATAAATAGAAGGAGCGGGATAGCTGGGTCATATGGTGGTTCCATTCATAATATTTTGAGGTATCTCCATTCTGTTTTCTATCTGCAGTTCTACCAACAATGTATGAGCGCACCTTTTCTCTCACATGCTTGCCAGCATTTATTATTAGTAGTATTCTTGATTATTGGTATTCTGACTAGTGTGAGATGAAATCTTAGTATGGTTTTGATTTGCATTTTCCTCATTGCAAAAATACTTCAATCAATTTCAATTTTTCATATATTTTGGGGCCATTTGTGTTTCTTCTTTTAATATTTTTAATATTAATTAAAACACTTTTTAAAATATTTTTTTAGTTGTAGATGGACACAATGTCTGTCTTTCTTTCTCTTTCTTTCTTTCTTTCTTTCTTTCTTTTCTTTCTTTCTTTCTTTCTTTCTTTCTTTCTTTCTTTCTTTCTTTCTTTCTTTCTTTCTTTCCTTTCTTTCTTTCTTTTTATGTGGTGCTGAGGATGGAACCCAGTGCCTCATGTGTTCGAGGCAAGTGCTCTACCACTGAGCCACAACCCCAGCCTCCATTTGTGTTTCTCCTTTTGAGAAATGTCCATTTAGTTCTTTTGCCCATTTATTGGTCGGCTATTTATTTATTTGTGTTAAGCTTTTTGAGTTCTTTATATATTCTAGATATTAATCCCCTGTCAGAGGAGTAGTTGGCAAAGATTTTCTTCTGTTCTGTGGCTCTTTCTTCATGATCTTCTTTTCTTCACTGTGCAGATGCTTTTTAATTCTACAGCATCCCCCTTATTGATTCTTGATATTGTTTCTTGAGCTTTAAGGATCTTCTTTAAAAAGTCAGTGCCTGCACCAATATGATGGAGTGGTGACCCTAGGTTCTCTTCTAACAGTTGCAAAGTTTCTGACTAATTTCTAAGTCTTTGATCCACTTTGATCCGACTTTTGCGCAGGGTGAGTGGCTGAGATCTGTTTCATTCTTCTACATATGGATATCCAGTTTTCCTGGCACTTGTTGAAAAGGCTATCCTTTCTCCAATATATATTTTGGGCATGTTGGGATGTCTTTGTGTCTATTACTCTATTCTATTGGGCTTCATGTCTGTTTTGATGCTAATACAATGCTGTGTGTTACTATAGCTCTGTCGTATAATTTTGAGATCAGGTATTGGGATGCCTCCTGCATTGCTCTTCTTGCTCAGAATTGCTAAAGCGATTCTGGGTCTCATATTCTTCCAAATGAATTTAAGGACTGTTTTTTCTAGTTCTGTGAAGAATATCATGGGTATTTTGATGTGGATACAAACCATTTTTCTACTCAAAAGCCAGAGTAATCTTTCAAAACTATCTGTAGATCACAGCATTCTCCTATACTTTTTTTTCTTCCCTTTCTCTTCCTGCAGAAACGGAGAGGCTGGACAAACAACATCCGGATGTTATTTTCTCTACCTCACACTCTGATGCAAACCAAGTTGGGGAAAATGGTCTAAAACTACAGCACATTGTTAGAAGTAATATCCTGCTACTCTGAAAATCTGAAACATAAAAACTGTAAGAGTCAATAATAGCTCTCTTATCCAGAAGCCACATGTCTAATGAGTCCAACTCTCCAAATACTTCTGAGAAGAACTAGAGGTGGGACAGACAAGAGGAGACTCATAGATATCACAAAGCCCATATATTAAAACTCCTTCATACTTAGATGAACCTAATAAGGTCATCTATTTTTCTACATATAATCAGAGAAAATTATTTGGAGCACTGGGAACTCATGGGGAAGCCACGTGGGGAACATTAGAAAATGAACACTAATCAACTACCAGACAGGAGGAGACAGCTAGACTATGAAAAGCAGAAACAATAATATGTGAGCTTCAGCAAAAACTCCACTTGGAGAAGATCCAAAGTGTATTCACCATATTAGAGCACAATATTTCCCAAATGACCCTGAACTAGTAAGAAAATACTAGATGGTGTTCCTAATATATATAATACATTTCACTAAAAATTTCAACAAAAATGGATAGGTGCCCTTCAACAGATAATGGATAAAGAAATTGTGGCAAATATACACAATGGAATATTACTCAGCCTTAAAGAATGAAATTACGGCATTTACTGGTAAATGGATAAAACTGGAGAATATCATGCTAAGCAAAATAAGCCAATCCCAAAGAACCAAAGGCCAAATGTTTTCTTTGATGTGCAGATGCCGAGAGAAGAGAGGTACTTTGGATTAGATAGGGGAGGACGTATGGGTGTAGGAATGATTGTAGAGTGAATCAGACATTAGTACCCTATGTGCATATAATGATTACATGACCTGTGTCACTCTACATCATGTACAACCAGAAGAACGAGAAGTTATACTTCATTTAGGTATGATGTGTCAAAATACATTCTACTGTCATATATAAATAATTAAAACAATTTTTTAAAAAATAACAAAAATAAAAGTCTATGCTAAGTTTGATAGCTATTCAAAAAAAATGGCTAAAATGGTCTTACATAATGCTGCTTAAAGGTTATAATTCCTTAGATGAAAAATTCATTCTTCCAGAACAATGGCAATAAAGTGAGCAAATATACTGACTGGCTAAGTTTACTTATTTTCTGTTCAAATTGAATAATTTCTATGGGTGGTGTGTTCAGCCTCAAGAGGGCACTCACGGCTTCCCACCTGCAGGTAGCCAGGAGGAGGAAGGAAGTCTTCCTGAGTGGAGGAAAGTAAGGAGGTTCTGGGTCCTCACCAGAAGTTCCCTACGTACCTGCAAGCCAAGAAGTTAAGGTTTCATGTTCACATCTGCTTTTTCCTCTGGTCCTTTTTGGGTTGCTCCTCCCTTTTCTATACACAAAGGCTGCCTACTGCTTGGAAGGACTTAGTCCTTCTTCATTCAAGAAATATTTATTGAGTACCTACTGCACACTAGGTCCTATCCTAAATGCTGAGGATACAGCAGTGAACAAGAAAGGCCGTGATAAGGGCAGTTTACACCAGCTCTGTTCAAGGCCTTAGGGATCCAGGCTCTCTCTTGCTTCCTTTCATTAACAGTGTGGCGGGTCCTCAAGGTCTGAGAATGGTATGTTCATGTGTTCCAAGACAGGCTACAGTACAGGGGTTCCCAGGTGGCTTACATGTGATCTGGTTCAGTTCACCCAGGGTCTTACAACAATCATTTCTTTTAGTAAAGATTCTTTCCTAGAAATGGGAACACTATCTGGATCACAGCTTAACTCATTTTTTTTTTTTTTTTAATGGAATCCAGGGCCTTATACAGGCTAGGCAAGCACTCTCCCACTAAGCTACATTCCAGCCCTTTTCATTTTTTATTTGGAGTCAGGGTCTCACTAAGTTGTCAGGATAGCCTTGAAATTACAATCCTCCTGCTTCTGCCCCCTAACAGCTTGGATTTCAGGTATGTGCCACTGCAACTATCTTAACTAGTCTTAAAACCATGGAACCTATGGAAAGCCATTCCCTAAATTCATCAACAAGTATTCATTGAGCATATATTATGTGCACTGTAATTGACACTTGAGATATATCAATGAACAAGAGAGAGAAGGATACCTGACCTGTTGCATTACTTGATAGGGGTGCTGGGACACTCAATAAATAATGTGCATAAGTAAATTATTAGACAATAAATAGTACTTAAAAAGAAAAGTACAAGACAAGGGGAATCAAGGATGCTGGGGGAATCAAGGAAGGTTGATAACAATTTTAAACTATGTTCAATATATAAATTTGTTAGCTGACATCTTTACTGTCTGTTCTTTAGAATTATTCTAACAACCACCTTCATTGTAAGTAAAGTATCTTTGGGAAAATAAGCACCAGTCAGGACTAAACTTCCAAATGTGATTGGTGAGGTTTTTGTGATCTGTGCTTCGTGACTTTATGTTATTGGTCTAGTGATTCTTTTTGGTAAACAACCAGTATGTATTTTCTTCTTTAATGATGTTCATGCTTTTATTTTAAAGAAAAAAAAAAAGCAAGATGTGTATCTGTGAAATGTCCCAAGTATTCTTACTTATATATTTATTTTTCCTACAAAACAGGGTATGGTACAAAAAAAAAAGGAAAGAAAAGAAAAAGATATAGGAGACACCAGCATATTGCCAGTTCAGTTCAATTAGAGCTTTCCCTTAGACTGACCTCAAATTCATTAAGATTGTTTACACCGAATTTCTACAGGGACAGACGCCTTTGGAGAACCTTTTAAATTAAAGTACAGGTTTCTTGTAAGTGGAATTTTACCTCTCTATCATATTATAATTCCCTTATTATGACATCTATGATGTTTCCATTCAGAAATTACATAGCAGTATGTAATTAGGTAATTTGGGTAGCGACATGTACATTCATGTCTAAGGACTTCACTGAATTTGAATGTCAAAATATAATTTTCAAAAAGGTAAAAATATAATTAACATACAAGTATATAGTGAGTACATGTCAAAACTTATATTAAAGACAGCAAGATGGCAAAAAACCTGATACATAAGGACAATTTAAAAAAAGAATGCTAGATCAAGATTCTATATTATATACAAAAACTGGTTAATATTCTCTAAGGCGATAAAACATGACCTTTGAGATTATCTTTTTTATCTGTCAAAAATCATTTGTGTTACATCAACTTTACAGAATCTAGATACTAATTAATAGCAAACAGTCAATAAAACAAAGGTACATTACATTATGTAGAGAATCAGATGACCCTCATGCTCAACAGTAACCTTCATCTTGTTTTATTATTATCAAGTTTTAGATAATTTTTCCTCAATGTGAGTAAAACCTGATTCAATTGTCCATAAAGATAATGAAATTTTCTCTCCCTGAAGAACTCAACAAATTAAAAAGCCAGAACAGAGGCTAGATCTTAGGTTTGATATCAAATTTATACTCTCAAAGTTCCCTTCCCATCCCTCTGTTATTAGAGTTCTCTGCCAACCATTGGCAAACATTTGGGTTCTGAAGTAGCCCTCCTTAGACAGTAGTCTGCTTAAGGACAGAAACATGATGTGCTGTCCTCATTTCCATCACAAAAATCCACTTTTGCCACTACCTACTGAGTCCTGGAGCTGTGTTAGGTTTGTGGTATTGAACCAAGTTCTATAAAGCAAAGCAGCACAGCCAAAAAAGAATGGCCCTAAAGGTCACGAAATAAATAGATGCATACAAGAAAGGCTATCACGGTTCCAAAACTGGGAAGAGAAAAGAAAGGCTTAAAAGAGAAAGTACGCCAAGGAGGGGTGTGCTGAAAGACAAACAGGCTAAACCCACAGCAGAAAAACAAATCATAGTAGAAAGTAAAAAACAGATAATTGAAAAATGACTCAGTATTACAGAGGTAACTATTCATGTGTTCTTTCACCAAAAAGCTAATTAATGATGACAGTTCATTAAAAAGAAAAGCTAAAAAATAAAGAGGAACAAATGACTTCAAATTATTTACATTTGAGTTAAAAACAAGGGAAACACTGAAATATTACCAAAGGAGCCCAGCACTCTGCCAATTCTTCATGAAAAGCTTCAGAGGCTTCTCATTCCTTGAATAAAATCCACACTCCTGTGCAGAGCTTACAAGGCTCAGCATGGTCTGGCTCAGCCCCTGATCTTCCTTCTTTCTCATGAAGTTCCAACAAACATGATTTTCAGACAGGTTCTGGAACACATCAAGCTTCTCCCTTTCCTAGGTCCTATGGACTTCCTGGCTCCTTTATCTAGAATGCTCCTGGGTGGCTAAAGCCTACTCATCCTTCAGGTGTCAGCTTCACTATCACTTCCTCAGACACACTTTCCCTGACCTCCCTGTCTTATTATTTTCAAACATACCAGGACAGCAGAGATCTCGCCTAGGTTGTTAACAATTATATTCCCAGAATAGTGCCTGGATTCATGAAATACATAAGATTATTGAAAGAACAGATGCAGTTAATTTGAAGAATTAGGATGGCACCAAAAGAGGCTTATTCTAAAACCCCAGAATAGTTGTGTAACTTCTAGTAGATTCTTGGAGGGCTTACTGCTTTCATGGCTGCAACAGCTTCAGGCAAGCTTCAACTCCCACAAGAGATTGCAGATTATTCTTTCTTCCAGAAACTTCTAAGTCCTGTAGTTTACAAATACTAAAACCAGGCTCCAAAGGGGACTAGATGCCTTGGTCAGGTGAGATACAAATGCCTGCACTTGGGGTCTTCATGCCCTTGCAGATAGATCACTTCCCTGGCATGATGTGGTTCTCACTGTCTGGGAAGTTTCTCTTCTTCCCTCATGGCAACCAGCTCCCTGCTGCTCAGTGTTCAGGGGGAAGAGTAGAAAACTACTGAAAAGTATGAGAGGGACAGCAATGAGAACACACACCCATTCCTTGTGGCATGACTATCACTGTACACTGCACTGAATCTTCTCAACCACCCTAGGAAGCAAGCAAACTGGAGATAGGTAGGTAGGTAGATAAATAGAAAATTCCTTTTCTCCCCATTTCTCAAGTCGAACCATCTTAGGATCCCCTGCTAGAGGAGACCAAAGCCAAGATTGAGACCTAGGTTTGCCTACTTTCAAAAGCTATATCATTTTGGCACCTCCTGATAACCTTACAGGCAGTTGGGGAAAGAGCAGAAGAGGGGAGGTAAAAGGCTACCTGATACCACTGCCACACTCCCTGCCCTACAGGGATACAGGAAAGAAAGCCCTGCCCCTGTTCTCTTGCCTCCCCAGCATGGCCTCCCAGTGCTTGGCCTCTGGACACCTGAGGTTCTCCCTCCCTGGAGCTACCTTAGACTCCATCCAGCCTGTTGAAAACACTTCACTCCTACTGCAGGGCTGCTATAGAGTGATGGCTTCATAGACAGAAATAACATGAATTTGATATATTTTTCCATAAAATGATATTACATTGTGTTTAGGATTTATAATACCAGTGGTTTTCTTATTTAAAAAAGAAAAAAAAATAAGTTTAATAGAGATCTGCTAATCTGAAATCCCCAAAGCTTAAAAAAAAAAAGTTTTTTTCATAATTCATTTGGCAGCAAAACCTGACCTGACCTGAACTCCCTGGGCCTGGATTCATTTGGTGACAAAACCTGACCTGAGCTGACATAAGGCTATTTATAGTTTTATTTATCCAACGGAGTGTGAATATTCATCAGTTTCACTGCAAATATATTAATGGGTTTGATTATAGGATCATGCTCCAGACCACACTGTCGTGCTATGTAATAATTGGTAAGTGCACAACATTATCCTTCTTTAAAAAAGAATTAAATTTAAAAATCTGAATTCAGCAAAATCCAGCTTCAAAGCTTTTGAATACAGAATTGTAAACATGTATTTATTCAGATTTGAACCTCTCTGAGTCTTGGGTTCATCATAAATCTGAAATTAGTTTGTAGACAACATCATTTCTTTGGGAAAATATATAATTAATTTCAAACTAGTAACTTGAAAATGAACTTCAGAATATTATAAATTCATGAGCTGGAAACTAACCAGATAAAAGTGTACAACTGAAAAAGAAATCTTCATGACAAAGGTTTTCATTCTGGAAAAAAAAAAAGTAAACCTGGTTCTGTTTCCTAAGCCCACAAAATCTTCGAGTCTTCAAGAAGTCTTCAGCTTGGTATTCTTAGATCTGTCCGTGCTGGGAACATGTTGGAATATCACAGCGTCAAAAAGGAAAACATCAATGTCTCCCTTTCAATATGAGTTTGAGGGATAATCCCACTCTTCTTATAATCATCATCTGAATACAATGAATCTGATAGCTGATTATTTTTCTCCCTTTTTGTTTTGGTTGTCAGAAAAAAAAAAAAGGCCAAATTTGTAGCCTAGCTCTAGCACATGTAGTTTAAAATTCTAACCCTACCCATTCCAGTCTTTTTATTTTTCTCTTAGTCTTACTTTCCTTTCACCTTAATTTCTTTATCTATTTACTCCAATTGGTGGCGGCGTGGGAGTGTGTAAATTTCCTCAACACTTTTTTGTAATAAGGTGGAGTATGGATAAATAGACAAATAAGTAATTGTATACTTAATAATATACTGACATGAGTCCATTTACTTTCAGTTGTAAAAACTTCAGCAATAACAGAACTCTAAATTGTTCCACTTCACAATTATAGATACTGGGCCAGAATTAAAGCCTTCTGTACCAAAATGCTCACGACCATCATTCATTACACGAAAATAATCATAAATTAAGGGAAGCAAAAGAAGGCTCCCAGTCATGTTGCAAGTTTCTTAAATGTACATAGCCACCAAGAAACATGGGTAAGATCTGATCATCACATTCCCTGAGGGCTGAGGAGGCACCAAGTTCAGGTATGGCACACTTGCTGCTTGGACTTCCACCTCGAATCTCCAGATCATGGGTCACTTCCCAGAGCACCACTTTTGAGCACAACACTGTGAGATCCCCACTTCTTGCTCTGGGCCTCCCACTTATTGGAGTTACTGAAAGACATGGAGTTACTGAAAAAAGAGGGGAGCATCCTAGAGAGTATTCTTGAAACCCCTAAGAGCTTTCTGTTCTATCCTTAGATATGTTTGTTGATCATTCTTTTCTTTTATAATTCTGAGGCACCAGAATTTTCCTGTGTCTAACTCACACTTCAGAATAGTAGTATAGTTAACATTTCTAAAAGAAGGGCTGGGGGTGTAGCTCAATGGTAGAGAGCCCCGCTAACATGTAAAGCCCTGGATTCCATCCCCTATACCACCACCAAATTCTGAAAAGAAAAAAAGAGTTTAAGTAACAAATGGTATTCAAGTTTTAGAAGCAGTAAATTAGTACACGTAAGTGAGCCTGCCCTCCTTTAAGATGTAAGAACTCTACAAGACACCAAGAGGTGTTTTCAAGTGCCCTACAACTAGGAAGTTTCAAGTTTATTTTAGGTATGAGTAGGTGGCAGCTAGGTCAGGGGACCAAGTTTCTTATCCAAAACTGTATTCTAGTAGAATTATATTTAAATACATCAAAAACTCCCCAAGGCTGAAATCAGAGAACAAATAAAAAACATTCTTTTAAAAATGCAAGTGTTATTTGTTATAACATTGAGACAGAAAACAAGAGCACGTTGGTACTATAAACTGACTTCTATCTGATGCAATTTTATTATGATACCAAAAATAAAACAAGATTGAGAATATTTGTCAAGGTAGAAGTTTGAGTTTAAAAAACAACTACTTATGATGAACTTTTATTATAGTACTAAACCTCTAAAAATTATAATATTCGGTGTTATCTGCATTTGTAATTTTAATTTTACCATGCAAAAATTTTATCATTAAAATGTTTTAAATCCCTTTAAAACGATAAATGGCGGTTACCATCACAGAAAATTTATACCTAGAGGGGTGTGATAAACAGAATTCCAGGAAAATATCCCAAAAATTTCCCAAAAGTTCCATCCCTGGTTATTCAAGCAAGCACTTATCTAGGTAACTGCTGTGAAGGAACTTTACAGATATAATTTAGGATACTAATCAGTCAACTAGAGAGATTAAGCTGGATCATTCAAGTGTGTTCAATGTAATCATGAATCTTTAAAGCCTTTTTAAAAACAGAGTCACTTAAGTCACTAGTATTCTAAAAGCCATGTGAACTCAATAAATTTTAATGTCAGGTGTCCAGAAAAAGAAGGCATGGCAACTTGAAGCTAATTCCACACGCTATTTCTGGCTTTGATGCTGGAGGCAGGTGGCCTCTAGAAGACCCCAACTAATAGCAAGGAAATGAGACTCTACTGCCTAATCCAACACCCACCTGAGGTTAAATTTGGCCAATGAGCCTAAAAATGGATTATCTGCCAGGACCTAAAGGTAATAGTTCAGGCCTGCTGCTACCTTGATTTTGGCTTTATGATATGCTGAGCAGAGAACCCAGAAGAGCCGCACTGTGCCCCAACTTCTAACCCACAAAGAGTAAGAAAATAAGAGGGTATTGTTGAAAATCTTTAACTTTTTTGACAACATGCTATGGTAGCAAATACAAGGGGTAAATAAAAAGAACTAAAAGTGAGCACCCAAGTTGTTAAACTCATTTATCTTTATTTATTTCTGCCAAATCAATTATACAGAAACCAAAAAACAAACAAACAAAAAGAAACTATCTTAACAGACCAGGATGTGTGAAACCAAAAATGTTTTCAAATAAAAAATATTGTCAATGTGATATTTTATAGCATACTCTCAAGCATTACCTTAAAATCAGAAATCTTGCCATTGTTTCTAAGTAGTACAAAAAAAGATTCATAAAACATAAAGCAAGAATTTGGAGTCCAAATGTGAATGTAAGACCTGAGTAATCTAATTTGTCTTCAAGTATATATCACCCTCACTCAAATGTGGAAAATAATTTTAGCCTTTTATTATTTAAAGGAGAACAAGAACACAGAGATAATTCTATTTGATGTAGGAATAACATTATAATAATTAGAGTTCTCTAGCAGTGGAATGGGCTGCCTCAAATACTCAGAACTGTAAAAATGCTTCCTAGAATTTCATAGAAAAATTGACCTAAATAACCCCTACACTCTCCTCTATCTCCAAAATTCTGTGATGCCATCAACTTAATAACAGAATACTGGAGTTAACTACTTAAGTCACCGGTATTCTAAAAGCCATGTGAATTCAATAAATTTTAACGGTCAGGTGTCCAGGACAATTATCTCAGCATCGTGAATTATTAGCATTACAATGTCTAAACGGAAATAACATACTATATACTAAAACGAAACTATGTCATAAAGCAGACTTTTATCTATAATTCTGCAGGACTCGTTTTTCAAAAGTGAAGTTGGGGGGGGGGGGCCTCCTGGTGTGAGGCGGGAGATGAGAACCGCAGGAGGGAAGAGATCTGGCCCGCCTCTGGCCCTGGTGAAAGTGACCTGGCAGGCAACCTGTCACTGATCTCCAATGGCGCAAACACCTGACTCCACTAGCATGGTTTGCCCCTTCCAAACAAAAAGCCGGTTCATTGCATATGACAAGAAATTTCCCGGCAACCTGTGATTGCTGGTTTACTCAAGTGGGTTATCGTCAGAAAGGCCAATTTCCCCGTGTTTTCTTTCCCCAGACCTAAATGCGAGTATTTATGCAAGATCTGTGTTTCACTCAGGTTCCAGTTGGGCTGGATTTTCGGTGAGACAGGGCTGAGTTTCCCTCGTTTGGGCAGAGTGGGGACGCGCCTATCACTTATTTACCTTTCCCTTGGGCCAAAGGAGACTCATGCAAACAAACAACCCTTTGGAGCGTGCAGTCCACTCCGCGCCGGGGCCAGGGCGGGCGAGAGGCTGCGGGTCCAGGGGGCTGCGCCCTGGTTGCGGGGACGCGCCGCGCGCCCGGACCAACCCTCTGGATGATCTACCGCTTGCACAGCGCCACCGCACTCCCCAGTTCCTAGAGGAGGGATTCCGAGAAAAAGAAAAAGCCTGGTTCCCTAGAAACATTAAATTAACACAAGGGATCTGGAAACGAAACAGCAGATGCCTGAAAGCCTTCCCCTTGACGGTTTCCTGCCTTCTCGGAAAATCTTTGCATTAAAATAGATTGGATTACCCAGCTCCGCCAGATGCAGCTCAAGACTTTCATCTGAGGCGAACTGAAAGCAGTTTGCCATCTTTTAAAAAAAATTTTCTTTCCGAGGTGGTCCAAGGGTGCCTTTGGGTGGTTGCTATCAACAAGGACCTGAGGCTGAGTTTCTGCATTACAATAGAGAACTTTCCACAACATTGACTTGCAAATCAGATAACTGAAGTCGTGGAGTGCACTGTAAGAAAGGTGGAGTGCGGAGCTAACACTGAGTTCAGAGTCGGAGATTCCGGTCTCTGGAAAGAGCCTAGGAAAGGCACGTCCAGTCCCCTCATTTTAGTGAGAGGAAAATGTCTGTTTTATACCTAAATCTATTTACTTTGACCATAGCCATGAGAACACAACACAATAAAACTAATAGCATTTCCAGAGAGTCACAAACAGAAGCAGAAAGGCTTGTAATACTTAAATCAGCCTCTTCGTGCATAAAACCGAACCAACAACCACGTCCTTCAACCCTTTCTATGCAAATGAATAAGGTACTACATAATTTGTTAATTCAAATCAAGATTAATAACCACACACCTTAAGAACAGTGGGCCTTAAACAGACTATATTGCCTTTTCATGGCATCTTTCATATTTAAATTATTCTGTTAGCTGAGAATAAGCTCCAAAGCTTCCTATGAGACATCAGGAGTTTACAGAAGGAAAAAAAAACGTTTTTACTGTAGTCGCACCTTCTTTGACATTTTAACTTCTTTTTCTCTTGATAATCTTTAAAGAGGGACCTAATTTACAGGTATCGTGCTTTCTAGAAAATCAGACAATAATTTGCCATCCTGAGAGTCTTCCATGCCTATCCCAAATCTGGGCACACCAGATAGGGCAGAAGTGCTTTAGAAGATACTGTACACAAAAATAAAAGTAAATATCTTTGCCCAAGCACTAAAGCAACAAAACTCACTTTAAAGATACATAGTCTGACGAAATCATTTCATCTGAAATAAGGTAAGAATGCAACTCCAGGAGAATAGCAGCCCTAAGTATTTCTGTTTTAACAACTCACAGAGGATACACAAATCTATCATTCCTCCTTGATGTATGAAAAAACAAAGAGCAATTTCATAATAACTTCAGTGCTTTCTAGTTTAATGGCTGTCCTTAAGGAAATGCAAGTATGATTTCTTAAATGTTTATAAGAAAGCAAAGAAAAAACGCTGCAAAAATTATTTGGCTGGCAGGCCGCAGAGAAAGCCGGAATCTTTGCAGCCTCACCAAACTAGAGAGCTCTTTTAAAACCGAAAGTCAAACAGCTTTCAACAGGTACTAAGTATTATATATAACAAAATTATTAAATGTACATACATTTTTATCACAAATAATGCTGATTTTATTTCTAACTATTTGGGAAGAACTATAGTTATACAAAAAAATAACTAAACTACTATAACAAGAATAAATAACTTAACAGAAAACATTTAAAAAGCTGGCTTTAAAAAAATGATCAGAGACTTTCAAAATGATTACGAATGATCAAGTATGACTGCTACATTTCCTAGTTAGGTCTTGATGACAGGAATATGGCTTTCACAGAAATATACTTGTATATTCTAAGACTAGAATTTATCTTACTTTCACATATTAATCACAATAACAAATAAAAATGATCACAAACAAAAATAAATTCTCTCAGATACCTTTTGTAAAAAATGTTAAAAAAAAACAAGACTTTTGATAACCACAGCATTATGGAAAACTATGAAAAATTAATATATTTAACAATCCCCATGAAAAATTATTTTTCGGGGAAAAAAATCTTAATATCATAGGAAATCGGAACAGTTTACAACCTCAGAATTCCTTTTATGTAGCCAGTCTAGTACCTCATTTCTGGGATTTCTTCATAACTGACTGAAATGTTAAAAAAAAAAAAAAGGAGAAATATTTATATATTGAGAAAGAAGTTATTCTGATTATCCTGTTTCACTATCTAATTTCAGCCCACAAAGTTAATACCTAGAAAGCACCCGGTCTGATTGGGGAATTTTTTTTTCCCCTATTTTTTTAAGTCATTTTTAAACAGATAACGTGACTACTAGTTACAACTCCAAATCCATATACCCTGTCATAAAAAAATATACACAATCTTAAATATATTTCCTTCTATAGACTGTTGAATCTTTGTCCAAATTTCCCCAATAGAGGTTTAATTTATGATTTGTTTCCTAAAATTAAAAAAAATAGTTTGTATTTTATGCTATAAAAATCATTAAACATCTTTTAAAGTTAGGTGCTCCAAAATAAATTATTCAAATGTTTTGATAAAAGCCCTCTTACAATTAAAAGTGGTGATTCCTAGTGAAGAAGAAAATAGAAGGCATATTCACAACAGACCAAAAGCAGAGTTGTACTTAGTAGCCCCCCACAATGATTAGTAATATTCTCCCTATAAAATACTGGGATTTGTGTTAATTAAAAAATATAGACTAGGTTTTTTTCCTTAATAAATGAAAAATATTTTTTTTCTATTTTTAAGAATGACTACCTTAAAAATAGAAGACTACCCACAGGCTCTTTCCTTTTCCCATTTCAAGGCGGTAAGTTTTACTTTTATTTATCTTTCTGAATTCTTAAAATCCAGTGACATTGTCACACCTCTGAGAACCTAAACAATAGAAACCACCAATGCCAGGAGACAGCCTTGATTCTTGTATTATATTATTCTAGAACGATTTATATATTTAATCTTAATAGATTAAAATAAAAGAAGAAATCCTCCAATTTCAATATAAGTTAGAGAATGCAAATTCAGTAGTTTAGGCAAGTAATTTAATAAAACCTAAATAATACATAATATTAGCTTTTTAATATTATGCATTTTCTACATATCCTGTTTAGATGAATAGGTACCAACTTTAAATCTTCATTGAAAATAAACAAGATAGACACTTTTTAAAAGAAGAGATTACGTTGATCACTGCTCAAAGTCGCCTCTCATCATCTGGACGGAGGACAGAGATAGAGCCAGCATGGTTCTTCTCGTGGCAGCTGCCCATCCCATGGCACTACACTTCCTCCTAGGCCTTCACCACTGCCAAGGTCAGTCAGAATACTTCAGTGCAAGTGTCTTCAGAGTCATATTCCTTGTGTAGTCTGCTGTGAGAAGAATGAGGATGCGGAGAGGGGTGTAAATGTATGTATGTGTGTACGTGTGTGTGTGTGTGTGTGGGGGGGGGGGGGTTCTCTTTTCTCAAACTCACTGTTATCATTTCAAAGTCACACTTTAAGGAAAATTTAGAATGATGAAGAAAGAAACTACCAGTAATCTAAATGATGGTTTCCCCTAAAGATACGTTTTTAAGGCTGATAAGATGACCCTCTCAACTAATTTAAAAACAACAACAACAAAAAAAGGCCCTCTCCCTTCATTCTTGCCTCCCTGCCCATCTCATCCTTCTTTCTTTTTCTTAAAGCCAGACTCTTAAACTTACTAATAATTTTTATTCATTTGAATCTGGTCCCTGTTATCTTTTTGTGATTTGTCTGCAAAGAAGTACAGTTCCTGCTGTTCATGAAGATAAAACAGCAGACTGGCATTTTATGCACAAAAAAGAATCAGCCCAGGCTAGGATGACATCAGTTTTAGTTTGGGCCGAAGCTGGTTTGGGGGGGCAGGGACAGCAGCAGGGTGAGGTAGGTACTGAGCGTGTTTCTCAAGAGTGGGGATTTCGGCCTCCTGTGTTGTCCCAGTTCTCTCCGGGGGCCCACTTGCCCACTCTGTGGGTACACTTCACAACAGGGTGGGCCGGCTCTCTTCTCTAGGAAGCCGAAGTTGGCAACCGCATCTCATGGAAGAATTCCACAGAAGGTTAAATTAGGATGAGATTGTCAACAGGCTTCTAAAAGGCAGAGTTCCAGGCATGCCTGAGGCCACAGGGCCTCCTTCAGGTCCTCAGTCCCCACAGTCTGACGCTTTTGGCCCCTCCTCTCTCCTCCAGCTTCCCACCCCATTCTTCAGCCAGCCCTTTTTCCTCTAACCCTGCAAAATAAATGAGCGGCGCTGTTGTTTTGCTCCAACTAACAAAACAGCTAAGAAGCAGCAGAAGAACATGACTGCCCTTTTCAAAACAGGCCACGTGGTCAGCCTAGTTAAATGCAGCTCTTACAGTAAAAATGAACAGAGAGGGAGCTGTTTGGGAAACTCCCGCTTGCCTTCAGAATACCCCCAAGCCTTCCCCTCAGCCACCTAAATACTCAAATGGGTTTATATGAGGAGCGATGAGCTATATTTTCTTACCCCAAAATTTTACCTCAGTTCAAATTGCTAATGTGTCAGGTTCAGCTGCCTAAATTCCCTAAACAACATTCCTGGTTCCATAAAAAGCATGCAACTGCAAGCACAGCAGTCCTGCTCCAGTTCTTAGAACTATAAACTGACTACCAGTTCCCTGGCCTGTGAAGGCCGTGGAACAGGCAGCATGGATGATTTAAAGGTAGACAATACCCACGGTTCCATTTCACTCTCAGGCAGCCAAGGTGGAAGAGACGAAAACACCTTCATTTTTCTTCTGAATACTATACTGATTCCCTGGGAACTACCCCTGCTCCAAAGGAAAACACCCGTCTAATGGAGAAAGAGTGATACAGAATTTGCAGTGCCTTTCATGATGGCATTTATTTCACTAAGAACCTCAGAGTTGCATGCACCACACTGCCGCAGTTAGGTGACTTGGAAACTGTACCTACTGAGTGCAGATTAGTAAGTGCAAAGTTTGAGTCCTTCTAAATTAAGTACTATAATCTCAGTGTGTATAATAATCACTGGCTTTTATCTGCCATATGAAGTATATACCTCTACCTCTAGCAAAAGTACCACCCAAACAATATCCAAAAATATCGTTTTTATTTTTGAGACTGCAGAGAAAAGAGATTTCACAGCCTACCATGGCACTGCAGATTTCACCCTTAATAATATGATGGTATCTCTATACTTGGAGATCCTTGTACAAGCTCTGCTGGTCCATGTTGCTCTGTCTTTCTGTGTACTAATCCTCTCCAACCTTGTTCACATAGCAAATTCTGCTTTATTCTTCAATAGCTGTGCCACCTCCCTCTACTGCCTCAGATCCAAGTAGTCATCACTGCCTCCTCTGACCCTTGTACATAGACCTATGCTGCCCCTACTAGACAATACCATATTTGTTTATGTGTCTGTCGCCTCTACTGAACTCATAATTCCTTGAGGACCTAATTATTGTTGTATCCCCAGTGCCTTCCATATTTTGCACAATATAATAAGTTCTACAAAAGAACTCAACTGTTGTGGTTGTAAAATGATTTCTAGTTTTTAACCATAATAAGCCTGGTACAGAGTATACATAGATCATGATGGTTGATCCTAAGTCTCTCATGTTGTTGTCTAAAACCAATGGCTCTCCTAACAAGTCCACCAATGGCTCACAGAAGAAAGAAAAACTAGTCATACTTCCCGGATCTCTGTATCACAATTAGATCACGGGTAGGAGGTGGTGACTGGAGAATAAGTAGCCTACCCATAGTCACATCCTAAAAGAAATCAGCATGGACTGAAGGAACATAGTGAGTCTATCAACATTTAACATACCCCCACATAACTATTCGAATTGGCATGGGTGGAAAGAGAAGAGAGAAACTGCTGGAAAAAAAACAGAATAAAAGAAATAACTGGAGGAAGAGATATTTATTAGTGTTATTTATAAGGTGATATTTGTAAGTAAGATGGGTAAAACAAATAATAGAGGTTAAAACAAAGTTTTTGAACCTAAAAGCTTCAAACATCAATTAGGTCCCACTTTTCCAGTAATAGACTGACTATAGACAAGAAGAATAAGAACATTATTTTCCAGTCTCCAAACAAATGTACTATACTACAGTTTAAGCATCCCAGGGTCCCGTTTGCCTTGGTAAATACAAGTCATGGCTCTATTGCAATGATTCTTGCCTGAAGTTCTCTTTCTCTATTTCAATGCTGTATTTACCATATTCCCCAAGGGATTAGACCAAAGGGAGAGAAGTAGAAAAGGGGAACTAAAATGTTTTGAGCTGTTACATGTACCTGATGCTTGCTAAGCACTTTATACAGACCATCTGTATACCACTCTCCCAACAAGTCCCCCTGTTGGCATAAATAGTCTTAATTTAAACCTAGGTCTCTCTGGTTCTAGATCTAGTATTCTTTCCATAAGTCATACTATTCTTATTTCTAATATCAGCATTAGGAACATAAGAAGCTGGCTTCAAAGGTAAGAGGTATATCATTAATTCACTAATATTACTAGTTCATTCCACATTATTTGACAGCTACTATGATATATATATTTTTTATACATTTTATACACACACATAAGGCACTGAATTCTTTACAAAATTATTTAATTTAATCCTCAATAACCCTGTAAGATTGGTACTTTTGAGATGAAGATGCTGAAGTTAGACTCAAACTTGCCAACACTCAAACTACTAAATGGTAGAGCTTGGCTGAATTTTAAACCTGGTTTGTCTGACTCCAAAATGTACCCTCTTAACCTTACACAAGAGTCCCACTATTCAAACACTATCAGTATAACTTGTAGGCCTTCAAAAGCGAATATCAAAACAGAAGGACAGGGTCAACAAACCATTTTAAAGATAATTTGAAATAACTGCGGCATTAAGACTGTCTCTAAAGAGCCCATTACTAACCATTTTCTCAAAGATTGTCACCTTGTTCTGTTCCCCCAAATGGCCTTTAGAACGATCTAAAACCAGCATTTTTGCTACATGTGTTTCCCTTTTTCATTTGGTAAGCAATTTAGAAATCTATTTCTAAAACTACTAGTTCAATCAAATGGAACTCCTCTCTATTCAAATCTTCAGAGACACTCTCAAAATGCACGCTATTAATTAGTCCATAATTCTTATCATTAAACAATGTCCTCTGAGTAGCCAGGATGATATTCAAAGTCACTGTGCAAATTGGTCACATGCCAAATAAAATACTGGCTGTCATTGTTTTATAATCAATTTCATAGGTTCTATCAAGTCTTTTGAGATATTCCCAATATGACTGTCTCCCTATTAGAAAAAAATGCTTCTCTAAAGCAAAAGATTCCTCAGGGAATCAGTTATATTTGTTAAGACAACTTTTACATTTTTCATTGCAATAAAGAAGGTCTCCAATAAGAGACCAGTCCTTGTTGATCTACCGATTGGGAAAAAGAACAGGACTTCCTTATATCTACTGAGAGCTTCTCTCAAGTACCTTCTACACTAACTGGACTTTTACAGCAAATAGCTGGCAAACTACTAATTTAAACATAATGGTGAAAAAGGTACTCATTAATTCTTGGAAAAACATGCAGGAAATAAAGTGAATATGTGAGTGCATGCCTGTGTCAACCATTCTCAAAGAATGAAACAAAAGCATTCTTTCCTTATCTAGCAGAACCTAAACAAAAGCAAAGTAAATATGCAGAGGTGAATGGCATCCCCAAATTGTGTGTTTATCCTCAAGTTGGGATGTTCCATCAGTATGAAAAATTACAAAAAGCTTTTTCAACTATAGTATACACATATTGTATATGCATACAATGAAAATATATCAATAGATATTGCAGGAAAAAAAAAGAAGAAAATGTATTTCTTCTGCACCCACTGTTAACACGGTTGCATAGCGTCCCCAGATTTTGTTTCCTGGTGTATGAGCCTACATGAGTTTTTCAAATATACAGCCATGCCATATATACTGTTTGGCAACCTGCTTTGTTTTGCTTTGTTTTGAAAACCTGCTTTATTTTCTGTTCAGTTGTAGCTGAGGAACAATATTTTTAAAAACTAATAATAAATATAACTCTACATCTTCAATTCTACCACAACTGATTTAACCAGTCTTTCATTGATGGACAAGTTTCTTCTGGTCTTTGCTTTTAAAACAATACAGGAATGAACATCCTTTTACATACAAGTATTTGTCAAACTAATCCCTTCAAATTTTTAGAAATACACTATGTCAGAGGATCTCACTTTTGACACACATTGTCAAAGAGCCTTCCAGAAAGACCATTCCAATTAACACTTGCACCAGCAGTATGTGAGAGTGCAGGCTTCACTGCCCCTAGTTATGAGTACTCTTTTTTAAGTCACTGCCAATTTGTTGCTAATCAGATAGATAAAACAAAATGGTAATGTCTGATTGCATCCACTGCATTTTCTCTTCCTAATTATAAAGATCTGGAGAGACAGTAAGCAAGAGCTTTGGAGGAGGATAATCCTGGGTTACAACAGTCCTGCTAAATGTGTGATCTAGTACAAGCTGCTTTAACTCCCTAAACTGGACTGTCCTCATGGCAAACTGTAAATAACTGCACCTGGCTCAGTGTTTTCTTAAGTATTAAATGTAAAGCCCTTAGCCCAGTGCCTGGCCAACTGAGTAAATGGTAACTGCTAGTAAATGGCGGTTGTCATGATAGTAATGGAGTACTGCCAGCCATCTGTGTTGCTTCTCTTGCTAACTGCCTTTTGCTACACTTGGTTTTTGTGCTACAGAATTCATATTTTGTTTATTTACCTGTATGAGCTCTTTAAAAACTATGGGCAATAACCCTTTGGCTGCTATGTATGTGACTAACATTTTTTCTTCATTGAAATTAGTTCTTCACCTTAATTATGGAGTTTTCTATTATAGAAAAGTTAATTTTTACATAGCTAAATAGAACCTATCTCTTTTTTAAAACTGCTTTGGTTTCTGCTAATGGTTTCATGTTTACAAAGATTTACAAAGTTGATAATTTTGTAGTTTGTTGTTATAATTCACTTTGGAAACAAAACTCGATTTGAGCTAACATGAGACTATTTCTGGGCTTTACCCCACTGAGTGTCACCGTTCATGGTTTTGCTGTGGAAGCACATATGAAACTTATTATGAGATACTGCTAAATACCCTTAAGTTGGAAACTTGGCTGATCCTGATGTCTCATAAGGGACTGTAGATTTGTCCTAGGTTGTCATACATATTCAAGTCTGCTGCTAGACTTCCTATTATACCTAGCCCATTCTATTTTCTCTTTATTCTGTAATATGATAAATTACATTGACTTTCAAATGCCAAACCAATCTTATGTTTTGGGGATAAACCCTACTATGGTTTGGATGTGAGGTGACCCCAAAGCTCAAGTGTGAGACAGTGCAAGAAGGTTGTGAGGAAAAATTATTGGATTGTAAGAGTCTTAACCCAATCAGTGATTTAATCCCCTGATAGGGATTAACTGAGTGGTAACTGAAGTGATAGGGTATGGCTGGAGGAGGTGGGAATTGGCATGTGGCTTTGGGTGTATATTTGTATCTGATGAGTGAAGTCTCTCTCTCTCTCTCTCTCTCTCTCTCTCCCTCCCCCCCCCGCCCTGCCCCCCCGCCCTGCCCCCCCCCCCCCCCCGTTTTGATCATAATGTGAGTTGCTTCCCTCCACCACACTCTTCCACCTTGATGTTTAGCCTCACCTCAAGCCCTGAGGAGTGGAGCTGGCCTTTTATGGACTAAGACCTCTAAAACCATGAGCCCTCAAATAAACCTTTCCTCCTCTACTGTTGTTCTGGTTGAGTCTTTTAGTCACAGCAACAAATAAGCTGATGAAAACAACCCCATTTGGTATCGATATATTATCAATTTTCTATTTTGCTGAATTCTGCTTGCTAATATTCTAATAAGGTTATACCTATGCTCATGAAGTCTGTAATTTTTCTTTCATTGTCTGACAAATTTTGGTCTCCAGATCATACTGGCTTCCTTCCAAATTTCTTACTTTGTTTAACCATTCATTGTTCTTTTCTATATTTTCTAATGTTTTAATAGTTGACGAGATAAAATTGTCCATTTTTCATTCTTCACAAGTCTCTAAAGCAATATTTTAGAAGCATTTCATCAAATTCTATAGAATACTAATTACATTGCAATTTATGTTGGAATTGCATTAAATTTTAGAATAAAAGGAACAAAAGAGAGATTGACATATTTACTATATCGACTCTTAACTAATGAACACAGTATGTTTATTGATTCAAATATCCTTTTATGAACCTCAATTAGGTCCTGCTCATTTCTTATTAATTTTATTCCTACATATTTATAATCACCCTTATCTTTCAACTATATCCATGTCTGTGCTACCATATTCTGTTAGTTCTGTTTATTAATGATAGGTATCTGACATAATATAATTTTTCCTAGGAACAGGAACAGGGCTGTGTGGAAGGAAGGAGCTGAATATTACTGTTTCCTTTATTCAACAAACATTTGTGAAGCACATAATGTATTCTAGGCAGTGAACATTCAAAGACAAGTATTCTTGTCTTCAAGAGTTCACAGTCCAGAGGGGAGGTAAACAAGGAAACATACAAGCAGAATATAATAACATATGTTTTGTGTTAAAGAAACACACAAGAGAATACCACAAAGATCACCTCCAGGAGTAGAGACTATTGTCAGAGAAAACTTCCTAAAGAGCTGACGCTTGGGGTAGCTCAGTTTCCCCCTTCAACATGCTTGATGATGCATGCAGGCACCTCCAGATGCTGCAACAGAGTCTTTCAGACCTGGAAAATGCCATTAATACAAAGCTGAGTGCACTCCGTCTTCCATGTCTGAGTGTGGCAGCAAATCCATCTGGCTTGCTGGCCTCTCCTCCTGTCTCAGCTATCTTGGCTTGCCTGTCACTAAGTTGGGAACTAGGCATTGTGAATCAAGAAGCCACCATTCCCATCCCCTCATCTGCTCGAATAACCTCAGAAGAGGCGCCGTTAGTGCCAAGTGGAATCTTTGCAACTTCAGTTGCTAATTAGTCTGGCTCTAGACTCTTTAAAGCTCATCAAGTGCTACCACTTATTTTTATACAGGGACATTATGTACCAGGAAGAAATGGTTCCATTTCATGTTGAAAATGATAATAAAGCAAATAACTGTGGCGCTGCTATGTGTCTCCTGGATAGTGACAGGTTGTGGTACCCAAATAAACAGGACTAGCAACGCTCAGAAACTCACCCTTGGATAAAATACTTACTCCTCATCAGCTCTATATTAACTGTGTAATCATCCTTCAACTAAAGGGCCCTTGGCAGAGTGGTGACAGGAAGCCATGCATGGAGGAAGAGAGCAAGGATACGCAGTCACTTGTGTTATTACTGAAGAGACCCCAGGGATCTGTTCAGTTATTCAGAAGCACATCTGGAAAGAATTCACCTGTCTTGAACCCTGCTTGCTCAACCACAAAATGCTCAATCAGGGTGATCTTTTCAATTGCAGAGGCTGACAGTTTTCCCACCTGAGAATCATAAATAAGGCAAATTGCATAATAGGATAATAAGAGTTGTTGCTGAAAAATACAATCTCAAAATAAAAGGTCCTTTCAAAATCTGAGTATAGTTGATAATTATCCAGGAATGGAATATAAAAAAGAGCAATTCCAAGGTTCCTGCTTCTTCATGTTATCATGAAACTGAGATGGCCAAATGCTAAAGATAATGCTTCCCTGTTTTTGATGACAGCTCTATTCCTTTCTATTAACTTTTGTGCTATAGTAGACCATCTTCTTTATCAGTCTAATCTCAAATTCTACAATGCACAAATTGCCACTTGTTCTTTTCTGCCACTAGAACCAGAATTCTACCTATTAAAATTTATAGCAAAAATAGTTAAATGTAAAAATACATTTATTAACCCAAATTAATAATACATGATCTCAAATAGGCCTAACAAAGTTGAGAAAGTCATTTAATAACAATTTACTTCTTTGCCAATTCAAGAATATTAACCACATAAACAATTAGAGTGGCAGACTTTGCAAACATTTCAGGTTCATCAGTAGGAGAAGCATGGGTCTTGAAGTGAGTCCTAGGATTTTTTGGTTTGGGTGGTTTTTGTTTTGTACCAGGGATTGAACCCAGGGGCAATTAGACTCTGAGCCACATCCTCAGTCCTTTTTATTTTTTATTTTGAAACAGGGTCTCACTAAGTTGATTACAGCCTCGCTAAGTTGCTAAGGCTGGCTTCAAACCCATGATCCTCCTGCCTCAGCCTCCTGGGCCACTGGAATTATAGGCGTGCACCACAATGTCCCATAGAGCCCTCAGTTTGAATAACAGCCTGATGATGTGCTAATTTTGAGAACCGGGATAAAGTTTACCTCTCTAAGCTTCCTCATCTGTAAAATGGGAAAATACCCATCTTATAGAGAGAAGTTTTTGAAGATTAATAGAAAATAGGTGTGTGTGTGTGTGTGTGTGTGTGTGTGTGTGTGTAATAGTGGAAGGGACAGGGAGGCACTCCACAATCAGCTAGCTTCCTATTCAAATTATCTTCAAAGTAAAAGGTCAAAATAAATGTCTCCAGCTTCTCATCTCACAATGGACCCTTAAACCACTGTTTAATATATCAAGTTATTTCCATTTTCAACACACCAATTTTACATTACAATACTTCACAAGTCAATTTCTCCTCTGCAACAAAATCTGAATCTCTTATATATTTCCAACTTTTTATATCCATGCTCTTACAAATCCTATTACACCACCAGCAGTAGCAGCATTTCTCAAAATAGTTTACAAGGGATTTGGGTGGGAGGAGAGGGGCAAGACTGCATGGGGTGGAGACCTTGAGTCTTTAAAGACAATAGTGGTGTCTGGTTTGATTTCTGTTTTTTAAATTAATTAGTATTTTTTTTCCCTTCAAAACAAAACAGTTTAAGAATATGTAACTACAAATCAAAGGAGTATGTGCAGCACATGGTGACAACTGGTACTCAGAAACTGAGCTGAATGCTGCTGCTGATCACAGTGGTTTAAAATTCTTTTATTCTTAAACATTTTCCCACTGATACTTAAGTGGAATACTGGTTTCAAAAGAAAAGCACAAGCCAGGCAATGGTAGCTACTTGGGAGCCTGAGAGAGAAAGATTGTAAGTTTGAGCCCAACCTGGGCAACACAGTAACAAGGGAGGGAAGGAGAGAAAGCACAGGGCGCTGAGAGTCAAGTACAACAAGTCAACACAGAGTGAGCTGAAAGACAAGGCTTCCAGGGCTGGGTTGTGGCTCAGTGGCAGAGCGCCTGCCTCACACTCGTGAGGCACTGGGTTTGATCCTAAGTATGTGTCCATCTACAACTAAAAACTTCTTATAAACAAAGCTTCCTTACAGACACCTGTCACATTTAATCTACTCAAAATTCCTTTGTAACAAAATGTCTAATACTATCTTCAAAAGATTCAAGATAGTATTATAGCCAATGTGCTTTATCACTTACTGGGAATAAAAATAATCTACTTTAGGGGCTAGGTAGTAGCTCAGTGGCAAAGCACTTGCCTAGCATGTGTGAGGCATTGGGTTTGATTCTCAGCACCACATATAAATACATAAAACAAAGGTCCATCAACAACTAAAAAAATTTTTTAAATAATAATAATCTACATTACGTTGTTTGCATAACAGAAATTTCAAATAGTATCCTGAAATAAAAATACCACCATTTTATTTTTTCAAAGGCAAAATGTGGAAGGTCAAGAGACTTTTGATTTCTGATTCTACAGGTAAGCAAGGAGCTTGCCTACCGGCTGCCGCTGTTGAAACCAGTGAAAGACTGAACAAAGTGAAAAATCAACAATTTTTCTTAGATCTTTAAGAGAAATGAGATCACAGAGCAACCACTGCCCCCCAAACTGGAGAAAGACAGGTAGTCACAGAGAAACAACACACTACAACAGAAACCTTAGAAAATTCCCCTTGAGACTCCAGCATCTTGGAGGCAAGGATGCACCATTCTGAAATATGCCATACAATTGAGTTCTTCTTAAAAAGGCCTGTACTCAGCAGAAACTAGTTAACCAGAGCCTGACCTGCAGGAGGTTTTTCAGAGCATAAATGACCTGTGGGAAGGGAAACACCCAATTCCAGCCCAACTCAGCCACCTTCTCCCACCTAATCAAAGGAGTATGTGTAGCACATGGTGACAACTGGTATTCAGAAACTGCAAAAACTAAGGAGTACTTGTGAAATCCCCAGAACAAAGACACAGGCTCACTAAAAGACTAAAACATAATCACAGGACTACAGAATGCTCCCCTCCTCCCATACACCTTACACTACATTAATACTAGAGTCATATTCACGGAAATTCCCTTACCCAATACTCATGTCCAATTATGAAGAAAAAATTAAAATCAGACAGGGAATTTAAAACAACTAAAATTAAACCCACATTGTCCCATCATCCAAGATATGGACTCTGTATAAATATATATATATTTATATGTATAAATATATATATATATATATAACATAATAAGATTGTAACATAATTGTGATATTAATATAACTATATATAAGCTGTAGAATATGATCTCCAAACTATTTTAATGAACCTGTATCAATTTCATTGAAATAGTCACAGAATTGAAACATTGGGACTTAACAGATGAACAGGCTAAGGACTTAACAGGCTAAGGACTCTAATGTATAGTCAACATATAAGCACAGATGGGTTCTATAACCAAAGAAATTGAAATTCTAAGGTGGAGGAGGACTGAAAAAAGGAAGTGCTAAAGTTTAAAAACACTGTAACATAAATGAAGAATGCCTTTTTTGCATTATTAGTAGACTGGATACAGCAGAGGAAAGAATATATAAGCTTAAGAATATACCAGTAGAAACTGTTATGGTCTTTTTAAAATTTATTTGTTTTAATTAGTTACACATGACGTACAGTGATCTTGACATAGCATACATTTGAATCAGATGGGATATAATTCTGTTATGGTTTTGATGTGAGGTGTCCCCCAAAAGCTCATGTGTGAGACAATGCAGGAAAGTTCAGAGAAGAAATGATTGGGTTGTGAGAGTCTTAACCCAATCAGTGGATTAATCTCCTGATCGGATTAACTGAATGAGACTAGAGGAGGTGGGGCATTGGGGGTGTAGCTTTGGGGTATATATTTGTATCTGAGTGGAGTCTCTCTCTGCTTCCTGATCATCATGTAAGCCACTTCCTTCTACCATACTCTTACACCATGATGTTCAGCCTCATCTTGAGCCCTGAGGAATGGGGCTTGCTGTGTGTGGATTAAGACCTCTGAAACCATGAACTCCTAAATAAATTTTTTCTCCTAAAATTGTTCTGGTCAAATCTTTTAGTCACAGCAGCAAAAAAAGCTGATTAAAATAGAAACCAACAAAACTGAAAAACACAGGAAAAAAAAGACTTAAAAATGAATATCCAAAAACTGTGGGACAATTTTTAAAAATGTGACACACATATAAGGGAAATACTAAATGAAAAAAAAAAAAGAGAGAAAGGAAAAGAAGAAATATCTGAAACAATACTGATTGATAATTTCCCAAAACTAATGTCTGAGAATTCTCTAAGATTCAGGAAGCTTAGAGAACACCAACAGCCTAAATGCCAAGACACACACACAAGGAAAAAAGCTCACTACACCTAGGCATGCTATTCTCAAATCACAGATAGAGAGACCAGAAGGAATGAAACCAAATCAGCTATTGAGAAGCAAAGACAAAAACAGCACCTGATTTCTCAGACATCATGTAAATAAGAGGAGAGTAGAGAGAGATGAGTTCTTAGGAAGAAAACAAAAACACCAACCTGGAATTCTGTACCTTATGAAATCATCCATCAAAGTTGAGGAAGAAATAAAAATTTTTCTCAAGAAAAAATTGCTGCCAGCCTTGCAAGAAATACTAAAGGAAGTTTTAGAGGAAAAGAAAATAATATGGGTCAGAAATTAAGATCTACATAAAAAAGAAAAAATAAGTGGATGTGGCCAGCTGGCTGGGCTGGTGAGATGAGCTGGGTTCAAAGGAGCTGGCTGTCTAAGAAAATGGCAAAAAAAAAACAACAACCACGCAGCACATGACCATGAGTTTCTAAGAATGAGGGCGAGACGGCTCAGTGACCCCAAGGGTCAGCTCTATGCTGGGCAGCACTGGAAAGAGCAAGAGAGTGAGCACACCTGAAACCCCCCTATTTATTGGGGAGAAGACATTCGATAGACTATTCCACCCAAATAAGGCAAGGGCTAGGGTTTCAAAGGGTGCAGTCTTGCTTGGTGATGTCTTGTGGTCAGCAGACTGACTGTCATCTTGGCAACTCACAGCCATCTCAGGTGCTGTGTGGGATCACAGGTAGAGTGAGAGGAAGGGCACTTTTGCGTCCCACAGCCCAATCAGCGTGCAATGCCAGACCAGAACCCTCATACGCTCAAATGTGCATAGCTCATACACACAGCCCATAGATGGCTCATGACAAACGAAGGTAGAATAAAAATTATTTTATGTATTCTTAATTGACCTAACAGATGAAGATTTGTTCATAATAATTGCAAAAAATTGCAGGGTTGGGGCTCAGTGGCAGAGTGCTCATCCAGCACAAGGGAGGCACTGGGTTCAATCCTTAGCACCACATAAAAGATAAATAATAAAGGCATTCTGTTTATCTACAACTACAAAAAAATTTTAAATGTATTTGATTTCGTATGGTTATTTATAAATTATTATATATGCTTATGTATAAGTGAAATAAATGACAGCAATAATACAAGGGACAGGAGAAAGGATTTAGGAAGGTTTTGTTATTACAAGGTACTTGCACCACCTACAAAGCAGTCAGTATACAGTTGTTGTAAATATATCCTGCAAACTCTAGAGAAATCACTAAAAGAAATTAAAAGGAAAAAAGTATAATTGATAATTCTAAGAAAACAAAGAAAGAGAAAACCATAAAATGATTAAACATTAAACCACAAAAGGCAGAAAAAGTGTGGAAGATAAAGACAGAAACAACAACCAAAAAAACCCCCAAAGACAATAAATAAAGCATAATAACAAATATGGCAGATATTAATCCAATTATATAAAAAATCACCTGCAATATCAATGGTCTAACTATACCAATTATAAGATAGAGATTGCCAAGTGGGCCAAAAACACAAAGCCAAGAAACTCACTTTTGATATAAAAACATATGTAGATGAAAATGGATGAAGAAAGATATGTCATGCTAACATTAATCAAAAGAAAGTAGGAATAGCTACAGTAATTTCAGACAGAGCACACTACAAAGCAAGCACAGTTATCAGGGATAAAGAAGGTCATTACATAATGATAAAAAGGTCAATACTCCAAGATGATATAACAATCCTTAATGTACATGTACCTAAAACGTATCAAACAGGGCTGGGGTTGTAGCTCAGTGGTAGAGTGCTTGCCTAGCATGTGTGACACAATGGGTTTGATTTGATTCTCAGCACCACATATAAATAAATAAAATAAAGGTCCATTGACAACTAAGTGTGTGTGTGTGTGTGTGTGTGTGTGTCTGTGTATATATATATATATATATATATTTCAAAAAATATCAGACAAAAACTAATAGAACCACAGACAGAAAAGCGGTAAGGGTATAAATGAACTAAACATACCACCAATTAGTTAGATATAATTGGCATGTACATACTAGTTCATCAAACAACAGCAGATTATGCATTCTTTTCAAATTCACATGAGATATTCTCCAAGCTCAACCATATTTGAGGCCATAAACACATGCTAATAAATTTGAAAGAATAGGAATCATACAAAGTCTGCAGTCAGACCACAGTAGAATTAACCTAGAAACTGGTAACAGAAAGATACAATAGCTGAAAAATCCCCAAATACTTGGAGATTAAGGAACACCCTTCTAAATAACACAAAGGCCAAGGAAGAACTTACAAGAGAAAATTTTAAATATTTTTGAACTAAATAAAAATGGAAAACAACAAAATTTGTGGGATGAAGTAAAAGTAGTGCTTATGGGGAAATGTAAAGCATTGTATTCCCATATTAGAAAAGAAGAAGAAAGATCTAAGATAAATAACATAAAGGTTCAACTACGGAAATTAGAAAAAGAAAAGCAAATTAAATCAAAGAAAGCAAAGGAAAATAAATAATAAAAATTAGAGCAGAAATCAATAAAACTGAAAACAGGAAATTAACAGAGCAAATCAACAAAATCAAAAGGTTGTTCTTTGAAAAGATCCATAAAGTTAATAATCCTCTAGCCAGGCAAACTAAGAATAAAGGAGAGAGATCACAAATTACTAAGAGCAGAAATGAAGAAGGGGGTATCACTGAAGATCTGACAGACATCAAAAGGATAATAAGGAAATATTATAAACAATTCTATGCCAACAAATTTGAGAAACTATACGAAATGAATCAATTCACTGAAAGGTACAATCTGCTAAAACTCACACACACAAAAAAAGACAATCTGGATAGGCCTGTATGTATTAAAGAAATTGAGTCAATATTTACTAACTTTTCATATATTAATATAAAATAACATACTAATAATAAAAACATCAAGCTGAGATTGGTTATATGGTGAATTCTACCAAAAACTTAAGGAAGAAATTATACCAATTTTATACATCTCTATCAAAAAACAGAAGCACTGGGAATACTTCCTAACTCATTCTATAAGGTCAGTGTCACCCTAAAACCAAAACCCGAAAAAGATCATTACAAGAAAAGGAAACTACAGACCAATTTCTCTTGTGAACATAGATATAAAAATTCTCAATAAAATATTAACAAATCAAATTCAACAATGTATAAAAAAATAGCCCAAAACTGAGTGAAATTTATCCAAAGTATGCAGGGCTAATACAATATATGAAATCAATTAATGCAATTTGTCACATTAACAGGCTAAATAAAAATCACACAATCATATCACTAGGTGCAAAAAGAGCATTCGATAAAATCCAATACCCACTCATCATAGAACTCTCAGCAACTAGGAAGAGGAGGGAGCTAGCTTCCTCAACCTAATGAAGATCATCTACCGAACTCCTACAGCTAATATAATACCTAATAGTAATAAACCTGCCCATAAGATAGAAATGAGGTAAGGAAGTCTCCTCTAACTACTGCTTTTCTACATTGTTCTGGAGTCCCAGCTGATGCAAAAGACAAGAAAAAGAAAAAGGTGTACACAGACTGGGAAAAAGAAATAAAACTGTCTTTGTTTGCAGATGACATGAATATCTACTAAGAAAATCCAAAAGAATCAACAAAAACTCCCAGAACCAACAGGCAATTATAACACAATTCAGGATAAAATGTTAATATACAAAAGGCAATTACTTTCCTGTATACCAGAATAAACAAGTGAATTTGAAATTTTAAAAAATCACCATTTACATTAGCACTTCTCCAAAATGTAATAGTTAAGTATAATATAAATCTAACAAAATATGTATATGATAAATGTGAGGAAAATGACAAAAAAAATGTGATGAAAGAAACCAAAGTAGTACTGAAGAAATGGAGAGAGAGTTCATGTTTATGGACTTAATGCTGTCAAGGAGGCAGCTATTCCCAACTTGATCTATAGATTCAGTGCAGTTCCAATCAAAATCTCAGTTAATTTGTAGATGTTGATAAAATGATTCTTAAGTTTATGTAGAAAGGAAAAAACCCAGAACAGATAACTCAATGTTAAAGAGGGACAAAATTAGAGAACTGACATTATTCAATTTTAAGACTTACTACACAGCTATAGTCATCAAGATAATATGGTGTTAGCAAATAAATAGATGAACAGGTCAATGGATTAGAGTAGAGAGCCCAGAAATAGACCCAAGTAAATACAGTTAACTGACCTTTCACAGTGAAAGCAAGTGAAGCAAAGGCAATACAATGGAGCCAATAGCCCTTTCAACAAATGGTGCTGGAACAACTGGACATATATGAAAAAATAAAACCTAAATATAGATCATATGCTCGTCACAAAAATTAATATGGGAATGTATTAAAATATGTAACAATAAACCCCATCAGTATGTACACTGTAATGCACCAATAAAAAAGTGGGAAAAATTAACATGAAATAGACCATAAACTGAAATGTAAAAACTATAAAACTCCCAAAAGAAAACACAACAAAGGGCTGGAGGATGGCTCAAAGGTAGAGCATTTGCCTAACATATGCAAGGACCTGGCAGGATCCCCAGCACCACCAAAATTAATTAATTTAATTAAATTAGAGAAAATCTAAGTGATCATAATTATGGCAATAACTTTTTATATATAACACCAAAAGTATGATCCATGAAAGAAAAAATTGATAAGTTGGATTTCATTTAAAAGGCTGCTGATCTTGGTTAGGGCTGGGATGTAGTTCAGTGGCAAAGTATCTGCCTCATATTGCATTTGCAAAGCCCTGGGTTTGACCCCCCAGTTCCCAAAAAAATGGCTGCTCTGAGGTCTGGAGATGTTCCATTTTAGAACTCTACCCACAGGTAGCTCAGCGGTACAACACCTTCCTAGCATGTGCAAGGTCCTGGGTTCAATCCCCAATAATAGGGGGAAAAAATGTCTGCTCTGCAAAAGACACTGTCAAGAGAATGAGACAAGTGACAGATCTGAAAAATACATTTGCAAAAGACACATTTCATAAAGGACTAGTATCCTAAATATACAAAGGACTCTTAAAATCCAACAATATGCAAAGGAACAACTTGATTAAAAATTAGGCCCAAATACCTGTACAGATCTGGTGGGAATGCAAACCAACACAATCACCATGGAAGACAGTTTTATAATTCCTTATGGAATTAAACATGCTCTTACCATACAATCCAGCAACCATACATAAACTAAAAATATCATAAAAAAATTGCACATGAATGTTTATAGCAGCTTTATTCATAATTGTCAAAACTTAGAAGCAAATGAAGTATCCTTTAGTAAGTGAATAGATAATAAAACTGTGGTATATACAGACAATGGAGTATTATTCATCACTAAAAAAGAAATGAGCTAATAACTCATGAAAAGTCAGGAGGAAAATTTAAATGCCTATTACCAAGTGAAAGAAACCAGTCTAAAAAGGGTACATACTATATGATTCCAACTACATGACATTCAGGAAAGGCAAAACCATGGAGATGGTAAAAAGATTAATGGCTGCCAGGTTGAGGAAGGAGGGATGAACAGTTAGAGCACCGAGGATTTTTAGGGCAGTAAAAATACTCTGATTAGAAAGGCATTAATTTTAGTCATCTCATCACTCTCTGAATAACCCAATGCTAAGCAGCTAGTTTGCCTCTGCTTGAATTACGTATAGTGATGAGAAATTCACTCTCTCTAAAAGAAGCCCATATCATCTTTGGAGAACTATTTTAGTAAGGTCTATCTTATCTTAACCTAACTTTTCCACTCATTGTCTTCATCCTATCTTCCAAGAAACACAGACTAGAACTAATCTTTTGTGAATGAGGCCATCTTCAAACAGTTGAAGGCAAGTGTCACATGACCTTATGTATACAGTGGTGTTCAACAGTTCCTTCAACCTTTCCTCCTGAGAAAGGCAGCAGGTTCAGATGAACGCAATTCACATGTGTAATTTAAAATTTTATAGTGGCTACATCTTAAAAGGAATCAAAAATATTATTTCAACAGATACCCAGAAATGAACTCATGAGATATTTACATTTTTCACTAAGTCTTTGAAATCTAATGTGTACGTTGTGTTTAGCACACATCAATTTGGAGCCACTACACTATTCATGCTCAATAGTCACATGTAACTGGAGGCTATAGATTGAACAGCAAATGTCCACTGCAATAAAAGATTCTGTTTTCTGCAGATAATCAGGCAGTGTTCAGTTAATCAGATAAATGGGTGGAACATATTGCTAAGTTTCTTAACCTATAGTATTAAACAGACCTCTTCTTCTAAAGGAATGGGAAGAAAAATTAAATCTCATGGACCCCTACGAATATGCTCTTGAACTTCCAGGGGTCAGTGTACCCCAAATGAGAAGTCACTTTCAAAAGTGGCTTTTTTAAAAAGTTTGTATTCAAAATAAAAAAACACATAAAAATATTCTACTTTGCATTGAATCTGAGGAACTCTAAAATCCCAGACTGAAAACATTGGGGCAAAAAGAACACTGGTCTGGCATCAAAGGGTCTCTATTCCCATCTCAATTCTGCCACTATACTCAATGGTGACCTGAAAAAAGTCAATTCATTTCTCCAGACCTCTTTTCTCTAATGCTTCTTTTCTCTACTTAAACAAACATCCTCTTAATAATCCATTTTAGAACTCTACCCACAAGTAGCATAAAGCTCCAGTCTAGTTATTAAACTCATATTCCTCACTCTTGAAAACCAGACTTGCATTTACACATATTCATAATTCCAACACTTTCCCACTTTTCAAAATTTCATAAAAATTTAAATTAATAATAAATTATCTCCAAGTTCTTTCTGTCCTGGAACAGACTACTACTTCTTTTTTTTTTTATTGTTGGTCGTTCAAAACATTACATAGTTCTTAATACATCATATTTCACAGTTTGATTCAAGTGGGTTATGAACTCCCAATTTTACCCCGTATACAGATTGCTGTATCACATCAGTTACCCTTCCATTGATTGACATATTGCCTTTCTAGTGTCTGATGTATTCTGCTGTCTGTCCTATTCTCTACTATCCCCCCTCCCCTCCCTTCCCCTCCCCTTTTCTCTCTCTACCCCTTCTACTGTAAATCATTTCTTCCATTTGTATTATCTTGTCTTACCCCTCCTTTCCTCTTATATGTCATTTTGTATAACCCTGAGGATCGCCTTCCATTTCCATGCGATTTCCCTTCTCACTCCCTTTCCCTCCCACCTCTCATCCCTGTTTAATGTAAATCTTCTTCTCAAGCTCTTCGTCCCTACCCTGTCCTTGTTTACTCCCCTTATATCAAAGGAGTCATTTGGTATTTGTTTTTTAAAGATTGACTAGCTTCACTTAGCATAATCTGCTCTAATGCCATCCATTTCCCTCCAAATTCTATGATTTTGTCATTTTTTAATGCAGAGTAATACTCCATTGTGTATAAATGCCACATTTTTTTTATCCATTCATCTATTGGAGGGCATCTAGGCTGATTCCACAATCTTGCTATCGTGAATTGTGCTGCTATGAACATCAATGTAGCAGTGTCCCTGTAGCATGCTCTTTTTAGGTCTTTTGGGAATAGACCGAGAAGGGGAATAGCAGGGTCAAATGGTGGTTCCATTCCCAGCTTTCCAAGAAATCTCCATACTGCTTTCCAAATTGGCTGCACCAATTTGCAGTCCCACCAGCAATGAACAAGAGTGCCCTTTTCCCCGCATCCTCTCCAGCACTTATTGTTGTTTGATTTCCTAATGGCTGCCAATCTTACTGGAGTGAGATGGTATCTTAGGGTAGTTTTGATTTGCATTTCTCTGACTGCTAGCGATGGTGAGCATTTTTTCATGTACTTATTGATTGATTGTCCTCCTCTGAGAAGTGTCTGTTCAGGTCCTTGGCCCATTTATTGATTGGGTTATTTGTTATGTTATTGTCTAATTTTTTGAGTTCTTTGTATATTCTGGTTATTAGGGCTCTATCTGAAGTGTGTGGAGTAAAGATTTGTTCCCAGGATGTAGGCTCCCTGTTTATCTCTCTTAATGTTTCTTTTGCTGAGAAAAAACTTTTTAGTTTGAGTAAGTCCCATTTGTTGATTCTAGTTGTTAACTCTTGCGCTATGGGTGTCCTATTGAGGAATCTGGAGCCCGATCCCACAGTATGTAGATCATAACCAACTTTTTCTTCTATCAGATGCCGTGTCTCTGATTTAATATCAAGCTCCTTGATCCATTTTGAGTTAACTTTTGTGCATGGCGAGAGATAGGGATTCAGATTCATTTTGATGCAAATGGGTTTCCAGTTTTCCCAGCACCATTTGTTGAAGATGCTATCCTTCCTCCATTGCATGCTTTTAGCCCCTTTATCAAATATAAGATAGTTGTAGTTTTGTGGATTGGTTACTGTGTCCTCTATTCTGTACCATTGGTCCACCCGCCTGTTTTGGTACCAGTACCATGCTGTTTTAGTTACTATTGCTCTGTAGTATAGTTTGAAGTCTGGTATCCCTATACCGCCTGATTCACACTTCCTGCTTAGCATTGTTTTTGCTATTCTGGGTCTTTTATTATTCCATATGAATTTCATGATTCTTTTATCTATTTCTACAAGAAATGCTGTTGGGATTTTGATTGGCATTGCATTGAACTTATAGAGAACTTTTGGTAATATCGCCATTTTGATGATGTTAGTTCTGCCTATCCATGAGCAGGGTATATTTTTCCATCTTCTAAGGTCTTCTTCTATATCTTTCTTTAGGGTTCTGTAATTTTCATTGTATAAATCTTTCACCTCTTTTGTTAGGTTGATTCCCAAGTATTTTATTTTTTGGGGGGATATTGTGAATGGAGTAGTTGTCCTCATTTCCATTTCAAAAGATTTGTCGCTGATATACAGGAATGCCTTTGATTTATGCGTTTGATCTTATATCCTGCCACTTTGCTGAATTCATTTATTAGCTCTAATAGCTTCTTTGTAGACCCTTTTGGGTCTGCTAGGTATAGAATCATATCATCTGCAAATAGTGATAATTTAAGTTCTTCTTTTCCTATTTTTATGCCTTTAATTTCTTTCGTCTGTCTAATTGCTCTGGCCAGTGTTTCGAGGACTATGTTGAACAGAAGTGGTGAGAGAGGGAATCCCTGTCTTGTTCCAGATCTTAGAGGGAATACCTTCAATTTTTCTCCATTCAGAATGATGCTGGCCTGTGGCTTATCATAGATTGCTTTTACAATGTTGAGGTATGATCCAGTTATCCCTAATTTTTCTAGAGTTTTGAACATAAAGGGATGCTGTACTTTGTCGAATGCTTTTTCTGCATCTATCGAGATGATCATATGGTTCTTATTTTTAAGTCTATTGATGTGGTGAATAACATTTATTGATTTCCGTATATTGAACCAGCCTTGCATCCCAGGGATGAATCCTACTTGATCATGCTGTATAATTTTTTTGATATGTATTTGAATCCGATTCGCCAGAATTTTATTGAGGATTTTTGCGTCAAGGTTCATTAGAGATATTGGTCTGTAGTTTTCCTTCTTTGAAGTGTCTTTGTCTGGTTTCGGAATCAGGGTGATGTTGGCCTCGTAGAATGAATTTGGAAGTTCTCCCTCTTTTTCTATTTCCTGAGATAGCTTGAAAAGTATTGGTGTTAGTTCCTCTTTAAAGGTTTTGTAAAACTCTGCTCTATACCCATCCGGTCCTGGGCTTTTCTTAGTTGGTAATCTTTTGATGGTTTCTCCTATTTCCTCTATTGTTATTGGTCTGTTTAGGTTGTCTATATCCTCCTGACTCAATCTGGGCAGATCATAAGACTTAAGGAATTTATCTATGCCTTCACTATCTTCTATTTTATTGGAGTATAAGGATTCAAAATAATTTCTGATTATCTTCTGTATTTCTGAAGTGTCTGTTGTGATATTGCCTTTTTCATTCCGTATGCTAGTAATTTGGGTTCTCTCTCTTCTTCTCTTCGTTAGCATGGCTAAGGGTCTGTCAATTTTATTTATTTTTTCAAAGAACCAACTTTTAGTTTTGTCGATTTTTTCAATTGTTTCTTTTGTTTCAATTTCATTAATTTCAGCTCTGATTTTAATTATTTCTTGCCTTCTACTTCTTTTGCTGTTGTTTTGCTCTTCTTTTTCTAGGATTTTGAGATGAAGTATGAGATCATTTATTTGTTGTTTTTTTCTTTTTTTGAGGAATGAACTCCAAGCAATGAATTTTCCTCTTAGAACTGCTTTCAATGTGTCCCATAGATTCCGATATGTTGTGTCTGTATTTTCATTTAACTCTAGGAAGTTTTTAATTTCCTCCTTGATGTCTTCTAAAACCCATTGATCATTCAGTAACCTATTGTTCATTCTCCAGGTGATGCTTGATTTTTCCTTCCTTCTTTTATCACTGATTTTCAGTTTCATTCCATTATGATCAGATAAGATGCATGGTATTATCTCTATCCCTTTATATTGTCTAAGAGTTGCCCTGTGACATAATATATGGTCTATTTTTGAGAAGGTTCCATGTGCTGCTGAGAAAAAAGTGTAACTACTTGATGTTGGGTGGTATAGTCTATATATGTCAATTAAGTCTAGGTTGTTAATTGTGTTATTGAGTTCTATAGTTTCCTTATTTAACTTTTGTTTGGAAGATCTGTCCAGTGGTGAGAGAGGTGTATTGAAGTCTCCCATGATTATTGTATGGTGGTCTATTAGACTCTTGAACTTGAGAAGAGTTTGCTTGATGAACATAGCAGCACCGTTGTTTGGGGCATATATATTTATGATTGTTATGTCTTGTTGGTGTATGGTTCCCTTGAGCAGTATGAAGTGTCCTCCTTTATCCCTTTTGATTAACTTTGGCTTGAAATCTATTTTATTAGATATGAGTATGGACACTCCTGCTTGTTTCCGCAGTCCATATGAGTGGTATGATTTTTCCCAACCTTTCACCTTCAGTCTATGAATATCTTTTCCTACCAGATGCATCTCCTGTAGGCAGCACATTGTTGGGTCTTGTTTTGTGATCCATTCTACTAGTCTGTGTCTCTTAATTGGTGAGTTTAAGCCATTAACATTTAGGGTTATTATTGAGATATGGTTTGTTCTTCTATCCATATTTGTTTATTGATGTTACTAAACCTGATTTGTTATCCTCTTTGACTACTTTCCCCCCTTTACTGTCCTACCTCCCATTGTTGGTTTTCAATGTTATTTTCCATTTCCTCTTCCTGTAATGTTTTGCCAAGGATTTTTTGAAGAGATGGTTTTCTAGCTGCAAATTCTTTTAACTTTTGTTTATCGTGGAAGGTTTTAATTTCATCTTCTATCCTGAAGCTTAATTTCGCCGGATACACGATTCTTGGTTGGAACCCATTTTCTTTCAGTGTTTGAAATATGTTATTCCATGATCTTCTAGCTTTCAGAGTCTGTGTTGAGAGATCAGCTGTTATCCTGATTGGTTTACCCCTAAATGTAACCTGCTTTCTATCTCTTGCAGCTTTTAAAATTCTCTCCTTATTCTGTATGTTGGACATCTTCATTATAATGTGTCTAGGTGTGGATCTCTTATGATTTTGCACATTCGGCGTCCTGTAGGCTTCTAGGATTTGGGATTCTGTCTCATTCTTCAAGTCTGGGAAGTTTTCTCGTATTATTTCACTGAATAGACTGTTTATTCCTTTGGTATGGAGCTCTGTGCCTTCCTGTATCCCAATGACTCTTAAATTTGGTCTTTTAATATTGTCCCATAATTCTTGGATGTTCTACTCATGGTTTCTTAGCAGACTTGCTGAGCTGTCTATGTTCTTTTCAAGTTGAAATACTCTGTCTTCATTGTCTGATGTTCTCTCTTCTAAGTGATCTACTCTGCTGGTAGTATTCTCAATTGAGTTTTTAAGTTGGTTTATTGTTTCCTGCATTTCTAGGATTTCTATTTGTTTGTTTTTTATTACCTCTATCTCCCTGTGAAATTGATCTTTTACTTCCTGGATTTGTTTGTCAATGTGATCTTTCACTGTCTGATTTTGCTGTCTCATGTCTTCCTTGAGACTCCAGATCATCTGAAGCATATATATCCTGAACTCTTTATCTGACATTCCATCTGTTGCAGCTATTACCTATTCTAAAGTTGAGTTGACCTGCATTGCTTGTGGTCCTTTCTTTCCTTGTCTTTTCATACTGCTCGCGTTTCTTTCTGCTTGGTGCAACTGTTGTGTTTTTGAAATTTACCCCCTATTTATTTATATTGCTCTTGTATAGTTGGGAAGCCTCCCTTGCAGGGCGGGTAGTGGCTGTGCTCCTCCTCTAATTAGGGTGGTCTGTCTACCACGCTGATGGGTCGCAGGTCTGCCCCCCCTGTGGGCACAGGTGGCGGCTCTGCTCTGCCCCCACTCCAATTGTGGTAACATAACTACCACGCCCTGGGGTCGTTGGTCCTGATCTGGATGTGGGTGGCAGCTCTGCTGGGTCCCCACTCCAATTGGTGTGACGTGTCTACCACGCTGGCAGGCCTCTAGGCCGGTGGGTCGCAGTTCTGCATAGCCCCCACTCCCAATGGGGGTACCTGACTACCTCTCCAACGGGTCGCTGGGCCCCCTCCGGACCCGGGCGGCAACCCTGCTCCGCCCCCACTCCAACCAGTGTGATGCGACTGCCTCGGTGTTACGTGTCCACCACGCTGGCAAGCTACCTGGCCTGTCTTGCCAGTGGGCCGCAGGTCTGCCTGCCCTGCTTGCTCAGATGGCAGCTCTGCACAGCCCCTACTCCAAATGAGGTTACTTGGCTACCGCGCCGCGGGGTCGCTGGTCCTATTCCAGGCATGGGCGGCTACTCTCTTCAGTCCCAGCTGCATTTGGGGTGTCTTGATACCATGCCGGCGGGTCACTTGGCCTGCTCTGGGCGCAGGTGAAAGTTCCACTCTGCCCCCACAGCACCCAGCAGGACCCTGACTGAGAAGCAGTCACCGCTGGTTCCCTAGTCTTGGGCCAAAGCAGCTTATGTAGCCAGAACCCCGCCTCTCCGATCCCGATACACTCTCCGCTGGGAGCTGGCTCCAGCGAGCGACCCCCATGGGTTCCCCAGCCCCAGGTCAAAACTGTTCCGGGAGTCAGAACCCAGTCGCCCCAAGCTCAGCGCACGATCCACTTGGAGCTGGCCTCCACCGGCAGTCTCCGCAGTTTCCTCAGACCTGGGCCAGGTTAGCCCCAGGAACCAGAATCCAGCTGCTCAGTGCCCGGCACACGCCTTGCCAGGCACGAGCCTCTAGGAGTATTCTCCACAAGATCCCCAGTCCCGAGCCTGAGCAAGAAATCTGTCTGCTAGACGCAGGCAAATACCAGCCTGAAATCACCTGTTCCGTAGCTGAATGAGCTGAGATCAGTAGAACATGGGGATGATTACATCATCTCTCCGAAATGGCGGCTGCTGTCCTCCTCTGTGGTCCGACCGGTGTCTGGAACCAAACTGGACCGCTTCTCTCCTCTGTCTCAAAGCTGGAACTCAGCACTAAGCGCTGCCAATGTCCTAGCGCCAAACCGCTAGAGGCAGTTCACAGACTCAGGCCTGCGGGGCCCAGTCCGGCCGCCTCCGCGGCCGGCGGGATTGTGTCCCTGATCCGCGTTGCTCCGAACTGGCTGGGGGTGGCGTGGGGTGGTGGGAGTGTGGTTCGTAGCGCCGAACCGCCAGAGGCAGTTCACAGACTCAGGCCTGCGGGGCCCAGTCCCGCGGCCGGCGGGATTGTGTCCCTGATCCTCTTTGCTCCGAACCTGCTGGGGGTGGGGTGGGGTGGTGGGAGTGTTGTTCCTAGCGCCAAGCCGCTAGAGTCAGTTCACAGACTCAGACCTGCGGGGCCCAGTACGTTCATATGTTCGCTGCAGTTCAGCAGCGGCCGGCGGGATTGTGTCCCTGATCCGAGTTGCCGAGATTCACTCGCCTGGGACAAACTGACCCCTCACACAGACTTACTAGTTATCGGCAGGTCTCCTTTCAGTGGAATATTGTTAGAAGTTCCTCAGCAGGTCCCATGCAAGTGTATTTATGTGTCTCTCTGATCCCGTTACTGCGGAGGTATAGAAAATGCTGCCTGCTCGCCGGCCGCCATGTTGAATCTCCCAGACTACTACTTCTGGATCGATAACCCTGAGCCCATTTTGAACAATTAAACTTTTTTTTTTCTTAACAATTCATTCAACTTTCTCAAGCCCTATTTCCGTGTTGCCAGTAATTTTTCTGGCCAGTTCAATACAACAATTCCTGCCTTTCAACTATTGATTTTTACAAGTACTTGCTGAAGGCCTGTTATACTGGGCAAGAGAGGTTCTGAAATCTTCCTGGGAATACAGATGAGTTGAGAACAAGACAGGCAAGAGCAACCCTTGCCTGCAAAGAGAAGTCACTCCAGTGATTTGGACAATTTAAGGTATTAAAAAGTGATGTAATACAGCTAACATTTGAGAGCATATCATGTGCCAGATAACTCTTCTAAAGATGAACTAATCTTAACAACTTATGAAGTATGTACTGTTATTATCAATCCCACCTTTACACATGAGGAAAACCGAGAAATGAGAGATCATCAGTGCTAAGAAGAGAACAGAGAGACAGGGCTGGGTAGGAAGGAGAGCTCCTGATGTACTATTACAGTCTGGGAGGTTAGGAAAGGTCTCTCTGAGGTCATGTGGGATGAGGGTACAATGAAGAGCCATTCACACGGAGATCCAGGAGCAGAGTGTTCCAGAGAGGGAACAGCAAGTACAAGGGCCCTAGGATGGGATGAACCTGGCAGGATCAAGCTAGAGGGCTCCAAGAACAGAAAGAAATAAAATGTGGTTAAAACATAAAGACGGAAGGGAGAATAGCAAGAAGAGAGGCTGGAGAGGCTGAGTAGGAGCTAATTTATGATCAAGAGCCCATATTTTATTACAAGTAGAATGAAAACACTGGGGTATTTTAAGCTGAGGAATAAGATGATCTGATTTAAGTTTTTAAAAGATCCCTCTTATTGCTCAGTGAGAAATGAACTGTGGGGGACAAGAATGGAATCAAAGAAGCCAGCGAGGGCAGAGAAGATGCCAGTGGAGTAGTTCGAGCTTCCCTCTGTATGCTATACCTTCAGCTCAGAGCAACAGGCTTGTTCGTGGCTCTTCTTTTTTTGCCTCTTTTCTGTTATTTGCTGTGCTAATAGAATCATTTGTTTGAGGTTACAGTGAGATTCCAGGAAGACTCCAGAACCTCCCTTTAGATCCCTTTGAATTCTGATTCCAATTCTCTGCTCAACTCAGAGGAATCGGTATAACACCACATAAATCGCAAGTAAAGCAGAAAACTAGGGTCAAATAATCCATGATCATTTTTCAGCTGCTGAATGACACTCAAAAAGTTCAAAGTAGTTTTCTCAATCAACAATTTATAATTCAAAAGCATATGGTTCAAATAATACCCCAAGGCCAAGGGCTTTACTAATAGTCCCTGCTTCTCATGGAAAAGATAACACTAATGAATATCTAAGCATCCTGGGGCAGATTATCTGTGAACATCCTATTAATATTGTGGAATGACTAAACAGTCCATAGGAACAAAACTCTTTGACATCCTAGTCCCAGGTGAGTACTGAAACTCATAGCATTTGTTGTATTAGTGACATTAGCTGCACCACATGGAACTGAAGAGCCAGTCAGCAGAGCCCAGCCAACACACAAAATTGTGAGAAATTAAAAAAAAAAAAAAAAAAAAAACACCTTGTTTTAAGTCACTGAGTTTTGGGACATTCATGTACAATTTCAACAGGTTAAGACAAAAGGTAGGATAATCCAGTTGAAACTATGAACAGGATAAAAATCAAAGAAAAGGTATGCTGCAGAATATGTCTCAGGGCTGACAAGTTCTCTAATAAATGCTACTAGGCATGATCTTGCTATTCTACTTCAAATGAACCACTCCCTGTGCAAGCCCCACTACAGGGCCTACCACACAGAGCTGTGCATAGCTACCTTACAGCAGCTGGCAGTATCACTTGTTCTCCACTCCACTAAGTCCTAGTCTGTGCTGTAGTCTGAATGTTCTCATCTCCCCCATCTTCATGTGTTGAAATCTAAATACCAATGTGATGGTATTAAGTGGAGGTGACTTTGGAAGGTGGTTAGGTCATCAGGGCTATACCCTCATGAATGAATTAGTATCAGAGAAGCCTCAGAGTGCTGCTTTGACCCTTATGTTATATGAAGACACAGAAGAAGCCATCTATGGACCAGGACATGGGACCTCAACAGACATCAAATCTGCTCAAGTCTCTTGGACTTCCTAGCCTCTAGAATTGTGATAATTTCTGGTGTTTGTAAGCTACCAAGTTCCCAGTATTTTGTTATAGCAGTCCAAACAGATACTGTTTTAAAGTTCCACATTATCTACTCATCCATACATTTGGCCATATTTTATTGGGCACCCGCTATCAGCACTATTTTATGTGTACACAATAATGAACAAGGCAACAATGACCTCCATGGAGATATCCAGTGATGAAAGATAAGACATATTCAGAGAAGTCAGAGAAGGCTGGAGAAGGGCACAGGTGACTAGAGATCTGAAGGAAATGTGAAAATGAACCATGGAAATATCTGGGGAAAGAGTTTCCCAGGCAGAGAAATAAGCGAGTATAAAGATCCCGAAATGCCTGCACATTTAAGGAGGAAGGCCAGTGTGTGAGAAAGAGAAAGTTTGTGCTGTGGTGTGGGCATGGTTTGTCTCCCAAGGGCTTGATGTCCTTGAAGCTTGGTCCCCAGAGAGTCAGGGCCTAAGAGTCAGAGCTTAATGGAAGGCAATCAAGTCATGGGGGCACCATTCTCAGATAGATTAATCCAAGTCGTGTAGGACTGAATTAGTTCCTACAACAGCGGGTTGTTACAAGGGAAATTGGCACCTCCCCTTAATTACTCTTGCCACTATCTCTTGCACCCTTGCCATGAGACCCTCACCAGAGCTGATCAGATGCCAATCCCATGCTCCCAAACCTTCATAACTATGAGGTAAATAAACTTTTTTGCTTTAGAAAGTACCCAACCTCAGGTATTTTATTATAATACAAAACAGACTAAGATAGGTAGTAGAGATTAGAGGGGAGACAGAGATCCAGATTTCAGAAGAACTTGTAGTTAATGGCCAACACTTTGAATTTCATATTTTTCAGTGTGATATCTCCTTATAGCCTTTTCCAATCCCAACCCAACTTCTACTGCTCATTTCTCCTACTTGTGCTTTTATTCACTGGTTAGTCTATATTCCATAGTTTTCTATTAATCTCTCATACAACAGTTATATTTTCCTCAACTCTGCCTCAAGGGCAAAAATTTGTAATATTCTCCTCTGTGTACCCAGGACATAGATAATAGATATTTAATAAATCTTTTTGGAAGGTGACAATAATGATGTAATCCCTTAAAAGTCCTTTCCAGCTGTAAGATCTATGATTCCTTTGAACTCTCTACAAATTAATTTACACAGTGACTCAGAGACTGATAACTTTCTAGATATTTTGAGATTACAGTCATGCCTAAAAGTGTTTAGGGTTTCCATCATCAAATGACTAGGATAAATTACATCAGCCTTTTTGTTTAAGTGAAGGCTATACCACTTGGAAAGGGGTCCACTTATATTAAATACTTTTTAGTATTTCTATTTTAAACTACATGAACCTCAGTAGGAATATCAATTCCTGTTAAATAAATGCTATTCTGATGTGATTTCATCATCAGCAATTAATGGTGACATCAAATTCTTTATTTTTCCCAATGAAAGTTGGAGGATAATTCCATCCCTCCCTCCACCACCTTGAGTCTGGGTTGATCTTAGAAGCTTACTTGACCAAAAATATGCAAAAAACCAGTGTTCTGACATATGAGGCTGTATCACAAGAAGCCTTGAACCTTAAAACTTCTGCCCACACCTTTGAAAAACTTAAACTTCCGTGCTATGAGAAACCTAAGCCACATGGAGAGACCACAAGTTAGTGCTCAGATCAAGAACTTGGCTAGCACCCCTCCAAGAGACAGCATCAACTGGACTTCTCAGCTAGGCACCAGCCACTGGAGTGAAGAAGTCATCTTAGAAGTGGATCCTCCAGGAAGCCTCAGCTGACACCAGGCAGATTTGAGACAAAATGTTCAGCAGAGTCCTTTCTGAAATCCTAACCCTTGAAATAATGAACAAAATTAAGTGGTAGTTTTAATATATCAATTTTGGAAATCGTTTGTAACACTGCACATTATGAAACGAAAAATGAGAATCATCATGCAGCATCACTCCTAGCTGATAACTCAGTAGAGTGCCTCTCGCCCAATCACTTGTAAAAGTAACAATCCAAGGTATGTTCAATGTCCAGTGATTACTCTCCCCAGGGATTTGGTTCATTTTAGATGACTCAAATAATTCCCTGAATCAGTCATACTAACATACTTGTAGGTTGCATGAAATTCATCCAAGACAAAGCCATAGTATCCATTTGGATTAATCAGGTCACAAAATTAAACTACTGGCATATTAAATGTAATTTTTTATCCAATCACCCTGCAGGCAAGAAAATAATTTATCACACTACCTTAAAAACAAGGATGGGACTTAAGATATAATGTAATATGCAATTCTGTCACACAGATGACAAGATCCAACCACTAAATAATGTCTGTATGCAATGGTAGAAATTTCTGAAATTATTCTCAGTCGATATTACCAGAATAGAAAACCCTCAATTGCAAAAATCTTCTCCTTTAGAACATGTTTTTGTTTGTACAAAGAAGTTGTACTATGAAAACAAAAGCTCCAAAAATGGACAGGAGCTACTGGTATATGAATATCACTATTGCCAAGAACAGTCTTTTCAGGCTCTGTGAATGAGAGGCTTCTGGGAAAGCAGTACACTCGATTATATTCCCCCTCTTTCTTTTCCCATACTACCTTCTTTGAACCATATTTGGTGCTCAAAAAAAAAAAAAGAAAGAAAAGAACCATTAAGGGACCCAAGGAGGGGAATGAAGGCAACACAAAAGAAACAAATTTTGGTAGCAAATTATTTAAGGCATCAATTTTTCATAGAAACTGCTATACTGAAGTATATCTACTTAGTCTATCATTCACATTTTTCACAATATGAATTCACACACATCATTGGTATAATATTTTTTAAGAACCAATAAAAGGAAGTGACAACTCAAGAAAACACCCTAAAAGCTAAGGGAATAATAATGTAAAAATGGCAAAATGCTTTTAAGGGAAAATGTCTTCCAATTTCCTAAGTACATATTTGTTTGAAAATTCATTCATTAGCAATAACAATAATAAAACCATAAAATAAAATGTCAACACTTGTATCACTAGAGGCTATCTGGGTATGTGTAGTTTTGAAAACACTACAGAAAATTTAATTACAGAAAAATTATTACCCTCTAATGAGAATATTTAATAAAAGATTAGCCATCTCCTTCACATAGAAACCATTCCATTAGTAGCAGTAAGTCATCAACTCAGAAGGACCAGTATCTAAAAACATGTATTCGTATTCCTACACTGTATTCCATTCCCCCAGCCCCCAGACAAAAAAAGTGGCTGGTACTGCCATCAAAATAAATTTAGTGGCATTTTAGTTACGCAGCTCTGACAATCAACAAAATGGAAGCTAAACAGGAATTTAAGAAATGAAACAGAGGGCATAAATCTTGTTCTTTTTAAGTAAGAATCTTAGTAGCTCTGTTACTTTCAGCTCTGGGAACAATTATTTATGTGTTAAACTCAAAAGAAAAGGAAGACATTTAGGTTTAAAATGAAAATAAGTTTGGCTAAATGTCAAATCACATGATATTAAGTTTCTTGTATCTTCTATATGACCAAGAAAGTCACACCCTACTCATCTAATACAAAAGCACAGCTAATAGAGGAAATGAATGTATTTCAAATTTATCTCTTCAAGTTCCAAATATGGTCTAATATGTTCAGGCAGACAGGAGGCACCAGGGGACAGAGAACTTACCTTCTCCATCTCAAAATGGTTCTGCCTCAGGAAAAAACAAAGAAAGAAAAAAACAACAACAATTAAAGAAAAAAACTTTATTGATACAAAAATAGAAGGAAACCTATAATGCATTTAATTATAAAGTTCCCTTCAGAATCCCAAATATGGAAAAAATTTAATAATTTGAAACATCAAATTATTTCACTTAATCCATTATTATTTTTTGATTTCAAGAATCTTTATGATTATCTGGTCAACAAGGGATTATTAATGCAACTGCTCAACAAGGGATTATTGATGCCTTCTTCGTATCAGGTACCCTCCTGGGCTCCAGGCATGCAGGGCAAACCAGGCAGATGAGGCAGCCCTACTTTGCAAGAACTTGCAACCTAGGGAAAGTTAACCTGCTGGTCAAGGAACAACCAAGTGCAATCTAGCAATCTTTCTTTGTGGAAGAAAAACAGGATGATGTGATGGAAAGTGACTTGGGTCTGGATCCATCCAGGAAGCCTCACTGAAGAAGCCTGACAATGAAATGACTATGGGGGATACTTAGCAAAGCAAAATGAGCAGCAGAGTGTAGCAGAGAGAGGAGCAGCTAGATCAGTGACACAAGCAGGCACACCTGCCTACATGACTGAATGGACACAGGAGCCCATATGGCTGGAGTATAGTGAGTATGAGTGAAAATGACATTGAGACTAGAGAGCAGCAGGAACCTTCAGATCACAACCTCAAGGGCTCCAGTGAGGAGCTCCAGTTTTATCCTCAGTGCAATGTGAAACCATCAGAGAGGGGTTTTAAGAAGAGAAATAACATGATCTGATTTTTTTTTGAGGGGGTGGATACTGGGATTGAACCAGGGAGGCTTAACCACTGAGCCACATCTCCAGCCCTTTTTATATTTTATCTAGAGACAGGATTTGGCTGAGTTGCTCAGGGCCTTGCTGAGTTGCTGAGGCTGGCTTTGATCTCACAATCCTCCTGCATCACCCTCCTGATCATTAGGATTACAGGCATGTGCCACTGTGCCTGGCTGATTTTTTTTTTTTTAACTTTAAAAAGATGGTTTGAGTTGCTGTGTGGAAAATGGATAGGAGGGGAGAACATGTGGAGGCTACTGTATTAGTCCAAGCAAGAATGGGGACAGAGAGATTTGGGGAATGATCTAGAAGGCTTGCTAACAGAATGAACATTGGGAGTGAGGACGGGTGCAGCAAAGGAAACAAGGATAAATTCCTAGGTTTGGAGCTAGAACAATTGAGTCAACAGTGGTGCCATTTGAAATGCAGTATACATGAGGAGGTTTAGGGAAGAAAAAAAAGAAATTCAGATTTCTGCTTGGTGTTGCTCCTTTGTTTCAAAAACGAGGATGTGATGTACTAACATATAAATAACTTAACCAAAGATGAATAACTGGCTAATTGGGGACCTTGAATTAGAACCTGACTTTCTATTTCCTAATCCAAAAGTCTTTGAGTTAGGAGTATTAAATGGAGATTTCCATGTTAAATAATCTCCAATTTTGCTATTACTACTTATTCACACAAAGACTCCCCAAAATTTCAAGATAAATGGGCATTTAAAAATCAAAAGCAGGCCACACCGGGGCAGGAGATCTGGAGGAGCCACCCCACGCTGGGGTTCCTTATTCACCAAAGCGTAGTACCACAGCCCAACATCTGGGTACATATAGACTTGAGGTTGCCACCACCACAAAACTGGGATATTTCCACTTATATTAAGGACAACAATATAAAATATAAGGACCTGGTAGGATATCATCAAGGTCCCTGTGGGTCTGGCTGCACCAAAGGTATCTCTGCTAGAGGTGCTAACAGTTATCCTGTTGCTGAGGTAACAGGGAGTCTTGCATGGGGTTGCTTCTCTCCTGTTTCTCCTACTAACAGCCAACTTCTTATGATTACCCTTCTCACTTGTCATATAATCTAATTACTCCTTATTCTCACATCCCACCTCATAAACATCTCAGCCAACCCCCCAAGCCCCCCTTCTACCATTAGAAACTGTAAATCATTACACAAACCTATTGACTATAAGGTAGAAGATAACTAAACTCATCATTTCTGAAATTAGTGACAAAACTGTAAATGTAAAAGTAGAAGTTAACTGATCTATGGCTGCACGTTGGGTACCTTGAGTGCTGTAATATTGATCTCTCCCTTAAAAGTGAGGTATTGGTAACCTATAAGGACACTATAAGACAATAGGGCAGATGCTGTCATACCTCTACACTGCAAGAGAGCCTTCCTCTTAGACATCATGAAAAAACAAGGGAGGAAAGTGCCCCAAACAAACCAAGATACTACAACAATAGAATCCATAGATAGCAAAGGAAGTGAAATGTCAGAGAAGGAGTTCAGAATATACATAACTAAAAGGATTTGGGAATTAAAGAATGACCTAAGTGAGCATATACAGCAAAAATCAATCACTCCAACAAAGAGATAAGAGAACAAATACAAGTTGTAAGAGATTACTTCAAGAAAGAGATACAGATACTGAGGGAAAAAAAAAACAAATAGAAATCCTTGAAATGAAAGAAACAATAAGCCAATTAAAAAACTCAATAGATAGCATCACCAACAGACTAGATCACTTGGAAGTTAAGACCTCAGACAATAAAGACAAAATATATAATCTTGAAAATAAAGTTGACCTCACAGTGAAGATGGTAAGAAACCATGAACAGAATATTCAAGAACTATGGGATACCATCAAAAGACTAAATTTAATATTTATTGGGATAGAGGAAGGTTCAGTGATTCAAACCAAAGGAATGCACAATCTCTTCAAAGAAATAATAGCAGAAAATTTCCCAAGCATGAAGAATGAACTGGAAAATCAAATACAAGAGGCCTATAGGACACCAAATATACAAAATTACAACAGATCTACATCAAGATACATTATAATGAAAATACCTAAGAATAAGGATAGAATCTTAAAGGCCGCAAGAGAGAAAAATCAGATTACCTATAAGGAAGGGAAGATGAATTTGAATCTCAGCAGATTTTTCAATCCAGACTCTCAAAGCTAGAAGATCCTGGAACAACATATACCAAGCTCTAAAAGATAATGGATGCCAACCAAGAATCCTATATCCAGCAAAATTAAGCTTCAAATTTGACAATGAAATAAACTCCATGATAAACAAAAGCTAAAAAAATTTACAGCAAGAAAGCCTGCACTACAGAACATTCTTGGCAAAATATTCCATGAGGAGGAAATAAAAAACAACAATGAAAATCTGCAAAGAGAAGAACTACAATAAAGGAAAAGCCAACCAAAGGAGAAACCAAGTCAAGCTAAATATCAAAATAAACAAAAATGAACTGTAATACAATTCATGTCTCTTTCAACTCTTTTTTTTTTGAGAGAGAGAGAGAGAGAGAGAGAGAATTTTTTAATATTTATATTTTAGTTTTCGGCGGACACAACATCTTTGCTTGTATGTGGTGCTGAGGATCGAACCCAGGCCGCACGCATGCCAGGCGAGCGTGCTACCGCTTGAGCCACATCCCCAGCCCATCTTTCAACTCTTTTTGATAAATTTTTCACATAAAAATTTTAACTACAATATCATCTAATTTTTCAGGTTTTTGTTTATTTCATATTTTTGGTTTTCCATTTATCTTCACAAAGTTATACAAATATGTTCTTTAAAAGTTTTATTAGAATTTTATACTTTAATACATAATTAATTTGGTATGTGTATATACGTTGCCTGTGATATGAGATAAGGTACATACTCTCTTATAATTTAAAATCCATTATTCAAGTTTCAAGGATAAAAAGATCAATCAGAATAAAAATTGTTTAATAAGGTATTTATAAGGTAAAGGCAAGGTTGAGGGTAACTAACAAATTTTGTGAAGCACCTTTCCTTCTGTAAACTTGGAGAGGTAGGAGGTGAAGTAAGAGAAAGCCATTATGAAAAACTTGTAGGAGAAGGTGGCCTAACTGAAGTTATTCCCACCAAAAGCATGTAGAAACCAACTCATAGTCTAGTAGAGTCTTACAAGGAGGAATAAAACTCCTGGCTCTACTCTTGTATATTCTAAGATCATCTCTTTGGTGTCCCTTTCTGATGGAACTCAACAAGAAACCACATAACAAGGGGACTTACCATGCAGCCTACAGCATATGTCTCACCAAAAGGTGAAAGATGGAGAAACGAGCCAATCTGGCAGCCACTGGTTACATGAGGCCACTGAGTATTTGAAATGTGTCTAGTCTGAATTGAGGTGTGCTATGTGTTAAATAGACATTAGATTCCAAAAAATTACTAGGAGAAAGAAAATGAACATAAAATATCTTACTAACAATTGCTTTCTTTGCAAATTATGTTGGTAATCCATTGGGTTAAATAAAAATATTTCAAAATTAATTTCCCAATTTGTTTTTCTTAAAAAAAGAAGTAATGGAGAACAAGATAACATTGTTATCTTGTCAAGATAACATTCGTATCTTGACAGTAGTATTATAAATCCATATATATATATATATTGTCATTTTTTATATTTGTGTTATCAAAATTCATACAACTATAAAACTAAATGGGGTAAATTGTACCATATATAAATTATATCTCAACAAACATGACTTTAAAAAAATCAAAAGTACAGGTGAATTTAAACATATAATATAATTTCGCAGAATTTTACACACACACACACACACACACACACATACACACACATACACACAGAACACATGTAAAAATTATCCCTATGAAGTCTGCTCTTGAGGGGCTAGTATTGTATGAATGTTAATTTCCTGGTTTTGACAACATAATGTTATCCCCAAGGGAAACTGAATGAAGGATACCTGGGAACTCTCTGTACTATTTTTGCAACTTCTTACCTTACATTATTTCAAAGTAAAAAGTTATTTGAAAACAAAAAACTTGCCCCAGGACTTGGACCCAGTAGAAAACAATCAAAATTTGAGCCTAGCGCAACTGATTTCTAGTTCTTTGATTAAACCACAATTTTTATTCAAAATGTCTTTAAATTTAAAGAAACATTTTTTAGAAAGCAAACCTAATTGGCACTTGTTTCTTTAGTGGGCAAAGAGACCTGCCTTTTTGTCCTTTCTGAAGGTAACCAGAGTCTAATGGGGTCTGCTTTCTCCCACACATGAAAATACAGTAGGCGTGCAATCGCCATCTGGGAGCCAAAATCTGCTCTTGCTGGCTCTGAAAGTCTATATAAAGTGTGAAATGCTGTTCAAAAACAATAATATGTCTATGTTTTTGTTTCCTGAGTGGATGGAACAAAACTACATAAATGATTTAAGCCATCTGTGTAATGAATCAGAATGGAATTTTTAAAAGGTGATTTTTTGAGCAGGGCACAGTGGCACACACCGGAATCCCAGCTCCTCAGGAAGCTGAGGCAAAAGGATCACAAGTTTGAAGATAGCCTGGCCAACTATCTCAAAATTGTAAAAAAAAAATTAAAATGGCTGGGGATATACCTCAATAGTAGAGTACCCCTTGGTTCCATCCCTAGTAAAATTGATTTTTGTCCAGGGCCACTGCAAAGCACTATCAACACTGATAAAGGCAGGCGGCTCCACCCCCATTCATAGGAGCACCAGTATCCATAAGGCATTCTTGCCTGAAAAGAGTTGTTGGGGAAGGTAGGGAAGGAGTGGTGGAAAGATTAGAGGTGGTAGGTGGTAGGACCCTGTGAATAGTGCTCTAAGAAGCCTGGGGCCAAGAAGACAATAACAAGAGTTCAAGTACAGGTTGAACTGTTTACTCTTACAGGGGTAACAGCAGGGTGAGCATTATACTATGCAGAGCCAGACAGCAGGTATGGGTCTCCCAGTTCCTCCCAAACCCTGTCATTATCAGGTCCAGCAGCAGCACCAACCTGAAGCCAACTCAAGTTTCTCAGTTAAGGTGAGAAACAGAAGGGAAGTCTCTATGTCACCTAAGATCTGGGGAAAGCTGGTGGATGCAGGGCAGTTAATAAAGCCAGCTCTCTGGGAGTGATGGTTTCCTCCCTAGGCCAATTCCTTACACTGAAGCCTCTCTACCCTACTTCAGCAAGCCCAAATCCAATGTCTAGATAACAAGATAATTCATCAACTCATTCTTACCTGTAACTGCCTCCTTTTGTCCAAACTCAACAGTTCTTCATCTGAGTCTTTTTGCTGGCCTTCCTTCACAGAACTCACTCAATCAAGAACCTGCTCTGTAAAAGGTTCTGTGATAGCTATGGAAGATGTTAGTAAGATGTGGTCCCTGAATTAATTGGATGAGTTGGCACTTGATGGTGAGGGAGGGTTAGGAAGAGTTCTTAAGTTTACATGTGACTATAACAAAAGATGGAGAAAAGGCTATGACGCTCCAAAGAAGGAAAAAAATATTCCCATTGGGTAGAATATAGAAAGGTTTCTGGGAGAAGGTGGTAGAGATTGGAAAATGAGTGGAAAAGGGAATTATAGCCAAACGAAGAGATCAAGTTAATGCACACTTAAGAGATGTTACAGAGTAGTCGTGTCCAGAGGAAAAAAATTGATGACTCCTCTCTCTTACTCTAAAGATAGATCCAGATCTAGGTATCTTCCTTCTTTTCCAAGAATAGAAAGTGCTACACTTCATTAACTGGATCATCATCCCAGGAAGTTGGAATCTTCAAAAATTGTAGTCTCCTAGGGACTATATGCTCTCCAAAAGGTCGAAGAACCAGGATTTGAACAAAACTCTGTTCCTAGGGAGCAGCATGACCAATTTTTTTTTCCACTTATTCTCCCATTTTGTCTTCTCTCTGAATCTCCCTTCTACTCTGTTAGCACTTATCCCATAAGGGACAAGGGGGTAAAGGCTCCAGCAACCATTTAGGACCATGAGACGACCTTGAGAATGGAAATCATGTGTTAAAGATGGCAAAGCATAAAAACAGAAGGAGCCTTGGCTTCTGATAACTGTGGAGCAGCCACATCAGCTAGTCTGAAAACTAACTACAACTTTGTAGTGTGTGTGTGCATGCATGCGCTCACATGCCTGAGTGTAAGCTCTGTTGGAACTCCATTCATTCACTGGTATTTATTTGCAGGCTGTTGTTAAATTTCCAGAAACTCACACGCAGGAGCGTTTGAGGCACTGGGTTCAATCTCCAGCACTGCAAAAAAGAAGAGGTTCATAAGCATGTCAGCCCTCTTTCCATACCAACTACACTCCTTGAAGGACAAGGGCTCTCACTGCTATTGCTGATGTAATCCTTTGGTGTCTTTTAGAGCCCAAATCACTCTGTGAGCACTCAAAATGTTAACAAATTCCTTAGAGGATTGAGAAACCCAATATAGCTAGACTTCTGAATAATAGAAACAGTACAATGGCTATCTCAGGGAATAGGAAGGAATTCTTACCCTTGCTTGGCATTACTTGTCAGGAGGTTTGAGTCTCAATGACAAATGATTTCCTTCAAAGACATGATGGAAAGTTAGAAAAAAAAATACACAAAACACCTAATGGACGGGAACAAAAGGTAAATGCTTCATGATTGTAAACCTTGCTTAACTCTTCTTGTGGTTAGTACTTAAATGCTACATTATCTCATAACCCCAATACTTAAAAATCTTGAGATTAAACCATGAGTAAGTACACAGGATAAGCTGAAATGAAATCCTCGTGTGAATGTGCAGAATACAAAGGAGTTTTATCTGTTAATTTACCTAATTGTTTATCTCTTATGTACAATTTTAGAAATAAAAGAAAAGGTTCAATGGGCCTGCTATGACAAATATCTTCTGGCAAATTTAATTCAAAAGAAGTGGCAAAGATAAAGGCATACTTTCAACAGGGAAAGTTTACCCTCTTTTGATTCTCCAAACAATTTTAAAATTAAGCAGTAGCTTTAATCCAGAACTTTGTTAGGCACCCCCCCCCCCCAAAAAAAAAAAAAAAGGAAAAAGAAAAGCAAACAAAGCTGATTCTTGTCATCAGAAAAACTCAAAAAAGCTTTCTTGGAAAAGCCATTTTTTCCCCCTAGTCCTTCTCATACTATACCAGAGGTGAAGAGATTTCTATAAATGACCAGATAGTAAGTATCTCCGGATTTGTGGGCCACAAAAGCTCTACTGCAACTACTCAAATCTGCCAGTATAGTGTGAAAGTGGCTGGAGACAACGTTCACAAATAAGCATGGCTGTATTCCAATAAAATTTTATCTACAGACACTAAAATGTGAATATCGTGATTTTTTAGACATCATGAAATCATCTTTCTCTTTCTTTTTCAACCTTTTAAAAATGTGAAAATTGAACAAGAGGTGTAGCTCAGTGGTAGAGTGTTTGCCTAATATGTGCAAGGCCCTGGGAATGAGTCCCTGCACTGGGGGGAGAAGGGGAAGTGAAAACCATTCTTAGCTAATAGGCCATACAAAACCAGGAAGTAGACAGATGTGGCCATGGTCTATAGTTTTCTAACCTCTGTGCTACATATCCCAAAGGCAAGGTGGCAATCAAAAATTGAACTTAGTTTAAAAACCGTTGAGTTTGTTTCTAAAAGGAAGGAGGAGATAGTGAATTCAAAATATGCCACAGAACAAGAGAAACTCATGGGAATGAGTGAGATAGAGACTAGTCTGATAAAATGAATAGTTAACAGCTGGCAAAACACAGCAGCCACTAAGAAATGCCAAAGAATCATTTTCATAGAGGGATAAGCAGAGTTGTGTCTACTGGCCATACCTGCCTGCCTTGTGGTAAAAACAACAAAAAAAGAAAGAGGCCATGTCTCTAGGGCACCTGGCTCAGGGAATGGGCTATAAAAGTAGAACATCATAAAAATGGAGGAGCCCAGAATTTAAGAACCAAAGCTACCGTATGCACAAAACTTTCTGTTATCCAGGCAAGAACAGTCCTGATGTTGGAAGTCCACTGGGTATGCAAATGTTAGAGAGGTGGTTTCTGGTTTGGTTTTGGGCTGTGATTCTGAGCATATGAGTTCAAAGGGCTCAACCCTGAAAGCTTCAAATTTTCAGTCTTAGAATTTCCTTCATCTTTAGAAGATTTGGCCCTGGGCAGAGCTGGGCTTCAAGGGTTCTGACTTCTCGACCTACTCCTGTATCTAACATGGGCCTACAAGACTAGAATTTCCAGCCATAAAGAAGACAAGAAGTATTTTCTCAGGTGAAATTCATTATTACAATAATTACTAATAATGGTGACAAAATGGATTCATAACTAGGCAGACAAGTTAGAAATTGCCTGGGATAGAAAATAGTCTGATAAAATGAATGGCTAATGGCTGACATGCAGCAAAAAACAGCAGCCACTAAGAAATGACAAAGAGTTGCTTTTATGGAGGGTTAAGTAGAGTTATTATATCTGCTGGCTATCCAGGAAAAGATGGGGGGGGGGGAGATCCAGTTAAAACCTACAGGAACTGGTTTCTTAAATTTATTTTCTGTTGCTATAACAAAATGCCTAAGACTATGTAATTTATTAAAAAATAGACTTTTATTTGGTACATGGTTCTTTCTAGAGGCTTGGAAGTCTAACAGCATGACACCAGCATATTCATGGCATCTGGTCCTTACCTTCTTGCTGAATCATAACATGGCAAAGGGTATCATGTGTGAGACAGAGAAAGTCTGCCAGTTCAGGTCTTTCTTCCTCTCCATACAAAGCAACTAATGCCCCACAGAGGCTCCACCCCCATGACTTCATCCAAACCTCATTATCTTCAAAGGCCTTCACTCTAAATACCAGTAATATATAAATTTGGGGATTGTTTCTAAAACAGAAGCTTTAGAGAGCCACATTCAAACCACAGCATTCTGCCCATGGTCCCCAAAATTCATATCCTTCTTAAATGAGAAATACATTCATTCCATCCCAATAGCCCCAAAGTCTTAACCCTTCTAGCACCAACTCAAACATCTAAAGCCTAGAGCCTCATCTGAATCAGATATGGATGAAGATCAAGGCACGATTCATCCTGGGGCAAATTCACTCCAGCCACGAGCCTGTGAAATCAAAACAAGGTATCTACTCCCAAAATAACAATAGTGGCACAGGCATAAGACAGACATTTCTATTTGAAAGGGAAAAATAGGAGTGAAGAGAGGAAACTGATTCCAAATAACTCCAAAACCCAATAGGAAAAACAACATTAAGCTTTATAACTCCAGAAAAACCTTTCACTCCAGGAGAAAGACAGGGACATGCCTGGGGGATCTGGGTTCCCAAAGATTCAGGCATCCCTGTCTTTTCCCTGTGTCCTTGGAGTTTCATGCCTGCAGTTCTCCCAGGCTGGCACTGAGTGCTGGTAGCTCTACAGTGCTGGGGCCTAGGTTGTGGGTCTCATTCCCCTGGCTCCATTATCACAGCAGTGTCATGGATGACTTATGTGTCCTCCCAATTCATATGATGCAGCCCTACCTCCCAGTACCTCAATATGTGACTGTACAGTCATGCATCACATGATAATGTTTTAACAAGAACAGACCACATACATGATGGTGGTCCTACAAGAAGATAACAGTGTCCAGCCATGGAAGCACACACCTATAATCCCAGATACTTGGAAGGCTGAGGAAGGAAGATTGTGAGTTCCAGATCAATCTGGGCAACTTAATGAGACCCTGCTTAAAAAAAAAAAAAAAAAAAAAACAGATAATGGAGCTGAGAGGAGGCGAAGCAATAGCAAGAAAGAAAAAGAATGATTCCCAGTGCCAAGACAGCAATCAGCCACCTAAATAGCATCCCTGAACTTTACCAAAGGTCTCTGCTGCAAGGAGCTTAAGTCAAATGATGTAGCATGAACAATGACTCACTGTGTTGAAATAGGAAAAGGACAATTATGAAAACCCAAGGAAATAAAAGTCATCTTCAGTGACTGAAAAAAGAGTACGAGTCAAACAATGATATCCAGGAAGTTTCTACAAAAAAAGGTGGGTGGGAGCCTCATTCTGAAATCAAATCCTCTAGGAGCTTCATGAACAGAGAGGAACAAGGCCAGAGGAGAGACAAGGGAGAAAGTGTCTACAGCAGAGTATCAGACAACATGAAAAATACTGCCTCTGTTTACATAGCACTCTAAGTTCTAGAAGATTCATTCACATGTCCTTTCATTTAATCTTACTTTACCAATGGAGATGAGTAGGAAGCATCTCTTTTACACATGAAGAGATTTAAATTTAGAGGAAAAAAAATAATACAGCAGATAAAAGGTAGAAGCAGAATTTTATCGTGAGCCTAGAACCACATCTCCAAATGCTTACAGAGCATTTCACAGAATGGAATGCTGTGTGGTCCTGGGCTGAGTCTCTGCTTCCTCTTCTGAAAAATGGGAACAACAATAGTATCAACCTCATGCTTTTAAACAAAAGCACTTAAAGGAGCTAGGTCACAATAAGTGTTCAGTAAATGTGAGACAAACATAACCCCACAAATCCACCCTCCCCTGTGTGTCCAACCTTGGTGAATTTGCATAGCTCAGCTCTTCAGTTCCATCTAATGATAACAACAAAAAAAGAATGATGACCCATCTCATGATAAGACCAACAACTGATGCTCTCTGAAGGCCTACTACACAGCCGGCTCTGTTCTGCTCTTGACTCTATTATCTTAGTCATCTGGGGTACCTTCTGGGCAGGAATTATGCCTGATTAACTTCTGTGCCTGTTTAACTCCTGGTTACAGTGGCTATTCAATACACCCTGGCTGGGCTGAAGCTCTTTCCACTGCCATCTACAGCCTATCCTGCTACCCACAATGCTTTGTGGTGTTGAACTGGGAACTACAGAGCACGGGAGAAGGGATATGATTATTCTGTCAAAGATTTTAAGTCTCTTTGAAATACACTCTATGATTTAATGAAAAAAGTCATCAGGAATGTCCTTCCAAGGACGAGGAGAAAAAAGCCTACTACCCAGAATACCCGCACATTTACAAATCTAGTCTACTGGAGGGAAACAAGTATATTTTTAAATGCCACTGGCAAAAGCTTAATCATCTATAATCTAACAGCTTGTGGAAAATAATGAAAAGATTTTGAAATTTAATATTTAAAAGTATACAAACAGGAGACATTGAAAAAAATCAGGTTATATAATAATCTAGTGAAACACTTTGAAATAGAATACTCATAGAAAGATAAACAGAAAAATACTTTAAACAGCAGAGTGAAAAATACTCTTCATAGTTCCTTAAGAGGCACTTGGAGAAGGTCATTTAAGTCCAGTATTCCCCACCCCAACCCTCTGCTCACTGAAATAGCAACAGGCCTTGATAATAATTTGAAAAGACTACTTCGAGTTGTTTCAGAAGTTTTACTCTCTGAAGAAAAGCAATATTTTTTTTTCACATGCACACACATATAATCTTCTAAATGTTCTTCTTTATTTGGTATCATGTAAAAAATTCCAGATGTGAGCATTAGTGTCAAGTAAATAATAACTTTCTGGAAATGACTAGAGTTTAGAGAGAGCTTCTAAAATGGAAATTCCTCTGGTGATGATGATAGAGTGCAGAACACACTACCCCTAAGCACGGCACCATTCAATCTGAGAAAACAGTGGAGGCAGGCAGGTCACTCTTACCTTTCCCCTGGCTGCTTCCCTGAAGCAAGTCATAAAACCCCGGACTTTCTGACCTTCCCTGAAGCAGGCCATCAGAGGCTCATGTGTGTAAGACCCTCCCAATATCTAAGGGAAGGGAGCATCCATGTCTCCAAAGATACAGAGGAAAACCAGGACAGGCGCCTGCTCATTGCTATTAGATCATCCTGCATCCCGCCATGCTCCTCCACAACTGCCCACAGTCATCAGCGAGCACCAAAATACACACGTTCATTTCTCCAGGTCTTCATTTCCTTATGAAGGCGTCTGTGTCATATAAACTTACAGCGAAATAAGTGGTATGCTTTTCTCTTGTCTCTTTTTTGTTCCAGGGGCTTCAGCCATGAAGCTGGGATAACTGAGGAAAAGATATTTTTCTTCCCTGCAGTTAAAACTCATGTTTTGAGATTTCAAAAATAAAAACAAGAAAAACCCAATTCCAAATATTTCTGTTATACTTCACTATTAATTTATTATGAACAGTGTTGGCTTTTAAAATTGATATTAATTGAAAAATAAACACTCATATATTTACTATACATAACATGGTGATCTGAAATATGTATACTATCTTAGTCTGTTTATGCTTCTATGACAAAATGCCACCACAGACTGGGTCATTTACAAATGATAGAATTTTTAGTTTTCTATTTTTTAAATTTTTTTTGGCAATACTGGGGATAAAACGTAGGGGCACTTTACCACTGAGCCACTTCCCTAGCCCTTTTTATATTCTATTTTGAGACAGGGTCTCAGTAAATTGTGGAGGCTGATCTTGAACTACCAATCCTCCTGCCTCAGACTCTCAAATTGCTGGGATTACAGGTGATGTGCCACTGCCCCCAGTTAAAGAATAGACATGTACTTCTCACAGTTCTGGAGGCTGAGAAATCAAGGTCAGGGTGCCTGCACTGAGCCTGGTGAGATCCTTCTCACAGCATCTTCACATGGCAGGAGGGGCCAGCACTGCACCCTCACCTGGCACAAGGTGGAAAGGCAAAACAACTTACGCTAGTTCCCTCAAGTCACATCCTCAAAGGCCCCGCTACTTAACACCACCAGATGGTGGATTAAGTTTTAACACAGGAATTTTAGGAAACATTCAGACCATAGCATATACACATTGTGGAGGGGTTGAGATAATTAACATATGCATTACCTTATATACTTATCATATTTTTAGGGTTAAGACACTTAAAATTTACCTTCTGTGATTTTTCAAGAATTTAATTCAGTATTAATTATAGTCACCAGGTTATACAACTAACCTCTTGAACTTTTTCCTCCTTTTTTTTTTTTTTTAATTCTTTGAACAACATCTCCCCAACCACCTCTCTCCCAGGCCCTAGTAACCACCATTCTATTTTCTCCTTCTAAGATTTTAACTTTTTCAGATTCCACATATACATGAGATCATGATATATTTGTCTTTCTGTGTTTGGCTTATTAGAATGATATCCTCTAGGTTCATGCACATTGCCATAAATTATAGGATTTCTAACAAGCCTATAATTCCAGAGGCTTGGGAGGCTGAGGCAGGAGGATTACAAGTTCAAAGCCAGCCTCAATAACTTAGCAAGGTCCTAAGCAACTTAGCAAGACCCTGTCTCAAAATAACAAAAGGGCTGAGATGTGACTCAATGGTTAAATGTCCCTGGGTTCAATCCCTGATAACAACAACAAAAAAAAACTTTAATGTTTAAAATGATAGTATTTCCTTTTTAAAGGCTGAATAGTATTCAATTGTGTATATCTACCATATTTTATTTATCAATTCATTTGCTGATGGATACTCAGGTTGATTCCATATCTTGATTATTGTGAATAATGCTGCAATGATATCTCTTTGACATACTGATTTCCTTTGGATACAGATTTCAGTAGATGGCAGTAGTAGGACTGTTGGGTTGTACAGTAGTTCTAGTTTAATTTTCTGAGGGATTTCCATATTGTTCTCCATAATGATTTATTAATTTACATTCCCACTAACAAGATCATACTCCTCCAATATTTACCTTTTATCTTTTTGATCATAGCCATTCTAATAGGTATGAGGTAATATATCACTGTGCTTTTAATTTGTCCCAATGCCATTTATTGAAGAGATAAGAAAGTTAGCCCAATATCCCTGATGAATATAAATGCACAAATCATAAATACTAGCAAATCAATGTCAACAACACATTACAAGGATCAATTCACCAGGATTAAGGGAATGCAAGGATGGTTAACATATGCCAATCAATAAATGTAATACACATCAACAGAACAAAGAACAAAAATCATATGATTGTTTCAGTAGATGGCAGTGAAAGAATTTGACAAAATTCAACATCTTTTCATGACAACAACTCAACATATTAGGAATAGAAAGATTGTACCTCAACATAATAAGAGCCACATGTGACAAACCCATAGCTAACATCATATTCAACAATGAGAACTTAAAAGCTTTTCTTCTACCATCAAGAATAAGACAAGGATGCTCTCTCTCACCACTTTCATTCAACATAATACTAAAAGTCCTAACCAAAACAGTTAGCCACAGTGAAGAAATAAAAAGGCTCAAATACAAAGACCTAAAAAGGCACATTTGCCCATAGCACCAATACATGACTAATAATAAAAAGAGATTGAAAGTGAAGAGATAAGTTTAAAAACTAAACAAATAAAACATTTCCATGGCATCTCATTCAATGTCTCTATTTTGTTAAATCACATAGAGAAGACTTTTATCATCTTTGGTATTTTTTTAATCTTTCATTTGGTAAACTGTTAAAAAGACAGTGTGACAAACAGACACTGACATACACACAATGAGAATGTTGGCTACATGTGAGACCTAAGGCAAGAAAGGGGTCAGAAAATAAGGAAGCAGTGCTAGCCTAAGTCAGATAACCTAGGACATGTGACCTACTCAGAACCACGAACAGGTCTTAGAGGTGAAATAAGACAGTGTGGTGATGAGAAGTGTGGTCTGGACTGTTGGTCTTCAAAGCCCAGGCCTGTTACTACCTCAGTGTGTGAACCTGGACAATTTATCTAACATCTTAGTCTACTCACCTGTAAAATGCAAATGAAGATAATAGTACCTACCTCCAAGAGTTATTATGAGGATAGAGTGAGTTTCTATATATCAAATAAGTGTGTGACACTTAACCCAGTACTTAATTCAGATTCTTTCTAACCTCCTCTCTATATCAACCCTATTTTCAATCTATTCTTTTTCTCCAAAGCATTCTGATTTTGAAAAGGTTTATGAGGACCTAGCTTGCTCCAAACTTGGCTCACAGTCTTTGAATCCTGAGGCAGGGCACAATGGAGAAACTTGACTGGAGATACTCATCCCAGTGGCCTTAACTCTCCCTTGCTGCCTCAATCCTGCCCTTATTGACTCCTGCAATTTTGGCCATTCCTTCAAAGTTGGGAACTATCCGGTAAACTTCAGAGAAATTTTTATTTTTGTTTATATTAGCATAAAGTTCTACTGCTAAAACCAAAGAACTCTACATACTGTTAGACTTGGTTACATCCCTTCCTTCCCTCATCTATAAAGAAGGGTCTCTAAGATCCTTTCCAGCTCTAACCTATAGTTATAGCGACAGGACAAGTCCCAGCAGACACGGTCCACCTGCTCTGTATTCTCTGTAACAATCTCACTATTACCACTCTGCACCTGTGCAGCATACCAACAAATGGTAGAACTGAGAGGTGCTTTTAGAGATTAATATTTAGGCTCTAAAACCACAAGCCAGGACTGAGGGTGTAGCTTAGTGGTAGAGCTCTTGCCTAGCAAGCAGAAAGCCCTGGATGTTATCCCCAGCACTGCAAAAGAAATAATAATATAAATTAGTAAATAAATAAAAAGATAAAATCACAAGCTTCTCACTTGCCACTGTGATGTCAAAAAAATATATATTGTCTTCACTCTTTTCCTGGTATACAACTCCTAAAATCCTTAGAATCTCTATGCCCCTTCTCCACACCTCAGCCTGTGCGTCCTTCCTAACATAATACACGGGCAAGCGTGTTTCCCTGAGTTCCACGAGTAGCCCCAGCAAATTAATTGAAGCCAAGAAGGGAGTAAATGGTGACCCTAATTTAAAACCAAAGGAATAAACTTGCAACCGGCATTAAAAACAGGGGCAGTCTTAGATACTAAGCAATCTCAACTGAGGGATCAGATACTACCACCAGGTAGATGATGTCAGAATTGAACTGAATTAGAGGACACCAGCTGGTGTCCATGCAGCAGCACAGCTTGCTGGGGATGGGGCAGGACTCCCGCACATTTGGTCCCAGAAACATTCTGTGTTGCATATTGAGTGAGAGTGCGGGGGAAACTGAGTTTGTTTATTCCTATTTCCTTTCCAGCCAGTTATGACATCTCAGCAGTGTTATTTTGGTAACAGCGTTGCCACCCTCTCTGCCATGGTGCTAAGTGTAAATAGAACCTGAACATTTCCAGGAATTATCAACTTGGCACTTCTCTCAAGGAGTTAAGGTTTCTTTTATAACATTATCAAAAGAAAGCCTAGGATTGAAACCTGCCCCAAACTTCTTCTTCATGTTACATTGCTTCTTCAATTAAAATATAATGTTTGGAAAAATACAACACATTCCTTTTTCACCCTCCTTAGGGAATTGCCCTCCAAGGGCACTCTCCTTTTGCCCAAACTGAGGAACAAGTATGAACACAGCTGCCTGTTAACACTAAGCAAAGCAGGCATTCCTGCAGCTAGCTGCAGCGGCCCGCATGTATGAACCATACCCCCCAAAAAAGGGACACCACCTCACTGAGCACGCACTGAAACTGAAGCAGCAGCACCAGAAACGCTGGTGGCTGAACGGACAGCTTTAGGCAACAGGATTCAAGAACTGCAAAAGTGGGGCTGATTCCATTGTCAGAGGGACCAATTCACTGTCCCCTCATCACAGTTGAGATTTAGTCTTCTTTTATTCTCAAGGTAGCAGCTGGGATGGGAGAGACACAGACCCTTCCTTGACCCCAGGTAGGCTTACATTATACCCTAACCTCCCAGCCAAAATACGGGAAAAATGAGGGAGAGGGGGAGAGGGAGATACCGGACAGGAATGAACCTCAGGACAACAGGCAGGAAAGAGAAAGCAGCCAAGGCCCTCAGGCGAGCGACTAGGCAAGACTGGGGAGGGAGGAGGGAGAGCTAGTAATGATGGGCCCTGGAGCAGCCTAAGGTTATCGGAATTTGGGAGGAGAGAAAGGTGAATTATGAGCAAATATTTTTATAGGATATGAGTTAACAGGCTTTGCAGTCAAAGTGCCTGGATTCCAAATTCTTTCTACTAACTACACTGTGTCTTCTTCAGAAAAATATTTAATATCTCTATGTCTACATTTTCTCATCTGACTAATGAGGGTAATAATCGACTTCATCAAGTTATTACTATTTATTAAATGGGTAAATAAATGCAAAGGACTTAGAAGGGTACCTGGCACACAGTAGGCCCCCCTTAAATACAATTATTTTACCAATGACGTCTGAGGTTCTTGGTGAGATACAAGAAATACTAAAACTCTTTTTTTTTTTTTTTTTCCGGTACTGGGAGTTGAACTCAGGGGCACTCGACCACTTAGCCATCTCCAGCCATATTTTGTACTTTATTTAGAGACAGGATCTCACTGAGTTGCTTAATGTCTCGATTTTTTGCTGAGGTTGGCTTTGAACTTGGAATCCTCCTGCCCGCACAGGTGTGCACCACCACGCCCAGCTGAACTCATTTTTAATTCAAACAAAATCTTGGCAGACAGCCTGACTGACCACCCTACGGAAGGAGAGACTAGGCCAGTTGCACTCTGACCAGAGGCCATCTGTCTCTTTCTTCTCATCTATTCTCAAGCCACCTTCAGTTCAGCTTGAATCTGAGAACAGATAAAAAGTTCCAACAGATATATAGCATCCAACTCCTTCTTCATTAGTGGATTTGTCTCCATTTGTACACAGTTTGATCCACAGAACACAAAGTATTTTGAGATTTTGAAACTACCACACAATGTGAACAGGTAAAATGAAAATAATGCCTCCAATTCAAATTCTCCAGCTAATGCAAAAACCTACAATTTTGTTCTTATGTACATCCAGCCTGTACACCCCATTCCTCATCGAGCACTAATGGATTTCAGTGTTGGTAGTGTCTTCACTATCAACATTATGGGGTCCAAGATTCTGAAACATTCTTAAGCAACAGTGTTCAAGAAATTCAAGAAGGAAAAACATTTGCAAACTAATATCCTTCTACACCTCCATTTCTACCACCCTCTACGTCCTCACACCTGAAAACAAAAACAACTCTTTAAGTAAGAGCACAGCTTTGGGAAGCCCATAGTTGGGGAGCAGTAAGTGAGCAAAGAGCCACCTACCTAATCAGCTGGTCAGATCTCAAGGTTCTTAACCCTGGGTTGTATTTTAAAATAACCTCCTGAGGTATTTGTGTTTGTGCCTGTGTTTGCAAACACAAGTGTGTGCATTATCTATGCTACATTGTCCAGGCCCCACTTTCTAAGATTTTGTAAAGGATTGGCCTACAGCAGAGTCTGAGCATCAGAACTTTTAAAAAGTTCCCCAGGTGATTCCAGTGCACAGCCAGAAAGACTGAGCTAAATCAACCCTGAGGTCAACAGGGTGATTGATGTAGCCAAATGGTCCATACATCCACAGGAGGGAGGAAAAAGTCACAGTCAGACTTTCTAAGCAAAAAGAACATTAAATCCATTTTTTTAAGTGAAACAGAGGCATCCCTGCTGGGACAAGACCTGTCACATGGTTCACTATTCCTAGAAAGAGCTGCAATTAGCTGCCAACAGATGCATTATTTCATCAGTCTCATAAATACTCGATAAAAGTCTTCCGCTCTTCCTCTGTCAGCCTTGCAGAAGCTGAGAAAAAAAAAACTTCTGATAAGATGCACTACTAAACTATCATCATTTTTTAATGATTAAAATTAGCACTAATAAAAATAAGATATTTTAGTAAAACCTCATCCCATTATACCTCTAAAAGCCCTTGAAAATTTTCCCCTTAAAATAAAAAAAAAAATACATTAGTACAATGTTTAAAAAGCCTCTTTCAATTATTAACACTACAGCATAATACAATTCCATTTCAAACCCAGTGGGGAGCCAAGATTTCAAGGCAGGAAAAGTCCTAAATCAAGATTTGGGAGGCTGGGATTCCAGTCCCAACAATAAATTACATCAGCTAGCTGTGTGATCGTGGGCAAGCTGACTTAATCTCCTAGGCCTCTGTTTGCTCAGAGAAAAATTAGATGATCTTTGAGTCCCTCCCAGCTCCCAAATTCCATAACACCAGAATCTGGCTCCATCTTGCTGACTGTTACAGCAGCAGATACATGTGTTTAACATTTAGAATCTTATAAACTTAGTAATTCTACTAATAAGCTTAACCAGTTCCTGTCACTGCGCATAAACTGCCTGGGCAAAACTGAAAGTGCCTTGAGAGCAGCAGCGTCTGCATCTGAACAGAGCCAGGGCCCTCTCGCCCTCACCATGCCAGCCAGGTCCCGGCTCCTCCCCGCACTCCTGCCACGCTGTCCACTTGGGAACACACGAAAAGCACCTTCACACTCCTTGCCATGTCCCCAGGGCTTCCTATTATGTTTTTAGTATTTTTCTTTATGTTGTCTCTCTCTCTCTCTCTCTCTCTCTTTTTTTTTTTTTTTTTTTTTTTTGGTACTGAGGTTCAAATCTGGGGACTTGAACATGTTGGGCAAGTGTTTTACCACTGGGCTACATCACTAGCCCTCTGTTCACTCATTTGTGCTTAATTAATCCAGTTTGTCCCATTGTCCCAGCTGTGGAACACTTTTAAAAATTTAAACATAATATATGGTCTAATTATGTAACATAATAATATGGAAATTAGCATAATGGAAAAATGCCAATATAATATAGCAACAGTAATTAATAATATATGCAAACTCCGAATTATTATTTCCAACCTATTTTAATGTACCTATGTCAATTTCACTGAGATAATCATAGAATTGGAAATCCTGGGACTTAACTGGTTAAATAAAAATAATGTATTTTTAATAGGAACTTGCCCTGAATGAAAGGAACCCATTAAAATTGATACTCCCCTGACACACACAAAAAAGCAATACAACTAAATTCTAGCTAATTATTTAAGGCCAACAGAAGGCCTTAAGCATGAGAACCTCTGATCACTCTTTCCAAGACTATAACAGAAGTAAAAAGCAAACGCATTCCCATTGTGTGATTAAGCATTATTTAATCCCATGTCCACAAATCATCTCGAATCATCTTAATAGCAGCCAAGGTCATGTCTGTCCAACAGGAAGCACAACAAACAGTGGTGACTGAGCCTACGCAGATATGGAATGCGGTTCATTTCTATGAGGATGATGTCTTATCTAGCCACACTGTCACCCATGCTCCCACTCTAGTTCCTGTGTCCTTGCAGGCCACTCTGTCACAGAAGTCAGGTCTCCACCCAGTGTCCCCACATCAGAGAGGCTTCCCTGGCCACCCTCACTCCCACACACACTCTTCACAGCATTCATCACCACCAGATAGGTTATTTATTCATTTGCTTATGGTTGTCCCCAGTTCTTTACCCTCTCCCCCAGAACCACAAAGCTCCGGGTGAGCAGGGATTTTGTTTTGGTTACTGCTAAACCCTTGGCACTTAACATCTAGCACATGGTAGAAACTGATCAGGTGTTCTCCCTTCACACACACGATGCCACAGGTGAGCACTACTCAGCCACAGTGAAGAGCCTAGACAGCCCACAGGGAGATAAACTGAGATCAATACAGAAATTATGCAGAGCAGGCTCAGGTATGCGGCATGACTGCAGGATCCTATGAGAAGAATCCCTAGCTAGAAATTTCTCTAATGAGCCTATTATGATGTCTATAAGTCTGCCACGAGAGCTTAGTAACTGCTGATGCCTCCAAGTATACACCTCAGAGCCAGAGTGCATCTCGGGTGGCGGCTGAGGTGGCTCAGCATGATTATTCAAGAACAGCTCCACAAGGGATAAGCTGAGCCCTGGAGCCATAGGCAGGAGGAAAAGAGACCAGCCAGAGCCCTGAACACTGTGCCAGTGAGGACAGCCAGGCAGTCTGGGGCATAGGGTCCTTGGGGAAAACCTGCTGAACAAGTGACAGTCTCAGGACAGCCACTCCAGCAGGCTCAAGAGCTGAGGTGTCTGGTGCTCATTACAGGAGGCGCTGAACTGTGTCCCAGAGATCTGACCTTCACTCTTGACAGTGGCTAAGAATACATAAAGCAAGAATCAAGAGAAGGAGGAGAGAAAAACAAAAAAACCAAACTCCCAAGACTAAAGGAAGATTGGAGTAAAAGGCAGGGTTACTAGGCAGACTGGTAAGTGAAAATCTTGGCAGAGACCCAGTCCCACAGCCAGGGCCAACCTAGGGAAAATAGGTCCCATGGCCCAGAGGCTAAGTCTCACCAGACAGTGCGGCTGGGGTTGTGGATAAACCTTTCCAGATTCAGATGAGCCCAGGCACTGGAGTGAGTGGTCAGGGCAGGCAGGACCCACAGGGAGTGGGAAGCCAGGCAGGCACAGGCTGCTCACACTCACATACCACACTGTCCTCATCTCCTAAAATGATAGGACAGGAGTCCAGAAAGGATGTCCAGCTGATCTAGTATCTAGTATGTGACCTTGGCCAGAGAGGGACATGCTGTAAAGTGTTCCTTCCACAGTGTCAACACAGATTAAGTCATTTTATCGTCAGAATTTCCCTTTTAAAAGGTAAGAATCCTTATAGGGTTAAAAAAAAAAAAAAAAAAAGTCATCCATTTATGTCTTAGCCTTTTTTTTTTTTTTAATTAACAGAGATTGGAAGACCTAGGCAGATTCTGAAAAAAATCAAAGGTTTTAGTTTTTTGTTTGTTTGCTTTTATGTTTTAGGATTCCCTGGGTGTGTGTTGTGGAGGCGGTGTGGAAGAATAAAAGGAGAACAAGATACAGTTCACTAAAGAACTACATCCAGCACACAAATAAGCAACTAACCAGGATTACCGCCCCCCCAAAAAAAGTCCGAGCCAGTTCAAAATTGATAAATGAAAAATAAAAATTAGATAAACAAAGGGAAAACCAAGAATCTGCTAGAAGAACACAACAAGAAAACTTAAAATCAATTCATTCTTAAAGAGGATCAATCTCTTGCCTACAGAGAAGGCCACTCCTTCTCAGGTTCTCAAGGCCTCTGAAGAGAAGGCCAAGAAATCCATACAAACAAATTAATGATTGCAACCAAAATGAGTGAAAAGTAAGAGGCGGTGAATGCATATACATTCAGACAGAAGCACCACATTTTCCCACAGTCCAGTTCTTCAAAGATCAAAGATGCCACTACAACAATGTAAGTGGCCTACTGCAAATCTTGTTAAAACTCTGTTACAATGCTGGAGAAGCCCTGAGGTCCTAGGAAATAGCCTTCTGGGTTTATCTGCTTTTTTCCAGAGACATTAAATTGGAAGGAATTGTACCTCTGATAGTCATCCAGAATTAAAAAAAAAAAAAAAAAGCAATAAAAAACAAACAAAAAAAACTGCCTAGGTTTCCAATTCATTAAATTCCAACTTAATTTAAGTTTTAAAATATTGCTATGAAATTAATTACTTTAAACATTTAAATATATTTTAATGTCTCAAGCAAGAAAGCTATTAACTGTCAACTCCTTTAAAATATATCATTTCTTCCATCTCTCCTATACATTAAATATCTATATATACATATCCACACATTTACCACTAGAACCCATAACATGCTATATTCTTCAACGACATGCAGATTTTAAAAGTGATTTCCATGATATGGAAACTACAAAGTGAGGAAGAGAATGAACAACAAACCCCAAATTCAGGGTTTACCAGTGAGTGAGGGTTAAAAAGGAGGGGACCAGAAAGAAGCACCAGGGATTCTCAAAACAATTGTCATATTTTTCTTAAACTAAGTGATGAGAAGACAGATGTTTACTTTACCTTATTCTTCAAATATTACTTATATTTTATAATATTATTTTAAATAGTCAACATTTAATAAAAACACCTATCTAAAAAAAATGAATGTACGTAACTGTCATGGTGGAAGGTACACAGAGACATACATAAATCAAACAAATCTCTGCTTCAGAATACTCTTTTCAATAGCAGTGTTACTCAATAAAAAGGAAATCAATTACAAATACTGTTTCTTTCTAAGCCACACTATCTCTCCATTTGACCCCTTCTACAAAATTAACAAACTTTGAGGAAAACCTTATATTTCTAAACTTTAACACATATATATGCACAGTTTTTCTCCACTATATACTGCTTCATTCTGCTTGCTTTCAAAAACCTATTTTTCCCTCAGTTTCTCTATAACTTTCATGTGGTAGAAACTGTCTTAACTGCTTCTTGCTGTCTGAATGAATCTGAGGAAATGGGGGTCACACTTCCACAAAAGAGGTGCAGCAGTACTATTTACATCACCTATAATGATCATATAATTAAATGTTTTGATAGTGAAAGGCTTTCAATTCCCCTGGTTTGTTGTTTCCAACTATGTGCTGCCAGGAGGAACCTCTAAGTCAAATATCAGGAAAGCACCAATAATTTTTTAACATCTCTCCAATCCTGAGTTATGTGTTCTGCTTTCAGTAAATTAGTAGAAACATCTTAAGATACATTAGCCTGGATTTGTTCAGACAGCTAGAGCATTTAATTTTGTAAGCACAGTCCATGCTGAGAACATCCGTGGTCCTCCAAGGCCAGCCATTTTCAGTATTTCAAAAAGCCTAAACCATACTTTACATGTAATTTAGTCAAGCTAGGAATAAAAATATTTTTGTTTTTTCCACTGAGATTTTTATCGGTCTTCCTCACTGATTATCTCATGCTGGTCAAATATTCAGACATATGTCATCAATGAAAAAAGAAGAATCATGATTATTTAATACTATGTGGTCTGTGAAAAAAAATCATTCAAAAGATGACATAATAAAAATAAAAGCAATAAAAGTGGTCTCGTATTAGTAGCATATTTTTAAACTAGCTATACTCGTATTTAAAAACCAGCAACAACAAAGTCTAGGGACCACTGACTTGGAGTAGTTTTAATTATCACTGTATCAGAAACTCCAGAGGATATTGATATATTACCTCTGCTAAGAAAATCTATAACTCAGTTTGGACTGTCCTTACAAAATTAAAACCAAGCCAAGTATCTAAGATATCTCTACCAATTTAGTGAAAGCAAAACATAAATGTAGGATTGGGAAGATGTTAAAAAATTATTGGTGCTTTCCTGGTAATTGACTTAGAGGTTCCTCCTGGCAGCACATAGTAGGAAACAACAAAAAAGGCGAACCGAAAGCCTTTCACTATCAAAATACTTAATACAAAAAAAGATCATTTTGTACTGCTGTACATCATGAGTAGAAGCATAATTCCTATTTTCATTTCTTCAGATTTACTTAATTTTCTGTTAAAAATCTGCAAGTCAACTTTCAATTCTCTTCTAAAATTTTATTCCTTTTTGCCACATGCCTGCACCCCAGTTACCAAGAGACTAACAGCAGGAGGATCACAAGCTCAGGGGGCCAGCCTCGGCTGAGGATGTACTTCCATGGTAGAATGAGCACCTGGCATATACAAAGTCCTAGGTTCAATCCCCAGTACTGGAAAAAAAAATTATCATTTTTAGTTGTTCATTTATCTGTTCCTCGATCTTTGTAAAAGGTAGAAGTGATGAGAGCTGTTAAAAAGGAACAAATGTTTCATACCGCATCTTCCTGCCCCAAACTAGGCCAACAGCACCAGAACTTTTTCTTTTCTACTGCTTTCAATTCTTAAAATCAAAATGAGACCCTCCCCAAAGTATTGCCCTTACCAAATTAAATACTACAGATATCTGAACAGAGCCAAACCAAAAAGGACACTTTAAGCCAATAGCCTTTAAAAACAAAGTCAGTCAGTCTTCAAAACAATTCCCTTTGGCCTTGTAGGACAGCCCAGGGGACAGGTGCAGGGCATGCCTTCCTAGAGGCTGTCTCCTCCTCCATGAATCTGACCTTTTCCAGCTGGCAGCTCTGGCACCCCACAAATCAATTATCAGCAGGCCAAAGCCTGCTTTCCCATCTGCACTTTCCAAATGGCTCCTGATGCCAAGAGCTGAGATATGACCTGGCTCTCTGATGAGAACATGCCTCCCAAGTGACTTGCCAAGTTTCCCTGGAAGCATTTCTAAATGGACTCTGAGCTCCCTCCACAACCTCTCAGTCATGGTCCATTCTTCCTCTCCTACATTGCCACATCCTCACCCTATTCCTTCCAAACTCTTTACTCCCTTGCATGAACCACTGACCCCTGCCCACATTAACTTCCAATCCAAAAGGTGTAAGTGCCAACAATTTCAGAGCTGGTTTGAAGTGATCCTTTGGAGGCCTACCTGAAGGCAGCTCAATGACAGCTTCTTCTCTTGCCTTTTCCAGCTTCTCCTTCACCCAGGGAAACTCCTGCAGGGAATCTAGGAAGGTATCAAATGCTTTTGGACCCCTAGAGGGGAGGATATCCAGCAGCAGCATTGTTTTCCGGAGGCCTGTGGCTTGAGCTTTGATTTCTTGGACATGGTTTTCGGTCAAGATTCCTTCCTGGTAAAGGTACTGAAGAACCAGTCCCTCCACCAGTACCTCTGCACCCAGCTCCAGGCGGAGGGAGCGGAGCACTTGCTTGTCTCTGGCCTCCATTTCCCCCTGGAAAGAGACAAAATCATGGCTCAGATTATAGGAATGCTGATGCACCCCTAGAGGTAGTTGCTGCAGTGTTAACAACTGGCAGATTTTTGAAACTTAGCATGCTGAATATCAGGCCCTGGTGTTTACTACAAGGCTATTAAAACAAGCCAAGTTAACTTCAGATGCGTCCCAACACAGGGAACAGTGGAGATGAATCATCTTTTCTGTTTCTGCTTTTTACATAATGAGGTCCTCTTTCCATAAAGAGATCTGACCAAAAAGCAGGCCAGAGACTTTGCTTAAAAAGTCTTAAAAATGTGTATGCAAGGATTACAAAGCGGCATTTTATTTTAACACATTTTAGAGGAGAAATGGTGTTTTTCTCCTAACAGTGCAGAGATTGCCCGCCACCATCACTGCAATTTTCCAAAAATGACCACGGGCATTTGCAGAACCTGACAAGCAACGGGAGTGGAGGACAGAAACCAGAGGTACCAATGAGTTTAAGGATCTTTTTCACTAAGAGAAAAGGCCTTTACACCATCGTCACTTACAAGCAATATACTTATTGCATGTGTCCAGTATACAGTAAACCTTATGCAGTCCGAATCTCCATCACTGCACTGCCCTGGCCACCCACGCACGGGGCATTTAGTGAGTTATTCTCCTTAATAATAATAATTTTTAAAAGGCCACACGCCGACACTGGTCAGAAGCCACCCAGGTTTTGAAGGTCGCTGGCGACTGAGGCGGCTGGGCGGTGGCGACGTAGCCTGTGTGGCGCGGAGGGGGCGGACGGGGCTCCCAGCGCCGGGCCCCGCGCTCCTCAGCTCCCTGGGGCGGGGGTGGGCAGGTGAGGAGGAGGAGCAGGTCCGTATTTGCCTTCGAGCGCTCATTTGGAACTTCCAAAAAAAAAAAACAAAAAAAAAAACCTCCGGGCCTCTGCAACTGAGATCTTTATTGTGTCACACACAGAACGAACTATGAGAGATTTTTCGGGGCAATGTGAACCGCGGAAGGATCTTCACAGCGGACCGAGGGGAGAATGGGACCGGGCACCGCCCCCCCAACCCTGGCCCGGCTCAGAAACCAGAACAAGTTAAGAAGGCGATCGAGCCACCCAGGGCCCAACGCCACAGCGCGGGGCATTCGAGAAATTTAAAAAAAAAAAAAAAATGGATTCCTGTTACTTACGTCTGCAAACACGTCGCTTTAAAAAAAAAAAAAAAAACTACAACCGGAATCCAGACTGTTAGGAAACCTGTACCATAAGCACCATCTTTGTTGAAGGCGAAATCCCTAAACAGGAAGTATTGCCGCCATCTTTGTTGAGGGCAAGCACAGGAAGCGCTGTGGCCATCATTTTTGAGGGCTCCAGGGTCAGTTTGAAGTTTTTTCTGCCATGTTTGCTGTGGGTAAACAATACGCCCGCCTGAAAATGGAAAACAACTTAGATAACCTAGGAGTAAATGGGTCATTGCATCTTAACACAGTTAACTCCACCCGGGCCTTGCACACAATTGCCATGAGAGGCAGGTCAAAAGTCACTTTAGCAGCAAAGTCTTCCCTGACTACTGCGTTTAAAACGTCAACACACCCACATTTATCTAGGCTCCTGTCCTTTCCAGCTTTATTATTACCTATAACACATATCATTGCTTTATTAAAACTTTTTTTTTTTTACTTATTCATTTAGAATCTGTTCCCCACCTCTAAAATGCAAGGTCATTTCTTGACCTCAACAGGGTTTCTGGCCACAGAACGGACAAGTCAGAGGATTCCGTGGCAGCAATCAGCTAGATACTCTAGACCTAGAAGGAATGGGAGATGCTCAGAATCACCGGAAAGGCTGGTGGAGGGCTGAGGATCGAAGGATGACTCTGCAGACAACACTGCTAAACCAGCTCTTGGCCGCAGTCAGAAGATGGACTCTGGAAGTTGTCATTCCTGTCTCCAACCTCCTCAACAGTGACTGAGCAATTAAATGAGCACTGGACCACCACTACAGAAAAACTATGCTCTCTCGATGGTTTTATGTTATTTTCCAGCAGCATCAGAACAGCACCTGCAAACCTCACTCTGCTGTAAGCAGTTGGTGAGGCCAATTCACAGGGAGAACAAAAGCGGCAAGGATGTCTGGGGCAAATGCTTTCCATCTTGGAAACAGAGAGGTGTACTACTAAATTGAGGAGAGGTTGGTGCTGAGGACCAATCTGCATTCAGCACATTTTTAATCTGGAAAGGAAGACAACATGCATGACCCAAATATAAAGAGATACGAGAATGTCAATTCAAGTTTTCTTCCTCAGATTCCTTTATGAAATGAGATGGCCGATCAATAAATTCATTCATTTCAAAATCAATTGGATGATATGTACAGAAAGTCACGTTCTGCTAAAAATTGGTTGACAATAACAGAAAAAAAAATTGCAAAGGTTCTTTTTACACACATTTTTTACAACCAACACCTCTGGTGAAAGATGACAATATCTGTGTGAGCAAATCAGTGGAGAACAATTCTAAACCTCCCTCTTTGAAACCTTCTAATAATTGTATTCAGTTTACAGTGTTACTATAGTATACAGTGTGACAATATTTTTACAAAGGCAGCAAGTATTCTATGTACAGACTGGAATCAGAAATATCAGTTGTCTCAGCCAATATCTCACAGCCAATATAAAGCAAGATCTGAATTCTAATCACATCACTCTGATTTCAGGCTCTTTCCAGAACACACACAGCCCTGTATAGTGCAGAGTCTGTTTTTCTAATAAGAGCCCAAAATAAAACTGGCATATCATCCTGTTGCTCTCAATTGTTGTTCTTTCCTTTTCTATATGTGAACAGGTGTTAACAACATTCTCCGTCTTCATCCAGATACAATAGAAATCTCTTGCATGATTACCAATAGCTAAGGATTACTAACTTTTTGTAATGGAAAAACAAATGTATTTTTTTCCAAGTGTAAACTTTGGCAGTTTTCAAACAAATAGAAAAGTTGAAAAAAAATAGCATAATAAATACCCTTGTGAAGTTTTAAATATGTCTTGGTGACTCATGGCATTTGGCAAAGCTCAAGATCTCCTTGGAACTAGGAAGTGAGCACTGATGGTCATGTCCAGGAGAGGGTGGGGAGAAAACAGTAAGGTCCACGAGGGTTTATGGAAGAAAAGAAAAAAGGGCAAGAGAGAATAAAAGAATTAGGCTATAGTTTAAGGGCATGGCATCCTTATGGTAAGGGCTAGTCATTTGACTCTAAATTAAATCACTAAGATAAGCCCTTGATCATCAAATTCCTCTTCCTGTGGATGTGTGTCTGACTACCTTCTAAGCAACTAGCCTGGCACTCTGAGTGACTGTCCAACTGCTACCCACCAGCCTGCTGAAGGACCCCACTCCACCTCAGCACATTGGTATCTTTCTCAGCAACACACTAAAGGTTCAGCTTGTTTATATAAATATCCACAGCTAGTGGGTCTCTAAGAAACCACAGACCAGGCTCACTCTCACAGGTGGTTACTTCCCCACTCTGGTCAGTTCCTCTCTGTAGGCTGGAACTGAGCCCCCAGAAAGGATTAAGCACCTGTTATCCAGCGGTAATGAACCCACTTTCAGGAAGGACAGATACTTCCTTTTACACCTCTATTATGTTTATTTGTGTCAAGATATACCCATTGTGAGTTCTCAAGAGAGTCAAAAAGGACAAATGCAATGTTTTTTCTCTTTCAATTTGATCCTTGGTTTTGCAACCTTCCAAAAATAAAAGGAGTTGGATATTTTTGGTTCTTCCTATTTCATAGATGTGGAAATTAAGCTATGGACGAAAACAGATTTTTTGTTCAAGCAGCACACTTGAAAGTATTTACAAAAATAGATCACGAATTAGGCCACAAAGAAACTTCAATGAATTCCAAACGATCAGTAACATACAAATAATGTACTTTGGCATTATTCAATAAAATTCAAAATTTTAACAAAAGGATAACTTCCAGAATCCCATAAGTTTGGAAACTAAATAAAGCAACTTTTAAACCCTTGAGTTTAAAAAATATTTCACGCACATCAAAGAAGGTATAGAAAGAAGGGGGAAAAAACTTTATAGTAGAGAAGGCTGGCCAACATCACCTACTACACTATGGATCCTAACCCGTAAAGACCGTGCGTTGGAGGCTTGGTCCTCAGCCTCTGAGCTGGGGGAGATGGTGAATATGAGGCCTAATGGGAGCCCTTACATAATTGAGGGTGTACCCCCAAAGAAGACTGTGGAACCTCAGTCTCTTCTGTTCTTTCTTTGACATCCTGGCTGTGAAGTAAGTAGCTTCCTCTGATACATGCTTCCATGGTGATGTGCTGCCTGGATGCAGGCCCAGAAACAATGGGACAACTTACCATGGACTGAAACCTCTAAAACCACTGGCCAAAATAAACCCTTCCTCTTTTTAAGTCGATTATCTCAAATGTTTTGTTACAGTAATGGAAAACTGACGACCATACATCACCATAACCAAACAATGAAGGTTAAGGATCCCTGATAATAACTCACATAGATGTCATGTACTCTGATATGATGTGACAAAAAGGGTGTATCACTTCCTTTGTATTCTTCCACAAAAATTTGTAACCTCAATCTTTCATTAGAAAATACTGGACACACCCAAACTTGGAGACATTCTGCAAAATATCCGACAATAAATCTTCAAATAGCTCAAGGCCATGAGGACAAGGAAAAACAGAAATTGTCACAGATTAGAAGAGACTAAGGAGATCTGACAATTTAAGGAAGGGAAAGAACAAAAGAGGGCAATTTGGAGGAGGAGAAAAGCAAGACTAGGAAGGCCTTGCCCATAGAAGGAAGAAATGAAGATTTCTGGGTCTAAATTCTTATTTCCCATTTCATCTTAACTCTCTTCTTATCTTTTTCTGTGACTTTTGATGGAAGCATTGTGCTGTGGATGACCATGTTATCAGCATCACCTTTTTCATTTATTTACCAGGTTGTGAATCCTGATGGTTCCTTTAATTCTGCAATATCCCCTTTTCATCTAAATTAATTATTACTTTTTGCAAAACACCTAGGACTATTCACAAAAAACCTAAATTACAAACCTTTCAAATGAGCCAAAGAATTATTATGCACATTATCATGTACTAGTTTAATTCTCCAATGAGTTAATGCTGGAAGTTTAATTCACCAAAAAAGTTAATGCTGGAAGTTTGAAGTGCAATGCTATAAGACTTTTAATGACTGATAATGCTAGGATAGTTACAATTTGTTGATAATTTGGCAGCAACAAGTTTTTATGGAGCATTTATTACATTCTGGAGTCATCCAGAGAGAGCATATTAAGAAAGAGACACAATTTCTGTCTTCATGGAGTTTGGAGCCCAGGCAGAAGAGACAAAAAAATACAAAAGGAAACCAATTAAAAGTAATAATTATAAATTGTTTAGGTGCAACGAAGGAAGAATGCTTTGATAAGAAAAAGTGGTCAGGGGCCTAGGGACAGGGAGCTGATTGATTTTGATTGAGTTTTGTCAGAGAAAGGCTATTTGAGTAGGTGACCTCTTCTCTTTTATTATTCAAAAAGACTTACCGTAGTTATAAAGCTGTGCTGCACACTTTTAAGAGCGGAATGAGAGTTGGCACAGTGTCATATGCCCATAATCCCAGCAACTCAGGAGGCTTAGGCAGGAGGATCACAACTTTGAGGCCAGCCTCAGCAATTTAATGAAATTCTGTCTCAAATTTTTAAGATGGGCTGGGGATATAGCTCAGGGGTAGACTGCCCCTGGATTCAACCCCTTGAACACCCCCATCCCCCCCCAAAAAAATGAATAAGAAACCTGAAATATTTAATTTAAAATATGAGGATACCTAAAGATATTAGCAGATGACAGAATAAATTCCTTAATTAACTGGCCTTCATGGAAAAAGAGTAAAATATGTGTGGCTTTGTACAGACTTCCCACCTCTCAAGGAAGGAAAATATATAGAGCCATGTAAAGGGATTAAGATTTCTCTGGTACTAGTTTCAAGAAGGAATTTGTTTCTTTGTTCTGCTTTGGGTGGTGTTGGAATGGAACCCAGGGCTTCATGCATGCTAGGCAAGCGCTGTACCACTGAGCTATATCCCCAGCCACTCAAGCAGGAATTTATCATATGACTCTTTATATAAGGAACATCAGATAAATTAACAAACTGTGATTTTCTTGTGTTGTTTTGCATAAGATACTAAATATTCTTCAAATGACACTTCTAATACTAACCCAATATAAAGCACAAAATGATGCAGTCCAAGTATTGACTTTCTGGTGGTATAACTAAATCCAGTGACTAAAAGAAACTAATAAATGGATGCCATTTAGACCCTCTTAAGCACTGAGTAACAACTAAACTTAAATATTCTGAATGGCAAAGTTTAATTTTTAATTTCTCTGCCGAACATCTGCTGGGCTAACATCACGTATCATTGATTAAAGAGAAATCCATATGCTTCAGATAGGAGACATAAAGGAGAATGTATTAATCAGCTTTCCATTGCTGTGACACAATACCTGAGAAAATCAACTTAGAAGAGGAAAGGTTTATTTTGGATCACAGTTTCAGAGATTTCAGCCCGTGCTCAGTCCATTGCTTTGGGCTGAAGTGAGGCAGAACATTATGGCAGCAAGACAGTGTGAAGGAGCGGGCTGCTCACCTCATGACAGCCAGGAAGCAAAGAGATATGCAGAAAGCATACTAAAGGGGCCAAGGACAAAATAAACCCTTCCAAGACACACCCGCAGTGACTTGCTTCGACCAAGTAGGCTCCATTCCTAAAATTTCCACCACCTTCCAATAACACCACCATTGGGGCTCAAGGTTTCCAGGTACATTCCACATCCAAATTATATATAACAGAGACAGACTTCTTCTATGGCAAACAATTTAGAAAAATCTTCCATTCTTGTTCAAGTGAAATGACATAGAAACTGGCTGCACTGCTCCTAGGGGAATGATCTAAGGTATTTCTTAATGAACAATGTTATGGTTGGGATAGGAAGTGCCTCCAGAGACTTGTGTGTTGAAACTTTGTTCCCCAGTGCAGCAATGTTCAGAGGGGAGACTTGGGAAATGATGGGTTCAGAACAGTTTTAACCTCATCAGTGGATTAAATCACTGATTGAAGAATGGACGACTGGGAGGTGATGGGAACTATAGGTGGTGGGAACTGGTGGAAGGAAGGTAGGTTACTGGAGGAGGGCACTGGGAAGGTTTTTCTTATCCCCCATGCCTTTCTCTCTCACCCTCTGCTTCCTGGCTGCCATGAGCTGAGCAGCTTTCTCAGCCATGCCCTTCCGCCATGGTGTGCTGCCTCACCTCAGATCCAAAGCAATGGGGTCAGCTAGCCATGGACTGACACCTCTAGAACCTAAGCCAAAATAAACTTATCCTCCTTTAACTTGTTTACGTTAAGTATATTGGTTACAATAATGAAAAACAAAACAAAATGTTTGAACCTGTTTAAGAATATGCACAGAATTTGGCAGCATAAAGCATAAAGAAATCATTTTGACACTCCCCTGAATATTGCCTCTATCAGCTGATCGCATTGAGCACAAATGAACTCTTCGCCATGAACCCTACTGAGAATATCTTTCCAAGTAGAATTACATCATCGTGGGTCTGCCAGGATGACTTATCAGTAAATGTACCAAGCGGTTGAATGAACTAAGCTTTTATCTGGGGTTATTTAATAAAGTCCATTTAAAAACTAGACAATGACTGCTAAATATAATGGTTCTTGTTTCAGCATAATTGATGCTAAGCTGTTCTTTCTGACAACAAGCCATCCAAAGGTTCAGCTGCATCTTAATAAAGCAAATACAATCAGCCCAGAAAAGGCTGCTGTGGAGTAAGCCTGCATCCAATCCACACGCTAGCTATACGGGAAGTATATAGCGTTCCAAACCAATAGTGAATACCCGTGTTAAAGCAGGGACTATGTTTGTTTGAATAGGGAAAAGAAACAAGCCATTAGAAGTGCTATTGCATTCTTTACATCTCTTCTCCCCAGAAATCAGGACTATAAATGCTGGCATGCTTGAAGTACCAATTAACTAGAAGTATAACATAGACAAAAATATTCTTCTCTGCACCCAGAGAAGCCCTCTCACCAACCAGAAATAGAGGTAACTCAACTTCTTTGGGTGGAAAGAAGAGGGGAGGTGTTATGAATCTCTCCTCATGGCCTAAGAACATCAGATATGCAAGCCAGGCCTGGTGGTGCACACCTGCAATCCCAGTGGGCAGGAGGACTGCGAGTTCAAAACCAGCCTTAGCAACTTAGCAAGGTCCTGTCTTAAAGAATGTGGCTCCGTGGTTAAGCAGCCCTGGGTTCATTCCCCAATACAAAAAAAAAAATTAGATGCGCAGAAATAAAAAAAAGAAACAATATCCTTGCAAACCTTAGCTGGCATGCTCTTCCTCTCCAATTTAGGCTCTTTTCTTTGAGTAGAGAATCAATTTTCCATTTGTTGTCTACTCAAAGCATCTAGTACTGTGCACACAGCATGTGCTCCATAATGTTTAAAAAACAACATGACCATCCCATTGATTTCATTGTATGCACACTGCCTGATAGAGTACCTTGCAGTAGACTCTCCAAAATATGGTCAAATGAATGAGGCACAGACCAGTGTGTTAAAAGCCAGATTTATTTTTGCCCCCCCCCCGTTACGTATGCAAAAGAATGTGAAAGAGTCACAAATTCCTATCAAATGACTTTTGTGTGGCTAATTCTAAAAGGGTTATATTTTATTAATATGAAGGGTTTTTTTTTCTGAGTTATAGGTGCCTGAAATTTTAAGAATACTCCTAGAACCTCTTTTCTTTTCCAACTCTATTTTTTTCTGAGTACTCTCATACAAATTACTTTTACTAAATATTATTTGAAGGGGTTGGGGAGAACCTCCCAGATGTTGAGCTGTGACCTCCTGCACACACAACTCCAAATCCCTCTTCCCCGCCCGGATCTACTCCTCCCGAGCAGGCTCCGCTTCTGTAAATGATGGTGCCACCATTCCATGGAGCCCAAAACTGCGGGAGCTGTCCTCCAGTCCTCTCTGTCCCTCACCCACCTTCCATCTAGTCCGTCAATAAGTCCTATTGATGCTCCTCCACAACACATCCCGGTCTCCATCCTGCCCACTTCCATCCTCATTTAAATCACTATCACATCTTGCTTGGACTCCAGAACTTTATTCCATCTTTTCATTCAGGTGACATCTTAAATGTCACCTTCACACAGAGGCCTTCCTTGAACGCACAATCTAAAACTGCCCCTCAGACTACCCCATCACCTTGATTTATTTATTTTTCTTAGCATTTTTACTACCAGTTTACTACTATTTGGTTTATTTGCTTCATTTGGGGGAAGGAGGACATTTTCTGTCCCCATCAAAATATATGTCCATAAGAACAGAGACCTTTGCCATCCTGCTTGCTACTGTGTTTCCAGTGTGCACAACAGACGCATAATAGTTGCTCAATAAATAGTTCTTGGATCAAGAAATCAATGAATCAATTAGTGAATAAACCTAAGACACATTTGAACATGAACAATAAGCAGAATACGGGACGACACAGGTTTTTAGGTAAAGCAACATATCCATCAAGACCCAGCTTACTCAATTTCCTTCAACCGCTCTCACTCTAATTTTTTAGCTAATAATTATTGAACATTTACTATATGCAAAAAACTATAAATATTTTTCTACGTTATTTTATCCTTTCACAGCGTTATAAAGCAAGAACAAGTAGCTAAGTGGCAAAGCCAGGATCAAAATAACAGCCAGTCTTATCTCAGCCTCTCAAGCTCTTTAACTGGCCTATTGATATTGTGCTCTTTTGGGTGGGGCTGTAGCTCAGTGGTAGAGTGCTTGCCCTTCACTTGTGAGGCACTGGGTTCAATTCCCAGCACCACAGAGAAATAAGTAAATAAAACTATCATGTCCATCTACATCTAAAAAAATTTTTTTTTAAATAATGTGCTCTTCTCAGATTGGCCAAGTCCCCTGGAAATATTCATCCGGAAAAAGAAGTTCTGGAGGCCTAGCCTCAACTAGGAGCTCCATGGCTCTTTCCTGGAAAGTTGGAGCATTTGTGTAGTTTACCTTGAGAGCACCTGGACATCAAGACTTGGCCATACAAGACCATTCTTCCCTAAAAACACAGCCAGACATTATCCAAAACAGCATTTTTTAAAGATAGTTAATTATTAAAAGTCTGCATAATTCTGCTGTGAACCTATACAATGATTCTTAAGTGTTTTCTAAGATTTCTAAGATTCAGGTCTCCACAGTTACTGCTCAAAAAAAAAATTTTTTTTTCTTTTTACACTTACAAGGGTTGGGTTCTTGTAAGGATCAAGGAAACTAATGCCTACGATACCTCTTTGAAAAAATAGGAGGGCTGGGGATATAGCTCAGTTGGTACAGTGCTTGCCTCGCATGCACACGGCCTTGGTTTCAATCCCCAGCAACACCAAAAAAAAAAAAAAAACCATTCTTGGTCTGGGGTTGTGGCTCAGTGGTAGAGTGTTCACCCAGCACATGTGAGGCACTGGTTTCAATCCTCAGCACCACATAAAAATGAAATAAAGATATTGTGTTCACCTACAACTAAAAAATAAACTAAAAAATAGGAAATACTGTGCAGGATATGTAGTATCAAAAAAAAAAAAAATCACAGAATCCTGGAAACAGAAAGGAACTGAGAGTTGGCCCCTAATTTCACAAAACAAGGCACAGAAAAGTGAAGTGACCTGTGGTTGTGGGACTAGTAGCTTTTAGAATGAAATTACATCATTTACTAAATACAATTCTCAATCAACCCAAAAACTCAGCGATGGTCTTTTTAATCATTCTGCCTGAGTTCATAATATACGTGACTTCAGTCTTTCAAAATGAAGCCAAGCGCATGATATTGATGTGCCCATATTCTTCTTCTAGACTTTACATTTTTTTTTCCTTTAGAACTTTTCAGAGTTACCAGTTTTCTGTACAATAAGCAATGGACATCATTTCACCTTAGTGTCTACAGGGAGAAACAAAATTACTACATAATCCTGATAAATGATCTCTTGGAAAATCAGTTGTCATAGATGCAACTGTAATTTATAGGTGTAATTTATAGGTGGATTCTCTGAATGGGTACTTTCTTCCCCACCCCTAATGGCTTTCAACAGAAAACTCTGGCATTTGGAAATATGTGAAATTTTTTTTTTTTTGGTTGTCATAACAATAAAGGAGAACCCCTGACATTTGGTGTCTAGAAAACGAGAATGCTAAAGGGCCTATAACTCAAAGGATACTTCTACATAAAGGATTATTTCACTCACAATTCCATCTGCTACCTTGGGCACCAGAAAAGTGACTGCCCGTATCTGCCCACTGGAGACCACACTCTGAATTGTGCATGAAGCATTTATTTTAATTTCCAATTGTGGCAGTACCTTTAGGCTGCCAGGACAAAATACCATAAACGGAGTGACAGAAATTTATTTTTTTATAGGATGGTGGCCAGCAGGATCAAGATCAAAGTGCCAGGAGATTTGGTGTCTGGTGAGACCCTGTTTCCAGGGTCTTTCCATGGCCCTGCTCTCTAGGCCTCTTTTATAAAGGACTCCCAATTCCACTCCTGAGGGCAGCACCTCCAGAAGGCCCTACTTCTTAATAACTACACATCAGTGATTGGGTTTCAACACACTGATTGGGGTGTAGGCACACAAACATTCTGATCATAGGAGGAGCTTTTAAAAACTGGAGGAATTCATCAAAATGACCAAGAGCCTGGAGTCAACATGGTAGGGTTGACTAAGGACTTAACATTAAATCAACTTTTTAATATTTCTGGCAACAGGGTGGATGAAAGATCATGAAACCTAATGCGACACGGTGTTGAACATGCGAGATAAAGTACAAGTTGCTCCTTTTATTTATTTATTTATTTATTTATTTATTTATTTATTTATTTGTATTGTTGGTTGTTCAAAACATTACATAGTTCTTGATGTATCATATTTCACACTTTGATTCAAGTGGGTTATGAACTCCCATTTTTACCCCGTATACAGATTGCAGAATCACATCAGTTACACTTCCATTGATTTACATATTGACATACTCGTGTCTGTTGTATTCTGCTGCCTTTCCTATCCTCTACTATCCCCCCTCCCCTCCCCTCCCCACCCCTCTTCTCTCTCTACCCCCTCTACTGTAATTCATTTCTCCCCCTTGTATTATTTTTCCCTTTCCCCTCACTTCCTCTTGTATGTAATTTTGTATACCCCTGAGGGTATCCTTCCATTTCCATGCCATTTCCCTTCTCTCTCCCTTTCCCTCCCACCTCTCATCCCTGTTTAATGTTAATCTTCTTCTCATGCTCTTCGTCCCTACTCTGTTCTTAGTTACTCTCCTTATATCAAAGAAGACATTTGGCATTTGTTTTTTAGGGATTGGCTAGCTTCACTTAGCATAATCTGCTCTAATGCCATCCATTTCCCTCCAAATTCTATGATTTTGTCATTTTTTAATGCAGAGTAATACTCCATTGTGCATAAATGCCACATTTTTTTTTTATCCATTCGTCTATTGAAGGGCATCTAGGTTGCTTCCACAGTCTTGCTATTGTGAATTGTGCTGCTATGAACATCGATGTAGCAGTGTCCCTGTAGCATGCTCTTTTTAGGTCTTTAGGGAATAGACCGAGAAGGGGAATAGCTGGGTCAAATGGTGGTTCCATTCCCAGCTTTCCAAGAAATCTCCATACTGCTTTCCAAATTGGCTGCACCAATTTTCAGTCCCACCAACAATGAACAAGTGTACCCTTTTCCCCACATCCTCGCCAGCACTTGTTGTTGTTTGACTTCATAATGGCTGCCATTCTTACTGGAGTGAGATGGTATCTTAGGGTGGTTTTGATTTGCATTTCTCTGACTGCTAGCGATGGTGAGCATTTTTTCATGTACTTGTTGATTGATTGTATGTCCTCCTCTGAGAAGTGAAGTTGCTCCTTTTAAATAGATGAGCCCATGGAAAAATAAAAGCATTCCTCTTGGACCATGAGTCCAGGGAGGTGATGGAGCCCACAGTACCTGAAACCCATCTGTAGATTATAGGTCTAGAAATTTAGTGGGGTGGAGTGGGGGAGAGGTTGGGAGGAGGGGAAGGCTGGAGACAAAATCCTGGATGAACAGAGGGTGGGAAGCTGAGTTGGAGACCATCTAACATAAACCCAGGATATGAGAAGAAAGACTATGTCCTCAGAAAGAAAGGGTTGACAAGGAAAACAATTCAGAAGGTCACAAATAGAAAATGGGCAACAAAAAGCTAAAAGAGAAAGTTAGGGAATATGAATAACAGCTTCTCAGCTTCTCATCCCTGGCATTGCCATTGTCCCCTGCCATTTCCTCAATGGTTGAACTCACAGGAACTCATGCAACCTGAAGCCCAGAAAGCCCAGCAGGTAGAGCAGGGCAGGGGACAGGCATAATGTAAGGACCAGCAGCCCAGAACCTGCATGGCCAGGAATTGGGATAAAGCACTGCTCTGTGGGTCATCTCGTGCCATCTTCACACCAGGCAGGAACTGCTGTACCCCTCGAGTACTTGGACCTTAGCAAACTCGAGCATATCTTCTGAGGGTACAGCCAGTAATGACGGCCTCACTGCAGACCCTGAGCTCTGAACCATTTTGCTCTACAGATATAACAGCGCTGTGACTCCAGTGTTGGCTTCCGGGGTCTCCTCACTGGCTTTGGGTGAAACACTAACTTAGAGTGGTCTGTCTCCTTCTACGGCATCCTGCTTCTGCTCCTCTTTGGCATACCTGATCGTTCTACCTGATTCCTTGTGAGACCTGCTCTTTACTCAGGTCAGAACCCTCTCCATCCCTGTCAGCAGTGGCTGCAAGTGCAGAGTTGTCTATTGCTGCATGACAAATGGCGGCCAAGTTTAGTGGCTCCAACCACCATTTTACATACACCTGGCAGCTTTGCAGGCTGGGAATTTAGGGCATGGCTGAGCAATTCTTCTGCTCCACGTGGTATCAGTCAGCGGGTACTTGGTGGTGTTCATCCGGTAGCTTGTCTGGCTTTATTCCTAAACTTGCCTGAAAGGCTGGGCTCAGCAGAACCCCTCTCCTTCTCCACGTCATCTCAGGGCACTGCCCCTGCCCCCTCCGGCAGGGTAGTCAAATGTCTCACATGGCAGCTCAGGGCTCCAAGAGAACAGGGCAGAAGCTGTCAGTCTTCTTCCAAGTCTAGGCTGAAACTGCCGAGTCCCTTCAGTTATTTTCTCTCAATAAAGCAGTCACAGCACAGACCCAAGAAGAGAAATAGGCCCTACCTCTCACGGGGAGGCATGAGCAGCCATCTTTAATGTGCCAAAGTCACAGCTATGTCATTAACATATTTCTACACCTTAACTATTGACATTCCTCTTGGCTATTACTCTGGTCTGTTCAAATTTCCAACTTCAAGAAATGACTCTCTCCTCCAGTTCTGCATAAGCCTATTATGGTCAACTGGGCAAAATGCCATTTTTTATTACAAATAGTTATTTGCAATACCTGCCAGGCTGCCCGCCCCACAGAAGTGGCCCCCATGAATACTGGATGGACAAACGACCTCATTAAGTTGTGCCTTCTTTTTATTGTATGGAAGCAAGTGGAAGGTGTTTATGGATAGCTTTGGTTCTAGCAGGAAGCGAGGGAAGGCTACCTTGAAGAGTCTCCTTCATTTCATGTGCTATTTTCTCTGTGGTTACAGTCTGAGTCACAAGAATGAATTTCTTCCTCAGTTCAAAATGATTCAGCAGTTCAACACTGGTTCAAAGGGGCCACTAGTACAAACTGTATTAACTCTTTCCTGTGTACGTGTGTGTCTCACACAGTGATCCAGATCCTCTAACACAGTGGTTTTAGAACGGGAACTGCATCTGAGTCACCTGGTGGGTTTGAGAAAATGCAGAGAACTGGTCCCACTCCCAGTGTTTCTTACTCAATAGACCTGGGATGGGGCTCAAGAATTTGCATTCTAACAGGTTCCCAGAAGATGCTTATCTGGGAACCAGCGTTTTTTAAGCTACGCTGACAAACATATTCTTATCAGAATTAGCCAGTACTGAAATTATTTGAGATGGATTTTTATAATCCTAGATTAATCCAAGAACACAGGGACCAGTCACTCTAGTCCAGATGTCAGCCTTCCATAAAATTGATTATCTGAAAACTTCACCTCAAAAATCCTTCATTTAGAAAAAATAAAGCTGTGAGCTATTGTCAGAAATTCCCATAAAAATTAGTTATCAACTGCCGATTCGTGCTTTGAAAAATAATGAGTGCTATTGTGGCAGGTAAAGATTCTATTAAGCATTTTCCATTTGATGATTCTTCATCATCCTGAACAAAGAAGAATTTTTGCTCCTGTGCAGTCTAGACCTGATTCTGTTGCTTAGCAATGGGCTCTACCCATTACAGTATTGTGCTTTCCTCTTCAAAGGACAGTGTGCCACTGGTACTTTTTAACTTTAGCCCAGGGCTCTCATGAAAAAGAATTAACAATCATTTTATATTGAATCTAGAGGACTGAGAATTCTCAAGGTGACAAGTTTTCTTTCAGGATGTTGCAAATACACCATGCTCTTGCTTCAAAGTGTAACTCTGTGATTCACACTCATTGAAGTAACTTCCAGAGGGAGTTGCCTTTCTGATAATGAGCCATCAATCAGTTAACACAGATTGCAGAGGACTTTGCCGATGTTGGGCAAGAGGAGAATTCAAAAGACATAGAAAAGAAATCTTCAGACCAACTTCATACACCATAAAGCAGAACAAAATTTAGACATTATTAAGATGGTGTCTCCTTGGTAAATTCTGTGATGTGTAAGAAAGATTTACTTGGAAGCAACAGCAAATTGCATAAGATCATATGCAATTAGCAACCAAATGATGAGGCACTCAAGGCAAAGCCTTTTAAGAATTCAGAGGAGATAGAAACGAAGAAGAGCTGGCATTTATCAAGTGCCTCTATATGCCAGGCACTTCAAATGCATTATCTCTTCCAATAGTCACAACAGTCCTGTGAAGTCGGAATTGTTATTGTCCTCATTTTCAGATGAGGACAGGAAGTCGCAAAGGTTAATGAGCTTGCTAGTAAACAAACCCAGGTCTGGGTTAAATAAAAGAGAGCGCTGTGGAGTAGAGTTAGCAAGGTCCACCCTGGTGTCTCTTTGCATTATTCATAAATGCAGGCTGAATTCCAGGCCACGTGGTCCTTGGGGAACAGCCCTAAGCTTTAATTCATGCTTATAAACCTCTGTGAATACCTTTCCTCTCGGCCTTTTCAGCCAACAGGAAGTCTCCTGGGACAAAGGTAAAGAAAGAAGGATTTCTTTTTATATTATCTTTGAACAATGAGTCCTGTAGAGCGATACATGATTTGCATGAAAGTAAGTATGTTGACTTCCAAACAGCACAGAATCACATAACCTCCCCAAGTTGCACGGTTTCACATTCTCTCCAGTCTTTCTCCCTGATTGCGTTTGTAACACCCTGTGCCCATCCTGATGAAACTGTTCCTTGAATTTTATCTCCAGCGCTTTTGTAAAGTGCCCCAGATTCTGCAAATAACCGTGTGTGATTTCACACCAGCCCGACATCCCCTCACGCACTCAGGAAACCACAAGAGGAGTCATCATGTTTTCTAGGAGGTTTGGAAGACTAAAGATAAGCCTGGTGCGGTCCCCTCAGTACCAGACTTGGGCTAGGGAGTGCTCTTTCATGAGACAGCCAGGGGCAACCACAAAAAGAGACATAGAAGAGGCTCAGGCAAGCAAACTTATTCTACTCACAGGTCCTGGTGGCAGGAGGCACACCATGCAGAGTCACGTGGCACACAGCTTCAGAGAGTGTTGGTAAACCATGTCTATACAGCGAGGTTCACAATAGCCCATCTATGGAAGCAGCCTAGGTGTCCAATGTAGAAAACAGGATATAAATACACAGTAGAGTTTAATTCAGCCATAAAGAAAAATGAAATTCTATCGTTTGTAGGAAAATGGATGGAATTTGAGAACATTACGTTAATCAAAATAAGTTAAACTCAGAAGGTCAAGGGTGGTATGTTTTCTCTTATATGTGGAAGCAAGAGAGGAAAAAGGAAGAGAAAAGTGAGGAGGATTTCTTGAAAATCAAAGGGAGATCAGTAGGAGAGAGGAAATAGACCAAGGGTAGAAGAAGAAGAGAGAGGGAGGGTGTACTGGGGAATAATATTGATTAAATTATGTTATTATATTGTGTGCATGCACTAACAAATTGCAACAAATCCCACCATTAGGTACAACTATAATGCACCAATTAAAAAGCGGAGGTTTCTTTATCACAAGAAGTAACTATTGAGATGACAGATGTCAACCTGATTCATCAGAGCAACCATTTATCTATATGTATCCCATAGCATCATATAGTGAACCTCAAAACTATACAATAACATTTGTGTATTGGTTTGTTTGTTTGTTTGTTTTTATTTTGTGGTGCTGGAAATGGAACCCCCAGCCTTCTGCATGCAAAGCTACACCTGCAGCCCTAAAACGAAACCTATTTTTTAAAGCAAAAACCGTCCAGAAGCTGTCAGTGGTGGGAAAGGGAGAAAACAACCAAGCCCTGGGGTGAGGAGGAAAAAATAAAGTGGAAGGAGGGGTACCCAGTTAGGATGGAAACATACCCACAGGGCTTAAGTTGCAGGAAGCTCACCTTTCCATCCCACACTTGATCTCATTTCAGTCCTCAAGACCTGATCTAATGGGACCTCAAGCCAAGAAAGGGCACTGTAAAAACAACTGGGACTAAGCCTTGAAGGTGAAGGTAAAGGTGAAGGCAGATGGAGGCCCAGGTAAGGAAAGAACTGGAGCACAGAACCTCCTTTCTCAACATTATCATACACAAAGGTTACTTCTCTGCAAGCCTTGACCTACCTCTGGTGACTGCGTTATCATCATCTTTTTATTTTTATTTTTATTTTTTTTAGTTGTCAATGGACCTTTATTTTTTATTCTATTATATGCAGTGGTGAGAATCAGACCCGGTGCCTCATACATGCTGGGCAAGCACTCTACCCCTGAGCCCCAGGCCCAGCCTTTGTGTTATCATCATCTTAAGAACTTCCTGTCTCATTAGTTTCAAAAGAGCCTGGCATAGAACCAAGAACACAGTAGACGTCTAATATTATTTATGAGTGAATAAGTGGAGAAATGAACGTCTGTCTGGGTATCTATGAAATAAAGTTCCCAGTGGTAAACCTGAGCGAGTCTGATTGAGGTGTGGCCCAGGCCAACCACATGAGGTTGTGTAGGCTCTTCAATGGACACAGACACCTACCTAAGGAGGTGAGTGAGTGCTGAAACCCAGTCGGTGCTCCCTTTGCCAAACTATGATCCCGGCCTAGGACTTTGTTCTCATGGAAGTCTTTCCCATTTTATACAAAGACTGAATGGACTAGCACTCGCCTGCCTGGGCCTTATGGGATGCAATCTGTTTATCAGCTATTTTTCCTTAGAAACACACACACACACACACACAAAAAAAAAAAAAAAAACACAAGAAAACACTGGTCGTCCATTCTGGAGTCTGATGGGAGAGTCAGATAAAGTGTGAAAAAGCATGTCAGGGACCTGAAAGATCAACCTCAGCTGAATCACTTCTGTTTGTTTTATTGGCCAGAGTAAAAGCAAACCCAGTTTTGTTTGATTAAAGCTCCTGAGGGAGGGCTGGGACTGTAGCTCATTGGCTCAGCCCCAACCTAGGATGCAGGAGGCCTGGGTTCTACCCCCAGCAACACACCATAAAGCTCACGAAGGCAGAGGCTCCCGCCTAACCAAGCAGCCAGCTTTGGGAGTAGATTATTAAAAGCACCTTCTAATCTCGAGCCAGTGTTCCTAGCAAAATCTAACCAGGAAAAATGTAGTTTTCAGATTTCCAATTCCTTGCAAAACAGAAGAGATCATCAAAGGGCAGGGTTGGCTGGGCACAGTGGTCACACCTGGAATCCCAGTGGCTCTCAAGGCTGAGACAGGAGGATCTTCAGTTCAAAGCCAGTCTCAGCAATGGTGAGGTGCTTAGCAACTCAGTGAGACCCTGTCTCTAAATAAAATAAAATAAACCGGGCTGGGCATGTGGCTCAGTGGTCAAATGCCCCTGAGTTCAATCCCAGTACCAAAAAAAAAAAAAAAAAAGGCAGGGTTGGAGCTACAAAGCCACAGACAAGGTCTCACACATGTGGAGACTACTTATGGGGCTACTGCAATAATCTCTCTCTAAATTTCCTACACCTTCCCTGGATATTTCCCACTTTCTTCAGTACATTCTTTTATGCTACTTTTACCTCCTCCTTTTATCTTGAGCTCCTGAGTGGAACTGCTTTTTGATTTCAACCTGTGTCCAATGAAGTAATCACATGAAAAAAATATTTATTTATTTATTTGGGCATTGGGAATTGAACTCAGGGACACTAAGCAACATCCCCAGCCCTATTTTGTATTTTTTTTTTTTTTTTAGAGACAGGGGGTCACAATGAGTTGCTTAGTGCCTCGCTATTGCTGAGTCTGGCTTTGCACTCACAATCCTCCTGCCTCAGCCTCCCAAGCTGCTGGGATTACAGGCATGCACCACTGCACATGGTTTAAAAATTTTTAAACTGTAAAATGTCATACACGTAACTTGAATCCCATTGCCATTCTTGCTTGCACTCAAAAATGTTTACTATAGTAATGAAAACTATATGTGAACATGACACAATAGTATCTGAGTAATTTTTAGTTTTACCATATTCTTGACTTTTTCCTCATTTTTACCCTTTATTTTTCTTTTTGGTAGCTTGAGAAGATTATTGTTAAAATATTCAACGCTCCTTATTAAAGTTTTGAGAAATCCATATCCTTACCAAATCATCCAAACTTTTGTGTTGATCCCTTGTTTGGTAAATGACTCAAATGTATTTTTTAGTGATGGTTGGGCTTGGTTTGGTTGGTAACACAATTTCAGATCATACACTATAACTCAACTATTTTACACCAAATGGAATTCGCCATTTTTCATTTTCCTTATTTGTCATTATTTCCTTTTGTCTTCAAACTACCTTCTTGGGGATAACTTCTTTTTTATCCTGACCAGCTGTGGTTCTCATTGGCCTCAAAAGAGAAAGCCCTCAGCTGGAAGGAGAGTGATCTTTGATTTTTTTGATCTTGTTGAATATTCTGTGCCTCCCCTTCCTCCACACATAGAGTACACCAAAAAAAAAAAAAAAAAAAAGCAGTGCTCTGCAAACAACTAATGTCCAAAATGCATGACCCCAGTAATGATCACACATCCTGAGTTATTGACAAGGAAGCATTATTTGGAATGGATTCAAAACAGCTAAGTAAGAACCAGTCTGTCTTGGTCCCACATCATTGGATGACTCCCATCTGCCAGAGGTTAAGAACTCTTAGAAGATCCTTGAGGAGTCAAGTGAGAGCTTAGGATCTGGTCAAATAGCAGGCATTGAGCCCTGGGTTTTTTATGTCTTATATTGTTGGCTAAATAAAATCAAGTGATTTGAAACTGCAGTAAATAGAACCTTAACTTGTTCCCAGAAATATTTTCTTAACAATGAAAACTGTAAGAAAAATCATAGAAAACCAACATCACATTTCCTTCATGGATTGTTTAAAAAAGAATAGCTTTGAACCTGGAGAGTTTAATAATGGGACAGACTGTTGGACTTGTCAAGACCAAAAACAAACAAGCAAACAAAAAACACAGAACTTAAATACCATGTCCACGAGTTACCAATTAAGTGATTATGGACAAGTCATTTCATTCTCTGTTCTTCAGTTTTCTACATCTTTAAAAATGAATACTAATTCTTTAAACAAAGACTATAATTGTTTCCTAATATCCGTTCTCCTCTTTTGTCTTTGGTGAAGGAACTAGCAAGTTTTGTTTGGGCACGTACTCACCCAGCTTAAGATATGCTTCCCAGCCTCCTTTGCAGCTATGTGTGGTCATATGACTGAGCTCTGGCCAATGAGATGTGAGAAAAAGCCATGTCTGATGGTCTCCTCCCATCCAACGCAGTGAACTCAGAGGACTGGTAGGATTATCTACCTGATCACATATTAAATGTATGTTTTGCAAATGTTAAGTTAGTTTATTCAGGTAAATCACTTGTACCAATACCAGGCACACAGGAAATCACCAATAAATAGTGATTGTGGTTATTTTATTACTGTTATTAACTAGGTTCATACTGCAGTTCATGTTCAAGGGTGAAGTACCTTCCTAGTAGGAACAACATCTTCTTGAAATGATTAAAATGCAAAGATTTCTTTAGAATGGTGTTTAAAACTCCAGTTTCTAGCTCTAGACATCTAAATAGAGAATATGCCTTCAAGTGCCCAAGATATATATATAGATGTTCATTATGTTACTGACTCATGGCCTCTCCAAAAAAAAAAAAATATGTGGAGAAACAACCTATTAACATCTGAATAAGTTTCAAAAACATGGGTACACAAAAACAGCAAGTTTTAGAAGAATGTTATCATGTGCATCAAAACATACATATAACAAAACTGTAAGTACATATTTACCATGAGTAAGCATTCTGAAACATGTATAGTGATGCTTATCAATTTAGCTATTACTTCTGAGTAAGGAATAATAAAGCGATGAAGGATAAGACCAAAACTGTAATGATTTCTAAAAGTTAAAATAAAAAGTGAGGAGGGATATCTAAAAACAAACAAACAAAAAAGTTACTTGTATTATTTCACAGACAAGTTTATTATAGCACTTTCTGTATGCTTAATATTTTTCATAATTTATGACCTATGACATTAGGGTATTAATATTAATTTTCACACACATTTTTTATTACTTAGCGAAACTCAAATGTCCCACATCTTAGAAGCTTTGCTAGAATCCTCTGAAAATCTTACACCCTGGGTTCCCACAGCACCTAGTTGAGTTCAGTCCCCTTTGTGACAGTCATCATTTATTTAATAATAATTCAGGTATAAAGTTGAGAGTTTCAATTACAATGATGGGTGCTCATTCTTCTTTGTACCCTATACAGAGCTTAAGGCCAAAATAGCTACATTAATACATGCTTGATAAATACTTATCTGATAAAGTAATGAACTTGTAGGTACCATGATTGCTGATGAGGTATGATAATGATTATTGATAAAAATGAGGAAAGAACGAATACAAAGAAAAGTTCGGCCATCAAACAGTATCTCTGAGAAATCCAATTTGTTTATCAAATCCTCAGAAGCCTAAACTTCAAGTCTCTTAGGCTGCTTGGGCTGCCTTCACAAAATGAGTACAGGAGACTGTCTGGGTTAAGCAACAGAAATTTCTCACACTTCTGGAGGCCTCAAAGTCCAAGATGAAGGTTCCAGTCGATTTAGTTCCTGGCAAAAACTCTTCCTGGCTTATAGACAGTCACCTTCTCACTGTGTCTTCATAAAGCACAGAGAAAGCTCCTCCTCCTTCTTTTCATAGGGACACTAATCCCATTGTAAAGACCCCAACCTCATGACCTAACTTAGCCCTAATTATTTCCCAAGGCACCACCTTCAAATTGGTGCTTAGGGCTTCAACAGATGGAGGTTTTTGTTTGTTTGTTTGTTTGGGTGGGGGGGTATGCAAACATTCTGTCCATAATATCAGTTCAAACTTGATACCATGACTATTATTATAAAATGAGCAAGCAGGTTTGCTCCAGGGAATTCCACCTATAGTCAGAAACTCATGTGTGGGTGGGAAGAGGACTGTGGCTGCAGGATCGAAGGGCCTGTCTTACCAGCATTGTAGTCTTTTCACATACCTGAATGCCAGGGAAGGTAAATGAATTTCAACAAGTGCCTCCTCGTGGTTCCCATCAGTTCCTCATTGCCATCGATGGCCCTCTTGTCAAGATTTGGAGGATGCTTACAGACTTTTGCAACCAATTATATAATTTTGTAATCAATCACACAGCCTTTGAATGATCCAAGTAGCTTTTATTGCAAAAGTCGTTTTAATTTTTAACTATTGAAAAAGAAAAAAGAAAAAAAATAAAAAGCCGGAGTGATTTAAGGCATCCTTTCCCTGAGGTTAAGAAAAAAAGAAAAGCCAACCATGAGCATGAACTGTTAGAGTTAGATTCAGATAAATGATTGTAAAAGTCAATTTAGTAGCATTACCAACTGTTACAATGCTAAATAACTATTTCTACACGAAGATTTTTATGTTAACATAACCAGGTAATTGGTTATTGATGAACCAAAGGCTGCATAATTATTCATAATTATTCATATTCTAAGTCAATCATGTAGCACTGATTCACCAATATGCTAATAGAGATCACTAGTCACATAATAAAGGAGATCAATTCATTTATTTAAGGCTCCATAGAAGATAATTCTTTGTTTTTTCACCCCTAAACAAAAAAAATATTCCTTTTTAAATTTTTTAATTGTGAGATAAATATCTGTTCACTTTCCTCACTCAGAACTTCAGGTTCCTGGGTGTGTAAGACACACGATGCTCCTCCCTCCCAAAGAAGTTTCTGAGAGTTCCTCTTGCTTATTGAGTTCCCATAAACCTCAGGATTCAAACCAATGACTCACCATATTACTTCTCTGGCAATAGACCGATATTTCTTGCCATTGCTCTCTAGAGTTCTATAATTTTAGCCATAAGAAACCATGACCAATTTCTTCTAACTGCAAATTCACACTCATAAAACGGGGTGATAATTACACAGGACTCATTAACAAAAGGATCACAGGGTGAACAATTCTACAATTAATGTCTGGGTTTTGGTTTTTTTCTAGTGATAGATTTCCCCCCGCCCCCAATAGCCCATCAGCACTCTTTCTGCTTAAATAAGGATGACATTGTAATGTTCATTGTAAAAACTGACTTAAATGCTCACCAAAGAAAACACATTGAACTAACGGAGAAGGAGGCTGAGTGTGGACACGCCTGCCTGACTCGTCCCAGGAAAATCTGGTATTCTGTTTCTAGGATTCCTGGTTTGTTCTCCACAACCTTTTAGTGTCTGCACTGTGAACCACTCTCCCACCTACTCCTATTTATTACTGTAAAATATGCGCTGAACTGTGCGTGGGCCTGTGTGTATGTAGACACTTGTTATCTGACAAATCTTTACCTTGTGCCAACCATGTCAGATGTGGTTTGGGGCTCTGTAGGATTCAAACAATAAAACCCAGTCACTTTTGAAAGGATGTACTCTTGTCCATGATACATGAAATAATGTGATTCATAAAATCACAGAAGAAAGACCATGACTAACAGATACTTGAACAAAATGTTTACACCCACCAGGATTCAAAGAAATGTAAACAAAGATGACAACAGGAAAGGATTTATCAGCTATCAAATTAGAAAATGTTTTAAAACATTTGTTAAACTTTATTCCTGGACTACAGCTATTCCTAAATCTTCCTTAATAGCAAAAAAAAAAAAAAAAAAAATTGTTGTTTTGAGACTTTGAAACCCTTAGGACACATCTGGGTGGTCTAAGTCAATCATGTAGTCCAACTTTCATTGTCAATTCCTGGTCTCTACATATATATGTATGTAATGCAATTCTGTCCGTGAGACACAAGAGATCAGCTAGGGAGGAGAAATCTTGGGAAGCTCTTTCTCTTTCTTTCCGAAGTTTCTCTTCTTTCTTTTTATTTTTCCTTTCTTTTTAAAATTTTATTTTTTGTGGTTCAGGGATTCGAACCCAGGGCCTGCACATGCTAGGCAAGTACTCTACCACTGAGCAACATCCCCAGCCCAGTTTTGTTCTTTCTTAGAAAGAGACCACAAATAGTAACTCTTGTTGCTTTCTCACTTTTTTATCTCATCTTGTTTTTATCTTATCTGCATACCCTTGACCAAGCAATTCTATTTCTGAGAATTTTATCTTAGATAATCGGGGAAGTTGGCAAAGCTTTATACACAGGTCTGTTTAATCTCATAATTATTTACTACAATAAAAATTTAGAAACAATCATAACTTTACATTAATAAGAATTTGGATAAGCAAATTATGGGACATCCATAAGCTATTATATGCTTTTTAATAATTGTACTGTAGCTGAATGGAAAATCCTTCATGACATATAGTTAAAAGACAAAAGTTAGTACAAAATCAAAAAATTTTTTAAATAAATTATGTGTACATGTACATACATATATTCCCCCTGAAACAGTGAAATAATGGGAGATTTTTATTTTATTTTTTGTGCTTATTTGGACTTTCCAAAGTTTGTAGCATTGTATTAGTCAGTTTTACATTACTATAACAAAATACCTGAGGCTGGGTAAATTACTAAAAAAGAGGTTTATTCAGCTTATAGTTCTAGAGGTTCAAGGATTGATACTGATACTAGGATAAACTCAGATCTCATCAGGACCTCATGGAAGATGTGATCATAATGGTGGGAGAAAACATGAGAGGGAGAGGGATCACTTGTCAAGACAGGAAGCCAGAGCAAAGGGAAAGGGAAGGAACCCTTGGGTACTCATCCATGTCCATACCATAACAAGTGTCAACACTTTTTGATTTGTACAACTGAAGGGGAAAAATGTTACTAAAAAAAAAAATCGAATCATATTTAGGTGTCATAATGGAGCACAAAGGACAAATGGTCTAATCCCAAGTGTGGGTGGGCCACTTCTAAAGGTGCACTTGAACAGAGTCCTGATGTGAGCTGGAATCATTTACTGGAGAAGGAAAAGCACTATTCCAGGCAGAGGGGAAAGCACACTCCAAGCAAGATGCCTTAGGGAGATCAGACTCCTATCTTTGTCTACATATAGAGCAGCACCATCCCAAGGTCACTCTGTGGACTTCTTTGCATCATATTCCAAGCACCAATGGATGAGATAACGCTTCTTATCCCTTGTCTACTGCAGAAATGAAGGTGGTGGTCCCCATGTTGGTGTGGCCCACTGGCCGGGATATGTAGCACCTAACTCTGTGCCTCACAACACCAAAGAGTAATAATGCTGCATTAAAACCACATGAGGGCAGTTGGGAAAACCCGCCCAGCCCCTAAGAGTAAATCATTACCTGATAAGAGAAAAGCCATCCTTAGAGATTCATTCTTTTGGGGTATATAAGAAGGGAAGTATGTCCCCCTCTCCCCATAAACACAGTGTCTGACTTATGATGGTCCAACTCTGTGATGCAAAAGCAATACATATTCAGCAGAAACCTTACTTTGAATTTTGAATTTAGATCTTTTCCGTGGCTGGTGATGAAAAGCACCGCTTTTCTGGGGAATCGCCCCTCCTTTTTATCCTCATGGACAACCCCATGTTGATTGGTTCAGGGATTGACAGCCAGTGCCAGCTGGTCTTAGCTCAGGCTTCTCAAAGGATTTGAAATTAAGTATTTGTAGTGTAATGAAGCTGGTCTGTTAAATGGAGAGGTCAGTTGGTTGCTATTGCTGGTGGCCCTTTTCTGCTAAGATGTATAAAAGTCAGAAAAAGTGGTATATAACCAGGAGAGATAAACGCTACAGGGGCCAGATAGCAGCAGACTTGAGATATGGTCTAGGAAGATTGACTCACTACCCTCTATAAGAAACAACCCCAAACCTCAGTGGTTTGACTCAATACAAGCTTATTTCTTGCTCGCTCCAAGTTCAAAGTAATGTGCTTGGTTGGACAGCTCCCCATTGAGCTCTCTCCAAGTGGTGACTCAGGGATCCAGGCTCCTTCTATCTGTCTCCACCATCTTGTGATTTCAAGATGTCCCTGGCAGCATCCCAGCCAGGAGAGGGGTGAGGGGAAGAAGGAACATGAAAGGTCACTTGGGACATTTTGTAACCAGACCTGGGCAAGACATGTATCACTATCTTCTACCATCCATTTGCCAGATCTCGGTCAGGCAGTTCAACATAGATGCAAGGAAGGCTAGGAAAGCTTAACTTCGTTTTGTGCCTACAAGGCTAAAAGAAGAACCAGAGACTCCAACTCAAGTAAGATCTGCTGTATGTGGGGACAAAGAACTCGGATTTTCACAACCTCTTGATCTTGCCTATCTTGAGACTTGATCAGTCAAATCTAAATTTTTAAGCTAGCTCAGGTAAGTTTATACTAATTACGACCCCAGAAAAGGACAAACAGATCATCAAAACACTTTGTGATTATAAAGCACTTTGACTATCTCATCCAATTTTTACTTCTCGCCTGTGAGGTCAATTTTATCATTCTTATTCTCATTTTGCTGATGAAGAAACAAGAGTCTCAGAAAGGATAAGTATTGCCTAAGTCCCCCAAGAAGCCAGCAGAGCCATGACTGGGTTTAAATCCTCTGGACTCCAAAGCTAGGCTCTCTTTCCACTTACTTCATTGTGTGCAAGGATCCCTAACCCCTAGTGTGAGTGGTTTTATTAGATTGCTTGGCAATCCGGGGAAAGAGAGAGTGACAGTATAAAGCCACCAGCCCTCCAGAAGGGTAGGTGGGAATAGAATCAAAGGTCCAGAGAGGACAGTCCAAGCACACCAGACACTTCATCTTCTTCACAGTTTTCCCGAGGTTCTGGCTGGAATGAAGGAAGAAATATTATCAAAACCAAAAGGACAGAAATCCTGGCTCCACAGAGGAACTGCATTTTGTTTGACATTGGACCACACTCCAGTGCCTGACGCAGACTTTGCAGAAAGCCCTGGAGAGAAGCAAGACAAATGACCAAGGCTTTGAGTAATGGCACCAAGATTAAAGGCATTGGGTCCCCACAGCGTGGGTGAGGAGAAGGACAAGGATGAAGGAGAACTCTGGAAGCCACCTTTGTGCACAATGAATGATGAGATAACTCTGGAACAACGGTGCACAGCGGCTGTGTTTTCTCAGAGCTAACAGCTGCTGCCTCTGCGGGGCTTCTCTATAACAGCTCCTCTGACACCCAGGCTAAGAATTGACGGTCAGAGGCTCTCCCGGGTGGCCGTGAAGCCTTGCCTGGAGAAAGGTTTCTAAATGTTGCTGGAGTGAGAGGGGAAGGCGCCAGGTAGGAGCAACCTTGGCAGAATCTAGAGAATGGAAAGGGCTCAAAGCAAACTGTTAAAAGAGTGTGGATGGGGCTGGGGTTGTGGCTCAGCGGTAGAGTGCTTGCCTAGCACGTGTGAGGCCCTGGGTTCGATCCTCAGCACCACATAAAAATAAATAAGTAAAATAAAGGTATTGTGTCCAGCTACAACTAAAAACTAAACATTAAAAATAAAAAGAGTGGATGGAACCCCTTTCCCAAATATCTTTTTTCTTTTGCAGCATTGGGGGATTGAACCCTGGCCCTTTCGCATGCGAGGCAAGCACTCTACCACTGAGCCACATCACCAGCTCCTCAAGTGTTGTTTTGAAAGTTTTTACTAGTCCCCAGCCAAGAAGGAAATAGGAACCATGTAGCCAGTTTCTCTTAAATGCAACCAACTGAAGGGACTTTCCTTTATTCCAAGTTTTGATGTTAAAATAACCTTTAATGAAATGATTATGACAGAAGATGGCATTTGTCCTCCTCTTATACACATGGCAAAATACAATGTTTTCCCCGACCTCCCCTTTTTTTTTCCTTTTTTATTGGTCCTTGAGATTTAAAGTCTGGTGCCCAGTCAAAAGTCTGGAACTCCTTAAGGGTCATTTGCAAAGAAATAAAAATAGAAGACAACTTAGAAAACACCCGCACATATCAGAACAATAAATCACACAGATTTCAAGGACAAATTGGTGCTCACAAATGAGGTAAACACGATCACAATCGTCACACTGGAGCAGAAAAGCACTAAATGGTCAGATTCTATCAACCTTAGGAATCTGAATTCTCCATGCCTTTCAAAGACACAAGGAAAGAGAGAGCGCAGGGCTGGGCCAAGCCTTGACCATCGCCCACAATTATCTCTAACATGGGAAACACAGCTGGCTTGAAAAAACAGGGGCTATTAAACTTTTCAGAGTAGATTACAAAATACTAGCCGGGAGCCAGCTGCAAAGATTTTGACAACAGAATGGTCCCCAATGTTCACAAGAGTAGGACTGAGAAAAGCTGACAATAGCAGCTGTTTTGTCGGAGAAGAGTAGAAAAATGAGAGGAAAAAAACAGATAATGAAAAGTCACCACAGAACACCTAGAATAGAAGCTGCGAAGGTTTGCATACAATGCACACCTCACTTCCCTCCTCTTCTCTGCATTCTAGGACCAGGGCACTTGACAAAACCAGAACATTCAAGAAGGAAGAAGGCTTGGACTCAAGTACTCGGGAACAGTGGTAAAAGATTCCTTGAATTTCACATTCCCTTGTACCTAAGGGATTGCAGATTGGGTGTTCCTAACTTGCAATAACTGAAACACAGCTGGAATAGAAGTAGGAAAAAAAAATAGTAAATGAAAGGTAAAGGCGTTCACACTCACTGGAACTGGCTGGTACTCATTTTCTGGCCCCTGCTTCTAACTTTCCAGTGAAAAAGAAAATGATTGAGGATTTGCCAAAATTGAACTTTATTAAACATCAATTAAGGACTGGGCATGGTGTTTGAAACTCTCCTTACATGTTATCTCAGAGGTTTCCAACAACTATATTCTGAGGTCAGTGTTAGGGCCCCATTTGCCAGATGAAAACACTGAGGCTAAAGGCAACAGGAGATGCTGTAGCTTGGATCTTGAATATCCCCAAAATGTGAGTGTGTTGAAAGTTTGGTTCCTGTGGTTGTGCTATTGGGATGTGGTAGAATTTTTAAGAGGTGGGGCCTAGTGGGAATGAGCTAAGTCATTGGATGGGGTTGCCCCAGAAGGGGTCTATAGGACCCAGGCCCATCCTCTTCTTCCTTTCTTTTTCTTCCTGGCCATGGGCAAACAGTTTTGCTCCACCACATGCTTCCAGCTTGCTGTGCTGCTTTACTATAGGACCAAAAGCAAAAAGGCCAATAACTATGGACTGGAACCTCCAAAACTGTAAGACAAAGTAACCTTTTTCTTTTTATAAATTGATTTTCTCTTAGGTATTTTGTTATAAGCTGCAACCCCTGGGCAGGATGCCCGCCCAGGGGTTGTAGCTATCGTCAGAACCAAACATGAAATTTTGCTGTTTTTCTCAACATCAGTTATTCTCTCCTAAGGTGAAGGAAATCGCTTTTCTAAGAATCCCTCCTCCAATTGTTGCCTGCTTTATCACCTGAGGTTTTGATTTCAAACTCTAGGACCTGCCCTCTTTGGGATAAATGCTCTTGGGAGCTCACATAAAGATTAATTTACTTGTCTTTTCAAGTGAGCCCAGGAAATCACTTCTGTGTGTCAAGCTAAAATAGAAGGTTTCTGATCAAAAAATACATAGTTACGTACTAATAGAAGAGGATTAAAAAAAATTCCCCTGTTGAGGAGAGATTAAAAACCTGTCTCTATTAACAACCTGGGGGGCCGCCCACTCCCAGGACCGAACCCCACCACAACCCAAGACCTCACCACTCCCAGGTACACATTGCCAACGATGGAAACTAATGTTCCCAGAGGAATAGATGCCCAACGATAGAGGAAAGAGATGACATACCTGAAGAATACCACTCTAAAAGAAATCCAACAAAAAGAACAAAAATAAGACTAATGTAGACAAGACTAGCAAATGCTGAATAAGTACAAAATCTTCAAACAAATGAGAGACAATATTAGCAAAATGACGTAAGAACCAAGAGTAAGAAAGAACCAAGTGGAAAACCTGGTTACAAAAAATTCTTAGAGCTTAAAAAATAACAACCCAATAACTGAGATGACCAACCCAAGAAATAGGCATGAAGAATAAATTGCTGAGCTGGGAGATTGAGTTTGATGAACTTAGCTGTGTCACACCCAGAAGCAATAAAACGATGAGAATATATAAGAAATTTAAGAAATCAGGAGGATAGACATAAAATGGTCAACACTATACAATAGGAGTACCGGAAAAAGGAAAAAAAAAAGAACACACAGAGGGCAGAATATATTTAAAGGGATGTCAGAGAATTACCAGAATTCAGAAAATATTTTCAGCTTGAAAGTTCTCATAGAATGCCACACAAAATTAAGGGGAAAAAACACCTAAATGCAGTTATGTTGAAATTTATATCCAGCTAAACTATCTTTGTATGGACATGTGAAATAAGCAGTGAAAAAGACTCAAAAGATTTGTCATACAAAGATTATTTGAAAATACTTTTAAAAAGAGACATAAATATAGAAATATGCTACAAAATAAACAAAATATAAGGGAAACTAAATGACTCAGAAACTCTTATGGCCAGACAAAGTAGAATATAAGACCAAAAAACACAAAGGATAAAGACGGACATTATGCATTAGAAAAAGGGACACAGTTTAATAAATCATAATAATCATAAACATCTCTCCACTAAATAAAGCAACAGCTAGCAGAGCTATGGGAAGAAGTACAGGTACATACAATGTTGGATATTTCACACATTCTTTTCAGAGACTGATAAACAAAAAACCAAAAACAAACAAACAAAAAGCAATAAATGTATGGATCATTTGAAAAAAACAAGGAATAAAATTAAACACATATTCTTTCCAAGCAAATATAGAACACTTATAAAAATTAATCACAAATATAAAACTTCATAAATTACAAGAAGCTAACCAATATTGTTCTGATAAAATTAGAAATCCATAACAAGAGGATACTTAAAGTTAATCTTTATGTCTGAAAGCCAAAATATACTCTACTAAAGTAACCCCCAGGGGCTGGGGATGTGGCTCAAGCGGTGGCTCGCTCGCCTGGCATGTGTGCGGCCCGGGTTCGATCCTCAGCACCACATACCAACAAAGATGTTGTGTCTGCCGAAAATTAAAAAAAAAATACTAAAAAATTCTCTCTCTCTCTCTCTCTCTCTCTCTCTCTCTCTCTCTCCCTCCCCTCTCTCTTTAAAAAAAAAAAGAATTAGAATAAAATTGTCTTTGAAAAAAAGTAACCCCCAGGGTTGAAACAGAAATTACAAGAAACATTAAAATCATGCTTAAAATTGAGCAACATTGAACATCCTATATAAAAGAAATATGATTCACAAGGTCGTACCCAAAAAAGAGAGTTTATAGTTTTAAATACATTTGTGATAAAACAAGAAATTGAAAAAGAATAGGCTGAACTCTTAATTTTGAGAACTTGGAGGGGTGGGGAATGAGTCAGCCCAGGGAAAAGTATAAGGGAAAGAAATAATAAAGGTAACCACGGAAATAAAATAGTGAAGACTGTTAAACCAAAGAGGCATTATTTGAAAAGACAAACAAAAGAGACACACCCCTAGGTGTTATGTCATCAGTGAAACAAAATACTTGAGACAGTCAATTTAAAAAGGGTGAATTTCAGGTTGGCTCACCGTGTCAGAGATGTCAGTCCAGGGTTGCCTGTCCCTGTGGCTTTGAGCCCGTAGCACTGTTGTACAGTGGTGGGAGTTCATGTTCTCCTCATGGCATCTGGGAAGCAAAGAGAGAGGAAGGGGCTAGGGTTCCAACATTCTTTTCAAGGGCACCCCCCCCCCCAGCAATTTAACTTCCTTCCACCTGGCCCCACTTGTTAAAAGTTCCACCACCTCCCAATAATGTCACATCTGGAGACCAAGCCTTCAACACATGAGCCTTTGGAGGACATTTAAGGCCCACACTATAGCACCTAGAAAAACAGAGCAGTAAGAAACAGAATAATCTGTAGGATTTTACCTACAGATTACATTTTGAACACATATAACAAACAATGCACTTCATACGAATGGACGTATTATTCCAGGACTATAGGGAACAAGCTGGGCCTGTTGAGTATATAAAATACAAGTGAAATCAGTGATGAAGATAAAAACTGTAAATAAAGAGAAATGCCTCACGTGGATCAATGGAGACACAGCCCTGTGGCATCCGATGTGATAGATAAAGGAATAGTTATTCTAAAATTTGTATAAATATAATTTTGGGGAAAAATTATATTCATACAAAAAAAATTACAATAAATTTTTTTTCACATGCATTTGAAAGTTTTATGTAAAAAATGAAGCCAATAACTAGGTCAATATATTATTACATATCTTGTCTTGATTTTGGAAAGCACAAATGCAATAAAGGAAACAACAAGAGAGTAGGGAAAAAATGAATGCTTTGATTTTATTAAACTGAAACCTTTAGGGGCTGGGGCTGGGCTCAGCTGTAGTGCACTTGCCTGGCAGGTGTGAGGCACTGGGTTTGAGTCTCAGCACCGAAAATAAATAAATAAATAAATAAATAAATGTCTATAAATATTTTTTAAAAAATAATAAAATAAAATGAAAACTTTACAAAAAGTCCATCAGAGAGTTACAAAAAAAATAGATGCAAAAAGCAAATATTAAAGGATATTTTCAACAAAAATATACACAATATATTGCTTGCAAACAAATAAGAAAACATAAAAATAGACCTTATTAGAAAATGGACGAAAGAAATTTAACAACCCACAGAAAAAATGCAATTATCCAATATACATGAAAAAGTATGTAATCTCATTAGTGATATATAAAATGCAAGTTAAAACTGAAATTTACCATCTATTAAATTAGCAAGCAAGTAGTCTCATATCCTCCTCCTGGGATAGAAACTGCTCCCACTTCCTGGAAAGCAATTTCATGATACATGTCAAAAGACTTCTGACTCAGTAATTCCTCTTGTAAGTCTCTGTCCTTGGGGGGAACCTACATACTCATCAAAATGGGAATGATACATTGGTACATCCATACTGTGGTCGTAAATTTCCATAAGAACATAGTCTCCAAACCCCCAAACCCCCGGACCCCCGGGTCCTGAAATGTAGTAGGGACGCAACAAATATCTGTTAACTGACTCTAGAACTCTATGTGACAATTAAAAAAAGAATGACTTCAAATTACGACTTGGAAAGATCCCTTAGACAAGTTTCTAAATGAAGAACACAAGGTAAGAAACAGGGCAAACCAGATGATGCCACTGAGGTAAGACTAAAACCAGCACCAAAACAAAGAAAAACAAACATCCCCTTCTCTCTTGCACTCCCTGTCAGCCTCTGTGTATGAAAAGGAACACACAATTTTATTACAAGCACACACACACACACACACACACACAAAAGAGTGCCAGTAAAGGTAATTGCATGGCTAATTAAAAGAGTATAAATACATATTTCTTTTCTTTCTTCTCTTCACTGATTTTAAAAGCAACCATAGAAAACAATATGTATAATCAAAACTATACTGTGATTCCATCTCACTCCAGTCAGAATGGCAGTCATCAAGAATACAAGCAATGAGGGGCTAGGGCTATAGCTCAGGGGCAGAGTGCTTTCCTAGCAAACATGAGGCACTGGGTTCAATCCACAGCACCACATAAAAATAAACAAATAAAATAAAGGTATGCTATCCATCTACAACTACAATTTTTTTTAAAGAATACAAGCAACAATAAATGTTGGTGAGGATGTGGGGGAAAGGTACATTAATACATTGCTGGTGGGACTGAAAATTGGTGCAACCAATCTGGAAAGCAGTATGGAGATTTCTATGAAAACTTGGAATGGAACCACCATTTGACACAGTCATCCCACTCCTAGGTTTATACCCAAAGGACTTAAGATCAGCATACTACAATGACACAGCCACAGCAATGCTTATAGCAGCTCAATTCACAATAGTTAAGTAATGAAACCAAACTAGGTGCCCTTCAACAGATGAGTGGATAAAGAAACTGTGGCATTATACACAACGGAATATTATCCAGACTTAAAGAAAAATGAAATTATGGCATTTGCCGGTAAATGGATGGAACTGGAGAATATTATGCTAATCGAAATAGGCCAATCCCAAAGAATCAAAGGCCAAATGTTTTCTTTGATATGTGGATGCTAATTCACAATAAGAGTTGGGTGGGAGGAATAGAGGTATTTTGACTAGACAGAGGGGAATGAAGTTAGGGGAGGGGGTATGGGGGTAGGTGTGATAGTAGAATGAATTGGACATTATTACCCTATGTGCACAAATGATTACATGACCTGTTTAACTCTATACCATGTACAACCAGAAGAATGAGAAGTTATACTTCATTTATGTATGATGTGTCAAAATTCTACTACTGGGCATGGTGGTGCACACCTGTAAACTCAGAGGCTCAGGAGGCTGAGGCTGGAGGATCAAGAGTTCAAAGCCAGCCTCAGCAAACATGAGGTGCTAAGGAACTCAGTGAGACCCTGTCTCTAAACAATACAAAATAGGGCTGGAGATGTGGCTAAGTAGTCTAATGCCCCTGAGTTCAATCTCTGGTACAAAAAAAATAATAATAAAATGCATTGTACTGTCATGTATAACTAATTAGAACAAATAAAACAAAAATATTTTTAAGATATGCATATAATTGCACTGTAGGGTCTGACACACAGAAATGTGATATATTTAATGGTAACAGCAACAAAGCAAGTGGATGGGAGCAAAATTGTATTGGATTAAGGAAATGACACCACAAGGTAATTAAAATATAATAAAATAAATACAGAAAACCAGAATGAATAAAGTTAGTGTAACAAACTCTGTAACTGTATTCTCATATGATAATACTACATATTATTCTGTTTTTAATTTTTAAAAATATGATAGAAAGTAATAATTATAATAATACATTGTTGAATTTCTACCATAACCACACATAATATATAACAATAAGCACCAAAAAGAGGAAGAGGGAATAGAATTATGTAGGAATAAAATTTTTATACTTTGGTATTATTAAATTAATAAAAATCTGAAGTCGGTTCTTATTAACTGAGATGTATATGGTAAGACTCAGAGCAACCACTAATTATTAAAAAATGCAGTGCAGAGAAATCAATAAAGGAATTTAAATGTTACACTAGAAAATAGCCATTTATTGCAAAAGAAAGCAGCAAAAGAACATAGAGAAACAAAGAAGAAATAAGATGGTTAAAAACAAAAAGAAAAATGGCAGACACAAATCCAACCTAACAAGAATAATGGTAAATATGAATGAATTTAGTAATACAACCAAAAGTTAAAAATAATCAGACAGGATAGAAAAAAATAAGGTCCAACTATTTGCTGTCTATAAGAGACACATATTAGCCTCAAAGATACTAATAGGTTGAAAGTAAAAGGATAGAAAAAGATATACCACACAAGCAACAACCCTAAGAAAGCTAGAGTGGCTATACTAATATCAGACAAAATAGATATTTTACAAATGTTACTAGAGAAAAGAGGGAGATTTTACAATGATAACAAAGTCAGTCCACCAGGAAGATATAACAATTATAAACATATGTGTACTTAAGAATAGGGACCCAAAACACGTAAAGCAAAAACTAACAAAACTGAGTGAAGAACTAGACATTTCAAAACTAATAGCTCCAATACCTATTTCAATAATTAATAGAACTAGGCAGAAGGCCAACAAGGAAATAGAAGACTTGAATAACACTGTCAGCCAATCTGACCCCACAGACATCTACAACAGGCTTCAGTCAACAACTGCAGAACACACGTTCTTCTCAAGCACACAAGGAACAAGCTCTAGGATAGATGATGTGTTAGTTTCAATGAATTCAAAAAAGGACTGAGACTGTGCCAAGCATATTCTGTAGCCACAATGGAATAAAATTAAACCTCTATAGCAGAATAAAAATTCTAGAAAGTCCATGAATATGTTGGAAATTAACATATTTCTAAACAGCAAATGAGTCAAAGAAAAAAAATCACAAGGAAAATTAAAAAATACTTTGAGATGAATGAAAAGGAAAGCCCAATATACCAAAACTTATGGATGCGACTCAGACTTTACCTACAGGGGAACTGGTAGCTGTCAACACCTATATTAGAAAGGGAGAAAGACATGAGAAAAGTGGCAAAGCTATAACCCTACCTTCCTTCTTAAGACACTGGAGAAAGCAGAGCAAAATAAATCCAGAGCTAGAAGAAGGAAATAAGAATAGAGTGGAGCTCAATGAAATAGAGAACGAACCCTAAAGAAAATCAACAAAACCAGAAGTTGATTCTTTGAAATGATCAACCTCAGGGACAAACACTTAGCAAGACTGGCCAAGGGAAAAAGAAAGGTCATATTACTAAAATTAGGAGTGAAAAGAGTGTCATTCTTACTGACCTCAGAAAACTAAAAAGGATTATAAGGAAATAGTATGAGGACTGCTCACCAACAAATGAGAGATGAAATTAGCAAACTCCTACAAAGATACCCACTACTGAAACTGACTCAGAAGAAATCGATTCAGGAAGAAATGTGAACAGACCAACAACAAAGAGAATTCGTACACCAGTCACGCCTTTTTGCTTTCTGTATTTCTGATGCTTTGAAACCTTGTGGGTCCTGGGAAGGGCAATCTCAGGCTGGCCAATTCCTAGAGGAAACTTAGTGTAGCTTTCATAGGCAATCACCTTCCGGGCCTCCTCTGTTGGATTCTTCCATTTGGGTTTTTATTCTAATGTCCTCATCACCCCAGGGCCAGGTACCAGATAATTTGTGGACAACACTTATGCTCAAATGTTAAAAATATGCCCTCAAAACATTGAAACTAGCCAGTCCTAATCCTGCCTACCCTGCCTGGCCATTCCCTCCCTCGGAAAACCACAAGAAAGCTCCCACGTCCCCTGGGTCCTTTTATCTCCTGACTAACCCTGTTATTTCTCCATGTAGCTTTTGGGAGGCGTTTTCTGGTCTTCTGTGAATAACTGAACTGTTTTCATGGTGATCGTCTCCTGATCTACTGAACTCACATGCCTGAATAACAATAAAACCTTCATTTTTAAAACAACCGGAGATTTTAACACACACACACACACACACAGCCCAGCTCCAGGTGGCTTCACTGGTGAATTCTACCAATTCTTAAAGAATTAATACCAATTCTTCAAAAAACTCTTTTAAAAAAAGCAAAAAGAGAAAAGGAGGAGCTTCCTAACTTATTCTATGAGGAGAGTACCACACTGAAACCCCAACAAGATAAGGAGGTTACGACAAAAGAAAAGTACAGACCAACCAATGTCCCTCATAAATAGAGATACAGAATCCTCAACAAACAATAGTAAACCAGATCCAGCCACATATAAAAAGAATTATAAACTATGACCAGGTAAGATTTACCCCAGGAATGCTGGTTGGCTTACCATTAAAAAAAATTAATGTAATATACAATATTAATAGAACAAAAGGACAAAGCCCACATGATTATCTCAACCCATGCAGAAAGAGCATTTGACAAAATCCAATAATCCTTCATTTAAAAAAAAAATACTCCACAAAGAGGGGATAAAAAGAACTTCTTCAGTCTGATAAAAACTCACAGGTAACAGTAGATTTAATAGAGAAAGTCTAAATATTTCCCCCCTAAGATCAGATTGAAGAGATATAAATGGTCAATAAACTGAAGAAGATACTCCACATCATTAGCCATTAAGGAAATGCAAGACAAAACCACAGTGAGACACCACTTCAAGCCCACTAGCATGGTCACAATAAAAAAGACAGGAGGATCCTAAGTATGGGTGGTGATGTGTAGAATGGAAAGTTGGTGCACCGTTGGTGGGAATATAAAATGATTCACCTGCTTTGGAAAAAATCTGCAAGTTCTTCAAAAGGTCAAACAGAATTACCATTTGACCATCAATCCTACATCTAGATGTATATTCAAAAGAAATAAAAACATATATCTATACAAAAACTTACACATAAATGTTCATAGCAGTATTGATTACTGTAACCAAAAAGTAGAAACAAATGTCCATCAACTGATGAACAGATAAACAAAATGGGTTATCTCCACGCAATGGAAGATTATTTGGCCATAGATAGGAGTCAAGTACGGAGACTGCCTATATTACATGAAGGAACCTTGAAAATGTATTTCTAAAGTGAAAGAAGTCAGGCACAAAAGGCTACATGATGTATGATTCCACTTATGAACTTTCCAAAATAAGCAAATCTAAAGGGCAGAAAATAGATACGTGGTGGTGGCTGGGATGATGGGAGGGGTGAAGTTGAGGGAATTAGAGGATGATTGCCATCAGATATGAGTGGGTGAACATGTTCTAAAATTAATTGTGGTGATGGTGGTACGACTTTATGACGACACTCAAAATCGTTGAATTAATTGTCTACTGAATGGGTGATGTATATGGCACAGAAGTTACATCAATAAAACTGTTCTTTTTAAAATGTAGAAAAATACCTGGAGAGAAAAAAATGATTTAGGTTTTTCTGTTTTTTAAATGGAGTCTCCCTATATTGTTCAGGCTGGCTTTGAACTCATGAGCCCAAGTGATCTTCCCACTCTGGCCCCTCAAGTAACCAGGACTGTAAGCCCACACCACCACAGCCAACTTAAAAATTAAATTTTTAATAGTGATCTACTCTGGTGAGTTTGCAGACAGTTTTTTTTAGCAGTTTCTTCTTTATATACTTCTATATTTCCTGTTTCACTTTTACCACATAATTTTATGAGACACATAAAAATATTTCAAAATGACTTCTTACTCATCAACGGATATTTAGTAAACACTTTTCATGAGATAAAGTGCTGAGACTCAAAAAACAGTGAGCATCCTTCCTCTCAGAAAAACCAAGATATAAGGGAGACTGACATTAAGGTCAAGAGAGGGTGGTAACAGTCCCCCGCAAGTTACAGGGGTGGATCAAAAGTTCTGGTGCTTTTAGGAGGGGGTTTGAGGCTTGATTTGGGTCTTGAAGCATACACAGGAGTTCTCCGGGGAGATGAGGTGGAGAAGACATTCTGAGAGGGGAACAGCATGTTCGGAGGCTCTGATGGTTGAAGCGTCTGGGCCTGGTTGGTAACTGCATGATCTGTGAGGTATGCTGGACTTCAAGTCTGCTAAGAGGGTACAGTGCAGGTGGAAGAAGGCCAGCAAGGCACGGCTGGGAAGGTGTGCCATGCTGCGGATCGAGGGCTTAGCATATTCTGCAAAAAAACGACATCCTGTTGGATTTAGGTCTGCATTTAGCAAAGACCAGATGAAGGCTTCAAGCAGGACTTTGCTAAAAGAAAATGGCAGCTGTAGGATAAGCAAAAAGATGTGCTTTTTTTTTTTTTTTTTTTTTCAAATATGCCCTAGGAAACCTGAAGCAATGATCTCAAGCTGAGAAGAACCAAGCCTTTGGCAGAACAGGCTGAAAACTGGGTGCTGACCCCTCAACTCTGGGGTCCACCCTTGTTTCTATTGCTGCTTTCATTGGGTTTTTTTCCCTCTTGGTTTTGGAGCACCCTATATTTCCAGGGATGCTTTAAAACAATGAAATAAGGTCTGGCCACTAGCTGTCAGCCTCTCTGTGGGATTTCAGGTGCAGGGCCCAGATGCTAGAACATTTGAAGGGAGCAGAGCCACTACCCAGTGTACTAAGCGACCCGGAGTTTTCTTTTTACAGTAATGATAATAGCATTCTTTTCTCCTCGAGGAGTTCTGAAGCTTTGTATGACTGAATCCTGAATTTGATACTCTCCGCTAAACCGGAGAGTTGGTTGAAGATTAAACAGTTAGATCTTTATTTCAGTTGTATGGAGTAGAAAACTAAAATGCAAGCGAAGACATGTGCTCAGAAAGGGGAGGTTTGGTGTTATGTAACCGAGGACACAGAGACTCCTTTTTAGGGCACACACGTGGATGTGCGCGCACATTACATCAACAAAAATAAATAAATGAATTAAAAAACTGGTGAGGATACATGAGTCACTGTGAATGCTTAAAACTGTTTGGTTCCCCCAGGAGACGGCCAGAGAGTCCGTGAATGACTCAGCCTGGGAAATCACCAGGCAGAGCAAAGGCAAAGGACAAAGGATCTTGAAAGAGATCTCAAAGGTGTGGAGAAAGTGGGGTCTTCACTTGCTGCTGAGATACTTTAAAAAGATTATGTCAGGGGAGTCATGAAGGGCTGGGCTCCAACCTGCTTATTCTAAAAGGAGCTCATGAACTATAGTTGAGAAAAGAACAGGAAGAAGCCGTAGCCACCATGTTTAATTGATAAATCAAGATTTTTTTTCCACCAAGAAACCTCTCTTGAGAATTGCCTTAGTCCATTTGTGCTGCTATAACAAAATAGCTGAGACCGACTAATGCATAATAATAGAAATTTATTTTTCAAAGTTTTGGAGGCTGCGAAGTCCAAAAGTCAAGGTGTTGTTTTGAAGGTGTTGGCAGGTTTAACGTCTAACGAAGGCTGGGTCTTTGCTTCTAAGATGGAACCATGAACACTGAATCCTCACATGGCAGAGGGGACAGAAGGACAAAAAGGGTTCAAATATTATTTCCCTGCAACCTTTTTATGAAATTGCTAATCCTATTCATGAGAGTTCCACCTTCATGGCTTAATCACCTCCTTTGAGCTGCATCTCTTAATACTGTCATACCGGTGATTTAAGTTTCAACGTATGAATTTTGGAGACACAGTCAGACACAGCAAATGCTTGTAGGGTAGTGCCATGTCTCTGTGCCACTTCCTAAACAGCATCTTACACATGCACCTGGAGATACCATAATTGATGCTTGATGCCATAGATTATCCATGCAAGAGTAAATATCCCAGTTGAATTTCAAACTCTAAATAGCAAAGTCAGCCTTTCTAAAGAACTCAATATGATTTTCTTTTTTAAATTTAGGGCTGGGCTACTTAGGCCTCCCTAGCCCCATTAAAACCACATGCAGGCTGGGGATGTGGCTCAAGCGGTAGCGCGCTCGCCTTGCATGCGTGCGACCCGGGTTCGATCCTCAGCACCACATACCAACAAAGATGTTGTGTCCGCCGAGAACTAAAAAATAAATATTAAAAATTCTCTCTCTCTCTCTCTCTCTCTCTCTCTCCTCTCTCACTCTCTCTTTAAAAAAAAAAAAACCACATGCAACTTTTTTATTTGTGGTGCTGGGGATCAAACCAGGACCTTGTATGTGTTAGGCAAGTGCTGTACCTCTGAGCGACCCCCTTAGCTCTAAAGTGATCTTAAAAAAAAAAAAAAAAATCTAACTAAACTAATCATGCCTGAAACCTCTCCTAAGACGGAGATTTGGTAACTATTGTTTGTTAAAGGCTTTACTACTTGGCTGGCAAACTTCTAAGCAATTATTAGTTGTATTGGACACATTATGTATTTTCTAGGACTACTAGTTTATTTGTAAAACAGGAATAACAAAATCTTCCTTAGGAACCACAAGTTCAGTGGCCCCTGGGCAGCTAAGGGAGTGCAGGAAGCTGGGTGTGCACCTTTGGCCGTGCCAGGTGAGCTGTGCCCGACAGCTTGGCAGCCTGCTCGCTGCCCTTGCCTCTTCTTCCTGTGGGCTGCCCTTGCCTTCCCTCTCAGCAGCAGAAAGTGTGAGATGAACTTTCCTTTGCTCCCCTGCAACAAGGGCACTGGCATATGAGCCAACGTTGGCCAATGGCGAGGTCAGGACAAAACTGGCTACAATTTGGGGCTTTTCTTAAAAGAAGAAAACAGCACCAATGGGAAGACACACTCTTCTTTGATGCACAGGTGTGTGTCTGCATGTGACATGTGAACCTTTGGAGGCCCTGGTAGATAGGAGGAGGGACACCTAAGCTCACCTGCTGAAGATGTCAGAGGAGAGACAGGTGGCAGTATCAGTGGGGGGGAGGGGGGAGGGGAGTGGTGGTTCTTAAACAGTTTTGTGCCTCTGTACTGAACCCGGCACGACGCTACCTTGGACTTCTTAATTGGTAGGGATCATCACTCAAAGAGTGATTAACTGGGGTTTCTATTACTCACATGGCAATCATCCCCACTGCTCTGCAGCACACCACCAAGCTGCAGCTCTACCTAGAGAAGGCAGAGGCAGTAAGCTGGTTGCTAGTTGCTGCCAACGAGGGCTTTTCAAGAAGAGCCAGAAATCCAGATTTTTATATAAAACTTCAATTTTAGATGTTGGCTTAAATAGAAGAAAAATCTGCGGGCCAAACAAAACACATCTGCAGGCCAAGTTCAACCTATAGGGTGACAACTTTCAACCCTGACCTATCTCGTAGAGTTGTGGAGGGAACTAAATTAAATCAGTCTAAAATGAGATGAGGAATGGCAATAGTAATAAAAAATGTAATGTACTTACTGTGTGCATCGGGCACTACTTTGCTTGCCTTACCCATTTAGTCCCCATGTGTGAATGGATTTGGGACTTGTAACAACTTTATGCAGGAGATGTGACCCTTACCTCACTTTGCAGATAAAGTAAGGAAGAGAAGTTTAGTGACTTGCTCTGGTCATAAAGACATGAAGATGTGGAGTAGGGACCTGAGTCTGCCACAAGGCAATCTGGCCCAAGATCCCCCTACTCTCAGTGCATTTTCCTTATAAAACAAGCAGCACAGGGTTCTGGTTCAAACACACACGGACTCTCAGTCAATGTAGTTCACTTCCCATATCCCCTTCTGTGCTTTCAGGTGGTTTCAGGAACAGAACTGGGAATTTCCTGAGTTAGAGAGGGAAGTTTGGTGTTTAAAATAGTAATTAAAGATGTCATTTCAATCTGGTCCCTCAAATGCTCATGTGATATCCAGCCAGGTGATCAGTATCGTAACAATGGAATCTACATGGTCTTGGTCTGGAGCTGGCACAGTCATGGGGATATCTGTATTCAACTGTTGGTTACCAAAGGACAAGGGCTGCACTGAAGACAGTGAAATGTTACATCTTCAGAGAAGACCACTATCCTCCCCTAGACTGCCACACTCCCCAAGAGGGCTCCTGGGTAGCGTAGACTTGAAGGAATGAATGAATGGGTAGATGGATGGATGATAGGTGGGTAGATGGATGAATGGATGAGTGGGTGGGTTTCCCAAAGTTATCCATCCATCTGCATATTCCAGAAGACACTGTCATGCTGACTTCCCTGTAACAAGATGGATTACAGAACAAACTATATTCTCAAAGCTAAATCTATTTGAATCAAGTCTAATCACTCTTCCTAAGCATTCCCTAAACATAGGCTCTTAGAGAAGAGATTCCATTGAAAGAAATGCAGCTCCAAAAGTTGATAACCACATGACCATTGAGGCAAAGGGGAATGCGCTACATCCAATATCCAGCAATAGAATATGGTTTAAAGTAAATTTCAGTACATCCATTGGATTGACTATTAGACCACCATTTAAAATATTATTCACAGGGGCCGGGGTTGTAGCTCGGTGGCAGAGCACTTGTCTCGCATGTGTGAGGTGCTGGGTTCGATCCTTAGCACCACATAAAATAATAAAATAAAGGCATTCTGTCCATCTACAACAACAAAATTTTTTTTAAAAAAATATTATTCACAAAGGAAGAATAATATAAAAATACTCTCAATCCAATATTAAATGAGAAAACGATACAAGCTCTGTCGTATGTATAAAAATGTATCACTTAGGTGAATTTTCTTAAACAACAAAAGACGTTGAAAATAAGTAACGTCATACAGGTATACAGACAAACTAACAAACATTTATTGGTTACCCACTAAGTGCTCTAGATGCAAAGCAATGGCAAGAGACAAATAAAGAAAAAAAAAACTCCTGCTTCCAAACTGTAGGAAACTGAGATGGTCTCAAATAATTACATTATGAAGAAATAGACGGTAATTGAAATATGAGTGACATGTACCCATAGCTGTAATGTTCCAAAGAGCAAAAGATGCCCTCTGGCTGTGGTGCCTCTGGACAGGCTGGGAAGAGGAGTGTGAGCAGAAGCAGAGGTTTGCTGGGACTTCAACAGACTGCAGGGCATTCTGGGCAGGAAGGATGTGGCATCTGGGTTGATGAAAGTATGAAATCATGCACGGAATTCAGTGTAACCACTGAAAAAACTGGGCACCTCAGTTCTAATCCTGGCCCCATGGTTTCTCCTTAATAGAGTATATTCACCTCTAAGGTCTCGGGATTTTCAACCAGGAAGAGGGTCAGTAATGCCTCTTACAGGATGTCTGTGTGGATTAAACAAGGCTGTTAATCAAGGATGCCTGCCCAGCCCATCGCGGGATCTTCTTCAAGGTTGATTCCTTTGGTAACCCTTTGCCAGTCATCCATTCATTCATTCAGCGTATGTTGTTGAGTGTCTACGCTCTACACTGGGCTGGTCATACTTGGTTGGCTTACCTCCAGGTCCACTCCCCACCCTTCCCTGCCCTGTGCTTGGTCCAGAAAGCTGGCACCTAGGGACTACATCACCCAGGCTCCCTTTCCCTGTGACTTCTAGTTGGCTTTGGCCAGGAAACACCTGCAGGAGGGTGAGCAGGGAAAGAATCTAAGCCAGTCACTCTTGTCTCACTCGCTCCCTGGCTGTGATGAGTAGCCTCAGCTCCTACCATCTCCAAATACAATTCCTGCTAAGGCTCAAATATGATTTGAGTGTGTCTCCCAAGGGTCCGTGTGTTGAAATTTAATCCCCAGTGTGAGGTACAAAGAGGGTGGACACTTAATCCAACTTAGAGGCGGGGCCTTTGAGAGGTGGCTAGGATTAGATGAGGTCTCCAGCGTAGAACCTTCATGATGGAACATTGGTAGCCTCACACACATGGACACATGCTCCCTGTCTCTTGCCATGAGATACCATTTGCCATCTCTAGACTCTCCTGGCAAGAAGGCCATCAAAAGATTCAGCCTGAGCCTTTAACCTCCAGAACCATAAGCCAGAAAAAAAATTTTTTCTTATAAAATTACCCATCCTCAGGTGTTTCATTATAGCAATGAAAATCAGACCCGTAAAGCTACAACTTCTTGCTTCTCCAAGTGGGAATGACTTTCCACAGATACTATGCCCTCACTATGACTCGTTGGTTCCCTTAACCCTGCCCATGTTTCTGTACATGGTCCTTCTGCTATATTCCTTTTAGTTAAGCTTTTTCAAGTGTGCTGTCTGCTGCAGAAGGGCGAGGACCTTACCCATGGCTTATACCAGTTAGAGCCCCAGCAAGCTTACATGTTAGCCAACAGCTCTATGAACAGAGTGACCTTGGGTACAATAAAGAAAAGAAAGACAGAAGAATAAAGAATGGCTGGGAGGAGTTACCTGAGGAGAGCACATTTGAGCTGAGACCTAAAGGATGAGAGGGAGCCATCAAATTGAAGATCTAGGAGGCACAGATTTCCGGCAGAAGTGCACCATATAAAATCTGTAAGCGTGGAGCAGTGTGGGGTGTTGGGAGAATGAAGAGGCCAAGGGGACAGGAGATTGGTGAGCCAGAGAAGGAGGAGTGGAGGTGGGTCAGACAGGCGGGCAGGGGCCAATCAACAATAGGCACATGGAAGAGGACTTGAGCTGTAAGACCAGGAGTACCAGGAAGTCTTTGAAGGGCCTTTCCCTGGGCAGTCATTTGAGCCATGTTTTAAATCTATCGACTTCTACTGAGCGGGCAGTGGATTATACCCAGGGCAAGGGTGGGAGGATATTGCTACAGTCCAGGCCAGAGATGCTGGTGGCTTGAACAAGACTGGGGGCACCGGAAGTGGAGAGATGTCAGTGGATTTGTGATCACCTTACACTGCGATCCTCAGTTATCAGAATATTTCTGGTGTTTTGTTTTGTTTTGTTTTTTTACCAGTGTTCAAGGTTCCTGGAGAGTTGTGAACATTGTACCATATATATAATTTTTAGTTTCTATTTTCAATTTGATGATTGCCTATTTTAAGTTAACAGAAACATATTCTGGATCAATCAGCTATATGCTCACTTTAGTATTATCCTCACCTAATTTCAGCGGTCTGCATTTAGTTTTGTTTCTAAGGCTTCCATGGTGAGAAATGGTTGCCTGCAAGGACAGCATGTGGCATAATGTAGTGTTTTTATGGGACTGTAACCAGCCTCCAGAAAGGAACACCACTCATAGGCGCAACAAATTTGCACAAACTGAACATTTCCATGTAGCCACCACACAGTTTGAGAACCCAGGGTCACCAAAACTTTAGGAATCCCTCTCCCGTCCTCTCCAAGTGACCACCATCCCCACAAAAGTAGCCACTATCTTGACTTCAACCACCACAGTTTAGTTTTGATTGCTTTTGAACTTCATCTGCATACAAGGAGAGAACAGCACGATAAAGCAGAACTCTAAAAATTCCATCCTTGTAGGTGGGCAGCGTGGGATTCCCACCATGGACAGGCCCTGAGCTTTAGTTCTTGTTTCCCGGACACTGAAATGAAGAAGTGATCTCAGAAACCAAGTTTATCTCCAAAGCATGAAGCAATCTAATAAGCGTATCATGGTGATATCATTGTTTTCCCAGGTCCCGATCAATGGACAGGGCCCAGCACAGCCTCATCAGTAATTCTGGGTATGTAGAATGTTTACTTATTGTAGCTGAGGCCGTTCTGCTAATATTTTCCCATGCCTTTAGGTGAGTCATGAAATGTTAAGAATAAAATGGGTGATGTCTTGGCTTTTGAATTTGTTTTTCTACTCTAGCAGCTTTTCCAGATCCAGACCAAAACGCATTTTCATTAATCTAGAAGAAAAGTCCAGCTTCTAGTTGTATGTACCTCCCCTTCCACAGAGACACCCTACCCCCTTGATCCTTGGTTTTTTTTAAATATTTTTTAGTAGTCAATGGACTTTGATTTTATTTATTTATATGTGGTGCTGAGAATTGAGCCCAGTGCCTCACACATACTAGCAAACGCTCTACCACTGAGCCACAACCTCAGCCCTTGATCCTTGTCCTTTAGGCTGCCAGGGTCAAAACAGGGAAGCAGGCAAATTTTAGTTTTGACGTATTATCTTGTTCATGCTGATTCTAACCCCCGTCAATTGCCACAGCAAACCTGTGCTTCCTGTTGGTCCCCAGAACCCCTCACTGGAGCCATATACCCCACCCATCAAAACATAGCCCTGGTATCTCCCACTCTCTCTAATTCTGCTGTCTGGTATGTGACAAAGGGTGGTATTGGCTTAATCAGAGGTCTCTGCAGTGGAAAGAACACTGAACTGGGGAGATGAGAGGCTGATTCTAGCTCTAATGTTGTATTAGTTAGGTTAATGAGTTGAAAGTGATGGGAACTCAACTTAGCAAAGAGTGATCCCAAAAACCCAGTAATGAGTTCCTACAGGGATCAGGAGTCAGTCTCAGCTGTGTCAGGGTCTCCCATGATGTCATTGAGACAGACTCTTTCCATCTCTCGGCACCACTCGGCTCTCCACCTATAATGACAAAATGGCTTTCAATAGTCCCAAATTTGCATCCTATCCTCTAAGCCATTCCAAGAAAGTAGACGAACTTCTCTTTCCCGTTTCCCGAAATCAAGCCTAAGGGGCCTTGATTGTCCCCTTAGGAACATATGCCCCAATTTTCTGATTTTCAGCTTCATTCACACGCTCACCATGGAATTGGGAATGAAGTCACCACCACCCAAAATGCCAGGACTGAGAGTGGGAAGGGACGAAGCAGGCAAAAGCAACAGATGTCCCCTCCAGCCATTAATGAACCATGAGAGCCCGGGGTGGGGATGGGGGTGGGGGGGGGATGATCTTTCGGCCTGAGTCTGATTTCTGATCATAAAATGAAAAGAGTGGACCCTAGAAACAGGCAAGGTCCCTTCTACTTTAATATATAATTTCTTATGTGAATTATATGTGGCGTTTTTCACCTCCCAGAGGATGATACCTTAATTCGATTAAAATGGGGATCAGCAGAGCTATAACCGCCAGTGTGGGAAGCCAAGTGACAGGGACAAGTCCCACCCTAGACACAGCCTTCCCCATCCACTCTTCAGGATCCCTGCCCAGTAAGGCCATGGAAAAACAGGCCTGCCAGGCTGGTGCCAAGGGAGAGGAGGGAATGGAATCTGAAGCAGCCATTCACTGATAAAGCTAACCAACAACGACCCCACAACCCCTGTACCCCAAGCACTGCACTATACTCTGAGAATGAACCATGAACAAGGCATAGCCCTTGTGCTCTAGGAGAACAGTCCTGAGGGAGGCACAGGCCAGTGAACCCCTGGCGAACAATGCAGAATGTCAAGGGCTCTGGCAGAACAAGAGGCAGCTCAGAAGAGGGGGACCCAACCCAGTGGGGACTCGGGGCAGGGGGTGATCAGGAGATATTCAGGGAAATCATCCCTAAAGAGATTCTGAACAGGACCTGAAAAAAAGAAAGAGAAGAAATTAGCCTGGTGCAAAAAGCAGAGACAGAGCATCCACGGAGGCATCTAATTAGGTCAAGCTCAGAACACTGCAATTTGTTCCAAGTAACTGCAGTTGGGAGTTTAAATGGGGCAAGAGCAAGAGGTGAGGTCAGGTCTGAAAGGGAGGGGCCTCCCTGCCAAACCAACAAAGTCTAGATTTTTATCTCGGAGGCACTGGAGAGCCATTGAAGGATTTTAAGCAGGGGAATAACACAATACCACATTGACACGGGGTGACTTATAAAGGGTCGTGGAGATGTAAGACCAGAGTGTCCTCTTCCAGAGGCCTCTACTCTTACCATCTCAGGGGAGGAAGGAGAAGCACTTCAACGAGCAGTATCAGTCTGCTTGCATGGTGCTGTTGGTGCTGTGTCTATTTATTCATATTTCACTTTGTTCCACATAGAATGTAGAGCTCACCCGTCAGGAAAACCCTTGCACCCAAGACAAAGGCTCTTAAAAGCCCACCCCTGATGTAAAAATGTTCACAAGAGATGGATACATCGCTGTTGAAACTTTGGCCACATCTCATTCCCAAGTTCTCACGTTTGATTGCGAAACAATTCTAAGATCTCTGCATCCCTCGAATACTGTAAGGACTTCACAGTCTGTCAGCATTAAAGAAGTAGCCCCTGGAAGCCTCTGCACCCGCCAAGGATCCTCATCAGTTTGTCTTCTTTACAAAGAAGAAATGTACTCGAGACATGAGGCCATAAGAGGCAGGTACTCAGGGAAATTGCTTTGTACGAAGGAAATCATGGACCCCTGCACACTCAGCCTGGAGGATGAGGGCTTATCCCTCAGGGTGTCAATTCTCAGAGCATCATGTTTAGAGGAAAAGCAAGGCTACATCTGAACCCCAGGGGGGGATGGCTTAGAAGAGAAACAAATAGGGGCACTAATTCGGCTGTGACAATGACATCTACCTGATCCACCCAAAACCCTGCTCCAGAGAACAGGTGCCTTCCCAAACCCATCCTGTATCAATGAATAAATGAAAAAAATGGCCTGTCTCCATAGAAGTCTAACATCCCCAATTCACTACAAGGACAGCTGATTCTTAATTCTTGAGCAAACAGAGGCCTTTTCCCAACATTATGCAAAATGAGGAATCATAATTTTTAAAAGCCTTTATGTTTAGTTGGTTTTTTTGTTTGTTTGGTTTGGTTTGGTTTTTGGTACTAGGGATGAATCACAAAGGTGCTGGGCCGCATCCCCAGCCTTATTTATTTATTTGTTTGTTTGTTTAGAGACAGGGTCTTTTTTTTTTAAAAATATTTATTTATTACTTTTTTTTAAAGACAGAGTGAGAGAGGAGAGAGAGAGAGAATTTTTAATATTTATTTTTTTTTGGTTCTCGGCGGACACAACATCTTTGTTGGTATGTGGTGCTGAGGATCGAACCCGGGTCGCACGCATGGCAGGCGAGCGCGCTACCGCTTGAGCCACATCCCCAGCCCTAGAGACAGGGTCTTGCTAAGTTGCCAAGGCTGGTTTTGAACTTGAGATCCTCCTGCCTCAGCCTCCCGAGTTGCTGGGATTACAGGTGTGAGCCACTATGCCCAGTTCTATATTTAGTTTTGAAGGGCATTGTTTTTTGGGGTTTTTTTTTTTTTTGCTTTTTTTTTTTTTTCTTTTTGGGTACCAGCTTTAACTTTCAAGCTCAGTTCACTGAAGGTTAAATAACAGTGACAATTTCTCTTTGGAGTCTGCTGCAATTTTCAAAGCTTGTTCACATCCATTATTTCATTCGAGTCTCCCCATGGTCCAGCTGTTGGCATTGGTTCACCAAAGCCCACCTTCCAGATCAGGAAATAAGCCGGAGAGGGTACCCAGCTGCTGACGCGGCAGAGCTAGGTCTCAAATCCAGAATTCCTGAGTACTTTTGAATATGGCACTTTTTCCTAAGAGCATATTAAAAGGACAAAAAAAAAAAAAAAAACCAGGCTGCAGGAAATCAAGCATAGATGCAGTAGGCTATACATGGGGATGGGAAGTTAATAACAAAGAGGCCATTTTTCATGTGGACTCAAAATGTGAGCAAGCTCTCTCTCTCTCTCTCACTCTCTCTCTCTCTCTCTTTATACAGTAGCTTTGTTGTTTTAAAAGGCTCTTTCTTTTCATTCAAAATGAGAAAATACCTTCTGACAGCCATGCAATTAGCAGAGCCTTGGGATATTGATTTCCCCTGTTTTGGCATTACCCCCTGTCACAGGGCTCCTCAGATTGAAAGCGCTTGCTGAACTAGCCTCTGAACTCATTTAGCTGTTTCCCAACCCCATCTCTCAGCACCTGTCCTCAGGCTTTCCCTTCCCTCCATCTAAGAGCTATCTCGCTAGACAGAGAAACAGAAAAGGGAGGGGCAGGAGGGAAAGGGAAAAGAGAGGGGAATGAAAAGGAAGAAAATAGATCCCTGAATAGTAATGACACAAGAAATTCTTGTGCAGAAATTATATTCCCTTTGAAGAAAGGAGAGGGGATGAGATGAAAGCCCAAATTAATTACCAGTGATACGAACACCATTGATTCATCCATTCGTTTCCCAGGTATCTACAGAGATCCTACTGGTCCCAGGGACGATGAGAGATTCTGAGAACACACACCATTGGCAAATGTGGATTCATTGCTTCCCTTTATTGAGGGTACCCTGCCATGAGTTCCCAGGAGGCCAACTCGGAAACAGCTTAGAATGCAGGAGTTGCCTTAGGGAGTGGGCTTGAGATCAACACCATGAAAGAAGGGAAGGACAGAGTCCAAGTCAAAATATAAAACCAACTCAAAGGGAGACCAGGCCACTCCCACGAGGAGTTCTAAAGGCGGTGACCTTTCAGCTGTGTGAGAATACCCGGCCTTCGCACTGCCGTGTAGATCAGTCACTGGAAGGGCCGTGGACTTGGGCAGGGTGTCTGTCTTCTGCTGAAGCCATGCCAGGGGCTAGCAGCTGAAAGCCACACTTCTTGCAGCTGGGACAATAACAGCATTCAATGTGAAGGCTGGTCTGAGTGGCTCCTAAGAGCCCACGCCACAGGCAGTCTGGTCAAGGAAGAAGAAAGTCATAAAATAACCACAGGGAAAAAAAACATGTATAATGCTACCATGGTTGGTACCTCAAAAGAGAGTCACACAGTACCATAAAATACAACATGGTGATTAACCTACACTGGGAGTGGGGTTGGATTTCAGGCAGGAAATCACAGTGCAGAGGCCCTGAATTGGGAGGGAAGGTGAAGGGAAGATGGCAGATGGGAGAGCTTTTTGAATGTAGAACGAGCAGGGTTTGGTTGTGCATCCACCATAGGCACAGGTGCCATGTTCAACATTTTTAGACCCATCTCCTCATTTTGCTTCAAAACCTCATGAGGTAGGTATTGCTCCCAGGGTCCTTCTAGTATCTCACAGTATCCAAGGACAACATTCCCTGGGGCCTTGTGGCAAAGCTGCAATCCCAGGAATGACAAGGCCTGACTGGGTGTTTAGTCAAAAATAGAACGAGCTGATGGGGGCCAAGATCCAACGGACCACTTCTCTGAGCAGAGGAAAGGCTTTTGAGGAAAACAAAAAGGCCAGCTGACCTAGGCCTCCTTTGTGACAAATGAAAAAGAGAAAAGATCAATATAAACCAAATATCAAAGCAAGCCTGACCCAATTTACCCATAATAGTATTGATCACTGGAACAGAATTTAATAAAATCTTAGATTGGTTTTATCCCTACATTCATTTGGCAGGGCTGCATTTTGGGGACTGCAGAAATTGAGTAAAGCTGGGCTAAAACAGAATCAAAATAAATTATGACTTAGGGCAGCCAAGAACCGCACTATAATGAAAGAGGATTTTTTTAAAGATAATTTTTTGGTAGGTAATTCAGTAGCTCTGGCTTCTGCGTCTGATGGTGTAAAATCTATTGAGATAATACAATCTGCAAAGCAAAAAATCATGTCTTGATATGAGTTTGTGGCTTAATTAGAAATGGTATGTGCAAGTAAAATTTGCACAGCAGCAGTCCCATTTAAGTCTCTGCTCTGTCCACTGTAGATCTGTGGTAATGATGGGCCAGAAGCCCATCTGCCTTGGGGGACTAGGGCACCTCCAGACCAAGGAAGAGAATTGAGCCCTGATACCTGTGGTCTAAGGAGAGAATGTTGAGGAAACCTGTTGTGGTGTCAGACCTAAGTCTGGGCCACTTCCTGGCTATGTGTCTTCAAGTAAATTACTAAATCCCTCCTAAGTCTCAATTTTCTTTTCTACAAAATGGAGGTGGTAACACCAACGCCCCAGGGCCATGAGAAATTCTGTAGAATTCTTCTTCTTCACCTTTCAAAATGGAGCACAAATCCCTATAGCACAGTTATGAATTAGTGCTCTAATATAAACCAACATTTATTGAGCAAGACTGGACATTAGTGTGAGAGGGTGAAAGTATTCTGACAGTGTGTCTTAGTCTATTCCTGCTGCTACAACAAAATATCTTAGTTTAAGTAATTTTATAAACAACAGAAATGTACAGCTTACACTTTGGGAGGCTGGGAAGTTTATACTCAAGGTACCAGAAGATTTGGTAAAGGCCTGTTCTCTGCTTCAGGGATGGTCCTTGCATGGTGGAGGGGAAAGAGGGACAAATGCTGTGTCTTCACAGGAAAGAAGAGGTGGAAGGGCAATAAAGACCTAGTGTGCTCCCTTCCACCTCTTTGATAAATGCACTAGTTCCATGCATGAGATAAAATGGTGCATGACTTAATCACTCCCCAAAAAGGTCTTTATGTGATCATTCATGTTCTCCAACGTATGAATTTTGGAGGGACACATACATTTGATCCATAGCACAGTGTTACCAAAGTGTAGTCTCTAACTGGCTGAAGCACCTGGGAGCTTTGTTTAAAATGCAAATTTTCAGGCTGCACTCCAAATCAAACCTCCTGAATGAGAATCTCTGGAGGTGGGGGCCCAGAAATCTGTGTTTGCACAAACCCTCCAGGAAATGTAATCAACTGCCCAGGTAATCAAATGCCCTGGGGCAAGGATTTTCAGGGCTAAACCTGGAAAATGCAGGGCAACCTAAAATGAGTTGGTTACCCTAACTCTGCATGATTCTTGTGTGTGCTAAAATTGGAGAACCAACATTTAAAAAAACTTGTATGGGTATGTTAAAATTAATAAAATATAGTAGACAACATGTTTGAAGATTCCACTGGTGATTCGCACAAATCCCTAGGGGGCAGTTATGAATTACTGCTTTAAAGCAAACCAATTTTATTGAGCATCTTTCACAGATCAAACTTTGGATAAATGCTCTCTCTTTCATCTCTGATCTTACAGAGTCTCCTAGGAGGTAGATGTTTTTATCCTCATCTAGAAAAGATTTGGGGAAGTTAGTAACCTGCCTAAAGGATCTCACTCATTAGGCTGAAGGTTTGGGGTTCAGGGATGTCACTTTCCAGAGCCTATCCTGGTTCCATTAAACCCACATGTCCCCAAGAGTGGAATGCATCTCACCGGGGAATGTGGGATGTTTGCACATGGGACAGGAGATGATTCTGAAAGGAAGAGGGCACATCATTAAACAAGACGTGACATTGTGAGAAATAAGCCTGAAATTTGCTAAGGCTTATACAGTTCTACATGGCTACTGTGATGTTTGCAGGGTGCCAGGCCCTGTTCCAAGTGCCTCATGTATATAAAGAAGGTAATACAATTATCTTCAGCTTTACAGAGAGAAAGATGAGGCACCAAGATCACATGAACAGTAACTGATATGGCCCTGGAATTAGAACCCAGCTAAGCAGTGGCCCTTCTAGAACGAAAGGCAGACTTCCCAGAATTTTTTTTTTTCCTCTGCGCTATTGGGGATTGAGTCCAAGGGCCTGGCACGTTTTAGGCAAATGTTCTACCACTGCACTATATCCTCAGTTCTCCAGAAATCTTGAACTGAGCCTTATGGAGACATAAGACATATTTTTACTGAGGCAAAAGAAAAATCTATACGCCTATTTATACTCATTGAAATAACCTCCTGTATTTTGAACTGAGAAAAATTAATAAAGGCTCTACAAACAAAAGACCCAGATATGTATAAAACCACACATTATCCAATCTGTTCACGTAATTGTCAACTCTCATAAACCCACACCACATGGAGGGGGGCCTCAAGGGGGCCAGGAACCTGGACCTGATTGGAAATGGATGCTCCCATGGCACAACAAGGCAGGGTGGTAAAACAAACAAAAATAACTGCCTGCCTTTATTTAAAACGTTGGTGTTTGTCCATCATGGATTATTTTGCACTTATTTTCATTTTTTAAAATATTGCATTGTTGGTGTTTGTTTCAACTACAGAGGGTCTTGGCATCTTTGTGGATTCTTCTGCCAGAAGTGCATGCCTCCCCCTAATCCTGACCCTCCTGAACCCTGCAAAGACTTCTACTTCTAACATTTCCAAAGGCAGAGATCCACTTCAGGTATGGCTGTGTGTCTTTCCTGGGGTGTGTTCATTTGATCTGGCGTGAGCTTGAAAAACGTCACATGTGAACTTTCAGGAACCAGGTTTCCCTTTTCAAATTTTGTTTTCAGCACATGCCATCTGTTGGAAATTGTAATCTGGGTAGAAGAAAGGGTCACCCTCCTGCCAAATTTTGTTGTGTGGAAGATGCCAGTGGTTGGATGATGTACAAAAGCAACATCTGGTTTGAATACTACTTTTTTTCTCTTTAAAATAAAATTCTTTCTAGAAAATCTGCCACCTTCTATTTCATTTTTAGAAGATAGTCTATGACCTTCAACAGTAGTCTCAAAAAAAAAAAAGATGCATATTTTGGTAAGCTATTTCCTTCTTATTAAGCAGATTTTGGGGGACACATTTTCTAGCCTAACCAAGAAGCCAGGTATAATCTGAATCAAACTGAAGAGTGACATTTCCCTGGTCTAGGTCCCCAGGTCTAATTAGGCAACATCCAAATGGAATAACCATTGCTCAATGAGTATCATAGAATTCTTTGATCAAAATTAAATGTGTGCTTGCTTTCAATTCTAAAGAACATGAGGACTTGCCACAAAGCACCTTCATGGGAGACTCTTTTAAATAAATAGTGTGATGAAATCAAGCACTGATGAGCTGTGGCAATCTCCAGGAGGCCAAGGATTCTCAACCCTGATCTTAGTATTAGAGTCCAGCAAACTAGATGCAAATGCAAAAAGGAACTACAATAAAGTCACATCCAGCAGCTTCAGAAAGAACTCATTGTGTGACAATGAACAGGTAACTTTATCTTTCTTTTTCTCGTGTATTGAATGGGGTTATTTGTGCTGGACTCCTAGTGTTGTGAGAATAAGCAAAAGCTATTCACTTGCAGCACAGACTTCCAATAGTCCCCAATATCCATCTCCTCTCCTTCTGTAAGAATAGAAACCTAAATTTTTATAGCTGCCATACATGGCTACGCAGAGCAAAGACTAAATTTTCCAGCTTCTCTTGCAGCCAGATATGCTCATGTGATTCAATTCTCACCAGTGAAATATGAGCAACAATTAGAGGTTGAAATGGAGAGCCAGGAGCCATCTTGGGCCATGAGTATAAGGACAATGCCCTGGAGGGGCAAGCAACAAGGGAAAAGGAGCCATCAGATCAGACATGGATTGCTTATGTTCAGACTCTTGTATGAATGAGAATTAAAATTTTACCATGCGAAAGCCACTGTTAGTTTGAGCCTCTGTTACAGCAGATGAAACTATATCCCAACTAATATTTCATATAAAATGCTTGGTAAACATGTTATAAAGCATTCAGCAAATGTCACCTATGACAATGATGATTGTTATGAATTCTATCTTTACCATCCCTAAGAAGAGCATCAGACAATCAGAATAAAATTAGGAGCAAGGCAATTTGAAGTACATTCCCTTGGCCCCTGTTCTCTGGACCATATGATATTTATAAACAGACATATATGCAAAAGGCATCCACCCATGATCACTGCATACAATCTATTTGCATTAATTATAAGTGTGCCAGGAGTGCGGTGGGATACATTTCTGAGGTACCAGTTGTTCTTTGAAGAGTCAGATTATCTCACCATATGTGTTATAACTAAAACCTCCAAGAATCAACGAGTGTTAACATTTTCCCTATTCACTTCAGATGATTTTTTTTTTTAAAGCATCACTGATAGGGTTGAAGCCCTGGTCTCATCCTTCCAATTCCCAACAGATAATGAATCTTCAAAAGTGGCTGAGTATCCTTCCCTCTTAAGAAGTATATGTATCCATAAACAATAGATGATATATTTGGGATAATTTTTGATCTTACCTAAATTGATTGCATACTCTAATCATCACTTGGAAACTTGATCATTCAAGAGACTATTAAAAACAATGCCATGGGGCTGGGGCTGGGGCTCAGTAGTAGAGTGCTCACCTACCATGTGCAAGGCCCTGGGTTCGATCCTCAGCACCACATAAAAATAAATGAATAAAATAAAGGTATTATGTCCAACTATAATTAAAAAATTAATTGTAGTAATTAATTAATTAACTTCAAATAAGAAATTTTAGGAAATAATGCCATAACAATCATCCTTGTTAAACCTGGGTAATGGTAGCATTTGGTGCTTATCATTCTGTTATTTTTGTGTATTTGAAATGTATTATAATGTTAAATTAATGGTAAGATAATTTAAAATAAGTCTTTAACATCACCAAGACCATTGACAGATAGGGAGGGCATAAGGGCATGGCTGATTGTTTCATAAATATTTTACCCTGTGTATGTAAGAAATCAACCTAAAAAAAAAAAAGTCCAACATGCAAAGATTCTCAACTTACCCAGTTATGGTTATGCTAATGGGTAACCAAGCATTTTAAAAATGTAAGCCTAACTTTCTAAAATACTTGCTACAGTATTTTTCTTAAAACACTGACTTCAGGTATATTTGGTAATCCTAACTGTAATTATCAGTTTGTATGTCTGACAGAAAAACTTTTAATTGTACCTATTATAGTTGATTTTTGCAGGTGATTAATAAAATCTTTTGAGCATACAACTATTAGATGAAGATAAAATGAATCACTTTTTTGGTCAAGAGAATAAGAATAAGAAGATTATCGGAATACCAACTTTCAAGCATTTCCCCATTTTTCATTTATACTTCATTTATCCATGAAAGAACAGCATCTAGGGCTGGGGATGTGGCTCAACCGGTCGCGCGCTCGCCTGGCATGCGTGCAGCCTGGGTTCGATCCTCAGCACCACATACCAACAAAGATGTTGTGTCCACCAAAAACTAAAAAATAAACATTAAAAAACTCTCTGTCTCTCTCTCTCTCTTTAAAAAAAATAAATAACAGCATCTATTTCCCACATTTCCCATCCACCATTAGAGAAATAACTTCAAAAAGTTCAATTTTGTTTTGTTTTGTTTTTGGAGAATCTATGAGTTCAGAAGAAGAGGAAGAAAAGAATGTATTTGGAAAGTGACAGCCTCCTTCTTGCACAGGTACAGCCCCCTGAGGCCCCTTTTGAGGCCAGCTCCTAGTGAAGGTATTCTGTGAGCCCACCTCCTATACACCCCACCTTGCCACAAAATGACTGAAATGTTTATACACTCCGGTACCCAGTGAGGACTCACCAGGAAATGGACAGTACCACCATGGTCCCTCTTAGCAATGTCAAATTAGAAATAAATACACGTCTCCAGCTGGGTATTCCATGTGTATTTATTTGGGAATCACACGGACACCAAATCAACAGATTTAAGTCAGAAATTCTCCAGGTACAATTACTGTCATAATGTGTGCCAATCATCTCAGTAAACACAGGATCCTGAACTTGATTTTTCTGCTAGAGCAATCAGCAAGGCAGCCCCTGCTTCCACCCCTGGAGCTTGCTCATACTCTGATGTTTTATTGGTCATTTTAAGACTGCGTGCCACACAGTTGCACCCTTTAAATTGTCAAGCAATTACCCCCCAAATAACACTGTGTTGGTAAAATGTCTTGAGTTTCTATGTAAAAAGGGAACATGATGGGAAGAACAAGATCATTTGTAAATCCAATGATTTAAAAATAAACAAATAAAACCAGTAAGAAACACAAAATTTCTTAATTATTTAACTTGAGTTCAATTTGCCAACTAAGGTTCTTTGAGGAAACAGGCCAGGTCCCACATAATAAACATTCCACCACCAGCGTCATTCTGGAACGTAGAAAGGTGGGAAAGAGAAGTAGCTAAACCCACGAATTATGGTGACAGGCTAAGATAATAATTTAGACTCAGGCCTAGACTCTGCCTTCTGAAGGGCTGTGTGACTTGGGACACGTGACCTAAACTTTCTGAGTCTTGGTTTTCCCATCTAAAAAAAAAAAGGAATAATAACAATGACTACCAGTGTGAGGATTAAACCAGGCAATGCATACAGAATACTTAGCACAACACCTTACATACGGTGACCCCAAGTAACTGTCAGTGGTGATTATTGTTGTTGATGGGATTGTTGTGACCACAGGGATGGTCTGTTCAGCTGAAGGCCGCTGACACTGGAAGGTCTGGATTTCGAGCTATTTTTGCAAGCAATGAACTACTAAAAATAGGAGGCAGTGTTTACTCTCAGTGCTTTGGAGAACAGCTATGACTTGGTCTCTGACCAAGTAGATTCGGTGGCAGTGAACTAAACTGTCTTGTAACTGCCTCTCAGCTCAGACCACATCCTGACTAGACCTCGCTCCATGGAGGTCTGGACAACCCAAAAAAGCAGGCCCAACAGATTCAACAGGCCAGGCCCGTCAGGAAGCTTGCCAAGAGGAACAGGCCCTTCTCCTTTGCTGCTTCACCCAGAAAGCGGCAAAGATGGCAGAAGCCCAGGTGACAAACCGGCTGCGAGATGTATGAGTTCACAGGCTTGTGGTGACCCTTCCTTCACCACCACCCATAGAGCATCAAGGCAAGCCTCTTAGAATGCAGGGCTCCCAGGCAGGAAAGTCCTTCCTGGGAGCTGAGCAGCAACGGGGCATTGGGCTACAAACCATCCTGCAGAACTAGCCTGGCCATCATCCTAGGAGCACCCAGACTTGAACTTGTCCTTGTCTGGAGGGTTTATCTAAGAAGAGATGATTCCTCTTACAGATATGTCATTCCTCTTATAGATATGTCACATACCTTTGAAACTTCAGTAGAAATTCAATCCATTTCATGGGTTTTTCATTTGTAAGAGCATGCTTTCATAACAATATATTGTGTAACAAATAATTTTAAACATACACACCACTGGTTGCACCATATGATGTGTGTGTTTGTATAAGTGGGCATGCTACCAATACTGAGGAGTGACAGTTTTCTTTTCCTATCTCTCATCTCTTCTTGGCCCAATCTTTAACATATCTAGTATGTGTTTCAGTCTAGAGTCACATGCTGTCAATGATTCTATAGTCACATGCTGATAGTCATGACCAAGTGATGAAGGGCATCTGATCACTTAAAGATTTTCATTTTTATCATTATATATATATTAATTATATATATATACATATATATAACATATATGACATAGGATATTGTATGAAAATATTCTAGTAAAAATAATAGAGAAGGCAATAGGAAGCAAGAATAAAGAAAAATTGCAGTACAAGATACAGTACAAGGTACCAGGAATGAGTAATTCTTGGGGCTGGCGTTGTGGCTCAGTGGTAGAGTGCTTGCTAGGCTAGGGTTTGATTTTCAGCACCACATTTAAATCAATAAAAGTCTATTGACAACTGAAATAAATTTTAAAAAAAAGAATTAGTAATTAATTCTTACACACACACACACACACACACATACAAAATAGAATCATAGCCAGGCACAGTGATGCATACCTGTAATCCCAGTGGCTTGGGAGGCTGAGGCAGAAGGATCACAAGTTCAAAGCCAGCCTCAGCAACAGCAAGGTACTAAGCAACTCAGTGACACCCTGTCTCTAAATAAAATACAAAATAGGGCTGGGGATGTGGTTCAGTGGTTGAATGGCCCTGAGTTCAATCCCCAGTACCAAAAAAAAAAAAAAGAATCATGGATCCAAGAGTTTGGAAGGAGCTTAAAGAAATTATCTAAATGCTGGAACTTGGGGAAAACTAAGTTATGTGCAGGCCATGTGACTATGAAAACAAAAAAATATATATGTGTGTGTGTGTGTGTGTGTGTGTGTGTGTGTGTATGTGTGTGTGTGTGTGTATCTCCAAGGACTCTTCTACTATCAGAATTCTACTATCAGACTTCAGCAAGGTTGCTTGGTACAAATGAATATCTCAAAGTCAATAGTGATCCTGTATACCAGCAGAAAAATGATAAAAGATATAATTAAAAAAAAAAAAAGATTCCATTAACAATAGCAACAAAAACTTTAAGGAACTTATAAAAAGATCTAACAAAGGAAATATAAGGTCATTTATGGAATGAAACTTGATTGAAGCACATAAAAGATCCAAAAATGAGGGCTGGGGTTATAGATCAGTTGGTAGGGCACTTGCTTAGCACATGTGAGGCACTGGGTTCAATCCTCAGCACCACATAAAAATAAAATAAAGGTATTATGTCCATGTACTATTAAAAAAAATTTTTTTAAAAGATCCAAAAATGGAAGACTATATCATGTTCATGCATAGAATTGGAAGGCTCAAAGATGGCAATTTTTCCCAAATGAATCTAAAGATCTATTTCAAATACAATTAAAACACATATTTGTGCCCCCAGTGGCATTGACAATGATATTAATCCTTAAGTTAATATCAAAAAATAAAGAAACAACAATAACCAAGATGACATGGAAGAACAAAGCCAATTCAGCACACTGAATAACAAGCTTATTATAAAGCTACAGTAGTTACAAAAGAATGGCACTGGCATAGAGACAGACAAATGCAACAGCAGAACAGAATAAAGAGCCATAAACAGACACATGCTTATGGGAAGACTTGATCCATGAACAGAGATAACAGTGAAAATCAGTAGGAAAAGAATAACACCCTTCAATAAATGGCATCAGGCCAGTTAGTTTTCCACTTGGAAAAGCAAAAAAACAAAAAATAAATAAAGTCTATACTCCAACTCATTTGCAAAAGTATTTTCTAGGTCAATTTAAAAAAAAAAGAAAAGCAAAATCTAAATACTATTATGGCCTCAGGGTAGGAAAACACCTAAAGAATAACACTGGTAAATCTGACCACAGGGAAATTTTTAATGAAAACCATCATTTTAAAAAGTGAAAGATAAGCTAAAAATTAGAAGGAAATATTTCAGCTCATAAACTTCAACAGTGTTTTTTTTTTCAATACATATATCAATGAATAAAATCCAACAAAGGATTATTGTCCAGAATATATAAATTCACATAACTCAATAAGAAAAAAAAAATAGTTTCATAGGAGAGTAGACAGAGTATAAGAAGAAGAAATTCTCAGGAAAGAAATATAAAGGGACCAAAAAAAAAAAAAAGTAATTAGTAACCAGGAAATGCAAATTATAACAATGTCACATGATTTTGTATCCATCAGAATGGTAATGGTTAAAAATCATAATTTTAACTGTTGAGGAGGCAAGCAATGGAAATTCTCACGTATAGCTAGGGACTTATAAATTGGAACAACTTCTCTTGGAGAACAATTTTGAACTCTCCGGCAAAGTCGACAAGCAGCATGTTGGAAAGACCTCTGCAGTTCTATGGCCAGATGTCTACCCCAGAGAAACTCTTAGATCTATCCACAGGATCTACATATATAATAAAGAGATTTTAGGTAGAATTGTGTATAGGAGCAAAAAGACAAACTTTAACACCTACTAATAAGAGAACCGAAAAGATTTTAAGTTATATACTTACAGATTGAAATTTCCATAGCAATTTAAATAATGAGCTTTATCTAAAGGTATCAACCTAAGTCAGTCTTAGGCAAATTGCAGGAAGATAAGGTGATGGACCAGATTTTCATTTCAATAGAAAGCATTACCCATCGTCTCCTGTTGATCTCTCTCTCCTGGAGAACTGAAATAGTCTCTTCCTACACCCCGATCTAAACCCTTTGCATGCCATCCTCCCTGTGACAACTATGCCACTTCCCGGTTTAAACCTTTCATTGGTTTCCCTCTGCAGTCACATAATAAGATCCAAATTCCTTGGTGCTGCCTCTTCAGCCATTCCTTCTGGCACACTCTACCCCTCTGACCTCACCTCTGCCACCTCCCTGGTCTCCACACTGCGGCGGCCACATCACCCTCTTCCCTGAGTACACCCAGATCATTTCTGTGTTAGGGCACCAACACTTGCTTTCCTTCTTATCATTTAGATTTGACTTGAAACAGTATCTTGAGCAAGGCCCTTCCTCAGTACCCTGCCATACCTGTCTTGTCCCCATCTCCCTTGCCAACCTGAACCACAATATCCTATTTCATCATGTTCACCCACAGACAGAAATCTACCTTTATTCATTCATACATCTGTAGATTTAGGGCATGGGTTTTGCCTTATTCACCACATTCCCAAGGTCAGGAGTGGAGCCTATCACATAATAGGTCTCACATGAATATTTGTTGCTTATTTATTCAAAATTTTGAACTTAACAAAGCTGCACTATCTAGTGTTTATAGACGCCTAGTGATGTGGTAAAAGACGAAAACCCAGACAGGAAGGTGTCCAAAAACTCTGGGAGGGGATTTGTCTCTGGGGAACTTGGGGGATCAATAGGATCAGAGAGTTGGACAGAGGCCTTAAAATGAATCTGTGAAGGACATATAACCGCATTTATTAATTGTCATGATTTATTAAATCTGTGTGGTAATATTACATAAGTATTGTTACAATCTTCCCTGTACTCTTCTGATGGAGATATTTCATAATAAAAAAAAAGCAGTTATTTTTTATTTATTTATTTTTTTTGTGGTGCTGGGGATTGAACCCAGGGCCTTATGCATGTGAGGCAATCATGCGAGGCAAGCACTGTACCAACTGAGCTATATCCGCAGCCCCTGAAAAGCAGTTATTTTTTAAAGGAGAGATCTGAGATGACAGAATGATAAAGTTGGAGTCAGTGGTTGCCAGAGGCGAGGTGTGTGGGGTGGCAGTGAATGGGTAGTTCTCACCAGCTATCGGCGCTGAAGAGGTGAGCTGGGGTCAAAAGAGCCAGCTACAACATTAAGCTTAGAAAATGGTGAGAAATCACCAACACAGAGTAGTTTTCATGTCAAGGGTAGGAGAGCTCTGTGACCTTAAGTGTCAGCTTCCACACTGGAAGGCACTGAAAAAGACAGCGTGCACCTGGAATCTCTTTATTTTTATAGGAAGGACACACAAGGAGATTGCATGAGGAGAGGCGCACTTGCTTCGCACAGCCCAACCAGCGTGCAAGGCCAGGCCTGTCCCCCTATATAGCTCCAATGCACATAGCTCACACACACAGCCCATGGATGGCTCACAAAAGGTAGTGGTGACAGAACAGCCCTGCACCCTGGCTTCAGTAGTGGTCACCAGATCTTCAGTAGTGGTAAAATGACCAGAACTGTATATACGCTTTATACCAAAGTCAGTGGTCTGGTCTGCCAGGACAGTCACCTGTTGGGTAACCACTGGAGGAAACTGGGTAAAGGGAGCATAGCCCTTCTCCATGACATCTTCATCCCTTCCTGTGCGATCTATAATTATTTTAAATTTAAAAATATCTACCTATGGGCTGAGGTTGTAGCCCAGTGGTAGAGCACTTATCTTGCACATGTGAGGCCCTGGGTTCGATCCTCAGGACCACATAAAAATAAACAAATAAAAATAAAGATGTTGTGTCCATCTACAACTAAAAAAATATTAAATATATATATATACATATATATATGTATATATATATATATATGAGAGATATGTGGTCCACTTAAAATAATATTTGTTTCACAGATCAGATAAGAGAGAGGCTCATGAGAGGAAAAGCAATTTTCCTCTTTTGTATGGGGTCAGGCCTGTGGACGCTGCAGTTTTCTTTGAACAATCAAGTCCACAAATGCTGTGAGCCCAGGTCCCTTAGTGGCCCTTCCTAAGGACTCTGTAACAATAACTTCCCAGTCGGTGACTCAACCTGTAAAACAAGGCTTCAGATCCTTGATCTGAAGTCAGATATCCAAATCAGAGAACCCAACTTCAGATCCCAACTCTGCCAGGAAGTAAAGGGATGGCCTTCTACTTCCACCTCTTTGCAGTTTCCTCATCTGCCAAATGAGGACAGAGTGATTATAATCCAGACATGGTGTTGTGAGCCATGAATCAATATATGTAACAAACTTGGCATAAAACTTGGCAGATGGTAAGAGCTCAAGGAAAAATCAAGAAGCACAGCCTCAAACCTATGAAATGATTCCAAATATGCTAATTATTTGTCCCAAGGATGCTCATGTTCATGATTCTGTCCAACTACATAACTAGGTTTTTGTGCTGGGTGAAATGGGAAGGTTCTGAGGTACGGGTCAGCACGGGAGTGAGGCAAACTCCACAAAATTCCTACAACTACCTATGCCCTCTCTTCACTGTTAGAAAGTAGCTAGAAGAACTATATTCCAGCTTAAAGGACATGAAAAGAAAGTAAGGTAAACTAAAATGGCAAGATTGCTCATGTTGTTTGTGTAATTCTGCAGACAGCGATAAGGTATAATCACAAATTAAATGTCAGAAGAATGCAGGCTCTCTATCACATTAACCAAACACACACTCAAAAAATAGCTGAAGGCTCGAAGCTCCCAAAGACTACAGCAAGACTATAGATTGTGACTGTTTAAAATTTAAAGAGAGGGGCGGGAAGGGAAGGAAGGAGAAGGTACTTCTTTTTTTTTTTTTTTTTTTTTTTTTTTTTGGTCATGAACCAAATGAATTTAAAAAAACGAGAGAAACCAGATTTAATCTGCGAGAGAAGGAGCAGGCTCCTCTTTCAGTTGGCCAAAGAAAAGCATTCCAGCTCAAGGGGCACACACAGGCAAGAAATGCGAGACTCAATTTTTATTTCTCAAAAGGTACATTAAACTTGACAACAAACCCTCTTGAAATTCCAAAATCTGAACAACAAAGTGGTAGCGAAAAGAAATGGATCTTGCGACAGAATTTACAATGGCAAAGAGAGCAACATATCTTCAGCAATACGTACATCAGGTATCTAAAAGGGGGGGGGGTTAAAGCTGAAACTGTGCCTCATTTTTAAAAAGCTGAATCACAAAATTAGTTAAAATATGTGAAGCATTTCCTAAACTTAACTATTGGCTCGAAATCAGTAAAATAAATGACTGCTGTAAAAATGAAAAAGTTGAGCATGTTTTATTTTCAGGAATGAATAAGATTCCAAAAGCAAAAGCAACAGTTTCATTTTGACAAGATTTTAAGTACCCTAGTAAATCCAAGCTTAATACCCATCACATATTTTGCAAAAATAATAAAGCTGAGGCAATAAAAGAAGCCTCAATAAATCCCTACTTTCAAAGTATTGCTGACAAGAAGAATCGGTACCCTGGGTTTCTGACCGGATTATTCAATTTGACATATGAACAAAATGTAGTAAAACTTGCTTCAAGTACTGGTTACATAAGCATAAAATTCTTGTTTAATTCTTATTTAAAACACAAAGATCAATCACATACAAGTTCAAATCTCTCCCTTAATTCCTGTTGTTCAAGCGCCACCAGTCCCCTGCCAACCCTTGTGAAGCCTTCTTTCTAGTAATGTGGGTAAATATGTATTCATATTATCAGCTGTTACAACAATAAGAGTTCTCTACAATAAATTCATTTTATATTAGCTCCTCAAGGTGAAAAGAAGCATTATATCTAAAGGAATAAGAATAATAAAAAGAGACAAAAACATTTCCTCTTGTGAAAAACAAAAAATAGAAAAAAAAATTTCTATGAACTCCCTTGGTAAATTGTTGATTAAAGTCTACACTGGGGAAAAAATATCTTCTAAAGTCTTGAATGAACTTAAAAAATGAAGAAAGTTGGGCAGTTACAATTTTTAATGGTTAAAAACATTTTTGTTTCACTTTTAAGCTTTTTTTACAGAATATGTAAAGAGCTGTAAAAATGAAAGTACAATAATATTGAAGGTCAACTCCGTCAAAGTAAGAAAAGCAGATTCAGAGTTAAAGCTAAAATGTCTAATTTCAACTTCTTATCTTGACATTGATATTCATTTTACTTAACTTGCATTATTATTATCAGATTATTACTATCATTACCTTGAACTCATTACCATCAGAATTCAGATTATTTTTATAAATGTTAAAGGCACTGAAAGTTAGAAACCAATTAATTTTCCACTTATTTAAAAAAAAAAAAAAAAAAGATTTATCTCCAAATTTCTAAAGCAAATAATCCCCCAGGTGCTTCCTGCCAGTTGTGAGGGACATGCTATTTAGGGACAACACCCTGCAACAACACATTCACCTCCTCTCTTCCTGCTGGCTTCTAAATCATTACTGGAAACACTTGTTTGAAATTAAGAGCTTTGCAAAGGCAAGCTTCCTATGCCTACTGATTTATTTTCTTTATTTGAAGGCATAAATCTGTGTATGATATGGTTTACAAAGCCACGGAGATTCAGACCTTAAGTGAGAAATGTATTTTATTTTAGTTTGTTTGCTTGTTTATTTTTCCTTTTTGGCCAACACCCAGACCCTGCTTTGATGTAACTGAGTCTTTGCTTAAGATGAGTTTTGAAAGTGAAGGAGCTGGATTTGGAAAGGGCCATTTTCTGTCTAGAACAACAAGGACAGTGAACAAGGAAAGTGAACAGGCAATTTAGGAAATAAAATGCTTGTCAACTTCCTGAAAAGTAGGCTATAATCTTAAAAGGCAATCTGGAGTGCTATTGTGATCATTTATGAAGCAATTCAATAGTAACTGGAACCACAAGTTTTTTGGAATTTGATTTATGTCTTGGTATCTGATTTCACCTACAGTAAGTTATACCTATAAAAATTTAAATGAAAAAAAATGGGAAGATAAAATTTTCTGTGTAGGTGGAATGATTAAAGCTTTTGGAGTCAGAAGCAGATGAAATACCCCTTTGGGGACCAGATCTAGAAACAGTCAGGTCACTGTGGCAATACCCACGGCCAAAGCTTATTCCCTCCCCAGAATCACATTTCAGTTGTAGGAAATCAACTTTGTTGTTCCTAGAACTGGTATCAAGAATAAGTGCAGAGGATAGATACGTGGTGGGTATGAAAAGAAGCAGAGAGTGAAAATGAGATGACAGAAAACTAGCGTAAAGAGATAGTGAGTAGGGATGTTGGAAAAGGAGAAATTATCAACCTCGTTGTGTTTAATGTTTTTTGAACAGAACTAATTGAAGATGATATTATTACATATTAAAATGTTTCTCCAGTTCTACTCTAGGGTTTCTAAAGAGTGTCAGTTCTTTGGAACCACAGACAAGGCATGAAGCCATGTGTCTGCCCCACCGCCCTGCATGTCTACGGTGATGCCATGCGGGGACTGAGGTTGTCAAGGCTGCTCCCTCAGCCAGCCTTCCAGCTAGTTCCATAGGCCCTGGCAGAGCATTAAACACTCCAGAGACATTTTTTTCTGGAATAGAGATATAAATGAAAGTACAATATTGAAGGACAACTCCATCATTAATTAGCAAATAAACAAGCTTATTTAATCTCATTACTAAATATACTGCTTAAAAATTAACAGTATTTTGGGCTGGGGTTATAGCTCAGTGGTAGAATGCTTGCTTCGCTCCTGTGAGGCACTGGGTTCAATCCTCAGCATCACATAAAAATAAATAGAGATATTGTGTCCATCTACAACTGAAAAATAGTTCTTAAAAAAATGAACAGTATTTTAAGGAAAATTCTGTAATGTTTACAGCTTGAAAGATGGTAATTTAATTAACCCCAAAATAATAAATTAGAATGTAATTTGGAAATACCTATTAACATGTTAAATGCACCTACCCTTTGACCCAAAGAGTCCACTGCTAGGAATTTATTCAACATATATGTTCCCATAAGCACACAGCAGCCTTAACACAGAGGTTTAGACTACACCAAATTGGAAATGACCTAAATGTCCCTTGGTAGGGGATTATTCAATAATAATGCATTCATACAATGAAATATTATGAAGCTATTGAAAGGAATTAGGGAGGGCTTTAAGTTACCATAAAGGTATGCATACATGTATATCTTTATACATATAGCTATAGATATAGATAGATAGATAGATACACACACACTGATCTACATATATATGTATATCTATCTCTGTATGCATATGTATATAAAGATATTTGAGGGCAATTAATTAGCAAATAATTAATTTATTATTTATATACACGTATATATATATGTCTATGTGTATCTATATAGCTATATGTATAAAGATGTATATAGAGAGAAATGCATGTGTATATATAGATCTATATATCTGTATACAGAGAGAAAGAGATCCAAAACAACAACTTAAAAAGCAAATTTCAGAGCAGAATGTATAGTGAATATACTATTTGTGTGTGCTTAAAAAAAATGATTAAAACAGAAGCTTAATTAAAACATTCTGAAAGAATTATAAAAAAGAAATTTAGAATAGTTATCTTCAGAGACGGGTTTGGCAATTTTGTTCTGTACTTTGTACCCTTCTGAACAGACTAGATTTTAAACCGTGAGCCTGTTATTGCTTTCATTCTAACTGAAAAACTAGCAAAAAAAAAAAAGTCTTATTTACCCTGAATTTGCAAAACGGATGCTCTGCTAGGAGACAGTCGGTGGAAGCCGCGGAGCCTAGCCACATTCTCCTACGAGGCCGGCTAAGGACGGCTACGTGAAGAGGTTAACCCAGGAGCCCTACAGCAAAAGGCTGACCCCAGCCGGGGGCTCGCGACACCACTCGGACCTGGTGCGCTTCCAACACCAACCGCGTCGCCTGGGTCAGTTTGTCCACGTTCCCTGGCTTCCAGCGCCGTCTTACATAAGGTCCTGGGAGACCCGCGCGGCGTCCGGACGCGCCTGGGAGGAGCTGCCACGCCACCGCCCCTTTGGGCTCCCCGCTCCGGCACCGCAGCAAACAAAGAACCTCGGCTGCATCGCCCAGTGGCGCCCGGAGCCCTTCCCTCTGGACAGCCAGGACGCACGTCCGAGACACTAGAGCCAGCCCCTGCAAGGAGCCCGGGTTGACCATTTCCAAGTGGAAAGAACGGAAACCATAAGTGAGATTCCTCTCCCCGCAGACACACTCCCCCCCCCCACTCCCTTAACTAGTTCCTAGAAATATCTACCCGAGCTAATTCATTCAGCTCTTGTGTATGCAAAACAAGGTCGAGCCGCTTCCAGTCTCGTGCTGAGTCTCGGTTTTGTACAGCCTTTTAGTAAGCATCAAAGTTTTGTTTTTTCTCTCTTCTTGGGCTTCACGACACTGGCAAGTGAATGTCAAGGCTTTTGAAAAAGTTGAATTTCAAGGTCTGGAGCTTACATACTTCTTCCAAATCTCACATGTTTACCCCTTTAAACTTGGAAATATATTTCTGAAAGCATTTCTTTTTTTTTTTTAATCGTCATTTTGCTCAACAGTATCCTGAGGCTTAACTGCACTGCCAAACAAGTAAAAACCTGCCACACAGCCGGTGGTGTTCAGGAAGAAGCAAGTTAAGTGTAAAGAGAAAGAAACTCGTCCTATCTACCAGGTAATCTCTCTCATTTCTTCATAACAACCTCTAACTCGCTCTTCAAATATTTATAATACGAAGGAAGGAAAGGACTGTGATTTGCATGTCTCCACTGGGAAGCTAACTCTTCAATAAACCTGTTTCTCCTAACCTCCGCTCTCCCTGCCTTTAAAAAACAGCAAGAACAGTAAACAGCCATCAAACCTCAAGGTTCACTCCAGAATAGTAGGTTACCAGAGTGGGAAATGTTATTAGATAATAAAGAGGGAAAAGTGCCTTTTTGAAATAATTTGGGGGCCAGTGTTGTGTCGGTAGCAAACATTGTATTTTCCTGCAGTGGGAAAAAAAAATCCAAATACTTGCTTATTTTTGTGGAAAAGTCCATATTAACAATCCAGTACTTTCAACTTTTTCAGCTTTGGCAGTCAGAGAGGGTGCTGTTAACAGCCCTCAAAACTGAAGTTCCTTTATTTCTTCTGCCACTTGAGAAAAAGTTTTGCCGCAAAGTTCTAATAACTCTAAGTTCCTACAAATCAGCTTGGAAACGTCTAAATGTGTTTTTCCTAGAAAAAGTGCCAGACATCAATTTTATCTGGCAACCATCAAAATACATCAGACCACAAAACTATACATTCCTGGACCTCACAAGGAGCATGGTAAGGAATCGCAGTGAGCCAACCCAAGTGTTCAGCTACACCACATCTGCAGTCTACAACGTCAACAGCTGTAATGATATACCAAAATACCCAATTTTTATAGGTGATAAATTCACATTTTCTGCTAATTCTACTGTGATCTGTTGCCTAGACTCATATTTAAAGGAAATACTAAATTTCAGTTACAGGATAGTGACAATGCCTGACATTAACTGCTGCAACCAAGAACGTGCAACAGCAAAATAAAACAAAATTTTAAATTGTAAAAGTAATGGGTGGAAATCTCAAATCCACCTTCTCAGCCTCAGGTTTAAGATTACATAGCATTATTTAACTCCTCATCACACTAAACTGTCATATATATAGACAGAGAGAGAGAGAGAGAGAGAGAGAGAGAGAGAGAGAGAGAGAGAGAGAGAGGGAGAGACCATGAAAATGAATTTTTTTTTTGTTTGCAACTATATTATTTTATGAGATAGCAAATGACAGAAAACGTGGGGATTTAGGTCAAAGAACAGTTTTCCTGATTGTTGCCAGGTTGGCAGAACTTGTGTAACTAAAGTATGTATATTGATAATTGATGTACACAGTGACCCCCAAACAGGAAATGCCCTTGGAATCATAAGTCTATCCAATAGTCATTTATCCAACCTCTACTATGAGAAATACAGTAGGGATTATAGATTATAAGGTGCTGCCCGAACAGATTTTACATTCTAGCTAGAGAAGGGAACGCCATAAAGTTCAAAAAAAAGTGTAGGCTGGTGGGCAGAGAGGAGGGGAGCAAGTCTTTCCATGGTAGTTGATTTTTGAAACCCTGCTATGTGTTTTACTTACATAAAAGTTTAAGAGGTAAATAACGATAGCAATGGGAAAGAAGGAACAGATGTAATAAGCATAGGAAGAATACTGCTCCAGCCCAAAACCTGATAGGAGAAGTTGGGTACATATGGACCTCTCCCTCTGCTTCATGTCCCTGATCTATCAATAAGTTCATTGTCTCCAGAATCTCCCACAAATTCCTCCTCCTCCTGATCCTCCCCATCACTGCCTCAAGCTGCAAAGACCTCCTCACCAATAACCTCCCTCTGGTGCATGAATTCTTGACATTTGTTGACCCCTTTGGCAGTACTTCCCATCCTATGGAACTCTTCTCACAATGAGGTGCTTGGATTATAAAATAAGGTATGTATTAAAATGTAAATATCAACTTAGTTTTCAAGTTGTGATGTAGTACATAGGCTTCTTTATTAATTCATCAAATAACAAGATGTACAAGATCTAATATCTATATTAAGTTCAGTAAAAGTGTAGCAGGTTATTTTGAGATATCTTCAACAGCTGTAATGATATACCAAAATACCCGATTTTTATAGGTGATAAATTCACATTTTCTGCTAATTCCACTGTGATCTGTTGCCTAGACTCATATTTAAAGGAAATACTAAATTTCAGTTACAGGATAGTGACAATGACGATATGATTCTTTTTTCCAACTTAAGCTCACAGATCCCAAGCATTCTGTCCATGGATCCTTTGCAAGTCCAGGCACCCAGTTAAGAAGCTCTGATCTAGGGTCATGTCCCTCCGGAACAACCTCCACCTTGCCACCAAATCTGATGCTGTCACTCTTACCCTGAAAGCCTTCAATGGCTCCCTCACTTCCCAAGTATAATACAAACTCTTCTGAAAGGGAGGCAAAGCCCTCCATGCTCTGTCAGCTGTCCCCCCCCCCCCCGCCACACACACACACACACACACACACACACACACACACACACACACACACGCCCCCAGCTTGCCAGCCACCTCATCCTCTATGCCTCAGGTCGAAAGCTGCCTCCACTCTGATGCCTTCCTTGACTTCCCCAACCAGACCCAGGTATTTCTTCTCTGTGTCCACTGCCCTATGGGCATATGGTTGTCCTGGAGTATCTGAGGGGAACTGGTCACAGGACCCCACCATGGATGCCCAAGTCCTCACGTGGCTCAGGTCCCTTATATAAAATACCCTATGGGCTGGGGATGTGGCTCAAGCAGTAGCGCGCTCGCCTGGCATGTGTGTGGCCCGGGTTCGATCCTCAGCACCATGTACAAAGATGTTGTGTCCGCCGAGAACTAAAAAATAAATATTAAAATTCTCTCTTTAAAAAAAAAATAAAATAAAATACCCTAGTATTTGCATATAACTTACACACACCTTCCTGTGTGCCTTAAATCATCTTTAGATTACTTATTATACCTAACACAACATAAATGCTACATAAATAGTTGTTATGCTTTATTGTTTAGAAATAATGACAAAGACAGGTGTGGTGGCACACATAATCCCAGCAGCTCTGGGAGCTGAGGCAGGAGGATTGTGAGTTCAAAGCCAGCTTCAGCAATTTAGGGAAGCCCTAAGCAATTTAGCAAGACTCTGTCTCTAAATAAAAAATATTAAAAAGGAGTATATATTTTTTATATTTTTATATAAAAATATAAAAAAGGGGATGTGGCTCACTTGTTAAGTGCCCCTGGGTTTAATTCCTGGTACAAAAAAAAAAACTAATATTGTTTATCTGCGATTATTAGATCCATAGATTCAGAACCCACAGATACAGAGGGCTGACTACCTCCATTGTAGCCATCAAGTTATGGTATAATGGTCCTTCCTTATCTGAAGTTTCACTGATCTGCTGTCTGAAAGTATTAAATAGAAAATTTCAGAAATAACAATTCCCAAGTTTTTTTCTGGAGTGTATGTGTGTGTTGCTGATGGTTGACCAGGGCTTTCTTTCTTTCTTTCTTTCTTTCTTTCTTTTTTTTTTTTTTTTTTTTGCACAGTAGGTAAGCATTCTACTATAAATTTTAAATAACTTTTATTAGTTGTTAATCTCATACTGTGACTATAAATTAAACTGTATCATAGGTATGTATATATAGGAAAAATAACATAGTATATATAGTGTTCAGCACAGTTTCAGGCATCCACTGGGGGTCTTGGAATGTATCACACAAAGATAAGGGAGAAGATTATCCTAAAATTGCTGGCACAGTGTCTCCTGTTACACAGAATCTCCTTCAGGTCAATTCAGTATTTTTTTTTTTTTCAAATTTTCTCCAGGACCCTGTCTTGTGCAGGGCATTAGTAGATGTTTAGTAAATATGTGTTGAATATCTGAGTAAATAAACCAATGGATGTATAACTAAATAAATGAAAGAGATCAATATGAAGAAGGAGGTGTGAATAATGCTAAGTTTCTAATCTGGGTTAATGTAGAAAACTGAAAATGTAAAATGAAGGAGAAACTCAAATTATGTTCAATAAAGTTGTAAATTAAGTAGATTTTGTGTGTAACTTTTTTTCAAAGATAGCAACCCCCCACGAATAAAGTAGAGGATAATTGTCCATTAAAATACCACATTTATTTTATTATTATGAGTATACAGAAATTTGCTATAGAAAAAGACCCCAAACCAAAAAATAGAGTTTATTCCAAAACAGGGTTTATAAATCAGTTATCTAGAATTTAAAATACAGTCTCTCTGAAATCAAATTAAAATTGGTGATTAGGAATCAATTTATCATGAAAGTTCATTTAATTGGTGATGTGCCTAGAAAGGTTTCATGTTTGATAGAAAACAGTACTACTCAATGCCATTGCCAATTAAGGGAAAAAACTAAACCGCAGTGAATGTGACCATCACTAATTTATTTATCTTGAATATTGACACTGGAGGAAAGACAGCTTTAACTTCAGCGGGATGAGAGAGAGCTCAGAGAGATGTTTGTGGAGATCAGAAAGAACGTCGGGTGGTTTCAGAAGCTTTTGAGGTTAGAAGATCAGCTCTTTAGTGATGTACAATTTCACTGCAAGACAGGATCTTTCCTTTGGGCTCACCAATGACTCACACAAAGGAAAGACAGTTTCTTGCAGTACTTGAAAAAACTGGAAGACAAGTAGGGTCAGAGTTAAAGAGGCTATGTGTGTCCTACACAATTTAGCTGAGGTCAAATTAGCCAAGTGAGGGAAGAAAAAAGAAGGGACCAAGAATATATGGCATGGTACAAATGGTGGGGATTTCTGTGGCTCACCAAATATTTTCTCCTCCTGGACACAAGGGAGGGTTGTGCCACCTAGTCCCCTCATAGTTGGACAGTGCCATTTTATAGTGTGCCAGCCAATGAGCAGGGGACAGTGGGACAGTGAGGGACATCTGAATGCTGGCAGGAGATCCTCCGGCTTCTTTTTCCCATCGGCTAGGCACCCCAGACCTGGAGGAGGTAGTTGCTTTATCAGCATGTGTTCATTGTTTTTTTCTTTTTGGTACCAGGGATTGAACTCAGGAGTGCTTAACCATGAGCCACATCCCTAGCCCTTTTTTATATTTACAAAAAGAAAACTTAGGACCTCACTAAATTGCCAAGGCTGGCTTTGGACTCATGATCCTCCTGTCCCAGCCTCCTAAACTGCTGGGATTACAGAATTACAGGTGTGCGCCACAGTGCCCAGCCATCTTTCGTTCTTGAGTGACTAAGAAGTGAGTCATGCTGGTAACATATGAGAGACATGTAATAGATATAAGAACCTTAGTTATTTTAAGATACAAACCTTTGTTGTTTTAAGTCATCAAGTATTAGGGGATATTTGTTCTGCAGCATAATCCAACCTGTTCTGACTGACACACATTTCATAAAGTTTACCTCCAAAGAAGAGAAAGGAGTAGCAGGGAAGACATTGATGGCTATGGCTACACAGGTTAAAGTTGAAAAGGAAATGAGATGGGAGGAAAAGATACAAATTTGGCTGTAAGAGAGTCATCCAAACTGGATATTTGGCCTTTGGGCAGATCTTGTATTATTTCTGAAATCAAAGTCCTCACACTGTCATAATTAGAAATTTGGCAGACAGAATCTAGGCCTCTTAATATTAGCCATGTGACTAAATACTAACTACATATGACTAGTGTACAATACTGGGGTACATGCTGAATGTAGGCCTCAGAGCTTAAAATCATTTGTAAGCTTACTGAGAAAATGGACAGAAGAGTAAATAAAACCATGGGTTTGGGAGTCACACTGGCTTGACTTCAAACCTCAGCTCACCCTTTAAAATCACGAATAGTTCTCACCTAGCCCCCTCATAGTTGGACAGTGCCATTTTATAGTGTGCCAGCCAGTGAGCAGGGGACAGTGGGACAGTGAGGGGCATCTGAATGATCTAGGGTCATGTCCCTCCAGAACAACCTCCACCTTCAATCTCCTTATCTCCAAAGTGGAGACTTCATGGTTTATTGGAAACATTCAATGAGGTCCTGTGTGGAAAGTGTCAAGTGCAGTGCCTGACATTATCCCGTGTCCTAGCTTTTGCCAGTCCTGTGGAAGCCAGAGTTGATCCAGAGTTGTAGGATGGCTGCCTCATTGTCATGGCCTAGAACATAATGAATGCTGTGGCCCACCCAACATAGCTTCAAACCAGGTCTTTGGGGAGCTTTTACCAAATCAGCTCTTGGGGGAGCCTTTAGCCATGAATAGGCTCAACGATGGACCTATGACATTCTGCACACCTCCCCCCTCTTCCTTGGCTGTTGCATTGTTAGTCCCTCTTCTATTTCAATAACAAAATATCTAAGCCTAGGTTATTTATAAAGAAAGAGGTTTGTTCAGCTCACAGTTGTGGAAGTACAAGAGCCTCTGCTCAGTTTCTGGTCAAGTACTCATGGCAAAAGGGGGAAGTGAGTATGTGGTGGAAGAGAGATCACATGGCAAGAGAGGAAGCAAGAGAAAGCCAAGGACCTGCAGGACCTGGGGACACATGCCTGTAGTCCCACCTACTCAGGAGGCTGAGGTGGGAGGATCAATTGAGCTAGGCGTTCTAGACCCACCTGGGCAACCTAAAACACCAGTTAGATTCTGGAAAGTCCAAATACACATGATGACTAGATTGGGGCAGGATCGTTGGTGCTCCAAGATTCTTTTTAATTTCACCAAAGCACGTAGGAATTTCCTTAGTACATTTCAAAGTTTTTGTTTTCTTGACTTTTTAAAGTTAATTGCTTGACAGATGAAAATGAAGCTCCATAGTATCCCCATCCTTTGAAGATCAATCAGAAATTAGAATAATCTATGCAGATGGAAAAAAATAACTTGCAAAAACATATCCTTTGCCGAAATCTATATTGACCAGGAAGCAGAAAGCAAAGAAAGCCCTCCAGGTCCCTTTCTGATGAAAATTAATCCAAAGAAAATGAAAATGAAAATGGCCAACACACGTTAGATTCCTGTTTCTCCATTGCAATCAAGATCTAAAAACCCAAGTCCAAACTTTGATTACAGGGTGGTACACAAAGGCCCACAGCCAGGAGGAAACACAATTTTTTTTTTTCTAACCAGGATAACAAAAAAGAATCAGCTGATTCTGGCTGTGAAACAGTCCAGAGTTAAGGAAGGAGTTATTATTTTTTTTCAAAATAAATGAAAACTTATTATGGCATGGAGGTCAAATCCTTAATGTAAGTCAAAACCAAGACTTCACAGAAATGTGGAACTTGGTCTCCTCCGCCTACTCCTTCCCTAATGTGCTTTCATATCTGGGCAGATGAGGTATCTCCCTGGAAGAGATCAAAAAGCAGGAAGGCTCCAAGCTCTTCTTCTTACAGAGCTTGGAGAGCGGCCCCAAAAAATTCACTGTTTGGCCTAAGGTCAAACAACCAGGAAGGGACCCTGCATTTTCTAATTCCTAGGTTCAGGGTTGTGCCCACTGTGGTACCATTTCCTGGTTTCCTGAGCATGGAATCTGTACCAGTTACCTCAACCTGCCCAGAGTGGGAGCCAGTCTTCAAAAGGAAGCTTTCATCTGTGAGACCCACAGCCCCACACTCCAGGACAAAGCTGAGCCTTCAGACAAGGGAGTCAATACCTGCATGGCCTTCCCTACTCTCTACACAAGCACCCTGCCCTCCCTTCCCGCGGGCTTCACACCTAGCCAGTCTCCTTAGCTCTGCCCACACTTGGTCCCAAGCCAAAGGGCTTCCACAGAGCAAAGACAGAATACACACCCCTAGTTCAGTTACTCTCTCATTTACAAAGCTTTCTAGCAGATCCCTATTGTCCCCAGGATAAATTCCAAGATTTTCAGCAGGTTCTGTAAGATCTGCCCCAACTCTCCAGACAGCCCTTCCACAAGCCGCACCTCTCTACCTTCTTCTTTAGCCTTACAGACAAAACATCTTTCTTACTGAATGGGTCTGAAGAGTCCTTTCTGCCCATTCACATTCAGACACAAGTTTCCTTCCTCTGAAGCCTTCTCTTCTCTAACCCCTCAAGACAAGTCAATGGCACCATGTCTACAAGGTAATTATTATTGCTATTATCACTGTCTTCGGCAATTTATTATTCTTATAGGTATATCTCCTACACAACATGATATCCTGAAATGCAGAAGTTGGGTTTCAATCATGAGTATCTTACTTACAGGCATAATATTTTATATCTCCAAGCTTCTGTTTTACTTTCAAATAAATAAGTGAGGGTAATAAATACCTCACCAAGTTATTTTGAGGATTCAATGGCATGGTTATTCAAAGCATGGGCTATATCAAGTTGTTTAATAAATATGAATCGCTCTCCTTTCCATCTCTTCCCATAGGGTATAAGAGCTCCCTTAACATGAGTACACTTCTTTTTTTTTTTTTATGTTTTTACTTGTAGATAGACACATTTATTTTGTTTATTTAGTTTTTTTTTACGTGATGCTGGGGATCAAACCCAATGCCTCATGAATACTAGGCAAGAGTTCTACCCCGGAACCACAACCCCAGCCCAAAAGTACTCCTCTTTGTATTCCTTTTGAGTTACATAGTAGGCATCCAAAGGCAGAAAAGAGAAAGGGAGGGGGGAAAAGCAGATGAGAAGGAAGGGAGGCGGGGAAAGGAAGAAGGAAAGGAATGGAATGAATGAATACAGCTAAAAGCAAAAAAAAAGAAAGACCCTGATCCATTAGAGGTAGGAATTGGTGTGATCACTAGTCATATGACTTTGAGAACATCCAGTTCTTCCCTAGTGAGAAACCTTGAAAAGGTATCTGCTGATAACCACTGAGTAACTAGGAAAAGACAACTATATCAAGATGGCCTGGGCCACCAGTAGAAGGTAATAGAGCCCAACACAAGATAAGCACAATTTTTTAAAAAATTATTCTTCAAATTGTGCATTCCTAGTCTAAGCACTAGGCTTGGTACAAAGGAGGACACAGATAAATTGATCTTATGCTAGCCGGGTCTCAATAACTGAGGAGAACATAATACCTACACTAGTGCTATGTGGCCAAACTAGCTATCTAGGAAAAACAGGAAGTCTTCCTAACTTGCAGCATTTGCCAATTTCTGCGATGTAAACGTTTGCACCATAACTGATTGGATTTTACCAATAATTTCTCCATAAGTATTCAGCTCACAAAATCTCCAAGTATTTAGAGATTGGCTCTAGGGAGCCCCTCCCGACATTCAAGGAAGTGCCATTCCCTTATTCTTGTCATACTTGACATCTTTTTAATCACTTTCTTCTTATTATTAATATCTTTATCATGTGAAGGACAAGGAAAATAGAGATAAGAGGGAAGCAGCTGATATTCCTGACAGTGGTTCTAGCAAAAGAGACTAGGGAGGAAGTTGAAAATAATTGACTAGATTTGTATTGGTTTCAGTTAACCCACTCTCTCAATCCCTTAGTACTACAGGATAATTGAAAACAGATAACCTAATCAAATGTGCAAAGTACAAGCACACTTTCTGACCAAATACAGGATTAATGGTCATTACTCCGAAGGATATAGAAAGAAGCTATGCTCAAGAACCCAAAAAAGAGTCAAGTTCACCAAGATGGCAGAAGGGATGTTAAACTGGGAAATCAAACAACTTCTCTGGGTAGATGCAACATGGAAAATATTTTCCTGAATGTTTAAGGTCAGTACATCATTCTGGACTGCAACAAAACAAGAAAAGGGATACCAAACCAACAGAAAGGAAAGACCATTTAGCAAAAGAAAAAGAAAAATTTATCTTAAAACTGCTAGAAACTGGGACAATCTGGGAAATTTTATTAAGTTTTATGATGGTTTAACTAGCAAAAAAAAAAAAAAAAAAATCTCCACCATAGCAAAGGGCTCCATGGGTGGTATTTATGCTTAGAAGGCGGCAGCTGGAGATATTTCCTTTGCTCTCAGAGACTCTGGCTTGACTCTATCTTCTTTCTGCATCTAATGGTGGCAATGCCACAGGAGTACAGTAATCCATCAAAAAATGTGCCCTCCTCTAGATCCGAGCTGGGGAAGGGTTAGGAGGGTTCGTCCCACTTTGTTGCATGAGTTTAGCTGACCTACTCTCCAACCATTTGCGATGACAGGGCTTGGAGGCTACCTACTCGAGCAACAGCTGTCATTATTTGTTAGACAACGTGAAATGACAAACTCAAGCCACTTCAAGGAGAAATGGGAAAAAAATTAAAAATGTGCAAAGCTGTGAATACAAGGAAAGCATGCACGTGTCGAAGTGAAACAGCCAGTGCAGTGTCATTTCTATGTATAGACAAGCAAAAAATGAAGGAATGGAGAGCCATGTTCCTTTCAAACAAAGCACAACAGTGAAAAAAGATTCTGATACTTAAAATAAAAAAATAAAAGCACGCAAAGTGTGCCATTTGGGGCTGGCTACTTGTTTTGAGACCTGAGGGGAACCAAAGGGGGTTAGCGGGGGACAGATTTAATCTTAAGGTCTTTAAATCAGTCAATTACCCACCTCAGGTAGAATGTAATTACCCTCTTTCACTGGTGCACAATACGACCATCATGGCTGTGTCAGATGAGCTAAGAGCAACTCATTTAAAAATGAGAAAATCAGGCATGAACTAACTATGCTGTTATGCCCGAGAGTCAGCAAAGGCAAGACCAGGTTCCACTGGTGAGGACATAAGGGTGGGCAGTCACCAGGGTATCCACAGCTGTGTGTGAGTCACATCTGGCTGAGGCAGATATGAGATCGTCATACAGCGTGGAAGGGAGATTTGGGATTTTAAAACAGCAAACAATTGGAAACCTTGAGAAATCAAAATCAATGCAAGACTAATGTGGATTAAGGCATCATGAAACCTAGAAGAGAGGCTGATTCTTCAAAGTGGGGCAAAAGGAGCCAAGGACTCCAAGTATTCCATCATGGTATTCCAATGGCGTGGTTTCTGAATGTCAGAGGGAGAAAAATATGATGTGAAGAGAACTGGAGCCAAAAAGAGTATTGACAATTTTAACAGAGGGTGGAATTGTGCCGTATTTACAAACACTAAACGTAAGAGGCAAAGATCTGTTTGAATACCGACTCTGTGGTTACTGGCTGGGTTGTGTGTGTGTGTGTACAAGTGTGCAAGCCCTTCTCTTAAGGTCTCTGGGTCTGAAAGTCTTCTTTGGTAAAATAAAGGACTTAACTACAATCTGAATAGTGGTTTAAAGCTTTAAAATTCTAGGAAATTAAAACTTGGGAGAGGAGAATACAGGCTCTTAGGAAATGAAAGGCCTAGAGCAACATTCTTTTGCTGGAAAGGGGAGATAGTGACTTCAACCCAGCTGTTAGACCCATAGCCACTCAGCCCCCACCTGCCCTGGCACCTAAACCCACAACCCAGAAGGACATGGTTTGGTCTCAGAACATTCCATCCCTTGGATTATTTGATGACGTCTCTGTCTCCTACCATCCTGACAAGGGATAGCTTTCTAAAAGTAGAGAAAATCCTTTCCAAGAAAACAAACACTCAAAAGAACCGTTCCATTCTGTTACCTGTTTGGATTACATAATGACTATGAGGTTGAAACTTTCATACTGACACACCAAAAAGAACTCTGGGCTCATGGAAGCCAAACTGTCTTTTTTCTCCACCAAAGTTCTGAAAACATCTTCATGTTCCTAAAAAGCCATTTGCCAGTGCCCACTGGAATGGCAACAAAAAACTGCCTCATCTCTGCTTGGAACAGAAACTCAGGTCAGAAGTTTTAACTCTGTGGGGATACAAATCCTATATATGATATTCTTCAACAAAAATAATAATAGTAACAATTATCTTTACCAATGCCACACTGTCCTGTATACAAAGAGAATACTGAATATTTTTGTAGGCTGGGTTAAGGATAATTTAGACAAGTTTACATTTTACGTTTTTTTTTTTTTTTTTTTTTTTTTTTTTTTTTTGTCCCACTGCATATAAAATGGGGCTATTGATAACTGGTAACTGGCATCAGAGCAGCCATCAAGTAAAAAGGTAAACCCCGGGCTGGGGATGTGGCTTAAGCAGTAGCGCGCTCGCCTGGCATGCGTGCGGCCGGGGGTTCGATCCTCAGCACCACATACAAACAAAGATGTTGTGTCCGCTGAGAACTGAAAAATAAATATTAAAAAAAAAAAAATTTAAATAAAAATAAAAAATAAATAAAAAGGTAAACCCCTTCCCCATCCACCCCCATGCCAGTTATTATGAGCTTTCCCTCCAGGAGAGTTCAGGGGAAAAAAAACACCTACTCATGTTGACTAGAATCCCAAAGAGCCCACGCTAATTAAGGTATCCACACTCTTCCAACGGAGGCAGGAGTAAAAAGGCCAGGTTCCTTTTATAGCCTGCTAACTTGTTCATCTGGATCGGTGCAGAAATATTTACCTCCTACAATCACTGTACTTTGCTCATTCAATCCTTGTGAAGATGAAAGGAGATAATGCACGTAAAGTGCCAAGAACCGGGTACACAAGGAACTTAATAAACAATGAGCCTAGAAATTGTAAAAACAAAACAAAGATTGTCTCTTGACACTTATCAGCTTACTCGAAATAGGAAGGATTGAAGCATAAGTTAATCAGTTCCAAGCATACTCTAGAGGAATCTAGGTTGCCCTCTAACTTTAAGTCACTTGCCAGCAATAATGCAGAATTCTCACAACTCCACAGTACTCAGGCCCCACTACTGCCTTCTCACTCTTAGTAACTGAGAAGTGGCAGAGTTTTAAACAATGAGAACAGAATCGCCAAGAAAGACCTTTAAAGAAATTCCTCAAAGCCCTTTGGCACTGATCATGTGGAAGTTTTGCCAGAAGTCAAATATCCAACACTAGAAAAACTTTGCCAGAGTGTATGTGTGCTGGGGGAGGGAGAGTGGATGTGAAAAAAAAAAGCACAGAATCTAAAGATCCGAATGAAAACGTTACATCCCATAATAGACCAGATCCTAAAAGTCCAGCTCGGCTCTTTAGATATGTATAATATGTTTTCCTTCCAGGCATAAAACTGTTTTGTGATTTTAAAGATCATCATAAAAATAAGGGAAGATATGCAATAAGCAAGTTCTACTATAATTTGTAACTGAATTTTCTGTTCACTCGGGGTACACAGGTGACATACCAGGTTGACTTTTCTAATGCCCACACCCTAGTATGTAACTATGCAGGCAACATTTAAAAGATGGCAAGTGAATAATATCTGCACTCCAGAAAAGATGATACCTTTGCAACAGTCTTGAGACTGTGTAGCAAAAACAAAGTGGCCACAAAAGTTTTGATTTTTATTTAGTGTTAGTCTACTCAATTTGTAAAAGACCGGGCCATAAGACAATTTTGGTAGCATTTGAACCAGGTTTTGGAAAAAGGGCATCAGTACGGCTGCTTAGCAATTCGAAACCATGCTTTCCATAATACAAAGGCGGATGAAGCCCTTAATTTCAGAGAAGGGGAAGTTACATTCTACCCCTTGCTGAGTACTTGGCTTATTTCACTTGATAAAAAGTTTTTATGGCAACCCCTGTTAATTACCACAAAAGTTATACGTTCTCTACAACTCAAAGGAAAAAGTGCAACTGGCAAAAGTCAGGTTTTTCTTTATTTAATACATTCTAATCAAATAGTAACAGCAGTAAATAAACACTTTGAAAAACAGGCAGGTATCCCCCTATATATGGAAGAAAATTAAGTCAAGGTATTCTACACAGTAGAAGGGAGACAACTGCTGATGTCCGTGGTTAGACAATTCAAGGACTGGGAAATTTCTAAAGCCATTTCCAAAAAAATCAATGGCAACAGTTTGGGGCACAGCTACTTCAAAGGGTAAAATGTCTATATCTACACTGGTTTTTATTAACAGAGATTGAGTTGCACCTGTAGAGCATGACATTCTTGTCTTTAGCCTTAAAGGAAAAGAGAAAGTCTTTTCCATTTGCACCAGTTTGAAATATTTCTGAAATAAGGCTCCCCTGAAATGGGTTACTACAGTACTCATTCACAGGAGAGTTCATACCTGTAGTAAAAAGACAAATACAGGATCTCATGGTCACTTTTTTTTTTTTTTGGTTGATTTGGTTAATTGCATAAAATGAGGGATAAATACTCACAAGCATGATGTGTTCGACAAAACTACGTACATCAGAATGCAACATATAAAATGTCCTTAAAGATACTGATCATCAGGCGTATAAACGCAAGGTTAAGCCTGCATCAGCTTGGTTCCTTTAGCTTCTTCAGTACTCCACTCCCTCTTTGTTACTGGGGCTTGGAGCTTGGAACTTGGAACTTGGACCTTGGACCTAAGGCAAAGGAACTTCAGAAAGACAAGGCATTCTGATAAAATGCTCCCTCAGCCTTTACTTGGGGCATTTTATTTCTTAGTTAAAAGGATCAACTGATCTTGGTCAGCCTTAGGAAAGGAAGCATCACTCAGGTGAAAAGATCTAGGGGAATTTTAAATACCTAGCTACCTCTTTACGCATTTAAATTAGGTTGACTTCAGCTGTTTTTAGAATTCTGTGCAGTTATCCAGTCGCTCAAGTTTTGGTGTCGTCTTACATAGCTGCATTTGGAGATACTCGATATGATGATGTTTAGAAAAACAGAAACACTTACACCTGGAATTTATATTCTTCCAAGTAATCTTTTAGTCTTGTTGGTAAAGGCAGTCCCCAGACGGTACCGGTACATTTGTTAATGGTGAGTCGACAGAGATGCTGAAGAGATGGTGCAGATGTATAGAGCGGTTTGGTCAGATAGAGGTGAACAGTGCCATTCCGGGGGGCTTCTGGGCCCGACCGCTTATCCTTGCACATCTGAACATAGTAGTCAATCAGATGAACCACACTGTCAAATTGCTTAAGCTTGGACTTGACACATATGATAGAATCCAATCTGAATTTCCCATCTTGGTACTCAATTCGCAGATTAGTTGGTCCAGCTGACGTTTTAACAGATATTGTTAGTAGGTAGTCTGAATGCGAACTATCTCTAATCAAGAAAGTTCCTTCTGGCGCCTCTTTTAATTTCTCTTTGGCTTCATTAACAGTCATACTTCCCCAGTACCATCCTGGGGTTTTTGTTCAAAAAGAAAAAGAAAAGAGGGTAAAATAGTTATTATAAGAATTTTTAGAATAGGGGACGTACTTGCCAGTAATTTTTCTAGCTCTAAAAAAAAAAAAAAAAAAAATACGTGTGAGTGGAAGTTTACCAGGGGCTACCACAAATACCTTTGGTAGGAATTTAATGAAAATGTGAGTCCGTTTTATTTTATGAACACAAACTGTGAGCCAGTGTTCTTTCTTTTCAAAATAACTTTCTGTAGTTCTCCTTTAAACTATGTTAAGATTTTCTTCTAATAAGCCAAAAAAACATTTGCAGTATGACTCACTGGCTGACAGAGCATGATGAGTTGATTACTGTTTCAATGAAACAAAGATTAGAAATAAATTAGATATTAGCTATAAAAGCCATATTTTTAAAAAGTGGAAAACCCAACTCCAGTAATTCCAATAGACTAAAATCAGAAGCAAGTTTTTTGAATGGTTGGTGCCACCCCTATACTCTCCCCCAAAGAACCTCCTAAATGGCTGTGCCCCTTGTTCAAAGCCCTCAAAAGCACTCCTATTTACTTATTTTAAAAGTACAGCTATCCTGCAATAGCTTTTGCTTGCTGCTCTGATTACAACTATCTCATCAGTCATTGAGAAATGGGAAGTCCCAATTGATAATACTTCAGGTTTATAATCTTCTCTAAACTCTTGTGGACTTTGCCCTGATTCAAATTCAGTCACAACCGTTGGTCTCCTCGGCATTCTCCATTTGATCTGCTTCGGCCATCTCCCCGGCCCATCCCGTTTTCAAAAATGACTCAAAGACATTTTGCATTTAAGAAGTTTGAACAAAGTGCTTCCCCCGCCCCCGTCAAAAAATATTATTATTATTTTTTAAACCAGGATACTTGTAATCGGCGGGTCTCTCCGGCCAAGGGAAAGCCCATGACCCGTAGGGAAAGACCGGAACACGAAGGGAGGGAATTTTTCCCTCTGTCCCCCGCCCCTGGCCTATTGCTATCCAAAACTTAAACTGTGCCTCAAACGTAAGATTTTAGGATCCAGATTTTAAAAGCCTGAATAACTTGCACATATTTTTTAAAAATGTCTTGTAGATGCTGGAGAAACGACAGTAAGCCACGCTGCACGGGACTGCCCTTAAAACAAGCCATTCCCTGGTGCGCCGCGCCTGGAGGCCAAGCTCCCGGGCAACTGCCCTCACCGCAGCTTGTCAGTCCCGAACTTGGTCGCCAAAATCCTGGGCTGCAGTGGCGGCCCCGCCCGGGAGCCAGCCGCAGCTGGGGCTGCAAGAGCGCAGCAACCACTCGCCTAGCACCCTGAGGAAAGGGAGGCACCGGGCGCTTTCTCTGGCCTGGGTTCGAGCCTGCGCGCCCACTCCTGAGCTGCTGCGGAAAATAGTGTAGGTTTCAGAGCTCGAAGAGGCTATTTCCAAGAAACCCTGCTCGCGCTCTGCCCTTCCCCAAGCCTTTAGGCGCTCCAGAACCAGTCTCCTTTCACATTTCCAAGGACCCGAAGCCACGAGGGCGGGCATCCCTCTCCGAGGTCCCCAATCCTGGAGCAGGGACTGGAAGCGAGAAACATGTTTCCAACCCATTCTTTGCTTCCCACCTCGTCCGCACTTCCCGGCAGCGCCTCCCGCCCGCGCAGCCCGCAGCAGCAAATTTGGGGAGGCGCCCCCTCCCGCCCTCGTAGTGGCCAGTCCGCTCCCTACCTGTTTGACCCAGCTCGCGCAGGGCCTTCGCCAGGCGTGCTGCCTCTGGGGCTGGTTCCTCGGCTGACCCATAGGTCCCCCACTGGCTCTGCGTCCCATCCGCGCCATTCCGGGAGGGCTCGAGGCACCGCAGGGTCATGGAAGAAGGGTCAGCACGGCAAAGACAGGTGGCCGCCTGAGCTGGAGTCACAGAGGGGCTCGCGTCCTTCCTGGAAGTCAGAGGGAACTCCAAAACGCGTCCCTGCGGGGTGTCCGAAATGGTGGCGGAGGGGGAGGGGTTGGGGAGCTGCTGGTTCTTTCTCCCCAAGTCCCAGAGGAGGGATGGTAAAATCTCCCGCAGACGCGGTCACCCACAGATCGCCTGTGAAGAGAAAGTGGGGCGGGAGTTGGGTCAGTCTGAACTGGACCCCAGTGGCTGGGGTGGGGGTGGGGAAACAGACGTGGAAAATCCCGGGGACTCCGCCGCCTCTAAGCTCCTGCACCGTTTAACCCCAAGCATCCAGTTACCGCCCTGGCCCAGCTCTGGAGAAAAGATGGATAGAGAGAGCAAGGATCCAAGACCGAGTTGGCTAAGGAAAAGGGGGGTGGGGAGACGGGATAAGGATGAACGAGGAGTCTTCCCGCCCAGGGCTGTTTGCTGAAATCACAAATTGGCAGTCTAAGAAAAGCAAAGAGTCACCTGCGGGACGACTGGGGACAGGCTCTTGTCAAGGACAAGTAGAAATTTTTAAAAAGGAAAGAGCAGGATCGTTCCCCAAAATGGCATTTCCATCTTACACCTCGCGCAGTCTGAGGGTCCCTGGGAGGAAGCACCCAGCAAAAGCTGGTTCCACGCCCTAAAGCGCCATGGGGCTCCCCGGGCCCGAGACGCCAACCGGGGGTGTGGAGGTGCACTAGCGGCCACATCCCCGCCTGGAGGCTGCCTCGCTCCCTTCCACCAGCTCCCCAGTAGGTGCTCGGGACAGGAGTGAGGGACAGCCCGTGGCGGTCGCTCCGGGACAGAGACGGCGGCGGCTGCTGCTGTAGCCGCCCCGAGCGCTGTCGAGGAATCGGCCGGAGCGCGCAGCCCGGGCAGGAGCTCCGAGCGCGGCAGCCACAGAGCCCGCAACAGCGAGCGCGGCGGGACTTGCTAACAACCAACGCCGAGCCCTTACCTCGGCCACGGCTGCCGCCGCCGCCTCCGCACCAGGCAGCCTCCCCAGCGGACATGGGGCGGGGGAGCCGGGAGGGGCCCGGGAGAGGAGGGGTGTCCGCCTGAGTTTCCCCTGTTGACGTTTAATTTGGGAACGAGATGCCTGGGGATGAGACCGACCCTAAGCTTTGCGGAGGCGGCTGGACTTCTCTGTGCAGAGGGCAGACAAAAATCCTAGGGATCATCACCTCGATCCCCGACCCCACTCCCCAGGCTTCGACACCCTCTGCCCCCGTGCAGCTACCGACTTTCCCTTCAGCAGCGACCAAGGAACGGGGAAGGAGAAAGGGAGGGAGGAAGGAGCAAGGGCGGAGGCAGGCTGGAGGGGAGGAGCGGGCGATCAGGTTATTAGGAGGATTAGACATTTGAATAGCAGTTTAGGGAGGGGAAAACAAAATAAAATAAAACTCTGGAGACTCCCCGACACCGGGAAGGTACCGGAGAGAGCAGGCAGTAGCCATCGGCTGCAGGAGCCGCTGCTCGAACTCTCTACGAGCGCCCTAAACTACGGAAGCCAACGCCGCCGGTCGCTCCCCGCGCACGCGGCCGCGCCCGGCCTCCCGCCCCAGCCACTCTCCGCGGGGCGGAGCTCCCCACACCGGTACCTGTTGCGAGCGCCCGTGCTTCGTACTCCGAGGATCCTGAGGCTGTGCGCCCCGGGCCCCGGCGCGTACTGTCCGCGGCCCGCGCAGCGCTGGTGGCTGCGGGCGAAGAGGCTCATGCTTCAAGAGAAACTCAAGGCCCACGAGCCGCGGCAGCGGCGAGACTTGGCAAGAGTTAAACGTCTGTCCCCAGAGCAGTGTGTGCGCGCGACTTCCCAGTCCGACGCGCCTCCCTACCTCCCCCCCTCCCTCCCCCTTCCGCGCTCCGCTCGAGCCCCGCCCGGCGGCTGCGGAGGCCGCTTTCCAGGAACTTTCCAGGAATCCGGCTCACGTGACCACAGCCCCCGCTACCGCTTTAAAGAGGCTCGGCGCTAATGCGCAGCCTTCACGAGAGAATCGCTGAGAGCGCGCCGGTGGGGACAGCGGCGGTACGGATGCCTGAGACTCCGCCCTCCAGTGACCCCACACCTCGGGGTCCTTGGGGGGCAAGCGGGAGAAGTTCCCGGCCATCGCCAACCCAGTTTTGGCGGCCGGAGCATGCCCCCACCCGCGTCAGCTAGGCACCCTGATCCAGCGAATAGTAGTCGTTCTCGCCCCTCTGCGGGGAGGGGGTTCCTCTTTTCCACCCCCTTGGCACCTCCTCGACTTTACCCTCCAAGCCGCGCTTTGTTGGGGGGGGCACGCGGCGGGGGGGGGCGGGGAGCTGGAGAGGATGGGTGGGTTCCTCGGAAACTGGCCACTCGCCCTCTACGACATATTGATTAGGTGGGGGCAGGCTACAGCCCACCCCTGGGGACCGAAGGGATCTAGCTGGAGGCAGCCCCCCAACCCCACACCCCAAGTCCTAGAAGGCTGCCAACAGGCAGAGTAAGGCGCCTCCTTAAGGCGCGCGGGCTGCTCTCAGTCCCCACCCACTGGCTCTTAGGCTCGCAGTCTCCCGCACCAACCCTACAGGGCTCCTCCCTTCCTCCTCGGCTCTTCTCCGTCGCCTCTTTCCGGAGGCCCCCTGGCCCTCCCGGCTCACCTGCCCTGGCTGCTGAAGAGGCTCCCTTACCTGCGCTCAGGGAAAGTGCCGGGTGACGGGCCTTCTGTGCCCAACTATTGATGGTTGCTGTGATTTTTTGAAAGGCGGGTGCCCGGGGACGAGAATTTAGGAAGTATCCCGGCACTACCTCCCCACTCGGGACCCTTACTTCCCATCCTGTTGGAGACCACCTGGCCTTAATGGAACTCATTTCCCTGACTGCACCCCCACCTCCGAAATATGACCTACTTCTTAAAAACCATTAACACTCACGGCAAAAAACGGATCCAAATTTTCGATAACCATTTTTTCTTTGAAATACTATTCTATTGCATCACTGCTCAAAAGCTTGAAAGGTCAATGGCCATTTTTAGTTGAAGCGGTGGCTATGGGGAAGTTGGGCGAGGAAGGCAGAGATGGTGTGGGGGAGGCGCAGCTTGCAAACCTTGCCGGGTGCCCCCCCTGCCGGCTCTGAGAGGAAGAGTGAACCAGCTCCCAGCCTTTGGATAGGGAGTCAGGGACCAATGTTTTTCTCAATAATTTTTCTGCGTTTTAGAAAACTCTATGCACATGATATGCACGTGAATTCTGGGAGAGGGGCATTTTTTAGCTAACCAACGGGTTTGTAAACAATGGGGTGGTATGCATGGAGCCATGTTTTGTTTTTAAGATTTGGTGGAGAAGGTGAAGTTAATTGAGCCCTACTTAAAACCCTCTACGAAGTAGGTGAATAATCCTACACAAATCATTTTCCCTCTCTGTACCAAAATAAACTTTCAGAATCACTGCATCTACTAGGATTCACCTAATTCTAAAGTATTTTAGATGATTTCTCCTTCCTTGGTACAGGATCCCCAAGGAAGAATGTGCTTACATATTTGTAGTGTTAAGTTAAAAGCTAGTCCAAAATTTTTTACAAAGATAAAACATTTAATTCCATTTAATTGTCATTTGTAATGAATCTTCCAGCTGTGGGAACAGCAAGTTTTGTAGCAAAATGGGATTTTTAAAAATTTTTGCTTCTAAAATGTTTCTCAGCAATGCCCAGCATTTTATCGGCCTTTCCAGACCTCTAGAAATACATATGGGAGCCGCGTAGGAAAATGTTTATGGGATCATGCAAGTGAAAAAAAGTAGAACATGAAATTATACCTTTGTATGATTACAACTCTATGCAATTGTGTACACATGTGGGCAAAACCGAAGGGAATGTGGAGAAATGAAAGCAGCTGTTTTTAGGGTGGCAGGGTCTGGATGAATTTTTACATTTGACTTTCTTTAATATGCTTACAGTTTTGTTTGTTTGGGGTACCAGGGATTGAACTCAGGGGCACCTAATCACTGAGCCACATCCCCAGCCGTATTTTGTATTTTATTTAGAGACAGGGTCTCATCACTGAGTTGCTTAGTGCCTCACTTTTGCTGAGGCTGGCTTTGAACTCAAAATCCTCTTGCTTCAGCCTCCTGAGCCACAGGGATTGCAGGTGTGAGCCACCACACCTGACTGCTTCCATTATTTTTGATAGTCATCCTTTTTCCAAAATCCTATGTGAGACAATATCTTCAGTTACTCTAATGGAGTGGAGTGGAATGGAGTTTGTGGGACTTAGAACTCATCTCAAAGGACCCCTCTCTTTTTTTTAGTTATAGATGGACACAATTCCTTTATTTTATTTATTTATTTTTTACGTGGCGCTGAGGATCAAATCCAGTGCCTCACACATACTAGGTGACTGCTCTACCACTGAGCCACAACCCCAGCCCTTCAAAGGACCTTTCTCTTGAGCCTCAAGTTTGCCCTTCAGTATCACCTTTCAGATGTCTAATAGGCATCTCTAATTTCATAGAGGTCCTTTTCCGACATTTTCTTACATCTCTAATTTCAAAGTTGAGACCTCATGACTCCCTCAAAAAAGTAAATAAATAAATAAAAACAAAGACAAGCCATTCTTCCTACACTTTTCCCATTTCTGAAAACATCAGTTTCACTCTTCAGTTGTTCAGGTCAAAAGCCTTAGAGTCATCATTGACTACTCTTTCTCACACATCCCACATCCCACCCACTGGCCAATCCTTCCACTCTTATTTCACAATAAACCCAGAACTGAAGTGCTTGCCACGTGTCCACAGCATACCAGTTCAAGGCACCCATTAACCTCTGCTCAGGTAACTGCAACAGTCTCTTGAAAAGCCTCCCTATCCCTCCAAAGTCTCTTTCTAACAGAGTAGTTACAGTGAGTCTGTTTAAACTAGGTCATTTCACATCCCTTTCCTGCTCCAACCCAAATAGCTGCATCACATCTGAAGGGGACCAGGGAAGCCAATAAGCATTGTATAGCTTCTTGTCACTGTGATAAAATGCCTGAGATAAACAACCGGTTAAGAGGAAAGATAGATTTTGACTCACAATTTGAGAGGTTTCAGCCTATGATCACTTTGAGACTGTGACAAGGCAGGACCACATGACAAAGCAAAGCTGCTCACCTCACAGTGATTCCATTTGGTCTTAGATTTTCAGGAACATATCTTTCCTGTTGGGTGGGGCGTGTCCACAGTTGCAGAAATAGGCTGCCACTCTACATGAGGAGGAAAGGAAGGGCAGTTGTCACAAAGCTGAAGAGTGTTTTCCATTGCCTGCATTAAAGACTAGCCAAGGCTTGAAACCCTCCTTGGTGTGCCAAACCAGAACCAGACACATTTGGTTTTGCCATGTCAGATGGATACTGGAATTGGCAAGGGCTCCATACTGAACTCCTGCTGAGTTTCACAGAAGGTATTTTGTTTTGGAGGGAGTGAACAGCATGAGGTGAGGGTGCAACAGCATGATCTCTGACAACTATATCTGATGCACTTGTGAACAGAAGATAATACTTTTAAGCATCCACCACCCCTTCCTCTTAGAATTTGCCATCTCCCTACCATTACCACACACATAGAACCCTGACGACTACCTGTGATTCTGAAACCCATTCTTCTGGCATGCATGTGACCTAGGCTAGCTCATAGGAATGCTTTGTGCCCTCAGATATGAGACTTTATTCAGTATCACAAACCTGCATGGGCAACTGACTTTCTTTTTCAGGATCTTATGTAAATGCTGCAAGAGAAGTAGTTTTATCCCTCTGAAAAGACAAGCAGTAATAGCCATGTAAGTCAACTTTTTACCATTTGGTGGGAACCTGTCAGAGAATGAAGGCAACAGAAAACAAAGCAGAGGCATGAGTGATGGGGAAAGATTCCCGTGCACTTGAATCCAGTGTGACTGATGCTGTACTCCCCTTGAACTTCATACAGGAGCCAATGAATTTATTTTTTCCTGACCTGGTTTGATTTGGGTTTCTATAACTTGTAACCTAAGGCCTTCTCACGGGTACAGTGGATTGGTATGGAAGTATTTAGGGCAAGTATTGGAATGCTGAAGTGAAAGAGGAAAAAAAGAGCTTCCTTCTACTTTAACAAACCTCCTACTTTTCACCTCGGCTTCTCAGTGCCAGCTCCTTTTTACATTTTCCTACGTGTTCCCTCTCCATAATGGAGGACATTTACTAGTGGGCAAAAGAAGAGTGAGAAGAGCAGATACCATTAGCTTTAGTGCTCTGAGTCAGGAATGAGGATAAGGAAAAGCAAGGCAGATGGCTTTCCCCCAGACTTCTGGAACCTGAAAACATGGTAGATGGTACGCCCATGGTCTTTCCACTAATGGAAGTGGAAGGAAGTCATGTTCTAGTACAGTGGTTATCCATGCTATAGAAGTCACAGATTTCTCAAAAATTCTGGTAAAATCTAGAGACCCCATTTTTCCTTTCTCTTAACCATAAGACCTGTCCCATTCCCTCTGGGCAGTAGTAGTAGTAGCTGTCCCATTTAGAAGGCACATGCCCTACCCTTTTCCCCAGTCCTCCCCATGGCCTCCCAACACTGAGCATGACTTGCTATTTGTCACCCTTGCATTCTTTTTCTTATGATTGAAAAATATTTCTCTGGATCCAAGTATCTACCAGAAGTGGGCAAATGAAAGATAGACCCCAAAGTCTATAAGAGAGTATTTCTCTACCGAAGTGAAGAATATTCCTCTGTGTTTAGTAGGCTGGGTTCTCACACCTGACTTATTTTATTCTTCTATTTTCCTAACTGGGCTTATATATATTTATGTGCCTAAAATTTTTTTCTGCAGAAAAAAAAATGTTCAAGAGGCATAGATTTGGGGGTTAATTGACAATCTGAAGCTGACTGGATCCCCAGAGGCCTATTGAAATCAGGTGGCAACCCTCATTTAAGTGAGTGGATGGTCTTCAGTAAAATCCTCTTGCAAGATGAAGTCTGCCTTCAGAGTCCTATGGGACGTATTGGAATTAGGCTGTGCAATCAGAGGATTCTCAATTATAAGGCTCTGGTATAGGAAAGGACACTTTTGCACCAGAGCAAGATGGTTTTCTTCTTTCTCCTCCCCCATAGTGCTCTAACCGTCTGGTCTTCTTGTTTCTTAATACACCCAGCCTGCCTGGAGGCCTGTGTCCTTGCTCTGTCTGGAATGCTCTTTCCCCAATATTCTTCTGGTGTTGCTCCCCAACTTCACTCAGGTCCTGCTCAGAGAGGTTTTTCCTCCCCCACTTTATATAAAATGGCAGCTCTTGTCAGTGACTGTTTCTTTCCTCTGCTTTTCTTTTCATTCTAACACTTGATTTTAGTTTTTGCAGTGCTGGGGATTGAATCCAGAGGCTTCTGCATGCTGTGTGAGTGCTTTGCCCTGAGCTACATCCCCAGCCTCTGATCATTGTAATACTTTCTACTACCTGACATTATTAGCTATTCATTTGATATTGGTTGATTGTCTTTAACCAGAATATAAGCAAGGTTTATGTTTGTTGTATTCATTATCTCCCCAGTGTAGGCACCCCATATAAAATTATTAGGAATGAGTGAATCTAATGCGACCTCAAATAAGCAAACTGGAAAATGTTCACCACCTTCTTTTTGGCTTGAACTTTAACTTTTTCATCTTCAAATGCTTAGATGTGCTTCTCAGCTTACTCTTTGGCTTACGCTCCGCACTCCAATCTACTACTAAGAGGAACTTGTCTTTCTTGGAGTTTCTCCTTAAACTCCATGAGTCTGACCCCATAACAACAGTACTTAGTGAAGGTCATGTGAGAGATTCATCATTTGGTGAGTCCTTACAATGTTCCAGGTCTTATGGACAAGTATAGCTCAGCCCTCTTCTTAAGGAGGTCTGGGTCTAATGAGAGAGAAATACACCATCATTGGATAATTCTAACAAAGGGTGAACAATCACGGGAAACGCACAGAGTGGTTTTACAGGCAGCTGGGAAGCATTACCATGACCACCTTGGAAAGTCTGAGCAGGCTTGACAGAGGAGGGACCATGACAGAGCCCCTTAACCTCTCTAGATTTTTGTTTCCTTGCTAGTATAGTGAAGAATTTGGACTGATGAGCCAGTAAGTTTTCTTTCCCCTTTGAATTGCTTCCAAGCTCTGTTCCATGACCTCCAAAAGAGCAGTTGATGGTGTTATTAGACCTAAGCCTAGGAAGTTTCTAGATATATTTGACTTTCCAGAGAAGTTCACAAAGGTCAAGGCCTGCTGTGATGACGTGGTAAGCGGAACAGGGAGAAGAAATACCTATTAGTAAACAACCAACAGCACTCCTGGCTTAGTCATGGAATTCTGAGAAGCAAGAGCACGCAGTGAACCAATCAGTAGATTGGCAATCATGGGTGAAACCAACTTTAACCAAACCAGTCAAAGCCACACAAGGCAGACCCTACAAACAGCAGCTACCTCCGCAGACCGGAGGAGAACCTCCATACACCGTCCACACAGGGAAATCGAGCTGATCACACATACAGTCCTTTTCTGCCACCCCAGCATGTTAAAATTATTCTCTTGCCCCACCATATAGAAACGTGATATAATAATATCTGTTTGCCTTTAATGAGTTTAATCTCTCTTCACCAATACATTTTAACTTGTAGCTGATTTTGTCTTATAACAAGCTTTGATGATAACAGAAAAAGTTCATACTTTACATGTAACAGGAATTAAGACAAAGTACATTAAAATAGATTGTTCTGTATTTGTAAAGAAATTGTTCTTAGGAAAATGGTATAGGTTTAATATGAACAAAGGTAACATTCTATGTGGAAAAAAATGCTTGGAGGGTAAGTTGATTTTAAAATAGATCACTCACATCATTTTGAGTGCTATTCCAATAAATAAGACTAAAACATTCTCAAAGATCATTTACAGTATTTAAACAGAGGCCAAGAAGAAAGAATTGAGGGAGAAAGTTAGGTCCTTTATGTTTTGTTTTAAAATACTACTAATCAAGACATTTTTACAGTTCAGTGTAGGCCAAAACTTCTAAAATAAACACTAAAGATTTCTTTTAAAATACATACTTTAAAAATCGAGTTAGAAATAACTCTTTGAACATCATGATAGTAAGCCCTGCAATTTTTCCTTTGGCTTTTCCAATACTTGCTGGGAGAATTTTTTATTGCAAATTCTCTTAAACCAGTTATCTCCCCCACAACACCACCCCCTGACTTCCATTTTTAAAACCCATACTTAAAAGAGGCAAATTTGTCTTTCTCAACATAATAGTTCTAGTTCAAAGTATATGATGCCTTCTACTCTCCCACAACCACCAACTTCTCCCCTCAATGCTCACTGTTAACTACATTAATTGTATTGTGATCTGTTGGTTTCAGCTATTAACGGACAAAAAGAAAAAAATGGCATGAGATGAAATGATTAAATAAGTAGATGATCACTGACTGTAACAATTGGTAAATCAGAAAATAGTTATATGCCAACATCTCACACAAAGACTACACAAAATAGTGAAACATACACTACAAAGCTTACTTAAGAAGAAAGAGATAATTTGTTTAGTTCTACTTCATTAAATACATTACATTTAAATGGTTCTGAAGGCTTCATGGCTGAATTCTATCTAACACTTAAGAAACAACGCCCACTCAACATAAACTTTAAAAAGTAAAAAACAGAGGTCGGAACATTTAACAAGTCCTATTAGGAGACCAGCATTATCTAGATGCAAAAGGCAGACAATACATAAAGGAAAACTATAGACCAATATCTCTTGTAAACATAGTTACAAAATAGTAGCAAACTGAATCCAAGAATATATGAACAGGATAATATATTATGACCTATTTGGGCATATTCCAGAAAGGAAGGATTGATTCAGCATTCAAAGCCAATCATTAAAACTCATGATCTCAACAGGCTAAAATAGTAACAGCATAAATTACCTGAATAATGCAAGCAAAAGCATTTATAAAATTCAACATCTAGAATCATAAAAAAAATTCAGGGACTGGAGGTGTAGGTCAGTGATAGTATCCATGCTTAGCATGTGGGAGACTCTAGTTTCAAACCCCAGTGCTGAAAAAGAAAAAAAAAAATTCAACAAACTAGAAATAGAAGGAAATAGAAGAAAATGTCTTCAATCTGATAAATCTTATCTGCAAAAATAATACCTAATGTTAACACCATTTTTTTTTTTTTTGGTACTGGGGATTGAACCCACGGGTGTTTAACAACTGAGCAACATCCTCAGCCTATATATATGTTTTTTTAATTTAGAGACAGGGTCTCACTGAGTTGCTTAGGACCTTGCTGAGTTGCTGAGGCTATATTTGAACTCTTGATCTTCCTGCCTCAGCCTCCTAAGCCACTGGGATTTCAGGTGTGCACCACTGTGCCCAATCGCTAATACCATTCTTAATGGGAAAATAGTGAATGCTTTCGCCTTAATTTGTAACTAAGCAAGAATGTCTAATTTTCCACTTCTTTTCACTATTGTATCAGAGATCCTAGCCAATACAATAAGGCGAGGAAAAAAAATTAAGTACATAATTTAGAAAGGAAGAAGTACTTAAATGCTGATAGCATAATCATTTACACAGAAAATTCTAAGGAATAAACTATTTAAAATATGTAATTTTAACCAAGTACAGTGGCACATGCCTGTAATCCCAGTGGCTTGGGAAGCTGAAGCAGGAGGATCAAGAGTTCAAAGCCAACCTCAGCAAATTAGCAAGGCTCTAAGCAACTCAGTGAGACCGTATTTCTAAATAAAATATAAAAAGTGTCTGGGGATATGGTTAAGTGCCTCTGAGTTCAATCTCTGGCACTCCCCCTCCCCCCAAAAAAGTGATTTTTGCTATATTTTAATTTTTACTTTGGCTTTTCCAATACTTGCTGGAAAAGATGGTAGGCCAATATAATAAATAAGTTGTTTTTTATTTACTTGCAATAAACACTTAGAAATTGAAAATGTTCAAAATGCAATTTACAATAGATTTTAAAACATAAAAGACTTAGTGGTAAATTTAATCAAATATGTGTAAGGCTTGTAGATTATAAAATTTTTCAAAATACTGAGAGAAAATCAAGAAAGAACTAAACAAAGGAAGACATAGATCATGCTCATGAATGGAAAGAGTCAATACTGTTAAAGTGTCAGTTCTCCCCAAATTGATTTATAGATTCAACACAACCCTAAATAAAACTCAAACAGCCTTTATTTTGGTAGAATTTTACAAATTGATATTAAGATTTATATGAAATGCAAAGAATCTAGAAATCATGTTGAAAACAATAACAGAATTAGAGAAAGCATGCTATCTAATTTCAGTATTTATTCTAAAACTACAATAATCAAAACAATGCAATATTTATGTGAATATATTCATATTTTTTTTATATTTCAATATTTATGGAACAAAAGATCTGACTAGAGAGTCCAGAAATAGACCCACCAATATAGAGTCAACCAAATTTTCAACAAAAGTGCCTAGTAGTTCAAGAGAGAAAGGATAGCTTTTCAACAAATGATTCTATAGCAACTGGACAGCTATATACCAGATCTTTACCTCATACCATATACAAAAATTAACTTGAAATGGATTATAGATCTAAACGTTAGAGACAAAACTATAAAACTTTTGAAAAAACATAGGAGAAAATCTGGTTACCTTGAGTTAGGCAAAGTGTTCATAGATTTAGATCTAGATCTAGATCTAGTTTGTGTCCTTAGAAAATTCTATATCTGATAAAAACTTGTATCTAGAACACATAAAGAACTTTACAGCTCAATAATAAGAATATTAAAAATAATTTTTAAAAGGCCCTCCAAGCCAGCTCCACCACCTCCATATCTTCCAGGGCCAGTGGGAGCACCCTGCAGTGCCCCATGGAGTAGCTCAACTGGAGGCCCCTATGCAGAGGATCAAAGTCTCTGAGGTGGCTGAAGGGCTTCAACAGTACTGCATGCAGGATGGCACAAGGATGCTCTGCTGACCTGTGTGCCAGCTGGAAGCAAGCCCTTCTGGGAGCCCAGACCCTGCGCTTTACTCTGATGACTGTAGGAAAAAAGTTCATTGAGGAATGCCTTCAAGCCCAAAGGGATGAATGACGCCAAGTCTCAGGAGAACACTTTTCTCTATCCAAATGACTTTGATAATTCAGACCTTTCCTGTGACCTGCTCCTACAGCCACAATCCTACAGAAACAAACGATTTTCTAGTCAAAGGATCCAACTGAAGGAGTAGAGTTTTAAGTAATAATAGCCTGGTTCTTTTTGTAAAGTGCATTATAAATAAAATTTTTACCATCAAATATGCCAAAATATACCACTTTAATAAGTGAATTTACTGGTGTTGCTATCATGTATGGAATATCATGTATGGAATATCATGTATGTTTTATTTACTGAATGCTTACATTTTGGGAAGAAAAACACTTTGTTTAGTAAAAAAAAAATGAATTTTTGTAATTTGTTATTCCTAAGTTTTTACACTACAATAAAATGCATTCTTTTTCATTAATTTATAATTACTAAATGAATAAAATAAAGTATAGAATTGGAGGGAATAATAGGCTTCACTAATTAAATGATGTTTGATTTTTACAAATGAGAAAATTATTTTATTTTTAACACTAAACATGGGAGATAATTTTGAACAAACTTCTTTGCAAAAATTAATGTTGCATTGTACATTAGTTTGCCCCATCTTGTTTATGAGGCAGATTCGGTCTTTTTTTTTTTTAAGTTTCTTTATGTTATAGTTGTGGTTGTACTTTTAGAAAAGATACATTATTTCATGTCTTTAATAAATGTTTAAAATATGACCTACATACAGAATATTGCAAATGGTTAAATACAAAGTTAAAAAAAAATTTTACAACCAAAAAGAACTCTTCATGTCACAAGTGTTTTACTTTGATGATGTGTCTTTGATTCAATTTGGAACACTTTTAGAAATAGTACTACATCCAAACCATTGTATAACAGCAATAAAAAGACAGCAAACCACTGATACACGTAACGATATGAATTATTCTCAAAAGCAACATATTAAGTATTAGAAACCAGATGTGTAAATGTCTATCTACTAGATGATTCCATTTATATGACATTCTAGAAAACAGATCAAATGGGGAATAGGGGAGTGAGGACATGGACTGCAAAGGAGACAAGGGGCACATGTGGTTGATGGAAATGTTCTGTATCTTAAGGTGGCAGTTATGTGACTGTAGACAACCAACAAAAATTCATTGATCTATATACTGGACAGGGATACATTTATTTTATGTAAATTATTCCCTAATAAACCTGATTATTTAAAAAATCAAAATTGGAAGAGAACTACCTTGGGGAAGGATAAAGAAGATAAGGAGCCAGGTGTGGTGGCTACTGTAATCAGAGCAGCTTCAGGGGGTTGAGGCAGGAATCACAAGTTCAAAGCCAGCTTCAGCAACCTAGTGAGGCCCTAAGCAATTTAGAGAGCTCATGTCTCAAAATAAAATTTAAAAGGTCTGGGGTTGTTTAGTGGTAAGGCACCCCTGGGTTCAATCCTGGGTTCAAAAAAAAAAAAGAAAAGAAAAAGAAAAAGGAGAAGAAAGATCTAGACATACCTTCTAATCTTGATTCAGGCTTTCAAGAAAGAACAGTTGGGCTTTAATGAAATTACAGATAGGAAGGGATATTGACATATCTTTTAAAGATAGCTCTCTCGCAGTTTTCCCAAGGAGTTGAAGGCATTTCATACACATTCATTTTCAGTTTGCAACTGATCTATAGAGTGGGCAGAAAGGCAGGTTGAGCAGGATGCCATAGGAACCCAAGAGCTTTGCCCCAGGGAGAGACATGATGGGATGGGACTTACATGTTGAAAAGATCACCGTGGCAGTCACCAAGTGGAAAGTGAAGTTGATCAGGGCAAAAAGAACTGGATGTACATGCTTGTTGAAATTATCTCATGACAGATGCCGAAGGATAGTGTGTATGTGTGTGAGGGTGTAGTTGGGGGTGGGGCGGTTATAAGATAGGGGCAGCCATTCAGAGGAACTCAGTCATTGGCTGAATGTGCAGGAGGCTGAGGGAGAATGTGTCACTGGGGATTAAACTAAGGTTTCTGACTTGACTGGGAGATGATGTGACACCAAAAGAATCTGGGAAGAAAGGCAAGTTGGCCCATGTGAGAAGTGTTCCCTGGGGACGCTTGTCCACGTCAATCTGAGGGTTCCATCTTGGCCTTTTCCAAAAGCCCCGCCCTGCCACAGGCAGAGTTTGAGGTCCCCCCCCTCCACTCCCACCTTATATTAAATGAGTAGTAAAGGATAAGTCATCTGTGGTATGCCCATCTGTCCTGCATGAGTACTACTCAACAAACAGAAGGACCTATGTGTCTTCTCCATGTTCAAAGCAAGTATAGACCCCATATTGTGTCCACCAATTCTGCCTGACTCACCCCTGTATCCTTGTCTACCCTATTCACCCTTCTGCTTCTCCCCTGAGTCATTCCTCCACCACCTGCAGACTGTACTGTGGCAGTCCCCTCTGCCTAGAATACTCTTTTTCCCCAAAATCCCTCCCACAGCTGAACATCTCCTAGTCATTTCTTGATCTCAGTTAAGCCATTGTTTCCTTTAAGAAACCTTCAAAAATAAAAAAATAAAAAATAGAAACCTTCAGAGTAACTCCAAATCCATCCCAGGTCCCCTCTAGAATGTTCCCAAAGCACCTCTACTTCCAGGTAAATCTGTACCTACCATCCTATTACCATTGCTCATTTTCCCTGCTACCCTCTAAGTGTCAGCAGATCAAAGACTCTGTCTATCTTAGTTATTGCGGTAGCAGCAGTAGCAACTTCATGTCTTAGACTTCTTGTCTTTAAGTTGTTGTAGCAAAATTCCTTACACTGGGAAATTTAGGAACAACACAAATTTAAGGCTCACAGTTCTGGAGGCTGAGAAGTCCAAGATCAGTGCCAGCAGATTCTGTGTCTAGTGAGGGCTTGCTCTCTGCTTCAAAGATGGCAGCTTCTGACTCTGTCCTCGCAGGAAAATAAGGGCAGACAAACTCCCTTGGGCCTCTTTGGGCACTAATCCCACTTACTAGGACTCTGCCCTCATGACCTAACCATCTCTTAGATGCTCCTAAGATTATTTTGTTGGACGTTAGGTTTCAACCTATGAATTTGGGGGGAACACAAATCTTCAAACAGTATTGGCTAACATTTATCAGGTGCTTAATATAAGCCAGGCATCCTTTCAAGTATTTTGATGTATTAACTAACTTGGTTTTAATGTTATGATCACATTTTGCAAGTCAAGAAAACAAGATATGAGGAGGCAAACAATTTGCTTGAGGACAACATTCTAAAGAAAGATACCGATAAACAACACGTTTATTACGTGTACACTAGTTCCTAGCCTGGTGCCTGTCAGAGAAGAGATAATCAGTAAATGTTTGCAGAATTGATCTGAGGTTGTACCTGGGCTGGCAGCTGTGCCTGGCAGAGAAGAGAGGGCAGATCAGGCAAATGCTCATAAACATGGGCACACATACTAGGCTTAGGTGCTGGGGATGCAGTGCTGAAAAACCTCCAAGCACAGCTAGCTGCTTTAGGGCCACAGAGACGGGGTTTCAGCCTCTCAGAACAGCTTCAGAAACCATTTCATTTTCTGGAGCATAAAATCTAGACACAATGCTTGACTCCTCTCCCTGATTTCTTTCTCTCCCGCAGGGCTGATATGAAGGAAGGGTTTCACATACCATCCTTGCCTTACCCGACAGTGGCTCTCCCTGGTGGTCATGCTACGTGTGCTGAAGACTCACTTGACTATCTATTAAGGGGAAGACATTCCGCCAAATGATGGAGAGGCCCCTGATAGATGGGGGTGTTCACCCTGCATGTCAGCCATCCAGCAAAGGGTTCTCAGCAACAACCCATAACTAAAAGAGCAGGCTGGGAATGGTTTCAACCTCTGGTGCACATAGCAATATCTCTGGAGTGTCTTTAACGTTGATGCCAAAAGGTGCCCTGAATGAACTCAATCAATCAGAGACCCTGGAACGGGGAACCCAGGCACTGGTATTTTCTAAACTGCCAGGAGATTCCACACTGGAGACCCAGCAGCAGGCTCCATTTTTTTTCTCAGGGTCTTGGTCCCCCTAGCCCAGAGCACAGCAGCTGCTTTCCACGTGGGACAGGATAGATGAACCCTGGGGAGGAAGAGACCATGTTCACTGACTTTGCCAAAGCCTTGGAGAAAGGACCAGCCCTGTGGCCAGCCACGCTGTGACCTTGCACACCTGGACCTCACAACTGGGTCTGTCAAGGTGAGAGGTGCCACCCCAATCACTCCTGGAAGTACAGCACAGGGTGGCAGTGGGAACTGACTCTCCACATGACCTTATCTGTCCTTCCCTGGTAACACCCCCAGTTTCCTACCTGCTGGAGATATCTATGTCTTTTACTGATTGGATGCTCAATTTGCAGGAGAATATGGAGTGCAATGGTCTCGCCCTGCACCCCCTCCCATTCAGATTCTCCCTCTAGGGCCAATTTTGGAGGATCTGGTTTTAAATTAGTTGAGGCCAATGGTGGCATCTTCCACATCTCCTCTTGATTTGACTTTGGGCAATAATGGATTTTGAGTTATAATTGATTCTGAATTATCCCTCCCCGCCATCACCCTTTTTTTGACACTTCTCTGGTTCCTTCTCCAAATTGGTGTGGCCAAGAGCAGAGGGGCAGTAGACAAAGAACACCAGAGAGAAGCATCAGACACAATAGCTGAACAAAGGTACAGATAGCAATACAATAATAATCCTTACTATTACTCTTAGTATTGTTGCTAGCGTTTATTGAGTATGTGCTTTGTTCGAAGCACACTCAAGCATTATCCCCTTTGTCCTCTCACTATGAGGAAGAAAATATCATGACCATTTTACAGAGAAGGAGAGGAGAGTATTGGGGCTCAGAAGATAATATCCCAATCGAAGGGGCTTTGGCATGCTGAGTGAAATAAATTACATGGGGAGGTCTCCGTGGCAGCCTCATTAGTAATCTCTCTCTGACTTTCTCCTATCCTCCTTCTTCCTGTTCCCCTTTCTTCCCCAAGGCAAGCTGGAAAATATCAGAATTCCTGGTCCTCAAAGTCAGTCATGGAAACTAGAGCCCCTCTCTTCCAAAGCCATCCATAAGTCCTGGGAATATTACTCTAATCTTCCCCTACCTTCCTGTTTGGGTGCTAGCTGTAAACAGATTTCTTTGACCTGCTTTGTCTGGTGGTAGATCTTAAGTTCCTTCTTCCAGAGAGGTCCTGCTTCCTACCCAGGAGGAAGGACTGCCACACAGAGAGGCCAAGAAGAAACCAAACCGACAGACGGGCCCTGCTGGATTTGCCCGCGGGGCCTACTCCCATTACATCATACCATTTGGCCCAAACACATTTCTGCATGATCTTCCATACTTTATAGAACCAGAGTATAAAAAAAAGGCAGTTCTCCCTGGGTCTCTGGGTCTTCATTTATGAAGGCTCCCATGTCACCCAAAATGGATTAAATAAATGTGTTAGACTTCTCTCTTGTTAACCTGCCTTTCATCCTAAGAGTGTTGTCAGTGATCCTTTGATAGGTGAAAAAAGGTATCACACCTTTCTGCCCTTCAAAAGTCCTTCAGTGGAGCAATGCTTTGAGACTTTTTAAAAGAAAAGAAAGACAAGTGGTGCTCAGAATCACCTGGGAGCTTGTTAGAAATGCAAATATTCTCTAGCCAGGGTCAAGTTCACAGGTGTGCAAGCAATGTAGTCACATGGAGCCAGTGTAGCTGAAGTTTCATTATATATTTAAATTAGTATTTCTTAAGGGAAGTCTGACTGGACCTTGGAGCAAGCGTGGGGCCTTGAAGCCTTGGCACACACACGTGGTCCTGAAATGGTTTTCAGCACCTGTTCCACACGCCAACTGTGACCACTGATGTTTCACTCAAGGTGGCAGTGAGCTCCTGTAGCAGAGGAGCTTGTGTTTGCTATTCCCCTTTGTTCCTGGGCGTTGGCACAAATGCAGAGAGGGTCAGGGTTAGATGCACACTTCACGGTGTTGAGGCCAGGGACAGGGCACCGTGGTCCCCTCCCCAGACTGGCAGCACCAGCTTAGACCATTTCTTAGGGGCTGCTTGCCATTCTTGATCCAGGTAGGGAGCATGTCCTGGCATGAGGTTGCAGTTCCCTGTGGGAGGGGTTGCCCATCTGCCATGGATGGGGGCATGGTGGGAAGAGGAGATGGACTTCCCTGCCCCAGGGTGAAGCCCTATCACGGGGGCAGGCAGCACCCAGCGAGTGTAATTTTTCCTCCTCAGAAGGTGAGAAGCCACCTGAGAAAATAAAAGTCTGAAATAGTGAAGAATAAAGAGCAGAGCCTTAGAAATACTAATTCAAATATACAATGAAACTTTGGCTACACAGGCTCCATGTGACCACATTGCTTGCACATCATGAAAATATTTGTATTTCTATAATTTAAAATAGTTTTAAAAGGAAAATGGAGTGCCCGATAGTTTCTTCCAGTCCACATAGAAGCTGGAATGGAATGACTAGAAAATGTCTCTGGTCCTTTATTTATGGGAGTACATCAAAATCAACGATAAGGTTTCAGCAGGAAGAGTCTTGCTTCTCTGAGTGGCAGGAGACTTGCAGAATACTGGTTGACTGGCATCTTGGCAAGCCACACCCATCTCTGAAAGGCTGTATGTCTATGTGGTTCCAGCTGGTCACCCCATCTCCAGTGGAATGCTGAACCTGCCAGAGCTAGGTAGGAGTTTCACATGTACTGGGCGATCTTACCAGCAGGAGTGAGGTCCCAGATACCAGACTTTTCCACTTGATGGCTTCTATGTTGATTTTAGTTCACACACAGTTCTTGGGTGGCTTCTGACAAAGCTCTGCATTTTCCTTTTGCACGGGGCCCAGTAAATTCTGCAGCCGGCCCTACCTCTAGTTAGACCAGACCAGTTGAACCAAAATCTCATGGTGATGCCCAGCCGTTTGCTGCAGCTCTTCCAGTGATTCTGATGCAATTGAACATTTAGACCACTGAGATACAGGGGAGCTAGGAACACTTTAAGGAGGCAGTACAGTGTGGGAGTGCAGGGCAGCAAATCTGGGAGTGAGTTCAAGGCTCACTTCCACTCATTTGTGGAGTGACCATAAGCAACTTATGGAAGTCTCTGAACCTCAGGTTCCTCATTCCTAAATTAGAGACAAGTTTCCCCAAGTGAATAAGATTTTACTAGAAATTGTAACTGATTATGTACGTAAACTGTGCAGATGAGCCACAGCATCTGATAAATAGTAAACACTCAATAAATGATTGCTGTGTTTTATTTTTGTCTAAGTTTTTTGAAAAGCAGCAGGATGGTACAATCTTCCCCCAAAAAACAGGGCTTCATTTTTCACTCTAGCTGCCTCCTCAGACACTTGTGGGTGCTATGTTTAAATACACCAAATACCTCATCACCCTAATTCTTCTTCCACAAACACATTTCCTTTGGTCGTGTCTTTTTTCCCCCTTTTTGCGGTACTGGGAATGGAACCCAGGACTTTCTGCATGTTAGGCCTGCCACTGAGCTATGTCCCCAGTCCTGCCTTATATCTTATTAGAATCTCCAAGCAGAAGCTTCCTGGATGACTGATACAGAGCATCTCCCTTACATTTTTTGGAAGAATTGCCATTTGAAGTACCTCTCACTTCAGTGACTCTCTCTGGAACTTCCACCAACATTTGCCTATGTGTCTCTGAATGGTGCCCTAGAGTAGAGGTTGTTGTATCTTGTCCAAGAGCCATTACAAGGCTGACAGGGCCATCCCACAGCTGTTGTGAATGTTGGCTGCTACAAATATACATCCCTCCCTTCTCTGGAGTTGTCCTTGGTGCCTGGGAATAGCCTTGCTCAGCAATGTTTGGGAAGTTACTCTATCTCCAGGTATAGGCCACAGCTGGCCACCTGTTACAGGATACAAAAGCCCATATCCCAACCGGGCGTGGTGGTGCACACCTATAATCCCAGCAGCTCAGGAGGCTAAGGCAGGAGAATTACGAGTTCAAAGCCAGCCTTAGCAACTTAATGAGGCCCTAGCAATTCAGTGAGACCCTGTCTCTAAATAAAATATACAAAGGGGCTGGGGATGTGGTTCAGTGGTTAAGTGCCCCTGGGTTCAATCCCTGGTACCAAAAACAAACAAAACAAAACAAAAACCTTATATCCCAGAGCTGCTCCCACCCACTCCACAGCTGACCAGCCCCAGTCACTCCCCAAAAAGTTCAGTCACCTTCACTAGGTACTGGAAGCTGCTGGCCCATGGCATTCCAAGGAGTACTCATGCATACCTAATGTCAGTGTGGCCTTGCATAAAACCAACAACTTGGCTGAAGCCAAAGAGATAGAGCAGGAGTGTGACCATGCAATCATCTGGACACTGAGCACTTTCAGGAAGTATATCATGGACTTCTGTGTTGAGAAGGAGTTTAAGGAGGACCCAATGGGTATAGATAACACAAGCATGACCACAGTGATCTGGAATGGGGACAAGCTCCAGTGTGGGTAGAAGAGCAAGAAGGAGCTGAACCCCAGTGTATGGGAGGTAACAAGCTGTACCTAGAGATGAGAGTGGAGGGCATGATTTGCAAGCAAGGGATCAAGAAGGTACACAGAGGCCAGGAAGGGAATCAAGGAACAAGTGGTATGACCATATGGACAGGATCCCTCCCTCTCTTTGTACAGTATAAGAAAACATCTAGCCACTGCCAGGCAAGTTAACAGTCTCTAAGCTTTATCTCTTTTTCTTTTCTTAAAATAAAGCCATCCCAATAAAAGCGATCTGTTTAGAAAAAAAAAAAAATCCCATTCCCTTGCTTTGAGCTGGGACAACTTTGTAATATAGTGAGGTGTTTTCTGACCCCAAATGGGAGTTCTTCCTCACACCAACCAGGTCTCTGATTCTCTGACATCAACTGGGTGTCAGATTCAATTCAGTTCAGACACGGTGTTCCTGGAGTTAACATCAGATCCTGAAAGTTCAAAGACTTGGTTCCACAGACTTCAGATGCTAGTTGCAAATGGAGTCCCAGGTGATCCCCACTTCTACTAGACAGAAATAATATAAATTCAGGGGTTCCTATGACCTGCCATTCAGGCTCAATAATTCACTAGAACTTTTCATAGAACTCAGGAAAATGCCATAGTTATAACATAGTTTATAACATAGTTCATAACAACTTAAAATTTCTGATCTGCTCCATTTCTTATTCTAGAATCAGGCAACATTTCACTCTGTGTGATAGAAATGTTCCCGAGGGCCGAACAGAAGAGCTCAGTTTTATAGTCAGAGAAGGGCTGAATGAGCAGAAACAAAGAACTAAAAGTAGATTGGTCATTTCAAAGTGACTTTCCTTGTAAGGTGCAGACAGGGAGACAGAACAATAGGAAAATGATTGGTTAACACTGGGTTATTTCAGGTCACTTTTTCGAATAAGGATTAAGGCAAAGGGAGCTTTATTAGCTCTCTAGTTGAAACTGGCCTGTTGGGGAAGTTCGGCTGTTATCATTCTCCTGATTTCTCAGAAAGTCAGATACCAGGTAAGTTTCCGTTGGGTGATGTTTAACTTAGTACGCGCAGGAGCCCAGTGCAAACCAATGGCTTATCATTTTTACTTAACACTGCTGCAGTTTATTTTAAAGGATACAAATGAACAGCCAGCTGAGGAAGTACATAGGAAGCGTCCAATGGAAGTAGCTAAATACTTTAAATCATTTCTAGATTACTTGTAATGCCTAATACAATGTAAATGCTATGTAAATAGTTGTTATACTATATTTTTAAGGAAACATGATAAGAAAAAATCTATACCTATTTAGCACTGATGCAGTTTTTGCTTTCAAATAGTTTCTTCTATTCATGATTGGTTGAATCGTCAACCATGGTGGATGTGTACACCAACCAGAAGCTCTCTGAACCCTGGCAGTTTCATTACATAACACGAACAATTCAATCGTTGGTCCTTATTGCTATGACAAAATGCCTATGATAATCAATTTAAAATCAGAAAAAAATTTCTTTTGGTTCACAGTTTCAGAGGTTCCAGTCCATGGTCAATTGGCCCTGTTTGGGGCCTATGGTGGGGCAAAACATCATGGTGGGGAGCACGTGACAGAGGAAGTCTGTTTACTTCGTGGGTTAAACAGACTTCTCTAGAAGCAAAGAGAGAGAGGAAGGGTCTGGTGACCCACATCCCCTTCAAAGACACGCCCCCCAAGGACCTAACTTTCTTCCACTAGGCCCACCTCTTAAAGGCTCCACCACTTCCCAATAGTACCACAGGCTGGGGACCAAGTCTTCAAGACACGGCCCCTAGGGGACATTTAAGATCCAAACTATAATAGTCATTGAGCTCAGTCTGCAGCCCTTATTGTTCCTTAGAAGCCAGAGAGCAGGACTTAAAGTTCTAACTCTCTAATCATGTGTTTTTTGGTGGGTACCTGTCCTAAATCTATCTAGGACTTTTCTCCCCACGTGGAATCATCTCATTACCATACAAAAAGAGCAATTTCCAAGTTCTGTGCCAGGAACCAAGGACAAAGATCAAATACAGTCATTCTACAAGGAATTTGTTTCAGGACTGCCTTTCCTACCAAAATCTGTGGATTTCCCCTCATATAAAATGCGGTAGCATTTACATAGTCTCTGCACATCATCCATAGGCATTTTATTTTTCATTTAGAGGTACATTTTAAATATTTTTATTTATTTATTTATTTGTTTATTTATTTATTTTGAGGTAGGGTCTTACTATGTTGCCCAGGCTGGTCTCAAACCTCTGAGCTCAAATGATCCTCCTGCCTCCGCCTCTAGAGTACTGAGACTGTAGGCCATCCCACCATGCCCAGCCTTCATATACTTTAAATCATTTCTAGATTATTTGTAATGCCTAATACAATGCAAATGCTACATAAATATTTGTTGTACTATATTTTTTAGGAAACATGACAAGAAACATCTGTAACTATTCAGCACAGATATAGTTTTGGCTTTCAAATATTTTCTATCCCTGGTTGGTTGAATCATCAAATGTGGGATGTGTGGGTGCCGAAGGGCGACTGTGTATATTTTTATGGTGCCATGGGGACCAATGATCTTGCAGAGCTGGACGAGGGTTGTGGCCACACCTCTTTGCCCAGCTTCTCCCCTCCCTATTCCACTTCATCTGCACACTTAAAAGTCTCAGCTGAGGGGGTTGTTGCTCAGGGGCAGAGCACTTGCCTCACACATGTAACACCCTGGGTTCCATCCCCAGCATCACATAAAAATAAGTATGTAAAAAAAATAAAGATATTGTGTACGTCTACAGCTAAAAGATATTTTTTTTAAAAAAAAGTCTCAGTGGAGAGTGCTCCCTCAATAAAGGAGGTGTACAGCACCCCATCTCCAGCTCTGCTCCAGGAATCCCAAGCCCAAACACACCTGGAGCTTTCTACTCCCCACAGGGATTCGGATGTCTTTTATGTGTTTTATTTGACTGTGAGTTTCTTGAGATTTAACCCATGTCTAATTTATCTGTGCCCTTCTGTGATACCTGGCACAATGCCTTGCACATATAAAATTCTCAAATTTTGTGGACTGAGTAATATATTTTGAAATTATTTACACATCTAGACAGGATTAAATTACCGACTTGTTTTTCTTTCATTCCCATTCTGGACCCCTTGTCCCCCAAACCTGGCACAGAGCCAGGTCCATCTCCATCCCAGAGGGTGAGGGCAAAGGATTCAGAAACAGACCTCCGTGGAAATACTCCCAGGCCCCTGGCATTCCTGCCTATCGCCAGAGACACAGAAGGCTGTTCAGTATTTTTGTTCTTTCCAACTTCTCAACCAGACCAAGTTAAACAGTCCTTAAGAGTAAACACATGTGGCAAAGATAAAACAAATATTTTTTTCCAATTGGATTGGTTCATTCCTCGTATAGGCTCAGGTGGGGGAGAAGCAGAATGTTTTGATTAAATCAGCTGTTGCCATCAAAGGATTTGCTTGTTTACTAATGGGCTGTGGTTTTTCTTGTCATTATCTACCCAAGTGTGAATTCCTGGGATTGTTGAGAGGACTGCCCTCCATAGGAAAAGGCAAGGTTCCTTAACCCAATGTTCCCTCTGTTGCCTCACAAGACCACCCTGTAGAACTGCAGAGTAGAGGAAAAGTGAGAGGTGAACGGGCTCTTTCTCATCCTTTTTAGAAGACCTGCAGTATGCTTCTTTTCTTTCTTTCTTTCTTTCTTTCTTTTTTTTTTTTCTTTTGGTACTGGGGATTGAACTCAGGGACACTTGACCAATAAGCCACATCCCCAGCCCTTTTTTTTTTTTTTTTTTTTTTGGTATTTTATTTAGAGAGAGGGTCTCACTGAGTTGCTTAGTGCCTTGCTTTTTGCAGAGGCTGGCTTTGAACTCGCCATCCTCCTGACTCAGCCTCCCCAGCCACTGGGATTACAGATGGTGCTCCTGCGCCCAGATATACAAAAGTTTTTAAAAGTTGTTTCCAGAAAGTTACAGGACTGGTAAAAATTTTCTCACCTCCCGCATGTGGGGCTGGCTTCATGAGTGTGACTTGTTCAGAAACACAGGACTCCACACTCAGAGGGGCCCCCTCTCTTGGTTTAATGCTCTCCTGTCACCATCTTGAAGGTAATTGTTGGATGAGAAACCCTGCATTTTCGTTTTGCACTGGCAAGTGATGCCTACACTTGCTATATTTATGGTCCCAGATGGTGTGAATGAATGCTCAGAATGGCAACCCTGAGATCTGTAGGTTCCTGAAGGATCCAAGAGTTCATTATAAATTCTGTGATCCTTCATTTATTTAACACATTTATTAGGTACTGTTATTATTCTTGGTTTTAGGGATAAAACAGCAAACCAAGCAGCCCTGCCTCCGTGGAATTTACAACTTGCCATACTTCCTGCAACTGCCCACCCAACAGATGACTTTCATGCATCAACTATTAATAAGACATCAACCACAGACACTCATACCAGAGCATGCCACAGAAAAATGTACACAAGCAGTCACATGCAAATCCCAGGAGCCGGCAGCACCTCCATCCCACCCAGTCTCTTGCTCTCAAGAAAGCACATCAGAATTCAAGTAAGTACGATCCTATTAAAGAGCTAATCTTAAACCTACTCTGATTCATAAAGAATTTAATAAATCTTTCCCAAACTTTGCTCCTTTGGAAATTACACTGGTCTCTAAAGTGGCAAAAAGACAGGTTCATTTTAGAAAGGTTTCCAACCATAAAGACTGAAGCCAAAGAGCAAACGGAGTTTCTGGTTAACATCTCCCAGGGGCTCTGCAAACGTTGTGAGAAATGCCACTTTGTGACAGCTTAGGGCAAACGCCATGCTCTCCTTTCAAGAGATCCCCTCACTACTGAGTCGCTTAGAGGAGTGGAAAGATGTCAAATTGCCAATCTGCTTGAAAAGTCACAACAGGTGTATTTGACACCCAAGCAGCAGGGATCTTGCCCTGGGAATGAATTCATTCTTTTTCTCATTTGCTTGCTTTATGGAAATCCATGCCCTTAACTCCTCCATTGCCTCCCCAAACCAGACTTTTTCCTTCTAGCAGATCCAGCTGGAGTAAATACGTTATAAGCATGCACATTTGCCTCCCTGAGACACATGGGACCACAGTCCAGCTCTATAAAACCTTGTTTTTCTAGCCTGCTTCTGAATCACCTGGAGGGCTTATTAAAATACAGATTGCAGCCAGGCATGGTGGCACATGCCTGTAATCCCAGCAGCTCTGGAGGCTGAGGCAGGGGGATCACAAGTTCAAAGCCAGCCTCAGCAAAAGCAAGGTGCTAAGCAACTCAGTGAGACGCTGTCTCTAAATAAAATACAAAATAGGGCTGGGGGTGTGGCTCAGTAGTCAAGTGTTCCTGTGTTCCATCCCCGATAAACCCCACCAAAAAAATACAGATTACAGGGCATCACCCTACCATTTCTGATTCAGCTGGTCTTGGGCAGGTCTCCCAGATTTGCTTTCCCGCACTAAGTTCCCAGATGCCTGCTGATGGTCTGGGTCCCAGGCTTGAAAACTACGGCATTGCCTTGGATCCTGAAGAGCTGAATGAGCAACACTGTCCTCCATGCAAAGAATGTTCCCAAACAAACCCTAATTCTCTCTGGCTTCTGACCATCCTGTCTCACTTTTCCCAATTCCTCTTCATTTCTTTACTCCCTTCAGTGGAGCCTCCTGCCCTCCACACCACTAAAATGGTCTCACTGAAGATAAAAGTGACACATTTGCTTCCAAACTTTAATGGACAGGATACATCATTGCTTGAGTATCTTACCAGCCAGGTCATACCTCAGCATTACTAAATTGAACTCACCATTTTTCTCCCTGAAGTATTCATCTGGGGTTTGGGCCCAACCTTTGTGTATTCCCTATCATATCACTCTTACTTGCAACAACTGCCCCTCCAACCCTGCTGTAGCTCAGATAGGATTTCCACTCATTAGCACCCCATACCCCTGGCTTCTGAGATGGGCCTGTATCCCAGGACTGATAACCATATTACCTGAGCTCTTGGGTCACAAAGATTGACCCAGGGATGGTTAATGATCTACAACAAACCAATCAACTCTTCTCTAGAATTTTTTTTTTTTTTTTTTTTTTTGGTGTACTGGGGATTGAACTCAAGGGCGCTTAACCACTGAGCCCCATCCCCAGCCCTTTTTTGTATTTTATTTAGAGACAGGGTCTCACTGATTTGGTTAGGGCCTCGATAATTTGCTGAGGCTGGTTTTGAACTCTTGATCCTCCTGCCTCAACTTCCCAAGCCAGTGGGATTACAGGTGTGCGCCAACACGCCAGGCTCTAGGATTTTTTATGGCATTTTATTAAATCTAAGACTCCACTGATGACAAGAAGCACTATTATTTTATGTGAAATAAAAGTGCCAATCAGAACATCAAAAAAAAAGGTAGATGCCATGTATTAAAAGATGCTCCCAATTTCAGAAACATTAAAATTGGTTGAAGGGATAAACTTTGTAGAATGAAATACAGATGATAAATGCTGGGAAAAAGAAGCTCTTTCTCCTGAAGTCACTGAGCTGGAAAGACATAAACGTGAAGTTACAGTAAAACCCACCCTCTCTCCATTTCACGGAGGAGGCAAGTCAGCAATAGAAAAGAATGAGGCCAACACAAAAAGGGAAGTGGAGACTTAAAGTAAAACGGAGAAAGGAATAAAGAAGTTGGGCTAATTCTGTTCCTACCCATGAGTCCTTTTATCCTTAAGTTATTTGAATTCAGTTCTTATAACCATAACCATAACCACACTCATAACCACAGAGGTCCCCTTCCCCCACAATCATGTCCAATGTGCCTGAAAATAAATGACTTGATACATAACTCATGCTCCGTACCACCGTCAAAGTGGTCTTTCTAAAACCAAATAAGGACAGGTGACATCCCTGCTGAAACCCCTTTGGGGTCTTCCCATTGTTCCAGTTTATCTCCCCAGCTTCCCCTGGCTGTGTTGAATATTTTTCTGCTCTAACTTTTAACTTTTCCTATCTGGAGCATTCTTCCTCACGTATCTTTGATTAACATTGGTTCCTCCTTCAATCCCAGTTTAAGTGTTACTTCTTCTAAGAAGTATTCCTCCACCCCCCACCCCAGAGAGAAGTCTCTAGCTCCACTAGCTGTTCCCAGCTCCCATTGCATCTTCACCGTTATTCTTTAAAAATGCAATCATTTGCTGTAGCTTTTCTCTTTGGGATATAATGAAATCTTGTTTACTCTCAAATCTTTAGAATAACAAGGCCTATCCTTAAGATATTAGTAAGAGACAGTTTTACTTGGGGACTATTGGCGGAAAGGCTAAATATCTGTGCTAAAATGGTAACTAAGTTCAGACTGCCAGTCCTCTGCTAGGATCTGTCTCTGCCTTGTGAAATGAATGGCAGAGAGTGAGTTTATAGTAACTGTACTGGTTTCCTAGGGCTGCCATAACCATGCACCACATACTGGGCGGTTTAAGCAACAGAAGTTAACACTCCCCTGGTTCTGGAGGCTGAGAGTGAGATCAAGGTGTCTGTCAGCAGGGTTGGTTTCCTCTGACACTTGTCTCCTTGGCTTGTGGATGGCGGTCTCTTCTGTGCCCTAATCTCCCTTCTTTTAAGGACACCAGTCATATTGCATTAGGGACCAGCTCTGGGACCTCCCTTAACCTCTCTAAAGACTATCTCCAAATGCAATCACATTCTGAGGTATGGGCGGGGGTGTGATGTGAGGCCTTTAATATATGAATTTTGAAGGGGAACATGATTCCATCTGTAACAGCATTAACTTCAGACTATTCAATGCACCACCACTTGAAAGAGTCGGCCCTCTGCATTGTCTCTGGGAACCTGGGGCCAGATAGATGATCATAAACCATTATCACTGTAGTGGATTGATTGTGACACCCCTAAAGAGATGTCTATATCTTAATCCCTGGGACCTGTGAATGTGACGAAATTTGGAAAAAGAAGGATCACATCAAGATGGGATCATGCTGGCTTAGGGTGGGCTCTAAATCCAGTGGGAGCGGAAAGAGAAAAGAGAAGAGGCAGAGATCAGAGTGAGGCACCTACAAGCCAAGCAACATCAAAGATCACAGCCAGCGGGGAGAGAGGCAGGGGACAGATTTCCCCTCAGGACCTACAGATGGAGCCAATCCTGCTGATCACCTTAATTGTGGACTCTTGGCCTTCAGAACTGTGAAAGAATAAATTTTAGTGGATTTAAGCCACCAATGCCTCCAGAAAACCAACGCCTCCAGTTTCCATTCTAAGGGGGGGGGGGTCCCTGCTTAAGTGATACAGAAAGTGAGAAAGTGAGAGGTTTCAAAGCTTCCTTGGGACAGCTGTGTTTGCTTAAAAAAATAGCCCAGTCACCAGTCTATCTAGTGTGAAGGTAGTTACTGTGTTGGCACAAATAGTCCCCCAGGCAGCCCAGAGCAGCACTCTCTTACACCACCCTGTTCATTTCTAACCTGAGGTTGTGAGGTATCATCTCTCTGGTGGATGGACGACAGGATTTCTTTATGTAATAAGATTTCCTTTTTGTAAGTCCCACTGAACAGCTCCTTTTCCAGAAAGCTTCAAGTTAATTTGCTTCGTCATATCCAGCAACAGGTACTGATAGCAAATCTCCTTGCCAGCTTTTTGTCATCCCAGTGACATCACAGAGCCTCTTTCACTGTAGGAAATTGTTGTTTGGTGGCTGTGATGGCCTCACTGGCTCTGGAGAAAGAGCAAAACCAACAGGAAATTCTGCTTTCAGCTGTTCTCTGGTAAGTGAAGAAGGAAATGGTTTTTAAAGTAAGCTGTTCATCGGGTGCAGTGGCACCTGCCTGTAACCCCAGCTACTCGGGAGGCTGAGGCAGGAGGATTGCAAGTCCTAGGCCAGCCTGAGCAACTTAGTGAGACCCTGTCTCAAAATAAAAAATAAAGAGAGCTGGGGATGTAGCTCAGTGGTAAAGTGTCGAGAGCCATCCCTAGACTATATGTGGACCAAATCGGCATGGAAGCCCATTGAACAGGAAAATCTGACATTTGGGAACTTTCAGTGGCAATTCCACTGGTGAAGACTGTCCAGATACATGTGAATTTCTATTCCTCTCTGCCAGGTCCCACATAGACCGGAGATGGGGTGACCTGCAGTAGCCGCACAGCCTCTCACAGACGGGTATGGCCTGCTAAGATGCCAATCAACCTGTTGGCTGTGAGACATCAGGAAGCAAGACTCTGCCCCCTGAAACCTTTCCCTGACTTTGATGTACCCCCTAAAATAAACCACCAGAGCCATTTTTTTTAACTGTTCTGTTCCAGCTCCTACCAGACTGGAAGAATCCATCAGGTGCTCCCTTTAAACTATGATTCTGATTCTGTCTCTTACTTCTTTACTAATTATTTCAGAAATGTATTTTCTCAGGCAGCTCAGCCCCTCCTGACCAGGAGGAATTACCCTGGAGAGGCACTGGCTGCCTCAAGACAGCAGAGTGCACCTGGGTTCAATCCATGGTACTGCCAAAAAAAAAGAAAAAGAAAAAGATTAAAATAAATTATCTTAATTAAGCAGCATTCTCAATTACTTGGCTTTATTTAACGTATTTCTTTGCATAATCTCATTGTAGCACAAGTCCCTCGTCAGAATGCTCTTTGCTCCCAGCAAATTAAGGAATATAGGTCAGAGCCCCTGACTTTAGGGGTCCCCAGTTCACACTGCCTATGGCAGGCGTGAGCAGAGGGACAATGAAAAAGAGGGAGACAGAGACCGAAGGGAAGGAAGGAAGGGAGGGAGGGAAATGAAATCCAGATGGCAAATAAACACCTGAACTCTACAACCTCACAAACTGTATTAGAGTTCTTCAGAGAAACTGAACCAAAAGAGGAGTGTGTGTGTGTGTGTGTGTGTGTGTGTGTGTACATATAAAAAGAGATTTATTTTAAGGAACTGGTCCACACAATTGTGGGGGATGGCAAGCCAAAAAATAAACAAAGCAAGCCAACAGGCTGGAGAAAACCCAGGGTAGGGTCGATTTACAGGTGGAATTCAAAGACAATCTGGAGACAGATCCCTTTTCCTTGGATGCCATCAGTCTTTTCTCTTAACACCTTCAACTGATTGTATGAGGCCTGTCCACATTATGGAACATAATCTGCTTTATTAAAAGTCTACTGCTTTTTAATTGTTAATCTCATGTACAAACACCATCACAGCAATATCTAGACTAGCACTTGACCAGAAACTGTGTACCAGAGTCTAGCCAAGTTGATACATAAAATTAACCATGAGGCTAATAATAAAAATAGCAAGTATAATTGACAACTAAGTTATTTTTGTCAAAGGAAGAGAGAATACTCATGGACCATTGTGGGGGCATAGACATCAACTTTTCAGAGGGAAGTATTAAAATGGAAAGTCTCTCTCTCTCTCTCTCTCTCTCTCTCTCTCTCTCTCTCTCTCTCTCAACTGTACTTATCTTATTTCTAGAAGTTTGTTCTGTGAGGATAATAAACAGGCACAATTTGGTGGTACATGTGAATGTTCCAGCAACACTATATAGAGGCTCCTCCACTTACAGTGCAGTAACCAAACTCCTGATAAACTCATCATTACACTAAATATGTTGTAAGTTGACATTCATTTATTACATCTACCTGCTGAGCATCATAGCTCAGCCCAGCCTACCTTACACAGGTCAAAACACTTACATTAGCCAACATTTGGGCAAAATCATCTAACATAAACCCTGTCTTATAACAAAGCATTGAATATAAAATTCAAAATTCAATGTATGGTTTCTACTGAACACATATCCGCACCTTCATAAAGTTAAAAACAAAACAAAACAAATATTAAGTCAAGCTTTTGTAAATTAGGGATCATCTGTATTTAATGATGAAAATTTGAAAGTAGATTCAATGTACATCAGTTGGGAGCAGATTAAACAGATAATAGAATGGGCCTGAAATGGAATACATTCTGGACTTTAGCAGGAACGAGGGTGTTCTATATCCATACCCGTGAAATGAGATTAGTGAGAGCTTGAAACTGCTGTATGCAGATTCCACTCATCTCATTACTGGAGGTCTATACACTTGCACACACACACAAAATGATGTTCTTCCATTGCTGTTGGTGTGTTTTGTTTTTTTGACAGTTTTACTGGCCCATCTCATTTATCACTGAGTGAGTGCTATAGTTTGGATTTTGAATGTCTGACACAGGCTCTTGTGTGAAATGCTGGGTTCCCTATTTGGCGCCATTGGGAGGTAATGGAGACTTTAAGATGATGGGCCTAGTGAGAAGCATTAAGGTCATGGGTGTTTTACCCTCAAAGGAGACTGTGGTCTGGCATCCTCCTCTTCTCTCTCTTGCTCCCTGGCCCTGAGGTAACTTGTTTTGCTCCACCATGTGGTCCCACCATGATGTATTGACTTGCCACAGCCCAAGGCAATGGGGTCAACAGATGGTGGACTGGAACTTCCACAACTGTGAGCGCAAATAAACTTTTTAGGTTTATTATCTCAGGTATTTGTTATAGTGATGAAAAGTTAATCCAGAAAATAATGTGTTCCTTTTAATCCCCTTTCTTAGTCCTAACCGTCTTCCGGAGGAGGCATATTTATTGTACATCCTTTTGTTTCCATGTGCCTTTAGAATATATGTTTTTCTGTTTGATGGAGAACTTGGGAGAGGCCCTGGACATCTTGGGATCTGACTAAGAGAAAGTTGGCTTGAGGAAACATATAGTTAGGTTTAGTAGATGTATGCATTTATTAAGTCACTGCCATGACTTCTTATTCTTATATCTGTATCCTAAAATTAGGTTGTTTTCTTAAAGAGATTTTTTTTCAAAATTATAACACTTTCCCCAATCCCTGAAATCTGGGTCTGCTCACATAGTGAAGCACAGTTATTTGCTTTAGAACCCATGTATCCCTCATGGCTCTTGAATTTAGTTTCTTGACATTCCTCTTGTAGGTGGCCCCTAATTTTCACTTAACAAGTGCAGCCCTTGACTCAGAGTATGGCTTCCAACCTGTTGAGGGCCACAGCCCTCATCACTATAACAGTCGGGATGACGCATGGCATTTTTGCCAGAAGTAGTGGTTGAGAGGTGACGCTAGCGAGCCATTAAGATGATGACTTTTGAGTTCTGGCGGAATTCCCGTTGAGTTCCGCTTGAGCTCTCGCGGGGATTCCCAGAGAGTTCCCATTGGTTGGGGAAGTGCTGGAGGAGGGATATTTCCGGTTGCTGGTTCCTGGAGGAGCCACGGGGTGTTCCCGGGAGCGTGTATGGAGTGTGCTGGTGGAGTTCAGAAATAAAGTTTGTTCCTGCTTCAGTGTCTCGTGATTTGTGCCCAGCCAGACTGCGGCACCAACCCACACATCTTTATTCATTTTCTTTTTATCTCTCTCCCCACTATCCCTGTACACATGTTCATACATCCTCCCTTCCTCTCCCTCTCTCTCTCCTTTCCATATTCAGTTGTATCTTTCATTTAAATCAGAAGTTGAAATGCATATTGTCCAAGAGCTAGTTTTTATTTTATTTTTTTTAATATTTTATTTTATTTTTTTTTATTGTTGGTCGTTCAAAACATTACATAGTTCTTAATACATCATATTTCACAGTTTGATTCAAGTGGGTTATGAACTCCCAATTTTACCCCGTATACAGATTGCTGTATCACATCAGTTACCCTTCCATTGATTGACAAATTGCCTTTCTAGTGTCTGATGTATTCTGCTGTCTGTCTTATTCTCTACTATCCCCCCTCCCCTCCCCTCCCCTCTCCTCCCCTCCCCTCCCCTTTTCTCTCTCTACCCCTTCTACTGTAAATCATTTCTTCCATTTGTATTATCTTGTCTTACCCCTCCTTTCCTCTTATATGTCATTTTGTATCAAGAGCTAGTTTTTAAAAATGAACCAAATTCTTTTCAAGAATGCCCACAGTTAGTCTCAACTTTAGAGGACAAGAGCAGGAAATTGGGCTTAAGTGGCAGGTGTTCCCACCACCTAAGTGTTTGAGTTGGGGCTGTTTAATGAGGTAGAAATAGTCCCAGCTCTTCTCCTAATAAAACAGTGAAAGAGGAGAACTCATACATTAGAAAAGGTCCTCAAACCAGCGTCTTGGAAATAAATCTTTAAGACACAGAAAGTGCTCAGTAACTATTGTTATCAGAAGTTCATCCTGGGGCTGGGGATGTGGCTCAAGCGGTAGCGCGCTGGCCTGGCGTGCGTGCGGCTGGGGTTCGATCCTCAGCACCACATACCAACAAAGATGTTGTGTCTGCCGAGAACTAAAAAATAAATATTAAAAAAACTCTCTCTCTCTCTCTCTCTCTCTCTCTCTCTCTCTCTCTCTCTCTCCTCTCTCACTCTCTCTTTAAAAAAAAAAAAAAAAAAAGAAGTTCATCCTGGAAATACCTCCTGCACAGAAAAAATGGACTCTGCTTCCATCTAGAATGTCCTGGAAGAGAGTTCCTTCCATGGGCCCATATTCCAGGTCAAATTTGTTGGTGTTTTATTTCAGGGGGTGAAGGGTAGGGTTCTTTTCATCATCTTTCTCCATAAGTGTTAACATGATCTGTTTGTTTTTAAATGTTTTATCCTTTATTTCTCTGGAAGATGTTTAAATTTTTTTTCTGGTTATAAAGTGGTATCCATTCATATATTGATTGAACAAATATTTATTGAGTACCCACAATACTTCAAGCCCTTTACTAAGTACATTAGGATATTTTTCTAAGATATGAAATAATTTTGCAAATGTTAAATTTGATGTCAAATGATAAAACAGTCCCCAGAATATATTTAGTCATTCTCTTTTTGCTAAACATTCAGTCCATTTCCTTATTGTAAATAACACAGCAATGTTTTTCCTTATATTCACTACCATCCCTGCTTAGCTACAGTTTATATTTCCTTGGGTTCAGTTACCCACAGTCTATGCAGTCCAAAAGTATGAAATTGAAAATTCCAGAAGTAAACAATTCACAAGTTTTAAATAACTTTAGTTACTATCTATTGTCATAAAATTCTTCTCCTTTATTGTTAGTTATTGTTAATCTCTTACTGTGCCTAGTTCACAAATTATGCTTTATCATAGGTATATATGTATAGGGAAAAAAACAGTATACACAGGGTTCAGTACTATCCTCAGTTTTAGGCATCCTTTGAGGGTCTTGAAATGTATTCCTCCTGTGGACAAAGGGGGGTACTGTAGACCCTTGTCTGTATCTATGATTAATCACTTAGGACAGATATATAGGGGTGGAATTTCTATATTAAAGGGCACAAACACCTTTAAGATGCTGTTTTGTTTTTTTTGTTTGTTTGTTTGCTTTTGGTGCTGGGGATTGAACCCAGGGCCTTTTTCCTACAAGGCAAGCACTCTACAGCTGAGCTACATCCAAGCCCACCTTTAAGGTTCTTGACAAATATCCTCTTCAAATAAAGAATCCCCCATCCCTCATTAAAACCTAGGAAGCACCCTTTTGTAGAGTTTTGCTGGTCCCTAAAAGCATTTCATTGAAAGTAATCTAGTGGTGAGACAAATTAATATTGTTTTCTCTAATACTATAGTCCTTTCCATACTATTATTCTTCTTAGGATCAATTTTTTGCACTCTTTCTGTAAAGGCAAAGCAGCTAAAGATGAAAGATCATCTATACCCTTTACTCATTGTCACTGTAAGCAGATGGAACAGCAACCTGTGAAGGTAACTGTCATGAGAAAAAGGGAGACTACAAAGATATGTGCAATTGCAGTTGTCACCTTCATTACCTACCTATTGGGTTTCTTTGGGAGGCAGAGCACAGCTCAAGGTCCCACAACACACCAAGTACATGACCTTTTAGCTCCTCAGCCTCCACTCTGGACAATCACGTGGTTAAAAGGGCCTCCCGATGCTACTTTTCAATATGGAAGCAAATTTTACTGCACCACATTTTCTCCTCTAATTTTATTTTTTCTGGAACAACTCTCTACTAAGAAAAATCTTCACTTTCCAAGAATCTCAGTGCTATCTTGGGAATGCTCTCAGTACATGGTGCTCGAAGAAACTGCAGGGAAAAACAAAACCAGGAACAAGTTCCCTTGGCCTAGTTCAAGGTGCAGTATTTGCTAACTGCTTTGTCTTATTGTCTTATTTGGATCAGAGCAGAAATTTTGTTTATATAATGGTTTAGGACAAGAACTCTTAAGATTGAAATTTAGACTTTTCTCTCTCCTGAAAGCCAGGCAGCCTGAACACAACTGATTTCCTGGTCTTTTCCCTCTGGCTGAGTTCAGGCCCTGGAGAAATCCATGAGGGCATAGAAGGGTTTTTCTTTGCATGACCAAAAGGGATTTTACCAAAGTAGAGAGTAGAATCTCTGGTCGGACACAGAGTGGCCCATCCCTCATTCATCCAACAATGGGTTATTGAGTGCTCAGGATGTATGTTAGTCAGTATCCATCTCTGACAACTATCTGGGAAAAGGCAACTTATAATAAACTTATTTTGTTTCACAGTCTTGAAGCAACGGTTGGCCTTAATCCTTTGGGCCTGTCACAAGACAGCACATTGGGCCGGATCATTGCTGGATTGTGTGGTGAGGCAAAACCACTCGCCTCATAGCTGAGGAGTCAAAAAGAGAAAGGAAGAGAGAAGGAGACCTGCTAACCCCCTCAAGGACACACCCCAGTGACCTAACAAGTTTCCATCATCTCCTAATAGTACCAAACTGGGGACCAAGATTACACACGGGTCTTTGGGAGAACATTCTAGATCCAAAGGATAGCAGTATGTGCCAAAAAATGGGGTAGGAACTACATGAGTAAAAGGCACATAATCCTCCCTCATGATGTTTGCTGCTTTGTGAGAAGTAAACATGAAACAAATAACCATCATATCCATGTAAAATCACAGTCTTGCTAAATGCTAGGGTATCAAGGATGTAGAGCTGAAGATACCTGTAACAAAGGACATCACCTGACTGTTGCTTGCGGTTAGACCTGAAGGATAGTGGTAGTTAACAAGACAGAAGACAGTATGTCTCAAGCAGAGTCATACATAGGGTCTCAAGTTCAGAGCTAAGTGAAGGGGCAGGTGCACAGGGAGACTGCAGAAAAGTGGTCAGGACCATGCAGTTAGTCATCTGGGATTTCATTCAAAGAACAAAATGTCTTTAGGCCATTAAAGGAGGCCCTATGACCTGGCAATTCTATTCATAGGTATTTACCCAAGAGAAATAAAAACTTAAATACACAAAAGACTTGAACACAAATATTCAGAGCAGCCTTAAAATAGTCTCAAAGTGGAACCAGTCCAAATATCCATAATTAGGTCTCACTCACATCCCGCATGGGTGAGGGAGTGGGTACCGTAGAGATGGGCTGGCTGTGAAATAAAATCTAAGAAAGTAATGTATCAAGAAATAATGACAGGGGCTGGAGGTTTAGCTCAGCAGTAAAGCACTTGCCTTGTACATGTGAAGCACTGCATTTGATTCCTCGCACCACATATAAATAAGCAAATAAAATAAAGGTCCATGAACAACTAAAAATATATTTTTAAAAAGAAAGAAAAGAAAAGAAAGAAAGACAAGCTGGGCATGGTGGTGCATGCCTGTAATCCCATTGGCCTGGGAGGCTGAGGCAGGAGGATCACAAGTTCAAAGCTATCCTTAGCAAAGACAAGGCACTAAGCAACTCAGTGAAACCCTGTCTCTAAATAAAATACAAAATAGGGCTGGGGATGTGGCTCAGTGGTTGAGTGCCCTTGACTTCAATCCCCAGTACCAAATTTTTTTTAAAAAGAAAGAAAGACAAAAAGGCAAGAATTATATATTTTCAAAGCAGGAGCATGACCACTTGAGCCCACCAGAAGGGTCTGGCTTCCAACAAAGAAGAAGCCTGCGCCTGCTTTATTTATAGTGGTACAAATCAAAGGGGATGGGTAGGTGTAAGGTTTCAGTGTGTGAGGAGTCTTGTTTAGGTGCTTGCTTCTCTGTGTGGCAGGGGTCTTGCGGTACACAAGTTATTTGGCTCTTGGCAGGCTACTCCCATCTTTGGGAGGCTGTTTGATCCTAAGGTTGAGCTGAGACAGGGGCCAACAAGATCTGGGTTCTCTCTAACTGGGGAATTCCACCCAGGAGTTCCCAGAAGAGTGTATATATATATGTATATCCTCCAACAAATAGGAGAATGAATAAATAAATTGCCATATAGTCACATAACTGTTACACTCAGCAATTAAAAAGAACAAACTATGGATACACACATTGCAGAAAAATCTTTAAAAGATTATGTTAAGTGAAATTATCCATGTGACTATATTGCATGAAATTCACAAATAGATGAAACTAATTCATGGTGATAAAAGTCATAAAGTGAGCCAGGTGTGGTTACGCATGCCTGTAATTCCAATGGCTTGGGAGGCTGAGACAGGAGGATCGTGAGTTCAAAGCTAGCCTCAGGAAAAGAGAGGCACTAAGCAACTCAGTGAGATCCTGTCTCTAAATAAAATACAAAATAGGGCTGGGGAGGCCTCAATGGTCGTGTGCCCCTGAGTTCAATCCCTAGTACCAAAAAAAAAAAAAAAAAAAAAGTCATAAAGTGGCCACCTCCAGAAGAGGTGGGTAGATAGGGGATGAAATGAGGGGAAAGGGGGAAATTTCCAAGCTGATGGAATCTTCTAGGCCTTTTTTGGTGGGGGGAGGTTGTTTCTGTTTTGCACAATGCTGGGAATTGAACTCATGCATGCTAGGGAAGCACCCTACCACTACCATGGTATTCATTGCCAGGCATGGTGGTTTCACAGGTATGTCCAATTGTCAAAACTCATCAAATTATGGTGAAGATCCATGTATTTTATTATTGTTACATTCTATTTCAAATGTTTTTTTTAATATTTTTTAAAAGATGGACACAATATCTTTATTTACTTGATTTATTCATTTTTATGTGGTGCTGAGGCTCAAATCCAGTGCGTCACATGTGCGAGGCAAGCTCTCTATCACTGAGCTATAACCACAGCCCCTATTTCAAAGCAAAATATTCCATGAAAACAACAATCAAAATCTGCAAAGGGAGAAACTACACTATAGGAAAGGCCAATCAAAGGAGAAATCAAGTCAAGGTAAAAACAAAAAATAAACCAAAATGACCAAGAATACAAACCGTGTCTCAATAATAAATTTGAATGTCAATGGCCTAAAGTCATCAGTTAAAAGACATAGACAAGGGACTGGATTTGTAGCTCAGCGGTAGAGCACTTGCCTCATATGTGTGAGGCACTGGGTTCGATTCATAGTACCACATATAAATAAGCAAATAAGATAAAGGTCCATCAACAACTAAGAATGTTTTTTTTTTTTTTAAAAAAAAAAAGACCAACATACTTTATATACAAACAGAAATATGAAAAAAAAAGACATAGACTAGAAGATTGGATTAAAAAAGACCCAATAATATGCTGGTTTCAAGAGACTCATCTCACAGGAAAAGACATCCACAGACTAAAGATAAAAGGATAGCGGGCTGAGATTGTGGCTCAGCGGTAGAGTGCTTGCCTAGCATGTGCAAAGCCCTGCGTTCGATCCTCAGCACCACATAAAAATGAATAAATAAAATAAAGGTATTGTGTCCAACTACAACTAAAAATAAATAAATACATATTTTTAAAAAATAATAAAATAAAAAATAAAAGGATAGGGAAAAACGTACCATTCACATGGTCTGCATAAACAAGCAGGGATTTCCATCTTCGTATCAGATAAAGTGGACTTCAAACCAAAGTTAATGAAAAGGGATAAAGGAGGTCATTTCACACTTCTTAAGGAAACTATACATCAACAAGACATAACAATCATGAATATCTGTGCTCCAAACAATGAGGCATCTATGTATATCAAACAAACCCTTCTCAAATTCAAGAATCAAATAGACCATAACCCGATAATACTTTAAATACCTCTCTCACCACTGGATAGATCTTCCAAACAAAAACTAAACAAACTATAGAACTCAACAAAACAATCAATAATTTAGACTTAACAAACATATATAGAATATTCCATCCATCAACAAGTGAATACACTTTCTTCTCAGAAGCACATGGATCCTTCTCTAAAATAGACCATATATTAGGTCACAAAGCAATCTCAGCAAATATAAAAAAGTAGAGATACTACCCTGCATTCTATCAGATCATAATGAAATGAAATTATAAATCAATGATAAAATAAAAGCTACTCCAACACTTGGAGAGTAAATAATATGCTACTGAGTGAACAATAAGTTGCAAAAGACATCAAGGAGGAGATTAAAAAATTCTTAGAGTGAATGAGAACACAGACACAACGTATCGAAATCTCTGGGATAGTATAAAGGCAGTGCTAAGAGGAAAGTTCATTGCAAGGAGTTCATTCCTTAAAAGAAGAAAAAGTCAACAAATAAATGACTTAACATTTTCATCTCAAAGCCCTAGAAAAAGAGGAACAAATCAACACCAAAAGCAGTAGAAGACAGGAAATAATTAAAATCAGAGCTGAAATTAATGAAATTGAAACAAAAAGAAACAATTGAAAAAATTAACAAAACAAAAAGTTGGTTCTTTGAATAAATAAATAAAACTGACAAACCCTTAGCCATGCTAACAAAGAGAAGGAGACAGAAAACTCAAATTACTAACACATATGATGAAAAAGGAAATATCACAACAGATACTACAAAAATACAGAAGATAATTAGAAATTATTTTAAAAACTTGTACTCCAATAAAATAGAAATGTTAAAGGCATTGATATATTTCTAGAGTCATATGATTTGCCCAAATTGAATCAGGATCATATACACAATTTAAACAGATCAATTTCAAGTGATGAAATAGAAGACCCCATCAGAAGCCTATCAACCAAGAAAAGCCCAGGACTAGATGGATACACAGCTGAGTTCTACAAGACCTTTAAAGAACTAATACTAATACTCTCCAATTTATTTCAGGAAACAGAAAAAGAGGGAGCCCTTCCAAACTCATTCTATGAAGCCAATATTACCCTGATTCCAAAACCAGGCAAAGACACATCAAAAAAAAAAAAAAAAAAAAGAGATAACTTCAGACCAATATCTCTAATGAACATAGATGCAAAAATTCTCAATAAGACTCTGGAAAATTGCATACAAAAACATATCAAAACGATAGTGCACCTCCCCAACCCCCACCTTTTCACCCCCCTCCAAAGAGTAATATGTCTGATATGTGGAAAGGTATGTACTACCACCTAAATGTGAGTCACTTCCAGAGGAGGGGCAACAAAACCCTTTTTTAAAGAACATCTCATTTCTTTTGCTATTGCCTTTTCCTTACTACTGTTGATTTTGTCCTATCCTACACTTCAGATTTCTAATTTGTGTTGAACTTGCTGCTTTTTTCATATTGAAAAGATGACATTGCCCCAAGAGCCAAAAATAAATGGGAATTGGGAAAAAAAAAAAAAAACGATAGTGCACCACAATCAAGTGAGGTTCATCCCAGGGATGCAAGGTTGGTTCAACATACCAAAATCAATAAATGTAATTCATCACATCAATAGACTTAAAGAACCATATGATCATCTCAATAGATGCAGGAAAAGCATTTGACAAAAATACAGCACCCCTTAATGTTCAAAACACTAGAAAAATTAGGGTTAACAAGAACATATCTCAACATTGTAAAAGCTCTCTATGCTAAACCCCAGGCCAACATCATTTTAAATGGAGAAAAATTAAAAGCATTCCCTCTAAAAACTACAACAAGATAGGGATGCCCTCTTTCACCACTTCTATTTAACATAGTTCTTGAAACACTGGCCAGAGTAATTAGACATACAAAAGAAATTAAAGGGATATAGATAGGAAAAGAAGAATTCAAATTAGCACTATTTGCTGATGATATGATTCTACACCTGGAAGACCCCAAAAATTCCACCAGAACACTTCTAGAACTAGTAAATGAATTCAACAAAGTAGCAGGATACAAAATCAACACCCATAAATCAAAGGCATTTCTGTATATCAGTGACGAATCCTTTGAAAGAGAAACAAAGAAAACTATCCCAATTACAATACTTACTCAAAAAAAAAAATTACTTGGGAATCAACCTAACAAAAGAGGTGAAAGACCTCTACAACAAAAACTACAGAATGCTAAAGAAAGAAATTAAAGAAAACCTTAGAAGATGGAAAGATCTCCTTTGTTCTTGGATAGGCAGAATTAGTATTGTCAAAATGACCATACTACCGAAAGCATTATACAGATTTAATGCAATTCCAATCAAAATCCCAATGACATTCCTCATAGAAATAGAAAAGCAGTCATGAAATTCATCTGGAAAAATAAGAGACCCAGAATAGCTAAAGCAATCCTTAGCAAGAAGAGTGAAGCAAGTGGCATCACTATACCAGACCTTAAACTATACTACAGAGCAATAATAACAAAAACAGTATGGTATTTGTACCAAAGTAGACTGGTAAACCAGTGGTACAGAATAGAGTACACAGAAACTAACCCACATAATTACAGTTATCTTATATTAGATAAAGGTGCCAAAACATATATTGGAGAAAAGATAGCCTCTTCAACAAATGGTGCTGGGAAAACTGGAAATCCATATGCAACAAAATGAAATGAAACCCCTGTATCTCACCATGCACAAAACTCAACTCAAAGTGGATCAAGGACCTAGCAATTAAACCAGAGACCCTGCGTCTAACAGAAGAAAAAGTAGGCCCAAATCTCCATCATATCAGATTAGGCCCCTACTTGCTTAATAAGACTCAAAAAATGCAAGAATTAAATTCAAGAATTAATAAATGGGATGGATTCAAACTAAAAAGCTTCTTCTCAGCAAAACAAACAATCAGTGAGGTGAATAGAGAGCCTACATTTTGGGAGCAAATTTTTACCACTTGCATATCAGATAAAGCACTAATCTCTAGGGTATATAAAGACCTCAAAAAGCTAAACACCAATAATAATAATAATAATAATAAAAACCCTATCAATAAATGGCCCAAGGACCTGAACACTCTCAGAAGATGATATACAATCAATCAACAAATATATAAAAGAAAATGTTCAATGTCTTTAGCAATTGGAGAAATACAAATCAAAACTACTCTAAGATTTTATCTCACTCCAGCCAGAATGGCAGCTATTAAGAACATAAACAACAATAAATGTTGGCAAGGATGTGGGGGAAAAGGCACACTCATACATTGCGGGTAGCACTGCAAAATGGTGCAGCCAATATGGAAGACAATGTGGAGATTCCTTGGAAAACTGGGAATAGAACCACAATTTGACCCAGCAATCTCACTCCACCGTCTATACCCAAAGGACTTAAAAACAGCATACTACAGGGACACAGCCACATCAATGTTTATTGCAGCACAATTCATAATAGCTAAACTGTAGAACCAACCTAGATGCCTAGATGCCCTTTAGTAGATGAATGGATAAAGAAAATGTGGTATATACACACAATGGAATATTACTTAGCAATAAGAGAGAATAAAATCATGGCATTTGCAAGTAAATGGATGGTGTTGGAGAATATAATGCTAAGTGAAGTTAGCCAATCCCTAAAAACCAAATGTCGAATGTTTTCCCTGATATAAGGAGGCTGACTCATAGTGGGATTGGGAGGGGGAGCATGGGAAGATTAGATGAACTCTAGATAGGGCAGGGGGAAGGAGGGGATGGGAGGGGGTTATGGGGGTAAAAAAGATGGTGGAATGAGATGGACATCATTACCCTAAGTACATGTATGAAGACACGAATGGTGTGAATATACTTTGTATACAACCAGAAAAAAAAAAAAAAAAAAGATTTGTAAACCAATTTTTGTAAGACAGTCCACCAAAAATTGGTTATCTTTTAAAAATTGTCTGTTTAAAATTAAAAGAGACAAAACCTGGAAAAGAAAAAGATGGACACAATGTCTTTGTTTAGTTTATTTATTTATTTGTTATGTGGTCCTAAGGATGGAACCCAGTGCCTCACATGTGTGAAGCAAGCTCTCTACCGCTGAGCTATAACCCCAGCCCCTATTTCAAAGTTTTAAAAAAGCAAAATACACATATTTAAGTTTTGCAAGCACAAGAGTAACAACAGATTGGCAACAGGAAAAGAACCCCCTGGCTATGGTCTGGAAAAGGACTAGAAGGGACCAGAAAAGAATCTGCTAGGTCAGTTCCCCTTCTTTATGTGAGTTCTCCAGGAGCCAAGGAATCCTTGAACTTTGTCAGCTCCTCTCCTGTCGCGAGCCATCCATGGGCTGTGTGTGTGAGCTGTGCACATCAGAGCTATATGAGGGGACAGGCCTGGCCTTGCACGCTGGTTGGACTGTGCGAAGCAAGTGCGCCTCTCCTCCCTCTCTGCCTGTGATCCCACACAGCACCTGAGATGGGTGTGACTTGCCAAGATGTCAATCAATCTGCTGACCACAAAACATCACGAAGCAAAACTCCACCCTTGAAACTTCATCCCCTGCTTTATTTGGTGAAGAATATTCCATCGAAAATCCAGGTGCATACTCTCTTTTTCCAGTGCCTACCAGTATGGAAGCTGACCCTTAAGGTCACAGAGCAGTACCACCCTGAGAAACTCTCGTGTCCCAGTGTTGCATGATTTCTTTGCCATTTTCTTAGTTTAATGTTGCAGCCAGCACCTTTGAACCCAGCGTATCTCATCGGCACAGGTGAATGGCGAGGCTCACCTGCTTGAGATGTAAAATAACTCAGACCTCTCCCTGCTGACCTCCCCTAGAAATTGTGCAGAATGGTAGTCAATGGATCACAAAAATAATTTTGTTGCACAAAAATGCTGAAAATTTAGAATTAGAGAACTAAGGAGTCAACAAAGGAGACAGATTGAACTAAACTTCTATTACATTGAATCTTGAGGAAGGATTAAAATATTCATGTTTTTTTTTTTAATATTTCAATTTTGTCAAATGCTCTCTTAGGTTGTCTTCCTCAAAAGCTACAATTTTCTTCAGAAATTAAATTCAACAGGCTGGAATTGGTTGATGCAATAAGAAAACAAATGTTTAAGCTGGGTGTGGTGGTGCATCCCTGTGATCCCAGCAATTTGGGAAGCTGAGGCAGGAGGGTAGCAAGGTCAAGGCTGACCTCAGCAATTCAGTGAGATACTCAGCAATTTAGCAAGACCCTGTCTCAAAAATTTGAAAAAAAGCTGGGCGTGGTGACGCACACCTGTAATTCCAGCAGCTCTGGAGGCTGAGGCAGGAGGATTGTGAGATCAAAGCCAGCCTTAACAAAAGCAAGGCACTAAGCAACTCAGTGAGACTCTGTCTCTAAATAAAATACAAAATAGAGCTGGGATGTGGCTCAGTGGTCAAGTGCCCCTGAGTTCATTCCCCAGTACCAAAAAAAGAAAAAGAAAAAAAATTTAAAAATTAAAGAATAAAAAATGGACTGTGACTGTAGCTCAGTGGTAAAGAAATAAATAAAGAAAGAGAGAAAAGACAGCTTTTATCCATAGGTGGAATTAATAGAATTAAAATGAGTTAAGATATTGTCAGGCTATATTTCAAAAAGAGCATGGGCAATATTGTAGTGACAGAAAAAGGTTTTAGGGATAGGAGAGTTGGGTTGTAGTATACTGTATAAGTTCCTGACTGAAGACATGAAGATGAATTATAATTATATTTAATGCTAAATTTAAATTTATATAGCCACTTGTGTCTATATAACTGTATCTGGGCATATCAGTGGTATATGCATGTGTGTGTCATGTGTTTGGGGGCTATAAACATATATTTAAATACCTCCCCCCAAAAGAAAAAAAAAACAAATTAGAAATGAATAACATAAATATCTGGGGGGAAACAAAGGGTTTATCTTTGGTGCTAGTTAAAAAAAAAAAAGTTGAAAAGGCACACACAAGCTAAAGCTTTGAAAAGAACCAAGAAATCTAAATGGTTTGGAGCTGGAGAGAATTCTTCAAGAGTATTCCAGCCTACACAATTCACAGAATCTGTGCAGAAGTAAAGTAACCAAATGACCCAGGAATATTCATAACTAGTTTACAAAATACTTCCACATTTATTGCCTCATTTAATCCTTACAAAATTCTGGTAAGCAGCAATTATTAATTCCCCTTTCAGAAGAAGTTGGGGCTTAAAGAGTGAAAACAAGAAAGCTAATGCTCAGTGTTTGAGTTTCTGCTTTTCCAAAACAAACCACTAGAGGATCTGCTTTTCCGAAACAAACCACTAGAGGATGTCTCACAGTCTGGGAGAGGTGGCTTTGTTCTGGACGGTGAAATGTGGGCCAAAGTGATATGAGTTTCCTCCAGGGCCATCCATGAAAACCTAGCACACAAACCTCTATGTTCCTCGATGTCTCTTCCTCTCCAGCCAGCCAGATTCACAGGAACCAGTAGAGGCGTCTAAGGCCCCAGCTGATGACAAAACTACCAAGAAGCCTGAGTCCCTGAATGATTCAGTGGAACAGAGATGTTTTCCCCATTCATTGACCAAAGTTAGACTGCAATAGGAGTGGGAAATAAACATTCATTGTACCAAGGCACCATGGTTTGGGTGGTTACTGCAGCGGTTAACATACCTAACATAGAAAGGTTAAAGAATTCAAGTAAAGTCCATATATGAATTTATGCAACAAAAAAAAAAATATTGAGTACCTATAATTTCTGTCAGAATCTGTGTTTAGCATTAGGTATACATCAATGAATTAAGACAGATCTGGGCTGTGCCCTCATGGGGTTTATAGCTAGTAGTTCACAGAGTTATGGACAGAGCCATATGCAAATCCACTAACTCTAAATTTCTTCTGTTTTAATTCCTCATGCTTCCTCTCAAATACTTTGAACGAAAATATATGACATGCCTTAAAAATTACTTTGAAAAACAGATTTGTTTTTCTTCTGTGTAGGATCTTAGAGGGTTTATTCTAGATGCTAGGAGTTATAGGATGGGGAAAAATAGTAAGTTGTTAACTTTTCTGTATTCCACAAGATCTAAGAAGACCCAGGTGTGGTAAAATTCCCCCATATGGTAGAACCTTAGTCAAAAATGGATGGAAAAATCATTGTTTCCATAAATTTATTTAAAAATAAATTTCCATATATTTTTCAGTTATTTAAGATTTAACCCAAAATATGTACCTCAATCTACACTGTTAAAAATAACATGAGCCCATTTCCCTGCATTATTAAGAAGCACGTGAGGTTAACTACTCCAGATCTCAAATTCTACGACCTGTGAATCTTTCTTGGAAGACTGGTGTGATGGCTTAGAAGACTGGTGTGATGTCATCCTGACTGGACTGAGGGATACATGCTTCTAGGTGTGTCCACACGAGCATTTCCAGAGAAGATTCTGGGTCAGTGAGCTGATGATGGGAGGAAGACCCATCTGAATGTGAGTGCATCCAATGGCTAGGGCCCAGATAGAAGGAAATACAGAAGGGGAAGCTCTCATACCTACACGCCCGACTCTTCTTGAGCAGGTTTTTTGTTTTGTTTCATTTTGTTTCTGCTGATGTCCTTTGTGGACCTCAGACTACAGATTCCTCAGTCCTTGAACACAGACTTGCACCAGCAGCTTCCCAGAGCTTTCAGACTTTGAGCCTCAGTCTGGGGCTGCATCACTGGTGCCTCTTCCTCTGAGGCTTCCAACTTTTTGGACTGAGCCACTACTGTGTCCCCAGTTCTCCAGGCTGTGGACAATAACTGTGGGACTGTTAGCCTCTAATTGTGTAAACCGATCTAGTAAATTCCCTCTTATAATTATTTATGTTCTGTTGGTTCTGTTCTGCTGGAGAATCTTGACTAACACAACTGATTTTAGAGATGTCTCCCGGGTCACTAATCAGAACAACTGTCTAGTAATGGTCTATTGCCATAGAGATTGTACAAGAATGGGTTAAATCTCTTGGACTCTGGATGTACCAACAATGGATTAGACTTTTAGCAAAAACGTTCAGAGCTTTATTTCTTTTCTTTCTTTCTTTCTTTCTTTCTTTCTTTCTTTCTTTCTTTCTTTCTTTCTTTCTATTTATTTCCAATTTGTTATATATATCAGTAGAATGCATTACAATTCATATTACACATATAGAGCACAATTTTTAATATCTCTGGTTGTAGACAAAGTATATTCACACCATTCGTGTCTTCATACATGTACTTAGGGTAATGATATCCATCTCATGCCACCATCTTTTCTACCCCCATCTTCCTCCCTTTCCCTCCCTCCTTTGCCCAATCTAGAATTCATCTAATTCACCCATGCTCCTCCTCCTAACCCCACTATGAATCACCCTCCTTATATCAGAGAAAACATTTGGCATTTGGATTTTGGGGATTGGGCTAACTTCACTTAGCATTATATTCTCCAACTCCATCCATTTACCTGCAAATGCCATGATTTTACTGAGAGCCTTATTTCTTATGCATGACTCTCCTTTCCAGTTCCACAATGACAGCAAGCATATTGGTACAAGTTGATAAAGCCAATAAAGTCCAAGTTTTCACTTGTTTCTTAGATATTGTTCTTTTAAAAAGAAAATCAGATGTATATGTTCATTTCCAAGTTTTCCTCTTACCCAAGTGAATTTCACATGATTATTATAATGTCAGTTAAAACTCTTTGGGCTGTAATAAAGATCAAATGGACATTGGCAAAAAGTAAACTTTGGGGCTCAAATAATTAGGACCAACTTCTTTTTCTCCATTCACTCATGTCCTTTGAGTTGACTCCATTCTCAGACAGATAGTCCATCTCCTTATGGACATAATATGGCCTCTTGTTCTGAGGCTTCAGCCTCTTGGACTGTGCAGCTATTGGCTCCTCTAGCTCTCCAACCTGCAGATGGCCCATTGTGGACCATCCAGCTTCTGGTCACATAAGCCAATCTAATAAGTCCCCTTTTTATAATCATACTTACTGTTGATTCTGTTCCTCTAGAGAACCCCGACAAATACAGGCCCTAAAGTTAATGTCTAGAAAGATGGAAATTTTACCTGTTGGTGACATTCATCAAATCTTTAAATGTCCTCTGATCGCATTAGTTTACATCACATGTCCACTGGAGGAGCACATTTGAAATTTGTCTTGGGCCTAGTCCATGACTCTGCTCTTGATGTAGAATGTCAGAGTGTAATGGTTAATTTGAATTGTCACATTGATTGGATTAAGAGATGCCAATGATTAAGAGGCTTCTGGATTTGCTGATGAGGATGGATCTAGGAATGATTGGCATGTGGGATAGCAAACTGAAGTGAAGATCCTCCCTAAGTGTGGGAGCACCATCCGACAGGATGGTGGTTTTTTGGATGAATAAAAGCTGGAAGAACAAGGAAGCAGCAGCAGATGCACGCTCAATTCTTCTCCAACAGGTTTTTACGGGTCTTGATTGATACTGCAATCACCTGTTGATATCAGACTCTGGCTTTTTCACTCTTCCAAAGTGGACTCTGCCAGTGATTCTCCAGGGAGTTTCTAAAAGCCTTCAGTCTCAGACTAGGGTAGCACTGTTGATCCCTCTTATTCTAAGGCTTCAGCCTCTTGGACTGCACAGCTATTGGTTCCTCCAGCTCTCCAGCCTGCAGACGCCATTGTGGACCATCCAGCTTCTGGTCACGTAAGCCAATCTAATAAATCCCCTTTGTATAATCAGACTTCCTATTGATTCTGTACCTCTAGCGAACCCTGACAAATACACAGAGTGCCAGTGGGATCTCATAAACTGGAAGTGGAGAAAGTTGATCCCCCTAAGAAAATCAAAGGTGATTCTCGAATAAATGATAGGCAAAGAAAAACAATGAAATGCAATGATTAACATTGTTTTTATAAGCACTGTGCCAAACCCATTAATCAGCTTGAATAGATGTCCTTAAATCAGCCCTTATCTAGGTAAACACAAGATTAGGGTTTCTTCTCAGCCTTAAGAACTGGAAAACTGAAAGACTAAATAGGAACTGTCCAGCTTGTGAAAATAATTCCTGATTAAAGATAGTGTAAACTCAAGGAAGCACTTAGGAAATTATTTGGAATTAAAGGGAAGAAAATAGGAAAGTACACATGCATTCTCTTATTGATTCACTTCTTGTTGCTTTAGAGAAGTATTTCAAAAAAGTGTCAAGGTGATACACATTCACAGCAATAGAGAGATGGGGAGATGAGGAATGAAAATACTAAGATCCTTTATATGAAAGAGATCCTTGGGGATTGCCTGGATAGATGTTCTCATGCTATATAAAAAAAAATTTTTTGAGCTGCTGCTTTTATTGGAAAAAAATGCAAGTCATTTGTGGCCAGTTTATTTCATGTGGCATGTTTGAGATCATCATTAAAACAAAGTTAATGCCAGGCACAGGTAGCGTACATCTGTAATTCCAGCAGCTGAACAGGCTGAGGCAAGAGGATCGCGAGTTCAAAGCCAGCTTCAGTAACTTAGTGAGGCCCTAAGCAACTCAGTAGGACCCTGTCTCTAAATAAAATATAAAGAAAGGGATGGGGATGTGGCCCAGTGGTTGAGCACCCCTGGGTTCAATTTCCAGAACCAACTAAATCAAGTTAATTCTTTACCATGTAAACTAAAACCAGACTTATTTGAAGTCACTATAGAGATGAGATCTCTCTCTTGTGATGAAATGTGATGGAAACCCAAGTCAAACGGGCTCAGGGGAAAAAGGCATCTCTGTTGGAAGGCGGGTATAATCCTGAGAGGGCAAGAGCACACCTGGGCTCCAGAGATTCAAACACCACTTGGGATCTTCTTTTTCCATCTTTGTTTCTTTGCACTGTCTTTTTCCTAAGAATTATGCTGCAGATGAATCTGTTGTCCTACCTCTCCATTTCTCTTAGAGAAGGACAAGCCTCTTGGCCCAGCTGTGGTTTTTCAAATCCTGAAGAGGGGCTGCCATTGTCCTGGCTTAGGTCGCGTGCTTACTCAGCAACAAAACCCTATATATACCTGGTGTGGTTGTTCCTCTCCAAACAACTATAGCCAGGAGGTGGGAACCCCCTCCCTTAAGATGCATTTGTGGTCGGAAAATAGACCTTTCCCAGAAGAAAGAAGGTTAGAAATCTAGGTAAACAAAACCACAGTTGTTTGCAAGTCCAGTTCTTTTCTTACTAAAAAAGAATATTAAAGTCAATACAAATAATTCTCACTTTAATAAACAGAAAGTTATAATTGCAACTCAATTATAGTAACTCAAACTTAGTAAGGCACGAGGATAAAATTCTTGACACAGGTAGACCCAACATTTCTATTTTCTTTTTTCCCAGGGTGCTGGGGATTGAACCCAGGGTCTTGTGCACGTGAGGCGAGCACTCTACAACTGAGCTATACCCTTAGCCCTCATAGATGCCCCCAACATTTCACAGGTGGTTTCAGGTTCTGTTGGGGCCCAGTTTCAGCAGAAGTCTTCTCTCCCCTGTTGAGATTAATGAATGATCTCTGCTGTTGAAAGGCAGAGCTCCATCACATTCCAAAAAAGAAGGCAAAAGCAAGCAAACAAAAAAACAACAATAAAAAAGGATCCTAATTTTAAGTAAATCTTAGGAGCTTTGTTTGCTACTCTGGGACTCAAGGTCAAAACATCTTCAGACCTCAAGCTTCAGGTTTCATTATCAGATCTCCACCCTGCTCAGCTTTATCTAAGGGAAGGATCCCCATCTCTGTGCTTCCATTCCTGTGAGCACAGTCTTTTACATTTTTCAGGCAAATTTCTTGTTATGGGGGATTGAACCCAGTGCTTAACCACTGAGCCACATCCCCTACCCTTTTTATTTTTTATTTTGAGTATAAGTTGCCCTACCTGGGTTCAAACTTGTGATCCTCCTGACTCAGCCTCCCAGGTCGCTGGGATTGCAAGTATGTGCTACCAGCCTGGCTCTCTTACTTGTCATCTAAGCAGCTTATAAAGTGGTCTTGAAACTCACTTCTTTAACTTCTGGTCTTCTACTTCTGATTCTCTTTCCTTAGTGACAGTTCCTCCCATAAGTCTTTTCTTAGTATTTCATTTTTAGCTCTTCCCACAAATATATGGGATGTTTCTTGGTGTTCTGTCCTCAGGCCTTTCTCATTCTGTTCACTTTGTGGGTGATCTTAGTTAATCCTGCAGCTTCAACTATTATATAAATGATTGCTCTCAAAGACCTATTTTTGAACTGGTGCAGTGGCACTTGCCTATCATTTCAGCAACTCCAGAAGCTGAGGCAGGAGGATTGCAAGTTGGAGGCCAGCCATAGCAATTTAGCAGGATCCTAAGAAACTTAGCAAGACCCTGACTCAAAATAAAAAATAAAAAGGGTTGAGGATGTGTAGTTCAGTGGTAAAGCACCTCTGGGTTCAATGCCCAGTACCAAAAAATGAAAAATTTAAAAAGAAATCTATTTCTGGGTGCATTTATGCATGGGTATGGATACAGAAGTAGGTAAATTAGATAGAAAGATTATAGATAAATTTAGCGTAGATGTCTTTTAAGCTCCAGAATCATTTATCCATCTGATTGCCTCCAGAATATCTCCACTTGCTTTAACTCACCAATATTTCAGAGATAACTTTTTTAAAAACTGAAAACATTTCCTTTTCCTATTCTAGTATTATTTCTCTTCTTGGCACAAACAACACCTGATTATTCAAGCAAGAAACCCTGAAATAATTCTTAATAGTAATGCACTTCAACAGAGACTCCCAGGAACACAACTCTAATGAACAAGTTGAGTTTATAACTCATGGCACAAAGGAGAACACACAGCATAAGCAACTGTGGGGTGTCTCAATCAGAAGGTGTTTGGAAGAACCTATTATAGGATTTGGGATTAGGTTGGATTCTTTGGGACAGAGTTTAATGAAGAGGTCTTTTCTGCAGACTAGATGTTGTCAGAAAGCAGGAGGAATTTATGATTATCCTAATGCATCTTGTCTAGAGGGAGGCCAAACCAAGGATAAAGCAGCTATAATTGGTAAAGTAGCTGTCACTTTTGCTAACAGGAGGATTTGGGGGGATGGCACAGTGACTCTCTTTTTGCCTGTGCTTAGAGACAATTATGAAGTGCACTTCTTCTGACTCCCTTCGTGAAGATCTCAAAAGAATTCTTTCTGATATTGGTATCCTGCCGGAAGCCAGCCATGACCCATATGTGAACTGAGCCATGTGTAAACTGAGCCATTAGGCAGGGAAGCCTGATTTCGGGAACTCCCAGTAGGAGTTTGAGAAGGCCCCGATCCTTGTGGCACCCTGTTCTAGGTCCCACTCAAGTTCTAGCATAGTTCCAGAGATGGGGTGACCTACTGGAGCCACCCAGCCTCTTTGAGATGGGTGTAGCTTGCCAAAACGCCAATCAACCTGTTTACTGCAAGACTCCTGCCCCCTGGAGAAGCAAGCAGGGAACTAAGACTCCTCCCCTGAGACCTTATTCCTGCCTTCCCATGGGGACTGGAAGACCCATCAGGCGCTCCTCTAATTTCTGGTCTGTCTTTATTTCTTACTGATCCTTTCAGACTTTTTATTTTCCCAGGCAGCTCACATCTCCTAGGCAGGAACCTACCCTGTCAGGTGCTGGTCACCTTGATAGTATTCTGTGAGATTTTTACATCCAGTGGAAAAATCAATGAGCTGGCTGTGAATGACAGGTCAAGATGTCAAGAGCTGCTTTTCACCCCCTCATGGATCACTCACCATTCCCATGTAAATCACTGTTTACCTACTGACTATGTAACTCTGGGATCTGTCCCCTTCTATTCAGCCCCCTGTCAGCTTCCCTTATCTAGGATGTTGTCCTTTGTCACCTTCATCACTACCATCAGTCACTTAGAGGGTGCCCGTATGTCATCACAATTTGGTTCCATCCTCCTCCCACCACCCTCTAGCCAGAATGAAGTTTCTAAATACATCGTCCCCTGCTCAAAATCCTCTTTGGTTACACTGCCAGCTGTGTTGTTAACATTTAAATGGAAAAATTAGAAATCAGTGTAGTTAGTGTTGAAAATAAACTTTCTTCTTTTTGTCCCAAAAGGAATCAAGAAGGGTGGAGAGTATATTTGCATAAAGAATCAGCTGAATTGGGAGACTATTTTGATATTCTGATTCCCTCTTAAGAAGTTACGATTCCTTGAGAATCAACTGGATGACACGACTGCTAAAAAAAAATTAGTACATTATTGGCACCATTAGAAGTATAGTGTCCTGGCTGGATGTGGTGGGGTACACCTGTAATCCCAGCAGCTCAGGAGGCTGAGGCAGGAGAATCACAAGTCCAAAGTCAGCCTCAGCAAAAGTGAGGCACTAAGCAACTCAGTGATACCCTGTTTTTAAATAAAATACAAAATAGGGCTGGGGATGTGGCTTAGTGATTGAATGCCCCTGGCTGAGTTCAATTTCTGGTATTTAAAAAAAAAAAAACTATACTGTCCCAAACAAGGAAATTATGTTCAATTCCCTGGTAATACATTTTCAGAGAGTGATTATTAAAGGAATGTGTTTGGAGGAGGGCAACCAGGATAGGGGTCATATGGATACTCAGGAAAAAAAAAAATTAAGCTTAAAGGAAAATAAGAAGAAATATGACACATATTCTCCAAAAATCCACAGAGCTGACATATATAAGAGGGAATACATTTATTTTGTACTTGTTATGGTTTGGATTATGAGTTGTCCCCCCCAAACCTCCTGTGTTAATTCAGGAGTGTTCTGGTGTGAAATGATTGGACTGTGAGAGCTATAACCTAGTCTGTCCATTTTGGTTTGCATGAACTGACTGGGTGGTAACTATAGGCAGGTGGGGCACAGCTAGAGGAGGTGGGGGTCATAGCGGGGATGCCCTGGAAGAATTCATCTTTCCTGCAGCCCTTTGCCCTTTCTCTCTGCTTCCTGGACTTCAGGCGCTGAGCAGCTTTCTTCCACCATGCCCTTCTGCCAAAATGTATTGCCTGGCCTTGGGCCCAGAGCCATGGAGTTGGCCCACCATGACCTAAACCTCTGAAACCATGAGCCAGAGTCAACCTTTCCTCCTCTACAATTGCTCTTGCTAAGTATTTGGGTCACAGACAGAAATCTAACTAACACAGTATGGTTTCAGGGGCAGGATCAAATCTGAGGATTATAAACCGAAGCCATATTGACTTCGACTCAAATAAGACAACCCTTTCTAATATAACTGTCCAATATTGGAGTGGCTTCCTAGAAGCCCTTCTAGTTATTAGAAGGCTATGCCAAACTCTCAAGCTATCTGTGAGTTATCAAACCATCTGTGACAAAGGACAATTCTTTAATCCACTGTGACCCAATACTTTGTAAGTTATAATAAAACTAAATTATTATAGAAGGAAAATTATGATATAAATATTATTATAGTAGAAGGAAAAAGGGAAAAGCTCATAAAAATACAAGCCCTCATTTTTATTATCTTATTGAATGGACATAAAAGTAAATTTCAACAATAGAATTAAAACAAACATAAATGAGAAAGAGAAAAGAATGGAAAAAAAAGAGTTGTTCACAGAAAATGTGCATTTAAAATTAATATAGGGAATTTCTATAACTCTTAACTTTTTGTCCTTTAACTATAATTGAAAATTATGAGTGAATTACTGATTCCCATGATTAGACCATTATAAATACTTTGAATAAACACAATGAATATTAATATTTAAAGTTTTTAGAGTGACAATGAGCTTTTTCTTGTTTAAATATCTAAACCAGGTTGATTGACATCGTGCTACTCTTGGGGAATGATGTATATCTAAACTGTTTATTTTGTTTTGAATACTCTTCATAAGACAGAACCAGATTTTATAAAGTGGCAATGATAGGAATGGAAAAAAGGGGATTTTTAAAATGATTTGAGAATGCTCAGAATATTCTTTTTAAACTTTAATCCAAAATGAAACTAGTGATGCTGCACTTTCTTTTTTCTTTTTTAAGATAAGTTCTTGCTAAATTGCCCAAACTTGTCTCAGACTCACAATCCTCTGCCTCAGCCTTCCAAATACATGTGTGGGCCGCTGCACCAAGCTTCTAAATTCATTTTTAATCCTTCACTAGTTGTCAGTTGGAACACTGTGTCTTGTAAATTAGATTTTAAATTATCTTTTGATTAAGGAAATGGATTCCAAACCTATGAATTTGATTTATGTGCATATTATTTGGACGGAAATAAAATATCATTCTATCAAATTCCTAATAGTCTGAGGATAATGTTTTCATTATACAACATCAAAATAACTATCCACTTCACTGACAATTGTTATACTATGGAATTTTGTAACAATAATCTGTAGGAACTTGGTTCTTCTAAGTTTCTATCTTTAGTTTTGGCCCTTTGGTTTTATCTGCCATTAAAAAATACGTTGCACTCCTATCTTAAATAGAAAGATGCTGACAACGGGGCTGGGGATGTGGCTCAAGCGGTAGCGCGCTCGCCTGGCACACGTGCGGCCCGGGTTCGATCCTCAGCACCACATACCAACAAAGATGTTGTGTCCGCCGATGAATAAATATTAAAATTTAAAAAAAAAAAAGAAAGATGCTGACAATTAAAATTTTGAAGACACCAGACAAATTGGTGGCTGGTCAACTTTTATCCTTAAAAAGTTGGAATCAAACTGTCATTTTGCAGTAATGTTGAATGCTCAACAGAACTTTCCTTGTCAAATCTCATCACTTGGTCAGTTGTTTGATTGTCTCCAAATTATCACATAATAAAGAGAATAATCTCGATTTATTGCATTAGACTTTACATAATTTATAATATTTACTAAGAGACTAAAAACTCTTAATGTGGTTTTTGTACTATGACTTTCTCAAAAAAGAAGCATCATGATGATTTACATTCTGGGGCAAGTTCTCCTTAATTTAGATAACTATGTCAAAATACTTTCATTGTGTCTGTACATCCAATTGTATTCCTACAGAAAAATTCAAACATTTATTGATAACTTAAATTTTCACAGTTTCATGTTGCGTAGTTATGTTAGCAATGAAACTGAAACAAAGAGAATTCTTTCTTCATATTACTGTTGTTCAAATAGCACATAAACTAAAAGAATTGCCATATTAGCAACAAGTATATATTCACATACATCAAACAGGTTGAAAACAGTCATCCCATAAGTTGGTCTTCCCGAATATTTCAAGCTGTGTTGTTGGTAAGTGATAATTGGGGAACCTTCTTTGACACACATTATCCCAATGTTTTTAAGAATCTTTGGTGTTATTTTCACTGTGTCTTAACAATTGTGTGTGTGTGTGTGTGTGTGTGTGCAAGTTGTTTTCTTATTTTGTTTTTGGTACTTGGCATTGAACCAGGGGTGTTCTACCACTGAACTACATCCCCAGACTTTTTTTATTTTTTATTTTGAGACATGATCTCACCAAGTTGCCCAGGTTGGCCTTGAACTCGTGATCCTCCTGCCTCAGCCTTTAGAGTAGGCATGCACCACTACCCCCAGCTAGTGTTCCCATCTTGAAATACAATCCTCTGGGGGAAACCAGCATGTTTGATGGGTATTTGTTTTAGCAACCTAAAGTTGCTTTCTTTAAAAGAAGTCCGTAAAACACTGAAATGTTTATTTATAAAATATTGAACCTCTGCTTTTTCTAATCTTTTAAATTCATTAATCTTTTTTCCAGCTTTGTACTTATCTCTTTAAAGTTTGTGTTTTATTGCTGCATTAGTTTTGATGATTTTATTATTTCATTTGCCACCCCTTCTCAGCAAATAACACATGACAATTCTACCATTTCTCCATTTATGGCTACAAAACTGAACTCAGTTTTTGAGGAACCATATCTATGAGTAAAATTACAACTGTTGACTTTCATTTATTCAGAATCACTTCTGTAGTGAGCCATCCATGGGCTGTGTGTGTGAGCTATACACATTTGAGAAATATGAGGGGACTGGCCTGACGTTCCTGCCTGATTGGGCTGTGCAACAGGTGTGTGCCTTTTCTCTCACTCTGCCTGTGATCCCACACAGCACCTGAGGCAGGTGTGGGATTTTCAAGATGTCAGTCAACCTGCTGACCATAAGACATCACCAAGCAAGTCTCCCCACTTTGGAAACCCAATCCCTTGCCTTATTTGGGTAGAATATTCTATGAATAGCTCTCCCCCAATAAACAGAGGGGTTTCAGGTGTGCCCTCTCTCTGGCTTGCTTCTCTTGCTCCCTTTGCCCTCTTTCCAGCGTGGAAGCTGATCCTTGAGGTAACAGGACCTGTGACCTCCTGACCCCCACAATTAGAAAAAGGTATTTTCGTGTTTGTGTGTTTTTTTCGTTGCCAGCCCAATTCACCTGGAGTGGCCTTACCTCTGTCACCCTCGAGGGACATAGGCAACTCACTTTCATTGTCTACATCAGGCCTACAGATACTACTGCATTCAGAAAAGGGTAAGTCTTTTGGAGGGGGGTAGGGGATGAATTGAGGATTGAACTCAGGGGTGCTTAAACGCTAAGTGGCTTAACCACTGAGCCACATCCCTAGCCCTTTTTTTTATTTTGTATCATGAGACAGGGTCTCATTAAATTGCTTAGGGCCTCACTAAATTGCTGAGGCTGGCCTTGAACTTATGATCCTCCTTTTTCACCCTCCCAGGTTCTTGGAATTACAAGCTTGAGCCATCATGCCCAGCTAGAAAAGGATAAGTGTTGACTAAAATTCCAATGAAATTTGTTTTTCCATCAATAACATGATGTTAATGATAAGAGAAACAAACTTATTCAGACCTTCACATCTATTGTGTGGAATGTTCTTTCCTTCTTTCTTACTAAGCACATCTAATCTTAAAACTGGTCCTCCATAAAAATATTCTCAATACCTATATCTAACAAAAGACTCATATCTAAAATATTCTGTAAAACTTTAATTGTTACATCGGTTTGAAAGTGGCTAAGGGAACAAAGCACCAGGCAACAACCATTCAGTGAACCACTTGTCAATCAGCAGGGTCTCCTGACTGATCCTGAAAGGACATGGAATTCAGCAAGATCCCCCAACCAACCCCAGGAGGACAAGGGACCCAAAAAAACCTCCCTTTCCTGTCCCAAGCCCTCCCTTCCTGCCCTAAGGGCAATAAAATTCCAATCCAGCTGAGCCTGGGTGCGACTCCCCTTGACCGCTCAGTTGGACTGGAGGGTCTCTCTGGGGAGCGAATCTCAATAAAGCCTTGTTCAGCTGCTTTTAATCTGTGTCCTTTTGGTCACCGGTGCCTGACCTTACATTAATACTTAAGAAAATATGAAAGAATTTAAAAGTGGGTGAAATGATGTTCTTCCTCATATGAGGGAAATATACATTAAAACAATACTGAGACACCAGTATACCTATTAGAATGAACAAAATCCACAGCACTGACAACACTCAGCCCTGGCAAGGATGTGAGCAAATGGAATACAAAATGGCATAGCTGCTTTGACAGTTTCCTCCCAAATTCTTATCACATGACCCAGGAGCCAGTCATTGGTATTTACAAAAAAGGATTTGGAAACATGTCCACCAAAAACCTGCAAATAGATGTTTGTAGCAGCTTTATTTGTGATTGCCAAAGCTTGGAAGGATTGAATCCAGGGGTGCTTAACCACTAAGCCATCTCCCAGCCCTTTTTTTGAGACAGGATCTCAGTAAGTTGCTTAGGGCCTTGCTAGTTTGCTGAGGCTGGCTTTGAACTTCTGATCCTCCGGCCTCAGTCTCCCAAGCCACGGGAATTACAGGTGTGCACTCTGTACCTGGCTAAATTTTCAGGAATTTCTGTGAACCAGTTGTTAACTTAAAATCAGCCATGATGGGATTGGGGATTTAGCTCAGTGGCAGAGCACTTGTCTAGCACATGCAAGGCCCTGAATTCGTCCTCAGCTATGATAAGAGCATTTATACCATGGGAATAGGCAAACATAACAAACTAGAGCCGTTGTTAAGCTTTTACTAGTATACCACTAGTTGGATCTATTGCTGGAGGCAAATTCAATCCATATGCATATGCATAAATATACATATAAAAATATAATTAATGTTTAAAGAAGACATTGGTTGGTTCTGCCATAACTTGTGATCTTGGGCAAGTTAATTAGTCTCTCTGGACTGCTGGAGTTCCTATATCTTTGCCAAAAAATTACCTTTAAGATACCTTTCAGTTCAACCATTCTATCTTCTATGATCTTATTCATGGAATGTTGTAGGGGTGGAACCCTTGATCTATTTGAATAGCCTTACTGGGCCTTGAAGCCAAGGTGATTTTGGTCTGGCATTGCAAGTTATTTTGTGGCTTCTCCCACATAATGGATTACACAAAGGATGTGGTGACCTCAGTCTTCCCTGGGCTAGAGAGGGTGCTCTGTAGCTCTGGACTTGGGAGTTACCCATTGGGCTTAGACAGCCCTCCTCCTACCTTATTTGGCAAAAGAACATTCCATGAAAATCCTTTGAAGCCCCCTTGTATAAATAAAGCAAATGCAGGCTCTTCTCTCTCTCCTTCCAGTGTGGAAGCAGGACTCCTAAGGTTGGAAAGCCGTCCTATCCCCGCTTTCTAAAAATTACTTCTGTGTTGTGTGATGTTTTGCCATATTTCTCAGCCAGCACATCTCACGCAAGGGAAACCCAAAATTCATAGCCCACGCAGGACGTGGGCGAGAGTAATGATATGTGGATGCAGTAATTGAAAAGTCCACTAGGTTCATCCAAATTGCCATACTGACCATGCCATTAACTGCAAACATTTTAGTTCAAGACAAATTGAAGTAAATGGTAAAATGGTGATTTAATATGCTTTGGATTCTGAGCAAGAAAGAGATTAATTGTAACTAGAAGGGAAAGTTTGGGCAAGATATTTTGTCAATTAGAAATGAGATCTCCTCTTTGAATCCATAGTGGCTGGAACTCTACAGACACTTCATAAAGTTTGCTGAAATAATCAAATGCTCAGAGAGAACATTGGAGAGATGATACATTCTTGATGAGTTTTGAAGATTCAGAAGAAATTGGGATTTTACTGGTGATTCCTAGATGTAATTGTGTGCTTCTGACTCAGTTCTCTATCTAAAAACAGGAGCTCATTTACAAGCAACATTACAAGAAATCATGACCATGAAGCATTCCAGGTTTTCTGCGAAAGGAGGCTATAAAAAATATGAGATTGTGTTACTAAATAAAAATGAGTGCCATTGTGCAAAAGTAAAAAGCACATTTCATATTCTTCCTGAGCATTTCTTCCTAGTACATTCAAAACATTCTCACTTTCAGAAGGTTAAACAACACATTAAAAAATAGTAGGGGGTTAATGGCTAAGCTCAATGGGGAATTTTTTTCTCTGGAGTTAGAATATGTGCAAATTGCTTTGGTAAGAAGTTATTTTGAACTTCTGATGAAAAAATTTAAGGCATCATTCCCTTTCCCTAAAAGTAATGGAAACATCCATGTATGCTTTACCAAATAAAATAGTTTACTAACTAATATTGTTTGAGGGATGATAGTCAATTTGACTTATTTCTGGAAATAAAAAAGATACATCTAAAACTGGAAAAGTATTTGGGGTGGGGGTTTGCCTGAGGTGCCCAGAAGACATCCAAAATGAAAGAACATGATATCTTAGCTTCTTTTTAAAAAAAGACTTGGAATATAATCAAAGAGGCCTCCTGGAATATGTGGAAACCATACTATCTCACTTATCAGTATTATTTCAGTTCTAAAATTACTAGGTGCATAGCAAGTAAAAATCAGGGAATGACATGGTACAGACCTCCATGAGCTGCAGGAAAACAACAGAACCTGTCCCCAGGAGAACACAAACAATCTGGAAATTCTACACACTTCCAAGAGTTTCATAGATATTTCCCATCCCAAATCCCATTCATGGAATCCTTGGGTTAAAATCCTCCGTACTAGAGCAATTTCTTTTACAAAACTTGACTCAGTCTGTGGATCAATGAAGGTGCCAGGCAATTAGGAACACTGATACTCATAATCATACAAAGTCTTTGGAAGTCATGGAATTTATAATCTAGGAGGGGAGATAGACATTTATCAAATAATCACATGCAAAATGCCTAACAACATCTGAGTGCCATGGTACATGCCTGTAATCCTAGCTACTCAGGAGACTGAGGCAGGAGGATTCCAAGTTTGAGGGCAACCTCTGCAACTTAGCAAGGCCCTAAATAATTCAATGAGACCTTGTCTCAAAGTAAAAAAATAATCAGGATTGGGGATGTAGCTCAGTAATACAGCACACCTGGGTTCAATCCCCAGTATCCCCAGTACACCAAACCAAACCAAATCAAACAACAATAAAAAGTACCCACAACAAAAGAAGCCAAACAAACTTTGATTAAGTGATATGGAGAAATTTAGTGTTGCACATACATAAACTGACCCAGTTCCTCTAAAGAACTGAAATTCTTGCAGACATCTAAGGGATGTTTTGTGGGGAAGGCAGAAGAAACACATTGTAGAAAAGTGCTAAGAAGTGCTATTAAGGAAATTAAGGAGCCACAAGAGTTCTCTTGAACTTGACATTTAAGCTAGGACCTTAAACTTGTTACATTTCATACTCTTTTAAGTCAGACATACTAAATTTAAAGCGGCTGATGAAAATTAAATCATTTTCCATTCCTTGCCTACTAAACTGATAAAGATGTTTTAAATTTTTAGTACAAGTATAGAGAAAATGTTCCATATTGCTGTCAGAAGTATAAAGTTTAAACCACATTTTTTATTGGTACATCATATTTATACAGAATGATGAGCTTCATTGTAGCATATTTGTATATGCATAAAAAGTTAATCAATTTCACTCCTCAATATCTCCCTCACCATCTCTTCCCCTCTCCCCTCATCCCCTTAAACCACAAATTTTAAAAATGCATGTAGTGTGCATGCTTTTTGATTCAACAACTATAGAGAAATTAATCTAATAGTCAGGAATGATCTACCAGGATGTTAGTAACGGCATTATTTATAACATGGAGCAAACAGAAATAATGACAATGTCTAACAGCAGGAAGTTAATTAAATTATGACAATACATATTATAGAATATGTACTCAATAAAATTAGAGTATTTAATGATATGGAAAAATTCATATTAAGTGAGAAAAGCAAGTTACAAAACAGCATGCATAATAAGCCCTATTTTATTTTTATTTCTAAAATATATTTATGCAGAGAAATAAAAAAGGTACCTAAAAATGTTAACAATGCTGTCTTTGGATGGGGCAATTATTTTTCTATAGTCTCCAATTTTTAAAAATAATAGTGAATTACATTCATGATTGGGAAAGAATGTCATTAAAAAAATTTAAGTTGTTCAGTAGGAATTTTTCAGAAGGTATTATGGTCTTAAGAAGAAATCATTTTTTTGCTATTGACCAACCAAAAAGCAGAATTCTTCACAATTTGTAGTTTTATAAATATTTGGTGGATAAACAGAATGAAAAAAATGGCCTCAGACCACTATGGAGATCAGTATGGAGGCTCCTCAAAAGACTAGAAATGGACCCACCATATGATCTAGCTATATATACCACTTGTGAGTATTTACCCAAAAGTCAGCATACTATAGCAATACATGCATACTCATGTTTATACCAGCACAATTCATAACCCAGTTATAGAACCAAACTAGACATCAACAGATAAATGGGTAAAGAAAATGTGTTATATGTACACAGTGGAGATTTACTCAACCATAAAGAAGGAAATTATGTCATTTGCAGGAGAATATAATGAGAACATCTGATAAGTGATCAGAAAAGTGATCTCTAAGTGAGATAAGCCAGACTTGAAAGTCAAGGGTACTATGTTTTCTTTCATATGCAGAAACTAATGTATTCTCAAATCTCTACTAATTGCTTTCAGCAGTCACTCTTAGGATGAGATGTTCAAATTGAATCCTATGTGAGAGTGCCCTCTGGTGGTTCTAGCAATCCTGCTTTGTACGTTTGAGGTGGTGGTACTCCTCATCCATGGAAATGTGAGAACTGGTTAGTTTTTCATGAAGCTGTTTATTCAGTGTGAAGGCCCATCCCACTATATGTAATTTTTAAGTGTCTGCTAAAACAAGTAAGTGGACATTTCATAAAAATGTTATTGATGCCAGACACGATTGTATACACTTGAAATCCCAGGCATGTGGAAGACTGAAGTAGGAAAATCAAAAGTGCAAGTTTGAGGCCAGCAGGGGCAACTTAGTGAGATTTTACCTCAAAATAAAAAAGGGCTGGGATGTAGCTCCATGGTAAAGTGCCCCTGGATTCAATTCCCAGTACCCCAGTGGCGGCTGGGGGTGAATGCAGATTTCTATTCCTGGGGTGGGGGATGGGAAGAACAGGGGAGGTGATGCTGGTGGTGGAATGTTTATTTGTTTAGCAAAACAAAAATCAGCAACTCGTGAACATCAAATCCTATCAACTACAATGTTAATCTATATTTCCAGTACAATAAAATCAAAGTTAATTCTCCTTTTGACATATGAGTGTGTGGTATGGGCATTTTGGAGTAGAAGAAAATTTTCATTTTATCTTATTTCAGTTTTTTATTCTTTCTACATTTATAACATCTCAACCTTTTTAAAATTTTGAGTATAAACCAACCTGGAAAAAAAAAATGAACCATTTTGCAAAGATATATCAACACAGTCGGCAAATATTTTAGATTATCAAATTTCTATCAAACTTTTTAATTTTTTTCCACAATAATTAATAGTTCATAAAAAAAAAGTAGCTACTTAAAAACATTTCCTTTGAGTAATAGAGGGTAGCCATTACTAATTATTTCCTTTGATCTCTCCTACTCACCATTCTTCACATTTTACAGACCATTGGGACCTTCAAATAAATTTCCTTTACTAAAAGGATTTAACAATAGACTTTCAGAAATTATTTTTTCACATCAACTTTACAAATATCACAAATATTTTACAAATCTGAATAAAGCACTTTCCCTCCTGAAAATTCCTCACCTGCTCAACAGAAATGACAGGGGCAGCAAAGCTTCTCAAGGTTCTGTGTACACTGCTGTAACACTATAGTCTGGTGAAACATTTTAATCTCAAGAGCTGCAGCTGTTGTTTGCATGTGTTCTTGAAATTAGCTTTTTTTTTTTTTTCCGGTATTTGGGATTGAACCCAAGGATATTTTACCTTTGAGACACAACCATAGCGTTTTTTTGTTTTTGTTATTTCACATTTTGTTTGTTTAATTCTGTAGTGCTGGGGATCAAACCCAGGGCCTCATGCATGCTAGGCAAGCACTCTACCATGGAGCTGACTCCCCAGTCCAGCCCTTTCCATTTTGAAAAAGGATCTCACTAAATTACTCAGGCTGGCCTCAAACTTGTGATCCTCCTGCTCAGCCTTCTAAATCATTGGGATGATTGCAGGTGTGCACCACCGTACCCAGTGCTGGTGTAATTTTTAAGACAGAAAAAGAAAAAAAAATCAAAACCAATTATATAACATTCTTTCTAGAGAAATCTCTAGGAAAGTACATTCTTGGGTGAAGGAGATCAACCCATTTGTCATTACAATGTACTGAATGTTTTGGAGCCTGGCAGTTCAGATCCTGGCTCCCCAGTCTGCTAGGTAGAGTTCAGGACTCTCAACCTTATCTATATAATGATGATGATGCTCCTTTCCAACCTCCCCACCCCCTGCCCTGACTATTTTTAGTTGGCAATGGACACAAAACTTTTATTTTATTTATATTATTTTTATGTGGTGCTGAGGATAGAACCCAGTGCCTCATATGTGCACTCCACCACTGAGCTACAACCCAGCCTTGATGCTCCCTCTTAAGAGAATTATTGTGAGAATTTAATCAAATTTGCAAAGAGTCTAGCAGACAGTAAAAACTGAATAAAATACAACTAAGTTAATTATTTCCTAAAGCCAATGGAAACACTGCAACATCTATTTTCTGTATTGTCTTCGTAAGTTTATTCTCAAAGGCAATTTGAAAACACCTTCATGAAGTCAAGAGGGAGGGAAGAGCGAGGACACGGGGAAGTACTGGGGAGCAAAATGTACCAAATTATGCTATGTCCGGGTACAAATATAACCGCAGTGACTACAGCTTTTCTATATAATTACAATGTACCAATTAAATTGGGTAGAGCAAGCAGATGGGGTAGGGAGAAAAAGGAAGGTACACTGAAATGAAAGTGATCAAATTATGTTATGTGTATGTACAAATACAGCATAATGATTCCCACTATTAGGTAAAACTAATGCGCCAATGAAAATAAATTTGAAAAATTTCTTCAGAAGCATGCATATTTTATTAACCATATTTACGCTAATAATAAATTTTTGCATGATGATGTAAAAATACTCATACTAGACACATAAAAATAAGTGGTAGCCTTTAATATCTCAAAAGGAAAATAAATGAAATCATTTCTCTAAATAAAAATGTAAAGTCCAGGATTAATAAATACATATTCTAATATATGAAAAGACATTTTATTATTATATTACTAAATAACATATTAGTGAATACACCAGATTGCATTTTCTCAAATGGCAAATGAGACACCAGATAACATTTTTCTTTGATTCTCCCAGGAGTCTCAATATCATCTGTCTTTTGGAGGATTCGGATTCTTACGACGTCTATGATACCTTGAAAAGAAGAATATATCTGAGATAAATTATTTTAGTAAAGGTTTATTACTTCTGATAGAAATCTCAAATGTCTATGATTATTTTGCTATTTTTATTAGAACTATTTGAAAAAAATCAATGAAACTTTATACATACATTTTTGGATACATCTCAGATATTTCTTAATAAACTACATTCTCCCAATGTGAAAATTGCTTCCTATCAATTAAGCATTTTGGAAAATCTTCTTTCAGATCTTGAGGACATTTTCAAGGTAACCTTAATTAAAAACTAATAATAAAATTTGTCTTTATAGTAAAAAAACACTATATCATAAGCATGTTCTATTACAGTTTTATTTTAAAAACTGAACAGAAGCCACTTGATCTACAAAATTATATTTTAATATCATCAGGAACAGTTTACTTTTGTTTCTGATCACAAATATGTTAAAAATTATAATGTCTAATCCAAGCATGAGTGTGGTGAAATCAGCCTTGGCTGATTCAAGTATTAATTGGTGCAATATTTTTGAAAAGCAGAATGGTAATATTCACAACCTTCATTTAGTACAGGTTGAACATCCCTTATCTCAAATACATGAGAACAGAAATATTTCAAATTTTGGAATTTTTCTTTTTTGGAATAGTTTGATTTTAGACTAGCTGCATATACGTAATATCTTGGGGATAGGACCCAAGTCTAAACAAAAAAATTTGTTGGTTTCTTATACAGCTTACACATATATCCTGAAGATAATTTTGTATAATATTGTTAATGTGCCTGCATTTTTACTACAATCCTTAATATATGATGTGAAATTTTCCACATTAGTGCTTGAAAAGTTTCAGACTTTGGAGCATTTTGGATTTCGGATTAAGGAGGCTCAACCCACTATTCTGGAAATCTATCCTAAAGTAATAGAGAAAAATAATTAAAATATTAAGACAGGGATATATGATACAAATTCACATATGATTACAACCATGTAAAAATAAGCAACTAACCAAGCTTATGAATAGATCTAGAGAAATAAAATGCACTGTTAACAGTGATTATTTTTGAGTGATTTCACTGTGGAGAATTTTTCTTTTTGTTTCTTCATATTTCTTTATTTTCTTTACTGAGTTAAGAAAATACAGAGTACAGGCTAGGGTTGTGGCTCAGTGGTAAAGTACTTGCCTATTAGCATGTGTGAGGCACTGGGTTCAGTTCTCAGCACCACATAAAAATCAATGAATAAAACAAAGGTATTGTGTCCACCTATAACAAAGTAAATTTTAAAAAAGAAAATACAGAGTACAAATGTGATTGATTAGTTCTCTTCAAAACTTCCCGTATAGTAAGATTTTGGCAAGGTGGTCAGGAGTTAATTTTCTTTGCTTTTTTGCTAATGTGGAAGTTCCATTTAAAAATTTTTATTTCACAAATGATAAGATATGTATCTCATGCTCTTTAGTTTTGTTTGTGATCAAAATACCTAAGCATGTTTTGTTTATCTTAAAGTTTCATATATAAAACTTTCTGATTTTTCTGATATTGATTTTTTTTTTTTTGCAGTGCTGGGTGATAATGATTTTTTGAAAATGTATAAAAGAATTAAGTTGAAAAGAATAAAATACACCTCTGCATGCTAACATGAAAAAGTAAGTTGCAGAAAATACCTAGAGCATAATAACCAGCATGAACAAATTTATTTCCAGATATTTTGGTCACAACTTACTTAAACCAAAAGCAAGTTTAAAAAGGATATAACAAAGAGCAAAAAAACAATAAAATGGAAAATAGAAAAACAGTAGACTTGATAAAACCAAAAAGATGATTCTTGGAAAAGATCAACAAAATTAATCATATCAAGAATGTGAGAGGTGGGGAGTAGAGGGAGGGGTGGGGATGTGGGGCTGTGAAGGGAGGTAGAATGAGACAGATATTATTACCCTATATACATGTATGATTACACTACTGGGGTGACTCTCCACCATGTACAGTCAGAGGAATGAGAAGTTATGCTCCATTTGTGTACAATGTGTCAAAATGCATTCTACTGTCATGTACATCTAATTAGAACAAATTTTAAAAATTAAAAAGAAAAAGAATGTGAGAAGTGACATCACTATAATTAAAATACTTAAAAGACAATAAGGAAATACAATGATCAACAATATGCAAACAATTTAGATGAAATGGACAAATTCTTTGAAAAACACAAACTAACACAGTGCCCTCAAGAAGAAACTTTTGATAAACTAAACAGCCTTTACATATCAACTAAACTAACTAAATGTGTAATTAAAACTTCCCATAAAGAAAACTCCAGACCCAGATGGCTTGCTTCCCTGGTGAATTCCTTGGTTTTTTTTTTTTTTGGCCCTGGGGATTAAACCCAAGGCACTTACCACTGAGCTACAGGCCCCCAGTCTTTTTTTAATTCTTTAATTTTGAGACAATGTCTGAGTAAGTTGCTTAGGGTCTCACTAAATTGCTGAGGCTGGCCTTGAACCTGTGAGCCTCTTGCCTCAGCCTTCTGAGTTGCTGGGATTACAAGTGTGTGTCACCTGTAATTTGGCTTCATTGGTGAATTCTAACAAACATTTAAGAAACAAATAAGATCCAATTTTTACACATTCCCCTGGAAAAATGGAGAGGAAGGTATACTTCCATATCCATTTTCTGATGGAAGCATTACTGACACCAAAAACAGATAAAACTACAGGCCAGTATCCCTAATAAAGATGTAAACATTCTACACAAAATTTTAGCAAAATGAATTCAACAATAAATAAAAATAATAATACATCATGACCAAACATCAGTTACCCCAGAAATAAAAAGTAAACTTACTATTTAAAATCATTTAATATAATTGACTATATTAAAAAGTAAGAAAAACCAAATGATCATCTTAATAAATGCAAAAAAAGCATCCAAGAAAATTCAACACCCATTCATGATAAAGCAAATCAAAACAAAAATACTTCTCCATGCTAGGGACTTCCTAGAACTATGCTAGAAGGGACTTCCTGAATCTGACCAGGGCATCTACATAAAGACATATTACTGAACACTAGACTTGTTGATGTTAAAAGATTCAGTGCCTTCCTTCACTAAAACTGGAGGAAAGACAATAATATTTGTTCTCAGCAGTTTACCCAACATTGTACTTAAGGTTCTAAGCAATAAGAAAAACAAAACAAGAACCACTATAAAAAGAAAAGTAAAATTGCCTTTATTCATAGGTCCTATGATCGTCTATTAAGAAATCCTAGCAGGGTGTGGCAGCACAAGCCTGTAATCCCAGTGGCTCTGGAGGCTGAGGCAGGAGGATTGTGAGTTCAAAGCCAACCTCAGGAAAAGCGAGGCATTAAGAAACTCAGTGAGACCCTATCTCTAAATAAAATATAAAATAGGGCTGGGGATGTGGCTCAGTGGATGAGTGCTCCTGAGTTCAATCCCCAGTATCCAACCCCCACAAAAAAAAAAAAAAAAAGAAAGAAAGAAAGAAGAAAGTCCTATATATGGGCACCATGATATGCCCCTATAGTACCAGACACTCAGTAGGTTGAGAGGGCAGGTCTGCTTAAGTCCAGGAATTTGTGGACAGCCTGACCAACACAGTGAGCCCTGTCTCAAAAAAATATGCCATTTTCAACAGGAAGATTGAATATTGATAAGACTGAATATTTTTTAGTTGTAGATAGGGCACAATACCTTTATTTTATTTATTTATTTTTTTAATGCAGTGCTGAGAATTGAACCCAGTGCCTCACACATGCCAGGCAAGCACTCTCCCACTGAGCCACAACCCCAGCCCCAAGACTGAATATTGATAAGACGTTAATTCTCCTGAAATTGATCTGCAGACTGAATTCAACACTCTTTAAAATCCTACCAAGCTTTTTATAAATTGATAAGCTGACTCTAAAATTCATAGGGAAATGCGAAAGACATAGGATGACTAAGAAAATTTGAAGAAATAACAATACAGAGGACTTCACCTGATTTTAAAACTTATTTACTATAAAAATAGAGATTAACTGAACAAGATTACCAGTACCAACATATATGGTCAACTGACTTTCAACAAAGGAGTTGGACCAGTTTAATGGAAAGGGACATAATATTTTCAACTAATGATGCTAGAATAGCTGATATGCATATGTAAAAAAAGGTACTTCAACTAATGCCTCACACTGTATACAAAAATCAACCCAAATAAAACTTCTAGAAGAAATTCTTAGTGACCTTGGGTTAGGTAGAATTTAAGTGCAACATAAAACTCCTGAACTACAAAAGGAAAAATTTGTGAATTAAACATCATCAAAATTAAAAAATACTACTATCTTCAAAAGCTATTTAGGAAATGAAAAGGCAAGCCACAGACAGAAAATATTTGCAAAGCACACAGCTCACACAGTACTTCAATCCACGGGTCCTATATCTTAATAAGACAACTCATCTGTACAGACAATTCTCTCTCTCTCTCTCTCTCTCTCTCTCTCTCTCTCTCTCTCTCTCTCTCTCTCTCTCTCACACACACACACACACACACACACACAAATACCCACTACAAATGTACAGATGGCCACATGAAAAAATGTTCAACATCATTATTATTGGGGAAACATAAGTTAAAATTACAATTAATCGCTACTACTTACCCAACAAAATGACTAAAGTAAAAAGACAATAATACCGAGTGTTAGGGAGGATGTGGAACAAGTAGAACTCACACTTACTACTGGTGGAAATATCACTTTGACAGTTTCTACTGAATTTAAATGTGCCTTTTTTTTATCATATGACCCAGTAATCTTACTTACAGGGATTTGCCCAAAAGAAGTGAAAACATAGCCAGGAGCAGTGGTGCTTTCCTATTATCCCAGCAGCTTGGGAGGCTGAGGCAGGAGGATTGCAAGTTCAAAGCCAGCCTTAGCAACTTAACGAGGTGCTAAGCAATTCAGTGAGACCCTGTCTCTAAATAAAATACAAAAAAGGGCTGGGGGTGTGGCTCATTGGATAAGCCCCAGAGTTCAATTCCTGGTATTAAAAAAAAAAAAAAAAAACAAGAGGGGCTGGGGCTGGGGCTCAATGGTAGAGCTCTTGTCTCTCATGTGTGAAGCCCTGTGTTCGATCCTCAGCACCACATAAATAAAATAAAAAGATATTGTGTTCACCTATAACTAAAAAAATATTGAAAAAAAAGAAGAAAAATTAAAGTCAAAAAAAAAAACAAGAAGTGAAAACATGTCAATACCATGACTTAAACATTTATGCAGTTTTATTCATATGAGCCAAATATTGAGAAGTACTCAAAATGTTCATAATTGGAACATAAACAAATTGTGATCCATCCACAAAAAGGAATAAATAAATAAATAAATAAAAACTCTTGAAACACATATTTGATTTTAAGATTCGTAATACTGCCTTTAGTCTTTCTTCCCTTCAGAGGATTTTCGTATCCTCAGTGACTTGGCTGTGAACAACGATTACAAAAGATTGCAGCAATATGAGACATAGAGGAAGGCAACAAATACTAAAAGCCATTACCATTGTTCAGGGTTAGGCTTAACTGAAATATCTGGATAACATGACAAAACTAAAAGACAAACTTTAAGAGACGTTGTAAATCATGGAAATAAATCTTAAAATATAGTAATGATTTAATGATTTAAATATAGTATGGAAATGCTTGCTAATTTGTTTTCATACACCCTAACATTTACAAAACCCTAACAATTACAAAGATAGGTACAGACCCAGATAGCATGCGTAAAAACTGAGTATTAAGTTTAAAAAAAAAAAAATCAAGGAATCAAGGAAAGAGATAAAAATAGAAGCAGGAATTGAAAGACCATGTTGGTCATTACAAAAACAAAAACAAAACACAAATTTTTTTCTTGGGAAATTGACATAGAAATATCACCTTTAATATTGAGATTGTTAAAAGAGGGGCTTTTTTAGACAGGAAAAGACTTTGTTTTATTCTAATAAATCAAAAACTTTGGAAAGAAGTTGTTTGAAATATTCTAAGGATGATGATACTGCTAATAAGACTGAGGAAAAAACATGGCAGAACAGGCTGCACAGCAACTATAATTAAAACTCTCAGAGTGAATTTCACCAAGATGTACAATAAAAAGCAGTACCCTGGAGAATCTCTGTCATAACTAAAGTTAAGGGAAGAAGCTTCTTTTAAACTAAACAGTGAATAGAGCTCCAGAATCCCTAGATCTATCCCTTTAGAACTGTTCCCCATAGATGATCCACAGGCCCTTCAAACTCAATCAACTGTGGGTTCATCCTCCTTACTCCCAAACTTGTTTCCCCATTCATATAAATGGCATCACTATCTACCCAAACACCCCTGACAGAGAGGCCTCCTATCTCTCCCCTCTCTCCCTACCATGCATCTACTAATGCTGATTAAAGTTCTTAAATACCAATCTTCTTTCATTTTCCTTCTTTCTGTTCTCAGTGGTAGTCCATTTAAATCATCAACATTTTTCACCAGACTTCTGTTAATAGTTTCCTAACAGGTCTCCCTAACTCTAGTCTTTCCTTGTATCACTTTATCCCAAATACAGAGCCTTCTTAATGATTTTCTAATGTATAAATGATGTACAAGTCAGTTCACATGTTAAAACTGCTCAGCACAAACTCCTTCACAATACCCTTCCTATATTCCTCCACATATTCTAGATTCCATCCAATATGAACTATTGGCAACTTCCCCAGCATACTTTATCTCACTTGCTGTCTCTTCTGCCTATGGAGCTTTCCCCCACTCCCGTAGGTATCTCTGAGCCACCCTTCAAGAGGCTTAATCACCCTTGATTTTAAATGTGTATTTACTTCATTATCTTCACTCCTTGAGTATAAATAACTTAAAAACAGGAATTGTATAGAACTTAGTGGAGCAGATTGTTTTGTTTTGTTTTTGATACCAGGGATTGAACTCAGGGGCAATCAACCACTGAGCCACATCCCCTTTTTTTTTGTATTTTATTTAGAGACAGGGTCTCACTAAGTTGCTTAGCACCTCGATGTTGCTGAGGCTGGCTTTGAACTCATGGTCCTCCTACCTCAGCCTCCCGAGATGCTGGGATGACAGACTGATGAATGTATATTTGTTAGTTCCATAAATGTATCCTGCTATAAGTGTGCCAGCCCAGTGGCAGTTACACAAGTGAATGAGAACAAAGTTTGCTCAAACAAACACTGTTTATATTTATAAACCAAATGCCCTCATAGTTTAGTCTGGAAGACAACAGACATGAAAGAGAGAAGATTTGGAGCTGGAGTATAGCTAAGTATAAAAGCATTGTATGTTAGGCCCTAACACCACAAGAAAAGAAAATGATTCAAAATACAAAAATTAAAGCCAGAGATAGAGGATAAGAGTTGATGAGAGAAAGGCAAGAGAACTGAAAACAATATTTATTGCCAAATTGTGTGCTGCACCCCAATTATTTTTACAACAACTCAGTCTACTAAAAGAATACATAAAGGGCTGCGAACGAGATTAATTTCTTATTAGGAAGCTAAATAAAAATCACACATTAATTAATGACTATCATAGAATAAAATTTTCAAGGACTTTTATAAAATTCACAGAAAGCTTTGTTTAAATTCTCTCATTAAAATAAAGAAAAATAAAGAAGCATTTCAATTTAACTATAATATATATATATTGATATAAAAACATAATATTGCTAAAAAAGCATTATTTCAATTTAACTATAGTATATATATTGATATAAAAATATAACATAGCTGGGCATGGTGATGCATGCTGGTAATCCAGCTATCTACCAAAATACCCAAACTTACAAACAGGGATTGTGTAGAACTTAGTGGAGCAGGTTGTCTTGATATTTCTATCAAGAGGCTGACACAGTAAGATCACAGTTTGGAGCCAGCCTTGGTAATGTTGTAAAAGGCCTGTCTCAAATTCTTAAAAATAAAGGGTAGGATTAGGGACACAGTTCAGTGGTACTAGGTTGAGTCCTCAGTACGGGGATGGCGGTAGGGAGGGTGGTGTACAATATAGTATGCGATTGTACTTGGGGTTAACTTTCTCGTGCAGTACCATTTCAGAAATTGTTAATGCAAGGATAGTTACATGTTCCTCTTGTGTATGTAGTCAGAGTTGAAGAAAGAAAATAAAACTTACTGTCCATGAGGATACCAACGATGCTTAGTAGTAAAAAACATTTTACTAAGTTTTTCTATCATGGGTCCTTCCTCAAGGTGTTCATCTTTTTCTTCTAATCTGGTTTTTAGCACTTGATCATGTGTTTCTTCATTACTGTGCAAAGGATCTGGTTGAGGAATAGGCTACAAAATAATTAGAAACAAATAACATCAAAATGTAGAAAAGGGTTAGCCAGGATTTGATTGAGTTACAATAAAATAATTTCCATACTCAGTAATTCATTACAGTAACTCAGGGTAGGTAAAGAAGTTATCAGAACAGTTTTGCTTAGTTGTATTACTCAACAAGATCAGAAATATTTTTCCTCTCACAAATTTTGGGTTAATTTTCCAATAATAAAATTCTTATATATCTCAATCATTACAGTGAGACACAATGCAAAACCTTTCATTGAAAATGAAAATTCTTACTGGGCAGGGTGGCACACATCTGTAAACCCAGTGGCTCAGGAGGCTGAGAAAGGAGGGTTGCAAGTTCAAAGCCAGCCTCAGCAATTTAGCTGAGGCCCTGTCCCAAAACATAAAAAAGGACTAAGTGTCAGGCACGGTGGCACACGCCTATAATCCCAGTGACTTGGGAGGCTGAGGCAGCAGGATCAAACTCAGCCTTAGCAACTTAGCAAGGCCATGAACAACTCATCGAGACCCTATCTCTAGTAAAATATATAAAAGGGCTGGGGATGTGGCTCCTATATTCAATGGAAGCAGGAAATTTTTCAGTGATTTCATTTCAGGTAACTGAAATGCCATCAAATAATGCCTCATGATAATGTGGATCATTTCCCCACAAAGACATTAGTTACTAAACTGCATTCCCAATGCATAAGAGTGATAAATATATTTCTATCAGTAGGAGCAGTTCATTAAAGCCTTTAAGAAACAACAACTTGAAGTCAGGCATGGTGGCACATGACTATAATCTCTGTGACTCAGAAGACATAGGCAGAAGAATAATAAGTTCAAGGCCAGCATGGGCAACTTTTTTTTTTGAGATCCTGTCTCAAAAAAGTAAAAAGAGATGTAATGTAACTCAGATAAAGGACCCTGGGTTCAATCCCTAGCACCACATTTAAAAAAAAAAAAAAAATCACTGACTTGGGCTAGATATGTAGTTCAGTAATAGAATATGACCTAGCAGGCACAAGACTCTGGGTTTGAACTGCAGCACAGTTAAATTAAAAAAAAAAAAAAAAAAAAAAAATCACTGACTTGGAGGGTCAAGTTACCTATATTTTAAAATGTAAATGATTAGCCGGTACAGTGGTACATGCCTGTAATCACAGGCAGCTCGGGAGGCTGAGGCAGGAGGATCACAAGTTCAAAGCCAGCCTCAGCAATGGCAAGGCACTAGGCAACTCAGTGAGATCCTGTCTCTCAATAAATACAAAATAGGGCTGGGGAGTGGCTCAGTGGTTGAATGCCCCTGAGTTCAATATCCGGTACCCCCACACACTTAAAAATAAATAAATAAATAAATAAATAAATAAATAAAGATATTAATATACATAACAATGACTATAACATTCAATAATGTTATATTGATGAAATGATACATTAGTAATGATAACATATATAACAATGGTAACAATACCTTACTTTACAAAGTACTTTACAAAGTAAGGCATACATAGTAATTATAGTACAATACAAATATGACTTTACAATGATGTGAAACATTCAAACAGTCTTCTTTATATTCATACACTATTTACTGACAACTACTATATCATACCACTGTATTAAATATTATAACATACTTATATCAAGTTTAAGTTCAGGAAACAATAAGACCTCTGTAAAAGGCTATATATATATATATATATATATATATATATATATGCACAAGGAAAGGGCACAATTGAATAAGGACTTCAGAAATGCAAAGTAACGAAGATATCAGTGGAAATGGAAGTAGTTGAGTCAGAGTCCAGTAGATACTATAGTCTAATATAGACAGAAGTTTATGGGGCACAGAAAGATGAGTAAATGATGAAACATATGCAAGAACACCTAAGAGATGATTTTAAAAAAAATAAATCTTGAGAAATCAGATTGTGATAAGCCTTTATAACTAAACCAAAAAGAAACCACTTACATATTAGTGGTCTAGTATTCCCTCTGAATGTGGGAGAGAATAAGGAAGTATAACAGAGAGCTTAAGAACATGCATTTTGGTCTCTGGTTCTGTTTTGAGTAGTTCTGTGGCCTCGGGCAAATTATTTAAACATACTTTTCCTTTCTATAAAATCAGGAAGTAATATCTGTCTCATTAGAGTTTAATGAGGATTAGAGTTTAATGAGGATTAAGTGAAATAATAATTCATAGTATGCTTTGCTGTCCCTCATGCTCTAAGAGTTTCATAAACAGTAGGTAGCTATTAACATTTCTTTTAAGGCCCCAAACAGCAATAAAGATATATATATATATATATATATATATATATATATATATATATATATATATATATATATATAAGAGGAAGCATTCCTTAGACATTTAATGTAAATGCAAAAGATCATCCTTTTGTATAAAGTGAAATATTAGTAAAGGTCTTTGAAAATTACTATTATACCCTGAGAGGTACTAGTATATACATGAGATTAGAGCTATGAAAGTTGTCAGAATTGAAAGGGGGTCAACTGTGTCAAACCCTGACAGAAAAATAAGTACATAAATAAAGCTGGGAGGTTCAGAAGGGGATCTCTGCACACGTTACTGACAAGAACTAACACAAGAGCCTCTGCCAGAACCACAACTTTGCACAAAGACCACTGTAACCTTACACAAAAAATTATATCATCAGGCCATCTGCCCAACTAAAGTCTGGTCAACCTTGGACTGACTCCACCCTTGTTACTGATCCTCATAGGTAAGGACTGCTTCAAAACAACTTTGGTAATCCTCTTCCTTTTGCCTCTGGAAACTTCCCCTTGTCTCAAACCCTTAAATAAACTCATAGTTGACTATGGCCTATGGCAATTGTATTCTCATTGCAATGCTCTGCTATTTTCTAATAAACTCTATCTTTGAAGAATCCATCCCTATTGCTATTTAGAGCCTATAATTAACAGTTTTCTTTTTTTTTTTTAAGTCTTTTACACCTGTTGCTAAAGAGCAAATGTTTTAAATATTATCAAAGTTATTGTCACATATTAATAAATGCTTATTGTGTCTTCCTAATCCTAAGCAGGTCTAATTCTAATTTATCAAAAATTCTCTCTGCTTTGTGTGGTTTTAAAAAAATTTCTATGTGCATAGATAAGAAGACATTGAGATTAATGGATTCTTTAAGGTCTATAACAGTGCCTCTGGCACTCAGAATTCTTTAATGCAGTACTCCTTGATCAAACTTCAAAGAAAGGGTATGTGTTTCAATAAAACAAATGAAATAAAACCGAATGCCAACTGTATGAAATACTCAGAACTGTTATCCTGAATTTCCCTTGTTTTTCTTAAGAATTGTAAAATTTGACTTTTGAAAATTTCCACTAAATCAATTACTAAAAAGACATGCTTGCCAGGCGTGATAATCCGGTGCCTCCAAAAGGCTGAGGCAGAAGGATCACAAATAAAAAGGCGAATGTGACTCAGTTGTAGCTGTGGATTCAATCCCCAGGAGCAAAAACAAAACAAAAAATAACAACAACAAAAAACTTAATTTTTATTTACATTTTTACTTTGTTTTCTAAATCATTATTTTTTGCTTTTTGATTTCCTAAACTAGAAATAATAAATTCTAAAAAAAAAATTTAAATATTAGTATTTTAATCAAACACACATCAGGAGAAATAAAAAGGAGGATCTTTTTATCTGCATCTGTGAAAAATAACCAACACATTTTAGATTCAACAATGTTTGATATAAGCCTCAAACCTTCAAGAAATGTATGAGGGTGAAAGAGAAATGAACTGGTGGTTGGAGATGACAACAAAGAAAAAAATAATTGATGGTATGATTCGATGATACAAGTTATAAAGCTAGGAATTGTCAGAGAAAAGAGAAATGATCTGGTTATGAAGATGAAGAACTACAGGATACCTACTACACCTCTAAGCCCAGTGGCAAAGGTTGTGGGAGACAAACAGCAATTATTTAAAAGGGCTGCTGGGGAAACAATGTCCCCAGGGAACATTCAGGTATATTAGAGAAAAAAGGTAAGGGCAACACTCAAGAAGAGAAAACATTAGAAAAGATTTTATCAGTGATAGTTAAATACTAATATTATGGTGGGGAAGTTTTCAGAATTGAGGACAGAAGGGATGTAAAGAGTCATCTAGGGATAAGAATGTGAATGCTAAGAAATGACCTGACAATCTTCTGCTTCTTTTGAATAACTGATACAAGAATTAAGCATGTCACCAAAGAATGCATAAGATAACAACAGAAGAAGGCATAACACATTGTGAATTGGAGACTATACAGCTTCAAACTCAGTGACTGAGGCCTATTTTTGTATATATTGCCCAAAGAAATTAAGAAAAAAAAGGGCACTGGATTAGTGCCTATATCTGGCTAGGATGCAGAGGCAGGAAGAAAAAATAGTGAGATTTAAAAAATGGAATAGAAATTAGCAAAGAATAATCTAATTTGTCAAATTAACTAGCACTCTGGCTCTAATGATTTTTAAAAATAGGTGCCACTAAATGTATAATCTAATTATTTTTTCCTCAGAGAGCAGACCAAACATTGCCAAATATAGGAGGATGCTATATTATATTAAATAGAAAAAAAAGCACTTCAAATATAAAATAATAAAAACAGGTCAAACTAAAATAAATTGTATTAAACACAAAAATAAACCCAAACCTCTTATACAGTGCTCTGGCTTTGAAGACAGAAAAAAAATTAAATTGGACCACTTAAACTATATACCCATATTGATTCAATAGAAAAAATTAAATTAAAAAATCAAACATTAAAAAGATTATCAGAATCAACAGTACAAAAGTTATGAACAGTCTAAAATGCAAGTTTTTCAAAATTTATTAAATAATAATATGGGATGAATAATGTGTTTTATAGTTTTATACTAGATGTATATAATCCTTAACCAGATATCTACTAAATTTTTTAGACCAGAAAAATGATGTCATAACTGCATTTAAAAAGTTTATTTTGTGGCCTGGGGATGTGGCTCAAGTGGTAGTGTGCTCGCCTAGTGTGCGTGAGGCACTAGGTTCGATTCTCAGCACCACATAAATGTGAAATAAAGATACTGTATCCACCTAAAAACTAAAGAAATAAATATTTTTTTTAAAAAAAGTTTATTTTGTATAATGAGAAAAACCTTTAAAGAAAAATGAAAAGAAAATCAAAACTGTTTTTAAAAAAAGCCAAAAGAAGTTAAATTAAACAAAGAAAATCAGACAATCCCCTTCTCTTTGGATATTTGTAAGAAATAGGTACATTTCTAACAGAAAATTAAAAACTATTAGTAGATTTTGTCATACATACTTGTGTATGTTCATATGGGATATCCACAGAAGGATGGTAGCATACTATTGTTCTGCCATCAGATGTCAAAGCAAGCTCTACTTTGCTAAAAAAGAACATTTTAGAAAATAGAGTTATACTGTTATTTAGGACAGAATCATTATTTTTACAGCAAAAACTAATTAATCACAAATTGCTAAAGAGAAGACGCTATATCACTGGATTAGCAAACCTGGTAACCTTAACATAGGCGACAACTCAAGACTATCTCACAGAATATGTCAGCTTACTACCACAACAAAATGGCTAGGACCTAAACTGTGAGTATATTTTATCTAGCAGAGAATAACACACCATATTATTTCATCATGACTTTAAGATTACATACCATGACAGCAATGCAATGAACATTTCAACTACCAATGATTTTTTTTTATGAAGGATGGAATCTTATATAATGCAAAAACTTTATATGACTCAACCTAAATTTTTAGGTTCAAAAAATGTTACCTAGTCTAATTTACAACTACTTAACATAGTGCAATTAAAATGCATCAAAAGAGAAGCAGATATGCTTTTACTAAAATTTGCAATTAAAAAAAAATCACATGGTTTAAGAAAATATGTTGCAGACTTCTGTGGAGAACAAAGACAATGTCATGTTACTCTTAATTCTTAGCATGGTGACTGGAATTAAATAAAAGGTATTGAATTAAAAATTTGTAATTTGGGATTATTCAATGTCAAACAAAAGACAAATAATGACTTACGCTAATAGATATGAACCCAAAGAGAAAACTATAAAAACTAATTAACTTCTCCAAAAAGCTAAAGTAGGCTTCAGGAAGATAGCATTTCTAACAACATGTCTGTCTTATAACAAATTAAATATTCACTGAAACACAATGATAATGATTTCATTTAAAACATTTATAATCTCAGATACTGAGTAAATAAGAGAATGGAAATAACTTTTTAAAACAAAATTAAAGAAAGAATAATAAAAAAGCAAGCAGAAAATCAAATGAAATCATTTCAGATACAGCTAAGACTGTTATTTTTAATTGAATTTTAATACATACCAATTATAGTCATCTGGAAGAGAAGAAAATGTGGATTTATGACAAACACCAGATAAAGCACTGTCTGCAAAAACCCAAACAGTAAAACAGATTTAGTTAATTGGAGCATATGTTCTCACATAAATTTAAAGCTAGCTTTACTCCTTTAACCAATTTACTATTTACTGTGAAAAAGGTTTGTAAAAAGAGCCAGGACTTAGTCCCTATCCTTAAAAGGGTACAGTCTGCTGGTAAGAAAGACAAGAAACAATTGCACATAAAGGTTAAGTGTTGTTAGCATGGGTAAGCAGTGGGAGAGAAATGGCACAGGAACAGGCTAGCAAATGCAAATGTGCAGGTTCAAGAAAGCCTTCCCAGTAGAAATGATGTCTAAGGTGCTCTGAAGGATAAAGGAATGAGGAGTTGATAAGGGGTAAGTAGTGCTCCTTCTAGAGCAAGTAACAAGAACAAAGATCAAAGATGATAAAGGAAAATAAAATATTTGGGAATTCTAATCTTTCCAATAAAGAATGTGAAGTATTTAGACATCCCAAGGTGCATAGTTTATAAAAGGGGAGCAGTATGTTTTGATTAAGAAAATTAATTTTGTACAACTTTAAGCATATTTTCCTTTTTTACAATACTTAGAAATTCAAGAGCTTCAATTACTTTAAAAATTTGCAGAAAGTCCTTTTATGTTCAAAGAAAGGATATCTTTAAACACACATACACACACACACAAAATTAGAGGTAGCTCAATATATATATATATATATATTTTTTTTTTTTTTTGGTACCAGGGATTAAGCTTAATTACTGAGTCTCATCATCAATCTGTTTTAACTTTTATTTTGAGAGAGGGCCTTACTATGTTGCTGAGACTGGCTTTGAATTTGCAACCCTCCTGCCTCAGCCTCCTGAGCTGCTGGGATTACAGGCGTGGCAAGCTCAGTATAATTAAAAGCAAACTCTGAATGTGTCTTGGCTTTAGCCAAGAATCAATCTCTCAACAGAGCATCTTGCTCCAGTTACATGGGACTATGACTTACCTCCATTCCTCTCCATGTCCCCAGTATACAACACCATTCACACTTTGCTCAACAATCACTCAACTTCAAAGTTGTATATTCATCCATGAAATCCTTTTTACTCTCCCTACCTGCTAACCTCTATCAAAGAGGAGTCTCTTTTACATGACCCTAAATCGATGCTTCATATGACATTGCTATACCCTTTTTTTAACCCCTTTTCCACCCATATTAATTATTATAAGGACTAAATGGATTAATATGTTTTTTAAAACTATAAAATTCTAATGTTTTGAACTACCAACAATAAAAAAAACTATAAAATTCTACATTTCCATGTTGGCTATATATTTTGGAAAGTCTTAATTGCTCTTCTGGAATATACGGAGGCTCTTTTATTTTTTTTTAGTCATTATACTTTCTCTCCCAAATCATGGGTTTTGCTTTGCCTCCAATCTTAATGTCCTTCCTTTCCATATAAAACAACAGTATCAGGAATAATACTTTACCTTTGGTAATAATATTAATGATAATAGCTGCATAAATGATAATAGATTCATAAAAGAAGGTAGATAGTCCCTGAGTATTGAGATGACTGAATGATAATAGAACGATTTTCTTGAGGAACCTAAATTAACTCTTTAAAATTATCTGACAATAATTCCAATCCATTCATATAAATTAAACAATCACTTATTTATCCTCTATTATAATATATGAGGAAATAGGGACATCAAAAAAGACACAATACATATGCAGGGGGAAATGTAGTAAAAAGACACATAATAATTTTTAGTTATCCAGGGATGGAGTAACCGTTTCTCAGGTAACCTGCATAAAGACTAATTGCTGTTTTAAGGCACGGGCTGTATAAAAGCTGATCGGGTCTAACTCCTCATCCACTTTAGGTCCAGGTTCCTGTAAAGGTAAATGGGAGGCTAAACAGCAGGAGCCCTTCTCCCAATTCTCAACAATGAAAATGCTCCTAGAAATTCAAAAGATGACTGCAATTTTTGTTCTGACTCTTGTTTTAGTTTACAGCTAGTCTTCAGCAATCTCCTTCTGTATTTAATTAATTATGAGTTGATTATATTTTCAATGATATGATAATTATAATGCTCTGAGCCTTTATAAAGAGGGGAAGTGGAAGAACGGTGTGCAGGGACAAAGGTTTCCTGGTTTCCTATAAAAGGATTTAGTAGAATGTGGTAACACATGTCTGTAATCCCAGTAACTCCAGAGGTTGAGGTAGGAGGATTGCAAGTTTGAACCCAGCCTCAAGAACCTTTAGCTAAACTCTCAGCAACTAAGTAAAACGCTGTCTCCAAAAAAAAAAATAGTCAGGACATATAGCTCAGTGGAAAAGTGTCCCAAGTGCAATCACCAGTACCAAAAATATAAAAATAAAAAATAAAAGTAGAATTTAGTAAACTTGTGAACATTATTTAAAAAAAAAAAAAAGTTTAGTGGGCAAACGATTTTTTCCTTGCCTCAAAAGCCCCCAAATTACCTATTCATTGCTTTTTTGCCCTAGTCTTCAAATAGCTCTCTTCCTCTAACTCAATAAATAAACTTTCAATTACAAAGAGTAGTAAATAGGAAATATGAAGGAGAGATTAAAGTCAAGCAGAGATGTAAAGAAAAGTTGGCTAACATAGCTAAACATTAAAAAGCATACCTATTGTAGCTTTTTAACCATATGTACTTTAGAAATAGGTAAACAGGATTAATACAGGAAAAGGAAGCTGGGCATGATGGTGCATGCCTGTAATCCCAGAGGCTCAGGAGACTAAGGCAAGAAGACTGCAAGTTTGAGGCCAGCACCTTAGTGAGACTCTGTCTCAAAAGGAGGGGATGGAGGGAAGTAGGTAAATTGTACTGTGGGACAGAGAAAAATGAAAGCAAAAGTTGGGCATGGTGGCACACATCTGTAATCCTAGCTAATTGGGAGGCTGAGGAATAAGGATCATAAATTCAGAGCCAGCCTTAACAATTTAGTGACACTCTTTTCAAAATAGAAAACAACAAGAGCTGGGGATATACTTCAGTGTTGAAGCACCTCTAAATTCAATTTCCAGGAAAAAAAAAAAAAAAAAAAAACAGGAAAGCAAAAAACAGTTGTGGTTGGTTGAGAAATAAGATTATTGTATTTACTTATATGGGTCCATGCTCTGACTATCAAATACATATCAATAGGCTTTCAAGATAATTAAAATTAAACAATTCTTTAGAAAACAAAAGTAAAAATTACATTTTGTTTTTTGAAATGGCTACGTCTATAGGAAGAAGTCAAGGAGAATACACAAAAATATTAACAATGATTATCGTTAAGATTAGACTGTGAGCTGAGTGCGGTGGTACATGCCTATAATCCCAGCGGTTTAGGAGGCTGAGGCAGGAGGATTGTGAGTTCAAAGCCAGCCTCAGAAACAGTGAGGCACTAAGCAACTCAATGAAACCCCGTCTCTAAATAAAATACAAAAAAGGGCTGGGCATGAAGCTCAGTGGTTGAGTGCCCCTGAGTTCAATTCTGGGCAGCACCCCCCCCACACACCCACCCCCCAAAAAAAGATTAGACTTATTTTGCAATTTTAAAAAAGTAACAGGTGTAAATATACGAAGTATAAATGATCCAAATGAGAGAAAGTTACCCTTTATTAGTCCATCACCTAAAACCACTTGTGGTCTACACAAATAACCATATTGGACTCTGCATTTATGCATATGCACACATTCCTGTGCACACAAACGTTATCTTTTTAAAACACAGAGGGATGGGGTTGTGGCTCAGTGGTAACACTTGCCTGGCATGTGTGAGGCACTGGCTTCGATTCTCAGCACCACATATAAATAATTTTAAAAAGTCTATCAACAACTAAAAAAAATATTAAAAAAAAAAAAAACACAGAATCACATGATAGACACTGTTCTGACATCTTTTCCTCTCTCTTCTATTTGGAGAACTTTTCATGTTGGAAACAGTGGCATGACATTTATAGTTAAGATGTAGCAATAGTTATCCACCCTCTTTTGATTGACATTTAGGTTTTCATTGCTTTTTCTTTATTGCAAACATTCCTGCAAATAGGCATACATAAGTGTTAAATATTCTATATTTGAAAAAGTTTAAAACTCTTTTTAAACATTAAAAATTTAATAACTCACTTTGAACTGGAAATAAATGCTTCCAGAGAATTCTCTTTGACATCACCCATTTGAATGCTATCGATGCCATGGTGTTTTACGATGATCAGACGATATGATGAAAGATGTTCTGAAGAACAACCACCTTTCAAATCTACTTCTAGGCACATCAATTTTTATTCCTGCTTAAGAGATAAAGAAAAATCAATGCTACCTATCATAAACTACAAGAACAAGACAGGAAGCATTCCCTAACAGGACAGTCATTTGAAGTAAGGATTTCCAACAACTTTGCATTTCCACATAATTTAATAGGACGTACAACAATATCTAAATCTAAAATGAAAAATCCCACTTATATATAATAACCCCATTATTATTTTTCTTAAATGCAAACATCTCAGCACTCAGTGCAGCTTTTTCCACTTACTGAATACTCAGAAAATGTGTAATTGCTTTTAGAATCTGTCACTTACAATGGTACAATGAGCATCCCATCTATAATCAGTAGCGTGCCTGTACCACCTCCTAGTACCACATACAAGACCTTATTACATCACACAGAGTAATATTCTGTTTCTGATTCAACTAAATATTAAACAAGAAGGCCTATCCTTGGCCTATCACATACTTAGAGAAACACAAATGTCATCATCATAAGGTTCCAAGGTGTTTTCACCACCATTTCATTTTACTCTTGTATTAACCATGAGTGGTTTCCTTATTTTGAGCCTTGAAGAAACACAAAATTTGAAGGACTTACTTCCAAGAATTTTAGAGTTGATCAGTTACAAACTGGGAAACTTTGGGCAAATCATTAACTAAATGACCCTCCATTTTTTTCCACTGGTAAAGTGGGGGAAATAAGCACAATAATTTCATGAGCTGCTGTGAATAAATAACAAAACTATTATACCCTTTTGTTTAATTGAACTCGGTGACTATTCGTGCCCTTCTCCCAGTGGAGAACGATGAAAGGGAATTAAGACACAGATTCTCTTTGCAGGACTAAAGTATACAGGCGGATTCCTGGCCCTGTTAGTACTTAAGTACGGCTAACCCTGAGTTCATAAGAGTATTATTCACAGTTTACAACCTACTTTCGTATGCAATTATGTGTTCTTTCATAAATCTGTAAAGTAGGCATCTTCGTTCTACATATTAAGAACAAAGTTTAGGGACCTCAAACGATTAATTCGCTCCCCTATTCTCACCGTTCAGTAGATAGCATGGGTGGAACGCAAACCCACGTCTTGTGACAACAAGACCAAGAACATAGGACTTTAGGAGTCTTTAGGTTCCCTCTACCCGAGGCCAGCATACCCAGTGGAGGGTCAAACTATTCAGCCCAAGGAGCAAATTTCAGAGAGCAAGTCCCTTGGCATAGAATTCCACCCAAAGCAAAAGCTACTGAGAGCTTCAGTGCAGCTGGGGTTCGTGGAACAGACTCCCAACAGCATAGAGAATAACACTCAGGGAGCGATTCGAAGGACTTCGACATGGAGGAGTCCGCGGACCCGCAGGTCACTCAGCTCCCGCCGAGTGTCGGTCAGAGCACTAGAGGGGCGCTACAGGAAGCACGCGACCAGGTGCCGTCCCTTCTACAGGATGGACATCTGGAGATGCCGGCAGCTTCGTCCTGCAGGCTACGACAAGCGGAAGGCCTCAACACCCGCCGATAAGCCTTCTGGGCCTGCCCAAATTCGAGGGACTCCTCCACGAGAGGAAGAGAGGACAGCAATTACCTCGTAGGTTACTCACCAGGAGATCGCCATGTTGCCTCAATCCGGGTACTGTGCGACCCCGCCCCCGCGCCCTCCCGGCCCGCGGAGCACTCTGGGAGCGGTAGTCTCCTCGGGAAAGTGGCCCGAGCGCAGAGGGCAGGCTGGGAACCTGCCGCAGTCTCCCGCCTTTGGCTGCAGCCGCTTGGGCTCGTCATTGCCAAAGGTGCTCAGAAGAACTAAATCATTGCCCCAGCACGCATCCGTAGACAGTAACGAGTACAATTTTATTAACTATGTTCATATTCAGAGAACCGCTAGATTATTCCTTGATAGAAGTAAACTTTTATCTTGTGTAAGCCACTATTTTTCTGATGGTCTTTTACTAACAGTCCAATACTAACTGAAATAACAGAATCAACATATTTCAAATCACAAATGTTTCAAGAAAAATACATAAAAAGAATTAGTACTGGGCTGGGGTTGTAGCTCAGTGGTGGAGCACTTGCCTTGCATGAAGGAGGCCCTTGGGTTTGATCCTCAGCACCACATATAATTAAAATAAAGATCCATCAACAACTAAAATATATATATATATATATATATATATTGAGAGAGAAAGAGAGAATATGAATTAGTACTGTGTGCACCTGTAATTCCAGAGACTCGCGAGGCTGAGGCAGGTAATTTAATAACACCATGTCTCAAAATTTTAAATAAATAAATAAATAAACTGAGCTCAGTGGAGCATCTTTGGGTTCAATCCCCAGTACCAAATAAAAATTAAAAAATTAAAAGATTACCACTAGAAAGAGCTGAGGCTGTGGCTCAGTGGTAGAGTAATTGCCTAGCCTGTGTGAGGCACTAGGTTAGATTCTCAGCATCACATATAAACAAATAAATAAATAAAGGTTCAACAATAACTAATAAAACATTTAAAAAAGATTACTACTGGTGAAAATGTAAGTTCTTCCACATTATTAACTATAATTCAGATCACAATTTATAATTTACTTTCATTTCAAAAGCTGTATTAGGAACACTCCAAATGGGACTTACATTTATATCTTCTCTACCCTTAAGCTAAAACCTTACTATATATAGGACCATCTTACTTCTCATCTGAATAACTCCTATGAGCTCAGCTAATGTTAGGGAGGCAGTATAGAGGTTATCAAATGAATTCTGAGGCTCCATCTGCCTAATTTTAATCTTGATTCCCCACTTCTTATCTATGTTGTTTTAGGCAATTTATTTATTTAATTTTTTTGAGTCTCAGTTTTTTCTTTGTGAAAGGTGAATAATAATGATGTTCTCTACTCCATAGTATTGTTAAGTGAATCAAAAAACAGAAAGTACGAAAAATGCTTAGCAAGGGGCTGGGGATGTGGCTCAAGCTGTAGCGCGCTCGCCTGGCATGACTGCGACCCGGGTTCGATCCTCAGCACCACATACCAACAAAGATGTTGTGTCCACCGAGAACTAATAAATAAATAAATATTTTTTAAAAAATGCTTAGCAAGATACTTGGCATGCAGTAAGCACTCCATGCTAGCTAAAATTGTACGTTTAGGTGCTTAATAAAAATTTGAATAACAAACTTTTATGAACATCTACCCTAAGGAGATATCTTATTTTAAGGCATTCAAATAAAATCTTTCCCTTTTGACTATCAGCAATAATATAACAAATGTAATTAAAAATAAAAAAAAATATCTGGGTGCAGCAGCTCATGCCTATAATCCCAGCAGCTAGGAAGGCTGAGGCAAGTTCAAGACCAACCTCAACAACTAAGCAAGGCTCTAAGCAACCTAGTGAGACCCTGTCTCAAAACAAAAAGGGCTGGGGATGTAGTTCAGTGGTAAAGCACCTCTGGATTCAATCCCCAGTACCAAGAAAAAGAAAAAGTAAGTTTAGTTTAAAATAAACAGTAACGATTTCTAACTTGAAGTTGGTGTGTCTTAGGGTCCCAGCAGAAAACAGATGACACACTCAAGCTGGAATAATTCCAGGAGAGATTCTTCACAGAGATATGAGTGATATACATGGGAATCACAAGTGGTAGTGGTTAACCCCCACTTAGTTATACTACCCAGGCCTGCAGAGAGAGAGGCACTAGTTGCCAGACTTCTTGAGAGAAGCAGTAATCTTCAGATGAATAACATAGCTGTCATGAGGTGACCTTATGAAAGGGTAAAGTTTCTAAACTGCAAAGCATGGGTTAAATTCCTGAGGCAGTTAAGACAAGGCCCTACTGGCCATTTAAGTTGATTTATGGCCTGGGATCCTATGTAATTCCTCATGTAAGCATTCAAGACCCTGTGCTGCTTGTCACGTAGACATTCAGGGCCCGAACCAATCAGTTTAAATGTAACCCCCTCCTTAGGAAAGACCTATCACTCCAGCCAGCCTTGTTCCCGCCAATGAATGTACTAATCAAGTCTAAGAATTGTTGTTTGATTTTCCCCGCCATGTATGGTGATTTGTTAAAGGAGACTGTGATGTATGTAAAGTCCCCGCCCTCCCCCAAAAGTGTACTTAAGCATTGTTCAACCCCTGCTCTGGGCTCTGGGCTGCTCTCGCGTCTTGAGTGAGCCTAGAGTCTCAGCGCGCTGAATCGGATCCTCAATAAAAATCCCCTAATGCTTATTGCATGAAGCCAGTCTCTTGTGGTCTCTTCCTCCGACGTTTCGCCCATCCCTTACACTTACAGGAGTACTACAGAGACTGATTACCCTGATCTCTTTTCTTCCTCTCTCCTATGAATTAAGGCTCAGTCCCACAAGACTGTCCCCTACTCCAGATACTAATCTGAGACTTAGATATAGATATACAGATATAAATATGGATATAGTGTACATTGGTGTTGTATTCTCAAACCCAACTGGACAATAGTATTATTAGGAGTCTTTGATAGGTTTGATATACTTCAATAAATCAAACACACACAAATAATATGTATATATGTATGTGTGTGTGTTTATATATATATATACACTATGTACATTCTGTATTTAAGTACTTCGTGTGGCCAGAAAGCCCGGGGGGGGGGGGGCGGTAAAGGGGCAGATGACAAGAAATACCCTTCCAGGGCACACTCCCAGTGACCTATTTCCTCCAATTAGGCCCTACCTCCTATAATTTCCACCACCTCCCAATAATGTCATCAACTTGTGAAACCATCAATGAATTAATCCACTGAGATGTTAGAACGCTTATGATCTAATCAGTTCCTCAAATTCTCACATCTGGAAAGTGTGACGTTGGGGACTAAACCTTCAACACATGAGCTTTTGGGGGATATTCCAGATCCAAACCATAACAGTCATGATATTTAAATTTATATTTTAAATTTATAAGAATTATTTAGGTACTTGGAAGTATTTATCAGAAAGTTGAAGAACTTGAAATATGAACACGTTAAATTTACAGATACAATTTTAAATGGGTATAGATATTTAATTGACTCCCGTATTACTGTAGTTGCTAGTCTTGTAAATAGATTAATAAAATTTATTAATTGAACTTGAAAGCTTAAGACTAACTAGACTTCAATAGTTGAAGTTACTTGAATAAATAAAACCAATCTGTGAATGCTCTCCTTGTACAGGGAAGCTGCCTCAAAGACACTGAAATACATCAACATATAGATGTTTTTGCCCTCATCTTTCAATGAGGGCAATGAGAGAGGAGTGGAAACCAGCATAGACAGGAGGCACTTGACTTGGCAGAATACAGCAAAGGTCAAACCTGCAGATTGCACCAAGGCTTAGAAATTAACCAAGTGTTTAGGAAGGCATGTGACAAGGAGGCTGAAAACTGATGGAATGTTTGAAAGTTGGTATAACGTGCAGCTAGACCCTGGACTTCTGTATCCATCAGCCCACCCAAATCAGAAATGGAAATCTAAACAAATCCAAGAGCTCTGGACTCAGGAACACCGTACCTAGAAGAGGGCAGGGGAGGAGTGGCCAACAATGGAGGTGAGTCCCCTGGTTCTCTCCCTCATCCAGCTCCTGAATACCAGATCTGTTTCTTATCCCATGTCTTCCTTTTCTGTTTAAGTTAGCCTGAGTCAGTTTCTATATATGAAACCCAAAACCCTGACTAAAATAAAATTTTGCGGTAATTTCATTGATATGTCTCTATCCCCTGCCCATAGGGATAGTTCCAGTTTGATTTTGCTCATCATTTTGCCTACAGAATCTGTTATAGTGCCTCTCACTTAGTGGGCACTCATTAAATGTTTATTGAATAATTGACTGGATGAAGCCTTCTTCATATCTTATACATGGTCCTCACTGTAATAATATACTATATATAAGAATATATATAGCCGGGCACAGTGGCGCACGCCTGTAATCCCAGTGCCTTGGGAAGCTGAGGCAGGAGAATCATGAGTTCAAAGCCAGCCTCAGCAAAAAGCAATTTTCACTAGTAATGCAATGAAACCCTGTCTCTAAATAAAATACAAAAAAAGGCTGGGGATGTGACTCAGTGGTCAAGTGCCCCTGAGTTCAATTCCCAGTACCAAAATAATAATAATAATAATATATAAGAATAGCTCAGTTTCAAAATTTGTCACATCAAATTGAATTAATTCGTTTAAATGTGTTTTCCCTATTAGAATATAAGATCAAAGACTAACAGAATTTGATTAGATATCCTATCTTGTTCATTAAAAAAAAAAAAAAAAACAGTTCCTAGGTAGGGTCTAGTATATCATAGGCAGAGAATTAATGAAGGTGGGAAGAAGGGAACATATGACAGACATTATGTTACCACCAAATACACAGTAAAAAAGATGGTGCTCCTTGCCTTGAAGGGGTGCACGGTGTGTCGAGGAAAATAGGTAACCATTATTAGAAGTGGACATTTGTTAGCACATCATGTACACATCATGTGTTTTGAAGAGGATGAGAAGACTTCATGGAAGAAAATGAGAAACCAGCAGGCAACGGAGCTGGGAACTTCATGGCAAAAGGCAGTAAAATGTGAAAATCATGGCATTAGAGAAAATACAGTGATACAACGTATCACAGTGAGGGGCTAAGGGATGCAGCTCTGGTAGAGCACTTCCATAGTGTGTGTGAAGATCTGGTTCAATCCCCCAGCATCTCAAAAACAACAAAGCAACAGAAAGATTGTTCAGTCTGTGGTCTGGGATTGCCTTTAAGGAGTTGTGTTAGAAAGTCAACAGTAGGTTAAGAAAACTTGTCCAGCCAGGCGCGGTGGCGCAAGTCTATAATCCCAGCAGCTCAGGAGGCTGAGACAGGAAGATTTCGAATTCAAAGCCAGCAACTCAATGAGACCCTGTCTCTAAATAAAATACAAAATAGGGCTGGCGATGTGGCTCAGTGGTCGAGTGTCCCTGAATTCAATCCCCGGTATCAAAACAAACAACAACAACAACAACAAAACCTTGTCCTTTGGAAACCAAGTCAGAGTCAAGTGGTTTTATGATTAGAAAAGGATTATGTTTTCTGATTAGTGGACTGAAAAATGAACTGGGTCTGCTTAGATTCTTGCTGTCTCCTTCTCCCCCATCCCTCCCCAGTGCTGGGGACTGAGCTCAGGGTCTTATGAATACTAAGCTGGCTCTGTACAACTGAGCTACACCCCTAGCCCCTTCTCTACTTATTTTTCTCCTTTTCCCCACTCCTTCTCCTCTCCCCTTTCTCTATGTCCTCCTCCTCCTCTACCTTTTTCACTCCCTCCTTCTCCTTTTCTTCCTTCTTCTTTATTCTGTCTTCTTCTTCTTGCCTTGTGCCCTCTCACATTTCCATTTGTTCTGCCCTGGGTTAAGGGGACTGTAGGTGTCTGGTTGTGCTAAGTGACTGGGTGGCTATGCCTGCATAGGTACTATTGTGGGGAATATTATCAAGCCAGACCACTGTAGATTTAGAGTTATATTCTCCAATCAGCTCTGTTAATAATGAAGGCAATATTTTGATCTCTGTCTATTGAATCCTGCATGTAATCTTCCAACTTGTTATAATTTCAGGAGGGAAAAGTGGGTATTACTTATTCCCCACCCATCCTACAATCTAGAATGCTGAACATTTGAGGGCCAACTTAAACCCCAAGATTCTGAAGTATCTAACAATTGAACCAAGAGAATTTGATAAGCAGGAAGACAGATACTGGTATAGTTTGGAAGAGTTTGGATAAACAGGAATAAGTAAAGTGCAAATCAAGGTTGTTGATGGAACAGTTTTCTTTTTCTTGATGGGATCAGATAATATGACATTGACTCCCAGGCTTTGGGGCCTTCCATGCTTGTATGCTGGAGGCCTTGAACTCACCAGATCTTGGGTGGGGTCCCTTCACCTGTGTGTTTAACAGCCTCTGAAGTTGGAAATCACTCCAAAGTTTGAAAAACTCTGCTCTGGAGTATATCTGATCTTAAATGATGGTACTCGGAAGAAAAACAAAGCGTTCAGAAACTTTTCTAACCATATTAGAACTAGGCAGACAGTTCCTGCCCATACTGATGCAACTAAGAAGGATGTGAGAAATAGATAGGCCTCGAGATACACAGGCAATCGCGGGGGAAGAAGAAAGGTGATGGGAGGGCACTGAGAACAAACTTGGGCAGGTACACCAGGTGGCAGTTGATGAGAGCACAGCCTGGGCTGGGCAGGCTGAGTATGCAGTCACAGGCAGAAGTCCAAAGACATGACATACCAACAGTGCTGGGAACCTGAAAGGGTGGTGCACAGAAGCAGGGAAAAAAGCCCTGCTTTTACCTGTTCTTGCCAGGCTTCTGGCCAAATATTTTGAGTCATCCTCTGGAACCCTGTTTCCATTGGGAACTGGCCCAGAGAAAGGAGACAAATGTGTATGTGGAACATCTCTCCATTTACCTTTGTAGGAACATGGTAGAGTCAGTGAGGTACTCTACAGAATCACCCCCGTGGTACAGCACTTAAAGGTTCTCCTTGGGGGAGAAAGCATTCAAAACCACTTTCTAAAGCATAAAGCACTAAACAAAGGTAAGACTTTATTACTTTGAATCTCCTGGCTCTTATCTTCCCCCAGGTCCTTCTATCTTGAAAATAAAGTTCCTCAGGGACAGCTGATGACCCCAACCATCCCTACTCAGGTTCTTACACATTGGCCTTGTGTTGGTTAACATTTCATAAGGTGCTCAACTACTTATGTTGGAGGCCTCAATATAAGGCAGCAGGCATTTTTTTTTTCTTTTAAATCATTGTTCAGCCTTTTCTTCTTCCCCACCCACTGCCTGCCTGAGTCAGTATTCATGAACCCTCCTCTCACAGATACCTCTGTCTGCATCGCCTACCAAACAGTTTCCCTACTCTGCAAGAAACAATGAGGGAACTTGTAAACAAATACTTCTGCCTGATGACTCTTGCTTGTGAACCAAAACAAGGCCTCTATTAAAGGTGACTGATCTATCATTTTCCAAACTGATCTACTGTTTTGTCTTTGCAAAGGATAAGACAGTTTATAGAAAAGCTTTGTTACCCTTCAGGAAGTCAAGCTGAAAAGTTTAGGGTTGAACATAAACATCCTGTGTTTCTGTAAGTGCTGACTTATGGATCATGAATCTGTGTCAACCACAGATTTATTTTTAGCCTGAATTCATGGACCAATTCCCTTGACAAATATTTTTTGAGAGCCCCCACGTTCAGACCCTATGGTAGGGATACAGTGGGGACCAAGATGGAGAAGATCCCTGATGCTGAGGAGGTCAGTCATGAATGTCCTAACTTATTGACTGTAGAGTAAATAGTACTTATGCATGTGCTATTGTGGGACTAAAGTGGAAAATGTGGAATATTTGGGGTGAGGGAGGAGTAAGAAGCAGCGGGCAGTAAAATAGTGTTCATGGGAGTAAGTTATTTGCATAGAACAAAACTCCTCTAATTCCTTCCTGCGTTGTAGCTTGCTCTTTTTCTTTTTTTTTTTTTTTTTTTTTTTTTTGAGGGAGTCTACCAAGGATTGAACTCACGGGCACTCTACCACTGAGCCACATTCCCAGACCTATTTTGTATTTAATTTGAGAGAGGGTCTCACTGAGTTTCTTGGCACCTTGCCATTGCTGAGGCTGGCTTTGAACTTGCAATCCTCCTGTCTCAGCCTCCCTAGCCACTGGGATTACAAGCGTGGGCTACTGCTAGCTTGCTCTTTTTCTATATCATATTGCAAAGGCAACTGCAGTTTGAGATCCAGAAGGAAGAGAGACAGGAAAGAAATAAGAGTGAAGCATGATAGAGAGCTTTTATATATATATAAAAATTCTACCTAGCACTTCTACCTAAGAAGAATATATTCATATATATATATATATATATATATATATATATAAGAATTCTACCTAGCACTTTTCAGTATAGCAGAGCTGTCTGGCTACTGTAATCGTTTATTCAATACCATGGACTATCACCTTTCTGCTGTTTTGAATATCTTATACCATTTTCATCAGTACTGAAAGAAATTTGAATACTTTTTAGAGTAGACTATTGGAATTAGTGAACTTAGTGAATTAATATTTTATGTTTTGAATAAGTAACATTCACATGGCTCAAAATTCAAAAGTTATGAATATCGATGCTATTTTTTGGTGTTTTTTCTCCCCCCTGGTACTGGGGATTGAACCCAGTGGTGCTTTACTGGTGAGCCATACCCTCATTCCTTTTCTACACTTGATCTTAGCCAAAAGGCCAGAAGCAATCCCCCAGTCCTTTTCTAAAACAATGTTTTTTATTTTGATACAGTGTCTCACTAAGTTGCCCAGGCTGGCAACTTGAGATCTTCCTGTCTCAGCCTCCAGAGTTACTAGATTACAAGTGTGTGTGTGTGTGTGTGTGTGTGTGACTGAGGCTGACAGATGCTAAATTTTGGATGAGTGCCCCCTCGGATCCCAAGTAGTAAAGGCTTGGTCCCCAGCCATGATATTGGCAGGTGGTGGAAACTTAAAGAGGTCCATCTTAGTGGGATGTTTTCAATCAAGACGTGTTCCCTTGAAGGGGACATCAGGACATGAGCCCCTCCTCTTCCCTAATGGCATGAAAAGAGCAGTTTCCTCTGCTGTGTGCTCCTGTCATGAGATAACTGACTCTCCACATGTCCCAAAGCAACAGGCCAACTGACCATGGAGTGAAACTTTCATAACTGTGAACCAAAATAGAACTTTCCTCTTTTAAAGTTCATTATCTCAGGCGTTTGGCCTAGTAACAGAAAGCTTACTAACCCAGTAAAGTTCCCCTTTTTATCTCTGTTCTCCAGCTACTCAATACTTCTTCCCTGAAGAAATGGATTAAATTTGTTTTTAAGGTATACTTATTTAATCCATATTGTATGGATATAGTAAATACGATTCTTTTTTTTTTTTTTTTTGATACCAGGGATTGAACCCAAGTGTGCCTAACTGCTGAGCTACATCCCCAGCCCTTTTTTATTTTTTCTTTTGAGACAGAGTCTTGCTAAATTGCTTAGAGTCTCTCTAAGGCTGAGGCTGGCTTTGAACTCACAGTCCTCCTTGCCCTAGCCTCCCAAATGGGATTCTAGGCATGCACCATCACACCCTGCATAAATAAAATTCTGTAAAAAAAAAATATGCTTCTTAGGCTGAGAATATAGCTCAAATTTATAGTGCTTACTTAGTAGTTGTGGGTTTCAACCGTAGCACCAGGTGGCAGGGGAGGGGGATAACATCTGTGCAGTCAAAAAACTAAATTTTATTATATATGTTTAAGGCATATAACATGATGTTATAAAGGCATATAAATACCTATAGATACATATATGTAGTAAAAAGATTACTATAGTGAAGTAAATGAACATATTCTTGATCACACTGGTTAATTCATGTTTTTATTTCACTTCTATGGTGAAGCAACTAAAATCTACTCATTTTAGTAGCATAAATTCCATATACAGCACAATTTATTTATTACCTACAGTCCTCATGTTATGCATTAGATCTCTAGATTTATTCACCCTACAAATTGGCTACTTGGTATCCTCTGACTTATCTTCCCTCCCCATCAATATTTTGCTCTCTATCTCTATATTGAATATAGTAATCAGGTTTCTAAACCAGCCTTCTTAATTGAGAATAACCCCCATCTCAGCCCTGTGGCAATCTATTCATCTAGAATATATTCTGTGCTACAGGATTAACATGAACTTGAGGTTTAGATTTCATTTTCCAGATGACTCTAGTGTGAACAGTTCTCAAAGGGGAAAAGAACAGCGAAAATAATTAGAAGAAATGTGACAAAAAATATATTTTAAAAGTGTTAACGTTTTAAGAGAATTTCATACCATCAAACGAATCTTTGCCAAAGTTATACTGTCAAGCTTTTAAAATTTGATTTCCTAAAGAAAATGATATCTGTTTCTACCAAATTACAATAATGTCACTTACTAAGGGCTAAGTATTGTTCCTAGTACTTTATATATTGTGTCATTTCAACTTCACAACTACATGAAGTTGTATGTATTTTATAGGTGAAGAAAATTAAGGATGAAGAAATTAAGCAAAATGTAAGTTTTCAAACTCAGGCGGAGGCTCCAGAGTCCTCATTCTTAATCTATGTGGTAGTCATTATCTGTTCTGATAGATGATAGGCAAAATAAACAATCAGTAACACTTTGTTTATACTTTTTTGGGGGTTCTTGCTTTCCAAAAATCTTTTATTTTCAAATGTTAAGATACTATTACTACAATGGCATGGCCCACACCTATAGTTTGTTTCTGAGGAGGCTGAGGCAGGAGGATCACAAATTTGAGGCCAGCCTGAGAAATTTAGTAAGACCTTGTTTCAAAATAAATACTATAGCTGGGCATGGTGGCACATGCCTGGAATCCTAGCATTTCCAGAGGCTGAGGCAGAAGGATTACAAGTTCAAAGCCAGCTTTAGTAATTTAGCAAGGCCCTAAGAAACTTAGCAAGATTCTGACTCAAAATAAAAAAATTAAAAGGGCTGGGGACATTACTGAATGGTTAAGTGCCTCTGCGTTCAATCCCTGGTACCCAAAATAAATAACTAAACAAAAATAAAATAAGAATATAAATAAGCCAGACAGAGTAGCACAGGCCTATAATCCTAGTGGCTCAGGAGGCTGAGGCAGGAGGATCACGAGTTCAAAGCCAGCCTCAGCAACAGCAAGACTAAGCAACTCAGTGAGACCCTGTCTCTATAAATAAAACACAAAAAAAGGACTGGGGATGTGGCTCAGTGGTGACTGAGTGCTTTTGAGTTCAATCCCTGGTATCAAAAAAAAAAAGTATAAATAAATAAAAACTAAAAAGGGATGGATGTAGCTTACTGTTAGAACACTTGCCTAGCATGTATGATGCACTGGGTTTGACCAACAGTACCACTTACACACACACAAATGCTGAGATATATCAAAATAATAAATGCAGATTTTCAGGTTTACATACAGACTGGAGAATTTACATCTCTGGAGGAAAGGCTCTGGAAATGCTTTTATTTTACTAGCACCCTAGGTGATGCAAAGGTAGATGACTATAAATATACTCTGACAAATGTTGTACATGTGGCTGTTTGTGTTTTCTAAAGTTGTCTACAACTAAACCTTCCATCACACATAGTCTGCTAGTTTCTAGAATCTTTTTTAAAAAAAATTTTTTTTTAGTTGCAGATGGACACAATACCTTTATTTTATTTATTTATTTTTATGTGGTGCTGAGGATTGAATTCAGAGCCTTACGTGTGTTAGTTGAGACCTCTACCACTGAGCCACAACCTGGCCTCAGTTTCTAGAATCTTGCCACTCCCCTTTCAAGTGAACTCCTCTTCTCTACCCTTGAAACTAGGTAGCTTTTGTTTGTTGCTGGTTGACCACTAGATTGTGGCGATTGTGATGCGGTGTAACTTCACAATTAGGTCAAAAGTGGCAATTCAGCTTCTACTTTTGTTTGTTATACCACTCACTCTTGAACCCAGCAATCTTGCAGTGGGGAAGTCATGACACACCAGGGAGAGGCCCTCATGGAAATGGAATAACAGCCAGCAAGGACTTGCCAGACCTGTGAGGCATCATGGAAGTAGATCTTCTGGCCCCTGTCAATTGTCCAGGCTGACACATTGTATTAGTCAGCCATTTTGTAGCTGGAACCAAAACACCTGATAAGAATAACCTAGAGAAGGAAAGATTTATTTGGACTCTTGGCTTCAGAGGTCTTAGTCCACAGTCAGCCTACTCCATTGTTCTGGGTCCCAAGTGAGAGAAAGGAAAGTTGCTGGGCTCATGTCAGCTGGGAAGGAGAGAGAGTGAGAGACAGGGACACAGAGGGAAAGGGAGAAGGAGAGGGAAAGAGATTGGGAAAAGATAACTCTTCCAGGGAACACCCCCAGTGACCCTCTTCCTTCAGCCACACACCTGCCTGCAGTTAAACTCAGTAGTTCATGCAAATTATTAATCCATAAAAATGGATCATCCCCTGATGAAGTTACAGCCCTCATGATCTAATCATTTCCTAAAAGTCCTACCTTTGAAACTTATTGCTTTAGAAACCATGCTTTCAATTCAGGAGTTTAGGGGGACATTCCAGATTTGAACCATAGAATGCAGCATGGAGCAAAGATGTGTCTTCCTTTCCAAGCCCAGCCCAAATTGCAGATTTGCATACTTTTTTTTTGGTACCAGGGATTGAACCCAGGGGCACTTGACCACTGAACCACATCCCCAGCCCTATTTTGAATTTTATTTAGAGGGGTCTCACTGAGTTGCTTAGCATCTCACAGTTGCTGAGGCTGGCTTTGAACTCTCTCGTCTCACCCCCCACCCCCCCCAGCAGGGATTACAGGCTTGCAGGCTTGCGCCCAGTCACCTCACCATTTTTTGCGTGTGTGTGTGTGTGTGTGTGTGTGTGTGTGTATTTTGTGTGTGTATGTGTATTTTATTTAGAGATAGGGTCTCACTGAGTTGCTCAGGGCCTGCTTAAGTTGCTGAGGCTGGCTTTGAACTCATCATAAACCTTCCAAGCCCCTGGGATTACAGGAGTTTGCAACTGCGCTCATCTAGATTTGCGTGCTTCTAACAGCTGCTTTGCCTTTTTTTTTTTTTTCCTAGAAGGGTGAATTATCCCGGGCCCTTTCTAAAATATTCTGAAATCATCTTTGTCCAGTGTCATTAACCTTCTCAGGTTCTTCTATCACAGAACAACCCATTTCAGACTTCTGGTTATTTGAAGTTCTCATTTTCAAGTTCTCATTACCTCTGAGCCGTAGTTTTTCATTTTAAAGGTAATGGAAATAATAAAGCCTTCCTTGTATGCTTTATGATCAAATGAGGTAATCCATGTAATCATTTATTACTGTGCCGAGCTTGAAATGTTTCTCATTATTTTTACTAGATTTCCTGCACTCATATCTCTAGTTTATTTAAAGCCTTATTTTTTTCTTTCTCACAGCACAATGCTATTTCATAGGCTATTTTCTATGGCTGGTATGCTTTCACTGCCGGATCTGGTAGGTGCTTACTCTTCATTCAAGCCTCTACTTTAAGATGCCTTCTCTGAGTTCTAATGCAGTTAATGCCTCTGTGCTCAAATAGTATCTTGGAGGAACCTCTATTATAGCCCTTAACTCACTGGATTGTAATTAATTACTTGTCTCTCTCTTACATTGGAAGTCATGTCCAGCCTTTTCTTTTTTGTATTCTCATCCTCTAACACCATGCCTTGCATATCTTTGTTCATTCATTCACCATCTATTTTCTGTGTTACTGTGCTAGGAGACTCTGGTTAAGTAGTAGTTAGCACCCATGTCTTTGAAGACCTGCCTAGGAACAAAACAGCTCCACTTTCTTCTGCTATAACATTGTAAAAAGTTATCTTTCTAAACCTCATTTTAAAATGGAGGCAGTACCTTCTTAAGATTGCTATAAAGATGAAATAAAATGCTTGCAAACAGTAAAATGCCTAGCAAGTGACAATGCCTAACAGTAAAATGCTTTCTTTCCCCAGTTCCTGTTTCGGGCACCCTCATTGTAATCCTCCTTTTGGGTAGAGTGGGTAATCCCTTGCGTTCTTTAATTCTCTCTTTGGTCATTCGTCAAGTTAGCAACTCTGCATCTCAACTGCTAGGTCCAAGCGTTCAGAAACCATTCATCTTCCCGAGTCTAACTCGCTCTAAACCCTTTCTCCTTTAGCCTACCCAGGGGCCGAGTTTATTTAAACATCAAGACTCCACCGCCAAGATCTGGACAACCAGCGAGACCCATGCTTAGAAGCTTTTTTTGTGTGTGTCCCCGCAGCCACAGCCGGGCGGTGGCAATGCAGGAAAGCTGAATGAACCTTGGAAGGAATGAATGGGCTACGTCGGAGGCCGGGCCTCTGTTACGTCATCCACAGGCACGGGCGGGGCCCGGCATAAAGGGCCTGCGGGCTCTAGCCGCCTAGTCCCACTGTCACGCCGCAGGCTCGGCTGCGGGGGCCCAAGCTCCGCGCCTCTCCGCGCCGCCTCCCCCAAGTCCCTGCCCCATCGCGGCGCGTCACTTCCGCCACCCCCAGCTGGGGTTGGGGCGGGGAACGCGGGGGAGGGGGCCAGGTCGGAGGAAAACCCGCCCGAGCCCACACCCGAGCAGGGACTACATTTCCCGAGGGGCCTCGGCAGCGGCGGCGGCGGGCGCGGCAACGTCCCCCGGAAGTGGAGCCCGGGACTTCCACTCGTGCGTGAGGCGAGCGGAGCCGGAGACGAAACCAGAGGCCGAACTCGGGATCTGACAAGATGGCCGGGCTGCCCCGCAGGATCATCAAGGTAACCTCCAGGCCGGTCTGTGGCTTCTCACTCTGCTTGGGTCCGTCGGAGTGGTGTGTCGAGTGGCCCTAGGCTTTCTCCGGTCCGCGGCCCTCGCTGAGAGGCCCGAGGCAACGCGGAGAGGGTCTGGCGGCCGCGGCGAGGGAAGTCGGGCGCTGGGGAGGGGGCGCTGGGGAGACTTCCGGCCGCGGCGGGGCAGCCGGGCGGCGGGCACCGGGGCTTCCAAGAGGCCGCCCCGCGGGCGGGGAGGCCTGGCCCGCGCCCGGGCGGAGGGTGGGGCTACAGGGCTGCAGTGCTGCGGGGCTCTGGTCTTGGGCGCGGGCAGGCGCGGGCCTCCGCGGTCTCTCAGACCACCCTGGGGCGGCGGCCGCGGGCGCGCGGGAATCGCGGCTTGGCCCGGACTCTGCGCGGGGGTTGTGGCCCACCACGGCCGCTCAGCCCCGGAGTCCCTTTTCTGCTGGGCTAGGAGCGCGGGGGTGCGGCAGCCCTGGGTGCAGAATGAATGAACCGGGAGGGTGAGGCCGGGCGGGGCCCTGCGTCCCGGGAGACGGCCCCCGGAGGGCCTCACGTCCTGCCGCGATAGGCACATGCTCGATTCTGGCTGGCGGGGTCCGGGACCGGGGCACTCCGCGCAGAGTTGCCCCGGCTTCCGCGGTCTTCTCTTCTAAATACATTTCCGCTCATAATCTCCATGAAGTGATTTTACTCTGGTTGGCAAACTCCTGTGTGAGCTGTTTCTGTTACGAGGAAATAGTTTAACACGAGGTTGCGGGAGGGCCGCAGTTGAGGGAGAGCTTATGAAATCTTTTGCCTCTCGGTTTTGTGCGCTTTATTTGTTTAAACCGTCTTTCCCCTGTTTATGAATCCTATAGTTTGACTAGTACATATGAAACCATGAAAAATTTTGATTGATGTCTTGTTTTTGTAAATTCTTTACATAACATCAGTGAGTTGTCAGACCAGATAAATTTCTTGCATTCCACGAAAACTAAAATTTGTATTTTTTTTTCATAAAAAATTAGTTGAAAATCTATATTGCTCACTATGCCAGCAAATGACTAATTTTGCAGCTTGATTTTGCTCGATATGAACTGTTGAACATATTGAATCGTGTTCTTTTTGTCCGAAGTTTTTGGGGAAGAGATGCATACTAGGCGGAAGACCTCTTAGGCGTCGAAGGATGTATTGGGTAGTGTGTCATGCAATCACGATTCAATATGTTAGACATGGAGGGTTGTGTGTCATTGACCAGAAGGTGCTTGATTTAGAAAATTTAGACCTTTTATGCCGTGCACGGTGGCACAACACCCGGAATCCCAGCGACTCGGGAGGCTGAAGCTGAGGCAGAAGTTCTCAAGTTTGAGACCAGCAAGGACAACTTAACGGCCCTGTCTCAAAAAAAAAAAAAAAAAAAGGGGAAAGAATTGGGGGTGTAGCTCAGTAGAGGGTCCCTGGGTTCAATCCCAGTACCGCAAAAGCAAAGCAAGAAAAAAGAAAGAAAGAAAGAAAGAAAACCCAAAACACTTCTGTAAGGTAGAAATTCTTAGAAATGAGGGAAGAACAGATTGTCAGTGAGCACTGGAGTCTAATAATCTGAACCTTCATGGTTGTATTATGGATTTGTTTTAGACTCTGTACAAGGAGGTTTAATTATCATATACCTTGGAAGGTTCTTACAGTGTGGTTTTGGTTATGATGCAGTTACATATCCACCAACGATCATGCTTATGGAGGCCCAGTTGAAAAGTGAGAACTGTGCACCAAATATCTTCGAGTTTTTATTTATTGTTACTTAGGTTATGGTCTAAGTACCTATCAGAAATTGACATTAAAGGCAATTCTCTAAAATACATAGTGAACTAAACATTTACCTGCATTTTTCCCATTTTTGCTTGATTTTGAAGAGGTGAATCAGTCATACAAAAGCCTTGGATGGAAAAATAAATTTTGTGTAAACTTGTTTATAAATTTGCAGAAATGGTTGAAAGCAATAAGTTGGAGTTCTCATAATTAATTTGTCATGGGCTGGGGGCTATAGCTTGCCTCACATGCCCAAGGCCCTGGGTTCAGTCCCCAGCACCACAAAGGAAAAAAGAAATAATTTGGCATTCATTAAATTTATGCTAAGCATCTATATTTTACTGTTTAAAATGATAACTTATACTGTAACATAACCTTAATTTTACAATATCTTACTGATAACATCTCTAATGAATTTGCCTTGATTTTTGTCATATAAAGGTTAAAATCAGTGGGCTGGGATTGTAGCTCAGTGGTAAAGTACTTGTTTTGCATGTGGAAGGTACTGGGTTCGGTCCTTAGCACCACCTAAAAATAATGATATTATGTCCATCTACAATTAAGAACATTTTAAGAAAAAAGGTTAAAATTAGTGGCCTCGGTTTAATATATTTACAGCTATAAAGGACAGTTTTAGATTATAATTTTTTAGTGTCCATGCGTGTATTTATGTAGGTTGTTCTATAATCATTGAAAATACTTTCCTTTTTTTTCTTTTTGGCAGTGCTGGGGATTGAACACAGGGGTACTTTACCACTAAAGCAGACCCCCAGCTCTTTTTATTTTTTATTTTGTGAGAGGGTATAAGTTACCAGGACTGACTGGCTACTGACTTCTGATCTAGGGTATTACAGATGTGTGCACCACTGTGCCCAGCTTTACTGGACTGTTAATTTATTTCTTGGTGACCTCTTGGCTTTTTTTTTCTTTTTTAAAATTTTTAAATTTTTTATTTTTTTGTATCAGAGATCATTGTCCTTTTTTAATTTTGAGATAGGGTCTCTCTTGCTTAAGACCTTGATAAATTGCTCAGAGTGGCTTTGAACTTGTGATCCTCCTGCCTCAGCCTCCTGAGCAGCTGGGATTTCATGACCTTTTGACTTTCAAATGATGAAATGTAGTGTTGATTATTCTTATCTGATGGAAATAGTAAAATGAGATAGCTTGATTTGGACAACTAGGATTAACATGATGCTCTTTCATAATGGTCATTATTTCCTTTTGCACATTCCTTCAGCCGTTTGATTCTTGAAGAAATTTTATGATCTAGACAGTATGTTTTACATTCTAGTAACTGATTCAAATGACTTTCCTAAGGTCTTAAAACTGGCAAGAGGCAGAACTTGGATCTTGACCAGTGTGACCTTCCCCTGTCTCTTGTTATTGGGAAATGACTTAAGGTATGTACAAGTACCTTGCTAACTGTAAATAATTATAAAAATATGACTTTTTTTGAATGACTGTTCACCCAGTTGCTGTCTCACTTGGATTTCCATATCCAATCCAGTAGAAAATTCTGTAGGAGCTGCATTTGTAATATATTCTAAGTCAGACACACAGCCTCATCTCCCAAACCCCTGTTCAGTTCCATCATTCTTTGCCTGACTTGCTGTGTTAGCCTAATTCTAAGTGGCAGCTAGTGTTACCTTTTTAAAATACAGATCATGTTACTATACAGAAGTTCTCTGTCACACTTAAAAGATCTTGACACCTCCCCTCCCCCAGATGCAAGGCTCTACAAGTACCTGAGATCTGCCTATCTCTTAGTGCATCTCCTGGACTTCTGTTCTCTGTAGTCATACTGTTGCTTTGCTGTACCCTGAACATTAACTGGCTTAGCGCTTACTACAGTCACAGGACTTAATTCCTGTTTGTTGCATTGCTCATTTTGCCTTTGTTGTATTCTTGCTCACATGGTGCGTTGTTTGTCTCACTGATATCTACCTTACCTGTCCTATGTAAACCACAGTTTTCTTTTATCTCCTGTATCCCCCTTTTACTGCTCAGTTATGAAGAATTTCAGATGACCCGGGTATGGCTCCGTTAATGCCTAGAATAATCCTAAGCACTGAATTATTGACAAAATAAATGAAGGAGCCTTAATTTCAATGGAAAAGTTTTAGGAAAGTTATTCTATATTGTAATGTGATGTTGTTTTGCTTAGTAGATTCTCCCTCAACCAATGTCTGAGCCTTCAGTTAAGTCTTATTCAATCTGTAAAACCAAAATACATCAGTCTTTTACATTGTTGACTAGGACATAAATCACAGTGTATGAAAGGCTGTAAAAGGTACATAGAAAATCAAGACTCCTTTATCTGTCTTCAGCATTTTAGTTCCCTTTCCTCAGAAAATCATTTTTATTGTATGTCTTTCCAGAAAGACTGGAGTGACTCAGTAAATATGTGCTAGGCTTCTTTCCCTCCTTATGCAAATTCCCTCCCCAATCCTGCCCCCAGTCCAAGCAACAATATATCTTCAAGGTGACTCATTTTTTTTTTTTTTAAGGACAACCTTGTGAAGTTTTGCAGTTAGACTTTAACTAATTGTTTATTGATAACTTTTAGATTGTTCCCAAAATTGTGCTATACAAAAAATGCTGTAATGAATGGTTTAATATATCTGGTATTTTGTGTGACACTTGAGTCTTGGTAGTTCTGTTTTTGATAGAGATTTAAAATAGTTTTTTGTCATCTGGGCTAAAGCTCTTTCAATCTGAGTGGCTGAGCAATTAAAATTTACAGTCATAAAAGCTCAGAGGCACCTATTGTATTTCACTGCATAATTGTCACAGATTTTTATGCCTTTTTTAAAAAATGTTTTTCTCAGAAGAAATGAGATTATGTGAAGCCTTTTTTTTCTTTTAATTTTGCTGGTGTTACTTAAAATTCACTTATTATCCATTTATTACTAAACTGTTTTTGGTGTGAGATTAAGATGCACAGAATACTTATGAATGTACATTAAAATTGACTAGACCAAATTGATGTACATCATCTTTTCATGACAGTTTAGCAGACATTTTTCTGATGTGGGGAAAAATAGGTACATTAATTGTTATTGATTTGTGCATTATATAGTCTAAATGAACTTAACAATTTAATCTTCTGTGTCAAAATTTTTGTGCTATCAGTGGTTTCATAATCTGATGCACCACACCATACACACAAGATGTGTTTATGGTTAGTACTGCAGCACAGTGCTCTAAGCAAACAAGGCAAGTTGGCTTTCACGAATTTACCATGGATGCGCATGAGCTGAGAATTTTAGGCTAGAACTATTGGGCAAGAGAAGACAAATGTATATCCATATGCTATTGGTGAAATACATTGCCGTTCTGTTTACCTTTTAAGGGGAGTGACAAACAGAATTATCCCATGCAGCATATAAACCAATTTTTGGACTGGAAAAAATAAGGTGCGATATTATGTCTGTGAAATATGGTAAAACATCTGTAAAATGAGGAAGCCTCCCTTTTCCCTATCTTTCATAGAGTTGGGAGCTGGGGATGTAGCTCAGTTGTAGAGTGCTGGCTTACAATGCATGAAGTTATTTTGGGAACAAATGAGATCTATAGTTAGGGCCTTTATGTGTTACATTGAATAGTGAGATTCTTTTAATTGTCTTTAATCATGAAAACCGTAAAGTGCAGTCTTAAGAAATAGTTAAAATCAAGGAGTTGATCTACTTAATTAAAGCCTAGCAAGATAGTCGCCTGAGATTAGAATTCCACCGATCTACACATACTGACTTTTCTAATAGCTGAGGATGAGTTTTTTTTTTTTTTTTTTTAAGAGAGAATGAGAGAGAGAGGGGGACAGAGAGAGAGAGAGAATTTTAACATTTATTTATTTTTTCTTAGTTCTCGGCGGACACAACATCTTCGTTTGTATGTGGTGCTGAGGATCGAACCCGGGCCGCAGGCCTGCTAGGCCAGCGCGCTACCGCTTGAGCCACATCCCCAGCCCTGAGGATGAGTTTTTGAGGCAGAGTTTTGCTAAGTTGTTGAGGTTAGCCTTGAATTCAGGATCTTGTGCCGAAGCCTCCCGAGGCACTGGGATTACAGGCATGCACCAGTGTGCCTCAGTGTCTGATTTTTTTTTTAAAGGCTTTCCAAGTCGTTGATGGGCCTTTATTTTATTTATTTATATGTGCTGTGAGAATCAAACCCACTGCCTTCACACGTTCTAGGCAAGTGCTTTACCACTGAGCCACAACCCAGTCCTCAGTATCTGGTTTTGCATTGACTAGAGAGTTCTGTTTGTTTAGTTTTTAATAATTATGTATAGTTTAATAATAAAAGTGATTCAGAAAAGTGTCCTGTTTTTAAGCCCTGAAAATCTTTTGACTGATAATTGGTTTTCCCCCATTATAAAAAAGAAAACACAAAAAGCTTATGGTGAAGATTAGTGCATTATCAGTTGTAATTAAATCACCTTTGGAAACAGATAGGCTTGTATAGTAAAAATTTGACCAGAAACGGTGTGATTCTTAGCTCTTTTGGTTGGTGTCCCATACAGAAATTTTCTGACCTTCCTAGGAAAATAAACCAATATTTTTACATATGACTTCTGGGAATTTAGATTTCTTGTTAAAACTTATTTGTGGCTTTCCTAAGTCTCCTTGGGCTTCATGTTAAGAATCCCTGGACTGCTTTTTAGTAGTGATTGAACTTTTAGGTTTCAAAAAGAATAATGTTTAATATAAGACTTAATGTTTTGATTATGAACTGTGGGGATAATTGAAAATAAATTAAAAATAGCAGGCATTTGAGTTTTTAAAGTCTGTATTCAGCTCTTCCTTCAGTCCAGATTGATCAACTCCCACACAGTAGAAATTGAATTTTGTGAAATTATCAAGCACTTAGTGAGTATCCACCACACTAAGGCAGCAAGCATTTGCTTTGCTGAAGTTTGGAGTTTTTTTCCAATATATGTCATCATCATTCTAAATTATAACCTTAGATTTTCATATAGTAGAGAATGTCTTTTCTTTTTCTTCATGAGGAATTAATAGGCCGAATAAATTGGATGACCAGGATTTCTGAATTGTCAGCTCAATACCTTTTCTTTCTCTGTACTTTGTTAGAATGATTTATCTGTATAAATGCATTTAAGAAGACCATAACTGGGGTTGTGGTTATGGCTCAGTGGTAGAGTGCTTGCCTGGAATGTGTGAGGTACTGGATTTGATCCTTAGCACCACATAAAAATAAATAAGTAAGATAAAGGTATTAAAAAGAAAAAGACAATAACTTATACTACAGTTTGGTCCATACTATTTCATACATTCATTATAGTGAGTTTTGGTTGCACATGACTTATGGAAATGAATACCAGAAACAAGGAAATGAGTAGTATCCAGCGGGGGCTTTGGGCATTACAGTTGTCACCAACAGTTTCAATGTTATGGTATACAGTATTGTTTTAAAAACAAATCTGAAATGCTAATATTGTAATGTTATGAAACACGGTGTGTGTGTGTGTGTGTGTAAAATGGACTCTTGCTTTATTGCAATTGAAGTGTTTTTTTTTTTTTTTGCAAATGTATATGAAGGGATAATGGATATACAAATTAGGAAATCTGATAGTAGCTGGTCAGCTACTTTAGCTAAATTCTTAACTTAAAGGTTCCTCCCAAGTAAAGCTGCTGCTGCTGCTGCCTCTTTTTTAATATTCATTTTGTATATTATATACGATGTAGAATCAAAATAGTCCAAGAGACTGAAAACTGTGGCCCTTGGGTTCTGTGGCAGAAACATGACTGGTTCAGAGAATGTATAACTGGGTAAGAGCCCTCAGAATCAACAGAAAAAATTGTTATTCACTCTTTTAAGAGCTGAATGACCCTATTAGGATAGTTGTTAGGTTTGTTAAAACCTCAAATGAAGCTATTCTAAAATTTCCTAAGGGTACCTAGGTATAGATATTTTTATAATTCTAAATTGTCCTTTAACTCAGATGTTTCTGAATACCTAAAATTCTGCTATAATTTAAAGTTTTTAAAATTTTTTTTATCTGGTTCTGGAGATTGAACCTAGGACTTCACACATGACAAGCACAAATATTGTTATACTATTACCCAGCTACACCCCAAACCCTTAAAGTATTTTGAAACATTGGTTTCAGAATCTAATGTTAACTTTTTTTTTTTTTTTTTTAATAACAAAAAGGCTATTTTACCCTCAGCTTTGTGTATCATCAAAGTTTCTGTCAATTCGGTAGTTTTGGGCAAATCAATTTGTGTTTTCAGTCTTTGCAAATCTAGGGATTTTAGCATCATTGTTAAGAAATCACTAGAGCCAGGCGCAGTGGTGCATGCCTGTAACCCCAGTGGCTTGGGAGGCTGAGGCATGAGGAATGAGAGTTCAGAGCCAGCCTCTGTGCAAATCAGTGAGACCTGTTTCTAAATAAAATATAAATCAGGGCTGGGGATGTGGCTCAACGCTCTTGAGTTCAATCCCCGGTATCAAAAAAAAATACTAGAAAGAAATGTTAACAAATACTATCCTTGTGTCATCATGTGGATAATTTTTTAATTTCTCTACAACTTTTTAAGATACCTTTATATTATAGTTCACACTCAGGAGGACGTTATTTCACAAGTAAACTTTTTTTTTTTTTTTGGATACATAAAGGGCAGTTGGATAATCATCTTACAGTGAAGTAGAGGCAAAGTGGCTTTAGGTAAGACAAGGCCAAATTTCGGTCTTTCTTAACTTCGTGACTTTTTTGCCTTTCTGATATCCACTCGTATGATGTGTTTTGGTTAAATTAATTGGACATTTATCAAATGCACAATATGTATTCAAGCACTAAGCCATGTGAATAAAATAGGCATCCCTGTCTAATGGAAAACAAAATACTGTAAGTTGTATTTTGAAAACGGAAAAGCAGGGGATTTGCCATAGTCTAAAGATCAAGGAAAGATGACTGTTGAGTGTTTTGTATTTGAAAAGTAGGAGTTGACCTGGACAAGAGAAGAAGAAAATTGAGTTTGGGAGAAGGAAATAACTTTTAGTACGAAAGCTGAAAGGAGTGATAGAGTGAGAATGGTACATTCTAGAAATCAAGCATGTGTGATAGATAATGCCTTGTAATTTTTAGAGGGCTATGAAAAACTATTACTGTTTAATTACTAAGCAAAGAACATTGGTATCAAGAACTTTTGGGCAAACAAAGCATTGCTGATTTTTAAAATTGTTAAATTCAGATTTAGTATGCAGATTATATTCATTAGAGTATACTATGGTGTCTTCTTTTTTTTAATTTTAGTTTTTAGTTGTAATTGAATATAATACTTTGATTTTATTTATTTTTATGTGGTGCTGAGGATCGAATCCAGAGTCTTGAGTTTATTTTTTAGTTGTAGTTGGACACAATACTAACCTTTTGGCCGGGGGGAGGTTGGTACTGGGGATTGAACTGAGGAGCAGTCGACCACTGAGCCATATCCCCAGCTCTATTTTCTATTTTATTTAGAGACAGGGTCTCACTGAGTTGCTTAGCCCTTTGCTTTTGCTGAGGCTGGCTTTGAACTCGAATTCCTCCTGCCTCAGCCTCCTGAGGCACTGGGATTACAGGCGTGCGCCACTGTGCCCAGCTAGGGTTTTTTTGGTACCAGGGATTGACCCAGGGTCTCTTAACCATTGAGCCACATCTCCAGCCCTTTATTTATTTTGAGACAGGATCTTGCTGAGTTGCTTAGGCCCTTCCTAAGTTGCTGAGGCATGCTGTGAATTTTTTTTTTTTTTTTTTTTTTTGGTACCCGGGATTGAACTCAGGGGTACTGAACACTAGCCCTATTTTTGTATTTTTATACCATGCCCGGCTTGTTGTGAATTATTGATCCTCCTGCCTCACCTCCAGATCCCCAGCCCCTGCCACTGCATTGCATGCCCATGGTCATAGTGTTTTATTATGTAAAATATTTACATCTTCCTGGGAGCATAGTGGTGCAGGGCTGTAATTCCAGCAACTGGGGAGGCTGAGGCAGGAGGATTGGGAGTTCAAAGCCAGCCTGAGCAATTTAGGGAGGCACTTATCAACTCAGCAAGATCCTGTCTCTAAATAAAATACAAAAAAGGGCTTGGGATGTGGCTCAGTGGTTGAATGCCCTTGAATTCAATCCCCAGTACCAAAAATAATTACATTTTTTAATTGAAAGTGTATGGTAGGCCCTTTTCTAACCATGTTACATGCACTGATTTAATTATAACAGCAATCCTATGATATGAATGTTAGTATTCTCCCTGTTTTATTCATAAGGTATCTTGCACCAGAGGAGTTAAGTAATTTGTAGAGCTGTGATATGAACCCAGGTAGTTTGATTGTCTAGACATCATTCAGGTGCTGCTTGTGGAATGTGCCAAAACATATCTGCCCCTTTGGTAATGCATGTATAATTTTTATATCATTTGTACATGTCTAAGGATCTAAGTGCTTAGCTTTTTTTCTTATCAGAAATCTTGTCAATGCATTTTAACCTGTTTAATAAAACTGTTCAGTAATATAGTTGTCCTTAAAGTGGAACACTTCTGGTTAGGTGTCATAGTCTTCTGCCTTCTTAGGTCCCTGGGTTTGGGTACATTTTTGTGGTTCTGTAGGAAGGGACTAGAGAGCATTTGTTCTTCCCTTTCCTGTTCTTTCTTTTTCTTTTTTAAATATTTATTTTTTAGTTGCAGTTGGAAACAGTATCTTTATTTTTATGTGGTGCTGAGGATCAAACCCAGGGCCTTGCACATGCTAGGCGAGTGCTCCACCGCTGAGCCACAACCCCAGCTCAGTACTATTTTTTTTTGGGGGGGGCAGTGTTGGGGATTGAACCCAGGGCCCTGTGCATGCAAGGCAAGCACTCTGCCAACTGAGCTATATCCCCAGCCCCCTTTCCTGTTATTTCTTACCTGCAAAATATATTTGTAATATTACTGGATCATACTAAAAACATGGTAGTAATTTTAAGCAAGGATTTTTTTTTTTACTCAGTAAGCACAAAAATAGATTAGAATTATCTTGCACTTATGTATTAAATTGAATTTTGCATTTTCAACTTGGGGAATGGTATCTGTACCTGATTTAATTTCCTCACTCCCATTTGGGGAGAATAAGGAAAAGTGCTTTTCCACTATAGTTCCCCTGTGCCTGCAAATATAATTCTTGCTTTGGCTTTTAGAAAAAGCTTTTTTTTTTTTTTTCTTTCAGTTGAAGACATAATAATTTACACTTAAAATACTTGACACTTCTTATGCTTGTCTATAAGAGCTATTGTCATTAAGTAACACTTTTTCAAATAAAGCAGTGTCTACCTTGTCTTTATTGTTATGGTTCAACCCAAGTGTTGGGAGTTCCGTTTAGGTGCCTGCCACTGACTGATTATAGAGGCCAAATTTTGCATATTTTTAATCAGAATTTTCTCCCAGGTTAGTTGGTAGGGATGCTGATGCATTGATGACAATGGTAGGGACAAAGTGATATTTTCTCTGAACACTTGTTTATAATCTGAGGGATTATGTTTATTAGAATTTTGCATTTTCAAATGCAGAATTCAATTATTGGTCTAGGGTGTTTGTTAAGTTTGACAATTTGGCACGTTGTTTTGTTTTGAGATTTCCAGATGGTTTTTGTGTGCATCTGGCAGAAACACTGGTATTTATGTGTGCTTCTATTCCCTGCAAAAATGGGTGGGATGTGGGGGACACAATCATATAGCCAGTATTGCCTTTGATAAAATACAAAGGCAAAAGAGTAGGAACACCAAAAAAGTGACAGACTAAGTAGGGAAATCCTCAAAATTATTTTAGGGAAAGAGTTTCGTTAGAGAGTAACATTTGAACTGAATTTTGAAGAAGTAGGAAGGTAGGGTGTGGGGTAGGTAGTATGTCATTCTATGTAGACATATCAAACCCTAGGAAGATGTTTGAGTAATGCTATAACTATAACATGAGTCAGCACTTCTGCTTAGACTATAGATCAAAATTTAATTTGAAAAGTTTTTTTTCTTCAGAGTAGTTCATGAATTACATACTCATCACTAAAATTTCAGTTAATATGCCATATATGTTATATACTAAAAGGAGTCAAAATAATAAATTACTCCTTCACTTTGTTTTGCTATTCCAATCTTTAATTCATAGGCAAAATGCTACTGTCTTCACTGAATATTCAAGGAAAACCTAAATGCTTCACTTAATGTTTTTGAGGTATAATTCATAAACCGTAAAATTCATCACTTTACAGTGTGCAGTGAAGTGGTTTTTAATATATTCATAAAGCTGTATGACTATCACCTCTAATTCTAAAAGATTTAATTGCTCTAAAAAGAAACCCTGTACCTGCTGGAGTTAGTCTCCATCTCTACTTCTCCCACTTTGGAAACTTAATCTATTTTCAGTCTCTGGATTTGCCAATTCTGTATATTTCATGTAAAAGAAATCATAACAGTATGTGACTTTTTCTGTCTGGATCTTTCACTTAACAATGTTTTCAAAGGTTTATCTATATTGTATCATTCCTGTGTAATTTTTTTTTTTTTAGCTGACATTTTTTTCTAAATACTTTAGAGAAATGGCAGAAAAAGCAAGGCAGTTTTAGGAGGTAGGGAGTCTGTACTGGCTCTCATAAAACTAGTCACATTTGAAGCCCGCATTGTTCTAGAACATTTAAGAAATACTCTTCAGGCCTTGTGAGGGAGATATATCTATCTATCTATCTATCTCTCTCTCTCTCTCTCTCTCTATATATATATATATATATATATATATATATATATAAATAAAATCAGATATATATATTTGTCTTAAGTAGTAGTAAATATTTGTCTTTATAGAGTAGATTGCTGTAGGCTAAGAAATTTTAAGCTGGACATGTTGAATATTGGGTAGAAATCAGATTTGGGTTATCTTTGTGTTTAAGAGTCTGTGACGTTGTCCACATCACTCCCTGGGCCTTAAAATTTGATGATTCAGGGCTGGGGATGTGGTCCAGTGGTGGAACACTTTCAATCTAGCATGCTCAAGATCCTAGGTTCTATCCTCAGCACTGCAAAAACAAACAAATGAATGGTGATTCTGTGGTCCAGTAGGGTAATTTAAAACAATATGAGGCTGTTTGCTGGGTGTGGTGGTCCTTGCCTGTAATCCCAGTGGCTTGGGAGGCTGAGGCAGGAGGATCAAGTTCAAAAGCCAGCCTCAACAATAGTGAGGCACTAGCAACTCAATGACACCCTGTCTAAATAAAATACAGATTAGGACTGGGGATGTGGCTCAGTAGTTGAGTGCCCGAGTTCAATCTCTGATCTTTCCCCCCACCCCGACATGCAAAGGGGGGGGGGCACAAATGTTCAGAGTGTCGGTATTCTAAAAATAAGTGTGTAGCTTTCCAGTATAACTAATGGAAGGCTTGTGTCATATCTGTTATACTAATTTTTAATCTTTTGAGTGTTTGTGTTCTCATGGGGTTCAGACTGGGCTTTTTCTCATTAAAGACTTTCCTAAACACTGTCATTCACTTCTCTGGCTTTAGTCATTAATTCTGAAACCTTAGGTCTCCTCAATTGCCGGCTTTTTATTTCCACTTAGATGTCTTGCAGGCATTTAAAAAGCAACTTTGTTTTTTACCATGAAATGTTTTCATTTTGGTGTCCCTTTCTTGTATACATCAGCACTGGTAGTATCCTCCCACCCCTTTTCTCTCTGAGAGATTTATTTGGGGAAGCAGCTATACATTCAGGGGAGAATGTGGGCCATCTCCAGAGAGAGACTTTATTCATAACCCAGTTGCCTGACATCTCTTTCCCTTCCTCTAGACATCTTTGTGTGTGAGCTTTTATTCCTCTTCTGGATTTTGTTGGCAGTGATCTCAGAACTTCTCCCCTTTTCTTTGCTTATTTAGAAACACACACACAATTTTTCATATTGACATTCTGAAAACAGAGATGTGATCATATAGCTCTTTTGGGTTCAAACTCCTTAACCTTGTATTTTTTGTGGGGAGGGGGCACTGTTTAGTGGGAATTGAACTCGGGCATTCGGCCACTTAGCCATCTCCAGCCCTATTTTGAATTTTATTTAGAGACAGGGTCTCACTGAGTTGTTTAGCGTCTCGCTTTTTGCTGAGGCTGGCTTTGAACTCTCAATCCTCCTCTTGTCTCAGCCTCCCGAGCCACTGGGATTTCAGGTGTGAGGCACTATGCCCGGCTTAACCTGGTATTCTTCACAGCCTTCCTTTTTATCATAATCCTATCATTGGTATTTACTTCCTTGTACTCCCTACTCTGTGCAGTCTCTTATGGTGTTTACCAGTCACAATGATGAATTTCCCCTCTCCTGAGTTACCCATGTCTGGCCATCAGTTGGTTCTCTATTGGATAAATTGCAAATTGGACTAATGTGCTGCAGGGATGTTGGGTGGTGCTTATAGGCCCTACCAGCAGACAAGAACCCTGGAAGAGGCAAGTCTTTGCAGCTCCCTTTAGTATCTCTTTATCTATAGAGTGTAAACAGAGCCCCCTGGCAGATTCTAACCTCTGGAATCCTAAAGTATATGGAAGAACAAGTGACACTGACTTTATACTTGATACACTAATTTCCCATTGTACAAGTTTTAAAGGTTGAAAACTGCCAGATGTGGCCCAACAAACCTACATAACAGGTAGGGAAGTATTTGAAGCCCTTGAGATATGGCAGTGCTTGGCTTGATTCAGCTCTACAGAATTTAGAATTTTATAGGTTGTTTGTGGTACTGAGGATTGAACCCTGGTGGTACTTTATTCTTGAGCCATATCCTGGCTTTTTTAAAATTTTGAAACAGGTCTTTGCTTCCAAGTACCTGGGATTTATAGCATTTTTTTTTTTAAAGTATGTTTAGGAGAAAGGCTCCCTTCACTCTAGTTTCACTTGCAGTGTTTTTTTTTTTTTTTTTTTTGCTTTTTTGTTCTGTGGCTTGAACCCTGGGGCACTTTAAACCACTGAGTAACATCCCCAGCCCTTGTTGTTATTTTATTTTGAGATAGGGTCTCACTAAGATGCTAAGATCCTTCTGCCTCAGCCTCCCAAGTTGCTGGGATTCTGGGTGGCCATTATTGCACCCGGCCAATTTACAGGTTTTTTTTTTTTTTCCCCCTAGTGTTGTTGACATACTATAGAGAAATGTCTTTTTTTCATATCAGTTGAACTTTTCCCTCACTTCATTGGGGCATCCATCACATCTGAGAAAAGACAGGACTGTGGTTCTGCCTTTAAGTAAGAGTGTTAGAGAAGAAAGAAGGATTAGAGGGAGAAAATGCCATGGGAGGCAAGCAGAGTGCGCCTGAAGAATTTACCCTCTACCCTGTTGACTTCTGCAGCAGTCCAAGAACTGTCAGAACGAATTAAGAAATGTTTTCTGTTTTTAGCTTTGACGTGCCTTTAATTTGTAACTCTGTCATTCACCAAATACAGATAGGTGTAAAATACTGTGGTTGCTGGAGATTCTGAGTTCTAGCTGGGTGAAGTTTGAAAAGAAACTTTGAGCTTGGCATAGTGGTGCACACCTGTAACGGGAGAAGCCTTGACCCTAAAGTGGGATTCTAATCTATGTTCTGTCACTTGGGAGGTTTTAGAAAATGTTTTCAGAGTTGATTCTGAAGATTAAATGAAATAAATCAATTTTAAGGATTAATTCAGGTGTCAAGCCCTTCACTTTGAAATTCTGGCTAAATTTATCTGTCCAATTCATTAGCCTCTGAAAGTCCAGTGCCTTGCTTAGGTTTGGTCATTTATCAAGTAGTTTAAGATCTTAGTTTCCTTTTGTCTGTGGTTCTGGGATTGCTATTAACTGAAACGTTTTGCTCAGCTCTTTTAACAGTTTCCACAGAAGAGCCCACTAATGGCAAGCATTTTGCAAATTTAGTAATTTCACTGAAAATTTAGGAGGTTTGGATTAGTGTACACAATGTAGCTCATGGCTGTAAGCCACCACATTGGCTCTTGCTGTTTTTCCTCCATTTTCTTTCTTTAATCTTGTGTTGTTCCATTGCTCAGATTCTTTTTTAAATTAATTAATTTAATCTAATTGTTATACATGACAACAGGGCATTTCAATTCATAGTACACATATAGAGCACAATTTTTCATTTCTCTGGTACACAAAGTAGAGTCACACCATTCTTGTCTTCATACATGTACTTAGGGTAATGATAATCCATCTCATTTCACCATCTTTCCTACCCCCATGCCCCCTCTCTTCCCTTCTCTTCCCTTTGCCCTATCCAATCAGATTCTCTGAACAGAATGTCTAGCAAACAATATAGCTCCTGCCCCCAAATCCAAATTGTTACTCTTCTCAAATTAATTAATATTTCCTGCCCTCAGTGAGCTCAAGATACACTTAACATTTTGTTCTTTTAAATCGACTTTATTGAGATTTAATTTATATATAATTAAATGTAGACATTTTTTAAGTTTACAATTTGAGTTTTGGCGAATGTATACACATGTGAAATCATCATTTCAGTTAAAATATAGAATATATTCCCTTACTGCAGTCAACACTTCATTAAAAGATTATACTGTTTTCAAAGTATGCTTTCACTTTTCAGAATTTTTCTTTGATGTTGCACATGATACTTTCAAAGTATCTGAAAATAGGCTTTAGTGTGATCATTATTTCTGGAGGTATGCTTTACATTAAAATACTAGCTTTGTTCTTTATATTTGTTAATTCTCATTATTATCAATTGCCTTTTTTTTTGAATTTTTTAATATTTATTTTTTTTAGTTTTCCGCGGGCACAACATCTTTGTTTGTATGTGGTGCTGAGGATCGAACCCGGGCCGCACGCATGCCAGGCGAGCGCGCTACCGCTTGAGCCACATCCCCAGCCCATATATCCCCAGCCCATATATCAATTGTCTTAATAATGAGATGTCAAATAGGACAAAAATCTTCAATTTTCCTAGGTAATTTTATTTTCTTTGATGAAGTAGTTCATGCACATATTATAAAGTTCAACAAAAAGGGTACTCATTGAAAAATATCTTCCAATTCTGTCTTAACTGTTCAATTCCCTATCTTAAGAAAACCACTGTTGCCTCTTGCATGCCTGTGTAATCCCAGTGGCTCAGGAGACTGAGGCAGGAGGATGGTGAGGTCAGAGCCAGCCTCAGCAACCTAGTGAGGCCCTAAGCAACTCAGGGAGACCATGTCTCTGAATAAAATATAAAAAAAGGGCTGAGGATGTGACTCAGTGATTAAGTACAGCTGGGTTCAATTCTAGGAAGGAAGGAAGGAGGGAGGGAAGGAAGGAAGGCCATTGTTTATGTATAAATAAGAAGAACCAAACAAATATAAATAAATAGGTGAAAGAAAGGCTAGTAGGGGAAGGAAAACAAGGAAACATCAGGGGAAGGGTATCATGAAGTAAAATCCAATTCCGTAGTTTTTTCCAGATGAATGCAATTACTATGTATAACTATTAAAACAAGGGCTAATGAGAAAAAAAGTGCCACTGTTTAGTTACACTATCTAAATCAGTTATTTTAAAGGTAATTTTTTTTGTGTGTGGTTTGTTATTAACATAGTCTTATATTGCTGGCTCACATTGCTAGCAACAATGGAGAACAACATTCATATTTTTAAAATATATTGTTGCATTGTTTCAGAGACTCAAGCTATCCTCATGAAGTGGATGAATTTGACCCAGTATTGTACAGGAGTGTTCTGTTATAATACATCTGCTACAGTATGTAAATCTATGCTTACTTCAGTTATAATAAAATCTATGTTTCCTAGATCATTCCCTCCCCTGGCATATTAGCACAGATAATATCTTTTGAAATCACAGAAGAATACAAAATCTACCAAGTTATTTACTCAGTCTTGAGCTTTTAAGATTATTCAGCTTTCAGACCAACTTGATAATCTCCGAAATACTAAAGTCTGTAACTTTGTGAATTTGATTTCTTGATCAATTTAATTTCAGTCTTCTAAAAACCTGAGGTAGTGGATAGAATCTCAACCAGTCTAGTCTTGAGGGCAGTGCTCATTAATAAAACAATAAAAGGAAAATGATGGTTAGATTATCAAAGCTTCGGGAAAGGGCAAAAGAAACTTAACACTGATAATCTCTGGTGCTTAGCATTTAGTCCCTTTGAAAGTGTACAACCATAGAGACAATATAAAGGATAATGCGTTTGAGCAAGAGTGTGCAATAGTTTGTGAAAGTTTGAAAAATTCCCTTTTTCTGCACTGGCTTCTTAAAGCTTACCATTTTTGGAAGTTCTTGAAATTTGCACTTTACCAACTCACTAAGTTTTCTTTTCTCTGTGGTCTCCAGTAATTGTGTAGTTGATCTTTTCATTCAGCTGGTATGGAATGTGAGACAATTGTAAGCATCATCATTGGACCCAGGCTAGTTGGGGAGATAAGAATAAAGTGGCAAAAAGTGTGTTTAAAGGAAGGGCCTTGTCTTTTTTTTTTTTTTTTTTTTTTAGCTAGGGATTTAACCCAGGGGCGTTTTACCATGCATATCCTCAGCCCTTTTATCTTTCTGTTTTTTGAAACGTGGTCTCTTGCTAAATTGCTTAGGGCCTTTCTAAATTGCTGAGACTGCCTGGAACTTGTGATCCTTCTTCAGTCTCCGGGGTTGCAGGTGTGTGCCATCACGCCCGGCAAGGAAACATTTTCCTACAAAAGATGCATACTTACTTTCCCAGCAGCATTTGGTTAATTGCTTACCTCTTTTTTACCCCTTTCTTCCTGGTACTGGATATTGAACCAGGGCCTTTCACCTGGTAGGCAAGTGCTCTTTCACTAAGAGCACTTATATGTGGTGCTGAGGATCGAACCCAGGGCCCCACATGTACCAGGCAAGTGCTCTACCACTGAGCCACAACCCCAGTCCCATCCCTAGCTCTTTTTAAAAAACCTTTGAATCAAGGTCTAAGTTGCTAGGCTGACTTTGAATTTGAGATCATCCTGCCCAAGTAGCTGGTATTTCAGGTGGTTGTGGAGCTTAGTTTCTCAAACAACAACAAAAGCAATGTCAGAAACACTGTTTTTTTTGTGGCCAAAATGGCTGAACATTCCTCCTAGTTCTCCAGAGCAAAATACTGATTTTAGGGAATGTGGAGAAGTATAAGTTATACAAATCCAGCTCTAGGGTGGTTGAAAGGATTAGAGTGCAAAGAACAGAGCCTAATAGTACTGAGCCCTGTGTGGTGTTGGCTGTTAGTGTTATCTGATTTTGCAAAGATACTGATTCACCATAAGAAAATAGATGTTTTCTAGTGAGAGGAAAAATTATGGGTGTCACTTATGTGTTAGTTTCACAAAATAAATAATGTTACACATACCCTGAGGGAGAAAATTTTGAAAGCACAGTGAATGCCTATTTATCAACATTGGGTAGGGAAAATGGAATGTTTTGGGTAAATACACTTCGATTTTATTAGAATTATGTATAATCAGCTTTTCATGAGTTAAACTATTAAAGTTGATTTTTGCAGCTGCTAAACTGGAATTCTATTCTTTAAAGTATCAGGCATGGTATGGTGGTACAAGCCTGTAATCCCAGAGATTTAAGAGGCTGAGACTGGAGGATTAATTTTTTTTACTACTGGGGATTGAACCCAGGGGTGCTTAACCACTAAACCGTTTTTTTTTTTTTTTTTTTTTTTTTTTTTTTTTTTTTAAGAGAGAGGTTGTCACTATAGGGCCTTGCTAAGTTGTTGAGGCTAGCTTTGAATTTAGAATCCTTCTACTTCAGCCTCCCAAACCCCGGGATTATAGGCATGCTCCACCACACCCAGCAAGGATCACAATTTCAAGGCTAGCACCTGCAATTTATCCATACTCTGTCTCAAAATAAATAACAAATTAAGAGGGTCTGAGGAGGTAGCACCCCTGGATTCAATCCCCAGTATTTACAAGTATCTGGGCTCTTAACTGTATAACTCCAGGGTGGTGCTGTTCATGCATACTTCAGTGTGAATGGTTGTCTCCTGAAGCTGTACAGTAAAGGAATTTTATTTGGAGGGAGACAATCCTGTTATCCCTGACTCCTAGTTTATCTCACAGTTAGCATGCAGAATGGGAAAGATTCTTGATTTTTCTTTCCTGGAACTAAATTGTGCCAGTGGTGGCACAGTTGGATTGAGAATGCAAGTCTGGACCAACTGTAACTTGTCTTTGTTTGACTGAAAATTCAGCTTCTCTATTTCATCTGTTTTTGTCAGATGAAATACACAAGCTCTTTTCTATTTTTAGGATCCTTAGGCATTACATTTTGTTGTGTTTGCTGCATTTGAGAGTGGAATTAACCTGAAGGAAAATGATTGTGTAAGTAATATATGATATAGCTGTGTATACAAGTTAGAGCCACTAGCTGGTAGGCCAGGAAAAGTACCTTTTTATGTCATACAGTTTCCAAAGAATATTAATTTATCTATAAAATAGGCAGCTGTGAGGAAAGCAGGCAGCAGTAACACAATGAGTAAAAAATGTGCACATTAAAGTTGTAAGGGCTTTTGTCTTTATCAGAACAACAAGAACAAGAAAACAACACTGGATTTTGGTTGCTAGGAGTGTGGCTAATTTAATTTCATATTTTCTTTTAATCAAGTAAAAAAATATTTTAAAAAAACTTGGGAAAGTGCCATTGGTAACACATTACTTCTTTATTTAAATATTGAGTATTAGCATAGATGTTAGAGACACAGTCCAAAATATCCCTCTCCTCAGCAGGGAAGACTACTGAACAGTAATTGTGAGCCTCAAAGATGTTATGAAAGGGGACATCTCATTAGCAGTTAACAATTAAATCATTCTAATAATAATAATAAAACGTGTGGTCAGTTCAATGCTAGAGAATCTTTGAAATGTCTGGAGACTTAACTTTTTGAAGATCAGAGAGGTAACTGACTTGTGGCTGGTTATATAGCAGATTGGTCCAATTAAAATTGAAATTAAATTCCAGTGTCCTGGCTCTTGAGGTTTTTTCTCTACAAGGTATAGAATACCACTTATTTGCCTAGTTATATTTAATAGCTCTCTTTACAAAATTAGTACCATCTTTAAAGACTTTTAAACCATGAAGAAGTTCTTTGATAAAGAGATTAGGTGGCCAGGCAGAGTGGCCTGTAATCCTATCGGTTTGGGAGGCTGAGAGGAGGATTTTGAGTTCAAAGCCAGCCTCAGCAAAAGCAAGGTGTTAAGCAACTCAGTGAGACCCTGTCTCTAAAGACAATACAAAATAGGGCTGGGGATGTGGCTGAGGGTGGTTGAGTACCTGTGAGTTCAATCTCCAGTACCTAAGGGAAAGAAAGAGATTACACATTTTCATCTTCAGTGTTCTTCTCCTTTGGCCCCATTTAGTCCTAAAGAGACATTTACTTCAAATTCTGCATTTTACCCCTGGTCTGATAACTCTCTTTTCTTCCCTGTCTAGTTTAGACTTTTTTTGGGGGGGGGTACTGGGGATTGAACCCAGAGGCACTTTATCACTGAACTATATCTCAGCCCTTTTTACATTGTATTTTATATTTCTAAAAAAAATGTTTTTAGTTGTTGATAGGCCTTTATTTTATTTGCTTATTTATATGTGGTGCTGGGAATTGAACACAGTGCCTCACATGTATGAAGCAAGCGCTTTGCCACTGAGCTACAACTCCTTTATGTTTTCTTTTGAGACAGGGTCTTGCTAAGTTGCTGAGGGCCTTGAACTTGCAATCCTTCTGCCTCAGCCTCCTCAGTCTCTGGGATTATAGGTGTGTGCCACTGTGTCTGGCTTAAAATTTTTATTTTTCCGAAAAAAAAAATTTTTTTTTTGGTGGTGGTACTAGGGATTGAATCCAGAGCATATATGTTAGGCAAGTGCTCTACCACTCAGTTAAAAATATCTTTAGAAATGAACAAGAATATATTCATATATTATCCTCCTCACACCTCTTGTACCTTCTCTAAGATGTTGACGTACCAATTAATGGTTCAAAGTCCAAAGTCACAGGATCATTTCAGAAGAATGTAGTGGTTTCAGTGACTATCAAAGATGGGCAAAATGGTTTGCCATTTTGGATGTTATAACACTAATTCCAGGTCAGTATCACTTGTTAAATTGAAGCAGATTTATTTCTGCTTTATTTGCCTTAAGATTATATTCTTTCAGTTCCCAGTTTCAAATAAAAAAATGACATTATAGCTTAAATTTACCTGTTTGATGATGTACTTCTTCCTGATTATGAAGGGGCAAAAATAACCCTTTGTTATTAATTTATGCTGCTTACTGTCCCTACCAAACATTTGACATTTATAGCTCATATATTTAATTTTCTTTTTATGTATATATATATACACCCTTGAGATAAAAAAGCAGGCTCTGAAATCAGAGTTAGTAGAGTCTAAGAGCTGAATCTGAATCTTGACACTCTGCCTTTTCTGGCTTTGGTCATAATGTAACTGGTTACTCTTAGTTCCTTATTTATAAAATGAATACAAGGATTAAATAAGTTAACACATGTGGAGTGCTTAAATCAGTATTTGGCAGTTCTTTATATTGATACTTGGACTTTTCTGCAATGTCTGGGAATAGTGCTTGAAAATTGCATAAAATCCCTGCCCTATAGAGCTTAAAGGCTATTGGGCTTGAGGGGCATAAACAAAGCCCTGGTATGTTTAGGTGTGCTTAGTTTAGGTTTGTGTGTGTTCCGTTGAGAGAATTGGGAGATAGTACATAAAGAAGTCAAGGAATTCAGCCTAACTGTTCTTGCTGAGAGGACAGTTTGTTATTAGTACTTTTCAAATTTTGTCCATTGTTAGTGATTGCATTGATCTTGAGGTGTGGAGGATACCAGTTAACACAGCAGGTGTAATAATCCTAATCAGTTCTATGTGGTACTTGGAACAAGCATTTACTTCAACATATAGTACCTTTTGCTAATTGAGATTCCTGTCTTCAGATAGTTTAATGTCTGACAAGTAAACCAATTATTGTACTAGTTGTAAGTTGAGTGGTGATAATGAACAGGAAACTGGAAGTACTAATTTAGACCCCAGAAAAAAACTGGTCATAAATACTCTAGCCTTTCAGAAGTTCTTCTGGCTCCCTAGTCTTCATATTTTTCCCTAAATTTCATGTAAGAATTGGTTTGTTCTCATGTTGAGGAGAAAAGTTAGGGCATGGATTATAAGTAGTTAGTGACAAGATGCCACAAAAGGGCTAAAGCTGAAAGAAATACAAAATTAGCTTAGTTTTGCTGTTTGTGTGTCAGCTTTTATGAGCTATTTCTATTTCATTTGCTTTTAGAATTTATATCAGGATAGGGCTTTTTCAAGGACATGTTCAGATGAATGCTAAGCTTAGTTTTGGTATTGTAGGAAGGATCATGTGGTATAATTCCTAAAAAGATATTTGAAGTAGAGATACCTTATGTCCACTAGGGGGTACTGTACACTGTAAAAATTAAAATTATTTCTGGGCAATTAGCCATTATTTCTTCATGCAGTTATCTTGTTTGAAATTAAGTTTTGTCATTTAGTGTTTCTTCTAAATTGCTACAAAACATTTTCAAACAGTCTTTTTGACTGTAGCAAACAGTAACTCATACATGCATTCCTGTTAGTAGTGGCTCCAAGTGTTCTGACATTACTTTGTGTATGCATATGATACTGGGATTTGAACCCAGGGATGCTCTACCACTGAGCTACATCCCCAGTCTTTTTTATTTTATTTTTTTAAATTTTGAGACAGAGTCTTTCTAAGTTGCTGAGGCTGGCCCCAAACTTGTAATTCAAGTTTCCCCACAAAATTTTGCCCAGTATGTGATATAAGATGACTTATTCTTAATGATCTGTCAATAACATCATTATATGATCTTATAGTTCACTCTATAGTAGCTCCTAGCCATGTTGAGTAGTTGAAATGTGGCTAGTTTTTTGACATATCTTATAAGTGTAAATGATGTACTAGACTTTGAAGACTTAGTTGAAAAAAGATAGAAATGTCATTAATTTATATTAATTACATATTGGGATAATATTTTAAATATATATTCATCAACAAATTTCACCATTTCTCATGCAAATTTACCTCCACTTTTCTATTTAATCTTTTATCTTTTAAGCATTGCCTCACAGAACTTAATAGAACTTCATTACTTCATGGTAAGCACAAAGTATTATTGAACTTTTAAAAATGAGAACAGTTTTGTTTCATAAAAATTGGTTGACAGTTTACTGAAACTTTATCTCAAAACAAATAAAAAAGATCTGGGAATGTAGCTCAGTGGTAGAGCACTTGCCTTATATGCATGAGGGCCTGGGTTCAATTTCCAGTACTATGATAAAAGGAAGAAATTGGTTGACAGAATGTCACATGTTCGGATTTAGTGTTGTGTGATACTAGGGTTTGCTTTTCAAGTCTTAATAGAGCTATTGATTATCAGATCAATTTGATGCAGTGTTCAACTCCTTTTAAAAATACTTGTGGCATGTACTATTGTATATACATTTTGTAAGATGAGGTATTTTCCTTTGAATCTTGTTGTCATTTAAGTTCCTACTTTGCTCTTTTGCATACTTCCTTTTCTACTTTTTAGTAATCAATTTCCTGAATTTCTGCAGTACTTTCTGTTTTTCATGGTCCTAAGTGCAATTCTACCCAGGTTCATTCTTGGATTGCTTTTAAACATAGTGGGATCACAAAGTACAGTCAGTGGCACTTCTGGTTGGATTTTTGTTATTGTTTTGGGGTTTGAACCCAGGGGCAATTTATCACTGAGCTGCATCCCCAGTTCTTATTTATTTTATTTTTTTTTCATTTTCAGACAATTCTAAGTTGTCTAGGCTGACCTCGAACTTTCCTCCTGCCTCAGCCTCCTGAGTGAATCGCATTACAGGTCTTTGACATCATACCTGGCCTTATTCTGTTTTCTTTAAAAACAAGCAGTATCTTATAAATCTTTAAGTTTATTGTTGTGCTTTGTTTGTACCTTACGTTCTTGTTGAGTTGCTTATATCAGACTATGGCCTTCTGTGATGTCCTTTTAGTGTTCTCATTCCATATTTACAGAATTCTCCCTTATGGATACCTGAAACTACAGATAGTATCTAACTCTGCATACACTGTTTGTCTTCCCTTAAGTTGTGAACAGCTACCTTTTCTCACATCTCATATCTTTGAGATGTCCAAATTACCACCATTACTACTGCTGATACACTTTTGAGACCATTAGTAAGTAAAATGAAGGCTTTTTGAATACAAGTATTGGTTGATTGACAAGTACTGGTTGATCTGATAACAAACTGCTGGTAAATGGTTGCTAAGTGACTTAACAGGCCAGGAGTGCATTCACTGTGAATAGGCTAGACAAGGAGGGATGATTCATTCATATCCAGGTGGAACAAGTGAGAGATTTCATCATATTACTTAGAATGGTGCATAATTTAAACTTACATATTTTCTATTTCTATAGAATCTTCCATTTAATCTTTTTTGACTGAGACTGACTAAGGACAACTGGAACTGTGAAAGGACAAATTTTGTTGTGGGGATTGCTTTAAACCCTCCTCTGGCTCAGAGCATGCTTGCTCAAAAATAAGTGAAGCAGTAGGAATTTTTGAGACTTTTACCTTTGGATTTAAAGAAATCATGCTGTTCTTTTCTGTCTTTTTTGTCAAAGAATGATATAAAACTTAGAGATATTTCAGTTAACCGTCTTTTGGATAGTAGCAAGAAGGATTTTATTTCCTACCTAGTTTTTCCCTTTTTAGGGAAAAAGTTGCCATCAACTTCTGTGGGTAAGACTTTAACATTGGGTTGTCTGAGACTGGTTCCATTTGGTTTGGATTTTATTCTTTTCTCATCCCACAGTTTATGCTGTGGGTTTGGAAAATCAACAATGTTTATTCAGTTATATATCTGTTGACTGTGTTAAGTCTGTTGGAACCTGGGTGCATATAAAAACTGATTCAAAATGTTTTCCACACCTAAAAAATATATTCTAGAATGTGTTCCAGTTAAATCTTAAGATTGATCAAGTATGCATTCTTCTGGAAGAATATCTTGACTTTGAAGATGAACTAACTAATGAATTAGTGTCATATCTATCTCTGCCAGTGTGTACTCAGTGTGATTTTGAAGCTATTTTTGGGATCTGATCTTGGAGGCCTTTTTAGTAGCTTTAAATAGAACTGCTATACTTTGTATAACCAGGGAGCGGGTAGTTTGGGATTCTTGGACCGTGATCACCCCTGTCCCCCATCTTTATAAACTAGAGGTAAAACAAAAGGAAGATGGAGGTGAGGAGACCCCATAATTCAAGAAATCTTCCTATCCAGTCCTTTTTCCATTCTTGTACTCTACTGTTCTTTCTTAGTGTTTGTACTTTTCCCCCTTTTCTAGTCACATTTTGACTTTTCAAGGTATGAGGCTTCTTTATTGTCTTCTTGAACTTTTTAATGCCCTGAAAATGTTTTACTTTGAACCTAAAGAACATTTTGCTGGAAGTAGTTCACATTTGAGTTCTCATTTGTCCTTGCATTGCCATAACATCATAACAAAAACTAGTCTTGAATGAAAGTACCAAAGGTATTACTTTCAGTGGCTGTGGGTCTTTCACATTTGAGGAAGGGAAGATCTGTATCTACATCTGATAGCTATATCAGTATGTAACTATGCTGAAGGAAAAGTGTGTGTGTATCCTTTTGTAGGACAAAAGGATAAGGTGTACAACTTTCTTAAGCATTTGTTGGTTTTCATACCTAAAAATTTGAGTATAACAGTTTAGTTTAACTACATCTGCCTTTTTCAGAATGTTGAAAATGCATCAATAATATATGTTATATACTATTGTCAGCTTGCATATTAAAATTAATGTTTTTCTGTTTTGATATAAATAGAAGTTAGACTGTTTCTTCTCCACCTGAAATGGATCCTTTTGTTTTCCTCCCATGATGTACACATCCTGCTTTGAAAAAAACCTGCTTTATTTGAGATGCATTTCTTTTTTTCTCCATAGCTTTATTGAGTAAAGATGCAACTCTGATAGTTTATTCTTCACTCATTTATTCAAAATTAAACAGATATTTATTGGACATCCATTGTGGTGACAGGTATAGTTCCAGATGCTGAGGATATTGCAGTGAATAAATTCAAATTCCTCCTCTCATAGTGCTATTTTCTGAGCAAAATAAAAGGGAGATGTGATCTGATTGTCATGGTTATGAAGTGGGGTGGGGACAGGGATGTGTGGGTTAAATTCAAATTCCTCCTCTTATAGTGCTATTTTCTGAGCAAAATAAAAGGGAGGTTTGATTTGTTTGTCATGGTTATGAAGTGGGGTGGGGACAGGGAATGTGTGGGTTAAGGTGGAATGGGGTCTGCAATTTTAATTATGGTTCACTGAGAAAACATGATTGATTGAAGATCTTTTGCATCTGAGGGGAAAAGCCATGTAGAAATTTGGGGGAAGAGAGCAAGTGCAAAGCCTTTGAGATGGAAGTTTGCCTAGTAGGTTAAAGAACTAAAAGGAAACTGACTTGATTGGAACAAAGGGGATGGGGAGGAGAATAGGTTAGAGAAGTTAGAGAAGTAGACAGAGTGAGGTAATCATAAACATTTTGGGGGAAGTCCATGATAAGGGTTTTTAAAAATCTGTAGAAAATAGAATCAGAGCTAGTAGATAGCAACATGAGATCAGGGAGAAAATTAAAGGATATTGCATTATGCCAGATAGAGCTGCTGGTTGCTTGGGTCAGAGGTATTGTAATTGAGTGGTGAGAACTATGGTAGATTTTGAAGTCCACCCTCCTTCATCTTTCCTCTCCCAAACACCTTCTCTTTGGTGCTGGGGATTCAACCCAGGGCCTCAGACAAGTTCTATTACTGAGCTGTACCCACCCCAGCAGGAGTTTTGAGGTTTTTCAGAACAGAAATTGCTGATCACATAAGATATGTGACATATAGAAAAGGGTAGGTCAATTGGATGAAATGGGATTGACTAATATGGAAAAGACTTTGGGGAGGAAAAATTTGGAGATAGGATGGGGGAGATGTTCAGTTTTGGTCTAACTGTTGTGGGACTCATTGGTGACCTTAAGCAGGTTAGTGACTATACCCCAATTGGAGAGTGTGCTCATGATGGGGGTAAGGGGAGGGGGTAGAAATGGGAAATGAGCAAGTAATGGTACATCACTTTGGAAGAGTAGGGAAAGCAGTGGGGCAGTAACTGGTGTGGGGGGGATGGGAGGAGCAGTGGGTTTTGGTCATTTACTCTTGGAGGAATAGTAGGGAGTTTGTGTGGTTTAGGAAAAGAGCCAGTACAGAGAGGAGATTTGATAATTCAGTGCTGGAGTAGCATCCTTAAACAGGTGAGGAAACAAGATCTAGTGCTTGAGAGGTTGGACTTAGTCAAGAGTGCATATATAACATTGGAGGAGAGGATGGAGTATTTGGGCAACGCAGATGCAGGTAGAGGTGCAAATGCTACCATGAGAACTCAGGGAAATTTTTGTTTTCTTTTGACATAGAAAGCAAGGCCTAAGTCAGAAGTGAGGGTGAGGTTGGAGAATTTTAGAGATTTGAAAAGAGAAGAATGCTAGTGTTATTTAGGAGACCAGGAAACTGATGAAAAAATAGAACTAATAGTATGATTATAATGGGAATTATTAAAGGTTCCCTTGAGGTTTCTCAATTTTAGAGAGCAGTAAGCATGGAGATGTATATTTCCCCTCTAGCATTTTTCGTGTGTGTGTGTGTGTGTGTGTGTGTGTGTTTTGTATTGGGAATTGAACTCAGGGACACTCATCCCTAGTCCTATTTTGTATTTTATTTAGAGACAGGGTCTCACTGAGTTGCTTAGTGCTTCGCTAAGTTGCTGAGGCTGGCATTGAACTCATGATCCTCCTGTCTCAGCCTCCAGGTGTGTGCCACCGAGCCTGGCTCATTAACCTAATTTTATTATCAGCATATTTCTAGCTAAAATGTATGATAAGCCATCAATATTCTCTTGCATTGCATTCTGTTGGTTGTAATGACTAAGATGTTTTTTTCTTTGAAGTTTGCATTTTATAAACACCAAATAACCCATCAGGAGATTGGAGACATTCTGTTATGTCTAAATCCAAGAGATGAACTTTCTAACTTTAATTTTGTTGTTCAATGAATTGACGTTTGTTTCACAAATGTGTTTTTCTGTTGTAGGAAACCCAGCGTTTGCTGGCAGAACCAGTTCCTGGCATTAAAGCAGAACCAGATGAGAGCAACGCCCGTTATTTTCATGTGGTCATTGCTGGCCCCCAGGATTCCCCCTTTGAGGGAGGGACTTTTAAACTTGAACTATTCCTTCCAGAAGAATACCCAATGGCAGCACCTAAAGTACGTTTCATGACCAAAATTTATCATCCTAATGTAGACAAGTTGGGAAGAATATGTTTAGATATATTGAAAGGTAAGTAGTATGATTTCTTTCTTATGCATTCCATATTTAGAATGTAAACACTTGTAACCTAATAGTAAGACCACAGTGGTCTGTGGGAGGGAGATGCAGTAGTTCTGGGCCTGTTTTTTTCATGCTATATCATATCATATCATATCATATCATATATCATACTGAGCCTGTTGCCTTCATAGATAAGTGGTCCCCAGCACTGCAGATCCGCACAGTTCTGCTATCGATCCAGGCTTTGTTAAGTGCTCCTAATCCAGATGATCCATTAGCAAATGATGTAGCGGAGCAGTGGAAGACCAACGAAGCCCAAGCCATAGAAACAGGTATTTAATATTTATTCTCCTTTACACTACTTCCACTTTTTAAAACAAATCTATGCTACCTTTTAAAAAGCTTTTAAAAGTTCTTGGCAAGGGCAAGGGGAAAAGGTAGTATTAAATTAGATGCTGATTACAGTACACAAGTATGATGTTCAAGCTCCACTTCATGGCCTGTTATGGAACCCCAAAATTTTATGCATAGCATATAACTGGGAGATCTTGGAATCTGGATTTAACAACACTGAATTTAACCAATACTGAGTGTACATCATTCATCTAGTAATATGTAAACATACTGGAACAATTGAACTCTTTTATGCTGTTTTTCTAATCCTTTTGATTAAAGCATACAGCAATTTATAGCTAGAGAGTTTAGAATCAACAACCTTCTCCCTGTAAAATTTGAACAAAATTGTTGAGGAATGTTATTATCCAAAAATGAAGGGGACACAACTTTTTTCATCCTGATGAATTTTGTAAAACTTTATTTATTTTCATTGTATTGTAATTAGACATACAGAAAATGTTTCAGCCTTGATTCAGTTTATAGGAGATGACATAAATCTAAGAGATCACAACATGACATTTCCACAGCTGACTTAATCACATGTTTGTTCTTGTCTGCAGCTAGAGCATGGACTAGGCTATATGCCATGAATAATATTTAAATCGATCCGATCATCAAGTGTGCATCACTTCTCCTGTTCTGCCAAGATTTCTTCCTTTTTTGTTTGCATTTAATGGACACAGTCTTAATAGAAACATTACAGAATAAAAGCCCAGACATCTTCAGTCCTTTGGTGATTAAATGCACATTAGCAAATCTATGTCTTGTCCTGATTTACTGTTGTAAAGCATGAGCCGAGGCTAGAAGTATCATCTGGATTGTTGCGAAACGTTTAAAAGCAGTGGCTCTCTGCTTTTATTCATTTCCCCCATCATGGTTTAAGTATAAAGCACTGTGAATGAAGGTAGTTGTCAGGGTTAGCTGCCAGGGGTATGGGTGTGTTTATTTTTTATTTTATTTTTTTGAGGGGAAAGGTAGTTTTATTATAATTTTGTGGACTCCTTTCATTCCCCTTTATGGTGAGCTAATTGCATTGGTTAAAAGCAGCTAACCAGTTCTTTAGAATATGCTCTCTAGCCAAGTCTAACTTTATTTAGACTCTGTAGATGGACAAGCTTGATTGTTTGAATCAAAATGGGAACATTAAACAAACATCACAGCCCTCACTAATAACATTGTGACTTTGCTGTCAGGTGTAGATTTCCCCCCTTCAAAAAAAGAAAAAAAAAGAAAGAAAGAAAAAACTTGTGACCATTTTGTATGGCTTGTCTGGAATTCTGTAAATCTTATGTTTTAGTAAAATATTTTTTGTTATTCGACTTTGCCTTTGTACAGTTTATTTTACTGTGTTTATTTCATTTTCCCAATGTGACAATCGTATTTAAAAATTAAAAAACTCTGATGAAACATTCTGTTTTGCTCTTCACCATCTGACAAATTGAATGGCAAGAGATTTTGCCAGTTTCTTTTCACTGATGCAAACTTATATTAAGAATTACTGAATGGATTATTTATAAATTGGCCCTGAGCATGCATAAAGCATCAGTGTCTGACCTTTTTTTTTAACCTAGAAATTAAAATGTTCGTTGTCTGATTTAGTTAGGCTATCATTGGTCTTGCCACAATGTTTGACAAATTACTGTACAGGGATTAGTCACAACAAAGAAAGCATTAGTGACTGACATGTAGAACTTTCACATGTCGTGCCACATTTTTACCTCAGATGTGGAGTATGACCTTTTTCTTGGTTCCTATCTTTAAACTTCCTATGTGGCCACTGGTGTGTGTTATTAGGAAACACCAATCTGGTATTCATTTGGGGTTTGCTGAGGCATTTGAGTCTTCCTTATAGACCTAAGAGTGTATCTCAAGCAACCAGCTTGCATAAGTGTCATCAGAAAGGTTTCTTCCTTTGAGAGCATCAAGTCTTAGTTAATGTGCTTTCACCTCCCTAGTATTTGCTTTGGAGCTCCTTTTTTATTCTTTAATTTGTTATTAGTAAATTTTTCTTCACTGACAGTTTCTTCCCTCACAAAACTGTTCTTTTCCACCTCTCTCCACATCTAATGCCTGATTCTTATTTTCAAGTCATAAATGTAGCCAGTCATAAATATGTAAATGTTAACCTTCACTTTGGAATCTTTTGTCTCTTGCAGTTTAAGGTAATGGATATTGTAGCCCCATCTGAATTTTCCTCACTCTTATTCTCATAATTTCTGGAGTTTCTTCAGAATGTGGTGTATTTTATTGTGCTCCTATGTAAGATGAAGAATTATCTATTAAAATTACGTTTTCAACATACAAAAGCTTTCTATGACTGGTAACTGGTATCCTTCCAAATAAATGCATTGCTTGGTAATGAATGTTAAATTCAGAATAAAATTTTTTCAGAATAAATTGATAACTCTAATATTACAAATTTAGAAATTATTAACAACAGTTGTCACTTATAACAATTCTTGGGCTGAGGACATCTTGGACCACAGCTAATTAAATAGTCTCATTCTAGAAAATGATTGAACTTAGTAAGACTTCCAAGTAATTAAAGACCAGCATAAGAACTATAGAATTGTTCATGGTTATACCTAGTGTCAGTGATTTTCAAGTTATAAAATTCCAGATTTAAATTTTTTGCACTATAAAACCTGTCTAAAGTAAGATTAAGAGACCCCCCTCCCACCCCTGTTGTTTTGCTAGAACCTATCTTCTCAACCAGTGGGAGGAAGCAAGAGCCAGTGTATGTATGACTGAGATTTCTTGGGACTTAGTGATCTGGGAGAGGCTTTAGGCAAAGGTTGAAAACTGGCAGCTATATATGGCCTATGGACCTATTTCCCTGGGGCCACACCAAGTGGTTGGCCATTTTTTTAAACTCCAGAAATTCCCTTGAAAAATCCAGAATTTGTTATTTTTGAAGGATCTGAAGATCTGGCACTAGTGGAGCTGACCTACCTTTGTGCTTGACACCTGTTGAGAGGAATTGGGTAGCAGTCACTCCAAGGAAGAGCATGTCATTTGCAAGTTAGAATCCTTCCCAGCCCACCTGCTGTAACTTTGTGTAGTCCTGTTCTAAGTCTTTGACTTTGTAGCCTAAACCAAACAGTTTGACAAAAGTATTTAATATGTACCTGCTACAGGTTGAGGATGATTAGGTGGAGTGGCACAGGGATTTCCTTTTGAGGACCTCATGATCTAACAACGGAGGGGACAAAGACAAGTAGATGTAGTTCTGGATTCAAGGCAGATAAACACTCCAAGGCAGAGGGAACAACATATGCAAAACTCTAGGAGAGAAGCAAAGGATCTGAACCTATCAATAAATGACTTTTTGAAAATCCACTCTGCCACTTTGTGTTTTTCTGAAATCCTGAGATGTCGACATGGACTTTGCTTTTTTTGATTTGTTTTAGTTTATGTTGCTGTGATTTGCTTCTACTCTGAGAGGAGCAGTTATCCTTGGTCTTTCTAGAGTCCACCTAGTAAGATCTTAGACCTGATGTATATAGAACTTGAAGCTTACCCAAAATCAGGAATATATTTGTAAAATAAATTTCAGAAGATGCATTTAAAGATTAAGTACAAATCAGTTTGTAAAAGCCACAGGTGGTGCTATGGTTTAGCACTTAAAAGAGTGGGGAAGATGATCTGTTCTATGAGACATTATAAGCAGCTAAATAGCACTAAGTGGCATCATGGGGACAACAAACTGGCTTTATTTTTCTATTTGACGGTTAGGAATGTTTTCTGGTTACTCTAGCCATATCCATTTTTTGTTACTGCAGTAGCAAAGGTTTAGAATTACAACCTTATTTAGAAAAGCTATAAGCTATCCCCCAAATCCAGATGCAATGAAAAATAGGACACTTAATACATCAATCTATGTAAGAATAATGTAATATTTCATCAAAAAATGTATTCTGGGGCTGGGAGTAACATTTCATTTACCGTTTAGCATGCTGCCTATCTTAAGGAGTTTTATCAGGGTTTATATGACAACACAAAGCAAAAACATGTTGAATGTAATAATTTGAAGAAATATAATAAAAATCTTTTAATTCACCAATTGAACTGGTCATACTTTGTCTGTTTCCTCAACTATATACTTAATTCCTGCATTATTTTCTGTTTTTATCATTGAGGCTAAGAATAGTATTAAGAATTGGCTTTGCTATATTTTTATGACACCAATTGGGCAAGTTCCCAGTGGCTGCAAAACTGGTATCCGAACAAAATTAACTTAGGTGTAGAACTAAACATGAAAAATTAATCTCTTTTTCCTCCAACTCCATCTTTGCCTCCTTGAGCTATCTCATTTCGTATGTACATGTTGGGGCAACATTCACTGTGTGAATGTGGATGTAGATTTGATGCCAAGCAGAGCAAGCTTAACTTTTCTGATGGGAGTGCATAGTAACTACCCTAATACCTAGATCTGTTGACTCCTAACAGCATCAATTGAAATTTAACTCAGTACAACTTTATGGTGCTCATAAGGAGCTGCAACATTTTCCCTCTGCCTATCATTTGTGTACAGTACAAAAATGTTTTAAAAATTTGGAATAGATGAATAACCTCCTGTGCCTATCATTTAGAGTAACTAGCGTATTTCCTTTTTTACATACTTGATACATTCTGACAAAATACTTTTGAAATATGATCTAGATTAGTAAATTCAAGTAGTATGTACATTTTAGTATAACCTTGCAAGTTTGCAAGGTCCTCCAACCAAGTTCTGGAATAAGGTACTCAAGACAGCCTTGGCAAAAGCATGATGGTCGCACCAACTTTTTCCTTTTGCAATTCTAGGGATTGAATCCAGGGCTGTCTCATGCACCCTGTCACTGAGCTATTATAGCCTTAGCCCTGGTTACACCAGATTTGAACTTGATGCTGTTTTCCTTGAGTTTTGGAAAGGAAGAAGGGTTAGGATTGTGACTAATAAAGGAGAGTAGGACCAATTTTTTGCAGTTCTTTTTTTTTTGGGGGGAATCTGTGAGCCACAGTTCAGTCTCAGTTCTGCCATTATATTGAGGAAGCATCCATAGATAATTTGTAAACAGCTGGGAATGCTGGGCTCTTCATAAAACTTTTTCACCTGTCAAAAATGGATTTTTTCCAACCATTTAAAATGTTTTAAAAAACCACATATCTGTGAACTACAGAAACAGGTGGTAGGCTGGGTTTGACCAGTAGATTGTACCACCAGTAGTTCCACCAATTGAACTGGTCATACTTTGTCTCTTTCCTCAACTATACACTTATTCCTGCATTATTTTCTATATCATCGAGGCTAAGAATAGCAGTCTAGGAATTGGCTTTGATATATTTTCACTTGCTGCAAAATTGAGATCTGAACTAAAATTAACTAAGATGTGGAACCCCTTGAAGTGATTACTGCTCTTGTGCAAGGCCTTGGGTTCAAGTCCCAGTATCAAAAATTTGTGTCACAAGCTGGGGTTGTGGCTCAGTGGTACAGTGCTTGCCTAGCATGTGGGAGGCACTGGGTTTGACTCTCAGCACCACATGTAAATAAGTAAGGGCTCATAGACAACAAATTAAAAAAGAATGTGTGTCACATTGACAATTTCTCAAAACATTTTAAAGAATCTAAACAGGTAGCTTTTATTGAAAATCTAAAATTTGTACAACTTTTTAAAAAGTGACGTTTAATTTTGTTAGACTTTTCCGATATAAACAAATATGTGCACAAAACATGCCAACTTCTTTTCGGTTAGCACTTTCCTAAGAACTTGACATGTGACTGGACCTCTTTATGGGAGGGAACTGCATAGTATCTATTAAATAGACTGCCATAATTTAATTCAATTTGTACATTAATACCAATTTCATAAATTCTGCAATACATCTATGACCATAAATTTAGGTACAGAGGAAGGAATCAGGGGTGCTTAACCACTGAGCCACATCCCCAGCCCTTTTGTTATATTTAAACTTGCTAAGTTTAAGTTGCTTAGGGCCTGCCTTACTAATTTGCTGAAATTAGCTTTGAATTCACCATTCTCCTGCCTCAGTTTTCTGAGCTGCTGGGATTATAGGTGTGCACCATGGTCCCTGGTTGGGACCATTATTTTGGTTGTACAGTTTATAATATTTGACCAGATCTCCCCCCCCCCTCCCGTAGATGGTAAAAGGATTATATGCATTTTAAATATATCTACTAAATTGTTCTCCAGAGAAGCTGTTTGTACACACATATTCTTATTTGAACGCAGTTTTTGTTGTTGTAGTGCTCATTATATGGATCTATAATAGGTTAACCATTACTCCTTTGTTCTTGCTCCCCTTCCCCCACCCACCCCCACTAAAAAAAAGGGGAACCTTTTGAGTATTGCTAAGATATGTCTTTGGGAAACATCTTGCTGGAATTTAGCTAATGGCATCAGTCAGGATGGTATTACATAGAAGGGAGGGGATGGGGTTGTAGCTGAGTAGCAGAGCACTTGCTTTGCATGACATTTCATAAACATCTATTGCTTTTTACGCTATATTGAGCTGGGCACAATGGCTCACACCTTATAATCCCAGTGTCTCGGAGGCTAAGGCAGGAGGATGGTGAATTCAAAGCCAGCCTCAACAACTCAATAAGGCCCTCTCTCTAAAATATATATTAAAAAAAAAAAATGGACTGGAGATGTGACTGGTTAAGAACCCTGGGGTTCAGTCCCCAGTACCAAAAATAAAAACTTACATTGAAGTGTACATAAAAAGCTATAAAGCCTCAAAAGATCTTAGAAACCTATAAGCTAAGTCACTTTCTTTATGCCACCATAATGTAAATTTCTGTATGAGCAGATTCTGAGTATGTGAGGCTATTGGTAAATATTGAAGAAAAATACATGAAACAGTTGAAACCACCTCAGTCAACTACAGTAATTACCTACAACTAATTCTTAAAATCATACTTTAATAAACTAGTGATTAACTAGACAGCACTGCAGAGCTTCTCTTTTCTTTCAGCTGAATCCTTAAGTAAAATATCCCTACTTACATGATATAGGTTTCTTCTAGGTAGTCACATTAAGGCAAAAACATTTCAAAATAAAAAAAAAAGTACCTACCTGACCCTAAGCTTCAGAAAGCTCACATAAACAAAACAAAACCACAAAGGATTGTTTCCATTTTTATTTGATGTTTCCAAATATAAAAAAAGTCAAGATTCTTACACCAATTATCTCAAATAAGACCATGCAGAGCAATTCAGTGTGTACAGCAGTTACTTCCCCCTCCAGTTTTTGCTGCTCTTTATACAATAGTGTGATAGACAGGAAATTGGATAGCATGTGCTTGGATGGAAAAATGGCATCTTTACAAAACAACATGCAGGGCAGATTCTACTTTGTCTACAAGTCAAATTTACAGTAACTGCTTTTTCATGAGGGACAAGGAACCGAAAAATTAAGTGCCCAATTTTATTCAACTACCCCACAAATAAGCACAATTAACAGCCTCAACACCTTGCAAACTTTGGAGGGTTGAGATGGTAGACATTATACTGTTTATCTTTAGTAGTGGATTCCACTATTTAACCTGGAAATGTTGGCTTTTCAAGTAAATTTCCTTGGGGCTTTCCTCTAATTTTGCTAGATCAGGTTCCACAAGAACATGAAGAAATTTTATAAGTGAAACTGTAAGGTACTCTGTAGTATTATACACATTTTTGCTAGTTGCATAGGTGAATGACAGATGTTTTGCTAAATGGCACTGAAGAAAATCCTGACGGCACTACTTAGACCAAAATGTTTCTGACCAAAGAAAATTATACAACAATATTTATAGGCTAACTTTTAAGAGATGGTTGACATTAATACTGTACATTTTTTACATGTCAAATACATAGTCCAAGAGTTTATAAAATAAGTTCATGCATTATTACCTCTAAGAATATCATGTACAAGATAAACCCCCCAAGTACTCTTGACAGCATTTCAGGTGGAAGCAGTCTTATATACAAAAACAATCCAGTTTGTCTGCTGTGTTAAGTGTATAATTTAAACAAATTTCAGATATTACTGAGAAAAAAAATCTTAAGTCCATTGGTGATTGATACAAATCTGTGGGATTTAAAATGTTTCCTTTTTTAAAAACTCAGAATACATAACCTCTGTACAAAGAAAAATATAAAAATTCTGATGATCACATTTGATTATACTACATAATTTAGGATAAAATGTCACTGGTTAAGTTTTTCTATTTTACTCCTTCCGTTGACAGCATTAATTTGTGAACTATGTTTATATTTAGTTCAGCTGCCTTTAATGGCACAAGATCTCATTTTCAAAACGGCACCAATTTTCCTGAAATATAACAGCTCTATTTTTAGCAGCAATTATATTTTTAAAGGTTAGCAGTTATATAGAGAGCAAATATTTTAACTATACCTTTTCTACTTTATACTCACCAGTTACAATATTTACAAAAGGCTAATATTGTCTGTAAGAAAAAGTGATCTTTTTTCACTCTCCCAACATTAGTCAATGTTTTTTTTTCCTCTCCCCTTATTTCTGACCTTGTTGGGGGAAATGCAGGAGTTTCAATCCAGGTACTTATTTGTTTTAGATGGGATGCCTGGTTTTTAAAGTGAGTATAAAGGGTAAGATGAAATAACTTTTAGTTCAGGTGTGTTTAGTGCCCCAAAAGTTATGACAAACAGTAATTACCGACAACCTAAAAAAGATGAGACATTTGAAGGTGCCTTAACAATCTTAAGCCCACAGCAGCTGAACAGCAAGGTGGCCTTTGTATTTCACTGTGGTGCAGCCATCACTGACTTGGCCCTGAAGGTGAGATTCTAATCCTGTGGTTTCTGGTAAATCTAAATTAAAACTGAAAATGTTTTAAGGGCAATTTACATTGAGGGAAATATGGTTCCAAGATATTCTATGTAAGAGATCAGTGACAAAGGGAATTGGCAACTGAGCATGCTAAATAAATTCCGTGAATACTGTCTTCATGAAAAGAAAGATGTATTTACTACATCATGCATTTTGCTAACAGTATTTCTGTAAAAATCACCAACTCACTATAGAGTAATATTTTGTGTTAAATTACTATTGAATTTTAGGGAAAATAGCCATTTCAGGTTGACAGCAACATAATACTAATTATGCAAATTTAGAGAAGAGTTGACAAATTTCCCAAATATCAAATTGAAGTCCTTTGCCCGAACAGTTAAGGACCATACAGAGACAGTCTAAATGTGCAATTTATGATTTTAAATTCTTATCCTATGAAACAAGTTCTGGAATGGATGGATTTCTTTAATACTACGAATATTTTCCATTAATTCCCACCACAGAAAGATTTGTTGACTATATTAATGCTGCAAATGAGAAAACAATTTAGGGGGAATATACCCACAAGTAATTTGATCTGATAAAAGACTGATGCCAAATGGACAGATCAAAACAAAAAAAACCCTAAAAAAATGCTGTGAAAAAAATGACAAAAATAACATGAGGGGGCATAGTTAAGGCATCTAAAAAAAAATTCCACATGGCTTTGGCTTATTAAAATATTTTACACTTTTTTTTTTTTTAAAGAAGATTTGAAAGCATCTGAAAAACATGCAAATTGTTTGAAATCCCTGCATGGCAAATTCAGACAGTTTGCGAGCATCATTCAGATGTTTGCCAAGGAAAGTGAAGAAGCCTCTCCCCAAGAGATCACACATGGTTGGGGAGGTCCTCCCCAAACTCTCTATCTTACACTAGATGGCAACCCCGAGGTCTGTGCAGCAGTCACAAACAAGGCATTATTATCTGGAAGGGAAGGTACTGTGGAATTTCCATTGCTTGGGGAGCAACCCAGCTTTAGCTTTTCCAGATACTCTGCATGTACAGGTTTATGACATTGGAGAACTTTGATTGCATCTTCTACTTTGAACCACTCTCTCTTTCTTCCTAGAGAATAGTATGACAACAGTTACTATACAGTCAATTTTAAATAGCAAGCTGCACTCTACTAACAATGACCTTTACCCCCGCCCCCCCAAATAACTCTTTTTAGAAACAGCTTAAACAATGTTTCAGGAAACAGTTTTAAGATAATTCAGAAGACCAGAGAGCAAAAGGAATAGGAACTCACCTATATTAACAGAATCTTCCCAGTCTTCTAATATTTCAGTGACTGTAAGAACATAAACATATGTTCTGTGCTTTCGGTCTTGGTTCTGCTTGAGTATAAAAAGAAAAGCATTTTAATCTACAGGAATAAGCCAAGTATGTATTTTCAGGGGAAAAATAAACAGTTCTGGCATAGCACTGACTAAGCAACAATTATTCTCAGTTGTACAGTCTAGCAAGAGTTATTAAAAAAAACTAAAGTTTAAAAGATGAGAACTGGAGCTTCTTCATCAATGATGAAACTAGCTCTGAATATTATTTTTTTTGGTACTGAAGATTAAACCCACAGTTGCTCTACCACTGAGCTATATCACCAGCCTCTTCTTGAGACAGGGTTCATTTAGCTGCCCATGCTGACATAGAAAACTTGTGAACTTCCACCGCAGCTGGAATTATAGTTGTGCACCACCACACGTGGCCTAATAGTAAACTTTTTAACATTGACTTACAAATATTCAACATTGTTTTCATAAATAAAATCTTATAATTTGGAACCTATATTAAAAGAACCATATTCTTTTTACACTAGGTCCTATTCCCTGGGGCTAATCCTGACAACCATTCAGTGCTGTGAAAAATTGCTTCCTTCAGGATATATGTAGAGAAAAAGTCCCAGTTCCTATAGAATATTCCAGTTTATCCAGATACACAGAAAAGCACAGTCCTACCAACCCAGACTGGGGCTTCTTGAACTTGGTTATACCTGATTACTCAGAATGGGGGAAAATTGTTTTAAGATAAAATTCACTTGTGGATAAAGCCAAAGTGTTGATATTTTTATACACACAGCCAGGTTTGAGAATACCTGGGTTAATGCCCTTCTCAAAAACTATCTTTTAAACCAGCACACACCTCTAATCCCAGCAGCTGGGAAGGATGAGACAGAAGGATTAAGAGTTTAAAGCCAGCAGAATCGAGGTGCTAAGCAACTCAGTGAGACCCTGTCTCTAAGTAAAATACAAAATAGAGCTGGGGATGTGGCTCAGTGGTAGAGTGCCCCTGAGTTCAATACCCAGTACCTCCCCCCTCCCAAAAATCGATATGCTTGAAACTCAATTTTGTCCTTATTAAAACTGGAACCTAGTCTTGACTCTAAAAATTTGAATAGAAGGTGACTTTAAAATGAAGGGACTCACTTTCATTCCAATTAAATTTAGTCGTTTGCTGTAGTCTAAGACTTTAAATAATTGCCTCGATTTACCACAAATAACCCAAATAATCCAATCAGTTTACTGTGTCTTTGGGAAGGAGTATGAACAGCAAATTAGACACATGGTAAGTCACTTATTAGTTTTTATTATTACTATTATTTCTCTTCATCATCATCATCATTTGCTACTTTCCAGTGCTGAGGATAAAACCCAGGGCCTCACACAAGCTAGATAACTGCTCTAATACTGAGCCACATCCCCAGTACTATTTTTCTAAAATTGTTTTTCTTATTTCTATGCCTAGCAATTAATATTTATCTGTTACAGTACATTCATAAATTCATTGAAATCACTGGGGCAAAAGGGCAAAATGATTCTGTTTTATTTTCTAAGGGAAAAGATATATTGATTGACATTTTCTGTTGAATAGTACTTGGAAAACAATACTGTTTTATTTTCTAAGGGAAAAGATGTATTGATTGACATTTTCTGTTAAATAGTACTTGGAAAACAATACTGTTACCTTCCAATATTTTGAGCTTTATGAGTTTTCTTCAAAGACCTGTCACCATATTGACAAATGTCACTTGAACTATGATATTTGAATTACTGAAAACAAATCTTATCTTTTCCAGTTTAACCAGGAGATGGTGCTATGAAACTGGGTAAAACAAGTGCTGAATTCTGGAAAAGTCTGAATGCTTATGCTTTTAGGACTTTAAAAACTACTGTATACTTGTAAGAGTCATCAATTCTCCCAAGTGCTGAACAACTGGAATTCTGAATTTCCTAAAAGCATAAAAATAAAATTATATGGTTTTACCTTAAAGACTGAACTAACCCTTAAATATTATCTTGAAAAAATAATGTCCCCATGTTTCATATATTCCATATATCTAGGACTGGAAACCCACTGACGGGGGTAATTACTACCATAATAATGCTGTATAAAAATGGATGGTATATTAAAAAAAGGTGAAGTGGCTTTTACTTACCTCCTCCTTTTCTAATCCTTATGACTACCTTGCCTACAGACAGTGTTAGAGGAATGTCTGGTTCAGCCTGCTGCCAGATTATCTTGCTGATCTTCAAAAGGAATAAATGCTATTAACAGCTAGGTGAGGATTACTTTTGTAACTCACCTCAAATATACCCAGGAGTCTTCCTAGTTTTCCTTTGACTCCTGCCTATTAAAAAAAAGGATGAAATGCAAATATTTATCTTTTCATAATAATGTAATTTACATAAGTTATTCTGGCTCCTTCAATTTTTGAATCTAAACAGAATGGGCTTTCCCATACCAAATCACTATCTTCCTGCTTCTGTGAAGTTTTTTGACCATACCAAGATTCAGGTCCTGTGGTTTGCTATAAAATAATGTGACTACATGTGACTCCTTATTGATCAGATTATTGTTTTATAAGAAGTGGCATGAATTGATAGAAATTAGATTTTCTACCAATTTGAGTCAAACATGAATGAAATCAGACTTCTGTAAATACACACTTCCTCTTCTTAAAGATCCATCTTTCTCCTTTCTTCTTTTCCCATGGCTTAGATTTAGGATTCTTCTATGCACCCTTCTATTACACAGTCTTCATTATTTATTCCTAGCATTGTAACTAACCTATTGCAACTTCAGTTGTTCCCCATTTCATACTACAAATGAATACCACTGGACATGCCGTTTCCTCTACTTAAGGTGTCCTTCCTTCAGGAAATTGCTATTATTACCAACCTACTGCTGTGAAACCTCTCCTTATGTACAAAGCCTAAGAATGGCCTTATGCATTCCCTTCCCATTTATAACAGCACCACTACTTACTTTGTTGTTTTGCCTGTGAGTAAGCTCTATCAACTGAAAGAATATAAGCAAACCACTTATGCTTTTATACATGAGGGAGTGTCATATTTTATTGATCTTGATGACAAAAGTAGTAAAACAAAAGCAATTGCTTTTTTAAATTTTAATTTATTTATTTATATGTGGTGCTGAGGTTCTACTCAGGGCCTCACACATGCTAGGCGAGCGCTCTACCGCTGAGCCACAACCCCAGCCCCAGCAATTGCTTCTTACTCATTTGAGATAGAATTACAGCTTATGATCCATGCATTCCTGTTCGATGTTAATACTAACCTTGCCAAGGCCATAATATTACACACTGATCACTGATCAAGTAATCAGGACAATCAGGAAGTTACATGTCGATATGATTCTGAGCAACTTTCACACTGACTTTACCTCAATTTTACCAGGTTAAAAAAAAAAAAAAACGTGGTTTAGCAAAATGCTAACTACAGTCACATGGTTATCGGTGTTCTATCAGAAAACAACGAAAAAGCACTGCTGGGACCTGCTTAACTTCTTGCCTTCTCCTCAGTGTTGCTGAGCAAAATACCTTGTTTGTACACCTCACACAGAAGACCCTTCTGTAGAATCCCAATGTACAGTGTGTGTGAAAGGAGAATAAATGACCATTCACCTCACCTCCTCATAAACTTCCCTCACGGCAGCACCGCCAGGCTCCTCCTCAGGCTCCATTCCTCCTCCTGGGACAATCCACTGGTCTGGGTACCGACTGCTACTCACCAACAGCACCTGCAAGACCCACCGTGACCATGTATTTCCAGCCTGAGAAGCACTATGGATACAAACAACATTCTCAAACCTTTGCAGGGTTGTAGCTGATTCTTAAATGTCATTAAAATTACTAAGAGTACACCTTATACTACCAAAAAGGTTTGTGTTTCCAAAGACCAAAAATCCAACATATGACCACATTACTAAACCATTCTGTGTTTAATGAGATAATTTAAATAGTAGATTCAATTAGTAAAATTTCCCAATTCTTGGATATTAACAAAGGATACAAGCAAAGACTTCATTTACTAACCCTAAAGTTGAACACACTGGGGTTTGCAGTTCTATCAATTATTCTTTAGTTAGGAAATCTTTAATTACTCTTCCATATAAGGATATGACCATAGATGTGTCACCTTGTTAAAATATAATGAATACCTGGAAGACTACAGATGCTGTGAAAAAGGAACAGGGAAATGCATGTAGAATCAATGCTTGGTACATAGAACTGTCATTTTTATGCTCACCATTAGCAAATTCCATCACCACCTGTTTTGTTTGGTACAGTTTATGAGCTAAGAAGGGTTTTTCTATTTTTAAAACAGATGACATTTATATTTCAGTGTCCATAGGTAAAATTTTATTAGAACCAAGTCACACTCATTCACTTGTACACATTAATCTGGCTGATTTATCCTTTAAGAGTAGAGGTGAATTATATTTACACTATATAGCCTGCAAAGTCTAAAATACTTATCTGGCTTTTTTTTTTTTTTTTTAAAGAGAGAGTGAGAGAGGAGAGAGAGGAGAAAGAGAGAGAATTTTTTTTTAATATTTATTTTTTAGTTGGCGGACACAACATCTTTGTTGGTATGTGGTGCTGAGGATCGAACCCGGGCCGCACGCATGCCAGGCGAGCACGCTACCGCTTGAGCCACATCCCCAGCCCTTATCTGGCTTTTTATAGGAACACTCTACAGAACTCTAATCAAGGACACCATTAAGCCTTAACTATATAAATTCTTCAAAACAACAGACCCCCGTTGTATTATCAAGACAAGTATAGATGTTAACTATTTAATAGTACCTGGAATAGTATTACATAGCAGTCTTAAAAATGAAACCTGTGGTATAGGTTAGGTCGAAATCCACTCAAGTTTTAAAAGAATGACAAAATCTTTATCAATGTCAAATGATATTATGAAGGTAACATGTTTTAACCACAACAATAATTTTGCAAGATTATCATATAATATTGCTTTCAAGTAAATTTAAACAAAAGTTAATCCCAGTGGGTACTGATATATATATTTATTTGACATGCATACAGCAGTTCTATCTCCCTAGCTCTATCCTTCGTTCACAGCCAGTACTGATGCCTCCTCCTACTTGAGGTAGGCTAACAGGAACTTTACCTTTCCCAACAAGTTCAGACTGTCAGTAGTTCAGACTTCTACCTTCCCCCTAAATCCCCAAACGGCTGAGTAGGAAGAAAATGCCTATTTAGGCAATATACCTCCCTTACTATAAAAGAGTACACCTTTGCCTAGGGACACACCTTCATCACAGCCAGTGATCATTTACAAGAGTCAGCATTGTTTCACTTTAGATCTGGACACAGCTTTATTGCTTGCACCGACATCATTCCTTGAAGCAAACAACTTGTTGTAAAACAATAACAAAACCAGAGGAAGTACTGAAAACTAACATGATGGCTGACAAAGTCTTAGTGGAATTACTGATGCCTATCTTTGAGGGTAGCAAGTTCAAAACTAGCAATTTTGGTAAAATGAAATGTAAGACAGCTTTAAATTTAAATAATACTAAGTAGTTACGTATCAAAATCAGAAGCTAAACAGCCACAGTTAATGAAATGTATTGAGTATCAGAAGACATAGGTTTGATTCCAAAGGTGACTGACTGCACAGAAGATTATAACCAAGGTGTTCCATTCCTTGATACACATAAGGTATGTGCTAATAAGCAACCTTCAATGCATTGGTTTCCTTGTGTGAAAAGAGAAATAATTATTCTTATAGGATTGGTGTTAATGAGAATTTAATATCTTAAAGCCAGGGGTGGTGGCACACATCTGTAATCCCAGCAGCTTGGAAGGCTGAGGCAGGAGGATCATTAGCTCAAAACCAGCCTCAGCAATTTAGCAAGGTCTTGTGTCCAGATAAAATGTAAAAAAGTACTCTAGATAAAATCTAAAAGAGGGCTGGGGATGTGGCTCAGTGGGAAAGCATCCCTAACCTCAATCCCTTGTTCAAAAAAAAAAAAAAAAAAAAAAAAGACTTAGGTCCTGTCATTCTTGGCCACTACTAGTTCTCTGTTCTCCCCACTTATTGACTTGGATTAATTTACCAAGAATTAGGTGCATCGCCCAATGGTACTAATTCTATTTGTTTTATAGTTACTGAGAAATAATGATGCTATCATGGCAGAAAAAGATACATCAAAAAGACTGTAAAGATTAATTGAAGATAGGCTATTAAAACTACTATGGACACTAGGAGCAATGGTGTATGCCTAATCCCAGCAACTAGGGAGTCTGAAGCAGGAAGATGGTAAATTCGAGATTAGTCTCAGCAATTTAGCAAGGCCTTAAGCAACTTAAAGAGAGACCCTGTCTCAAAATAAAGAAAAGGACTGGGGATGTAGCTCAGTGGTAAAGTGCCCTTGGGTTCAATCCCCAGTATAGAAAAGAATGGGAGAAAAAGTAAAATCCATTAAGAACCTAAAGTCTCTATGTTCAAATTCTTAAAAATGCAAATCAAATTTCAAATCTTTCTAATTTACTCAAAAAGGAGGTTTGGGCTGGGAATGTATCTCAATGTTAGAACTTTGAGTTTATTCCCAAGCACTAAAAAAAAAAAAAAAAAAAGTTTGGGGGGCAGCTACTGAGGATCTAGGCCAATCCAAGGTCTTGGTCCTATATCAATATTTGCAAATTAAATGTTAAACTAAAAAATGTTTAAAGTGTATCTTATGCCACTGGGAAAGTAAATGGCAACTACTGGTTCTGACTGCAGGGTTAAAGACCTATTTTTCTAGGCACAAGGTATGAGTTACATATAACCTGATTTTACTTACTATACTATCTTACTATACAATTCTATGCTTTCTTAGCAAGTAGGTTTTTTTTTTTTTTTTTTTTTTTTTTGGCACCAGGGACTGAACCCAGGGCACTTCACCAGTCCTTCTTAATATTTTATGTAGAGACAGGGTCTCTCTGCGTTGCTTATGGCCTGGCTAAGGTGCTGAGGCTGACCTTGAACTCCATCCTCCATGAGTCCTAAAAAAAATAAAATAAAATTCCAAGGGTCACGTATCTAGGTCAATGACTATATGTTCTCAATTCTCCAAGACTGTCTTTAATAGCTAAATTATATAAGATTATTAATGTTGGAAAACACCCTAGCATAGACTGTGTCGGCTTTTCTGAATTAACATTTTAGCCTCATATTTTAAAACCAAACCAGTATCATCAATAGGACATCTACATATGACTAAATTTTCTTCCAAAAGTCACCAACTCATGGAACCACTCACTGAGTGGGTCAACATCTCCCTTTCATAAATTATTTAGAAAGTTCCATGAAACACATCTACATAAATTTTTTGGACAAGTTGAGTTAGTCTAATCAAAGAATGAAGATTGCGTCTGTTCATACAAGTGTATCTTTAAAAAAACAAAACAAAAAAATGACAATTTACACTAGAACAGAACTGAGCTCTTCTTACATGCCCTTGATCTGCCTCTACCTCCAGCCTGACTTTTGACCTATTCATGCCTTTTTGAGCATGAAACACATTTGCCAGCAAAATCTTATGGATTTTTTAAGATGAATTAAAATTCAGTTTCTCATTCCACTAGTCATTTCAAGGACCATGTATTGGAAAACACAGATCCAGCACCTTAAAGGTACATACTTTTCGGAGCAAGAAAAACATGTTAATTATCTACTTATAATTTCCATCAAAAAGATTCCCTTTTTAAAGTTCTTTATGAAAATGGACTAGTAAGAAAGAAATATATTCATGGCATCAAACTAAATCCATTTACTTTTTGTCTTTATAATCTTCAATCTTTAGATGGTAAGAATAATCTATCTCTTGTCAGATATAGTAATTCAGCATAAATTCTTGAACTTAAGGAGAAACACTCTCAAGAAAGAAGTTTATTTTGTTTTTTTCTCCCATAATAAGTATTCAACTCAGGGCTTCGAACATGCTAGGCAAGCACTCTATCAGAATATTTTATATTTTATCTTTTGTTTTGAGACGGGATCTCCCACAGGCATTCTATAGACAAGAGGTTAGGTCTGCCAGGGTGGAAGAAATAAATCTGGCCAGGCGTAGTGGTGCACGCTTATAATCCCAGAGGCTTGGTAGGAGGATCATAAGTGAAAGGCCAGTCTCAGCAACTTAGCAAGATCCTGTCTCAGAATAAAAAATAAAAAGGGCTGGGGATGTGACTCAGTGGTTGGTTAAGTGCCCCTGGGTTCAGTCCCTGGTGCCAAAAAAAAAAAAAAAAAAAGACAATTAACACAGCCTCTGTCCCCCTCAACCGGCCTCCCAAACTGAGTGGTCAGATTTTTGAGGCCAACTAGGACAGCCAAGCAATCCTGTAATTAACTAGGTCCATCATGGGCATGAGAAATGGCTATGGAATTCCACAAACCATCCCCAGCACTAGATGAATATGGATTGATAAAAACTGACAGCACTCTGTGAGATGTGCATATTTTAATTAGGTCAACAAGAGAGGATAAAATGGCTATTTTTAGGCAGGAGATTGTGATTAGATGAAAGCACATGAATTTATCAGTATTTTCTAAGCACTTCCTACTTTGTCCCCAAGTACCAACACCTGCTCTATCTCAGAGGGTTTTAAGAATGACAGTATGAAAGTCAGTTTGTTTATACTTCATCTTAGAGTTTTCTCCACTTCTCTTTCAAGAAAAAGGGTTCACTAAATTAAAAAGCCTAGTTTTGGGGCTGGGGTTGTAGCTCAGTGATAGAGTGCTTCCCAGTGAGAGGCACCACATAAAAATAAAACAAAGGGCTTAAAAAAAAAAAAAAAAGCCTAGGATTACCAGAACCCTGTAATCCCATCAATGCAGGAGACTGAAGCAGGAGGATCCAAATTCCAGCTCAGCCAGGGCAACTGAGTGAGACCCTGTCTCAAAAAAAGCATCACACCTTTCTGTTAGTACAAATTTAAAATCTTCTTTGCAATTTTCTTTCAAGATTGATGTCTAGTATAATAAACAACTGAAACTTTGTTTCTTAGATAAACCTTTGGGATGCTAAGTACTGTACTGACCATAGCGATTGTTTTACTAGGTATGAATTCACATTCTCAGCTTCATTATTCTTTTTCTAATATAGGTGGTGGGAAAAGTAAACTATTAATAGCTATAGTTATTTATATACATGCAGAGTTCCACAATTTATTTTTTTTAATTTTTTTTCTTTTGAAGTACTGAGGACTCAGCCCAGGACCTTTCATGTGCTTAGCAAGCACTGTATTTAGCTACACTCTCCCGCCCCACTACACAATTTATTTTAAAGGCCCTTTTTGGTTTGTTTTGGTGAAGACAATTACCTAATCACAACATACTGTTTCCTACAATTACATTAATTTTTTTTTAAAGAGAGAGAAGAGAGAGAGAGAGAGAGAGAGAGAGAGAGAGAGAGAGAGAGAGAATTTTTAATATTTATTTTTTAGTTCTCAGCGGACACAACATCTTTGTTGGTATGTGGTGCTGAGGATCGAACCCGGGCCATACGCATGCCAGGCGAGCGCACTACTGCTTGAGCCACATCCCCAGCCCCATTAATTTTTTTTTTTTTAAAAAAGGGCAGATGCTCATGAGTCCTTCTCATAAATACTGGAAGCATTTAAACCCCACAGAATCACCGTAAAGTATTATCATTTGCTATCCCCCCAAAGCATACTAACAGGCAAATAAACATTTCTATAATATCCTCAATCTACTGAAAAGAAAGTTAGCATGTTAATTATGTTCTAAAAATGGTACGACTGACCTAACAAAGCTCATGTAAAATCTCATTAAGACAATACACTAACAGCTATCAGAGCTATACGTGGTCACTAAGGTTTTAAATTTATTTTCCATATCCACTGTCAGGAGATATGTCACATTGATGACAGATGAAAGTAGACATCCAACCTTCCATATAAACCAGGGCTGAGACCAAACAGATTTAAAGACTACTCATTCCACCAAGATACAGAACCAGACTTTAATCACATTCAAACCTCAAAGCCAAAAATGTTCAGAGTGGTGGACACCAAGACATTTCCTCTTACCCCATTCAACCTGACTACCTTCACATAAGCATTCCTCCTTCTACACTACACTGCTGCTACTTCACTTTACCCTGTTTTTCACGCCCTGGACAAATAACAGAAAAACATCATTTGAAATGTAATGGTGGCACATGCCTGTAATCCCAGCTATTTACAAGTCCCTGTCTCAAAAATAAAAAGGACTAGGGATATGGTGCAGTGGTATAGTGCTTCCCGCACTCAATCCCCAGCACTGCAAAGCCCCAAACAACAACAACAATTAAAACAAAAACAAAAACTCTGACACAATCTACTTCTATCATAGTTAGCCATTTCAAAGGAATTTAACCAAAATTAGGTGAGCAGCAGGGGATGAACATCCACCATGCACAAACGGCCATTTGAAAAGATTGTAGGTTTAACAATGGCTAGGATACACCTAAGACCCTAAGGAAAAAACAGATGAAAATGCTATAGAAGTGCATTTCCTCAAACAAGGTAGTTGGTTTAGTGACTTATACGACAGCCCTTTTTTAGGTCTGGGAGGGCTATCCGCAGGAGGATGGTGAGTTCAAAGGCAGCCTCAGCAACTTAGTAAAGCCCTAAGCAACTCAGCAAGACCCTGTTTCTAAATATAAAAAAGGGGTGGAGATGTGGCTCAGTGATTAAGTGCCCCTGGGTTCAAAGTTACTAGCCATGTGTGGTGGCTCATGCCTGTCATCCCAACTACTTGGAAGGCTGAGGCAGGAGGATCTCAAATTTGAAACCAGCTTCAGCAATTCAGTGAGAAAATAATTCTCAAAATAAAAAGGGGTGGGGAGGTTGCTCAGTGGTAGAGCACTTACCTAGCATGTATGAGGACCTGGGTTCAATTCCCAAGACCAACAAAGGGATGTGGGGGGTGTGAGGAAGCTATCTTTGGACAGTATTTAGTCTTTTTTTTTTTGAGAGAGACTGAGAGAGAGAGAGAATTTTAACATTTATTTTTTAGTTCTCGGCAGACACAACATCTTTGTTTGTATGTGGTACTGAGGATCGAACCCGGGCCGCAAGCATGCCAGGTGAGCGCGCTACCGTTTGAGCCACATCCCCAGCCCCAGTATTCAATCTTAATGAAACATGAGCCCCACAGTATATATATGAAAGGGGTGGACTAACTACTGACTTAAAGTGTAAAGACGGAGACTTTAATTGTACTAGTGGAGACTTAATTGTACTAATAATTCTAATTAGTACTGTTACTATTTATTAGTGCTTTCTGAGACTACCTTGTCTTTGTTTTATGATTTTGTAGAATTCAGATTTTCCATGAATATATACTCAGTATTACAGCAGACCATCTGCAGAAGATGCAGCCACTGGCTCTGGGAGGTTAAAAGCTAATTACAGCACCAAGTCCAATGGCAGAGTAGTAGTCAGATTTTAGGACCGATAATGTCTCTCTTGCAACTGTGCCTAGATTCCATCCAGGATCAAGTCATTTCTATTTCTCATCTTGGCAGTGTTCCCATTTTGCTGGCATTTTGCTGGTGTATTCATGCTTAAATAAATCTAAATTCTAAATGTCCTTTGTTCAAAACTAAGAGTTCCTTTCCTGTCTAACAAGTCCTTAGCCTTACATTTAAGGCACTCTATGTTTACCTATTCCTTGTTTTTTGGTATCCCAAGCTGTAGCATTATAGATCACAGTCCCAAGTCTTACTGTTTGGGATGCTTGGTCCTTTTCCTGCATTCTGAAATGACTCACTTTGGATGTGAATCCCAGAGCACCTGAAAGCACTTTTATCTTACTGTACTTCCCTTTTAATCAGTCATTTGTCTAACCTGCCACTACAGGATATGAATTGAGACTTCATCTTTGCACTGTTCAAACTATATGTATGCAAATATGCTCAAAGTTAACCAATTTTCAGTTACCTATTTGTAAAGGTGTTGGCATCTTTCACTAAACAAGCACAGTCTACAGGAAAATTATTTTGTGAGCTTGTTTCAAAGCCCAACTGCCAAAACTGAAGGTGGTTCTCCACAGAAATAATTTTCTAGAGAGGCTGATTGAATAAATCTAAGACTTTGAAACAAAACATCTGGCCTCTAAATGAATTTTTTTTTTTTTTAATTTTTTGGTACTGAGGATTTAACCCAGGGGCAGTTTACTACTTACTGACCTACATCATGACCTTTTTTTTTGAGACAGTCTTGCTAAATTGCTAAGGCTGGTCATGAATTTGGAATCCTCCTGCTTCATCCTCCCAAGTCGTTGGGATTACACTAGTTGGCTCTAAAGGCATCTGTGACCTTGGGACAAGTTACCTATTTTCTTCCTGTATAAATTCTAATACTTATTTACCTCACAGGGCAGAATAAAGATAAAAATGAGAAGAAAAAAAATAAAGCCACCCTCAAAAAAAAAAAAAAAAACCAGACTCTGCTATCAGAACAATCTTCTTTCCAGAACCACCTGTTCTAAAGAACTTACTGAGAACTCCCTCAGTGCCAGGAGAGCCAGATGTGAGCTCTACACAGCTTTTTATGGTCAAATAGCAATTACTTTTATTTCAACTTATACTCATCCTCAAAATATGCATTTAAAAGTCCTCACCAGATCTAGGTGTTCTTAATCCAGCACAAGGAAACATTAGTTAGAGAGGTGGGTATAAGCTGGTTTGCATCCTATTCTTGGAAGGCTAGCAATGTAATTTCAACAGAGTGGAAGCAAATTCAGTGTTCCTGGACATCTTACTAAAAGTTTTGCTAGAGTTTACTCTGTAATTACCATGTAACAGAGCCTCAACTGTACACAACCAAAGAAAAGAAGATTTTGAAGAGCTAAAACAGATGTTAAAGTTGGCTTTACATTTTACTTCAGAGAATTTCAGAGTCTTCCCTCTGTATATCCTCTAACAAGCTGATTCACTGGTTTCTCAATCTACAGATTATTACTTACAAAGTTTTACACAATGGCATCTCTAATATATTCACCAAATCTTATCCCTTACTTCATTTTATCTAACAGAGCTAGTCTATTTACTCAACTACAGGCTATGAATTTGGTAGTTATTTTACAAAAAAAATAATCCCCCCCCCCACCCTGGCAGTGATGGGGATTAAACCCAGGGCCTCTTTCCAGGTAGGAAAGAGCTCTACCACGGAGATATACCCCTGGACCAAGGATAAACAATTTCCAAGCATAAAAACAACCCACTTATCTGCTAAGGTAATTCTTGAAGCTCTTGTCAGACTATATTATCATATACAATATGGATCATTTTGACTTCCTCCATCTCCCATATATTCCCTTAGGGACTTAAAAAAAAATTAACAAAGTCTGAATTTCCAAGTTCACATTATGGCAAGACTTCAAAGATAACACTTTCAGAAAGACTTTGAAGCTCAGTCTCACAAAATCTCACTCATTTAACAAATGTGTGCATCTAATTGCTATTGGCCAGTCCCTCCTAGGAGCCCAGCATCAGAAGTACGGATTGAGCACCGAATTCTGACTCTACAACTTTCTAACTGTGTCATCTGGGCAAAGCATTTATGCTCTGTACTGTCTTCCTCACCTGTAACAGGAAAAACCAGTATTACCTCCAAGTTTTAAAGGGATTACATGTAACAAACTTTCCTCTGGCTGTACCTAGCACATTGTAAACTCTCAACTAAGAATATGATCATAAAATAAGCCAGACAAGATCCTTGATTCTTACTGTGATCACTGTTAGCTATATTCTTCTACAAAGTATGTGTTCCTCCAATATGATCCTTCTTTTAAAAACCTAATTTTTTTTTTGGTAGTACACAGTTGATGCTTGTTGGCTTTGTTCATTCTGCAAATGTTAGAGATCCTACTCCTGGTAGTTTCTAATTCTATGTAGATTCATCTGAAAGACACTGGTTTTCTCTAGAAACACCTTCAGAATTTAGGTTTAACATTTAAAGGACTCCAAAAGAGCACTGAAAAACCAACCCAAAGGTTGATTAGCCTTAAAGGCAATAGTGTCTTTAAAATAAAAAAAGGGGAGTGGGGTGGGTGGCAAAAGTTTAAAGGCACATGATCTTTTGTCAGCAAGAACTAACCACTGAGTGTATACTATAAGTCATACTTACCAGAACTATAGACTAGTAATAAGGAAGCCATTAAATTCCCATCTCCAGCTTTAGCCTGGTATTTTATTGGTCACAATTATGGAAACATAAATCTGAATGTTAACTTTTCTCCTATCAAATCATTTTTAGAACGATAGTGTTAAAAATTTTCATCAGCTACCAAGTGGCTTATTGCAAATTCAAAACAGTGAGCTATTTTAAAATTAAGTAAACGTAAGTGAAATAAGTAAAAACCGCTCTTCTGGGAAAACCCCCCACCCCGCCCCTGCCTATGAACCCAAAGCTGAGGAGTTATGTAGCATATCGACTGCTTGCTCTTGGAGAAGACCGCTCTTTTCCAGATGTCAAGCCAAACAGCAAAGTAAAGAAGCCTTGATAAATATGCTAAGACTAGCAGTTATTGTCTGAAAATGGCAACTTTCCCCATTTCTAGTTTATTTTAGTCCTTTGGGTGACATCCGACATCTTTCAGTACCCACCTTTCTGCATCAGAAAAACTTTTAAGAGGCCATTTTTTAAAACGAAGTATAATTATGCCAACTGTATCTGAGCTCATGGATCCACTTGACTAGACCGAAGGCGATTTCGCTTTAAAGCCCGGGGAGGACCTGCTACTTGTTCCACAAACCAAACTAGATTTAATCCGAAACCGCAAGCTGCAGTAACGTGGAAAGGAAATATAAAAGGAAGGGCCCGGCTGCAACACGCCATTTCTGCCCTCCGTTAGCACCGGAGGTTTATCCAGCTTTAAGCTCAACTCGCACGTTAAGATGGTGACTCGCGCTAGGTGAGACTTTCCCGGGGGCCAGGAGGCGCCTCGGCCTCCCGTCCTCACGCGGGCCCCGACGGAGAGGGCCGGACTGGGCGAGCCCCTTTGTCTCCGCGATCAGCCGGGAGAAAGGAAGGAAGGAGGGTGGGAGGGAGCAGCGAGAGGCTCCAATCGCCCCGGCGTGGCGCAGACCGAGGGTCGGCGGGGACCCGGCGAAGGACCACCCGCCCGCTGCCCCAGAGGCCCCGCGGAGCGCAGCGTGCGCCGGCCGCTCACCTCGTCCTCCTGCTCGCTCCGGAAGCACAGGCACGCCGCCCGCTTCTTGAAGCCCTCGCGGTCATAGGTCCGCGTCTGGTTGGGCTTGAACTTCATCATAGAGGCGGGCTCTTGCTGCCGAGGCTGCTCCGGCCGCCGCAGAGGGGGCCCGGCCGCAGCCACCCCGCCGGGGAGTAGGGGCGAGGGCGAGTCGGTGGCTCGGCGCGCCGGTAGAAAGGCGGCGGCGCGGGGAGTGGCAGCGAGGCCGGTTAGTCCCGGGGCCGACGGCCGCTCCGACGCGGTGCAGGACACGAGCGCGGGTCACTGGAGCCCGGGTGTCGGGATGGAAGCGCCGCCTCTGCCCCGGCGTCCGCCTTTCTCCATGGAGCCCGCCGCCTCTCGCCTGCGCTCCTCCTGTCGCCGCCGTCAGGGGGAAGAGCGAGGCTCGAGGCTCGCGCCACGCGGAGACAGTTGCGAGGACTCGCGCGGACGGAGCAGCAGCGCTGCGGCGGCTGCGCGCCGCCCCCTCCACCACTATTTAAGCGGCCCTGCGCGCCACCGCCCCCCGCGCGCGCCATCCTGCGCGCGCCACCGCGCCTGCGTGTCCGGACCGTTGCGGCGGGGCGGGGCCTCGTCCTCCTGGGGGCGGGGCTGCGCGCTCTCGGACTCGGGTTCTGAGGGGCCTCGCGGCTGGGGCTAGATCGAGCGTGGAGTGACCGTGCCTCCGTGCAATGACAGTAAATGGAAGGAAGCCAAGACCCCTCCCTCCCTCCTTATTTACAAGGGTCCTCCCGCGACTTTCCTCTGAGGACCCTAAATATTTTCTCCTCAAGAGGGGAGCTAAGTACATTCAGCCCCTGCAAAGTTGCACACTGGTCAGGAAATGCCAGAGGCACCGCAGCAACTGTAGAGGCTCCGCGGTGACCATAGAGTCGTGAAGGCCTAGAAAGGTTGAGACTTTCATTAAGGGTTTCTTTTCTTCTTTTTATTCCCCCCCCCCCAAAAAAAAAAAAAAAAAACGGGAGAAGGGCAAATTTCCTGATTAACTGTTTTTCTTCTTTCTTTCGTCTCCTTCTCTTTGCTTGGGATGGTTCGCGTTCTCTTTTAGAGTCAGCTCAAGCTTAATCATAGTTTTGAAAATTGTTCTGTTCCCCCCACTTTGTCTTACCCTCCAGAATGTATCTGTTAGTTCTAGTTAATGGCTATCGTTTACTGTTTTTCCTGTGTGTCTCCTTCTAAGTAACAGGCACAGTTGGGTGCTGAGGCCACAAACACTAAATAACTGGAATTTGTTGCTCTCTGGCAACTTGCAGTCTTAGGGACTTGAGGCAAACAACTTCAAAATTTCAGTGTCATAGAAGCCCTGAGAAAGAAGGCCTGGTATTAAAGAACCCCTTAACCCACCCCTACCCCTCCTTCCACAGAGGCCTTCCCTGCTTAGGTCTTTGCACATCTGTTTCTTTTTCATTCTTGGAGCCTCCTGTGTGCCAAGCGCTGGCATCTAACAAAACAAGTCAGCCTCTGCCCTTCCAGGTACTTAGGGACTTTAGAGCAGTCAAATGTTAATCACAAGGGTTCCTATAAAACACCAATGTGCTGAGGTGGCAGGTGGTAGAGGGAGGGAGATTTAGCCAAATCTGGAAAACAAAAAACTTCCTGAGGTAGTGGGGAGCCCTGCAGGAGGTGGAGGGGGAGGAGGAGAAGAAGGACCTGAGAAGAGCCAGAGGTGATGAACTTTCAAGGTAAAGGGAACTGGGATTTATGCAAAAGCTAGTGGGGGAGGGAGTGAGAAGAGCTCTAAGAAATTAAAGAAAAAAAAAAAAAGAAAGAGAGAAAGCTGGGAGCAGTGGTGCACACCTGTGATTTCAGTAGTTTGGGAGGCTGAGGCAGGAGGAGCACTAGTTCAAAGTCAGCCCCTGCCATTTAGGAAGACCCTCTCTCATAATATAAAGTAAAAAGGACTGGGGATTTAGCTCAGTGGTAAAGCACCTCTGGGTTCAATCCCCAGGACCAAAAAAGAAAAGAAAAGAAAAAGCCAGTGTGGAAGCTGGTTCCACCTCAGACAAGCAGCACAGAACCAGACAAGGTGGGGGGGGGGGAACCCTTGGAAAACTGGATCAGAGTACTGGCTTTCCCCTTTTAAACTCTGACTTTCTTTTTGAGACTCCTGCATCTAACTCATCCTACCTACTGAAACTAACAGATGCAAGTTTATAGAATGAGTTAATGTTGAATAAGTGGTTTGAGGAATGGGGCTTCACCACAATTAAAAATCAAGCCTGTACGGAGACATTTTCTAAGCCTTAGCTTTCTTATTGAAGTCATGTGAAGTTTAACTATTTCCGGAATTTACAAGCAGAAGCAGAACACATCTAACTGGGGATTCCAGTACAGCTAATATGCAAATATTATTCTTAGATAATTGGTTCACATTGATAAAGTGATTAACCTAATTTTTGGGGGAAGGTTCTGGGGATTGAAATAGGGGTGCTTTGCCACTGAGCCACATCCCTAGTCCTTTGTTGTTGTTTCTGAGATAGTCTCTTTCAATTGTCCAGACTGACCTTGAACTTGTTATCTTCCTGCCTCAGTCTCCCAAATTGCTGGGATTACAGCCCAAGAGGCTGAGGCAGGAGGACAGTAAACTCAAGATCAGCCTGGACAATTTAGCAAAATCCTGTCTCAAAATAAACAGTAAAAGCCAGGCAGGGTGGTGTATGTCTATAATCCCAGAGACTTGGGAGGTTGAGGCAGGAGGATCACAAATTCAAGGCCAGCTTCAGCAATTTTGTGAGGCCCTAAGCAATTTAGGGAGGCCCTATTTCAAAATAAAAAATGAAAAGGACCGGGAATGTGGCTGAGTGGATAAGCATCCTTGGGTTCAATCCCTGGCACCAAAAATACATAAATAAAAAATTTTAAAATTAAAATGTAAAAATTTTATTTTTACATTTGGGTATGGAGCTCAGTAGTAGAATGTCTTGGGTTCAATTCCCAGTACTGTAAAACAAAGAACAAAGAGACAGAAAGTTTAACTGAGAAGGAAAGGAGAAGATGTCTGGAACCAAATTGCTAAAGGGAGGAAAAGCAGCAGCAGCAGCAGCAGCAGCACAGAACCAGCACAGAACCAGTTAAGTGGAGCCCTGGGGCTGCTTTCTCCAGCTTCCAGGCCACTGGGCTTGGTTGCTTCATCTCTGAGTCTCAGCTTTTCTCACCTTGTACAAGGCTTACCCAAGATAACACAGTGAGTCTAAAAGGGCTTTGGAACTGTAATACATTTAGACAAACACGTGTTATTAACAAGAAAAGTTTCATTAGCCCTCTCTCCTCCTTTTCCTTTTTCTTAAAAGACCAGAAGAGTAATGGACTAACATTTGGAGAAGGCTCAAATTTTTGACCATGTGGAGGGAGGGTTTTGTTTTGTTTTAGTTTATACTTTGTTTGCAGTACCTCAACTCCACTCCCCTTTATTTACTTATTTATTTTTTCTACAGGGTCTTACTAAATGACCCAGGCTGGCCTTGAACTTGTGATCCTCTTGCTCTAGCCTCCAAGTAGCTGGTATTATAGGTGTGAGCCACAATACCTGATGAGGGAGGGGACTTAATATAAAAGAAATGCTGCACTGAGTTTGTTTTTGTTACTGGAGATTGAACTCTGGGGCTCTCTATCACTGCGTTTGTTTATTTATTTATTTTTTTAATTTTGAAAAATTGTCTTACCAAATTATTTAAGGCCTCTCCAAATTACTGAGGCTGGATTCGAACTTGTGACCATTCTGCTTTAGCTTCCTGAGTTGCTGGGAATACATGCATCACTGCACCTGGCTACAGTGAATTATTTAAACTGAAGAATGCTTTCATAATATAATTAACCATGGCCCTCCACACATAGACAATATTTATTTATCTGTATCTTACAGTTATTTGAGCTAGACCTGACAGAAAAGGAAACTCATATGACTTTTTAAAATGAGAGAATAGAGAAATGCTAAGTCTTCATTTTCCTGTGTCAGCTCCTCAGTATTGGGGTGCATACCCCAAACCAAAGCTCCCTGCTAAGTATTGTTTAATATGTATTATGCATCTGAAATGAGCTTAGGCAGTGTTCAAAGCTGAGATCATATCTAGTCAGATCACAGTTGAGATAAGACACAGGCCTGTTTTTTCTCTGCAGGGCCAGTAAGGACTGGGCTACACTGGCTGGTTCACTTGAGATCAAAGTCCAGTTTCAAATTAATTTCTGTTTAGTTCATTTACCACAGTATTGTCTTACCTGAAACTTTTTATCCCAGAACTATTTTTTTCCACTATTTTTAAATTTTCTGAGCTTTCAGAAAGAGACACAGTTTAACATTGGCTGTATATGGGACATTTTTTCCCAAGTCTTTTTAAGACTGTATTCAATGAAGAGTGACCAACACAAAGGCTTGCTGCCTTCTCTTGTATCAGAAAGTTACACAAGTTCCTTCTGTTAGTAACACTGTGATATGAAGCTTCATGATGGTGCACACATGTAACTCAGGAGGTTGAGGCAGGAGGAACACATATTTGAGGCCAGACTCAGCAATTTAGCAAGCCCTGTCCCAAATAAAAATAAAAAGGGCTGGGGATGGGCTGGGGTTGTGGTTCAGTGGTAGAGCACTTGCCTAGCATGCGTGAGGCACTGAGCTTGATTCTTAGCACCACATATATATAAATAAAGTCCATTGACAAGTAAGAAAATATTTTAAAAAGCTGGGTGGGGGTGCTGTGGCTATAGCTCAGTGATAAAGTGGGTTCAATTCCCCAGTTCCTAACAAATAAAATAAAACAAAATAAAAAGTGTTAGGGATGTAGGTCAGTGGAAAGTGCCTGGTTCAATCCCCAGTATCAAAACAAACAAACAAAAAACCTGTGATAATGACAAATAATCCCTTCCTATGTTTTGCTAATGGTAATAATAGCTATTCTTTACTGAGTGTTAGTCAGTGCCTGGGTGATTTACATGACCTCATTTGAATGATGCCAACAGTCGCCCTATGAGGCTGCTACTTTTTATTGTCCCCATTTCACAGGCTGAGGAACGCAGGGGCAATATTTCTTCACAGCTCAAGTTCTTAACCCCTGCACTGTATTACTGTGCACTTGTTCTACCGTTTCTGTTCCATGATGATTATTTCTATGTGTTAAATTCTAACATTAGGTGGGGAGGGGTTGTCTTTCATTTTTTAAAAGTGAAAAAAGAATCTAGTGGGGATTTAGAGAAGCTCATGAGGTGGGGAATGGAAGTGGAAATCTAGATTACAATTTCATTTACTCTGAAGTGATTTCCCCCCCCTTTTACAAAGGCACAAATGAGAATGAAATAGATAAATTTCAAAAATTAAAAATCCTTAAACTGGATGTGATAGCACAGGTCTGTAATCCCAGCTACTCTGGAGGCTGAAGCAAGAGGATCAATTTCAAGGTCAACCTTAGCAATTTAGTGAAAGAAACCCTTAGCAATTTACTGAGATGAGACCCTGTCTCAAAATAAAAACAACTGCTGGGTGTGGTGGCGCAGGCCCGTAATCCCAGCTGCTCGGGAGGCTGAGACAGAGAATCGAAAGTTCAAAGCCAGCCTCAGCAACTGCAAGGTGCTAAGCAACTCAGTGAGACCCTGTCTCTAAATAAAATACAAAATAGGGCTAGGGATGTGGCTCAGTGGCAACGTGGCCCTGAGTTCAACCCCTCCCCACCTGAGTTCAATCACTGGAACCCTCCCCACCCCCCTGCAAATAAATAAATAGAACTGGGGATGTATCTCAGTGGCAAAGCAACCCTGGGGTTCAATCCCAGTACCTCTTCCAAATGAATAAAATAAAAAAGGGCAGGGGGTATAGCTCAGTGGTAGAGCACATCTGGGTTCAATCCCAGTATATCACAAAACAAATAGGTAAAATAAAAGCCTTAAATTAAATTATAATGTTCAAAAAAATCCAACCAACATTTAAATTTTAAATGAAGACTTTTTGTTTTGACTGTTTATAAACTCTCATTGGAATACAGAAATGATCTTCAGGTTTACAATCTATTTGTTATTTTTATCAATTCTTACTTACTGAAGAACACTTTGTTTCATAAGCATTATGTTTATAAGCAGTTTTCTGTGGCTGCTGAAAATGTTTACTAGGAAGAGCAGTTCTTTCCTTCTTTATCATTCAGGGAAAGGTGTATGCCAAGGAGTTATCTCTCTGCAAAGGCATGACTTGACATTTTCACAAACTTTTTCAGGCCAGCATTTTGACCTACTGCTTCATTTGGAGATGGTATTCTTCATTTTAGAATAAAGGCAAAACTAAAACACAAACACTCCCAAACAAACAAACAAAAAAATTTGTGTATAAAATATGTTAATCAATTGTAATACAAAGACTTTGTTTTAATCTGGATTCTAACAAACTAAAAATATTCAAAAGGACATTTATTGGATAATCATTTGGTTCTGGATATCTGGAACTACTGACCAAATATTTGGTGAGATTAAACAAGTGTTACTGATTTGGGGGAGTGTAATGTTTAAAGGGGGACTGCTTTTTCTTTAGAGATATATACTAAAAATACTTACTGGAATAACATGATATCTTTGATTCAAAATAATATAGGTTATTGGGAACAGGGAAAATGGGTGAGACTATGGAGGAAGCTAGATTACCCATTGAACTGATTATTGAACTTGAGATAAAGGTGCATAAGGGGTGATTTATATGATATACATAGGTAGGTAGATAAATATAATATATATCATATCTTTGAATTTTTACAATAAAATAATTTTTAAAATATTACATTATAGCCAAGGACTGTGTTAAGTGCTATAGTCCCAGCTACTTGGGAGGCTGAGGTAGGAGAATTGTAAGTTTGAGGCCAACTTGGGCCGGTAAGTGAGACCCTATCTCAAAATTTAAAAATAAGAAGGGTAAGGGATAGAGATTAGTGGTAGAATATCCTTGGGTTCTATCCCCAGTACCCGGCAGGGGCAAGAATTAGGTTGTATGCTACTAGAAAAATCAGAGAGGAGGAAGGGAGAAAAAAGAAGAACCTATTTTTTACTTCATATAGTCATGGAAATAAATTTTTATACTGTTAAAACGTAAATTCAAATACTATAGTATAAGCATTAAAGTCTAGAATGGTTGTTTAGAAGCTTATTTGATCAGAAATAGAAGAGTCATACAAGTTTATTATTATGGTTCTGGATGTCTGAGTTTATCTTTTTCTCCCTTCTATCTAAAAGCTAAAGGGAAAGTCTTCATTGGCAGGTATAAGAATTGATCCTAGAATATGCAATGTTTTTATAGTTTTTTTTAACACTCTAGGTAACCACCAGCAGAAATTCCTCAAATGGGGCCTCTAAAAAGATCATGAACCTCTTGAAACTGGGTGCAAATTGTGTTTGTGTAAGTATACCTGTTTTTTTTTTTTTTGAAGGATGAAATTATAGCTTCCATAATATTTTCAAGGAACTCCTCAAAGGGATTAAGATACCTTAAGTGGACCCACTTGTAAATCCCAAACAAGGACAATAAAAGTCTAGATTAGTTATTACCAGTTAGAACAAGGTGACTCCAGAGGAGTGTTGTGGCACATGCCTGTAATCCAGCAACTCGGGAGACTGAGGGATTGCAAGTTCAAGGCCAGTTTGGCATCTTAAAAAAGAGAAAATTAAGAAAGGGCTGAGGATGTAGCTCAGAGGTAGAGCCCTCTTTGGCTCAATCCCAAATACTTAAAAAAAAAAAAAAAAAAAAAAAAAAAAAAGCCTAAACCCTATAATCACTTTGAAAGGATTTCCACTGTAATGACGAGCAGCCATACGGATTCTGTGTAATAACATCTGGCTGCTTGTAGTCTGAACAGTATAGAAGAATGTGAATGATTTGGTGAAAAAAAAATTAGGATAGGCAGGAGATTATGTCAGCAAATGGTTGTTTCAGTTATTTATTTAAAAGTATTCTGCCTAGCTGGGTACAGTGGAACAACGTCTGCAATCCCAGCAACTCAGGAGGCTGAGGCAGGAGGATTGCAAAATCAGGGTATAACAAGGTAGGTTCATTTGGTGCTTTGACTATTTCCCTTGTGGCTTCGAAATCTACATATATTTTTTTTCTTCTTCCCATCTTTTTTTCCCTAAACTTCTCTTCCCTGATCTTCTTTTCCCTAAACTTCTCTTCCCTGATCTTCTCCTCCCTAATCTCATTTTCTTTGAATCACCTCTATAAAAGCCCCCCTGTTCCCACAGATGGGCAGAATCACTGCCTTTGGTGCAAGAGTCCTTTGTGTTTCTCCTTTGCCTGCAAAGCAATAAACCTTCTTTTTTTTCAAGACCTGTCTTCCTTATTGGATTGGTGTTGAGAACAAGGACAGCTTTCGGTTACAAAGGACAGCCTTAGCAACTTAGTAAGACCCTGTCTCAAAAAAATAAATGTAAAAACAAATAAGCTCGGTGGTAAAGTGCTGCTGGGTTTAATCCTCAGTATAAAAATTAAATACATAAAAAATAAAGATGTTCCACCTAAATGTAAGGATTTGCAGCAAGGTTATCAGAGTCAGTTACCGCCCAAGGCAGCCATGGGAAGGGAAACTTCAGGTGCCATATAACAGCCTGTGGTTTTCCCACTTTTCCCCAAGTTGCTGTAGTTAGACCATCTCTTGTATATTTATTCTCCTTATTTAAAGCTCCTCTCTTCCCCCAAGGCCTTCCTAGGACTAGTCCGATCCTCACCACAACGCATGTTTAAGACATACATCATTCTTGAGGAAGTTTCAAGGTATTTTCTGCTTTTGTCCATAGTTTAGTGATATTGTACCTGGTTTTCTTGGCTAAAGGAAACCAGTGACTTAAATAATTCCTAACTACTGCAGCCTGCAGCATCTTTCAAGAGTTCTTATTTACTCATTGCTGTATTGAGAGGCTTTACAAAGTTGAAACTGTATATTATTATTCCAGAATGTTTGGTTAAAGATTAAATGCCTAGTTGAAAAAATTATGATATATCTACTTTAAGGAGTACCTTAAACAATGTTTAAGTAGTTCCTAAAAACAAGGCAAAATTTGTTACAAAGTTTTTTAAGCATAAAAGATTATTAACATAATACACTCACATCCGTGTAAAGATTCCAATGTAAGAATTTATTTATATATATTTTTTGCAGTGGTGGGTATTGGGCATTGAATCCAGAGATGTTTTACCATTGAGCTAAATTCCTAGCTCCCCTCTTAAATTGCTAAGGCTAGCTTCAAACTTGCAATCCTCCTGCCCTAGCATTCCTTGGCTGCTGGGATTATAGGCATGTGCCCAGCTTAAAAAAAAAAAAAAAAAAAAAGTTGTTAATATTATTTTCTTTGGGTGGTTTTTTTTCTTTACACTTTATTGTACTTTTCAATCTTTCTATCATAAACATGTTCATCTTTATTAAAATAAATTCCTCTAGTCAGGTGTGGTATAATACCACCTACTCCAGAGGCTGAGGCAGGAGGACCAAAAGTTCAAGGCTAGTTTCAGCAATTTAGCAAGGCCCTAAGCAGCTTAGCAAGACCTTTCTCAAAATAAAAAATAAAAAGGGCTGGGGATGTGGCTCAGTGATTAAGTACCTCTTGGTTCAATCCCTGGTACAAAAAAAAAAAAGTTCAAGCCGAGCTTGGGCAATTTAGGCAGAGACTGTCAAACAATAAAAGCACAGCATAGTGGGGCATGCCTGTAATCACAGTGGCTTGGGAGGCTGAGATAGGAGGATTGTAAATTCAAAGTCAGCCTCAGCAAAAGTGTGGCTCTAGCAACTAGGTGAGATCCTGTCTCTAAATAAAAGACAAAGTAGGGCTGGGGTGTGGCTCAGTGGCCAAGTGACCTTGAGTTCAATCCCAGGTACCCAAAATGAATGAATGAATGAACAAACAAATTAAAAAGGCTGAGGATGTAGCTTAGTGGTAAAAGTGTCCCTGGATTCAATCCCCAGTACTGCAAAACAGAATACCAATACCAATGGTTCTTGTATGTGTGTGTGTGTGTCTTCACATTGGTTGATAAAAATACAAACATTTATACTCCTAACAATAATATATATATATATATTATTTTTGGAGGAACTGATGTGCATTGAATGAGTTCACTGCAGACCACTCAAGTTAAACCAGAAGCTCAGCGTGTTAGTGTGCAAAGCAAGAAGAGGCGCTGTGACTGTAGCTTTGCAGTTAACTTCCTTTAACCTCAGCCTCCAACAGGCATTTATGGCTCAGAAGTACCCATTAATGCCCTCCCCTTCATCCTTCACTATCTCCTCCCTTTCCAACTACTATTTTATTTCTTTACCTTCCTGAGAGCCTAAATCAATCAACAGGAAGGAAGGAAAAAATAGGGCAGGTCAAACCTAAAGGTACAGGAAAGATTCTTTTTTCCTTACTTCCATCTCTGCAGGTAGGAGAGATCCTTTGGACAAGTTCTGAGACAGAGAACTATTTCATGTGGCTAAGCACTCAGGTACTTAAGCCAGTGGAGCTGGTAACCCAGTTGTAGGAGTGGAGTTGAGCTCCCTTTTATTTCTTAGAGTGAGTTTTAAAAAGGACTGGAACATGTAATTGCTTTCTTCCTCTCTCTCTCTCTCTCTCTCTCTCTCTCTCTCTCTCTCACACACACACACACACACACACACACACAAAAAAAAAAAAAAAAAAAACCTGGGGATTGAACCCAGGGGTGCTCTAACACTGAGTTATATCTCTAGCCCTTTTTATTTTTTATTTTGAGATGGGGTCTTGCTAAATTGTGGAAGCTGGCCTCTAACTTGTGATCCTCCTGCCTCAGCCTCCACAGTAGGTGGAATTATAGGCATGTGTCACTGTGCCTGGCATAACCTCTTCTTTTTTTCTTTTTCTTTTCTTTCTTTCTTTATTATTATTTTTGGTACCAGGGATTGAACTCAGGAGCCCTCGACCATGGACATCCCCAGCCCTGTTTTGTATTTTATTTAGAGACAGCGTTTTACTGAGTTACTTAGCATCTCATTTTTTGCTGAGGCTGGTTTTGAACTCGTGATCCTCTTGTGTCAGTCTCCCAAGCGACCACACTCAGCTCTTTTCTCTATTTTTAAGACTAAAATTACATAATGATTAATGTTACCTCCTTAATATTTCTTTGTGAATTGATCAAGGCTTAAAGCAGCTTTTTCTGGCAATAGCTTGTAACAATATTCAACAATAGCTTAGGGGGTAAAGCTTAGTTGAGGACATAAAGGCCCTTGAAATCTCTATTAGCTCCCCAACTACACCAAAATTTTTTTAAAAAGTAAAGATTATGTCTTGTGATGCAAATGATGTTTTCTCAATCTTATTTAAAATGTTGGAAAGGAATACTGGCTCTAGGAAATTTTGCCTTCTTTGTTTATTTCATAACATACAATTTGTGCAATTATAAGACAAGTCTCCTAAATACTACTTGCAGGAAAGAAAAATAAATATTTGAAAGCTGGGAAAGAAGAAAAATGATAGATGTATGTCCAGGGTTCAGCTCTCCCTGGGGCTCCACAAAGACTGGCAGAGGAGGTCTTGAAATGAAAATTTCCAAACAAGGCTGGGAAAGAGAGAGAGGGACCCAGACAGAGAAGATCAGGTTCACAGGCACTGCTATGTGAAAAAGAAGCTTCAGGAAAATGAAAGTTGCTTGTGGAGAAAGCAACTGAAGAGAAAGTCAGAGAAGCTGGCCTCCCTTATAGCAGTGTGGGGAGTTTGGATGTTAGTACTGAAGTGTCAACAGGAGTACTGGAATGACATCAGAAAAGAATTTTCCCAGGCCAGCGCAGCTGCTTTTATATAGTTTTAGAATTGAATGCTTTTACGTGGGTATAGCTCTTCTCTAGATCCACACAGCCTCCTATTTTGCTATACTGAACCTCATGACTTCACACTCTTAACTGCCTGGTCACACAAACATTTGAGATTGTGTCAAGAAACTTCTGGTGGTGCACGCCTGTAATTCCAGCAGCTTGGGAGGCTGAGACAGGAGAATCGAGAGTTCAAAGCCAGCCTCAGCCATGGTGAAGGGGCTAAGCAACTCAGTGAGACCCTGTCTATAAATAAAATACAAAAAAGGGCTGGGGATGTGGCTCAGTGGTTCAGTGCCCCTGAATTCAATTCCCCGTACCAAAAAAAGAAACCTTTAGGAGAGGGTTGGGCATGTAGTTCAGTGGTGGAGCAAGGCCCCAGTCCAATCCTCCGCCCTGCAAAAAAGAAACTTCTGGGAGAGGTTAATGGAGAGCCATGGAAATAGGGGTGTGGGCCGATCAGATTTACAATTAAAAAAGGTTGGCCGGGCCCGTGATACATGCTGTAATCCCAGCTACTCTGGAGCCTGATGCAGAAAGAGTGCAAATTCAAGGCCAGAAGGCCAGCCTGGGCAATTTAGTGAGACTGTCAGCAATTTATCAAGACCCCGTCTCAAAATAAAGAGGAGTGGGGATGTAGCTCAGTGGTAAAGTATCCCTGGATTCATCATCAATATCCTACACCCCAGGAAATAAATAGAAAGGTGGATCACCAAAGTGGAGAATGGATCTTGTGACAGTTGGCAGCATGACCCAGCAGGGAGGGCTGATCAAGGAGATAATTAGAAGACAGAATCCACAGGTCCTGGCACCTGGTGGCATGCGATGTGAAGGAAGAGTAAGTCCGAAAGCCTTCTAGGCTGCTGCTCTGGTAAAGAGTTTGGTGGGTGAACATTCCCTGGGACAGGACTTTGCAAAAGAAGCAGTAGGGTGGGTGGGAAAGGGAAGTTGAATGCAGTTTAGATCAAATAATTCTGATGACCCTGTGGGACAGTTTTCATTAAGATGTGGATCAGAGATTTGAATCCCACGGACATTTGGTTTCACTCCTGGCTCCAGTTCAGGTTATTGGGGGTGAGCTTCTCTTAGCACTGTTTAACAGCTTCTTTGTCTGCATCCCAAGGAAAAGCTAGATTTGTCTTCTCACCTGTTCCCACCTACTCTCCATTCTTATCTATCCTGCAGGGGTTTTAAGGAGGAGGAGTACACTTGTGTCTTATTTTATTGTGACTGTTCCCTCTTTCCCTGACTTTTCAACTAACTGTCCCATGGTTATTTGCACAGTTATTGTTAATTGTAATTGTGCCAGCACAGTTTACCCAAAAGCCTGTGCTGAGATTTGTGGATGGCATGTGAATATGAGCAGCCACCTGCATGAGGTAGGGACACCCAGCCTTGGCTGTGAGCGCACCTGGCATAGAAGATTTCCCTGTCACATGAAAACCAGCTGACTTATCTGCAAGAGGCCTGCTGGAGTGGTTGTTTGTGGGGTTGGAACTAGTGGTAAAACCATTCTTAGAAGCCTGGCAGGACACACGAAAAGGAATAGCTACTTTTCAGGCCATAAAGCATTCGCATTCAAGAATGTGAAACTTTTTCATCTGGACCTGGAAGGGGTTTGGGCTGTAGAAATAAAATCTATTTCAGGGTTGCTTCAAAATGCTCTAATTCTTGGATTGACATTGGCATTTGGAACTGTATTTAAAAAAAAAAAAAAAGACCATCATAAGGAACCTCCACAAGGTCTAGGACTCCACTGGTATCTCTCCATGAAACCCCGGGAGGCTCCATGATGCTCTGGGTAACTGCAAACTAACTTTGGGGTGGTGAAGGAACATCTAGTCAGGGTAAGAGAGGCTCACTGAAGCACATTGGATACATCTCTATCATTGTTTTATCTTAATTGCTATTTTGCTGGTTAAGAAAAATTAGGGGGACAATGTTTAAAAAAAAATGTCCCAATCCCACCAACTCAAAATGTCCAAATCCTTTTCTGCACGTTCATATAATTTTTATTATGAAACTGAAGTCTTGCTGTACATTTGAAGATTTTTATTTCTTATTTAAATTGAGAAAATTTACATAAAATGGAATGTATATATTTTAAGCAAACATTTTTTATGTTTTCTTTTCATTTTGTGGTGCTAGGGATTGAACGCAGGGCCTTATGTGGGCTAGGCAAAGACTCTACCATAAATTATAACCTTAGTCCTTGATGAGTTTGTTTGTTTGTTTTTTTTTTGTACTAGGGATTGAACCCAGATTTGTTTTACTACTAAGCTATATCCCAACCCTTTTTATTTTTTTATTTTGAGACAGAGTCTTGCTAAGTTGCTTGAGGCCTCAAACTTGTGATCCTCCTGCTTCAGCCTCCCATATTGCTGGGATTACAGCCATGCCACATTATATTCGGCTATAATACCCCTTTCATTGGAAAAGTAATATTGCTGTTTATGCAGGCACTGCCCCATATTTATTCATTTAACCAGTTCTTATTGATGGAGATTTTTATTTCATCTATTCCCTTCCTATCTTCCTTCCTTCTTAATACAAACAACTCTGTTATCAATATCATTATAAGAAGTCTCTGCATGTAAGGATTTATTGTTTCTGCAGGTTACATTCCTAGAAGTGGAATTGCTGTGTCAAATAAACGCACATTTTAAGGAATGTTGCCAAATGGTACATAGAAAACCTGCCTTAGTTCGTTTCTTAATTGTCAAAGAACCACTCAGGTAAATATACCATCTGATCTTCTCATTCTATCTGGAAGGATATATAAGCTTGTTTTTTCACACTATGACCAATATTGAGAACCGGGGAGGGGGAAATCTTTGCTCTTGGTCAACTTTGTAGTTTAAACATGATACCTATTTTTAATCTGTATTTGTTTAATTATCAATGAAGAAAATTTCGTCATTGTACAGCGAAAATAAATGGTCTTTTCTTACAAAAGTAAACTTTACAAATGATAAATAAACTGATCATGAAAAAAGTGATCTCATTAAGGATACGAGGATAAAAATAAAACAACACAAAAAGTCACAAGCTAAACTTTATGTTGCTATTATTTTCAGCCAATGGCCTTATTCTATAATCTTGATTTTTTAATAGTTTTGCTTTTTAGGAAAATGCTTTTATTTTTAATTACTTTAAAAAAGGCTTTGCTTCTGCATAAGAAGAAAAATAAATTCAGTTTTGGATGACCAGGCTTTAAAATAGAAATTTATTTGCCAAGGATATCTTTAAATTAAGACATCATTGACTGGGTGTGCTGGTACATGCCTGTCATGCCAGCAACTTGGGAGGCTGAGGTGGGAGGATCTAAAGTTCAAGGCCAGCCTTAGCAATTTAGCAACTCTGTCTCAAAAAAACTAAAACAACAACAACAACAAAAAAAACTAAGAAGTACTGGGGATATAGCTCATTGATAAAGTGACCCTAGGTTCATTCCTCACTTCTAGGAATGTAACATGCAGAAACACAGAAACACACACACACACACGCACACACACACACACATCATAGAACATCATCATCAACAATAGCACACACACATTGAGGTCTATTTCAAAACATCTGCAGTTTTTAAGAGAACTACTGGTGTTTGAGTTATGGCTTAGTCAGTGTCTTGGGATAGCTCAATTTCTTATTTGTAGAATTATTGAAATTGATTAAATATATCAAAGTTCCCTTCAAAACCTAAAACTCTTACTTTTTTTTTTTTTAATGTGGTGCTGAGGACTGTACCCAGTGCCTCATACATGCTGGCAAGTGCTCTACCACTGAGTCACAAATCCAGCCCTAAAACTCTTTTTCTTTTTTCTTTCTTTTTCTTTTTCTTTTCTTTTCTTTTTTTTTTTTTTTTGTATAGAGGATTGAACTCAGGGGCATTTTACCGCTGACTATATCCTCAGCCTCCTATTTTTTTTTTTTTTTTTTTTTTGAGGGAGGATCTCCCTAAGTTGCTGAAGCTGGCCTCAAATTTGGCAATCTTCCTACCTTAACTTTCTAAATTGCTGGGATTACAGGTGTGTGCCACAGTGACTGGCTAAAATTGTTAAATGTCCAAGTTTATCATTGTATAGTAAATGTTTTGGAATGTCCACAGAACCATGTAGAGCTTCAATAGGCACTTAGGCTGCAAAGTAAGAATTCAGGTTCTGGAGTTGTAGACTGGATCCAAAGCCCAGCTCCACCATATACTGGCTGTGCGGCCATCAGCTAGTTATTTAGCCTCTCTCTTTCTGTTTCTTCATTTGTAAAGTGGGGATAATAACACTGCCTATCTTATAGGGTTATTGTAAAGCACTTAAATCATTACTTACACACAGGAAATATCCAGGACATGGTACTTGCTATAACCTATATTTAAAAATATTTATATTTGAAACATTGAAATTAAATTAAAAAAATTTTTTTTAGTGAGGGCTGGAGATATAGCTCAGTGGTAGAATATTTGCCTAGTGTGCGCAAGCCCCTTGGTACAATCCCCAGAATTGCAAAAACAAAACAAAGAGTCCCCAAAACTTTTTTTTTCTTTTGGGGTTGGTGTATTGTCCAGACTGGTCTTGAACTCCTGAGCTCAAGTGTTTGAAATCCTGCTTCTCTGCCTCCCAAATGCTGGGACTACAGGAAGAGACTACCATGCCCATGGAGACTAGTTATGTGCATTGCCGAATATACCATAAATATGATTTCCTTATTCCATCTCAGGGAGGACTTAGTAACTGAATACTTTCTCTACAGTCTTGTAGATTCTTTCCTCTAACTAAACCACTCTCTCAAATTGGCAGTCTTTTAAGCCATTCACATTGAGATGGTCCAGCCAATCTTGAAGGTCTGGAATGTCTTGTGACCTGAAAGCACCCTCTTCCCAGATCCCTGCCATTCTGAGCCCTTTCCACAATGACTATGCAGACCGCCACTCCACCAGTTTCCAGAGCAAGTGCAGTTACTCCTCACTGCATAACCACCCTATGTGGCTCTGAGACTCCTTTGCAATGTCCTTCTCTAATCCCCTCTCTGGCTATTGTGACTCAACCTGAAACAGGAAACACAAAACATGAGCTTCTGTTTTGTGAGCTTCTCTCATCTCCAGCTTTCCCTTCTCTCTTACCTAACAATAAGAACACCCACGTCATGTCCCTGCATTGGGGTCAGTCAGGTATGGGCCTCTCTCTCTCCCTTGCTGGTCTAGAAGAGCAGTTCAATTGTGCGAACACAGTGGACAAAGGAATGCACCAACCAAATGATTCTTGTCCTTAGGTTCATACCTGGCTCAAGATGAAGTTTTCAGAGATCTCATAAATATTTCCTCTTGTTCCTTCAAACTTCAGAACCTGTCATACTTTTTCCTCCAGAAAATTTCCTTCATGTCTGCTTTTTGGTCTTATAGTCTGCCTGGGATTCTCCATGTTATCTTATCTTCACTATAACCCTGGAAGCTGGCATCATTTTTCCATTTGACAGATGAAGGCTCTTGAAGCCCAGAGAAATATAAAGTAACTAGCCCAAGACTCGATATTGGCAAATGCCTTGGATTGCAGATTTGTCTGACTCCAAATCCTAGTGCTCTTTCCGCCATACTGCATTGTCTCCTGAAAAAGGATTGTCAGGGGATGAGGCCTCTTATACTTTACCATCTAATCGTATAGATATTACTCCAAAGCTTTCACCAATAAGTAGGCATGGAAGAAAGTAAATGGCAGAATCTATTTTGAATTGGCAGAAGAACTTCACATCTCACCACCAAGCTAGGTGAGGCAGCATATGCCTATAATCCCAGCTACTCATAAGGCTGAGGCAGGGGGATTCCCAGTTGGAGGCCAGCCCAGGCAACTTAGTGAGACCCTGTCTCAAAATAGAAAATAAAAAGGGCTGGGATATAGTTCATTGATAGATTACTCCTAAATTCAACCCCAGTATTGGGGGTGGGAAAGGGGGAGGAAGTCCCACCAATTTTTCATTGATATTTAGTATCTTTTTGCTTAAGGAATTGTTCCATATTAAACCAATTAAATCTACCTTGGAGGTGTAGAGCATTGGTGACAAGCCATTTACACTTTACGTAGACTTCACCTATAGTTCGGATCTTAACTATCCTTCAGAGGCTGAGGTGCTAAGGGCTTGGCCCCCAGCTTGGTGCTATTGAGAGATGGTAGAAACTTTTAAATTGTGGGCCTAGTGGAGAGCTTCAGGTCATTGGATTGTGAACTTGAAGGCGATAATGGGACCGGACCTCTTCCTCTTCCTCTCTTAAGCTTCCTGGCCACGAGGTAAAGGTTTTGTTCCATCATGCTCGCTGACTATGATGTGCTGCCACAGACCTAAAACCAACAAGGCCTATTGATCATGGACTGAAACCTCCAAAATGGTGAGCCAGAATAAACCTTTTCTCTTTATATGTTGATCATCTCAGGTATTTGTTACAGACATGGCAAGCTATCTAACACGGTATCTTCTGAGTCTAAGCCCAAACAATGAGAGGAAGAAAGTTCAGTTACAAGTAAGATGGTTGGATCCTAGAGACAGAAGAGTCAAAAGAGAAAGGGATGGTTTTATTCAATGTGTTCAGAAGAGAGACTGGGTCTGGACATCAAAGAGTTGGCAGAAAGGGGCGTGCTCCATGGTAGAGCAAGTGTTTAGCATGTGTAAGACCCTGGGCTTCATGCCTAGCACCAAACATTAAAAAAAAAAAAAAAAAAAAAGAAAGAAAAGCAGCATGTAGCAAGATAGAGGGAGGAAAAACGCCCCTGAGGCAACTTGAAATACCTTTCAGCATCAACATCTATGGTATTTACTTTTCTCGGGTCCTATTTTACTATCTCAAGTATAACCTTAGGCATTTTTTTTCTTTTCTGATGAGATCAGATAGGCACTAAGGATCTACCTCAGTGCTCTCCATATTTGTGACTCTCACTTCGCACCTCCTACTCTGATAGTAACAAGTTCCTACTCCACCTGGAGCACACAGAAAAGAAAGGCTCCATAGAATTCCAGGATGCCTCATTCATGAGTTGTTATAGTAAAGCATCAAAAGTATGTTTAAAAATAACATGCAAGGCCAGGCACAGTAGTGTGCAACTGTAATCCCAGTGGCTTGGGAGGCTGAGGCAGGAGAATTGCAAGTTCAAAGCCAACCTCAGCAACTTAGTGAGGCCCTAAGCAACTTAGACCTGTTTCAAAATAATTTTTTTTTTAATTGGGGGTGTGGCTCAGTGGTTAAGTGCTCCTGGTTTCAATACCTGGTCTCCAAAATATACCCAAAATATGTATAATAATTAAAAGTAAATACATAAATAAAATAAAATGAAGGATACAAGGTTATACTATCTTTTATTCATAGATCATCCCAAAATTTTGCTAGAATACATATATATATATATATATATATATATATATATTCATTCTAATATATATTATACCTCTAAATGAAGTCAACTTCTCTTTGTATCATTCTTCTGAGCATGTATAATCCACAGAGATGTTTAAAAATTTTCTTTTCCTTTTTTTTTGTCTTTTGGAGGCTAATTGTTCAAGAGTCATATTTTAAATATAAAAGGAGATTACTATTTATTTACTTATATATTTTCTATAGTACTGAGGATTGAACCCAGGGGTGCTCTACCACTGAGTTATACCCTTTTTACTTTTTATTTTCAGACAGAATCTTCCTAAATTGTCCAGAGTGACCTTGAATTTACCATTCTCTTGCCTCAGCTTTTTGAATCTCTGGGATTACAGGCATGTGTCACCATTCCAAGTTTAGTATTTTAAATTTTTATTTTAATTAATTATTTTTCTTTTTGTACCACAGATTAAACCCAGAAGTGCTTAACCACTGAACCACATCCCCAGCCCTTTTTAGTATTTTATTTAAAGACAGGATGTCACTGAGTTGCTTAGGGTCTCACTAAATGGCTGAGACTGGCTTTGAACTTGCAATCCTCCTAACTCAGCCTCCTGAGCCTCTGGGATTGTAGGTGTGCAACACGGCGCCCTGCCAGTATTTTAAGGTTTTGAAGTGTAACCTGGTTGATGTATGTTTGGTATTTTTTTAGGAGGTTTGTACCTGTATAGTAGCTTGTTTTCTTATTCTAAAACAACATATTAGTAGTGGTTAAGTTAAACCAAAGAGAAAAGTCACTGTAGGTTCAATGACATATTTCTAAAAGATGCAAATACTGTATTATCTTTCTTAATATTGTCAAAGTTTTTAAGGTTTTGGTCGAATGAGCAAGATAAGAACAAGATTATTGTTTGGTTTGCATTTATGGGGAGAAAGAATTTTTTTTGTTATACCAGAGTTAATGACTGGGTTTAGTGGTGTGAGGCTCCAAGGAAAGCATTTTAAAAATCAGAAATAGCCTGATGGGAGAACAAGGCAAATCATTAGATGCAATTGCTGCATAAATGGTCTTTTTGTCTGAGAGTGCAGTTTATTGTAATTGCAAAAAAAATCCCATGTGCCATTTTCATTGTTTGCTCCATTTGTTTGCTTGCTGTGTAATTGAGTTTCACACAAAGGAGAGGATACAAATTATTTTCAGGTGCATCTTTGTATTTTCTGTAGATTCTTTAATTTCTTTAGAGCCTAGCTCTTGTTAAGTGTTCTCCAGAGGGTATATTTTAGTGGTTTTTTAAAATGAGATTCTAAGTAGGAGAATGACATCTCTTTTGAATCCAACCTGTGATTTGATTGGATTTTTTATCTTTATTTTGTTTATTCATTTGTTTTATGTGGTACTGAGGATGGAACCCAGTGCCTCACATGTGTAAGGCTCTGCTACTGAGCCACAACCCCAGCCCTGTTATGTTTTTTAAAATGGCAAAAATTGGCTTTCAATCACACATTCAATCACACCCAAACAAGCCTTACTGAAATCGGGCGACATCATTTTATATCTCATGTTCCCTAGAGTTATGTTTCCAAAACCACAGGGACAAAGGTACAGCTCACTCTGTCACAGACATTATAAAACAATATGTGAGATATAGTTCTCAGTCATACTGCATTTGTCCATGTCCTTTGATCAGTGTTTGGTGTTTGCACCTGAGTGAAAGAAGTTTGAGAAAAGTCACTGTCTTCATGGTGAAGCAGCCAACCTTCGCTATTGCACCATTTTATGAATGGTGCATGGAATTGGAGTGTGGGAGTAAGTGGAGAACTATGCCTTAGGCAATTAACATTCAAAGGATCAAGGGGAAAGACAAAATGCTGGACATGGTGGCGCTTGCCTGTAATCCCAGTGACTGGAGGCTGAAGCAGAAGGATCGTAAATTCAAAGCCAGTTTTAGCAATTTAGCAAGGCCCTAAGCAACTTAGCAAGACCCTAAGCAACTTAGCAAGACCCTGATTTAAAATAAAAAAAAAAAAAACAAGGGCTGGGGATGTGGCTCAAGCGGTAGCGCGCTCGCCTGGCATGCGTGCGGCCCAGGTTCGATCCTCAGCACCACATACCAACAAAGATATTGTGTCCGCCGAGAACTAAAAAATAAAATATTAAAAATTCTCTCTCTCTCTCCTCTCTCACTCTCTCTTAAAAAAAATATATATATAATAAACAAAGGACTGGGGATGTGGCTCAGTGGTTAAGCACCCCTGGGTTCAATCTCCAGTACCCACCTCCTCTGAAAAAATAGGCTGGGTGTGATAGCTCAAGCCTGTAATCCCTGTGTCTTGGGAGGTTGAGGCAAGAGGATCACAAATTTGAGGGCCAAGTTCAGCAATTCAGCAAGGCCCTGAGCCACTCATTAAGACCCTCTTTCAAAATAAAAACTTAAAAGGGCGCCAGGCATGGTGGTGCACACCAGTAATCCCAGCGGCTCCGGAGGCTGAGGCAGGAGGATATTGAATTCAAAGCCAGCCTCAGCATAAAAGCAAGGCACTAAGTAACTCAGTGAGACCCTGTCTCTAAATAAAATACAAAAAGGGCTAGGGATATGGCTCAGTGGTCAAGTGCCCCTGAGTTCAATCCCCGGTACCAAAAAAACCCAACAACCCCCCAACCCTCAAAAAAAAAAAAAAAAAACCAACTTAAAAGAGCTTGGTGATGTAAAGCATCCCTGGATTCAATCCCTAGCACAATGGGGCAGTGGAGGAAGAATAGGGTCTAGTATGGCACACTGGTTAGGGATAAGAACTCTGACTGGGCATAGTGGCACAAGCCGGTAAGCCCAGCTACTCATGAGACTGAGGCAGAAGGATTGCAAGTTTGAGGCCAGCCTCAGCAATTTATTGACACCTGTCTGAAAATAAAATAAATAAGAAAGGACTGGAATGTAGCTCAGTGGTAGAGCACTTGCCTAGCATGTGTGATGTTCTAGGTTCAATCCCTAGCACTGAAAAAAGAAAGAAAATCCATAGAATAAGAACTTTGAGGGGCTGAGGATGTGGCTCAAGCGGTAGCGCGCTCGCCTGGCGCGTGTGCGGCCCGGGTTCGATCCTCAGCACCACATACAAACAAAGATGTTGTGTCCGCTGAAAACTAAAAAAAAAAAAAATAAATAAACACTAAAAATTCTCCCTCTCTCTCAAAAAAAAAAAAAAAAAAAAAAAGAACTTTGAAATCAGCCAGACTGAATTGGTGTTCTGGCTTCATCTGTGTAAACTTTAAGTAAATTATTTAACTTGTCTAGGTCTTGGTTTCTTTACTATTAATATTGAAATTATAATACTCTCTTATCACTAAGAATGGCTGGGATGTGCAATGAGATAATACAGTGCAGGGAAGAGTGTAAGCTCTCATTACATGCTAGTTATGATTATGAGATGTTATAGAGATGCCTGCCCAATAGCAAATCACTTAGAGAACCACTCAGTAAGTAATGCGATAGCAATATTCATTCATCTAAAAAAATTGTTTCAAAATGGACACAGTCACAGATTGATCAACCGAGAACGGTGTCTGTGTGGTTTCTCTGAGCATCTCTGTGTTCTTTTCAGGTCGTGCTTTGAGTTAATTATATTCCTGGCTCTTCTAGGAATGATTTGCCCCTTAGGTGCTCAGAAATTTCACTTCTACTTCAACAGCTTTTAGAAACTCCTTTATCTTAATTAAGGCAGGGAAGCCAAATTTCCTGGTCAAAGAATCAGTTTTGGCTTCACTTTTATTTTCTTCCGGAGCCCTATAAAAGAATGTGTCTGTTTCCTTTATTATTGGCTCAGGCAAAGCCAGTAAGCTCACTTTATGATCCTATTATCTTTTGTTCACATATCTCACAAAAGCTACTGTCCAAATTCTATGACTAATTTTTTTTTTTATAATTTTTTTTTTAAAGAGAGAGTGAGAGAGGAGAGAGAGAGAGAGAGAGAATTTTTTTTTTTTTAATATTTATTTTTTAGTTCTCGGCGGACACAACATCTTTGTTGGTATGTGGTGCTGAGGATCGAACCCAGGTCGCATGCATGCCAGGCGAGCGCGCTACCACTTGAGCCACATCCCCAGCCCTCTATGACTAATTTTTAAAAGATCAAAGGTATTTAACTATTAATTAATTAAAATAGAAATGTAAGGGTCTTGGAAAATATGGGACAAGTGGTTCTCAAATACAGTGAACAGATAACATGTTCACTATCCAAGGAGAAATGAGAAAAATAAGTATAAGATAAAAATTCTCTCAAAGCTAAATATAATAATAAAATTTTTATTCTGACATTATTTGCCTTTCATATTTTGTTGTAACTGAAATATATATTTTTCTATGATAGAAAGTACTGGGTTTAAAAAATGTTTTTATTTGGGAAAAGTAAAAAAAAAATCAAACAATTCCTTAATTCTTTTTTTTTGAGGGGGGGTGATTGAACTCTGGAGCACTTGACCACTAAGCCACATCCCCAGCCCTATATTGTATTTTATTTAGAGACAGAATCTCAATGAGTTGCTTATTACCTCGCTTTTGCTGAGGCTGGCTTTGGAACTCGTGATCCTCCTGTCTCAGCCTCTTGAGCTGCTGGAATTGCAGGCATGTGCCACCATGCCTGGTCCTTAATTCTTTTTTTAACTTATTTTTGAAGTTGGACATGGTCCTGCATGTCTGTAGTCTTAGTTATTCAAGAGGCTGAGGCAGGAGAATTGAAAATCTGAGGCCAACCCCAACAATTTAGCAAGACCTTGTCTCAAAATTTAAAAAAGGGCTGGGGTGTATCTCGGTGATTGAACACTTGCCTGGCATGCATGAGGCCCTGGGTTCAATTCCCAGTACTGAAAAAAAAATCCCCAAACTAATTATTTAAGTCTCAAAGTCTAAGAACCACAATTATTTGTAATCATGAACACTTAAGAAAGGCTTACTGTGATCCAGATTCCATTGTAAGAGCTTAAGAAATATTAATCCATCAAATCCTTATAGTAGCCCTGAGGTGAGCTGATATCGTACCTGATTTATAATTAAAGATTGGTTTCTTTTTTCTTTTTCTGTAATTTGTAATGCTGGGGATTGAACCCAGTGGTCCTTTTTGTTTTTTAAATTGTTGAGGCTGACCTCAAATTTGAGATCCTCCTGTTTTAGCCTCCTGAGTTGCTGGGATTAAAGACGTGCTCCACCATGCCCTGCTTACCCGATTTGTAGATAAGGAAATGGAGAAATGGAAGGGTGAGTGACTTGCCCAATGTTGCAGGGCTAATAATCTTGAAGCTGGGACTCAAACCCAGATTTCTGGATCTAAATCTATTCCTTTTCCTCTAAATTATTCTGAGAAGAATCCTAGAAACTGCTGTAGAGATATTAATCTCAACCCTGTATTTGAATCTTGGGAAGGCATTTTGGCAACACCTACTAAATGCTTCAAGAATGTATCTATACAATGACCTAGCAATTTCTAGGAATTTATTTTAAGGAAATAAATAAAGAATTATGCCAAAATGAATGTTCAGGGTATTAATTGCAGCATTATTTAAACTGGAGAAAAATGAAAAAAAAATCTAACCAAATGTCCCAACCTAGGAGATTATTTAAATGATAGTTTATGCAAAGGAATGCTGATGAATATTGCTTACTTGATTTGGGTTTTTTTTAAATTGCATTTCACAAAGCCCTGGAGCTCATCTGACATGTCTTAGGGGTTCCTCAGATTTTTTTTTTTTTTAGTATCATATATGCTGATTGAGACTGATACAAGAATATGGTGTTTTCAGTGAGTTCTGACTTAACCTTTCTGTTTTATAAAATTTGCTCTCAGCCAGGGATGGTGGCGCACACCTGTAATCCTAGTGGTTTGGGAGACCGAGGCAGGAGGATTGCCAGTTTGAGGCCAGCCTTAGCAACTTACTGAGACCCTAAGCAACAGTGAGATCATGTCTCAAAATAAAAAAACAAAAAGGACTGGGAATGTGGGGCAGTGGGTAAGTGCCCCTGTGTTCAATCCTTGCTTCAAAACAAAACATGTTCCCATGGATTTATTTTAGGACAAGTAAATGCTCTACATATGAAGGGTTGCCCATTTCTATGGGTTTATGGATGCCTTTTGTATGTTTTTAAAATGAGGGTCCATTGTAGATTAAATGCATTTTTGACACTACCTGTCTGGTTATGGTCTAAGAACAATGGCATTAGGTTCTGTGGCTGGCCAGCCTTAATTTATGTCTAATCTATTCCATTTACTAACCTCAACCTTGCTGAACTAGCTGGCAATCTGTGGAATTCCTGAGAAAGAGGTCTTTCCACATTTTATTTTAGCCTGCTTTGTGTATCAACAAAATGTGAAAAAGCATGGGTTTAATATCAGCTAGTGTTCTTCTTGGAAACTACTCACAGTGGTATATGGATTACTGTCTGGTATAGACAACACAAACAGCTTTGTGTGTGTCTCTGCATTTTTTTTCTTTTTTCTTTTTGGTGATGGGGATTGAACCCAAGGGTGCTTTACTACCGAGCTACATCCTCAGCCCCCCTTTTTTTTGAGACAGGTATCGCTAAGTTGCTTAAGACCTCAATAAATTTTTTGCTTGAATTTTCTTTTTTTTAATATTTATTTTTTAGTTGTAGTTGGACAAAATAACTTTATTTAATTTATTTATTATTTTTATGTGGTACTAAGGATTGAACCCAGGGCCTTGCACGTGGTAGGTGAGCACTCTACTGCTGAGCCATAACCCCAGCCCTGGCCTCGAATTTTTGATCCTCCTGCCTCAGCCTCCCAATCCACTGGGATTCCAGGCATATACCACCATGTTGCCGAGTGGGTGGATTTTAAAAACTCTTGGGCTGGAGGTATAGCTCATGAATAGAGCCCTTGCTTAGCATATATGAGGCCCTGGGTTTGATCTCCAGTACTGCCCAAAACAAAAAAGCTCTTGAATATATGATTATATTGTGGTCTTTAACAGACCCAAGTGAATCCTGCTTCAGTCATTCACTAGCTCTGAGATCTTAGGTAGTTATTTTATCTTTCTGAGCTTTAGATTTCTGGTCTGCAAAACGGAAATTGTTACCTCGCAGTTTATTATGAGGATTATAAGACATTCATTTGGGCATTTGGTAAATGTTGACATGGGGAGTCAGGGAAAATTCCACAGATTGAACTCTCTTTAGCCATCACCCCAAATACAGGAGGTAATTTCAGACAATGAGGGATAAGGAAGTATTAGACTGTTAGACTCAGAAAATCCTTAACTTACATCCATTTAGAATTTTACAACGTCTATTGAAGATAATATGCTCACCCTGTGCTGTGCAAATCTTGCAAAGTTCTTCAGCCAAAAGCAATAAATCTCACTCTTGTAGACCAAAGACTATTCAAATAATGTGGATATACATATTATACAACGTTTTCAACTTTTGGTCCATTTGTGCAAAAACTGACTGCCTTAGGAGAAACATTTTAATTATTTATAGAATTCTATTTTCTTTCTCTCCTTTCTTTCTGCCTCCAATTGTCTAATTTTTCATGATCCTCCCTGGGCATCCACTAGACAGTCTCCCTCCCTCCCTCCCTCCCTCCCTCCCTCCCTCCCTCCCTCCCTTCCTTCCTTCCTTCCTTCCTTCCTTCCTTCCTTCCTTCTTTTATGACAGTGGGGATTAAACCCAGGGGTACTCTACAACTGAGGCACATCCTTAGTCCATTTTATTTTTTATTTTGAGACAGGGTCTCATTAAGTTGTTCAGGGCCTCATTAAGTTGCTGAGGCTGGCTGTGAACTTGGGATCCTCCTGCCTCAGCCTCTGGAGTCACTGATATGTCAGGATTGTGCCACTGCACCCCACAATCCACCTTCCCCTCTTAAGGCAGTGGTCTCACTGGGGGAGTCTGCCTGGTCCTTTGAGCTATAGACATTTGTGGATTCCAAGGGGGTCCGTAACAGTTTTCTCCTCGTGGCTTCCATGGTTAACAGAGTTAACAGTTTCCCCTGTTGTCTCTGCTTGTTCTTATTTGGCAATTGGGCACCCAAAGGCGTAGCCAAGGACTCTTACAAACAGTTATTCTTTTCAGTCCTTTTTTTATGGATCCCCAATACAGCACTAAACAGCCTGGGTATTTTCAAGGTATTCAACTCAATTCAACTGTTTTGAGATATTTAATAAAGAATTGTCCCTTTTTTGTATTTAAAAATTAATTTAATGCTTGGCTAAAGCATAATTACATATATAATTATCAAACAATACTCCTAATAATTGTCTTTTAACAATTTAAATCATTGTAACTTTAAACAAACTTTTGGAATCCACTCCATGACACTAGGCTTGTTTTGGTTTAGAAACTTGCCCAAGGACAAAGTTAGTAAGTGTCGAGGCCTTTTAGAATTTGGATTTGAATTGTGACTCCCGTTCACAATCTGGGCCAGTTTCTTAGCCTCTATAATAAAAAGATTTGATTTTGAGCACCTATCAAGATTCAGGCACTATTTCAAAAAGTTTCCTCATCTGGAAATTGGGAAAATAATCTCAGCTACTTAGTTCCTAAGTGTTGTCTTAAAGATGACACGTGGGCACGTGTGTAAGTCCCTAGGATGGTGGTTGGGTTATCATGACTGCTAGTGACGTGAGTAACTGTGATTGTTGGTACTAATAATCTTGTCTGCCAAGAAATGACTGTCCATAAAACACAGCACTGCCCTCGCTGTTTCCATTGTAAATGGTCCTGTTCTGAGGAATGTTTGTAAACATGTCACAGATGCTCTCTTAAATAATTTTTAGTGAATTTTTAAATTTAAAATTATTTTAATTTGAGCCAGGCATGGTGATGCACACTTGTAATCCCAGGGGCTCAGGAGATTGAGGCAAGAGGATCACAAGTTCAAGGCCAGCCTCAGCAAATTAGTGAGATCTGCAGCAATTTAGTGAGACCCTGTTTCAAAATAAAAAATAAAAAGGACCAGGAAGTAGTTCAGTGGTAAAGTGTCCCTAGGTTCAATCCCTACTACCAAAATAATAATAATAATAATAATAATAATTTTAGATTTACAGAAAAGTTGAAGGATAGTGTGGATATTTCTAGTACATCCTTTACCCACATGTCATATTACTATGACACATTTATCCTAACTAAAGAAGCCAACATTGGCACACCACTACTAACTAACTCAAGAATCTATTCAGATTTCATTATGTCCCTTTCTGTACCAGGATGCCATATTGAAATTGGCATATGCCTGTGCCTTAGTACATTTTGTATGATTATAACAAAATACTGGAGACTGGATACTTTATAAGTAAAAGAGGTTTATTTAACTGTCATTCTGGAGGCTCAAGAGTGTGGTGCCAGCATCTGTTTACTCTGGTGAGGGCTTCATGGCAGATGGCATCACAATAATGGAAGCACATGTGGAAGATAGATAGGAAGCAAGACAGATTCCCGGGAGGGGCCAGGTTCACATAGAACCTCCTGCTGTGGCAGAACTTTTTAGAGAGTGAGAATTCCTTTCCTCTAAACTCAACTCACTCTGAGACCAGCATGAATCCATTCATCAGCATGGAGCCCCATAGGCTAATTACCTTCTACTATGTTCCCCCTCTTTGCCTGGGTGTGTATACTAGAGATTGGGCCCAGGGTGCTTCACCATTGAGTTTCATCTCGATGATGATGATGATGATGATGATGATGATGATGCCGGGGACACTTTACCACTAAGCTACATCCCCAGTCCTTTTTATTTTTTATTTTGAGACAAATTGCCCAGGCTGATCACCAACTTGTGATCCTTCTGCCTCCTGAGAAGCTGTGCCTGGCTGAGTCCTCCCTCTTCAGAGTTCACTACCTCTCAACCTTGCCACACTCGGACCCACTCTCCCTCCACTGGAAACCCTGGGGGTCACACTCAGACTGTATCCAAACCTACCAGCTCCATTCCTTACTTGGCAACCACGTTTCCCGTTAGCTTCTTCTCTGTGCTCTGCCCATAGGACACGCCCCAGGGAACCTGACATGCTTAAGTCTGGCATTTTGCAGTTCTTTGCTCCTCCTCCCCACCTTTTTGGTTGACCTGTTGGTTTTAGTACTGGGGATACAGTACTAAATACAGGGTGCTATACTGCTGAGCCACATCTGCAGCCCTTTTTTTAAAAATTTTTTAAAATTATTATTATTATTTTTTGGTACCAGGGATTGAACCCAGGGGCTCTTGACCACTGAGCTACATCCCCAGCCCTTTTTATTTTTTTATCTTGAGACAGGGTCCACTAAATTGCTGAGGACCTCCGCCAAATTGTTGAGGCTGGCTCAAACTTGTGATCCTCCTGTCTCAGCCTCCTGAGTCACTGGGATTGCAGGTGTGTGCCATTGTGTCCGGCTGACAAATAATTTTCTTACTATGGGATAGATCAACAAACTGGGCTATGACAGTGTTACTACCTGCTAGACCTAACTTCAATCCTTAGGATTCCCTCCGTTTGCTCATCTACAAAATGGGTGAAGAATATAGTTCCTACATGGCCTGCTACATATGCTTTCTCCTCAATAACTGTTAGGATTGCTCTGTTGTATTGTGATGCTTTTCTCTTCAGATTTTAAAGCAGCCTCCTGTGTTTCCAATCCTCTCTCTTTTTAAAAAAATTTTTTTTTAGTTGTTGATAGACTTTTATTTTATTCATTTATTTATATGCGGTGCTGAGAATGGAACCCAGTGCCTCACACATGGGAAGCATGCTCTACCACTGAGCCCCAGCCACAGCCCGTCCAATCCTCTCTCTTTTTTTTTTCATTTTTTAAAGAAATTTATTTCTTACAAACATGACAACAGTGGAGTGCATTACATTTATAATTATCCATTCACAGCACAATTTTTCGTAACTCTGTGTATAAAGTATATTCACTCCAAATTATGCCATTATATATGAGCTCTCTTATTTTTTTTCACATACAATTCTTTTTTTTTCCTAGAGAGAGAGAGAATTTTTAATATTTATTTTTCAGTTTTCGGTGGACACAACATCTTTATTTTATTTTGTGTGGTGCTGAGGATGGAACCCAGCGCCCGGCGCATGCCAGGCGAGCGCCCTACCGCTTGAGCCACATCCCCAGCCCACATACAATTCTTAATATACCTTTATACCATCATTTATCCATATCTCAGTTTGTATATAAGGTATGTTGACACCAAATTCACATCTTCATACATGTATTTTGCATAATGATGACCGTCTCCTTCCACCATCCTAGCTATTCCCCTTCTCCCTCCCTACCCCTCCCACCCTATTCCCTATCTAGAGGTAATTTTTCTCCCATGCTCTCCCTCCCTACTCCACTTTGAGTCACCTCCCTTATATCAGAGAAAACATACGGCATTTGTTTTTTGGGGATTGGCTACAATCCCCTCTTTTTATCTCAACCCTTATTGAGTTTGCTGGGTGGACTTGACTGCCACTTAATGTCCCTGGGACAATTAATTGTCTCTGGAGGCACAATTAATTGTCCCTGGAGGCTGCCACGTAATTGTCCCTATATATAAAATGCTCGGGGCTGGGGCTGTAGCTCTGTGGTAAAGTGCTTGCCTTGCATATGTTGAGGCACTGGGTTCGATCCTCAGCACCACATAAAAATAAATGAAGATACATTGTGTTTATCTACAACTAAATAAATAGTTTTTTAAAATGCATCCTTTATAAGTGCATGGCCACTTTCCTTTTTTTTTTTTTTTTTTTAAGAGAGAGAATCTTTTTTGTAGATGGACACAGCACAATGTGGTACTGAGATTCGAACCCGGGTCCTGCCCATGCTAGGCGAGCGCTCTACTGCAGAGCCACAATCCCAGCCCTACACTTTCCTTTCTTTAGAGAAAAATTTGAGGAGCACACAGCACAATGAGAGAGAATCTGAAACCCAAACTCTAAAGCTTTGTTCTGAGTCTTTCCCCACCCTTTATTCTGGTCTCTCTTATTCCTAGAACTCCCAACCACCCTGCCTGCAGAGAGGGGAGGGCCATGTGCCTGCCCCAGCAAGGCGAGGCAGACTGGCAGGTGTGGGCTGGAATATGTGATTTTGAGGAAACGATGAATTTTCCGTGGGTCCTGCTTGGGTCACGTGACCTGCTTAGGAAATCTCATGCCAGCTGACATTTCCCTTCAGGGTTGCTTAGGAACCTAAGGAAAGCTCTGGCTCTGAATGGCAGGCGTGTAATAAATTAGTCAGTCCTGGTCCTAGCCATCTGGTTTAGGTAAATTAAGAGCCTAACGCATATGGGATTTATCTAAAATAGCAATTCTCATTTTCCCCCCCTCTTCTCGTTTTTATCCCTCTTTATGTGGCTCTTTGCGTTGGTTGAACATTGCATAGATTAACCCAACCCAGCCTGGACTTTCTCTGTCCCCTACTCCTTTTCTTCTTATTCAAGGGCCAATCTCAGAGTCTCCTGTGAGTCACTTATGGTCCTCTTAAAGGTTGATGATCTTAAACATTTTCTTTAGCAAATTGCCTGATATGAAGCAAATGCCTTTTGAGCTGTGTTCTTTAGCTATGCCTCCCACCGGCACCCTCCCTTCTCATTTATCACCTTCCTTTAGTCCCTCCACCTCCATGACTTCTCAGACCAGTTTCCTCTGTCCTATTCATTCTTTGACTCCCAGATTTGTCTGAGTAATTTTTTATTTTTTGTACCAAGGATTGAACCCAGGGGAACTTAACCACGGAGCCACATCCCCAACCCTTTTTTATATTTTATTTAAAGACAGGGTTTCCCTAAGTCGATTCAGCCCTCACTAAGTTGCTGAGCCTGACTTTGAACCCATGATCCTCCTGCCTTAGCCTCCCAAACCTCTGGGATTACAGGTATGTGCCACTGTGCTCAGCTTGAATAAATTATTTCTATTCTGCCGTTTCTTGCTCTGAAATCTGCAACGCTTACAGGATGATGAGCCAAATGCTGCTTCCTTGAACTCCTCCATCAAGTTCCAACCTGCCTTTAAGCTTCATCTACTTCTTAACAGCTTTGCCTCAGTCAAGACTGTCTCCTCTGCTCACTTCTTCTGGAGCACACCTACTTTGTCCTGCCCCACTTATTTTCATGTTTAAAAATTACACACCCTGCTCAATGTCTTTGCTTAACTGTTTGATGTTTCTAATTGAATTACAATCTCCTGGAGATCACTCTTAGCTTTTTTTTTTTTTTTTTTTTTTTTTTTTTTTTTTTTTTTAGTTTCCCGTTCCAGGCTAAGCATAATTCTTGGCATCTGGCTGGGTTCATTAAATACTGGAAGACCAAATGAATAAATGAATGAATGAACAACTATGTCAGGGTTATGCTTTGATGAGGGTGCGACATAGTAAATAAATAAGTAAAATATATAGTAGATGAGGAGATGACAATTCCTATGAAAATAAGCAAGCAGAGATGGGGTGTTGCAACTGTAAATAGGATGATCAGGATAGGCTTCCCAGAAACTAACATTTGGGTAAAGACATCATCATGTTAAATCTGCATTCTGTAAGGCAGGATTATAATCATTCAAAAACAAACAGTATTATCCTAGTGGCTTGGGAGGCTGAGGCAGGAGGATTGCAAATTTGAGGCCAGCCTCAGCAACTTAGTGAGGCCCTGAAGCAACTTGTAACTTAGACCCTGTCTTAAAATAAAAAATAAAAAGGACTAGGGATGTAGCTCAATGGTAAAGCATCTCTGAGTTCAATCCTGAGACCCCAATCAAAAATAATAACAACAAAACGAAACAAATAGGAAGCCAGTAACAGTGACGCATGCCTGCAATCCAAGCAACTTGGGAGGTCAAGGTGGGAGGTGGGAGGATTACCAGTTCAAAGACAGCCTGGGCAACCACCTGTCTCAAGGTAAAAAATGAAAAAGGCTGGAGATGTCGTGCAGTGATAGAGTGCTTGTCTAGCATGTGCAAGAGTTTGAGATCCAGAACTGCCAAACAAAACAAAAACCCACAACAAAAAGCCTTTCCATTATGCACTTACAAGTGATTGATGAAAGCACCTGAAATGGCATGTATATCATGGTGTCACCAAAACCACACAATGACATTCAAATTATGTTCAAAGAAGTTATGTTTAGAGGAAAGGCAAAGATATCCATTTAACTCCCATTCCCAACTACATACAATATGGAAAAATAAATAAATGAGCAGAGAAATAACTTTGGGACACAGTCTTTGTATGTAATAGATGCAGTTAGAGAAAGTAGAAAGACATTGAAGACCACGGTGAAGGGAAATTAAATGGAAAGCAACAGTAAGGAGGAGACCTCTCCTTGGAGCCCCATGGAGGACGAAAACAGTTGAATTGGAGCTCATCCAGGGATGGCCCAATGGAGAAGGAGGTCATCAAAGGGGATCACCCAACAGATGGAAAAAAACTGCCTGCAGGATGCCAGGGAGCTCTCAGAGGTCTGCTTGGGTTTCCACGTGAAGCACCATTTTAACTTCAAGTCTGTGAACGTTTACTGAACCTTAAATAGTTTATTCTTTTTTTGGTACAGGGAATTGAACTCAGGGGCACTTAACCACTGAGCCATCCCCCAGCCCTTTTTGTATTTTATTTAGAGACAGGGTCTCACAGAGTTGCTTAGTGTCTTGCTAAGTTGCTGAGGCTGGCTATGAACTCATGATCCACCTGCCTCAGCCTCCCAAGCTGCTGGGCATGACTTAAATAGTTTATTCTTGAATTGGGGGTGCAGCTCAGTGGTGGAATGTTGGGGTTTTTAGCTTCTTCTCTCCACTCCATCCTGCAGAGAGGCTTAGGAGAACACGGGTCAGCTGGCGGCCCACCCAGCCCTCCCCACTGGAGGATAATCAGATCCACCGGGGAGACAAGTCAAAGCAGGATCTCGTTTATTGAGGAAGCACACACAACTTATATAAGGAGTAAAAGCCAATCATTTTAAAACATGGAAAAGCGGGAACCAATCAACATAAAGGTCAAGTCAGCAGGAGGAATTAAAGAGCATGAGCTGCGCATGAGCAAGGAAGAGAAGTAAGCCAATCAGGGAGGTTTCAAAACAACTTCAGTGTCCTCCTACTGGCATTTAGCCAGGCGCCTTCTTAGTTTTCGGCCCCACAGTGGAACACTTCCTAGCATGTGTAGGGCCCTGGGTTTGATCCCTAGCACTGCAAAATAAAAATTTGAAAAGTTTATTTTCTTTTATTGATTAATTTTATGGATTGGAATCTATCCTAAGGAAATCTTCAGAGATGCAAATATAGGATTTATGTACTTGGTGTTCACTCAGGTCAACATTATCACACACCATAATATTTTTGTGCAATGCTTTGCAAATCTATATAACATAAAAAAAGTGTGTGTGTGTGTGTGTGTGTGTGTGTGTGTGTGTGTGAGAGAGAGAGAGAGAGAGAGAGAGAGAGAGAGAGAGAGAGATAGATATACTGGGGATTGAACTGTTGACCTCATGCATGCTAGACTCTACCACTAAGCTATATTCCCAGCCCAATACTCATAAAATATTGAGTAGTATTTTAAAGAGTAAAATTCCATATTGTATGTATAAATTGAAATGTGTAAACATAAAATTATAGCCATCCACTTATTCATTCATTTATTCATTGAATTTTATTAAGCACATGTAAGATATTTCAGATATTGCAGAGGATATTGAGTGTATGAATTTATAAGTATATATATGTGTGTTATAAAAAAAAAGAAGGAAAACTAAAAAATATAGCAATAGTGATCAGACATGGTGGTACATGCCAGTAATCCCAGCAACTCAGGAGGCTGAGGCAGGAAGGTTGCAATTTGGAGGAGAGCCTCAGCAACTTTGTGAGACTCTGTTTCAGAAAAACAAACAAACAAAAACATAAGAGCTCTTGAAGTGATTTACTGTCATTTAATCTTTTTCGCTTTTTATTTTAATCTTTAAAAATTTCTAAATTAATTCTAATTAGTTATATATGACAGTAGAATGCATTTTGACACATTGTACACAAATAGAGCACATCTTCTCCTTCCTCTGATTGTACATGGTGCAGAGTCACACCTGTAGTGTAATCATACATGTATATAGGGTAATAATGCCTGTCTCATTCTACTGTTCTTCCCATCCAGACTGCCCCACCCTTCCCTTTACTCCCCTCTGCACAATCCAAAGTTTCTTCATTCTTCCCTCCCCCTATACCCTCTACAGATCAGCAACTGCTTATCAGAGAAAAGATGTGGTTTTTGGTTTTTTGGGATTGGCTTATTTCACTTAGCATGATATCCTCTAGTTCCATCCATTTACCCGCAAATGCCATAATTTCAATCTTCTTTAAGGCTGAGTAATATTCCATTGTGTATATGTACCACATTTTCTTTATCCATTCATCTGTTGAAGGCCATCTAGCTTGGTTCCATAGTTTGGCCACTGTGAATTGAGCTGCTATAAATATTGATGTGGCTGCGTCACTGTAGTATGCTGATTTTAAGTTCTTTGGATATATGCCAAGGAGTGGGATAATGGGGTTAAATATGGACCCATTCCAAGTTTTCTCAGGTATCGCCATGCTGCTTTCCATAGTGGTTGCGCCAATTTGCAGTCCCACCAACAACGTATGAGGGCGGCTTTTCCCCTACATCCTCACCAACACTTATTATTGCTTATATTCTTGATAATTGCCATTCTGACTGGTGTGAGATGAAATCTTAGAGTAGCTTTGATTTGTATTTCTCTAATTGCTAGTGATGATGAACATTTTTTTATAGGTTTGTGGATCAATTGTACTTCTTCTGTGAAGTGTCTGTTCTGTTCCTTAGCTCATTTATTGATTGGGTTATTTGGGGATTTTTTTGGTGTTAAGTTTTTCAAGTTCTTTATATATCCTGGAACTATCATTTCATTTTATTCTTTTAAAAAATATTTATTTTTTAGTTCTAGTTGGCTCCAATACCTTTATTTCATTTATTTATTTTTATGTGGTCCTGAGGATCGAACCCAGGATCTCACACCTGCAAGGTGAATGCTCTACCGCTGAGCCACAACCCCAGACCTCATTTTATTCTTTAATTTCCATATTTTCTATAAGGCATATGCATTCCTTTTAAATTGGAAAAGCTAATCTTATTTATAAATAGTAGGAAACAATTAAATTTGGAGATTCACAAGTAAATAAAATTCACCAAGGTGCTCTTTCTCTGTGAACGGTGAAGTATGAGTGACCTCAGGACACTGTGCATTTGGCTGTGGGCAGAACACTAGAAACAGGAAGAGCACTTCCCGCCCCAGTAGTGTCTAGATGTTTCCCCTTTCTGGAAGAAACAGAGTGAGCGTAAACCAGCAGAGCAGGTTTGCGGCCACGAGGTGCAGTGCATGGGGAGCAGAGCAGATCTGAATCCGGATGACTATGGCTGGACAGACAGACTGCTGGAGCAGCTTTACTGTGCCTGCCCCAAAGGATAGCTCTTCAGGTCTCAGTTACAGCAGGACACAGAATCTGACACCCCAGAGCACAAACAAAGCAACGCGTGGAAAAAGGACACTTTTGTGCTGAACAAGGTTTCTAGGCAACAACTTACTAACAACTTCAATGTCCCTAATCATTCAGCTTCGCTGACCTTTAGAAATGGTCTGATAAACTCATCAGATTTCCGCAATGAAAGGGGTGACGTGCACAGATGAGGTGGACCAACATTTGGTTTCCCACCACTCCTCTCTGGGTACCAGTTCTACCAAAATAATGCCTTGTTGGTACTCTCTCCTCTCCCTACCACCAATTAAACACAGAATACAGGGGCCATGATTTCTTTAGAAATCTGTGTGTGAGCTCTCTGAGGGCAGGACTTATTCTTATTTGACTTTATCCCCAAGATCTAGCAGTGTGCTGGCTCACAATGAGGACTCACTAGTTTTTTTTCCCTCTGTATTGGGGTGCTCTACCACTGAGCTACATCCCCAGCCTTTTTTTTAATATATATATTTTATTTTGAGACAGGGTCCAGCTAAGTTACCAAGGCTGGCCTCCAATTTGGATCCTCCTGCCTCAGCCACTCAATCCCTGCTGGGATTACAGGTGTGCACCACCGCACCTGACTATTAAATGTATAGTTGAACCAATGACTTTTCATTGAAGGATATATGTGGTTTCTTAGGATCTCTAATGAATGTTGGAGTCCACTCATCTGTCAGTTCATTCACTTATCCATGTTTCTATCTGTCCATCCATCCATCCATCCATCCAACCACCCAATAACCCTTAGCATAAGCTAGATATAGTCACTGCCATCATGACTATATAGGTTATTATCTAAAGGGAAGACAGATATTATGGTTTTATTTTTTTCCAATGGCATTTATATGCCCTGAAAATTCAATTTTGTATATTTTTGTTTATTGTCTACCTCTATTTGGCCACAATAATCTCTGAGAGAACAGGGGCTTTATCTTATTTGCCACTTTGCCACTTGTCAGGTGCTTGATTAATATGGGGTGACTGCATTTAAAAGAACTAAGAATGGGAATAGGTGGGGTGATTGAAAAGGCACACTCAGGGCAAGAGCTACAGCTCAGTGGTAGAGCGTTTGCCTCGCATGTGCATGGCCCTGGGTTCAAGCCCCAGCGTGGGATACCTTAGAGCTACTTCAGACATCCCTCAAATGATAAATGATTAAACACTAAAACTTAGGGTGCTGTAGTGTGGTGGCAGTGATTTATGTCTCGCTCCTGACTTCACAGTGAGAACATTTGAGCAATTCATTTCAGATGACACCGAAGAATTTTGTGATAGAAACTTGATGAGTGTTTTTGCAGCTTTAGATTAATGTAGTGATTCTGCTGGCAACTTCAGGGAAAGGCTTTATTGGATCCTGACCTTGCGATAATAATAGGGGACACAAAACAGAAGGTCTTAGGTCACAGGAACAGCCTGGATAATAGTCTTAGCTGCGGGGGAGGTGGGGAGGGTGTTCTAGACAGCATGTCTGCTGGGCATTGCAATCCTTAGCCAACAAAACAAACCAAACCAAACCAGCAGAAAACCACACAACTGTCCTAGTTCTATCCAATGTCCCTTCCTCTGGCTCACCTCTCCCCAGATGGAAGCCTGAGGAGCTGGACCAGGGTCAAGACCTCCATGTGTTGGAAGCTTCAGCTGCTGGCTTCCCAGGGGAAGTCTTGAACTGGTACTGAGTCTTGAACTCAGGCATGCTTCACCACTGAGCCACATCCCCAGCATGTTTTTTTAAAATCTTTTTTTTAGTTGTAGTTGGACATGATACCTTAATTGTATTTATTCATTTACTTTTTATGTCATGCTGAGGATTGAACCCAGTGCCTTGCATGTGCTAGGTGAGGGCTCTACCTCTGAGCCCCAGCCCCAGCCCCCCAGCATTTTTTTAAATAGTTTTTAGTTGTAGATGGACACAATACCTTTATTTTATTTATTTACTTTTATGTGGTGCTGAGGATCTAACCCAGTGCTTCATACATGCTAAACGAGTGCTCTGCTACCAAGCTACAGCCCCAGCCCCCAGCATTTTTAATTTTTTAAAATATCTTTTTAGTTGTCAATGGACTTTTATTTTATTTATTTATTTATATGTGGTGCTGATAATTGAACCCAGTGCCTCACATATGCTACGCAAACGCTCTGCCATTGAGCCACAGACCCAGCATTTTTTAAATATTTTATTTAGAGACAGGTTCTCACTGAGTTGCTTAGTGCTTCGCTAAATTGCTGAGGCTGTATCTTTGAACTTGCAATCCTCCTGCCTCAGCCTCCTGAGCTTCTTGGATTACAGGTCTGTGCCACTGTGCCGGGCTATAATAACTGAAATTTTTTTTAATATTTATTTTTTAGTTGTAGTTGGAGTCAATACCTTTATTTTATTTATTTATTGTTACATGGTGTTGAGGATCGAACCCAGGGCCTTGCACGTGCTAGGCAAGTATTCTACCACTGAGCCATAACCCCAGCCCATATAATGATTTAATTTTAACTTGATCATTTGCAAACACCTATTTCCAAATGGGGTCACAGTCACAGCATTTCCATACCTTTATGGGAGTCATAATTCAAAGAGAGAGAGAGAGAAAGAGAGAGAGAGAGAGAGAGAGAGAGAGAGAGAGAGAGAGAGAGAGAGAGAGAAAGTGGGGAGCGGGAGGTAGCCTGAATAATTTCTAGAGTAACTAGAACATGGCAGAGCATATCACCGGGGATTTCTTATAGGTCCTCTGCAGCCTCAGACAGTACTGGAGGAGCTCAGGGGAGCTGCTCATCTTGGACATATGTCAATAACGAAACCAAAAGTGACTTGAAATATCTTGAAAAGCCACTATACAGGCTTATTTCTGGGGAAAAAAGTGGAATGTCATATCTGAGCAAATTGTCTGGGAAAGAACATGGGTTTATAGGGAGTTATATGTCACTTCTCTAGTGCTGTGTGTCCTTGCTTAACCCCGCTGGTGCTCAATTTCCTCATCTACCCAAAAGGGCCAGTGTACCGGAACTCACTGGGTATTTGTGAAGACTACATGAGATTAGATACAAAAAGTACTTGCTCTTGAAGTTAACTTGGCAAAGTCAGTTCCCCTTTTTCTCTTTCTGAAAATATATTATCTAGAGAGGGTTTCTGCCTAAGAAAATAGTTTCTTGCAATGTTAGAGTGAAAACTCCTTTTAGAAAGGTACAATAATATACATCTCAATGCCTTGCAGTTGATTAGACTCTCTACCTTACTCAGTACATTAAAGAAAATGGCAAGAAAGAAATATGACTGGAACCATCCTATATCAATATGGTCTTTAGGGTAGAAAGTCAGGAGGATGAGATTTCAGGAAACTTCCTGATGTATTACTATTTTTATTCTTCTTATTATTTTTTGAATTTGGTGTCAACATACCTTGGCATGTTGTGAGCCCAGGGGCACTTTACCACTGACCTACATCTACATCCCAGCCTGCTGCAGTCAGGCTGGGCACAAAAAAACCGAGCTGCCAAGAGGCACTTGTAGGTTCAAACAGGAAATCCTTTATTCCCGAACTCCCGCAAACGCCACCCACGCGGCCCTTCCAGGAACACCACACCCCAACCAGAACTCCCTCCACTGGAACTCCCTCGACCAACGTGAACTCTCTAGGAATTCCCAAGCTCAACATTAGCGAGCACGGAGGCAGCAGGAGCGGCCCTATTGCCGGACAGCAGGGGTCTATATACAACTGAATCACAGCAATTATACATAGCTTAACTTAATTATCATCTTAATGGCTCTCTGGTGTCACCCTTCAACCACTCCTACTGGCAAAATGCTAGGCGCCATCCCTACTCTCAACACCAGCCCTTTTTATTTCTTATTTTAAGATGGGGTCTTGCTAAATTGCTTAAGTCCTCTTTAAATTGCTAAAGCCGACCTTGAACTTGTGACCCTCCTGCCTCAGCCTCCCAAACTGCTGAGATTATACCCATGTACCACTGTGCCTGGCAAGGAGAATCGCAAGTTTGAGGCCATCCTCAGCAATTTAGTGAGACCCTGTTTCAAAAAAACAAAACAAAACATAAAAAGCACTGGGGAGGCACCTCAATGTTAAAGCTCCCTGGATTCTATCAAAATAAACAAACAAAACAAACAAAAATAAAACAAGAAGCAACTCTTGTTTTATATTCCAATTTCATCAGTTTATGTAATATTTAAATTTCCAAATTGTAATAACAATTACAGAGGATCTACTGGGAGTAGAAACTATCTCAGCTGAGTCTTGGGAAGCACATAATGTGGGCCTAGGGAAGCAGATACATTGGGACGCAAGTGAAGACCTTTTCAGCTGCACCTTCAACCATGGGAGTCTGGTGACAAGGGAGTACGTTTTAGAGAAGACACAGAGACCTTCTGACCAGGAGTTGGTGCAGTGGAGGAGGGTTAAAGTGTTTTCACTGATGAGCTGGTCCTGGACACTGTAAGAATTCAACTGCTGACACATTTCTACATGTCCTCTGGCAAGGTCTTGCTCTAAGGAGTATCATAACTGTCTCTCCAATCACGTATCAAAGACACCGGGATAACTTTATATTCTTTAGGACTCTATCATTAAAATTGGGTATTGATTTTATCTAATCACCTTTCCCTTTAGTAGTGATTCACTTCTTGGTTCAATGATCTAAGAAACATTTATGGAGCACCTACTAGTGCTGTGCCTTGCGATAAGACAGTGAGTAAGGTGTGGTCCTTGAAGCCTAGGGGGCAGCCACATCAGTAAGTGGGCAATTGCCAAGCAGCTGGTTAGCTTGAGGGATAACCCCCAGAATGCATTCCATAGTCTACCCTGGGTGGAATTCCTCTCTGATTGAACTTGGTGGTTAAAAGCAACTGAGGAATGCCTTCAGGATCAGTTACTCTGTTCTGGGCTCTGAGATTACAAAGACAAATCATCCACAGCATTGTATTCAAGAAATCCAGGCAGGTACTAGATTGTTCCTAATCCCAGTGACTCAGGAGGCTGAGGCAGGAGGATCACAAGTTCGAGGCCACCTTGGACAACTTAGTAAGACTCTGTCTCAAAATAAAAAATAAAAAAACCCCAATGTTTTTAAAAAAATCACACAGGTAACTACATTATCCTTGTAGGTGTAGCCTTTGGGATAGTGTGGATTTGTCTGGGAGGCATTTGGGTGAGATTTGCGGAGGGAAGCTTCTTGCAGGAAGTGAAGCTTCTCTAGGCTGTGAGTGTCCTGAGAAGCAGGGACCTGATGCAGCTGTCTCCCAGTCTTTGGGACAATGCCTTGCACACATGGTGGCTCAGCATTCCAATGAGTTCATGTGTGATTAGGAGTCAACTTGGGGCTTGGAGGCTCTACCCTGGGCCAAGCTTTACACTAAATGCTGGGAATCCAAAGATTAATGACACTTGGCTTTTGCTCTGAACTAGGAGATTGGAATAAAGACTTATTTCTGTCTAAATTTTGATAACCTATCAGGCAATATAAATCAAAATGCTTTTGAGCCGGGCCTAGTGGCACATACCTGTAATCCCAGCAACTTGGAAGGCTGAAGCAGGAGGATTGCAGGTTTGAGGCCAGCCTCAGCAACTTAGTCAGATTCTGTCTCAAAATAAAAATTCTTAAAAATGTTCTGGGAATATAACTTAGTGGTAAAGCACCCCTGGGTTCAATCCCCAGACCCAAATAACTAAAAAATAAAATAAAATGCTTTTAAACCTGGGGCTGGCTCTTCCTTCCTTCCTTCCTTCCTTCCTTCCTTCCTTCCTTCCTTCCTTTCTTTCTTTTCTTTTCTTTCTAGTACTGGGGATGGAACCCAGGGTTACTTTATCACTGAGCTACTTCCATAGTCCTTTTTATATTTTTATTTTGAGACAGGGTTTCACTAAGTTGCTTGAGGCCTCAAACTTGTAGCCTCTCAAGTCATGGGGATTATAGGTGTGCGCCACTGTGCCTGGCTTGAAGGGAGCAGTTTTATCTGAATAACTGTCCAAGTGCTTTTTCAAATTATCAGCTATCCCTTCAAACTTTCCTCGACATCCCTCCCAGCCTCTAGGCCTAAGGGAAGTGGGCTGTGGCATCGTTCACAGCAACAGTAACCTCAGAGCTCCAAGTTGCTGGTGATGGTTTGCTCTAGGTGATCAGAACTTTCCACTCGTCTCTAGGAACAAATGAGTTTGAATGAGGTCCCTCAGTTCATTACAATTCTTACTGCTTCTGTTCTAACTCTCCTTCAGCTCTTAACTCCTAGACCAGCAAAGGCGGCTGGAGTTGAAATAGAGCTGGCAGAAGGTCATGCGTGTGTGATTCATGTCAATTTAGTGCAATTAAATAGCACAATCAGCGAGACAGGAAACTTTGCATCTCCGTAACTTTCTCCAACGTTAGGAAGAGAAACAGGGGCTGAAGCAAGTTAGGGACACAAAGCAATGCTTCATTCCCCAAGGAATCAGCAAGTCAGGTTGTGAATCTTTCCCAGAAGGAGAAAGCCCACCCCCTTTTCTAAGCTGGATATCTTTACATGTTTGCCATTTCTTAAGAATGTTTCTCGTTGCTCCTCCCTAGAGAGCTGTACCTCAAATAACAGCCTTTTCCAAGTTGTCACTGCTGTATGGACTCTTGGGAATCCACATGCCAACCCCGAGCAGAAATATAGCTGTAATATCCCCCTCACGTCCCCCACATGCCCTCGGCCCTGCCCAGCTGGAGGGTCACATTCCGTTTCATAAATAGCATCAAAGAGAAGTCACTTTGGGGGTAGAGAGCAGTAGTGTAAGCAGAAGTCAGGGACCTCAAGCAATGACTAATGGGGCAGACAGGCTTTTCTTTGTCCATTGTTCGATGATAATGAATAGATCTTCAGCCTCCTCTTTCTACCTCTAGAGAAAGAAAAGAGGCCGTGGACACAGAAAGTTCTTTTTAGAAAGTTCCTGACTCTATCCTGTGTTGTTGGCTTTTGGACTTTCCCCCCAGAAGTCACCAAGTCCAGTCGTGAATTTTTGGCAAGTTGGAACCTCTGACAAATTAAATGTTGACTGTGGTGAGTGTTTTTTTTTTTGTTTTTGTTTTTGTTTTTTGCAGTATTTGAGATTGAACCCTGAGTCCATCTATCACTGACCTACATATATCCCCAGATCTTTCTATTTTATTTTGAAACAGTGTCTCTTAAATTGTCCAGGCTGCCTTGAACTTGTAATCCTCTGGCCTTGGCCTCCTGAGTCTCTGGGATTATAGGCCTGTGCCCTCATGCCTGGCAGATCCATCATTTAAAGTGGGCTAAACAACAATAAAACACTCAATACAAGTAAAAAAGACTTGAAGATCTGGGTGCAGTGGTGTACGCCTGTAATCCCAGTGGCTGGGGAGGTTGAGGCAGGAGGATAACAAATTCAAATCCAGCCTCAACAACTTAGTGAGGCCCTAAGCAATTTATAAGATCCTGTCTCTGGGAAAAAAAAAAATTAAAAAGTGCTGGGATGTAGCTTAGTGGTTAAGCACGCCTGGGTTTAATCCCCAGTACCAAAAAAAAAAAAAGAAAGAAAGAAAAGGCCAGGGATGTAGCTCAGTGGAAGAGCATCCCCGGGTTTAATCCCCAAGTATCACCAAAAAAAAAAAAAAAAAAAGGATGGGGACATGGCTTAGTGGTAGAATGTCCCCAGGTTTAATCCCTAATATCACAAAACAAAACAAAAATTGAGAGCTAGCTCATGAAATTGGTGAAGTTATCTTTAAAAATTATTATTGAGGGCTGGGTTTGTGGCTCAGAGGTAGAGCGTTTGCCTTGAATGCATGAAGCTCTGGGTTCGATCCTCAGCACCACATAAAAATAAATAAATAAAAATAAAGATATTGTGTCCATCTACAATTAAAAAAATATTTTAAAAAATATTATTGAAAAGAAAGACCTGGACGCTGCCTCTGTTCTGGATGTCTGGGTCGGCTCAGTGCTCAGAGCCTGGGAGTGGCGGTATAGGACAGCCCACTCCTTTCTTGGCCATGTGTTGCGGAGACATGAGGAAAGTCCTGAGTTACAGAAACTGAATTGACAACTGGAGGGTCATCTGAGCCTTGGAAGAAAGCTTCTGCTGTTGGGTAACTCAGCAGACACCCCTGAGTCAGCCAAGAGAACTGGACACTCATCAGATGTGGCCTGAGATTCGGCATCACTATTAGCCAGAATCTAATAGTGAAGTACAGTCAAGCCTTGTACTTCACCTATGACAATGTCCTGTGGCCTGGAAAGCCTGGACTAGCTCCCCGCGTGGATCAGGAGAAGTGAACCCAACGTTCATTCAGATCTGTTTTTTTCCCTCATCGTGAATCTGAGCCGTGATGCTTAGGAGATTTACTTACTGATCAAACAAGAGTCTTCAGCCTGTAGCTGGTGAATGAAGGGTTCCAGAGGAGGAGTTCCAGGAGGAATTGAAACCGGGGGATCTGGGAGACCAGAGATTCCAGGAGGAGGCCTGCCCCACTCACTGGCTCTGAAGCTTCAGCTCTGAGTCTGCTCCTAGCTTGGGTTCTTCAGAGTCATCTCCTTCTTCTGCTGGATGTGATCAGAAATGCCTGTGAGCTCTTCATTCCACTGAACAAACTAGGCCTCTGGGATTGTGGCCCTGGGATTGTGGCTTTGTGGTCTTGTGTCCTCTATCCTATCTATTCTCACCTTAATCTGTCCCTGGCTACGACTCAAGCCCTGACATTCTGGGATAGGGTTAGGAGGGGACCTAAATTGGTGAGATGGAATCTTTAGATCAAGCCCCTGATCCCATGTTCCATTATCATAACTCTACTTCTTGATGGAAGTTAAAATCCAGAGATTTTGGGGTGAAGGGAGGAGCTTTGGGGAAGATGAGGTGGGGACAGATGACTTGCCAATAGAATGATTCTAATATCCAGCTATGCCTGAGGTTTTGTTCTTTTGCTCTTCCATTTTCTGAGTCTCTCTTGATGTAATTTATCTGTCAAATCAATTTAAGATTCTGTCTCTGTGCATCTTTTTTACCTTCTCAGTCCCCTGCCCAAGAATTTAAAAAGGAATTGCCTTTTGGTAGGGGAAGTAGAAGATTTAGTTTGAAAGGTTCTAACTACCTTCTTTATTCTCAGAGAGGTAGCTGTGGTAGAATTTTTTTTCCCTTAAAACTAAAAAGGTATTTTGGGTTTCTTTCTTTTATCTCATATCTCTGCACCCCAGGTTGTGTGATACCTTTTCTTCCTCCCTCCCGATGACCTCACCAACCTCCTTTATGATTTGGCCCTTACTCTTCCCTGTATCCACACCTTCAGATTTCTGCTTACACCTAGTTTCAGAGATGTGTTCCCAGCTGGTTCTTACTCCAACTTTGCCTATCCATATTGATGCCATGTCTAGCATCTTGTTGTAAACACTGTATAATGATTTTTGCAACTAGCTATGGCTCATACCCACACTGGAGAGCAAAGCCTTCCAGGTCAACAAATTAAAGATCAGTTTGCTCACCGAAAAAAAAAAAAAAAAAAGAAAGAAAGTTCTGGCATATCAGGAGGCTATATATGCCAGTTGGCAATGCCACCCTGAGATGAGTATCGGTTAATCTTTTGCGGAGTTTGTTCTTTGCTGTTTTTCCGGGCTCTACCTGGTCATTTTCTTTCTATTAATTGATCCACCTGGCTACTATAAACCTTTAAGTTTGAAATCCTTGGATTAAACTATTTCAGTGGTCCCTCGCAGCATTAATAATATCTATCATTGACGCTCTGGAACTTTCATTTAGGAACATTATATTCTTCTAGAATTTTATTTTTTTGGTGCTGGGGATGAACCCAGGCCTTTGCTCATGCTAGGCAAATGCTCTCATGCCGAGCTATACCCCAGTGTGAACACTAAGTAAAAGAGGTATGTGAAGATAGGCAAAGTGACACTCAGGTTACCTTGCCATAGTCCGTTCTCTCCAGTCCCTGGAAGGGTTACCACCCATGTTCATGATGGGCAGTAAAGATATCTGACCAGTAACCCTGCTTGAATTGTTCCTTGACCTTTGGATAACCCCAGTCCCTGCTTGGGATTATGCTCTGGTCTTGAGGAGCCTTTGGCATTATCCAGCTCATTGTTTCTGACTGATCCCAGGGAAGACTATTGTCTTGAGATAAGAGAAGAGCCTTAAAAAATGGAAGACCCAAATGGCATGAGAAAATGAGGAGGTAAATGACCCAGACAAATGGAAACTTTGTTCCAGAAAAAGATGATTTAACATGATCTAAAGGAAGCAAAGAAAAAAATAGATCTGTTCGTTCAACACCCCTCACAGCTCAAGATCCATATGCTGCGCCTGCTGCGACATGGTGTGCAACTCTGCTTTTGATCTTTGCAAAGTTGGAAAGGAACCCAAAATACATGCAGCAGAAGCAAAAATTGACAAAGGAGATTACGACAAGGTAAAAGGCTGCAAATCCAAAGAAATGCTCAGTGGAGTGGAGAGACAACCTATGAAAGGGAAAAAGTAGGTGCAAGGCGAACATCTGATTAGGTTTCAATATCCAAAATATACAAAGAACTTAAACAACTCAAGAGCAGGAAGACAAATAATCCAATTAAAAAAATGGGCAAAGGATCTAAATAGATGTTTCTCAAACAAAGACATACAAATGGCCAAGAATATGTGAAAATTCATTAATGCTCAAAGTCATTAATCATCCAAGAAATGCAAATTAAATGCACAATGAGATGATACCCCACACCCATTAGAATGGCTATTATCAAAAAGTTGAAGGACAAGTGCTGGAGAGGTGGGGAGAAAAGAGAACCCTTGCACACTATTATGCAAATTAGGATAGCCAATACAGAAAACAGTATGGAGGTTCCTTACTGAAAAATTAAAAAATAGAACTACCATATGGCCCAGAAATTCCGCTGCTGGGTGTATATCCAGAGGAAATGAAATCAATATGTCAGAGAGTTATCTGCACTTCTATGCTCATTGCAACATTATTATGTTTATTATTTTTTGTGGTACTAGGGATTGGACACAGGGGCACTTAATCACTGAGCCACATCCTCATTATTATTATTTTTTTTTTTGGTAGGATGGGTACTGGGATTGAACTCAGGGGCACTTAACCACTGAGCCACATCTCCAGCCCTTTTTAATATTTTATTTAGACACAGGGTCTCACTGAGTTGCTTAGCACCTTGCTGATGCTGAGGCTGGCCTCAAACTTGAGATCCTCCTGCCTCAGTCTCCTGAGCTTCTGGGATTACAGGCATGTGCCACTGTGCCTTACTCATTGCAACATTATTTACAATAGCCAAGATATGGAATCAACCTAATAGTCCATGAATGAATGAATGGATAAAGAAAATGTGGAATATAAACACAAAGAATATCATCTAGCCTTAAAAAAGAAAAAAGAAAATCCTGTCATTTGTGGCTAACTGGGTGAAACTGAAGGACACTATCTTAAGTGAAATAAGCTTGGCCCAGAATGACAAATATGAATTGCATGATCCCATTTATATGTGGAATCTAAAAGAAGTTGAACTCAGAAGGACAGAGAAAATGGTATTACGAGGGAATTGGGGAAATGGTTAAAGGAAAAAAATTTCATTTAGGAAAAAATTTCAAGTAGAATTTACACAAATATCCATCAACTGATGAATAGATAAGTTAAATGTGAATATAATATGAATTCTACAACATGAATGAAGATTGAAAACACCATGTTATATGAAAGAAGCCAGACACATAAGCTTAATTTGAGTCCATTTACATGAAACCTCCAGAACGGTCAAATCAAAAGACAGAAAGTAGATTGATGGTTGGCAGAGGCTGGGGCCATGGTGGAAGAAATGGGGAGTGTTTATTTGGGGTGAAGAAAATAGCCTGGAATTGGGTAGTGGTGATGGGTACATAACCGTGTGAATACTATAAACATCAATGAACTATATACTTCAAAAGGATAAATTTTTAAGGTACAGAAATTCCATATTAATAAAGCTGTTATTTAAAACCAAAAAATGAAATAATCAAATTTTCTACACAGTAGAAAATAAAATGCTATGATTAATAAAATTCTATTTGGACAAAACATTGACCAATGAATCATGCTCTTTTGCGAAATCTACTTTGAAAAAGTGGATTGAATAAAATTGATTGCATCCATCATTCAGACTTCAGTTGGGCAAAATTAAAAAGCAAAAAACAAATAATAAAACTGGAAGTGCTTTCGCTGTTCTTCATAGAAAATGCTGCAAAATTAAGTTGGCTTAATGTCATTCATACCAGAAGCAATAATAATAATAATTGGTATTACTATTATTTCTAATATTGGGGATTTAACCCAGGGGTGCTTTACTACTGAGCCACATCCCCATCCCTATTTATTTATTTACTTAGAGACAGGATTTCACTAAGTTGCTTAGGCCTTGCTAAATTGCTGAGGCTGGCCTCAAACTTGTGATTCTCCTTTTCCAGCTTTCTGAGTTGCTGGGATTACAGGTGCCTGCCATTATGCCTGGCTTAGAAATTATTTCTTAACAAAACTAATAAATATCAGTATTATTTTAATTAAAATATTGATACTAAAATGCTGAATCAAAACATACATCTTGATTCAAAATGGCAGATTAGAATGTGCCATGCCTTTCAATTCCAATATCACGCTAACATTTGTAAATTGTTAGTTGTGTTTAGTTTGCTAGGACTGCCTTAACAAATTCCCACAGACTGGGTGGTTCACAACAGAAATCTATTTGCTCTTAGGCTGGGGTGTAGCTCAGTGGTAGAGTACTTGCTCAGCATAAGGGAAGCCCTGGATTCAGTCCCAGCACTGCAAAAAAAAAAATCAATACCAAACAAACAAACAAAAACTTCACAGTTCTGGAGGCTGAATCCAAGATCAGGGTGTGGGCAGATTTGGTTTCTTCTGAGATTTCCCTTTGGCTTGTAGACAGCTGCTTTCTCAATGTCTTCACAAGGTCTTTCTTCAGTGTCTGTGTCCTAACTCCTCTTTTTACAAAGACATTAGTCAGATGGGATTAGGACCCACTTTAATAGTCTCATTTTTAACTTGATCACCCCTTTAAAGGTCATATCTCCAAATAGAGTCATTCTCAGGTACTAGGGGTAGAGACATCAACATATCAATTTAGGGGTACACAGTTCCACCCAGAATGTTTGTTTGGTATTAGTACATTCTGGAACTTCCCTCATGACCTCCTGGGGTCACAGAATATTAAGAACTATAAACCTCAGATGTCATCTGGTATAGTTCTCACCTTCTCTCTTTCAGAAAGAGAAATGAATATAACATTATGCAAAGCCTATTTCTCGTTCAACTTTCTGTGGAAGTTTTCTTCTATATTTGTCCTTTTGAGGGACATCTTGCACAGTACTGAGAATGGCAAGGTCATTTGCATAGTTTAGCAACAATGGAGGACTACTTATGAAAATAAAATGAAAAATAGCAAGTTGATAAGCCCAAAGCCATATGGCACCCAGACATTTTTAAAATTGCGTCAGAATTAGGGGCTGGGTTGTGACATATATATATAAATAAATAAAGGTATTGTGTCCATCTACAACTAAAAAAATTTTGTTTTTAAAAAGTGCATCAGAATTATTAGTTCACCTCAGAGCCGTATCAGGATCTTGCTTCGAAAAGCTTTAACTATGTTCAGAAGCATCCCAGATACTATCTGATAATTGATATTTGGGTTCAGAGCTAGAAAAATGAGGAAGGAAATCTTCAGAGGGCTTGGTCTTGGAGCCTTGTAACTTAGCTAGAGAATTCCAGGGTCCTCTTTATATTTACTAGGGGAGAAGACTTCACCAACTTTATTTATTTATTTATTTTTAGTTGTCAATGGACCTTTATTTATTTATATGCAGTGCTGAGAATTGAACCTAGTGTCTCACACATGCCAAGCAAGCATTCTACCACTGAGCCACAACCACAGCCCTAGATTTCATCAATTTTTGATGAAATCTTAGAGATTCTTTTGACACTTTCTTAAAAGTGCCCTATCTAGGAACAATGATGAACAAAGTTTATTCAATTCATTCATTTTTAGAATTCTTCCTTCATCAAATATTTATTAAGTGTTTAACACATGTCTGACTTTGTGCTAAGTGATGGGTAACTGTTGTGATCACGTGGAGGCCAAAGTTGGGAGAGAAGGCATTATGACAAGAGATTGCCTTGCAGCATGATAGTTTTGCCAAAATCTCAGTCCTGGTCCCTGTTTCCAATCCAATAATGAGGACAGTTTTGAGAAAAAAAAAAAGAAGGTTTATTGCTGAAGGGAAAGCGAGGAACAAGAGACGGGTAAGTGAGAAATGAAAGTCGGAGACCAGGCAGAGATACACACGAGAGTTTATTTGTCAGAGCTGACAAATAAAGGCCATCTCTCTATAGCAGAGAGAGGCAACACAGGCTGGAGTTCTGGGACTTTTATGGGGGAGGCTCCGGAGTAAGAGCTGGGTGAGTCCTAATGCAGGTGGTTAAGGGTTGGGTTGGTATGAGGGAGTGGTGAGCCTTTCTTAGAAAGGCCTTTGGGTGGGAACGTGAAACTTTTTCCTTAAAATGGTGGCTATCACTTAAGATGGCCATCCAGATGCCAAGCAAAGACCTTATATCCCTCCCTTTTTTGTTTTTATTGGGTCCCCTAGGGAACAGGGACATAGATCAATCTTCTATAACTGCTTCCTTCTGGGAAGGGGCAGTGTTTGAATCATTGGAACAATGATGAGGGTTATGTGATGGTGGAATGCTGTCCCTGGTGGCCCAATTTTGGTGAGGGATTGATATTCCTTCAGCAGAGGAGAGCTGTTGTTTCTGACGTCCAAGGTCCTGTTGGTGTTGTTTTATCTTGTCCTTTACTATACCAGTTTGATTGACATAAAACTGACTTTCCTCCTGTAGGTACAGACAAAGTCCACCTTTTTCGGCAATAAGAAGATCAAGGCCCCATGGATTCTACAGAACTACAGCAGCTAAAGTATCAAGCTGGGATTGTATAGTTACTATGGTTTGAGCAAGTTACTGTAAGTCTCCTTGAAACTGGAATGATAATCCCTGGTAGTAGTCCCCCTGGGAGGTGAGTGCAGAATGAGGGAGGAGGTCAAAATTGAAAAAGGGAAGGATGGTGCTCGTGGTTCTGCAGTGTCCTCATGGTCCTCAGAGACCGAAGGAAGATTGGGGGTTCCAGCCTTGGAGAAACCAGCTTGAGAGGACCTGAGGGGCTCACTGTATAAAAGGGTGGAGAGGACTGTTTTAAATGGGAGTTATGAACCCAATATGGGATGCCCTCAAGGCAGGCCACTGAGGGAGTGGTGAGAATGATCCGATAAGGTCCAGTCCATTTTGCAGAGAGTTGAGAGGAGGAGGGGGCACCTCTTGGAGGGGGCATCCCTTTGAGAGGTACCGGGTCACCAGGAGAAAGAGTGGGAGAAGGAGAAGAGGCATAACTAAGCTTTGCCAGAACAGCACTACTGTATTGCCAAAGAAGTTTCCTAATGTATACAAGAAGGGGCCAGAAAAGATGAGGAGCAAGAGGTAGTGGAGAATCAGAGGGTGGTGAGCTGGGCAGGGAGACAGGCCATCCATATAGAAGCTCAAAAGGGGAGATGTTGAGTGGCTTCTTTGAGAGGGCTTGTAACCTAAGAAGAGCCAAGGGAAGGAGTTTAGTCCAATCTAAATGTAATTCAAGTGAGTGAGAATGTTCTTCAAGGTCTGGTTGGTACAGTCCACTTTGTCAGAGGACTGGGCATGGTAGGGAACATGAAAATGCCAGGAGATGTTGAGTGCCTTAGCTACAGACCATGAAACATGGGATCATTATCAGACTGGGGCCAGGAGGGGAGGCTGAATCGGGGAAGAATGTGTTCAATGAGGATGTTGGCCACATCGGGGCACATTTATTGGTGGTAGGAAAAGCCTCCACCCATCTCAAGAAGGTGTTGACAAGTACCAAGAGAAATTTGTACCACTTGACTGGTGACATTTGGGTGAAATCCAGCTGCCAATCAGAGCAAGGGAGATGTCCTCCTGCCTGGTATTAAGGGAAGGCAGATGGGCAGAGATTAGAGGTGGAGTTGGTTTTTTTGGCAGATTTCACAGGAGGCAGAGAGGGTAGAGAGAAATTGTGAGTCCTCTGGAGAGAGTTTAAGGTGGGAAGTGAGAAATTGTCTTAAAGATGTGGTGTTAGGGTGAAAGAGGTTGTGAAGGAAGGTAAGCATCTGTTGAGTGTCAGGTGAGGAAGAGTCCATCGGGGGACTAGCAAGACAGAGGACCGCAGGTGCAGTAGGCTATTGGAGGGCAGTGGCCCTCGCCTCAGAGTCTGCCTTATTGTTGCTGAGTGTCACAAAAGTGGTGTCTGTCTGGTGGGATTTACAATGTGAGATTACAGTGGGAAGCTTTGAGGCCTGAAGGAGATCTGAGATAAAGAGGACATTAGTAATTGAAGTTCCCTTGGTGGTAAGGAATCCACGCTCCTTCCAAATAGCAGAGTGGGAAAGAAATATGTGGAAAGCGTATTTAGAGTCAGTGTGGATATTGAGGGAGGCTCCCTTTGCCAAAGTGAGGACTCTCATGAGGGGGACAAGTTCAGCCTGCTGATTGGAGTGTTACTGGGGAGGGGATCAGCTTCCACAACTGAGGTAAGAGAGACTATAGCATGCCCTGCCTGACCAACTCCCTCCTGAAGGAAGCAGGAGCCATCTGAACCATGTGTATGTTGCCTGGAGCAAGGGGCCTTCCTGTATGTGGGAGCGATGTGGAAGAAGCTCCTCCAGAGTTTCAATGCATGAATGGGTAAGAGGACAAAAGGTGGAAGAGTCCTGAGCAGTGGGAAGAAGAGTAGTAGGATTTAAAGGTGAGCACATGTAGAAAGTGAGACTGGGATCTTCCACCAGGGAAACCTGTAGAGAAAAAAGGCGGGACAGCGGGGCAGGGAATGTAAGCCCTTGTAGGTGAGGAGTTCCTTTAGGTGATGGGAGCCAGCATGGTGAGTGGGGCCCCAATGGTTAAGCTGCAGCCAACCTTGGTGGGCAAGGGGCCCATCCCAAACAGTATGGTCAAGATCCTTCCATAGATAAGCCACAGGGGCAAAGGTTGGCTCCAGCATATGTCCGAGGACCCCTAGAGCAAATTCATGCTTTTTAGCCACATAAAGGTGAAATGGGCATGTGAGGTCAGGGAGATGGAGAGAGAGAGAAAGTTTTGAAGTCATTCTTCTGTGTTGTAGCCAAAGGAAAAGTTAAATTGACACTTTTTTTTTTCTTATCAAGCCTGCTGAGTCTGCCCTTTCAATTTCAATGTTAGCTTCAGTGTGGCCTTGGCCAGGGATGTTGCTGCCTAGGGCTTTACAATGTACTATGCCAATAGAAGAAGGGAGGAGGGTTCTGGGTCCCTTGTTTGTCTAGAAGTAGGGTCTCTGGAGGAATCTAGAGCTTTAGTGGCAAGTTGAAGCTGGGCAGGGGAGCAAGAGGAACAAAGGGAAGGCTTAGAGTGGAGAAAGGAGAAAGCCTGCATATAAGGGATTTCCTTCCGTTTTCCTGAGCGCTCACAAAAATTATGAAGATTCCATAAAATATTGGGATCAAAGGTGCCATTAGGTGGCCTTTGTCCAAGTCTTAGAAGGGCCATGACTAAGTAGAAAGTTGAATTATTCAGGATCCAAATGGAGTGGGGCTATGTGGGCAAAGAAGCAGCCAAGAGTGAGTCAAATGGGATTCTGGACTGGGAGTTCCCCATGGCCAGCTGGAGTGCTGGAGTGGCTAGAGGCTGGCGTCCCCTGGCTCCAGGCCAAACCAGAGTGAGAGAGAGGACAGCAGTGAAAAGGGGTCATCACCACACAATTCACTGGCCCTGGGGCTGAAGCCTTTCTACTTCCCTAGTCCTGGGCTTTGCCGGTAGAGAGTCTTGGTGCCTGGCCAGGGCTTTGGTGAGCTCTGCTGAGGAGTTAAGAACCAAGACCTGAGAGTGGACTCATCAAGGGGAAGGGTTGGGAAGTTCGAGAACCTTGGTGCTGGGCCAAGATCTAAGTTAACTTTTGTCTCTAGAGAGGAGACTTGTCACTGCAGTCTCTAGGGGGTAGACTCGTGGGGAGGAAGGGAAGGGCGAAATCACCCAAATGAGGCTGGTGTGTGGATGGAGAAGAGCACTAGGTGAATGGAAGGAGGTGTGTGGCAATTGTCCTGGGCCCTCAGGCCAGAATCCCAAAGCAGCTCAAATCCCAGGAGGGCAGAGCGAAGCTGATGGGAGAATGTGATCAAGGCTGCTCTGCAAAGAGAGGGAGAGCAGCAGCAAGGAGGGAGAGCAGGTATTGTGATTAGGCCAGAAAGTGGAGGGGGTTTTGAGATGGATGTGAATGGGCTCCTGGTGTGAGGTGATAGAAGGACTTGAGACATCCCAGACAGTAGGGTCCACCTCGGAAAGGCGTGATGGGAAGGCACTGGCAGACGGAATAGGGGATGGTCCTAAGGTGAGAGTGAGGATCAGGGGAGCGGCAGGCGAGTCTGCATGGAAGTGTATATGAGGGGAGAAGGAAAGCATGGCACCCAACTTTGTGAGGATGTCCCCTCCCATAAGGGGAACAGGGCACTGTGGAATGACCAAAAAGGAGTGGGTAAAAATTAGAGCCAAAAGCGCAAACAAGGCTAGGTGTCTGTAAGGGTTTGTAAGGTTTACCCTCTACCCTGACAATAGAGGTCACAGAATGAGTAGCAGGTCCCCAGAACTCCTCGAGGACGGAATATGTAGCCCCAGTGTCTAGGAGGAAGGAGACAGGCCTACCTGAAATACGCAGAGTTACCCTGGGTTCCCGCAGAATGATGGTAGTGGTCAGGTGATGGGGACCTGGGTCTCATTGTCAACCCTCTGTAGCCAGTCCTAAGAGTTGGAAAAGGGAACCAGTAGGGCCAGATGGCTGGAGGCCACTATAGGCTCAGGGACAGTCAAAGGCCCACTGTCCTGCTGGGGCCCCTTCGGCTGTGGCTCTCAACATCATTGGCTCACAGCGGTGTCCCTTCTGATGGCATTTAGGACAAGGGCCTGAAGGCTTGCAAGGCTTAGAACATGTATGAACCCAGTGACCCACCTGACCACATTTAAAACTGGGTCTGGGTGGTCCCGAGGGACCTTTTCATGGGCCAGTGGAAGCAGGGACAGATGCTAAGGCAGGACAAATAGCTTGAGAGTGCATCTGATATTTCTGCTTCCGGGCCTTCTCGTGTTTCTTGTTATATACCTTAAAAGCCTCCCAAAACCTGGGCTTGGGGAGTTAGGGGCCCCCTCTAGAGGTACCTTAGTTTGGCTTTAATATTGGGGAAACTATGGGAGAAAAAGTAGATCATTATTAGTTGTCTCCCATTTGGAGTTTCAGGGTCCAGATCAGTATATTGTAAGAAAGCCTTGCTCAGGTGGTCTAAAATGCTGAAGGGTTTTCATTCTTATCTTGGGAGATTTCTGGAGCGTTTCATAATTGATAGGTTTATGGTCTGTCTTTCTAAGTCCTGCCATGAGGCAAGTAATGAATTGGTTTTCACTAGTTATTCCTCTTGGTGAATTATAATTCCAATTGGGGTCCCGATCAGGGACTGCTTCAGTGCCAATTGGATGGGCAGGGGAGGTCTGATGTACCTCATCAGCATAATTTCTAGCTTGCTCCCAAACTCGCCTGCGCTCCTGGGGCAGGAGGATGTTAGATTAGATCATATGGACATTGTGGAAGGTCAAATTATATGATTGAGTCAGATATAGAGACTCTTTGATACATGCAGTGGGGCTTGAAGTATAGGACCCAACCTGCTTTTCAGTGAAAGATCTGACAAAAATAAAGGCACATGAACTGTGATTACATCACCTACCCCAGCCACCTTGCATAGAGGACACAGAGATGTGGGTTGGGCAGAGGCAGCCCGTGAGCGTGTGGCAGGAGGAGAGAAGGGTGGAGGGGCCAAGGGGAGAGTTGCAGTGGAGACTTTGTTAGAAAGAGAATTGTGGTATGGTGGGGGCTCATCCTCTGGGTTGAAGGAGAAGGAGTCCTGGGTAGGATCTTCTGTCCCTTTGGAAGCAGGTGTAGGGGAGATGAGAGCTAAGAGGACTTGTGCAAGAGAGCAAGAGTTGCAGAGAGAGGGCTTAGAACGCAGAGAGGAGAGGGCCTGAATGTATAATATCTCTTTTCATTTTCCCGAACGCTTATAATAGTTGAAAAGATCCCTGATAATATTGGGATCTAGAGTGCCATTAAGTGGCCATTTAGAGTTGTTATCCAAAGGATATTGAGGCCACATCTGATTGGGGGGTTTAGGTCCAGGGTGAGAGAGAGAGAGACCCTAGGTTAGCCAGGAGGCATCCTAGGGGACTATGGGAGGGAATGGACAAGGAGCTGCCCATGGTGAGACGTGGGAGGTGAGTTTAGAGGTGGGGCATCCCCCAGTTGCTAGTATCACCCAGTGGAGAGGACAATTATGCTCAGGGGTCATCACCACAGCTGGGTAAGCATCAGGGCAGGAGCCCATAGAGGCACTTGGGCACCAGATTGGGACTAGGTAGTAGGGGCAGAAGCCCATAGAATGGGCAGAAGCCTGAAGAGATTAACCCAAGGCCAAGAAGTCTCACCAGGAACAACTCCCAATTATCCTCAGTGTTTTTTTCTCAAAACCCAGGACCCAAATAAAAGACCACCTATAGACCCAGTTGACAGTAGGGATCAGTCATAGCTGTGAAAGCTGTGGCTGGGGGTACCCCCGACCATACGGTGACCCTGGGAGTACTGGACAATCAAGGTCACTTCCCGGGACCGTAGGTTGTTTAGGTCGGCCAGAGACAAGGTTCTTACCTGAAATGTCTGGCGGTGGGTGCAGAGAGGGCATTCGGCAGAACCGAGGGCCTGATCCCCTGATGGAATCTGGATTGGGCCCGGGATGCTCAGTGACCCTTGAAGAGGGGAGCGGGCACACTGGGGAACCCGATTCCGGTTTTCGGCACCAAAAAAAAAAAAAAAAAAAAAAAAAAAACGGGGGGGGGGGAAGCAAGGAACAAGAGACAGGTAAGCGAGAAATGAAAGACGGAGACCAGGCAGAGATACAAGGAGAGTTTATTTGTCAGAGCTGAAAAATAAAGGCCATCTCTCTATAGGAGAAAGAGGCAACACAGGCTTGAGTTCTGGGACTTTTTTGGGGGCGGGGGGTGGGGGGTGTGCTCAGGAATCCGAGCCTGGCAGGTCCTAATGCCAGGGTTAGGGGTTGGGTTGTATAAGGGAGTGGTGAGCCTTTCTCAGAAAAGCTCTTGGGCGGGAAAGTGAAACTTTTTCCTTAAAATGGTGGCTGTCATTTAAGATGGCCATCCAGATGCTAAGAAAGGACTTTATAATTGGGCTGGGGATGTGGCTCAAGCGGTAGCTCGATCACCTGGCATGTATGCGGCCCAGGTTCGATCCTCAGCACTACATACAAACAAAGATGTTGTGTCCGCTGAAAACTAAAAAATAAATATTAAAAAAATTCTTTCTCTCTCTCTCTCTCTCTTTCTCTTTTAAAAAAAAATTCAGAGAGGGCTCACAGCTGTTACAGTTTGGATGTGCGGTGTTCCCCAAAAGCTACCTTGTTTAAGCTGTTGAAGATGTCTGGCCCTTCACACCTTGAGTCCTGGGTTTCAAAATAATGGCAAGAATGTCCTAATTGCTTTGTGACACATGCTTGGAACTATGGTCTTTAGCCTGTCATTATGCTACAAATGCTTTGAACCAAGGGCCTGGAACATTTCTGAACAGGTGAATCATAGAGTGATATACATGTACAGTCTGCTGTGGGACTTCCTTGCTGGTCAGTGGCCACAGGAGCCAGGATCATTGTACATAATAGATAGGATCACCTCATGATCATCCACCCACTGCCAAAGAAACCTTTAAAAAGCCAGGCCAACTTTTGCACACCATTATCAAGGGGCAAAACTTCCAAAGGAATTTTGGGATTCATACTTAGGGAGAAGGCGGGTTAATGACTTCTTTGTACTCAATTTTTACTTCCTTTCTGGGGAGTCTAACATCAATTCCAGGGTCTGGTGGTGGTTTTTGTTGTTGTTGTTGTTTTTGTAGTGGTTAAGGACTAGGCATACATCATGTTATACCAACAACATGAAAGCAGTTCATGATTTATTTCATCCAGTCATCCCACTTTATCTGAGGGGGGTAAGTTCTAAGATGTTCTGTGGATGTCTGAAACCGCAGGAAGCAGGTTTTTGTATACTTCATTTTTTCTATATATATAATTCCATAATAAAACTTTGTTCACAGTAAAAAATTAATAAAAAGCCAGGCATGGTAGCACATGCCTGTAATTCCAGTGTCTCGAGAGGCTGAGACAGGAGGATTGCGAGTTCAAAACAAGCTTCAGCAAAGTGAGGAGCTAAGCAACTTAATGAGACCCTGTCTCTAAATAAAATATAAAATAGAGCTGGGGATATAGCTCAGTGGTTGAGTTTCCCGGAGTTCAATCCTCAGTACCCACCCCCGCAAAAGATTAATAATAATTAATAGTAAAATAGAGCAATAATAGTAATATAATAAAATTGCTTAAAACTTATGAATTGTTTATTTCTGGATTTTCCATTTAATATTTTCAAACCACAGTTGATCATAGGTAACTGAAATCACAGATAAGGTATAATCATAGACAAGGTGGGGTGATTGTAATATGGCAAGTATTTACTGATGCTATAATAGGGATGGGGTATAAACATAGCCAGAACATAGTCCTCAAGAGGTGAGATCCATGTGTCTGCTATTAATTACAATAAGGTAGTAAATACTAAAATAGAACTTTGAGGTGCTGCAGGATCTGCAGAAGAAAACAAAAGCTTTATCTTGCTAGTGGAAATCAGAGAAAGCTTTCTAGAGTAGGTTTTTATTGGAGCTGTGTCTGAAAGGATGAGTCAGAGGAGTCTATCCAGGGCTGGGCAAGGGCTTTCTAGGCAGGAAAACTGAAAGCACCAAGAGATGGAACTTCCAACACATGAAGCTTTGGGGGAACTGTACATGACCCGATTTCTTGTGGTTTTGTGTGTGTGTGTGTGTGTGTGTGTGTGTGTGTGTGTGTCTGTGTCTGTGTGTTGATGTGCTGGGGTGGCTTGGTTTCTTGACTTCAGGATGTTTGGGAAGCATGAAGGGAAATGAGAATGGAAAAATAGGCAAATGGTGAAGGGTGTGTCTCTGTAATATGCTAGAGCCGTCAGAGGGAGTGGAGAGGAAGGTTTAACAAGAACTGGATGAGCCAGGTGTGATGGTGCATGCCTGTCATCTCAGCAACTGGGGAGGTTGAGACAGGAGGATCATAAATTCAAGGCCAGCTTCAAAAGCTTAAGAAATCCCTGTCTCAAAATAAAAAAATAAAAAGGACTGGGAATGTGGCTCAGCAGAAGAGCACCCCTGGGATCAATCCCTAGTACCATAAATTAATTAATTAATGAAACAATAAAACTAGCTGGGTACAGTGGCTCACACCTGTAATCCCAGGGGCTCGGGAGGTCGTTGAGTCAGGAGGATCACGAGTTCAAAGCCAGCCACAGCAACGGCAAGGCCCGAGGCAACTCAGTGAGACCCTATCTCTGAAGAAAATACAAAATAGGGCTGGGGATGTGGCTCAGTGGTTGAGTGCCCCTGAATTCAATCCCCAGCACCAAAATGAATAAATAAATAAATAAGAAAATAAAAACAATAAAACTGGATGGTGGTGTTGATGTAGCTCAGTGGGAGTGCAATTGCCTAACATGCATGAGACCCTGGAGTGGACCTCCGGGACCAAGTTAGAATTGAAGGGACTTGATTGGTTAGAGCAGGGTGGGGTACCGAGGGGTAATGATCCCTGGTTTCCAGTGGGGGGCCCATGGGTTGGATGGTAGTGCTTGACTCAGAGCTTACAGACCTTAGAGTAGGAGCTCGGTTTACCTGCATAACGAACAAAACCACAATGACAAGAATAGCAGGTGGGTAAGCCTCCCGAAAGTGAGAAAATTGGAATATATCTTACACAGCCACTGCTCTCATCAATTCTCCATAAAATCAGCTGAATGTAGGTCTCGCCTCCCTCAAGGTGAAGCCTGTGAATGTCAAAGGGGCTTAAAGTATAAAAAGAAATTTTGACCAACTTTTGTATTCCATGTATGACCGGTTCTCCCCCTGCCTGTGGAAACACGCCTAGAGCAGACTTACATAATCTCCTAGAAATACAGGCGGCAGCTCTAGAGGATTAGCACAATGAAGACTGAGTCCATGGAGTGCCCTCCCTGCCCTGATGGTTCCACCTAACGAATTTCTGTGTGTGATTCAGAGCCTACTTCACATCCTGCCTTCTGGAACCTGGCCCATATGATGTCAGTCTGCATTTAACTCCCTTCACCTAACATTCCTCTGCAGCAATTTGGGATCTAATGTACACCGCCTTGAATAATTCACCTTCATTTTCTGTGAGTTCCCAGAGAATACAAAATCTTACTTATCAGATGTGATTCTCTTGAAGTTTCAAATTTTCAGCCTTTCTTTTTGTATCCTGGTTATAACCCTGTCACTTACCTGCCTTTGTAGGTATGTGTCCCTTGGTTCATTCATAAAGTCAGTCTTTACTTGGTATTTACTATGTGCCAAGCACGTGATCCAGTCCCAATGTGCCTCCTTGACTTCATCTTCCCCTGCCTCACTGCCTCCTACCCACAGCCACTTGTTCCCACTCAAGGCCTTTCTACTTGTTCTTCCAGTTGCCTGGCTATCCCTCCCTCAGAACTTCTCAATATTTAGGTTTCTTTCATTTAATTTCATCACGGAAAGTTTTTCTGACCAGTCTTTCACCCATTTGCTTTCTCTTTTCGTAAAACGATCATTAAAGTGTGCGTTATCATGTAAAATCAAATCTTCTGCTTAGTTGTTTAAGGTCCATTTCCCCATATTGGATGTAAACTCCATGATGGCAACCTGGCCCAGTGGTGCCCATCTGTAATCCCATCAAGTTCAAAATTAGCCACATGAGTTCATAATCAACCTGAGCAACTTAGAGAGACACTATCTCAGAAAATAAAATGAGCTGGAGATGTATCTCACTGGTAGAGTTCACTGGGTTCAATCCCCAGTACTACAAAACAAACAAAAACCAAGATGGCAGTATTGTCCTGTTCTTTGCTGGAACTTCTGCATCTAGCACTGGTGCCTAACCCCTATCAGGTACTCTGAAGATACATGGTCATTTTTTTTTTTTTTTTTTTTTGGTACCAGGGATTGACTCCAGGGTGCTTAACCACTGAGCACATCCCCAGCCTTTTTTATATATTATTTTGAAACGATGTCTTGCTAAGTTTCTTAGGGCCTCACTAAATTGTTGAGGCTGGCCTTGAGCTTGCAATTCTCCTGCCTCAGCCTCCCAAGTTGCTGGGATTACAGGCGTGGGTCATCTATTGCTGATCAGATTCCGATCTTTTTTGCTTTATCCTTGCCAGAAGCACCTGCAACTTCATCCTTAGCATGAGGTCTTTGCCTGTTGATAGGGTGAGGAGGTAATGGGACCTTCTAGCTATTTCAAGTCCCTCTGTACTTTTGAGATATATCACAAACAAATAGTCTATTTCAGCTCATAATAAATTATAATGCTCCACTTTGGGCGGTTTCGCCATCACATTTATTAGCTGAAGTGAGCATTATAGCTGCTCATGCGTGCATTTAACTCCCACAGACGTTAAGCTGTTGCCACCATAACGCTTGATAAACCCCCTCCCTCGGTCTCCTCTTCTATGCAGAGGCAGTTAACCTTCATGCTGTTGTGATTGCTATTCTACCACTAAAGCACTGATGTGTTAGAATTTGATTGAAGGAAATTTCCCCCTATATAATGCTGAATTTCCCCCACATGCATTTTTCACTTTTTACACTAGTATCTATTTTTATTTAAAGGGTCATTTTGGATATTAATTCAGCTTGCTCTTGACCTTGATATCAGATCTGTCACTACCACATGACTGATGGATGAATGTGGCATTGCCAGGAGCAGAGCCACATAAACATTTAATCACAGCCTTCTCTTCCCCTGTTTAATAACCCGCCGTCACTGCAGCTCTCTCGCCACACGTTTATTTCATTGCTGCCCAAAAGGATGTTTTCTCATTCGATGTCTAGTTTTGGGTTCATTTCTATAGTCAACTGAAAAGGTCTTTGTGTTCAGAGAATCAAATTATGATTTCAGTTGTTTTCTTCATCTCTTCAGTTGAAAATTGGATATCTGACCAGAATGCATGATATGTAATTAGACTGGAAGATGGGACTCCTTCATCCCAAAGATCCAGCCAGATGCCAGAGGACAAGAATTGGAGGAAGAATGGATCTTGTCAAAGTCCTGTTTTCTTGCTTTCTTTCTATCTGTGTGATCTTCCAGAAATCTCACCATCTATATTGTAGGTTCTTCCCTAAGAAATCAAGGTTGAATTAGATTTTCTATGAGTTCCCTCTGGCAGGCAGCCAGAAAATTTTATGGAGGAGGTTATGGAATCTCTTGCTATGGAAAACTTCTATTTGGGAGGATTGTTGGAGGGCTCATGGGGTAGCTGTTGGCTTTGAAACCAGCCAGAAGCAAGAGAGAAAGAGAGAGAGAGAGAAACAGAGATAGAATAGAAATTGTGCTTACTGCGTAAACAGTTAATAATGCTATCAATTTCTACCTCATTGCCATATAATGGAGATAAGAATCTCATTATTCAGAGACATGCAAATGTAGCGATTCTAGTCTTTATACACAGCCATTAATCACCAGGTCACTCACGCTATGTAATTTGCTCTGTGAACTCAGGCACATAAAAAATGTCACCCTCATCACTGCCAATCATAGCACCACAGAAGACAACGCCAGAATAAAAGGCATTTGAAAGGGGACATGCTGAGGACTGCACTGTTGCAAGGCAAAAAAACAGAGAGCCAAACACAATGGCCTCTGGTTGGCTTTGCAGAGCCACCGGCTGGAAACTGACCCAGCTGCCCTCAGATGGAGGCAAAGTTTGAAGTTGGCCCCATAAAGCAAGTATTGAGATTGCACTGGTAAGGTGGGAACTGAGGGCTCTCTGTGACCTTGAGAGCACGACATCATTGATGTCCACTATACCAGTAATATAGACCTTTAGCAGTTTCTTTGGTGTAGATCTGTGTTGTCCAAGATGGCAGCCACTAGCCTTATGTGGCTAATGAACACTTGAAATATGGCTAGTGCAGCTGAGATGAAACTATAAGTGCAAAATGCATACTGCATTTCAAAAACTTTGTGTGTAAAATGTACAACAGCTCATGAATACATTTTTTTTGGGGGGATACGGGGGTTGAACTCAAGGGCACTCAACTACTGAGCCACATCCCAAGTCCTATTTTTTTGTATTTTATTTAGAAACAGGGTCTCACTGAGTTGTTTAGTGCCTCACTTTTTGCTGAGGCTGGCTTTGAACTCGTGATCCTCCTGTCCCGAGCTGCTGGGATTTCAGACATGCGCCACATGAATACATTTTTAATTGATTACGTGTTGAAGAAATATCTTGTATGTATTAGACTAATGTGACTAATGTATTAGACTAATAATGACTCAGATTAATTTCTCCTAGCTGGGCACGGTGGCACACACCTGAAATTCCAGCAATGGGGAGACTGAGGCAGGAAGATCATGAGTTTGAAGTTAGCCTCAGCAACTTAGTGAGTCCAGGTCTCAAAATGAATGAATGAATAAATAAATAAGTGGACTGAGGTTGTTGCTAAGTACCCTTGGGTTCGATCCCCAGTACCAAAATAAAACCAAACAATAACAACAAAATTAATTCATTTTACTATCTTTCCTATGTTCACATATAAATACATGACCAATGTAATTCCACATCATGTACAATCAGAAGAATGGAAAGTTGTACTCCATGTACATATAGTATGTCAAAATACATTCTACTGTCATGTACAACTAAAAAGAACAGATAAAAAAATAAATTTCGACAGTTTCTTTTTTACTTTTTAAATGGGACTACTTAGAAAATTTGAAGTTACTTATGTAGCTCACATTTTATTTCTATTGGACAACACTGGCCTCCAGAAATCAGATGCTTGTTTATTCCAGTTGCTAAGAGTTGATCTTGTTTTTCTTGCCCTCTGAATAAACTCTAGAGATCCTTCACATTGATAGGAGGAGCTGCTTCCTCATTGCTGCTAGTGGGCAGAGTTCTTCCTCCTCTTGCTGCCCCGCTCCTTTCTGTCCTGACTCTCCACGCCTGTGGCCTCCTCCTCTACTTGCAAAGAAAGCCAGGGACCCTTGTCTCAGGGCTCTAGATAAATGGTGACCCATGGCAATCATAAACCCAATACAAGTTTAAACTTTTTTTTGAGACAGAGGCTCATTATCTTGCCCACGGTTGGTCCTGAACTCCTGAACTCAAGTAATCCTCCTGACCCAACTGCAGGTTTCACTATGTGATTGCATTCAGTTTTTGTTCCAGAAAATCTGCGGGAGTGAAAAACAGCAGCCCAGTAAAGGCAGTATGTGGTGTAAAGTGAAGCAGAAGCCCCCACAGATGTCAGAGGAGGTAGATGCAAATCCACTAACTGGCTATGTTTGATTTGGACAAATCAGTGTTTGAGCCTCAGTTTCTTTCTTTCTTTGATGTCAACAACATTTTCTTCAGCCAATTGCTAAAGTATCAAATGAGATAGCGTGTAAGAAAAGTACTGTGAATCATGAAACATTTTTATGGAGGCAAATTTATGCCCAGAGAGGCAGATCCTGTGGGCAGATTGTTTTATTTGGTCAGAAAAGAGTGTTTTGTTAAGTTGAATGGGAATGCCTTAGAGGTGGACAGTCCCCAGTCTGAGAGAGACTTCACTACACTTGTTATCTTAATGCAGCTGATTTGCGTCACCTCCCTGGCTGCTGAAGACACATGTTGTGTACCTTACAAAGTGGCTAGGGCAACATGTAGTAATGCAACCATGTCACTGAGGGTGGCCTATGTACTAGGTTCTCTGTGGACACTGTCCAGGGGACACTGTCCCTGGGAACTCTCAGAAGGCACACAGGTTTTGGCATCGTCAAGTTCAGATGAAGAGATCAAGCACCTACCACTGGCTGGATACTACTGTCATCTCCAGGGACACAAAGTATTCCTCTTAATGACTCAGCTGTGCACTGTGTGTGTGAGTGTGTGTGTGGGGGGGGCTGTTGATTCTATCTTGGGGGAAGAGGTTTGAAGAGGAGGTGGGGTTTAGAAGAGAGAAAAGGCATTTTCCATTTTTGAGCTGAGACTGGGCCATACATAAGATTAGTCCCTGTTTTGTCTTCTCAAGACAGCTTTCAGAACGAGATACTCTTATCTTTATTTTGCAGACAAAGGAGGCCATCTCAGGAAACCTGCCCCCAAGGTCACTTAGGATGGATGGAGATAGAATTTGTTTATTTATTCGTTTTTAAAACTTTGAGACAAGGTCTCACTAAATTGCAGAGGCTGACCTGGAATTTGTAATCCTCCTGCTCCAGCCTCCCAAATTTTTGAGATTATAGGCGTGTTCCATGGCACCTGGCATTGGAGCTAGAACTTTAATCCAGGTCCTTCTGAGTGGGTTTGAGCCTGGAGTACATCCACTGTGCCTCCCCAAGGATTAAAGAAAGAAAGATTCACAACAATTATTTCTCTTTTTTTTGTTGTTGTTGTTGTACTGGAGATTGAACCCAGGAGTGCTCTACCACTGAGTCACAACCCCCAAACCTTTTTATTTTTTATTTTGAAATAAAAATAAATACTAAGTTGCTGAGGGCTGGCCTTGAACTTGCAATTCTCCTGCTTCAGCCTCCTGAATCACTGGGATTACAGGTGTGCACCACAGTGCTTCGTGAAGGGAAAGCTAGGAATGAGAGATGGGTAAGTGAGAAATGAAAGATGGAGACCAGGCAGAGATACACACAGGAGTTTATTTGTCAGACAAATAAAGGCCATCTCTCTACAGCAGAGAGAGGCAACACAGGCTTGCGTTCTGGGACTTTTATGGGGGAGGTTCCAGGAATCTGGGTTCCTAATGCCAGGGTTAGGGGTTAGGTTGGTATGAAAGAGTGGTGAGCCTTTCTCAGGAACTCTCGTGGGCAAGAAAGCAAAACTTTTTCCTAAAATGGTGGCTGTCACCTAAAATGGCCATTCAGATGGTAAGCAAGGACCTTATACTTGGTTTATAGCAATTATTTTGGTTTGCAGGGTCTCCCTCTCTTTATTCCCTCCTTTCTATGGGAGTTTGCAAGGGGGAACTCCCTTTTTCTTTTTTAATCCAAAGTTCATTTGTTATTAAAGTTACAATAAAGTTCTTCCCAATGCATATAAAAGTGCAAAAATAACTGATGGTGCTGGGTGTGGTGGTGCATTTCTGCAATCCCAGTGGCTCAGGAGGCTGAGGCAGGAGGATTACAAGTTCAAAGCCAGCCTCAGCAACTTAGTGAGACCCTGTTTCAAAATTAAAAAAATAAATAAATTAATTAAAAAGGCAGGGGATGTAGCTCAATGGTTAAGCATCCCTGTGTTTAATTGCTGGTACAAAACAACAAGAAAAAACAACACTTATGCCTTTTTTTTTTTTTCCAAGAAAGATACTAGATACAATATTTAATGACAAGTCAAGACAGAGATATGGCTGGGCTCAGTAGTGCACACCGGTGATCCCAGTGACTTGAGAGGCTGAGACATGAGCCTCAGCAAGTTCAAAGCCAGCCTTAGCAAAAGCGAGGTGCTAAGCAACTTAGTGAGACACTGTCCCTAAAATACAAAACGAAATACAAAATAGGGTTGGCGATGAGGATCAGGGGGAAATGCCCCTGAGTTCAATCCCTGGTACCCGCGCCCCCCTCCAAAAAAAAAAAAAAAACAAAAAAAAAAAACAAAAACGAAAACGGAGATATGCCTCAAGGATTTTATTGGGTTTTAAAGTCACATTATTGAACAATGCATTACAAAATCAATAGTCATACATCGAGGAAACTCACCATCGGAGCTCTCTCACTGTGTGTGTACTCTAATAGGTCCCATGCTGTGTCTCTTCCATTTTGTTGATTGGCTGGACTCCAGAGGCATTTTGAGGGTAGCACTTGGAGTTTACCGCATGGCTAGCTTTTCTGAGATGGGTGACAGGAGTCAAAAAGGAGTCATCAAATTGTTGGGCACTGGATCCGTCTTCCTGTAGCTCAGACATCCCGTAAGGGGCTTTCTCTAGGAAAGGTATGTCTCACTGACCTCTCCTCCAGCCTGGAGAGTCGTTTCCTAGTTTCGAAGCTTGTTGCCTGAGGGCTCTCTAGCCCCCAGGATGTGTGTGTGTGTGTGTGTGTGTGTGTGTGTGTGTGTGTGTGTGTGTGTGTGTGGTGTGGGGGGGGGAGGTGTCCTGTTGTACACTTTTTTTTGCAGCACTGGGGACTGAATCCGGGGCTTCAAGCATGCTAGGCAGGTACAGTAGTGTTGAGCTGTGTCCCCAGCCCTGGCAGTACAAATCCAATCCAGCAGCCACTGGGATTGTTTAGAAACAAGGGAGTTCTGATTCTTGACATTAGTAACCTTTAGCACTGATTTCTTAGTGATAAACAAGCCACCCAATCCCCAGGTGAATTTGTTTGACCCATTTTTACTGCTATCCCAACCAAAAGGTCCAGCCCCTTCATGCCAGGCAGCAGTGGGACTGGCTGCCCAAGTGGGCAAAGGTCAGGGAGCGTGGGTTGTAACTGGGCAGGCACAGCCGTGGCCTTGGCTCTGGCCTTCAGCTGGTATTTGTCTTCCTCTGCTATAAGCCAGGGTTGAAGGTCACCATGGGTTCATTCAGAGCTCAGTCTCTGGAATCTGCCACACCTGAGTTTGAACCCTTATCTCAACCAGGTGCTGGGTGAGTCTCCAGGGATGTGTTTGGGTCTAAGCCTCTGTTTTCTTCTTATATAAATATGTGTACTAAGGAGATTTTCATCTTAACCGGCAAGCACTTCACTTACTGAGTGCAAGGCATTTTTCTGAGCTTTTCCCACATACTACTCAATCCTTACAACAACCATATGATGTAAATAACTCTGCCATCCCCATTTTACAGGTGGAGGAAACTGAGGTGTGAGTAGATTAAGAGACTTTCCCAACATTCTTTTTTTTTGTGGGGGGGGGGGACCGTACCAGGGATTGAACCCAAGGGGCATTCGACCACTGATCCACATCCCCAGCCCAATTTTGTATTTTATTAGAGACAGGGTCTCAGTGAGTTGCTTAGCACCTCACCGTTGCTAAGGCTGACTTTGAATTTGTGATCCCCCTGTCTCAGACGCCCCAGCAGCTGGGATTACAGGTGTGCTCCATTGCGTCCAGCTCCCAGCATTCTTTAATACACGCAGACCTGCCATATCTAAGCAGTGTGAGTCTACAGTCTCCCTTTAAGCTCTAGGTGATGCAGAAATAATGTTAAGTACTTGTAATTCTGGACACAGTGGATATTTAATACATCCCATTTATTGTTAATTCCTGTTTTAGTCAGCTTTTTTTTTTTTTTTTCTGCTGTGACCAGGGTTGAGGTGAAGCAGAACGTCGGAGAAAAGTGGCTTAGGATATGGGACCAGGAAGGGGAGGGGGAGAGAGAAAAGGGGGGGTGAGGGAGGGAGGAGGGAGAGAGATCTCTTCACTATGAGAAAATAAACTAAAAGGCACGCCCCCTGACCCACCTCCCCCATCACGCCCTACCTGCTTACAGTCCCCACTCAGTTAATCCATATCCGGGGATTAATGTTCTCATAACCCAATCATTTCACTTCTGAACTTTCTTGCACTATCCTATGCATGAGCTTTTGGGGGACACCGAATATTTAAATCATAACAATTCCATAATTCTTTTTTTTTTTTTTTTTTTTTTTGGTACCAGGAATAGAACCCAGGAGCACTTAACCATCGAGCCACATCCCCAGCCCTTTTTAATTTTTATTTTGAAACAGGGTCTCCTTAAGTTGCTGAGGGTGGCTTTGAACTTGAGATCCTTCTGCCTCAGCCTCCTGAGTCACTGGAAATACAGGCTTGTGCTTCTGTGCTTGGGCCATTATTAGTTTTTAATGGTTCTGGTTCTCATAGCTTCCTTGAGGTACCTTAGAAGTGGAGTGATAGGGTGGGGTGGGGGCAGGGTGGAGAGGGGATGGTTACGGGGAACAGCTGAATAGAAGAAAAAGCTTTTAATGGGCTATAGCAAAGTGGGACAACTATGGTTGATAATAATTGTGCATTTCATAATAACTAGTAGAGAGGATTTTGAATGTTCCCAACACAAAGAAATGATGAATATTTGAGGTGATGGATAGACCAGTTACCCTGATCTGATCATTATACATTGTATACATTATTGAAATATCATACTGTATTAAACAAATATATATAATTATGTGCATTAAGAAGTAAGACAAACCAGGGGCTGGGGATGTGGCTCTAGCGGTAGCGCGCTCGCCTGGCATGTGTGCGGCCTGGGTTCGATCCTCAGCACCACATACAAACAAAGATATTGTGTCCGCCGAACTAAAATAAATAAATAAATAAATATTAAAATTCTCTCTAAAAAAAAGAAGTAAGACAAACTGGGCATGACACTGCACTACTTGAGAGGCTGAGATAGGAGGATCCCAAGTTTGAGTCTAGCCTTGTCAACTTACCAAGACCCTGTCACAAAATAAAAAATAAAGCTGGGCATGGTAAACCCATGCTTGTAATCCCAGAAACTCAAGAGGCTGAGGCAGGAGGATCATGAGTCGAGGGGTCAGCCTCAGCCACTTAGTGAGGCCCTAAGCAACTTAGTGAGATTCTGTCTCAAAATAAAAAATAAAGGGCTGGGGGGTGTATAGCACAGTGGTAATGTACCCCTGGATTCAATTCCCAATACCCTTCTGCCCCGAAAAAAAAGGGCTAAGGATGTATAGAACACCCCTGGATTCAATCCCAGGACTAAACAAACAATTAAAGTATATAAAAAATGTCAACAATGACCAATAAGAGGTGGAATGAGATAAAATATTTTTGTGAGAGTTTGACTTTTTCCTTCATAGTCTTGAGCTTGAGCAAGGATAGTGTGTCTGAACCCAGTTCCTCTTGTCTTTTTAACTTCAGTGTTAATATTTCACTCCATTTTGTAGTTTACATTTCATGTTGTACTTAACCATGATGAACGTTAGCCTCGTCTCACAGGCATCTTGCAGGCGAATGAGTTAACGTGTGCCAACTACTTACCCAGTGTTTGGCACTGAGTGTGTGCTATGGAAGGGAGGTAGGTACACAGGGTTCTGAAGGTAGGAGGGTCATTTCACCTGATCTCAACTGTGACCTTTCCCATTGGGGATGCCTCTGTTTCCAGGACCCATTGAGGCAGGGTGCAACTGTCCCGTGTGTTGCCAACAGCCAAGTCTGGGACTTTTGGAGACCAGAGTTTCTGGCTAGATCTGCCCTCAGTGGCCAATGCCCACCACATCAACTGGTGCACTGAGAGGAAGTGCGAACTTGGTAAGAAACAGAATTCTATTTTTTTTTTTTTTTTCTGAGCTTCAACTGGAGCAAAGCAAGAAGAAACAAGAGAACCATGTCCTCTTTCCAAACTTACTGCTCTACCATTTGGGCCCTTGACTTAAATTATCACTTCATAACATGAGGAGGACAAACCCCTTTCATGGGACTCAACACTTAGGCCACATCACATCATATGAGTTCTTAGACACGGAAAACAGGGCTAAGGGCTGCCGTGGAGAAGACTTCCTCTTCCTTCTGAAACTGGATTTTCAGCTCTTTTGCTGGAGTATTGCAGCAGACAACAGCCACTGCCTGTAACTTCCTTCTGGGTTCTTGTGAATTCAAAGAACGAAATGCACAGAAGATTGAGTGTAGAAGAGCTGGATTTGTTCAGAGGAGAAAAGAGCCAAGTCCCACAGGACGAGAGGGGACCCAACAGGGGTTGTCATTAAGTGCACCAGTCTAGGGGCTTATATAGCTACTGGGTAGGGGCATTGATCAATATCTATGCTGATCAGATATTGGAAAAGCACTAAGGCTATTTGTCAAAATCTATGATAATTAGTTATTGGTCAGGTACCAAAGCTACTGGTCAAAAATCCATGCTAAACAGATGTTGAAAGGCATTATGGCTGCTGATTAGCCCTTGTATCTGTAGCCTTCTCGGTCTGTCCCACCTGCCTTTTCCTGCTGCTCTGGCACAAAGGAGTTGACTGGAATGTTTGGAATTCTTCTATAGCAGGTTAATCTCCTGAAGTGTCCTTCACCTTTACAGTAGCCATGATGTACTGTATATCTCTCCTCCCTCCTTTCCTCTCCCCTCCTCTCTTCTCTTCTTCTCCTTGTTTTCTTCTCTTCTGGTCTCTTCCTTTTTCTTCTCTTTTACCCTGGGGATTGAACCTAGGGTCTTACACATACCACGCAAGTGCTGTACCACTGATCTATGTCCCCAATTATTTTAAAATTTTGTTCTATTTTGATACAGGATCTCATTAAGTTGCTCAGGCTGGCCTTGAACTTGTGATCCTCCTGCTTCAGCCTCTGGAGTCACTGGGATTTGGGGCATGCACCACTGGGCCTGTTCAGTAGGTTAGGGGTGTTAAATGCACTTTTAAATTATTATTATATTTTCAATTTAGGTTTATCAGAAGGTAATCCCATCATGAGTTAAGGAGCATCTGAATATTTACATATCATTTATTGATGTCTAACCGCATGCTGGACACTGAACTCAAAGTGTTATGTGTATTAACACATTTAATCTTCAGCTCTACAGGTAGATGCTTATATAAATTCCATTTTATGGATTAGAACATGTAGCACAGAGAGGCTAGCTCGGCTGGCCAGGGACACACAACTGGGGATTGTCCAAGGTGGGATTTGAAGCTATGTGTCTGGTTTTGGTATTTCACACATTTAATAGTTGATTTTGATCAAGTTATTTTTTATTTCCAGTTAGCTCTCGTCCGGCTATTTCTTCTCGGCGGTCAGCATCTGCTTTGCTCCCCTATGAATGTCTTACTTAAGGGAAATGAGCTGGGAGGAGTGTGACGCGCTGGGAGGAGATGCACAAACTCCTCTACCTCAGCGGAATGGCCTTTCTCCACACCCCTCCGATGGTCCATCAGAGTGATCTCCCCTCATCTGCTGCTGCCACTTAGTCTGCCCCAAGGACCCTGCCTGGGCAGTGGGTTGCCTGAGAGCTTGACTCTCCAGCTCTCCCTCCTTCCTGCAGACAGTGGGGCCCCAGAGCTGCTGATTGCAGTGCAAAGTGAAGCCCTGAGCAGATGCTCAATGGCTATTGAACTGGAAGGAACTGAATGATCTCGTGGTATTGGAAAGTCTATGAGGAATTGGACTCTCCTCTTCTGTTCAGAAAAAGGATTGCAGATGGTACTGAAACTGGTCAAGTGCCAAGAAGAAGGAGGAAGGGTCCTGGGTGTTGAAATCAATTTTTTCTTTTTAAGTAGTGGGAATTTAACCCAGGGGCACTTTACCACTGAGCTACCTCCCCAGCTCATTTTATTTTATTTAATGTTTTTGAGACAGAGTCTCACTAAATTGCTGAGGCTAGCCTTGAACTCGAAATCCTCCAGCCTCAGCCTCCTGAGTTGCTGGGATTACAGGTGTGCATCACCAGGCCAGGTTTGGAGTCACTTTTTGTGGTATCTGGTAAAACAGCTTCTTCTTCTTCTTCTTCTTCTTCTTCTTCTTCTTCTTCTTCTTCTTCTTCTTCTTCTTCTTTAATATATTTTTTAAAATTTTTATTTTAATTTGTCATATGTGACAGCAGAATGCATTACAATTCATATTACACATATAGAGTACAATTCTTCATATCTCTGGTGATATACCAAGTAAAGTCACACCATTTGTGTCTTCATACCCTAATACTTAGTGTAGTGATGTCCATCTCATTCCACCGTCTTTCCTACCCCCAGGCCCACTCTCATCCCCTCCCTCCCCTTTTCCCCTTTGCCCTATCTAGAGTTTATCTAATTCTCCCATGCTCCCCCTCAACCACCACATTATGAACCAGCATCCTTAAATCAGAGAAAACATTGGGCATTTGGTTATTTGGTACTGGCTAACTTCACTTAGCATGATATTCTCCAACTCCATCCATTTACTTGCAAATGCCATGATTTTATTCTCTTTTAATGCTGAGTAATATTCCATTGTGTATATATAACACAGTTTCTTCATCCATTCACCTACTGAAGGGCATCTAGGTTGGTTCCACAGTTTAGCTATTGTGAATTGTGCTGCTGTAAACACTGATGTGGTTGTGTCCCTGTAGCATGCTGAAACAGCTTCTTTTTGACACGAGTAGAGGACAGGTGTGGATGTGATGGTGAGGAAGCCCCAGGTTGTGGAGCTGAGATGGAGAGGCCAGAGGCCACGTGGCCGGGACTGGTCCATTCATCCTGTTCTTTCTTTTCTGTGAAGGAGGATAATGCTAATCCCGGGAGAGTTCAGGAAGGCGGCCTTTGAGCAGAATATATAAATCACTAGCACTCCTCCTGGCTTAGAGCAGGCGCTGGCAAATATCTCCCTTCTTAAATTAACCATTTATCTGTGCCAAGTGACGCTTTCATTGGGAGGTGGCCATCAAGAAGGCAGAGATGGAAATGTTATGTGTGTGTGTGAATCACCAGCTCTGAGAATCTAAAGTTGGTAGGTGACCTAAGAGGACAATGTCATGGGAATCAAATAAAGAGCTTACCTGGGAGGCTACCCACGGAACTTGAGGTTACCTACTATCCTACGTAGTATGTCTTGCTGGGAAGGAAGGGAAAAATGTGGAGAGCCAGGCATGGTGGCCCACACCTGTAATTCCAGCATTTTGGGAGGCTAAGGCAGGAGGATCACAAGTTGGAGGCCAGCCTCAGAAATTCATGGAGACCCTGTCTCAAAATAAAAACAAAAGGGGCTGGGAGTGTAGGTCAGTGGTAGAGAATCCCTAGGTCAATCTCCAGTATTGGGAGAAAAACAAAGAAAAGAAAAGAAAGAAATTTATGTGTAGCCCTTAAGCTTCTATTTCTCAGAAACATCCAAGGACCTGGGAGTAGTTGATAAAGGAAAATGGCTTATGGAAAAGGTGACCAGACAATTAATGCAAGGAAATAGATTCATTCCAAACAAGACCCAGAAGCAAGGGAAGTTTGATTCACTAATATTGGAGTGACACCTGGTTGGCTTTGGGTGTGACAAGTAAGTGTCCAGGCCCGGGTGCCTCCCTGGATGGCACCCAGCATGCATCCTTTATCTGGGGGTTCCAGCTGTCTTCGTCCAGGGCCAGCTTTGACAATAAGTTAGCTGTTTGCGCGCTCCTGGTACCTCTGTGTCACATGGCTCAGCCTTGACAAGGTTACCTGGATCCACAGGCCCAGGGGAGTTTAGACCACTGTTATCCCCCCCATTCAAGGGTCCTGCAGGAGATCGCAAGTTCAAAGCGAACCTCAGCAACTTGGCGAGGCCCTGAGCAACTTAGTAAGAACCTGTCTCCAAAAAAAAAAAAAAACAAGTTCAATGGGTTCAATCCTGTTCTAAATATAAAATAAAAAATAAAAGAGGGTCATGGCTAAGCACATAGCTCCAGAATAAGAGTTTGGTTGTGTGACCTTGGACACTTTTTTTTTTTTTTTTTTTTTTGCCTACTTGAGTTTCGGTTTTCTCATCTGTAAAACCTACTTCATGTGTTTGAATGAATTAAATGACACAAAGCAAGAGTAACAGTGCTTGAAAAGTAATGAACACATAGCGGGCAATAGATATGATTGTTATTAGTAGGAACTTGTTTACAAACAAAGAAAAACAAATCACCTTTCATTCTGTTTTCTTTCCGGTGCTGATGGCTATGTGTCAGTGGAGGGAGTAAGGCCAACAGATAAGTCTTGCCCTGGCTCTGCCGCTGATTAATTCAGGTAAAACTGGACTTATTTCCTCTCCAAGGACAATGACTGTGCTGCCTCTTCCTGGTCTGTAGGTGTGTTGTGAGGACAACCCACAGGAAGCTCCACAGGACTGCTGCAGCCCCAGGCAGGGTCCTCGACACCCACCTTCCTTCATTAGAAATGCAAATTCTTACCAGGCTTGTTGGAACTTGCCTGTAATCCCAGTGATTTGGGAGGCAGGAGGATGGCAAGTTCAAGACCAGCCTGGGCAGTTTAGTGAGACCCTGTCTTAGAATGAAAAATCAGGACTGGGGCAGGCCTTTGTTCAATCCCAGTACCGGGGGAAAAAAAAAAAAGAAAACCAAAAAATAAATATCCAGAAATGCAAATTCTCAGTTCCTCCCGGCCTGGTGGTTCAGAAGCTCTGGGGGCGGGGCTGGCCATCCACTCTTGTGCTCTAGGTGATCCGGCTGCACCCTTAGCTTGAGAATCATTGCATTATGGTCTCCAGAGGAGAGAAGAGGTGAGATATCCACAGAAAACTGTAACCGTGGTCCACTTTATGCTTTGAATATAGCCCCTGCTGCTCCGCCACTGCGACTTATTTTTAAAATGGACTTGTTTCTTTCTCTTTCTCTCCCCATCCCCAATCTCAGGAGAAACAGGATTACCTTTCTTTCCCATTTTAGGCAGATTTATCTGTACCCATCAAAATGAAGTCACCCAGACTTTGGGGATGGTTCCTGAAGATCTCAGAAGTGACTATCTTCCAAATTAACAAGTGAATTACACCTCCAACAGAGATCATGTGGAATGAAGCCTTTGATTCATCTCTTTAAAAGCCCCCTGTTTCTGCGGATGGGCAGAATAACAGCCTTTGGGACAGGAGTCCCCTGGGTTTCTCCTTTGCTAGCAAAGCAATAAACCTTCTTTTTCCTTTTTCTCAAAAATCATGTCCTTGTTATTGGAATTAAGACAAGGACAGAGCTTTAGAACAAAACTACCTTTCTATTGAGTGATTCTTAACTTTGACAGATTCTTAGGAATAGTAGATTAGTCTTCCCCCTCCTCTTCCTTCAGGCAGAAATTCAAGTATGTTTTTATTTGGCCAGCATTAGGGCCTTAATTTTGAGCCTCTAGAATTCATATGATGAAGCTCTAACTTCTAGTGTTGCCAAAACTTGGTCCTTGCCTCCAACCCAATAACGAGAACACGATTTTTAGAAAAATGAAAAAGAAGGTTTAATGCTTTGCTAGCAAAGCAGGAACACAGGGGACTCCTGACCTAAAGGCTGTGATTCTGTCCATCAGCAGGAACAGGCAGGTTTTAAAGAGGTGATTCAGAGAAAACGAGATTAGAGAGGAGAGATCAGGAAGGAGAAGATCAGGGGAAAGAGATCAGGGAGGAGAAGGTTAGGGAAAAGGAGATCAGAGAAGATCAAGGAAAAGGTTAGAGAAAAGAAGATCAGGGAGGAGGAGATCAGGAAGGAGAAGGTTGGGAAAAAGAAAAAAAAAACATGTTAAGTTTCAAAGCGACAAGGGATATAGTCAAAGCATCAAGTGGACCCCTGTTACGTTAGTACCTCAAAAGGTGACTATTTTTAGATAGATGCTTAAGGAAAAAATATGGGTGGGCTCTAACCCAACATGAACTTTGGAAGAAGAAATTTGGATACAGACAGGGGTAGATGGAAGACCATGTGGAGACTCAGAGAGAAGATGGCCGTGTACAAGCTAAGGAGAGAGGCCTCAGGAGAAGCCAATTCTGCTGACACTGGACCTCAGACCCCTAGCCCCCAGAACTGTGAGAAGATGGTCTGTGATTTAGCCACCCATTCTGTGACTGACCAACACAGCCAGAAAACAGCCACCAAGGCAGAGTGTGCGCAGCGGAAGCTGGAAGCTGCCAGCAAGGGACAAGAGACTGAGAGCAGGTCTGCAAGCTTGGGGACTGCCAGGGGAAGGCCATGTTTAGATACCCCTCTGAATGAAAACACAAGAGGTGGAGTGACTGCGTACTCTGCTTGATTATTTTCTAGGGTACTGGGGATTGATCCCAGGGGATGCTTTACCACTAAACTACTGCCCCCCCCCCCCGTTCTTTTTATTAGGGTCTCACCAACTGTTTGGGGCTGGTCTCAAACTTGGAATTCTCCTTCCTCAGCCTCCCCATTGCTGTGATACAGGTGTGGGCACGGAGACTGAGCACTTTAAAAAAATGCTTCACTGCACAGGTCACTTGTTGCCTAGAGAGATTAGAAACAATGATAAAAACACCATGGAATCAGGATGACAGTCAGTGGGAAAGCATTACTTGTTCTACAAGCATCTCATTAACGTGTAACTTTGAAAGAATGTGTTTAACCTCAAGAAGGCAGAGATGGTGGGTGAGGTGGTACATGCCTGTAATCCCAGGGACTCTGAGGCAGGAGGGTCAGAAGTTTGAGGCCAGCTTAGCAATTTAGTGATATCCTGTCTCAAATAAAAAAAATAATAAATAAAATGTGCTCCTGAGGGGTGGAATTTGTGTGTCTAAGGGGAAAGTATTGGGGAGAGCCAGGCTGAGGGGCAGAGTGCTGTAGCTCCAGACCCTGTGGTACTAGGTGGACTGGGATACCTCTTCCCTGATGCCCTCCAATCCCAGGGGAGGGATGCAGGAAAGCTCTAGGAGGGTTTTACAAGGAGGGTTTTACAGGGGGCTGGGAGCCTGTGAAGCAGACGCACCTATGAGCTCATGGAATTCGAGCGACAGCTGTCACAGGCTGCATTTACTCAGTCTACTGTGTGTTCCAGCCGTGGTGCTCAGGGCTTGCTCTTCATGGGCTCCATGAATTCCTTAGCAACTCCATAGAGGATGCATTTACCTCTTCACATCAAATGAGGAAACTGGGGCTTGATGAGGTTAAATAGCTGCTCAAATTTTAAATAGCTGAGCTGAAAATAGTTCCTCGATTTGCAGAAATTCTACTGCTTGCTTCTCTTTTCTTTCTTTTTTTTTTTAGGCGGCACTAGGGATTGAACCCAGGACCTACTGCATGCATTCAATCCTCAGAACAAGCTCCACTCCCAGTGGCTTCCTTTTCTTAATTGGAAGAATGGAAGTAGGTAGCCTTTTGGGCTAGGGTCTAGCTTACTACTTGCCTAGCATGTGTGAGGCCTCTGGGTTAGATCCCTGGGTCTGCAAAAAAAAAAAAAAAAAGAAAGAAAGAAAGAAAGAAAAAAGAACAAACAAACAAAACCAAACCAACAACAGCAAACAAAAACCAAAAACAAAATCTTAAGCTCCAGCCTGCCTGAAGACAAACCTGAGCTTTGTCATGGCTTTGCCATTACCTGTATCATCTTGATACAATCTCTCTAAGTCTGGCAGAGTTGCTAGAAAGAAACAGATAAAAAAGTCACAAAGAAAAATACTCCATTAATAGTAGGATGATTATATATCCTTCTAGTTCAATGCCTATCTACTTTGACTATGGACTTAGCTGCTGTATAATTTTCAGCTGACAGATAGGAGTAAACTTTGACTACAGGCCACCACAGTCATAAATTTGTACAAGTGAATCTTTTTTCCCTCTTCCCCTAATCACTTAGTGTTAACTTAACATGATAGTTAATTTTATGTCAGCTTGACTGGGTCATGGCATCAAAGTTTATTCTGTGCATTCTTAGGAGGATTTTTTTGGATGAGATGAACTTGAATAGGTGGACTGTCCTGAATGTGCACAGGCCTCATGGAATCTGTTTTGGTCCGAACGGAAGAAAAAAGCTGACCTTCTTCCACATAACAGAGACTTCCTCCTGCCAGACTGCCTTTGAACTGGGACATCAGTGGTTTTTTTTGCCTTTAGTCTTGACCTTGGCTCTCCTGGGTCTCCTTCCTGCCACTGCCAGACTTTAGACTTGGAGTGGAACTACACCTTCAGCTTTCCTGGACCTCCAGCTTGCCGTCTCCCCTTGCAGGTCTTGGGATTTGTCAGTCTCTGTAATCATGTGAGCCAATTCCTTCTCATAGAGGCCTTTGTGTACACACACACACACACACACACACACACACACACACACGCAGGCATCAGTTTGTTTAGGTTATTGATTTGAGGTTATCTATTCTGATTTGATATCTCACACACACACACACACACACACACCCTGTTGGTTCTGTTTCTCTGGGGAACCCTGACTAATATCCTCAATGGATCTTGAGCTAACAATGTCTAGATCCTTGGCACTGGGCCCTAAGCCGGAAATGGAGGATGAATAAAGCAGCCCAGTTTCCTGTTCTAGTACAGTTTATGGTTTACAGCTCAGCCTACAGGGAGAGGCAGACCTTACACATATCACAGACCTTAGACAGTGATATGTGTAGCATAATAAACTATAACTGCAATAAGATATCTTTGTCACAGCAAAGATATGCAAGGGAGCTGGGATAGAGGTGTACACTTGGGCAGCATAAGGAGACAATGGTCTCAAAACCAAACAAACAAAGAAGCTATAAGTGCATCAGGAAGTGCACTCACCTGCTTTAAATTAAAATTTAATTTTCCAGCACAATAAAGGGACTGGGAGTGTTGTTTAGTTACAAGTTACCATTCCTAGTATTGGTAACTTGTATCTTCTCTCTTTTTTTCTGTCAGTTTTGTCGAGGTTGATAACTGATCTTTTAAAAGAATGAGCTTTTATTTTCATTGATATTTTTTGCTGTTCTCTGTTTTCAATTTCATTGGTTTCTATTTCTTGCTTTCTTTTTCTCCCACCCCCTTTTTATTCTTTTGCGGTACTAGGGATGGAAGCTAAGGGCACTTTACCACGGAGCTATATCCTTAGCCCTTTTAATTTTATCTTAAGACAGCGTCTCACTGAGTTGCCCAGGTTGGCCTTGAACTTGTGATCTTCCTGCTTCAGCCTCCTGAGTAGGTGGGATTACAGGGGTTTGCCAGTATGCCTGGCTAATAGTAGCAGTTTACAGATGAGTTAACAGGGACTTAAAAAGGTTAAGTAAATTGCTTAAAATCATACAACCAGCTAAAGGAGGAACTGAGTCTCTGGCACCATTACCCATGCTGTAGATTAGTGTCAGCTCTTAGAAAGAGTGAGCAATAATGGCCACATTAAAAAAGTAAAATTAACCAGTGAGATTAATTTAATAATATATTTTATTTAGACTAACACAGCCAACCCAGGTGTGCTGGAGCATACTTGAATCCCAGCTGCTCAGGAGGTTGAGGCAGGAATATCACAAGTTCAAGGCCAGCCTCAGTAGTTTAGCAAGGCACTGAGCAACTCAGCGAGACCCTGTCTCTAAATAAAATATTTTTAAAAAAGGGCTGGGGATGTGGCTCAATAGTTAATCATCCCTGGGTTCAATGCTGGTACCAAAAAAAGAAAAAAAAAAAAAAAAGAAGAAAGAAAGAAAAAGAAAAAGGACTGGGATGTGTTTCAATGGTTAAGTACTCCTGGATTCAGTCCCGGTCACCAAACAAACAAACCTAATATAGCCAAAATATTATATTATTATTTCAACATTTTATAAATATAAAAAAATCATGAATGAGATATTTGTGTTCTTTTTCTGCCTTAAGTCTTTGAAATCTGGTCTTTGTGCAGAACAACACATCTCACTTTGGAGACCCAATTTTCATTTGGATTTAATAAAATTTATGGTTGAAATGTCAATACACATGCCCAAGTTGTTCCAAATGTAGAAAGAAGTTCTCCAATCACTAAATATGGTGTGTGTTAATTTTTTTGTTGTTGTTTTGCGGTACTGAGGGTTGAACCCAAGGCCTTGTATATGCTAGGCAGGTACTCTACCACTAAACAACACTCCCAGTCCCTTTAGTGCGCTTTAAAATTAAATTTTAAATTAATTAAAATGCAATTAAAAACAGTTTCACAATCACTGTAGTATATTTCAAGTGCTTATTAGTCATGAATGAGCTCTCTAGAGCATTCTGTTATTCTGCCTGAACTCAGCTTGCATTGAGGGCTGATTCTCAGGGGAACAAAACTTTTGCCACAGCCAGAAAGAGGGAGAAAATTCATGGAAGTGAAAGAAGGGTCAGCCAAGGGTCAAGAGGAAAGACCTTCCTTTTGGCTGCTCTTAAGATTACAGTAAGTTCCAGAGTCTTAGGTAGTCAAGGAAGGAAGCTGAATGTGTTTTCTTCCATTTCTGAGAATGTATCCCTGTGAAACCTGGCCTTGCACAGAGGCTGTGTCTTGATGTATGAGGGCCAAAGGACAACAGCATTGATCTAACAGAACAGCTCATCAGCTCAGCATGTCCATGAGGTCATGAGCAAGTCCCTGTACTGGTTAGTCACCCAGGAAGATGCCAAGTCAGAGCTGAACCCTCCACCAAAAACCTCAGAATGAAAAAAGATCTAAAGTTTGTTCTTGTGGAAGTTGTTCATGGGGGTTGGTGGGTTATAGAATATGCCCTGAAGTGTCAAAATGATATCCTGGTGCTGAGGAGTAGTTTTTAATTAAAACAACAACAACAACAAACACAGTCCTGGGGATCAAACCCAGGGTCTTGTGCATGCTAGGCAAGCTCTACCTCTGGGCCAAATCCCCAGCCCTGAGCAGTAGTTCTTGACCTTTTATACTCGAATCCCATTTCATAGCAATAAATAATTTCACGAACCCCCTTAGAAACTTAAAAAAGACAAACAAATGATTTTTGCAAATAATTAGAAAGGAACAAAGTGGTTTTAGGGTTAAAAAACAACTTAAGAGAGGTATTTTATTAAATATTATATTCAAATATATTTTAAGTCTGGGGGTATAGTTCAATGGTAAAGCACTTGCTTAGAATGTTGGAGGCAAAACAAACAAAACAACAACAACAACAAAAACCCTCAACAACAAAACCAGGGGAAAAAACCCTCTAAATCCAAACAGTTGATTTTCAAATATATTTTGATATTTTCTGTAATGATATTTACATACATATAAAGGCCAATTTTAACTTTTCCCTACTTACAAAGTGACATATTTCTATTTCATTCAATCTAAATAAATTACAGAAAAAAGCATGACTTGACGAATGAATTTAAAAATAACATACTTCATTTGCTTTGGACATCAGATGTATATAAAAATGTAGGTCAAAACCAGGCATGATGGTGCGCATCTGTAATCCCAGTGGCTCAGGAGACTGAAGCAGGAGGATCACAAGTTTAAAGCCAGCCTCAGCAACTTAGTGAGCCCCCAAGCAACTTAGCAAGGCCCTGTCTCAAAATAAAAAACAAAAAGCATTGGGGATGTGGTTCAGTGGTAAAGTATCTCTGGGTTAAATTTCTAGTACAAAGAAAAAAGAAAAAAGGTTAAATCTTAACTGTGTTACAGAATCAACAATAATGGCACTCAAGATTTACTGTTTCGAATTCTATGTGTGTGTGTATATTACTGGCAATCGAACCTAGGGGTACTTCACCACTGAATTATACTCCCAGCCCTCTTTTAGTTTTTATTTCCAAAGTCTGACCTCAAACTTGCAATCCTTCCGCCTCAGTCTTCTGAGTTGCTGGGATTACAGGTGTGCCCCCACTGTACCCAGATGCTGGGTAGAATTCTTGAATTTTACCTGCTTGAAAAAATAAAACCATCACTTTAATCTATTTTCTGTGTTTCATTTCTGTGACAAGAGATAAAATCAGGGCTCAGGGATCTCACTATGATGGCAAATACAGAAGTTAATAGAATAGGATGTGGAGGTGGAATGTCTGGATTTAAATCCGACTCTGCTGTTAACTAATTGTGTGACATTGGGAAGTTGCTTAAATTCCATACCTTGTTTACCATCTTTTAAAAGATGTGTTAATAATAGTACTTACCTCCAGGGACTATGGTGAGGTTAGACCAATTCAACATGTGTCAAAAAGGCTTGGTGAATGTTAATCAGTTTTTTTTTTTTCCACCTGCATGTCCAGAGCCGATGTCATAGGTACTTGCTCTCCAGGAAGTTTCTGTGTAAGCTGGTGGTCCTATCAAGCATTGGTCATCCTAAAAGCCCACAATTCAACTTTACCCCTCATCTAATCACCCATCCAACACCATCTGGATGAATTTCAGCTTGGACTTCAACAAGTCATTCGCGATTCTACCTCTCCAGGACCTTTGCCTCTTACCTGGTATATGTCATTTTTTTTGTTCCCCTCAATTAATTTTTTATATAGCACAGCATCTAGCTACAACCTAAGTCTGAGTAAAGTGCTCTCAGGCCAGTGTGTTGCATACAAGACAAATCCAAGATTCTTGGCAAAGAGTGAATATAAGGTCCTCTGTAATCTGTTTCTGCCCACTTCCTGTTCATTCATCCATTCATTCATTCAACAAATAATTATGAAACACTTCCTGTGTATCAGCCCAAAGTCTCACTACCTCTGTCTGGTGTTTTTACTGAATACCATGCTGTTTATAGTTTCTAAAACTCATACCCTTTTCTTGTCTCTCACAAGTTATTTTCTGCTCAGAATGACCCTTCCCAAAGCCACCTAGTGTCTGAGCCAGGACTTGGATTCATATTTTTTCTTCTGGTGCTCTCTGTCCACCACACCACGGTTCAGGACCAACCACTTGTCCTGCATCAACCATGAGGTATGTAGTAGCTGCTCAGTAAATATGCCCTGAAACCAAGATGTTTTTTCTTTATATGACAACCACTAAATGAACTTTTCTTTTAACTAGTTCTTATAGAAGTTATTATGTACCACATTCTGATCTCTCTTCCCCTTGGTGAGTTTCATCTTCTTTAATATTAGAAAGGCCTGGGAGCTAGCATGATCTTCTTTCTTTCTTTTTTTGTGGTGCTGGGGATTGAACTCAGGGCCTTATACGTGTTAGGCAAGCACTTTACCACTGAGCCACGTCCCCTGTCCACTTGTATGATCTTTACTGTGATGGTAGGAGGAGAGGTGCTGTGTCTCCTATTGGTCTATGTGTTATTCAGATTTTTGTTGCCGTCACCAAAATACCTGACACAAGTAACTTAAAATAGGAAAAGTTGATTTGGCTCATGGTTTCAGAGGTTTCAGTTCATGGTTGGCTGGTTCCATTGCTTTGGGCCTGAAGTGAGGCAGAGCATCACAAGACAGGGTACAGCAGAGGAGAGCTGGTCAGCTCAGGGCACCAGGAAGAGAGAACGGGGTGGCAGGGAGGCAAGGTGAAGGGCCTGGGCATATGAAATACCCTTCCAGGAAACATGCCCAGAGACCTGCTTCCTTAAACCAGGTCCACCCTCCATTACTTTCCAATAGTCCATTCACAGTATCAATCCATATGTGACTCAATGCACTGAGGAGGTCTGAGCCCTGGTGATCCAAGCATTCCCCCAAGCCCCACCTGTGAACATTACTGCCTTCGGGACACATGAGTCTTTGGGGGACTCTTCATATCTTTAACAGTCTAACACACAGGTCTGGACAAAGGGTTCCTATGTCACCCCAATGTGTCCTCTCTCTATTGACTCAAATTTGAGTGAGGTTGGAAAAGCCTAAGAATCAGCTTCTGCTGGCCAATTCCTTGTCTTCTCCTTAGGTCTTCATTCATGCAGCCCTGATTCGAACAATATTGATTCAATCAGCAAACCTTCACTCAGTGTCCATTTTGAGCCAGTCCCCTCTTCCCCAAGAACCACCTCTCATGAACCTGTAGGCCCCTGGTTTATAATTCTTTTCATTGATTACCTGAAAGTTCCACTCACAGTATGTGAGTTTAATATTCTTCAGGCGGGGGGTGGGTGGCGGGGGGGGGGTCCCAGACTTCAGTCCTGACGCCTGGCCCCTCTCACTGTCAATCTCTGTTCTCCTCCTCTTCCTTTGTACACAAGATCTGCAGGTCTACAGGGGCTTCTTCCATTTTCTTGATCTGGTTCATTCCTTAGTGGAAGATGGGAACTTTCCAGAACATCTCTGTGCACAGATGGTGTGGGTATTTTTGGGGATGATGGTGATACATGCAGAATTTAGGGGTTTTACTTAGAAGTGATTTGACCTGGCTGGGGATGTGGCTCAAGCGGTAGCGCACTCGCCTGGCATGCATGCGGCCCGGGTTCGATCCTCAGCACCACATACCAACAACGATGTTGTGTCCGCCGAGAACTAAAAAAATAAATATTAAAATTCTCTCTCTCTCTCTCCTCTCTCACTCTCTCTTTGAAGAAAAAAAAAGTGATTTGACCAAATCTCAAGCTAGAATATCTGGGGTCACTGAGACAAACATGAGAGAAAATCATGGTTTTAGAATAAATTCCATAAGTATTTAAAAACTCCCCTAAAGATTAGTTTGACTATGAGGCTAAGAAAAAATAAACCACTAGTTCTGACTTAGAAGAGTGTATCATGTGGACTGTTCAGCTGTCCTGCCAAGATTCTCCTGTGGAAACACAATGCCTGGTGTAAGAGGCAGTAGGTTTAAGCTTGCAGAAGTCACTGTCTTTTTCTAGGAACAATTACTCAATTGTCTCTTGCCTCATCGCCAGGGCCACCTGTGGCAGTGACAGAGAAGTTGGAAGTACAAGAAGATCCATTATTTGAATTCTTTTGTTTCTGAAAATGATCATTTTACAGCAAGATAGTCCCTCCTAAGAAAAGCTATAAGCTGTCGGCTCCCACAGAGCTGCCCTAGGAGGGGTGGACAGAGTGTCACTGTGGTCCCTGGGATGGCACCAAGAGCAGCTCCACTTGCATCTCTAGCTGCAACCTCCTTTCCGTCCCCTCCCCCTCCTTCCTTGTCCCTGTCCCTTCCCCATCTTTATTCTTTCTCCAGGGCCCAGGCTTGGAAGTTTGAAATACCAATAGAGCGCTTGGATTATCAGTTCCCTCATAGTTTCTTTAATTTGACTCACTTTAAAAAACTGAAACTTATTTAAAGTGGATTGCCATAAGTAGAAAACCACTATCAACTGGAAGGTTACTTTAACATGGGTCACTAATAACATGCAATTGATAAAATAAAACGATAAAATGAAAGCTTTAGGCAAATTACATTTTGCAGAGTTTGATGGAGCAAGGAAGGATTTGTGGGTTGGGTAACCCCCCAGATCTAGAATGTAAATCAGTGTCCATAAAATTCAGAGAGCTCAGCTGCTCAACATGGTCAGATAACTTTGTGGAGAAAAAAAGGAAGGGAGGTACAGAAATGGCTATATCGATTACTGTGTGACATTCACCTCATTTGAATTATCGGTCAACCCAACAGAGAAACTGTAAAGGTAAAAAGAACTTTATTTGAGGTCTTAGGAATTGCAACTGGGGAGACACAAGTGTGGACAGCTCTGAATCAGTTTTTCTGAGGAAGGTAGGAAAAGTGGCAGCTTATGTAAGCGAAAGAATGTTGAGAAGGTACAGGGGCTCCAAGACCCATAGAAGAAAATGAATGGGTAAATAGAATGGAAATGTGCATAAAAGCCAAGTCTGATAACATTTTGGTCTGCAGCTTGAGTTTCTGGGTACAATGTAATTATTTGGTTGTCCAGAGGCCCCTGGGTCAAAGGGTAGAGGTTCCCAAAGTTCACATTCCAGGCAGCTGCTGAAATGGTGCATAAGTGTCCTGCTAATGGCCTTAGGACTGTGTTCTGTAAAGCTCTTTGAGGTTGCTTTCATAATTTCGCTTTTATTTTTGCAGAATATGGCCTGATTGTTTGGCCACCTGTAGTTGACCAAAGCTGGCTGTTGTGATTGGCTGAGACTCAGCTATGTGCACAAAAGCATTCTCCTGTTACATTTGCAGTTAGCTGACCTACTAAGGATCCACTGGTTTACTCCAGGATTCAAGTATGAAACCATCTCAGGCCAAACTTAGTTGAACTTAACACAATAAAAGCAAAATAATAGAGCTGGGGATGTAGCTTAGTGGTAAAGTGTGTGCCTCAGTATGAATCCTCAGCATCCAAAAAAAGAAGAGGAAGAGGAAGAGGAAGAAGAAGAAGGAGGAGGAGAAGGAGAAGGAGAAGGAGAAGAAGAAGAAGAAGAAAAACCCTCAATAGCAAGGCACCTACAATGATCTCTCAAATGATCTCCCAGACTACCTGGGTGTTATGATTTGGTGTATGGTGTCCCCCAAAAGCTCACATGTGAGACAATGCAAGAAGGTTTGGAGGAGAAATGATTGGGTTATAACCTTAACATAATCAATGAATTAATCCCTCATAGGATTAACTGAATGGTAGCTGGAGGCAGGTGGGGTGTGGCTGGAGGAGTGGGTCATTGGGGGTGTGGCTTTGGGGTATATATTTTATATCTGGAGAGTGGCATCTCTCTCTCTGCTTCCTGATCATCTTGTAAGCCGCTTCCCTCTGACTCACTCTTCCACCATGATGTCCTGCCTCACCTTGAGTCCTGAGGAATGGAGCCTGCTGTCTATGGATTGAGACCTCTGAAATTGTGAGCCCCCAAATAAACCTTTCCTCCTCTACAGTTGTTCTGGTCAGGTCCTTTTAGTCACAGTAGCAAAAAATCTGACTAAAATACTGGGCTTTAAAATACTGGGCTTTAACACAGCTTTGAAAAATCCCCTTTGAAGACGCTCAGATTTCACTCTGGGTCCCTGAAGTTGAGTCCAACATTCTCTGATTGCTACAAGGACCCAGGGCTCCATGTTCACTTTGTGAATGGTCTTGGCCAAGTTACCATCTCCTGGGAGATCTCCGTGTTTCTAAGTTTTAAGAACAATGACCATCTGTGAGAGTTTTCATTAGGATCAAATGAGACAACATCTATAAAGGTCCTGGCACATATCTAAGAAACTCGAGAACAGTTAATACTTAGCTGGGCATAGTGGTGCATGCCTGTTATCCCAGTAACTTCGAAGGCTGAGGCAGGAGGATTGCAAGTTCAAGCCCAGGCTCAGCAATAAAGTGAGATCCTGTCTCAGAAAATAAAAAGGGCTAGGGATGTGCCTAATGGTAGAGTGCCCTAGGTTCAATCCCCAGTACTGCAAAAAAGGAAAATAAATAAATATTAATTTCTTGGTGCTACTCCCACTGGAACAAGGAATGAAATTTGAATGATAGGACATCTTGCCTTTGTATTTGGCAATCTGCTGGACAAGGCAAATTGACCTTCACAATAGCCATCGTTTCCCTAATCATTATACAAAATACATGTATGAAGATGTGAATTTGGTGTCAACATATCTTATATATAATCAGAGATATGATAAATCATTGTATAATGCTGTATTAAGACTTGTAATGCAAAATATTAAAAAAATAAATTTATTCCAGCAGGACTAAAAAAAAAAATAGCCATCGTTTCTCCCCATTTTACCACTGAAATGATTTAAGCTTATGTCAGCTAATTGACATTCTTAGAGTATGCAGTGATTCAAACTCATGTCCTTAACAATTTCAAAATCCATGTGCTTAATGATTAAGTCACACTGATTTTTTAAAAATATCAGCCTTATTGATGCATATTTTATATACAATAAAATTGCACTATTTAAACATATATTTTGATAAATTCATATTTCCATAATAACCACCAACACAAATTAGATTTCACCTACAAAAGTTTCCCTGTGCCCCTTTCCCAACAATCCTTCTTGCTTTGTCCCCCAGGTATCTGTCCCATTATCGTAGCCTCTCTACCCTACCCCCATTTTCCTCTGGTATGGGGGGGAAATCAACCCAGGAATATTTTATCATTGAGCTACATCCCCAGCCCTTTTTATCTTTTATTTTGAGACAGGGTCTTGCTAAGTTGCTTAGGGTTTCACTAAATCATTAAGGCTGACCTCGAACTTTCCATCCTCCTGCCTCAGCCTCCAGAGTCACTGGGATTACAGGTGCGCGCCACTGCACCTGGCTCCTCTCTGGCCTTTTTCAGGTTCCTCTTTGTGCACATGCAGCCCATTGTTGTAAGCCTTAAGACTTCTGCACGAGCAGTTTCCTTCATATTAAATGTTCTCCTCCCCCTGAACCCTCTCAGCTCTCAGTCCTGCTGGCTAATACTGCTTTCTTCTCAGCCTTGGCAAGCATCTCATTTCTTCAGGAAAGCTTTCTTACCTCCTGAGTGGGCCAGCATATTTGTTTTCTCAAAGAACTGCATTTGTAGAGCACTTTTCACAGTTTTTAATTTTACCTTCTCTGGTTGGGATTTCAGGAAATGATGGGTATCCATCTCCTTGACTTTAGAGATGCAGGCAGGCATTGCCCACATCTTTTTCATGTTCTGTTGACTCATATCACATGGCTCAGCGCTTAGCACATAGGAGACACCCAGTAAGTATCAGTTAAATGAATGAATCAATGAACTCACCCTTAGGTTCACCACTGACTCCCACGAGCACTTCTTCTCCTTCTCCTTCTCCTTTTTTTTTTTTTTTTGGTACCAGGGATTGAACTCAGGGGCACTTGGCCACTGAGTCACACATCCCCAAACCTACTTTTGTATTTTATTTAGAGACAGGGTCTCACTGAGTTGCTTAGTGCCTCTCTTTTGCTGAGGCTGGCTTTGAACCAGCAATCCTCCTGTCTCAGTCTCCCAAGCCATCTGGACTACAGGCATGTGCCACTGCACCCAGCCTCCCACAAGCACTTCTAAAATCCACAGTTAAATACAACTGTAGCTGATTTGTGGAAGGGTGCACTAAGAAAGAGGATTAAATTTTTGGAGTGTTTGTTTTGTGCTAGACTAAGTGGTTATCTTACTCTTGGTACTGGGGAGAAAAGGGGATGTACCGTTCTATGGGCTTTGGAGGAGACTTTGCTTTTTGGGAGTGCTAACCCATGAAGCAAAGACAAAAGGCATCAAATTATATAGTTTTATTATCTTAAAGGATGGAGTGACTTCTCAGCCCCAAATACTTGACTTCAAGTTATTCACAGAGACAAAGAAAGAATGTGTCCTTCAGAAAGAGGTTCATTACCCTTGGTGGAAGGAGTAAATTCACCTTTGTCTGAGAAGTACTATCTGCAGAGCAAAAATCAGCCCCACTGGGCCTTCTTACAAACTGTGTGTTTCTGATTTACTCTGTAGTTGGCTGTATCTAACTTCTTTCTGCTTTTTTTTCCTTTTTCTTTTTTTTAAATTTTTATTGATTTTTTTAAAATGACAGCGGAATGGATTACATTTCCTATTACACATATAGAGCACAATTTTTCATATCTCTGGTTGTATATAAAGTATGTTCACACCAATTTGTGTCTTCATATATGTACTTTGGATGATGATGTCCATTACTTTCCACCATCCTTGCTAACCCCCTGCTCCCTCCCTTCCCCTCCCACCCCTCTGCCCTATCTAGAATTCGTTTATTCCTCCCATGCTCCCTCTCCCTACCCCACTATGAGTCAGTCACCTTATATCAGAGAAAACATTTGGCATTTGTTTTCTTGAGATTGGCTAACTTCATTAGCATTATCTTCTCCAATGCCACCTATTTATCTGTAAATGCCATGATTTTATTATAGAATCATCATTTGACCCGGTTATCCCTCTCCTCTGTCTATACCCAAAGGACTTAAAAACAGCATACTACAGGGACACAGCCACATCAATGTTTATAGCAGCATAATTCTTTCTGCTTTTACATTCACCAAGTAACCTTCTAATTACAATCCAGTAGCCCATGCATTTTGGTCTGAAGGGAGTGAACACAACTCTCAATTCATTTGTTTCAGGCCTGGATGGTGTTGTGGGGTGTGGGATGTGTGATATCTTCCCTTCGCCATCAGAAGGTCCTATAACAAAAGGAAAAACTCAACAGACTTTTTTAATCAAAATTTTATATACTACCTGGTGTGGTGGCTCATGCCTGTAATCACAGCAGTTCAGGAGCCTAAGGCAGGAGGATCATAAGTTCAAAGCCAGCCTCAGCAGCTTGGTGAAGCCCTAAGCAACTTAGCAAGATCCTATTTCAAAATAAAAAATAAAACAGGCTAGGGGTGTGACTCAGTGGTTAAACATCTCTGGGTTTAATCCCTGGTACCAAAACAAACAAACAAAGAAACCAAAAATTTATATATCATAGGAGACTTCAGAGTAAAGACCCAAGGGCACAGGGGAAGCGCTCTGATTTTATGCTCAGATTTGATGAAACAGGGACAGCCCTGTAGAAATGTGATGAGGCACCATGATCTTGGCACCAAAATAGACATGAAGACCAATGGTATAGAACAGAAGACACAGAGACAAACCCACCTAAAGACAGTTATCTCATGTTAGACAAAGACACCAAAAACATACATTGGAGAAAAGATAGCCTCTTCAACAAATGGTGCTGGGAAAACTGGAAATCTATATGTAGCAAAATGAAATTAAGCCTCTATCTATCTCTTAGCCTACACAAAAATCAACTCAAAGTGGATCAAAGACTTTGTCACTAAAACAGAGAATTTCCACCTAATAGAAGAAAAACCAGGTCCAAATCTTCATCATGTCAAATTAGGACCTGACTTCCTTAACAAGACTCCTAAAGTGCAAGAAGTAAAATCAAGAATCAATAAGAGCTTCTCCTCAGCAAAGGAAACAATCAATAATGTGAAGAGAGAGCCTACAGGAGAAAATCTTTACCACACGCACCTCAGATAGAGCTCTAATCTCCAGCATATATAAAGAACTCAAAAAACTTAATACCCCCAAACCAAGTAACCCAATCAATAAATGGGCTAAGGAACTGAACAGACACTTCACAGAAGAAGAAACATGAATGGTCAACAAATACATGAAAAAATGTTCAACATCTCTAGCATTTAGAGAAATGCAAGTCAAAACTGCTCTAAGATTTCATCTCACTCCAGTCAGAATGGCAGCTATTAAGAATACAAACAACAATAAGTGTTGGCAAGGATGTAAAGAAAAGGTACACTCATACATTGCTGGTGGGACTGCAAATTGGTGCAACCACTATGGAAAACAGTATGGAGATTCCTCAGAAAATTCGGAATGGAACCACCATTTGACCCAGCTATCCCACTCCTTAGTTTATACCCAAAGGACTTAAAATCAGCATATTACAGTGATGCAGCCCACATCAATGTTTATAGTAGCTCAATTCACAATAGCTAAACTATGGAAACAACCTAGATGTCCTTCAACAGATGAATGGATGCCACAGTCCGGCTGCAGCAAAATAATCGGGGGTGGGGGTTATGAGGAACTTGTGTAGATTGATACAGCAGGAGTGGGAGCCTTTTATTGTAGGATAGGAGGGGTATATATACATTCCACACAGCTTATCTTAATTAATATAAACTAGATACAGCAGTCAACCAATAAGGAATTTCCACACTTAATGGCTCGCTGGCGTTACTTCACAAACCACTCCCTCTGGCAAAATGCCAGGCGCCATCCTGACTTGTTTACAGACCCTAACATTAGATGTCCTTCAACAGATGAATGGATAAAGAAAATGTGGTACGTACATACAATGGAATGTTACTCAACCTTAAAGAAGAATGAAATGACGGCATTTGCAGGTAAATGGATGCAGCTGGAAAATATTGTGCTTAGAGAAATAAGCCAATCCCCCCAAAACTAAAGCCAAGTGTTTTCTCTGATAAGTGGATGCTGATCCAAAATTGGGGTGGGGGGTGGCGGGGAAAGAAGATTGAAGGAACTTTGGATTGTGCAGAGGGGAGTGAGGGGAGGGGAGGAGGAGTGGGGAGGGGATGAATGAAAAGTCATTATTACCCTATATACATATGTGCTGTCATGTTTAACTAATTAGAACGAATAAAAAAATAAATATTTTGTATGTGGGAAAATTAATATTTCTCTAAACATAAAAATCCTAAATACTTAAAAAAAAAAAAAAAAGAAGAAAGAGATGTGATGAGACAAGAAAGGGTCTGAGCCCATGGAAAGAGACTGAGCAAGGCTGTCTGTCTGTCCAGATTCTTCTTGGCCCCTTGGTGTGGCATATGTTTCTCGTGGGTGTGGTGGTGGGACCCTTGGGGATGAGGGTCTTCATTTCTTTATGGCCACTGTTACACAGAAAGGCAGGGGGGAGGGTAGAGTAATAGTTCTAGGATTTATGGCTGGTGTTGGGAGAAAGGGCTGGTGGTTTCTATGATTTGCCTTGGAGGAGAATGAGGGGCAAGAGACAGAGGGGCAGGAGAAGGGCAGGGGATGAGTTTGCTTTTAAGGTCTCCATTAGTGGCTACATCTCCACGTAAGTGCATCCATTATGGAGCACTGTGGCTTCCTACACAGAGTCTGTCCCTAAGAGACAGCTGGGGTTTTGCTTAATTTCAAACTTCTGAATCTAGTGAGGCAGAAGCTGAACGGGAAAGAATCTTCCCTGGAAATGCTCTACTGTGGGGATGTTTGGGTCTCCCATTTTACAGATCAGTAAACTGGTTATTAGAAAGAGGCCTTAAGATGGAGGTCAGTGATAAAGCACACTTAGATTCAATCCCCAGGACCAAGAAAAAAAAAAAAGGATGCCTTGAGATAATAGTTATGATAATAGTTATGGAATGTAGGTCTCCATTCATCTGGAAAATTTATTAATATGCTCTGGATTTATGACCAGGAATGCAAGATAAAGGGTAAGATAATAAACTTGACAACTATTTTAATGTTTTACAGGGCTCATGCATGCTAGGCAGGCAGTCTACCTCGGAGCTACATCCCCAGGCCCCTAGGAACTCTTTATGATAGGTTTACTCAAAGTGCAATTTTAATTTTTAATGTTTATTATGCTTTTTTTGGGTGAGATATTATCTCCTTTATTTTTAGTCACAAAATCACTACAAAAATGTTAAATGTAGGACTGGGATTGTGATTCAGTGGTAGAGTGCTCGACTAGCATGCATGAGGCACTGGGTTCAATCCTCAGCACCACATAAATGTAAAATAAAGATATTGTGTCCACCTAAAACTAAAAAATAAATATTTAAAAAATGCTAAATGTAGAACTCTGTCAAGGAAATGAAACTACCATAATGATACACCAAATTCTTAATTTAGTAGATAATGCTGAGACATTATAAAGAAACATTAAACAGAGGGGGTGCTGTAGCTCACTGGTAGAGCACTTGCCTGGCATGTGTGAGGCATTGGGTTCAATCTTCAGCACCACATTAAGAAAAATAAACAAAATAAAGTTATATATAAAAAATAAACATTACATAAAATTTTACTACAATATTTACAGATGTTTACTCTCTGGAAGTATATCTTCTCTTATGTTTCACATAGTTCTAGGTGTATATTTTCTTTTTTTAATTGGTTCTTTTTAGTTATATATGACAACAGGATTCATTTCAGCATAATTGTAAAAACATGGAATATAATTTGCTCTAATTGTTCCCAAGACTTCCCTTTCCCCTCCCCTCCTCCCTCCACCTGTTCTCTTCTCCCTACTCTGCTGATCTTTCTGCTATTTACAACAATTTTAAATTAACAAAGGGAGAATTGTTTTGTTTATTTGTTAGTTTTTTTTTTTAATTTTTTATATTTTGGTGCGAGGCATGGATCCCAAGGCTGCCCCACACATGCCAGGCAAGCAACCTTACCACTAAGCCACAACCCCAGCCTGGGAGAGCTGTTTTAACAGTGATCTCTTTGTTTATTATAGAATAAAAAAATAACTGCCTCGTGTGAAGTATTTAAAAACTGCCAGGTATTATAGGTTCATTAGTTAGATAATAATTACTGTTTTTTTTTGTACCTGGGATTGAACCAGGGGCACTTAGCCACAAGCCACATCCCCAGCCATTTTTTATATTTTATTTAGAGAAAGGGTCTCAATGCGTTGCTCAGGGTCTTGCTGCTGAGGCTGACTTTGAACTCCCAGCCTCTTAAGCTGCTGGAATTAAAAAATGAACTACTGTGCCTGGCTAATTACTGCATTTTTTTTTTTTTTTTTGATGCTGGGGATTGAACCCAGGGCCTTATGCATGCAAGGCAAGCACTCTATCCACTGAGCTATGCTCCCAGCCCTTAATTATTGGATCTTTAGCAAATAGACTTTCAGGACCACTTTCCTCACTGTAAGATGGGAGTACGAATGGCAAACAATTAACTGAGTAACTACTTGGTGCCAAACACTGCTTTAAGTATTTATACTTATCATATCTTACAAGCAACCTAAGAGGTAGTCACCACTGTAGAATCATTATACCGAAGAGAAACTTGCCCAGGATACTATAGTTAGTAAACTGGAAAGAGTTTTAAATTTCTTGTACGTACATATCTCTCTTCTTCATAGAACTAAATGAGTTCATACCCATATAACAGAATAATCTACCACAACTTAAAATTTCAGAGACTCTTAGCTGTTATTATAGTCAACTTGTTGTTATTGCCCACGTTTCTTGGCTTAGGAAGAGCGGTACAGGGATGGAAAACCCAGATTTTCTGTATCCAAGCCCTTCTACCCTCCCAGCTCTTTTCCTTTTATCCTTTGCTGATCTACATTTTGGAGAGATCCAAAGTACAAAAAAATACCTTGGCTTACATGGCCCAATTTGCCTGCATGTCAAAAATCACGTGCTTTAAAACTTAAGCATTTTTACTAGATGATTCTGCTTTACCTCAATTATGCTGAGTTGCTCCTCTTTATTCCTGGCGTGCTCCTGGAACAGCTTTTCCACTTCTAGCCATATGACAAGCCATCTGTCCATAGGAACGGGATCTCTGAATCCTGTGATGGTTTTGCCCAAATCTTAAGGACACTGGCACATAGTTCTGGTATTGCTAGTAGCTGAAAAGTTAAATCTGTTAGGAAATGTAAGATCTGTAAGATTCATTTGTAGTCCTGGGAATCATCTTCCCTACTGGTTGGAACTCAGAAGGCCATAGGATCTGGGGACACACTTTTATTATTTTTCTGCTCTGTAGCCACAGAAAGGAATATGATTCTTCAGCTTATAGCTGACACCTAAGGTGGTTTGTATCTGTTACAAAAAGCCAGTCACAGATGTAAATGTCCTCAAAGGAAATTACTGTCCTGAGATCTTTAAAGTGTGATCTATTTTTTTTTTTTTTAGGGAAAATTGAGCTTGAAAACCAGCTTTCTATTTGTTGACAGGATATATGTGAAGGCTTCATGTGGTTGATGCAAAATGACTTCCAGAGCATTGTGGTTATGGAAAGATATTGGATCTCCCAGCACCACAAAAAAAAAAAAAAAAAAAGAAAAGAAAAGAAAAGAAAAAAAAAAAGGATATTGGATCAGAAACCTGCTTCTTCATGATAATGTTTCTTTTTTCTTTTTCTTCATCATTAGCAGGTATTCAGTTTACTTCTGTTTTGTTACTTAAACCATATCATTTTTCTCCCCAGGATTTTTTTTTTTTTTTTTTTTACCTTGCCAGGGAAAATGATTAAGGAATTTTCTGGGGAATATCCTTCGGGCATTTCTGGGGAATATTCATCTCAGTAAATGCATGGAAGTCACTTGAATTTTTCTGGCATTTTTGGGTAGGTTTAATTCTAAGGATCAATTATCAATTTGATATAGATATGGGTATTTGGAAATTCACTGTTAAAATCCACAAGCAAGCTGGTTGTGGTGGTGCATGCCTATAATCCCAGCAACTTGGAAGGATGGCAAATTTAAGGCCAGCCTCAGCAACTTAGTGAAGCCCTGTCTCAAAATAAAATAAAAAAAGGCTGGGAATATAGCGTACTGGTAGAGTGCTTACTTTGTATGTGCCTAAGGTCTTGGATTCAACTCCCAGTACTACAAAACAGAAATAAAACAAGTAAACTAATGAGAGCAAAAATTTTGTAAGAAATCATATCCTAAGGTCCATGGCTAAAAAGAGCAGACGTTTTTCTCTTCCTTCTACTAATTGCTTTCAGTTCTTAAATTTGAAAATGCAAACAAGGTGTTCACATTTTTTATTTTTACTTTTGGTATTGGGGATTGAACCCAGGGGTGCTCTACCACTGAGCTACAACCCCAGCCCTTTTTATGTCGAGATCGGGTCTTGATAAGTTGCTTAGGGCCTTGCCAAGTTGCTGAGGCTGGCCTCAAACTTGCAATCCTCCTTCCTCAGCCTCCAAAGTAGCTGAGATCACAGGCATGCACCACTATGCTCAGCTGTGTATTTCCCTTCTAAAGATGCTGAAGGACGTTAGTGTTTGGAATAATGAAGAATTATGATTTAACACCTAAGCAAAGTGAAAGAAACTCCTGTTTGTCCTTGGCAAGCTCTACAAATACTCTGCAGTTCACTTAGTTTTACTTTCAGTAGATTATTCCAGTTCCTGGTTTCCAGAGCAAACAGGGGTTTGAGAATGAGAGTTAGGGGTGGTGAGTCAGGTGATGGTTTAAAACTTGCCATCGGGCTGGGAATGTGGCTCAGGCGGTAGCGCGCTCGTCTGGCATGCGTGCGGCCCGGGTTCGATCCCCAGCACCACATACCAACAAAGATGTTGTGTCCGCCGAGAACTAAGAGATAAATATTAAAAAAATTTCTCTCTCTCTCTCTCCCCTCTCTCACTCTCTCTTAAAAAAAAAAAAATCAAAAGTCTTTCTCTCTCTTTAAAAAAAAAAAAAAAAAAAAAAACTTGCCATGTGCTCTAGTGCCCTTTATGAAGGGTTGTTTTTGAATATCACAGAAAGAACTGTTAACAGAAGTCCACGATAAAACAATGGGAAATCTATGAATTGTGATTTGGCTATTTCACATGTGCATACACAGGTATGTGTCTTTGTTCACTGAGAAAGAGTGTGGGCTTGGGATCTGGGTTTGAGTTCTGGTGACATCATTCATGTGTGACCTTGGGAAAGTTATTTGTCCTATCTGAACCTTGAGTCTCATGTATTAAATATTCTCACTGCAAATTTTTCAAAAGTCCAATTTAAATCAACTAGCAAATGTAAAAAATCCAGATGATACCAGGCACTGTGTAAATTATTTATTGAACAGTGTTGTTTGGTAATCCCTTGATTTTGTAATGACTGGAAGAAGGAGGCTCCATGCTAACATGATAGTGACACTTCTGACTGAAATGATGGACAGATCTTACATATCTGCCAATGGTCCTAAAAATGAAAGCATAAAGCATGAAAGATAGATTTATATACTTTGATATTTTGGCCAACGTAGAAACATAAGTTTTAAAAATGTGATATATTTCACATACAGAAAAATGCAAAGATCTTAGGTGACTAATTCAGAGATTTTGAACAGATAATACACTCATAACCATCACCCCAAAAAAGATAATATATGTATATATGTATAATACACACACACACACACACACACACACACATCTAAAACACTTCTTGCCAGGGGCAATAGCGCATATCTATAATCCCAGCAAAGTGATCTCAGGAGGATTGCAAGTCTGAGGCCAGCCTCAGCAACTTATTAGTAAGATCCTGTCTCAAGAATGAAATTATGGTATTTGCTGGTAAATGGATGGAACTGGAGAATATTATGCTAAGTGAAATAAGCCAGTCCCCCCAAACCAAAGGCTGAATGTTCTCTTTGGTATGTGGATGCTAACGCACTGAGAGGATGGGGAGGGGAAGAATAGGAATACATTGGATTAGACAAAGGGAAAGGAAGGAAAGGAGGGAGGACAGTGGAATTAATCTGACATAACTTTCCTAACTTTGTATTTGAATACACGACCAGGGTAACTCTGCATCATATACAGCCACAGGAATAGAATCCTAATTAAAATAAGTTATACTCCACGTATGTATAATGTGCCAAAAGATATTCTACTATCAGATTTAGCTAAAAACAACAAATTTTTTAAAAAAGCAACACTAGAAAAAAATCTGATGCCCAAAAAGGAAGCCTCTAAGTGAAGAGCCATGGAGGCCTTGTTTAAAGTACTTACTGGGAAATAAACTTCATCCTTGGAGGGGTCTAAAAAAGGTGGGTGGTGGTGGCTGGGAATGTAACTCAGCGGTAGAGAGCCTCTGGGTCCAATCCCCAGTACAGGAAAAAAAAAATTGGATTTCAGAATTTTAGACTAGGGATACCCGACTGGTAACGTCTATACAAATGTCCTCAAATTGGAAACTCTTCTGTTCCCAAGAATTTTGGATAAAAAATATTTAACATGTAACAGTAAATTTGCTTTTTGGCTGCCTTCTTCTGAAACTGGGAATGAGGACCAGTAGGAGTGAGGCCTAAGGAAAGGTTTGTCAGGATTTCTTAGGTGATGTGGATGGTAGGGTAGGTAAGAGACGAGGAAGGATAATACATTTCAAAAGCACTTAATTTGGATGATTCTCCTACGAGTTGGAGCCCTTACATAAATGGGATGATAATTGTATAATATCTGAGACACCCACTAAAAATTAAGATCGGATAAGAAACTTGTGAAAACCCAGGGCTAGAAAGTGAAAAATGTACGCAATTCACGAGGAAGTGGGTGGGCTGTATTCAGGGGGCTCCCTCTATCCGTCTATTCACCTGTCCATCTATTCATTTAAAAAGCATTTACTGAGCATCCGACCTATGCCAGTGACCGGGCTAGGTTCTGGGAAAACAAGAATGACCAAGTGTAAGGAATTTCCCAGTCCAGTGGGCTGACACATCCCAAACCATCAAGTGATGGTGGGTCAGCACGGGAAACAGATCAAGACCACAAGTTTAATATTCTGATTTTTATAAATGTCACAGGAGAACCCAGGGGTAAACTGGTGACACTATTTGCTAATTTGTTGAACCACATTTGTGAAGCTCCTACGAGGTGTCAGGATCTTTGCTGATCATACCGAGGAGCAAAAATGGGGAAAAATCTGTCCTGTGGTTGCTCAATGTTAGCATTCATGAGCAAATCAAATCCCCTGATTTAGTATAAGGAGTGGGGACCATGAATCTGGATTTTTAACAGGCATCCCATAAAAATTTGATGTCAGTGAGCACCCTTTGCAAAACATTCTATAGAATTATATATTAATGCGAGATCATGTGATTAAGCAATGATGGAAATTGGGACAGAAGATGATAAATCCATTCCAGAGTCAGGAAAATAAAATTACTAAATAAAATAAATAAAATCACTTATCACTGTGTATGTTTGAGGTGATTAAGTGATATGGGCCCTAGAGTCACATCATGATTGTCAACAAGTGATTGCCCATTACAAGATTTGGTCAGTTTTAATGTATGGGTGATCAGTGTACTGTTTTCCTTCCCAACTCAATTTTAATAGATGAGCTGGAATGTTCATGTGCCTTGAGATTTGTTCTGTTTAAGAAAGTTAAGAGAGAGACACTTGATCTTCAAGGGTAAGTTGGGAATTTTCCAAAGCTAAAGCTGAGAATCAAGAATGCTCTGATCAGCTGATTCTCAGACACCAAGGTTGTCCTCATCCTTTCAGGACAAAATGCCATCAATGGGGTGGCTTTTTTTTTTTAAATATTTTTTAGTCGTAGATGAACACAATATCTTTACTTACTTATTCGTTTTTATGTGGTGCTGAGGATTGAAACCAGGGCCTTGCAAGTGAGAGGCAAGTGCTTTACCACTGAGCCACAACTCCAGCCCAATGGGGTGGCTTATAACCAACACATTTATTTCTCATAGTTCTACAGGCTGGGACGTCCAAGATCAAGGTCATGGCCAGCTGGGCATTTGGTGAAGGTCTACTTTCTGGCTCAGAGCTCATGCCTCCTCACAGTGTCCTCCTGTGGTGGAGGAAGGGAAGCTGAGTTCCCTCAGGCCTTCCTCAAGAGGGCTTTGCCCTGGTGACCTAATCACCCTTCCAAGGCCCCACCTCCCGGAGCCTTCACCTTGAGGGTTAGAATTTCAACAGGTGAATTTTGAGGGAACATAAACATTCAGAACCTATGAAAGGTCAAGTTGGTGGTTTGAATAAAATATTCAGTTTAGATTTCACTGAGTATAAGAAAGGTTTTATAGAAAAGCTCTTGGATTCTTTTCAAGATGCTAAGGTTTCCTTAGTAAGACCAAAAGTATTAAACCCAAGAAGGACCCTTTTCAATCCCCAGAAAGGCTTTCAAGGTACGCTCTCCAGAGTCTTGATATCTGTGGTTTTGGTGATGTCTAGGAGGGAAGCACTCTTTCTACACATGAATCAATTTTTTTAAAGAGCAATTCAGCCTCAGGTTCCAAGAAATGTCAGCTGCAGTCAAGCAGAAAAATACTCTGAAGTTTTCAAGGACAAAATGTTCTCTGGTACTGTAAAACTGGGGACAAAATCCAATGATGAAACTTAATCTCTTTGTTTGTCATCAATACATGTAAGCAGTCATTTTAAAAGAAGGTCCCATTGGCTTGACACTTCTTAGGCTTTTAAAATGATTTTTCTCTCTATCTTAAGGATTGAGGCCTGGAAAAGATGTTTGTCATGTATATGTGTGTGTGTGTGTGTGTGTGTGTGTGTGTGTGTGTGTGTGTGTATCATATCATATATGTGTATTTGATACCAAGGATTGAACTCAGCGTGCTTAACCATTGAGCCACATTTCCTGTCCTTTTAATTTTTTATTTTGAGATGGGATCTCGTTAAGTTGCCTAAGGCCTCACTAACTGGCTCTGAACTTATAATCCTCCTGCCTCAGCCTCTCGAGCTGCTGGGATTCCAGGTGTGTACCACAGCACCTGGCTTATTTTATTTTACAATGATTCCACCAGTTATTAAGGAAAAAAAATCCTTAGAAATATATATATATATATATTTGAGTTGATTCCACAGAATTTGATATTCTAGTTTAAAAATACTCTTAACCTCATGAAATGTTAACTATATGTAAAGGTGTTTTTATTATATTGCGAATAATCTGAACATTGATTTTCAGCCTATGAGGGTCATGAGTTACAAATTTAAGATGCATTCTCAGTGTTCTTAAGCATAGTTCTGATATGTTGAAGGTATTCAGACAGTGTCAAAATAAAATCAAGAAGAGTGGTCTTAAAAAAATAAAAGGAATTTTCCACTGGATGGTGGGATTGTAAATTTGAAGCCAGCTTAGAAAATTTAGTGAGATCTTGTCTTTAAGCTAAAAAGGGCTGATTAGCAGATATTTTGATTATCAGAGAGACAGAATTATGGAGAGTTGTTTTCTCTACTTTTAGAGAACTGAAAATTTCTATGAAATTTTGGGTGTCTCTGTGTTTTTAAGGAACTTTCTAGGCAATTGTTTCTTATCTTTAGAAGATTCTTTAACTGAAGTTTTTTTTTTAATAATTATTTTAGTTGTTGATGAACCTTTATTTTATTCATTTCTTTATATGCGGTGCTGAGAATCAAACCCAGTGTCTCACACATGCTAAACAAGTGCTCTACCACGGAGCCACAACCCCAGCTCTTTAACTGAAGCTTTTTGGATTCCCACCACCCTACAACTAAGTCTAACATAATTAAGTATACAATATGAGAAATATTTTTTTTGTTTTCTTTTTAAAATTCAGAGTAGCAGTCCTCAATTTTTTTTTTTTTTGTAAAGGACCAGGGAGTAAATATTTTACACTTTGTAGGCCACAAGGTCTCTGTAATGACTAACTCTGAAAAGAGCCATTAATGATATGTAAATGAGTAAGTCTTTTTGGATTCCAGTGAAACTTTATTGACTAAAATAGACAAGGGGCTGAATTTACATGATTTTGGGGAAACAGTGGAGTTTGGGAAGAGGACACCATTAACCATTTGCAGGAGGGCTCTCCTATCATTCCAGGATGCCTCAAAGATAAACTCATCCTGAGGCCAGAAGGGTTGGTTGGCCAGAAGGGCCCAGCTCTGCCACAAGTTAGCTGAGCGAGATGGGGGAGTTTGCTTGACACCTATGTCCCAATCTGTAAAATAGGGACGATACCAGGCCCTACCTCAAAGGGCTGCTGTGAGGATTAAAAGGATCAGTGTGGCTAAAGTGTCTCAGAGTGCCTGGCAGAGAAGTTTCACGGAAGTATTAGCTGATGTTTTTGTAATCAATAATGAAAATAGAAATGGATCAAACGGTAACTTGAGGCATATTTTATAAAGTGAATGAAGACTGGTGTAATAGTCTGAATGTTTATGGTCCCCCACCCCCAAATTCACATATTGAAACCTAATCCCCAATATAATGGTATTTGGGAAGTGATTAAGGAGGTGATTAAGTCTTTTGGATGGAGCCCTAATGGATAGAATTAGTGCCTTTTTAAAAGGGCTCCCAGAGAGCTCCTTTACCCTTGTCACCATGTGAAGTTGTGACAAAAAAGTGGCAGTCTGTGAACCAAAAAGCAGGGCCTCACCAGACACTGAATCTGCTGCAACTTCATCTTAGACTCCCCACCTTTCAGAATTGTGAGAAAAAAAAATTTCTGTTGTTTATAAGCTACCCAGTTTATCATACTTCATTATGGCAGGTCAAATGGACCAAGACAATTGGGAAAAATAATTTTTAAAATAAATATGTGGAAATGTAAAAGTAAATCACTTCAGCAACACAGACCCCACTTCTCTAGAGAAACTGACTGATTAGCTACTGTCCCACTTCCCTATGGATGTGTTAGTCAGCTCTGTGTTGCTGTGACCAAAATACCTGACATGAACAACTTAGAAGAGCAAAAGTTTATTTTTGGCTCACGGTTTCAGAGGTTTGGTCCATGGTCAGCTAATGCCATTGCTTTGGGCCCAAAGTGAGGCAGCACACCATGGTGGGAGGAGATGGTAGAGGGGAGCTGCTCAGAACATGGCAGCCAGGAAGGAGAGGGAGGGAGGGAGGGAGGGAGAGAGAGAGAGAGAGAGAGAGAGAGAAAGGGGCCACAGGGAAGATGAACCCTTCCAGTGACCCACCTCCTCCACCCTGCCCCACCTGCCTATAGTTATCACTCAGACCATTTAAGTTAGAATGGACTGATTAGGTTACAGCTCTATGATCCAATCGTTTCACCTCCAACATTCCTGAATTGACATAGGCACTTTGGGGGGACATCTCACATCCATACTGCAACAATGGGACATAGGTGTTCGTTAGCTAATCTATCTGACCTCTGTAGGCATTTGGGTTTTTGACCTTCAATTTAAGGAAGAAAAAATTTAAATCTTGCTAGAATTGAATAAAACAGACCAGATTAGGAACTTTGGAGATCCTTGATGGGAAAGAATATGCTGTCTCTGTTCTCCCTATTCTCACCTTGCCTCTGCATATTTAAAACTAAAATGCACTCTTAAAAGCAATATTAACCTATACAAAAACAGGTCAATTTGGCAAAGTTCTGATTCCCACCCCCCCCTAAGTTTACTTCTTTCCACAGTAATTTTTGGGGTGCTGCTTTGCTGGTGTCCACTTATGGCCTGGTCTGCCTCTGGGTATTGGATTGCTTCCCACCTGTAGCATTTCTCTCTACTTGAGTTTACTTCCTTTGTATCCCCAGTCTGGAGGGTGACTACACTTGGATATGCATTGTTGCTTTTGATCCCTTTCTTTTCAGATCATAGAACCTGTTCTCCCTGTCACTTGCAACTCAATGCCAGGCTCATGTCCAAAGAAATAATTGCAGGTTCCTTGAGCAGATGGATCGGGGCTCTGAATATATTACTCTGAGTTCAGGAGCTGAGCTGGATGGGTAGTATGCATGGGACCCTTCTTATAAATGGTCAGGAAGGTTTGGGTTTGGTCATCCCTGAATTAGACCCTGTTCTCTTATTGGATCTTCACCATCATTTTCTTTCTCCAAATGAGGATGCTGATGATCACTCAGTGAATATTAGAGTTTGCTTTTGAATTCAGGTCTGTGTGACTCATTTTAATGCTTTGTTTAAGGGATGAAACATGGGAAGTCATCTTGTCCTGTGAAGACAGAGTAGAGGCAGAGAAGAGTACGTATCGATGCACTAGGCTGTCCTTTCTAGCTTCATCAGAACAATGGTGTTAGGAACTTGATTCCTTTGGACTGTGATAAGGAAGAGGACATTTAAGGGCAACAGGTAAGATCTCTGACTGTTTCTTTACTCCTCTGTCCTCTGAGAAGTATCATCCAATGAGGTTTCCTTTCCATTTTGTTTCCAACCTAGATTCTTGTAGAGAGAAGCAAAAATACACAGTACACTTTTTCTTGATTCATGAAATTGTAGAGCACAGAGGAATACACATTAAGACTTGGTCTGATAGTTACTAGCATGTAGGTACACTTAGGTAGCTTACTTACCTGCAAGAATCCTCATGGAGTTTTCTAGAGCTGATTTCCCCATTGCGATGGATACAGGACTCCAAATAGAGACTCCCTGAGCAGAGGAGGAAAAACAAAAGAGATACACAAGTGTGTTGGGACCCCTCTCCAGGCTCACACTGTGGCATCTTTTACGTATGGGATTGTCTATTCACCTTCTGTGTTCTTTCTGGATTTTAAGATTCTCAAAGTCAGGCACGACTGTTTGCTTAATCTGTGCATCCCTTTCACCTAGCATGATGTCTGGTGTTCAGCAGGTGGTCAAATGAATGCAGGAATAAAGGGATGAGAAGTGTGGAGGAATGAGAAGCAGAAGAAAGGTGTATGGACCAGAAAGTATTTGGGGGAGGGTGAGGTGGCATATTGAGAAGCAGCGCTGGTAAAGATTGGGCTCTGAAGTCAGACTGCTTGACATTCCATACTGACCCCATTTTCCATCACTGTGTAACCTTGAACAACATGCTTAATCTCTCCAGCCTCTGTTAAAACAAAAACAAAAGCAAAAAATATACAATGCTCATAAAATGGATTTATAATGGTCTTTATTTTATAGGATGATTATGCGATTATATGAAATATTGCCTCATGAACCTGTGAGACAATTTAGTTTTTTTTTTTTAATAAGTAAAATGTGAAAGTTGTATTGAGCCAGAAATCATACAAGGCTTTGCAGAATGCCTTGGAGTCCAGCAAAGTCCAAGATATTTAGGATATTGGGTTTAGGAAACAGTTCAAAATGGCTAGAAAAGGTTGAAAGTAGGAAATAAATGGAATTCCAAGGGATTTTCAAGTGAGAGAACTGAGTGATGAGGCAGTGTGTCCTGAGCATATCATGAGGAGTTTCTTTTTGATGCCTTATAAGCTTTTGACTGGTACGATGTTTATTTATCCTTTTTTTTTTTTTTTAAAGAAAGATGTCATCTCAAGTCTTTTAGGAAATTGGTTAACCAGTTGGTAAATTTTAAAGTTTAAATTTTGCTGCAGTTTGGATCTTGAACATTCCCCAAAGCCATGTGCTAAATGAAGGCTTGGTTCTTAGCCTGGCATTCTTGGGAGGTGGCGGGACCTTTAGAAGGTGAGGCCTAGTGGAAGGAAGTTAGGTCCTTAGGCGCGTGCCCATGAAAGGGTAATTAGACCCCAGCCCCTTACGGTCTCTCTTTCTTTCTGGCCATCATGAGGTGAACAGCCATCCTCTGCCGTGTACTCATGCCATGGTGAGCTGTCACCTCAGATCCAAGCAGCAGGACCAAGCGACCAAGGACAGAAACCTCTGAAACCATGAGACAAAATAAACTTTTCTCCTGCAGGTATTTTTCACCGTGATGCAAAGCTGCTTGACACATTTATTTCAAGTCTGAGAATCATTTCTATTTTTCCCATGAACCTTCCTGCCGTGGACAAGAGAGGGTAGGAGTTTTCTACCCCATCTTTTTATATATTGCTCAATATTATATACCAATTTTAAATTTCTATCATATTGTGCTTTTTTTTGACTAAGCTTAGATTAACATAACCAATGGGATGGACGTTGAGAGCTGAATGGTGGTCAACCCGAGGCTGGGGAGAGGATTGGGAGGAAGGGGGAAAGGTTGATGGATGCTAAGTTACAGTTAGATGGGAGAAAGAACTTCGGGGGTGTTGTTGCATAATAGGTGCTGTGTATTCAAAAGTCTAGAAGACAGGATTTTTATGTCTTCACCATAAAAAAATGACAAATGTTTGAGAAGATAGATGTATTTAACCTGATTTAACCATTATGCAATGTATATGTATATTGGAACATCACACAATATCTATAAATATGTAAAATTTTAATGTTTTAAATGTCATCAGAAAATAAATCAAATTTTAATTTTAATAATTAAAAAAAGAAAAGTATTGACATGATACAAAAGCAATGCCTTCTCCCAGCTATCAACCTTAATCTCTCTCCTACCTGATTCTTTCATTTTTTTATTTTATGGTCCTGGGAATCAAACCCAGGGGTGCTCTAATACTGAGCTATATCTCAAACCCTTTTTATTTCTTATTTTGATAAGTTGCCCAGGCTGGCCTTGAACTTGTGACCTCCTGCTTCAGTCTCTTGAGTAGCTGCACCACCATGCCTGGCTATTTTCTCAGTTCTTTAGGAAAGGTCCCCTGAATTACTTAAAATCTCTTGCTATTATAAATGGTGGTATGATGGAACCTATATACATATTCCAGTTTTATATTTGTAGTATGTTTATAAGACATTCTACAGCTGTGTCCCAGAAGTGGGATTGTTGGACCAAGGCTAAGCATGTTCATAATTTGACAGCATTGCCAAATTGATCTCCACAGTGACATTTCATTTTTCACTCACGGGCACACTTATGAGCCTGCTTATGTCCCGATGATTTTCCAATCTGATATACTGTCACACTTTAGCCATTCTGAGAGGTGAAACATGTTTTCTCAGGGTACCTTGAACTTGGATTCCTCTTACAATGACTGGATTTGATGTGATTAAGCTTGTGTGATTAAGTCATTTATATTCTTTCTTTTTTTTGGGGGGGTGAATTGTGCATTTATGTCTTTTGCCTATTTTAATTATTTTAAGCTTTTTGTTAAGTTCTAGAATGCTCAGAACATTCATTCATCAACAATTTGTGGATCAATTATGTTGTACCAGCCTCCACAAAGGCATAGACTAGATGGAGACAGAAAGCGTTCTGTCCCTGCCTTCCAGAAGCTCACAGCCTAATGGGGAAGCCATACGTATGTATAAAGATGAAAAAAACCCATCTCTCTGTCTATCTGTATTGGAGAGATATATCTACCCCACTGCAGCCAGGTGTTAGGGGAATGAAGGGCGTTGTGGGCCCAGTGAGGTGGTGAGGTGGGGAAGGGACTAGAAGTCGGAGGAGGCACTTTCTAGGCTGACAGGAAGAGAAGAGCAATCCAGGTCAAGGAAACTGAGAGGCTCTTTGTCCCCTCATTCCTTAATGCTTCTCTGGCCCTCGTCTGTCCCTTTGGTGCCAGTCACTTTGAGTGCTAGATACATATTCCCTGAGCCCAGTAACTGAAGCCGAGTCTGACGTAAGAGCCCTGATGAGGTGTGAGAGGGTGGATGGTGTGGGGCAAGGTGGCCCTCCCAGTGTGTACTGTGGTGACATCTTGTTGGTTCTCGGTCCCTCTGCTCCCTGTCAGGGAATGCTGGAAACTTCTTTGACTTTACTTGCTTTCAAGAAGCTGATCTTTCAAACCTGCTTTGAGTGCTTTTCTCTTTCCTTCCTTCCCTTCTCTTTCCTTGGCATCACCACCCATCCTCTGTCTCTCTCTCTTTTGTGGCAGTTATCTTTGTCCCCTTCCCCAGGCCAATACGATCTTTATGTGATTATCATGTTTATATGAGATAATCTTGATAAGATTTGCCTGAAAGTTGTCTTAGCTTCTTCCCCCTTCCCTAAAAACATATGCATGCATGTATATATATATATATATACACACACACACACACACACACACACACACACACACTCTTTCACACACACTCACACACACACACACACACACACACACACACACTTTCTCCAAACATGGAAAGATGGGTGCTTTATTAGTTTCCCAGTGAAACAAAGTACCACAAACTTGGTGGCTCAAAACAACAGAAATGTATTCTATCACTGTTCTGGAGGCCAGAAGCCCAAACCCAAGATATGAACAGGGATACCCTCTCATGAAAGCTCTGGGAAGATCCATCCTGGCCTCTCCCAGCTTCTGGCGATTGCTGGCTATCCTTGGTATTTCTTGGCTTATGGCAGCACAAATTCAGTTTCTTCTTCCATCTTCACATGGCCATCTTTTTTTGGTGTGGATCTGTACTCAAATTTCCCTGTCCTTACATGGGTACCAGTCAAAGCTTGATTATACCTATGAAGATATATGTCCAAATAAGGGTCACAATCCAATTAGTAACATGAGCCCTACAGTAGAATCTTTTTTTTTTTTTTTTCTTTACACACTGGGGATTGAACCCAGAGGCACTCTATGACTTAGGACTTAGGCTTTTTAAACTATTTTTTTAAACTTTTAACTTTCTTTTGAGGCAGGGTCTCCCTACATTGCTGAGATTGGCCTTGAAATTGTGATCCTTCTGCCTCTGCCTCCTGAGTAGCTGGGATTACAGGGGTGGGCCACTGTATCCATTTCTAAGGGGTTGGATATGAGATGTTCCAGGAAAAGATCATGGGGCAATGCAGGAATGTGCAGGGTGATGATTAGATTATGAAAGGTATAACATAATCAGTGGATTAATCCATTTGATGGATTAATAATTAGAATGGATTACTGGGTGATAACTGTAGGTAGGTGGAGCATGGCTGGAGGAAGTAGGTCACGGGGGTGTGGCTTTGGGATTATATCTTGTTCCTATCTCCCTGTGCTTTCTCTCTTTCTTTCTCTGTTTCTATGTCTACCTTTATCTCTCTGCTTCCTTTCTGGCATGAACTGAGTAATTTTCTTCTGCTAAACCCTTCTGCCATGATGTTCTGTCTCACTGAAAGCCCCCCAAAATGGAGCTGGCCAACCATGACCTGAACCTTTGAAACCATGAGCCCCAAATAAACTTTTCCTCTTCTAAGTTGTTCTTGTCAGATATTTTGGTCACAGCACTACAGTTATATCTTGCTTGACATTTTTCAAAGATACATTCACAATCTTTGTGGAATACAATTTTACCACAGCTGGTTAAGAACATAGACTTTGGTGCAGATCTGAGTTTGTTTTCCTTAGCCCCTTTGGACATGACTTTGGACCACGGACTTCAGCACTCTAAGCTTCCATATCTATAAAATAAGGAGAGTGACCCTACTTATGCCATTCTTTCTACATGTTAGGTATTTAGAACAGGATCTGGCACATGGGACATATGATGGGCCTCCGTGTTATGCAAGAAGATTGTTCTTTCTCCCTTTCCTCCTCACTTGCACACATTCACATGGGATTAGAGCAGAGGCTGACATTGAACTTGAGAATCTCACTGAAGATTTGCCATACAGAGGCCTACCCATTGTTAGCACCTTAGGACCTTAGGACTAGGAGATGTCAAGTCAGTTAAGATTACTCCTGAGGTCTGGGGATGCAGCTCAGTGGTACAGCACTTGCCTAGTGTGTGTGAGGCCAACAGTTCAATCCCTAGCACTGCAAAAAAAAAAAAAAAAAAAAAAGAAGTTGAGCTTTCCTTCTTCCATGTCCCTCCCTGTCCTTGTCTTGTCTGTTTGCCAAGTTTAAAGTGGCATAGAGGAAATGTTAAGAAGACAAACTTGGAAATAGGAGCGTGTGGGTGCACACGCATGAGCTTCAATCACTCCCCTGGGATGCTCTATGTATACAGTTCCTCTCTTTCTTTCTGCCTGTCCTGCAAATAGCCAAATTCCCCACAGGGTGGGCTAGGACTCCTTGCCTTGGGTTTCTGCTGGTTTCATGCTCATTGATGCTGGTGTGGTTCTGAAAGAGCTGCTGGTAGAGACAAACCACCATTTGTTGTTGCTGAAAAATGAAAATAAAGGGAAAAACCCCAGTCTTTTATCTCTGTGTTCCCCTAAGCTGCCAAAGCTCTCATTGTGGAGAGAGGGAACAAGTGGGGTTTTATCTTCCTGCCCCTGCCAGGCAGCCACGTGAACTTCAAAGCTCTTAGAGCTCTGGGAGGATGGGGGAACGTGAGTAGGGACAGAAAGAGGCTGGGCTCCCCCTGGGAAGCCGGCCAGGGCTGCCAGGAAGTTGGGCTGCTTTTGATGGTAGCTGGACAGGAAGAGGCAGAACTGAAGTTTTAGTGGACAGAGAGCTCTGAGGGCTTGACTAATGACATCTGTAAGGGTAGCAAGTGGCTTTCTTTCTATTAGAACTTGTGTTGCCCGTTGAAGAGGTGGGGTATTGATGCATGACACAGCAATGAATAATCATAATAACCACCCTTTTTTTTTTCTAAGCATGTATAATGTGATGGGACCTGTGACAAGTATTTGATATATATATATAATTTCATTTAGTCCTCATTATATTCTAGAAATTTCTCTCTCCATTCTACATACAAGAAAAATGAGGCTTAAAAATCTTAATTCCAAAAGAAAGAAATATTAACTGTCAATTTTTAAAAAATCCCCAAATGTTAATTACCATGAATTGGTCACCACACTGTTTATTTGTATTCAATGATCACACTGTAATCCATAAATCTTTATAATTGAAATAATAACAAAACATATAACATTGAAAAGTATTATATACTTATAAAACTTTTGGCAACTTGAATCTAATGTATGAAACATGATATGTCAAGAGCTTTGTAATGTTTTGAACAACCAATAATAATAATAATAAAAAAGAATTGATCTAAAAAGGAAATAGAGATTGAGTGATTTACTTGAGGTTACACAGAGCAGTTTTTTTGGTCCTGGGGATTGAACCCAAGGGCACTTAACCACTGAGCCACCTCCCCAGCCCTTTTTTAATACTTAATAGAGACAAGGTCTTACTGCATTGCTTAGGGCCAGGCTAGGTTGCTGAGCTGGCTTTGAACTCGTGATCTTCCTGCCTAGCCTCAAAAGCTGCTGGGATTACAAGAGCAGGATTTAAATCCAAGTTTGTCTGACACCAAAATTTTCTCTTAACTTCTCTCTGTGGTCTCTTCAGATTTTCTTTTTTTCAATTTAAATTTTTATTGAAGTATATATAATTCAAAATTTACTATCTTAACCATTTTTAAGCAGACAGTTCAGGGTATCAAACACATTCCTGTCATGTCTCCATCACTGACATTCATTTCCATAACTCTTTCATCCTATAAAACTGAAACTGTCCCCATGACACAAGAACTCCTTTTCTGTCTCCCCAGCCCCTGGCAACCACCATTCTACCTTCCACCTCTATGATTTTGACTACTCTAAGTATCTCTCATAAGTGGAATCATACTGTTGGGACTAGTTTATCTCACTTAACATAATATCCACGGTTTACCCATGTGTCAGAATCTCCTCCCTTTTTAAAGCTGAATAATATTCTTTTTTTTTTTTTTTGGTACCAGGGATTGAATTTGGGGGCAGTCAACCACTGAGCCACCCTCAGTCCTATTTCATATTTTATTTAGAGACAGGGTCTCACTGAGTGGCTTAACATCTCACTTTTGCTGAGGCTGGCTTGGAACAAGCAATCCTCCTGCCTCAGCCTCCCGAGCTGATGGGATTACAGACGTGTACCACAGCGCCTGGCAAGGCTGAATAACATTCTGTTGTATGGCTATACAGTCATCTATTCACCTGACAATAGAAACTTAAGTTAATTCTGTGTTTTAGTTTTGATGAATAATGCTGCTATGAATACAAGTATCAGATATCTCTTCAAGATTCTGATTTTTATCAGAGCATTATAACTGCAGCTACTTGAGGGGCTGAGGAAGGATGATTGCAAGTTGGAGGACAACCTGAGCAATTTAGCAAGACCCTGTCTCAAAATAAAATAAAAAAAGGCTGGCGATGTAATTCAGTGGTAAAGCGATTCCCTAGCAGGTGCAAGGCCCTGGGTTCAATCCCCAGTCCTGTTAATAAAATAAAATAAAATAAAATAAAATAAAATAAGGTCTGGGGATGTAGCTCAGTGATAGAGTATTTGTTGGGCATGTGCAAGGTCTGGGTTTGATCTCCTGTACTGCAAAAAAGAAAACGAAATAAAGCACCCTGACTTCAAGTCTTTGGAGTATGTACCTAGAAGTACAATTGCTACATCATATGGTAATGTTGTATTTTAAATTTTTTGAGGAACTGCCATGCAGTTTTTCCTAATGGCTGCACCGTTTATATCCCACCACCATTGTGCAAGGCATCCGCTTTCTCTACACCTCACCAGCATGGCCATTCCTAGTGGTTGTGAGGTGATATTTCACTGCAGTTTTGACTTTCATTTCCCTAATAATTACTGTAGCTGAGCATCATTTCATGTGCTTGCTGGCCATTTGTATATGTTTTTCAGAGAAATGACTATTTTAAGCCATTTGCCTGTTTTAAAATCAGGTGGTGGTTGTTGAATTTTAGGAGTTTTCTGTATATTCTGGGTATTAATCCCTTATCAGATATATTATTTGAAAAATTTCCTCCATCCTGTGGGTTGCTTTTTTACTCTGTTTATTGCATCCTTTTTTATGGAGGTGTTGTTACTGACTGTGGGTGTGGTTGTGTGGGTGCTCCTGCTTTCACATTGAAGGTCATGTCTACAAACAGAAATAATTTTACCTTTTTCCAACTTGGATGTTTCTTCTTTTTTCCTAATTGATGTGGCTAGAATTTCTAGTATTATATTGAATAGAAGAACAGAAAGTGGGATCCTTGTCTTTTTCCTCATCCTAAGGGAAAGGCTTTCAATCTTTCACTATTATCATGTTTGCTATTTGTATTTTATATATGATTTTATGTTAAAATAATTTTCTTTTATTCCTACTTTGAACATTTTTTTTAAATCAGGAAAAGATGTTAACTTTTGTCAAATTCTTTTTCTATATCAATTGTGATGATCATGTGTTTTTTTTTCCTTTGTTCCAGCAATATGATCAATTTTCATATGTTGAACCATCTTTCCATTCCAGGAATAAATTCTAGTTGGCCATAGCATATAAATCCTTTGCTAACCTGATGAATTTGATTTGCTAGTATTTTATTAAGGATTTTCATTCAAGTTTTTACAAGGGATATTGGTCTATATTTTTCTTTCTTTCTTTTCTATTTTTTTAAAGTGTCTTTGTCTGGCTTTGATATCAACATCATACTGACCTCATAGAATAAGTTAGAAAGTATTCTGTCCTCTTCAATCTTTTTAGAAAAGTTTGAGAATGGTAGGTTTTATTTCTTCTTTAAATGAGAGGTAGAATTCACCAGTGAAACTATCAAGTTCAGGAGGAGATTTTGAATTATTGATTTAATCCCTTCACTAGTTTTAGGTCTATGTAGGTTTTCTATTTCTTTGTGGTTTGGTCATGGTAGATTTTGTGTTTCTAGGAATTTTTTCATTTCGTCTAGGTTTTCCAATTTGTTGGCATAAAATTGTTCATAGGACTCTCTTATAGCCTTTTGTATTTCTGTATAATTGGAAGAAATGTTTTCACTTTCATTTTCAATTTTCATAATTTGAATCTTCTCTCCTCTGTCTTTCATAGTGAATCTAGCTAAAAGTTTGACAATTTTGTTGATCTTTTCAAAGAACAAACTTTTGGCTTCATAAATTTTTTGTTTTCTATTCTCTATTTCATTGATTTCTGCTCTTGTTATTTTCTCTTTTATATGCTAGCTTTGAGTTTAGCTTATTCTTATTTTTCTTGTTCCTTAAGTTAGTTGTAAAGTTAGGTTGATGATTCGAGTTTTTTTTTTTTTTTTTTTACATTTATAGTTAAAATTCCCCTTTGGCACTGTTTCTCTGTAACTCATCAATTTTGATATGTTGTGTTTTTGTTTTTATTCTTCTGTAAACATTTTCTAATTTTCCTCATGATTATTCTTTGATATATTAGCTGCCATTTATTCTTTGAAAAAAAAAAAAAGTCCCCCAATGAGCAGCTCCATGGTCTGAAAGGGCCCGGAAACAGCCCAATGAGCATCACCGCAGAGGAGCCAATCAGTTGGCAGCTAGAAGTTGCTGGGGCCGCTGTGAGCCAATCATCAGCTGGCAGCTGGAAGTTTGCTGGCAGCTGGAAGTTTGCTGGGGCCCCTTCGGCTGTGGCTCTCAACATATATTGATTCAAGAGTCTATTGTTTAATTTCCATATGTTTATGAATTTTCCATTTTTACTTCCATTATTGATTTCTAACTTCATTCCATCATGGTCAGAGAAGATACCTTATATGATATTTATCTTTAAAAATCTATTGAGGTCAGGTAGAGTGGTACATGCCTGTAATCTCAGCAGCTCCAGAGGCTGAGGCAGGAGAATCTCAAGTTCAAAGCCAGCAAAAGTGAGGTGCTAAGCAACTCAGTTAGACCTTGTCTGTATATAAAATGAAAAATAGGGGGATGTGGCTTAGTGCTTGGGTTCCCACTGAGTTCAACCCCTGCTACCCACTCACCTCTCCAAACTATTGAGACTTAGAAGAAATGGGTACATTTCAAGAAACATATGACTTGCCAATATCAATATCATACCAAATCAAGGGGACATAAAAAAAAACCTAAGCAAACTGATAAATAGCAATGAGATAGAAGCAGTAATAAATGTTTTCAAAAAAGAAAAGCTCATGACCAGATGGATTTTCAGTTGAATAATGCCTGTTCTTTAAAGATGAACTAAGGCCAATGCTCCTCAAATTATTCCATGAAATAGAAAGGATGGAATACTTCCAAATTAATTCTATGAAGCCAGCATCTCCTTCATAACTAAAATAGATAAGGATACATCAAAGAAAGAAAACCATAGGCCAATATCCTTGATGAACTTAGATGCAAAAATCCTTAATAAAATATTAGCAAATTATATTCAACAACATGTTAAGGACTGTTCATCACGACCAGGTTGTTTTTTTCCCAGGGATGCAAGGATGGTTTAACATATTCAAATCAACAAATATAGTTCACTATATAAATAAGCTTAAGGACAAAAATCACATAGTCATTTGAGTAGATGCAGAGAAAGCCTTCAACAACATTAAGTACCCATTCATCATCAAGACACTTTATGATCAACATTATAAAGGATAAGTACAATAAACCCAAAGCCAACATCATAGTGAATGGGGAAAAACTAAAAGCATTTCCTTTAAAATTTGGAAAAAGTCAAGGATGTCCACTCTTACCACTCCTGTTCAATATAGTACTAGAAATTCTAGTACAATAGAAATTACAGAGAAATGAGTCAAGAGGAGGAGATAAAAATGATAAAAGTAGGAAATGAATAAGTCAAAATATCATTGTTTGCAGACGATATGATCCTATACTTTGAAGATTCTAAATGCTCCACCAGAAGACTTCTATAGCCAATAAGCTAATTCAACAAAGTAGCAGGTTACAAAATCAACATTAAATAAAAATAGCTTTCCTATGTTTTCTCTGATTTAAGGATGCTGATTCAAAATGTGGTTGGGGGGGGCATGGGAGAACTAGATTAACTCTATATAGGGCAAAGGGGAGGGAGGGTTAGGGTGGGGGCAAGGAGGTAGGAAAGACGGTGGAATGAGATGGACATCACTACCCTAAGTACATATATGAAGACATGGATGGTGTGACTCTACTTTGTGTATGACCAGAGATGTGAAAAATTGTGCTCTATATGTGTACTATGAATTGTAATGCATTCTGCTGTCATATATAACAAATATATAAAAGATTGCTTTCCTATGTACCAATAATGAATCTTTTGAGAAAGAAATTAGGAAAACAAATCCATTCACCATAGTATCAAAAAACATGCAAGCAAGCAAGCAAACAAACCTATGAATAAATCAAACCAAGGAGGTGAAAGACCTCTATAAAGAAAGCTACAGAACATCAAAGAAAGAATGAAGAAGACTCAAGAAGATGAAGACTTCCCATGTTCACTGATAGGTAGAATTTATAGTTAAAATGATCATACTACCAAAAGCAATATACAGATTCAATGCAATCCCTATCTAAATACCAATGATATTCTTCACAGAACTAGAAAAAATTCATTTCAAAGAATAAAAGACCCAGAGTAGCCAAAGCAATTCTAAGCCAAAAAAAGCAATGCTGAAAGGTATCACAATACTTGAGCTATGTAACAAAAACTGCATGGTACTGGCATAAAACAGACATACAAACCAGTGGTACCAAATAGAAGATACACAGAAAAACTCATACATCTATAGACAACTAATGCTTGACAAAGGTTCCAAAAACGTACTATGGAGAAAAGACAGCCTCTTGAATAAATGGGGCTTGGAAAACTGGTTTTCCATACAGAAGAGTGTGAGTAGACCCTTAATCTCTCCTTGCACCAAAGTCAACTCAAAATGGGCAAAGACCTAGAAATTAGACCAGAAATAGAGTAGCTCCTAGAAGAAAACATAAGGTCAACACACCAGCAAGAGTTAAAACATGAGATGGCATCAAGTTAGAAAGCTTCTTCACAGCAAAGGAACCAATTAGGAATGTGAAGAGAGAGCCTAAAGAAGGAGAGAATCTTTGCTAGCTACTCTTCTGATAGAGGATTCATATCCAGAATACATAAAGAGATTAAAAAAAAAACTGAACACCAACAGAAGCAAGGAACCCAATTAATAAATGGACAAATGAACTAAACAGACCTTTCTCAAAAGAAGAAATACAAATGGCCAATAAATAAATAAATAAATAAATAAAATGTGTGTGTGTGTGTGTGTGTGTGTGTGTTTGTGTGTAATTAGGGAAATGCAAATCAAAACTACACTAAGATTTCACTGGGCATAGTGATGCTATGACTATGCTAGTCACTGTAGTTCCAGTGACTCAGGGGGCTGAGATAAGAGAATCGAAAGTTCAAATCTAGCCTCAGCAATCTAGTGAGACCCTGTCTCAAAATAAAAAGGGAATGTAGCTCAGTGGTAAAGGGCCCTAGGTTCAATCCCTGGTACCCAAAACTAATAAATAAATAATAAATAAATAGATATTTTTAAAAGACTACACTAAGATTTCATCTCACTGCAGTCAGCCATCAAGAGTACAAACAATAATAAATGTTGGAGAGGATGTGGGGAAAAGGAACACTTTTACACTGTTGATAGGATTGTAAATTAGTACAAACACTATGGAAATCAGTATGGAAGACCAGGAATGGAACCAGCACATGACCCAGGCATACTGCTCCTCAGCATTTATCCTAAAGTATTAAAGTCAGTGTACTATAGTGATACATGAAGATCCATGTTTATAGCAGCACAATTCATAACAGCTTATGGAAATAGCCAGGTGCCCATCCATAGATGAATGGATAAAGATAATATGGTATATGTACACAATAGAATTTTTATTCAGCCATAAAGAAAAATGAAATTATGTCATTTGTAGGAAAATGGATAGAACTAGAGACCATTTTGTTATGCAAAATAAGTCAAACTCAGAAGGTCAAGAGTCATTTGTTTTCTCTTATATGTGGAAGCTAGAGAGGAATAAGGATAACAACTGTGTGTGTGGGTATTGGGGTCTCATGAGATCAGTAGAGTAGAGGAAAGGGACCAGGGGCAGGGAGGAGGGAAGGGAAAGAGAAAATACTGAGATGATATTGGCCAAATTGTTATAGTGTGTGCAAGTGCAAATACGTAATAATGAATCCCACCATTATGTACAACTATAATGCACCAATAAAAATATATGAAAAAAGAAAAAAAATGTGCTGAGACTTAACTAGAGGCTCAACGTATGGTCTGCACTGGAAAATATATCATATGCATTCAAGACAAATGTTCTATGTCTGTTAGATGTAGTTTGTATATTATGTTGTTTGGATATTCTGTTTCCTTATCTTCAGGGTTGTTGTTTTATCCATTATTGGGAGTGGAGTATTGAAGTCTCTAGTTATTATTGTAAAACTGTCTACTTCTTTCTTCAAGTCTGTGTGTGTCAGCTTTCCATCACTGTGACAAAATTCCTGAGATAATGAATGTAGAAGGAGAAAAGGGTTATTTTGGTTTATAGTTTCAGTGCTTTCAAGTCATGGTCAGTTGGACCACTGCTTTTGGGCCTGTGATGGGGCAGTGTATCATGGTGGGAGTATATGGCAGAGGGAGCTGCTCCCTACTAGAAAGCTGCTTCCTAGTTGGAAGCAAAAGACAGAGAGAGAGGAAGTGGCTAGGTTCCCAATATCCCCTTTCAGGTCATGACCCCAATAACCTGACTTCTGCTTCACATGACTTTCCTTTTGTGTGCATGTTTGTCTCAGTGGCTAAATTTCTGCTTTCTGTAAGGACACAGTAATTTGGATCAGGGTCACCCCTTGAGGGCTAAGTAGAGGGCTATTGGGGGCAGGGAGTGAGTTGTATGCATAAGTAGCAAACATGGTCAAGCTCTGATGTAGTTGATCATTAGTAAAAAAGACAGAAGTACGTAGGAATTATTATTTAAGCTCTGATGCTGCAAGGCAGCTCCAGAGAAGTCCTTATCATTAGAGGGGGTTTTGCAGGATTCAGGGTGTTTATCTGTGATCTTGGAAGGGCACAATTCATTTCTCATGAGACAATGGCTGTCCCTGGAAGGTGTTGGACAATGGAAGACTTCTAGGTGCCACTCCAGGAGTCTGAAACAGGGTGCTGCAAATCTTGCCTCAGTCGTCAAGGGGGATAAGCTAAGTTAGGTAAATGCAGGGTTAATAAACCTTATATTACTAGTTCTTAGGTGGAACTCCTTATCATGGCATGGCCATGTGCAGAGCTAAGCATGAAGGTAATAAAGGAGACAGATGCAAAATGAAAGCCGAGAAGCCACACTTTATCCTCTGTCTAGTTGCCCACTGGGCATCTGCAAACCTAAATGAAGAGTCATTGCTTTTAGCAAAAGCAGTCTTTATGTCCCTGTTACACTGACTCGAGGCCTAGGAAATGTATCATTACTTTTCTGCAGAAGCCTTAAGGGTAAAATCTGGCACAGTAAAGCAAAAGCTCTTCAATAGTCTCTCCTTTCCTATTTCTTCAATATATTCCCCTTTCAGTGTTCTGTATGTACACTGGGCCAGAGGGGTGTGCATAAGCTTGTACCTCCCTGGGATGAAGCCCTTCCAAACTCGTCATAACATTCCTTGGGTTCCACTTTGAATTATACAAACATAATCACGCTGTGGCCAAACCTAGAGAGCTGAGTTGGTTGCCCAAGGCCCACAGCCCCATGATGTTGTCGTCCTTTTCAGATTTGAGAAGCAGGATTTGGACTATTAAAGTAGGACTCCCTCACCCCCCAAGCAAAGTTTCATCTCAGCTGTTTCTGCTTTAGTATTGGAAAAAGATTTATCCAGCTTTTGCAGGTAGGATCTTGGCCATGAAGATCTTAATCTTTCTTGTCCCTGCAGGCCATGATGGTCACAGATGGTTACTGGAAGATCCACCTCACCCTGGGAGGTCTTTCTAAAAGCTAAGACAACTCTCTGGCCTCAGACCAAGTGTGGAGTGGAAATGGCCTGGCTCCTTGGCAGCTCCCTCTGTTCTGCTGACAGCAGCCCTGCTTGGGGAGGCGTCTGATATCAGGAATGTCTTGATCTCAGGTCCTGGGAAAATTTTTCTCTGCTGCTTTTTTGGGGAAGAAAAAGTTTTAAAGTGTGTGTGTGTGTGTGTGTGTGTGTGTGTGTGTGTGTGTGTTGTGATATACTTGATGTCCAAAAACATTTTTTTTTTTGGTTTAAACTCTAGAACTTACCAAGATTTCATTCTAGAAATAGCATGTCACTTATAATTGAGATTTTTATAACTCAAGGTTGAAGAAGAGAGATTAAGTTACACCAAATGTTTTAGAACCACGATTATTTTGGAGAAGTGAGGATGGGGACATAGGTTGTAATTTTAAATTGCCTGCTAGATGTTTTCCATGCAGTTTGATAAGAAGATTTAAGGGCTGGGATTTGGGATATCAAGTCAAACAGACTCCATTCTTTTTCCAAGGGACATGTGCAATGAAGGACAGTGATAAAATAGTGATTAAATGTGTGAACTGAGGCCCAAACTCAGATTATCAGCTGTGTGAGCTTGTACAGTCATCTCCCTGAGCCGATCTGCAAACTGAGAAGAATAATTCTATCTTGCGAGTTGTAAGGACTATTTGAGATAATATACATGAATGCTTAGCAGTTTCAGATACATGTTAAGGGTCCCATAATGGTGATTTTTATTGTAATTACTATTTATCCAATATACTCAAACCAAACTTCACATTTCTTGGCAACTCTTAAGGAACCCAGATTATAGCTTCTAGTAGTGATATGGAGGGACGGGGATGTAGAAAGCAGAGGGAGCCCATTCTTGAGGGGCCACTTCTTATTTCTCTTTCAACAACAATCATATTTGGATAATATTTACAGTTTATAATATACTTTATCTTCCTCTTTCTGGTATCTTATGTTTTGGGTAAAAAAAAAATCTAGCTCAATTCTCAGATAAGGAAATTGAGGCTTAGAGAGATTAAATAACTAGGCCAACTTTGCACAGCTAGTAAATGTCAGAATTACAGAACCAGGACCTGAATTCAGGTCTTCTGATTCCAAATTCAGAGCTTTCTCCCATTAAATCAGCAGTAAAAGTTCAATTAAGATCAGGGTTAATGGCCAGGCGCAGTGGCACATGCCTGTAATCCCAGCAGTTCAGTAAGCTAAAGCAGGAGGATTGTGAGTTCAAAGCCAACCTCAGCAAGAGTGAGGTGCTAAGCAAGGCAGTGAAACCCAGTATTTAACTAAAATACAAAAAAAGGGCTGGAGATGTGGCTCAGTGGTTGAGTGCCCCAGAGTTCAATTCCCTGGTACTACCCACCCCTCCAAAAAAAAGTCAGGGTTAACATTTTGAAAGTATTTTTTAAATACTTCAGAGAGTAAAAAGTATATGTTTTACCTATCTAACAAATTATGATGCTTTCTTATTATCCTGGCAGAGCAGTTTGAAATTTTCAGATGGTTTTATTCACTTGTTCCCTACAGACCCCCTGGAGGCTGCATATTTCGTCAGAAGAGAAAACTTGGAGGTTTAGGGACTCTCTGAACTTGTCCAAAGTCACTGGGCTGGGGGTTCACTGGTGAAGGGTGAACTGTAACCAGACCTGCCCCTACAGAGAGTCCCTCTGTGGCAGGTAGGGGTCTTACGAGCACAGAGGATGGCACCTACTAGACTGGACTAGACTCCAGTGTGTGTGACTTCAGTGATAATAGCTAAAGCATTTTTTTGAGAGGGGGCTGTTATTATTTTTAATTTAATGGTATTTTTGGCGGTGGTTGTTATTTTTAATTTAGCTAATAGTATTGAATGCTTCCTCTGTGCAGAATCACACACATTTTCTCATTTACACCTTAAGACCACACACCAGGGTTTAGAGAGGTCACAAACTGAGGAGTGTTCTGCCTGATTCCATACAATCAACTACTACTGCTCATTTTTGATCAGCCCAGTCAGGCTTGCTGATCTTAATTAGATACCCTTTCAAGTACTAATTGGTTGAAGTGTGAGTCAGTGAAACCAAGATTCCAAATTAAGCACAAACCCAACCAACAACAGGTCCCTAGAAACCTGTCAAGAGGTGGGGGGTGGCCAGACGAGGTGGTGCATGCCTGTAATCCCCAGTGGCTTGGGAGGCTGAGGCAGGAGGATTGCAAGTTCAGATCCAGCCTCAGCAAAAAGCAAGGCACTAAGCAACTCAGAGAGACTCTGTCTCTAAATAAAATATAAAAAAATAGGGCCGGGGATGTGACTCAGTAGACAAATGCCCCTGAGTTCAATCCCCAGTGCCAAAAAAAAAAAAAAAAAATTGCCAGAGATGAATGAGCTCTCCTCTTTGCAACTTTCATCAATATACACATGTCCTCCCATCATGGGAGTCCCACTGTTAGCTTTGAAGATAAAATAAAATACTCCATGTTGCTGAGGCTATATTGGGATGTAGGGTCTGGCAGAAACTCAATAAGCTTGAATTAATTTTGTTAAAGAAGGAGAATGTCTTTACAAAATAGTATTCTTTTGATCCATGAGTTCAAAATAAGTATGCTCCTCTCTTATGAGGGCTCCCTCTACCCATGTTGTACAGCCACAAATACAGGACCATATGGTCTTCATCCTGAGTCAGTTAATTTATTGTCTGGTCTGTTTCATATATATATATATCACTGAACCTTTCAACAATAGCTTGATTCGGGGAAAAGCTGAGAATCTCAAAGATTTTCGCCAAGCATTAGTGGGCTTTAGGGTCCCTTAGAGGAAAAAAAGGGGGGGGTGTATGTTGGTATGAAGCAATTTTCATTGCACCATGTACCAAGCAAGAGGGCAGCCCATCAGCTGACCATGTTGCCCCAGAAGTGTTTCCTCCCAGAGTGGAAGGAACTAGAAAATAAGAAATTGCAGGTAGGAACAGACAAAGTTGGCAGACAAAACCCAGCAAAACATTGAACTGAAACGCACTGAGATTCTCTATAGCTGTGAAGTGAGCAACGACAGAGTCAAGGACGGCCGAGGACAGAGCCCAGTGTCTTCTCTTGACCACAGACTACAGTGATTCTCTATGAATTCAGAGGAAAAAGAGTCACCTCTTTGAAATATGCAGGGCTATGACCAGGTTGTCTCTTAGCAAGGCAGTAAGTGGTGGGCACTGGTTCCCTTCACTTCCTGAATCCCCTAGCCACCGGACAGCACTCTGTCCAGCCCTCATAGGTAACCTCAGGTTTCAACACCCTGCAGAAGGGTACAAAGCAGGACTTCCCAAAATTTGGCCTGCACCCGAATCACCTGGCTGGCTTGTTGAAACAGACATTGCTGGGCCTCAAGAATTTGCATTTTTAGCAAGTTTTCAGTTGGTACTGATGTTGCTGCTCTGTGGACCATGTTTTGGGAACTGCTGGTTTGGAGGCTAAATAAGGATGTGGAGCAGACAGACACGGATTCTGGTCCTAGTTCTTCCACTTCCTGTGTGGCTTTGAGTGAGTCATTTACTTACTATCTCTAACTTTGGTTTTCCCATCTGGTGGGGCAGAAAATGCAGAATGGTTAGACACGTATCTTTTTTTGAGGGGGGTGGTAACCAAGGATTGAACTCAGGGGCACTCGACCCCTGAGTCACATCCCCAGCCCTATTTTGTATTTTATTTAGAGACAGGGTCTCACTGAGTTGCTTAGTGCCTTGCTTTTCCTGGCTTTGAACTTGCAATCCTCCTGCCTCAGCCACCAGAGCCGCTGGGATTAGAGGCATGCACCACTGACCTTGGATCTTGGATGACCTACTTCACTTCTTTTTCTATTTCTGTTTCCTCGTGTGTAAAGTAGGGGTGATAACAGTTTCTAGCACAAAGAGTTGCTGTGAGTATTTTTTGTTTGTTTTTGGAAACGGGTCCTGCGATATTGCTCAGGTCTTGAACACAAGAGCGCAAGTGATCCTCCTGCCTCAGCTTCCCAGGTAGCTGGAGCTACAGGCATGAGCCATACTGCTATGAGCTTTGATTGAGTGAAAACATGTGAAGCATTTTCAACAGTGCCTGGCACATGCTAAACTCTCATCCACTTCCCATGCAGACGACGGAATTGGGGTTCCCTTCGGTGGAATGGGCTGGCTGCAAAATAAAGCTAAGAAAAAAAATAGAACAGGGAAAAACCACAGGACATAGAAAATATTTTCAAAAAGCAGAGTCAGGATGGGCTAGGTGATCTTAGGGATCGAGCTTCCACACCGAAAAAAGCAAAATGGAGCCCGTGCTTGCTTTATTTGTATAAGGGGACATCAAAGGCAGAAATAAGGTTTCAAGGGCAGGTCTTTCAGTCAGCAAATTGATTGACATCTTGTCAGGTCACGCTCATCTCAGGTGCTGTGTGGGCTCTCCGGCAGAGCTTGAAGGGGAAGTTCACCTGCATCAGGCGATCAATCCCTGTGGGGGGTGCCATGGGAGATTCCCAATGCCAGACTTACCCCCTCATTAGGCTATGATGTGCAACATAGTCCACACATAGCCCAGGAATGGCTGGTGACACTGAACACTATGTAAACATTCACTAATTTTTTTTTGTAGTTTTAGCAATTACATGGGATAAAGCTTGTAAAGTGCCTTATGGAAAGTGCATAGTAAATGTCGATTTTGTCTCAGTCCATAACAAGGAAGTCAGAGGTGTAAGTGCGGAGGTAAGAATGTCCTTTAGGAGGAGAACTTGATTGAAGGGCATTGTGAGAAGCCTGAGATTTTAGCTTAGAGAAGCAGATGGGACCCTCTGTGTCCTCATTGTACCTGATGGGTTTGTGCCAATGGGGCCTTCCATTGAGCTGTTGGGGTCGGAAAAGGATACTCCCCCCAAAGGCATTTTGACATACTGAGTACTCTGAATTGAAGGACCTTTGAAGGTCTCAGAAGCAGGCTCTGAGCCCAGGTCTCTCCCTGACCTTCTCCTGCCCTCCTTTCTCCCCCAAGGTGAGTCATAGAAACCAGAATTCCTCTTCCTTAAGGTGATCATAGAAACCAGAGCCTTCTCTCCCCCATAGCAAGTCAGAAATCTAGAAATTAAAAAAAAAAAAAAATATATATATATATATATATATATATATATATATATATATATATAAATGTAAAAAAAAATTAAAAAAGAGAAAAATCTAGAAATATTACTGGAAACTTCCTCTGCCTTTTTCTCTTGGAGTTGGCCACCTCTTACATACATTGTCAGATTCCAGAGGGGTCTTGCCCAATAACCAAGAGGAGGTAGTATTTCTGTTTCTTTTTCTTTCTTTTTTTTTTTCTGTGGGGGAGGGCTTAATTTGGAGGAGAGGGGTTATAGTTTCTCTAACCCATATTGGGAAAGAAGAATTCTGCCCTCTCATCCCCCATTCACATTCCTTGGAGGTACTAGGGATCAAACCCAGGGCCTTAGTAATGCTAGGCAAGTGTCTTACCACTGAACTACATTCCCATCCCCCTTCCTTCATCCCTCCCTCCCTCCCTTCCTTCCCCCTCTCTTTGTTGCTTGTTTTGAGACAGGGTCTCACTAAGTTGCCCAGAACTTGTGATCCTCTTGCTTCAGACTCCTGAGTAGCTGGGATTACAGGAATTTTTTTTTTTTTTTAAACAGGGGATTGAACCCAGGAGCTCTTTACCACTGAGCCACATCCCCAGTATCCTCCACTCCCAGCACCCCCACCCTTTTTTGGTGCCTGGGATTGAAGTCAGAGGCACTCAACCACTGAGCCACATTCCCAGCCCTATTTTGTATTTTATTTAGAGACAGGTTCTCACCGAGTTGTTCAGCATCTCGCTTTTGCTGAGGCTGGATTTGAACTCTGGATCTTCTTCTTCAGCCTCCTAAGCTGCTGGGCTTACAGGCATGTACCACCATGCCTGGCCCCAGCCCCCGCTTTTTTATATTTTATTTAGAGACAGGTTCTTGCTGTGTTGGTTAGAACCTCTCTAAGTTACTGAGGCTGGCTTTGAACTTACAATCTTCCTGCCTCAGGCTCCCAAGCCACTGGGATTGCAGGCATGTGCTCAGCTGGATTTTATTTTATCATATATATGGGTTCAATCCCCTTTTTGTTTGTTTAAATGAATATTGGAATATATATATATATATATATATATATATATATATATATATGTGTGTGTGTGTGTGTGTATGTATGTATATATATACATATATATATTTGGATTTATTATATTAAAATTATTTCATTGGAAGTTTGGTTGAAGGTGACTGGGTTGAGAACTGAGCATGGAGTTTGATGCAACAGTGGGGTTGGAAACAGCAAGGAAAGGATATTGAGGTGAGGGATTTGAAGTTAACAGGGTGTTAATTGTCAGTTGATGCTTTCTAGTGACAAGTTGAAGGGATGGTCTTTAGGAGAATTTCCTGTGCTGAACTATTCAATTGTGTCTGGGCATGAGTGTCCTGCCTCCTGGAATAGTTAAGTTATGTTAATGGAGTCAGTGGAATAGTACTTTATGTGGATGCAGAGCAAGAGGTGTGTGGATGTGTGTGTGTGTGTGTGTGTATGTATGAGAGTGTGTGTATGTGTATGTGTTTGTGTGTGTGTTGAGGGGGACAGGGGAGTTAGATGGTTCCAGTTCTAATTTTCCTAGCAGCGTAGTATATGGGATAGGTGGTTTTTGTTCTCACCCTTCATTCTTGAGCTTATTACATGGATATTGAATGCTCATCTATTTTATTTTAGTTATTTCTTCCAGGCTAGTCTGCAGCCAGATATCACCTGAGGATGTTAAATTGTGTGTTGATTCTGTTTTTGTTTGTTTAAATGAATATTGGGCTGGGCTATTGAGCCTCGCTAGAACATTAAAATTGTATGCAACTTTATTTTTTGTAGTGCTAAAAATCGAACCCGGAGCTTTGAGCATCCTAGGCAAGGGCCCTACCATTGAACTTCTGTCACCGCCCCCCCCCCACCGCCGCCCAGACTGTTAGTCAATTCCACAACTTCCTTACTATTGAGTGTCCATTATATGTCAAAGTCAAGAGCATGCCCAACTCATGCACACCTTGGAACATGCATTGTGTCATTGCACACAGGTGAACCTCAAATTATCCAGAGCTGCAAATCTCATCTTAAGAATGCTCTCACTTGGGGACATATCAGCCAGAATGGTATCCATTCCTTTGTTGGATTTTAGTATATTCTGGGGCAAGGATAGATGGTAATTTTGAAATGATGTGGTAGGCTGTGTTCTTAGGTTACTGTCATGGTGTGGGGGCTTGGGCGGCCATCCTCTGAAAACTTGACTGGGGCTGGGGGGTCCACTCTTGAGGAGGTTCTTTCATAGGCCACTGGCAGGTGACTCGGTTCTTTGCTCTGAAACCTTTCCAGAAGACTACGCACAACATGGGGGCTCCCTTCTCCTAGAGTGAGGGGTTCAGGAGAGAGAAGGGCAAAAGCCACAATGTTTTATAATCTAGCTTCAGAAGTGACATTTCTGTTGGGTTCGGTGGAACATGGGCTGTAATCTCAACAACTCAGGAGGCTGAGACCGGAGGATTAGGTCAGCCTCTGCAAGTGAGACCCTGTCTCAAGGTAATAAATAAATGAAATAATAAATAAATAAATAAATAAATAAATAAATAAGGCTAGGGATATGGCACCTCTGGGTTCAATCCCACATACCAGAAAAACAAAAACAAAAAACATGGGGTGAGTTTCCTTTGACCATAGATTAACCCTGATATGGTGTGGGAGAAGACAAGATGAAGGTATGAATACCAGGCAAGGATCATTAGTGGCCATCTTGGAGACTGGTTACTAGGGCTACTACCTAAACCTAGGGAATATGCTTTGATAAATTTTTATGTCAGTATTTAAAATATTTTTAGATAAGTAATCATTTGATTATTTTAATTGGAATCATAGTAATAGTACACAATATTTATTGAACTCTTCTATATAGCAGAAAATGTCAAAGCACTTTTATCTCATTGACAGAGACTACAGTGTAGTGTTTAAACATCTGGATTCTAGAGCACATAGGTTGTTTTGGACAGTTGCAGTTTGAGGAAAATTACTCAAGTACTCTATGCTTGGTGTTCTTATCTGTAGCAAAAGGAATTGTGCATCCCTGGTAGGACTGTCTCAGGGTAAGGTAAGCCCAGCCACCAGGCTTTCCCGACTGCTGAATACTGAGGTTCAGAAATCCAGTTTTTTTTTTTTCTTCCTCTCCTTTTTTCTGGTGCTGGGAGTTGAACTGGGTAAGAGCTCTGTCATAAGCTACCCCTCAACCCTCTTCTTTTCTTTTCTTTTTTATTTTTTGTGTCTCCTCTCCTCCCTTCCTTCTCTGCTTCTTTTCCTCTTTCTCAACGGGAGGCAAGGTATGGGTACCATATTAGACTAATCAATCGAGGAGCAGAGAAATCTCTGGAGTTTTAGAGTTGAATGTCTTCCACAAGACAGGTAGGTCCTGGGGTTGGGGCTGTAGCTCGGTGACAGAGCACTTGCCTAGCATGTGCACGACCCTGGGTTCTATCCCCAGAACTGCAAAAACCAAAACCTAAATCCAAAAAACAACAACAACAGGTGTGTCCTCTCCCATGATGCCAGTCAGCTAGGCTAAGTGTCAAGTTGTCAGTCCACTCTTTCTTTTGGGAAAATAAAAAAAAGATGTGGGGGCTGGTAGTGTAGCTCTGTGGCAGAGTGCTTGCTTAGCATGTGCAAGGCCCGGGTTCCATCCTTAGCATCACACACACACACACATACATACATACAATGTGGGTTGCACAGTAGTGCCCCCACTGTCACAGAGAATACATTCCAAGACTCACAGGGTGCCTGAAACTGCAGATGGTACCAAACCCTAGACATAACTATTTTTTCTTATCCTTCATACCTATAACAAAGTTAAATTTATAAACTCGGCACAGTAAGACATTAACAACGACAATAAAATAGAGCAATTATATCAATGTACTGCAATAAAAATTATTTAAAGCTTCTAAATTGCTTATTTCTGGAATTTTCCATGTAATATTTTTGGACCAAGCTTGACTGCTGGTAACTGGACACTCAGAACATGAACTCTGGATGGGGGTGGGGGGTTTACTGAATCTGATCGCTCCCTACAGAGGCCAGATCTGCTCAGTGGCTTGAAGCAACCTATACATTTTCTATGGGACATTGAAGGCTAAGCAATAGGCCACCCCAGGGTGCCCCTCTAACTTTACATCCTGACAATGGAGGACATTCTCTCTTCTTGGCCCTGACACCCCTGAAGTTCCACCTATGTTCTCATCTGGTTTAATCTGGCTGAATTTGTGATGGGGGATCCTGTCTTCTTTACCGCATTAGCATGGGACAAAATGTCCCTGCAGGACCCTGCCTCTCTACTTTCTATCTTTGGAAGAGAGAATCCTCAGAACCAGTACCTGCTCATTCTCAGCTGGGCCATCTGCTCAGGGCCTTCCGGGTCACGGCAGGTATGCCACAGTATTCATGTTTACTGCTCCAGATTGTGAGAACAGCTTTTCACAAACTAAACAACCAAAACCCCAGACAAGTTTATTTGAATTTAAAAAGTCTCTGGGGGTATTTTGTTTCCTTTTTTTGTGCACAGTTATGTAAAAATAAATAATAAGGACTTAAACACCAGTGAGGAGAACTGTGTATTTTCTTTGCTGGAAATTGAACCCAGGGGTGCTGTATCATTAAGCCATATTCCCAGCCCTTTTTATTTATTATTTTTATTATTTTTTTTGGTACTGGGGATTGAACTCAGGGGCATTCAACCACTGAGCCACATCCCCAGCCCTATTTTGTATTTTATTTAGAGACAGGGTCTCACTGAATTGCCTAGTGCCTCACCTTTGCTGAGGCTGGCTTTGAACTCGTGATCCTTCTGCCTCATCCTGCTGAGCTGCTGGGATTACAGGTGTGTACCAGTGTGCTCTGCTGCAGCTGTGTTTAAGATGATGCTCCCCACCTCCCACCGCCCAGTTCCCTTCCACGTTTGAAAATAAAACATTTCAGGTCTTCTGAAATGAAGCAGGTTTGAAGTAGTAAGATACAGATGTTTGGTCTCTGACCCTATTTCCTGGCATACAGCTCCTAGAACCCTTGGAATCTGGAAAGTGGTGGGTCTTTTTGGATGCTGATGAGATGACTGAGGGCTAGGGGTTCTGGGAGAGCCTTAGGCTGAGGGCTTGTTGTAGAGGGAACCAACCCAGTGATCAGAAGTTTGGAACTGACAGCCCTGTCCCCACCCTGCCCTTTGGGGAGCATAGCAGGGCAGAAGGTTGGGCTGATCGCCAAGGGCCGATAATTTGTTCATCCATGCCTATGTAATGATGCCTCCACGAAAAACCAAAAGGGCAGTTGTGGAAAGCGTCCAGGTTATTGACCAGTCCACCTGTATTTACCTTTCTGTGAGAATGGAAAGACTTAACCATGGCCAAGGTAAAGAACTTTCCTGAAGTTTAAGCAGCCTCCACGTTTCCCAGGCAGTTGTCACCCCTGGGTTGGTTCCCGCCTGGGGACAGCACAGCTTCTGAAGTCCTGCTGTCCTTGGGAGGCCCTGAGGCAGGGGTTAGGACAGCAAGAGTGAGCTGCTATTTCCATCTTCTAACCACCCCACTTGCTCTGTGGATCTCTTCTCTTTCCTTGTCTCCTTAGAGAAACCTGCTTAAAGTGGTCGACTGGGCACCCCCCTTCCCTGTGTCCTCAGGGAAATGAAGTTTACTCCATTCACATGGACAGAACACTGTGATCCAGTGGGCAAAAGAGTTCTGTAGCCAGGACTTTTTTCACTTTCACCTGTATCTCTGCCTCTGTTTGTCTTCCATCTCCTTTCTTCTGAGTCCCTTTGCATTCCAGGGACATCAGGGCTGGTCCACAAACAGCTTGGGATGAGTGGAAACTACCTCCCTCCCACCAACTTTCTTATCACTGATAAGGCCTCCCCAGTCCAAACCCCAGGTAAGGATGGGCCTGCTTATCAAGATCCCCTGCTTTGGCAGCTGTTCAGTTTTCAGGTACCCCCCTCCCAGCTGCCATTATTTCCCTTTTTATAAAGCCTCAAAATAAATAAACAAACAAATAATAATCCTTAAAAAGTCATTGTTAGCCCCCCTCAAAGACAGGTCCTCCTTGTCTTCCTGATCTAACTACCCCAATTAAAGTTCCTCTCATACTTTTCAACAGTACCTTTTTGGGTGGAGGGCAAGTGGCCAGACCTGATTTGTCAGACTCTTAGAGTCAGGCCTCTGGGTATAGCTCCAGGATAAAGTGTCCCTGGGTTCTTTCCCTAGTACTGAAAACAAACAAACAAACAAAATAGAGCCCCCCCAACAAACTAAAACCCCAAACCAAACCAAAACCCAAACCAAACAGTCTCATATACACTCCTAATGCATAACAAAGAAAAATGGAAAATCAAAGCTTAGGAAAAATTATGAAGAATATTGAGTAAGAACATAGCTGAATTAACAATATTACCATTATTCAAAAAATGTACACCATAATCATTCTTGAGAGTAAAGAAGTCATTCCTTAAAGATATAAGTCTCCAGAAAAATATTACTACATTGAACTTACATATGTCTAACAGCTCCAATAGACAGGAGAAAATTTGGCCCAAGAGAAATAAAGTAATTTTTGAAGAGATTTTAACACATCTGACTCAGAAACTAATAGGTCAAGTAGAACAAAAGTTAGTAAAGATATTGAGTATTTGAATAACCCAATTAAAAAATTGATAGCTGACATATACATGCAAATTCAAGCATATGTGATAACATAGTATATGACAAAAATATTACAAATGAACCATGGATTATTCAATAAATGATGTAAAAATAACTCATGTGGAAAAAATAGGTATCTATTTATACACATGTAAATTTATATAAATTTGGGACCGAAATGTCAGATTAGAAGCTTTAAAAATTGAAGGAAGAAAATACAAACTATATCTCTAACTTCTGGGGGAAAAGACTTCTTTAAACTAGAACATAATAAATGGAAATCATAAGACCAAAGACATTATTTAAGAATCTAAAAGAACTTCCCTGGGAGAAGTTATTTGCAACCCATAAAACTGACAAAGTACTAGTATATAGCTGGGCTTGGTGGCCCACACCTGTAATCTTTCAGACTCAGGCAGATGAGGCAGGAGGAGGCCAGGCTGGGCAATGTAGTGAGACCTTGTCTCAAAATAAAATAACAAGAGCTGGGGATGTGACTCACTGTAGAGTGCTTGCCTAGCATTTGTGAGGTCCTAGGTTCAATCCCCAGCACTGCTAAAAAAGAAAAATAAAAAGCATACTAGTGTATAGGATGCATTTTTCAAAAACCAATTGCTTTAACAAAAGGGGAAAAAGGATAAGCTGGGGTGGTGGTGTATGTCTATTATCTCAGCTACTTGGGAGGATTGCAAGTATGAATTCAGCCTGGGAAATTTAGGGACACCCTGTCTCAAAATAAACTTTAAAAAAGGGAGGAGGTGCTGAGGATGTAGAGGCAAGAGGTCCTGGGTTCAATTCCCAACACCACCCCCCCCCAAAAAAAAATGCAGGGCTGGGGATGTGGCTCAAGTGGTAGTGCGCTCACCTAGCATGCATGCAGCCCGGGTTCGATCCTCAGCACCACATACAAACAAAGATGTTGTGTCCGCCGAAAACTAAAAAAACAAAATAAATAAATATTAAAAAATTTAAAAAAAATTGCAGAGGGGATGAGGATGTAGCTCAGTGGCAGAGTGGCCCTGGGGTTTTATCCTTGGTCTCACACACACACATACACACACACACACATATGTGTACACACATGCAAAAGGACAAAAAACTCAAGGAAAAATAGACAAAGAGTATGATCAGGATATTGCAGAATAGCCCTGTCAAATGATTAATCACATGTGAAAATATGCTTATTAATTTCAGAAATGCAAATTAAAATCAAGATGAGATACAATCTCAAACCTTTCAGAATGTCAAAGAATAAAAAGTCTGATGATATCAAGAGAATTTTGGGAAATGACAACTCATATGTGGCTTGGCAATATGTACATTTTTTTTCAATCATTTCGAATAAGCAGTTTGACAGTGTCCAGTAGATATGGTGATGGGGCGGACAGCTACTCCCAACAACTTCTCCCTTCCCTTCTCCCACTAAAGAGGCTGGAAAACCCAAATACTCATTTTCCTCTTCTCTTCTGCACGTGTCTATCGGTGGCTCTGTGACCCGTCGTTGGCCATTGAGAACTAGACCATCTTCTGGATGTTTGCTGGCTCTTCCCTAACTGAATCTGAACATGGTCGGAGGAAATGGTGCTTGAACAGCTGAATCCATTTTCAGACAATGACGGGAAGGTCAAGAGATCAGCGGGCTGTGATCTCTTAGCCATCAACCCACCTACAGTCACCCCCTTCTCTAAACTTCCTGTCAGCTAGGTTTTCTCTTGCAGTATCAGTTATTCCTTATTGATTCCAAGATCGAGAAATCACCTTCCCAGATGTATGCTCTAGAGAAATTCATATATTTGGAAGGAAGTATTGTTTGCAAAAATTGAAAGTAACCTAAATGACCATTAGCATAGAAAGGGATAAATAAATGATGGTAGGAGCTGGGGTGGTGGCTCAGTGATAGAGACTTGTCTAGCACGTGAGAGGCACTGGGTTTGATTCTCAGCACCACGTATATATATAAATAGATAAAATAATAAGAATATAAAAAAATGATGGTGCTTTTTGTATGGTGCAATACTAATGGAGCAGGTAAAATAAATTAACTGGATCAACATGGATAAATCTCATATCAATGTTGAGTGAAAGGAGGAAGTTAAAGAAAGATATGTATTGTTAGCTAGCATTTATTTAAGTTTTTTTTTCTTTTTCTGAGTAGTGGGATTGAACCCAGGATGGCATACCACTGAATTACATCCTCAACTCCTTTCATTGTTTATTTTGAGTCAGGGTCTCACCGAGTTGCCCAGGGTGGACTTGAACTTGCAATCTTCTGCTTCAGCCTCCTGAGTAGCTGGGATTACCAGTGTGCACCACTGTACCAGGATGGTAATCCTATTTTTAACTTTTGGAGGAAGGCAGTGATTTTTGTAAAAATATAATTTTAATTTACAGCTACAGTGAAATGATGTACTGCATTAGAAGATTCACCTGTTTCCTCATGGTTATTCTCCAGTAGCCTGCCAGGATTTCAATTGAGGATTCTCACCAAAATCTTGCTATCATGGATATGGGGAGCACAAGATTCTGCAGAGCATCTTTTAGACTAGAACTGACCTCTGGGGACAATCTGCCACTCAGTGATGAACACTGAGTAGGAAATCCTAATATGGCAGTTGAGCAATTGCCTCTACCTTCTTTGTTAAGATGCACACTTGTCAGTCTTATCTTTTTGGTTTTATGATTACCCAACCTTAATGTCGAAACTTTTCTGCATGTGCCCTAAGCTGTATCAGTTGAGACAGCAAAGAATGAAGAAAAATCCTAAATTCTAGTCACAGCATGAACAAAACAGAAACCCCAAATAAAACCAAAACACTTTCCTTCTTCCTTCCTCCCTTCCTCCCTACCTCCTCCCCTCCCCCACCCCCTTTCTCCTCCTCCTCCTCCTGTCCTCCACCTCCTTCTCTCCTCCCTTCCTCCCTCCCTCCCTTCATCCATCCATTCCTTCCTTCCTTCCTTCCTTTCTTCCTTCCTTCCTTCCTTCCTTCCTTCCTTCCTTCCTTCCTTCCTTCCTTCCTTCCTTCCTTCCTTCCCTCCTTTCCTCCTTCCCTTGTAATGGGAATTAATCCCAGTACCACTGAGCTACATCCCCAGCCCTTTTTGAGTCTCTCTTGGGGAGTGGGGGGAAACAGTAATGTCTTACTTAACAGTTGTTACAGAACTTTTTAAATGGACTAGGGTCTCATTTAAGTTACTAAGAATTCCCATAAAAGTAAGTTATTATAAGAAGACAGAAACAATAAAGAGAAAATACATATCCTAAACAGCTTTTTGTTGTTGTTGTTTTGGGTACTGAGGATTTAACCCAGAAGCATCCTTAATCTGAAAATTCATAATCTAAAATGTTCAAAATTGATGTCTTATTTTACATTTGAGTTTGACAACTGTTTATTTATTTGTTTTTGTTTTACAGTACTGGGGATTGAACCCAGGTATACTTTATCACTGAGCAAAATCCCCAGTCCTTCATATTTTTTGAGACAGGGTCTTACTAACTTCCTCAGGCTGGCCTCAACTTGTGATCTTCCTGCCTCAGCCTCAGTGGTAGCTGGGATTATAGTCGTGTACCACCCCAGCCAGGAAGCAACCATATTTTTAACTTAACTGGTTGGACTTTTTGTTTTTTAATGTGTCATTAAATATTCTTTTACAGCATCAATTTCAATGATTACATACTATTCCAAATTTTTTAATACTCATTTTTAAAATATATATATATATATATATATATATATATATATATATATATATATTTTAGTTGTTGATAGACCTTTATTTTATTTATTTGAATGTGGTGCTAAGAATCGAACCCAGTGCCTCACACATGCTAGGCAAGCACTGTACCACTAAGCCACCATCCCAGCCCCTCCAATTTATATTATCAAGTTAATCCCAGTTTTTGCAGCCTCCGCTTGCCCACTTGCCCACCCATGGTCCCTGATAATAAGGTGGGGCTCTCCTTCTCTCCTACTTCCTCCCTCCCTACCTGCCACCAGCTGATTAGAGCAAGGTCAGGTACCTGATGCCTGGGCAAACATTAGGTTGTGAGGGAGCCCAGGATAAATATCTCTGTTCAGACAGGGTAGAGCTGGAAAATAAGTAGAAAGTCAAAAAATTCAGAGAGGGCTCACAGCTGTTACGGTCTGGATGTACGGTATTCCCCAAAAGCTTATGTGTGAGACAGTGCAAGAAGGCTTAGAGGGTTATGAGAGCCTTAACCCAATTAGTGAATTAATCTGCTCATGGGATTAACTGAGTGGTAACTGAAAGTGAGTAGGGTACCGCTGGAGGAGGTGGATCATTGTGGGGGCGTGGTTTAGGAGAATATATTTTGTACTCTCTCTGCTTTCTGATCATCATGTGAATCACTTTGCTCCACAATACTCTTTCACCATGATGTTCTGCCTTACCTCCAGGCCCGAGGAATGGAGCCAGCTGTCTATGGACTGAGATCTCTGAAACTGTGAGCACTCAAATAAACTTTCCTCCTCTACAGTTGTTCTGGTTGGGCCTTTTCATCACAGCAGCAAAAAAAAAAAAAAAAAACAAAACCAAAAAAAACAACTGACTACAACAACAGCTGAAGATGCGTGGAGAAAATCCAAAAGAGAGAGCATAAATAGGTTAGTTAAAACCAGGTAGCCTGAACAAAGTTGGAGCAAGCTGAGCTGTGTGCTTGATAGAAAATGTAGAGCAGTAGTGTTTTAGAGTACAAGCTCAGAAGTTATATGAGAATTTGAATACAGATACTTCTACTTAAATGACTTGGATTGTTGAATCTTGAGCCGTAACTTTCTTATCAGTGACACATGGGTAACAATATACTTGTGATTGAGTTGGTTGGAAGAATTTATTAATATAGGAAAACCTTTTGGCACAATCCCTGACTCTTAGAAGCACAAAATAAACAGTTGTTATTATTATAGCTCTTTCTTCTCCAATGTACCTTATATTTGATGCTCTTCTTGTACCATATTTAGAATCTCCTGGCATCCAGTATGCCAATTTGTGGATATGTAATTGATAATTGCATGTTGTGTTCCAGCAGATTTTCGTGGGTTGAAGTCTGGATTTTTTATTGACCAAACGTCTGAAATAACTTGATCAATTTTCTAACCTATGACTTTCTTCTACCATTAAGGATAAAAGAAGATTTCACCAGGAGAACTTGTTTAAATTTGGGCTTATAAAACTTGAATTTTCTCCTCTCCTCCCCCCTCTTTTTTTTTTTGCTCTGGAGATTGATCCAGGGGACGCTTAATCACTGAGCCACATCCCCTGCCCTTTTAAATTTTTCTTTTGAGACAGAATCTCGCCAAGTTGCTCTGTGGCTGCTTTGAACTTGCAATCCTACTGCCTCAGCCTCCTGAGCCACTGAGATTACAGGTGTGCACCTCTGAGCCCTGCTAACACTGGAATTTTCTTTCCCTCAGTTTCCTGAAGTCTCAAATCATTGTCAGATTCACAATAAAAAAGAGTGTTAGCAGGGCAATATCAATTGACAACTGGGTAGATGATACTGTAACGGGATTTTTTTTTCTTCTTTTTTTTTTTTAACTTTTTCACTTGGAAGCATCCAGAATCTTCTCTCTTGCCTTAACGGGACAGAGGGCAGTGGTTGGATTCAAGTTTCAGTCATGTCACCTCCCTACTTCTTCTCATTCCCTTTCTACTGATAATGAAGGGCTATGTGGCGTGTATAAATAGCCTCGCCTGAGAACATCCTCATGTCTTCGCCCCTCTCATCGCTGAGAAGAGCCTGTCACTGATGTTGCAATTAGGGTACTGATTTAGCTCCTGGAGGCACGGTGCAAATGATCCATTGCGGAGGATGGTATTTATATCAGTACTGACTGATGAAGACTTTGTCAACTGTACCTCTGGCAGAGTGTTGGTGGCAGGCTCTGGGTTAATCTGCTTCTCGTTTTAACCAATGATCCAGGATGATGTGTTTTCTGAATCCCTCATCTGACACAGAGGGTCACAAAGGGAGTCGTCCTGTGAAAATACTGATCATTAAGGAAATACTCCATCAAGACATTTAGGAGGGGCTGGGGTTGTGGCTCAGTGGTAGAGCCCTTTCCTAGCAAGTGTGAGGCCCTGGGTTCGATCCTCAGCACCACATACAAATAAATAAATAAAATAAAGGTATTGTGTCCAACTGCAACTAAAAAATAAATACTACAAAAAGAAAGAAAGAAAGAAAGAAAGACGCAAGTCATTTGGCATCTTCTGTGTCGATGGGAATTTGCACTACTATGGTGCAGGATGTTTTATATGTTGGTGGCACTGGGTTTGAACCCTTGAGCATGCTAGGAAAGTGCTCTACTACCCAGATACATCTCCAGGCCTTTTAAATTTTTTGAATCTTGAGACAGGGTCTCACAAAGTTGCACAGGCTGGCCTTGAATTTGCCATCCTCTAGTCTCAACCCACGAAGTTGCTGGGATTCCAGACATGTGTCTGGGACCAGGCTATATTGTAGATTTACTCGTCTATTTTGACATAAGAAAAAAGAAAATGAGGATAGACTGACTACTTATGTTCCCCACAGAAAGATCGGGCAACATGGAGTTATTTTTCATTAGAGGCTTGACACTTGAAAAACATAACACATTTTCAGGTCCAATACAGAATCAGAAATTTTAGGATTATTTCGAACTCTTTGAACAGAGTTAAAAGCCAGTGATTGTCTTCTGTGAAAGCAGAAGTGTCGTGAAAGCAGGGAGTTGGGCTCATCCTCTAACTTTGCCCTTAAAGGCTAGAAGAAGGATGTTGGAGTTTATCAGCGCAAAGCTTCACCTTTGCCCCCTTGTCTGATATGGAGTGTTTATGTTTGTAATCTTTTGTGAAGATCTGAAAACACATCTTCCTGCCGCTTTTGATCCTCCTCCTCCTCCTAACTAGATCACCGCCCCTAGGCCTTTCCTAAACATCTCCCCACCAATCAAGCATCCTCAAAAGTCCAGATGATATAGCCACATAGAGGCCCTGGCTCAGGACCTGCTGAGTCCCTCTGATGGGCAACAGGGCACTACTCCCTCTCTTCCCCACAGGGTCCTCTTCTCAGGCTCTCCTCTTCCTCTGTGTTTAATTCTAGTGCTCAGCCAATCAGAGCAGCCTTCTTAGAACTGGGGTTGAGGGAAGTACCAGAAGTACCATCCCTAAGAAAAGGAATGGAGTGAAATGGCTCTTGGTCTCAGAATGAATCAGCTACCAATTTAACCCTTCCCTTCCTAGTTTCTCCCTCTTATAAGACTTTTGTGTTATTTGGTTTTTCTTCCCTTTTACTGAAGATTCTCCGCCCTGTTGTAAACCTGTGGGCCACTATACGGTCAAGGTCTTCCCTTGTCTTCCTCTGTAGCTATCTGGACCCTTGTCTCCATGTGGTCCTGGATCAAGGCCCCTCCCTATTCTCATCTCAGGAATGTTAGATGTAGCCCCTGGGAGGATAAAAACCAGGCAAGAAATCAATATGTGATTTAGGACTTGTATTCAGAATGTATAAGGAACTCTCAAAACTCAAAAGTAAAACAAACAACAATAAGCAAAACACAACCCAATTTAAAAATAGACAAAGGGCTTGAAAAGAAACATAAAAAATGTAAAAATGCTTAACAAACACAAAAAGACACTCAATACCACTAGGGATATGCAAATTAAAGCCTAATGAGATGCTCTGATACACATAATAAACTGGCTAAAAAATAAAAATAAACCCAAACTGACAGTCCCAGGCCCTAATAAGGATGCAGAATCACTGGAACTCATCTATTACTGGAAACACAAATGATAGTTACTTTGGAAAATAGTTTTCCATTTTCTTATAATGTTGAAATATACTTATCACATGACCCAGGTGGACCATGTTTGGGTGTTAACTTGAGTAAAATGACGATTCATGCTCACACAAAGATCTTTATGCCAATGCTTACAGCATCTTTATTTACAAGCACCCCAAATTGGAAACAACCCCCATGTTCAAATGGATAAACAAACTCTACTCATCCAAATAATGCAAAACTGCAGAAAGGAAGCTATCTTCTGCTATATGCAATAATAATGAGTCTCAGATACATTGTGCTGCAGCAAAGAACCTAGACTCAAAAAGCTACATACCAGCTTGACCCTGTGACACACACCTCTAATCCCTGTGGCTTAGAAGGCTGAGGCAGGAGGATTGTGAATTCAAAGCCAGCCTCAGCAATTTAGTGAGGCCCTAAGCAACTCAGTGAGATGCTGTCTTTAAATAAATAAAATATAAAAAAGGCTGGTGATGTGGTTCAGTGGTTAAGCACTCCTTCATTGAATCCCTGATGCTAAAAAAAAAAAAAAAAGCTACATACCACATGTTTCCATTTATAGGATGTTCTGGAAAAAGTACAACTGGAGAGACAGAAAACATATGGTTTGTCATCAGGGGCTGGAGGTGAAGGAACAAAGGGAAGGAAGTGGCAACAAAGGGCTCTAGAAACTTTTGGGGATAAGTGAAATGCCTATATCTTCACAGTCGTGGTTACATAATTCTGTGCATCTGTCAAAAATCATAGAGCTGTACAATAAACAGGGTGAAATTTACCATATGCAAATTATATCTCAATCATTTCCTTAAAAGGAAGTGATCATCAATCAAATGTCAAACAGAGATAAAAGTTACCACTAATAGAAAGTGGCTTCTTTGTGCAAACTAACAAAATTAGACAAATCTCTGGAGGTATTTACCACGGTTACCAAAAGCAAATGAACAAATAAACAAAGACCCAAAAAAGAAAGAACCTGTGGGGTGTTGGGCCCATCCAAGGCAGCACCTCCTAGACCCATCCAAGTTTCAGGATTGAGAAGCAAAGGAGCTGGGAAAATATCACTATAGGGAAAAGTTCAAAGGTCTGTGATCAGTTTCCCTGGCAATGAGGGGCAGAGGGCAATTTAAAGCAGTCTTTGACATTTGGATTATAGTATCATTTTACATGAATGAATAGCTTCAATGACCTTTAGCACCATAATGGGGTTGTATCCATGGAATTAATGGTTTCAGAAAACAGACATCTTCTCTGAGTGGAAAAGCTCTTGTAGAGTCTTGCAGAGTGGAACTGTTCCTCCATGGCCATCTGATTGAAGTCGCCGTGTCCTCAACTACTGAAGAGGCACGGTGTTACCTCCTCTGTAGTTTTGTAGGGAGGATTCAAATCAGGCTGCCTGGTGCCTAGAGTATTCTCACTCCCTCCTTTTTCCAGGCCATTTTTCCTTTTTTTCTTCTTGATTGAGGGCTGCAAGCATTAACATTTTGAAGATATTATTTTAAACTATTTTTTATAGTGCTTATAATATGTCAGAAACTGATTTTTTTTTTTTTTGAGGTGCTGGGGATTGCACTCAGGTCCCATTCTGTGCAGTAAGGCTGCAGAGATGGATGGACCCTGCCTCTGGGGAGCGAGCAGGTGTCATGCACTGGATAGTAACAATTCAATAACAGAAAAAAAATACGCAGCTGCAGTTCGGAATGGGATAGTAATGAGTGTGAGATACACATAATCTCCTGAAATAGAAAGAGTAGGAAAGAGGATAGTTAGAGGTGTGGAATCACCTGTATTTGGAAAAAAATAAATGGAACTGCTTGCTTCTCATTGTGGGGCTTCTGATGTACCTGACTTGGGTTGGGTTCAGCTGCTGGTGGTTATAAAATCTCCCCAGGTGATTCTAATGTGAGTGGAGCTGAGCCCAGCTGCAAGTGATAGCTGAGGAGCACTGAAAGACCCAGGTTGGGTCTGATGATGTCACCCCACACAGATTGCTCACTATCACTTCCTTTCACCTTTGTCCATTTGTTCATAAATGTCACTCAGCACCTACTATGTATCAGGAACCTTACTAAACAATAAAAAGTCCCTTTAGGACATTACTGTTTCTCTCCCACATTGGCATTCATATTATGGATTAAAGTCTTTTAAAAAATGTAATAGAAGTCAAGATATTTGAACACTATATATCACTGAAACTCTACATGCCCACATGCATTAGGCCTTATTATGTCCCACATTTTATAGATGAGGAAAATGAGGCACAGAGAGGTGAAGTGACTTGCCTAAGGTCATACAGCTAGTGTTTGGCAGGGCTGGGAGGTTCCAGGGTATAGCCCTTAACCTCAAAATACTATTACCAGTGCCTCTCTGTTGTACCTCCTTCTATGCTGGGCCCAAAGCCAGCGCTTTACATGCCTGGAATACTGAGAGAAACCCAAAGCACAGCTGGCCAGGTACCTTTAAGGTGAGGAGGGTGCCTGGTCCCAAATGAAAGCATTTCATTGGCCTTTATGCATTCCCACTACTCATCTCCCTGTGGCAAGACATGTGGCCTGACTCTGAGCACCAGGAAAGGACAACAGAATGAGTAACAGGCAGACTTGGCTACAGACTCAATGTCAAATATGTCGCACTTTTTAAGTTGAGCATTGGCATCTTATTTAAAAACCAATTCTCTATCCTACATGCAGATATTATGCTACATTCTTTCCTAAAATAATACAGGTTTGACTTTCGCTTTTAAATCGTTAATCAGCCTGACATCAATTTTGGTGTTTGGTGGAAAATAAGGATTATATTTCTTCTCTGGTCTTTTGGAATTTCATGATGCTATTTTTTGGCAGAGTTTTTTTTTTCTTTTTTTTTAAAACCCCCCCTGAGTTTCCTCTCTCTCTTTTTTAATGTTTGAATGTCACTCATTTGTTCTTTTTTTTTTTTATAGTTGTAGATGGACAGCATGCCTTTATTTGTTTAGTTTTTTATGTGGTGCTGAGGATCGAACCCAGTGCTTCACACATGCTAGGCAAGCGCTCTGCCTCTGAGCTAAAGCTCCCCCTGCCCAGTTCTCTTAATCTGAAGATTTTTGTTCTTCAAACCATCAGATGATTTCTTGAATTTTCGTTTTGTTTCATTTTGCTGGCGTCCTGCGTGCTAGGTGACTGCTCCACCTCTGAGCTATCCCCAGCCCCGAGTTCTTTATTTTATTATCTTATCCTTTTTGTTTTTCTTTCTGGAACTCCCAACAGATGTTTGAGATCCTGGATGAATCTTTTATACACTTTATCTTTTCTTTCGTCTTACCCATTTTCACAATTTGTTTTGTATTTTAGTAGATAACATATATGGAATGATCATCCTGACTTTAATAATAATGATTATTACTTCATGCCTCATTTTCTCAGACCAACATAGGCAGGGACCATTCAAATAAATTGATGCTTTCCTTTTGGCTAATGGCAATAAGATTTCAAGTAGATGTTCTGACAGATGTGAATCCTGCTTCTCTGGAAACTTCATAGCAGATCCTGTTCACGTAACCAGTGTGCGTCATTCCAGAGCACTGATCATGTACTTATAGGTCCTTGGCTGGGTGTCCTCTCTGTGCAGAGGGGAAGGAGTGTGTCTGGGTGACGGCAGCAGGAACTGAGCCAAGGAGGCTGGCAAAGGTGTGACATTGGGGCTCAGTTTCACTGTCACTCAAGTTCCCAGTACTCATTGGACATTTTCTAGTCTCATGTGCCAAGGTCTTTAAGATAACAGACATCTGTAGTGTCAGGAGCCCTCCAATGTAGCCCAGAGCATGGGATGCAGAGAGAAACAGGTTAGGAAAGATAGGCATTTGGATGTCACTGTTGAGGGAAGGGGTCAGGATTGATAGGTGTACATTCCTTTGCTTTATCTTCCAATTTTTCTGTTATACTTTCAAGTTCCCAAAAACTCTTTTTTTTTTTTTTTTTACTTTTTTTCCCCCATAGCATTTTTTTTTAAAACTAGGGATTGAACCCAGGGGTTCAATGCTTAACCATTGAGCCACATCCCTAGCCCTTTTTTAAAAATAATCTATTTAGAGATAGGGTCTTGCAGAGTTGCCTAGGGCTTTGTTGGCTGGCTTTGAACTTGTGGTCCTCCTGCTCAGTCTCCTAAACTACTGGGATTACAGGTGTGAACTGCCATGCCTGGCCTCCCCACAGCATTTTTTTTTTTTTTTTGGCTCCAGGGATTAACCCAGGGACACTTAACCACTGAGCCACATCCCCAGCCCTTTTTATGTTTTATTTAGAGACAGGGTCTTGCTAAGTTTCTCAGGGCCTCACTAAATTGCTGAGGCTGACTTTGAACTTGCAATCCTTCTGCCTCAGCTTCCTGAACCGCTGGGATTACAGATGTGAACCGCCACACCTGGCCTCCCCATAGCATCTTGATCTTGCTTTATAGATGCAATACCTTTCTTAATCATTTAGGGCTTCAAATTCTCTTCAGTTTCCTTTCTTGTTTCTGAAGAGATTGCCATTGTCCCTTGTGTTTTTTGGTATTTGTGTTTGCAAGGGTCTGGTCGCCCCAACTCTTCATTCATAATTAAGCACGTGCTGTTGGAGAGTAGCCAGGGCTGCTTCATACGAGGGGAGGGGCAGAGTCCCAATGGTGGTTATGGTGGGATGGCTAGCAGGGAGTTGGCTTGATGCTGGGAAACTTCCAAATGCTCTTTTTTTTTTTTTTTTCTCTTTTCTTTTTCCTGGAGCTATTCAGTTTCTTCATAAGAAACTTCATCATTCCTATTTGGGGAAAAAGGACCTGGCTACCAGGAAATTTTTGTTCAGGGAACTCTGGGTACGTAACACTCACTGATTAAGTATTTCCAATCCCACACTCTGCTGTAGCCATAATAAGAAGGGCAAGCACGTGCATTGCTTAATCTATGTTAGTCACTCATCTAACAGCTTGAGAATGTTTACTTGGTTTAGTCCTCCTAACAACGCTGTGATGTAGATACTATTATTATCCCAGTTTTGCAGGAGAGGAAACTGAGGCACGGGGAGATTAACGTCACCCAGCTACTAAGTTGTGAAATCAGGATTTGAATTCAGTCCCTTTGATCTTGTGTAATGCTGCCTCCTTAATAGAAGAATGACATTGGCTGGTATTTGGGACAGTGTTATTTCTGAGGGGTCCCCCAAATGGAAGGAAGAAATTTTGTCCATTTTACTTATTATACACCCCAATTCTAGCACAGTTCAGTGTGATACATTTTTGTGGAACAAATGAATTTCTGGTGCCTTTCTTATAGAAAAGGCACTCATTCCTCATGGAAGCGGGCTACGTATCCAGGGCTCAGAACTTCTCTTTTTCTCTTGGTTGGTGTCTTTCCCTTTGGGAAGGAGAAAGAGACTTGATCTGAGCACATTTCTTTTGGAAACTTCATCTCCTTTGGTAACTGGCCACATCATTCTTTGTTGGTACACTATTAGCATTACTTGGGAGTGAGCTTATTCAACTTTTCTCAATATTGTGCACAATGAATGGACATTCCTGTTATTATCTATTATCTGAATTTCAGAGACAGCCTCCGGTCCCCATCCCCCATTCAAGACAATGTCTCAACCATTCTTTGACTTACAGAATGGCTCTGACTTGACAATGACTGTGTTAAGCGTGAATTTCCTGAAATGAGATGACCTGAAGACCATGGCCATGCGCATACTTCACATGTTTGAGTGGAAAAAAAATCCAAGACTAATTTCAAAGACTGATAACTATTTGGACAATGTACTTGTGTCTTCCACTGAAATGTTTTTGTAAAAATGGGTCCGTGCACAATCAAGATCCACAGAGATATTGTCAATGTCACTAATATTTCTTATAGATTATGGAGCATTGGATTTCTTGTTTGGAATTTCCAACTTCTAAAAGGTTGTAGTTAAGAAAAACACTTAATTTTTTTTCTTGCTTTAGAAGAATTGTTCCGATGATAGTTTGCCTTTTCTTATTTAAGAAAGCAATTCACTGGTAATTAAGTATAATGAAGGGGAAAATGAACAATTTCTTTAAAAACTCAGCTGCAGCCAGGCATAGTGGTGCATGCCTGGAATCCTAGCAGCTAGAGGCTGAGGCAGGAGGATTATGAATTCAAAGTCAGCCTCAGCAACATATCAAGGCCCTAAACAACTCAGTGGAACCCTGTTTCTAAATAAAAAAAAAAAAAATTTAAAAAAGGGGTGGGATGTGGCTCAGTGGCTAAGCACCTCTGAGTTCAATCCCCCGTACCAAATATATATATATATATGAATGACAGCCTCTGCCAAGAATTGCTTAGTTAGGGCATGGGGTGGGGTACAGACCACTTGCCTAGCATTTGCCATGAGGTCCTGGGTTTAATTCACAGCACAGCAGATGCAGCAATAGCATTAGCATTAGCAGCAATAACAATAAGTAAAATGAAAAAGAAAAAGAATTGCTTATAAATCACAGAAAGCTATTCCATCTATGTTGAGAAAACCAGGCAATTTTGTGGAAAATTATGTAAACCTAGTACAGACAACAAAAAATGATTGAAACCAGGAACTTCAAAGTCAAGGCCTAAGACCTTCAAAGTCAAGGCCTAAGACCTCTCTCCCTCCCTCCCTCCCTCCGACATTTATCCAGCACCTCCCATGAGGTGATACAGCCCTGGAGATACAGTGGAAAACCAATCAGGGGACCGCCTTCCTGTCAGGAGCTTAGACCCTCATAGAAGGAGATAAGCAATAAGAAAGTTAAAGCCAAACAAATAAAAATAAGATTCTTGTAAGTAGAGTGACCATGAATTTGTCACCCACTTTTGACAGTGAACATGATACTATTAATAGTCATGCTTGACAATAAGTGTAAAACTGTTCAGGCGCCCTGGAAATGCTACCGGTAAAGGACTAGGGGAGAATTGGAAGACGGTAATGTGGTAAGGGCTGGTAGCTACTTGAGACCGGTGGCAAGAGGTGTCCTCATGTAAGCTGAGACCTGAATGACAAGAAGGAGTCAAGCCCAGGAAGAGAACAAGGATGAGCCTTCTAGGCAGAGAGGATAAAGGACAACAGGGACTCCCAAGTGCTGGGAGCATTTGAGGAACAGAAAGAAGGCCATTGTGGCCAGTGTGCAGTGGATAGGGACAGACTGGTTGGGATTGGGACCGGAGATGTAGGTAGGGGCCACCTGAGGATCTTAATGAATTTAGCTTTGGAAGCCACTGGAAGGTTTTTAGGAAAGAGGTGACTTTAACTGCTTTTCCTTTTTAAAAAGACCACTCTGTGGCTGGGGGGTGTATCTCAGTGGTAGTGTGCTTACCTAGCATGTGTGAAGCCCCAAGTTGATTGCAAGCATCAAAAAAAATTACATGTTTATGTTTTTTTTTTTTTTTAAATGTGATTTTTATTGATTTTTCCTTTGACACGGTTCTTTTCTTTTTTTAGATCTTACCTTTAAGAGATGCAACTTTGGGCTGGGGATGTGGCTCAAGCAGTAGCGCAGTGGCCTGGCATGTGTGGGTCTCTGGGTTCGATCCTCAGCACCACATAAAAATAAAATAAAGATGTTGTGTCCACTGAAAACTAAAAAATAAATATTAAAAATTCTCTCTCTCTCTTAAAAAAAAAGAGATGCAACTCTAAGTAAAACCAAATCATTTATAGACCAAATGATATTTTTGAGATCTACCTTAAATCTCAAATATATGAGATAGAAACGAAATAGGATTGACTATAACAGGATACTTAGACAGGAAGGGAGTACCACGTGAAGGAGTAATGCTCGTCTTTGTGGAATGCTGGACAGTCCACGTGAAGAGACTAGGGGAGTGACCTTGAGGTGTGGCAAACACAGGCTATTCATAGGCTCTCTGCTGGGTAATGAGGAAGTTTGGCTAAAGTGACTGAGGAGAGAACATATATTGGGAGAAAAAGCTGAAGCAATAAATAGAGACAAGCTTTGCTCTGAGAGGCCCAGAACGTGGAGGCTGGAAGAGAATGTATGGAAAAGGGTTGATTTGGATTTTCCACAGATGGGGCAAATGGTACTGCGTGATCATGGTGGAGTGGTACCTGCTTTCTCCACATAAAAGTCTTAACTGGGCTTCTTTAGGAATCTTCACCATGGCTGATTGTAGGACTGTCAGCAAAAGAGTCTCTACAAAAGAGTTCAGTGTAGATAAACTTCCAATTTTCATGTTGCCCTGTTTTACTTGGCCACTGGCCGGGAAGATACCAGCACTCCAGGTGCTGGAAACCCCCTTACTAGTTTCTCACAAATATGTATCCAGTATAGTAGTTTGGGAAAATGTGTAAAGTAGGCCTCTGGCCTTGAGCTGGGCTTCACAGAGATGTCTACATTTCTAAGATAAGAGAAGTTGCCAGTTGGGCTCCATGGTAACAGCTGGCAGGGGGAGGAAAGAAAGGGGAGAAGCAGCTCTTCCCTTCTCAGGTGTTGTCCTTGGAGGGTTAACTTGCCCAGAACAGTGAAAGAAAAATCTGCTTTTATGTGAACTTCTGCAGACTGAACTTCTGAGCCCCTCCCCCTTACATGTGGGTATAAAACTCGGAAACACCTGAACTCGGGGTTCAGGGGATTGATTGATTACAGCAAAAGCTGTGCCCTCTGGACCTGGCTGCAGCCAAATAAAACTGTTTCCTGCTATCTTTGGTGCCTTGCCTTGTCTGTCTCTACAACAATGGGACTACTCCAGGAGGGAGCACAACTGTGAGTGGAGTCCATGAGAAGGAGGTGGGGGTAGAATTATGGACAATAATGAAGGGTCAAGTGGACATGGGAGGCTGGGATGTGAGGAGAGAAGAATGTGTGCCTAGGAACCTGGAGGCAAATGTTCCCCAGGAGATGCTGTAGGCCACTGGGTGGTGCTGAGGCTGGTGGCTCTGAGGAGACTCTCGTCTCACCTCTCAGTGAACCTACTTGGTTCTGTTCCCTATCCTCATCTCCCCCATGACTGACTTTTTCTCCTGGATTTTCAGTTGGTCTAAATTCAAGAACCTTAAGACAAAGAATAGGAGTCCCCAAATTCCAATCTCCTGGAGAAGCTCTGGGAAAGATGTCCTACCTAGCATGTAACCCTGGTCCCATCCGCTCTGTCAGGGAGGTGCGGTCATGGGTGAGCCACAGTTGTGAAAGAATGAGGCATGGGTGAGGCAGGTTCCCCAAGAAGGAGTCCAACCTTGCTCACCTTCTGGACTTTCTGCTCAGTGGAAAGGCTGGGAGAACAGGTTGAATGCATTTAGCTGAACTGATATTGTTTCTGTTTCTGGGGAGACCCTTACTGCAGGCATAGTGATCACAGACCAGGTACTGATTGGTAGTCTAGGACATTTCCTCTCTATGGCTGCTGGGAAACATCTTCTTTTATTAACTGCATCACTGTAAAGAGCTTGTGTAGGAGGAATAGCAAATAGAGACAATGTGTGTTTTCTTCCTCTGAGTGGTGTCTTGGCTCTGGGTTCTTCCTGGAGACAGAAGACCAACACCTTGATTATGGGGAGGAGTTTGGTGCATGACTTGTTCACAGGAATCAGTGAGTCCATGGTCCATTAGGGAAATATTCCGGGTAGTCTCTTTTGGGGTCGTGCTTTGGCAGCATGGGCAAAAGAGTTCAGAGCTCAGTGAGTCAATGTCTTGACCTTTAGTCCCGGTGGCAAGAATCTGGGTCACTGTCTCATCAAGGGTCGCCGTGTTATTCCAGCCAGGGTTCAGAGCCTCTTAGCCAGGAGCTCAGGTTGAAGCCATATCTGATTCAGACCATCACTGGGACATTTCCTAGCTGAGTGACCTCATAAGTTTACAGTGCACATCTTCCTTACGTGGTTCTTAGGAAAAGTAAATGATTTTTGGTGTAAACCAGGTGAAGGTGCCTGCACAAGGCAAATGTGACAGAAATCACACTAGTTCTGAATGCCAGACGACCTATTGGCATAGAGTGTGGCTTTCCTGTGTCCCACACAAGGTCTGGTCTAAAGGCAGAAGAGAGTCACGTGGGGTATGAGATGAGACTCAGGGAGGGAGGAGCACCACAGGGAGCATGATATTTTGGAAATTCCTTTATTGAGGGAGATTTTGATCCAAATCCCAAGTTTTATAGCTATTTGGGTCCTTGGGGAAGTTGCATGGCAAACCCTCAATTTCCCACCTGTGAAATGGGCACAATAATCTTTTCTTCATTAGGTTATTGCAATAACTAGATCAATAAAACACTAGGCACAAAGCCTGGCACATAGTATGCATTCATTCGAGACTGGCTTCAAGGTTAATATTAGGAGACAGGACTCATCGCTCAAATAATGGAGGCAGTGTAGCTGAGCAGGGAAGAGTGGCTTCCTGCATTCCTGAGATGGAACCAAGTTAGTAATTATCTACTTTGCAAGGGCAAAGGCTGACCCTGCCCAAATTTCAGTGCTGATGATTCAACAAAGGTTGTTAGATTTGACACAAGGGCCTCTTTCAAGCATACATAAGTTATTAATAATCTTGGATGCTAAGCTTGGAAACCCCATATTTTTCATTTTGCTTTGGACATTCCACCCTTTTGGTCAAAAAACAGTATATATATGAAGTTCTCATCTTTAGAAAATGACTTAAAAAAAAACAACTTTTGAATCTAATCATGCAGACTTGGTAAAATCCTTGTTCTCCAGTTTGTTCAAAATTCATGGGAACAGCAAGCATCTCAATGTAACATCCTTGCCAAAATTGCTTAGATGGGTTTAAGTGGAATTGAATCACAAGGAAGCAATCAGATAAACCGAGAACATGGCCTATTCCACAAGAGAACTGCTCTGGACTTTTTGAAAAAAGTTGAAAAACAAAGCAAAACAAAGAAACAAACAAAATAGAGGTAGATAGACACAGACTAAATGACACTAAATATACCTGATAACTAAACCCAAGGCATGAACTTTGAATGAATATAAATAGCTTCCCCCACCCCCAAAGAATAAAACTTCAGTCATTTAATACATTTGGTACAACTGGAGACGTAGGAAGACATCCTTGGGTGTTGTTCTGTTTTGTTTTCAGTACTGGGGATGCAACACAGGTCCTCATGCATTAGCCAGCCATCTCCAGTTATACTCCCAGCCCTTTTTCTTTCTTATTTTGAGACAAGAGTCTTGCTAAGTTGCCCACTCTGGCTTTGAACTTGTGAAACTCCTGCCTTAGCTTCCCTAGTAGCTGGGATTACAGGAGTACACCACTGTGTCTGGTTGACTTCCTTGTTTTTTAGGAGATTCAAGTATAAATGTTAGGATTGCAATGTCATGATTTCTGTAATTTATTTCAAATGGCTCAATAAGGAATATGTAAAAGTGCACATCTATGTCTATACATATATAAATACAGATGTGTAAAGAGAAAGCCAGTATTCTTTGGAATGTGGAAAGTATTAACTACAGGTTAATCTATATGAAAGGTTTATGAGAGTTTATTGAGAACTATTCTTTCAATTTTTCTATAGGTCTGAAAATTTTCAAATTAAAAAGTTGAAGAAGAAATTTCATAAAAGAAAACCAGCCAGCCCATGGGCATGTGTAGACTCTGGAGTGCTGTTAATCTCTAGAGATTTAGGACTCCCTCCAGACATAAAAGGTGGTGAGTTATGCAAGCTCAGGGGCAATTCTCACATTAAGAAATGCTGAGGGTTAGGGATATAGCTCATTTGGTAGAGTGCTTGCATGCACAAGGCCCTGGGTTCATCCCAGCACCACCCTTCCCCCCAAAAAAGAAAGAAATGCTGAGTTCTTGCTGGGTACAATACACACTTGTAATCCCAGCGGCTCTGGAGACTGAAGCAGGAGAGTCACAAGTTCAAAGCCAGCCTCAGCAAAAGCGAGGCACTTAGCAACTCAGTGAGGCCCTGTCTCTAAATAAAACATAAAATAGGGCTCGGGATGAGGCTCAGTGGTGGAGTGCCCCTGAGTTCAATCCCCAGTACCCTCTCCCATCCCTACCCCCCCAAAAAAAAAGAAAGAAATTCTGAGTTCTTTAGAGTCCTAAAGAAAGTGTGAATTAAGAGGTATGGACACAAGGCTTGCTAACATCATCATCGTCAACAACAATACCACCACAACAACTTAACAGTAGTAAAACATTTGCATGTGCATTTGAGAGAGCAATCATTTAAAAAAGTGAAAAACCCAAAACAACAACAACACAAAACAACCCTCAACAAGTAAAAATCCCTTTTGTTTTCAACAGGCTTCTGTCCTGTTAAGCATCTGTGAAAGGTTAGGAATCTCAGCTGTCTATGTAAAGATGAATCAGGATCCTGGGTAAAAAGAGTTCTGAAATTTTCACCTGAAATTTCTGGAGAGAAAAATGCCGCATATTTTTAAACTCTGTGTTAGATTAATTGTGCATCTCAGAGAAGGGATTTCTTTTCAAGAATGGGTTTCAGGACAGATGGTCCCGCATGGTCCTACTTGGAGCTCAGTTACCACGTTGAAGCAGTTTGAGTTCTTAATGACTTGACTCCTTCGTCTCTACTGGTGTCAAATTTAAAACCAACCACACAAAATGTTGGGGGTAAAAAGTAGTCCAGTAAACAAACTTATTAATAGAAGTGAAATCCCACAGGGAACATAGACACGCATCAGTCAGTGGGGATATTAAATTCCTGTGATAAGTTAACATGGATTAAGCAAAACTTTTTATAGTGCAAGTCCTTAGTATCAAATTTTGAAGCACAGCAACATCTAATAATATAATTATTTTTATTAACCATTTCTAATGGGTTGCAAATGATTCTGAAGGGATATGTTAAAGGAAAACATGGACTCATTCAGTGTATTGGGTGCGTATTCTGTTTCTAATTGGGGAAAAAAACCACATGTGCCTTCCTGGAATCCACTCTACCTGCCAGGTAGACTTAAATTATTATAAGATGAATTACAATAACAGTTAGTGCTATACAAGAGTCGTTTGCAGATTAGACACCTGGAATAGCTTAGATGTCGTGGACATGAATAACATTACAGAAGCTGGGCATGGTGTCACATGCCTTTAATCCCAGAGACTCAGGAGGCTGAGGCATGTGGGGTTGTTAAGTTCAAGACTAGCCTGGGCAATTTAGTGAGACCCTGTCTCAAATAAAATAAAAAGGGCTAGGATTGTAGCTTAGTGTTGGAGCACTTATCTAGCATGTGTGAAACTCTGGGTTCAATGCCCAGTATTGCACAAAATTAAAACCAAACCAAAACAAAACAATCCAGAAAATTTTCAGATTTAGAACTGTTTTTGAATTTATTTAAAGTTTTTCTCAATTTCTTCCTTGTAGAAAGGCTATGTGAAGGCTTGAAATAAATTTCTTAAGATTCTCATCTTAAAATTTCCAGGGTTGGAACTTTTCTATTTTCTCAGGTTCCCACCCATGTCAGGATAGGTCAGGGGTTTCAGGTACCAGCACTAGAGTTAGATTCTTCAGTTAAAGTCCAGGCTCTGCCACTTGGTAGCTGTGTGGTTAAGCAAAGCAAGTGACTGGCATTTTTCCTAAACCCAGTTTCCACAGCTGTAAGTGAGGATAGTAATAGTATAACCCTTCTTTATTTAAAAAATACACACACACACACAAACACACACATGTGTGTGTTTTTTTTGTGTGTATGTATATGTATGTGTGTGTGAGTGTGTGTGTATAATTTTTTTCTAAATGAAAATATGCAGGTGAAGCGCTTGGTGCAAAGCAAGTTCTCCCTAGATTTTAATTACTTTATGGTAACTGTAATTATTATTACCATTAGGTTATCTGATCATTCCTAGCCTCTCCTACTCTGGGCAGGCTCATAGTGTTTTTATTCTTATTCCTCAAGCAGGCAGATCCCTAATTTCACACACTAAAAGCCTTTATCGTCTAGCTTTGCACCTATAGTAATCAAAAGGATATTCTCATGAAGGCTAAAAAAAAAATTCTACCTGTAGTATGAAAACTCAAATTTGGTACAGCAAAGGTGGTTTAAGTGTATTGGAGATTAACACATGGAAGTGCAAGTTGTTTAAAAAGGCAAATGTGTGAAATTGAGGGCTTCCTTTTTCCTGAATGAACATCTACATAGTAGATTTGATCTGCGTGTCTAGAATCTGGAAATCTAGAGTAGGAGAAGCATTTGGAACAGATAATGATCCCAGAAAAATCTCGAAAAGCCTACTGACTCCTATTTACGTTCTGAATCCAATGAGGAGCCCACGAAGGAAGAAAAGATGCTCTTCAGAAAGCCCAGGGATGGGAGTTGAATTCATCTGTCTCTGCACTGTCTCCAGAGCACCCTGCATCCAGGCTGTGGGGGCGGGGTCCAGGAACCTCCTTGGGTTCTGTGTCAGGGTCCCCTTTGTTGCCTTCCAGCTGTGTGTTGATGGCACCCTTCCTCCCCCAGGTAGTGCCACGCTCCCGAGGCCCCTGTGATCTGCAAAGCCTGGTGCTCCCTCGCCCCTTGCGTGAGCCCTGCAGCCAGCTTCCCTTGCCCCAGTTTCACAGACAGGGAGGGCACCTGAGTCATTTTTCTATTGTTAACAGACCAAAGTTACCCCGTGAGTCATTCTGAAGTCTTAGAACCGACTCCTAATTCTTGTTCCTGGCGTCACTCACAGAGCTGAATGCCATCAAAGGTTCAAGAGGAAGCTGGCCACTGATGGGCTCAGAGAGGACCCACTTCGCACGTGACCGACTCAAAAACCAGGATTAACTCTCTTGACACCTGCAGCCTGAAATAGAAAGGAGGGAAATGTATATGTGTAACATCATCATTATCATCAGACCAGAATTCTCAACCTCTCTCAAAATACTATGGAAATTCCCTGGTTCATGGCTTCCTCGGTACCAAGATTTTAAATAAACAGAAATCTCTTCTTTGCAATGGAGACAATCCATTTTCTTCATCTTGTAACAGTCATTTATGTGAATTTGTACTTGAAAGGAAGCTAAATTTATTTTCTTCTTTTCACAAAAGAATCTCTAAAGTATCTGGCAGAGAGAGAGAGAGAGGAAAAAAAAAAAAAAAAAAAAAAAAAAAACCCGAGCTCCCTCATGTAATAAAATTAGAAACCAAGCCATTCCAAACACAAGCTGTTCAGATTTAGTGAGATGATGCTTTTTCTGTAGCATTTTCTGACTAGCTTTGAATTTCCTGACATTTTTCCTTTCCTTGTCTTTCTTTGAATCACATGCCCCTCTCCTCACTGACACTCCCAGCTGAGGAGGTGAGAGCCACAAGGTGGACCTACAGTAGTAACCCTGGATTTAAAAGTAACTATGGGGTCCTTCTGAAGGCAAGTTGCAGCTTTTGTACATTAAACTCAGTGATTTTTATCCTTCATTTCCGAGCTACAGGAGAAGAGGAAGTTTTGCAAAAACAGAAGTAGGAGTTCTTACAGAGATTCTAGGAACCCCCAAGACCATCTTAAAATTATCACTGGCACCATCCCTCGATCCCTACCCGAGACCTTCTGAGTTGGAACTCCATCCCCAAAGATGGACCCTGGGAATCTGCATTTTAACAAGCTTCTCATGAAGTGCTTCTTAGTTCTATCCACTAGGAACTGGAGTGTCTGCGCTCTGGGTGGCCGGGGATGATCTCCAGGAGCCTCTCAATGTGTGTATAAAGTGTGACTCTGAGTACATGTGCATTTTTCTTTTTATGGCTACTGGCACAGACATACTGGGGACCAAGTTGACAACAGCTAACAAAACTTAAAATATATTCTCCCTATAAGCCAGCAAGTCTACTTTTAAATAAATACCAAATCTTGAACATATGAACATGATATGCTTAAGGACGTTCTTTGGGGCATTGCTTATAATTGCAAACAAATTGGAAATAACCTAAATGTCCACCAACAGGAGAATAAAGAAAATGTAGTATAACCAATGATAAATCACTGCCAAGTAATTACAAGGAATAACCTAATTCTACATGTCAATAATAGTGAAGATAATAACAGATAATACTTATATATTGTATACTTGTGCTGCTGTAAGGGCTTTGTATATATTGACAATAAAGTTGGATCTCAAGGTGCAATTTGGAGGGTTGGGATTTAGCTCAGAGGTAGAGCGCTTGCCTAGCGTGTGAAGCCGGGGGTTCGAATCCCCACACTGCAAAACAAAACCATCAAAATTAATACTTACATGTGGCTTGTTGATACCTATAAGTGATAAAATCTTCAATCATGGATTTTGCCAATAATTACAAAATTATCTGTAAGGGTGATCTAGGACGGCACTAGGGAGGTTTTGTAAGACTGGGGCATTGTAGTCTACTTTAGCTTTATCAGATATGTGCTATTTGCAACATCTATACTGAACAAATGCTTACAGAGTACTCACAAATCCAGTCAGCAAAGCAAGACAGTGTGAAATCCATGAGTGCTTAGGGTCCAGGAAGGGAAAGAAACTGGGTAGGAGGATAAACTTAAGGCAGAAAGGGGCGGGTGGACTAGCAGGATTTAGACACAGAGGGAGGAACCTCAGAATCTCCTGCCTGGGAGCAACTAGAGATGCAGTCCCTGAAGAAGAATGGTAGCTCGGGGGGCCACAAATGAAGAAGCAAAGAGACACCCACATACACAGTGCAGCCAAGGTCCACCGCGGAGACCACTGAGAGACTCCTGTGACTTTGAGATGCCGGTCAACCCTTTCCTAAGAGGAATTGGGAGGACGTTGACCTAGTAGGGTATCTAGAAGTCTCATTTGGTTAAAGAACAATGACAAGCTGTGTAATTAGAAATTATAAAGGAAATCAGTAGCTAAACTGCTCTTAATTCTGATAAGCAAAGAAATTACGTTGTGAATTGCAAGTCAGCACAGTTTGAGGAGAAGGCCATGTCGTCTTCTCAGAATTCATGATATCCCGGGAATAAAGGAGTCTGTGTGGTTTGGCTAAAATTTTCCCAAAGGAAAACTCAAACTATGCCAAAAAAAAAAAAAAAAAAATTCCTGTGTTGGGAATGGAACACAGGAACCCAGGGCCTTGCTCTAGATACTCAGCAAATGCTCTACTGCTGAGCTACATCCCCAGGCCCCAAATATCCATGTTTGATTTAACTAAAGCAAATCTCTCTCCTTCCTACCTCCTGCCCCTCCCCCAGGGGGGAAAAAATAGTTATGGCTATTCTAAGAATTCTCCTTACAACCAGATTTCAAATTTGGAGTTCTCATCTCCTACATATCTGTCCTCTTTGCCTGTAGGATTAAGTGTGACCTACAAGGATCTCCACTCTTGGTCCCAATTTCCTTCTGCTCCCCACCCTACGTACGAACCCCCACCCTTCATTTTTGTGATGTAAACTCTTGCACATACTGCATTTTTTTTTTTTTTTTTTTGCCTGAAGTGACTTCTTTCTGACCCTGCTTTGCCTGGAAAAGCCCTATCCTCCTTCAAGAGTTTCTCTGCCAGTTCTACCCTGAAAACGCAGCAGTGCAGTAGCTTATGTTACCCCCACACGAATTCTCATGAAGGGCTTCCATGTCCTTGAGCCAAAGACCACTGGGAACTTACCCATACTCAACCAAGTTGGGTTCATTACTCGTTGATCAAGGAGGAGCATGCGCCATAAGACATTGTCACAGTAACAACATTAGAAAGAACCTATTATAAGACTTGGGCTTTGTGGGGGTGATTTGGAGAGTACCCAAGAAATCAAAGATTTGCCCTAGACTGGGTAACATCAGAAAGCCAGGCAACTCTGATTGAGGATTTTAGAGGTGACACAGGGAACTTGTTTTTGTTTGTGCATAAATAAAGTTATAAATTATGCACTGTCCTGATTTTGTTTCATTATATCATACTTCAGAGTAAGCATGTCTGAGGTTGGCATCCTGTGATATTGTTTGTACTTGGTCAAGAAACAAAATGGCCTGCGATCGTCAGACCATCTATAATAATATTGTTAATACAGCAGACAGTGGAGTTATGTCCTCTTATCCATTCCAACCAACCCTCTCACTGCGGAGCAGCTGTGGGATGTGTGGATGGGACTGACTCACTCTAGGGTCAGGATGGGTACTGATTTGTTTAGAACAACCAGTGACTTGTTCAGGGATGGGCGTTGCAGGTGGATTCAGTGGAAACAGACAATGAGATTTGCATTCAGGAGGTTTAATAGTGAAGTTCATAGGTTCATGTGAAGGAGAAAGAGAAGCCTTTCGGGGTAGAGAGAGAAATTAATCTGTCCTGTGATTGCAACAGAGGCCACATATGATTCCCACTTGGGACCTCTGGAGCTAGGGTGATCCTTCAGAGATGTCTGAATTGACGTAGGGTCCGGCTCTTGTACTAATCCATAACCAGCCATCAGAAGCAGTTTCCTCTCATCAGAAGCAGTTTCCTCTCATCAGAAGCAGTTTCCCATGGGCAGAACCCATGGGTCTGGCAGCTCCATTTGATCAGAGCAATGCCTGGAAGAACCTGGCTGTGAGCCATCAGCAACTAGCACTCCCAGAATGGATAAGAGGGTCTCAGTTCTGAAGACTTTCATATTGATCCACAGAGGTACTACAATGGATAAATATGAATAGGCTGTTTTCTCATCTTGTTGATAATTGTACTGTCTAGAGGACAGGGTTTTGGTGCTAATTCCATTGTCTTAGTCTATGTGTGCTGCTATAACAAAATAATTTAGACTGGGTAATTTATAAATAATAGAACTTATCACTCATAGTTCTGGAGACTGGAAAGTCCAAGATCAAAGTGCTGGCAGACTTGGGGTCTGATGAGGGCCTGTTTCTCACACAGTACCTTCTTGCTGGTTCTTCCCATAGTGGAAGGGGTGAGGGGGTGCCCTCCAATCTCTTTTATAAGGGGACTAATCCCATTTATGAGGATGACTTAATCACTTTCTAAAAAGCTCCACCTCTTAATGCTATTGTATTGGGTATTAGGTTCCAACACATGAACTTGGGGGATAGATAACAAGATTCAGACCACAGCACTGGCCAACAGGAGCACTTGGTAGGTGCTTAAGGAGATAGTGGCTATGACTTATTCAAACACGTGTCCCAAGGCTAAGCCAATTGGGACCTATATTCCTTGGGTACAGTGATTATTTCTGAGAGCCTGGAATTTACGATTATTATTATTTTTGATGGTTAGTGGAATAGACACTTGCTAGACAAACATCAAGAAAGCATACAGTCCCAGTTTCTGGTTGGGACAAAACCAGCTTCCAGAGGATGAAAGAACTGAGGGAGTTATGGAGAAACTGACAAAACAGCACACTGCTGCTAACCTGCATCAAAGAGGTGATTGTGCACATCTCTTCCCAATTCTGTCTTCAGCGACTTCATATTGGTAACATGAGACAGATGTAATGAGAGTATTTACATCATGAAAATTAGCAAAATCAGCCATGGCTTTCTTTTCTCCAGAGATTTGGGGAATTGTTACATACTTTCTAGCATACCACTGATGGCTCCCTAATCAAACCATGCCTGAAGACTGATGTTTACCTCTTGGATTTTTTCAGTTATGCGAGTCAATGAATTCTTCTTGTAGAAAGCATTTTGACTCCTAATGGCTGTGTATTGTATTTATCTGTCTGTGTATCCGTTTTCTCCAAAGAGCTATCAGCTTCTTCAACATCAGGGGACATGTTTATCTTTGAATTTTCAAAGTTAGTACACACAGTCAGAACCCAACTTACATGGAATAAGTGAGGCATGGTGATCCAAAGAGGACTTGAACGGAAGAGCACTGAGCAAACATTGATAAGAGGGAAATGGGAGTTCAAGATGACTGAAAGCCCCGAGGTTGAAACTAGTCCAGTTCTTTGGGCATAGATGAGAAAAAGGAAACGGTACTGCTGATCACATATCTCTTCTCTTACGTACACACACACACACACACACACACACACACACCCCTCTGGGGAGACACAGGGAATGTGAGCTGTGTTGTCACAGCCTTGATTTCCATTCTCTGCTCATCTGCTCATCCTTGGTGATCCTGATATCCCTAAGCCTCAGTTTCCTCATCTGTAAAGTGGGCAAAATAAGGCCTTCCTCAGAGTGAGGATGAAGGGAACGTGTCTGGAGAGGAGGTGGCAGTCACCGTGGCCATTGTTCTTGGAGCAGATGTTGCTCTGTTATCGTTGCTCCTGTTGCTGTGATGGTAACCACAGTGGCACCCTTTCCTTCGCATTCTTTATTCTGGTTCATGAGTTTGGATAGGAGACAAGTGCGTCTTTATTTGTCCTCACCTCTCACTGGAATCTGGCATCTGCTTCTATGAAGAATGCAGGCAGCAAGCCCTAGTGGGATTGGGTACACCTGTGGCTTTGTCACCATAGAAATCACAGGTCTTTTCTTGCCGCCTGGTAGTTCTTGCAGACATTTAAAAACCTTGCTTCTCCTGCCCTCTTTGAAAAGATGCTAGTTGCTGGACCTTCACCAGATGATCTTATTTAATTCATTGATAAAAGAGTCCTGATATTACTTTACCATGTTATTTAACTATTTGATAGCTATAACAATGTACTTGGTTTCCTTTGAGCTTTTTTTTTTCATTTAAAAACATAACTTCTTTATTTCAAAGGAAAAAATAAAAGACCTCCCAACCCTTTCAAAAAAATCCAATTATAATAATAACAACTACAATTTTAAAAATCCTATCAGAAACCATAAGGAAACACTGAGAGTTTGAGTATTATACTCTTTAAGCGTGCTGTTTGGATATTTTATTTTATTTTAAAGTTGGTATAAATATGTGTACCAACTTAAAGTGTGGTCAAGGGATTTCAATTAAAATTAAAGATGTAGACGGCCACTTTAAAACACTATAGTAGGACTGTCCAGGGCTCCTGTGGAGCATGAAGCTCTCCCTTCCATATTATAGTGAAATTAAAGGACCTGGTTCAACAGTGATCAGACTTCTAGGTTGAGTGCGAATGGCCAACTTGGGTGAGAAAGACAGGGAGATCCATTTTTGAGCTTTATGGGGCCCTTATTCTGAGAAGGAAATGATAGCACAAAAATGGTGAAGACCCCTGCCCTGGGGCCATGTTGGCTGAAGACTCTTCCTAGGGTCCATCACTTCCCATCGTCCCATTTCTCAAGCACCTAAGCTGGCCAGCAGACCCGGAGACTAAGAAGGGGCAAAAGCAGAACACTCCAAGAGGGTGGGTCAGCCTTGGCGCTGTCAAAGGGAGGGCTGGGGTCATTTGGACAAGGCCTTGGATGGCCAGTGAAGCACAATAAACACAAAAACTACCCCTATAACTGGTGGAGAGACCTGTGACTTCTTAGCAGTTTCTCATTCTGACTGTCCCTGTCACTGGAGGCCTCTGGGGTTAGGTCCAGTAAGTCTCCCCACTGCTCCTCCTCTTCTACCCCCCTCATCTCCCTCCCCCTCTCTCATTTTCCCCCCATTTCATTCCAATTCCCTTCCCCCATTTCTCCAGGGAGGGATCAGTAGATAATTCTGAATTGAGTCCTGGGGCTGCCCAGTTGCTCTTCTCCATGCCTGGCCTTGTGTTCCTGGCACCGAGAGCCGCTGGCCTGTCTGTTTTCACTCACTCACACACACACACTCTCTCTCTCTCTCTCTCTCTCTCTCTCTCTCTCTCTCTCCCCCCCACCCCCATGTCTTTCTCTCCCTGACACACACTCTCACCTCAAAAAGATGATATTTATAATGCCTGGGGCCTTTCCAAATGCCAGGATTCATTTTGGGAGCACACTTGTGCCTCTTGGAACAGACTGAATTTTCCACCGACTCAGAGTTTCGAACTTCCTCCTGATGGCAGGGGAGGGAGTCTCTGGGGCCTGGGTCATGTGTCTCTGAGCTATCAGCTTTCTGCTCCGAGGGTCCCAATCACCGAGCACTTGTGGAAGGACTCGCAGCCGTATTTGGCCCTAGCAGCTTCTGCTGTGTGTTCTCCAGTGTGGCAGGGCCAGGGACATCTGGAGTGCAGAGGGCAGGTGTCGGTGAGAATGGACCCCACAGGGCTGACACCCACAGGCCCTCAGAAGTCGATCTGTTTCCTGGCCTGGAGGAGAAGAGGAAGGTATTAAAACCAGTGAATCCTTGAAAGGACAAATTATAGGTCTCACTCAATGTCTGAGAATTAATCTGAATTTGCTTTCCATTGGGAGTGGTGCTGAAGACTCTGATTAATCATGCTGGAATCGGGGCTGCCTTTATGCATAGGTCGACTTGGGAAGTTGTTCAATCAGCTTTGCATTAACTGCTCTGTGAAATGTCCTTAATAGAGTTCACACTTTAATTTTCTTTTTTTCTGCAGTGCTAAGAATCCAACCCAGGGCCTTGTATGTTAGGCAAGCACTCTACTGCTGAGCTGCACCTTCAGCCCGCTTAATAGAGTTCAAAGACAGAGGCCTTCCACTGTGGCCTCATAAGCTCCTTCCAGTGAGAGCTGATACACTGGATTTGTTTCACACTAAAGTGGGAATATGTAACCTTAGATTGCTTCCTTTCTTGAAAGCAGTTTAAATTAAATAAGAAGTGTGTGTGTGTGTGTGTGTGTGTGTGTGTGTGTGTGTGTGTGTAGAGACTGCACCTTCAGAGGGAGTTGGAAGAGCTGGCTCTGGTTACCTTTCAGGAATTATGGATTTCTCCCCCCTGGGTTTCTAGCCCTCGGTTCCAACTTATATTGACTGGCTCTCTTGGCCTATCATAGGAGAGCCTCTTTGGTGTGTAAGGTGGCACGACTTGGAGGGAGGTCCTACAAGGGATGAGGCCCATTGCTCTGAGGATGATGTTTTGCTGTCTTCCATGAATTTTATCAGCTGTCGTTTCAAGCTGAAATCGAAATGCCCTTCCCTTCTTCTAACAGAAAACAAATCTTGGGAGAATTCTTTCTGACAGAGCACTTCCAAAGCCACCTTTCTTTAGATGGGATTTATTTGACCATCTGATGCTGATTTCTAGTCTGGGTACCATGGTTCCTGGGGGTGTTACTAAGCCAAAGGGCACGGTATGTCACATTTTCCACATAGAAGTATTATCTGATGTTAGCTGTTCAGTGAGCTCCTAGGTCAAAAGAGAGGTGCCACCAATGGAAAAATATCACTTCTGATTTTGGGTGTGCTGTACACATCAGTGACACTGGCCGCATTCATTAAGTAGCCTTAGGGTACGTCTGTGCTCTTGCCACAGGGTCTGGGCAGGTGAACTGCAGTGGCATTCACCTTCTATACTGCTCAGCTTTACACCTTCTTCCCATTCAAGATGTAGAGAACATGGAAGGCAAGAGTGAGTCTCAGGGCTCATAAATTAGAAATAATTACATCCTTGATCCTTGGTATAGTTAAGAGTTCATGTGATAAGCTATGAAAAGTACCTGGCATGACACTGGCCCCCAGTAGTCACTTGACTATTGTTTGTTTCTTTTTGTCAGTCATTAGGCATAGTTTCTTTTCTTCTTCTTCTTTCTTTGCATTTATACATTTAGGTCTGTAATCCTTTCTCCTTTTTTTTTTTTTTTTGTGGTACTAGGAAATGAACCAAGGGTCTTGCACAACTTAGGCAAGTGCTCCACCACTGAGTTGCACACCCAGCCCTTTTTAATCTTTTTCTCAAGAGACAGGGTCTTGCTAAATTGCCCAGGCTGGTCTTGAACTTTTGATCCTCCTGCTTCAGCCTCCTGAGTGGCTGGAATTATGGGTGGGCACCACAGTGCCCTGTTCTGTGATGCAGTCTGAGTCCTTTTTCTGAAAGGTATAAGGTTCCTTGTTCAGATCTGTTCTTTTGCACGTGGCTCTCCTGGTGCCCCTGTACTGCTTGTGTAGGACACTCCCTTCTATTGAGAAGACTCTCCTTTCTGCGAGGGATTGCCTTTGCTCCTTCTTCAAAGATCAGTTGAATATTAATATTTTCGTGGGTCAATTCTGTTGCACTCTTCCATTGGCCAGTCGTTTCCCCCCAAACCAGGCTGTCTTGGTCACTGGAAAGCTGTTTAAAACCTTCAAGCCTCTACCCATAGGAAGGACTCCAGAAGAGACAGTGACTAGCCTCGGTCGGTGGGCATGTGCCGCGGCTCCGATCCTCTCCCTGCCGTGTGGACTAGAGTCTGTGACTCCTCCTCTGTGAAGAAAGAACACCAAAGCTACCGGCCAGGGGCAACCAGGCCATGGGAGGCTTGGTCTCCGTCTTTCTGTTTAGTGAGAAGACTGGGCTTGTTCAAAAATGCCTGCTTGGTCAGTCTCTGCTTTTCCTGGCTTGAAGGGTCTCATCAAAACCCTGAGCTTAATGTATCCTAATAATATTCTTGCTTTTTACTGATCAGTCTGGACATGCCTCATGATGGCCCATTATAACTATAACTAACATGTATCCTCTGCTTTAGCAAGACGTTCTCAAACTGTGGTTCCTTACTAGCAGTATTGGTATCCCCTAGAAAGCTGTAAGAAATGGAATTCTAGGGCCTAACATAGGTCTTTAAATAGAACCTCTTGTGTATTAGAAAAATTTAAAAAATGGATTAAATTCTCAACTTTGAGAACCACTACCTTTGAGTATACAGATGGTTTCTCATTGATTTGTCAACAACATTCTTGCTTGCATCCTCTCAGGTGGTACAAAGACCCCTCTCCATGATACAGCTGAAAAAATGGAGGCTTAGAGATGCATTGGGAAGTGTCTGGAACCTGGCCCACTCTGAGCACTTGTGGTCACTCTTTTCCTCTGTATTTCAGTTTTACCATAGGATGCCACATCTTGGCTGGCACCCTGGAATACTCAAGAGCACTCCCCACAGACTCGAGAAAGAGAGTGTCCCTGGTCCGGGATACTCTGCCAAGGCATGGCTGATTGACAGCCTGCTTCAGCTCATTATCTTCTGATCTATCTATCTATCTATCTATCTATCTATCTATCTATCTATCCATCTTAATTCACATTGTTTGCTCTCAAGGAGATACAGAAGTAAGTTGGTATCTGCACGTGTGGTGGTGGGTTCTGGCTGCCAGATCATAGGTAGTGACCTTCTGGTAGTTATAATTACTGGTTGTAGCATGTGCTACACACACACATACACATAGAATACCCCTATGCCTTCTTAATCTCAAAGATCCTTCTGGACATATAAAGTTTACCTTATTTGAAAGTTTAATAAAGGCTGAAGTAACAGATGAAGTTCATTCAGACAGATTTGTGTTTTAAAATAAGATTGAACTTTCCATCTTCTGGAAAACTTATTTCCAGAGATAAAAACTAAGTGGGCAAAGCAAGATCTATTCCTCTCCACTGAATAGGAAGTAGTATTACACACATTAAGTGATGTCTTGAAGGGATTTATATTGCTTGAGAAAAGATTCCCTGGGGACCCAGGCTACTCATGCTAAGACCGAACACGTGGTCAGCATGTGAACTGAGCAAGGCCGTGGTAAAACTGGCAGAAAACGAACCAGCAGGATTTGTGAGCTATTTGTTCCTGTAATAAACATCTCCTTTCTAATAAAATATTCTTTCCTCTCTTGTGACCTTGGACAGTCTATAAAGGACAATGTCCTTCATTTGTAACTATCTAGTCTCTTAAAAAACGTCTTGCCCTCACATATTACTGATGGGAATGTGGAATGGTGCAGCTGCCGTGGAAATCAGTTTGGCCGGTCCTCAGAAAGGCCCCGACACAATGTTATGTGTGTTCATGACCCAGAATATTAAAATTGAAAACATATGTTCACGCAGAAACTCCTGCATGAATTTTATAGAAACATTATTCACAATAGATACAGAGTAGAAACAACTCAAGTGTCCATTAGCTGAACAACAGATAGACAAAATGTGGTTGTCAACACAGAATGAAATATTATTCAGCCATAAAAAGGATAACGTTCTGATACATGCTAGAACTTGGATGAATGCTGGAAAATTGTTCTAAAGGAAGAAAGTCAGAATCAAAGGACTGATTTTGCATGATTCCATTTATATAAAATGTGTAGAACATGCAAATCCATGAGCAGAAAGTAGATTGTGGTAGCTAGGGTACTGTAGGAAAGGGGAAGAGGTTATTAATGGTATGGGTTTTAGAGGACACCAGAAAAAGAATAAGGAGCTGGGTGGGCAAGCTCTGCACATTTACTCACTCAGCAGTATGTATGTAGCACCTTTCATAGGCTCAGCCATGGCTGCAGGGGCACTAACGCAAGAAAGACCACGTCTCTGTCTTCCAGAAGCTCCAGGTAGCAGATGGGTTAAACCAACAATGTAATTTGAAGTGATTCACCGGATGGAGCGATACAGAAGGGATTCTGGATGCACAGAGAATATGTGGAGTGGACATGGGGAGAAGACAATGCCTTCCCAGCATCATCCACAGGGACAAAAAGGCTGATGAGGGTGGGTTTAGGGGCCACTGAGGAAATGGCTGGAGTTGCACTGACATCCTTAAGGAAAGGAGCCCTGGAGGCCTTTGCTCTCCCTTTTGTTAAGATTCTTTTGGGAATGTGCACTGGGGTAAAATTCTTGAACGGTACCAAAGGGAACACAAGGAATGGAGATTTCTTTGACACTCTTTCTTCTACTTGTCCTCTCCAGGTGGAATTCTCTGCACATGGTTTTCCCTTTTAATAACTCAAATGTGTTCCCTTCTGCTTTGTTTTTGGGAAGTTGGGTCATCATCATCAGATTTAGATCCTAGGGAGTCGGAATAAAATTTAAAGAATTAAATTTGATAAATTGAGTGTTTTCCATTTGCCCGTTTCAGTTCAGTTTTGTTTGCTTCAACCAGCGCTATTATTGTATCTTCACCTTGTGGCAGGTATTTGATGCCGACTCATTGATTGTAGTGATTTTAAATTTTTTTTCTGTTGCTCTTTGTTTATTCCATCTTTCATTCAATAAATATTTCCTGAGTCATCTACTAATGTGTTGGGCTCTGTTCTCTGACTTGGGGTAACATGATGAACATTGTAGGCAGTGCCTGTTCTCAGGAAGCTTTTTAAAGGATACAGAAGATAAGAGAGTACGGCCATTAACAGAAGAAGCCGGTAATGACCCACAAGGGAGACCACTCAGGTATGTTCAAAGAAACAGCAAGAAGGCAAGGATGGCTGGAGCCTGGACAGGGGAGGCTGTGAGTGGGCTGCCATAACAAAGTACCACCCACTGGATTGTTGAAACAACAGAAGTATCTTTTTTTTTTTTTTTCTTCACAGTTACACAGACTAGAAGTCTGGGATCAATGTATAGTAAACATTGTTTCATCTGAAGCTTGTCTCCTTGGCTAGCAGAAGGCTGACCTATTCCTTTGTCTTCATATGGCCTTTCCTCTATTGTGTCTGTGTTCCAATTTATTCTTCTCACAAAGATAAAAGTTGAACTGGGTGTGGTGGTGTATGACTGTAATCCTGGAGGCTGAGGCAGGGGGATCACAAGTTCTATGCCAGCCTCAGAAACTTAGTGAAACCCTGTCTCAAAATAAAAAAATAAAAAGGGCTGGGAATGTCGCTCAGAGGTAGAGTGATCCTGTGTTCCATCCCCAGCAAATAAATAAACAAATAAAGACCATAGTCTTATTGCACTGGGGCCCACTCATAGGACCTCTTTTTCCTTAATTTTCTCTTTAAAGACCCAATCTCCAAATACCATCACCCTCTGAGATATTGGGGGTTAGAACTCCAGCATACAGATTTTAGAGGGGCATATGCAGCCCAAAATAGAGTTGGTAAGATCTGAGCATGTGTCCGATTTTGTAGGATTTTGTCAGCTAAAGTAAGGAGATTTATATAAGTGTAATTAAGCCACTGGAAGGGTTTTAAATGGAATCTTTAGAACTGACTACTTTTGGGGAGCCAGGGGGTCCCTGGAGAGCCTCACAAAGAGGACTAAAGCACCCTGACTATAGACCTAGAGCAAACTTCTCTGTCAACCCAGGACCTGGTTGAACTTCCTTCATCCTGCTGATTGTCCCTAGTTTCCAACGGTTTGCACAGAAAGAAACCCACACATCCAGGGTAGCACGCCTCACTACTCCAAACAAATTCCGAGAGCATAAAGTTCAGTTGTAAACACACATTTTGCAATCCCTCGAATCTATTTATGCCACAAAAATCTTCTAAATAGGGGGAATGGATCAAGTGCAAATAGCCACTGTTGACTTTCTGCGAGGACATTGTTGACTTCGATGTCTCTGTGCGCCACAGGGTTGTCCTAAGGAGACATTACTGCAGGCTAGTGGTTTTCTGTATTCATCAGTGGGTTTTGTTTTCTCATCTGGGTCCAAATCTCCAACCGTAAACAAAAGGGGAAATTTTGACTTGAGGAACATCTACTTTACTTTGTTAATAAGCAAACTGGAAAAATGAATTTTGTTTTGTAAACCCAGGAGAGTCCTTCAGGGAGTGTGCAAAGAACAACACTTGCAAAAGGCTGAAAGGAACATGGTACCCCATGGTGCTAGAGTTTAAAAGTGTCTTGGAGGACTAGAAGCAGCAATCCTGATTATTGGGCAAATGTGGTGAATAGAAAAACCAAATTGGAAAAAATATTCATTATATTATTCATGATGGCTCTATAAATATTATTCTACATAAATATTATTTTATTGTTCATTTTTAAAAATATATTTTTTAACAACTGAGTGTCACTAGCTGTGAACCGCCTGCTTCAGCAGAACTCTTTTGAGTTTCAAGAAAATCTCTCTTTTCTTCTCCATGTATTTAAAGACCGTGGCAGAGTGAACATCTGAGTCACAAATAGTCCATGAAACAGATGACTCCTCATCCTGTGACTTGATGTTGTTATATCAAATAAAATTCTAAGCGAATCTCTTTTCTGTATTTTTCAAAAGCTATTTCCCTTCTCTGGGTTGGTCTTCTGGTTCATGTGCCGAGGCAGGCTCTTGGCCTCCAGATGGCACATCATCTATATTTAGGGCTTGCATTTGTGTCGGTGTTGGAACGTGCTACCATTTCCTAATTTTAACACCGATATTCCACCAGGGTGAATCGCCATTGTGTTGCTGCAGAACAAAATCATCATGCTAATCTGTCCTTATTTTTCATAGAGATTGAAAAAAACACTATACACACTTTGTTTTTATGGGTCACCTATCGATAAACGGGGAATCATGAACTTGATCATATTTACCAGCTTTCAGACGGGTCAGTTTTGATCCTGACTTTTATTGATGCCCCTTTCTGGGATGGGTTGGGCACTCTTTAGTACTTTCTTCTTGGTTTGTGGAAGTTCAGCAAGCCAGTTAACCTTGTAGGAGGAGGCATGAAAAGTGGAGCCAGTTCCCCTTAGGCTAAATGTTTCCTTTTGCCAGAATAATTTTTCCCCTAGGGTAAGATATTACTGTGTCATTCCAAATGCACTGGTTCTCTTAGGCCAAAGTGCTGCGGTGAGTTCGTTACTGAACTTTTCTAAGAAAACTGAGCATTAAATAAAGTTTAGGGGTAGTCGATTCAAGAGAGAAGCACTCTGCTTTGTTGTCAAACTATGTAGTAGGAGACTTTATACTGGGTATAAAAGTAACCACTCCCCCTTGCTTATGTTACACCATATAAAGCAGTTTCTTATCTCTGTGCTGAATGTGAGCGTTCACCCTGGCATCCTCTGGCAGACACCTTCCCTGAGATTGCAGCGTGTGGGCATTGCCTTCAGGGTCCTGGGGGTAAGGCTTTGGGCTGGGCCTTGGGAATCTAATAAACAAAACCTGTGGAAGAACTTTCTCGAATCAGTCTTTAGCAAGAAAGGAAAATTTAAAGTTACACGTACTCAAAGGGTTTGGGGACTGTTGGAAGGAGATGAGGACCCTCAAAAGGCTCTACTGCAGGAGAAGGTGGGGGACACGGCTGGTGCTCCATTGTGGCAGCTATTTGGATTCAGTAGGAATATTCGTCCTGTAGTTTCTCATGGTCAGGAAAAGACCAGGCAGACAATGGAGTGACCAGGTCAAGCTGGATCGTGTTGATCCCAGTCACTGGGGTGGATTGCTGTGTGCTTCTGGATCAGCACCGAGGGTCAGACGTGGTGATTGGTGTTTGCTGTTTAGCACGTTGACAGAGCCAGTCTTCCTGCCCCCGTGCCATGTGCCTCTGGCCAGTGCAGGTGATGGAGGGAGAACCCAGCCACCCCGTTAACTCCTGTCCCCCTTCTTCCTGTTGTCGCTGTCTCTTCCACGCACGGCTGGATGGTAGCCCTGCTGGCTGCCTTCCTCCTGCTCACTGTTTTCTCCTTCGTCTCTTTTCCTCAAAATGGTTGCCATTCTCCCAGGTTGCGTCCTGTGGTGCTGATCTGTTCTCACTTTCCCTGTGCTCCCTCCATGACTTCCCGTGGCTTCAGTGACCAGCTCTGCTGCCGATGGCCCCCAAATGAGATTGACATCTCCAGCCTAGAACTTGGTCTCTGGCTCCACTTAAACTCAACCCATTTGGACAGAACCAGGACACTCCCACCCCCGAGACTGCACCTTCTCCTGAGGTCTTTGTGACAGTGGCCAAGATAAGGGTGCTTGTGATATTCCAGGCTCATATCCAAGCCCTTGGCATGCTTCACCTCATGTCACCTCTTCCAGGGCCCAACACACGACTTGCAACTACGGTTCTCATTTTATATATTGGAGGCACAAAATGAACTGCTGTCCTGCCCGTTTGTGCAGAGCGGAGTTGAATGCAGGCTGTCATCTAACCACTATGCTGTGCTGCTTGCTCTTGGGCAGTTACCCAAGCCAGAAATGGGGCCTTCATTCTGGATGCCTCCTCCCCATCCCATAGACACTTTTACCTCTGGAAGAACTTGGCCCTTTCTCCTTTTCTCTGTGTTCACCTTGGCGCTAAATCCAAGTCCTTTTCTCTGGACACCTGCAACAGCTTCCCGATGGTGCTGTTGGGAAGCTCTGGTCTCTCCTTTCCACTCCATACATTTCCCACATTACAGCCGAAAGGAAGCCTAGTTCTCTAAAATATGATTTTGGTGGTGTCATGCCACTAACTTAAATCTCCATAAATACTCTGGACTCTGTTCTCTCCAGCCTCCTGCTGCGTTCCGACTCCACCCCCTTCCCCACCTGCTCTTTCTGAACTTCTTCCCTTTCCTGGCTCCTGAAAGACCCCTGCCCTCTCTCACCTCCTGGAGGCTGAGCTGTCTGATCCTTTTTCCTCTTCCCCTCCCTTTTTCTGATTTGCTTTTCGTCATCCTAAAGCTCCAGGGATCCCCACCCTGAGAATCTAAAAAGGTGCCTTGTTCCAGCAGAGCTGCATTCGCTATGTGCCAGATTCTGCTCCAAGTACTTAAAATACATGAGCTCATTTAATTTTACAGCAGTCTTACGCAGTCAGCCTAATTCTTATCATTATTCTGTTGAACAGATGCAGCGCTCTCTCATAGTCCACTCAGGAAAACCGAAGCCACCCGAGTAGCTCACGGGAGGAAATTTGATGCAGAGCTCTGACCACTGTGGTATTGGAGAGCAGGAAAGGCAAACAGTGGGTATAAGGCCATCTAGAGATTAGCGGCAGTAAGAAGGTGCTACTGCAGGTTGGAGAGACGGTGAGGAGGTGGTGTCACCAGAGCTGAGGTGCTAGGCTGCTCATCTGTGGGCTCTCCCAGTAAAGATGCAGTTTCCATGGGAACATGACTTGGACCTTTGTGCCTTCGATTCCCTAGCTCTAGCTTGGCACCTGATACCTGGGACACTCACTGCACCCTTGCTTTGTGAGTGATGAAATGGCCTCTGCTTTTCAGATGCCCCTGGGAAACCCAGGTGTGTTTTCTGGACTCAGGTAAATGCGGAGGTGCTGAGTCAAACGTTGGAAGTCCAGCCTCTCTCCAGGGGCTGACTCTGGGCCACCTCCGTGGTGGGTCTCCACATCTTTTTGCTTTGCCACTCTGTCCAGTTCTGCGACGTCTTCCCTTGTCAAGGTCATGTGTCTTCTCCTCCTCTGAGAGCTCAGAGTGACTTGGGTAAGGACAAGGGGCTGAGTGGGTGCCTTGCAGGTGGGAAGATATAAGAGAATGAAATGGAATTAAAAAATCACCATGAAGAAGTCCTCGGAGGTTTTTCATAATTCAAAACAATTATCATCATCATTCAAAAATGCACACATGGAGGTAAGAGGAGGCCGAGGATTATATCTTGCTAGGTTGAGTGGGTTCCATTTGTACCTTAGTCATCCACCCTCTCTGCCTCTGTTTCTCCACATAAAGAAGAGAGCGAAGATCATTTTCACCGAGTGTTGGGAAGGCACTTCGTTGTCACTGGGGAAATGCCGTACCCAATTTATTACTAAATCAGCTTTTGGCATGAGGACTTTGGCTTAAACTTTCTGATTTGTTCCAACAGCTGTGCTGCTAGGGGTGCTGCTCTTTTTTGAAGCCTCTCTCTTCTTGTTGCAGAAAGAGTTGGGCATCTGGTGAAAGTGGATGTGTATTTATTTAGCAGATAATATGGATTGTGGACCTGATTATGGTTCCTTTTTATCTTCTTGCCTACAAAGGGCAGTGTCAAATGGGCCACCCAGGGCATGGAAGTGTGTGGGACTTCATGAAGTGCTTTTTAGATGTTAACCTTACCATTGTGAATCACTGTTCTATCCTGTTTTGTTCTTTGCCTTTCCTCCCTCATTTATATGTAACTGATTGTCTCTTCCTGAATTGTATGGATCTTTGTAAGCCGTCCTTCCCATGACAACACAAACAAATAAATCAAGAGTCACAGCCCGGAATGTTTGATGTAGACTTGTTTCTCGGTTCATTTTAGTGGACTACCTTGAGTTACTGACACTTTCTGGAATGAACTAATCTAATAGAGGCCAACTTATGGCAAAAAGCTATGTGTTAAAATCCAGAGTTCCTAGATAAAAGAAGTATTAATTTTAGAATTGATTAATCAAGAAATATATGTTGACAAGTGACTTAATTGGGGGGATGTTTTCAAATGAGTTTGTGTTTTATTAATACAAGTACAACTGACAAGTCTATAATTTACATATTGTGTTTTACTAATCACAACCAATCAGCACACATTTCAAAAATAGTTGCAGGGGGCTGGGGATATAGCTCAGTTGGTAGAGTGCTTGCTTTGCATGCACAAGGCCATGGGTTCAATCCCCAACACAACAATCAATCAATCAATAGTTGCAGGGTCTTAGACAATGTCAGTGAGCATGTGGAAGACCCCTTGCAAGAACTCCATGGCCTCAGAGGCTGAGCCCTGTAGGGAGAGAACTGTGGTGTATTCGTTTTCCATTACTGTAATGAAATACCTGAGGCTGGATACCTTTATTAAGAACAGAAACTTATTTAGCTCACAGTTCTGAGGTTCAAGGCCATGATGCCAGCATCAGCTTGGCTCTAGTGAGGGCCTGATGGGGAGCATTCCACAATGGTGCGAACGCATGTGAGGCCGTGCTCAGACTGCCTGATTGGAAGCCAGAGAGAGGCTTAGAGGACAGGTTTGCTCTTGTAACAACTCACTCTTTAGAGAACCGACTCAGTGTCCTATGAGAACCGTCTTAATCCCTCCCAAGGGCAGTGCCCCCATGACCTAATGACTTCACCACTTCTACCCTGCCAGACTGAGGCCCAGGCCTCCAACCCAGGAACCCTGGACAAACCACACCCAAACCTTAGCACTTGGAACCCTCCCCTTGGTTTTTACTGCTGGTGACATCACATGGGCTTTACTTGACTTTTTATATATATATATATATATGACAGCTGAATGCATTACGATTCTTATTACACATACAGAGCACAATTTTTCATATCTCTGGTTGTTTAAAATATGTTCACACCAATTCGTGTCTTCATACATGTACTTTGGATAATGATGTTCATCACATTTCACCATCATTTCTAACCCCACACCCTCTCCCTTCCTCTCCCACCCCTCTGCCCTATCTAGAGTTCATCTGTTCTTCTCATGCTCCCCCTCCCTACCCCACTATGAATCAGCCTCCTTATATCAGAGAACACATTCTGCATTTGTTTTTTGGGGATTGGCTAACTTCACTTAGCATTATCTTCTCCAACGACATCCATTTACCTGCAAATGCCATGATTTTATTCTTTTTTATTGCTGAGTAATATGCCATTGTGTATATATGCCACATTTTTTTTTTTTAATCCATCCATCTACAGAAGGGCATCCAGGTTGGCCACAGTTTAGCTCTTGTGAATTGTGCTGCTATAAACATTGGTGTGGCTGTGTTCCTGTAGTATGCTGATTTTAAGTCCTTTGGGTGTAGTCCGAGGAGAGGAATAGCTGGGTCAAATAAATAATAAGCACGTTTGTACTATGATTTTAACTTTTTAAGTGTGCTGCTATTCCTTTTTCATCAGATTTAATTGATTAATTACATATTCTCATTAAAGAACAGACATAAGAAGATGGGGATCTCTAGAGACAAGGAAACAGTAGAGAAAGGGAGCCACTTGTCTGAAGTCACCCTGCAAGTGAGAGGTTGACCTGGGACCGGTCAGTGTTTCCTGTCGCTTGAGCGCCACATGTGTATTTTTAATTTAATCTTTCACAGTTAACATAGGGCTCCAAGCCACTCTTTCTTACCTGACATCTTTTTCTCCCCATGAAGCCTTAGCACTGGGCCCAGGCCCTTGTTCTTCAACGTCTTTGGCCCCGCTGGGGGCTTGAAAGGCCTCCACCATGTAGGTGCAATAAGGAATGAAGATTACCCCCTCCAGGCTCCAGACCACAGCTTCTCTGCGACAGACTGGTACTTTATGTGAACTGAAACTGGCACTTCTGACCCGTGGGACATTTGTGATTGTTCAGTGAAACCCCCTGGGCAGGCGGTGTTCCCATAGATGACCCAGTCAAGGTCCCTTAAACTTCACACCCCTCCCCTGTCCTCCCGTAGCCCCTCCTGCCCCACAGGAAAGAAAGAGGGCTCAGACCCCAACATGGAGCAGCATTCAGTGAAAGACCTCTGGCCGGAGCAGAGACCCCTGCGGACACTTCCCGGTCACGGGGAAAGCTGGCAGGATTCCCTTTTACTTATCTCTGTGGATTTTTTTTTTTTTTTTTAATCTAGACCCTAACATGGGCTCATTCTAAATTGTTATTCAGCTTGGTCTCTGGGTGGGGGTCCCTGAGAAATTTTTGAGAGAAAATCCAACTTGTTTTGTGAACAGAAAACCAAATAGTCCAATTTTGGCTAAGAGGAAAAAAAAAAGAAAAGAAAAGAAAAGAAAAGAAATGAGCAGAAATAAAAGAAAGCACACACAAGCCCTCTTTCTTTCCTGTGGGGCAGGATGGGCTAGGGAAGGACAGTGGGAGGGGTGTGAAGTTTAAGGGACCTTGGCTGGGTTTATTTTTAACATGAGTTAAAGGCATACTCTATGTTCTTTCTTTTAAAAATAGACTTTTAACCTCTAGAAGCATTTTGACTCTATTCTGCCTGTGGGTAATGCCCCTTTTATGGCTGGCAACCCCCACTGGATCTTTTCCCTTCACTGGCCAAGTAGTTAGATGGATGGAAAAAAACCAGGAGTTTTCTTCAGAGAGCTTCTGATTAGCATATGTACACAGCCTCTGCAGGCAGAGAGGCTCCCGACCCCCAGCTGCTGCTACCTGGAGCTGAGCTTTCCTGCATTTTCCCAAAACTTGGTGGTTAGGAAAAAAGGGCTTTTTCAAACATAGTTTGGATTAGTAAAAAAGTAGATGTAGTCTTTTTGAAGTGCGCTGCAGTAAGTTACTGTGTTGACAAATAGCATACATAAAAGCAGGCCCATGTGAACAGTCCTGACAATAACTGCTGATCTCCATGCTTGTGGAGGGCTTGCTGTGGGCCAGGCACCAATTCACATGCAGTTAGTGCTTTGAACTTGCTCTCAGGGGAGGTAATAGTACCGGTCCATTTGACAGAGGAACTTGTGCGAAGGGCGATTGAGTAACTGGTGAGGATTAAACAGCAGTAAGTTTGGGAAAAGGGATATATTTATTTATTTTTAATATTTATTTTTTTAGTTATAGGTGGACACAATATCTTTATTTTATTTTTTATGTGGTGCTGAGGAATCGAACCCAGTACTTCACTGAATGGTACGTGAGCGCTCTACCTCCAAGCCACTCAGATTTACACTCAGGCAGGGGGACCCAGTTCAGGTCCACTATTACTTCATATGTAAGTGCATAATTAGAAAAAGAACCCCTACTTTAAAACATTTTTCTTCCATTTGTTGGAAACATCATTAAGTATACTGATTTTGTTAGAAAAAGATATTTTGCTGCACATGCCGTGGTCATAATAATTATACACAGTTACAGTGCTGGAGATGAGAAGCATATCCTTCTAGATGTGATATCCTTGTGCAGTGTGCAATCTGCACTTGGCAGCTCTAAATACACACACACACACACACACACACACATTCCCACAGGCAAGTTTTTATTTTTTAATTTTGATTTATTATGTATGACAGCAGAATGCATTACAATTCGTTTTACACATTAGACCACAATTTTTCATATCTCTGGTTGTATACCACAGGAAAGTTTTGAAAGAGAGAGGATTAATATTTTTGTGTTTTAGAGGTAAGAAGGGATTTAAACTCAGGCAGAGGGCCCAGTTCAGGTCCACTGTGATACTTCATAAGTAGTTACTTATGTTAGTTACAGCTCTTCCATGTCCCTCGGTCTAGAACTAGTTAATACTAATCATATGAGAAAGTCTGAAACTTGTTGTATCACGGTACAAATATGCCCTGTTCTCGCTTCCCTTTTCCTTTCCTCTGGGGAATAATTATTGAATTCATATTGTACACAGGATGTTCTGGGTAGGTTTGTGTATGTGTAGGAGTAAGTTAAACTGTGGGAAGAACAGTTCACAAACCTGGGAAGATTTAATTTTTATTATGGGAAATTTCAATTACATATTGAAATAGACCAAGAAGCCTAAGGGACATGACCTACACCCATGAACTTAACATCTAGCTATAAAATTACTGACGAATGGCCAGTCTTGCTTCATGACACTTTTCTTCACTCCCCTTTATATTTTGAAGCACATCCTAAACATATCATTTTATCCAAAAAATATTTCAGTACATTTCCTTAAGAGATAATGAGCTATTTTTTCTTAAAAAAAAAAAAAAAGCAATACCATGATTACATCTAAACATGTCCTAAATTCATCATAGGTCCTCCTTGTCAAAATTTCAATTGTCCCCCAGTGTCCCCAATCTCTCTGTCATTTGTTTCAGCACGTGTTTGATGGGAGTGTGGGTAACCCAAGTTCACACCCAGTGTGTCTCTGACCTCTCTTTGTAAGTTCTCCCTTTATCTCTCTTCTGTCTCCAGAGCTGGGATTTGCTGACAGCATCCTCAGTAGTCTGACAGGATCCTGATCCTCTGCAGCAGAATCTTCAGGGACGCATCCAGGTATCTGTATGTTCTTTTAAGGTGCTTAAGGTCATTTTGATCCACAGCCGGGCTAGAAAGCAATGAAGTTCTGTGTTTTCAGATTTCCTAACCTCAGTTAAAGAAAGAAAACTCGGAGGCACTTGAGTGGAGTTATATAAAAGCCTGTGTCTACCACCTGTAGACAGGTAAAGAATATTGTCTTGAAGGTCAAGGGCATATAATCCCCAGGGCAATGAAGGAGGCTTCAGGGAAACAATTACTCAGTCAGGCTTGGGAGAGGGCAATAAACCTGATTGGTGGCACAGGAGAAAAGGGAGGCCTTCCCCGCTGGGGTCGGGGGGTTGGATCTGATTTTCACTTGAGACCGTGTGGGAATCAATAACCACCAAGCAAATTGTTGATTAACAGGCAAAGCCTCTACTTCATGGGCTTGAATAAGTTGGTGCTTGATTTAAGTGGAGTTCAAATAGCTGGGAGAAACAAACTGTTAAATATATATATTTGACTGATGTTAAATCTACACGTCCTTAACAGATTGTGAAATAAGCATATTTGATTCATTTTGAGCACATTCTTAAAAAAAAAAAAAACATTCTGGCATTTTGTAGGCAGAAAAAAAGTCAAAGGAAGGTGGATAGGCCTCCTGGACACTGGTTTACAGCCTCCATCTCCATAAGAGTCTATTGTCAATGTCATAAAAGGGAGTCTTGCCCTTGAGGAGGCTTTTCCATTAAGTGCTGTAGAAGAAGCAGCGAAGCTGTCAGTCACCGGCTGCTTGCCGGGGATTGCTTTCTTCTGTGTGTCTTGAAAGCTCCAGAAGAATCCCAGTAACAACAGAGGCTTGCATTTCCTTAGCGAGGCCAGGGTTTTGAGCTTCCTTTCCCCACTTGCACTTTATCTGGTTAGCACTTGCCCCAGGCCTCTGCTGTCTTCCTTGCTCTCTCTCTGCTGCCTGCAAATGTGCTCTCTGTCAGAGAGCTGGGGTCAAAGTCTGTCCCCACCACCAAGTAGCTGGGTGACCTTGTATAAGTCACTCAGTTCTCTGAGCCCTGATATCTTTACCTGTAAAATAAAGATCATATCACTGGCCCCACCTGCCATATGAGGATGTTGTGAAGATCAAATCAAAGAAGTAAATGCAGGTAAAAGTCCTTCACTAAACCATAAAATATCACACAATTGCCTTTGCTGCTTCTGCCTCCCCTTTCACCTGGATCCATTCCTTCCAGCTGATAGCGTGGAAGAAATTACCTGGATTTTGGAGTTGAATTACTTTTTAACTGTCCCTTATGCTTTAGTTCTATCATTTTGAACAAGTGAGGCTGTAAATCTTGGCTTCCTCATCTATAAAACGGGGATGATGTCACCTGGCATTTATTTATTCACACCACACCTTGCCCAGGGATGCCATGGGGAGGAAAGTTCATTAACCTATGGAAAGCACCCAGCATACAGTTGGCACCCTTTGGGTTCTCAAAAAATGCTAGTTTTTTTTTTTTTTTTCCCCACCCTTGATCTTGGAAATTGGACTACGGTGTGACCCAGCTGATATATCCTGCTTTGTAAAGAAAACTCTTCCTTCGTACTGTGGAGGACAGCACTGACCACGAGCTACTTCACTTTCAATTTTTTTTTTTTTTTTGTATGTGTGTGTGTGTTTTATCCCATGTTTCGCTCATGGCTCAAACATGCTTTGAAAGTTAGTAGACTAGGGAGTCACAGAACGGAGCCATATTTTTATATTACTTGAGATACAGATTCTTCAAGAGCACTGGTGAAAAACACCCTAATGTTTGTGGATGGTGAGATTCACATGTGCGTTCACATTAAGGAGTGAGTGGAGAATGTGTTAGGACTCGATGATGCTGATGGAAGGTCCAATGGTGGGGGGAGTCACGGGCTCTTCCTCCTCGTGTTGGTCAGAATACCCTGGAAACAGAACTCAGCTCTGGATGCGGATGCCCTGGGATGGATCACCAGAGGGAAGTGCTAGCCAAGGGCTTGGAAGCCTGGGTGTTGTTGGAAAAACAGGATCCTAAAATGGTAGGCAGAACATAGGTTATTGTTTTCTTTTTCCTTTTTTTTTTGGTCGGGGGAGTACTAGAGATTGAATTCAGGGGAACTCGCCCACTGAGCCACATCCCCAGCCCTATTTTGTATTTTATTTAGAGACAGCATCTCACCCTTTCTGAGGTTGGCTTTGAACCTGTGATCCTCCGGTCTCAGCCTCCTTAGCCACTGGGATTACTGGTGTGTGCCACTGTGTCCAGCTTCTTTTGCTTTCTTGAACAGGCTTCATGATTAGAGAACATGGATACCACCAGTTTGGATTTGCATGAGTAGGGATTGCTAAGTAGGTACAAGTACAAGCAGTTTAGGTCATGCAAGGAAGGGAAGGAAGAATTAGGGACAGAATTACAAGTTCCAAGCAGGTGATGGTGGTGGTTTCTGCTTCTGTGCCTTCTTTGCTGCTCTGGACTGTGGTAAGCACTGGCTAATAAAACCCTTGTCAAACTGGGCTTCCTCATGACCCGTCTCAGCTTGGTATTACATACAACAGATAGTTCAAAATATACTGAAAGTCGGAACTGGAAAGGGACAAAACTGCCATTATACCAAAAATTAAAATAGGTAATAAAGGACGATCAGGTACCACTGTATGTCGATAAAATTGGCCAGTTTTCTAGGAAGCTATAATCAACTAAAACTGACTCAGAAAACATAAATAACCTAAGTCTTACAATTTTTTTGGTACTGGGTAATTAAACACAGGGGCACTTAACCACCGAGCCACATCCCCAGCCTCCCACTTTTTTTCTAATTTAAGTTTTTCTTTTGAGACAAGGTCTCACTAAGTTGCTTAGTTATTGAAGGCCTCACTAAATTGCTGAGGCTGGCTTTGAACTTGTAATTCTCCTACCTCAGCCTCCCGAGCCTCTGGAATTACAGGGGTGAGCCACTGGGCCTGGGCAAGTTGTATGATCTTGAGAGAGATTAAGTCATTGATTGTACCTACCCAGATGATGAATACGGTACAGATCATTTTTTTACAAGTTAGTCTTATCAAATTTTCATGGAACATATAATTCCAATCTTATATAAACTCTCTCAGAAAACATAATAAGTCTATGGAAAGAAAGAGCACCCCAAAATCATTGTAGTAGATTAGCATAAATGTCAATCCAAAACAAGATAAGGCTAGTAGGGAAAATTGTAAACCATCCACACTTCTAAATATATGAATATAAAAATCTAATAAAATTTAGCAAGGTCTATAACTAACAAAAGAAAAACACAAATATACTATGACCAAGTTGGGTTTATCCCAGGAAAGCACAGATGGTTTGATGTTAGAAAAATTTGTTAATGTAACTTAGCATGTTAACAAATTGAAAGAGAAAAAATAAACACATAATTACTTAAGTAGAGGCAGAAAAATCATTTGCTAAAATTTAATACTCTTGGGCTAGGATTGTGACTCAGTGGTAAAGCACTCACCTAGCATGTGTGGGGTACTGGTTTTGATCCTCAGCACCACATAAAAATAAATAAATAAAATAAGGGTGTTGTGTCCATCTACAACTTAAAAAAATGTTTAAAAAAATTTAATACTTGTCCATGTTAAAAATAATCAGGAAATGCAAGTAGAAGAGAATTTCCTTTATAGAACAAAATATATTTTTTACAAAATTGTAGCAAGCACCATATTTACTGATGAAACAATAGAATTTTTTTAAATTTTAATATCAGGGATAAAGCAAGAAGCTGGCTATTACGATTTCCAACCGATCATTATTTGGAGGTCCTACTCAGAGCAGTAAGACAGAAAATAGAAAGGCATAAGCTTTGTAAAAATAAAACTACCACTATTCACAGAAATAGGATTCCCTTCATAGAATCTAAGAGAAAATACAAGCAAGCAATTTGAAGTAATGTAAGAGACCAGCAGATGACTGGTAAATATAGGTTTAATATAGAAATAATTTGCACTCTCATACAATATCAATAAATAGTTTTTAAATTAAAAAATAAATTTTAAATATTTTTTAAAGGATCATTTCTCTCCAAATTCATTGCTAAATTCAAAACCATTCCAACTGGATCTTTTTGGGTAACTTACAAGATGACTGAAAAAGCCACATGGAAGAGCAAGGGACAAAGGAATTATAAAAGACCCAGATGGGAAGGCTCACTCCACCATATCCAGTGAACTACTGTGTCAGGGATCAAGGGATTTGTCCTGTGGGAGGAGCTGGGAAATGAAGGTCTGGGTGAAGAAGATGCAGGATCCAAGAAGGAGCTTTAACCTGTCCTCTTAATGCACAGGTGTGGAAGATGAGTCAGGTCCCGTTGTGACTTTGTATCATGGGGGAGCTGTGGAGACATCTGTATGGAGCCCTAGGCTTTGTGCAGCACCTCCTCTGTGGATTGAAGCCATGTGTCTGATAGGAGACCTTAGGCTGCAGGACTGGAGGTGGGGAAGAAGAGCAGGGTGCAGAGCAGCAGAGAGCAAGGACAAGTTGGACTCCTTTGGGCACTTCTGTGACTGTCATCCCATTTGCGATGGGACTCTGGTTTGTTCCCTCTGAAATGCAAGTGGAAATTGATCCTCACTGTAGAAAGATGATGGTTCTTTTAGGAGGCGATGAAGTCAGTAAGAGGAATAATGTGTTTTTCACTGAAGGTTCTGGATTAGTTACCTTGAGATTGGGTTGTTACAAAGTGAGGTAAACCCTTGCCTTCCCTATATACCCTCTGGCTGTCTGCTTTCTCCTGTGACTTGAAGCAGCACAGGGCCCTCACCAGTGTCATGATCTTGGACTTCTGGCCTCTAGAACCAGGAGCTAAAATAAGCCTTTTTCCTTTGTACATTACCCAGAGTCAGATATTTTGTTATACAACAGAAAATGAAATAAAACCCCACCTAATTGTGAAGATGTTCACAGAATAGCAGCCTCCCCTTGATTTCTACATCCTAAAGTCTCACATGAGGGAAGGGAATTCATATCTCAAAAGCTTCAGCAATGGAACAATCCCGCACATCAAGATTAATCTTAAGGCTTCTGTAATAAAGGCAGTAAAGTATTTGATGCAGGCAAGCAACACCACATCCATAAATCAGTACTGATTGAGTATTTCTTATCCAAAATGTTTGGGACTAAAAATGTTTTGGACTTCGGATTTTTTTTTTCAGATTTAAAAATATTTGCAATATATATGTAACTTAGCATGTTAACAAATTGAGATATCTTGGGGAAGGGACTTAAATCCAAATGTAATATTTATTTATATTTCACATATACCTTATCCATGTAGGCTGAAGATAATTTAACTTTACATAATACTTTAGTGTGCCTGTGTTTTGATGGTGACACATCCCATGAGGTCAGCTGTATGTCAATGTTCAAGAAGCTTTAGATTTTGGAACATTTAAGATTTCAGATTTTCAGAGTCGGGAATGCTCAACCTAGGAGGGAACAGAAGAGGCTGAAAAATAGTTCCTTCCCTTGTTCTAAGTCACAAAATTAAATTTCAGGTAGATTATATCCTAAAATATTAAATGTGAAAAACAAACTTTAAAAACTTTTAAAAACAAAATATAAGAAAATATTTTTATTACTGTACAAAGGAAGACTTACAGTCATCTTCTGCATCTACAAGTTCTACATGCATGGATTCAACAGCAGATGGACAGTATTTGAAAAAAAAAATCAAACCAAAAACAAACTTGTGTCTTTATTGAACATGTACAGACTGCTTTCTTGTCAGTATTCCCCAAATAATACAGTAGAACAACAATTTGAATAATATTTGCATTATACTAGGTATTATAAGTAATCTATAGATGATATAGATATATGTATATCATATCGGTGTATGGGAGGATTGTGGAGGTTATGTACAAATACTATGCCATTCTATATCAGAAACTTGAGCATTCTCAGATTTTGATAGCCATGGAGGCTCCTGGATCTAATTCCTGTGGTTATGGAGGGATAACTACATTAAACAGGGGGAAAAGTAAGGGGAAAGCAAGGAATGGTATACTTGACTGAATTCTGATTGAAAATTTTATGAGGAAAAATGTCATGAAAACCCACAGACTAAAAGAAGACATTTGCAACATATAAATGCAAAGGAATGATCATGAATGAGAGCATTTAAAGAATGCTTACAAATCAGTATGAAGAGTTCCAGGCTGAGGCCAGGAACAGGAAATCCACTGAAGACAAGATTTGAATGGCCAATTCCACATTTTAAAATTAAGCTCACCCTTGCTGAGCACTAACCATGTATGGTCCTAAAGGCCTTATTGGGCCCTAACCATAGGTGTGTTAAAGGCTTTGCATGTATTAACACACATAATCCTAGTGGGACTGCGCGAGGCGATTACTACTTCCTCTTCCAGCAAGAGAAAGTAGGGTCAAAAATCATACAATAGTTAAGTAATAAAGCCAGGATTTGAACGCCAAGAGTTTAACTTCAAAATCAGGGCTCCCGTCCATTATGCTATTTTATCAACTTATTCAAGTATTTATTATTAGTGAGGCCTTGGGAAAATGAAAAGAATTGTACATTCCTGGGATAGCCACTTAGCTAGAGAGCAATTTAACTTTACAAATCAAGTCAAAGATGTACATTAGCATACATCCTGGCATTTCCAAATCACGGTCTATGGCTTAAAGAAAATTTTACACATGGAAACAAGGAAAAAGTATCCGAATGTTCATTGCCACATTGCTTGCAATGTGCACACTGTGCGATATTCATATACTGGAATGGTAATGATGCAGGAAAATCTCTATGCTATAATGTGGATGGAAAAAAAACAAAAGATGCAATACAGAGAATGATGTCACCTATATAAAGTTTAAAAGTATGCCAAATACTGCTTGGTTTATATATGTAGTAAAGTCATAAAACTTTAGGAGATTCAACTTGAAATTCAGGATCATGGTTACCATTATGAGGGGGAATGAGAGACGGGAATGGGGAGATTATGCTGGAAAATCAATAGTGTTTGTAATGCCATGTCTTGTCCCAATAAAGCAAATGTGGCAAAAATATTAAGACGTGACACGACGAGATGCGGCTCAAGTTTGGATTGGGATGTTCCCAAAAGGCTCAAGTCCAAAGCCCTGTTTCCCAGATGGGTGCCGTTCGCAGGGACCTTTAAGAGCTGGGCCCAGTGGAAAGTCTTCAGTCAGTGTGTGTGTGGGATGGCGCGACCCCAGCCACTTCCTCTTCCATCTTTTCACTTCCTGGCCCTCTGGTGAGCAGTTTTGCTTGCTGTGAGCTTCTGTTTTGATGTGCTGCCTCTCATGGGCCCCATAGCAATGGGGCCAATCAATTGTGGATCAGAACTTCCCAAACTGTGAGCCAAAATAAACCTTTTCTCTTTTTTTTTTTCTTTTTTCTTTTTTCTTTTTTTTCTTTTTTTTTTATTGGTTGTTCACAACATTACAAAGCTCTTGACATATCATATTTCATACATTAGATTGAAGTGGGTTATGAACTCCCAATTTTACCCCAAATGCAGATTGCAGAATCACGTCGGTTACACACCCACAATTTTACATAATGCCCTATTAGTAACTGTTGTATTCTGCTACCTTTCCTATCCCCTACTATCCCCCCTCCCCTTCCCGCCCATCTTCTCTCTCTACCCCATCTACTATAATTCATTTCTCTCCTTGTTTATTTTCCCATTCCCCTCACGACCTCTTATATGTAATTTTGTATAGCAATGAGGGTCTCCCTTCATTTCCATGCAATTTCCCTTTTCTCTCCCTTTCCCTCCCATCTCATGTCTCTGTTTAATGTTAATCTTTTCTTCCTGCTCTTCCTCCCTCTCTGTTCATAGTTGCTCTCATTATATCAAAGAAGACATTTGGTATTTGTTTTTTAGGGATTGACTAGCTTCACTAAGCATAATCTGCTCTAGTGCCATCCATTTCCCTGCAAATTCTATGATTTTGTCATTTTTTATTGCTGCATAGTACTCCATTGTGTATAGATGCCACATTTTTTTTATCCATTCATCTATTGAAGGGCATCTGGGTTGGTTCCACAGTCTAGCTATTGTGAATTGTGCTGCTATGAACATCGATGTGGCAGCATCCCTGTAGCATGCTCTTTTAAGGTCTTCAGGGAATAGTCCAAGAAGGGCAATAGCAGGGTCAAATGGTGGTTCCATTCCCAGCTTTCCCAGGAATCTCCAAACTGCTTTCCAAATTGGCTGCACCAATTTTCAGTCCCACCAGCAATGTACAAGAGTACCCTTTTCTCCACATCCTCACCAGCACTTGTTGTTGTTTGACTTCATAGTGGCTGCCAATCTTACTGGAGTGAGATGGTATCTTAGGGTGGTTTTGATTTGCATTTCTCTGACTGCTAGAGATGGTGAGCATTTTTTCATGTACTTATTGATTGATTGTATGTCCTCTTCTGAGAAGTGTCTGTTCAGGTCCTTTGCCCATTTATTGATTGGGTTATTTGTTATCTTATTGTCTAATTTTTTGAGTTCTTTGTATACTCTGGATATTAGGGCTCTATCTGAAGTGTGAGGAGTAAAAATTTGTTCCCAGGATGTAGGCTCCCTATTTACCTCTCTTATTGTTTCTCTTGCTGAGAAAAAACTTTTTAGTTTAAGTAAGTCCCATTTGTTGATTCTTGTTGTTAACTCTTGTGCTATGGGTGTCCTATTAAGGAATTTGGAGCCTGACCCCACAATATGTAGATCGGAGCCAACTTTTTCTTCTATCAGACGCAGAGTCTCTGATTTGATATCAAGCTCCTTGATCCATTTTGAGTTAACTTTTGTGCATGGCGAGAGAAAGGGATTCAGTTTCATTTTGCTGCATATGGATTTCCAGTTTTCCCAGCACCATTTGTTGAAGATGCTATCCTTCCTCCATTGCATGCTTTTAGCCCCTTTATCAAATATAAGATAGTTGTAACTTTGTGGATTAGTCTCTGTGTCCTCTATTCTATACCATTGGTCCACCCGCCTGTTTTGGTACCAGTACCATGCTGTTTTTGTCACTATTGCTCTGTAATATAGTTTGAAATCTGGTATCGCTATACCGCCTGATTCACACTTCCTGCTTAGAATTGCTTTTGCTATTCTGGGTCTTTTATTTTTCCATATGAATTTCATGATTGCTTTATCTACTTCTACAAGAAATGCTGTTGGGATTTTGATTGGCATTGCATTAAACCTATAGAGAACTTTTGGTAATATCGCCATTTTGATAATGTTAGTTCTGCCTATCCATGAACAGGGTATATTTTTCCATCTTCTAAGATCTTCTTCTACTTCTCTCTTTAGGGTTCTGTAGTTTTCATTGTATAAATCTTTCACCTCTTTTGTTAGGTTGATTCCCAAGTATTTTATTTTTTTTGAGGATATTGTGAATGGAGTGTTTTTCCTCATTTCGATTTCAGAAGTTTTGTTGCTGATATACAGAAATGCCTTTGATTTATGCGTGTTGATTTTATATCCTGCCACTTTGCTGAATTCATTTATTAGTTCTAGTAGTTTCTTTGTAGACCCTTTTGGGTTTTCTAGGTATAGAATCATGTCATCTGCAAATAGTGATAATTTAAGTTCTTCTTTTCCTATTTTTATGCCTTTAATTTCTTTCGTCTGTCTAATTGCTCTGGCCAGTATTTCGAGAACTATATTGAATAGAAGTGGTGATAGAGGGCATCCCTGTCTTGTTCCAGATTTTAGAGGGAATGCCTTTAACTTTTGTCCATTCAGAATGATGCTAGCCTGCGGCTTAGCATAGATAGCTTTTACAATGTCAAGGTAAGTTCCTGTTATCCCTAGTTTTTCTAATGTTTTGAACATAAAGGGATGCTGTACTTTGTCGAATGCTTTCTCTGCATCTATCGAGATGATCATATGGTTCTTATCTTTAAGTCTATTGATGTGGTGAATAACATTTATTGATTTCCGTATATTGAACCATCCTTGCATCCCAGGGATGAATCCTACTTGATCATGGTGCACAATTTTTTTGATGTGTTTTTGTATTCGATTTGCCAGAATTTTATTGAGGATTTTTGCATCTAGGTTCATTAGAGATATTGGTCTGTAGTTTTCTTTCTTTGAGGTGTCTTTGTCTGGTTTCGGAATCAGGGTGATGTTGGCCTCATAGAATGAATTTGGAAGAGCTCCCTCTTTTTCTATTTCGTGAAATAACTTGAAAAGTATTGGTATTAATTCTTCTTTAAAGGTTTTGTAAAATTCCGCTGTATACCCATCCGGTCCTGGGCTTTTCTTGGTTGGTAGTCTTTTGATGGCTTCTTCAATTTCATCCATTGATATTGGTCTGTTCAAATTGTGTGTATCCTCCTGACTCACTCTGGGCAAATCATAAGACTTAAGAAATTTATCGATGTCTTCACTATCTTCTATTTTATTGGAATATAGGGTTTCAAAATAATTTCTAATTGTCTTCTGTATTTTTGTAGCATCTGTTGTGATATTGCCTTTTTCATCCCGTATGTTAGTAATTTGAGTTCTCTGTCTTCTTCTCTTCGTTAGCATGGCTAAAGGTCTGTCGATCTTATTTATTTTTTCGAAGAACCAACTTTTAGTTTTGTTAATTTTTTCAATAGTTTCTTTTGTTTCAATTTCATTGATTTCTGCTCTGATTTTAATTATTTCTTGCCTTCTGCTACATTTGCTGTTGTTTTGCTCTTCCTTTTCTAGGGCTTTGAGATGAAGTGTGAGCTCATTTATTTGTTGTTTTTTTCTTTTTTTGAGGAATGACCACCAGGCGATGAATTTTCCTCTTAAAACTGCTTTCATTGTGTCCCATAGATTCCGATATGTTGTGTCTGTAGTTTCATTTATCTCTAAGAATTTTTTGATTTCCTCCTTTATGTCTTCTGTAACCCATTGATCATTCAGTAACATATTGTTCATTTTCCATGTAACGTAGGATTTTTCCTTCCTTCTTTTATCATTGATTTCCAGTTTCATTCCATTATGATCAGATAAAATGCATGGTATTATCTCCACCCCTTTATATTTACTGAGGGTTGCCCTATGGCATAATATATGGTCTATTTTTGAGAAGGATCCATGTGCTGCCGAGAAAAAAGTATATCCATTTGATGATGGTTGATATATTCTATATATGTCAGTTAAGTCTAGGTTATTGATTGTGGTATTGAGTTCTATAGTTTCTTTATTCAACTTTTGTTTGGAGGATCTGTCCATTGGTGAGAGAGGTGTGTTGAAGTCACCCATAATTATTGTGTTGTGGTCTATTTGATTCTTGAACTTGAGGAGTATTTGTTTTATGAATGCTGCAGCGCCATTATTTGGAGCATAGATATTGATAATTGTTATGTCTTGTTGGTGAATGGTTCCTTTTAACAGTATATAATGTCCTTCTTTATCCCTTTTGATTAACTTAGTCTTGAAGTCGATTTTATTCGATATGAGGATGGCCACCCCTGCTTGCTTACGAGGACCGTGTGCGTGGTATATTTTTTCCCATCCTTTCACCTTCAGCCTGTGTATGTCTTTTCCAATCAGATGTGTCTCCTGGAGGCAGAATATTGTTGGATTTGTTTTTTTAATCCATGATACCAGCCTATGTCGCTTTATTGGAGAGTTTAAGCCATTAACATTCAGAGTTACTATTGATATATGGTTTGTACTTCCAACCATGTTTGTTTATTTATCCTTTTTAAAAAAAAATTTAGTTTGTTTCTCCATGATTATCTTTCCCCTCGCCCTCTGTCTTTACCGAGGCACTTCCCTCTGATGGTTTTGGTTATTGTTTTTCATTTCTTCCTCGTGTAGTGTTTTGCTCAAAATGCTTTGCAATGCTGGTTTTCTGGCTGCAAATTCTTTTAACTTTTGTTTATCATGAAAGATTTTTATTTCGTTGTCATACCTGAAGCTTAATTTTGCTGGATACAGAATTCTTGGTTGGCATCCATTGTCTTTCAGTGTTTGAAAAACATTGTTCCATGACCTCCTTGCTTTCAGCGTCTGTGATGAAAAATCTGTTGTTAACCTAATTGGTTTACCCCTGAATGTAATCTGCCTCCTTTCTCTTGTAGCTTTTAATATTTTCTCTTTGTTCTGTATATTGGATATCTTCATAACAATGTGTCTTGGCGTTGGTCTACTGTGATTTTGTGTGCTCGGTGTCCTGTATGCATCTTCAATTTGTATATCTGTTTCCTTTTTTATTTCTGGAAAGTTTTCAGTAATTATTTCATTCAGCAGGTTTCTCATTCCCTTGGTTTGAATCTCTGTACCTTCTTCTATCCCGATGACTCGTAAGTTTGTTTTTTTTATGTTATCCCATAACTCTTGGATGTTTTTCTCGTGATTTTTTACCAGCCTTTCTGAGTTGGCTAGACTCTTTTCAAGATGATATATTTTGTCTTCATTATCTGACGTTCTGGCTTCTACTTGATCCACTCTGTTAGTGATACTCTCAATTGAGTTTTTAATTTGGTTTATCGTTTCCTTCATTTCTAGAATTACTGTTTGATTATTTTTTATAATCTCTATCTCCTGATAAAGATGCTTAACTTCTTCTTTTATCTGTTTATGTAACTCATTCTCAATGTGTTCTTTCGCTGCTTTAATTTGCTGTCTTGTATCCTCTTTAAGGTTCCATTCCATCTGTCTAAGGTGTTCTATGAGTTCTTTATATGACCATTTTTCTGATGACTCTAGGTCCTCCTGAATATTTAGGCTGTCCTGCATTGTTTGTACTCCTTTTCTTCCTTGCTTTTTGAAGCTGCTCATGTTACTTCTTGTTCTGTTTGACTGCTGAGTTACTGTTTACTCCTATAAATTTATTTGATGCTGTAGCCGCAGGATTCAATGAAGTTATCTCCACCGCCGCAGTCTGATGACGTCAGTTCTCTGCCATGGTGGTATCTCTTGCAAATGGCGACAGTTCGTTTCCCTTTGCCGGGTGACCAATGCAACGGGTGGGTCCTGACTGGCTCTCCCAAGCCCCGTTTCAAACCTGTGGCCGCTACCTATGAAGGCTTGGTAGGCATTTACCTCCGTAGGATCAGAAGGGCCGACCAGTTGTTTCAGCCGGATGGATTAGTGCTGAGTCACAGCTGTTTGTCTGCGGGAAGCAGGTGAACGGGAGCTTGAATTCAGCTGATCTGGGCTCGGTGTGTGTTCTGAGAGGCCCAGACTGTTCACCCCAGATCCACATCAGCTCAGCATTGCCTAGTGATCCTGAGCAAACAGATTTAGGCTGTTTACGACTCCCTATGCCCGAACAGCTGAAGAGGTCAGAGTCTTGATCTCTCCGCGCCCGCCACCATGTTCGATCTCCAACTTTTTCTCTTTATAAGTTGTCTCAGGAATTTGTTACAGTAATGGAACACTGACGAACACGTGTGTTGACCATATTCTGTTATTGTCTGTACTTTGAGACTTTAATAACCTGATCCGTCCATGTGTCTTACCTCACCTTTCACTCTGTCCCTCTTCCATGCTGCTGCCCTAGGGGCCCTTCTACCATTCACTGAGCAGGCTGCATACCTTCATGCATACATTCCCTCTCCCAAAATGTCCTTTTTCTGTTTTTAAAAAAAAAATCCTGTTCACTTTTCATGACTTGAAGTATATCATTTAGAAAAATACCTGAAAGTATATCTGTGAACATAGCAGCACTGTTCACAGTACCTAAAACATGGAAGCAATCTAAGTGTCTATTCACAGAGGAATGGAGAGCAACATGTGGGATATGCATGCAATCAAATAGTATTCAGCTCTAAAGAAGAATTAGGTTCTGACCATGTTACAACACAAACCAATCTTTTTTTTTTTTTATCAAAGTTCTCTCTCACTCTCTCTCTCTTTTTTTTTTTAAAGAGGAGAGAGAGAGAGAGAGAGAGAGAGAGAGAGAGAGAGAGAGAGAATTTTTAATATTTATTTTTTAGTTCTGGGCGGACACAACATCTTTGTTGGTATGTGGTGCTGAGGATCGAACCCGGGCCGCACGCATGCCAGGCGAGCGCGCTACCGCTTGAGCCACATCCCCAGCCCCACAAACCAATCTTGATGACAGTATGCTAAGTGACACGAGCCATTCGAGAAGGGACAAACACTGTATGATTCCTTCCACTCACCTGAAGTACTTAGGGAAAGCAAATATGTAGAGACAAAAAACACAATGGCACTTTCCAGGATCTGGGAGGAGGAGGCTGGAGAGTTGTTGTTTAATGGGGGCACAGGTTTATCTTGGCAAGATGGGAAAGGTCAGTGGTGGTGATGGTGGCAAAGCACTGTGAACGCACATAATACCACTGAATCATTCGTCCCAGATTGGCTAAGTTTTATGTTATATATATTTTGTCACAATAAAAAAAACAATAAATAAATAAAAACAACCCTGAAAGGCAATATCATTATTATTAGAAGTCTCTTGGAGAGAAGAAGGAGGGGATCACACTTCTCTCCCTCCATCCCTCCTCTTGGCACCTCCCACCTGATGTTTCCCACCACTTGATTCCTGCCCTTAGAACTGCCTCCATCAGTCTCAGTGACCCTGGGCTCTTCCTGTCTCCCACAACCTTGGTCCCTGTCTTCCCAGCAGTATCTTGGCTTCTCCTCTAAAGCAAACCCATCTTGACGCCATGATTTCTCCACTCCTGCTCCCTCCTCATCAACCCAGGGATGACAGTAAACCCTGGGGTGCTTCCTCTGCTCTCCAGACCAGCCCCCGCATTCTGGGCCTCTAGAGTCTCAGACTCTATTTCTATTCTCTCGGTGACTTTCCCTCCCACCCAAGCTCTGAGTATCCGGTTCTGAGTTGTAACCTCCTCTCACATTCCCACGTTCTCCTGGGCCTGGCAATCTGATCCTGGATTTTTGACCCCATGGTGAACTGTCACCAGGACTAACTGAGCTACCCTGCTGTGCAGGGAAGGACCAAGCCTTCTGCAGGAAGGTTCAAAGTCCCCGATGAGAACTACGATTCCACTCTATCAAATGGTAAAATCTGCACTGGTTGGTTATTATGAAATCACTCTGAAGCCTTTCGGGGATCTATTTAAATGCCCACATATACTTCTCCATCTGCTTGCAGATATATAGAAAACTCCAGAATCGGATACGGGAGGTTCCAAGGGGAAGGGCATTCTTAGGGTCAGAGACAATGGCTAAAGGAGAGGAGAAGGAAAAATCCACTTTTCATTTCCCGCATTCTCCTCATCTTGAAATTGAGAAAAAAAAAAAGCATATGTCATTTTGATTAAAAAAAAAAAAAAACCCATCCACAACAAAATGTGTTCTAATTGGCACAATAAGTGCTTGGTGGTATTTGATTCTCAGAGTCTCTCTTCCAGGGGCAGCCCGTGGGTCAGATATTTTGTGAAAGATCCCTTCAGCTCCCAGGGGACACCATCCTCAGGAGGTGCCATCTCAGATTCAGCTGGAGAGGGTGGAGGGCAGGGAATGGCAAGAAATATCTTTTTCCTCATTTGAAAAGGGCATTTGTAAGGAGTGGCTGTGGCTGGAGAGATGAATTATGGGACTATCATTCTTTGATCTGCAGCTGCTTCTCTCCCAGAAAGAAATGTACGGGAGAGCCAAGGGGAATACAGACTCCTCCTTGAGTTACCCCGAGGAGCCAGGTAAGGTAAATATTTGAGACTGAAACAGCCTGGATCCGTGGAAGTTGGAATTTTAGCCCACGGGAGCATTTCACTGCCGAGTTGCCAGGAGACCCGGCAAGGTGGATGCATTCTGCCTTAGAAAGTTCCTCATGTTTCGTGAAGAGGGAAGAAGCACATCATGGCTTTAAGGTCCACGTGTTGGATGAGGGTGGATCTACACCTTAGATGAAGGCTCTCGTTTTACCAACTTTTATTTTTCTCGCTGTCGATTTCTTATTATTAAAAATTCCATTTTCTTGAGGGCACAAGGGTGCGCGCCTGGGATCCCAGCTACTCAGGAGGCCGAGGCAGGAGGATCTTCAATTTGAGGTCAGCCTGGGAATTTTTGACACAGTGAGACCCTCCCTGTGTCAAAAAATTAAAAGTAAAAACGCATGGACAATAAGTAAGTAAATAAAATCTTGCTTTCTGGGTGTGCAGTATTTCATGTACAGCATTTACTACTTTGTTCTCTAGCTTTCTGGTGATAAATATCAAACCACATCCCTGTCCTGCTTAAGGATTTCCAATTCCATTTCTTTTAGGATAAAATCCTGACTCCTAGGGCTCATGGGTGGGGCCATTAGGGTGATTTTACAGCACAGCATCTAAACTGGGATGGCTATTAAAACTGAAGTGAGGAAAACAGGTGTGCTGGACATGTCCCTAGGAAGCCCAGAAGGTATCCATGAGATCAGGCACCCATCTGTTTGCTTTGCGCCAGGTGTGCTAGCCTCCCTCCGGCCACAGTAGAGCCTTCACTGTCCCCTTGGTCATGTTCACGTGTGCCTTATTTCTCTGGCGTTTCAGATGTCGACCAGTCAGAGAAGCCTTCCATGCCCACCCAGTCTAGTGTGGTCTTTCCAGTGACTCTGTATCTTATCTCTGCTCATTTCCCTCATCACACCTGTTAAATTCCAGAAAGATCTTGTTTATGTGTTTGTTTGTTATCTGTATCAGTTACCAGAATGAGGTCAAGGTCTCACCTATCTGGTTCACTAGCTGGGCACACAGCAGGAGCTCAGTTAGGACATGGCAAATAAATTAATGAGCCAGGCAAAGTTCTGGACCAAATGGCCCAGAGGTACCCACTGCCTTGATTCTCTCTCATGGGAAAAAAGAAGAGACTGAAACCAGAGACAAGCAGAGGGGAGAGAGAAACAGAGAAAGGAGAGAGGAAAAATCCGTGTAACCATGGACAAATCTCTGGTTACAGGCCTTACAAATATACAATTTATCCTTCATTTCTTCCTTAGTGGGGATTGGAGTTTCATATTTGGTACCAAAGATTTCTAGGAAGACCTAATTATTTTCTTTGGAATACACATTTCTATTTTTTTTTTTAACAAGAAAACATCGTGGCAGAATATGCTAGCTGTGCCCCCATAAGCCACCTTTTGTCCTCTTTCTTGGTAAATTAAAGGAAGGTGTATTCATTTCCTGTTGCTGCTGTAACAAATGATCACAAAGAAGGTCCGAAGTCTGAAGGAGTCAGCCAGACTGTGTTTCTTTCAGACCTTCTGAAGCAGAAGGTCTGTTTGTCTTTCCCAAATTCTAGGAGCTTCATGCATTTCTTGACTGACACCCTCCTCCTTACATCGCGGAGACCTCTGCTTCCACGGTCACATCTCCTTTCCTGAATCTTTTATCCAGAATCTTGTGATTATATTGAGCTTCCCTGGGTGATCCAGGGTAATCTCCCTATCTAAAGATTTTTAACTTAATTACATCTACCTAGTCCTTGTTTTCCCCATGAAAATGAACATATTTATAGGTTTCAGGATTGGGATGTGGGTATCTTTAGCCGGTCATTATTCTGTCTGTCACAAGGAGAGTGACATTTCCCCATTTTCTCCTCTGATGTCTGGGATCAGGATATGACAGCTACAGCTCAAGCAACTACTTTGGGCCATAGTTTGGAAGTTATGGACTGATAATAGAAAAGTAGCAATGCAGAAAGCTCTGGGGCCCCAACAATTTTGTGAAATTTCTCCACCTGCCCTGGACTGTTCCTTGGACTTATTTTAGGTGATGCTGGTTTTTCTAAATTCAATGGGTAGAATCATACTCTTTACGATCTTTTACATTCTCCCTTTTCCACTTATTTTTATATTTCATCTATTTCTGCAAACTCTTAATTATTTTATAAAAACTTCAGTTTTGATGATTGTACTGTTTCCAATTTTTCTTTAAAGATTCTTCAATGATTGGACAATGAGATTTTTTTTTCCAACTTTCTTTTACATGAGTTTTAATAGAAGGGCTCAAAGAATAAATTCATGGCTTTATGTGGATCTCACATGGTGGCAAGTGCTCATAATTGACCAGTAAAGACCTCATGCAGGTGGGAGAAACCTACTCTGATTAAATGAACAGCATCTACAAAAAAACCTTTGGTTTCATACGTCCTGGATTTGAATACCTACATCAAGTAAGGGGATAGAAACATTACAAATCTAACACTTTCTAAGCTACAAAGGTGACAATAATATTGTTCAGGTAACTAAAAAAAAAAAAAAATTCACCAGGCATGGTGGTGCACTCCTGTAACCTTCTGCCTCAGTGAGGCAGGAAGATCTCAAGTTAAAAACCAGCCCAGGCAACTTAGCAACACCCCGTCTCAAAATAAAATTTCTAAAGACCTAAGGATGTAGTTTAATGGTAAAGTGCCTGTGAGTTCAATCTCCATGACTGCAAGCAAACAAACAAAAACAATAGTTGTTATATAATTGATCAAAACTTGATTTTATTAAATATTTTTGATTGAGCTTTTTTTTTTTTTTTTTTTTTTCCTGTACAGAAGGCTGTAGGAAAAAATGGAATCCTCTGCACTCTTACTCCCCACCTGGGGCAGTAACAAATTTCATTATTCTTTCAACATCTCACATGACCAGCACATTAGGCAATCTTTACTGCTGCATATTATTTCCTTGAATAACAGTCATAAAAGAAGTTCAAAGGAACTTAAATATAAGAAGTTTTTTTTGTAATGTGCAATTGCAGGGTGTGTGTAATTATAGCAAAGATGAAGTCCATGATCTATCTCTCTGTGGAATGGCTGTTACTTGGCAGGAAATTTCAAGATGTTATTTATCTATTTATTTAGCTCATCATTTCCAGTTTCCTTACCCTTTATTTTTCTTCACTGGAGTTCTTGCTAATTAACTGTGTGTGTTCATTGGTTCATTTGCTGGTTTGGATACCTCACTAAAATACCCAGAGTGGGGATCCTGTCTGTCTTCTCACGGCAGTATCCTCAGTGTCCAGACTGGTTGTAGGTACAAAGTACACATCCAACTGGAAATGCAAGGTGGGGGCGATTTTGGAGGTGGGACCAAAGGGATATGAGGGGCTAAGTCATGGAGGAACTAAAAGGCTTTGATTGGATCCTTGGGTAGTTGAGGGGTCATAGACAGATATTAAATTGGAGAAGGGTGAAGGACATGATTAGATAACTTTGGGTCTGGTGTGGAGGTGAAGTCTGGGGATGCCCAAATAATCTGGAGTCTGGGAGACCCATAAGGAGGCTGTTGGGACATTGTAGGTGAAGAGATAAGAGCCCAAGGTAGAAAGTTGGAAATAATAAGAATGGTAATCGTAATAGAAAAATTTGCTGCATAGTCATTAATACTCATTAGACTACATTTCCCAGCCTCTTTTGCACTTAGATATGGTCATGTGATATGTTCAAGCCAATGGAATGTAAGCAGAAATAATGACTTCCACTTCCATCCCTGATCCGTAGAAATTTCCTGTGGTTCTCTATGTTCCTTCTATTTTCTGGATGATTTGTGATCTGGTTTGGATATGGGGTGTCTCCCCCAAACTTCCTGTATTAATATAAAAATGTTCAGAGGTAAAATGATAAGAAATGGGAGAGCTGAATCCTAATTAGTGTATTCTAGTTAGTATGGAGTGGGTAGGAACTGTAGGCAGGTAGGGTGTGGCTAGAGGAGGTAGTTTACCTGGGGGGATGCCCTAGAAGGGTGCATCTTCCCTGTGGCCCCTTTTCCCACACTCCTCTCTCTTTGCTTCCTGATCACCATGAAGGGAGCAACTTTTCTCCACTGGGTCTTCCCTCATGGTATTCTGCTTCATCTTGGGCTCAGAGCAATGAAGGCTGCATGTATGGCCTGAGACCCCAAAAACCATGAGCGTCAAAGAAACTTTTCTTCCTCTAAGTTGTACTTTTAAGTTACTTTAATCACAATGACCAGAAAGCTAACTGAAACAATTGGGATGGAGATACCATGTGTTGAAGAAAATGGAGCATCATTTACTTAGGTCCTTGAAAAGCCATATAAAGTTGTTCCAATTGTCCAGGAACGCTTTGTAAAGTTATATAAATAAGGAAGATATATCTATTGGGTTACTGTACAATTTTAGGTCTGTTATATCAGCCAGAGTTACTCTCATGAATCTTTTTTTTTATTTATATATGACAGCAGAATGCATTACAATTCTTATTACATATATAGAGCACAATGAATCTTTTTAAAATTTTTTTTAGTTGTTAATGGATCTTTATTTATTTACTTATATGCAGTGCTGAGAATCAAACCCAGTGCTTCACATATGCTAGGCAAGCACTCTACCACTGAGCCACAACCCCAGCTCATTCTCATGAATCTTAGCACTTTTTTTTTCTAAATATCAATCTTAATGATTTATATATGATAACTCACTTGATATTTACAACAATCTATTTTGGGACATTATTGTTAGTCCCATTTTTACATATGAGAAAATTGAAACACAAAAGGGAATATATAACCTACTGAAGTAGGAAACTGGGATACGATGGAGCTGGATTTCAGAGTTCTGGCTCTAATAATTTAAGCAATATCTGACAATGGAGAAGGATAGAAATGAGTAGATTTTTAAAAAAAGAGATATAGATTTTTTTCCTTTCAATTGAACATTGTGAATCACAACAGAACCTTTTAAAAAAAGTTTAAGTGGTGACGCACAAATATTAATTAAAACTCAAGTCATTATTTATACAATAATAGTTCAAGTAAAATTTAGGAAGATTAAACGGCTGTAGGTTGGGTTCCTGGAATCAGACCCTGAGACTGAGATTCCATGCTGAGGGCAGTGTTCCCGGAAGTAAGGGAAGCAGGAAGACAGGGAAAGTTGAGCTGGTGTGAGCTCTCCACGGTGGTCTCAGCCTTTACCCAGGATGAATCCTCTGGAGCTCCCTCCAGAGTTCTGCCCATCCAGCAGAGGGGCTGGGCTTTGCTGTGCCCCAACAAGTCCCAGGCATGGGAGGGAACGAGGGCTTGAGGGAGGCAGCTACATAGGAGAGGGATTCTCTGTGAACCAGGTCTCCCTGCAGTCGGAAGAATAAACATCATGGTCTTGAAGTATCTGAGTGGTGCATCACAACATCCACTACAGAAGCAAAGAAGAATAAATCATTATATTTACAAATTTTCAGTTGTTCCAGATTGCTCCATTGAACTTCAGAGAAATGTAGTTTATGGACTTTTATTATTTATTTATTTATTTTTTGGTACCAGGGATTGAAACCAGGGGTGCTTAACCACTGAGCCACATCCCCAGCCCTTTTAAAAATGTATTTTATTTAAATACAGGATCTCACTGAGTTGCTGAGGATCTTGCTAAGTTGCTCAGACTGGCTTTGAGCCTGTGATCCTTCTGCCCCAGCCTCCCGAGCTGCTGGGATTACAAGCACGGGTCACCACACCCAGCTAGCTCATGGCCTTCTTAAGTGTGTCTGAAGCACAAAAATGCATGTGTAAGGAGATGACAGGAGTTGAGGCTTCAGTAGTGAGCTGAGCCCAGATGAAAGACTTAAATGATATGCCAGGGAGTAGACAGAAATCTGGTAGACAGAAATCTGATAGCAGTATAGAGATGAACTAGAATAGGAAGAAATTGGGACAGGGCATTCAGAACTGTTGTGATAGCCATTTCAACAGGGATAAGAGGCTGAACCAGTATCAGTGGGAAGGAGAAGGGCTGAAATTGCAAGGTACTTCAATGGCCGTATTCAATGGTTTTCATGGCTGAATGTAGAAGGGGAGGGAAGATTTGAGGCAAACCTCATAGCTCTAGCTTGAGAGGCTGTGTGAATGAAATTGTGCTTCAAGTAAGTTATGGTGATGTTAACTCTTTAGTGACCTGTGGCATGAAACCCCTCTTTAATTGGTGAATCAAAAATAAATAATTCTCCAACGGCCTGCTTTTTTCTTTACTTTTGCTTTCTTCTGAGCGAGCTTTCTCTTGCTTCCCCCATCCTTTAAAATGAGAAATGAGTTATTGTTTCCATTTACCACCGATTTCTTCATCCATCTGTTTTGACAAAAGCCGTCTTTCTCGTGTGTGTCCCCCTTTCGGTTGCAGATCTAACAACAACAAAAATACAATTAGACAAAACAAAACATAAAGTGTTAAAGCAAAGATATGGAATCCATTTTTAAAACTTATTTCTTCATTTGTCACCTGTTCTATCACTGATGACACCAGAAGTTCTGATAATGGTCTTGAACTATATAGCTACCATGAGAGATGAAATAAAGTGTGATGAACTTGGGGACAATGTAAGGTAGTGAGTGGTGGGTTGCCCTACATAGATGAGCAAAATCACTTATTGGGAGCTAGTCTGAACAACCACATGAACTCCTTTTGTATACCCAGTGAGTGTAGTTGTTGCATAGCTTTGGTCATTGGACTTTGCCCTTTGTGTTTTCTGACCTGATTCATACAAGGTTGGAATCTATCTTCTACAGGCAGTATTTTTTTTTTTTGCCAAGTAATTTAGCATCTTTTAACAACATAAGGTTTTACTAAACAAGGAAAACTAGAAGTTAGTAATTAAGTAAAATCAAATCAGAGTAGGAGACATTTATGTTGTACATACACAGATCAGATTAATCATTCATTTAACAAACATTGATTGCATAACATATCTGGGCCAGACAGTGTCCTAGCTGTGCTAAGAATACCGAGGTAGATGAGGCAGATAGAAACTCTCCTCTTCAGAACTTACCCTACAATAAGGGAGAGGAAAGATAAGGAATAAAGAGAGAGCTCGTAATGTGTGTAATTACTAGGAAGAAAATTGAAGATGCAATTTGTGTATCTTACCCTTCCTTCCCATTTCCAGAGGTTTCCCTGCTGAGTAACTGGGTCTTTCAGGGGTAAAAGAACAGGATAATGTGAACCTAAACTCATTATGTGGGTGGGTATATTTGCAGAACCTGGGAATTTGGGGGGGGGTGTAGGAAGGCTGGGATTAAATTTTTGAGTATAAATGTGACATAAAATTTAAACTCCCACCCTGGACTGTTGCCAGTCATAGTCCACGAAGACACTGCTTAATATTAGCAATTAACTAATAGAAACTACAGTGGTGTTCTCTTAAACAGTTTCTACTTAAGTGACTCATAGTCTTCTCTCTTCCCTCCAAAGACAAGGCTGGTACTCAGAGCATGTCCCTGCTTGGCGCATTTCTGCTTCCAGGAGTTGAGTTTTATACCTTCTCAGAGTCAGAATTTCTTGTTCCCTAACATATTTGTACCAGATTTACTCATTATTAAAATTATGCCATTTGCTTCAATATTACATCAGCTAGTAGATGTGAAGAGAGAATTATTACAATGGGATTTTACTAGAATGATTTGAAAAGACTTAATAATATCCAATTAGTGATAAAAGAAGTGGAAAAATAATAAAATCGACACTATATTTTGCTCATAAGTGTTTTTAAGTTCTCACCTACTACAAAGTAAAAAAAAATAGAAATGAAAATTGAAATCATATGGATGTGGTTTTGGTAAGAAAATATGACTTTAGCTCTTTGCCAGTGAACTTATAAGCGAGGGAGAACGCTGTAACCTTCTCCCAGACTGGACAATACACTCACGTGGATTAAAGTGAAAACACGCTTACAATGTGTAGAAGTTTGGATCTGAGGTCTCCCCATAAGGCACATGTGTTTAAGACTTGGTCCCTAGCTTAGTGCTCTAGGGAGGTGGTGGAAAGTTGAAGAGGTGTGACTTTGTGGGAGATCTCTGGGTCCCTGGGACTGTACTCTCAAAAGGAATTGTGGGACCCTGCTTCCTTCCTCTTTCTGACTTTGCTTCCTGGCCACCGTAAGGTGAACAGTTTTGCTCCACCACCTGCTTTGTGCCATGCTGTGTTTCCTTGCCATAGACCCCAAACAACAGGACCCTTTTGATCATGAACCCAAACCTCCAAAACTGTGAACAAAATAAACCTTTCCTCTTTATAAATTGGTTATCTCAAATATTTTGTTAGAGTCACAGAAAACTAAAGCCCACTGTAAATGTATCCTTTTTAATTCCTTAACTGACATTTCTGACTAGTTCATCAATTAGCAATTCTGATTGTGTTGAGTAAGAATTTCACTGTGTTGAAGTAGGACAGATCTCCCCACCCTCCATTCAAGGAGTTCAGGAATGTAGTCTTAGTAGTATTAAATAAGGAATGTGTGTGTCTTCCAATAATTCCTTTGCCCAAACCAAATCTCCTTTTCCTCATTTGTACACTATAAACAAAGAAAATATTTACACTTTTTTTTTGGCAGCACCTTTCCTTTGAGAATCTCAAAGCTCTTTAAGCAATAATGGTTGTGTCCCCCTGAAGAGGTGGGTAGATATATTGATCATCCTCTTGCTGAGGGTGTTAGATCTGTGCTGAGAAGCTAGCAGATGTCTCCAAGTCATCTCTCAGGAAAATTACGTTTCTGCTCATCTCCCTGCCACGTGACACCCCATGGCCAGTTCTTAACAATTCCGAGTACTACGGAGAACTACAAGAATACAAAAGAAACACACTGTCTGCGGGACCTTGGCTGTACACCAGCTGTGGCATCTTGGGCGCTTTAGTGAGCCTTTCTGTGCCTCTCCTCCTTTATCGGTGAAAAGAGAGAGATGTGCTTCTCACACTAGTAAACCAGAGTGCGGGGAAATAACGTACATGAAAAACAAATCTGGACATTGTAGCTGCAGGGAGGGAGAGCAGCAGGGGCTTATACTTTCCTTTTCATCTCCCTGACTCCCCTTTCAGAATGATGACTTTTTATTATTGGCTCTTTTTGATCCTACATTGATTTATCGGTTCCAGTTTGCACGTTTGATATTGAGGCCAGAAGTGAAATATCTTCCTCCAGGGCTCTTGTCTCTCTGTAGCTCATTGACACACCTTAACCATCTTGCAAGATGATACCACATTCAGTAACCAACACTGTAGCAAGTTGCTTGGGTAATGGCTTTGAACTACAAGACACCAGTAGGTGGCTAAAGGTTTTGAATAAGTTAATAAATTAAATCTAAGGGTTTGAATAAATTAATTATATCTCTCCCCCAGTCACAAGAATATGCCACAATGGAGAAAAAAGTGAAATATATTGAATTTCCAATAATAGGGGATAATTTATGTACATGATGGTCTGATGGAAGGCCATTCACAAAAGATGTTATAGATGAATATCTGTTGGCATAGAAGGTCAGTGGGATAATTAAATGAAAAAACAACATCAAGGAAAAAACCACGTATAACACAATCCATCATCACAAAAGATATGCATTTGAATAAAAATATCTGGATGATAGGATTACAGAAATTTAAATTTTCCTTTGTGCTTATCTAAATTTTCTATAGTAGATATATATTCTTTTTTTGGAACCCAGGGTCAAACCCAGGAGGGCTTAACCACTGAGCCACATCCCCATCCCTTTTAAATCATTTTTATTTTTTTTATTTTGAGACAGGGTCCTGCTAAATTTCTTAGGGCCTTGCCAAGTTCTGGTCTTGAACTTGTGATCCTCCTACCTCTGCCTTCCAAGATGCTGGGATTACAGTCGGTACTACTACCTAGCCTATTTGTTGCTTTTGGCGAAAGAAAAGAGCTGAATGAAATACAATTCTGTTGCAAACCTACTTGTAGTACAATAAATGATGACATTTTGGAAAAAAATTCCAACTCTAAAACAATAAGAGAGACTTTTTTAAAAATAGAAAGAATGAGTTTATTTTTTAAAAAAGATGGAGTCACTTAATGACAAATGTCTGAAATAATCCAAGTGTTACTTGCAAACCTTAGCTGAATTGTACCTTAAACTGCCTTTTTTTTTTAAAGGAACACAGAGCATGCATAAATAAACATACTTTGAAACATTTAAATTGAACAGTCATAAATGGCAACATAGTGTAATTTTTTTTCTTTTTTGACTTGCCAAAATATCACTTTAAAACAAATCACCTTCTGGGATAGAGGATAGATACATGTTTCTTTCTAATAATAATAAAAACTACTGGTTTTTAGAATAAAATTTAAAAATTATTGGTCTTTGATGTGCTTTTGTCTCAGATGTTTGTAATATTCAAAGTAATGGTTAAATCCTCACTTCCTTAGGACACAGGTATCACTGTGGTCATTTTATAGTGGCTGAGAACTAAAACTCAGAAAGTGAAGTTTAAGGGGCAGAACCATATTGCCTGTCTAAAAAAATCACTCAACAGGTATTTGCTGAATCTACTTGGTTAGTTATGTGTGCTGTGTGCTGGAAAATTACCAATGAACAAGACACCGTGTTCTTGTTCCTTAAAGACTCTCACATTCCGGTTGAGTGACATGAAGCATATAATTGTAAATGTAATGAATCTTACAGAAGAGGGAACACAGGATGTGAACAGGGGGTTAATCTAGTCTGCAGCATCTGCAGCCTGCATAGGAGTTAACCAGACAAAGAGTGGGTAGAAGAGTATTCCTGGTGGAGGGAACGGTATGTGTTAAGGCACTGGGGTGACCTTTTGCTATAATAATGTGGCATCACCAGTCACCTACAACTTTGGCTTGAACTGATAGTGTTTATTGCTCCCATTTGGGTCTGTGGGTCAACTGTAGACACCTGGATGTGGCTGGGTTCCAGTGTTCCGGTCTCTCTGGTATGTTACTTGTCCTTTTATGACGAATAGCTTCCTGGAACATACTCTTTTCATGGAATATGTCAGAAGCACAAGAGCCCAAATGAAATCAGACAAGCCTCATACTCAGGAACATTTCAGATGCTAAAGTAGGCCAGATGGTCAAGCCCAAATATCAGGGGGATGGGAAAAATATTTTACCCAGGTCTGGATTTCATATTTGGGGGGATTCTAGGATATTCACATACACATAATGAGATATCTTGGGGATATATCTAAGTCTAAATACGACATTCACTTATGCTTCCTATATTACCTTGGACACATAGCCTGATGGTGATTTCACACAGATTTAAAATAATGTTGTGCAGGAGATACTCTCACAGTGTGGAGCTTTCCATCTGTGGCATGTTGCTGCTCAAAATTTTTGGATTTCTTGATTTTCACATTAGGGATGCTCTACCTGAACCATGAGGCCTATGCAGCACCCACAGAATTAAATGTTCCTCCTCGGTTATGGGTCAAGTATCAGTCTCTGTGTGACAGCAGCACTTTCAGAAGCTCTGCTTCAGAGGCACTGATAGTAGTGTTCGACCCCTGAGCAAACAGTATTGAATCTGGTCGCTGCTCATTCTCCTGGAATGATGGCCAGCTATTTTACACACAGTGAATAAGACAAACTCATCGTAAAACGTGAGAAAACATCTGATTTGACTATTTTTATCCCATGAGATAATGTATTCTACTTGGTCACATCATTTTGATATGTCTCAAGAATAGTTCAGCTTATTTTTAACCATTGTTTAATAGATGTATTCATTTCCTTTACAAGTGCTCAGCTCTCATGCCTGAACAAACAGGTGTGGGCACAGTAGTTGGCCCAATATAAACTGGTACAAGTTCACAGGTTTAACACGCATCGGCTTTCTTTCTTTTTTTTCCAAAAGAACATTTATTCAACATAGACAGCCAGTGCGTTATTAGCTGTCATTGGATATTCTGCCATAACAACTGTTTTAGTTTCAGTTGAGGTGATTTTTTTTGCCTTTTGTTCATAAGAGATTAAGTAGAAATCACTGTATCCATGATCTTTCGGTTCCGAAGCCATTTCCTTCCTCTTCGCTTCACTAAAAGCTCAATTTTATAATATTAAAATTTTAAAATAGGGCTGGGGATAGAGCTCAGTTGGTAGAGTGCTTGCTTTGTATGCACAAAGCCCTGGGTTCAATCCCCAGCACCACAATAAACAAACAAATAATTAATTAATTGAAAAATAAAATAATACCTAAAATTCTTCTCTCTTCTCTCTCTCTCACACACACAAACACACACACAGACTTGTTAGTTCCCTGTAAATTTCATTATAAAGTATGCACCCTTTCCAAGGAAATCATTGATTCTAAGATGAATTTAGAGCGATTTCTTTCTCCTCATTTTTCCAGTTAGGCAAGGTTTCTGCTTGTTATATTATTATTGTATTTTATTATTTAGTTTTCAAAGATTAGTTGGAGACAGGCTACTGTCTTTTGTTTCCTCTCCTGATGTATTTTCTGAAAGCTATACCAGCAGATATTAAGATGTGAGCAAACCCAGGTCTTTGTGCGTGTGAAGCAAGCGCTCCTGATGCATATTCTCCCGATTTGAGCACCTTTCCAGGGTTGCGTGTGCTTTCCTGCTCTTTTAGTCTGGTACCCCCTTTAAGAGTCATCCAAAGAATGTACTTTCCAAGTAGCAGCAGAATTTAGAGAGGAGAGTCCCTAACATCTTCCCTGAGTGAAAATGCAAGTGGAAAAATCCCTTGGCTGTTGGGAACAAATACATGTCCCAGTTTCTCCCAGATGGTTTGCCTTTCAAGGGACCATGGCAATTATCTGCTTGTGTGTCTGTTGAGGTGCTATTCAGTGAGTTTAAAAGGCCTTGATTTCCGCAGGTGGATCCGGGGCTTGATTATAGAGAGCTGGTAGCCCACGCTTGGCCTGGATTCATGAGTTCTGTCCACAGGTCTGTCATTTCCCAGTTGTTTCAGTTAGTTTTTCCTTCTGAAAATAATGGAATAGTAATATCACTTTTGCTATAGCTTTTCAATGTTTACGTAAGTCCAAACAACAACAATAAAATAGGAGCTGTAGCTTCATTGGAGACGTGAATAAAATCAATGTCATGATTATTTTGCATTCCGCTCCTCTCCCTTTCATTGAAATAACCTGTTTACCTAGAGTGACCCAATTAACTGCTTTGTCATTGAATAGACCAAAGTTCTTATTAGAATTACAACCCTAATTAATATGAACATATGGCTTTTAAACTTCAAAGAAATTTAGAATTCTTAATATCTGCCAACATAGTTTTCTCTAAAAATGGTAGGCTTAGCTGGGCACAGTAGCTCATGCCTGTAATCTGAGTCTGGTGAGGTTGAGGCAGGAGGATCACAAGTTGAAAGTCAGACTCACTAACTTAGGGAGGTCTTAAGCAACTTAGGAAGATCCTGTCTCAAAATAAAAATAAAAAGGGCTGGAGATATAGCTCAGTGTTTAAGTGCCCCTGGGTTCAATTCTTAGTACAAAAAAAAAAAAAAAAAGTAGGATCATCTGAGCCTAGTGTTGTTTACCTATATTCCCAATAGTTTGGGAGGCTGAGGCAGGAGGATCACTGAGGCCAAGAGTTCGAGGCCAGACTGAGTAACATAGTGAGACTTTGTCTCAAAACAAAACACAAACAACAACAAGAAGAAGATAGGATAATATCAGATCATCTTTTTCAGAATGTTATGAGGTTTCAATTAAAATTTACTTTGCTATTAAATCATGTAGTTTTATATATTTTCACTGGATGTAAGTCAGCCTGCCATAGTGGGAAACTTGGAAGCTTAGAAATTGTGAATATAAAAAGAAACCATGGTCATATAATTTTGGAAATAAACAAGATTAAGTAAAACATAAACATAAAGTTTTTTGAATGAAAAAAAAAAGCCCTGTGAATATAAATTTTGTTTCTTTCTAGTTACATGATCCTTCCAAACCCAACCACACTGTGTTGGTTTGATTTTAATGTCCAGTACCTGTTCTGCCCACCCACGGAGTATCAGAAAGTACCAATGGTGTAATGAGCAGGGACGCTATTTGAAAACTGTTAAGGGTCATACGATATAATTTAAAGTGAAAGTTTAGATACACACTCTCTTCGCTGTTACTGTTTGATAATAATTAGCTATGAATTACCTCACATATTGAAGTTTCTGGCCAAAACAGAAAGTCAAGAAGAAAGAAAAAGGTTAGAAGTGCAGATTTAATCAACAGATAAACTAAAGTAATAAACGTCAGCAAAGATGGTGAATAGCTGATCAATTAAAATTTTATCAACTTTATCAAAGTATCTTTATTCTCAAACTATAAAGCATGTGGGAAATAACCTAACAGAGACTTTTCTGAGAAACACCGAAAATCAGCTTGTACATTTGAAAGGACCTGAATAAATGGAAAGATATGTCTTTGACATGTAAATATGTTATTTAAAAATTAACCTAAAAATTCAAGGTATTTTCAAAAGAAATTATAGCAAGGCATTTCATTTTGAGGACCTCACCATACTTATTTTAAAATTTAAATGAAGGGATAATGCTTCATGATGCCTCAGTCTTCTTTCAGAAAACTCATTCTCCTGGATAAACCAGTTTGGGCTGGTACATAGTCAAATAGATCTGTGGGAAAAGGACCCAGAGTCAGCAGCAGACCCAAGCCTGTATGGGAAACTGCTTTGGGATAAACAGGGCACCATAAATCAGTAGGGAAAAGATGGATTACTAGAACCCATTAAAGGGCAATTGGGGAAACTGTTCATTACAGTCACCTCCCAGTATCCTTGAGGGAATTGGTTCCAGTACATGCTGCTGCCTCCCAGTATAGCAAAATCTGAGAATGCTCAAATCTCTTATATAAAATGGTATAGTATTTGCACATGACCTGGGCACATGTTTCCCTATACTTTACATCATGTTGAGATTGCTATAATACCTAACACAGTATAAGTGTCATAAGCAGTTCTTACACTTTGTGTGTGTATGTGTGTGTGTTGCTAGGGGTTGAACCCAGTGCCTTGTGCCTGTGAGGCAGGCACTCTACCTACTGAACTATATCCCTGGCCCTAAACTTTTTATTTAGGAAATATTTTTTTAAAGCTTGTACATATTTAGTACAGATGCAATTTTTTCCCCCCAAATATTTTTGATTTGTGATTGGTTGAATCTGTGAATGCAGAACCTGAGGGTATGGAGGATTAATATATGAAGGAAAACAGGTTGGATCACTGTCTAAAGTATATACTGAACAGAAATTCAGTGCCAAGGTAAAATTTTAAAGCTAAGAGAAGCTACTGGAGGCATTAAAGGAGATTCTTGATGGCCAAACCACCAAGTTGGAAATTTAGTAGATTTGACTATGTTTTAAAAATTAAGAATTTCTGTTAAAGGGCATACACTATAAGCCAGAACAGCCAAAAGATGACAAAAGAGAAAAGATTTATATCTAAAACCTACAAGGGATAAGTACCTAGAGTATACCAAGAAGCATCAGGTTTTTTATTTATTTTTTTTAATGAAAGTAATAATAATAGAAATTAAAGTGCTTAGCACAGAGACTGCTATACAACTCATGCTTCCTGTTTGCTATTACTAGTTCGTCTGTTCTATCTTCTGTGACAAAACTCTCTTTGTGTTGAGTCATGACATATGAACACTAAATTTCTGGTTTCTGCATGGTTAGGTGGTGTTAGCTTACGGAACTCCAGAGAAATATATGTGTAAGTATTCAGCCAGCCTCAGTATCCACAAATCCTGCTTGATAACGTACTTGGATATGGCAAAGGTTTAAAAAAAAAAGGTGGAGAAAATAGTGGCAGTTCCTGCAACACAGAGGTGAGGAGTGCTGTGTGCACCACTGTAGCTATGGAACCAATTACCGGTGACCCTGCCAGGGGATGGTGCAAGAAGATCACGTCTCATGGCTTGAGGTGTGAATCTTGTGACTGTCATATTCTATCCTTGCCGAAGCCCAGGTCCCGAGGGTGCCGTGTCCAGAGTGACTATGAGAAGCAGCTTCCCGCTCCTGAGCTCTTGGTCCAGGTGTAATCTTTGGCTGTTGGGTCTGGGGGAGCTGAATGGGCCAGCCCTCTCCTGCTGGGTTTCTTGGGGACTCCCATACCCAAAGTCAGGCTGGCCTCTCAGAGATGGCTTTGCTCACCACCTACCAAACCTGCTCTCTGAAAGCAGAGCTTTGTCTTTTTCAGTTTTATGACCTCAGCTTCAGGGAAGGCTTTGGCTCTCCAAGTGTGACCCAAAAACTTGGATGATGACTCACAGGGCAGAAGGCAGCAAGCTGCGGTCAGTGGCAGTGACCCTAACTGGGTTCACTCCTTGAACTTGAAGGATGGGTACAGCAAGTCAGCCGGGGCCATCCTGTTGATAGAGAAAGAAGGGAAACTGATGATAATTCTTTGCCACATATGGTCACACACACTGTCTCTTTCTGTCCTCTGCAATCTTGGAAAATGCACATGCCTACCTCCATTTTACAGATGCAAAAACTGCAGCTTGAGAGAGAAAATGGCTGAAGGTCACTTCTAAATGACTCCCTGGGATTTGAACCCTGGGTCTGTTTGACTCTGAACCCCACAGGTTGTTTGGCTGGTTTTTAATTGCGCTACTCTTTATATCTGAGGCTTGGAGTGGGATTGAATGGAGGTGGGATAGATACTGTGATAGGTGCCTCCAGGGAAGAGTGAATGGCCAGTCCCATCCTTGGTGGATCTTGGCCAGTGCTTGTCTTAGGTTATGGAAAGCTAATTACTCCTCCCAGTGCTGTGTTGGAACATGTGCTCTTGTGGTCAGCTTGTTTTAGGTGTGGCTTTGGTTCTCAGCAGAAACTCTGTTCTCATGAAACAATGACATCCTTAAAGGGCTGTGATCTGCTTGTCATTCGGAGAAGCGAACGCTTCTTGGAAGTATACTATACAGCATGAATGGAGTCTCTCTCCAGAAAAGAAACTAGACAGGGCTTTCGAGACAGCTTGCTTTCTGAGAGGGAATTTGATTTCTCAGTGCTTCTGGGATCTGATGCTTTAACAAGTTGGTTGGTTAGCCACTAACAGAGATGCAGTTGTCCAAACATCTACAATCGAGGTGTGTATGTGTGTATGTGCGTGCGCCCGTGTGTTTGAGAGATCACAGGTTTATCTGTACCAATGCTATCAGATCTGAGAAGGATTGTTGTAGCTACATGCTACACTGATTCAATTAGAAGACAGCCTCTAGGGTCTATGGCAATGATTCTGCTATATCATCATCATCATCATAATCCTTTGGATAATAAAAAAAACTATTCACTGTGTATTTGCTCTGTGCTGGGCTCTATAGTAGCTATTTTATGTTCCCAACAATTTTCTGATATGTTACTTAAGATTGTATTGACTAGAGGTAGCAGAAACTCAGCTTCAATGGTTTGACCACATGAGGGGATTTTTGTTTTTTCATGGAATAAGAAGTTCAGCTGTAAATAATGTCAGAGCAAATATGGGGCCCTTGATGCCATCAGAAACCAGGTTCCTTTGCTAAAAGATTTCTTCTTCATGTTCCCAGCTGGCTGCTCTATTTCAGCTGTCATCACTGATTTTTTAGTAAGAAGTAGGAAACAGGGAAAGGCTAAGAGGTAAAAACTCAGAAGATAACTGCAAGTTGATTATATGCCCTTGAACCAGCTTTCTCAGAAACTCCAGCTGGTACCTCCACTTGCACCTCATTGCCTAGAACTGTGTTGCATGACCACGTCTGGCTGCTATTGGAGTCAGGTAGTCTAGAGGGTTTAGAGAGCCCCCTTGCTTAGTGAGAAAGAAAGATGGCTGGTCGTTGGCTTTTAACTAGCAGCACCTACTCTAGTAACTAATGTCGGTTCAGTATTTATAGATGAGTAGAATTAGACAAATGTTTGCTAGGGAGTGACAGGTGAGACCAGAATCCTGACTGTCTGACTCCAAAGACACTTTCTTAAATTCTGTGCTATAATTTGTTCTTGATGCTTGGTGATTTGGGGCCTGGAAAACAGAGGACTTCAGGGTTCCTCTTAGGAACAGGAAGGGGAATTGACTTCTCAACTTCTTCAGAATAGAGTTGTGATTGACATATGAAAGACAAGGAAAGCAGATTTGGGTGCAAGAAAAGGAGGTATTTTCCAAATAATAACCAGCTGTTACTGATATAGGCCATGTGCAGTCTCTCAGGAGCATTTGGGAAGAGGTTGGATTGGCTCTCAGAGGAGATCCTGAATTCAAGATTCTGGTTTATAAAACAAAAGTGGCTGAGATAGAACAATTTTGGAAAAAGGAAGGTGCTTGAATTCAGCATAGATGCCTCCTGGTTGTCAGAACTAGAGTGACCATATCATTGATTTATGGTCTAAACCGGAACATGTTTTTTAGAATAAAAGCAGGGTTCTTTAGAAATTATGTTGGGTCAAAGGGGACTACCAGGATGGGCCCAGATCAGTCCGAAGCTGTGGGTACCCTATCCCTGGGCTCCTAATGAGCACAGGACTGGGGAGGCCTGGATTTGTAGGAACTGACAGCTGGGTGGTAGCCAGAAAGGACGGACCCCTCAAACTATAGAGCCCTCCACTTCTGAAGGCTGAGCCTTTGAAGAGGCCCCGTGTGTGATGGGCTTTGGTGACAGGTGTTGAAATCCTATAGACAGGAACGACATGTGTCACACTGGAAACATGAGCTTGACATAGACCCGTGCGCCCTGAGTCTCCTCTCAAATGACTCATTCTTCAGAGACACTGAGCTTGGATAACGCTGGGTTACTTTCTGACTCAGGAACCCAGCCCGTGCCAGCCTGGAAGGACATGGATTTCATACATCCTGATCACCTCCTGAGCTTTTAAAAACTGCTTTTCTGGTTTGCTCAGTGACCTTGAGCAAGTCACGACCTCTCTGTATGGTTTGGCTTCTCCGGTAGAGGAAATCAAATGGTGGAAACGATGGTTATGCAACAGAAAAAAAATGATTCAAGATCTTCCAATGGAAGATACTACATGGAGCCAAGTGATATTATTTTTATGACAGTTTTTAATAGAAGTGTTTCTTGTCCCATCCCATCTCATTAGGCCACAGGGCACAGAGTAAACACAGGTTTGGCCAGTGATGGGTATTTGATGATGTTGGCACCAGAGATGAAGAGGAGGAATTTCTCTCTGGCTTTCATTTCACTATTAACCTGATAATGACCGGATCTGGGTGCTTACTAGTGTGGAAACAGGAACCAGTGAGAATCTCGTCTATTGTTTTATATCAGAGGCAGCCTGATCAGGAGAACTTTTAATAATGATGCAATTAAAATATTGTCTTTAGTCCTTCCTTAATTCCTTTATTCAATAAATATTGATTGAGTGCCTCTGTATGCCAGGTCCATTTCCCAATCATAGAGCAAGATGAGTAAGGACAAGCATTAAGCTCTCCACAAATTAAGGAATTTGTCCCAGGTAATGTTTGAGAGCTGACCTCTTTTCATAATTATCTGTTCTGTCTCAATGCCAGGGGTAAATTCAAAACTGTTCTTATCCATTTTCTAAAGGAACAAGACCAAATTCCTTAACATGGTTTAGAAGAGGGATGGAAGAACATTTCAGTACAACTTTTAAAACTGAGTTGGGAAGGAAAACTGTACACTGATCCCCCATACACTAAAACTGACCAAATCTTGTAATGGGCAATCACTCGTTGACAATCATGAAGTACATATAGTGCCCATATCACTAATCTCCTTCAAACACACACAGTGACAAGTGATTTTATTTTCCAGAGTCTGGAGTAGATTTATAACCTTCTGTCCCAATTTCCATCATTGCTCAATCACATGGTCATGCAATTAAGTGGTTTTGTCTTTCTTCCTACTGAATCATATAGAATATTTTGCAAAGGGTGCCCACAGATGACTAACATCCAATTTTCCTGGGATGCCTGTTAAGAATCCAAATTCCTGGCCCCCACCCTTCCCACCTCTGCCTCCATGCCAGGGATAAATGCAAAACTGTTCTTATCCATTTTCTAAAGGAACAATACCAAATTCCTGAGCATGGTATAGAAGAAGGGTCAGGGTCTGGCACCTGTTTATCTTTCTGTCTCAATTCTCACCGAGCCCTTTTTGAACAACAAGTTCCATCTATTAGACTTTTCCACAGGTCCATGTCTATCCAGTTCTTTTGCACTTCCGGGCTAGGGGTTGGCAGGCATCTTCTGTAAAAGGCCAGACAGTATTTTGGTTTTCTGGTTCATGCATTTCTGTGGTTCAGTGCTGCTGTTGTAGTGTCAAAACACTATAGGTGAAGTGTAAATAAATGAATGAGCATGGGTGTACACAAATGAAACTTTATTCATAAAACCAGGCAGCAGTCTGGATTTGGACATGGGCTGTAGGCTGCTGATCTTTGCTCATACTATGGTCTTTTGCTTATTTCCATTAAACTACTATTTCTCCCCCCATTCATTTGACCATTATATATTTGATTGTCACTGAAAGTCTAAGGCCTTTCCCTGCCACCCTGGATGGTCACTAATACCACTGTAGTCGGCAGATGATAGAAAATCATCCCTGCAGATGATAGAAAATCAAACCTATATTTTCCCCCTAACTTAATTGTAATTTTCATTAATTCATTTATGCATGAATGATTTCACTGAGTTATTCATTTAACAGTATTTACTACGGGGCCCTCCACGGGGCAAAATGGATGACTTTTTCATGTTTGTGCAACACCCAACTGAAAGTCTGGCACAGAAGACACCCCTGATACATTATTATTTTTTAAATTTTATTTATTTATTTATTTATTTTTGGTACTGGGGATTGAACTTAGGGGCACTCAACCACCGAGCCACTTCCCCAGCCCTATTTTGTATTTTATTTAGAGACAGGGTCTCACTGAGTTGCTTAGCACCTCACCATTGTTGAGGCTGGCTTTGAACTCACCATCCTCCTGCCTCAGCCTCTGGAGCCACTGGGACTACAGACGTGCACCATTGCAACAGGCCAGTGATACATTCTTATTGAATAAAAGGAGAAAGAACTCAGTAAAGAAATCCTTTTGCCAAAGCTACATTGTGTCTTTGTTATAAGTGCCCCATGGTGAAAAAATGATGTTGAAACTTCTCTGTTGTGAGGACGGATTTGGTAAGGAGCTTTTCTTTCTAGGTTTCTGGAATCTGGTCTTGAATAGTTTGGTCCTTCCCACCTATTATCCATTCTAGTCCCTTTTCCTAGGAACTGGGATCCTGCTTTCTGGTGACTTCTGTGGTGACATCTATGATCAAAAGTAATAGTATCAGCTTCCAAACTCCCACAGGCAAGTGGTAGACTCATGTGAGCTTGCAGGTCGCCAATACAGTGGCCACATACTGCAGTGCTTTTCTTGTTTTTACTTTTATAAGTGGGAACTTAAATAACTCACAGCATGGTGATATTGAAATAACTTTTTTGGAGAGTCTAAAAAAAAATGTTTTTCATCCAGTCTCTGGAGTGATTTTGAGGTAAAAGTAAAAAAAAAAAAAAAGGAAGCTTCTTGATTATTCATTTTATAGACATTATTTCATGAATTCATTGGAATCAAAATGTATTGTAAGGAGAGCTTCCACCATCTTCCCCGACTTGCAACCCATTCTGATTGTAAGCAGAAGAGTTATTTAACTGACTGTCACCAATGGAACCAAAATGACTTCATTCAATCTCAACTTGGCCAGAAGTCCGATTTTCAAGGGTTACCAGGAAGGTAATGTGTTTATAGTCAGAGGAGAGAGAAGAAAATGGTTACAGCTGCTTACAAAACAAACATCAAGCCTCCGCCCTGTTTCTCATGTTACAAAGGCAAATAGGAAAGAAGCCATGGGGGGGGGGGATTGTAGCAGAGTGTGTTGGGTAAACACTATGGAAACTGGAGAATGTTCTGGGTCTCCACTTTTTCTTTCTTCTTTTTTTCAATAGAAGAAACCAGTAAGGGAGGTGGCAGTTCAAGAGTGAACCCAAGGCTCTGTTTACCAGCTTACCCCCACAGGTAACAGCAAACTCTGTCAAAGTTCCCCTGTGCCTGGGCCTTCTCACCAGCCTGAGCTAACACTCCAAGGCTTCTGTGGGGGAAACCAAGGTGGGAAGAATTGGCCACCTGTGGAGGCGGGGGAAGGAGGGGGGGGCAGGGTCACAAACTGACCTTTGGTTACAAAAGAAAAATAAGGCAGTGGTGTAAACTGAACAGGACCACAAAAGGGTAGTAAACACAGAAAGGACAGAGTGGAGAGTGTGGCCTTGGTAAGCTAACCCTGTTGCAACAGGCACTCACGCAATTTAGTGGTAAGAAACTTCTGGAAAGTTCCTCATTTAGTAAGCTGTTGTCACAGTATATTTTGAATCGTTTTATGGCAGTGTGTGTGTGTGTGTGTGTGTGTGTGTGTGTGTTAGGTGGCAAGACATTGGCAAATGAGTTTCATAGATAAATTTGCTGCTAGCTTGACTGAGGTAGTCAAGTTTAAAATAAAACACTGTCTTCACTTTGTTTCTGGCATGAACACTTTACTTTTGAGAATTGTCATGAAAAGTTTAGTGTCACCATTTGGCCACATGTAACAGCATCCATATGCACATGTCCTTTGACTCTGCCTTTCTACTTTAAGAAATCCATTCCATAGTTCTATTCATGTATATGTGCAAAAAATATGTGTGTGGGAGTAAAAATTTGGAAGCCACCATTATGTCTATCAAGAGGGGCTGGGTAAATTATAGGACATTTGTATTAGTGCAGTTGCATAGATTTGCAGGAAACCCCTCAATGTGTGCTAAGTTTTGCTAAGGAACATAAGAGCATATGGAAGGGTGTGGATATGCAAATATGGTTGCACATACATTGGATATTTCTAGATGGATGCCCAAGAAACACAACAGTGAATACCTCTATGGAGAAGATTCCAGAGATCGATAGAAATTTACTTCTACTCTGTACTGTTTGGCACTGTTTGAAATTTTTATTGGCTGGGTACGTAAATCATTTTTTAAAAAATTAATGGTAATATCATTCTCTCCAATTATGTAGGGTTTGCTGCTGGTGGTATCAGTCAGTGCTCAAAAGAACATACTGAAATATCTGGTCTGATTTCATGAACTAAAAATGGTTTAAAACTCCATGGAAGAAGGCATCTTTCAGTTAAGTGTATATTTGGGAAGACTATTTTGGTATCTAATGAATAATAGAGAACACTGATTTAAACTGCTGTTTTTGTGCCAGCAGTTTGGAAACCTAGGGAGCTGCTCCTCTCCCCAGGAAGTCATAGCAAAGGCCTTTTGATGTTGAGGGGCACCCTGCCTGAAAGCCTACAGAATCATTAATTAAAAGCCTCCAGCTCCTCTCCTATATTGCAATTCCATAGCTCTTACAGAGTCATTGCTGCCTTTCTCCTTTTGCCTGAGGATGTCAGAAGCATGTTAAGAAGGATAAACACCCACTGATTTATTTACATTAAATAATACCCTGCTCACTCCCTGCAGCCAATAAAATCAGTGGCCTTTGGAAACCAGTCACATGACAGCACCCTAGCAACTCCTTTCTGAAGTAGGGCTCATGGCTGGAAAAATAAGTACAGAAGAGCAGCCAACACACATTCTTTTGTGAGACCTGCCACTGAATCAACCCTGGGTACTCTGGGGGAGGGTTCATGACAGTGGGAACTTTATTTAACCTTTCTATTAATGTTTCTATTGGCCTGTGTTATCTCCTGCAATGTCAAGTGCACAGTTAATTAACCCTTCCTTGGCCTATGCCACCTCTCTTTTCAGATTGTAAGCTCCCTAACTGCTAGATTGGAGTTACTCATCCATTCATTTACAGCCCAGATATTTAATGCCTACCTGCTACAGGTGTGAGCTTTTGCTAAACCCTGGGTGGTGCAAAGATGAAGAAGACATACCCCTTGCTTCCAGGACACTCACAATCTTCTAGACGTCTCTTCCCAGTCTGATGATCTTATTCAGAGCTGGGTCTTCCAAGGTTATTGGCACAAAAATCACTGAACAAACCCTGGTTGATTGAGAAGGGGTTCAGGCTGTGAACCCAGAATGGTGTCATGAGACTACGGTGTGCCGTACATTTTTGCTGATGAGCAAAAAGTAAATTACCAGAGTAATTACCAGACAATTTCTCCAGACCTCTTGGATATTTAGAAATATAATTCCTTCCTTTCTTAGATCCTTTCTGGATCTGGGAATGGAATTTCTTTTAGGGTTGAGGACAGTTATTCTGGCCCCACAATAACCTGGGCTACACATTCTTTAGGAAGTAGGCTTGCTTTTCATATGGACAAAAAAATTTTCACCAACAAAGGGGCATAGGAAAGGGGAGGAAGTCAAGGAAAGCAACATTTCCTGAGTGCCCACTCAAGGCCTGGACTTCACACAATTAGGGAACTACCACCCCAGGAAAACAGCAACACTCGTGTGCAAAGAGATGTGCATTTAGGTTTGGGTCTAGGGGTCAGTGGGTGATATATCACCACACACACACACACACACACACACACACACACGTGTATATAATTATGCTGTATTTATAATTTAAAATTAAATGACTTATAAAATACTCTGCTATGTGCCTAAAGAATTAGAAGCCACGGTCTATGCCCTGGAGAGTGCAAGAAAGAGAGAGAGAGAGAGAAAGAGAGAGAGAGAGAGTGAAACAGAATAAGAAACACATTCAAAGTTAAATAGCCACATGAAAATTATGTAACAGTACAGAGAGGATTTTAGAGCTGGCTGGATTCACAGCAAACATTTAAACCAGAGTTTCCTAAAATAGTGTGTAAACATCATTGATGGCATGGAAGATGATTTGAATATAAACAGCTTAAAATTTCATTAGGCATTTATTTTAACATGCATTAGAAAAATCTAGACCTAGCATATCAAGCCCTTGTGTACATGAATATTACTGCTGACTTTGAGGTTACCAAAAAGATTTCAAGATTATCTAAAGGAAAGTATTAAGTAAGTAGCTGTACAGAAGATGTGGAACAGGGACATGGCAAAGAGTCTGCAAGTGTCATTCGAATGGCCTGAGTCTGGGAGAGGCAGACCAAATTCAATCTCTGGGATGAAGAGAGGTTCAGCTAGTTGCTCCTAGTGGAGATTATAGACCAGAACGTGGTCACCTGACTGATCCTCTGCTCCCACATCCTCCTTCGCTCACTACTTCCTATTTTGCAGATGAGGAAATTGTAACCTGAATAACAAGTTGCCTCTTTTGAATATGACTATCACAAAAATCTGACTGCAAAATAGAAAGCATTGAGTTGGCTTCATGAAAAATGAACTTTATATTTATAGATTTTTGCTTACTATGCATGCCAGTATTACAAAGATTTCATACCTAATAATTTTTGGTAATCCCCACACCATTCTGTGAGATGCACTTAGATGATATTTCTACCATCTCTCTTGTCATATGAGCAAAAGAAGGAGCAAAGTTCAAGTAGCTTTCTTAGGTCACTATTTACATAGATGGGATTTGAACCCAGGTCGTCCAGCTCCAGAATTTGTCCACTCAACCATGACTACGTTCCTCACCAATAAGCGAAGAGGTGAAAGGGCAACTTGTTTACCTGGTGGCATTGCAAAAACTCTGTTCGGACAATATGGTACTTTCCTGTCCCCTCCTGCCTTGAATTTTCCAACAGGTGCCTTGTTCCATTCTATGGAACATGTGGGTTTTCCACACCATCACTTTTCAATGTGCAGAGACTCTTGAGAGGAATCCCTGAGCGCCAAGAGCAATCCTTTTATAAAGACAATCTGTGAGTTTACTATGATGAGAACTATAAAGAAACAGTCCCACTTCCAAGGTTGAGAGGCAAAGTATCCATAGGTGGTGACTGGACGGAGAGGTAGTTGGGGGACATGGTGGGGCTGAGAGTGATAGGAGAGGAGGCCCAGGGAGGACTAGCCCCAGTGCTCCACAGGGGGCCACCAGGTGTTGAGAAAGCCCTGCTGGGTGCCTAGCACTTGGCATGGCACCTGGTATGGAGCAGGTGCTCAGAGCTATGTGGAGCGCATGGGAGCCTGGGTGCAAACAGAGCCCAGCAGGGAGGCGGGCAGCAGGGCAGAGACTAGTGGTGAGAGGGCACCGAACACACTTGACCTACTTTATAACTTCGATCCAGGTAAGCCCTAGGAGGACAGCACAGCGCCAAATTTCTAGTCAACAGACAAAAGACCTTTGCCCCAACCACAGACAGCATTCCTGCTGTGGCTGGAACTTTGAGGAAGTCTGCTTTGTGTTGGTTATCCGTCAAAGGGGCCCCTGTTCAGGCTTCTGGCCCACTCTGCCTTAGCGTGACAGTCTCCATTCTTCCTCCCTGCAGGGTGCTTCAGGGTAGGCCACGGCCATCTGGGACCTGTCACCAGCCTCCTCTGCACTGGTGCCACAAGAGGATCAGCCTGTGGCACTTCTGTCTATCTCTCCAGCAGGTGCTGACAGCCGAGCCATTCCACACACCTTGGGGACAAAGCACTGCCCAGCAGCCAGGGCCAAGTTCAGAGCCTGAACATTCTTTCACAGGCTCGGCGGAGAACCTGGAGGGCCTGATGGCACATTATATAAGCTGCACGTTGGGGACAAGCCACTGATGGGCAGACCCTGGTGCTCCTGGAATTGCGTCAGCTGTATGTACTTGTGAAGTGTCACAACGCGACTCCGCGTCTCTATCAAAAATGTGAGAAGGCCACCCTGCTCACACTCAGACTGCACAAAAGCTCTTCGCCACCAGGTGGTTAAGGCCACTTGATCAGGCTGACAGGAGGGACAGGCCACCTTACTGTAGCTCTTGGCCCAATGAGCCGAACACTCAGTACCTTGTGCCCCACTAGTCTTAGGCAGCAAAGGCCTCTGATAAAATGTCCTTTTTGTGTGTTTGTTTTTCCTGGCCGTCTCGTTTTGGGTTATAAATGGCTCATTATTTCCATCCCATAGATCCACTCTTGCCTGTGTTAACGTTCTCTTCTTGTTTTCTGAAATAGCTGAAAGGTTGGTAAAATCATGGCTGGCAGACCCCGCCTGTACTGACCTTGAGCAGAGGCCGAATCTCCACCTGGCTCACGCCGTCTACGGTTGATCCCATGTGGGAGAGGTTGGCTGCAGAGGCCTCCCGAAAGCAAGGGCTATAATTATATTTACACTAAAGTACTTGGTGCCTTGAAATGCCAGGAAGTAGCACGGACCTTTCCCTCGCTCGAGCCCTGCAACCTTTCCAGAGGACATTGGGCAATCGTCAGAGGTTGTGAAGTTGGAACAGTGTTGTGCCCAGATAGATCATTTTCCCTGCAGGACAGCTTGGAGGCAAATTTTATTAAGTATCAAGTAGCTGACCCAAAGCAGTATAAATAGCAAGAGAGCACATGACCAACCAGGAATGAAGGTGGCTGGAGCGCAGGCCGGAGGTCTGTTACATGCTTATTGACAGCACTTGCTCACTGGTGTCTCCACAGCCATCAGGGAAGGCTGGAGAACCACACAGACAGAGATGTTAAAGCATAATCTCAGGGGGAAAAAAAGAAAAAAAAAAAAAAAAAAAACAACACTTACTTTTGAAAGTTGGACCCCATCATTAACCCAGGGAAAAGACCTAAGAATGGATTGGAGGTTGAGTGACATTTGGAAGTAGAGACCCAGGCCAGCCAGGTGAGAGCCCAAGGCAAGCATGAAAACCTGGTTTATGTTGGGTAGGGACTGTGAGCAATCACAAATAGGCAAAAGGGACCCAAGTTTGAATTTTTCAAGGGAAGTACAGAGAGAATTTCAATTCAGGTCTGTTCTCTCCAGCATTCCCCACCTTTGCTTTAGGATACACCACATGGTATAAAAGGGCAGAAGGACGGGGCCACAGATGACTGAGTCAGGAGAGGCCATGGAGCTGCTCCAGGACAGTCTTCTTACCCGGCTGTTTCTTGTATGTCCTGGGTCCACTGGCCAGAGCTGTTGACACCTCACAAGAGAATCTGTGTTCCTACAACGATGGGAGAAGGTTCTGGGAGGAATGGTGTTAGTGGGATGCAGAGTGGAATTTGCTGAAAATTTCTACTCAGAGATGACAAATGTTTAAGGCATCCCTAGCCCTGCCGCAACTTCCTGTATACCTTGTAAGGGAAGATGTCTGCTTCTTCCAGATCTAAATTCCAAAAATATTTTGAGAGGTGGCAGTATTATTATCATCTGTCCTGTCCCCCACCTTTGGAGGGATACTGAGGATTAAACTCAGGGCCTTGCACGTGTTAGGCAAGTGCTCAACCACTGAGCTACATCCCCAGCCCTTTTGTAAGTTTTTAATTTTGAGACAGGGTCTAGCATATTTACTGAGGCTGGCCTAGAACTTACAGTCCTCCTGCCTCAGCCTCCAGAGTCACTGGGATTACAGGCATGTGCCAGTGAGACTGGTTTTTATCTGACCTTTTTAAAGAAGACAAAGGTCACCTACATACATCACTTCTTGTATGTTTATTGAAAATCTGAATCTTTACTTTGTATCTAGAGCAAAGACATAGAGGCCATGAACTTTCGGAAGCCATAAGGGGCTAATGCAGGCAAGGGATTCTTCAGAGGATGTGGGGGACGAATGAGGCTCTGACTCCCTTTCCCAGACTCACCTTTGTTCCCACAGGCTGTTGGCTTCCTACTCAATATTCACTCTGCTTCTTTTCTCCTCTGTAAAACAACTCCAAAGTGGTGATGTGCCTGGCTAAAAGACAGCATTCCCAGCTCCCTTACGGTAGGGATAGCTAAGGAAACCTAAGGAGATATTTTTGGGTGGTCAGGCTTGCCAGATAAAATATCAGGCACCCAATTGAATTTGAATTTTGGTAAACAGTGAATAATTTTTGATTCTAAATATACATATGAATCTCTCATGTAATATATTTGTAATTTTATTTGCCAAATCTGGCAAATCTATGTGCAGGGATTCTGGGAAATAGGCTAAGACACTCTTTTTTGTCGTTATTTTCCTTTCTCTTTTTTCCTGGGTCATGGATGGGGTTACTGGGGTTTCAGCAACCACCTCGAGTCATGTGATTAAAGATAGCAGAAGAGAAAAAGAGAGGACTTGAGTGTCTCATGACTGTGTAACTACAGTGTTATTTATGTGTGAGAATCAACCATTGATTTGCTTTAGCCATTAGCTGTGCCTCTGTGATTTGTAGTCAGTTGCTCTGATATAGCGATAATGAAGTGTGTATTGTTGTTTTTCATGTTTGGTTCAGTCTGTTTACCTTATGCATTTTGCTTTTCCCTCTTCTGGAACAAAACCATTCTACTTTTACTTACTATATGTTGTAGTTGGACACAATACCTTTATCTATCTATCTATCTATCTATCTATCTATTTATTTATTTTTTGTGGTGCTGAGGATCGAACCCAGGGCCTCGCATGTACTAGGCAAGCCCTCTATTGCTAAGCCACGACCCCAGCCCCTACTTACTATATTTTTTAAGGACCCCCAGAGAGATGGGCAGTGTTCCTTGTATCCTGTGACATGGCACCCTTAACATGTACTGCTACAAGGTGTTATTATCTATTTTGTAGGCTGAATTTACATGTCTTGAATGATTGCTACAGATAGTAATAATAATAATAATAATAATAATAATAATAATAATAATAATAATTTTAAGAATAGTTCTTATCTTTGAACAAAGATTTGGCCTGAAAACTCAAGTCCTAGAAAATGATGCTCTGAAACCTTAGAACCATATTTTAAAACAACATTAACAGCATCACTTACATGCTATCAAGATTAGCTAAGGATAATCAGGTGCACAGGAAAAATCTAATTTGTATAGTAGTGCATCAATAATTCAGGAATCATGGGAAATCTGATGCCTTCCACTTCATTAGCAAGTCAGCTGCTATGAGCAGCCACAGGAAGGTATTCTGGGAGGTGGAAAGGGCTGCAGAGGTGGCCTCTTTGCATATAAGCCCAGGCTAACTGGCTGAGCATAGCCCATTGTCCATGGAAAGAGCAGTTACTTGGGCTATGAACTGTATAAACGCCTGCCCTCCCCTTGTGCAGTGGAATCTTTTGAAGGTTAAGTAACAGTAAATAATCAACCAAGATTTCTCAGATTAGCTGCATTTACCTTTCTCTGAAAAAAATTTTTTTTTCCCCCTATGACGATGAAACAACTTTGGAATGAGAGCTGTATTTCCTTCTAGAACTCCCCATTCAGACCTTCAGAGAGCAGGATCAGACCTGGCCTGGCTGGCAGAGACTGCCTACCGACATGGCTAGGCTTTGTGATGTGGGTGAGGGGCCATAGGGTTAGAATTTAATGGAAGTGGGGTGAGAAAACTCCCACTTCATTTCATGAGTTTCCACACAGGCCTTCTGGCACAATCTGTCAGCAGGGAAGGGGCCTGCAGAGTCTTGCCCTTGGTCTCTCACTGGGGGTACAGAGAGTCTGGGAGCCAGATCCCAGAGTATTAGCTATATTACAAACCACAACGGCCTCAACTAACTCAAAGGAAAAAATAATACACAAATGGAGAGAGATCAGCCTACCAGATCAGGCGTTGGAGTGTGATCATAGGTCATGATGTCATGGTGGTTAGCTCAGAAGAGATGATGGATAACCCCATTTGTGTCTAAACCAGAGATGCAAATAAAAGTCGCACAGAAATGAGTAGGGAGGAGGAAAACCGAAGCAAATCTGTTCATTAGTAGTATACTTACAATGTAAATCGGGGGGGAGAGAACATATTTCTTTTGTCCAGGGCATATTGATTTATATTGATTATCTAATCAGCACACATTTATTGAACTTGTGTGCTGGGCATTGTGCAAACTGACAGCATGCACCTGTTTTTACAGAGCTGGTGGTAGAAAGGGTAACAATGTTCTTTGACCTTCCCAGGAAGGTTAGAATTCTACAGGATTCCTCTGTTCCTCAGGCGGGGTAAGAAAAGAGCACAGCCAAAGCCCGTCACCTCTCTTGTGCTGTGATCGCTTAAGATGATGACAATTGCTGTTCTAAACAAAAGTGCAATAATATATTGGTAGGAAAGTTTGCAATGTTTTCTCCTCCTCCTCCTCCCCCCATCTTCTTTCTTTTAATAGGCTTATTATCAGTCCTGTAGCAAAGGTTAGAAGACCATTTCATGTTACAATTTCTTTCTCTGTTACTAAATAATCACAAGGACTTCTGGTGAAGTCCTTTAACTTCTCTGGAACAAAGTTTAAACATTCATAGAATGATATGGTTAAAAAGCAGGAGAATGGTTTAATGAAACCCGGTTTAGGATAAGCAGTAAGAGGAGGTTAAGAGGGAAGCACTACTTATTAGTCACCTGTAAATTGCAAACTTGGGCTATTAAACATCTTGAAGTTTTAGTCTTCTTATCTGAGAAATGAGGGTAATGTGATATTTCTTGGGAAGGGAAAAATGGACTAATAGATTAGACACCTGGTTCAATGCATGCAGGGGACAACAAATGTCCCCTTGTGAGTGAAGCTATTTTTATCCTATGCAAATATTAATTGACTCCTTGATCTATTGTTCATATGCACACATACCTGGATATGTGTATTAATGTACATATCATTGCTGATATCTAAGTGGTTATTTGGGAAATATCAACATATTGGGGGCACAAAGGTGAAATGGATTTGGTTTTCCTCCTAAATAGTACTTTCCACAGTTCTATGCTAACCCCTTTTTCTATCCCTCATCAACAGATTGTAGAAATCTGCGGATTTGAAAGGTGAAGCCCATGAACTTTGAATCTTGCTTGGTTCACAGCTTCCCTCCTCTTGTCTACCCATGTTTAAGTTTCCCCAGTGGCTTTGGCAAGGAGGAGCAAGGGGGAAGGGACCATCACCCCTTACCTGCCCAGCTGTGGATGCTATATCTCCAGAGAACATGGTTGGCATGCTGGTGCTTCTGTGTTGCAGGCACCAAGGGCTGGTAGCAAGCACATTGTGGGTCTTTGGAGGGCCCTATGGGTTCTCCTCAGTGTACATGTCAGTGACCTGGAACCCTCCTCATGATGGACTTTCTCTATTTGTCTCAGCTCTTGCCATAGTCACTACCCTCCAGCCAACTCATCTTGATAGACCATGGCTTGATCTCTCTAGTGTCTAGTGATTTATTTGCATAGTTTTATCAGGATTTGGAAATATGTTCTATGAATGCAGCTTTTGCCCTTGAACGCTCATAACCTAAGCAAATAACCCATGTTGTTTGTTTCCTCTGCCATTTCTAGGCGACCCTTCTGTTGGTCATTGTTCATGCACGTCCCTGGGTTCCCTCATTTGGCAAGAGGCTGAAACCATCATGGTCCACTTCCGGAATGCATTTTCTGTTTTCTCACCTGCATGGTGAGTGCCATCAGACAAGGACTGAGTTTTGTACCTCTCTGCTTCAACATTGGCTAGAACAGATTTTACATACTGAGCCTCCATTGCTGTTCGTCCATCATGTGACTCATTCTACAGTTTCCCCACAAACTCCAAGTGCCTCCTTACCACATACAAGGACCTGGTGGTGGTTCTCAAGAAACTGCCATTCTACTTGGTAAGGGAAGCAGACAGAAAGAGCTGAGATGAGCTGGTGACACCTGCTCCTGCACCGTGAGATCCTGTCCTCTTCTATCCTCTCTGCCCCAGTCTGTTTGATATTGAAATGGAAAGATGGTGAGAATAGAAGCTGGTAGACTGGCAGTCAAGACTTGACATGAAGCATCTTCAGCAGTCATTTGATAAGTGTTTGCCCTGTGAAGTGTTCTAGCAACCTCAGAACTCACGCTGGCAACTTCTATAAACACCCTCTCTTCTGTTTTCCTTCACTCTGCAACTTCTCATTCCACCATTGATGGATTAATTCAGTTTAGTGTTTATCAGACGGACTCAGTGCCATTCTTATAGAGACCAAGTCAAAAAGAACAAACAATTATTTATCAAATGAATGCCATTTAAAAGTATTGTGCTGGTCATAGTATTAAGTATAAAGAAGAAATAAGCTGTCACTTTTGCTCATCCTTCATTGACTGATCCATTAATTTTGTGTTTGCATGAAAGTTTTGTGGTATCTTATAGCAGGAAGATATTTCCAGTGCTAGTTCTATTAATTAATGCTTTTTTTTCCTTCCTGTGTTTCAAGCTTTATCACCAATAATTGGCTCTTGCAATAGGATCTGAACTTCTTAGAGCATTGGCCTCCCTAAGGAAAACCCAGTTACCCTGACCTGCAATTAACACAATCTATAGCATTTTTTCTCCTTTATTTCATAAGCAAAGCCCTAGGGCTCATGGTATACACAGTGACCACTCCCCCTACCCTGTGGACTCCTCATTCCACCACTCTGCTTTCCATGCACTCCATCAAAATCACACCTGCTAAAGTCAAGGTGACTGACCAGTTGCCAAATGCAATGTGTGATCTTCAGTCCTTGACTTAGTTGACATCTCTCCACATTCAATTTTGCCAATGGCTTCCTCCTCCTTGAAACTTGCTCTTTCCTAACACCACCTTCTCTTGATTTTTTCCTCACTCCTATATCCTCCCTTTCTCTATCCTGTTGCAGCGGACTTTCTTCTGTTTGCGGCTTAAATGGGGCTGTTACCCAAGGTTCCATACTTGGCTCTATTTAATTCTCATTCTACACCCTATTGCCAGGAAGTCTCACTTGTACCTGTGACTTCAGCTGTAACCTATGTACTATATCTACAGTAACAACGTCATTCCATTTGTGAGGGCAGAACCTTCATGACCTATCTCTTCACCCCTTAAAGTTTCTGCCTCTCAACACTGTTGCTTTGGGATTGTCTTAGTTTGTTTTCTGTTGCTCTTACTCTATTTAAATACTTGACATTAGGCAATCTATAAAAGTTGTTTTTGGCTCATAGTCCTAGAGGCTTGGAAGTTCAACAGCATGGTGTGAGGCTCCTGGGGAGGCCTCCTGCAGCTTAAACACATGGCAGAAGGCAGAAAGGCAAGAGGGTGCATGTGGAAGAGAGAAAAGGGAGTCCAGGCTCCTGCAATAGCTCACCCATTCCTTCAAGAAAGATACCAATTCATGCAATGAAGGCTCTGCCCTCATGAAATACCACCACGAAGCCTCACCTCCAACACTATCACAATGACAATCAAATATCAAGTTTCAGAGGGGGAAAACATATTTGAACTGTGGCAGGAATTAAGTTTCCAACACACGAACTTTGTGGTACTCATTCAAACCATAGCATGATATGACCAGTCTTTACATTCTTTATTTCATTTAATCCTCATCCCAACCCACTAAGTTTGACAAAGTTACTGCCCCATTTTACAGAGGAAACAGGGACTCTCAAAAAGGAAAGAGCTTGCCCCTTCCCTCCCCCCCCCACACACATCTAGTGAGAAACCACCTGGATTTTGATCTCTACTTCTTTTTGTGAAATGGAGCACTTCCCATGTGCTACATGCAATATTAAGCTTGTTTCAGAGAAATTTTTTCAACCCTTCAAAAGTTGTTGTTATTATTATGACCAACTGAAACTAAGACACAATGAGAAATTGGCCATGCTCATGTGGCCAAAAAGTAAGTTTTTGAAGGCTGGGAACACATGTGTTCCATCTTTTTATCTCCCCAAACTAGCACAATACAGACAAACAGGAGATGTTGCTTAATAAATAGTGTTAGGTAAATTAAGGAATACCGTGCATAAATATAAAACAAAATGTAGGGGCTGGGGTTGTGGCTCCGTGGTAGAGCAATTGTCTAGCCTGTGTGAGGCACTGGGTTCAATTCTCAGCACCACATATAAACAAATAAATAAATAAAGGCCCATTAATAACTAATAAAAATATTTTTTAAAATTTAAGAGATAGTATAGGGTGAGTTGAAGCATGTGGCAAAGTCTGGGGGTGAAAAATGGAAGAGAATGATGAGTAGGAAAATAAATGGCTCTTTAGTGTTTTTGACCAGAAAGCTGGGGTGTAGTTCAGTGGTATAGAGCTTGCCTAGCATGTACAAGCTCAGTTTCCAGCAAAACACACAAACTCACAAACACACACGCACACACACACACACACACACACACACACGAGCTCTTGACCTAAGACTTGTATATCCTGGAAAGGGTCTAGAATACTCATGAAACTTAGGAGATTAAAAGAAAAAATTCTGGTGCACTTTTGTGTCTTGAAATAATTTAAAAATAATTTTGAAACAATTTTAAAAATAACTTGTTGGCAAGTTTTTCTTTTCAAATTTAGAAAATACAGAAAAATACAGATATACATAGCCTCCATCCATATTCTTCCCACTGTTTTTAAAAAATACAAATACCAGTCTTTTTTTTTTTTCCTGTTGATTTGTATTTGTGATACTGAAGAGCAAACCCAGGGCCCTGTGTATGTAAGGCAAGCACTCTACCACTGAGCTACACCCCAGCCCCATTGATATATTCTTAAAAGCACCCAAGAAATACACAAATGAAATGTTCCCTTTGCACCAGATTCTTTAATAATCTGCCATTAGTCAGGCCCCAGGGGAACATGCCTGTAATTGCAGAGACTTGAGAGGCTAAAGCAAGAAGATTACAAGTTCGAGGCCAGCCTCAGCAACTTAGTGAGACCCTAATATCAAAACTTAATAAAAGGGCTGGGGATATAGCTCAGTGGTAAAGCATCCCTTCATCCAATCTGCTGTACCAAAACTAAAACAAACAAACAAACAAAAATACCCAAATAATAGTATTCTGTGACAAGCTGACACCTCCAATTAAACTTACTAGTTCCCGGAAGGTCTCCCTCCTTTCAGTGGAATTTTGCTTGAAGTTTCTCAGCAGGACGCATGTGGGTGTATTAATGAGTCTCTCTGATTCCCTTACCACGGAGGCATTGTATGTGCTGCCTCTTCGCTGGCAGCCATGTTGGTCCCTCCCCAAATAATAGTAATCATCATCGTCATCATCATCATCTGTAAAAAGTTTAAGAATTGTTATTCTCTGGTAGATTGTCATTAGCATTGCATATGACTGAACCTGTATGTTCAAGTCTGTTCTGACTCTCTGTATTATGGGTGATAGTGTGCTTAGAGCTTCCTGTGGGTGTCTGCTGGTGGCTGAGACACAGTTACAATTGATAACAGTCCGAGCAGCTACACTGCTATCCTGATTTAACCCCAGGGACTTAATTGTGTTTTCCTTAGTTCAGATTTTAATTGCTTTATTGGGAAACAACCATGGTTACTATCTTACCCACTTTGTCAAACATATATACATACATATATATGTGTATATGATAAATATATATAAATAAGCAAATAAACATTCAGAGAGGCCAAGAAGGTCATTTAGATTAAAATTTGTGAAAGGAAGGCATTTCTTCTCTGATAGAAATAAGAATGCATTTCCTCATCCCATTTGGGATCTGCATGAAGTGCATCATCCAAAACAAGGATGTATTCTTTCCTTTCAGGGAATATTTACTACATCCGCAAAAATTTTTTCCTTCCTTCCTTCCTTCCTTCCTTCCTTCCTTCCTTCCTTCCTTCCTTTCTTTCCTTCCTTCCTTTGGTAGTGATGAGGATTGAACCCAGGGATTCAGATACAGTAAGCAAGCACACTATCACTCCATCACAAACCTAGTCCCACCCACAATTTTTATCTTTGGAAAAATATGACAATATAATTTATTTAAAGCACACTATTTTAAATTGTTCACTGGATATTTACATATGCATCCATGTATGTGTGCTACTACTGGTAAATATATATATATCTTATTTGTATCAGGACATTGAGTGAGAATAAAAAGAAGTAGAGGATGAATCTAGACTGAGGGGAGCCCTGTGTCAGGCACCTGCAGGGCCCCCCCATCCAGGCTATCTAGTTTGATATTTGGATGGGCACAATGAGGTCCATTAATTGTCCTCATTTTAAAGATGAGAAAACTTGGTTTCCAATTAGCTGAGTAATTTGTCCATGTCAGACAGAATTTGAAACTAGGTCTCTTTGGCACTGTTAGACAATTGCCAACAAACCCTGGTACACTTGCTTAACTTGGGCTTCCCTGACCTCAGAGCCTGAGATATTTTATTTGAAAAGTGATAGCACAGAGGAAGACTGAGGCACAAGGACAGCTGTGAGACAGGGAAAGACAGAAGAGGTATTGATTCGGCCACTACTGCAGATAGCTTCTGGACCCCTCTGAGGAGCCCTGTGCATCGCATCTCAATAGTGCTTTCTGGAAGACCAAGGCAGGCACTATGCATCCATTGCTTCCATCATCTGTTGGTCGAGGGTGGTCCCATGTCATTAGCTCCCCTCTGACATCTGGATTGTAATGTGCACATACCAGGCAATTTCCTGTGGGCATATTGCATGCACTGGATGTGGAGAAGTCCTGGGACAGAAAGCAACAGGTATGTGGTGGAGTCCCAAGTAAGAGACAATCAGATTGCACTTGTGTAAAGCTGGACAAAGACTACGCGACCCCTTCCCCCCCACACACATACACCTAGAGTAGTGGCTGCAGTAGAAGACGGGGCTGAGAGGAGAAGAACAGGTGTGGGAGCAGTATCCAGTACACAAACCAAGAGGGTTCTGGTAATGTAGACCCAGATTGGGAAACAGTTTTCCAGTAACATGCCTCTTCTTGTGGCAGAGATTTCAACCTGAACCCACATCTATTCTTCTGCTGGAATTCACGTCTGGGCATGTTTGAGAAATTAATGGGGCAGACCTAAGGGAGTCTATTTGTATGCATTTGTGTGCATGACTTCTTTTGTTTTTTTCCTGAGGGAAGGGAAAGACATTTCTATGTCTAAGAACTTGGAAAGAGATACAGGGGAAATAGAAGGGCCAAGTGGTAAATACTGCATAGCAAGGCCTGAACTCAATGGAAAAAGCAGCTCAGGCAGAAAGGGAATGATCTATTTTATAAGGGATCTGATGCCTTGATATCCAGCAGCCTAAGCTCTTTAAAAACCCAGGTGACAAAGTGTGATCTAGAAGTCGGGGAGTTGGCGCTCTTCCCACTTCTGCATGGTTCTGTAGAGAAGATGGAATGTTTACAAGCAATAAACACAGTGTGGGTACTTGCAAGATCGTTGTTCCATGTGCTCTGGTTTCAGTGTGTGTTTACAGACTAAGGAAGAGTTTTTAGGGATGTTAGCAGCTATCTTAACTGGGGAACTGAACCAGCCTTCAGAGATGGCTCAGGGGTGGTCCAAGCAGTGGGGGACAGGAAGAAGGGTTGACAAGTGAGCAGAGCAGGATGCAGGGATAGCTAGCCCTAGGTAGCCATTTAAGATGGAGACCCAGTCATGGGAACTGGGCAAGGGGTTGTATCAGGGTAGAATAAAGTAATATTCAAGGCCCTGAAGAAACAGCATATGGAATAGGAATCCAAGATGTAGCTCAGGAAGGCATGGGGGTGGAGCCAAATATAATCGAAAGCAGATGTAATTATATGGCAACCAGGGCAGAATCTGGTTACGGAAAACACCCAGCCTTGGGATGGACTGGACTGAGGCTCCATCTGCTTTCTCTGCCTGGAGTGTGTCTGAAAGGTAAAAAGGCTGTTTACTAGTTAAACGGGCAAGTGGGCAACAGGGTAATGAGTCAAACAGATCTTCACAGTTGAGTTATCAAAAAGCTCCATATGTCTGAATCTGCTAACCAGGAACAGGGATCTGGTTATAAAATTAAAGTTTGTTTGCAACAGGGCTTGTAAGAAAGGACTTCTTCTGTTAAAAGAACTGCTTTCTTTTTTCTTTTTTTGCAGAATCTCCCAGTTTCCCAGAGAAGTCAGCATGTGACCTAGTCTACTCAATCAGAATAATCCATCTCCATGGCTTGGGATAGGCAGGGAACTCTAGAAGGCTCAATCAGATTATGTCCAGATTTAGTGAGAAAATAGGGCCCTCCCTCATTTGGGGATCACAAGCTATAAAGATAATGTAGATTAAAATTGCTTCCTGTTCCCTTTTCCAGATGCATGGGAAAAAGCATGTGTAAAAGAGAGAATGAGTCCAATATTAGGAAAGAGTCCCAAATGAAGAGAGAGATGAGGATTGAATACAGAGAGACAGGGTCCTGAGGACTTGGACCCTGAATCCAGCCATGCCTGAAACCAAACTAGCCCTGTTCTTTCACGAACCAATAGATTGTTTTATTGAAGCCAGTTTTAAGCCAAGTTCAGCTGAGTTTCTCAAGCTTGCAATGAAAGGAGATCACATGAATACATTTGCCTTCTTAAGATATAGCTGCTGTGTCCACTTACAGCTAGTCTGAACTTTAGAGGTTGCCTGGGAAAGAGTTTCTGTTGCTCTTCACCAGGACACTGACCACTTGAGAGTGTGAATGGCTAGTGCTCCCTCTCTGGCAGAAGCCAGGTGATATCAGACTCGTGTCACTGCATAGCACTGCTTTCGATGTATACTTATACTTTGGAGAGACTGAGCATACGTGGTCTTTTCAGACTGAGGATGAAATTGCCAGCCCTCTCTTCTTTGTATCACACCTATAATTCAAATTCTGACCTTTCTCCGGAAACTGGATGCTGGTTTTTATTTTCTGTTTGAAGGCTCAATGCTCAGCTCACACTCAACAAGTCTGAAACAGCACTCAGCACTCTCTGGTGTTATTGATGGCAGTCCTATTATGCCGGTCACCTGCTCTAAAGCAGTTCAGGAGAGGCCAACTCAAAATATGTCCCTTTGGTGTATCAGTTACTTTTTGCTGGAGGCCCTTGAGAAACGGAAGAAGAGCTTTCTGACCTTCCACCTTTCTTACCTAAGAAGATAATGTCCCCTGATCTAGGGCCTCTCCCTGTGCCAGCAAGAGAAGAGCATCCTTATCCACAAAGACTGGGGATCAACTCTGACATGGATCTGTATGAATTTACTAAAATAGCCCTCATCTTCCACAATCCCCCATATATCACCTAGTGACTTCCCCACAATTTCTTAGGACCAGTGTGGTTGAAGGTAGAGGAGAAAACAGCTTTCTTTCTCTTTTCCCACAGCAGGGAATCAGACAACTGCAACATTAGCTTCCCCAGTTTCCCTTGCAGCTATGCATGACTTGAATTCTGGCCAAAAAGAGAAAGGAGGGTGTGACAGGGTGTAAGCTATGGGAAAGTATTTTAAAAGTAGGATGTGCAGGAATGCTCTCCTTGGGCTTCCTGCCTCCCCCTTTTTCTTCCTTGGGAATGCACAAGAATACTCATGGGCATAGCAGCCATCCTGGCACCATGAGACCCTGAGAATAAGGATATGTTCACAGGATGGCAGAGAACAAAGAAAGAACCCTGTTTCCTTGATGATGTTATCTGACTACCGTGAAGCCGTGGGCTATTTTCCCCACACTCCTTGTTGTACAAGACAAAACCAAAAAAATGAAACTCTACTTGAGTAATGTCATTATTAGGTTTCCTATTGATTGCAGCTGAATCAAATGCTAATTGTTTCAGTCATCTATTAGGAATATTAAGTGTAATTCTAAAGAAACAGAATTTTATTCTATAAGCACCTTTTAAAAGGAATTCAGGGGATGCTGTTATCAGAAAACCCTCTCCTTTGGCTGTAAGTATCCATACTCCTGGAACCTCTATTCAGTCTCACCTCTTTATGGAAACTTCTGTTCCTGTCTTGGTTCCCTTTGTCTTTACTTTGTGTTGGATAATTATCAAGTATAGATTAGTGGTATGATGCATTGTTAACTGATGTTTTGTTGTAAATTACATATCTCCAATACTATTTAAAGTGCATTTCTTAAGTATGGGTCAGTGACATGTATTATCACTGATTTGTTGTATCTCCAGCAGGCCTTCAAGTCCCTTGCAGGATGTGGCTATATTTTATGCTCTCTCTCCCAGAGTGCCTGGGACCCTTGTGTTTGAATCTTGGCTTCATCAGAAAATATTCATAGATCTCAGGCAAGTTTTAACGCTCTCTGGGCCTCCATTTCTGCATCTGGGGAATGTTAATAAAATTTGCCTTATAAGATTATTTCGAGGCTTGAATAAAATATTTTCATGAATTCCTTAGCATCATTTTAGACACCCATTAGGTATGCAGAAAATAGACTTCTTTGATGGCCTCTCAGTAGTCATGTGCTTTCCAATGGGACCTCACAACTCTTTCTATCATAGGGTGTACTCCCTGACTCCACCCTGGAATCTGGGTAGGTCTTCCTACAGAATGTGGCAAAGGTGATGCTATGTTCCTTCTCAAACCAGGCCTCAAGAGGCCCTGTCCCTTTCCACTCTCCACCTGGAGACTCCTGCCTTTGCCATAGAGCAAGCTCAGGAGAGCAGCTGGAGGATGAGAGACCTTGTGGAGTAGAGATGAGTCTTCTCCGTGGAGATGGGTCTTCTCCCCAGACCAACCAGCCTGCCAATTGGCTACAGATACATAAGTGAGTTCAGCCAAGATCCAAAAAGTACTCAGGAAACCCACGCATGAGCAATAATACATTCTAATTGTTCTAACCCAGTACGTTTCGGGAGGTTGATGATGCAGTAATAACTGACATCAGCTCTGGGACCTAACAGGAACAAGGAACTTAAACCAACTGATTTACTCCTATAATTCCAGTGCTTAGAATAGTGTGTTACATAAGCAGGTGTTCAACATATGTGTATGTTAAATGAATTCCTGAATATAATTATGATGATTATCATCTCAAGGAATCATGGTGGGAAGTGAATGAGATAATCTGAAGAAAGCATTTAACGTTGTTTCTGGCACACTGACTTTTCAATAAATGCTGACTATTAACGGGGTGATGGCCAATGACTGGTTACTTGATTAACATCTTTTTCATACATATAAAGCTAGCTAACTGGGTAATAGCATCCTAAACCCTGTTGTTGAAGAAATTTCCCATCTCAGAAAACTTAACATTAATCATAGTTTAGATTTTGAGCTGGTCACATAATAAACAAACAAATAAAAGCATAGCTAAAATGTTCCAGCAAACTTTGAGAATTCCATGAAAACTGTTCTTGGGATTCTGGAGTGTGGAGCTAAAGGCATGGTCCTCAGAACCCCCACAAAAACTGTTACACCATGCGATAAGTTCCCAACTCCTCTCAGTATGCTGCTTTTCCACACTGGGTGGGCACCTCAGTACCCCCTGCAGGGAGCCTTGTCCCCTGTGACACTGCCCATCACCATGGAGGTGAGTGGGGTGGGGCCAGGGGCCCTAAAACTAGTGGTGATTCCTCCATTAGGCATCCTGGCTCTGGTCCTGCTTGTTAGCTTTGCTATGGTAAAAAGAGGCCTCTTCATCTTCCTCAAGCAGAAGATTCACACTCTGTGATCTCCCAGTGACCTCATTAGTTCCCAAATTGCATTCAGCCTGCTAGAAGGATGATCACATTGTCTCTTCTCTGTGGGACTCATTATTTCCATTCTGGAGACTGTCATTTATGAAAATCTGACTTTCTTTTATCGTGTGTTTACCCTCTGCAAAGCCAAGAATATTGTAATTGTCTGTGGTGTTTTGAAAACACTTGTCGCAAACTGGAGCCAAATGCTGATGAATGTTAAGTGTTTTGAAGAACTCAGCTTTTGGCTCATTAACTGGACTTGAAGAGCATCACCCATCAGCTTTCAGTTCTGATAATTGCTAACAGATTGGTGATAATTTAGAATAATGGTGTAGGCAGAGTTGTATGTTTCCTCCATATTGAACATTTTGTACGTATGAAGGCCAGTCCTAGAGTTGGGAGATGTGGTCCCAGACTTACTACAAGAAAGACTTAAGAACACATCAGCATACCTCTCAGGGTCTCAGTTTCCTTATCTATAAAATAATGGTCTTTGAATGGATGATCTTCAATATCCTTCCTCACTGAAATTCTGTAGTCTTAACATTACCCACTGTGGTCTTGAGTTGCATGATAAGCACAGGTTAATTTTAGGAAAGTCATAGACATGGGATAAAGCTGACACACATGGGGTATGAGCAAAGTTGTCAGCTTCTTTCCCTTCTTCTCCGCATTTTTTTCTATATTAAAAGGGAAAGAAATGTTCTCTCTTGGCTTGCAGGATAAGCCCTTAATCAAATGTTACATACCATCTGTTTGAGACAGTATTTGGTAAGTCAAACTTAAGTAGCTATAATCACTGTGGAATCTGAAACTGTTTCCTGTTATCCTGTCTGTTTTCTGAGGCAGACAGGAGATAGTCTAGCATCTTAACCCCACACAAAACAGTAATATTACAAGGAAGAGAGACACTGGTTTTGAGGCCCATGCTTTGAAACTGCTTATTGAATTTGCTTTTCTTTTTCTCCCAAGATTTCCTAGTTATATATGCTGCTCCTGACTCCCCCTTTAATTTGGAAAGTCTCTAACTCTTCAACATGCATGCTGTCTTCCTTTCTAGCCTACTCCTTGGTGAAATTGTTGAGGATTTCAACATACGTGTTGGTAGTTTTTACCCTGATATAGAACATGGTAGGCCCAGGAATATTAACGATTGGCTCAAGGTCACATAGATGGCTCATGACAGAGCATGTTAGATTACCATGAGAATTAATCAGACAATGTATATTAAGGGCCTCATGAAGTATAAACCCATGAGCGGCTCTCCAGGAGGCCCATGAACTACTCCCCTGCAGATGTTAGGATAAAGGAAATTGAGAGCTTAGCAGGCTACCTCTTTTGCTTTCTGTAGCCCTCAGCTCTGGTCATTTATTTCTCATTTGAAGACTATAAAAATAGCCCTTTGAAAGCTGTCTCCCTTTTTCCTTCCAACATTAAACATTTTCTTAAAGACTTCCTTTTTCTTCTTTTGGCCGGAAAACATATGATACACCATTCTTTTCTATTTAAGAGGCTGGGGTCATTGTCTGTAACTGCTGGCCAGCTCTTGCAGGCTGGGGAGGTGGTGACAGCCAAAGAAAGATGGATATCGTCTTGCGTTCACCACTGGTCCTAGTCCATGGGTTGGGTTACCTGGGTAGGGGAATCCCCATATGTCCAATACCTTCCAGGGTATTAAGTATCATGTAAACACAGCTCCTCGGCTGCTGCCCTGTGAGTGTCCGTTGTCACCTGCTACAAAGCCAATGTCATGGGCTGTTTACTTGATGTGGAGACAAGAAACTGCACCTATCTGGAAGCTTTCAAGTTCTTAAGTTTTAACCCTGGACAGCAGCACTGTGCAGTGTCTGGAAATAGCAAAAAGCATTGATGGGAAGGTGTGGGATTGTGGCCTGACCTCATAGAACTCACCTTGCACATCGGGGTGCAGCAGGGAAGTTTGGGGTTTGGACATACGGGATTGCCCAGAGGAGATCCTTGGACTAGGTGGGGCCTGAGGATCTGGTGTTCTGTCCCATGTTCTGCTGTGTATACAGGAAGAGCTACTCTCAGAGATATAACTTGTACAAAGGACTGTGAAAGTCCTATTTAAAAAAAAAAAAAAAAAAAACTTAAAATGTTGGGTGCCAGGCAGGTATTGTTATCAACATTCCAAAGTTAGAAAAACTAAAGTTGTGGATAAGGCCCAAATTCACTCCGTAATGTCTTAGTTAAGGCACAAATAAAATCCAAGTCTCTATTCCTGATCTGCCTCTCCTTTTCTGTTAAAACAGACCTCAGGCCAAGGCTGCAGCTCAGTGGTAGAGCACCTGCCTAGCGTGCACAAGGTCCTGGGTTCACCCAAAACAAACAAACAAAGAACAACCTGAGAACTAACTTCTGGGTCTAGGTTTTAGCTTTCTGATGTTTAATTTGGCCCTCCCATTGCTGGAGCAAGGCAGCTTCTTGTTTTGACCTATTTTTCTTTTTCTTCCTTTGGAGGAAGTTACTTCACTTCCTGTTCCTGACCTTTAGTGGGGGAGGGTGGGACCTCATGGCAACATTTGTATGGTACTCTACTCAAATGATAGCTCGATGCAGCAGAATATGTGATTTGCAGTAGGAGAAGTGATTCAGACATGATCTCATGTCACAGGAGAGGTAGCAAGACACTAGTGCGCCAACTTTGAGGTCAGATTATTCTGAGTTTAAATCCCAACTCTGTTGTTCCCTGGCTGTGCCACTCTGGTCAAGTCCCTTACACTCTATGTAGCTCAATGTCCTGGTCTATAAAAGGGGTAAAAAGAATCTCTTAAGATGAGATAATCTTTGGAAAGTCCCTATAGCATAAAGGATATTCAGAAAATTGTGTGTGCATATGTGTTTTGCCATTCTTTACAAAATGCACATGCATAATACAGCAGTGATATTCTGTACATAACATGTAAAAACTAAGTATATTATTTAGGTAAGCTAAGTGACTCAATAGCTAGCATAAATTAGTTTTTTAGGGTTAGCTATGCTATATGCCAAGTGAAGATCTCCTGTTGATGAACTTTAAATATATTAATAAGAGAATGCTTGTGCTCCTTGCATGGAAGCACAAAATAGGACAATACTTTGTGCCCCTGGGACAATAAGGATGCACCAAGGCAAATGCAATCATATAAGTTATGCATTGCAAGTGAACTCAATTTTCTTACACTATCAGGGCATATGATTCAAAAGGTTAAAAAAACTATATGAAAACATGTAATCGAACATGTAATACCCTTCAATACTAATAATGGAAGTTTTAAATTGAAGTAAAGTCATTTATGTAGAAGTTTTTGATTGAGAATTAAGATGTTTAAAAATCTAGCCTACAGAATAGATTCTTGTCTTTAAATGTAACCAGTTTGAAGTGATGTTTTCAATATTTAACATTTGAAATAATTACATTCTGCTATCTCTCTCTCTCTCTCTCTCTCTCTCTCTCTCTCTCTCTCTCTCTCTCTTCTTTCCTCTTCAAATAAAAACATATGTCTGTCTTTAGGGTTCACAACAGAAACTTAAAATCCCTCTATCTGTTATGCACTGAGATTGGCAATAGGCAGGGGAGCAGCTATAATACCACGTCACATAACCTTGCTCCAAAAGAGCTTATATTCTTGCAAATCCTTAGATTGAAACATTCCAAATAAAGCTGGCAATAGCAATTAAAGGGAAGTAGGAAGTCCCCTCCCTGTCTCTGTCTCTTTTTCTCCTTCTCTGTAAAATAGGACATATAAAGTGAATTGGGACACCAACTAATGTTCATCCCTCCCCAAATAGAATCCTCAATTATTTTCTCCCAGACAATAAATTAAAAACTGTATATTAGGAAATGGTAGTTTAAAATTCTGAGCAATTATTACACATTCATTTCAGGTAGAAAAGAGTAGCTTTTCGTTTCTATAATTGCTAGATGCATAGAGCTGCCCTCCCAGTCTACGACAATCCAAGTTCTCATTTGCATACTGGAGGCACAACACCCTTCTAGGTCTGCATGTGAAAGGTGACCATTTGTCCCTTCCATCCAACACATACCACCCAGCTTATTAATAAAGTACTACATAAGACAGAGAAAGAGGATGTTCCCAGCATGCCGTGAATAAAACATGAACTTCCCAGTTGTGTTTCTTTTATTCATCTACTTATTCAAGCTCCCATTCACTCACTCACTCATTTGATCAAGACATATGTTCTACATGTTCTACCATGTTCTAGACCCTATATAGATGCTGAGATTCAGAGATGCCACAGTTGTTCTAGATGAACTAATAGTTTAAATAAGATTCCTTGTCCTGGGGTCTGTGGACCCCAGTGGGTGTGAAGTTGGGCTTAGGAGACTTGGAAATCCCTTTGAAATTAAATAAAATCATGGGTTTGAATGTGTATAAATATATATATATTTTTTTCTGAGACACGGACAGACTTATATTTTTCATCAGATTGTAAGGGGATTGGGATCCAGAAAGGATTAAAAAGCAACTGGCCTAGAAAGGGAAGAACCTCAGCCCTGGCTCTAACATGTAGCCATCATTTCCTTAACTCGGATGGGAACTCAGGCAGGAGGTGGCCTGTGTTTCTGATCCTGCTGCTCCACAATCAGTGTGCTTCCATATCTGATTCCATCTCTGATTCTTCTTTCTCCTAAGTTACTCTTATATCTTCATTTTGAATTCCTAATAAGGAACATTGGGTTGGTCCAATAAATCACTATCGTTTCTGTTGGAGTGTACCTTTCTGCTGGGGCCCCTCAAAAGTTTTTGAATATTCATTGATTTTTAACAGCAGTCCATTGGGTCAAACAATGGACCAACAACCCACTTGGCTCTAATTTGTTATGCTGGGTTGGAGGCTGGGGAGAGTCGCTGGGAGCAGATGTGGCCACAGCTATCTAAAACCTTGTCAAGGAATTCTCCTGGAAGAGACTGAATGAAAGGACATTTCCTGAGAAGTCAGTTGCAGGTGTGGTGGTCCTTGTCCTCAAGTATGAAAGATACATTTAGGGGAGGATATTGGATCAATCTATGCATTAACTTGCCAAATCCCTCTTGGGATAGGTTAATAAAATCATGAGTTGTGGGGCTGGGGTTGTGGATCAGTGGTAGAGTTCTGGTCTTGCATGTGTGAGGCACTGAGTTTGATCCTCAGCACCACATAAAAATAAATAAATTATATAAAGGTATCATGTGTATCTACAACTAAAAATTAAATTAAAAAAAGAAATTTAAAAATCACTAGTTGTGTTTAGGACCCCCCACCCTTGTATGTCCATGGAATATAAGAAATCTTACTGTCTCAGGCCTATTTAAAATCTGAAACTATCATTATTCGTGTTAACTTGTCTCTGCTAACTGGTGACAGTGACCAGGAAGCACAGACACTAGAACAAAGTGTCTTTATTTGTGGTTCATCGTAGACTCTTACTTGCCACAAGTGAGGTGCCAGGGATTCAAAGGCAAATAGGACTTGCAACTTTTCCTTGCAGAGATCATGCTAGAATAAAAGTTATATTGTTTGATATAATGAGCAGAGTTCAACTGGAAATGGGCTGGAAACCAGAGGGCCAGGATTCTGGTTCTGACTCTGTCACTTACTGGTTGTGTACACTTGGCTCCAGTATTTAAATATTCTGAACCTGATTTTAAGGCTCTTTCTTTATTTTAGAATGGAGACAAGGAAACCTACCCCACTTGGTTCTGTGGTTGTCAAAAGGACTAAATAAGATAATATATGTGAAAGTACTTTATTGTCAATTTCTAAAGCAAAACAACGCTTGGAAAAATCATTGCCTTAGTTTTGGGTATTATTGGCAGAACAGAACCCTTCATTACTGGCGCCATTCTAGTTCCTATCATTAAATGCATTGTTTGTCCTCTCGAGGTCTTTGTGAATATGTTTAAATGAAATCTGATCACGTTGGAAAAGTGTGTATTTTAATGGTATGCATTTAGTTCCAAAGAACATCTGATAAAGGCTTTAAAAGTTTTAAAGTACAAACTGAATTTTAAAAGTGCCAGTTAAAAGTTAATGAAGCAGGACCCACCAGGAGAGAGGGACTGTTTTGCTAAGAGTGAGATAGTGCCTCTGTCTTTTGCAAGAAGAAAGTTAGTAACCCTCAGAATTAGACTAGACATTTCCCAAGGGATTGATTGGTACAATGCCTACAGCTTTATTCAATTTTTTATACAACTTTTGATCACAGGTGCCCAAAGTTCCTGGACAATTATGATTTTAAATGACTTATTCATACTGAGTCAAGTGCATGAACAAGAAGTCTGATTTTAACCTGGTGAGGTGAGTTAGTCTTTCACAAAGGAAAATAGAGCGGGCTTTCTGTGAAGGCCTTTTGAGTTTCTGCATGTCTAGAGCACTGTCCGTCCTGCTGAGGGCTTACATATTCTTGAGTGGAACTGTCTTCCCAGCAGGAGTGTAAGACCCTTTGGGAACAGGAACTGTGTTACATGCCTAAAAATACTTAGAGTCCTGCAGTGGATAGCACAGGAAGTCGCGTTACCACAATGAGGCAGAATTCTGAACCGGGGGATAGTCCTCTAACTTGGCCCTTTCTGGGTTCCAGAATATTGTTGATGGGAGGTATGCTCCGGTGGACTACTGTGGCAGCATTTGAAATGGTTCCTTAACTTTGGATTTTATGAAGACAACAGAAAAATCTTTTTGACAATGACTGAGTCAACAGATTGTGATGAGGGTCATACACAGTTTACCAGTTATATTTAGAAACAAGGAACTAAAACAAACACCCTAGTCATATTTACCATGGATTTCCTTGAACTAAGGAATTGGCAATAATGGGCTGCCAGCATTGAGGATAAAGAACGTTGACTCTTGAGTCAAGCAGACTGGAGTCAGAATTTCAGCTCCACCATTAACCTAAGCTGTGGCTTTGGTTGGTTTACTTGATTCCACTAAACCCCTGTCTTATGGTCAGTAACATGGGAACAACAATAGTACTTCCTCTATAGAGGCTGTTATGAAGATTAAGAGGAGACCTATGTTAAAGTGCTTAGCGGGGTGGATGGCACAGCAGATGAGATTGAAGGCTGGTGGCTTTATTAGTCAAGGGAATGGTTTTTGAGTGGCTTCAGGTGGCAACCCATTTACTGTGCTCCAAATTGTCTTTGTCTCAAGAGCTCTGTGCTGGGCTTCCCCTCTCCCCCTTTTCTTTATTAGTCACTGTAAATCATCTGGTTTTAAAGTCCCTGTCTCCACCCTGAGTTGGAGATGCATGCATCCATCCTGTATGCAGGATCAGGGTGATTCCGAATGCCGAATACCACGGTGATTGATCGGAGCAGGAGGATTTAATGTCTCTAGGCCCAAAGAGACTTTTTTTTTTTTTTTTTTTTTTTTTTTTGCTGGTGATGCAAACTGAAAACAGATTCCCAGCCATCTCAGACAGGGCTCCCAGTGCACAACATCATTACATAGCCCAGCAACAGAGACTCAGACATTATAGTTTAATCATTTAGTGCCCAAAGCCATATGGCAGAAGGCAATTTACTGCTTGATCCTGAAATGGCTCCATTAAATGAATGCCTTTTGATTTAATAATCATTAGCATTACACAGAATTACACAGATGCTGACACTAAGTATGGGCTTCGGGGAGGGGTGAAACCGGATTGCCCTTTCATGTTCTGAACTTTGTAGGTAGGCTTCTGTTTGAATTGACATCTTCTGAGTTATCCCAAAGTAAGTGTGTTTTTTAGTATCAGGGATCACTGACTTCACAAGAAAATTGGCTTCTTTGCTAAGCCTGGTTAGTTTGGCTGGGTAGAAAGAGAAAGGATGGAGTGGGACTCATTCTATATAAACCTGTGATGGGTTGAATCCCCAGGGACAAGATATCTTGTCCTCCAACTTTGAATCAGAGGAGAGTAGAGCTCTTTCTATGAATTTATATCTGTTTTTTGCTGAAGTTCCAGATTTCTGCCAGACTTCCTTCAGCTTTCTCTCTTACCTCCGTTGGCCTACTAAGGGCCTGTACAGGCTAAGGAATGGTAGTTTTATCTTGTCCACTGGATCAGGGTTACAAATATGTCACCTAATTGTAAACGTCAAGGGTGTGAAGGGAGGGGTGAGGCTGGTCTTTGAGAACTTCAATATGGCTTCAGAATTTAACATACTTGGTAATGTCAACAGATGGTTCAAACAGTGGTATTCTCTTTGAATTCAGAGTTCCTGGAGAGTATGGACTGCTTTTTGTGCTCAAATCCCCCACATCTGATGGTACTATGTGTTTGTTGAGTGAGTGAGTGAGTGAATGAATGAATGAATAAAGCATCTGTAATGGGCCAATGCAGGCATTAGAGAGTATATGCTTAATAAGTGTAGAAGGGAATGACATGGCTTGCCAGAAAGACAGTAAGTACCAAGGAAGCCTTAGTTACCAATCACAGAAGTGTTAGTGCAAGGAGAAGCCATTGAAGCCAGTGAATAAGAGCTTGCTAAAACAGAAAGTCATGACTAAAGACTGAGAGTTTCCCTGTACACACACACATACACACACACACACACACACACACACACACAAATAAAGTCAATTCTTTGTGATAAAGCCAATCCTTTGTGTTAAAGAAATTCTCTATGATTACTGACATTCCTTTCATGAGTCAAAATGTTTCTGTCTGTTTCAAAATAGCCCCTTTATTTCTATACTATATTTTGAGCACACTTGTATTTTTCTGGGAAGGCAGTGGGCGAGAAAGATGTGCTTTCTGCCAACAGCCACTCACCTTTTCTCGATGTTCATTACATGCAGTATTTCCAAAGTGACATATCCAGGCCATCCCATAATAGATTTCGCTGGTAGCAAGTATGCAAATGAAGGTCTGAATTCAGTTCTTGAGTCCCACATGCTCAAATGTTCTTATAAATATTTCACTACCCTCTAATAAAATCTCTCTTTTCCTGGGATGGAGAAGAGTATTCGTTTCCTTTTCACTTTCAGTAACTTCTCTGCAATCACAGGAGGAATTAAGCCTTAATACATTGACAGTAGCCTCGAAAACTTCAAAACCATCAATTACTCTCAGCCCCACCTTAGAAGTATTAAGTGAAAGCCATCAGGCAAAGATTATAATTAGAGATTGAAAGTGCTGACCAGAGAGCTCCTGGGCCTTTCAAAATATTCCCAGGAGCTTGCTCAATTTCAAAAGGCTACTGGGAAGAACAGAAAGCCAACAGGGAGGGGGTGGGGGACCTCTAAGAATTGCAGGGTAGGGGAAGGTCGCTGTTAGAATGTATTTTGATTAGAGAGTTATCCCCAAAGTTGTCTGGTGAGATCTTTTCTACGAAAAGTCTACAAGGTCAAGTTGAATGACATCCAGAAGTTTCTTTTTGTATCCCATCTTTTGCATGTGGGAATCAAGAAGCTTAATTCTACTGTGTGAAATCACGGAAGACCAGTGGGTGCCCATATGGGAATGATTTCCTGGTATGAAGAATTAGAAAGCAGGGCCTAAGCACTTGCCTATTAACTTGTGGAAATCTTGTTAGAACTGAATAAGGTCGTGCGGTTTCCATGTCTGACACCCTCAATAAGATGCCTGTGATTTTCAGCACGTGAGGTCTAAACCTGAACACACAACTGATGTGCTTTCTGCCAACAACCACTCACCTTTTCTCGATGTTCATTACATGCAGTATTTCCAAAGTGACATATCCAGGCAGTGACATATCCAGGCAGTGACATATCCATCAGGGAGAGCTTTCTCTGTACCAGGCACCAGGATGACATGGAGACACAAAGCCTTGCCTCGCCCCCAGCAGCTCGACGTCTGTTTGGGTGGAACGTGGTTTCCTATTGGTACAGCAGTCAGGTCAGCACTTCCTTCTCTGGGTAGTAGGGCTAAGCAGAGTCAGCCTGAGGCCACAGAAGAGAAAAATGGCTTCCTTTTGTTTTGACCTCGTTGCCCTTTCCATGGCATCCTTGGTGGAAGTGGCCAAGTGCCCCCTTCTGAAAAAAAAGCTTAAGTGATTGACTTTTAAGCTACACATTCAAATGTGATGGTGAACAGTATATAGGCATATATAAATTTTTTTTAACTGAAACAGTAATTGTACATACTTATGGGATACAGTGTGACATTTCAATACATGGAAACAATGTGTAGTGATCATATCAGGTTGAACTGGCGTATCTATTTCTCCAGATATTTATCATTTCTTTGTATTGGGAGCATTCAAAACCCTCTCTACTAGTTACTTTTAAATATTCAATTAATTGTCGTTCTTATGGTTGGGTGTCAGGTGTCCCCCAAAAGTTCACCAGTAAGACAATGCAAGAAGGCTTGGAAGACAAATGATTGGGTTGTAGCCTTAACATGATCAGTGAATTAATCCCTTGATATGGATTAACTGGAAACTGAGGTGGTAGGGTGTGGCTGGAGGAGTGAAATTGGGGGCATGGCTTTGGGGTTTATATTTGTATCTGCCGAGTGGAGATCTCTCTCTCTGCTTCCTGATCATCATGTGAGCTGCTCTTCCCTCTGCCACACTCTTCCACCACGATGTTCTACCTCACCTTGAGCTCCAAGGAATGGAGTCTGCTGTCTATCGATTGAGACCTTTGAAACTGTGAGCTCCCATATAAACTTTTCCTTCCCTGCAGTTGTTCTGGTTGGGTCTTTAAGTCACAGCAGCAAAAAAGTTGACAAAACAGCCATCACACATAGTTACCCTATTATACTATAGAACATTAGAAGTTATTCCTCCTACCTGAGTCCACCCCTGTACCTGTACCCATCCTTCGTTCATCCTCCCCTACCCCTTCCCAGGCTCTAGTAAACTCTGTTCGGTTCTCACCTCTATGAAATCAGATTTTTTTTTTTTTAAAGAGAGAGTGAGAGGGGAGAGAGAGAGAGAGAGAGAGAGAGAGAGAGAGAGAGAGAGAGAGAGAGAGAATTTTTTTAATATTTATTTTTTAGTTCTCGGCAGACACAACATCTTTGTTGGTATGTGGTGCTGAGGATCCAACCCGGGCCGCACGCATGCCAGGCGAGCGCGCTACCGCTTGAGCCACATCCCCAGCCCCCATGAAATCAGATTTTTAATTTCTCTATATAAGGGAAAACACTTGTATTTGTCATTCAATGCCTTATATATTTCACTTAACATAATGTCCTCCAGTCCCATATAAGTTGCTGCAAATGACCCAATCTTGTCATTTTTTGTGGCTGAATAGTATTTCATTGTGTATATATACCACATTTTCTTTTATCCATCTATCTGTCAGTGAACACCTAGATTATTCCACATCTTGTCTATTGTCACTAGTGCCACAGTAAACATATGAGTGCAGATGTTTCTCCAACATACTGATTTTATTTCCTTTGGATATTTCCTCAATAGTGAGATGTTTGGTAGTTCCATTTCTAGTTTCTTTTCTTTTTTTTTTTTCTGTAGTACTGGGATACTGGGGATCAAACTCAGAGTCTGACACATGCTAAGCAGTTGCTCTACCACTGAACCACACACTTTTTAGATAGTCTTTTGCTGAGTTGCCCAGGCTGGCTTCAAATTTCCGATTTTCAGTCTCCTTAGTAGCAGGCATTACAGGTATGTGCTACCATGCCTGCACATTTCTAGTCTTTTGAGGAACATCCATACTGTGTTCCACAATGGTTGATTTGCATTTCCACCAGTAGCATATGAAAGTACCTCTTTCTCCTCTTTCTCACCAGTATTTGTTATTTTTTGTCTTTTTGATAATAATCTTTCCAACTGGGGTCAGATGACATCTCATTGATTTCATTTCCCTGAATTAGTAATGTTGAATACTTCTTTATGATGGTGTTGGTCATTGTGTATTGTCTTTAGAAATATATATTCATGTCAGTTGTTTATTTTAAAGCAGATTGCTTTTTTTAACTTTTTTTTGCTGTTGTTTGAATTCTTGATATATTCTGCAAATTAATTTCTTCTTGGACATTTTACAAATATTTTCTTCTACTTTGTAACTTGTCTCTTCACTTTGTTATTTCCTTTGTTGCGAAGCTTTTTAGTTTGTGACAAAGATGATTTATTTACACTGGCAGTAATATATTTTTTTGGTAACTTTTTTAGTTTATAAGCTTTTTTTTAGGTTAAAAATGTCATTTCAGGAAGAGTCAGATTTGGGGTATAGTCTAAATTTTGTTGTTGGTGAATTTTGAATGACCTCTCAAAAGCACGTATAATAAGTAAACATGATCATTAATGTTAGAAATTGGTTTTCTATCTGTCTGTAACAGCATAGAAAATAAAAGGAAGCATAAGGCAGCTTCATATTCTAGGGTATAAATTTAGGTGGGAACATAAAAGATCAAAAATATAAGTTAGCATATTGGCTTGCAAGTGCCACGTTATGGTTGGGATATGAGGTATTCAAAAGCTCCTGGGTCAATGCAGGAATGTTCTCAGGTGAAATGATTGGGCGTAGCAGCCCTAACCTAATCAGTCCATCTTAGTTTGAATGGACACCCTGGGTGGTAACTATAGGCAGATGGGGCATGACTGGAAGAGATGGGTCATTGGAGCTACCCTGAAGGATTGCTCTTCCCTGCGGCCAGCCTGCCTGCGGGCCTGTCTCTTTCTGGCTGTCTTTCTCTCCGTCCTTGCTGACCCTGCCTTAGGCTGGGGGCAGCTTTTCCTCCGTTAAGCCTTTCCCCCCACGATGGCTGTCTCACTTTGGGCCCAGAGCCATGGAGTCAGTGTCTATGGACTGAGACCTTTGAAACCCTGTGCCCAAAGAAACTTTCCTTTCTCTAAGTTGTTCTTCTGGGGTATTTTCTTCACAGCGGTGAAAAGCAGAGTAATACAAACCCATTGCTAAATTCTCCAGAGTTTTGCAAACTGGTTATTTGAACATAGCCATTAAGAAAAATTAAATTATATAGATTTGTATTTAAATTATGCTAACAACAAAAAGTAATACATAGTCAACACTCATCCCTTCCTAATGACTTTACTCCATTTAACTATTATTCATTGTATCTGAAAGGAGGAAATGCCCTGTAACACGAGCCTAGTGAATCTCTTCCGGACAGCCACTGGTGAGGTCATCGTGGTGTCTCCAAATCGGCCACTGGGGACCATTCTCACGTGGAAACTGACCAAGTCTACCCAACAGGGCTTTTCTTCTCTCCCCAGAGCCAGCAGCTGAACACTGACCAACACAGTATTGCACATACATATAGAGGGGAGGAATGAGCTCCAAAAACGTTGCGTGGCTCCTGCCATCACCTCCGGTTTGCTCGGAAGCCAACTCGTTCTATGTGGGTCAGGAGCCCCCCTCGGGGATATTTAAAACCAGGACAAGTCACAAAATGCCCACATGTCCCTGAACGTTTTTATACAGGTGAAATCAGGTTAACAGGAATATTCAAAGCCTCTTCAAAGGTGAAAGGAAATTAAAAAAAAAAAAAAAGCATCAGCAAGCTGGAGGGGCGGGTAGGGGTGCGTGTGCGCATGCGCTTGGGCCTCCAGCTGGTTCTGCCCCAGTAGGCGGGAAACGGTTGGAGGAACTTAGTGATCTGCTGGAAAGTCAAGGGCCTTTCTGTGCTGCTCTTTCAGCTGTTAGCCAAACCCCAGGCACAAGGTGTTCCCTTTGATCTTGCTGTCGAGCTGTATCACAGAACTAAAAAAATTTTAAAAATGCAGGGTAATAGGATGTACTTGGGTGCCTTCCTGGAAGTGGGGGAGGGATGTCTTTGGACCAGAACTCGACATCGCTGGTCTTTCTACCCCGAATCACGGCAGAACCTCTAAAACTCTCCTCTGGAGAAAACAACAAAAACAAAACACACGAACAAACAATGAGTTGTGGTGCTTTAAACATACACGGAAATGGAATATAGAACACTGATAACATGAAAATTCAAGATATTCTGAAGAAAAGGTGAAGATGATAAGTTTAATATAACATATAGGAAACACAAAGTAGAAATATGAAAAATAATGGTATCTTCTCATTCTTGAAATTCACAAAATCTTCCTGGAGAGAATGAAGACAGGTGCCTGTTTTAATCAAGGGAAGTTTTTCTTGATGTAAAGGAAACATAACTTCAAAAAATATTAAAAAAAAAAAAAAAAACCAAGATCGATAATAGAGGTCAGGTGGCCATGGCAAGTGATAGGGAGTTTGGGGGAAATACAAGAATAAAATAAGAATTGAGTCCTAACAATTCTCACAGAGGAGTCCAGTGTGAGGTGCCAGATGGGCAGTTAGAACCGGGAGGACCATCATGGAGCATGGTGGGGACAGAAGACAAAGGGAAGGCTGTGGCCCCAAATTTGATTCATCCATTGGGCTGCTGCTGGTGTCCGATGAGGAGGGGCTCTTGGTTATATGAGAGGCTCTCCTGGAACATACAGACACCATATTCACCAATGCCAAAGGGCCAAGTTTTTCGCAGTGGTACAACTCTGAAATGGCTCTTACAAGGGATGGCATCAGACTCGTTGCCTGGGCGACAGTCATTGCTGGGCATATGGAAGCAGGAACATCGATATTCAGACAATGATTCTGTGTTGTTTAAATAAATACATATTTCTAGCCTATGAATTTAACATAACAGAAAATTAAAATTTCTAGTAAGAAAGGCTGGTGTCATGGTTTAATTGGTGTTTTTTTTGTCTTCTTTAAATAATGGTGTATCTTAAAACCAATGGCACATTAGATTGGTGACATACAGGTTAATCTGCGATTTATGTATCTAAATCATTTATAAATTTGTGTCTTATACACACAAATTTGGGTCTTCTCATTTAATACTTCTGTTGAGGTCAGAAGTAATGTGTAGTTAGGTTGATGAAAGTGATCACCTGAGGTCACTATTCTGGGTTCAGAACTGGTCAAACCACTTACCGAATTTGTTTCTTCTTCATTTATAATAATACATGTCCTAAAAGAGATTTTTTTTTTTTGGCTTAGGGCTGATGGATAGCAAGGTTATAATTATATGCAGATAGGTGATTTTCTGGATTTTCCCCTTAGTTTCAAAGGGCTGAGCCATCTTCTCATCAGTCCTCTTTGCAGAAGTGAACTGCCAGTCAGTCTGATAGACCAGGGTCTTCCTCTGTGGGCAGCTGGATGAATCCCATTCATTTGGTATCTACTCCCAAATGCCCCTACAAGCAGAATGAATGACATGCATAAAGATGCAATGATCCAAAAGTTAAAATTTATTTGGAGATCACAAATAGGTCACTTCTCTGAGTGGTTTGGGTATGCAGGAGAAGGGTGACAAGATGGCGAGTTACACTGGTACTATGTAGTTGTGGGCACAGGTTGCCATCTGCATACTCTTCATGCTGACATTCACATACAAATCAGTGTGTGGCGAATCTTTTGTTAATTGGACTAAGCAGGCTAAGGAGGGAATGGGAGGCTTCTAGGCAGTGATGCAAAATTCTTGGCAACTCTCAAAACACGTTGGCTTCTCTTCCAGGTGCACAGATGCAGGGCATAATCCATTTCACAGCTGGTGGCCTGTTCTATTTTTCAGATGGGATTGAAGAGAAGGAGGTAGGAAACCTATCCTCTAATGGCACAGCAGAGGCAGTAGTGGAAAGAAGGGGATCTAGTTTATTTATTTCCCTTTCATTAGGTTCCTGAAAAAAAAAATATACAGACTGAGGATTTAATTGCACTGTTTGTTTCTATCTCTTAAAAAAAGCTGAATTAGTAATTGCATTAACTGGTTACTGTGCTTTGCTCTTACAGGGTAATATAATTTTAACTGCTGCCTCCTAATTATGTGGTTTTCATTGTTTCGAAATCCCATTTAGCATGCACTTCGTTTTCACTTTTATGAAGTACATGGTGGAAAAAGGGAGGCCAACATCTTTGAAAGACCCAACTGAACTGAAGCTATGATTTGCCCAAAGCTATTACCTACTGTGACAAGCTGGATGCTGCTGTGATTTTTATCCTTCTTTGATGAATAATGCTGTTGGCAAAGACCATATGCTCTGTCGCTCACTGGAGTCCAGAGGCACTGCACAACCCAGGGCTAATCACATCAAGCTGGTGGTGGTTTTTATTGGGTGGTAGTAATGGCAGAACTAATGACAGTCATTAAAATCTTGCTGCAAACAGCCATGGGCCTTCAGACCACAGTTGTCTCAGAATGTGTCAAGGACATGTTACTCCTAAAGCTGTCTGGAAGGAATGGCCCATTGTCCCTTGTTCTTCCCAGTGAAAACATTGCCTTTGAAAATTGCAAGGTAAGCAGAAGGAGCCCGATAGGCCCTGGGCTTCCCTCGATCTAGCATCTGCAGTGTGGTGCTTTGGGTGTTTCCAGATATTCTCTGGGTGAGAATTAAAATGAACTCCTCCAAAGCTGAACTCTTCCGTAGAGAGGTAGAAGAAGATAACTTTTGGGGTTTTCCACTTCAATTCAATAAGTACAAACTTTTTAATGCCTGGATGTCTACACAGTGCTAAGAGCCAGGAAGGATTTGGAGAATAGGATAGTTGGCTGTTCTGTATGACTTACTCTCTGGATAGGGAGCATCTATGCACAAGGAAGTCTACAGTGCAAGGAGGGGACAGCGTGAATAAGGTCCCAGAGGCTGGGAAGGGAACTTCTGGCTAGAGCCTGGGGCTGTACTGACATTCATGTCTATGTGTGTGTTTGTTGTGGTGTCTGTGCATGTGTGTGTGTGTGTGGGGGGGGGAGGTATTCTATGCATATGCCCTTTCTTGGTGAGAATAACATTTTATCTTCTTCCTGTACAACCGTCCCTTTAAAATATCAAGATACCCTAAGACCAAGGCAAGTTTTTTCTTAGGTTATATATAGAGAAACCCTTGCACAAAGAAGAAACAGATGAAAGATAAACCTTAGATTTTTTACATTGCTTGACTCATGAAGAACCATGACTCAGACAATAACTCCAGGGCAAACTGAAATTTATAGCTACTTTCTTAACTCAGGGAAGACACTGTTTATAGTAGATCCTCTGAGTGCCAAAAATATACTTTTATAGATTGGTTCTAACCTATAGGGTTCTACCTGCAGGAGCACAAATATTGATAGAAGATAATAGGAAAATAAAATAATTTAGCCTAAAAACAAAGCTAAAAAAACAGAACTGGAACTTGAACTTTGGACTCTTGCTCCAAACTTTTTTTCCACCATGTTATGTTGTTCTGAGATCATAAATTAAGCCCACTCCCCTTACTTTTCTTGAGGAAAGAATTCTAGAGAGTACGATTCATTCAAAATTCTGTAGCTAATGGCTGTGGCTGGACTTCAAATCCAGATTTCCAAACTTGTCCTAACCTCTTTGCATAACACAAAACCATAAAGGATATAAGTTTGAACTAACAACACTATAGAATTCCTCCACATAATATTGCTCCTCTAGGAAAACGTCACATGACAAAATTTCTACAGATTCATTTTAAAGAAAGTAATTCAGCAAGAACTAAAACATCGACTATGCATTGGGTCCTTTAATTACATGAATTAAATCATTTAATCCTCTGACCTAATATCTCAGGTGACTATGATTAATTTTCTCTTTTTATAATTGGAAAAACTGTGGTACAGAGAGGTTGTTATCTGGCCATGGGTGCACAGCTAGAAAATGGTGGTCTGGGATATTAACTTAAGTCTAAGACCCTGGAACCTGCCTCTTAGGTACTCTGTTGTGAAGACAGAATATACAAATATTTGGGAATCAAGCCAGTACCCCAGTGAAATTACATTTTCTTAGTAAACACTTTTAACAACTGAACAATTAATAATGAAAATAGCAGTATAGGGTGAATACTCAGGTCAATTAATCATATAAGGAATGTGTATACATATTATATAGTCACTAGCTAAGTGCATCTACTACTTGGGTCCCCAAACCATAACAGGTTTAGAAATTACTTGTGACTGTATTTTTTTAAAAAAACATAAACCATGCATTACACAAACTCATTCAGACTGGTATATTTATTATTAGTTTGACCTATGAAAATTTCCAATACATTATACACTTGCTTTCATAATCACTTAATAATGATACTTTAGAATTCTGAAAAATTCTCTACACAATGAGATAACACACAGCCTTAGAAAAGTCATTTGAGACAATATAGGTGAACCTCAGAGGCATTATGTTAAGTGAAACAAGCTAGGCACAGAAATACAAATATTGAATAGTCTCACTTACATGTTTACTTTAAAAAAGTTAAATGCATAAGAGTAGAGTTGAAGAGTGGTTACCAGGGGCTGGAGGTGGGTGAGGATGGGGAATGGGGAAATGTCAATCAAAAGGTTCCAAGTTTTAGTGACACAGGAGTAATAAGTTTTAGTGATCTATTGTACGGCATGGTAAATATAATTAATGATAAGGTATTATTATTATTTCAAAATTGCTAAAAGACAAAAGAAAACAACAAAACATTAAAAATGTTCTCATCACACACACAAAAATGAGTCTATGAGGGATGAATAGGTAAATGAGTTTGATTTAATCATGGCACAACTACATACATCAAAACATCCTGTCGAATTCCTTAAATACATACAATTATTATTTGTCAATCAAATAAAGTAATTTTATTCCAAGGAATATGGGTTGCCTTAATTATTTACATGACATATCAGAACAGTGAAGAATAAATTTACTTTTTCTCACTCTTGCAGAGGTGGGAAGTTGAATGAGGGGGTTTCAGATTCCCTGGAGTGAAGTGGTTAGAGTCTGGACCAGGGTAGTCTCTCCTGACTTTAGAATGGGGGTCGTGGAAAAGATTATCGAATGAGCACTACCTTTGGAGTCAGACAGGCATCCTGCCACATTACTTTCAGTTTCTCTGGGTGAAACTCAGCTATCTATAGAATTTGTGGTCAGTTAAGACTGTGCTCAAGGAATTCTTCTGGGTGTTTTATGTTCAGAGACTGAAGAGGTGTTGCTTTCTCTTATTAGAAGATTTTGCTAATTAAGTGGAGAACATGCATAGTGAATGAACAGAAAATCCTGAGTTGGCGTAAAGTATTACATTTCCATACAATACACCATCTTTCCAAGCCCCTCTGCATTTGCAAGAGTTATCTGATGTGCAGCTTATAGAGAGCTGATTAGTCAAGAAGGCTTGGGGGAATGCAAATAAGCTGCCAGCTAGAATCATGGCAAAGAAATAAACCCCCCAAAACAAACAATCAAACAAAACCTTTTTTTCCCTTTTTAATCTCCTTTTTTTTTTTAAAGTGCAAATTCTACCAAGAACTTCAGAAGTTTCCCAGTTTCCGAACTACAAGAAAATCAAGGGCTTTATATTTAAGGTACATCAAATATTTCTAGCTACATTTGTCTTTCAAAATAAATTAAAATGAATAGTACTCATCTGTTAGTGCATACTGAGCCCATTCTGCATGGCAGACACTATAGAACCACGATCTAGTTTACTACTGATAACAACCACAGAAAGCAGATATTACTATCTTGAAAATTGTAACAACTGCCATCACATGGTATGGTTATTTGGACTTAGAACTGAGACCACCTGTGTCAATATGACTTGTTCCATGAAAATCTTTGCCTTAGAAAGATAAGACTGTCAACCAATAAATAACTTCTCTCTTTTCTCCAGGAAATTCTTGCTGATCTATTTATCTGTGATAACAGTCTTTGCACTCCGGGCAAACTGTTTGCTCTCATTACTCCGTGCTTTACCTATCAAGACTTTCTTGAAGACGCTCAACTTGCTTGGGTCATGATCTTAGCCCAATTCTAGTCCATGCCTCCTTGAAAGACCCCGTTTAAGTCACCTGAACCCAGATCCCCAAACCCTATAAATACCTTGGCTTGACTTCCCTTTTCTGAGATACCATTAAGAATTTGTCAAAGTGGTATCTTCCTTCTTCAATTGCCTGGTAGTATTTTGGGGAATTCAATAATCCTCATTTCACAAACAAGTAAGGAGAATCCCAGAAACTCAGAAATTTGTCAAGTTCACTCCCTTAGTTAAGAAATGGAGTCAGAATTCCAACCCAAGAGTTTCTGAGCCCATTTGATGTTCCTGATCACTCTGCTACCTTGCTTTTCAGTTCGAAAGAAAATTAGTCAAAATTTCTGTCCTTTTGACAAATACCTGAGAAACATAACTTAAAAGCAAGGAAGGTTTATTTGGGGTTGCAGTTTTGGTCCATGGTGGCTGGGTCCCATCACTCTGGCCCGTGGTGAGGCAGAACATCATGGTGGAGAGCACATGGCAGGACGGAGCTGCTCACCTTCTGGTGGCTGAGAAGCAGAGAGAGAAAGAAACAGGGAGTGAGAGAGATCTAAGGATCAGAGAGCGAGACACAGTTCCCAAGGGCACACCGCCAAGGACATACTCATTCCCTTCAACTAGGTTCCACCTCTGGCAATTTCCACCACCTCCCAATAGTCCATTCAGCTATAAATTGATCAGTGAATTAATCCATTGATTAGATTACAGCCCTCATAATCCATTCACTTCCCAAAAGCCCCACTCCTGAACATTGCTGCATTGGGGAGCAAGTCTTCAACACGGAGCCTCAGGGAGACAATGCAGATCCAAACCATAACATTGTCTTCAATTTTCTCCCTGAAATTATTTGAATCTTTAAATTAAAAAGAAAATTCAAAGAATGATGTCTTAGTCTGCTCCTGATGCTATAACAAAATACCTTAGACTGACTTGGTAATTTTTAAATAACTGAATTTTTCTCTTATAGTTCCAAAGGCTGAGAAGTCCAAGATCAAGGCCAACAGATGAGTCTGACTCCTTCAAGTCTTTTCACGAGAGAACTAATCCCATTCATGAGGACTGAGCCCTCAAAACCCAATCACTTCCTGAAAGCCCCACCTCTTACTACTGTTGCCTTAGAGATTAAGCTTCAATATGAGTTTTGGAGGGGACACAAACGTTCATGCCATAGCAGTGGTTTAATTTACAGTCCAGTGAAAAGTGAGATGCCATGTGACCTTGCATATTTAATTAGCTATGGATACCTGGTTCTGTATTTCAGAATAAACCCTCAATCACATTTGCTAAATGAGGATGTAAATCAAGCCAGTGCCACAATAGCCACTCCTATAATTGGGGTGACTTTTAAAACTCTTAGTAAATTATGCACCTGATATATTAGTTTCCTAGAGCTGCTGTAACAAATTAAAAGTTAGTGGCTTAATCCAACAGAAAATTATTCCCTCAAAGACCTGAATGCTGTAAGTCAGTCCAAACTGCAGGTATCTTCAGGATCAGGGTTTCTCTCCTGGTTTCCAGTGGTCCCCAGCAACCCTTGATATTTCTTGGTTTGGTACCTCACAACTCCATATTCTGCCTTGATCTTCACATGACTTTTTCAAGTGATTATCTGATGCTTGTGGAAGTACATATATGGAAATTTTAAATAACTCATTCATATTATGGTTATGATGTAGACAATAGATTTTTTAACAGATTACTTTTCAGAAATATTTATCAAGAATTTACCTAGTGCCCTTGGTCTGTGCCTTCTTTTCTGTTTCTTAGAAGAGTACCTGACATTGGACTTACCGACCACCCCAATGCAGGTTGATTTCATCTTGAGATCTTTACTTTAATTACATTTTCAAAGACTCATATTCAGAATAAGATCATATTCTGAGGTTCCAGGTGGACATATCCCTTGGAGGTCAAAATTCAATCCACCACATCTAGTTAAGTTTATTATTACCCTTATGTTTTAATCAACATTATTATATCTAAAATGAAAATGTCAACCAAGAATAATATAAAGAAACATGTAACAGTAGCTCTTTTTAAAAAAAATATGCAGTATTTAAAACATGTTTTGATTGTGTTGTCCAGGCGGGCAGCTATTTGGTAAACTGAGGCAGAAGGATCTTAAATTCAATGCCAACCTGGGCAATTTAGCAAGACCCTGTCACAAAATAAAACAAAAAGGGTTGGAGATGCAGCTTAGTGGTAGAATATTTGCCTAGAACGTGATAGGCCCTGGATTTAATCCCAGTCCTGCAGGGAAAAAGGAAAAGATAAAAAACAACAACACTGTCTTTAGGGTATTCCAGTGATTGTCTGATGTCTGTGGAAGTACATATATGGAAATTTTAAATAACTCATTCATATCATTAGTTATGATGTAGACAATGCATTTTTGAACAGGCTGTTTTTCAGAAACATTTAGCAAGCATTTACCTAGTGCACTTAGTATTCCAGGGACTAGGGAAGTACCAGAATGAGCTTTTATCTTCTCCAATTTGCAAAAAAAAAAAAAAAAAAAAAAAAAAAGGAAAAAATGAGAAAGAAGATGATCAAGCAGCAACTTAACATGCAAAGACATATTGAGGCTCAAAATGCAGTCTTGTATTGCGTGACAAGGGGGAATATATTCTGAGAAGTGCATCCTTAGGCAATTTTGTCATTGTACAAATATCATAGAGAATAAAGACTCATACAAACCTACAGGGCATAACCTATCCCACATCTAGTCTGTCTAGCTTACATAGGGTACAGCCTACTGCTCTAGGGCCTTAAAGAACAAAACAGCATAAGATTCAATCAAATCAAGAGAAAATGCTGCAATCAAGATACATGATAAACACGAATTGTATGAGGCTGTTGCCAGCATAACACAGAGAAGCTTTGTTTTTAGAAGTAGAAGGAATATACTCTGAAATAATGATAAAAGTGTAGTAAATAGTAGACGCATAACCAGTGACATAGTTGTGTATTATTGTTATCATGAGTTACATACTATACATCATCACATGGGCTAGAATTTTTATGACACTGGCAGCTCAGTAGGATTGTTGACACCAGTGTCACCACAAACACACAATGTGCTGTGCTGCAATGTCACTAGGCAATAGGGCTTTTTTCTAGCATTGCTATAATCTTAAGGGACTACTATCGACTATGTGGTCTGTTGTTGGTTGGGATGATATATGGGGCATCTTTGGCTCTCTGTGCTACTGGTAAAGACTCAAGAAACGCCTGCCTTGTTTCCATTATTGGAAACAGTACTAAAATAGTATTCTGAGGAGGATAATATTGTCATGCTCACTTTTCTTATGGGGGCAGAGGGTACTTTTTATTGAAGTCTAACATACACATAAACAATAGCTGAATAATTGCCACCAAGGCAACACACTCATATCGCCAGACCTTAGATAAGATAAAGAACATTACTGGCCCCTGGAAGTCCCTTTTGAGTCTCCACCATCCCCAGTGGTCACTGCTCCCCTGATTTCCAACAGCAACAATGACTTGCCTATGTTTTAACTTTATGCATTGATATCACATAGCACTCATTATTTTGTATCTAATTTCTTTGATCAACATTATGTTTGCACCAAAAATTTCATATTCTAAATTGTGGCTATATATATATATATATATATATATATATATATATATATATCACAAATTTACTATTTCATCCAAGTCTACAATTCAGTGGCATTAAATAAATCACATTCTTGTGCAATCACCATCCCTCTCCAGAACTTTCTCAACATACCAATCAGGAACTCTGTGCTCTTCAATAACTCCCCATTTTTTGTCCCACTACCAGTTCCTGTTAATTTTTATTCTACTTTCATCCTTTGTGAATTTTCCTATTCTGAGTAGCTCATATGAGTGGAATCATACAATATTGGTTCTTTTGTGTCTGGCTTATTGCTTCCCAGGTCCATTGTAACCCCTGTTTTGTGGGCGAGGAAACTAAGATACAGATACATTAAGGAAATATGTGATGAGCCCAGTACATGAACCAGGCAGCCCGGCTCCAGAGCCTGAGCACTTTGGAGCTGTTAGGCTGTTTATCAATGGGTCTTGTATTCACAAAGACAATGAGAGTTATTCAATGTGGGCCAGCTGAATGTCACCGGCTCTGTCTCAAAGTCTATCTACCCAGAGTGGGACAACTTGAAATCCACATTTCTTTCTTGAGTTGCAAAAGGAAGAGTTGCCCTTTGTCTTCTTAAAAAGGCCAACTTTCCCTTTTAACTGCAGGCTCTTTCTTGACTGCTTCTGCTGTCCCTGCCATTTGTCTGTTTCTATGATACCTCTGCTCCCATCCCCGAGACCAGCTTCTTGGCCCTCCCTCTGGAGCCACCACTTGTCTTTTTGACAAACCCGATTGGGTAAAATTCGTCTTCCCTTGTAATTCTGTACAATTTGCTCCAATTATCAGTTTGGTGCAGAGCCTGCTGTTGACGTGCAAATTGGAAAAAATCCCTTTTGGAGCCAAAGATGTCGGTCTGGCTCTTGTTAGGACCAAAGGAGCCTGGAGGGCAGACACCAACCCATCCCATCCAGAGCAAATCCAGGAGCCGATGGAGACAGTCCAAGGTCCCTGTTTTTGAACAGTCAAGCCACAAAGGGCTCATGCATTTTTACAGATGGTTTGCAGATTTCTAACTTTTCTCTACCAAAAGCCCTGGATTCCAGCATCTAAGGAAGTTGGGAGCCAAGAAAAGGCAGGTCATCATCACTCTTGGCTAGCCTGACTCACAGCAAAGGTGCTGTCCAACAACAGGCTGTTGTCCCTTGAATATAGAAATGGCACGCAAACTATCAGCACATTTTAAAATTTGAACATTTGCAAACATAATGTCCCTTTTATACCTATCACCTAGTTTTAAAAATCATCAATGCTCTGACAGCAGATTTCTTTTTCCCAGCAGTATAATGATTTACATTATCTTTCAGGCCACATTTGTCATCAAAGACGACAAACAATCTAAATAAAATGTTGGCTCCTTCTTCTCTCTTGCTACTCAGACCTATCCACTCTTTTCTCTTGTGTGATCTCTTCCATTTAAATGCCATCTGTACTTGTCACAACTCGCTTGGTTGCAAGTAACAGAAACTCAACTATCTGAAGCATAAATGAGCATTCATTGATTTGCACAATCATGAAGTTAACTTCAGGAATGACAGTGTCCTGGGTCTCATTACTGCATCAACATATGGCCTCTTTCCCTCTGTTGCTTGAATATTCCATCAATATGCTGACCTAGTTTTCATTAAGATAGGAGCCCAAGGTGGTGAAAAAAGAAAGAAAGAACACTGGTGCTCCAAGCTTACATAGAACCCATTTAGCAATCCTATCTCTTCATTCTTAAATATTCTATTAAAAGTCCTTTGGTCAATTCTTATTGTGATGCTTTGGGTCAGTTGCATTTCTGCAAATAGTCACTGTGGCCTGGTGGATGGTATATACTGGGTATCCAGGCCAGTGATCCTCCTCACTATTGGCTGGGAAAAGTCTTGGCACTTTGATTACTATACTTTATTCCCCTCATGATTGCTAGCCAAGAAAGAGAGATATTTCTCCAATAGGAAATTACCTCCTTTATCCATTTCATCATTGTCTCTCAGCTGGAAATCCATAATGGCCTGCAACTAGTCTCTCTACCTCCCTCTTTCTCCATATAGCAGATATTGGGAACCTATCAAAATATAAAATATGACCAATTGCTCCCTGCTTAAAGCCTTTTAATGATAATTCGTTGTTCTTGAAATGACTTTTACATGTTGAAGACCCCCAAACTTATTTTTCCCTAGCCCAGATCTCACCCCAGAACTCCAGGCTCAGTTATCTAAAACCTCCTTGACTTATCTCCTGGGCATTTCAAACTCAACCAAAATGTACTTCTTGGTTCTGAGAAAACCACTCCCATCCTATCCCCAACCTGCACTTCCTTTGGTTACAAGCAAGAACTGGCGTGGGAACTGGAAGATTTGGGGACTCAGAATTGATAGGAGGCTGGAGCCCTGGGTTTGGGGACTATGAAGCAGAGCAACTGCTTTCTAAAGGAAAAATAATGTTAGGAGTTTGTCCCTAGAAGAACTGAATTTGGTCCTATTTAAGATTGAATTGCAGGGAGAGAATACCACATTGGACTACGTCTGATTGGACTGCCTCTTGGCTTGACTATAATCCAAAAGAAAAAGGTCACCCCAATAAGTCCTGGGAAGGCTGCTAGGGAAATACCTGACACATATTTCCCAACACCTGTTCTTCCCCAGCTCAGGAGGTGGCCTGCCCATTCAACACGTTGCTCAAGTCACAAAGCTGGTAGTGAGTCTGAATTCCTCCATGCTCAAAGTATCTGCAAGCCCCTGTACCTCTATTTTGAAAAGGTATCCTGAAGAGGTCCACTATCCTTTCCTTCTCTCCACCTCCCTCACCCACACCATTATTATCTCCTAGCTGGGGCACCATCATGACCTCTAACTGGTCTCTCTCCCTTTTGCTCTCTGCATCACGCAGTGTGAACATCTCAAAAAATAAAGCATGTCCCATCACCCACTGCTTAAAGCAATGGTATCTTCTTGCTCTTAAAATAACCTCTGATCATAGGTGGTCATACAACAAAGTGGTTGTGCACTCAAATATAAGATGTATCCCTTACTAACTGAATATCCTTGGGGGAAGTTATGTAATGTCTTTGGCCCTCAGTTCCCTCATCTGCAAGGTGCAGACAGTAACAGTACTAAGTTATAGAATTATTGTGATAATCACATCATCAGCTCATACAAATTACTTGTAATAGCATCTGTCACATAGTAAGCGCTCAAAAAAAATGTTATAAGGACTCCTGGTACCTACTCTTTGCTCTGACCACATCTCTCTCAACTCTCTATCCTTTGTTTCCATGGTTCAACCAGGCTGACATCCTGTTTTTCTTAGAACATTCTAGTTCTTTCTACATCAAAGCTTTTGCATTTATGTGCTACATGTTCTTCCTCCAGATTTCACATGGCTGGTAACTTTTTAAACTATAGGCTTCAGTTCAAATGTCTTTTCCAGAGAGGTCTCATCATGCAAAGCCACCCTCCTTCCCCAATATTATTGCTCTGTCTCACCTACCTGTCGATAGCCTTTTATACATTTGTGGCATTAGATTGATCCATTTTAGTTTTTTTTTTTTAATGCTTGTCTCCTAGAATTTGAGTGCCATGAAAGTAGATAGCTTGGTAGTCTTGTTCACAGCCCTTAAAAACATGTTTGGTATGCACTCAAGAAGTACTTGTTGAATATTGGATGACTGAAGAAATGAAATGTTTGCTAAATAAGCCAATAGAATCAGCTTATTTATTTATTTATTGATTGATTGATTGTACTGGGGATTGAACTCAGGGATACTCATCCACTGAGCCACATCCCCAGCTCTATTTTGTATTTTATTTAGAGACAGGGTCTCACTGAGTTGCTGAGCACCTTGCTTTTGCTGAGGCTGGCTTTGAACTAGTGATCTTCCTGTCTCAGCCTCCCAGGCTGCTGAGATCTCATGCCTGTGCCACCACACCCTACAGGATCATCCTTAGATGAAGCATGTATAGTTCTAGTCCAGGAGTTCCCAGCAGTATCTGTAGAGCTGTCGCCATTACAAAAACTGGGGTTGTAACTCCCAGGAACACTTTCCCAGATACAGTCCTGCTTCTTTTATGTTTCAGTGGACTTTCATTTCTTTGCTGTTCTGGAGCTAAGGCAGCCATAGAGCCCGGGAAGTGTGTAGGACTTTGGAACCAGGAATCTTGCCTTTCCATGCAGGATCAACTACTTACTAGATGTATAACTGCGAAAATGCCATCGCTTCTCTGTACCTCAGTTTCCTTCTCTGTAAAAGGGGGATAAAAAAAGGAGGTGGAGAAATTAGAATCCTTGTGCATCCCGAGTGGGAATGTAAGATGGGTGTAGCCACTATGGAGACAGCATGGTGGTGGTACCTCAGAAAGTTAAAAATAGAATATCATGTGATCCAGCAGTTCCATTCTAAGTATATATCTAACACAACTGAAAGCGGGGAGTTGAACAAATATTTGAATACCCATGTTCAGAGCAGCATTATTATAATAGTCAAAAGAATACCCATATACTCACTGATGAATGAGTGGATAAACAAAATATTGCATATACATACAATGGAATATTATTCAACCTTGTAAAGGAAGAAAGTGACATAAGTCACAACATGAATGAACTTTGAAAACATTGTAAATAAAAAAAAAAAAACCAAGGTAAAGAACAGATACTCTTCATATGAGGTACCTAGAATAGTCTCACCTGTAAAAACAGACAGCAGACAGGGACTTAGGGGTGGAGGAATGGAGAGTGAGTGTTTAATGATAGAGTTAAGAAACAATGATGGAAAGCTCTGTGTGGTGCACCACCCTTGATGCTATTTGAGTGGTCTTTTACTTGGTACAAAGCCCTAGGAGACTTAGGTCTCCCTTTGGGAACATTCTCTGTCATTCCTGTGTGTAGACTGCCCCAGGAGTGAGATCTCTGCCCTCTCTACCAATGGGAGAGCTTTCAAAGTTCCAGACTTGGGCATTACCCATTAGCCTTGGACAGCCCATCTCCTACCTTATTTGGCAAAAGAACATTCCATCGAAATCCTTTTGAAGCCCTTGTATAAACAAAGAAAACACAGGTTCTCACTCTCTCCTTCCAGAGTGGAAGCAGGACCCCTAAGTTCTCAGTGCTGTCCCACCCTGACACTTCAAAATAAATTATTTCTGTGTCATGTGATTTTTTCATTGTATTTCTCAGCCAGCACATTTCTTTTTTTAATTTTATTTATTTATTTTTTAGTTTTCGGTGGACACAACATCTTTATTTTATTTGTATGTGGTGCTGAGGATTGAACCCAGTCCCCCCCCCCACCCCCGCGCATGCCAGGTGAGTGCACTACAGCTTGAGCCACATCCCCAGCCCTCAGCCAGCACATTTCATGCAAGGAAAAACCAAATTTCATAGCCTGCACGGGACACGGGAGAGAAGTATAAGAGTTCTGGAGAGGCACAGGGTGGGCGTGACATTGTGAGTGTGCTTCATGCCACTGAACTGTACTCTCAGAAGTCTTTACCCAGGGCTCACCAAGTTGTGTTGATACATTCAGTTTTCCATTTTATCCTTCCCTTTCTTCCTTTCTTGCGTCTGTGCAGAGGTAGCTAGCTGGGTACCAAGACTCATGTTCCCTTTCCCCTGTATGGAGTTGTCGCCCAACCAGGCCCCGTTAGAGTCTACCGGGAGTCCTTGTGACAAGTTTGGGTCAGTGGAGTGGAGAGAGTCATTTGTGTCACTTCTGGGCTAAGGAGGTGAATATCTATGGTGTCTTTCCCATGTCTGTTTCCTGTTTGCACTGTCCTTAGAGGTCACATGTTGAAGATGGCAGTGTCATAGACAAAAGAAGCCTGGATTCCTGAGTTACTGTTAGTCAACCTTTTTGCTGCTGTGACTAAAAGGACCCAACCAGCACAATTGTAGAGGAGGAAAAGTTTACCTGAGGGCTCATGGTTTCACATGTCATAGTCCATAGAAGGATGGCTCCATTCTTCAGGGCAGTATATGGCTGAGGGAAGCAGCTCACATGATGATCAGGAAGCAGAGACTCCACTGGCCAGATACAAATAGATGCCCAAAGCCAAAGGGGATTAAATCACTGATTGGGTCAAAGCTCTCACAACCCAGTCATTTCTCCTCCGAACCTTCTTGCGTTGTCTCACACGTAAACTTCTGGGAGTTACCTCACATTCAGGGTAGAGAGGGAAGCTACTCAAGCAGTCAATCTGATTCATACTTGACATGAGCAAAAAAATACATTGGCCTTATTTGGTACTTGGCTTGCAGTTAGCCTACATGTTAGCTCCCAGTATTTGCCAAGTACTATACTGGGTGTTCAAGATGTGAAGATAAATAAAACACAGTCCCTGAACTCAGGGAGTTCACATGTAGGGGAAAAAATGGGTAAATGTTTACATATTTTTGTTACAATAAGTCCTACATGATAGCTATGTACAAAGTGTCATGGGACAGCAGAGCAGGTAGCTTGCCTCGGGGCAGGTGTGGGATTGGAATGCTTGATTAGAGGTCAGTGGGTGACAAGTATTCCAAAGAGGGGCATGAACAAAGGGGGAAGCAGAGAAATTAAGTTCATGGGTATTATGTGTGGTAGAGGATAAAGGAATAGGAACATAGGGCATTTTGATTAGGATGTGATTCTCTCAGAAGGGAAGTTTATACCACAGGCACAATTATAGCAAAGTTTAAAGTGTAATTAAAGATATATTTTAAAACAAGAGTCATCTTATAGGACCACAAAAACTTTAACTCTCCAGGGGAAAACATTATCGGAATTCAGCTTGGAAGGTTTATTTTTACATAATCTTTAAATTCTGGTAAGTGCTTGATTCAAACAGAATGACTCTACGTAAAGGAAACCAAACTCCTCATTTGAGACAATTACATGGCTGTTACTTCCTGTGTGCTTAGCACATCTGCTTTTTATCGGATATCACCTGTTTGCTCTGCCTTCCCGAGAGTTCCAACAGTTGGAGAACAAAAGGCCCAGCTTAATTCTCCCTGTACTAATATTACATTGAATCATTAAAAAATGAACAGCATTTAAACTATTTTGCACCTAAAGATTATAATCTCATAAAGTTCTGCCTAATACGACCACAAATGGCCATTCATGTTCTCAACCCTGAATCCTCATCCTTGGAGTCATATGGTATAACCTGCACCATTTTTTACAGTCAAACCTCACGAGCAACACACTTCTCTGCTCCTTAAGAATTGGAATTTGCTCTGGACAATGTTAACAGATGTGACGTAGGTAGGGGCTTGAAATGTTCTTGGGCACTCGGACTTTTCTTGTACTTCTGCATCACTGGGAGAAGTATATGTTCCCAGGTAGCCCTTGTACTTTCATGTTGGGTCCAGAATGATGGAAGATTTATCTTGGTTTGAAAAGAGAGCCAAGTTAGAGAATTCCTTTTCCACCTCTCATCATTTTCTGTGTTGTTTGTAGCTGGGACAGGTATCGTGCAACCATAACAAGAGGCTGTCTTAAGAGAAGCCATTGCACAGAGGATGTTGAAGAGACAAGATAGGAGAAGGGTATTTCCTGGTAATGGCACAGTGTGGCTGAATTCTCCAACTTGGAAACACCCTATCTCTACCCTTACTGATATATAAGATAACAAATGTTTCTCTCTCTCTCTCTCTCTCTCTCTCTCTCTCTCTCTCTCTGGTGCTGGGAATTGACCTTAGAGGTGCTTAACCACTGAGCCACATCTCTAGCCCTTTTTATTTTTTATTTTGAGACAGGGTCTCACTAAGCTGCTTAGGGTCTCACTAAGTTGCTGAGGCTGCCTTTGAACTTGCGATCCTCCTGTCTCAGTTTCCTGAGCTGCTGGGATTAGAGGTGTGCACCACCATGCCCAGCTATGTTCTCATTTTTAAAACTGCCTTGTTTGAGTTTTCTATTGCTAGCAATGGGTAGCATCTCAATGGATTACTCAGGAGTCAAATATGTTATGACTTTTAATTGCTAGAGATGTTGAAGATTATAAAAAGTCACACAAAGGAAAATGAATAATTATTTCCACCTTACAGATGGAGTTCCTTGTCAGCCTTGATTAGAAGGCAGTGCTGGAAAAGGTCCTTGGAGGGTTGGATCAAATCTGACTTCTTTTGGCCTGAACCAATCATTTTGCTTCATCATTAAGCCCATCTTGTGTGATTTCCCGTCTTTTCAAGTACCAATCTCATAATGGAGGGAAACAGGCCTAAGTGTGCAGAAGTTCTAGATTCTGTATTTTGTTGGTCAGGGATGTACCATGAGGCTAATTCATAATTGATATGCATAAGTAGCTCTCACCCTTCTGCCGGCTCTGACTTCAAGTCTTGACTAGCTGGCTGACCTTAAGCAAGTCACTTAAGGTCTTTAAGACTCAGTCTCCTCATCTTGAAACAGGGATAATGAGGTGGACTTCATGTTTTAGAAGTGAGATATAAAGTGTCTGGCACACAATGGGTCCTCTGTAAAAGATCATTGTCCTCCTCCTCCTTAGCTCCTAGGGGCAAATGCATCTTTGCTTATGAAGAGTATTAGGCTAAAGAGTCATGCATGGAAAAGCTTGAAAAGGCCCACACCTGACAGCTGAACTCTGTAATACTCATTTTAAAAAATCAGGGACAAAACAGGGTCAACCTTCTGGAAGGAGCCAGAAAGAAGAAAGATGGTCTATTAATAGAAGGAGGTATTATGACTCTCTTCACCTCTCTCCCCAAACTTATGTTTTTATTTTTAACGTAAAATACATGACAAGCAAGCCATCTTGGGATAGGACAAGTTATTTTTAGATTCTTCTGCTAGTCAAACTCAGGAGCTGTACACATGGTTGTTCTCACCGCCATTTCACCAAGCATGTCTCGCCCAGTTAGAATAAAATTGCATCTTGGTTGTCTGGGACTTGGGACACCCTCCCAAGCAGAGGGACTCTGACTTTGCTAGTCAGAGTTCAAGGTTGTCTGAAAAAAATCCAAGCTGCAAGGACCAAAATGAAACCTTCCGCTCCCTGTGGAATCCCTGACACTGATTCCTATTGGTTTCTCTGTAGCTTTCTTTTAAGTACTTGAAAAAATCTGACGTCCTTTTAAGCTGCATTAACTAATGCTGTGGCCCACATGTTAAGCAGCTCATGAAATCAATGCACAGTTCAAGAGCTGGAATGGGGCCTCCGGATAAAGAATGGACCAGAGAAAGAAACACCAACTCATAGACTTTTTACAGAGTCTTGATCACTGTCACACATACATTGTGTGTCAGTTACCATCCTAGGCAATGTGGGGACATAGCAACGAGCAAAAATTCTAACTTCAAGAAACTTAAATTCCAGGGTAAAGAGATCTGTGAGACACAGAGAAAATAAGTAACTCACTCTAAAACACGAAACAGGAAAGAGAGAGTCTATATGGGGAGAGTTTTGCCACTTGTGTAGGGTAGTTGGAAAAAAACTCACTGAATTAATGAAGCAAAAACTTGAGGGGCTAAGGTGCGAGGACAAGGATACCAGGTGGAAGGAGCAGGCTGTGCAGAGGTCTTGAAGTGGGAACACGCCTGGTATGCAGGAGGCAAACCATGAGGCTGGAACAGCAGGAGCAGGGAGTATCTTCCGATGGTGATGGGAGGAAGGTGATCCAGATTGGGGTGTGGGGGTGTATAAACATCACAAGGACCCGAGCCTTTACTCTGCATAGATTGGTGGAGATGTTTGAGTCATGAAGTGAAAGGATTTGACATGTGGGAAAGATCCTCCAGACACTGGTGAGAATCAATTAGAGATGGCCAAGGGTAGGACCCAAGAAGACACTGCCACAATCCAAGAGAGACATGAGGGGGTGGCAGGAGAGGTGGGGAGAAGGACAGACACCCCAGATAACATTTCAAAAGTAGAGGCGACCGAATTTCTTGACACATTTGGTATAGGGGGAGGGAAATAGAGGAGTCAGCCATGACTCCCAAGGCCTTGGACTTCAGCAGCGGAAGGAATGAGCTTTTGTTGAGAGGAAGGGGGAGACTGCGATTGGAGCAGGATTTGGGGGAAAGATCAGAAGTTCTGTTTGGATGAGTCTGAGATGACTTGACACATCCTGGTGGAGATGTTGGATGGGCACCTGCTCCTAAGGGTCTGGAGTTCAACCGTCCTGAATATAAAGCACTCGCTCCAGGGCTCTCAGAGCAGAACCAAGCTCAGTGAGTCACTTCCCATCTCATATCCCTGCCTCCTCATTTTCTTCATAAAAAAAAAGAGGAGATTCCCACATCAGTACTGACCTGTAAAACTATCTAGCTTCTCCTCACCTGTTCAAGACTGGAGTTGCTTTATAGAAAAAAAAAATCTTGATCCAAGGACCAAGTAGGTTTTTTTCAACCTCAGCTTTATAAAGAGGATAACAAGTTGGGCATGGTGGTGCTTGCTGGTAACCCCAGCTACTGTGGAGGCTGAGGCAGGAGGGTTGCTAGTTCAAAGCCAGCCTGGGCAAATGGGCTGGGGATGTTGTTCACTGGTAGAGTCCTTACCTAGCATGTGTGAGGCCCTGGGTTCAGTCCCCAGTATTGCAAAAAAATAAAAATCAAAAAACAAAATAAAGAGGATGACATAATCATGGGTGCAATTCCTTTCCTACCTTCCAAACCAGTAGCCAGCAAAATGATCAACAGCCTCACTCAGCACTCTCTGCCTGCTCTCTGTCTAGCCCCGAAAGCACACACCATATACCAGGAGAATGGTTCCCTCCCTGGGTACCTCAAAATAACTATTCTTCATTTTCAGTTTCTCCCTCCCCCCAGCCAATAGTTTTAATTTCTTCTCCCCTGCCCCAGAATAATCTTCCTCTTTGCCCTCTCCTCTCTCTAATGTCCCCACTTCTCCCTAAGCCTTGGATCTAATCACCCACTGGGGACCCTCTTTCCATAGTCTTGTTTGAATATTGAGTCACTTTCCCTGGACCAGGTGGTAAGGAATGATGCAACTGTTTTCCAAGGTCTCATAGTCTCTGGGCACTGGTAGCTCTGATGTTCCTCTTCCTCGAGGCAGGGTGCCCTGTAGATCCTCTTAGTTTTAGAAGTAAACGGTGAACAAGGAGGCGTCTCCATCACCTTGCCTGGCAAAAGCATCTTGCTGGCATTGACTTTGGGGTGGAAAATGTCATCAGGAGCCAGTTCCCAGGCTCCAGGCTCAGTCCATCCCCACGGTTTGAGGTCATGTCCCTAGTGGAGGAGAGGGGAAGTTGAGGGAGGTGGCAAAGCCTCCTGGTTTTCTGACTCTCCCCACCTGTGCCAAAGGGAAAGGAGCTGCCTTACCTTTCCACCCTACTCTCAGGTTTGGTGCCCTCTCAGGAAGGTCCCTGTTTTCCAGGGTCATCTCTAAAGCATTCAGTGTCTCCCGAATGGCGCATTGGCTTTTACAGGACAGATGTGACTCATGGTGGGAACAGCCCAGGTGTGGCCCAACCTCCTCCAGAGGGCTCCTCAGCTCGGCCTGCCTGCCGTTTCAGCTGATTCTTGGCTCCACGTTTGTGGGCATCTGGGAAACTGGGCATGGAAATAATCCCACCCTTTGTTCGATAACCAGCAGACGCACAGGCGAGAGGAGCCAGGAGCTCAGCCAATTCCCTTAAGGAGTGTGGGCAGAGGCCGCGCAGCAGGAGGGGCAGCAGGCACACGGAGCCAAGCTGGCACCCTCGGCATCTGGCACGGACTCCTGGTCTCTGACCCCCATCTTATTCCATCCTTCCTGAGGATTCATTAAGAGTGCTTAATGGAACGCAGAGGCTTTTTATAGGCATCCTGGTTCAGCCTCGGAAGGGTTGCCGAAAACAAAACCAAACAATATTTCTGAAGTGGAAAGATCTTTAGAAATGTCCTGGCCAAAAAAATGTTTTCTTGAGTTCTTCATCCCAGAACTATTTATGTAGAGAGGATTTTCCTAACACCTTCAGAGCTCAGAGGGGTGTGTGTGTGTGTGTGTGTGAGATGTCTGTGTAGCAAGGAGACGGGAGGAGCAGGGTTAGGGAACAGGGGTGTTGGCTTTGGCTCTGACACTTTTAAACCTGTGGAAGTTTCTGGAACCAGCAGTGATGCCATCCTGTTGGGCTCCTCGGCCACGCTCGTTGTTTCCATAGAAACAATAGAAATTTCCGATGTGATCTAGAAGGCAACCTATGGACATCACCCGTGCAAAAGTAGTACAGGTCTGGTTTCCATCTCTGCTTCTTGAGCGGAGGCCAGCTTTTCCTGTTGTCTCTTTTATGGAATTTGGACTAAGAAGCTCAAGGGGATCTCCTAAATGGGAGGGGGAAAAAATAAAAAAGACTTCCTCCCCAATTTACAGGGATGAGCAAGTGAACCGGTTTAGAGAGGCAGCAAGTTTTGACTAGCTGCTTTCCTGCATCACCCTGGAGACCCCACACTGAGCTTGTTTTTAGGTGGGCCCTGTGTTTTTCTTCTTGTTTTCCGGTGTAACTGTCTGGACTTCTAAATTACAGGGGGAACAGCCCAGGAACAGAAAAGCTGCTCTCTCTCGTCTGCTCTCTGGCCTGCCTCCCACTAGAGAGGCAGCGAGGATCTTGAGGTTTCCAACGTGGCCTGTCAGAGCTTGCTGGTCGGAATCATGCTGATGAGATCTGGAGAAAGGGCACAGACACTTGCACATTTCTAAGCCGAGCAGAATCTCCCTCCCTTTTGGGTTCATCGGCATGTCACTGTCACTACAGATAAATCAACCGTGTTATCTTTTCCGTGACCTCCACACCTCACATAGAGAGGAGGATGTAATGGAAGGAATGCTAGAACAGGGGTCAGAGTCTCAGATTCTGGTCCTGATTCTGTAAGCAAGGGCTTTGTGACCTCAGATAAGTCAGTTACCTTCTCTGGGCTTTATGTTAGTCATCCAAAAGGCAAAGAAAGAAGAGATACCGGATGGCTATTTTTTTTAAAAAATGCATAACATAAAATTTACCATCCTAACTATTTTTTAGTGTACAGTCCATGATGACACACTTATTCTTCAGGACAACAGCAATCTTATAAGGCAGAGAGAGAAAAATAAGTAACCCAGGTCATACAGTTAGTCACTGGAGGTTGGAGTCCCCTGGATCTTGTTCCTCTCCTCTCTTCCATTGCCCTGGAGAAGGATCTTTCTTCTATTACCTAGTGTCATTTCAGGATGCTTCCTCTCCCACCTCCCTTCCTTCCATACATTTCAATTGTGTCTCTTAGTCTAGAATAGAACCTTATCCTGTTTCCCTAATGTGTCCCCATTTCTGTCATCAGCTGAAGCCTTAGGTCCCCCGAAGGTGTCTGCTTCCCTTTTGTCCTTCTCAAGTGGAGAGGACTCACTTCCATCCACCCTCTGGCCCTTGGAGCTGGGAATGGGGAATGAGTATCTCTCCTGCTCTCCAAAGCTATTGCCAGACCGCACTCCTCCCTATCATGTAACCTGCCCTGTGACTTTGAGGTTCACACTTTCTCCTATGTCAAACTTATCATGTATTAACTGGCCATCAGTCACCAACATTCACGTCAGATTTTGGCAGCAGGCTCATGACCTTTTTCTCCCCCCAGGTTCTGCCAGCTGTCATCTGGATGGCTCCAGTTGCTAGAGGACCATCCTCCTGGCCCTCTGGTGGCTCCTGATCTTTGGTAGCAGTCCTCGATATTTTCTCGTGGCCTCTACTTTGTCTTGCTGGTATTTCCACCCAGCTCTGCCATAACTCATGATGGCTCCAAAGTTTTTCAAGTTCCTTTGTTCCCTGACCCCCAAGACGTAGCTCATGGTGGTGACCAGATTCTTGATTCTTCCATGATCACCCAACCCACAGGCCCTCCCGGCTTACCTTCTGCCTTTGTGATTCTCTTGTCTTCTCACTTACATCCTTAATTGAATTTAGATTCAGTCCCACTTTTTTTTTTCTTTTTCTTATGTTTTAGAGGATCAAGCATCTTGCTTTCCCTTAAAGTTAACACTTCAAACTCTGCCCTCCTTCTCTGCTCCCTCTATTGGAAGTCTTTCTCTGTCCATCACTCCTTCTGTTCTCTATCTTCACCATCTTCCTCTGTCCCCACAAACATGCTCAACTCTCCATTCCCTATCTCCTTGACCCTGCACCCTGGCCACTGCTTCTATTCATGTTCTTTCTCTAGATTTCTGGAAAGAGACTCTGTACTCACTCATCTCCTTTTCACCTTTTGGTCCAGTGCCATTTGGCATCTGTCCACAAGGTATTTAGGTACGTGTGAAGCCAAGTTAGGAATCTGAGGTTGTAAATGCCTGATTACTTCCAGTGATGGAACCCTGGGGGCTGGGGGAGCTCGAGGAACATGCTTTGTAATGTGTTTGAGGCAGGCGGGGGGAGTGGAACAGGATCCCTGAGTGTCCCTCTGGGCGTCCCCACTGAAGTTCCTCTTGCACAGTAACTGGAACATAGAAGAACTAATGACACTCCCCCCTCCTTTGCCCCCACTCTTAGGAGCTCAGCTTTCTTTGTACAACATGGGACTGGACCAAATGCTTTGCAAATCCCTTCCAGCTTTCACCATCTTCGTACAATAGAATATCTCCTAGCAATGTCCTGAGTTTGGAACTGCCTTGGAGACCAGCCTTTCAAAAACTGCTTACAAAAAGGCTTGTGTTCTTTCCACAGAGGATTCTAAACAAATACCTCCAAAACAAAACAAACAAAAAAAAAATGTTTTAAAAGACGTTGAATTCACTTCATAACAACCTATGACCTCATCGCACCTCTTCTTGAGTAAGCAAATCTGATATGTGTGTTTTGGTGTTATGAGAACAAAAGAGGGAATGGGTTTTCCATCCAAGCTAGATGTGCGCATTTCAGCGGGGATCTTCAGGCTACGGTACATCCACTTGAAGGAATAACTAGGACTCAGTTAAATTGGGGGCCAAAGAAAGACTGATGGTTTTTCAGACAGATGAGAGCTTTTGTGGATGGAGCTGGACAAAAAGAATATGAAAAGAATGCAGAACTCAATCAGGCAGTAAAGATGAGTTGAATGCAACTCCGGCTAGGCGTTGTTGAATTCCATCTACCCAAATTAAACTGCTCTCTAAAAGGCCAGTATGTTTGCTTCTTCAACACAATCTAGCATTTTCTGACCCCAAAAGATTGCCTTTGTGATGTCAGTATAAAACGTCTAACTTATTTTAATCTGGGAATGTTCAACTCCAAGGTCATTACGACCTTAAGTTTGTAAACAGACTGGAATATTTAAGAGAATTCCTTTTATGATATTTTAGTTTATTTGATTAAAATTAATGCTAGAGGAGTTTTTGCTTGTTTTGATTACAAATATGTCCTGACAAACATTTCAATATAATAACCTGAATATGTTGCATTCGTAAATTAAGTGTAATTGATTAAATTTGTAAGAGATTATTTAAGCAACCATATCTATCAACTGGAGTTTCTGGAAACTTGTCAGAGAAAATTTTAAAGTTGTTTTTTTTTTTCTTTCTTTCTTTTTAAAAAATATTTTTAGATGATAATAGACCTTAATTTTATTCATTTATTTATACACGGTATGGAGAATCGAACCCAGTGCCTCAGCACATGCTAGGCAAGTGTTCTACCACAGAGCCACAACCCCATCCCCAGAAACTTTATTTTATGAATTTTGTAGGTCCAGTCACAGTTTGGACTGAAAGTACTAAAATCAAGGTTTTAAAACTTTTTAACTTTGATAACTGAAATATTAATTTATAAGTTAACTAATTGAAAATTCTTTCCATGAACTCCACCAACATAATACCTTTATTTACTTTCTATACGGTGCTGAGGATCAAACCCAGTGCCTCACATATGCTAGACCAGCACTCTACCCCTGAGCCACAATCCCAGCCCAACTCTACCAACAAAAGACATACGAATAAGATAAACAAAGACAGGAAGGATGAAACTTTCTGGAGTGTATGATGAAGAAAAGTAGGTGCCCTAGGTATTCAGTGGCAGATAAAACAGGGAGCATTGGAGTTGGCTGAGGATTGTGACCTAAAGTATTTCCTCTTACATTTTTATAACCTGAGTACTTTCGAATGTTCTCAAGTTCATATCTTGTTCATTGCATGGATTTAGTACACAGGTAACAAGTCAGGATTAAACTAGAGCAAGGTAGCACTCAATGTGGAATGACACATTAACTCAGTGGGGAATATTGATCGGTTTCTCAGCAGTTGAAGTCCATATTACAACACACTGTGAAGTGATTTTCTTATTTTGACTCTTCTAGAAACTGGGGATCAAAAAACAAGGAAACATTCGCAAATAATAACCAGTAGATAAAGTCAAACCCATTTTGACTTCTGGCTCTCTCAGTTGGCATTGGGCCAGATGGGGAAATAGCAGAAGCAATTGTCTTGGAGATGTCCCAGGTGACTGTTCTATTTCTTTGTCTTCTATTTCTTCTTCTATTTCTTTGTCATCAGACTCCACGCTCAGGGAGATCCTCACTATTGGGTGACAACTTCCCCTTAAGTTGGAGGGGTGGGGTCCACAGCTGTGGAATAAAATGACTGCCGAAAGCTATCCCCACGGGCCTGAGTTGGGTGGCCACCAGCGACACTGAGAATGTCTTCAGGACAGTAAGGCCTAAGTAGAAAGCAAATGATTTGTATTCCTATCCAGACATTGTAAGTGAACAAGGTGCTAGTAACAATTACTCTGGGACTGTTGTGGCAGATGGGACAGTGGTCCTGGTACAGGCCAGCAGTTCCTAAACCTGGATGGTCATTATAATGACTTAAAGAGATATTTTAAAAAGTAAATAAATTCTAGGCCTGACATCCCTAGTCAAATTTGGATTCAGTTGCTCTGGCATGTGGTTCATGGTCAGCACCCATGGCGGGAAAACCATAAGGAGGTCAGTGATGAGTTTGATATCCAGGCAGGTATAAAGTTATACTCCATTGGCTTGTTTTTCTTATGGCAACGGCACAGGTAAGATGTTGAGGCAGAGCTCTACTCGATTTTTACTTACATGCAAGCTGAAGCCCTAAGCATTATACTTCCTAATGATAGGTTCTAAATTCTTTCTAGCTTGTTCTTTTCACCCCCACCTCTATCTGTCCCTCTTACCTTTTTCTTCTTCCCTCTATGTTTTTTTGTATCTCCCCAGCTTCCCTTGGGGTCTCTCTGCTGGCCATCTGCCCACATTGTTTTTATATTCTTCAGAATAAGTAGAGCCAAGCACCTCTTCATCCATTTGGAGAACACAGCGCTCATCAACTATTTTCTCTGCCTGGGTGAGTTTATAGTGCACACCTCCTCCTCTCCTTCTCATGCAACCCCGGAGGCAGGAGCTGGACTCAGAAAAGTTCAGTTTTGACCAAAATGGGTTTGCTTGGAGCCAACTCGTTTTAGTTGTCTTCATCACTAGCAGACATTGATTATATGCCTAGCACAGGCAGGGCACCGAGACCAGTGTAGGCTGTACTGAGCTTGCTAATTAGATCCCGCTGCTCTCTCCTTGGTACAGTTGGTCTTGAGATATCGATTAACATCAACACTTAAAAAATTGAAAATCTTAGATCTTCCTTTAAAAAAAAAAAGACTCGATTCTCTCCAATCCTACAGGTGTCACAATTTGAAAAATAGTAGAAAGCACAAAGAAACTAAAGATCTGCAATAGTTCTATTAACCAGAGAAAATCTGTTACTGTTTTGTGTATATCCAACCTTATTTTTGTAACCCTATGAACATATACACTGACAGCACCCATATTCTGTTAAATACAGATTTGACTGTTGCAGGTTTATACATCATTTTGTATTCTCCAACAGCAGTTGTAGCATGTATGAGGACCAGAGTGCCAGTATTTAACCAACCAGAATTTAATCAATTAACCTATTTCTGATTGTTGGTTACTTGGATTGCTTCCAATCCTACTTTTAGAAACAGGGCGATATTATCTAGCTCACCTGTCCATTAAATATTAAGGCCAAAGGCGATAGTTTTAAACATGGAAGAAGGCAAGCATGGTAGTGTGTACCTGTAATCACAGCAACTTGGAAGGCTGAGGCATGGGGGGGTCACAAGTTTGAGACCAGCCTTAGCAACTTAGTGAGACCCTCAGCAACTTACTGAGAACATACCAATCAGTCAATTGATCAATAAATAGAATTAAAAATAAATAGAGGGATTGAGGGTGTAGCTCAGTGGTAAAAACACCACTGGGTTCAATCTCCCATACTGGAAAAAGAAAAGAAAATATGTATATGTATATGTATATGTAATCATGATTCCATCTTGAGAAATTTACTAAAAGTGTATTCCACCTAGAGATGACAGATGACTAGACATATAGGCCAAAGTACTGATGATGAGCACTGGCAATATTAATCATAGATCTAAGGCTTAACCAAAGATGGAAACAAAAGTGAAAGAATAGCATGCAAATATTATGCATTCTTATATATTAGAAATAACACAATAGAAAACGTTGAAGAGAAAGTAGCCTAATAAAAAGTGGAGAAATTATTATGGACTATAGAGACTTAAGAGAGACATCAACAAAAACCAGTCTATAAAGCTTTGGGATCCAGTTATGAACAAACTGTAGAAAGACATTTTTAACATTTTGAAATTACACAAGAATGGGATTTAGATGACATTAAAAAGTTCTTGCTAAGTTGGATGGGTAAAAGAATGACATTAGGGTAATATTAGTTTAAAAAGTTCTTCCTGAGTCTCACTATAAATCTGACTAAAAGCAGCAAAAAGTTAAAAAAACAAAACAAAAAACTCCAGGCCCAGTGTCCCACTGCTATGATCACACCTATTTATGAGGCTGAGGCAGGAGGATTGCAAGTTTGTGGTCTTGGCAACTTAGCCAGACCCCATATCCAAAAAAAAAAAAAAAAAAAAAAAAAAAGACTGGGGAAGGGGGATGTTGCTCAGTGCCCCAGGTTTAATACTCATTAAAAGAAATAAATCTTTATTTTTTTAGAGATTTAAACTGAATTATTTAAGAGTTGACTTGCCAGGATGACATTTGCTTAAAATATTCTAGCAAAAACAATGGTGGGAGAATAAATGAAGCAAGAACTGGATAAAATGCTAATAAATTTAGATGATATGTGCATGAAACTTCATCATATTATTCTCTTTATAGTTATGTATTTGATAATTTGTATCATTAAAAAAAAAAAAAAACATAGAGCCAGGCTCAGTGGCGAATGCCTGTAATCTCAGCGGCTTGGGAGGCTGAGGCAGGAGGATCATGAGTTCAATGCCAGCTTCAGCAAAAGTGAGGTGCTAAGCAACTCAGAGAGACCCTGTCTCTAAATAAAATACAAAATAGGGCTGGGGATGTGGCTCAGTGGTCAAGTAGCCCTGAGTTAAATCTCTGGTGCCAAATAATAATAATAATAATAATAATAATAATAATTTAGAAAGCTATAACAAAGTTTCAAATACATATATCTTTGTATATCTTTTTTTCAAATATTTTTTAGTTGTTGATTACTTTTTAAACATTTATTTATATATGGTACTGAGGATTGAACCCAGTGCCTCACATATGATAGGCAAGCCCTTTGCCACTGAACCACAACCCTATCCCCTTGTACATCTTTTTTGTTTTGTTTTACTTTTCTTTTTGCAGTTCTGGGTATCTAATCTGGAGCCTTGTGCAAGCTAGTCAAGTGCTCTACCACTAAGCTACCCCCCAACCCTTGTGTATCCTTCTGATTATTTATTGGATAAATTTCTGAAAACAGATTGGTGAAGTCAAAGGTCATGCATATTTTGAAAACCTGTTACATGTATTGCCTAATTGAAATAATAAACTTTTAACTAAGGTTATATAGAAATATTTAATCCCTCTTAAAGAAATCTAATGAATGAGCACATGGAAGTGATTTTTGTTTTGCTATTTGCCAAGAGAAATTCGCAGGGGTCTCTTCGGATGACCCTCCCTGTTCTTACCAAGTGTTGGTTATTCAAGTTCTTCCTCATGGCCACCAGCCCACGGGCGCTCAACTGGTTGCATGCTCCAAGAATCACTCTGGCCAAATAACACTTCTGTTCAGATATGGAGAAAAGTGGACTTGGCTTCCCTGGTGTTACTTATTTATTTATTAGTAAAGAGAATTTAGGGTTTTATATCTGAAACCACACAATGACTCAGAGAGATTCTGTTCTACCAAGTGAGAATCTCTGAAACGTGATTCCCACCCTGGGGCAACCTGAGCAGACAGCACAGGTGGTAGTTGGGGCTGGGGAGAAACATAGGGGTCAAAAAACAGTGAGGGGGTGTAAAAGACTGTGGGAGGGAGCCTCTTAACATCCCAGGTGCCAGAGTCAGAAATCTACGGAGTAGAGAGTGGGTGGGGTGGGAGGCAGCTCTTTGTTATCTCTTGTGTGTTAATGATTTTCCAACTTTCCATGAATAGGAGCGATGTCTAAGGCAGGGGGTGTAGCTCAGTGGAGCATTGCGTAGTATGTGAGCAGCCCTGGGTCCAGCCCTAGCACTACCCCACCCTTCCACAGGAAAAAAAAAAAATCTAGATTGCAAGAAAGAAAAACTTTCCATGACTTCCTTCCCTGTCTCCTCCTCCTTTACCCATCTCTACCTGCCCCTCTCCTTACAGCCAGCGTGGCTCTTCTATCAAAGACTGAAATGGGTCCTTTTGGACAAGTGTCACCTGGATCTGTTCAGGCACTGCTCTTTAGTGACCGTGCCAAGGTAACATGCCCCAGCTCTGTTTAAAAAGCGTGGGATTAATAAAAACACACGTATTGGGAAACAATTTTGCAACAAAATTGAAGTTCAAAAGTCCATGTGACGACCAGTGATAAACGAGGTTTAGAAAAGTGCTTTGTAGCTGCCAGGGACGTGGCCTTATGGAGACCCAATTTGTGCTGTGGAGAAACTCTGTGGCATAAGGGAGTTGTAGATACTCCCAGAAATTCCCATCTGTTATTGGGCTGATCTTACCTCACTGCACTAGAGGTTAGTTCCATAACTTCCAAGATAGGGGTCTCTGTTACAAGGAGACTTGGGGTCTGTATTCACTGAAGCTTTGATGCCCCCACAGATTAGGGGTTGGAGTATAAGAAAATCAGCCTGCAGTAGTTCCAGCTTCAAACCCTCCAAAATACCCGGCCCCATGCAGAGGTCTAGGCACCGTATATCCACCTGAGATCCCCAGAAGCCTACATTTTCTTGGAGGTGCCAGGGCATGAGATATTTTCACCAGTTGTGTCAATAGCAAACTCAGAAACAAACTGATTTGGATTCAAAATTCTAGTTGAAGTGAACCTGAAACTAACTAAAGACAATTTCAATACAATCTAAAAGAAGGAAGGAAGGGGCTTATAGACACTGTGCTTGCTCACAGAGACCAAGGGTAGATTCATGTATGAGCCTCAGCAAGGGATGGGGATTAAGGAGATGAAGGCCAGGGAGCTCACTTTCCTCTACTGTGTTCCATACTTAGGACCTCATATGTTACAAGTACAGCCACCTAAGAGATGGCCATCATGTTTTAGTGTCCATCTTATTGGCTAAGTTTGGATTGGATTTTATTTTTGGTTTAATCAGTGTTGGTCGGGAAGAAGGGTACATGTTACAAACACAGCCACCATGCCCAGTGCCCAGAGAAGGAAGAGTGGTAATAAGTAGGCTGAGTGTACTGGAAGGTATCTCCTACCCATCCTGGCCAGTGTTGTCAGCTGTATGGGCTAATCCATCAATCTAGGTCTTTTTTTTTTTGGTACTAGGGATTGAAACCAGGGACACTTTACCATAGCCTCAGCCCTTTTACTTTTTAAGTTTTTGAGAGAGGGTCACTTAAGCAGCCAAGGGGCCTACTAAATTGCTGAGACTGGCCTCAAACTTGCCATCCTCCTGCCTCAGCCTCCTGAGTGTCTGGGATATCAGGTATGCACTGCTGAGCTGGCAAGGTTATTCCTTTTTAAATTTGCCAATTAAAATTATTAAATACCTATAATGAGCATGGTTTTAGGATAGACGCCATGAAGACACAAAGAAGAGCCAGACACTATCCGTCAATTTGAGAAAACAGGGTATAAATGCATTAGAAATTAAATAGCACTCCAAGGTATTCAGCAGAAGAGGCCATAGTAACAACTGAACGCAAGTCTGTTTGCGGAGGACATGACTGAGGATTACAGCATATCTTGTGTGTCACCTTCACAAGGCTTCCTTTCAATGGAGGGCTCCCTTCTCCAGTATTGGTGGCAGACATAGGGTTTGTCAGCCTAGGCCGGAATACATTCAGATGTTTTCTGAAGCTATCTTTACCATTGTTGAAAAATGTTAATTATTGGTCTGTTCTTCCTACAACGAAACCAAATGAGCCCCTTTCTAATTTCTAATCCTATCTCTGCACTACCAGGGAAAGATCTCTCCACATTCCCTTAATAGTCTGCCCAGGTCAGGCCACATCTACTGTCTAGATGTGCCTCCTAATTTACGAAGGATGCAGAGAACACATTTAGATGAGGAGAGTAGGTCTTCCAGAAGAAGCTAGCAGGATTCCTAAGTAATGGCTGAGAACTTTGGAAGATTGATGGTTGAGAATAGTCAATTCTTTGGGGTAGGGAGGGAGGAGGCCATGATATGCCTTTAAATATCGGCTACATGTCCCATGTAAAGGACACTCAGGGTACTCAACCATATGTGCTAAAATATTTGTTTTCCACTTTGGGGGTAAGCCTCATGGAACTAAGCTCTGTTACACAGTGAGTATCAGTGCTCCTTCTGAGTCTTGAATTTGACACACATCTGATAAATTTTTTAGCCATTTAAGTCTTCACTTCAAGTTGGCCTTCCTTGAAAGACAGTTACAATTTGAATTGGAAGAAAGAGAGCTCAATGTTTGAAGTAGAAACCCACTACAACTAAGAATTGTTCAGGGAAAAAAGCCTAAGTTTATGATTTGTCACAGGAGGTCCCAAGGAAAGCATTGAAAGGGCATTTGAAGGGCAGCTCGTGGCATGTAAGGAATTGGAAATTATCTGGCAAATCCCAAGGGGTTTTGTCTGGTGAGGCATCTGAGGCAGTTAGTTGAAGCTAGGTGCCCTGCTCAAGGTCGTCCAAGGATGGCCTAACCAAAGAGGGATTGGAATTCACAGTCACAGTGCCTCGAATTCCTGTGCGTGACTGGACTTTGCTACGTGCTATTACTTGGGGGCCACACTAATGATTGTGGCAACAATATCTGCAGAGAACAAGGGCAGGAATGACGGCAGAACTATTGACTCATACAACGGTACAACTGGAAGACGCCTCCAGATCACCTGGTCCAAAAATCTCCTTTTATAGAGGAGAAAACAGACACCCGCAGAAGCTGAATCATGTACCTGGGGTCACTTGGCCAAAAAGTGGAGATGAGGACTTTTGTCCTAAAGTACTTTGGCTTATAGCTTTCCCCTTTTTTCATTTCTCCTGAATTTATTTTAAAATTCTCTTTCTAGAATTTTATGACTTTCAAGTTCCAAACATTTGCCAAAACTATAGATGGCATTTTTTTGGTCAGATCTGTTATATCTATCTATCTATCTATCTATCTATCTATCTATCTATCTGTCTGTCTGTCTGTCTGTCTGTCTATCTATCTAGATAGATACTCACACGTATCTTTTTAACAGAACTTCCCATATATCTTTCTTTTTTTTTTTTTAATCAGAAATTGAACCGAAGGGGTACTTAAACACTGAGCCATATTCCCAGACCTTTTTATTTTTATTTTGAGACAGGATCTTGCTAAGTTGCTTAGGACCTCACTAAGTTGCTGAGGCTGGCCTTGAACTTTCAATTCTCTTGCCTCAGCTTCACAAGTCACTTGGATTACAGATGTGTATCACCATGCCCAGCTCCATATGTCTTTATAATCCTTAGCAGATACGATAAGCCAGTGCTGACTTTTATGGATGATTTATCAAGCCATATTTTGAAGTGTGTCTATAATGTATAGAAGTTAACTCTTTTGTGCCTTTGGAAGTCAATGTTATTACTTTATACCCAAATTGCATATTTGGAAATTGGGGAAATATTCCTCATGACTGAATTATCATTATAGAGCGCCATTCTGGGTTAAAATTGATCTTGTAATAACACACTTGATTTGTCATTTTTATCTTTATAAAAAACTGAAGATGGCAGTATTACTATGACCATCTTATAGGTAAGGAAATTAGGACTCAAGATCATACAGCTGAAAGTTGTTCAGCTGGAACTAGAAGCCAGGTCCATTTGAATTGAGCCCTTTGATGGATTTTAAAAATGAGGGAATGAGAATTCTGATGGGTTTCAGTATACAGCAATATAGTTTTGGACCTAGGGTCCAAAGGTTAAAGTTGGAAATAGTGACCTGGGTCATTTGCAGAGGTAGTGAGGGTACTGAACTTTAGGAAAAGCCATCCCCAGAAACCAAGAGGGTCATCTATTTCATAATATTGCCTGGAGCTGGCCCTGATTCCAAATACTTGTGAAAAATGTTTGGTTTGGATGGAACACAGCACCATCTACAAACCAATGGGAGATGCGGACTAGGGACTGAGGTTTTCCCAGACTCATGCTACATTTGCAAAGAGAATAACTTCTTGAAGTCTTCATCATGGGGGAGAAGTAGCTCCGCTCTACTTTGACAGATGGTGTGGAGTAGGGGTTTAGAGCACAGGCTATGGCCTGTCAAATCCTGGGACACGAGTTATCAACTCTGTGGCCATGGATCAATGTCTTTCATCTCTAAATTCTCTTCTTTAAAATGGGACAATAATGACACTTACCTCATAGCTTTGCTGTGACAGCACAATGAGGTGACATCTATAAAGCACTGGGGCACGGCACAGTGCCAGGCCCTCTGTAAATAGATGTCCACTTCTCTTATCGCCTCCATGTTGTTACTCTGGAATTGGAATTGGAAGAGCAGGACTCTACTTTTTCATTTCCTCTACAGATTTGCATTTTTACTTTCTTCTGTGGGTCACACAAATCTTCTGGAATTCAGTGTCACTATGGAAAGTCAACACAGCAGTGTGCTTCCCCATGCATCATTCTGTCATGTAAAATAGGAGACACGACGATAGAATGCCCCGCTTCCATCCTGGGTTAAGCATCACAGCTACTTGTGACACTTTGGTGGAAACAGGTTGTCTCCAAACCAGATTTGAAGCTAGACTGACCTGGTCCTAAAAAAAAAAAAAAAAAAAAAAAAGACTGCAAAATCCCATTGTCTCATTTATCTCTGTAGAATGTAAATTATAGAAATGACAGTGAAATGAATGCCATAAAGAGAATTCATTGCTTATGTCTTGCAGAGCAGAAGAAAGGAATGCCACATCATGCTGGGTCAAGGGAGGAGCCCCAGGTATGGGCAGGAGGCAGAAAAGAACAAAGAGAAACTTAACCTAGAGCTGTGGTCTCTTAGGAAAGGCGAGCAGGGCAGAGTGAACCATTCAGAACAGGCTAGTTGGAAGAAATCCAGAGGGCTTGGGGCCACAGGGAGACTGTCAGGCCGCCTGATACTTGGCCTTGGGGTGATTTAGGGCAGAAGCAGTATGGGCTTGTGTGAGCGTTGGAGAAAGGAGATGGCTGGGGCTTGAGATTGGTTGGTTGGAATGAAAGGCATGCTTCTAAGCAAGTTATAATCTTTAGAAGTGAGCTCTCCCTGAGTCCTTGAGGCTCCCAACATGTTGATACATCATAAGTTTTGTGGTTTGGATGTGAGGTGTCCCCAAAAATCTTATTGGTGAGACAATGCAATAAGGTCCTACTAGAAGAGAAATGACCAGGTTATGAGAGTCTTAACCCCATCAGTGAATTAACCCACTGATGGAATTAACTGGGCGGTAACTGAAGGTGGGTAGGGTGTGGCTGGAGGAGGTGGGTATTGGGGGTGTGCCTTATGTATATTTGTATCTGGCAAGTGGAGTCTCTCTCTCTGCTTTCTGATCATCATCATGTGAGCTGCTTCCCTCTGCCACACTCTTCCACCATGATGTTCTGTCTCACCTCGATCCCTAATGAATGGAGCTGGCTTTTTATGAACTGAGACTTTTGAAACAGGGAGCCCCCCCCAATAAACTTTTCATCCTGTAAATTTTTTCTTGTCAGGTGTTTTAGTCATAGCAGTGAAAAAGCTGACCAATACCATAAGATAGAAAAAAAATAAATCCACCTGTCTCACCCTCACTCCCTGGTTCTCCCAGCCCTTGAGGCTCTCTGAAAACAGATGAAACCAGAGAGTACAGTGCACAGGGCCAGAAGTTTTTGATGAGAGAGAGAGAGAGAGAGAGAGAGAGAGAGAGAGAGAGAGAGAGACAGAGAACATCTATGTTACTATAAAAATAGTTTTGTATCACCCCTCAGTTTCTGTGTTATCAAGCACTTTCCAATCTATTTACAGCCTTAATTGGAAAAATAAAAGTAACAACAACAAAAAAATTATAAGGAAACCAACTGTAACTCCCTGTACATTTGAGGAGCACTAATAGGTGACCAGGAAATCCACAACAGCCCTATAGCTGTCTCTGGTTCAGAATCCTCAATTTGTCATTCCAGAAACTGCACATTGTTAAAACTGCACATTTCACCATATAAAAGCAAATACCACCCAACTGCGGCCACACAAGAGTTTTCATACTGTGAATTATTCACTGCATCTGATTTTCTTTTATGGCATCTATTTTTGTAGCAGGTGCAGAAGATTCAAAAGGCTGAATTGAGTCTCATAGTGCAGTGTTTTACAGCCCCTTTGACGAGTTAACCCAGGTACATATTCCTGAGGCTTGAGCATGTTATTGAATTGTGGTTTGTACTTATGCACATTTGTAGCCAAATAAACTGGAAACTGAGACTTTGTTTCAGTTTTATTGTCAAAGACTCAAAGCACTATTACCACATTTTGTCTTGTATGTGGTAATAGGCACCTCACTGATAAAGGTCACTGGGCTTTAGATACAATAAAACAAATCTCTGGAGACCACAGTGTTGGGAAGATTGCATTTATTCATTTTTTTTTAAATATCTTTTCTTTTAGTTGTAGGTGGATACAATACCTTCATTTTATTTATTTATATGTAGTGCTGAGGATTGAAACCAGGGACTCACACATGCTAGGCAAGTGTTCTACCACTGAACCCCAACACCAGCCCTGAATTTATCATTAATGCTACAATAATACAATAAAGTATTTTCATTATTTCTAATGATACTTAGTCATATACTTTGCTTTGGTCTCCAATATTTGATTTCTCACAATATTTATTGTGCACCTACTAGATTGCAAGCTTCTCAAGGGCTTGTGCATATTTTTATTTTCCCTCTCTTAAGTGGTTAGCTGTATCAGGCACATACTGGGAGCTCAATGAATACTTAATTAAGTAATAATTTTGTGGGAAGTGTGTCAGTTGCTGTAACAAAATGCCTGAGATAATCAACTTAAAAGAGGAAAGGTTTATTTTGGCTCACAGTTCTGGTGGTTTCTTTCAGTCCTTGGTAGGTTGGCCCCATTGCTTTTCAGTTTATGGTGAGATAGTACACCCCAATGGGAGTGCCTGGTGGAGCAAGTTTTCTTGGTGGACACGAAAGTGAGAGAGAGTTAACAGACTGTGATCCCACAACCCTCTTTGAAGGCATGACCCCAGTAACCTAAAGTCTCCCACCAGGCTCACCTCTTAAATATTTCCATCGTCTTCAAATAACACTGTACTGAGGACTAAGCTTCAACATAAGGCCTTTGGGGGTCATTCCAGATATGAACTACAGTAGTAATCTTTTTCAAAGTATAATTCATCTACTTAAGATCTAAAAGATCCAATTAATGAGCATTGAAACAATGAATTTTAAAATGCAATTACTCCTATTCTAGAGCTCCTTAATTTTTACTGTTATCTACTATGGACTAAATAAGTGAGTTTACTCTCGGTATATGTATTTTTGTTGAGGTTGTTGAGTATTCTACCAAGAGGGCTTGCTTGCATGCAGTGCTGGTCAGTACTACCAATTCTCCTGTGTGTGCACACCCAGGCAAATGATTGAATTTACTACCATATTTGGGAAGTATCTATCAGCCAGGTATCACAAATTTTTGTCTTGAGTTGATCATACTTTTAAATTGCTACTACCCTTGATTTAACTAATATTTTCAAAAGTTTACTTTTGTAGTTAGTATCAATTTTTTTTTTAAGTTAGAAAGTAAAATTGGGTGAAGTATGTGGACCTCAGATCTTCTGTCCTGTCTAAGCTATTCCCAATCAAAAAATCTGGAGAGCTATGGCTCAAGACTTGAGTTCCTCCTATCATGATTGATGCTGTGACCCACTGTGAGGTACAGAGTAAACAATTGTTGCTACTAATAATTGAACAACATTTGAGAATGATTTCTATTTCTCTATAAAAATATACTCCATCCTATTCAATACTTAAGTATAGCCTATGTCCAATTTCCATATTTTTTTAATCTTTCTTTTCTTTTATTCATTTAATTTGGTGCTGAGGATCGAACACAGGGCCTTACACGTCTACCACTGAGCTACAACTCCAACCTCAATTCCCATACTTTTTAGAGATCAGATAGCTCAGGCTCAAATATCAAGAAACTTGCCCAAGGCACACAATGGGAAACTGGAGGATCCAAAATTCACTTGGGTCTTTAGTTATGTGCTCCAATGATCAGTGCTCCATCACATTATTATATTTTTATAAAACAAGCAGGTGATCAGTGAAACAGATTCTATTTGCTTGTAAATTCTACATAAAACCAAGCATGATAGTTGCACACCTTTAATCCCAGCAACTTGGGAAGCTGAGGTAGGAGGATCTCAAGTAATTTGGACTCCATTAAAATTAAAAACTTTTGTGCATCACTCTGGAAACACAGTGAAAAGATCATTCATTGAGTGGAGAAAATGTTTCCAGATCATATGTATGTTCAATATCCGGAATATATAAAGAATTCCTACAACTCAAGGGTAGAACAACTAAACCTGATTTTAAAACAGGCAAAGGACTTGAATAGACATTTCTCCAAAGAAGATATACAAACAGCCAATAAACACATAAAAGATGTTCAGCACCACTCAACATTAGAGAAATGCAAAGTGAACCCACAATGAAATGCTGATCCACATTCATTAGAATGATTATTTTTTAAAAAATAAAAAGTAAGTAACAGTTAGCTAGAGGTGTGGCTCAGTGGTAGAGCACTTGCCTAGCATGCTTGAGGCACTGGGTTTAATCCCGGCATCACATAAAAATAAACAAATAAAATAAAGGTATTGTGTCCACCTTCAACTAATTTTTTAAAAATAAGTAAGTAATGTTGAGGATGTGGAGAAATTGAAACTTTTGTCTACTGTTCGTAAGAACGTAAAATAACACAGCCACTCTAAAGAACAGTATGGTGGTTTCTCAAAAAATAAAAGAGACCTGTGATCCCAGCTATTTGGAAGGCTGGGGCAGGAGAACTTCAAGTTCAAGACTAGCCTAGGCAACTTAGTGAGACCCTGTCTCAAAATAAAGTAAAAAAACAAAAACAAAAACAAAAAAAACAGGGGCCTGGAGGTATAGCTCAGTGATAAGACTACTTGTCTAGTATGTGTAAGGCCCTTGATTTAAGTCCAGGTAATATATAGAGCGAGAGAGAAAAAAAGAGAGATTAATGATTTAGCAATCTCACTTCTGGTTATATCCACAAAAGAATTGAAAGTAGGGATTTCAACAGATATTGGTACAGCCAGATTTAAAACAGCATTACTCATAACTACCAAGGGGTAGAAGCAATTCAAATATCCATTGATTCATGAGCAGATAAACAAAACATGGTATGTACATACAGTGAAATATTATTTCCCTTCAAAAAGAAGGGAAACTCTGACACATGCCACAACCTGAATGAACCTTGAGAATAAGCATTATGCTAATTGAATAAGTCACTTACAAAAGACAGATACTGTATGATTCCATTTACTTAAGGCACCTAGAGTAGTCAAATTCATAGAGAAAGAAAGTAAAATGGTGGTTTCCAGGACCTGGGGAAGGGAGAAATGGGGAGCTATTGTCTTATGGGTACACAGCTTCTGTTTAGGATGTCAAAAAAGTTCTGGAGAGGGCTGGGGTTGTGGATCAGAGGTAGAGCACTCGCCTAGCACGCATGAGGCACTGGGTTCAATCCTCATCACCACATAAAAATAAAATAAAGATACTGTGTCCGCCTCTATTATAATATATAAAATATATAATAAAAATAAAATTAAAATGTATTTTCCAGAAATAAAAAAGTACTTCAGTGAACAAACAGAGATGCTCGAATCTTAATCAGTTGATGTCAGATAGGCACATGGAAAGGCGAGGGGTAATTAGCTGTGATAATTTAGATCCATTAGCAAAACTAGGATTCTTCAATTCAACTAAATTCTATAATTGGGTCATTTGTAAGCATAGAGGTGACTGCATGAACTTACATCTTTCCCTGAAGGCTGAGGAGGAATAACAGACAGTTTGCTGCTATTTTGTATCTTTTTTGCATCTTCATTTATTGTAGCAAAATAGAAAAGTTTGCCTTTGTTTTTATTTCTTCTCTTTTTTTTTTGAGGGGATGGAACTTGGGGACTGAATCCAGCCAGGACCTTGTGCATGTTAGGTAAGCACTCCACCACTGAGCTTCATCCCTCAGTCCTTTTAACTTTTGTTTTTGAGACAGGTCTCCCTAAGTTTCCCAGGCTGGTCTTGAACTCGAGATCCTCCTGAGTAGCTGGGATTACAGGCATAGACCACTGTCCCTGGCCTGCCTTTTTGTTTTTTAAACATAGCAATCACTCCGTCAGTCTAGTTTAGTTTAACTATCTAGATTTTTTTCCTTTTCCTCTAATGTTCCTAATGTACTCCACAGGAACTAACTGACGTTTGAGTAGACATGAGGGTCAGTGGTTCTGTGCAGCTCATTCTGTTTGCTCTTCTAGATAGATCCATTTTCAGCTCTTCTCTGGCTTGTTCTCTGCTTCAGGAGAGAATAACCATGGACCACATCATCTGGGCTTCATCACTTGATAGCTTCTAGCAGGTCATAGCCCTTGAGAGGTAGCAACAGGAGATCAGATCAACAGGTAGGAGAATAGCTGTTTCTCTGATTGCTCCTGCCTTGGCATGGTCTTGGAGGGGCTGGGCTGTTCCACTTTCCACTATAGAGGCTCTTAACTGAAGTTCCCATTGTCCTCTGGAAACACTTGCCTCCCTTGCCCATTGAAGCCTCCTGGAGGTAACGCTCACGCCTGTGGCTAGCCCCTGGTGCTCTTTGATCCCTTGCCTGTTTCCTTAACCACAAGCAATCCTTGACATAGTCCTTTCACTATGCTGTCATTGGTCATGCCATTCATTTCTTTTCAAGATTGACTGCTCCAGTCACTCAATTGCCACAAGTGCATAGAGTGATCTAATGATTCTGCGTCTCTAATATATATGAACAGGTCTGAGAATAAGAGGCTAAAGGGCCAAGTTGTTATTGATGGCTTGATATCTATATCTCTTTAATTCACTGATTGTATCTAAAGTATCTAGCACAGTGCCTCAATAGCAAGCTCTCAATAATAGTTATTTTTTTTAGTTAAATAAGGTCTGTATCTGTGTTTTTATTAAATGGATTATACTCTCAATCAATGAATTAATAGTTATTTATTAAACTTTCAAAAGACATGCAATAATGGATACTTTTAATTCATTTTAGTACATAGCCAATCAAGTATAAATGCACATATAATCTTAGTGTTTCTCAAGTGTATGAAAAAATTGTTGTGTTAAATATCTTTTTTGCAACTCCAAGTCTACTCTCCAACCTTCTACATCTATCTTTTCGCCCCAACAGACTGACCTCTATGGGGTACATAAATCTCCCTCTTGATGGAAGATTGTCAGAATAAAAGGTGAGTGAAGTCAGATTCTTTATTTTCATGACTCCCTCCTTGTAAGGTTGTGTCAATTTGATAAGGGTTGGGTCTACAGAATTTCTCTCCTTCCAGGTTCTTCAAGGCAAGTGATGGAGAGATTACCAAAATTCTTGCTCTATTTCTCAAAGTTCCACAGCACTCCATCCATTCCTTTAAGATTTTTTGCAATTTTATTTTGGGGGGGTTAATTTATTTATTTATTTATTCTAATTAGGTATATATGACAGCAGAATAAATTTTGGTTCATTGTACACAATTGCAGCACAAATTTTCATTTCTGGTTTTACATGATGTAGTGGCACACCATATGTGTGTGCAGTCATACATGTACCAAGGGTAATAATGTCCATCTCATTCCACCATCTTTCCTGTACCTATGTCTCCTCCCCTACCCTTTCCCAGTCAAATTTTCTCCATTTTTCCTATGCCCCTCCCCACAATTACAGATCAGCATCCACTTACCAGAAAGAACATTCAGCCTTTGGTTTTTTGGTATTGACTTACTTCGCTTAGCATGGTATTCTCCAACTCAATCCATTTACCTGCACATGTCATAATTATATTCTCTTTTAATGCTGAGTAATATTCCATTGTGTATATATACCTCAGTTTCTTTATCCATTCATCTATTGGAAGGCATTTAGGTTGGTTCCACAGTTTAGCTATTGTGAGTTGAGCTGCTATGAACATTGCTGTGACTGTGTTACTATAGTGTGCTGATTTTAAGTCCTTTGAGTATAGGATGAGGAGTGGGCTAGCTGGGTCAAATGGTGGTTCCATTCCAAGTTTTCTAAGGAATCTCCATACTGCTTCCCAGATTTGTTGCAGCAATTTGCAGTCCCACCAGCAGTGTTGGCTATTTTAATAGCCAGAGAATGACAACTGTTGCTTCTCTTTACTTATTAAATAGATGAACCCTATTTAGCTGCTGATATTTTGTTTCCTTTTTACTAAGAGCTTAATATATACCAGGCCATCTGGTGACTTGATTTCGTTTAATCATCTCAGAACAGTGCTATGAGGTAAATTCCACAAAATAATAATCTCGGTCTTACAGATGGAGATACCAAAGCTTAGAGAAGATAAGTGATTTGCTCAATATCATGCAGAGAGTGAAAAATAGAACCAAGATTTGAAGACAGGCTGCTGGCACCATAACCTAACCTATACAGCTGGGCATGGTGGCACAGACCTGTAATCCCAGCTACTTAAGAGGCTGAAGCAGGAAGATCACAAGTTCGAGGCCAGCTTGGGAACGTAGACCCTGTCTCAAAACAAAAATAAAAAGGGCTGGTGATGAAGCTCAGTGGTTAAGCATCTGTGGGTTTAATACTTAGTAAACACACACACACACACACACACACACACACACACACACACACACACATGCATGACATCCACAGTTTAGCAGATTAAGACAGAAATGGTCCTTCTCTTCCTGGGACTAGCAATAGGAAGAAAGCAAGTAAACATAAACATGATGCATCTTACTAGGCAGACTTAATGTCACCCAGAAAAAAATAACATTTAAACTGAGAACTGAGGAAGCGAGCCACACATGAGGTGCTGGAGATGTGGAAATCTCGGATTGCCCTCAGCACCACCTAGTATCTTGCCTTAAACAAAGACTGCGCTAAACAAATGATTCTTGACTCTGTTGATACAAAGATTTAATTTCTTCCCTATGGATGACTGCTTCTGATAGAAATCCTTAATAATTGTTTGTGAATCAAAGTCTTCTTAGTGCCCTGTGAGCTCACAGAGCCACATGCTCCTCTCAGTTACCTCCAAGTGGCACCTATTAATTTCAATGGAAGGGAAGTACGTTTACTTGAAGGGAGAATCTGGTCGTTGGGATATGGCATAGCAATTCGTGACAATTCTGCTCCTTTGAATGCACATTTAATATCTATAATCACTGTTTAGGAAGATTGCATGCCACATGAATTAAAGGTTGTGGAGTCAGAACCACCTTAACCTGTATGCTCCTTATCTTGTTCTCCAGTTACTCCCCGTCTCCGATTACCATTAGATCAGATCATCATTATTTTTTTTTACACTTAGTTTTGCAGGTCTAGATAGAAGAATTACAATTCAAGGCACTTTTTTTTTTTAAAGATGGAGTTCCTTTCTGAATTACATTGGTAGGGGAAAATATCGCCAAATATTGCTCCCAGAAGGTCTTTCCAAATTGGAAGCATCATTGGACCAGAACAGTTCAGCCAATTTCTGCTGCTGCTGGCCACCTGGGAATCCTTTCTAGCCTGCACATTGATTCTCTATTTTCTCAGGAAGGAAATGAAGTCTCCCGCTTAGGAGGTGGTTTGGATCTGTGAATCATCTGGGTATCCTTCTGCACACACAAAATATTTTAAACAAAGAGTAAACATGAATGTGTGGTGACTGGAAGCTGCAGGCTATAGGCTGACAGGTGCAAAACAAAAGCTAAAGAACTTTCTAGTAGTGCTCTTAGCTACTTCCTACTGCAATTGCTTTTTCTCCTCCTTTCCTTTTTCCTCTGTCTCCTCCAATTAGATTTTATGTTGGAAACTGAAGTTCTGGATACAGTGCTGCTCTTGATTTTAGTACCAAAGATAAGTCGCTGAGTTTCTCTTGGGCCTGATTCCTTCTTTTGTCCAATGGGTATTTGCTAAAAACTTACCATCAGCACAATTTTACTTGGGATTTAGAGGTGAAGAAAACATACATAGTCCTTGCTTTCTTAGAGCTGACATTTCAGTAGGAAAATGAGTTGTGACCACAAGGAGACAGGAACCCAACCTTGTGATATGAAGTCAGACACATTTGTCTCTGAGTCTGTGGTTTCTTTGTCTATAAAATCGGTATGGGATTATATATGCTAACCTCCCCGACATTAAGCATGATTTGAAATGCAGTATGTGCAAAGAATCTGGAATGACCCAAACGATTTTTAAAATAAGAACAAACTTAAAGGATTTGTACAATCTGATTTTAGGACTTACTAACAAAGCTACAACAATTTAAAAGAGTGTAGTAGTAGTTGCATAAGGATACATGTATGGATTAATGTTACAAAGAGTTCAGAAATAGGTCCACATTTACATGGATAACTATGTTTTAATGAACACAAGTTTTAACAAAAGACAGTCTTTAATAATTCAGGCTGGAGCAACTAGAGATCTGTATTAAGAAAGGTGCTGAAAAAAGAAAGAAAGGTACCTTGACCTTTTCCTATAACATATAAAAATTCAACTCAGAATAGACTGAATCTAAAAGTAAATATCATAAATCTTCTAGAATAAAATACAGGAGAAAATCTTTGTGATTCCCAGCACCACAAAAAGGGAAAAAAGTATTTATAAGGCATATATCTGACAAAGAATTTTTATCCAGATAACATAAATCTCTCTTTCAATGCAATAATAAGAAAAAAATAATAAAAGTGAAGAAAATATTTGAATAGACATTGCACAAGGAAAAATATGTGAATGATTAAAAATGTGTGAAAAATGCTCAGGATCTCTGGGAATGAGAGAAGTGCAACTTTAGAAATATGATATGTCAAGAGCTTTGTAATGTTTTGAACAACCAATTAAAAAAAAAGAAGTGCAACTTTAGACCACAATGGAATACTACAACCTGCACAAAAGAATAGCTCTGATTAAAAAGACTGATAATAATAAATATCGGTGAGGCTGTGGGGCAACTGGAAATTTCTACACTGCTGGTGAGTATGCAAAAAAAAATCATACTCATTTTGAGAAACAAAGTTTCTTAAAATGTCAAACATACATTCACCAATAGGACCTAAAAATTCTACTCATGGGTATCACCCAAGAGAAATGAAAACACATGTCCACTTCAAGATTGATATGAATATTATGGTGTCATTATTTCATAATAGTACCAAACTGGAAAATAATGCAAATGCCCATCAACGGATACATAGGTGAAAAAGAAACTGGTGATGAACAATGAGAAGGAATGGAGCACTGATGTGACACCAGATGGGTCTCAAAAGCATCACAGTCAGCAAAAGAAGTCAGGAATAGAATCCCTTATACACGGGGATCCAACATGGCGGCCGGCGAGCAAGCAGCATTTCCTATACCTCCGCAGTAACAGGATCAGAGAGACACATAAATACACTTGCATGGGACCTGCTGAAGATCTTCTAACAATATTCCACGGGAAGGAGACCTGCCGATAACTAGTAAGTCTGTGTGAGGGGTCAGTTTGTCCCAGGCGACTGAATCTCGGCAACGCGGATCAGGGACAGATTCCTGCCGGTCACGGCGGCGGCTGATCTGGGCCCTGCAGGGCTGGGTCTGGGATCGGCCTCAGGTGGTTCAGCGCTAGGACCCACACTCCTACCACCCCACCCCCCTCCAGCCGGTTCGGAGCAACTCGGATCAGGTTCACAATCCCGCCGGTCACGGCAGCGGCTGATCTGGGCCCTGCAGGACTGAGTCTGGGATCGGCCTCAGACGGTTCAGCGCTAGGACCCACACTCCTACCACCCCACCCCCCTCCAGCCAGTTCGGACTAACCCGGATCAGGATCACAATCCCGCCGGTCACGGCAGCGGCTGATCTGGGCCCTGCAGGACTGAGTCTGGGATCGGCCTCAGGCGGTTCAGCGCTAGGACCCACACTCCTACCACCCCACCCCCCTCCAGCCGGTTCGGAGCAACTCGGATCAGGAACACAATCCTGCCGGTCCCGGAGTTGGCTGATCTGGGCCCTGCAGGGCTGAGTCTGGGATCGGCCTCAGGTGGTTCAGCGCTAGGATCCACACTCCTACCACCCCACCCCCCTCCAGCCGGTTCGGAGCGACGCAGATCAGGGTCACAATCCCGCCGGTCACGGCAGCGGCTGATCTGGGCCCTGCAGGACTGAGTCTGGGATCGGCCTCAGGTGGTTCAGCGCTAGGATCCACACTCCTACCACCCCACCCCCCTCCAGCCGGTTCGGAGCAACTCGGATCAGGTTCACAATCCCGCTGGTCACGGCAGCGGCTGATCTGGGCCCTGCAGGACTGAGTCTGGGATCGGCCTCAGGCGGTTCAGCGCTAGGACCCACACTCCTACCACCCCACCCCCCTCCAGCCGGTTCGGAGCAACTCGGATCAGGAACACAATCCTGCCGGTCACGGCAGCGGCTGATCTGGGCCCTGCAGGACTGAGTCTGGGATCGGCCTCAGGCGGTTCAGCGCTAGGACCCACACTCCTACCACCCCACCCCCCTCCAGCCGGTTCGGAGCAACTCGGATCAGGTTCACAATCCCGCTGGTCACGGCAGCGGCTGATCTGGGCCCTGCAGGACTGAGTCTGGGATCGGCCTCAGGCGGTTCAGCGCTAGGACCCACACTCCTACCACCCCACCCCCCTCCAGCCGGTTCGGAGCAACTCGGATCAGGAACACAATCCTGCCGGTCACGGCAGCGGCTGATCTGGGCCCTGCAGGACTGAGTCTGGGATCGGCCTCAGGCGGTTCAGCGCTAGGACCCACACTCCTACCACCCCACCCCCCTCCAGCCGGTTCGGAGCAACTCGGATCAGGAACACAATCCTGCCGGTCCCGGAGTTGGCTGATCTGGGCCCTGCAGGGCTGAGTCTGGGATCCGCCTCAGGCGGTTCAGCGCTAGGATCCACACTCCTACCACCCCACCCCCCTCCAGCCGGTTCGGAGCAACTCGGATCAGGAACACAATCCTGCCGGTCACGGCAGCGGCTGATCTGGGCCCTGCAGGACTGAGTCTGGGATCGGCCTCAGGCGGTTCAGCGCTAGGACCCACACTCCTACCACCCCACCCCCCTCCAGCCGGTTCGGAGCAACTCGGATCAGGAACACAATCCTGCCGGTCACGGAGTTGGCTGATCTGGGCCCTGCAGGGCTGAGTCTGGGATCGGCCTCAGGTGGTTCAGCGCTAGGATCCACACTCCTACCACCCCACCCCCCTCCAGCCGGTTCGGAGCAACTCGGATCAGGTTCACAATCCCGCTGGTCACGGCAGCGGCTGATCTGGGCCCTGCAGGACTGAGTCTGGGATCGGCCTCAGGCGGTTCAGCGCTAGGACCCACACTCCTACCACCCCACCCCCCTCCAGCCGGTTCGGAGCAACTCGGATCAGGAACACAATCCTGCCGGTCACGGAGTTGGCTGATCTGGGCCCTGCAGGGCTGAGTCTGGGATCGGCCTCAGGTGGTTCAGCGCTAGGATCCACACTCCTACCACCCCACCCCCCTCCAGCCGGTTCGGAGCAACTCGGATCAGGTTCACAATCCCTCTGGTCACGGCAGCGGCTGATCTGGGCCCTGCAGGACTGAGTCTGGGATCGGCCTCAGGCGGTTCAGCGCTAGGACCCACACTCCTACCACCCCACCCCCCTCCAGCCGGTTCGGAGCAACTCGGATCAGGAACACAATCCTGCCGGTCACGGCTTTGGCTGATCTGGGCCCTGCAGGGCTGGGTCTGGGATCGGCCTCAGGTGGTTCAGCGCTAGGATCCACACTCCTACCACCCCACCCCCCTCCAGCCGGTTCGGAGCAACTCGGATCAGGTTCACAATCCCGCTGGTCACGGCAGCGGCTGATCTGGGCCCTGCAGGACTGAGTCTGGGATCGGCCTCAGGCGGTTCAGCGCTAGGACCCACACTCCTACCACCCCACCCCCCTCCAGCCGGTTCGGAGCAACTCGGATCAGGAACACAATCCTGCCGGTCACGGAGTTGGCTGATCTGGGCCCTGCAGGGCTGAGTCTGGGATCGGCCTCAGGTGGTTCAGCGCTAGGATCCACACTCCTACCACCCCACCCCCCTCCAGCCGGTTCGGAGCAACTCGGATCAGGTTCACAATCCCTCTGGTCACGGCAGCGGCTGATCTGGGCCCTGCAGGACTGAGTCTGGGATCGGCCTCAGGCGGTTCAGCGCTAGGACCCACACTCCTACCACCCCACCCCCCTCCAGCCGGTTCGGAGCAACTCGGATCAGGAACACAATCCTGCCGGTCACGGCTTTGGCTGATCTGGGCCCTGCAGGGCTGGGTCTGGGATCGGCCTCAGGTGGTTCAGCGCTAGGACCCACACTCCTACCACCCCACCCCCCTCCAGCCGGTTCGGAGCAACCCGGATAAGGAACACAATCCCGCCGGTCACGGCGGCGGCTGATCTGGGCCCTGCAGGGCTGAGTCTGGGATCGGCCTCAGGCGGTTCAGCGCTAGGACCCACACTCCTACCACCCCACCCCCCTCCAGCCGGTTCGGAGCAACTCGGATCAGGTTCACAATCCCGCCGGTCACGGCAGCGGCTGATCTGGGCCCTGCAGGACTGAGTCTGGGATCGGCCTCAGACGGTTCAGCGCTAGGACCCACACTCCTACCACCCCACCCCCCTCCAGCCAGTTCGGACTAACCCGGATCAGGATCACAATCCCGCCGGTCACGGCAGCGGCTGATCTGGGCCCTGCAGGACTGAGTCTGGGATCGGCCTCAGGCGGTTCAGCGCTAGGACCCACACTCCTACCACCCCACCCCCCTCCAGCCGGTTCGGAGCAACTCGGATCAGGAACACAATCCTGCCGGTCCCGGAGTTGGCTGATCTGGGCCCTGCAGGGCTGAGTCTGGGATCGGCCTCAGGTGGTTCAGCGCTAGGATCCACACTCCTACCACCCCACCCCCCTCCAGCCGGTTCGGAGCGACGCAGATCAGGGTCACAATCCCGCCGGTCACGGCAGCGGCTGATCTGGGCCCTGCAGGACTGAGTCTGGGATCGGCCTCAGGTGGTTCAGCGCTAGGATCCACACTCCTACCACCCCACCCCCCTCCAGCCGGTTCGGAGCAACTCGGATCAGGTTCACAATCCCGCTGGTCACGGCAGCGGCTGATCTGGGCCCTGCAGGACTGAGTCTGGGATCGGCCTCAGGCGGTTCAGCGCTAGGACCCACACTCCTACCACCCCACCCCCCTCCAGCCGGTTCGGAGCAACTCGGATCAGGAACACAATCCTGCCGGTCACGGCAGCGGCTGATCTGGGCCCTGCAGGACTGAGTCTGGGATCGGCCTCAGGCGGTTCAGCGCTAGGACCCACACTCCTACCACCCCACCCCCCTCCAGCCGGTTCGGAGCAACTCGGATCAGGTTCACAATCCCGCTGGTCACGGCAGCGGCTGATCTGGGCCCTGCAGGACTGAGTCTGGGATCGGCCTCAGGCGGTTCAGCGCTAGGACCCACACTCCTACCACCCCACCCCCCTCCAGCCGGTTCGGAGCAACTCGGATCAGGAACACAATCCTGCCGGTCACGGCAGCGGCTGATCTGGGCCCTGCAGGACTGAGTCTGGGATCGGCCTCAGGCGGTTCAGCGCTAGGACCCACACTCCTACCACCCCACCCCCCTCCAGCCGGTTCGGAGCAACTCGGATCAGGAACACAATCCTGCCGGTCCCGGAGTTGGCTGATCTGGGCCCTGCAGGGCTGAGTCTGGGATCCGCCTCAGGCGGTTCAGCGCTAGGATCCACACTCCTACCACCCCACCCCCCTCCAGCCGGTTCGGAGCAACTCGGATCAGGAACACAATCCTGCCGGTCACGGCAGCGGCTGATCTGGGCCCTGCAGGACTGAGTCTGGGATCGGCCTCAGGCGGTTCAGCGCTAGGACCCACACTCCTACCACCCCACCCCCCTCCAGCCGGTTCGGAGCAACTCGGATCAGGAACACAATCCTGCCGGTCACGGAGTTGGCTGATCTGGGCCCTGCAGGGCTGAGTCTGGGATCGGCCTCAGGTGGTTCAGCGCTAGGATCCACACTCCTACCACCCCACCCCCCTCCAGCCGGTTCGGAGCAACTCGGATCAGGTTCACAATCCCGCTGGTCACGGCAGCGGCTGATCTGGGCCCTGCAGGACTGAGTCTGGGATCGGCCTCAGGCGGTTCAGCGCTAGGACCCACACTCCTACCACCCCACCCCCCTCCAGCCGGTTCGGAGCAACTCGGATCAGGAACACAATCCTGCCGGTCACGGAGTTGGCTGATCTGGGCCCTGCAGGGCTGAGTCTGGGATCGGCCTCAGGTGGTTCAGCGCTAGGATCCACACTCCTACCACCCCACCCCCCTCCAGCCGGTTCGGAGCAACTCGGATCAGGTTCACAATCCCTCTGGTCACGGCAGCGGCTGATCTGGGCCCTGCAGGACTGAGTCTGGGATCGGCCTCAGGCGGTTCAGCGCTAGGACCCACACTCCTACCACCCCACCCCCCTCCAGCCGGTTCGGAGCAACTCGGATCAGGAACACAATCCTGCCGGTCACGGCTTTGGCTGATCTGGGCCCTGCAGGGCTGGGTCTGGGATCGGCCTCAGGTGGTTCAGCGCTAGGACCCACACTCCTACCACCCCACCCCCCTCCAGCCGGTTCGGAGCAACCCGGATAAGGAACACAGTCCCGCCGGTCACGGCGGCGGCTGATCTGGGCCCTGCAGGGCTGAGTCTGGGATCGGCCTCAGGCGGTTCAGCGCTAGGACCCACACTCCTACCACCCCACCCCCCTCCAGCCGGTTCGGAGCGTCGCGGATCAGGTTCACAATCCCGCCGGTCACGGCGGCGGCTGATCGGGGCCCTGCAGGGCTGAGTCTGGGATCGGCCTCAGGTGGTTCAGCGCTAGGATCCACACTCCTACCACCCCACCCCCCTCCAGCCGGTTCGGAGCAAAGCGGATCAGGGTCACAATCCCGCCGGTCACGGCAGCGGCTGATCTGGGCCCTGCAGGGCTGAGTCTGGGATTGGCCTCAGGTGGTTCAGCACTAGGATCCACACTCCTACCACCCCACCCCCCTCCAGCCGGTTCGGAGCAACTCGGATCAGGGACACAATCCCGCGGGTCACAGTGGCGGCTGATCTGGGCCCTGCAGGGCTGAGTCTGGGATTGGCCTCAGGTGGTTCAGCGCTAGGATCCACACTCCTACCACCCCACCCCCCTCCAGCCGGTTCGGAGCAACTCGGATCAGGAACACAATCCTGCCGGTCACGGCGGCAGCTGATCTGGGCCCTGCAGGGCTGAGTCTGTGAACGGCCTCTAGCGGTTTGGCGCTAGGACTTTGGCAGCGCTTAGGGCGGAGTTTCAGCTTTGAGACAGAGGAGAGAAGTGGTCCAGTTTGGTTCCAGACACTGGTCGGACCACAGAGGAGGACAGCAGCCGCCATTTCAAAGAGATGATGTAATCATCCCCATGTTCTACTGATCACAGCTCATTCAGTTACGGAAGAGGTGATTTCAGGCTAGTAAATTTCAAAAACACAACAGTTGCACCAAGCAGAAAGAAGCGCGTGCAGTATGAAAAGACAAGGAAAGAAAGGATCACAAGCAATGCAGGTCAACTCAACTTTAGAAGAGGTAATAGCTGCAACAGATGGAATATCAGATAAAGAGTTCAGGATATATATGCTTCAGATGATCTGGAGTCTCAAGGAAGACATGAGACAGCAAAATCAGACAATGAAAGATCACATTGACAAACAAATCCAGGAAGTAAAAGATCAATTTCACAGGGAGATAGAGGTAATAAAAAACAAACAAATAGAAATACTAGAAATGCAGGAAACAATAAACCAACTTAAAAACTCAATTGAGAATACTACCAGCAGAGTGGATCACTTAGAAGATAGAACATCAGACAATGAAGACAGAGTATTTCAACTTGAAAAGAACATAGATAGCTCAGCAAGTCTACTAAGAAACCATGAGCAGAACATTCAAGAGCTATGGGATAATATCAAAAGACCAAACTTAAGAGTCATTGGGATACAGGAAGGCACAGAGCTCCAAACCAAAGGATTAAGCAATCTATTCAGTGAAATAATACAAGAAAACTTCCCAGACATGAAGAATGTGACAGAATCCCAAATCCTAGAAGCCTACAGGACGCCGATGGTGCAAAATCATAAGAGATCCACACCTAGACACATTATAATGAAGATGTCCAACATACAGAATAAGGAGAGAATTTTAAAAGCTGCAAGAGAAAGAAAGCAGATTACATTTAGGGGTAAACCAATCAGGATAACAGCTGATCTCTCGACACAGACTCTGAAAGCTAGAAGATCCTGGAATAACATATTTCAAACACTGAAAGAAAATGGGTTCCAACCAAGAATCGTGTATCCGGCGAAATTAAGCTTCAGGATAGAAGATGAATTTAAAACCTTCCATGATAAACAAAAGTTAAAAGAATTCGCAGCTAGAAAACCATCTCTTCAAAAAATCCTTGGCAAAACATTACAGGAAGAAGAAATGGAAAATAACATTGAAAACCAACAATGGGAGGTAGGACAGTAAAGGGGGGAAAGTAGTCAAAGAGGATAACAAACCAGGTTTAGTAACATCAATAAACAAATATGGCTGGAAGAACAAATCATATCTCAATAATAACCTTAAATGTTAATGGCTTAAACTCACCAATTAAGAGACACAGGCTAGCAGAATGGATCACAAAACAAGACCCAACAATATGCTGCCTACAGGAGACGCATCTGATAGGAAAAGATATTCATAGACTGAAGGTGAAAGGGTGGGAAAAATCATACCACTCATATGGACTGCGGAAACAAGCAGGAGTGTCCATACTCATATCTAATAAAATAGATTTCAAGCCAAAGTTAATCAAAAGGGATAAAGAAGGACACTTCATACTGCTCAAGGGAACCATACACCAACAAGACATAACAATCATAAATATATATGCCCCAAACAACGGTGCTGCTATGTTCATCAAGCAAACGCTTCTCAAGTTCAAGAGTCTAATAGACCACCATACAATAATCATGGGAGACTTTAATACACCTCTCTCACCACTGGACAGATCTTCCAAACAAAAGTTAAATAAGGAAACTATAGAACTCAATAACATAATTAATAACCTAGACTTAATTGACATATATAGACTATACCACCCAACATCAAGTAATTACACTTTTTTCTCAGCAGCACATGGAACCTTCTCAAAAATAGACCATATATTATGTCACAGGGCAACTCTTAGACAATATAAAGGGGTGGAGATAATACCATGCATCTTATCTGATCATAATGGAATGAAACTGAAAATCAATGATAAAAGAAGGAAGGAAAAATCAAGCATCACCTGGAGAATGAACAATAGGTTGCTTAATGATCAATGGGTTCTAGAAGACATTAAGGAGGAAATTAAAAAATTCCTAGAGTCAAATGAAAACACAGACACAACTTATCGGAATCTATGGGACACATTGAAAGCAGTTCTAAGAGGAAAATTCATTGCTTGGAGTTCATTCCTCAAAAAAAGAAAAAACCAACAAATAAATGATCTCATACTTCATCTCAAAATCCTAGAAAAAGAAGAGCAAATCAACAGCAAAAGAAGTAGAAGGCAAGAAATAATTAAAATCAGAGCTGAAATTAATGAAATTGAAACAAAAGAAACAATTGAAAAAATCGACAAAACTAAAAGTTGGTTTTTTGAAAAAATAAATAAAATTGACAGACCCTTAGCCATGCTAACGAAGAGAAGAAGAGAGAGAACCCAAATTACTAGCATACGGGATGAAAAAGGCAATATCACAACAGACACTTCAGAAATACAGATGATAATCAGAAATTATTTTGAATCCTTATACTCCAATAAAATAGAAGATAGTGAAGGCATAGATAAATTCCTTAAGTCTTATGATCTGCCAAGACTGAGTCAGGAGGACGTAGACAACCTAAACAGACCAATAACAATAGAGGAAATAGAAGAAACCATCAAAAGACTACCAACTAAGAAAAGCCCAGGACCGGATGGGTATACAGCAGAGTTTTACAAAACCTTTAAAGAGGAACTAACACCAATACTTTTCAAGCTATTTCAGGAAATAGAAAAGGAGGGAGAACTTCCAAATTCGTTCTACGAGGCCAACATCACCCTGATTCCGAAACCAGACAAAGACACTTCAAAGAAAGAAAACTACAGACCAATATCTCTAATGAACCTTGATGCAAAAATCCTCAATAAAATTCTGGCGAATCGGATTCAAATACATATCAAAAAAATTATACACCATGATCAAGTAGGATTCATCCCTGGTATGCAAGGTTGGTTCAATATACGGAAATCAATAAATGTTATCCACCACATCAATAGACTTAAAAATAAGAACCATATGATCATCTCGATAGATGCAGAAAAAGCTTTCGACAAAGTACAGCATCCCTTTATGTTCAAAACTCTAGAAAAATTAGGGATAACTGGATCATACCTCAACATTGTAAAAGCAATCTATGATAAGCCACAGGCCAGCATCATTCTGAATGGAGAAAAATTGAAGGCATTCCCTCTAAGATCTGGTACAAGACAGGGATGCCCTCTCTCACCACTTCTGTTCAACATAGTCCTCGAAACACTGGCCAGAGCAATTAGGCAGACGAAAGAAATTAAAGGCATAAAAATAGGAAAAGAAGAACTTAAATTATCACTATTTGCAGATGATATGATTCTATACCTAGCAGACCCAAAAGGGTCTACAAAGAAGCTATTAGAGCTAATAAATGAATTCAGCAAAGTGGCAGGATATAAGATCAACACGCATAAATCAAAGGCATTCCTGTATATCAGCGACAAATCCTCTGAAACGGAAATGAGGACAACTACTCCATTCACAATATCCCCCCAAAAAATAAAATACTTGGGAATCAACCTAACAAAAGAGGTGAAAGATTTATACAATGAAAATTACAGAACCCTAAAGAAAGACATAGAAGAAGACCTTAGAAGATGGAAAAATATACCCTGCTCATGGATAGGCAGAACTAACATCATCAAAATGGCGATATTACCAAAAGTCCTATATAAGTTCAATGCAATGCCAATCAAAATCCCAACAGCATATCTTGTAGAAATCGATAAAAGAATCATGAAATTCATATGGAATAATAAAAGACCCAGAATAGCAAAAACAATACTAAGCAGGAAGTGTGAATCAGGCGGTATAGAGATACCAGACTTCAAACTATACTACAGAGCAATAGTAACAAAAACAGCATGGTACTGGTACCAAAACAGGCGGGTGGACCAATGGTACAGAATAGAGGACACAATAACCAATCCACAAAACTACAACTATCTTATTTTTGATAAAGGGGCTAAAAGCATGCAATGGAGGAAGGATAGCATCTTCAACAAATGGTGCTGGGAAAACTGGAAATCCATTTGCACCAAAATGAATCTGAATCCCTATCTCTCGCCGTGCACAAAAGTTAACTCAAAATGGATCAAGGAGCTTGATATTAAATCAGAGACATGGCATCTGATAGAAGAAAAAGTTGGTTATGATCTACATGCTGTGGGATCGGGCTCCAAATTCCTCAATAGGACACCCATAGCGCTAGAGTTAACAAATAGAATCAACAAATGGGACTTACTCAAACTAAAAAGTTTTTTCTCAGCAAAAGAAACAATAAGAGAGATAAACAGGGAGCCTACATCCTGGGAACAAATCTTTACTCCACACACTTCAGATAGAGCCCTAATAACCAGAATATACAAAGAACTCAAAAAATTAGACAATAAGATAACAAATAACCCAATCAATAAATGGGCCAAGGACCTGAACAGACACTTCTCAGAGGAGGACATACAATCAATCAATAAGTACATGAAAAAATGCTCACCATCGCTAGCAGTCAGAGAAATGCAAATCAAAACTACCCTAAGATACCATCTCACTCCAGTAAGACTGGCAGCCATTAGGAAGTCAAACAACAATAAGTGCTGGAGAGGATGCGGGGAAAAGGGCACTCTTGTTCATTGCTGGTGGGACTGCAAATTGGTGCAGCCAATTTGGAAAGCAGTATGGAGATTTCTTGGAAAGCTGGGAATGGAACCACCATTTGACCCAGCTATTCCCCTTCTCGGTCTATTCCCTAAAGCCCTAACAAGAGCATGCTACAGGGACACTGCTACATCGATGTTCATAGCAGCTCAATTCACGATAGCAAGACTGTGGAACCAGCCTAGATGCCCTTCAATAGATGAATGGATAAAAAAAATGTGGCATTTATATACTATGGAGTATTACTCTGCATTAAGAAACGACAAAATCATAGAATTTGGAGGGAAATGGATGGCATTAGAGCAGATTATGCTAAGTGAAGCTAGTCAATCTTTAAAAAACAAATACCAAATGACTCCTTTGATATAAGGGGAGTAAACAAGGACAGGGCAGGGACGAAGAGCTTGAGAATAAGATTTACATTAAATAGGGATGAGAGGTGGGAGGGAAAGGGAGTGAGAAGGGAAATTGCATGGAAATGGAAGGCGATCCTCAGGGTTATACAAAATGTCATATAAGAGGAAAGGAGGGGCAAGACAAGATAATACAAATGGAAGAAATGATTTACAGTAGAAGGGGTAGAGAGAGAAAAGGGGAGGGGAGGGGAGGGGAGGGGAAGGGAGGGGGGATAGTGGAGAATTGGACAGACAGCAGAATACATCAGAAACTAGAAAGGCAATATGTCAATCAATGGAAGGGAAACTGATGTGATACAGCAATTTGTATACGGGGTAAAAGCGGGAGTTCATAATCCACGTGAATCAACCGTGTAATATGATGTATTAAGAACTATGTAATGTTATGAACGTCCAATAAAAAAAAAAAAAAAAAAAAAAGGCAAAAAAAAAAAAAAAAAAAAAAAAAAAGAATCCCTTATACAGTGCTATATTATCCCATTTACATGAAATCTTATGTGAAAATTCTAAAAAGGCAGAACTGCAGGGACCGAAAGCACATCCGGAACTTCCTGTACCTGGGGATAGGGATGGGAACTGACAGGGAAGGGTTCAGGAAAAATTGGGAGCTGATGTGATTGTGATGGTGGCAGAATGACTGTATACATTTGCAAAAAACTCATGCCCAAATTAAAATCAGTGGATTTTATTGTGTATAAATTGTACCTCAAGAAAGTCATAAAAATGTTAATTGAGAATACACATTTGAAGTTTATAGAAAGCCATTCTATAAAAGCAATATTTCAGCAGCTACAGAGGACAAAGGAGAAGTTAGGTAGCAATAGGAGAATTTTTCAGGTTCATCCAGGAGAAACTTCTATTCATAGTAGAACCCCAGAAATCGCAGGCCATGGAGCACTTGGCTCAGGACACCCTGCCTGGAAGCTCAGGCACAAGTTCCAGGCACAGAAATAGATTTCTTATCAGCCACACAGAACTGTCCATCAGAGGCCACAGGCTGTGGGTTCATCACCTTATCTGGTTAGATAAACTCTTAAGGGTTTCTCCTCATCTGCTCCCTGAAGCCCCAGAGGTGAGAGCGAAGACAGTGCGTGGCAATCCAGCTGTCCAGACAGGTTTGACTCAGTGACATGTAGTGTGTCCTCTTAGGAATTTCTACAGCCCTCCTGCTGCTGGTGCTGCTTCTTCTGGGAACTTCACATTTTCCAGTTTCCTCTGAGGGCTCTGCTGCTGTTTTATCTTGGACTTTGGAGTTTCCTGTGATGCTGGTTTCTCCAGGGCTTCAGTAACTCGAGCAGTAGAGAGCCCAGGTCCACTTGTCCTAGGAGACTGAGCTGGAGCTCCTCTCCCCTCCCCTGTTTCTGCACCCCGTGATCTGGTCTCTCAACTCTTTGCTCTCTGCGTTCAGTTAGCTGTGACCTCTCCCAGGAAGTGTGGATGAACACAATTTCACCTAAAACTGTCCCTGTGTGAACAAGCAGCTTAGACACGTATAGCATACTTCCCACATTCTTAGAATCATATCATAAGTTATTTGGATCCAAAAAGACTTTGCAGAAAATCTAGTCCCATCTTTTCCCAAATGCCCTTCTCAGAACTGAAGGGTGTAAATATTCACTCAGTAGAAAACAGATGTCATTACCAAATGCACTCAGAAAATGCCAACTAGAGAGGTTTCTATATACTGTGTACTCCAAGCAGGCTCAATACACGTACTTGGATAATAAGCATCATGACATGGGGTTGGGGCTGGTGAAGTGGTGGTGGTGGTGGTGGTGGTGGTGGGAATCTGCAGTGCTTGATCAGAAAATCCTTCTCTTCTTTCAGATTATAGAGCAGCACTAGAAACATATCAAATGACTGGCCATGGTGGCACATGCCTGTGGCCCCAGCAATTTGGGAGACTGAGGCAGGAGGATCTCAAGTTTGACGATGGCCTCAAACTGAGCAATTTAGCGGGACTCTGTCTCAAAATTTTAAAAAATAACTGGAAAGGTAGCTCAGTGGTTATGCACAACACCCCCTCCAAATTCAATTCCTAAGAAAGAAATGTGTTTAAAAAAACCTACCAATCATATCTTTAATTACATATATAATTTTAAATATTCTAGTAGCCACATTTTAAAAAATAAAAAGAAGAAAATGAACTTAATTGTTATATAAAATTCATTTATTTATGAAATAAATTTTATTTTTTAGAGCAGTTAAGTGGTTCAATCAGCAAAATTGAGCAGAAGTACTGAGAAGTCCCAGCTAACCTCTGCCCTCCCTCATATATGCTCAGCCTCCCCTACTATCCTGATTTTAATAGTATATTTTATTGAACACAATATTTAAGCAATTATTATTTTAACATGAATCATGTAAATTCATTAAGGAGCTACTTTGCACACTTTCTGTCTACTGCCTTAGGTGGCCCTAGCCACATACAAGTGCTCATTAGCCACATGTGGCAAAAGAATAAAGTCTGAACACAGCTTAGCAAATGCTGATCTAGCCTCGCCCTCTGGTCATACAGATAAAGTTGCAGACCCTGAAAGTTTGAAGTGATTTTCCTGAGTTACACGCCCAAATAATGCCAGAGCTGAGATCAGCACACAGGTTTCCTGACCCTCATTGGGTAGTTCTTTCCACCACACCATGACTCAAACACCAATTTTTTCCTTTGTAGGAGGGAGAATTCCAACTTCCTTCCTTTGCCCTGCAGGAGAATCTTCTGTGTTTCTTCTGAATTGAATTAGCACAGGGCTCTGTCTAGGGACAGAGAGGGGCACAGCCTTTCATTCTCCTCTGTGCTTCCTTGAGTGTCTGCACTGTCTTTCCTAGGTTTTGTGCAGTATCCACAGACTGGTTTATCATCATTAGGGGTTCCTTCAGGCCATCATTCATTAGGATCCCTAACTGTGGACTTATTTTGATGGCCCCTGGGCACTTAGGTTTTGGAAAGAGAATGAGAGGGTCTTTCCTTTGCTGTCCTTTCAACAAATACTTATTCAACACGTCAAAGTACCAGTCCTCGTACTTGGTGCTGGGGACACATCAACAAACAAATAAAGTTCTTGTTCTCTGGAGCTTAGAGTCTAGTGACAGGAGACAGACAAAACACATATGTAAGCAGAGGGCATATCGGATGGGAATAAAGGTTATTGAGATAAGATAAGAAAAAATAAAAGAATGAGGAATAAGGAATAAGGATAGACTGGTGACTGAGAGATCCAATTATTCTCTAATTGTGGTTCTTATTGATGGAAAGAAGAATGGATTAAAAGAAAACATTCTTCTTAGCCTATATAGTCATCACCTGGTATCTGTGAGGGACTGGTTCCAGGACCCCCAAGGATTTTCAAGTCTCAAATCACATTTGCAGATATCCCACACACATTCTCCCATATACCTTAAGCCATCTTTCGATTACATATAATGTCTAATAAAATGTAAATGTTATGTAAATAGTCGTTATACTGTATAATAATGAGAAAAATTATATATATATATATATATATATATATATATATATATATATATATACATTTCTGATGCTATTTTTTTTTGCTTTAGAATATTTTCAATCTGAGGTTGGTTGAATTTGTAAAAACTGTGGATACAGAAGGCTGATGGTATGTATTTATATATGTGCATAAACACACTGAGATTTTTCTTATTGATTATTGTGTGTTTGAATGCCTTCAATACATTTGTGAATACATGGAATCTCTTAGGTAAATACTGAGAATACTTACTAACAATTAAAGCACATGCCATTCACCAGACGCTGTGCTGAGCACATGACCTGGGTTTAACCACTTAATGAGAAAGGTCTTTGCTCTCTGAATATTTATTTTCCAAGCTACAGTTAAGAGGTATCAGAAGCAAAAATTGTCCTAATGATCTGGCCATTCATTAAAATTAGACTTCAAATATCTCTTAATGCTTTACTCTATCTTCCGGGCCAGTGAATCAGTCATTGTGTTAGTCTCAGTTCCATTGATTGTCAGATATTGACAACATGAAACAGCACAATGAAAACATAAAACAGATGGATTGCAAAGGGGAAAAGCACAACTTGCCAAACATTTAGGATTTCATGAAGTTGAAGGAAGGGATACAGGAGCACTATCAGAATGGCTTGCAAAGTCATTGGTGGATGAGGACTGAGCTTGATCCAACCTGTTAACAAAGGAAGAAAACAATGGAAACAATGATGAGTGTTCCAAAAGGAAGGAGTTGATATTAAAGGAACAGGAAGGTGCTTAGAAACTTGACTAAGCCTTAGAATGGTTTTTCAAAATGTATACTCATTAAGATAGGAAGTTGAAAATAAAATGAAGAATGTGACAGTGCTAATCATATAATTTTGCTTTGAAACTTTTAACAAAAACCTCTTTATTTATTTATTACCCTGAGAATAACCATGTGGTTAAAACCTTAAATTTGTTTTGGTTAAATGTAAGCTTATTTCATAATTTGTACAATTTTTAGTTCATGTTCACAAGAAAATATCTCAATAATACTTTTTTTTTTTTTAATCCAATGACATTTTGGTGCATGTAAGTGGCCTTTTCCGGATACTAATTACGCTTGAGTGACAGGAAATACTTTGAAAGTGCTATTATTATTATTATCTTTACTTTTCAGGTGAAGAAACTGACATATGAAAAATTTAAGTGATTTGCTCAAGGTCACAGAGCTAGTAAGAGATGGAGACTCCCAGTAACCCAGCCAACCTGGATCTAGGTCTCATCTCCACTGCACAACACTGCCTCCTAGAGGGGACACATGGGTTGATTTTCCACAAAGCTCAAAGGAAAAGTCTTGTATGAAAAGATGTCTAGGGCCCATTTCTCACGGACCTCACAGGAGTGTTCACATTAAATTTTTCAGTTCAGGGTGGTTTTGAGGAGTACATGAGCACATTGTTTATTGTCTCGCTATTGTATTTGATAAAATCTAAAATTTTTAGAGTTTAAATTTCCCAACTGTTAGTTAAAGTCTATTATCTTTGTGTTTTCTTAACTTCTGCAGGGCATATCAGGGAAGTTAAATGGTAAATATTTAATTACCTTGCCCTCTAACTCTGCCAGAAGGTGTGCACGCGGGTGCGTGTACACACACACACACACACACACACACACACACACCTCCCAGCTCACAATGACATACTGTCTCTGTGCATCTTTCAGGCAGAGAAAGATAATGGCCATGTAGGATTTCAGGCAAGACTGCTGATTTGCAGTCTCTTCAGGAAATTGTAGTGTTTCCTAAGACAATATTCCTAGTCAAAATAGATTAAGCCCGAAGCCAAAGTGATGACCACTGTGGAAGTTAATGATACTGTGTGTTTGGTTGGAAACAACTGAGAGACAACTAAGTTATCATAACAGACAGTCCACCCTATAATCCTTCTTTGTTCTCGGTCCCTGTCACTGTGGAATGGGGAAAAAAAATAAAGTTTTCTCTTTGGGTACCTTGTATTTGTAGAGGGGGTAGGAAAGTCATCCACTATGATGAAATGAAATCTAGGGAAGAAGCAGAAATGTGTTTTCAAGGCAGTCTAGCCGTTTATTCAGTTTCAAGTTCTCAGAGAATGCAGAGCAGTTCTAGAATATTCTCTGGGCTACCAGAGGGGCATGTGCTGCTACAGTAACTGGGCCAAGCCAGCTTGACAGAGGAGACAGGAGAGCAAGGCCTTTCTATCAGGGCTCATAGAACTTTAGAAATGCACTCCTGGGCTTGAATCTGGAGGAATTATAGTCAAGGACTCAAAGAGATATGTGAACACTCCTATTTATAAGCAGCACTACTCAGAAGAACCAAAAGGTAAGAGTACTCCAAGTGCACATCAACAGATAAACAGAGAAACAAAATGTTGTCCATATATAAAATGGAATATTAGTCAAGCCCAGAAAGGAAGAAAATTCTGACCTATGCTATAACATGGATGAATCTTGAGGACATTACACTATGAAATAAGCCATTCATAAAAAAAAATACTCTATAATTTCACTTTTCTGAGACAACTTGAGTGGTCAAATTCATAGAGTCAGAAAGTAGCTTGCTGGTTTCCAAGGGTGGGAAGAGGAGGGGAAATAAGGAGGTCTAATGGGTACAGGGTTTGATGATGAAGGTGTCTTGGAGATAGATGGTGACAGTGGTCGCACAACAATTTGAACTTGATGTCATTGAACGGAACCCTTAAAATGTTAAAACAGTAACCCTATGCTATTAAAAAATAAAAAAGACTAGTAGGATGCAGAGTGGTCAGGAAGATGCCAGGGAAGGTGACCTGGTGAAGGGGATGAGAAGAGCAAAGACAGCACAGCTCCAAATTAGATTTCCCAACCAGGCCGTGGCATAAAAAGGATTTAAAAGTAAAGGGAAGTCTCGCCAGGTGTTAATTTATTGGGTGCTTACTGATTGCCAAGAATTAGGTTAAAGGTTTGATATGCATTAACTCATTTTTGCAATAACCTTATGGGATGGATACTACAGTTACACACTTTGGAGATTTAGCAAGATTAACCGTCTTCTTACTGGGGGGAAATAATGAATGCCCAATTAAGGGCAGGAGGTGAAGCCAGGGTGTCTGATGAGCCCCCAGTGGTTCTTAGACATTAGTGTGCCTCTGAATCTCCTGGAGGGCTCGTTCAGTCACAGATTGCTGGGCCCTGACCTCAGAGTTTGAGTCACTAGGCATGGGGTCCAAGGATTTGCACTTCTAACAGTGATGCTCATGGTGCTAGTTAGTAACCATGACTGGCTTGTGTTCTTAACTACCACAGGTAATGTTAGAAGGACTTGCCTGTCCGCAAGGAGCTTGGGGGAATGATACAGGGAAACTTGATGTGTTGCAAGGAGCTGAGCAGGTGGGGGATGATGAGCAAGTTTGCTATCCTTTATCCTTTAGAAATGCACTTTATCAGCTGTGCCAACCCTTTTGCTATAACACAGGGGCAGCTGTAGATCTCCATTAGCAAGGTGTGAGCATTGAGGTATTTTCCCCTGGAAGTAACGGTCAAGGACTGATAGCGCCATGCATTCTCTTCAGCTTATTTCCATATCCAAATAGTCTATGCCTTTCAAGCACAAGAGGAAATCTTATTTAATGCTGATCTATGGGACTTTGCAACTCTCAGATTGCATTTAAACCCAGTGTTACGTGGGTTAGCATTTAATTATTCTCTAATGAATTTATGTGTTTTTTTTTGTGGGGGTGGGGGTACCAGATTGAACTCAAGGGCACTCAACTACTGAGCCACATCCCCAACCCTATTTTTTATTTTACTTAGAGACAGGGTCTCACTGAATTGCTTAGCGCTTTGCTTTTGCTGAGGCTGGCTTTGAATTCAAGATCCTCCTGCCTCAGCCTCCTGTGCCACAGGGATTACAGGCTGCACCACACGCCGGGTCTAGATTTATGTGCTTTTGTCTTTCTTCCTAAGGTAGTTGAGAAGTTTGGGGGGGGGGTCAAGGACACAATGACTTATATTTATCTAGGCCTTCTAATGTGATCAGAACAGTCTCAGTCTTTACACTTAAGGCACTCATTAGTAAATCTATTAAGGGGAGAAAAAAAACAGGGATCAGAAAATTAGAGAATATCATGACAGGTGATGGGCCTTAGAGATATCAGTTCTGACAGCTCTGGGGTAATACATGGTGCATGTATCTATAACTTCACTGTCATGATATTCTCTAATTTTCTGATCCCTGTTTTTTTTTTTTCTTAAGTGCAAGGACTATGCCTTATCTTTGTATACCTAGTGTCTAGGGAAGTATAGTGAATGTCACAGGTCCCTAAAGTAAATATTTGTGGAATGAGTAATAAGTAAATGCTATGGTTTGTATATGGTTTACATGTGCTTCAAAATGTTCATGTGTTGGGAGCATGGTCCCTAGTGTGTGATGTTGAGATGTGATGGGCCCTTTAAGAGATGGAGCCTATACTGAATGGTTAAAATATTGGCCTTTCTCCTTGCTCTGGCTGCCTAACCAGCAAGTGATTTCTCCTTCTCACACATTCTCCCACCGTGATGCTCCTGAAGTCCTAGACAGCTGAGATGATGCCAATGCTAAGGCCTTGAATCTCTGGAAGTGAGAGCCAAATGAACCTCTTCTCTTTGTAAAGTTAGCCTGCCTTGGGCATTTCACTAGAATAACAAAGAATGGATTCACCCAGTGAATGAAATATAGTCAGCCTGTTTGAAGCTCCAGATGGTAGTACAGAGTAAAATATTTTGAAGTTGCTTGAAAAAAATAGAAAGGCAATAGGCAAGTTCGAGGGAGAAACACTGAATGGTGCCATCTATGTCAATAGCTTACTTTTTGCAGCTGGGTGGGTGGTACACGCCTGTGATCCCAGCTATTCAGTAGGCTGAGGCAGGAGGATCCTAAGTTCAAGGCCATCTTTAGCAATTTGGTGAAACCTCGTCTCAAAATAAAAAAGGGCAGGGAATGTAGCTCCGTAGTAGAGCACCCCTGGGTTCAATTCCCAGTACAAAAAAAAAAAAATTTTTTTTACCTTTGCAGAGGTAATGATTTTCTTAGCATTCCCACCTATGATCCACAATAGCAAATAGATAGTTGCATCTTTCTAATACACATGAGAAAACCTGCTTTTGTCCCAGTTTCATAAAAACTCCACACTTTTTTTTTAGTACTATTTTTCATTGATGGTTTAGTCAAATCAGGACAACTGTTTCTTTAAACAGTTGTGATGCTCATGTTGAAGGCCTTCATGGCAATATAGCATTTGAGGACTAACTATAGAAATATGACAAAGCTCTTCCATGCTTTATTCTCTTGAAGAATATACTCCTTGACCTCCTAAAAATAAATACTTGTCACTTGGCCTTTGTGTTAGTCCTGAGTGCTACCACCAGATGTTATCTGTGTCCCAGCATATGGCAAGATGATACTTTCCTGTACCCTTGAAGTTAAGTGGGGCAGGTGACTTGCTTTGGCCAGTGAAATGTGAGTAGAGAGAAGGTGTGACAATTCAAGTTGTAAGAGCCAGTGCTCAACATCTTACTTTATCCTTCCCCTTACGCTGGTTGTGAGTCAAACTGAAGTCTTCATCAGCCTGAAGTCTCTGAATAACTTCTGTGAGTAATATATTCACATTTCTTATTGATGGAAAGTCAAAATGATCAAAGGCAAAGCTGCTTTGAAGCTGCTTAGTGAAATAAGTGGCTAGACACATACATTTCAATTTCCCCCCTTTTATTTGAAGACATTACTTTATAATGCATCTTGATCTGCGTGAGCAAGTGCGGCTTCAAAGGCCTCTCTGCAGGATCAGCGGTCTTCCCAGTGTAAACCCAGCCTACTGTGTCTTTGATTAGTGCCCTTCAAAGCCATCAGTCCCTGTCAACATTAGGGACCCTAGACTTGTGGTCAGAATTACAAGTTTGCTCAAAAGGAATGCATTTACTCCTCAATCTTGAGAGTTATCTGAAAGTTGGTCTGCACTCCCCAGTCCATGGTGGGGCTACCCCACATTTTTTCTCTCTTTTGTTTTTGACTTTTCCAGTTTCCTTGTGTAGAGGTGGTCTGGTCACTCTGCTGCCATCCTTTCTTTGCCCATTTCCAGAGCTGGGCTGTGATGGATATCCTAACAGCTGGGCGATTGGCTATTGGATTTTGTGGCTGTTGATCCTGTCTTGTTCCCTTGGACTTGGAGTCCAGGCTGATATTGGACAAATCATTTAGGTTAACTTTGCTTTCAAGCCCACATATCCCTCTTCACTCTTGGGTGATAGTACTGCATTAGACTGCTGAGAATAAAATCTTGCGTTATACTTAAGGATTGTGTGATCTTGAGCAGTTTAATTAATATCTCTGTATCTCAATTTTCTGGGTTACTCTTAATTCTTTTGTCCTAGGAATTGAACTCAGTGGTTTACCACTGAGCAACTACTTATTTGCCCAGTTCTTTTTACTTTTTTAATTTTGAAACAGGGTCTTGCTAAATTGCTGAGGCTAGCCTTGAACTTGTGATTCTCCTGCCTCGGCCTCTTGAGTTGCTGGGATTATAGGTGTGTGTGTTACCATGCCCAGCTTTCCTGAGCTCTTAAATTCTGGGACTAGTCCCTATCTCAAAAGATTGTTGTGAGGACTAAATATAAATACTTGGCACAGTTTAATCCCTCATTACATATAAATACTTGGCATAATGTAATGCCTCAATTTGTTCTAATGTTTATTAGGATTAGTATTAATTCTAACATGATTAAGATGCAAATGACTGACAAGGAGTGGCTGTGGGCCACTTGGATTGTGAGAAGCCTGGGGTTCAGGACCTGGTATCATGCAAGGAGAGCCCGAGCACCCAACATGACTCTGTTCTCTCTCCTCACCTACATCTATAGAACAACTCTTTTGAAATAGCCAACACTTCATTTCCTTGTGAAAACAACATTTTAAAAGAATATCAGCTAGTGCTGCTAAGCCAAATAAAGGAGAAGTAATGAGCTCTGAGAAAATGATGGTTCCCAGCCAGGAAATCCCCAGAAATCTGGGATAAATGGAAGAATGGAACATGAAGCTGGGCACTGCCCCAAGACTGATGAAGTGAATGAGTCCCCCACACGCATTCTGCAGAGAAATGAGAACAGGGTTGCTGAAATGTTTTAGTAAGTGCTAAACATTTACCAAACAGCTAGCATGAAAGTTACTTATCAAGGGAGACATAAAATGGCAACAGTGAACATTGGAAATACACAAGTGTCATGAGACCTGGTAGAGGAGGGGTGAGTTTTGTGGAATGGAGATGTGAGAGCGAGCGAGGAGACTGAGGAGTGGGTGGGAGGGAGCAGGTCCAGTCCTGTCCACTGCCAAGGGTCGGCTTTGCTTGGTTGGCATGTGTCTATCTCTGCATGGGTGATGACCTGCTTGAGGAGAGGGTTCTGTATCGAATACTGTCTTCTCTCCAGAACGAGCCCAGTGCCTGGTATGTGGTAGCTGTTGCAGAATAGTTCAGTGCCTGAGTAATCCATCTCAGGAACCCAGTTCCAAGACCTAAGCAGGATCAGCAGACAGGAAGTTGGTGCTCAGATGGTCAGCTGGGACCACAGAGATTCTGCCCAAGGACAAAGCAGGTAGAGATATCAGGGGCGGGGCCAGCACTCCCTGTGAAGTTTGTAGATCTGTGAGGACCTTGAACCCATTGGGTCCATTGGTGAAGATGCAGGTGGGCTAGATACCTCTGTTTCTGCCACCCCCAATGTTAGAGAGATATACGAGTTTGTGGGAAGCATAAAACTAAACTGGTACCAAACCCTCTCAGGCTTCAGAAGGACACCTCATCTCCAGGGATTAAGTTCTCTGGGTTGAGAACACATTATAAAAGCTCTTCCTTATTTGAGATATCTCAAGTTCTTAACTGGATACAATAGAGACCATTTATTGAGTGTGTCTGTGCCAGGTATTTGCTGAGTGTTTTATCTGCTTATTTGTCTAATTTAAATCTCATGAAAGCCTCAAAGGTGGGTATTGTTATTCCCATTTTAAGAGGGTAAATGAGAGACAGTTAGGTCAAATAACTATTAAATTGTAGATCAGAGATGCAAAGCCGTGCCCTCAACCACTGAGGAAAACTCCTAGCTTTATTTTATTTCCAGGTTATGGTATGTGTGTAAATATAAAATAACTCCCCTCATTTCATGGTTCTTTGCCAAATGTTGCTCCCATAATTCCCTAGCCATGCCCTGAAATTTCTAGGCTGGGGCGACATGAACGGAGACAGACAGGCTTTATGGTGGACCCTGCTATCCCTGCCCCCTGAGGCCCGCACTCTCATAAAAACCCTTTCCCCTGGAGTGTAGGCAGGACTTGTGACTTGCTTCTGACCACTGCAATGTGGCAAAGGCAGGGGGTGTCACTCCAGGATTACATCAGGTTTTGTAAGCCTCTATCTCCCTTGATGACTCACTAAGTCGTCTCCAAGGCCCCAACAGATTCAGAAGTCGTTTGTCATGGAGGTCCTGGAGGCTCTGAGGAGAGGACCCAGCTAAGCTGTCCTTACTCACAAAAATGTTGAGATAAACAACAGGTGTTATCTTAAACTGCTAAGTTAGCCATAACCTGTCCCACAGCACAGAACACATAAACCATTACCTGAAAAAAAGCAAAGTAACCCTGCTATTTGATGATTAGGCAGATGCATAGGTTCAGAGGATGATGCAAAGCTGGTTTGGGCTTTTTCCATTGGCGAAAATCAGTCCCTGAGAGTCCTCGTTGGTGGGCGACAGGGAGGCCTTGTTCTCCGGCCAGCCCTCTCCCTCTCAGCTATGCTTTGGAGTCTTCATTCCCAAGCTCTATGGAACTCAGCAGTGAAGGAGGAAGTCTCAGTCTCCTGGGGCTGCTGTAACAAAATCCCATAAACCAGGTGGCTTACAAACACACACAAATGGATTTCTGGAAGCTGAGAAGTCTAAGATCAGGATGCCAGTGGATCCAGTGTTTGGTGAGGATCCACTTCCTATAGATAGCTGTCCAGTGGCTCTTACCTCATGTGGTGGAAGGCCTCTTTCTGTGGTCTTTGCTAAGGTTCTGAATCCCATTCATGAGAATGTCACCCTCATAACCTAGTCCCCTCTCCAAACATCATCACCTTGGGAGTTAGGATTTCAACATGAATTTTCCTGGGACACAGACATTCATTCCAGAGGGTTCAAGTTCACACCATTCTGTCCATTGGAGGAGAGACAATGAGAAATGATGTGGGTTCCAGGTGAGGTACTGACAAGATGAACCCATCCTTCTTTTATAGATATCAATCCCTTCTAATCATGTATTTCTCTGCATTATTTTCCAAGGAGTTCCTATTTCTTGTTTCCACATTACCAAAGATCCCCTTCTGTTATTCTAGTTGGTATGGAACAGGGTGTCAGCAGGGTACTATGGGACACGCCTGTAATCCCAGCTACTTGGGAGGCTGAGGCAGGAGGATTGCAAGTTCAAGGGCAGTCTGGGCAACCTGGTGAGACCCTGTCTCAAAATAAATAGGTAAAAGGGCTGGGAATGGAACAAAGTCTTGGCTAACAAGGCCCTGAGTTCTAGAAGAAGGAAAAGAAGAAAAAGAAGAACAAAAAAAAATTAGTTACAAACCATGGCCCAATAGAGTTGTCAGATAAATTATCTCACCCCTAGGAATGAGGGGAAAGAATAAAATTCCACTGGACCTTACCTCTTATCGGAAAAGAAGGTTTTCTATTACTGATAGTAGGGAAACTGCAGGTTAAAGGCTAAATTCCTTTGGCTGTAATGTAATAATAAAACCTTTAAAAAAATAAGGATCAAATAAAGCCTGTACTTAAACCAATTGCGTGTGCAAATACAACCATTGTCCCTCTTGCTGTGACATGTTTGTGCTGGCAGAAGCCTGAAGGATTCGAAGACTGAAACTCACAGGGGTTTGGGCAGGGAGCTGATCCTGGGCAGAGAGGGCAGGTGACCTACTGACTGCATTCAAATTCCCTCCCTGCAAGCTAAACAACCACCCCACTGACATCCGTCATGTGGCTCCGATGAGGACTGGGAGGAGGAAAGGGAGGGGTGGATGAGGAGGCAAAGGTGGCATTCCTGTATTTGCGTTGGCTGCCTCTCCATGAGCAACCTCACCTGTCAAAACATGATGGAAATGGAAGGAGACCAAAGGAGAAAGAGGGCAGGAACACAGAGAGAATGAACGGAACTGAACCGGAGCCTTTTTACCCAATCTGTGAAATACCTAATTGCATTTCATCTTACAGCTCCTGAACCTGCTGTTTTGGGCCCACATGTCCATGTGTATTCATGTATTTATCTTCTACAAAGAACCATGGAAATGTGATATGTAGGCAAATGGATATTTTTGAGATATTAGAGTGCACGTAAGTATAATTATAAGTAATTTGTAGATGACAGGGATCAAATATATTTGTGATTGAAGGTATCCCCCAGAAATTCATATGTTGAAACTTAACCCCCCAATTGATATATGAATGGCGTTTGAAGGTGGGGCTTTGGGGAGATCATAGGATTGAGTGAAGTCATAAGGGTGGGGCCCCCATGATGGAATTAGTGGCTTTTTAAGAAGGGAGAGACCTAAGTTGGCAGCCTTGCTCTGTATTGCCATATGCTGCCCTCTACCATGTTGGAATGCAGCAAGAAGGCTCTCACCAGAAGCCAGTGGTATGCTCTAGGACTTCCCAGCTTCCTGAATCTCTGTTTTTTTATAAATCTCCCAGTCTGTGGTATTTAGTTACAGCAACAGAAAATGGACCAAAACACACAATTACTTGTTTAATGCACATAACTCTAGTCAATAACTTTCAGCTGTGTAAGACACAGTTTTACAAACCAGGTACTTGCAAAGTTATCTTATCCAGTGGCCTGAACATTTTGCTCATCCTCTTCTTTTCTGAGAATCCACAGAACATTCATTCTTGATTTCCTGGCCCAACTGGGTGTCCATCAGAAATGTCCAGGCCCATCTTTGTCACATCTGCTCTGTAACCTAGCTCAGAGCCTTTTCCCTACTCCCCATATCTCTGAATTTCTGAAACTTCCCTCCTACCCCTTGCCCCACAGTCAGCTAGTACCCCAATTCTCCATATATTCCCTTCACTTGTTGGCTTAAACAAAGACCCAGATGGTTCCTGGGGACACTTCTTCCCTCCCAGCCTCTTCAAGGGTAGACAGTATTATGTTTTGTGTTTTATGTTCTCATGACTCTTGTACCTTAGGGCTGAGAAGTAGAAAAAGCATCCTTCCAGGTCCCTATGGTGGATGGTAAGATCTCTCTCCTCTGCTTCTGTGATCCCCCACCCCAACCCCGCCATGGTCCTCTTGACCTCTGCTGTCTCCTGCTCAATTGAGGAATGCTGAGCCTCTGGTCAATGTGCTTCCTCTCCACCCCACTCCTGCATCTTTCTAGAACCTCAGCTTTACACGTGACCTTCTCTACTCCGAGACATCCCAGTCACTTAGCCTCTCCAGCCCCCACCTCACCTCAGCCTGACTCCCTTGTGGCCATTCCTAGACCTTCATTGACATCACCAGAGATACTTTTTTCTGAAATCTCTGACCACTGCCTCCTTCCTGGTCGTTAGCTGACTTGCTTTGTTGTAATAGTTATTTTCCTTTATTAGTGGAACCTATCATTTAAAGAGAATCACCCCTAAGCCCATTTCTGTCTTCATTTTCTTCCTCATGCAGCTTAGAGTCCAAATCTGTGGATATCATTTTCTAAAACTATTCTTAGTTCACTAGTTATTCACAGACAAAAGTAAACCTTTATCTGAATCTCAGAATTTGCACAAAAATTAACTAAAAACTGTCATATTCTTAAATGGAAAATGTACAACTTTGAAACTTTAGAAGATAACATAGGAGAAAGTTTTTGGAAACTACAGCTTGGTAAAGAGGCCTTGGATATGACACTAAAAGCACAATTCATTCATAAAAATTGACAAATTAGACATCACCAAAATTTAAGAGTTTTTCTCTGTAACAGATTCTATTGAGTATAAAAAGACAAGCTAAATACTGGGAGAAATATTTGCAAATCGCATATCTGACAAAGGACTAGTATCTAAAATGTATAAAGTACTCTCAAAGTCAACATAAACCAGGTGCAGTGGTGCACACCTGTAATCTCAGTGACTCAAGAGGCTAAAGAAGGAAGATCACAAGTTCAAGACCAGCTTCAGCAATTTAGTGAAACCTTGTCTTTAAATAAAAATAAAAAGCACTGGGTATGAAACTCAATAGTAAAACATCCCTGTGTTCAATCCTTAGTAACATTCTCCCCCAAATCCAAGCTCAGCATAAAAAAGAGTCCAGATTGCCAGGTTCAGTGGCCCATGCCTGTAATCCTAGAGCTCAGGAGGCTGAGGCAGGAGGATCGAAAGTTCAAACCAGCCTCAGCAAAAGCAAGGCCCTAAGCAACTCAGTGAGACCCTGTCTCTAAATAAAATACAAAAAGGGCTGCGGATGTGGCTCATGGGTTAAGTGCCCCTGCTGGATTCAATTGCTGGCACCAAAAAAAAAAAAAAAAAAAAAAGAGTCCAACTTGAAAATTGGCAAAAGATATGAAGAAATTCTGCTGTAGAGAATATATAGATGGCAAACATACATCTGAAAATATGTTCAATGTCATTTGCCATAAAGGGAAATGCCAATTATTAAAACAGCTAAAATAAAAATGGATAACAACATACAGATATTTAAAAAATAGTTAAATAAATAAGTAAATGGAAGAGAATAGACAAATCTTCCATGCAAAAAAATTACAAATAGAGTATAATTGCCCACTCACTAAGGGTGAGTTGCACACAGTACTTTCCTTCTGAAGGGCACTGTATGGGAAAGGGGAAGAAAGTAATTTCACAATAGAGAAGTCTAGCACACACTACCTCAGCCAGGCAATTATGGTTGATATCAACAGTGATAAGTTATGTTGAGATTTGTACCCTTGAAGTGACATGATGAAAATGACACTTTATGTGTGTGGTCTTCCTCCCCCAAACCCAAAAGCCCAGTCTAGGAACTTACAAAAAAAAAAAAAAAAAGTCAGGACATCAAGTACGTGTTGAGAAGAGACTTGAACTCATCTTTTCTGTCTCTAAAGCCATTTTTTTTTATATACTTTGTTTAAATTACAGATAACTAGAAGGATGTGTTTGGGTAGATGTGAACTCTGCCTACATTTACAGTCTCAGGCTGCTCTGTATTACATAATATTTACTATTCAAAGCAAAACTGGGTGCATGCCTGTGATCACCTGGGAGGCTGAGGCAAGAGGATTGCAAGTTCAAGACCAGCCCTGCCCTTGTCTCAAAATGAAAATAATGAGTTGGGGCTCTAGTTCAGTGGTAAAGCACCTATGGGTTCAATCCCCAGTACACTTCCCTCCGAAAAATCAACGAACTAGCCACAGTAGTAGTTCCTAAACACTGGGCAGCGACCAATTTTTTTTTTTTTTTACTTTCCTTCAGAACCCTGTGGGACAAATTCCCAACTTCCTCCCAAAAGGCAGGTAGGGCCATTATGGTGCTGTCCTGAAAGTGAGGAGCAAAAACTGGGGAGAGTCTGGGTTTATTTCCTGTGAGCCAAGCCACTCACCTGACCTTCCTACCTGCCCATTGACAGCAACTTAGAAGAAGGGCTTGGGAACTCAGGAGCTAGTATTCTTTAGGATTTTAATTTGCCTATACAATTGCATATTACAAATATATTGAAACAGTATCTAGACTACTATTTTAATTTTTGTTCATATCAATGGAATTTTTGATAGTGACAGTGATAAAATGGAACTCCCAAACAAGTTGCACCTTAAAGCCCTTTCCATGGGTATATCAAATACCAAAGTTATCAAGCATACACAGTGCTATAAAATTACAAGGAAATTTCTACCACGGAAACATAATATACACTGTGTTGTAATTTTTAGTGTTGTAAATATTTTAGCATTTACATAAGACTGTAAGTATATCCTCTAATATTTGCTATGATTAACAAATAGTATTTCTTGGGAAGAGACCTCTTTTGTCCTGAAATTAGGAGCTTCCTACATTTTTGGTGTTGAAATATCCTTTCCTTTCTGAAAGGATGGAAATGGTAGCTTTTGGTTATTGTTGTTGGCAAAATTAATAGTTTAGAGTGCTATGTTGGCTCTCTCAACTGCTTTGGGAAATTTTACTGTCCTGAAAAATTTAAGTCTGGTGTTACCGCTGTTGACCGGTGACGAGTCCTTGCTTCCCCAATGTTGAAGAATAACACCAGAGAAGCATGCCGAGGCAAGGTCAGAGTAGAAATTAGAAGTTCATTAAAGGACAGCAGAAAAGACTTATTAAAAAAGACTTATTAGAAAAGTTTATTAAAGACAGCAGAAAAGAGGAAGAAGGGGACCCTAGAGGTGGAATCCGTGGAAGTGCGGTTCTCTCCATTTTATAGTTTTCCTCCATTTTATAGTTTTCAGTGATGGAATGTAGGTGGGAAGGCCCGAGGGGTGGGACACAGGTGGGCCAAAGAAGTAAACTGGGCAGGAAGGACTTCATTAACACTTCTTTGGGATGGGCTATCTTCAAATCTGCTGGGGCTGTTCATTAACTTTTCTTTGGGATGGACTTTGGACTTAGGGCTTTTCTTGGGACTTCATTAACAATATAAGAGTTGCTCAACTTTTCTGGAAATTCATTCTCAACATGGTCTCCATTTTAGATTTCACTCGATATTAGACCCGATTTACCTAACTACACTGACTGCCTAATTTTAAATCTGGCTTCACTGGGAACCACTAACCTAAGAATGCTATCACGCTAAAATAAAAGAGAACCAGAAATGTTTAAATTCTATTCTAAATTATGGACTCAGAAACTTTGGCTGATTATGTTAGTTTGTGTTTCATATACTCCAGTCTAAAAATGTATTTTCTTCTGCCATTTCTTTACCGGGTTATCTTAAGAACACCAAATTCGAAAAGAACTGAAATTGTAAAAAGTGGAACATAATATAGCTCCCTGGAATTATATAACACAATTGTTTAGAAGATGTGCTTTTCACTGAGTAGCATGGCATTGTGTTATAGGGTGTTTCACTGAGTAAGAATCTGTAAAGGTTTTAACGACTGTGTTCGTTTGTTGTCTAGAGTGTTTGCTTTGACATCTTCTGCGAACACACAAACTCTCTGCATTAGTGAAGGCTGCAAAATGTGGTCTATAGTGGTTGGGGTGGTTCTTCCATTTTGTATCAAAGGAACTAAATTGATGAAAATTTGGAAATTTGCTACTGGCTGTAGTCATTGTTTTCCCTTACATTGTATAATAAGTAGGAGAACCATTTGGTTGAAGTGTGAAAATAATTCCCTCATAAATTCTGTCTTCTACTTGGGAAATTTTGAGCATGTGGGTAGTTTTACTCTGCTCGAGGGCTTTCCAAGGATGTTAAAAAAAAAAGGCACTGATTGGATTTTCCCCTCATTTCAATCCATGCTCCAATTCAAATGCATCTAATTTTGCCTCATTAGAAAGCAGATCCCTTTACTGGTCCACGCCATCTCCATTTCAATGAGCTGTAGGAGGAAAACAATTTCCCTGGCATGGATAGTTTCAGAATGAGACCATTTGCAGAAACTGAGTGTCTCACCCACAGCAGGTAGTTTTACATTAATCTGCATTAATAGTAAAAGTGGGAGAGGAAGTGAGCTTGTTAGCATTTCCCTGCTCCGCCTAGAGACTTGAGTGTGTAGTGTTGAGCTCCGTGTTGTTTTGAAAATTCATTCTTCGTTGGATTGCTTGCACATTCCAAAACTGATTCAGACTAGAGTTTTTACTGTTGATATTTAAGAACAATTTGACAATGGCTGCTTCCATGAGATATGTTGCAATTATCACAACTTAATTTTAATTTGATTTTCATTATAAGTAAGTACACGAAAAAATGAAAAGTTTTTGGGGTAGTTTCATATACATAAGGAAACAGAAAATTCTTGATTGGTGTCACTTCTTTCCAATAATAAAATATTTGACATTGATTTCTCTGTAGATAATATGATTTAGGAACTGTGGAAATGTTTACAGATTAGAGAGTGGTACAAAAGGAGCCAACTAGTTCATGTTGTGTAAGGGTCCAGCGAAACATCGGAGAAAGAAACCACCAAGAGACTGACTTAGGCAAATGCAGAAGGGGATTTATTGGGGACCCATTCCATTCCAGCGTGCTGGGAATCCCGGCTCACTCAAGAAGGGAGAGCAGCCAAGAACCCTGAGCAGAGGTCAAGAGGTGCTTAAGTACACTTTTTGGGGAGGGTGGAGGCTTTGCATACATCAGGACAAATCATCATGAGGTGCAGGAAAATCAAACAACAATTCTTAAACTTGATTAGTACATTCATTGGCGGGAACAGGTCGGGCGGGGGTGATTGGTCACTCCTAAGCGGAGTACACATTCAAACTGATTGGTTCGGGCCGTATGCTTACATGACAAACTGCACAGGGCCCTAGGCTAAATGGCCAGTAGGGTATTGTCTTAACTATCTCAGGAATTTCAGGTTCTGGGTGTAACAGAGGAACTTAACAATACCTGGTCTTTCACTTTTTAATTCAGGCTTTGCAGCTTAGAAGCAGCTTTACAATGCCTGGTCCTTTACATTTTAACTCAGGCTTTGCAGCTTAGAAACTTTACCCTTTCAGTTGAAGTTCAATACATGAAAATGTAGCATCAAGAACATTCAGAAAAGAAAGATAGAATTTGGAAATGTTTTTTCATTTTGAAAAAAAAAAAAAAAAAAAATATATATATATATATATATATATATATATATATATTCAAGATGACAAAATTCCCAAACATTTTAACCTAAAACTATGTATAACTCTTAACTTTTTGCTAAAGAATAGGTTAATATATTTAGCAGGAAAAAAAACATTAGCAAGTTCACAAATTATACTTTTATTTATTCTTCCACTGTGAAGGATACACATTTGTTAGCTTAGGTAAGATCTCTTGCCTTACATAGTTTCCCTGTGGAAAAAATAATATTGACCAAGCCTCTGTTCCTGCCTAATGTGAAATTGATACACACTCAGAATCATGGAATTTTTCAGCTGGAAAGTACCTTTGAGTGAGATTGAAGGGCAAAAATAAAAACAGTTTTGACCTTCACATCAGTTTCATTTATGAGAAATAATGATAAGCACCATAGAGATAGAAAGTTTAAATAATTATATTGGTGAAGACATAAATAGAGTCCTAGTTCATGACTTTGTTAATTCTCTTTTCTAGTACTTGGTAAAACTCTTTGTAGGATTCTAAAGTTTTGCAGGGCAATATTTTGGAGATGACCTTCTGACTACAGCCTTTGGCACAGATGAGGAAACAGAGATTGAGAAAGAGTTGACAACAAGAAGATCTCACAGCTACTTAGCAACAAAGCCAAGTTTAGCACAAGAAAAGGCCATAAACTTTTTGCAAATAGAACATTAAGGCCTCTACTTATGAAAGCAGCCTTCTGTTTCACACCTCCAAGGAGCCTCCAAGGAGGGTGGGGCACTAAGATGACCCTAAGATGAGGGGCCCATATCAGACCTGAAGCACACTTTTAAAAAAATATTATTATTTCAATTCTAATTTGTTATATATGACAGGAGAATGCATTTCAATTCATATTGCACACGTAGAGCACACTTTTTCATGTCTCTGGTTGTACACAAAGTAGTCACACCCTTCGTGTCTCCATACATGTACTTTGGGTAATGATGTCCATCTCATTCCGCCATCTTTCCTGCCCCCGTGCTGAAGCACACTTTGGAAGGATGTGTGGAAGACCAGAAGATGCTTCTCCACAGTGGGAAGGATTGTTGAGCCAAAGAAGAAAGGATAAGGAATGCTCTCTGACCTCTTGTATTTGTGTGAAAGTAGGACATAGACTCATAAAAACAAAAGAAACAATTCCTAGTACAAAAAAAAAAATACAACCAGCAAAAAATAAAATAAAATAAAGACACCACCTCACCACACAAACATATACACCAGAGAGAACAAAGGTATCCAGTGAATACAGTTTTAGAACCTCATCCATCTACAGAAGATACCAGAGGAATTTATATTGGTAGGCTTTGCTCACTAACATTTATCGGCCATTTGTTTGCTTTTGCCCAAGTTGTTGCCTTGGAGATTCAAAGTCCTTTCCTTTGTATTATCACCTCAATAAAAATTTACTATTCTTTATTGAAGATGCTATATAGGCTAGAATTCAAAGCCATCTCATTGAGAACAACCCATTCTTTAGATGTCTACCATGTGTGTGTGTGTGTGTGTGTGTGTGTGTGTATCATACACGTTAATCATCGTGTTTATTTCTCTCCTGTTAATCTGTCATAGCAGGGATCTGTTCCAAGAACCTTTTGGGAGTTAGCATTGCTCCTTTACAGCTTTTTGTCTGTTTGTTTGTTTATCATCTCCTTGGTGAGAGAGAACTGTTGGATTAGAAACTCAGAGAGTATAATCTGTAACTCATTTTATATAATCGAACCTCAATTGTTGTTTCAAAACCTAGGAGGCAGTATATCCAAGTGGCCAGAACCTTGGACCCTGGATGCCGACTGCCTGGGTTTGGCTGCAGGGTGAGAGAGAAACAGGAATCACCAGGCAAATCCTTGTACATCCTGGCCAAGATTTTTGTGTTTTTATTCCCGAGGTCATTGGGAAATCATTTCAAACCAGGTGTTGAAACAGAAAAGAATGTGCTCAAATTCTTATCAGAAAAACTTAAGTGACTCCTACCTCTCTATCCATGACTAGTTATGTGATTTGGCAAGTAATTTATCCTGCCTGTACCTTGGATTCTTCATCTGCAAAATGATGCCTTTTACTATTGCTATGAGGATTGAATGAGATAATGCTTTAAAGTGCCCGCAAAACCTGGGACACAGCAGATCCTCAATGTAATGGAATCCAGCTCTACATTCTCCATATTGTGACTCAGTATTCAAAATAAGTGTGTGTATGTGGGTGGGGGGAACCCGAGGGGAGCAAGAAGGTAGTTTTTAGAAAGAGAAGAAAAGTGGATGAAATTGAGGAGGTGAGGCTGGAGCATTCTATCCACTCATTTGGAATCTGTGGCAAATTGCAGGTAAATAGCGGGGGAAAGCTCTGGGGATTTCAAGTTGGACTCTGCAGCCCTTTGAAATGCTGAGCTGTCCATCAATGGCATCCTTTGTCCTCCAGTGCTAATACATTGTTTAGTAGCTCCCCTTTGAATTGGGTTGCATATCAAGAACCCAGTAGTCTCTGGACTACAAGAAGAGTGGTCAGAACTACATTGGTTTCGATGTGCTCAGTGTGAAACCTTTCGGAAGGGTCTGCCCTCTTGAATGGACGAGTTTTTTCATGAGCCAATGGGTTAACAGGTTATTGTGGAAATGACTTTGTTGTAAAAGCCAATCTCTCTAAGACACTTCCTCTGTCACACAAGTAGGAAGAAGGCCCTTACTAGATGCTGGTTCCAGACTCCTACACTTGCCAGCCTCCAGAACCATGAGCTAAATAAACCTTTATTCATTATAAATTACCCAGTCTCAGGTATTTTGTTATGGTAATGGAAAATGGACTAAGACAATAGCAAACGCACACTGAGTAAGGATTTTCTTAGTTGGGCAGTTGAAGCTCACCAAAATCTGGGCCCAACCTGAATCTAATTCCTATAGCTGCCCAATTTCCCTGGCTCAATATCAAGCCCAGCCTCTCAGTGTAGCCACTGAGTCCTTTCACATAGTTTCTGCCTATGTCTTCCATGTCATTGTGTCACTCTTGGCCTTGAACTTCTACCCTCAAAGTAACCCTGAATAATCTGGAGGCTCTGTTCTTCCCCACTACACACTGAATACATCTTCTAACTTGTAGCTTCCCTCAGATACGTCCTGTACCCACTTTGGTACCAGGAAGCCTTCTCTGATGCTCTGACTGGAAGAGAAGCCCCTCTCCTGCCCCCTGCCCACATTTCCTTAGAGTTCCTGGTTCCTCTTGTTGGCTCTGAGCTCTTTGTGTCCATTGTATTCCGTGCCTGGCTTACAGAAGGCTGTCACTATAATGAGTGAGCCCTTTGATCTAGGTAAACAGCTCACCCTCTGTCCCAAAGCTTATGGTTCTCATCAGAATAAGTTCTTAAAACTCTTACTCTGTGTATTATGTGCCCCTTTGTAGTACCCTGTAGTTCACTCCTTGTTTAGGTCTTTCCCATTAACAAAGTATTCAGAAGAAAGACAATAGCTTATAACTCTTTATCCCAGTTACTTCAATGTTGAACACAGGCAGGTGCTTGATAAATTGTTGTCCTTGATGAAGATGCTGATTTCTGCCTTGCTCTAGTTCCCATTCTTTCCCCACCAAATCCCACCCATCCTTAAGTCCTGTCTCTTCCCTGGATTCCTGCAGTGTTTGCTGCTTTTATTTTTCTACAGGACACTTAATCATGCATAATAGTGCATGTCTGTTACTTCTATTTACCTTCTGTGTACCTCTTGTATCTCATAAAGGTTTTGCTTTGTTTTGTTTTTAAAAAATTGTGCTGCATATTCTTTTGCAATATTTCCCACCCCCCTAAATTATGTGAAATTATCTTCCTTCTCCTCCCCATTTTCTTTTTCATAGCTCTGGAGTTCAAACCCAGTGGTGTGTTACCAGTGAGCTACACCCCTAGCTGCCCCCTCCACCCTTTTAAGACAGGGATTCATTAAATTGCTCAGGATGACCTTGAACTTGCAATCCTCCTGCCTCAGCCTCCTGAGCAGCTGGAGTCACAGGCATGTTCGTCTTTCTTCTTCATCATATCAGATTGAGACAAACAGGAAAGGAAATGATACAACAGCAAGCAAAGGCCGTATGTATAGGAATGTTTGGGAGAATATGATGTGTGGGTCTGGTTGGTTTGTGGAGTGATAAAGAGAAAAAAATACTGAAAGTCCTTTTTATAGAACTATATCAAGGAATAGCAGCTTAAGCAATTGCTGTGGTAATTATTTTAATGAAAACATTTCAGAAGATTGGAGTGAAACTGGTCAAAGCTAAGAAAGACACAACATTGGTTGGACCAGAGAAGGCAGGGATGTGTATGTTAGTTAGACCTTTGGTGTCAAACAATCTTGAGATCCATTTCTTGTTCCAGCCCATCTCTGTGGGATTCTGAAAAGAAACCTAATCATGTCAACCTCGGTTCTTCCCATAACAGAACAGAGAGTGCCTACCACACAGGATTGTTGTAATAATTAAATGCAGGTAGTACACTAAATTCAAGGCCCAAGACAAATTAACTATTAATGAGAATGATAAGGTCCAAGATAAGAATAGGGATGCAAGAGATGGAGGTTGTGTGGTGGTGCTCCCCAGTAATCCCAGCAACTCTGGAGCCTGAGGCAGGAGGATCACAAATGTGTGGCTAACTGTGGCAATTTAGTGAGGCTTTGTCCCCAAAGCAAAACATAAAAAGGGGAGACCTGAGCCAGGCACGGTGGTGCATACCTGTAATCCCAGCAGCTGGTGAGGCTAAGGCAGGAGGATCATGACTTCAAAGCCAGCCTCAGCAACTGAGAGGCACTAAGCAACTCAGTGAGACCTTGTCTCTAAATAAAATACAAACAGGGCTGGGGATGTGGCTCAGTGGTCAAGTGCCCCTGACTTCAATCCCCGGTACCAAAAATAAGATAAAACAAACAAAAAGAAAAAAGAAAAAAGAAAAGAAAAAGAAAGGAATGTAAGGGGATCTGTCACCCTACCTAAAAGTCAACTCAAAGTGAATCAAAGTCCTTTGAATTAGACCAGAAACTATGCAACTTCTAGAAGAAAATGTAGGGTCAACACTACAGCATATAGGCACAGGCAACAACTTCCTCAGTAGAACTCCTAGAGCTAAGAAAATAATGCCAAGAGTGAACAAATGGGATAGCATCAAATTAAAAGGCTTCTGCACAGTAAAGAAAAATAATTAGGAAGGTTAAAAGAGAGCCTGAAGAATGGGAGAGAATCTTGACTAGCGACTCTTCTGATAGAGGATTAATGTCCGTAATATATAAAGAACTCAAAACTCTTTACACCAAAAAAATCAAGTAACCCAATGAATAAAAATGGACAAATGAATTAAACAGATACTTCTCAAAAAAAAAGAAATACAAATGACCAATGAATACAGGAAAAAGTGTTCAACATCATTTGCAATTAGGGAAATGCAAGTCAAAAATACTCTGAGATTTCATCTCATACCAGTCAGAATGGCAGTCATCAAGAATACAAACAATAATGTGGTGAAGGTATGGAGAATAAGGAAAGCTTCTACACTCTTGGTGGGATTGTAAATTAGTATGGAAATCAATATGGAGGATTCTTAAGACTAGGCATGGAACCACCATATCACCCAGCTATACCACTTCTAGGTATTTACCCTGAAGAATTAGTCATCTTACTACAGTGATACATACATACCCATGTTTATAGCAGCTCAATTCACAATAGCCAACTAGGGAACCAGCCTAGGTGTCCAATAAATGAATGGATAAAGAAAATGTGGTGTATATGTACACAATGGAGTTATATTGAGCCATAAAGAGAAATGAAATTATGTCATTCACAGGAAAATGGATGGAATGAGGGGCCATTATGTTAAGTGAAAGAAGCCAAACTCAGAAGGTCAGGGGTCATATGTTTTCTCTCCTATGTGGAAGCTAGAGAGGAAAAAGGAAGAGGAAGGTGTGTTGGGGAAATCTCATGATAATGGAAGGGAGATGGAGTAGAAGAAAGAAACCAGGTGGTGAGAGGTGAGGAGGAAATGGGAAGGCCTAGGGAGTGATATCGGCCAATTATATTGTTATATTGTGAGCATGTACAAATGTGTAACAACAAACCCCATCATTATGCACAACGATAATGCACCAATAAAAAAATGTAGAAAGTGGAAAAAAAAGGAGTACAAAGGGAAAGATGAGAAGCAGTAAACCATGGAACAGGAAAATAACAAAATATCCTGAAGCACATTGCCACTCACTCCAGAAACCGTCGACAGTCAAAGAAACCTGGCGGATCCACTGTGAGGCAATCCAACTCGTTCAGGAGTCCTGTTGCTACGGAAGAGTTGTCAGGGAGTCATAAAGACAGAAGAGATCTCAAAGGTGGTTCGTAACTCACCTGGCTCTTCCCTTTGAATCTATGCTTAGTGTATGGATTGTAAAGGCAAGAGAACCCTCTCTCCCCTGTGGATATTTCAGTTTGAGAAATGAAGCGATACTAGATCAAATAATAGAAGAAAAGTATACTGATCTATTGCATGCAGGAAGACATCTCAAGACTGAAAGGGGAATGCCCATTACCCAATGAGATTGAGAAGCATGCATATCCTTTTTCATAGACAAGAGGAAGAGGGGGCAAGAGACACTTTTTTTTTTTTTTTTTAGGGGAGACGAATGAATCTGAAGAACAGACAGTAAGTAGCCTAGGATAGTTTGTCTAGGCTCTGGGTATGATGCCAACTCTAACATTCTTTCCTGAAAGTTTATCTTCCCTGTTTGATGAGATTCTAGGGAAGACAAGACACAAGACAGCTGTATTCCTTGTGGAGAGAGTTCCCTCACTCAGGCAATAGAGCTTCAGAAGAAAGCGCCTCACTACGTTTGGATTGGAGAAGATCAGAGAGACCTTGATTCTGAGACAGTTTGTTGTTGTTGTTCAAAGTCTTCAGCATGTCAAAGCAACCACACTTGGGGAATCATGTTTTGAGCCCCAACAATATTAATAAATATTTATTTTCCAGCCATTTAATTACCAATGACCAAAGAAGTACCTTGCAGATAATACCTCAAAATGTGCAGATACAAAACAAAACGCATTATTAACTCTTTGACACTACCCCATTCCCTGGCTTGGTTAGTGGTGCTATGATCCCCCTAAACTCAGGTTAGAAAAGTGATCTCTATCACCTTCTTTTCCTTTTTCACTCCAATTGCCTTAGTCCAGGTCTTCATCTGTCTGAATTTCAGAGCTGGAAAGTACTTCCCTGTATAGAGGATCACAGTGCTTAAGGGACCTGCCTAACATCACAAAGGCAATCTTCAATTGAATGTCCTCCCAACTCTTAAAATTCAACGTGTCTAAATGGAAACCTCCTCCTTTTCCTCCTCCCCATCAGAAAGACAAGAGAGCACTATGATGAATTAAGAATTTGTATCTAAGATGGGCATGGTGGTGCACGCCTGTAATCCCAGCGACTTGGGAGGCCGGAGCAGGAGGATCCCAAGCCCAGCCTCAACAACCTCCAGCAAGTGAGATCCTTTGTCAAAATAAAATTTAAAAGGGGCTGGGGAGGTAACTCAGAGATAAAGTGCCTGGCTTAAAAACCCCAGTCCCACAAAACAATAAAATAAAATAATTAGGATCTAGATTTTAATCTCACCTCTGCCCTTTACTAAATAGACCCCACAAAGCCGTACTTTCCCAGTTGTAAAAGCATAAAGTAGTTCTAACTTAACAGAACTACTGTAGAAGTAAGAGATACAACAATTGTATTAAGCTCTTGACAAAACATCCGTCATACAGTAATTGCTCAATGGTATTAGTAAATCTCTACATTATTGTCAGCTCTTTTTCTTGCTCCCCAAATCCAACCCATTGCATAGCTCTAAGAAGTATTACTCTACCCCTGCAGTATCATTGCATTCAGCTACTTCTCCCGATTCTTCCTACCAGAAGAGAAGACCTTGGCTGATAACATCTGGATGTACAGGTAATCATACCCTGACTGTCACACACAAAAAAATTTCCTTCTCCATCAGTTCTTTTCCCTCCTCCTCTAGGAGCCCTGAAAGAATTTGAGTGGCTCGGATGGAATTGTATGGATTCCGTTTCATTAGATAGCTCCCCAGATAATATGTCTGTACATGATTGAGTTAGGGCAAGCCAGGTGCAGTGGAGCAAGCATGTAATCCCAGAGGCTGGGGAGCCTGAGGCAGGAGGATCGCTAGTTCAAAGCCAGCCTCAGTAACTTGGCAAGGCCCTAAGCAACTCAAAATAAAATATAGGGCTGGGGTTGTGGCTCAGTGGTTAAGTGCCCCTGAGTTCAATTCCCAGCCATAAAACTTGTTTATTGTTTATAGATTGGTGACTATACATTGGTGGCTTTTTTGGTCCAGAATTTTCATGAAGACCAACATTCTAATCTCCATATCCAAAAAAGAAAAAAAAAAAAAAGAGGGTCCATTTTTTTCTTTTACATCACTAACGTCCACAATTTTTAAATGTGTTGCCTTATTTAACACAATCATCTGTTTTCAGCTTAAAATAAATAAAAAGTAACATTTCTAGTGAAAGAACCAGTTCACTAAACCTATTTTGTCATTTGTTGTATTATAGTTTGCTGATTTACGAGGAAACTACCAGTGACTGACATATAAGATACTCAGAAAACTGTTCCGATTATGAATTCATCATACCTAGAATTCCCGGGACTCAGTTTCCCACAGAGGTGCAGTTCGGGGCAAATGCTCACAGATCAGCAACTGTGTGCTTTTGCTGGCAGCACAAACATTGCTGATGTGCACAATTCGGAATCGTAAGCAGCTTCCCCTGGGAAACAATGGGAACTGAATTACAGCTTTAAACAGCTGGCAGGGGATTTTTAGAGAGAACTTAATCTACCCTTTTGTTTTGGACACAATCCTGCTTTAAACTAGTTTGAATCAATAAAAATCATGTGATTGAATGAGTCTTCACTAGTAACCATCTTCAAATATTCCCACCATCCAAATTAGGGAGTAGCACGTTCTGTCTGAAGGAACAACCAGTGTAATAATATCTACCTGAGATCCTCTGCCCATTTTTTGTCCAATCTGGTAAAAGAGCCAGTTTGGAGGGATGGCCCATGTTCTCCCTAAGTGTCTCAGGATTAAGTGTGGATCTGTCTCAGCTTGCCTGTGATTGGTTTGCAGGGGCAGATGATCCAGCTCTGTGCTGGAGGAAAAGGGAGCATCTGGGAAAGATTTCATTACTCCTGAAAGAAGACTTGGGGGGGAAAGCAGTCCTAGTTTTTGCCTGGGCATTGATAATCAGAGCTGTGACATCCATGAAGGGAGCCAGCCAAGGACAAGGCCATCATGGTAATGGTGTCAGAGCAGAGATAAGGAAAGAATGTGGTCTTTGATATTATTATTGAGCTACTGAATCTACCAACTGAAAGCAACCCTACTCCAGCGTTTCTCATTTATTGTGTGAGAGAGTAAAACTATTTTTTTTTGGGGGGGGGGGAAGGTGGTATCAGGCACTCAACCACTGAGCCACATCCCCAGCTTTTTTTTGTATTTTATTTAGAGACAGGGTCTTACTGAGTTGCTTAGGGCCTCGCTTTTGCTGAGGCTGTCTTTGAACTTGCAATCCTCCTGTCTCAGCCTCCCAAGGCCCTGGGATTACAGGCATGTGCCACTGTGCCTGGCTGTAAAACTTGTTTATTGTTTATAGATTGGTGACTATAAATTGGAAGCGGTTTTGTCCAGAGTTTTCATGAAAACTGATATTCCAATCTCCATATCCAGGAAAAACTCTCTACAATGGAACAGTATTTCATTTAGAGAAAGGGAATGGTAAATGACAGGATCTACTTTGAATTCAACAAGACGGCATGTGCCAAGTTACACATTTCATTTTGGATAGGATTAGTAGGTTACATGTCAGTGAAAGTCATGGGCATCAAATATTGGATTTCAGCAAACATCTGATAAAAGTACTTATACTATTTTGGTCAACAAAATGGAAAAATATTGAGAAGAAGATGGCTAGTTCTTCAGTTTTGTACTGAAGAAAGACAAGATACCAAGGAAAGACAAGACAGTCAACTGGCCTTGCCTTAAAGGCACAGTGGCAGCCTTAAAAAGGGAAGAAATCCTGTCATTTGCAACAGCACGGATGACATTAGAGAATGTTATGCTAAGTTGGGCTGGGGTTGTGGCTCAGTGGTAGCGCACTTGCCTGGCATGTGTGAGGCACTGGGTTTGATTCTCAGCACCGCATATAAATAAATAAAATAAAGGTCTATCAACAACTAAAAAATAAAAAATCTTTAAAAAAAAAAGAGAGAATGTTATGCTAAGTGAAATAATCCAGGCATAGAAAGACAAAGACAAATACTTATACATGGAATATAAAATAATTGATGTCATAGAAATAAATGGTGGGGCTGGGGATGTGGCTCAAGCGGTAGCGCGCTCGCCTGGCATGCATGCGGCCCGGGTTCGATCCTCAGCACCACATACCAACAAAGATGTTGTGTCCGCCGAAAACTAAAAAATAAATATTAAAAAAAAAAAGACTTCTAGAAATGAATGGTGGTTCCAGAGTGGGAGAAACAGAGAGATAATAGTCAAAGGACAGAGATGAGGAATAAGGTTTGATTTTTGTTTTTTTAAACATATGTACTTTTGGGGTGAGGTTGTGGCACAGTGGTAGAATCCTTGCCTAGCATGAAGAGGCACTGGGTTCGATCCTCAGCACTACATAAAAATAAAGATATTATGTCCACCTAAAACTAAAAAATAAATTTAAAAAAATGTTTTGGGTCTGGGGTTGTGGCTCAGTGGTAGAGTGCTTGCTAGCATGTGTAATGTACTGGATTCGATTCTCAGCAGCACATAAAAATAAATTTTAAAAATCACCAACAACTAACAAAAATATTTTTAAAAAATGTATTATTGCCAGGGACAATGATGCCCTCCTCTAATCCCAGGGCTTGATAGGCTGAGACAGGAGGATTGCAGGTTCAAATTCAGCCTTAACAATTTAGAGAGACCCTAAGCAACTTGTTAAGATCCTGTCTCAAAATTTAAAAAAGAGCTAGGGATGTAGTTCAATGGTAAGTACCCCTGGGTTCAGTCCCTGTACCCAAACAAATTTATTGTTAATAACAATATCATATACATTAAAAAAATGACTGCTTGCCTATAATCTCAGCTACTCAGGAGACTGAGGCAGGAGGATCCCAAATGTGAGGACAGCCTGGACAACGTAATGAAACGGTTTCAAAATTAGAAAGGGTTGAGGGTATAGTTCAGTGGTACAGTCCTTGCCTGGCATGTGTGAGGCCATGGGTTCAATCCCCAGTACGGCATAAGATAAATAAAAATGGCTAGGAGAGTTAGTTTCAAGTATTTTTATTGCAAAAATTGTAAGTATTTGAATCAAGTTAATTAGCTTGATTTACTTAATCTACATTGTGTCGTATATTATAACATCACTCTGTACTCCATAAATGTATATAATCATAATTTGTCAGTTTACAAAAGATGAATGAATTAAGAAAAATATAGGTACTGTGCTAGACATCAAATAGGGAAGAGAATAGGCAAGTAAATAGGATGGAGGAGGCTGGCAACTGTCTAACGGCCATGCACAGTGACACAAACCTATAATTCCAGTTATACTGGAGATTGAGGGAGGCTGAGGCAGGAGGATTGCAAGTTTGACACCAGCCTGGGCAATTTAGTGAGACATTGTTCCTAAATAAAAAATAAAAATATTTTATAGAAAAGGACTAAGGATGGAGATCAGTGACAGCTCACTCTTTAATTCCCATCCTGAGCCCTTGGATGAGGGCCAGTACTATACTAACAGGACTCATGACCTAATGCTAAGTTCTAAAGTTTTAGTCTGGAGACCTTCAAATTCCTAATCGTATTGTTAGACACAGGGGGAGGCCAAGCCCATAAATAGAATCGCAGTGGTCTCAGCTATAGAGCGTAGGGATTCAAAGGGAAAGAATGAGGAAATGCATTATCAAAACATTGTTGATTTATTAATGGGTCCATGTCAGCTTTGTGGAAAATTTCTTAATTGTTAGTTTGAGAGCTTTGTCCGTGACCCTGATTTATTCAAATATTTTCATTATGAACTTAAATAAAAACAAAGATATGAAAACCCGAAGTAATTGTTAACTGGAGAGATGTTGGGTTTGATAATCAAAAAGCTGAGTGTAGTTAAACCTGTATGTGTTGCCAGCGACCCATGTAACTTTTATGAATTTCACAATGAAATACTTCAGATGACCAAGAAAAAAAAAAAAAAAAACAGACCCATTGTGCAAACCACAGAGGAATTCCCATGAATGACAAGGCCAAGAGAAAGTAATTGAAGGAGATAAGCAATGAATCCCATGGGTATATTTTGTGGGATGCTAACATGCTTGTAAAGGTTTGTCTTTCCTCTGCTTTCTGACTCTGGACCAGAAGGTCCACCAGAAATAAGAAACAGACCATGGCAGGTATTTTGGCTGTATGTGTGCATACACATGTGTGTGAGAGTCTGATTTTCTTTTTCCCATATGATGAGCTAATTTTCTCCACACCATTTATCAGAACAGTTCACCTTTCCCCCACTAGGGGTGATGTCATCCCCTTCAAAATGTTGGATCTGCTTCTGGACTCCCTCTTCTGTCCCCATTGTTTTATTGTCTGTCTCTGTACCACTGCCAAGTTCTTGGTGGCATTTTAAAATTCCCTTTGTTTTGTCAAAAGACAAAGTTTACAGTATATTTAGTTCAAAGATCTTATAACAGGGGTTCTCTGGCTGCTTTGACTATATCCCTTGTGGCTTTGAAACTCACATTTTTTTTTTTTCTTTTGCTAAATCTTCTTTTCCCTGACCTTCTCCTCTCTAATCTTCTCCTTTCTGATCTCTTCCTAATCTCATTTTCTCTGAATCACCTCTATAAAAGCCCCCTGTTCTTGCGTATGTGCAGAATCACAGGCTTTGGGACAGGAGTCCCCTGTGATTCTCTTTTGCTAACAAAGCAATGAGTCTTCTTTTTCCCTTTTCTCAAAACCATGTCCTTGTTATTGGATTGGCATCAGGGACAAGGACTGAGCTTCAGCCACAATCTTAACTGGCTTTTATTTGTGGTTCCCACACCTTGTTCCATAAAATCAAAGGAGTGTTCGGTGAGCAGAGGAACTTGGCTTGACGCACCGAAAAGGGCTGAGGAAAACAGAAAACAGAACAAAAAGTGAATTGGTCATTCCAAAGTTATTTTCCTTATAAAGGTTAAAGCAGAGGAGACTTCCTAATCTTGCCAGCTGTTTAAAAACGACTTGTTTGGGGTTCTGGCCATCCCTCCCCAGTCCCCCCACCCTCCTGATTTTTCAGGTCAGATGAACAACTTTGTTGTGATCCTATGGTGTGGAACTTGAGCGTGAGTAACCACCTTGGTTTGGTCTGCTGAGCCAAGTGCAGGAGTTCAGTACAAACCAATGGCCTCCAATAAACTTTATCTAACATGTCCTGGTATAGGATAGCAGAATTCCCTCCTCTGCCACTTTGTTCTTTTTTCTAAAAGTTAACCTTTTTTTTTTTTCATGTAAATTGAGCAAATATCTCCTTCTTCCATATTTTCCTGGGATTTTAGTAGGAATTTTATATTAAAATGTTGACTTTCAGTTTCTGTGGTCACTAGTAGTTTTCTTGACCAGTCTTTTAGGTAAATATTTGAGCTAAACTGGACAGAGGCTTATTTAGGGTTGTGTGTGTGGCGTGGTAGCACATGAGCTGAGCAGAGTTCCACCTTATCAGACCTCTAGTCCTTCTGGGAAGTTGTTGAGCAGCCCCAAAACATCCATAACTTTGCAGATTTATTTTTGTGCAGTTTTCTAGAGAACAGTCATCATGGGGAACTCCTGGAAGACTGGACAAGGAATGTGGACAACACTCAGAGCCTTCCTAGAACCAGGCATTGATTCAAACACCCAGACACCTGGTTATTTGACACATCCTCTATCATGGCCATGTTTATTCACTTGATTACTCTCAGAGTCATCTATTTATCAAATGTTTAATTGATATCACCATTAAGTCTATTGCTTCTAGAAATGGTGAATTTTCATCCTCTCCTTTGTTAGGAAGCATACAATGAAAAAAAATCCTTCTGGGGTAAATATTAAAGAGATATTATTTCCATTTAACTATTATAGCCTGAGTCTTCATGAGGTGTAGACAATACCTGTACCGGGGCATAGAATGAAAGGAAAGCAGTAAGAAATATCTGCAATTCATTTCCCCCCCCAGTACTGGGAGTCAAATCCAGGGCCTTGTACATGCTAGATAAGTCTCTACTATTGAGCTATACCCAGCCCTGCAATTCATCTTTTATGTCTGGCATATTGTAGAATAAAATAAAAGTGATGTGCCAGAAGCAGTGTGGAAAAATTAAATAACAGTGATGTGATTTTATACCTGCATTTAATCTTACACTAGTCATAAATTTTAAATAAAACCAAAATACAAAGGAATGAACAGCACATCTTTATATTTTGGACAAATAATAAGAGCCTAAATTCATGCCTTCAATTAGATTTGTAGGGGTGGGGTGGGTACCAGGGATTGAACTCAGGGGCACTCCACTACTGAGCCACATCCCCAGGCCTATTTTGCATTTTATTTAGAGACAGGGTCTCAGTGAGTCGCTTAATGCCTCACTTTTGCTGAGGCTGGCTTTGAACTCGTGATCCTCCTGTCTCAGCCTCTTGAGCTGCTGGGATTACAGGCATGTGCCACCATGTCTGGCATGGTGTTAATTGGGTTATTAATTGCTAATAGTTGCTGAAATGTAACACTGTTTATGTTGAGTTTCTTCAACCTAGTGCAGTACTGACCAAAATGGATTTTATAGAAGAAAGTGTAGATTAAAAAGGATTTATAAACTAAGTGCGGCGGTGCACGCCTGTAATCCCAGTGACTGGGGAGGCTGAAACCAGAGAATCTTTAGTTCAAAGCCAGCCTCAGCAAAAATGAGGCACTAAGCAACTCAGTGAGTCCCTATCTCTAAATAAAAATAGGGCTGGGGATGTGGCTCAGGGGTCAAGTGATCCCTGGTGCCAAAAAAAAAAAAAAAAAAAAGATTTATACTACACATCATTCTTTTAGATCTGCATTGTCTAATGTGCAGCCACTAACTAGTCTTATATGCGTATTGGCCATTTGAAAGACAATGTTGGGGAAAACTTTTCTCTTCCTTCTTAGTTCAGTAGGCACGGCCCTGCAAGTTAAGCTAGCAAAAGACATTAATAGGAGAAAAGGCACACCATTTTATTAATATTTACTTGCATGAGAGTTCATAAAAAATAAAAAAGTAAAACTCAAAGAGGTAGTTAGTTTTGGGGACTTAGATGCCATTTTAACCAGGAGAAGAGGGCTTGGGTTTCAAGGGGGTGATAACTTGAGAAATAACTAGGAAATACAAGGGGAACTGATGGAAGATAAGGATAATTTTATTAAGGTCTCTTTGTTCAAACTTATCTCAGTGTGGACTTCACATATTCTGTGTTCTGTGATAAGACTCATTCTCCCCTTCTGGGCATGGGGAGGGGTGGAGGACAGAGACCTTCACAGAGAGAAAGTTATGCAAGTTTAGGTAGATAAGGGGAGAGAGAGAAATCTTCATTCATCTGTTGATTCTCTATTGCCTTCTGCTCAAAGTGATTCTCATGCCAAACTGGCTTTTTTTTTTTTTTTTTTTTTTTTTAGTGCTGAGTATGAAACCCAAGTGCTTTATAAACATTGAGCTACATCCCTATCCATTTTTATTTTTTATTTTGAGACAGGGTCTTGCTAAGTTGCTTAGGGCTTTGCTGAGATTCGCTGAGGCTGCCCTCAAACTTGACATCTCCTGCCTCAGCCTCCCAAATTGCTGGGATTACAGGCTTGTGCCATTGCACCCAGCTCATAATGGCATCTTTTGAGGTTGCACATCCTGATTCCTTTTAGTAACAAGCCCAAATTAAGATGTGCTATAAGTATAAATATAAACTCGAGTTATAAGAATTTGCACGAACAAAAAAGAATATAAAATATCTCAATGATTTTTATATTTTTGCATGCTGAAATCAGGGTACTTTTAAAGTGCTGAGTTAAATAAACTGCATTATTAGATTAATTTCATCTGTTTTTTTCTATGTATTTTTAATGTGACTAATACACTGTTTAAAATGATATATGGTTCATATTTTATTTTATGAGCAGGTGCTGCACTGGACATTAAATAAATGACTCAAGTTGAGGGTATATTTACTTTTTAATAGACTGTTCTCTGTTACCAGGCAGACAGCAGACATTAGCTAAGTTACTAGAAGGAGGGCGATTTAAACTCAAAAGTGATTTTCCTGTTAAGGAAGATCTCCTGAGGTGCTCAGTCCAGTGAAGAGTACTTTTGTCATTTTAAACTTTCAATAATACATGGGTCAGGTGTTTGGCATGACACTTTTCATGTCTCTTCAAAGAGAGCCCTCAATGGTTTATTCTGTAAGATGAAGACAACAAATTCTGAGTTGAAATGGTAGGAATAAGATCAAATTCCACCAAAAGGGGAAACTGATGGCATGGAAAGGTAACTGAAGAGAATTCCCTGACCAGGTGTGGTGGAGCATGCCATTAATCACAGCAGCTCCGGAGGCTGAGGCAGGAGGATTGTGAGTTCAAAGCCAGCCTCAGCAACTTAGCAAGGCCCTAAGCAATTCAAAACAAGACTCTTTCTTTAAATAAAATATAAAAAGGGGCTGAGGATATGGCTCAGTGGTTGAGTGCTCCTGGGTTCAATCCCTGGTAGGAAAAAAAAAACAGAGAGAAATTCTCTGGTATCCAACATTCATACATAGAATGTCACCATTTCTATAAATGTATGTAACAAATATTATCTCCCAGTTCACAAATGTGAGAGGTGAGTAATAGCACAAGATTGTAATTAAAAAAAAAATTGTTTTTCACTAGCTCCCATCAGCTGATTCCTGGGACTTTTCTAAGTTGGGTTTTTTTTTTGTTGTTGTTGTTTGTTTTTGGTACTGGGGTTTGAATAAGGGGCACTCTATCACTTAGCTATATCCCCAGTCCTTCTTATTTTGAGGCAAGGCTTCACTCAATTGCCAAGTTTGGCCTTGAATTTGCAATCCTCCTACCTCAGCCTTCTGAGTTCCTGAGACTTTTTGGTTGGCTTGAGTGAAATCAGAGGGATCTTCTTTTCTTTCTTTCCTTCCTTCCTTCCTTCCTTCCTTCCTTCCTTTCTTTCTTTCTTTCTTTCTTTCTTTCTTTCTTTCTTTCTTTCTTTCTTTCTTTCTTTCTTTCTTTCTTTCTTTCTTTCTTTCTTTCTTTCTTTCTTTCTTTCTTTCTTTTCTGCACTGAGAATGAACCCAGGGCACAAACACTGAGCTATATCCCCAGGCTGTTGGTTTTCTTTTCTTTTCTTTCTTTTTTTTTTTTTGAGACAGGGTCTTACTAACTAAATTATTGAGGCTGGCAGTGATCCACCTGCCTGAGCCTTCCTAGTAACCGGGATTACAGGACCACACCCAAGCTGAGATGTCTGTCTCCCCCCCACCCCCACCCCCTGCTGACCCCTCTCTTTCTTGCAGTGTTGGGTATTGAACCCAGGACTTCACCCATGCTAGGCAATTTCCAGGGTCTTTAAGGACCAGAGACTGCCACCCTTTGACCTGCCAGCTCTGAACCTGGTCCCTTGATCTTGGTGGAGTTGAGGTCACTCCTCATAGTTGCTGCCTTCAGCAAACCATCTCCACTTCCTAGTGAGTGCCCAGAGCAGAGCAGGCCTTAGCAGCACACCAGCTGGTCCCTCCCCACATGCACCAGGTCCTTTCTACCTTCTTTCCTTCCTGCTTTCCAGTGGGACAAGAGGGGACACGTCCATCTTGGAATCAAATAGCTGAGGTCAGCAGTAAGTGTATTCCTACTCATAGGGCCTTGGCCTTATATTCTGACAATGTGGAATTTTATCTGAAAAGTTTAAAAAAGCCCCTCACCCTTCATGTTCTAGAATATGGTTCACTGCAAGGAAAGTCCCTGTGGGACTTAGATAATACCCCCTTGTTTACCAACCCAAACATAGTTCTGCCAAATTCCCATTCTTGGTCTCCTAAATGATTATTTATCCCTACTGACTGATCAGAACAAAATACCTGTTAACCACTTTAATTAATCTTTTCTCCTCCCCCCGATCCCTGAACTTGAGCCCACACTAAACTAGCATAAAGCCCCTTCTTAGTAGCCCTCCCCAAATAGGCTGAGCTCCCATAGAACATTCACTGAGCTACTATCCCATCAGGTTGTAACCCTTCATTCCACTTTCCCACACCCAGTTCTTGTTTATTCCTCTCTCTGAAAGCAAAATCTTATTTGATTCACTTAAATTTCTTTCTTTGTTTTCCTTCTTCCTCTCCTTCCCCTTCAGTGCTGAAGATTGAATCCAGGGCCTTGGGTATACCAGGCAAGTGCTATACTACTGAGATACATCTCCAGCTGTTTAAAAATATGTTTTTGTGAGACAGTCTGAGTTGTCAAGGCTGACTTTGAACTTGGAATCCTACTGCATCAGCCCACCAAGTTGCTGGGATAGGCGTGTGTGCGTCACTGTACTTGCTTGACTCTCTTGGGATGCTGGCAGACTCTATGGTGAATGGTTTCACTTATTATAATGACTCCTCTCTCTCCTTTGCAATAATCCTTTTGGAGAAAGTCTCCTCTTACTCCTTCTGGAACTTTTTATAAGCAGTGAGGGAGAATTTCTTTGGAACAACCCCAGCCTCAAGTCTAGCTTCCTTCAGAAACATGTTTGTATGGCCGCCTCAAACCTAAGGTTAATGGGCGTACTGCAATTTTTCAAAAAAAGGATTTTATTATGTTTGCAAGTGTTGAAAGGATTCCAGGGATAGATGCTTAGCAGTATGTGTGAGCATCTAAGAATGATATAGGCAAGAAAAGCCGGGGTCTGGGAAACACACACTTGTCATCTACCAGCTATCTTGAGCCTTATCTTGATTCCATTCCCAGACATTGCCAAACAGTTTCTGGACCATATTCAGCCCCAAATTTCTTTTATACAATCCAAACAATATTGAAAATACTTATTTTAATTAGTTATTACTATTTTTTAAAAGAATGAGGATAGAAGCCATCACATAAATCTTTTGGCTTTTCTTGAAAAACAAGGCCCCTGCCAGGCACTGTGGTGCACGCCTATAATCTCAAAGGCTGGGGAGGCTGATGAGACAGGAGTACCCAAGTTTAAGGCCAGCCTCAGCAAAAAGGTGGGGGGGGGGTGTGGAGGTGGCTGAGGCGCTAAGCAATTCAGCAAGACTCTGTCTCTAAATAAAATACAAAATAGGGCTGGGGATATGGCTTAGTGGTTGAGTGCCCCTGAGTTCAATCTCTGGTACCAAAAAAAAAAAAAAAAAAAAAAGAAAGAAAAAAGAAAAACAGGACCTAGAAACATTGTTTCCATTTCCCCATAGGGCAACAGTTCCCATAACTGGCCTGCTTTGCTCATTTCTAGTACCTGCCTGGCCTGTGGACTTATGTTAACTCTGACCCTGGCAGAGTCACAGTACTCCCCAAATAGTGGTTATGAGTGTAGAGGCGGGGAGATGGGATGCCTTCCCTTCCCATGGTGACCGGTCATGGCTGACACCCTATAACAAAAGAAAGACATAACAGCTTCATTTAATTTGAGTTTCTTTTTGTGACACAGGAACCTTCAGAAATGAAGGCTTAAAGATCTAGAGATAACTGTCTGTTTTGTTCTTCAATGAAGAATGGCTGGCTGGGTAGAAATGTGATTAGACAAAAGGGATCTGACCTCCAGGCAAGAGACTAGGTGCGGTGGGGAGGTCCTCAGCAGACCCCCTGTTTGGTGCCCCTGGGTCCCTCTGCAGGCCATTCCTTTCTCCTGGCTGTGGGGCAGGGTCTGTTCTGGAAGAGGATCTTATCCGACCATCATGCAAGGTGCGGCCGAGGATTTATTGCCAGCCAGCCCCTACACAGAAAGGGGAGGAGGCTAGAGGATCCTTTCTAGGTCTTTCTGCTGGCTTTGGGAAGGGCTCTAGTTTCTGAGATCTGCTTGGGGAAGAGGAGCTCTTAGCTTCTAGGGTCAGCCTTCAGAGAGAAGAGGAGGAGACCGTTTCTGAGGACGCTGCTGAAGTTTCCAGTGTCCTTCGGCTCCACGGGCTCAGGAGGCCAGTGCCAAACTGATTGGACTAACTTTTCCATTAAGTTGAGGGAAGTGTCTGATTGTTTTCACAAACCCATTCCTTGCCCTTTATTGATTTTTATTTAAAGTTTAGCTACGGAATGTCACAGTAAAGTGACTAGGCCACCTTGAACTGACCAAAGCATGAAGAGATAAGTACAAATACGGTACACGATGGTAAGAAGTGTCACAGCACTTACAGTAAAACTTTTCTTTGAAAAGTGTGAATCTCATCAGTGCAGTGTGATGGCTGGAGTACTCGGGTCATGAGCCCCAGCCTGGACCTTAGCTCTGGACAGATGCTCAGAGCTGCCCTGACTGTTGCACCTTCAAAAGCTTTCATGAGAGTGGTTCTGTTTCCTCTCGGCAGGATTTCTTGGCAGATCCAGATGTTGAAGAGGCTCCTCCCAACTGCCAACTTCCTTGTCCCTGCTGGGACAAACTACATATTTCAAAACTCTCAACTAACAATCTGCCTTGGCCCACCTCGGTGTGCATTACCTCTTGCTAAATGCTGAAAGCAAGAGTCAATTTCAGGAATGATGTGCTCAGTTAGGGGTCTGTGAGGACACCCTTCATGGACAATCTTCCAGGCATCTCACACTTGGTCTTGAAGTCCCCAAGGCCTAGCATCAACCCTGGGTGGAATGTAACAGGGACCTGTCAACTTTCCCTCCTTTGGAATTATAGCTGCTCCCAGCAAGGTTCTCTTCACATTTGAAGAGCAATGAATTCTTTTCCTCAGGGAGGAAATACCCCAGGCATTTTCATAGATCACTTTCTTCTTTTTCTTCTTCTTCTTTTTTTTTTTTTGCTTTGACTTCTGTTTTTACTGGGCCCTTTCTCTGCTTGCTTTATAAACTCTTCCCAGGCCTGAAAGAAAACTCTTCCCTCATTTCAGTCTTTTGAAGTGAACTAGCACCCTCTGTAGGCCATTTTTATGACTTCAAGAAGCTACATCTCGGTGGTGCAGTTCTAATAAAGGCACCTAAGGCAAAAAAAAAGAGAAAGAAAGAAAGAAAGAGAGATCCCATTTGTCAAAATTATTCATAAAAATACTTTAAGTTATCAGAAAGCATAGAAGCCAAGAATTGGCTTCCTTTGTTTCTCTTTTGATGCTGCCTCCCTTAATGGGAGCAGTAGATCTTTAACAGGCGAGGAAGATTTAATAAAGGGATATTTTCTCTAGCTCTTGGTGTCTTTTCTTCACCTACTACATTAAGGAGTTCATATTTTTAAGATTTGCATCATATGCACACATTCATGTATGTATTATATATTAATTTTTATATATTATGTATTGTAGTCATACACACACACACACACACACACACACACACATATATATATATATATATATATATATATATATATATATATACACACACATATTCATTTATTTGGAGACATTTGTTGACTCACTACTAGTTGCCAGCCCCCTTTATAAGCACTTTATAAGCACTTCCTGCTCTCAGGAAGCTCACAATCTCTTCCTTCCTTCCTTCCGTACTGGGGATTGAACCCAGGGGTGCTTAACCACTGAGCCACATACCCAGTCCTTTTTGGTTATTATTTTGAGACAAGGTCTTGCTAAATTTCTTAGGTCCTCACTAAGTTGCTAAAGCCAGCCTTGAACTTGCAATCCTCCTGCATCAGCCTCCTGAATCGCTGCTACTATAGGCATGCACCACCATGCCCGTCGAGAAGCTCATTTTCTTACAAAGAGATAAGAATGCTAACCTCTAGGTTTTAAAAAGAGATGCTTGGCTGGGTATGTATCTCAGTGGCAGAGCACTTTTTAGCATGCACAAGATCCGGGGTTTCATCTCCAACACCATCACCAAAATCAATCAATCAATAAATAAATAAAATAAAGGCCAGTGATCAGTACACCAACGATAAGAAACAAGAGAGTGACCTTGAGAGTGATGGAGGCAATGGAGCAAGCTGTCTTTAACAGACTAGTCCTGGTGGGACTCCAGAAGAAGGTGATTTAGAGCAGATTTGAATGAAGAGGAGACAGGTATATAAACTGTATGTTGAGGTATGACCATGAGCACTCTGACTCCAAGTGCCCAAATCTCTATTTTTGATTTGTCTCCCACATGCTGTATATTGAGCTACCCCACATGGATCCCATAAAGAAAGGTGCACTCTTGCCACTGCCCCTTTAGAGGACTATGGAATGGCAATCTCAGGAAATCTGGTCAACTGGGTGTCAGGTGGGGAGGTGCTAGCCTTGCTAAGTATATTCATTGTTTGAGTGAGTGGTCTTTTCAGCTCTTCAGAGCTCATATTTTTTAGTCTGTGCAGAGGGCTCCTACTATTCTCAGCAGCAGGTAGAAGCAAGAAAATGGATTCCATTTTATGAAAGTTGGATGCTGTCTCTCTTCTCCATGTTGGATACTAAGCAGCTGAGAGAAGAATTCTGGTTAGATTTTTAATAACAGAGAATGCTAGAGCCATTAGAGGTTGAAGATGTCACTTTCAACCTTGTTCTACATAAACTGCTGTTTTGTGGGCAGCTTGACTCTCCTGGACACTGAATGGGTCTAGGTCATGGGGGGCACACTCCTGTTTATTTATCTCTCCAAACCACAGAGTCTCATACTGTTGCTAGTCCTGTGACAATAGATGGAGGCAGTGTCTTAAAAAGCAGCTGCTATAGTTTGAACGTTTAATATCCATCAAAGACCCATATGTTAAAGACTTGGTCCCTAAGGGAGAGCCATGTGGAGGTAGGGGACAGTGGGAGGTCATCCAGGGTGTGCTCCAAAGGGTATTGTGGGGTCCTGGACCTTCATCTCTGTCTTGTTTTCAGGCCATAAGGTAAGCAGTTCTGCCATGCGCTCCCCACTACTGCCATCCAGCCTGCTCACCAGAGGTCCAAACCAATGGGTCCACTGGGAAGCTCCAAAACTGTGAGTTCAACAACCCTTTTCTATTTATCAGTTATTTATCTCAGGTTCTTCGTTGTAGTGATGAGAAGCTGACCAGCACAGAAACCAGAGAGAAACAGAGTGTGGTCATTTAGGCAACAGGAGTACAAAGAAAGATTGGCAAATACAATTGGGCTCTTCAGGCTTGTTTCCATAATCAAAGTTGCCAATTGCAGTTATAGGTAAAATGAGTGAGTGATGCCCCAAAATAAATGAATTCTGAAAAGATAGATGATGGTATGATGCTAGACAGAGTGGGTGATCAACAAGTGGTTAATCTGAAAAAGCATTTAGAGTTGGAAATACTATAGGAATCACTTTGTACCATGGGTCCCAATTTCTTTTTTCTTTTTTTTTTTTTTGGTTCTGAGGATTGAACCCAGGGGTGCTTAACCACTAAACCACATTCCCAACCTTTTTTTAATTTTTTATTTTGAGTCAAAGTCTCATTAAATTGCCCAGGCTGACCTTGAACTTGCAATTCTCCTGCTTCAGCCTCCCAAATCATTGGGATTACAAAAGTACACCACCATGCCTGGCCATGGGTCCCAATTTCTTAAGAATACTTTAAAATTCTTTCTTTCTTTCTTTTTTTCTTTTCTTTTCTTTTTTTTTTTTTTTTTTTTTTGCTTTTTATACCACTTTATTCCAACCTGAGCACCTCAATATAGAACTAAACACTGGTGAACTGTTTTCTGTAATTCTGAATTACTGTAAAATGGACAAGTTCTGATAGCAGCTCAACACTTAAATAGATTAAATCATCTCTGACACATGGTAGATTTCATATAATGAAAAGACCTAGAATAATTAGTACAATATACTGAACTGATCAAAATAAAATGGACTTTGAAAAACAAGGTTGCAAGGTTGTTACTAACACTGCAATATTTATGTTACAAATTACAGGTATATTGTTTATTATGGTTCTAGTCATGAGGAACAACTGAAGCCCCTTCCTTCCAAAGGAGGAAGAATAATTAGATGTTTTAGTAACTGTACATTTTGTATACTTTTAAGCAACTCTTAAATATTACAGAAAAATAATAAACATATAGAGACAAAAAGTACCCTATTTATAGTACAGATGGAAATCAAATTTAAAGTAATCAAGTTTGAGTGTACATAATTGTTAGTGCATTGACTATATTTATGTCCAAAGGGAACAAAAGCCCCTTCCCTAACCCCAAACAAGACCTATATAATGGCTAGCAGTGATTAAATAGAAATCACAGACACCTGGTTTGTTTCATTTTTGTTGAAGAGCTCACATGAAGAGAACACTATTTATTAAATTGCATTTATCTGTTTTTATACTCTTAAAACAAAATGAGGTTGCATTTGCTTTTTTACCCCATTTAAAAAATAATGGGTGAGGGCTGGGGATGTGGCTCAAGCGGTATCGCGCTCACCTGGCATGCGTGCGGCCTGGGTTCAATCCTCAGCACCACATACAAACAAAGATGTTGTGTCCACTGAAAACTAAAAAATAAATAAATATTAAAATTCTCTCTCTCTCAAAAAAAAAATTGGGTGAAATTATTTCTTGAATGATCAAGTAAGAGGATTGTAGTGGGTTAAAATTGTATGTTACCAAGGGCAAAAATACGCTCTGAGGCTCAAAGAGATTCTTCAAAGACTTACCTATATCTGGAGGGTGTATACATATTTTTCCATACTTTTCTGCAACCCCCCCCCCCAGGGGCTTGTACATGCTAGACAAGCACTCTACCAACTGAGCTGTACCCTCAGCCCTACAACATCTTTTTTTTTTTTTAAAGAGAGAGAGAGAGAGAGAGAGAGAGAGAGAGAGAGAGAGAGAGAGAGAGGAGGGAGGAGAGAAAGAATTTTAATATTTATTTTTTTTAGTTTTCAGTGGACACAACATCTTTGATGGTATGTGGTGCTGAGGATCAAACCCGGGCCGCACGCATGCCAGGCGAGCGCGCTACGGCTTGAGCCACATCCCCAGCCCCCTACAACATCTTTTTGAGAAATTATTTTTATCTGAGCCTTTCTTGAGTGTCCAGTGACAATGAGATTCCAAATTACCAACTCTCTGTACAAGTCAGTTTGGTAGTTGGTTGTTGTTGGTGAATAATAAATTTTATGTTATGGAACTAACTATATCATGGCATTGAATCACAGTACCTAAATTCATTAATCTATTATCTATTTATCATCTATCTGAAAGTCCTTAACCTTACTGACTACGTTTGTTCTCCTGATTTAGGTGTTCTGGTTTTTTGAGACCTTCCATGAGCATATTTGGTTTATGTTTGTATTTTCCCAGGAGCTTAGCTGAACCTAAAACTCTAGGTGGATAGACTATAAGACCTGGTTAGTATTATAAGTAGACCATCATAAATATGTTTGTTGAATGAATGAAAAACACAGATAGGATTGTGATGTGCTGGACTGGCATATCTAAACCTGTATTAGTCAAAACTCTTTATCTCTTAAGGACTAGAAAGGGCTTCAATGTAGCTTAATAGTAAAGAAAATAAAGAATACCAATTGAGCCATCTCTATTTACAACTTACTTACAATGTAGTCTTCACATAAAATACTAGACACCAAGGCAACTTTGAATTTGCTGTTGTTGTTATCTGAAGTTCAAATTTAACCAGCTATCCTCTATTGGTATTAGGTAATCCGTCAACTCTGCCTTCATACTACTTAGTTTCTGATCCTCAAAGATCCATTTGTTCCAATACTGTGGAACAGCTGATTCTCCTGGATAGAAAGAGCTTGATGTACAAGCAACTTCAAGGAGAAGCAGCAAGAATTTTAAAAAAGAAAAGCAAAGACCTTGGAGAAAATAAAGGGACAGAAAAATAATTATAATTTAAATGACTTGGAAACTCAGAGATAATTGGTGACTAACTGTAACACTGCTAATCCATAGAATTGTTGGTTATACTTGTATCAGAGGTTACTAGACAGTGACTTCACTGAAATGATGCAGTAAAGACCCCTTAGATTCCTCTGCTCCATAAAAACAATGAACAGAGCAAAAATTGTTAGAATAGAGTTTTCCAGAACTCTAGAAAATAGCCAAACATTGGGAAACACTGATTAGAGAAAAATGGTTGAATTCTCGTAAGAGTGAGATTTGCTGCATTTCAAGTTATTCTATTTCCATTCTCTGCTTCGAAATTCTGCAGGAGTCTTGAAAACCAACAGCCCATGGTCACAATGGAAACCAGCAGTCTGGCAGCCACTGAAGTGGCAAAATGGTGTGGAAGCTCCATCTCAGTCCCATTCCCAGAGAACGGTCATTATTTAACCTGTCTTGTGATATTTTTGGAGCCGTCATTTGCAAGATAATCTTTATTTGATTTGAGTTGTGGTTCATGCAATGCAAAAGCCTCTTCTCCAGAGGTGTTTATTAAACATAATCAGAGGCAATTCTTTAATATCGTGATTGCCTCAGGAGGGAGACAACCAATGGGGCAAACAATAGGCTAATAAAAAAAAATTAAAAAGAAAAACAGAAACAAGACGTCCATAGAGGGCTTTGATATATTCTGATGCATTCCTGGGGACAGGGGACCTATACACGTAAATGGAATTGTGTGTAGCCCAGGGCTTCACTCAAGCTCAGGGAAGAATGAAGAAGGCCCTGAATTCTCACCTCTGAATAATCTTGAGGGCCTACAATGGCAGGGAGTGAAGGCTAAGGCAGAGTAGAAAACTGATTGAGTGTTAAATGTGTGTCCCTATATGCTCACAGAGCCCCTTGACACAGAGGGGGAGAATTATTGGTTCTAGCATTTAAGGAAATCTTTGTCCAATCATCAGCTAACCACTAAACTAATTAAACAAGGAGAACTTATGTCCACATATGGCCATGTATGTCATGTTCATAGTGATATTATTTATAATAGCCCAAACTAGAAAACACCCAAATACCCATGAATCAAGAAAATGTGCTCTAGCCATACAATAGAATTTTCTTCAGCCATAAAAAGAATGAAACATTTATATCCCACTCCTTGGTCTATACCCAAAGGACTTAAAAACAGCCTATACCCAAAGGACTTAAAAACAGCATACTACAGAGACACAGCCACATCAGTGTTTATAGCAGCACAATTCACAATTCCCAAACTTTGGAACCAAACTAGATGCCATTCTATAGATGAATGGATAAAGAAACTGTGGCATATATACACAATGGAATATTACACAGCATTAAAAGAGAATAAAATAAAGGCATTTACAGGTAAATGGATGGAGTTAAAGAATATCATGCTAAGCAAAGTAAGCCAATCCCCCAAACCCAAAGGACAAATGTTTTTTCTGATAAGTGGATGCTAATACATAATAGGGGTGGAGGTGGTGGTGCATGGAACTAGTGAAGGAACTTTGGATTGGGCAAAGAAAAGGAGGGGAGGGGAGGGGGAATGGGGGTAGAAAAGATGATGGAATGAGAAGGACATCATTACCCTAGGTATCTGTATGATTGAACAAATGGTATGACCTTACTTCATGGACAACCAGAGAAGTGAAAAATTGTATTCTATTTGTGTACAATGAATTGAAAAGCATATTGCTGTCATGTAAAACTAATTAGAACAAATAAAAAATTTAAAAATTAAAAAAAGAATGAAGCATTTATCCATTCTATAATGTGTGTGAATTTTGAAAACATTATGCTACGTGAAAGAAGCAAGACATAAAAGGCCACATATTATATGATTCCATACATATAAAATTTCTTCAATAGGCCAGTCTCTGGAGACAGAAAGTAGATTAGTGGTTTCTAGTTGGGTGGAGGGGGAAACAGTAACTTTTGGCTAATGGAGGAGGTGAAAATTTGCAGAATTAGTTGTTATTGTTGCAGAGGTCTGTGAATATTCTAAAAGCCACTGAATTGTACTTTTTAACAATAAATTTTATACTATTTAAAATGAATTATTTCTCAGTAAAAAATAATATAAAAGAATAGCAGTGTTTTTTTCTTAGGACATTTCTGTAGTAAAAATTACACTATTATGGACTGGGGTTGTAGCTTGGTGGTAGAGGCGCTTGCCTCGCATGTGTAAGGCCTTGGGTTTGATCCTCAGCACTACATAAAAATAAATAAATAAAAATAAAGATATTGTGTTCATTTACAACTAAAACAAAAAAATTGTTTTAAAAATACACTATTATTGCCTGTAAGAAGGAGCCCTTATCTTTAAGTCTCTAAGCTTTTCAGATAAAACGTATATATGGAATAAATTATTAATTTTTATGCAATAATAATTTTTATGCAAAAATAATTAATTTTTATGCAATTAATTTTATGCATAATAATGCATGCTGACTATTGTTTGTGTCTTTTTGTTGTTTTTGTTGTTTTCTGGTAGTATTGGGGATTGAACCCAGGGCCTCATGCAATGCTAGGCAAACATTGTACCAACTAAGCTATACCCCCAGCCCTGTTTGTGCCACTAAAAATTCCCTTGACGTTAGGCATGGTGGCGCACAACTGTAATCCCAGCAGCTTGGGAGGCTGAGGCAGGAGGATTGTGAGTTCAAAGCCAGCTTCAGCAAAAGCAAGATGCTAAGCAACTCAGTGAGACCCTGTCTCTAAATAAAATACAAAATAGGGCTGGGGATGTGGCTCAGTGGTCAAGTTCCCCTGAGTTCAGTCCCTGGTACCAAAACAAAATAAAACAAAACCCAAATCCTCGGTAATAATTTGTACTATAATTTTTAAATTTTTTGAAATTTTCTAGAATAATAATTTATAAGAATTTACATATACATTTTTTTTGGTACTAGGGATCAAAACTGGGAGACTTTACTACTGAGCTACACCCCAAGACCTCTTGTTGTTTTTTTATTTTGAGACAGAGTCTCCCCAACTTACCTAGGTTGGCCTTGAACTTGTAATCCTCCTACCTTAGCCTCCTGAGTTTCTGGGATTTTTTTTTTTTTAAAGAGAGAGTGAGAGAGAGAGAGAGAGAGAGAGAGAGAGAGAGAGAGAATTTTTTTAATATTTATTTTTTAGTTATTGGCAGACACAACATCTTTGTTTGTATGTGATGCTGAGGATCGAACCCCGGCCGCACGCATGCCAGGCGAGCGAGCTACCGCTTGAGCCACATCCCCAGCCCAGTTTCTGGGATTTTAGCCATGAGTCACCAGACCCTGCTAAATATACATTTCTAAGCAATTAGTGAAGTTGATTTTTTTTCCTCAGACTTATTATTGGCCATTTGCATTTCCTTATTCATATCCTTTGTTTGCCTTCTACGAATTCTAGTGGTTATCTTTCATTTTAATTTATAGAACTATTTATAAAATGGGGATGTTATTCCTTTGTTTCTCATAACAACATATATGATTCTTTAGCAATGTTTGCTTTCCTGTATATGCCTTTCTGACTTTATTTTTGTATCTAGTGTTAAGATATTTTTAATAATTGAAATTATAATGACATCCTGAGTATAAGTTAATGTTAGTTAGATGTCAACCAACCACTGTGTTGTCAATTCCCTAGAATAGTTTTTTCAAAGGGTCTTTGTTAGTTACATATAATGGTTCGGAAGTTCTATTTGGAAAAAGAAAAAAAAGTTGTAATTGGAGATTTATGAAGTGCATTCAACCCAGGTAAAAACCTGGCCACTATAAAACTATTCTTCCTGTCTTATAAAAAAGCAAGTGCTGAAGTATTGGCTTTCCAGGTCCAGGAGGCGACTAGATTTGTTCAACTTGGTATTACTTGAGTACTTCCAAGAAGACCTGTCACTAATCCTTGATGCTGCCTCCCTATGAATGACGGTTAGTTTTTTGACAAGGCAGGCATCTAAATTTTGTGCCAGAAAATTTAGTTCCAACACAGTTACTGTTACTATATCAGGGGGACATCTAAGTATCATGAACTTTGTTTCTGAAAGATCTGTTTATCTAGGACCAAAGTTGGGAGGAATAATGGAGAATCTACTCAGCTCCAATGGACAGGCCTTGTGCTTTAGAATATAGGGGTTATAAGCACAATATGGGTATATTTCTGGAGGCAATTTAGCAGTGTAGAGTGTGGAACAAATTGTCTGTGATGTGCTCAATCCCAGGCACAGTCAGAAACTCTGCTTCATCTGGTCAGTACCCGACATTCAGCTCTTGCTGAAGGTAGGGGAAATGTTATTCAGCCTGCAGGCATGGTCTGGCCATAGAGAAGAGTCCTACGCATTGTTGTGGCAAAGACTGTCAGCCGATGGATAATCTGTTCTCTTTTAATACTACGAAGTTTTGGAAGTACACATGATTTCCTAGCTAAAGTAATCCTTCTTGGTCTTTCTGGCAGCTAAATCCGGCCATGGGATTCACTTTTTGCCATATGGGATGTGAATAGATGTGTTGTGTCCACTTCTAGGTCATGCCTCTAATGGCCTTCCCTTTGGTACTGGACTCTGTTTCGTGGTCCCTTACTATTTATCCTGCTTATGACTTGTATCTTTCCTGTGGCTGTCTTTTCTCCTTGTCCAAAACCAACAGTTCCTTCAGCCTCCTATGCTCTTGCCTCTCTCCTTTGGGGTCATCATTTACACATGTTCAGAGAGGATAGCTCCCTCAGTGGCTGTCACACTAAAGGTACTGGTAATACAGCCCAGAAATATGGCAATTGGGTGAGGTATTAACACCCTATCTGATGTGCCTGGTTTCTGTTCTCCCTACTAAAAGGCTCAGGGGTCACTCCAGATCAACTGGGCTAACTGGGCTGCATGAAATAACCACACAAGAGACACAAATACCTTTCTCTTTGGGGTCACTGTGATGGCTCCTCTGACCTTAAGGGTCCACAGAAAGAGCGAGAGAGAGTGAGAGCATGCGCTGACCCCTTTTATTGAGGAGAAGTTATTTAAATGAGGCAAGGGGTCAGGTTTCAAGGGGCTGAGTCTATCTTCATGGTGTCCACTGTCAGTAGGTTGACTGACACCTGGGTAGGCCACACCCAAGGGCACAGTAAGAGAAGGGGACACACACAAGGCACTTCCATGGAAGATTCTATCCTAAACAGGGCAAGGGGTTATAATACAGAGGAACAGGTGAGCATAGCTTCACCCTTGGGGCTGGAGCAAGACACACCCATGCACCAGACACCGACCCTCGCACCCAAGAAGGGTGGGGAAAACTCTGCCACATTTCTGCGACTGAGCGCCTCAGCACCCAGCCAGGGAGTGTAACCCAGTCACGTGTAAGGTTGGTCTCCCACACTGATGCATTTGATCAGTGAGAGACATGAATTCAGAAATTGCTGGTGGGTAAACTGATCTCCTTTCCCTTGACAGCTAATGCCTCGCCTACCTTGTTTTTATAAGTAGCTTGTTTGAAATGCAGAAACTTAGGTCTAAGCACAGACCATTCAATCAAATCTGTATTCCAACAGGAACCTGGGAGATTGGGCAAGCACCTTAAAGTGTGAAAAGGACCACTCTAAGAAACTGTTCCACAAACAGAACCAACACTAGACACATTCAATTCAGACTACTGAAAGCGAAAGATAGAGAAAAATCTTGAAATCAGTCAGAAAAAAAGCACCCATTACACAGAAACAAAGATAAAAGGTGCTGTGGTCATGTTGTCAGGGTCTATGCAAATCAACTCAAAAATTAAGGGTAAATGAAGACATTTTTCAAGAAGCCAAGACCAAAAGGATGAATAATAAGCAGATCCGTGCTCCTAAAAATGTGACAGGAATCTCTTCATGCAGAAGTGATATTATATCAGACAAATGTGGAGTTACAGAAAGAAATAAAGAGTGCTGGGCTGGGGATGTGGCTCAAGCGGTAGCGTGCTCGCCTGGAGTGCATGCGGCCCGGGTTCGATCCTCAGCACCACATACCAACAAAGATGTTGTGTCTGCCGAGAACTAAGAAATAAATATTAAAGAAAATTCTCTCTCACTCTCTCTCTCCTCTCTCACTCTCTCTTTAAAAAAAAATCCTTTTTTTTTTTTAAGAGAGAGTGAGAGAGGAGGGAGAGAGAGAGAGAGAGAGAGAGAGAGAATTTTTGATATTTATTTTTTAGCTCTCGGCGGACACAACATCTTTGTTGGTATGTGGTGCTGAGGATCGAACCCGGGCCGCACGCATGCCAGGCGAGCGCGCTACCGCTTGAGCCACATCCCCAGCCCTCACACTTCAGATAGAGCCCTAATATCCAGAGTATACAAAGAACTCAAAAAAATTAGACAATAAGATAGCAAATAACCCAATCAACAAATGGGCCAAGGACCTGAACAGACACTTCTCAGAGGAGGACATACAATCAATCAACAAGTACATGAAAAAATGCTCACCATCGCTAGCAGTCAGAGAAATGCAAATCAAAACCACCCTAAGATACCATCTCACTCCAGTAAGATTGGCAGCCACTATGAAGTCAAACAACAACAAGTGCTGGCGAGGATGTGGAGAAAAGGGTACTCTTGTACATTGCTGCTGGGACTGCAAATTGGTGCGGCCAATTTGGAAAGCAGTTTGGAGATTCCTGGGAAAGCTGGAAATGGAACCACCATTTGACCCTGCTATTGCCCTTCTCGGACTATTCCCTGAAGACCTTAAAAGAGCATGCTACAGGGATGCTGCCACATCGATGTTCATAGCAGCACAATTCACAATAGCTAGACTGTGGAACCAACCCAGGTGCCCTTCAATAGATGAATGGATAAAAAAAAATGTGGCATCTATACACAATGGAGTACTATGCAGCAATAAAAAATGACAAAATCATAGAATTTGCAGGGAAATGGATGGCACTAGAGCAGATTATGCTTAGTGAAGCTAGTCAATCCCTAAAAAACAAATACCAAATGTCTTCTTTGATATAATGAGAGCAACTATGAACAGAGCAGGGAGGAAGAGCAGGAAGAAAAGATGAACATTAAACAGAGACACGAGATGGGAGGGAAAGGGAGAGAAAAGGGAAATTGCATGGAAATGAAGGGAGACCCTCATTGCTATACAATATTACATATAAGAGGTTGTGAGGGGAATGGGAAAATTAACAAGGAGAGAAATGAATTACAATAGATGGGGTAGAGAGAGAAGATGGGAGGGGAGGGGAGGGGGGATAGTAGGGGATAGGAAACGTAGCAGAATACAACAGTTACTAATTGGGCATTATGTAAAATTGTGGATGTGTAACCGACGTGATTCTGCAATCTGCATTTGGGGTAAAATTAGGAGTTCATAACCCACTTCAATCTAATGTATGAAATATGATATGTCATGAGCTTTGTAATGTTGTGAACAACCAATAAAAAAAATAATAAAAAAAAAAAAATAAAAAAAAATCCTTTAAAAAAATAGAAATAAAGAGTGCTGGAAATGTCATAAATGAAAGATCAATAGGAAATTCTATTTAAAGTTCTAATTGCTCTAAAAAGTTGGGGATCAGTGAAATAAGCCAATTCCAAAAAAACCAAAGCCTGAATGTTCTCTCTGATATGAGGGTTCTAACACACAATAATGGGGCAGGGGATAGAAGGTCATTGGATTAGACAAAGGGGAATGAAGGGAAGGGAGGGGGATGGGAATAGGAAAGAAAGTAGAATGAATCGAACATAACTTTCCTATGTTCATATATGAATACGTGACCAATGTAACTCGACATCATATACAACCTCAAGAATGGTAAATTATATTCCATGTATGTATTATATGTCAAGACATACTCTATTGCCATGTATTTCTGTTTTAGTCAGCTTTTTATTTTTTTTCCTGCTGTGACTAAAAAATCTGACCAGAACAACTATAGAGGAGGGCTCATGGTTTGAGAATTCTCAGTCTATAGAAGGCTGGCTCCATTTCTTGGGGCTCAAGATGAGGCTGAACGTCATGGCAGAGTGTGTGACAGAAGAAAGCAGCTCACATCATGGTGATCAAGAAGCAGGGAGAGACTTCTCTCTCTCCAGATACAAATATATACACCAAAGCCACACTCCAATTCCCACTTCCTCCAGCCACACCCTACCACTTCAGTTACCACTCAGTTAATCCCTATCAGGGGATTAATTCACTGCTTGGGTTAAGACTCTCATAACCCAATTATTTCTCCCCTGAACCTTGCATTGTCTCACACGTGAGCTTCTGGGGGACACCTCACAGCCAAACCATAACAATATCTAAAAAGAACAAATTAAAAAACGTTGGGTGATCAGCTAGTATCATCACCATAAGTGTACATGACATACATAAAGGGTAGAACAATAGAAGCATCAAAGATGAGAGGGAGGGGTCAGGATCATAGTATATTATTTAAAGCTATATTGTCATTAATTTAAGATCACCAACTTGACCTAATGGTCAAGTTGAACATTCCACCCCCAAATAGCAGAATGCAAAATTATGTCTTTGATTCATACCTGGAATAAAGTAGATATTAAGAACAGAAATGCTACTGGAAGATCCTTAAATATTTACAAATTAAATTACATATTTCTAAATAATCTTGGATTAAAAAGGAATTCACAGGGATGAGGGTGTGGCTCAGCGGTAGAGCGCTAGCCTTGCATGTGTGAGGCACTGAGTTCAATCCTCAGCACCACATAAAAATAAATAAAGGTATTGTGCCCATCCACAACTAAAAAAAAAAAAAATTGTTTTAAAAAGGAATTCCCAGGGAAATTAGAAAATATTCAGAATTAAATGAAAATGAAAAAAAAATGCTAATAACATATAATTATTGTTCCAGGGCAATGAGAAAGGAATCCCACTCATTATCGAGCCCCCATGTTGGTTTCTGGGTTATTTCCTGAGTACTTCCTTGTGCAGAAGCAGAAGCTGGATTATAAGGTATGGTTTTAAAAGAGAATCCAGGGCTGGGGATGTGGCTCAAGCGGTAGCGCGCTCGCCTGCCGTGGGTGCGGCCCAGGTTCAATCCTCAGCACCACATACCAACAAAGATGTTGTGTCCGCCGAAAACTAAAAAATAAATATTAAAAAAAAATTTCTCTCTCTCTCTCTCTCTCAAAAAAAAAAAAAGTAAAAAAGTTCACTATCCTGCCTGGGTACAATGGCACACTCCTATAATTCCATATTAAAAAAAAAAAAAGGAAAAGAAAATAAAAAAGAATCCAGAGGTATTCAATTAATATAAGGAACAGAAGCACCACTAAGGAGATCAAGCTGAGCTTCCTGAAGTAGAGTGGGAAAAATGCTTTTGGAGAGCCACTTCAGAGTGCATGACAGCAGCGTGGTAGCACAGGCTTTTAATCCCAGCAACTCAGGAGGCTAAGGCAAGAGGATGGAGAGTTCAAGGCCAGTATCAACAATTTAGCTAGCCCCTAAGCAACTTAGTGAGATCCGGTCTTAAGATAAAACAACAAATAAAAAGGTCTAGAGATGTAGCTCAGTGGTAATGCACCCCTGACTTTAATCCTCAGTTCAAAAAAGAAAAGAAAAGAAAAGAAAATCTTACAGAGTACATGATAGAACTCAGTAGCAAGAAAAGTGTCTAAAGTGTATTTCTTTCTTTCTGGTGCTGGGGATCTCTGCATGCTAGGCAAGTAATCTACCACTGAGCTACACTCCAGCCCACAAACCCGTATTTTAAAGGGTTTGAAACTATATTAAAAAGTTTAATACTTTGCCAAGAGTCTAAGCAAAGAGTTAAATTCCCTTTTGACCATATAAGGCAGTTGTTCCTTTGAATATGACCAAGACTGCCTCACACAGCCAGAATCAGCTCTATCTGTCTTCCTTCCTTTCCTCCCTTCTCTTCATGGAGAAGTACTTCCTTTTAAAACATTCTCCTTAGCCTAGGCGTTGCTCTTTTAATTTATGTTTTTTCCTGAATACTTCTCTGGATATTCATTTTAGTCTGCTTTATATGATAAGAAAAGTCTTTTATAAGAGTTCGCATGTACTCCTCTACCCAGAAAAGATCAAATCCCATAGACAACTTCTAGAAAAAAAAGTGTCTTAATGTCTTGCACATATTTGGAGAATATGTAACTTTTTTCCCCCCTCCAATCAGGCATCTGGATGTCTTGTGCATTTTGGAATTCCAAACATTTTCTCCTCCACCACAGCTGAATCGAAAGCATATGACCCAATGAAGTCAGGCATTGGACTCTACAACATGAAGACGCACAGAAAGAAGATTGGGGCTGAGTCATCCTATTGGCAGCCTCCAAAATAGACTCATCCAGGAATTCCTGGTACTGAGATCCCTGGAGGTCCCTTGGTGTGGTTCTTTCTAAGTCTGGTTTGTTCAGGTTGTTGAGTTTGCTTTTTTAAAAAAATTTGTTTGTTTTGTTCTTATTGTTTTGTTTTAAATTCTGCATGGTCTTGAATGATTTGAGTCAGCTCTTTTTTGCTCCAGTTTGATAGAATCTGTTCCTGTTGTTTGCAAGCAAAGGGCCATAACTGAGACAAATGACAATGTAAGAATGGTGCCAAGTGCTGTGCCAGACTTTCTGGGTAGAGCCTGCTTCTGCTGATGCAGGCTACAAGATGACTCAACACTTTCACACTTTTCTTTACTTTTTCTGCTGTGAAACCTCTGTTCTTACAGTGGATGATATGCTCAGACATCACCCCCCCCCCACCACCACACACACACACCTTGGTACAAAAATCATTACTTATATACAAGGTCCACATTTGTTCTTTTCTTACTAGTCAGTGTGCATAAAAGTATGGATACTTAACACCCATAAGAAACTAGTTGGGTCACAGAGATAAATAGCAGGTATAAAGTAGCCATTTTAATTATCCAGAATATACTTATGTTAATTTTTTTACATTATCATTAAAGTGAAAACACATCACTTAAAAAACAAACAAACAAACAAACAAAATACCTCTGAGGTGAAGTATTTGCAAATCCTTGAAAACAGATTCCATAAATTCCCATTTAAGGAATATTGGCCTGAGACATTTAGATCTATTGTTTATGGTAGACCTTTATGTTGTATTTCACAGATTTGAATCTTTCTCCTTAATAATACCTCAGCAACCATCATGCCCAATCTTAACAACTGTGTAGCTGAGGGTCATAAGCTTAAAAAGTTAGCATGTAAAGACATGAGCAGAAAAATCACAAAAGTCCATAGACATAAGAAAATGGGTTGAATCTTGGTAATAATCAAAGATATTTAATATTTCAGTTAGATGGTCTAGGTAATGCTGCTGTAACACTCAACCCCAAATTTTAGTGGCTTAAAACAATAGTTTTATTTTTTGCTCATATCCATCATGGCTTAACTGAAACAATTAACATGGAATTAATTTTCCACCTTAATCAATTTTGAGACATTGGCTACTTTCTGAAACACTGCTAGTAATCGTTTGCAAGTATACAAGAGGGCTCTGGAGGATCTTGTACCAGCTCTGGAATACTCAGCCCAGAAGGAGGACATGTCCTTCCTATGCACAACTCACTGATCAGAACATGTCACATGGACCCCACCTAACACTAAGGGCCATGATATTCAATCCTTCTTTGTGTTTGAAGAGAATTTTAAAAGGAAAGTCAGTTATTTGATGGAGAGCATTGATGACTACAGTTGGTAGTTAACACAAGAATAAATTATTTTTTTTCATGGACTAGCTTGGCAACTTTATAGAGATATCTAAATCCTTATCTCGGCAAAGGTATGGAAATAGGCAGTCTCAGACGTTGAGAAAGAAATTCCATGTTCCATGTTAATCATTTCAATGGAACAACATGGAACAAAGCCTCCAGTTAAGTCATGATGGATATGAGCAAAAAATAAAACTGTTGTTTCATGCCACTGGGGAGGTGGGTCAGTGGTTGAGTGCCCCTGAGCTCAATCCCTGGTACCAAAAAAAAAAAAAAAGGGGGAGTGGGGGTGGGGGTTGGGGGGGAGGATTGTGGGATTCTTTGCTCTCTTTTCTTTCTTGATTTCCTTCGAGGGGTGAATGGCCCTGCTCCACCACACACTCCTTGCTGGGATATGCTGCCTTCCCACAGGCCCCAAAACAACTGGGCCAACTAACCAATTCGTGACTTCATACCTGTACTTTGGATAGTAATGACCATCACATTCCACCATCATTAATAACCCCATGCCCCCTCCCTTCCCCTCTAACCCTTCTGCCCTATCTAGAGTTCTTCTATTCCTCCCATGCTCCCTCTCCCCATCCCACTATGAATCAGCCTCCTTATATCAAAGAAAACATTTGGCATTTGTTTTTGTGGGATTGGCTAACTTCACTTATCATTATCTTCTCTAACCCCATCCATTTACCTGCAAATGCCATGATTTTATTCTCTTTTATTCGACTCCTGTGATGTAAGAGTTAAAATAAAGAATCAATAAATGGGGTGGACTCAAACTAAAAAGTTTCTTCTCAGCAAAAGAAGTAATCTGTGAAGTGAATAGAGAGTCTAATATTGGGAGCAAATCTTTACCCCTCACACATCAGATAGAGCACTAATCTCTAGGATATATAAATAACTCAAAAAACTAAACACCAAAAAAAAAAAAAACAAACAAACAACCAATCAATAAATGGGCCAAGGACCTGAAGAGACACTTCCCAGAAGATGATGTACAATCAATCAACAAATACATGAAAAAATGTTCAACATCACTAGCAATTAGAGAAGAGCCCATTTCTCCACAATTAAGGACTCCAACTAGGGTGGTTTCTCCATGGGTGACCGCTGTGTTGTTTTGAAGCTCCACTGCTCATTATCCATGCAGTCTATCTTGGAAGCAAGGTGGGGGGTATTGTCTCTTCTCAGAGTTGCTTCCATTTCCTTGGAAGCTCATTTATGTCCAGAATAAGGGAAGAGACAGTACTGACTCTGCTCCCTAGAATGCTTCTTATGGTTGAGCTTTCCTTCCCTAAAGAGTCATCCCCTGGAGCTGGGGATGCAGCTCAGTGGTCGAGTGCTTGCCCAGCATGCACGAAGTCCTAGGTTCAATCTCCAGCATTTCCAAGCAACAAGCAAACAAAAATTAGCAGATCATCCTGGTCTCATCTTTTCACTTGGCTTCCCTCCCTCCTTCCCTTCCATTTTTCTTTCCTTACTTTTTTCCTCCAGGGAAACTTTGAGCTGTTTTAAGTTTCAGACACTGTATCCAGTGCTAGGGATACGACAATGAGCAAGACAGTGTCACCACCTTTATGGAGTACCTTATTCACTGGGGAAAAGGAAGAAAACAGGTAATTGCAGTTTATCCCTGGGGTAGGCACCTTTGAGGAGGCCCAAATTCCTGCCTACAGGTATCCATGCCCTAGTGTTGGCTGGACTATAGAATATGGTACAGTGGTTAAGATGTCACTTCGAGATTATGTAATAAAAGAACGGGCAGTCATGATTTTCTCTCTCCTTCTCTCTCTACCCTCTATCTCTTACTCATTGCTCTTAAGAGGAGAGATGGCAAAATCTTAGCAGAACTAAACTGAAATTTTCTCTCCACGCAATCAGAAGAATTCAAGAAAATTTCAAAAGGAGCCACATAATTTTTTTAGCTGCTGCTCTGTCCATATTACTATTAAACTCATCGCTTGTTTGTGAGGCACTTGGAAAAACTGACCTACACTAATCATCTGAGCCCCTCGGCCAACTGTGGTCTCCTTGTTAGACAGGAGCAGCTGGTTTTTCAAGCTAAACCTCAGGCAGTGGTTCGGCATCTGCGTGCATGGCAAAAGGGTGTCCCATGAATTTTTATGGTGTGCTGCCAGAGTTTGATCAGGACATAAAACTTATGCCTCCCCACCTCCAGCTAGGCACAAGGCCCTGTGTATCTCACTCTCTATCCTTAAGAAATATCACCTTTGTGTGAGAACACTGAATTGGAACACTTGTCAGGGAAATCTACACTCAAAGTTTACATAAAAATGAAGGTGGCCAAGTCAATAGTAAAACAACTATAGAAAGCCTTTTTTTTTAAAAAAAAATTCTTTAAAACTTGCTTTTAAGAAACCATTGTTCACTTTTTAATGCTTTTGCATGCGCTATCCAAACCTCAAGAATTCAGAACTGTGGCTAATCCTCTAACTTTAGGGTTGAGACTTGAATCCCAAAAATATGAAAAAGGTCATATTGCAGAGGGTAGTGGTCAGAATCCTTTCACTATCCACCAAGTCAAATCTCAGAATTCTGTGCTTTTATGGGAACAAATATTTCTTCTTCATTTGTTCTGCCAAGGTAATAAAACACAACTGGTGATTTGCTGTGATAATGTTCTCTCTGAAAGCTTCCTGATGTGCAACTTGATCTTTTTTTTTTTTTTTCCTAAGATATATTATAAAACCACTTAGAGCTTGTAAATGATTTGTTCTAAGTGACATTGGAACATTTCCTAAAGGAACAGTGGTTCCTTTCTCAGAATTTCAGAATCTGCGTAACATACTTAAGACAAATGGGATCTAAGAATATAGCCAGGCTCTTGAAAAGCAGGGGTTGGGAAAAGAAGTCAAGGGCAGCAGTTGGGGGTACAGTTTTGTGCATAAAAACAGGATTAGAGGATTGTTGTGCTTTTCTCTTCTAGTGTAGAACTGGGCCATGTTTGGGTACCTGGAGTGAGCTTGGCAGAAAATCACTTGCTTCCTCATGCTGTGATGTTCTATAGAACTTTCTGTCCACATTGCTGTCTTACTGAATGACCCATTTTGTAAATGAAATGCCACAGAATTTCCACATATCCAAATCAGAAGAAATATGCTGACCTAAGATATAAAAATCAATTGAAGTATCAGACTTGATCTTTTTCTTATCTAAATGTTAAAAGAGATACTTGCCTAACATCACCAAAGTGATTTAAATTGAGTATCTAGCTTGGATTGAAACATTTTTATGTCCCAGAACAACAACAACAAAAAAAAAAACCACTATAATTCGTAAGGGCCAATTGGATAGAAGAGATTTTAGTCCCACTTTATCTTTTAATAAAGATGTGTAGCACTGTCATCTTCTCATGTTTGCTTTCAAAGAAGCAAAACAAGTCTCATTTGCTTGAAAGTTGAACTTGATTAAAAAATGGTATTTAATTGGGACATTTATAGCTGAGGAAAAAGGACACCATATTCTAGCAAGGCAGCCTCAGAACATGCAGATCTCAGTGTCTAGTTTTTGGAAAGTGGAGGCTAAAGTCAGACTCAGAACCATGATAAGGCTCTGGCTCTGTCCCACAAGGCGCTAGCCAGTGGATCCAAGTTGGTGTTCCAAAGGGGAGGAACAAACTTGATGTAATTGCACCCAATTGTTGATGATATCTAAGAGGGTCTAGTTTACAGGTGGATCTGGGCAGCAAAGGTCTTGATGTACAGGTGATGCTTCAAGTTAGCAAAGAACAAATATCATGCTTGAGAATGGTTCATCTTTTTCAAGTGGAACCTTACCTCTTGAGAGCTGACCGTGAAATGTGTGTGGGCTGTGTTACACATGGTTGCCTAGTGAATAGGATAATCTGGTGTCTGGGAACTTTCAGTGGACATTTCCTCTGGTTGACAGCCCAGAGACATTGTGAGCCCTATTCTGCTCTGCCTAGTCCCACACAACACTGGAAATGGGGTGACCTACTATAACCACCCAGCCACACAGCCCCTCTGAGATAGGTGTGACCTGCCAAGATGCCAATCAATGTGTTGACTACAAGAATCATGAAGCAAGACTCCACCCTTGAAACCTTACCCCTGCCTTTGATGTACCCCCTTAAATAAACCAAAGGAGCTATTTTCTAATTGTCTAGCTCCAGCTCCTTTGTGGACTGGACCTATCAGGTATTTCAATTCTTTAAACCTAATTCTGACTTTGTCTTTTGTTCTTCACTAATTATTCTAGACTTTAATTTCTCAGGTGGTTTACAGTCTCCTTGGCAGGAAGAAGAACCCCCTAACGAGGCATTGGCTACCTCCCCATACCTACCCAGCAACTTGGGTGTCTATGAAAAGCCTCTCCTCCATCTTGAAGACTTCACAGGGCTCCAGTGGAGTAATGTTAGGGTTCAATCCTGCAGACTAAGTCTGTGTTAAAAGAGTTTTAGGAGAGTGTTATAATGAACACATTGCAGGCATCACAGATACTACTAGGTCTACCAAAAACCAAATGCTTTAGAACCCACCATCCACTTGCACAGGTGATACCAACCTAGAAGGTAGGAACTCATACTAGTGTTAGCAAACCAAGCAACATGTTCATGGTGAGGAGAATCAGCTCCTTATGGGAGGTGTGTCTCTACCTGTCATGTACTAGATTTCAAGGAAAGGAAGTATAAAAAATGTATAGAATCCCAAATTGCTGATAAGTAAAAGATGTTCAACCTCACTGCCAATCAGAGAAATAAATGAAGTTGAAACCACAATTGGCACAATGGTATTATTAAAATATTTCACTTTCATCAGATATGCAGAATAAAGTTTACTGCAATATGCAAAAAATTTAAAATTATCCAAATAGTCATCAACAGAATGGTTATTTTATTTAAAAGCAAATATTTTTGGTAACTTAAATTTTGCATTACCATATATGAATAGCTGACCAGTGTAACTCCATATTGTGTACAACCACAAGAATGGGAAATTGTACTCTATGTATATATAATATGTCAAAATACATTTTACTGTCATGGATAACTAGAAAGAACAAATAAAAATTTAAAAAAGATTTAAAAAATTTCACATTACATTTTTGCAGTGAAATTCTATTTAAAATGCTATATTGATGGACATATAGCTCAAGGATAAAAAGCTTGCCTCACATGTGCAAGGAGAATGTTATAATGAACACATTACAGGCATCATTCTGAGTTTATTCTCCAGAACCCAAAACAACAATAACCACAACAAACACACACACAAACAAAAGGCATGCAATAAAACAAGCAAGCAAAAATAAAACCCAAAATGCTATAAAGCAATGAGCATGAATAAATATAAGCTACTAGAGAAAATTGAAGGCACATTCATGAAAAAAATGTATTTTAGAGTAGCGCAGCTTAAATTATACTCTATAATTTAAAATATACAGGTTAATGCAGAAAACTAAAACTTTTTTTTGCACTTCTATCATAATGCTTCCTAGTTTACATTGTACATTTTAATGTAGGTTCCTAGTGGCCCAATATGACAGTGGGTTCTTTGAAATCATGAACCAAGCACAGTGCCTTAACAGAGTAGTTGCTCAATAGTGCTAGTCAAATAAATTAATTAGCAAATGATTGAAGAGTTAAGGACACAACTGTCATCAGTTTAGCTGAAATTACTTGCACCAAGATCCAGGCCCACACTGCTGATACTCATGTTCCTGTCCAACTTGACCTTTCCCTGGCACCCCTGGCCTTCCATCTCATGGACTTGTTAGATTTGTCAAGATGAGCTGGGAGAGAGATGATCTGTCCCCATAACTCACTCTCCATCCACATCTTTCACCTTATTTTGGGAGTTGGGACCATCCCAAGGCAATCAGATGTCTTTGAGGTGACCTTGAGAAAGACCATGCTTTTCCTATATGTGTTTGTATCTGTGCATGTGCCCACTCACACATGTGCCAGCAAAGACCAGCATGAACTCAATTTAACCTTTCTCCCGACCACACCACCTCCTAATTTTAAGGTCAATCAGAAAACACACAGAGAAAAAGAAATAAAACAAATGAACACAAATAGTGTGGCAGCTCTCAGAGCATGTTGATGAGCATACTCATTTCAAGGATAAGAGGCATTTCAAAGGACATATCTAGAATAAATACCAAAGAGTAGTATAAGCTGGGACACTGAGACCCTTAAAAATTCTAAAAAAGATACAGGGCATGATGGCACGTGTCTGTTATCCTAGATACTCATGAGGCTGAGGCAGGAGGATTTCAGGTTTGAAGCCAGTTTAACAACCTAGCGAGGCTATAAGCAACCTAGTGAGGCTATAAGCAACCTAGTGAGATCCTGTCTCAAAATAAAAAAAAAAAAAAGGGCTGGTGATGTGGCTCAGTGATTAAGCATCCCTGGGTTCATACCATATTAAAAAAAAAATACAAAAAGAACAATAAGTAAAACAATATTTAAGGTGTATTTGAAGCAGGAGAATCAGGAAAAGGGATTACCCCACTGCCAAATGAACATGAAGCTGTGTTAACAGACAACAGAGAGCATGAAAAATTCCACTTTTATTTTGCTTCAAGCTTCAGAAGCAACTTCTCAAAGTGGGCTCCACAAAATGCTAGTTCTTGAATAGGTTTTGCAAGATCCGATCTTGTCATGATCAGAAACATTTGGAAATGTTGAGGAAATACTCAGATCTCTTTACTTCAGGGTTCTTTAGATGCTTTGAGATAGACAATGTTTTCCAAAACCCTAATAAAGAGGCAAGGTTTTTGGGTTTTTTTGTTTTTTTTTTTTTTTCCCCTGTGGTGCTGGGGATTGAATCCAGGGCCCTGTTCATGTGAGGCAAGCACTCTACCAACTGAGCTATAGCTCCAGCCCAAGAAGCAAAGTCTTTACTGCCATTCACCAGAACTACTGATGCTTTTTTTTTTAAATCAGGAAGCATTGCATGGAGCTAATGTTCTTTGGAAAATACTGTTGAAAGAAAGAAGAGTGGTCTTTCATTGTAAAATACATAAAACAAAAACAACAAAAATAAAGAACAAAGGGCAAAGATAAAACTGCATTAGGAAACTGCAGATTTGTTTTTTCCTAAGTAATTTGAGAGAGAATTGTTTTCAAATCTTTTCTATTCAAAAGTATATTTCAACTACTAAATCAACTTAGGAATTTTTTTTGTGTGTGTGTGGTGATGGGGATTGAACCCAGGGCATTATGCATATGAAGCAAGCACTCTACCAACTAAGCTATAGCCCCAGCCCCTCAACTTGATAAAAAGAAGTTCAAGTTTTCATTAAATTGGAAATGTATAAATAGTATATCCTTAGAGAGGTTTTTGAAACTAGAGACCCAAAAGTGATTACCATTCAGAGCTAAAATAAATTCTCAAAATCAATTTCGATGATTTTTGTTTTGTAGGTAACAGAAACTGCTGGGCATTTTAGGGAAAAAGTTAATTTACTGGTGGAACTTTTTTTTTTTTTTTTGGTGCTGGGGTTTGAACCCAAGGCCTTGTACAGGCGAGGCAAGCACTCTACCAACTGAGCTATGTCCCCAACCCAATGGTGGAACTTTCATTGGGATGAAAGATGAAAAGTTCAGGACTCAAGCTGAAGACCAGGGCAGGTGCTGGGAAGTCATGGGCACTAAGGCCTGGAATCCATGCAATCTTTTAAAATTTCCAAATCTGAATTGAATTCCTTCAAACATTTTCCCTGCTAGTAATTACTCAACAAAGATCCTAATTCCTGGGAGAAAGTCCAGTTGGAATGGCTTGGTTTTTCATGTCTGCCTCCTGGTAAAGGATGAATGAGACACCAAGAATACTCATAGTGGGGAGGTGTAGGTATTAGTCAGCATTCTCCAGAGAAGCAGACCAAGGGGATATGTAGATACCTAAAAGGAGATTATGGGAATTGGCTTATATGATTATGAAGGCCAGGATGTCCTACAATATGCTGTCTACAAGCTGGAAAACCAGGAAAGCTAGTGGTGTAATTTAGTCTGAGGACAAAGGTCAATGGTTTGAAAATGGAGAGAGGGGCTGGATTCTAGTGTAAATCCTAGAATCCAGAGACCTGAGAACCCAGAGCTCCAGTGTCCCAGAACAGGAGAAGATGGCTGCTCTTCCAGCTCAAGATAAGAGTGAATTTACCCTTTCTCTGCCTTTTTTTTTTGTTCTATTTGGGCCCCCATTCTTTGCATGATGCCCACCCACATCCTCTCGATCAATATATGGGTTCAAAAGCTAAACTCTTCCAGAAACGCCCTCACAATCATACCCAGAAAAATAATTTTATCCGCTATCTGGTTATCCTAAGCTTAGCCCAGACAAGTTGACTTGCAAGATTAAACATCATAACATATTCCTCCAAATAAAATGAAGGACTGGCAGAAAGGTACAATGATTGGTAAATGACTAAAAATTAACCAATTCCTACGATCTGTTTCTTAAGAAAAAGTTATATCAAATTAATTTCCTGAGGTTGGCAGAATTCAGAAATGGCATAGATGCACTGTATCATTGATTTCATTGTTTATATTTAATCTATTTGTCTGTAAATATTCAAGGCACAGAACCCAAATCACATCAGTCACCTACTTAAAACCTTCAGTGGTTTACGGATAGAATAGAATAGAATATCTCTAATGTGGCCTCTAGGCCCCACAGCATTTGGGCTCCTGACCCGAATCCTTCACTCTCACCTCTTGCCCCATGTATTCTAGTCCCAGTAGCCCTAAGCTTCCCCCAAACTATCCTATCTAGCAGGCACACACCTCTTCTCACTTAAATCAGAATAATCTGAATAACTCCTAGTCATGGCCTTAATGAAACACTGGTTCCTCAGAGAAGTTCTGTAAAACTCTCAGCCTGATTCTCTATCCCCTACTCTTCTGGCCCCACGAACCCTAGTTTCTTTCTTTATAACACATTTCAATCTCCTGTTTTTTTCCTATTGATTTATGTAATGACTCTTTCTCAAAAGGTGAAACCAAATCAGGCACGGTGGTGCGTGCCTGTAATCCCAGTGGCTAGGGAGGCTGAGACAGTAGGATCGCCAGTTCAAAGCCAGCCTCTGCAAAGTTGAGGAACTAAGCAATTCTTGAGACCCTGTCTCTAAATAAAATTCAAAATAGCGCTGGGGATGTGGCTCAGTGGTTGAGTGCCCCTGAGTTCAATCCCAGTATCAAGAAGAAAAAAAAAAAGAGGAAACCATTCTAAAATTCAGGGATCACATCTATTCTGTTCAGTTCTAATTGTAATGTCTAACACAGCTTCATCAGTGTGGACACAATGATTCCTAAATGAATCTGAACTCTCTCTATATACAATCTGTATTCTGGGGACAAGAAATTGAAATCATGGTGTTTGAAGAGCAGTGCTAGATGATATAGAAAATACCAAGGGAACACCCTGAAGGGAAGGATGACTTTGGCCATGAAGCTATTTCATAATGTTTTTCTTTATTTTCTTTCGGATTTCTCCACAAGAGAAGGATCATACCATGTGGGAAATGAACAGTAGGTTGGACGGTGGTTTTAGGCAATGGAGGGGGAGAGTGAGAAGTTTGAAGAATGCAGTCTTTAGTTGAATCTCACAGAACCGTGGCTATGCCCCTCTCAGCATTTGCGTCTAAGACTCTTATGCAGTCACAAAATAATATTGAAATCTTCCCATAGGATTGAAAAGAATGACTAAGATGTTACCTTATCTTGCAATTCTGTCTTATCAGGTTTCCTTTCAACATTCAGTCTACATTGGATTTCTTAATGTAATGTTTGCTCTCTATTAATTAATAGGACTTTGTGTTTAAATACATTCAGAATTAAATTCAAATGACTTGGAAAATGGGGTTTTTAGGAGAATGAACAGATAACTTGATATTCGGAATGTTACAAAGTTAATTCTGATGCCAGAGGTATAAACAAAAATACAAAAACCAAATGCTCATCATACCTTTTTCAAAGGCATATTGTATTGTCATCCCTTTAATTATTACCATAATATGCTTTTATTAAACTATTACTTTCATTTGCACAATTAGGCTCAAAAATCAACATTTTAGGGCTGGAGCTGTGGCCCAGCGGTAGAGCGCTCACCTACCACATGCTAGGCCCTGGGTTGGATCCTCAGCACCACATAAAAATAAATAAATGAAGTAAAAAAATGTGTCCATCTACAACTAAAAAAATAAATATTCTTAAAAAATCAACATTTTAATAGTCTTCATGAAAAACCCATTAGCCAATTTATGCTTCCTCAGATGTCGAAATGAAGTAATAAAAAAACAATCTCCTGCTGGGTGTGGTGGCACAAGCCTGTAATCCCACCGGCTTGGGAGGCTGAAGCAGGAGGATGGAGAGTTCAAAGCCAACCATAGCAATTTAGTGAGACTCAGCAAGTCCCTGACTCTAAATAAAATACAAAAAGGGGCTGGGGATGTGGCTCAGTGGTTAAGTGCCCCTGGATTCACTTCCCAGTACCAAAAAACAAAACAAAAAATAAAACAACAACAACAACAGAAACCAATCTCCCTCTCCTCTTTCCCTTCCTTTCTTCTTCCTCCTTTCCCTTTTTCTACTTCTCCCTTCTTTCTTCCACAAATCTCTCTTTTAGCATGAGCACGGAACTCTGCTAGGTGCACACATTTTGAATATACTTACTACAAAATTCATACATATCTGGTATATTTAACCAGATATGTCCAGAATAAATTTAATGTGATTCAACCATAAACATTCAGAAGCATTCACACATTTTAAAAAACTCTCTATTTATACTAGATTTGATGAAATAGAGCTTATCTTTTTTCCCCTCCACATTTATCCATAAATACTGATTAACTATCATGCAGCTCTAAGTTTATTATTTGCTTCTATTTTGGCTGAGAGCAAAATAAAAGTGTTTTCTGGTGACTTCAATGAGTCAGTAGGCTTTCTTTTCATTTCCTAATTCTAGTTCTACTTAACACTTAAATAAGCAATTTTCTACCTAGCAATTGTAATTAAACCCATTAATTTAAAAATGCACATAGACCTTAACACATCAATTACAATGGTTACAGGTTGTATCCAATGAAACGTGGGAATTGAACATTGCATGATTCTATGTCCAAATGCTGAAATGTTAAGGAAGATGGGGTATCTTAATTCATCCATTTACTTTTAAATAATGTAATTGACATGTTATTGTGGATTGCTTCCTTATCTTCTGCTATTTTTAGAATTGTTTTTCATTTTTAGCTTCTGTTGGTGGTGGTATTTGGTAGACCACACAAGTCTCCTTGAATAAGAACAGAAGACAAGAATTTGTTTACTCTTGTTCATGAGGTTTGTAACATCCCACTAATGTTATAAAAAAGAAGAAAGAAATCCTGGAGAATATTATGTAAATTTCAGTTTTGCTGAGTCATTCACTTAAAAGTAAACTAAGAAATCCTGTATGTTTAACAAAACTATAAAGTGAAGTTGAAGATAAATCTTAATAAACATATAATGAATGTATATTAGGGTTTACCTGTTGCCTGAGAAATTAGGAAATTAGGCCAACAATGGGAACCCTCCTTTTTTTTTTTTTTTTTTTTGGTACCAGGGATTGAACTCAGGGGCACTTGACCACTGAGCCACCTCCCCAGCCCTATTTTGTATTTTATTTAGAGACAGGGTCTCACCGAGTTGCTTAGTGCCTTGCTTTTGCTGAGGCTGGATTTGAACTCTCGATTCTCCTGTTTTAGCCCCCTGAGCCTCTGGGATTACAGGTGTGCGCCACCATTGCTGGCAAGAACCCTCCATTTTAACATGTGCTCAGGCCTTACTCTGACACAGAAACAATTTCTGATTCAGCAACTATCACTCCCAGTAGGCTACAGAAAATACCAGAGATTCCTTAGGGCAAATTCATGTTCAGACACTTAACTTGGGCAGCATCTCATCCATGTCCTGTATAGGACAGAGCCAAGTGAGGAGAGGTAGTAAGACATCCCTGTTGTAGGGACAGACGAGGCAGGACACCGAAGATAGCAGGAAACAGTTTTATTTGGCTGCAGCCAGGTTCAGAGGGCACAGCTTTTGCTGTGATCAATCAATCCCCTAAACATTTCAACATTTTATACCCAGCAAGTAAGGGGAGAGGCTCAGAAGTTCACAGTCTGTAGAAATTTACATAAAAGAAGCTTTTTCTTTCACTGTTCTGGGCAAGTTAACCCTTCAAGGACAATAACTGAGAAGGGGAGAGTTTCTTCTCCCCTTTCTATTCTCCCCCTGCCAGCTGTTACCATGGAGCCCAATTGGTAACTTTTCTTATCTTAAAATGTAGACATCTCTGTGAAGCCCAGCTCAAGGCCAGAGGCCTTGTTTGCACATTTCTACAAACTACTATACTGGATACGTTTGTGAAAAACTTGTAAGGGGGTGTCCAGCACCTGGAGTGCTGATTTCTTGCAGGCCAGTGGCCAACTAAGATAGGGCAACACGAAAATAGGAAGTTTATCTACATGGAACTCTTTCTTAGAGACTCTTTTGCTGACAGTACTAAAATCAGCCATGGTGAAGATTTCTGGAGAAACCCAGTTAAGATTTTTCTGTGGAGAAAGGGGGTGCCACTACATCTCTTTAGAAAAGCTGGAGCACTAGCCATGAGATGAGTCATGGTCTCATCCAGATGAGATGCTGGACTTTTGCTCTCTCATCTCAGGATGAGATGCCGGACTTTTGCTCATTTGTGCAAAAGTGATGTATAGGTCTGCCCTGTGTTACAATAGTAGTTGAAAACAAGTGAGTTTTGGGGAGAAACTGACAATGGAGTTTGAAGGGTCTAGAGAAATCTGAAGACTAGAGGTAGGCTGGAGCTTCCCCTAGCACAGAACAAGGACAGAGGGTTGCAATGGGAACAAGTTACACTGTCACCATTTGGTTGGGTAAGAGTGCATGACATTTCTCATGGACCAAGGAGACTGTCGCGAATGGCGCTATTAATAATTACTCAGAGGCAAATTGTCTTTAAATGCAAGCATATATATTCAATCACACCAATCATCAAATATAAACACTTAATGTAAAAGTTTTAGGTGTGCTAGAGCACCTCAACTAGCATTCAATGCACACTAATTAAACACAATAAGCAAGTCACACAATCCTAGAGCAACCACAAGCCCCAAAATACATCTGATGCCATGAAACTTATCTTAGTCAAAGAGCAGATGTTGTCCTTCTCTGGTGGTTCTTTCCAGCTGTTAGCTGGACATCAAGGAATAGTGGAGTCAGTCCAGGGACAGACAGCAAGGCGGCCAGTCTCACCAATGTCCTTGCAGCAAAACTCTTCAATGTGGCAAGACCATCAATTTAAATACATTTCCAAGCTGGTGGTGTATGTTGGTGATTGGTTACAACCACTGAAAGTCAATGTCCATTGGTTATGTCCAGTGAGGTGATGTAACTGTAACTGGGCATGTTCTTTGTGCATGTCTATGGAGCTGTGCTCCCAATCAATTGTAACCAGTCATTGCTAAGCATGTCTATGGCTAGAGCCCCTTACAGCTCTTTAACAATTGCAAGCAGACATGACTAAGCAGTTCAATGGCTGCTGTTCCTTATGGCCAGCAACTTAGTCCCAGCATGTCTATGGCAGATGCTCCTGTTACAGAGTCTCAACAGAGACTGTTCAATAAATGGAATCCAAAGACAAGCCATGTAACATTTCCTCCATGTTGGTCCCTACCTGAAAGCTAGACAGCAAAGGGGAGGAACAGAGGAGGTCAGAGAGGTGGTTTGAATTGGGTAAGTTTAATGTATACTCAACTGAAAATTTTCATAGCTAAAAATTAGTTTCCTCTCACATCTGAGAGTGATGCCACTCTCAGAGATCTGCCTGAATGGTCATCTGAAGCTGAAAAGGGAGATCTGCTTGTGTTAAGGTAGCAGTAGAGAAGAAAAGTTGTGATATTGATTATAATCACAGATTCAGCATGTTAATAAATCAGTGACATAATGTATTTAAAATGTAAGCTATTACACCAGCTATGTGCTATATTTGCCAAAAAAGCTTATTTTTTCAACCTTGAAGCTGAATTTAATCAACCCTCTTGAACTAACTACCAGCTTACAAGAAACATGGAAGATAGAAAGGACCTGTTCATGGCACCAGGAGGAAACTGAAAGCCTGATCCAGAATGTGAGAAATTCAACAGGACAAATAGTCTTACTTCTTCAACAAACACGTGGCACATTACAAGGTGAATTCATGTTGCCACCTTTAAAAACACCAAGAAAAGGAAGAAAAGCAAGGAAAGGAACTGTCATAAATTAAGCGACTTAAGAGAACCCTAATGTGTAATATGTACATTAGGTTTGAATTTTTATTTTAATAGCCGTAAAAAGATACATCTGAGATAATTAAGAAAAGTTGAACTTGGACTGGATCTTAAGAATATTAAGGAATTACTCATTTGAGGAAACATGACAATGTTATTGTGATCTTGTTTCTTTTTCTTCAAGTTCTTGTGCATTAGAGAAACATACTGAAGTATTTGTGAGCAAAGAAATATGATACTTGGTGCAGAAAGCCATCTGTGGTGAAATACATGAGGATCTTCTCTCGGCATGGGAGCTAGGGAGAGATGGGCCTGGCATTGGGAACTTTCTGTGGCTCTCCCAATAGATTGCCCAATGCACACAACCTTTCCCTCTATTCTGCTAGGAAGGTCCCTCATAGTAGTTATGGAGTTGGGAGTAACCTGTTAGGAACTGGACAGCCCACCTTTAACCAGTTTTTGGAGAAGAACATTCTATGGAAGGCCTTTAATGTCTCCCGATACAAATAAAGCTGGCACAGACACCATTTTGCCAGAAGCTCAATCTGTCTGATGGGCTTGCTCATTCTGTCCCTTTGGAAACTATTTTCTGTGTTTTGTGGTTTTCTTCCCCATTTTCTTAGCTTTTATTTCTCAGCCAGCCCATTCTACTGAGGGGAATCCATTTCCATTGCCCATGTGAGTGGGAGCTTGGGACTTAAGAAAAATACTCCAGGTGAGCATGATATCACACACCCATAATCCCAGCACCTTGAGAGGCCAAGGCAGGAGCATCTCAATTTTGAGGCCAATTAGGCAGCTTAGTAAAGCCCTGTCTTAAAATAAAATACTCAGGGGCTGGGATTGTGGCTCAGTGGTAGAGCCCTTGCCTCGCAAGTATGAGGCACTGGGTTCGATCCTCAGCAACACATCAAAATAAATAAATTAAATAAAGGTATTGTGTCCATCTACAACTAAAAAAATATTTTAAAAAGAAAAAAAATATGAAGGACTGGGGTTGGAATTCAGTGGTGGAGCAGCATGCCTGGCTTCAATTCCTAATACTTAAGGAAGGAAGAAAGAAAAAGGGGGGGAGAGGGAGAGAGAGAGACAAAGAAAAGGAAAGAAAAGAAAAAGAAAAATAATCCAAGATAAAAGGGAGAGGGGAAAAAAAAGAATGTGAATGTGAATTTAAGGTAAGAATTGATGAACAAAGAATAGCAATATACAAATAATTATTGAAGCCAGGTGCCAGGTATAATGAAGCTTCATTATATTATTCTTTCTATTTTTACATGTAAAAATTTCCAGGATAAAAGGTTAAAAATTTAATTAAAATTGAACGAGCTGTTCAAATACTAGATCTCTTTTATTTTTTAAGATTTGAGTGTGATGTAGTGTGATGAAATTAACCTTGGTTAGAATGCTGGCTATAGCTTGTATTCTCTGTGTGACCTTAGGCAAATCAGTCAATTCTTACAAACTCCATTTTCTCTATCTGATAAATGATAATAATAATAATAATAATACTTCCTATTGCTATAATAAGGATTTAATGAGATAATGGGTATAAAATATTTGGCAAAGCACCTGGCTTGCATTAGTGAAAATATTAGCCTTAGCAGATTTAATTTCCATTTCTTGCTATGTTTCCATTTAAGTGATTATCTTTAATGTAATGGTTTGCCTTGTTGTGTTAAGTCTGAAATCTATAATGCAACTATAATCTATAATGTAAGTGTATTCTATTAGGAATATTAACTTTTTCCTAGCACTTATTTTGGACCTATTTCTCTTACATTTCTGTTTATCTTTTTAGCTTTTTATAGTTATTTTAAGTTTACCGAAGTTTTCTTTTTTTCTAGAAAGTCAAATATGTCAATTTTTCTCATTAAAATATTGCAGGAATATATAATCGAGAAAGCAAAAGTTCCTTATGTTTTCACACTCTGCCTAACCTGCAAAAATCATTAACAATATCTTTACAACAAATGTAATGATATTCAACCTACCTTCAATTGCCTGCTCTTCACCATTCTTAAATCTCTGTTCTGGATCCAGGACTTCATTATATCTTTTCTAGATAGGTATAGTAAGTTCCTCTTCTTTCTGCCTAAATCATTATTCATATCACCACCAGATAGTCATATTTTAAAATAAACTAGATTTTTAAAACATTAATGAGCATATGACTTATTAACCAATGTATGTATATTATTGCTCTATTGTTACTTACATTGGACCTATGTTATCTTAAATGGGACTTGCTCAGGTTTTTTTTTCTTTTCAAGTATTCCTTGCTTATCTGAAATTCAAATTTAACTGGGTTTTCTACATTTTTATTTGCTAAATCTAATAGTCTTACTTCCACCATTGGCCCTGTTAGGTCAGTAGTGGCGACTTAGACTTAGAACAAAGCAGCCCACGCTGGGCTGGAAAAGAACATCAATCAGAAGCCTGCGGAAATGCCTGTCAATCAGCCAGATCTCTTGACTAACGCCTGTCAATCAGCAGGACCCGCTGGCCAATCCTGGAGTTCAGCCAACTCCTCTGACCAACTCCAAGGGGGCAAGGGTCCCTAGAAACACCTTTTCCTGTCCTGAGCCCTTCCCTTCCTGCTGTAAGGCCCATAAAAGTCCAGTCCGGTCGAGCTTCCATGCGGTTTCTCCTCAGACCCTTCCCCTGTCCCCTCTGTGGGTCTGATCGAGTCCCCCCCCCCAGTGATATCTCAATAAAGCCTGTTCAGTGGCCCGTTTAAATCTGCTTCCTTTGGTCGCTGCCTGCCTTGCCTGATCTGACAGGCCCAACACAAGGTCACTACACAAATTCTAGCTTTCTCTGCTGTAAGGGAAAGGTTTAAGGAGGCCCAAGGAACTTTGACTCTGTTTTGGTTGGGGATGTGGGGTTTGCCTGTGATTGAATTCAAAGTCATACATATACTAAGCATGTGCTCTGCTACTGAGCTACACCCTCAGCTTTGTCCCATTCTTAAGGGCAAAAACCTAGACACATCACATATTATTTCTGTTTGTATCCCTTCAGGGTACTCAATTACATTGCCCCACACAGCTTCTAGAGAGGCTGAAAAATAGAATTCTTAACTGGACAGACTATATGGCACAATAAAACCCCATTATCATGGAAGGAGGGAAGGTACAACACTGTGGAACAGTTTTGATACTGCCAGTTACTAGTGACAGGAGTTCCCTTTCCCAGATGTGAAGATTAAACATTGGAGAAATGCTGAGGCAAGTGTAGAGTGCAAGTTTTATTTAAATAATGGTAACCCAGACTTCTCTGGGAGGAAGAAGTGGGCCATAACTCCTACTCAGGTATCCCAAGAATTGGGAGTGTCCTGCCCCTTTTATACATTTTAGAATTTCTTTGTTCTCATGGCTTCTCCCCCACCATCCTGCCTACAGGACCCGTGATCAAAGTGATTCCCGACTAAAAGGTGGGCCAAGGGCAGGAATGAAGTGGCCCAGGGGTCCATACAGGAAGGGAGCAGCCCTGGAGGCATGCGTTAACAGCCCCTTATTGGAGGAACAATTCCCTGGAAGCAGGTCTCCTGGACTAAAAGTTGTGGCAGGGTTAAGGGACCTGGAGGTATTAGATTTCAATACCCCAGAGGCAGGCGACTTTGGCCAGGAGTGAGGGAGATGAGTCCTGAAGATACTAACATTCCATTCCCTTTGAATCAGCTTCCATCTTCTGGACCCAACTCAGCTGCTGTTATGCTTGAATTCGGGACCCCCAAAAGACCACCAGAGACCCAAGATTGATGTAAGCAGCAAAGAGGTGTTTATTGCGTGCTAGCTCGGTCCTCCGCATGTACACACAGCAACTGGTGACTCTGAGAGGCCCTGAGCCCAGGGTTTGCAGCAGTTTTATACATTCTTTGGAGAAGGCAGGGACCCCCACATACATCATACCATCTTTTAGCAAATCATCACACACTGCGGGAAAATCAAATAACAACTCTAAAACATGATTAGCACATTCACTGGTGGGAACAAGTTGGGTAGGGGTGATTGGTTACTACAAGAGGGGGATTCGTTTGAACTGATTGGTTTAAGCCAAAAGGGGTGTTCGTGCAGAACTACATGGTTTCCCAACACATTATCAACCACTATAAACTACTGGGAGGGTCATCTGGCATCCCAGGTATTTCCCTGTCTCATGCTGATTGGTAGCTGCTAGGGGGTTGCTATGGATCCCCACCTAGCCTGACTGAGTCAGGGACACCTGGCCAGCAGATCTCTCCTGTTATTTGTAGATAAACAACTTAGCAGGGTGGGAATGTGCCTAGGAGTGCTCTGTAGGTCTTTCCAAGGACAAAGGTGATGTCCCTTCCTTGGACAGGCTTTGCTCTGAGGTAGAGGCTGGTTTTTCAGCAGCTTTTTCTTTCACTGTTTTGGGCAAGTTAACCCTTCAAGTACAACATCTGAGAAGGGAAGAGCTTCTTCTCCCCATTTTTCCCTCCCCCTACCAGCTGTTTCCATGGGGCCCAACTGGTATCTTCTCTTATCTTAGGAATGTAGACATCTCTGTGAAGCCCCAGCTCAAGGCTAGAGGCCTTGTCTGCACATTTCTACAAACTATTATATTGGATATGTTTGTGAAAAACTTGTAAGGGGGTGTCCAGCACCTGGAGTGCTGGTATCTTCCCGGCCAGTAGCCAAGTAAAACAGGGCAACACGAAAATAGGAAGTTTATCCACATTGAACTCTTTTGCAAAGACTTTTTTCCTGACAGTCCTAAAATCAGCCATGGTAAAGATTTCTGGAGAAGCCCAGATAAGACTTTTCTGTGGAGAAAGGTGGTGCCACTTCATTATACATTGTAAAAACAGAAGTTTACTATTGTAAATTGTAAACATTTTAAACCCATTGTAAATTGAAAACATTTTAAATTAAAAATGCATTTAAGCCATGCATGATGGCATACACCTATAATCCCAGTGACTTGGGAGGTTGAGGCAAGAGGGTTGCAAGTTTGAGGTAGATTTAGAATTTTAGAGAAACCTTCAGCAACTTGGCAAGACTTTTTCTCAAAATAGAAAAATAAATGGGGCTGGAGATATAGCTTACTTGGTCGAGTGCTTGCCTTGCATGCACAAGGCCCTGGGTTCAAACCCCAGCACCACACACATACACACTCACAAAAGAAAAACAGAAAAAAGATAGAAAAATAGAAAGGGCTGAGGATGCAGCTCAGTGGTAAAGTGCATTTAATACGCCTAATCTACCAAACTTCACAGTTTAGCAACACAGTCCACTATAGAGTATTTATTGGTTGTTTCTCCTTGTGATCATGTTGCTTATTACTGCCCTTTTGAGGTATAAATCATTCCCCTCCTCTTTCCTGCTGTCCACAAACTTTTGTACCAGGAAAGAGCTAAAAAACTTATCATTAGAGATGAGATGGCATCAAGAAAGAGCACACAAACAAACTTTGCTAATAAATCTATCTACTGAGAGAGGTTTCCATATATTTGCCTTCCCACATTTTCCTGCTCCAAGTTCTTTCCCTTTGTCTTGTGACTTCTCACCAAAATCATTGTTCTTTGACTGGAGTATATTTTCTGTGGTACAGCACTTGCCTAGCATGTGTGAGGCCCTGGGATCCAACCCTAGCACTTGAAAAATATATGCATATATGCACATACATATATACACACATATGTGTATAGCTATTTTTTTGTGTATAAATATGCAAATTTCACATGTATATGCAAACTGTTATAAATGTATATATAAAATATATAGTTTTGTGTGTATATATATATATATATATATTGCATATATAAAAATCATTTGTATGTATATGACACATATTTGCAGAGATGTCATATAGGCCCATATGCAAACCACCACTTGGAGGGACTCTTCACTGAGCTCTTCCATGTGTATGTGTGATAATGTGCATGATCATAAGCTTTTGTTTTTCCTTTCTTAATCCATTTTTCTTGTCAGTCTAATTTGCAAAGATCAAGGAATCTATGATGGTTAGTGAAAAGAGGTGCCTCCCTTCTTCTACACTTTAAAACGAAAGCTAATATCACAACAAAGATAAAGACATTGATAGAAGATTTATTTCATCTAGATTTGGGGGCTAGGGATATAGCACAGTTGGTAGAGTGCTTGCCTTGTATGCACAAGGCCATGGGTTCAGTCCCCAGCAACACACACACACACAAACACACACATAAAGATTTGGTCATTCTTTGGATGTAGGGGTGCACCCCTATAATCCCAGTGATTTGGGAGCCTGAGGCAGGAGGATCTGAAGGAGGATCTGAAGTATGAAGGTAGCCTGGGCAATTTAGTGAGACCACATCTTCATCTTACAGAACAAAAAGGGCTGGGGATGTAGCTCAGTCGTAGAGTGCCCCTAGGTTCAATCCCATGTACTGTCAAAAGGAAAAGAGAAAAAGAGATTTAGTCATTCTAAAGTTGTTTAGGCTTCACAGCACATCTGTAAAATACATAAAGTAGAAGTAGCCAAAACTACAAGAAAAACTTACAAATCTGCCATCAGAATGGGAGATTTTAAGATATCTTTATCAGCTGGGTGTGTGGTGATATAGGCCTGGAATGGGATGTTGACTGGAGGATCCCAAGTTCAAAGCCAGTCTAAGCAAAAGTGAGGTGCTAAGCAACTCAGTGAGACCTTGTCTGTAAATAAAATACAAAATAGGGCTGGGGATGTGGCTCCGTAGTTGAGTGCCCCTGAATTCAATTCTTGGTACCCCACCAACTGCAAAAAAAGATATCTTTATCAAACCAGGTGTGGTGGTGCATGCCTATAATCTCAGGGACCCAGGATACTGAGGCAGGAGTTTTGCAAGTTGGAAGCCAGCCTCAGCAATTTAGTGAGAGTCTCACTTTTAATTTTTATTAAAAAAATAAACTAGACACTGTGGCACACGCCTGTAATCCCAGCAGTTAGTGAGGCTAAGACAGGAGAATCATGAGCTAAAAGCCAACCTTAGCAAAAGCCAGGTGCTAAGCAACTTTTAATGCAATCCTGTCTCTAAACAAAATACAAAATAGGGCTGGGGATGTGATTCAGTGTTTGAGTGCCCCCTAGTTTAATCTCTGGAAACATGCTACCCCCCAAAAAAAAATAAATAAAATAAAACCAAAAAGGCCCATCTGCTCAGGAGGCTGAGGTAGGAATATGTAAGGATGGTCTTAGGCCTGAGCCTAGGCAACCCCATTTTAAAACTCCAGTTTGAAACCTGCAGGCTCACCAGGTACCCTGATGCCTAGGAGCTCTCCAGTATGGCCCTCAGGCACAAACAAGTCACTTCTCCCCACCGTGACAAACTCAGAATGAAGTCTCTGGCATGTTGTCTTTGCTCTGATAAAGGGGAAAGGCAAGAAAATCAGGGCAGAGACCACCAGACCAGATGATTTAACCTAGGGTAAATGAAATCACTGAGAGACCCAGTGGCAGGTAACAGGGATTGAAAGGGTAGTCAAAGTCCCAAAATTTAGTATAAATGAAGGAGCAAATGAACAGACATTCAGCCAGAGAGCCTGATGAGGACTAGGACTGACATCCAACTCTTCTCATCCGTCTGATTCCCCGTGTTGTTCTCACTGCTCTCAAAATCTACTGCAGCCTCTTGACTCTGGTGAGAAAAGGACTTCTTCCTATGACCACCTCCTCAACTAGCCATTAGCTCCACCCCAAGAGAAGCCTGCTTTGATTCCTGATCTGATCACGAAGGTCTGAGTGAGTGTGCATCTGCTGGACTTAAAGCCCAAGGCTTGAGACTTTTGATCTGACACTTGAACTTAGCATGCAGAGGGAATGTCTTTCATGAGCCTGTCATGATCAAGTGTGTTTGCTGTGCTTAGAATTAATGTAGAATTGTTTGCTGTAAATTAATTAATCTAGAATTGTTTACTGTGAATTGATTGTCTGGTGCAGTGCCTAGGCAACCCCATTTTAAAACTCCAGTTTGAAACCTGCAGGCTCACCAGGTACCTTCATCCTAAATGAAGCCTATAAGCATTAAGGATTGTCATTTTCTTTATTAAGAATCTATAGAGTAGGGCTGGGGATGTGGCTCAAGTGGTAGCGTGCTAGCCTGGCATGCCTGCGTCCCAGGTTTGATCCTCAGCACTACATACAAACAAAGATGTTGTGTCCGCCGATAAAAATAAAAAATAAATTAAAAAAAAGAACCTATAGAGTGAAATTGTATTGAGTGATTTGAGTAAATAAAGCATTGACAAAGGCAGAAATGCGTGGACATTCTTTATTTCTACCCCTGGACTTCATAAGTCATACCTTTTGCCATTGTGACAGAAGATCAAGGTTCAAAGCCAGCCTCAGCCTCAGCAATTTAGTGAGACCCTGTCTCTAAATAAAAAACACAAAAAAGGGCTGGGGATGTGGCTGAGTGGTTAAGCGCCCCTGGATTCATTCCCCAATACCAAAACAACAAAACAACAAGACATCTACATCAATAACTAATCACAAAAGATAACCAGGCAGGGTCCCATGAAGGATTCGAACAATAATACAATTAACAAGCATAATGTAATGGACACCTGTAGACAGTCACAGTGACAAATGGGTTGCACATGTTCCTTTCAATTGCTCGTGAAATGTGTATTTGTAAATTGTCCAGGAAAACATACAAAAAAGACTTGTAAAGAATTACTATTTGAGGGACATGTTTTCTAGATAAAATACAAATGAATTAGAAATGTGTTTTAAAAGATTTTTTAAAAATATACGTTTGGAAATTTTAAGACATACTTAAAATTTTCCCTCTTTTTTTTTTACTGGATCTTTTCCACCTTTACCTCAGAGTGAGGGGTTGATAGATTGATTGCTTTGCTATCTCTCACCTCTCCCCCCTCCCTCCCCCCTTCTCTCCCTCCTTCCTTCCTTCCTTCCTTCCTTCCTTCCTTCCTTCCTTCCTTCCTTCCTTCCTTCCTTCCTTCCTTCCTTCCTTCTTTCTTTCTTTCTTTCTTTCTTTCTTTCTTTCTTTCTTTCTTTCTTTCTTTCTTTCTGTGATGGTGGTGGTGGGGATAACCAGAAATTGAAGTCAGGAACACTCAACCACTGAGCCACATCCCCAGCTCTATTTTGTATTTTATTTAGAGACAGGGTCTCACTGAGTTGCTTAGCACCACGCTGTTGCTGAGGGTGGCTTTGAACTCATAATCCTCCTGCCTCAGCTTCCTGAGCCACTGGGATTATAGGCATGTGACACCTCACCGGGCTCCTTATACTCCTTTCTAATGGTGCCTTAATTAACATTTCCATCTTGATCTTCCCTCCCTTAGTCTTTATTGGGCAGCTCTTCACTACCTATCACCTATCATTTCTGTTACTATTCCCACTGAAAGGTGAGCAGATTTCCTTTGTTCAGACACCGATATTAGAGCTTGGGTCTGAAGGATATGGAAAATATCTGCAGTTGTTTCCCCATCCTGCAAACTTTTGTCATTTAAAAGCCCAGGCCATAGACAGAGGGAAGAAACAGGAAGGGACACAAAAGGAATTCACACCTGATTGGCACCTGACCCACAACCCTAAAGGGTCAGCTGACCCAATGTAAGAAGCCCCAGGAAATTCCCTGTCCACACTCCTGATCCACTGGAATGGATCAACTGTCCTCCAGTACAATGAACCCCAGAGACTACCCTCCTGTCCCATCCTAAATGAAACCTATAAAACACAGACCCTTGCTTTAGCCCATCTGCCATGTTCTGCCCTGAAAATGAACCACATCAGGTGTTTGGCGAATTGACTCTGCTGCTGAATAAAGAAGAGCGTGCTGATTTGAGATTGAGGTCTTCCTGGTACCACCGGTTACTGGTGACGAGTTCTGCTCCCCCACATGTTGAAGATTATAACATTAGAGAAGCGTAGGGAGGCAAGCACATAAAACATGGTTTATTTATAAAGGGGTAAATAGCCTAGGACATATAAGAAAGGCAAAATACTCTTGCTTCTTGGGATTCCAGGATACCAGCTAGGGTATTTTGCCTTTTTTATATGTCCTAGGCTTCCTTTGTTTTCCTGCTCTCTTCCTCTTATCTCGTTGGGATGGCAGATGGGAAGGTGAGAATCAGATGGGCTAGAGGGGCCAAGCAGGAAGGGGGCATAATTAACTCCCTGTAGGAACAATCCCTGGGACAGGTTACCTTAGCAACAGGTTGGAGCAGGAGCAGGTTATATTGATTAGGGTGGAGGACAGAATCTGAAGACATTGGCATTTCAATTTTTCTCCAACTTCCCAGACTCAAATTGGCCTCTTTGATCTAATGTGACTCAGTTTACCTATCTATATACTGCCTGTCTACTTTTGGCTTCATTCCCATCTCCTGTCTCCATCATTTGTGTTTACAGGGTCCTCCAAGGATCTACTTTTTAATCTATTTGAAACTATTTGTGTTACTTCTTTTTACATTTTGCTCATTTTTTTTTTCTTTTTGGTACTGGGGATTAACCCAAGGGGCACTTTATCACTGAGTCATACTCTCAGTCCTTTTTATTTTTTATTTTGAGAAATAAAAAGTCTTTCTAAGTTGCTGAGGCTGGTCTTGAATTTGTGATCCTCCTGCCTCAGCCTCACCTGGCTCCATTTTTTTTCCTTTTAAAATAGCTTGGTTCTTCCATTTATGTATGATGTGTCAAAATGCATTCTACTGTCATAATAACTAATTAGAACAAAAAAAGTGGGGGGGAGCTTGGTTCTTGCAGCCAAAGTGAACTACAACCCATTAACTCATTTCACACATATTTTTGAGTACTTACAATACACCTGTTTTCTAGGCATTGAATATACTGCAGTGTACAAAAGATAGGAAATACTCTGCCTTTATATTCTAATAGGGGAAGCAGCTAGTAAACAACATCAATATGTAAAATATGCAATATGATAGACAGTAATGATTAGCAAAGATAGAAGGGTAGAAGTAGATAATGTTATGACCAATTCTTTTGTAATAGCACTGCAAATAACCTTTGTCCCAAAGAGGCAGATCATCAGTGTTACAACCCAACAGTTTGTTTTATTGCCAGATAGAGCATTACCAGCTTTGTGTGTGTGTGTGTGTGTGTGTGTGTGTAATTTAGTAATCACATTTTAACATTTTTTTTTAGTGACCATAAATACATTTGTTTGTATTATGTCCCCTGAACTACCTTTGTTCTTCTAGCTCTCCTATTCATAAGCTCTTCGACTACATATGTACTATTAGAACCATGATTTTTAGGTTTTTAAAAATTATATATTGTATACAGTTTATGTACTTTATTACATATCTTTTTTTTTTTTTTTTTGGAACCGGGGATTGAACTCGGGGGCACTCAACCACTGAGGCACATCCCCAGACCTATTTTGCATTTTATTTAGAGACAGGGTCTCACTAATTTGCTTAGTGCCTCACCCCTGCTGAGGCTGACTTTGAACTCAGGATCCTCCTGCCTCAGCCTCCCAGAGTCACTGGGATTATACGCATTTGCCACTGTGCCTGGCTATTATATATCTTCAATGAACAAAAACATGAAAAATGATTATTTAAGAACAAAACTAAAAAAGATTAAAAAAAATCTTATGGATTGATTTTTTTTTGCATCCTAATGTTGATGGATTATTAGGCATTTAAAAATGGAAGTTATGAAGACCACACAATTCGATGAGATGGAACATTATGAGAATGTTTTAAAACTATAAGTAAATGTAACACTTAGCTTTTCTAAATACTATTGCCTCTTTTCTAGTGTAACTAATATAATAGATATTCGAGTAAACATTTGAAAAGCTTAGTTGTATGGGCTGCTTGGTTTCAAATGTCAGTTCAATCTTACTGATTTGGACAAGTTACTTAATTTCTACAAATCTCACAGAATTGTTGTGAAGAACAAATTAAATAACTAAAGAAAGAAACTCAGAAGGTGCTACTGAGTATTCAATAAATGTTAGCTATAAAGTTTCTATTTAGTTATTTTCTCTTTCCAATAAAAATTACAATATGCGAAGTAATATAGTGCAAGTAAGTAACCATTATGAGTTCTTAGAGGTTTAAAGTACTTTAAAAACCAGATACAATGTTTGCAAAATTCAACAGAGTGTTATTTCTCAATATTGAAAAGGTCTACTTAGGAAAGCTGTTTTTTTTTTTTTTTTAATTTAATTTTTTTTTTTTTTATGGTGCTGGGGATTGAACACCTGACCTTGTGCATTCAAGGCAAGCACTCTGTCAACTGAGCTATGTCCCCAGCACCAGGAAAGGTTTTATAAAAATCATGATGGATAAACTTTTATCTGCTAGGATAGTCCTTATTTTATTGCCTTAGGGAACATGTTACAAGTATAGCAAATTGTATTGTGCAGTCCAACGTAGGTCTCAAGAAATGGTTGAACAAAAAAAGAGACTTCCTAAGCTAACTATTGCTTGTGTAAGCAAGTTAAAATACAAGGAAAAGATCTGGCAAGCACATTTATTTAGAGGATTTACATTTGTCCCAAACCTTAGTAGTTAGTAATTATCAAAATAACAGAAAGATCCCCAAATATGAAAATGACATACACTGAAACAAAACAAAAATAGACATGTTTCCTTTAAGCTATTGGCACAGTTATTAATGCCAGTTTCCTAATAGGTTCAGAAATTACTATCCAGGCTTGAAAAGTGACTTGGTAGAACTATTTTTTTTTTTCTTTTTTTGGTGCTGGAGATTGAACTCAGGGGCACTTCACCACTGAGCCACCTTTCCCAGATGTTTTGGGTTTTGTTTACAGACAAGGTTTCACTGAGTTGCTTAGTGCCTTGCTGTTGCTGAGGTCAGCTTTGAACTTGCAACCTTACTGCCTCAGCCTCCCAAACCACTGGGATTACAAGCATGCACCACCCTGCCTGGCTATCTTATGTCTTTTAAAGTGATTAGGTCTTTCCAAGTGTCTTTAATTATCTTTCTAAGTCAGAACAAAAGAGAACAAGTCCCTTTACTTTAATTTCCAGTACTTTCAATTCAGCAAGTTTGTTGATATGAAGAGACAAATATATTCATTTACCTAACAATTCTCTCAACTTTTCAATTTAAAAATGCTCTACTCTGGGGCTGTGGGATCCAGCTCAGTGGTGGAGTACATGTTAGCACAGCATGGCCCTGAGTTTAATCTCTAGCCCTAAAAGAGAGAGAGAGAAAGAGAGAGAGAGAGAGAGAGAGAGAGAGAGAGAGAGAGAGAGAGAGAGAGAGAGAGAGAGAATTGCTCCACTATGTTGATTATATGCTATATCAGTATATTGAGGATTTAAAAGATTTTTTTTCTCATTTTTTTATCACAAAACTAAATTATTTATTAGCTTCAAACTTCTTCCTGCCATCTTATAAAATATTATAACAGCATAACTAGTACAGTTTCTTGAGAGAACAATATTTTAATCTAGATTTCAAATGATTTGAACTTTTTTTTAAGGCAACACTATGCTCCACAACATGGTGAAAGAAGCATGGGGAAGAGGGAAAGGATATTGTGTTTTCCCAAAGTTATTCTTTAATTTTATTCCCAAATTATTTATTTTAATTTTTAGTCAAATAAAAGCCCATTTATATTTTAACCCAAATCTGCCAATAAACCATGTTTTTGAATCCCATTTTTAGCAAAATAGCCTTCAATAAACATCATCCTAAAAAAGTTTTGAAAATGTGTATAGTATTATTTTTGTGTTATCTTCCAAATATCGATAGGAAATTTCTTTAGTATCAGAAGTGATGACATACATGAGGGATTATTGTCCTCAGTTATCAAGTATGTTTTTTCTCCAAACATTCTTCTTAGTACAAATAGATACAGATGGGGGAGGGGAACTGTTTCTATCAGAATAAATATTAACTAAAGTGCTTCATCATCTCTGTTCTTTCATCAAGCCATCATCTCCATGCTCTGTTGCTAAGACATTTTCGGATTAGTATTTTACAAAGGACAATTTATTTGACCTCAATCTATGAAGTACTTAGTACTTTAAAACTTCAGACTCTTCTGAACCCACAGGTTTAAGCAATTTACTATTAGAATTAGATGGCCTCTGGAATCTTCTGCCACTGAGTTGCAAATCACAAAGGGATATGAACCTATTGTAAGTCTAAATTCTATACAACTCATCATTCTAATTATGTCACCTAAGGAGGCCAGCTGACCAGCTGTCAAAAGACCTCAGGAAGTTCATTTAAATTGTTAAATTCACTGTGGAACAGGTTCTGAATCTTTACTTTGCAGGCTCAAAAGTTGAATTTTTCCAGCACATGGAAAGTAAATTATTTTCTTGAAAACTCATATTCTCCAAATTTAGAGACACTAAACTGTCATTTTGTTCACCAATGGCAATAAAATTTTCTTGTTAGTTGTACTTGCATCAATAGGACTCTTCACAAAACTACATGGGAATCAAAACCTGAATGATTTAGAAAAAAACTTTTGGAAGAGTAATTAGAACAACAACAATAACAACAAAATAACAGTAAAAACAACAAACAAACAAAAAACTTTTGAAAGTATGCACTCAGAGCAAGAGGAAAAGGTAGTTGAATAATGCACCTTAGGGACACACTTGTCATGTGAGTCTGTGACTCAAGGTCTTCTCCCTGTAATAAGCTTGAGTAAAAAATATAGGCACACCTAGGCCATGTAGCTTGGTTTGAGAGTGGAAAATTGGGGATAAATAGGAATTAGATGAGTGTAGGGAATATTCCAGGAATATGGCAAGAGCATAAATAATGGCTCAGAATTAAGAGAGACTGTGATGGGCCTGGGAAATTGCAACAGTTCAGCATGCCTGGAGTGTACAGTACCAAGAATATAATGTCAAGAGATGGGGCAGCCCTAGCTGGAGCAAGATCATGTGAAGGCCTTGAATGCCACAATAAAGAGTTTGAGTAAATACTCTTTCAAAATGGGAAACTGGTGAGGAATTTAAAGTAGGGGGCTAACAATGATCAGGTTCATGCTTTAGAAATATCACTGTGACCTTAGTGCAGAGAATAAATTGGAGGAATTCAAGATCGAAAACAAAAAGATAAATTAGTAACCCACATTAAAATGAAATGACACAAAAAAGTAGTATAGTGAGGTAGCATTTACAGGACTAACTCATGAATCGGATATGGGTAGAAAAAAAAGACAACAGGTAAGAATGATGTTGAGATTGCTAGTGTGGCTATGGTGGTGGCAAGCCCTGATAGAGGAGACTGGGAGCTCATGGGATGTAAAGGAAGGGTATGCAGAAAAGTGAGATGATGAGTTCAGTTTAGAGTTTAGACATTTTTAACTGTACTCTAGGATTCTAAATGAGTTTGTTAGACTGTTGAACATTCAGATTTCATATTCAGAAGAGATTTATACTGGATATTTAGGCATCATCAGCAAATATATAATAGAGTGATAGAAACCACAGGGTGACAGATAACCCATTGAAAATGTAGTGGGGGTGGATAATTATGGCTCTGGAGTTGTAAGCCTGGGTGGGGTCCACCTTACTTAGCCAAAATTATTAAAATCAACAAATAAGTACCTGCCACCTTTTTGTGTGCATTCTGCAGTCTGTTCAAAGTTGAGTAGTCCTTACATGCCTGGAAGCTCCAGGATAGCCAACAGTATTCATTTTAGTCCTCACTTTATTATATCTCTATAAATATTGTTGCTGGTCTTATGTCAGCTAGACTCCCTGTGGTTGATTACAGCTGGGGAAATTACAGGGCCATATTGTGGACAGAAGCTGCTGCCATTGATTTGACATTGGGAACTTTGCCTATACAACATATGATATAACAGGACAAAGAAACAGGAAAAGCAGACACACAAACTTTCTATTTGATTGGACAATATGGCCCCAGACAGCTTTTGTTATTTTATATTATTTAGAGCAAGACTGGAGCGAAATACATAGGTATCTGGGCAGAGTAATCATCTTATCTCTTTAATAATTATTTAGGAAGGGAAAGAAGAAATAGATATATTCTTAAAGATTGTGTATCTCAGGAAAGATAAACATCCCATGATCTCACTCATGTGGAATCTAAGAGTGGATCTGAGAGAAGTTGAGAGTAGAATAGAAGTTACTAGAAACTGGGGAGAGTAATGGGAAGGAGAGATGGGGAGAGGCTGGTCAACAGGTACCATGTTACAGATAGATAGGAAGAATGAGTTCATAAGGTAAATATAGTTAATAATAATGCATCATATGTTTCATGATAGATTTTGGTAGAAGATTTTGAATATACTCACTACAAAGAAATAATAAAAATTTAAGGTGATATGCTGATCACATTGATTTTTTTCATTACCCAATGTATACATCTCATGTGCCTCAAAACATGAAGATATCATACAAATCAAAAAATTAACATTAATAAAAAAGAAAGTCAAAAGTGTGCATCTCGGGCTGGGGCTGAGGCTCAGTGGTAGAGTGCTTGCCTAGCATGCATGAGGCACTGGGTTCAATCCTCAGCACCACATATAAATAAATAAAGGTATTGTTATCTACTTACATAAAAAAGTGTGCATCTCTTTATGTTAATAAAGAAATAATTAAATTTATTTATTGCATGTGATTTTTGAAACAAGAAAACTTCTTCAAACACATATTGTGCTAACAATCACATAATAAAATATTTCATTCATTTTTGATAAACAGCTTCATGCTAGCTTAGTTATGTCATGACATTTCTTCTACCACATTTTATTCATTTGAAACAAGTCACTAAGTCCAGCCTACTTTCAAGCAGAGACTTAGATCCTACCTTTTGGTGGGAGGAAAGTCACTGAAATGGCAGGTGTGTTTTAAATCACTAGCCTGAGGGGAAAAAAGAGTCCATTTTGGAAGATTTATCTAATTATTTTTACTACTGTCTAAAATTTGTCTTTCTCCCTTCCTTCTCTTTCTCCTTTCTTTCCTCCCTCTGTCACTCCCTCCTTTCCTTCCTTCTATTCCCTTTCCTTCCCCTCTTTCACTGAGTGCCCAGCTAAGGAAGCTCTGTGACTATTAATGCAAAATGTGCCCAATAACCTCTATTATATGCCTTCATCTGAAGTGATGTTCAGCTGCTCTCGTGCTTAGAGTAGGTGGATTGTTGAGTTTAAACCAGGTTAGATGAAAACAATGGAGGAAGAGAGAGAGGTAATGTCAAGCATATTTTTAAGAGGGAACTGTAAAGTTGGATCTGGACTCAAGCTGGATTTTGATGGAAATATGTAGGATAGAGAAATGACTGATAGTAAGAAAGTAAGAGGGGCCAGTAGATTGGAGTTCTTGGTAGGAGTCAAAGGAGTGATGGTTGTGGGAATTTTAATGTAAGAGAGATGAATAGATGGGAATTAGTGGTCATATAGAGCAACAGAGTTGTTATGTGTGGAATTAGTGAATGGTATTCTTACACAATTATGTTTTAATCATTACTTATTTTCTTCTATCACTAGAATATTACTCTAGTGATAGAGTTACCATAAACTTCAAGGGACTGTAAATATTTTGGAATAAACTGTCTGGTTAAACAGCAGACAAGAGTCTATTATATTAGTAAAAAAATTCTACATAAGAAATCCAAGAGAGCTGGGTATAGTGGCACACACGTGTAATCCCAGCAGTTTGTGGGGCTGAGACAGGAGGATCAGCTAGTTCAAAGCCAGCCTCAGCAAAAAGTGAGGCACTAAGCAACATAGTGAGTCCCTGTCACTAAATAAAATACAAAATCGTGCTGGGGATGTAGCTCAGTCATTGAGTGCCCATGAGTTTTATCCCTAGTACCCAAGGGGGGGGGAAGAATTCCAAGAAAAAGGATATGGCATATGCCATTAATAAGCAAGTTTATTATTATTTCTTTTGGAGTACCAGGGATTGAACTTGGGGGCACTTGGCCACTGAGCCACATCCCCAGCCCTTTCTGTACTTTTATTTTGAGACAGGGTCTCACTGAGTTGCTTAGCGCCTCACTTTTTGCTGAGGCTGGCGTCGAATTCGTGATCCTCTTGGCTCAGCCTCCCAAGCTGCTGGAATTACAGGTGTGCTCCACCATGCTTGGTCCATAATAAACAATTTAAAATTAAGTTTTGAAAACCAAGCAAAAAAGTCACTTTTATAACCCTGATATGATTTGGATCTGGAAATGTCCCCCAAAGGCTCATGGGTTGAAGGCTTGTTTCCCAATGCAGCAATGTTCACAGTTGAACCATTGGGAAGTTATTGGATCAGGGGGTTCTGATCTCATCAATGAATGGACCCTCATGAGGTGATAGAAACTGTAGGAAGTAGGACCTAGTTGAAGAGAGTGTGTCCCTTGGGAGTGTGTCCCTTTTCTTATCCTGGGGCCCTTTCTCTCTCCCTGCTTCCTGGCTGTAACTAGGTGAGCAACTTGTCCTTTGCTATGCCCTTCTACTATGATGGTCTGCCTCACCTCAGGTCCAGGGCAATGGAGCCAGTGGACCTTGGACTAAAACCATGAGTCAAAATATATTTTATCCTTTAAGTTGTCTTTCTCACCTACTTTGTTACAGCTGATCAACACACACCCTATGCTCTGAGACTGTTTCTCATATTGTCTGAAAATAAATCTTGTGTCTAGAAAGACAGAAGGGTGTGTGCTTTGAAGTACATTATCAACAGTGATTAATAATGTGTCAGTTGTAGGCATGACTGTTCTGATGTATTATAAAGAGAGACGAACACGGATACAGTAAAAAACAAAACAGGTTTAGAATTGAAATACATATTATATAATCTTTTATACTTTACAAAGTACTTTCACATTCATTAACTGGTTTGAAAACAATACCTAGTTCGCTGCATCTTTTCAAAGGATCTGAAAGTACTTTCCAGTAACCTCTTCATTCATTGTCTGGTAGACTTCAAGGTTTATCTCCCCCTCCTCCCCATGTTAGTTCCATCATTCACTCTCCTTCCTTAATTATGCAATATTAAAAACGTTTTTTTCCCTGTCCAGGGTGAAAATTGGGCCCCTTGATTTGTGAATATTGACAGAACGCTACAAAGCAGTAGCTTTGATTTTCAAGTTTAAATAATGACATTGAGCCTAAACGTCAATTGCATGTCCAAGTCTTTTTCTAGCACCTGTTTAGCAGCGACTTCATTTTTTTTCTTAATCTGCAAAATACAAGTCGACTTACTTCATATATCTACCAGCAGAATAGGATTTAAAATTCCTTACAAGAAGCTGAGAAGATCCAAAAAGAATAAGACCAAACTTCTCTTGTCAATTCAAATTACAGCATTTTTAAAAATCCCTTTTCCTGATCCTTTGCTGACTTTTAAACTGCAATTAGAAGCAGGGAAAGGAAACCAGGGATTGGAAAAGCAGAGGAAAGCCCAAAAGATCCTTTAAATAGGAGAAGGAACCGGAAGGGGCTCACTGACAAATTTTGCAAAACTGCCCGAAGCTCAGTGGAAGGTATCATATCTGTGTATACTCCTCTAGCCCGGGTCAGGGACATCCCAGGCGGACCTTTGGAAGGACGCTGTCGACGGGAGGGCGCGGACCTCTGACGGAGCACAGGCGTTCGCACAGCTGCCCTAGCGTCCTCTGACCCGCCGGAAGAAGCCGCGGCGCCAGCGTCCTGCTGCCTGTCCGTCACGCAGCCGCCCACGCTCCCTCCGCTTCCGATTGGCCACAGACTCGGGCCGGCCCCCTTCCAGCCCCGCCCTTAGCGGACGGACAGGCCGTGGGGCGGGGTGGCAGCGGCTCCGCCCCTCGGTAGCCGCGGGCGGGCCCGCCCAGCTGTCAGTTACGGGGGCGGCCCGGCAGGCGGGCGGGCGCTCGCCGGCTACCTCGCGTCGCTCGCTTGCTCGCGCTCGCTCCCTCTCGTCGCCTGTGGGGAAGTCGGGGCAGCCTGAGCGGCCGCAGCCACCATCTCGCCCCGATCTTCTCCCTTGTCCCCTCCCGGTCCGAGTGCCCCCGAGTAGTGAGTAGCCCGCGTAGGGTTCGGAGAGTCACTGCGGCGGCGCCGGGTGGTGTTAAAACCATGTTAAGGAGGATTTTGCAGAGGGTAAGAGAGTGAAACCGTCTTTCCGGCAGCACGTGAGCGGGAGAGCCCGGGGCCGCGGGCGCCGCCGCCGCGCTGGGAGCCCAGGCGGCGGCGCGGGCGCCACCTCCTCAGGGCGGGCTCCTTCCTTCTCTAGGCCCCGCAGCCCGGCAGGCGCTTAGGCCTGCTCGTCCGGCCCGGGGGCTGGTCGCGGGGCGGGTGGGGCACGGCGGGCGGCCGGCCGGAGACCCCGCGGCCCGACGCCCGCTCGCGCTCTGGGCTGTCACTGCGAGTCCGAGGGTGTGGTGCCGGCGCGTCCCTCCCGGAATCCCAGGATGGGAATGAAAATGGAGAGTTTGTGCCTGAGCGACGGGCGGGCCAGCCGCCTGCCCGCCTGGAGAACGCCCCGTGGGAGACTGCGGGCGGCTTGCCTGGCCCTTCCCACCCTCCCCGCCCACTGTGCCCCTCAACTGGACGCGACACGCACCTGCCACATACAACTCGCCTCCTTTCTCTTCTGGACAGCATTGGAGGGTAACGTGAGACCTGGCCTAGCGTGGGCCTGATCGTGGGACTGACACTTACTGGCAAAGTCAGCTGAGACGGAAGATATTACTCACTGTTGGAAACTTTTTTTAAAATTAAAAATGCGTTTTCCCCTCCAAGCTCCAGTACCTTATTTTAGCTATCCAAGAATAAAATCACTGTAAGCTTTATCAAATGGTATACACTTCAGTTTTTGCTAGTGCTTTCTTTATTTGAAGTCTGAAAAACCTTGATAATAAGAACGTTAGAAAGCTGTAAATGTTTTGTTTAGGAATCAGTCCCTAGAATAACATGATTAAAATCTCTTTTTAAGTAATAGTTACTGTACTGAAGTTTTTTCATACCTTTTCCCTCTTTGATAGACTGATGGAGTATAAAAAAGTATAAATGATGGAAATCTAGGTGTCAACCCCCTTAGTTGGTTACCTAGTGAGTACAATAGCTAGAGAAATTAGTGAATTTGTAGTATTTACTCAAGGCATGTGTCAAAGAGAGTTGAGTCATTCATTATATAGAAAGGGAGTGTTGCTTCTGCACAGCTTTTCTGAAATGTTGAAGTCATGTGAGACTGGATCATATATTCTGGGAGAAATAGTTAACTTTTATATCTCACTCGCTGTATTAACACTTTGATTTTCTGCAGTGGTTTTGTCTTGATAAATACTGATTTGGAGCAGCAAGGGCATGCTTTTTGCTCTCCCCATCATTTCCTTTGTTCAACAGTGAAGACATCTAGCCAGGCACCAGTGGTGTATGTCTGTAATCCCAGCAACTGGGGAGGCTGAGGCAGGAGAATCACAAGTTCGAGGCCAGTCTCAGTAATTTAGCAAGGCCCTATGCAAGTTAGCGAGACCCTGTCTCAAAATAAAAAATTAAAAGGGCTGTGGATGTGGCTCAGTGGTAAAGCAAGACTGGGCTCAGTCCCTAGAACCAATAAACAAACACACACATACACACACACACACACACAAACCAGTAAATACATCTATCTGTTCATGACTTACTTCAGTATGTAAGAGATTTTTCTTATATCAGACCTGGAAGAACTGATTACCTCATGCCTCAGATTATGTTTCTGTCATATTTCCTATGAGTGAAAATTATTTTGCCTGTGGTTTGCTTTAAGGTTTATAAATAAAACTGTTCTGATCTGGGAATACTTCTGGTAGTTAAAAGATTAGTTTTCAAGAAATACGGGATGCTGGGGCTTGGATTGTGGCTCAGTGGTAGAGCACTTGCCTTGCAAATGTGAAGCACTGGATTTGATTCTCAGCACCGTGTATAAATAAATGAATAAAATAAAGACCCGTCAATCACTAAAAAAATTAAAAAAAAATGGATGCTTTCTAGGACTCTTAGCTTCATGCTGTTGAGCACTGAGGTTATATAAAGATGATTTTTAGTGTCGGTGTGTATATATCAACCCTTAAAGAAGTTTCAATAGAAATGGCAAAATAGGAATTTATTATAGTTTTGCTGAGATGTGATGTCACATCATTTTTGAATAAGTCAGTTGACCGCTGAGTTTCTTAACCTTGGCATTATTGACATTTGTGACAAGATAATTCTTTGTTGTAGAGGCCTGCCCTGTGCAGGACAGTTAGCAGCAGCCCTGGTTTCTGCTCACTAGATGCTCATTGCATTTCCTCAAATCCCTTCCTCCCCTGTGACAACCAAATTTTTCTATAGACTTATACTAAGTATCCTGTGAGAACCACCCTGTTAAATGTATGTGTTCTTCAATAGGAAGGTTTGAAGTGTTTCTCACAGTTAACTTTCTTTTGTTCAGTGTACTTATATTGGGTTTCAGTAAATGCCAGGTATTATGCTAGGAACTGGGAAACCATTTAATAAGATACAGCTTCTCCCTTTAGAACTTACAGCCTGATTGGCTGGGGAGGTGGACATTTGAAGTAATTGCAGTGCTACATGGGTCTCTTTGTGGGAGGGTGTTGAGGCAATAAGGAAAAGCTTCAGGGAGTAGAGCATATTTACAGCTCAGGAAGAAGGGGCATGTTGGACAGAAGGAAGGGAAAATGTAAAGGCATGAAGTCAAAGGGAACCTTTGAGCAATTATGCTTTGGATTGGTGGAAGATGAGGCTACTGGTAACTAGGGACCAAATTATGAGAGGACTTACAGTCCCTTTGAAGGAATTTATCTTCTAGATGGGTCAGTGTTAATGCTCAGTATTTAATAGGAACATTTTGATAAATTCTTAAAGCTTGTGATTTCTATTACAATTTAGAGTCTAAAATGCATATTAACTTTGCAGGTAGTATTTACTAACAAGTGTAACTTGAATTTTTAAAATTATGTGACATGGCACCATTTTATTTTATCCTATCCTGATAATGTTATTTCTTGGCATAGGTATTAGGATGTATAATTGAAATTGTAGTTGATGATTTAGAAGTTTGAAATGCGCTCCATGTTTTGAAATAATATTGCATTTCTTTAACAGTCTATTTTAAGATGACCTTTTTATTTTAACTAATATATATATTTATTTTTTTCTGAACAATGTCCTTTAAATAACATTTGTGAAAGAAGAAAGAGACAAAGTATTTATAATTGATTATAACTCACAGTATTTGAATGTTACCAATAAGGTCCCCAGGGTACTTTACAGAAATTTGGTTTGTGCTTTTCTTTCTCCTCTTCTTCCTCTGTCTTCTCCTTCTCTTTCATTAGCTAAGTTAAAAAAGATGTCATCCTGAGACTTCCAAACATCTGGGAAAATAATGATCATGATAATGAGATACCTCCAATGTGTATATATTCAATATTTTCTTAATAGCTCTATGAAGAATAACCTGAATTTAAAGTTCTTAATGGCCAAAAAGATGGTCAGCATTTGTACCATAGGCAGTTTATAAGCTTCACTGCTTATAAATTTACTGTGATTTAATGGTAGTGTGTTAGTTTTCCTTTTGTTGGGAAATGTAAAAAATTCTGCTAAAGAAAGAATGGATTTTTTTTTGGTGGTGCTTGCGATTGAAGAACTAATTTAATTATTCCATAGTTGTAGAAGTGGAAGGACTTCTTTTATGGACATTAGGTTTGTCTTTCTGATTTTAAAAATGAGGAAATAGAAACTGAATGAAATTAGGTGATTTACCTAAGACAACGTAGTAGATGTCAAAGGCTGCTAGAGAATGCAGCCATATTTTCCAACTCCAAATTAATTTTCCTTTTCCTAGCATCTTCCTTTCCCTTGTCCACCACTGCTCCACTGATGTTGTTAGCACTGTGCTAGTTACTGTGAAGGGTAGAGGATAAAGACCTAACTTGTGCCTCAACTTATGTTGTGCTAAAGTAAATAATAGAGTTAATGAAGACTGTAGTAGTACCAAGAAGGAAAAGTCAGAATGAACTTGTGTGTGACCTTGGGGGATATTGGCTTGAGGTGGGGTTTTAAAGAATGTATGTGATTGAGAGGGGAAGATAAACGTTGCACTGCAGCAAGGAGTTATGGTGTAAAAAAGATTCAGAACTGGAAATGTGTTCATTCCTCCTGCTCTCCTTTCATTAGCATCATACCTGTTAGCAATATTTATAAACTGGTTTTGTATTAGATACTGGGGCTATAGCAGCACACATTCTGTACCCTGATGTAGCTTTAAATCAAGTGCTTTTTAGAGATAGAGGTGTATTTAAAGCAGAAAGAAATTGAGACACAAATTTGCAGATTGTGAAACCTAACATTGTGGAGTTGCTTGATTGCCTAATTCAGCTGTATCCAATGCAAACATGAGTCATGTAAATTAATACTGCTAGTTGTCATGTTTTTTAAAAAAGGAAATGAAATAAAAATGTTGTTTCCTTTAGCCAACTTTTTTTTTTTTTTTTTTTGGTACCCGGGGTTGACCAGGGGCACTTGACCACCGAACCACATCCCCAGCCCTATTTTGTATTTTTTTTTAGAGACAGGGTCTCACTGAGTTGCTTAGTGTTTTGCTTTTGCTGAGGCTGGCTTTGAACTCAGAATCCTCCTGTCTCAGCCTCCCCAGCCGCTGGGATTACAGGCTTGTACCACCAGTCCCAGCCTATTGTTAACATTTTACCCTATTTACATTTTTGTTTGCTCACTCCGTTCTTTCACTCTCCCCGTGTGTATGTGGTGTATTTTTTTGAGCCATTTGAGAATCAGTCATGGCCCTTCACCTTTGAGTACTTCAATGAAGAATAGAAATATTTTCTTATATAACTGCAGTCTGGTTGTTAATGTCATGAATTGATACAGTGATTCAAGTCACTATCCATAATTTCATATGGTGCGTGCGTGCGTGTGTGTGTGTGTGTGTGTGTGTGTGTGTGTGTTATGGAGAAGTGAACCTAGGGGTGCTCTACCACTAACTACATTCCCTAGCTGTTTTTTTTTTTTTTTTTTTTTTTGAAACAGGGTCTCATTAAGTTGTTGAGACTGGTCTTGAATTTGTTATTCTCCCACTAAAGCCTCCTCATGAATTACAGGGATTACAGGTGTGTGCCACTTTGTGTGCCTTCATAATTCCAATTTTGTAGCTTATTTGATGATGTCCTTTGTAGCATTTATCCCCTGTAATACAGGAACCAGTTAAGAGTTAGCTATTATATTTTGTTGATATTTAGTATATAGTATATTTAGTTGTTATGTTTCTTTGGCCCCCTTTATCTGGAACATTTCTATGCTTTTGGAGAATACATTTTGTCTCAATCTTAGCCTGTTGTGTTGCTGTAACAGAATATTGCAGAGGGTAATTTATAAGGAAGTTTATTTCTTATAGTTTTGGAGGCTGAAAAGTCCAGGATTGAGGGCTCCACATTTGGTGAGGGTCTTCATGCTGTGTTATCCCATGGCAGAAAGTGGAAGGGCAAGAGAGTGTGAGAGGGAGAGTGAGAGAGGGACCAAACTTGCTTTTGTAACCACTCTCTTGATAAGTAAGCATCCTTGAAATCACAATATTAATCTATTCATGAGGGCAGGCAGACCCCTCATGACTTAGTTAGGCCCTACTTTCAAATATTGTTGCATTAGGGATAAAGTGTCTGACATAGTCATTTGGGGGACAGATTCAAACATAGTACCTTCCTGCTTTTTTTTTTTTTTTTTTTTTTTTTAACTTGCCAAGAATACTGCTAGGGATATTGTATTCTCAATTTATGGCATCCAGAGACCCATGATGTCTTTCTGTCCCTCACAGGTGATATTATTATTATTATTATTTTATTATTATTACTCTTTTCTGTGTTGGGAATTGAACTCAGGGCCAAATGGTGCTGTACCACTGACCTACATACCCAGCCCCAGGTAATGTTGATTTTGATTACCTGGTTAAGGGGTAGCTCAATTTCCTTCTATATAATTATTGTTTTTTTCTCCTTTTCCTTTGCAACTAATAGGTAGTTTGTGGTGAGATACTTTAAGACCATCTACTGCTTCTTATTAAAAAATTTCCCTAGATTTAGTACCTATTGTTGATTCTTGTGTGATACAATCTAGCCAATGGCTACAAAATGGTGATTTTTCTACTGTAGCACTTTTCCACTTTTACCAACTGGTTTTATATTTCTCCCCTCTTCTTTTCTCTCTCTCCGTTCCTCCCTTCCTCTCCCCTGTACTTCTTTCCTTCTTTCTGATATGAACTCATGAATTTCCTTTTTAAAATGGGTTATAACTCATCACTGTGCTTAATTATTTTGATACTCAGATTGTCCCAAATTTGAACAGTAGGAGACCCTAAAGGGTGGCATCTGTGCCTTCTGACACGTCCTCACAAGTTTTTCGAGCATGTCTTTACTTTCTGGCATAATAAGGATCCTAAGCTTATCCTGGACTTACCTGTACCTAGTTCTTAAATTAGCTCATTTTGGGGTGGCCAGCATCCCACCAGGGTAATTTCCGGCTCAGGAGGTGTGAGCTGCCTGGGAAATGAAAAGTCTGAAATAGAGAATAAGAGATTGAGACAGAGCCAGAAATTAGATAAAGTGGAGTGCCTGATAGGTCTTCCAGTCCTGATAGGAGCTGGAACTGGACAACTGAAAAATGGCCCAGAGTCTTTAAGGGGGAGTACATCAAAGGCAGGGATAAGGTTTCAGTGGGAGGAGTCTTGGTTCTGTGTTTGCCTCTCCAGAAGGGGTCTTGCATAAACAGGTTGATTGGCATTTTGGCAAGCCATACCCATCTGGGAGAGGCTGTGGGGCTTCAGCTTGATGCAGTGCTGAACTTGTGACAGAGTTAGGTAGGAAGTCACTTGATTTGGGTATTTTCAGACCAGCAGGGTTGCTGCTGGGAGTTCCCAATACTAGACTTTCCTGCCTTTTGGCTTCCACGTTGTTTTATTTCACGCACAGTTCACGAATGGCTCATGGATAGCTTCTGGCAATTAGCCATATCTCTGAGGAGACTTGGTTACTTTTACTGGGAATAGTATCATAGTCTAAGAGCCGGGGTGTTTTTGCTTCTTGTTTGTTCTATCGGACAGGTCCAGCTGAATTTTAAACTTTTCTTTTTTGAGAAAAGGGAAAAAGAGGTTTTGCTTTGCTTAAACTTTATTCTATAAGCAGAGGAAATCAATAAGTTTCTATTACACTGTGAATATACTTGGCACATAGTACGAATTTGATGATATTTGTTGAATGAGTATTGAAAGGATTTTTTTCCCCTTAGGAATATTAACATCTATTATGGGCCTACAATAATATGCTGTGGATGCAATAATGAGTAAAACATACATGAACCCTTGTGAAATTTAGTGTCCAGGGGAGGAGAGAGGAATTATTCAAAGAATCCTTAACTATAGTAGTACATAGTTGGCTGAGTACTAGGAAGGAAGAGCATAGGGAACCTTCAAAGTACACATTGACAGGGCCTTGGTTTAAACAAGACGCCAAGAAAGGCTCCCTAGATTAGCTGCACATTCAAGTTTGATGAAATTATTACTAACTTGTTGAAGTGAATTTTAAAAAGTAAGCAGCTAAGTGGAATTATTTTTTTGTGTAGTTTTTGTTTTTGTTTATTAAGATTAAAGAAGAGATTAAGATATTAGAAACAGGGCCCCATTATGTTCTGTCCTCTAATCCCAGTGCCTTTGCTTGAGCTAAATAGACAATATAACTCAGTGGTTAAGAATATGAACTCAGGTCTTTGGAGCGGTTCTGGGCCACATAGTGGGGCAATATAGCAAGACTATGGCAGTGAGGGTGGGGAGAATATGAACTCTGAAGATGAGCCCCTGGTTGGTATCTTCACTCTTTACTAGCTATGTGATTTGGGCAAGTGACTTGACTTTTCTGTATCTCAAAAAATAGTTATGGGTGGTTGTGAAGACAAAATGAATTAATACATGTAAAACACAAGAGTATCTGATGCAGAGTAAGTTCTCTATAAGTATCGGCTGTTCTTTGTGTTGGTGTTTTATTATACTTAGATATTTGATATGTCTTCAAGGAACACATTATTTTAAATCACTATGCGTTGGTTTAGATATGATTTGTCTCCATCAAAACTCATGTTGAAATTTGATTCTTAATGTGGTGATATTGGAAGATCAGATCCTTGGGAGGTGATTAAGATATAGGGACATCAGTTCTTTTGAGACAGGATTAGGCCTGTTGCTGTAAAATGAGCTTGACATGTCCTTCTGGTCTGTCTTGCCACGTGACCCCTCTTCTTCAGGCATCTTCATCCCTTTCTGCTATCCTTCCATACTTGGCACGCTTCCCTCATCAGATGCCAACACTTTGTTCTTAGACTGCTGGACCCACAAGCCAAACTACCCTCACTCTTAAAAAAAAAAAAAAATTAACCAGGTTTAGGTGCTGTATTATAGCAATTAGAAAATAGATTGATCTTCTTCTTTTTTTTTTTTTTTTGGTACCAGGGATTGAACCCAGGGGTGCTTAACTCCTGAACCACATCCCCAGTCCTTTCTTATATTTTATTTAGAGACAGGGTCTCCCTGAGTTGCTTAGCACCTCTATATTGTTGAGGCTGGCTTTGAACTTAGGATCCTCCTGCCTCGGCCTCTTGAGCTGCTGGAATTATAGGCTGACATTCTTTTATTTTTAAAAATTTGTTTATTGGGGATGGAGATGTGGCTCAGCGGTAGTGCGCTCACCTGGCATGCGTGCGGCCCGGGTTCGATCCTCAGCACCACATACCAACAAAGATGTTGTGTCTGCCGAGAACTAAAAAATAAATATTAAAAAAAAAAATTCTCTCTCTATCTCTCTCTCTCTCTCCTCTCTAACTCTCTCTTAAAAAAAAAAATTTGTTTATTTATTTTTATGTGGTGCTGAGGATCTAACCTAGTGCCTCACATGTGGAAGGCAAGCCTTCCCCCACTGAGCCACGACCCTTGCCCCCCCCCCCCTTTTTTTTTTTAAATATCCCCCATCCCTTCAGTAGATAAGGACTCAGTTTAGGCATAGATATTCATTTAACCTACAGTTGAACATTTATTCTTTGCTAACTATTGTGCAGGGCTTAAAAAAACTTGAGAATTGAAAAAAAAAACTTTAGTGTTAATGGAAGAGATGAATACTTAAATAATAAAGCCATGTGATAAACGCTGTAATAGACATGCAGAGGAAGGGTTGGGAGCACAAAAGAAAAAGTGACTCGGTGGAGATGGGTTACCATAGGGGAAAGTAGGGAATAGAGATTGCTAAAGGCTTTCTAAAGACTGAGAATGACTCAGGCAAGGAAGGGCAAGAGAGAGAAAGCCATTTTTAAGATAGAATGCGGCAAATGCAAGAGATGTAGCCTTGCTTAGAATATGGGCACTGTGGGTATTTCTGCATATGGATGGGGATAGTGACAATAGATGAAGTTGAAAAGGTGAAGTGTTTTGAAGTATGACAGTAAGGAGCCACAGAAAGTTTTTAAATGATCAAATTTATAATAAGGAAAATCTTCCAAAAATATTTTTCCCAGTTAATCTTTATCAGAAATAAATTAGTTGATGCCCACGTTCTTCACCAAATCAAACAAGCAAAACAACAAAACACAAACAAAACCTCCAAATCAGTTGAGTCATTCTTTTACCTAAAATCTGTTAGTGATTCCTTAGTGTCCATAGGACATGTCCAGACTTTTTTTTTTTTTTTTTTATCTTGAAACACAAGGCCCTTAATTAATGTTCTGGTTTCTTCATACCACTTCGGACATCCACATACCTCCATACATGCCCTGACCTTGCCATCTCTTACTGTGTTTCTGAAAACTTATCTCTATTCTCAGTTGTAATATTTCAGTTCAAAGGACACTAGTAAAACCGGTCTTGAAAATCAGGACCAAGTCCTTGTTCCCCCAACGTTGAAGATTAAATGCCAGAGAAATGCTGAGGCAAGAGCAAAAAGTAAATTTTATTTAAGAAATAGAAGGGAGACAGAGGGAGGGAGGAAGGGTGGGGAAGAGAGAGACAGAAACAAACACCCAGACCTCTGGAGGGAAGGGGGTCCAGAGCTGGTGCTCGAGGGAGTGGTGGTGTCCTTCCCCTTTTATAGATTTCAGGTTTCCTTTTTTTCTCATACCCTTTCCTCCAGTTATCTTTTCTACTGACCAAAAGTGGCCAAAAAGGTAGGAAGAGAGCTGTCCAGCGGGGATTGCTTGTGTTGGAAAATGTGATCCCCATCCCCAGTTGTTAGCAAGGAGGTAATGGGGAGTGCTGTCTATCAGCTACTTGTCCTTTGCCCCAATCTCACTAGGAGTTACTTGCTTGATTTTTTTTTTCCTTCTCCCAAAGCACCCCATACTAAGTTAGAGAGTAGCCTTGTAAATAAGTTAGACACATAGGCTCTGGGCTTCTCCACTTATGAGGTAAAATCTTGTGAAAAATCTCAAGCTTTCTAAAACTTAGTTTTGTTATCTTTAATTTGTTGATAGTATCTACTTCACAGTGGTATGAAGGATTAAATGAAATAATGTTTGTAAAATACTGACCTTCATGTCCAGCATTTAACAAATACTGTATAATAGCCACTACACTATATATCTTTTGAAAATTTGTCACATTTATTTTGTAATTTGCTTAATTGGCTTTTCCCCATCTAGACTCTGAGCTCCATTAGGTTGGCAATTTTATTTCATATTTTAGTATGTCTAGGGTTCACCATAGTGCTTGATGCTTGGTGATTCCATAATATATGTGACTACTTTGTGGTTGTGTAGAGACAATGACTGATTAAGGGAAAGACCAGCTAGAAAGTTATGATAGTTTCTAAAATTGCTGCATATTAAAATCATTTGGAATACTAAAAAAAATATTCTTTAAAAAAATTTTTGGTAGTTCTGAGGTTCAAACCACACCCAAGGCTTTACACATACTTGGTAAGCACTCGACCACTAAACTACACCCCCCCCACCCCCCAAAAAAAGTCAGAATTTTTCGATCTTTGGCTGTTGGTCTAAAGGATAACGAAAGCTTGAGTTCAGGCATTGACTTTGGGTGGGGATAGAAAATAGATTGATTTTTAGAAATTATTAAGAGAGAATTGATAGTACTTCTTGACTTGGGAATAATTTGTATAGTTGAATACATGATCGAATGGTTGAGGAGAGAAAGAGGAGTACATGATCTTATGAAAAATCTCAAGGTTTGGGAAGAACAGGCTTGGGAAAAATGAATTAGAGGTCTTACATATCAGTGGAGATGTTCTGTGGTTCTAACATTCAGGAGACAAGTAGAGGTGAGTGTTAGATACATGTGAATGGTGAAGAGATGTCAAGTCAAATAAGGGCCAAGAAATGTCCACTGAATGGGATAGTTAGATTATAACCTAGTTTAGTTTGGAGAGGTTATTCGTATAACCCTTCATGAATGACTGGGAATTAAGGAAATAGAAACAGGAACTACAGACTACTCATCTAAAAACTAAGGAGAAAAGGAAATGGAAAGTGTTGAAGCATTTTGTAAGTCAGCTTTTTGTCACTGTGACTAAAATACCTGACATTACAACTTATAGGAGGAAAAATTTATTTTGAGCTCATAGTTTCAGAGGTACAGTCCATGGTCAGCCAACTTCATTCCTCTGGGCTTGAGGTGAGGCAGAACATCATGACAGAAGGGTGTGACAGAGGAAAGTTGTTCACCCCATGGTAGCCAGGAAACAGAGAGAGAGAGAAAGAGGTGCTAGGCACATGCCCTAGTGACCTACTTCCTCCCAGTTAGTCCATTCAGATTATTAATCCATCAAATGAATTAATCCACTGATTAGGCTACACCTCTCACAAGCTAATCATTTAATCTCCTGCATTAACATGGGAGCTTTTGAGGGATACCTTATATCCAAATTATGAATGTCATCTATCATCCTTGGACCATGTTTTTACTTTTGTTTTGGTACCAGGGATTGAACTCAGGGGCACTTGACCACTGAGTCACATCCCAAGCCCATTCTTGTATTTTTATTTAGAGATAGGGTCTCACTGAATTGCTTAGCACCTTGACGTTGCTGAGGCTAGCTTTGAACTTGTGATCCTCCTGTCTCAGCTTCCCGAGCTGCTGGGCTTATAGATGTGCGCCACTGTACCTGGCTTGGACCATGTTTTAATAACTTATTGTTTTCAAGTATTATAAACTTCCTCAAATCAGTTTAAATTGAAAGGAGAATTTATTGTAAGATTTCAAAGTGATCCAGGAATGAGCATTCCTATATAGTTAGTTTGGTCTCCAGAGAATAGGACTTAGAATAGTGTCAGAGATAAAGGTAGCTCTTTTCTCTGTCTAACACTCTCAAGGACTAGTGAATTCTTGTTCTGCTTTTCTGTGTCCATCCTTCACACCACTGCTTACTCAGTAGCCCAGGATTCCAAATGGCCATCTGACATGATTCTGCATGCCTTTCACTTGAGCTTTGCATAGAAAATTGATCTGGTATCTCATTTCCCAAATCCCAAGAGAAGAATTTGAAACATCTTTCTCATCTTTTCTTGTCAAGTCAGCTCAGGTCTCTGGCCAGTAGACTTGCTTCCTCTGGGTCAAGTGTCAATTGCTGGTCTAGTCAATTGAGGTTGGAGATGGGGTGGAGTATTATAATTAAGATTTCCTGTTCTAGAAATTGTGGCACCATGAAACACATCTGCGTCAGTTTTCTGTTACTGTAACAAAGGCCTTAAAGAAACTTATAAAGGGAGATGATTTATTTTGGCTCATGGTTTCAAAGGTTTCAGTTCTAGTGGGTAGACCCTATTGCTTTCTGGCATGTGGCAAGGCAGGATAATAAGGGTGAGAAGAAGCTACTAATCTCGTGGTGTCTGGGAGGCAAAGAGAGAGAAGGGAACAGGATTCCAATATTCCCTTCAAGAGCATGTCCCCAATATGATTGGAAGTCTTCCAACTAGGTCCTGCCTCTTAAAGGTTTCACCACCTTCCAATAGTGCAGTGGACTTTTAACATGGACCTTTGGGGGACCCATCCAGCCTGTAGCAACATTGTAGCAACTTCTTTTACAGATTATTTTTCTAGAAATAAACTTTTCCATGGCTCTGAAACAGTGATAATGGCTCTGATTAGGTGGTTCATTAAATTAAATAGTTAAATAACTACCAGATAAGGGTTAGGTCCAGATTTGGACCCAACAAATTAGTTCAAATAATAGTATAAGGATGATTATAAGGATACACTAGATCATAAGAAAGATGGAATTTCATAGAACTCCAAAAGCAAAAATGTAGTATTGAGCTGAGCCTCTGTGATTTTTATTAAATTACATCCACTGCTATGACCCCTATTAATACTTTAACAGATATCTATGCAACTATATCAATCATATTATTATTTTAAATGTAATCAGTCATAGGGCATGCATACCAAAGTAAGATTTTGGGATCTAATTCAATGGAAGATTTTGCAGGAATCAAAGCAGTGCTGTTCCTATCAGGGCTATTTTCACTGTAGGGTTCAGCTGTTAAAGGACTCAGGAATTCTTCATTTGTTTATGCCGTTGGGCCTATATTCTTCTGTTTTTGCAGTCAACTAATTTTCTTATCATTTAGTTTTTTTTTTCTTTCTCCTAATTTTCTTCATAGCTTTCACACACTGAGATCTATGGTCTTTTGAAATTTTGGCTGTGTTATAAATTTGTTTGCTCAATCTCCTCATGCACTATTAGTTTATTTTATTACTACTCAGTTTATCAGTATAGTGCGAGGTTCTGTAACTAATTGTTCATTCCTTCATTGTTTGTAATTCAAAGGCCTAAGCATGGGACTCAGCTATAATTGTTTATTCTTGTATTGGAACAGACTTTGTTTTAGAATTTTTTTTTTTTTTTTTTTTGCCACTTGGCCATTTTATTGATTGCCAGCCAGCTTGTGTTTAGCTGCTGTTGAATCCAAGTGATCATAACTGGTCAATCAGCAATAGGCATGAGTCATATAACCTGGCCATCTTTGTCTATGTTCTTACAATGGAAGACCAGTTTACTTTGGGATGCATCACAGCCCTTGCATGCCCTATGACTGATTACATTTAATATAGTAATATGATTGATATAGTTGCATAGATATCTGTTAAAGTGTTAACAGAGGTCATAGCAGTCAGTGTAATTTAATAAAAACCACATGCTTTTCCTCATCTCAGTTTTTAATATCAAACTACGGTTGAAAGTTTTACATAAAGTTTTTTCAGAGTCTCAGTAGTTATTTCGGTTTTACTAGCTAAATAATATTTAGAAGTTGCCTTTAGTTTTTGAGATGGGGTCTTGCTAGGTTGCCCAGGCTGACCTTAAACTTATGATCCTCTTGTTTCAGTCTCCTGAATAGCTGGGATTATAGATATGCGCTGGGTCCTACCTCTGCTCCCAGTGTGATTTTAATAAATTGGTCTTCATTTTCCCTATCTGTCCAACTAAGGCACCCTCTAGGAATCTCTAAAATGTTTTTCAGCATAAGAGTTTTATTTGACCTGGGCGTGGTGGCACATGCCTGTGATCCCAGTGCCCCAGAAGGCTGAGGCAAGAAGATCACAAGTTTGAAGCCAGCCTCCACAATTTAGCAAGGCCTAAGCAATTTAGTGAGATCCTATCTCAAAAAGATTAAAAAAAAATATATTTGGGCTCAATGGCCAAGTACCTCTAGGTTCAATCCCTGGTACCACCCCTTACTCCCTCTCCCCCCAAAAAGTTTTAGCTGAAAATCAAGGAAGAACGAGGATTTTGAGTGCAGATTGTTTGCTAATATATAGCATTTCAGGTATATAACAGATCCTGATATCTTTTATTCTATTCTCTAGCACCTTTGCTGAGAAAAAATATCTTCAGGAGGTAAGGACACTGATGAAATTTGATAAAACTATGTAAAGCGACTGTCACAGCAGCACCAGTCACATTATAGTCTACAAAAGATATTAGACTTTCTTCTAGTATCTTTTCCCCCTAGTGTATAGCCCTTATGGTGTCTCACATGTAAATAAGGTACATTGTTGTTGTCATTGTTGTTATTATTTGCAGTACTGGGGATTGAACCCAGGGCCTCACATGTACTAGTCAAGTTCTTTATCTCTCGAACTACATATTCAGGCCAGGGTACATTATTGTAGTATGACATCTAAGTTCCATTCAGGATGGAGACACATTCCCCTAGCTACCTGGAGTCATGAATACCTCTCTCTCTCTCTTTCTCTCTCTCTTTTTCGTTCTGAAAATTGCCCTAGCAAGAAAAAGCTGTCTCATCCAAAATTATGTCCCCTTTCTGGAAGCAGCCTATACTTCATTATTGGTTGCTGTGGAAGATACAAAGAATATCCATTTTGGTGATTAGGGATTTAGGTGGAGAACCATCCCAGCTTCAGAACTCTTAGTGGGATTAGCTCAGACTGCTATGGCAATTGTGATACTGTTCACTACTGTCAGTTTCTCCCTCAGCCCAATCATACTAATTCCCCTACGCCCACACAGATGTTGTCCCTGATGTCACTTCCCCAGAAACCCGCTTGTAAATTTTTCTTGAATCTGTTTCCTTGGGAACCTGAATTATGACGATCATCTACTATCTGGATATTTTTTGTCTGGGATTTTTGTATCATAGAAAATGATTATATTTAGGATGGATCTTAATGTTATGAATTTTGTGTTCTACTCCTTTGAATTTATTCTTTTTATTTTTTTGTGGTGCTGGTGATAAAACCCCAGGCCTTGCACGTGCCAGGACAGTACTGTACTATTGAGCAACACCTCAGCCCTGTGTTCCACTTCTTTGAAACAAATGTTCTACCTATCTTTTTATGTCAGGTATTCACAACCAGTAGATTAGAATTTGTTAGATTATGAAGTGCTATGTAATAGACTTTTTTTTTTTTTTGGCACTGGGGATTGAACTCAGGGGTACTCAATCATTCAGCCACATCTCCATTCCTATTTTATATTTTTATTTAGAGGCAGGGTCTTACATTGTTGCTTAGTGTCTGGTTGTTGTTGAGGCTGTCTTTGAACTTGCAATCCTCCTGTCTCAGCTGCTGGGATTATAGGTGCTACCACACCCGGCTTATGTAATAGGTTTTCAGTTCCATTTACTTGGATTTTGAGCATGGCCCACACATGCTCTGTTTAGAAAATTTTATTGTCAGCATCTTTCCCTGTTACCTTAAGTGATTTTAAAACTAAAGAAAAAAACATGACTTCTCAAAACTAGACCATGAATTCTTACATTGGTGTCTATCTATATTTGATGAATCAAAACATTCTGTACTCTCAATTTGCTGTGTGTGTGTGTGTGTGTGTGTGTATAAAATATATGTGTACATATATATATATAAATTTTAGTTATATGTATGTTGGGTATTTTAAAAGCTTTTTCTCTTTTACTTAATATTAAATTATTGTAAGATATCTATAAGCCTAGTTTAGTTACTGTAACTTTTTATCTATAATTAGTTATAACTGTCTTAGTGTTTTACTGACTTGACTGTTTTTTTTCCCCTCCTGGCTTGGCTACATTTGAGAAGTAAATTACCTTTGCCTAATTGTTAATAACCAGTAACTTAAATTTTAGAGTTTTGATAGTGACCAGAAGAGAACTACTCATTTATAGAAATCAGCAATATAACTGATTTAGTTTCTGTAAGTTAGTTTAGGGCCTAAATGAATCATGGAATGAGAATTTGAAGTTGGAAGGACTTATGATGTTGTCCTGTCCTTGTAGTTTATCAATGAAGATGTTCAGATCAGAGAATTTGTCTTGATTGCAATCAGAGAGATGAATGAGAAGCATTTTGAAATTGTAGAGAGAATACAGATTGAGACCTTGGAAACCTAGCTTTGGGTTACAACTTACCATTAGATAACAGAGTAATATCAAACAAGCCAGTTATTCTTTCTAGGGCTTAGTTTCTTCATCTATGAAGTAGTGCAACTAGAACAGATGATTTCTGAATGCCTTCAGTGTCCCCCCTGCTGTGGTGCTAGGGATCGAACCTAGGGCCTTGTGTATGTTAGGCAAGCACTCTACCAACTGAGCTATATCCCCAGTCCCTTCTTTACAGTTTTCTTTTTTAAATACTTTTTTTTTAAAGTTGTTGATGGACCTTTATTTTATTTGCATATTTATATGTGGTGCTGGGAATTGAATTCAGTGCCTCACACATATGAGGCAAACGCTCTGCCACTGAGCTGCAACTGTAGCCCCTTCCTTTCAGTTTTAAAGTTTTGATTCTAGGTCTTTTTTGGGAGAGAAATAGGTAATATGTGTCTACTTTTTGTTGTATATCTATCACAAAGTCAGGCACTGATTTAAACATCTTACATTTATTTTTAATCTTCACAACGCTTTGGAGAGACTGACATTATTAGTACCATTTTACAAATGTGAATTTAAGCCTTAGAGAATAGCCTTAAATTAATTTACAGAGTTTATAAATGGCTAAACTTGAAGTTGAATGAATGTTTGTATAATTTCAATTCCACATACTGAATCATCATACCTGGTGGACCTTTGGTTTTTGGAATACTTGATTTACCCTAATGAAAATAAGAGCCAGTTGCATTTAGATAGGTATATACTTCTGATCCTTTTCTCCTGCATAATGTAGCATTGTGTACTTGAAGGCCACACAGAAAAGATTTAGGAGGCAGATGTGTTTGGTGTTCTGGCACTTAAGAAACTTTGGAGGGTGGAATCAGGTGCAACAGTGTGGATAGCCTCTTAGAGGCCACTTTTGAGAGACAAATTGAATATTTGCATTCAAATTAACATTAATAATTGAACAAAATAGGTGTTTACATTTGCTTTCTCATTAAAGTTGTAGATAAGTCTAGGTTAGGCAGCATTGCTCACAGTTCAGAAAATAGGAATTGTATTCAACTGAAAGTTGTTGTAAATGGGTTAAGGTTAAAAGTGGTATATTTGTACTTGTTGTACATGGTTTTCTGATGAATTGAAAAGTATCTGTGGAGTGACATGGAGAGTTCCTGGTACCATACATTTTCTAGGTCAAGGTCGAAATACAAAAGCCTGAGTAAGCCTACTTCAGGATTTGATATCAATCAAGTTGTATTCAGTTTTACAAAGGTGGAGAAATAAGAAGAAATTCTGAAGACAAAACAAGTAATCATAATAGTTATTATTATGAATATTACTTTTCAAGGTTAAAGATTCAGAGCAAGAATAAAAAGGACTTAAGAGAGAAATTATGTATTAAGTTTGAAGTTAAGAGCTAGGAGTTAGGATTACCAGTATAGAAGGTGTAAATGGAAAGTAGAAAGCCCCTATCCCAGCAATCATTGCTGATGCTTTCTTGTGTATTGTTTCAAAATTTTTATTGTTAGTATGTATCAACATTATAAAAACATCATCACACTCTTTATATGAGTTTGGGTGTTCCCCTTTTAACAGTTTACAGATATTTTAATATTAGCATTTTCAGAACTAATTTTATTTTTAATAACTACATTATATTTCTGTTGTATGTATTATCAAAACTTATTTAATTAGATACCTATTAAAGGGCATTTAGTTCTTTTCCAGTTTTGCTATTATAAGCAATGCTACAAATAACTTGTTTTAAAGTATATTTGTGAATTTCATTGTGTAATTTCCTAGTAGCAACTCAGAATATATATATAGTTATACTCTCATAAATAGTATTTGAGAGTGCTGTTTTTTTTTAACACAATTTGATCTAAGGTTATTTTCAAAGAATAAAAGCATCTTTATTTATTTATTTATTTTTTAAGAGAGAGTGAGAGAGGAGAGAGAGAGAGAGAGAGAGAGAGAGAGAGAGAATTTTTAATATTTATTTTTTAGTTCTTAGCGGACACAACATCTTTGTTGGTATGTGGTGCTGAGGATCGAACCCGGGCCGCATGCATGCCAGGCGAGCGCGCTACCGCTTGAGCCACATCCCCAGCCCAAAAGCATCTTTATTTACTACATACAGTACCTTCAAAATCAGATTGAAAGTTGTCCATTAGTCTTCCAGTTTTTTTTTTTTTTTTTTTTTTTGGTACTAGGAATTGAATCCAGGGGTATTTTACCACTGAGCCAGTCCTGTTTTATTTTTTGAGACAGATCTCACTAAGTTGCTGGGGGTCTCCCTAAATTGCCCACAATGGCTTTGAATTTGTGATCTTCCTGCCTCAGTCTCTTGAGTTGCTGGGGTACAGGCATGTGCCACCATGTCTGGCATATAGCACCATTCTTTTGTGGATGAGGACCTGGGCTGGTTCCATAATTGGGCTATTGTGAATTGTGGTGCTTAGACATTGATGTGACTATATTGTTATAGTATGCTGATTTTAGTTCTTTTGGATAAATACTAAGGAGTGGGATGGCTGGTTCATATGGTGGTTCCATTCCTAGTTTTTTTTTTTTTTTTTTTAGGAATCTCCGTACTGCTTTCCAGAATGGTTGTACTAATTTGCAGTCCCACCAACAATGTATGGATGTACCTTTTCTACCACATTCTTGCCAGAATTTATTATTTGTATTCTTGATAATTGCTATTCTGACTGCTGTGAGATAAAATTTCCCTGATTATTAGAGATGTTGAATATTTTTTCATGTACTTGTTATTTACCTATTTTTAATCAGGTTGTTGGTTTTCATTCTCTTGACAGTGTGTTTCACAGAGCAGAATTTTTTAATTTTAATGAAGTCCTTGTTAGTTCTTTCTTTCATGGATCAGGCCTTTGATGTTGTAAATAAAAACAAAACTCATGGACGTGGGCTGGGGATATAGCTCAGATGGTAGAGTGCTTGCCTTGCATGCACAAGGTCCTGGGTTAAATACTCAGTACCACACACACACAATAAAAAAAAAAGGAAGTCATGGACAAACCCAAGGCTATCTAGATTTTCTCCTGTATTATTTTTCATGGTTTTAAGATTCTATGTTTTACATTTAGATTTGTGATCCATGTTAGGTTAATTTTTGTGAAGAATGTAGGGTCTGTTTAGATCCTTCCCACCCCCATCCCTGAAAGGGGCTGTCCAGTTGTTCTAGCACCATTGTTGAAAACTATGTATATTGCCTTTGCTCCTTTGACAAAGATCTGCTTTCTTCTCCAGGATGGTACCTCTTGATGTATTATCATATAGTGGAAGGGGCAAAAGGAAAGAACAACTGCCTTATACCTCTTTTTTCTTAATTCTATTTATGAGGTTTCTACTTTCATGATTTAACTCATCTCTTAAAGTCCCTACCTTTAAATACTTTCATATAGGGTATTTAGTTTCAACATATGAATTTTGAGGGTATACATTTAGACCACAGCAATGGTTTTTCAAAGATTTTTGTAAAAGTGAAAATTTGATTTTAGTACACTCACCTTTTGCTGAAAGGTTAATCTGTTGTTAACTCAGCTTTTGCTGATTTGCCCTGTTTCCTAGAGTGGTATGGGTAGCTGGGATTATAAAGTGGGATTATAAAGTGTATGCCGCCATGCCTGGTCATATTTGACTTTTTCATTTAAGTTTTTGCAGAGATTAATGCTGTCTTGTAGTTTTTGGTAGTATGAATATTTTTATATTACCAATAGTCTAGGATAGTCTATATATTGCTGGCATCTGTTCTTATTTAGTTGAAATAATTTTGATCTTTCTGGTTTATTGCATAGACCTTGTAAAACTTGCAGTTTCTTGATAAGAGAAGTGAAAGGGGAGCTTCTTTTCTAATTCATTTTAAGCCCCTTTCAGTGTACCTTGGTTTAAGCTTAAGGGGTAGCTTGATAGGTAGTTCAGGTTGGGGACTGGTTGTTAGAGGAACTAACCACAGGATTAGTGATGTGGAAATTTTAGCCACACCCTCCAACTACTAGGAATGGAGAGGGGCTAGAGATCCAGTTAATTACCAAAGGCCTACATAAATTACTCATTAACTCCAGTTAATTACTCATGCCTACATAAAGCACCTCATAATGATGGTATTTAGAGAGCTTCTGTGTTGTTGAATTTGTCCACTGCTGGGAGGTACTGTATCCCGCCCCTCACTAGGACAGAAGCTGCTGTGTTTGGGATCCTCCCAGACCACATCCTATGTTCTTTTTCATCTTGCTATTCATTTGTAGCCTTTATAGCAAACATAAGTAAAATGTTTTTCTGGGTTCTTTGAGCTGTTACAGCAAGACTTAAGGAGGGGGTCATGGGAGCCTTTGATTTGCAGCCAGGTTGGACAGAAGTGTGGGTAACCTGGGGATCCATTGCTTACTATTGGCATCTGAAGGAGGTGGACATTCTTGTACTAATCCCTTAATCTGTGAGGTTTGCACAATTTCACTGTATTGTTGGAACTGAATTAAGTGTAGGACATGCACTTGGTTTCCATAGAGAATTGAATTGTTTGGTGTGGGAAATTTGCATATTTGGTTCAGACTGATAGGGAATAGAGAAATAGTTTTTAGTTGTTTTTTTCTTTTATTTGGTTTATTTGGTTGTAGCCACTAGGTATTAATGGTAGGTGCTTAACTAATATAATTTTCTGAATCATTTTGTCTAGTCCAGATATTTAAAAATTTTCAGTTTTTAAAAATCTGAAAACTTTTTAAGGAAATATGGTGATAATAACGAAAAATTTAGGAGGAGATCGATAGGTGGTTAATAAAATCATGTTAATACAAATGTTATCTTTTCACTAACAAAGCAGGAAAAAAAGTGATAATAATAATCATCCTAACATGAAGCTAATCAGTCTTATTTGATTACTTTTTAATATCTTTGTATATTTATTTTTATATAATTGAAGTCATAATGTATACCAACTTTGTACTTTACATCTTTTACAAGTTCAGAATTGTATCACATGTGTTATAATTTTTTATATAGCCTTTCTACTTGATATTCAGTTAGCTGAATGATTATATCATAGTTTAGTTAGCATATCTCTTGGGTTTGAACATATAGGTTGCTTATAATTTTTCTGTTTTGTAGATAATGCATTGCTTGGAATACCCTTTCAACCTTTCCTGGAAAAGTTCTGATAAAACTTCAAGCCCAAACACAGTGATTTGATGGGGTTTACAGTGTTTTTAAAAAAGTGTCACTTATGGCCAGGAGCAGTAGCTTTGTTCTGAATTCACATAGTGACTTCTTACTAAATGTAGGACATTTTTGATGCTGATTGTGGAACTTGGTTGGTACTACTTCTTGTAGATCCCAGAGCCCTGTATGCTTTTGTGTATTTGTTTTAATTTTTGTCATCTGGTATATTTAATCTTGTTTTGAAAATGGTTCTGTCTTTTTTAAAAAAATTTTTTTAATTGTAGATGGACACAATACCTTTATTTGATTTATTTACTTTTTATGTGGTGCTGAGGATCCAACCCAGTGCCTCATACATGTGAAGAAAGCACTCTACCACTGAGCCATAATCCCAGCCCTGGTTCTGCCTTTTTAATGTTTAAACATTTTTGATCTTTCATTGATCTATAACTGGAGGAGAGGCAGTGGATTCCACGTGAACCCTAAGTGCCATTAGCACTGGTGTTCTGCACATAATTTTTTTCCATAGCACATTTAAGTGTTTTAAGTCCCCTATGCTATTCCACATTGTCAGTTTAGCCTGTAGGGGTGTGTGTTTGTGTGTGTGTGTGTGTGTGTGTGTGTGTGTGTGTGCGCGCGCATGGGCATGTATGTATCCTTTTTAAATATATCTTATAACTTTCCATTGGGCACTGTTTATGTATGTTTCTTTAAATAGTGTTCTTATTTCTGCCTCTCTTTGTGCATTTTTTCCCCCATCTAGTTGAAATGATTGCTGTTCTATTTAATTAAATTTAACTTTAATTTCAAGGAATAAGTGTTTTTTCAATTACCAGAACTAAGCATTGATCTCTCTGTGAATTCTGTCTGCACTGAGAATTCCCCCAAATAGCATTCTGCCCCCAGCCACCACTTTTTTTTCCCCTATTTACTTCCTATGTCTTTTTGTGTTCATTAGCCTGGTATCCCCAGTCAGTTTGTGGTCTTCCTGAAGGCATGGTCCTTGTTTCTCCTATTAGTACTTTCACATTTAACCTTCTCCCATTTGGCATTCAGGGCCTTGTGGGGTTTATTCATGACAGATGAAACATACCTGCTGTATCTATTGAAAAAAACATTAACAAAATGAATGTATTATGTGCTTTTAGGTTACTGTAAAAGATATCTAAATTTATGTAATATTTTTTCTAAAAACAAAATTTGGAAGATACTTATTTTTCTATCACTTTAAACTTTTAGCACTAATTATTTTTATATTTTTAATATTTATTTTTTAGTTGTAGTTGGACACAATATCTTTTTTATTTTAATATTTAATTGATTTTATTTTTAAATATATGACAGTGGAATGTATTACAATTCTTATTACACATATAGAGCACAGTTTTTCATACCTCTGTTTGTATATCTTCATACATGTACTTTGTATAATGATGTCTATCACATTCCACCATCATTTGCTAATCCCCTTACCCTCTCACCCTTCTGCCCTATCTAGAGTTCATCTATTTCTCTCATGCTCCCCCTCCCTACCCCATCATGGGTCAGTCACCTTGTATCAGAGAAAACATTCGACATTTGTTTTTTAGGGATTGACTAATTTCACAGCATTATTTTCTCCAACGCCATCCATTTACCTGCAAATGCCATGATTTTATTCTTTTATTGCTGAGTAATATTCCATTGTGTATATATGCCACATTTTTTAATCCAGTCATCTACCGAGGGGCATCTAGGTTGGTTTCACAGTTTAGCTATTGTGAATTGTGCTGCTGTAAACATTGATGTGGTTGTGTCCCTAGTATGCTGTTTTTAAGTCCTTTGGGTATAGAACAAGGAGTGAGATAGCTGGGTCAAATGGTAGTTCCATTCCTAGTTTTCCAAAGAATCTCCATACTGCTTTCCACGTTGGCTGCACCAATTTGTAGTCCTACCAGCAATGTATAAGTGTGCATTTTCCCCCACATCCTTGCCAACACTTATTGTTTGTTGTTTGTCTTCATAATAGCTTATTTTTACATAGTGCCGAGGATTGAACTCAGGGCCTCAGATGTGGTAGTCGAGCACTCTACTCCTGAGACACAACCCCAGCCCACTAATTATTCTTATCCTATTGTTCTTGTGAAATAAAAATTATAAATAGAAAAGCTAGAATGCTTTATTTTGTTTTGTTCCCTCAGAGTCAGTGTCATTTCTACTTCTCACCAAAATAATGTGACTGGTAGTGTAAGGACAGAACAAGAAGTTCTTTGACAATATAGCAAAAATTAGGGGAAGAATGTTTAAAAATAGGATCAGAAACCCCATATCTTGGCCGGGTATGGTGGTGCACACCTGTAATCCCAGTGGCTTGGGAGGCTGAGGCAGGAAGATCATGAGTTCAAAGCCAGCCTCAGCAAAAGCAAGGCGCTAAGCAACTCAGTTGTCTCTAAATAAAATACAAAATAGGGCTGAGGATATGGCTCAATGGTCTAGTTTCCCTGAGTTCAATCACTGGTACCAAAAAAACCAAAACCCAAACCAAAAAACTCTCCATATGTTATGATGATTTGCCTGTTCTTTTTCCTTTTACTTTCCATGCCTCTTCGGCTTACTTATTATTATTATTTTTTAACCAACATTATTTTAGGCAAATTTGCAAAAGGAGCCCAGCATGGTGGCTCACACCTATAATTCCAGGTATTGGGGAGACTGAGGCATGAGAATCACAAGTTCAAGGGCCAGCTTGGGCAACTTAGTGAGACTGTGTCACAAAATAAAAATACGGGCTGGGGATGTAGCAGTGGTAAAGTGCCCTTGGGTTCAATTGTCAGTACTGGGGAAAAACCAAAACCCAAAACAAAAACTTGCAAAAGGGTATTTTTGATGGTGGTAATAAGGTTATTTATGTATAAGTACAATATTTCTTTTAATTCTCCACTTCCTTTCAGGCAGGGTAAATCTCAAGTTAAAAGCCACCTGGAATCTGGAAAAAGAATAAATATTTGGGCAAAATATAGCTTTTGTTTTTAGTATCTTTAGGGATTGGGTCACTAGCTTTTAAAACTGTTTTAGTGTGATGCTGCCCAAATGTTAATGAGTCAAATGTAACAATTTTCTATATTTATTGTTTATTTTATTTTATTTTTTTGGTATAGGCAACTGACCTAGGACCACTCTACCACTGACTATATTCTCAGCCCATTTCATTTTTTGTTTTGAAACAGGGTGTCATTAAGTTGCCCAGATTGGCCTCAAACTAGAAGTCCTCCTGCCTCAGTCTCTTGAGTCACTGGAATTACAGGCTTGCATCACCACACCGGGCTGCAACAATTCCTTTTTAACCTTTTCATTGTTCATTCTTTGCCACATTCTTGTGTAGAAAGTTTTGGAAAGTTAGATTTTTGGGAAAACTTAAAAAGGATGTGGAAACCAAGGCCTGTTCTTCTATACTTCACCAGGAAATCTGTGATACCCTAGATTAAGAACAAAAACCTTAGGATACTATTTCTGAAGGCTATTGAACTCCTTTAGATAAATCCAGAGTAGGAGAAATCTTGGATCTATGTACCTTATTGTGTCCATGGTAACTAAGGATACATCATTGGAAAGAGTCAGGGTACTTCTTCCTTTTTCATTTGACTCTTGGTTCTTTTGTTCTAAGTTTCTTTTTTCTGTAAAGCTGGTTTGAGGTCAGCATAATGGATTAAAACAACAACAATAATGAAAAGCCTATCAGTGCAGAGGCTAGGAATCTCCAATTTCCTTCACCCAGATATGTTCCTGGAGACTTGGACCTATCACCAAATACTCAAGATATAAAGGATAAATTCCACCAATGGGACAATGATCCTCTGAAATATGGAACCATCATCAGAGACATTGGAAGGGACACCTGAGAGTCCTGTGGTTGAGGCTTTACAAGATCCTGTTGTGCCTTTAGTCTGCAGAAGAAAGCTAGACCCATTTCCCCAAAGCATAAGTACCCTAAGAAGATAATAAGGACAAAGAGAATAAAAAATGAGAAAGTGGGGGGCCCACTGCCCTCTTCCTGACCCAAATTGTTCTAACACCTTTAGTACCTCCACAAGTGAAGATGAGACTATAGGTTAAAAAGCTGACCTACTTAGTGCCCAGGAAGATGGTCCTGATAGATTTCAGAGTCACAGGATGAGGGTGCCTGTTTTGCCTCAGGAATGTTGGATCCAGGTCTGAGGCCCAGGAGACTAGGTCCTCTTTTCTTTCTACTGAGGATTGAACCCAGAGGTGTTTTACCACTGAACCACATCCCTAGTCTCATGAGTTATTTAGGGTTTCCCTAAGCTGCTGAGACTGGTCTCGAATTTGTGATCCTCCTCTATTGCATTTAACTTTCCCTAGTATCTCTTGATATTGACAACCAAAAGGAGAATGACTCTTCAGGTACAGCTCTTTTTTAAAAAATTTTTATTTTATTTTATTTCTTTAACTTTTGGCTAGAAAGGCAATTGAATTCTTCATCTTCAGTGCTCTTTCTGAATTCTTCCACTTTCAACTTGATTTGGATAAGCCTCAGGGTATGGTAGCAGCAACTATTCATGGACAAGTTATAGAGATTATCTCCATCTTTAGCTAATGTTTGGTTCGTAACTTTTTTTTGTCATTTCTTAGTAGGGTACCTGTCCCTTCTGAAATGTATCTTTGGGGTTCTCTAGCCATATGTGTTAGAAAGTTATGTAAGATGATGGTGCTTCCTTGTCAGTCTTTAGTCCAACTCTCACAGAACTCAAGAGTTCTGAGAATTCTAAAGAAGAAGTAAGTACAGGTTGGATATCCCTTGTTGGAAATCCTTGGGATTGCAAGTGTTTTAGATTATTATCTTTTGGATTTGTATATATGTAAAAAGATCTCTTGGGAATGGGACCCAAGTCTAAAATGCATTTATGTTTTATCTCCACCTTCTGTAGTAGCCTAGAATTTTATATAATATTTTAAATATTGTGTATGAAAATCCAGAGAAAATTTTTTACTTCTTAAATCATGTTGGTGCTCAAAAAGTTTCAGATTTTGGAGCATTTTAGATTGGGAATGTTCAACCTCCACTTTAAAAGAAGTTCAAGGTCATTTAATTTCTCCCTTGTTATCTTGGCATGCTTAGTTCATCTTCTCTCTTCCCAGGATATAAAATAAGTATTTAAATTAATCTTATATCCTCCTTTGAAGGGAATATGTTTAAAAAGAGTTTGGGTTTCCTTGTCACTTTAATTACCTGCTGTTATTTTCTACTCTTCCCAATTTCTCAATTTATAAAAGACTAATATAAGTAGAAAATATAAATAAATGTGCAAAACAAATATCTGCCTCAGGAAATAAAATTGAAGGCATGTGGATTGTCCAATTTACTTATAAATATAAAACTTTTTTAATATTGAAATAATTTAACTGTGATTTAATTTCTGAAAAGAAAGTATAGCAAAACAAAAATGGAAAGCCCAAACCTCATAACCCTTATAATCTTGTTTCACTATAGACATCATTATTTGCATTTTGGAACTTTACTTACTGGTCCTTTACCCAACTGTCCCACTGATACTGGGGATTGAACCCTGACCTATATTCCCCATCTCATTTTTTGGTACTAGGGGTTGAACCCAGGGGGTGCTTAACCACTGAGCCACATCCCCAGCCCGATTTTGTATTTTATTTAGAGACAGGGTCTCACCGAGTTGCTTAAGGCCTCACTAAGTTTCTGAGGCTGGCTTTGAATTCACCATCTTCCTGCCTCAGCCTCCCAAGCTGCTGGGATTACAGGTGTGAGCCACTGCACCTGGCCTCCATCTCTTTTTTTAATATGGATTTTAAAAATTATTTTTTGAGGCAAGGTCTTATTAATAAATTGCCCAGGCTGTCTTCAAACTTGTAATCCTGCTTCAGCCTCTCAAGTAGCTGGAACTACAGGCATGCTATACCAAATGTGACAAGTCTTATTTTTTTTATACAGTTTTTAATGTAACTATAGCATGCATATTTTCTTTTTAATGTAATTTTAGTAATCATTAATTGATCAATTTAAAATAGTATCAGCTCATTACTATTTGGCATTTAGGTTGACTCTTTTTTTTTTTTTAAATATTTATTTATTTATTAGTTATTGGCGGACACAACATCTTTGTTTGTATGTGGTGCTGAGGATCGAACCCGGGCCGCACGCATGCCAGGCGAGCGCGCTACCGCTTGAGCCACATCCCCAGCCCCTAGGTTGACTCTTTAATGGTGATATGCAGGGTGCTTGTGTGTTGAGGCACATGTATAATGAGTTGTTCTCAATCTTGGGTGCCTGAGGTGCATTTCAGTGGAGATGGATGTCTAGCAGGGAAGCAGTATATATCAGTGATTAAGAACCACACTGCTAGAATTAAGTCAGGTGTGGTGGTGCACACCTGTAATCCCAGTGGCTTGGGAGGCTGAGGCAGGAGGATCTGGAGTTCAAAGCCAGTCTCAGCAACAGTGAGGTGCCAAGCAACTCACTGAGACCCTGTCTTTAAATAAGATATAAAATAGGGCTGGGGATGTGACTCAGTGGTTGAGTGCTCCTGAGTTCAATCCCTGTTACCAGTCATTGTCCTGTCCCGTCCCCACCACCACCAAAGAACCGCATTGATAAAATTAAAAACTCTTTCTTACATTTATTAGCCACATGACCATATGACTTTGGGCAATCTCTTTGCTTTTTTTAAAATATATTTTTATTTGTAGATGGATACACTATCTTTATTTAATTTATTTTTATGTGGTGCTGGGGATCAAACCCAGTGCCTCATGCTGTGAGGCAAGTGCTTCTACCACTGATCCACAACCCCAGCCCCAGTCTCTATGCTTTTGTTTTCCCATGTGTAAAGTAATAATCATGCTAACATGTAATATGTATTTTTTTTGGGGGGGGTACCAGGGATTGAACACAGGACTCTCAACCACTGAGCCACATCCCTAGCCCTATTTTGTATTTTTTTTAGAGACAGGGTCTCACTAAGTTGCTTAATGCTTCGCTTTTGTTAAGGCTGGCTTTGAACTCGTGATCCTCCTGTCTCAGCTTCCTGAGCTGCTGGGATGACAGGTGTGCATTCCACACCTGGCTGTAACATGTATTTTTTTAAAAATATATATTTTATATGTTGATGAACCTTAATTTTATTCATTTATTTATACGTGGTGCTGAGAATCGAACCCAGTGCCTCACACATGCTAAGCAAGTGTTCTACCACTGAGCCACTACCCTGGCCCTATACATGTATTTTTGATGAGGATTATTGATTCGGTTCTTGTGCAATGGGTCTCTTCTTAGGCATGTTTTAACTAGATGTAAAATTCACTTAAAATAACAGCTAGGTATTAACAAAAGATAATGCTAGATGATAAATGCTAGTAGGAGGGAAAAAAAGATATTTTAATGCTCCAAAATGTGTCTTGGTGGTGCCATATCAAGTATTAGAGACACACTGGTACTGGATGACCTGAGTGGTAGGTGAATGGGTGGCTAGATATTTGGGGCTGGTTTTTTTTTTTTTTTTTTTTTTTTTTTTTTTTTAGCACTCCTCAAATAATTGTAGTTTGAGTTTGTGTTGTAAAGAAAATATTGCAAGAGGAATCAGAAGATCAGCATTTTAGTTCGGCTTTTTTGTTCTGTTTTTTATTGTAGTTGTTGTTATCAATGTAATCATTAAGAAGTTACTTAGCTGCTTTAAATTTGTTTTCTCCTCTGTAGAGATAACATATGTCTTACCTTTCTAAGAGATGTTATAATGATTAACTTTGGTCAGACCAAAAAAAAACCTAAAACAAAACAAACAAAACAAAACAAAAACTGAATGTTTGTGGGAGTGGATTGAAGCCTATAAAACATTATATTCAAAAGTAAACTTTATAAACTTAAAAGACAAAAAATGAATATAGATCTTAATACACATGGTATTAGACATGGTCTTCCATAAAAGATACTATTAATTCTGTTTGGTATTATTTTGAAGACAGCTACTATTCTTTATATGAAAAGGTTTATATTATTACATGGCTTTGAATGTGTTGTTAATATCTGCTTTGGTTTCTTCCTCTCCTCTTTGTTTCAGACTCCTGGGAGAGTTGGCTCTCAAGGTTCTGATTTAGATTCATCAGCAACTCCTATAAACACAGTGGATGTCAATAATGAAAGCTCTTCAGAGGTATGAAAATGGCAATACAATTCACTATTATTCAAGGGAAAATTATCAAATATTTGTAGTACAGATTGATGAATTGTCTGTGTAGGAAGAGTTCTACAAATTAGAATGTGACAATGTGACTTTTTTTTTTTTAGAATGTGACTTTTGAATCATAGATATATACTTGTGTTTAGTTGAGGTTGAGAAAATATATGTTAAGACTTTGAAAAATAATATTGGCAATTTGTCTTTCATGCTGATGTCATCTCAATTAAATGAATTAATCTTAGTCTGTTTATAAAGAACTGCTAGTTAATTCATGTCTCTTTGTGTATGTGTGTTGTCAAGAAGTATTTAGCTAATGAAAAAGTAGGTATTTGTAAAGCTTACAATTATTTTGTTTTCACTTATGGCTTTGTAATAATTTTGATAGCTTTATTAAGAAACTAGTGGAAAATATACCTTTTTAAAAAGATAACCTCAATTTAAAAAATTTAGTCCCTGTGATTTCATTTATTATTTTTATTTTAAATAAATAAGCAATATTTGTTTATTATAGAAAAAGGAGATAGGAAAGAGAACTCAGAAGTTACCCCTGCCACCAACAGATCAACACACTCACTATTTGCTCTGATAGTTTTTGTCTGTTACTCCTTCTGGGCCTAGTTAAAACCCCCATCCAGACTCTTTGTTCTGTCCTTTTCCACTTGGTTGTCTAGTCTTTCTATCTCATGTGTGTTTCTGGGTTTGTCTTTCTCTCTGTCATATCTCTGTTTTGTTTCTCTGATCATCTATTTTTATGTATATGTATAGTAACCATAATAAGATTTTTAGGAGTGTGAGAGTAAGAAAAGTGTCACTTGAATTTTATTAACAGCAAGTTTAAGATTTTTTTTTTTTTTTTTTGTGGTGCTGGTGATTGAACCTAGGGCCTTGCACACACTAGGCAAAGTGCTGTACTTTTGAGTTATATCCCCAACTCTTTTAAGAAAAAATTTCCAAACTATATTGATGATATGATGGCCTTAAAGTGTTCAGTTTTGTTCCAGGAAAGAATCTAATTATAACTGTTAACTTCAGTCAGATCAAAAAAGAACCTAAAATCCAACCCAACCCAACTTAACCCAACTCAACCCAACCCCCCAAAACCAAAAAGAGCATTTCCAATGGGTATTGCTATCAAGCAGCACTTGGCTTGGTAGTACTGTTTTATTGCCTTAGTAGGGATGTTTTCCTACTTTTTGAGATAGTTATTTTGTACCTTCTTTATCCTCAAGTTTCCTAGGTCTTTTACCCTCTTCTTACCTTCCCCCAGGTATCTTCATAACATCAAGAAAATAGGAACCATAAGATAAATCTCCTTGTTTTATCGATAAAACTATCCTTTCTTATTTTAGTTCATAGAAGGCAGTTCCCTTTGCCTATCAGATTTTATTCTTTTCCCTAGTGCTCTGGATTCCATTCTTATCCCCCACCCCCCACCATTCTATTCTATCTCGTTCTTATCATCTCTCTTCTGCCAATTTAGCTTTTAGCTTGTACTGTGAATTATTCCTATCAGCTTACAGTTTTCTATCAGCATATCTATCAGCATATATATGTTCAGTACAATACATATGAAACAAGACAAGACTACTAAAAAAGTAAAAAGTGGAAAAAACAAAACAAAACACAAAACCCTTCCTTTGACCTGAAATTCCCTTTTCATTTGCTTCAGAGCCAAACTTTGCTAATACATTATTTATAGTCACAGTTTTCATGTCCTTTCTTAGATCTTTTATCTTTTTTTTCTGAATTAGAGCTTTTGTCATTGTGCTAATAATAATGGAAAGACATTAGCTTTCTTTTGACTAGTATTTTGAATAACTTTTTTTATCTTTCCATTTTCAATATTTTTTGCCCTTCCCTTTTTGGATTTCTCTTCTTCTTCTTCTTTTTTTTTTTTATTAACAGCATATAACTTGTCCTTTAACTGGGAGAACCCACTTGAGTTGTTTTGTTATTGATGTGTTTTGATTTAGTTTTAATTTTTTTTTCAATACTGGGAATTGAATTCAGAGCCTTGTGCACGCTAAGCAAGTGCTGCACCATTGAACTACATCCCTAGCTCTTTGTATTTTTTTTTTTTTTTTAAATTTTGAGGCAGGGTCTTGCTAAGTTTCCTAGGCTGGCCTTGAACTTGTTATACTCCTGCCTCTCTCTGTCTCTCCAGTAGCTGGGATTACAGGTGTGCATCACATGTCTGGCATCTTACTATTCTTATCTCACAAAATCTTAAGCCATGGGGTCAGTGTAATAGCCCATATTTTTAAAAGATAAACATTGTTAGGTATAGGCAATTTGAGAAATTTTTTAAAAATGGTTTACTTGATTCAGAAAATTTGAAGGAATGATCATCTTCTGGGTATTAGATATGGAAAAAAATGGGATCTTGGGCTACTAGAATATGGTGAAGACTGAAAATTGCTTTCATCAAAAGGATTTCTTTGTTCAGAACATTGTGTCATAAAAAGATATTTGTTGTATCTGCCAGTAATTTCTTGATCTAAAATAAAAAATAAAAGCTAACTTGCTAGTAGGTCTCAGATAAGTAAGTAACAAAGTATCATAAACAAAATGAATTTTAAAATTTTTTAAAGTGCCATAAACAAAATAATAATCCAACCATAAAAACTGGCTACCATAACAAAAAAGAAAAAAAAAAAGAACCAATGAAAGTTTAGAGTGTGAGGATGGAAACTAATTATAGAAGTCCTTCTTTGGATAGATCTTTTACCTTTTGTACAGTTAATGCTTGGGAGTTTCCCTTATATATACTAAAGAGAGATACTCATTATTTCTCCTATTTTATCTATTTGTGTTGTTTGTTTTATATGTTTAAAAAAGAAAACTTTTAATGTAATCCTTCTAAAAGTTGTTATTTCACAGGGTTTCATCTGCCCATTATGTATGAAAAGATGTATAACTGCTATTGATTTGTCGGAGCATTACCAGAAAGTGCACGCTGAAAATGAAACAAGAGGACAGGAACTTCTTAATGACTCCAGTGTTACTGTGGGTCCTGTATATTTTGTTTTAGCAGCTTGGTTATGGGTTGCTTAAAATAGCTTTGTTTTTCCCTGCCTAGGTGTTGGTTCCTTTTTATGCTACAAGGGGATATGAATTGCTTTAATTATGCATGCTTAAAGGAAGATTCTATAAAGAAAAGAGCTCTCTTGGGTAGTCTGCTTGTTTTTTCCTACTGTTTGCATCTGTCTTTTTGTGAGCTTATAAATAAATATAAAAGTTTAATATTTTGGCATAAATTTTGCAATGAAATTGACATATAAAGTGAATATTATTTCAACATTTATAAATTATCTTTATTATTTTGTTAGTATTTTATTAATGAATCATTAAAATGTTTTAGGTTAAAACACTCACTCTTCATTGAAAGAATACTTTGCATATGAACAGTCATTGTCTCTATTTGGGAAAATATACAGGAAAATATAAATCTGAGTCTAAGACTTTCTCAATCTTTGTTTTAACTCTCCACACTTAAGGGAGGTAACAGAATGATACCCTCTCATCAGTAACAGTAGATCATCCAAAGAATACTTTTCAGTAGTGTGGTGCTGGTGCACATTCTAAAGCTGAGGATGGGAGCAAGTGAGGTGGAGGAATTAGGCTGGAAGGAATTTCTCAGATGATCCCGATATATCTGTCTCCTTTGAAAATCACTATGTTAATATAAAAATTGTAAAAGCAGAGAAACTGCTTTTTGATTATTTTACAAATCTTATAAAAGAATGAAAGACCATGAAAGACTAAAATTATGACTTACCCTTTTTCCATGAAGCAATTATGTATATAAGAAAACAATCTCACAACTCACTTATTTAACATATTAATGGAGTACCTTTCATGTAGCAGGTATTTTGGTGAAAAAGAGAAAAAGGTAAGTAAGATATTGTTGCTACTCCAGTACATTTTTATAATAGATATTATTTGCAAAAAGAGAATAATGGTTAATTCAACATGAGGGGAACTAAGAAAGAACTTCACAGGGGAACAATTAAACCAGATAGTCTCTTGGGCATTGGGAATAATGGGTGCATATAGGATGATACCTGATTAAACCAGTCAGAATAGTGCAAGTAAAGATGGAGGCATAACAGATTCTTGGAAAACTGTTTAGTATGTTACTGGTTGTCTTCTTGTACATGTGGGTCAACTTTTTTCTTTATGGATTAGCCAACATCAAAAGTAACAATCTTATCCACTTGTCACTTTATTAGTAGTTTTTTTGTAATTAAAAGGGCACTTGGTTCAACAGAAATATCTTAAGTATCAAGTTAAGGTAAATTTTCAGCTACGTTGGATCTGAGAAAGGATTACAGACAACTGAATTCTTAAGAGTAAGGTATTTAATAATTTTAAGTAAGTTATGTTTTTTGGAAGTTGGTGACAAATTTGGAATGATTAAGGGAAATAAATGTAGCTGGCTAGTTTTTATAATTTATGGTTAACTAACAGTCCCTCTCTGGAATTTATTTTTCTAGCAACCTTGGCCTCCTTAGATATAGCTAGGGGAAAAACAACAACAACATTTATTCACGTGTTTTGTGATTCTGCCCTTCAATCTGGTTCTGTGATCAAAGCACACCTAGAAGCACTTCTCTTTCACAAATAAGCATGACATCTTTCTTAGCACTTTCTGTATCTTCACTAATGATTTTCATTTCTTTTTTTTTTTAAGAGAGAGGGGGGGGGGAGAGAGAGAGAGAGAGAGAGAGAGAGAGAGAGAGAATTTTTTAATATTTATTTTTTAGTTTTCGGCGGACACAACATCTTTGTTTGTATGTGGTGCTGAGGATTGATCCCGGGCCGCACGCATGCCAGGCGAGCAAGCTACCGCTTGAGCCACATCCCCAGCCCATGATTTTCATTTCTTTAGAATGCCTTTGTTTTACTCTGGTGGGTAAACTCCTGCTTATTCTTTAGTACTTAATTCCAAAGTCTCATATATACATGTATTTACATATGTGTACACACATGCATACAATATGCAGCTGCAGTGAGGATAGAGATGAAATACATAATATATATATATATATATATATATATATATATATACATATGTGTCTGTATTTTTTTTTAATAAAGCATTAACTGGTGCCATAGGTGGAGTTAGATACCTCATCTCCTGTGTTCCCATAGTTCTTTAATAGACCTGTATTATAACATTGTCTGGCAATATTTATAGGTCAGTATCTCCCAACATCATTGACCCTTGATTCTGCCATCTGCTATGCATAAATGATAGAGAATGTATGCATTATTCTTATTGTTTAGGCTCATTTTGTTCTTAGAAGTTTTTAAAAATAGTTTATTATATTTTAATAGCAAACTTACAGATATAACACAGAAGACAGGCAACACTAAAAACATATACTTGCATGTAGGTCAACTCAAAAGTATAGTGAGTGGACAGAATTTAGTATAAAAAAAATGCTACAAACACCATTTAGTTACCATCAGTAAGAAATCTGCTTTTTTTTTTTTTTTAAAAAAATCCAATTGCTGGCATTATTGAAAAAATTTGACAGGTTTTTTTTTATTGTTATAAAGTTGAACTGCTTCAGCTTGTTCACTGAAATATTTTGACTTGTATTAATTCTTTAATTCTTGAATTTGTATTAAAAATCACAAATAAAAATCAGAGGAAAAACTGCCAATACCTGATTTCTTATCTATTTATTTATCTATCTATCTATTAGTTCTAGTCAGTTTTACATGACAGCAGAAAGCTCTTTGACAAATGGAGCAGAATTTTTTAATTCTCTGGTTGTGCATGAATGAGAGTCACACCATTTGTGCAATCATACATGTACCTAGGGTAGTGATGTCTGTCTCATTTCACTGTCTTTCCTACCCCCTGCCCCCCTCCACTATGCCCCATCCAAAGTTCCTGCACTTATCCCATGTTCCCCTCCTATGTATTAGCATCCACTTATCAGAGAAAACATTCAGTCTCTGATTTTTGAGATTAACTTATTTTGCTTAGCATGATATTCTTCAACTCCATCCATTTACCTGCAAATGTCGTAATTTTATTCTCTTTTAATACTGAATAATATTCTATTGTGTATATGTACCACAGTTTCTTTATCCATTCATCTGTAGAAGGGCATCTAGGTTGCTTCCACAGTTTAGCAACTGTGAATTGTGCTGCTGTAAACATTGGAGTGGCTGCATCACTGTAGTATACTATTTTTAAGTCTTTAGGACCAATACCTGATTTCTGACCCTGTTTTCCAGGTACAGTCATATACTCAGGTACCTCTTGACCCCAAGTGGGGATAGTGGGGAACCTACCTTCAAATTTACCAGTAAGAGGAAGAAGAGAAAAACAGTTTTTGGGGGATTGAAATATTTCTTATCATATTGGTTTTTAAGCACATTCTCCAAGTATGTTATGTGATAGTTGTGTGTCTTTTGGCATAAATGTTACACATATGGCATGGATAGTAGTACACAGGTTGTTGTCTTCAAAAATGCCAACCAGATAGGTCTCACTTTTCTCCTGCAGAGCATCAGTAGCTTTGCCCTAGAAGTGCAGATCTGTTTTGAAATCCTTGAAATCCTGAAACATTTCTTGCACCAGACTCTGGAAGGGGAGTTTGCAAATTAGAAGTTCAGTGGAATTCTGAAAAGTCTCATTTTACAGAGTGCCACAGTACCAGGCCTGTGTTGATGAGATTTCTTCAGCCCTCCAATAGAGGGTGCATTCTTGGGAGCAAGTTTTATAGCCAGTTGTTGCCTGGGTGCTTTTCTACTGGTCGATTTGTGCACAGTCTGCCTTGTAGAAGCCCTGGTATGAAGTCCCCCTTCTTATTCCCTTTCCTTTTTGTTTGAAGCTCATGAACTAGAGGACATACTGGCCTTGGAAAATGAAGGCCTGTTATTAGAAGGTTTGTAATCTGTAAGCTTTTAAAGATCTTCTGCTTTTTCACCAAGTTTGGAATTGCCAGGTTCATGCATACTTCAGTAAACAAATATACAATGTAGAAAATACATATTATGCTGAAGGCATTATCTTAGCCATTAGGGAAATATAGATGAAAAGATCCAATGTGTTGTGTATTAGAGTGAAGGAATTTGACAAGCTAATGGTTGCCAGAGAAAAAAGCAATATATGCAAAAGACACAGAAATTTGTAATACCATGGTGAGTGCAGGGAAACACAGGTACTTTAGTATTGTTAAAGCATATTGTATAGATTGAGAGGTATCTAGACTTTAGACTGCAAATGTCATTAGGAGAATGATCATGCAGGTACTTGTATGCCATATTGATGGTAAAGATTAGTGAATAATATTGAGGAATCTATTTTAGAAAGATTCCTCTGACAGCTGGTTGGAAAATTCATTAGGGAGAAGGGAGACTAGGTTTAGTAGCACTTTCTGGAATGTTATTGCAATAGTGTTGACATGAGATAATGAGTGTCTGAACAAGGCCAACTGCAGTAAGCATTGAAATGAAAAAATGGGAAAGAGGAATGTTTAGCCTTAGCATTTTATTAGAAATGAGACAGAAAGAAGAGTAGTTCAGCATGATTTTGAGTTCAGTTGAAAGTTGGTGTTAGTGAGAAGAGGAGGTTTGGGAAATGAGTTGAATCTTTTGATTTATTGTATTGAGTGCCTATGAGATGCAGGTAGAGCTTGTATGTTGTTGGATATATAGAGCCAGAAAACTTCTATGGAAGGTTCTTGGCTAGCTATATGAATTTGGAAGTCATTAGCATGTAAGTGATAGCCAGAATCACTTGCATTTATATACAGGGAGAATGTTAATTCAGAAGATGGAAGGACAATGAGAGTGCCTTTTAACTGAGATGATCTTTTAAAAAAATCCAAAAAAGAAAACACACACACAATGCTTTATTTATTTTATGTGATACTGAGGATCAAACCCAGTACCTCAAGCATGGGAGGCAAACCCTCCACCACTGAGCCATACAACCCCATCCCTGGGAACGGTGATCTTTAAGGGGATTTTTTTTTTTTTAATAGACTAAAAAAGAGAGGGCTGGGGGTTTAGCTTAGTGGCAGAATGCTTGTCTAGCATATCTAGGCCCTGGGTTCAGTCTCCAGTACTGCAGAAAACAAAACAAAACAAAACACCATACAATGACGAGAAGATGACTATTTCTATAGGTAAAAGCTGAACATTCCCATGAAACAAAACTTTCTATAGACCTTCACGGTCAGAATGTATTTACTTGTTGCTTACAATATATGAATATACTGGAACACCACCCTCACATAAATTCTATTTTAGCTTCCGAAAGAGAAGCATTTTAGAATTGTATACTTGATGAAAGCAAAATAAGTTTATTTCTTGTCACCGTGATTTAGCAGAATCATATCTGTAATAAAGTCACCGGTTTTTGCTAATCACTATTTCAACTTTAATTTAGTGAATGAACCTAAATATTTAGCTTATGATATACTCCTGCAAAATAGATTGGATGAGGATATTTTTGAGAATTGGGGTGAAAAATAATCTGCTTATGGACTCTTGGAAGTTTTCAGAACTATTATAATTTTTTTTTAAAAATAAGAGTGTGGAGTTAGCCCTCCTCAAACCCGTTAGTGTGGACAGTGTGTGTGCAAAAAATATAGGAAACTATTTCTTTATTATCTTTAAAAAGTTTTGAATGCAGTTAATTTAAAGAGAAATTTAAGGTTGAAAAATTTCTATTGTATATTGGATTAATTAGACTGAAGTATTGGGTAATATTTGGAATACTAAAAATATGAAAGATGTAGAAGTCAAGTGAATAATTTTCTATGAAGTCAACAGAAAGTTTGAGAGAAAGTTATTTTGTCCTTGGCTTGGTAATATATTTTGTCATCAGATACCCATAAAATGTAAGCTTTCATGCTGTTTAGTCATTAATTTGATTTCATATAAAGATATTTTTTTCATGTGTATATACTCTGTCTTCTCAGTTCTTTGAAAACTGAGACTCTATCATTTGTATCTTCCAGTGAAATACTATAACACTCGAATTGATAAAAAGTATTTGTTGAATAAAGCCACTAGAAAGTTAGCAGACAAAAGAATTTATTTTAAGGAAGTAATTTTTAAGGGTTAAGTTGAGGAGTTCAAGAGATAGTGTAGTATTTGGAAAGAATGTGGAATTTGTCCAGTAAACCTATGAGTACTCTGGTTTAGTTAGGTTTGTAACCTTTCAAAGTCCTTTAACTTTCCTGAGATTTCATTTCTTCTTCTATGAAATGGAGGTAATAATACTTATATAATAAAGACTGGTGGGATTTAAATGAGATTTCATAGGGAAAAATACTTGGCATAATAGTATGGAATCAATAAGAAAAAAAAGTAATCACCTGAACTACAACAAGATATATTTCATACTTGTATAATTATGTCACATTGATTTTACTGTCATGTATAAATAAAAAGAACCAATAACAAAGTAATCATAATTATTACTTATTCTATCCTATATCTTTCATTTAATAACTCTCTATGTGAGTGCTTCTCAAATATTTTTTATGGTAATCACTGTAATAAATGGTCATGACTTTTTGGTCATCATTCAAAACAAAACTTAATAAGATAATATTACCCTTACCACATAAGATAAACTATTCTGTTGTTGAGTATAGCTAAAAATATTATAACCCAGTATATTGATTTCATGATTTATTAATGAATTACAATCCTGAATTTATAAAACATGGATCTATATCAGCATCTTTAACATTGTACTGTAGTTGATAGTCTTAACCATATATAATTCTGGGATTAATGATAAGATTTTTATATAACATAGGGCTATCCATTAATTTTAGATTTTTACTGTTTTAATCTTAGGTTATTATGGAAATTTACTAACTAAAATAATTCTCTATCATTGTAGATATTTAAACTCTGTGCAAATTATGAATGATTTACTATATTACCTTTTCTTCCCATTAGTGATGATATACTACATCTTAATTTTTTTGGTAGCATTTCTGTAAAGTAGATTAGAGCACATATTATTTTAATAATGGGGATATCTAGAGAGAGAAAATATATATTTCAACTAATCTAGATTAGAACAAACTTCTTAGATTAGAATTCAGTGCTCTGGCCATTTAGTTATTCAACCTAAAATATGGTTGCAAGGATTTATTTTTATTTTGTAAACTTCAACAAGAATATACAGTGACACCATGAATGATACCAGCATTTGGGCTAATACCATAAATTACAACTTAATTAATCTCTCCATTAGTATGAATAAGATATTTGACTTTATTTCATAATATGCAAAATATTATTTTACAATATTAAAAACCATTTTGTACCTTTTCTGCCTCTTTCTATAGGGCTTCATATGTCCCCAGTGTATGAAATCTCTTGGATCGGCTGATGAACTTTTCGAACACTATCAGGCAGTTCATGATGCTGGTAATGACGCAAGTCATGGAGGAGAGGCCAATCTTGCTTTGAAGCGGTATGGTATGATAGTTGCAAAGTGTAATATTGTTATGGAATGTGCATGTGATATCATTGTTTAGTTATGATTAGTTTCTAAAAATAATGATGTTGTCATATTATTTAATTTAAATCTGTCCTCAGCATTGCCTTCTCTCTTGTCATTATGACCTATTCAGTCTGTGACCAGCAGCTAGCTAGCTATACCAGCATCTGCAAAATGGTATAGAGGTTATGGCTTTAATGAAGATTCCAAATTAGCAAAAGAAGATTGAGTTATATTTGGTATATTCTGTTCAGTAAAGAATGATATGCTTTGTTTAGATGATTTTATAGTAAGTTGATAAAATAATTTAGGTAAGAATTAAAATTTAGTGAGTCTCTGTCTCTAAATAAAATACGAAAAATAGGGCTGGGGATGTGGCTCAGTGGGTGAGAGAGTTAAATCCCCGATTACCACCCCCTGCCAAAAAAAAAAATCCCCTACACTTTCATTTAAATTTTAAAAATAAATATTTAATCACCAGTATAATAATAAGCACGTACACATTATGCTTCTTGGCAATTTTACTTAACCATTTTGAGAACTAAAATTAGACCAAAATATATAGCTACTTAGAATAGCATTCATCAATATGACTTTTTTTTTCTTCTGCTATTGTCTTTTATACCAACTGAGGAATAAGGATCATTTCATTCTACTTGTAAAAAATATTTTTTAAGCTTTTCTTAAAAAAATTCTTTGTGAATTACACTGATATAACACAAAGAATACTAAACAAAGGAAAAGTATTCTGGCTACATAACTTTGTGGTTATTATTAATATACTTTGGTGCTTTTACGTGTAAGTTAATGATTTTGGTTGCTATATTTTGTCATTTGTTAGAAAATAGATAAAATATGTAGTTATATTAAATCACATTATAAATGTTTTTATATTTAATATAAATTCAACAGAGTTGCTTTTTTTGGTGGGGGGGAGGTTAGGTACCAGGGATTGAACTCAGGGGGCACTCAACTACTGAGCCACATCTCCAGCCCTAGTTTGTATTTTTTTAAATTTAGAGACAGGGTCTCCCTGAGTCACTTAATGCCTTGCTTTTGCTGAGGTTGGCTTTGAACTTAAGATCCTCCTGCCTTAGCCTTCTGAGATGCTGGGATTACAGGCATGTACCACACCTGGCTCAGAGTTGCTTTTTCAGCTGTGATTTAGATGAAGTCTAATACTGTACATGAACTTTTTCTTTCTTTAATAGTTCATTACTTCTCATAGCTCTGGGTTGATTGAATGGTTCTTCTGAGATAAGTGAGGTAGACGTGGCAGGAAGTCAAGAAGGTCCAAAATGACCTCACATGACTGATGGTTGGTGCTGAATATTGGCTGGTGGGAGCTCAGCTGGGGCCAGAGTCCTTAATTTCCTTCATTATGACCTGTCTATGGTTTCTTAAAGTTACAGACGGACAGTTGGGTTCCAAGAAAGAACATTTTATTATGAAAGAAGTAGAAGCTGCCACTCTTCTTTAGGCCTGATTCAAAACTGTCAGAGCATCATTTCTGCCATATTCTGTAGGTAAAAGTAGTCATAGGGCTAGTTCAGATTCAAGAGGCCAAGAAGTAACCTTCATCTTTCAATGGAGCAGTAGATGTGTCTAGGAATGCAAGAATTCAGTGGTAGTCATCTTTGTAGATTACTGCAACCTTAGCAAAAATTGACTCTGCTAGTTCCTTTTTCTTCTAAACTTCTGAGACAACTTAATATTGTAATCATTCTTTGTTTACCTGTTTTATGTGCCGTTCTTCCTGTATGTCATCCACCTGTGGTAATTTCACATCCATAACTTTCTACTAAACTGCTTCTCCAACCTAGAATTATCTCCCAAATTGCCTAGTAGCTGTCTTCCCTTAGATGTCCCCAAAGCATCTCACTGTGACATTTTGAAAACAGTTGATGGCATTTCCTTCTGAATCTGCTTCTTGTGTGCTGTTACTTATTCTGGTGAATGGCAACATTATTTGTCTACCCAGTTACTAAAGCCAGAAAATTGGGTGTGTTCATTTTTACATACCTATCCCTGCTCTCCTTCATCATTTTTGTGAAGTGTCTCAAAATTCAATCATTCTTTTTCCTTAACAGGTTTTATATCCTTTTCCATCCTCACTGCTACAGCTTATTTTAGGACTTATGTCTCACTGAGAAATATTTTCAGTATATATAGTTGGCTTTAGTTTTGTACCCCTATAATTAATTCTTCAAATTGTTGGAGAATTGTATTCTTAAAATGCAAATTTGATTGTTGTTGCTCTAAAAAGAAACTTTTTCATTACTTATGGGATATATACTGTGTACTTTCCCAGGTTTATCTCTTACCTTATTTCTTGTTCTCTTCTTCCTATACCTCTTAAGTTTTTGGTGAACTGCTACCTTTCCATAACACATTGGATAACGTATAGCTATGGGCAGGATATGTAGTTCACATGACTTAAGTGGGTCACATAACCTTTTTTGCTTTAAAGCTGTTTATCAGTTTACATGTAAATTACATTAGTATTGATAAAATACTAAAACCTGCTACATTAATGTATTAAATGTATATATAGTTGATATATACATAGTACCAAATTTAAATGGTTCAAGAAGTCCTAAGGTGAAAATTAAGCCCTTGTACCCCTTTTCCCAGTTCTCTTATTCAGTTTCTTTTATATTCATCCAGACAGAGTCTATACATATGCTTATATCTATGTACATATGAATAAATATATGTATATAAATAAATATCTTTACATAAAAAATAGAGGTTCTACATTGCACTATACCTTTTGTTTCTCTCTGTCTTATGGATAGAGCCATCTAATTCTTTTTAATGGTAGTATGGAACTTTATCATTCTCCCGTTGATCTAGGATATTTTCAGTGTTTTTGAATTACATATAATGTTGAATTATGTATGGTAGAGATATTATGTGCAGTTTGAATATATATGCAAAATAAATTTCTGAAAGTGGAATTTTTAAATGAAGTTTTCTTTTAAAACTTAGATATTCCCAAATTGTCTTTTGCAGTATTTATTTATTATTATTATCATTTGTGGTACCGAGAAACTCAGGATATTGCATGTAGTAGGTAAACACTAAGCTACCTCCCCAGACCTTTCTTTATTTTTATTTTGAGACAGGTTTCACTTGTTGCCCAGGCTGGCCTTGAACTTAAGATCCTTCTGCCTCGTCCTCCTAAGCATCAGGGGTTATAGGTGTGTTCTACTGCATCTAGCTACTAGGGTTTTTTGATATGTTACACATTTTGAAAGATTGACTTTTGTTCGTAAATTACTTTAAAAAAATTGTTGAAGTGGTATTTTTAAAAAAGATTAATTGGAGTGACTAGGCCCACAGAATTATTTTTCTTAGTCTTTCATTAAATTTTAACCTGAGCCATTCAGCATATTGATAAAATATCTGAAACCTGATGTATTAATGAGCTTTTTAGAGAGGATTTTGAAATGTAGCTATACTTGATACATATATAGTACAAATACTGTTATTAATTCTTTTATCATTTTAGTTTATGTGTAGAGTTAGGAGATTAGTGAATAATAGAGAAGACTTAAAACACACATATTTACACAACTGTAAGACACTTAAGTCATGTATAAATGACATGTGGTTGACCTGTGGTTTCTATAAATCACATTATTCATAGAACCACATGAGAGAGAGGGAAGGCTGGCTATACCCATACACACGCACAACTAAACAAACACCAGAGAAATGAAAACAAATAAAAAATATACAGAAAGTCAACAAAAGTAGCAGAAAACTATGATTAGATTTTATTTTGGTAGTCAGAAGATGAAAGACCTCACATCAATGTTTCTCTCCATCAAGGAGCCCTTCTTGAGTCTTCTAGGTGGAAGTGACCACTGTCTGTGAGCTTCTGTTTTTATTTCTATTATACCACACTTACTTGTTTATGTGTTTACTTCCCCCACTAGACTGAACAACTTGAGATTCTAGCACAGACAACACACGCCTGTTGAATAATGAATGAATTCTTTATATATGAATGACTATAAAGGTAGAGGACTAATTTCTTCATGCTTTATATTTCCTCTGTTGGCAGTTTCCTTCCTTTCTGCTATTAAGCCCTTCTTCACAGATGAAGCTGTCCTTTTACCTTTTACTCCCACCCCTATTCTAGCATATAATTCTCTCATCAGTCTATTTCATTATCTTTCACCTTGTTAATATCTTTTACTTGTGTTGGAGTGATCTTGACTTTTCCTATCATTAGAATTGGCCATGTTCTTCTATTTGCTTTAGATTAGAATCAATTCATTTGATATTTCTACTCCTGTTCCCATTTCAGTTCTTGTATCTTTTATCAGAGCTGCCAATGGTAAGCGGCATGGAGTGAGGAGAGTTGCATTTTCTACTGTTTAAATTCTTACAGGGGAAGATATGTCCTTGACATGAAGAATGATAATCCTAAGTGTGTTTTCTCATGGAATTTCTCTCCTGCATTAGGGCCTAGCGTTACGGTTTGCTTACCATTCTTTCTCAGAGCCTTGGATGAGGGGAACAGAATGTGAGAAGGTTCTTAGCAGGAAAGAGCATGTGACACTCAAGGAACAGGAATAAGCCAATGTTGCTAGAGCTGAATAAATGAAGGGGAGAGTTTTAAGATTTTACTGACTTTTATAGACTTTCTTAATGTCTTTAGATTTCATGCTAACTGCACCAGGAAGCCATTGATACTTATTGTTGGTAAATTAATAGAAGACCTTTTACTTCTGCTTCAGGCATTTGACAATCAGTAATATGATTATTTCCACAAGGAAATATTTTCCCATTTATAAACAATGAGCTTTAGGCATAAAATTATTTTTCTAAGGGATTTATATATTTGTCATTATACATAAATTCTTTTGTAGTTCTTTTTAAAGATTGCAAAACTACTTATTATTATATAAACTACTTATTATTATATAATGAATAGTTGAGGAAACAGGTTATAAAATAAAGTACACTAACTATTAATCCCCCCAACCCCACATATTTAGAGATGATATAACACTACTGAGACAAGAGGTCCAAGATCTACAGGCTTCACTTAAGGTAATAATAAATATGACTCCACTTCTTTTTGTGTGTGTGTGTGTGTGTGTGTGTTTCAGTTAAAAATTCTCTTAAAATTTACTAATTAAAAAATCTTTTTCATTAGGAAGAAAAATGGTACTCAGAAGAATTAAAAAAAGAATTAGAAAAATATCAAGGACTTCAACAGCAAGTAATTGCTTTTTAAATACTTGAAGCATGTTCATTAGTTGTTTATTTTCATTGCTGAAAATTAAGCATAATACATTTTTGTAAGTAAGTGGTCTGATATAAATAGCTTTCTAATTCATTTCTGTGTTTAATAGCCTGCAATATATTCTTTATATTTCTAATGAATGAAAATAAGAATATGAGAAGTGAAGATGTAACTTCTTAAAGATGTTACTAAGAATAAGTTACCTATGTATCTCTTTTTTTAAATACCTTTATTTATTTATTTAGTTTAAAAAATATTTTTTAGTTGTCAATGGACCTTTATTTTATTTATTTATATGTGGTGCTGGGAATCAGAACTCAGTGCCTCACACATGCTAGGCAAGCGCTCTACCACTGAGCCATAGCCCCAGCTAATACCTTTATTTTATATGTTTTTATTTATTTTTATTATTTATATTTTTATTTTATTTTATTTATTTTTTTATGTGGTGCCAGGGATTGAGCCCAGTGCTTCACACATGCTAGACAAGTGCTCTACAACTGAGCCAGAACTCTGGCCCCACCTATGTAACTTTTTTTTATGTTGGGCTTATTTTATTTTTCTGGCAATATACTTAAATGGTTAAAAATATAAGTTCAAACAGTAATGAATCTCCTCCAAGCATTTGTGTTTGTGACAAATGGGAAATAAGTACAATGTCTGTTGAAAGGAAATTTGTTTATATTTTATGTTTGTGAAGATTGATTTAAAACATGAGAAAGTTGTTCTACTAACAACGTTAGGTTTTAAAAAACTGAATAAAGATCTATATGGGTACACACATGCTCATGTACACATACAGTCCTTTGTCAATAGTGGGGATACATTCTGAGAAATGTGTTGTTTGGTGATTTTGTCATTGTGCAAACATAATAAAAGGCACATACACAAGGGCAGGATGGGCTATATGGTACAGCCTATTCCTCTTAGGCTATACACTTATACAGCATGTTGTTGTATTGACTACTGTAAATAATTTTAACAAAATGGCATTTGTGGGGCTGGGGATATAGCTCAGTTGGCAGAATGCTTGCCTCACATGCACAAGGCCATGGATTCCATCTCTAGCACCATACACACACATACACACAAAAGACATTTGTGTATGTGAACAGAAAAGATATAGTAAGAATATGGAATATGGTATAGAAGATGAATGAAAATATGGAATATGGTATAGAAGACGAATAGTGATATGTGTATATAGACCCCTTGCCTTGTATGAATTGAACTTACAGTACTGAACGTTGCTCTGGTGCGTCAGCAACTAAGTGGCAAGTGAATCTGAAGATCTAGGACATTACTATATACTACTGTTGACTCTGTAAACACTTAGGGCACATTAAAGTTTACAAAAATAATTTTCTTCAATAATACATTAACTTACTGTAACTATTCATTTTGTAAACTTTTTGACTCATATAGTAACAGCTTAAAATACAAACACATTGTATTTGTTCTTTATTCTGTAAGGCTTTTTTTAAGTTTTAAACTTTTTTAGCCTTTAAACTTTTTTGTTAAAAATGAAGACACAGGTAGCCTTGGCTTACCAGGGGCAGCAGCATCAGTGACACTGTCTTCTATATGTTGTTTCATAGAGAAGGTTCTCAGGGGCAGTGACACATGTGTCTCTCTCCTCTCATGTAATAGTGCATTCTTTGGGAATTCTTCCTGAAGGAACTGCTTGGCTCTATATTACTGTATTTTTTTTTCCTGCTTGGTTCTATATTACTGTATATATATATTTTTAAAGTGGAAAGTAGACTCTAAAATGACAACAAAAGTACAGTGTAGTAATTATATAAACTAGTAATAATCACTTATCTTCATTATCAAGTGTTAAGTACTGTATATAATTGTATATACTATACTTTTATATAACTGGCAGCATAGTAAATTTGTTTATACCAGCATTAAAACAACACATGGGAAATGCATTGTATTTTGATATTACATAACCTACAAAGTCACTAGATGATAAAAAATTTGAGTTCCATTATATTTTTATGGAACCACTGTTATATATGTAGTCCATAATTGACTGGCATGTTTTATATGTGACTGTATATTATACTGTATGAATTTAACTACATAACAATAGTACATAGGAAAAACCAGAAGAAAATCATGGTGGCATCAAAAGCAGTTATTTGTAAGTTGTTTTTAAGTGACTTAACAAAATGATTTTTATGCTAAAATTATATTGCTATTATACTACCATTATGGGAAGCATCATAGAATAATGAATTTTTCCAAATTCGTATATAGTTTTTATTTGTTAGAATAAAGTAGACATTCTTCATCAATATTTATAATATTTTCATAAAGTAATAGTAATATCTGTATATATTATCTAAGCATGTTGTGACTTCCAATTAGGTTTTTTTCTTGCCTTTTAGTCTTTGCACTAAGAATTGTCATTTGAACTATGAAAGAGAAACAAATAAGTGACTAACAAAATATCGGTTTTATTACTATTTAAAGGGATTTTTAGTAATCTAAAATATTTTTACTTACTAATCAAACATGGGATATATTATTTTTTATACCTGAAAAGAGAGAGGAGAATTATTTTACTATATTTGAGTTGACTATTATGCAGTTAATAGATTTAAATAAATTTTCCACAGTATAAGATAAAAAATTACCTTGATAGAAAATTTAACTTAGAAAAAATAGTTCATAGTAATCAATATGTATGAATTGAATACATAGGAAAACAAAAAGCTTTACTAGAAAATACCTTATTAAAATCTTTGAGATGCATGTAATTCTTTGAAGTATGAAAATAATGCCAAGGTAGTATATTATTTTACTCCTAATTCCTGAGGTAACTTACACTTTAAGGCATATATTCTTTATTTCTGTTTCTTTTTAAAAATGATTTATTAAATTAAAACTATGCTTTTAGAACCTTTCTTTTTTTTCCTTTTTCTTTTTGTGGTGCTGGGGATTGAACCCAGGGCCTTATGAAAGCAAGCTATATACCCAGCCCTAAGCACCCCCAACTCCCCTTTTTTTAACCTTTGGGATCAAACCCAGGGCCCTGTGCATGCTAGGCAATTGTTCTCCATTGAGTTATGCCCCCTGCCCCTAAATCCAATATTTTTAGTGATGATAGTTTGATGACATATTTGGCTTATGTTAATTTTCAAATATTATAGATGTTTTTTGTGGTTAAAGGAGATGATTTGGTATGATTTCATGAATCAAACATTTTATGGCCATATAAAAATTTTTTTCTTAGGTTCGTAGTGTTTAAAGAGGGGGGAAATATGTCAACACATTTCACAGGAAATAGTAGATGAGATACATTAATCACAGTGAGTAAGATCCTAAATTTTTAATGTCTGATTGCTCAATTATGATGAAAACAGCTGTCTATAGGAAGTTAAGTCTAGTTAAAATTTAAGATAAAGGTTTATGAGCATTGTCTTGGGAGTGATTCTTTCCAATATAGAGATCTGCAATGACTGGATTTCTTGCAGCAAGGGGACAGTGCAAGTGTTGATGGATGAGACTTTAAAGTTCAAAGGCTAACAGGGTGTGGACCTGTGACAGTTTGAGCTGTTGATCTTGGAGAGTGCTGTCTGCTGTGGCCTAAGCTGTCAAAATGTCTATCAAACTCATAGATTTATATATTTTGAAGTCCAGTAGTTGAGGTCACATATGGGGTGTGAAAAGTTAATTGTCACATTTGGAGGGAAGGGTAAGTCCTATTTATTTATTACTAATTTAGGATGCTATCTATTGTCAGATTCATTACAGTTTCATATATATTAACATTCGAAATATTCTGTCTTATAACTGGTGAACTACAGGTAGGTCATTATGTTAGTCGGCCAATGGCACTTATAGATCTGGAAGAATAAGGACTTTAATTTTTACCAGAATCTTGCTACTTGACCTGACATGTAGCTTTTGGAGATTTTTAACATTGGCAATATACAGTATTGTCTTCTTTTAATGTATTTGTTTGTCTTTTGTTTTCATTGAGGAGGCTAAACCTGATGGATTGGTGGCTGATTCATCAGCAGGTAACTTTACTTAGAATAGATAGTTTTTCATTTTTCTTTTTCTTCTTTCTTATCCTTTTTTTCCTTCCTCTCCTTTGATGCTTGCTAAAGGAATTTTGTGGTTGTCCTTTGTAGCTCTGAAACATATTCTGTTTACCGTCACATTCTAGACTTAGAAAGTTATCTGTGTACTTAATAATTTAGTTAACTAGAAATAACTTTCTGGAGTATTATATCAATATGATTGTTTAATGAAAATTGAAGTCTATGTGAAGGAGTTATACAGTCTTTGTCCCTCCAAGCAAATTGATGGCACTAGCATCTTTGTAACTATCTTTATGTGGAGGAATGCTCAGTGACTAATTGAGATTAGCTATTATATTTATGAAATCTCTTTTTGATGAGAATGAAGTAATATTAGATTGACTGCATGCTTAAACTGATTATTTTTTTTTAAAACCTGGATGTTCTTAACCACTTAATTTTATCTTACTTTAAAGCTACTTTTTTTCAGAGGAGCAGGATATGTTACATCTGGCCATTTGATGGATATAAGAAAATTACTATGAAATATGAAGTCAATATAACTTTTAAATATTTATAGATTTACAACAAATATTTATAGATTATTTGGAGGTGATTAAGTATTTCTTTGACTTGTTTTATGTTTATACATTATGATTTGTACCATCAATGAATCAGATGTACTTAATTCTTGAAATATGAAAATACTCTACTTATAATTACATAATAAACTCATGTTGATTGTCTTTACTATGACAGTGATTATGATATAAGTAATAATATTTAGTATATGTAATTAACATTGTATTTAAATAATGGCTACCCTTTTTTTTTTGTATCTGGTAGAACTACAGTCTTTGGAACAACAATTAGAAGAGGCTCAAACAGAAAATTTTAATATTAAGCAAATGAAAGATTTATTTGAACAGAAAGCAGCCCAACTTGCAACTGAAATTGCAGGTAAATTGAATCAGAATTTTTTAGCTAATAAATCAGCCTCATTACGTTTTCACCATTATATATCCTAGGAAAAAAATAATATTTCAGTGTGATAAAGGATTTGTTATAGACTATGGTGGTTATGAATGGAATTTAATATCATAGTTGTTTTATAAATGATTGTTCTCTCACCTTCTCCCTTCAAAAGGCTTTCCTTTGTAATTTATTCTTGAAATTTAAAGAAGATAATTTTTTTTCTTTTTTCTTCTACTGGGGATTGAACCCAGGGATGCTTTACTACTGAGTTACTTTCCTAGACTTTTTTTTTTTTAAATTTTTAAATTTTGAGACTGGGTCTCTCTAAGTTCTTGAGGCTGTTCTCAATCTTGCAATTCACCTGCCTAAGCCTCCTAAGTTTCTGGGATTAACAGGTGTGTGCTACTATGCCCTGCTCATACTATGTATTTTTTAAAGTATATGCTTTTAGGTAAAATATTATATGTGACTAACTATTCTTTAAAATGCCTAATTAGTAGTAGTGTTGGGTAGAATGTATGTAGACAAAATCATTTTACTATTTTAAGCTCATCATTTATGTAATCATAAGTATAATTTTACTGTGTATATTTATATCTATTTAAAGCATGTTAATTGAAATTAGAGTGAAATACAGATATGCAGAGTAATATACAGGGATTTATAAAAATTCTTTTTTTTCAGAGATAATGTCATGAAACTAATTTTTATTACCATCTTTATTTAGATATAAAGTCAAAATATGATGAGGAAAGGAGCCTTCGAGAGGCTGCAGAACAAAAAGTAACACTTTTGACAGAAGAATTAAACAAAGAGGCAACTGCAATTCAAGATCTGAAGACTGAACTGGTAATTTAGAAACCATTTATTGGAATGTATTTTTAAAAATATCTTTCTAAATTAAAATGTACTGTGAGGAAATAGTTCTTGAAATTTCTAAATTAAAGTTTAGAAATATATATACTCTGAAGAAATATCATTTTTTGGTACCAGCGTTTGAAATCAAGGGCATTCGACCACTGACCGTTGAGCCACATCCCCAGCCCTTTTTTGTATTTTATTTGGAGACAGGGTCTCACTGAGTTGCTAAGTATCTAGCCATTTCTGAGGCTGGCTTTGACTCATGATCCTCCTGCCTTAGCCTCCTGAGCTGCTGGGATTACAGTAGGCACACCCAGCTGAAGAAATATTTTTTTTTAAAAGTTTTGTTACCTCTCTTCAATATTATTTTTTTTCAGTGTTTAGTTAAGGACATCATCTAATTCCTTTTTCTAACACATCTATTTTCCTTTGTTTTCTGTGTGGTTTTTAATATATGTTCTTTGTCTTAAAAATTATCAATTGGATGTTTTAAAATTTTAAGCCATTGTAATTTTGTGAAGGCAGTAGGTGGAGAAACAAATACATGTACAGATATAGTCATTCCATTGAAATGTGAAAATTGAAATAATTTGGATATTATTGTGAATATTAAAATAATAATATCTGAAACGTAAAAAAAAAGTTTTGAGTAAACTGGAGGAAATAAAAATTCCCTATACTCTCCACCTACATATGTATACTACATGTGATTTTTTAAAATAAAAATGTTATGATATATAACATTACCTGAACATTTTTGTTGTTTCTATCTAAATATAATGTCTTTTTAAAGTATTTTTCATATTTACATATTTGATCCTGACATTCCTTCCCAAATTTTTTTAAAAAAATTTATTTTATTGTAGTTCAGGGGTTTAACCCAGGGGTGCTCTCCCACTGAGCCATATCCTCAGACCTGTTTATTTATTTTTTATATTTTCAGTTGTAGATGGACACATGCCTTTATTTTATTCATTTATTTTTATGTGATGTTGAGGATCAAACCCAGTGCCTCGCATGTGCCAGGCAAGCGCTCTATCACTGAGCTATAACCTCTTTATTTTTTATTTTGAGTCTGGTTCTTGCTAAGTTGCCAGGCTAAGGTGCCTCAAATTTGTGAACGTCTTGTCTCAGCCTCTCAGATCACTGGGATTACAGGCATATGTCACCATGCCTGGCTCCCTTGTACTTCAGTTTTATAAAATCACCTGCTTTGGGGATCCTATCAGTTGAATTTCTAGCTGAATTTTTTAACCCAACAAGTATGAAATCCAAAATCCAAGTCATTATATTTCTTTCATGACTGTGTTTCTGTCACTGATACCAGATTTCAACACCCTTCCCAGGCTTAAAAATCATTTTTTTTTTTTTTTTTGAACCGGGGATTGAACTCAGGGGCCCTTAACCACTGGGCAATATCCCCAGCCCTGTTTTGTATTTTATTTAGAGAGAGGGTCTTGCTGAGTTGCTGAGGCTGGCTTTGAACTGGTGATCCTCCTGCCTCAGCCTCCTGAGTTGCTGGGATTACAGGTGTGCGTCACCACAGCTGGCTAACAATCTTGAATCTATCCTAGACTTCTTTGTTCCTTAATTTAGCACCCAATAAATATATGGGTAAATGAATCAACTATATGCAACCTGCTATAAACCCTACTTGTTCTTACATCTGTTCCCTTTTTTTGGTTGTTGTAGTACTGGGGACTACACAGTACTACACAGGGCCTTAAGAACGCCAGACAATTGCTGAACCACTGAGCTATGTTCCTTTTTCATTTTTATTACCAGTTTCCTAGGATAGAAAAAATAAGGCACGTAGCATTTACCAAGTTGTTGTTATTTCCAATGTATGCTGTTTGTGAAGGAAAGGAAAGCAAATGAAGAACTAAAGATAATTGTGAATTTGCTAGATTGTACCTTCAGTGGTAATACTGTTAAATGCAAGAGAGTGAGAAGAGGAGGTGGCTTATTAGGAGAGAGATATCAGTGTTTAATTTTCAGAGTCCAAAAACTGATAAGATTATCTTCATTTTGATTTCTTTTTAGTAAATTCATTCTAAAAATGTATATTATTTTAGTTTTTTACTGTAATTTTTAATTAAAATGTGTAACTTCACAGCTTCAGAGACCTGGTATAGAAGATGTTGCTGTGCTAAAGAAAGAATTGGTCCAAGTTCAAACGCTAATGGATAATATGACCTTGGAGCGTGAGAGAGAATCTGAAAAACTCAAAGATGAGTGCAAAAAGTTACAAGTAGAATATGCTAACTCAGAGGTAATGATACTAGCTTAGATAGTGCATACTGTTGAATAAAACCAAGATTTGAGATTTTTCCAAGTGGCTTTTCAAAATACTATTTGCTTTATTGATATGAAAATTATTTGTGTATAGTTATAGTGGTCTGACAGTCATATATGTTTTACTTTTATCTTATAAAACTAGCCTAAGTTGCTGAGACTGACTTTGAATTTGGGAACCTACTGTCTCAGCTTCCGAGCCCCTGGGATCACAGGCATCGCCACTGTGCCCTACGAATATGAATTATTTTTATTAGATCTGCCTGCCTTCTGGTATTTTCAAATTAAAAAAAAATCTTTTACTCTCTTTTGATTTATAATTTTCTTTAAATATTATTAAAATTTTAAAATAAATGTTGTTGCTTTTAGAGCACAAGACCTTTCCCAGCTGAGAGTTATGGAGTTATACATATACTTGATAAGTAAGAATATTAACAAGGAAAAGAAATTTATATATTTAGTTCCATTTGTAAAAATATATGCAGAAACTTACATAACTTGGTAATGAGAAAATATTCCTGAAAAATACTTTAAGAATTATTATAAGTTTAATTTGGTACTATTTTAAACAAACTTATGTTTTTATTCATTTAGATTAAATTATCTAAAAGGCAAAAAGAAGATCATTTAAAATGAAAAAGTTATGACTAGAGTTATAAAAGATTTGAATGTGAAAGAATTCAGTGTCTCCCTTTATCCTAAAGGAGGCCTAACTGAAGGAAAGAATATATTTGTTTTGTTTTTATAGAAAAGATGTTTCTGGGAAAGAAGGATAATGGCTTAAAATCAATTGTTTTACTTCTTCTTCTGTTTTTGAATTTTTTTTTTCAATTGTAGATGGACACAATACCTTTATTTTATTTGTTTATTTCTATGTGGTGTCGGGGAACAAACCCAGTGCCTCATGCATGCTAAGCAAGTGCTCTACCACTGAGCTACAACCCTGGCCTCAATTGTTTTACTTATTAACTTTGTTGAAGTTTTCATAAAAAGTTTTCATTTCAGGTATTTAAAATAAATTTAGTCTTGCCAAGTACTTGAATAGGTAATTTAATATTTCACTATATTTTCCGTGAAACAAAAGAAGATATTTATTCTTTACTTACTTAGTAATGGGTACATAATGAGGAATGAGACCTCAGGCAATGTTAAAATATTTGTAATAACTTTAAGAAGTGGTAGTATCTTTCAGGCTAATATTACTATTAGAATTGAACTCTTTGAGCATCACTAGATTTTAGATACCATGTTGGGCACTTTAACAAATGTGGTTTCATTTGTTTCTTAAAACCCCATTTAGTTAAGTATTAATCTGTTTTACACAAAGGAGCCTAAAGCTCAGTTAGGTTAAGTAACTTGTTCATAGTCATGTACCTAATATAAAGAAACTAGGGTTTTAAACCAGGTATCATCCAAAGCCTGTAGTACATTGTCTCCTATTTTAGGAGGCTTGATGTTTGCCTTATAAGCAAAATTGTACCATCAACCTTGTCCTAATATTCATTATTATTACTTTAAATTTTTTTTTGCAAAATTCTATGTTGTAATATTTGTGTTGAGTAATAGCTTAAAATATTTTTGAGCTGTATTTTACTTCATTTGCATATGAAAAATTATTGTCTAATTGCTTCATCTCACTTATTTGTTTATAACTCCATTTTTTTTTAGTTTCTACTTTGACTATGTGTCATATATTTTTTAATTTATTAAAATTCAGTCCTATTTGTTCTCAAGTGGGTTGGTCATTATGCATTTAAAGAATTTAGGAGAAAAATTTTTATTATGGGCATTGCTTTTACTGAATCTCAGAATTGGCATCAGAAACAAACAGATTAACAGAAATTCAAGAAGCCAAAGATGTAAGGATTTATTTGACTAGTATTACTAGTTGGGGCTGAAGATATATAATGTAGTGTACATTATTAAATGTCTTTAGGTTTATTACTTTAATTGGACATATACCTTGATAATTAGTTGACTTTGTATTTATATTTTTAAAAGCATATTTTTTTATTCTAAAGGTTTTCAACTGAATTTTATCTGTCTTTCAAATAAACTCATTTACATCTTAGTTTTAAGAGTAAGAATGTTTATATAGGTATGGAATAACTGTTTATGTTTTAGCTATTAAAAAGAGTATTTAAATATTTTTAAGTATGCTAATTTAAGATATCAGTTTTTAAGGTATGTTTGGACATTTTTTATTGTGTATTCAATGTATAATTTTGTCAGTCTTGTGTTCCACATTTCATCCATCATTTTATTATTTTTTTGTGCTTTCTAATGGAGATGCTTAAATTTGAGGTAATGTGTTTATGGAAGGCTTTTTGATATTAGTGCTAACCTAACTTTCTATTGTCATATGGCAGTTTTGTGTTTTAAGGCAATCTCATATCTTCAAAGACATGCTTGTTTTTGTTTTGTTAATCAGCAAAATTTCAACCAATGTAAAATGATTACTTATAGTAGTAAACACATAATTTTAATTCTAAAACAATGAGCAGAAAGTTTGTTTGAAATGTTTCTTAATCATTTTGTAATTTAAAGATTTTAGTAAAAATTTAATGTTGAATAATATAGCATCAAGGAACTGCAAACTATTTTATAGGGACTAATATACTGTTTCAATGGGAATAAATATCTACTAAATCTTTGGAGGTATAATGACTCATTCCTTTTGGAAGTATTGTTTGGATTCATGCTAAGTGGCAGGAAGTATTTTAGGTGTGGGGAATATAACACTGAATAAGTTAATGTCTGCTCTCATAAGGTTGATATTCTTTTGTGAAAGTCAAACAATATCTAAGTAAACCAATCATTATAGACAAGTAATGAACATGTGCTATGAAGAAGGGGGAAAATGCAGGATATGGGCAGTAGGGAAATTAGGAATAACATGGGGCAGTTTTAGAATGGTCAGGGACCATCTCAAGGAGGATATGAGTGAGAAGGAGTAAATAAGAATGAGGGTGCAGCCTTGGGAGTGAGGATTCCTGAGAAGTTATGGCATGTTCTAAGTGAAGTCCAAGGTACCAAGGAGGTTGGCCTGTTAAGTGGGAAGAAAAGTTAAGGTGGCAAGGGCAGAGATGTTTGAATTTTACTCATGGGGAAGTTGAAAGAAGAGTGTATTTTATTTCCTTTGACATTTTTGTCTTTTTTAGGTTTATTTTTTCCCCAAATATAAACATGTCACATCATCATTGTAAAAGATTAAAATGATTCATAATTTACAATAGGAAAAGGGAAAGTCTATGACTCACTTTCTTCTCCTCCCTCACAAGCAAAATCTCAATTTAAATATGTCTCATCCTTATTATAAAGTTTATTCAGTGATAAAGAATAGAGACAATGAAAATAACAAACTTTAAGAATGTGAAAAGTAAAACTAGCAAGCATTACAAGAAATACAGATTTCTTTTGTTAATATCATTTTCAGGAAACCAAGCAGTAGGTGGTCTTTCAAATGGTTGAGCTTTAGTATATAGAAAGTTTATATTTTCAGGATCTTTGTTTAACTAACTTTCTCTTATATTATTATATGTTCATGCTTTATATTTACTTGTTTTAAAAGGAAAAGCTCATGTTATTGAAATTAGGAAAAACGTAGACATAACTTGCTTATCCTCTTTAAATTCAAGAGGATTGAAGTACAGAGTTTCCATACCAGTGAACTGAAGTTTGTTGTTTGATGCTTACCTCAGACAACGTTTCATTTTGTGTATTATTAGATAAACGGTGTTGTACATGTTAGATAAAATTTTAAATTTAATTTCAAGCCCAAAATAATGTGATGTTATTGTGAGGGTGGTAGGACAAAGAATCAACTTGAAGGTTCCAAGTGTTATTTCAATTTAACTACTACAACAACAAAAAATTGATAATCTTAAAACCTTTGTGTACTTCTCTTTCCTTTTTAAATTTAGTTTGCACTAATTTTTATTTTATTTTTTTAGGCTACAATAAGCCAGTTAAGGAGTGAACTTGCCAAAGGTCCCCAGGAAGTTGCTGTATATGTGCAGGAATTACAAAACCTTAAAGGTTCAGTTCATGAGTTAACACAAAAAAACCAGGTGAGGATTTTAAAGCTACATATATTTGTTAATTGATTTTATGTCTTAAAGTTTTGTGTATCTTATTTATATGATAGAACAAAATGTCTGATTCTATGTGAGTGTGTATGTGTGTATATATTTTAGTGCTAAATATATTCACCTGGTTGTACAAACTAATCTCCAGAATTCTTTTGATCTTGCAAAACCAAAACTTTATAACCATTAAACAACTCTCTAGTAGTCCCATTCTGAGTTCCTGGCAACCACCATTCTATCTCTTTGAATTTTGCTGTTCTAAGTATTTCTGAAAGTGTTATCATTGAGTATTTTTCTTTCTGTGACTATCTTATTTCATTTAATAAAATGTCCTGAAGGTTCATCCATGTAACTGTGTCAGAATCTACTTTTTAAGGCTAAATAATATAACGTTCTTTGTATTTAACATACTATCCATTCATCTGTTGATGGATATTTGGGTTTCTTCCATCTTTTTGACCGTTCTGAATAATACTCTGAATGTAGGTATACAGATACTTTTTGGTACCCTACTTTCCGTTCTATTGTGCATGTGTATGTGTGTGTCTGTGTATATTGTGTAAGGTAAGGGTCCAATTTCATTCTTTTGCACATTGATATTTATTTTCCCCTGCAACATTTATTGAAAAGAATGCCCTTTATCCATTGAATGGTCATGACACTCTTGTTAAATGCACACAATACGCATACATGTATATTACATTCAGAAGTGAAATTGCTGGATCATATAGTAATTCTATTTTTAATTTTTTAAGAAATCACTACCTTTTTACTTTCCCTTTTCCTTTATACAGTGTACAAAGGTTATAGTTTCTTCACATCCTTGTTAATATTTGTTACTCTTTTAATTTTATTTTTCTGAGAGTAACTATTTTAATGGGTGTAAGGTAGAATCTTGTGGTTTTAGTTTACATTTCTCTATTAAATAGTATCCTGAAAATCTTTTCTTGTGCTTGCTGCCTATAAAATTTTAATGTTTTTTTCTCTTCTGTAGTATTGGGAATTAAACCCAGGATGCCCCACTATTGAACTATATCCCCAGCCTTTAAAATTTTTTATTTTGAGACAGAATCTTACTAAATTGCCCGGGGCTGGCTTTGAACTTGTGATCTTTCTGCCTCAGCCTCAGCACAGCCTCAGGCATGTGCCACTGTGCCCAGCTATTTTCCTTTTTGTTACTGAGTTGTAAGATTTCTTTATATATTCTGAATATTAACCCTGTATCAGATATATAATTTGCTGCAAGTAGAACTCCTTATCAAATATTTGATTTGCAAAGCCTTTTCAGTCTCTTCTTCTCTTGATGTACAAAAATTTAAAATTTCAGCTTGGTCTAGTTTTTCTATGGTTACTTTTGTTGCCTATGATTTGAGCGTCGTATCCAAGAAATTTTATCATGAATTTTTTTCCTTCAGGAGTTATAGTTTTAGGTCTCATGTTTAGGTCTTTAATCCATTTTGAGTTAATTTTTGTATGTGGTGTAAAGTAAGGGTCTGATTTTATTCTTTTGCACATTGATATTCATCTTTCCCCAGCAACATTTGTTGAAAAGACTGTTCTTTCCCCATTGACACTCTTGATAAAAATTATTTGGCTATTGTCATTATCTTTGCATTCCAATTACAAAATGCCATAACCTGAATAGTTTATGATTAACATAAACTATTATTTTTCCCCTTATTCTGGAGACTGGAATGTCCAAGATCCAAAATCTGCACTGGCAGATTTGGTATTTGGTAGGTGATTCATCTCCCTGAGTACTTTATCTATCTATCTATCTATCTATCTATCTATCTATCTATCTATTTCTGTGGTGGTACATTGAAATTAGGGCCTTGAGCTTGTGAAGCAAGCTGCATCCTGCTGAGCTACATTTCTAGCCCTGAGGCTTCTTTTATAAGGGCACTATCTTATTCATGACCTAATCGCCTCTCAAAGACCCCACCTCTTCATACCATCTCTTTAGGGGTTAGGCTTTCAAAGTATGCTTTTTAGGAGGACACAGCATTGAGACCATAGTAACTAGATGTGTGAAAGTTTATTTGTGGTCTCTTTATTACACTGATCTCTATGTCTTTGTGTTAGAACCATAGTGTTTTGAATAGTATAGCTTTATAATAAGTTTTGAAATTAGAAAGTGCGAGACCTCCAACTCTGTTTTTTTTCCTTGTATTTTTTAACATTAATATTTTCTGCCTTGTTTCTTTATAAAAGGTTAATAGTGAATATTTAATTATGGTGTGAGGGATTATTGGTATTAAAACTTTTTTTCCCATGTCTTTACTTTTTTTTTTTTGTGGTAGAGAGTATTAAACTCTTTTATTCAAAGGTATGTTGAAGGTTGGCTCTGCTTAATAACTTAAAACTAATATTTTGTTGAACTATAATGGGAAAGCCAAGAAAGAAAAAGAAAATGATAGTAAGGAAAAAAGAGATAAATACAATTATCTGTAAATATTAAGCCTCCTGCCGACAGCCATGTGAATGAGCTTGGAAACACATCCTTCAAATCTAGTCAAGTCTTCATAATCTGTAACTTTAGTCCATAGCTTATTACAACCCTATGAGAGACTCTGAGGCAGAATCACTCACTTAGCTGCTGATTCTCAAAAACAATGTGAGAGAATAGATACTGTTTTAAGATGCTACTGCTGAGATTGAGAGTAATTTATTGATTGTGCCTTTGGCTATCATTCTTTACGTTCACAACATTATTAAAGACTACAAAGAACTTATTTTTGAGGGGATTAAGAGGAAGTTATATCAATGGATACTTATAAATTAAAAAGAAAAATTAGCAATCATTATTATTTAAAAACAACTCATAAATATTAATATAACTATTCTTAGAAAAAAAGATTATTTTTCAAAACACAAGAATTCAGTAAGAATAGTGAAATCTTTACAAGCCTCTTTAATGTCTGGTTTAATTTAGGATGGATACTTATGCTTCTATGTTCAGTCTGTCATGATGTTTAAAGTATATGAAGAAAATTTAGTCTCATGCACATATGTAGTTGGAAAAGGGTAGAATGTTTTAATATCTTTGTGAGATAATTGTAGCTATTTTTATCTGATACTGTACTAAAATCTGATAAGTGATAATTTCTCAAAGTTTAATTGCAATGTTTGAGCCCAGGGTAGAGTATACTTTTTTGTACCCTGTAACATTAAAATTTATTGGTTCATCTTGCTTTTTGAATGGATCTTTTGCTGTGCATCATACATTAGTCACATGGCAAATATTTGTTCACTGAGATACTCAGATCTTTCACATGTTGATATGTTTCATTGTACAATATAAATACAATCATATTATCAGTATCACTATCATTCCTAGGGTAGGCTTTCAGCATGAGGAAGCTATCAAGTTCATAGAGGTGGACACAAGTTTCCGTAAATTGGAAACTTCATTTAAAAGCCTGAATTTTAATATTGGCATTAAATTCTACCATTTATATTCCTTGATTTGACAGGTTATCTTTCTATTCAAGTAATTGGTAGAATTGTCATTCTTTCCAAAGAAAAATAATGTTTCAAAAAAAGTGGTCAGTTCAGTTTATAACTCAATTATGAGTATTTTTTCTTCTGTAGCTGTATTATATTTTGGTATGCATTAGAAGTGGTTCATTTTTACCTCCTATTTTTCAGAGTTTTCTTTTCCCTTGTTACTGTAAATTTTACTGCTATGGACATTCATGTATCAGTATTGTGCATTGTGAAAAAATTTCCTATGCTATATACCCACAAGTAAATTTGCAGAGTTGTAGGCTACATACATGTTGAAACTGATTAGGAACCTCAACCACTTTTCCAAATAATTTTACTGCTTTGCTATTACCCATTTTTCTATCAACTCTTGATGTTGATGTTTAAAACTTCCTCTGTGGCGATACCATTCTCTAGTAAACCTCTGCATCTCTCCCATTTTTTTTTCACCTGCCAAACTATATATAGGAGATTTTTATATAACAATTTATTTTATCTTTGTATGTTAGTTTTATTTTTAATTTTTTTGAAGTCACAACAAATCTTCCACCCTTTGGAAACCAACTAGGATAAATAGAATAGCAATTTGCATGTGGTGGATGTTTATCATCAGTGAGATATTTTTGAAATACTAAACTACTATAAAAGACATGATTTGACATTGATAAATGAAATAGACAGCCATACAATCAAGCAAAGATTGTGTATATAGTGGTCTCTCTGTATCCATTAGACACTAGTTCCAGGACCCCTGCCCCATACCAAAATCCTTGGGTGCTCAAGTTTTTTATATAGAATGTAATAATACTTGCATTAACACACATCATTCTATCTTGTTGAAGGGCATTTAAGTTGGTTCCATAGTTTAGCTGTTGTGAATTAAGCTGCTATAAATATTGATGTGACTGCATCACTGTAGTATGCTGATTTTAAGTCCTTTGGGTATAAACCTCGGAGTGGGGTAACTGGGTCAAATGGTCATTCCATTTGAAGTTTTCTGAGGAATCTCCATACTGCTTTCCATTATGTTGTACCCATTTGCAGTCCCACCAGCAATATATGAGTGTACCTTTTCCCCCATTCTTGTCAACATTTATTATTGTTTGTAATCTTGATAATTGCCATCCTGACTGGAATGAGATGAAATCTTAGAGTAGTTTTGATTTGCATTTCTCTAATTGCTAAAGATGATGAACATTTTTTTCATATCTTTCTTGACCACTAGTATTTCTTCTTCTGTGAGTATCTGTTCAGTTCCTTAGCCCATTTATTGATTGTTATTTGTTTTTTTGATGTTAAGTTTTTTGAGTTCTTTATATATCCTGGAGATTAGTGCTCTATCTGAGGTGTGTGTGGTAAAGATTTTCTCCCATTTTGTAGGCTCTATCTTCACATTATTGATTGTTTCCTTTGCTGAGAAGCTTTTTATTTTGATTTTCCATCCCATTTATTCTTTTTTTTTAAATATATTTTTTAGTTGTGTATGGACTCAATGCCTTTATTTGTTTTTATGTGGTGCTAGACTTGGACCCAGTGCCTCACACTTGGGAGGCAAGTGCTCTACTGAGCTACAACTCCAGCTCATTTATTGATTCTTGGTTTTACTTCTTGAGCTTTAGAAGTCTTCTTAGGGAAGTCAGTTCCTAAGCTGACATGATGAAGATTTGGGCCTATCTTCTTTTCTGTTAGGCTCAGGGTGTCTGTTCTATTGCCTAAGTCTTTGATCCACTTTGAGTTGAGTTTTGTGCAGGGTTAGAGATAGGGGTTTAATTTTATTTTGTTACCTATGGATTTCCAGTTTTCCCAGCACTATCTGTTGAAGAGGCTATCTTTTCTACAATGAATATTTTTGGAACTTTTGTCTAGTATGAGAACTGTATTTATGTGAGTTTATGTTTGTGTGTTCTATTCTGTATTTGTTTTGGTGCCAATACCATGCTGGCTGTTTTTGTTACTATGGCTCTGTTATATAGTTTAAGGTCTTGTATTGTGATTCCTCTTTGTTGTTGTTTCTTCTTCTTCTTCTTCTTCTTCTTCTTCTTCTTCTTCCTCTTCCTCTTCCTCTTCCTCTTCCTCTTCCTCTTCTTCTTCTTCTTCTTCTTCTTCTTCTTCTTCTTCTTCTTCCCAATAGTCTCAAAAAAAAAAAAAACTTGGGAAGTAATCTAACAAAAGAGGGGGGAGACCTCTACAAAGAAAACTACATAATACTAAAGAAAGAAATTGAAAAAGACCTTTGAAGACTGGAAGATCTCCCAAGCTCTCTTGGGCAGGCAGAATTATTATTGTCAAAATGGCCATACTACCAAAAGCATTATACAGATTTACTACAACTCCTTTTAAAATCCCATTGACATTCTTCATAGAAATAGAAAAAACAATCATGAAATTCATTTGGAAAAATAAGAGACCCAGAATAGCCAAAGCAATCCTTAGCAAGAAGAATCCACTGAAAGAGAAATTAGGAAAACTACCAAGTTTTCCTAATTTTTCTTTCAATGGATTCATCACTGATGTATAAGAACATGTTTGATTTATGGGTGTTGATTTTATATCCTGCTACATTGCTGAATTTATTTACTAGTTCTAGAAGTTTTCTGGTGGGATTTTTTTGGATCTTCTAAATATAGAATCATGTTTTGGTAAATAGTGATAATTTGAGTTCTTCTTTTCCTATTTGTATTTCTTTAATTTCCTTCTTCTAATTGCTCTGGCTAGAAGTTCAAGGATTATGTTGAATAGAGTGGTGAAAGAGGGCATCCTTGTCTTGTTCCAGTTTTTAGAGGGAATGCTTTCAATTTTTCTCCATTTACAACGATGTTGGCCTTGAGTTTAGCATATACAGCTTTTACAGTGTTTAGGTATTTTCCTATTATTCCTAGTTTTTCTAGTGTTTTGAACATAATGGGGTGCTGTATTTTGTCAACTACTTTTTCTACAGCTATTTAAAAGATCATATGATTCTTGTTTTTAAGTCTATTGATGTGATGAATTATGATTATTGATTTCCATATTTTGAACCAACCTTGTATCTATGGGATGAACCCCACTTGATCATGGTGCACTATCTTTTTAATATGTTTTTGTATGAGATTTGCTAGAATTTTACTGGGAATTTTTGCATCTTTGTTCTTCAGTGGTATTAGTCTCAAGTTTTCTTTCCTTAATGTGTCTTTGTTTGGTTTTGGTGTCAGGGTAATACTAGCCTCATATAATGAGTTTGGGAGTGTTTCCTCCTTTACTATTTCATGGAATAATTTGGTGTTAATTCTTTTTTAAAGGTCTTGTAGAACTTGACTGAGAATCTGTCTGCCTGGGCTTTTCTTGATTGGTAGGCTTCTGGCATCTTCTATTTCATTGCTTGAAATTGATCTGTTTAAATTGTAAGTCCTCTGATTCAGTTTGGGTAGGTCATATGTCTTTAGAAATCTGTTAATGTCTTCAAGATTATCTATTTAATTGGGAGAATAAATTTTTGAAATAGTTTCTAATTATCTTCTGTGTTTCAGTAGTGTCTATTGTGATTATTCCTTTTTTATCACAATTTTTAGTAATTTGAGTATTCTCTTTCTCTTCATTGGCATGGCTAATGGTTTATCAATTTTATTTTGTCAAAGAACCAGCTTTTTGTTTTGTCAATTTTTGAATTGTTTTGATTTCATCTGATTTTAATTATTTCTTGTCTTCTGCTTTTAGTGTTGATTTGTTCTTCTTTTTCTAGGGTTTTATGATGTAATGTTAGGACATTTATTCATTCACTTTCTATTCTTTTAATGAATGAGCTCAATACAGTGAACTCTAAGCATTCCCTTCATAGTGTCTCAGAGATTTTGATATGCTGTATCAGTGTACTCATTTACGTCTAAGTATTTTCTATTTCATCGTTGATTTTTTTTTTTTTGCTATCCATTCATTATTGAGTAGCACATTATTTAGTCTCCAGGTTTTAGAGTAGCTTCTCTTAGTTTATTGTTGATTTCTATTTTCATTCCATTACAATCTGACAGAATGCAGGATATTATCTGTTTTTCTGTATTTACTAAGAATTTGCTTTGTGGCATAAGATATGGTCTATTTTAGAGAAGGATCTGTATGCTGCTGAGAAGAAAATGTATTTGCTCATTGATGCGTGAAATATTTCATTTATGTCTGTTAAGTCTAAATTATTGATAATATTATTTAGTTCTATTTTGTAGTTTATTTAGAGACATGGTCTCACTGAGTTGCTTAGTGCCTTGCAGTTGCTGAGGCTGGCTTTGAACTCCCAATTCTCCTGTCTCAGGCTCCCAAGCCACTGGTATTTCAGGCTGTGCCACTCTGCCACCCAGCTGTTCCTCCTAGTTTTGAAGGTCTGGGTTGAGAAATCAGCTGAAATCCGAATTGGTTTGCCCTTATATATGATCTAATATTTTTCTCTCACAGCCTTTAAAATTCTATCCTTGTTCTGTATATTAGTCATTCTCATTGTAATGTGCCTTGATGTGGGTCTGTTGTAATTTTGTACATTTGATACCCTCTAAGCCTCTCGTATTTGATTTTCCATTTCATTCTTTAGATTTGGGAGATTTTCTAATATTATTTCATTGAACAGATTGTGTATTCCCTTGGTTTGTATCTGTGTGCCTTCATTCATTATGATAAATCTTAAATTTGTTCTTTTTGTGTTATTCCGTAATTCTTGGAAGTTCTCTTCATGGTTTATTACCATCTTCTCTGCATAGTCAACTTTATATTTTTTAGATTATATATTTTGTTTTCATTGCCTGAGTTTATGTTTTCTAAGAGGTCTAGACTGTTGGTGATGCTTTCCATTTAATTTTTAATTTGGCTTATTGATTCCTTCATTTCATGGATTTCTGCTTTTCAGAATTTCTATTTCTTTATTTGAAGTGATCTTTTACCTCCTGAATTTTATCTCTGATTTCACTCCTTACTTTATCCTTTATGTCATGGATCAGTTTAAATATGTATTTTGTAAACTCCTTCTTTGACATTTCTTCTTCTTTGTTGTCATTGGATTCTATTATTGGACCATCTTGGTTTATTTGGAGTGCCTTACTACCTTGTTTTTTCATGTAGTTTGTGTAACTTCCCATCTAGCAGTGTATATCTGAGGCAGTACAGTGTCTACCCTGTATATTTATAGTGTCCCTGAAGGTTTCCAGAACTTCACCTTCAAGGGGAGACCAATATTAACAGCACCCAATGAAAACAATATACAGCCTTAAACCAAATAGCTCCTAATAAGATTTCTACAGTTTTTTCACATTAAACAGAAATGGTGTGTTCAGTTATTCTCTACAATATAAATAGTAATTTTGCAAAAGGAGTTTACAATTTCTAATAGCGAACAAAGAGAACAGAAGTGGTGTAGAATGTGATGTGTATGAGGAAGGAGGAGAGAAGATTGAAGTAAAAAATTATTATAGGAAGTTTGAAAGAGGAATTAATAGAGGTTGGCTGTTAGTAGGAGAAAAGCAAGAAAGAGAATTCAGGGAAACAGATGCGTGAGGGGAAAAGTATATATAAAGTCAAAAAGGAAAAAGTTAAAAAGTAAAAATAAAAGAATACACAACAAAACTGGAATGTACTATTCAGACATCCCAGACCTCAGTAAATTGATGCATGAAAAATATTTGATTTCCAAAATGGTAGAGGAGTGTGTGTGTGTGTGTGTGTGTGTGTGTGTGTGAGAGAGAGAGAGAGAGAGAGAGAGAGAGAGAGAGAAGAGAGAGAGAGAGAGAAAGAGAAAGGATCTTGATGGAAAAACAAACAATTGCAGCTTCCCTTCTCTGTTGATAGGTGGGGTCGTCTGGAGTTTGATGGCGGCTCCATCCTCAGGATAGTAAGGGTTTCTAGGGTGGGAGGGTTAGTACTGGAGGCAGAATTCCTGGAGGCAGGGTATAACAATTGCCTATCCACATTGGAAGACTACACCCCAGGAATCTGCTTCAGGTTCCACACATGTGATGTAGGAACCTGATCTTATCCCCTTATCTTGCCGGAGAACACTAGAATTCCTGGTCTCTGATTTAGTCTCCAAACTAGATCACTTCTGTCCCCACCCTTTTGAATTTCTGATCAGGGAATTCTCTACCAGGAGGTCCTGAGGGCTGGGTTCCGGGTGCCTGTGTCAGAGGACTGTTCTATATCATGGATCCTATATGGCCAACCCGCAGGTGCTGAGACCTGCGGGTTGGCCATATAGCTGCAAGCAATGGGCCTGGTTGGGGGCTAGGGAGGGCTTGGAAGACTGGGGATTGGAGACCCGGAGATCCCTGTTGGTTGCTGGGCTGACGCTGGACCTGGCAGGATGCTGGATTAGGGAGGGAGTCATCCCCAGGCTCCAGGATTTGTGGGGCTGGGGAGAGCCCAGCTTTCTCCAGCCTCTCTAACCTTTATTCACCTGAGCGAAATGCTCTCAGTTTCTAACTTTCCCCTGGATTGCTAGGCTCATACAGGCCCATGCAGACTTAGGTGCAAACTCACAGATCTGGGTTTCAGTTTCCGTAGGCTCCGCCACACTGCAGTCCCAAGATGGCTCCTGGATTGCAGATGATCAATAAATTCTGGTGGGAGGTTCCTCCTTTTTAAGATATCTGACTAATAAGTAGTCCGTGGTTTGGCTAGGGCTGACTGTCCCTCTAGTCTCAGTCTCAGGATTTTTTACTCTAAGCCTCCGGGAGACGTGGTATTCCCGCTGTTTTGAGTTCTGGGTAGCCAAGCCAAGAGAAATGCTGCCTCTCACTATTCCACCATCTTTTCTCCCTCTGTATTATTATTTTTTATTGTTTTTTCCCCATCAGATATATTTAATTTATGGTCAGTTGAAGATGCAACAGGTATTGAGGGCCAGATTTATATATTTGCATACACATACATGTACCTGTAAATACACATTATTGAAGGAAGTATGATAGCTTTTTATGGGAAATATATAGGATAAATGATTTAGTTTGGCAAATTTGGAGCATTTTTGATTAGGGAATATAAGATTTTATTAATCTTAATAATGTCTTACATAGTGCAACACTTCACAATTTTTTTCCAAAGTATTTTCTTGTTTTGGAATTGATCACTAATCTGAATAAGCACAGTGTTGCATCTGATTTTCTTTATTACCTTGTTATCTGCTTCCCCAACTCCTTCTCACCTCAGGCTTTTGACAAACTGCGAGTCTTGACAGTGGTGATATGCAAGTGTTCTGCATTTGGAAATGTGTCACCTGTTCTTTTGAAGGTTATGTCAAATACCTTGGGCAGATTTTGTGAGTCATAGGCATCATCATGGTGGATAGGTAACATTGTAATATATAATAGATGGAAAAGATAGTTGTTTTATGCTAATGTCAAGGTTTTCATATATATATATTTATATTTATTAGAGCTTTGTACTTATACATAGTAGTTGGGTTCATCCTATGCATGCATGGAAATAGATTTCAGTTAAGGTTTTTATCTTTAATGTTTTATAATTATTGTCCTTGAAACCTTAAAAAAAATGAGAAAATAGGGCTGGGGTTGTGGTTCTGAGGTAGAGGGCTCGCCTAGCAAGTGTGAGACACTGCGTTCGATCCTCAGCACCACATAAAAATAAAATAAAGGTATTGTGTCCACCTATAACTAAAAAATAAATATTTAAAAAAATTAGAAAATTGAAGAAACTTCCTTATTAGTGTCTAATAAAAATTATATTCTGACATTTAAGCAAAATCCTTCACTCCATTTAATTAACTCTTTTCAAAAAAGCATATACATCTCATAAAATCTAAGATGTCAGAGAGCTAGCTGTAAGCATTAAAAATGTCATTCTTTTTCATCCATTCTCACTACCTGGGCAGATAACAAATAAATAATGAGTGAAGCCTAACAAAGGGAAATTATAAGAAAGTGTATTGAGAAAATAGTTGATTAAAATAATGGACATTTAGAAGGAAAGAATTTTCCATACCCAAATGAGATGGTTATGAGATGGCTTAGCATGCATTTTATAATTATACTTGAATAGGATACATTTTAGAAAGGATGAATTGATTTCTGTCTAAATTCTGTTGTGAAACTTTATTAGATATAGAATAATAATCCATCTCTGTTCTTTAACCAAATCCTGTTGGTTCTTTCTACTTTGGCTTTCTCATCTGTAAATGGGGATAATATTGATCTCAAATTTTTGTTAAGAATTAATACTCTTATGTTTTTTAATGAGTTTTACTATACTTTTAGAAATCAGTCTTCACAAACTGGATTCCCCAAAATATTTGCTTTAGATTCCATAGTACGAATGAAATGTTTGTAATACTAAATATAGTTAGCCTTTTACATATGAAAAGTTTGTACTGTGAGTGGATTAGTTTCTTTTAAAAAGAAAGAAAATGATTTAGGTTTTTTAGAAGAAAATTTTATTAGGTCTCATCTGTGCAATAGTTTTTTTTTTTTTTTCCCCTAATACTACGTATAGAACCAGGACCACTTGACTTATGCATTCTAGGCAAGTGCTCTACCGTTGAAGTACAACCCAACCACTGCTATTTTTCATTTTGAGACAGGGTCCCCTAGGCTAGCCTTCAACTTCTAATCCTCCCTCACCTCCTTAGTAGTTGGAATTACAGATGTCTATCACACCCAGCTAGGCAGATAGTTTTGACTAATTTTTTAGAATAAGAGAAGTTTGAATAGTCACTGGTATTGTCATATTTTTGTTTCTTAAAGAATAAAACTGTCTGAATGGTGTGTAGAAAGTGGTGGAATTACTTGGTCACTTTATATGTGAGCCTTTAGGAAAGAGGACTTATAATTCATTACTAGCCTTAATTTTTGTACCATATTTAAAAATTATACCATGCAAACCCTCCATATATGTGAGCATGGTTTCATTATTAAATTCAATAACTTAGAATTTTATTTACAAAAGAAATGTTTAGATCACTGAATAGATAATTTAATTTATGAATTAAAAAATAAATGCTATTTTTCTAAACAAAAATAATGTAAAATTATGTAAAGAAATATTTGGAGTCACTAACTAGTAACACAAAGGAAATGTTTATTAAAAGATTTTCTGGTTGAATCTAAAGTATAAATTTTTCTCTAGTCCTTCAGTTTTGTCTCTTTATTCTGATTCTTTTACTTGGTCAAAGAGTATTTCTGTTGGCTTAATTTGCTGCCCTCTCCTGTTTTCTCTTCTTTTAAATTTGTCTCTTATTTTATGTTATACATATGTATCTTCTCTCTGGACACCGCTTTTCTGTAGTGTATTCTTACATGATAATTTACATCCCTTATTTTTTTTTTCAGACAATGTTCAAGAACTTTTACTTTTGCCTTTCCCTTGACTTATCACTCTCCCTGATGTAATAGGATTTGTTCTTTACCCACTTGCAATTTAAATGTCCCTTTCTTTGTGTCTTTTTGTATTAAGCAGATGGCATGAGCCGTGTACACGAATTCCTTAATTCCTCTTACCATTTTCAAAACCAAGCTTGAACTATTATTTTCTTTTTCTTAAAATTTGGTACCAGGGATTCAACTCAGGGGCACTGGACCACTGAGTCACACCCCCAGTTCTATTTTGTATTTTATTTAGAGACAGAGTCTCACTGAGTTGTTCGGCGCCTTGCTTTTGCTGAGGCTGGCTTTGAACTCTTTTTTTAAAAAAATATTTTAGTTGTAGTTGGACACAAAACCTTTATTTATTTATTTATTTTTGTGTGGTGCTGAGGATTGAACCCAGAGCCCACACGTGCTGGGTGAGTGCTCTACCACTGAGCCACAACCCCAGCCTCTGGCTTTGAAGTTCGAGCTGCTGGGATTACAGGCATGCACCACCCTGGACGAACTGTTATTTTTAAGGATCGTACTAGCTAGCCCAATCTGATTTTGCTCATTTTTTTTCTTTTTATAAGTGGTGCATTTAAGAAAGTTTTTATGTTAATTCTTATTTGTTTTGATTTTTGGTACTGGAAATCAAACCCATAACCTCTGCTACTGAGCTGGTATCCATAGCTCTTATTAATCCATTTTTTGCTTGTGCATTATAGGAAGACTCTTTATTTATTTTTTTCTGGTGTGTGTGTTTCATTTAGATTAGAGTCTATTTAAGGTAAGGAGGTTTGATTGTCCTTATTTCTGTATTTTCCCCTTCCAGCACACTAACATATAATCCAATATCCACTGATTGACTCATCAAGGTGCTTATCGTGGCTTCTTATCTTGGCTATTTTTCTCAAAGGTGTGAGTTAAAATTCTGATCTATGTTTTATGTGTAAATCAGTTGACTTAAAATGTTCAATATTAATTGTAACACTACCACTGAGACCAGTCTTTGACATTTGATATAGGCTGGTTGATATAGTTCTTTGGGAGGTATTATTTTTATAGTTTATACTTGACAGTGTTGAATAAAATAAAAAGCAGGTAAGTTAAATCTTTAGATCATTATTTTTATATCTCTACAAAGAAATTTAAATTAGTCTTAGCTGGTAGCTCTAAAAAATGGTCTTTTTGTCAAGAAGAGAAGAAAAATGCTATCAATATGATCAAGCCTACTAGAGCAATAGATGATATTCTTATGCTAAAGCTCTTTCTAACCATGAAATTGCTAATCCAGAATCAGAATTGGCATAGTATATTGTTATCTTTCTTCTAACAGAAATTATTTGAAATAAGTTTTAATTTTTTAATTCAAATGAAAGTTATTGTGTATGGAATAGTTTTTAAAATTTCTTTCTCAACAAATTTATTTTTGGAGTATAAGAAAGCTATTGATTTTTGTATGTTGATCTTGTATCTTGGTATTTGGCTAAATTTGTTTATGAAATCAGATGTCTTCTGGGGGAGGTTTTTTTTTGGGGGGGAGGAGAGGGTCCTGAAGGTATAGAATCATGTCATTAGCAAACAGAAATAGTTGGACTTCCTATTTGTATCCCTTTAATTTTCTTCTCTTGCCTGCTTGCTCTGGCTAGAGTTTAAAGAACTCTATTGGATAGGAGTGGTGAATGTGGACATCCTTGTCTTGCTCCTTATTTTAGAGGAAATGTTTTTAGTTTTTCTCTATTCAGTATGATGTTGACTTTGGTTTTGTCAAATATAACCTTTATGATGGTAAGGTAAGTTTCTTCTATCCCTAGATTCTCTAGTGTTTTTAACATGAATGAGCGTGAAGTTTTTCAGTCTTTTTCTGCAGCTCTTGCAATAATTATGTGATTTTTGTTCTTGATTCTACATTGCATACCCCAATTAATCCGTTAGATTTTATTTTATTTTATTTTTTGCAGTAGTGGGGATTGAACCAAGGGGTGCTCTACTATTAAGCTATGTCCCAAACCTTTTGTGAAAAAGTGTTCTGTTTTGAGAAAGGGCCTACCCAAGTTGCCCAGGCTGGCCTTCTGCAACAGCCTTCTGAGTTGCTGGGATTACAGGCAAGTGCCACCACTCCTGGCTAGGAATCCAGTAGTGTTTTCATTTTGTGTCAACATTTTCATGGCAATACTTATGTTATATTAGTAGAGTTTAGTCATGTGGACCAATCATAAAACCACAAGTTAATATTTAGTAATTCTTAAATATTTTATTGTTTTATATTTATAATATCGACTAAGACAATATTGGAATAATTAGAAGTACTAGGAAAAGAAATACATTTTTAAATTGATATTTCAGAACTTGTCTGAAAAGTTGCTGAAGAAGGAATTGGATTACACCCAGTTAGAGGAGAAATATAATGAAGAATCTGTGAGTAAAAAGAATATACAGGCAACCCTTCATCAAAAAGACCTAGATTGTCAACAGCTTCAGTCAAGGTTATCTGCATCTGAAACCTCACTGCAGAGGATACAGGCAGAACTAAGTGAAAAAGGAGAGGCAACCCACAAGCTCAAAGAAGAATTATCTGAAGTAGAGACTAAGTACCAGCATCTTAAGGCAGAGTTGAAACAGCTACAGCAACAGAGAGAAGAAAAGGAGCAGCATGGGTTACAACTCCAAAGTGAAATTAATCAAGTAAGTGATATTAGTTTTATTTATTGTAATTCTCCTTATGGTTTCTTCTTAGTCATGCAGACCAATCACAAAACCACAAGTTAATATTTAATAATTCTTAAATATTTTCACTATTTTATATTTGTAATATTGACTAAGATAATATTGGAGTAATTAGAAGTATTAGGAAAAGAAATACATTTTAAAATTAATATTTTAGAAATTGTCAGAAAAGTTGCTGAAGAAAGAATTGTATTACACCCAGTTAGAGGAGAAATATAATGAAGTTATTGATCATAATATAGTTCATGTTAAAAAAACTATCATTTAAAAAATTAATTCTTCTTTATTTTCTATATTTCTTAGTAATATCAGATCTCATACACTTCAATTTCAATTTCCCTTAAGAAAACAAAAGTTAATATCCATTTTACAGCATTGTTGTGAAGCATTTATGAATTAACACATATAAATTGCTTAGAATGCATTGTACCTGGTACATGGTAGGTACTTACTGGGTTTTAGCTACTATAATTAATTGTTGACCACTCTTTAGTTTAAAAATTCACCTTTTTTCTTTTTTTGCTACTAACTTTTAACAGCATAATAAAACCACCAGTATAAAAATTAGACATTTTAAAAGTGGAAGACAAATTATAAAACTATTTAATAGATAAATAATACCTACCTGATAAAGTTTGATACAAGTTCTGATTTTGCCATTAACTTATTTTTTAATGCCTATTCTAATTATTGCTTATAGATAACATAAAATTTGATTGAAAAATGGAAGAGATTAAAATTCTGATGGAGATTAAAGTTCTCACATTTAAAAATTTTTCATTTACTTTTACTTAATTAAGTAGCAATGATATTTTATTGTAATTAGTTATTCTCATGGCTTTCCTACTCCTTTATAATGATGATTATGATAGTCATTTATTGAGCTTCAGTCATGTTTCAGGAATTAGAGTAAATACTTCACATTTACTGTCACTAAATTTTGAGATTAGACTGACCATGAGACAATGGATCAGAATAGTTAGGAATTTTTCTCTAGCTTGTCCTTGCCTGCTGTCTTTCCACTGCCCTGAACTTTCAATTGTATGTGTAAACCACTATAACAACTTCCATTTAGCCACCAAAGTAATCTGTTTTAAAAGCAAATCTTACCATGTTCCCAATCTGCTTATACCCTCTAATAGTTCTTATGGCCCAACAGATGAAGTTCAATGTTTGTTATGATATGGAGCACCCCCAGTGATTTGTTGGAATACCCACTAAGTTCTGTACAATTCTTTATTTTATTTTCCCCTGCAAGAGTACAGAAGTGTTTTTATTTTTTTCTTTAAGTTATACTGTATCTTGATTTTGTACTATTCATTCTGTTTTCTTGATCTGAAATATTCTTCCTGTTTCTCTTGACCTTGATAAATTCTACTTACTTCTCATCACTTTTCTAGACATCCCTTTGTAAACACCCCATTGCTCCTTCTATCCCCAAGATGGCTAAGGCATGCACAAACTGTGAATATTTTACTTGCCACAGTGGATTATTTATTACAATTTATGTTTTCATTAGACTGAACTCTTTGGATGCAAAGACCATGTCTTATTCATTTTTTAAAAATCCTTACTACTTGGCACATACTTAGCAAATGTTACAAGGAATAAATGAGTGAAGAAATAAATGAAGGCATTCATAATGGGGGGAAAGTGAGACTTGATAATATTAGTATATAACTTGAAAATGAATTTTGTTTTTACTTTAGTTCACATATACAAATTTAGCATTTATGCTTTCTAAAAGACACCGTTGCCTCATTTGTTAAGGGATACAGAAGCAAATGGGAAATGGTACCTGCCTTTAGTGATTATGTATACATAATCTCAAGGGGAGGATAAGGCAAGTATTATCCCATACCATGATCATGATAATCATAATATAATAATCCCATATGCTATGGGAATTTGAACGAGTTCCTCACTTCTGTTTTTTTTTTTCATTGTAGTACTTCCCTTTATGCATTTTTTTAAACCTAATTATATGATCAGGGAAAGTTTTGTATGTATGAGAGCTGTTCCTTGAAATTGTAATATTGAATAGGTTTTAACACATAGCAGTTTGAAAGCAGAAGAGTCTTCCTGCCAGAAGGATTAGTGAGAAGCAACTAGTGGCAGAAAAATATTACAAAAAGAAAGGACAAGGGCTGGGGCTTGCCCCAATTTGCCTACCATGCGTGAGGCACTGTGTTCAATCCTCAGTACCACATAAAAGTAAACAAAAAAATAAAGGCATTCTGTCCATCTACAACTATCAAATAAATAAATAAATAAATATTTTTTAAAAAGGACATTGATTTGTTCTTAGGTAAGGTCTATATAATAGGAGTGTATATTGTTTCTAGAAAGAGCATATGAGAATTTATTATGTAGGGTGCTCAACAATAGGTCTAGAAATTTTTGCTTTAGTTGGTTGTCAGTGGGTGGAGGGGCATTAAGGAATTTTGAGAGCCCACTTAAACACAATGAGACTTGAATTTATGATTATTTGATTTAGTCACCATTTTGTGTAAAATAAAGAGGTCATACTGAAGACCTTGAAGTGATGCCATTTATCTTCTTTCTCTCAGCATGTTGTCTGTATTCTACCTTCAAAATATGTTTCAAATCTTTGCACTTCTATCCATCTACACTGCCAGCATTCTTAATCTAAGCTACCATCTTGCCTATCTGGAATACTGTATTACGCTTCTCACAGTTTCCCTTTTAGTGGTCTCCTTAATGGATTCTCCATATAGAAGCCAGAAGTACCTTTTTAAAGCATGTAAGTTTAATCCTCTGCTTAATGCTTTCACTTGCCTAGTAGTTTTTTTTTTAAAGAGAGTGAGAGAGGAGAGAGAGAGAGAAGAATTTTTAATATTTATTTTTTAGTTCTCGGCGGACACAACATCTTTGTTGGTATGTGGTGCTGAGGATCGAACCGGGGCCGCAAGCATGCCAGGCGAGCGCGCTACCGCTTGAGCCACATCCCCAGCCCAGTAGTTTTTCATTACACTTTCAATTGATTCAAGCCTTCTTTCTTTGGCATGTGCACTTCTGTGTATATAGTGTTGCCTATGTTATGGCTTCAGGCTCCTCCCAAACCATTGTGAATCCATGTTGATTTCAATTCCTCAAACACACCAACACTTCAAGCTGTTTTCTATCTTAAGTTCTTTACCTATGTTTTTTTCCTCCTCCTCCCTATCCTTTCTTTCCTCTTTCTCTTATAGTTCCTCTAGTCTTCCTCCTTTTCCTCCTCTTTGTCTTCCTTTTCTTCCTCCTCTTCCTCTCCTTCCTCTCCTCCTACTCCTCTTCCTTCTTTATTTTTTTTTCTTCATGTTTTATGGGTGTTTTTTTTTCAAGGTACTAGGAATCGAACCTAGGCACTCATGCTTAATATTAAACACACTTGATTTTGTGTGTTAATGAGATTTACGTGCTAACTGTTCTTAGTGCGTAAGCCTTGCCAAACGTCTTGCATACTCATCTCCACACTCCTAGCATAGTAATGCTTCTGAAATTAATATAAACTTTTTTCCTTTTTGTTTAATAAAAAGAGTAAAAAGGAAATCTCCCTACCCCTTCAAGGAAAAACCCAATAGTTATTCTGGTTGTATTAATACAACCAGAAGAAATCATTCTGTTGTTAATACAACCAGAATAATACAACCACATCATTTGAAAAAGTGGTGGTTCTTAGCTCCAGAGAAAATGGCTCCTGTAACTCATTAGGGTTTTGTTTTGTTTTTGTTTGGGTGCTGGGGGCTGAACCCAGGGACTTAAATGTGATAGGCAATTGCTCTATCACTGAGCTATATATATATCCCTAGTCTCTTGTTGACATTTCTTAGGTTAATAAATGAGGATCACTTAATGTTTTCCTTTAAAACATATAATTGTTTTCTACATTTTATTTAGAAATTGCATGCCAATTTGAGGACTGGGGAATGCTTTGAGCTCTGTTCAATACCCAAGTTTAAGAAGTCAGCTGGGGTGGTTCTTAACATAGAAATGCAGCAGGAATCACTGTGGATCTTTGAAAAATACTGTCAAATTTCATTTTATTATTTTAAGTTCCTCAAGTGATGGCAATACTTACATCCAAACAAGAGCCCTTGGTCCTGTTTATTTTTTTTTTTTAAGAAAGCAATGAAACTATTATGAGCAATAAAATCTATAATGCTTAGTCATAATTTTATGTGATTAAAATTCACTTGCAGATTAAATTATTATGTAAGATCTTAGGTTTCTGCAAATTGTAATGAAAATTAGATAGTATGCTTCTATTGGTGAAAAAGAAATATTGTTTTGAAAGTAGGTGGTAGTGTGTGTGTACGTGTTTACACACATGCATATATATGTACTTTTATTTGTTTATTTTTTAAGTTACACAGCAAACTTCTGGAAACTGAGCGCCAACTTGGAGAAGCTCATGGTAGGCTGAAGGAGCAGAGACAGCTTTCCAGTGAAAAGTTGATGGATAGAGAACAACAAGTGGCTGACTTACAGCTCAAACTTTCTCGTTTAGAAGAAGAGGTAAGCTAGGCTTTTAAATGAGTTGATACTAGCAACTTTATTGATGAACTTGAGACATCTTTTGTTTTTGTAGTACTGGAGATTGAACCCAGGGATACTGTACCACTGAGCTACATTCCAAGTCCTTGTAAATTTTTTGACAGGGCTTTGCTAAATGATTGAGGCTGACCTCAAACTTGCCTCCTGCTTCAGCCTCCCCTGTTGATGGGATTATAGATGTGTGCCAATTTGCCTGGCATGAAGCATCTTAAATATGGTTGTGGTTCATCAGTATTTTAATTGTCAACAACTTTACTTGTTTTTCTACTTTCAACTGAAACATTTACTTTTCCCCAATGAAAATATCCTGCTTATTAACTATATTAAATCACTACATTTTACTACAACTGTATTTCCCCAAAGTTCTCAACAAAGTAGCACAAAGAAAACTCTTTTTCAGCTAGGTAGGAAAAGTTCTGGAGTTTATCTTCTGTCATGCTGCTGGAGTGAAACAGAGAGCAATGAATAGTTGGTGAGGATCATTGATGACATGTAGTTTGTGCATATAAACTTTACATGTAAGGATGTTCACTTTAAAAATTAGGTATGTGATTATTATTCTAATTCAAGTTGTAATTGTTCAACATGGTACCCACTGTATGATTAAAGGGAAAGTTATCATTAAGTTATGTCTTTTATTTGAGTTGAATAAATATTCAGAATTAAAATCTATAGTTTTAGTAATAAATTTTCTTTTAAGCTGAAATCTTAACTATAGTATATGATCTGATTTTTTTTTCCCAGTGAAGTGACTATTAGAGAAAAAAATGAAGTGCTGATTCTGTGGGTTAGATTGTTGTTAAAAAACAAATTATATGTAATTAATTGTTCATATTGGTATACAAAAACAATATTGAACAGATGCTAACCTAGAGAAAGATCTGTATTTTTTTAGGATAAAAGTCTATCACTAGAGAATAGTTTATTCATTATGAGATGATGATTCTATAAATGTCACATTTTTTTTTATCTATTCATCTATTGAAGGGCATCTAGGTTGGTTCCACAGTCTAGCTATTGTGAATTGTGCTGCTATGAACATTGATGTAGCTGTATCCCTATAGTACGCTCTTTTTAGGTCTTTGAGGAATCCGAGAAGGGGAATAGCTGGGTCGAATGGTGGTTCCATTCCCAGCTTTCCTAGGGAGATGATGATTCTATAGGTAATAATATATTGCTTTTAAAGTTGATATCTTCCAGACTGAATTTATTTTTGTGTTCATATTTGAAAATTGAAGTAATGTCAAATATTTATTAATGGTGGTATTATGCCTTTAAGTTGTCAACTGACAGTCTACTTTTTTTTTTTAAGTTGAAGGAAAAAGTAACAAATTCCACAGAATTGCAACATCAGTTAGATAAAACCAAGCAACAGCATCAAGAACAACAAGCTCTTCAGCAAAGCACTACAGCAAAACTTCGAGAAGCTCAGGTAAAAATTATTTGAATAATTAATCTTTTAAACAAAATTTAAACCATCCATTATTATGTTGTGATAAAACTAGATAATGCAAAATACTTGATTATGAAGAATTTTGGGGAGTTCTCAGTTTCTAGATAATCAGAAAATGCTCTCTTTTGATTATTTTGTTGAAAAGCTAAAATACCTTAAAACTATTTACTAGAAACAAATTTGTTATTTATGGTAAATTATATAAAATATTTAAATTTATGAAATTTATTAGGAAAATTGATCTATTAAATAAAACTAGTTAAGTAAATTATATTTAAATGATTGATAAATAATTATTTATTACTGAAATACCTTATTTGAAAAATCAAATATATTCAAATGCAGTTTTCCTATTGGTAACTCAATAAAAAAGAACATTTTGTATTTTCTATAGAAGAATTCAGTATTTTTGGTCATTTATTTCTTCTTCCTTTTTCTTTCTTTCTTTCTTTTTTTTTTTTTTTGTGGTGTTGGGGATCGGACCCAAGGCCTTGTGCATGCAAGGCAAGCACTCTACCAGCTGAGCTTTATCTCTTGTCTGTCTTGTTATTTCTTCTTACCTATCATCTGAATATTGGAATTATAGGCATAGAAAATGTAATTGATTGGGTTAAATTTATAGCTTAGAAGACTGAGAGTTTAGTTTTTGTTTTGTTATGATAAAGGAAGGATACCTAAATCTTGAAGTGAATTTGACTTTGATATTCATTTATTCCTTTATATTTTCATTAATTCATTGACTATTACTGAGCACTGTGTGTCAGACACTGTGCTCAGCACTGAGAATAGAAGCAGCAGAGTGCCTGCCCTCTAGGAAATGACAATCTAATGATGTGTACATAGGAATAATCTTGGAGTGTGAAGAAAGCAGTAATCTCTTTTCTTTTCGAGTTTGGAGTGTGACATGAGAGTAAGACAAATAGATGTCAAAATTTTGGATTGATTTATCGGTTCTTTGACTCAGTTAATAAGTATTCATTTATGTCTACTCTCAGCCAAGGAGCTGATTTTGTGTCTGTAGAAGCAAACCAAACAAACAAAATGTCTGTTTTCATGCAGCTTAATGAGGGAAGCCAATAACAACTAAGTTAAATAAACAAAATATGTAGTATGTTATACATTAATAATTGCTAAAGAGATGTAAAAATGAGGGATGAGGAGTAGGAAGTATGTAGGGGCTGAAAGTGACACTCTAGTGCTTGGTAAGATTGCTAAGGAAGGCCTCCCTAAAAAGATGAAAGACCTGAAGGAGGGTATGAGCTTTGTGATTATCAGAGGGAGTACCTTAGAAGGGCCTGAGGCAGTAACAAGTCTTAATAGGAAGGCAGTAGCTGGACTGGTCAGATTCTAGTTGTATTTTAAAAGTAAAGCTGACCGATTTACTGATGGGTCAATGTAGAATATTGAGAGAAGAGTCAAGGATGATTCCAGGGAAGGATGGAGGTCAAGCAAGATGAAAACTGAGAATCCCATTGGATTTGGCAGCATGGAGGACTTTAATAACCTTGATGATGAGAGCAATTTAAATGGAGAGGGTGGGATGACAACTTGGTTGGAGAAAGTTCAAGAGAGAATGGGAAGAGAGAAGTTGATAAAGTAAATACAGATGGCTTTGAGATTTTATCATAAAGGTTAGGAAAGAAATGGGATAGTAAATCTAGCATGCACAATTTGGCACAGGTCAGCAATCAAGTAGGTGTTCTTATACTGTACCTTTTTCTTATACTGAATTTCCATCTTTGTCTATAGCTGGGAACTTGATCTAGGGAGTATTTTTGAGACTTAAGAGAAGGCATAAACATGTTTCTAGTTTAGGACAAAGAGACAGGTAAGGATGAGTTATTAAGGATGCTGGAAAAAAAAGTGAGGAAATAGATAATAATAATAATAAACTATAATATCACTCATACAATGGAGGGATGAGTTTGAATTTATCCTGAAGCTTGAGGAAATAAGGTAAATATGGAGTGACATATACATATGCATAAATAATTGTATAGATAAAAGATTGAAAAATCAAGATAGATCATTCCTGAAAAGTCTTGTATTTCAAGATAAAGTTGGATAGCAATAGCTGACTGTCTGGCAAGCTTCAACTGAGAATGTGGAGAACATATTGAAGCTTTTAAATAGTTATTGAGGAGGCGCTGGGCACGGTTCCTCACACCTGTAATCCCAGCGGCTTCTGAGGCGAGATAAGAGGATTGTGAGTTCAAATCCAGCCTCAACAAAAGCAAGGTGCTAAGCAATTCAATGAGACCCTGTCTCTAAATAAAACACAAAATAGGGCTGGGGATATGGCTTAGTGGTCGAGTGCCCCTGAGTTCAATCCCCAGTACCAAAAAAAAAAAAAAAAAAAGTTATTGAGGAGAATGTTTGACGGTAGGACCTTATTTAAATGAAAGGGTTGAAAAGATGCTTATGAGTATATTGTAGAGATTGGAATCTAGACATTTATAATGACCTAAACCTGGAAAAATGGAAGTTTGTGCCTTTATTCTGACAGTGCTTAGAAGTTTAGAATTAGAAAAAGCAAGTTGCAACATTGATATAGATTAGGCTCTTTTGGGGTGATTGATTTGGAAATTTTGAGGTGAAAGGAAATGGGGAATGTTAGAATAAAGTTATTTCATATCCTTCTATGGGGTTTAGGAAGAGAAGTTTGGCATAGTGTGAGTAATTGAGGAGAAGATGAGGTCTCTGACATTGAAGATGAGAATGAGGTCATGAAATTGGAAGATAGGAAGTTGTGGTTACAGGGTAAGATAGTTGGAATTTTTTAGCTGGAATAATTTCAGTTTATTACAAGATCCTGTATAAGTAATTGCAATGTAAAATGAGTTAAGGTCCAGGAATTAAGATGATATGCATGTTGAGGCTATGCTCTTAATTCTCTATGTATTTTGTATTTCCCAGGAAATTGGCAGAAATTGGGATTGAGAGAAAAACTAAATCAGGTCTCAAGTCTTCAGTGAATGAGGTAGGGATTTATAGATGATAGCAGCAAAGAGTAGAAGGTAGATAAGTGAGAATGGCATACTTTCTAAAAGCATCACATAGCTTTTACCCGAGGCAGCGAGTAATAGCAGTGAAACACCAGGGGAAGGTTGGCCTCCTCTACGTGCCCATTGGAGTAAGTCTCCCTGACTAGAGAAGATGAAGGGAATTGGAATCTGTAAAAGGAGAACCAAATTTCAATTAAGATGTGAAAACAGAGAGACTGTTCTGGAAGAAAGCTCTTTCCTGGAACTGCGGATCCAGAAGATTAGTAGAATGTGGAGAGAGGGCTAATTGGTGGCAGGAACAAAAGCTGAGAGCAAAGAGGTTGGACACGAGTGAATCTTAGAGGGATGAGAAGATGTTTGAAAGTGATTCACCTTCAAATATTTTAATACTGACACAAATCATTGAGGGGACCAGGGGGCTGGGGACTGCCTCAGCAAGACAGTGTTCACAGGGGATAGATAGTGCCTTGTTCTGGGTAGAGGTTCTCTGACTCTCATAAAAGGATTGAGGCAGAGGCAAAGGCTATGGTGTCAGATAGCTTGAGAAAGTGGGTATTATTCTGGATGTGGGCTATTGAATTGTGCTCTGGGAAACATTAAGATTCTTGTTAAAAGTAAAAGAAGAGGTATCTCTTAAGTTATCAAAAGAAGAGTCCTATTGAGGTATTGAAATAAGCCTGTACCTGTGGGTTAGAGTGTAATAATTTTTAAAAATTAGCTCAACAAATGTTTTTGAATCCTTGTGTTAGATATCTTGGATGTACACCAGTGAATAAAGCAGGAAAGAAAAGTACTCATCCTTGTGCAGTATATATTCTAATGCTGGAGATGGAGGGAGGCAGATAAACATGAAAAACACATCAATTATTTAGTGTATTAAAGATAAGTCCAATGAAAAGAGAAAAATAGCCAGACTACAAAGTATTTGGAAAGGCTACAATTTTAAATATAGTGGTCAGGGTAGGTCTGATTAAGAAGTGACAATTGAGCAAACACATGAAGGAGAGGGAGCGTTTCTGTGAGGGAAGCATTTCAGACAGAAGGACTGTTAGTGCAAGGCTCTGAGGTGGCAATGTGCCTGGTGTAATCAAGAATAATGAATCCCATGTGTCTGAAATGGGTCAGACAGTAATAAGAGGTGATGTTAGAGAGTTATGAAAAAAATGTAGTTAGTTAAAGATTTCTTTTTGATTAATTCTAGTTTATTATCAATAATATAGATTTATATTATTAACTATTTTTAATTAAATTTGTCATATTAAAATATAATAAGTACTTTAAAATATAAGACTTAAAAGTTTGAGTGATAAAATTTCTTATCAGTCATTCTTTGTTTAAGGAATAACTTCTTGAATTCTTTATCCTTAAAATGTTAGTTTTTCAATTCTTTACAGAATGATTTGGAACAAGTCCTACGTCAAATTGGTGATAAGGACCAAAAGATACAGAACCTTGAAGCCTTATTGCAGAAGAGTAAAGAAAATATTTCATTACTAGAAAAGGAAAGAGAAGATCTTTATGCAAAAATTCAGGCTGGGGAAGGAGAGACTGCTGTTCTTCACCAGTTGCAAGAAAAAAACCATATGTTACAGGAGCAAGTAAGCTTGTAAAATGTATTTTATTTCTAAGATTTACTTTTATCTCTCTAAATCTCATTAAATGTTTTGTTTGAATGACTCATTATCCTGGCTTTTTTTTCTACATTTAAAATCCTGTGTATTTTTGACATAGAGCATTTTATTTATCCCAGAGGTTGGTTATGTTACTGCTGTAGTAAAGTTAGTTAACATGATGTGACATAGGAAATCCTCAGTTAATGTTCTAGGATGTAACTTTCTAAACTGTAAACTATAGTAAATTATTTCACCTCATTAGCTTATTGGAAAAGTGGTGATGTTATTAATAGTGCATACTTGCCTTATAGCATTTTGTGTTATTTTAAAAAAGGAATGAATAACAAATGTATTCCTAAGTTATAGGTACTAATCAAATACTAGTTGTTAGTGTGTATTAGTCAATATTCAGATTTAACATTTATTTATATTTTGATAATATATATCTTTGGACAATATATAGCTAATAATTTTTATAACTTGCCCTATTGTCACAAAATTCATATGTAGTTGAAGAAAAACATAGAATTTAAATAGTAACATTTTAAAACTGAAAATAATTGACAGTTGCTTTTTTGGAAGAATTATCTAGGAAGATAATTATTATTATCTAAATAAGAAAATATTAGCAAAGTGTCAGTAGGTTATATCACTTTTCTAGTTTTTAGAAAAGTTTTGGAATTAGAATATATATAGATTTCCCCCCAAATTTCTAAATTAGTTTTGAAGAATTCAAATTTTTTTGGGTTAGTTTTTATGAAAAATTGTCTAGCCTATTTTTTAGTTATCTGCAATTTGACATTGCTCATCCTACAAATATGATCAGGAAAGTCATGCATTTTTTTAAAAGAATAAATTGACATACTTCTAGGGAAGCAACTGATGCATAGTTAGCCCCTCTGCCACCTAGAAAAGTGAAAAAACATGTATAAAGTCATTGCTTTCAGTGATCCCTGAGAGAAGAGAAACCATGGAGGTGAAATCTTTGACCACTCTACCGTTTGACCCGGAGACATTTTTCAGACTATGGTGAAGGTTGGGAGAATCTAAAGAAAACAGTGAGTTCACTGAGCTGGGGAGTGAAAGGTTGGTTTAAACCGAGAGACTGAAGTTCAGGGAGGTTAAGGCAGCTGGAAGGTTCAATTTGCAGAGAAAAAAAACAGGGAAGGAGGAGCAATGCAGAGAAAAAGCTCCAGAAACCTGTAAGGATCCACTGGAGGATTTGGTGGAATGCTAAGTTTTATATTAGAAGGTGAGATTCTGCAAGGCCGGACAATGAGCAATATCAGGGAACTGCAGACTGGAAAATTACCAGAGCCCACACAGGACTGGGAGATATTCAAGTGCCAGCAATCATAGAAGAAAGACATAGTTGAACAGTGGGGCATTCAGTAGAAATCCACACCAGAAATGTTACACCTTAGGAGAGAGTAAGGCTAAAGTAGCCCTAGAGTAAATGCTTCTGTACACCTGACCTAACAAAATGTAAACCCCAGCCTTGAAAGGGCCCAAATGAACCACAGATGTATTAACTATTTACTGGAACAAAGCTCACGATTCTATAAAAGAATGCAACAAAATCCAGATTGGTCATGATAAAATAACAAAAAAATTACTAGAAATATGAATAAACAGAAAAAAATGTGAGTCATAACCAGGAGAAAAATCATCTAATGGAAACAGACTCTGAAATGAAAGGTGATGGACTCATCAGATAAGTACTTAAAAACACATCTTAAAATATGCTAATGGGAGGCTGGGGTTGTAGCTCTGTTGTATAGCACTTGCGTAGCATGTGTGAGGCACTGGGTTTGATCCTCAGCACCACATTAAAAATAAATAAATAAATAAATAAATAAATAAATAAATAAATGTATTGTATTGTGTCCATCTACAACTAAAATAATTGGTAATAATTTAAAAAAAGAATATGCTTATGGGTATAAAGGAAAAACTATAATAACAGAGACAGAAGTGGAAACATTCAAGAACAACAAAATGGAATTTCTAGAGATAAAAATCTTAAAATACATGAAATAAAAATGTCATTGGATAGATTAAGCAAATAGAAAATAATGTCAGTGAACTTGAAGATAAGGCAATTGAAACTGTGCAAAATGAAGCAGAGAAAGAAAGAAAAAAAGACTAGGAGGAATTGCAGGTGAGAAGAGTGCCTTAATCTATGGGATAGTATCAAGTAAGCTACCATAATATAATGAGAGTCACAGATGGGGCTGGGGAGAAATATATTTATAGAAATAATAGCCAAAAAATTTAAAATTTGAAAGTATAAATTCAAAAAATTCAAAAACTCCATAAACTCCAAACAAGGTACATAAAAAATTTCATCTAAATTTAAAAAGTTTGTTCTTCAAAATATACCATTTTGAAAATAAAAGCCAAGATTCCAACTGGGAGAAAATAACAATTTACAAATAGCCAGCATATATAAAGAAGTCTTGTTACTTGGTTAGAACATTGATTGTCCAAGGCTAGCGATGGGAGTTGGGAATGATTACAAAGGGGCATGAGGAATATTTTGGGATAATATGTTTTCTATGTTGATTATAGTGATGGTTAATGAAGGGTATACATTTATCAGATCTCAAATTAACAATTTAAATTAGATGAATTTTATTGCATGTAAATTATAGCTTCATAGAGAATATTAAAAATATGTGTGTTTGATGTTATTTCTTATGATTTGAGATCATGTTCATGTATCTTTGGAAAGATGTGAATAGTTTTACTTTAAAAACTTTGAGATAACATCATACAGATTTAATATTCTCATGGTGCTTAAATCTGGGCTTCTTTGGTTTTGTTATATCATTTATGAACTTTTATATAATAGGTAACTCAACTGACAGAGAAGCTAAAGAATCAGTCGGAAAGTCATAAACAAGCCCAGGAGAATTTACATGACCAGGTACAAGAGCAGAAGGCACATCTTAGAGCTGCACAAGACCGTGTCCTCTCTCTAGAAACCAGTGTCAATGAATTAAATAGCCAATTAAATGAAAGCAAGGAGAAGGTCTCCCAGCTTGACATACAGGTAGTATGGAATCATGCTTTTTAATATAAAGTATGCTTTATAAATTATGCTTTTTAAAATGTAAGTATGAATAGAGCACCAATTTTAGGCTGTCAAATATTTTGAATTCTTACTCTCCTTTTGCCTCACACATTAATAGAAAAATATTTGGAATAGAAATTAGATTTAAAAACGAGATAATTTATTGAACTTTTCTGTTTGGGCAGATTTTCTCTTTCTTCTTGTCTCCTCCTTGTTGCTCCTCTGCCACTTTAAGCAAACTACATCTCCTGAAATTACTGAATCTTAGCTTTTTGTTTTGTTTTGATAAAGTCTTATTTTCTTTTTAATTTCAAATTAATTTGCTATTATGCCAGAAGATCTCTGTTACATGTATTTTTTATTTTCATTTAAAAGATCTTTAAAGATTTGATTTTTAAAAAAGAACACCAATGTGTATTGCTTTTAGTATTTTAATTCTATTCTTTCACAAGTTTTGCTTGATGAGTAAATCATGGTATAGGAAATAAGACAAATTTCTTTCTCCATTCTAATAATTGGATATAAAGGACCATGTAATTTCCCACCAAAGTATTTATGAAATAATGTCAACCAGTAAAACTATTAGTTAATCTCCCCTAATTCTTCTTTGTGTGTCCCATAATTTTGGAAAATATGTCACATTAGTTGAAGCATACTGTATTAAAAGATCATGGGCAATTATTGTGCACTAAAGTATTTTATGAATTTTTGGTTCTTCAGGTAGAATGCCATGTGTAAATGAAGCTGACTTCTTTATAGTCACTGATAATGCATTTATCATATTTGCTTCCTCTTGTTTAAAGTGTAAATTTCTTTAGTTTTCACTTTTAATTCAATGTAGATATATATCTATATATAACCATTGTTTCTGAGAAAACAGAGTATTTAGTTATTAAAAAAGAATCTTAAAATTTTTTCCTGTTAGCTTAAAATTATTCCTACAGTATATTTTAGATTTCTTATGTTTATTGCTCCTCTCCTCAACCAGCTAAAAGAATGTCTTCCTGTGTTTTACCCTTTCTCAAAGTGTTTTAGTTCTAAATATGTGTTTACATTTTGTTTGCTTTTTGCTTGATTTTATTAAAGCTTATTATTTAAAACCTTGAGTTTTAATATGTAATTTCTTGATATTCTTATGAGGATTAAAAGTAAAACCCTTTAGGTGGGAAATTATTGGGTAATAGTGAATTTCAAATGTAGTCGTGGTTTGTCTAGGTGTTTTGTGTCCTTGGATTCTGGAAAAGTTTTCTTTGAAGCCATCATTTTTTTTTTTTTCAAAGCCTAGTTATTTAGTTTGTTGTTAACAGTGGTAGACTTTGGAGATTCACATTCACTTTGGCATGTCCTTTCTCAGGAAAAAAGTATACCATTTCTTTTTTAACAAAAGGGTACATTAGTGTTTTGTTGTCATATAGGAACATTTTTTTCGTTGTTTCTTCAAACATTATTAAGAGTTTTTCCCCGTACCATTCCTATTTTTTGGATTTTCACAGACATATCTTTTAATATCTAAATCCTTATTTTTCTTTTTAACAAAAAAGGACTTAATTTTTAAATAGTTTAGTGACAAAACCAATGTGCATTCAAGCAAGGTAAAATCATCAACTAAATATGGAATAAAGTAATGTGTAAATTTTGTTACAGATTAAAGCCAAAACTGAATTATTGCTATCAGCAGAAGCAGCAAAAACTGCTCAAAGAGCCGATCTTCAGAATCATTTGGACACAGCTCAGAATGCATTACAAGATAAACAGCAGGTGGGGAAACTGATGCAATTTCATATTATAACCTAGTGCTTTGGTAGATAAATTTATTGAACCCATTTATAAAATGATATGTAGTTTTATAAAGTCTTGTGATATAATTGTTTATCCTCTTTACTGCATCTTGGAGTTCAGATCCATTTGAGAGTAAATGCAAGAGACAGATAGATGGAGACAAATATACCAGCTTTGCTTTTGATAAATCTCAACTGGTGCACAGGTGCGGTTGGGCTTCCTAATATTGTGTTATGTTTCTTCACTGGCGGAGTCCTTGGTGAGGAACTGAAACATTTACTCCTAATTATTGAATTGTTGCCTCCACCCATCAAGCACCAATGGTTAGAACTCCACACTTATTTTTAGTAATTAGGCAAGGCCATGACCTAGATGTTCTTAACTCTGGGATATAGGAAAAGAGGGCTATGTATTCCATCTCAGTTATGAGGAAGGACTGAGGGGCTGGATAGAATGTAGAAGTTACTTTTCTCAATACTTTTGGTATAATAGAAATTTCTATTTTAGGTCAAGATTAAGAGCTAGTAGATATTCTTAATGTTTTATTACGTATAACTTTTTAGAATTTACTTGATACTCAAGAAGTGATACTGGTTCTAGCTACTTTTTTGTTTTGATTTGAAGTATAACAAATTTGAAAAGCAAAACAAGACAGTTTTCTTTATTTGTCCTTTACTCCAATTCTTTTATTTTTCTTTTGAGATGGAATGTTTGCTATTAAATTTTGTATGTGTCCTTTCAGGCTTCTATAAGCATTAAAAAATATATGTATATTTAATTATTATATATGTGTGCACATAGGAATTTTTTTTAAAAAACAAGAATCAGAGAATATATGTTGTTCTGCAACTTGCTTTTTACTTACAGTATTACTCCACACATCTGGAAAATATTTTCTAAACATGTGATTAGGATCAGAAAGTAAAATGGCAAAAATATAAGAATGACCACATAAAACTGTAAAATTTATTGTGAAATATTATTACCCAAATTCTAAGCAAATAGCAAAAAGACAAAACATTTTATGGAATATGCCTGATGAAGGGATAATAACCTAATTGTTTAAAACACTGTTTACATGGGAAATAAGTGAGCCTACAAGAAAATACAGGCTTAGTATTGTTAATACAAAAATCTGAAGTCCCAAGTGTTGTAAAATCCAAAATTTATTGAGTTCTGACTTAATAGAGTTTGAAATATTTAGAATTTTGGATTTCTGATAACCTGTAAAGGTCTTTGCAGATACTCCAAAATAAAAATCTGAAATATCAAACACTGATGGTTCCAAGCATTTCATTTTTTAAAAAATATTTTTTTAGTTGTAGTTGGACACAATATATTTATTTTTATTTGGTGCCGAGGATCTAACCCAGTGTCTCACACGTGCGAGGTGGGCTCTCTACTGCAGAGCTACAGCCCCAGCCCGGTTCCAAGCATTTCAATTAAGGCCTTCTCAAATTGTGTATTTCTTCAAAACTGTATTAGGAAATATTCAAGTTTATTAAGAATCAGTTACAAATTGAAACAATAATGGAGTACAGTTACCTGTGTAAAGGAAAAGTATGTATTACTAGTGGAAGGATCAGAGATGGTGTGAAGAACAAGTCACTTTAGTACACTGCTGCTGATAGAACACATTAGTTCAACCTTTTAGAACGAGGAAGGGAGAGGGAGTTATTTGGCAATATATTTCAAGTGATCTATTCTTTAGATCACTTTTTTCATTCTAAGGGAATAATCATAGGTTTAAAGATTCTATTTGCATCTCTGTTAATATGGAGAAAATTTAGTAGCAATCCTAGAATTTAATGCAGGAGACCTAGCTAAGCAATAAACTATCAATAAAATGGAAATTCATGCAGTTGGGTACAATATTTTAGAAAATAATATCAGAAAGTTTTATGATGCATTGTTTTGTAAAGACACTTGAGACTGAAATAATGTAAAGTGAGATCCTATTTTTATTTTAAAAATACATAAAGATATATAAATTATCATGTAGAAAAGACTGGAAAGAAAGTTATGAAACATTAACAGTGATTACCCCTGGGTAGTAGATTTATTAGTAATTTTTATTTTGTTCTCTCTGTGCAATTGGGTGTTTCAAATGAATTGAAGCAACACACTAGATGTAATCACTGTAATATTTTCAAAATATTATATTTTAAAATAGCATTTGGAATATTTTAAAACATTTATTTGTAATATAAAACTGATTTTTATTACTAGCCTCTTTAATATTATGATGTTTTAGCTCCTAAGATCACTTTCTACAAAAATATCAGAAGGTTATTTCACAGGGCTGGCTGTGTACTCAGTGGTAGAATGCTTGCCTAGCATGGAAAAGTCCTATTTTGGATCCCCAGAACCACAATCAAACAACAAAAAGTTATTTAACTGTTATATATATAAAGTATCTCGCTCTATGCACATTCCATTCAGGTCCTTTATATTGGTGGATCAAGATAGCTTCTGTTAAATTGTTATCTGGAGTCTGACTCCAGATTTTTCTTCAATAAAATTAGTTTTCAATTTTGATTTGACTGAATATCTGGGCACTACAATGTAGTAAATCTTACCAAAGTTTTCATCAATTGTGCTTCTCTGTAGGAGTTGAATAAGATCACCTCTCAGTTGGATCAGGTCACTATAAAGTTACAGGATAAGCAAGAACACTGCATTCAGCTGGAAAGTCATCTTAAAGAATATAAAGAGAAACATCTCTCTTTAGAACAAAAAATTGAAGAGCTAGAAGGCCAAATTAAGGTATGTATAAAAGAAGTTGAATTTAGTCGTATTTTCTACTCAGTGGTGTTGGAATCTTATGACCTACATGGAATCAAAGATTTTTATTTAAGAAAGAAAGGTGAAGTTGTGTTATATAATTTCAAAAAATTATAATTTTTCATGTTTTAATTTTGAATTCCATCTTTACTTTTATTTTTGTGTGTTTTGGCATGTATTTTTATTAGTATATTATAGTTATACATAATAATGGGATTCATTTTGACATTCATAAATTCATTTCCATCTTTATTTTTAATTCCTTTATTAGTGGGTGGCTTTTATAAGTGACAATTAATATACATACTGATTTCCTTATAACTTATTAACTGTTTCTGAGAAATAACCAACAGGGATAATACAGGGATCTACTGTATAATTATAAGGAATTTATCAAATTTTGTTGTTGTAAAGTTTCTTTTATACCTTCATTTTTCCATTTTCCTTTCCTACTCTAATATAATATTTCAGATATGGTAGACTTTTTTTCTTTTTAAATTTTGCATTTGTAAACTTTGGATTTTGCTTCTAATCTAATAATACATGTAAGCCATGCTAAAATGAATCTTTAACACAATACCAAGTGAAGGTGTTGATTTACTAAGAGATGAAGTCATTGGACATATCAAAGAAGGATTTGATCTGAGTCTTTTGTCCTTTAAACTAGACTATTATCAGTTAAACAAAAATTTCTCAAGTTACACTCTATATGGGCATGTGTATGTATGTGTGTATGTATATATCTGGTGTGTGTGTACTCATATATATTACTTCTACTTCCATAATCAGGGGAGTTGTGTATGTGATTATAGAATCACAAGATATGGATATGTATATATGCAAGGAAATGATATTTATAATTCTGTTTGTGGGTTCTTTTGTTCCTTTTTCTTTTCTTTATGACCAATGATAGTAGTAATAGCACATCACTTTAGTTATGGTTGAAAAGAATGGAAATACAATTTTATTGAAAAGTATCTAATAATTCTATTTGGGTACCTTTTAAAAAATAGTTGTTATTTAGAACTGAGAGTGTCTGTTGTGATCATCAGCTCTTTGACATTTTGTTATTAGTTTAGGAGGTATTCTGTATGTTTCACATAAACATTGCTGTAGAATTAATTTATGACATTGAAGATCTTTTGTGAATATTTTAATACAGGCGTTAAGAGCCATAGGTACCAATCAGTTTATAAAATATTTAAGTTTGCAAAATTATTATGACTATGTAAGAAATGTAGTACTTATAGATATCCAAACTTGTGTTTAGTGTTTTATTTTGTAAATTTGTAAAAATACATATGTAGTTATATGTGTATGATGAAATGCATACTACATTCTGAAGAACAATAATATCTAAGTCAAGAGATAATAAAGCAAAATCATGAACTAAATTGGCTTTATATTTTGGGTCAGTGGGTGTTAATGAGGAGGACTATATGACAACTCCATTTTAATTTTAAATATTATATAATTATTTCAGTGTTTTAAACTGTGACTATTAAGATAATGTATTTTAAGTAGGTACATCAGTGACCTGTTACTGAATTTTTTTCAATTTACATTAATCACTTTTACTCTAGTAATAAATGTTTAAGTTTGTTCTCTTCTTCAGAATTTCTTTTAAAAGTAAACACTTAGTAACTGCTTATTATGTATAAAGTATACACTAGATCCTAAAAAAGATTATAAAATAAATAAACTCCTTACTCAGTAATGGTTTCAGAATGTTTATTGTAATATTTTTGTGTGTTATGTCAATACCAATTTGAATATAAGCAAAATATTACAGTAATAGTAGATTGATAATGTTCAACATTAAAGTGACTGCTATATTTCTTCCTCTTCCATAGAAACTAGAAGCTGATACTCTTGATGTTAAAGCAAGCAAGGAGCAAGCTTTGCATGATCTTCAACAGCAAAGGCAGCTGAACACAGATTTGGAGCTTAGAATTACAGAATTGAGTAAACAACTTGAAGCAGAGAAAGAAATGTAAGTTAAACCCCCTATTTATAAATTAAGGGAGAGGAGAGGATTATATATTAAATATTAAAATTTCCTTAAGATTTCAATTTTGCTGGGGCTGGGGATATATTTGATAGAGCGCTTGCTTTGCATGCATAATGCCCTGGGTTCAATCCCCAGAACCATAAGTTGATGTTAATGTGAAAGAAAAATTAAACCATCATAATGTGGTTAAAGTTAATGTCACTAAAAAAAGGGCTAAAAACTTAATTTTATAAAATTTGTGCCAGATAGTCTCTTTTCAATGATAATATGATACCTATTTTTATTGAGCAATTGTTTGAGTTCTTGTCAGTTTGAATATATTAATATCAAAGTGTAAAATATAGGGATATTTATGTGCACCACCCAAGAGCAGTCAGGCTTCTGCTTTGAAGTACTGTGCCAAGTTAAGGAATGGATCATTTCTTATAATAAATGATTTTCTTTTAGCTTTGTGATGCATTTTGGCAGATTGTCTATGTTATTGAGCATAAGGGAAAGACCAGAATCAGTCCACATTCTTTTAAATTTTATTATTGAGGTAAAATGTACACACTTAAACACACAGAATTTTACATATACAATTTGAGTTTTAATAAATGTATGCTCTGTGTAACTGTGCTTCCTCCAATCCACCCCAATATGAAACATTTTTATCACTTCTGAAGTTTCTTCATATATCCTCTGATACTGCCTGTGGTTACCAGTTACCTTGAGTCCTGCTTCCTCAAATGTTGAAGTATAATACCAGAGAAGCCCTCCCAGGCAAGAGTAGAGGAGAAAGTAAGAAGCTTTATTGAAGGATAGTAAAACAGACTTCTCCTGGGTTGAAGAAGGAGATCCAAAGGCAGAATCCATGGGATGAGGCAGTCCTGTCCCTTTTATATGTCTAAAGTTTCCCTAGTTCTCCTGCATTCCTCTCCTGTGTCTTGTTCATTTCCCCTCATCCTGTATAATGACTGGGGGGATATGGCCAGGGGTTGAACATGTGGGCTGGAAAGCTCTAAGTGGAGTGCCAGGCAGAAGGGGAGCGGCAGCCCAGGGGACATTGATTAGCAGCTCCTTGTCTGCTCAGGAGTTGCTTAATTAACGACTTTTTGGGGAGGGGTAGTATCAAAGGGTTTTGGAGATGTGAACATTCCATTCTCCCAGGGGCTGTTTCCAATTTCCTGGACTCAAATGGGCTCCATTTTCTCTATCAGATTTACCTAGCTACACTAACTCCCTGTCTTTAAATCTGGCTTCACTTCTAGTCAATACCTTACATTTTCTCTGTAGAAAATCACAGTTCTATTTTAGTCTCTATAGATTAATTTTGTTTTTGAATTTCATATAAGTACGATCATATAGTATATTCTTTTTGTGACTGGCTCTTTTTTACTTAGTGTTCTGCTTTTTAAAATTCACCCATGTAGTCGAATGAATTCATTCTTTTTATTTGTTACTATTATTCCACTAAATCTACTATAATTTGTTTATTTTCTTGGTAATAGGTATTTTGGAATTGTTTCTAGTTTTTAGCTATTATGAAGAAAGATGCTATAAATATTCTCATAAAAGTAATTTTTGTGAAACTGCTGGGTCATGGTAGGGAAAGTGTGTTTAAAAAGTATATAAAATTGCCAAAAGTTTTCCGAAAGTGGTTGTACCATTTTATACTCCTACTAGGAATGTTGCAGTTGCTTCATATCCTTACTGATATTTGGTATTATCAGTACTATTAATTTTGGCCATCTGCTGAGTGTGAAATGGGATCTCATTGTGGGTTTTTGTGTTGTGTGTGTGTGTGTATACCAGGGATTGAAATCAGGAATGCTTAATCACTGAGCCACATTGCCAGCCCTTTGTGTTTTATTTATTTCTTTTATAATTTTGAGACAGGGTCTTGCTAAGTGCTTTGGGCCTCACTAAGTTGCTGAAGCTAGCTTTGAACTTGCCCTCAGCCTCCCAAGCCTCTGGGATTACAGGCATGTGTTTCTCTTATGAGGCTCTTAATAGCCTTTCAAATGTTTTAACTTGTCTGTTAAATTATTTTAGCTATTTAAATTTTCCTATTAGGGTCTTTTTGTTATTGACTTCTTGGAGTTCTTTTTTATTATTAATATTTTTATTGAGACATAATAGCTGTACATCTTTATGAGGTGCATTATGATAATTTCACACATGCATACAGTGTGTATGAACAGATCAGAGTAATAAGCACTTCCATGTCCTCAAATATTAAAACATTTCTATGTGTTGGGAACTTTCATATATTTCTGTTATTTTGAAATGTATTATAAATCATTATAACCAGTTACCCTGCTGTGCTACAGAAGACCAGAATTATTTCTTTCTGTGTTTTGGTGCCCCTTCTCCAACTTCTTTCCTTGGAGTTATTTGTATATTTGAAATGCAAATCTGTTGACAGACAGATGGGTATATAATAAAGCATTTTCTCCTAGTCATTGACTTATCTTTAGTTCTTTTTGTTGTTGTTATTTTAAATATGGTATCTTTCAAAGAATAGAAGTATAAAATTTTGGTCAAATTCAATTTGTCATTTTTTCTTTTATTTTTTGTTTGTGTTCTAAGAAACATTTGCTCATCCCTAGAATTTATGAAAAATTCTCCTAGTTTTATTTATTTATTTTTTAGAAGTTTTATAGATTTTGTCTTTACATTTAGGTCAGGGATCTACCTTAAATTTATTTTTGTATGAAGATCTGAGGGAGGGGATCCAGGATAACTTTTTTTCCCATATATTATAAAATTGTTCAAGTACCGTTTGTTGGGAAAAAATAAAAATAAAAAAAACTTTCCACCTATTAAGTGATTTGTCATCTTTGTCAAAAGCAATTTATCTTACATTTGTGGCCTTTATTCTTTTATGCTGATCTGCTAATCTATGTGTTTCTATGTATATTGGCACCAATAGTACCATTCTATGTTGATAATCTACTTTTTTTTTTTTTTTTTAGTTTTATGGTAAATCTCTTATCAGTTATCTATCTGTATTCCTTCTAAAGATTGTTTTGACTCTTCTTCGTTGATTTTCCATATAAATTTTCATATTAATTCATCCATTTCTATAAATAAAGCTGTTGGGTTTTGATTGGCATTACACTGAAACTATAAGTCAATTTGGGGAGAATTGACATTTTAACAATACTGAATATTCTAATTCACAAAGATGTTATATATTTATCTACTATTTTTAATTTCTCTTGGTAGCATTTTTTTTAAAGGGATCTTGCACATCTTTTGTTAAATTTATTACTGAGGTTTATGTATTTTTCAGTATTATTTTAAATTAAATTAATTTTTAAAAAAATTAGTATCATACTTGCTTGTGGCTACTATAAAATGCATTTTTTAATACACTAAATATCTCTATCCTTTAACCTTGTTAAATTTACTTTATAGTTTTATTCATTATTTTGTAGAATCCTTGAATTGTTTTTTGTTTTGTTTTGCTGCCGGGAATTGAACTCAGGAGCGCTTGAATACTGAGCCACATCTCCAGCCCTTTTTATATTTTAGAGATAGGGCCTAGCTAAATTGCTTAGGGCCTCACTTACTGAGGCTGGTTTTGAACTTACTATCCTCCTGCTTCTCAGCCTCATGAGCCACTGGGATTACAGGCCTGCTCTACCACACCAAGAGAGATTTTTTAAAAAAAAAAAACTAGAAAAATGTTGCTACCTCTGAATAGAGATAATTGGCCTTCTTCCTTTCTGCTTTTTTTTTTTTTTTTTTTTAATAAAGTCTTTTTCTTGATTTACTGTTGGCTGGGACTTCCAGTACAATTTTGAATATAAATTGTAATAACAGACATTCCTGCACTGTTACAATCTTAGGAAATAGTGTTTTACCAAGTTTGAGGTTAGCTATTGGTATTCTGTACATTCCTTTTATAAACATTCCTTTTTATATCTATTTTTGCTTAAACTTTTTAAAAAATTATGCCTGTGTTCTATTAACTTTTTTTCCTGCATCTATTCGTATGATTATATGTTTCTCCTTTATTCTCTTTAGTGAATTGATTTCCTCATATTAAACCAATCTTGTTTTTCTGGAATAAATTCCATTGACTATGCTGTATTATCCTTTCAATATATTGTTTTTTGATTGATAAAACAGTTGGTCCTCCATATCTGGTTTCACTTCTGTATATTTAACTGAGAATTGAAAATATTCAGAGAAAAAAGTTTTATCTGTGTTGAACATGTACAGACTGTTTCCACCTTGCCATTATTCTCTAAACAATATAACATAACAACTATTTACATAGTCTTTACATGATATTACCTATTTTAAGCCATCTGAAGGTAAAGTATACTGGAGGATGTGCATAGGTTATATGCAAATACTACACCACTTTACATATAAAGAACTTGAGCATCTGCAAATTTTAGTATTTTGAAAGGGGGCCTGAAACCAATTTCAATGGATAATAAAGGACAACTGTACTTTGTTAAAAATTTTTCATGCATTCATGAAGCCTATTAGTTTGTAATATTTTTTTAAAATATCATTATCAGGTTTTGGTATTATAGTTATACTGATCATAAAAAGGAATTAAGAAGTATTCTTTCCTCCCCAACTTTCTGAGAGAATTATTTGAGGTGGGCGTTATTTATTTCATAAATGTTTGGTAGAATTCACTAATTAACCAGCTGGATGTGAAATTGGGGATTCAATTTATTCAATGAATAGAGGGCTATTCTGAATTTAAAATTTATTTATTTTTCTTGAGACACTTTTGGTTATTTGCATCTTTCAAAGAATTTGTCCATTTCATTCAAACATCAAATTTATTGGTATAGTAGTCTATTTTTAATGCCTGTAAGATGTATAATAATATCCATTTTTTGTTCTTAATAGTAGTAATTTCCCTTTTTTTCTTGGTCAATTTAATTAGAGATTTGTCACTTTTATCAGACTTTTATAAAAAAGTTATGTTAATGTTGATTTTGGTCACACTATGAGATCTTTACTGGATATATCACTAGAATTATTAGATATAATTGATTTTATTTTTATTTATTAATTTTGTATTACATTTATTTCTTCTCTATTATGCTTTCCTTTGGCTTACTTTAGGTTAAGGCTACCCCTCCCTCATATACCTTTTTTGAGACCCAAAGGTTTATTTTGAGACACACTCAAGAGAGTGGGCTGTCTCAAGGGTAAGAAGCTTTGGGGGAAAAGCAAAGGTACACTTTCAAGGGAGAATGAGGGTCAGCTGGAGAGGAGGAGACAGCAACCTCTTGCTATGGATGTCAGTATTTATAGAGAGATAGTTGCTAAGGGCTGGACTAGAGGCGGAGTTAAACAGTTTGCACCAGTTTTGGCAGCATTCATCCATTGTCCTCATGTTACTTTTGTAGGGAAGGCATGGGTCAAGTGCTTTCCCTTTTTGTAAAAAGTAGCTTTTTAATATGAAAGTTTTCCTATGGCTGTCCACATTTTGTAGTGTCTCTTTCTTCTTTTCAGCTCCTCCAACCTTTTTATTTCTCAATGTTCGATGTTAGATTTCTGCAGTTCCATGTCTTATTCTAATAAAATTAGTGTGACAGTTTTTCAACATGGAAGAAATTATCTTGAATGATGCCTTTTTTTTTTTTATAATTTGCACTAATGTGGTCAATGGGCTTATGGCAGCAATAAGTATCAGGGGAAATTAGTTTAGATTGTATTAGGATCTATAATAATTGTTAGATGAAATTTCAGCTCTTTCTGGGGGCTGAAGTGGGTGTGTGGTTCTGGGAACATCCCATATAGCCATATAAATTTTCCCCAAATAATTAGAAATCATAAGATTATTTAGCCCAAAAAAGGCAAAACAAAAATAAAGCCTTACATAGTCACCGTAAAACTTTTTATAAAAAATAAGTAATAATCAAAGTTATAAATAAACAAATACACAATTCATAGTCAGAAATTTTAACATGCCTTACTCAAAAATTAACAGAATGGGGGGAGGAGGGACAACTATTAAGGATAGAGAATAACAACATTACCAACTACCTCATTTAATTGCTACTTATAAAACACTATACCTAACAATACATATGTCCACATAGAAAATTACCTAAGATAAGCCATACATTGGGCCTTACATAAGACTTATTTTCAAAAGTTTAAATTTTACCAAGCATATATTCTGCAACAATTGAATTAGAAATCAATAACAACAACATATCTGGAAAAGCTCCAAACAACTGCAAAAAAGTCCCAAACCTTTGGAAAGTAAGGAATATATCAAAGAAGAAATGTAGAAAATACATAAAACTTCAGAATAGCAAAAATACATTGTAAGATGAGTACTGGCATTAATTAGAGCAATTTTTTTAAAGTTTATTTAAAAAAAAAAAGAAGATGAGTGTTGGAGGAAAGGATTAAGTGCCCAAATATAGGTGAGCCCTGGGAAAGTGGAACTTGGTGGCTAAGCCCTGTGCTTTTTGGTGGGGTTTATTCAAACCCCAGAAGTGTTTACATTAAATAAGAACAGAAAGGACCCCAGAGAAGGAATATTTGCATAAAATATAAAGGTGATAAAGATCTTAGTCTTCAAGGTTTTCCTACCTTGATATGATGTGGGAGTCTATGAGTGATTTCTGAAATATGAGATTAGGACAAAAAAAGAAATGGAAATGGAAAGATTAATGGGCCTGCTGGGGCCTTGAGGAAGAACATAAGAAGCAACTCAGAGGTTATCTTAGTAGACTAATGATTGAGATGATGATGAACCACTCAGTAAGTAACATAAAGGAGCAGATATGCTCCCCAAATAACCAGGCACTATAAACTACACTTAAGGCAAAACATATCTCTATATCCTCCAACTGAAATGATCAGAACCTGATTTACTAGATATGAGAACAAAAAAGGTTCCCTACTACATCTCAATCCCATGAAAGCGTGAAACAACTTAATCATCATCGACTCTGATGGGTTTGTTTCATCTCCCTGAAAGACATTTTCCCCTGGCTCTTCATCTCCACTTTTACTATTGGAAAGATCAACAGCCCTCAAACATTTGACACTATTCAAGTCATCAACTCAGACAGACAGGCCTATTTGGAGTTTAAAGACAAATTCTACTTATATGTGACTAGTCACAAGCCCTCCCATGAAAACATTCAAACGAATGGGGCAGAACTGATTTTTATCCATCAAAATTCTGGTGAATAATATGTTCACTGAAGATCTGATGACATGACCAAACTCAACATTAATATCAAGGAAGACAAGCTGAGCAAAAGACTAATTCTACCTTGTAGTGAAGGAATGTGGACATATGTATTATTAGGTATAGTGTTTTATAAGTAGCAATTAAATGAGGTAGTTGGTAATGTTGTTGTTCTCTATCCTTAATAGTCGTCCCTTCTCCCCCCTATTCTGTTAATTTTTGAGTAAGGCATGTTAAAATTTCTGACTATGAATTGTGTATTTGTTTATTTATAACTTTGATTATTACTTTTTATAAAAAGTTTTACGGTGACTATGTAAGGCTTTATTTTTGTTTTGCCTTTTTTGGGCTAAATAATCTTATGATTTCTAATTATTTGGGGGAAAGTTATATGGCATAGTAAATAAATATATGTAGTCCTAATTTTAGGGTTGTTTTCAGATTTTTTTTTTTTTTGTGCTGTAGATCAAGCCAGCATACTACTCTGATGTACACTTAAAAAACCTGTAAATTTAATAGGACAACTGTAAATTTGCTCAATTTAAGCTTTTATTGGTGTCATATATGGGCTGATAAGACATAATGTGTTAAATGGTATAATAAGAGTTTGATGCCTTTTCTGTTTAGACCTTTAAATATCAGGGAGTTACTGTGTCCTATGAACCTGATAACTTTCACCATCTTTTCTAGGGTTGTTTTTTTTTTTTAAGAGAGTAAAAGCATATTTCTGAGACTAAAAGTTAGCAAGTTTCAAGATACAAATACAGTTCTATTATTATATTAATACCCAACTTGAAATATGTGACTAGTATGTCTTTAAACAACTTTACTTTAGCATATTACTGAATTTATGCTAGTTTTAAATCTATACTGATTACATTGGAAAGAGTATGCTTTCTAGAAATTTTTATTTTGCATCTAGTTTTGACTTTTAAAATGGTTGATTTTTAATGTGTGTGTGTTTTTTTAATGTGTAATATGCATGATTTCATGTCTTTTTAGATTATATAAAAGGCTGTAGTTTATATCTTCACTGATTCATTCTTGTAGCTTATTCATTCTGGTATATAAAGGCTATATTAGAGGACAAATGATAACAAATCACTCATGTAATCAGCCAGGTTGTATGTAGGGTTAAATAAGTCATTTGTTTTCTGTTTTTGAAATAAAATATTTCTTTTATTTTTTTCTCTGTAATAACTATTTTGTTGTTTAAGACCTGTCAAACCCATCTTATATTTTATGTTTTCAAGAAAGGAGGCAAATTTTCCTATGTGCCTAGGAACCGACGCACTGAATTAGGTGCTTTAGGCTGCATGGAAAACCTTTCTGTTTTTGTAAAACCTATAAAGTCTGCAATATGCAGTTTGTTTTGAGGATCTATTGTGGTAGACAAGACTGGATTAAGTCAGGAGGCTTAAAGGGTTTTGATTTTACTACTTAGTTATTTAACTAGGGGAAATCTTCTACATCTGCTAAATGATTTGGTCAGATGTTTTAAGGCATTTTTCAGTTGTGCAATTTTATGAAATTAAATTATTTTTATTTATGAACTATATATAAGAAAACTTAAGAGTTCAGTAATTATTTATGATTAAGTTTGAAGAGTGCAGTATGCAATATTTAAAAAAGTTTCTTAAATGTCCAGTGTATCCACTACAAAATTGGATCTACAGAAAAAATCTGAAGCCCTTGAAAATATTAAGCAAATGATTACCAAGAAGGAAGAAGAAAAAATGATCCTGAAACAAGAAATTGAAAAGTTAAATCAAGATGCAAAGATGCAGCACAAGGAATTGAATAACAGAATTCAAGCAACAGTAACAGAATTGAAAGAAGTGAAGATGGAGAAAGAAACTCTAATGACAGAGCTTTCTACAGTGAAAGAGAAATTATCAAAAGTTTCTGATTCTTTGAAAAACTCCAAAAGTGAATTTGAAAAGGAAAATCAGAAAGGAAAAGCTGCCATATTAGATTTGGTTAGTTGTTTACATTTATTTCCTTAGGTAAAAGAGATATCTTATTTTAAACGTACTTTTTTTTTTTTTTTTGCTTAATTTACTGTTGACTATATCTCCCATCCCATGTGATTATTTCTTAATTTATTGGTTTAACATTTTATTTTTAAAACTTTCTTGTTTCCATTTTCTTAAAACATATTGTTCTACTTTAAAAATGGAAAAACTAATTATAAGCATTGTAAAATGTGGTTTCCAAAATGTTCTAAAATATTCTCTAAATTATTTTATTGTGACTATTAGTTGCTGCTAGAAACTCTAAGCATGTTGTTTCTTTCCCTTTACTCCTATTATATTCACCTGTTTTTATCATGGGAATGGATAAGCCCGTCCCATGCTTTTAGGTTACTTTCTTATATGTATCTTACTAAGCTTATAAAACAGACTATTTAAGGTCATTACAAATATTTTCTGTGTAATATAGTTTCTCCCTTTTTAGGAAAAAACTTGCAAAGAATTAAAACATCAACTTCAAGTACAAACAGAAAGCACACTAAAGGAACAAAATGAATTGAAAAAATCACTTGAAAAGGAGAAGGAGGTAAATTTTAAAATTAATATTTGTGTTCTACATACCACTGAAAAAATTTAAGCTATTTAAAATAAGAGACCAAAATAAAGAAATGTAATTCATAAAAGTAGAAAATTGGGTCAATTAATGATAATTATAGTTAGATAATTTAGGTTAAGAAACATTATTTTGGCTAAAAAAATCTTAATAATAGACTTTCCATAGAAATGACTTTTTAAGAAGTATTTGTTTCATGAAAATTCATATTAATGATATATTGATAATGATTAGGTAATGGTCGAGATATTTCTATGGTTAATGCTTCTGTTGTTCTCTAGCTAAACACACAAGCAAATGAGTAGATAAATGGGCATAAGTTTAGTTGTTACTCTTTGAAGAAATACCTTTTAGCAGCTGGAGTCAAGTATGCAGCTTTCTAGAAAATCTGATTTGATAATTTGTGGTCCTGACGAATGTGTGATATTAGTGTATTTTGTTTTTTAATTGATAGAAGGTATTTGCTTTATAGATTGCTAGCCATGTAAATGGTGAAGTAATAGTGGTTTTGTGTCTAAACTGTGAATCAAAATTGTCCAAATTTATATCCAGGCTATGCCATTTATTAGCTATGCAAATTTTTCATGTTTGACAACTTAGAGAATGAAACTGCACTTAATAATAAAGTGGGGCCAAATATAATAAAATCTATGTCATGAAGTTATTGTTAAAAATAAATGGGTTACAGTAAATGAATGGAACTTGAGAATATTATGCTAAATGAAATAAGCCAATCCCAAAGGACCAAAGGCCAAATGTATCCTATGATATGTGGATGCTAATTCACAGTAAGTGGGGGAGGGCAGAGAATAGAGGTACTTTGAATTAAACAAAGGGGAGTGAAGGGAGGCCAGGGGCTATGGTGGTAGGAATGATAGTAGAATGAATCAGACATTATTACTTTCTGTGCATATATGATTACATGACCTATGTAACTCTACATCGTGTACAATCAGAAGAATGAGAAGTTATGCTCCATTTAAGTATGATGTGTCAAAATGCATTCTACTGTCATGTTATAACTACTTAGAGCAAATAAAAAAATTTAAAAAGAGAAATGGGTTAATATATTTGAAGTACAGAGAATGCTGATTATAACAAAGTAAGTGTTCATATATTAGTTATTGTTTTATTATTGGTTATCACTATATAATCCTTATTGTTATACTGATTTCTGTTTTGAACAAAAATATTAGGCTCTACACTGGAGATAAACTGGCGCATCTGTATATAGCACTGAAACTTTTTCAAAAGTAACTTTGAATATGGCTAAATGCCCAAAGGTAATTCCTGGTTCTTAAAAAAGTATACGTAAAACATGAAAATACAGCTGTGTCTAGAAAAGTAGAAAATAGTAATAGCTCAGCTTGACTACACAAGATCTTCAGGATGACTTCTACATAATATCTAATTTTGAACAGAAACATCCTAGTGGATTATAAAAACAAAGTAGTAGCAAAATATGCCCCAGGTCTTTAAAGAACTGTTGTACAGTTTAATTTAATATCATTAGATAGATACTGAAATAATTGTTAAAAATACATTTTAGTTTTATTAAAAAAATAGACAGAATTAAAGAAAATTAATCTTACATGCCATATAAGTGAAAAGCATCAGTTGTAAAAACAACATGAAGGCAGGGATAGTTCTCTTTTGTTAATTACTAATTATTTGTGGCCAACAGACTCAGTAGTTTCTACCTAGAGGAATGTACAACACGTAGTAAGAACTTAGTAAATGTCTTTTAATGAATAAATGAATATCAGATACTTCATTTTCTTCTAGACTTCTCATCAATTGAAATTGGAACTCAATTCTACTAAGGGAGAAGTCATACAGGCCCAAAATACTTTAAAACAAAAGGAAAAAGAGGAGCAGCAGCTTCAGGGGAACATAAACGAACTAAAGCAATCAACTGAACAAAAGAAAAAGCAAATTGAAGCACTTCAAGGAGAAGTTAAAATTGCTCATTCACAGAAGGTATTGATAAAAAATTTGTTTACTTTTTATAGGAAGGAAAAAGTAGGCAACTAAGATAACGTGATTAACACAGATGAGTTGCAGCACAGGAAAGTAGATATATGCTTTTTCTAAGTTATTACATTTGATTATATGAGTAAATTTTTCTAAGTTATTACATTTGATTATATGAGTAAATCTCTAAGTCTGGATTTCCATTCACCATAACCATGTTATCAGATAATTCCTCCTTTAAATTCTGGTACTAAACACTTGTCTGATAGACATGAAACTGCCTTTTTGTAAAATAACGTAACTACCAATTAATGTCAAGACAATTACATAAGTCACACGTATAAGAAAAATTTAAGGGAATTCAAAACAAATCATCTTTATTAAGAAAAAGTAATAAAGAACAAAAATCAGTAGTATGAGATTTCACATGGCATATTTGATACTTTAAATAATTTCATAATGGTTTCCATTTCCAATAAGAAATGCACAATTTATTGTTAAGCATCTCTTTTTCTTTCTTAAATATGTCTTAGTACTTAGAGCTTTCCCCTGTGTCTTATATATATGAATTGGTCTTGGAGAAGAGAGACATAGACTCCCTAGTATGGAGAATAAACTAAATGTCATGCCATTAAGAGTTGGCTGTCATACTGTTAGAGTAAAAAGAATACAAATTTAAAAACTGTGATTTTCCATTTTATTTTGATCAGTGTTTTTGTAGCTGTTATGGAACTTTACAACAGAATAATTTTCTAGTAATATAAGCAAGAGTAGACAAATTTTATTATCACAGATAATCAGAAGTCAGGGTGTAATTACCACAGTGTGCATATTTATTGCATCTTAGATATCTTAGGTCTTTTTTGTTTTTCAAAATCTTCTAGCTTCATATTCCTAAGTACTTCCTGAGAAGTTTTTTTTTCTTTTTTTGTTAGAAGTTTGTTTTTATAGCATTATAACAGTGAATTTTAAAAAAAATATAGCTATTTTAATGTTTTTGTTTTCATTAAGTTATTAGATAAAATTTCTTTCTGATTTTTGAATTAAATATATTGACTTTTATATTAGTACATGAGTGCTAGAATAAGGAATCTATTTCTTAACTTTGAGGAGGGCAGCAGCCTTTTGAACTTTTGGGGAGTGCTAGATTCATAGTCTTCATAAATTAGACTTGGAATTTAGAGTAACCAACTGGAGAATCTTTGTCAGGCTGAAACAGTTTGTGTTTGTTGAGGATCAGTATAGCATCATGGTACAATAAATTTTAGAGCTAGGTAGATCTGAATTTAAATTTAGCTTATTGAGTTTTTTGTTATGTGATTTGACTGAATGGAAATAAAGGAGCAAGCGAGGAAAGCACTGAAATACTTGCAATAATCTAGATAGTAAAAGATGATATGAACTAAAGTGTTAGAAATGAATGATTTAGGAATACGTTTTAGAAGTTGATTTATTGAGACTTTCTGCTAGGTTAGATGATGAGAGGTAATAGAAAGGGAAATCAGGGATAACTCTATATTTGGGTCTGTGTTCATGGATAGTTGGTAGTAGCTTTAAAAATGTTTTTTTTTTTTTTGTAATTGTAGATGGACAGCATGCCTTTATTTTATTTGTTTATTTATTTTTTAATGTGGTGCTGAGGATCAAACCCAGTGCCTTACACGTGCAAGGCAAGCACTCTGCCACTGAGCTACAGCCCCAGCCACAGCCACAGCCACAGCCTTTGGATATGTAGGGTTGCTGTGAGAAATCAAGTGTCCTAGTTGAGATAGATATCTATGGATCATTCAGATGGAGAGATCAGGAAGGTGCTTGTATATAAGAGCCCAGAGTTTAGATAGAGAGTTAGAGCTGGAACATAATTTTGGGAGTTACTTATAAATAAAAGGTACTTAAAGACTTGGGTCTGTTTGAGATTGTCAAAGGAGAGAGAGTACATAGAATAATAGAGAGCTAATTATAGCCGGGAAGGAAAAACTTTATTGATCATTGTGCTCCACTATAACTCACAAGGCAGGTTGCCAAGAGAAAATCGATTTTATTCAAAGCTAGTCTTGAGGAATATAGAGGAGAACTTTTTCTTCCCCAAATCTCCATCTTCAGGGACTCAGAGGCACAGAAAGCTTTTGTAAGAGGAAAGGAGGCACAGGGAAACAAAAGGCAGGAATTCTACATATATTCATATAGTTAGGCTGTGTTAATCAGAAGTATGTCACCATCTCAAGTGCCCATTAGGGCCTGGGGTGGGGGCAGCCTCTCAGCCTCCATTCTTAGTATCAGGTAGTTCAGTTTGCAAATTATAACAGTTTGGTGCTTTTAATTCCAAAGGGTTATGTTTCACAATGACCACAACTTTGGGGTTCAACAACATAGAGATCTAGCAGAAGAAAACGGATGAGTAAAAGATTTTGAGAAGGCATGACCAGTAAGGTAAAAGAACCCCAAACACAGGATACTCTGGAAACCAGGTTGAAGAAAATGCTTTTAGAAGGGGATATAATTAATTCTATCAATTAATGCTAAGAGAGAGGTCAAGTAAAATGTGGACAAGGATAAGACTATTGGATTTCGGAACATGGGGAACACTGATGACTTCAATAGCCATTTCGTTAAAGTAGTATATTTATTTTGTTGAATTTTTAATTGACACATAACAACTGTACATATTTATGGGGTACAATATGGTGATTCCATACATGAATATGATATTTAAATGATCAAATTAATATTTCTGTCTCCTTAAATATTTATCATTTCTTTATTTATCATTTCTTCAAACTCCTTTCTTCTAGTTTTTTAATAAATTGTTGCAAATTATAGTCTCCCTACTGTGCTATAGAACACTAGAACTTAGTCCGCCTGCCTGTGCAATCTCTATCCTCCCTCCTCTACCCCTGTTTATCTTTCCTAGCCTCTAGTGATCACTCAACTGTTCTCTGCTTCTATGATAAGTCGTGTATTTATTTAAGTGCTTATTTTTCATTTTATACATATATTTGTATATTTTAATTGTCATAAGTTGTGCATATCTGTGTCCTTTTTTTTTCCTAGGGATTGAATCCAGCTATACCCTTAGCTCTTTTTTAGACAGTATCTTGCTAAATTGCTCAGGTTGGCCTCAAACTTGCCATCCTCAGCCCGTCACCTCAGTGGGATTACAGGTGTGGGTCACTGTACTCAGTATCTACCAAATATTCTTTTTTAAAAATTTTTTTTTTAAAGAGAGAGAGAGAGAGAGAGAGGGAGGGAGAGAGAGAGAATTTTTTTTTTATTTTTTTAGTTTTCGGCCTACACAACATCTTTGTATGTGGTGCTGAGGATTGAACCCGGGCCGCACACATGCCAGGCGAGCGTGCTACCACTTGAGCCACATCCCCAGCCCCCCAAATATTCTTAAAGACTGAAAAGAAGTTGATTTTAGAGATGTTTTGATCTTTATGAGATTTTTTTTTCTGCTTTGATATTAATAAAGATGACCTGCAGAAATTTCCTAAGTTATTTTTGAATTTCCAAGTAGTAGAAAAAACATAACTTCAATACAACACCAATAATGGTTTCTTAATTTCTTTCATGTAGATTTCTTTTAGCTTAACCTTAAAATATATTATCTGAGGTATCCAGCACTATATCCTCCAACAGAATGTAGTTGTTACTCTTTCTTCTGAGACCTGATACTACTTCCTAGTTAAATCCATTTTTCCTTTGTTTAATTGGTTTTACATTTTATGGTTTTTAAGTTTATTTATTTACCTAACTTTTTTGTGGTGCTGGGGATCAAACCCAGGACCTCCCACATGCTACGCATGCACTGGACCACTACACTGCAGCCTGTGTCTTTTTTGATTTTTAAAAATTGGGACTTGTTGGATTTTGAGTTTAGAAGTGTACCGTAAATTACTTTTTATTGAAGTAAAATTTTAGGTCAGAAATGCAGTTAGCCTATTTTTAGAAATCTTAGTTGTATGAATTTCATTTTATGAATTTAATATGCATACTGTTTCAAATAACTACTATATGTTTCAGACAGAGCTTGAGAATAAACTACAGCAGCAGTCAGCACAGGCAGCCCAGGAACTTGCAGCAGAGAAAGAGAAAATATCAGTGTTACAGAACACCTATGAAAAATGTCAAGAAAATCTAAAACAACTTCAATCTGATTTCTATGGGAAGGAATCTGAACTTCTGGCCACAAGACAAGATCTTAAGGTATAATAAACTATATTATATCTTAGAAACTCAGTTACTTGTTTATAGACAGTCATTAAATGATTCATTTGAGCACAGATGGGAAAGGGAAGGCTAATATTTGAGAAATATCATAATGGTTTTCTACTAAATTACTACATTTGGATTAGCATGCTTTAAAATTAATTTTTTTTTTTTTTTTTTTTTTTTTTTTGCGGTGGTAGGATCCCAGAGATTGAACTCAGGGGCACTTGGCTCCTGAGCCACATCCTCAGCCCTATTTTATATTTTATTTAGAGACAGGTTCTCCCTGAGTTGTTTGCTAAGGCTGGCTTTGAACTCTCAATCCTTCTGCCTCAGCCTCCTGAACCACTGGAATTATAGGCGTGTGCCACTGTACCCGGCCATATGTGAGCATTTAAAAATGAGTTATGCAGGTGTGGTGGTGCACACCTATAATCCCGTGGTTTGGGAGGCTGAGGCAGGAGGATTGAAAGTTGAAAGCCACCCTTAGCAATTTATCGAGGCCCTAAGCAACTCAGCAAGAACCTGTTTCAAAATAAAAAAGATAAAAGGGCTGGGGATGTGGCTCAGTGACTTAGTGCTCCTGGGCTTAATTCCTGTTACTGCCCCCAAATAAATAAATAAACAAAATAAATAAATGGATTATATCTATCATAGTAGAATATTTCAGCATGTTAATGTGTACACTATTAGTGTATCTAAGTATTTTATGCTTTTCTTTGAAAATGACTTAAAAGATCTGCTGTTAGAAAATCATTTAATGAGTTTTAAATGTTAATCACTTGGGAAAAATGCCGACAATCTTGCTCTTGCTTGTCAGGCAATTCTGACTCTAGTTTTGTATATTTATCAACTTCCCTAGATTACTGAAATGCACAATGATTAAATTAGGAAGTCAGAGATCAAATGAATCCTAACCTTAATTATCTAACAATGTATAGAAATTTTATCCTTGGTAATACTATATTATTTGATAAAGTGTATGTTTATTAAAATAAAGGATATGGAAAAAAGGTAAACAATTTTTATATAATATTAAGGTATAAATTCTCTAAGGGAAATGGAATATGTGTGTTGTCTCAGAAGTTTCAGCCAGTTTTTTTCTATTTTTTCTTTTTCTTTCTTTCTTTCTCTTTCTTTCTTTTTCTTTTTTTTTTTTTTTTGTTTGTTTTTTGGTAAGGTGAAATATGATGTTTTCTGTTTCTATCCTGTTTGGGATTTGTTTATTTAATTTAAAGTGTACTATTGGAAAATTCTATTGAAAAATCACAGAATGTTAAAATGTTTTAAATATATAATGTTTATATTTTATTCCAAGGCTCTTGTAGGGAAGACTTTATAAAGGAGGTAGGATTTGATTAGGTCCTGCAGGATATGTGGAATTTGAATATGCAGGATCCTAGAAAGGTCATTTTACTCAAAGGCACAGTTTGAGAAAAGGTGCCACAATGGGAATTAACAGGCAGGACATATAATTGTCTTATTCAAGTGCTGGTTTATGTGTGGAATTTAGGTTTTAAAAAGTAGAATCTGAGAGCTGGGGTTATGGCTCAGCAGTAGAGTGCTCGCCTAGCATGCGTGAAGCACTAGTTCAATCCTCAGTACCACATAAAGATAAATAAAGGTATTGTGTCCATCTACAACTAAAAAAAAAAAGTAGGCTTTAAATGGTGAAGTATCTTAGATGCCTAATAAAGATGTTTGAACTTTATATTTGGTGGTGGGGCGGGGGAAGTAAAGTCTAAGCAGAGAATACATGAAGAAAAGAGACTTAGGAAACTTAACTTGGAGTGGGTTGTCATGGTAGGGAAATTAGTTAAGAGGTTATATCTCTTTCAGGAATGAATTGATTAGAATTAGGAATAAAGTTAAAGAGGAAGGAATAGAAGAGATTAACCACATAGAGATGACACAAAAGGGCTGAATGCATAGTAGGCTACAAGGAAAGTGAGAAAAGAAATGATAATTCATGATTTCACAAAGAATAAGAAATTGGGTAAAAGAATTGTCATACTGCCAATAGCATATACCTATATGTGACAGAAAGAGCAAGAGAGATCAAAAGATCAAAATAAGAAAGCCTAAGGAAAAAAAAAATCACTTGACATTTAGGTGGTGTTAAATTGTTGTTCTTTTCTTCAAAACACTGTTATAATTCAGGGAAAATTTGTGAGGAATTTTGGACTTAACCCAAAGGCATTAGGAACCACTGAAGACATTGCATAGATTTGTATTTTGGGTAAATGATTGGCTGCAGAATGAGGAAGGGAGATAAATATAGAGACCAGGGAGAAGGCTTTACAGCAAGATACTTTTTGGGCTATTACTTGTTTGGGCTAGTAGTAGCAGTAAGGATGGAGAAAAGTGATTGAATTTGAAGGATATTGAAATGATAGAAGATCTGAAACTTAATGGTTGTAAAAGTCTTGTAGAAATCACTCTTTTCATATAGATAGATTATTTATCCAGAGTATAACTTAATAATGGGACTTATATCTCCTAAATCAATAGTTTTCATTATAAGCCATGATTTTTATTATGCCTGAAATATATATTTCATAATAATAATTTCATACATGAAAGAATAATTCAAATGTAAATATGAGCAAAAAGAAAACAGAGGGCCAGTCATCTATAGCGTTTTAAACTAAGAGGCCTTGACTAGATGTCTATTCTAAAGCTTGCTTCTATAGGTAAGGGCAGGCCTAACACTGTACAATAATAGAACATAGTCACATCTGTGTTCTTATTCAAAGCTTCTATTCTTTCTTTCATCACCATTTTACTAGAATTTTTTTAACAAAATATTTATAAATCCTGTATTAATGCCTTTAAAATGAGAAGTATATGAACTACTTAGGAAATTAATGTAAAATAAAGGATAAATACCTAGGGGATTACAAATGGTACTTATAGACCAGAATGAGATCATTACCAACCATTATTTTTCTTTTTCTTCAGTGATGTTATATGATCTTGTAGATAAGAGAGAGAGAAAAGGGAAAGATTCAGAACCTTGTGTGACATGATACCCATCTAAGTTAAGGCTGCTTGACCACTGTGGGATGACAGTGTGTACTTGGACACCAGTAAGATGGAAGACAGCCTGGCCTGATTTACGCTGCTGGATCACTTATGAAACACTTAAGTTTGTTGACTGCATATTTCAAATTAGTTATGCTGTATATATTTCTTGGTTGTCCAGGAAAGGTAAAAGTGGAATTTAATTGTAAATTTTATACCTTGAGTAAAGCGGAAATTCTAGGGTAGTAAGTTTAGGATTAAATTGAAATCTTTTCAACTTAGTACTATCTCTTCTGTCATTTTATCATACGTCAACAAAAAGTAATAACTAAAATTGTAAAGGTTTTATTTTGAAAGGAGATTGGGAAATTTTGTTAAATAGATAAAAATAAATAGCCACCCCACAATACTGCAGGAACTCTCTTTTGCTGAGATACTATAATGTTAGTGGCATGATCAGTGTTACTGTTGATAGTTGATATACTCAAGGATTTCCTATTGCAGTGGGTATGGATATAGGAATGGGTTTAGACAATTCCAATAAAATCATGGAATGGGAGAAGAGGGCCTCTGAAGCTGAGCAGATAAGATAACATGGTTTACAAGAAATATAAAAAGAACATTTAAAATGCATGACAGTATGCCACAGAATAACATAGATGAATATTCAGAGGCAGGGGATAGCAATGTGACTTAGCATCTTCAAAAGGACCTCATAGAACATTCCAAATTTGAGGTTGACTGTAAAGACTAATCACTGGTTTAAAGTTTTACAGGCCGTGAGTTTAAGATTTTATAATCCATGCCCATTTTCAAATTTTTGTGGACATTTTAGAATTTTTGTGGAATTCTCTGGAGTACTATTGCTTTCCAGACTCTGGTAAACCTTGGTATTCCTTAGTATTAGATTAGACCCCTCTATTGCCTTATTCTAGTTGCAATAGACTTAATGGACTAGCTTTGCAAATTTTATTGTCTACATGTGAAGTCCCTTTTATGCTTCATGACATATAGGTAAGTTCCCAAGTGTACTCTGGAGACTTCTGTGAACCACATTCGTCAGAGGGTCTCACACTCATTGTTTTCTGGTGCTTTTGGCACATAGCACGTGTTTCACTGCCCTGTATGATTTCCATGTTACATGCCTATTTTGTTTTTCAGGCTACTTAGTCAATTCCTGTAAATTAAGCACTGTCTTATACCTTTCTCACTTAGTGGTTAGCTGGATGATTAGTAAAGAGCCTTGGGGGGTTTATTGTCTGACTGGCAGTCATTAAAAATTAAAATTTAATTTATATAAGAAAGAATTCGGAACTTGGTTATTGATAAGGAGTAAACTTTTTTAGGAACCTTAAGAATCCCGATAAATGAGGTCCTCATTTATTTTTATTCATGTATTGTCCTAGTATTTTTACTAATTATATATAATCCTAGTCACTAAAGATCTTTTCCTGAATTATATTGTCTGCTGCCTTTTCAAAGAAACTGTATGACCCACGTTAGAAAACTCAGTTTCTAGATCTGGTGAAAGAGCATCTTGGAGTTGGTTCTTAGCCCCTGGTGTATGACAGCAAAAGCAGCTGAGAGTAGCACTTTCCTGCCATTTCTTTTATTTAACTATCACCACATCTTCCCCCAAATGAAACCTAATTGGAGGGAGGGAGATTACCCTTTCTTCAACTTGACCTTCTCAAAGTGTTTGGGTCTTAGTATAGTCAATGATTGTGGTCTGTTAATTGACAGTAACTATTTGTACCACATAGGCAGTTGAGAGGATGGACTGGTATTCCTCTCAGGATATAGCCTCAGATGTTTGAATTTTTCTTTTGAATCACCTGATCAGACAACTATGTCTTTTCCTAAAGACAAAAAATCTTATTTATCAAAGTTTTTAATATGTCTAAGGACCTCATATATCCTACAAAATGTATATGTGTACATAATGTAGCATTTAACTCTTTTAAAATTGTGTTATTTTGTATCTCCCCAGTCTTTTATCCCCCCCCCTCTATACACACACACACACACACACACACACACACACACTCATACGAGGTCTTCATTTATTTTTACTTAGATTATATATTACATTATACTTAGATTATATGTAATCTAAGTATATTTGATATGGTCCCTACTTATTTGATAGTTTTTCACATTACCTGGCCAATATTGAAGATTTGATAAGCATTCAGTATTGAAGGGTGTAACATTCTCTTTTTACAGTATAGTCAGCTGCTGCATAGTGATGTTTCAGTTAGCAACAGACCGCATATACAGAGGTGTTTAATAAGATTATAATGGAGCTGAGAAATTCCTATTGCCCGGTATTTCTACTGGAACATTTCTGTTTTCAGATGTTTAGATACACAAGTACTTTATATTGTGTTACCATATTCAGTGAAATAACATGCTTAACAGGTTTTTAGCAATTCTTAAAAGAAAGAATTGACTTTTACTAAGGGAAAGTAGAAATTTATTGTATATAAACAATGTTTGCTCTACCACGTAACAATAGGCTCTACCGCATTACCTTGGTGTGGAGTAAGCTGTACCATCTAGGTTTGTGTATGTGCACTCTGTGATGCTCACATGACAAAATTAGCTAACAAGGATGTCCAGAACATGCCCTTATGGTTAAATGATGCATGACTGTATTGTTTTCCATAATGCTTATATTAACTGTTATGTTATTAAATTTATTAAAAGATGGCATATAATAATTTGGGGAAAAATTCTTTTTACAAGTCTGTAGAAGAGAAGCTTTCTCTAGCACAGGAGGACTTGATATCAAACAGAAATCAAATTGGAAACCAAAATAAATTGATTCAAGAATTGAAGACTGCCAAAGCTGCTTTGGAACAGGATTCAGCAAAGAAAGAACAGCAATTGAAGGAGCAATGTAAAACACTCCAAGATACTCAAAAAGAAAAGGTATTTCATTTTTCTGACTTAAATGCAGAACCTTAAAGCTTCAGTGGTTTGGAGATCATCCAGTCAAATCTCTTAACCTCATGTTCAATACAGGTATCATCTTTAGTTTCAACAGCTCTTTCAGAAGGATGTCTAGAACAGGCTAAAACATGCTTGGTCATTGGAAGTTTTGTGCTAGGAAGTACTTCTTAATAACCTCCTTGCCAGTTCTACCCATTTTTTTCTCACTGCTTTGCTTAGTCTTATAAGCAACTACTTTTTACACCATAGAATCTTGGTTATTTAAGAACAGATATTATTATACTTCCTCAGCTATGTCTCATATAACATTTGTACTCTAAATGTGTCAATGAGATAATAAAAGGTCTAGGAATAAGTCTTAAGTTTGTTAAGAATTCTTAAAAGAAAGAATTGACTTTACTGAGAGCAAATAGAAATTTATTTTATATAAATAATGTGAAGTTATGAAGTTGAAAGCATTGGCTTATATAACAAATACATTATTAAAACACTTTAAACTTTATATAGAGAAATTCAGACTCCAGAAACTTTTTGTTTTTTGTTTATTATTTGAAATTATATATTCCTATTAGCTGATAGGCATTATTCTAAATAATTCCTGAAGTTCTTGGTATGTTCTAAATTGTTCAATTCTCAAAATTCTTTTTTAATTAAAAAAATTGTGGATGATTTTGTGTATATAAGGATGGTGAAGTTGGAATGGAATTCTTGATTTATACCTTAAGTTTGGGAAGTTCTGACTGAATTATATGGTGTGTGTGTGTGTGTGTGTGTGTGTGTGTGTTAGTTACTGGGGATTGAACCCAATAGTACGGCACCACTGAGCTCCATCTTCAGCCCCTTTTTTAAAATGTTATTTTGAGACAGAGTCTCAGTTGCCCAGGCTGATCTAGCAATCCTCCTGCTTCAGCCTCACAAATAGCTGGGATTATAGGTATGTACCACCACAAGAAGCTAGAACTATAGTTTTTAGGTATTGCAAACAGTGTTCATCAGATACATCTGGTTTCAGAATTAACTCCATCTATGATGGATTATTTATCTTAAACTTTTGATCTTTCACCTATAAAATGGGGATTAAAAATCTATTTATTTCAGAGATTAAATGATGCTTTATGTTCTACTAGGTACCTATGTAAAGATAGTGATACTGATAGAATAGGAGTTAGAAGAATAAGAATGGTAGTTTGGGCTACATTTTATAGAATTGCTGCTCTGGTCAGACACTGTCCATTTTACAGTATTAACTATAACCATTTAGTCTTTATAATGATATTATTGAAGGAGGTAGGCAAGACAGGGTATATTAATTTGCTTCAATTAAGTATAAAGGGGAGTGCTAGTGTCATCAATAGTCACAGTATTTTGATTATACTAATTTTCATTTGAGTGTTTGCTTTGAAATTATGTTTTAATGAAACATTTTTCTACAGTCAATAAAAGAAAAAGAACTAGCAAATGAAAAATCTAAATTGGCAGAGATAGAGGAAATTAAGTGTAGACAAGAAAAAGAAATCACCAAGCTGAGTGAAGAACTCAAGTCCCACAAACAAGAAAGCATAAAGGTATATTAAAATAATTACTTTCCTTTCCTCTGTGTTGGATTTTTCTATAAAATTATATATGTCTTGATATATACTAGTATGTTATATTAGGAAAATTGAGAGCAAATTGCCATGTGCTAGGCAAATTATTTTGTTGTTTTTGACCAATATCTCTTGCCAGAGTGCTTTTTGCATTACATGATTCCTATATATACCTATGATAACCGTAAGAGATTAGGTTTCATTGAATGATAATTAAGAGAGATTAATTTAGCAAGTGATGCTCATGGATAATAAAAATATGTAAGAATTTGGAAATAAGATTTTAGGGAATTCTAGTTTTTTTCCAATTATTTTACTTCTTAAAATCCTTTAATAATCTCTTGTTTTTAACATTTTGTGTGTTATAAGCACAGCTATAGTGTCAGCTAAAGAAAGCATTTATCATTTGCTTTATAAAATGTTATTCATTTTCTCAGAGAAAAGTCAGATTCTCTCAAATGCTCTCTTAATACTCTTTATTTCTATCAGCACACTTGGCATTTTGCATCATAATTTGTAGTCTCATGCCCTTCTATTCTTCTGGAATTGACTTCCTTAAAGCAGGAAAGTCCTATAACTCATTACAGCCTCAGAATGTAACAATGTGTGATGACTCAATGATGACCTATAATAAATAAATGCTTATTAAGTGAGAAAAGGGAGAGGAGGGGATGGAGATCTTCTCCACATAATATAATCAAAACATGCACCTGCCACATGTCACCTGGGTTAAATGATGAGTGGGCAGGAGGCAAATTTATTCTTGCATCTTTTTAGCCAATTGTTCCAAATGTTGAACTTGAAGAATCTCATATGTGAGTAAACTCATTGTGTCTATGGTAAATTGCATAAATTTCAGCTGCCTTGTGACATATTTATTATCAAGAATGATTTGTTATTTTGCCTTTCAACAGGAGGTATCCAATCTCAAGGATGCCAAACAACTTTTAATTCAGCAGAAATTAGAACTTCAAGGAAAAGTAGACTCATTAAAGGCAACTCTTGAACAGGAGAAGAGAAACCTGCAGATACTAACAGAGCAGGTGAAAAAGGAAGAAGATGAGCTGAAGAAAGAATTTGTTGAGAAAGAAGCTAAACTGGTCAGTGAGTTAGTGGTGGGAAGTATGTTGAACAGCACTCTAAATCAGTCCAGGGGGAAGATTTTTTTCTACCCAAGTTTCTATTTAAGTTCTAAGTTATGACTGATGTTATGCTTTCTTAAGATTTTAGTTTTCAAGAAAGGAAATCTGATTTGCTTAAATAGTTGAAATATGATTGGAAATATTTTATCTATTATCATATTTTGGTTTATATCAGTGAAAATTCAATTAAAATATAATTTAAAAAGTCATTTTTTTTGTTCCAGAAATGTTTGAAACACATAAACCCACAAACTTATAGATTGAGGTAAATGGGGTGAAAGCTACTCATGAGAAATTTGTTTTGTCAAAGTGAATGTTGATAAGGGGAAATGGAAACTTCAGTTTGGAATTAGGATGAACAAAGTCAGCTTTTCCTTCCCTAAGCTGTACATGCCAAATAGGAAGCATCTGGCTTTCCTTTATTGAATTAACTCAATATCCCTAGATAACTTGACTGCTGAATATTCTAGATGAAGAGTTGGAATTTTAAGTTCAAAGAGTGACTTGAAGGGCTTGTATTGTGGTTTTTGGCAGGTTGATAGAGACTAAAGGATACATTGAGTGACCTAAGGAAGTGCCAGCTTTATCTCTAGGGCATCATGCTGTCCCTAGCCATGTGTGTCTTCCCCTGCTCTGGTAGAAAAAAATAAGACTTTCAAGTCATGTCATTTAACCTGGACCTTATGAGAGGCCTGCTACCCATCATTTCAGGATTATAGCATTTGAACCCATTCAAATTATACAGATGTTTGCAGAATAAGTTTTATTTGTGTCTAGTGAAATATATTCTCTTACCTCCTTTCCTAAAGCAGCAATATTATTTATATTGCCAATATTTTAAATTTAATAAATTAATTTTGTAATAGCCCCCACACACACACACACATTTTTTTCTTTTCTCAGCATTCTGAAATAAAAGAAAAGGAAGTAGGAATGAAGAAACATGAAGAAAATGAGGCTAAACTTACCATGCAGATTACAGCATTGAATGAGAATTTGGGCACTGTAAAGAAGGAGTGGCAGTCTAGTCAACGGAGAGTTAGTGAGCTGGAGAAACAGACTGACGACTTACGTGGTGAGATTGCAGTCTTAGAAGCCACGGTTCAGAATAATCAAGACGAAAGGAGAGCACTGCTAGAAAGGTAACTGATGTCCACTAAAGTGGTTCATTTCCATTGTAGGTAATTAAAAGATTGTTACAGTCCACATTTTTAGAATATAAGAATTAAGAAAAGTATGTTAAGGCCTACAGATATTTAAGTAGACATTTAAAAGACTGATCCTTAGAACAATCAAATAATTGAAATGAATGTGTTTATATTTAAAATTACTAACTAGTCCATGGCCTATATTCAAGAAAGATTCTTTCGTGATTTTTAAAATTTGCCTCTGTTTTTTATTTTTTATGTGGTGCTAAGGATTGAACCCAGCGCCTCACATGTGCTAGGCAAGTGCTCCACCATTGAGCCACAGCCCTAGCTCATCATGATTTTTTTTCTTTAAATTAATTCTCTCTTTTCTATCTGTTCCAGATGTCTTAAAGGAGAAGGTGAAATAGAAAAGCTTCAGACCAAAGTCCTAGAATTGCAAAGAAAGCTGGATAATACAACTGCAGCAGTGCAGGAGCTGGGTAGAGAAAACCAGTCCCTTCAGGTAAGTTACTTGAGATGTGAGGCAGTTTCTCAGACTAGAATTGACCTTTTAGTGTAAAGCAGGGCTGGAGTGTGGCTCAATACAGGAGTGCTTACCTAGCATATGCCCTGGGTTAGATCCCAGCACTGGAAAAAAAAACAAAACAGAACTCATGTTTAATAAATTTTTTCAAATAGCTACTGTCTGTACAGTGATATTATAGGTTTTATAGGTTGTTAAATATAAATTTGCTTACTTTATGATAAAGGACTTCTTCAGAGATCTCAGAGATTAGTTTGAGAGCCATGTCATTCATGAATTGTCAGTACAGGGAAAGAATTAACAAAATTCAAGAATACCCAAGAACGGAAAAATCAGTATGTGTTAAAAAAGTGATATAAGTATGTTCTTAGAATCCCTAGAAAGGATTGATCATTAGAGTTAGGCTAATTATCAGTGCCTCGGAGGAATAAATTTTAATTTTATTTTCATTCAGATTTTTTTTGACAAATGAAAGTTGAACAAAATATTTCTAATCTTAAAAATTTTATTCCATGTTGTAGACAGCCAAAATTTTGTACATATCTGGTACCATATTAGAAATAATTTATCATTCTTTATAATATTCAATATCATAATACATTGGAACTTTAAAAAAAAACAAAACAGATCAGGGCTGGGGATGTGGCTCAAGCGGTAGCGCGCTCGCCTGGCATGTGTGCGGCCCGGGTTCGATCCTCAACACCAGATACCAACAAAGATGTTGTGTCCGCCGAGAACTAAAAAATAAATGTTAAAAATTCTCTCTCTATCTCTCTCTCTCTCTTCTCTCACTCTCTCTTAAAAAAAAAAAAAAACAGATCAAACATACACAAGCGTTGAATAGAAAGTGGGCTGAGGACAACGAAGTACAGAACTGTATGGCCTGTGGGAAAGGCTTCTCGGTCACAGTGAGACGGGTGAGTGGGTTGATTCCTGGAGCTACGTTTCTGGATCTCATTTCTCACTGATAGTATTTTAATCATCAAAATAGTTCTGCATTTAATGAATTTTTTAAAAATTCCATTTGTTGGTAAACTTTATGACTACATGGAATAATTAAATTTCATGTAGTCTAGTTTCTGGTTAGCCTGTGTTTGAATTTTAGTTTTAAATTCAGCCGTCGTTTTCCTACTGAGTTATTCTATGGGACATTTTCGGATCCAGTGCACCATGCTGAACTCATGTGGTTTAGTCATCATTGAGTTCTTTTAAAGGAAGAAAAAGCAGAGAGATGTAAAGATACATGTTTGAAATAGTACTGTTTAAATAAGTATGTGTAAATTCCAACTGAAGACAGTATTTCTGAAACATTTGGCAAATAGATATAGTTCTTTGTTCGATAAGTGTGTTTTCACACTTAAAATATGCTTTTTAGAGTTCTTTTGAAAATTTTATGATTAAAAACAGGCATAAAATGTTTATGTAGTGTTTAATAAATAAGGAAGTCTTCACTTTAATGTAACAAAGGGGTTAAATTAACATGTTAAAATATTCTTTCATTAAGTAATAGGATAATCACTGGAAAGTTAGTATACCTTTACAGTGTAGTCTGTGACTACACTACTGTAGTTTTATAATGCTTTTGTTATAGTGTTTGTGCTTGAAATTGTTTAATTTTTATCATTTACAGCATCACTGTCGTCAGTGTGGAAATATCTTCTGTGCTGAATGTTCAGCCAAAAACGCCTTAACTCCCTCTTCCAAGAAGCCTGTTCGCGTCTGCGATGCATGTTTCAATGACTTGCAAGGCTAACAGTCATCACAACTCCAGAGTAATATCACACTAACATTAGATTTTTAATAAATGTGCTTAATAGAGGTCTTGGACTTCTCTTTGATTTGGATTCTGGTTGCAATACTAGACCAAATTAGAATCCGTATATTTTGGAATGTTATTGATATCAACAAAAACTCTTCTATTTTTGTGAGACTTGAGTTCATCTTTCATTATTTTTTCCATTTAACCCCTGGAATAGCTTTCATGCCAAGTTTAGAATTAGCCAATGAAATGTAAATAAACTTTGGACAGAAAATAGCAATGTATTTTTTTAAATATAATTTCATTGTTCACAAACAATGAGTACAATTCCATAGGTTCTTTCTCCCAAATTATATCTACAAAGATGTACATGGATCATGTTATCATTTGTTTTTGTTGCACAATAGCACACTAATTGTTTTAAACATTCTCTTTGTGGAATCATGCACAGAATTATAAAACTTTCTATCTTTATCATTTATATATAGGTCTGTAGCTCAGTTTTGTTGTTATGTTATAAATTTACTACTTGGGTGTTTTAAATACAGTTTGTGTTAAAATATGTACTAACCATGAATTGAAACATAGTTTTTGTCCTAATGATATGGATTAAATTCTCTTTAGTAGATTTTACGAAAACCTCTATAAAATCAATTTGCTACTTTATGGTAATCCTGGGATAATATTTAGAAGATTAGGGTTAAATTTTCTTTTTCTTTTTTATTTTTAAACTCCCAATATTTTTCATTAAAAATCCTATAAAGCTTCTCACCTTCACCATCAGTTGAAAGATGAATAACAGAAATTGTATCATGGTCCTATTCTAGTTTTCTCATAAGTGGGAAGTCTTCTGAGGTTAGCTTTCATGTTATACCTTCATTTTGTCTCTCATCTTTTAGGAGTCTGAGTTTATTTTTTAATAGATCTGATTTTTTTCCTTTATTTGATTTTATCTTCCCAAGCATAGCCCAATGTCACTGTAATTGTTTTATAATTTTGCATCTTAAAGCTAGAAAATGGTATTGCTATGGTCTTTGCCATGAAAACAAAATACAAAATGATAAGAAAGTATTAAATATTCTACTTCACATTTTCTTCTTACCTATTGGAAGAATTTTTAAAAGTTGTAAAATTTACTTCAAATGCTTTTGAATTGGGATCCATATTAACTTGGAAATCTTTTTAACTTTGAAAAAATAATGCTTGGAAATTACCTCTAAGTACAGCTAGAGAATAGAGTATCACCTAAAACAAATATATTTAGTAACCTCAATGCTATGATAACATGTGAAACAGAATTACCACACACTTTAAGGGTAACTAAGAATTAACCCTCTGTTTGCTGAACAATGGAATTGAACTTTATTTTTTCATTTGTCTTGTTAATTTAGAAAACTGGAAAGCATCTGGAAACCGAAGTCACAAATATTAGTTTATTAATTATCTTTCTAGAGAAGAAATGTAAAGTCATAACATTTATTCAGTTGGAGTCATTTAATAACTGTAACAGCTAAGGATGAGAGTTAATATTTCATTTACCACAAATAATTTATAAGATGCACTTGCTTTCATATATCATTCTGAAATGAAATTATGTTTATGTCTTACCTACACATATATAAATAAAGAGATTGTCACATATTCATTTAATTACTAAAAAGAATTTATAGAAATCCTGTTGTCAGCCAGTAGCTAGCTATTAAGGACATTGGTTAAATCCATGAACTTGTATAAACATATCCTTGAGCATCTATAATGAAGAAATAAATACTATGGTTCTTTATGAAAAATAATAGTTGGGATAATATAAACTGAATGACTTATACATTTTAAATACTAAAATTCTTTCAAAATTATCTTAATTCTATACATTTACATGTAAGTAACACTGTATATGTTGGAAAAACAGATATTCACAATACAGTTGTGAGTTGTTTGTTTTTGTAGTTGTTTTAAGATAATAAAACTTCATAAGTGTTTTTTTTTTAAAGATAGTAAAACTTCATGAGAAATGAGAATGCTGGATTAGAATGTCAACTTCATCAAATTGGACACACTACAGACTTCTCTGGGTCTTCCACCCCCACTCACCCACACATATTCACAATTGTAGGGACAGCAAATAAAACAATGTGTGTTTGAGTGACTTTTCTGGTTTTTTTTCCTAATTATTCTCATTTGATAGGTCTCAATAATTTACCTATTTAGGCTATTATACTGATAATATAAATGAAACCAAACATTCTTGCTATTAACTCAGCAGTTTAATGTATTTTAGAAATAAAAAGGGTTTTCCCCCCTTTTAATTAAAAAGTCCTTTTCTGAGTTCTTGTTGGCTATGTACATTTTAGATGTTTGCTGGTACTATTATTTTTTTCAGTACATTGGAGCTGGCAAATGCAGGGTCTCATTTCTTGGTTCTAATGCCAAACATGTTGGCATCGAGTGTTAGTAAATTGCAAACTACAGAATTGTGAGTTAAAATCAAGTCTTGCTGGCTTAGTGTGTAATAAATTATACTGACAGAATTCTTTTAATAGAAAGAAGGCAAAGTTGCTGGTATAGGATTTGTTAATTTTGAAGGAAAAAAGGGGGAAAAAACACAAAAACCTCAATACAGTGTACAAATAAACATTTTGTTCAACTACCTCTTAAAGTGGAATTAGCTAGTTTAGTAGTTTCCGTACAGTAATGTTTTTAAATAGTAACTGCCAAATTTGTTATTTTCCCATCTCTCTTAAAAAGTCTTTATGATTATTTTATATAGTTTTGGGATCTTTAAAGTCACTTTTTTTAATCTTGCACTTGCTTAAAAATGTTTAGCTTTTAAGTGGAGAGCAAATTATGATCATATATTTTGATATTCATGACCTGTTTGATGATAGAATTTTTTTTTAATGCACTTTGGCTATAAAACCATGGATGATTTGATCCATATGATTTAAATGTGCCATCGAGTTAGTATTCCTAGACACGAGCCTGATGAATGACAGTCTGTAATTATAATGTGCCACACATTACCGTGTCTTAATTGCCCTATGCCTGAATTTTAATGATCAATTTGTTATTGTTGCAGATGTGAATATTGTGCATAAACTTACTAAATTTATGTAAAACTGCATAAAATAGAATTGGAAATCACTAAGTTCTTTCCATGTAGAAGTAATGAACTTATTGTAACATGATGTAGTTGTGTGTAAGACATTCTGTACTTCCTTGGACTGGATCATATATTCATAGCTTCTGTACATACCTTTGCATGAATATTTTCTCATTTAGTTTTTGGGTCCATTATTTGTGTTGTATTTACTACTTGTGATCATGTAGTTGTGCCTTATTTTGTGAGAGAGTTTAGCTCAGTAAATACTGTAATTTCTAACCTCGGTGATTCGGGTTATTAATTATAAATATAACTGGTAAATCACATCACAACATTTAAATCTGTATAAAGACCAATGGAAGGATCCTTGCTGGATTATTGCTTTTGTCTTTTTTTAATATGTTAAAGATGATATTAAAAAACATTTCTTTCTAATAGACGTATTCTATGACTATAAATTATTTCGTCTGTTTTAAAAAAAAAGAACAAGATATACAAAGCCAATCTCAGCAACTTAGTGAGGGCCTAAGCAACTTGGTGAGACCCTGTCTCTAAATAAAGTATTTTAAAAGGGCTGGGGATGTGGCTCAGTGGTTGAGCACCCCTGGGTTCAATCCCTAGTACCAAAATAACAAAAGAGAACAAAATATTAACCATTTTGCATCAGTTTATTTACAGACTATTAGTACTCTGCACTTGGATATATACAGTGATAATGTTTTAATGTCATTTAACTTAGGATAGTAATTAAGTTCCTGATCTCAAGAGAAATTAAATGCCATTTTGCTTGAGACATTTCCTTTTCACTCTATTCCATGTTGTGGAGAATTAACAAAATGAAAAAGAAATATCAAAAATATAAAATTAATCTCCCTTTTTATTGTGTGTGTAATTTTAATACCCAGGTGACCATTTAAAGATACTTTTTTGAAGACTCAATATACTTTTTTCCCCCCTGTCTTATTCCTTATTGGAATCAAGGGACTGGAGGAATCTTGAGCGTTTGCCTAGTCCTAACACATTGCTTTCCTCTTTGGGAAGTTTATAACAAAAATAGCAAAAATTCCTTGCAAGATGATCATTAATTTTTTTCCTAAAAATATTTATTTTAGCCATAAATTTCTTCATAAATCTTTTCTTGCATAAACCTATATTGTCTTCTCCTGGACATAATTGCTTTTAATCCCACCCAGATACCATCTCTTGGAACTCATTTGAAATCTGTTCTCCTCTTTTTTGCCTTGTCCTCTTCTCATTTATAAATATTTAGCTATATGAACAAGAGTTACCACTTTTCAGATTTTCCTTTTATTTTCACTTATTCCTAACAAATGCCTGACACTACTATAGAAACCATGAATCTCATTCCAATAGTGCGTGGCTCTTGCACAAGAGCTTGTCTGCTGTGCTTGCTCACACTACCATGTTTGCATGGTGACATCTGTGGCTTCCTCAAAGAATCACTGTGCATGTGACTTCTGCAAACATCATCCTCTCTATTTTGTTCTTCAGCTTTAATAAAACAGTTAAGTTTTCAGTTTTTTTGGAAGCAAAATTTGATAAATGTGTTTTTCCAGTTTGGAAACTGCAAAAGACACCATGCCTGAGATTGAAGTTTGTGGACTTCAATATGATGCTGTCTGACCCTAAAAACAGGTTTCCTTAAATTCAGTTAATGGTATATCCCACCATGATAATAGTTCAAGCTGATTTTTCTGATAAAAAATTTGAAAAGTTCTAAGTTCTGTTGAATAAATTGACTATACTGTATTAACATGCACACGTACACATACCACGCAAATCCAGAAATTTTTTTTTCATACATAACCACCATTCTTCAAAAAAAAAAAGATACCTAACTATTTCTATGAGCATCTTCCATATTAAAATTTTAGTTGGTGGATGTAGAAGAGAGATTTGTTTTTCTTTTTTAAAATAAAATAATGGAATTCGATCTTTGGGTTTTTTTTTCCTGTCCAAGTTAGTGTAATATGAATATACCTAAGATGAGTAAACTGACCGGTAGAGAAAAGGAATTTAAAAACTGCTGTTAAAATACAGAACTTATTTATTTCTGAATATATTAAAAGGGCAAACTTTGTATAAAAAATTATCATTGTGTTTGAGGTAGGACTCTGAAGCAGTAAGACTCACTCACAAGCGATATAGGAAAATTGGTTTCATTACTTACTAGATAAATAAAATGCCAGAATTCATACTGGACACAAGCAGTGGATCTTGTTTTCTTTCTGATATTCCATTTATCTGACCATTCATCCTTTATCAATTTCAATAGCACCACTCTTCGATCATGCTTCCTACAAATCTGACTTAAATATTAGAAGATAGTCTGGATATCAATATGTTGCTGTTAAGAAGTTCCTCAGAGTTCAAATTTCTTGCAGTCATTATTCCTCTATACTAAGGACTTTCCTAGCTCAAATTTTCAAATCTTGGAACATCTTTAGAATGAATGCACATTTCCTTCTACTTCATTTCTAGGTTAAGTGTTACCAAAAGATTGAATGAAAGAATACTTAAAGCCCTAAACTCTAATAAAGTTTGCCACTTGTTTAGGTCCCTAAATTTCAGAGGATTCTGCAGATAGTTTGATTAATGCTATTTTCTTGGTTTCCTGACTCTTGGTGAAGCAAGAGATAGCTGCTGTTATTTGTGTCATCCATGTTTTCTGTGAAAAAAGAAAAACACACCTAGATTAGAATGCTAAACAGATCATTTCTCACCATGTGTGGATTCGTATTTTCCATTATATTTATTGGCTTGATTTTTAAAACTGAAGACTAACAAAACATTTGCATACGTTTTTCATTTTCTTTCTTACCTCTAAATATACCTCTAATCATATAGAAAAATGCAAATGGCTTAAATGAATATGGTGTGCAAGTTGGATAAATAGTCATGAGTAATCAAGGAACCATAATCGTCGTCAATGATGACTAATTAGAAAAATGAGTACTGAGAATAAAGATAGTTTGGAAGTTGATTTTCTTGACTTCCCATTAAGAAACTGAGGTTCTTAACCAGTGGTATAATTTGAAAACCAGACTCTAAGGGAGCTAAATCCAGAAAATTGAATTCTTTAAGAATAAAGAAATGTTGCATTTGTGGTCTGGCCACATAGTTGTTTTAATGGAAGTCTACCAGGGGAAAGACAAGAGTAGGAACTTAGAAAGAAGCCAAAATCAGGCAGTTTCTCTTTCAACTCATAGCTATAAAAACAATTGCACATTTTCAAAGGTTGAAAAATGAACTTGACATAGTTAATTATTGCATTGGGCCCTCACTTAAGCTGACATCACATTATTTGCACTTTGGAAATTGATTGGAGCATCTTAAAAGTTAATAATGTGGCTGGGGGCAGTGGCGCACGCCTGTAATCCCAGCATCTTGGAAGGCTGAAGGATTGCTAGTTCAAAGCCAGCCTCAGCAACAGCGAGGCCCTAAGCAACTCAGTGAGACCCTGTCTCCAAATAAAATACAAAAAAAGGCTGGGGATATGATTGAGTGACCCTAAGTTCAATCCCTGGTACCCTGCTGCCAAAAGTTAATGCAATGTGAAGCAATCCTTCCCCCATTTCCTAAAGAAAGCGCAGGGAGTCATCTATTGACTCTGCAGCAGAGAAAGCAAGAGGCTGTGTCAGCTCTGCCCTTCCCATGTGAGCAAAGTGTCAATGCTGAGGTTTCTGAGCATAAGAACTAGATGTCTCCCTTCCCTCCTCCCAAAACTGCCTTCCCAAAGCAGGGGAAGGAATTTCTTTTTTTTTTTTTAAATAATTTATTTTTTTTATTAGTTGCTCAAAACATTACAATGATCTTGACATATCATATATCATACATTTGATTCAAATGGGGTATGGATTCTTATTTTTCCATGTGTACAGATTACAGGATCACATTGGTTAGACAGCCACGTTTATACATACTGCCATACTAGTGTCTGTTGTATTCTGCTGCCCTTCCTATCTCCTTCCCCTCCCTTCCCCTCCCATCACCTCTCTCTACCCCATCTACTGTAACACATTTCTCTCTCTTTTTTTCCTTCCCCCTCACACCATCTTATATGTAATTTTGTATAACAATGAGGGTCAGGGAGGAAGAGCATGAGAAGAAGACTACCATTAAACAGGGACGAGAGGTGGGAGGGAATGGGAGAGAGAAGGGGAATTGCACGAAAGATGGAAGGGGAAGGAATTTCTAATTCACCTCTACTTAGGAGGCTTGAAGGTTTTGCCTTATGTAAACTCTGAAGAAGCAAAAACACACACAGTTAAAATACATACTTTGATGTCTTCAGTTTGGGCTTGTAATAAGAATGCTGCTATACACTGTCGATATCTGTTTTCATGTTGTATAAGGAAAGCATTTCTCAGCCCAAAGACTAGAAAGAGATATTAAAAAGACAAAAAGCCAAATCATTTAATATGAAATCTGAACAGGAACCTGGAGTTTGTCTTTTACTTTGAAGTGTTTTTGCTTTGATGAGGGTGGAGTTTTATTTATGTAGATTATTATGGAAAAAATATCTGATTCCAAGGCCAAGACCCCACTATGTCCAAATAGAGCCCACTTTAAGAAGAAAAACCCTGTTTTCCTCAGCTAATGGCTTCTGGGAGTTGAGGAAATGCAACTATGTCTTAATTGACAGACAACAGGCTCCCCATAGAAGCTGAGCACAGTTAAGTAGATTGTGTGTATGTAAAGATGTAGATAATAAAAATATGAAAAACAATAGATTTTTTTTTGTCCCCTGTCCCTCCTTTTTTTTTTTAAAGAGAGAGTGAGAGAGGAGAGAGAGAGAGATTTTTTTTTTAATATTTATTTTTTTAGTTCTCGGCGGACACAACATCTTTTGTTGGTATGTGGTGCTGAGGATCGAACCCGGGTCTCACGCATGCCAGGCGAGAGCGTGCTACCGCTTGAGCCACATCCCCAGCCCTGTCCCTCCTTTTTAAATGCTCGTTTTTGTATTTAAAGGGAAGTCACATCAAAACAAAGCTTACAATCAAATTAAGATGGGACAAAAATGCAAAATACCTGAATATTTCCCAACAGACCAAGAAAAGCCAAAAAAACTGTTTCAAATGATGCAATATCCACCAAATTACATGAAATGTGAAATGGAACAAAAAAGGAATACATAGTTTCTGTGTTTGCAAAAAAACTGTCCTGTCATTTTCTGTCTTGTCTTTAAAAAAAAAAAAAAAAAAAAAAAAAAAAAGGCTGGAGGTACTGGAAGAGCACTTTCCTTTTTTTGTAACAGCAGAGACTCTGAAAATGGAAGGCTCTTCTTGAATTATTAATAATACAACATAGGGGGTAGAATTTTGCAGCTTATACATTTCTTTCTATAGTTGTTAATGTTCAGAAACAAACCAAAAACAAAAAACAAAAAAACAAAAAATTCAAGTCAGGGCTGTCTCCTGGTCACATTAAGTACTTCAGAAAGGAGAAAGAGCAAGTGACATTTATTCCTGACACTCCTTCAGTGTCATTGTTACTTGCTGAAGTTTGTAAATTTAAATCAGATTGATCTGAGGCAGATGGAGCTTCATTTCAGATTCAAAGTGACGCAGATTTGTTTTCTTAACTGCAAGAACCATTTCAGTATCACAGGTTATTCTCATAATAGTCCACAAAAAAATTCATAGTTTCTAAATCCTATAGGAAAGTCTGCTAAGTCAGGTCATAGAATCTTGCCCAGTTTCTCTGGCATAAGAACACTTATATCTAATAAAAAGGCTTTCTGGAAAAAAGAACTGGCTGTGTTTGTTTTACTCCCTGATTTTTTCTTCTTATAAATTCCCTGTAGCAAGTGAGCCTTTAAGAGATTATACTGTTGCTCTTGGCTGGTGTTTGGAATCTGTTTTCCTCAAAAATTTTAACTGCTTGGAACTCATCAGTTTGGATTATAATATGGGGATAAGGGTCCTGGCTAGGCCTGTGAAATACAAAAAGATAAGATATGAGTGGGAATAACTTCTTTTCTGAGCATATTAATACAAAAACTAATAACATCCTTTAGGCCCCATGTTAGGTTCTCCACCCCATCTGTTTTGTGTCATTTAAACCCCACAACAACTACATAAGATAGGACAACTCGTTCCCACCTCAAAAAAATGAGGAAGCAAGAAGCAAGATGCAAATCAGTTTTTCTCAGTTCTCAAAGCTGTGTGTGGTGCCCTGAAGTTTGGAGTTAGTTTTCTGTCACTCACTCCAGTGCCCAGTCTCTTTCTCTTGTACCCACTTATCTTTCCCACTCTAGCTCATGAACTATGTTTCAACAGTCAAAACAATAGACCCAGAAGAACAACAAAATCATAAAAAAAGAAAACAAGACATACTAGTTACAAATTAGAAAATAAAACAGGTGGAAGTATAGTCTTTTTAAAAAAGATATGTACTTTCATTTATTTTTAGAAAAGGATCAGAGAATGAAAACTTCGTATCTTCCAACATAATCTAGTGATGTCAGAGTTCCCATAAAGTTCAGTTTTTTTTTTTTAAAGAGAGAGTGACAGAGGGAGAGAGAGAGAGAGAGAGAGAGAGAGAATTTTTAATATTTATTTTTTAGTTCTCGGCGGTCACAACATCTTTGTTGGTATGTGGTGCTGAGGATCGAACCTGGGCCGCACGCATGCCAGGCGAGCGCGCTACCGCTTGAGCCACATCCCCAGCCCAAAAGTTCAGTTCTTAAATCTGGCATGTCCCTGACTTAGCTGATCCCTCTGCTAAGCTGCATCCGCTTTCTTGAAGGGAGTTAGTATATCTTCCTCCATGTAAGATGCCAGAATCTTACATAGCCACTGGAGTAAGAGAATAAACTAGCACAGATGCCCTCTGTGATATTCTTTCCTTTGTGAAAAAAATAAACAGGCAGAAGATGGAAGTGGTTTCTGGCCCTACATGCTGAATCCCTGCCTCACCTGCACGACTTGGTCATTCCTTAATCAGGGAGGAGGCTCACACTGGAGGCAGACTCTGCCTGTGCCAGGCAAAATTCTCCTTTGGGGGTTGCTCTTAAGCCACTCTGGCTTATTCAAAATTGGCTTGTGCTGTTTGGGTGTCCAACGTCTCCCCAAGTCCCATGTGTTAAAGGCTTGGTCCCCAGGACTGTGGTTCTAGTGGGAGGTGGTTGAACCTTTAGGAGGTGGGCTTGGTAGGAGCTTTTTAAGTTATTAGGGTGTGTCCTCAAAGAGGATCCTGGGACCTTCATCTTATTCTCTGCTTTTGACTTGAGGTGGGTCGTGTGCTCTGCCATGTGTTCCCATCACAAGCTTAAAGCAGTGGGGCTCACTAATCACAAGCTGGCCTCTCCGAAACTGTGAGTCAAAATATGTCCTTTCTCTTTTATTTTGGTGGTGGTGGGGTGATACTGGAGATTGAACTCAGGATACTTGATCACTGAGCCACATCCCCAGCCTTATTTTGTATTTTACTTAGAGACGGTCTCACTGAGTTGCTTAGCACCTTGCTTTTGCTAGGGCTGGGTTTGAACTCACGATCCTTGTGTCTCAGCCTCCCAAGCCACTGGGATTACAGGCATGTGCCACCGCGCCCAGATGTCCTTTCTCTTTATAAGTCAGGTATATTGGGAATTTTGTTATAGTGATAAAAAGCTGACTAATACAGCCTATATAGACCATGATTTGTTCCATCAAAATTAAAACATAAAAGGCCTTCTGACTTGCCCATGTCACCTTTCTTTTACTTAATATTTATTTTTTAGTTTTAGATGGACACAATATCTTTATTTTACATTTATGTGGTGGTGAGGATCGAACTCAGTGCCTTGTGCATGCTAGGCAAGCACTCTACCACTGAGCCACAACCCCAGCACCCCCATGCCACCTTTCAAAAAGTCTTTTTGAAAGCAAAAATAGAGGGGACAGAAGCTCTATTTCTGGGTCCAAGCTTGCCTTGGCAGAGCCCTTTTGCTCTTGGGGAGAGAGAGAGATATTGAGTCCATTCATAAGTTAGTATGTGGAAATTAGTTAAATATATTTAAGTAACATAACTACATAAATGTGGGCTATTCATCCATCCATCCATTTATTCATTCCCTATAAGGCTGTTCTACTATGTATGGGTTGGTCCTATGCTAGCCACTGAGCTAGGACTGGGGAAATTGCTTCCTGCTACTCCCATGGGATAGGAAGGCAGTCCTTACCCACCTGGCCTCAGCTGGTATAGGAGCCTCCACCTGAGGCAGAGTAGCCATTTGCTTCCTCCTGAACATGCCACCACCTAACCAGCCTGGAGGAGTCAAAATGTCCTTCCAGTCACTCAGGGTCCTGGGGCTTTCATGACAGATTTACAGATCTTTCATTTTTCTGAGAGATCTTCAAGCTCATTGTGTCTCCAGTGTGTCTGCTGAGTGGGTTGCTCTCAGGTAACACTCAGGAAATGCTTGAACAAATGTTTAAGAAGGATACATCTATTTATGTATGATATGCATGTGTGTGTGAAAATGTGTGTATACATGCACAATTACCTCCTGACCAAGAAGCAAATATATAGAGAAATTTATGTATACATTTATATATGTACATGTATTAGGTATTTCTTTCTGATATTTTGTTGTTGCTGTTTGTTCTTTTTAGATATACACGACAGTAGAGTATATTTTGACATATTATACATACATGGAGTATAACTTATTCTAATTAGGATCCCACTCTTGTGGTCAAACATGTGGTGGAGTTACACTGGTCATGTATTCATACATGAACATAGGAAAGTTGAATCCAGTTCATTCTAATGTCTTTCCTATTCTTTTCCCCCATCTTCCCTTCATTCCCCTTTGACATTTCTTTTTATAGAGTGTTTGTAGTAACATGTCTTACACTTTCATAGCATATCATGGTTTAGCAGTGCTTGAACAATAGCAATAACAGTATTATAATGATGATAGGATAGCAATACTAATAATAGCTATCATTTTTAGAGCATTACATGCATTATTTTATTTAATGCTCATGCAAACCCATGGAAGTAGACATCAGTATCCCTATTTTGTCAAGAGGAACCCAAGGCTTAAGCATTTAAGATCCCACGGTGAGCAAATGACTGAGCTGGGTCATTTGAGCACTGGATACCATATCCGATTTATAGAGTGATATATATACCATGTGAGATTGCAGATGTCTTCTATGAAGACTTAAACTAGATTCATGTCCAGCTATTGAAAATGTCCAATATAAAACCATGATGGCAAGCAGTGGAGTTGCATAATGGAAACAGACACGTACCTGACACGTGGAGCGGATCAATGCTTTTGACAACCAATCTATCTAGTGGAATGGGCTGATCGAGTACTATACAGGAGCCACCCTCTTTTATTACAGTTTGCAGCTCAAGAGTAAGTGAAGGACATAGCAAACCAGTGTCTGCACTCCCAAGTTTCTGAAATTAAAGAGAAAAATAAAGCATTATATGGGAAACAAATATTGGTGCACATACCTGAAGGATATAAATATTGGGCTTCATTTTAATATAATTATACAAGCATGAATATAATTGGTTTCAATTCAGTCCCCAGTACTTCCCCCTCTCCTTCCCGCCTCCCTCCCTCCTGTTTCCTCTGCTCTATGGCCTTTCTTCTATTTATTTGTAGTTTTTTAAATTAGTGTATTATGGATATAACTGAAGGTAAAATTCACTGTGTTGTATTCATATATGTGTGTAAGAGAGTTTGGTTAGATTTATTTCTACTGTATAAACTATTTCTCAACATCTTACTATTTTAAATGGATTCTCAAAAGCATTTTCTCAAGCATAGTGATTTAAAGCAAATATATATGACTCCAAATTGAATCACCTAAATAAGTAACGGTTGGCATCCATAATTGGGAAACACCTTAATCACCATCACATCACTGGAATCTCTTTCTAGTGTGGAGTTAGATGAATGAAAACGGGATCTTCATGTTGGCCATGCTGTGTGTGGGCTATAGTATGAAACCATAAATAGATTCTATGTTCTAGAATTTGTAAGTAACTGAAATTGTTTCCAATATCTAAGATGTTGAATATTCTGAAAAAGTATAAAGGATGTCATTTGCATGCACTGTAAACAGAATAGTAGAGAAAAAGATAAGCTGATAACATTTCTTATTTTTAAATCGAGTTGTGAAGTATGAGCCCAGAATATTGCCTGAATATAACCAATATGGCGCTCCATTAACTTGTGTGCTCTGCTTTGCATCATTGAACCACTTTTTTTTTTTTTTTTGGTACTAAGGATTGAATCCAGGGACACTTACCACTGAGTCACACCCTTATCCCTTATTTTATTTAGAGACAGAGCCTTGTTAAGTTGCTGAAGTGGGCTTTCAATTTGTGATCCTTCTACCCCAGCCTCCTGAGCTACTGGGATTATAGGCCTGTGCCACCATGCCCAGTTTTGCACCACTTCTTGAAGTGAAGGTGAGCAGTGCTGGCATTAAGGTTTTTGAAGGGGGTAGAGATGTTTCAGAGTTTGATTTGCTCAGATATGCCAGTCTCTGTAGCTTAAAATAGGAGGCCATACAAATTCTGAAACACTGATTGTCAGTGTTCTCCCACACCCACTCCCTCCCTAGCTAACCATCAGCTATTCATAGATTGATTAATGGGTATCTATTTTATGGCTTTAAGATCTTTGAATTATTTAGCTCAACTGACCAACCTGTCATCAAGAAGCTTGGTTCATGAAAATACATGAGATGCTTACTCTCTTGATATTATCTGTATGAGGCAAGTCATTTGGTAAAGAAGCAAGAGAAATAACACATTAGACCCCCCTCTGAGGGCAGGTGTCTGAGAATCTTGGAGGAGCTGCCCTTCTTGAGACTACTCACACTCACCATTCAGGGAGCAGACTATGAAACAAGGGATCAGAAAGAAAGGCTTTGGACCATCAGACCAGTAACTTAATTAATAGTGACAAACAACAACATCAGTGATAATAATGCTAACAGTAATACTTAAGAAATATGAGAAATCCCTACTCTTTATAGCCCCAGGTGACTCATTTTTTTTTTCTGTGACACCAGCTGTACATATTTGGCCTCTGCAGTTCTTATACAGGTAGACACTGAAAGATCACAGCTCTTTCTAACGTCTATCTTCCCAAACATCGTTTCTCAAGAATAATGTGAGCTTTCAAATCAGAATGAGTGGTGGATACTATTTTGCCACATGGCCACACACAGGTTGGAGGGTCCCCACACTGGTAGCTCCAAGGTGGCCAATTTATAAGTGCCAATGTAGACAAAGAAATTTTGGGATTCCTGAGCTTAGTCAGGTCAGGCCCCATGGTTTCTGTATACCTTGAGGGTATACAGACTAAGTTGTTCTTAAATGGATATCTCCCTTAACAAACTTGAGAAATGCAATTTGCTTATTATTTATATAAATTTTTAGAGGGAAAGATCCAATTGAATGTATAAGAATATTGTGTGGTTTGAACAGAGCCTATTTGAAATATTTTTTTTATCTAATTTAGAAATGTATTTAGAAATAGTTTTACCTTTTTGCTGCGTTTAGTTTTTGTAATTAAGAGGAAATCATCAAAGAGGAAGAGATACACATCTAGGAATCTTGTGCTTTCTGAGAAAAGAAAGAGAAGGTTAAAATGGGGACTTGAAATAGTAGGTAGAATTTTTTTTTAATTTTTAAATCAAAGAATCTCTTAGAAAACAAAACAGGGTGGGCTTGTAGCTCAGGGAGATCCCATCAAGTGAATCAGAAAACTGTCTTCCTCAGCGTCGAATTGATTTCTTCCTAAGACCTGATTAGAGCTCAAGCTTTCAACTTTAAGGACATTGTATTTGTGATGCATTTCAAGAAAATCTAAGGTAACTCATGATATTTTCTAGGGTTTCAACTAAGCCCAGTACAAATCCATTAGCAAATTGAACTTGCTGCATTTTTCCATCTTAACTCAACTATTTGGGTGGTCACTGGCCAAGACCCATGTTTACTCAGAAAAAAAAAAAAAAGAGATGTTTTTGTCCTTGTTATGGACTGAACTGGGACCCCCTACCCCAATTCATACATTGAAGCCCTAACCCCAGTGTGGTTGTATATGGGGTAAGGAAGTAATTAAGGTAAAACAGGTCATGAGGATAACCCAATAGGATTAGTGTCCTCTCTCTCTCTGCCATATGAGGACACAATAAGAAGGAGGACATCCACAGGCCAGGAAGAGAGCCTGCCCAGGAACCACCAGGAACAAAATAGACTAGTGCCTCCATCGGAGACTTCTGCCTCCAATGTATGAGAAACGATTTCTGTTGCCACCTGGTCTGTGGAATTTTGTTTGGATGCTCTGTTTGACTAAAACAGTCATTAAACTACTTATTTCCCATGTTTCACAATGTGTCTATATAATTGAATATTATCCACATAGTTTTAAGATTACAAACTTTTCTGGTAACTGAGCCAGGGGACAAAAAGGCAGTCAGTGTAGGTAGTGAATGATTGGGCTAGAAAGATGGGGGCTGATTCAGGAGGAAATGAAATGTTACTACCTTCAGGACACTTCCCCCTCCTATACCTGTTGCCAAGGTGACCCGCCTCCAGGGGACTGTTCTTGCCTATAAGGAGTTGTTAATGAATGAATGCCTCCTGGGCCGCTGGCTTCCTTTCCCCACCCAGGATCACTCCTCCTGTGGCCCACCTTTAGGGTCCGCTAGTCATATAGCAGGAAGGCAGATGGAGAGAGACAGGATGGGGGAGAAGAGAGCAGGAGAACAAAGGAAATCTAAAATGTATAAAAGGGGCAGAACACCACCCCCCTTCCTCAGACACCCAGCTCCAGGGACCCTTCTCTGCAGAGAAGTCTGTCTCTGTTTTATCCTTTAAATAAAACTTGCATCACCATTTCTTGGGTGTTCAACTTCAACATCTGGGGGAACAGAACTGATTGATTCTCATCACTGACATCAATACCATTTTTGATAAGTTATTTAAGGCAAATAGGCTTTTCTACTTTTCCCTAAGAAAGAAATAGTAGAGAAGAGAAATCAAATATTAGAATAAAGTATCTCTTTCCTCATTTTACTCTATTCATTAGAAATTAGAAAAATAAATGGTTAAATTTAAGTGATTTCAGAGGAAAAGACAGTGTTTGGAAGGAGTGTGACAGGTACTTATAAGAAATCAAGTAATTCTTTTTTTTGCTTGTTTGTTTTTTTTTTAGTTGTAGATGAACAAAATACCTTTATTTTATTCATTTATTTTTATGTGGTGCTGAGGATTGAACCCAGTGCCTCACACATGCTTGGCAAGTGCTCTACCACTGAGCCACAACCCAGCCCAAGCAATTATTTTTTGTTTGTTCTACTTATTTTATTCATTTGTATTAATCTGCTTTCACTCCTAGAAAATAAGGTGGCAATGACCAAAAAATGAATAGATAAAGTATTTAGGATTCATTTCTACGTTCTTCTCTTGTATTAAGATGAGAGAAAAGATCCTTCTATGTTTGTATAGAAGAGAAATCAGAAAGCATATTCAATTATCCTTGCATGTTTTTAAAGACTGGTATTGCCTCACAAAGAGTGTTTTCCTTTTCATAAATCAGGCTATGCAAAGACTGCTGTTTGTCCCTCAAAAACCTTCTCCCCTTCTCTTGTGATAATGAACTTCCTGAGTTTTAGTGGGTACACATCCACAGAGAATAAATAATACATCTCCTGTTTTCCCTTATAGCTGGATATAACCAAGGAACTAAATTCTGAGTCACATTGCCACTTATGAGTCATATCCTGGGAGGGTGGGCCGAGTCCTTTCGTGGCCCCCTCCTCCTCACGTTGGTGGGTCACCCTGAGACACACAGAAGAAAGCAATGTCTAAGAGACAGCAATAACACAGAGGAAGTTGGGTCCCTAAACATTTTGTGGAGTGGAGCAGTCGTATAGTTTGGGATTGAACACGAGAGAGGAATAATCTTTTAAAATGATTGATGTCTCTCCAGTGGCTGAATCTATATCTCAGCTAACACAGAGGGCTAGGAATGGGATGTCTGGACAGTTTTAGATCTTCCATCTTGGTCAACTCAGGCTTCAGTAATAAAATATCATAAGCTAGGTGCCTTAAACCATACAAATTTATTTCCCACAATTCAGGAGGCTGGGAAATCCAAGCTCAAAGTACTGGCCGATTTAACATCCAGGAAGGGCTCTCTTCCCACTTGCAGATGGCTGTCTCCCAATATGTCCTCCGTGGCAAAGGAAGAGAACAAGCTCTCTTGTGTCCTGCTGTGAGGGCACATAACCAATTAGATCAGGGCTCCACTCCTGTGCCTCATTTTATCTTAATTACTTCCCATACACCTTACACCGGGGGTTAGGGCCTCAGTATATGGACTGTGTGTGCACAGCAGGGAGGGGGTGTGATTCAGTCCATAGCAACCCATAAGACCTGTTTATTTGTTTTCCTCACCTTCTGCTGCTCTCACATGAATGAGCTTGATGAGCACTGTTAAAAATGAAATAATTTTATGTTTTCTTCCTAATTTCATATGAACAAATGGGTAACAAAGACCTTCTATGTCCTAGACTTTATTGTAGGAAATTTTGATTGTTTTCAAACAGTTTATGGAGCCCCCCATGTTCCACCAAGTAGCCAACAAACTTGGAACATCTATTGTGCATCAATCATTTAGACAGTCATTTAGACACTGTCCTGCCTTCAGGGAGCTTTAGTTCTAGGGGAGCCAATTTGTAGCAAACCTGCAAACAAGGTCTAAAATAAGATAGACGTATCTAGAAATGATTATTGCTAGGGAGAAAAATATGATCGTTTCTGAAAGTCAAGGACTGAGGAGGAAGATGGTAAGTTCCAAGTCAGTTCACATTATTCCAGTAATTTAAGGCTATTGAAGCCCAGTGATAACTTTCACCGAGATGGGTAATGAACACGGTGAGTTGGGAATTAGAAAGATATAATTGCTATGCAACCTGACCTGAGACTTACACATTTTTTGCAATGGTGTGTCAACCTGGTCTTTCTTGTCTTCATAGATTCTGAACTGTGGTAGAGCATGGAGCAGCACTACCGCCTTACTTCTGTTCTGCAGCAGTGTGAACAGCACCTGCGCTTTGGGTGTTACAGCTGTGGGGCAGACAGAATCTACCCCTCACTGACTGTTTTATTTAGAGCTGCCAGTCGAAAGGGAGCAATACATTTGGGAAGGAAGCACACAGCCTGAATGCCAATGGCAATTATGGTTAGGCTCTGAAAGTTATGAAAACGAGTACCTTCCAGCAATAAAAAAGGAACATACTTATTTGGTCACCATAGTACAGTTTTGAAGACTGGAAGAAATTTGGAAACACAATCTATGCGTCAAGTTTCATTACCATCATTGTCATCGTCATCATCATTATTAACATTTAGAGAGGAGGTTAAGGAAATTTAATCAGTTTTCCCAGAGCCACATTTGGTGCTAGATCCCCTGATTTTTTTCTTTCTCTTTTTTTTAAATCGCTGCTAGGATTGAGCACAGGGCCTTGTGCATGGCAAACTTGAGCTCTACTTGAGCTGACCTACTTCCCCAGAACCTCCGCTGATTCTTGACTCAGTACTTTTCCCATCCAAAAACAATGTCCAATTTCTTCTAATGCTATTATCCCTGCCCCATCAAATCCATGTTCAACTCTAAGGCAGAGTTCTACTGACTTGAAACTTGATTCCCTGCTATAATCTATGGGGGTCTCCTCTCTGCTGGAGTTTTCTTAAACCAGATTCTACCATCAAACAATGTCCTGGTATTAGTAATGAGCTACATCTCATCCCCATTCTGCCACAGGTGATTCTATAAGAAGAATTTTCTAGAAAAGGTGGGTCTACGTGTAAAGTACTGGCCAAGTCTTAGGTGAATCTCCACCTGTGCTTCCATGACAGTACATGACAGATGTTCGATCAGCTTGCCTATGACTTCTCATCATGCCTGCACCTGAACCTTACATTGACTCCCTGACCACTCCCTCCATCAATACAGATTATAACACTTGAAGGCATCTGTGGTCTATTTCCTCTTCATCCACGGTATCAATCATAAAGTCTTTCTGTTCTGCCTCTGAATGCCAATGGCATTCTTGCATTTATCCTTTGCTATCATGCTCATTTCCTACATAGACCAGTGCCTCTCACACTGGCAGGAGGTTGGCAGGTAGAGGGAACGGGAAACAAAATCTCTGATAACTTTAGGTGGAGGCCAGTTTTGGAGGGAGAGGCATATGTTTTTAGAGCAGGAAACAATAAAATTCTTGCTTCATTATTTTGATTTAGCCTTGTCATAATATATAATTATGTTGAAATGATCAGTAACGTTAAAGAAAAGTTGAAGCTGTTGTCTTTCTACACAAAAGTGAGGGATGGTGAATTATTGGCTAAGGATGGTTGAGTTCTACTGCCTTAGGGGCTTCCTATTCCCCTTGCTTCTCCACTGAACTTCCTGCCCCATCTTCCTGCTTTGGGATCCCTGGGCCATTTTGTGCATTGTTTCTAGAAAACTCTTTCTTCAGCACCCTTAAAGGCTTATCACATACAAAGAACTCAATAACTAGGGCTACAGGTATAGCTCACGGGAGAGTGCATGCTTAGCATATGAGCATGTGTGAGGTCCTGGGTTCAATTCCCTGCATGTGTGTGTGCATGCACACATTCGTGTGCTCACACACAACCACACACACACACACACACATATAGAGGAATGCAAGGACTTCTCCTTGCTTGTGTTTCCTAGCTGGCTCCCTCTGTCTTCCAGGCAGCTGCTGTGATTCTGGAAACCTACCAGGCCCTGCTGTTTACCTGCTGGGTGACCTTGAGCATGATATGAAACCTCCCTGGCTCAGATTCCTCACCTGAAGCATGGGACTGATCAACTTCTCTGTATACTGCAGAAGAAGGCAATTCCTGAAAAGCACTTTGATATAAACTGCTGGACACACCCATCCTCCCTTTCTGACCTCAGGCAGGGATTACTGACTGAGAAATTATCCCCAGAATCTCCTCACAGGATCTCATGCCAATGTTAATGGGCAACTAGCACAGTAGGTGCCCAAGCAATATTTTATGCAGAAGTAACTAAATGAATGATTGCAGATCCCACTTCAGTCAGGCAGCCCTTTCTGATCACCTTACTATTTATTGAAGGTGGACTTTAGGTCCATAATTATTTCAAGCGGTTCTACAGCTATTGGCTTATTTACTCATCATGACAAAGAGGGGACACGGAAACAGGAAAGATCCTGTGACCGGCCCAAGATTAAATAGGCAGAAAATTCTGAGCTGGGAGTGGACCAGGCATAGCCGGGGCTCATAAGGTCTAGATCCTGCCATGAGTCTATCCTCTCAAGAGGCTTCTGCCTCCCAGCCTCTTCCGTTCTCTCTTCATTCTGGATGTCTTCCCTCTTGTCCCATTCCTCAAAGCTCACCTCCAGTCCCATGTGTCCCATGAAGCTTTCCTGGGCCCTTCAGCCTCTAGACTCTCTTCTGAACTTATACTTCAGCTCTGGCAAGTGAGATAGAACCTCCCAACTGGAGGGAGAGATACACAGAGCATTATTCCCTATCTTGTAGTGGTACCTACCAGGCAGGACGTGTGTCCTATCAGTTCTCAGTAAACACTTGGTTGCTTGAGTGCCCAGCTCAAACACTTGGTTGCTTGAGTGCCCAGCTCACCGGGGCCAGGAGTGAAGTGATGATGTGATGACATTGACTGCTGACATTGACTGAGAACTACTCTATGCCAGACCTTGACTTGTGTGCATGTAGACCTATTTTTTTGTTTTTGTTTTCACAGCAATATTATGAAATAGATAAAATGACCCTATCTTACAGAGAGTAAGTTCCATTGTGCAGTGTCCATTCAAGCTGGTTGCTCTCTGGTTCAGATCCACTGCTACCCTGGACACAGGTAAACACAGTTCTCCCCATCCTTCAACCAACAGCAATGGAGCAAATTATAAAGCAGCAAAGATGGTGGATTTTTAAACCAGTTATTTACCTGCAAGAGTTAATTTTCCTTCATAGAGAAGGTGTCTGTTGGTTGGAGACAAGATGTGTTCCGCTGTGTGGTCCTTAAAAATGTGTTTCAAACACTTGCAAAACAAGGGAGAAAAATAAAAGAGATGTTGTTAGTGATTGAAAAAGAACATGGGCCCGGGGCAATCAACTCCATCTAGAAAATTCAAGATGTTTAGAAATGCTAGTAGTCAGACTCCAGGATGGGAAAGGGTGGGAAAATCTCTCTGAGGCCCCCCCCCCACCCCCAAAGAATAGCACGAGGGCAGGGGGAAGAGCTTTACCTCTTGCCAATAAAACTAGATTTATCCTTCAAGTGGACAGTGGGGGACTTTCTAAGACTATGGTATTTCCACCTGAATGCCAGACTTCCAGAAAGGGATGCAAGTCCTTAGTGATCCTTTTTTGTACCTCTGGAATGAAAAACCTTTTATCTCTATCCCAAAGTGGAGGCCATATTATAATCTCCTGTAGATGTCTGAACTTTTGGAAATTGTCAAGCCACTTCACTTTTCCTTCAAGATCTCCTGAAAGACAAGACACATCCAATGTATTTTTGAAGGCGTGACACACACCACAGTATCAACTTTAACCAATACTCACAGTAATCAGAGATACCGACTGGCCCTGGAGCAAATCAAAATTTAGGTGTGCTTAATATAATCCTTGCTGTTTAAATATCTGAAAAATTCACTAATTTAAAACCAGCCTTTTGCAGAGAAAGAGAATACTAATAAAATCTTGGTGGTCTTTCTTATATGCCACACCATACACAGCCTATAAGTAGAGGAAGAAAAAAAAAATACCAAACCAGCAAAGACAAATAGATCTTTTTGTCCTAATCCTAAAGCATACTATTACTTCAAGACAGGGATGATATTTTCTGGTAAGAACTTGATTTACTCTTTGAAGATTTTTATTAATTTTCCAACAATATGTTGTTGCTATGGAGGACTTTAAAAAATTTATTTTATTGGTTCTTCTTAGTTATACATGATAGTAGAATCCATTTTGATAAAATTATACAAGTCTAGGATACATCTTATTCTAATTAGAACCCCATTCCTTGGAACCACCATTTGACCCAGCTATTCCCCTTCTCGGTCTATTCCCTAAAGCCCTAACAAGAGCATGCTACAGGGACACTGCTACATCGATGTTCATAGCAGCTCAATTCACGATAGCAAGACTGTGGAACCAGCCTAGATGCCCTTCAATAGATGAATGGATAAAAAAAATGTGGCATTTATACACTATGGAGTATTACTCTGCATTAAAAAATGACAAAATCATAGAATTTGGAGGGAAATGGATGGCATTAGAGCAGATTATGCTAAGTGAAGCTAGTCAATCTTTAAAAAACAAATACCAAATGACTCCTTTGATATAAGGGGTGTAAACAAGGACAGGGTAGGGACGAAGAGCTTGAGAAGAATATTTACAGTAAACAGGGATGAGAGGTGGGAGGGAAAGGGAGTGAGAAGGGAAATTGCATGGAAATGGAAGGCGATCCTCAGGGTTATACAAAATGTCATATAAGAGGAAAGGAGGGGTAAGACAAGAGAATACAAATGGAAGAAATGATTTACAGTAGAAGGGGTAGAGAGAGAAAAGGGGAGGGGAGGGGAGGGGAGGGGGGATAGTAGAGAATAGGACAGACAGCAGAATACATCAGACACTAGAAAGGCAATATGTCAATCAATGGAAGGGTAACTGATGTGATACAGCAATTTGTATACGGGGTAAAAGCGGGAGTTCATAATCCACTTGAATCAAACCGTGTAATATGATGTATTAAGAACTATGTAATGTTATGAATGACCAATAAAAAAAAATAAATAAAAAAAAAAAAGAACCCCATTCTTGTGGGTGGGCATGATGGTGAGGTTCACTCGGGTATTTTCATAGGTGTACATAATAAAATTCTTAGATTTATTCTACTTTCTGTCCTCTTCCTATTCCTCCTCCCTTTATTTTGTTCCCCTTTGTCTAATCTACTGAACTTCTCTTCTTCCCCTTCCTCCCCTTAATTGTGTTTAGCTTCCACATATCAGCGAAAACATTCAAACTCTGGCTTTTGGGGATTGGCTTACTTCACTTATATTCTCCAGAGCCATCCATTTAATGGCAAATGTCATGAATTCATTTTTCTTTATGGCTGAGTAATATTCCATTGTGTATATAAACTGCAATTTCTTTATCCATTCATCTGTTGATGGATATCTAGGCTGGTTTCCTAGCTTAGCTATTGTGAATTGTGCTTCTATAAACTATTGAGGTTTTGGAATAACGTTTGAAAACATGGGGGCAAGTGAGAGACCCATAGAATCACAATCACAAGGTTTGTGGAACCCTGGAGAATTTGTCACATTTAAGGAGATACACTTAAAGGACACCCTTCCTTCCACAGTAAGAAGCAAACTCTTATTGAGATATCTCCAGTGAATTTGCTTTTATCTTCCCATCCAAGCGATCCTCAATTACTTTAAAAGCTTTTAAAAATAATTGATCTTTAATTGAATTTGTTGCTTTGTTATTTGATAAACTTAATTCCAATTCCTTAGGTTATTTTGGAATTTTTCAGAAAAAAAAAATTGGAAAAGTGGAAAAGACAATCTCACTGCATTGCTATTTATTTTGTTTTTGAATTGGCAAAGGAACACAAATATGTTATTTTTGTACAGCTGTTAATCATCAATTGGAAGTGTTCCCTTTTGATGCCCACCAGGAAATCTTGCACTATGGGCATGTATCATGGACTTTATTTGAATTTTAATTATACAGAGATACCTAGGTACACTTCAATCATCCCAGGGTGTGTTCAATTCCTATCCCCAGATTTCTGTTCTTCTTGTAGTTGGCATTATTTTTTTTTGCAATGGCCCTGGACTTCATGACTTTTAAAATACGATGAGTACAATTTATCCTCTAGTTAGTTTTCCATGGGGCCGAGTGCCGTTTGCTTTGTGTGTGGGTTCAGAATGCATGTTAAAAATGAAGTGCCTTCAGTTATCTGGGCAGAAGAGCCCTTTCTGCCTGACCTCGCTTCTGAAACCCTTGGAGACAGAGCCACGTCCTGGGTTGACTTGGTGTGGGATTCTCATCAGTTCACCAGGATGTGACCAGACCCATTGTTTTGTGTGTATGTGATCTGTAATACCCTCAGATGTGGATCCCATTTCCCAGAGTTGTGACCTCAAGTCAATGGAATTGCCTTCCGGGATGAAGCCCAGCTGGTTTCCAGGAGCCCTGGGGCTCCCCGACTCTTCTATTAAGCTCACAGATCTCCAGGACTTACGGATTGACTTCTCCACCCTCTCCTTGATGGAGTAGATCATGATCTTCTCGGTGGAGTCTGAGCTCCTTTTCCAGATATTCTTCAGCAACAAGGGGTATCGAGTAAGCCTGTGTAGCGGGGCCACTAGCAGCTCAGGCAGGTGCAGCCGTCTGCACTGTTCGTTTTGCTCACACCACTGGGGAAGGCAAAAGCAAAGGCATCAGAGTACCACCTGCCCCATCGCGGCTCTGAGAAGCCTGGACCCAAGAAATTCTCAAAGATCTGAAAGGAATGCCCTTGCCAGGTGGCTGGGAAAACTTACAAGCCATGGACTCACCTTTGATTTTGAAAACTCCATTATAAACTGTCTGTAGCAAGCATCCGTGTACCGGTGACAGATTCAGGGTCTGACACTGGGTTCTTAGGTGTGATCGAGAGAATTATTGCACCTTACTGACTAACAGTGTTACTTGTCGGTTAAAGAAAGGCAAGGCTCCTTCATCTGTTTTGCCTTCCTAAAACGGTGACGAGGGCAGAGGTCAGCAGACCCAGCTGTATCCCACTGCTCAGTTCTCCTAAACAGGGAACTGAATCAAGACTTAGATGTAAAAAAAAAAAGTTTAATACTCACTAAATACCCCCTTTCCCCACATACACCTCTCAAAACACCCTTTGTGGTGGAGATAAGTTGTACAAGACATGAGTTCCCGTCTTGCTTACACATCTCATGGAGAGTTTGATTTTGCCCATTGGCTTCTCCTAGTCTCTGGCCCTTGAGAGATTTCTGGTTTCACCAGTTTGGTTCCCGTTCTTGTTGTGATGCATGATTAGGAGCATTGAGGATCAAGACTGAAGAGACAGAAAAGGGGAATGGAAGGAGCTTTGCTTGTTGGGTCAGTTCCTTGACTCTTCCTTGCTGGGAAGTATCAGGGCAATGATCAAAAATGAAAATTGAAATCCAAGAGGCTAAGTTAAGCCACATGATTCAGAGCAAACCAGAAGGAGGAGGGAGTGAAGGACGCACACACAGTTGTGATCGGGAGTGTCTGGAGTTGGGGTTTGGGGAAAGAGGCAGCTCTAGAGTATGCAAGCACAGGGGGAGACGGGAAAAGGAAGATGTATTGTGATGAGCTATACCCTGGAGTTCTATAAGTGATATTTGAGAAACACAAGTAAAGGTGACAATAGCTTTTGCATTAGTTTTGTCTGCTAGCTGCTTCTTTTTCTTCCCTTCTTTCTATTTTTTGGTATCGGGGAATTGAATCCAGGGGTGCTTAACCAAGGAGCAACATCCCAGCCCTTTTTGATATTTTGTTTAGAGATAGGATCTCACTGAGTTGCTTAGGGCCTCTTTGCATTGCTAAGGCTGGCTTTGAACTTGCTATCCTGCTGCCTCAGCCTCCCAAGATGCTGAGATCAGAGGTGTGCGTCACCACACCCGGCTGATAACTGTTTCTTTGAATGTGACACTTCCTTGAATATAAGAGCCCTGGATTTTTTGAAGGTGACATGCTGCGTGGAGGCAGATTGCTAGCATCTATGCAGAAAGTACATTGAGGAGTATTATCGAGGGTGTATTCTCTTCCTCTTCACTCACCCACCCACTCAGGCTCAGTTGATCCTGAGTTCAAATACAAAGGGGTTATTAATATGGGCAGAATATTTGTGTCCCTTCAAAATTCCATATGTTGAAATCCCAGTGGGATGAAATCACGAGGTAGGGCCCTTGGGAGGTGATGAGGTCACCAGGGGGACCCTTTACAAATGGGATATCAGTGCCCTTATATATAAAAGAGACCTCAGAGAACTCTCTAACTCTCTTCCCAACCATGGAAGAATTCAATGAGAAAGCAGCAGCGGTCTACAACTCAGAACCCAACCATGCTGGCACCCTGACCTCAGATTTCCAGACTCCAGGGCTGTGAGGAGTAAATTTCTGTTGTTTTGAGCTCTCAGTCTCTGGTGCTGTGGGATAGCCGTCCAGATCAGCTGTGGCAGGGATCCTGCCCTCACATCAGTATTTTCCTGCTCTAGACTTTTCCTCATTTTCACCTTTATTCTCAGTTTCTGCCCGGGTGAACTCCTTTGCCTTCTGACTCTTCAAGGTGGTCCTCGGGTGGGCCAGGTGCACTGTGGGAGCCCCCCACCCCCGCTTCCCCAGAGATGTCTCTATACCCAAATTTAGTTATCGCATTTCAGACATTCAGGTACAATTGGCTCAAACTCCCAGCAATCCAAAGCCCTCCCTGAATATAAACAAACTGAGGAACGTGAAGATTGTGATGGCTTCATCTGGCTCTTGTTTCTACCCACACCATTTCTTCTCTGAACAGCATGGGTCAATCACAGCCCCTCCGCCTTGGTCTGTTTTCTGTTGCTGTGATAGATTGGGTAATTTATAAAGAAAAACTTTATTCCTTACAGTTCTGGATGTTGGGAAGCCCAAGATCAGAAGGTCATATCTGGTGAGGACCTTCTTGTGGCTGGGGACTTTCTGCAGAGTTTCAGGACAGTTCAAGGTACCACAGGGCAAGAGAACCAAAAAGTCAGAGAGCTGGCTTTTATAACAAAGCCACTTCTTGGATCACCTACAAATCCATTAATCCGTAAGGACAGAGCACTCATGACCCAGTACTTTTTTGAAGGCTTCACCGGTTCCCACCTCGTAACCTCTCTTGAGTCCTTATCCAGCTCCCAATGAGTTATGGTGGGGACATTCAAGCCATGGCACCCTTGGTTGATTTCTTATGTCAGTTTTCACTGTGAAGTCCCCTCATGCCAGCCGTCTTGTGAGTATGTGTTTCATTTCACTGGAGGTTTGGGGTTGTAGAAAGGGGTTGAATGCAGAGCACACAACCCCACCCCCCCTACCCCGTACATCATTTTCTTTTTCCATCTTCTTTGTTGCACAGAGTGCGCTGTCTCTTCCCCCTCCAAATCCTCCCTTTCATCTCCTCGCCTTCTGCTTAGCAGTTTGCAGTTCCATAGCTTGATCTTGTCCTTGGGTGTCTCACCGGCCCCACTAGCTGCTTTATCAGGTGTTGCTTTGAAAAGATTCAGAGCTTCCTCCCAGGAACCTGTGGAGGACACTCTTCACAGCCCTGCACACACCGTGGCTCCTGAGAATGAGCCTGGGCGCTGAGTGTCTGGACCCGCAGGACCCAGGATACAAGGACCACCTGCCCTTCTCTGGAGGTCACTTTTCTTTTCTGTGACCTGGTGGAGAGTTTACTAAATGATCTCTGAGTCCTCATCCAGCTCCCAGTGGCTGTGGTTCTCCCTAGGGTGGGAGGGGTGGAGGAGGAAGCAGGGTCTACAGGTAGAGACAGGCTATATAAGTGCCAACTTGTGGGAAGAAGAGGAAGGGAGGAGGGCTTGGCTTCAGTGTCTGACTTGCAGGCTGAGTGGCAGCAGCATGCCAGCCATACCTCCTCTTGGGTGGCTGGAGAGTTTCAGTAGCTGATTTCTCAGCAGCAGTTAGGGATTCCCTCAAAACACACAGCCCTGGGCCACTGCCCCAAACTGCCATGCTCTGAGGAGCAGCACTGACCCCCCGGCCACTCATGGTAGTCAGGGTGAACTGGAAATCACCAACCTCCATGAGATATCAACTAGGCAAGAGGCATTAGTGATAAGTAACTCAGAGAAAGATCCAGAAGAGATAGCAGAAGGCTTTAGTGTTTGGGGAAGCCTCAGAAGAAGAAAAAAAAAAGTTGGTTGAAAATTTCAAAAGTTCTAAGTTTTTCTTTCATCTATTTTGGCTTTATTTTTTCATGTCCATTAGGGAAATCAAAGAACATAGAGATATTGGACATAAAAGGCTTTTTCATTAATGGATCTAGATCAATGGAAGCTACCTTTTGTAAAATAATACATACCCGATGTGTTTAGAGGACAAATGGAAGGAGTTAAAGGGGCACAAATAAATAAATCTGTCTTGGTGGGACTGTTATGATTTAGATGTGGTGTCCCCTGTGAGACAATGCAAGAAGGTTCAGAAGAGAAATGATTGGGTTGTAACCTTAACCTAATCAATGAATTAATTCCTGATGGGATTAACTAGGTGTTAGCTGGAGGCAGGTGGGGTGTGGCTGGAGGAAGTGGTTCCTTGGGGCCATGGCTCTGGGGTATATATTTGTATCTGGAGAGTGGAGTCTCTCTGTGCTTACTGATCATCACGTGAGCCTCTTCCCTTGGCCACACTCTTCTGCCATGATGTTCTGCCCCACCTCCCAGTGCATTCACAGACCCAAGGAATGGAGCCTGCTGTCTATGGATTGAGACCTCTGAAACTGTGAGCCCTCCTATAAATCTTTCCTCCTCTCTAATTGTTCTAGTCGGATCCTTTAGTCACAGCAGTGAGAAAGCTGACTAAAGCAGGGTTGCAGCATTGGGCTGGGACAGTCATTAGCCTTAGAACCTCGGGACGTTTACGTATCCTCTTCAAAACTCATCTGCCAAATGTAGATAGTGACAGTAAGCACCTCATGGGGTTGGTGAGAAGTTTTAATGAGCTGATCCACACACACAAAAAAACATCGAACCGTGCCTGGAAGATCCTGAAGTTCTAGAGCTCCAGACACCCCCCCCCCCTCCGAGTTCTAGAGTTCTTAGCTGTTGTTAGCGATTGTTATTCTTAACTATTGTTAACTGAGCTACACTAGCAGACCTGGCCCAGAGTCCCACTCTATTCTGCTGCATCATACTAACTGGTTCCAAAATAGTGGGAAGAATTCTACTCCCATCGACGAGCACCAGGATAATGTATGTATTGTACATAACATTCATAGAGCCCAGCCTCGTGTGGGACAGAGGGTATACAGACCCCAGTGCATTCATAGTCCAATTTTAGGCCACCATGCAGCATAAACTTAAATTCTCTAAGGAAGGTGTTTTACAGCAGGACCTAGTGAGAAGGTCAGCTTCAGACAGATCTGATTGTGAGTCCTCTTTGTGCCCCAGAATAACATGTCTTATAGCATCTTGCCTTGATCTGCCCAAGCTCCTTAAAATGGGAATCATATCAAATTCCACCGAGTTATTGTTGAGACAAAGGGGTTCAGATGTCTGGTACAGAGCACGGTGCAAGGACTCAAAGCTGGCCACTCTCTGAGTGTGCAAGGATGCTTTTGTTCTGTGCTATGGGGCTGTGGAAGGCAGATTCCCCTCCAGCTTTTTCAGAGTCTCTCCCAGGCCCCACATCTTTATTTGATGAGGCTAACCCTTCCCTGGAGATGGAAAAGAGCCCCGAGGAATTGGAAACAGTGCTAGTGTAAACAGCGTTGAATTTTTTAGAAATTAAATTGAATTTATTTTATCCAATATGTAGAAATTTTAAAGAATTATACATACTTATGGATTTCCATGTGATGTTGTGTTGAATGCATCCATTGCATAATGTTTAAGTCAGGTCCTATGTATCTTTATTTGCCTAAAGACCTTTATATGGTTCTTCATTTGCTGCCTTTTGGCTCTGGTGAGCTGAAAATGGTGTGGAACCTCTCTGAGCCTCAGGGAGTCATGAGAACAACGTCATCAACATCATAGGTTTGTGCTAAGAACTAGAAAAGTCCCTCGTAAAGCATTCATCATTATAAAAGTTTCACGTGTTATCCTAAGAGCAGGACTTTCTTTGCCCCCTTCCCTCAATATCTCTGGATGCTGTATGTGTTCCACAGACTCATGTGAAGCACCCCTCTCTATCACAATTCATGTGGGATTTTTCCATCATTATTTGAAAATGGTAGCTGGATGGACCTTGCTACATTAACCTCTCCCTCCAGCTTGGAAGGGAGAGAAATGACTCAATTCTCTCCAGTTGCTTCCAGGGGAAACATGTGCAGCATGATTATTCTACATATTTGGAAATCCAACGAGCTTTCAGGTTTCAGTTTGAGTAACAAAGACAACACTGAAACGCTGAAGCAACAAAAATAAGCTCAACTCTCTTTGCCAAGATCATTTCCCTTTTCTTATCCCTGCCACACCCAGGCTTCCTGGCACGCTGAAGCATGGCAAAGGCCCACGGATTCAGAGCTGAGTCACTGGGGACCGCGGCTGTCTTTTCTGCCAGCCTCTTACAGCTGCAGGGGAAGGAGGGTTTTTTGGAAGGGCTTGGACCATTTTCTCTGAATCACTACTGAACAGGTATAATTCAGGTTACAGAAATAAACAAAGGAAGGGTCAAAGGATTGGGGAAGAGGTCCAGAAAAACTGGTTCCTGGTTTACTTATTAGCAAATGCTAAAGACCTAAAGACCCCCCTCCCCAAGAAAGTCTTTCTTGTAATGTTTTTGGGGACCCAGAGATACCATATTGCACAATTCCAGAAGCAACACTTAGATTGTACTCTGTGAGCTACTCTGGGGTGTGTGGGGGGGAAGCCATGTGTACATGCAGAACACAATGTAAACGGTACTTCTACTTTTTGTGCTATAGGGCTTTTCTGGCACCAAATCCTACCAGGGTCAAACTTTTAGTCACCAACAAAGCTTACATTCTTATTCTGGTTATCTTCTTACCAATTACTACCAATGCACAAATAAAACGTTTCAAGTGCCAGTCAAAATTTGAAAAGGTGCATCAGATAGTGTCATGCTTCCAGATGTGTACAACTTAAAAGTTCCTCCGTGTGAAGTGGAGGGTGTATCTACGAGGGAAGTAGGATTCCAGTTATCATGTGTGGTAGCTCGTTTAGTTCTCTTCTTTCCCATTAAATTTGGGTATCAGAATTCCTAGTATCTTTGACACCCTAAGAGTGTTAGGGAAAATATCGAAGAAGAAGAAGATAAACTGGTACTTTACTTTTAAATAAGTGCTGAAGTCATCTCTCTGCCTCAGGCTCTCAAGATAAAACACAGCCGCAGAGTAATTCAGGCAGTAGGTCTGGTGGCTCTGACAGAGGCTCCCTCGGAAATACTGCAAGAGGAGGAGAACCAAGGGCGGTTAGGGAGAGCACAGAGCCCGGCAGACTTCCTCTTTCCCTTCACTAGAATAGGGAAGAGCAAAGGAGACTCCATGATCCTGCAGGAGCTGTGACTGTGTGAATTAGACAGGGAATCTCCACAAGAAACATTCCTTTAAAAATTAGGGTCCTCCTGGGTTGGGGCTGGGGCTCAGTGGTAGAGCACTTGCCTAGCACATGCAAGGCGCTGAGTTCAATCCTCAGCACCACATAAAAATAAATAAATAAAATAAAGGTATTGTGTCCAAAATACAACCAAATTTGTTTTTAAAAAATATGATATTTCCATAATAAAATTAATACCTCAATAAATAGTCTCTCTCCCACCCCCTTGTTTAAAGAAAATTCGAGTCAGGACTTCTTGATTTAGTTTACCCTTTGACTTCCACTCAGGTTTTGTTGAGGCCAACACAACCTGCATGGTACCAGTGACAAATACTGCCTTTGATTTCAGTGCCCGTGAAGGTTGAGGGTAAGCTGGAGTAGGTGGTGAGTAATCAAGGCAACGACATTCACCTTTTCATCAAATGTTCTTTAAAAATGCCCAGTTGTTTAATTCTCCTGGTTTCTAAAACTATAGTAACCTGGAACATCTCTCTCAAGTTCTGTATTTGAAAGTGTGTTAGAGACATTTAATAGAGAGTCTATTAATATCTCATTCTTTAGCACATTATTTTTTTTTTTAATGAGAAGCTGGTATTTCTCCAGACTGTTTACTAACAATTAAATTTAGAAAATCTTTGACTTTTAAGGAATTGAGAGCGCCTGAGGTTTTAACTAATTCCCCAAACTTTACATTCTCTGTCTTATTTTTTATAGCTTTTAAAGTTTAAAATCTGGTTTCAAAGTTGACTAAAGGATCTGCCTACTTCATTTCTAACTTCCTGCTTATTTTTACCTTGTGAAAACTTCCCTTTCTTCATATCTCACCTTCAGGATTATTTTCCAGGAAGTACTTTCTTCCAGTAACTACCCACCTTCTACCCCAAAGTAGAAGGTTTCCTTTGTTGGATGCTTATAATAGCTATGTTTTTTTTTTTTTCCTGCAGCATTCCTCTGAATTTGATTATATAATCATTAATCCCATTATTGGATTAATTTCTCTTCCTTTGGACTGCAAATTCCTCAAGACATGGAGCTTGTCTAATTTTGCATATTGTGTACAGAATATCATCCTCATACATAGCACTTACGAAGCGCTCAATAAATCCCAGTCTATGACTTTTTATATGGAGCATGAGAGTTTAAATCTTGCTAAATGTCCTTAGATAGGAATTGGGTGAAAAAGGTCAAAGTAAAAAAAAAAATAGGTGGTGGGTGAGGTCAAGAAATAAATAGCACTTATCAAACCAGGGCTACCAATTTTTCTTTTCTCCTCATTTCACATGCAGAAATATTATCAAGGGTACTGATGGATTTGAAAGTTTATTTTGTTCCTTTCTGAGAGACTGGCACTTTTGTTACAAGAACAATTCAACCATGTAATTAGTGAACACTAAACTATTGCCATGAATATTGCTTTAAATTGAAGTCATTTATAAAACAGACTTGGAAATGGCTTTTCCATGCATGCAGATCTTTGTGTCAATAAAACCAAGAGGAGATGTGGCACTGGGAAAACAAAATCTGCAAGTTATTTTTGAAAATGTTGATTGGTGCAGAAAGGGATGGTTCCTTTGTGGGAGGGTAGTGGGAAAAATTTCCCAGAAACCAAGAAAATCAAGTAGCTATGAACAACCATCCTGGGAGGTGGGTGAATTCATTGCGGGACCCTGAGCTCTCTCTGAGGGATTTTACCTTTGCAAGCACAGAAAGGAAATCCGTCAATGGTGAAGTCTCAGAAGCTTCTACGTAGACCTTGATGATGCTGAAAAGACTGTTCACAAAACCAAGGCTTGTCTAGGGGCAGAGAGAAAGAAAACAAGAGTAGGCACACACGGAGGGCTGAGGGATAAAAAATTGATGAACCTCAAATATCTTTCTTACAAATGCTTCCCATTTCAAATTCACCTCCTAGCAAAATATCAAAGATTTATTTTACTCTCCTCTTAAATTATATATATATATATATTATATATATATATGGTAGAGAGCAAGAAGGATTTATTTTTAAAGACTTATATATATTATGATATATATATAATATTACAAGTTTTTATAAGTTTTTTATTATACTTTTTATTTTATTATTATTTATTTTTAAAGACATATATTATAATTTTTATAAGTTTTTTATTATATTTATTTTTAAAGACTTATGTATATAACATATTATATACATATTATAAGTCTTTAAAAATAAATCCTTTTTGCTATCTCTCTATCCTCCTTTTTGAAAGATACTGTTCACTTATAATATATGTGAGTAAAGGATCTTCGCTCAAAAAATTAACATTTATAAAGATGATGGAGATCTTAGGAATATTTCTACTTTCTTAAATAGTTGTGGAAAAATAAAAAGTGAGGGTTAAGGAATATGTACAATCTCTTGGAAAATGTTGGTGGATGTTGAGCCATTCTTATAAATCTGAACTTCTAATCATCAGATTATGTGGGGATAGAAGATGTAATAAAGCATATTCAATGTCCATTAAGGAATACAAGTCCTGTGGATGCACCATGAATAAATTTTCAAGATCATCTGGTGAATTTTAACACATCCCTACTTCCTACTTTGACTCACCTGAGTTAACTCCTCCAGGTTTGCAAAAAGTCTCCATAGATCCACATCCAGGAGATATTCATGAATTTGCAGATATTTTAATGTATTCATAAAGATCTTCAAAAAAATAAATGTATATTACTTTTTGTTTTTAAATTTTGAAGCATGCCCTTTGCAAGAACTTTAAATATAAACCTTCTGGGTATAACCTTACAGAACAATGTAAATATCAGTATTCCCAAGGCTGAAGAATTACCCTCCATACAAATCATGACATTTAAGCTTCACAGAACACACGGGAGATGTGCTCTTCAGTGCGATGTTGCTCCTCGTGTGAGGCCTGAGAACATGTCGGTGGAACATGATCAGTCCAAATGGGCTTGCTGCTTCCTGGGGCCAAGGAGTCCCAGAGGCTACCCTCTTGCCAACAGCCCTGACTGGAGAACAAAACAACTCTCCTTCTGTGTTCTCAGTTATTCTTTCCTCTGCCAAAACTCCAATGTTCTTTATTTTCACGGAATTAGAAATGGAAAATTAGTGAGTGAAAAGCTGAAAAATGGTAGAACGTTTTGAGTTGGATCAAGGTATCAAATATTCATGAACACATGAAGGGAGTCTGGGTTATTATTACTTGATTTGATGCTTTCACATGACAGAGAAACTAGACAGCAAGGGAAGGAAGGAGAACCTTCATCCTCACAGATAAGCTGCTCGTTCTACAAACTGAAGAGAGAACAGCTAATGGGCAAGGAATACTGTGGATATATAGGATGGGCCACCTTCGAGGGGACAAAGAATTCTAAGGGTGAAAAGATGGGACAGGAGATGGTTAACCTTCTCTAGTTCCCATCCCCCAACATTTCATTAGTGCAGTGTAGAGGGTTCTTTTTTCTGGGGGTCAAGGTGGTGGTAATAGGGATTGAACCCAAGAGAACTTAACCCCAACCCTTTTAATTTTTTTTGATCCTGGGTCTCACTAAGTTGCACACACATGGAGGAGAAGCAGCAAAGTAAAACACTAAATTGATGAGCCTGGCTTTTAACCTGTGGTCCTCCTGCCTCAGCCTCCCGAGCTGCTGGGATTATAGGCATTTGCCATCATGCCTGGCCAGTGTGTGGTTTTTGAACATGGATGAGACTTGCTTGAAGGTCTTGTTAAACCAGACCTTCACCCCCAGAGTTCCTGATTTAGTAGGCCTGTGATGAATCTGAGAATATGCATCTAACAAGTTCCCAGGTGATTGGGATGTAGCTGGTCCGAAGGCCACATGTTCATTACCACTGATTTACAACTTCCCCAATCCTTATAATACTGGTATCTGGAAACCTGTCAGTGTCCAAACATTTAAAACAGTTAATTGTAAAACAACAACAACAACAACAAAAAAAAATTGAATTCATTATCATAGCTCAACTAGGACAATTTAAAAGAAATATTCTTTCTGCTTTAAAAAAAGATTCATTGCTTTACAGAACATTTTTCCATTTTTAAGAAATACTGAGTTCTCCAGTGTATTTATTTTACCATTTGAGTTACAAATTTTCAATTCATAAGCAACTTTGGGAAACCTGTTGATTGGTTGATTGTGAAAAGGGATGTACATAGTACATAGATATTTAAATACTCTGGGGCATTTGAAAATACACCTTTTTTTAAAAATATTGGGGATTAAACCTGGGGGTGCTTTACCACTAATCTGTGTCCTCAACTTCTTTATTTATTTATTTATTTATTTTTTATTTTGAGACAAGGTCTTGCTAAGATGGCTGAGGCTGGTTTTGATCTTGGGATCCTCCTATTTCAGCCTCCTCCTTTGCTGGGATTATAGGTCTGCACCATGGTGTCTGATGAAAATATGCATTTTCTTAAGCCAAAAAATGACAGTTTGGAAAGTTGGGCAGCTTACAGTGGGATGGAAATTTTTGTGCTATTTAGTAGGATAAGGGAGGTGCGTTGCTCAGGGGTTAAAGCTCTGCCGAGATCATTTGCTGGTTACCATGGGGTTGGGGTGCCTTTCCCTAACCGCAGCCTAATTTTTACCTCAGTATCTTCTCCTCCCCAGGGAGCACACATGCCACATCATACTCCCAAGGGGTGGGCCTGGATTACCCTAGGTCAATTAGCATCCCTTCCTTATCTAGCTAGAGTAGTGGGTTTAGTGGTGAGCACCTGATCTACGCTGTCCAATCAGTATGGATCTCAAGATTCAGGCCATCCATGCAAGAAGATCTCTCTCTTTACCTGCTTCCTCTTCCTCTCTCTCTCTCTCTTCATGAGTTCAAGGTCAGCAGCCATTTTTGTGACTAAGAGAAGCCAGTCATGGGAGGAGGCTGATGCCACAGAAGGTGGGAATGAAAGATGAAAAGAAATGTTGTCCCTGGTTTTGAGTTCTTTGATCACCCACTCTTGAATTCTCTCCCACCTCTGAACTTCACAGGCACAGGAGCCAGTAAAATCCTGTATGATTAAAGCTAGTTCTCTGTTACCTTTTCCTATAAGCATCCTAACCAATATGGACTCTGAGTTTCAGTTTGTGGTTTAAATTTTGCTAAGTAAGGTACTTAGTGCAGTGACTGTCAATAAATCTTACTGATAAAAAAAACAACTGACACTCGCACGTAGCACTTAACAGATTTCAAAGGAAACACTTTGATCACCACCATGATTTAGTGCATAGCTAGAGGTGGCATAGTCACTCCCTTTTTATAGCTTAACTCAGGGATCATCAAACTATTGCCTGCAGGCTGTAAATCTGCACTGCCACCTGCTTTTGTGAAGTATGTGGTACTGTGATCCTGTCGGTCGTGAATATTCCTTGACATATTATCTGTGCCGTTTTTGCACGGTGATGGCAGAATTGAGTAGTTAAAACAAACACCATGTGGTCTGCAAAGGCTGAAATATCTACTATTTGGATTGTTCTGGTTTCAATGTGTTCCCTGAAATTCATGTGCTGGGAACTTAATCCCCAATGCAACAGTGTTCCGACGTGGGCCCCAAGGAGAGGTTACCAGGGCTCTGCTGCCATGAATGGATTAGTGTTGCTAACCAGGAGAAGGTTCATTATCACAAAGTTGTTATGACAGTGAGTTTCCCTCTTTATGACCTCTCTTGCCATATGATGCCTTCTGTCATTTTATAAGGCATCAAGAAAGCCCTGACCAGATGCATTTCCTTATCTTGTATCCCAACCTCCAGAAGCATGAGCCAAATACATTCATTTCTTTTCCTTGACAGATCACCCAGTGAGATTGTGTTACAGCAACACAAAAACGGGCTAAGATAAGGATCTTTACTATAAATGTCTGCCAACCTCTGGTTTAGGGTATGGAGGACTAGACTTTTCAGCAGTTACCTGAGAGTTCAAAGGCAAATTCAGGGTTTGAACTCAGGTCTCCCATGATAGTGCTTTTTTTGCTGTGAGCAGAGGCAACCTTGGTAGTCACATGGCCTCTCTTGTCCTACGGTCTTGGAAGAAAGCTGCTCCCTTTTCTCCTTGCTCTATGGTTCTTCTATAAGGAATTCTCTGCTCTGAGTCCCCCCTAGATCACATCCAGCGCCCATTCACACAGAGGATATCACGATGGTACTGTGTATTCTGATGGCACTACGTTACAAGCGGATGACAGCTCTGGAAATCTGCGACTGTGCCCTGCAGCTGACCAGAGCATTCACCTGGCACTTGTTTGGGAGGAAGCAAGAGCTCTGGGCCAGGAAGCCACGAAAGATGGGATAGGCTGCCTTGATGGTAGCTGTGAGCTCCTGGATTTAAGGATGTGTGAACACAGGTGAGATGTGGATCGTAGATGGGGAGCTGGGGGTGATTTATTAGGTCTCCCTCCATCCTGAAAAGATGGGTTCAAGAAAAGAATGGAGAGACAACTAAGTAGTAGCTAAACAAAAATGAACCATGAAGAAAATGTTCTTCAAAATCCTGAGAAAGGGAGGGAAAAAATCTCTTGACTTGCTTTTATTTTATTTTATTTTTTTTAGCATGGAAGAGATAAGTGAATTCCCAAAGAACCAAATTGATATTTTTCATGTATTATAAAAATGAAAGCCTGTGTTACCATCTTAAGAACCAATAAATGGTCCAAGAAATAAGTGCATTCACTCGTGAAGAGTTCCCACACAGCCTCTTGCTGCTTTCCCAAGTCTGATCCATCAGGGGGGAGTTTCTGACGTGTTTCCATGACTTCGTTCCAGGTCTTATCCTGTACGTGGGGAGAAAAGAGAGAACAACACATTCCGCCCCCCGTGGTTGACCTGCCTGCCGTCTGCTTTCCTTGCAGTGTGGTAGGGACCCTGCAGGCCCCCCGTGTCCCTGTTGGCAGTGGCTCCTCAAGCTACAAACCACAGCTTCTCCTTGTGGCTGGAAGAAGCCAGTTCTCCTGACACAAAGCATGGGAGTTTCAAAAGCAGAAAAATTCAAGCTGACATTGCTTGGAATGTTGCATGAGAATTTTACAAGTCCGGTGTTTTACAACCTCCAAGATCTGAGAAGCCTGATTCCAGGTTCTGCTGGCAAAGCTCATTGAAATTAACTACTGAAGAATTGAGAAATGAGAGTTTTAAGACTCGACGAGACCTTAGAAATTGATTTATCCTAAACAACTAACTTTGCAAAGGAGATTCTGAGGCCAAGAGGGGCAAACCGTTGATACAGCTAGAGTTATTTGTCCCTTAAGGACAGGAGATGTTCTGGGAAGTGTGCTGTTGGCTGATTCTGTAGCTGTGTGAACCTCAGCTTGTACTTGCACAGACTAAGGGTTGACGATGTCACTAGGCCCTCCTGAGGAGACCCCCAGAGGTGTGGCCTGCTATTGACCAACACATCATTGTGCGGTGCTTGGCTGCCTTAATTCTTCCTTAGGGCTTCATGACCTGCCAGAGGCTCTCATTCCCATGACCTGATGGCAGATAGAGTGACTTTCCCCAGGTCTCAGTGTCCTGCCCAGCCCTGGGCTCCTCCCCTGTGCCAGCCGTACTTTGACAACTTAAAATAATGACCAAGAAAAGACAAAGGAAAAGCTGTGCCACTTGGTAAGTGGCGTGCACCCTACCTTAAAGCGGCAGAACTCGTAGCCCCTGAAGTCTGTGATCTTCACGGAGGACAGGCAGTTTTGCAGCTCGGCGACCAGCTTGTGTTTGTCTTTGCTCTGCTTAAAGAGGAATAGAAACAGGGTTTTCAAATGTGAATTCTCTTTCCTCAATGTTCTCTACTCTACTGGTTTCCCTATGATTTTAATGAGATTCCCCCCAACACCTTTCTTTTCCTTTTCACACTGTAGTTTCCACATATGAGAGAAAACATATGATCCTTGACTTTCTGAGTTTGGCTTATTTAACTTAACAAAATGTTTTCAAGTTCCACCCATTTTCCTGCAAATGACATAATTTCATTCTTCTTTGTTAGCCTAGTACTTAGAAGGAGTTTAAGTATAATTTCAATTTATTTTGTGGTCATTATCTTTTCAAGTTTCTGTTTCTTTCCTATTTCTGTTTTATTGGGTACCAACTTCAGCATCCGGTATTTTTTTGAAATTTGATATTTTTCTAGAAACGTAACCACGTCATTTTGGTTTTTGACTCAGTAGATGATTATTCATGTTTATGACTTTTAAAATCATTTTATGTGTGTCATTAAATATTGTTTTCTACAAAAATAAAATAAAATAAAATGTGAATTCTAAAGGACATGGTATTGGTAGCTTCAGCAACTTTAGTTGATTCTCTGATGTTTGTGAGAACAACTAAACCACTAACAGACCCAGCCATGTTTAGGCATGAAGACTTCCGATGCCTTTTTTTAAAAAAAATTTTGCTTTGTTATATATGACAACAGAATGCATTACAATTCATATTGCACAGATAGAGCACAATATTTCATATGTCTGGTTGAACACAAAGTAAAATCACATCCTCGTGTCTTCTTTCATGTACTTAGGGTAATGATGACCATCTCATTCCACCATCTTTCTTACTCCTATTCCCTTTCTGAGCTATAGTCAGATTCCTAGGACCATGGAGGAGCTGGTGGCAGAGGCTCATGAGAATTGTCTATTGTAAATCTCTCCTCTCACTACTGGGAAAAAGAGCAAGGAATGGTCTTAGAATCAACAGAGGGACCCAAGTCTAGTGCCCACCTCTGGTTGATACCTGTCCTTCACAATTTCAACTTTCTGGACTCTGGACTGTAGGACATTTGCATAAGAAAGTGCTTCTGGCCTGTCAGTTCAACCCCTCAGTTGGCATCTGACTAAATAAAACTCACAGTGTTAAATGGACTTGGCCAACACGATGATTCTGTGCTAAAGAACTCCAGAACAGGAAAAATGCTAGTTTCCTTAAAATGGAGCTGCCCACTTTATGCTGTTTTAGTTTTTATTCTTTTTTAATTTGTTCTTTTTAGAGGTACATGACAGTAGAATGTATTTTGACATATCGTACATCGTGGAGTATAACTTCCCATTCTTGTGGTTTTACATCATGCGGAGTTACACTGGTCATGTATTCATATATGAACACAGGAAAGTGTTCATTCTAATGTCTTTCTTATTCCTATTCCCCTCCCTTCCCTTCATTCTCTTTTGTCTAATCCAATGAACTTCTATTCTTCCCTCCTCCTCACTTATTTTGAGTTAGCACACACATATCAGAAAGAACATTTGGCTTTAGTTTTTTTTGGGGGGGGATTGGCTTATTTCAATTAGGATGAGAGTCTACAGTTCCATCCATTTACTGGAAAATGCCATAATTTCATTCTTCTTTATGGCTAAATAATATTCCATTGTGTATATGTAGCATAATTTCTTTATCTATTCATCCATTGAAACGCACCTAGGTTGGTTCCATAGCTTAGCTATTGTTAATTGAGCTGCCATTAACATTGATGTGGCTGCATTACACAGTCTTTATTCTTGTTTTAGAAATCTGACTTCAGGGCTGGGGTTGTGGTTCAGTGGTAGAGCACTCACCTAGAACATGCGAGGCGCTGGGTTTGATCCTCAGTACCATATAAAATAAATAAATAAAATAAAGGTACTATGTCCAACTATAAATAAAAAAAACCTGACTACAAAGATAATGTGATTATTGCAAAGAAAATTTGAAAAGCAAAAACACAATAAAAATTAAGGCTACTCATAATCCCCACCATCAGATAATCATTTTTTGATTATATTCATAATTAACTTTAAGGGGTGTCATATTTACATGTCTTTCTATAACTTTTTATTTTTCTTTTTCATAGCTTTATATAGGTAAAATTGAAATAGAGTAAAATGCACATATTTGAAGTATATAATTTAATCAGTTTTGACACATATGTAACCAATACCATCAACGTAAAAAGCATTGCCATTACTTTTTTTTTAAATTTGAAATTACATGAACTGTTTCCTGTATAATTTATTATGTTAAAAATCAATCACCTTAGGATATATAGAAGCCCCCCTTACATCATCTATTTCAAAATTAAATGGAGCACTTATAAATATCTCAGAGGTCAAGGAAAAAAGCCCAAGAGAAGTAAATAAAAAGTGCTTTGAACTAAGTGATAAAAGCTTACAGTATCAGGATCTGTGGGATGAAACAGTACTCAGATGAACATTTATAACTTAAAGTACTTGTATCATAAAAAAATTAGAATCATAATCAAATTATTTTCAAATTATGTAGTAGGAAGGAAAAAAATAAGAGTAGGAGCCAACATATATGAAATAGAGAAGAAATAACACAGCTAAACTTTAATAAAGATCAAACAAGCCTAATCAAGGAAAAAGCAAGAACACAAAAATGAATATGGATGGAAAGGGAGCTATCAAAATAACCCTACAGATGCTGAAAATAGACTAAGGGAATATTGCAATTGTATTCCAACATCTGTGACAGCTTACATAACACAATAACTTCTATATTAGAGAAGGATCCACCTGCTGCTGAGAAGAAAGTGTATTCGGTCATTGATGAATGAAATATTCTACACATGTCGGTATAACTTGAGTTTTAAAGGTGATCTGTTAAGAGCATTTCCTTGATTCAGTATTCTATTGCAACAGCAGAAACTGCCCACATAAGCAGTTTGTGTTATCATTCAAACTAGGAAGAAACTATCACATAACTGTGTATAGGGCTTTCTGAAGCCAACTTGGCTGCATTTCAGTGGCGTGTTTATCACAAATAATTTCTCAGCTTGCTCTCTTGCCTCTGGGTGCAGGATGCTGGCAGGGATCTGAAGAATTTGGTGCAAAGGAATCAACGTTAAGGACATGAGAAGGCTCTCTGCTGCTGTGGGGCTGAGAGGGGACCCTGGGATGGGTTCAGAGTGTGCTGAAGCCTGTGGCTGGTTTCTCAGGTGGGGTCGGAGCACAGACTGAGGAAATCTATTGTAGATTCTTTAGCCTCCACAGTAGCAAAGGAATCTTGGAGCCAGTTGGGGACCTCCTACAGCAATTGAGACATATGCCTTTTGTTGATGTCTGAAACCATAGCGACTGTGTGTTGTGGCAATAAAAAAAAAAAAAATCAGCAGCCAGTTGGAAAAGACAGAAATTGAGACAATGGGAGCAGCCTTGGAGTTGTGGGGAAGTGGGCGCGAGCTCTGTTCCCTGAAGAGCACTCGCTGTGGCTTGCCATGGGTTTGACCAAACCTCCTGGTCAAAGCCCGGTGGTGGCTATGCCAGGGAGAGGGAAGGAGAAGCTTCTTCCCGTGGACACAGTAACTTTTTAAAGTCACAGACTCACCTAGCTCCTTGCTGCTTCTTCTATGGCAGCCGTAGCTAGGAGAAGAGAAGCACCGGGAGAGCATTTGAGAGGATATGGAGGACGGACAAAAGTGAGAAACCAAGGTAGATTCTGGGTTCTCAAATTTAGTCCCTAACAGGTAATTGGGATGTGAACTTGCGGTAGACACTGGTGACATGGAACTAGAGGGAAACGGAAGGTTAAGACAGAGTAGCTACATTTTAAGAATAGTTTGCAAAGAGTGACATTGATTCAGTGAGGACAGACAGGATCTTTAAGAGTTCTGATGACATAAAGGAGGAAGGAGTGTTCAGGTCTGGTGATGGAGACCCCCCACAGTTAGAGGAGTGCTATGATGTCAGGGATAGAACAGACTGAGAGCCAGACTGCCTGAGATGGCTAGAGACAAAGCTCTGTTTTCAGGTATAAGCTTTATGACCTCAGGCAAATTATTCAACCTCTCTGAACCTGTTTCCCCATTTGTGAAAAGCGGGTAAGAATGTTACCTACCTTGTTGGATTGTTGTGAGAATCTGAGTGCATGTATGTAAAACCAGACGTGAACAGACAAGGATATATGTAAATAGAAATAGTGCCTGGTGGCCTGGTAATGTGGTAGCCTTACTTTAGCTTTATTACTAATATTTTTTTATTGATAGGAAGAAAGGAAGGAGGGAAGACAGGCAGGTAAGAAAAGGAAAAATCTGTAAAAGAAGTGTGCAATATTGATGTGGATTATCCTTCATTAGGATATGAATCACTTGATAAGGCTCAGAGGATGAAGAAAGGAAAGAGACGTATTGATTTTAAGGGAAACAGATATTGTGTCCATATGGAAATGGGGCTTCGAGCAATGAACTTTCCTTCCTTGCTGAGAACCTTTATCAAAGACATTTTGTCATTTCACAAGTCAGCCCTCTGTTTCCACAGGTTCCACATTCATGGATTCAGCTAATCACTGACCAAAAATATTCAAAGAAAAACTGTCTGTTCCAAACACGTGCAGACATTTTCTGGTCATTATTCCCTGAATGATGCAGTATAGCAAATATCTACATAGCATTTACATAATATTGGGTATTATAAATAATAGAGATGATTTAAAGTGTACGGGAAGATGTGCTTAGGTTATACGCAAATGCCATGCCATTTCATATAAGGGACCTGAATCTTCTTTTTTAGTGTCTCTCCATTACTGCCCCCCCCACCCCAGAATGCAAACCACTTAGCATCCCCAATTTACATATCAGGCCTGACCTTCTCAACTGGCATCTTAGATGTCTATGGCCTAGTACTTGGCGCATAACAGTCACTCAATACACATAGGGACATGCTGCTTCTTTATGGGGAAAGAAGGGCCTGATCTCAACAGCTTTAGGACATCCTGCCTGGGCCAAGGTCTTTGCTTCTGAAGGAACATGTCTCCTGGAGCTTCCTTGACCTTGAGGTGCCCTCAGGAGAGCCACGGGGAAGTGACCCCCTTCTGGAACCTCAGACCCGACTAGTGACCAGCCCTGCCTCCGTTCACACCAGGAAGGTGCTCAGGAGAGGCTGCCCTGTCTCAGACCTACCAGGAAATGGAGCACATCCCTGAGTGGCTGAAGACAACAGCCTCAGTGACAACGGTGTCACCCCGTTATCGACAGGTTATGATTTGCAAATTGCAATATTCAGATCACATTTTGTATGAACATTTTTATTTCTGAAAAACAATCATGTGAAAGTCCATCATAAATCTGACTGTGAAAATAGGTCGTGTCGGGGGCTGTCCTGCGCACGAGCAAAGCACCCTCCTCAGCCCCGAGTGATGAAGGTACTGAACTGGCATCGCAGGCCACATAGGGTGCGAAGCAAGTGGGCCTTACCTTGGCTTGGCAAGGAAGGGCTTCAGCCCTGGGCTTGAGCGTTACCCAAAGGGATTGGGCAACCCCTTTCTGAAATTCTATTTCCTGCCTTATTTGGGTGGAATATTCTATGGAATGTCTTTTCCCTAATAAATAGAGGGGTCCTGGGGACACTTCTCTCTTGCCTTCCAGCAAGGAAGAGGACCCTTGAGGTCACAGAGCAGTCCCACCCTCGACCTGAGAAACTCATGTCTGTGTGTTGTGTGGTTTCTTCGTCGTCGTTTTCTTAGCTTAATGTTGCAGCCAGCACCTCTGCACCCAGCTCATCTCATCGGCCCAGCCAGTTGGTGGGAAAGTAGTTTTCCAAACTCTAATTAAAAATACTACTATTACTACTAGGGCCACTCTTGATTGCTTACGAGTGCTCAGCTCTGGGGGATGCTCCATGTATGTCACGATTCCCTTATCCCAACCACTCTGTGGGGCTGGCATTGTGACTTTCCACCTTTTATGGGGGGGAAAAAACCTGAAGCTGAGGAAAGTGTATCAATGGGCCAAGGTCCTGGGTCAGGAAGTAAAGCAGCTGGGATTGAAACCACAGGGGGATTTCAATTTAGCTACTGGAATTAAAAGGCATGTCAAGACAACATGTGTCCATAGAACCACTGCAGATGTCAGCAACCGGTGATAGATTGACTGGAGAGGCCATGCGGGCAGGTTTTTAACAGAACAAGGCACAGTGACTTCCCATAAGGCCTCCCAGCTGTCGGCTGCCATATACAGGTCTCAAAACTGGTACTGCCAGAGGCCAACACCAGTCTTTTCCCTTTCTCCAGAAAACAGGAGCTGGGGTGCAGTCATGATCATGAACACTCCCCCCTCTACCCACGGCCTGCCAGGAAAGGCTTGACTTTTCCTAGGCCCTAAGGACTCGGGGACTGCTGATTCAGATTTATTACTCTTCAATAATTGACGGAACCAAGAACAAATTTAAAAACCCACTAGGATGAATCCAACAGACTCTCCCAGAAATAGAAGTGTATTTGTGGAATCGGTTTCTGTAATACCTCATGAATTTTTTAATGTTCCCAGTATATATACGGCGCTGCCTGCAACCCAGGGCACACACTCATGTAAGTTCTACTTCACAGGGGGACGGGGGTGTGTGTGCATCCTCAGTCATACCAGGGTATAAATTCCGTGTTGTGAAGCATCACCATGTTAGAGCTGCTTCACGTCTTTGCAGAACTCATTAACTGCTGGCAATTAGCACTGTTTTGCTGCACAAAAATGACACCATTTGGCATGTTCTATCGCCAATACTGTGGATGTGATGATATCATTTACATTTCATGTGCCATCTGCTTTTAGGCAGAGAGAAAGCAGAATAAAAAGACTCTTCAGCCGTTTCTTACTTTCTTAGCTACAGGAGGCTTAATTAAAAACAAAAAATGACAACGTGAGACACTTACCACTCCTCTTTTGGAGAAAGGCCATCTTGGTTTCTTGGATTCTGGTGGGTGAAATAAAAGCAAACATGTTGTAACTCAGAGCAACTGGTGACAGATCCTTGCAGTGCTTCGTGAAGCTTCCTTTTTGAAAATAAGCCAAACAGAATTCATCCTGCTTTCATTCTTTTGAAAATACATAGAATGAATATTTATATTTTTGCAAAGGAGTGAATGATGCAGTGTCTGACCTGGTTCTGCTGCCTAAAGATGAATCATGCAGGTACCAGGAATTGAGCCCAGGGGTGCTTAACCACTGAGCCACATTCCCAGCCCTACTTAGCATTTTATTTAGAGACAGGTTTTCTCTGAGCTGTTGCTTAGGGCCTCGCTAAGTTGCTAATGCTGGCTTTGAACTCACGATCCTCCTGCTTCAGCCTCCCAGAGCTGTTAGGATTACAGGTCACACACCTGGCTCATGCAGGTCTTTACTAGGGTATTGTTTAGATTCCTTTCCATTATCACTTGGGGAGAAATCTATGAACTGTAATAAAGTTGTTGAGTAATGGGCTGGGGAAATAGCTCAGTAGGTAGAGTGCTTGCCTCGATTATATAAGGCCCTGGGTTCAATCCTTAGCACCACACACATACACACAAAGATGTTGAGTAATTATTAGAGAATCATAATGCTTTTGGGCTGAAAGGGCTGGGCCCTCATTCTTATGCCATATTCCACCACACAGACTTCAATCACCTGACCAAACTTGAGACTCAGTTTCTATCAACTCAGGAATCCCCAGATGCCATTAAATGAGAATTCCTGAGATAGGGGACATCAACATGACATCACCAATCTTTATATGTTGTCTTGTTGCCATTGGTCACCATCCAAATCATCTTTAGGAGTGGCTTTGGGATGAGAAGAGAGTCATTGTTCAGTCACACATTCTTTTGGTGACCAGGTAATAAAGATCTTTTGATCCTTTTCTGATCTTTTGGTTTTTATGTTATTTCTGCTGCTCAGAAAAAAAAAAAAAAGCTGGAAATTCCCTCTTAGATTTATAGGATGTTCTGACCACTCGGTATAGAAAATAGAAGTCGTATAGGTCTGTCTTTCAGAAGTCTGGTTCACTGCGGGTGTCTTTTGAATGTTCAATCAAACAGAAGTAATTACAACATTCACTCATAGGATGTGCTTAAGGGACCTGCTCTACTGTAACCTTGGATGAGACCTAATCAGCCCAGCTGAGTATCCTCTCATTTATTATGACCACATTATTGATCTTTATAAATGGGAGAGTAGGTAAAATTTCCTGTAGGGACAAATGAGATTCTCTATACTTAGCCCTCAAATGACTAGTGGTAAATTATGCAATTTGAAATGCAATATTTGGGATCCTTGGCAAATTTCTCTCCTCTTTTTTTTCTAATTTTGAAAATAATTCTGAATACTTCATAAATATTCAGAAAAAGGTTTGAATGAGTCTTTATTAAAACCACAATCTTTCATTATCTATCTTAAATATTATCTTTGCTGAATTAAGCTACTTTAATAGTATCTGAAGGTGGCACATATGTGCATCCAGGCTTGAGAGACCCTGCCATAGACTGTGAACTTGGAACATGAGACTTCTATTCTAAACACCTTGAGGAGTGGGCTTGGTGGGTTGTGGTAGAGAACATTGCTTGTCTTCTGTACTATGTGGTGCCTGCTATGACCCCAGGCGCACAACTTACAAAACAGCTAGTATGAAATGGAAGCATCACACAGCCATCATGACCTTGCTCCTCACTGTAGTGTTCCTCAAACTTCAGCTGGTACCAGAGCTTTGCAGAAAGTGAATTGCCAGACACCACTCTCAGAGTTCCTGATTCAGTATGTGTGGGATGGTACCCCAGAAGCTGGATTTCTCACAACTTCTTGGGGTGGGGGATGCCGATTCTGCTGATTTAAGACCAGCCTTGGGAACCCCTGCTCTAGCTGTGCATGAGTGTGAGTGTTTATGAAGCATCATGAAACGTGTCCTAACCTATGTTAAGAATACACTGGGTTCAGAACTACTTCTGCCTTGGAGGGGTGGGTGCTGAACATCCCCATTTCCCCTTGGTTTGGTTATTTGCGGTGTGGTAGCATAGGGGACAATAGATGTTGGTCCTTATGTGTTGTGCCACAATAGATAGTAGCTGTGGAAGAGATCTACACAGAATGAAGAGCTGTTCATTCTTCTGTATTCCTGGGGCTTCTGCATTCCACATTCGGAAGGCTACATCTGCCCATGGTAGGTGACTGATACAGACTGGTGGAAAGAGCTGGGGACCAGAATTCTGGGGCTTAGATCCATTCCCTGGACACTAACCAGCTCACATGGTGACTAGGTTGCTTCTCCTTCTTGGGTCTCACTTTGCACAGATGTGAATAAGGAATGAGCTTGATTATTTTCCGACTATTTTACCAGGTATCCAAGGTTTCTGGGGATCGCCTGGTGTGAGTCTTTGGGGTCTTCTAAGATTTAGTCAATGCAACTTTACCTAGATCTATTTTATACCTTGGATTGTCATGAAGTCAGGATTTTTAGGTAAAACACCCAGCTAGGAATAAAACCAGCTTAAAGCTACTATTATGGACAATCTTTAGACCTCATTTTTAGCTATCAAAGACTTCAATTTTCTTACCCTCAGAACCATGAGGAAAGCACCCTGAACAACTGCTCTTTTCTTTCACAGCCGAGGAATCAGCCCTAAAGCTGCCTTTCCCTGTTAGACACTAATCTGTTCTACCACCTTTGCTACCCGCTGGGACCATTCTGGTTGGAAAGGACCAATGTGAGGCTGAAGTTCAGAAGTGGGTGGGAAATAAGCTTTGTAACAATTATTGGCAAGCTGCCCATCATCCCCCAGTGAGGACACTCTGGTCCAAAATGGTCACTGTCACTGGTGCTGCTGTCTTGGGTCCTCAACTTGGAATAAATGATGACAAGAGGACATCGTGAGGGGAGACCCATGCCTTATCCATCTCTGTAAATGGAATGCCTGAAACCAAGACTGGGAGTCAGCTGCTTCCGGTCCTCCAGGCCTGGGTCTGTTCTAACTGGCGAGACTTCTGTTCTAACTGGTCAGTGCACGTATTTCACAAGTCTTTAACTATTGGGAACATCTTCCTGGCTTAGGGCATTCTCTGTCTCAGAGCAGGCATATCATGAACATAGGCTGAATGAACGGGACCTGGATTCAGCAGCAGCAGTGGGTGGCACAGGTAATCCGCAGCTCCATCAGAAACCAGAAGGTCCCCAGGAAACACCTCGAGTCCAGGTAAGTTCAGCACCACAGAACTGCGCCTGCGCTCATAGAACCTGTGCTTAAGAGAGGAAAGACGAGAGCTCAGGGCTGGAGTGCAGGTGGGATCATTGTTCAGACCCTCTCTGGTCAACATAGATGTGGCTGCTCACCACCTGACATCTGTCCTCCTAGGAAAGTCTCAGGACCGCTTGAGGATCCAGGCACCGGGTAGTCACAATGACACACACAGACTACATTTACTGGCCACCTCTTTGGTCCTTATTGACCATTTATAATTTTAACTCATCCAAACCAGCAGAGGCCATGTAGAAATATTAACATGAATATATCTATTTGCTCTGATTGGGAAGGATACCAGGAGGAATTCCTAGTATCAAACACAGAAGTCTTGCCAATGAGGCATACTGCCTGAGAAGTGAGTAGGATGGTAGAGGTGGCCTCTGGCACTCCTAGTAATCCAAAGCCAGTTGTTTGAAGCTAGCACTGTTATTTTTCTTAGAGAAAAATAGGAACTATTGCAGGAAAAGCTTAGCAAGTATATATATATGCCTCTCTTTTCCTCTACTCTGTTTCATGAAATTTTCTGTCTGTTGGATGTTCACAAAATAAATAGTTTAAGTATCAGACACAGTGGGGAGGAGGTCCAAAGTCACGGGGCATTTACAAAGTGCTATTCAAGGAACACAACTGGAAGGGCGTCTGCCATGCCAGGAACTCGTCTGGTACAAAGAATCCTAGAGACTCTCCGTTTCCTCATCAGGACCATGCAGATATTTCTTTAGTCTATTCTACGGGGCAGAAGACCCAATTCCTTCTATTCACTGACAGATGTGATCTTGAAATTCTCTTTTACCAACCGACCATCTAGAATATAGGTGACTTCATGTAGACAGAGATTTTGGCTCATCCAAAGCAGAAGTAGTCATACAGAAATGTCAACACGAACGCTGAGGAACTGCCCAGGAAGTTGAGAGCTCAGGTTTGTCTTGCCCCTTTAGTTGTCATGATTTTGTTCATTGTCCTGTAGCACCCCTGTCTCCCCTGTCTCCCAATTAGCCATGCGTTGGCACTCTATGAGTCTCTTAGTGCAGTTCTTCTCTGCGCCTTCCCCTTTCCTACCTGCCTATTACTCTAGACCTACCATGTTTTTAACCAAGTCCCCTGGTTCTGACCTTCCCCGAGTGACAACTTTCTGCCTGTGCTTTCTCTCTTGCCTCTTAATTGTGCCATCTTGGATCTCATGGTTTCTTTCTTGTCTAGATGTCTGATGTTGGGGACTAGTCACATCCTTTCACGCCCATCATGCTGCTGACCAAAATCTGGTTTACTTCAGCACCTTCCGTGGAACTTATTATAAACACCCATCCCCACGCCCCACCTTTGGGATCTTGATTCAGTAGGACTGTGGCCAGCCCTGGTGTCAGTAGTTGGGACTCGGTTCACCCTAGAAACTCACCAGAGTCAGAGAACAAACTAATTTTAAGGCTATAAATAACTTGGTATACACCTTTCCTTCCTTTGCATTTTAAGGATTATTTCAAATGTTTAGCCTTTGGCTAAAAAAACCTTTCCAAACTGATAGTAGGACAAATTGTTGAGCACTTTCTAATTGGTAAACAGCTTAAATCCGGTAAATTTCTACAAAACATATAAAGAACGCCTCATCCTCTGCTGCCGGCATACTAGAAGGTTTGCTGCTTTCTCCTGCTTGCTCCAAAGAGTCTTTGCCAATTCTCTCTGGGACCCACTGGGTCAGGCCCTCAGCATCTTGTCCATAGTGACACGATCACCTCTTAACTTTTACCTTCAGCTGCATCTTTGTGATTCCTGTGCACAGTCACTGAACATGAGTAATCCACAATTTAAGTCTGACCTCGATCCCCTCTGCCTGCAGAAGCTCTTCATCTTATACCAGAGAAGCACATTGTTAAGCCATGCACCCAGGCCCTTCTGGGATACTCTTGATATTTTTTACTTGACAATTTTTTTTTCTGGAAATAGGGAATGGTTTGGAAATCCTAACAAAAATGGTGTTTTACACCTCTGTACTTTGGGAGTGTTTTATCCCTTCTGACCCTCCCAAGCTTAATATGCAGAGATGCAGGCCTGTGGGGTACCTATGTTAAGTAGCTTAAAAGGGAAATACACACATAAAATTTGGCTCAGCTTCATTCCATGATCTACATTTTCTGGGGTTTTAAATTTGGTTTTACTTTCCTTTCTCTGCTTTTCTCAATGCTTGTAAATGAATGAACGTGAATGAATAAAACGATGAACGTGAATGAATGAAGCAGTCCTCTGATGTCCTCCCTCATGGGAAGTGATTTATTTCATAAGGTGGTTTTGTAGATTCATGTCTTATTTCCTCTATTATCCTCATCTCCTAGCTCCTGGTTTAAATCCCTCAACTTTGTAAGGGTTCAGAAAACATTTGTCAGGTAAATGGAACAATAACCAAACCTGTACAAGCTTAGAGCAGTGAGCAACCTTTTCCAGCACAAACTCCTGCAGAATGTGTGCTCCAGTGATGGTTACCTTCATACTGGTCCTTGGCTATACCAACTGAGCTATATCCCCAGCCCTCTTACTGGGTCTTATGCATCAGAGAATCTAATCACTGAGCATGAAATCTGACACAGAGCAGGTATTCAAATAAGCTTGTTGAGTAAATACATATTGGCTGGTAGAATAAAATATTGACAGACTTCAAATGAATTTGGTTTTGTATTCTGAATCATAAATAAGTAATTATATGTATATAGAAAAGCCAAATATAATTTGAGTCCCCCCTACCTCCCCACCTTAGGTCCCATTATAGGTGGTTAAATTACCACTATCCATGTCTCTCTAGCCTGGGTAATTCTAGCATAAGGGAACTGTTTGGGACCACACAGGTCAGGTTTGGAGTTGAATTTATACATATGGACCTGCCTGGTACAGGTTTTGAGCCATGACCTTGGCTTTTTGTCTTTGTGGTCAAAACCCTGTGATGCTCATTCTGGGAGGTGGAGATGTCCCTGGAAAGGCATAACATAACCTGTGTGGATGTGAACATTTTTTTTTTTGTTCATCAAGAAGGCATAGGGTTAATAACAATATCAAGAACCATAGCTGTTACCATAGGGAGACCTAGGAAAACAATTAGAAAGAATTCTTGCCCCCCTATAATATGAAGAGACGTGGATTGGTGCAGAAGACGTGCTCTTGCATTCCATGCCTGGTGATGAACTAGATTTCTGGGGACCTGAAAAAGACCCTGATCTGTGTCACATGGAGTGGCTCAAATCATTGGATTAATGATATTAATGCAAATAGTTGTAATGAGATCAGCATGACTTTAAATTTAGGTCTCCTGTAGGTGTGAGAACACATGCTTGGTTCCAAACTGACGTCTCATTTTTGCTGTTCTAAATACCAGGATTGCTCCTTTTAAAAAGCAGCGTGCAGGCAGGATCATTGCCCTGGGTTCTGGATTGATTATCCCCTGGAAGTGAGCATTGTCATGAGGTCAGACTCTTCACCGACCTTCCCCAAACAAAATGGTGTGTGCGTGGGGGTAGAAGTGTCCTGGGTAAAGGCAGCAGGAAGCATAAATTTTAGAAATTTGATTTCCTCGTGAGGAAATTAAACTAGGAAATAAAAAATAATAATAAATGCAAAATATTTAGGGTGTGGCTGGCAACCCACTGTCACTATGAAAGTACAGTGCAATCTATGCTGCCCTCCATTTGTTTGGAAAAACACAACGAAAGAAGTATCTTTGAGCAATGCATTTCTTGGTTGTTGTTTTCTGGTCTGATGCTTGGCTATTTTGATTCTTTGCTTCAGGACAAATTTCTGAATCCCTGGGGCTGTATAACTGGGTGCCTCACCTAGACTTTGCAGCCCTCTAGGGCTTGACACGCCTGCCTTGGCCTGCCCACCCCCACTCAGAAACCCCAAACACTAACCCTGAGTTGCGATGCCCCAAGCCGGTCAGATCCGAAGGGACTAGTCCCATGGTTGCAGGAATAATCTTGTCTCCCTCCTGGTACCAGAATGTCTCCTTATTCTGTCCTCTGCTGCAGACCGGAGGATCCATGGTGTGGGCTGGGACAGAAACAATGCAGAGAATCCAGGGAATTCCCCCCACTGCTGATCAGGCCCTGAGCCCATGAGTCAACGCTCAACAATGAAGTTGCTCTGTTGTGTTGGTGCAAGGAAAGTTTCTGGGTGCTAGAAATGTGCCCCCCAGTGGATGGATGCCCAATGCATACATTTTGTTGGTCTAGGTGACTATGACTCTTACAATCAGCCAGCAATTACTGAGCACCAGTTTTTCTAGGCACTTTGTTAAGTACCTACATGCATTATAGTCAGATGGATTTCTCACAAGTACCCTAAGAAGTGGACATTCTCATTCACATTTTAGACCAAAGGAAATCGAGGCTTAAAAAGACAGATAAAGAGCTGGGGCTGTAGCTCAATGGAAGAACGCCCACCTCGCATGTGTGAGGCACTGGGTTCCATCCTCAGCACCACATAAAAATAAATAAAGATACTGTGTCCAACTACACATAAAAAAATATATTTTTTTAAAAAAAGATGGATAAAGAACTTGCCTAAGGACACATTGTTTTAGTGAACGACAGAACCAGAATCCAAAATTATTCAAATATGAAGAACCAACACCAAAGGGATTTGTAAATAGGAAGAAGAGAAAGAGATATGGCCCATCATTGTAAAGGACAAATACTTTGAAAAGCGGATATAATGATGGTAACTACTTTAGTAAAGGAAGGAGTATAATAGGTTGAATGGTGGCCACTGAAAAATATTTTAATCCTTAGAACCCATGAATGTGAATTTATTTGTCAAAGATGTCATTAAAGAGATGAGATTATTCTAGATTGTCAGGTAGGCTCCGAGTCTAATGCCAAGTGTCTTTATAAGAGATAGCTAATGAAGAGGCACAGAATAAAGAGAGAAGGTCATGTGAAGACAGGTGGACAGTGATTAATAATGTGACATGCTCACAAGCTCAGGAATGCCTGGTGAAGGTGCAGGGAAGGGTCCTTCCCTAGATTAGAATTTCAGATTTGTGGCTTCCAGAACTGAGAGGATACATTTTTATTGTTTAAAGCTACCTGGTTTGTGGTACTTCGTTACAGCAACCACAGGAATCTAATACTGGGGCCATGTAGTTGGGCTCAGGACTTAGATTCCTGATGTGACCTATATCATGTGTGACCTTAGGGTGTTGCTTCCTTGGGTCTCCATTCCCTATGTGGAAAAGAAGTGTGGTGAGACCCTTTCCGTCCCTCAAGATAGAGGATTCAGTAGCATCATGCTCATTGTCCCTTCAGTGGGCAGTGGACGGGAGTGGTAATTGTGGGGTAGTAATTTATCTTGGCAGAAATGTTTGAAGATGAATAACTCAAAGTTCCCTCTTTAGACATATGACTAATAGATCACTTACATTTTAAAAATCTTCCTTCTATACAGTGGATTTAAAACAAGGCTTTAATTCCTAGGTGCAGTATTTAAGGGAGAACAATTAAAAAGGCTAGAGCATTTGGAAGGCAGGTAGCAACTTCTCTATGGTGACATGTGACCCTCTCTGGAACAAAATCTTATTTGAATAAGGCACAGTCTCATCTTTTCCCTTCCGACAAATGTTGCCCAATGGTTTTCTATCAGTCAGGTGGTTCTCAGATTCCTATTTCTCAGAAACTATAATCCTTGATAGTAAAAGCTGATGGTAAATGTTGCCTTTTTAAGCAGGCGCTCTCTAGCAGTTGGGTGACAGAAGTAGCAGCTATTCTATTTTAAGAATTGTAATGTTCTATCCTACACAAGAAATATAGGGCAATTTGCAGTGCTTGCTTATAATTATGGGTTGATTACACAGGAAGAGCAAATTAAGAATCAGTCATGGTCTTTTTTTTTTTTAAATACTCCTGTTATTAACAGAGAAATGACAACTCTGCTGCCAATTATGGAACTATAGCTCTCTTGGTTACCTGGGATACATTTTTCCATCAGGAGTTTCAGAAGATTTGGGGGAATGTATGTTTGTAATTGCTAGTTCAACTTCCTACTAGAATGTTCCATTTGATTGTGGAAATTCAATTGAGAAGACAGAAAGAATGAGGGGTTTCTACATAGTTTACAGACTTGAACCTGGGATCCGGTGGTTGCTTCAGAAAGGGGAAGTGAACCAGTGAAAGATGCATGGCAGCCACATCCTTTGGAACACAGAGCAGGGACCCCATTTGGGGGTCTCACCAGTGTATTCAGTACCTTGTGCTGTGACTCCTTGGGCTTGATCAGTTGTCTTTTCCACACAAGAGTCAAATACTATTTAATGGGATCAGACAATAATCAGACAAATCCCTGTAAACCCAAGGTACATTCAAGAGATAAGCAGAAAATAATAAGAAAGATGGGAGACGTCAAAGGATCTTGAGAAAAACCAATAAGTCCTTGGAGGACAAAATATACAAAACAAGAAGGAGATCACATAATTTCCCCCACAAAAAGTGCCCAAATCTAACTAGCCAATCTACTTCCTTTATTGTTCTTCCTTGAACATTTATGGAGTACCTACCATGTAGCAGGCATTGTATACTTGGGAAACAGTGAAGAATAAATAGACAAAAACCATTTTCCTGGAATGCCCATTCTGGAGGATGCTGGAAGAGGAAGGGTACATGGCTCCTCTCTTGCCAGGCCCACATCAGGAGCAATGCCCCAAGACTGCTGCCTTCTCTGTCCGCAAATTGACAACAGACTAGCTATAAGTTTCTGGTTAATACTCTTCCAACAATCTTTTAAAGAACTTATTGAGAGGTGATTCAAGATGGCGGGCTACAGGAAGCTTGCATCTACCTGCTATGTAGCTCAGGATTCAAGCACTGGGAGTACTGTTCCTCAGGAAGGTAGATAAAAGGGATTTTACTAAAATTCAATATTGGACAGTCAGAGTTTTAGAGACTTAGAAATTGGGGTACATTAAACAAAGAAGAAAGGCTAAATTGGAGCCAAGAGGGTTGCAGCAACTGTGGTAGCAGCACTGGTTCAGCACAGAGAGAGTGAGAACCCAGAGAGAAATACCAAATTCAATACAGAAAAATCTGAGATCAGGAAAGAAGCCTGAACTTAGCTGATCCAGAAGCTTCACCGTGCACTGATACCTGAAAAGTGTTCTGTTTCTCAAATGGCTGTGGGAGTTGAGGCCAGCCATCTTGAGGAGGCTACGCTACAGCTACTGCTGTAGGATCTAGGAGATTTGAGAGCAAACACGACTACACTGTCCTGGCAAGTGCCTGCCATGTGGCCTTGGGGGTTACATAGCAGAATGTGTGTGAAACAGGCACCAAGATGATGGTACCTAGAGGAATTCAAGTCAGAAAAGCAAAGGAGAGCCCAACTTGCTTTTCCGTTGAGTCTGGGAACTCACATGACCTGCTGCAGTGGGTCAGGAATCTGAACAGGCAGCTGTGAACAAACTCAGGGACTAAACCCAGGAAAGCCGTGCTCATGGGCCTCTGACTATGTGAAGGATTGGCTGCTCTGCTCCATGAGTGGAATTCTCAGGTGGTTCCTGAGATCCAGACTCCTGTCAGAGATTGGCAGTTGCCAGGCCCGAAGGAAGTCAGTGTGTTGATTTAATTTCTCCAGAGCAGACACCATCCAACAAAGCCCCTGAGGCCTGATTAGACCTAAGCCCCAGCTACAGAAACTCTACTCAGAATTCTGCAGCAGTCCTGGGAGAGTAGATCTGGTCTGTGGGGACAAAACTCCATCTGACAGTACATTCCACTCCATCCTACCTCATACTGGTGAGATGCAAGCTGACAATTAATTAATCCAGCTTCAGGGTTAAGCCAGTCCAACTGGCAGGTCAGAGAGCAACACAAAAAGAGAACGGGGTCAAAAACCCCTTCTCCATACAGAGCTCAAGAAGAAATGGAAAGAAAGAGAGCCGGTCATAAGCGGTTACTACCCATTCTTGTTGACTATTTTGACCATCTCAGTGAAATGATCCCCTAATTTTTCATTAAATATTCTTTCTTTTGCCTTGTGTGTGTGTGTGTGTGTGTGTGTGTGTGTGTAAATGTATATGCCTGAGTTCTTGCTATGCTGATTGGTTCGTGGACATATATACATACAAATATTGGCTTCTTTTTTCTCATTTTTAAAATGTGGTTATTATTTCTTGCCTTGTCTTTTGAGGTTTAGGATTTGTTTGCAATTTTTTGTTTTGTTTTTGTTTCTTTTGTTTCTCTTTCTCTCTTTTGCCAAGAGCTAAATTCTGTTGTTCTCTCTTTCTCTCTCCCTTTATTTTGTATCTCTTATTTTTTTTTCTCCTGCTTCTTTATAACTATCACCTGCAGTATCTCTTCTTCATTCTCTGTTCACTTTTTGAAACTGTAAACTCTTTCCTACCTTCCTGTCCCATTTGCTTTTCTCTTACTTAACTGTATTTTTAACCATCTTTTAGAACTAACTGGTTTATATAACTCCTGCCACCCCCCACCATTTATGCTGTTGCAGTTATTATTGCTGTGGGTGATATAGTTGACACCTGTTGTTTGCTTTAATGCCAGGTCTAGTTTATGGTTACTTATTGCTTTTGCTATTGGCAACTGCTGACCCCACCATTTCTGTTTTTAGTGGCAATTAACATTGTAGCTGTCACAGTGTGAACCAGGTAATTATTATTTTTTAGAATTAATTAATTAATTTTAATTAGTTATATATGACAGCGGAATGCATTTTGATTCATTGTACATGATTGTGGGCAATTATTTTAATGCTGTATATTGTTTGCATCAGTTGTTGCTAACATTTGTTTTCCCCTAGTATGTGAGGTTCTGGGAACCTACAGGGATACTACAACTTCATAGGGTAGAGACCCTACTGCTGAACTCAACCAAAAGACAGTGTACTTCGTTCCACACACAAAGTTATGGCACTCAATCTCAGCTACAGTTTAATACAAAGTATAGAAGAGACAAAATCCCAAACTTACAACTAGGTCCCAAGTAGAAATGGCTAGGGGTGGATCTCAGGTTTCATTCACAGATATCCACTGCTATAGCAAAAACAGAGAAAATCAACACAAAGGCTGCAGAGACCACCTACGAGAGTCTCAATTGAGATCACTTTAAGGCACTTTGGCAAGTGAAGACTGTGCCCTAAAAAGGCCCACACATAAGAGTGGAAGAGAAATCCCTCCCAATGAATGCATAAAACACAACACAGGAACGCAAGAAATACGAAAAAATCATAGCACCTCATAAAGTTCATAATTTACTAGCAACTGACCCCAAAGATATTAAAATGGATGAAATATAAGGTAAAGAATTCAAAAGAATTATTATAAAAGTGATCAATGAATTCCAAGAGAACACAGAAAAACAACTGAATGGATTAAGGAAGTCAGTACAGGATATGAATGAGAAATTCAATACAGAGACAGAGATATTGGAAAGGAATCAAATAGCAATCTTGGAAATGAAAGACGCAATAAGTCAAATAAAATGTTCAATTGAAATTCTCTCAAATCGAGTAGACCATGCTGAAGACAGAATTTCAGAGCTGGAAGACAAAATGGCCAACTTTGAATATTCAGACAGCATTAAAGAAAATAAGAATCAGTAAACATTGTAGAACAACCAATAAAACAAAACAAAACAAAACAAAAAAGAAACAAAGGCAGTTGGCACTAGTCCCCCTTGCTTTTCCTCTGAGGTCCATCTTTTTTCTAGTCAGGCCCTCAACTAATTGGATTAGACCCATCCATATTTTGGAGGGAAATCTGTTTTATCCCAAATCCACTCATTTAAATGTAAATTAGATTTAATGTCAGAAACAATCAGAATAAAATTTGACCAAAAAAAAATAAAACAAAAAACATTGTAGAATATACAAGAAATCTGAGACAACATTAAGAGCCCAGAAGAGAATCACTGGAATTGAGGTGCGTTGTGAGATGCAGGCTAATGAAATGGGTAAACTCTTCAGGGATTAATAACAGAAAAGTTTCAAAAGCTTGAGAATGAGATAGACATCTAGATACAGAAGATATTCAGAACCCCAAACAAACAGGATCAAAAGAGAACCTTTCCATAACACATTAAAATTAAAGCACCTAACAGAGAGAATAAGGATAGAATTTTAAAAGACTTGAGAGAAAAATGTCAGCTACCTTTAGTATCAAGCCAATCAGAATTACTTATGATTTCTCAGCACAAAATCTAAAGGCCAGGAGGCCTTGGAATGATATGATTCAAGACCTGAAAGAAAATAACTGTCAACCAACACTTCTATATCCGTCAAAGCTATCCTCCAAATTGAAAGAGAAAATAAAAACCTTCCAAGATAAGCAGAAACAAAAAGAATTTATGACAACTAACCCAGTCCTACAGAACTTATGTAACGGAAACTCCACACAGAAGAAATCAAAAACAAGCCCCAGAGTTCACAAATGAACAAATCTCATTTGAAGAGTAGGTAAGCAAATGATAAACAGGACAAAATTAAACATTAGAAATAGACTGAAATGACAGGAAATTAATAAACATCTCTCTATAATAACATTAAATGGTCTCAATTATCCAGTTAAAAGATTTAGGCTGGAAGAATGGATTAAAAACCAAGACCCAATTACATGTTGCTTGCAAGACATGAACCTTACAGGCAAAGACAGCCACAGGCTGAAAATTAAAGAATCAGCAAACATTGTAGAATATACAAAGATGATATACCATATGAATGGAGCCCCCAAACTAACAAGAGTAGCTACTCTTATATTGGATGAAGCAAACTTCAAACCAAAATTACTCCAAAGAGACAAAGAAGGTCATTTCATACTGGTAAAGGGAAAATCTAACAAGAAGATATAACCATAATAAATATGCCCCAAATGTGGGTGGAAGTAATTACATAAAAGAGGCACTACTCAAATTGAATCTTCAGGTAGAACCTAGCACAATAATACTGGGTGATTTCAACACATCTCTCACCATTGGATAGGTCATCCAGACATAAAGTTGGTAAAGATTCTTTGGACTTGAAAAATATTATAATCAAGTGATCTTAATAGACATCTATAGAATATTTCGTCCTACAACAGCTGAATAAACTTTCTTTTCAGCAGCCCATGGAACCTTCTACAAAATAGACCATATTTTAGACCACAAAGCAACTCTTAGCAAATACAAAACATTATATAATCCCTTGCATCTTATCAGACCATAATGGAAAGAAATTAGAAATTAACATGACAAAACTCTATTGAAACTATATAAACACATGGAGATGGAATAATATATTTTTGAAAAATAAATGGGTGATAGAGAAGTCAAGGGAGAATTAAAATATTCTTAGACTCAAATGAGAATAATGATACAACATACCAGAACCTTTGAGGCACTATGTAGGTATTTCTAAGAGGAAAGTTTATAGCTATGAGTGCCTACATAAGAAAATCAAAAATATTCAAAAAAACAACCTAATGATGTGTCTCAAGATCCTTGGGGGGGAAAAACCCAATTTCAAAACCAGTATAAGGAAGAAAATAATTAAGATCAGAGCTTAATGATCAATGAAATTGAGAATAGAAAAAAAAATACAAAGGATAAATGAAACAAAGAATTGTTTCTTCAAAAGGAGAAACAAGATTGATAAGCTCTTAGCCAAGCTCACCAAAATAAAAAGCCAGAAGACCCACATTAATAAAATTAGAGATGCAAAAGAAGAAATCATAACAGACATAACAAAAATACAGTGAATTGAATACTTACATGCAAAGACAGCCATATATTGGAAAATATAGAAAAAAAATGGCTACGTTTCTAGACACAGACAACCTGTCAAAATTTAATCAAAAGGATATGGGAAATCTAAATAGACCAATAACCAGAAATGCAATAGAAGCAGTAATAAAAATCTTTTCAACAACAACAACAAAAAAGCCCAGGATCAGATGATTTCTTAGCTAAAGATTTAGCTAAGATCTACCAGATCTTTAAAGAAAAACAAATCCCAATATTCCTCAAATTATTCCATGAAATAGAGATAGTACACTTCCAAATTCATTCTATGAAACCATTATCACACTCATACCAAAACCACATAAGGGCACATCAAGGAAAGAAACTATAGATCAATATTATTGACGGAAATAGATGCAAAACCCCTTAATAAAATATTAGCAAATTGCATTCAACAATATATTTAGAAGATTGTATATCATGACCAAGTTGAATTTACCCAGAGATGCAAGGATGTTTTAACATATGCAAATCAGTAAATGCAATTCATCACATAAATAAAATTCAGAACAAAAATCACTTAGTCATCTCAATAGATTCAGAGAAAGCCTTTGACAAAATTCAGCTAAGATAAAAACACTGAAGAAACTAAGGATAGAAGGAAACTACTTCAACATCTTAAAGGCTATATGCAAAAATCCAAAGCCAACCTCATAGAAAATGGGGGAAAATTGATAACATTTCCTTTAAAATATGGAACAAGACAAGGAGTTCACTCTCACCACTCCTATTTAACATAATTCTAGCCAGAGAAATTAGACAATAAAAGGAACAAAAATAAGAAAAAAAGATGTAAAATTATCACTGTTTGCTGATGTTATGATCCTATATTTAGAAGATCCAAAAAACTCCACCAAAAGACTGCTTTAGCTAATAAACAAATTTAGCAAAGTAACAGGTTACAAAACCAACATACAAAAATCAGTATTTTTCCTATATATCAACTGTCTGATGGAAAGAAATCAAGAAAAAATAATCCCATTCAAAACAGCCTCAATCTAACCAAGGAATTGAAAGACCTCTACAAGGAAAGCTATAGAATACTGAAGAAAGATATTGAAGAAAACACTAGAAGATAGAAAGGCCTCCCATGCTCGTGGATAGGCAGAATTAATATTGTTAAAATGCCCATTCTACCAAAAGCAATGTACAGATTCAATGCAATCTCCATCAAAATACTAGTGACCTTCTTCACGGAATAGGAAAACAAAAACAAAACAAAACAAAACAAAACAGTCCTAAAGTTCATTTGGAAGAAGGAAAAATCCAGAATAGCCAAAGCAATTCTAAGCCCCAAAAAGCAATGCTGGAGGCATCAAAATCCCTGAATTCTAATTGTACTACAGAGCTAAAGTAACAAATGGCATAAAAACAGACACATAGGCCAATGATTCAGAATAGAAGACACAAGAGACAAATACCCAGATATAGTCAAATGATCCTGGACAAAGGTACCAAAAGCACATTGGAGAAAAGCAGCCTTTGTAACAAATGGTGCTTGGAAAACTGGCTATCCCTATGTAGTTGAATGAGGCTAGACTCTTATTTACTACTCTGCACAAAATTCAACTCAAAATGGATCAAAGACCTAGGAATTAACCAGAAAATATTAAACCCCTAGAAGAAAACACAGGGTCAACACACCAGCATATAGGTGCAGGCAACAACTTCCTCAGTAGAACCCCCAAAAGCTCAGGAAATAATGCCAACGGTTAATAAATGGGCCAGCATTAAGTTAAAATGCTTTTGCACAGCAAAGGAAATAATTAAGAATCTGAAGAGAGAACCTACACCATAACATCTTTGCTAGGTTCCTTTCTGGAAGAGGTTAATATCTAGAATATATTAAAAAAAAAAACTTAACACCCATAAAATAAAATAACCCAATTAATAAATGGGAAAATGAATTTAACAGACACTTCTCAAAGGAAGAAAGACAAATGGCCAACAAATGTATGAAAAAATGTTCAACATCCTTAGCAATTAGGTAAATGCAAATTAAAACTACACAGAGATTTCATCCCACACGAGTCAGAATGGCAGTCATCAGGAACAATAATAAATGCTGGAGAGGATGTGGAGAAAAAAGAACACTTTTACACTGTTGGTGGGATTGTAAATTAGTACAACCATTATGGAAATCAGTATGGAGTTTCCTCAAGAGACTAGGCATGGAATTACCTTATGACACAGCTATGTCACTCCTCAGTATTTATCCTGAAGAATTAAAGTTATCTTACCACAGTGATACATGCATACCTCGGTTTATATAGAAGCACAATTCATAATAGTTAAACTATGGAACCAATCTAGGTGTCCATCAGTGGATAAATGGATAAAGAAAATGTGCTATATATACACAATGGAATTTTATTCAGCCATAAAGAAAAATGATATTATGGCATTTGCAGGAAAATGGAGACCGTTATGTTAAGTGAAATAAGTCCAACTCAGAAGGTAGAAGGTCATATGTTTTCTTTCTTATGTGGAAGATAGAGACGAAAAAGGAAAAGAAAGGTGGTGGTGGTGGGGGGAGTCTCATGAAAATCAAAGGGAAATCAATAGGGGAAAGGGACCGGGGAGAGAGAGGTAGGGAGAAAAGGGGGAATTGCTGGGAAGGGATATTGGTGAAATCACAGTGTTATATTGTGTGCATGCATGAACATGTAACAACAAATCACATCATTGTGCACCAATAAAACAATGTGGGGGAAAAATCTTACTGAGAATCTTCTCCATTTATGGTATTTCTGTTTTCTAGCATGACACTGTTACATGCTAGGTACATAACATTTTTTAAATGAAAGTCTGTGGAAGGTTTAATATTGTATAAACTTAATGTTCAGACAAATCAGATGAATTTTTCTTGATCAATCGTTTAACTCTGGCATCATAATATTTTAGAAAGAATACATCAATGCCTTGCATACAGGAAATGCAGAACAAATGAATGAACGGTGTTTGCTACTACAACCTGGAGGTCACACTGAATGTTCAGAGCTGGTTTCTGAAGTGACTACTGAGCTGTAGTATTAAATCAGGGTCAAAGGCTTATGAGATGATTACTCTTTGTATCTCAAAGGATGAAAACATCTATTTCCAGCAGTTGCAGAAATTACCCAAGATCCCGTTGCCAGAAATAAATGGAGATGGGATTCAAACTCAGGCCTTTGACTCCAGTCGCTTTTAACTCCATGTTATGCTGCCCTCTAGTGGTAACCCCAGAGGGATCGGCCTTCCAGGGAAGTTTTACTGTTATTTTTATGTGATTTCTTCCTCAAAATAGACTTTCAAATAACTTGTCCGTTGGTTTTTATGATAATATTGCCCTACTTGCTCATTTGGATCTATTTAGCTTTCTTCCCATTTCCTTGAGTGCTGAAGGATAGCTTTTATTCTCACAGAAATATAATATGTACATTCCCTTCTCAGCTGCAGGGCTGACCTGAAAATGAGGTCAGGCAGGCAGCTTTTTGTGTATATAGAATGTAAGGAGTGCCAGGAGGCCCTCCCTACCCAGGAAATGTCCTTCCCTCACATCCTGATGCTTAAAATTCCAACACGCTTCTGTTTCTAGCTATGTAATTTTTCACAATGAAATACATCGGGGATAAAAAGACATTGTAAGCTAAGCATCCTGCCAGCATGCTTGTTTTCTTTTAACCACCAATCCTTTACTGAGTAGGGGTTTTTGGAAGTGGACTCCAGTTGGGTACAGAGTACTGGAGATTTGAAGCTAATTAAGAAGTGATTTCTGATCTCAGGAAGGTTTGATTTGGGAAGCAGATAAATGCAAAGGAAACACAATACACTGTTTTGGATGCCAGGATGCAGGCATTTAAAAGGTGCAGGGAAATCCAAAAAGGGAGGAATGTACTGGCTCTACTTGCAAATGTGAGAGCATATATATTAAGCCTGAAGACTTTCACACTTTAGTAAGAATGTATTGTAAAGACTTTTGTTTCAGGAGGCATTCTTTGGTGATAGGAAAGGGTTTGGAGTGAGTACGAATTCATGCACATATTATAGAAGAAGAGAGAGAACAGTAATCAGAAAAAAAAAATTCCTTTCAAAGTTGAGCTAGCTCAGTAATGGAAACATTGAACACCCAGTTGTGTAAGCAGCTCACAGGTCATTCATGTCAACTTTCTTCCTTTCACCCCTCACCAAGCCTAGCTGATTATATCTCCTGCATCTCTTGTCCATGGAGATACTTTTTAACTCCATTGGGCTCACGGTAGCCTAACCTACCAGCTTCTCATGCTCGGACATTGTATTTGCTCTGCTTGAGACCACCCATGTCCATCCTATGTCCATCGGATGATACCAATCCACTCAATGCCTTCACACTGCTGTTAGGGTAAGAAACAAAATTCCTAAACATCTAGTAGACCCTACCTGACCTGACTCTAATTGACACTGTTACCTTTCTCTGAGACTATTCTCCTCCTCACTCTCAGACACACCTGTATTAGGTGTGATTTTAGAGTATTATTCTGCTTCACTCCTATAGAAGATTTCTACCAATGGTCCCATCTTCACCAATCTGTCCACATTCTTTCCCACACAACACTTCAGTGCCCTCTTACTCATGGTGACGTGTAATTGCCTGGCTCTGAGTTCAGCCAAGTGACTTGCTTTGGCCAATAAAATTAGACAATGTTCAGAGCTCAGGCCCTAGAGGCCTTACGTGTTTCTGCTTGTTCCCATGAACCTCTCCCTTTTCTGTGAGGGGAATATGGTCCTAGGGAAAGGATAAGGGACATCTGGAATAGAAATATCCAACTGAGCCCAGCCTAGGGAAAGTGAACCCAGTGGACAAATGGATTTATGGGAAATGATAGCATTTAAGTGTTTTGGGGTTGCTTGTTATGTAGCAATAGCTAACTGATACCCTAGACACAATGATTTGCATTTTCTTGGGGCTTGATAAATATCCTCTATCTTTACTCTTCATATTAAACTTTTCTATTTTGGCAAATCAGGGTCAAAGACTGTATAGATTTATGAATAGCAAACTGTGGCTTGAAGATTGAGTCCTAGTAATAAAACAGTGGGTTATTCCCCCACGGCTCATCTGTGGCTTTCCAAACATGACAAGGGCTTTCTTTCCAATGCCATAAACTGGATGGATTAAATTGGGCATGGATCTTTCCATTCCTGCTATAGAAGTTTTTCATCCCTGGGAGGGATAGCAACTCTGCTGCTACAACCTGGAGGTCGCACTGAATGTTCAGAGCTGGTTTCTGAAATGACACAATCCACTTGCATTTTAGATAAAGGCAGAGTCTATCATAATAGGCATTTTAAAGGTCAGGCTAGAATCAAGCAGGACATCTTGTTCCTTTAATCCTTGTCCTTTGAATTTCTCTCTGAAAAAAAACTATTGAATATTTCTGCCTTTTCCATTTTCTCTACCCAGACGAAAGCTATTACTTAAATGGATGCTAATGAAGTCACAGGCCAAGACATTGACAACTCAAAATGAAAACTATGAGTGCCTGTGGTGTCTATCATACCCTGCACTCAAAGAGATGGCAAAATGCTGTGCCCTCAAAGGAGACTCCTGAACTCAAGACTCTTGCACCTTGCACTCCTGCGTGATGAGTGAGAGTGACTTGGGTGTTGATTACAACATCATCATCAGGTCAGAACAGAAATAAAGTCGTAAAAGAAAATGGTGCACAGGTGTCATGGCATGGGAGACAACCAACGTATACACACCTGGATTGATGCAGTTCTTCTCCCTGAAATAAAATTTAAAAGTCTTTGTTTTAGTCTTGCTTGAACCCATCCAATATTTCAAAGCAGACTTTTTTTTTCTTTTCTGGGGTGTGGGAGCCATGGAACCAGGGATTAAACTTGGGGGCACTCGACCACTAAGCCACATCCCCCGCCTTATTTTGTGTTTTATTTAGAGACAGGACTCACTGACTTGCTTAGTGCCTCACTTTTGCTGAGGCTGGCTTTGAATTTGAGATCCTCCTGCCTCAGCCTCCTGAGCTGCTGGGATTATAGGTATGCGCCACTGTGCCTGGCTGAAAGCAGATTCTTGAAGAAAAAAAAAAAACCCTATAAACTCTCTCAGTTAAAATGTTCTGGATTTGGAGGGTGGGGGGGTGAGGGGGCAGGGAATGAAGAATTTAAATAATTAGCTCTTTCTCCTCTTTTAATTCAGCCTTGCTCTGTCTTCAAATGGTGGTTTGCCAAAGGACCACCGCCACTACCCAATCAATGCCCGACAGACCACAGTTAGCCTCACCTTAGAGTGGGCCTTCAAGGACACAGGAGAAGGTGAATTAGGCTAGCATTCATTTTCCTTCCTCCAAATGGGACACCTCTTTGACTTGACAGCCAATGCTTCTAAAGGGTGTTTCTGTCCCCTCAACCCTGTCTTCCTGTGCTGTCTCCCATCCTGGGGCCCCTTGGTCCTGGGGGGAGTGGGCAACCCTGAGACCTGTTTTGCTTTTCAGTCCACCAAGTGCTAGGCAGGAGGCTTAGAGCTGAGTTACCTGAGGTCTTGGGGACCCTGCAGTAGGGCTGGGCGTTGAGTGGCCTTCTTGCCCTGGAAGAGAGGCCCAGTGAGGAGACCCCTCATTGATGGGCCGAAATGCAAGAAGGACATGTTCATCAGGGGTCCTGGTTGGGGACTTGAAGGAGTCAGCTGTGCTGAGGGTACTTTCAGGATCTGAAAGCCGTCCTGAGCGGGGTCTCAGGGGTGAGAGGGAAGGTGAAGAATCTCTTGGGCTTCCAGGTAGACTCTGGGAAAGGTGACCTGGGGAGCCTGTAGGATCTCTCCAGCTTTTCTGGGTGGACACATCCAAGACATCTTGGTGAGGTGGCGAGATGGAAGACCCCTGGCTACTGCCCCTTAATCTCCTCAAGGTGGGAGAGGTGGAGATGCGGCCGGGGGCTTGCCGGTCAAACTGGAGAAGGTTCCCTTGGTTCTCACAGAGCTTCTTGGACGGGTTCCAGGGCCCCTGAGGAGAGGTCCCACAGCCCTGGGGTGGCGCTTCAGGACAGGAAGACTCTGTTCTCCCCACAAAACTAAGAGGACCGACGGATGGAAGCTTCCAGGAGACAGCGTCTGGGTTGCTGTTCTCTGGAGCACAGTGAGGTGGCTGAGTTTCCAAATCCAAGGGCCACCCTTCCTCTGGCACTTCTTGGTCCTCTCCCAAAGGACAGTCACAGGCTGGTGGCTGCATCTCCCGTGGGGAGGAGCAGAAGGTGGAATCTGCAGTAAATGAGGAGACTGGGGTGAGGACAAAGGTTTCTGAAACTTCAAGGAAAACTTCTAGCTCTTCAGAAGAGATAAGTAGAGCCTAGTTCCCATTAGCATCCTTTACTGAGGATAATGAGCATAATGAGGATAATGAGGATAATGTGATTCGAGCTGCCATATCTAAATAGTCTACTGAAATCCAGTGACTGTCTGTTTAACATTCCTTCTCATTCCAAACAAACAAACAAACTTAAAAAACTTTAGTGACTTGAGGGGTTCCTTGGAAGTCACACAGCTAGCTACTTTTTAATTATTTCATTTTAAGAGAATCAAAAGTATGAAATATGATATGTCAAGATCAGTGTGATGTTTTGAACAACCAATTAAAAAAAGAGAATCAGATATACTTTAAATTCTATACATCTAGCTTGTATGTATGTATGTGTCTATTTATGTACTTTGGTGCATTCTAGAACAAAGAGAATAAGATCTATCCTTTGAGTTTTAAATTACATAATGAAACACATCTTCAAATATAATAAATGTAAAGATTTGACAAAAGACATTCCAGATTTTATCAATACCCATATATTTTTTTAAAAAAAATGACTTGAGTTTGAAAAGAAAAACTCAGGTGTCACCAGATATCCTGCTTCTCATGATTAGCTTATCCTCTAGAATGTACACAGGCCCAGTTACCTCCCTATTAAACCCTTCTCAGGCTCAAGGAAAGACTGATTCTTCTGCTTGACAATTTGATTCATGGCAAAATGGAAATGATCTATGGCAGTTCTTTTATTTTGTAGTTTCCCACACGAACAAAGTATTTCTGTGTGGGAAAACATTATTCCTCACCCATCCATCAATTATTTCATGACTGTCAACAGATGAGGGGTGAAAACGGAGAATAAATAATATAACCGTCTTCCCTTGCCATGAGCAATGGGCAAGGTGGCTTTAGACTGTGTGTGGATGGTTTGTGGATGAAACATCAGCAGTTGATTGCTTATTCTGAGACCTCCACAACAGTTTGAGCAAGCCTCTAATTCTCCAGTGAAGCAGCAACCTGGAACCCTTTGGGAATGAATATATTTGAGTCACCAAAATTTAAGGATACCAGTCATCTATGTTTTTTTAGTGCTATATAATTCCAATTGCATTGACAATATTTTTTAGGAGAGCATTTTTCTATAGTGTATTAATTTGTTTCAACTTGATAACAGCGAGGGCTGAAAGCCAATAAACTTTTTCTTGTGACCTGACCTCATTGCACTGACTATCACTCAAGTACTGTGCTGAAAGATGGTGATTGTTACTGTGTTTGTTGGAGTTCTGTGGTGTAGAAAGAATTAACAGGCTTTTAAATTCATCCTTACCAGTAAAGAGGAGGAACCCGGTGTTACCATGCAGTCGTGACGATGTTGTAACACTGATGATGAGGACTTCACGACTCTTATATTGACTCCCTGACTCTCACTGGGTTTCGGGTCAGATAAAATAATACTAGGTACTGGATTTTAGACTGGAGAATTGTTTAAGGAGCTACTTAGACAGCAATGAAAGTGAATTCAGTTCTTTTTTACAAAAGAAATTTGAAGTCCTCAATGTTGGGTTTGCTTTACTGTTTTGAGCTGAGGATTCAAATGCTATAAAACTTCACGTGTCACACCGGAACGCATGGGGTACCCTTTACTGGGGGTGGAACAAGGAGGGTAATGCCAGCTAGAACCTATATACAGAGAAGGCTGGGCTGCACTGGATTTGAAGGTTCATGATTTCTGGTCGCTGCTCTAGAGATTAATACCAGCTTTGTTGGAGAAGGAGAAGTCCTGCTCTGACCATAGATGAGCTCAGCTCTGTTAGGTGTGTTAGGTTTGCTCAGGTCCTGAGGCCCTGGCTGTTTCATGGAGGACCCAGTTCCTTATTTTCATGCCAAAAAATGTCTGAGCTGAGGTCTGGAGTTATAGGTACTTCCACATATGCACACACCCAAGGATTCTACTATTTTTCTTTAGAGGATTATCCAAGTTCAAGGCGGCAATAATGTTAAAGAAATTCAGTACGTTTACATGGGCCCTGCCATACTGGTTGTATCGGTTTCCTTAGGTTTCCCTTCTGTCCTTGGGGCCTGCTTTCTCCTCCTTGGAAGAGAGCCTTAGGTAGCCTTTTCAGCTGTCCAGATGTAGGTGTGTGATCACTGGTAGGAGGTTATCTATGTCCAGTAGGATTTAAGAGTCATTAAGTATTCTTTCTTGGCCAGTGTCCTAAATACTGGAACCAAAGCATTACTAATGGCACTTGGGCCACGGCATGGTGACTGGCAACATGACTCACCCAGCACTGGAGAAAAGCAGCAGGACTTTGGGAAGTGGCTGGTAGAGAGATCGGAAGGGTTCAAACTCAGGTGGATCTGGCTTCTCTTCCAGCTTCTCTGCCAACTAAGTCATGTGACCCACAATGAGCCATTTCTCTGTCTGCCTGTGTGCAGCATTTAGGAGAAGGCCTTCAGGGGCTGGTTTCAGGAATTAAATGAGATAGTGGCTAAGGCTCCTGGGAGGCCCTCCCCCAAAGACTACCCCTTGTGGATCTGATAAGAGTTGAAAGTTAACTGTGAACTAGTTCATGCCAACTCTGCTTTATGTTATCTAAAAGGCCAGACTGTGATCATTTTAAAGAGGTCACCAGCCTGTGACTTCCCAAGCTTAAGAATCTAGCGAACAGCCACTTTCAGCTTTGGAGAAGGCTCTCACTGTACTAGAAATTAAACCGCAGGGATTAATGATTCACAGATTCTAATTAGATCTGGAAAGACCAGCTAGACAGGACCCGGCAAAGCTGGTGGCAACTGGTTTTGTACAAACAGAAAATGCAAGAGGGAAACCCAGAAAACAGCTGAATGTCTTTATTACCTGTGGGAAGGTCTGAATGTGACATTGTCCGTGTGGATCCTGACCATCCAGAGTTTGCAGAATCCCAAAGAGAGCTGCCAGACCAGGGCTCAGAGCAAGAGGTTCCGCGAGCCTGTAACAAAGCACCCTCCCTTCTGAATGCAAGTGACCTTGATAGAGCTGAAATGAGGAACTGGCCTCTCCCCTCCTTAGAGACCTTTCTAGTTATTTGTTTATGAAAAAGCTGAAAGGCAATCGAGTTCAGAACCTAAGACCGCCTAAGACAGAGTCAGGTGATTTGTTTTTACTGAATAACGGCTGCTCCAATACAGAAAGGATGCAAATTGGCCTCTTATTTCCCCTTAAGGTGTCCAACAATCATTCACGACAGTTCAGGGAGACGGTGCTAGCTTTATATTCTATTTCCTCTAAAAAAGTGAGAATCATTCCTTAGGACCTTATTTTCTTCACATCTTAGAATATTTTCTGCCAATCTCCTTTACTAATGGGATGCTTTGATCAGCACCAAACAATAGAGAAAATTTATAAACATTAATTTTCAAAGAATTAAAATGTACATCGAAAAGTATTTGTATCTACCAATATTCTCATTAGATCAGTAGCCCCAAAGAACATTTATTTAGTGCCTAGGTAGACTTTTTAAAAGCCAATTAGCATCAAAAGTTGTCTATAAAGTTTTTAGAAAAAACAAAATTGGACTGGGGTTATAGCTCAGTGGTAGAGCACTTGCATATCATGTATGAGGCACTGGGTTCAATTCTCAGCACCACATATTTATATGAACAAAATAAAGGTTCATCAAACTAAACTAAAAAAATTTTTTTTAAAAAGCCTAATTCTAATTGCCAGTTTACTGATTTTTTTTCCACTTAGAACCATCATAGATATTTATTGTGAAGGTTTCTCTAATCAGTGGTTCAAGGTAGAAGCCCTGGACCAGCAGGGTAACATCACTTGGGAATTTGCTAGAAAGAAAAAAATCGCAACAGACCCATCATCTGACCCAACACTCCTTGGTGTTCATCCTAGAGAATTAAAGTTAGCAAACTGTAGATTTATATACATACCCATGTCACAGCAGTGCAATCCACAAGAGCCAAATTAAGGAACCAGCCTAGGTGTCCATCAACAGATGAATGGATAAAGAAAACATGGTATATATACAATGGGGTTTTATTCAGCTGCCAAGAAGAACAAATATTATGTAATTTACAGAAAAATGGATGGAACTTGAGAGCATTCTGCTAAGCAAAATAAACCAGACTCAGAAAGGCAAGGGTTGTTTGTCAATGGATCCAACTGTTGTATATGATTCTAGTGCATAGATAAAAGATGATAAACAAACAAATACTGGATTGACCATCTTTAAAAGAAAGAAAGAAAAATTCCACCCCCTTGCTATCAAAAACTTCACAGTGGGGCCATAATTCTGTGTTTTAACCAGTCCTCTAGGTGATTTGAGAACCATGTTAAAATTTGAGAACCACTGTCTTAGGAATAAAAAGGTCTAACGCATAGATCTTGGCCTCATGATAACCTTTGTGTTAGTCTTTAATTCTCTCATATTGGTCTTTTTAAAACAGCATTTACTTAGTGCTTTAAAAATGACTTGGTCTCCTCCCCTCACTAGCACCAGCTCCCAATCCACCCTGGAATATCAAGTCATATCTATTTTGACCACTGTGCAGCGGACAGGACACAGTCAGAGCTCCTGCCAAGGCTATCTAGAAAGGGATTGCTTCACTTCAGGAATAAAGAAAAATGAATGAAGTCTTTGACCTTTTGGCTTGTGGAAGGCAGGTCGTCCTTCATCTACTAGTCCCCTCACACACACACCTGGTTTTAAAACTGCCAATCCTGGGGCATCCTGATAATGGAATAGTTGATGCCAATACAGAAATGTCCAATTTGTAGTTGTAACTTGAACAAGAAAATTAAGAGTCTACAGAAAGGTCACAAAGGATGATCAAGGAAAAAAAAAGTTGACTTTCCACCTGGTTTGTCAAAGAGCAGGGATCAGGGAGGGGAGAGGACACCCGGGGTCTTGAAAAGGTGGCCCTTTATCTCTCAGTGTGAGGCAGGGAGGGCTCTCCAATCTGCAGACGGAGCAACTCTCCTCCGTGTTTGTGCCTTTTCTTTGGGTCACTGGAAGGGGTTGTCTTGCTGGGGAGAAAGCCACTTGGAATGTGCCCCATGTGAAGTCAAAAGGCTATAAGCTCTTTTGGTATCATGACTATTCAGATCTGAGGTTATGAAATATGGAGCTGTGATAGGTTCTCTGGCTTAAAAAAAAAAGTCGGACATTAGAAATTAGGAGATTTGTTTAAAAAGTTGAAATGTAAAATTTACTTTAAAAAAAAATGAACAATCCTGCAGCAGTGTGTTCATATGTCCATATTCCCATATATATGGAAGGACTAGATGTGAGGATGGGCTCCGTGTTTCAGATAGGACAAGTATGACCCCTTCACCAGTTTCTAATACTCTGGGCACAGAAGAAGCAGCTGCCAGTACTTATCATTGTGCTTGTAGAGTTTATTTCTTTTAATAATACTAGCATATGTAAGGTACTGGGTTCGATTCTCAGCACCACGTATAAATAAATGAACAAAATAAAGGTTCATCAAACTAAACTAAAAAAAAATTAAAAAACCCCTAATTTTAATTGAAATTTACTGATGTTTTTATCACTTAGGACCATCATAGATGGTTTGTCTGCAAACTGGAGCAAACACAACGTCTGTTCTAGTAGGCTATCCATCATCAATAGATAAATGCATGATTCTATGATGAGTCTTTTTCAATAATGAAAATGAAGAAATGATTACTCCGGAACAGAATGCTCAATCAGAGAAGCCAGGCTATCCCATGCCATTTAAAGGAACATCCAGGCTGATCTATGGAGTCAGAAGTTGGGGTCATGGTTTTGTCTTTGGGGAGAGGCGGTGACTGGGAGTGAGGAATACGGCTTCTGGGTAGTTATATGTTTCACTGTTTCTTGATCCGGGTGGTGGCAATGAGTATGTTCTCTTTGTGGAAATTCAATCACTAGCACACTCAGGGTGCATGTGTATTGAGGTTTATTTCAATGAAAAGTGCATTTGTTGAAGTGTATCTATTGAAAGATGATATCCTGGTTTGCTTACTTGTTTACATGATTGTTATGGTTTGGATTTGAGATGTCCCCCAAAAGCTCACTTGTGAGACAACACAAAAAGGTTTGGAGGAGAAATGATTGAGTTATATCTTTAATCAGTGAGTTAATCCCTGATGGGATTAATTTGAGTGTTGACTGGAGGCAGGTGGGGTGTGGTTGAAGGAAGTGGTTCATTGTGGGTGTGGCTATGGGGTATGTTTGTGTCTGGAGAGTGGAGTCTCTCCCTTCTTCCTGAGCTGCTGCCGTCTGCCATGTTCTTCTGCCATGATGGAGCTGTGGTGTATGGACTGAGACCTCTAAAACTCTGAGCCCCCAAATAAACTTTTCTTCCCTAAAATTGTTCTGGTCAGATCTTTTAGTCACAGCACAGAAGAAGCTGACTAAAACTGAATTTCTGGCTTTGAAATAGTAAATTCTTAAAAAATTATTTTTTTCTAGTTGTTGAAAAGAGCTATTTTTTTAATTTGAGTTTGTTTTAGACTTTAGGGTTATAAAACTCCAGTGATATCATGTTTAAAACAATTAGAATGAATGCATTTTGATATATTTCAACATTTTGAGTTATTTATTCAGGAAATTTTTCTAGGCAGCACATATTCTGAGTTGTCTCATATTTAAAAATGTCTATTTTGCTATTATATATGAATGTGAGGCATGGAATTCTTGCACCACAATATTTTTCCTTTAGGCATCTGTAGACATTTTCTATGATTTTTAAATCTTTAATAGTTGAAATAGGCCAACAGAATATTTGCTTTTTGTTAAGTATCTTCATTTTTTCTTTTTATTTCTTTGTGATATTGTGTATATTTTCTTGAAGTGTTAACTTAATTTCTCTTTATGTATATTTAAATGTTTTTTCAATTTGAATGTAGAGTTGTATATTACATGACAAGGTGAATTCTGTTTTACAGAGGATCTGTGCACAATCTTGATTATTTAAAGTACTTTTTCCAAATAAGGAACAGTTTCTGTATCTCTTTCCTTGGTTTTCTTTCTTTAAGGTAGGTCTATTCTCTTTTGACGTTTCATTTTCTCTCTACATTATTTTCATTGCCTTCACTTTTCTGTAGTCAGGGAAAATTTCCTGACATTAATTTTCTATTTTGCTTGTTTAGTTTTCCAGAGTCTAAATTGCTTTTAACTGTTTGCATAATGGCTTTAACATCAGTTTTACCTCTAAGATAAATAGGACTATTTCAGTGCAATTCTTTTTTATTGCAAAATGTTTCCTTTTTTATGGTAGTAGACTGTAGGTTCTTGAGTCATGTTGAAAATATGAATTATTTAGTGTGTCATGAACTGAGGCATATGATTAACTGAACTATGTACACGTGGTTTTAAAAATTTAATTCAAAGAATCATGAATCAGAAAATTTCCAACTTTACTTGTTTCTTGAAATAACTCTTTATCCAAGAAGAGTAGCTTTAGTGAGCCATCTTGGAATTTTTTAGTTTATTCTTATGACCTGTAAGCTATTTTCTTATGCCCTATAGTTATCCTATTTGCTGTTCCTTATTGAAGGATATCTTTGCTTGCCTGGTGTTATGGTTAAGAAAGGGTTGGACTGGGTTCTGAGAAAATAGTGTGTGGGTTTATATCAAATAGAATCTGTTTTGAGGGGATATATGAAAATAATAGAATAAAATCATCAGGTTGCTTGTTTGAGTGATTTTGAAGTCTAAGGGACAGGGATCTAGGGCCACAGCTGCAGTCACAAACATCACATGAGCATTCCAGCATGTTCAAATCTCTGCTGGGGTTGGGGGCACTTTGTATAAGGAATAAAGTCCAAGGCCTTCCCATACATTGCTGTTGCTGCTATCTACAGATTGAAGTGAGGAGGCCTGAAGGATCGGTATTCTGATAAGTGCTTTCTTCCTTCCTTCCTCTGCACCTCAACCTTACCTCTTGCAATTGGAATTTTAGTAGATATTTGTATACAGCTTCTCTGTATCCATGAACCCCTTCCTTTTCCAAAGAGCTGTGACTGTCCTAGTGATTCCCTCATGAATATTCCATGCCCAGCTTGAGGGGTGGAACACAACCTTGGCTAAGCCAAATATGTATTCTGTCCCCAAGGGGTTCAGGGATAGGGTGAGCTAAGCCAGCCCAATTAGTGTGACTCAGAATTCTTTGGAGAATAGTGGGATAAGGATGCTCTTTCCTGAACGATGTGCAAGGGGAGGTATGCATCCATGGGAGTGCTTGGCAGTCATCTTGGTATCAGAGGGGTGAAGGAGCCGAGCTGAAGGTATATCTGCTATCATGATGGGGAGTGTGGGACAGAGAGACAAAACCCAACAAAACTGAACGTTAGTGACATCACTGTGTAGCTGAATTAGTCGTCAAACTCCAGAAAGCCATTTCTCTACATTTACGTTTCCTGAACTCAATACCTTTCCCCCAAATCACTTTGTGTCATGCTTTTTTTTTTCTTGCCTTTATTGATACAGAGGTATCTGTAGGGATCTGTTGATCTTTCTTCTTACCATCCAGAAATGTTGCTCTCTGGAAGAGGGCAGCCGTTAGTATCTTTCTTTCATCCAGGACCACTTAAACTGGTATCTGAAAAATTAACCCCTCTAGGTTTGGGGATGATCACTGGCACCAATTCTTGATGTCCAGTGGTCATGCTGATGCTTTCCACTGTGCGTACTTTCTTGGTCACTGTATTTGTTTTCTATTGCTGCTTCACGAATTCCCATCCATGCAGTGGCTCAAACGAGTGCACGCTTGTTCTCTCACAGTTTCTGGCAGCCAAGAGCTTGGTACAGTTTATTCAAGTTCTTTGCCAAGTGTCTCCAGTCAGACTGTTGGTTGGGCTGCACTCCTTTCTGGAGCTCGGATCCTCTTCCATCTCATGTGGTTGTTGGAAGAATTCAACTCCTTGTGGTTGTAGGACTGAAGCTCTCACAGAGGCCATATGGTCCTAGAGGGGTTAATTTTTCAGATCACAGTTTAAGTGGTCCTGGATGAAAGAAAGATACTACCGGCTGCCCTCTTCCTGAAAGCAACATTTCTCCTGCCATTTGGTCCTCTTCTCGGGCTGTTCACATCACAGCTTGCTTCTTGCAAGCCAGCCGTATAGTCTTTCCTGCCAATCTGGTGGGATGGAGTCTTCTGAATCTATTACAATCCAATCACAGGAGTGACAGCTCAGCACTTTTGTTGTGTTCTGTTGGTTAAAAGCAAATCACAGGCCTCACCCACACTTGATGGGAGGGTTACACAAGAATGTGGCTTGAGGTCGCATTAGACTGTGTGTCTGCTACAGTCATTTCAATACTAAATGAGTTTTTCTAATTGGTTTGTAGCTAGGCTAAGCTATGTCCTCAGCCCCTAGCACCATATCTGCCTTTGACTCTGTCTTTGGCGTCACATTGACCTGACTAATGGGTTTAAGTGTTTCAATCCTGGCTTCCGAAGGATAGAAGGCGGTGTGGAAAAGTGGAAATAAATCAAGCAACTGTACCTCACAGAAACCCACAAAGTGGCCACAGCTAGGGTTTCTTGATTGCTAAGGCTGCTCCTGGCTCTGATCCAGATTTGCTGTGTTTGCCAACGTCCAGCAGAGACATTGTGGGGTTGATTTCTTCTGTTTAATTTTAGCGTGGACTGCTCTGAATCTTATTTTGACAGGGGCTCACAGTAATGCTCAGTCCTTTGTGAATGAGGCTGTTTGGCTCTTTACTGAAGCAGCAGCAGATTCTCGACCCCCGATAGCATGGGGATGAGATCTCTTTTTGAAATTTGTTCCGAGTCTTGCTCAAGTCCTAAGCCGCTGCTGACTTACCCATCACAGGACCCTGGCTCAGCTCAACCAGCCTCTGTTTCTGACAGTTGTAAAGTGACTGGGTTTGCCTCCCTTGTCAGGATTCTAGCTGAAAAGAAGACCACAGTGACAACATTGGAAGTGAGTTTTAAGAGCCCAATGAAGGGGAAATAGACCTGTGAATTTTATTTTTCCGGAGAGTAAAGAGAGAACAGATAAGGAGACCTGAAAATGATCATGCTTCTTGTTCTTTTTTTTGGTGATTTAGGACCCATTGTGAGACTTCATCCACTTCCCTCTGATCTCTGTCCCTAAGTCATAATTTTAGCACAATTCTGTCAAAATTATCTGTACAGCAGCCAATCGTGCTGTTACCAATAGAGAATTAAGACTTCAGGTGGTGCATAAGCAGAAACAGCAGGAGCCCCAGAAACGGGAGGCACAGCCTTCTGCCCTTTTAAAAATGTTCCTGAAGACAGCAAAGAAAGTGGGTAGGAAAAAAGGAAAATGTGGACATTTTCATGAAACACAAACCATTTCTAAATGGAAGGAAGGGGGATTCTGTTCTCTCAAATGACAGCTGGGAAGTTTTTCCGGCCAGAGGGACTCTGTCAGGGGGGTCCTAGTACTGTCACATTGTATATGGATGCAAAATTTCCTTCCAAACGCAGTGCACATCATTTCTAATGTGATCTACAGTCATTGTATAAAGATAGTCCTCTTTAAACTTTTATGACCAAGGAGCCCATTGCCTGGTTTGATCCATTGCTTCTTTGCAGGCAGGAATTTTTCCTCACGTTATTGTTTAAAGAATTATAATAAGCAGAAGTTGGTTTGTGCTTTGTATTGCTTGCAGGGTGAGAACATTTGTTAGGAAATGATCAGTGTACAAGGCTGATTATATAACATCAGGTGACTGGGTTTGCCTCCCTTGTCAGGATTCTTGCTGAGAAAAAGTTCAAGAAGTTCAGTAACAACATTGGAAATGAGTTTTAAGAGCCCAATGAGGGGAAAATAACCATTTGCAATTTATTGGTCTTATTTTTTTTTCTCAGCAGATATTGTTCAACTGTTTGTGTGCAATTAAAGACCTTATATCTAGGGGTCAATCAAATTTGTTCATTTTTCACTGTCCGAAAAATCAATAATCTGTATTCTTTTAAAATATATTCTTATTTTATTCTTTTCATTGATAAGGGGAATTTTTTTAGGTGACTTTAATACTGTACCTGACAAAGTGCTCCTGTGCTGGTCGTGGGGGCACACACCTATAATCCCAGTGGCTCGGGAGGCTGAGACAGGAGGATCACGAGTTCAGAGCCAGCCTCAGCAAAAGCAAGGCACTAAGCAACTGAGTGAGACCTTGTCTCTAAATAAAATAGAAGATAGAGCTGGGGATGTGGCTCAGTGGTCGAGTGCTCCTGAGTTCAATCCCCGGGATCCAAAAAACCAAAACAAAACAAAAAGATGCTCCTGCTATTAGGCTGAAATAGGAAAATGACTACATTGGAGTGTATGTAGGTTAGTAGGAATCAATTATATGTCAAAAGCACTTGTAGTGACAGGTATGGAGAGCAGGCTCTAAAGTGTATTATGATTATGATGATGATGATGATGATGATGATGATGATGATGTTGTTGTGTTGGGGATTGAATCCAGGGCTTTATAAATGCTAAACAGCCACTGAGCTACATTCCCAGCCCAAGAGAGTATTACTTATAAAAATGATAAAATAGATTACACTCCATTGTGAAAATTCTGTTTTCATTTAATGTATCATAGGTATCCTTTAGTGTCATTGAATGTATACATACTTAAGAGCTGTCTAGTTTTCTAAATATGGAGTTAGAATTATGCAATCATGCTTCTATGAATTATGCTGTCACCCAGTTTATGGCAGGACACTGATACACTAGAGTGATTTTCCTCCATTCCTTCTTCTGGTGGTTGGATTATTTTTCTTTGCTTCTGACAGGGCTGATTTTACTTCTTTTCCCAACACAGAACCAGGCCTTGTCAATCAGAGAGAACATGATCACCCTGGTTACATACAGGAAAGAGCAGGTCACATAGTAGTGTCATTGTAGGTAGGAAGTGAAAGGCTCTTTCTCTTTAGGTCTCTTCCTGGTGACAGAGTCTATACTGACTTTGTCTGGGAGTCCCCTGAAATCCTGGGGCCTGCCTTTTGAGGAGATGCAGGTATAATCTCACATGACCCCATATGGTATATGAAACTCTTGACCACTGAGAGACTGTAGAAACCATTGGTGTTCTCTCAGTTCTCCACCCTTGCCAGCTATCCACCTTGGGAATCTCAGCCTGCCTGCCTCATCCCCACAAGCAGAGCAGGAGAAACATTATTATCTCTATTCCTTCTGAAAAAAAACCATGTAAATAAGAACTTTGGGGGGCCACATATCACCCTTTCTTCAGGTTTCCAGGTGAAGAGTTCTCCAGAGAGACATCTCTTACTCTTTGCTCCACCTCTCGCTCCCTCTGTCCCGGGAGCACAGGTGCTAAAGCTGGTAAGTGGGCAACATTGTTTGGCAGCTCAGTTGGGTGAAGAAAATCTACTAAGAGATCCCAGGTTTTTCTCACTGCCTCTCTACCTCAGTCTGTATGGGGCAGTGTTCCCAGATAGGTACATTGGTTCCTTTGGGCAGATGATTTTAAATTTTAGACAAGGTGAGATTGCAGAAAACATATTGAAAGCACACCTGTTTTTCACATCTGTGTTCTCTGTTATGATTTGGATGTGACGTGTCCCCCAAAAGCTCATGTGTGAAACAATGTGAGAACATTCAAAGGTGAAATGATTGGGTTATAAGAGCCTTAACCCAACCAGTGAATTCATCCTCTGATTGGGATTAACTGAGTGTTAACTGAAGGTGGTAGGGTATGGCTGGAGAGATGGATCATTTGGGGGGGTGCCTTTGAGATATATATATATATATATATATTGTATCTGGCAAGTGGAGTCTCTCCCTGCTTCTGATCATTATGTGAGCTGCTTCCCTCTGCCATACTCTTCCACCAGATGCTCTGCCTCACCTCAAGCCCCAAGGAATGGAGCCAGCCTTCTATGTACTGAGATCTCTGAAGCCAAGAGCCCCCAAATAAACTCTTCCTCCTCTACAGTTGTTCTTGTCAGGTCTTTTAGTTACAGCAGTGAAGAAGCTGACTAAAACATCCTCCTAACAGTTCATCGATGAGGTGGTACTTTTACTTATGTTGCTGGTGCATGTTTAACAGAGGTGGGGTCAGCCATCTTTATTCATAGGCCAGGTCAAGATGAGGCACCCACCAGATGACAGTGCAGAGGTCATGCTCTGTAACTTGAGGAGGGGTCTGTTTTGCTTTTATGAACCTATCCAGAGTTCTACTAGAGAGACCTAGACATGGAATTTTAGCAGGACTCCTAACTTCTTAGATTAATAACACATTGATTTCTGATTTAGACATTTTTTATTTTTTAGCTGTTGTGACTAAAAGACCTGACAAGAACAATTTTAGGGGAAGAAAAGTTTATTTGAGGGCTCACAGTTTCCGGGGTCTCAGTCTATAAGGCTGGCAGTATTCCTTGGTGCTCGGGTGAGGCAGAACATCACGGTGGAAAAGTGCGGTGGGAGGAAGTGGCTCACATAATGATCAGGAAGCAGAGAAAGACTCCACTTGCCAGATACAAAATATATACGACACAGCCCAATGAACCCACCTTCTCCAGCCACACCCTACCCACTGTCAGTCACCACTCAGTTAATCCCATGAAGGGATTGATTCACTGATTGGGTTAAGATTCTCATAAGTCTTCTCCTTTAAGCCTTTTTGCATTGTCTCACACATGAGCTTTTGGTGGAGACCTTACACCCAAACCATAACAATGACAATGATAATAGCTTTTATTTATCAAGCATTGAGTATGTACCAGATATTTTCCAATAATATCTTTTTGATAATCTGTTAGAAGCTCATACACTTAATCTGGATTATAATTGTATAATTATTTGGTCTTCATAGAGACGTTAATTAACTTGCTCAAAGTCACATAGTTGGTAAATAGTAGTTGATAAATAGGTTGATATTCAAGCCTGTTCAACTCCAAAGTCCAGTACAAATAGCCACACTGTATGCCTGCCTTATATATTCTCTTGTAGGATACCTTTATAATTGGTGGCTCCTTGTCTAAGTCTATTTGCAGTTAGGAGGAGTTATCACAGGGTAGAGATATCTTTTTCTAGTTCAACTTGGAAGAAAACTATCAAAAGCAAAATCTTCTTCAGTAAACAATCAGAATTGTTGGTTCTGATTTCACCTGGCTGCACTCAGGTGTATGTAGCCAGGTAGGCTGCCAGCTCCTTTTCTGCAGCAGGGGTAAGGGATCCCTCTTCCCTACTTTCTATCTGCTGGTCCTAATACTGTTAAGGAACTTCCTAAAAAATCAAGGAAAAGAATGAGGAGATCTTGACCCTGAACTCTTTGGTCTCCCTTCAGTCTGCGTACACATCTCTCTACTGTGGAGAGTTCTTTCTCTTCTGATAAATGATCTTCTGTATTTCTCCTCTGTGCTGAGGTTATAAAATAATTTCCTGTTCAAAAATAGCTTCCTGGTTCCTATAGAAAGAAACTGAGATCTCTTTAAACCCCTCTTGCTCTGGCTCCAAAATGCTTTCCCAATTTCATCTCACACTTCTCTTTACCCTGGAACACACATCTTTCCCAGAATATCTGTACCTTTTCTTGCTTATCCTGTTTGTCTTGAAATGCCTTTAAATCCAGTGTCCTTACCTAAGGTTTTATCAATATCTGTAGCTGGAAGTAAGCCTTTTCTTACTATCTAAATATATATATATTATATAATATTTATATATAGATATAAAAATTATATATATATATATGTATATATATATATATATACATATATATATATATATATATATATAAAATCTCTCTCTCATTTTCTAAATCTCTGTTGGGCTTATAAGCTCAAACTTGCAATAGTACAGTTATAGCAAGTCTTTAGAGGATTACTTCAACAGCTAACACTGGAATAACTCTCAGGGAGGGAGCTTGATAAGTTACTTGAAGGTAAAAGATGTGCTGGTTTTAGTAAAAGCCAAGAAACCAAAGGTGATGATTGTACTCTGAAGGAGACATAAGATTTATACTCTTAGGCTTTTGATAAGAAAAATGGAAGTGGAGAAAGTTAAAAAAAAAAGTGGGAGGGAAGATGCGTTTAGGTGGAAAGAAGTCAGCCCTATATCACATGGCTGGACTTACTTAGGGATGAAGTGGCTAGACAAAGTTCCTCAATGCCTGATTGCCTAGAAAGTGTGTTAGGAACAGAGAAATCTTGTGTCTAACTTAAACCTAAAGCTCAATGTGAAGTGGGATGCACTAATAGATGTAACTCTCTCCTCATAAACCTTCAGTTAGTAAGTTTTACTATAGTTGGTGGTTTTTCTATTTTTTGGAATGCAGTCAGGTCCATATCTGGGTTTCTGTACATGTTTGTGTGAAGTTTATGCTCCTTTTTTCAGTGATTCTAAGCTGAGTCAGCATAGGCAGATCAAGAGCCCAGAGCTAGACATGACTCCATAAATGTTCCATGGGAACTGGCAGAATCCATGGAAGGTGGCTCAAACCAATTTATTTAGGTCACAGACTCGTATTTAGTAACTGATATGCTCTGGAAGGCAGAGCTCGCACATACTTTGTTCGTCTTAAATATGTTATAATGTATTAACAATGAGAACACGAAAGTAACAGAGGCAAAGATACCTGCACATCATGGTAGACATGCTGTGGATGTGGTAAGTCACACCTACTGAGTGCTTACAAATGACAGAGAGATGTGAACTCAACATAGAGACCTGCATGCGATTTCCAGGTCTTCTGTTATCTGGTTTTGTAACTTTAGACAGTTTTCTCCCTCTGAATCTCTGATTTCATATCTGAAAAATGGAAAATGCCAGAGCTCTACATCATGGTTCTGAAAATCAACTTTAATGGTTTATTCAACAAAGTACATACTGAGCACCTCCCTGTGAAGAGGTTTTCTACTCAGGGCTGAGAAGACTCCTTTACTGTGATGACTCTGCTTTTTTGTCCCTAACCTTGGACCTGCTGCTATTGCTTCTGATGTCACTCTGGGAGAAGTGGTTGTCTCAGTTTGGTCCTGACTGCTCTTTTTTCTAATGGTTCTCCAATTATGGTGGGGATAAGAGCCTTCATTTAAAACTTAACTCAAAGTGGATCAAGGACCTAGGAATTAAACCAGAGACCCTGTGCCTAATATTAGAAAAAGTAGGCCCAAATCTTTATCATGTTGAATTAGGCCCCTACTTCCTTAATAAGACTCTTATTAGTGTAAGAAATAAAATCAAGAATCAATAAATGGGATGGATTCAAACTGAAAAGCTTCTTCTCAACAAAAGAAACAATCAAGGAGGTGAATAGAGAGCCTACAGAATGGGCAAATTTTTACCACATGCACATCAGATAGAGCACTAATCTCTAGGATATATAAAGACCTCAAAAAACTTAAACCAAAAACAAACAACCCAATCAATAAATGGGCCAAGGAACTGAACAGACACTTTTCAGAAGATGATGCACAATCAATCAACAAATATATGAAAAAATGTTCATCATCTCTAGCAATTAGAGAAATGCAAGTCAAAACTACTCTAAGATTTCATCTCACTCCAGTCAGAATGGCAGCTATTAAGAATACAAACAACAATAAGTGTTGGCGAGGATGTGGGGGAAAAAGCACACTCATACATTGCTGGTGGGACTGCAAGCAACCAATATGGAAGGCAGTATGGAGATTCCTCAGAAAACTTGGAATGGAACCACCATTTGACCCAGCTATCCTTCTCCTCGGTTTATACCCAAAGGACTTAAAAACAGCACACTACAGAGACTCAGCCACATCAATGTTTATAGCAGCACAATTCACAATAGCTGAATTGTGGAATCAGCCTAGATGCCCTTTAGTAGATGAATGGATAAAGAAACTATGGTATATTTACACAATGTGGTATATATTCACAATTTCGCATTAACAGAGTATAAAATCATGGCATTTTTCAGGTAAATGGATGGCACTGGAGAATATTATGTGAAGTGAAGTAAGCTAATCCCCCAAAACAAAGGCTGAATGTTCTCTCTGATACAAGGATATTGATCCATAATGGGGATGAGGGGAGCATGAGAGGAGTGTAGGAAATTTAGATAGGGCAAAGGGGAGGGAGGGGAAGAGATGGGGAGTGGGCGTAGGAAAGATGATGGAATGAGACAGACATCATTACCCTAGGTACATGTGTGAAGACATGAATAGTGTGACTTTACTTTGTGAACAACCAGAGACATGAGCTTTCATTTAAAAACTATTCAAATGTTTTTTTAAAAAATTTTAAATTTTTAAAAATTAAATTATTATTTTAATTGTAAAAATTTGTGGGGTATAGTGTGCTAACTCAACATATGTATATAATGTGCAATGATCAAATCAGGGTAGTTATGTTTCTCTCTCAAGTTTTTTTTTTAAAAAATTAGTAACATAATCACTGCACCTATTAAAGAGGTACAGGGTAATATTTCAATGTATGCAATATGTAGTTATTGAATCAGGGTATTAATGTTTCCATCTCTTTACCCTTACTTTGTATTTAGAGCCTTCAAATTCATCTCTGGTTTTCATAAAATATATAGTAGGTTCTTGTGAACTAATTTTCTCTTACTCGGCTATAGAACACTAGAACTTATTACTTCTGTATTTTGGTATTTGGTTTCTAACCTCCCTCCATCTGCCCTATCCCCACTTCCCAGCCTCTAGTAGTCACTAGTCTACATGCTGTTTTCAGCATCCACATATAAAAAAGAACAGGTAGTATTTATCTTTCTGTGTCTGACTTATTTCATTTAACCTAATGTCCTCTACTTCTATCCATTTTGCAGCAATTGATAAGATATTAATATTACTATTTTTTTTGAGTATCAGAGATTGAACTCAGGGGCACTCAAACATGGAACCACATCCCAAGCCATTTTTTTTTTTGTATTTTATTCAGAGACAAGGTCTCACTGAGTTGCTTAGGGCCTCACTAAGTTGCTGAGGCTGGCTTTGAACTTGATGTCATCCTGCCTCAGCCTCCCAAGCTGCTGGGATTACAAGTGTGTGCCACTGCACCTGGTGATAAAAATGATAAAGATATAATTTTTTACTGGCTGAATAATATTATCTATTGAGTAATAATATTGTAATATTTTTAATTATCCATATCTACCACATTTGGTTTATCTGTTAATCTGTTGATGGGTATCAAGGTCTCAGCTATTGTGAATAGACCCTCAATAAACATGGGCATGCGCATGTCCCTTTGCTGATGGCATTTGCTTGTTCTTAATCCACTAAACATGGTGACAGCACATACCTATTTTCTTGCTATCTTCTTAACATTATGACCTTTGGATTTTATCAACATTTAATAACTGACACAAGTCTGGCTTCGATGTATGGAAAGAGGACTTCAATGGCACTGTGGTGTCAAACTCAAAGCTCCTGCAGCCATCTCATCCCCTGGAACTGTTGTGTGCTCCTTTTCTTCAGTCTACCTTGGACACTGTTGTTGGCACTCTCCAGGTCCGGGTCTTTGATTCTCCCTTATTTTGTAGACAGTCTGGGTGACCAACTAGCAAGGACAATCTGCTGTTTTTCTCGCAGTCAGGGCAGTTCTTGATGTGCCTGGTTATGGAGTGAACCCTAACGATAAGCTATTCTGGGGGACGTCTTTTTATATTCGGACTTTTACTTTCCTTTCAATCAAAGTAATCCCCATTGTTAGAAAGCAGAGATAATTTCCAGGTGGGCCAATGACTTTATTTTGTTCTGGGTGCTTTGCTAAGTGTTGAGTAAGGATTATGTCAGTGAATTCCCGTAAATCTATGAAATAACTTATTGTCTCCATCTTAACATGGGTAACTGAAGCCCATAACAGTTCAGTTCCTTATCCATAGCCGCACATGGAAAAGTAGATTTGGAATTTGAACTCAGGTGCTCTAACTCTGGAGCCCCTTAATCATTGTGCTATTCTGCATGTGGGCGCTCAACCTCAACTTTCCAATGAAGACTGATCATGGAGTGGTAGGGCTCAAACTCATCATTGTGGTGATGATCTTACCCTTGACTTGTCCAGGAAATCCGTTCTGTTTGAAAGAGTGTTGCCAAGAATCAGGATGAAATCAGGAACTTCTGTGTGTGTGTGTGTATTGGAACAGTTCAAGCCATCCCTTGAAATGCCCAGCATGGCCTGGTATGGACCAACAGCTCCTGAGTTCTTGGGATTGTTGATCCCTCAGTTTGCATCATTGGAATTTTGGGGGCTAGATCCGGGTTTTTCACAGACCCTCTGTGCCTGTAGCAGAGTGGGCAAGGCCAGGCTGACTGCAGGGTTCCAATTCCATGTGGTCATGAAGCTTTGCCATTGCTGCACTTGGTGTGGAGCAGAGGAATTGCAGGGTGGGGAAAACCTGTAGTAGATCAGCTGATCCCAAGCCTTCACTTAGGAGCTGTGCACATGTGACGTGAGGATGCCGTTTATCTGCAGTGTGGCTTCTTGTTAACGGGAACCTGGGCAACTGTTTTTCCTTCTCCTTTGCACAGATGGTTCTAATGAGACTGAAATTGCACCAAGTGAATCCTTTTGAGGGAAGAGTCTATAGGTGGTAGTTTCACCCCCAAGGGCTTGTTTCTGGGATGTGAAAAGCAGAAAAAGTCAGTGCTTCATTTGCCTTAAGAATCTGGATATTGTACCTGCTTTCTCCTCTGAGCTAGCCTTAGTATTGCAGAGTCTATACAGATTTGAAGAATTGTTTTGATTCCAGGAGGTCTTAAGCATCTCCATCCTGTCAACTAAACCATGAGATCTAAATCCATAAAATTGTTTAAATATTAATTGAGAAAAATATAGATTCTTTGGGGAAAGGAATTGTGTGTGTGTGAGAAAGAGAGAGAGAGAGACAGAAAGAGAGAGAGAGACAGAGAGAGTGAGAGAGAGGTAGAGATAGAGATAGAGAGAGAGAAACATGCTATTCTTTATTTATGGTGCTTATCCCTTTGACCTACCATGGAGACTGGTGACTAGCCTTTTTATAGTAGGATTAATTTGTGAAGGGTCATTTATTCTCTTTTCTAGTGCTATATGTAGTTATGGGCTTTTCAGAGTTGAGCGATTAGGAAAGAGGACGTATTTGTCTGCCAAGAGTCTCTCTCTCTATAGGAAAAGAATAAAATTAATGAAGAGGCAATTATAGTAGGGAAGTGACAGATACTGGCAATAGCTCTTAATGATTAACCAATTGGTGAAGTAACTCTTAATAATAATTTCTGTTTTCCTATTCTGTTAGGAGACACACTGTTCTATATGCTGCACTTTGGCTCCATTAAGTAAAGCAAAGCCAGTTTTCATTTCTGTTCTATTACAGCAGTTACCATTTAACTCCATGACTTTCTTTGAAGTCTTTCTATGAATAAATGTACTCTTTGTGTGGTGTTAAGTACATTTTAATATAATACTGCTCACTTGTTCATGTCATTGGGCTGATAGCTTGTGTCAAAGGAAAACATACTAGATATCTGTGTATGTGCAGACACACAGATTTAAAAAAGAATATAAACACACACAAAAGGTACTTGACAATTCAGTAGAGGACCTCAGATAAAAAGATGACAACATAAGACATCAAGTTTACTCTTCTAGAAAAGGCAAGTTCTGGGCTAAACAGATGGCATTTAAGTGAATGGAGAGCCCCTTACACTTTAAATCTCAGTGCTCAGATCACAAAGTCTCTGACTTACCATTGTGTTGGGAAGTCAAAAAAGTCTCACCAATCCTCTATAGAAAACATAGGAAGAGAAGTATTCAAAGGTGAATCTACTGAGAAGAATTCAAGGCCACCATTTGGAACCCAGCTATGGCAGCGTCTCTTCTTGTATTCATTATTGGTTTCTGTAGCACAAGGGGTTCTAGTGTCTTAAAACAGCCACCATTTATTCCATTTATGACTTCACTTTCAGGGGCAGCTTAGCCAGGTGCCTCTGGTTCAGGGTCTGTGTGAGGCTGCAGGTGGAGTGTTCTTGGGTGCTGTGCCCGTGTCAAGGCTCGACTGGGAGAGCATCTGCCTCCACTCACTCACGTGGCTGCTGGCTCCAGTCCTTCCTGCTGCTGGACAGACACCAGTTCCTCATTAACTGGGTTTTTTCATGGAGAGGCTCACAGCATGACAGTCGGCTTCACCAGGAGCCTGTGAGCAGCAGGAGAGGGTGAGCGCCCAGGACAAAAGCTGCCATCTTTGTGTAACCTCATCTTGGCATCCATTCCTTTTGCTCTATTCCATTCCATTAGGAGAAAGTTATTGGGTCCAGTCCACACTCAGTAGGAAGGGATAACACTGAGTTATTAGCTTTGGAGACAAATATGGGATTTATAGCAAACATGTAGACAAGTCAGGTAACTTCACAAAGCATATGATTTTTTTCTCACCTGCAAGGTAGGCATGACATTTGCATTGCCCTCCCAGGGCTGATGTGAACTCTGGTGCCATCTGTGCCCATCTGTGAGAAGGGCTTTCCCTCATTTGCTGGGGTCACCATGAAGATGATTTGGACTGTGGGAAATACATTTCCTACTCCTTACATTATGGCAGAAGGAACAGGGTCGTAGTCCAGTCCCCTTAATAACAATACCAGGAGGAACATCTACCTCCTCTGTCCTTCTACTCTGTTCCAGAGCAGGAGGATGGTTTCCTTGACTAGAGATCAGGGAGAAGAAACCAAGCATCTGTGGAACCGGCTTTCTGCTAAGGAAGCCTATTTTCATTTGCTGTCAACTCTGTAGTACACTTGTCTCAGCTCTGCCATGAGGGAGTCCTACAGTTCAGAGGGGGTAAATGCTTTTCTTTTTTTTTAATGGAAGGAGATATTTAGGAAGCCTAACGTAGTCACATTCTCAAGTTTCACCATTATCAATAATAAAACTGTGCTGGTGCGGTGGTGTACACCTGTAATTCCAGGGTCTTGGGAGGCTGAGGCAGGAGGATCACGAGTTTAAAGCCAGCCTCAGCAACTTAGGTCCTAAAACAACTCAGACAGACCCTGTCTCTAAATAAAATATTTAAAAAGGTCTGGGTTTATGGCTCAGTGGTTAAACACCCCTGGGTTCAATCCTCAGTACCAAAACAAAAACAAAAATAAAACCCAAAACCAAACAAGCAAACTGCTAGTCTGAGAATTTATTTATTTATTTATTGCATTAATTTTATAAATAACAGAATAAGTATCATTTCTCAACTCTCTAAAGCTCCAACAGTTATTATTGTTATTGTCTAGTCACTTGTGCATACTGGCTCAGCTATTTTTAAAGATAAAGATGATGGTGAAAATATTGATTCTTCTATGTGGGACACATTTTCTGCCTCTCTGGGGAGCTCTTGAACCTTGGCAGTCGGCAGATTCAGGCCTGTTGTGGGAATGACATTGACTTCTCCAAGCAAGCGGCACTATGGGCTGACTCCTGGAAGCAGAGGGTGTTGCTGCACCCTGAGGCACTGCCCAGGCGGCACTGCCCTCCTCCCAGGGTCAGAGGACACGCAGACACATGTGCAGAAGTGCAGATGGCTTGACTCCACACCAAGGCCATGCTGGGAAGGTGACCAAGAGGGATTTTGGTACTTGATCATTGAATCTTCTAGCTCTGGGTGTCTCAAAGAAGAGTCCTTTTTTTTGCTTATTGAATCATCGACGAGCAAGCTGTCATTTCACTCCTGCTTCATGGAAGAAAAACATTCTCTAAAATAAGCCATTCAAGTTTGTCATCATTAGAATTACATCGTTACCAAAAGGCCACAGAGGATGTGACGCAAAGCCTTTGCTGGTTGTGGCTATGAAACACCTCTCCCCACTTTTTTTTTCAGAGTAAAGCAGGAAAGGACAATAAAAAGAGTAAAATCAGTTACTAAGAAATAAAGATTAATATTGGATGCCTTCACCATGTCTTTGCTGAAACATGAAAATTCATTTTTATGAACTTGCAGATTCACGAAATGCAGAGGGACATTGTGAGGCTACAAGGGGATGAGATAGGTGATACTTAATGTCAGGAACCCATAGCAAGTTTTCAAGACATAATAATAATTCTGTCAATAAGATGATCATTTAGGGGGGCCAGGGATATAGCTCAGTTGGTAGAGTGCTTGCTCGCAATCACAAGGTCCCGGGTTCACTTCCCAGCACCACACACACACACACACACACACACACACACACACACACACACGATCACTTAGGGATGGCACAGGGGAGACCGCCTGCTGGGGTGTAGGAGGATTCAGGGAAGAGGACGGTTGTGAAGGAGCCTGTGATCCTTGGATACATGCTCCATATCCTTGAACTCCTGAGCAGCCAGGATCCCAGCTTTAGCCAAACCATTGTTTCCCACATGGGCATTCCAGGGAGTGGAATTTTAAGATACGATAATCATTGACTTGAGGTGAAAAAAAACCAAAAGTGTTCAATAGTCAAACAAGCTTGAGAAAACCTGCATCCTAACTGCCCCCTCTCCCAGAGATTCCCAATGCAAGTTTGGTTTCCATAGCCTTTGAGAAGTCCCACAAGACAAAAAGCTGGTTCCCTTCCTTTAACTCCATTTCCCAAATTGCCTGAGTACAGATGCCCCATTCTCCGCATTCCAGAAAGATCCATGCCAAAGATACATGGGATCCTACACATGGGATCCTTGTCCCAAGCCCTTGAACAGCTCCCATTGCTTTCAGGATAAAGTAAGACCCCTCCACACAGCCTAGAAGGCTCGGTCCCAGTGGCCCAGCTGTCAGCCTTCCCTCCCCACTCCGTCCTTGGCTCTTGGCACTGCCTTTCATATCCCCGAATGTGCCACGGTCCTTCCTGCCACAGGACTTTGAAATAACTCTTCCCTTGGTGAGGAGGATTTCCCAGGACCTCTTCTGTGTTTTCCTATTACTCCCCTTCACCCTAATTCTGTTTTGTTGTCATTTTATTTTGTTTTTCCATATTTTTTAATTGGTGCATTACAATGATACACGATGGCAGGATCAGTTGAAATGTATCTGTCGATGCACTTGATATAACAGTACCATTTGACCCATCTCCTTCCCCAGGGTTTCCTCTTTCCCTCCCCCTCCTCTGTTGTCACATTTTAGGCTTCCAGACAGGACAGACTTGGTCCTTCACAGAACTTATGACTTTTATAATTACGGAGAAATATTTTATTTCCTGCCTCCCCCACCCCAATACTGTAAGACTAATGAGGGGAAACCCTTTCTTCAAAAACTGTTTGTGAATATATAAGTTTCCTAGAGGGACTGAATCAGGTGGGGTGGACCAGCAAAGTAAGGCAGTTTCTCCCTTAATCACAGTTTTGCTAATATCACTTTTGCTTTCTAATTTTGATATCCAAGTTAATTTTATTATTAAAAACCCTGCTCTTCCAGAAAATTTTCTATTCCTTTGCAAAAAAAAAAAAAAAAATTCAAAACTTTCCTGACCTGTATTTTCCCTTTCCAAATTTCCATTGTATTAGCTGTGTTTCCAACCAACCCACAGATGATACAGACAGAGCCAGACGACAGCAGAGCCTTGGAAGCTCCATGGGCTATAAATGTCTTCCAAAGTCTGTAGTCTGTTAGTCCTTGTGTAAGCAACTGTTCCACAGAAACAGAAAAGGGTCTGCAAATGTTTATATTGTCCCAGTCATTTTGCTTCCCAGCTAGAATTGACAAGAGAATTTCTTCTAGTTTGGCCAAGGCATCCACAAATCAGGATTCTCCAGTTCTGTGGTAAATGCAAGTGAAAGGGAAGGCCTCAGTTCCTCCCACCATAGGAGTTCAGAGTCATCATGGGGAAAACACAGGTGCTAACTGGACAGAGTCAAATTGATTAGGGAGATTCAAGGGGCAGGAACTTACGATTTCCTTTGCAACCACATCTTTTTTTTTTTTTTTCCCCCACTCCCATCTATCTACAGCTGTCAACTGAGTACTGGTTGGGAGTTAATTTCATTCTTGCTGTTACTTTCTAAAAGCTATCAATTCTTCTGACACTTAATAATGTCATGATGGTATGACATCCAAGGTCAAGTTCATCAATATCCTAAAATATGCCACCAGGGGGTCATTAATAATAATGAAAATAATAATAGAACAGTACTGAAATATTCACTTATCTTTAGCCTGGTTTCTTTTAGACTCATCCAATGTCTTTCATAATTTAAGATCCATTAGTTTATGTTAATCCCAACATAAATTGGAAGCCAAACTTTTTATATTCACAGGAGACTTGGAAGTGAGGTCCAAGGGTTGGTTTCTAATCACAGTGTGACCTTAGATAGATCCATTCACTATCAAATACCCTGGTTTCCTCACCAATATAAGGGGACCTATAAATTTTCATACCCACTGCATAAGATATGGAAGATAAAAGTTCTTTGACAGGTATAAAAACCACATCTAAGTGCACAGGATTATTGCTGTCCTTTCTTATCCTGAGAAAAACATTTTTAATCTAAAAAAATTCACTCCAATATTAAACACAGGCCAAGTTGGGTTCTCAGGGTAATGGGGGAATCTCATAGTGCAAATGTGTGTTTAGAGTCGTCTCTCTGCATTTCAAGCCTGGAAGGGGAGAGGGATGTGTGTGGGATGGGCCTCTGCTCATAGCTAGTGATGGACAGGAAAGCAAGCACAGAGGCACTTTAACTCCCATCTAACTTTCTATTGCTCTTCTTTTGTATTTTGTATTTAATACATTTAAGCAGTCATTATGCCAACATATTTGGTTAAAGCATTTTGAGAAGTCATCAATTTGGAGAAGGCATTCAAGCTAAGTTTTATTCCCATTATCCTCATGCTTGTTATTTTGGTTGGGTTCAGTGAGTAGTGAAGAGCAATAAGTCTTCGGGATTGCATATACGATTGTGTTAGTCATTATTTTGTTTCTGTGATCAAAATACCCACATAAACAACTTAGAGGAGGAAAGATTTATTTTGGTTCATATTTTCAGAGGTCTCAGTCCATGGTCAGCTGATTCCACGACTCTGGGTCTGCAGTGGGGCAGAACATCATGGTGGAAGAGCACAGTGGAAGAAAGCTGATCAGTTCATGATAGCTAGGGATCACAGAGAGAGGGAAAGAGAGGAAGCAAGGGAGGCTGGAGAGAAGATAAAATCGTTTTAGGACATGACCCCAGTGACCCACCTCCTCCAATATGTCCCACTTCCCAGAAGTTCATTCAGCTATCAAGGGATCAATCCACCAAATGGACTGATAATGGATTAATCCATTTGATGCATTAATCCACTGATGAAATCAGAGACCTCATGATCTTGTAATTGACTAAAACCCTCACCTTGTACACATGAGACTTTGGGGGACATTCAAAATCATAATACTGATCACATGCCAACTGCATTATTCAAGGCCAACATTGCATGATATTCCGTTGGTACTTGGGGTAGTCTGTAGAGTTTTTGTAAGAGTCAGATTCAAAACCAAAGAGATTTTTCAAATGCCTGTATTGTCTCAGGAATTTTATTTGTTTCCTAGCTAGAATTGAGATAGAACTTACTGTTTGGTATAACAAATCTATGTCAACCTCATTTTCCATAGGCAACTTTATCATTCTTTAAAGAAAAGCCAATGAATTGGCCTTCACTTTCTGACAAATGTAAAGGTAACAACTTTAAAAATTATTAAAATCCCTAATTTATGAATTAAATTTGAAGTTAAGTTGCTTCAACATTATGCAAATTAAGGTAAAAGGGGAAGGAACTGAATATTATGTAGATATTTTCTATTAATAATGATAAGTAATTACCAGTGATCTGTAACATTTATCTCTTAGAGGATTCTCAAGAGAATTGCTTGGTTTTTTTTTTTCTGGATTTTCACTATGAACAGAGCTAGACTATCAAAACTATACATTGTGTTAATTTCCAGGCTCCATAGGATACATTTTGTTCACTCTCACTCCATTCTTATGTATAATGTGAATAAAATATATGCAAAATATAAAGGTTTATCAACATAACAAGTAAGCCATTATTTATTTATTTCTCACAACCAAAGTCTGTAATCTCAGGGACGAGGGTGGATGAGGCAGTAGGATTTTGAGTTCAAAGTCAATCTCAGCAAAAGTAAAGCACTAAGCAACTCAGTGAGACCTTGTCTCTAAATAAAATACAAAATAGGCCTGGGATGTGGCTCAGTGGTGGACTTTCCCTGAGTTCAATTTCTGGTACCAAAAAAAAAAAAAAAAAAAGCCAACTTGAAATCTCAGGCAGAAGGAGCAAAAGGGTGACACTAGGAGCAATCTTTGCTATGAATGGAGTGCATGCCTGCAGTCCAGGCCTGTGCTATTTATTACATTTACACCTTGACATGAATACTCAGAGTATCTCTGAAAAGTGAATCTTATTCCACCTTCTGCCTCATTTTAAAGATGGAGAACTGAGGCTAGAAAGAATCTAAAGTCACTATCTCAACAGCCAATGAGAATTTAATTGAGGGTTGAATCCAAACTCTTCTTACCATAACCTTTGTTTCTCAGGGGATCCTGAAAATACTGATTTCCTTAACTCTTTCCTAAGGTAGGGTAGAGCTGCAGGGCTGGATGTTTTGTGTGGTAAATATCACAAGTGAGTATTACTTTAGGAAAAGACACCTGTTTTTGGAAAAAAGAAATGAGATCCAAGGATAATGTGGTCCTATCTATCTATCCTCTTAATTGAATATACCATGGTATTCTAACTGTTGAAGAGTCTAACTGTGGAATTCTGGGGCTTACAAAAAAGTTAAGTTGCTTCAACATTATACTCTCAATTTCTCTTCAAATTTTGTAATATAGTATTATATAGTATATTATATATAATATATAATAATGTTATAACAAGGACAACATCAGTGAAAAAATACATTCTGTTGATTTTATCTTGTGATTGCATCAGCTCATTGAATTCTTCATTAAATCTTCACACATGCACACAGAACCAAAGAACTTGTGGAAAACTTCTGTTCCCGGGGTGCAGAGTTTCAGAGACTTGCTCCATGCTGTAGTTTGGATCTGCATTGTCAGCCAGAGGCTCATGTGTTAAAGGCTTGGCCCTCAGCTTGATAATATTGGAAGATGGTGGAAACCTTTAAGAAGTGGTACCTAGTGAGAGGGTTTAGGCCATTTGGGATGTGCCCTCAAAAGCAGTTGTGGTATGCTGGAATTTTCTCTTTTAATTCCTAACCATGAGATAGACAGGCTTTGCCACTATATGATCCTGCCATCATGTACTACCACAGACCCAGAGCAATGAGGCCAATTGGTCATGGACTAAAAACTCCAAAGTTAACCTTTCCTCTTTATAAATTGATTATGTTGGGTATTTGTTATAGTAACAGAAAACTGACTAGCAAATTTCATGTCCTGTGAACAGTTAGTATTGGAGACAGATGGTCCATATGTTCCTTGGGAGGAAAGATCCAGTGATTTCCTGGGGCTGCCTTGTGCTCCCCAGACCAACTAGATACTTGGGCCTATGGCATTAGAGGATTTTTCAAAGCTGCCAGGAAAAGAGTTTGCTCTTGCACCATTGTTTCTTGTGAAGGAGGCACAGTGTTGATCAAAAGAAGGAAAATAGGCTTCCCCAGAATTGAAATTTTGCTGTATTTAACATAGAACATTTGGAGTTGGTAACTAAGTGAAATAGGGTAATGGTGTTAAGTATCTTGTCCTTATTGAAATTATAGAAAATGTGATCTGTTCAGAACAAATGTTGGCGTAATTACTCTTTCAAAATCATCTTTAAAATTCTTCTAATTTCCACCTCTCTTCTCTTGGCTTGTTTCTGCCACATTAAGTTGGCTCTGGGGGAACATCAAACATTTTACATTGATTTCAAAAGGATGTATGTCTTTGGAGATTTCTCAATTCGAGTTCCCAGTACTGTGGTAGATAGTCAATCTCTGCACTTATTTTTTCTAAAACATTTGCTTTGAGTCTCTCAAAAGCTCATTAGCCAGTTCTTTTTTTTTTTTTTTTTTTTAAAGAGAGAGTGAGAGAGGAGAGAGAGAGAGAGAGAGAGAGAGAGAGAATTTTTTTTAATATTTATTTTTTAGTTCTCGGCGGACACAACATCTTTGTTGGTATGTGGTGCTGAGGATCGAACCCGGGCCGCACGCATGCCAGACAAGCGCGCTACCGCTTGAGCCACATCCCCAGCCCTCATTAGCCAGTTCTTGTGCATTTTCCAAGTAATGCCATCTAGAAATTCTTCACTGAACTACTCAGTCTTGTGATTTATTTCCCATTAAACATTTACAAAGTAAAACTACCTCAGGTGGCAGATGGCATACTTTTGTGGACTCTAATTTTTAGTTTGGTTTTAACTACATAAAGGACATTGTTAAAAAGGTACAGTATTTCTCAGTTATACAAACTGAGAAAATTTTTTTGATCAAAGCTTTTCCTGGTTTCTGATTATGGTTTTCATTTGGAAACACCATATGTACTATCTAGCAATCAAACTTTATACAACATAATTTCTGCTATTTTAATTCAAGTTTTATATACTATGATTGTTCTGAAAACCTCTGATATAAAATCTCCTCATATAGAATGTTCCTCTGTTTATTTTCTTCCTATAGCTTAAACATGGAGATACGGCTCAAATGAATAACATTTTATTTTCTGGTTCTTAGGGATTTTTAAAATTTTATTTTATTGGTGCATTATAATTATATATAATGGTGGGAATTGTTATTACACATTCATACATGTACACTATAATTTGGCCAATTATCATTCCCCAGTATTTCCCTTTTCCTTTCTCTTGAATTACATTTCTCCCGAAGCAAGCAATCAATGGGGTCATCCATCCACAGGCCTTTGTGGAAATTTCTGCTTCTTTACCCATTCTTCAACATCTCTCATGGCCAAACTCTTATTTTAGGCCTCATCATCTCTTGCCTGCACTATTTATATCAGCTACTCCTCTCGACTTCATGTCTCCATATTTTCTTGTTGCAAATCTTTCATGATACCCCATCAGATTGTGAATCCTGGTCATAAAACAATAATTTGATTATCAAAGTAAACACCTTCACATTTGGTGACTTTCTGAATCAAAATTATCCTTATGTATGTGGAAACCAATTCAAAATCTTGAATTTTGTACACAAGATCTTCTGTATTTAGACTTTAACTTCCTTCCTCATATTTTATTGCCCACTCCCTCCATGTCCTCTGGGCTCCAACCACATTGATTTCTTTCCCAAATGCATGCACGCTCTTGAATAGCAGTATTTATCTTATCACCTTTGCAAGTTCTGCCACGTGTTGCCACTGGAAATCATGGTGTTTCAAATGAGTGACTGACACTACAGTGAGCCATAAAAAGACAACACCGTGAATGATGGACTGCATAGATGACAGTAGTTCCATGAGATTGTATTGAAGCTGAAAAATTCCTATCACCTAGTGACATCATCACCATCAAAATGTCACCGCACAGTACCTTACATGCTTGTGGTGCTGCTACCCATTGTATATAATATAACGCATACATTACATAGTATTTTTTATAATAAACTATGTTGCTGATTTTAGGTACTTACTATATTATGCTTTTGTTGTTATTTTGTAAAGTACTCCTTATACTTATAGAAAGAAGTTTATTGTAAAAAAGAATGTACATTGCACTGTCTGCTGCCTCACACATCTTGTGCTTACCACATGTCTTGATTGCTTCCAGGCCCTGTATGGGTTTGTGTAAGTCCACTCCATGATCTCCCTATAGTGATAAAATGGCCTAAGGATGCATCTTTTAGAAGCATCCCCACTGTTAAGCAACACATGACAGCATTGTGGTATTGAGGAAAAGTCAGTATGTACACCATGCACACTAACCACATTTCCAAACAGGACGGATGCCTAAACATCCTGCAGTAGAAAAATAAAATAAAATAAAAGCCAGTGGACAGAATGAGGCAGGGCTGAGATGTACAATGCTAGGAATGAGAGAGGAAGAGACAGTGTGGAAGAGCCACACGGTGGTGGAACTCTGGATCTAGTTGAGCATTACCACTTCTGCTTTCCCAGGGATAAAGCCCCATTATGAGAGAAATTGCATAGTATTCACCAAAACCCATTTCTTTTTCCTTTAGTTCACAGAGCTAGACTCTTTAGTAGTTAAGGGTAGGCTGTGAGAGTTTGCACCAAAAATGACTGAAACACAATTGAACCTCTTTCCAGACCCAGTCCATAAGCACATCCTATGAGGGCCCTTTCATTTCCTTTCTCTATCCATTGGCTAGGAAGCTGGATCTTGCAGCCATCTGACCAGGACTGACATCATCAAACAATAGCATAAGCAAACAGGAAATGCTTATTTTGTTAAGATACTGAGATTTGGAGGTGTAACTATTTAAACAATTGATGATTAAGTACCTTCATTAATCAATCTAAAAATTAACCTATTATTGCTAAAGGCAATTTAGGTTGTGTTTCTGTTCCTTGCAACCAGAAGAGTTTTGCTTATAACCTTTGGCCATTTGAATGTAACTCAAGTAAGGGAGTGAATGGCAATGTTACAGTGGAAAAACACAGGGCTTAATATCAGAAAGTCCAAGTTCTCTGTCCCTTTCCTACTAATTTTGTCTTTTGTGGATTTTGGCATCACATTTGTAAACTAATATTCGTTGTGGGTTTGACTTCTACCATGGCTTTTAGCTGAGCTAATCTCTATTTCCACTAGTTGATTCCCCTTGCCTCCATAGTGGCACTCTGTAATTTATTGGTTATTTAAGTGAACATTCAAGCCAGTGATTACATTAGAGGGCCTTTCTATTTAGTGATTGTATCTTTTCCATATTCCTGGAAAAGTCCCAGAAGTAATCTCAAGAACCTCTTTTCCAGGAAAAAAAATTCAAATTATTTTAGAAATTTTCAAACATCTACAAAACTAGAGAAAGAAGCCTGAGAAACTTCTTTGTAGCCATTACCAATCTTTAATTATCACCATAACATTTTGCCTCTGTTATGTCTTCTAATCCTCATCTCCCCTCCACTTTAAATTTCACTGCTGGAACACTTTAAATCAAATTCCAAGTATAAAATCATTTCACCTTTAAATATTTCAGAGTATATGTTATGTATGATGTATTTCTTACATACATATATGGATACATAATTTTTATGCTCCTAAGAGATAAAGACTTAAAAAAACCCACAAGCTTGGTGCCACTATCACATCTCACAAAACTGGCAATAATTCCTCAATAATATCTAGTACTCATTCCATTTTAAACTTTCTTAATATCTTAAAACTGTCCTTTTATAGTTGGTTTGGTTTCAATCAACATCCACAAAAGATCCAAACTGCATTTGATTGATGAGTCTTTTCAATTTAATGAGTGACTGCATCAGTTCACTTTAGCTGTTGATACAAGCCACTGAACAGCTTAGGGTTCACTTCAAATGGATTGGGTTCACTTTAAATGGATCATATTTACTACAGATGGTCTCTGATTCCCCAGGAGGCTACCTGGGTTAGTTCATGTGGTTCCAGAGTTTCTTAAGCAGGAAATGGGAATTCTGACATATCTCTTGAAGCCCAGATTTGTCCTGCACATACTACTTTGCTACATTTAATTGGTCAAAGATTTCATAGGTCATTTAATGTTCAAGAGGGAGGAAGTGACCCTGCCTTTTTAAAAAAAATTTTTTTAGTTGCTGATAGACCTTTACTTTTTTATAACTGGTGCTAAGAATCAAACTCAGTGCCTCACACATGCCAGGCAAGCGTGCTACTGCTGAGCCACAATCCCAGGCCCGAACCCTGCCTTTTGATGAAAGAAGTTGCAAAGCCATATTGCAAAAGGACAAAGCTATGCAAGAAGAGGAATAATTTGGATCATTTCTGCTGTCTAGTGGTCACCTTCCCAATATGTTTGAATTTCTATAACACAATCTATCAAAGAATACATATGTCCTAAAATTTATGTTTGAAATTCAAACTATTCCTAAAGAAGTACAATTTGACCACTTTATAAACTTTTAAGAAACATTGGCTCAGTAGGCATAAAGTCATTTTGTTCTTGCATGAAAAATGTATCCCAATTTTTCTTGAAATAACAAGTTTAACTAGGGAAGGCATTTATTTCTCGCACACCTTTACAATGTCTGAAAAATTCCATAAAATATATAACTAGAGCATAATAAAAAGTTTGGAGTCATTTTAATTTTAGCTGTTTTTTTCCCCTCTTTCCAGAGGGTTGCCAACTGCATAGAAACTGTTGGGAAGGGCATTTTTTTTTTCTCTGGCCCAGATTAATAATTCAATAGAAGACATAGGAAGCTAATAATAGAAGCTATTTACCAAGGGCTTAAATTATGTGGGGGTTACATTCCTGCCAAATCTTTTCAATGAAGAAAAACCAAAAAATTGTTAAAGGCCTTGACAGGTTAACTTTCTTTGATAGTAAAGAAGACTAATGGGAAGGATGTTTTAAATCTGTGAATCTTTTTTTTTATGCACAGTTTTAATCGCCTGGCATTGAACTTACAGGCTTCACCTGTGATGTGTTGGAGCCACATTGTTTCACCTTAGGAGAGCCGAGGCTTATTAGAACCTTTTAAATTCCACTTTCAGTACAGTCACACTGGTAGTTTGATGTTGGCCGGAGTGGGAGTTTTTACACCATGAGAATTGGCAATTGCTAGAAATCAGTCAATTGTTAAACATGTTCGGCATAGCACCTGGGAGCTTGTTAGAAATGCAAAATATGAAGCCCTATCCAGATATATTGCATTAGGAATTTTACTCACATTAAAAAAAAATGATAGATGTCACCTCCTGAAAATATTCAAAGATTTCTTCTGCGATAGCGTGGAACCATAGTAGAGGAGAGGGGGCTTCCTTTGGCATCTTTTCCATCATTCTGCGTCTCCAGATTGCTGGTAGCTGAGTTGGACAGGAGCAAAGGAAGAGTGCCAAGAAACAGGGAGAGACCCGGCAGAGAAGAGGTGAGCCTTGTCCTCCACTTACCCGGTTGACTTGGACTTTCATCAGGCTCAGGCCAGACATGCTCAAAAACTGGTTTCTTAGTGCTTCTACATTCTTTGAGTCTGCTAGCCAGAGGGCAGAAATGGGAGCGGATTCTCTCTTAGGGAATTATGCCATTTTTTTTGTTCCATGCTGAGTTCCCTACCTGCCATAGTGTTTCCCATCTGCAAAACAGATATGGGACACCTGCTCCTTCCCACTGTGCAAGTAGTTTTGGTTAATGCCAAGTTGCTTCTCACTGTAGAGAAATAAATGGATTAGAATGAGATTATTCAGAAGAGGTTCTCTGAAGATATAAAATCAAAAGATATAAAATGTAAAAATCAAGAATTAGTAATGACAGAATATTATTTGGGACTATGGAGGCAGTTATCAGGATTTAAAGAAGGCTGTCTTTGGAGAAGAAAAAGAAAAAAAAAAGGAGAAGATTTAGAAGCCACTAGATAAGACCCTGCTATGGGAGATGTGGTTCACAGAAAAATGATGTTTAAGTCACCTGGGAGCTTGTTGGAAATGCAAACTCTCAGGCCCTACCGAGATATATTGCATTAGGATCTGCATTTTAATGAGATGCAAGGTGACTTTTATGCATATCAGTTTGAAAGTGGACTCAGTGGTGGTTTATTGATGGGACCAGAGAGATACTCATGTTTTTAAATTTTTTAATAGGGTACACATCTTATTTATAGCTTCATTTTAGTTTCCAGCCTTTGCTTTTCCACTTTTAGTTTCCTATTTAAGCTTCATGCTTAGCAAACAGTTTGGCCTCCCCAGGAACAACATTTACATAATCATTCTATTATAAAAATGCATATAGTGACTTATGTACATTGGGAGCTGGAGGAAGGTGAGAAGTAACTGCTCATCCATAATGGCAGAAATAAAAAATATAAAATGTAAAAATCAAGAATTAGTAATGACAGAATATTGTTTGGAAGTATGGAGGCAATGATCAGGATTTAAATAAAAAAGCTAAGTGATTTGCCATACTTGCCTCTGGCTAGTAGGTCTATTTTTCTTTCTGTTGTGTCTGTTTGGACCATTTATGTATTTAAAATGTAAACATGTGTTTTGATGTCTTTTAAAGAGATGACGTCTTTCATCTTATGCATTCCTGTGCCATCATCTTAAATTCTTTCTGAGAACAATGTGGAATATAAGCATGCAAACAAATAAAACCAGGAATCTTCCCTGGAGAGAACAATTCGCCAGAGGATTGCTAAACTAGGAACACACTGTGGTTTATGTCACTTCAAATATGCAAGCATGCTGGCTGAGAGAGGAAATAAGCTGTTCATACCAGCCATGACCTTTCATTGGTGGCTTTATGTTTGAAGGATGAGAAGAAGAAAAAGTACAGAACATTTCTGGGATGAGAGCAGAGACAGATAAGACATATGAGTCTGCAGTGCCAGATAATATTCATGAAATAAGTACCTGTTGTCAGGAAAGAAGCTTTTCTTAGAGAGATTTGCCCTAGTGATTCATCTGGCAGAGATGAAAGACCTGTGTAAACTCTAAGAAGCAGAAACTATGAGAAGTGGTGAGAGATGATGGAGTCGGGTCCCACCAACCTCCATCTTGCTTTTGAGATGCTTTGAGTTCTGAGTTCCAAGGAGCAACAGGCAGAAAGTAGCCTAAGTCGCAGCTCAAAAACCTCATTTTACTAAGGCTTGGGGACATGTGATTTGCTAATGGCCACTTATATGGTCAATGGCAAAGCCTTGACCCCAAGTCTTGATGGTGAGCCTAGTGCTCCTTTCAATTTATTCTCTGGTATGTGATACAGTTGGATGAGCAGTTGACCCCAGTGGACTCTAAACTGTAAAGACAGAGACCGGGCTGGGTTTTTTTTTTTCATTGCTGTAGTTGCTTGACATGCAATAGGTCCTCAATAAAAATCTGGTGATGAACTATGTCGTGGAGAAGTTGATGAGCTTCTTGATGCTTTCACGTGGTGAAATGGAGCTAATAGATAGGAGGAGTAAAGTTGATTTGTCTCCTAAGATTCTCTTCTCCAGGAAGAGAGGTGAGGTCCTTGAAAATAAATGATTGACTATCTTTATCTCCTTATGAAGCCTTCCATGATCCTGTTACTCTCCCTCTCAAGCTTACTGCTCCTCAGCCAGACAGTTTTCCCTTATCTGGGATTAAGATCTTCTGGTCTTTCTGTCTTTGAATAGCTCAAATGCAGGCCATTTTTTTTTTAAACCACATTTATTTTAAGTTATTTTTTTTCTATCTACTAAGATTAGCTTTGGTTGTGTAAATATACAAACTGGATCTGTTTCCCACAAGTTGAGTTGATGGTATCCCACCAGAGGTATCTTTTGGAAAAAATCTTTATTTGGTTTAAACCAAGCCCTCTTCAGCTCGCTCTTTGCTGTGGACAGCTGAAGCTGAATCTGACCATGATTGCTCAGCTGTGACCATTCACTACAATCATCTGTTGTGGCTTGTAGAAGGGGCATGAGATCTGTGTGTTGGCATCAGAGTTTCCAGTGAGTCAGGCAAAGACACAACTAAATGCAATCTTTTTGATGACTTCCACCTATGTCTTAATTGTTATTGCTCCCTCTCGGGTATCCTGGGCAATTGGCAATGAGAATGAACATCAGGAGAGGGACAGGGAGGAGAGACAAGCAATTGGCTCCTTTTATAAATTATAGTTATTAACATATTAATTGTATAAATAAACAACTTTCCCTGATTTTGCATACAGGCATATATGGTTCCCTATAGCCATCAGATATCAAGAGTTAAAAGATTTTTGCTCAGTCTGGCCTCCAACAATCTCTTAGGTTCTGAGGGATCCACATGCATGTTTTTTTTTGGGGGGGGGGGGAAGAATTAGAAAAAGTTGTTGGTTGGCTGAAGTAGTAGTTGTGGTTTAGATGTGATTTTCCCCAAAAGCTCATGTGTGAGACAATGTAAGAAGGTTTGGAGAAGTGATTGGGTTATAGACTTAACCTAATTAGTAAATTAATCCCTGGTGGAATTAACTGAGTGTTAACTGGAGGCAGGTGGGGTGTGGCTGGAGGAAGTGGTTCATTGGGGGGCATGGCTTTGGGGTATATATTTTGTATCTGGAGAGTGGAGTCTCTCTGCTCTCTGATCATCATGTGAGCTGCTTCCCTCCGCCATACTCTCCCGCCATGATGTTGTTCTCCTTCACCTCAAGCTCTGAGAAATGGAGCTGCCCTTCTATGGACTAAGACCTCTGAAACCATGAGCCCTCAAATATAACTTTTCCTCTTCTACAATTGTTCCGGTGAGTTCTGTTTAATCATAGCAGCTAAAAAGCTGACTAAAGTAGTAGCTGTACCCTATCACTGAAAGAGCTTGGAAAAGCTAGGAAGAAATGGTTGGTTATTCCTCTGTCCTTATTAATTATTCCACTGCACTGAAGTGACCTTTCCAAGGAGCAGCTATAAAGATCGTTTTATCTTTAGTGCCAAAGGGTGGACCAGAGAAGATACTGCCAAGATGTGGAGCGGCTGCCGATGTTGGGCTAGTTTTTATGCAGGCAAATTGGCCAGAGGGACTTTTAAAAAGTTGGCATCAGGTCTTTTTCTTCTTCTTTTTTAAATTTTCTTTTTTTTTCTGACAATACTGAATGAAGCATGTTCAGCTTGTTTTCAATTCTACAACAAGTCCCCGTTCATTAGAAACCAAGGCAGCGGTCCCAGCTGTATTTCAATGACTTTGAAAGTGCAGCTCCCTACTTGGTTCAAGGTCGAGCAATTTTAGCATTTGGTGTCAGCGCTGCCAGCTCAGGTATCCTGGGAGTGATTCCATGTTTGCATATTCAGGAAAGAGAGCCAGATCTTTCTCACTCGAGCTGAGAGGGCTCAGGGCTTGTCATCTGTTCCTGGGATATGGAGTAATTAAAAATACAGGAGTTCCAATTTTCATCCCGTGTTGTAAGGCTGTTGAAGGGAGCTCTGTAGCCAGGCAGGTTGGGGCCTTGGATGGCCAACGGTGACAGTGATTGCTCCCCAGGAGCACACGTTTCTTAGAAAACAAACAGGAATCCATCTTTTCCTTGTGCCTCTGCTCAGATGCTCCTCCGGTGAAAAGAAACTATGGGAATTCTGATTTGAAAAAGAAAATAATTTCAGAAAGAAAATGGATCCTTGATTTAGAAGTAGATATGAATGTCATGTGTGTGTGTGTGTGTGGTGATGGTGTGGTGGATGTGAGAATATTGCCTCATAGAAGCCGTCATTTGTAGCCATCAGACAAAAGCTGTTTGTTCATGGTGCTCCTTTGTTCTACAGTTTGGCCCAGATGATAGGGACAATAGAAGAGCTTTGTTCATAGGATGTGGGACTGAGCTGCCTGGGTTCAAATCCAGCCTTGCTCTATACTGGCTGGGTGACTTTTTTGGGGGGAGGATACCACAGATGGAACTCAGGGGTGCTTGACCACTGAGCCACATCCCCAACCCTTTTTATTTTGAATCAGGGTCTCTTAAATTGCCAAATCTGGCCTTGAACTTGGGGTTCTCCTGCCTCAGCCTCCAAGTCACTGGGAAGGTAGGTGGGCACTACGGTGCCTGGCTGGCTGGGTGACCTTTGAAAACATACTTAACACTTTGAATCTGACTTTCTTCACTTGTAAAATGATACGTAACAGTATTACTGCAGAGGTATGTTGTGATGGGTAAACAGTGTTTACAGTAACTATTCACATTGCAAAAGTATAAACATCCCATAAACACATTTATACATTTTATGTTATATGTTATACAGCTTTATTATATTTAATGTAGTTAGTGGAAATTTTTATATTCCAAAATATAATATAAAACTGGTTTTGTGTGTGTGTATGTACACATATATAATATAGTTGAAATGAATGTAGGTTTTTATTAAGTGACATTTTGCAAGCTCTGGAAAAATCTCTCATTTAAAGGAAAGTTATGAAGTAACATTTTGGAAAAAAGGAATGATTTTTTTTCTCTTTATTATACTTTTAGAAAAATCATAGTTTATATTAGCTGAATTCAACCTGGGAACCTGATGCTTTGAGGAACTATAAAATGGACTAGTTCTCTCAGCACCAAATGCTCTTGGGGGCTCTTTATTTTTAATGTTTTAGTGGAGGGAGTAGAGAGGAAAGTTACTGAGTGGTCAGATACCTGAGGAGAGATGGGGAGAAAAGGAAGGTATGAGAATGGTGGGGTGAGGGGGCTGGTTGGTTCGTGGGCTGATGATAGACAAGGCCAAGGAAGGTAGCTATGAGGGACTGTGCCTGAGGAACCAGGGGGAGTTCATGGCCAGAAAAATGGGGCATGTGTGAGACATTCAGGGGACCCCAAAAATAACTGGAGGAGATTTTAAAGAACAGGTCTTTTAACAATAACTCTGAGAGCTAAGAGCATCATGATTTTAATAATTCATGTTATTATGGCTGGAACATTCACGAGGTTACCATAAATCTCGACTCTTAGATTTTGGTGTGGATGAAAGGAGATTGTACTTGTCTTCATTAATTTTAAATTGTCATCAGTTGAAAGATTCACCTTGTAAGAGTATCTTTTTTTTTTTGGAGGAAGTAAAAAGAAATCAAAACATTGATCGAGAAATATTCTTCAATAGCAGAAACATCAAGATATGAAAAAGTGGCATTTTAGCCCTGAGAAAATAAATATATTATGAGATCATGGGAAAATAATGCTTTTTCGAGTTGTAAATTATTAGACACCACAAGGTCTGTTTCTCTCCTTTCCAATTACCTGAAGGATCTTTGATGGCTAAGGTGAGCTTAAAGTTTTTGTTGCTTGAAGGACAAAGGTTAAGATTTTAAATTGGAACAAACCAGTGTGGTAATGACAATGATAATGTCCATCTAGAGTGATTGAAAAAAATTTTTTTTGTAGTTGTAGATAGACTGAATGCCTTTATTTAATTTGTTTATTTTTATGTGGTGCTGAGGATCGAACCTAGTGCCTCATGCATGCTAGGAAAGTGCTCTGCCACTGAGCTACAGCCCCAGCCCTGGAGTGATTATTATGTGTGAGACCTTGTGACCAAAGGTAAGCATACGCTCGTCCGTCCATCCTTCCTTCCTTCCTTCCTTCCTTCCTTCCTTCCTTCCTTCCTTCCTTCCTTCCTTCCTTCCTTTCTTGTAACTCCATTTTACAGATGAAGGAACTAAGTCTCAGGAAGTTTCAAGGAAGTTTCAATGATTTGGCAAAAAGATTAAAAAAAATTATCTTTATAGAGTCACTATGTGACTAACCTTCCAAAAGATGAAAATGAGATTTGAATATGTGACTCCCAAAGTCAAAGGTAGGGAATGATGGAATGGTTGAACCTCAAACCAGAGGTAGATAAAACAGGAAAGTCCTAGGAAGGGACAGGGCAGGTTGGACCTGGGGTTTTGGAGAGCACACTTCTTGTCCCAGTTACATAATAGCAGCAGAAACATACTTAAGGCCAAGAAGCTTCATGCATTGTCTCGTTTAATTCTTAACATCAGGGCTGGGGGTGCAGCTCAGTGGGAGAGTGCTTGCTTTTCATGTTCAAAGCCCTGGCTTCAATCCCATGCATACCTCCTTCTTCTTCCCCAAAGCCAATTCTTACAACAGTCCTGAGAACTTACTACTATTCCCATTATACAGTTAGGGAAACAGAGACCCCAGAAGGAATTATTCACTTGGTAAAGTTTAAACTCAGATGTGCCTGACTCCAAGTCCTGTGCTCATAATTGGTAAATTATTTGGTTGCAAACATGATCTGTGTTTTCCTGAAAAGTTAAGACACCTTTCTATATTCTTTCTCAAACTTGCATTTCTCCCTTAGCCCTTGCTCCCAGTCCCCTTGGTTTACGTGGTTGATTTTGTCAAGCTACAGCTTGGTTTCCGAGCTCTTGATGAAAGAACCACAGGGTGGCAGTATGACCTTGCGCAGTTCAAACACAGGGAAAAAGAAGGCATTCACCAGGCCAGACTGAGTTCTGACTGCAAGGGTGGCAGCCAGCCGGCCTTAGCAGCTCATCCTTCCCAGGTGTAACTGCACAGAATTCATCCCCTGCAACTCACCTGAGGGCAAAGGACCCCAGAGACCTCAGTTGAATGACTGTGATGCTCCTTTACCGCAGGAGGGCTCTCCTCTAAGATCCCAGATAAACCAGGAGGCGTGAGGCTATACATGTGAAAATATTTTGTACCCTGACTCCTTCCTCCCTATTTATGTTTTAGGCTTTATGAAACCTGTGGGTGAAGAGCACAGAAGTGGTGGAAAGAACAAGTAGAGAAAGGGGAAAGGAAGTAGGTGGAACTTTGGGATTTGGTGGCTATGGCTCCGTGGTAGAGCCCTCACCTAGCATGTATGAGGCCCTGGGTTCAATCCCAAGCACTGCATCAGATCAATAACTAGAATTTAAAAAGAGAGAGAGAGAGAGTGGGGCTTTCGAGTCACACAGCATGAGCTCAGCTAGCTACTTGTGCCATTAGTTGCCACACCAATGTCCCTGGATTATTTCCTTAGGCGTGAAATGGGTAAGACAGGGTCTGCCTTGCGGGTGGTTGGGAATATTAAATAAGGCAAAGACAGGATGTATCTTTAGGCCCTTCATCATGGAAATGATCTGTTTCTCAGATGTTTGCTTCCTTTGCCTGGAGAGGTGTGGCGATGGTGAGAAATGTTTGACCGAGATTCCTATCAAAGGAGAGAGCAGGACAGCACACACTGGGGTGGAGCCCAAGACATATGGACCAGGAGAATTCTTGTTGATTTAATAACATCAAAATGTTTATGGGGGCTGACAGAACAAAGGGAGTTTTGTCTGTAGCTCTCTGCGTCATTTTGTAGTTTGTTAGGCTATGATGGTGACCAGATAATCGTGATTTTCCAGAAGAGTGGCAAGAAGTACACAAATAGGCTTGATTTTTAAAGGTTCTTAAAGACCAGGATCTCTCCCAGGTCATGTCTTACTTGCTCTTGTGTTGTCTGAACATGACCAGGATTAGAAGTCTATGTGGGTTTTTTTTTTTTTTGAAACCTCACTCTAATTAATTATTGGCTTTATGATTTAGGCTGCTGATCCGTAACCCGAAGTTTGAAAAGTGGGGAAAATTGTAGTAGCTCCTATTTCACAGGCAGATAAAAGGTCACACAGAATAATGTATTTAAAATGCTCAGCTTACATCATGCCCTTAGGAAATGTGGGTCAGGCCGGGTGAGAGGCTCAGGAGGCTGAGGCAGGAGGACTGCGAGTTCAAAGCCAGCCTCCGCAGATTAGTGAGGCGCTTAGCAACTCAGCAAAACTGTGTTTCTAAATAAAACATAACAAAGGGCTGGGGATGTGGTTAAGCACCCCTGGGTTCAATCTTCGGTGCCAAAAAAAAAAAAAAAAAAAATTCAGGTCAGTGTTAAAAACTTTGCTCAGTTGCAATAACAATGCTGCTTTTCATGGGCTGGGGATTCAGTTACAGCTGGGAATCAGGTAGCATCTGGAATGCTCGAGGAACAGTGGAGAGATGGGACAAAAAGCCAGCCTCTGCCTGTAGCTGTCCTCTCTGGATCAAGGTGTCAACAGCAACCACCTCGACTTCCTTTGCCCTGACTTGGCATTCCTGGGGACCAGCTGGGCACTTCCAGATGCTTTGAATTAGAGATTTCATCAGGGCACTGGGGTCAGAGGCATCTGGTTTGCAGAACAGATTCCTCCACCAGTCGTGGCACTTCTTGACCATCATGTCAACCCTCTTACTTCCAATTTCTCACCTTTAATAGTGAGCTACTTTTTAAGAGTAATACCATTGAGCTCTCCTCCAACATCCTTGTGGAGTGGAGAATGACTACAGAAACGCCTTTAGATCCTCTAAAGATCAGTGGTTTACAAACTGTGCCTCACTCCCAGTGTTCCCATCAGCATCCCCTGGGAGCCTGTGAGAAGTGCAAATCTCAGCCCCCCACCCCCCATAATTTCTGAACCTGAGACTCTGAAGTGGTCGTGCCTGGCAATCTGTATTAGAACAAGCTTGCTCAAGATGGAAAATTCCTCCTTCTGACCTCAAGAGCAGGCCACGTCTGTACCATGGGGATGCTTTGGCACTTGTTCCCAAGAACAAATCCACTGAGATCAGATTCAGGATGTTATTCTGATGGCCTTATCTATATTTTGTTATATTATCTCTGCATTTTGCCGGAAGAGAAACCAACAGGATTGGGAATGCTTTTTAAAGCCAAATCCAGCTCTTACTCTGCCTGCATAAATGTTTAACTGTTTCCCTCTATTACTCATTATTGCAAACCATGAGGCACAAATGTTAACTCTCTTAAAATCTGAACACATGCCACTTAAACCCCCCCCCCAAATGATTCTTTTCTTGTGTGTGTTTGTGCATTTTCATCAAGAAAAAAGCAGTTTATCTTCATTGTCTTTAATCCTGAGTTTGGAAATTTTGCATGAGTCTTTGAGCACATGACAGTAGTTATGGCTTCTTGGAAGAGCACTAACGGACAAAACTAGTATATTAAATTTACAAATTACTGTCAAATGTGTTTTCTTAATTCTTACCGTTGCTGTGTGTATTATCCTTTTTTTTTTTTCTTTAAATGGGAAAACTGAGGATCAGAAGTTTATATCTTTATCTTTGGGCACCAAAGTTTTTTTTTTTTTTTTTTTTCTGCAGAGGATAGTCTTTTCAGATTTTTAAACAGGACTATAAGAATAACAAGAGCAACGAGTGTGTAGTAGCTGTTTCCTATATGCCAGACACTGTCATAGGTGCATTCTGTGTCCTCTTTGATCCACAAAACAAGTGACGTAGTAAATATTGCTATTCCCATTGTACAAAAGGGAAGATAATCTACAGAGAATAAACCACTTACCTGTGTCATATACAACATAGAGGGTGATGAGCTGGGGTTCAGATGCCGATTGGTGTATTTTTTAAAAACAATATTTTAAATGACTTGTAAACATTATATATATATATAATGTTTACAATGATACTAGTAAACTTGTATATATTACATGATGTTTTGATATATGAATACCTTGTGGAATGTCTAAATCAATCTATTGAACATATTCTTTGCATCACATACTTATCAATTTTCTGTGGTGAGAACACTTAAAATCTACCCTGTTGACAAGTTTCAGGCATACAATATTTTGTTATAATCATAGTCATTGTGATATACAATAGATGTTTTGAATTTATTCCTCTTAACTGAACTTCTATGTCTTTTGGCCAACTTCTCCCCAATCTCCCGACCCCTGGCCTCTGGCAAACTCCATGTTACTCAGTTTCTGTGAATTCTATTTCCTTATTGTCCACATAGAATGAGATCATGTGGTATTTGTCTCTTTGTGCCTGGCTTATTTGTGCCTGGTTTATCCATGGTTGTAAATAACAGGATTTTTCTTTTTTGAGGTCAAATAATGTTCCATTATGTATATGCACCACATTTTCTTCATCCATTCATCAACTTAGGTTGTTTCTATCTCTTGGCTATTGAGAATAGTGCTGCAATGAATGTAGGTCTGCAGAAGACTCTTCAGCATACTGATTTCATTTCCTTTAGATAAATATACCCTATAGTGGGATTGCTGGATCATATACTAATCCTATTTCTAGTTTTTTTGAGGAACTTCTGTATTGTATTTCATAATGCACATATTGATTGACATTCCCACCAACAGTGTGCAAGTTATCTACATCCTTGCCAATCCTTATTAACCTTTGTCTTTTTAGTAGTAGCCCTTCAGTTATATCAAGTGTGAGGTCATATTTCATTGTCTTAATTTGCATTTTTCTGTTGATTAGTGATGTTGAATTTTTTTTTCATTTACCTGTGGGCCATTTGTATGTCTCTTGAGAACTGTCTATTTAGTTTCTTTGCCCATTTTAAAATCAGGTTATTTTGTTTTTATGCTATTGAGTTGTCTGAGTTCTGGATATGAACCCTTTTCCAGGTATATTATCTGCAAATATAAACTCCCATTCTGTGAGCTGCATTTTTCTTTTTATTCTGCTGCTCATTGTTTCCTTTGCTGTGAGAAAGCTTTTTGGTTTGAAGTAATCCTGTTTGTCTGTTTTTGCATTTACTGCTGGTGCTTTTGAAGTCATATCCATAAATAATTGCCCAAACCACCGTCGTGGACCTTTCTCCTATGTTTTCTTCTAGGAATAAGTATAATTAATTTTGAGTTGTTTTTATATGCAGTGTGAGATGAGGGTCAAAATCTGAAGGCACCTGCTCTTAGCCTGTATGGACATGATCTCTAGACACTGTTTCTGAGCAGTATCTTGATCTTTCAAAGAAGACAATGTTTACCTTTGACTAACCCAGAATGAAATAGGAAAAAGAGCAAAAGAAACTCTAAAAACTCAATGCCTTCAAGTCAAAGGACTTTACTGTTTACGGATGGAACAGGAGTGACTAACACCCCATTTATTGTATTGATTGGTATTGACGGTTTATTTTGTCAATGCCCTATCTCTTTTCAGAAAGGATGTTAGAAAGCTGAGTCTATGAAAGATCTCCTGTAATTCCGTTAAGTAGTTTTATCGACAGATAAGAAAGGCAGGCCCTTCCTAAGAAGCCGGCCCCTAAGTCATTATTTGAAATGAGTTCAAATTAGTTCTGTTATTCTCACCCTACAAACAGCCCGGGTACAGCCCCAGCTTATGACATCCACCTCCCTATTGGACAAGAAAATAGTTTGAATAAGAAGAACAAAAGGTTCATTACAAATTGTTTTGCCCATATTTGAATGGTTCAGAAATTATAAAGCAAGAATAAAATGGAAGTTTTTCTGGAATCAGATTTTAACATCTCAGTGCATAGAACAGGGTTGGTGAGAAGATCAAATTCCACTTTTCTTCTTCAAGCACTCCCAGATCCTTATTGCTTTGTTTCCAATGGAAACAATTCCACTGTGCTATTTAGCCTGGGTTAGTCCCTGGTTCTCAAAAGTCTGAGCATGCATGTGGGACTCTTGCCCTCTAGGCAAGCACACCATCAGCTGCCCTCTGATTGGGATTTGTTGGTTCAAGTCTCAGTTGAGGGCTGGCCGGTACTTGAATGCAGCAGTCCTTCATTATCTTTGGTGCCAGCAAGATTCTTTCTTGTTCCTAAGGAGTCATTTGGCATGAAGTAGAGTTGCATGCCACACTACTCTTCAGAAGTGCAAAGTTCTGAGCTCAGATGCCATGTGTAAATTTTTGGTTTAGGGAGGAACAGTTTTATTGAACTAACTCACATAGATATAACTTCCATAGCCTATACTTCACCCAATTAAGGTGTATAATTCACTGTTTACACAGAGGTTGCAACCAGTATAATAATCAATTTTAGAATAATTTTATTACTCCAAAAAGAAATTCTATACTTTTATCCTCTTTAGTTATCACTTTTATTTATTTATTTATTTATGGTACTGGGGATTGAACCCAGGGATGCTTAACCACTAAGCCACACCCTCAGCCCTTTCTTTCTTTCTTTCTTTCTTTCTTTATTTATTTTGAGGCAGGGTCTTGCTAAGTTGCTTAAGGTGTTGCTAAGTTGCTGAAGCTGGCTTTGAAACTGGGATCCTCCTGCCTCAGCCTCCCAAGCCACTGGGATTACAGGCCTGCGCCACCATGCCTGGCTAGTTATCACTTTTTGATTTTCCTATTTCAACCCTTAGTCTCAGTTCTGTGTGGTCACTGATCTTGCTTCTGTCTCTGTAGCTTTGCCTGTTTTGGACGTTTCATCTAAGTGGAATTTCCGAGTGTGTGGACTTGGCTGAGTCGGTGAGTGGTAGTATGCTTGGGTGACTACAGGCAAGGGACAGATTTGTTTGTTTCTTTTTCTTTTTATTGGTTGTTCAAAACAGATTTGTTTCTATTCCTTGCCTCCCTGCCTACCACCTGTACAACCTTGGAAAGAACCCAAACTAGTCTGCAGTTTCTTTGCCTGCTCAACGAGGATGTTTTTTCCACATTCTTTCATTAAAATCTTTTTAATTTTGCAATCATCTCAAACTCACAGATAAGTCAAAACAATAGTACAAAGAACTCTGTGCATTCCCTCCGTGTTCCAGTTGATGAATTCTACAGTCTTTATCATGCTCTCTTGTCTCTTCATGTGTGTATTTTTTAAAACATTTAAAAGTAAATTGCAGATGCTTCTTTACCCCAAATATGTTAGTGTATATTTCCTAAAAAGCATCTTTTGTACATCATTATGGAAAAAATTATTAAAAGGTAGATATGATCTTTGATACAACAATATTATCTCTTCTGCAATCCTTATTCAGCTATTGCCAATTGTTCCATTAATGTCAAGGATCACCTATTGTCTTTAGTCTTGTTTAATCAATGACAATTACCCAGGTATTCTTTTGCTTTTATGATCTCGACAGTTTGAAGAGAATAGTCCATTTATTTCACTTATTTGGTAGAATGTCCCTCAATTTGTGTTTCTTGTGTTTCCCTGTAACTAGATTAGGGTTTCTTTTTTCTTTTTTTTTTTTTTTGAGATCTTCTTAGTCCTCCTGTACATGTCAATTTTTCTCACTACTTTTATCACTTTATCAAGGAGGTATTGTCACATTTTTCCACCATAAAATTACCATTTTCTAGCTGACTGTGGTGGCAAACACCTGTAATACCAGTAACTCTGGAGGCTGAGATAGGAGGTTTGCAAGTTTCAGCCTCAGCAACTTGGTGAGACCCTAAGAAATTTAGTAAGACCCTGTCTCCAAAAAAAAAAAAAAAAAAAAGCAATTAAAAAAGGGCTGGGGATGTGACTCAGTGGTTAAATGCCCCTTGAGTTCAATCTTCAGTACAAAAAAAAAATTGTCTTTTAAGAGGTTACCAAAACAACAACAACAACAAAAAACAAAACTACCCCCCCAATTAAGTCTTATAAGAGGATACTTTTAGAACTCTTATATAAACACCCTATTTCTCTTTAAGCTTTAACCTGCTAGTTTTAGTATCCATTGACAATTTTTCACAATTATTACCATGATGATTGACACATGATGATTTTCTAATTTCTATTGCTCCTTCAGGATGATTATTTGCTTCCTAGTATAAGACAGAGCTTTTCCATTATAATCATTATCATATCACTTTTAATTTTTGATTGTTGTAGACTTGGCCAATGGGGTCTTTTTCAGTCTGGCTCCTGTGTCCTTTTGACAAACACTTGCCATTCTTAAGCATTTCTGTACTTCATACTACAAAAGTATATTTAGCTCCATTTTGTATGTGTGCTGCTTCAACTCTGAAATCAGCCATTTCTCCAAAAGCTCTGATTCCTTCTAGATGAGGACGAGTTGAGATACCAATATGTGAGCACTAGGAGTGTTCATTTTCCTGAGACGCCATTACTTCTAGGTCCTCTCAGTGCATGGAGCTGGGTAATACATGTGTGTATACACATGGGTTTTAGTCAGCTATTTTCACTGCTCTGACTAAAGTACCCAACCAGAACAATTCTGGGGGCTCATGGTTTCAGAGGTCCTAGTCCAAGAAGGCTGGCTCCATTCATCCGGGCTTAAGGTGAGGCAGAACATCATGGCAGAAGAGTGTGACAGAAGGAAGCAGCTCACATGTTGATCAGAAAGCAGAGAAAGAATCCACTCACCAGATAGAAATATATACCCCAAAGCCATGTCCCCAATGCCCCACTTTCTCCAGCCACACCCCACCTGCCTTTAGTTACCACTCAATTAATCCCATCAGGTGATTAATTCACTGATTGGGTTAAGGCTCTCATAATTCAATTATTTCTTCTCTACACCTACTTGCATTGTCTCACATGTGAGCTTTGGGGGCATACCTCACTTCCAAACTATAACCACATGTAGGACTCTGTATCATTTTCTATATTTTATATCTCTTTATATGAGAAAATAATACTTCCAGTTGCAATCCAATGCCACAGGTTCATTCAAATCTTCTCCCTTTCCATGTTATGCCTCCATTCATGGACAGTGAGAAACCTGATTCATTATTTGCATGTTTACATATTTTCTGAAGTTTTCTTTATTCTTTTCCATAAGATTAGTTTTTTGAGGACTGCTATCTAAAATCACTTGTCCCCCAAACAAAAACTAAATAAAGAAGCTATGAGACTAAAAAATACAATTAATAATTCGCACCTAACAGACATAAAAACAAACATTTTATCTATATGCTTAATATGCTTTTTTCTTGGCACCATATGAATCCTTCTCTAAAACGAACCATATCTGAGGCCACACAGCAACTCTTAGCAAATGCAAAAAAGTAGAGATGATATCTTACATTCTGTCAGATCATAATGGAATGAAATTAGATCAACAATAAAATAGAAGCTAGAAGCTACTCTAACACCTGGAGACTAAATAATACACTATTGAATGACCCTGATAGCTAAAGAATTCAGGGATGAAATAAAAAAATACTTAGAGGTAAATGTGAATATCGACACAGTTTATCAAAATCTCTAGGAAACTATGAAGACGGCTCTAAGAGGAAAGTTCACTGCATTGAGCTCATTCATTAAAAGAATAGAAAGTTAACAAATAAATTAAATTTATAGGTCAAAGTCCTAGAAAAAGAAGAACAAATCAACACCCAAAGAAGTAAAAGAAGGAAATAATTAAAATCAGAGCTGAAATCAATGAAATTGAAATTGAAACAAAAATTCAAAAAATCAATGAAACAAAAAGTTGATTCTTTGAAAATATGAAATTAATAAAACCTTACTAAATTTAGTGATGAAAACAGAAATATCCCCACAGACACTATTGAAATACAGATGATCAGAAATGATTTTGAAAATCCATGCTCCAATAAAATAGAAAATCATGAAGCCATCGACAAGTTTCTAGAGACATATGACTTTCCCAAATTGAATCAGAAGCACATAGAAAATTTAAACAGATCAATTTCAAGCAATGAAATTGAAGATGTCATCAAAAGCCTACCAACAACAACAACAAAAAACCCAGAAGCAGATGAATTCTCAGCTGAGTTCTACCAGACCCTTAAAGGATAACTAACACCAATCCTCCTCAAATTATTCCATGAAATAGTAAAGGAGGGAACCCTTCCAAATTCATTCTATGAGGATGGCAACACCCTGATATCAAAACCAGGCAAAGATGCTTCAAGGAAAGAAAACTTCAGACAAATATTCCTGATGAACATATATGCAAAAATTCTTAATAAAATACTAGCAAATTGCATACAAAACATATTAGGATGATAGCACACCACAATCAAGTGGGGTTCATCCCAGAGATGCAAGGATGGTTCAATATATGAAAATCAATAAATGTAATTCATCACATCAATCGACTTAAAGACAAGAATCACATGATTATCTTAATAGATGCATAAAAAGCATTTGACCATATTCAGCATCCATTCATGCTCAAAACACTAGAAAAATTATGGATAGTAGGAACATACCTCAACATTGTAAAAGCTACATTTACACTAAACCCAAGCCAACATCATTCTAAATGGAGAAAAATTGAAAACATTCCCTCTAAGAACTGGATCACGTGTCCTCTTATTTCCCCTTGGTGGTCACTGCTCTGGTCTTCCAGATGTCTTTCAGAATTTATGCCCTTAGGGTAGTCTTCCTCTTTCTGGAGGTGGGTTTGGATTAATCTGAGGCTCTCCTAGGACCTCTTTTCTCTCTTCCACGGTCTTTCTTTTTTTTTTTTAATATCTTTTTTTTTTAAAGAGAGAGAATTTTAATATTTATTTTTTAGTTTTCGGCAGACACAACATCTTTGTTGGTATGTGGTGCTGAGGATCGAACCCGGGCGGCACGCATGCCAGGCGAGCACGCTACCACTTGAGCCACATCCCCAGCCCCACGGTCTTTCTAATAGAGAACTCTTGCTCTCTACTAAGGCTTGCTGTGGGAGTTGGCAAGATAAATCCCTGGTATTTGATGTTTCTTTTTGTACTTGTAGGTAAATTAAGGTTTGGGCATTTTCTATTTTCTATTTCTGCGGAAGCTGTGGGTTTCTAATGGTTTTTGTTATTCCTTATTGTGGTTTGAGGAAATGTAGGAAGATTTGGATTTAGGAGCTAACTGTATCCTCAGCTTCCTGGAAGTTCATCCAAATAAGAATTTTTATTCTGTTATAAGTAAATGACATAACCTTTACAGAGGGCTAAATTTTTTTGTGTGGGTGTGGGTGTGATTGAAAGGGGGGGGGAATTAAGTAAGATTAATTATATAATATCAAAAGCATAGTACCTGGCTTGTAGTTAATAATAATAGAAATTTAATGAGATTTTCCTAAAAACAATTTCTATTCTCATTTTAATTTTGACTTTTATTAAAGTAATATACATATACAGTTTTTAAATAATTTCAAAGCTTCTATGGAGAGACAACCATCCCCAGCTATATCCTTTTTTTGTCTCACATCCATCACTCAGAGGAAAAACTCTATTTCTAGCTATTTCTTCTGGTACTTAGCTTTTAATTCCTGGATAATATTCTTATATTTCTTAATTTATTAATTTAGATATTGGCAACATTTTGTTAAATCAATCTCACCTCAACATTACTTTTGAGCTGGATGATTCACTTGGAGATTTCGCAAGACTTGACAGAATAGTTGTATTCATGTGTATTAGTCTGTTTTATGCTGCTATAACAAAATACTACAGAACTGGGTAGTTTACAATGAATAGAAATCTATTGGTTTACAGCTATGGAGTCTGGGAAGTCCAATGGAGTGGCCAGCATCTGGTGAGGGCCTTTGTGCTGTGTCATTCCATGGCACAAGGAAGAAGGAGGGCCTGAACCATGAGCAAGTGGGAGCATAGGTTGAACTTTTATTTTTTTAAAAGAAACCCACTCTGGTCAGCTGACTGGAATGAATAAGCTGATGCTCTGTGAGGCACAGAAGTTAATAGCAGCTAGAGTTCTGATGGCAGTTGTTGATAATGAAAAGTAAAAATAAAAGTAAAAAAAAAAATCCACTGCCATGATAATAGTGTTAATTCATTCTTGAGGGAAGAACTCTAATAAGCCCTTAAAGATTCCAGTTCTCAATACTGTTGCATGGGGGTTAAGTTTCCAAAACCTAAACTTAGGGGAGGGGTACATTCAAACCATAGCATCATGGCTAAGATTATCTATCTATCTATCTATCTATCTATCTATCTATCTAACTTTTCAGCAAAAGAAAGAGCAAAATCAGCAACAATAAAGGACACATGGGATGAAGTCCAGAGACCAGGTATGCGCTACCTGAGTCCTGTCCTCTCCAGAAGAAGTCACATAGGATGCACTTAATTCCTTCACCTGGTATTGACAACTGCAATATGTTGTCAACCAGGAAACTCCTTGGAGACCAAGTGTCCAGTGTTTTTATTATTTATTGAGGGCTTGTCACCTAGGCATCCTCTGCTTAACATGAGCAAAATTCTAGGCTTGAGAAAGAAATGCAGATATTTAGAATAAACCATATTGTTTGCACAAACGATTTAGATACAGTAAATTGCTCATCACTTATCCTGAAATCCAAGATGCTAGCCAAGGGCCAAAGGGCCAAGCTTGAGAACAAGATATCTAAAGCACAGCAGTCATATCTATTATACTTTTGTTTTTGCACAATGGCTTTTGTAAAGATTTTTTTTACACTAGAATCAAGTAGTATGCTTATGATTACATCCAACAAATATGATTATATGTCCTTTCTTGTGCAAATTTTTTGTTTCCCCAAGTCAATAATTGCTTCTATTTGTTTATTTTTATTTTTTGCTCACTTAATTTTCTAGGTCACTATTACTAATTCTTCCTCCCCAAAGCTGACAGAATTGTAAAAAGATAGTTAAGCAGTAAGATTTGAACGGTAACTTGGGGGCATATTATAAAAATTCTTGTCTGCCATTTTCTGTGGATTGTTTATGCTCCTCCAGATTCATAAGTTGAAATTCTAGCCATTAAGGCATTGTGATCAGGAAATAGGGCATTTGGGAGACAGCTGGGTCATCTTGAATAGGATTAATGCTGTTGTAAGAGGAAACAAGAGAGCTAGCTGCTTCTCTGCTGTCTGCCCTGTGAGGACACATGGAAGAGGCAGCCATCTGCAGTTAGGAAGCAGCCCTCGCAGACAACAGATCTGCCAGCACTTTGAACTTGAACTTCCCAGCTTCTAGAACTGGGATAAATACATGTTTGTTGTTTAAGTCACCCAGCCTGTGGTGTTTTGTTACAGTAGCCAGAGCTGACTAGTATATCAAGCAAAATAATTTTGAGTTTTTTTTTTCTGTAGGCTCTGACAAAGTTTAATGAGAAAGAGATTTGATTAAATTTGCTTGTTAGAAAGTCTGCTTTGCAGGAGGAGGGCTAAGTGTGGGTAAAGACAGAAAGTAGAGAGAGGAGGTATATCGAGACCATAGTCAAAGGCAGATGTGAAGAGTATCTGAGCTACAACAGAAAATATGAGAAAGGAGGTTTCTCACTCGACTTGGGGGATATGGTTGAGGGGTGAGGAATTATAGGTAGAAGATAATGGAATGTGAAGAAATGTGAAAACTCACCCTAACGTTGGATAAATTCTGTAATTATTTAGCTGGATATTTTAGTTTCTTAGGAATACATAACAAATTTTTATAAACCCGGTATCACAAAACAACAGAAATTTGTGCTTTTCCAATTCTAGGGGCTTGGTGTCCAAAATTTAGGTGTTGGCAGTGTTGGTTTCTCTTTCCGATTCGGAGGTGAGTCCATTCTGTGCTGAGAACTCCCCCAGCTCCTGGGGGCTGCTGGCAATCCTGGCCATTTCTTGGCTTGTAGGTGCGTCACCCCAATCGCTGCCTCTGTCCTTACATAACCTTCTCCCTGTGTCTGTTGTTCTCTTCTTAAAAGGACACCGCTGATATTGAACTGAGCGCCTGTCCCTCTCTAGTATGACCTCATCTTTATTATTTTGTTACAGCAGCAGAGACCCTCTTTTTAAATAAGGTCACATTCTGAGGTTCTGGGTGGATATGAATTCTGGAGGGACACAATTTGATCCCATATGCCAGAACACGCACTCGCATCTCTGCGTTGCGTCTGTTGTCTCCCTTCCCTCATCCCTAACACCTCCTTGACCATGCCAGGAGTGGTCTTGCCAGTGCTGGAAACTTGGTTGATAATGTTTTCTTAAACTGAAGGTTTGTAACCCACTTCTGGATGTACTAGATTGAATGTCATTTCACACGAGAACGTTACAAACATCTGGATCTCCTAGTCCTTGCCTCTAACAAGCCCATATCTTTATTTCCAATGGGGAAGGGGAGGGAAAAGAAATCAGTGCCTGGTGTCTCTGAATAATATTTTTTTTTTTAAAGAGAGAGTGAGAGAGGAGAGAGAGAGAGAGAGAGAGAGAGAGAGAGAGAGAGAGGTTTTTTTTAATATTTATTTTTTAGTTCTCGGCGGACACAACATCTTTGTTGGTATGTGGTGCTGAGGATCGAACCCGGGCCGCTTGCATGCCAGGCGGGCGCGCTACCGCTTGAGCCACATCCCCAGCCCTCTGAATAATATTTTTGACCCCAGGCTTCCATTGTCCAAGTGGGACTTGGATAAACAACATGGCCTAGGTGAATCAGTGGCTGGGATGGGGCTCCACCGTAGATCTTCTGATTAAAGTGATTTTACATCCCTGTCTGTCTGGCACAGTTTAAGCCAGTTATTCCGTCATAGTTACCATAGCTCCCCCTTCATTCTCCAAAAATTTCTATTATGTATGATAGATTATATATCCATACTACCCTCATCTCCCCTTTTCTATGGAATGTGTCCCCTCCATGGATGCATGAAACTGCAGATGGATACTTCTAAACCCTTTATTTACCAAGATTTTTCCTTTACCTATATACCTATTGATAAACTTTAATTTATAAATTAGGCACAGTAAGGGAGTGACAGCAACTAATTATATAACAGTATAATATAGTAAAAGTTATGTGAATGTGGCCTTTCTCTCTCTCTCAAAGTATAGCTTCTGCTATAGTTTGGTCCTTAAATGTTTCCCAGATGTCCATGCTTTGAAGACTTGGTCTTCAACCTGGTGCTATGGGAGTTGGTGGAACCTGGAAGACATGGGGCATAGTGGGGGATCTTTAGGTCACTGGGTGTGTGTCCTTGTAGGAGATGGTGGGACCCAGTCCTCCCTGTTACTCTTTCTCACTTCCCAGTCACAAGGTGAGGAAGTTTGCTTCATGTGAGCTCCTCACCATGATGTGCTGCCTTGCTAAGGTGTCTGAGATCCATGGGGGCAACTGATCATGGGATGGAACCTCTGAAACCATGAGCCAGAATAAACTTTTTCTTTATTTAAGTGGATCACGTCAGGTATTTGTTAGAGTGGCAGAAAGCTTGCCAACACAGTATCCTCTTGTGCTGTCCTCACCCTTATTCTTGTGCGGCTGTGAGATGATGCAGAGCCTACATGGTAGCATGAAGCGAGGGACACAGAGTTAGGCTACTATTGACCATCCCAGGATATATCGGAAGGAAGATCATCAGCTTCAGGGGATTCTGGATCATCTTCCACTGACTATGGGCTGTTGAAATGGAGAAAAGTGAGAGTACAGACAAAGGGAAACTGTGGCATTCCTGACTGTCTGGTATTTTCTACCAAGACATCCAACTCTCCAAGACCAGAGAGAATCAGTAATTTCAAATGCTAGTCTTTGGCTAAAGAGTATTAAAATGCAAGATTGATTTCTGGTGCAGAGTTTGCTTGATTTCTCCAGTTTTTTTTTTTCACAGAGTAATTGGAATGCTGAGTTCTTCAGTCATGATAATTGGCAAGTAAAAAGAAGAAAAGTACATCAAAAGAGTAGAGAATACTTTATGGATAAATGGCTTTCTTCAAACTGCCAAGGTCTGCATCCAGTTTGTTTGGGGCTGGAGACTTTTAGAAACTTCCATTGAAATGCAGAAAGCAAGAAACATATACCATCCGCCTTTTTAAGAAATCAAATCTGATTGTGGCCCAGTGTAATTTCTTTTTCATTTAGACTTCAGTTTTAGGGCATGTTTACATTCATAGAAATGCTGAACAGAAATACAAAGAGTTTTCACATACCCATACCACATCTCCTTTTCTTCCTTCCTTCCTTCCTTTCTTTCATATTTTTTAGTTGTCAATGGATATTTATTTATTTATTTATTTATTTGTGGTGCTGAGAATCCAACCCACCTTCTTATTAACATCTTGTATGGTCGTGGGATATTTGGTTTGATAAACCAATACTGATTCATTATTATTAACTAAAGCCTATGGTTTATCTTTGGGTTGAGTCCTACAGTTCCAGGGTTCTGACAAACTGCGGAGTCATATCTGCTACGTCCCCTTCCTTCCCCATCCTCTGACCTGTAGCTCCAGTGATAGAGTACTGTCTTTATAGTTTTGTCTTTTCCAAAATAACATGTAGTTGAATGTTGGCGGTTGAGTTGTATCCCCCCACACCCCAAGCTTTATTGCCCTTTTAACCTCTAGTACCACAGCATGAGACTTTATTTGGAAATTACAAAGGTATTTAGTTAAGCTGAAGTTTTACTGGAGTCGAGTGGGCCCTTAATCCAATATGGGTGGTTTCTTTAAAAGAAGAGAGAAATTTGACACAGATACAAAAAGGACATCATACAATAATGAAGGTAGAGGTGGGAGTTTGCAGCTTCAAGCTAAGAGTGCTAGGGATTGCACTCTAAATGCTAAGAAAAAGGCATGGAACAGATTCTTTGCTGGAGCTTTTAGGAGAGTGAGGCTGTACCACCATCTTGATTTTGGACTTCCAGTCTCCAGAGCTGTGAGAGAATACATTTCTGTTCTTTTCAGTCACCACATTTGTGGTTATTTGTTAAGGCAGCTCTCAGAAACTAATACATTGAAATGAACCATTGTGTAAACTTTGGACTGATTCTTTCACTTAGAAATATGTGGAGGTACTTTAGATAAATATTTCTTATAGCTTGAGAGTTCATTTCTCTGAATTTGCTGTATGGTATTCCCTTATATAGATGTACCACAGTTTATGCCGCTGATAAGTGACACAGCTGGGATTTGAACTCAGGTGGTCAGCTCACAGAGCCACATGACTCTCTATGCTGCTTCCCTCAGGCATAGCTAACCCAGCAAGTGATGATGGCCTGGACCAAGGACGATGAGTCTTAGCTTGGCCAGCAGTCAATTAAGTGATAGAAAAAGCTATGCCAAAATTTGAACAGGGGTTATCAATGAGGCCAATTAGGGATTCTCTTGTGACTATGAACTGAGGATAAAAATAGAAGAATTAGAGGAAGAGACAGACATCAAGACTCCCATGGGACGAACTTGGGTAACCTGAGGCTAAAGAGTTTGAGCAGGGTTGTGTAGGAATCAAAGCAAGGATCAGCCAAGAGTGTTTGCAAGCAGAGGTGTAACGGAGAGAAAATATACAGAGTGCAAGACAAAGTGGATAGTCACGGGAAGAGAGGGCATGAGGTGGCAGAGAACATCCATGAATTCTCATGGCCAATAAGTTTGGAATTCTTGCAGTTTTTTTGGTCTATTCCCCTACACCCATGAAAGTCTCAACAATGCTACCATGTTGTATATAGAAGGTGACCCACAGGAAGTGGCTTGGGTCCTGCTCACGGCAGCTTAGCTGAGGACAGTTCAGAACCATCAATGCCAAGGAGTTGAGGAGACTGCTCAGAGCCCCGAGACCAGTGACTCTAGTGGAGATCTCTCTTTTCTGTGGCTCCTCTTTTCTCATGAGATTTCCTTCTCTTTTATTATCAACACTACTATTTCCAGAAAACAACATATCTAATTGTTGAAGTAGCTTAAAGTTACTTTTTTTCCAAGAGCATCAAGAACAAAGAACACTGTGTATGTGAAAAAAAAAAGATTTTTTTATATTCTCTTAAAATTTTCTTGTCCCCATATTAGAGATAAAAATAAGAGCATTTAATTCCACTTGAGAATAATAGCTTTTAAAAATCAAAGTGTGTAAAAGTGAGGTTCACCTAGATTTTTAACATCTTAAGAGTTACATGTTTCAAATTACCTTTCAGCAGTGACTGATGTTTTGTTTTCTTTCCCTTGTGAAGATCCAAGGCTGATCATGCATGTGTGTGAATCATCTAGGTAATGACTTTTCATTTATTAGAATATTCATAAAATCTGCCTCATATTTTCCTCTCCACTGTCAATTCCATGCCTCAATAATGGTGCTCAAGGCTAGTTTTTGTATCTTCCAATTTGTTTCCTGGTACCCAGTGTTGAGAGTGAACTTAAGGGATCAGCTAAGGCTCAGGTGGGCCATCCACAAGATTTCAATGGAATAGTTCTGATTTTTCATCCCAGTTTTATCACCTTTCTGAGTGTAATCTCAAGAAAATCTTCTAATCCCTCTGAGTATTAGTGCTCTCAGCTAGGAAATGTAATAGTAAACTCATTAGAAACCATTTAACAGGATTATTATGAGACTTTGATGACAACCTGTATGTTAAACCACTAAAGTAAGGATTATTTCATAATTCCCTTTAGCATTGATTTTTGGCTACAAGTAGTTCAATTTTGCTTTGTTGATATTTGCTATCTTTTAAATTTTTTATTTGTTCTTTTTATTTATACATGACTGTACAATGTATTTGGACATATTATACATATATGTAGTATAACTTCCCATTCACATGGATGATATTTGCTATATTTATTTTTATTGCCATCTTTATTTATTAGTTAAATGACTTTGAGCACACCATTTAAAATCTTCATCATTGTTCTTTTTTATTAAAATTTTTTAGTTGTAGATAGACATATATTTTTATTTTTTATTGATTTAAAATGAAATAATATAAAGTAAATGACAGTGGAATGCATTACAATTCTTATTACACATAACAGCACAATTTTTCATATCTCTGGTTGTATATAAAGTATGTTGACACCAATTCAAGTCTTCATACATGTACTTTGGATGATGATGCCTATCACATTCCACCATCCTTGATAATTCCCTGCCCCCTCCCTTTCCCTCCCACCCCTCTGCCCTATCTAGAGTTCGTGGATTCCTCCCATGCTCCCCCTCCCTACCCCACTATGAATCAGCCTCCTTATATCAGAGAAAACATTTGGCCTTTGTTTTTTTTTTTTTGGATTGGCTAATTTCACTTAGGATTATCTTCTCCAATGCTATCCATTTACCTGCAAATGTCATGATTTTATTCTCTTTTATTGCTGAGTAAAATTCCATTGTGTATATATGCCACATTTTTTAATCCATTCATCTACTGAAAGGCATCTATAGACAAAAATCCTGAACATGGCTTATCTGGGTACCCAAGATCAATTCCTTCCCTTCCTTTCCAAGTTCCAGACATACCTGCCTTCTTACAGATCTGAAGGGAAGATAGCCACTCCTGAGAACAGGCTGAGAAAACATGTACAAAATCCAGGGGAGAAAGGAAGGGGCTATCTTCCCTTCAGATCTGTAAGAAGGCAGGTATGTCTGGAACTCCTTTACCACCCTGTACTTCGTCCTTGCCCCTATTAGATAGTGACATGCATTTCTGTGGGGGACAATTACCTTGTCTTCCTGAAAGCAGAAACTATGTGTGTGTTGCTTCCATTGGGTACCCCACCCATAGGTCAGTGCCTGGTATGCAATGGACACTTGATAAATATTTGGTGACCAAAAAAAAAAAATATTAACTTGAATTCAATTGATAAAACCTATAATATAAAATAAGCACATTGAGTAGTAATGAAAATTAATAGGTATTCACAATTCTATCAGGTACTAAATGCATCAACTGATTATTTACTTTACCCATTGGTTACAGAGGAGTTGGGTTTGTCAGCAAGCATATATAATTTACAAGCTGGCATAAAATAGTTGAAAATTGGTACTTGAGAATATATAAATTTAAAAAGGCAAGGCCAGGTAAAGAGCTAGAACAAATATTTAGATTAAAGAGTCTTACAAGGTTAATGAAATTGAGCTGTAAATGTGATTCTATGCTTGCCAGGGGCCAAAGCAAAAATGAAAATATGATCCTGTCTGTGATGGTCATTGACCTGAGGGAGCAAAAAGAAACTGTTCATGGCTTTTTTTTTTTTGAAGGGACAGCACTTCTTTTCTCCATGGTTCCTTGAGCAGCTTGGCAGTCTTCCCAAACCTACAGCATTAGAAGGTCAGAGATTGTGTTTCCAGATTTTTCTCCTTTCCTAAAATTTCCATCTCATTATAATTAAAAAATGAGCTTAATGCATGATCTTTCCAAGGGTTAAGGTGGTGGTAGGGGAATGTCTAAGTCTGCCAGGCCCTAACTCAGTGTGTCAGATATTCCAATTGACCCTGCTCTCATCCTGACTCTACAATTACCAGCCTGTGATCTAGGATGAGTTACTTGTGTTCCCGCAGGCTCAGCTTTTTGTCTGCAGGGGGCTGCTGATGCCTCCTTCAAAGCATAACTGAGAAGATGAATTAAATAACCCTGCTAGCTGTGCCTGGCAGAGCCCTGTTCCATAACCGATTCTCTCTAATGTGTTTCTTCCTCCTCTAAGGATTGGCCTAGGAATCACTGGAGATGTAATGTGCTTTTGAAAAACCCTCATATGTGTGGGTGTGTGAATATTCTAGAGATTCAGGAAGAGAAGAGGTCCAATCGAGTAGTTTAACAAATAAAAAAAATGGAAGAAATAATTGCATTTATTTCTGTTTTTTTAGCAATTTCCTTTTCTAGATTTTACTTTTTCGGGGGGCTTATTTTTACCTAAAGCAAGAAAACCAGGAGGGCTTCATATCCAGTATTGTTTTCACAGGATATTTCAGTGAATATAAAATTTTAAAAGTATGTATGTATGTAATTTTTTTAAATATCTATTTTTGCAAATTAATAATTGTGTCAGTGATTCAAGCCGGTGAAAACAAAACAGGAAGTTGTGGAATTCATGGTCAAGAGTCCACAGTGACTCAACAGTGGAGTTTATGCTAGGGTTCTCCACCCTCTCTGTTCTTGACATGCAGAGACTAGGACCCTGTTTAACTGAACTCAGTTGCTACCAGAGATTTCTCTTTCTATAATACTCTCAACTATTAAACCAATTATTATTTTTGTGTGTGCTAAACTTCTGAATTCAAATAGCTCATAACCCAACTTAAGATTATAAATCTATGTTACCTGGGCAAATTCTTCTTGCCTTTCTGATACCTTCAAGTTTGATTTCTTCATTAAAGAAGACCATGAAAAATGCACAGCTTCTTTAGGAGCCATATGAAACTTGGAGGTTTCTGGGCCCAAGTCTCAGGAGCACCAAAGTTTATTACCCACTGGTTACCAGCACTGTCAACAGAGGGGCATGACTATTTTGCAGAGTAATTTCCTCTGTAGTTTTTTTTTTTCTCATTTAAAAGAAAATATTCTGGTAGCACAACAAATCTAAAATTGGATGTTATGTATGTGTCTCATTATGGCTTTGTGGACAAAGGAACTAAAAACAATGGTAGTTTAAAAATAAAATAGCTTTGTTTCCTCTGGCAGTGTCAGAAATGTGGACCCTTCACCAGGAGAAAGGGTGCTAATTGTGTGGCTGAACCACATGAGCAATGATGCATCTAGCACCAAGCATTGTAATTAGTAAAGGCTGAGTGGAATTATACGCAGAAATCCAGGATATTTATGTCTGTTTAAAACATTTAGATTTTACTAGTCCACAGACATGAAATTAGAAAGGTCTTAATGACTAATGTCCACCCAGAAGGGACGGTGGCCTGACTGGGAGGCCACTCTGTTTTGAACATCTGGCATTTCACTGGGTTCAGCAAATTTCTATCCTTGAATATTTTGGACTTGGACTAGTCACCCCCAAAGGTGGCCCACTCAAGGCCGTCCTTCGAGGCCCGTGAAATCCTAATGCACCATCCTGCTCCAGGACTGCAAACCGACATTCCCAGCACTGTGCCACCATAGTGGCACTTAGTATGGCATCTGCAGAGCATATGAAAAGCAATAAAATGAAGATGGACAGATAATCTTCCCCTTGCTGAGTATTTACTATGTTAGAAATGGCTCAGATGACTTCAGTTATATTAGCTCATGTAACTTTCAGAGTTGGTATTACTATTATTCCTGTTTCGTAGAAAAGAAATGGAGGTGCAGAGAGTTTATGTGACAGCTGGCATGAATCATGGAACACATATTACAATCTAGGGGTCTCTGGGTGTGGATTATTTCTTCTAAATTGCCACACATGTCTCTATATTTTTGATGGAGAGAGATACTGTGAACCCAGGGGCACTTAACTATTGAGCCACATCTCAGGGTTTTTTTTTTTTTTTTGAGACAGAGTCTGGCTAAATTGCTTAGGGCCTCACTAAGTTGCTAAGCCTGGCCTTTAACTTGTAATCCTCCTGCCCTAGCCTCCAGAGTGGCTAGAATTACAGGTGTGTACCATGCCTGGCTTCTCTACCTAGTTTTGATAGTTATCAAATTATTGGCAATCAAGAAAGATGATGTTTTAGTGGTGTTTTAGTCCTAGCTCTCCAGCTTTTTTTCTTATGTGGACCTTAGACACATTATTCATTCTTTTGCCTTGTTCTGTATCAGTCAAATGCAGAGTGTTGAATTAGATGGTTTTTAAGTTTCCCCTTATCATTACATTGTATGAATCTGTGACTAATGGGAATTCTTTGGATAGTCTGGATAATCGGAGAATAGCAGTCATGATTGTGACACACTTTGGCATCCCTACATGTTATAAGGGAGAGTTGTTTCACAGTGATTCAGGACATGGTGGTATAGTGGCAAGTTCCCTGGACTCAACATCTGGTAACTTTCTGGAAGATGGGCAGAGATCACAGTGGTACCTTAGTCTGTTCAGGCTGCTATCACAAAAAGCCATAGTCTGGATCCCTTATAAACAACAGAAACTTATTTCACACAGTTCTGGAGACGGGGAAGTGTAAGATCAGGGAACTAGCAGACGTGGTGTCTGGTGAGGGACCATTTCCAGGTTTATAAATGGCACCTTCTCACTATACTCACAGGGGGAAGGGGAGAACTCTTATCTTTGATGGGGAAACTAATCCCTTTCATAGAGCTTCTACTCTCATGACCTAGTCATCTCCCCCAAAGTCCCTGCCTCCTAACACTGTCACTTGGGGGATTAGGTTTCAGTATGTAAATTTTGAGGGGGTGCAAACATTCCTACCTTAGCAGGTAGTAACCCATTTTACCAGGTACACATAAGCTACAGAGAATTTCTGAGTTTTGGTTTTCTCACTTGAAATACAATCATATGAATCTCATACTCAGTGTCTTGGGAGAGGGGAAATATGTATGTATGTATATATATATATATATATATATATATATGCACATATATGTATACATATATTTTCCTTTGTACATGCAAAAGCCTGGTTATTTTAGAATTATTGAAAAAATATTAATAAGCAATGACCAACTGCAATAAAAACTGCAACAAACACTAGCATAGGACAAGGGCTCACTGAAAGGAGCATATTTGCCTCTCATTGTGATGGACCTGGAACATTCCAAAGTTCTGCTTTCCTGGGCAGGTGTTTTTTTTTGTTTTTTTTTTTTTTTGTTACCAGGGATTGAATTCAGAGGCACTTGACCATTGAGCCACATCCCCAGCCCTATTGTGTATTTTATTTAGAGACAGGGTCTCACTGAGTTGCTTAGCACCTTGCTTTTTACTGAGGCTGCCTTTGAATGCTTGATCCTCCTGTCTCAGCCTCCGAAGTTTGTGGGATTATAGATGTGTGCTACAGCGCCCCGGCTCCTGGGCAGGTTTTAAGGTCCTTCTTAATGCCTTCCCTGGTTCTTTTCTTGTGACTCTTTCTCCAAGACACAGATAGCTGGGTGATGATTCAGGACTGCAGGCACATGTCCGTTGTCACTCTGCCCCAGGATTGATCTGGCCATCTGTGTGCCTCATCTGCAGGAGCTATGAGCAGCTCAGGGGGCTCCGACTTGCTCATGCTCACATAACTATGACCTGGGCCTGAGGCTGCAAAAAATTCAGTGCCCCATGAATGTTTTCTGGTAGAATGCAAACCCTTTTGATCTCTTTATGCCTAAGACACAACTAGAGTAAATGTAGGTATTAACCCCAACAATTGTATAAGAAGAAGGAAGAGGAGGAGATCGAGAAGAATAGCTACTGTTGTTGTTGTTGTTTTAAAGGAACTCAACAGAGCGTCAAACCATAGTTGGAATCTAATACATTTGACCTTCTTACTTATCATTTCTAGGCTGAATATGAACCCTGGACCTGGGATAAAAAAAACTGATGTTTTCAGCCTGGTAAGTCATAATAGCTCAGTTCTGGCAGTATATTCCATTTTAATCTTTATAGCAGTGGTTTATTCAATAATTTGAACTTCATTGCACTTTTGCTCTTATTTGATAAAATGCATGGAATGGAAAAATGAAATTATGAGAGTGCTGATTTTAATGATAAGTAATTTGGTCTCATAAACTTAATTCAATTTAGAAAAAGATGGAAACCATTAAGATGCCAAGAACTGGGGCAATTTATCCTTAATTGTACATTTATTGATCTAAAGCCAGTGAACTGTGGTTTAATTTTCAAAGCAAAGAACAAAATTATAGAACATATACAAAATTCTAGAAATACTGATCAAAGATTTTGTTTAAAATAGGAGGTGAGTAGAAATTTTTAATAGCACACTGAAGATTGAGTCCCACTTAGAGAATGTATAATGATGCTGTTCAATTTTCACAAATATGAAAATTTCAGCCATGTACTCTGTAAGGAAATTGCGAACTGTATATGTTTTCCTAAATTTCCAGTCTTCAATGTAGACATTATCCTCACCGTAACAGAGAAACTCTACGTTTTGGTCAGTGGCAAAGCTCTATGTATGAGTTTGTTAGGACTATTGTAATAAAATACCGTAGGCTGAATGGCTTCAACAACATCATTTATATTTTCACAATTCTAGAAGCTACAAGTCCAAGATAAAGGTGTTGGCAGGTTTTCTGAGGCTTCTGTCCCTTGGTTTGCTGATGGTGATCCTCTCAGGATCCTCACATGGCCTCTCTTCAGTGGGCCATAATCTCTTCTTCTAAGAACACCAGTCATGTTGGATTAGAGAAAACCTGTGTGACCTCATGTCACATTAATGGCCTCTTTAAAGGCCCTACCTACAAATATAGTCACATTCTCAGATTCTGGGGGTTAAGACTTTGACATACAAAGTTAGAGAAACACACTAGTATTCCTGTACATATATACGTGTCTGTATAACCAATGTGATTCTGCAACCTGTACACTTGGAAAAATAAGAAATTATACCCCATTGGATTCAAATGTATGATATGTCAAGATCATTGTATTGTCATGAGCAACTAATAAACAAAACAAAACAGAAAAAAAAACCCCACAAAATTAGGGAAACAAAATCCAACCCATATCACTGTGACATGAGCCGAAGTTAGTGACTCTAAGCTCATTTTCTTTCTTTCATTTATTTATTTGAAGGAAATAGGACAGAATGAAGGTAACCAAAAACAAAGTCATATTTGGGAGTTCAATGTGGGAGCAGGTGGCTCAGAGCACCAGAAAGAGAAAGGAGAGAGAATTTTCTTTCTCTAAAGCAACATTTTGCTTTCCTGCTTTGATAGAGTCTAACAAAACAAATTCTGTGGTTTTAAGCAATGTGACCCCAGCATAAAATTCGTAGAACTGGGCCCAGGCACATATTCCTGCTCCAAGTAATCATACAATGGCTGTTACACTGCCGAATAACTAAGGCATCCAGAGAGCTTTAATCAACCTAATCAGGTCATCCTGGGACTTAAAGGGGTTCTGGTTACAAATCTTCAAAAGCTCTGAACTACTTTCTGCATCCACAGGCTAAAAGGGTTATTAAATTAGTTGCACAGAGAGACAGAATTAATGCTACTTGATTGAGCTAAGATCATCATATTTTAAAAAGCAATTAAAATTGTTCTGACCTTTGAAAAGTAAATCACTAAATTTTTATGTTACATTTGAATCTGAGAAAAGGCAAATAGTGAATTTAATAAGTATGAATGAGTTATGTAACTAAAGAACTTTCGGAGGGCTTTAATATATAATTTTCTTTAAAAAGTAATTTAGAGATCATAAATCCAGATTTTTTCATTCTTTTTCATGTTGAAGAAGGCTGCCGCTTCATATGTATGAAATGTATTGCAATGTATTTTTTTGTGTCTATACCTATCAACAAATATGTATTCATATTATATTAGCCAAAATCTCATTCATAGTTCATTTTTCCAAGTGTTCAGGCGTCATTTGCCTTGACACTTTGAGTGCATGCATAGAACAACAGGAAAATAAGCAGGCCAACTTCTGAGAAGCAAAAATATATGTTGAAAACTAGTTGAGCACTCAAATATTCAAATTTAAGTCCCAGCAGAATCCCTTAGTTGTCAATCAAAGCAATAGATTAATTTCTAATGAGCTTAATAAGCCTCACTTTCAGCATAGAAATTAGAAGTGGGTCTTGACCAAAAAGAGGTGCAAAGAAAGCAGTGAGGTGGAGAGAAAACAGAGACGGAATGTACTGGAAGAAGAGTCAATTCTATAAGCTTTGATGGGCCTGAAAGCATCCCTGTGTGGCTACTTAGGTTAGAGCAGTGATCTAGGGTCATCAACAGAGAGTGGTAGTATTGCTAGCTTCTATTTAAGATTGCAGATGAAGCTAGGCACGGTGGCTCATTCCTGGAATCCCAGAGATGTGGGGAAACTGAGGCAGGACTCCAAGTCTCAGCGACTTAGTAAGACCCTGTCTTGAAATAAAAAGTAAATAAAAAAAATTTTTAAAAAAAGACTGGGAACATAATTCAGTGGTAAGTCACCTCTGGGTTCAATACCTAGTACCCCCCCCAAAAAAAAAAAGAAAAATAATCAATCAATAAAAAGATAGCAGATTAGTATGAAGTGCACATGGTGTCTCTGAAAATTAGGTTATATGAACTGTTCGCTTATTCATGAATACCTAGATGATACATCAAGCAAGTGCTGTTTATTCATTAACCAGCACAGGTTTATTGATTACTCTCTTTGTCAGGCACAGTTTTAGACTCTATGGATGTACTGACAAACAGGCATAAAAATCTGTCTTCATGCAGCTCCCTTTTCGTTCAGGAAAGACACAATAAAAAAGTAAATAAGTAACATGCAGAATATTTGTTTAGAATAGAGACAGTGTTGAGTGCTGTGGAGAAAAATAAGGCAGGGAGTATCATGCCCAAATGAGGAATATGTTGGTTCCAAAATCCTCTTGAAGAGAATCAAAGGGTTTGGCAACTAGAGCAGCAGAAGAGAAAACAGAAATGGGTATTAGGATGCTAATTGCGTTATCAAAATGCACTGGGCTAATAAGATATTTCATCTTTCTTTACTCTAGTTGTCGTACTCTAAAAAGAATTTATGCAGTTTCCTGTTGACAGATAAGCTGTAAAATAATTTTACAATATAAAAATCATGAACATCAATTTGCTCAAAATGTGCACTGGACAACTAAGGTATTCACAGTACACTGTACCATATTTGTTGTCATAAAATGCCAGAAATGTGTAACTCTCCATATTTTTGTAGTGCCTCTAGCAGGGTCCTGCATAGAGCAGGAACTGATAAATGTTACTGAAAAGTCCCCATCATTCCCAAACTACATCTAATGAGGTTGGGGACACATCTCCAGGTCAAAATGGTGGACAGCCAGTTGATGCATAGTGGACTTTGAAGCAAAATCCAGTGGGTGGTCCAGGCAGAGAGAATCTTGTGGGCAAAGGTGGCCTCATTCAGGAAGCATCATGGGACTTACAGGAATTAGAAGGAAAGAAAGAAATAAAGGTGCATCTAGCAGGTGCATTAGGGCAGTTGCTCAAATTCTGGGAGCGGAAGAGTCTGTCTGCAACAAAGGGCTGGAGTTGCAAAGTCATGGCAGGTGCAGCTGCCAGGGGTCTGGGGCATCCACCTAGGCCCAGGCTATGAAATGGGGACTTTATCCTGTAAACAGTGGCTGCCTTTGTTTTTGAGCAGAGGATTGACAAGATTAAAACAACTCTTTAGGGAGCCCTACCCTGTGTCAACAAAAGGAACAAATTGGAGAGGACCCAAACTGGAAGCAGGAAGCTGAGAGATTGTTAGTGTAGGCATTGAGACAATGAGAGTCTGGAAAAATGGGAATGGAAAGAGGACACACAGTTTCAAAGGTTAGTTGGTGGAAGAACTAGGTGGGAACTAATAGAATATGGTAGCTGGAGAGGCTGAGACAGGGAAAAAGAAAAATGAAAAAATAAGCACATTTCTTGGGCTGAAAGAATAACGTTGACAGAAATAAAACAGATGAACAATATAAGGGAAGTCAGATTGAAAGAAAAAATAATTTCCATTTTATACTAAGGCAAGGTGCTATTATTGATGGCACAGGACAGAATTCATATTTCTGTACAGACAATCTTTAACTTACGATGATTTAAGTTACAATTTTGCAACTTTGTGAGAGTGTGAAAGCAAAATGCATTTGGTAGAAACTGCACTTCAATTTTGAATTTGGATCTTTTCCTGGGCTATTATTGGCAAGGGGCAGGATGCTGTCTCCACGCTGGGTAGTGGCAGGAGCTATCTCCATGCTGGGTAGTGGCAGGAGCCATAGCTCCCAGTCAGCTATGCATTCAACAGAGGAAACAATCAATACAGTTACTATATGACCAGTGTTTTTTGGATACTAGTATTCAATAAATTACAAGAGATACTCAACATTTAAAAGATGCTCTGTGTTAGGTGATTTTCCCCACCATAGACTAATGCAAGTGTTCTGGTAGTCTAGGCTAAGCTATGCTGTTTAGCAGTTTAAGTGTACTAAATGCATTTTTGACTTGTGATATTTTCAACTTATAATGCATTGATCAGATATAAATCAAGGAACATTCCCCAGTATCAACTTATACAGGGAGTTTGCTGGGCATGTTTCCAGGTATGATATATCAGTTGTGCTGAAGCTAGAAAAACCTACTAGAAATCCACGTGGTTAGAGATCTGCAAACACAGGTGGAGTGAGGGTAAGGCTACAGAAATAGCTTAGGAAGTCCTCCATGTGGAACTATGCAGAGCAAAAGGCACATAATGATGCCTTTTATTCTCCTGTTTAATTCTCTCTTGTGTTACTTAGTTTGAAGTCGCACATCTATAATTAAATTCATGAAATCTTTAGTGTTCACTTCTTTTCCTCATTAGTAAGCTTTATTTTGAAATGTCATCAAGCAGTGTTTTGAAATAATTCTTCAAATGATGTTTTTATCCACAGTCTTAGCTTATATATATATGTGTGTGTGTGTGTGTGTGTGTGCGTGTGTGTGCATATATATAGGCAAACATATACATGTATAAATACATATGCATTTTTTCCCATTCCCTTTGCAGAGTCAGCAATATACTGGAACAAAACCAAAACAAGATCGACTGTTGCATGTTTTTATCATCTAGTGTTTGAGGGAAGGATTGGCAAACTGAATTGCATTGGTATTATTAAAATTCATGAGCTAGAGAATTACCGATGTGCAATATTCAAAAATGCTGTGGGTGCTAAGAATCATTGACATATTCCCTAGAGCTTTAAGCATCTTGGGAAAAATGTTAAAAGTCTGTCAGGAACATATTGGGTTTTCCTAAAGCATATGGTGATGAAATAGAGTATCATTTTATGAGAAAATATTGTCATACTAGTTTCCTGGCCCAACATGTCATAGTCTTTTCTATTTCTATTTTGTAATCATGTTTTAGGATGGATTTCACTCGTGGTCTTGAAAGACCGTCGGGTTTCAAACCTTCTCTCTCTTTTGGCCGTTCCTTGGTTTTTCTTCTTCCTTCCAGAATCTTTTGTTCTCGACAGTGAAATCTTCGTCCTGTGCTTTAGACTGGAGGTGTGTGCTTTGATCAAGGTTTTGTTTTGACCACGCTAAGGGAGTTTTCATCTGCCAGTTCTTTCTCTCCTACATGGTGAGTGTGCTGCTGTTTTATCCTCTTTCTGAAGTAGTTGCTTTCATCTTGATCCTGGCTGGGTTGCAAGAATGGAAGTGGTTATTCTCTAGCTTGCATCTGAAAAAAAAAATAATCCATTTTTATTTTAAGAAGATGGTAAATTTAAAATATATATGTATTTATGTCATTGGGCCCTTTACCACATTCTCTGTTTGGTTCCCTTAGGCTCTTTTTAAACACTGACCATGTTCCCAGAGCTGGTCTAACCCACACCACCCTGTTGCAGGCGGTATTGTGGGTTGGCATCCTCTAGGGATGTCTGGCTGGTAAGCTCAATTTCGAAATTCCTGGAACTGTCATTAAACTGTTTTCTAAGGCCACTAAGGAGTAAGGCACCCTTCCCCGAAGGCTTTGACTGTCTTAGAGTTTTGAAAGTCTCGTGGGTATTTCTAGTTGGCTGTGAATTTCAAATTCTTTGCTCAATGATTAAAAGCTGATGAGCTTTCCTACTTGGGGCAGCTGTGATGTAATGCATAATTCCTTCCTTTTCCCCCAGTGTGGACAATGAAAGTCTCTTCCTAAAGGCATTTGGGACACAGCAGGGTTGTGATTTCATACTGGGAAATGAACTGGGAAAACATGGCTGAAACCTGGTACCAGAACAAAGGTCAGGGAACTCTGCCTCTGTCTGGGCTTTGTCTGTTTTGGGGAAGAGAGTTATCTTTGATTTGCAGCTAGACTGCAGGCAGGAAGTTGCAGCCTGTTTAGGGTAGTTAGGAACAAGGTGTCAGACAAACATTCCCTGAAAGTCAGTAAATTTCCAGAGGGCTGGTTTACATAGAAACCATTTAAAAATACCATTAAAAAATCTATAAATATTATTTTTAAAAAGACTATTAAGTGGTCAGATTTTGGAGGAGACATTTGGGAATGAAGAGGCAAAACAAAACGTCTGGTTTTCATTCAAAGCCGCTCATGACTCACATTAGAGTATGGTATGGCTTTTTCCTTGAGTTGAAAGATATTTCTGTAGGTGATAGAAACTTGCTGAAATGTCAAAACCTCCTCTCTTCACAATAGAAATTAACAGAAAATAAAGTGCCTCCTCACCCTTCCCTTATTCTCTCTAATGCAGCTCTGTCACCAAGAATCCAAATCTAGGAGGACACTCAATTACAGATGGTGTCATTAGAGCAGGATGGGCCAGAATGGAAAATATGGGCTTCTTAGAAATATACATGTGAAATAGAATAATAAAATAAAATAAAAATAAAAACCCAGTGACTTAGGAAGCACCAAACACACTGAGACCAGGGCCCTGGCTTACTTCTTTCTGCCCACCTTTCTTATTCCTTTTCTTTCTCCTTTTCTTCCTCAATTTCTCTGCTTTCTAGATTCATTCTGTTCTCCAATGATCTCAACACATGAAGTGTATCTTTGACTTTGCAGTTGATCCATTTGCAACCTGGATCACTGTAAAAGTACTTAATTTGGCCTGTCAGTGTCACTGGCATATCTAAGGTACAGTGCTGATGGTGCAAAAAATATTTTCTATCATAAAATTCAAAAGAAGTGGGGCTGGGATTGTGGCTCAGCAGTAGAGCGCTTGCCTAACACAGGCGGGACCTGGGTTCGATTTTCAGCACCATTTAAAAATAAAGGCATTGTGTTGTGTCCATCTACAAAAAAGATTCTCTCTCTCTCGCTCTTAAAAAAAAAAAAAAATTCAAAAGAAGTCAAGTTCTCCCAAATCGTTTTACTTTCCCATCTTGGATTCACTTTTTTTTTTTTTTTTTTAACCTCAGTTATACTGCACTTAGAAACCTCCATGTTTCTTCTGGAGCTGATACCTCCTTCTAAAATATTCTTCCCCCTATTTCTTACTTATTGAAGCCCTACTTATTCATTTAAGTTCAACCCAATCATCCTTTCTTCTGGTAGGTCATTTTTCAAAAAAATATTTATTGATGGACTTTCTGTATGTGGAGTAATGTTTTAAGGCCTGAGGACACAGTTTAAGCAAAGTAGACAAAGTCCCTGCTCACATGGGATTTACGTTCTGGGAGTTGGAGGTAGCCATTGAGAAGCAACCAAAAACTTAATTATGTAACATGTTCAGGATAATAAATATAAAATAAAGGACGGGAAGAGGTTGGAAAGGAATAGAGTAAGACCAGAGAGGAGAACACATTTACTCTTCTTTTTATGCTCTAAGATAATGTAACCATACTTTTGAAAATCACTAACTTTGTTGGGTGGTCCCCCAACTGGGGAGCCTGAAGCAAGAGAATCTCAAGTTCAAGACCAGTCTTGGCAACGTACTGAGACCCTGTCTCAAAATGAAAAATAAAAAGAGCTGGGGATATAGGTCAGTGGTAAAGCACCCCTGGGTATAATCCCCAGTGCTACAAAAACAAAACAAACAAAACAACAACAACAACAAAAAAACATACATACCTTCTTGTACAAGGGAAAATGACCAAAATGTCTTATATATTGTAAACTGTGTGTAGACAGGAAGTTGTTTAACTTTGCATTTATCGAGACCTTTTATACAGTAGGCATATAATCCATGTGCAATAACATGACATCAGTAGCACACAGGAAGCTGGCAGTTTATCCTTACACCACCAACACATGTTGGTGTCAAAAGCTCTAAGTCACGTGAAGAAGTGCAAAGAGGGTGCGGTGTCTAATGATGAGAGCAAGAGGTGACAATGAGGCCAAAAATCAAGCAATGGCTGGAGTCATGTCAATGCCTGGGACAGAAGACTCCTAAGGGGCAGGCACATGGCTGAACCTGTGCTGGGCAGGAAAGAGATAGAGGAAGGGGAGACTGAGTATAAGGACCTTTAAAGACCAAGATTTTGAATAGGAATAGTAGACAATTTTGAACTTCTGTGGTGCTTCTTTCCTAATTACCTTAAGTAGTGTTTAATATTTTATGTTTTTTTCCTTTAATTGGGATAACCTTTTAATGAGTGTTACCAAGACCAGATTTGTTCAATATTTCAGCTATATCCAGAGTGTTAAGGTGGGACAGTAAGGGAGCTGGGGACCAGGCAAGGAAATATCCTTATGACTAATCATTAAGGAACTCATAATAGACTATTGTACTGCGGATCTTAGAAACATTTTTCTTACTGACATATGTAGGATTTTCAGTGTACCATGCACTATTCTAGGTGTTTAATTTATAACAACTCAACCCTATATAAATCGTGCCCATCTTCCACATGAGGAAATGAAGGAATGGGAAGGTTAAGAATTTGGCCAAGGTCAGTCAGCTGTAAGTGGAAGCGCTGACATTGAAATCTCAACCTCTGGCTCCAGTGCCCATGTTCTTACCTGATTCTTGATGCAGCCATGGGATAGTGGTAATGCAAACACCTCTTGCTATGTTTTAGATAGTAGGTGTCCTCCAAAAGCACATATGTGAGACAATGCAAGAAGGTTTAGAGGAAAAATGAGAACTTCAACCCAATCAATGAGTTAACTGAGTAGAAACTAAAGGAGGGTAGGGTGCCGCTGGAGGAGATGGGTCACTGGGTGTGCCTTTGGGGTATTTTTATATATTTTATCTGGCAGTAGAATCTCTCTCTGTTATCTGATCATAATGTGAGCTACTTCTTTTTCCACACTTTCCCATCTTGAACCCCAAGGAAGACCCAGGTGCCTATGGAATGAGGCCTCTGAAATTGTGAGCCCTCAAATAAAGTTTTCTTTCTCTACAGTTGTTTTGGATGGGTCTTTTAGTTGCAGCAGAGAAAAAGCTGAACTAAATATCACTTAAACACTGTCTCCTACTTGCTGGTTTAGAGGGTAGCAATACTGATCCCTTTCTAGGAATCGTTCGGTTGGAGTTATATCTAGACTATGAATCTGCAATCACATGACGTCTTGTCTCTGTCTTGCACTTTATGGGGTACAAATACTTCCACCAACAATCTCTCACCTTGCTCTTTATAATAACCTTGGGAGGTAGTTTTATTACCTCTGGCCTTCATATAACATAAAGGAGGCCCAGCATGGTCACTCTGCAAAGTGGGACAGAGCCAGATGCACGGATAGGGCTGTGGACTGCAAATTCCTGTGCTCTCACCCCCTGTTGAGCAACTTCATAGTTCTATGACTTAGAAATGGGGGTTGGATAAGGGTCCAATTATTTTACCTTCTCACTTCGAAACAAGCCAGATTTGTCCAGCACATTAGTTGTCTGGTTAGATAGTGGGTTAGTGCTACCTTCATTTAGAAGTCATGTTCAGAGAAGATCTTAAGTCTATAGTTACTCTGACTTCCTCATTTAGCCTCTTGGTTTTTCAACTTATCTAACAACTATGCTAGAAGATGGTTACCTATTTATGAAACTTTGTAAAGTGTCACAAACTTTTTTTTTTTTTATCTTAGTGAAAGCAGTTAGTGGCTCTCTTTTCCCTGGTATCAATCTTGTTTGGTAATTACATATGAATGGAAGAAAAAAGTCTAAAACACATTATTTAAGTGAACAAATAGGGTCTTGATATTACATATAATAATAATATTATATATATATTATATATAATATATTATAGTGATTGAAATTGCTTTTTAGATGATGCAAAAAGTATTTTCTTTACCTGTCTCTTTCTCCCCTTTGTTGTATGAGTGTTCATGAAGAGTAAATGAGACTTTGGAAATCCATGTGTTTTATCCAGATTTCAGACTTGGTAATAAAAATTCTGAGTTTAGAGAACTTAGGTGGGGAAAACTAACGCAAGCTTTTCTTTACTTCATCGAATTCTCTGCTGGTTCATAAAGTTGCTAGCATAGCTGTTAGAAATGTCTCACTCATGAAATGAGGTATCGATTCCTTGGTTTATCCTTTTTCTTCTCCTAACTCAGATTTCCTTTCACTTCCACAGAAGGGAAGGGAAGAAATGAACTACTGGAACTTAATACTGAAATGATGAAGAATAACAAAGACCACAAAACAACAAAGCTAAAATATGCTCACTTTAAATCTGGTCTGATTTTTATGTTAAGATTAATTTTGGTGGAAAAATTTTAGTCTCTTTTTATTCTGAAAACCACCATGTACACTAATAATATATCATTAATTAACAGAGGATTTTTTTCCCTCGGATCAAAATGGTAGGTTATATCACAAAGATATTGTGATATAGAAAAGAGATAATGGCAATTTTCTTGCAGTATGGAAACTTTTGAGGGCAGAGGCCCACTAAAAGGCTGTCTGACAGCAGTGTCCCTGCTGATTTGAGCCCTACCAACCAGATTTCCTGATTTCAAGTTGAGAATCTTGATTTGTATATGAAATCCCCCAATTAAGAGTTAGTAGCCACTTTGGTGGTTGGTATCTGGCCACGGAATGTAAATACTGTTTGATTTCAGCTTGGAAAGAGCTGGATTTTGCCTTAGATAGAGAATGCCTATCCAAAACCAGAAATGGCAACAACAAAGCCCAGAGAACATGGGAACAAGAGGTGACATATAATTCTTTCAAAAAACTCTTCTCAGATGTCAACAGGATCATTGTTTTAGACCATAGTCATAGGAACTGGCTTTATATCCACATGTGCAATGATGGTGGTGTGGGGAGGGACAGAGGGAGTAGGCTACATAATCAGGTAGAAATGAGTAAAATCTCGCTAGCCTTTTTCATGACTGTTCTCAAATGTCACTTAATGTATGATATAGTTACTTTAAAACCAAATGTAAATGCACCACTAAAACAAACAACAAACCAACCAACTGTAACATCTATGCTGTCCAACACGGCTTCATAGCACACTGTAACAAATATATTCAGAGTGACGCTTGACAACTTTTAACAGTAGGTTTATTGTGGGTAACTGCCAATCAGAACAGTTACAGACCTGTAAAAAAAGTACAGATATGCTGACACACATCAGCTAAATTTAGACTATAAATTTATTGAGGGCAGAAGTTACATTTTTTTAAAAAAAATCCTGCTACTCTGCTTAGCATTTTAGCTGTAATAAGGATTGAAAAAATTTGTATTGAATTGAAAACAATAAAAAATTGTCATAGCAATAATTATAATCAGGGCAGCTCACATTTATTGGTTGCCTTTTACATACCTGATGTGGGGTTAAATATTTTACAAAATGTATTTTACTTAGTTTTTATAATAATGTAGAAGATGGAAATCATTCTTGCATTTATGTTATAGATGGGGGGGGGAGGGCAAAGGAAGCCAAAGTTTAAATAACTTGTGCCAGACATAAAGGGGCAGAGAGGGGACTAGCTTTGATGCCACACCATCTTTTATTATTATCAGATGTGGATTGGTAGGTGTGAATGAAGAAAATAAGAGGGGAAAATTGGAAGAAAATTATTTCCAGCTTGTCATCCTGAGCGACTGGGAGAAGACTGCTTTATTCTCGATGGAATTGGAGCTTCATCAATAGTTGTCTTCAGGATCTTGTCCCAGAGACAAAATGCTTCCTTTCACAATAGGGACTATCTGCCAGTTTGCATTCACCCTTGACCAAAAGATGGAGCACTTTTGTCTTTATCTTTTATTGATTCATCTGCCTGGAGATGAAAGGGCAAGCGAGAACATTTTTTGCCTCTGACAGCCATCTTGCCTTTTCTTCTAAAGCAAGCTAGAGGGATTAAGAACTCAGCTAAATGTAGGAAAGATGATTGAGAGTGGGGAGAGAAAAAAGAGAGGAAAATGTCACTCAGCTTTTCAGCCCCTTCCAGTGGGAAGCAAAGAGCTCAATAGATTCTTCAGCACAGGAAGACCTAGTAACAATTTAATGAGACCACCAGACAGTAGTATTGTGAGGGTGATCGGCAGTATATAATTATTTCTAATGTGCATGTATGGTTAGGGCTTGGAATGTATCACAGTGCTGTCCGATGCTATGGAGGCAGAGATGAAACTAACAGTTCTCCCTGTTGACTGGGGCAGAAACCAGCCTAAATATCCCGCCAAGGGATAAAAACATGAAATGAAGAGTTTAATGAAATTAAAACTGAGCAGGAGAAAGTGGGAGTCTCTGTTAATAAGCAAGCTTTGAAATATTTTAAATTATTCTTTGGAGGAGATGTACTAGATTATTCACTTGGAAAGAAGTGTCTCAAGCTATCTTTCTATGTTGCTTTAAGAACTTGGTGGTGACTATTGCAGAGATTTTTACCACTACCTCATAATCAGCTTTAGGAGATACTTAGGTAATGAAACACCTTGCAAGGAAAGCAAATAAGCAAAACATATTGATGCTTCTGGCACAAACATCTACCACTGTCCCTATAATGTAAGGAACCCTTCCAACAACATTCTGGAAGAATGCTTTTGGCAGAATTTGAGAATCTGTCAACATCAGATTGGTTGAAAAATATCAAAACTATTATACATACATTGTCAAGAACAGTTGAACAGTCTTAGATTTGAGAATTAATGACAATAATTTATTTAAAATATATATGAACTCAACACATCTAAATTTCCATAATTATCTCTTCGGATATAATAATAAAAATTTTGTTCCAATTAGTCTTCCCTTTGGTTGATTAGAATCTTATCTCTTCTTACTGGACACCTAGGTAATTTAAGTGGCTCTTTCAAATGTAAAATCTTAGCTGAAGTATACATTAAATTGTTTCATCATGAAATCCAAAAATTCATAATTTAGAATTCAGAATAATTTAAATCATGGAAATGCTTTTTAAAACACATTTGGCTCTGGCTGGGTGCAGTGGCGCACACCTGTAATTCCAGTGGCTCAGGAGGCTGAGGCAGGAAGATCATGAGTTCAAAGCCAGTGTCAGCAACAGCTAGGTGCTAAGCAACTCAGTAAGACCCTGTCTCTAAATAAAATACAAATAGGGCTGGGGAAATGACCCAGTAGTTAGTGCCCCTGAGTTCAATCCCCAGTACCCCCTCCAAAAAAACAAAGCAAACAAAACGACAACAAAAATTTGACTCTGTACTTTATTATATGAAAGTGACACAAAAGTTATAACATACTGGTAAGTACTTTAACAAAGTGTTTTATGCATATAAAATCTAAAGGCTAATGAGAACATCTTTCTACATAAATAGACCTTTAAAATGGCTTTATATATATATATTTTTTTTTTTTTTTACTTAGGACATGAATTGAAAAAAACCTTCTAGCCATCTAGCCTTGAGATGAGACTGACCCCATTATGGAGGAAATGTCAGACTGTCTCCAAGTCTAGACAACTTCTAAGCCTGAAGCAGCTTCTGTTCCCAGTCAGGTTCTAGAACCATGGAGAGTTCAAAACTGGGGAGAGACTGTTACTTTGGTGTTTAGGAGTTTAAATTCTGGAGACAGGTTTAAGATGACAGTTTTGCAATCTGCAGTTATTTGACCTTATTCAAATTATGCAAACTATCTGTGCCTTATTTTCACCATTTATAGAAGGAGGATGATAAATAATATCTTCATCATAAGAAGACTGAGTGGATTAAATGAGATAATTTAGTAGAAGACATGACATGATATTCTCCCAAAGAGAAGCCCTCAAACTATTAGCTGTTTTTTATTATTAATAGAATAGAACCACTGTCTTCATTCAGTCATTAAATAAATCAACTTAAGTGTTATCATTTCATTTTATTCTTAAAATAACACCTTATTTATTTTATTACATGAACAAAACACAATCATTAGAGTTATAAATAATAAACACAAAACAATAACAGGAAGAAAAAAATTGTTCTGAGTCATACCAACCAGAGAAGACATCTATATCTTTGACACTGATATATTTACACATGAAAACTTTTTTCCCATGCCAATATGTATCTCTGATACATCAATAATCACATGAAATCAAAGTAAGATTAAAAACTATACATATTTTGAATATGTCCTTGACTTGATCCCTGACTCTGTCACTCAATAATCCACATGACTTCATACAAATTACTGGCTTCTTTATTTGTTGGGTTCTTTGTACAAAAAAAGAGATAACAACAGGATCTTTTCCAAAGTGTTCTGGGGATTAAATAAGCATTTATGTAAGTGTAGGGCACTTTGTGTTAAAAATTGCTGTGTAGGATTTATTTTTTCAAGGATTTCATAAACAACCCTTTTAATGTAAAATTCCAGGATGGAGTGTGCATCTATTCCCATGATGACTCTTCTCTCTCTGCCATTTCAATTTATTATGCTTTTTTTAAAAAAAATTATTCTAATTTGTTATAGATGATAGTGGAATGCATTACAATTCATATTACACATATAGAAAACATTTTTCATATCTCTGGTTGTATACAAAGTATATTCACACCATTAGTGTCTTCATACATGTATTTTGGATAATGATGTCCATCACATTCCACCATCATTTCTAACCACATGTTCCTTCCCTTCCCCTCCCACCCCTTTGCCCTATCTAGAGTTCATCTATTCCTCCCATGCTCCCCCTCCCCACCCCACTATGAAACAGCCTCCTTATATCAGAGAAAACATTTGGCATTTGGTTTTTGGGAATTGGCTAACTTCATTTAGCATTATTTTCTCCAACTCCATCCATTTACTTGCAAATGCCATATTTTTATTCTCTTTTATTGCTGAATAACATTCCATTGTGTATATATACCACATTTTTTTCATCCATTTATCTACTGAAGGGCATCTAGATTTGTTCCATAATTGAGCTACTGTGAATTGTTCTTCTATAAACATTTATGTGGCTGTGTCCCGGTAGTTTGCTGTTTTTAAGTCCTTTGGGTATAGACCGAGGAGAGGGATAACTGGGTCAAATGGTGGTTCCATTCCAAGTTTTCCAAGGAATGTGCATACTGCTTTCCATATTGGCTGCACCAATTTGCAGTCCCACCAGCAGTGTATGAGTGTACCTTTTCCTCCACAACCTCACCAACACTTATTGTTGTTTGTATTCTTAATAGCTGCCATTCTGACTGTGGTGAGATGAAATCTTAGAGTAGTTTTAATTTGCATTTCTCTAATTGCTAGAGATGATAATTTTCATATATTTGTTAATTGATTGTATTTCATCTTCTGAGAAGTGTCTGTTCAGTTTCTTGGCCCATTTGCTGATTGGGTTATTTGTTTTTTTGGTGCTTAGCTTTTTGAATTCTGTATATACTCTAGAGATTAGTGCTCTATCTGATGTGTGAGGGGTAAAGATTTGCCCCCAAGATGTAGGCTCTCTACCTCATTATTTCTTTTGCTGAGAAGAAACTTTTTAGTTTGAATCCATCCCATTTATTGATTCTTGATTTTAATTCTTGTGCTATAGGAGCCATATTAAGGAAGTTGGAGCCTAATCTGACATAATGAAAATTAGGGCCTACATTTTCTTCTATTAGACGCAGGGTTTCTGGCTTATTCTACATAGGATCAGTGTTGAAAGTCTTAAAATTGTAGATAATTTAGTAATTGATAAATCTAGCTCAGCTGAGACAAAATATACTCACAGGAAGATTATTTTTCTGGGTAGGAATTATCACATTTGGAGATAAAACTGAATCTGATGCTTATTCATATCCCCATGTAGCCATATACTCATGCTTTGAATATTAAAATTCAATGATGTGAAATGATAACAATTGTCCATAAGTAGCATTCACCAATGCAGAGAAAGCTTACTTGCTATTCTAAATGAGTTATTCATGTTCTTTTACTTTACAAGAGGCAATTGAATGAGTTGATAATTTTTTAATATACTATTGCCTATAGTATATTAGAAAACCTTTTCCACTTTGCTTTTATGCCCTTATAGGTTTAAGCATCTTTTTGGTGAAGCTGGTAATTTGCTGTTTGCTATTTGTCAGTACAAAGTGTGTTATGGCAAAGGATGGAGGAAATGCTCCCAAACCCTGAAATCTCTCCAGCGATGATTAGAACAGAAACTATCCATTGCAACTTTATAATTAAAGCCCTTAATGAAATACACATATTAAAGGAGCTTTCTGGGGAAGCCTCCCTTTCTTCTTTTTCTTTTTTAGAAGAATAATTCATTTAACTGAAACTAACAAAGGGAAGGAAATGTACCAGGCTTGAAATTTTGTTTGGAAACAATTGAGTTCTGCCTTTCCCAAAATATAGATTGTGCAATTAATGGGGGAACTTGGCTAGAGCAAGATTGTTGTCAAACTGCAGCTAGATGTTTTGAACTATTTTTAGTTATTATGCTGTTTGTACTTAATAACATTTAACATTCACTTACATGGAAGCTATTGTTTTAAGATATAATGAAGAAATTGCTGATATTATTTTGGGAAATAGTATTTAGTTAAAACAAAACAAATAAAATCTAAAAACAATAACAATTAAAAAGAACTCCCTACTCTCAGAAGAAACAAATATCCTCAGATTTCCTGACTTTAAGTGGAGGTGAAATTGTATTAGCATTTATAACACTAAAATTTATTACATAAAAAATGTATTCTGAAGAAGTAACATTTTTAATTTATAAAACATTTAATACTTTTCTTTTCTCCTCTCATTTTTTCTTTCAATGTATCTAAGTAAGCCTAATCAAATTTTATCTGGTATAGAAAATTAGGGGAATGATTTTGCTAAATAAGAATGACTTTCAACTAGCATTGTCAGTCAAAGGGCTTCTTCTAAAGTGTTTGGGAGCATAGGTCCTCTCTTTAGTAGATAGTTTCCATGATGCTCTCTCTCTGTCACTCCTTCTAACTTATAGGTAGTAAAAGATGGGTTGTGCTCTGTCCTTGTCCAGTACCACATGTCTCCATCCATCGAATGGACAGGCAGTTGTGAGCTGCCGAGCTACTGAAAGACCTTTGCTATAACATCTCAGCATCTGTGTGCAATCTACTTCCCATACCTAAGTGTATATCGCAGCCAAAGCAAAGAGAATAGGAGCTCCATCTCTGGATCTTACATCCCTGCACTTGGAGTTCAAGCTTCTGTGCTGTCCTAGTTTCCTCTGAAATCTGGACTCCCAGTGGGTCTGTTTCTGGAGTATTCTTAGGATCTTAACTCAGCATTTAAGCAGATAACTTCAAATTGTCACAAGTACTGAAAATCCAAAGGTTGTATGGCAGCCTGATTGTGGCTCCTCAAAAATAAATAAATAAATAAACAAAAATAAAATAAAATAAAAGAAGGGCAGAGGCTACCTTTTTTCCTGCTGTGGATATGACTGGTCCAGGAACTAATGCAGGGGAATGAGACTCACCTGAGATGGTCAGTAGGCACTGCCACAACTGCTTCTCTCTTCTTCTCTGTTTAAGACAGAATTTGCAAGGAGTACCAGTGTGTGCTAGTTTGAGTGAGTGTGCTTAACTTGTACATCTGTTAAAAACCTAGTCATGGATAATGATAATAAAAGTAACAATACAATGCAGATGTGAGAATTAAAATAAATACAATCCCTGGCCATTCTTGACCCCATCCTATTTCCATTTTCTACTCTTTTGGATGTTGCTGCTTACAAATCTTTCAACTCTTTACTCTCTTATTTTTAAATAATGTTTCCTCTACAGATATTTCTAGAGCTTTCAATTTTAGATGTTATCTATTCATAGCCTACTAATCTTTCCAATACAGACACATAGCATAGTTAGTTAAATCCCTTGTAGTGTATACTTCTTACTGTGCTCATAGTTGAGCCTTGTAGTGACTCGTAAGTACCTAACAGACACTTAGTGAGTGCTACACGCCAAAGGTTGCTGGAAGTGATCTCTGGGTAGAGGATGGAAGTTGGGCTACATTACTCCTCCACTTAGAAGGACAGTCCAAATTCCCACTGTGCTGCAGAAGATCTGGCCCCTGGCCAGCCCCAATGTGCTAACTCCTTATCTGTTCCTCCAGTGTGTTTTGTACTCTGGTGTCATTGTGCTTGCTCAGAATGCTAGAATTTATAAAGCCCACTTTTATTCCCTGATCTTCTCACCAGACCCCTTTTGTCTGAGTGACTTTTCTTGCCTTTTACTCATTTTCAGGTCCTAATCTTCCCTGAGCCCTAGAAACAGTTAGATTGTCACAATGTGCTCCTATAGCTCTGTGTTTTTTCCACAATGTTTCCTGTTTATTCCTTGGTTTACATCTGTTTTTCTCAATGAGATGTGAACTCTGTGAACATGGGGTCTGTTTGGTCTTATTCTGAAAAGGCCCTGGTATTTGGCACGTAATATACATTTTAGCTAGTTTGTGATGGGGTCTCTGGGAAGAATGACAGTGGTGTAAGTATACGTGAAAGTATTGCAATGATTCAGGCTGGAGAAGATCTTTTGCAAGGGTAATGAGTTGTTTACTTACATGAAGTAATTCCATTTCTCCTTTACAAATTGCTTAACCTTAAACTGGCGGAGGCTTGTAGCAACCATAAAATGAGAGGCAATGTGGCTTTGTAGATTGGGCAACCTGAATCTAAGAGTCCATTTCTTAGATTTTTGCCAATGATTCCAGGCAGCCTTGAAGAGGTCCATTAAAATCAAGTTGTGTTAAGATGGTGGTCCCTGGTTTCTAATCTCCAGACTAGTAAGGAAGATAGGCTAGCAGCAAGTGAACACATTCATGAATATGTACTGGCAGATGGTGGGTAAAGTGACTGTGTCTTTATTGAGCATGGTTAGGTCTAGGACTCAAAAGGAGTCCATTATGATTGGTGCAGAGGATACAAAGGGGGACAGAAGTTTGAGAGGTAGACAGACCCTATTATTTGAGATTATGGAGCCAGTACTGCTCAACCTCTCTCTCCATAGGCTGCTAGTCTGCAACCTGTTGGTTTCCTCTCTGCAATGAGAGAAAAGAAGTCTGTGCGGACAATGGAAACTCTGACACTTTTTAGCTTCTGTGTGCACCTGCACACAGATGGCTTTCTCAGTGAACGAAAGAATGCATTGATTTACATTTATTTTCTTACATAAGCTCCTTACCTTGTTGAAGAACTGCATCTTTAGTGTACAATGTAAAAACATTAAAAGGGTTTCAGTGAATGTGAATGTGAACTTGTTGGTGAGGAAGTAGGGGGCTTGGTGGCATGATCAAATTCACTTTTCAGAGTGGTTCCAATGGCTCCATATGAGAGTAAAATGGTCAGAGGACAGGATATTGGTCAGGACCAATAGTCTAGGAAAGAGACAACAAAAGCCTGAATGATGATGGTCACAATGGAGGTGAAAAATGAGTGGACAGACTGAGATTTATTTTCAAGGTAGAATCCATAGGAGTTTTTCATAGACTGGGGTGTGGGGAGTTAAAAGAGGGTCATACAAGTATGCTTCCTGGGTTTTTTGTCTGAACAACTTGGTGACTATTGATTCACATGGTCATGCTTTAGATGGTATCAGTGGACGATGAATGGAATTAGCATTGAGGAGGTGGTATGCATGGGCATAAATGGAAGAAGTTATTATGATGGAATTTTAAGTAGCAGGAAATGTTACGAAGGGATATATAGAGATAAATTCTTTAACTCTCTTAATTGGTAAGTACTGGTCTATAATAGTTTGTAATGTATAGTCTGTATTATTACTTATAAAATGCTTTTTCTGAAAACAAAAAGACAAGCTCAAAAATGTGTGTGGAGATTCGTAGGTTGAGAGGGGTTAGGGCTCATTTACTAACAGAGAAATCTTTCATCATGGATGATTTAGTTATGGGACTAAACCAAGTTACATAGCTGTCATCATCTTGATGGGTACTTCTGAATGTTGAAATTATAAATGTTAAATCCATGAATACCCAGGGAATATTCAGGGTGAGGAATAAGTTTCATCTTAACTGTCAGCTGAAGAATGTTTTTGCAGATGCTTAGAGAATTGTTAGAGGCTGCATCTGGATTTGGTGAAAAGATGGCTGACATTCATTTTCAGTGTGGGAGAACACTGTGGCGGAAGCAAGAAAATGCTGATTCTCTACATCTTTCAGGTGTAGAAAATGAAGTGGATAAAAGCCTTCACATATGTGGCCCTGGACATATCATTTCAAGTACTGCAAAATGGAATGAACATTAAACATTGAAGATCCTGTCTATGTGATTAAAACCTAGAACAGATTCTAAAAGTGGGAATAAATTAATCTTGTTTTTTTTTCCTTAACTATAACATTTGAACCAAAGTCATCTGAGATATCAATGTGACTTTGTTCTGGTTAGGTATAGAAAAATAGCTCAATTAATATCAAATTCTATAAGTCTGGTGGGGCCAGTGTCCTTCATGAAGTTAGATCATGTGGTTATCTGATGCAATCTGGTGGACTATTCTCAGCTTCTCCCACTTTACTCTATGCACAAAGATGGCTTGCTCTCTGTTGACTCATCTCAATTTAATTAGTCTCTATCATTCCTCCAACTACCTCTGAGACTTTCCCAGCAAATGAAAATCTTTTGCTTCCCAACCTACAGAAGATTTAAGCAACTGCATAAAGCATTATGAAACTGCAGACTAGTTGGATTCATTAGAGTCAGGCAGCATTTTTTTTTAAACATTAGGGAGGGGACTGCCAACCTCTGTTCATGTGGTAGAGATAAGGAGGCATAAATAGGATATTAGAGATGATTGTCCAAGGACTCTATCAAGACTCCATGCATAATGGCAAAAATATTTATTATTGTAATAAAGCAGGAGGAGAATAATGATTTGGGGAAATTACAAATCGCATCAATTTGCTGGCTGAAAGTTAGCCTCATTTTCTAGTAAAGAGAAGACCATTGGTGATTTTTATAATTTAGACCACTTTGTCAAGGAGCTGTGGAACTTATTGATGAACAAAAGGAAAAGGGCCAAATTCAAAATTCGTTATTTTTATTTTACCCTGTAATATTTGCTGAGAGTGCCAAAATGGACTGGGAAAGGAAGTATGTGCCCGTTTATTTATAAATTTTTTTTTTGTGGACTCATAGAAAGAATTGTGAGGAGATATTTGAGATCATCTGGTCTTCATGGTTTTAAAGTCTTTATTCATTAGTGTAGCATACCTTTTTGGAAATAACATGTTATGTTGAACTCCAATATAAAACACTTCAAAGCAGAGAATACTGCGTAGAAGGTGGAATGGGGAATCAAGAACTTAACCCACTTTGTGCTTCTCTCCATCCATCTGGTTTTTCCATGAGACGCCTGTGTTCTAATGACTCATTATGAAAACGACTGATAAAACCCAATCTTCTTATTTTATAACAGGAGATAAGCTGGCATGCCCAGAACCACACAGTTGGTTCCCTGTCTGGCCCAGCATCCTGTGCAATCTTCTTTCCTCTAAGCCACATTTGGTGAGTGAGCAATGATCCTCCTGCTTCCCTATCCCCCTCTCTGACCCCTTTCCACCTCTCACAGGGCTCCATTCATTACTTTCTCCAACACTGTTCAGTAGACTTTATTGCCCTCTTGGTGATTTTTATGACAGTTTCAAGAAAACCATATCTGACTCCACATCCAAATGAGAGCAATGAAGGAACGTTTGCTACACCTCCTGGGCAAAGGCCCACAGAGGTTGCTGCTCCTAAATGTGCCCTGTGAGCAAGACCTCTAGTCCATCTCCAATGTGAGAAACTCTCTCTTGTCATCTTTTATTTTATTCCCTGGTAATGGGATAGGAGACAATAATAAGACATTCTCTGCAGGCCTCAGATTGTTTTCAATTCTGTTTCTCTTCCTCACAACTGACTCTGTGCCTGGCCTTTGATAAATGATAAATTCTCATATCCTGTTTTGTAAGATTCTAAATCATGAGTGCAGTTAATAGACTTTTACAAAGGACAAGAGTATTCATCACTTGAATGCAAGAAGTGCTGGTTTTGTATGGGTGTGTGTTTCTAAGTTTCACCCATTTTTAGAGCTATGTATCATCTTAGAGAGTTTCTCACAGATTTTTTTTTTCTCTTACATATAAGAAAGCTGATGCCCAGAGTGGGGAAGGGCTGGGTCTACAATGAATCATCTAGTTTGAGCAGTGAATGCTGATCTCGCCCAAGGTCCATTGCTCATCTCATTCCTTGACTGGACTGATTTGCTGGGAAGAATATGCATTGAGTGTCTGATACAAAATACCCAGGTGTGAGGGAGAGAGGGATGGTTTCTATTTCTCTGATGGAAAACATCAGACAATAAAGATCCTTTGAGGGCTGGGACTTTACCTCACTAACAGGAGATGTGCATGCTTGAAAGAACTGCTCATCAGGTCCTTTAGACTTCTTTTGGTCTGAGAGAGTAAAGGTGACTCTTAAATTTTGTGCTGGGAGCTCAGGCACAATCAGGGATACAGGTTGTCATTTCATTAATTATCACACCCTTACCCTTTTACATAGAGAAAGATAGAGTTTGGTTCAGTAGTTCAAATACCATCAAGGCTCTGAGTTGGATCTTCTTTGAGCTAATTTGGTAAGTGCACACCAATGGCCACTGATTTCACCATCAATGGTGGACAATCATCAGGCATGTATGGGACATAAGGATGACAATGGATCTGTACAAGTCCATCATCTTTCTTGGAGATGAAAATGATCAGGAAGAAGAAAGAGCCTTTATTGTATTAGTTTCATCCATCCATAAAGAGTAAATTATTGTTATTTTTTTTCTATCTTTGAAGGCAATCTAGTAGAGATAAAGAGATTGAGCTTTGGAGTTGGACCATCTGATTGTAACTCTTAGTCCTTCTCATTATTGGCTGTGTGACCTACAATGAGTCAGTTAACCTCACTTCCTCATCTGAAAATTGAGTTTATGTGACAAACAACTCAGAGCATTGTTCTGACGGCTAAATGAATGAATATGTGCATTTCTTGGGACACTGGCAGAGAGTAAGCATTTAATAAATATTGCTTATTATCCTTCTATGGATTAAAGAATCCTGTAAAGTCTAGTTAAACACCAAATTTTCAATGTTTTTGAGTAGATTCCAGCAGCGGTGTTTACTTTCTCTGTTGAAGAAGCTCTGGGTTAACATCAATCACTCAGAGCCTCTTATAGGCATGATTTTCTTGTCCTTGAAGACTGGAGCTAGTGAAAAGTCTGTTCTCTGCAACTTTATTCCTTTGGTGTGCATTCTTGAGCATGGTTAGTGAGGTACACCCTGGGCCAGGTGAACCAGGGTGGGGAGAAGAGCAGGGTGAAGATGCAAAGACAAATATGAGGTGGCCTCAGTTCTCAAAGGGCTTCGGGTTAGAGGTGGGGTAGGGTGGGATGCAAAGAAATATAGAATGACCCTTGCCTTCAAAGAGCTCCCTGTCTTCAGAGAGGGATCGAGCCAGACAATCCATAAACAAACAGTGACGAAGCAGTAAGAGATGTACAAAACACTAATAGAGCACAGAAGAGGAAGTGACTAAGACAGTCGACAGAGACCTAGGAAACCTTCACACAGGAAATCACATATAAACTGGTCATAAAGGATGAGTAACTGTTTGTCAAATGGAAGACATAGGGGAAGTTTCTAGGGAAACTACAGGTACAAAGGCACAGAGGCACGACACACAACAGCCAGCAGCTTTTGGCAGGTTGAGCATTTTAAAAGAGGTATGCACTGCTCAGGTCAAGAATGCACCATCGACAAACCCTTACCCCAGCTGGCAGGTCCCTGCCCAACTTCAAGTTCAGATCTTGATTCACATCCCCAGCCATGCTGGCTCCTTTTTGCCTCTGGTCCATACAAACATGATTCTACTATAGAACTGCTTCTTTCTGAAACATTCTTCCTCACTTTTTGCATGGCTGGCCTGTTCTCACTTGTCAGGTTTTATCTCCTCAGCAAGGCCATTTATGAAGCAGTTCCTCTGTTATACTCAACACAGCACTTATAGCAGGGAATGCATGGTGACCTGTAATTGATTTAGTGAGCACCATGTTTATTGCCTGCCTGTCTCTCTCGAAGGTAGGATGAGACGTGAGGGTAGGAATGTTGACTGCTTTGTTCCAGTTCTATCCCTAGTGTTCAGGTCCATCCCTGACATTGCACTTGACAAAAAAAATTGTTGAATGGAGAAAGGAAAATATCAATGAATGAATAAGGAAAATTTGGAAAGAGATTGGTTTGAACATCTACCATTGGTTTCTCCAGGGCCATTTTACACCCCTTTCTATCTGATTCTGGGTCATGCAATGCCGATTTGTATGAACCACATCAGGATCTTGCATCTGTTTGGATTTAGCCAATAGGGAGCAGGTAAGGGAGAGAGCAGAATCATTCAGAGTGGTCTCAAGCTGGCTGCCTGTCTTCTCTGAGGGTCTTTGCAAGCACCAGCTCTACCCAGTCTCTGTGCTCCTTCTCTTCACTCTAGGCAGGGAATGACACCCTTTCCTATGTTTCTGTATCACTACCCTTTTGCATTCTCTATACCTAAGTTTTGTAGTCCTGTTAGCCTCTTCTCAATTTACCTATGCCTGCAAGAACCCAGAGAGGTTATAAAAGAGAACTGGGACCAGATTAGGAAGAGTCTCAACATAAAGAGCTCATACCATATTCATTTGTCCAGGGAGAGTTGTTAAAGATAGATCTTTATGCAGGTGAGGTGGACTGAATGTTTGTTTTCTCCCCAATTTCTAAGTTGAAATTCTATTCCCTCCATGACTGGGAGGTCCCATTGAGAGGTAATTAGGCCATGAAAGGGGAACCCTCATGAATAGGGTTCATTTTTCTATAAAAGGGACTACAGAGAGCTGGCTAGGTCTTTTATCTCACTGTGACAACACAGTGAGGAGATGGCCATCCATGAACCAGGAAGGAGGCCCTCACTAGCATATGGCAGCATGTTGATCTTGATCTCCTCAGTCTCTGCAATTGTGAGAAATAAAGGTTTATCTCTGAAGCCATCAGTCAACAGTACATTGTTATAGCAGCCTGAACTGAGATAACAGGTGATTGGCATAACCCAAAGGTGAGGCCAACACCTGGGTCAGTGTTGAGCCAGTTGTCCCAGCTTTTGATAGTGCACCTTACAATATTTGAGCACATCCTGCTAATTTATGCATGTCTGCTTATTTGTAAATGACATACACGTGTGCTTACATTAATAACTTATATAGCATAAAATAAAAAGGTGGGTATTAAGAAGGACAAGATAAAAATAAACTATAAAGTATTTCAAATTTATTTTAAATTTATCTGACATTAAAAATGGTTAGTGGTCTGCTTACCTGGTTTTTAAGTGTCTTTTAAAATGTTACAGCTAATACTTCAGTGTACACTTAGAACAACATTCATTGTTAAGGGAAACACATATAAATCTGTATTCCCAATAATCTTCTTGGGTAGGGGTGGGCTAACCTCTTGTTGGATCTGATTATATAATAGTTTTGGAAATCTAATAGGACAGAATGCTTCTACCAAGTGAGAAAGCCATCCGCATGGCTTGCTTTGTTGTATTATCTTTGGTCTATGATTTCTTTGGGGGGAGTATTTTTTCAGTTTATCACCCATTTTGTGATTACATAGAAGTTAAAATCAGATGATAATTCCATATATTCGCTTAGCTAGTTGCCCATCATGATCAATGTGTAAATTCCCTATTCTCATTCAGGACTTCCCTCATTTAGAAACTTTGTTGAGAACGTCTGTTTTGCTGGTTGGGCAGATAATGCTAATTATAATTCCTGTGGTTCTCTGGCACCATCTTCCTTGGAAAATCTCTGATAGCCCTGTGTCTGACAAGTCCCTTCTTTCACAGAGACCAGTAATCCAATGGGTCATGAGTATTGAAAAAGACAAGGGATAGGGATAGCACAGGTAACATACAGCTAAAGAGCAAGTGGGGTGGAAAGAGAAGTGGGAACTTGGGATCGCAATGCAAGAGCAACCATAGTGGCAGGAAAGAGACCAAGAGTCAGTCAGAAAGGCACAGGATGGCAGTTGAGTTCTCTATGGAATGGGCCTTTCTGTGTCTTAGCTCTTTAAGCAGCTAGCTTTCTTACGTGCCTCTGTGTGCACCTCCAGAGAAGGCTGGTGGAGAAGTGAGTCACTTCAGCTTGTGGTAAATGCATTTCCAAAAATTGTAGTCTGGGGGTGGGAGGGAAACAAACAGAATTTTGTGCCTACAAATCAGTTCACAGTAATCCACCAAGATGCCATAGGAAATATAAAATGTTAAGAACATGAAAAGGTAGCACTTTTAATATATTTCCTATTATTTCTGACTGAATAGGTCAAGTAGTTCACATTGTTAAACACTGGGCTTTTGTAAAAGCTTGGGCAATTTCGGAAGGCATTAGAATTCTTAAGTAAGCCCATAGAGCTGAATGTTTCTACTGGGGCTTACACTTGTGGATCTGCACGCACAAAGGTGCACACACCCTTGGAACTGGGGACAAAAAGCCACTGCTGTCTTCCCTGCATGGAAGCTTTTTAGGTCTCCCACCAGCAATCAATCATGTAATCACTGTGGCCATGTGTTTGGAGGTGGGGTGGGACAAGGGTGAGGTAGGAAGTCACTGAGTGGTTAAACACTGTTGGAAGAACTCAAAAAGCCTTGAGACCAGTCCATATTCTCCTACACCCAGCTTTCATTACAGCCCTGTGATACCTCCTGTTGCTCCCCTCTTCTTTTTCCTGACTTTCCTTTCTGCCCACTGTGATGCTGTTTTCCCCTATATTTTTTTTGGTGCATTATGGTTGTACATAATGGTGAGATTTATTATTCCATATTCACACATGCACACGATATAACCCTATAATTTGGCTAATATTATTCCCCAGTAGTTCCCCTTTTCCTCCCCTCCTGCCTACCCCTGGTCTTTTTCCTCTACTCTACTGATCTCCCTTTGATTCTCATGAGATCCTCTCCTCACCTTTCTTTTCCTTTTTTTCTAAGTTATACTATAAGAGATAACATATTATCCTTGACCTTATGAGTTTGGCTTATTTTGCTTAACAAAATATCTTCAAATTCTATCCATTTTCATGCAAATGACATGATTTCACTTTTCTTTATGGCTGAATAAAACTCCATGGTGAATATATATATATCACATTTTCTTTATCCATTCCTCCACTGATGGACAACTAGACTTGTTCCATAGTTTGGCTACTGTGAATTGTGCTGCTATAAAATTGTAGTCTGTGGTGGTGGGGAAACACACAGAATTTGTGCCTACAAATCAGTTCACAGTAATCCACCAAGATGCCATAGGATAGGGTATGCATGTATCACTGTAGTATGCTGACTTTAATTTTAGGATAAAAATCCAGGAATGGAATAGCTGGATCATATGGTAGTTCCATCCCTAGCCTTTTGAGGAAACTCCATACCAATTTCCATAGTGGTTGTACTAATTTACAATCCCACCAACAATGTAAGATTGTGCCTTTTTCTCCACATCCTCTCCAGCATTTATTACTTTTTGTATTTTTGATTCCTGCCCTTCTGACTGGAGTGAGATGAAACTGATGCTTTCAATATGAGTTTCCAACTCAACAATGCACTCTTCCCATCTTTTCCTACCCCTTCTTCCACTGGACTCAGCACACATTACTGACCTTAATCTCTCACAGTAGAGATGTGGGATGTTTAGATTGGAGAAAAGAAGGCTCAGTTTTGCCAAGAATTTGAGTTAAAATATATGAAGGGCTCACGTGGAGGAAAGGATTACTTATCTTAAAGAGCCTATAATGCAGAACTAGAATTAGTAAGTAAAAACTACAGTGAGGCAAATTTCAATGCAATATCAGGAAGTATTTTATTATTGCCAGAATTATCCAGAGGTAAAGTGAGCTCTTATAGGTGGCAGCAAGCTTTCTGTTATTGGAAGCATTGAAACTTAGATACAGTTGTTGTAAAATAGATTTCAGCCTCAAATGAGCTCTTAGACCAAAAGGGTGCTCTGACTCCAGAGATTTTTGTGCTTATCACAAACAAAATCATTTTCAGTTTCACTCACATTTGACCTGATGGTAGCATAAGCCATCTCTGGGTTCATGTTATATTTATTTATTTTTTTCTTTTGTGAATATACAACAATATTAACGGGTCATTATGAAAATTTTAAGTAATATAAAGTGCACAAATGTCTAAGCCCTCCTATTTTTTCCTAGTTACTAATGTCAACACTGCAACAGTTTGGTGAAGATTTTTGGATAGATATGTAAATATCTTTTTTATTTAGTTATATATGTGTTTTTTACTAAATGTATTACCCTCTGTTGGATGTTCTCCATGGGATATGGTGGATGTTGCACTTTGGTCTGAAGTCCCTCCAAAGGCTCATGTGTCAAAGACTCATCACCAGTATGTGATACCATTGGAAGGTGGAGAGAACATTAGGAGATGGGGTTCATGGAAAAAAGTCACATCGGGAGGAGAGCTGCCCTTGAAGAGTGTATTGAAATCCTGTCTCCTTCCTCTCTCCCTCCTTGTCACCATGAGGTGATCATCTTTGTTTTATCAAGTGCTTACTGCCCTGATGTTTTGCCTCAGAGCTACCAGGCCAACAGATCATAACACTTTGAAACCAAAAAATGAGTCAAAAATAACCCTTTCATCCTTATAAGCTGTTTACCTTGGTTATTTTGTCATAGCAATAGAAATCCAACTAACACAGTAGGCCACCTTCCAAGTCAGTAGATAGATCTACCTCTCAGGTTTGAAGGCTGAGTAGAATTCAATAGTATAATTCTGGGGTCAGCAAACATTTTCTTTAAGTGGTCAGAAAATAAATATTTTCATCTTTGTAGTCCCTGAGGTCTCTGTCCTAACTACTTAACCCTGATATATATTATGAAAATAGCTCTAGATAATACCCCAATGAATAGATATGTCTATGTTCTAATAAGACTTGACTCATCATGTTAAAATTTGAATGTGTCCTGAAATATTATTCTTTTAAAATTTTTCCAGTCATTAAAAAACATAGAAAATATTCTTAGCTTAGAGGGCTGCACAAAACAGTCAGTAGATGAGATTTAACCCTCGGGCTGTCAGTTGCTGACCCTTGACATAATTTGTTAGGGAGGATGACTTATTCTCCATATCTTGTGTTCCCTCCCTGGGGAGTGAGCTCTGTTAGCATGGCAAACTTCCTTCTCACCCTATCACTAACTCTGTACCAGGGGACATGGATGACTTGATGTGATTAGGCAGCTTGGAGAAACCAGGGGGCAGGCCTTCTGTTCACTTTAAGAACTAGCTGCCTACTGGAAGCATACACTTCTATTTCATGGGGAGGTGTCTAGAGACTGGCATTGAATAGTAGTGTGAAGAAGTCCACTTGTCTTTCTGTTCAGACGTAAGTTATTCCCTCTAATATCAACTTATCAGTAATAAAGCTGATATTTTGGTGTCTAACATTTCTTACTCATTTGTTTTATATCTCAACTGGGTAAGGCATAAAAATAGACATATTTGTGGAATTATGTAATAATACCAACTTGGATTACATTATTTATTTATGCATTTCACAGTCTTTCATTGTTGACATCTCCTAGCCCTTTGGTGAACCACTCATGTTCAAGTTTGTGAACTCCTTCTTCTTGCTTCTCATTGCTATCTAAAAAGAAACCATGGCTGTGAGTCTTTAAAAACTCTCATGGATATACCCAGAGATGAATGCACTCTATATCACCATCTCCTTCTTCTTTTTGGTTTCTTATCTGCCATCCCAACTTAGTATTCCCAGAGCTTGGCTCCAGAGGCCAGATACATAGTACACTTGCTCAGCAACCTTCAACAGATCTCCATTGCACATAAGGTAAAGAATGATCCCTCAAAGAACATTTGGTTCTATATTTTGAATCTTACTTATTATTCTAGCTTTAGCTCTCAACATTTAAAAAAGCGTTAATACATGCTATATGTATATCACAATGCCAGGGGTATAATTAATACTCAACACATATCAGCTAAATTGTCATTCCATTACATATTCCAATCATTTTCCAATCATTGTGACAACTCACTAGTTTCTAAAAGCTTATTTTATTTGCATTTTCCCTTTAAGTGATTTTTAAGCCATCATCTCAGTTTATAAAAATCCTTTTTGACCTCTACAAAATCTGCTTGAAGAAACTCCATCTCTATGCATGATAACTGCACACTTTCAGAATTCCTAATTCAGTAGATCACATCACCAATTGGTGAATTCTTAAGGCCCTGGGACTCTCAATTTCACAATTATGTGGGAAACTTGACATGAGCAAAGAATTGCTGTGAAGTGATAAGAGTGAAATGAGATTTTTAAGATAAAAATTTGTAACTAGAAGGGAGCAAGTCACCAATTACTTTGACTAATATCTACTGAATGCATGTCATTTGGCATATGCTGTACCAGGAATCCCATTCATTTTGACTAGAAGTAGATTTGGCTCTTCTATCAGGGATTTAATACTTACAGAACATAACTCTCACAAATAATAAGAAATTTATGTGCTATACTAATGAACTTAAAATACAATATAAAATTAAAACTTTCAGAAGTGCAATGAGGGCAGGCACATGGTGCTATGAGAGGAGGGTCTGACAGTGGTGGTGGGGTACACATGGCGGGAAATGGATGGACTTGAGATATGTTTTAAAAACATTGTCATCAAGAGAGCTAGATATGACTTCTGTGTTAGTCAACTTTTTGTTGCCATGACAAATATCTGATAAAGGCAACTTAGAGGAAGAAAGGTTTGTTTTGGCTCACGATTTCAGTACAAAATCTGCTGGCTCCATTGTTGGGCATGAAATTAGTCAGAACATCATGGCAGAAGAGTGTGGCAGAGGGAAGCTTCTCAGCTCTTGGCAGCCAGGAAGCAGAGAAAGAGAAGGGGACTGGGGACAAGGAATACTCTTTTAAAACACGCCCCCAGTGACCTACTTCCCTCCACCAATGTCCCACCTCTTACGGTCTCCACTGCCTCCCTGGAATCCTTTCAGCTTTCAGTGGATTAATCCACCCATGAGGTCAGAGCCCTGAGGATCCAATCTGTTCTCCAAATCCCCGCTCTGCACATTGCCGCACTAGGGACCATGCTTTCAACACATTAGTGTTTGGGGGACACTTCATATTCTAAACCATAACAACTGCCTGATCCATTTTATCTCCTAATCAGAATTTTGAAGGAGGAATTGGACTTCAGCAACTGGATCTATGGGAGGAAGGGGTTTCAGATTAAGAAAACATAAATGCTCTTAAATCTAACATAGTTTACTGAGTCAGGATTTGTGAATAATTTAGTATGGCCAAACAGAAAGGTACAGGTACCTGGGAAGAAATGAGGCAGGAGAGGTCGGTAGGGATAATGAGATCATGAAGGATCTTGTATGCCATTCTAGGGAGATTACCCTCATCATAAGACTAGTAGAAGATGCCTGAAGAATTTTAGGTGGGAGATCCACATGGCAGTTATGCAGAACATGGAGTAAGAATGGGGACTATAGAATTGGGAGGAACTGGAGAGAAGACCTCTTAGATGATTACTGCAAAATCCCAGAAGGGAGATGTGGAAGGCCTGATTGGAATTTGGGGCTCTCACCATCTACCTCATTAAATATTGTTAAAGTGAGAGAATGATTCTGGTCTCATATTTTTTTGTTGTTGTTGTTAAATCTGACTCTTGAAATCTGGGTTTTCAAATAAATCCCATACAAATATAGGTTTCCAGGATTATTTAAGTTTGTACTTTCCAGAAGTATCCCTCAAAAAGGATTTGGGTGTGAGCAGTTGATTTGGGAGGTGATCCTAGGAAGTGTCATCTGGGGAGTGGGAAAGTAGTCCATGCAAGAACACACCCAATAAAAAAATGCATGACCAATGAGATGACTGCTGTGGGCAGGTGAGATTCAGTTCCTCCATGACTCTCTGGGAAAGAGTTTAGACCATGCACCCCACGATTATCCCATGTTAGAGTCAGGGGACCTGTGTGTTGATTCAAAATTCCATATTCCATTAGCGCTCTGCTGTCATAGGTAGAGGTAGTTTGAACCTTCAGAGGCATCTTTCAGGAAGTGAGTATGGTGGGCTTCAATGTAGAATTATAATATGGAATGAACAGAGTTTTTAAAATAACCTGGGAAGCCAGGTGTGTGGTGTACTCCTGAAATCCCAGAAGCTCTGGAGGCAGAGGCAGGTAGATCCCAAGTTCAAGGTCACCCTCAGCAATTTAGTGAGGCCCTTAGCAACTTAGTGATACCTTGTCTCCAGAAAAAAAAAAAAAAGAAGAAGATCTGGCTCAGTGGTTGAGTGCCCCTAGGTTCAATCCCTGGGGTACCAAACAAAACAAAACAAAACGTGGGAAGTTTTAGGCAATTGAAGTATTCTTGTAGGAATTGTAGGAGACATTTTATTTAAATGCCTTACAAGGTACACTCCCATAAATTCTCTGCGGTTCTCTAAACAGGGTACAACTGTGATTCAAGTGGTGTCAGTGATGGGTGGAGTCCAGGAAGGAGAGCCTTAAGAAGGTATACGAATATGATTAAGAGGCATGGAAGGAGCTCTCACTAATTACATGCCCTCTATGGGATAGGGATAGTGCTAACCTTTATATATAGGAAGCCAGATTTAAAGTTAGGTCGTCAGTGTAGTTTGGTAAATCGGGTCTAATATCGAGTAAGATCCATAATGGAGGCCATGTTGAGAATGAATTCCGGGAAACGCAAGACAACTCATGGAATGTTAATGAAGTCCAGGAAAAAGCCCAAGGCCCAGAGAGCCCATCCCAAAGAAGTATTAAGGAAACAGCTCCCAGCAAACTTGAAGATGCTGACTCAAAAGTCCTTCCTGCCCAGGTTACTCCTCTGGCCCACCTGTGCCCCACCCTTAATAGAACAAAGGACAGGAATGTGACAGGAATGCAAGAAGACCTCAGCTATAAAATGGGAAGACAACCGCACTTCCACGGATGCCACCTCTTGGGTCCCCTTCTTCCTCCGGGAGAAGTCTTTTCTGCTGTCCTTTAATAAACTTCTAATTTCCACTCTGACCTTGCCTCGGTGTGCTTCTCTGGTGTTATTCTTCAACATTGGGGAAGCAAGACTCGTCACCAATCAACAGCGGTTATATATTTGGGTATCACGAGATTGAACTTAGGGACACTCAACCTCTGAGCCACACTTCCAGCCCTATTTTGTATTTTATTTAGAGACAGGGTCTCACTAAATTGCTTAAAACATCGTTTTTGTTGGGGTTAGGTTTGAACTTGTGATCCTCCTGCCTCAGCCTCTCACTTAATAAATTTAATCATAACAACCACCTTAAGAAATTATTGGATACTCATTATGCTTATGAAAAAAATTAAAGAAATTGGAAGCTTTTGGAGTAAAGTGAATTCTCTCAGTATCATGTAGTATATCAGTTATCCTTGGCTACAATAATGATTCATAAGAAATAACCACAAAACATGATGTCTTAAAATGATAGTTTTTATTTAGCTTACAAGTCTGCAGACTGATGGTTTGGTTGGGCAGTTCTGATCTGAGCTAGGCTCACTTAGAAGCCTGGGTATGAGCTGTTAAAAGGTCAGGACTGCTTTGGCTCACCCAGTAGGCTAGCCCTGACATGTTCTTGTAGTACAATCTCATTGCCAAGGAAAAGAGTACAAGTTGAAGCACATTGCTTTAACTCTTCACTTGCAACGTTCCAGATAATGTTCTCCTGGCTGAGTCTGGAGTCAGAACCTGGATATTGGGAGAGAAGAACTGGATAGTTAATGGAATCACAAATCCACACTTGGCTAATAGATGTCACCTGAGACTTAAACCCAAGGCCCAGGCAGGCCATTTTTTGTCCAGCATTCTGCTTTGCATGCTGTCTGAATCAGGCCCCCAAAATGCTCCCACTGGTTTCAAAGAAGGTATATTTATTTAATTCCCTACATTTTTGTATTTGTTTCACATTGACCCTCGGGCCCAAGAAGGATATGATTAAGCTTATTTATGTTTGTTTTTTGTTTTTTAAAGAAGGAAGTGGTAAGGTTGGAAATCCAAGGGCATTTTTGCTGACAGGACACTTGGTGTCCCATCTGTATCTATAAAGCTCTGTAAAGTACCATGGGGGACATGTCCGGTTGGATTCTGTCATTGTGATTTTGATGTTTCCAAGAGGAGATGGATAAAAGGAGATGGTTATGGCAGATTTGCATTCCAAAGGACTTCATTAGAGTGGCAACTCAGGCCTGGAGCTTGCAAGTTCAATTCATAAGGGCACAAGTATTTGTCCACCAACTGAGATAGTGTAGCTAAGGAGTGCTGGGACTGTACTTGCTGGCCTGGGTCGCCTTGATTTAGGAATGCATTCTTCTTCTTCTTTTTCAAGAAAAGTTGTGACCAACGCTTTGTGTCCCAGCAGGAGAAATGAATAAAACTTGACCTTCTTTTGTTCCAACAATAGACTGCCATTGCCTCATACCACTAGCTCCATAGTATCATCTGTCAATCGTCAACTCTCCTTCCAGGACAGAGCCGTATTCTCCCGTTGTCTTATCAGTTTGCTGTGTGGTGTCCTTTCTCATCTGCTTTTGGAATTTAAAGTGGGAAAAAAAAAGACCATGAAAAATGTGTAAGTTGGATGCTATTCATTCACTTATTTATAAATAAATGGAAACTGACAGGCACCTCTTCAGAAAGTGTTTACTACATGGACAAGTGTCGATGACATGGGCTGAAAGACACAGTCTGGTGCCACCAGGACCAGCTGCTCCTTCAGTCATTACCATTGTGCAGCCTCGCTTTGGTTTTGGCTTGGCACATGCAGTTTCAGCCAGCTTTACATTGAGTCTCCAGGGTACTTTATCTCCAGCTCTGTCTGCCAGAGACAATAGATGAGCCTTTTCCCCAGCTCTGAAAGCCCTGGGCTTCGTGCGCTCTTGACTCTGGTGCTATGGCTGCTAATATAATGGGCTTCACTCGATGCCAGTCGCTGCATCTGCTGTTGGCCCAGTAACTTTGCTTCATGGAAATGGCACTCCATATTTTGTTCTTCATGCTGCTGAGCTGACATTTGCTAAACTGGACAAATGTTTTCATTTTCACTGGAGAAGGAACACTGCTCAATGCTTAGCTAGGGGAAAAAAAAGTGTATTAAGCTATTGGATTTATAGTAGTTCTCAGACTGGTTCCAATCACAGATTCTCCAATCACCCCTCCAAGGGAGGCTGTTTGGGGGTGCTGGTGGGAAATGGATGGTTGGATTCCTTGGGAAAGCACTACTTCCCTATATGGACTCTAGGTTACGCAGGTTTATTACATAGTTAAGTCTTTGTCTACTTACCTATCAATGGATCAATCAACCAGGTATTTAGTACCTGCTCCAATGCAGGGTACTGTGTTAGGTTCTGAGAACACAAATAGACATTGGTTACAATCATTTTCTTTAGAGAATTATAGGCTGAATTTACCAGGCTGGCCTTAAGCTTGTGATCCTCCTATCTCAGCCTCCTGAGTTTCTGATAAGCAGGTGCCACCACATCCAGCTGAGATATAGAGTTTGATGAAGAAAAACCACACACACACACACGCAAGTGCATGTACACACACATAAGGTTTTGTTTAATGTATTTGTAGGAAAGGTTGCATTATGAAAGGGAGAGATGATTGTGGAAAGAGTGCCTGGGGAAGACTTCCTTGGGGGAAATGAAATTTAAACCTAATGTGAAAAAACAATATGTTGAGGGTTGAGTGAACCCAGATGGATTAGCACACACAGTCATAAACAGAGCTATTCTTAGGTGTACAATGGCTATTTTAGAAACTAAAACACCCTAGGCCTTTAAAAACATCACATTTTTAACCCACAATATGCATGATGTCATTTACATTTATTTGTTGCATCCCCCAGAAACCTCAGTAAACCGAGGGGAAGAGGAAAACATGGTCACATATTAGCCATCTTCTGTTTGCCATGCTGTGCACACAGTTAATGGGAGCATCTCATTTAGTTCTTCTGTAGTCCTGGAAGCTATATGTTATGTCTTTTATTGTAGCTGAGGAGACTGAGGCTCGGAGAGGCTAAGTCAATGGCCTGTGTCTCACGATTTTGAAATGGTTGGGGCCCTGTGCATTATTTATGCACCACAGCTGGTATCTTTCTTGATTTTTAAGGCAGTCAAGAAATTTGAAAGTGGGCTGGGGATGTGGCTCAAGCGGTAGCGCGCTCGCCTGGCATGCGTGCGACCCGGGTTCGATCCTCAGCACCACATACCAACAAAGATGTTGTGTCCGCCGAGAACTTATAAATAAATATTAAAAATTCTCTCTCTCTCTCTCTCTCTCTCTCTCTCTCTCTCTCTCTCTCTCTCCTCTCTCACTCTCTCTTTAAAAAAAAAAAAAAAAAAGAAATTTGAAAGGGTATTACCAATGCTACTTCTAAAAATATGTATTTGAAATGCTGCTTGTTAGATGAGAACATTATTAGTAACTATAAAAAATGGATTTAAATGACAAAAAAGAAAAGTAACCCTAAAAATAAAACAATTTCAGTAACCCTGAAATAAAATAATAGTGTCTTTTGGGAATGCAAAAAAATATGTCATAGAATATATCATGTGGTACAGGAAGAGCAAGACTGTGTGTGTGTGTGTGTGTGTGTGTGTGTGTGTGTGTGTGTCTTTTGAATTTGGTGCACTCTGTGCTTTTTCAGATACTTACTCAGGGTCAATGTCTGATGCATTAGAATTCTGTAACAAAATGATGAAGAGTGATTCCATTCTGACTCTCAAGGTGACAGATGTTCTATGGCTAAAATATTGCTTTGGGGAAACCAAAATAGACCTATTGTACCTAAAATAATGAGCCAAAAATATAAGTTAAAAAATAGAAAATGGAAATTAGAGCAAGTCAGATCATTTTCTTTGAGAGGTGGTTCTCACTTTTTCCTCTGTGGCTCATCCTCTGGCCTGGCCAGTCTGTTCTCCCTCGGGCCTGCTCTTGTCCAGGTCCTTTCACACTCTTGGCCACAGAACTTCTTTTAAGTGATGGAGTAATGGGACTTCCTAGATGCCATTCTCAGAGCACTGGTTGGCAAGACAGCAGACTGGGAATGCAAGGATGTTACTTGGGCAAGCAGTTGCTTGCAGATTGTAACTGTGCCCAGTGTCTTCTAGCCATCCTTGGTGAGTTTCCAGGAGGATACATAATCCCTCATCATGGACTGCTACACCCTGCAGGACCCTGGCCCTGAGCATGACCTATCCCCTACATGTCCTGCTCTTGCTCACACATGGGCCAGTTAATGGGAGCATCTCTGAACCTACGACTAGAACTGGGGTAGATGACTTCATCTCCTCTGTGCCACCTTCTCAAGAATTTGTCCCTTTAGGTCTTGCTGAATAGTAACTCAACACATAGATGTCTCTCTCACCAGGACCACCTGCCTCTATAATCTATGGCAGGTTGTATTTTGCTGGAAGAAATGGTGAAACTCTTAAAACTTTTTCATGAGCCACCCAACACACAAAAAATTGCACCAAGCAAATGTATAGCTCAATGAATTGTAAAGTGAATGCTCATGTCATTACCATTGAGGGCAAAGAATAGGACGAGGACAGCATCTGGAAAGCCCCTAGTGTCCCTTTCCCACCCAACTACCTCCTTTCTCTCAAGATAAGCCCTGTTCTGACTTTTGGGGAGCAATCATTTCTGTGTTGTGCATAGTGTGTTGGCCAATTTAACAATAAACGCTGTAGTCTGGAAGCTCACATTTTGTGCCTTATTTCAGTTTGACTCCATAAATCCCAGGAGACTTCGGTGTTGGACAGGTCTGGTTAATCTCTGCTTTGTTATCTCCTAGCCGTACTGTTTTTGGCAGGTCACACGTATGTGTTTCTAAAGTTTGGTTTCCTTATTTGTGCAGTTTGGGATAACAATATCTACCCACCAGGACTGTTGATGAGAAGTGAGGTCACGTATTTACTGTAAGGTGCTTGGGATGTGCTCAGGAGACCTTCTTGTGTGAGTTGCTTGTGGTCTGGGACTTGCATGGAGTCTTCTTTTGCATTTCTGGCTGACATTAGAGCTTCTCTGTCTTGCATCTCCCTGTCCTGGAGAAGGCTGTCTGAGTTCTACAATGTGCCATTCATTCCTTCCTTCCTGCAGTGTACTGTGGTGTGTGTGTGTGTGTGTGTGTATGCACATGTGTGTGTGTGCGTGTGTGTGCATTACCCAGAAAATAGCAGTCACTCATTAAATGCTGGCTGAGTGAAAGGATAGAGGAGTGAGTGATTTTCCTTGATTCCTTCTTTGGAGATTACCATCTGGTGGAGGAGGTAAGACATACAAAAATGACAAGGACAGTATTACAAGCATCACAAGGAAGCATTATGGGGCACTGGTGGGTGCTGGTCCATGGGGGGATGCAGCTCAGTGCTGGCATGCTTGCCTAGCATGTGACAGGCCCTGGATTTGTTCCTGAGTAGTGCAAAAAGAAAGATGAAAAATATATGTGTGTATGTGTGTGTGTGTGTGTGTGTGTGTGTGAGCCAAATTACTCTAGTTATTAACTGAGACAATTGAATCAGTGATCTCCGCTTAAGTTTATCCATCTGTAAAGTATGGTTAGTAATGGAACCTATCTCATAGAATTGTGAGGAGTACATGAGAAAAATGGACGTAGTGCTTATAGCAGGGCCTGGGATGTTGTAAATCTTTACAAAATGTGCTTGCTGCTATTAATTTGATGGTAAAAGAGTTAGTGATAAAAATGGCAGGAGAATCTTCAGGAGGGAGGAGGCGGGAGACTATCTGGGGGAAAGTTTGGTGAGGGTTTTCAGGGGGAGGGTCTCCTCTGTGCTGAGTTTTGAGGCTCTGAAGCATTTAGCTTGGATTCTTCTCCATCTCCAGGTGTTCCTAGATGCTGTTCTCTCCTCTGAGTTATTTCCCTACCCTCAGTGCCCGGGGAACCTCCACTCATCCTCGTCTCATCTTAAATGCCATTTTCTCCCTGAGGGTTTTCCCTGATCCACCTGACCAGGCTAAGACAGCTGGTTGTATACTCCAAACTCTGCATATTGGATGTTTAGAGAATTATTGATTAAAATTTGTACTTCTAGATTTATTAATGTAATTATTTGTTTAATTTCTAACTCTCCCATTAGATTGTAGAGAATTGCTTCTGACTTTCTTTGCCCTATACCTTTATCCCCAGTGGCTGTTCATACAGCACCGAGCTTGTAATAAATCCTGAGTAATAGTTTACTGAATGATTTCATTCACACACACACACACACACACACACACACAGGCAGGCAGAGGAGGTCATTTCAGGAAGAGGGACAAATAAACAGAATGAACAAATGAATAGACTCATAGATGTGGTCTGTTTAATCTGAAATTCATCTCCATAAGGTACGAAGAGAAGGCTTCCTCTTAGCGTGCACTTTGGCTGTAATATCACAGAGGCCCTGCCCCTAACCAGTGACAATTTTGGAGGACATAAAGAAGGAGCAGGGGAAGTATGGCCAGCTGGGGAGGACATCTGGGATTAGGCAAATTCTATGGGTCCCTTAAATCCTACCCTTTCCTGAGGGTGGCCCGGATGGAGGCAGTGTGGTGGTTTGGGAATGGAAATGTTCAAGAGGCATTGGGGAGGCCTGAGACCCTGGACTGGCAGCCAGATGCTGTTCTCTGAGCAGAGGGAGTGCCAATCTGGTCTTATGTAGCAGCTCCTTGTGTATTTCTGATATTAACCCTTTATCTGCTAAAGGCTTTGCAGATATTTTCTAGGTGTACTTTTGTCATAATATTTCCTTTTTCACTAATGGTAAGACCGCCATGAAATCAAAGGCAAGTTCTACAATCACTAGCCTCTAAGAGTTGAGGACATACAATAGTGTGGCTCTTTATGATTTTTTTCCAGTAAATGCTTCACATTAAGTCTTAATTTGAGAAAAATACAGAAATATTTTAAGTGTCACAGAGAAGTATTCTATATGTTTTAAGGCATGTATAAAAAGAGGCTTTCTTGGGGAAACTTGCCAAAAAACTAGTAGATTCTGAGACTGGCCTTTGTTTGTCTCCTATTGTGCAATAGTTTTGTAAGAAACATGAAAAAATTTACTTCACTAGTCCAGGACCCCACAGGCTCAAATTCTATTTATAAAGTGTTCCCCTTCAAGAGGTTCAGAGGGCTTGGCTGATGGTTTCTCATAAACTTACAAAATTCATGTGCAATAGGGCTGAGGGTGCAGGAGAGTGGGAATGCAGGAGTTATTTCTATTTCTGTGTTTTATAGCACACTTAAGTAACTCCCCACAGGCTCAGTGGTAAAGTTGGGAACAAACTCTAATGCCAAGTTACTTGTCTGCTTGTTGAACACAATTACTATTTAATCAAGAATTTTTCTTTTAAAATTTCTTTCTCTTATTCTATTTGCTTGGACAAATTTTCAATTTTTGATGAAAAATGCAATTTGTGGATCTAATGAGCTAAATTAAAACTTAAATATCAGAAGATAATATACATGTTACCTCTTACTAGTAAAAAAAATCTTAATTCATAAATCTGAAATTAGAACGCTGAATGTATTTTATTAGGTTTTAGAAATTACTTTGTAGGCCAGTATTTTCAGAGTCTATACTCACCAATGAATATAGAAATAAATAGAGTAAGACACTAGTTAGGGCAATTTATACGTGTTGGATCATTTACCAGGGAGCACTTCCTTGGAAATATTTAAAAATGATATCTTGAATAATTGTCATTCAACTATGGTTTGAGGGTTTGTCCCCCAGAACTCATGTTTTTGAAGATTGATTCCCAGCAGGCTGGTGTTGGGAGGCAGGGCCTGGTGGGAGGTGTTGGGTCATAAGATGAGGCTCCCATGAATGGATTAATGTCATTATTATAGAAGTGCATTAGTTACAGCAAGAGTGTGTTGTTACAAAGTGAGTTTGTTCATCATATCTTGTCTTTGAAAATATTTGCTTGCCCTTCCGTTCTTCTGCCATGGTATAACACAGGAGAGGGTCCTCACCAGGTGTAGCTGCTCAATCTAGGACTTCACAATCTCTAATACTGTGAGATAAATAAACTTGTTTTTTGCTTTATAAGTTACCCAGTCTGTGGAATTCCATCATAACAACATAAAACAGACTAAAACAGCTACTCAAATGGCTAAGATTAGAGTTACATAGTGTTGGTCCTCATGTAGAAGTTCTGAACATCGAAATGTTTATAGTTTTTCTGGAAAGTAATTTGGTACGGTGTATAAAAGTTGCAAATGTGAAAGTTCTTTGACTCAGTCATACAATTTCTAGGAAAGTAATTTTAAATGTGCTTTGTTTTGCAGAATTATCACAATGCTTCTAAGCTATGGAACATGAAGGTCCACTGTGTTCCCAATGCCTAACTCCTCCTTATGAGCCTGGCTAATGCCTACCTTTTCTTCAAACCTGATCTGAAATGTGGTCGGCAACACTTCCCGATGCCCTACAACCACATCTATCATAAAAGTCATCATGCTCCACCAATATTATCCACTTCACTGTTTCTTGAAATAGATTCTAAAGAAAGTGGCCACTTTTTAAATCTCAGAATCCCTGCCTAGAAGGAACATATAAGGATGTTCATTGTAGCATTGTTTATGATCATAAAACAATTAGAAACAGCCTATGGACCAAACATAATATATTGATTAAGAAAGTTATGGTACCATGTGATATAATGGAATTCTATGTTGACATATAATAAATGATGATATAGTGGTGTACACCTGTAATTCTAGAAATTGGGGAATCTGAGTCAGGAGGATTACAAGTTTTAGGCCAGTCTCAGCAACTTAGTGAGGTCATAAGCAACTTAGTGAGACCCTGTTTCAAAATCAAAAATGAAAAGGGGCTGAGGATGTGGCTCAGTGCTTAATTGCCCTTGGGTTCAACCCCCAGTTAAAAATTAAAAAAAAGTATAGTATGGTATATTATGTTATACCCTAATAGTTGATATAAAAGATGTTAAAGCAATAATGTACATTTTTAATGAAAAGAGAGGATTGTGATAAAACAGTATTCACCGTGGCCATAAGGAAATGCATGTGCATTCACATGTGTGGGAAACACCTGAAGATATATCCAACACAATGCTCATGGTCATAAATTTTGGGAGTAGGGAATGAGTTTTGCTTCCTCTTTTTCTTTATCTATGTTTTCTAATTTTTCTTCTCTGAACACAGATCACTGTTCTACTTCTAAAACTGTAACTGTTCAATTTAAAAATTTTCTAAAAATGTATGACATTGTGCACAGGAACTGTTGGGTGAGGTCAGATGGGCCTCTGTATCCTCAGTACCAAACCCATATTCGGGGGGTCACTTCCCCTACTAAGCAAGGTGCCTGTCAGTGGGAAACAGCGAGTAGGGCTAGACCTTGAGAAGAATTTTACAGGAGCACTTGAGGGGGCCTTGAAGATATTAATAAACCCAACCAGTCAAGCGGGATGACTCAGTGTGTGTGACAGCACTGAGGCTCACGGTCTCTTTCCTCAGTATGTGTGTGTATGTGTGTGTGTGTGTGTGTGTGTGTGTGTGTATAATATATCAATATAGAAGAAGCAAAGTTCTTCAAATTTTAAGAAGTTGCATGTTGCTTATCCCATTCTGCTAGGTCAGCCTTCCCATCGGTCAGAGATTGTAGCCTGACTGAAAGATTCATTTTGCTGCAGCTCTAGAGGAAAACATAGCCCTTCATCTGGAGGATTTAGTCACTACTTGTGCAATTAGTTCTTGTCAATTCATTCTAGCTTCTCTTTTGGCCACGGTGCTGTCAAATTCTTCACATTTTTTTCAATGTTCCACTAGTGTCTCTATTTTATCTTCTTTGTTTTCTTCCTCCCGTCTTCAGTTCCCCTCTTCTCCCTCCCAACAGAAGCAAGAATCTCTCCTTTCCTCCCCCCATCTCTCTCTCTCTTTATGTGACTCTAGCAACTCTGTGTCTGGAAAGTTCTACCTTGGGCTTGAGCCACCGTCTTCCTTAGGCGTTTTCTTATTTAAAGTCTTGGTGTTCTGGGACTTGGGCCTTCCATTCTCTGTGGAAATGGAAGATAATAGACATCTGCCAGCATCGGGGGGCTGGGGTGGCCCCTCAGAGTCAGGCGTTAGGAGCCAGGGAAGTGCAGGCTCTTGAGAGGGATGAGAGCCTGAGGAAGCTTCTGCTGACCTGCTGCTTGGCCTGCAGGACCAGCCCCACACCTGTCAGAGAGCAGTGACAGGTGGCCTTGCATTCATACTACTCCAGGGCCACCAACTGTGTGCCAAACACTGTGCTAAACAGACTTGTTGAAGTAGGCATCATCACTTCCTATAGTGGATGCCCAGGCCCCCTTCACTGGGCAGCTCATCCCCTAGATGATCTGAGGATTGGCCGAAGACAGCTCACAGGACACCCTTGGACATGCAGGAGGGCTTCCTTTGGCCACTGGGAGCTGCCTTCCTACTCCCAGATCCTCAGTCCATGCTGACCCACCTGAGGGCAGCAGAGAAGACCAGCTGCCTATGTCAAGGTGGGACCGACTCACATCATTCAAACTTCAGGGTTCTGCGCTGGCCCTCTCAATCCTGTGGCTTCACTTCCACTTCTCCTGAGAGCACTCTTCTGATAAGTTGTTTGAATAAAAAGTTGACGGTCATGGGAAGAATAGATGAATTCTAGATAGGGAAGAGGGATGGGAGGGAAAGGGAGGGGGCAGGGGATTAGCAAGGATGGTGGAATGTGATAGACATCATTATCCAAAGTACATGTATGAAGACTTGAATTGGGTGTCAACATACTTTATGTACAAACAGAGATATGAAAATTGTGGTATATATGTGTATTAAGAACTGTAATGCAAAAAAAAAAAAAAAGAATAGCGTTACCTTAAATTAGGTAGAGGGAAGTGAAAGGAGGGTAAGGCAGAGGATGTGGGGATAAGAAACATAGTAGAATGAAACAGACATTATTACTGTATGTTTGTACGTGACTGTATGACCAATGTGATTCTACAATATGTATACTCAGAAAAATGAGAAATTATATCCCATCTATGTATGATATATCAAAGTATATAAGTGCATTCTACTATCAATAACTAATTCAAACAAATAAAAAAAATTTTTTTAAAAAAAGTTCCCATCATGGAGTGTGTTCCTGGAGAGCTTGACCTCCCATTTTACAAATGAAGAAATTAAAGCTCAGAGTGATTAATTTATTTGTCTATGTCGCACAGCAGAGTGGAAAGACAAAACCCAGTTCCATCCAATGGTATGCTCCATTATTGCACAATAATTTCTCCCAGGGTTACCAAGGGGAGTGTGAAAATTTAGCTCTCAAGCTTGCCAGGTAACTGGATTCAAGTTCACTGTGCATAGTGGGAAGGGACGAGCTAACTGTGGAGTCAGATGGTGAAATGGGTAGAGTCTTCACAAAGCGGTTCTTCCTGCCTGGGGTCATGGTCATTCCCCCCTCCCTACTCTCTGCTGCCAATGAGGGACAATTTGGAAATGCATATCCCCTTTTTTGTTGTTGCTGTCAACACCATGGTAGAACTGTTCTAACATTTATTGAGCATGGCCAGGGATGTTAAAAAAGTCTTGCAACACTCGGGACAGCTCTGCTCAACAAAAGAATCATTCTGCACCAAATGCTAATAGTGCCCCTGTTGAGAAACACTACAAAGTGCCCAGGGTCAAAAAGGAAGTGAGCCAAATGCAGTCAGCAAGTCCAAAGGGCAAGAGAATGATGAAAAAGAGCAGACAAAGCCACAGAGCGGGAGGCCAGGCAGCGCTGGGGCTGGTGCCAGCCAGGCTGAAGGAACGCGGAGGGACGCGGCTTGCTGTTCTTCGCATCCACTCTGTGGGGCAGAGGCAGCCTGCATCTGGCTGCTGCAAAAGTGGAGGACAAAAGAAGGAATCAAAGTGGATGTCATAGGAACCCACGGCAAAAGGCACTGAGTGGCAGTAGAGTCACTGTCCATCTATTTATTTCAAGAGGCAGATGCTGAGCCCTGTCATTTCCAGGTGTGCAGTGAGCGCTAAGAAAAGCAGACATCAGACAATTCCGACTCCAGTCACTGCTAAGAAGTAGGTGCTCAAGGACTTGCCATGTTATAATTTTGCCTGCCCAGAAGGTGAACCTTGTCCTGCAGAGGAATTCTTTGTTTTGGAAGTCTTGCTGGGCAGGAGGCCATGTCCCATGTTAGAGGCCAGAAGTGTCAGATAACTACCTTCCCAGAGTCCCTTGAAGGTAGGCTTGGGCATATGCTCTGGGTCTCTATTTGGGAGGGAGTTATTAAAGAGCCTGGAGAGAAGAGGGGAGTCTCTATTTGTTGCAGTAGCAGCAAGGTCAGTTCCTAGGGGCAGCAGAGGTAGCTGGGAGTGGTAGTGTCCCCTGTCCTGGGGGCAGTGCTGTCAGCACCAGCAGCACAGATTCTGAAATGGTGATCCCATTGGGTGCTATTGGAGGCCTGATTTCCAGCCACATAGACTTAAAAGCTTAATCTCCATGCTTCTTGGAGAGTCTGGGAGTTACCCAATATGATTTGAATAAATTCTTCCCTTGCTTAACTCAGCCATGAAGAGTCCCTTTTGTGGGTGGGTAGGAGCACTTACTGTGCACTGGTTGCTGGGAAAAATGAATGAATCAGACTAAAGGCCACAGGTACCTGGGTCAGATGCAGGGAGCATGACACATGGGTGTAACTAAGCAGCAAGCACCTTGAATAGGCAACAGTGAACAATAACCCATATTATGTTCCATCGCCTAAATTATTTCAAGGATCAGGGACCAGGGACGTTGATATCATATCATGTCAACTGGGATCATGTCAACATTAAAAATAAATAAAAAAGACAATGACTTGAACTCGTGGAGTTTGGCTACAGAGTGGGCCAGACATGAGCCATGAATCACAGGATTCACCTGGAGCCAACTTGACCTTGGAATGCAAAAGCTGGAAACAGGGATGCTATGGTGGGGTGGTGACTAGAGAGGGCAGAGCTGCCTCCTAAGCCTGCCAGCAGAGAGCTGTCGGTGGCCCCAGACTTCTCCCTGCCTGTCTGTGGAAACCGAACACAAAGGGCCGCACATGGCAATTGAGTCTTTTGTCCAGTTTATTCATGATCCTAAACTTCTCCAAAATTGTCTTATTTCTTCCATTGTAAGTTTGAAATCCTGTGATATCCAGTACACATCCTGCGGCTTGTGCTGTTTTGTGTAAACTAAATAGAATGTCATTTGGGGGCGGAGGCGGTGGGGGATGAGTTCGATGCTGATTCTCGTTTATTATATAACTGTCATTCACTGACATCTCTTCCATGCCAGGCTTCTTTCCATGTACTATCTTTTATCTTCAAAACAACCCTGCAAGCAGGGAGTAGGAGCTTAGTTTTAGAGGCAAGGCCCAAGGACTTAGCTAAGGCTACAGAGCTGTGGGGACAAAAACTTTGACCCCAGGTGATCTGGCTCCAGGCCCACCGGCTGTCCATGGTGCCTCCTTCCCAGGTTTCCTAAGCCAAGGAATAGAGGGTTCAGCTGCAGGGATGGTACGTCCACCCTCCCACCTTTGACAATAACTCACTCGGGGCAGGTTTTGGGGCCCAAGAGAAGCATCCAGCATTCCTAAGGAGTTAAGATCAGTCCTCTGATCAGGAACCACATCAGTGGTGAATAAGTCTTTTTGTTTAAAGAAAAAAAGAGAAAAGTCCACCATGAAAACACTAGATCCTAAGATCCCTTCCAGGCCTGATTTCTGTGAGTACAGATTAGAGGAAAGGTACCTATGTCTAGTTAGCTTGGTTGGGAGGATACTGTCCTGAGGCCATAAGCATGGATGTAGGTTCATCTGCCAACCCTCCACCATGGGGCCTGGAGGGGATGTGGGTAAGCCAGTGTTAGTAGACAAATGATCAATAATAAAAATAAATACTTACTGGGCACCTAGTGGGTGCTGGTACTGTGCAGGTGTTGAGATGCATCATCTTTAGTCTTCTGCATGAAACTTTTTTTTTTTTTTTGCATGAAACTTTTTAAATGGAGCAAACTCTGGGAGGGCCAACCTCACAGACAACAGCGGAGCTCTTTAGGATTCAAACTCAGAACTTCCTCCAGAGCCCCATCTGTGGTCAAATTTACCATGGATGAGCAGTTCCAGCTATTTCTAGAAGAGCTACTTTAAAGTTATTACCTGTTTATCCAGCAATTATTCGCCAGGGCCTACTTGATGATGGGTAACCCACTCCTGAACAAGAGACCTGACCTCTGCCCTCAGGGTGGAAAAGAAAAAAACAAAAACAAAAAAAAATACACACAAATAAACATGTAACTAGAAACCAGGGTAAGTGATATGAAGGCAAAGTACAGAAAGGTGAGAAAGCATATCACGAGGTGACCTAAACTAGCCTCGCAGACCAGGGAAGACTTCCTGGAAGTAGTGGCAATCCAGTCAGTAGCAGACAGGTGAGTGTCCTTAACTAAAAGAAAGGGAAGCCGAATGGCAGAAAGATATTAATGGTGGGATAACGGTCATGTACAAAGACCCTGAGGCATGAAGAAAGAACTTTTAGTTTATGGTGGCAACACATGGCGAGCCCAAGGGATAGATTTAATATAGGGGGCAGGGGGAGAGGAGTTCACAGGGACTTCTGTAAAGATTTGGCACTTAGGGCTTTATGACAGCTATCTCCCTGCTCTGCCTTGTCTCCCTTCACTGAAGCAGGGCTTCCATTATCATTTCTGGTGATGTTTACATTACTGATTTTTTTTTTTACAGTGAAGAGTTATTTCTCTGGATTCCTGCCTCCACTGAAAATTAAAGATAGATCAAGAGAATCACACTCTTCAACCTCAGTGTGTGCCATTCATGGACCTTGGGGCTTAGTGCCTGTGGACATTTACGTTTTCTCCACCCTTACTTTGAGTGAAATAGAATAAAAGCCAGCTGGCTGTCCCCCTGTATAATGGCCCAAACTGTGTTGCCTTTTTCTCAAATGCCTAGTGAGAATGGCTGTGCTTTGGATGGTGTGCATCTCATCACCATAGCAGCCACAGAGCTGAGTAGCCAATTGATACTCAAAGTCAAAGATACATTAAAAAAAATCCTAGTTTTCTATTTAAATGTAGAATTGCACCTGTTTTTAATTGCTACTCAATTTATTAAGCATTTATAGCATATTAAGCAACATAGATCTGCAGATCCCCCAGCCCTAGAGAGCATATGGTACTCATTCCTTCCTACATCAGAGAAATTAATCTTGCCAGCTCCAAACCACGGCTTCTTACATATTAGCAAGACAGCAAAAATTAATTTTGAGCTTTTCTTAAACATTTACAAACATGTCAAGTAGCACAGGCCTCTCTGGTCTCCTGTAAAAGTCCTGGACTGTGACCTAAGAAACGAGTTTATTTTACACAGTTAATATGTTCCCCAAAGACAGAGCATAAATCATGCCGCATATCCAGAGCTCTAGAGGAGCTCACTGGGGGAACTTGTGGTAAATCACTTTGTAAAACAAAGAACTTGACTGTGATATGCAAAATCATTCATTAATATATTATTCTTCCAAGAACAAAGTATCAAAGTGCATTTGCATCATATATGTGGTACCATGTCTAAAATGTCAGTTTCCTTGTATAAGATTGAAATCAGTCGATTTTTTGTTTGTGTTTGCCTTTTATATCCTGGTCTATAGTTTTCACCTTGCTTTCTTTTCTTGTCTCCCTTATGTGCTGTCTGTATGCTGAGCCCTGCTACATACAAATAAAATCTTTAGCCCAAATTAAACCAGCAGAGGGTACTGTTTGAGCACTAAAGTGGACTTCTCATCTTTGTCTTTCTTACCAGAAGAGAACGATATTTGAATAATAGGCAGAATGCTACTCAATAGACAAGGTGCTGGCAAGGTACTATGCATCAATGATCATGTTTCAGCATCGTTTTGCAGAAAATTTCCTTTGTTCTCTGGAGCTCAAAGGGACATTTCTTGCAAAATGCATTCACAGTTCTTGGTGGCAAATAGACATGTTTTGATGGTAGACGAGGAGGGTGGTGGTGGAGTGGAATCTGCATCTACATTTCCTAAGTAATTATACTATTGTAGGTTTGGGGTTCTGAATCAAGATATCAGCCCCACCTGCTCTCTGCTTGTTGGTGAACTGTCATGAATAATTCCTGAAATAGTAAATAACATAATAAAAAAATCAAGCATCCCTGCATATTGTAGACCCATAGGCACAATGTCTGTAGTTGTCTTCAGGAAGGGGAGACTGGAAGACACATCTGTTTGAATTTGAACTCTTAAGAATAGTTAGTGGCAGTGGCTGTCTATTAAAGTGAGTATTTCCCCATTCTGAAATTATATTCAGCTTTAAACATATTGTAGAAGAACATTTTGTCACGAGTTTTACATGCAAACAGCGGATTACATATTTCTTAATAAAACGTATATACTTGGATTTTCATATCAATCATTTAGAAATTCTTATTAAAGTAGAAAAAAATGGCATATGGTAACAACCATGAAAGATGATGTGCTTCATCTCTGGGTCATGTGCTGGTTTTTGCTAATTCTTGGGTTACTAGTTTTAGACATTTGCTATGGTTTGATGTTTTCCCCAAGGATTCACATGTAAGAAGCTTGGTCCTCCGTGTGGCAAAATTGGGAGGTGGTGGAACCTTTAAGAGCTTCGGCTTAGATAATTAGGTCACTGGGGTCTCTACCCTTAGAAGGGATTAATGTAGTTCTTGTGGAAACCCGGTTAATTCTCACAAGACTGGGTTGTTATAAAAGAGCAAAACTGGCTCTCTTCTTGGTCTGGCTTCCTGTCTTTTGTGATTTCTCCTCCCCACACAGACTCCAGCCATGATATCATCTGCCATGAGGTGATAGAGACATGGTGACCCTAACCAGAGGCCAAACACCTGGGCTGCCTAATCTAAAAATGTCAATGAAAAAAAAAAAAAAAACAAACAATAAACCTTTGGTTTTATACACCACCTAGCCTCAGCTACTTTGTTACAGCAAAGAAAAATGGACCAATAGATTATTACATATTGTTTTCCTACATCATACTGGCAGATGAAAATGTAACCTAAATCACTCAATGCCTCCCATTTTTTTTTTAAATTTCCTACTCCACTTTTTATATCTATCATTTCCTTATGCAACTTTACATAAAATACTTACTCCTTTAACAATACACAATTTATCCCAAGCCTCTATCTTTTCAGTTCTTTCTCCCAATTTTTGTAATGTTCTCCTGTACATTGTCAAGATTAATATTTATTTTCTGCTCTCTATCATTCTACCATCTTTGTCTATGATTTTCTAAATCAATACGTGGTACTTACTTTGGAACTCAATATTATTTCTCACAGCATTAAATAGTATGCTATTCTTTCATCTCCTGTCTTATAACTTTTCTAGAATTTCCATTGGCCTTTTTAAGAAAATGCTATGTGCCTTTATCATGTGCTCAAGTTTTTTTTTTTTTTTTTTATCTCTTCGGTTAGAGAGATTTCGTTTTTTTTTTTTTTTTTCTGGAAACTTCCTTCTTCTGAAGATACTTGGAGAAAGTACCTTCCTCTTGCCAGTCTTGTCTCTGCTTGTTCTCCATGCTTGCTCCAGAGTGATCATGTTTTTCTGTTTTGTTGATGTGTTTGTTTCGTGTTTCTTTCTGGAACTCAAGCTTTTGGCTTTCTTGCTGACTGCTTTTTGCTTCAGGACATGCTCAAGACAACTCTCAAGAAATGAGATGTGAAATATAGGTCTTCTGATTCTTTGTGTGAAAATCAGCACATGCAAGTGTGACCTATATTTATGCTTGAGTAATAATTTAGTTAGGTATAGAAAGTACAGTTAGAAATGACTTTCCCTCAGAATGTGAAAGGCGTCTTTCTTTTTCTTCACCATCCAATATTGCTGATGTGAAGTTTAATGTCAACTTGATTCTCTTATTATTATTATTGTTATTATTATTTTTTGGTATTTTACTTTCAGTGACCGTCTTTTGACATCTGGTGGGCTGTTAAAGTCTGAGATCTTAAGTCTTTCTGGTATAACATTTTTTCTTGCATCATTCAGATGAACAATTTTCTTCCTTCTATTTCTCCATTTTTTTGCTATTCATTTCCCACCGTTCTTGTTAATTATGTTAATCCTCCTTGTTTGATCTTTTTGTCTATTTTCATTTTATCTCACAGATTTTTCTCAATTTTACATTCTAGTTTTTTTTCCTTTGGGCGAGTACACATTTGCACATAATTATTTATTGTAAGTCAACCCTCCTTCTTAAACCCATTTTGCTCTTTTTTTTCATAGTATCCTATTGTTCTGAACTAATGGAAGCAAGTATTTTTTAAACAAGTTTTTTTAAAAAAATAACTTTCACTTTTTAAAAGTTAACAGATGTGTTTTGCAGGTAGTAGAAAAATGCAAGAAGCAAAGAACAAAGTCATTCAGTCACAAGCATCTCAGTCAGATGAACTTCTGGATCCTGCAGGTATATACACAACATCCCACTTTGAGATCAGAGTGTGAGGTGCGTTTTTCCACACATCACAAATACTCACCAGTTCAAAATCCCAAAGGTACATGAGTATTTTTGATAACCAAGACTACACTATACCATCTCAATCTGTTAGAAAAAAAAATGTAATCTGGCCTTTCTTGGGGACAGAAATTTGAAGACAGAAATGGCAACAGGTCTCTAGATGACATCTTGGCAGAGTGACAATTAAAATACTGCATTTCCTTAATGCTCAATTTAAAATGAGATGCAAAGGAACAGAGTACACTGAGCATAATGTTTCTAGGAGAGTTCATTATCAGATTTCGACTGCTGAAATATTAGCAAGAAATAATTTTCCCAGTGGATGAAGGTATTCCATGGGATAGCTAGAAGAGACACTCACATTGGTGGCTCTTTTCAAAATGTGAATTGGAGCACATTAGACACAATGTATTTCTTCAATCTTTCTAAGGATGTTAGAATTTTTATGAGAAGTTATATTATTCATGCCTCTTTTTATTTTAGAATCCGTTTTCCTGTTTATCTTTGTTCTGACATTAATGTCTCCCATTAAGGGCATTTCCCACATCTATAGGAGCCCAGCAGACACCGTGATTGAGATGGCAATTTCCCTAATGGTAAAACCAGCTTTCAAATAAACAGACTTTTGATTGATTTCATCTATATTCGACTCTCATCTGTATGGCATCTGAATTTTCAAAATTCTGAACCTCTCAATCATTTTACTCGGCAGTTTATCTCTGTCGTTGTCCCCAAGTGCCCACTTGCGTCACATATCTCCATCACATTTCATCTTCCAAAAAATTGTTGAAATATTTGATCAGCTGATAACCACTTTATATTCTTATTTGCTTCATGAGTTTGTACTTATTTGTGTTACTTCAATAACATTTGGATGGGCTTTAGGTTGGAAGAGAATATAAATACATATGAATAATCTGTCATCTTTATCTGGAAGCCCATGCTAAATTTTAAATGCACATAAGTCTGACCTGAAAATTCTAAATGCATATTTAGTATTTATTTATAGCTCATATAAATGGCAATAATACGGTTCTAGTGGACATGTTTAAGGTATCTTCTGGCATGCTTCATTTTTTTCTGACAATTTTCTTAGTCTGTGAAGATAGAACAAACTTAGGATTAAACAAATATTTAATCCTAAGGTTACAAGTTAATTCTATTATTATAATTTTTTTTCTTCATAACAACACTATGAAATAGGTTTTACCAGTATTTCATTTTATAGATGAGAAGCAGAAATTCTAAGAGAATTAAATGATAAGCTTAAGATTATAGAGCCAGTGTGTTGACCTAGTTAGATCCAAACTTTTAATGTTTTTTATTCTGAGATGCATTAATGTCTCTTAGATACCACTTGATAAAATCATGTAAATATAACAGCATAAATAAATAATCTAGTCTGTCTACAGAATAAATTCCTATTTTCACAGGGCTTCCTGTGTCCTGCTTTAGTTTAAAATCTTGGTTGTACTTTTGAATATCTAAAACTAGTCTTAGATATTTGGTAACAAGGCAGCATTCTTAATTTCTCTTCCCAAAGAACTTGACCAATAATTTCCACTGTTAAAATAAGTCATATTATATAAAGGAAAATTGGTGGTCTCAAAAGTATTGGGGGCAGGGTTAAGGTACAGTCAGACTATTTTAATTGTCTTCCATTATTCTGTATCTTGCTCCATTTTAGGTCAGATGATATGGCTTGTCACATTGAAAACTGTATTAATTATGGAATTTTATGACAATGCAGTACATGTTTGCCAATTGGGAAAGAAAGATAATTATGCTTGAATGTAGGTCACATTTAAGAAATCCTCTTAGTCCGATGGGAACCATGTTTCCTTAAAACTCAAGACTTGAAGATATTAAAGAGAATATCTTTATGGTGCCTCTCTCATCTCATGACCTAGTTCTTCAGGTCAGAGATGGTTTTTGCTTTTTTTTTTTTTTTTTTTTTTTGGTGGATGTACGAGGAAGGGAATCTTGCATAATTTCCTTTAGGGTGGTTTGGTCAGTTGTGGTTGCTGCTGAATTGGATCCTCCTGGTTATAAAAGGCAGGTGGATGAGCTTCACACAGGAGGGATGACTACAGGAACATTTCTAGGATTCTAAGCAGATACTTCTCCCAACTCCCCTAAAGCTGTTTCATGCTGATTTTTATCCAGGAACATTTTTGTCTCCCATGTAGCTATTTTATGTATTTATCCTTGAAAATTGTGGATGTGTTCAGACTCTCAATATTTTGTTTTTATTTTCACCCAGAGCTTTTGTGGTTTCAGCTTTACCAGATAGCCAATCTAAAGAATACCACTCAGAATGGGAACAAACTCCCTCAAAACTTAGGGTTAAGGATTTGATGTAATTTTATATCAGCCACAGAATCTCTGCCATACATAACCATTTAGAAGTATAAAAAAATAGTTTTCTCATTCATTTCTTGACCACTGCCCCATCCCACCCAATCCTCCCCTTCCTCCTAGAGATGATGATAGCAACAGAACAACATATTATTTAAAATTCATTGCATGAACATACTAGAAGAATAAACGGTTCTTTGATGGTGTCGCTGGAAATCCTGTAATGGTGGATAATTTCACGAGATACACAGTAAAAGTGGTTTGAGATACTAATATTCAGAACAAAGTTTTGATTTTTGTCACAGCAATGTAAGTGGTTTAGTGGTTTAACTGGTGTTAGGTTGGGTCAAAATTGCTTTTTAGAAGAAGGAAGCGGGGATGGCGATCCAATTTTAATTTATAATTTAAACTGAGCTAAGACTTTTGTCTCTCATGTATCTATTTTCGGTTTGCCTTATGTTATTGCTAACAGAATCTTATAACTAGTCAGTTGATGAAATATTCTGAGAATAAAATTTATGTCCTGTTTTTCTCGTTGTCTGTTTCCCATCTTTAAGGAACTAAAGAATTTCAATAAGCTGCATAAAGGAACTGCCAACACCATGAAAATGCTGTGCTTTAAGATTATTAGGCATTTTGCAGTGTGGATACCAAGCTTTGGTAATATGTGTATCAAAAATGGTACACTAAGGGTAATTGTGACCATTCTTAGATCTAGCTCCTGAAATAAGTTTCCTGGTAGGGTCTCTCCATCTTTCTTCCAGCATGAATTGGCCTGCAAGGACTGGTGCTCAGTTAAACATATGGCTCATATATATTTATCTGAGCCCTCCCCAAAGGGATATTTTTGCAAAATACTAGTTTCTTCAAATTAGTTGATTCAAAGTCTCATATCTCATTCTCCATTGACATTTCCATGAAATTCACATGCTGATTACTATATGCAGCAAACACTCATGGCAAGTTTTAGGTGGTCCAGATGCATCTCTTGGCTGGATTTTACCATATTTAGACCATGAAAAGAATCCTGGGATTGAGGATCAAGAAAATACAGTTGTTTCTAGGCCTATTCAGCCCACCTACGTGTTAATTTCCACTTCAGAGTTCTTTTGAACAATGCGTGAGTTGGTATGTGAATCTTTATGCTTTGATCTTTATGTGAATATGGAACTCCAAGATCAGCATTGACCAAAAGGTGAGCCAAGGCACAGTAATTCAGCTGCTGTTTGTCTTTTGGGTGTAGTATGTTTGGCTAATGCTGTTGACTATAATTTTAACTGGGTGCTTCTTGCTAAATCTTTAAGGAAAAGATGTAATCTTTAGGCCTAGGAAACATCAAGAAAATATTTCAGTTATTCTTGACACTCCCCAGATCTCAAGGCAAAAGTTGGAATTATTTTGTAAGCAAGATTTATAAGCTGCCCAGACTGATCTCCCTTGAAAGATTGTATTTGGAATCTAACCAAGAGCATAGACACAGGCTTCATCAAGCCAGGCATTGCCTTGGTTCATGATGCATGATGAAGAGGAAGTAATGGATGTCAGCTTTGAAGACATGTCTAGTTGCTGGCAGACCACTCAGGTGGAAACCCAACAGATCTGCTCCAATGATGTGCAGAAAGATGTTCTTAAATGTTGGGAAGAGCAAGAATCGTAGTGGGGGAAGGGTTGTGTTTAGATGCATCTCTAAATTCTTTTAGAACCCTAAAAATCTTGTGAGGGTGTGTCTATGACAGAATAAATTCTAGCATTTCTGAGACTTGACAGATCAGGTTTTTTGATTTTTGTTTTTGTTTTTGTTTTTTTTTTTGGATGGGTGGGTAGATTTAAAAGAGTTAGATGCAACAGAAATGGGGAGTAGGGGCTGGGATTGTAGCTCAGTGGTAGAGCACTTGCCTTGCATGTGTGAGATACTGGGTTCGATCCTCAGCACCACATAAAAATAAAAGAAATGAGGAGAGGGCTTGGATAGAGAGTATTACTGTAAGAAGATCCAATTCTGATGAAAGTAAGTCAAGGATTCTACCCTTTCCTATTTGAACCACTTTCTCTGGCTTGAAATCATAATTGTGGAAACTTGTGGAGAAAACTTTGGTCTCAAGAGCAAGGTGTCAGTTTTAATACCAGAAGCAGTGATTGATTTATGTAAGGAGATGAATAATGTTTGGATGATTTTTTTTTTCACATTTGGTAACCGTATTGTACATTTCTGGCTATATATTGTACTCCACAAAGTAAAGTAGCAGCAACAGTTTGGATTTTTTTTAAAAAAAAATGGACAGAACCATTATGTTCTATGGCATTTTGATTTGATGCATAATACCTTTGTACAGTAGCAACTCTAAAACCAGAGCCCTGGGAATGAGTGCAACAAAACAGTAAGTCAGGACCTGATGAGAAAGAAGTTATTCCTAGATGGTCACCAGAAGAAATGGAGAAGACAATGGGCTTCTCAATATAAATAAACTTAAAGTCTTATTATTAGTAGGGTGGGTGGCAGATGGATAGAGAGAAAATAGGCACAAGATTGATGGTTCTTGAACACCTACGCAGTGTCTCCCATGTTATTAGATGCTTTCATACATCATTTCATTTAGTCCTCACTAAATCCTGAAGGTTTTATTATTATCTCCAATATAAATTAAAACAAGAGAGAGAGAGAGAGAGAGAGAGAGAGAGAGAGAGAGAGAGAGAGAGATGTTAAAAATTTTGCCCATGGTTACAGAAAAAACATGTGAAGATATGAACTCAGATGATTGATTCTAAAACTTACACCTTTTCTAGTATTTCATAGTTAGATATTACTTCAATGACTTGTTATTAGTGACTGCTTTAGATCTCTAACTATTAGGTCATCCTAACTGTTCAATGGCATGGGCAATTACATTGTCCTATTTTCTAGGGCTTCACCAAGTTCAAGGTACAGAATTCATGGGACCATGGGAGGCAGAATTAGTCAAGTGTTTTTTGGATTCGCTCACTCATTCAGCAAACATTGGCTATGTGCTAGATACTGAGCTAGTAACGGTAACTCAGCTGGAAATACGAGATGCAATTCCTGTCTAAATGAGCTTACACTCTGGACATAGTAAACAAGTAAAGAAGTATAGGCTTTCAAGTTTGAGTAGGGGTTAGTTCAGTGAGTAGGACCACCATGTAATCCAATACTCCAGGTTGCTACAGGAATGAGATGTTCAAGGAAACTGAATATTCTGGTTATCAACATGAACTTTATCAAGAAGTGGGCCAGGTCTAACTGCACTGCAGATCCCCACATGAGGATGCCCATCTTGTTTCCCTATGGGTCAGTTGCCATAAAACTGTGCCCCTCATCCCTCTGTGTATGCATCACTTGAACAATCACTGCCCTCATTTTTTCTAGTCTTTTCCTTTGGAGGACTTTGCTAGATTTGACTGGCATTAAAAGAGAGTAGTAGAACAATTCAGTAGGTTTGTACAATTTCTATTTTGGGGTGCAGGTGCGTTTCATGAAAAGAAATTATAAAGCCCACATCAGTTTGTGTGCTCTCAAAAAAAATACAGATGAATTAAAGCTGAAATTTGCAAAAGATGACTATAACAACATTTAATTAAAAAATCTATCAAACAGTGATGTATATTTTTAAAGGTAAACACATATGCAAAAATAGAGATCTGGGAAGAGACATATGAGACCCTGAGGTGAACCCAGGATCGCAGCTGGTGGTCAGTGTGATTCTGTCTAATGTATGTTATCATAATATTTTACCTAGAGAAGGTATGCACATATTATTTTTTACAATAAAAAGCAATCATATGAAAAGAGGCAAATATAATTCATACTAGCTAAAAATCATTGAGATATTCCAAGAGGGAGGACTTTTGATCTGAAATCAACATGGAGGCAGCATAGCCCAGTGGTTGAGAAAGAAGTCTCTGATTCCAGACTCCTCGGGCATCTGTTTTTGCTCTTACACATACCAGCTGAGTGAATCAACTGGGTAAATCATCTAACCTGGGTCACAGCCATTTAATCTGTAAAGAGGTGTGAAAAGAATAATATCTACATAATAGGGTTGTTGTGATAATTACATGATTTAGAAAAGTACTTCAAATAATGCTTGGTACATAGCAAGTCCTCTACAAATGTTAGCTATTACTTTAGGGAACAGACAGGATTCAGTTGGAGGAAGTGGGAAGAGTGACAAATAACTGAAGACGCTAATACATTCGGTGTCAAATTAATGCTGACTGTCTTGTGGGGCCTTGTGACTCATTGGGTTTGTTTTAAATTTCCTTGCAACTGTACATCCTGAGGTCATGGAGGCATGGAGGCCATAATGATACTGATTCTGTGATGGGGACTGGATGTTGTCCTCTGGAATGAGATGGTCACAGCATTTAGCCTCTCTGGGTAGCTCCTTAATTAGTAAGTTAGTAACTAACCAATTTAATGCTTGGATATTTTTTAATAATCAGTAAATAACTATACACATTTCAACAGGTATAAAATGACTCTCCTCCTCTTTTTCCCATTTTCTTGATTTTGTAAGTTACTGGCACAAAGATAAATACCACTCTGGGGTGGGATGGGATGAGCACTTTGGCACACTGCTTGCCCCTCTGAATTATTTTAAGGACACAGTGAAGAAAGTATGCTTTGAGAAAACGTTGAGCACTTGTACACTTTAGCATTTAGTGAATTGACTGCATTCTGTGTGAAAACACTGTGGGGAAAATTCTAGATGGCTATGTAACAAACAATCTTTGCTGAGTTCATATTTGGCTATCATTTTGTCTACCTGTCTCGCTTTTGAGTTTATCAACTATTTAGTAATTGTTTAAACTTTGGAATATTATTCACTTTGATTTTTAGGACACTGGTAGGACAGCTCCTGACCCTTGGGAAAGAGGAGAAATATTTCATTTATATGTAATTCTCTTTTCTCTATTTTTCCCTAAATGAAGTTTTGATGACAGTAAGGCTGTTCACCTGCTCGGGAAACTTGGAGTCTTTTGTCTTGATATGGCTTTTATTGGCCTTGATGTGGGTTATAACCTAGCCTAATGTCTAGGCTCCTAGACAAATTAGAGTAAGCTACAAACTGTAACTGTTAATTCCAATCCTTTTTCCCTGTCAGCCCATATCCCAGGTCATAATGCTTTTCTGCTTCCAGCGTAGGAAAAGAGTACTTGTGTTACTGTTTATCTTATTATTACTTTTTGTAAAACAAGAGTTCAAGTTTATAAATTTCTGGCTTTTCCTTATCCTGGATTTTTCTCACACATGTATCAGGAAGTACCTTAATATGTCTTATAAGTTTGGAATTTGATTCTCAAATGAGAAAGTACTAATATTTTGTGAAATTCTAAAGCATGTTTTCGTTTTTGAAGAATTTTTAGTTGTAGATGGACACAATACTGTTATTTTATTTATTTATGTGGTGCTGAGGATCAAACCCAGTGCCCAACGCATGCGAGGCAAGCACTCTACCACTGAGCCCCAACCCCAGCCCAACATGTTTTCTTAAAAACTCACCACTTCATTGAGGTACAATTGGCATATAATAAACTGTGCATATTTCAAGTACACAGTCAAGAACCTAGTTTGAGTAGTAAAACTCAATTCACTTTCCACAGAAGCTCCTAGGTAGGTGCCAGTCCATTTTTCTTTATGTCTTCACAGCTAAGCTTTGGAAGGGCATTGTCTTAACTTGCTTTGTTTAATTACTCACCTTCCAGTAAAGTCTGTTCTCAATCCCTCTCAAACAGACTTCTGTTCTCATTACTCAGGTGAAATTGCTACTTCAGGCTCAGCTGCTAAAACCAGTGGGCATTTTTCCTAGTCTTTTCTTACTTGAATTCATTGTGACATTTGCCACTGTTGGCCATTTTCTGTTCCTTTGGAAATTTAAACTTTCTTGGCATCCAGAGTGACAGTCTTCTGATCCCTCTCTTACCTGCTCAGTCTCCTTGCTCTGCTTGCCCCCCTGACATGGTGGCATTGCCATGCCTCTGACCTTCTGGATCATTTCCTATCTTTAATTTCTCCCCATATGAGCGTGCACACTCAATGTGTTAATAATACTGAGTCCCAAATGAATGAGAGAGAGGAGATGAGGAGATGTCTCTTTTGACATTCAGATGCATTTACATAAAATACTTATGGGGCATTTGTACCTGCATCTACTCCTGGCATGTAAAACTCAGTATATTAAAAATTCACTTTTTCCTCTTCCTTCTCTATTCCCTGGCCTAAGACACAGGAAGCTTAGAGCAGACTGTGGGAAGCTTGCAGTGTTGACTAGGGAAACACCCCAGTGCTTGAAACAATCACCAACAAGCCTGTATGCTCTTGTCAGCTTGGCATAATGAAGCAGCAAAGGGTTCAGCAGTACTGAACAACCACCAGGGAAGGGAACCTTGGAGAATGAGGCCTCGGTGTTGGGGCAGAGCCGACTGGTGTAAGAGTATGCAGAAAAGCAAGAACGTCAAAGTTGGGAGGAGTTCTCAGGAAAGTCTCCACAGAGCCAAGTCTTTCCTTCATTGCTCAATGAATGCTGGCTAAGATTTTCTATGTGCCCCAAACTCTTATTTCGGGGAAAAAAGAAATGAGTGGACCAGAGACAGGGCTCTCTTACTTATATTCTACTAGGAAGAATCAGACAATGACCATGGAATGCATCAACTGAAACAGGGAGAAGCACAACTATTAAAGTTTGGATTTGAAATGTTTTTCAAAGGTTCATGCGTTAAAAGCCTGGTCCCCAGTGTAGCGATGTTCAGAGGTGGGGCTTTGGGGAAGTTATTGGATCATGAGTGCTCTGATCTCATAATGGATCAGCCCTTCAATTGGTTGGTAATTGAATGAACTGTTGGAAGTGGTGGGAACTGCAGGAGGCGGAGCCCAGTTGGAGGAAGCAGGTCACTGGAGATGTGGCCCATAGTTCTCTGTCTTTCTCAGTACTTTCTGGTCATCATGAAGGGACCCTCTCTGCTCCACCACAAGCTCCCCACCATGACGTTCTGCCTCCCAAAAGGCCCAAAGTGATGGGGCCAAATGACCACGAACGGAAACCCCTAAAATTAGAAGTCAAAATAAATCCTCCTTTAGTTATATTTTTTTAGGGGGTGTATTTTAGTCACAGGGGCAGAAAGCTGACCAACAGAACTATAATAAATTGTATGGACTAGAAAGTAATAGAAAGGGGGTGGGACTGCTTAGACCCCAGGGTGAGGGAGACGTCTTGGGGGTATGGCATTTGAGCTGTTTGTTGAATAAATAAATGAATCTTCCTCTTTTGTTCAGCTCTATAGAGAAAAAAAAAGTCGTAACAACCAAATTGAACCGTTCAAAGGAATACACAGAGGGGTATGAGGTTCTGAGTTTATTAGAATTTCTCCAACTGGACAAAACATTTCTGGAACAAATGTTATTGTGTTTCACTTTTTTTTCTTCCAGAGTGAGATGAGACAAAGTCTTACTTGATTTTTTTTTTCTGACCCAAATATTGTGTTTGTGCTTGAAATGGAGAGAAAATAGAAAACCCCTGAGCAAAAAGACCCCACTTTCTGGCATCTGAAGTAAAAAAAACCTTAGCAATGAGAAAATGTTGGTCTCCTATTTACTATTAATGGCATCTCCAAATCCTACAGCTTCTTCAGTATATGAGAGAAAAATATAACAAAATTATCTTATAAAGTAGCATCCTGAATATTGATTCAGAGTATTGGATTTAGGATATTGGGTTCTGGGAATATACGCATAGAAAGAGCTTACATTCTACCAGGAGGGAACAAACAACAAATAAGTAAACAGGTAAGCAAAAATATAATGTTTAAGAATGATAAATGCTACTAATAAGGGAAGAGGCGTGATTTTAGAAAAAAAGAAAGTATTTCCTAGAAAATGCTATCTGAGTGAAGACCTGCGACATGAGAATGTTCTGGTCACATGAGGTGAGGTTGAGAGGAGCGTGCTCTCTGTAGAGGGATCAGCAAGTTGGGGGGCTCTGAGATGGAAAGGAGCATGATGTTCTCACAGGATGTGGGGATGGCTGGTGTGGCTGGACTAGGTCGCAGTGTAAAGGAAATGAGTGCCGAGACCCTCAGGGTGGCAGGCAGGGCCTCTTCTCCCCAGCAAGGACCCGGATATGCTATCCATGTAGAGGGAAGCAGTGAAAGCTTTGAAGCAGGGGAGTGACATGATGCAATTCACCTCTCAGCAGGGTCACTGACCATCATGTGGGAAATGAAGCAAGGGTCTCTTTTGAACCTGGAAAGTTTCCCGACACATAGAAGGCATTGGATAAAAACTTCTTTAAAAAAGTCATCAACCCATAATACCTCAGAATCTGTGATGTTCTGGCCATTAAAGAGGTTGTTTTCTTACTCCCCAAGAGCAGGGTCATCCAGAACTTGCAATGGATGTGGCTGGCTGCTGCTCCCAAGATCTGGGAACAAGATGTTCATCCACTTTGGAGGGGCTGCTCAGTTGGCCGCAGGTGTAGCTTCTCAGCAGAGGGTGGACTTCTCACTCCTCTACCTTGCTATTTATAACATACTGTTTTCACAAACAGGGCATTTAGGCCAGACATGGAAGTCCATTTGTCTGATAGACTTCTTATATCAAGGAGAATGATTTTTTTTGACAAGCGGTCTCATCTTCTTGAATGAACTGATGTCATTGAAAGGTACATAGTTCTTTTTGCTGGAGGCAAGATTCATAAACGGTTTATGTGCTACCTATTTAGTTTGGCTATGGAAGAAAGAGGAAGATGAATACAAAACGGAATCTTTGTGCCCAGTGAGATGGAAGGTGCTAGAAGGTTTGTGTTCTTCGCATTGATAGGGGAGGAGGAAGGACAGCTATACTCCTGAGGACAGCAGAGTTGCTTTTCCTAAGAACTTCCTTCTTTTGTTGGTCCCTTGGAAATCCCATGGCTCCCCTGGGGGTTAAAACTCCTCACTTGAAGCTAGAATAAAGGACTAAGACTGCTAATACTAAAGTCTGAAGTCATTGGTTCTTGGTTTTTGTTGTTTTTGGTTTCTGTTTAAAGATGCTTATTCTTGGAGAACACATAATGCTGACCAGGGGAATTTCTGCTTGTGGTTTTCAAATGACCCAGCCAGTGTTGAGACAGAAATCTTTTCTTTAAAGAGCATTCGGAGAAGAAGATGGGGTGTTATATGGGAGCCCGGGACTGGAGTCCCATCACCATTAGTTTTGCTATGTGGCTTTTGAAGCCGTCTTGGAGGACTTGGAGGACAGTGAGCATCCAGTGAATCTGTTTGATAATCACAAAACACTTTGAAAACATTGGTTGCTGGCCATTGTTCTGAGTGTCATTGTTTTTATTCTATTTCTCTTTCTGGAAGTTCATAGGCCCCAACAAACTTGTTTTGGGTACCATCTTTGTTTTGAAGGAATCTGTTCTAAGTTCTCAATTCAGTACCGTCCAGAAGCAGCCTGGCGCCTGTCATTGAGCAGGCACAGGACAGCGGGGTGAGGCAGGAAGTCCAGCCCGGCACATACAGCAGGCATCTGGTAAGCGTGGCAGCAGGCAGAGTGTGGTTTTCCAGCATTGCTGTCAACATCAGAGGGTCGAGAGCAGGAAGGAAGGGCAAGTCCCCACAGGCCCAGCGACAGGCACAGGAGAGAGTGATAATAACAGCTCCTGTCAGCCAGGCAGCAGCTAATCAGGACCAGAGAACCTGGCACGAATAGCAGGGTCTTAGAAAGCTTTCTCACCATTACTCCCTGCTCCCGGCACACAGATAGACACACACGTCCCCACTCTCCTGCATTAAAAGTTATAGCTGTTTATCAAGCAAAGCCTTTAGAGTTAGAATGTCTGGTTTGATTCCTGGTTTCACTGTCGGATGCCTGTGTGATTTTTTTTTTCAGCAAGTTTCTCAAACTTTCTGTGGCATGAGTCTATTCCCTGAGTAGTGCTCACAAACACTGGAAGGCTGTGAGGAAGGAGATCGTGTGGAGGAGGTGTGTGCCACAGACCCTGGCACATAATATATGCTCAGTAAACAAGCGGAGCAAAAATGAAACAAGGAGACCAGTGAGACAGCCCAAACTCGCATGGGAACCGAGACGGTTCCATAATAGTGAGGCACAACCCGGAGTAGTGGCATCTCAGAGGGTGGAGCTGGTTTTCTTAGGTCTCTTCTGCCTGAATCAGGGTTGGTTCTAGAGATTGGTATGGAGTTGGGCTTCAGGGGAGGGTTAGAGGAGGGACTTAGGGTCTAGAATCATGGTGGGTGCACTATCTCACAGCAAGCAGAGTGTGAGACAGCAGTGCCCTGGAACGGGACACAGGTGCGGTAGGGCCATATGTATTCAGGCCAACTGGGAATACAGGAAATGAGTGCTAAGAAGTGAAAGGGGTATGAGCCATATCACTACCTCTAAGAAGTCCTGAGGTGGAATCCCAGGGAGTTGGAGATGGGTTGACAAGGTAAACAGCATGGAGTAGGAACTCCTCAGGAGACAAGACTCCAGTAAATATCTGATTTAGGAAGAGATGGGGGGGAGGGAGAGGGAAGTTGAATAAACAACTGGATTAAAGGAGACCTTTCTCTCCAGAAAGGGGAGAGTGGAGATGGAGAGGATCAGTGAGTGGAAAAGCCAGAAGGTGAGACGCCTTTATCTGGTGGCCTCCATCTCAGAGAAGAAGGAGGCAAAGTTCATCTTGGAGGAGCTGAGGGGAGGGCACGGTGGAGGCCTGAGGAGTAAGTGTCCAACAGAGACGGTGGGGGATTTGTTAGGGGGCCCACCAGAGACGGAGCATTCCAAGGGGGTGATTTCTGCAGATCTGGAATGCACCTACTCCAGGCCTGGGCTCAGATGGAAACTGAAAACCGCCCCATCAACAGCCTGAAACAGCAAAACCAAACCCATCCTCCCTCACATGAGCTCTGTCCAATGGCCTGCACCCACGATCCCCCCTTCCTACCACAAACTTTCCCCTCAGCACCTCCAGGCAGCTTCACACCTCTTCCTCCATAGACTCAACTGGTGCAGTTCCCTGATGTCACCCAGGCAACCTGGCCTGTTGCCTTCCCTAAATTTTCATTCTTATGGAGAAATCAATATCCTCTTCTTGAAATTTTCTTCTTCCTTACCCTCTCTCCATTTTTTTTTTTTTTTTTTTTTTTGGTACCCAGGATTGAACTCAGGGGCACTTGTCCACTGAGCCCCATCCCCAGCCCTATTTTATATTTTATTTAGAGACAGAGTCTCATTGAGTTGCTTAGCACCTCACTTTTGCTGATGCTGACTTTGAACTCGCGATCCTCCTGCCTCAGCCTTCCCAGCCCTGGGAATACAGGCATGCGCCACCACTCCTGGATTCCCTGTCTCCACATTTTATGTGACAGATTCCTTCTTATCTTGCATATCTCATTTTAAAAGTCACAAATGCAGGTTTTCCTGAAACCCTAACAGGAAATCCTTTCCATCTTGTGTTCTTATAGTTCCCCTGTCTCCATCCCCATAACACCAAAAGGAAAAGACAAATTGTTGCTTTGTTCATTTTTTTTTTTTTTTGGTAGGGGCAGGGGTCCTTCTATTTGTAAGCTTCGAGAAAACAGACCTAAAATCTGTCACAGAGGGCAGGACATAATAGATGCTTTATAAATATTTGTGGAATGAAATGATTGAGCAAATAAATGAATTCACTAACTTTGGATTACCCCCTTGTATTTTCATCGCTCTTGAGGCTGTGTCTCTTCTTCCTGCTACAATGGACTGTGCCCTTACAGGTTGATCTTTAGGACTCTGGGTGGACATCTTTATGTTCCTCTTTTGGGAGCCTCAGGCTTTTTGACATGGGAGTCCCAGCCTCCATAGGTGACCAGACTTCCCAGGCTTAGAAGACTAGACCTTGTTCTCTCCATCTGAAAAGGGCAAACGGACACTGCTCCATGTTAAACATCTAAGAATAACTTTCATGCTAGTTAGTCCCACTTCCTCAGGGGCTCCCTTTCCTTCAGGTCTCCTCGGTCCCCTTGGTTTTCTTTTGTAGTCACAGTTCTCTTCTCTGACTTACCCATTTTTTGAGAACCATTCTTCGCAGACACATTCATTATCTCCTCTTGAAAGGTGATTCTAATTCACAATAAAGTTCTTCTAATTTTAAATACCTGTTAGAATGTAACTCTAGTTTCTTGACAAACATAAACGTGGAACTGAAGACATGATCTGATCCAGAGGTCAGTCCTAAAAATGTACTCATGATCTTTTGTTGCAAAATGGTTAACAGTAGCTATCAATTTAGTAGGTGGGTTGAACAGCAGAGAATAACCACTATTCATGCATCAGGTTGCTGTTTTCTGGTAGTCCTCCCAACCTCAGAGTAAGCTGATAAAGGAGCCTCTGGAGAAACACCTGCTTAAGAATGTGGACTTGGAAACAAAGACAGGATTCAAGTTCCAGCATTATTTCTTACTAATGGAGTGACCTTAGTTATCTCTCTGTAATGCAATTTAAAAAAAAATTTTGCAATGCTGGGGATGGAACCATAAGCCTCGTACGGACTAGGCACTTGCTCTATCACTGAGCTACATGCCCAGTCAAGTTTTCTTATCTCTTAACTGGTGGTAATAATTATGTTTAAATAATGGGGTGGTGGGTTGTGAACATTAGTGATCCAGGTCATAAATGTTGCACATGTGCCTGGCACACCGTAAGTGCTAATATCATTTATTCGTCAATTATGGATAAAGCACAAGCACAGAACTGGGGACTGGCAGAAGTGCAATCAGGGACAAAGACTCCAGTCTTCAGATAGTGTCACATGTGGGGCAGCAGCCTGGAGCTCTGTGAATCAAAACTAAAGAGCAGGAGTGTCTGAAATTGACTCACACCCTGAGTGTGTTGTGTGGAGTGCATGGTGACGGTCCCGGACACGTGCATGCCCTTTGAGTTAAGGTTGTCACTGTTTTCTGCGTTCCCTGTGCCTCTTGGTGAATTTTCACTTCATTCTGAGGTGCACTCTCATTCATTCTTCCCCAGGGTTGGAGTCCTTTTTGGAATCCTTGTCCCACCGGCTGCCCAGGTCTTCTTTTCCATCAAGACAGTGCACATAAGGAAACTTGCAGAGACCTTGAAAGGGGAAAGAAGGGACTTGTGTTGGGACTAACGTCCCAGCGATCCTATCAAAGAGAAGTGAAAGATTATTTTTATTGCCATTTAAATTTTTCTTTTGCTTCTTTGATTGCAAACCTTTGTGTAATCATGAAATCAGAAATAGGGTTATTCTTGAATGCTACAGTCAGCCCATACTGACCTTTCCAGAATTTTTGCCCCATCCTCAAATGCTTTCAACATTGGTCTACCCACCATTCTTCATGCTTACTTGAGAAAAACTGTGTTTTTCTCTTCTGAGCTTTTACTCACATGCCCTTCCTTTTCCTCTACCCTCTTGTGTCACTTATGAGACCTTAACAATCTCTGAAGCTCTCTTGCAATGTATCAGGTTTCCATGAGCATGACATCGTTTTTTTGAAACACAAGAGTGTTATCTCCTTCATTTGAAGGTCTAGGTGTTTTTGTTTACACCATTGTTTGTCAAATGTGCATACAAATCACCTAGAGAATCATGGTAAAATGCATGTTATGACACTGAAATTACTCTATGGAACTTGAGAATCTACATTTGTAACAAGTCCCCATGTGATGTTGATTCTGTGGGTCCTTGTGCTAAATCCACAATACTTATCTAATTTTGTTCTATATCACAGTTATATATATGCCATTCCTCCCACTATATTTTAGGTGAGTGGAGAATGGCATTAGTATATTTATACATCTTTATACCCTTCCAAAATGGCTAGAACAATGTCTTACATTTTGCTGGTGTCCAGATAAATATGTGTAGAATTCACTGCAAATATTTAGAAGTTCTATTTCATGTCAGATTGGGGTTATTACAGAGCTTACCTTTCCCCATACCTTTATTCTTTTGGTATTACATCTCACTTTCAGAAAACATGCCACCTCCACCTGTCACATGAAGGAGTCTCTTTCACACTAAAATGTTAATGATTTGAAGTGTCCTTCTTATCCAGAATATTTGCACAGAAACAAGATCCCACCTGAGAGGTCAGTATTTGACATGCATGAAACACCTTAGTCTCTGCCATGTTTTTCATGTCGCCGTGAGTAACTAATTTCATATCACCTTGCAGGGTGCCATTGCTCTCCTTGGTATAGCTGAACGAAGGGAGAAGAGTTACCCTCACTGAGTGCTATTTACAAGTTTCATAAAACCACTTTGTTATATTGACATCAGAATTGAATAGGCACTCATAATTCTTTGGCTGCCTTGGCTTTTGAAGAACCACTCACTCTGTGTAATAAGCTGGAGGTGGAAGTCTTCACACTTTCCCACTTGTAGAAATCCAAGACAAGTCTTCTGATTTTAGTCTCCTCCATAATCCATATGACATCACACAAAATTTTGTATCTTAGAAAAAGGAAAACAATCCTTCCTGATCCTTCTCAGTGGAATTGCCAGCTCTGTTATGAATGTGCTCCTCTTGGGTCTAGTGCTGGGTTCTGTTGCAGTTGCTGATTTGGAGAAGTGGAGGAAATTTCATTTATAACATTCCCCTCTCTCAATCCATGGCTCTGCATCAGGTAATTCTAATATTGCTGGGAAGAGAGGAAGAAATTGTTCATCTTACTCAGATCACTTATGCAAATTTTCCTTGTCATCTGAGCTATGGCTTGCAGGAGAGATCCTCTGGGCTCACTGAGGGCCTTTTTTGTCCAACTGTCTGCCTGCTCAGGCCTCTGGCCTGTGATTTTCCCTGAGACACACGTCTTCATCACAGTCCAGACACACAAAAGAACTCAGCTTACTTTCAAGATGGGATTCCAGGACCTTTCACACTTAAGCAGAAAAGACATATTTGAACAGAGGGTTCTTCCCAGACCCTTGAACTCTTTCCACATACCCAGCCATTCCCTACAGCTATGTCAAAAGTGCACCCTGACCACATGAGACCATTTGGTTGAATGAATGACAACTTTGGAAGCTACCTTGTCATGGTAGGCACAACAAAGTTTCTACAAATGGTCCTTTCTCAGGCTACTGGGACCTTCCTACTGTGAACACAGACCTTTTGAGCTACATGGGATGTGTTAGTTAGCTTTTCATCCCTGACCCAAATATCTGATAAAAACAGATTAAGAAGAGAAAAGATTTATTCCAGCTCACAGTTTCAGAGGATTTAGTCCATGACCACTGGCTCCATTCCTTTGGGCCTAAGAAGAGGGAGAACATCATGGTGAAAGGATGTGATGAAGTAAAAGAGATCACCTTATGCACTTAGAAGCAGAGAGAGAGAGAGAGAGAGAGAGAGAGAGAGAGACGGAGAGAGACAGAGAGAGAGAGAGAGAGAGAGAGAGGAGGAGCAAGGGACAAGATACAAGATACGCCCTTCAAGGGATTGTCCTTGGTGACCTACTTCTTCCAACTAAGTACCACCTTCTAATAGTCCACTCACTTATCAATGGATGAATCCATAATTTACTGATCAAACAGGTCAGAACTCTCATGAGCCAATCATTGCCTAAAAATCCCACCTCTGAACCTTGTTGCATTGGGGAGCATACTTTAAACACATGAGCTTTGGGTGTCATTCCTGATCTAAACCATATAATATCATGGGATCAAGGGACTAGGGTAGTTTGCTAAGAGATAAGAGACCATCATGGACTAAGACAGAAGGATCTTATTCCCTTTCCTCTCCCTTTCTCTCTCTCTCTCTCTCTCTCTCTCTCTCTCTCTCTCTCTCTCTTTCACTTTGAATTGAAATCAGGGGTGCTTAACCACTGAGCCACATCTCTAGCCCTTTATATTTTTTGTTCTGAGAAAGAGTCTCAATAAGTTGCGTAGGGCCTCACTAAGTTGCTGAGGCTGGCTTTGAACTTGCCATGTTCTTGCCTCAGCCTCACGTTCTATCTTCTTTAGAGACTCCTTGCCCAACTTTCCAATCCTGTGTCGATGTTAGTTGCTCTTCTGATCACTTCAGTTGCAATTTTCCTCACACACAACACAGACATCTTAGTGTTTGTGGGTGGCTGGGTGGTCATCGTCGTTTCTCATTCCCTTTGGTGGTGGAGAGCGAGTTCACTCAGATTTATTAAAATGATCTGTCTTTTAGAAGGACACATTCAGGGTGTTGCCCAAAGACTCATCTGAAACCCTAGAGACGGCAGGTGGAGAATATTTCACAGCATGCCCGGAAGAGGCCAACCTGGGGATAATTATTAAAAGTCTGGAGCAATAACTGTCACGTAGGCTGCTTCAGAAATTAACTTAATGCGGAAATGGAGGTCAATTGACTTGCTGAAATGCAAGGACAGGTGGCATATGAGCCCAAATTTGCCTTCAATTTCCTTTTGAAGTTAATGGGCGTTGCAGGTGCTTATCTAATGATGGCATTTGGACCAGTATGTTTTGCACATTCAGGACTTTGTAATGAGATGCAATGTTTATGTTCCATACTCTTCCCCACAGACAGCAAAAATACCCTTTGCTCAACCCTGTCTAATCATTGCAAGTGTCAACAGTCAAAGCTAATGACAGAAAGTAGGTTTATAGGGCAGTAATCCTGCCTACTTGGCACAGAGGATCTATTCCCTGAGAAAAAGCTTTAAGCAATCATGTGAACTTAAGTCTAACTAAGAGAGCTTCAGCAGCCTTGTGATTTGATAATAATGGTTTTGATCAGGTTGGCAGCCAGTGTTTGAATGTGGAGCAGGTGCAGAGAGGTGGCTGTTGATGGCTATTTCCTACACTGAACAGAATATTAGTTTTAACTCTTGTAAGATAAAGCTTAAATTCCTAAGTCCTCTTATGTGTGTCTCTGTCAACCAAAATATTCAACGATCGATCACTCCTTAAATTAAATGTAGTAATTAAACACTTACCAAATACCTGCTAACTTCCAGGTGTTGAGTTGGCTTTGGAGAGTCAAAGATAAAGAGATGTGAGAACTGACTTTAACAGTTCTCCATGTGATTCCGAATTCCTGCATTTTAGTTTTCTAAATCCTGATTCCTAAACACAGCTACACAATGTAGACCATCCCAGAGTAGGCTGCCTGAGAAGTATCTTGAGAACTTGTTAAATATGTGGGTCCAGTGGCCCCAATTCCAGAGATTCTCATTTGATATACTAGAGGAGGATACAGGCATTGGTATATTTTTCCAAAAACTATATATAATAGTAGCTTTTTAAAATATTTACTTTTAATTGATGCATGATAATTATACATATTTGTCCATGCACATAATCTGATCAATTTTAATACCACAACCCTTTGCTTGGCCTCTATTATCCTCCCTTTGGAGAGGGATCCCATGATCTCTCTTCTTCCTCCGGATCCTCCTTATTTTTATGTCCACTTTATTTCATTAGATGGTCTCTGCTGGAGTCATTTTAAGGTTGAAGGAGTTGGGCTAACACATCCTTCTAATGCTGTGGTCTGTTTTCATGGCCTTATTGTGTTATGATGGGTTGTTTATCATTCTCCCCAGACTGAGAGTAGAACACAGGCTTCCTTGAGGGACATGGTCCCATGGGATATGGCAAAGCAAAACCCAGTTCCTGTCAGTGAATAGAATGTGTTGGAGCCTGTGTATCCCTAGTCCCATGTCACATGTTTAATCTAAGGCAACCTGGGGCTGGCTGACTCATTGACTTCCTTAAACATCTTTTGTTATTATCAGTCTACTGACCGTACTTGTGCTCTTTGTAATTTCAAATAATGTTTATAGGTGACAGAAAAAGTTGGGGAGTCATGGCAGAGAAATAAACCAGAGGTCAGAAGTCTAATTATTTTTAAAAAGTTGGCCTTTATGTTTTGCCAAAAAATTTTAAAAAAGTAAGAGATCAAGTTTGAGCAAACTTATCTTCTCTTCATTTTCCAAGCATGCAAGATGGCATAGATACAATATGTTCCTCTCATTTGTCACATCCAGAAAGCAGCCCCTTTACCTCACATGGCTGTGCAGTCACTCCAGTTTGACCTTGAGGAGGGTATTGTTTACAGTTGAGTGAACCTGGGACTCTCTCTTCTTGCTTCAAGCTCAGCAAATGGACAAGAAAAACCTGCAGAACCCGTTCAGCCATTTCAGACTATAAACAAGCAATCCAAAGGGAATAGGGGGTAGCTATTACCTTATGACTGCAATTAATGTCTTCTCTCCCAAGGTTGTCAACACATCAGGCTGAACAGTGGCCTGAGAAAGTTGCTCACTTCCCAGGAGGGTTTGCTAGTTAGCATGCAAGTAACGCCATCCCGGGTGCTTGCTTAATGCAAGATGCAGTGGGTTTTTATCCAGTGTACCTCGGTCTCTCAGAACACACATTTTTCACATACGTACACATCTTGCACCTTTGCACATAGACATCGTTACTAATGTCTTAGGGTAGAAATGTGGAAGATGAAATGTTATGGTTTCATGAAGGAAAATGCTACTTTTGTGTGTGTGTGTGCTGGGATTTGAACTCAGGGATGCTTAACTACTGAGCCACATTCCTAGCCCCCTCCCCAACCTTTTTTTTTTTTTTGATACAGAGTCTCACTAATTTGCTTAGGGCATTATTAAGTTCATGAGGCTGGATTTGAACCACAAGCTGCTGGGATTACAGGAGTGTATCACCATGCCCAACTAGGAAAACACTCTTAAAGAGCAGTTTGTTCTGGGGGAGAGTGCAGAAAATACTTGGGAAATAATTGAGGAGGAAAATTCAGCCAATAAATACAGGGTGTGGCTGTAAGGCCATATAATATAATTTTCTTATCTTTAGTAAAGAGCAACATTTCATTTGTAAATTTGTAGTATGGTAATTTCTTAGGTACAAAAGGAGCAGACAACATGTTTCCTCCCTTCTAATATGGGGCAATCATTAGAGAAGACAGTGAATAGTATGTATCATTGAGTAAATTAGCTTCTTCCATACACCTGAAGGCCCTGGATGAATGGAATGGATATCACCTTTTGATTAATTTCAGGGTGAGATGGAATGGCTAAGGAGAAATGGTATTTCTTTGTGTCTGAAGGATACATTTGTACAGCAGAATGGAAGGTGAAGGCCACGTCAAGCTGAAGGCTGAGTGACAGAGGCAGGAATGAAGGGTGCCATCTGTCTGGAGGGGTGGATTTTCTTGGTGGGGCCTCAGTTGCAGAGTCAGGTGGAAGCCATTATGGGGCACTGAGTAACGTTATGATAGAATCTGGGATCTGGGTTCAAATCTCGGTTCTTGCATTTTCTCTCTGCAACTTGGGAGACTTTGCTTTATCTCCTTAAAAATCGGGTACCTTTTCTGTAATAAAATTGTCCATCTCATGGGTTATTTTGAGGATTAAATGAAATAATTCATGTTAAACTCTCAGTGCAATGCTTGGTACACAGCAAGCACCCAATAAATAGTAGCTATTATATTATGGCAGGTCCTGAACATCAAAGGGAGTTATTATTTCCCAGATGTGTACACACTCATCTTTTATAGGCCTTTCTAATGATCTAAAGATCTCTTCTCAGGCTGCTTCTTCTTTCCTCTCCTGTCCCTGACCCAAGCGATGATGTCCTCATCATGAATAGCCACTCTATGAGCTCACAGTGGAACATTTAGAGCCCCCTGCACACCAGACTAAATATCAGGAGGCAGAATTTTGGAGTTCTAATCTGAGAGACGTGACTGACATGTTCGCTGTGCCTTTGACTATCTAGCTTTTCCATCTACAACATGCCCTTTGATGCTGGTACAAAGAGAGAATCAACATCACTTCACCATCTTCTTCCACCAGCTGAAAAAGTCGACAAAGTTCTAAGTAAAAATGCATGCTATGTTCTTTACTGCATGCATATTAAGCCTGACTAAAATTTTTAAAAGAAATGGGTAATAAATTACGGTGAGAACATTCCAAAAAAAGCCACAAGATGTCCCTTTAAGGTGAGAGACCTAGATGAGGAAACTAGTCCAGAGTGCCGACACGATGTGATACGGTCACTCAGAAAATTGGAATACTTCTTGTGCCTTATACTAATCCTACTTGTTGATGTATAGAAGTATTAGCTGCTTTATTTTCTCCTTAGTTAGGACAGGGAGTAATTCTCATTACTGGATCTAGGAAGAACTATGCCAAGAAAAGATTATGCATGGAACATTTGTTATGCAAAGTGCTGCCCTTCATAAATAAAGAGACCCTGGGGATCCTTCCCTCTCTGGGGCTGCCAATGTGTCTAAATTGCTGGGAGCATCTTCCACCAGCCTTCCTTGATGGGCTGCTCCTTTGATGGGACTGTGATGGCCGTTTGATGGCCGTGAAATATCATTTAGTAGACTGGTTAATGTCTTTGTGTTGTCAGTCTTGGTGCGTGAGCTCTGAGGTGTCTGCTTCCATGCCATGTTTACGGAAAGGTTCTGCTCAGCCTGGGCCAACCGGTTGCTGACCGGCCAGGGCCAGCGTGTGCCCACTGCTGCTCTTTCCCAGCATTGTCAGCAGGGTCCGATTCTTCCTCTCGGTGCCTTTGGAGCAGTTCTTCCGGGGCAGCTTTCTTTGTGCTCCTCCACCAGGCTGAACGGTTGGTGGCTTTGGAAGGCTTGCACCACACCGTCTGCACTGGTGTCTGAGCAGCTGAAGACGGATTTCCAGGGCAATGGCAGTGTGGTGGCATCCCCGGGCATCCTCCCAAGTGGCTTCTCTGCCTGGGCTATTAGGAAGACTTAGAAAATCCTAGGGGAAGCTTATCAGATGTTCTGAGGTGAAGAGCAGGAGTCTGTTTGAGGGTTCCAAGCCTTTCACTCTGGAGTGGTGGCTTCTTGGATTTCTATGAAGCTGGGTGTTGTGCCCAGGTAGTTTGTAGTCTCCCTCAAGTCCACCCCGTTTTCTCACTACCTGATCTCTCTCGATGTTTCTGGGCCTCAGAAGATGGCCAGACAGTGTTCCTGCCAGAATAGGTTGGGTCTGATGAGATTCTGAAGCTGTCAGGCACCTATAAATCCTAAGCATCACAATGGCCATGTCAGAGAGAGACCAGGCCTAAGGACTGGGAAAACAGGACACAATAGTAAAGATCAGCACTTATGTGAATATTCACTGCGTAGTAGGTCTGGAGATCAACGGTTTCCGTGGGTTGTTTTATTTTATTTATTTATTTATTTATTTAGTACTGGGAATTGAACCCAGGGACATTTAACCACTGAGCCACATCCCCAACCTTTTTTAAAAAAATATATTTTATTTTGAGACAGGGTCTTGCTATATTGCTTAGGACCTCCCTAAGTTGCTGAAGCTGGCTTTGAACTTGGGATCCTCCTGCTTCAGCCTCCTGAGCTGCTGGAATTACAGGCTTGTGCCACCAAGCCCAGCTATTATTTGATTTTCACAGCATTCCAAGAGATAGTTTCTTCTTTTATTTCCATTTTACAGATGAGAATATTGAGCCTCCAAAAAGCTAAATGATTTGCCTGAAGCAACTAGGGACAAGGTCAGAATTTGGTTACCAGGGATATTGAACCTGAGCCCCTATTCTTTAGCCTTTATGTCACACTGGTGGTTTACCTCTGGTGTGTTGAGACTATTGCCAGTCTTGAGAACAAACTGTGACTTGATATAAATAAAGCACAAATAAGGGTGGGTCTAGTTCATGGATACATTCCTTTCAAACTCTGAAGGACAAGAGGTTAACTCTGTGACTTTGATAGGAAAATAGAAGACAGGTTGTGAAGCTTCTTGGGTAATTCTAGGTATTTGGACACCTGTTCAGCTATTCTGGGATTCTGCGGTGGGGGTAAGAGAATGTGGGGAGGGTGAGGTCATTATTGCAAAAACCATTTCCTGAGAGCTGGACTTCAGGAAATGATGGAGCATTAAAAATACCCATTGTGTGGGAGCCATGGTAGAACCATGACTCACATCTAGCAATTGTGTCCATAGGTCACAAAAGATTTGGGGAACACAGGGGATATTCATACAAGATTGTGTTTGTGGGTGGTTCATTATGAAATTTTTAGTAGGTTGAAAAGCATGGTCACATTTCAAGAAGAGTGACATTTAAGAGTCCCCATGGAAATTGTGAGACTTATCCATTCATGCATTGATTTGCAAACATTAATTGTCCACCTACTAAGTGCAAGGCCTCATGCCAGGTGCTTTGCAATATTGAATGAGGAATAAAGTGTGGTCCTTGCCCATGGGCGCAGGGCTGAGAAATTGGCAGCAGTAAAACAAGCTGCTTTTAAAATTTCTCTTTGTCTGTTGAAACTTTGAAAAAAGGAGAACTAGCCTTGCAAGAAAGATATTTTGTTCAATTTTCCAGCACAAATAAATTCTGAAAATTAAATCTGATAATGCCCAGGCCTTCTGCTGCCAGAAAGATGTGATTATTAGGAAGGGGGTTGGCCTGGCCTTCATACTTTTTTGGTCTGGAGAATGAGACAGGGAAGAGAGAATAGAAATTGTTAATTGAATTCTCGTGTTCTTTGAAATTTGACCAGAGGATTATTTTGTTTTAATATTTTAAAATTACATTTTATTTAAAATATGTTACACACTAAAGAAGACATTAATGTGCATTTTTATAAAATATAATGATATAATAATATTCAGCCATGAAGCCACCACCCATTCTAAGTACCAGAATAATCAATCACTCATATCTCCCTCTATATCCATCCCTAGCCCTAATATTCCATTTCTTTCCTCCCCTCTTAGAGGGAGCCCAGACTGTGGACATTTTAAATCTGTCAATATGTATGTGATGCTGTGCTTGAGGCAAAGCTGAAGTATCCACAGAGAGGCAGCTTAGTTTCTAGGGTTTATTTCACTGTGGCTGAGAACCAGATACCTAAGACTGTGTTTGTTCCTACATTTGCATAGGTTATATGCAAATACTATGTGTGCAGATTTTGTTATTTGAATGGGGTCCTGCACCATTCTGCTCTAGACATTGAAGGATAATTATACAAGGACATTTTGTTAGTCAGCTTTTTATCACGGTGACTAAAATAACTCAGAAGAAAGCTTAGAGGAGGAAAAAGTTTACTTTGGGCTCATAGTTTCAGAGGGTCAGTCCATGGATGGCCAACTCCAATGCTCTGGGAACTAAGTAAGGTAGAACATCGTGGTGGAAGGGTACAGCAAAGAGAGCTGTTACCTTAAGGCAGTTGGGAAGCAGACAGCATGTGCAAGGAGCCAGGGACCAAATGTAATCCCAAGGTCATTCCTCCAGTGACCTACTTCCTCTATCCATGACCCCTGCCTACACTCACCACCTAGGTAATCCATCCAAAGTATCAATCCATCAAATGAATGGATTAATCCACCAATCAGAACACAACTCTCATAATCTAATCATTTACATCTGGACATTCCTGTATTAACCCATGAGCATTTTGGGGTACACTTTACATACAAACCAGAATAGATATGATAGATAACATAGTTTTTAAAAAAACATAGTTTTAAAAACTACAAAGTAAAGGATTATTAAGTAGGTATGCTTTAAGGCCCTCAGCTAGAATTCTTTGGGAAAAAAACTTAATACTGTAATTTAACATCTCACGATCACTGGAGATTCGAAAGTGCACAAGCAGGGGAAACCGGACCCAGTGCCAGATGGAGTTTTCTTAGCCCTAAGTTCTCTGCATGATGGTAACATGGGCAGGAAGTCCTAGGGACAATTGTCTCAGGACTCTAGAGGTCACATGGGAACTCGAGGGAAACAGAAGCTGTGAAGCATCTCATGAGCCTTCACATCTGAAGTCCATGTTTACTACATGGAAAAAAGACATAGATATGCAATTTCACACAGCTGCAGCGACAAAGAGCACAGAGTAACAGAACTGTGATCACCTCCACAAGTGGCTAAGAACATGCTACAGAAGCAACACTTAGAGAAAATGACTTTATGCCTTGCAAACCAGCCTCCTCCCACTGCTTGAAGGTCCAGGGCAGCAAGCTTTGTTGGTTTTATTCATCTATAAGCTAGAAAAGTGGCTGACCTCAATATTTGGTAGACATTCACTAAATATTTGTTAAATGTGAAAGATAACATTCAGCTGTCCGGTTGCTGACCAAATCTTGATGACTCAAACTTCACTGATGGCAACAAAGAAAAACTGGCCATCTGTTTGATTCCATACAAACTCAAAAAAAAAAAAAAAGCATAAACAACAAAGAAATGAAACCCTTACTGTAAATGAAACTTTTGAAATCAAATCAATAAAGTCACATTAGAGAAATATAAAACAAAAACAAAACAAAACAAAAAAACCATAAAGATGAAAACTCAAGTCATGAAAGAAGAAATCCATGTGCATATGAGGAAATGTTTTAAAACAGAGAATGTAGGATATTGGTTCTGTTGGCTCACGGCAGTTATATGTGAGAGATTCAACTTTAGTTGATGACAATCCAGAAGTCCATCAATAATACTTTTGAAAATGTTAGTATAGTACTGAGCTCCATGTTAGAAAGGACACTGTAGACAAGAGCCTTGGATGGTCCAGGTCTGCCTGGCATTGGTCAGGTCCCTGGAGTTATGAGATCAATGTGGGTCTCCACCCTTGAAAATGTATGTGGAGAAACCAGAGACAGGTCTCCCAAGCACTACCAAAATGATTACAGAGAAAGTTAAACCAATGGGGGAAGATTAAGGGGATTATGTTTGTTTAGTCTAGAGAGGAAAAAGCTAAATGATGAATAAATACTTATTTTCAAGTATACAAGTATATGAAAAATGATTATTCTAAGGAAAACTAGATTATTCTATCTCTATAATAGACAATAAACTTAGAGGAATACAGTTAAATTGTACCAAGAGAGTCTCATTAACATTAGGTCTTGTAAAATTTCAGGGTTGGCTAACAAAGCAACAAAGCAACCCCTGTCTTTGTGTATGTTTCTGAGCAGTTTAGACAACTGCCTATCTTGTGGCTTAGTGAAAGAATAGCAGGTGGCTGAGCCCTTGATTAGAATTATAGGGTTATAGAATCTTAGAGCTGAAAAATAGCCTCAGTAGATTAAAGTTGCTCATTTATATGTTTTGAAGATTTTGGTTGCCACCCACCAATAATGTATACAAAAAAAATATAGGATATGAAATGTCGAAGGTCAGAGTTCTATCATGGTCAAGTGAATGGAGCTTTTTTAAAGTGTCTGCTCAGAACACGTGAACAGATCCTAGTTATATGGTATGAAAAACAAACTAGGGTAGCAAATTATAGCAGAACAGGCTAGTGCTGTGATTCTTTAGCATATATCAAGTTACACATGAAAACTAGTCCTTCATTCCTAGAAAAATGTCTATACATCCATGCACTCATCCAAGATGCCCAGGTCCTCAAACATAGTGACCAATGTGGAAATAATATGTTATGTGCTTAAGAGCACAGCAAATTGTACTTGTTATATTTATATCCACATGGAATTTCTATTTTTTTTCTAATTACTAACCTCATGATATTTGTTGAAATTGTTAGTGAAATAGACCTCCAAGTCTATTTTCTCATTTCTAAAATGGAGATAATGTCTGGGGACGGCATTTGGTGAAAATCAGTTAAGTAACAAAGGCAAATTTAAAAAAAATAAAATAAAAAAGGAAATGACTTGAAAGAAAGTAAATACTATAGAAAAGTGTTTTCCCAATTGTAAGTTGAGATCCACTATAGGGGTTTAGTAGTAGATTGATTCAATAGGCTATAATTGATGTAAAAAAATGAAATAGAATAAAAATATCCATTGCACTTAGTAATCATGAGTATTGCTTTAAATAATTGTATATGTTATGCACTTGTTTGTGTGTGAGTTTTGTGAGGTATTTGCATACTGGGTAGCAATATAAAATATTTCTTATTGTAGATCATAGCTAAAAATCTTATAGTCATTATAGTTTACATTTTTTTTAACTTTTATCTCTTTGTTTTATTTGTTTAGAGGTGGCTGCTGGATCACATTATAAGCATCCCATTCCACCACTTTCTACTCTGAAATAATGTCATTACCTCATATAAAAGGCAAAAGTCTCACAACAATATACCTCCCTCCATCCATCTTTCTGGCCTTGGGTGGCATGACCCTCATGCATTTTACTTCTACTGTTACAAACCACTCGACATATTGCTGTAATTTTTTTTCTTTAAACACTTAACTTGATACCAAATATATATTAAAAAAAGGAAACTTCCATATTTGTATCTCTGGTGCTCCTCAGTGTTTCCTGAAGATCTCAGCCTTTACCTTCCACTATCTTCCCTCCATGCAGAGAAACTCCTTTAGCATTCTCTGTAATGTGGATCTCCTGGCAATAAACTCCTTCAGCTTTGACAATCTGGAAACATCTCTGTCTCATCCCCACCGTTAAAGGATACCTTTGATGGCTGTCAATGGAGAATTCCTCATTTTCAGTACCTCAAAGATATTATTCCATTGCTCTCTGGCCTACTTAGCTTTGGATGAAAAGTCAGGGAACATCATTGCCATTATTCCATGTAACTTCTCCTCTTGTTGCATAGGAGATTTCCCCATTATACTGTTTTCAGCAATATCACAGTGGTGACCCTCAGTGTTGTTTTGTGTATATTCATTCTCTTTGATACTTATTGAGTTTCTTGAATCCTGGGATGAATATTTCTAATCAAACTTGAGAGTTGCTCGACCGTTACTTCTTCATATATCTTCCTCTCCATCTGAGACTCAACCACATAAGATCATTTGCTTTGACCCCTTGTGACACTGATACACTCTTTTTTCCTTCCAATCATTTTCCTTTCTAAGATTCAGACTAGAAAACCTCCACTGACTTATTTTCAAGTCCATTAATGCTTTCTTCCAAAGTGTAAAATCTTCTGGTACCAATTTTGAATTCACTAAAAAAGCAAATGTTTAAGATGAAATTAGATTTTCAAAAGATATATTAGGGAAAATATTAGTTTAAGATGAGGGAGCAGAACAAGGTAGAGAGAACCCTCAGACAATGACTGAATTTTGATACTTGTGAAGGAGAAGAAGAAGGAAGGATTGTGTAAGAAAAGTCTAGGACTGTTGTAAAGGCCTATAAAATGTTTTGGCAGGCTTGTGGAGATTTCTCAATCCAGAATTACTCATTGGTAACAAAAATGTGTTTGCATTGGTATCCCACCATGCTCAGTCACTGGCCAGGAGCTGCCTATAGAAGCTTGGTGTTTGGGCGAATGCTAGGATAGATCCAGAGAAACTGCAGCTGGGCTTTCAGTCAGTTCTGCTTCCCACCATGGGAGGTGTGAATAGTATGTGTTTATAACTACATTTGTTAAGTCCATGTAATGTTTTAAATTAGTATTGAATTTTTAGTTCTGTAATTTTTCATTTGGTTCTTTATCAGTGTTTCTATTTATTTTCTGAATTTAAAAACAACTACCTCTCTTTATCATTACATCAATCTTTTGCTGTGAATTTTAAAAATACATTTATAATCGTTGTTGTAAAGTCTTTGCTAATTCAAACAGCTGACCATCTGTTGGTTTGGTTCTATAGATTATATTTTCTCTTAAACAAGGCCACACTGTTCTCTTCCCTTGAACTCCTTGTTAGTTTCACAGAAAAAAAAATTACTTCTGTCCAGGATTTTCTTATTGTTACTTTTGTACTTTTATGTATCTGAGATATAAGCAGACCTCTGTGATGGCTTATTATTATCTTGTTGTCAAATCTTAGTTGGACAGCATTTTATTATAGTGTTTAGTTCACTCAGGCTGCTGTGGCAGGATACCATAGACAGAGTGGTTCATCAACAATGAAAATTTACTTATCACAGGTTTGGAGGCTGGGAAGTACAAGGGGCCAACAGACTTGGTGTTGTGAGGGCACACTTCCTGGTTCACAGATGATTGTTTTCTTTGTGTTCTTATGTAGCGGGAGAGGCAGTGGTTTCTCTGGTGTGGAGAACTTATCACATTTATGAAGGCTCTTCTCTCCTGCGCTAATCACTTACTGATCCATCACCTGGGGGGCTAGAATTTCAACCTGAATTCTAGGGTGACATTAGCATTCTGTCTATGGCAGTGCTTAATCTAACTTTTGCTGATTTCTCAGTCCATAGGGGACTATTTTCTGTAGGCTGCAAGGCTTCAAAAGTGATGACAAGGGTCTACTCTCTAGGAAGTTTATTTTCAATTAAAAAAAATTTAAAATCTAAAATAGATAACACAACCAAAGATATCTTTGAATGAAAAAAGTCATTTATAATTTTCTTAAAATGATTTCTTAGAATAGGAATTGCTGGATCAAGGTCATTCACATTCTAAAGTCTTGCTATATGACCAACAGATCACCTAAAGATTGTACCAGTATACACTCTGATCAGCACTGAAGAAATAACTTTTCCTAAAACTATACCCAATGAGAAAGCTCATTTTAAGGAAAGCTTAATAGTGTAAAAAGATTATTTTTTAGAACATTTTGCTTTCTGAGCAGTGAAACTGAGCATTAATGTTTACAAGTCCTTGATGAGTAGATTCCCCCCTCACTAACTCCTCAACCTCCCCATCTTCCACTCTTCCCTGACCTATCAGTGCTACAGACACATGAACCTTATTTCAGTTTCTCAAATGTAGCAAACTTTTTCTTTCTCTTCGAAAGTTTTACCTGTGCCCTTTCTTCTGCCTGGGATGCTCTGTCTCAAAATCTGCATTGCTGATTCCTTCTTATGATTCCATGTGACTTCATGTGCAAATTCCTCATGACATATTTCATGAGTTGCTATGCTAAACAAACCCAGTCTTTCTTTATGCCATTTATAAAAATTTACAATTATCTTGCTCAGTTATTTGTCTGTACTTGTCCATCTCTTGTCACTGAAAAGTAAACTTTGTCACTGAAAGAGGCTACCTTCTCTGTTGTGTTCACTCCCGCATACACAAATATTGAAGACTGCCTGCCACATGATAGGTACTCAAAGTTAAATGGAGAAATGATGAATAAACATTTTTAATGTTTATTGAAAATTTGCATTTATTCTTTGAGGAATACTTTGGACCAAACTGTTTGCCTTCCAAATTCATATGTTGAAGCCTTAGACCTCAGTGTTCTAGTATTTGTTGGTGGGGCATGGGGAGGTGATTAGGTTTGGATGAGGTCATGGAGGTGGGACCCCATGATGGGTTTAGAGATCTTATAAGAGGAGGAAGAAATGCCAGTGATCTTTCTATCCCTGACACCTAGCACACACCAAGAAGGTGCCTATCTATAAGCCATAAAGAGAACCCTCTCTGGAAATGAACCATTTTGCCACTCAGATTCCTACTCTCAAAAGTGAAAAAAATAAATCTTTTTTATTTAAACTTCCCAGTCTGATATTTTGTTATAGTAGCTCAAGCAAACTAAGACAAGGACATATAAACATATATATTTTCCATTTTTTTTTTTTTTGCTATTGGCGTCTTCATTTTTTTCTTTTTTATGAGATACAGCAATGTGATTTATCAGAGGCATTTTTATAGAATTAATGAGTAAAGACCATTCCAGGGACACACTATGTATTATTTTCTCAAAAACCTTACTAGTCTTTGCTATAAAGTGATGGATGAACTGTACAACTCATTTATCTGAACTTGATGTTATTTAGCATTGAAGTAATATTATTCATTAAGATTTGGTACCCAGACAGAATTAAGGATATAAGGCCAACAGCTTTGCTTGTTTCAAATATCTCCTCCCTCAATGGTTCTTCTAGTTGCTCATTTCCAATAAAATGGTTGGTGATCTCAGAGGGAAGATCATTGTCTCCTCTGTGTTTTCTCAGTATTCTCTCAGTATTGTTCCTTTAAATTTATATACTTTTTGCTTGGCTATTACTCTTTCCCTGGAATACCTCCTTCCTCTTTTCCACCACCATTCACTCCACTGAATCCTACCTTATATGTCGTCTCCTTTGAGAATTCTTTTGAAAACCTTTCCATGGGAGTCAACAAACTTTTTCTATAAAGGTCTAGATAGTAACTATCTTACGGTTTGTGGGCCAATGCAAGGTGAAGGCTTGATATATAAGATGTAAATACATTTGCCTGACTTTGCTCCCCAAACACTGAATTTACAAAATAGTCTAGATTGTAAGGAATTAGTAGAAATAAATTATGTGATTTTTAAATTGTATGGTGATTGGTTGCTCATTAAAGCTACTTTGAATACAGTTACAGTGTACTGTTTCTGTCCCTCGCACATATGTTGGGTATACCACAATTATTTGCAGAATAAATGAAAGAAAGGAAGAAAAGGAAAGAAAGAAAATGTGACATGTATAGAAATGGAGAGACAAAAACAAGTGAGAAAATAACTATCCAGTAATGTCAATAATGTCAGTGACCCTAATTGATAAAATCCCAAAACTCGGTACTATGGTTTGGATGTCAAGTGTCCCCCAAAAGCTCATGTGTGAGACAATTCAAGAAGGTTTAGAGGAAAAATGATTGGGTTGTGCAACCCTTAACCCAGTAAGTGAATGAATCCCCTGATGGGATTAACTGAGTAGTACCTGAATACAGGTAGGGTATGGCTGGAGGAGATGAGTCACTGGGGGAATGACTTTGGGGTTTATATTTGGTGAGCTGAGCTTAGTTGCTGTCTCTGCTGCCTGGTTATCATGTGAGTCACTTCTTTCCACCACACTCTTCTACTATATTATTCTGACACACTTCGAGCCCTGAGGAATGGAGCCTGCTGTCTATGGATTGAGACCTCTAAAATCATGAGCCCCCAAATAAACTTTGCCTCTCCTCTACAATTGTTCTGGTTGGATATTTTAGTCATAGCAGTGAAAATCTGACTAAAACACTCAGCATGAACACAACAGAGATTTAATTCTTGCTCAGGTCATAGTTCAATGTGGAATGGAAAGGTACAATGACTGAGTCTGGTTTGCTCCCTTCTAGGTCCCTCCATCTAGTGACTCCACCACTTGTTCCACTTCCTCAGAGTCCTATTCAGCTAGGGAAAGATAACAATGTTTCCAGGTTTTGAAGATTCTATGACTCAGAACTAGAAGAGCACCAATCACTTTTGCCCACTTTCTGTTGGCAAGATCTTAGTCACAGGCACCACTCAACCACAAAGGAGGCTGAAAAACCTCCTCCAACTCTGTGCCTAGCAAGAAGAGGGAAATACAGCTATCAATGAACACTAGCAGTCTAGTTTGGGCTGCATTACAAGAAGTTATGAAGGGATAAAACAATCTAGTTGAGAAATAGTCAATAAGACACTTCCCTGGGGGGAAAAAGCAACATTTTCTACAATGGCAAACAGGTTAATTTCCTCAGTAGACATTTGCTCTCATATACAAATACAGAAACTGTCTTAGATAAATACAATTGTGTGCCAATGTAGGAGGCAAAAAAAAAAAAACAAAAAAAACTTGGTTGGCTACACTCCAAGACACACTGAAACACTGGGACAGATGTATGTGAATGAACCCGCCCTTGGTCTGGGTGAGGTTATTGACGTAAGTTTGGTTATTTTAAAGCCCAAGGTGCAATTATCAGTCTCCTGAAAACAATTTTATACTAATTTAGTTTCAATTACATTGAGTCTCTTTCTTAGTAGCTGCAATTATGTCCTTCAAAATAATCCCACTAGACATTTCGCAGAATTATTGAGTGATTTCTTATCAGAGTGGATGAGAAATAGGAGTAAGGATGGGAAGGTAGATATCTTATATATAGGAAAGCATTGCATGAAAGAAAGACACTGGTAATGCAGTAGTATGTGGTTATTATAATATTGTCGGTAGCACTATTTTAGTTTATTTGTTGCACTTGAATTGCTTATGGAATTGAAAAGCCAGTAATGTTGCTTGCTGAAGGGAGATTAATCCATGAGACCTTTTCTTTATTAAGGGATTACAGGCAAACTGTTTTCCTGGTGATGCAAAAAAGGATTGTAAGTCCTTTCCAAAGTTCTATTTCTTTTGAAAGTCTGTTTTCAAGTGGGCTTTCCAGTAGAGTAGATAATTTGGTGATTGCTGCAATTTAGCATTAGTTTCTGGGCCTGAATTCCTGTTGTCCCTGTGGTGGTTTGTGGTGCACATGAAAAATATCTGGAATTAGATTCAGGCTCCTGACTGAGACAGCTTGAAGAAACCACCAAAAGGGCTGGAATAAAAAGCCACTGCCCTTTCATTTACAGAAGGAAGAGACATCTCAATCCAAGCAATATTCCATAAATAGGCCCTCCACTTCTTCCATGGCAGCTCTGAAAGTACCTAGCACTTGGTGTTGCTTCATCTCTTGCAAGGTCACCAGCATTTCACAATTGCTGTCATGACTCTGGCTCCCCAGGAAGGGTTAGTAATCCTCCTCACTGCCCATAGAGCACAGATATACTTACCTCTGATTCTGTGCTGAGAAGCTGGGCAGAAGCATTTGTCATGATTTGTTTCTTCCTGTCTTTTCTCTGAGGATGTGAGTTATTTTGGTTGATGGTGAAGAATGAATAGAAGGCAAGTGTAGTGGGAATCAGTGAAGGTTGTACAGTTGTTTTTAAATTTTCCTTTTTTATAGACTTAAGGAATTATAGAATGAGTATATGTCAGTCAGCTTTTTTCTATTTTCTTTTTTCCACTGTGACCAAAATACCCAGCAAGAACAACTTTGAGGAGAAAAAGTTTACTTTGGCTCAGAGTTTCAGAGGTTCAGTCCATGGTTGGGTTACTCTATTGCTCTGGGGCTAGAGTGAGGCCAAACATCATGGTAGAAGGGTCTGGCAGAGGAAAGATGCTGAGTTCTTGGTAACCAGGAAGCTGAGAGTAATCAAGACACCATGGACAAAATATGAACCCCCAAAACATGCCTTAGTGACTTACTTCCTCCAGCCATGCATCAACTTGCCAACAGTTACCAGCTGGTAGTAGTCCATTCAGATTATTAATCCATCAAATGGATTAATCCACTGATTAGTTACAACTCTCATAATTTAAACATTTCACTTCTTAACATTTCTGCATTGTATAACAAAACCTTTTTGAGGGGATACCACACATCCAAAGCATAAACTTGCACCCCTGACCCCCCAAAAGCTTATTCAAATCTTACAATGCAAAATGAACTCAGTCTATCTCCAAGAGTCCCCATCATTATAACAGTGTCAGCATTTCCCAAATTTCAAGTCCACCGTCTTTTCTGAGTTTCAAGGCAAACTCTTGGTTGTGAACCCCTGTAAAATTCAAAACTAAACTTATTTTGCATGTCCATTCCAAAATGGAGGAATAGCAACATAGAAGGAAGTAATGAGACACAAGTAAGACCAAAACCCAGCTGGGCAAACAAGTTCTAAGGTTTCACAACCAGTATCTCGGGTACATGGTAGTGAGATGTGATCTAAAGAATTTGGGCAGCCCCATCCCTTTGGCCTTGTTTGTTACAGCCTTATGCCCTCTCTTTTGCCCTGGCTCTGTTTGTAGCAGACAGGTTTCCTCAGCAGACAGTCCATGTTACTGGCATCTCTTAATCCTGGTAGTTATTCTAGCTCTGACTTCACCTCCAAATCTTCACACATTGCTCTCTCAGGTGCAGCCTGCAGGGATTCTAACCCTATCACACTTTGCCTGGCCTCTGAGGCCTTCCTCTGAATTCTTGGTGGAAGCCTCCATGACCTCTTAATCAAAGCATTCTGCATTCCTGCAGAATCAGCATCACATGGACAATGCCAAGGTCTTCTGCCAGCTTTAACAGTAGCCAGGCCTCCTTGGACCATGACTGCATTGGCCTCTGACCATTGGCCTCTGAGGGCTTAGGTGACTGAGTAGCGTACTCCAAATCCTGGGATAAAACTTCCTGTGCACCCCTATAGGAGCAGGGTACCCCCTCGGTCTCTTCTCAAATGAGTTTTCATGTTTACACTCTTGAGCCAGTGTTGAGGGTGACCTTGCTGACTTCTGAGATGCCCTCAAGGGTTCTTTCCTATTGTCTCTGTGCAAAGTACTTAGCTTCTCTTTAGTGGTGGTAATCTCTTCAAAAACAATATCCTTCTTGGCTTTAGTTTCACACACAATTTTCTTGCCAAATTGCAAATTCTTCCACTCTATTTTTTGTTCCTGACTCTCACAGTAAGCTTAGCTAGAAGCTTCCAGCAATATCCATGCTACCACCTGAATGCTGTACTGCCTTGAAATTTCCTCTGTCAGAATAAATTGTCCATCATCTTTAAATCTGCACCCCCCACAAAGCCTCAGGACATGAACAAATTGTAGACAAGTTCATTGCCAGAAGTTAACACATGTGGCCTCTACTTCAATTCCCAGTTGAGTCCTTGTTCACCTCATTAGCACAGTATTTACTACCCGAATTCTTATTATCAATGTACTTATCTCCTGAGGTCCCACCAGAATCACCCAATAAGCTCTGTTTACAACATTCTAGTTTCTCTGGACTACATCTCCAAACTTTTGCAAACTCCTCTCACAGACCCATTACAAAGACATCTGAACCATGTGGTCAGATTAGTTACTTCTCAGTACCAATTTCTGTTTAGTTTTTGATGCTCTGACCAAAATACCCAACAAAAACACTTAGAAGAAGAAAAGTTTATTTTGGCTATGGTTTCAGAGATTCAGTCCATGGATGGCTAATTCCATTTCTTTGGGTCCAAAGTGAGGCAAAACTTTAAAATGGAAGGGTATGGTATAGATATGCCACTCAGCACATGGTAGACAGGAAGTAGAAAGGGAGAGCCAAGGTACCAGTGACAAGATGTAAACCCAAAGGCATGTCCCCAGTGGCATACTTTCTCCTGCCATGCCCTACCTTCCAACAGTTACCACCCAGTAGAGTAATCCTTTTAAATTATTAACCTATCAAATGGATTAATCCACTGATTAGGTTACATTTCTCCTAATCATTTCATCTCTTAATATTCCTGTGTTGCCTGACATGAGTTTTTGGGGGGAACATGTCACAGCCAAACCATGACAGTGCCTAAGAATGCAAAATTTACTACTGTACAAAATCAAAATTATGTATTTATTTATGTGTATTACATAAATAGCTCATTGAGTTGATTTCACTTTGGAAAATAGAAATTCATTGTGAATAATCTAAGGGAAGTAGGTTCTATATTCACTGAGCACTTGGAAACATAGTAACCTCTCAATCAATCTTAGACCTTTGTAGTGATTGAGTATTAACCATGTGCTGGGCATTGTTTTAATAATTCTGACATAATAGCTATAATGTATGTATTATAATTCCCATTTTTATAGATGAAAGAACTGAGCCACAGAGGATTTATGGATCTTATCTAAATTTGCGAACTAAACTCATAGCCACAATTCAAACCCAGCTGAATGGATCCAGGATATCAGCACACAAGGTCTCTTACACTCTATCGCCTACCAACTTGGCACATAAGTCTACTTACCTTTGTCTCCCTGCCCCTCCGCCCCAGGATATACTTCTAAGAAAAGAAGGAAACTGTCCTTTCTCATGTCATGTCCATAGTTTTTTATTTCTTGATGAGACAGCAGCCCTAGTTCCCAGAGGAAGGGCAACTTACTCACTGAGCAGGTTCTAATGTCTTTAGCCTATGCAGAATCAGGATACTTGGAAGAGGTAGGGAGGATCTAGCCCTGTGACAAAGGGGAATTGAAGGGCCATCTCTTTTCTCCAAATACCCACAAAGGGCTCCAAACAGGTGAGCTGGGATGACTGTCTTAGAGGAGGTCAAAGAAGTATTTTACTGAGAATAATTAAACCACAGGTAGCCATTTCCCTTCTATCCCACATTTATACATTTATGCACCTCCTGGACATTTGAATTTTATATTCAAATTAATACATTTCTAATACAATGTGTATTATTTTTGAATATTTTGTATTTAATAAATCAAGATTGCTGGCATTGTGGTTGCATTGAGCAGATGAAACTCATTACAGCTTAGATGTTTCTGCCCTTCTGGGACAAGACATCAGAAAAGTAATAGATTAAGACATGTAGCGGGCATGCTTTCAGATTTGACTTCAATTCATCCCATAGGAAATTTTTTTAGAGGTATACCTATGGAAATATAAGATGCACGATGTGTCCAACTCAGAAACATAAATGTTGACGAAGTGTGCTGAAGTATGTTTATATTGAAGAGAACAGTCTCTCCCTGTGGTAAAGACGGGAAGGCAATGCTCTTGCCATAGCTAATCACATTTCTTGGAAATATTTTATGAAACTTGATTCGTATTCTTTCTAAGTGATCCTCATTGGTAACAGATTGTTACCCTTTTAGAACAAAATTTATTTTTTCCTGATAGGAAAAACTATCAGGAGCTATCTGATGAAAAATGATGATAAAAAAGGATAAGGCTCTGGATATTATACAGGGTGTGGCTGTAAAATAAAACTTAATTTATGTAAATTCATTGCTCTGAAGTCAATTTATCAAAAGCAAATGTTTTAAGAGCAAAAAAAGTTACATGTAAGTGTGGTAGCATTGAGTGTCTCAGGTAGCCACTTGACAGCAATATTTTGTATGTTTGAATTCTCTTAAGCATGTTTACAAGACTTGGTTTTATATTTTATAGTCACCTGATGTAAACATTTAAGCACTAGTTTCAGAAATACATAATTAATAATAGGAAAGTAAATTCTAAAATTGATTCAAAGAAAGAAAGTCAAATGAGGCCAGTAGTTCTGGTTCAGAGGTAATTTTTCTATAAACTAGGTATTGTTCTTTAGTACTTCACATGCAATCCTTCACCTTTCTGGTGTATTTAGGGTGGGTAAGAACAATGCAAGATTACTCTAAGTAGGAAATAACTTACAGAGTTTTCTTGGTAGCCTGATATATGAGTAACAGATCTTTTCCCCATAATACACAGGGGTGATTATACTTCAAGCCTCTTGGATACAATTTCATTTTTATTATTGCTAAGGGTACTTGGAAGATTTAAAACTTCAATAGGATCTTCCATAGCTCTGAATGACAAATGAAATTTTCATGTTTCATTCTGGCTACTCCTGGGCTCCGTTTTAGAAATTGATGTTAATTTCAAAGTGACATGGCAGAGAAGAAAGTTCTGGTCTCAGAGTTGATAGGTTAGGGCAAAGTTCTTTCTATCTTTTTGTTATTGGTAGCTTTGTGATAATAGAGCAAGTTAATCTCTTTCTCTGGGACTCAAGAGTCACACTGTTAAATTGAAATGAATGAACTACAAGATGTCTAAAAGTTCCATTTAGTTTTAACCTTCAGTGACTTAATCGTCTTTAAAGTCACCAATTGGGTATTTTGTGGTTTTTAAAACAAAGATATCCTAAGACATTGACCTATTTGGCATTCCAGGAAGGAGTAACCTCAGAAATTCTGTTTTTCTTTCTCTTATGTTCAAACTGGGAGAAAGAATGACTTAGCCAAGTATTCACAATCATTATTCTTATCTTGAGGCGACTTAACAACCAGCTTGCCTGTTTCTTGGTTGACATGCCCGGGAATTATCATCATTATATGCTTTATGTATTGCTAAATTGGTAGACTGTAGCATTTTTGAAGTGGTGCATTTTGCAAAACTCCATTTCTTTTGGTGGTTTGAAGTCCTAGTCCTGTTAGGGAAAATCAGCTTCCCCCCCTATGTATATGTAATTGCCTTTAATTCTCACACAGATCATCTGGTAATAAACATTCTACATTGGAATAGAACAATTCAGAAAAAAAGAGTAGTTTATTTCACTGTATTCATGCTCATGAAATTGTATACCATTTACATTTTTTGTTTGGTTGCAAAAATATTGTATATAGAACCCTTTTAGCAGTCCCCAAATTTCTGGCTCCTGAACCAGTACTCTTCAATGTATCACAAAGCTATAAAAATATAGCAAAATATTTGCTGAAAATAATTTTCCTTAGGTTACCAGAAAATCTTTTTTTTTTTTTTTTACCAGAAAATCTTTGCAAATTCAGACACCATGTCACATGAATCTAACTGCTTCTAGTTTTGAACACTTAGATATCTGCATTATGTATCAATGCTCAGTTTCCCAACAGTGACTCCAGGGATTAAATGATAAGACTAGTTTTGCATGCATACATTTTACTGAACATTTTAAAGAGTCAGTGCATATAGAGAGATGGTCATATGGTGTGAAAACAGAAAAAGATGATAAAGTGCACCATAATTCCATTGGGGGAACAGTGGGACAGGAGAGGGCATTTAACTAGAATTGACCTTGGAATAGAAAGCTCATGACAAAAGGGCCCTTCAGTAAGATAACTTTTAAACTTTTAAACTTCAGGTTGTACATAAAGATGGAATCTATGGGGCTAGTAGTCATCAAGGCAAGCTTGTGAAGTTGAAATAAAGCTGTTCATGTCTAACCAGTCCTGGGGGAAATGGAAATACAGGTTAGCATCCTTAAAAGTGAGTGTCAAATCATCAAATTCTATGTTATTTTTCAAACTTTAGAGGCTTTGGTTAAGCAAGTTCTTTTTAAAAATTATTTATTTATTTACTGATTGGTACTAGGGATTAAACCCAAGTCTTTGCATATGCTATGCAATTGCTTGACCACTGAGCTACATCCCCAGCATAGTAATTTCTTTTTGATATTTTAGAGTTATGGATTGTACTCCTAGAAATAAGTGCATATATAATTTATATTTGGCTTTCAAAATATTAGAACTTATTTATAAATGTGCTATATATAAAATATATATCTAATGTATTTATGTGTATATCTATCCTTTCTGCATCTTCTTAAGTTGGCCATGAGTAGATTTTAGGCAAGGACAAGGAAGAAAGACGAAGAATGAAAATGTAACAGAAGTAGTTGGAAGAGAGGGGAGGAGAAAGAAATGTTAAGTAAGAACTTAGCCTGTGCATTCAACTTCAGAAGTCTGGCAAATAGTTTTTGGAAACTACTTTTGTCTTTAATAAGTTTCTTTCATGTTTCTTTATGAGATGTTACTATTAAAAGTTTCATTATTATGAACTCTGACTATTCTTGTTTCAGTAGATGTCAGCAAACATTATTTTTTATTATTTATTTTATTTCCCAGAAAAGGAAATCCCCTTCTAGATGACAGAATCTATTGTTAGTTTCCCTCTATAATGGAGTCCTCTTGGCACACCTGGCAGACAGCCACATGGAAAGTGGGCTTCAGTGTCTTTCAAGTCAGCGAATGCAGAAGTTATCTCATTGACTTCAGTGGCTGGCTTTCTGCACTGTCTTTCTCCTGCCTTCATCTGTTTTCCTGACTCTGTGTACTTGGATAAAATTGAGGGATGACACACTCCAGTGACAATGGACCATCTGATCACTAGATGTGCAGCTCATAGTTGGAGTTCAATTAAGTGCAGTTTTTTGTAAAGAAAAATATATCAGTCATCTCTCGCAGGGTTATACTGCAGTAACAAGTGGCCCTCAAATCTAAGCACCTCGTGCCAGAAGAACTAACATGTTGTCCATCTTCCATGTTGACTGTAGGCCGGTTGTAGCTCTGTCCCTTGCCCTCTTCATTTTGAGATCCAGTTGATAAAAGAGGCCCATCTGGGGATATGATGGGCTTGTGTCAGAGGGAAAAGAGAGAGGTGGTGAAACCTTGTAATGGCTCTCAAACTTCTGGTCACATCTCTTCCACTCCCCACATAAAATTTTCTCTCATGAAGAGAACTTGGATGTTATGGAAAATAATATGATCTATCAGAGGGTATGAGATACCACTGTCCAATATCTGTTTCTCTGCTGAAGAGTGGACATGCCGGCTGACCCAGGCTTCCCCAACCTGTCTCATAGTTTATCCTCTTGAAAATAACAGAAAAGCTAAGAAAGAAGATTTATGAGTAAAATATTTTTGGGGCATCAAATGCATTTCAAAGAAAGAAGGTTATGATGTGACATTCAAACCATACCCCCCAAACCACCTCTTCCAGGAACACTTCCTGGATTTATCCAGTTCCTCCTGTTCATTGCCTTTCTTCCATGCACAAACCCTTCTCCTTATAAAATAACAATGAACGCATTTACTGCTTGTTTCTCCTATTGAATGCAGTAGAGTAAAATGCATTGCCTAACTGTGAAGTTCCTTAAAATCATACCAAACTCTGACCTGGCTATTCTCGTCACTTCCCACAATAACAAAGCAACTTGGTTTATCATTTATCTTCCTACCTTCCCCGTGACAAGGTAAAGCATAGTGTGTTAGCTTTTTGTTGCTGTGACCATAATACCTGACATAAACAACCTAAAGTAGGAAAAGTTTATTTTGACTCACAGTTTCAGAGGTTTCAGTGCATGGTCGGCTGACCTTGTTGCTCTGAGTCCGAGGTGAGGAAGAACATTATGGTGGAAGAGGGTGGAGGAAAAATGCTCAGGTCATTGGCAGCTGGGAAAGAGAAGGAGAGAGCAAGAGAGAAAGAAAAAGGCAGAGATAGAGGAGAAGAAACTAGGGACATGATAAACCTTTTCAGTCACACTCTCAGTGACCTACTTCCTCCAAGGACATCCTACCTTCCAATAATCCATTCAAATGATTAATTCATCGAATGGATGAATTCACTGATGAGGTCAGAACCCTCATGGTCCAATCATTTTTTTTAAAGCCCCCGCTTATGGATATTGCAGCATTGCCACTGAAGCCTTTAAGTACCTGAGCCTTCGGGGAACACTCCAGATCCAAGTCATAACACATGGTCAGAATTCATTCATCTGTCACATAAATATTTAAGTGCCTACTATTTTATACCAGGACTGTATTTTACACCTTTTAATAGAATGACCCAGGCATCTCCAATAATCACACATATTTATTATTATAAACAAGAACAAAAACCAAGGGGGAAATAAAAAAGAAACTCAAAGAGGGCTCTAGGAACATACAGGCGATCTGATTCGTTTGGGTTCTCTGTAAAAGCTTTCCTGGGGAAATGACAGCTGTGCTGGGATCTGAGCTCAGTGAGCTATCAAGAATGAGAGGAAAATGATTCAAAAGAAGTTCAAAGACATGTACAAGGTCCCTGACATGGAAAAAAAGGGAGAGGAAGGCCATTTGGGAGGGGGCGTGAAAAGCAAAGGCTTGCCCAATGCCACACCAAGGAGGGTGAGCTTACTCAGGGATTTGACAAGGGTCTGGGTCTTTTTCTACTGAAAGTTTTCAAGGAGGGTGGTGACATGACAAAACCTGAGTCTTTAGATGTTACTCTGATTGTCATGTGAAATAGATCAGGGGATGGCAAATGAAGAACCAGACACTAATAAAAAAAAAAAAAAATTGTGGTAGGAGAGAGAGGAATTTCTGTAATAGGAGAAGGTTCATACATTTTATCAGATTTACAACCCTCAAGAGTTTAAGAACTACTTGTTTATATTATCACTCAACAAACCCCTAGTTCCTTCATCTGGGATTCAACTCTGGGTAACAGATCTTGGTTTGGTGGGAAAGGTTAGCTGACCACCAAAGGACTGAGCTCCTATTTCCTCATGAAGTTTGGTACGCATTGGAAGCCCAGCAGAGACTATTCTTAGCCCTGGTGCATCTATGGGTGTGTGTGTCATGTGACTACTTCGGAATGAAAGAACGTGTGGAGATGTGATGAGCACTTTGTCTCAGGTTGAGTGTGTCTCTGCTATGCCTATTTCCACAAATTTCCCACTTTTCTCTGGTGATCTTGGAGGCCACGTTTTTAAAATGTTGGCCTCGCAAGATGGAAGAATCCTTGATTTCTGAGTCATAGAGGCAGGCAAGAGAGCTATCCAACTATGAACACCTGCACTGCATTTTAGTGATGAAGAAATAAATTTTTTATTATCTTATATAATTGAAATTTATGGTTATTTGTTAGAGCAGTTAATCCCCCTTGGCATACAAAAGTAATGTCTTACACAGGAAGATACGGCAAAATGGGTGTGTTGGCTGGGGGGAATGTCCTCCTTGGATGTCTTCCTGGAACCAAGGAACATCACTGTCTTACAGACCATAATTTCTTGGTGTTATTTTGCAATGTGTAAGTTGCTCCAAGCTGTGATTTCTCACAAATCCTGTCCTTGGTTGAGTGAGAGCATGATGATCATAGGTAGCTAAAGCAAATGGCTTTTAATCATGTAAGAACAGTTTTAATCTGGTAACAGAGAGACATACTTTGGGTGGAGATATTCATTCATTCATTTATATAACAGATTATTTAGTTTATTGAGTTTCTTTAATGTGTTTTTAAATGTACCTGGGATTTTGTTTCCATCAGATATGGTTAGGTGACAGACATGAGATAACCATCTTTGAAAGATGAGCTTATTGCTCACAGTTCTTAAGACGATGAGGAACACCAGGCCATGCAAAGCATTTGGGGAAGTACCAGGAATGCCCAGGAGGCAGAATGAGTGAGGGGAAAGCATTTCTGTTTTCAGAGAAAGGGATGGGCCAGGGAAGCTGCCGAGGAGGTCTTGGATTGAATAGTTTGGATCCTTTGGATAGCCTCTAGGTATCTAGCAATGAAATGGTGTCTACCAATGGGGTATCTGGCTCCGGGATGATTTATGACAGGGGGTTAGTGTTCCAGACTGCATAAACCCAATAGAAAGAGGCAGATGGGGCTGGGGTTGTGGCTCAGTGGCAGAGCGCTTGCCTCGCACATGTGAGGCACTGGGTTCGATCCTCAGAACCACATAACAAAATAAATAAACAAAATAAAGATTGATTCCATATATAATTTTCAAAGTATTTAATAAAAAAGAGGCAGATGGGGTATGGACTCTGAATTGATTGGTTTGCTGATGAAAGTTGTGCTCAAAGCCAGGTTGCTTAGAATATCAGGAATTAATTAATTCAACCCTAGTCTGCAAGACCCTAAGATGTTAGGGAATCATAAAATACAGAAAATTTAAAAAAAAAACCACAATTAATAGATAATGTACCAGATATATGCAAAAAATAAAATACTAGGATCTATTAAATCAAATTGGATAAATAATTACAAAGATACCTAACACCCCGACACACCTTGGAAGTTCTTTTGACCACTGTACCAAAAATTTTCACATAAATATATGCATCGAGTTATTCAAGATTAAGTAAAATAAGTCATGGATATATAAATTATTACACAGAGGTTTTTGAAGAATTGTCTGAGTAATTGGGGATTCAAATTACAGTTTATTTTGAAACATGAACATGAAAACTATGCAAAGTCTGCTGTGGTTTTGGAAGTTCATGCGATCTCTCTTAATAAGAATCTTTAATCTCCCCTATCCTCAAAGAGCAGTATTCTAAAAGAGAGTCCAACGCATAAAACTTCTGAGTCTCCTCCTGTCTACTGCCGGCATTTTCAAATGCCAACCATTTTAAGACTACCTTCTCAGTTTTTGCTGTATCTGTGTAGTACCTCTTTTAGTGCATTCTTAATTTCTTTTCGATAGATCAGTTCACCATGGTGCTATCCATGTGAGTTTCAACTTAAGCAATTTTTGTATCTTGGTAGTTGTAGATTGAATGTGATAGTTATATACTTTTATCCAGTTTGTATGAAAATCAACACATCCCTACTATCAGTATTTGTGTACCATGTAACCACATATTGATTACCACCAATGGTACCCTACCACCTTTTGGGAAATCCCGGCTGGGCAGATGATGTTCAAACCATTAAGTCCACTTTCAAGGTCTATCACGATGACCCCCTCTTTTTTATGATTCTCTTTAGTTGTCTGGGTATTGTCACCATGACCAACTAACTCCAAGACCACAGACTGCTTTGTCTTGCTTCCATGGCTGCCCAAACAGATTCTGTGCCTTTAACACATACTCCAGTTTTCCTCCAAAAGTCCCCTGTGGCTCTGTGTAAGGGCTTTCCTCTATACTCTCTCCCTCCTCACTGTTCTACATCCCTTCTGCCTCCAATTGCTGCTTCCCTATTGTTGGTTTTTATCTTTATACTTTCGCCTATAGGATGATGTAAAGGTATCATTTTCCACTAAGATTAAGGACACCCTTATTCCTGAATGATGCCTTTTGGGGTCATTTGGTTTCCAACTCTAAACCTAATGGATCAGTCCTATCCCATCCCAGTCAATTTTTGTCCCAGGTACAGCATTGTCAGGGTACAGCATCGCAGACTTGTCCTGCTTCACCAAAACAAAGCTTTTGTGCATGGTAGTTTCCCTGCCTGGAAGCCCTTCCTCTTTCTGGCCTTCTGGCGCATTCCTCCTTAGCTAGCAAAACTCCATTTCATTCTTTCCAACTCCTGGAAGCTTCTTTGTTCATTTTTCCTGTCCTGTCATCTCATAGTACTTATGATGATTATTGTATTTATTGACCTAGATATCCGTGCCCCTGTTCATTTGAGGATATACGAAGTAGAGAATTTACCTTATTATCTGTGTTTCCCCAGCACTTCATATAGTACCTTGTATATTAATGGTGCTTAAATGATGCTTATTTAATGTATGAGTAAATTAAGAAATTAGAAAAGTATTAATCTATTGGCGTACTTGGGAGAAGAGCTTTGAAAGTTAATTCTTGGGTATGATGCAAGAATGGAAACAGAAATGTTTCTAAAATAAAATAATGTGAGGGATAATTGTCAAGTTTTCTCCCATCTCCACTCCACTCCCCATCCCCTCCCTACCCTACTTCATGGCATAGTAAGAGCTATGACTGACAAGATGGAGCAGGAAGTGACCTGTGACCCAGGGGTGAAATGTCATGTTCACTCCCAATCCCCAGAGATTCACTAAACTTAGTTCTGTGAAGAATTTTGATAGGGCTAAGTACTAGGGAAAACACTGGATATTTACACAGTACATTTTACCCTAGTTTAAACTGCAGGGGCAAAAAAAAAAAAGAAGTGAATTGGGGGGAAAAGCCAAAATTAAATAAGCCAGCTGGTTTAACTTCTCTTTTTACATTTTTTCCATTGTAATCCTCTCTTAGTCATAAAGCCTTTCTCAACCACTTTAAAGCTTTTCATTTGGCCAAAATTTTTCAGCTTTTTCTACATTAAACACTCACATACACACAGAGAGAATGAAAGGTTGAGTAGATTATGCCGTTGGACTGTTCTTTTCCTTCCTTTTCATTCCCAATGACTCTCTCTTCTCTCTCTCTCTCTCTCTCTCTCTCTCTCTCTCTCTCTCTCTCTCACACACACACACACACACACACACACACACATACACACACACTCCCACACACACACACACCCCCTCCAACCCTGTTTGGTTAAAACCAGTTTCTGATAACAGCTATCCAGAAACAAGATCTCTCTTCTTTTTCTGAGGAACAAGGCTCATCTTTCTTGAGGTACAAAACATATTAGATGTCACGGCCCACTCCCCTGCCTGCCAGTGTGACTGGCCATCCCCAACCTACTTGCAGCAGGGCTTCCTGAGAGGTCAGGGGAACAGCTGCCAAGCAACACCAGTTCCTTACAGAGTCGGCAAATAGACAAGGCCTAATTTTCTTGAACTTTTCCACCCTGACTCCATCCTTAGAATGAATGTTTTAATTTTGGTCTGTGAGGGGGAAGGAGAAGAGGGATAGGGCAGGTTCCTTTTTCACTTTGTCTTTCTCTGTCCTTATAAAAGAGAGAAGTGTTCATTGGGGAATTTTATTCAGTCATTTTGTCCCAGTCGTAGGTATGAACCAAAAAAATAGGTTGTCATGTGTGCACACCTACAAGCATATCTGTGTGTGTGTGTGTGTGTGTGTGTGTGTGTGTGTGTGTGTTTAGCAATTCCAACAGGGTTGCTCAACAAAAGAGGTGGCTATTTTGAGGTAGGGGACACTGGGTGATTTGCTCAGCAGAAGAAAATCTGGCTGGACTTGTTCCAGCAGCTGACTGCACTGGATGAATCGGCCAATGAGGGGGACTTGTGACAGTCCAGCATTCCCAGGTGGGTAAGAATAGTTAACTTTTTTAAAAAATCAAGGAGGACCCCACATGCTCCATCCAGCAGGCAGACACCAGAAAACACTCTCCTCCATGTGACCTGGAGGCATTCTTTCCCTCCAAACCCCTCTTGCCAGGTTGGGAATGCTTTATTTGCACAGAACTCAAAGATAAGCCTGGCTTGGTGTTTTCCAGATTGCATTCTGGAAACCTCTGTCTCCTAAATCTATTGCCTTGCAAGTTTCCAGCAGAGCGGCCAATGCACAGATCCTTCCTTTCTGAGAAAGTGAGCAAGAAGTCAACCAGAGCTTTGAGCCTGCCCTGCTGAGCTGCCCCCCAACCCCTGTACATGGGGGCATGGGGCTTGAGGGAGATACTGCTCTGCCTACCCCCCTCACTAACAAAAGGCCCTCTAATCCTGATTTCCTTACACAAAAACAAAGTGTAAAACCAGCCTAGGGACTGGAAATAAAACGGATGCTGAAGGAGCAGCTGGCACATTAATGCCCCGAAAGCACTAGCTGGAACCTCGCCCTGAAACCAATCACCCTCACCCTGTCTCCGTCTCCGTGGGGGCTGGGGAAGGATTTAGTTTTGCAACAGCACAATGAAGTATATTTTTAACAAATAAACACAATTTTGGCAGAAGTGTAGGCATCTTTAGCCAGTAAATACTTTGTGTGCTGGCTGTCACTCTCCCTCCCCCTCCCCTCCTCCCCAGCACTGCCCCCAGCCAAATAAAAGCCAGGAACAGAAGTGAACTCCCATACATACATTCAATCAGGAAAGGTGCGTGTGCTACACTTTACACCAAGTATTACCTTTCCTTCTGATTAGCCACTGTCTAAACAACCCTCTGCGATTTTATTTGCATTTTCCAAAGTCTTGAATCTTGCTTAATAGCCATGTTTGTATTTAATCATCATTTTCTGAACTCTGTCTCTTGTGTGCTTCACTTTTTTTTTTTTTTTTTCCAAAGCAAACCCAGCCCAAACTTCTGGGAAATCAAAGGCAGGTTAAGTAAAGAGCTGTGCTTCAAAATGTCTTGGTGTCAGTGTCTGACAATTCTTGGGACCCACAGTGAATAAGATTCAGGAACACAGCCAGCTTTTCTTAGTACCTTGGCCAGACCCATGCTGGGAATTCGCAGCTGCTGTGTGTAGGCTCTGGGGAGATTTATTGGGAAAGAGTAAGTTTTAGTTAATTCCAATAGCTCTCGAAGTCACATGCGACTGTCACCCATGGGTCCGAACAACTTTCTCCAAGAGAGAGAAAACTACGAGAGGGAAGTGAGAAGAGGTTACTGAAAGCAGGAAAAAGGAATCACGGAGGGGAAAGAACATTCATGAGGGATTCAGACTGAAAACGAGGAAAATCCCAGAGAAAGAATCCCTTCTCTTTTTCTGAATGCCACTCCCAGCTCCCGCTGGCTCAAAGCTGCTCATAATTGAGGCTTGAATTGGAGTGCTTCCCTAGGCTCCCGAGTGTGATCACACTTAATTTCAACTAGCAAAGTCCATTTCAACCCACATTTTCACACTGACAGGGTGAATCTGAATAATAGCGGTAGTGGAGCCGGTTGGAGTGACTTGCCCGGTTGACATGAGTGTTGCTTTTTAAAAAGAAAATGTGTTGAAGAGTTCAGAGCAAAACTTTTGCTGACCCTAGAATCACTTCAGGAACCTTGTCAAGAGCATCTCTTTGAATATGCTGCTGAGGAAGGATTATTATCTCCAATTGCTGCCTTCTGGGCCCACCTCACTTCCCCACCAGGCCCATCATGAGCCCTGTCAAATCTCCAGCTTCTTTTCAGTTCCTTGACTCCTTGGTGTAAGGGCCTATTGTGATTTTCTTTGTCATCCTAGTTTCTGACCAAGCCTTCTCAGTATTTCTTTGGCTTTGTTTCTCATCTCTAAATTTCAATGATTTCTTAAGGTTAAGTTCCTGTTGTATAGCAGCATACTTTTTCCCAATGAAGCCTGATTCCCCAGGGGCCCAAGATGGCAGAGCAGGTCCAGGTTTCATGTCAAGTTAGACAGAGCGACTTCCAGAAGGGAATGGAGCCCATTTCCTGTTCTGCCTCCTTGGGACTAGCTTCCCCACCCCATGGCCTTGTGTTGTATTCCATGCACATTCCTAGCAAAGATGCAGACGGCCAGTGTTGGATTATACCTATCACAGTCCACCCTCTGGTTCTGGGAAAGACTTAAGGGAAACACACACTAAAGGTGGGGTGCAGTTGAACCAAAAGGGGATTCAGTTAGGAAGGTCAAAGTGGGAAATGGACATTGAAAACCAGCTGTTTGCATTGACACTCATCTTCTTTGACTTTCCTTAGAAACTCATGGACTCTGTGGATTTTAATTGCCTCCATGCATATGAAACCCAAATCATTATTTTTGGCCAAGATTCCTCTGGATCGTTAGCTAGACATTGACTTTCAATGTTATTACCTGTGTGTGGTTGATACTCACCTTTTCTTTCCTTCTACCCACTTTTGGGCCTTCTCCTAACATCTCTATTTCTGTTATGATATAACTATTCTTTTTACCATCTAGAGTTTCTTTTATGACTCCCTTCCTCTGGTCTATGCCAAATTAGTCACCAAGTCCTGTTGATTCTTCCTTGGAGGGATTTCTCTCAATTCTCTTTTTTCTTCCATTTCTCTACCATCACTCCATTCAGATCCTGCCACCATATGCCTAAACCATCAGCTTAACAAGCACTCTTACTTCAGTCTCTTCCCTTCTAATCCACATTGTAACCAGACACCAAATCGATCTTCCAGAACAATTCTTCAATTATGTTACCCCTTTGCTCAAAAATCTTTTTTCTTATGATCTCAAGATTTAGTACAGCTCCTCAGACACATATTCAAGGTGTACTCTCTCAATCTGATTTCAGCCTACCTTTGGAATCAACCTACCTTCAGCTATTTCCTTCACTACTACTATATATATAGCCCTTTACCAGCCATAAAATGCTACTTATAATGTCTCCAAACACACCTTATGCTTAAAGAGAGATAATACAGACTGTATTCCATAGTTTGACACCAGTCTTTAGACAATTATTTTGCTTGTAGGAGTTTCAGGGGTTTTTGATCTATAAAACGGATTTTAAATGAAACATAAAATAAGCTCATGCAATAAAGAACAAGTGGAGTACTAGGTTCTCAGTAAGTTTATTCTTGAACATGATTGGAGTTCTTGGCACCAAGTCTTAAAGGACCCTTTTGAAGTTACACATTTGAAAGTCTTCACCTACCTCTAAGCTTTATCTCCCTCCTTTCCCCTTCTTCTCTATGGATTCAGCATTAGGGACTAACTTCCCTGTCTCTGGACAGTGAAAGCTCCACCAAACGTCTGTGCTCACACAAGTATTCCTATTTCTGAGAAGGTTCTTTCTTCTTTGCCTACCTAAACAGCTCTACTCATCCTTGGAGATAAAGATGAGAAGTTCTCTCCTCTGCAGAACTACCATTTCTCTCACAAGATGAACGGATCCATTTCTCCCCTGGGCTCCTATGTATATGTAGTTTTATGCCTCAATCTATTTCCACTCTTGGCCTACGTGTCCCCTCAATTCCAGGGGTCATTTTATTCCTTTTTAACTCCCTTGCACACAGCTTAGGAGAAGAAATGATTGATGTACTCCATGTAGTTCTGGAGATCCCTCTATTTCTGCACCTCTTTTATTCTGTGAGATGTTCTTCCAATAAGTTTCCTGTTTTCTTAAAGTAATTGGAGTTAGATTCTGGCCAAAAAAGAGTCTCTGTCTGTGGGCCCCTAACATGGCCTCCAGTGACCTCTGCCTACCAGTATTCAGGCCTTTGATAATCTTCTCCTTCTCTTGAGTATGGATAAATTAATTGATGTACTTCTCATAATAGGTTGTGGTTTTTATAATCTGAAATTAGTTTATAAAAACTCCAGGGCTTCTATTGAGGACGTAACTCCCTCATATGCTATTCATCCTGGGGAAAGCCATCACTATGGTGTGAGGCAGCCTGCACAGAGGCTCACGTAGGCAGAGCCTATACCTGCCAGTACCACATGAGTCAGATTAAAATAGATCTCACTTCAGTTAATCTTTCAGATGAGACTTCAGCCCCAGACCATAACTTGAGTGAAACCTCATCAAAGATCTTGAGCCCAAATGATCAGCTAAGCCACATTCAGGTTTTTGACCTCTAGAAATCATAAAAAAAAAACTTTGCAAAGGAGTCTGAGAAGGAATATCTAAGCAGGGAGAAATCAAGGGAGCTTTGCTCACATTGTTTCTAGAACATCAAAGCTCCCTTGATTTCTCCTCTACCTGCTTAGATATTCCTTCTCAGACTCCTTTGCTAATTCCCTTCTCTTTCCTGATTTTTAAATATTGGAATGTCTCAGGGCTCAAACCACCTCGACTCTCCAGCTAACCCCACTCCCTAGGATATGTTGTATAACATTGTGCTTTAAATAGGGTATTCATAAACTGAATAATTTCTGCTAGTTAAGATGATGCTGGCTGTTATAACGCACACAATTTTTAAAAATTTAGTGATTAAGTATGCTTTTTATGGTTTAGATATGAAATGTGCCCCAAAAGCTCATATGTGAGACAATGAAAAAATTTTCAGAGGTGACATGATCAGATTATGAAATCATATAATCTAATCCACTGGTGTGGATTAACTGAGCAGTAACTGTGGCAGCTAGGGTATGCTTTTGGGGTTTTATATTTTGTCCCTGGTGAGCAGAGCCCTCTGTTTCCTGGTTGCCACATCCTTAAGTACTTGGCTCTGCCACATCCTTCTACCTTGTTGTTCAGCCTTACTTTGGGCCCAGAGCTATGGAGTTTGCTGACAGTGAAGAGAACCTCTGAAACCATAAGACAAAATAAATGTTTCTTCCACTAAGTTGTTCTTGTCAGGTGTTGTGGTTATAGTGATGCACTGTTGACTAAAACTGATAGACACTTATTTTTAGCTAACATGAAGTCGGAACTAGGTGTTCTGGGTCAGCTGACAGCTTTCCTTGAAATGCAGATTTAGGTTTCTTCCATTTTTTGCTTCTGCTGTTTTCAATTCATAGCTTTTAAGGTTGTCATATGTTTATAACAAGCCAGAAAGAAAAAGATGATGGAAATGAGGATCAGGTATAAGGGTTTTTATGGGCCAGAGCTGGAATTGCACTCAATTTTTTACTCATAGGATGCTTCTAGAATTTAGTCATGGAATCAGACTAAATCTCAATGGGGGCAGGAAACTTTAGTCTAGATGTGAACCCAGGAAAAGAAGAAAATAGGTTTAGGGATTAGTCTTTAATTGCACTTATAAAGTTTTACCCTATAACCTCTTGCCTCTCAATTCTTTTCTCTCTTTTTGATTTCCAAGTCACCTATCTATATGCCTAGTGGGCATCTGCCCAGGTAATAGCCTAAAAACAATATGACAAATACACAAAAGTCATATCTCTTTTGGAATTTCAGTTTTAAATAGTCCAGGCAAGATTCCTACTGGCCCTGCCTATGTCACCTGATCATTTCTTGCAACTATCACTGTGGCAAGAAAAATAGAATATTCTGATTGGTCCTGTCCCTGAGACGAAGAAGCCTAAAATTCACTGCATGAACTGGAGGTAGATGCAGGATGAATTTCTGTGGGTTGAGTAGCACCACAATTTGTACTTTCCTCACCAAGTACGCAATGTTGATGTAAAGCACAGAAGTTGAGAGAAATAGTGCTCAAGTGTAGACCTTAACTCAGTTATGTTATTGGGCTTGTGTGATACCTCCTAGCAGATAGTGTGGCACTAATTTTCATTCATTTATTCATGTTTATGAAGGACCTGCTATATGCAAGGCCCTGTGTGTGACATATTCTTAAACCAGCCTGTGCTAGAGACATAGTAAACACTTGGGAATTCCAACTGAAACTCTGTCATATTTTTTGTAACCCAGAAAGTCTCCTGCTTGGCTTTACCTTAGCATGATGATTCAGTCTAATTAATGCCACTGCCTGAATCCCTGAGGGGTTTCTGCTGGTGATTTTTGATTATCACTATTGGAAGAGAAACAAAACTAAGATGTCTGTCAGTGAGGGAGTTAGAATAACATCATGTTTCCCTGCCCTTTTTCAGTTAAGAATGCCAAGGAAAATCTGACTTCAAGCCCATTTCCTCCAAAAGGTAATGAATACCTTACACTTATTTATAATGGCTTGAAAAAGTATCTCAGCCTTGTCAGTCCCCAACCTAAAGCAGGTGAGAAAAGAGACAGACAGGTTAAGGGTCTTATATAGAGTTTAATTGCAATTTTCCCCTCAATCCTAAAGGCATTTCAGCAGAAGACATGGAAATGGTTCAGCAAAGCACTCGTGTTCTGCTTTCCAGTGACACCTTATGGGAACATTTTTCAAAATGAGATTCTTTAGATGGACACTGTCAGCATCACCTATAAAATTTTCAGAAATGCAAATTCTTGGGCTCCATCCCAGATTTGCTGAATCAGAGACTTTGGGGTTAAGGATCAGCCTATGTTGCATTGACATGCTCCCCAGGAGACTGGGATGTCAGCTAAAATTCCAGTACCATTGACTTCAGGTCTTCTATTCCACAATAGTAATTTTTTCTGATGACAACCAAAATGTAAACTTGACCTTTTCTTGGCTCTATGTTTCTGATAGTATTAATTAACTCTTTACCTAAGAGTTAAAGTGGTTTAGTCCAGTTTAATACCCTATTTTAAATAAGGACTTTCTTCCTATATGAGGAATGAAGAAAAATATGAGCATTGGGTGTGGTTTATATTTTATCTGTCCTATTTAGTCTGATAAAAATATATGCAAGTTCTTCAAATAAACTTGTTCTAGTCCCTGTTGATTGAGTGGGACATAAATAGAAGGGAGTAGTTTTTTCCTCCATTTCCTCCTAAAAGTATCCACTTATTACTCCAAGAAACAGATATCCAAAATGATTTGATATCTTGCAAGAAATAAGATGCAATTAGATTGAGATGAAGAATTTGATGATGGCTAATACTATAGTGGCTATTTCTTCATATTGATTAAAACAATAGCAACCACCTATACCCTTTCGAATAAAGAACTATGAGACCACTATATTCCCAGGTCCTCAGATAATGATGTAAATGCAATATTCAAAATTACATTTGACAATACGTAGATTTTCATGATGAAAAAAAAGAGGAAGCAAGCAAAAGATATCATGTCAGATAGTAGAAGCTGCTGAAATCACGGAGCAGGGTGGGAATGGCATTATTCTCAGGAATGTTACTCTAGAACCTATTGATGATAGAAGAGATATTTGTCATATTCCAAAATTATGAAGAATTTGTCTTTCACTATCATTTTGATACCTTGCTATTGTCATAAAGCAGGGTCTCTGAGTGACAAGGGCTAGAGGATGGCTATGGTATGACCAAAAATAGAAACCTGGTGTGTGCTGGTGGGCGTTAAGTAGGCAGTTCCTCATGATTTTAGACTGGTTTAGAAAATTTGTCAGAGAGGATTTCGCACACACCTGAAATAATGTGACTTAAAAATCATTGTTCAAATACAAAGCTAAAGGGAGCGTAGGTGGTCATCTAGTCTAGCTCCTTCATTTTACAAGAAACTGAGCTAAGAGCTTTTGCAACTTTCACAGAGTTGCTTAGAGGATTCCCTAATTCCCACACCCATTACACATTTTAAATTGAATGACAATATCTTGAAACTTTTCATCTAAAAAGCAAACATTTCCTTAAATAACTTCTCTCTAAGCCTTAACTCATTTAGACCCATTATTGGTGTCCCTTGTAAAAGCTCTTATTGTCTTATTACCAGGACACAAAGCCAACAGCTATTTCTGCAGAACAGAGCTCAGTATTTTTTAGCGGGGGTGGGGTGGATGGGTGGTGGATAATTTCTGGTTTCCTTTTGTTTTGCTTCTTAAGAGCTAAGGTCTGGTGGACAAAGTGGCAGTTATAAGGCCTTATAACCGTGAGAAGCACAGCATTGGAAATGTTCTGAGGAAGTGAGAAAAGCACTGGCCTCTTCTAACTATACTAAAGAACTTTACAAAAGCTAGGTGTGAAGCTTTAAATTCTCTATGTCCTGGCCAATAAGCCATAGCATTTCAGTGATTGTCCTCAAAGAATTTCTTATTTCTAGCTGCCAAATATCAGTGGTAGGGGCTGATCCAATGTGTTCCTGAATTATAATGTTCCATAAGAAAGATATGACATCAAGCTAGAGTTAACCAATCTGTAGAAGAGATAAAAAGAAATGCTTCTGTACTTAGGTAGATGTACTCTGCTTGAAGTCTACAATTCATGTCTTCAAAGTAAGATGATTTTGTGTTCTGTTGGTTAGAACCCAGTTGCTGAAACTTTCTAGTCTATAGAAGTTTAGATGGTAAAATCCTTAGGAGAAGATGGCTGTACTAAGTTGGTGGGCTAATGGCAAGTGTTTTAGTCAGCTTTTTTGCTGCTGTGACAAAAAGACTTCGCAAGAATAATTTTAGAGGAGGAAAAGTTTATTTGGGGCTCATCATTTCAGAGGTCTTTGTCCATAGACCATTGGCTTCATTCCTCAGGGACTGAGTTGAGGCAGGACATCATGGCAGAAGAGTGTGGTAGAGGAAAGTGGCTCAGGACATTGCCACCAGGAAGCAGAGAGAGACCTCCGTTCACCAAGTACAAAATATATGCCCCAAGAGCCTGCCCCCAATGACGACCACCTCCAGCTATACCCTGCCTGCCTAAAGTTACCACCCCATTAATCCCTATCAGAGGATTAATAAATTCTCCTTACACAATCATTTCAACTCTAAACTTTCTTGCAATGTCTCACACATGAGCTTTTGGGGGATACCTCACATCCAAACCATAAAAACAAGGTGGTATTTAAATTTCTGTCTTCTCAATTGAAGCCATTATTTGGATTCTGAGTAATTACCTTTATTTACAGAATGTACAAATAGTCAGAATACAGACTAGAAGGAGAAATAAGGCCTTCAAATAAATAAAGTATTGGACTGTGGTTATCTACACAGAATTTTACTAATAGTACATAGATAGACTAGAAGTCTACCAAGATTTTAGGAGAACTCCACAGTCAATCCCAAGAAACCCCAATCCTATCTTGGAATTGCTTATGACTATAAAATTCCTTAAGTAAATTTCCAGGCCCCTAGTCCCAAACCACCCAGAAGTGGATTTGTAAAGGCTGGGTAACTCCAAAGAAAGAAATACGAAAGCCTACAAATGTCTATGGCCATGGGGTGGGGGGAAATGACAAATGAAACTTATGCCTGGGGATGAATACAGACATATGTTTAGGTAGTAAAAGGATGGAATCTGCTCCTTGTCATATTCCAAGCTGTCATAGTCTCAGTTGCAGCTGAGAATAGCACTAATACCATTCAAACTTCATGGCCAACCAAGGGGACCGTTGGTTTTAAAAAGAAAATCAGGCCACTACCTCATGACGAAGAGGAAGATGAACCAGAACCCTATTGACACAACACTATCAAGGGTGCTGTTTCCACCCTGCAGAATTTGATCAATGCTGGTGCATTGAAACTGCTGTACTACTTCCTTTCCATTCACCCTCCCAACCCCCAAAATAGATTTTTTTTTCTTCTTCTTCTTAAATTTCCCTATTACCTTCACTGCCACTTCTTATTTGGTCTAATGGGGTAAAAACTTATGCCTGGGGATGAGTACACACCTACGTTTAGGTAGTAAAAGGATGGGATCTGCTCCTTGTCATATTCCAAAACCACTGTCCACTTCTTCCTTACTAGAACCCCAAGCAATGATCAAGCTGAAAACCTACATTCCTGAGACTCCTTTCCAGGTAGCTGGGGCCACGTGTCTATATCTGGTTAGTGAGATGTGAGAAAAAGTGATAAAGTAAAAAGGAGGAGGGCAAGCTCTTCTTCCACTTGCTTTCCTTCCTGCTGCTTGGAATGCAGATATAGATGTGATCTGTGCTATAAAGTGACCTTTGCAGACAGCTGCCTGTGATACCGAAGAAAGAGAGAAGAAGCCTGGCCCCAGATGATTTTGAAGACCCAATTCACCCCTGAAATGCTACATCTCTACTTCTTTAATGTGAGAGAATAAACCCTTTTGTGTTTAAGCCATAGAACTGGGTCTCTGTTACCAAGAACAGAATACCATTCTGATTATAAGCATTCATATTATGTATTGACTTAAATGGGATGCTTTTGTAGTTCTATTGGTTACAAATAATAAAAATCCAAATTATCATACTTAAAGAAAAAAAATGTATTTCATGACTAAAGGTCTGTAAGGGTGCAGTGTGAGGCAGTACAGTAAGGCATCAGAAGCAACTAGAAGGAACTGGAAATCCATCAGGAACTCTATTCAGCTTCATCAAATTCTCTCTCATCTCTGGTTGTTTCCTCATCTCTGTGTTCTCTGTCTTATTTCACTCTTTGTCTCATCCTTTCCATTTATGTGCTCTGCTCTGCCTCTATAGACAGACCTTCTGCTCACCATTTGGAATATAGCCACCAAAGCTCTGGAACAGCATCTTCAGCCTCACCAATCAGTTTCCTATAATCCTGTTGTCTCTATTCCACAATTCTATGAATTTAATGAGGCCAGTTGTCTACCCCTGATTCCATAAGCTCAGGTGAAAGGATGTGGACTGAGCAATAAACCCTATTTTCTGGGGCCCATTATTATTGGTTGGTTGGTTGGGTATTTGAATGGGGGAGAGAAATTCTCAGAATAGTGATGAATACAAGGCAGATATTTTTCTCTGTTTGTTATGAGAACCTAAACTAGAGAATGTGGATGTGTTTGTGTGAATCACTCATTGCTACATTCATAATTTGTTGATAAAGGCATACTTATAATATTTCTATACATCTTGATAGTTTTAAAGTGATTTTGCCTATTGAACTCATTTCAGATACCTTCTACCACAACAAAACTGATAGAAGGTTGGAATTATTATCTCCATTTTACAAAAGAAGAAACTTGAGGATTCAGAAAGTTCACAATTAAAAAAAGAAGCCACAACTAGTAAAGTGGCAGATTCCAGACTGCAGATTGGACTGGACTAGAAGATGCAAATCCACATCTCCTGTCTACATAAAAAACTCCATCAGTCATTCTCAGCTCTTGGTTTGGGAAGTTGTTCTCATCCCAAGTCAGTTTTCACTGACTCCCAGCAATGAAAATAATTAATGATGGTTTGGTATCTTTTTATTTTGCCTTTTTAAATGAACATTCAGTAATCACTGAATTATATACATTTGACTTGCATGGAACTGCTCAGAGTTTGACTTACATAAGAAGCATATTAAGAAATTAACCTGATGAAAATGCTTAGACCTATAACAAAAATTATGAGATCCTATTCAGATAGACAATATGATTGATGTATGTACATTCCATGTATGTATTATATATCAAAATGCATTCTACTGTCATGTATGACTAAAAAAAATAAATGAAAATTAAAATAAATAAATAAATAAAGATATTTTAAAATTAAGAATAATTTTTAAAAAAGAAATTAACCCAATGAAAATACTTAGACCTATTACAAAAACTATGAGATCATATTCAGATCATTTTCATTTACCTGGATGATGCAAAATGGTTGAGTCTGTCCTCGTCATTCTCATTTGACTGAGCTCTCAGAAGAGATCCTGGGTTGCCAACTTGCTGAGTTTGCTTGGTTTTTAAGTCACTTTTTTAATGTGACATACTTTTTCTTAATGAATGCATTAGTACTTTATGTACATTACTTAATCTAATCTTTAAAATTGCTATAGGATAGCAGTATCTCTATTTAAAGATGAGGAAACTAACACTCAAAGATTTTGTATAATTTTTTCAAGCCTGTATGTGTTGGAAACCTCTCATTAACAGGCCACAACAAAACAACTCACACAGGCTAAAACTGTAAAAGGGGCTATAATGGCCAGCACAGTTGAAAGGACAAGTTGATCAGGCTTGAGTTGGTCTACTAAAGTGGTTCATTGATGTTGCTGCAAACCCCATTTCTTTCCATGTCTGCACTTCCTTCCAAGATGGTCTCCTCTTTCTCAGGCTACCTCACCTCATGTTTGCAGTACGTAGCCAACAGTTCCTAACATAATGATCCTTCTGCTTACCTTTGTGTCTTGTCTGGTAGTTTTCTCAAAAGATCAAAGATGTTCTATTCTAGAAACACTAGTGAAATGTCTCTTGAGCCTGTTGGTCCAAATAAGGCCATGTGGCCACACTTGAACCAAACAGAGGCCAGGAAATTGGGTACTGATGATTTATTTAAACTAATCAAGACTCATAGTTGCAGCTGAGTATAGCACTAATACCATTCAAACTTCATGCCTAATCAAGGGGACGGATGGTTTTAAAAAGAATCAGGCCACCAGCCCATGATGAAGAGGAAGATGAACCAGAATTTGGATCCAGCTGTGTCTGATTCTTAAATCCATAATTTTACAAATAACACAGCTTCTGATTTCAAGGAGATCAAAATTTTGAGGGATATGTGTCAACCTGTCATTGTAATTCATAGTCACTCTGAGCAAGCTCTAAAGCAAGTGTCATGGAAGGCAGCAAACAGAGAAATGGCAAAGCAGAGTCGTCAAAAGTCCAGTTATACCCTGGTGCTACCATCCTGAGCTATATGATCTTGGGTAAACTATGTCACCTTTTTTTTTTTGCTTCTATTTTATTTATAAATGCAGCTAACAACAGCAGTCACCTCATAGGGTTGTCACAAAGATGAATGAGATAATATTGGTAAAGTGTATAAAATGCATGGTTCAGGATAAATAATTGTTAAAGAAAAGGAATGGGAAGCAACTTATATTTAAGCAGAATAATGATGATGATGATGTTGATAATTATGAGATCATCTATCCCACCTGTTAGCAGGTACTCTGAGGCTCTGGTGTGCAAATGTGTGTAAATCATAATTGCTGTGCTCAAAGAACTTGTACTCCATTGGCAAGAGGGAGGCAAAAACTAAAATACATGCTATAAGTGATATAGTGGGATGGACCTGATATAACATTACAGGTAATCCAAAGCCTTTCAGGTGACTGGGAGCAGGAAGTAACCTGTGAACCCTGGAAATTCAGTTTCCACATCACTTATACTTGTCTCATTTGCTATTTTGAAATGAAAAACAGGGAAGAATCTCTGGGGGCTGAGGGAGCTGGGTTGAATATAATTACCCATTTTACATGTATTTCTTTATCCTCAATTGTCTAGTTTGATTCCATATTTTTATCACATCAGATGTTGGGTACAATCTGAAGTATCTCAACTGCCATGTAAAATGGAGAAATGGTTTGTCCCATCCCGATGTATGTGCAAATATCCCAGACAATGAAACGAAACACTTTTCCAAGAATCCTTACCAGAAAGACCAAACATTCACATCACTTGGAAACTGAAGAAGCCTTCACTTCCTGAAATAATCCTTCCAGCAAAAAGTTAAGAAAGTAAATACATCTTTTTCAAGGAAACATTTCCTGAATTCTTCTTGTCTCCCAAACTGGGTTTTGATTGCTTGGAGTATAAAAACATCATGCCATTTACATCATCACTCCAAATTATGCTAAAATGGAACTGAAATGGTAGAGGATAGACCAAACCCTGTGGAAAGTACTGTGTTTGGAATAGTTTTTCACATATATTCATTCATCTTTTCAGTGAAGCGATGGCTAGAACATTATACAAAGGCAGAATGAGTGGCAGTAGTAGATGAGCTTTCCAATTAATCAGCTGTCAACAAATTTACTCAAATAACCCAGGGAAGCTTCTAAATGTCCAAGAGAATATGATCAATTATTTGTCACATCTGCAACTGACCTGACCCTCATTTCTCTTGAGAGATAAAGAATGAATATTCTTTCGTTGTAAGATGTTCAGCCCTCTCTGCATCTTTCAGATGGCATCTGGGTAAAGTCTACTTAGCAGGATTTCCAAATGCATCTATTTCAGTGTTAAGATTAGAACTCAACAGAGATTAATTTTGGGGTTTGGATTTAGGCCCTCAATTCATACTGATATAGTGGGAGAACTGTGTGAATATTCATCCCATAATGTTCACAGAATGTTGGAGTGATTCAGTAGAAAATATAGCTCTTTGCAACTCTTCATCTAATCTTAAAAACAGAGGGACATTTGAGGCCTACCATCTTAAAGATGGTATTCTATCCCTCTTACTTCAAAAATCCACTAATAATCTCAGTTTAACTGTTGTCCCCAAAGGGTAGTGAGACATCACCCAGATGGTCTGCTCTATATTTTCTTAATTTTGAACATTAGATTTGAAACATACTGAAAAAACCCCCACCTTCATTGTAATAGTAATATTTCTCTCCCTTTTCTTATGTGGCTACCCAATTAAGATGGATGTGTTTCTCCAAGAAATCCCTGGGCTAAGCATTGGGCTCAAGCATTCTCATTCACTTTCCCACACATGATCCTAAATAAGCTGCAGAATGATAAGGTGATAAGATGAACAAAGCAACACCAGCAGGTTGCTTTTCTTTTCTTTTTTTTTAGGAACAGTAGGTTTATTGTGTTGGTCTTTGAATGACAAAATAGCTTTCTAAAAATGCAGGTTTGAGGCTAGTTGATATTTCACTGCAGTTTAAAAGCCCATTCCAAGTTTAGATTAATGCAATTGATAATTGAAAACTATCTGGACGTGTTCTATGTTCCAGATATTAATCTGGGGCTTTCATGAGTATTCATACCTTCAGATCTTCACAGTAGCTAAATCCCTAAATCCTTTCTGGAAGAAGGCAGGTATAAATAAATCCATTTGTTAGATTAAATTAAATAAATACAGTTGTTCTTTATGTGTTGAGATGCCTTCTGAGTATCTGTTCCTCTTACCTAAACAGCCTTGTTAAAGACACAACTGCCCAATGCACCCTTATAAGAGTGATACGCCACGATGCAAGCAAAGTGAAATGATTTCTTAGGGCTCTGAAAAAGAGCCTCCAGATAATTTTACAACATAATAGGCCAAAGGCATTATTTGGCTGTGGTGTTTTCCTATTTTAAAAGATGGAATTTGCATTTTCTGGAGAGATGGGATCCAAAAGATGGATTGCTTACAGTTATTTTCATATGAACATAAACATCTCCTAGCCATAGAATTTCACACAGAAATCAAACAGAAGAAGACTCTGCTCTTAAAGTCAATGTTTACCATTCCACAAGCTACCACCAGAGCCGTTGGCCCAGATCAATGACAAGGGTTTTCTGCAACTCAGACCATTTTAGTGACCACTGAGTGCAGGGTTTGAAAACTTCTAGGATATGGGTAAACCGGGGGTATACAATTCCCCTGAACATTTGGTTATGGAGTTTTCTGAGGCTTCACATGGATCTCTAAACCCAAATCCCTGGAGCCAGATCTCATATACTTTGTAGAAGTGTTTTATGAGATGTAATCAAACTCTGCCTTGTCTTTTTTTTCACACTGTCAATCTAAATAACAAAGACCCAGAGAGACAGACTCTTGGGAATAAGCAGAAAACATTGTAAGGAAGCACAAATGTGCCCTGGAAACTATGGGCATATTCAAAAAGGTTGAGTTGAGGGGAAGCTTTTAAAGGCAAAAATGAAGAGGATTACATAAGCTATTTTAAAATAACAACTCTGGCGACCAGTATCAATAACGAGAGTGACATCTTCCCAAGGTTGGACAGACAATTGTCTTTGAAGTATTTTCTGTGTAAGGTAGTGGCAGCCTATGTGCAAAGCTGTGATCCTGGCAGAGATTTTTTTTTTTTTTTTTTTTTTATGATGGTTCTTGTTATCAAGAATTTGTTCCTGAGATCCAGTGCTTCCCAATTTCCTGCCTTTATTATTCGTTGTTGTTGCGAGGCTTTGACTAAAGGGACTCCATCTTGATTCCGACAACGTACACACTCCCCCCTCACTTTTTAAAATCATCCCGTGTTGCTTCTTTTAGATTGTTCCCTTGCTATAAGAGTATAATTTTAAGTTTCAAAGAAAAGATTGGGACTTGAAAGCAGTTTTGTGATTTCACCCACACTTTGGTCTGGGTGGTGATTGTATTCAGTCTGGCTTTTATGGAAACACTATCATTAAAACTTTTCATGGTTGCTAGGGACAGGATTTGGGAACACGACAGGTCTTTCTGATGAGGGTTATGAGAACTCCTACTCATGGGCAATGGTTTTGTTTTGTTTGGGATGTATACTAACTCCCAGTTAATGACTCTTAAGAGTTATTTAAAGAAATTCTGAATTACAATTGTAAAAGAACTAGAAGAGTCCCAGAAAACATACATAAAAACTTGCCAGATGAACTTGTGCTCTCACCCCAGCCAGCAGTGTACGACCCACAAATCTTTCTCCTCTTTTCTAGTCCTTCTCTTTCACTTGACTGGCTCCTTTCCCTCCCTCTTCTTCCTCAGGAGCTGGACCTTCAGCTCTCTAGACTCTTGTATCTTCTTCCTTTCCCTCTTTCTCTGGGACCTGCGGGCTCTCTGTTCTTCTCTCCTGTCTTTCCCCCGATTTCTCTGGCATTCCTGATACTTTGTCTGGTCTGCTTGGCCATCCTTCCTTTTCTTCACCCTGAATCTCAGAGGCCCTTTGTCCCTACCTTCCTCTTAATTCTGTTATTAGTCTAGAATTCACGTCTTAACCTTGGGGGTTTTTGTTTGTTTTTGGCTTTGTTTCCCTAAAATCACTTTGAATTGGGACCAATATTTCTCTGAAAATCTCAGAACATGAATTTTCTGGCCTGGAAAAGCACACATCCGAACACGGCTTCCTGTTCTCTAGGAAGGAATCACTTTGGTTTGAGGACGATGCCCTTCCTCATTCTAAGTTGTGGAAAATGGATACACAGATACAAGGAAGCCGATGGGAGTATTGACTATTGATAACTATTGATATTTGTAGATAGAACTGGACTAGAAGTTCAGGCTTGGCCTGTGGTCAGATCAGGTTTCCATCTTAAACTCGGTCATCTAGTCACAGGCAGAGAAGCTGCATGACCAAACCTAGAGACTTGTCCACAGCATGGAGGAGAAAAGAATGTGGATCTGCTAAGAACCCTTGATTTTTCGAGATGGGCTGTGATCCTAGAACACTACTCCCCCTGAGGAATATTAAGGCTAATACACGTTCCCAGGATTGCTCAGTCCCTTATTTATCCATTAGATCAAATCACATGTGAAAATTAATTAATCTACTCCTTTATCTAATATAGCTTTTTTTTTTTAATAAAATGCTGACTGAACACCTGGTAACTTTTTGAGCACCAAGTAAAAAAAAGTGAATTGACATAGGCATTGACTTGGGCCAATATGGTGCAGGTGCAGGAAAATGAATTTTATGTAAAAATGTTATTATCTAGGAGTCCAGTATGGAAAATACTCATCAGGTAGTATCATCTTTGTTTGGTAAGTGCTTTGATAAATCTAGGTAAGTGGAATAGATGGGTTTATTAAAGCCCAACACAAAATTTGAATGAACCTTTTTGAGAAAACACAGATATCAAACAGAAGATGACTCTGCTATTAAAGTCAATGTTTACCATTCCACAAGCCACCAGAGCCATTGGCCCAAATCAATTCAAAATAACAAAAGAGAATATCCAGAATGGAATAGAAAGCACAAGAAAATTGCTAGAGCATTTGGAGATGCAGGCCCCTTATTTCTGAGATCTCTTGAGGCATTCTCTCAAAAATGTTTTATATTTCCACCTAGTTTTCTGACTCCAGCACAAACTGCAGCTCCCAGTGAACTGTATGTAGAACTCACAGGGAATGTCAAAGTGGGGCCTGAAACTTTTACATTCTCAGTGAGTTCTACAATTCACTGGGAGCTGGTCTGGGATGAATTTCCAGAGCCTGAACTATATATGTACATAATAGAGATGATGTTGCAGAAAGGAAGAAGGCTTTGCAAGGCTTTATCCAAGGTTCTGTGACTGCTTCCTATACTTCCACAGATCTTTACGAAAAACTGCAAATCACATTAGACCCATTATGATCATGCTTCAAAGGGAAATTAGTGAAAAAATTAGTTCTACATTTGGGCATTAAGACAGAGTTGAGAAGTGATTAATACATATGTTACCTATAATGCAATATCTTAAATGTCATGATATATATATATATATATATATATATATATATATATATATATATATATAACAATATCAGAAGATGTATTTGTTATCTTTTATTGAATAACATATTATCCCAACACTTAGCACCCAAAACAGGACAGATTTGTCATCTCCAGGCTTGTGTGTCAGGAATCTGGACATTCCTTAGCTGTGTCCTTTAGTCAGGGTTCCTCAAAGTCTATAATTAAGGTGTATATTCGTTTTCTAAGACCTCATAACAAAGTACCATAGACTGGGTGGCTTAAATAATGTAAATTTATTTTCTCCCAACTCTGGAGGCTAGAAGTCTGAAATCAAGGTGCCTACAGGGTTGGTTTCTTGTAAAGCCTCTCTTTTTGGTTTGTAGATGGACACTTCCTCTGTGAATTCCTCCCTCTGTACATGTCTGTGTCCATATTTCCTCTGTGTGTAAAGATATCAGTCATATCAAAGTAAGGCCCATACTAATGACCTCATTTCAACTTAATTGCCTCTTGAATGATCCTGTCTCTAAATACAGTCACATTTTGAGATGTTGAGAGTTATGGCTTCAACATATAAATCTGTTGGGGAGGTGGCACAATTTAGTCCATAAAAGCAGGGTTACAGGTATTTCTACCCCACTTGGGAGAAGAGCTGCCTCCAAACTCCTCATGTAGTTGGTAGTAGGATTTAGTTCCTAAATAGACTGTTGTCCTTGAGAGCATTAGTTCCTTACTGCCATTAGCCTGGATCCTCCCTCAGTTCTTTGCTACAAGAGCCTCTCCATAGAATAACTTTTGAGCGTGTCAATCAATGGAGGCCAGTGGTGGTCAAAACCCTGAAAAGCATGGATTTCAGGAAAAAAAAGAAGATGCATAGTACTCTACATTTTGTCCCCAAAACATGGTTATTGCTTATATATTCTTTACACAATCATATCTATAGAAACATGTTATGAGATATTATATAACTTTGTCTCCCTATGTCTTGCAGATCTCTAAAAATTTTTAAATATTTATGCCTACTTAGATTGGAGTGACATAAAACAAGGGGCATTACGTGTAGTAAATTAGAATATTCACAACTTACCTATGTTAAAATAGGAAATCCTTACTTTAGATTAAATGTCACTTTTTTGCTTTTTTATACATATTTATCTATGTGATACACTATGTCTGGTGCAATAAAGTATATGCTACAGATACCTCTACAAATTCAAGAATTATTTTCTGAACTATATTTTTTCATAATGATAATAATATTTGTCAAATCCTTAGAAAATATATATTAAAAGACATAATTTTATATTTTATATACATGAGAATGATTGCATTTACTTCTATTGCTTAAGTAATTGATGCTATATCTTATCTCAAATTGAAAATATTTAACATCATGTTTATTTATTTTTCCTGAAGACTTCTTATGCATTTCTGATCTCAGTTAATGGTCTTTACTGTCTATGCAAACAAGAATTCAAAATCAGCAAATCTTTTCCATTGCATTCATGATACCTCATGCCAAGTGATCATTTTCCTTTGCCATCTTGGCCACTGTCTTTTTAAAAAGTTCCTGCTGTCTGCTTAAGTGATAATGGGTGCTGATAATTCACTCATCATTAAGATGATGATGTGTGAGTGTGGTAGACAGGATAATGAACACGATTCCAATTCCTCACAGTATGCCCACATCCTGATTTCTGAGACCTGTGAGTATGTTACTTACATAGCAAAAGGGATTTTGCAGATTAAGGCTAAAACCTTAATCTTATGGGGAATCTAGGCTGGTATTCTTCTTGGGCCCAATGTTTTCACAAGGGACCCTATAATAGGGAGTCAGGAAGATAAGGTTAAATACAGAAGAAAATATGACTGGAAATAGAGGAAGAGGGAAAAGTTAAGGAGAAGAGGGAGAGAAAGAGATTTTTAAAATGTTAAGGAGTTGGCTTGGAAATTGGAGTAAGAGGCCACTAAGTGATCAATGTAGACAGCTTCTAGAAGCTAATAGGCAAGGGAATAATTCTCCCCAGCAGCCTCTGGTAGTAATGCAAACCCAGCAACACCTTAATTTTAGCATAGGTAGGACCCGCTGTGGACTTCTGAACTCCAGAACACCAGGATAATACACTGTGCTGTTTTAAGCACCATGTTTATGGTGACATGTTACAAGAGCATTAGGAAACTATTAACTCTGCTGATAATTTATGGTTCATTCATTAACCTGGAGGATTTTTTTTTTTTTTTTTGGAGCTAACATTGTTTTTAAGTACATTTGAACTGGTTCCTGGAACTTCTACTTTTCCTTCCTTTTGAGTTTATCTCCTTGTGTTGGCCCAGAACCTCAGGAACTACTCTACAACAAAGGGGCATGGGTGTCTTGCTGGAAAACCTCAGGTGACAAGATAGTTGGAGAATCACTGGTCATTTGTGGATTATGATTTGCATGCTGTCTCAGTGGAAGGCCTTCTGTGAGGTTGGTGCATGTCTATTAACAATCATGATGATGGCATTGCTGGGTCAGGGCTTTGGGGGTTGTTCAGGTGGGAAGGATCCCATTCTCTCAAAACATCAAGCCATTTCCTCATGTTGCCATATTTATATCAGAAGACTCTTCCAGTCTTGGCTACTATGAAGTAGACCCTGATGTTCAACATCACCACTAGTCCATGCCTTTTACCAAAAAGGGGTCCCTGTTTGATTTCTTTTACTGCCAGGATACCTCATCAGGTATCATTTCCATCTATTAAAGGTTTTAAAAGTCCATTTAATCTTAAAGGAGAACAGATAAGATATAACTCTTTCCAAATTGCTAAGGAGACAATTTGGTCCAATGCAAAAATGTTTCTTTCTGTACAGCAGTGGTACTGGGAAAAGTCAAAAGACACATTCCTACCTACCCCAGAGAAATGGGTGCCTATTCCCCCTATCTTGCGTGATTGCCTACAAGTAGGAACAACAAAAAAGTCACAAAGCCAGAGATGAGTGTTATGGGAAGAAACAACACACTGCCACAGGTTGACCTGCAAAATGGTGGAAAGTTGAAAAGTGGAGGGGCATCTTAGGAAGAAGAGGTTCAGGTCACTAAGACCCTGATGTCTTATGTAACTTGAAGTCAGGTCATTGCTACACATCCCAGCTGGCCTGCAGCTGGGCTTGTCACTGCCTTTGAAAATGATAAATGGGTGGAATTGCCATTTGACAAATGTTCCAGGTTCTCGTTAAAAATATATGCCAAGAGCTGCATTTGAAATCATGCATTTTCCATCATCTGGCAATTGGAAAATTAACTTTTGTCAATTTGAAAACTAAGCCGTTGTCTCATTTATTATCATTTTTAATTTGCTTTTTTTCCCAAAGTATTTCAGTTGTCTGGGGATACCTTGATTCTATTAAATATTCCTTGTTGTTCTGGCTTATTTTTATTTTCCAGATATTTAAAGTTTGGACTCTAGTGACAGGAAAGAACAAATCTATTTTTATGTCACTTACTAACATAGACCCTTGTTCTAAATTTCTATCCCACGCTTTCATCTAGGCACAACTAAACAAACACACAAATAAACAAAAGCCTTACACATTTTAAGAAAGTTTATTAAACACATTCTGTCTTCCAGGCAGTGTGCCAGGTAGCAAAAATAGACAAGTGAATTAAACCTACTTCGTGCTCCAGAGGCGCTCCCAGTTTAATGGCGGAGGAAAAACACCCACAACCACCACGGTAAAAGTAGATAACCACTCAGTCAATATTTGACTTCCTGCCATGTGCAGGTCTCTGCAGTTTCAAAAATGTACACAGTGGACAAGGAGCCTGCCCCATGGAGCTTGCAGTCTGGCAGGGAGAGCAGGTGTTGAACCCGTTATTACCAGTATGGCCAAGGTCTCCATTGGGAAAACAAAGTACATCGTGGAGATGTTTAACAGAAGCATTAATTCAAATGTAAAGGACAGTCTAAATATTCATTTGGAAATAGTGGTGGCAATTGGGAGGTGGGGAGGGGAAAGAGGGCATAGAGAAGAATTTCAAAGTAGCATGTACAAAATCATCATCATCATCATCATCATCAACAGCATCATCATCCTTGAGTTTGGAGTGAGTCAGATGTATTCTGAAGCCAAAAGTAAGCCATTAGAGCTGGAGTAGAAGGGAGGAGGGATCGCTCCATGGGTCATGTCTTAAAATCCCAAGGTTAAGGAAATAAAGTTCTGGTTAACATCAAGAGCTTTTTTAAAAAAAAAAATAGCAACATAGTTGTACATGTTGATGTGCATTTCTGCAGGCACTTATTCAATAAATACTTATTGAATATATTTATCATGTGCTGACTCTGGTACACTGAGAACAAAGAGATGAATAAGACAGGTCTCTATGCACATCAAGCAGTTTGCATTACAGTGGAGAAAGAGAGAAGGGATAAAAGCAGAGATGAGGAAATCATTCTATGTTCACACTCTTTAAAGAAGGGGAACACTTCTTAGGCAGCTTGTCTAAGATTTCTGACCCAAGTCAAATAAAAAAAGATAAGAAAGAAGAACAAACTGACTTCTGAAACTCCAACCTGGTGATGCATCAGAATCTTCTGGGCAGGTTTTAAAGTAGTAAGCTCTTAAGTTGATCCCTAAGAGCAGATTTGACTAGGGGGTGGGGGCTAAGCAGTATAACCCAGTGATGCTGTGTATATATTGTAAATAGCATTTGTGAACCACTTAGGCAGAGCATGGTACTTATGAAGCTGCAGTCACATTTCCCAGAGTATAAAAGGTAGGCTAATAGGTGGCATATTGAGAAAAGGGCTCAGTGGCCTAATGGGTTGAAATGTCCCCTTATCCCCTAACATGGATGTTCTTTTTTACCTTGAGGATTGGGTGTTTATAGAGGTAATCAAAATGAGATCATTAGAGTGAGTTTCTAATTCTGTATTAGTGTCTTTTTAAGAAAGGTGAAATTTGGAGACAGCTGTTCAAGGCAAGCTCATGTGAACACGGAGCCAACCCTTGACAGGTCAAGGAGGGAGGCCCAGAACTGACCTTTTCCTCACATCCTCAGGAGGAGCCAAAACTGCCAATACTTTGATTTTGGACTTACGGTCTCCAAAACTGTCAATCAATTCATTTAGTTTAAACCACCCAGTTGGTGGCAATTTGTTAAAGTAGTCCTAGGAAACTAATATAGAAGTTCAATAATTCCGGAGTTAAAAGAAAGGGGGTAGGGGGTGTGGCTCAGTGGTAGAGTGCTTGTCTAGCATACATGAGGCCCTGGGTTGGATCCCCCTCCAAAAAAAAAAAAAAAAAAAAAAAAAAAAAAAAGGAGTTAGTAATTTCTTGACTTCAGAGCCAAGAAGCAGATATTCTAATGTTTCCCATAGCCCAGAATAGCATGTACATCATATTCAAAATTTGTTGACAGAGAGCTTTCCATTTGTCATAGAGTATTTCATGAAATTGCTGTGCTATGGGTCTGACACAGGAAACACTGGGCTTCTTTCTCTTGAGGAAGTAGCTGTGCTGTGGGTCTCTGAAGAAAAGGCAGTCTCATGGAGCTAGGGTAAATAAGGATATAGGTGAAAGTTTGGGTAAATAAGGATATAGGTGAAAGTTTATGAATGCATTTAGTTCAAATCCATCACAACTCCTGGAAAAAAACAAACAGCTCCAAAGAAATGACTTACTGTAAAGTTATCAAAGAATCATCTTTCTTGATCCATGAATGCTTTGATTCCTGTTTTTTACCTTGGTGACTCAGACACAGCTATTTGAAGGGCTAAAGCCAAGGACTGTGTTATCTCCCTTTGTGGGAGTAGTTCAGGAAATGTGGGAGAAGGTATTCAAGGGGATTCTTTTAAATTAAACACACCTCTACATATTTGTCATGCAAGTACCCCATTTATGAGTATTGTTCACCCACACCTTGCCAAAACCGATCCTTCCTTCTTGAAATGGAACCCTGGGAGATAAAAGACCATAGCTATTGTCAGTGGTTAAAAGCATAAGACTGCAAAAAATTTCACTTGTGTATTTCAGTTATCAAATGTGCCCACACAGAATAAAGGAAATATACACTAGCTAGACCCATTGTTTTTTTTTATAAGCTTCTGCAAAATTGCAGTTCTTCAACTTCTTATATACTCAATGTGTTTTATAATATTTCGGGTTAGACCTACACACAGAAAAATTGGAGACTCAGTATTTCATTTATAATTGTGACAAGTATTTGTGAGTACCCCCAGTAAAAAGTTTGGTTCAGAGAGAGAAAACAGTCATCTTTGTTTCATGTTTTTGTCATTATCTGTAACCCCCACCCACTCCTCAGCCCATTTCAGCTCCCTCCTCTCTGTGCTTCTGACCATCCCTGCAGACCCAGTGATCTCTCACCCTAATAACCACCAACATTTGCTGCCAGCCTCCACAGTTCCTCATAACCAGTGCCCATCAAATAAAACTGGTAGCCACTTCAAACAAAAATGCAGTTTCACCGGCTGTATTTGCAGAGCTTTTGATTTACTAAGGGTCAGGTAAGTTGAAAAAGCAATATTTTTAACAGGTATCCCAAGTGAGTTTGGATGGTTAGCAGGCAGGTCTAATCATTAGCTCTGTTAGAGTATCAATACTACTTGTTGGTATTTGCCTTAAACTGCCTCATGCTATTAGTGAGACTTTCTCATCTGAAACTATCCTTTCCTTAACTGGATTAAATTTTAAAAATTTAAAGCCTAAGTTCTGGAGCTCCGGAAATGTAGTCTAATGATATTTTTTTTCAAGAGAATTTTTTATTCTTTGAGAATGTTGTTATCTGTCTCTGCTGGCACTTCTATTTCATGAGAGGACATTCATTTCAGTGTGTGGATTGTTATTCCTCCTTCGGAACGCTGAGTCCCCTTGCAATATTTGTGATGTTCACTGCTTGCCCTTAATTCCAGTTGCCTGGGATATCTTTGGGGACCCTGGAGGCACAGGAATGGAGGAAGATACAGTAGTCTCAGTCCCAGTTGGTACAGTGTCTGACCCTAGCTGAGGGATCAAGAAGAGGAAGTTCCTTACCACAAAGCTGTAGCATGTGAGATCAGTCACTATCAAGGGCAGAGGGAACCTGAGCTTCTGTGTGGCACACCTTCTTGACTCCTCCAAAGCCAAGGAGACTAGCAGGTGCCCCCAAAGACAATCCCCTCAAGCTAGTAGAATTTAGGGGTTCACAGTTCTGCTTCCCAGGGTCACATACTCTCCAGGAAGCATGGTGCTCTGATGTACGCCCCCAGGTTCATCACTCCGGGTACATGGAAATCAGTTCATTGGCTTTCTCCAGCTAGGTTCCTACAGATCAGAGGCCTTGTGTGTAACCTCCAGTCCCTATGTATCACCTGCCCCAAAAGGTGCTCTGCTTAAGATAGGTAGCTGGAGGTTGATTAGAATTAGAACTGGGGCTCATGGTGGGCAGCAAGGTGGTTGGTGCTCAGGCCACCCTTCTCCCAGGAGACTCCCATGGCCATTGAACTTTCTGATTTCTTCAGCTTGGGGTTTTTGAATATATTCTCCCTCCCAGTTTGTTTGGGTTATTATAATGATATACCTGAGAACTGGGTAACTTATCACAACAGAAATTCAATTCTCACAGTTCTGAAGTCTGAGAAGTCCAAGATCAAGGCTCCAGCAGATTCTGTGACTGGTAAAGGCTTGACCTCTGCTTCAAAGACGGCGCCTTGATTTCTGTATCCTCACTTTGCTAAAGGTGATTGTACTCTTTCAGGCCTCTTTTGTAAAGGCACTGATCCTATTCATCCCAAAGGCTCCAACTTCTAATACCATCAGCTTGGTGGTTAGATTTCAACATGTACATTTCGGGGGGGACCCAGACATTTGGTTTATAGCACATGACTCCTCTCACCATCTCATCAGAAGTAATAATAAACACCATGTCGAATCGGCATTTGAATCACAGCTGCCACTCATTGTACACTCTTTCTGTGCCAGGCAGCTGGCTAAGTGCTCCATATGCATGAACTCCAAATGAGACTATCCAAACAGACTCCATTTGGTAACCTCCATCAATTTTACTAATTTCTAAAGACTAGTTAAGAGTTCACTTCTTTTGAAAACTGCAGATAATCTCTCTCCTCTGACAGAATTTCATCTACGCATCTTATAGGTTATTTATGCCTAATCCTGCCTCGTCTTCACGTTCCCTAAGTACACAAACCAACTCTATCCTTTATGGAAATCACTTCTTTTCTGTTCCTAGACAAGGCCTCTCTAGAATTCCTTCTGATAAAGTCCTGTCCCTAAAACCTGGGAGAATTAGAGTAATTAGAGGAAACAAGAAAGGAATCTTTCATTTTTTTTTCTTTCAGAGAAAACCCATCAAACTGTAAAAGGATCATGTGAAGCAGGATAGGCCTATACATTAGAGCATGTATATAGAGTGAGAATTTAATAGAATCTTCTGGTTAAAGTGTTGTGTTCACCTACCTTGGGCATTTTGGTCTCTCATACTTTTTAAGTAAATATTTTCCCCACTAATGTTCATATACTCATCTTTATGAATTAGCATTTCCATCTCATTTGACTCAGATTTTCCTTTTAAATAATTAATAGTGCAGGCACCTTAAAAATTTGTTTATAAGTAATTTGTATTTTGGAGTACATTGTTTTCTGACTTGGAATCAGGCTTTATTACCCCATTGCTTCTCAGCCTTTTGGCTAAGATTAAGTGTAATACTTTTCCAAACAGTAGGTATTATCTGTTTAATAATACACAGTTCTTAATTGTCAGATGTGAGCTCTGCCCTATGGTAGGATCTTTTGAGAGGACCAGCTTGGTTCTCTTTCTGCTGTCTTTCTGTTCTGCCTCACCCTTGAGTGACTGTAGAGGTCAGTAGGTAAGAGCATGACTTTGGATATTCCACACACCAGGGTGAGCCTTGAAATACCATTCACATTCTCTCTGGATTCATTATGAGCCTGATGCACAATAAGCTTTGAATATATGTTAAGTATTATTATTGATAAGAAAATAAGATTTTCGCAAAAAATTTGCTAAAGTACATGCTTCTGGAAGACACGATCCCAGGTTGATTTATTTTTGAAAATTCCACAGTGCCCTGCACCATGTCTTATTGCACCGGACCCCTTCAAGAGTGTGATGTTATCACAGGCAGTAGCTGCCCACTAAGAAAATACACTCCTAAACCACCTTGCCTTTATGTGTGGGTGTGGGATGGGTTGATTCTGATGCACGTGAGCAGAAGGTGGGTAAAAAAATAGGTGTATCATCTTAAACTTCTCCCTGATCTTGAATAGATACAGAGGGCTCCAAAGCTCTAAAAGATGATGGTGGCATGAAATGGGAGGATTCTGGCTCCCTGGATCATGCAAGCCCCTTGTGTTGTACTGTTCCCATAAATGAAAATGAAGGTGTTAGGCCACATCATCTTGCAATGCCTTAACTAATACTGCTATTTAACAAATTTGTCAAAGGAATAAATGAACTATGCAACTAAATCACCCTGAGTACAGTGCCATTGAGTACCCCAAAATAGTTGTATAATAAACCCACTGATCTTATTTTCTCCATCTGTCTGTATTCTCACATTAAAACAATAATAGTCAATCAGAATTTAAAAAAAAAAAAAGCTAAAGTGGGGCAGTGAGATGGAGTCGCTCTGCAGCAATGCAGTGGCTTTTAAAAAAATATTTTTTAAAATCCATGAAACCATTGTTGTGCAAAAGAAGTCAGCAGAAAAACCCCAGTGGGGGTGGGGAAGCTCTTGTGTATTGTTGGAGTGTTTCACTTAGCAGTCAACTAGCGGGTGAAATAGAGGCATTTGTCTGTATGTTTTCAGTTCAATCTGCTCTGTATTTTTGTCTTTTTGAAACAATATGTGGGATTGCAAAATATAGCCAGTAATTCCCCTGCTGAACTAAAAGAGAATTAGAAAAGGCTGCTAATAGCTTTTGTGTTTAGAAGTATAATGTCTTCCAGAGAGTTATTTTATGGATGACGTATCTGGAATTGCTTATGAATACTGGATTATGGATTTTCCCCCTTCCTTTTTCTTTCTCTTTTTCTTTTTCTTTTTTTTTAACTGTGAGAACTTAAACATAGTATTAAAAAAAAAAAAGCATTTTATCTTGTGGTAGAAATGTCAGCCACATTTCAATTCACTCTTAGGCTTCCCCTAAAAGGAGTGAGTTTTATGCATAACAATAGCCTTGTTTTTATAAGTGGTTGGTGATATCTGCAAATGTGTAAGGCATTCATTATCTAGGAGCTCTTTTCTCCCTGGTAACACACCGGGAAATATCAGAGTGTTGTTATTTGAATTCTTTCTTGTGCTCTGACTCCCAGATGAATTGAAATTCAACTTCACAGTCAAATGAGTAGCCATTTAAAGCTCAGGTGTGTATTTCTTAAGACCCTCTCAAAGGACATATAACTGCTTATGTCTTTCCTAAAGACAGCAAACTGAATTTTAATTGGATCCTGCCTCTCCCAAGAGATCAGTGTACCTCCACTCCAAGGCCATATATTACAAAGCTTCAGTATGAATTGGAACATGAAGCCTGCATTTGAGTTTAGTATTTAAACTTGAAGTTATAGCAGCTGACACCCAGTCATTTCAGCAACTCTCAATCAAAGTTGTATTTAATTTAAGTCTCTGGGAAAAAAAAAAGAAACGCATGCGCGCACACACACACACACACACACACACACACAAACACACACAAACACACATGGCTGTGTAAATAGCCATAAGAATTCAGATTATTAAATACATTTTTTTCTTTCCTTCTCAGGAAATAAATATCAAATGGGATCAGTTCCAAATTTTGCTTGTTTTAGCCCCACCTTGACCTTGTCAGATGGATAAAAAAATGAAGCAGTGAAAAACCGTTCACATACACACACATACACATATGCACACACATGTGTGTATGTGTTTATCTCCAAGATCCTGTTCTGCATCAGAAAGTCTTATATCCGTGTCATTTATACCTGCATATATATGACTATCTGATGCAGAACAGGATCTGTGAGATCCTTTGTGACGTAGAAAATCTTTTCATCAGAGGGGCAGAGATAGTTTGGAAGACACTAAGGTATACGCAGAAAGCTCTCCTAGAGTTATTCTCCTTCTGATCTCAGAAACTGGCAAGACAACATCAAAAAGGAAACCAAAGGACTTGTGGAATCTAATTCACCAACCCAAATAACAGAGCTGTGTGTTTTTCTGTACTTCATAGTTGAAGAATCTGTGTAAATTTCCTATGGCAAATGGATTCTATGAGGACTGATGTTTGAAAATATCATGAAAACAACCCAAAACCAGCTGAAGAATGAAATTTATACTTTAAAACTTAACAGACAGTGTTATGATCTTGCCTTGTACCATACCAAAGTGGATCTCAGCATATTATATGTCATTAAGACTATTTTTTGTTATTTTAAAAATATTTTTATCCTGAAAAATTTAGGTGTTATTTTAATTTCAGAAATGTTTTAGAAATCTGGATTTTTTCCCCCTTTAATTATAGACAGAGACCAGGATTAGCAACCAGGCACCAGAATAGAGATATGTTCCTTAATTTTTCTCAGATATAATTTCCTCAGTTATAACCTTAGGGATTTGAAGTCAGTCATCTCTAAGCTAGTTAGAATTATAACATTTTCAGGGTCTAAATTTCAAGTGGCTTTTTCTCTGTTTATACAAGACTCAAAGTTACCAGTCAGCATACAGCCCTAAATTTTGGCATTTTTCTGCTGTGATGAAAAAGAATATTTGGATTATACATCTAGCATCTCAGTTCTGGAATCTTTAACTTCAGTTTGTCCATTTATTTTTACTTAATTATCTTCCACAGAACTTTCTTCTCTTTCTTCTTCTGTTCTTTTTCTTTAAAAACAAAAATCTTTGAATTTTATCAATCATTTCTTAGTTACTAGACTCAAAATCTTAAAGTTTTCTTTAATTGCTTGCTGTCCCTTGTCCCAGATGTTAAATCACCACACAATTCTTTTGGGTGTACTTCTATGAAGGGTAAGACTAGTTTTTTTTTTTTTAAACAACAAAACACAATTATATTATTGCAAGGGACTTCATTTATTGGTTCACAGGTTTCATAGAATTGTTTTGATGATCTGAAGACATATATCCACCATCCCCCCAAAATACATATACAGTTTTGCATGTAATTTCCAGGAATGCAAAGAATCTGTTGAGTTCTCTAAATGTATAATAGATTACTTCTTTGACTCAAAGATCATAGTGGAGACACTTTCAAAGGCAAGTAAAAGAAGGAATCTTGCTTTTCAAGATATAATCCAGCCCCCTCACAAATATGGCAGCTCTTTGTTCTCCTGGGGAGCTACAGAGCAAGGCAGTGGGGCCCTTAGACTCTCCCAGGAAAAGTGTGGGTGGCCAGGTGCAAGGTTTCTCTCCATGTTTGGGCTCTCTGTCTCCAAATTCAGGAAAAAAGTGAAAGACCCTAGCCCAGTTAGCCCAGTTACCTAAGGCCAAGATATGAAACCAAGATATCAGGCAGGCCATAAACAGGTTCAGGCACCAGGCATGCTTTCCGGACAACCGGTTGAAGAACAGAGCACCCGCATCCTGAGGCATGAATGAATAAACCGGAACAGATAAGCAGGAACAGAAAGAATAGAATGCAGACCTGTGGTTTTTGGAATGCAGACCTGTACCCCCTAGATGGCCTATATGCTAGATTTAAACAAACCAATAAGAAACCTGTTGCTTCCCGCGCGCGCGAAACCTGTCCCAAACCCTATAAAAATCTCTGTATCCCCAAGCCCGGTGTGCCAGTTCACCAAAGCTCCGGCTGAGGTTCTGCTGGACACCCGCAGGCGCCTGTGTCCCAATAAACCACCTCGTGCTTTTGCAGCCAGTGTTTCGTGTGATTCTCCTTGGACAGGGAAACGGGGGTCTTTCTTTAACGGGGTTGTCTTTCATTGGAGGTCCCACCGAGATACCCCTCCCCCACCCCGTCCGGATCCCTGCCCGAGGACCACCAGCATCACTGGGAGGTAAGCTGGCCAGCTCATGTCGTGTTTGTCGTGTTGTCTGGTGTCACTTCTATGTCTGTAATGTTTGTAACTCTTGGTTGATACTTTGTTTCTATGCGCTGCATTTGTACGATTACGCGTAGTCGCTTTGTATTTTGGGCAGCTTGAGAAGGAGTTGACGAACTCGGACTTCTCCCCTGCCACCCCGGGAGACGTCCCAGGGAGCACTTTGTAGGCAGCGGTGAAGCTCCTGCTTCGCCTAAGCCATTTGGTTTTGTAGGCAGCGGTGGGGCTTCTGCTCCACCTAAGCCATTTGTTTTGAAGTTGGGCAGCGCTCTTTCTATTCGGTCTGATTGTAGTGTTATTGTGATTATTGTGTTATTGTTTCCGTCTCTGTATTCTATCTCCTCATCTAAAACCAACATGGGGCAATCAATCACGACTCCTTTGAGTCTCACCCTCGAATCAGGCAGATAACCTCTCGGTAGAGGTCAAAAAGAAGAAATGGATAACACTCTGCACTGCGGAATGGCCAACACTCAATGTGGGCTGGCCTAAAGAAGGAACATTTAACCTTGATCTTATATTACAGGTGAAGTCCTAGGTTTTCATCCAAGGTCCTCAGGGACATTCGGACCCTATATCGTTACCTGGGAAAATTTGGCCTCTGACCCCCCCCCCTTTGGGTGGCCCCTTTCTCTCCGCCTAAGCCTGCTCCAGGATCTCCTTCCGAAGCCCCACCCCCACCCTATCAGCCCCAACCCATACCGGCTCCTGACTCCATCCAGGTTTCCTCGGAGGAAGAAGAAGAACAAGTAGATCTAGTCACCAATAACCCTCCGGGTCCATCCCCCATGGTCGGGAGACCCTAGCCCCTTTCTGGGCTCTGAGTGGATTGCCTGTAGTATTTTGTGAAGTATTTGGTAAAGTGTTTTGTAGCTGACGGATCCGTGGTCCGCCTGAGCCTTTAGTTTCTAGGTAGCAATCCACGACGCGCTGCGAATTCTGTGTTTTAAGTTTTTGTTTCTGTTGTCCTGTCTGTCTCCACCCCAACACCCTGGCGAGAGAACTAATCTCCCAATCTGGTGTTGTGCTCTCCCAATCCGTTTGTCTGAAGGGAAGGCCCCAGTCGGCTTGGGGCCAGCACCCATTTTCATTTTTTTGACAATCTGAAAAGGGAATCTGTGTCTTTGTGTGTGTCCCTGTGTGTTTTTTTGTCTGTGTCTCTGTTAAGTGTGATGACATTGTTTTACTTTGAACCAATGCAGAGTCCCAAATTCCAATCTGCCTTAGAGGTGTGGAGATACACCCTTCCCCCTTTAAGACCTAAGGCAAATTAAAAACTGACTCTACTGGAAGGTTAAGAGATGCCTAGTGCCTAAGGTCAAACCAAACTAGAGAAGCTAATCAATCCTGTAAGTGCAAGGGAAAACTGAGGAATTCCCAGCAGCTGCCAGAGCGTTTTTCCGCTTTGGGGAAATTTCCTCATTTTTTTCTCTTCACTGTAAGGATCACCCCACCTAAATGCAGTAAAGTCAGTCACACTGAGACCCTATGTGAGAACATCTGGTCCACTCATGGGAAATCTAAGGTGCCACTGATAGGAGTCATAATTAAATGGAAGTTCAAAACCTGGAGAGATTTTTCTTATCTGGTCTGTTTTAAAGGTTATTATAGATTGTTTCTTGGGGATAATCTAGGCTAAATGTGTGTCTAAAAGATGTTTCATCTGGTATCTAAATGAGTTTGAAGCATTGCATAATCTTGCAGTTAAAAGTTAGGGTTAAGTAATTGTTTAGTTTGTGATTTCAGATAATTCATGCCAGAGAACTTAAATACTTAGGATAGAAAATTAAAAGAACTCTACTTCCAAGTTGGCAAGTAACTCCCAATCATTCAGTTTTATTTTTTATCAATCTTTGAACTGGGTAGCCTAAGGAGATTTTACTAGGTATACAGTGCATTGATTTGGGCAAGGATAGTAGATTATGATTTGGTATCTGTTTCTCTCAGTGTATAAGATTTAGGAAAAAGTGTTGAATTAAAACATTGGTCCGGCTTATTGAAATGACATTTATTAGCAACAGTCTTGGGAAATTTCAAAGCTTAATTTTAGATATACATGGTAGTGTGGATTTTTTTCCAGGTGATTTAATGTAACTTAATACTACTTTAGGAACTTCAGAACAAAGAAAGTAGCTTAATGATCCTGAAGGAACTTCTTCTGATGGTGGCTTTTATATTATCAAGAAAGATCCTATTTTCAGTTTTGTGTGAGCAAATTTTTCTAGTGTAGGAAGATAAATTGTGACTTATGGTTAAAATGCCTTAGGCATAAAGTTTCTGCTCAAGAATTCTGGCTTTCCCAGTCCCTTCCAGACCTCAGCCAGGGCTTTAAGCTGATATGCAAACAGAAGCAGCTTGGAGCTCAGGCCCAAAGGAAAAAAAAAAAAAGAGTAAAAGTGTCTTTTTACCTGAACTCAAACTAGACCAAACCAAGAAGTAAATTGTATGGCATTTACTAATTACTGGCCGGTTAATCTTTTTAGGACTTTTGCTTTTTTTAGATTCTGTAATTTTTTTTTCTTTGAGCTCATGATTTTGTTCCTACAGACAAGTTAATGTTTTTCTGATAAGTTCTATTTTTGATCAACTGGAGTTTTTTTTTAACATTGCAATGAGATTTCACCTGAGGAAGCTGCAAGGCCTCCACCATTGTGTTATGTGTTACACTTGTGTTACGTGTTGTATGTCGGTATGTCTGTATATGTGTATGTCCATATATCCTGCAGTGATATAACAATTGACAGATGAGGAGCGCTCATATAAATTAAAAAAAAAATGGATCCAAATATCTTTGATTCACGTGATTCAAATGGTTCAATTTAAATTGGGTAAACAGATGAAAGTAAAGATGTCTTTAAAATTAAGCTTATAAGCTTTTCTAGGTGTTCAAAAAGGCCCTAATAAAATGTTGATGTCTATGAAATAATCTGCTTAGATTCAAAGGTTTACAGGTATTGTTTCAAAATGTGAACAGAAGGAGGTTAACAGATAAAAAAGAGAAACTAGAAGGTTCTAGGTATGGATTTAATAAGAGGGAAAGTGTGTTTCTGGATAAGAGTCTATATGATTAAGTAATTAAGAGGGTTTAAGTAAGTGATAAAGAAGGTCTGTGTAAGTTTTTGAGCAAGTAATCTTAAAGAAATTAAACAGCTGGTTAAACAAGTGCTGTTGTTTTAGAGAATTGTGCTATGTTGTTTCTTTAAAAGCTAAACTTGGTTAATATAAAAACATCAATGTAATTGGTGCCATTAATGTGTTCATATCTTCCAGGTATACAAGTCTATAAGGTAGAAGCTTTAGAAAGAGCATTATATCAAGCTGGTATTCTAAAAGTGTATGGTAATTTAGGCTTAAAAGAAAAACATGTTGGAAATTTATTTATATCATTTGTGTTCTATAACTGTACTTATTATCAATAAGTTATGTAAAGTTCCATGTTACTTTTTACACTGAGATACAATTTAAATGTATTTTTAAGTCAATAAGAGCCTGATCTGGGTAAAGGTTTTATTGTAAAACACAAAAGTACTTTGCTACTTTTCTACAAAAGGTTAAAAGTTTTCAGCCTTTCTTTATATTGTGTTAGCTAATATTCATATAAATTTGAGCAACAATTTATGTAGATGTCTAAAAAGCAAAGATCAGCTTCAGAACTATAGTATTTAAGATTTATGAAGGGCCCCGCCTTACTTGAGATAAAGCTCTATGTCCCATCTCATGTGAAAGTGACTATGGAAGAAGTAGGCCAGATTTCAGTGCATTTAAGGTTGTGTCCAAAAGTTGGTTTTGACACGATTGCCAGGACCTCAAACAGGGGATTATAATGTATAACTCTGCCAGAATTCAAGGTAGCTATTACATAAACTAAATATGATTTATCCTAGTTAGTTTTGTTTTGTAGTTTGCTTTTAGATGGTCTAAAGATTGCCTGTTAATGTTTTAAAGAGGTACTGCTTTAAGAACTCACAACCTGGGTTAACTTAAGATAAGGAGTTATCACCTACAGGATAGAGAGATAGGTACTAAAGCCCAGTACTTAGTATAAGGCTGTTGAAGTTTATTTGCTAGATGTTTAAGATTAAGTTTTCAAATTAAAGTTAAATTAAAGGGCCAAGAAAACCAATATTTGGCTCTTGCCCTCTGAGTCAGTCTGAATCAGGGATAGGGGACTTCTCCAAAGGGCTTTGCAACTCTAGGCCACATAACCTCCTGATCAGGGAGATTAATGAGACCAGTGGAGGACAGAAAGCCAATCAGTGCATTTGCTGTGGAGAGGAGGGTCGTCAGAAAAGGGAGACATCCCTGATGCTTCTGAGGGAAGCCACGTGGTCAAGCAAGGCCTGGACCCATCCTAGCGCAAATGGCACTAGCAGAACTGAGAAGCTGCTGTGAAGTTCCCGAGGACTCCCAGGAGAGACTCAGCTGACTATTAACAATAGATGGAAACAAAGTCAGTTTGACTTGCTTCATCTTAAACACTTAGCAAAGACAGTCAAAGCCAAAGCACAGCTGTTCCTGGACATCTTAAATAATAATAATAGTTAAATGTAACTTCCATAAATAAGTAGACTGGAGGCTGCAAAAGAGACTCTTAGGTAGGAATGCCTGATAACTATCAAAAGGGACTGCTAGAGTAGTTTTAGTCTAAGGCCTTTATTTCTAACCAACGCAGGTAGGCTTAATGTTTGCAGAATTAAAGATTTCTCTATTAGACACAGGTCATACTAGTAAAAGGATTTTGCAAGATCAGATGATATTAAATTATTAAACTATATCTTAAGGGAAGGACAACTGTAACCCTAAAAGTTAAATGTTGTGTTTACATCCCTGATAATTCTGGCAATGTGACAAATATCCTTAAAGATTTACATGCTTAGATAGAAGCCATGTCCTCAGCAACATTGTCGTGGAAACAGTATCTTAACTCCTAGTTCCTGGTACTGCCTGATAGAAAACATTGTTGATCTTTGTCTTGGCCATTATATTCATTGGCATATTTCTGTGCTGTGGCATTTCTTGCTGCATCAATCTGGTTCCAGTACTAATGAATTCTTGTTTCTCTTATAGACCACCTATCACTCGAATGGCCCTCCAGCCTATTAATTCTCAATTGGACTTTTAGCATGGACCACTCGATAGACCCGATATTTTTAAGGGGGACTCCAAACTGCTTGCCCCACACCGTCCCTTTTCAGCCTGAAGAAGCCAGAGAGATCATCTTCGTCCCCCTTCCTCACAGCAGTAAGGAGTTTCCTAAATTAGAGGGGGGAATGAAGGCAGATTTAAAGTTAGGTAGTCAGTGTAGTTAGATAAATTGGGGTCTAATATCGAGTGAAATCTAAAATGGAGGCCATGCTGGGAATGACTCAGGGAAAACACAGGACAATGGATATAAGATTCTATCCATGATAAAGAAAAAGGGGGGAATGAAAGACCCTAGCCCAGTTAGCCCAGTTACCTAAGGCCAAGATATGAAACCAAGATATCAGGCAGGCCATAAACAGGTTCAGGCACCAGGCATGCTTTCCGGACAACCGGTTGAAGAACAGAGCACCCGCATCCTGAGGCATGAATGAATAAACCGGAACAGATAAGCAGGAACAGAAAGAATAGAATGCAGACCTGTGGTTTTTGGAATGCAGACCTGTACCCCCTAGATGGCCTATATGCTAGATTTAAACAAACCAATAAGAAACCTGTTGCTTCCCGCGCGCGCGAAACCTGTCCCAAACCCTATAAAAATCTCTGTATCCCCAAGCCCGGTGTGCCAGTTCACCAAAGCTCCGGCTGAGGTTCTGCTGGACACCCGCAGGCGCCTGTGTCCCAATAAACCACCTCGTGCTTTTGCAGCCAGTGTTTCGTGTGATTCTCCTTGGACAGGGAAACGGGGGTCTTTCTTTAACGGGGTTGTCTTTCAAAAGGAAAACTAGGAAACTGGATATTCATTTCTTCTAAAGGATATGCTAAATGGGAACTCTCTGTAAAATTCTTCAACAATTTTGTGAATGAAAAACTTAAGAGTTTTTTTTAGATGAATTGTCTCAACGTCTTTGAGTGAGAGAGGGGATTCACTGCTAATGCCCTCCACAGAGCTCAGTCTATTTCGCTCTTGCCTTTTGCTGTTGAATGAATTAGGGTCATATTTGGAAAGCTAATTCATTCTGCTTGGAAGGTCACAAAAGGGAATATGGAAGAAGAAGAGATGTAGAGATGCTAGACAGGATGTCCAGCCAGAAGAAACAGGTGGGCAGGGCTGCAGTGAGCAACTCTTACTCTTGGAGTGTCATTGCTTGAAGCAGAATTGAAATCTGAAGGATCCGGCCTCAGGAGTGCAGGACTGTGATCTCTCTTAGAACCTGGCAGTGGATGCACCCTGGAAAGAACATTTGTTTAGGGTCCCTGCCTCTCAGGGAGCCCTTAGCTTTGAATTTAGATTAATTGAGAACTCTGTCACGTAAATTGAGTGCACCTTCTTATCCCTGCTTTCTATAAGTGAGGAGACATTCAGAAAGTTTTCCTTTTCTTAGAATCTGTCCTAAAGTTTTAAGGGGTGGGAGATGTAGAACATAAAAGGTTTTATGTTCTCCAGAGAAAGATGTAATGTGCCACCAATATATTTCCCTTATCTTAACCAAAGATCTTATTTAAAACAAATAACAAATTTCCAAAAACATCTGGCTTTAATTTCCTGGATAAAATGCAGGAATAAGTTAAATTCCTCAAATACATAAACTTTTCTCTACAAATTAGCACATTGAGTAAGGCAATGATCCTTTCAAATAAGTACTTAGTACATAAAATGAAGCTTAACCTCTTAAGAACACTTATAAATAGTGTCTTAGGAAATAATAAGGAATTAATTTAGCTTTCCAAAACATTAAAATGTGGAGGAATTTGACACTTTGCATCTATTTGCCTTCTTTGGAAAAGGTAGCCCTTTTATATCATTTATATTATTTTGATTCTTCTTAAATTGTGTGGCTGAGAGCAAGTTGTCTTCCACTCTTATGTCTCAGGTTCCCAATTTGAGAAAAATGCACCTAGCTCCTGTCTTGCATATTTGTGAGTATTGAAACAGACACATGTTGGGTGCAGTGGCACATGCCTATAATCCCATAGGCTCAGGAGGCTGAGACAGGAGGATTGTGAGTTCAAAGCCAGCCTCAGCAAAAGTGAGGCCATTCTGCTAATTGAAAGGCAGTCAGGAATAATAGGGTGCTGGTCTGGTGGATGCACTGTGGTCTCAGTGATTCTGCTATAGAATCCCTCCTAGGGATCCCTCTCAGGTGAACTGCCTTGAAATAAGAACTTTTAAATACATTGGTCATAAACTCCTCTTGGGCTGATCCTAGGCTGCACCTGTCATATGGTGACTTCCATTTATCTTAGAAAATACTATTTATTGAATTTGAGAGATCAATGCAAATGAATTATTTCCCCATTCCATGTGGCATTTACAAGATCTTCCGCCATGGCTGAATATCACAAAATGGTCTGAGAACGAGTGACTTTTCCTGATCTCTGGCTCAGGAAAAGCCACTAAAATCCAGGAGATGGGTGAAGAGATGGGCCCACAGTCCTGCAACTGCTTTTTTTCCCCCCTGAGGCAAGCAATGCCTTTGCAGATCAAGTTTCTGGGCCCAAAGAGGCAGCACAGGCCGTGGTGGGCCAGGCCCACCTCACTTAGAGATAAACTGAATTTGAAACCCAGATATTTGAGGATGTTCCTCAGGGCACACACTGCAACAACAAAAGGTGATGATAATGTAGGGAGGTAGAGAAGGAGGCGAGAGAACAGTTTCCCTTAACTTGGAATCATGGAAATGAGAAGATGAAACATTTCAAATCTTAACATCTTTTCCCAACTCTTGTACCTGCCTCTTTAAGTTTCTGAAAATCAGCAGATTCTGTGGGGGCAACAAAGGTTTTGAAGAAGCAATCCATTGATCACTTCCTCTCACTTGACATGTTTAAGTAGACTAAATCAATACTTAGCGTATCAATGATTTTACCAAAAAAAAAAAAAAAAAAAGAAAGAAAAAAAAAAACCCAAACCCCATACTAATACAATTGTGTGTCCTGAGGCATTGTGGAATAAAATAACCCTGCAGACAAGTTCCTTCTTTATTCTTTGCCCACTTTGAGCATCTTTGATTAAAAATCAAATGTGTATGAATATATACAATCACTGGATCCATGAAGGCCAAGGCATAAAAGCATTGGCTTTTTTTTTTTTTTTTCATTTTTCAGGGTGTTTATCTGTCAATCAAACTATCCTAGATGATGCACATGAAAGAAAGGACCTTGAGTGTTAAACTAAGTACCAGAGATTGAAAATGTAACTATGCAAAACGTCAGTCGTCTCATCGACTTTCTAAAAGAACTTGTTTAATTCAGGCTTATTTAGGAAATAGTGCCCCTGACTCATGGGTTTTGATTATGACAGCATATGGCCGGCTTGCAGGTTTGAGTCTTGTAGTTGAGTGAGTACAGTATTTTATCTGAAGAACTTGCAACAGACACATTACCCTTTACAGTCCACATTAAGGAGCCATCATCATTTTTTTTTTAATTTTTATTGGTTGTTCACAACATTACAAAGCTCTTGACATATCATATTTCATACATTAGATTGAAGCCATCATCATTTTGATTGTGACCTGGATTCACAACTGTACTACCAAAGACGATTTCAGGTGGACAGATGGAGGTTAACAAGGAGGCAGGCAGAAAAAGGTGTAAATAAATACTCTCTCTTCTATGGGAGTGTATGAAAGGGCAGGTGAAATGAAGGGACTGAGCCAGCTGTCCTTGAACCTGAGAGTCCCTCTAAAGGTACCTGGTCTTCCCCATTCAGGGATCTAATTCTCTGATAGCCAGCCCAGAAGAGATACTCCTGCTGATGAGCCTAGGAATACAGATAAACACTGCACTTTTGCCGGGTACCCACAGAGGTTTCTGGAAGCTGACAATGCCGTGAGTGATCGCCAGTAATGGAATGCTGAAAGTCTCAGGCACTTGAATCACTGTTTGTTTATTCCGGTTGAATTGCATATCTAGGGCAGTGTTTGGCCCAGTGAACAGGACATGCAAATACCTGGCTTCTCTAGTGTACAGGGAGAGGGAGAAGGAGACTGGATGTTTTTGTTGTTGGGGTGGCCATGCTCCTGAGGAGAAGTCCATTCAAATGCTTATTGCTGACTGGCCCTGGGTAGTAGAAGCTTTTGTTTACTTGTCTTACTCCTGAGGATTGCAGCTGTTTCTTTCAGTAAAAAGGAGTGGGAGAAAGTCAGATGTCGCAACCAACCTCCCATTTTCCCCTCCCTCCAAAGTTTGTGGAGTCCAACAGCTGTCTTTGTAAATCCTGTCACTCAGGCTTGGAATGGTTCTGCATAATCAGGAATGGAGGGGTGAAGCCGAGATTGTTGGCAGGCTGGAGGTAGCAGGTGGGAATGAACTCACTGCTCGCTTCCTGGGCTCCTTTGGTCTCTGTCCGATTGACTCAGAAAATGGGGAAAGAAGACATTTCAAGGAGGCGATGAAGGAAAGTTGAGCACACATGTCTTGTATTTCATACTTACGGGTCTGAATGCTGCAGAGCATGAATTTACCGGTTGTTAAGACTGGAAGGGATTTGAAAGGTCCTCTTGTCTAGGAGTTTTAAATTATTTTTAGCAGCAGAAGTTGGTTTTTTTTTTTTCTTCCTTTCTTCAAATGAAATCTTAGATGAGTGGTATCGTGTATAAATGAAAAGACCTACAACAATCAGCAAGAACATCAATGGAAAAGTGGGCTGGGTATAAGAAAAACAACCTCAATAACAAGCGAACTCAGTTCAGAAACACAGGGGGAACAATGGGGACTGTGGCAAACTGATTGTGCCCACAGGGGACACCTCCAACTGCCTCCAAGGCCATCACTGTCTTTGCCTTGAATTCACTCATTCACTCTTTTACTACATATTTATTAAGTGCTACTCTTTATCAGGTACTGTTTTGGACATAAATGAAACAAACAAGATGCCAGTTCTTGTTATGTTTGTATTCTAGGAAATATGAGTAAGGAGACAGCTAACACCACCAACAAAACAGAACACAAAAGTACATATTTACATATTGTGATTGATAACCAGAAGAAAAGCAAAATAGGCTAAGGGATGGGGAGACCTTGGGAAAGGAGATAATAGAACAGTCTGGGATGACATTTAAGGGAGTAAATTCTAGCAGAGAATTGAATAATGGGAAGAAACCAGGCCACATGCAGATCTGCATGGAGAACATGGAGCAGGTGGGAACAGTGCGTTGGATGGCCCAGTTCTCCAAAAGAAGCTGCAAATCTTTTATGGATAAAGTTTTATTTTCAGATATCAGCAATTGCTTCGAATTAATAAATGTTCTCCCCACTCCCTTTACCCAGCCCACAGGCCCCCCAATTTCTGTACTACTCTGTTACACAAAGCTGGCAGGAAGCAAAATGACACTTTCATTGAAGCAGAGAGCAGAGCTCATGGACCATGGTTGGCTTGGCTTAGTTCTTACCCATCTCCTGCACTAATTGAGCACAGTTTGCAGTTCTGTTTTAGTTTAATCTCTTCTGTTTGCTCTAGATGAGAGACCAGAGGGGTGAGGATCCTCATCCAAGGTCACACAGGGAGGTGCTGAAAGGGGTGCCAAGGACTCTCCCCTCCTACCAGCTCTTCTTCTTAAAAAGCATGCATATTCAACATTTTCTTTCCTGCCCCCAAGAGTCGGGTAGTCAGTAGAATCTACAGGATCAAGGATTAAATGACTAATGAAAACCACATAAATAATAGCAGTTTCTACCAGGCATTGTGGCGCACACCTGTAATCGCAGTAACAGGAGGATCACGAGTTCAAAGCCAGCCTCAGCAATGACGAGGCAGTAAGCAACTCAGTGAGACCCTGTCTCTAAATAAAATACAAAATAGGGCTGGGGATGTGGCTCAGTGGTCAAGTGCCCCTGAGTTCAATCCCTGGTACAAAAAAAAAAAAAAAATAGTAGCAATTTCCAATTAGGAATTTAAGGAAAACTTTTTAAAATTTTCATAGAGTTCGGTCCCAATTCACCTTGTCAATTTCTACCCTAGGGTAGAATTTTATGTCGTTTATACATCTTTTCTGTGCTTTCTTGGAAATGAGCACAGTTTAATTCATTTATTCCCATCCAATAGTTTAAATCCCACAACAACACAGGAGTCTGGAATACAGAAAAAAATCCAAGTGACTAATAAAGAGAACGAGAAAAAAAAAATCAGTTTTGTCTGAACAGTTACAAGAGGCATGCTGTTTGTTTTTTTTTTTTTTTTAACATGCATAAACTGTCCAGTTTGCTCACATTCCTAGTTCATTTTTTACTCAAAGTTAGGTTAGCTAGCCAGGATCTGCAATAGCAGTCCTTGATAGTCTCTAGGTTCAAAGAACAGAATACAACAGATTGCTTCTGCTCAGGCATGCTAGCTCTTGCTTTTCCATCACTCTGACACCATGTTCAGGAGGAGAAAGAGCGTTTCCATATCAGAGCGCAGAAAATGTCATGCTGGTGGTAGCCCCCCTTCTTCACCCTTTCTTCTCCAACCCTGGCTGCAGCCAGAACTGGCAGGCCTCTGACTGTTTAGAAAGAATTTGACTTATGACCTGGCCCCAAGACAAAATACATATTCATCTTCCAGAACAGGTGCAAAGCCTCCCCTGCTATGAACAACCCACAGCTCCTCTCTTATTATTTCATATGTACAAGTGGAATTTGTCTTTCTTCACACTTTAGTTGCTATTGTTGTTAAAACACTTAAGGTTGAAGAATGACAGAATTTTGCTCAGAAGAATCTTCTTAAAGTTTAGTTGGTCTTCCTAGTTGGTGTTCTTGGAAAGTAGAATTATGTCCCATTCATGGAAATCTTTTGGAATGCCATTGGACTTCTCCAAATCATCCAGTTACTAATAAAGGAAATTGATAGAGATTTTCCCAGGTGAGAGGAGTTTAACTAGCTACCATTTTGTTTAATCATCACTCATTTTGTTTAACCAATTAGAAGAGAGTTGGTTTTAAATGTTTTTTTATAATTCATTCTCGAGTGTCTATTTATGCTTCAGTGACAGGTTTAATAAATACCAAAACAATTGGAATGCCTAAGGAGGAAACGAGAAACAAACTATAATAAAAGTGTCTCTTTTGTTAAAAGTATGGTGGAAAATTATCTTGACAGAGCATGAACCATAGGTTACACTTGTCTCAGAAAAATGTTTTCTGTATCTGTGCTTTGGGATGATTTTAATTTAATTACATCTATAAATGATTTCAGAAAATGGGTGCATACAGTAGGGGAAGAGTGGAAAATGTGGGTACGATTTAAGTAATTTACATGGTTGCCTACAGTCTCTGGAGAGATTGAACTAACCCATGAAACAATACAAGTGTCATCAAGTAGAAAATTTGTGCTATGAAAATTCTAAAGGGCTAAAATTGTTGGAGTAGAGTCATGGAAGTTGGATGTTGCATTAGGTCCAAAATCATGAGCCTGATTTGAACATGAAAAGAAGGAAACCTGGCAAACAAACTAGCAATGGCAAAGACCAAAAGTAGCAATGAAAACTCCCTTTACAGAGAGGACTGTGAGGAGGGGAGAGGATGCATTGGGTGCGTCAATAAGGCATGTCCATATTATGGAGAAACTTGAATCCTAGGAAGAGAATATTGGCCTTGCTCTGAGACATCCTGGAGAACTTTGCTAGATACTTTGAGAAGATTAGACTAATGGTAGTATGCAAAAGAAATCTGAGAAAGGCAGGATCAAAATATCAAAAATTACTTACAAACTTATTATAATGTTTCTGTCATAGTGGTTCAAAATCAGAGGTAGCAAAGAAAAAAAAAAGAGATGTACAGAATAAGGAGGTAGAGTAATGCCTGACTCCATCATGTGTGCGTTCCCAGATATTGCGGATACCTCATGTGCTTTGAATACAAAGACTCAATGCTTCCCCTCCCCTCACATGTATGGACTCCAGGAGATCATAACCAGTACCAAGTTTGAGACCTAGGTGTGGGTTTCTGAGCATGACATCACATGCAATGACTCTTAGAGAAAGTGAGACAAGAGTCCAAAACAATAAACCAAAACACTTGGCAAGTGTCTGGATTGCTCCATCATCCTCAGAGAGCCGGATCAGCACATAGGAAATCCATCAAGGGGTAAGATATGCCTGGTGACTTGCATCTTGATCAGCTTCAGCAATGGCCAGAGGGTGACCTGTGAACTCCCAAAGTCCTCTCCAGTTTCCAGCCCCCTCTGACATCAAAACTACTGGTAAAAACTAGAGAGAAAAAAAACGAAACAAAGTAGGGGCAGATCTCCTAAAAATAAAAGGGACATCAGTAGAGGAAAGGAACCAAGAGTAAGGAAGGAGGGAGGGAGGCTTTGTCAAATTGTATTTTTATGTTATGTGCATGAACAAATATGTAACACAAATCCAATTAATACGCACAACTATAATGCACTAATAAAAAATGTGAGAAAAATACATTTTCCAAGGCACAACAAAACAAAACTGCTGGTGAAAGATTTTAGGCCTGTAGTTATGTTTTGAATCTAGACCATGCTACTTGCTTAATATTATGATCTTGGGTAGTCATTTATACTCTCAGGGTCTCATTCAACTACTTCATTTATAAGACCAATATGAGCAGTCTGGCAAACTCAGAAGACTGTCATGAAGAAGGAGAAAATATATGTAATGCATGGAGGGCAGAACAAGACTAGTGAGAAATGGAGGAGAATGAGGAACTGCACGTGGGTAACTGTTAGCCTGATTTTGTAAAAACATACATAACCATCTCTCTCATGCTCTCAAACCCTGATCTAAAAAAAAAAAAAAAAAAAAAAGCCTCCATCTAAAGAAGCAGCTCTGGTCTAGTTAAGTGGTAATTAAATGTTTTTTGTCTTTTTTTAACTCCAAATGAAAACTTATATGAACCTTCAATATAGAAAACAAAACAAAAAAAAATAATGAGTCTTATATAAAGGCTTCAAATATAATGTATGATATTTACTTATTATAAAGTCAATCAAAGATAATAATGAACTTTTGGGATTATCACAAAATTAGAGGTAAGAATCTTATAATCCATTTGACCTCCAATTTTAGATTCTTTTAACTTTGGATGCACAGTGTCACAACAATTCTCATTCACACAGATAAGTAGTTACAAATGGTAGTAATTATTTTTATCAGCTTTTCTTGAATTCCCTGTAAAATCTTTAAATAAACAGAACAGGAAAAGCTTTGCTCCAATGTCTAAACACAAAAGAAATTACTGACAACGCAATTTCACATGGAGAGTGAGAATATGGGTTAATTTGGTAGACATTGTATGACTATGTGTCTCTTTTTATTAAAGTATTTTAAATAGTTTTAAAAAACACATTTTAACAACATTGTTTGACTTAAATCTTTGTGGAAACTCTGAAAGAACCATCTGGAAGCTTAGGTGTCTAGAGAATTGTGTTTAAGCTAGAACTTGCTTTGAGAGGAGTGCTGTTCAAAGTACTATTTGCTGTCTGTATCTTAATTCTTGTAACTACTGCATGAGGCAGGTGAAGACCCTGAGCTACACAGAAGTCTATCAATTTTCTATAAAACATGCAGTTGGTAAAAAAAAAAAAAAAAAAAAAAAAAAAGATAAGGTTAAACCTAGGTTTTTTATTTTTTTAGCTGAAGGAAGAGAATGGGTTCATGGTTTTGCTGCATAATTTAATAGGCAGGCAGTTCCAAATTTTATACCAACTAAATACATATTAAGTTATGAAATTATCTATAAACCTTGGCATTTAGTAAGTGATTAATAAATGTTCACTGACTGAACTTATTCTGTGGCTGACTCCCATGTGTGTAATGATCACCTAACAAATAAGTTAGCAAACTACAGTCTGCAGGCCACATCTGGCCCATAACCTGTTTTTGTAAATAATGTTTTCTTGTAACACACTTCAATAGACTGAATGTTTATGTGCCCCTAAAAATTTATTTGTTGAAGCCCTAACTGTTCAAATGATGGTATTAGGAAGTGGGACTTATGGGAGGTAATTAAGTCATGACGGTGGAGCCCTCAACAGATGGTATTGGTGCCCTTCTAAAAGAGATTACAGAGTTTTCTCCTCTTCTTTCTGTGATATGAGGATACAAGAAAATATGAGCCTATAACTCAGAAAAGACCCTCCCCATTCCTGAAAATGCTGGCACTCTGATCTAGGTCTTCTAGCCTCCAGAACTATGAGAAATAATTTTTTATTATTTATGAGCTACTTAGTCTATGATACTTTGTAATAGCAGCCTGAAGAAAGATACATACTTTTGCAAATCTGTGTATTTGCTGCCTGTGATTGTGTTCCCTTCACAATGGCAGAGTTGTGTGTTTGTAATAGACAAGATGGCTCACTTTATGTAAAATATTATAGGAAATGTTTGTCAACCCTTGATCTAATATAATGGCTACATTTTCTATCAACTTTCCTTCATACAGAACCACCTAAGGTAGCTGCATTAGTTAGCATTCCATTACTGTGACAAAATACCTGAGATAATTAATTTATAAGGAGGAAGAACTTATTTTGGCTCCTGGTTTCAGAGGTTTCATGCTCACTTGGCTCTGTTGCTCTGGGCCTGTGATGAGGTAGAACATCATGGCAGGGAGGGTGTGGTGGAGGAGGCTGTACACCTAGTGGTGGCAAAGAAGCATAAGAGAGAAGAAGGGGCTGGAGTTGCAATATCTCCTTCAACGGTACACCCCCAAGATTGAACTTCTTTGTTACTAGGCCCCACCCCTAAAATTTTCCCCACCACCTAATAGTGCCACAGACCGGTGACCAAGCCTTGAGCATGAGGGCCTTTGGATAACATTTAAGATCCAAAACATAATAGAAGCTATTCAGGCATGTTCCCACCACCACTATGGTCTATTTGTGTTGGTTCCTCCCATTTTCTTCTCTGATCCTCCCTCCTATTCATTTCCTTTACAGTGCTTACAAAAGTTTACAAGAAAAAAAGTGTTGCTTCTTTTCTCTCTTCAGGTATCTGCAAAACCAAAGGGTGATGTTTGGGTCTCCTGACTACCATATTGAAGTTTTTCGGTGTCACTGCATGGACACATTTTAGTTTGCATTAAATGTATCTAAGTATGTTTTATCCTTCACAAATCATGTTCATGTGTATAAATAGGAATTTTCCAAAGGTTAATATTAAGAAACTCAAGCTACTGATGACTCAGAAATGAGTTACTAATTTCAGTATGACTTCTAAAAAAATTCAGGAATGGCTTTTTTTTTTTTAATTTTCAAGAAAAAATTTGGGCTGTCCGAAGGAAAACCAAACACATAAATAGTTTTAAATTAGATGTTATTTAAGTTAATTACTTTCTTGGAGTTTGAACTGTAATTTATGGGACTTTTTCCATAATCAAGGGAAGTGATCCTGGTATTCTATTTAATTCTACCAAGAAGACAGGGTCTTTCTAAGAATCTACAAATTACATAATTCCTTTTGCTGATTCACATCCCATTGATAGTTTCAGGCCCCATCCTCCAATTTGACAACATATTTGAACATTCATTAATAGCCAGTCCTTTGCTTCCCAATGATATGGGAACATACACTAGACTCAGGAAATCATTAGAAAATGAACATTACCAGAATGGATTCTGAATTTCAGAAAAGTTCATTTATCTTTTTCCTGTTTACCCTCATAGTAAGCCGTTTCTGTGGGCAAATTTCCTCTATTTATACAAATATGTTCGAGTTTAGATGATAAGGGTCATATTAGATCATAAGAATATAAAGCAGCAACTGATAATTTGAGAAGAATTCTTACCATTCATTCATTGGACAAATATATGTTGAGCAATGAGGATGTATCAGGCCTGGTACTAGCCACTGGTGTTATATGGCATCCCGTGCAGACATGATAACAGCCCCAAAGGAGTTGGACAAGAAAGTTAAGAAGGAATACTTTTTTTTTCCTTGTAAATTTTGACAAGTGCTAAGGAAATGGTTGGGCAAAATTAAAGAGGAAAAAAAAATGGGAGAAACCAACTCAAATAGACCTTAGAGGTAGTGGTGGGTAGGAAGGAGGAGGCAGCTACAAAGGCCCTTAGTTCTTTAGCTCAGGCTCTTCAGTGAATTGAAAAGAGGACAGGGACTTTGGAGAAAGTGGAAGGAGGTGAGGCTAGAACAGGTATGCAGAGCCTCCTAGGCCTTGTGGAGAAAGAAGAACAACTCAACGTTTTACATATTTTCAAATTGAGAACATCGTTTCACTTATTAAAAGCAAAACCAATACAAAGATGTTTTTTGAATCTTTTTTTTTTTTTTTTGGTACTGGGGATTGAACCCAGGGACACTTACACTGAGTTACATCCCCAACCCTTTTTATATTTTATTTAGAGACAGGGTCTAACTAAGTTACTTAGGGCCTTGCTAAGTAGCTGAGGCTGGCTTTGAACTTGTGATCCTCCTGCTTCAGCCTTCAGAGATGCTGGGATTACAGGCATGTGCCACCATGCCTGATTTCTGAATAACGTTTTGATGTCTATTTTGTCTATCTACCTTTGAAATTTCCAAGGGAAAGATAGTGATTGAGCAGCAATGAATGCATACTTTTGTGAATAATTATATTATAATGCTACGGGAGTAAGGCATTAAAAGAAAGGAGACAATTGACTGTTTTAAACCTAGAATATTTATTTAGCCATGCTAGGGATCAAACTCAGGATCTCACACGTGATAGACACATGTACTACCATTGGGCCATATTCCCAGTCCAACCTAGAATTTGATCTTTTAGTAGAGAAAGAGAAAAGATTTCAAGCTTTTCCCAAATACACTGCGGTCTCTGCAGAGACAGTATTTAATACTGTCCTCTCTCTCTTTTGCAAAAGATTCATGTCCTAATTTATCACACTAAAGAAAAACATTTTTGAAAACCCTCCATATAGCAATTCTGAGACACCACAAGAATCAAAAGAAAGTCATTAATGCAGGAATATGTAAAATTTAACTTTTTAAAAATCTGCACAGCAAAGTATGATAACACAATAAAGAATCTGACAGAGAATTACAGCTTCTGAAATATTAGTGTTTTGAAGATGGTAATTTATGACACTATCGCTTAGTACATATAAAAATATGATCTCAGCAGGTATTCCAAGCCAGATTAAAATTTAGTGAACGTTTCATAGAACTGATAAAATATTAATTATAATGATAATGATTAGCATAAAAGCCAGTTTGTCCGAAGAAGCCAAGAAGAAGAAAAAATTTAAAAGGTCCACATTTAATGACCTTCAGAGTCAAGAAGGTAAAAGGGCACCTTTTGTGTCGTGTTCATCTACTTTGAAAGGCTGGGTTTTGTAACATTAGATGATTGGCATTTATTCTTTTAATATCACTGACCATCAAAGAAGATCAATACAAAAATGTGAAAGATAGAGTTTCAAGTTCTATAGTTTCCACCTGAAATTTCACTGGCAAGTGAAAAAGCCTAGGCTGATTACTTAGAAGATTAAATTGCTGTTACTGTAAAACTATTATAGGGAACAGATTATATGTCCTTCTAAAGCATGCTGTCTAGGAGAACCTGTGTGATCTCTTGAAAGGAGCAATATTAAGAGACAGAAAACTTAGTCTTGCTTATCAAAGGCTAAATATGACCTTGAACAAGTTGCTTAACTTCAGATCATCAGCTTACTCATCAGTAAAGTGAAAGTGGGCAAAATAATCTTGTCTTTTGTCTACTTTACTAAGTTTCTGAAGTCCAAAGAAAATATTTGGTTACCTGTGAAGCATTATACATTTGCATTAATAATGTAGTGTGTTTTGCTTTACATTAGGGAGTCAAAGGAATACTGTGTGGTCACTGTAGTGTGGTGTTTTTCCCCTGTCACACTAAGTCACCCACATGCAATTTTTGGGATCCAGGGCATGTCTGCTCATTAGGTTATGCTGCAGAGGTATACTGTATCTTCTTGGTAATACTTGGTCTCATGTAAAAGCAGCTCTATAGAACTCTGACAAGAAAACAAAATGACTAAGTAACTCTCAGCCCACTGAAACTTCCTATCCTCAACCGTATACTCTCACTTTTTGGTTGCAGAAGTTATGTATGCAGCTGCTTACTGGGTGTCTCTTTTGGATACTCAATGTTTCTCCTACTTCATTTTTATTTCTCCTTCTCATGATGAATGACACTATCATCTCTTTCATTACCAAACCTAGAAACCTAGGTTATATTAGATTTTTCTTCCTGTTCAGCTTTCATGTCTAAACTCAACACCAGTCCTGTGTATCCAATTTCCTTAATATATTATCCGGTCATATATTTTATTCTCTTTGTGTTGCGATTGCTTTGATTCTGATCCTTATTTCTTCACAGGAGAATTATTATAATGTCCTGACTCATCTCCTTTGTGTGGAGCTAGCTCTTATAAATCACTCTCTTCAATGATGGCAGATTAAATTTCTTAATTAGAGATTGGCCAAATTATTCCCTTATTAAGAATTTTGTAATGCTCCCTAGAGCTTTCATAATACATTAGTATTTCAGCACACATAATTTTTATTCTCTAGCCCTATGTCAATCAATCCCCTTTATTTCACATTCTCTGCATGTCCCTTTCTCTGTTTACATCATACATTTTCATGCTTCTACACTTTCACACTTGATGTCAGCACAGTCTAGAAAATACTTTCCCCCATTATATTACTGGCTAGTTTTTGAACATTCTTCAGACTTCAAGTATACTGCCAACTCTTCCCAGATATTTTCTGGATGCTTAGTCACTTAAATGTTTCTTCTCTGGACTGATTGAGACTGTGTGTAACCACTATCATGATTTTAATGTTGATTGATCCAGAACCTAATGTTTTCCTGTGCATGCTTAGATTCTAATGGCGACGATACATTATCTATCATTCAACACATTTTGTTGAATGGATGACTTGGCAAAATCTAATATAGTAGCCATGTTAGAAGTGAAGATGAAAGTCAGAAACTGGGTTGAATGAAACAAGGCAAGCCACACTATAAAGGTGTTGTTTGTTTGAGTGAAGACTTATGGAGGGAAAAGGAAATAAGTCAAAAAAGCAGGAAGGAGGCCAAAACAGTTTGGTATGCATCTTCAAAACATAGTATTCTGGCTAATGGTTAACATACACATTAGGTTATGAGAATGTCCTTAAAGTTAAAAGACTTTAGAAGACAGTAATGTATTTTGCAGTGTTCCAGAGAAAAAGGACAACTGGTGTAATTCCTTGAGGCAAAAGAGTGTTTGAAGAATATGCAGAAAGCTGGAGCAGAGTAAGTGAGGGTATTATGGGATGAATTGTATGGTCCACCTGGCACAGATCAGATACAAATTAACATTGAATCCAGAAGCTTCAGTGCATCAGAATATCATTGTAGTTAGAGAAAGGGTATTCAAATTGGTAATTAAGTTAAAGTGAGTTTGTCATGGTGGGTCCTAATTCAATCAGACTGATGTCATTATGAGGGGAGATTTGAACACAAAAGGAGACACCAGGGGTGTGTATGCACAGAGGAAAAACCATGTGAGGACCCAGTAAGATGTGGTCACCTGCAAGCACAGGAGAGAGACCTCAGTAGAAACTAAACCTGCAGAGGCTTTGATCTTGGAATTCTAGCTTCCAGAACTGTGAGAAAATGAATTTCTATTGTTTAAGCCTGTGATATTTTGTCATGGTATCCCTAGCAAATTAATACAGAGGGAAAGAATAGTAGATACAATCAGAGAAATAATAGGGGGCTGGGCGTGGGAGATGGGGAGAATTATGTTGGGAGGCCCATGTAAAGACTTAGGATTTATTTTTAGTGAAATAGGAAGCTACTGGAGGATTTGGAGCTGGTAACTAATATGGTCTGACTCTTCTCTTCATGAATACCGGTAAGATTGTGTGGGAGTCATTTGATAAGGCAATCAAAATCAAAACTGTATAGGAGAGAAGGGGTAGAATATATTAAAAGGGAGAGAGTATTGGAGGTGCTTTCTTGCTTCCACTTGACAACGAAAAATACTGAGAAGACAGAAAATGAAGTGACTTGTCCCAGAAGTAGGAATCGAGTATCTGGTACCCTTTATTACTTTGTGCAAAGAGAGATACAGTTGGCCTCTCACATAAAGAATACAGGTTTTATTTCCTAATATCTTAGGGAGGCTGGATTTCTTCCTGTGAGGTGACATTAGAATGTGAATAAGCCATGGTGGCCTTGCAAGACAGTGTGACACCCAGCTGCTCATCCATGTCTCTGTGACCTAAGGACATGTAGTTTGAAAGACTGGCAGGAACAAGTGGAAATTTTTCATGGGCTCTAGTCACACAGTTTTCATAAATGTCCTTCATGGTAGATCATTTCATTGGTAGAACAATTTTTGTAATGATTATAGGAAGAAAGATTGGTCTCTAAACTACTTTCCATCATGTTAGAAGAATGGCCTGCTGGTTTCAGGCTAACAAAGAATTCATGTGTGTGTACATATATATGCATACCTGCATTGTATGTATGTTGTATTCAACATATTATAGGCACACACAACAGATAAATATCAAACATGTGGATAATAAGATATGCCTAATAGTGTAAATGTGTACAATAAAATCTATAGGATGTTAAAGGACTATAGCATAGAGATCTGAGTTCAAATCACAAGTCCAGCTCTTAGGTAATTACGTGAACTTGGAGAAATTACTGAATTTCAGCAAGATTTGATGTCTTCATCTGAAATAAAGAATGATAATCATGCTAACACGAGGTTGTGGTCAGATTAGAAAATATACTGGGTCTTCAATGCCTGGGTCACAGTAAATGTTCAAGAAAGGTAGCTTTTATCTTCATTATGAGTTTCTTTTGCTTACTTTGGCTTTAACACCCTTTGCTTTTCTGGTCTTCTAAGGAAACAAAGATCATGGATTTGATTTTTCTAATGTAAACCTGTATTTAATGCTACAAACTCTCTAAGTGCTGCTTTTATTGTATTTAACAGATTTTGATATGTTGTGATTTTATTTCCTTTCAGGTCAAAACATTTTCTGATGTCCTTTGTGATTGCCCTTTTGACCTATGGGTCAATTTCCAAATGTCTGGACTGTATTTCTATGGCTGAATTCTAGCTTAATTATCTTCAATTCAGAGAAAACACTTTGTGTAATATTAATTCTCTTAAAGTTAATGAGATTTGTTTTATGGCCTAGAATATTATCTTTATTATTGAATGTGCTATGTGCACTTTTAAAGTGCAATCTGTTGTTGGATGAAGTGTTGTATAAATTTCAATTAGGTCAAGTTGGTTGGTAGTATTGTTCAAATCTTCTATATCCTCATTGATTTTCTGTCTACTTTTGCTATGAATTACTAATAGTGAGGTGCCCAAATTTCCAACTATAAATGTGGTAGCTATAAATGTCATATATTAATTGAGTCAGTTTTATTTTGTTAGTGTTTCCATGGTATATATCTTTGGCTTTCAGGCATCACATAGTTGGCTATTGTTTTTTTATCCAGTCCATTAATACCTGCTATTTAATAGACGTGGCTAGACCTGTAGCATTTATCATAGTCATTGATATTATTGTTTCAAATCTTCCATGTTGCTGTTTATTTTCTATCATCTATCTTCTTTTGGTTTCTTCGTTCTTCTCTCCCTGTTTATTGAAATTAGAAAGTATTTTTATTATTACATTTTTAATTTTACTATTGACTTTCTCATTTACTTTTTAGTGGTTTCTCTGGGAGTTACAGTATGCATTTCTTAACACATGCTTACGATCAAGCTTTCAAGTAATTATACTCCTTCACAAATGACGTAAGAACGTTACACCAGCACACACACATCTGTTTTCCCTTCCATCTTTTGTGTTGTGCCATTTACTTCTCTATGTAACATAAAACCCAGAATTCACTACTTAAAAAAATTATTATTAAAGAATCACCCATATTTTAAAAAGGTTGTAAAAATAACAACTACCACCAAAGTCTGTTTACAGTTTCCCATGAATTTTACATTTTTGATGTTCTTCATTCCTTTACATAGACACACATTTCTACCTTCTGTTTTTTATTTTTATTTTATTTTTAAGTTTTGCTGGTGATGAATAATCTCTCCTCTTGCTTATATAAAAATCTTCATTATTTTTGGAAAATGAAGTCTTAACTATTTTTTTGAAATCCATTTTCACTATGTAAAACATTCTTGACTGATGGTTTCTATTTTTCAATAACTTAAAGATTCTTTTCTATTAGTATTTGACTTGAATACTTTTTGAGGAGATGGCTTCATTTTCATTTTTGGTCCTATCGGTAGAATATTTTTTCTCTAGTTCCTTTAAGGTTTTGCTTCTATCATCCCCTCCTACCTCAATGTCATGATTTTTTGAAGTTTCCTTTTTTAAATTTTTATTTTTATTTTTGAAAGGTTTCTTCTGTTTGAGATTCATTGAAATTCTTAGATCTTTTAGACCACATGTTACATGTAATCATGCAAATTGTATCAATGATATTGTGTCTTTTTTCTCTTTCTGTGCTCATTTTGAATCACTTTCTTTTGTTCTATGTTCAAGTTCACCTATATTTTCTTTTACAGTGTCTAATCTTCCATAAATCCTTTTAGAGCATTTTTTATATCAGATTTTTTTATTGTATAGGAGTTCCATTTGAGAATTTTTTTTTTTTATCTTCGGGTTTCTCTTTATCTTTCTAATTTTTCTTTAACCATATTGGACATGTGGGGAATATTGGAATAGACATTTTAAAATCCTTATTTGCTAGTTGCTGCATCTTTGTCATTTCTGTTTATTTATTTTTATTTGCAAACTTGTTCCTGGATTTATGAATTTTCTAAAGTAATGTTAGGGTTTTTTGTTTTGTTTTGTTTTTTGTCATTTCATTTTCCAAGTTAGGTTACTTGGAAACAGAGACATCCCATCAAGTAAAGTTTGTTAGGATGGGTCCATAATGGTCATTAATCTAGAACTATTTATTCCCACTACTAAGATAATGCCGCTCTAAGAATTCTACCCAATGTTTGCTAAATTGTGAGGCATTTTTTCTTCTTGCTTGGGGGATCAGAAACTAATCCCAGTCCTGTGTGAGGTACAAGAATTTCCTAACTATTCCTTTCTGGTGTTTCATTTCTCAGTCTCAGGGAATTGCTTGTTATGGATGTACAAATCAGAACTCAGCCAATGACTTGTGGGGACGGACCCTTCTGTATATCTGCAGAATCCTTTCTCCATATAGCCTTCTTTCTGATAGTCATCTCTCAAATTCTAGCCTCCCTGCCTGTCTAAACTTCTACCTCTATCTCCTTGACTCATCAAGACTGGTAATATTATTTGGTACCTTATCAATTCCTCACAAGCAGTCACCCATTCACACAGGACTTTTAGGTGAACAACTCATTCTATTTTTCCAGGACTTTCCTAGTCTTAGCCTTGAAAGGCTCAGTTCTGGGAACCTCTCTACATTTCAGACAAGCTGGGACAACAGGAATGGTTGATGATACCATATCACATTGTTGCTTTCCCTTATTGTAAGGATCAAAGTAATATTCTACCTTGGATCTAGCATCTGAAAAATATAAATGTTGGATACACACACACACACACACACACACACACACACACACACACATATATAAGATGTTGATGAACCTTTATTTTATTCATTTATTTATATGCAGTGCTGAGAATCAAACCCAGTGCCTCACACATGCTAGGCAAGCACTTTACCACTGAGGCCCAACCCCAGCCCTAAATGTTGTGGGGTTTTTTTGCCCAACATTTGAAAGTGTATGTGTGTTTTTCATTTTTCTAGTTTTTTCAAGTTAGTCCTGTTACTTTATTTTGGCCAAAATTGTATACTATAACTCAGTTTTAAGGATATTTATTCTATGTGAAAATTTAACTATAGTGGACAGAAACAAAAGTGGGAAACCCATTGATACCTGTAATTATGCTTCTAGATGATGATGGCTTAGACATTAATAGTGATGTGCATGATGGAAAAAGGTAGAAGAAAGTTGAGATGTATTTAAGAAATATGTTGACTGGGTCAAGGCTATAAAACAACTTGCTATTATTTGGATCTTTTTATTTATTTTTTCTCCTGTGGTTGTTGTTCTTGCTCTTGGGATTGAATCCAGGGCTCATGCATGCCAGGCAGGTATTCTACCACTAAGCCACATCTCTAGAACCTATGGTTTTGATTTCAGGCTCCATTCCCTGAAGTTTTCATTCAATTAAAATTTTCTGAGCATCTATCATGTGCAGTGTGGAGGATGGGTATTGAGGATTAATTGAATATATTACATGTGGCCCCTTATCTGAAACACCTTTCACTGGAAATAGAGGAGAGCCATCGCATATAAAACCCTTGGATGAGAATATCTGCTGGGAACTTTTATTCCTTTGAGGTAGAGGAATTCCTGTCACTTAATACTGGTTGCTTCATCTGCAAGGGCACAGAATCTTAGAATTGTCCTGTTTTGGAAGGGGGTATGTGTGCACATAGATATGTACATATTTGTGTATGCATGTGTGTTAGGCTGGTGAAGAATAATGACCAAAACTATCCAGCAATATTCAACAACATATAACAAAAATCTTTGTCAAAATACCTCCAGGAAGTCCTAGCACATCCACATGGCTGATGTCACATCTTTTCCGAGCGAGCAGAGGGAGAGAAATATGGCCATTTGGTATCTAATACAGAAAGGATATAAGATCCAAGGAAGAAGAGAATGACTTTAGGCTTTCAATTAAGAGCTTTCCATGGTCATCTAAAACACATCAAGGATTGGAACAGGTTACCAAGGCATTTTTGTTATGCTTGGCCGTGAATGCCCTTTTTCATTACCTTTTTTTCCCCCTTTTTGTACAAAAGCACATTCTTTATACATGGCAACTTCTTCCTCAGACGTTTTGCATATGTTTGTTAACAAAAAGGTCTACAGTGGCAGAAACCCAGAAAATGGAACTGAATAGAGCTCCTTGAAAAACTTTCAAACTAAACAACACGGAGTGAAATAAGCAATCATTGGACCAAAAGGTCTTTCAGATAAGGGACCACATGTAATATAGTCAGTTAATTCCCAATACCCATCCTCCATACCTGCACATGGTAGATGCTCAGAAAATTTTAATTGAAGGAAGGCCTGAAGTTTGGGGAATAATAATATTCCTTGGACAAAAGAACATAAAAATGTTGCATCAGTTGTCCCTTCTATTTATTTATTTATTTTTAGATATATATGACAGTAGAGGGTATTTTGACATATTATCCATACACGGAGTATAACTTATTCTAATTAGGATCCCATTCTTGAACATGACATGGAGTTACACTAGTGGTGTGTTCATGTATGAACATAGGAAAGTCTGATGATTGATTGATTTTGCTGTCTTTCCTATTCCCATTGCCCCCCTTCTCTTCATTCCCCTTTGTCTAATCCAATGAACTTCTATTCTTCCCTCCTTACCCCTTTGTTGTGTGTTAGCATTTGCAGATCATAGAGAACATGCGGCCTCTTATTACAGATTTCACAACCCATATTAACCTATTAAAGGTCTCAGGAAGACCTACAGTAAATAAGTCTATTTATTTATTTTTGAGTAATTAAGTTTTTAACCAATATCTTTGACCATGAAGCTGTTTTTTAGGGACTACTTACTAGCCTCCTGCAGAAATGCTGCCTTACCCCAATATATCTTGCAGGGAGCAAAGCTCACTCTGAAGATCAGAATTTAATGGATGACCATGACATCACATTGCAGACTTACAAAACTGAATCCATGCTACAAAACTTTTTTCTCTATTTAACTTTAATAGCTTTACTATGTGGGCTGGATTTAGTGGGTTACAGTCAAAAGCAATTTTCATTTTGCTTCTACCCCTTCAAACCTGGTATTTTGACTATTTACCCCTAACTCCCAGGCTCCGCTAACCAATAAAGCTCTGGGCAGATCTCTGTTGGCATTTGTAATTACCAACAGAAAACAAATGAAGTAAAAAGTCTCTTTTCCAAGGTAGTAAAAAATCTAGTCCAAAATCTAATCCATGTACATTTCAGCTCTGTCTCTTCTCCTCTCCTCTCTGTTGTATCTCAGGTTGGAAATCCAGGAACAGAAGGAGCAGCCAGGCTGGTTTCCCCAACTTCTTCTCCATCTCCTCCCTTTGTCTAGCTAAAATTTCTGGAGCAGGGGGAAGGTGGGAAGGTGGAATAAGAAGTTCTAGCTTGATCAGTGCTATTGCAATTTGTCATGGGGGTCCTCTGGGTGTAGTGGACCCTCATGGATTTTCATCTCATGGGACATTTGGTTGGTTTTTTGAAATTTCTATTACAAGATGTCTCTTTCCCCCTATATCACAAGCATCTTTCAGTAACTGTTCCCTGGACTCCACTTATTCCTTCCCAGGCTAGCCACTTATGACTTCATTCTCCTGGCTTCTAATAGTAATGGAGTCATGGTACCCTTCCAGGCAATTTTCTTCCAAGATGACCCAGTCTGCCCTTCTTGAGCAAAGTCCTTATCTGCCCCACTAAATTTTAGTAGTGCTGCTTATTTACAACATTGCTCTGTCCCAGACATCAGGAAGGGCAGCTCTAGAAACCGTCTCCTGTTCAGGTATGAGTCAGCCATCAGGATTGATGTTACTTAAAGTCCAGAAAACACATATCAAGATTTCCAGGGTGTCCCATTGAAGTGTTTCTCATTTGGCTCTTTCCCACTTTGCTTTAGAATAAGGAGTTCTTTGGCACCAACTGTGTTGGGCCTCTTCAGTTATACCTAGACAAAAGGAAGTGTCCCCACTTAATATCCCATTGTCTATGATTTAACGTACTCAATCCATATGAGCATCTTTCATGAGAAATATAGCAAATAGCAAGAGGAACTGAAGATGAAAAGAATTAGCCATAGATATAACCACTGAGACTTGATCATGTTATTTATAATGCATAAATCTACAAAACAAGGAAGAAAAAAACTAAAAGTATTAGTTTTATGCATCATTTATTAGCTTCATATGGTGAGTTTTGCAGCCATTAGAATGTGGACAGAGATTGAATTTCACTTGTAAAAGACTTACTTTGCTCTACTACGCAGTTCATAACCATCAGACAACAAATCAATTTCTCCTCTAAATACTTGTCTATGCTCAGACTTGCACTTGTCCTTTGGCTTTTGTTGTGTTTGACCTTTATGACAATACCCGTTTTGCCCAGTGAGTGTCTGTTGTCAGCTGGCTCCTAATGAGCCCAAAGGCAGGAAGGCTACCAGCCATGATACTAGAGAGTTAAACATCCCAGTTAATAAAAAAAGAAAAAGTGGTTCATATTGAATGTCAATTCTCCCATCCACATTTAGGAATTGGCTGTGCATTTTATCATGTTTTACAACCTTCTGAAATTTTAAAAATTTCTTGCAGTACCCTAACACAGCGTCTCAATCACCATAGACTGTTTGACTAACTAGGAGCAGTTAAAACTCCCAATGCTCAGGCTACATCCCTCTCTAATTAGATCAGAATCCTTGCATTTGTCCCTAAGGATGGGTATTTTTAAAACTCCCAGGTATTCTAAGATGTAGTCGGAGTGGAGTGTCACTGCTAACAGCCTTTGCATGTAGTAGAACTGCTGTTCATTCATAGCAGAAAAATGACTTAAACTTTTATGGAACCCATCCCATCAACATATGAAGCTGACATGGGAAGGGCACAGCTTAGTCTATTTATCTTTGCCTACCCAATATCTCTTTAAAAAATTTGTCTCTTTAAAAATTTGTCTCTTTAAAAAATTTAAAAAAATCAGAAATTCTAATGACAAAAATCTAAGTGTTGAGTTTCTCTTAAAAACTCAGCAATACTGGCAACAGTAGCCTGCTTTTCCCTATGATGTGAGATTGGTACTAGCAGCTGCAGACCAATTTAGAAGGAGCCAGGGTTTTCTGGTTTGTCCACAGGCCCTGCCAACCTGGGTTCCCAGTCTGGGCCCTAGAGGCAGAGTCTGGACCCCCTGCTATCCTCAAAGTTTAGAGAAGTGTGTCAAAGCTTAGCTCCCTTTGCCTCTTCCTTTTCAAACACAGGAGACTTCAGCTTGTACCAGAGAGGTTTCTTTGATCTGAATGACTCAAGCAATCCTTTCACCCCTGGATTGTTTAAAAGGTTATCAGGTTCCTCTTTTCATTCTCTACCCGCCCTTTCTCCCCACGTCAGAAGTTTGTCCTGTTCTTTTGCTTTAAAACTGAAAACAAAGCACAACTATATATCTGTTCTCTAAAGACTGTAGCTCCCTAGGCTGACAGCCAGATGCCTGATATGTTTTCCTTCTAGAGCTGCACAGACAAATTCAGTGCAAGGACCCCCTGCTTTTGACCTTCCTAGAGCTGAATGCATAGCTAGTCAACAGCGGAGCTGAAAATAGAACCCAGGACTTTCAAATCATTGTTCTGCTTGCTGGGCTGTGCTTCCTCCCAGAAGGACTTGGTTAAGCAACGTCCTGTTTTGCAAAAGCAGAAATCATAATATACGTATGAGAAGTTGGACACAGAAGAAACAAGAGCCCCGCCCTTGGGAAAGATGGTGCCAGAGCATAAAAGGAGTGTGAACTTGTTTCTCGCACTGGAGCTTATAGGTTGGATGCACTCAGAAAACGCATGTTGAATCATCAGCTTGGTAATGTGTGGCATTTTGAACAAGGAGTTCTCATGGAGTGCCAATTTTTTTTTTCCTGGCAACCCATAGAAAGGCAATTTAGAACATGAGAGAGGGTTACATGAAAATGACAGGCCTATATATAAAGATAGTCTAACACCTGGAATCTGGGTGCTGGTGTCCAGCTTAAGGTAGCAAGTGTCATGAAAAGCAGCCAGAGTGAGGGTGACCCTCAGGCATGTGCATGACTATACAGCAAGCAGAGCTAAACAATAGGAGTCAGAGAAACATGGATGGATCCCTAATATAGGAACTTTTATTTGGGAATAAACAAAGATTAGGGTTGCAATCTGGCACACATACAGAGGCCACGTAGCTTTTACCATGTCCAGAGCACAAAGGGAAGACTGGGGGCTTTATTAGGGCAGAGAAATCTCCACATGTAAATTCCTTGGCATCTTTGGTGTTTACAGGAGCTGGTGAGCTCTGATTGGTGGATGAGGCAGTGACTACATAGAGCTAGTTTTAAGGCTCTGGTTGGCAGTTCCATGGTCAGTTGCTAAGAAAAACTAGTCTTAAAAAAATAAATAAAATAAAAGAGCAGGCTGTTTTGTTAGATTGTTTTCAGGAAATAGTTCCTGGGGCAGATATTCATAACCTGAGTGTTTTCCTTTCTTTCTCTTGGTCTCTGGACTCCATGGTAGTGAATGTGACAGGAAGGACTCTATTTTGTATAATGAATTTCCACAGAGGGCTGGGAATAACTGATGCTTCCTCTTAGCTCTTAGGGAGAGTTCAGAATTCTCTCTTCTGTATCACACTTTTGCAGAGGGCTTACTGACTTTTAGGGTCAACTCACTGCGCTGATTCTCTGTAAACTCCTTGAGCTCAGGACTGTATGATTCTCACAAATGTCACCCCACTGTCCAGCACAGAGCCCCTCCCAGGGGGCAGCAGAGCAAAGCCTAAATCCAAACTTTTCAACACTGAGTTCTGGTCTTGCAACTTCCCAGCTTTGAGATTTTGGACAAGTGACTTTACTTCTTTTGTGTCTCAATTTGCTCACCCGTAAGACAGCGATCATAATCGCTGTTCTTACTTCAAAGGGTCATTATAAAACTTAAATGAGGTACTACTTGTGAAGTGCTTAGAAAAATACTTGGTATATAATAAACATTCATTAAGTTTAGTTACAGGCAATGAATACATCATTTATGAATGGATAAATATTCGAGCTAACACTATAGAATAGTTAGACTATGCCAGGTAACTTGCTAAACACCTTGCATAAATTATACCTTATTTTTCATTCTAAAAATAGATGTGTGAATCCCCTGATCCTGTTGCTCCCTATTACTGATAAGGCAACTGAGGCACAAGAAGATCAGGCAACATACTCAAGATCATGAGCTGGCTGTGACAGGACAAATTTGAAACTGCACATTCCAGTTCTATATCTTTTACCACCATTCTTCCCATTAAGTATTTCTTAGGGGGAAAAAAATACTACGATAAGATCTGCTTGTGAGGTTTAAATGCAATCATTTATTGACACTTTGAAAGGAGTAAAAAATATATATATATACATATGTGAGATGATGGTGATGACTAATAAACATATGAGAAATCCTACTCTTATTAGCCTCACTTAGCATATCAGAAGGTGTTAAAATAATAATTAGCCCTGGGAACCATAGAACAAGCAAAACCTGTCAGTTCGACATACCAGCATATAATTTGATAAGTAAGTGAGTGTCACCTATTCAAGATAACAACCATTGAATAAATTTAGCAAATGTGTGTTGAGACCTGGTCTTTTTTTTTTTTCTTGGCTAAAATGGACTTAGCTGTAAGATATGTGTATTTTTTTTCCACATGAATATGAGTAAAAATGATGAGATGGTTTTTTTCTTCTCAGACATTACCTGGAATATTTTAGTGTCATGAAAAGCAAACCAAACCTGAGGATTGGAGATGAGATTTCTGATTCTGGCTCCTCTTATCAAGTAATTCCCTCAAGAACCTGTAGCCAGTTTCCCAATCTACCTGGGCCTCAGAGTTCTCAGTCTAAAAATAAGGCTTTTGCTGCCATTGACTATGACATTCCTGGTACCTTTAAATATCTTTCACTTCCCTCCTGGGAATTTTTTTCTAGTATAGGGCACACTGTTCTCATCCCCTCCCCACACATATATTTGAACAGTTTTATAATCAGATTGGTTCACAATTAAAATATACATTAAATTTGATCATCTTTTTCTTTCCTTCTCTCTCTTTCTCCGTCTCCTCATTTTCCCCTGTAAAGCTGTGAGTAAATTGATTGTACATCATAGAATTAAAGTCAAAGCAAGCAAGCAAGCAAACATAAACACTACCACCAGCGAGCACTAACCTAAGTTGCTCCATAGGCTTGATTGATGTATGAATGAACTTGAATACTGAAAATTAGAGGAAGAACATTTAAAGTGTCATTGCTGTTTAATTTCTTTAGAGTTTACTCTCTCTTCCAGGGAATAAATTGCATTTTGTCTGTAGCAGCTATGATCCCTGGGTTTCTGACAGCATGGGATCAGCGACAAAATACTTTTTAAAACTAAAATGTCTCAGTACACTTGACTCTGCAATCTTCTGCATGACGAATCTGTATGGAGCTATGTCATGTCTCTGCAGTCAACTAAGAAAACCTGGGGGACCCCGTTGACTCCAGGCATATCTAAGCCGGAGAACAGCTGTTCTTTGTTTTAGAAAAGCATAGGGTGAAGGTTAGCTCCTGGGTAGTGTTTCCTGTTTGTGAGGTCTGAAACCAAGGGAGGTGCCAGCAGTGTTGAAGGTTTTATTATGGGGGGAGGATAGTTCTTGCTGGGGGACACTGTGATGAAAGAAAAATTGCCTCCCTAGTTGATGTCCTGATACTTTAGATATACACAAGATGGATCATATTATTTTCCTGCTAACAATCCCTTAATGACTCTCATTGCTGGCCAGATAAAGTCCACAGGCTCTATCACTTTCAACTACCCAGAATTACTTGCACTTCTATAAACTCATCTGTTCATATGGGCAAGTCACTGGTCAAGATTCAGCTCAGGTGCATCTTTCCTTGGTATTCTTGAGTAGCTTATTCATCAGGGTAGGGGCCTTTGCTTTGTGATTCCAAAATATTCCATGATTCCTCCTACCCAGGGGATGTTCAAACATGGTTATGTAACATAATCACCTGGAAAGAGATCATATACATCAGGGCACAAGCCCTATTCACTGAAATTTTTATTCTTTTGGATGCTATAGGGTGGGCCAGGTGTCTACATTTAATGGATCCAGATGATTCCAAGGTTCAGCAAATACTGAGATCCATTGCTTTATTGAAAACCTTACAACATTATGTATTAAAAGTTTTGTGCTTATCTTGAAGTTTCTTGAGAGCTGGAATTACTTTGCATGGATATATGTATTCCCTGAAATTTAAAAATGCCAACTAGTAGGAGGAGTTCAATAGGTAGTTTATGAAGAAAGGATGAAAGAAAGATAGAATGAATAAATAGCATCCACACTTCCTAACCTTCCACACACCTCTATTTAGAAACTTCCTTAGTGTCATATAGTGGTTCAGGGTTAGAAACTGTGGAAAATATCATAATCCACGTGGATCCCAGGTGTGGGGGGCATAAAGGTTGTAGTCTAAGACAAGTATTGGAGATACCTAATAAAATATAGCCTGAAATAAGACCTGGGAAATTTTGAATTAGTTAAGAGCAGATGCTGAAAAAAAATAGAACTATGAAATCTGACCTCAGCAGGAATTTTGGGAGAAAAACTAATGCAAGAGATTCTGAGGCTGGAGACAGGGAGAGGAGTGAGAGGGGTGCAACCAGCTGAAAACGCCGATTAGCTTCTACCTATACAGTGTGCCTAAAGCCAGGTCAGAAGAGGCTGATAATCCCTTCAGACTCAGAGTTAAGATGTCCAGGTCCCTGGGGGGAGAATGAGCTGAACACAAGTCCAGCCGGGGCAATTTGGACACAGAAGTGCTCTGTCGGCTCCATGAATGTGTATTCAAAGGGTCATCATATGTGCTGAGTGATTTATACGTGTTCTTGCACTTTATATGGATAATTGAACTTATGAAATAGATTTTATCATCCCTAGTTTTATAGATAAGAAGACTAAGTTCAAGGGAGTTGAGTATTTGGTGTCACCTTCAATACTAATAGTAAATGTCACCTTCAAAATGGTCAGTAAGCAAACCTGACCTGATGACCGACCGTCTAGCAAGGAGAAAGGTCTTAGAGGAGATGGAGGGGTGGGCTGGCGTTCCGGGATCTCTGGCCAAGAAGAGGGCTTCCCTCCTTGAGTCCTGCCCGTGTCCCAGGAGACATCAAGCGAAGGAAACTTTGTGGGGTGGTTGCAGCAAGTATTTTATTTTTTAAAAGCTTCGCTTGTCTGAGTCTAGACAATTAAGTGGCCCTGGAGACTGAGGACAAAGCACTCTCCCATCTGAGCTCCCAATAAACATGTTTAATGGAGGCATAGGTGCTCTCTCTCTGGAGGGAGAGTGGACAAGACCGTTTCAAATTCAGCGAGTCCATCAGAAGAATGTTTGTGTGTAAAACTTGTGCTGCTGTTAAAAATACACAAAGAGCTTATTACTCTATGACTTTCATGATCGGGGACTTAACCATCCCCATTTAATGTCTCATCGCAATTTCAGTCTTGAAATACTGGATTGCCATGTTGAGGGGAATTCCCTCGGCCAGGAGCTCTCTCTTGGACTGTTCACAGTCTGTGTTCAGGCAAGCTCATCCTCTTCCTTATCTCCATAAACACTTAAGTTTCCAAAACAAGGTCTGATCTAATTTTTTAGTCTGCCCAATCAGTTTAGTCTGTCGACATTAGGGTGTGATGAGATGCCCGCAGACTTCAGTCTGAAATAGATCTTCCCTTATTAATCACCTGTGATGACCAGTTCGCCTGGAATAGCTCATGTTGTCACTGCCTTGATGCTGAGCACGTTGGCTACTGGCCTCTTCCCCAACGCTGTGCACAATTCCTGTCTGTAAGAGATGCCAGGAACAGGCTGAAGTTGGGAAATTTCTTTGGCTTATTGAGAAATAACCTGGGCTCTGAATTTCAGTTTGCTCTAGGTCAAATCCTGACTCTCCCATTTGCAAAAACATGTCTAGGGCCAAAGACAGCTCAGCAAAAGTTGTTTTCCTTCCTCCTCCCCTCTGCTGAAAACAGCGTCCCCTTCTTTGATTATCCCCATGATCACATGTCACATGTGAATTCAGTCCCACACACCTCTGCAGAAAGCACACAGGTAAGGAGTTTACTCTCTGTTGCCTCTGGTTCTTTAACAAGAAGCCAGGACTTCAAAAGCAGCTTATGAGCAGTCTGTATTTCATGGAGATTTATTATCTGGCCTTTCTCTACAATGTGGAGGTTACATTGCCCCTGGCTTCCTGACGTGTGAAAAAATATATCCCTTCTCTCTCAGTCTGTGTCTTCTGATAACAAGTCCAGACGAGCATTTTCTAAATAATAAGATAGAAGGTGGCTGCTACAGGCATTTATAACTGACCTTATTTCTAGAAGTGAGCAGACCTTACCTCATTCTCAAGAGAGAGGCAGTGTATATCATGAGAAGGTCTCTCTACGGGGAGTGAGAACAATTGGCAGCATCTGACCTTGACATGTTCACTTGCCCCCGATGGTCCTGCCTATTGCTCTATGACAGGGAGATGGTGCCCCATGGTCCATTTCTTCTCTTAAATATATGTGCCTAGCTCCTGCTGATTTATAAGGATATAAGTGGACTTGCCCGAAGATAAAAAGATATTAAATGGCAACCATTTCACAAGAGAACTAGTCTTTCTTTGAGCTCTCTCTTTTATGTCTATATTATAAAATTATTATAATGATAACTTTTCATCACCCACTTAATCCCATAAAACACTTCTCACTACATAAATGCACGTGGTCTGTTTCCCTGTAACAATTACTCCTTTTACCCATGGGAATTAGTTCTTTGCCGAAGCCTGGCAAGAGAGGGTGCCAGCTTCCTGTTAGCTGACTTTATTATTATTATTTTTTTCTTCTGGCCTAAAGCTTTCCCATGGCTGAGACCAATTCAGTATCACTCTATCATCTTCTTCTATGAGAGGTGTTCCAGACACCAGTAACATATGCCATGAGGATGGGGGAGAAGGAAAGGAACATGTATTAGCAGGTGTCTTGGTGGAGGCTGCTATGACAAAATACTGTGGACTGGGTTGTTTAAATGGAAAATATGTCTTAGAGTTTGGAGGCAGAAAGTCTAAGATCAGAATGAAGCATGGTCAGATTCTTGGTCAGGGTCATTTTCTGGTTATATCTTCACTTCCTTCACAGGTGGAAAGTGAAAGAGAAATGGGTAGGGAAGGAGGGAGAGAGAGAGAGAAGAGAAGGAGACAGGGATATTTTTTTTTCTCTCTTTAAATAAAGGCATTAATCATGGAGACTCTACCCCTTTGACCTCATCTAAATCTAATTACTTCTCAAAGGCCCCACCTGAAAATACAATCAAGTTGTAAATTAGGGTTTCACCACATAAATTATTTTGGGAAGGGGAACACAAATATTCAGTAAAAAGTGGTCGAAATAAATAAAAATGTATAAATAATATGAATCAATAAAATGATTTTCCATATTGTTCCTCTCTAGATTATCTGATGCCAAACTAATGCATTCAGAGATATATAAATTTTTTTTCTGTTACATTGATCATCACCCTTCAGAGCAAGTCTTATACCTCATTCATAGCTGAGAAAGTAGAGGCCCAGAGATGTTAATGAATTATCCACGTCTCCTAGGTCTCTGGCTGCAAAGCCTGTATCATTTCATTTCATTGTGTTGTCATGAAGACTCTCAGGAATTCCTAAATGTGTCTACAGTAGGTAAAGACAAAAAATTGTTTTAGATGTGAAGAAACCCGCACCAACAAGGCAAGCCTATTCAAATGATGTGTTCTTGCAAACTTCTGGGAGAGACCCTCAATGAACTTGGAAATAAATAATGAAATATTTGATACCCCTATGCCAAGAAGGGTTTGAAGTCTTTCCCCCAGCAGAACCACAGCAGTCAGATATGCTTTGAGATGTGGTAATAATGGATAACATTGATTGAACCTGTTTTGCTCCTGGGTCTATATTACATACTCCATAAAAATTATCTCATTTACCCAGATGGTGTCCCATGAGATGGTCACCACTCTCTTGTGTAGTCATGGGCATTGAGATTTATGAAAGAATTTAAGGTAGACAAGTGATACGTATTGGAAAGATGGGACTCTGGGTATATATGAATTTAAAGCAAATTACTAGACAATGTATCTGTACCACAGGGCAGAATGGGGTTCAGGGGTCCTGTTTGCTTTCTAGTTAGCACTTCTGTGTGTGGCAACTTGAAGAACTTGTGGGGATTACCATTTTGAATGTAGAATGTCCAAAACTGCAATCACAGTCACAGGGAAGGTGAACACTGTAATCACTATACTTTTTAGTCATTAAAAACAGAAATTAAAGATGATGGTTAAGTGCCCCTGGGTTCAATTCCAGGTACAAAAAAAAAAAAAAAAAAAAAAAACAAGAAGGCAATGGCAGGGGGAAGTCCCTCTTTCAAATGAGGTCATTTAAGCAATTGAATATTTTCAGTAAACTATTTAGAAGAAACAGAACTGATTAGATATCATAAAGGACCATGAAGAGGCCTTCTCCAGAAACCACTTCCCTCACAGCATTTCCCTAAAAGGTCACTTATTGTTCAGTTTAATAGTTTTAAAAATAATGAGAAATAATAAGATCTACAAAGCTAAACTGATTAGAAGATAAAAGATTGCCAACAATGGATTGTTTTCAGTTGATTACGGCATGAAGAAGCCAAATCTAACACATCATCATTAAGGAAATGTATGCAAATGCTGCCCTTGGGCTTCACAGGAACAACATTTAAACAGGCCTTGTCTCAGTCCAAGTCTGTTTGTTGTTCTTACCACAGCTTCCACTCCTTACTGAGAGCTGATTAGGACCGCAGATGTTTTCCTGGGAACTGAGTGAGTTTGAAATATATAATGACCTGATGATATCAGTAGATTTGCAAGACCAGGTCAAGAGATAGGAAATGAATCCAAGTTGGCAAATGACCTGGCCACTCATGTTACAGCTGTGTGGGATGAAAGGCAGCCAGCGTGCTCTCTGGAGTACAGACAGGATGGACCAAGAGTTTGTGTCCAAAATTGATATTTTGAAGCCATAACCCCCCAATGTGATGGCATTTGGAGTTTGGAGATAATCAGATTTTGTTCAAACTTATTCATTTTTCAAGTATATGTGGAGCATCCACAAAGACACCAGGCATTTGGAGCATGCAATACAGGTAGAGGAGCAGGACAACGGCACTAAAAAACAAACAGAAATGCACAATAGTCCACATTGAATGCAGAGAAAGGACAAAATTGTAAATGTATAAAGCAACCACTGACAGCAGAAAGCTTGGAAGCAATTGACAACATTGTCCATGTGCCACAAACTGTGCCAGACCCTGGGCTCATAGTCTAATGGAGAAAGCCATGGGAGAGGTTGAGAGAGAGAGAGAGAGAGAGAGAGAGAGAGAGAGAGAGAGAGAGAGAGAGAGAGAGAGAGAGAGGCTCTGTGGCTATGGGCATAAAGGGAGGCCTTCTTAGTAAGGGTGACATAAAAAAACATAGCAAAAATGGACAGGGGGCATGGCATGGGCAAGAACAGAGAGCTGACCATGGATGTGTCTGAGCATCAATGGATGGTTTGATTTGGTGTGTGGATTAGTGGCAGCACATGCACAATTGGACCTTTCTCATTTAAGTGGATCCACTCAATGTGAACTGGTCTGGATTTTAAAAATGAAAAAATCAGACTAATAGAATGAAGGGAGAATCCAATCCTCTGAATCTCATGCTATCACTCTTTCCTATAGATCATTCTATAACCAGGACAGACCACTGTTCAGGAATTTTTCAGAACCATTAGGGTAAACTCTAGGCCAGATGGCTTAGGCCAATCCTTATGTCACACATTCTATCCCATTATTCCCAGAGTCCTCATGCATGTGCATGCATATTATATTTGGAAGCAAGTAGTCTAAGAGGCCATGTTTGGTGTGGTAGATGTAAAGAAGCATCATACAGATCCCTCTTAGAAAACATGCCAAACAGCTATAGGCATCCAGCTTTCCCAGTCAAACCCTTTCCAAAAAAGCTTGCATCCCACGATTGAACCAGACACAGTTAGAAATAGCCAGGAATTTTGGTCTGAGCTGGGTCAACTCTAGTAGGCGATACTTACTCGTAAGCTCTGCACTGGGTTTTCTGAGGATTTTACTGTGTGACAGCCAGACTTCTCCTTTAGCCCAATCCCACTTCCTCCACCTTCCTTTCACCGGGGTCAATTCCTATCAAACATCTTGTACCTCAAATTCTATGTGTGTGTTCACTTCAGGAAATCTAAACCTATGACACTCGGGAATGCAGATGAGTCATGATATATTTCAAGCAAGATTGCAGGAGCTTGGACCAGAAGAAGAGTGAAGAATCCCAAACATCTTACTTGAATATCAAAAGATGGAGAAATGTGTCAATAGGGAAGGATCAGAGGTCTCTGATGTATACAAGAGAGAAAGTAATCAATTCATTTTTTCAACAAGTTCTGGAAAGACAAGCTTTAGGTTCCAAGCAAGGAGTTATAGACCAGACTCTCACACTCATGAAAATGGAGACTTCTTAAAAAGGTGAAACATTCTGGATAGCACAGTTTTTCAGAAATTAATCTAGATCTAAAGATGGTTTTGATACTTCAAAAATCTCAATGTCTCAAAAAAGAAGAAAATAAAGGAATTCACCTGTTTCTGCAATCATAACACTGTGAGAGGATCTAAAGAGACATTAGTTCAAAGACACTGTTTTTTTATTCCTTATTTATCCCCAAACAAGAAAATTGTACATGGGAGCAAATTCCATTACAATTCAATATCCACCATTCTCTGTACATATGCAAGAAGACATGGCTCAGAGACAGCACTTAAGGTGACCCAAGAGGAGCGGAGCAAAATCCAGGTATCTTGACTCTGTGTGACTTCGATAATCTTTATTGTAACCCTGAACTTGGTACAAAGGGAATGAGATTCTCAGATAAAAGATAAAAAAAAAGTATTGAATTATAACAATAGCTGAATCCCGAGCTGGCTGTTATAAAGGGCAGAAATAAAGAGAATACAAAGACATAAGCCCCCTAACTTTCTGAAAGGCAATAAAAATCTGGAGCAAGTTCCTGTTTGCATTCACAGGACAGGGCATGAAGATGCCAACTGCTCTGCAGCAGGGGATTTCCTGCCTGCCTCCAATAGAGCATATTCAATAAGCCTGAGATTCTTGGAACATAGGGTTATACCCTGGAGTTTCCCCAAATCTGAAGGAAGAGTATCATTTTCAATTTTCCCTATTCTTCAAAACATATTCTCACTTCTTGAACACGATGGATCTATCTACGTGTTAAGAATGTGATTGTCTTCACTTCTTTGGAATTCTAATTTTCTCTACCGACCCACATCCTCAAGTAGTTGATGCCATTATCTTCTTCTAAAAAAAAAAAAATGGTAGCCATCTCTCTCCTGATCATCCACAGAGATCAACAGCCTTATCCATGGGATGTTTCTGACATCACTGGCAGAAACCAGACCATCACTAGACATTTGGATTGCATTCCTACTAAAATGAACAGTCTCCAAGTATTTCTGATGCGATGTTAAAATTTGTCCATAGAGTCTTTATAGGAGAAGGAATGAAGAGGTAGAGTCAAAGTCCCACCTGCTTACCTGGCAGGTCTGACTTGAAAAACAGAATACTGAGATGTTGGTGTTGGGAAAGTCTATGCAGCTTTTGTTAATTTCTCCTGAAACAGCGACTCTGGAAGCTTTCACCTCTCCAGAAGTCCATTTACCAGGTACCCACCACATTGAAAGATCATGTGGGGTTACCAAGTGGAGAGAATGATGACCAAAGTGCCCCAACTGATTCAGCCCTTTGGTCTTTGAGTCCTTCCAGCCTAGATATCAGGTGGGAATGAAGAAGGCTTTGTGATATTCCTAGTTCCATGGAAACCTTCATGAAGATTCTAATAGAGAACTCTCTAACTGAAACTCAGCCAACCTCCATATTTGTGAGCAAAATAAATGCTAATGCTTGAAACTATTGTTTTGAAATATTTTATACACAGTAAAAGATGTTCAGAATAGGTTCTTAGAACTGGAAGTTATTTGCTACTGTGAGAAAACCTAAAATATGGGGCATTGACACTGAAACTAGTTGATGGGCAGAAATTGAAAGGAGCTAAAAATGACTTTTAGTAGAAGCCCTGGAGAGAGGCTATCAGTAATGGCTTAAAGAAAAGTGAGGAGAGTGTTACTAAAAACTGGATAAAGGAATTCTTGTTGTGTTGTGGCAGAAATCTTAGCAGAACTGTCATCTGCCATGATGTGGGAAATACCAAATGTACGTCAGGAATTGGTAGATTCGGCTGAGAAAAATCCCATTGAATATTGAAAATGTCAATGGTTTCTTTCATCACATGATATAAGTATGTAGAAAGATGATTTTCACAAAGACACCGTTTCAAGAAAATTTAAATAATAAGTATAAAAGATTGGGGACTTGTGAAATACATTTATAAAACTATTTCTCCTTTTCAGTTCCTCTGTACAGTAGAATTCTCAAATTAAAAAAAGACATAAGGTCAAATATCAAATATAAAAGAAAAAGAACCTTTGTTAATACTTTAGAAAGATATGGAGTAGTGTCTCATAAAGGCTTTAAAACAGTCAAAGTTCTTCTAGGGATCTAAGGGCCACAGCAGTTTCTTTCAGTTAAAGAATAAGGCTTCTAATAATCTTAAGGTTGTGGTCTGTAGCACTTTGCAGGGACCTAGGTAAAGAAGAGCTTCCATCAAAGAGATTTGTAGGTAGGTTTTTTTGTCTAATGGAATATATGCTAATAAGAATAATAGGAAGTCTAAAGAATTTTTAACAGAATTGCACTAACATGTATTTTGTCAGCTTAGACTAAAGAGGACAGGAATAGAATTAAATGAAAAGAGGTCCCAAAACCAAGAACTCTAGGAGATTCAAGAGTAGTAGAGGATCCTTCCAAAGCATTGGGACTGGGACCAAAGCAAAGCAAAACAAAACAGATAGTATTTGTTAGCTGGATTTCATAGTTACTATGAATCAATGACTTTCATGTGCTCTTATTTTCTTCTGCTTTAAATAGCTTCTATAGTGCCCATCCTAAGTATATGTAACCATTGATTTTTACAGGTTGCAAATAACTTATCACTTAGTTTACAGGTGTTCAGTTTGAGAGGATTGGTACACAAGAAACGTCATCTGAGGGGTTTCATCTGTATCTGCATCTGAGTCTTGTGAGAGGCATAGAACAAACACATGAGTGTACTTTGTATGTGGGAGAAATGTAAATAATTTGGGTAAGTACCTAGACTGTGGAGTTTAAAACATGTTCATAATATTGTCAACAGTTATTCCACAGAAGTGGAGTTTAATTCCTATTCTTTTAAATATGAATTGACCTTAGTTACTCACTTTCAAAACATACATTAGGACTGGAAGTGGTGCTACTCTAATTCTCAAGTCTAGGTTTTAAAAGATAATACACTTTTATCCTGGCTCTTTTGGAATGCTCATCCTTGTGATACAGCCATCCTGATGTGAGGAAGCCCAGGCCACATGGTTGGTACCAAATGGAAATAAGTTAAGCCCCCCATTCTCCATCCCAGCAGAGCTCCCAGACCCAGCTAGCACGAGCCTGCAGGCCTGTGAGTAAATTGGTGCTGAACATTTTGGAAGTGAACACTCAACCTTCCATCTAGCTTCCCCAGGTGAAAACACATGGAACAAGGACTAACCTTCCCGGATAAGCTATGTCCAATTTGCAGAGCTGAATGCACAATGAATGATTGTTTTCCTGTAAGTCACTATTCTGAGGCAGTTACAGATCAACAGTAACAGGAATAATCTTTACATTAATTTCTGCTTCCTCCTTTTCTTAACTTGGTCCATATCAAGTAATGCTCCATCCTGTATCGCCAATTTGTAGATCAATACTTGTTGATAATGAATGAAAATATATAGCAAACAAGTATAGTTGGCATTTATGATGGACAAATTAATACAGGCTAGACCTTATTCTATACGCTTAGCATGTATTAATGCTTACAGTTCTACAAGGAAAAATGTCTGTATTATTCCTATTTTATAGGTAAGAAAATGGAGACACACAGAAAATAAGTCACTTGACCAAAACCACACAACTAGGGTGCCCAGGCCAGGAATGGAGACATATTTATCCTATGTCTCTGGTCATAACTATTGTACCTCTCTGCTTCTTATTACTGGCATCTTCTACTTTAGCTTTTCACTTACCATTAGCTCTAGACATCCTCTTCACTTCCCAATTCTAGCCTTGACCTTCAATTGAGGCAATGTCTTACTCCTACTCAGCAGGACACAATCTAAATTTTGCCTCTAAATGTCAGATTTACTTAGAGGTCAAGAAATCTATAGTGCATGGGCTGAATCTACCCTGCTGCCAGTTTTCTGCAATAAAGGTTGTTTTTTTGTGTGTGTGTCTGTGTGTGTGTGTTGTTTGTGTCTTTAACACAGCCACTTTGGTTCATTTATTTTTCATGCAGCTGCTTTTGTGCTACATGACAGAGGTGAAGAGTTGTGACAGAGATCATATAGCCCACAAAGCCTAAGGTACTACCACTTGTTCTTTTCAGAAAAAAAAGGTTGCTGGCCTCTGACTTGTGTCCCTGAACATGGCCTTGTTAATGAATTCATGACATGTTATAAAAAAGGTATGTATGTCCCTGAAAGATATAGACAGACAGACCTGGACCAAAACCCAACTCTGTTACCTGAGTGATCTCAGAAGACTCTCTTAACACTTCTGAATCTTAGCTTTATTTTTCAAAAATTGGGGACCATACTAAGATATCTGTCTTAATGGATAAATTCTAAGATAATGCAAAAACAAAATATTATTAATATTGAAGAGTTTTATCAACCTTTTGAATTAGATCAAAATTTAGCAGCCCATGTAGGGGCAAATGAAATAAAATATGCTTAATGCTCAATTTTAACAAACATTTGTCACCATTAGGGGACATGAAGAGAAGGTAGTATTAACTGTTTCTGTTGGGAGTTAAGACCCGGGTGGAAATTGACCAGTGAAAGTCTGACCAATGCGGTAAAAGATGTCCAGATGCTACAGGTGGAGAGGGCCTCTTAGGAAACAGTTTTCCAAAACCAAATTGAGATTGATTAAATGTCAAGGTTTAAAGGAAGAACTTCTGGTTGCTTATTGAGCTAAAGGACTAATTCTGTCTTCCCAACTATAACTAATATTTTTTTCTTTGAGAATGTGAATAAATTTATAATCCCAAAGGTAGAGTGATTTGACCTGATCGAAAATATTTTCCCCACATCTGTGGATGTCCAACTTTTAGCAAGCTAGTTATTTCATTGTTCCAACAAAAATTATCTAATATTTTTGGGGTTGAGATTTTTTTAAGCAGACCTAAGTATCTGAATCGACTATTTTCAGTTCTTTGGAGAAGTAAGCAGTCACATTCTAGTATCTTGAGGGAATTAGGAGAACTGAGTTTTAGGAGGGAGATTTTGGGGGATCCACACTTTTTCAACATTGTTTCTGGGAGACTTCTATCCTTTTTTTAAAAAAAAAATTTTGTTTAGTTGTAGATGGACATAATACCTTTATTTTATTTATTGAAGTGGTGCTGAGGATTGAACCCCGTGCCCCACACATGCAAGGCAAGCATGCTACCACTCAGCCACAACCCAGCCTGAGACTTCTATCCTTGGGGTGCAAGGCATGACATCAGTGCCTGGGGAAGCAGGTCAGCTTTGCGGGTCCTGTTTGCTTGTCTGGCTAAGTGTGGGGTGGCATGCAGAAGAGTGGGAAACTATGCTCTGGGAAAGAAAGTATGGAACTGACACAAGGGTGCAAGGTGAGCCAGAGGCAGGAGGCTGGCATCCTGACAAGGCAGCAGAGTGGGCGCCATTGACCACCATCCTCATATTGCCGTGTGGATTCTGGGTTTCTTCACTTGTGTTTCTTTTCTTTCCCAGTTTTTTTTTTTTTAATTGTCACACACAAAGGGCAGTGAAATGCCAACCTGACCCAACTGAAAGGCCTGGAGATAGGAAATTGTAAAAGAAGATAATGATTTGACACTGTGGAGGTGACTGGAGACTCTTGTGCTTCACATTCCTGTTTAACCTTTTAACTAGAAAAAGGTATTCACTTAGTAGACACATTCTGTTTTACAGAGAGAGGGAGGGATGGAGGGGAGAGAGAGATTGAGAGAGAGAGAGTTTTTTTTTTTTCTCAAATCATAAAGGCACGTTTTTGGAGTCATACCATTCCAATTCATTAGTTCCTTAAAGAAATCACAGATCCTTAAAGTGGAAAGTTTCTTGAAGGTCACTTTGTTGCAATTTATACTCATGCAAAACATTTATGTATAACTACCAAAATAGGTTTATTTATTCATTCAACAATATTCATCCAGCATGACCTATCACCAAGTATGGATCTAGGCACAGTTCTGAGCAAAAGAAATGAGAATTTTTGTCTTTGTGGAGACCTGCTCAGATTCTGGGCTTGATCATTTCCAGTGATTAAGAGGTGAAGGTTTATATGGGGGTGAATCATTTCTTAAGATTTTCATTTAACAAACTATTTTGGAGCCATGTTTTGAGCACTTAATGCTTTTAATAAACTTAGAAGGTAGACGTTTTTATTATCATTACCCCTCTTCTACAGATGATCAAACTGAGGTACAAGGTATTTAAAGAACCACAGTTAAGACTGCACAACTGCAGCAATGGGCCAGGATTTGACCCCACAGTCCATGTCTGCTGTTCATGTTCTTTACACTAGGCTGCACTGCCAGTATTTGTCTTGCTTATATTTATGACTTGTTCCATTTTTCCCAATGTTTCTGCCCTTTATTCTAAAATATTTGGCACCCTTATACTTCTCACTCTTGAGATTTTTCTACTGGATACTCCAATCTGCTAGAAAAATCCTTAGTCTCTAGAATAGTAGGGTTTATATAGGATGAGGTAGCACCTCTTTCAGAAGGGTGAACCTTACTTGTCTCACTAATCTCTCTTCAGAAACAAAAGGGCAGTGCCTGCCCCATGCTAGGTGGTCAACTAAGTGAGAGCTGTTGATATGGTTTCACAAGTTTTTGACTCATGGATGTCTGAAATTTCCTAGGTTCCCTTCCTTCCTTCAGCTCAAACCTGTGATCTAGGGTAGGGATCCAGTCAGACTTTGGGGGACAGGGTTTAAAAATTTCCCTGAAAGTAGTTTTCATAAATGGGAGAAGACCTCATAAGATTGAGGAATGAGATATTGTCATCATCGACTATGAAACAATAGAAATGGGGAAAAAGATGAGAAAGAGGATCTGGGAGCTCTGAAAATTCACTCACATGGGGCCATTTTTTTTTTTTTTTAATGTAGTGGGAATAGAAGCCAGGGCCTCACACATGGCTTGGTAAGTCCTCTACCATGGAACTGCATCCCCAGCATTTTTAAAAGTTTTTTTTTTCATCTTGAGGCAAGGACTCTGTAAGTCACCCAATTTGGCCTTAAACTCCGGATCCTCCTGCCTCAGCTTCCTAGGATTACAGGTATGCACCATCATGCTCAGTTTACATGAGGACAACTTAAAGGCTCCCTTCCACAGTAGTTCTGCTCGTTAGCCACTTCACCCTTGCAACAAGTAGAAATAAAACTGTTCCACCTTGGTAGGTTTCTTCCTTTGGGTTTCAAAATAAATATATAAATAAGTAAAATAATGTCATTGCACCATGTAATAAGAAATTAGAGGGAGTTAGATTAAGTTTGAGTAGAAGAAGAAAACTTTTCAAGTTTTTTTTTTTAATCAACTCATTGGTTGGTTGAATCTTTTGTTTAATACCACAGTGAATCTCACCATTGTGTACATTTGCAAAAATTTAATTTAAAAACTAACTATGAAAAATAAAATAACTATAGGTAAATAGCAGAAAGATCAATAGAGGGAAGGGAACAGGGAAGAGAAGGAGAGGTATTAGGGACTGAATTAGAACAAGGTCTATTCCATGCTTTTATTATTATGTAAAATGGATTCTACTGCATGTATAACTAAAAAAAGACGAGCCCCCACCAAAAAAAAAAAAAAAAAAAAAAAGAGTAAAGGAAAAAAAATGTCAAGTGCCTTCTCATTTCAAATTGAGTAGTCCCCAAATATGTCCTAAAGTCAAAGCCCATTGATTTCTGGATTATTATTTGTGATTTTTCTTCCTGTCCTTAGTGAAATTACTCTAGTCCACATTATTTACACCTGGATTTATGAGACTTGGCCAACTTGACTTCCTTTTCTTTAGCTGATTCTCCCTCCTGCAAAATCAGCTGATGAAACTGTAATTCTTTTGATTCTCCTCTTTTTCTTCTCTCATCAGAATTTTCAGATAACAGATTCTGCCCCACATAGAATCACACCCACCTCTTCTGTTTATGCAAAGACTACCTTTGAGTTCATCTCCTCTTGCATGACATTCCCTGGGCATGCTTCTAAATGTAACTCACTCTGCTCCTCTGCCTGCTGCTCCTCCATCAGCGCTGACCATAAGGACATGGCTTAAACCTGTAAACCAATTGACAAGGGTGAATATTTCCAGAAAGAATAGCGAGAATCACTGTTTCAGAACCTGTCTTCACCCAGCCAAGATGTAGATACACAGAAAGCAAAAATACAGCTGCTCAGTGTGGGCATTCAAAAAGCAATTTGTTTGGGTTTGTGAAAGAAGGCATCCTTCTAATGTTATTCATGCTACATGATACTGATTATTTTCAATAAAATCTTTAAAATACTATACACATCTGCAAGAAAGGTTTCTGAAATTAATAAATTCCTTGATACCTATCCATAAAACATTACTCTAGCTTTTCCAGGATAAAGAAAAATTGGCAAAAAATAATTTCAGACTTTTGCCAAGATCGCTCAAAGAATTAGCTCAGAATCTGAGTCCCTGGGACCAAACACAAATACCGACAATTCAGGTGGGTTCCTACTTCATCCAAATGAGTTGACTCATTTCTTTTCCTGGCTGGATATTTTTAAGTGCTTACTGGTTGTTAGTCAGGGAAGAAGTGTTTTGTAGGTCATTAACTGAAATAAAACAAAATAAAAAAGGGCATTTCTCCTTTTGAATTTTTCCCGAATGCTTTGAATGGATTTCTATTGCATTATTGGTTGAGTATATTCTTGCCATGATAATCCACTTTTAGTAGCTTCATTTACATTAGCTATCACTCTGGAGAGCCATAGTAACAGGCCGCTCAATTACCCAAGAGAAATTACTCTTGAAAGTAATCATTGTGAATGAATTTCATCACTTGGTCTCATCATTTCATGCTGTTTTATCTCTTTCTTTTTTTGCCCCTGATAAGAGTTAAACACAAAGAGGGCTTTTGTTATCATCTCTTTTTCTTTAGGAAACTTAGTCTTATAAATCATAGCCACTGGTTTATAGAGACAACCAAAGTGTATCTTGCACACACACAGCGTGTGCACACACACACACATAAACAAGTGAGTGTGCACACACATTTTTTGAAATGCACTTCATTTTCTTATGTGGAACATTGTTTTAATTTACTTTAGTCTATAATATCTCACATAAATATGATTTTAATGTAACTTAACTCATGCAAGGAATATGTTTACAGGGAGTTTGGGATATTTAAACAGGAAAACTGTATTGAATCTGTTTCAGATTACCAACACAAAAAAAAGTTGAAATTTAAAACTCTTGGCTGAAAACCTAGAATAAATGAAGAAGTAATACTGATAAATATTTAGCAAGTCCCTGTTCTATGTCAGGCCCTATTTTAAAGAATTCTTGAAGGGCTTTTGTGACTGTTGTTGATTAGTTTTGCATCATTTCATTAAACCTTATAACTCTGGTGCTATAGGTTTTGTTATTTCCCCCCATTTTTTCAGATGAAAACAAGATTCCAGAAGATGGATAACTTTTCCAAACTCACATGGCCATGAATTAGTAGATTCAGGACTGAAACCCTAAAACTCTAATTTCTTAAACTTTCTGTGATATTACATTACATGCTACTTAATAAATTCAAGGGTGGATGGGAAAATAGGAATTAAAATAACTACTTAAGTGTTTTCTGTGGGATTACAAAGCACCAGCTAATGACATCGTTGTTGATCTTTTGAAAAAATTTCTCCCCAAATGTAATTTTCCATCCCTTCAGAATGAACTTGAATTTTCACAAAGTGTCTGAAAGATAGAAGGTTTGGATTTCTTTGTTTGCTTTTGTTTATCTTTTAAAATTTATAAAGAATAGGCCAACAGTGAGATGACCACTGGGGAACACAGACCCCAACAGCTGCTTTCTTCACCAAAAAACATTTGCATTCAAGGTTATATTCAGTGGCATGAAGTCAGAGTTCTGTAGGTTGAGAAACTAATAGAAATTTCCACCAGTCTCTAATTTTTCAAAATTTAAACTTAACGTAATGAAAATCACAATATCATCTTTTCCTAACTTGTGAATTTAATCATCAATACAGTTTGAAGATGTCCATTCTACTATTAATGCTCTGCCCCATGCCAGGCCCCTGTTGAGGCCTGAAGAATACACAGGTCAACACAATGGGCATCTGCCTTTGTAGCTTCTACTCTGTGGAAAAGAGTTAACAGATTAAAAAATAAGTATATCATACAATACCATAACGTGGTTATTTCAATGAAGGAAAAAAATACAGATGGTGAGAAGGTAGAGACAGGTGCTCAGCAAAGTCCTATCATAAACAAGGACATATGAAGAGTTTCTCTGAAGAGGTCACAGAGCCAGTATAAAGGGTTATGAGGACATCTAGGAAAGTTAGGCATAAGGAAGACAATTCTGCCCATTTTTGCTCTTCTAACCCTAATTATGTACACATCTATTTTTTTAACCCATTGGCCTCTTCCAGTTCCTACTCCCAGGTCTATTTGTGATGTAAGTTAATTTTTGCTTATTAAAGAATTGAAGATTTTTAAATTTTATTTTCAAAGCTGGGAAAAAAAGGCACAAGTTGACCAGATATTTGAAAATTAACTTAATTCAAAAATGTAATTTAACTCATGCAAGGCATATGTCTACAGGGACTTTGGGATGTTTAAGCAGGAAAACTGTATTGAATCATTTCATAGATATTGTTAAAATTTCAATGTGCTCTGATATTATAGCATGATATTTTTACTTTTTCAAGTATTTGCCATTAATATATCCTCTGACAGCATGAAACATTTTTCTTTTTTTCCCATGGATTTCATCAATAGGATGCTTACACATATATTTTATTGCCCAATCAACTTAGTTTGAAATTCAGAATCAATGGTCAAAATATTACCTATTATAAATTTATAAATACCCAACTTAGAATGAGTTATTTAGAAAAATAGACTCTCTGCTGTGGTTGAAATGTGTCCCTCAAATTTCATGTGTTGGAAACTTAATCTCCAAACTCCTATCTTAATGGTATTTTGAAGTGGGACCTTTGGGAAGTGGTTTGAATGAATGGATCCATGGGTTATGATGGGAGTGATTTTGTTATAAAAGAGAGCTCTTTTGGCACATTTGCTCTGTCTCATCATTGATGCCCTCCATTGTGTTATGAGGTGGCAAGAAAGCCCTCACAGGGTGCTGAGTGGATGCCGGCATGCTTCTTAGTCTCCACAACTGTGGGCTAAATAAATCTCTATTCTTCATAAATTATCTGTGATTTGGTTATAGTGACAAGAAAATGGACTAAAGCTTTCCTGAATTTCGTCCTCTGCCCAGGCCTCCTTTCATTAGTCCTTGAATTACCTACTCTTCTTTCCTCAGGATCATTGACTGAGTTCAGAAGGTAGAATTTACAAAGCATCATAGATTGTCTCATAGATTCCACAGAGCTTCTTCACTACTTTCCAGACTAAAATGTTTAGAGAAACTTTTAGTTCTTTTCTGGCCCTGAAGGTTTTCCCACAATGGCAATTGGTCACAATGTATGTGTGTGTGTGCAGACTAGGGCATCCAGAGATTAAAGGGAAAGATTGAAGGTTAAAAAATGTCTGCCCCATGGGCCAGGGTTGTAGTTCAGCGATAGAGTGCTTGCCTAGCACATGTGAGGCCCTGGGTTCAATCCTCAGCACCACATAAAAATAAATGAACAAAACAAAGATATTGTGTACAACTAAAAAATAAATATTAAAAAAAAAGAAAAGAAATGTCTCTGCCCAATAGTCCAGAAGTCTGGATTTAGGTTAGAAAGGGACACCACATATCTAAATAGGCCTGTGTGTAGAAGCCCTTTACTTTTTTCTATCAACCATCTATAAACTTGTCCTTGGTGCCTTGATTTACCTTGAAGAACTATTCCTAATCTCTGAGACCTCCCAGATGGAGTAGAACAGAAGTCCTTTCCTGGCCACCCCGGGATGAATGAATAGCTAGAACTAGCGAGTCCAGAGAATTTTATCCCCCTTCCTTGGAATGGGAACTTGACCCAGGTCAGTCCAGAGAAGCGTAATGCCAGAACTTAGGCTGGTCTAAAGACACAGAGAAGTTCCCTTTTCTTGGAGCACTAAGATGGCAGTGTGTGAGTCTGTGACTGCCAGCCTCTATTTTGTGTCTGGAAAGGAATCCATTGAAGGGGAAAGCAACGAAAGAGGTAGGGAAAGAGACAGTTTAGTTCTGTAGTAGTGCCTGGTCCTTGGATTCAGCTACGTTTGAAGCCAGTTTTTCTCATGGACTTCTCAATTATTGCCTATAATTCCTTGCAATTTGATCTGGGTCTATATTTTTTACATTTTACATTAGAACTTCTAATTAGGGAAGACCACAGATCTGATAGGCAGGAAATCAAAACAGAGTGGTGTAAAAAGACTAGGCATTCAAAGACTTGGTACTCATATGGCTGCCATGTAGAGATGATTGGTATAAGGGAACAAAACACCAACCTAAGCCTGATTCTGTAAGACCCACTTGCCCTCTGGCCTCACAAACATTTTGTGTGTGTGTGTGTGTGTGTATGTGTGGTAGTACTGGGATCACAGATATTCAGGACTCAACTATAGCTTGAGAAAGAATCTGTCTACAGAGGTTCATGTTAGCCTGGTTTTGCTTGGATCTCAATAAGAAAAATTGGGTTTATTAAGAAATTATTTCCTGGTATGCCTTCCCAAAGAGCTATATAATCAGTAAAAAGATTTTCGAATTTTTACTACTTACTACATGTGATCATCAATAATGCATTTCATGCTTTCTGAGCTTATTTTCCTTCTTGGTATAATGGAGGAAAATTCTATTACTTAATTCTCATAGCAGTTCTATAAGGTAATTATTAATAATTATAGCTAATTGTAGTAGTATATGGTGCACTCTATCCTAGTGCAAGTCACCGAGCAGCTTTTCAATATGTGTTAATATAAGTTCAAGCTTGTTATTTATCTATATCTATCCATCTATCTATCTATCTATCTAAATAATGTAATTAGATTTATGGAGGTGACATATCATTTACCCATCAACTCAGAGAATATAGAATGTAAAATAATATCCGTAAGAGGCAATTTGCTAAGCCATATTCTATTGTATTGAAAAAATTAGTGAATAATTAGTTTAGTTTAGATAAAACCAGGTAGCACAAAATTACATATATTGTTAACTTTAGAAAGCAAACAATACCTCAAAGACTGGTAGCAGACTTGTCTGAGTTGGGTTCTATAAATAAATGAATTAAAGGAACATTTATTGATCAACCCCTGTTTAGTCAGCTTTTCATCACTATGACCAAATTAGAGAAGAAAAAAATCTTCATTTAAGGCTCAAAATTTCAGAGGTTCAGTCCATAGGAAATCCAGGCAAAACATTATAGCAGAAGGGTGCCGCAGTCTGGCTTGACACAAAATCACGAGCCACTCAAGCAGGAACAAACTTTATTATTTGAAACTGCCGCCAATGCCCCTTACTCCCCCGGGAACAATGCCGATCGACCCACGTGGAGTTCGCCCAGCACCCCAGAGGAAGTTCCTCCGCGGGAATTCCCTCCTACTGTACTTCCCCAACCAATGGGAATTCTCCAGGAGTCCCGTAGCAGGCCGAGGTGAATGGCAGGAGTCCAATATCCATATGAATGCAAATCTTAACATAATTATATCATCTCAATGGCTAGCTGGCGTCACCTTTCAACCCAAAATGCCATGCATCATATTACTTGGCTGTGGCTCTTAGCAGAAGGGTTTGGTTGAGAAAAGTTTTTTTAGCTTGTGGCAGCTGGGAAAATGAGGAGAATGGTAAAGTCTGTGCAAATCTGGTGGGGGATGAAAAAAAATACACACACACACACACACACACACACACACACACACACATTTATCCCAGCATCTCATACTCTTTCAGAGCCAGTATCATATGGATGATACCAAGGTCTGCTGCCAGTGCAAGCAGGGTAGGCCCTCTTGGATCACAGGTAAGCAGTGATCTCCTAGTGCCTTAGTGACTAAGCAAGTAATTCAAATCCCAGGGAAACAATTTCCAAGGCCCCCTGTGTGAGCAGGGTGCCCCCACAGTATCTTTTCAGTTGAGTTTTCACTTTAACATAATTGAATCTGTGGTAAGTGTGGTCTCACTGATTCCTGAGATGCCCTCAAGTCATGTTTTCCATAACTTCTGTGGGAAATACTTAGCTTCTCTGTAATGGAGGTAATCTCTGCAGCAATTGCAACTTCCTTGGCCCAAGGAAGTTACTATAATTCCTTGCAATTTGATCTGGGTTTATATTTTTTTACAGCTGAAGAACTTCTGCAAGCTTTTTGAAATTTTGCTTTCTGCTTTTGGTTCCTGATTATCATAGTAAACCTGGCTAAAACCAGCCAGCAATATCAATGCCATCACATAAATGCTGTACTGCCTTGAAATTTCCTCGATCAGCTGGGCACAGTGGCACACACCTGTAATCCCAGCAACGTGGGAGGATCACAAGTCCAAGGCCAACCTCAGCAACTTAATAAAGCCCTAAAGCAACTAAGTGAGACCCTGTTTTATTTATTTATTTATTTTTAATGAAAAAAAGCTGGTAAAACACCCTGAGTTCAATCCCTAGCACCTCTCTCTCTCAAAAAAAAAATTAGTAAAAAATGCCTTCCAACAGATTAATTAATCACCTTTAAATTTAGCCTCACACAGTCTCAGGACATGGGCAAAATGTAGACAAGGCCTTCACTAAAATGTAACATTAATGACTTCTAGTACAATTTCCAAAAGGCTATTTCCCTCCGAAGCCGTATGAGTACAGTATTTCATTGTCCACATTCCTATGGGCAGAATAATTCTGGTTTTCTGAACCCCCACCAGAATTATTAACTAAAATCTGCTTACAGCATTCTAAGATTTCTCCAGCCTGCATCTCCAAAGTTTTCTAAATTTTCCCTATAAACCAGTTCCAAAGACTTCTGAACCACAGGCTCAGGTTAGTCCCAGAAATGACCCCAGTTCTCCATACCAATTTCTGTGTTAGTAAACTTTTCATTGCTGTGACAGAAAATATCTGAAAAGAACAACCTAGAAGGGGGGAAAGTTTAATTTGGGACTCATGGTTTCAGAGGTTCAGTCCATGGATGGCCAGTTCCATTGCTTTAGGTCTAAGGTATGGCAGAAGGGCACAAGGGAAAAAAGTTGTTTAGCTTATGGCACCTTGGAAAGAGAGAGAGATAGAGAGGTGGAGGGAGGTATTAGCACCTACATAGCAGATTCTGAACTTCCACTAGAACTACCCTCTGAACCACCCAATAATCCATTGAAATTATTGATCCATCAAATGGATTAATTTACTAATTAGTTTCCATATCTCATAATCTGATCATTTTGTCTCTGAACATTCTTGCATTGTCTATCATGAGCTTTTGGGGAACAACTTCTATCCAAACCATACTACCCCCAAAACAAACCAAAGGGAAAATTATTATAATCCCCATTTTACAGATGAGAACATGAAGGCTTATGAAGATGGAGTCTTTTGCTTGTGATCCTATAGCTAGTGAGTTTCACAGCAAGGAAGAAACACAAGTCTGACTGAAGCTAATGCATGGGTTTTATCCATAAGAAATTTAGGTATGCTAAATTATGGAAAACAATCACATGCTACATCAGAGCTTCTTAAACTTTAATATGCAGATGAATCCCTGAGGATCTCTTCAAAATATGCATCGTGATTCAGCAAGTCTGGGGTATGCCTTAACATTCTGCATTTATAATAAGTTCCCTGGTGATATTGATGCAGACTAAACTTTGAAGAAATAGGATGCTAAGATTATAATATAATTTAGTTTAAGCCCAAATTCTTAACAACCTTCTCCAATTGTATATTTTTCTGGATGGTTTTGTTTGCTTCTCTACTCTTCTCTTTACTTTTCTCTTTTCCTGAGGAAGTTATATTAGGCCAAATGATGAATTGTTTTTCTAGCATCTTTTAGTCTTAATAAAATATTAGATGAAGTATTTTTTCATTAATTATAAGAAAAATGTCATTTTTCCAATTTTTAGAAACTGAATGTTGGAAGACAATTTACTCTCTTCCTCCCTTTATTCCTTTTCTGTGGTATTTCTATTTCTTAGCTCTTTCTCTCCCTCCCACTCCCATCACAGTAGTAATACCTAAATTTGGACGGTTTACAAAAAATTTAAATTTTGCATTATCACTTTATACAATATTTTCTCCCCTCATAGGAAATTGATCCATATGTTCTTTTAGCTAGAGAGCATGCTGCTATAATTCAGGCATATCTGACACTGTAAAAGTGCTGTTGTACCTGAGTTAGACTACCCGAGTTAGTAACTTCGGCAGACAAGCTCTTTTTTTGTTTGTTTGGTACTGGAGATTGAACTCAGAGGCACTCAGCCACTGAGCCAAATCGCCCGCCCTATTTTGTATTTATTTAGAGACTGTGTCTCACTGAGTTGCTTAGCTCCTCATCGTTGCTAAGGCTGGCTTTGAACTTGCAATCCTCCGACCTCAGCCTCCTGAGTCACTGGGATTATAGGTGTGCACAACCATTCCTGACCAGACAAGTTCTTTTAATTTGGTCTTGGTACTTAACCTTTAGGAACTTAAATTTCCCCTTCTGTAAAGTGGGATAATAATAGTATGCACTGCTTAGGTTATTCATGAGAATTAAATTTTAAAAAAAAATCCATTTAAAGGGCTTAGCATAGTGCTTTGAACAGTGTCAGCTCTATCATAATTACAGATTATAATTTCCCCAGAGGGCTCTTGGGTAATTGAAGGTGATGGCTTGTCAACTTGAAGTTTCCTTCTGTGCTATGACCCAGTTCTCCATTCCTCTACTGCTTAGCGTACTGCGGAAATATCTGTCCTGTCCAATCACACTCTGTGGTGCTAGGTGCCCAGCAGTCATCCTTTGTGTTAAATCCAACTCTGTCTGTATACAGGTCTATACTGAGTTCTGTTGACCGGAGACCTTCTTTTGACTCCTTCCTCTCTTGACTGAGGTGGTCAATTCATTCATTACCCTACACTGAGGATCATGTGAGAATAAAGGGGAAATATTCCTAATTATAATGAGCTAGTCAAGTTAAATGAGGACTTCAGTGACTAATGACCTCTTGGTTCTTTGTGTTATCGATAGTGAACACTTATAGATAAGTCTTGTCTATTGGTTTTGTATCTAATTGCCTCTGGATAAAGCCAAATGTTTGAATCAGCACTCAGAAGTTCACTTCGGTCACCCTATTTCAGCTGAACTTGAACCTAAGCTAAACATGCTGAGGTAGTGAGTTGTTTGGGTCTGGTTCCTAGAATCTAGGAAATGAGGGAAATAGTGATTTGATTCTCTTAAGGGGAAATTCTCAGTGGCCTTGCTAAAATGTTTGCCTTCCAAACAATGGCATTTTAGATAAAAAATAAAAGGCTATGTCTGTGGACATCAGAAAAATGCCAAGGAAAAAGAAAGAAGACACTTGAGTGACATTTATGGGATGAGGGAAGCACAGAAGAAAATACAAGAAAAGTGGAGGTGAGAGAGATCAGGAGAAACACATGAACGTGGAAGAGGAATGCCAATAAAATCAAGAACACTAATTTGGGAACTAGAGTGTAAAATATACCAAGTGAGACCAATGAACTTGCAAGAATAAAAACACACCCTAACACGAGGAAGTAGAGCCACAGCAGTCATTTTATTTGACAACTCAGAACCCGGGGAATGGCTAGGAGAGCAGAACCACTGAGAAGTGGAGAAACAACCCAGACCTGGACAACTGGGCTCTTGAACTTGATAGTTCACACCTAACATCAAAAGGATTAGAAGCTAAAGGAAACTGTCTTTGTTTTAATTATAGTCAGCAATATACCTGATTTTGTATTGAACTGTGTAGATATAAGGTTTGAATAATCACCTGCATCTGTTTGAATCTATAATCAAAATCACACATTATTAGCTTTAATCATTTGAAATTTCCAATATGTATACTTTTTTTACTTATAAATTTCACACGGTTCAAACCAATAGACATGAAGCCATTTTTTCGAGCATATTTTGCTTTCTTTTCAAGTCCCTGCAGAAGACCCAAAGATAACCTTGGCTTTGCCAAGATTCCTGCATTTTGCCAGAGTGTGTGGTCCCTGAATGTTTTGCCCTTCAGGGAACCAACAGTCCCCATTTTGCCCCTGACCCAAGTGTGAGAAGAAGGGAAAATGAGAGGTGCCAAAATTTCACAGGCTAAGGAAGGGCGGTGGCAACTTCTGTCCATGTTTATTTCTTTTTAAATAGTTTCTTTTTAATTTCGGACTCGTTTGACTTGGGGATCCATATTTGTTTTTCTCTGTGTAAACTGGATTTTGACATTATTAGCAGGCCCATCTGCTGGCTTTTCTTAATTAACATGTAAACTGGTATTTGTTTTAAATTTCAGGTGCTTTTAGGTTTGAGTCTACTGTTCATTTCCTAAGGCAGTTTGGACACGGTGGTAAGTGTTTTGCTGCCAAGAATGGAGAAGCCTGGCTGTTTAGCACCTTTCTCTTTAAGTGAGCGTGCATTTTAGCATTTAAAAGATTCTCGGGTTTTATAGGTTTGTTTGCCCCATAGTTCTGTTTTCTTCCTTTTCTCCTTATTCTCTCCTATCCCATGGCCCCACACTCATGGTCCTAACACTTTTCTTCTCATAACCCATGGAGTCCAAGACAAACCACTGTTTCTTTTTCAAAAAGTAAAAACAAAAGGTGCATACAAGATCCTGATGATTCTTGTGGGCCGTTTGCATGAATGATTGTGGTGCACAAGACCCTTTATTATCTCATCAGCAATTACAGAGTACCCATTTTGGGTAGAATACTGTTCATGCAATATGTTGAATAATGATGGGAACACAGTTCTTGAGAGACATTGAAGTATTCATGGACATGAACTTCCTTGATAATTTTGCTCTTGAGATCCATGTATAATGGGCACTTATTTGGAAGAGAAGAAAGCTGGAAACTCTCATAAAGATTTGACCCAATGCCTTTTATTTAAAATGAGTTCTACCACTGTGAAGCTTGACCTTGGTCTTTATTCCCATTCACTTAGCAGACGCTCTCTCCTCCCTCTGCGTCTGTCGTACGAAGAACATGTTTTCTTCTCTGAGCTTTACCTTGAAGTTACCTTTATTCCAGGTCATATTTCATTACCTAGCAATAGGTTCTTCCTATCTAGCCACACGTAAGAAAGAAGAGCTGATCATATCTTCAGATGGTCAGGAAAAGGGCCATGAGCTATGGTGATGGGAATATTGTACCTTGACCTAATAGAAGTGGTTTAGGAAAAAAATCTATAAGAAAGGGCACCTTGAACAGCTCTAAGGAAGGAAAATATTATGGTGTTTTTCAACAAATAGGGTTCCTGACAAGAAGGAGCACATACCAGGAGAAGAACTGTAGAAACATCAGTGATGAATTCACCCTCACTGCGACTTCGCTTCCTTCCAATCTGACTGGGGAAGTTCCAGTGGGCAGCAAAGCAACCCAGTGGAGAGCCACAGAAAGCTTTCAATGGCCATCTAGATAATCAAGCTCATGAGGCACAACCAGCTCATCCACAAGTTCCTGAGATATTCCTGGCTTTGGCACTGAATGTCTCACATCCTGGGAATCTCATCGGTCTCAGGCACATGAGGGTGATTGGTCATCCTAGCTCATACTCCTGATTCTGGGAACACCACCATCTTAATCACACATAATTATGCTAGAAAATGTCCATAAATTCATTATTATTAGGTACAAGGTCAAATAGTTTCTATATGTTAGGATTCTTCAGAGAAACAGAACTAATAGGATACATACAGATATGTAAGGGAAGATTTATTGTGGAAATTGGCTCATATGGCTATGGAGGCTGAAAAGTTTCATGTGCTGTGTTGAGAAGCTGGAGGTGTTATTCAGTCTGAGTCCTCAGGCCTGAGCACCATGTAAGTTAATGGTCTAACTTCCTGTCTTGGACTGAAGGCCTCAGAACAGCAAGGGCCACCTGTTTAAATGCTAGAGTTCAGAGAACCTGGATGTCTGATGTGGGAGGGCAGGAAAGGATCAATGTCTTAGCTCAAGAATAAAAAGGGAATTTGCTCTTCTTCTACCTTTTTGTTCTACAGGGCACTTACCAGGTTTGATAATGTCCATGCTCACTGGTGAGGACCATCTGCTTTATTCAGTCTATTAATTCAAATGCTTGTCTCATTGGGAAACACCCTCAAAGACACACCCAGAAATTGTGCTTTTCCAGCTATCCGGGTATCACTTAGACCATTCAAGTTGATGCAGAAAACGAACCATCGCAGTGGGGTTCAAACTCCAGTCTCTTTTTTTCTTCCTGTGTTTCCCAAGTTTCTGGGCCATCCCCATAGGAAGTCACACTGTCTTGTATTTTTTCGGTAACATTCCTGTAGAATGTTTCCGCCCCTTCCCAGTCCTTGGAATTGTTCTCAGTTTTAATTTTAGAAACCTATTCACTCTAGGAACTTCACTTCCTACACTTATTGTTTGGTGCTATGTGAGAAGACTCTCAAGGGGGGCTGAGAAGCGAAGAGATTTCAGAGGTGTCACTCTGAAATGCAAAGGGTGGTGTTGACTTCAGGAACACCAGGTCTCTGGTCCTGAGAGAGGACAACATACTGACTGTTCTCCCCGAGATGGGGTCACGGTGGCATATTCCAATTTTCACAGCACTTGTAAAATGTATGTGTGCTCTTGTTCTGACCAGTCTTTGTTTGAATTATAATTTATGTAAAAATATTAAATTACAGTTATGATATACATTCTGAATAATTGTGAGGGACTATGGCAAGGTCATAAAATCATTTATAAAATCCATGACTGCAGAATATTTTCAAAAAGTTTTAAAATCAGATGAAATAATTAACTAAAGGTATCTAGGTGAAATTCAACATTTCTTATTACTTAAAAATATTTGTGAAATATTTGTGATAAGCTTTAGTCCATAATAATTGATTTGTGCAAGACAGTCAATTCCTAATGTCCTTAGCAAGGAAAACAATGAGAAGATCCACAAGTTAGATAATTTTGTTCATAAAGTCAACCTTTCATTACCTTGATTAACAGTGCAGAGAAAATGCGTGGCTTTGTTTTATTACAAGCTGAGTCATAGTAAAAACAAAACTGTCAAGATGTGGTACAAAACTCATCTGGTGTTTAGAAGTACATTTGCTACAGAATGGACCTAGTCCAAAGGTGGAAAATAGTACAAAGACCTACAATAGAAACATCCAGTGCCGGAGGTTTGGACATGTTAAAATGGTCCACTCTTATGAATGTTTCTCAGCTTATTAACCTTAAATTCAAATATCAGAATAGTAACAATCCTAAAAACTAAAAGTTACTGATTTCTGTGCCGAGTTCTTTGGATGTAGTAGTTCATTTAAATCATCAGCAATTGTACCAGGAAGGTCCTTCTAGAACCTTCTCACATTTACATCTTAAAATCTACATGGTTCATGGTTCACATATTATGTGGCACACACACACACACACACACACACACACGTCTAATAATTAATTGTCATCATTGTTATTAACTGAATAATTTTCAGCAGTGACTTTCCAGAATTTGATAGAATGCTGCTCTCATTTTTGGCCGGAATAGATTCACTAATTTTCTCTTTTTCAAAAGTTTCTATGTAACACAAAGGAAATTTATCTTAATAGAAATCATAAGTTGGGACGAGTCTAAAAAGTAAGTTAAATCTTTCTGTACTATTACAAAAACCTTGAAATTGTAAATGACCACCAAGGAAATGAAATATTTAGTAGGTGGCCTTCATGCACTTTAGACTGTTACAGTGGTAATAATCAGGACCCAGTAGAAGCACAGCAAGAGGCCATTTCAATGAAGAATCCCCTGAAAATGCCTAAGTTTATAAGGAAGTAGCAATTGAATTACCTGAATATCTTTGTAAGAATATTATGTAGAATTAAATTTTTTTTGTGGGGGGGGGTGGGGGGTGGGGGTGGGACAGAGTCATGCTATGTTGCTTAGATTGTCCTCAAATTTCTGGGCTAAATGGATTCTCTTGCCTCAGTCTTTTGAATAGCTGGAACCATTGGCAAGGGCTGCCATGCCTGGCTGCTAGGGGATTTATTTAGAAATAAGTTGCACATGGTATTAAATAGGCTTAAGTACAGACGTGGTGGAGAAACTGGTTAAAAGTAAGGTCAGAGAGTTTTGGCAGAGAAAATATTCCTTCCTTTGGTTTAAAAAAGTAGAGCAAGTATTTTGAAACCAGGGTTTTGACAAATATGTTATAGTGGGGAACAGATTTTTCTTAAAAAATAAAAAAAAAAACATTGACGTAAATATGTACTAGTAATAAAAAAAAAAAGCACTTATTTACTGTTAGGTTATTCTGGTCTTCCAGATTTGAATCTCTGCACATAAAAATGAGGGAAGGCCCAAGTGTCCAGCCTGGCCATTGGGGATGGCCATTTCTGATTACAATGCTTTTTTTTTGTACGAAAAAGTACTACTTATCTGTCCCCCTCCTTCCTTGTTATTTCTGACAACTTAACTTTTTCTCATTTCTTTTCTTTCTCTCTAAATTTCTCTCTTTTACCAGTCACAAGCCAGTTTTCCTTGTCTCATGTTCCCAGCCATCTCCAGCCCACAGTAATTTCTTCTTTCCTGACTCCCTAGGTTACTAACGTCTTTGCCAAAGTCTTTGGCCCATGGAGATTCTAGCTCATAGTGTTGTCAAATTTTATTTTATGTGTAAATGCTGTTCCCTTAGCTAGATTCTACATGCTTGAGACCCAGAAAGAGATCATATATCATACTTTTTAATTTCCAACAGAATATAGAATCACTACTCAATAAATATATGGTATTTTGAATCATACTGAATTTTTTTCTACTTTCATAGTCAGACATTTTCTTCATTATTCTGGCCCAGCTATGCTAATTTTTATTAGTAACTCCTTTGATAGGATAAGGGAGAAAAGAAAGAGCAATCATACCCAAGTTATTCATTTGTGGAAGGCACAGTATGAAAAAAATGTTATTAATTTTACTGAAGAACCAGAAAATTAATAAACTGAATTTAATCTGAAAGTTCATTCCTAGTTCATTCAGAAAAAGTGAAGACAGTTATAATTCCACAAACGTTACCAAGCTGAATGGTAATAGACGTCAATCACAGATACCAAATTCTAACTAGAGAAGCTACCAGAAAGTAAATCTAGAAGTAGCCACTTGAAACATGTCTCTGTAGAAATACTTCGATTTCTAAAAATCTTCCCTAATTAATTTGATCACTGCTTATGTTTGAAATGAAGACTTTCAGAAATGATTGTGAGACATTGCATGTGACATTAGTCACATTTTTTAACACAATTTCCAGGATTTTGACATTTAGAGTTGAATAATATTTTTTTAATGACAATAAAACTTTGCCAAAGCAAAGTCCCATGGAGAGTGATAAAGGCCAAAGGACAAGTCATCAGCAGCTGCAGGTGATCTGAGTACAGATCTTAGTAGAAAATGTGTATTTGATAAGCATCTGAAACATGTGGAAGCATGTTCGTTCATACATTCATCCCCCAACTTAATCAAAACAGCATGAACTGTGGAGTAGGAGATCTTTAATTCAATCTCATCTCTTCATTTTCTGACTTCGAGAACTTGGGCCATTTGAATATTAATTTCCACATCTGCAAATGATACATACAAATATTTCAGTGGGCTTTTGAAAGTTACATGAGAAAAAGTTCTAAGTGTTTGGCAAAGAAAAATCGCAAGTGCTTTTTGAATGTCATTTATACCTCAGTTTCTCTATAGGACTGACATGGCTGTTAAGAAACAAAGATGATTAACATTTACAGTGTGAGATTCAGAGATGTGATTTAAGGGGTAAGAATTAGTCTGTGAGTTAATCTGAAAAACCGTGCTTCTCTCTGTATGTCGGTCATCAAAGCAATTAAATAAGTGCTTTCCTCTTTGAAAAATGGCCACAATTTACAGATATGGTGAAGCAGGCTGAGGTATAATTGAGAGGGCAGGGTAGAACACTCTGAACACACACTGGGCAGCAGTGACACAGAACCATCACCAAATTGGGATCTCTGGCTGTAGACTGGCCCATGAACTCTGAAGTCAGGGTTTATCCAGGAGTGTAGACAGGTCCGAGAAAGGATTAGAATCTCAGATAACTTCTAGTCATGGTTGACTGGACCTTTAGCACTTATGCATTCTGAGTACTGTACTTTGCATGCATTTTCTCATTGAATCCTCCTAGGAGCCTTAAGAGGTGAGTATTACTAGCATCTTAAATTTAAATATGAGTAAACTGAGGATAAAAAGCTTATGTAATTGGTCCTAAGGCCCATGCCTAGGAAACTCTTGGTAAGAGTTGAGCCCAGACCATCTGAACTCAAAAACCTGTTCTCTTAACTTTTCAGAAAGCAAAACGTATCAGACGCATTTCCATGAGCACCAAAGGAGGCACCTCATGCATCTGGGACTGGGAGATGATGCATGTGGAAAGGGAAGGACAGCCCTGTGTGACTTTGTCAGTCTGCTATGCTGCCTAAAATGACATGGAATCTGCTCCCACAAAGATGCTGGGTGAGAACTGCTGTCAATAAGACTGGTTGTTTGTGCTGTGTGTCCCAGAGATAGGGTGGGTCATCTATTTCCAGGGCCTGGAACTGCTCTCCCCAGTTTGATCCAGGAAAGTGCCAGACATAGAAGCACAGGTGCAAGATCAACTGGTCTGTTTCTTTGGTGGAATTTTTCTGCTTTAAAAAAAAAAAAAAAGATGCAGGAAAACAACAGCTTCCTATGACCTCATTCTGCTTAAAATTCCTGGATATGCCTCTTATTTCCTTTCTGGTTCCACACTTCTTACTTTTAGACTAAATTGAGTTTCTTTAAAAGGAAACAGGTAACAATTTCATAAAGAACTGTTTTTCTTTTCTTTTTTTTTTTTTTGAGAACATTTTGAACTATAAAGCCAAAGTACCTTATGTAATGGATCCTCTACTAACTGCATGATTCTGTCTTTACCCTGATGGTCAACTTTTCTCCAGACTGTCTCATAGGAATCACCAGGCTTGTTTATTAAATTCAATCATTCACTCATCCAAACTGCCTCATACTTAGTATGTGCTGGACATTGCATTAGATGTTGATTTGTGGAACTTTCCCATATCTCCTGAATTAGTATTTTTGGAGGTCGACAGTCTGTTTTGTGCTAATATAACAGAATACCTGAGAATGAGTAATTTATAGAGAATACATATTTATCTCTTATGTTCTGGAGATTGGGAAGGCTAAGACCAAGGCTCTGATAGATTTAATGGTCTGATGTGGACTGCTGTCTACTTCCAAGATGGTACCTAATGCTGCTTCCTCCAGAGGAGAGGAACCTATGTCCTCACATGGCGGAAGAGCAGCAGAAAGTGAACCCATTCCCCAAAGCTCTTTTTACGGGGCACTAATCCATTCATGAAAGGAGACCTCCCAACCTAATCACCTCCCAGAGAATGTGCCTCCTAGTACCATCACCTTATCACCTTGGTGATTAGGTTTCCAAGATGAATTTTGGAGGGGCTCCACATTCCAACCATAGAAGCAGGATGGGGAATCTTCATTTTTTTAACAAGTTCCTACATAATTTTTAGGACCTCCAAAGTTTGCAGATCATATGAACTCTTCAAATCCAGAGCATGGGGTTTTATGTGACTTTGCATCTAGCCCCTAACAAAGAGCCTTGAATGGTACTGTTGATGTGTGGTTGGTTGATGATTCAATGAAAAAAAATAAATTTCCAAACTCACTGCTTGGAGTGACTTAAGAAGATTGAACCCATCATTTATTCTCTTTCATCTTTTCATACTTTTTAATTTTCTGGTCTTGAGCCTAGCTGCTCAGACATCTGTGTCAAGAATCTGCTTGTTTCAGAGATTGGTTCTGGATGCTAACTCTAATTGGAATGTAAGGAAAGACAGAAAGAGATTTTTGCTTTAATCTTCCTAGCATGCTATCTACTCTTCTTTTAGTAATAGCACCTTGAATTCCTTTGGGAGACCTATCTTGAATCAGGGAAGTCCAGCCTGAGGGGTCTGGCAGTCAAAACATAACTGCAATAGACAGAATAGTTCTCCAAAGATGCCCTAATCCCTGGAACCTGTGGATATGTCACATTACATAGCCAAAGAGACTGTGCAGATGTAATTATGGTTATCGATTATGAGATAGATGAACTTTGAATTTCCTGGTGGATGCACAATAATTACATAAGCCCTTAAAAGCAGACAACATTCTGCAACTGGAGTCAGAAGATGCAGCTTTTCCTTTTGGAAAAGTCAGAGAGATTCAAAGTATGAAAGAGAACCACCATACCAAAGCTGGAGGGAGTCACATATAAAACATGAGAAGGGATATGGGGGCAGACTCCAGGAGCAATGACCGGGCCTAGGCTGACAGCCAGCAAGGCCAGAGTGTCTTCAGCCTTACAGCTACTAGGAACTGAATTTGGCAAACATTCTGAATGAAGTTGAAAGCCAATTATTCCCCAGTTTCTCCAGTAAAGAACTCAAGACTTGTTGACATCTTGATTTAGGCATTATGAAATTCTTCTATCTACAGAAACTCTGAGGAAGTAAATTTGGATTGTTTTGAGCCATTAAGTTAGTTGTAGTTTGTAACAGCAGCAATAGAAAAGTAATATAATGAGAAGTTGGCCTGTTAGACCCTTTCTTCCTGCAACTGGAACGCTGAGCTAAATGATAAAGGAAGCCAGAAATTTTGAAGATGGTCCATGCCAATAGTAGTTGGCATCCTGAAGAGAAAGTACCCAGATACCCTGGTCTGTGTCCCTTCTAAGGCTTAGCTATTCTCCTTTTTCTAGGTTGTCTGCTGGCCTTTGTTGTTGATTAACTCCCTAAAGCTCATATTCTGTTCTCTACAACCACCTAATACCTGCCTGGGACAGGGGTGGATGTGTGGAGCTCTTTGCACTCAGAACTGCAGCCATGCTCTGGAAGATGTGGTGCATTGACACCGCCCTCATTTATGAATACTTTCTGAACAGCTAAACAGGGCTGTGATTTGCCAGCCTGGCTATAAGTTCCCTGGACAAATGCTTTTGACTAAAGGTATTTGGGGACAGGTTCAGCTTTGGCCATTTACATTCCTTCTAACTTAACTGTAGCTGAGTTGCATATTCAGTTAGAGAAGTTTTTTTTTTTTTTTTTTTTTTTTTTTTTTCCCTTTCAGAGTTGGGGATTGAACTCAGGGCCTCACACATGCTAGGCAAGCACTATGCTACTGAGCTACACCCCCCAGAGATCCTCTCAAAAAAATAGTCTGTAGGGCAGAAGAAACTGTTTCTTCTCTGTATTGATTTTTAGAGCCTCTCTTTCGTGTTCTCTCTTCTCTCTCTCTCTCTCTCTCTCTCTCTCTCTCTCTCTCTCTCTTTCTCTCTCTCTCCAGGCATTTGTTAATCATTGAATTCTGAGTTTCTTTACTGGGATAGTCTCAAAATCTGCTTTGCTTCTTAATTTAAAAATCAAAGAATGTCAAAATTGAGAAGACCTCCATAGAGAACAATTCCAACTGTTCATCAAGTACCTAAATTTTCTCCATAGTATGGGTTTGTGTTGGAAGAGAGTAATGGCTTTAACAAACAGCCTCCACATTTCATTGGCTTCACCTCAGTGCAGACCATTTCTCGCTTCTGTTTACCCCAACTCTGTTTAGCAGCTCACCTTAGGCTGTGTTACTAGGGGCCCCAGGTTTTTCTGTCTATAGCTCTGCCCTCATTTAGATATAGCTAAGTCTCCTTCCAGTCAGCAGATGGGGTAAGAGGGTGAGGCCCATGCACTGGGGAGGCATGTGTCGGGGTGGGGTGGGGTGGATAGAAGGGCAGCTCAGATGTGCCATGAACCACTTTCACCCACATTCATCAGCCAGAACCCAGTCATCCGCCCACCCCTAAATGCACTGCAGTGGAACTGTGCACCCAGAAAAAGAAAACGAGGACAGTAACGCTGTCAGGAAGCTCACTACTTGGGGAAACTAAAAAATGCACTACCTTTTGAGTTAGGTGGCACAATTCACCTTGGATATCCCAAGCAGTTTGAGAGTTCTGTTCTGTTGAGTTGAACTGTGTTTTGTTGCGTTGGCAAGAGAGCACACAACTTATGAACGAGGGCTTCAGAGTCAGGCTGCTGGAGTTTATACCCCAACTCTATCAACTGTGGGCAATTCTTAGTTTCTCAGAATCTTTTTTCTTGTAAATTAACTCATGTTCTTCCTAACTTGTGCCTGACGTGTAATAAACTCTCAATTAGTTGTCAATATGTCACAGATTGGTTCTGTTTGTGCTCATCTTTATCCTTGAGTGTTTGAAGGTTATCTCTGCCACTATTCTGAGTGCTTCCAGAATCTTCATCTATTCCCTACATGACCTCATTTGGCTTCCTGCCCTAATCTGGTCACTCTTCTAAGATTGTGGTCCCGTGTGTCTGGAGCCCTTTGAAGAAGGTAGCACACTTAGCAGACTACAAGATCTTGGTAAGCACTGACCAGTGCAGAAAGCAGAAGAACCAGGGCATTCTTATTTTTAGCAACTATCCATTTATTTATGTAGCCTAATATCTCATTAGCTCTTTTACTCACCACTACACCCACTTGGTATATATTGACCTTACTTTCTTTGAAAAATTTTTAAAATTTTATATAAACATGACGGAGGAGCCAGATCTCTTATATCACTATAAGTCTTTTTTATTTTCAAGAGAAGATTTTTATATTTATGTCCACAAATTTCTAGCGTATTGTACTTGGTCTTTTCCATCTGAGGGCAAGTTACTGCCCAGGTGAGGTTCACCTGCTAACTCACAGTGACTACCGCAGCTTACTAGCACTCGGGAGAATTGGCTGAGGTCATCTGTTAGTGTGAATGTCTTTGGGTTCAGAACACATTGGCAAAAGTCCTCTAGCACCAAGGATGTCTACTCAGCTGGTGTTTGGGACTTTTATTTATCCTCCTTTTGAAAACTTAAAAACAAACAAAACACCAGCACACACTTTCTTGGTATAAAATCTCACACCATTGTCTCAGCATGAATTTCTTTGCCCTTTTTTTCCTTGTGAGCTGGGCATTTCTCTGCATATGCTGCCAGGTCATATGAATTTGGAGAAGGAGGACAAGAGAGGAGACAAAATATGTGGCAGAATAAGAAGGTGATGCTGCAGATACTCCCTCAGGCAGGCATTGGGCTTCTCAGTGATTGAAGTAGATGATCTCCAAAGCTCCAGGTATCCTGTGATTCTCATAATATATGTCATAAATAAGTGGATTCCAGCACCAGAAGCCAATCTAGGAAATGGGAACATTGTGATTTTTAAAATACTTGTTCTAAGTATTCTTGGATGATGTTCTTTCTTAATGCTCTTTGGTCTTCAGGGCTCCTACAAGCACCTTACAACTATAAAAGCCTGACTCTGGAGTCTAAACACCAAGCTCCCTGGTCTTCTTTATCAAAGTTGATCTTTGCAAATGATTTGTTGGAGACTGATATGTAGGCCTTTTCTGTAGTCAAAATAATACTTAATAATAATAATATTGAAAGCTAATGTTAATCAGGCACATACTGTGTGTTAGGAACCTATGGAGTAGGCATTTTATTATTAACTACATGTTATAGAAGAAGAAACAGAAGCAGGAAAAATTTGGGTATCTTTCCCAGGATTACATAGTGGCTAAAGCAATTAAGTGGGCACCCCTAAATGTGGAATGAAAATTGCCACTCACGAGTGGCTTAGCCCCTGCTGTTCTCCACCCCCAAGCTGCAAGTTTAGTTTTCAAACTGCCACAGTAAGGTCTCAAGTGACAAGTATCCAATACCCTTTAGGGGACAGTTTTCACTAATTCATTTCACTTTGAAATATCATGCTTCAATAAGTGTCTATTACCTAATGATTAGTAAGAAGCTGAAATGGTATTCTGGTGCAATTACAAAATGATCACCATAAAATACAGGGCAATACTTGAATTAGTGGCAACTCCAGTCAGTCTAGGAGAGCTCATACTGGCATTTTAAATAACATGGCGACTTTTAAAAAAAGTGCTTATAGAACCAAAGCCACTAATCCCTTTAGTACACTTAAGCTGGGGGTGGGGAAACCCCAAGAAACAGAACAGTCCAATCACCTTCTCGAATAGCCCACACAGACAGATGATTTCGGAGAAGTGAACTGAACTTTTAGAGGTTTTGCGATCAGCTGCTGGACGACATCCGGCTTCAACCCAACCACGAATCTCAGATGGCATAGCAACACAGATCGCCTGGAACCCAAAATAGCCCTGCCTAGAGCTCTTCTCACTTCTTATCACTTAAGCAGGAGCATGTGCAGGAAAGGTGTCTGTCAGCCAACAGCTGCTAATTTTCAGAGAAATGAGTGGGTGTGTGGCTGCTTCCTTTTAATCAGTCACCATCTACCCCTACAGCAGCCACTTCTATCCACCCATATTTCCTGTTATCCAAGACTCTATGGATTTTTTCAAATTCACTTGCACATGTGATGTTTTCCTAGGGCTTAACACTGAAAGAAATCTCCTTTAATCCCAGCCTTTCTCTCTCTCTCTTTTTTTTTTGATCTCTTAACATTTTCCTTTTGTAGAAACACGTTGGGAGCTAATCCCAAGACCTGAAGAGTGATACACACAAGAAAGACCTTTGCATTTTGCTAGAGGTTCTTTACCCTGCCTCAATCCTTGGATATCATCTGATCACAGTTCCTCATTCCTGCCTTCTCTACTTTGACCCTGGGTTGAGAATTGGCTGCTTTAAAATGGATTACTTCTGAACAAGGACATGGTTTCCAATGTGATAACACTGCCTCCATCCATGACATGTAGGAGACTCACAGCCTGCATTGCTTAGTAGTGGGTAGCATGTGATTTTGACTAGACATCTCATATAAAGAAAACATCCTGGGCTTACCCCAAAATAATTTACATTAACAGAAAAAAAAACAATTAATAAATTGAATGTAGTATATTGTTTGAATTTGTTATAATACAGGTGTACTGTTTTAAGATAAAAATCCAATAATGATTTTTTTTTCGAAGGGGGGGGGGGATTCTAGTGATTGAACCCAGAGCCTCATGCATGGTAAACATGTACTCTACCATTGAGCCACATCCCCAGACTACAAGAGTGATTCGTAACTGTATTTCTAAATCACCTAAGTGACTGGTTCATGTAAACTTGATATAAAGAAACAACAAAAAACATTCCTATTCTTTCCCTAACTTCTGCCAAAGTTGTCTTGAGTACAGATGATTCCCAATTTATGATAGTTCAGTTCACAAATGTTTAACTTTGCGATAGCACGAAAACAACATGATTTTAGTAGGAACTGTATTTTAAGTTTAGAATTGTGATATTATCATGGGCTCAAAATATGTGGTACAAAACTCTCTCATGAGACTCAGCAGCCACAGCAAATTGCTGCCCCCAGACAGCTATGTGATCACAGAATTCTCTACAGCTTCATGTGTTATTCAGCTATGATGTTCTGGAAGCAAGATGTGCTAAGTGCCTTTTCAACTTGAGATATTTCCAACCCACAATGGATTTATCAGGATGTGATTTCCCATTGTAAAAGCATTTGCAGTTATGTGTGGCCTTCAGGTACAGTGTCATTGACAGGACTTGGGTGATCATGTTTGTTCCCTACATTTCCCATATATGCTTGTTTCAAGATTTGTGGAAGCCGAGAGGTTGGAGTTCATAACTGAATATAATATTCAGAGAGACCTTCAAACTCTGAAGAAAGTCCAGCGTGGGAAAGCTCATTCATAAAGACCAAACAGATGGAGAAGATGTGGGGAAAAAGGAACATTCACACTGTTGATAGGACAACCACTATGGAAATTGGTATGGATGTTCCTCAAAAGACTAGGCATGAAGCCGGGTTCAGTGGCACACACCTGTAATTCCAGTGGTTCAGGAGGCTGAGGCAGGGGGATAGTGAGTTCAAAGCCAGCTTCAGCAACGGCAAAGCGCTAAGCAACTCAGTGAGACCCTAAATAAATAAAATACATTTTATTTATCTCTGAATAAAATGCAACATAGGGATAGGGATGTGGCTCAGAGGGTGAGTGCCCCTGAGTTCAATCCCTGATACAGAAAAAAAAATACTATAAAGACTAGCCATGGAACCACTGTATGACTCAACTGTACTACTCTTTAGTATTTATCCTAAAATTAAAATCACCATGCTACAAGTGATACATGCATACCCATGTTTATAGCAGCAAAATTCACAACAGCCAAACTACAGAACCACCCTAGGTGTTCAACCATAGATGAATGAATAAAGAAAATATGGTGTATATGCACAATGGAATTTTATTCAGCCATAAAAAAAAGAAATTATGTCATTTTCAGCAAAATGGATAGAACTAGAGACCATCATGTTAAGCAAAATAAGTTAAACTCAGAAGGTCAAGGGTTATATGTTTTCTTTCATATACAGAAGCTGGAGATGAGAAAGGAAAAGAAAGATGGTGGTGGGTTTCCTTAATACAAAGGGAAATCAGTAGAAGAAAGGAACCAAGGAGTGGGAGGCAGGGAGAGGGGGGAGAAGTGCTGGGGAGTGACATTAGCCAAATTATATTGTTATGTTGTGTGCATGTACAAATACGTAACAAAAATCCCATCATTATGTGCAACTATAATGCACCAATAAAAATAGTGGGGGAAAAAAATAAAAGAACTACCAAACAGAACTACCACAGTGCAGAGGAACCAAGGGTTTGGTAGAATTCCAAGTCAATTTATGAGCAATCGTTCCTGATCTACTATGGATAAGCCATTTGTTTCTATGTTACCATTAAAGCAAATTTGAAGGAGGGGAAGAGAGAGAGAGGGAAAAAGAGGAAGTAAAAGAGAAGGAGGAAGAGGAAGAGGAAAGGAATAACAATAATAGCACCAGCTGTTAAAGACTCAAAAAGCAGAACTGTTTGTCCCTCAGCCACTCAGTCTCAGGTGTTGTCCCATTTCAAAACTCACCCAATGGGAGAATTATACAACAGCGAGACCTTCTTGACTGTCTACCCCAAGTGCCATCTGTCCCTGAGGTATTAGAAGGGGGCAAATGTTCACTGGACTCCTGGTATGCACATTTACCCTCTTTGGCACTTTGCATGCTTTAGGTGCTTGGTTCCTTTTAATTCTCAACACACTTGTAAGATAGATCATGCTAGTTCAGTTTTTAAAGAGTAGGCTCAAGAGGTTGAGAAATTTGCCTAAGGTCACACAGCTAACAGCAAGGGGCTGACATTCAAACCAACATGCTTGCATTGTCAAGCCTGGGTCTGTCCCATCATCTTATATGCACGTCATCTTCTCTGCTTTGCCAGAGGACTGGCTTGATATCTTCTTTCTAATTTAGTAGTCCAGGCTGTCTGGTATAGCTTCCCAAAAGGGGCCTTCTGTATCAATTCATATCCTAATACTCATTGGTGAGCCTCAGCCCAAGCATGTGTAATTTGTAGGTCACTTTTTTTCAGTGTGTCTGGGCATTTACATTTCTTGCCACCAAACACCAGAGAGACCATCCCTCAGACATAAATACCAGCCTTGCAGGCCCCTGGATACATTGAGAGTCACCACACAGATTGAAGAACTCTCATGGAAAATGCAAACATTGGAAAATGTGGGAAAGTGATAAAGACAGCATTCATGTGATTTGGTGGTATTGGCTCCAAATATGTTTTAAATTTCTGATCATATCAGAAATTGATATCATGCATGTTGCTGGTTTTAACTATGGATTTGAGGAGTATTCTTTTTTAAATGAAGTAGGGAACATTCCTCCAAGGTATTCACAGACCCTTAAACTGAGATAAAAGAAAATCTCCACAATTGTTGTATTTGACATGGTACTTTTCAAAGAAAGAGTGTCACCAAGAGAATAGATCATCAAAACCCTATTCAGGAATGAGTGAGGATAAATGGATTGGCAGGGAGAAGATTTAAATTTATTGTGTTGACTTTGTGTCAGACAATTGGTTCAGCACTTAGCTAACTTTATTTTCTTCATTTCCTTTCAAAATCCTGTGGGATATAAATATTCCATGCATATATCACCACTATCAGGACTCAAGGAGTGACCGTTTATCTTGGCTTCAACAGCTGTTGCGTGATAGAGCTGAGATTTGAACCCAAGCCTGGGATGGTTTCACTACACAGTCCAATCTCCTAATGAGCAAGGCTCTGTTTTAGGCCTAAGAGTGAAGGAGTAATAAGACACAGGCTCTGTATTTGAGAGGCTGCAATCTAGTTAGGAGATGCATGTACAGGGTCAGCAGCCTTCTATGCATGCAAAGAAGGCTAAGCACCAAGAAAGGTCTTAAGAAGTCATTAATTACAGAGACCTCAAGTGGTAGAGGAGGGATATTTGAGTGACATTGAGGACCCAGAAACAGAGAAGAGGCCAGATGTTGTCCCAGAAATGGGATTATCTTGCACTAAGGACATACATGTTGAATTCAGGATGCAATCGTTTTCAATAAGTGAGGAAAGATGCCCCATTAGACTCTTGCTCCTCAAATATGCTCTAAGAACCAATGCTGTCACTGTCCCCAGGGTGCTTTTTAAAAATGCATAATCTTTGGCCCTGTCCCAGAGCCACTTAATCAGAATATGAATTTTTTAAAATATTTTTTTTAGTTATCGATGGATGTTTATTATTATTTTTATTTGTATGTGGTGCTGAGAATCGAACCCAGTGCCTCCCACATGCTAGGCAAGCGCTCTGCCACTGAGCTACAACCCTAGACCAGAATCTGCATTTTTACAAGATTCCTCATGTGATACAGAGGCACATTAAAGTTTGAGAAGTACTGCCTTAAAGAACTAGGTCTACCATGACTCTCATTTCCCTTCTTTAAGATCACTAAGAAACTTAAAGAGGACTCATATTTCTTTATTTTCTATTTTTTTCCTGCCCTTCTGTCCTCCATTCCCCCTCTCTTCTCCCTCTTGTGTAGAGGCTGGGGTTTCTGTTGGTGAACTTGGAATCATTAGTGATGCTTCCTTTCTATCACTTTACCCAACAACCTCTTGCTGCAACTTCCATGTGTCACTCTCTTCTTCCATGTCACTGGCTTCCACTGATCTGTGAATGTTACACTGGAAAATATGGAGCAAATATATTTTGCACTCAAATATCTACAAAACAGAACAATTCAGTCACCCTCCCAGGAGGCAGTTCTAAACAACTGGCCTGTGTATAAAGGCAGTTGGTGTGAGCATAAGAGAACATTCTGTCTGCATCCCCCGTATTCAGTAGTGGGCTTTGAAAGGGCAGTGCTGCCCTTAGTGGGCCCATTTGGGAACAGAACACCTCAAGAAGAGAGGCTGTTCCAAAGTTTGGGCCCCTCCTTATGGTTTGCCCAATTTGTTGGCTCCAGACTCTTGATTCCCATTAATTTTATTAGTTTTTGGACTTGGGACCACAACTACCTTTGGGAAGATTCCAGGTTCAAGGGAATCTGGGAAAACAAACAAACAACCACCACCACCAACAACAACAACAACAAACACTGTGTACAGAAACTGAGGGCTGTTCCAGTTTCCCATGTGACATGGAAAGAACTTGGAAATCATCACTCCCATACATACAAGGAAAAACAAAACAAAACAAACAAACAAACAAAAACCTGAACAAACTGAAAACCAGAGACTCTTCTTAGACCCTTCAGAGAACTGAGGTCACAGATTACTGCTTCAAAACTGGACAGACAGATGCATACAGAGAACTTCAGTTTACCAAAAGCAGAAGTGCACAAGCAGAAACCTGTCTAGAAACCAGTGACCTGAATGCTAACTGACATTGTTTGGGAGGTCCATGTGGACACGTTTCGGAAGGAAAAACTCTAGAGGGTCCAATTCTAGGGGCCTTTCCACATTTTCCTGAATTTTACCTCTATCAGGTTTCTACTGTGAAGACCAACTAAAAACAAACAAACAAACAAAAAAAACTCTTCTTTCTGGAAGGAGGGGAAGTAGCTGTTTGAAAGATACCCAGAGCTCTCTGTTCTTCTTAAATAAGACCCAGCCTCAAGGAAACTAGTTCATTGGAGCCTGACTCATGGGGGTTTTACCAGGGGCCAAACCAGCCTGGGGAAGGGAAATACCCAATTCAGCTTCATGAAAAAGACAGAACCAATCACAGGACTGTAGAACATTCTCCCTTCCCTTCACACATACCAACATATCATATGTTCCTGTATAATAACCAGGGATTGCAACTCAAAAAAAAAAAAACTGCAAGCCTCAAACCCTATTTCAGGAGTCTAGAACAACCCCCAAACAACAGGGGACACAGGAAATCTTAGTTTCTGACACCACAGATGGTAAACACAGCCTAACTCCCAGCCAGGTAAACATAAATATGACACTAAACTAGGACAACTCTGTAATGAATGTATTCAGTTTAAGGAGATGTAGTTTCTGCTCACATAGAATGTTCCAGGTTCTCTGCTTAGAAAAAAGGAAGAGAAAAACAACCACAGGATTTTGGGGATTTAGGGAGGAGGGAAATCACCCTCCCACAAGCTCTATTCTTTGTGAACTTGACGGTTGCCATCTAGCCACAGGCACTTATTTTTCTGCAGTTCTTGTCGTCCTGTGAAATCTGTTGCAGCTGGTAGTTTAGAGATTACAGAACCCGTTGGGTTTATGTGTTGCAAGTCATCATGTCTGCCGAGAACTAAAAAATAAATATTATTTTTTATTTTTTTATTGGTTGTTCAAAACATTACAAAGCTCTTGACATATGTTTCATACATTAGATTCAAGTTGGTTATGAACTCCCATTTTTACCCCAAATACAGATTGCAGAATCTCATCTGTTACACAACCACATTTTTACATAATGCCCTATTAGTAACTGTTATATTCTGCTCTTTCCTATCCTCTACTATCCTCCCTCCCCTCCCCTCCCATCTTCTCTCTCTACCCCATCTACTGTATTTCATTTCTCTCCTTATAAAAAATAAATATTAAAAATAAAAAAGAGGGCTATGAAGGCTTCCCTAGCGTATTGTGGTAGTGAGTTGTTAATTAATGCTAAATATTTGTAGTGATAACTTTATCCTGACAAATCTAACATGTTCAAGTGTTTCTCCCAACTCTGTCCAAACTGCCTGCCATTTTGTGAGTGTCATGGGAAAAAATAGTTCCCGAAGAACTAAAGAACTAAAGATCTGATTCTGCCGTATATGTGTTGTACAATCAAGTTTTCCTGTTTGTAAAAGAGGATAATAATAGTGGATCAAGTTCACCCCAGAGTCATGATCAGGATCAGGATCATACAAAGCAATAAGATTTTCTATCAATGCAAAGTTATTAGTGTCGATAAACAAAAGAAGTCTGTAAGTAAATGTGTTTATAATATGATGTGAATGAAAAAAGTCACTGAAATTAAACATAATCAGATGCAACATAAAAGTCAGTTCTCAAAAAGTATGAATATCTTAGTATAAATTGTGAGTTCCTCTAAGTTTCACTTGATTTTTCTGATTTTTGAACCTTCTGCTCATGAGACTCCACATTTCACCTCCTTTCGCATTTCTCTACAGAGCCCCGCTTAATGTTTTGAAAGTATTTGGAGAGAAACAGAATTTTGAAATTTGTAAACATCTTTAGGGCACTCTAGTCAGTTTAAAATTGGCTGTATGTGGATTTTTTTTCTCTAAAAGGAAACCAATAAAATATTCTTGACATGGCAAACAAACATCCATCCTTCCTGAGGGCGATATTTTTAAGAACTAAGAGTAAATGAATCAGAAACACCTGTGGTGACTCCCCACCCCCACCCCCAACACAAAAGAAGTTATAAATACGTTTCTCATCCTAAATACAATTTGGATTTTATTTAATTGCAAATAATTGTGCAAAATCTTAGGGCCAGAACTCCATTTCTGAATCTCACTCTTCAGGGTCAAATGCTTACCCTTATGTTGAGCACATTCCTAAGCCTTTCTGCCTCAGTGTCCTCACATATAAAATAGTGCTCATAAAAGTCAAAAGGAAATAGTATAAGAAAGGAACCAAGGGGTGGAAGGCACGGAGGGAGAAGTGCTGAGGAGAGATATTGGCCAAATTATATTGTGTGCATGTATAAATATGTAACAACAAATCCCATCAAAATGTACAACTATGATGCAGCAATAAAAAAATGGAAAAAATAGTGCTCATGATCATTATAGTACCCAACTTATTAATTTTTTTAACACTAAAAGAGATGATCTCTGCAAAACAAAATATCTGGACTATGTCTTGTCCCTGGTAGTTATGATTGCACATTCTACTCTCTTTATCTGTGCTCGCCCCAGTCTTCCTAGGTACCTTTTTTCCACTCCTTGGAACTTTACCTGGCCTTAATATCCTATCTCAAAGCCCAGGTTTCCCTCAGTTCAATTTTACAAAGATATTTTTAGAGCAGTGTTTTCCAACTCTAATGTGCATTTGGGAATCCCTGATGGATCAACATTCAAGGCAGACCCGGATACAGTAGGTTTGAGTATATCCTTGGGATATTTTGCATTTCTGGCATGCTCTACTAATGAAGGTCCAAAGGTCAGGCTTTGAGTAGCAAGCCATTAGGTAACGACTGTTCAAATTGACCAGAAATTATTTTCTGGGCCAATGGAATAATGGAATGCTTCAAAGGGAACCTAATTGTTGGATATACAGGTTATCTGATGGTCATGCACTCCTGAAAATCAGGACAGGTTGGAGAGATTCCTCACATGCTGCATTTCTTTGTGGGTGAAATTAAAAATTAATTCATTAATTCAACCAAAGGGTGTTTGCAAGGAACAATAATGTGTGACTCAGTCAAGGAGTTATTTTATATCTAAGGAAGCCCAATTCAAAGTATAAAATGTAAGTTTGGAAAATTTAGACTTTGGTATATGTAAGGGGTAAGAGTTTGTTCATTGTCCTGAAATTTCTAGATAGATATTTTACAAGGTCAAGATGTCCAATGGCTGGTTGAGCAAAGTAAATGAAAACTACAGATAAATATATATGTGTGTGTGTGTGTGTGTGTAAATTCCATCAAAATTCACGTTAACTCAGGGCCTTATTTTGAAAGAGGGTCTTTGTAGATGCAAATAGTTAAGATGAGATTATGCTGGATCTATCTGAGTGGGCCTCTTCCAATTATTGTTATCTTCACAGGAAGTGACACGAAGAGACCAAAAAAAAGGAGGTGACGAAAAGACACAGGGAGAAGGCCTTGTGACAATGGAGGCAGAGTTAGAGTGAATCTGCGACTAGCCCAGGAACACCAAGGATTGATGACAGCCACCAGAAGCTGGGAGAGGCTTGGAAGCGCTCCTCTCTTGGGTCTCCAAGAAGAAGCTCTCTCTGCTAACACCTCAGTGCTGGCATCATGGCTTCCTGAACCATGGAAGGTAATTTCTCTATGGTATAAGCCACCCGATTGATGGTAATTTGTTATGGCAGCCTTAGGAGACTAATATCCAGTCTGTGATGGGGCAGCATCAACCCAGGTGCCAACTGACCCTCTGAGGCCTAATGTTTAAAGGCTCTCTCCCCTTTTCATCTCCTGCAGCTGAGCTAGCAATGAAGAAATTAGCTACATGTATGCAGCTGCTACCTGGGTGGGCATCCAGTCCTCCTTGGGTTTCCTAGACCAATAGGGCCAAAGGGAAGGGAAGGGACAATCTATTTGTTTCAAGGACTAATCCCTTAAGTGTAAAAAGACAATTGAATGCTCCCCAAAGAGGATTCAACCAGTCACTCAGCTTTCACATCTGTGTTTGGGGAGGTCTGCCTTGAAGCCAGCAGCAAAGGGGGAGTGAGCAGGTGGGGCACTGATGGTATAGCCTCCTGGACATGCCTTTGGACAAGATCTTTGTGGGAGAGACTCAGGAAGCAAGGGAAGACAGAGTCCGTGATGGGAATGGAAGTGGTCCCATCTGCGAATGCAGTTTTAACCTCCTGGTAGGCACATTTGCTCTGTGCTTCCTGTCTGAGCAGTCTCCCTCTAAGGTTTTTACAACCTTACACAATTTGGAAACTTTTGCTTTAACTTAGGCGCCTGAGATCCACATTTATCTCAAGAAAACATACTCAATTAAGGAAAACATACTCCCCACCCATGATTATTCTATATTCAGCAACACTGGTTAAACAAAGGCCTCCTGCCAAAAAGAATCTTCAGTCTGTTTAAACAGAATGAGGAAAATGCCTAAAATTATTCTTCTCCCATTTCTAGCCCAGCACATTCAGATCTTTATTTCCACTGCTTGGCTTAATGTGATACAATGCATTCAGAAAGCACATTTTATTTACAGAAATTAAAATTTACTGTTGAGGTTCTCTAAATGCTCTTCTCATTTGATAAAATTGGATGAAAACTAAATTGCCAAGTGAATGAAAGAATTGTCAAAGTTGGGCAAAGTCAAATCCCAACTTATGTCTAATATTTTGAGTATGACGTAGACAATAGCAACTGGATTGGAAGTCAAAAGAACTTTTTGGATTCAAGACCTGCCAGTTACAAGGAACCTTGAGAATGTATCTTAAAAGTTTCTGAGCCTCCGCTTGTTACATTAAAAAAAAAAAAAATCACTCCCAAGTTCGCAGAGAAAATTTAATGGTGGATTTGTAGGTCATAGAATAGGTTGCCTAACCCATAAATCATCTTTACTCAGTGTCTGAATGTACAGGCCATGAAGAGAGAAGTTCCCATTGAGCAGCGTCATTGTCTCTAACAGCTTATGAAACCATCTTCCTTTCTGTAGAAAGTTCCTCTTTCTCTGATTATTTATGTTCCCTGAACTATATTTAAATGGTACAAGTCTATCTCACTCTTCACCAAATATGGGCCGACTTACAATATGCCCTGCACCTGTCATCTGCCTTTTTGCTTCCTGTTTCTAGAGTTCTGTGCTTATCTCTGCCTCTAAACAACCAGCAAACTTGTGAGTTTTAGTTCCAGAAGCTTCTGGGGTGGTTATAGTTTTGACTGCATCCTCAGCCTTCCCTGGTGATTCACAGTGACCTCTCATGTCAGTCAGTTTTGCATCATTGGGAGCAATATGACAAGGACAACTGAGAGGAGGAAAAGTTTATTTTGACTCATGGTTTCAGAGGTTCAGTCCATGGTCGGCCAACTCCCTAGCTCTGGGCCCAAAGTGAAGAAGAACATCATGGTGGAAGGGCCCGAGAGAGGAAAGCAGCTCAGTTCAAAGCAGCCAGGAGGTAGAGAGAGCTCAAGTCCAAGGAGCCAGGGATGATATAATCCCCAAGGGCACAATCCCAGTGACATACTTCTTCCAGCCACACCCTACCTGCTACAGTTACCAACCATCAATCCATTCAGATTATTAATCCACTCACTGATTAAGTTACAGCTCTCATAATCTGATCATTTCACCACTAAACATTCCTGCTTTGCTTCACACATGAGCTTCAGGGGGGCACTTCTCCCATTCAAACCATAACACTCAGCTCTTGGGTATTCATTTCCACCCTATGTCCCAGTGCTTCCACATTACGCAGTCACTTTAACCACTGTCAAGTGGATTGTCATGCAATTAGATGATGCAGAACAAAAACAACAAAGTATTTTCAGTATGATATAGATAAAATGTGGTATAATATGTGAGTATTCATTTAAAAATTCTAAAGCTCTATATTCTTAAAAAAAAAAAAAACTTTCTTGCTTAATAAGGAACTTCTTGAGCAACAGAACCTGGCTGTGTTATTCACCTTCTGGGCTTATCTCTAGCCCTTTGGTTGTGTGGGAGACTCTGTCCTCAGGGCACTGACAGAGTATTATTTATGTCTTCAACAGATGTATTTTAGCCCCTGCTACAGAATTAGCACTCTTTCAAGCACAAGGTATAATGCAGAGATGAACAAAACCAAAAGCCCTGCCCTCCTGGAACCTATATTCTAGTTGTGGGGACCAACCATAAACAAGTAAGCTCATATGTCCTTCCCAAGGGAATTCATGTTACTAAGAAGACAAGGAACAAAGACCAACAAGGGAAGAGCTATGTTAAATGGTCATTCTGAGAAGTGCTCCTTCAAAGAGTGACATTGAAGCTGAGACCAAAGGATTCAAAGGAGCCCTGCTTAAACTCTGAGGGGAGGAATTTTCTAGAAAGACTTGTCTTTGGCATCAAATTGTGCCTGAAAAGAGAGTTGTACATCTGAAGTGATGTGGGTGGGGGAGAGGTTAGAAAGGGGACAGGTCCAAATCCTACAGGAACCTGTAGGAGTCAAGTGTCCTGATTTTATTCCAAAATCAATAGTAAGCCTTTGAAGACAGTGAAGCACAAGTGTGACATGATTTGATTGTATGTCAAAAATATCACCCAAATTCTGTGAGAAAAAATGAATTCAAGGGTGACAGGAATAAAAACAGGGAAGCAGTTCTGGAACTGAAGTATTCCAGGCAAAAGGGTGGCAACAGAGAAATGGAGGAAAGCAGATTCTGTTGACACATTTTGGTGTTACACCAAATGGGACTCATCAAGGGATTAGATGGAGGGAGGACAAAAAGAGGGAAGAATCGGGATTTGTTCATCTCTAACTCTTAGCAAAATGTCTAACACATAGTAGATGCTCAATAAATGGATTTAGAATTGATTTTTCCCCCATAAAAATAATTCTCTCAAACTTATGATCAGGGAGAGAATAGAAGAGTATAAAATAAATAAAGTAAGTAAGTAAGTAAGTATGTTATGTATGTAATAAAAGGAGACACCAGAAGATGCATAAATAAAAAGTACACAACAATGCCACTTTGGATAAGCTAGGTAACAACTTTATTGTTAGTGGGCCAAAGTTAAAGTTCTTATCTCCCTCTGTCCAGTATCTAAGGAAGTCTCAGACCAGTGAGGGAAGAATTGAATATTGCCTGGTGAATAAGGGATGGGACTATATATATAAAGAGATTCTTAAAAAGTGATTGTGTAATTTAGAAAATATATTTTTTTATCATCTCCTTGGCTGGCTTTGAAGAAAGAATTTAAGGATACAGAAAAGACTAGAAAGCATATACTCTGAAAATGATAGAAACAAGTGATTTTGCCTTGGCACATCGATTCAGATATTACTATGGAATTTTGTTAAATGTAAACCACATACACATAAAACGCAGACACATTCCTCTTCAACAAGACTAAAAAGCATGACACAGACCATATAATCTTTGTAAAGATTTTAAGTAGGAAGCACAAATATTCCTATGCATCAGACTGGTGAGATTAGATGAAAATAGATGAGGGTATATATTTAAATGCTAATACAACTGACTGTAGATGCTCGTACTTTTATTGGTACCCATAGTTTAATTAGAAATTCTGACATTGTGGAAGGGGATTTCAGTCATCCATATATATCCCCAGGCTTTCTTTCAAGATTCAATTTATGGATCATTTTTAAAATTCTGCCACTCTTCATATACTTTTGAGTGCCTTCTAAATGCTCTAAGTGAACTTAAAAATAAAATGCATCTGCCTTTCTGCTAATACTATTTGGAGGCTCAAACCAGCATTCATGACTTTCAGTCTTGCTCTTTCTATTTGGCTGCAGTACATAGTCTCCGGAATTTGAGTGGCGGGTGGGCTTTACTCTGGGGATGAGCTACATCATGGACATCTCAGTTCTATTTGAGCAGAGCAGCGACATTTGTGGGTTCTGTTTATTCTCTGCCCCTCCTGTTTCTGCCAAATGTTATCTGAAATATGAATATCTTCGAAAAAGAATTGCATGCTTATTAAGGGATGGCCCAGCTACTTCAGAGTTAAAAAGAGAAAAGAATGGCTTTTAGAGGGAAAGGTGACATAATTCTAAAGCATTGGCAAGTGGCATCAATAAACAGTGACTTAGAGCGAAAGGGTCTTTTGAGGGGATCTCTCAAATTGAGCATGTGACTTCCTGTTCTCTGTAGACTGTGGTCGGCTCTGGGTTAAGGATCTTCCCAGAGGCAGTTAAGCACAGTGCCAGAGCCACTTCCTCTGTGGGTGACGTAGAGCCTGTCCACCTTCCCTTGTGCAGTGTTTATTTTAAAGATGTATTGGACATTGTCACTCAACCTTACAACTGCCCTCCAACATGGAATGAAGCACTCAAGATCTCATATAGCCCACATATTTGGTGCACAGTCTATAGTAGATATTTTACCTCTTTTGATTTTTTTTTTCTCCCAACTCCCACTGCTTCTTCGGATGGATTCAATGGCTTCTCCTTTGGGTCGCTACTTACAGTTTTACCCCGATACTCATAATACTCATTGTACTTAACCACCTCTAGTCATGCCCACTCCACTCTGCCCCATCCTCAGTACTCAGTTTCCATTACTCCAGATCCACCATGGTCCAAACATATTAAATGGAAAATTCCAGAACAAGCAATTCATAAGTTTAACATTATGTGTCCTTCTGAGGAACAGGATGAACTCTCATGCCCTCCCACTCCCTCTGGTCTGGAAGTGGGACCATCCCTTTAGCCGTATCGCCAGGCTGTGCGGTACCCACTATTGGTCACTCAGCAACCAGCTCTGCTGTCAAAGATTGCCAGTCTGGGTATTTCAGTGCTGGGTTCAAGGAAGCCCAACGCTACATCACAGTGCCAGTGTCAGCTGACTTATGTCACCTCATCTTGTAGGGATGGCATCCCCTCACATTGTCACAAGAAGAAGGGCAAGGACAGCACAATAAGATGTTTTTAGAAAGAAAGAGAGACTGTGTTTTCATTTTTGTTATAGTGTATTGTATAATTGTTCTACTTGATTGCTTTCTAAACTATCCGTGGGGATTTTGGAACACGTCCATCACAGACGTGGAGGCCCTGTACTGAGGTGTCTGTTCTCCCTACCAGTCTTCTTGAAAGAAAGCCCTGCACTATATGTGCATTCTCGCTTTCAAATGCATGAAGTAGGTGGCATTTCAGTGCCCTCCCGTCATACGGAAGGTGGGGTTCACTACTGTTTTCCTATTAAACCTTTCTCTCCTTTTCTCAGGGTACCATAAAGTAGTGATTTATGAAGCAAAAAATGAACATTGATGTGCAGACTCCTTGACTGTTTACAGATGGAGTGTGGAAGGTTTTACGGAAACACACTTATGACACAACGCGGCTCTCCACCCCTCGTTGTCCTGGCAGTGGAGGAAAGTGGCCATGTGGCCCCCTGGACTGGACATGCAGGACTTAGAAAAGGCAGCTAATGCCCTGAGCACACCTTGAGGCCTGTCCCGATGACTGCTGGCCTGGCCTTGTTGTTCTGGTCACTGTCAGATGACACTTCATCTTGGGATTCCTACATGCACAGCTATAGAGGACAGGGGCCAGGGGATTCTGTTCATCTTAGAATAACTTTCTTGAGTTCAACAAATACTGTTTGCGAATTTTTAGCCAGAAACTTAGAATCCCGGAAATCGGCTTCGTCATTTCAAAAGAACAATCTTAGGCAATTTACTTTATTACCCCTGAGTGTCAAATTCCCCCAAATGCAGTATTTAAACCTCTTCAGACTCACTTCTTATATTACCTGGGCTACGAAGATGACCTTCTAATCTAATCAACATTACAAAGTCTCTGGGAGCAAAGTGTCCCATTTAAAGAGGATTTTTCTGTTATCAGTGAGGATAATGCCCAGTACTTTGGTGAATGGGTAACATCTAAAGTGGCCTTTTTCTTTTCTACTCAGTATTCTCCACAGATGCTCCCCTTGATGTCCTGTGTACCCAGTATCCCAGTCTGATTCTTATTTTAATTCTGGAAGATAATGAGCATAAAGAAGAAACTTGGCTGGCTGAAAATCACAAGAACGCATCAGAGAAGTTTTAGGTGACTTCTCAACGTGACTTTTTAAAAGTTAACAATTTTGAATCAATATTGCCTTTGATTCAGAAGAATATGTGTTGAATTGTATAGAGTCCACGTCTTTCAAGATATCAAACTAAATTTAAAGAAAGACCTAATACCAAATATTTTTTTAAAAATCTATCTGTCTTTATAGTTTTAGAAGATGTCATTCGGAGAAATTTCTGATTGATTCTGGAACAGATGAATTCCATCATGGTGTGTATGCATTGCCTTGTAATTAATTCATCTTTGTGGACTCTCTTCTCTCCTTCCTTCCTACAAGACACTAGACTTAGATGTATTCATAAGCATTCTCTTATATAGTCCTCACAACAATGAAATAGAAGCCTTACTATGATTATTTTTACAATTTGGGAAACTGAGGCTCAGAAACATTAAATAAGTTGCCCAGAATACACAGCCGAGACAGGATTTGCACCCAGATCTGAAAGACTCCAAGATCCCTGGTATATTCATTTATCAGTTTGTTTCTGATTTTTTTTTAAAACTCATCATTGAAAATAGGAATGACTTTTGAGGATTATTAAAAGTTAATTTTAAAGCTAATGAAAAAGAAAAAAAGATACAGATTTGGAAGACTGCATATTTCTATAGCCCTAAGCAAAAGATAGAGGAAAATAGAACTGAAGAAGGATTTAATATTAGTTTCTTCGAGACTCTTCTTCATGTTTTATAAAAATTGATCACGTGTCCCTAAAAGCCATAATATAATTATCTGGATGTAATCATTTGACAATGAAATGCAGTTCTGCGAGTGTACTTTGATGTTCAAGGACAGCAGCGATGGCCTCTGGGGACAGAGAAAAGAGAAGTACAAATAGAGGCACATGTGGAGGGATGTCACTCACAGAAAAACCTAAGATATTTTATTACTAACTTCCTTGATTGAGACTAACTCTTTATCAATTAGTATATGTTCCTTTAAAGATTAAAATGTAGGATGTTTGCCTTTCTGTTGGGAATTTTCAGCTGCATGAATGGTTCATCAAATTACTGAATGTTCTTGGGATAAATTCCAAAACCCTTAACAAAGAGCCCTACTAAGTGCTGCAGGATCTGGCTGTCCGTCTTTTCCAGCCTCATCTTAGCCTCTAATATTATTAATTATACTGGGGATTGAACTTAGGAATGCTCTACCACTGAGCCACATCTCCAAATCTTTTTAATTTTTTATGATGAGACAAGGTCTCACTTAGTTGCCCAGGCTGGCCTCCAACTTGCAATCCTCCTCCTCAGCCTCCCAAGTCACTGGAATCACAAACATGCACCACTGTGCCTGGCATCTTCTTTATTTTTTTCTAAAGTACCATGACTCTTCTGTTTGGGATCTTTACCTTTTTGTTACATTTTCTTTACCCTTCCCTTTCTCTCTCCCTATTCCTTCTCTCCTATCTCCTACCTCTTTTCACCTCTGATTTATGCTTCATGTCCCAGCCTACAGATCCCTTTTATTTTTTTTATTTTTTTTGGAGGAGGCAGGTACTGGGGATTGAACTCAGAGGCACTCAACCACTGAGCCACATCCCCAGCCCTATTTTATATTTTCTTTAGAGACAGGGTCTCACTGAGTTGCTCAGCACCTTGCCGTTGCTGAGGCTGGCTTTGAACTCATGATCCTCCAGTAACAGCCTCCGGAGCCACTGATTACATTACAGGTCCCTTCCTTAGAGTGACCCACAGCACAGACCAGGTGTGCCTCCCACCCTGGGCTGAGCACTTGCTTGTGCCAGACACTGATATCAATGTTTTGCACGTGCTGTCTCATGTAATTCTCACAACAGTTCTTGGAGCGAGGTACTGGTATAGCTCTGTGTGACAGCTGAGGAAGTGAGGCGTAGTGTGATGGAGAAACTGGCCCAGCGTCAGGATGGATAAAAAGAAGACGTGAGCCTTGTTGGTAGATCTCAGTCCCACCCCATCCTCTCACCCACTTGGCGGAGTTGTCTCGCTCATGAAATTGCATATTCCCACTCATGTTGTCCTTCTCCTTAAAGGACTTGATGAAATGATTAGTTTTTATCCATCTTTCCTACTATAATCTCTAGGAGAGCAAGGTCGAAATCTCAGCCACAGCCCCCTGGATCTAGCACTGTCCCTGGACCATAGCAACTGGTAGATAAATATTTGAAGAGTAAATAAATAAATAGATGGTCAAATAGAAATAGGATGGATGAGCAGATGAACTTTGTTGGTGTGTGCCTTTAAGAAATGGTGCCAGTGAATCTTGGATTGTAAACTCTATCTACACCCCAAGAAAATCCCTACCCCTGAGTCAGGAATACTGTCATCGGGTATCAAGAGCAGGGTGCTTGGGAATACAAACTTTGAACAGATTGGATATTAGCTCATCTCACTAGTATTACAGGATGCCCCAATCTGACCAAACTTTTAAAAGGCCAACAATGAAAGTAGTGTGGGGTAGAGGAATAGAATAAAATATTTAGTGTTTTGAGTGGAAAGCGACCATGAAGATTATCAAATTCAACTTCATGCTACAGAAGAGGGCATAGGAATAATTCTTAGGTCCCGGGGTCAGATTTCTTTAACTGTTTCTTCATCTGTTTTCAGTACAGGCGAAGGAATTCATGAGTGTTTTGCCAGGACCTTTCTGTCTGGCATATTGTACTGCTGTCAACTGAAGATAAGACATGGGGCATCTTAGAAAAGCCACATGACTGTGATACCGACCCCTTTCATCCCATCTATGGATGACACAGTGACTGATAATAACTTCAGTAACTCCCCCCATGTCTGAACTCAAACACCACTCGGCAGTCTGAAGGCATAAGCAATTATTTCACAGAAGTGCGAGGTTGGATCACAGGCTCCTGAAAAAAAAAAAAAGAGCATGTTGCAAAGTTATTCTATTTGAAAATAACAAGGTAATTTTTGTTAAGATCAAAGGCTGATTTCAAAGAAAAGACCTCCCTGAATATTTTCCTCCTTCTGGTATCTGATGTATATGTATGCAAATACAACTTCAAACCCAAAGGTGACACAGAAAAATACTGCATGGAACACTGGATTTGGAACCAGAAAACTACCCTTTCTCCAGCTGTGAAGGCCTCAGTGCTGTCCTCTGCAGAAGGAGCCAACCCTTCCACAGGCCTGTGTAGAGACTTGTGTGGGAAGAGCTATGAAGGATCAATAAGCTACCATCTGCCAAGTTCATGCCATGCTGTGAGTACTGCACCCCTGTTTACTTCATTCACATAAAGCTCTTTGATGGAGACATTGCCAGCCCAGGTCCAGAGAGTTTAGCAACACATTAAGTGGAAAAGCCAAGATTCAAACTCAGGTCATTGGCCCCCAAACCTTGTCTTCCTCTGCTCACCTTCATCTAGGCTTATGTGTGATAAAGAATGTTGAAACTGGGAAGAGCTGGCTATGTGATAACTAAAGGGTTTTTGTTTTTTGTTTTCGTACTGGAGATTGAACCCAGGGATATTCACTCAACCACTGAGTCACATCCCCAGACATATTTTTTTTTTTTATTCAGAGACAGGGTCTTACTGAGTTGTTTAGGGACTCTATAAATTGCTGAGGCTGGCTTTGAACTCATGATCCTCCTGCCTCAGCCTCCTGCGCTGCTGGGATGACAGGTGTGAGCCAACACACGGTGGGAAGTTTGAAGGCATTTGTCATAAAGAAACAATAAATGGGGCTGTTCAGTTTAGGGTTTTTGTTTTTATTTTGTGGTGCTGGGGATTGAATCTGGGAACTCATACATGCTAGGCAAAAGTTCTACCCCGACTACACCCCCAGTCCTATCCATGGTTTTAATTGGATTTATGCTGTTCTCCTAAACTGTTTTCCTTTGCCTTTGTTGTTCCTCCTCCTCCTTCTTTGTTGTTCCTCCTTCTTCTTTATATTTTTTCCCCTGTCAGCATGAGGTGATGTCCTTAGAGAAACTTACTTCCCTTTCTGGAGCTCCTTGGGAAAGAAATGTAATACATGGATGCAATAGTTTTGCCTGCCTGCCTGCCTGTGGCTCTGCCCATCTTCCATGTTATGGAGGGCAGGAGTTGTGATCAATTGTAAATAAGTGTGATGAAGTCTTTGGAGATCCAGTAGGCTGGGACATGGATCCCAAACCTCCTGCTTTTTCTCTTTTCTTTTGCATCAAAATATCTACAGGCAAGATCCCCTTAACCCCTAGCATAAATGAACCCTTTGGAAAGTGCTTACTTTTTGTTTTCTTAGCATGACTTAGAATTGTAAAGGCCTAGATTATTTGCAGCATTGGTAATTTCGAATGTTGTTGTCTTATACTCTTTCTGTCTCTTCTGCAGCTGCTAGGTGTGCAGGGAGGGCTAGAACACCCAGAGCAGAAGCTAGGATCCTGTCAACATCAGCTTACCTGGAGATGCTCCTGGTCCCACTTTGGCTGCTTCGTGGTCAACATGAATTGGGTGGATGCTTCCAAAGGGCAGACTTGAGATTGGGGATACACGAGGTCCAGAACCCCAGAGGACACGGTAGTGTGATAAAAACTATGTGCCAAGTGCTTTCCCTTTGGCTCATATCTTTCCCTTTGGTTCATACTCTCAATGGGTGCATCCCATTTAGTGAATGGAGAAAGGACAAGCTAGAATAACCAAATGACTTTTTTTTTCATTCTCAGGGTGATTTTGTTCCTCCCCAGGAGGACACAGCCTGCTGCTACATGCTAATATTGCCTGGGGTGCCTGTATAATTTATTGACCAAACCAGGATGCTCTTGACAGTAACAGGGGGCATGAATCTTATTCCCATCCCCTGAGTATTTGGGGTAAGCCTGGGTTACATGGCCTCCCTGTATTGCCCAATATATCCATTTGCTCTCTGGGATCTGTTTTCAGAGCTGTGCTCTGAATGCCATCCGATGTGGAGTGACCTGCACACGTGGCCTACTGCATAACTGCTGCTCATTAAATGGTGGCCCCTTTTTGTCCTGACCAAGTTCTGTTCCCCGTTAAGCTTTGTTTTCTCCAATGTGGAGATCGAGACTTGGACTGGGATTCTAGCCTTGCCAATTACTAGCTGTTGGGATTTGGGCAAGTTGCTTAAACATCCCCAGTCCTCCAATTTCTCAGCTATGAGGTGGGGATAACAACAGCACCTCCTCCTGCAGACATTGCGTGGAGAAAATGAGGTCATGCAGACGAATGATTGACAGCACCTGGCACATAGCAAGAGTGCAGGACATGTTTGCCATGGTGATGAGCTATTATTCATTGTTAATGAAATGGTAGAGATGTTACAAAAACTCACACTTTACCCCCTATGGCTAAGAAATGCTTAGAATGACATCCTTCTGCCTTCTCAGTAAAATCCATTCTTTCCCTTTTGGCTCATACTCTCACACTCTGACTATAATGTTTATAGTCCATTATGGCCAATATATGCATTTCCTCTTGTTCTTTTCTTCTTACTAACTGGTTGCCTAGCATGGCCTGGTCCATGAGACGTTCAATTGAGAGGGGAGTTTGGAAAAGATGTCCCCAATTCATTTCATCTTGGTAAATAAGTACAGAGCCTTACATCATGCCTTTGAAACAACCCCAGTTGATCTTTCTGGGGGAGGGGAATGTACACTTTAAATGGGAGGTCCCCAGAAGAGAGATCCATACATCAGCCATAAATGTAGAAAATAAAAATTTATAGGGAAAAAGAGAAAAAGACGTAAATGTCGTTCCAATAAACCTATCCCCCCCAAGCAAAACTCTAAAAATTAATTAATTATTTTTTTTCCAGAAAGCCAGTTGTTAAATATTTACCAGGCTGCCCCTGCTCTTATCTTTATTATTTCCTCACATTAAGAGCCCAGGGCTGGGTGTAGGGCAGATATTTAGTAGGTGATTACTGGGGCTGTGGTTTTTAGGGCAATGTTTGTTGAGTCTAAATTGAACATGGGGGTAGAGATGGGGGTTGGTGAGGGACGGCATTAAGACTGGGTAGAAAGGCAAGATCCTTGGGGGAAAGGCTGGTGTAAGGTTCCAGGGAGGACTGGATACAGGTCTAGTTTAACAGCCAGTGTTTTCAAGGAGGAAGCTGAGTAGACAGAAGTTCCAGGTGGCAACAGTAATAAAACGTAGATACTTCACAAAGAAGATATGAATGTCTAATAACGATAACGTCATTACTCACTAAGTATATTAAACCTCAGGGGAACATATCATTTTATTCCCAGTAAATGGCAAAAAAAAAAGACTGATGGGGCTGGGGTTGTGCTTGCCTTATATGTGCTTTAGGTTCTAGGTTTGTCCCCAGCACTGTTAAAAAGAAAAAAAAAAAGTTGGGTGCCGTGGTGCACATCTGTAATCCTGATGACTGAGAAACCTGAAACAGGAGGATCACAAATTCAAGGCCAGTCTCAGCAACTTAGTGAGACCCTGTCTCAAAATCCAAAATGAAAAAAAAAAAAAAAGATTTTGGGACGTAGCTCAGTAGTAAAGTACAGTTGGGGTTCAATCCCCAATAACATGCCTGCACACAAACATGAAAGAAAAGAAAAAGAAAACAAAAAAACAAGAATTAACAATACCAAACATTGGAGAGAATGTGAAGTACCTGGGATCCTCATGCACATGGCTGGTGGGGATAAAATGAAGCACTTCTTTGGAGAAGTTTTTGTCTGTTTCTAATAGAGACAGATCTACATTACCAACTAGTGTTTCTGTTCTTCCCCAGGGGAAATGAGAACTTAAGCCGACAAAAAGACTTTTACAAGGATATCAGTATTATTCAGAACAGCCCAAAACTAGAAAGAACCTAAGTGTTCACCAACAATGCAAAGAAACTGCCTGTGGTATATTCATAAAATAGGGTACAACACAGCAATAAAATAAAAAGGAAAAAACGACTGATACATGCCACAATGTGGGTAAATCTCAAAAATGTTCTGGTAAGAGGAACACAAAACAGTACCTGTTGCATGATTCTACTCAGGTGACTTTTAAAAGTAGGCTAAACTAAGTTAGGTGACAGAAACCAAAATGGTGATGATTTTCTGGTAGGAAATAGGAATTAACTAGAAAAAGCATAAAGGAATTGTCTGCGGTGATGGAGGGTTGCATATCTTTTTTCCAGTGGTGATTACACATTTGTATACCATGGTCAAAATCACTGAAATGAATGCTCCAGATCTGAGCATTTTGTCTTGTGTGAATTGTACCTCAAAAATAATCAGCTGATACAGACACACATACTATTTCAGTTGTCTATTGCTGAATAACAATTGATCCCGGAAAATAGAGTTTAAACCCACAGGCATTTATCATCTCACACAGTCTCTGAGGGCTGGGGATCTGGGAGTAGCTTCCTTGGGTGCCTCTGACTCAGGAAGCTGCAATCTAGCTCCCAGACAGGATCTCAGTCTGAAGACTCCAGAGGAGCTGAATGATTTAATTCTCAGTTTAATCCCATGACTGTTGGCAGGAGGCTTCATCTCCTTACTCCATGGCTTGGATTGACTTCTCCCAGATGAGTGACCTAAAAGAGGGAAACATCCAAGACGGAAGCCACAGTTTTGTACAGCCAAGCTTGGAAGGGATATGCCATCACTTCTGAAGTCTTCCCTTGGTCATAGACCAACCCCAGGACAATAAGAAGTGGACCACCCAAGGGTGTGAATGAAAGGCTACTTGAAGGCTGCCTTCAAGTCTGGGTCCCCACCTATATTTGTTGTGAAGCACTTCTGCAGTGTCTGGCACACAGGAGCAGCTTTGTTGACATCAGTGGTCCCGAGTGGGTTCCCCAGGCGTATGGAAACAGAGGCCACGCTTACAGGTGAATCTTGAGTACAAGGTTTTAGAGAAATTAGTTTTAGCAAAGATGGGGCCTGGAGGGCAGAGAGGACAATACCTTTCAGTAAACCTGAAGGGTCAAAGGATTCACTTGCAAAAACAAACAAACAACAACAACAACAAAAAAAAAACCCAGCAAAGCAATAAGACCTTTGGCCATACTGGGAAGGGGGAACTGGGAAAATGGTTGCAGTGAAGCAGGGACAGTTGACATCATTCAGGGAGATTTGAGCTCATTTATTTGCTCTTGTGATAACATTTTCTTGGTCTCCTTTTCCTTCTCTGAATCTTTTGGACTCTTGCTGGATCATTCTCTTTCCTCCTGGAATGACCTTCTTGTCTCCTTAAAGATACATCAACACTCCTTTCTCCCACTGTCCCCAGAAACAGCTCCTTTTTATTTGTTGTTATCATAACACATCCTTGGTACCTGTGTCCTGACTCTTACTTGATTCTGTTTGACTTGAATGCTGTTTATCTCTGTCCCTGGCATTGTATTTTGAGTTTCCTGGGGACAAGAATCACATCTTGCACATTGTGGGGGCGCTAGTAATGTTGGTCGAAATGAAAGGGCAGGTGGCAGCAATATGAATTCTGTGTCCTCTAGCCCAGCACGTATAAATCTCCATATTCTTCCCATCAACCACACACTTGGACAACCTCCGACAGAAAAGAATGTCTCCTCTTCCTTACATGCATGTGATGTCCTTATCTTCTCCAAGGCCTTTCTGAGTCCCACATACTTGTGTTAGGTGTGGGTCTAGTCATGGACAGGCATCAAAGATCTATAATGATCTCACTTTTAGAAATACCAGTAGGCTTATCATCCCAGGAGAGTCCCATCAACAGGATAAAATTCAGTGTGGGTTGGCCCTAATCAGTCCCATCACTGAGGTTCTTGTCTTGGGACTCAGGCTCAGCTCAACTTGTGAGTCACCTTTGACCTAGGTCGGCTGGAGCCCCACCCATGGGAGGACTCCAGAATTAATTTGTTCTGCCTGCTAGTCCTGGCCATATCCACATGCCCTGAGTCAAGATCTTTCCCCATATCCTGTAGGACATTTTATAGGCATCATTCAATATGAACAAGGGGCTAAGTATGAGGGTGGGATATCATGCTTCTCTTTTCCTACCTAGTCCTTTAGATGGGTTTGGTGGAGCATGTGAGAGGCACTATGACATATTTAATAGAAAGAGCCCCAAATCTGAAGTCATGCTACTCTATATTCTTCCTATGTTCATAATCTTATCAGATGTTTCATCTTTGGCAAATTTACATAATCCCTTTTCTCACTTGGGAAACTGGAGAATCTCCCTCTCCCATTGCAGGCTTGCTCATCATACATATATTTTAAGTCTGTTTCAAAAAATAAGCAGTGTGAAGGCCCTACCATGCACTAAGTCCCAATAATATTATTTGTGGTTCTATCTTCCCTTAGGCTGGGGTCCCATCCTTGCAGTACAATAAGTTTATTTCAAGTATCACCCCCTGTCAGATTCTACACTTGTAACACTGGCCCAAATCAAAGATTTAAAAAAAAATAATCAAAGGTTATTGTGTCCCTTTGGACTTACACTGCATTGGTGGTTGCTCCTTTGGGACACAATTTGGTAGGTGATTCATTTTTCCTGGCCTTAGCTTTACCTAATCTCAGAACCTCCCACCTCTCTGCCCAATGCCAATAGGACACAGGTGAGCCCAGTGGAATAAGGCATAGAGTTTTGGTGTTGGACCACCTAAGTTCAAACCTCACTGCCATTACCTCCACACTGTGTGAGTGTAGGCAAGCAATTAACTCCTCTAAAATCTCGGTCTCTTTATCTTTAAAGGAAGTTTAATAACATTATCTTGACTTCAGGAGAATGGGTAGGATCACATGAGTTAACACATGCAAAACTCTCAGCAATGTGCCTGGAACATAATGATTGCCCAATTTAATACTGGCTATTATTTCATGCTTTGCAGCTGAGCCCAGACGTGCAATGATGAAAACTAATCACAAAGTAATATTTCTGTTTTGAATGCTGTTCACCTGTCAGTAATTGGAATCAGACTACTACTGCTTCTGCCAAATGGGCAAGTTCCAATTTTTTTGTCTGATAAACTGGGTGAAGGAGGCTGAGTGCCTCATTAGCCATGGGTGTCTGAGTTTGATTTTATTTATTGCTCTATCTCATTTATTCACAAGTGATCTTGGGATCTGGGTTTAAAATAAGGAAACAGTGATTCTTAGCTCATATATTTTAGTGCAGAATAGTCATGATTCAGAAGGAAAAAATGAGGCTAGAAGAAAGGTCAACCCTAAGGAGATGACTTCAATAATCCAGGTGGAAAATCTCTGCCTAGGCCAAGCAGAGATCTATGAGAGTAAAAGACCTAATGATTTCTGGACGTCCGAGTGCTATGCGTATCACAAACAGAAAAACTACATTTATTGGAGAACACATGGGAATCTCCTTGACTTGGAATTCTACAATCACAGCCAGCTCAGCATGACTAAGCCCCTAAAACATCCACATCTGAGGTTGCCACCATTAAAGCTCCAGAGGAATCCTTCTTCTAATCATCTGACCTATGTCCTAGAACCAAATACAACCATATCTGCATGCCAGGAAGGCGTGTGGGCTGTGCCTCTGCTGCTGTGTATATCAGAAACTGCTCAGGAAGATGGGGTGCATTTGAAAGGTGGGATGCTTAGATAAAGTAAAAAAACAGAAAGCAAATTATTTAACTTGTCCACTTCTTCCTGTGTGATGTGTGTGTGTGAAGCAAGATACTGGTTCTTTACTTTGTTAACGAAATGCATATTTTCCTGTAGAATTGGGATTCAGTCTTTTCCATTTTTAGAAAATAAAATGATTCATTTAATAATCTTTTACATTTTTGATCATTATAATTTATGCTTTCCATTACATTTTAACAAACAAATTGAATGAGAAGAAAAAATAATGTTTTGAAACTGTGAGAAAATCTGTAATACTATAAGCTGATTTGCTTTATATTTTTGATTAAAATATATTTGAAATTTGTATATTTTAGACATAATTACCTTTCTATTGCTAATACTTTAGATTATTGCTACCAATAGAATCAAAATGATTTACTGAAATGAAGGCAAAAAATGAATTTTGTGGATTAAATATGTAATAACTTTTAAATGATATGTATTTTATTTGATTACTCACCTGAACTTTGACAGCCAATCAATTGAATGCCTATACGTGTCTAATATTCATTAAATTTGATCATCTTTGATATTTTGTAGGTTTTTAATGAAATCAATAGTTTTTACATTTAAAAATCTTTTTATCATTAGGAAGATTTACTCATTAAGGAAAAGCATAGATGATAGCTTATTAAACAGTCTGAAGCTTCAGTTAAAATTCTAAATATTTAGATAAAAGGCACATAGCCCTCTGTACTCTTGAGATGAACCCTAATAGGTCTGGAGCTGGCCTGCCAAGGGCACGTGGTCCTCTCATCCAAGGCTGATGAGGATAAGCAGGAAAAATAAAACCAGTAGTCTTAATTTCAACACCAACTGACCAATCAAAGACACAGAACAGAAAGCAACAGAAAGTAGCCACAGCATCTATTTCTTCTTGATCTCACAGTGGACTTTATATCTTAAGATATAGTCCCTCTGAATTCTGAGTGCATTTCCCACAAATTTTAGGCAGATTTGTACTTTTCAAAATGCCATTTCTGACAAAATAGCCAAGCAGGTCTTACAGTATCTTTCATTTCTCATTTAATCATATTCAAATCATTGGTTACCTACTATTACTGAACTGGAACTCAACTGTGATATATTTAATTCAAGAAGTCAATATCCAGGTATTTTGACATTTTTTTCAAATCTGAGAACCCAATCTAAAGGCCAAGATTAGAGGTGACCAGGGACACAGAGCTCCAATTAATAGAAATTGACCAGAACCTTAGAAGGGCAAGTTGCTCATCTTGGATCCTCCATTAACTCAATGAGAAGTGTGGCCGGGATGCTATCCAAATTCCAGATGGCGTCACCTACTGCACCAGAAAAATAATACTGTCTTTCCAGAGCAAGCAGGTGGTCATGAAAGTAGAAGTCTGCCTAAATGGGCAGCAAGCAAGACATACAACACACACACACACACACACACACACACACAGAGGCCCCACACCTTCCAAACAGATTGCCAGTTCTAGGTTTTGGGTTCATAATTAAACTAATACATCCTTATTTTTTTGTGTGTGTGTTCTCTTGATCAATAAGTTAGAGAGGGAATTTATTCTTGCTGGAGAGTAGCTATTTTTTAAATTAATAAGGATTAAGCAACTCTTTTAAAAAATATATCTTTGGACTTACTCTAAAAGGTTGTGTGAAACAATGAAGTCATTGTTCTGAATAGGAGTCTAATTTACTTGGGAAATAACATTTTACTACCTGGTTCCATTTCTTTGTGGTGGAGTATATATTAAGTCTGACATTGCTGTATAATCCACAGGGACAAATGGGTTCCTCTTGTAAGTCCTTTTTGCCACAGCCTATATTTGTAATCAGACAATCAATATGGTTAACGTGTGCCAACTTCACTGGAGGAGAGTGAGGGAGCCTGTTTGAGATCCATGATACTGGAGAAATCATGTGAGGGAATTTGTATGAATGGGACTCATTGTTTGCCTGTATTTTAAATGTTCTCATTTTTCACAACATTTTATGGAGAGCTCCTAAATGGCCTTTATTGATAGAGATACTCATTAAATGTCAGTTTAAAAAGAAGTGTTGTTGATGTAATGTAATATAATCTGCTTTTGCATGAGGCTTTTTATCCAGTGTATTGAGGAGTACTTTGCCAACCCAATCCTATCACCAAAATCCAAGATGTAATTCATAGAGGCTGTGAAAGCCCTCTTCTAGATTGAAGTTCAGCAGCCTGGCATATTTATTAGATCAATTACCTCAGATTGGCATAAATTTGGTGCACGATTTTCTTTCTTCATGAAAACTAGACATTAAATATTTACTCATTCAATAACCACTTATTGAACATCTCCCATCTATCAGAGATAGTGCCCCATGGTGAGATAAAAAAACTAACGCCTTTCCCTTCCAATGGCAGAAAGAGACAAGCAGATGGGTTGGTAACAATGTAGTGTGACAAAAGCAAGATCGGGGAACCTGTGTAAGTCAGAGAGTTTGAATAGAATGCTGATTCTCAAAATGTGGTCCCAGAACCAGCAGAATCAGCATCCTCTGAGGCCTCATTAGAAGAGAAAGTTCTCGCCCCCCAAAAAAGCATGTGAGAGAGTGCATATATTAATTAGTTCAACTGAGCCATTCCACAATGCATACATATATCAAAACACATTATACACCGCAGACACATACAATTTTTATTTGCCCACTAAAACAAAGGTTTTTTTTTTTTAAAGAAGACAAAATAGTGTACTACTACTAATGAAAAAACATCAGCAAAAAACTCTTGGGGGGAAAAAAAGCAAGAAACACAAATTCTCAGGCTGCAGAACTACTGAATTCTAAACTCAAGGAATGAACCTCTCTCACTGTGCTTTAGCCAGCCTTCCAGCTGATTCAGAAGCGCAGTTAGGTTTGAAAACCACTGGCCTAGAGTAATGATTCTCAAACTCCATTGCAGATCAGAATGACCTGGGGAGCGCTTAAACCTCACAATGCTCAAGCTGCATCCAGATCAGTGAAATCATAATCATTGGGGATGGAAGAAACAGTACCTACACCAGGTTTTAAAAGCCCAAGATGATATTTCCAGGAAGACAGAGAGAAAAGGCATTTCTGACAGAGGGAGGAATCCAAGAAGGCACAGAAGCATGAAGCAGCTCAATATTTTGGAGGTAAAATCAACACTGTTGCTGATGCACTAAAGTTTAAAGGAAAAAATGAACTAGAACAGAGACAGAGGTCAGCTCATGGAGGGCCACACAGCAACTGCTGGACAAATTGGATCTTGGTTCTGTATTTTTTTTCTGTTCTTTATTGGGAAATTGGTTCGGGTTCCATTTTACTACCTATCCATCTTGCTTCCTGACCTTGGCTTTCTTTTCAAAGCCATTCCTCTTAGCTGAGGCTGTTCGTAATTAACATCAGTGACTATTTGGCATTCAACAAAATTCTACCTCATGCTGCTCTGAATGGAAAGAGTGTCAGAATTGGTAGCTGGTAAGTCAGACAAGAGGCTTCCAGACAAAGAAAAGGAGCTACAGAAAAGGAAAGGGTTTCTTTAGACTTTTTGCCCAGATGAATCAGGGAGGGACTCTGGAATAAGTGCATCTGCCCTCCAAGAAATCAAAGCCAGACAGAGGAAGTGGGAGGAAAAGGCCTTCTCAAGAGCTTCAGCTGCTGCATGCCTCTGTCTGCTGTGGGCCCAGCAGCTGCACAGACCCCTCTTGTTGGGAGACAAGACAGGGTCCTTTCAGTCTTGTGACCTCAGCCTCCTCTCCATGGTGGGGGAGACAGAAACTGAAATTCTTCCTGTGGCTGAACACATGAGAATGTGACCGTCATTTGGGCCAACAGGTTTCCTCTGGACCCTGAGTTCAACAAGGGCCATTGTGTGGAGGGTGTACACTCCCTCAGTGTCTGGGGAGAGGAGAAGGATGGTCAGGAAGCAGGAGGAGTCCATTTTCTGAGGAACAGAGATGGGCAGAAATCTTAAGCCACAGCCACTTCCCATCTTAGCAGAGGGGACAGTGGTAGCTAGACAAAGCATCCAATACCCCTGCCCACCTCTTTCCTCTACAAATGCCCTCAAACATACTCAGGTTGTTGGATACTTTGATGGAGTCTGATCTTCAAATTGGATTCAAGGTCAGCTCCCAGGAGGTGTTTACACTCACAGTCTGTCCAACAGATCAAGGGCGTTTAATGAATAAAGCAACTGCAAATCGGCTCTGAAGACCAAGTTTGGCACCCAAGTCTAGACTAACTTTATGAGGCTCAAGTCTCTGCTCTGGATATCATAGGAAGTGAAACGGATGGTACACCTGTTCCCAACAGGATGTGCCAGCAAAGTTGAGCCTAAGATTCTGGTGAGCAATTTAGGCATAACTCTTTGGAAAGAGGTCAAGGAAGGGCTCTCCTGAGGGAATTTGTTCAGGAACTCATCATTTGCTTCTTTTGAAAAAAAAAAATGGACAAAAATTGTACATATTTATCTTGTACCATATGATGTTTTGAAATACATATTGTGAAATGTTTGACTGAGTCTCATTAACATATCAATTACCTCCTGTACTTACCTTTTTTTTTTTTTGTGGTACAAACACTTAAAATTTCTCAGTGATTTTCAAAGTGCAATGCCTTGCTATTAACTATAGTTTTCCTGATGTATGATAGATCTCTCCAACTTACTCATCCTCACTGAAATTTTGTACTCTTTGACTAACATCTCTCCAATATCTCCCCACTGCCACCCAGAACCTGGTATCAACCGTTCATTCTGCTTCTAAGATTTCAATTATTTTATATTCCACCTGTGAGTGAGGTCATATGGTGTTTGTCTTTCTATGCCTGGCTTATTTCATTTAGCATAATGTCTTCCAAGTTCAGCCACGTTTTTGCAAATGATAAGATTTCCTTCCTTTATGAAGTTGAATGGTATTCCATAGTGTATAGATTTTTTTAAAAAACCCGCACATTCATTGATGAACACTTAGTCTGATTCCATATCTTGGCTACTGTGCATAATGCTGCTCAGGGCCTAGGAATGCATTACATCTCTTGAACATTAGCCATCTTGGCATCTTCCCACAATTCCGTACCTTATATCCCATGATATCTTTCAGGGAAAGAACCAGGCCAATTTCTTGCTGGTGAGTGATTTGGTCTTCCACTTTGATGAATTTTGTTTATATATTTATTTATTTATTTGGTTCCAGGGGATTGAACCCAGGGGCTCTTAACCACTGAACCACATCTCCAACCTTTTTTATTTTTGAGACAGGGTCTTGCTAAGTTGCTGAGGGCCTCACTAAATTGTTGAGGCCGGCCTTGAAGTTGTGATCCTCTTACTTCAGGATCCTTAGTTGCTGGGATTATGCCTGGCTAGCTAATTTTTAATGTATCTCTTTCACATGACTCTTTATTATAAATGGAAGCCTGCTTGTTCTAAGCTATGACAAACCTTTGACATAGCAATACAGTAGCCTGTTTCTGTCACCTCAGGCTTGAAAACCATTCTCCCAGATTCAAATCTGAGTTTTGTCACTTTGGGCAAGTCACCTGACCTAGTCCAGTCTCAGTTTTCTCCTACAACTTGAACAGTAATATTAGTGCTTGCCTCATTGCATTAACTTGAGGGTTAATGAATTTATTCATGAAATAGGCTTCCGACAGTGCCTGACACACTGTAGGTGCTCAATAATTTCCACTTATTGTGGTATGAACCATCCTTTTGGCAATCCTAAGAAGAATGCACTCCTCTCCTCTTGTGCAAAAGGAGAGAAAGGATACAGAGAAAGAGTTTCTGAATTGAAATCACACAACTTGTATGTGGGAGATTCAGGATTGAAGCTTCATTCTGGGGGTTAAGTCCATGCTGTTAAACATTATACTAGACAGCCTCTATTGAAGAGTTACTTCCTTTTTTATCATTTGACTGTTTACATTCACCTCTCTTCTCCTTCTCAAAATGATTACAAGTTTGTCCTCGGCATAATTTACTCTCAAACCTTATGCTTTTCTGCCCTCGCTTGATTTCTTAGTTTGCCGTTTCACTGTCGCATTTCCGCATTGTACTCACAACAGTCTTTGACACTGTCTGTTAGGAACTAGTCATTTTACTTCTACACATTCATACCAAAGATAGGACTCTTTCGTAAGAAATAAAGGGAAAAAAATACCAGAATAAAAAAGCAGGAACAGAGTCTCAGTTGTGATCATCGTGGTGTGCAAGGAATATCTGAGCACTTGCATGGCCATTATGCTTTCAAATATTCCTTTTCCTGTTGCTTAGCAAGAATTCAGGAATACTCTTGTAGACAGCTAGCTATTGCAGTCTAGGAGAAAAGCTTCACCAAAAGATCTGTTTTTTTGTGTGTAACAATGATATCAAAAATGGTATATTTCAAGTAATGTAGGTGTTTGTACATGTATGCGAACACAATGTACAACGTGTGAAGTAAAATGTACATTAAAGATATATATTTATATATGTATGTGTGCATATATGTATATACGCATACCCCTATATAATAATTTTTTAGTATTAAAGACAGAATTGGACTCTTACAGGCTATCTCTACAAATCAAAATTATAGACTGAAAACCAAACAATTCGACCACCTAACAACCTATTGGATTGAAGCAATTGAAGTTAGATGATTTTTCTGGCACTATTTAGGCGTAGATAATTTGGAAAGTCAATGACTGCAGGTCATTTATTGTAATATGTTCATGATATCAAATAGGTTCATTTTAGACTTATAAGAAGAAGTCAGTTCCTTACACTTATGGCAAACCACGGTTGTATAATTTCCAACAACAATGAATATATTTGTATAAATGTTGTCAACTGACATGTTCTTTTATTTAAATTCCCAGTTAACCACACCACTGTGGTTTCATGGGGGCAGGAATGATACCACACTCATAACTTTTGCATCATTTCCAAGGGTGTGGTACTTGACATATGATTTTTACACAGTAAATGAAGAAGTATAATTAACTGAAATTCTTTTTCTCCCCCTCCTTTTTTTTAACATATTATTTTACCAATTAATAAGTTATAACTTTGAAAGTCTCTTTTAACCTTTTTTTAACCAAGTAGCTATCCAGCATTTGTTGTGTCCAATATGCATTTGGAAGAATGTAAAGTAGTGTTAGATACAAAACAGATAAGTCCATCCTAGTTTTCACGGAGTTCCCAATTGATTATAAACCTACATCTAAATGATTATCAAGCTAGAGAGCTTGACTCTTGACTGTGAAAGTCTAACCATACTGTAGAGACAGATATAACATCACTTCCTGTGCTAGGCTTCATAAACAGAACTCTTATTGTATATACTGTGGTCTTCCCTTTTAAGTTGGCTTTTCTAGGCTGCAAAATAATTCAGGAAAACCACATAGGAAGAGGCTCAACTTTTTCTGGTTTCCAATGTATGAAGATATTTGATAATGTTTATTATTTAAAAACAGCTCCCTTCTGACACAGACTGGGTGCATGTTCACCCTTTTATCTACCTATTCTTCAGGACTCCATATTTGGCACGCTGGGGCAAGGATCCCAAACTTAGGAGGTACCAAGAATGACATGCCCATTTCCTACTTCACCATAACCATTTAGTAATTACAGCTGTACCATGGTGATCATTTCTGGTGGGAAAATTGGAAAAGTGGAACTTAGCATTAACTCTCTAAAATCCTTCCCAAATGGTCATTTTTGTGTGTGTGTGTGTGTGTGTACCACATCACTGGATATTTCATCAGAGATCTCTCTCTTCGGTTATTTATTCTACATACACTTACCTTATTGTACCAGGTTTCATTTACATGCAAGGGATCCATACATGAAAAAAAATGTAGAGCCTGTCCATAAGGAATTTATATGTCTGGCTGGATTATTTGAATGCCACAGATGTGTTTTGCCCACTACTAACCCTTCTGAAGGAACAACTGTTCGGTTCTGAAACTATATACAGTGTTTGCTTTAAGAAACTACAGCACAGGATGTCCTGAAATATACCAGAGTATGAATAGGTTGTGAATGATGTTATGCTGCAGCTTAATGTGTACCATAGCCAAGGGCAAGCTATCTCATAACTAATTATATTCATTTTGCACTTAACAGAGACATTCAGAATATAGATCTTAAAATGTATAAGGTGAACTTCTGTTAAAATTCCAGCCTCCCTAAGAAAAACAATTCTCTTCTCTTGCTATACTTTAGGCTACATTTACAGGCTGCCAAAACTCTTCATTTAATTTAGGGGAAAATTCTGTCCAACTGTCAAGGATCATGTAACAACCAGTTGTTTTGCTGAATTTTTTTTTTAAAAACCTTGTGACTGTACATTTGTGTTCTGGTGACCCAGTGTTAGTCTACTTGTGAGAGACAGAATTCAAAGACAGAATTCAAAAGGGGAATTCAAATGGGGAACAAAAAGGAGACTAAACATCCATACAGAGCGTTGCTGTTTACAATATTTTCATAGACAAAATCTCACTTAACTTTTGAAAAAGGCTCCTCAGAGGGAAGTACCTGACCTCATAGACCTCTTTATTCTTGAAAATTTCTATGATCAACCTAGAAAAACTCAGACTCTGTCCTCAGGGAGGTTATCATCTAATGGGGCTTAGGAGGAAGCATATAAGTAAAGCAGCCTCTACATAGAAAATAAAGTAGAATTTTCAAAGTGTTAATGTGGGAAATTACATAAAGACAATGGCATAGGGAGGTAGATAGATATATCTAGTTGCGATCCATAAAGGAGGAAAATATCATTCTATGTCATTTTCAGCAGCAATGATTAAAGCTATTGAAAGTGTTGGAATATATACAAAATATACTACTATAGAATAGAGAACACATGGTGTAGATGTTTCTGTCCATTGAGGAATACAACTTGGTCTGCCGCTCTGAGCACAGTATCTTGATGGCAAACAAAGCTCTTTTAAACTGTATTCGCAGCAGTTTTAGGAGGAAAAGGGAGCCCCCTACCAGCTCCAGGAGGGGACTTGTTGTTTAAGACAATCATTTAATCTCCTTCCTTTTATTGATTCATAGTTCAGAAATAGTCATGAGACCAATTCCAACCAATGAAATATGAGAAGAATTTAGCTTGGAAATGCTGAAAAAGCTTTTCCCCAAGAAAGAGATACTGGGAGAGAAGTTCCAAACCCTTTTTTCTGAATGCCATAATATCTTTATACCCTACTACACTGTATTGGAAGGGGTGACACTTATGAGTCGGAGGATGTAGTCAGTAGTACATGGTGAGCCGAGTGAGGAGCACCTCAGAGATGGGAAGCTGGAAACACACATACCATAGACCTCGGTGCCACATTACCTCAGCACTTCAGTTGCCTGAGATCATAAATGTACTTATTATTTAAGTCTGGTTGAGTGAAGGTTTCTGTAGCCAGCAGCCAAAGGCAACATAAAGACCTCTACTTCCAATTATTTATAGAACCATTCATATCTGTCTCTCACTCCAATATAGATGTTGTCTTAGCTCAGCCCTCCCAAAACAAAATACTATAGATTTGTGTCTTAAACTACAGAAACTTATTTCTCATGTTTCTGGAAGCTGGGAATTCTAAGGTGATACTGGCTGCTTCTGGGGAGGACTCTCTTCCTGGCTGGCAGTCAGCTGCCTTCTGATGGTGACTTCACCTAGTCTTTCCAGCTCTTGAGAGAGAGATCCTTCTTCCTCTTTTTATAGGCCCACACATTCCATCATGGGGGCCCCACCTTCATGACCTTAGCTCATCCTAATTACCTCCCAGAGGTAATTAGCTCACCCTAATTACCCCCATCTCCAAATACTATCACACTGGGGGTTAAGTTTCTACCCATGAACTTGAGAAGGATGCAAACTATTTTTTTCCATAACAGAAGTGTATCATCTGTCAGTGTCTATCATTTTACAAATAATGTTGTGATGGAGCTATAGAATTTTTATTCAGGAACATTTTCTCTAGTTTCCATATGATAACAACAATGCTGTTGATGATTAATAGTAGTGACTGATACTTGCTGAGCGCTTATGGTATGCCTGCAACTACTTTAGGCACATTACATGCACTCACTGATTTGCTTTTCAGGGGAACCTTGTGTGATAGGATGGATTAACCACATTTCAGAGGAACAAAATCTGGGGTCACATTAGGGAGCCTACTTCCAGAAAGATTCCACCCTGAGTCTTTATAGTCTGTTGTGTCCCATGTCATTCTAGTTGGGATAGTCTTCTTTCTGTTTTGTTCCAGTCATCTCCAGAGCTTCACCAGACAATAAGAAATTTTATATCAGGGAATGGTACCAACTGCAGGGATTCATCCACCTTTCTGTGAGTCTCCATTTCTATAATTTCTGATCCTATTTCCTCCTGTGTAGACTAGTACAGATTTTGGTGTGATGGTTAGGAGAGGTGATGCTTCTGAAACAAGAATATGCTCTACAAAAATTCCCTTTGAAAACACTTTCCCTCTCAATTTCCCCCTCTCTGTTTTTATGCTAAGAATTCCTATTTGGATCCCAGAGCTTTTGGTGGTGAGCATATAAATTAGAGGCTGATTTCTTCTCTGATCAATCATTACCTGACTATTTAAAGCTTTTACCTTGTGATTTCTTCCTATATGGAACTATTAAATGTCTCACCACTGGAGACATGTTCCCATCTTCCACCTATTTCTCCTACAACAGTTATTGTAGGAGAAACTTTGCTGCCTTGCTAAGCTAGATTTGTAAGAGTCTGGTGTTATTTGCATATGAATCACACTACATCCTGTGGGTAATGGGAAAGAGAAGTGTCAAGTATTGACCTTTGACCATAACAGAGTGGCCACATATCATAATCTACGTGGACAGGTCAGGCTTGCTGATGTAATTATGAGTAACATCTCTTCATTCTCAAAAGTGTCCCTATTGGGTGTTATGGTTTGAATGTGAGGTGTTCCCCAAAAGCTGGTGTGTAAGACAAGGTAAGGACATTCAGAGGTGAAATAATTGGGTTGCGAAAGCCTTACCTAATCGGTTAATCAATACTCTGATGGGATTAATGTAACTAGGGTGTGAGTAGAGGAGGTGGTCTCTGGGGGTATGCCTGCCTTTAGGGCATATACTTTATATATGATGAGTGGAATCTCTCTCTCTGCTTTCTGATCATCATGTGAGCTGCTTCCCTCTACCACACTCTTCTGCCATGATGTTCAGTCTCACCTTGAGCCCCAAGAAATGAAGACGGCTGTCTATAGACTGAGAACTCTGAAACCATGAGCCCCCAAATAAACTTTTCCTTCCCTAAAATTATTCTGTTTGGGTCTTTTAGTCACAAGAGCAAAAAAAAAAAGCTGATTAAAACAATGGATCATAAAGTATCCAGCCCCCTAGACCTTGGAGACCTTACGTTCAGTTAGGGATACCATGGACACAAACAGAAAAGGAACATGCGATGGATACCAACTATGTGATGTGGGCTGTGAGTGAATGGGACCACATTTTATGAGAGACTACAGCAACCGGGTAAACTGCTCAGAGATGGGACTTGAGTCAGTACTAGAAGAACTCAAACAGGAGGTAAAGAATGGAGAACATACCATAAACCCTTCGTTGAGACTGGTAAAATCAAAGCAAAGCATAACTTTTTCAATTTGAATAAAAACTAGTTGGGGCTGGGGTTATGGCTCAGCAGTAGAGGGTTCGCCTTGTACGAGCAAGGCCCTGAGTTCGATCCTCAGCACCACATAAAAATAAATAAAGGTATTGTGTCCAACTACAACTAAAAAAATAAATATTAAAAAAAAACTAGTAAAAATGATTCCCTCCTCTCTTTTTTAGGCAAGTTGATGTTACTGTCAAATCTGCAGCTTGGAGAGAAAGTCCAGTTGGCCTATTAAAATGTGTGGCTATTTTGCAAATGTTACTCTGGTCCCCTACCAAATTAATGAGCCATTTGCCCTGCTGACCTAATCACTACCCCATGGTTGGATGGGAAGAAACAAGAAAGAAGAAAGAAAGAAGAGCTTCTTGGTCTGGAGCTTGTGTGCTGTAGAGGAGCCCCGGAAGGCAGCCTGGGCTTCAGTGACAGCCCCCTCATGTAGCAATGTACCCACCACCCATTTCCCATTTGACTTTATTTTCAATCATTCTCCTGGTCTACATGGGTACAAGGATACCATGAGAAGGTGTGAGTGGAATACTGAGTGGAAACAGAAGCTTAAGGCTACTAATTCAGTTTTCAAAGGCATCTTAAGGAAGTATTACTTATTATCCAAACATCTATGAAGAGAGGTGTATTTAGTGCTTGTGATCTATGGTGTGAATATCATAAGCACCTTGCTTTCTTTGAGCATTATACCATTAAACAAAACTCACATGACTGCTCTCTTCCCACAATTTGATCACAGAATGTTTTTTAGGTTGGTTTGTTTTCTAGAAGGACTAGAACCTTTCATTCAAACAAAATCTTATAAATAATGCTAATTTATATGGGACAGAGTCTGTTAGTTGCCCAATCAATAGCCACTCTGCTTTTCCTTACTATTAACAAATCCCCAACTTTTTTTTTTGTCCTAAAGGTGGTTGTTACATGGCAAAAATTCAGCCAAAGAAGATACAAAACGAGTTATCTACAAAAGCTTTTCTAAAAGGACTAAATCAAATGGACTTCTACATTTTTGCTCTTTTCCTTTCCCTCTAGCTTGGTTAAATTATGGACATTAAGGCCTGGGCTCTAACAACTTTCTTGAGAACATGAAGATGGCACCACACTCCAGTGAAGTGAAAACAGAAAGCTAGAAAGAACTTGAGTGTCTAATATTATGGAACTACTATGTCATATCAGCAGCTTATTTGAAGATTTTTGCATTACCAGAAAAGGGCAGTTCTTAATGTTGATTTGGTAAATGTTCATGATTGAATGTGAAAATGACAAATAGGAAATTTCTCAGGGGAGAGGAAGAGATAAGGATGAAACTGCTCAAAAAGTTTCCCCTACTGTAATATTTGAATTAGAAGATACTTATCAAGCACCTTTGGATTTGTGTGACCTTTCATGAGTTTCTATTAATAAAATAGTAGATCATCTCTAAATTATTTTCTCTTATTATAGTCTTGATCCTCTGCATCTACTATAGAATGTTATTTGAGGTGGAAATATTGGAGGAAACTAAGTTTTTCCTCTTACTTCAGAATAAATGTTAGCAAATCCGGAGTAGTATATTCCAGACATTAATCACTATTGAATGATTTGCCTTTTTCTCAGTTTAAGCAGAAAGAGGGGAGAAAATAAAATTAAATTAAAAAGAGAAGATATTTGGGGATATCTACTAGTTTTTTTGTCATTGTATCTACATTATACCATCATTAGGAATCACTATGAGAGAGAGAGAGAGAGAGAGAGAGAGAAAGATTTCCATCTAATTCCAATAGGCACATTCACATAGAACACAATCAGAATTCCCACTGGAGTTGTACAATGTGATTGTCCTGGATTAGAAAACATAGCCTGCTTTGCTTGTTCTGATTTGCTTGGTTTCTTTCTTTAGAAGACCCACAAGCCTCCATCCATATGGTGAACATTGACCCAGACTTCCAATTGCCACTTAACTCAGGCTTGGCCTATCTGACCACTCCACTTCCCAGACACAGTTGGTTCCAAGACGTTCCTGACTAAAGACAGGTCAATAACAGTAGCCCCTGGGATATTTGCTGGAGCTAAAATGGTCTTTCTCTGGGACCCTGAGTTATAAAGAGCATGTGATCCTTCTGCTGCTGGGGGCATCTCAAGTTTTTCTGAAAAACAGCTGTAACACTAATTGAACTTCTGGATCCAGCCATATTGAAGACTGGATTTTTCTGGCTACATGTCTATTCATATCTTTTCCTTAAAAAGCTAGATGGAGTTCCATTTCTGTCATTTGTGATCAAAGAGTTTCAACTAATGCAGATAGCTATTACCATCTCCATGAGGCTTTGAGGAATGAAGTAAGTTGGCTAAGACAGGTCAGTAACTGATGAAAACAAGATCCTAAAACAGGGCCGTCTGGTACTCAACATCCATCTTCTTTTTATGACGCCATGCTGCCTCCCCAAGCTGATGGAAATCAGTCACAACTGATGGAAATCATGTTGATTTATCATTAGGCTTTCTAAAATATGCTATCATTTCTACAAACAGTCTCCATGTTCCAAATTTTATGCTAATTCCAACTGGTAAATTTGTGAAGCAGAATCATCACTCCTTGTCCTAGAAGCATTTTCGTATTTACAAAGCTTTAGAGAATATTTCAATGAAGTTTCTTAAAAAAAAAAAAAAATTCTTTAAAAATACCTACCATGTACATGGGTTGGGAGCAAAAGAATGAAACAAATGAAAATAGCAGTCTACATAGAAGAACACATGTTTCAGAATGGAAAATAATATGTGCCATAATACCAACGCTGACAAAATGCTATGACCAAAAAGGATAGTATTTGAGCTCAGAAATGAAAAGTACATAGGGCTAAATGAGAGGCAATATGAGCAGGATATTCTAGGGCACTTGGATAGAATCTTGTGTAATAGTGAAAACGTTCCCTATATTCTTTATTTTATATGGTGGGTACCAGCCGCATGTAGCCATTGGGGCATGGCTAATTCAACTGAAGAACTCTATGGCTACTGTCTGCAATATTGGTCATGGCAATTCTAGACAAATAAGCCCATAACACAAGAAAATAAATGAAACGAAAAGATTGCAAGCACAAGGTTTGCATGAAGGAGAAAGAAAGTTATCCACTTCAGCTGGAATTGAGCTCATAAAGGAGTGAAATAAGAAATAATATTTGGTAAAGTTGAATGGGTACACACTGGGCTTTGTTTTGATTAACCAGAGCTGTATGTTTCTGAGCTAAGAAGTGATATATTCAGGCCTGTGCTGTGAGAAGACTAACCTAGCAATTGTGGATATGTAGAATAAGAAAAGATACAGCATACAAGTAGACACATTGTATATGAGACCACAGCAAGAGTCCAGATAAATCAATGAAAACCTGAACTAAGACAATGTCAAAGGAAATGTAGTAAAAAGGTAGATGTGGAATATACTATTAATGTAGAACTAAAAGCATTAATAACTAATTGGAATTGTTGAGGAGCAAAGAAGAATGCATTTGGGAGAACAAATATTGGAAGAGAAATTAAAAATACATTGAATCATACATCCATCTTATTTAGAGAGACAGAATTCTGAGTTTTAAATCTTTTAGATTTAAGTGTTCGTGTTGGATGTACTCATAAAATGAAAGAGAAATGCAGTAGAAATTTGAGAATTATCTGCATATAAATCAGGAATCAGTACACTAATCTAGCCTACTTTGTTTTGTAAATAAAGTTTTATTGATACATGGCTTCTTTCATTTTTTACCTATTATCTTTAAGCTATTTTTCAGTATACAATGCAGAGCTGAGTAGTTGCAATAAGACATTATGCTCACAAACCTGAAATTGTTTATTGTTGAGCCCTTACAGAATATGTGTGCTGACCCTGATATAGATGACAGAGATCACCAGAATGTGTGGGATCCTAATAATTTTAATATAGGAACTATTATTATTCATTAGAATTTAATATTTTTACTATTATGTTGACACATCTTCATCTGAATATACTAACTACATTCAGAATTAAAATGCAGAGGTCTTCCATGATTCTAAAATAATCTCTTGGATCACTGTTATGGTTTGAATATGAGGTGGCCCTAAAAGCTCATGTGTGAGACAATGCAAGAAGGTTCAGAGGAGAAATGATTGGCTTGTGAGAGTCTTAACCCAATCAGTGATTTAATCCCCTGACAGGAATTAACTGAGTGGTAATTGATGTGGTAGGATGTGGCTGAAGGAGAATTGGGAAGGTGGCTGAAGGTGGGAATTAGCCATAGCTTCGGGTATACACTTGTATCCGGCAAGTGGACTCTCTCTCTGCTTCCTAATCACCATGTGAGCTGCTTCCCTCTGCCACACTCTTCCTCCATGATGTTCTGCCTCACCTTGAGCCCTCAGGAGTGACACCACTGGCCTTCCGTGCATTAAGACCTCTGAAACTGTGAGGCCTCAAATAAACTCTTCCTCCTACAGTTGTAGGAGGGTCCTTTAGTTGGGTCCTTTAGTCATAGTATCAAAAACAAAAAACGACTAAAACAATCCCTAAGTAAAGAGTAAATTATTCTTCATGTAAAATATCATTAAATGTCTTGTATTGTGTCTAGATATATGGAAAGTTGAACTCCTTTTGTGATTTATATTTTATTTTCTATTAACCATAGTATTTTATTGAGTAGAACACAAATTGTAATTTGTTCTTATAAAAATAAGGAAATAATTGAACAAATTAAACAATTATAGTTCACATAGAAAACAAATTTAATTTTGAAATTCTGTAATTGTTTGAAATATCTCAACTGTGAGAAAAATATTTTCATGGAGTACCACTTTAAAATGGATTTCAGAACCACATAGAATTAAGAAGGCCTATGATTTTGCATTTAAAATTTTTCAAAATGTTAAAATAATTGCAAATAGAGAAAACTTCCTTGGTATGTTTTGTCTCCTGAAAAATATTTGAAAAAGGAAGCACTCTAAATAAGGTACCTTGAAAATAGACTAAGATATTTATGCAATTCAGTAACTCCCTCAAGAATATCCTTTATTGAGCAGAATTTACTCTGCAATTATAAAATACCTCAGCACATATGGAGAACTTTCTCAGTAAAAAAAAAAAAAATATTCTAGTCAACAGAGAAAAGTCAATAAAGGTTGTCAAAAATGTCAAATTTATTAACCATTTTGAAGGACAATTTTAAAGAAGATTGTAAGCAATTTTATAGAAAAATAATAAAATCACAGACAGGACACAGAGGATTTGGAGGGCAGTGAAATCATTATGTATGTCACTATAATGGTAAATATACATCATTGCAGATTTATCCAAACCAATAGAACATATAACATCAGGAATCAAGCCTACTGTGAACTGTGGACTTTGGATAATGACACATCAGAGTTGGTTCACCAGTGGAAACCATCTACCACTCTGGTGAGGGATACCAATGATGGGAGGGTATCCAAGTGTGAGAGGGAGTTTTATGCAATATTTTTACCTTCTGCTCAATGGGTCTATGAACTACGACTTCTCCAAAACAAAGTCCACTAAATAAAATACTTTTTCAAGAAATTCCCAGTGTCATGATTTTAGATCTAGATGCAGCTTTTTTGATGATTACATGATATAAGAGGTACCAAAAAGAATTATTCTCTTTATACCATTTTTAATATTCAGGAAGTTTTATTTATTTGTTTGTTTGTTTGTTTATTTGCTGCACTTAGATATATAGTTTTCTAACTTTCTATGTGGAATTTTTAAATTAATACAATTAGAATTATTTTATAAATCAACCAATATACAAGGGTAGCATGGGCCTTGGAGTGCTGGTATGGCCCTACTTTCCATCACCTACATGAAAGACATGTTCAACAGCAGTGACCTCTGTCTGAACTTAAGAAGGCCTTATAATAGGTGGTTTGCTGACACTCTAAACTCAAGCTGTGCCAGAAGAACGAGGTCAGCCACCAAAGGCTGATGTCCCACACTTGTAGCTTGATACTTAGGGGCATCTTTTGAATTACTTGTTAGTTGCTTTGTTACTAATTTCAAGCAAGCTTTAGCCAAGTAAAAAGTCATTATTCTCTGCAGTTTTCCATCTTGGATCAGCCTGTGTAGCCTGACCTCATTCTTCTTATTTAACTAGAAATTTATGTGATCACATTAGGCCTATAGGGGAAAAAGTCGAGGTTAAAAACAAAAACAAAAAATTCTAATACTTAATTTCACAAAAGGAAGTCAATATTCAGTATTCAGGGTCTATAAGTTTTTAAATTAATCAATAGCATTTAAAATACATTGCAAAATAATCTAACATGATTGAAAGTGGGTAATAGACATAGAATTGAGGGGGTGAAAAACTGGTACTAAAAATTTTGTTGTAAAATTTCAATATTAAAAATTGTGAACTTTTTAACAGTTTGAAAGTAAATAAGGTGTTTTTTTTCCCAAATTAAATGCTTTAATATGTATAGGGAGAAATCAAGATTTCTTTTGCTAGTCATTCCCAATTTTCACAGATTTTTTGCTTGTATACCTGATTTCCAATTTCTGCACAAGGGATTACTAATCACAATGATCTGAGGGCCATGCAGACCGCCTTAGATAATCTTGGAATTGTTAAACCGTTATTTTAAAAATCTGGCTAGATAAGTTTTAATCCATTCATCATCAGAAAGTATGCTAACTCAAAGCAGTTTAACAAATATATAGCTAATTGGAATCCAGAAAATCCATGAGCTTCTTTATTCTCTGTCATTTCCCATATAACATAACATAATTACTTAATGTTAATCAGCTTTTTATCACTGTGACCAATACACCTGAAGGAGGAAAAGTTTGTCCTGGGCTCACGGTTTCAGAGGTTAGTCCTCAGTAAGCTGATTCCATGGCTCTGCCTCTGAGGAGAAGCAGAACTTCATGGTGGAAAGGTGTGATGAAGGAAAGCTGTCAGGTCGTGGCAACCAGGAAGCACAGAGAGAGAGATCAGAGAGATGGGAGAGAGAAGAAAGGGCCAGAGACAAATATATTCCAAGGCCACACCTCCGATTACCTAACTCCTCCACGGATACCACACCTGCCTACAGTTAGCACTCTGTAGTCCATTCAATTTATTAATCCATCAATTGGATTAATTCACTGATGAGTTACAGCTCTCATAATCCAATCTTCTCACCTTTGAACATGTTACCAGCCTAACACAGCAGCTCTTGGGGGAGACATTTTTAGATCCAAACCATGGCAATTAACTTAAAATATTACTTGCTACTTGCCCAAACCCTTCTCACTACATTAGAGGAAAGCAGAGCCCACCAGCCTCCTCCCATTCTCATGCTGGAGATGAGACTTATTATTAATCAGGATTAGTGATGGGTAGAAATTTGGGGATTCAATAAAGGAAGTTGCACATTAAGATTTTGTTACCGAAACATTGTTGGCTAGTCACTCCCTTCCCCTTCCTCCAGTTTCTGGGAAAACGAGTTAGTGATGCTAAGTGCTAATGGGCTCTAACATATTGTCTGGACTCTTACTAAAATGCACCTCACTGTCTGTACACTAGTCCGCAGACTTGCAGGAGCTGCCGTGACTTGTTTGTTCCCAGTGTTCAAATAGTCCAGCTGTCATGTCAACACATGAGAGACGAGTCTCTGATCGCCATGGGCTGGGTTCACTCTTTCCATCAACAATGCATTCTCTTTTGTCTGTGCTCAGACTTTAGATCAGTCTCTTTGCAAAAACAGACTTGATCAGCAGTGAAAGAGGACTGCATGTCGAGATTGCTTAAAAGAATCAGTTCAGGGTGTGGATACAGTTTCACGGAAGATTGAAAATGGTATCAGTTTAAAAAAATGTGAGTTAATATTGAGGGCAATTATCTATTACCAGCCTGCTCTAGCCCACCCTTCAAGTGTAAGGAAGTGACTGATTAAAATCAGGCCTACAATCACAGAGGCTTACAGTGCACTCAGGTAGGTATGGTTTTAAGTGCCTTTTCTGTCTTATCTTGTATAGTCCTCATCACATCCGTAAGTGGTATTTTCCTTTCAAAGGATTAAATAAAAGCATGACTTAAAAGTGCTTAACACAGTGCCTGACAGTGTATAAGGAAATGTTAGCTTCCTATCATTATTAACCATCAATATAGGCTCATCAGTGTGCTGTGATTGTAAAGCTGAGTCTTCGAGATTATTGCCAGGCTAAGGTATACCCTTCCCCCTTGAGGGAAGAATGCAAAAGGTGAAATTGTAAACTCCTATGCAAGCTTACCTTTCTTTATTTTAGTGGCTAAGGATCTCAGCCACTGAGAGCAGGAAAAAATAAATTTCTCAGCACTAATACTAGTAACTGACATGTGTCCAGATGTTGATTATGTATGTATGGGCTGGGCCAGCACCACCCTAATCAAGTACTGAGATTTTTGCTCATGAACCAGAGTCACAGCCTCATGGTCTGCATTGGCTAAGATGGAATGGGATGATGGTGCAGACAGGGGAATGCTTTATTCAAGCAGAAGTGAGTCTCATGAGATGTTGTAGAGGAAATTTGGGTGTGCATTAAATACCCTTTAATGTCACTTCTCATAATTTACAATGCTAAGAGCACATTTAAAACCTATTTAAAAGGGATTAAAGGGATAATTCCATCACCGCATTGCTGAACAATGTTACTAAGGGCAAGTGTATAGTTTGGAAGTAAAACTCAAACCTTACTTAGGACGTTTAACTTCATAAAAAAAATCACCTTAAAAACAGACATTAAAAAGTGAAATATTAGAGTCCAGAGTGGCTACAGTTGGTGTGGATGAGGGGCATAATGGAGAGATGTGACTGAGTCACGGCTTTAGCATCAGGCATTGAAGATTGACATTAAAACATGGCCCTGACTTCAGCTGGCTGAGTCGTTGCTGTAGGGAAGTTAACTCTTCTTGTGTGCATTTTTGCACCTGTCAAATAAGATACTTTACTGCAGTCTCTATGAGGATTTGAAGATTCTATGAGATCATATATTTAAAGTGCTTGGAATACAGTGGGCACTTATTAAATGATGGCTACAATGAGAGATTGAGGAGACTCAGAAGTACTTTGGGTTCCCAAAATTCTACACAACAGAGGAACCATTTCCAAGTCACGCACCCTAAACAAATTTCTCATCTTGCCCCAAATCTAGGTGTATCCAACTTCCTCTATTCTCACAAACCAGCTCACCAAAATGTAGTTCCTATCACGGAGAGAGGGGTAGATTTAGTATTGGTCACTTGTGATGTTTCACAAGTGACATTTGCATCCAGGGAGTCCCACACAATCTTTAACCCACAGTAGGTATAAAAGAAAATAGAGCCAAGTAGAACAGGAAGCTCATTCAACAGACACGCCATTCCCAGTAAGAAATAGCCAGGTGCCCAATGAACATCAGCCATGCACAACTTACTAATGCAAATTCCACTGAATTCATAAAATACCTGTAAAATGGAAATAGCCAGATGCAGGGAAATGACCATTTCAACCTGTCTGGATCATTACAGGATACACAGAGCACAGATCTGAAAAGACAAAATCAGAGGAAAGATAAAGGATCCAGATTCCATAAGGCAGAGAATGACCAAATCTGATGTTAACACCAGACCCATCCTTTTATTATATGTTGTGTAATTAATTTATAACTGTTTATGATTCTCATGCCGTGGTATGTTCAAGCATTCACAATGGTTCATTTTATTAAAACCCCCTTTAGATGCTGTTAATGATAAGTAAGTGACTCCCCTCCCACTTTGGTCATTTTAATGACAGTGTTGAGATGAACAGAACAAACTGGTAAACACCACAGCAGAGCGGAGCCTTGTCTTGGGGATGCCTGATCCCACCTTTAAGCTAATGATTATATTCCACATAAATTTGTACCTTTGACCTCAATACTACTTTTGTGAATAGACAGAATAAGTATTATCACACCCATTTCACAGATAACAGAAGTGAGCAACTTTGAAATTTAAGATATTCTTCCAAGTTTATGTTAGAACTGGGAATAAAACCCAGGCCAAGCCAAATCGAATCAAATCCCAGCACTTCTCCACCTTTCCACATTGCCCTATGAAAAATACTTTTACAAATAATACAATATTTTCATTTGCTTCTGGTTTCCAAATGTTACATTTTTAAAATGCAATTTGGATTGACATCTTACTCTATGTTTACTATGGAATCTGAGCTGTGAAAACCTTGCCATATTTCTAAGGTTCCAGGAGCTACTTACACTCTTATAGGAAAATCGGTTACAATGGAAATGATGAGTCCAATGAATGGACTGAATCTTTTAAAATATTCATTTCGTACAAGAACATGTTTTAGAATTACATGCCAGGCTAACGCACTACAGAAAATAGCAGTATCAATAATCCTCTGGCATGGAATTAGGTTTGAAATGCAAACTGAGACTAGCCCTAAAATTTCTACTTTTAATATTTATGGAAGTAGCCATACTCAGTTACATTCTGAAGACTGAAACACATTTTTTGAAATTCATCTCTCTCTCTCTCTCTCTCTCTCTCTCTCTCTCTCTCTCTCTCTCTCTCTCTCACACACACACACACACACACACACACACACAGAGGCAAACAGGCTAAGAGTGTAAGTGTAATGTAGATTTCACATTTTAGATGTGAAAAATGTTCTCCTTTGGGTTGATTGGTTATGGAGATTTTGAATTCAGAAACCCTAGCACCCACAGAGCACCCACAGATAGAGGCAGATGGTATTTAGATCCTTCCTCTGTTTTTCCCCACCCCCAGTATCCTGGGTTTATCTTTTCAGAGGACTGAGGGAGGAAGAAGAGGCTACTGAGGTCAGAGCAGGTTTCATTTCTCCCTTACCCAAGAATGTTGTGAAGATGCCAACCCATGAACGAGCAGACTGGGTGTCTGGGATGAATTAATAGTGTCATACAAAGAGCAGAGTGTGTACCTCAACAGGCAAAGATCTCTGATGTCCTTCATCCAAACTCTCTTTCCTGAGTGGCCTATTTTTTGTTCATGTTGGCTGAGCTGGGTATCAAACCCTGGGCCTCGTACATGCTGGAAAAGTGTGCTACCACTGAGCTATGCCTCCCAGCCTCACCTTTTATGCTAGAACAACTGCTTTAAATGACTTATTGAATTTTCCAGCTAGGTGAGATGTTAGCGATGATTGAATGCCATTCCCATCATTTTATGGAAATGGAAGCACAGAGAAGTGACACTCTTTTCCCAAGGCCACACAACTGGTAGTGACAAGTGGAACTAGAAACCAAGTTTGCTGACGCCTTTTGGTTCAAACTCTGCTTTCCTTGCCCAGTCAAATAAATGACTCAACTTTGATGGCTGCTGAATTAAGCAGTTGTTTTGATTGAACTGGTGTAAATGAATTCAAGCTCCCGCGACTAGGGCTCATTTTTTTCAGGTGAGCCGCTCTGCTGACTAACAGATCTGAAGCTGATTAAGCATTTTAGATGTCATTCTTTCTAAGGTTCCTTGGACCCCTGCTACCATCTGGCTCCATCTCAGAATAAAGAGCCTTAGAACACTTTATTCCTTAAAAAGTACAACCAGGCATGCCATATAAAATGTATAATCTTGTGTGGTTATAGAAATTTTGCCATCATATCCTCCAGCCAAGGATGATTGGATTATGTAGGATTGAACTAACATCATGTAAATGGAAAAAAAAAACACAGTATTTTTAAAACACCTCCAAGGAAGAATCACTGCAGAGAATGTGATAACATCAACATCACATATATGTTGGGTTTTGACTAATACTTACTGTTATTTGGAATATAGAATCATGGAATTCAAGAAGGAAATAACCAGCAGCACCTTCACATTTCTTAAACACATCTTGGGGGGGAAATGTACCATGAAACAGGCATCTGGTTGTCATCATAAAATATCTAATAGTTTTCTTGCAGTTGTACGACAAAGGAATTTGTGTCAACAAAGATGGAAGTTGAATGCAAAGACCGATATTGTCTTCTGTGGCTCCAGGCTTGGTGTTTTAAAAGTCATGAAGTACTCTTTTTATTCATGGACATAGTAAGGCATTGTAGTTAAATTGATCATGATATAGGTTAAACAAAGGCTTTTTATAAAACCATGTAAAATTGAGGCAGAAAGAGAAAGTGAGATCATCAGTGTTTACCATAGAAGTCCATGGTATCTATATACATATGCTTCAGTTATAGCCACATTGATTGAGTTTTTGTTTAATCTGCTATTTCCAGAAGCAAGTTCACTCCCTGCTTCATGCCAAGTTCATTTTAGGAGTTCCATGTGACTTGCATTAGCATTTTTGGCTTCAACAGTACCTCTAATGAACCATTTATAGTTTTTTTTTTTAAGAGTGCTCAAAAAATTAGGCTGTGACAGTTATCCAAAACATAATTTGTTATGCTGTTTAATTATTTAATGCGCTATTTAAAAATTTAAATGTGGCCTCTGGTTGGTTGGTTGATGCAGTCCCATTAAGGTGGATTTGAAGCTCCTTCAAGACTATAATTATCTACTGAGTTCCTTCGTGGTTCGAATTTATAAATTAGATTGTGTTCTAATAAAATGCTAATTCAAAAATGTCAACTTCAATGGTTTTAAAAGTAGTTCTTTAAAATACTACTAAACACCTACATCTTTTAAAAAAATAATAATTACTAAGTGAAGGAAATGGAGTGAAATAACCTGTTAAAGTGAAAGTGGTTAAATCCATATAGTGCTTCCTTACTAACTTATGGGCATTCTCATAAGCATCCTATTTCCAAATTCTCAAGAAAATATATGAGACACTTTGCTACAAAAATACCTGTCGATCATTAGCACAGCTCTAATCTTTGTAATAATAGTGGGTCTTGAAGCAAATCCTAGGTCTTCTTAGTCTCACCCCACTCTTTACTCTTTAGGAGAAAAGTGCAAGTGAGTGATAACTTTTTCTGGAATGTATCATCAAACTGTGCCTCTTTGGCATGGATGGAACTAGAGGACATCATAGGAAGTGAAATGAGTCAGGGACAGAAAGACCAAAACTGCCTGATCTCACTTATATGAGAAAAAGAAATAAAAGTAGAAAGTAAAACACATGTCATCAGAGGCTGGGGAGGGAAGCCAAGAGGGGGGATAGAGGAGATTGGATACTAGGTACCAAAATCCAGTTGGATGGGAGGACTAAGTTCCAGTGTTCTGAGCACAGTAGAGTGACTACAGTTTACAACAATGTTTGCATATTTTATAAAGAAGTAGAAGAAGGAAGTTTGAAAGTTTCCAACACAATAAAATAATAAATGTTTAAGGAGCTGGAAATGCTCATTACCCTGATCTGATTATTATACATTCTATATATGTATTGGATTATTATACTGTACCCCATAAATATGTGCAAGTTTTTTCAATTAAATAGGGGAAAAACTTAACTGTACTTCTTATCGAAAACATAATTAGCACTGTGTTTTGTTTTCCAGGAATGACACAAATGAAAATGAAAATGGAAACATAATGCTGCTTAGGTAAATATTTTTTGAATATTACTCTGAAGACCTTTTGCATTAAAATTACCTGTGAGGGCTGGGGGTGTAGCTCCATGGAAGAGTATTTGCTTAGTTTGGATAAGGCCCTGGTTCAAGCCCCAGTACCTCCTGTGATGCTTAAAATGCAGATTATTGGCTGTCTCTGATTTACAAAATCAGAGTGTTCTCTAAAGTTTGAAAAATAATGATTGGATGCTTAACTATTTATTTATTTATTTATTTTGCTACTGAGGATTGAACCCAGGAGCACTTAACCACTGAGCCACATCTACAGCTCTTTTTTATATTTTATTTAGAAACAGGACTCTCTGAGTTGTTTAGGGCCTCACTAAGTTGCTGAGGCTGGCTTTGAACCTGCAATCCTCCTACCTCATCCTTCCAAGCTGCTGGTATTGCAGGTATGCTGCATTACACCTGGATTTCCTATTTCTTCTTTATGAACATTTTCCCTGATATTCTAGATCAGATTTGCTAGCCTGTCCCATATTCTGTTTATATTATATTACCTTGACATTGTAATCGCTGACCACAGAGGAAGGGCTGTGTCCTGTTCCCTGTTATATTTCAAAATTGCTACAGTAACTGACACAAGATAAAAAGCTATCATGGACCAATGAATGAATGAATGAGTGACTAATGAGGAAAATATTCAACTTTGGCCCTGACGAAGCAGAACTGATGATAATCCAATTTCTCAAGTCACAGACAAAAGTGATTTTAAATAAACAATTAGTTCCTTCCCTCTCCCATCCTGCCCCACCTCCAAACTGTATCCTGTTAATCTTCCAATCCACTCTCTTTAAAACTAAACTGTCATTTCAGTGGTGAAATTCAAGTGTGTGTATAGCTCTGTAACCGTTCATGCCCGATCTTTGGCTAATTCAAATTTAGAACTGAAAGTGTTCTGTACCTTTGGCCTTGACATCAAGCCTGCTCTTAAGAAAAGGAGTTAAGAACACAAAACAGAAATTCACAGAGGGAAGTAGGGAACCTGGAAAAGCCATAGACACTTGAAATTCCATATACTTCTTTGGGATGAAATCTGGAAATCAATTAGAAAACCACAGTTAGAGGGTATTGAAAAGTTTGGCCCAGCATTCAAGATTAAGGGAGGACCTTTCTAACTTGAATATAGGGTGAAGTGTGTGTTTTTAAAAGTCACCCCTAAAAAAGAGAGAGGTTGGAGGGCTGCCCTGACATAACGCCCTGAGCGCACATGCCCTCACATTTCTCTCAAGCCACACTAGTGGAGTAGAAAGGAGAGAAGCAGGGGTCTGCCCAGAACATTTTTAAAATTTAAATCATACATTTATTACCAAGTTCCAGTCTCCAAAGGTGAGAGGTCATGAGAGCTTTAATTTTTCACTCTCTCTCTCTGTCCTAGAAGGGCCCTTGCTCACAGCAGAAGTCATCTGGCCAATGCTTATTGATATTGAATAAAAATAAAAACAATGCTCCTGCAAGGCAAAGTATAGAGAATTTGGAATAATTGGATTTCTTTCTGTTAAATATTTTTCTCTTCAGTATTGTACTAAGTTATAGACCTATACTAAAGTACCATCACCAAATGTAGACTCAGGCAAGGTATAAAAATGTGGGTAAGCCCCAAGATGAGGGCTTGCAACCAGAGTGGAGGGTTGGAGCTTGACCACTAGGAAGACAAGTAAAGTTACTGAGAAGAGAGTTAATTCCACTCTGAATAGCTGAGTAATGGCCTGAGGGGGTCTCTTCCTCTGCTTCCTAAGGCTCAGTTGAGTTGAAGGTTTCCAGGGAGATTTGAACACTGGTGAAAAGGAGGTTGGTAAGCAGGAAAGTCTACTAAGAGATTGGAGAAAGGATCCACCAACAGTTTGAGCACACCTCAACATCTAGGTGGGGCCAGCTTCTTGTGCATAGGATACACAGTTTCACAGGCTTCATGTTTTGTTTAATGTCCAGTTGTCACCTTCTTGAAAATCTTATTTTAGAATTTGTCCTTTGCTAGTGAAATTCCATGGGATGGTGGAGCATGCATTGGAACAGAGAAGATACGCACAATATTGGTGTCCGCCATTGCTTGCTATGCCATCTGCATACAGTGTTTGTCATGCCCCCATAAACCTAGAATTCTGGTGGACCCCTGCTGCAGGCAAGGCCAGAAAGTTTGAAAGTGAGTCCAAGGTAACCTTTGAGTCAGCAGAGGGTGTGGCCTCCGCTTTGGTTATATCTGAACCAAAATGTGCTTTGAATAGAAATTTAAAAAAAAAAAAAAAGGATTCTAGGAAATGTCAGTAATTTAGGAATTGTATCATGTTATTTCTTACTTATTACTTCCCTGTGTTAGCCGGGGAAGAGTTAGGGCTGCCCTCAGCTCCTCCTTGCAGCCCTTACTCATCAGTAGGCCCAAGGCAGAATGTGCATATATTAAGAAAGGAATTAAACTAGGGCAGTATACCTACTCTTCTGGTAAGAATGAAATACACATGCATATATGAGCTACAAAATATAAATTGTGTCAGTTTGGTGACTCTGGACATGCTCCCACGTTTGCATTTAAAACTGGCATTGTACAATATAAAAATGAACAATAAAGTCCATGCTAATAATATAAAATGTTTATTTTCATTTACTAAATAACATTTTTTAATATGACAAGCCAAGAGAGAAACCATAGAGGAAGGATAAAAGCTTTACATTTAACTAGGAATAGTGGCCCATGTCTATAATCCCTGCCACTCAGGAGGCTGAGGCAGGAGGATCAAACGTTCAAGGCCAGTGTCAGCAATTTAGTGAGGTCCTAAGTAACTCAGCAAGATGTAACAAGACCCTTTCTAAAATAAAGCATTAAAAAAGGGCTGAAACGACGTGGCTTGGGATCTCTTGGGTTCAATCACCAGTATCAAACAAACCAACAACTTGACAACTTTAGCTTTTAATACATTTGACGGCACTTTTCCCCCTCTTCTTTTTCATTGAAGAATTATTTTTGTTTGTTTGTTTGTTGCCCTTGACCTGGAGAATTATGTTGCCATAATTTTGCTGCCAGAATTCCAAGGAACAGCCTATGGAAAGTGCTGGAAAGGGGAAAGGGACACCTGGAAGTTGAAGTCTGAAAGATTACTTCCCTCTTAGCTTCAGGGAAATCAAAAGACACTTCCATGAGCCCTGGGTCTTCTGCTAGAAAACCTGGATTTTGTCCCTTAGCTATGTGGCCTGGAAAAGCGACTTCACGTTTCAAATCCCAGTTTCCCCACCTATACAAGCAGAATTGTAACTTGCAGGGCTGTTCTGAATGATAGACATAGATGCAAAGTGTCCACCAGATAGTAAGTTTCCAACACATGACAGCTACAATGACTGCTTTAATTAAGGGTCCTGTTATTCCAAGAACCATAGAACTATCCTTATAGAGGGCAGACTAGGTTTCCTTTTTTGGAAGGATTTGAAATTATATTGGCTTCCTCCTGGTTGCAAAAACTCCACTAGGAATGCTCTTCTGATTGTTCAAGTTTCCTTTCCACAGCTTACCAAAAGTATTAAAAATAAAAAATTTTAAAAAGTATGATACAAATTCGATCACTTCAGTGTGACTGTCTCAACAAATTGAGGCCACACCTTTAAGAGCAGTGGACATACCTAGGGTAGGACAGAGGGTGTTGTTTCTAAAAAGTAAACTTGAACCAGAATAAGACCATGAGGGGAGGGGAGGAAAAAAAAAAAAACAGAAACAAAGTTCACCTTCCTGGAAGTTATAAGTGAAACTCGTGATCACCAAACTGGAAACGCTTGAGCAAACATGTCCTTTCCTCTCCGTCTCCTATGAAACAATGGATTGATTGCTGCAAATGTTCCTTCATAATCTAAGGTCTAAAAAGTTAACAAATATTCATTAGAGGTCTGTGCTCTGTTTGACACAATGCAGGGAATCTTGAGAGGCACAAAAAGGAATAAGGAAGGATCCGTGCTCTCAAGAAGTTCCCTATTTGGAAGACAGAGCTCCATCAACACAACAGATGCACAAAACACAGAAAAGAATAAGTGCTACTGGAAGAATAGAGAGACGTGAGATGCAGAGGAGAGAGCAGCCACTTTGTACGTGGACGAATGTGTGTACTTTTACCTTTCCCTGAAGCCCTGGGTTCAACCCCCAATACTAAAAATAAAACGTGTGTGTGTGTGTGTGTGTGTGTGTGTACACATACACATGTTCCATGTCAAACATTATGGTATAAACTTTCACCTGTGTCATATCAGTTAGTTCATATAAATTCTGCTTAGAGAAGAAAATGGAGAAGCTAACTTGCTCAAAGCCTCTCAGCTAATGAGCATGAGAGTCAGTCTTCCAATCTAGGTTAATCTGACTCCAAAGTTCATTCTTTTTCCACTTCACTTCCACCGGGGTCTACCTAAGGTTCTCCAAAGGGACCATGTAGCATGTCCCTCCAAGACATTGCATATGTTCTTTATCTACCTGGAATGGCTTTAATCCCTCATCACCCTGATAGACTCTGTTACGTAATTTTAAGCCCACCCCAGCCAGTAGCTGCATCCATCCCCCACTTCAGTGCCTGCAGAAAATCAATCATTCCCACTCTATGCGATCAAGTATCTCTCCCTTATCCTGCTATTATTTTACTTCTCAGATTGTAGAGGGATTTTACAAATTTATAGCTTTTATAAAGCGAATTTTTTTGAGGGAAGATCCCATCTTTTCTGCTTTTGTGTATTTAGCACATAAAAGGGGCTAATTTTTTTTTTTTTTTTTTTTTTGCTAAAAACATTCAATTGGATACACAGGGCAATCAATATTGACTAAAGATGGTCACAGGCATCCTCACACATGTTCTGCAAAGGACCATAAAGTGACTATTTGCAGGTCATAGAATATTCCAGTTGTTCACCTCTGAGGTTTTAGTGCAAAATCAGATGGAAATACATAGTCATGTTGCTTAACCACAGGGATACAATCTGAGAAAAGCACTGTTAGGTAATTTTGTCATTTGTGCAAATATCAGAGTATGCACTTCATCACCAGGCAATGAAATCTTATGGGACCGCCATTGTATCTATAGTTTTTTGAATGTCATTATGTGGGACATGATTGTACCTAAACAAATGGGTATGGTGTGTTCCAGTAGGAATTTATTAAAAAAAAAAAGAAAGAAAAAGAAAAAAAGGTTGCCAGACTGGATTTGGTGCAAAGGCTGAGGTTTGCTAACCTCTGCTGGATGGTATACCAACAAACTGAGATTAGGAACTGGAACAGAAAAGCTCTTCCAAGCAGAAGAAAGAGCATGTGCAAATGCCTAGTGGCAGTGTCCTTTCAAGGACAAACACAAACTATCATGGATGTTCATAATGTATGTACCAAAGGGTGCAATAATAGAAATACAACTGGAAATGTGGAACAGGAATACTGGAGACCTCAAAGGCCACAGTAAGAAGTCCATTCTAATCCCAGTAGGGATGGGAATGTCATCATTATTTTGGAGCAAATTTTGATCTGGTAGTGGCATCAAAAAGTAATCTGCCCACATATCTTCTAGGGGCATGTAGTTGGGGTGATTTGAGAGATAACCCAAGAAGGAGAATGGTAAAAGATGGAAAGACAGGAGCAAACATGAAAGCTGCAGAGGCAAGATGGGCAGGACTCTCAGTAGCTGGTTGCATGTCAGTGCAGAGAGAAGGAAAGGTGACACTGAATTTCCTAACCGGGTGCCTGGGAACATGCAGTCCCAGGAATAAAACCAGGAAAAGCAAGTTGAAGGAATGGTTTCAGGAAAGAAAAAAAAAAAAATATATATATATATATATATATATATATGTGTGTGTGTGTGTGTGTGTGTGTGTGTGTGTGTGTGTGTATATAATATTTGTGTACATATATATAAATTTATGCATATATATAATTGATAAATTTGTTTCAGACATGTTAAATCTGATTTTAATACTTGTTTTGCCTGGTCAAAGCCCAAGTTTAAATACTGTGACTAATGACAGCATTCCTTTCCAAAAGGGGACTGAAAAGTTTCTGCCATTTGGCAGAGAAAGGACTTTTAAGTTCTTCTTTAAAATATACCCTTCTATGATGTTTGATCTCTACTTACTTATTTATTTATTTTAAGCGGTGTCTGTCCTAACAGCTAAAGGACCTGTAGGCAGTCCCTTCTCCTTTCCTGGGCCTTTTAATCCTCTAGTCAAGTGCTATGAATTCTGAACCAATCACTTTAGGTTCTCATTTGCTCTATTAAAACAGGCCAAAATGAATGTTGTAGCGGGGACTTGGGGTTCCTCCTTAGAAACTGTGATTACTGAGGTAAGTAAAGTCACAAAAATCCAAATACCAAGCTCAAGGGACAACTAAATTCTGGCCATAATAATATGTCCTGAAGGAAAATGGATATGGGACATAGAAATTTAGGTTAGAAACTTTCAAGTTGAGTCAAGTTGCCAGATCTTTGTAGAAAGCACCTAAAAGGAGAGGCAGAATGACCAGCAAGCGATACAACTGAGATCTGAGCAAAGAAGCCAGATGGCGTTGAAGATGCTGAAAATCAGCAGTGGAGAGTGTGGCTGGACCTTCTCTGCTCATCGTAAATGGTATCCTCACCCCAAACCAAGTAGTGTTTGGAGTCCCCAACATCAGGCAAGAGCAGATCTAGTTAAGTATACAAATTAATACAAATGAAAAATATACTCAACTTCATATCATGTAAAACAAACCCATATATCTTAAAAACTTTGATCAAATTAAAATTACAAAAAAAATAGCAAAAATAAAAATTATTCCCCGGCCTCATAAAGTCCATAGTTGAGTTCACTGTGTTGTGCGAATTAGTTTCTTAGTTCTGACAAATATACCATGGTTATTTTAGATGCTAACAACAATAACAACAAAAAATAAAATACAGAGGGCTAAGTTAAGGGTATTTAAGAATCCTACAATTTTTGCAACAATTTTGTTAAATCTACTATTATTTCAAAATAAAAGGTTTAATTTTTTTAAAAAATTTCTCCACAAATCTTTGAGTCTCTACAAATTACATTGTTGAAAAATTAGCCATTGCTGAGGATGGATTTTCCCCGAAAAACCCTTACTGTGATAATAAGTAAAATGTGACCAATTGCTTGGGTCATGTGAAGAAAGTGACAGACTTTGGCTATGAGTATAGCTGTGTTTGGAGAAAGTTCACTTAATTTCTTAAGATCTCTATTTTCCCTATAAAATGAGGATACTTACCTCTTACAAAGTAATCTGGAGAGCTTTGTCTATGGTCTAGCACAGGCATGGTGCTTAGTAAATGTGACAGCTATTAGCAATAAGGAGTGAAGCTTATTTGTCACATGTATGTGAATAGACAGAGCTGAGAATATGGCATCTCACGTATCTCTCCACTGTCCAGATGTCACGTGTGGCTTGTTTTGCTGTGCCTCAGGTTCCCAAGCACAAGATCTATTCCAGTGTTCTCTCAGAAATGTGATTTTCAATTCAGCCACTCTTTTATATTAAAGTAAGCCCAGAGACCAGATGGTCCCTGTTCTGGAGTTCCAGAATGACATTAAAAATGAGTGGGCAGAGGGATTTTATTTGTCACTTGTTGGCTTTACAGCAGCCATTTCCATGAAATTATAGGACAATGACAAAATTAAAGCAGCTATCCTGGGCTTTTGGAAAGCTGGCCCCTATGTCCGTAAATACTCATAGATCAGGAATGTAGAACAGGGGCAATAAATTGGAGAATTACTGCCGGATGGTCCCAGGTCCCATTGGTTTGGAAAAGCCAAGACCTCTCAGGAGCCTGGCCCAGGAAAAATAGGCCAAAGACAGGAAGCGCTGCTATGCTGCAGGAGGCCGGGACACCTCCACTTTCTGGTCAGCCCTATGCCAGTGGGAGGGGAGGACTTCCCCATGGACTGCTAGAGATGTCCCATGAACTTGGAACTAAAAGAGGAATAGAAACTTGAAAACAAATCAGGGACCTTCAGTCCACCCTCCCAAGTAGAGGCCCCTAGTCAATCCTTCCCTGGCCTCAGATCCCCTGCTTGGACTCTCGGTGGCCTGGTGCTCTCCCCCACTCCATTCCTCTATATGGCTGCCTTCTTATTACTTATGCCCATCTCCCAATAGCCTGCTCTCCAGCTCAGGATCTCAGAGGCTAATGACAGATGCCATAAAAACAAATGAATGAGAGCTTAAAGGCTCAAGATGTTAGTTCAGATTCTAACGCCATCAACGTCCGGCATGAGAAAGAGGCTGCACATAATAGCCCAGGGTCTCCATTTTTTTTACATTAAAAATAGTTTCCCTTTGCATTAAAGACAGCAAGTTCTTTACTTTGTCTCCAAGATCCACATGGTTTTGTGTGGGGTGTGTGTGTGTGTGTGTGTGTGTGTGTGTGTGTTAAATGAAACATGTAAAAAATGTCTGGTATCTAGTAGGTACATAATAGACTTTAATTTTCTTTCCCCCTGTTGTCCTTTGGAGAGCTTTCAGAAAAATATCCAAGGATTGGTAGAATAATTTATACTGCAATTGGCCTGAATTTTGGCCTGGTTGATGAAAAGCCCAGTAAAAAGGAAATGTCAACGGAATTCCAAGAAATGTTGCTTGTCAATATTTAATTATACCACAGCCTTTGCTTGTGGATGCTGCCTGTTGAGATTTTAAAAACCAAGTGAATTTCAAACTTGGATGTTCGCCTCTCTGAGCCCAGATTTTCTGATAGCAACTGATTTTGATTGTTACACCAAGGATATGGAAGAAGTAATTAGTTAATTGAATGACCTTCTTTCTTAATACCCATGTGATATTTGCTAGAATAAATGTTCCTACTCTTTCCATTTGTATTTTTATTCTAAATCTATTGAGAGGAGATTAGTGTAAGCATTTTTTCCAAATCTTGCAACCTCTTGAAAACTTTTTATGAATACTTCCAACTTAGGTGCCCTATTTCCCCCAAAGAAGTGACACAGAGCTGATCAGAATCCAGCTCTCCAAAACATTATCCATTTGTTCAGCAGCTTCTAGAAATGGATAAAAGTGTTAGAGAAGCTGTTCTTCTTTTTTGTTTGGTTTTTGTTTTGTTTTTGTTAAGAACAACAGGGGAAAACACACATTTGCAAGTGACTAGAAAGTTGTATTAATTTTAAAATTGCCTCTTCTTTAAAGTTTTAAATTTATGCTTAAGTACCTTTCATTCCAAAGCAGAAAAGGTCAGTCAATGTGTTCACTCACATGTTGGTAGAATCAGAATAACTATGTCTTTGTGTAATGACCTTAATGTGATACTCCTGTCTGTCTTCATATCTTGAATTTTTGAGATCAATAATAATTGAGAGAACTAGTAAAGAGGTGTAGCAGGTGATATATTCAGTGAGTGATAAAGGGGAAATTGTTTAGGGAAGGAAAGGAGGAATACAAAAGTCATAAAAGCAAAACTGGAGAAAAAATAATCATGACTCCAGAGAGATAGGATAATACAGTGGTTAAGACCACAAATGCCCTAGATTCTCAAGCCAGATCTACCCATGTTATCTTTCTGATGTTGAAGGAGGTTACTTAAACTCCCTATGTCTTAACATTCTTATCTGTATGAAAGATGAAGCAATAATGGTATAATAAGTTTGCTGTAAGACTTAAATGAGTTAGTGTCTATCACATAGTAAGAACCATATAAATCTTTAACAAATAAAAATAATGATGGAATGGTAGATATGTGAAATAATGCATTTGTCAAAACCCAAAGAAATTTGTAGCACAGAGCAAACCTTAATGTATAAAAACTTTTAAAACCTCATTTAGAAGATTGGATTCAATATAGAATATGAGAAAACAACCTACCTATATTACAAATGTGCGAAACAATCTCACTAAAGGGGATGAGAGAAGATTCTTCATCAATTAACTTTGAAAATGAGTAAAGTTTGTAGAACTAAAGTCAAAAGAAACCACACATAAACACTGTAGTCTAGTTGATAGAGTTAGATATTGATTGACAATTCCAATACCATTTACTGACTTAAGAATGGAGCAATTTAGTAAATGAATAAGTATTTGGAGCCAGTTTTTGTTTGTTTGTTTGTTTTAGATTGGGAGGTTACAGATAAGCAAAGGAAAGAGGTTAGAAGAATTCTTGCAGTAATGGATTAGAGTTGGAGACATTAGTAATAGCTCATGTTTAGCTTAATATAGGCATAGGAATATAGAGAGATAAGTGTCCAAAGATGGGCTACTATACACATATGTATTTTCTTGCTCTTTCATCTGAGAAGGCAAAGGAGTAAGAGCTCAGCTGGAATGAAAACACCTGAGTCAAGTTCTTCCTTTCTAATGCCGTTCTCCAGTACAAGAAACCAAGTTTTCTTGAGAAATGACTATTCCAAAAGGCAAAAACATATATATATTTATATATATATATATTTATATGTATATTTGTATATATATGTATATTTATATATATATATATGTATATTTATATATATATATGTGTGTGTGTTTATATGTGTAAAACATACATTGAAATATATAAACATATAATTATGTTTTTATTTTATGTTATGTGTTTTTATTTTATAATATATATGTTATGGTTTTGGTGTGATGATTCCCTGGAAAGTTCACATGTGGCCTCAGCCTAATCAGTGAGTTAACGAAGGGATTAACTGAAGTGGTAAGGTTGGCTGAAGGGGATGGGAATTGGGCGTGGCTTTGGGTATATATTTGTATCTGGAGAGTGGAGTTTCTCTGCTTCCTCATGGAAGCTGCTTCCATCTGCCCCACTCTCCCGCCATGACATTCAGCCTCACCTCAGCCTCCAGGAATGGAGTTGGCTTCCTGTGGACTAAGACCTCTGAAACAGTGAGCCCTCATATAAACTTTTCCTCCTTACAGTTGTTCTGGTCGAATCTTTTAGCCACAAAAGTGAAAAAGCTGACTAAAACAATAGATATATCTGTATATATGTATAAATATAAAACATACTTATATCAAGCTTGAAGCATCTTGTAGTGCTTGGAAGAAAGGTAGTATTTAAAACACACAAACAAAAAGAACATGCCAACAAAAAGCAAGCTTAAATTAATGGGAGTGCATTAAAGGACTCAAGAGTTAACTGAAAGAGCTCACAATAATGAAAGCTGGAACCATTTGAGCAATTAAAGTGGTATTGGATTAAATTTTAAAAAATTGAATGTACATCCTTGAGTGCATAGTGATGTACATAAGTAAGATAATAGGAGAAAGAGGAGAAGAAGAAAGGAAGGGATACATTCCCCATACAGATTTCCAAGTAGTATATGTAGAGACTCTGCTTTCAGAGAGTGGAGTGCAATGCTGAATGTAATCCTGAAGAGCTGCAGTACACAGTGATTTCCTTCTAAAGACACAGCTTCGAAAGTGGGGGAAGGAGTAACTTTATAGAAGAAGCTACTAGCAGACACTCCTTTAGCCAAGTTATCAAAGTGAACCTTCAAGAATGACAAGCCACACTGATACTGTATCCCTTTGATAAGACGTGACAAAAACAGTCGTTTACCTCTTTCTTCCCCAAACCCATGATCCTAGTAAAATCACAAGGAAAAAAAAAGTACATTTCAACTAAAGGGAATCCTAGGAAACACCTAGTCAGTACTCCTCCAAACCATCCATTTCATGATAATCAAGGAAAATCTGAGTGACTATCATAGCCAAGAAGAACCCGAGCAAAGAGGACAGCTAAATGTGATGTGGTTCCAGGGATAGGATCCTGGGCCCCAAAAAAAGACAATTTGGAAAAACTAAGAATAACTAAGTGATGCATGGGCTTTAATTAATGATGATATATTAACATTGGTTCATTAATTTATAAGAAATGCATTATATGATTTGTCATATGATTGTGCAGTGCCAATGGAGAAACAAAATACGGGGTCTGTGGTTACTCTGCACCTCTTCACAATATTTATGTAAATTTAAAACTGTTCTAGAATTGAAAGTTTGCCAAAATAATGAAAGACTAACATTTATTAAGCACCCATCACATGATAGTCACTTTTCATGCATTAATTTTGACACCCCCCAAAAAAAACTTGTACCAGAAATAAATTGACCAATAAATTGACCAAACATGTAGTCTGATATTTTCCCATAAGTAGTGAAAAGAGATAGATTTGATCGAATGTGTATCTTGAAAACAGAAACAAAAAATTATAAAACTAACTTTACTAAACATACATTTAAAAATCTATAGATGCATAAATATGCAGAAATTCTTAGAATAAGGAACAATTCAGCTTAAGTTTTATTCTTTTGATATAATTTTTGCAATGACAATGTATGGTGATCTTAATAACGATGTTTTTACTAAAAATGGTTGATGATTTTTAGTTTTTGCTTCTTCTCCTTTGGAAGTCAGCTGCTGATTAAGAACACAGCCTAACTAACTATAGTACACTATAAGGAAACCCAAGCAAGCCACATGGAGAGATGACGGGCCACATGGAGAGATGACGGGCCACATGGAATAAACCGAGGTGCTTGTTATGTGAATAAAACCTTACTGGACCTTCAAGCCAGTCCAGCCACTAGCTGAATACAACTGAATAACACCAGAAGACAAATTGTAAATGCCAGGCTACTGAGCTCTGTCCAAATTCCTGACCCACAGGATTATGGAAAAGAGCAAATCATTGTTGATTTAAGTCATTAGAAATAGGGATGGCTGGAAACATAACAACAGACCACTAAAACATAGTAGGTAGGAAAGACTTTTGCCATCTCTACATTAAAGGGTAATGGTTAGCTCCAAGACCTCAATTTTAGATGATCTAATTCAGGCAGTCAAGCCTGAGGATCTGTGCATTTTAGAAGCTCTCTTTAGACTGTCACATAGGACCAGGGTTTAGAACCACTAGTCTAGATGGATTAGTAAGTGCTATGTACTGAGTTAGAAAGTCAAGCTGAAACAGAGCAACCAGACTTTTGCAAGCGAAATAAACAAACAAACAAACAAAAATTCCCTTTTTTTCTAGATAAATGTCAAGAGCATGCTATATTAGATCAGATAAGCTGCAGAAAGGTAAATAAAGAATACAGCACTCAGAGGTGAATAAATTAGGAGGCAAATGAAATAACAGCCTTTTTTTTTTCCCTAAGCAATATGTAACAGGACTGGGCACCCAAATTCTGTCCCAGCATCTCCTCAGTTGCAGTATGATTAGCTTTAACCTCAAAAGGAAATACTGATTTTTTTTTTGCCAGTATCTTCAGAATTGTATTACTTATGTCTTGCTCTCAATTGAAATTTGGATAACGAAAAGGTGTGACGGGGTCTTGGTGACAATCTGAAAAGAAGAAGTTGGAGATTCTCAGTGTGGAGTCCAATTTGGTATTTGCCTATCACACTGGAAGTCATTATAAAGATCTGTATGCCAAGCCACACCACCAATTTCAAGATATTGACTCTAACCAAGATGTCAATATTCTAGTCACATCAGCAGAGTTTAACCTCAACTAATGTCTAGTGACACATGACACTTTGCCTGCCCTTTCAGCCATTTATATCTTTGCTTTAGGCAAAATGTATTCTGTCTCTATTGATATATAATTATCGAGTACTTGAATCTAAAACTCTAGACTTAGTAGAAAGAAAAAAAAAAGAAAGACAGACAGACAGGAAGAAAGAAAGAGGCAAAGAAAGAAAAAGTGCTGGTTCTCATCAGAGGCCTGTCTGTCTTTGAAGCTTTGTATTTCAGAAGCCGAAATGAGAGTCTCCAGTGGTTTTGATTATAATCGCTGCTCTGTGGCCCTCGTGTTTTCCAGGGCACCTCATCTGTGACCACGTGCTGGATTGACTGAATAGCGCTGATTAGTGAATGAACATGACATAGAAAAGCCTAGAGGTCTTTCAGACCCCTCCCCTTTCCAGAAGGGGAAGAACATCCTCCCAGCCGGGCACATTCAGCCTTTGGATGTGTTAATATGAAATACTTTTCATCGTTCCAATTTCCACTCATGTGGATTTTTCCTGGCTCCAGCTCAGTGACCTAATTCTCTAATTTTCCCCCCTCTGAGAACATGCTTTTTCTTAAATTATTTTTTTTCCCTGTGAAATCCACACCACTCCCCACCCCTTCCCTTTTGATTTTTTTTTCTTTTTTCTTTCTTTTTTTTTTAAATTCAGCCTGGAAACTACCTCAGCATTTGTAATTAGCCTGAATCCTTGAGGGAGGGAGAGGGGCTCTCCTCAGGAAATAGCCAGAATAAAGCACGATTCCTTCCCCTAAGAGTAGGGAAGAGAAGCCCAGACCAATGTAAGCTGATTAAATCTCTTTGCCTTTTCATCTATTGTAAAGCACCAAACTCTGATGAGAGCCTATCCTTTGTGTTATTTTATAACCTTAATTGACCCCTAGCACATATTCTCAGCTTGTTAGGCCAGATATTCTCTTCAGGGCCAAATGAAGAGCCAAAATCTACTAATTTTTTAAATGTCAGGTTAGCAGCTGTCTGTTTTGCCTCCCTCAGTCTCTTCTGGGTGTCTGTGCTGAGTGAAGTTTGCCTAGAGACAGGGAACATAGGTTTTTGTTTCATTCCTATTAACGTCATCTTGAGCTAATTTTGCTCTGTTACTGGGTTCATGAGTTCCTCACAAATGTTATTGCTACAAAAGAATTTTAATGTTGCCTATGTTTTTTACAAGTCAATTTTTTTTTCAATAATAGTAGCTATGACTCATGCTGCACTCTGTTCAATGTTTTAATTATATTATCCCGATTAGTCTCCGAAGTAACCTAGGAAGTCGTTATTGATATCTCCATTTTACAGATGAGCAATCTGAAGCTCAGAGTTAAGTCTAATAACTAGCCTGAGGGGCACAGTTAGGAAGTGTCAGAGCTGAGATCAGCTGCCAGCCTGGCTGTCAACGGCTCTACCAACCTGCTTACAAAACACACGCTCGCTCTACCAGCTTGAAAATGGTTGATGAAAGAAAGAGAAGGAAGATGAAACAAAAGACAAGGAAGGAAAAGAAAAAGAATGAGAGCATTTTCTGTTCATGCATAGTCTGTGGAGCACATTGAAAAGAATGGAAAATAGCTGTTATTTAAAACTAGAGCAAGGCAGGACAGAAAAACACCCTGATTTTCAAAAGTGTTTCATACAGAACGCATGCTATTTAGCTGTCCTGTTGCCAAAACAGTTGCAAGCGATGCTGTAATTGAAAACCTGCCACTGAATGTGATGTACACGGTGCCTATCTCTAGTACCAGAAAGTTACAGAGCAGACATCCAGGTCGTCTCATCAATTGATGGTCACTATTGCCTTGGAGAAAAATGCATTTCTCCCATTTAGTAGAGAAAGCATGCATTTCTAGTCTTTTAACCAAAAAAATAAAATAAAATAAAATTTTGTAAACTTTTTCCTGACCCTTTTGTAAGTACAAAAACAAAAAGTCACATAAAAAACAAAAAAAAACCCAACTGTACAGAAGTCACTCCTCTTCTGTTAGCACACCTTCCCACCAAGTGCTGAGACCATGGTATTTTATTTCCATCTGTATGTTTTCGTGTGTTTTCAAACTCCAAACCAATATCATTATACTTGTAATTATTAGATACCCATTTTAAAATCTGTTGATTTGTATTAGTTTATCAAAATTGAAATGATAATATTCATTGGCCGTTTGATTGTTTTGTTGATAGATTCTCTCTTTAGACCAAAGACTCCTGAGTAACAGGATAGCCTTGCTATCCTGACATCAAGGATACCAGGAAACTATGCTGACCTGGACCAGGTGATATTTTGTGTGTCCAAGAAGCTCCTGATTTCTTTGAGAGCTGAATTTCCAGAGCTGCTACAGCTAAGAATCGACTGGCTGGCTTGGACAGGAGCTCTAAGACAGGCATGATTGTCATCACAGGTCACCATGGTCCCTGGTCAGAGGACCCTCAGGAATCAATGGAAAATGTAATTTAATTTTACCTTTGAAGTTCATGTTGAGAAGACCGTTCACTTTTGTGACCATGGCATTGAGATATTTTTGTAATTTCCCATAGCTTAAGGGCTTTTCATGGTGCATTAAGTATCTACCATGTTTAAATAGCATTATAGCCTATTAAATCTATGACCCACAAAATAAGAGGCTCAATAGGCACAAAATAATGATTTTTAGGAGGAGTTTTCTTCAAGGTTATTTCTCTGCAGAACAGAAAAAAAATATATGTGCCCTTTATGTAAAGAACAGGTATTTTGGTCCTTGGTATCATTGACAAGTGGAATGTCAAAGGGAAAAATATTCAAGTGCTCTACCTAATTTCCTCTGTTGCATATGCTTTTGGCTTCTTATATTAAATGTGTCTAAATATGTCTAAAGCACTTCAAATTCATGACTTCTTACTTTCCATGCCAAAATTTGACCACGTGTGTCAAATACCCAAAAAGAAATCTTTTCATTGCAAGAAAAATATCTTCAGCTGAGTACTGATTTTGCTTGGCTTTGGTCTTATGAAATGACTCACTCAACACTTACACAGACTTCTCCTCACATTGAATAAATAAATTCTAACCAAATCATTAATTTGCAGTAACTAACTACACTAACTTTACTCATGGATAGAAAGATTGCAGTTTTTATCCTTTGAAGTGAAGTTACTTTTTTTTTTTAATGGACCCTTGAAAAAAATCACCATTTGACTGTTGGACAGAGTTTCAGATCTCAGTGCTAATTTTATTAAATAGTATAACCAGAAAGTCACTTGAATCATCATGTAATAATTTGTGCCTTTGCGACTTAATAGTCATAGCTCTATGAATTGAATGCTCAAGATTGTATTAATCAATCAAATATTATTCAGATCCCAAGGTCACACTCTATAGTGAATCTCATTTCTAAAAATGTGATCATAGAAAAAAAAAAAGATAGGGAAATAGAAATTTGGAAGGTTTTCTTACAATGATAGTGAGTTAGTAAATTTGGAATTTTGAAAGAAAGCAGAGGTACAAATTTTATGAAATTTTATACCAAGTACAACACAGTGGACACAAACAGGGCCAATTTCCTAACTAACTCCTCCAGAGCCTCACCCATTCCCTTTAACAAAACTGGACTGGCTCTCCTGAGCGATCTCACCATATCACATGGAAAATAATTTGCATAAAATTTTAAGAGAGAAGAGTAAAGTATTTTCACAGTATAAACCCTAAAATCTATAGTGTCACAAAATTATATAATATATAGTACCCACTCCCTCTTTTAATGCTGTTTATCCATTTTAATATTTCTAGTCTTTCTGGGACTCACTGATACTCATATGATAGTCATTGATGCAACGTCTTCCTTTATTAGATTACAATTTCTTATTCATTTAACATTTCATGAGTATTTACTAGGTGCCTGGTACTGTGTTGTATAAAGGATGAAGAGTAGGACATGACTCAGCATTCAAATGGCTCAAGGTTAGTTGAAGAAATGGAAATGTAAGCCATAATTAGAATGGTGAAAAACGTTATACAGAATAAAGTACTTCTGGATCTCAGAACAAGGGAAGGACCATTTGGTCCCTTCCTATGTTCTGTTGTGTACACTCTATCAGCTTTCATCTTGACCACTCCTTAAACTGTTCTTGGCAAAGTCAACAGAAGCTCCCCTGTTGCCAAATCTGGGTCATGCCTCCGTCCTCAACTTGCTCAATACATTTGCAAAGTTGCACAAAATTTTTCACAAAATTTATTTCCTCCTTGGAGACTTTCTTCACTTAGCTCCCAGGAGATGTCTTCTTCCTTACTTCACTTCCTTTCTCACTGGTCATTTTTGGTAAGTTTTCTTTGTTGGCTCTTCTTTATCCACCCAAACTCAAAATATCTGAGTGTCCCAGAGCTCCATCCCTGCCCTCTTCTCACTTCTTCTTTAGTGATCCTGCCTTATCTCATGGTTTTAAATATCACCAATTGCAGATAATTCCCAAGTGTCTACCTCTACCCATGACGTCTCCACTAAACTTCAAAACATTTGTCCAACCGCCTACTTAACACTCCCACAAGAGAGATCCAATAGACGTCTCAAACATAACATGATAAAAAATAAATCCAGATTATTGCCACCCAATCTATTCCTCCTACACTCTTCACTATGTTGATAAATGGTAACTCCATTCTTTTAAACTCTTGGCTCTATATTTCTTTTACACTCTACTTTTCAACTCTGCATTCAAAATGTATTCAGAATCTGACAACTCTTCACCCCTCTCCCTTGCCTTCCCAGATAACACTCGTCATCTAAATTATTGCATTTCTCTTCTGAGGTTTTTTCGGCTTTTACTCTCACCTTCCTGCACTCTGTATTACCAATGGCTTCCAGACGATCCCATTAAAATATAAGGCAGATTATATCACGCTTTTGCTCTGTACCCTTCAGTGATTTCCAACCTCACTATGAGTAAAAGTTAAAGTCCTTTCCTTCACTGGTAAGGCTCTCTAAAATCTTGCCCTTGGATAACACTTTGGTCTCTTCCCTGGCTCCTTCAATATGCTCCAATAATACCAGTCCTTTCACTTCCTCCAAGGGACCAACACTGTGTTGCCTAGGGCAATTTACACTTGCTGTTCCCTCTGTTTGGGATATCCCTCCCACCCCACCCACAGCATCCAAACAACTTGAAATTTGCTTTATTTTTCTCTCTGCTACCTTATTATCTCATCAAAGCCTTAACTACTATACTTAGAATAACCCCCATCCCTGTATCCTTCCTTATTTTCTTTCTATTCTATATTTTGATCATTTATGGAATGTATGGTTTGGGGCTCTTATTTGTTGTCTGTTCCCCTCCACTAGAACCTAAATTCTAACACAGCTGAAAATGTTGTATGTCATTGCTGCATCCTGGGATCCTGGGACAGTATGTGGCCCAGCACAATAATCATTCAGTACATAAAGAATTTTAATTGATCCATTTGAGCTTGGATAAAAGGACAAAGATAACCAAGCAGAAGAAACTAGTATCTACAATGGAATAAATTTGGTCTATCTATACTGCCACATCTATGTTCATAGCAGCACAATTCACAATTGCTAGACTGTGGAATCAACCCAGATGCCCTTCAATAGATGAATGGATTAAAAAATGTGGCAGTTATACACCATGGAATATTACTCTGCACTAAAAAATGACAAAATCACGGAATTTGCAGGGAAATGGATGACACTAGAGCAGATTATGCTTAGTGAAGCTAGCCAATCCCTAAAAAACAAATACCAAATGTCTTCTTTGATATAATGAGAGCAACTAAGAACAGAGCAGGGAGGAAGAGCAGGAAGAAAAGATTAACATTAAACAGAGACATGAGGTGGGAGGGAAAGGGAGAGAAAAGGGAAATTGCATGGAAATTGAGGGAGACCCTCATTGCTATACAAAATTACATATAAGAGGTTGTGAGGGGAATGGGATAACAAACATGGAGGGAAATGAATTACAGTAGATGGGGTAGAGAGAGAAGATGGGAGGGGCAGGGAGGGGGGATAGTAGAGGATAGGAAAGGTAGCAGAATACAACAGTCACTAATAGGGCATTATGTAAAAATGTGGATGTGTAACCGATGTGATTCTGCAATCTGTATTTGGGGTAAAAATGGGAGTTCATAACCCACTTGATTCTAATGTATGAAATATGATATGCCAAGAGCTTTGTAATGTTGTGAACAACCAATAAAAAAAAAATAAATAAAATAAAATAAAAAAATAAAACCCTAAAAAAAAAATTGGTCTATCTAAAATAGACAGTGGGCAAACTATAGCCTGGGAGCTAAATCTACCCTGCTGGTTTTTGTAAATAAATTTTTATTGAAATATACCCTTGCTCCCAAGTATGTATAATATATCAAAATACATTCTACTGTCATGTATAAAAAAACAAATAAATTTTAAAAATAAGTTATTTTGCAGTGGAAGCCTTGAGATGTGGAAATAAATTGCCACATATATCTTGTCAATAGTAGGACTAAGAATTAGACCTACATCTACTAATTTCTAACACACACACACACAAAGAAATATACCCTTGCTCATTTACTTATATATTATCTAGAACTGCTTGCGTTCAACCACAGCAGAGATGAGTAGTTGTGACAGAGATCACATGGTCTGCAAGATTGAAATATTTACAATTTGACTTTTTACTGAAAGATTTTCCACCCTTGGGCAGAAGATATGTTAAGGATGGTAAGAATATGGAAAAATAGGTGAAGGTAAGTGGTGAGAGATTTATAAGTGTTTAGATTTCATATATAGGCTGAGGAGTGGGGAATGGATGCTTTTAGATAAGAAAAACTCTCAAAGGCAATAACTATGCCTAATATAATTTGTGTATAAGAGTGCTGCAATATGATACTAGTCATCCCAGTAACAGCGATTACCAGGGTTTCAGCCTTAATATCACTGCCATGTCTGGGATTAGAATCCTAAAGTAAAAATTTTTTTAAAATCGTGAAAAAAACCATTTGCTTCCCACACCTCCCTATATTAGATAATGGTTTGGAAATGCTCTATCTCTTGTAGCAGATCTGGTGTAGAATGTCCAACAGAATCTATTCTAAGCTCCAGAGAGTCTGCGTTAGTCCAGATAGTCACAGGCACTGAAGCTTGGATCTAGGATCACCCAGAAACTCTTATCTCTTCCAACTTGTTGGCCCTGGTTTAGGAAGCTCCTAGAAATTGAAATTTTTTCCTAGAAATTGAAATTGTTCTCTATAGGTTAACAAACAAAACTCTTAAATTTTCAGTGATGTGACAGCTCATCAGATCTTTTCCAAATTCTCTCTCCACACCATGTGGATCAGTTTTAGATTTCACCACTGAGTAAGGTCAAGGGATTGCTGATCCGTCTTGCTTTTACTTAGATTGGATTTCACAATAAGGCAGACTTTTCCTTCTGGTGTCTTGGTTCCAGGCAGACCCTAAATAAGGCAGGAATAAATTTTAAAGTTGGGGGAGGGGAGAGCAAATGTGTTCTGAATTTCACAGAACAAAGTGGAACTCTGGCTTGTGGTTGAGCTTGGGAGTAGATGGCCTCACCCCTCTTCCCTGGGAGAATGTAGTGGTGAAATCTGGTCTGCTCCAGTGAATCTGTGGCATTTGGGTTTAATTTAATAGATCCCAGTGTGCCTACTTTGATTTGGGACTGGGTTTTGGCCTGATTTCCCCCCCCCCCATCTTTCAAGGGTGTAGCAGCAAGAAAATCCAAGTTTCCACTAATATATCCTGAATCATTCAACTGAAAGTCCATTACCCTTGCAAGCAGTTCATGCTGCTTATTGGCTTCTCCTTTAAAAAAAAAAAAAAAAGTTTAAAATATGGTTTGACTGAAAACTGGTAGGTTATCATTTCAAGAGGAAATGAAAATTTCCAAAACAGACACAAGTTTATCCCTCAGCAAAAGAAACAACTATGATTTCTACTGTGGCCTTTAGGACCCACTCCTTCTCCTGTTTTCTCTTGACTTTTCAGGATTAGGATCAGAGGGTTGTTTTTCTTTTTCTTGTCTTTTTTATTTATTTATTTTTTTGGGGGGGGGGTTAATTTAATACTTCAATTTTCAGGAAAGAGCCAGATCAAGCTTTTTTTAGGCATTATCCACCTGGGATGTGATGAATTAATTGCAGGCTTCATTTTGTAGGAGTTGGTATCAATGATGGGGTGCTAGCTCAGCCCTTTTGAAAATAGCAGACGGAGGTGGCTCCAATGATTACATTAAGACCGTGGATACACATTTGCCTTGGGGATTTGAAGTTGGGCTTAATCAAATCTGGATTTGACATTTCACAGCCCACATCAAGGATTTCTACAAAGGAACAGCAGAGCACTGCCAGCTCTTGCTCTTACGTAGTGCCTCCTCCTGAGTAACCGAACAGGCCTTGTGCTAATCTTATTGATGCTTTGGCTGCATTTCTGTCCTGCAGCATGGCACTCATTGCGTCTCTAGACCATCTTTTCTTTCAGCCAGTGAAAAAGTGTTTCTTTAGTACCCATCTTACACCTAGGTCTAGGGCTAGGATCTGGGATAGAAAAGATGGTGAACAGGACTGGATCCTGAGCTCCTGTATCTGTGACATTTACACTAATCTGTGGTTTGAAAGAAATTAACTGTTCTTATCTATTCATTACCTATTTTGTGGCAAGTAGAGATGGTACAAGGGAGACTAGTATTTGGTATCAGCCCTTGAGGATTTAAAAGTCTAGAGCAGTAGTTTTCAACTTATGCAACCTAAGAGGTCTCAGGGATGCTTATTTAAAATAGGAACCATGCATTTGCATCTTCTCAGGTATTTCTGAAGCACTTGTTCTTTGGACCACATTTTGAGAAATACTGAGAAAAGTAGAAGTGAGGTAAATAAAGTTTCATAAGTAGCACAAATGCTGTACCTGGGCTAGTGGATGGCTAAAGGTGGAAGAGCTCTCTCTGTTTGGGAGACCGTAGAGGCTTCTAAAATGCAAACCTCGATCTTATAGAATGATACAGGACTTAACCAACAATAGTATAGGCAGATGAGGGGAGGAGAGAATTCCAGACTGAGAGGAAAGTAGGTGAAGGACGGCAAGGTGGAGAGAGTAAACCTGTTCAGGTGCCCTGTGACGATGGAGCTAAGAAGGGGAAATGGAAGTATAGGATGGGGAAAAGATAGGCTGGAGAAAGGTTATGGAGGATCTTGAAAAGCACCACAGGATTGTACTCAGTTGCTGAGAAGCCATTTTGTAGCAAGAGACTAACATGATCAAATTTGCATTTTAGATAGAGTATTCAGATGTCAGTGTGGCAATGGATAGGAGCCAAAGATAAGAAGCAGGAAGCAGTCAGAAGTTTCTCTATTGGTATAGTTAAGTAAGAAAATAATAGATTTTTTTGTCAGAAAACATATGCAAAGTATTCCTTGGTTGCTAAGACATTTGCATGAAGAAAGCTGAACCACCTGACCAGAGGAAGGTCAAAAATCACAAAGCCAGGTTGCCAGCCTTCCCTTGAGAGTTCCACCATTAACATGCCCTCACCTCTCTCCCTACACCCCTCATCTTTCTGTCCATTCACTATCTTCCTCTATCTCTTGTATCTATCCCACACCTTCTTCCAACTCAAGATTTCCACTCCCTCAGTACCTAATTTTCCCAGCATTTCTCATGGCTACAAGTTCAATTATATAATCTTACTTTCAATTCCTACACTATTGTCTCATTCTATGAATATTTTCTCTTTCAAACTCCCAAGAGAAAGAGTCTAATTAGCCTATTCCTTCTCTTAATCTGATACTTCATTCCAGATCACTGACCAGTCTGTAGGTTGGCTTTCCGTGGGGACCATCTCTGGCTCAGCGGGAGGAGTGCCCAGCCCGAAAAGTACAGCTGTTGACAGCTGCTAATGCTTCAGAGGCCACGGGAATGGCATGTTCCCTTAGAAGAAAAGCTACTTGACATTGCTGTAAAAGACCATGTGATCATCCAGATAACTCTGGACTAGTTCAAGAGCTGTAAGGATTAATTTCTATAAGAAATATTCAAGAATAGTGATATGGCTACTAAGAAAGATGATGAAAATGTTTCTAATTAGGGTAGTTAAGTGAATGGAGATGCTCTTTACCAGGAAAAGATATACAAAAAAAAAAAAAAAGAAAAAAAATATTGGTTGGATTAGAGAGTTTAGTTGAATCATCTCTTATTCCTATAATCGCCACTAAACCGTGTGAATTCCCTTATGCTCCTATAAACACTTTGTGGAGATCTATCATTGTACTAATTGTTTTGTAAAGTAATTTATCCATTTATATATTGTTCTCTCCAACTATATAATGAATATAGAATAGAGGCTCAATAAATATTGATCAATTGTATCCTTGTTGTATCCAAAGCATATCCAATACATTGGTTCAAGTTCATGTAGTTGATTTGGGAAGAAAAGATGATACCACAGTATGTATGGAAATGTGCATGGGGGAAGGCATGAGAGAAAGGGTAGGTAGCCAGATCTGAATCTTACGGGAGAGTCAACAAGAACACATTCTCCAGAGTTACCATATCCTATATAGATTAACCCATTAGCTTTATCAGTCCATGGCGGAGGTGATTTCAGGCTAGGGTGAAGGGATGTTAATTTGGGGCACTTTCAGCCTGCCAAGAATTTAAAAACACAGCTTAACACTGAAACCCTGAAACTGTTCTTTAAATAATTTATTTTCCATTTGACATCTCTATTTCAACTAGCAATCACTTTCCCCTTCCTATGGCAACCATACTTTTTGAAATCATACAAATGTATCCATAAGGTATTTGCTCTTCTTCTTTAAAAAGTGTGGAGATACCAAGAGACTCCTCTACCAAATTTCTCAATGGGAAGAGTTGTTCATTGGTCTTTGGGAAAATCGCCATACTTGGTAGGAAGGAAGAGTGGACCATCCTGGAAACTCCAGATCAGCTTATTGAAATATAAGAGTTTTCCCCAGTTCCCTGGTGGTCACAGTATTGGTTGGGTCATCTTCCTGACCAACAGGGTCTAGGGTGGCATGGTCCTGAGCTAAAAGTCAGCTTTGACTGCATGTGAAGTGGGGTGGTGGGTCACAGCTGGGGTGTAACCAATGGGGACTTGACCAAAAGAGCAAATGAGGGCAGAAGCCCAAGAGAGTGGGAACTCACTTGAGGCTGCCAAAGGGTAAGGTGGTTTGAAGAAAAAAAATAGAAATAAAAAGTTTGGAACAGTTGACACATTGAATCTGTGGCAGTTTTTTATTCAACTCTGTCACCCCCAGTGTGGGCTTGAGAGAAATCAAAGAATGTATACAGCTGGAGCACATGTGACTTTTGGAACAGAGGTAGGATAACGTCAGAAATATCATCAAAACTGCCCTTTCAGTTAGGAGGTGGCCCTGAACCAGGCCTTTGTACATTTGTAATCCATCTATTACTGGACCCTAAATTTATTTATACAATGACAATTATTAACTGTTTAAAAATAATCTTCTTTTTCTAATGGAAAAACCTAAACGTGATGGATTAATGCCAAGGAATTGATGTTGTGAACCATAGCTGGAAAAGACTGCAAAACTGCATAGAGACAGGCTCTTTATTTCAGAATGATTGGGATAAACTGACTACTAGCATAAATGTGTGAACGTGCTACATTAGAGAACATTATAAATCATTCATTCTTATTTTCAAGCATACATTCTTGAAATTGAATGGTCCCTGTTAGAATTGAACCTTCAGGGCCTTCTTATATAAATTACTTAGAATAGGGTATAATTGACATATCAATACTTTTTTATTTAAAAAGTCCTTCCAAATTTTTTGGTCTATTATGCTATCCAACTGTACTACTTTTCTTTCAGAAGTTTGATGTGTCATTCACTTCTTTGTCCCAACCCATTACTCTATGAAGTAGAGGAATAAATAAATTTAAAAGTTCACCTAACCCTATTATAGACTTAGAATCTGTCTTCCTATCTCAGAGTGAGGAGAGCATATTTTGGTAACCAAGATTCATAAGCTGAAATAAGTGAGAATTTTCTGTGTCAGCCACAACTTCTTTCTGCAGGTCACACTCCACGTTGCCAAGATGCTAGGTCAGCCTTGAAATAAGTTTTCAAAAGCCTTCAGTTCAGCAAACATTCAAAAGTCATGAAAAATGCCCAGGAGCACATTGGCAGCGTTCTCTGTACACAGTAACTTCCACCCCTTTCCCCAACGCTGGGCTAAGTGGACTAAGGGGCCTGCCTGCAGCAAACACGCCCCAAGCTCTCACTGAGCACACATGTTCCCATGAAAAACCGAGGGGATTGGTTAGAGAGGCAGACACTGAGATGTCTGCCCATTACCAGTGCTTCTTTGGCTCATTTCTGATTTCTTTGGGGCTAGCGCTGATTTGCAAGCATTGGAAGGAATTAGTTATGAAGGGTTTTGCCAATTAGCAGGGAGGCCAAGCATCCCCCTGTTGGCTGCTCAACACAAACCTAATTGCCCTGTGGTTTGCAATATTCTTTTCTTCTCTGTGGCAGCTTCTGGGACGGTGGGTCTTGTCTCTATGCAGCTGGAATGCAGGCAGAGAACGTTACATCCAATCATCTGAAAGCGGCATGTACTTTTCTCCTAAATTATCTGTGACAAGCTACAGGGAAGGCCCCATCCCTGTGGTATGTATCAGTTTGGGTGAATAAATACATGCACTTCAGGATTTTATCAACTTTGATCATTGGGTCTCTTAACTTCAACCTCTCAAGACCAAGAGTCTTGATTATTATTTTCTGTCCTCATGAGAATAACTCTCTCCACTCCAATTTAGTGGCTCTTTCATGACCTGGTCAGCTCTGTTCTGTCTCTTTGGAGAATTCAAATGAGGTAGGGGAAATGGTATAGTGAGTAACCCCAAGATCCTTGGATTGTGCAAGTCCAGAGATCAAGTAAAGAGACTGCTACTGAATTGCTTTGACACAAAGGTCAAGGTGCTTAACTTTACTGAGTTTATTTCCTCATGAGTCAAATTAGAAGAATAATAGCACTTTATTTTTCCGCCTGTTATATGAGGATTAAATAAGTTAACATGTGTAACTATTAAAGTAGAATTTGGCTTATACAAATATAGCATGATAATCTGCAAACATAAGCATAACTATATGCCTATGGTTTCCTCTTTACATAAATGTCAGGCAAATGACAATTTATGCATTTGATTGGAATATAAGCCTAGCACTTTTCTGAGGTACATTTGGTCCCATCTTCCAGGGTTAGATACACAGTAACCCAGCCTTGCCTTAGAGCAATAGTTACTTATTAATGTTAACTATGTACCTACAATACACAGGACTATATTATGGATCTTATTGAAAGCCACAATGTTGTTGTTTTTTTTATGGTGCTGGGGATCAAAATCTGGTCCCTGAGCATGCTAGGCAAGCACTCTACCACTGAACCACATCCCCATCCCTATTTTTTTTAATCTTTTATTCAAGCCTACCCCTGTTCAACTGTTGTGTTGGGTAGTGCGATCTTAGGAAGAACAAATCAAAGTCTTTACCCTCAGAAATTTTAACACCCGGTTCATTGTCATGTACATAGTTACTACAAGCACTGTCACACTGTATTCATCAGCATTTATTAAGTGCTATAACAAACAGTCCCAATGCCTCAGTGGCTTCACAAAGGTTTATTTTTTATTCATATTACATTAGTTTTCTATTGATATGTAACAAATTATTTCAAAATTTAGTGGCTTTAAAGTAAACATGTATCTCACACAGTTTCTGGAGTCAAGAATCCAAAAGTAGCTTAGTTGGGTGATTTTAGCTCAATGTCTCTCCCAATGTTGAACTCAAACAATGGGCTGGAGTTGTAGGATCAACTAAGCCTGGAGAATCATTTTCTAAGTTCACTCACATGATTACAGGCAGGCCTCTATCATTTCTGCCATATGAGGTAGGTCACACAGGCAAACCCAAATGCCATGTAGGAGAGGGATACATAGTGTGAATATCAGAAGATCAGGGATCTTTTGGCTAACTACCACATAATGAATATGTATCACATTCATAGTAAGTCATTGATCAGAGGAGATGAATGCAGTAGAACTTTGTTTCGTGTCATTTTACTCCAGGACCCAATCTCCTTTCATCTGGAGGATTTCCAAGAGCCCTGTACTTTGTCCCCCTGGTCCTCTGAAGCAATGGAAGCACAAGTGTCAGGAATGCCCAGGAGTTTAGAGGGACCAGACTTAGACATGGTGTGTAATATTTTGTCCCATATCCCCCTGGTCAGAAATCACCTAATTGCTTAGGTGGTTGGGGAACACTGCTTGTCTGTGGCCTCAGATTAAAAGGGAAGGGGATTTGGTGAATGCATAGCAGTCACTCTGCCCCAGTCTCTATTTTAAAAGACTGTACATTTAAACAATTTAATTTTTCCAAAAGGCAGTCTCTTCAGTCTTAATGCAAAAAAATATATATATATGATTGCCTGCTATTATGGGACAAAGCAACTGATTGATCGCATATTTTTACCTTTTCAATGCATTGTAAATGTGATCCCTGTTAAGGGCCAGCAAGCAGGTGGTGGAGAGCAGTTCCTGAACCATTAGGTTTGCTGCTTTTTCAGGAATACTATTAGGATGCTGGCAGAAACAAATCTTTCCTTGTTTCCCAAGTGGGGAAAGAAGAAAGTCTTTGTTCCCAAGCAAATGAAAATACAAATCACAAGACTAAAATGATGAATGCAAAACAATATATTAAAATGTGGCTTATGTGTAGCATTTGCATGCATTTTAATATGCATCTGTCATTCCCGTTTGCTAAATGCAGTAGGCTCTGAAAATATTAAACAATGGAGTACAATTAATGATTAGAGGAATTGTTCTGGAATATATTTTCACTTATTTATATTCCTATTGCCAAGCCTCTTTAAGGGCTCTAGGATATCAAATCAGATCATTTTGTTGATCAAATCTCAGATCACTATGGTCTAAAAGCAATTCACAAAGCCATTTTTCATAAACTGATATGATTATGCTCAGATGATTGCAAAATGACTACACCATCCTAGTATAGAAACATCCAGTCTAAAGCTGAAACCTAGAAAAGGCTTTACGTGTCCCCAGGATCTGATATTCTCATCTCACCTACTCCTCAAGTCCAGCCATATTTATTTCTACAAAATTCATAAGAAATTTAAGATCATCTCCCATCCCAAGCCCAGTTTCCTGAGCCCTATGCTTCCATTTTCTCCAAAGCTGAAGTTTTCAGACTGTTTTTGTCCTTTGCCAGGTTTGCTTACGTTGCTTCCCATGTGAAAAAAAAAAAAATACTGAAAAGGAACATCATTTTTAGGACAGTAGCAACAATGAACCAAACCTCAATCACACTTAGAATCCTTGCTCTCCACCCATCACGATTTCTGGACCAGCCAAGAAGAATGTATTTCCTGGGAACTCAGCTCCAAGCCATAAACTCGAAATACATCAAGCTTTTTGTTGTTAATTGGCACTTACCTCACCTGAAGGCCCTTGCCAAGAAGAGCAGAGGGGTTTAATGGGGAAGGAAGAAAGGAAAGAGCCCCGCAGCCCTGGAAAACACTCCCAGCCACATGTGATTTTTAGCTGGGGGGCTCTACAGCCCCAGCTTTGCTTCAGCAACAAAGTGGCCTATGTACTTTCTCAGACCTCCGCTGTTTGTTTGGGGGGTAATGCGCAGACTGGGGCCTGAGTGATAACTGCTTGGTGTAATTACCAAGACAGCTTGAAAACTATGCTCCCCTTTGTTTCTGCCTCCAGATGACGGCTGTCTGACCGCTGTTTGTTCCAGTTTTATTTCAAAGCGCTTTTCTTTCCATATTTCAAAGGTCAGTGTGTTTACTGATGGCCAAAAAGAGCCTGTGTGTGTCAGAGAAAGAAACGCATGTGGCTAACTGGCACGGGTACCAGAAGAGGAGGTGGGGGAACTGCATGCGGAATCCCAGGGAATCTTCTAGATAAGGCAGAGAACTCCAAGGACTTGACCTCTCCTTCATGGCCACTGACAGGGAAGGAAGCAAATGAGATCAATGGTCTTTTTTTAGGATGAAAGAAAAAGTTCTAGAAGTCTGATTCAGGAAAAAGAAATGTAGGTATTTCCAGTAAAGAAACATAATCAAATACTCGGCCAAGAAAATGTTCACTTCATCTCCTTGAAACAGAAATATTTCCTGCCTCTAAGAAAGCATTCTTGACAGTCTGGCCATCCTTGGAAACCTTGAGATTGTTTCAGGTCAAGGAATGTGAGCACTGAGACATAATAGGGAAGCCCAAACCTTTTTGTAAGGCTGTCAGTTGACTCTCTGCCACCATTACTTAGGAAAACAAGGTTGATCAGACTGTTACCTGCCCATATATAAAATATTAGTGCTTCTACTATGAATATTTGAAAACAGCATCAGATTTCAATGACATAAACTCAATACCTCTTTCAAATGTTCTTCAGGGTTCATTTTCTTCTACTCTGTATTTGTCCCAATGGTCTTCTCTGGATGTAACATAGACTGGGCTTTTGGGGATAAAAGGTGGGTAAGCTTTGAAGAGGGAGAAAGTGCCTCCCCCAATTAGATTTGTCTGGGTTAAGATCTTAGGACTGCCACATATTAAAGTGTGGCCTTGGACAATTCACTTGATGAGTCTGTGCCTCCGTTTCCTTGTCTGTGGATACACGGGATTCCTGGGGCTCTGAGGATTCAATGGAAATACACGTGGGGGGTGTGCGAAACAGTTACTGGTGCTTTGTAAACATTCAAACGTAGCTAATCACGAAAAACACTCCCCTTTCTGAAATGAATTATGCTCGGGGATGGGGTGCTCTTTGATGCTACTATTTCTCTTCTTGAATCAATCCATCTACACCTGTAAAAATAAAAAAGACTAAATTTGTAAATGCCAAAGGGAACAAACAGTGCCTGTATAGTAAAAGGAGTAAGAAAATAAAACAGAGAACTACCAGTGAGGTGTCTACAACTTAACCTCCCAGTTACTGTGAATTTCCAGCCTCCTATGAATTTAGGGTAACTCTCTGTCTTTAATTTGCACATGGCATTAAAGACAGAATTCTTATTACTTTATCAGGAAGAAGACATGGCAAGTCTTGTTTATAGCTAAGAAGGTGTGGAAGAGAAAGAAAGGGGTCAAAGTGTATTAAAGACTATTTTCATTGCATTTAATGCATGAGATGAATATCATCACTTCCATTTTACAATTAAAACAAAACAAGTTTCAGGGAGTTTGACTTTTTGGTCTATGTAGGCAGTCAGCAGTGTGGCTGGATGTAAATCCACATGTATTTGGCTTGCTACCTTTGCCTCCTTTCTATATCTATTTCTTAGGAAAAACCCAATTAAAATGTTGCTCTGAGAGGCTTTCCAGATAAGGTTGAATCAAGAGGATTCATTATCACACTGGTGATCTTAGCAATACTTGTGGTACTCATACTTCTTCTAAGCCATTTCTGCCCCTGTTCAACTGAAGTAGACTCATGGGAATCTTTGTTTTGAATCATATAATTTTAGGTATGAAGGAGAGGGAGACTTTCAGAATGATAATTTCCATTCACTGCTGAAGTCAGAGCAAGTGATTCGCTGCCACTGGAAGGATGTCTACCAGTCTGTATCTTAAAAATTCTACCTGTTGATAGAATGGGATAGACATTATTACCCTACATACATGTATGATTACACTACTGAAGGGACTCTGCACCATAGACAGCAGAGGAATGAGAAGTTGTGCTCCATTTGTGTACAATATGCCCCAATACATTCTACTATTAAAAACAAACAAACAAATAAATTTTTTAAAAAATTCTACATGTTACCCAGGCAGTTGCTGAATTCTTTGCTGCTATAAAAATTAGTTCAAATCTAGTGGCTTAAAACAACATGGATTTATCATCATACAGATCTGGAAGTTGGAAATTCAATATGACATCAATATCGCAACAGAACTCCTTCCTCAGGCTCTAGGGGAGAATCTATTTTCTGGCCTCTTCCAGCTTCTAGATCTGCCTGCATTCCTTGGCTCATAGCCCCTTCCAATCTTCAAAGCCAGCAATGGCAGCCAAGTCTTTCTGACATCACACTATTCTGACATTGACTCTTCTGCTTCTCTTTTGCACATTTAAAGAAACCCTGTGATTACATGAGGACTGCTGAGAAAATCCAGGATAATCTCATTTTAAGGTCAGTTGATCAGCAACCTCAGTTCTTCCTTGTTATATAACATAACGTATCCACAGATTCCGAACACATATATCTTTGAGGGGCCATTATCTTGCCTACCACAGATACCTACATGATGCTCTTGATAGGCTGCATCTTTAACATCCTTTCTCTGCCACATTCTAGCTCTATAACTTTGGGCAGATTACTTGATTTCTTGGATCCCCAGTTTCCTAACATGAGAATAAGATCACTACTTACCTTGTGAAGTTGTTATGAGGATTAAATACATGAAAACTTTTAGAATATCCTCTGACATTTAATTCTTAGCTCTTACTATCATTATCTTTGTGAATAGTATTCTGAAGATGATACTGACAATTAGGACATAATTTGTGCAACTAGGAGGCACATTTATCTCAAGATCTTACTTTGCTCTATGCCAGAGGTCGTTGCTGTCCATGGCTTCTCTTGTCTCCTCTTGCCCTAGGTTGGCCATCAATCTGCAGGCCATCTTTTCTGCCATCCATTCAGCCCATGGTGACCCAAAATTGCACAGCAGTCTAGAAGCAGTCCAGTATGCATGAAAGCTCTCATGATGATTATTATACAATCTTGCAGTTGGAATTGGTCTGTCAAAGGTAAAGAAAATAGAAGAAAATTGTATATGTAAGAAGCAACATGAGCAATGATGTAGGTAAGCATTGTTTCATGGTTGAGTTTGGGAGTTCTGGTCTGAAAAAATTTTCAGGTTAGTGTAAGGCTGACTCAATCAATGTCAATCCTCTGGTTCAAATTTTTAAAACACTGGCTCTTCTCTACAGTAGGCAGGTTGAACTTTCAATTGTTGTGGAATACGCTGGAGTTCGAATGCAGGCTTTGGCAGTTATAGATTTGTGTCCTGGTGTGCATTATTAATATGGGCAGGCGCTTAATGATAAGAGAACATAAAAGTTCCCCTAACAAGTATTTTTATATTGAGAATCACAACCTCTGGGACATGAGTCCCTTTTGTTTCTTCCTTGTAAAGCAAAGCAATAAAATGTCTTTTTCCTTTTTCGCAAAACCATGTCCTCATTATTGGATTGGCATCAGGGACGAGGACCCAGCTTTCGGCAACAAATTTGGTGACCCAGACAGAATCTGAGAGCAGCCCCTGCTGCAAATTTCTTGGGCAGGCCTGGCTCTCCAAAGAACCCTACTTTCAAGCTGAGGATTTAAGGTGCTGGTGAACTTCGTGAGAATTTCAAGAGAGTTAGATTATGGGTGAGTTTACCTCCAGTCGAACCAGGGGGTTATTCCTGTGAATAAAGAGAAGAATTGATAGATCATCCTAGCAGCTGCCAAATCTCCTTTTGCTTCAGGGAACTCCTGCTTTCTCTCTCTGAACAGTATAGGTTGCTCCACCATAGTCTACTTTGAGAAAAAGAAAACTGAACTCAGTAAAGTCACGACACCTTTGGCCATTAGGTAAGTTCCCTGGTGTACATAAAGAGACCCTTGATTCTACACATCTGGTTCTTCTGTAGAAACATCTGGTTCATCTTTGTGGAGACAACTGTGGCACCACTGGTGTAGGACTCAGGGTTAAATGGAACTTGAGAACCAGGGATATTTATTCCCTTCTGGTCTGTTCTAGGTTCTCATTTGTTTGTTGGCCCTGGGCTTGGGAATTCCCTATAGTTGTGTGTTTTGTTTGTATCTGCTACTGTCCCTTTTAAGACATGGCCAGTACTGCATTGATCCCATAGGTAATCTCTTGGGAAAGATCTTGGCTGGTCAATTTAAAGGTTCCCATCTGTTGGCCATGGTTTTGGGGCTCCTCTCTTGTCACTCTCTGTGTCTTGTTGTTTCTTTCTCTGTGTGTTTACTCTTTGCACAATCTTGTCATTGGAGTTGGTCTATCAGAGGTAAAGTAAGTTGAAGAAAGGGCCACCTATATATGTAAGCCTGTCTAAGATAATGTTTTACTGTAATGATCTGGCTTTTGAATAGCTTTCTGGATTATTATATAATCTTGCAGTTGGAATTGGTCTGTCAAAGGTAAAGTAAGTAGAAGGTCTGTCAGTTTTAATGGTTTCTATATGTGAGCCCTGGTTTCTGTGAAACTCTCTCATCTGGTTTTTGTATCTGTTACTGGCCCTTTAAGACATGAGCCCTGCTGCCTTGATCTTACCAGTAGTCACTTGAGCAGACAGATCTTGCTGAATGGGCCACCTATGAGTATAAGCCTAAGAGAAAAGATGGTTTTACTATAACACAATATGGCCTTTGAATGACTTTTATGGATTATTATACAATCTTGACATTGAAGTTGATCTGTCAGGGGTAAAGGATATGAAAGAGATTCTGTGTGTACAGGCATTTAGGCAGTTGCATGATAAGTTGAAGGTGCCAAAGGCACTTGCTCTGGTGTTCAAAGATAGCAGGATACCAGAGAAAGGGTTAAAATTATTTAACTCTTTTAAACCCAGAACTGTTTCTCAGCCTGGCCCCAGGCAGCTGCAGATCACCTCACTGTGGTCAAGGAGCCTCACTGTGGTCAAGGACACAAACCGGAAAAAAAAATCCAGAAAAGCTGCTCAAGCTGTAGAAAAATGGTCAAAGAGAACCTGGCCTCTGCCCTGTCTTTCATCCCCTTTTGCCCAGGAGCCTGCAGGCCACAAAGGATGTGGCAATAGGTTTCAGCAATGTTAGTGTATGATCTGGGGACAGGAATAGTTTCCTTTTTAAGAACTGACAGAACACCCCATTTGGCCAAGGCATATCCATCACGGGGCAAAGAAATTCTTTCTATAACAATCTTCCATCTAACTAAATGGGGAGACTGGCAGAATACATAACTGCACCCAGAAAATAAAAAGAGAAACTAAGACCAACCTATGTTTTGTAGGCAGCCTCTGCAAAGGGATCTTTAAAGAAGCCTAAAGAAAACTAGGGAAAGGGCCTCCTCCATTGCATATCAATATGCCTAGTGTAAGAAAAAGGCCCCAAAGGAGCTTCTGAGTACAGTTGGCAGTGGAGAACTCACTCAAAGTTGATGTCATTGGGATAATGATGAGGCAGACAGGTCAGCCTCAAAAATATCCTGTGCTACAACCTCTTGAATGCCACCTGGGAGAGAAAAGAATAAGACAGTTTTTGTGTATGGCAGATTGTCCAAACCTCTCCTGGGATGATTGTGTTAATCACATACACAGATAACATTTATAAGGATTGTTTCAGAATATAAATTTGAGAAAGGGTCTGAAACTAAAAAAGATGAAAGAAAGTTATAGGTATGGAAATATTTTAGTATGGAAATTAGAAGGTAAAAGAAATGTCTCTTAGAACTGGGTTTAGGGCTCAGTGGCAGAGCACTTGCCTAGCATGTGTGAGGCACTGGGTTTGATCCTCAGCACCACATAAAAATAAATAAAGGTGTTGTGTCTATCTACAACTAAAAAAAAAAATTAAGAAAGAAAAAAAAAGAAGTGTCTCTGGATGAGAAAGTATTTTGTCTGGTAAAGTAATATTATAAATTCCAAGATGAAAGGAGATAAAACTAAGGATGTAAAGAAGTTGTAAATGTTTAAGTAAGTTGCAGAAGGTTTGTGGAAGATAAATCTCAAAAAGTTTGTGTTTGTGATTAAATTGGCTATAATTAACACAAAGTTATTTGAACTGATATGAAGCAAAGTTTGAAACATTGATCTGCTCTTATCTGTCAAGATAATTTTCTTGTTTTTGTTTGGTCTTATTACTTGGGGAAAAAAAGTCCTAAAGGACTTTAGAGTTTGTACCTGCTTTAAAGTCTTAAATGATCATTTTGTAATTGTTTAAACAACTGTTCTGTAGGTTATAACAATATAGTTGACACCCTTAATATATGTGACTAGGTAGGTATATGTACGCATCTGAGAACTATATCTGACTTAGCCTTGTCTAAGTGTCATGTAAAAGTTTATAAAATGAAAGTTTATGTAAGTTTATGGGCAAGATAATAAATAAGTTCTTTCTTTTAGAATTGGATTTGACATAGAAGGGCCACACTGTCATTTGAAGATCTGTCTTATATCTGTTTGCTTTGATTATGTCAATTTATAACCATTGTTTTCTAAATATTTAAGAGTTTTAAGGCTAACCTTTGATTTTTGCTAACCCATGCAGACCTGTGATTTATTGTTATCATAAACTATGGATTCTAAATTATATTTTATAAGTTAAACTTCGTTAAATATAAAGCTTAGGAGAGCACTTTTCCAAATTGGTGTTCTCCAAGCTAAAATGGTCTGTAGCAAAAGTCTCAGATTTGTATAGAAATAACAAATGTGGTTGCTATTTATTCATGTCACTTGATGTTTTATAGCTGATTAAAGTAATCTTTTGTCAATAAGTTATATAAATAATTTTGTGTTACTCTTCACACTGGAATTGAAATTTAAATGTATTTTTGGAAGATAATGAAAGCCTGATGTGTTAAAGGTGACATTGTAAAAGTAACATTGTATTATTGGTCAAAAGCCACATCTTACCTGAGTTAAGACTCTGCCTCCCACCTTACACCATGTTAGAATGACTCCAAAATAGGCTGGACTTGAGCTCAAAAGATAAAAATTTGTTTGATCAAAAGATCAAATTTTGTTGTAAAGATTACTATGATTTCAAAATAAACAGGGGTATATAATATACAACTAAGTGAAGTTTTAAGATTATAAAATAATATTTTTGGCTCATAGCTATTATACAAATTAATTTATTTCTGCTCTGTTAATTTCATTTTGTATTTTCCTTGTAAACTTTATAACTATTGCCTGTTAGCGTTTTGCAGAGAGACTACTTCTAATAAAACAACTTTAGTTAATTTGACATAATAAGCCATCCTCTATAAGACTAATAGTATATAATGCTGAATTTCAGTACCAATATTAACACCAATTAAATGAAAGTGGTAACTGTAAATTATAGATAGTGAAGTTATAACCTGTTACTCTCACTTTAAGACTGGTGAAACTGGCCTGCAGAGTGTTTAAAATGAAAAAACTTGGAAACCAAAGTCAAGAAAGTAAAAAGATCCAGGGGAAAAGCAGCCAACACTTTGGTCCTTGCCCTATAAGGTCAGCCAGGACCCAGAAACTTTCAGGACCCCTCTTTGGCCCTGAAACTCCAGTGATTTACCCAATCTACTGATCAGGGAGACTGAGAGGACCCTAGAGAACAGGAAGCCAACAAGTGCACATTCTGCAAATAGAGGGGTCATCAAAGAGGGAAATATCCCTGATGATTCTAAGAGAAGTTGCACATGGTCAGCCAGACCCTGATCCATTCTGGCAGATGGCATAACTGGTAGAGGAAATCTAAAGAAGCCAAGAGACTTCACACACATTCCAAAGAATAATCTCTGAGGAATCTTAGTTGACTCTTAAAAGTAGTTCGGAATGAGGTCAATTTTGACCAAATTGGTCCTAAACACATGGCAGAGGAGCATAGGCTAAGTGCAGTGCTATGTGGACCTCTAAAAGGAAATAAATTTTTTAAATGAAACTTAAGATGCACATTTTTGTCAGCTCTACCAAAAGTAAGTAAAGCTGGCAGCTATAGAGGAAGAGTTCTTGTGTGGGAGTGCCTAATAATAATCATAAAGGACTGTAGAAATACAAGTTTGTTCTAAGTTAATTTGAGTCTAATCTCATGGACATACAAATCTTTCTAACCTCCTACATGGATAAACTTGATCTATTTTCCACTGATATGATTATAAGTTACTCTCTTCAGGGTTTTTAGAGACTGGCTGAAATGCTAATTGCTTTTGTGCTAATTGTTCAAAACAAAATAATGCTCTGCTGTCTTATTTATTGTTGGCTTAGAATAATCCCTGACTTATGTATGCCTTGTCCAGTCACTTGACATCTGCCACTGTGGACCTCTGAACTGCTCTGATGCTGAATAGTCTTAACTGTCCACATCCCACTTGCTAGAGAATGAGGACTTTGGGTTATTTCCCCAAACTTTACCCCCTTTCAGTAGGAAACAGCTTCTAGATGTCATCTTCCATTTTCCCACAAAAATGGAATGTAGAAATTAACACTAAGGAAATATAACAGTGGTCCACTGTTACATTTGAATATAACCCACCACAGGGACAAAATAATCCAGACTTTGGGGATGGCACCAGAAGATCTCAGAAATGGCCATCCTAGGAGATGGTCACTTAACAAGTGAATTACAACTCCAAAAGAGAAAACTGAAAGGTAGCCTTCAAATCATCTCTTTAAAAGCCCCCTATTCCTGCTGATATGCAGAATCACAGCCTCTGGTACAAGAAGAGTACATTCTTTACTAACAAAGCAATAAACCTTCTTGATCCTTTTTCTCAGAACAAAACAATAGTATTTTTATATGAAAGAAGTTCTATCAATGTGAGGATCGTCATCTCAAGTGAATTATGAATAAGTGCTACCTCTAGTCTTATAAATCATTCTAATCTTTGGGGAAAATTCCAAAGGGAAGTATTTCCTAGGGTTTTTAAATTCCTCCAGAAGATTCAAAATATTCCTCATGATATTTGGGGGTTCACCCTGATGGTGACCTGGGTGGCCTGAGGGTTTGTTCAAACTCTAAACAAGCCAGTGCTCAGGGGAAGCCAGCAGAGTCACAACTGCCTTCTTTATCCTCTTCCCATAGTGTGATAGGGATTAGTAGTCCCTTTTCCTGATAGTAGTAGTCTAGTTATAGCCCATTTTCCTGATCTCTAGATGAACTTCTTCATGAAGATAAAGAGAGCTCAGGTATACAACCTCCTTCTTGGTTGTGATCTTGACCTCCATCTCCCTTCTTCTCTACCTTGGAACAGATACGGCTCACGTTGATAAGCATCTCATAAAGAAAATCCAGTTATTTTCTGCATACCTAGTCATTTCATTGAATTCAACCAGGTTTTCTAAACCTGTTTGTGTATATTTAGACATACGGTGTGAGTAATTTGTGAGCATTTACTAAGACGTCTTATCCAAATTCCTTTTAAGAAAGATGCCAAGACCTCATTCTCAATTCTGTTACTAAAGCTGTGATTTTCCTGTTTTAGAGCTGAAATGCTAACACTAAGCAGGAATATGAATTTCACTTTCAATAAAATCACTGGCTGGAGAAATTCAAATTAAAACAGAGCATTGGAGATCCAGCTGCCTTTCTCTATTAGAACTAACAAAAGCAGTTTTCACAATTTTTGAAATCAAAAGTTTTAGACACTGGAATTTTATTTGTAGAAAATGCAGACATTACAAAAAAAAAATACAGATAGCTATCAGGAGCTGGCACATTTTCTTGTGGTTACCAAGATGTTTTAAGAAGAGGTACACAGACTATATCAACATTTTATTTATTTATTTACATACTTATTTACTTTGCAGTGCTGAGGATCAAACTCAGAGCCTCACCCATGTTAAGCAAGCTCTTTACCACTGCATCTCCCGTCCTCACATCAGCCTTTTAACAGAAGAATAAAGAACAAGATGACATAAATTGCTCCAAAGCATTTTGGAAAGAAAATGTTTCCTCTTGAGACTCAGTAGTGACCTCCTGGTTGAAGGGGAAAGAAATGTCTATATAGTACATCCTTTCCCTATATTTCTTTACTTTTAGTGTCTTCTGTCTGTAAATCTCCATCTTAAAATAAGAGCGACATCAATAATGGTAATAACAGTGCCAAGAAAAACTTTACCTTGGTCTCTTTTAGTTCCTATTTTAATAAAAGGATTATTAACATGGACTCCAATAAAACTTTTTGTATACATTAGAATGTCCTTTTTTTCCTGAGAATTGGGTTCATAACTTTCATAAATATACAAAGAATTATTAACATCTCCCCAAAGAAGTTGAACAAGCCAACAAAACAAAGCAAACAAACCACCACCAGAAACAAAAGGTCAGAGAAACCCATGACATGCTCTTTTTCCATCTTTCTTTACTTCCATTTTATTTCAGCTGGATTTTTTATTAAAGTGAATGAGTAGCCAATTCAAGGTTAAAGTTACTGTCAAAGTAATTACTTTAAATATTGTGAAGAGATGGGATCTCCGAGATGTCCTGCTGTCTACTCCAACTCAATTTCATCACCTTCCTTCCAGAACCATCTCCCCTCCACTGTTTCCAAGATTCATATCACAGCATCACTGTTCTTTAAGATTCCCTCACTTGCCATTGGATTCATCTTGGAGCCTTTCCTGATCTTTATCTCTCCTAGGTAACTGGCACTCCTGAGTTTGCCATTAGAGGTCTCTTGGTACAACTCTCAATTTTTTTTTAATTAATTTTTTTAGTTGTAGGTGGACACAATACCTTTATTATTTATTTATTCATATGTGGTGCTGAGGATCAAACCCAGTGCCTCACATGCACTACCACTGAGCCACGACCCCAATCCTCAAAATTCTTACTTTTTTTTTTTTGGTTAAAAAACAGAAAACCTAATCCATCACTGATGTTTTTCATCACTGACTGAACATTAGAATCATATGGAAAACTTCTAAAATATATTGAAGTCGAGAGCAAAGATCCAGAAAGTCCCATATAACTGCTCAGGATAGAGCATGGGCATCTGTATTTTTGAAATCTCCTTGGAGTTTTCTCAAAAGACTAGGAATAGAACTACCATATGAACCAGCCATACCATTCCTTGGTACTTATTCAGAAGAATTAGAGTCAGCACACTATAGTATATATACATTCCAATTTATAGCAGTACAATTTGTAACAGGTAAATTATGAAACAAGCCTAGGTAGATAAAGAAAATGTCACACACACACACACACACACACGAGTGTGTGTATGTTTTATTTAGCCATAAAAAAGAATGAAATTATGTCATTTGCAAGAAAAATCAGTGGAACTTGAGTTCATTATGTTAAGTGAAAATAGAAGAGAAACCAATAGAGCAGAGAAGGGGACCAGAAGGAGAGAGGTAGAGAGGAAACGGGGAGGTACTGTGAATTGAAATGGACCAAATTATGCTATATTTATGTACCAATAGGCAACAATGAATTTCACTATTATGTATAATTATAATGCATCACTAAAAAGAAGAAGGAAAAAGGATCTCCTTCAGGTGATGGTCACACTTGCCTACCGCATCTTATTTGAATATCTTTTACTATCAAAGTCTTTGAGCTGGTAATCTTGCATTCACTCTTTCTACTCTTTGATTTATCCCATCTTACTTTCCCCTAGCCTAGATGAATCTTGGCATCTTGATTTCCTCACGATTTCTTTTGCTTAGGAAATGCCATTTGGGTCCACACCAGCCCACACAGGACCCAGGCTCATAGTAAGCCTGGGTCCACCCCTCCACTGGCAGGCATCTGCCAGAGCCTAACTTCCAGCACAGGATTGCCTCTTCTGACCAGCAGACTACTGTGGGAGTCCAGGCCTGGCGCAGATCCATCCACACCAACTTGGCAGGACCCAGGTCTAGGGTAGGTCAGAGTTTGCCCCCCCCACACAGACACCTGGGAGCCTAAGCCTAATCCACTTCCATCTTGGGACACTGCAGTCATTGCCATAGCTGTCTCCACCCAGTAGCCTCTAACTTTTTAACAACAGACAGGGCCTAGAAGCAGCTGCATCTCAGAGCGGGCATCCCAAAGGGAGTGTGAGGCCCACTCTTTCAGCCCCATCTCTGTAAGACATGGCTTCCATCTTGGGGCACCTTAACTATTATCTCAAGTTAACTCCCGTATTGCCGCCATCACATTTAGATGCAGTAGCATCCGTTGAGGGACACCAGAAGGGTCTGGAAGCCATCAAGGTGAGGTACAGACAATCTGCACAGGTACTATAAGAATATAGGGAAGAAACTGTAGTATCTCAGATCCACACTGTAAGAAAGGAAGACACGTAGACAACATGAAAAAACAAGGGAGGAAAGTGCCCCCAACAAACCAGGACACTACAATAACAGAACCCATGGACAGCAAAATTGATGAAATGTCAGAGAAGGAGTTCCGAAGGTTCATAATTAAAATGATCTGTGAACTAAAGAACGGCCTAAATGAGCGAATACAGGCAAAAACTGATCACTCCATAAGAGAGCAAATACAGGTAGCAAAAGATTACTTCAAGAGAGAGATAGAAACTTTGAAAAACCAAAACCTGTCAGGAAACACCATTTGCCTTCCAATAGAGTGGCATTGACAATTGCTCTGTGAAGCTTTAGGGATTCCTCAGAACCTCACTGGGAATGAGGAAGACAGTGTTTGGGAGAATGAAGAGACAGTGTTTTCAGGCACCTCTCCCCTAGTTCTGCAAATAAGATCCTTGAAGAGAAAGCATAATCACTTGCTTCAAGAGACACAGTCGCTTAGTAGTAGAGACAGATCTAGAACTGGAATCCTCTTACTCTTGACTCCTTTTTCTAATACAGAATGCTCCCTAGTCCAGATCTATAATAATTGATGATGGAAATTATGCTGAGCCTTTGCTATGTTTTCTGTCCTTGCTGGCTCTACCATCTTGGCTTTCCTGCATCTGAAGCATCTTCAGCAGGTATATCTGCATCTTCGAGAAAACTGGATGTGACTGAAAGATTTGGCTGGTCCAATTTGTCATGATTTCTTGACAGGAGCCCTGGGAACTGCACACTAGAGCCTTGATGTTATGCCTGTCAACCTAATAAGGTTGGTTTAAGCACAGTGTTCTGCTGTAGCCCCCAAATCTGTCTGTAATCCTTTATGTTAAACGCTTAACTCTAGGACCTGCTCTGTGGGTTATCAAAATAGCAGTTTAACTGTGATTCAGATAAAAACAAATGTTCTACCTGTCTTAAAATATCATCTCTACCCACCCTACTTATTACCTAAAGTTCTCAGGTTTGGTCACTCCTCCTGTAAGTAGTCGATCTTTATTCTAGAAAATGTACACATAATGTCAAAAGATAACATTGAATCACAAATATTCATTAATACCTTCAAATTTTTTGATGCTTTGCTAACTGTCATCTGAGAAGGACAAAGTCCTCGTGGAATGGAAATAATGTGGGTAAAAAGCAATTTATGAAAGTGGTATGGTGAGAAGCAGAGCAAAAGGAATCTTGGGTACAGTGTAATAGGAGGAACTTGGAACTGACAGGAAAGTCCAAAATTCAGAGAGTGTCCAAGAGTACAGGCTGCCTGATTTCCAGTTTTGCTAAATTTAGCATTTTCCCCAGAGTTTTCCTTGTTAGTTCCCTTTATTTGTTGACTTTTCCAGGGTTTGGATGAAGTTTTGGAAAGAATAATAGCATCACTCTAGATAACATAATTATTGAGGGCTTACTATGTGCCAGATATCATTTGAAGCATTTTATTGCATCACCTTATTTGATGCCTGTCCTCCACATTTGGAGAGATGCCATTATTGTCCCCATTCCACAGATGATGAAACTGAGGTCCAAAGCCCTGAAGAACTCCCCTAAAATCATCCAGCAGGTAAATGGTGAAACTCGGGTTTCAACCCAAGCAACCTAGTTCCAAAGCCTGTATTCTTAACATCTAGGACCTATTGTCTCTGAACATCACAGCATTTGTAAGCAAGTATCTCTTCAAACCCAGGTCGTCTGATTCCAGATCATTCTACTAGAATATTTCCTGGACTGGAACAGATTTTTCAAGAACGCCAGATTTTTATAGTCATGGAGACTCTAAAGGTCCCGCCAAAGTTACTTGATTCAGGACCTTCCTGAAGCTGTAGCAGACTTGTGTCTTAATAACAATGTTCTATTGCTTTAATATAAAAATGCCAATCTGTCCACTGCAGTTGAGTATAAACCTTACAAAGTGTTGAGTAAAATCCCTGCCCAGCTGTTATTGCCCCATACTGAAATAGAGCACTCAGACAAAATTACTTCTGTGTCTGAGAAAGGTCAGCTGAAATAAAAATGGTTTAATATTTCTCCTTTGTCTATCTGACCAAACACGGGCATAGTCCAGGGAACATCAAAGGTAAAACACAAGTGTTGGCTTTAGGAAATCATTGCATTACCTTTGGTTTGTTTTGTGAGGTCCTCTGAAGGGCTTTTTGAATGTCTAATGAAACCTCACAAATTCCAGGAGAAAAGCAGATGGCAGATATCGTATTAATATAAAAATATGTGTCTCTCTTCCCCTTCTGTTGCCCTTATGATGGAACTAAATCTAATACGATGTCTTATTGGGGGCTAGAGAGAAGAATAAAATATGTTTTAGACCAGGGCGACTTCCTGATGATTCTCTAGGAGCTGAGAGGGTAGAGACAGATTTGACAAAGGAAAGGCCAAGGGATCGGGGGCAAGTTCACACAACATGGGAACTGCAGGCACTCCATCTTTGAAGCTCTTTATTCTTTTTTTTTTTTCTAATAATTAGCTATTCTCAAACCCAAATTACAATATTTCTTTCTACCATCTGTAAATAAATGTGAAATGAACAAAAACAAACAAGCGATACTCTGATTTTATCTGAAAAAAAAAATATTCTTATTCTCTAGTTTTCTTGAGGAAATGCCTCGCCCACTCCCTTAATAGATTTGACCTATCTTCCATTTCCCTGGAAGCCTTAAAGAAACAGTCATATTTTGCAACAGAGATCCTCAATCTTTTTATCAAGAGAAGACATTCTGCTCACTCCTGTTTTCATTTTTTCCTGAAGCTTTGAGGTCAAAGGATGGGGGTGGGGAGTTTCCAGCCAGTTGTTTCATTCCTCCCTGGGGAAGCTATCAGCCCCCCCAAAAAAGCCACTTTCAGATCAAGCTTCACCATCTACCCACAGGACTGGTTGAGAACCCACATATAAGGACTCTTCCATTTCAACGAGAAATGGAAAAACTCTTCTGAAAAAAAAAAAAAAGAAAGAAAAAGAAAAAGCAATTACTTGCTGTTTCGCTTTTGCAGAAGATGCTCTGAGTACCAGCCAAACTCATTTGCTATCAGTCAGTCAAAACAATGAAAGCAACATACTTTCATTTCGTTCTCTGGAAAGTCTTTCTTCTTAGCTTTATGCCAGCCATGTGTATATCCAGGCTAAGCCATATAGAAATGCTCTTTGTTGCCCTAGGTAGTTTCCAGGCCAGCAACCCTGATGAAATGGGACCTTCAACCAGGTTTTCATCCCTTTGAATGCCACCTTCTTGCTGAGATGAGAAGTTCCCTGGAAATAAACCTTGACCATAGATGTTCACAATCTTACTGAGCATTCATTCTTAAACTCATTCATATTTCTTAAATTTTCAGGGTATAAACTAGACTTCTGCTCTGGGTTGGAGCACTTCTAATGTGGAGATGGAAAAATTCTTTGATCACCCTGGGAGCTGTGTAAGTATGGCTCCCTGGGACCATCCTGGAGAAAACCTGTAGGCCTCAAGACTCAATCCACAGGATTGGGATGTTAGAGTTGGAAGGAATTTTAAGGGATCCAATCTTGGGTAGAATGATCCCATTTTACTAACATCCAATGGAGATCACAATGAAGTCTCAGAGAGACTACTGTCACACCCAAGGTTAGCTGGTCACCACATATAACCAGGAGACAGGAGTCTCAGGGCCCTTACGTATTACTCACACATGACAGGACTTGCCAATCCTTCTGTAAGGAAGGATGCCAACATATTCTTATGTCCAGGAGGTGTTGACAGGGGAGAAAGAATGGAATATTTGATAATGCAACATTACAAGTGTTGTCATATCAGACTCTTTCTGATATCTTACCATTGTCTCTTTGAAGAATCTGACCCAAACTCAATAGCAGGAATGTCCTACAATGCTCAGTATTCGAGATTTACGCACTCTCTATCTCTTTCTCTCTTTCTTCTCCACGATCATCATGTCCTGACCTGTTTTCCTCCACCACACTGTTCAGCCATGATATTCTGCCTCACCTCAGGCCAGAGCGATGGAGCCAAATGTTTATGGACTGAAACTTCTGAAATTATGGGCCCCAAATAAACTTTCCCTTCCCTAATATATTTACATAGATATATACATAGATACGAGCCTGCTCTCTATGCTGCTCTTAGGCCTGAGTTTACCAGCAGAAGAGAAAGTAGGCCTGCCTCGTGTGCTCAATTCTCTTACCAGTGGGTGCTATCTCAATGGTGTGGCTGTGGTGTGTGTGTTTAGAGCATATTCAGAGTTATTTCTCTTGGGAGTCTGTCTTTACATGGGGACGACAGAAAGCTTAGTTGTAATGACAAAAAATAACAACTAAAAGGAATGGTCCCCCAAATTATTATCCTTTTTATTAATTCCATAGCCAGTCTTCTCATTTGTTTTTAAGACTAGCACCACAACAATGAGCTCTTTCACCTTTTTAAATTTAAAGCTCTAGTTCAATTTTCTATTCTGTGATGAATGTAAGGAATTTGAAAGTAGTTTGTAAAGACAAAAGCAAGGGAGAATTAAAGAAAGTAATTGCCTCATGCCAATTCCCCCAAGAAATAGTGGAGATGCCATTCCCGTGACATCTCTGTCCATTTTTCTTCATTACCATGATGGCAGCCGCTCTCCTCATTACCTGACACATTTCTCTTCATTACCAGCTGTGGTGATGGGTGATGATGAGGGCTATTTACAACCAGCATCTGGTGAAGGGTCCAGCAGATGAATAATAATTATTCAAACTGATACGTGTAGGGGGGAAAACATGGTTAAAATGAAGCAATTATACCCCAGAAAGGCAAGGAGTCATTTCCATTGAGTGAAATTACTCAATTGGGGAACTCTTGTTCCTCTATCAGGAATTGTCCTCTAGAGCTAGACTGGAGCAGCCTGGGTACTCATAAGGACTGGACAGAAAACCAAGAGTTGCTTAAATCATCAAATGTTTCAATGTATGTATGGTGCTATGTCTCTGGAGAACTCTCACTAATGTAGACACACACAGATGTAGATATTTAGATGAACAGATGAGGTAGGGAGTAAATCTTATGGAAATGGCTCCTATGAATGTGAAAATTTCCAGAGTCCAAAATCTGGTGGGTGGGTCAGCAGGCTGGAAACTCAGGGAAGTGTTACAGTTCCAGACCAAAAACAGTTTGCTAGGAGAATTCCCTCTTGCTTAGTAGAAGTCGATTCAGGCCTTCAACTGAATAGAAGAGTCTCACCCTCTTTCTATTATGGAGGTTAATCTGCTTTACCCAAAGTCCACCAACTTAGATGTTAACCTCATTCAAAAAGCACCCTCACAAAAGCATCCAGAATAATATTTAACCAGATATCTGGACACTGTACACTAGCTAAATTGACACACAAAATTAAACATCACTCACTCACTCACTCGATCTATCCATTCATCCACCTAGATTAACAAGGTACACGGAACTTGTGACCCACAAAGATGCTGAGTCGAGTTTTGACCTCATGACAAATTTTTGAATTGAGCTATTAAGATTTCTTTTGAGGGTGTGGCCAGTAGTGGTAGAATTCAGCACCTCTCTCCAGGAATAAAATCCTGCTTCCATGGGGAATCAGAGCTCCAAGAGCAGACAGGGATCTGTAAGCTTGAAGGAGGATTTGGAGGAGAAGCAGAGTGTGGTGGATATGATTGGGAAGTTTGGTGAATTTGTAATTAAAGGACACTTTCCAATTTAACTAATTGTCAGTCTTGCTTTGAGTTTCTCTCTAGCAATAGTTGTGACAGTTGTCCCAGATCTCCCTTGCCCAACTCAAAAATGTGTTAAAACAGTGAAAGAGTCTACAGAAGTCCCAAGCCAGGCAAGTCAAAGCACGTCTGCTTCCCAGAGATGGACTCAGGGGTAGAATGCTAGTTAACCCCTGCTGGCCTGGAGCATGTGGGAAAGAAGCCCTGGGAAAAGATTTCCAGTAGAAGGGCATTGCCATTTGCCAAATTCTGGCGGTGTGTGCAGCCTGTTAAGAATGATGGAGGCTGTGTTCCAGCTCAGCAGGCTTTCAATATGAGACAGAGGGATGAAAGGGGTACAATATGAAAACAGCAGGTGAGAATGGATGTATCACACAGGGAAAAGATGTTAGAGGAATATTGAGGTATATTAATTCTCCCCAGGTCTCTCAAATTCAGTAGCTACAGTGAAAACAAAGATATGCTCTTGAATTAGGCCCAGGCTCCTAACAAGTGCCATAGCACCATCTGCTTAGTAGCAAAAGGCATAGGAGGTGGGAAAGACAGACCTGCGTGCTATCTGATGATATTTTCTTCTATAATCTCTATTTCCTCAGGAGCTCTCACAAGCTGTCATGTGTGGACAAGCTCCGGGAATTTGATGTCTTCCAAGTGATGCTTCTCCAGGGCGAGGCTACTCCCAAGGGCAAGACCACATTTGCCCAGTGGTCTTTGGGATAATTTGCACTTTTCTAAGGACTAGAAATAAACAACTACCCAAAACCTGGGGGAAATTTTTTTCCAAATGAACAGAACTGGAAAGGTTCCTGAAATCACTATGAGCAAGTTTTCAGACCCTGCTTATGACAAATCATTCAGCATTGGGAAGGAGTATGGTCTCGTATATTCACACTTCTCTCATTATAACTTCAAAAAACCAAGAAGGAGTGAAATATGAATATCTTGTAGGGGTGTGAATCATCCATATTCCTGAGAGACAGAACTCAGGGACTTCCTTAAATAACTAACTTTGGTCTTTTAGGTTCAAATCTTTTGATTCATTTTCCCTACTTCTTGAGCAAGTTGCTAGTTCCCTAAACCAATTTCCTAAGCAGGAAGCACGTCATGACAATCTCCCCTATCCAGATCCGACTATCTCTAGGCTCCCAGGACTGTGCCCGAACTTGGCACCAGACATCTACCTGGTAAGTCCAGGTGAGCTACTTGTACCATGCCTCTTCCCACTAGCCCTGAGTAGCCTCTCTCGTCTCGCGGATCCACCTAGCCACCTGCAGTCTGATGATCTTCCAATCTATTTATCTGGCCCCAGACTTGATTCCAAGCCTCACCCTGGACTTCTCAACCTAAATGTAAAATGGAAAGCTCCAGCCACGAGCCCAGATGGAACTTAGCATCTCAGCCCCCAACTTGTTCCTCTCTGCTGTTTTCCAGCTCTGTTAGTGGCACCCCACTTCAGCAGCTCCCCAAAGTGGCCAGCTTTTAATTCTCCATCTCTACCCACCTTTTACACATCCAATCTGTTACCAAGTTGAGTAAATTTTGTATGATAAATATTTACTTTTTAAATGCATCTCCTTCATTCCACTCTCATTATTATTAGCATAATCTGAGTAATTAGAGTCATCCTGTTTGCTCATAATTGGTTCCTCTATCTCCTGCCTTAACCAGTTAAAACTATGCATATATGGCAGCTTGAATAATCTAAACTGCTCAGAATCTTCTAAAACTCCCATCATTTAAACACAAACCATGAAATTAATTATCCAGCCCCTCTTTGACTTCCATTTCCAACATTACCACCCAATAACTCCCCTTTTCTCTTTATGCCCCTGTAATTCCCCTTTAATTCCCCACGTGTGTTCCCAGCTCCCTCCTCTGTGGGAGTTAGCCCTTCCATCTGGAACACTCCTCCCACCCTTCTTCACAGGCTAATTATGTCTGACTCATCTTTTAATACACAGCTAAAGCATTATCTCTTCCAGGAAACCTCTTGTGAACTCCCAGAATGGAACAAGTACCATTCTTCTCTATTATTCCCCATAACACTTTGTAGATACCTGTTATTTTTTTCCATGTCCATTTGCCTTGCTGGATTTTAAGGTCTCTTTGAACCACAATAGGCACAAAATTATATTTTGCACTGAATTCCTATGACTTTGTATTTTTAGACCCCCTTTCATGGAATAGTAATACTATCAATACATTTCTTCAATTCACTAAAATACGATAACGTATCTAAAAGTCTCGCACTTCTCTTCTTGATTATCTGTAATTCTATTTCTGTGAAATCACTGAGCTCTGGGGAAAGTGGCTGTCTCAGAGGCACGTGTCCAGTATGACGAACACTATGAGCCAACTTTCTTGCCTTCAGTTTCGGGGCTTCATAGACAATCATCCAAAATTACGCAAGCCGGCATTTCATTATTAAAGCATTTTATAATTAAATCTTTTTGTTCACCTGCTGAATGCATCACAAAATTAAACATAAAATTGAGATTAACGTATCAATCTGTGTCTACATGAGGCTTAGGATAAACAGTAGTTGTCAAAGAATTTAAAGACACAAATTTTCCTGGAAACATTATATACATATATGTAGATCACACTGTATTTCTGCTTTAAATCTGGTTGCATTCAGTATGAAACTCATCATGGCATGATATACCTGAGAATTGTTATGGCATAGTAAATAAAAGTAGGTATCCTAGTACCAGACTGGGTTGAGATCTCAGCCAAGACCTTGCTACACATATCAACACTCCATCTTTCAGTTCTTGTCTATAAAATGGGAATAATAACATCATAGTAGTACCTACTTTGCAGGGTATTGTGAAGATGAAAGTACAGTCATAATAGGAACTTAGAAGACTGCAGGGCACATGATAATTACTCAGTGTAAGTTACCTACTACTATTTGGGATGTGTCTATTTCTCCATCTGCCTTTTGTCAATGTGCTGCAGCCATTTCCAAGGTGAAGTTCCCCTAGTGCGTGTGTCATTCCTGCATTGCTTTGCTTCTGCTTCCAGGAATTATTTTGCTTTCTTCTTCCAGCCAGTGCTCACCCTTCCCCTTTGGTTTCAGTTCCCAATAAAACCAATCTATTGCTATGGATCTCCATGCTTCCTGCTAATAATAGGAAAATGGTCTGCAGAAGAAGGGATATCTAGTACTTTCTGCTTATTCTGTGCTTTCTGCTGACTGTAAACCTAAGGCTGTTTTAGAAAATCAAGTCAATTAATTTTAACAAGATAGATACAGATGCAGTCAATAAAGAGTTTGATTTCCTTGTGTGATCCTCAGGCAGTCTCTGATAGCAATTTCAGATAAAGATTTCCACAAGTTTTCAGCAGTGACATCATTGTTAGGATAATAACAATAACTAACAGTTATTGAGCATTTACCAAATATGCAAGTCACTTTCTTTCAAAATGCCTGATATGTGTTCTCTTTTAACCTTGTGAAACTCTGCAGATCAGGATTATTATTACTATTATTCTTATGTTACAGACACAGAGTGTTTAAGCACGTTGCTAATGTTGCGGAAGTTAAGAGATAGCATTGGAGTGAGATGAAATTTTAGGGTAGTTTTAATTTGCATTTCTCTAATTGCTAGAGATGTTGTACATTTTTTCATATGTTTGTTGACTGATTGTATATCCTTTTCTGAGAAATATCTGTTCAGTTCCTTGGCCCATTTATTGATTGTGTTATTGGTTTTTTTGGTGTTAAGGTTTTTGAGTGTTTATATATCCTAGAGATGAGTGCTCTATCGGATGTGCTCGTGGTAAAAATTTGCTCCCCTTCTGTAGGCTCTCTGTTCACCTCACTGATTGTTTCTCTTGCTGAGAAGAAGCTTTTTAGTTTGAATCTATCCCATCTATTGATTCTTTGTTTTAATTCTTGTGCTATAGGAATTTTATTAAGAAAGTTGAGGCCTAATCTGACATAATGGAGATCTTGGCCTACTTTTTCTTCCATTAGGTGCAAGGTTTCTGGTTTAATGCCTAGGTACTTGATCCACTTTGAGTTGAGTTTTGTGCATGGTGAAAGACAGAGGTTTAATTTCATTTTGTTATATGTGGATTTCCAGTTTTCATAGCACCATTTGTTAAAGAGGCTATGTTTTCTCCAATGTACATTTTTGGTGACTTAGTCTATTATAAGATAACTGTAGTTATGTGGGTTAGACTCTGTGTCCTCTATTCTGTACCATAGGTCTACCAGTCTATTTTGGTGCCAATACCATGCTGTTTTTGTTACTATTGCTCTGTAGACTAGTTTAAGGACTGGTATAGTGATACCACCAGCTTCACTCTTCTTGCTAAGAATTGCTTTGGCTACTCTGGGTCTTTGATCTTTCCAGAAGAATTTTATGATTGCCTTTTCTATTTCTATAAGGAATGTCATTGGGATTTTGATTGGGATTGCACTGAATCTGTATATGCTTTTGATCATTTTGACAATATTAATTTTGCCTATCCAAGAACAAGGTAGATCTTTCCATCTTCTAAGGTCTTTTTTAATTTCTTTCTTTAGTGTGTTGTAGTTTTCATTGTGGAGGTCTTTCACCTCTTTTGTTAAATTTATTCCCAAGTATTTTTTTATTTTGAGGCTATTGTAAATGGGTTGGTTTTCCTAGTTTCTCTTTCAGCGGATGTGTACAAAAATGCCTTTGATTTATGCATATTGATTTTACATCCAGTTACTTTGCTGAGGGCTTTAAACCCTTGGGATATAATCCAGACTCCAAGCTTCCAATTGGTGTGCTATACTGATACTTAATCCAAGTAGCATTCTAGGCAAAGGATTTTGAAAGGCTAATAGTAAATCGACTAACGTCAGAGAGTATTTGGCTGCAATTACAGGATGTTCAGTCTATGTTGGGCCCAGATATGCAGGCATTCATTACCCTATTTCACATTAAGTCCAGATGGGTAGTTCCTTTGTTTTTTGATGGCCCTGGGTTGGCATCTCTGAGACTCTTTGGTCTTATTCCCATGGTGGCAGGATGGTGAGAAGTCTTAAGCATCAACTTTGACTTGACAGTGAGCAACTCATTTTTCTTCCTGTTATTGAAGAAAAACATTCCCCAACAGTCAGACTGTTTCATATGGCCACGTCGAGCTAAAGAAAAGTCAGGAATGCCAGTATGTTTTCTCCCAAATCATCAAGGTTCTGTTAATATCAAGGATAGGCCAATGATTTGGGGATGGGTACTATAAGTGTCTGCCACATTGTGCTTAAAAAAAAATCAGTGCTGCCTTGTTTTAGTATCTGGAGTAAGAGCATGAGGATGGTTACTTTGGATGTAACATTTCTTCATTTTTTTCCTACTAGATCATGCCAAAAGATATGACCCATGCTTATCAATAACAGTGACTCCCTATGTCAGTTATTCACAGGAGCTTATCAAATCACAGAGTTGAGGATTTTAGAACTGGGGATGGGGGTGGGGGCTTAGGACAGGGCTTACATAAAATAGATCAATTTCTCTTTTCTTACTGATGACTTTAAAACTTCTCTTTTCTTACTGATGACTCTAAGACTCTTCTAGGTCTTTTTATGCCTCATATTCTTTAACTATTAAATGATGATCACAGAAATATAGAAGGATACACAATAATGATCAAATCCTAGCAAGTATTTTAACTTGTTCGATCATTTATGCAAACAGAAGACACATTTTTAAGTTCCATAGACACAGATTTTTTTTTAATCTAAAATCGGTCAATTTCATTCTAAACATAAAATTGTAATGAGTTTTACATGATGCCAAAAAGCTTAACCACCTTAATTTTCTATATTAGAGTGTTTTGAAATTCCATTTAAAAATAACCAAAAACAGTGATTGAAAAGAAAATGTTAAGTTTAACTGAATGAATTACAGGTAGACTTTAAAGTCAGTTAGAATTGTTTAATTTTTTTGTTGTTGTTTTGTTTTGTTTATGTATTTTTGTCTTAGTTAGCCTGAGTCTACCTCCTTCCTTCTGGTTGGGATGGTAAACATCCCTGGAGTAAGCTCATGCCTCATACTCCTGCTCTTTAAAAAGATTTACTCTGAATGATATGGGAAGATGGCTGTGGTCCAGATATGGCCTTTCAATTGATCTATGCACTATGCTATAGTTACAGCTTGCCATAACAAGATTAACCCCATGATTGCATTCTTCTTGGAGATGGCATATTTCAGCAGATCATTTGGATCAACTCAAGAGAAGAGATAAAAATCACAGACTGCATTGGAAGGAATCTTAGCAAATTCCTATTCCATAGTCTCATTCCATGTCCATTACTTTTCCTACATCTTCTGCTTGATTCCTTTCTAATAAGGTACTCATCAGAGTATGTGAGAGATATAAATAATTACTAGGAAGTTCTGCCTCATCTGAACGAATGCTGATCATGTTTTATGAAGCTCACATAATTTGTTCTTATTCCAGCTCCCTGTTTTTTGAAAAATTACTTTTTCAGTTTAATCATCTCAAGTTCTTTTCACTATTCACATGATGTGGTTTCTCTACTTATTTTCCCCCACTGAAGCTATTCTAATTCTTCAATATTTACCTTCTTTTGTGTACACTCTGATTTAAGCTGGGCAAGATTTCTCTCCATTTTGTTCCTGGGGCAAGGGAACGGAATGTTAAATTCTAGAAAACATGTCACAAGTTCATAAATTTATACAACTAGCTATAGACACAGTAAAATATAAATAGTTATATAAATAGTCAAAATTAAGCCACCTCTGTATTTGTTTCCAATCAGTGTAAAAAATAGGAGAATTTTTCAGAAGGAGAAAGAGACAGAAACAAAGTGGGAATTAGAAATAGAATTCAAAGCATCAGACCTTAAAGAGACCTGCCACTATTTTCTCTAAGATATCCTGCTACATTTTAGTCCTTGTAATACCTGTAGTTCCCTAATAGAACCCAAAACTGTAGGGTAAACTAATGAGCTCTGAAAATAGTGCACAATTTTCTTATCCTTGCTACTCGACAACAGTGATTCCCAAAATATGACCTATGGACTCAACCTTTTTTATTTTATTTTATTTTAAAGAGGGACACAATATCTTTATTTGTTTTTTATTTATTTTTTATGTGGTGCTGAGGATCGAACCCAGTACCTCACAAGTACGAGGCAAGTGCTCTGCCGCAGAGCTATAACCCCAGCCCTCAACCTTTTTAAAAAATGTAGATTTCTGCATGCCACTCTTAAAGTGGACAATTCTAGAAAATTATGTGTATGTGTTGCATTTCCCAAGTGATTCTAACACACGTTCAAGTTTAAGAATCTTTATTCTGTCCATGCAGCCCAAAACTCCATCAGAATTTTTAAAATGATTATGTTATCCCACACTGGGCGTACAGTTAAGCAACATCTACCCTTTTCCTGTAAATTCAGCTAAACTAATGTTTCTCTCACGTCCTACTGGACTGTAGGGCATTTTTATGTTGTCAATCTAAGCTCAGACCTCTATTTTTTACATCCTTTTACAGTATTTCTGCTAATTTTGGACACGATATCTAGACTTCACATTTAATTATAAATTCTAAACCTACCATATAAGACCTTAGCTAAGACGTCTGTACAAATTTAATCATTAAACCTTAAACCAATGGAGTCCTCATCTAAATTTCTAGTAAAAAGTTTTAGAATTACCTTTTGTCTATTTCTCCATTTTCTGTGTGGAAGTTATAATCTTTTTAAATCCTAAATTGGATCCCATCATGCTCCAATTTAAAAATCCTCCAATGAATTCTCTTGTACCCCCCCACCCCACCACGTGGCTTTCAAGATTACACTGACTGACTGGACTCTCAGGCCTCTTTACTGTTCTGCAAAACACCCAGCTCATCCCCAACCCCAGGCTTCGTACGCTTGCTATTTCTTTGGCTTAGAATGTTCTTACATCAGAGCCCCCAATGGCGGCTTCATCTCAACCGTTAGATTTCTGGTCACATATCAGCACCTCAAAAGTCTTCTCTTCCCCCTTGAGATAACGTGTGAGTTTTGTCATTATCTTTACTTGCTTAGTTGTTAAGTTTCATGACATCAGGATATTGCCTTCTTCATCACTACACCCCCAGCACTAGAGGAGAACTTGGGTTGCACAGGGAGCTTGATAAACATTTTTCAGATGAATGAAAGAATAGAATTTTTTGTTTATTTGTTTCCATTAATCATTCTGCTTTGGATATTTTTTTTTCAGTTATCTATCAGTTTTCCTTAGGCATCCATGTTATACACATGCGTAGCATGAAAGACTTTATCGAATTCATCCTTAATGCTGACATCCATGTGAAATAGAGTTGTGGTATTTTCCTGATAGATAGATCTGTGTCAGGCCATAAAATCAATCAGGTCGATTGGACAGATGTTTCTTGGTGAACACACATTGGTTCTTCATGATCATCCTTGAGCTTTCTGACTTATCATTTGCCAGGAGGTTATATCAGGTACAATGGTCTTTAGCCTCTTGATTTCTCCTCCCTCAAATGTCCTTTGTGAAATTCATGGTAGGCTGTCCATCACCCCTCTCCTTCTATCCCTTTTGTACTTCTTCATTTCTAAGCCCCTTCATAGGGTTCTGTACTCATAAGCACTGGATCTTTAGGTAGCATAGCATATGATTAAGAGTCAGCATCTGAGCTCCAGAGCAATGCTTCTCAAACTTCAATGTGCACAAGACTCACCAAGAGACCTTATCAAAGTGCAGAGTCTGATTCCACAGGCCTATGATTGCACATCCACAGGCAAACACAATACTGCTGGTCTGTGAACCATATACTCTCTGGAAGACTCTAAAGTCATGTGATCTGTGCTAAATTACCACCCTTGCCAGGGGGCAAGTGATTTAATCTCCCTGGGCCTCAGTTTTTTCATCGGATGAATGTGAATAATAGCAACTTCTATCCCTTTCAACTTTTCAACGTCTATCCCTCTAAGGATAAACTTAGAAAATCTATATCAGGCATTTAGAGCAATTATTGCATCTGATAATCAATGTCTGGCATAATTATCTCTTCCCTGAAATGTAATTCAGACAGACTTTATCTCATATAATTGTCACATGATTTCTTATCATCTTTTCACCCATATGGGATTTTTCTTTACTCTTTTTTATTTCCCCAGTGCGGAGGGTGGAACCCAGGGCCCTGAAAATGCCAGGTAGCCATTCTATGACTGACCTACACCTCAAACCCTAAATTCTTTCTTTTAAACTGAACTTCTATTTTCCATGTTTTGTGATTCAATGATAAAGATGAAAGCACTAGGAATGGAGACCATTTTCACTCATTTTTGTTGCACATTAACAATATGCCATCTACTCTTGTCTATTACTTTTATTTCATTTTTTTTCTTGTTGCAAATATGCTTTGAAACATGCTATTGAATGTTCTTGGCATTTTGGTAAAACTTCAATTTGTTATGACACTCTTCAGTGTCAGTAGTCTGTTTAGCAACAACAACAACAGAATCATTGTACATTAGTTATTGTGAATAACTAAGTGAATCATTGAAATCAATTTGTGTGGCCTATGTGAACAAAAGCTTCTCACACTCAGGTTCTCGCTTCCCAGCTGCAGTGGCCCAGAGGATAACAGGTGAGCTTCAATTACCCCTGATGTCGGACAGGTAAGACTGGTTATGTAGCCTATTATCAGTCCTCCAAGAATTCACCACACCTCTGTTTAAAGACCATTTAGAAAATTGGAATGGGGATGAATGGGATAATTGCTGGGGTGCAAATTACATCAATTTTTGCAATGTTGTTGACAAATCCCAATCTATTTTGATAAAAAAAAAAAGACCTTACAGTTGTAATGTCACTAGCATGCCAGATAAATTTTGTGCTCTGCTAAGTATTATAAAGATTAAAGCAATAAGTCTACAATTCTCACAAGAAATGCAGAATTAGATTAAATGATAAATTAGAAGTGATCCACACCTAGGCCAGTGTCTGAGCACAGGCAGAGCCCAGGGAAAACCAGGCTGTGTGAACTTTGAATAATAAGAAAAACTTGCATTTGCCTTCAATTAAAGGGATGATCAAATCTTCCCCCATGTTTTATTTGATCTTCTCAGTGGAATGTCAAGTAATCCTACAGAAACATTGGTTTCTTTCTATTACATATGGGGTGGTAGTCAATTGCTTAGTCTCTTAAATCACATTACCTGCTTGTATGTGTTGTTCGGGTCTCCTAGGAAGCAGATGTCAAGATGTATCAGACATACAAAGATTTGGGGCAGTGGGAGCAAAACGGAGATGGGGAGGTGACTAAGTTGGATAAAAATAGGGGAGGGTACTGGGAAAAGTTGAGAGAGTCGTCATTGCAATGTGACTGATCTCAAGTGAAGGACAGGGAGGGAATGTTGGTTTGGTTGAAGTATTAAAGACTGTGGTAAAGTCTAAGAGAGGTTTGGTAAGAATCTTGAGTTCTTAAGGCAAATTTAGCTGTCAGAGTCCATGATATCCAGGAATTGACCTATCATAGCATCTCAGCAATGAGTTTTCATGAAGAGTAGCTGGGGCCTTTGGTTAGTAAGATACCATGGAGTTGAAAATCTATGAGGCACAATCTCAGGAATGCCCTGTGGTTCTACTCCCACTTCACCCTAACCAGCCTGGGCTATTTTAGCAAGTTACCCTGCCTCTTTCTAAGCTTCATTTTTGTCTTCATTTGTAAGATGGTGATGAGAGTTGTATCCATTCTGTTGTGTGGATTGAGATGGTGAGTGCAGAAGTACTTGGGTGCTCCCTGCACCAACTGCTTCCAAGTCCATCCTATTCATTGGTCTGTGGTGGGACTGAAGTCTTGGGCTAAAATTCAAGGCATCTGGGCTAAAGGGCAATGTTTTCTAATCTTATGCATTAGGCTGAGTTTGAAGTATTTACCTTTTTGACTTTTGAATACAGGTCTCTTTTTTTAAAAAAAAATGAAATGAAGAAACATAAACAACAAAAATATAATAAGCAGGGGACAAAATAAACAGAGCTTCACAACATGTGGGATTCTACCAGTAGATTGAACATTTGTGACATGGGGGTGCTAGGAGAGGTGGATGAGTTTGGAACTACAAAAGCTGCAGATATAATGGTTGAAACCATCCAAAATTTGGCAAAAGACATAACCTATAGAATCAAAAAGCCAAGCTAAAGCCACACAGGAAAAACCCAAAGAAATCTACCTCAAGGCACATCAGAGTCGAACTTAAAAGTCTTGAAAGCAGAGAAAAACAACACCTACTAGTAGGAGAAGAACAACTTGAGTGACACTGGATGTCTCATCAAAACTCATGACAGAAGGACATGGCCCAGCATGTATTAAGTGCTGAAAGGAATGGTCAGTGCAGGATCCTGCATCTAGAAAATATCCTTTAAGAACAAAAGGGAAATCGAGAAATTCTCAGGTGACAAATAACTAAGAGAGTTTGTCACCAGCTACCTTTCCCTAAAAAGAATGGCTAAAGAAAGAAAATAATAAAAGACAAACCTTGGAATGTTAGGAAGAAAAAAATGCAATATTTTTTGTATAAAACATTTGAAACAAGCAAAAAAAAAATATGGTTAAATGCCATAGACTTTCTCTTGAGTTTTCCAAATTATGTTTGATGGCTGGAGCAAAAATTATACCACTGTGTTCTAAATTCTGTGGTTCTAAATGCATATTGAAAATCACTTGAGGTAGTTATATTTTAAATAGGTAATAAAGAATAAACAGGTAGAAAGGTATAAATAAAATGTCCCCTATTTTCAGATGACAGGATTTTTTCCATGAAGAAAATCCCATAGAGAATCTAAAAATCAAAACCAAACAAAAACAAAAAAAGAGACCCTCTTACAACTAATAAGTGATTTTAACGAAGTTACAGGATGCAAAACAAAAAATAAAAATACAAAAACATATCCCCCCCCAAATTGCTTTTACGTAAACTAGCAATAGATACACGAACACTAAAATTTAAAATACAATATCATTCACAATCAATCAAAAACGGTGGATTGGTTATACAGGATTTATGTGTTGAAAATCATTAAATTCTGACGAAAGACATCAAAGAAGACCCAACTAAATAGAGAGACATACCACATTTATTCACTGAAAGACTTAACATAGTGGGGGTGTCATTTATTATCTGTTGATAGCTGGTTTGATAAAATTCCTATCAATATCCCAGCAAGACTTTTGCAGATATAGACAAAATTATTTCTGAAATGTATATGGAATGGCATAGAAACTAGAATAGCTAACCCAACTTTCAAAAAAAAAAAAAGACTAAAGTGGGAAGAATCATGTACTTGATTTGAAGCTATCATAAAACAACAATAATCAAGAGCTTATGGAATTGGCAAAGGAATAGAACCAGAAACAGATTCACACAAATATAACCCCTTGATCTTTGACAAAGGTGCAAAAGCGTTTAATGAAGCAAAGAGCATTCTCAACAAATGTCATGGGGAGCAGCTGAACAGCCAAGGCAGAAATTCAATCACCGCCTGATTCTCACACCTTACACAAGAATCAGAAAAGATAATAGACTTGAATATAAAACATGCAAAATTTAAACTTCTAGAAAGAAAGACACGTAGGAGAGAATCTTCAGAATCTGGGGCTGGGCCAAGTGTTCTTAGTCTTGATGCCAAAACAAAAATCCATAAAAGGAAAAGAAATGATAAATTAGATTTAATTGGACCTACTCAAAATTAAGCCTTTTGCTCTGTGAAATAGCCCGCTAAAAGGATGAAATAGCAAGCTACAGCTGTGAAGAAAATAGTTGCAAACCACATAGCCAAGAATGGAAAATGGAAAGAACTTTCAAAATTCAGCAGTGAAAAACTAACAATCCAGTTAGCAAAATGGACAAAAGATGTGAAGAGAGGTATCAGTGAGAAGATATTAACTTAAAAACTATTAACTTAACCAAAATAAAGACGAGTTTGCAAAATGCACAGCATCCTGTAAAAGGTAAGCAAATGAGCCATCCCAGGGCCCTGAACTGAGGGCATACTGTTTGCCATTGTCTCATTTTACTCTGACAACTCTTTGAAGCAGTAATATAGAAGATACATAATATTTTCTGGTTAAATGATGAAATGACTGAATCACTGAATGGTTGGATGGATGAATGAATGGATGGATGGAAGTTTTGGAATCAGTAAAGGGAGGAACAGTGTAAAACATTTTTAGACCTAGAACAAAAGGAAGCATGAGACTAAGAGAATTTATTTTAAATGAATTCTAATCACAATACCAATTTATAGGAGTAAGGCCAGGGCAGAAATAGGCAGGAAATCTGAAAATTTGGTTACACCTTATATATTGTAAGCAAGAATTGCTCAAATAGCGTGCGTCTTTAGTAATAGTGCGTAACTTCTTGGAATAAGAACATGGGTATTTTATTGGAACATCGCCTATTAATTGTCTCACGATTTGATTATTTGCAAGGCTGTCTGATTCCTCCGACAGCTGGCTGACCGCACCTCGGAAATCAGCTATTTGTTTTCAGGGTGGCAGGAATCCATGACAATGAAGGCCTCTCATGGAGCAGCATGTCTGCTGGCATGACCATTTGCCTGCCTTTGACCCTTGACAGGGATTTGAGCTCCAGCTTCTGAGCATTCTGTTTCTTAGCTTTAGACCAGCAGTCGCCACACTTGACCTCTGCCCTCCGTATGATCTCTGACCCCAGCTCCCAACTTGGCTTTGATTGTTCTGCACAATCTGCAGTCCCCAGGGTCCAACAAAGCTCCTCCACTAGCTCCCACCAGCTGTTGCCTGCTTTGTTCTCTCTGTGTCTCCTGGTTCTGGCCAACTGAAATCTGCACCCCTAACAATGGCAAGGCCTCTCCACATTGCCTTGTGTGCCATCTTTGATGGATTGCAAATAATTATTATGATGAGTGCCCCTTTCTCAAAATGCTAACCACGCTACCACATTCATCATCTCATTTAGCATTCAAGAATCCCATGAGAAGGATATTATTTTCCCTCAATTTTGGAGATCAGGAAACCAAGCCACGGTGAAATGGAAAGTAACCTGTCCAAGTTCACACTGCCAGCAACTGTCAAATATAGGGCCTGTCCTTGTCATACCAAATCCACTTCGCACACTTCTATTTACTAAAAATCCTCCACAGGATATTCCAGTGTTGGTTTAGGTACTAAATATGCTGACTGTGAAAAGTTCTGTTTGTTTTGCTTTTAAAAGATTTTTTTTTTTTTTTTTTTTTTTTTAGTATACAAGAAAATGCTTGTAGAGACTTGAAGTCCTTTCAATCCTCCTCTTCTCTAACCATGGCTGCAACAACCAGTTTCACAAAGCTGACCAGCTCAAGCAGGTATAAGGTTGCAGGATCCCCCCCTCCACTTTCCAACACTCAGCTCAGGATGTTTGTGAATGCCATGGCCCTCACACTTATGCAATCTAAGTGTATCCCAGAGCTAATGCCCATGGTTCACTTTTGACTACTATGGGCTGGGATCCTATGAATATCACCTCCTCTTACTTCACCCTGTGGACAGCTCCCAAATACATCTGCTAAGCCTTCTCAAAAGATGTAACAAGTACTAGACAACTGCAGCTATGGGCACCTGCAAAAGCCTCTTTTCTCAGGTTTCCCTCATCCTTGTTTCACCTCCCTTGTCCCTGAACTACTGCTCCCTAGGATCACATTCCCAAAGTGACTGCAGTAGTCCTTCCTTTTGACCTGGGGATATGTTCTAAGACACCAGTGAATACCTAAGACCACAAATTAGTATCAAACTAAATGTATGTGTGTGTGTATATATATATATACACACACACATATGCATATACATACATATATAATGTTTTGATACATATCTATGATAAAGTTTAATAATAAATTAGGCACAGTAACAGATTAACAGCAATAATTAATAAAATGAATAATTATGACAATGTGCTATAATAAAAGCTATTTAAAACTTTTGAATTATTTAGATCTAGAATTATCATTTACTGTTTCTGGAGTATGTGGACCATAACTGTGGTTAAGTGGGAACTGTGGATAAGGGGGGATCTATTATACCTATATACAAGATTGACTTGGGCTTTGCTTCTGGAGAAACCTACGCTAATTACTCATAATTAGTGAGTCCAAATTAGTGAGTTCTTTTCTTTATCTGTGAATCACAGTTTTCAACCTTATGTGTCTGCGTGATTGTCTCAAGGATTTGTCCAATCTAATTTCTTAATCATCTGCTAACAGTTCCCAGTTAATCCTGCACATTCCTGAACTTCCTTTCTACTCCTTATGAACACTGTGGATTTTTTTTCAATTTTTTATTTGTTCTTTTTAGTTATACATAACAGTAGAATGTATTTTGACATATTGTACGTACATAGAGCGTAACTTCCCATTTTTATGGTTGAACATGTTATGGAGTTACACAGGTCATGCATTCATATAAGAACCTAGGAAAGTTATGTCCAATTTATTCTACTGCCTTTCCTATTCCTATTCCCCCTCCTTTCTCTACATTCCCTTTTGTCTAATCCAGTTAACTCCTATGAGCACTATTTTTGACAAGATGTGTAATGTCTAAGCCAAATGATTTAAGTCCTGTGCTCTTTCAAAGCATATTCATGGGCCATTGTAGCTATTTGACCACTGGTTCTACAACCATCTGGAGTGGGATTAGAGTAAACAGGGACAGAGCTTCATAAGGGATTCTGATTCTCAATCACCCCTTCCATTTCTATTTATCTTCTGCCCCCTCACACCACACAAGCTCTCAAATGGTGGTACAGGGCAGGCACAGGGGCAAACAAAACAATGGAACAATAAGATAATTTCCATAGAGCACTGCCTTCAGAATTTTTTGGACCCCCCCCCAAAAAAAAGAAAAGAAAAAGAAAAAGAAAAAAACTGCAGAGAAGTGAGGCTAGTGGAGAAAACAAAATTGAAAACCTAATGCCTTCCTTTCATTTTACATGTCCTTAAGAAGCCCAGAGTTAAATTGCTTTTTATGAAATCTACTTAGAAAGTAAATTTGTTCAAGATCCAATAAGCTTAGCAAGTCTCACATCTTTCAGAGAATCAAACATTCTAGGTAATTAGGATGTGGAGAATCTAGAGAATTGGTGATTGTAGGTTTATGCTGAATGTCAGACTATAAAAATATAATACAAGTCACATATACATTATATACCCTGACTGATTCTTCGAATTTTTGTACTTTTACCATACATCGAAAGGCAGTCTTTGAACCTATATAAATTAAATAACACAATCAGCACAGGGCTGTCTTATTTGACCAGTGAGATTAATCACATCAAAATCAGCCACATCTTTGGATGAAAGGATCCCATTGCCTATGTTGCTTTCTTTTGCATCTGGTAGAAAACCTCTTATCAAAGTCCACCTGGCAGATCACCAAGTGAACCCCAAGCTCCAGGAAAGACGTTTCTGAATGACTGTTTTGAAAAATAAATCCAAATAATGAAAACAAACACACATACAAATTTACATGCAGAGATGTCAAGATGATTAGACAATAGCTAAATCTTCTTTTTTTAAAACCTTTACCAAAAGTATCTATTAAATATCTGCCTCTATGTGACACTCTGCTGGACTGATACAAATTCTTTCTGGCTGTACTTTGTTCCAACCTCTTTTACAGCACTCATGATACTTTGTTATTCTCTTCTGCTTATTATTTACCTTCACAAAAAGATCATAAAAATGCAAAGAGCAGAGCCCTTCCCCCTCAATTCTATCATGCATGTAGTACCTTGTAGGCCACAAATGATGCTTTATTGCATGAATAAATGAATAGCTAGAAATTATTTATTTCTTAAATTAATACTAGCAGGAGCCAAGCTTTCTTTTGGTCCTAAGGACACATTTTGTGTTCATTGCTGGAAAGGTTGAGAATCCATCTCTATCATGGCTCTCCTTGGATGTCATATATGAACTATTAATTTAATGCAGATGTAGAAGTATAGAAGTGTTCATACAATGCATGGTGCAGTATAAAATGTAAGTGTGTGGGCCATTCCTGGGCCCTGTCTTTTGTGTTGACTACTTCCCACATACTTATATGTGCATTATCTCATTTTATCCTCACCAGAATTTCAGGCAATAATAGCATTTTCCATTTTTAGATTAGGGAATGAAGATTCAGAAACCTCAAGCAACAAAAGAACCTAGGTTTTTGGATTCTAAATTCAGGGCTTATTTTACTGGAGCTTAGCATTTTTTTTTTCTTTAAAAGTGTTTGGTAAGACAAATACTCTAAAATTCTCCAAAATACCTCATTGGCTTTGTATCAATTTGACATGAAGCAACCTGTTGATGAGCTGAATTATTCACTCTTCACTTGATTACTTTTTGCACACATAGGCATACCCTGGTTAAAAATGAAAAATGTCTTTCATAAGACAGTTGTTTAATTCTGCCCCTGGCATGTTCTGTTCAGCACAGTGGTGTTGTTATTTTTCTTTTAAATCTTCACGTTTCTTTTCAAATGCAAAAATGGCCAAGTTCCTTTGTGGTTTTTTTTTTTTCACTCTGTAGTTTATTCTTAGATTTATTCCTTAGGCTTCATGTAAAAAGTTTTTAGTTTTAAAAGGTTCTTGTGATACATGTTTGAGTTTTAATATGTGAAGGTTAATATTTTCCCCTTAAAAAATGTACCTTTAATTTTATAGAAGTCAATAAGTTACCATGATGTGATATACAGAAATTCAACTTAGAGTCAACTTTTTAAAAAATGTTAACTTCTCTGCAAAATGCAACACCTGTTCAAACACAAAGAAGACGTGGAGCAAAGGCATAAAAATTCATTTTGTAGCACCATGAATTCTTTGATCAGTCATGTCTTTTCTCCCATTTCCCCCTATCATTCCATTTCAAGACTCCAAATGGGGAATTATAATTCTGCAAGGTGATAGAATGAGCTGAACTCCACATTTGCTGAGGCAGGCAGTTTACTACTGTATTTCAAAGACTGCAATCCCAAACTGATGCCTGAGGAGATTCATTTTTATTTAGATAACAGAGAACTCAAGATGAATGAAATCATAGCCATACAAGTGCTATTCAGGACTATCATGTAAATAAGTAGCTTGCACAGCCAGACGTGGGGATAAACAAAGGGACATGTCAACTGACATTCAAATCTCATTATAGCATTAATGCAATCTTCCCGGGTGTGGGGGAAAATAATTTCTATAAATGTGTGTGGAGGAATATGAAAAGTAAATCACCAAATACAAATTTTCAGCCACTTATCATCCAACAATCTTAATATTAGACAATAAATGCTAACGACACCTGATTCTTTTCTCAACGTTTCACCTGAGTCCTTTATTTGAGCAACTAGACAACTCTAATGACCTGCTCATCTCATCAGATCGTAGTGGGACTGACCTCATTCAGCACAACCAATTGTTCATAATTGGGTTTTGTGAACTGTGCTCAGTATTAGGTGCTTTCTATAGAAAATGTCTTCTACGTGATTCCCTGTGAGTCCCATCCACTTCAGCTTTTCATTTCTCCCCGTAATGTGGTCATGCTCAGAGCCTCAGAATCTTAAAAATGTGAAAGAGGATGAGTTTACCATTATCCTATCTAAGAGCATGCCTCAGCTCTGGATAGGGATCTGTCTGCTCTGGGTACCCTTAGAAAAGGATTAGTGTTTGGGCATTTAAATCACATTGTAAAGCTCAGGGGAGAGAGAGAGAGAGAGATTGAGAGAGAGAGAGAGAGAGAGAGAGAGAAAATCTAAGGCTGGGGAAAGGGGTCTGTAACACCCACTACCAGTTTAAAAGGCTTTTATCTTCAATATGCTATACAAAGAACATCTGAAAATTAATATATGCAAGATAATGTCCAGTATAAATACTATTGAAGATTTTGAATTCAGAGACAATTTTTAGAAAAAGATATATAAATGGCCAACATAACTATGAAGAGATGACCAACTTCACTAATAACCAAGGTAAAGTAAATGAACTGAAGTAGTAAGCTGACAGTTTCACCCATCAAACTGGCAAATATATGGGTGTGTATTTACCACTTATTATATATACCAGTATATATATATATATATATATATATATATATATATATATATATATACACACACACACACACACACACACACATATACATAAATACACACACACATATGCATACACACACACTTGACAATTTGATGGGTAGATAATTGAATATATTTTCAGTTCAGGCAGGAGTGTAAAGAAATAGATAATCTCATGAGGTGCAAATCAAGTTCTTTTTTGCTAAGTAATTTTTAATCTATATTAAAATATAAAGTTAGCAAACTCCTTTACCTAAATTTTTTTTCCTAGAAATCTATTTGGTCAGAACATTAGCAAGGATATATGAAAATGTCATATAGGATGCTGAGTGTAGCTTTATTTTAGTGGCAAATTAAGGCACATATTAGATATTTTCAATAAATTGTAGTGCATTTGTGCGATGAAATAGCAAGCAATCACTAAAAAATGAAATTTGGGGAGTGGGGATAGTAGAGGATAGGAAGGGCAGCAGAATACAACAGACACTAGTATGGCAGTATGTAAAAAAGTGGATGTGTAACCAATGTGAATTTGCAATATGTATACGGGGTAAAAATGGGAGTTAATAATCTGCTTGAATCAAATGTATGAAATATGATATGTCAAGAGCTTTGTAATGTTTTGAACAACTAATAATATAAATAAATAAATAAATAAATAAATAAATAAATAATGAAATTTGATCTGAGGGGGAAAAGAAGTCTAAACATATTATTAAATGAAAAAAAAACATAGGCAAATAAACTTTTTCAATACCATTCTATTCTTGTAAATGTGTTTGGGGTATGCATGTGCACACATGTCTATATTTGTAAAAATCCAACATTGTTCACTAATTCTTAGCAGGGATCATCCTGGGAAATTAGGATTGGTAAGGAAGAAGGTGATTCTCACTTCTTATTTTATATTTTTTAAAATAGTCAAATAATAGGTGAGCTTTGATTTTAGGGTTTTTTAAATCAGCATTTTAAAATACAAATAAGTAAATAACACCAGTGGCAAAATTTTAAAAGCCCCAGTTAGCAGGGATTTAACTCAAAGACCACATCCTCAGCCCTTTTTTGTGTTTTATTTAGAGACAGGGTCTCAGTGAGTTGCTCAGGATCTCGCTAAATTGCTGAGGCTGGCTTTGAACTCTCTCTCCTCCTATCTCAGCCTCTGAAACCACTGGGATTACAGGCGTGCACCACTGCACCTGGCTAAAAGTTCCCTATCTTATTTGAGGTTAAGTACCATGGCTGAGCTTGAGTCAAATCAATCATTTGTTATGATATGGAGATACATTGGTATGTTGGTTTATAAGCCTAGGCTGATAGAAGTCCTGCAGAAGACTAGAACCACGTTTTCTTTCCAGATACAAGAAAAACAAAAATCAGATTCTGTGAAAAAGAATATGTTCACACAATATTCCAAACCACTTAGAAAAAAAAATAAGTATCATTTCATATTCAGAAGATTGAGGAAATGATGTCTCAGGACAAAGCAGTGTTTTCAACAAGGACTTGCATGACCACACTTGCAACCCAGAGGCTTGCCAGTCACCCCCTAGCAATGCCCAGGGACCTCTCTACTCAGGGACCTCCAGCTCTTATCGGCAGCAGCTGTGTGATCGTCGTTAAGGCCTGGCAGCCTCAACAGCCTTGGCAAGGAGCCTTTTGTGACCGTATTGCTAGAGGTGCCTAGCAGGGATATGACATGCTACAATCGTGTTGCTTCTGTTGTCGTTACCATAGCTACTATGTATTGGGCCTCTACGCTGTGCCTTGCAGGTTACTAGGAATTTTACGTGTATTAAGTTATTTAATCCTCAGAGAAGGTCACAATTTACAAATGACTTCAGGAAGACTTCCAAGAGTTTAGGTATCTAGCCCAGCACTGTCCAGAATTTTCTACAATGATGAAGTATTTCATACCTGCGCTGTCCGATATGGTAACCCCTTAGCCACCGTTAGTTATTGAGCTCTTCACTTGTGGCCAGAGCAAATAAAGAATTGAGTTTTTACTTATTTTTAGTTTATATAAATATACATTTAAATAACCACACGTGGCTACCACATTGCTACAGCACAAACCTCGCCCAACTTCACAGGACTGGCAAATACCAGAAATAGGGACTCAATACCAGTATTATCTGGTTCCAAATCACATTCTAAAGACTACTGCTAGTTGGGGCACCCTGGAGGCTGTTATCCCAGTCACACCATTTGAACTTTTCAGTTAGAGCTACTTTCTTGTCTGTGAGCCTAGAAGGGCCTTGAATGCTGTTGTACTAAACAATCTGCCACCCATTCTCCCTGCATAGGCAGAGTCACATACTAGGAACATTTTCATATTGGAACTTCTCTGCTAATCGAATATAGAGGGAGGAAGCAAAATTAACACAAAGACTATTGGTGCTGGGTGTTTTCTATTGTCTCTCCAAATCTATTCTTTGTTGTCTTTACTCTGTTCTGATCTCAGGGAGCTAACAGTCTGTGGACTTTACCTGGGCTTTATTGCTCCCTGGATTCTGAATGGGTCCAGCCAATGAAAGGTTCTGATTGGAACTTGAAGGGTAGTGGGGAAAGAGCTTCCAGTCTATTCTCCCCCACTCTCTTCCTGCCAGGCCATTGCTTACAGTTCTGTTTGAGCACATAGCTTCTAGTAAGTGGCTCCTATCCCAATGGCAGGCCTCATGTGCTTCTAGCAACCACCCACTTCTTTCCGTTTACCCAAGACTAGTAGCAACCTCTAATGGCTGTCAGCCTTGGGGTACTTCACTGACTCTTGTTAGTTTCCCTTGACCTGTTCACACTTTTCATAAACAATTTATATACTAAACTCTCTTTTACCACTCTTTTTGGATGTTCTTTCAGGGAACTCTGATAAATACACTATATCATGAATTGACAGAATAAGAAATATTCTCACTTATACGCTGATAACAAAGAAATGATCTGGTATTTCACAAAGTGGTTATCACATATTTTTAGCCATAAAAAATGCAACATACCGTAAATCATTTATGTGAAAGGACTACCAATAAGAAATGTCTGGTGACCTGTTTTTTATTCAATATTAGAAGATTCAAAGAGAATATTTAAACAGGAACATAATGTTCCAAAAGTACCAACATTTTCACAGGAAGTGACCAAGAAAATTTTGGTGAAAAATGCATATTGGTATTTCAGAATCGTTTAGAATATTCAAACTAATCAGAGTGACCTTGATGAAATGTCATTTCCATTTTAATGCCTGCTATAACAGCGACACCCCTACACTGATTATTTGCATCACGTGTCTTACTAGACACTATTGCCTCTGACAGCAGATTTGCATTTTCTTCAATTGAGTTTAGGAAATTTGTACATGAGAATATTACGAGATGTCACTATTGTGACTCATTGATCTCAAATAAATTATCAGCTTTAACAGAAGCTAAGGATGCCCAAAGCAAGTTGTTAGAAGAAACTGGTCAATACCACTTGTTGGATTCCTCATTCAACATGTAATTGCATATTCAACAAAAGTAAGTCCTTCTGGGCTCCATGGAGACAGCATCTCAAAGCTTACTTCAAATGACTTGATAAGATTATGGAGGAATTTCCTTCTGTCTGTGCTCAGTCTTAGCTCATCTGTACAAAAATAGTCTTTCGGAGAACTGTAAGACTTCTCTCTTTCCTTCCTACCCCCCTAGTTCTTCCCACCCCCACTGCTTTTCTTTATTGCTTTAGTCCCTATTTATCCTCATTTTTTCCCCAGCGAAATAAGTTGTCATTCTTTCCCACTTTAAATTCCTACTGGACTCTCCTTCACCTTTGGTCTCTGTTTTCCTTTTTCCCATGATTTCCTTTTTTGAGTTTATGCTCACTATTCATAATATAGAGCTGAGATATATTTTAATAGACTTTAGATATTTTTACCTTCTTTTTTTAAAAAAAGAAAAGAAACCAAAACATGAAGGAAAATTGTAATAAGCTAAATGCATTAATTTATTTTAAAATTTTTTTTAAAAAAGGATAGGGAAGGAGGATTGAGCAAGTTCTATCATGTGCATATATGAATATGGCATAATGAATCCCTCTATTATATTTAATTATAGTGCAAAATTTTTTTAAAAAAAAATTAAAAACAGAAAATCTTGCCCAAGTGGATTTCTATCATTATAACTGAGGTCAAGTTAGGCATTGTACAAGGACTACATTGTAAGTCAGTCAATGGGCTATTGTTTTGGTCACTAAGAGTAAGACAATAATTAAAAGAGAACTTTAGAAGAGACCTAGTGAATTTGGAGCATCTGTGATACCTGCTTCATTCGGCCCCTCTGGCAGATATTGCCAACCATTAGCAGCTCTCTACCCTACCTATTTTGTCTGTAGCTTCAGGAACCTTCTCAACATAGCATTCCAGGATGCCACTCTCCTTCATTGTCATTAAGCATTGCTAGAGTATATATCTGTAATGTCCCCATGTGTTAAAGACTTGGTCTCAAGCCTCAGACACCACTGGGAGGTGGTGGAACCTTTAGTAAGTAGAGACTAGTTGGAGGAAAGTAGGTCATTGGGAGCTTGCCCCCAGAGGCTATAGGGACTCTAGCCCAATCCTTTGTCTTTTCTTCCCAGTTACCATGTGGTGACCAGGCCTCCTCTGCCCCATGCTCCTGCCATGATGTCCTGTACCACCTTAGACCAAAGCCAACAGAGCCAAGTGACCAGGGATTCAAATTTCTGAACAAATGAGACAAAATAACGCTTTTCTTCTTCTAAATTGACTATCTCCGTATTTCATCATAGTATTAGAGACCCGACTAGCTCTACTGCAGTTTAACCTACACTAGGGTTATTTACCACTTATTTATCATCCTTTTTCGGAAGCACACTTGTGGAGTCACCTGTCACGGAGGTTGCATGCACCACTTCTCCAGAACCACAAGGTAAAGACAGGAACAGTCAACCTCCCTCGTCTTAGAGAAGATTTTGGAGCTATAACTTGGATGAGGTGGTCAGAGCTTTGCACAGGGCACTACAATTTAAAAGGGAGATTCTTGTAATTTTTCAAGTTTCTGGAATTAATCCCCCTGCCATCACCACCTCTCCAGCTGTAGCAGACACAGATCCCTCACAAGCTGGTGAGAATGGAAGGAGTCAGGGAGCAGAGGCAGACAGCAGGCAGCATGGCCTGGTTCCCTGTGTCCTCGTCTGTCTCCTCTCTTGCCCTCAGCTTGCCTTGGCCTATTCCTTTCAATTAGAGAGTACATTTTGTGTGTTTTGCTGCAGAATTCAATTCTTGGTAAATGTCCCTTGGTCTTTTTGTACCAGATAATGATCTCACGACATAGTACCTCCTTGTCACTGTGATTTGAGGACTCTGAGAACTAAAGCGTGGTTTGAAAATATGGGTCAGAAACCTTGAAAATACCAGTCTCTGTACCCTAGAGATTCCATTTCTACAAATTAAGTAAATATTTAGTCACATGCACAAAAAATATTCACCAGAGCATTGTTTATAACAGAAAAACATAAGGAATATCCGAATCAGTTATGTAAGAACAAAACTCTGTCCATATGGAGTACTGTGAAATAACTTTAGCTCAAGGATTTAATATGTTTGTAATATGTTAATAAGCTTTAAAGTAAAATGGCAAACATTATAAACTGTATCATCTATTTTATAAAATGCCTTATATGAAGCAAGCAACAATGTATTTAAATAACACCAACATATTACCAACAGTTGTCTCTGTGGAGTGATTACAGATTACTTTTTATTATTTTTTACTTGATAGCAAATAGGTCCCATATTTTCCAAAATAAATGTGTACGATCTTTCAAATAGAATACAAAAAAATTTTGTCTGTTATTTTCAATGATAACCTCTTTCAAAGATGTGGTATAATACAAATGTGCTGATTGGGCCAGTTGAGATTTTATAGTTTATACTACAGTGAGTTTGGAAGGACGAGAAACACTGGACTTGTAGCCATGGTAGTAAAGGGCTGTTGGTTTTGACTTTATTTTTCCTGTGTTTGATTTGTGGGGTGGAGATTTTTGTTGTTGTTCTTTATTCTCCTACTAGATATAACAATTTTGCTGCTCAACATACCACCTACTAAACAGGAGGTTTTGAGGAACAAATAAATCTAAATGGGAAAGTGCTTTTTGAACAGGACAGTGTCTGTTCAAACGTAGAGTATTATTGAACTATTGTATTGTGGTCCAGATTCACTGGTTGAATTTTTATGTTTCCTTCATGTTTAATTTTTGCTTTGGAGATGGATCTTGCTGTGTTTCCGAGGCTGGCTTTAGTAATCCTCCTACCTCAACCTCCAGAATATCTGGGATTACAAGCATGTGCCATTACTCCCAGCTGGTTGGATTTTTATACTGATCCATTTGCAATTTCTGGGAACATAATACATGCAAATTATAATTTGCAACTTACATCTGAGTAAGAATAGAACAAACACATCAGATGTACCTTTTGGATCATTGATTGTTCCCTGTGTCTCCTCATGAACAATTAGATCATTGCCCAATTGACTACGTTGGCATCATAGGAAAGGTTTAAAAAATTGTTTCTTTGGGGTAAAAATGTCACAGAGTCAAAACAAGCTATAATAAAACACAGAGCCCTAACACATCTCAAAGATAAATAAGTTTGTAGTAGTAGTTCTCAATAAACGCTTCTTACAGCAGTGCCGCCCAGGGCCACATCATGACTTAAAAGGATCAGGGCCACTTTGGCTTTCATGTGTCCCTTCCTTTGTTTAAAAAAAAAAAATTAGAATCAACTTAGAAATGAATTGATAATCAAGGTAAGTATAGTCTAAGTTGGATTCCTCAAATATATTCATTATTATCATGTTAATTATTTCTCTTGTTTTACTAAATATTAAAATCTAACTATTTTCATAGTCCAGTAAAAATAAAATGGGCTATAGATACTGTACCTGACAAATAAGTTGTTCCTGGCATCACCTGGGAACTTACTGGAAATTCGAATTCTGGGGCCCTACCCCATACTTAATGAACCAGAAACTCAAAACGTGTGTTTTGACAAGCCCTCCAGGTAATTTCGAAGCACGCTCCAGTTTGAGAACAGCTAGTTTAGACAACTCAAAGCTAGACAGGTAGAACCTTATTCTGCAGAAACTGAAAAATTCTCCTTCTCAGCTCCAGATTTTACTGAGAGAGTAGCAATGACCTCTGCTGTCACAGGTCTCTTTTCAGAGGTCAGATTGGGTAATCATTCTTTCAGCATTTTTTTTTTAACTTGACTTTATTACATACAAGATGTTTAAAGCCTTAGAAAGTAAATGTATTACAATGGAACCAACTACTTAAACATTAAGTAATTTTAGAGTCCTTAATTTTATCTTGAGAAAGAAAAGATAAATACATTCTGTTTAACAGTCTACTATATATTAAAAGGTAATGTGTTTCTCAAAATCACTACACTATGCAAAATTGCACAATCAAAACCACAGACCTTGCAGGGCTGGGGGAGACCATTGTCAGCAAAATATAAAAAAGAAATAGGAACTTAAACCAGCAACACAATTTTTTTTTCTATCTTCAATGGTTAATATGTGCAAAAATACTACGATAAGTATGTTATTTTACCTCAAAAAGATCCCTGAAATTTGCATGTCAAAGTGGCATCAAAATTGTAGCTTAAAGTTATTATGAATTGGTAGAAAAAGAGTCATCTGCAATTCAACAGACAGTTGTCATACTAGTGTGGATGAATGCGGCTCATCATGCACATAGTAAAACAACATAGCTGGTAGATGTTTGAGGTCTGTGCATTTTGTGTCTTCCTGGGCAGCTTGGTTCACCTGGGTGCCATTTTCTGCATTCTTCTAGTGCTTCTCTCATGTGAAATCATGCATAAGCAAATGCAAAATTTGCATTATGCTGAATTGTTCCCTAGTGGAACAAATGCATATTCTCAAATAAGCATTACAGAGTAATTGACTCTGTGTGTATGTAATGTTATAGTTTCATATATAAATTCCATATATAAACTTATTTCTACATCTGAACACTGATCTTTTTACATTCTATAAGTTCAATATTATTGTTTTATACACAACATTAGGCACGAACAGATGAGTAAGACAGTGTTTATGCTAATGTATGATAAATCTTATTAGGAATAATTGTGCATTACTCAAATATGATCCTAGGAAATTAACTTGCTTGTCAATCTAAAAATCTTTTCATTGAGAATTTGATCAGTATCTACATTTTTAAATTCCAAGATGTGAATTATAATTAGACTGACCTTTTTTCCCCTCCTTTAACCTTCCACACTGGAAAAAAAATTGGGGATGAAATTACATTTTTATTTATGATTGAAAGTTGAGACATGAGCTTTGTTGATATAAGGAATTAAATGCTTCCAGGTTCTTTTATTGTGACACTGATCATAGCTGTTTTAATCTATCTCCCAAGAATTGTTTTAAGCAATCAAATACAGGCAGGCTTTGCTTTTCATGGTTTAATATGCATGGATTTCAGTTACCATGGTGTAACAGCAGTCCCTCAAAAGCATGGTTCAAGTTTTAGTTACCATGGTATATTACCAGGAGTAATTGCACAAAGTCCAAACTTCATTGCTAGCTCTTCAGTCCACAAATCACTGTGTAAATAACAGATGCACATCATGATCAGTGACTAATCACATCACATCTTTCGAAGTTTGTCAGGGCGAGGTCACTGAGCATCTGTTATTCAGTTCATACAGAGACAGCAACACATACAATTGTATCGCCTTCTAATCTCCTGGTGATAAACCCATATGACATATTACAAAAAAATTGATAACTGAAAGAGTGAATATGCCAACAAGGGTGAAAGTGCAGTGAAGAAAAAATGTGATCAGTGTAAGTGACTTTTGACCTTTGTGAACATGGAGTTATAGGAGAAATGGTGGAGCATGGAAAGATTGACACTATTTCCTTTTGAGACAATCTAGATGCATAGGGAAAGGAACCCAGTGAAGGTAACTTGCCAACACAATGAAGAAATGGTGTGGCATTGGAAGAGGTCTCAGAGCAAGAAACAATAGCAAAGTCCTCACATTAAAGGGATTCTCAGATTAGGGTACTGAATGTAAAGGATAAAATGGTGGTAGCTAATCAAACTAAGGTATATGACAATTAGCTGAGGCATAGGAATGATACTTACTGTGCATCATAAGTTACATGAGGAGAATAAAATGAGTACTGTTTAAATTACTCTTGCTACACATTTTTAACAAAAGAAATATTTCTAACATTTTAAATTATAGTGCACTAAATAAATATCACTTTTACTGCTATACATATATGTATGTATATCTATATCACAGTACGATTAATGTTGCATGAATGCATAATGTATTAACATTACATAATATTAGTGTTTTGACAAAGTGTTAAAGATTTCAGAATTTTGCACTTCGGCTTGCAAAATGCTATGGTTTAGATAAGTGTGTCTCAAAGGCTCATGTGTTAAAGGACTAGTCCCCAGCAAATGGAACTTTGAGGAAAAGAAACAATCTTGAGGAGGTGGTGCCCAGTGCGGGGAAGTTAGGTCACTGAGAATGCATCCTTGAACCCCCCCCTTTTTTTTCCTTTCTCTTGCTTGGTGGCCACCAAGAGCTGAGCCTCCTCCTTTGCTACAAGATCCCACCATAATGTGCTGTCTTGCCACAAGTTCAAAAATAATGGGCCAACTAACTATTGACTGCAACCTCCAAAATTGTGAGCCAAAATGAATTGTCCTTGCTTAAATACATCAGTATTTTGTCACAGTGATACAGAGCTGTGTAACACACACAGTTAAACTCTTAACAGCCCACACCACTGTGTGAAGCAAGGGCTGCCTGTAACAACCTATGGAAAATGTGATTTTTCAGTTGTCTCTGGACTATTGACAGTAATGATCAATTTGACGAACTGTATGAACTGAATAACAGATGCTAACATTAAAAAAAAAAAAACAGAATGATTTTGTGCCTCCTACTGCCAAGAATCTAGCCAAAATCACTGGCCTCGTTTTCATATAACTACTCATTTAAACAATACCTGAGATGCCCATTACATGTGAATTGAGGTCCCATTTGAATTTCTTGAAGGCAACTAAATATTTTGGTGGGACAGAGCAGAGGCAGTTATTGAGAAGAATCTCATCCTATTGACTGCGCGAAATCTTGAAACCAAGTTTATCAATGTTAACTGAATTTTCAGTTAAACATAATTATTTCAAATAAATATTTTAGTAATGTGTTGTGCAATTTGTGGGCAGCTTTTGCCACCTCTGAAGAATAATGCCTAATACAAATGAGATAGATATTTTTAGCATCTCCTTAGCATTTTGTATACTATGTCATCATTGCAAATGGGGAACAAGAATTACAGAAAGATAACAGCTTTGGAATAATAATTCTTTATGTATGTTTTGTAAATCACACTAAATCTACCTTGGACTGAGCTTGCTTCAAGAATAGAACTTTGATGCTTTGAGCATTACCCTTTTAACAATTAGCTCTTCTGCCTATAGGTATAATTTAGAGACTTATCCCTTTTATTAGATGACCAACTTCATCTTCTTTAATCAGCTGGTGTAAGAGGATTTTCAGATAGGTTATTAATCAGATTTACACACAACTGCCATCCACTGTATTTCTAATTGAAGGCTTGGTGCTGGCTTTTACGAGGAAGTCAAGTTCAATTGCAAAATAATAAACCTTTAGAGCAAAAGCTCTATTCCTCCCACGAAACCTTTACTGTTAGGATGTGATTCAACATGTTTTATTACATTGAGATTGTGAGAATTTCTCCTTTTTAATGTTGTTTACTGCAAGCAAATGTTTGTGTTCTCTACGATTGTGCCTACATTCACACATCAAATAAATATTCTGGAAAAAAAGCAAAATATTGCATTAATAAATCAGTTGTTTACTTTGTACAAAGCTAAAAATTCAGTTTGATTCTCCCTTCTTTCGCCCTACAAATTGACAGCAATTCTTATTGAATGATTGAATTACCATGTTTTGACATTATGTAAGCATGCCTTCAGCCAACTTTAGGCCACATGTTATAAGAAACCTAAAACTCAGGCAAAGCATTCAAAGGTTTCTAAACTACAACATTTTTTTATGGTGTGAATGATGGATTGAAATTTGTTGGGATTCCAGAAAAAACTAAAACCCTCTCAATGAAAGCAATACATGATTTGAATATTTATAAGATAATTGGCAATTCCACAATATGTTTGCTTCAGCAGAGGCAATTAAATACAAAATAACAAAAATAGGGAATTGCACACAAGAGTGTAGAAAGAATAGACTGAGGATAAAAAATAGAAGTGGAGTACACTAAATTACACTGCCGCTTGTTTGTGCTTGTGTAATATCTTCATCAGAGATGATTGACACAGGCTTTTCTGAGTATTCCATGTATAAAATGGACTCTTATATTTTTCATATTCAGAAGTCTAATCCTGGTTTGAAAGACCAGAAGGAAATTATGACTATAACTATGTAAAGCAGCATACTTTGGCTAGGTCCTCTTAGGGAACATTAGACACTAATGTCTATAATCAGCCTGCCTGTCCTGTGTGGGGCCATTTTGATACCAATGGGAATTTTTAGTAGCAAACTGTCATTTGAACATTGCTGTTCATGTGGCTGCTTCCTTTCAGTTTCCAGATGTAGAACACTGTTTCACTAGGGACGGAAAAGGAATGACATTTTCTTAAATATCAACAATGTGCCAAATGCAGTGTCACATGCATTTGACACAATATTTTAAGATCTTCACTACTTACTACCTAATGCAACATGCCTACTGTGCTCATTTCACAGAGAATAAACTGAAATTCAGAGATAACTGTACCTCCCCAACAGAATCTTCCATCTAAAACACACATGACAAAGTATACTAACAGTATTACACAATTTATGTGTTTTGTTCCAAACATTCCCATCAAAGGTGCAGATTGCCTAGACATAAATACACATGTAAAAATACTTAAGAATAATGTGCAAAAAAATGACACACACCAAATTAGAATGGTTCTTTTCTGGTAGAGAGAAACGAAGTCAAAGATACACATAGGGGCTTCCTCTCTATTTGAATGTTTTCTTGCTAAGGTAGGAATGGAATGTAGGTGTTATCATTTTGTCATTCTCTACACATTTTTGTGTGGCTGGAGCATTTTGGAAAGACGAGAAACTAAAAAATAGTTTGGCAAGTTGCTGAAAGTCACACAGCCATTGCGGAGGAGGCAGAATTGGATTTGAACCCAACCCAGCTGAGACTTGAGGCTGCACCTTCTCTGAGTCTTCTCACCTGCACTAGCAGGCAATGCTTAGGGCTTCCGGTGGGAGCCATTCATCTAGGAATGAAAGGGTTGATTGGATATCACTCTATGACTGCACCATGGGATGGCAGCCATGAGAAGAACTAGGTGGGCGTGTGCTTTCTGTGGAGGAAATGCTAACAATGACAACAGAAGCTCACTGAGGTACTTTTCCTCCCAGTACCTTGGTCCTTTTGTTCCTGTGGCTGATACGACTGCCACATTCTGAGCTCCCTCAGACAGCAGAATGGGACATTATTTAAAACTTAGCTAGTTTATTAGCCTTTTGGTAAAGTAATGAAGCTAAACAAATTGGCTATAAAATTCCATCATGTTCATAGCTCCTTTTAGGAACAACGTCTAGGAATAACCGGATGCAGGCGACAAAATTAATTTGTGATACATCCTACCATGCTGTTATTATTAAAGCTCCTAAAATGGACTTCACAGAATGTGCTGCTTCTCTCTATCCTTTTATCCAATCACTTACAGAGTTGACAAAGAACTGATTAGAATTGAACGTGGGTAACATATACTTTTACATATTCTACTTTGTGCTACAGATTTATTCATCTCTGACTCAACTGAACATGATCTTCCCAGTACCTAGTTTAGGTCCTAGCATATGGTAGGAAGTTGATAAATATTTGTTGAATTGAATGAGTATAGGTGTGAACAAATATGATGAACATGATCAATATCCGCTGCTTCCATTTATTTATAAAGGAGGTGGCAAAGGATAGTGATTTGAAGAACCTTAGCCAGGGCTCAGTGGTTGGGAACAAAGCTGGTGTAGTTAGACCACCTTTCAGAAATCTTTATGGCGCTTTGAGTAAAATACTTAACCCCCATGAGTCTAGTTTAAGCTTCAGAAAAATTCAAATAATATCAATGCTTCCCTTTTGTTTTGATAATTAAATGAGATAATCTCTAAAGTGCTTAGAATAGCTCTTGGTATATAATAAGTACTCCATAAATTTTAGGTATTATTTCTCTCTCTCTCTCTCTCTCTCTCTCTCTCTCTCTCTCTCTCTCTTTCTCTGTCTCACGCCCTCTTATGTGTGTGTGTGTGTATGTATGTGTGTGTACGTTTGTGTGTGTTCTAGCTATATAACCTTTGTGTTTATGAAGGAGACAGTACTTACATCTCATTGCTTTCTGAATAGATTTAAAAAAAAAAAAACCCACTATGGAACTACTCATTCTTTTTTTCCCCTTATCAGAATTTCTATTTCCTAACATCAAAGTTCCTGTTCATCTACTATTGCAGAAGAAAAATGACTTTAATCTCAAAGGCAACATTAAAAATAGGGAAAAAGAAAACAAATCAATAAAGGCAAAGGTCATAGAAGCAAATGATTCTAACATAAAGCAATGCTTCTGAGCATTGGGGTTATATACACAGACTGAAAACACACACACAGAGAGACGAACACAACATATGGAAGACAGATTACATGATTTAGATGCCAATATCAAAACCATTTTATATTTAAAACTTTTAAAATAATCATCTAAAGAAAAAGTCTTGAAAGAAAGAACTACATCCAAAGATTCCATTTTCTAGCAATGTGTCTTTCTCTTCCTTCTCCATAGAGGCCAAAGTAAATATTCTTCATCTCACACATACACACACACACACATACACACACACACACACATACACATACACACACACACACACACACACACACACACACCCCACTGTGTCCTGGATCAGCTGTATTCTCAATCAGTTGTATTCTCCACAGTGGAAAATTTGGAAATTGCTTTAAGAAAAATTAATGAAGTGACAGGCCAGATGAGGGCAAGCCTGTGATTTCTTTTCACTTCTGTTAATCATCAGATGTGGTCAATATCAAGTCATTATAAAATATTTGTTTTAACCAACTTGAGGAATTTTTAAATGATTATTTTATGTATAGGAAGATGTTGCTGAAATTTATTCCTGAGGGCATAAGCTTTGAAATATTTTTTTGTCATGATCCTCAATAAATAATGTGTTTCATGGCAACCCAGATGTTCTATTTTATTTCATTTTTTAAAATGTTGGCTGTGACCCAATAAATTTATTTTTATAACCCACTAATGGGTCATGACCCACTGGATGGAAAATGCTGTCTTGCGATATTTTGTTTAAGTTTTCCCACTGAACCCCCTACCCCCACCCTGGGAGCAGCAGAGGAGTAAGAAAGATGGAGATGATGGGAGAGGTTGAGAGAGGGACTCAGGGCCTGTGCCTCAAGTGCAAAATCTCTTTGAAGTTTCCCATTTTACCATTAAAACTTCTCTAACTCTGGCATTCAATACCAAACATGATCATCAGTTTGTTATCAAAGATTTAAAATCTCCCAGATACATAAAACAGGGATGCTTCAGGGACACTTGCGGTGTGATACTGGGGCTGCCTGGCTTGAGGCCTGTTGCCCACCCCTTGCCCCATGAGGACATGCACACTGCAATTGGCAAAGCAGGTCATCTGGGATGATGAATTGACCCCAGAGAGCACAGGACTTAGCAAGGTCTAGGGGCCTTTCGGCTGTCTGACAATGATTCAGCACAGGTCCTGTGGATGATCTCAACCAGAAGATGAGGACATTCCTTTATCGTCACTGTGGCAGATCTGAGTACAGGCCCTGTGCCTTTCTCTAGCATTTCTGGGCCTGATCACTGGAAAGGTGAGCTCCTAACTGGATGAGTCAGGCCCTCATTAACCTACACCACACATACAAAGCCTCCAGGCGGCCCAGTGTAGCAGGAAGGGGACAGACAGTGCTAACAAGGTCACCCTGCAATGGGCTGAGAAGAGTTGGTAATGATGAGCCAAATGATAAATGTGGAGCTGGGGAAATCAATCATTTTGAAAGGAGAACACGTAAATTCTTATTTTTTCTTCACAACTGGCTTGACAGCAGCTTGAATCATCCTTCCCCTGAATCAGCCGTCACCAAGATCAGAGTGGGTGGGCCAGAAAGAAAATAAAGAGAAGTAAATAAACCGATGGAGGAGGAAGCTTTTACCTTTTTTAAGCACTTCCTTTTCTTACTTGGAATCAAAGGACCCGGTGGCTTGGTTGGAATCCAAAGATGAGATGAAATGATGTCGGTACTGTGCTCCCTCAAAGAAAAATTCTCTGATAGATCAAACTTTTCCTTTGTGATACCCAGAAATCTGGGATTCAGTATATGCATAAATTAAAAAAGGAAAAAAAAGAACTCAATAGGAACCTAAGAAAGTTTTCTTTGATAAAACTAGAGCTAGAGATAGAGATAGAGATAGATGGATAAAAGTAATGGGCTTAAGCAAAGATCTTTGTGTTATAAGCCCACAGTGGAAAATTGCTTCAATAAGCCATCTAAATGTTAATATAAACCATCTCTCTCCCTCCCTCCCTCCCTCTCTGTCTCTCTCTCTCTCTCTTTACTATGCTGTCTATTGTCTCCAGTCACACACCCGGCCCTGTAACTGAGGTAGATTTCAGCAGAATGCCTTGCTATAGTAATAAAAAGAATCAACCCTGCAATTTGAAAAGCTAAGCCTCTTCTCTTTAAAAGTACAAGGGCTTTTATTTATTTCATGATTAAAAGAATAAAGTACATGTGTGGAAATCTGAATTTCCGAGAGGCTGAACAGTCTGTTTTCTTAGCTGAAGCCACAGTAATGAACTCCAAGTCAGAGAAGTGATCTCAGGTAGAAGGAGCCACTGTAATAAGATTTAATTACTCTCAAGAAGAAAAACAATACTTAGGTTGGCTGCAGAATTTGAACAGGAAACTCTAAAATACAGTGCCATGAATCTCATTTCTGACTGCCAGGCATATTTAAATACTGTATTCAAAATGTATAATAAAAAATGTTTCATCTCAGAGTTGACTTTTAAAAAAAAAATACATATTTAAAAAGTCAGATAGAAAAGCAAACTACTGAAAAAGTTGGGAAACATTTTTGGATGGCATTTAAGTATGCTGTTTTATGACTTATGAAATACAGTTAGAGGGCAGACAAACACTGAGGTTGATAAAATGCAGGTTTGTTTTTTCCTATGCAAAGTGCCTACAGGTACAAAGAGGGAAAGACTATCACTTTTGCCTTTTTATCTCTACTTCTTTCCAAGTCAGGACCTCTTCTCTGGCTAGAAAGCCTGACAGTCATTATAGGCCACCTAGTAAGGTTTTTAATATCTATAAAGTAACTGAATTCTGTACAGAGTACTAGTGAGTAGTAAAAACTGATGTGAAGCAGATTCTCAGAAACATTAGCATGTTCTAGAAATCACCATAGTAATATTTTTTAAATGTAGGTAATTTTTACTTTTATATAGCATGTTCTGAAATAGTCGCTCACTTTATTGCCACAACAATTACATGAAACAAGAAATATATTTCCCATATTTTAAATGGAAGAACTGAAGCTCAGTTGTGCTGGTCCCTGGCTAGGGAGCATCCCTTTCTATAAGTTCAACTTATAGCAATTGAATAGCAACTGAACTTTTTTTTTTTAATAGCACTTTCTATAGTCATAATGAATAATTAAGATCTCAACTGTGAATTTCCTGAGACAGGGACCTGTCCTTGTTTACCATCAATCTCAAGCATCTGGCACAATTGGCATAGAAGGAGTGCTCAGAAAACCTAAATGATCAAATGGATGTATATGTAATAATATTCTTCAAGGTCCCACAGGAAATCAAGGACAGAACCAAAATGAGAATCTCCATCTTCTCCTGGAAATTCCTTGTTCCTTCCATGGGATCTATGTAAGAGCTAGCATGCTGTGTCTTCATCACACACTCTAGAACCAGACTAAATGAACGGGAATTTTGACTGTGCTAGGTACCAGTTATGACTTCTGCAATTACTCAATGATTCTGTTCCTTTGGATTACTATCTTCAAAATGGGGATAACAATAGTGCCTGTCTCCTGGAATTGTGAGATCACATTTACCCACATGCAGCTCTTGGAGAAGGCCTTCTTATGGTGAGTCTCTACAGGTGTGAGCTAGTCCTAGAGCTGCTAAATTGCCACTATTGCTACTGCCAATACCACTACCATCATTGCTATTATTAAATCCAATCTTCCAATTCTCCTCAAACACACCTGGATTCAGCTTGTCCTGGCTGGGCCTAACTCTTAAATGAAAAACATTCTTAAATAAGCAGTATTTGTAAACCTATCTTAATATTCTGGCCTCCAGTACACCAGGCAGAGCTTTCTTAGCTACATCTGTGTTCTGTTGCTTCCTAACTGCCAAAGCCACAGAGGTGGGAGGGAGCTGAGGGCACAAATATGTTATTCGTTCATCCCCAGCTGGGAACTGAACACCCTCCAGATTCTAACTCAACTCTTAAATCCTCCAGAGCACTGCCACATTGGCGCCTTGGGACTCCACCTTGCTTCCTGAGATCTGTTAAAATACATCTGTATTTTAACCAAGAACTTAGTCCTTCTTCATCCTGCCCCTGTCCCTCACCAGCTTTCAAATCATTCATTTACTACTTTGTTCCTGTAGGATAACCTTATTCCATTGTAAACTTTGTGGGAAATGTAAAAGTAAAATCCAGGCTGCTCTTATTGCAGGTGTCTGAGTCTTGCTTAGTTCTCTTCAAACTCTGGTCTCACAATCCCCCATCTTGGTGCAGCTACATCTCTTAGTCTGCTGTTAGGACTTATGATTATTTCTGTGAAATTTTCTATAAACACACTTTAGCTGATATACAGTGGAAAGAAGCTTACTTTTTCTTACTTATAGAAATGTATCTTGAAATCATTTTCCAATACTTCTAACAATGAATTTTTCTGATAAAAAGCTGGTGATAAGGAACTTTTGAAGTTTTATAGTTAAATCTATGAAAACTTCACATGCAGGTGAAAGATGAAATGAGAATCTGTCCTTTAGCTTTATTCATGGGACTACTTGGCTAAGATTTAGAATTAAAATGGACTTTTTCCTCAGATGGAGGCCCATTTATTTTTTTCCCCTTTAAAAATGGATATAGTGGTTTCCTTTAGCAAGGTAAATACCTTTAGATAAAAATGAAAAGGGGCATTTCAAGGTTTAGAGTTTAATATTATCAAATGGCACGTGAGTGCCATCATTGAAGACAAGATTTAGTGTTGAATGATGTATTAACTCACTTCTTGAAGCACATTCTATGATTTTGATGTTCCACAAATTGGAAGTTATAATTTCTGATAACCCGAGACATCTCCTTCATAGACTTACTAGCAAATAAAGTATGGCTTGTTATAAAGCTCTTAATGCACCTTTTATTTCAAATATCCTCATACAAAAATCTGCCCTTTTTTCCCCCTCACATGTGGAGAAATCTGTATTGTCAGTTAATACATACAAGAATGTTCTGGGGCCAGAAAAGGTAAGTCTGATCTATGTCATTCCTCATGTTCTAGGTGCTGACATGCAAAACGACCTTTAGCACTGCAAATGCTGAAAGTATGTCAAGTCAAGATTTGGTGTCCAATATCAATGGTGTCTGTCCACTCTGAATCACTATTAATTCTGCTGCTACAGCTGCCTTTAATAACAAAGATCATGTCACTCTCTCCCTTAAAATTCTTTTCAGCACCAATGGCGTAGAGTACATGTCCAACAGTTTGCCACTCACTGCCCTTTCTAAGGACCAGCTGGCCTGCCTTGACCTTCCCAGTTTCCTCTTCTACCAACCCCCGTGTAGAGTGCCACATCCCATCCCAACCATGAAACACTGAATACTTGACTTCTATGACTTTTCACTATGGTCCTGGAATGTTCCCCTGCCACTCTGCATCATATGCATGCAATTTTATGGGACTTTGCTAGAAAATTAAACAAGAATTCATCCCATATATGAAAACTTAGAATTAAACCCTACCAACAGAATTATGTTTAGAATATTAAGAGCAAAGAATATAATAAAAATCAGAGGCAAATTATTTAAAGTCAGGTAAATCCATTATTTATTAATTATTATTATTATTTTATTAAATAGGGAGCTATGTACTTTCATGTGCAGGAAGCCCTGTGCTGTAATGTCTAGGAGCTTAGATTTTTGGAATCAGCCTACTTGAGTTCAAAATGTAGCTCTACCATTTGCTGTTGGCTTGTATTCTTGGTTAAGGTAATGGAACTGTTGATAGTACCTATTGCATAGAGTTGAATTGGAAAACCTAAGCCTGACCTAGTGGTCCACACCTCTAATCCCAGCTACTTAGGAGGCTGAGGCAGGAGGATCACAAGTTTGAACCCAGTAGGGCCACTTAGTGAGACCCTGTCTCAAAACAAAAAATAAAAGAAAGGTCTGGGGATATAGCTCAGTGGTAGAGTATCCCTGAGTTCATTCCTTAGAACCGAAAAAGTACACACATACATTAGAATAGCTACTTATAGTACATAGCAAACAGCCAGTATTCAGTAAATATCAGCTGCTATTATGTTTACTCTAACTTAAAAAAAAAAAAAAAACAACAGTAATTTTACTTAACCAAAGAAAGATACAGAATGGCTCCATGTAACAGAATATGTATCACAAAATGTATCATGATGCAGTGGGGAGCCCCCAGGGTTGAAGCGTCGATTCTCAAAATCTGGTTAAAATGCTTAGACCCTAAAGAAAAGGCCTGAGGAAAGGAAGAGAGTTCTGGAGTTCCAGAGTGACCTGTCCTATTGCTCCCGTGTGACAGAGGAGCCCAGATGGGCAGCTCCACAGCCGACTCTGTACTGGCTCCAGAGTAAGTCGCTCTTCCTTGAGCCTTTCTCTTCTGCTTTGCAGAAAAGGAAAATAAACTAGAAGATGAGAGCCAGAAAGGAAGTTAGACTTCTACCAACACATCAGTAACAACGGAACTTTATTTGGTACAGATACTGTGCATGGGATTCTTCACAAAGATTAGAAAATTCTGGAATACTGATCAAATTTCTGTTTCCCGGCCTGCGGTGGTAGGGGGTTCTTTTCACTTTATAAAAATGTTCATGGGTAATATTGAAGGCACACAGTGTGCGTGACATTTTCATACATGTATACAATGTGTAACGATCAAATTTGAGTGATTAGCGTATCCATCACCTGAAACAATCATCATTTCTCTGCAGTGAGAACATTCAAAATCTCTTACAGCTGTTTTTTTTTGAAATAAACAATATATTGTTATTATTTTTTGTACCAGGGATTGAACCCACTAGGAGTCAACCACTCAGCCACATCCCCAGCTCTTTTTTTATTTTTTTATTTGAGAAAGGGTCTCACTAAGTTGCTGAGGTTGGCTTTGAACTTGAGATCCTCTTGCCCCAGCCTCCCAAATTTCTGGGATTACAGGCATGCACCACCATGGCCAGCTATGTTACTCATTTTTAAGGTAACAGGTACTTGGGTATTTATAGGTTTTCCTCTCTACTTGTGCATATGTTTGAAGTTTTTATGACTTTATAAAGTGATAAATGTAAATATCACCACAGCAGAACTTTTTTTTTTCTTTATCACAAAACTGTTTCTACCTCCGGGCTTTGATAGAACTCAGATGGCATAACTGGAATTTGATTTTCCTTATGTAAAATTGTCCTTTCTATTTGTCTTCTTGGATGATAGGGCTTTTCATTTTTATTTTACTTCTAGAGCTAGTTCTTGCACTTAGGTCCATTTTCTTTGTTTGTTTGTTTGTTTGTTAATCATCTCTCTTGACAATTTTCTTTTTGCTGTTGCTGTTCTTTGTATGAAAACACAACCCCATTGTCCAACCACTATCATCATGGATTTTGAAGCCCTTCTCTGTAGGAGTTGATTCTAGAAAGGGCCCAACACTGCTGCAGACCAGTTCTGGAGACTGGGGACTGACTCTATGGGACAGGTTATTTCTTATTCAGTCTTTGTAGAGATCCCAAAAGATGGTCTTGAGTTCTTTTTTCCCTAAGAGCAGGATGTGGTAAAACTTGGAGCCTATGGTTGATGGAGATTCAAAAAATAAGATCTGGTAGAAAAATACCAAATGAGTCCATGACAGGAATGTAGGAACAAAAGAGAAAATCCAAAAGAAGGGCTGGGATTGTAGCTCAATGGTAGAGCGTTTGCCTAGTATGTGTGAGGCACTGGGTTTGATTCTCAGCACCACAAATAAATAAATAAATATCCATAGATGATTAAAAAATAAAAAGTAAATAAGAAATAAAATCCAGAATAAGAAAAATCTGAGCTATGATAATCAAGAATAAGTTAGTGGAGACTGACATAATGTAAAAAGCATGAAGTGCATAATGGCTCATGGTCTTTTCTTTGTATATTTTCTCCAACAGAGAGCTTTAATTTCTTGATTTTACTAGCTCACTTCCATAATTAGCTGGAAGTCCTCTCCGCAGTTTACATATAGGGTATTCTGGCTTCCTGACATGTTGATTTAAAAATAATACAAAATAGGCCAGGCACAGTGGTGCACACCTGAAATCTTATCTACTTGAGAGGCTAAGGGAGGAGGTCAGCAAATTGGAGGTCAGCCTTAGGAACTTAGAGAGACCTTGTCTCAAAATAATAATAATAATAATAATAACAATAATAATAATATTGATAATGATTGGGCATGTAACTCAGTGGTACAGTGCTCCTGGGTTCAATTCCCGGTACCCCCCTGCAAACATACAAAACAAAACCCCCAAACATTTAATGGAAATTTCCTTGGACAATAGAGTAGAACAGAGAATTCTTTCTAAACATTTGTCTTAAAGGGACTTAAAGAAGGAGTATCATTAGAACAAAAACCTCAGTTTTAAAATGGACCATACACTTACCACACAGAATTAAATGGACAGAGAAAAGGAAATTCTTTGCTTTCTATAACTGATGAAATCTTCACAGTGAATCCTTACCCTGGTGGGGGACAAGATGACATTTTTAAAACATACCAAATAATGCTGTCTCAATATGTCTCTATGTGAATTGTCTCTTTTGAATGACTCAGGATATTTCAACTAACTTCTTTGTCTTTTAGAGATGTCTTTCCTTTTCCTTATTCATCTTTGAGATGTCACCTGTGTATGGGGAGTGACCGCTCACAGTGCGGTAGCGGGGGACCTCTGCCTGCAGACTATCAGAGAGTCTTCACCGACTTCTGCTGTGAAGTTGCTAATCTGGTCTGGTTTCAGGAATATGATCAGCTGAGACATTTCCGGTTCCTTTAAGCTTCTAATTTATTAGAACTCCTCCAAATTCTGGATTTGTTACATTTAGAAGCAACATCCCTGAACTCTGTAGCTTCCCTTCCAACTTGAGGACTCAGCTGCTCCACAGCATCCCAGCTCTTCTGTGCTGGCTCATCAGGACACTCCCTCTACTCAGAAGAAGGGGTTTCCTGCAGGCTCATCTACAGAGTCGCCTCCTTCTATGCACACAACAGTGTTGCTCCCCACCATGCTGAACCCAGCCTCCTACCCCGTGCTGGACTCTCTCTACCTGCAACCTGGTGTCTTATTCTGTTAGGGTTGCTATAACAGAATGCCATAGAAGTGGCTTCTCAACAACAGAAGCTTATGTCCCCCTATTCTACAGGCTGAGAAGTCCAAGCTGGAGGCACCAACAGGTTCTATGTCTGATGAGGGCCTGGGTTTTTTTGCTTCATGATTCCCTGTCTCCACCTGTGACAGAAGGCAAAAAGGAATGTGCTCACTTTTTCTCTCTTTTTAAAAAAAAAATTTTTATTGATTTTTAGGTGTGTGTGTGTGTGTGTGTGTGTGTGTGTAAACATTAGGATTCATTTTGACATAATTATAAAAGCATGGAACATAATTTGTCCTAATCCAGTCCACAGCACTCCCCCCTCTATTCCCTTCCCTCCATGCTACTGATCTTTCTGCTACTTACTTATAGTTATTTTTATTAGTGTTGTGTGGATATAAATAATGGTGAAATTCACTGTGGTATCATATACGTACATAGGAGAGTTAGGTCACATTCATTTCACTGTCTTTCCCTATCGTATCTCTCCTCCTTTCCCTTCAATCCCCTTTGTCTACTCTACTGGTCTGCCTTCTATTTTTTTTTATTCCCCTCCCCCTTATTTGGATTAGCTTCCACATATCAGAGAAAACTTTCAACCTTTGACTTTTTGAGAATGGCTTATTTGACTTACCATGATAGTCTCCAGTTCTATCCATTTACCAGCAAATGCCATTAAAGTCAGTCTTCTTTATGACTGGGTAATACTCCATTGTGTATATATACCACATTTTCTTTATCCACAGGACACCTGTGTTGGCTCCAAAACTTGGCTATTGTGAATTGTGTTGCTATAAACATTGATGTGGCTGCATCGCTGTAAGATTCTGATTTTAAATCTCTTGGATATATACTAAGGAGTGGGTCATTTGATCATTCCATTACTATTTTTTTGAGGAATCTCCATACTGCTTTCCAAAGTGGTTGTGCTAATTTGCAGTTCTGCTAACAAAATGTGAATGTATCCTTTTCCCCACATCTTCACCAACATTTATTGTTACTTGTATTCTTGATAATTGCCATTCTGACTAGAGTCATGAAATTTCAATGTGGTTTTAATTTGCATTTTCTTAATTGTTAGAGATGTTGAGCATTTTTCCACATATTTGATGACCATCTTTTTTATTTTGAGAAGTATCTATTTAGTTCTTTTACCCATTTATTGAGTTATTTGGTTTTTGATGTTGAGTTTTTTGAGTTCTTTGTAGATCCTGGATATTAATTCCCCATCTGGGGTGCCAGTGGTAAAGGTTGTCTTCTATTCTATAGGTTCTCTCGTCACACTCTTGATTGTTTTCTTAGCTGGGAAGAAGCTTTTAAATTTGATACCATCCCACTTATTGATTTTAGGAGTATTGTTAAGAAAATCAGTTCCTTTGCCAACGTGTTAAGAGTGTTGGGCCTACATTTTCTTCTAGCAGTTGCAGCATTCCTGGTCTAATTGCCAAAATGTTGATCCACTTTCAGTTGAGTTTTGCACAGAGTGAGAGATGGGCGTTAAATTTCATGCTACTATGTGTGGACTTCCAGTTTCCCCAGCATCATTTGATGAAGAGGTTCTCTTTTTCTCCAATGTATATTTTTGGCACTTTTGAGATAAATGTGTTTATGTGGATTTTTCTCTGTGTTCTGTTCTGTTCCATTGGTGTTCATGTCTGTTTGGGTGCCAGTACCATACTGTTTTTGTTACTATATCTCTGTACTATAATTTGAGATCTGGTTTTGTGATGCTTCCTGCTTTGCTTTTCTCTCTAAGGATTACTTTGGCTATTCTGGGTCTTTTATTTTCCCAAATAAATTTCAAAACTGCTTTCTCTAGTTCCTAACCATCTTTCTTGAGCCCCTTAATCCCATTCGTGAGGTTCTTGCCATCATGATCTAATTACCTCCCCCAAGTCTCCACCTTCAGTGACAATTGCATGGGGGATTAGATTTCAACATACGATTTTTAGGGAACACAAACATTCACTTCTTATCCTGTTAAAGTGTAGATAAGTGCTTTAAGGAAGATCTCACACATCAAAATGAACTTATTGTATGCCTGCAATCCCAGCTACTCAGGAGACTGAGGCAGGAGACATGAGGCAAGCCTCAGCAACTTAGGAAGACCCTACCTCAAATAAAAAGGAAAGGGGATGTTTCTCAATGGTGAAGCACTCCTGAGTTCAATCCCCAGTAACCACCAGCACCACCCCTCAAAAAAAAAAAAAAAGAGAAAAAGAAAAAAAAAATGTATTGTGTTCTCCTCTGGTCAAGATTCTAGCCCAAGAGGAAGAAATTGATTCCAGAACACAGATAGAGGTGTTAGGTTTCTTTATTCCCCTTCTGTGCTCACTCTTCTCCCACATATCATTGGAGTAGAAGGGACAAGCTTTGTCCTTACTCAAGTTTCTGGCATAGACCTCCTCTAAGTCATTGTGTTCTTCTCCCTGAAGTCACGAAGCCCCACAGCTCAGTCTAAGTGGCAGAAGAGGTATTCTCATCAAGTTCTCCAACAAACTCCAAGATCTGGCATGGTAGGTTAGCCCTGCCTTTTAATATTAAGAACTGCTAAGAGAGTTTTAGAAGTAAATCCTTTGCTCATTGTAGTCTTGCTTAAAATGCTTCTGTCTGGCTGAGAACTCTAAAACATCCTACTCTGAATCTTAAGGACAGAATATTTACTCCAACCGGTTCTTTAGATCTGAAATGATCTTAATCTTCCTCAAGGGGAATGGATGCACCTTTCAGAGTAAGAAGTAAGATTTCACATTAGAGAATGCAGAGAAAAGTTCCTGAAAATCCCACTTTTCCAAAATACAGTCATTTTTTGGTAGCATTCCACATTTTTATTATTCCCTTCCCTTTCTTTTCTTTTAATTACCTAAGTCAGAAAGTGAAACCACATGGAAAATTGAAAACATTTTTTGTAAGTGTGCTTAATGTATTTAATATATTTGGCTACATTTGTTCTCCTGATACCTTCTGAAAAAAAGGACAGGACGCTAAAGTAGTTAGGAGTTTAATTTAGGTGCTAAAATCACAGAGCACTGGATTAAAATTCTTATCCTTAAACTTATTTCCCCGAGCAAATCATTTTTCCTTACCAAGCCTCTGTTTCCTCATCTCAAAAATCAAGATGATTAGATTTACATAATAAGATGGTTCCAAAGATGGCCTCAAGCATCTCAATATTAACGTTCCAAATTAAATTCTTGATTTTTCTGCGTCACAGGGCTATTCTTTCTTCCATCTTTCCATCTCAATAAAGGGCAACTCCTTCCTCCAAATGTCCAAGGCAAAACATTGTGGGCATCTGGTACTCCTCTCTATCTTATCACATCCAAATTTTCAGGAAGTCCTGTTTCTCAGCTAAATATTTGTAGAATCTGAGCACACTTTATCATTCTTCACTTCTTGCACCTTTGTCCAAAGGAAAATTATCCTTCGCTTCTTAGGTTGGACGATCTAAGATAGGTGTGGTATCAGAATATCTCAGTTGTTTAACATCCCAGAAGTTATTTCTCACTCTTGCTGAGTGGCTAGCTATCACCCAAGCAGTGATTCTATGGTTTGTCCTTCTGCACGTCTTCAACGTTGGCATCTACAGCTGCAAAACAGAAGGAATGTGGAGATTTGCACAAGAAGATCTCATGGGCCAGATCTGGAAGCAATGTGCCTTACTGGTACTTGTAGAATATTAGACAGAGCTCAATCAGATGGTCATACCTAACTATAAGGAGGCTGAGAAACAGCCTAGCTGTGTGGTTGGAAGAAAGAAGACATGAGTTTGGTAAATAGCTCTCTGATTTCTGCCACTTGACTCCTAGACAGGAGTTATAAGCACTTCTATTTGATTTTCCTTCTTCCACCTTTATGTGTCTACAATTTTTTTTCCCATGGTATCAATCTGATGATCCTTTTATAACTTAATTCAGATCATAATCTTCATTTGCTCAAAATCTTCCAATGGTGTTGTCCTTATTGTGACCTTGAGACTTTGTAAGGTTGACCTCCACTCACTTCCTTGTTTGTTTCCTACTGTTTTCTCCTTTGCTCACTCTGCTGTAGCTACGCTAACTGCCATACTCTCCCTCAAAAGTGCAGAGAACCCTCTACCACAGAACTTTTGCATTATCTCAGAGCATACTTACTCCCTTCAAGTCCGAGTTCACCCTCCAGCTTATTAAAGTCTTCCTTAAATAGCCTAATATGGTACCCTTTACCTCATCCTGCTCCATTCCCTTTATTATCACTATTCATACACTATATGATTGTTTGTTTGCTTAATGCCTCTATTACAAGATTAGAATGCTTTCTTCCATTAGAGGAGAAAATTTATTTTATCCTCATCCCCTTGGGACTAAGAACATGAATGAAACAGGGGCTTGATGAATGTTACTTAACAAATAAAAAGGTGGATAAATTGTTAAGTCTGTAGCCTGTCGAAAGTAATCAACAAATGATATCATTGCTAAGATACCAGGGTTTTCTCCTCAATTGGAAAGAACATCGATGTTTAAAATCTTATTCATGTTTGAGTGTTTGTGAGTTTTCAGAAAAGAAGAGGCAACAATACAAGATTAATCTCCTCCTTATGCTCTGATCATTCTTGACACAACTCTTCCTATTCTTTCATTCGCATGAGCAGGGAGAAAATGGTACGACAGGAAACGTGAAAGTGAGCCAAGGCCACTTGTATAAAGGCCATGTGGAGACTTGGCAATAAACAAGAAAGAGGGAAATACATTAAAGGCTTTTGAAAAAAAGAGGATCATGATCTGAGTGAAGTTTTCATGCTTATATTTTTGCTTCAATACATATATATATATACATATATGTATATATATAATATATATATATATATTTATACTCTACACCTGTGGAGTGAAATGGGCAAAAAGGAATAAAATAATTTATAGTTCAACTTGCTGTGAAGGAGGCCTGGCATGGTGGCACATACCTGCAACTCAGGAATTTAGGCAGGGGATTGTAAGTTTGAGGTCAGCCTGGGTACCTTAGTGAGACCTTGTCTCAAAATAAAAATAAAAAAGACTGGGTATATAGCTTAATGATACAATTTCCCTGGGTTCAATCTCCAGTACCAAAAAAAAAAAAAAAAAAGTAAAACTTAAGCAAACACATCTTGTGTCAAAATTAATAGTAGAACATAAAAGTCATAACCAAATGTAAGTAGTTCTGCTTGATTCGATGTACTTCAGTCAACATAGTTTGAATGTGTCAGGGCCTCTATTTCTTAAACTAAACCAATAAAAATCCATAGGACCAGAAATAAGATGAGATAAATATGACTCTACTTTTTAAAGCTTATTTAGAAAAAAAATAAAAGCATTTGCAAATATTTTAAACTTTGGAAAACTTAGTATTCCATCTGACTTAGCTTATATAGAGGGAAAAAAATCTTACTCAAGAATAATCTATCAGAGGTCAAAGGTAGCTCTAGACTAGAAATTTTGAACTAAAAAATATATTTAAATGTGAATTTCAACTAGCTCATAAAAGAGCTTTAATACTCTGTGTCTTCAGAAATGATATATTTGATACCTTCATTAATCAGAATGTCAAAGGGCAAATCTGAGACTACTCAAAAAGTTTCAGATCTGGTTTTGTTCACAACTAAGCTAATTACTGGTACAAAATGAATTTCTAGACACAGCTAATTCTTAACAGGTTAAAAAAGACAGTCTTAAGACTTTGAATTTTAAACTGGTAATATTAAGACTTTTAATAATATGCATTTTACAGCTTTCTTCAGTAATATAAAAATCCATTCAAATCTATGAGACTTTGTGTATGTGTACTTACAGGCACTTGGTATAAATGAAGGGAGCAGTTGAGAAAAGTTTTACCACTTTCACTGTCACATTAAAGAAGATTCATTGAGAATTATAATATCAAACACACTGATTTTCAAAAAGTTTTGAACCTACTACTTCTAAGGCAAAGTACTTAAAAGGGAATCGGGCCACATGTTTAGAAACCATACTAATCTCCTTAGATCATCTGTTTACCAGATAATCAGTTGTCCCATCAGCCATCCTCAGACAATAACAGTAAGAACCCATTACCCACATTCAATGATCCTTTCTTCAAAATGTCAGTCAAACTCCACCTAAGAGATACACTCAAGTTACAGCTAGATTGAACCTACCGAATATAATAAAAAATGGACCCAAGGGAGAATAATAACAGAGCCACAGAGAAGAGAAAACCTAATCACCCTAAAGGAACTCTGAGTACCAGGTGAGTAAACTGTCCATTCCAAAGAATTCTTATTAAGTTAAGAACAAATTTAAAGCTGGCATCCTGTAGACAAGTTGGAAAACAAACTTGGACTTTCAGGCTGGTTGACGTGGAACACTTGAAGTCTGAGAGGTGCAGAGTAACAAGTCCCACCCTCCCTTGCTGCAGATGATAGAGATGAGGAGAAGAGATAATTGGATGGGGCATAAACACTTAATGAGCTCACAACTTGCCACATATTGACCTCAAAGTGTGACACTGTGGAACACTTGCACCAGAATCTCCTGGAAAGCAGTTTTCAAAAGATTCACAAACTCCAGCCTAGACTTCCTGGGTAGAATCTCTGGAAGTAGAGCTTTGGAATTTAGACTTTAAACCCTCTCCCCAAGACCCACCTCACTGACCTGCATGGGAGCCATGGTCCAGGGTAAGTTTGGGTCTGCTCCCCGTACCTGGGAGCCCAGGTCTAACCCACATCCATCTTGAGACACTGCAGTCATCCCCATAGCCTTCCTTATGCAGTAACTTCTACCTTGGGACACCAGACAGGGCCTAGAAGCTATTGCATTTTGGAGCAGGTATCCCAAAGCCAGTGTAAGTCCCACCCTTTTAGTCCCATCTCTGAAAAACATTGCATCCATCTTGGGGCATCTCTACTGTTATCTCAAGTTATCTCCTGCTATTGCCACCACCTCCTAGAGTTACAGTACCATCCATCCTGTGACACCAGCAGGGTCTGACAACCCAACACCAAGGTGAAGTATAGAAAATTTTCATGGGTACTACAAGATTATAAGGTAGAAACTGTAATACCTCAGATCCACACTGCAAGTAAGGAAATCACATAGACAACAAGGGAAGAAAGTGCCCCAAACAAACCAGGATACTACAATAAGAGAACTCATGGACAGTGCAGTTGATGAAATGTCAGAGAAGGAGTTCAGAAGGTTCATATTAAAATGATCTATGAATTAAAGAATGACCTAAATGAGCAAATACATAAAAATTTGAACACTTCAACAAAGAGATAAGAAAGCAAATACAGACATCCATTGATGACATCAATAAACAGATAGTGACCTAAATGAGCAAATACAGAACATCAGATAATGAAGACAAAGTATGCAATCTGGAAAAAAAAAAGTTGACCACACAGTGAAGATGATACAGAATCATGAGAAGAACATTCAAGAATCATGAGACAGCATTAAAAGACCAAATCTAAGAGTTATTGGGATACAGGAAGGCACAGAGTTTCAAACCAAAGGAATGCACAATCTCTTCAATGAGATAATATCAGAAAATTTCCCAAACATGAAGAATAAATTCAAAAATCAAATATGAGAGGCTTATAGGACACGAAATGTACAAAATTACAACAGATATACACCAAGGCACATTATAATGAAAATGCCTAGCACACAGAATAAGGATGGAATCTTAAAGACTGCAAAAGAGATAAATCAGATCACATATAGGAGTAGACCAATTTGTATCTTAGCAGATTTTTCTACCCAGACCCCCAAAGTCAGGAGATTGTGGAACAGCATATACCAAGCTCTGAAAGAAAATGAATGCCAACCAAGAATTTTACATCTAGCAAAATTAAGCTTTAGATTTGATGATGAAATAAAAACCTTCCATGATAAACAAATATTAAAAGATTTTACAACTAGAAAGCCTGCACTACAGAATATACTCGGCAAAATATTCCTTGAAGAGAAAGTGAAAAATAACAAAGAAAATCAGCAAAGGGAGGTATTACATTAAAGGAAAAACTAATGAAAAGAGAAACCAAGTCAAGTTAAAAACAAAAAATAAACAAAATTGGCTGGGAATACAAATCATGTCTCAATAATAACCCTGAATGTTAATGGCCTAAACTCACCACTCAAAAGACATAGACTGGTAGATTGGATTTTTTAAAAGACCCAATAATATGCTGTCACCAAGAGATTCATCTCTTGGGAAAAGACATCTACATACTAAAAGTGAAAGGTTGGAAACAAAGATACCATTCACATGGACTGCAGAAGCAAGCAGGGGTTTCCATCCTCATATCAAATAAAGTAGACTTCAAGCCAAAGTTAATCAACAGGGATAAATAAGGATATTTCATTCTGCTTAAGGGAACCATTCATGAACAAGACATAACCATAATGAATATATGTGCCCCAAACAATAGAGCATCTACATTCATCAAACAAACTCGTCTCAAATTCAAGAGTCAAATAGACTACAACACAATAATTCTGGGAGACTTTAACACACTTCTTTCACCACTAGATAAATCTGCCCAACACAAGATGAACAAAGAAACTATAGAACTCAATAATACAATCAATAACTTAGACTTAACTAACATATATGGAATATTTCATCCTTCAATGAGAGAATATACTTTCTTCTCAGCAGCACATGGATCCTTTTGTAAAATAGACCATATTCTTTGCCACAAACCAACTCTTAGAAAATATAAAAAAGTAGAGAAACTACCCTGCATTCTATCACATTATAATGGAATGAAATTAGAAGTCAATGATAAAATAAAAGCCACTCCAACACCTGGAGACTAAATAATAAGCTACTGAATAAACAATGGATTGCAAAGACATCAAGGAGGAGATTAAAAAATTCTTAGAGGTGAATGAGAACACTGATACAACATATAAAAATCTCTGGGACACTATGAAGGCAGTTCTAAAAAGAAAGTTCATTGCATGGAGTTCATTCCTTAAAAGAAGAAAAAGTCAACAAATAAATGACTTAACATCTCAAAGCCCTAGAAAAAAGAAGAACGAACAAACACCAAAAGCAGTAGAAGACAGAAAAAAAATTAAAATCAGAACTAAAATCAATGAAATTCAAACAATTAAAAAACTTGAGAAAACAAAGAGTTGGTTCTTTGACAAGACAAATAAAATTGATACACTCTTAGCCATGCTAATGAAGAGAAGAGAGAAAACTCAAATTACTAACATACATGATGAAAAAGGAAATATCACAACAGACACTACAGAAATACAGAAGATAATTAGAAATTATTTAGAAAACTTGTACTCCAATAAAATAGAAAATATCGAAGGCATTGACAAATTTCTGGAGTCATATGATTTGCCCAATTTGAATCAGGATGATATAAACTAAATCAGATCAATTTCAAGCAATGAAATAGAAAACACCATCAGAAGCCTACAAATCAAGAAAAGCCCAGGACTGGATGGGAACAAAACCAAGTTCCACAAGACCTTTATAAAAGAACTAATACCAAATACTTTTAAATTTACTTCAGGAAATAGAAAAAGAGGGAGCACTTCCAAACTCATTCTATAAGGCCAATATCATCCTGATTCCAAAACCAGGCAAAGACACATCAAAGAAAGAAACCAATAATCCAATCTCTGATGAACATAGATGCAAAAATTCTCAATAAAATTCTGGCAAATTAAATACAAAAACATATCAAAAAGATAGTACACCACAATCAAGTGGGGTTCATCCCAGGGATGCAAGGTTGGTTCAACATATGGAAATCAATAAATATAATTCATCACATCAATAGACTTAATAATAAGAATCATATGATCATCTCAATAGATGCAGAAAAAACATTCGACAAAATACAGCACCCTTTCATGTTCAAAACACTAGAAAGGGGCTGGGATTGTGGCTCAGCAGTAGAGTGCTTGCCTAGCATATGTGGGGCCCTGGATTTGATCCTGAGCATCAAATAAAAATAAATAAGTAAAATAAAGATATTGGGTCAAACTAAAACAAAAAAGAAAGAAAGAAAGAAAGAAAAACTAGGGCTAACAGGAACATATCTCAACATTGTAAAAGCTATCTATGCTAAGCTCCAAGCCAACATCATTCTAAATGGAGAAAAACTGAAACCATTCCCTCTAAAAACTAGTACAAGACAGAGATGCCTTCTTTCACCACTTCTATTTAACATAGTTCTTGAAACGCTGGCCAGAGCAATTAGACAGATGAAAAAAATTAAGGGGATATGGACATAAAGAAGAACTCAAATTAGCACTATTTGCCAATGATATGATTCTATACCCAGAAGACCCAAAAAATTGTACCAGACATCTCCTAGAACAAGTAAATGAATTCATTAAAGTAGCAGGATATAAAATCAACACCCATAAATCAAAGGCATTTCTATACCTCAATGACAAATCCTCTGAAAGGGAAACAAGAAAAATTATCCCATTTACAATAGCCTCCAAAAAAGATACTTGGTAATAAACTTAGTGAAAGAGGTGAAAGACCTCTACAAAGAAAACTACCACCAAATGCTAAAGAAAGTAATTAAAGAAGACCTTCTAAGATGAAAAAATCTCCCCTGTTCTTGGATAGGCAGAATTAATATTGTCAAAATGACTATACTACCAAAAGCACTATACACATTTAATGCAATTCCAATCAAAATCCCAATGACATTCCTTATAGAAATAGAAAAGGCAGTCATTAAACACATCTGTAAAAATAAGAGACCCAGAATAGCTAAAGCAATCCTTAGCAAGAAAAATGAAGCAGGTGGCATCACTATACCAGACCTTAAACTGTACTACAGAGCAATAGTAACAAACACAGCATGGTGTTGGCACCAAAATAGACTGGTAGACCAATGGTACAGAATAGAGGACACAGAGACTAACTCACATAATTACAGATAGCTTATATTAGACAAAGGTGCCAAAAACATATATTGGAGAAAAGATAGCTTCTGGGTTTGAAAACTGGAAACCTATATGCAACAAAATAAAATTAAACTTCTATATCTCACCATTCACAAAACTCAATTCAAAGTGGATCAAGGACCTAGGTTGAAGCAGAGACACTATGACTATTAGAAGAAAAAGTAGGCCCAAATCTCCATCTTGTGAGATTAGGCCCCAACTTCCTTAATAAGACTCCTATAGCGCAAGAATTAACATCAAGAATCAATAAATGGGATGGATTCAAACTAAAAAGCTTCTTCTCAGCAAAAGAAACAATCAGTGAGATAAATAGAGAGCCTATAATTTGGAAACAAATTTTTACCACAAGCACATCAGATAGAGCACTATCTCTAGGATATATAAAGAACTCAAAAATCTTAACACCAAAAAACACAATAATCCAATCAATAAATGGGCCAAGAAACTGAACAGACATTTCTCAGAAGAATATATACAATCAATCAACAAATATATGAAAAAAAATGTTCAACATCTCTAGCAATTAGAGAAATGCAAATCAAAACTACTCTAAGAGTTCATCTCACTCCAGTAAGAATGGCACCTCTTAAGAATACAAACATCAGGGGCTGGGGATGTGGCTCAAGCGGTAGCACGCTCGCCTGGCATGCGTGCAGCCCTGGTTCGATCCTCAGCACCACATACCAACAAAGATGTTGTGTCCACCGAAAACTAAAAAATAAATATTAAAATTCTTTCTCTCCTCTCTCTCTCTCTCTAAAAAAAAAAAAGAAAGAAAGAAAGAAAAAAAAGAATACAAACATCAATAAGTGTTGGTAAGGTTGTGGGGAAAAAGGCACACTCATACATTGCTATTGGGACTGAAAATTGATGCAGCCAATATGGAAAGCAGTATGGAGAATCCTTAGAAAACTGGGAGGGGAGCCACCATTTGACCCAGCTATCCTTCTCCTCAGTCTATATCCAAAGGATTTAAAAACAGCATACTATAGGGACACAACCACATCAGTGTTTATAGCAGCATAATTCATTATAGCTAAACTGTGAAACCAACCTAGATACCCTTCAGTAGATGAATGGATAAAGGAAATGTGGTATATATACACAATGAAATATTATTCAGCATTAAAAGTGGATAAAATCCATGGCATCTGCAGGTAAATGATGGCGTTGTAGAATATAATACCAAGTGAAGTTAGCCAATCCCAAAACAACAAATGCTAAATGTTTTCTCTGATTTAAGGATGCTGATTCATAATGTGGTGGGGGTGAGGGAATGAGAGGATTAGATGAACTATAGATAGGGCAAAGGGGAAAAGAGGAGAGAGAGGAAGGGAGGGGACAGGAGGGTAGGAAAGATGGTGGAATGAGATGGACATCATTATCCTAAGAACATGTATGAAGACACTAATGGTCTGACTCTACTTTGGTACAACCAGAGATATGAAAAATTGTGCTCTCTGTGTGTAATATAAATTGTAATGTATTCCTCTCTCATATATGACAAATTAAAATTTTTAAAAAATGAAAAGAAAATACTCTCCCCAGGTATCTTAGGCAAAGTTGCATTTGTGTACTAAATTGTTCACCTGCATGATTTCACTTAATCCTCCAACAACATTATGAGGCATGTACTATTATTATCCTCTTCCTACAGACAGGAAACTGATTCAGAGAAGCTGACAAGCTCAGTGGATCGGGTGGCACAGCCAGAATACAAACTTAGACATTCTGATTCTGGCTTCTAATCACTCTAGACCAGGGGCCTGCAAAACTTTCCTGCAAAAGAGCCAGATAATAAAAATTTAAGATGCTTGGCTTCTCCCATCTCTGTTGCACCTACTCCAACCTGCCACAGACCATACATATAAACAGATTGCCATGACTGGGTGTTCCCATCAAACTTTACAAAAATGGGCTACAGGGAATGTCCACACTAGCTGCAGACCAAGCATTGCTTTTTGAAGTAGTGTTCAGAACCCACTTGCCAAATCAGAATTACACAATTGAAGTACAACAACCTTACTCTAGATCATTAACAAGGACTTCCTTCAAAGTTGTCTTTATTGCATGAACTCAGCTTCTGATAGTGAGTGTGCTGATTGCCTTCCAGACAAGCTGGGATATAGCTCAGTTGGCAGAGTGTTTGCCTTGCATGCACGAGGCTCTGGGTTCAATCTCCAGCAACACTAAAAATAAGTAAATAAATGGATACAAGTTTTTAATCAGATTAAAAAGTCAACTAAACTCTATCAATTATTCTTACTGCTTCAGCATATAAATAATCAGTAGCCATCCCCCAAATGTGGGGAAAGGATAGAAGTAAGACTACTTTTATTTCACTTTTATAAAAAACTTTTAGTGCATATTAATTATACAAAAGAGTGAGTTTCACTGTCATATTCAAATGTGTATGTAATATATTTTTATTCTTTCTACCATTCCTCCATAGCCCACCCTTACTCTCCTTCCTGCTCCCCTGGTCTCATTGATTCCCTTCTTTTCTCTAATATTTTCTCTTCTACATTCCTGCCTTCTTTTTTTTTTTTTCTTTACAGATTCCATCTATGAAAGAAAACATGTGGCACTTGTCTTCCTGAGTCTGGCTTATTTCGCTTAACATGATGCTCCCTAGTTCCATCTATTTTCCCACATATGTCATGATTTGATTTTTCTTTATGGCTGAATAATATTCTTTCTTTATCTATTCAATTGTTGATGGGCACCTAAGCTGATTTCATAAATTGACCAATGAAAATTGTGCTATGATAATGTGAGTATAAAGATATCTCTGTAGTATGCTGAATTTCTTTCTTTACTTTTTCTTCATTCTCTGTCTTTTTTTTTTTTTTAGTACTGAGAATTGAACCCAGAGCTTTGCACATGCCCAAGGTCATACAATTAATAAAGGACTAAAACCTTCTCTCCAAGCATAAAATATTTTCTACATACTAGCAATCTACAAATCTGGTAAGTGGGCACTGACTCCATTATCTAAATGTGAATCATTTGGAAACCTGCTATAATGCTGCTTTCAGGTCTCATCTCCAGAGACTGTGATTCAATATCTCCTGTATAATGCTTTCCAATTTATACAGAAAAGAAAAAAAAAAAGAGCTGGAAGAGCACTTTGTACCTGCTTACTTCTTTGCTTTTTTTAGAAGGAAAAAAATACATTATGATATTATGTCTTTGATTCTAAGATAACACATATTATAAGACACACCATCAACTTAATAACAGTTTTTGAAGCAAAGTAGGAATCAATGCCACATTAAACATATACATTAGAGGCACTTTACATTTCAGTATGATTAAAATATGAATCCTAAACTTGTGAAAATAGGCATATAAGCTCTTTGGGAACTGTGAGCCTTTATATGTATGAAATAATTAAAGAATTATTCTGCTTGATGGCACTCTTATTAGTTGCAATTGGTTACTAATTAAATTATGTAGTCACAATTCCATTACATGATAGCTGACTCAATGAGCTCGGTCTCAGTATTTAGTCAGCACTTACATCAGTTGTCCATAGTCAGCATTAGGCAGATTGATATATTATTATGATAATCTTATGCCTAAAGCAGGGTGTCTCCATTACTGGTGACTATGTGAATCGGAAAATTTTTTCTTCATAGGAGATGGTCCTGTGTACTGCAGGACGTTGAACATTATCTCTGGCCTCTGAACATGTCTTTACCACCAGGAACCCAAGCAGTAACAATCAAAAATGTTTCTGAGCTCAATAACCCTGGAAAGCAAAACCACTCCTTATTGAGAACCAGTTATGCCAGGTTGAATAGTGGCCCCTTCCAAAAGTACTTTCACCAGACACTGACCTATAAATATGAAAATATCTGAATAAGGGGCCACTATGTCTTTGCAGGTGTAGTTTGGATTTTCAAAGAAAAAACAAAACCTGGATTTCATGAGCATTCCCTTTTCCACATATCCTCTCCAACATTTATTGTTACTTGTATTCTTAAGAATTGCCATTTTGACTGGAGTAAACTGGAATCTCGGTTTAGTTTTACTTTGCACTTCTCTAATTGTTAGAGATGTTGAATATTCTTTTATATATTTATTGACCATTTGCGTTTCCTCTTTTGAAGAGTATTTGTTTCATACTTTTGCCCATTTATTGATTGGGTTATTTGGTTTTTTTGGTACTAAGTTTTTTGAGTTCTTTGTATATTCTGGATATTAATGCACTGAGGTGAGGGTGGAAAAGGTTTTTTTTTCCCCATTTTGTAAATTCTCTCTTCACCCTCTTGTTTCTTTTGCTATGAAGAAGCTTTTTAGTTTGATGCCCTCTCATTTACTAATTCTTGATTTTACTTCATGCCCTTTAGGAGTCTTGTTAAGGAAGTTAGTTCCTGTGCTCATATGTTGAAGGGCTGGGCCTACCTTTTCTTCTTGTAGGTGCAAAGATCTAATTTCTACATCTTTGATCTACTTAGAGTTGATTTTTGTGCAGGGTGAGAGATAGGAGTTAAATTTCATTCTACTACGTATGGATTTCCAGTTTTCCTAGCACCGTTTATTAAAAAATATGAGGTAACTGTATTTCTGTGGGTTTATCGCTATTTCTTCAAGGATGTGGAGAAAAGGGAACGCTCATACATTGCTGGTGGGACTACAAATTGGTGCAACCACTCTGGAAAGCAGTATTGAGATTCTTCAAAAAACTAGAAATGGAACCACCATTTGAAGGAAATTTGGAACGTACAAAAAGACAGGGAAAAGAGTGACAGAAAAGAGAGGCGCAGAGCCCTGTATTGAACTGCCACTACCAGAAGCCAAGGAGAACCTCAGGCCACCAGAAACAGGAGGTGGCAAGGAAGGATTCTCCCTGGGATCCTGAAAAACCTGGAGTGTCCCTTTCTGGCCTCTGGAATTCTGAGAGAATGTTTCAGTTTTAAGCCATCAAGTTTGTAATAATTTGTTAAAATAGCCCAAAAAACAAATTGCTGCTGGTCTAAGAGAAAGGAAGACTTCACTTTATGTTATATGTACTTATATTTAGCTGTAATTATTATTTAATTACAAACGATAGAAATACAATTTGTGCTAATTGGGCGTGCTTAGGGAAGGATTGGAGGTATCTGAAATAAGTCAGGAATGATCAGTCAAATTTTGCAAAGGTTAAGGATTCATATAAGCTTTAGGGAAAAAATGGAAACAGATACTTATACATTGCCTGTTCTTTCTCTTTCTCTCCATTAGTTCCCTCTTCTCTCCATAGAGTAGCATGTTCTACATGGTTAGGACCAAGGCCACCAGATCTCCCAGACTCACATCTGGAGGAGTTCACTGAGAATTATAACCCAGGGGCTAGAATGTCGCTCAGAGGTGGAGCCCCTAGGTCCGTCCCCTCCCTGGCAACACAGACACACACACACACACACACACACACACACACACACAGAAAGGAAGGAAGAAAAGAAAATCTTACCCAGTCTTAGTCAAATGCTCAATCCTAGAACCATAAACTGTAGTATAAGGCACTGTCACATAAAAATTTTGTATTCCCCAGTACAATTATGTGAGTGGGATCACAAGGCCAGTAGTTTCCAGGAGAAAGGAAAATCTCTGGGCATCCAAACCCACATATATCTACCACGACACAGAAATCCATACTGTTTCCTTAAAATATTATTTTCTTTTCAGTATATTTTTTAAAGCATCCTGCTAAATAACTGAATACATCATAGTTCCTCCCACTCTAAGCTTAAATCACTTGACCAGAGTTTAGATCTACACAGATAACAAAAAAAATCTTTAAAAGAATTTTCGGAGCACACACCTATAATCCAATCCAAGTCCACCTCTGCTTGGGAAGCTGAGGCAAGAGGATTGCAAGTTTACGCCTGGCCTGGGCAATTTAAAGAGACTCTATCTCAAAAATAAATAAATAAATTGGTTAAATAAAAAAGGTTGGAGACATGGCTCCGTGGTAGTGTCTTGCCTTGCATGCATGAGACACTGGGTTCAATTTAAAAAAAAAAAAAAAGAATTATGGGGCTGGGATTGTGGCTCAGCGGTAGAGTGCTTGCCTAGCACAGGTGGGACCTGGGTTTGATTCTCAGCACCACATAAAAAATAAAGGCGTCGTGTTGTGTCCATCTACAAAAAAGAGAGAGAGAGATTATTTCTCTCTCTCTCTCTCTCTCTCTCTCTCTCTCTCTCTCTCCTTAAAAAAAAAAAAAAAGAATTAATAGAAAGTACAAATTGGACCATTTAAAGTAAAGACTTTTTCTTGCTATGCACAGGATCAAAGCCAAGATCTCTCACTCATGCTAGGCAAGCCCTTTACCACTGAGCTATATCCTCACCCAGCTATCTAATAACTTTTAGTGTTATGGGAGCCCAATAAATGAAAGAATAATTGAGCCTTCAACAAAATCCAAAGACCCCACAACAGAACTGCTTGAGGCTAAATGTTCCAGCTCTTGACCTAAATAAAACTGGAACAATCACTCAGATGTCCTCAAAATAGAGCTGTTTCAACTTGATTAAAATGACCAAGTGGATAGCCATCCTCTTTTGAATGAGAAACAAAAAAAAGGTGGGGTGAAATTTTAAATTCTCCTCTATTTATTCTCTCTTCTTTATGAATCCATTATATCCAGCCCTTAAAGGCCCTGAATTTCATGCCTCATCGGTTTTAGTATAGCGGGTCCTTTCCCAGCCTGTGCTGACAATGCAAGTCCTTTGTCTCTGTGCCCTATTGGATTACAGAGATTAGTGGATCCATTTCCTAGGATCAGCCCAGCAATGGCTTCCCAACCTCAAACGGAGGTGATGGCCTCATGTCATGAAATTTAGCACCTTGTTTGGGCACTAGAAATGAGACTATAATTAGCAACATCTAAATATCACTTTCTGCCACAAGGAGTATTTTCCTCCCAGTACACTGTGATTGAAGAATATTTTTTTTTCCCAAATCCCAGAAGTCAACAGATACTCGGAAATGAAGGGAGTAAAAGGCAATCTTTTAAGAATACAGTCTTAAAGTTTTTTAAATCATTGGCTCCTGTAACCGACAAAGAGCCCTTTGCTCAGTATTCAATTATTATGATGATGGATTCAGAGGGGGCCCTGGGGTGCAAAGACTTCGGCTGCTGTGTGCACAGGTTAGATACTCCTTCAGGACCAGGGTCTTGTTCTTCCAGCTGCTGGGAGTGCAAGCTGCTAACTACTGCCAGAAGAGTCTCTCTCTAGAACTTGCCTTTCACTGAGGGAAACAGCCTCAATCTCCTGCATCCATGATACATCCTGGACATAGACACAAAGGTCTACTGACATCTATTTGGGACCCTCTAAAGGATCATTCCCGTCTAGAGGTCCCTATGCAGGGGGTGGGCTGAGGCCTCCATTGCTCCTACCTGGAATGGGGGGTAATTCTCCCTCTGTTCACTGTGGTGCTGGCTTTCTGATTGACCCATTCATGTTATTCCACAATCACTCCCCTGTTACACACCTGTGTTCACGTCTCTGCCTCTGAGTACCTGAGGCTCCCAAACCAAAACCCAGGGTCACCTTGAGAATCCTGGACCCCAAATCAGGGAATCTAAAACCACTGAGAAAATTGTTCTGGCAATACCCTGTGCTCGAAAGTTCCAAGCTAACCCTGAAGCTGCCTCTTCTTCTCAATCCTGTGAGTGAATATTTGAACTTTTGTACCATCACTAGTACTATAAAAGGAAAATGAGCTGAAAAGGAAAAAATAGGCACAAAGACAGAAAAGAGGAGGAAACGACGGAGGAGGAAGAGAAGCAAAGATGAAAGTAACCACCCAAATAAACTCAAACTCCGGTTTGCAGTTTTACACTTGTGAGAGCTTGTTTTAAGTCATCGCAATGGTTATTTTTAGAGTCCAATTACCCTTCATTGGGTGCTTCTCATGCTGGTGACTTTACATGTGCTATTTCTCAATTCAAAAATAATACTGCAGGGAAAACAATAATATCAGAGAGGTTAAGCGATTCTCTGAAGGGACCAGAGTCTATAAAGGACAAAACAGGAAGTTAATACCACCTTTGGCTCTAAACCCCATTGCCATTTCGCTAGTGTGGCATCCTCCTCCAGTAAGAAACACAGACCCACACCAGGAGCAAATTTTTGACTTTCTTTTGAAAGACATCTGCTGTGTCTCTTGAGACTCTTTTCCCAGCCAGTGACAGAGACCCAATTCAAACTAGTTTAAACATAGAGAAAATTATGTATTATGAATGAAGATACTAAGTTGTTTCATAGAACCCAAGAAGTGTATATGACTTCATCTCAGAGAAAGGGAAAAAAAAAAAGAATTTCAACCAAGAGCAACACTGTCAGTATTACTTTTTCTATCAATACAGACCAGGTTTTACTACATGTGAAAAACTACAGCAATATATGTTATGGTTCAGACCAGTCAGATGGGCCTTTTTTTCTTTTTTTTTTGACCCAAGGAAAAAAATTACATTCCACTTAATTAGCTAACCTTGAATCTATCGCCATGATCAGAGAGTTATCATGTAACATGATCGTTTCTACTATATACTTCTTGTGAATTAGAAGCACCAAAAAGAGACAAGATTCTAGAAATTAGGGCAGGAGAGATGGGTGCTAATAATTATTACCATATATATTTATCATTTTGTTCACAGTCTATGATAGATTTGTATACTGTGAATCTTTCTGGTTATCTTTAGATACCTCCCAAATATCACCATACAACTAGTGTAATTCAGTGAAAGATGTCAGGCAGAGACCGGCTTAGAAAGAAGCTAAACTTACACTCTTTTCATTACAGAATTTCTTCTTTGTGAGAGGCAAAGGAAACAGAGTTTAAAAGAGGGGAAAGGAGAGTCAAGTCTGTTTTGGAAAGTAAACCCTTTCTTACCAAAGCAGGAAATTAATTTCTTCCTGATCATGATAACTGAAGGAGACTGAATAGAAATAGAAAAAGAAAGTTATTTAAAAAAAAAAAAAACTTAAGATGCATTTTCCTCCCTAACAGTATTGTCCATGAAATCTTAAGAGAAATTAAGCAGAGTTTATGCTTCCTGTGGAAATGAGTTAATAATTAGATAGATACTTTACTGACATATATTTTAAAATGTTTCCCCTCCACACTGGTCAAAGAGAGATGGCCAGAGGAGTCAGGGTCTCTCTCAACACCTTACCTGGAGAACTTTCCAGGCCCACCTTCAAGGTACACAAAAGGACAAAGGGGCCTTTCATTCTGTCCTCCCTAGAAGGACTTGAAGCTGAAAATGACTGTTGTTCCCTCTGTGGCACATATGTCTGATTATATGCATGCGCATGCATAATTAACCGCCTGCATTATGTATGAATCAGACCCTCCTCTCACTCAGCAACAGCTGGATAAATTTTCCCCTCCCTGTCCCCAGCACATGCCTGTGCCACATGCACCCCACACACATAGGCACTGGGTACAATTGCCCTAATTTAGCAGAGCCTAAGGACCTCTATAGCTATAGCGAGTGCAATGTGTTTCGGGTTGAGTTGCTTTCCTTTTCTTAAAATGCGTTCTTCTTTCATATTTCACTGCTGCTATTTTACTAACAGAACAAAGAATCTGGCCAAACAAGTACCCCAGTAATCACCTCAATTCATTCTCACAACCAAAGACTTTTAAAAGTACTATTTTTTTTTTCAAGCTGTTGGTTGGATGGTCTCCCTGGAGACATGCTTTGCCAGGGGTAGGGATGTTCTGAGCCAAAAGAAACTAGGATAAAGGCTCCATTGGGTGGTTTTGCTTGTTGTTTTCCTTTGTTTCCAGATCCATTATCACCAAGTTCCTGCTCTCTTTTAGTGAAAATAAGGCATTGCCAAAAGAGAGAGGAGAGAGAGAGATCTGATCCCACTTCTGCAGTTCTGAAGTTGAAGAATGGTCTTAATGGCATTGTTTTAGAAATAAAAACTGCAAAGCCCTACATAATGCTATAGCCATCGGCAAAATATTTAAATAAAACTAATATTAAACCAGTTGGGGATGAGAGGAACCAAATAATTGCCTAAATTTCACAATCCCCTCTGGATGCTTGCCATCCTACGAAATTGATTATGTGTCAGAAAAGAAGCATGATATGTTAGAAAATATAATGGGGACTGACTTTAAGTTTGTTTCACTCTGTTTAATGGAGGGCCATGTGTTTATGAGCCCATAAAACACCCCAATCTATGGGCTGAAAATATCCTACCTGATTGGACCCCAGACTTCCTACAAGAAAATCTCCTAGACTAAGCTCTTCCTGAAAATATTCCCCAAAGGGGGAAAAAAAAAACTATAAACAATGGACTCCTGAAGATTCAGGGAAAACATAATAATCTTTGGTAAACTTGGCTGCCTGGTCGGGAAAGCCACATGAAGAATCTAATGACTGTTTTCTTCCTGAAATGTCCTCTATAACAGAGGTCAATCATTCCCTTTCTCCATCAAGCAGCTAGAAATAATAAGGACATACAGGTAATCTCCTTCTATATCTCACCAAATTTCTGAGGTCAAAGCATTTATGCAGTAAGGTCTTTCAGTACGATTAGCCGTGAAAATACCCAATATCAAAATAATTCTGAATCTCAAAACCAATTTGAGTTTTAATCTGAGTATTCAGGATATTCACCCTTGATACTGATGCATCCAACCATCAGTTCACCTTAAATTGGTCCAAATGATGAGGTCACTGACATGAAATGAAAGTCTGCGATGTGCTGTCACCATTGTTTGTATGACTTTTGTTTTGTTTTTCTCATTATCCCAGGACTTTGAGAGGGTGAACTGGGATCTGTTGGAAAGTTTTGAGGCCTCTAGCTCTTATTTCTCCCTGACTTCCATTCTTTCAACAGTGTTGGGGGGATGGTGGAGAAAGTGGGAGTACTGGGGAGGCCAATTGGGAAAGAGGGATGCTACCTCAAGGTAGAACAGGAAAGAACTGCTCATCACCATGTGTTCAGCCAGACCACCCTTGAAGATAAAGAGACGGTGAGTTTTAATTTTCAGATCTACCAACTCTCAACAGTTTTGAAGCCAAAAACACCCTCTGTTTCGAGTATTAAGTAGGATGTTGGATGGAGAGCGGCTACTTAGTACGGTGGTTGGTCCACGGTAAGTTCTTAGTAAATCTAAATTATATCTGCTATTTTTTTGATTCCCCTCTGGGACTATGCTGAATTGAAGTCTATCTGTTTCGAGCCCCACACCTGCCTCTTGGGTCTGCATCATAACCTTGCACTTCAAGATCCTGAAAAGATGCTAACTGGATGGATGAATCCAACAGAACTGTGGTGATATTCTAAGAACAAACTTGACAGATACTGTCGGTTATTCCCATAGCCACATCCCCCTTATACTTTGCCAATACGAACTTTGTCAAGATAGCAGAGGATGACATGTTTAAGAAATACTGAGCTTCCTCGAGAGTTCCTAGGGACTGGCTGAGCTGGATCATGGTTGATCCATTCTCCTTTGGTGGTGATGGTTGGAGGATGAGCATGAGATCCAATTCTGGCCAATCAGACGTAAGAAGAAATTTGCTCAGTGGTATGTGGGGAAGATTTTTTCTTTGTCCCAGAGAGAGATATGAATGACTACCAATTCTTCCCTCCCCTGATGATCTGCTCTGCCTTTGGGCTTTGCCATATGAAGATTTGGTGTGTTAGGTCCAGGCAATACAATATCATGTCACCCATGGGGAGGAGGGATGGCCAGAGAAGAACAAAGCAGCAGACTGGACCTTTGACAGAGTGAGCTGTTGTTTTAACCAACCCTACAATGATCAAACTCAGGAGTTCTTACTATGTAGGATGATAATTCTATTTTAATTAGATATCTTAGAGCAGGAAACATTCTGACACAAAGTCCACATCCTGCCCTCTTCCTGTGAGGTTTACTGACCAACAGGGACCCTTTAGACTTCATCGTAAATCCCACTCTCCACCTACCCCAGTTCTATTTCCTCCCCTGAGCTACCTGTGAGACTGTCTTTCTTAGCCTTGCAGACATGAACCATTCAGCCACCCAAATGATTCCTAATCCTGATTAGGCTTGTGATTGGCTTCCTTTCATCCTTCAAAATTCCCCTTAAAGCATACAGTATGTTTTCAAGGACATGCTGTAATTTTTTTAAAAAAAAAAATCTATTTTCAGAAAGTCTTAAACAGTTAGATGTTTGGCCAGTTGCATAGGTGAAACACCAAGACTAAAGGGAACTTTAAGCTTGGCAAAATATATCACATGAAACAGTAAAAAAGCTGGGTGCAGTGTCACACACCTGTGATCCCAGCTCCTTAAGAACATGAAACAGGAGGATCACAAGTCTGGGGCTAGCCTGGGCGATTTAGTGGCAACCTGTCTCAAAATAATATATAAAGGGCTGGGGGTGTGCCGCAGTCCGGCTGCAGCAAAATAACTGGGGGGTGACGAACAACTTGTGTACATTGATACAGCAGGAGTGGAAGCCGTTTATTATAGGACAGGAGGGGTATATATACATTCCACACAGCTTATCTTAATTAACATAAACTAAATACAGCAGTCAACCAATAAAGAATCTCCACACTTAATGGCTCTCTGGCACCACCTCACAAACCACTCCCTCTGGCAAAATTCCAGGAGCCATCCCCACTTGTTTACAGACCCTAACAGGGATGTAACTCAGTGATAGCATGCCTGCTTAGCATGGGTAAGGCCCTGATTTCAATCCCTAATACCACCAAAAAAAAAAAAAAAAAGGAAATCTTTATCTCTAGTTAGGGGAGGGAATCACTAAAAACTCTGCTATCCACAATTGATTGAATACTCTTGGGTTTAAATGGATCTGGATATCATTATCTGTGATGAGTTTAATATAGTAACAAATTCTTTGTTGCTTATTTTTATATCAATGGAATGTAATGAAGTAATTGTCTACAACTTCTACAACTGGGCCCTAAGAGATCTGGAACTTCTATGTTCACATTTGGAATGCTTCTACTTGGAAACCCGGCTTTAATATTATAAGCAGTCCGAGTCACATACAGGACCAGGAGGAAGATAACATGGGTCTTCCTATCCACAGTTCCAGGGGCGCTCCCAGACAACAACAACCAGAAGCAACAGTCCTAAGAATCAGTCCTCTGGGATCCTGCAGTTCAGGTAATCCTCTGGATTACTACAGACCTTACTGACTCTACATGAAGCTGAAGAATCCCCCAGCTGAGACCAGTCACTGCTCAGAATCTGAGACATAATCAACAGTAGACATTGTATGTCTCTGCTAAATTTTAGAGTGCTTTGCTACATAGCAACAGATTATTGAAACAATATCCCAACCTTCAAAATTAACTATCCAGGGACCTGCTGGTCCACCTCTTCACAGAAAGGAGGGAAAGGAACGAAACCCTGATGGTTGTACTTGCCAATTTCTGTGGTGTAAATATCAACCCACCTGCCATCCATGGCTGATTTCAAGCTACCAACATGATGCCGCCAACCCAGCTCACATGGTTCCTGAATATGAATTAGTTCTCACCAGCCTGAACAAACTAGCATGAGCCTTTCCATTATTATACCTTTTCATTGAAGTTACCCCTACAAAAGTTTTACCTATTTTACTATGTACATACAGGTCTCAACTCTTTTCTGTTGTGTAATTCAAATCATAGTAAGCTTCTCATTTCCATGGTGCTTTTGGCTTATTGAAAAGAAAGGTTGGGAAGGTTGGGGGGGCAGGGGTCTCATGGAAATCAAAGGAAGATCAGTATAGGAAAGGCACCAAGGATAGAAGTAGGAGAGGGAAGGGCAAGTACTACAAAGTGACATTGGCCAAGTTACAGTTACATCAGGTGCATGTGCAAATATCTAACAACAAATCATTATGCACAACAATAATGCACCAATAAAAATGTAGAAAGAAAAAAATAAATTACTTTTATCACACGTTGTCTATTTTAATTTTTACAAACATCATAGATATTGTACAACTGTGTAAACAATGCAAATGCTTAAACTTTAAGAATGATTTACCAAATTTGAACCCCATTCTTTTCTCTTCAAAGTCAGGATTCTTTGGCGCTGCAGAAGTTTTATGGATTCCCCTACCAGTCACTATGACCTCCTTTCCCTCCACTTTTTCTAATATTGAGTGTATAATGCCTTTGAATACAAACAGATCAGAGGCTACATACAATTCATTGTCTGTTTTTTAAAAAGGTCTTTCTGCATAACCATCCAACAAACCAGTTAAATTCATTTACAAGTCTACTTGGAGCCTGCTTCTCACCCATTCTGAAGCTCAAAGTAACTTGGACTCTTAGTCTATGCTTTGAAGAAATCTAGTAATACAGAAAGCTGTCTGTGGGAGGTCTGTTCCTAGTTGTTTCCAAATAATCATTAAGAGGACATATGGTGACTTGAATTCATACCAACATTTCTGAGCCTATTCTTTTTTTTTTTTTTTTTTTAAGTGAACTAAAGGGTAGCATCAACTTGTAAGCATATTCAGAACTCTTCCATGTTAGGTTTTAATCATCTCAATACTTATGAAATGAATTAAAACTTGAGTTTAAAAAAAATTGCAAAAAGCTAGCTAAATCGAACATGCCAGGTTTAGGGTTTGGGGTTTTATATATATATATTGCTCCTAAATGAAATGTTTCCAAGGGTATCCTATCACTTAAAAATTCTAGTTTTAGCATTTGCTTTTCCAGCATTTGTGAATCACAAACATGACTTTCAGAAAACAATTTACTACAGTGGCTGGGCTCTCCAGATTCCTGTAATTTGATTATAAATCTAGAATATACTTTGTGTGTCAGTAAGTGTGTGCTGAGAAAGGAGAGTTGGAAGGCAAGGGGCAGGAGCTATAGTATATCTTCCCTAAGTAACTAAGTAACAAAGGTTAGCATTACCTATTTACATTTACTTCTTCAGCATTTGAAAGCCTATATATCAAGGGCAAATTTTCACCATCTTGGTAACATTAGTCTCAGTAAATACTATTCCATGTGTGCCCCAGAGGAAAAGATCAAATTACCCTGACAAACTTAGACAGTTGAGAGATTTTAACACTCTCTCTCTCTCTCTCTCTCTCTCTCTCTCTCTCTCTCTCTCTCTCTCTCTTTCACACACACACACACACACACACAAATACACACACATCCCACACATAGACACAGAGCATAAAATGCTCTTAAGGAAATCTATAATGTTCTAAAATTAAATTATTCAACTTTTGAAGACATACTATTCTAGTGTACACAATAACAAAATCTTTTCCTTTGTCTTTTTAGAGAAGGGGAAAGGACTTCTTTAAAAAGCTATGGATTACAAACCTTTAATGGGATTTGAAAAATACCAGACTTGAGGGTAGTAAGTTGACGCCATTAAGAAAATTCAATAATATTCCTATTTTCTTATTATCATTGTGGCATCGGCTGCTTGGAGGGAAGTAATGAGATGAAGTTCTTTCCTACACATCAGCACCATTCTGAGCTCTCTTGGAAACTGTTTCTGCAGCAAAGAACAAGTGTAAAGCCACAGGTCAAGGACAGATTGTATTCTGTGTAACCAGACACACCGACTCTTGGCTGCCTAATCTTTAAGTGGAAAGTTGACACATGGTTCTCTGACACAAGTTCGGATCTGACAAAGCAATACAATCTTCTCAAATAGGGTCACAATGGCTAGCAAATCTCTGTTATTTACTACTGAACTGGTTTTCAGAGTCAAGGGGCCTGTTTACTTTATACTAATGTATAAATCCCTTTTCCCTTCCCTTCGTTTTCCAAAGTAAAAGCAAATAATAATAGTAATTGGGGAATGTCTGCAATTTTTCCAAATTACAAAAACATCCTTCTGATTTTGTTTTCTAATTTGTACAACATAAATTATAAATGCATAGCTTTAAAAAATATATAATGCCACCTAGTCACAATTAATTCTTCTCAATTATAATTTTAAATATATCTATTTTCTGGGGAACCAGATTTTAGGGAACAAAATAAACTAATAAGAGATACCAGTCCAAATGTAACATTCCTTCAGGATCTCAGTTTTCATGAACTTTTCTTGGTGAAAAATTAAACATACATCCACATCACTAAGGTGAAGGTGACCGATCAGTAAAAATCCCCGCTAAGGGCATTTCTTTAAGAGGGAGAGGATTTTCTCTTCAAACTCCAGCCTCACATACCTTGGAGCTGATGAATTCTGCACATCCCTGGGATTTGCAGGAGGTTACAGAACAAGATTACACACCCTGTTGATTTATTTACTGCAAGGACAATCAGGGCACAGAGGCAGCCTGAAACCAGAAACGTGTGGAAAGAGTCTACCCATGAAACACTTCAGGCTATTATTTAAACTGAGCATCCTTGTGTACATGGGAAATGAAGCCAATCAATTCTAGTTTTCTTTTTCATTGTCGTTGGTTTAATGTAATTTAGTCTGAGAGGATGAAAACTGGTACCTGACTTTGTTATTTACTAATATAAAACCAGGACAGAGAAAAAAAAAATGAGTCCAGTGGTAGGGATTATATGCAGTTAAGTGATTTGCAAAGAATTATAAGAAATAAAAGCTCTCAATTTGTGCAAAAATGGAAGGCTGGAGTTTTCCTTTCCATATAGGATTAAACTGCAAATGTCACTTAACATTGAATGGCTTTAGAAATAATATCACACTGATTTTCTCAAGTGACTTCCCCGACTTTTTTTTTTCCCCTCCCAGTTCCTAGATAATTACGCTGAGGGCACTGTGAGCAGAGCAGTGCCCTCATGGAGTCTGTTTGACCTTGTAAGGAAAAGAGACATTAAAAGATGTAAAAGGACATAGATAATAAAAGAGTCATAAGCTGTGATAAAACTAGTAGAGGAAAAGGACTCTAAGAGAGTATATTATAGGCCCCGTATTTATGTGTTTGTTTACTTCCTGTATCAGACTGTGAGGTCCTTGACCAGAGGAATGTGTTATTTAAAATTAAAACAAGGGCTGGGGATGTGGCTCAAGCGGTAGCGCGCTCGCCTGGCATGCGTGTGGCCCCGGGTTGGATCCTCAGCACCACATACCAACAAAGATGTTGTGTCCCCCGAAAACTAAACAATAAATATTTAAAAATTCTCTCTCTCCTCCTAGCTGCAACTGGCTAGAAAGAGAAGCCTTGAATGTTCTAATGCACAGTAGGATAGCTATGGTTGACAACAATTAATTGTATACTTCAAAAAAGCCAATAGAGAGGATTTTGAATCTTCCTAGCACAAAGAAATGATGTTTGAGGTGATGAATATGACAACTACCTCGATTTGCTCATTATCTATCTTATACATGGATTGAAATATTACATTGTATCCAGTATATGACTATTATTATTAAACATAATTAGAGAAAATTTTTAATTAAAAATAAAATATATTTTTAAAACATGGTTTATTATTTTGTTTCCAATACCTTGCACAGTGTATACCACATAGTAGGTTTTTTATTATTATTATTATTGTTGATTGTGTTGGTTAGGTAAAACTACAGTTGCCCAAATTACTCACATAATCTTATAAAAATCGAGATTAACTTGGCAAGTATTAGTGTAGTGTTGTTGTTTTTATTGTTCTAATATCAGGGATTGAATCTAGGGGCACTTAAGCACTGAGCCATATCCACAGCCTTTTTCATGTTTTATTTTAAAATAGGGTCTTGCTAAGTTGCTTAGGACCTCACTAAGTTGCTGAGGCTGACTTTGAATTGCAATCTTCCTGCCTCAACTTCCAGAGCCACTGGGATAACAGGAGTGAACCACCATGCCCAGCTAGTATTAGTGTTCTAATATGAAAACAGGCGAAGGAGGCTAGATGGTTTGTTCAGATTCTCTTGGCTGATAAGATAGGATGAAATTATCTTTGAATTCTGGCACCAGAGGTTTTTCACCAAACCATTCTGTCTTTAGAAAAAAGTCATCAATGTAAAGAACAGAATTAGTAGTAATGAAACTTTGTTTTGTGCCTGTCAATAAATCCTGGGAAAAAATGAGAAGACTTAAGCTGTGTACAAATTGAATTTTTTTTAATATTTTTTTTTTAGTTTTCAGCGGACATAACATCTTTGTTTGTATGTGGTGCTGAGGATCGAACCTGGACCTCAAGCATGCCAGGCGAGCGCCCTACCACTTGAGCCACATCCCTAGCCCAAATTAAAATTTATCTAATTCATCCTCAAATTAAAATGGTATGATATCAAAACCAAAAACTTGTCTCAAACTTTCACTTCTCCAGCAACCTATATTTAACCAGTTGAAATTCTTTCAAAATAACTTTCCTATTCAAACTTTGAAAGGGAAGATTTGCCTTTTAATGGAAAAAAAAATCCCCATTCCATTATCACAGAGATAAAATAAATCTTCACAAGCTTGGTTACTTATTTTTTATCTTAGCAGAGTTTTTTTTTTCCTAAACAGCTATACATAGCATATAAAAAAGAAAGATTCCACGATTTATTTGAGGACAGACAGACTAAAAGTGTCCACAGGGAGTGTCATAACAAATCACCATAGATGGGGTGACTTAGCAAAAACTTATTTCTCACAGTTCTGGATGCTGGGAAGTCCAAGAAAGTGCTGGCAGATATGGTTTCTGATGAGGCTGTCTTCCTGCCTCTTCTTCTTCTTGCACATAGCTCTTTTCTTGCCCTATCTTCACATGGTAGAAAGCGATCTCTCTCTCTCTCTCTCTCTCTCTCTCTCTCTCTCTCCCCTCTCCGTCTCTCTCTCCCCTCTCCGTCTCTCTCTCTCTCACCACTCATCCTTTCCTGGGGACCCACTCAAAAGCCCCATCATCATAGGGATTCATCATAGGAATTTTGAGGAATGAGCATTCTGTCCATAACAGGAAGCATATCTAAAAGAAATTAAATGCATTCTAAAGAACACATGGACATTGAAAATAGACTTTAAGTTACACTTCAAAATATTGACAAATGGACCAAAGATGATACTATCCTTGATCTTGAAGCACTGATTCTGAACAATAGAAATTACAGTTAGCAAAGTCCACAAAACACAAAGAGTGGTGGTTCATGCATTTGATGTTATTGGTAAAGAAATCAGAAATATTAGCAGGAAGGACTGCTAAAGAAATCAGCAATATTATCAACACTGATATAACTGGCTGTGAAGAGACTTTCTTTTTTTTGTTGTTTGTTTTTGATGGTGCTATGGATTGAACTCAGGAATTCAGGTGTGCTAGGTAGGTAAGCAAAATCTCCCATCATTGAAAAAGACTTTTAAATTTAACTTGAGCATCTTTATGCTGGAAGAACTCAAAAATCTCTGTTTTAATGGGACAAAGTACTTTATAAGAATAAACACATTTGAAATTTAACATTATTTTATTGACAATGTCTTCAGATTTATAGGGATGGGGGCATAACTCAGAGATAAAATGTTTGCCTAGCATGCCTGAGACCTTTGTGGTGGTCCCCACCTCCATAAAGAAAACAAAATAAAATGAAAAAAGCAAACTTATTACCAAAAAGGAAAAAAATATTTTTAATTTTGTTATCTTCTACTCAAAATTAGCAAAAGTAAAAAAAAAGAAAGGAAGTATTACAATGCCCCTGTAGTTCATTTCTTATGAATGCAGGGTTGATGACCAACATAATCACTGGATAATCAAAAATCTGTCCTGATTAATTGTGGTATTAAGGTTAAAATCCTGCACATGGTGTGCTTTGGGGTGGGGGGTGTTTACTGGAGATGATTGAACACAGAGTCCTCTAACTGAGCCACATTCCCAGCCTTTTTTAAAAAAGATTTTGAAACAAGGTCTCCCTAAATTGCCCAGGCTGGCCTCAAACATGTGATTCTCCTGCCACAGCCTGCCAAGGACCTGGGATTACAGTTGTGAGTCACTGTGCTGAGCTACACAGTATGTTCTTATGTCAATTTGTATCTTGCCTGCTTTTAAATAAGAATGATTGTGACAAAAATATAAAATGCCCCTATTAGTCAACCCAATCCTTCTGGGTTGCAGAAGTCAGAAATTCCAGACCATACTGACCTAAGCCCAAGGGAATTTATTGGCCCACAGGTTGGAATTTGGACGTGGAGCTTAAACCATGCCCCATTGGATTCATGAATTAAAAGATGGCGACCAAGCTCTATCTTCCTATCTTCCCCTCTCAGTCCAGATCTGCTTTTCTGTAGGTTGCCAACATTTCCAGGCACTCTATTCTGTAGGGGCAAGATGGCATCTAGAAGCTCTAATTTTCCCATCTAATCTTTTTGACTACTGTAGAAAATTAACACAGTCATGCTAGCAAAATCATTTCAGTGTGATAGAACTGACTCCTATCATGTCATGTACTTATTTTGATCTAATTACTGTAACCAGGACAACAGAACACATTGACCTGGCTTGGGTCATTTCTGCCCTTGGCTCTAAAAGCCTAGGATTAATCTCATCCAAAGCAAAAGACTGAGACTGGGGAAAAGGAAAGAATCAAGAAGTGTTGGGTTTCCGTTATCACAAAAGGCGGAACGCTTTCTGAGTAAGATGAATACTGAATACATCTACCAAGATCACAGTATAATAAAGCTGAATCACTGATAAATATTGAAAAGTAAAAGTCACATATTAAAGGTGGTGATAGTCTGGGCAGGAAGTAGAGAGAGAAAAATATACAGTACACTAGAGAAACTTGGAATGGAAAAAACCTGGAAGGATCAAGTATAAAGCTTTGCTCTGAGCTTCCTGGAAACCACGGCAAGAAGAGACTCCATGAATCATACAACTTTCCTGATTGAATGAGGGAGGCTCCCAGCTTCTCATATCAGGTGATATAGATATCCTATAGACATTTTCCTCTGAACACTGAGAACAATCTGTCTTAAAGGCCCTTCAATAAGAATCACTGACCAACATAATGAGGTACTGTTTTCAAAAAGCAAGTTTTCAAATAGATGTGTCTTCACATTTTTCCTGTGAAAGTCAAAGACAGAGCATTACACCGTGGCTCTGTGACATCCGTCATTAAAAGACTCAACTGATACAGTCCAAGCATGTAACCTAATGAAGGATTCAAAGGTAAGGGCCCAGTCATGCCTGCCTGTAATCCCAGTGACTTGGGAGTCTGAGGTAGGAGGATTGCAAATTCAAGGCCAACCTGAACAACCTAGCAAGACTCTGTCTCAAAATAAAAAAATGATAAGGGCTGCAATGAAGCTCAGTAGTAGTAGAGCAACCCTGGGTTCAAGCCCAGTAGGACAAAAGGAAGAGGGCAATAATATCTATATTTTCAATTACATATGAGAATTAAGTGGCATGTGAAAGTTCTTTTCACCCTTTAATTCTATAACTATAGACAATATTTTAATCAGGAAATGATAGTCTAGAATCTTCTAGATAAAATCAGATCAAATTTTTTAATATATTTTATAATTAATTACATAAATTGTTCAACTAATGAGCCATTGCATAGTAAAAGGCAATTCTGAGTTTTTGTTGCAACTCTAAATGAAAGTCTTTTTTTTTTATCCCTTTCCTATTTTATTATCTGTGGACCTGCCATCAACAAAAGAAATAGTTGTTTTTATTCACTAAGTATTTTAAGGCAACAGTCACAGCACTGGATAAAACCCTGTGGATATCATTATTATCAATATGATCATTAGTTTATTGCACCATTACTTCTCCCTCTCAATACAACTTTTTGAGCATTGGCCAGACATGCTTCTGCACACATTAAAAGCACAATCTGTGTGCTGAGAATGAGGAGAAGGGCCATTTTTATAAAACACCTCAAGAGTGATAAATCATTAGACTTTGCACTGGTCTCTATGCTGAGATTCTCAGGTGAAGAATGATATGGTAGAGTCTCTTGCTGGGCTCCTTGTAGACTCTAATGTTCCATTACTGCTTGTTCAGGATCAACTTAATGGTGTTCAGGTTGCTTCTCACATTTGTAGAGTATTATGAGCGTGTGTATGCTGTTGATGAATTGATATTTTTCTTGGAATGATCTCTTTGGTAGCTTATCAAAAGAAGCACCATTATTTTCCCCTCCAGTGAACCTAAATGAATGAGTAGAACATTCTTTCATAAGAGAGAACATATCTTCTATAATCTGTGGAATTTTTGAGAAACGTATTTTCTTAAGGAGAATACTAAGTTTGTGCTCCTACTTTAAATTAGTAAGTGATCACTGCGTTTCTAAGGATATTCTGTTTTGTACTTAAGTTCCCTAGCAGTTCAATGACATCCGTCAGTTGAAATGAACCAGAATAAGATATGCTAGGGGTTTTCAACTCTGGCTGTACCATTGTAGTCACTGGCCTAAATATCAATGCCTAAATCTCATCCTTAGATATCCAAATTCAATTGGTCCAGGGAGAATCCTGTACATCAAGATTTTTTCATCCACTGATGTGTTCCCTGATGATTCTAAAGTGTAGACCAGATGGAGACTGGTTCATCTGATGGTGTCAGTGAGACAGAGCATCACATATTTGAAGAAGAGAACTACCACTCAGGGTGAGTTGATGGATACATGATGGATACAGAGAACATCAGTAAGATAGACCAGCTGGGTCCCCAGCAACACTTACAAGGTTGGTGAAACTAACCACATAGAAAATTGTTGATTGTAAGAACTTTCACTATATCTGTTATTTTGGGGGAGGGTTGGAAAAGAAATGTATGCTATTTTGGTAGAGAAAGGCTTGTGTGGATTTTCCCCCCAATGTTTTTTTTTGTTTGTTTATTTGTTTGTTTCTTTGTAACTGTCAAAATCCAGAACAGGCACTTGAGAAAGTATCTATACCCACCATATTCTTTGGTCCCTCTCAACCCTTCTGGAAAGCACCAACTTCTTTTTTTGATTCAGAGGTCTTTGGTCATAGTTTATACCATTATATCCTGCAGAGTCTATTTTAATTGTCAGAATCAATAGAAAGAAGAAACCATAAGCATAATAAGAAATGAGCCCAAGGAAATCCTTTGGGGTTTTCTTTGCTTTCTTAAGTAGAATCCAACACATGGCCATGTCCTGCTGTGTTTGGGAAATCAAGCTCATTATGTCTCTTTGTTTGCTTTTTAAACCTGCTTTTTGATTTCCTTCAAATTTTTGTCCAGAGCTAAATTGATTCTGCACAGCAAAGATAAACTCTAATCCAGAAACTGAAAAGAAACTATTCAGATGGTTGAGGTACATATTTATAGGATTCCCAACTGGTTGCTGAGCCCTAGAAGAGCAACACCTAGCTTCTGGGGTATACAGTAGGCCTTTCTCCAGCTTATGAAAGGAGGGGTTTTCATATCCCCCAGGAAGCTTGTCAGGTCTGGTCTACAGCTGGCTGACATTTAGGCCTTTCCTTATATTTGCTTCTGACTTCCTAGATGAAATTTTGAGGTTAGATGTATAAATAATATGGAAGGAAGTAAATGCTTGAGGTCAATGTTTGCAGAAAAACCAGGGAGGGGATTTTTTTGCTAAAAGTTTTTGTGAAAAGCTACCCAACTTCCTACATAAGCCAAGATAAGGGGTTTTCACTGTTTTTTTTTTCTTTCAATTTTTATAAAAACCACAAAAATGTACTTGATAATTTGAAGCAAAGAAATTTCATGTTAGTCATTATGTTATCCCTATTTTGTTGTTGTTAAATTTTTCCAATGTGCTATATCACAACAGAAGACTTAGAAAATCAAAAGCACAGAAAAATAATTTCCCTCTCTAATAGTACTTAGGGGTCAACAAACAATAGGAAAGGCCACTAATAATTGTGTATTAACTGACTGCCTGAAGATTCCAGAGATTTTAATTTTCATAGGATTGATTTTTCTTTTGATAAGAGTCCTTAATATTTCATTTTCTCATATTTCAGCTTTTATTATTACTGTATCTGCTAGGTATATAGTATGTAAAGGGAACTTAGACATGTAGCAGCAACTTTTCTCATAATATTATTGCCCCTTGATTCTAAATTTGGATCTTGTTAAACTATGGTAGATGATATAATGAGAGCAACTATGAACAGAGCAGAGAGGAAGAGCAGGAAGAAAAGATTAACATTAAACAGAGACATGAGATGGGAGGGAAAGGGAGAGAAAAGGGAAATTGCATGGAAATGAAGGGAGACCCTCATTGTTATACAAAATTACATATAAGAGGTCGTGAGGGGAATGGGAAAATAAACAAGGAGAGAAATGAATTACAGTAGATGGGGTAGAGAGAGAAGATGGGAGGGGAGGGGAGGGGGGATAGTAGGGGATAGGAAAGGTAGCAGAATACAACAGTTACTAATATGGCATTATGTAAAATTGTGGATGTGTAACCGACGTGATTCTGCAATCTGCATTTGGGGTAAAATTGGGAGTTCATAACCCACTTCAGTCTAATGTATGAAATATGATATGTCAAGAGCTTTGTAATGTTGTGAACAACCAATAATAAAAAAAAAGAAGTATAACGTAACACACTGTATACACATATTGAAATATCACATTGTATGTTCAAGTGCTATGTGTTGAATAAAAATATATATTTTTTAAAAAGCAAAAAAAAAACTATGGTAGATATGCAAGAATTTTTGGTTTGAAACAATAGCAACAAATTTTGGCTACTTGAGACAATAATAAGATCTATTTCAGGGATATTGAGGTTATTTTGCAATGCAATTGCTCCCCCTCTTACCCGTGGTTTTGCTTTCCACAGTTTTAGTTACCTGGGATCAACTGCAGTCTGAAAATTTTAGTGGAAATTTTTAAAAATAATAATTTGTAAGTTTTAAATTGTATGCCAGTCTTAATAGCATGATAAACGATCACGTGCTCCTACCCAAGGAGTGAATGATCCCTTGGTCTGGCATATCCATTCTGCATATTCTACTGGCACATTAGTTACTTAGTAGGCATCTCAGTTCTTTAGCAGACTGTTGCAGTTTCACAATGCTTTTGTTCAAGTAACCCTTATTTTACTTAAGAAAGTCTCCAAAACATAGAGATGCTGGCAATATCCAAACATGTATATGCTAAAGAGAAGATATATAATGCTTCTTTCAACTGAAAAAGAGAAAGTTCTTGACTTAATATGGGTTAAGAACTCCCTGTGGTTTGAGACATTCACTAGGTGTCTTGAAACATAACCCCCAAAGTGGAGGTAGGACAACTGTGTGAGGACTGAGATGTGTCAAGCTGCCATCTACTTTTAAAACAGCTTTCAATGACTCTGCCTCCTTGTGTCACCTCTGTCCCATGAATCCAGGCTAGATCTAGTGACCTCTAAGTGATAGAATATAGTAAAAGTGTTAGGAGTCTCCTCCAAGGCTAAGTTATGGAACACTGTGACTTCGTTCTTGGTTGCATTTTCTTTTCCCATTGGATGGAAGCACATGTCATGCAGGGAGCTGAGAGACTTGTGTGGCAAGGCACTGAGGGCAAACTCTGGCCACACCTAGGGGAAACTGAGGCTCTCAGTATAGCAGTCTGCAGGGAACTGAATCCTGCCCAAGATCATATGAGTGAGCTTGGTAAAGGTTCTTCCTCATTTGCAACTTCCTGTAAGACCACAGCCTCAGTAAGCACCTTGACCACAATCTCCTGAGAGACCATGAGAAGGAGGTTCCAATCAAGTCATGTTTAGACTCCCAACCCGCAGAAATCATGGGATTATTCATGGTATTTTGAAGCCATTTGTTTTATGCTAATTCTTCATATAACAATAGATAAGGACCGTGTAGGGGGTTGACTATAGGACCATGTCAGGGAGTATAAATGTTTTTCTGTTCCTTGATTTTCTTTTTTTCTAGGCATCTGTCTTATTCATCTCTCATTACCAAGCTACCTTGCCTGATCCTCTGTGTCCAAATTTAGCAATAGTTCCCGCATTTTCCTACCCTGAATTCTCACCTCTGAACCAATTGTCTACACCCCAGACAGAAGGGCAAGGAACAGATTTGGGATTATCTCTGCTTGTGTCAAGTGTACTGACATAGCAATTTTTATAACAGCTAGGTAGACTAGAGTATTTAGTCTACAGTTATTTCAATATTTTTTTTTCATTTTGGTCTATTGTTTATATAATTGAATTACTGACATGGTGAAACTCACACTAACGGCGTAAAATAGAAAAATGGAACCTCTCTAACAACAACAAAAAAATTTCCACCAAGAAAATGCATCATATGAGACTTGAGATTTGTACAAGATGCATACCAAGAAGCAAAAAGTGACAGACGCTGACATTCTTGATTATTCAGGAAGGATATGGTTTGACATTTGAGGCCAACTAAAGCTACCTAACTGCATCACGTTGCAAACTCTTTTGGACCTCTGCTCTCTGCTCTTGTCCTACATATGTGGAAAAATTGATAACAACTCAGGCAGAGGGAAAAGAAAACCCAGATCAGTTTTTGTACCAAGATGATGAACATTTGTCAAGCCACAGCTGTATAATCTTGACAAATAAAAAGGTCCCTACGGAACTGCCTACACCTACAAAAGCAGAACATTGTTATCAAACAACATAGACAAAACAGAGTGACTTCGCTGCTCTATCTCCGGGAAACGAAACAGAACAAATTGTAAAAGATTATGTTATATCTTGACCACCAGACTTACTTCATGGGTGAAAAGCATTTTGTAAGAGTTAGCTCTGAAATCAGAGAAAATAAGCACAATTTATTGCTATTTAGATCTTCCAGGAGTACTGGTGAGAGTTAAAGACAGCATCTTGTTGGAAATGGCCATGGTAATGTGATCACGTGTGCAGGATGCTGATGGGCAGTAAGTACTAAGTGCATGGGGTGCCTATGAAATCAGAGATAGAGGAAGGAAGGGAGATGAGCATGCATTATCCACAGATAGCATAGCAAACTATTATTAGATACTTGGCTTAATCATTCCATCTGGGCTCACATCCTACCTTTGCCAAATACTAGAGATTTGGGACACATAATTTACATTCTGTGCGTCAGTTTCTTTATTTTTAAAGTCAGAAAATATTTAAGAGTACCTCTCTTTGCTGTACAGCTAAGGTAATTTACATATAGTGTCACAATGTCTAACACATAGCAAGCATTTGAATTATTAAAATCTATTATTATTAAGTACTTTAAAAAAATTGTGTTGCTGGATATTGACTTTCTCATAAGTTCTTTACTCATCTACTCAAAGACCTCACAAGTTAGGTAACTGATCTATGATTGAATTCTAACCCCAGACCTTATTGCATTTTGTTGTTGTTGTTGTTGTATTGGGGATTGAATCCAAGGATGTTCTGCCACTGAGTTACATCCCCAGGCCTTTTTATTTTATTTTGATACAGGGTCTCACACTAAGTTGCCCAGACTGGCCTCAAACTTGAGCTCCTTCTGCCTCAGTCTCCCAAGTAACTCAGATTATATATAGGCAGTTATTTAATTTTTGCACTAGCTATTTAAACTCTCTCAATCCCAATGTCTTCATATGCCGGCTGGGGAAATGACTGTAGCAATGACATATAAAGTTATGACTTTGTACATGACATTATACACTCATTCAGTCTAATACATTTTTTTTTTCATACTTCTTAGGGAACCCAGAAGGGAAGGTGAGTTTGCAGTTCTTTTGCAATCATCAGAATCACAGCTGCCATCCAAATGGTGATACATTGGTTTCCTAGGGCTGCCGTAACAAATTACCACAGAGTGGATGACTTAATACAATGGGATATGTTCCATAGTTTTGGAGACCAGAAGTCAAGTCAAGGTGTCAGCAGGCCTGTGCAACCTCCAAAGACTCTAGAAGAGAATTTTTCCTCCATTCTTCTAGTTCCTGGTGATTCTTAGTGTTCTGAGTTTCTATCCATCTAATTCCAATCTCTCCTTCCATCTTTTCCTGACCATCCTCCCTTTGTCCGTCTGTCTCCAGTTTCTCTTTCCTTTCACTAATAAAGATTCCAGATGCCAATAGAATAGAACTTACATCCAGGATTATTTTACCTCAAAATCTTTAACTGATTATATCCATAAGAACCCTATTTTCAAGTATGTTACATTCTGAGATTCTGGACAGCTACAAATGGTTGGGGGCGGGGACATATTTAATGTCCTAAAGTAGTGGTATACCACTTAGAGAAGTGCTTCCAACTCCATCTTGCCGTTGTGACTACAATCTATGATCCTCACCCCATATTTTAGGAGTAGCTACTTTGTATCATACATAGTGTCAGGTTCCAGGACACAAGTGGTTCCTTTAAGGAATTCATAATATTTTGAGAATGTTGCCATTAAATAGGTTTTCTGAAGATATATTTAAAACAAATGCATCATCCCTAGGTGGTCTGGGAGGGCTTTATAGAGTAGATAAAAACCTGACGTTCTCACAAGTTCTTTTTTTTTTTTAAGAGAGAGAATTTTTAATATTTATTTTTTAGTTTTCAGCGGACACAACATCTTTGTTTGTATGTGGCGCTGAGGATCGAACCTGGGCCGCACGCATTCCAGGCGAGCGTGCTACCTCTTGAGCCACATCCCCAGCCCTCTCACAAGTTCTTTACTCATCTACTCAAAGATGCATGACTGGAATGAAATGAAAGTGGTGGGGTGGGGTTCAACTGACAGGCCACTCTTGCCGTCTAGGTTAAATAGGAGTAGGATGGTCTCTTGGTTGTCCAACATCTTGTTTCAAAGAATATTGTACCCAATAATTCAAAGAATGCACATCAATGTCCAGCAGATTAGAACCCTGGATTGTAGCATTAAGCTTAAAATAGAGGATTTATATTAAGTCTTGTGTCTATGAAAAAAAAACATACATGATTTTTTAATTTTAATTTTTTTGTTCGACATATTAAAGTTGTACATTTTTGTGGGGTACAATGTGATATTTCAACTCATGTATACATTGTCCAGTGGTCAAATTAGGGTAATTAGCATACCTATCACCTTAAAATTTTTTCTAGCATGTTTATTTTAAAGGGGGAAAATGTATTGCAAAACATACACATTTCTGATTATCGATTCTCAAAAGGTCACTGATTTCTAAGTTATTTGTTTAATTGATTACAGATGGCCATGATCTATGATGATATTCAGGCTCTATTTAAGGTTATGCTTCTTTAAAAGGGGACTTTAAAAATTAAATCTAATTTCATAGATGTAATAATTCTGAAGAGTCCCCTGCAGCTAAGTGGTAACTGAAACCTACATGTTAACTTGTTATTGCACCTTGTTTTGTGAGAATAACTTCAGAGGTGCAAGAACACTTATTTTCAGCACTTGGAATGTGTCAAATGTGTTATCTCGGATTTCATGAAGTTCACCTCCACCTCCCCCCATCCCACCTAGGTTCTTGGTGAGTAAGGTGATGTTTTCTGTGACAGAGGCTTTGTCTTCAGACAAAATAAATAAATAAATAAATAAAGGCATGAGCAAGGTGTACAGGTGTGTCCGTGTATATTCTAGTATATTTCAACTACAGCTGCTTATATCGGCAGGTGCTGCCTCCAGCTACTTCACCCAGAGTCAGGCTTTGGAGCTATATTGAGTATACCTTTGCTTACAGAAGGGTCTTGTGTCCACTAAAGAGTAATTATTAATCTAAGATAATTAAACAGACATGACCTGGAGTTAAACTGTGAAGTTGGTTAGCTTTCTCCTGATTCTTTGATTTCCCTTTGCTATATTCTCAAATGTCTGGATAAACTAGGAGAACACAAAGATTTTTAAGTGGATCCCTAAACACTGATATATTTAATATTTAATGTTTTATTGCTTTAAGAATTAGGAAATGGTAAAGAACCAATAGGACTACTGTGGAAAAAAAAATATGCTACAATGACATTTTATTGCTTACAGAGAAGCAGAATTTTTCCAACTGATCTTCAAAGCCCAGTTTTACTTGTTCATTTTTTTAAGCCAAAGCCATCTTTAAGATCTCTTTAAACTATAATGAAATGTAGGGACCCTCTTTCCAAAAGAATGCATAAATACAATTTGCAAATATTTGCAGTGGATACACACACCTTCATGCCCAAACCTCCTTCCCTACGGATCAATCCCTCTCCCCTTTTTTGCTATGGGGGGTTGGACCCAGGAACATTCTACCTCTGAGCTACATCCCTAGTCTTTATTTTACATTGAGACAGGGTCTCACTAAATTGCCCAGGCTGCCCTTGAATTTACAATCCAATCCTCCACCTCAGCTCCCACATAGCTGGGATTACAGGCATGAAACACCAGGCTGGCTACCCTACTCTCTTAGTATTTAGACGGACCCCTCTCATGTTGGAATAGGGTGGAGTCTGGGGTCATGGTTGTCCTGCGTCCCTTCTATGTTGGCTGCTGTCCAAATGTCTTGGGTCTGTGCTGTCACTCTCTGCAGAGACCCACTGATCTTCCTACTGTAAAGATTTGCCAGTCACTAGGGGAAAACATTGTGAGGAAAAACTAAAGGAGAATCATTCAAAAAATAACATTAGGGCAGTTACAAAACTTAACTCTTGGAAGGTCTTTACTCCCTTGATGAGACATTGTCCCTGGATGGCTGTTAGGGTTTTTTGTTTGTTTGTTTGTTTGTTTTGGGGGGGGGTTGTTTTTCTTTTGAGAGGAATCTTCTCTGACTAGCTTGTTAGTTGAGTGTTTCCCCTCTCTAGGTAGAACTCCGAGTGTTTTGAAAGTTATCTTGGGAGTATCTCAAATAAGTAATCTACATCCTGTAGACTAGGTGGCAACTATTGAATAGCTCAAGTTCCACCCAATTGAGGGATTTTCTCATTTGATGGCCAGCCAGAATCTTCTGATCTTTTCTCCAGAAAACAGATAAATGTCATGACCTTCTTCTTACAAAATAAAACTTTTTTTGTTGTTTTTTTTTTTTCTTTTTGCAGCATTGGGAATTGAACCCAGAGCCTCACGAATGGCAGGCAAATGCTGAGCTTCACCTCTAGTTCTTTCTTGCAATCTATTTTGAGACAAGGTCTATCTGCATTGCCCAGGTTAGCTTCAACCTTGAGATACTCCTTCCCCAAGCTCCTGAATAGTTGAAATTATTGATATATGCCACAGCACCTGGCAAAACCAATAATTTTATTTTTTTTTTGAGAACCTTGTAAGGGCACTGTCTTTGAGGAAAGGATTCATTCATTCAAAACCCACTTGACTGCTAACCTAAAGTGAAAGACTGCAGACTAGAAATAGAAAACTGATTTGAAAGAACAAAACTTACAAGGATCTCACAACCAGGGTTTTCATACTTTACTATCTACTTTCTTCTTTCACCCAATTTCATTGTCTAGCAGTCAGAAAATTTCTTCAGCTTTATGAGATCATTTTAAATTGCAGAACAGAGTATCACTGTTCTAATTTCATACCTCTCCCCCCACACTGTTTAGGTTGTCTCCCCCCAGAGGTCCCCTTCTAGGGTTTTTATATTGAGCATTTAAAAAAGAATAAAACAGCATACCCATTTAAGTTTGTATTTCAGATAACCGATAAGTAATTTTTAGGTAAAGCATGTCCCAAATGTTGCATGAGATATACTTAAAAGTATCCTGTATTTTGTCTAGGACTCCTACCCCCATCTCAACCCTTCTTCATAAAATGTTAGGTCTCAAGTTTATTGGCAATCCACAGATTTAAAAACCATCTTCTTTATTCTATAATCCAGGTCATGGAGGGAAACCACTCCCTGCCAGGTAGCATTTATTTGTTCCTCTCTGACATTGACCCCTTTAGCTGAATGGGACACATCAGCCATTGCTACTGCCACATAGTGCTTGCCACATCTGTGGAATGTCTTTTACCTTTTTCTCATTCATTTGAATTTTTGATTTTGTCTTTCAATAAACAAATCCTAAAGATTTAGGTCGTTTATCACCTGTCCTGGATGTAGGTTTCTCTTTGATTTCTGTGAAGAAACTCCGTGAAGATAATGTTGGTAATAAGCAAACACCAAACTTTGCAGGATTTATGGCATCAAAACTATCAGACAAGTAACAACTGTAAGTTTCAACCTTCTCCTCTAGACAGCAAAGAAGAAAACCAAGGGAAGAACAAGCGATTTGCATGTCACTTCTTGTTGTTTCGCCTGCTTACAGTCTGGTAAGATTTAGAATGCATAAAATGAAGCCTGGAAAAATAGATTTCAGATTAGTTCCTCTCTGGCTGAGAACTGGCTATTCTGAGCTCAACAGATATCAGTTATCTTGGGAGTGAGGTGAACACCAGATGTGTAATTTATTTAATGTAACACTTTTATAGGTATATCATCATTCCAACTGATATCAATTTAATTTTAAATGCAACTGTAACTGAAATATGTTATCACTAATATCCAAAACCAGCAATTTCTAAAGTAGTTTAATATGCAGCTGCTTTAAAATGTGCTTGCAGATTAGCAAAATGTCAGAGTCTGCTTTCAAAGAAGGCTCTCTTCTGGGACACCATTCATTCTTGCTCATAACTTTAATATGATTACCTCCCACTGTAGCTACCAAGTTTTCTGTAACATTCTAAAGAGAAGTTAGCAACAGGAAAAAAAAAAAAAAAAGGTGTATAGCCATCTCAGAGACAGGTAATGGATATGGCAAATTTCATAAAATCTCCCTTCTCTGTTCATAAGATTACTATTTACTGACCTGGTGTGTAGATGCACAGAAAAAATGGGGAATAGACCTGATGAACATTCTCCAAGTATTGAGTCTGAGACTAGAGCTTTGGTTTTGAAGTCTCCATATGACTTCTTTGGGGTCAGGGGAGAATAGAGATGTTTTAAAACCACTAATGAGCCTGTCCAGGCCCGGTAAATCAGCATGCATATATATTTGGAGTAGTCCAAGGGAGAGTTCTCCTATCTTAGACTTGAGGCAATAGAGAAATATGACCCTGAGTGAGAAATGCCCCTGTCCTCAAGGTCACATTTGCAACTCAGGACAAGTTGCATTGCCTTTAATTATTTCTGATTGGGGCTTGTCCAAGAGTGGGCCTGTCCTGTTTTGATTATATCTGCTAGTTCTGATGATCTCGATTACTTTGTTAACTAAATTTTTAGCTAATTTAAATCTCTCTTTAATAGTTCACTTTTAGCAATGGAAAAGAGGAAGTGGCACCACAGAGAGGGGTCTGTCTGCCTCAGAGGTAGCTTTACAGGCTTCCTTCCTGCTTTCAAATTATATCTTCTTGCCAGGCCTGGTGCAGAAGACCTAGGTTAAAATTATACATCCAGGTTATTTAAGAAGACCACAGGCTAAATTACTCTTCTGGAGAGAAATGCAAAAAGTCTATAGCCTCTTGCAATTGCCAGAAAAGTCAGTCTGGGAGGCTGGCTTTGCCAGGTCTCTAGCAACTGCCACTGCCCCTGTTACTGTTTGCACTTCTCCTCCCTGCCCTCCCTTGTCATTTAATTACACTTGGAAATTATCTCTGTATCATCTTTGCCCATTTTTCTACTTGGGTGTGCATGCATGTTGTGTGTGTTTTAAATATTTTTTCCCCCTGTGTTGTTGATCATGTTGGGATGTAGTATTCACTCTGCATTTGATCTCTGCAAGCAGAGAACAGACTCTGAAAGGAAAATTTTTAGGTATGAAATCTAGTAGTCACCTATTCTTGCTACTTTTTCTGTGTAATATCAGTGTAAGATGTGTCCCTCTGAATAATGATTCTTATCTAAATGAGAAACGTGAAAGTTGCCTACCAGACTGAGGGTGTAGCTCAGTGACAGAACACTTGCCTACAAAGTCCTAGGTTCAATCTTCAACACCACAGGACGAAGAGAGAGAGAGAGAGAAAGAGAGAGAGAGAGAGAGAGAAAGAGAGACATACTGAACTCAACTATTGAGGGCTGACACAAATAAAAAAGGTAAACAACCAAGTCACAAGTAGGGTCAGAATGCACAGAATGTAGCAGAAACTTCTGGAACAGTCCAAGCCAGGAGCATAAGTATCCCAAGAGCATTCTCCCTACCTTCAACCTTGTTTCTCTTTGTTCTTTTCTCACCCTCCTGAATCCCCCCGTCCGTACTCTTTACATAATAGGAAAAATAATGACTACCAATGATCCCAGAATTTTACTTCAGCATGTAAAGTACAGAAAAGACACCAACTTGACTTCCAGTGTTTTCAGGTCCAAAAACGTCATTGGTCACACCCAGGTACCCACCATAACCATTCCTGCAGCGGTAGATGAAAATGAGAGGAAAAATGAGGAAACAGCAGGACCGTAGGGCTCCTGGCTGCTCATCACCATGTGATACACTCTCCGTGCCTTATCCTTGTTTTTTCAGTTCTGGGGATTGAACCCAGAGGCCCTCTGCCACTGAGCTACATCTTCAGTCCTTTTTATTTTTTTCTCTTGATACAGGATCCCTCTAAGTTGCCCAGACTCGCCTTGAATTTATAATCCTCCTGCCTCAGCCTCCAGAGTTGCTTGGATTACAGATGTACATAGTTGCACTCAGCCATACGCTGTATATTCTTTAAAATCTCCCAAGTTCCTGGATAGCTGGAATGAGTGAATTAATAATTTATATGTACACACACATACAATCATCTAATTTTCTCCTTAAAACCACAGTATTTTTGTATTGAAAAAAATTTACAATGAAGTTTACCAAAGAATTGTCAAGAGTGTCCCAATGTACGTATATTTGTAGTTTAGTATGTGCCCTGCTGTATCTATTTTCAGTAGAGTTTTTCTGTTCTTTTAAAAACCAGATTATTGTTTTCATAGAAAGTCCTTTTTAAACTTAAATGTATCATATTCATTTCTCTACAACTTGTTCAATGTGCGGATATAATAATTTTTTCTTTCCCCCCTTTTTCCCCCCAAATCCGTGTTTTCATGATTGTTCACATATCTCATAGAAAAAAGAATTGCGGCAAGCAGGTCATGGTTTACTTCTGGGAGCAGGCTCTGCTGACACCAGGGAGCTCTGCTTGCAAGAGATGCTTTTGCACTTTTTTGCATTTGCAGGAGTGTGCACCAGTGCAGAGGTTCCAGTGGCCCAGGAGCAGTTGGGGAACATTTCAAGCTCACATGAGGTCAGATGTCCAAAGCAAAGAGGCCACTTGGGCTGCTCCAGGGCATGTCTAGACATAGTAATTTTTACTAACTCTATGGATTTTCTCTAGTAGAGATGGTTCATAATTTATAGACTCTTTTTCTCATTGTTAGTAATAGTAATTCCATTCAGGTTGTTTCTATTTAGGGGCCTTTACTCTAAAATGCTGCAATAAACATTTCTTTGACACACATGTGTGGAAATGTGTGTATGTGTGAATGTATATGTGTGTGTGTTTTATATACTGATTTTTCTTTTCTTTTTCTTTTTTGCCATGCTGGGAATCAAACCCAAGGCTTTACATGCTAGGCATGTAGTTCACCACTGAGCCCGTAAACTCTTGGGTTTGATCAAAAAAAATTTTTTTTTTTAAAGAGAGAGAGAGGTAGAGAGAGAGAGAATTTTAATATTTATTATTTAGTTATCGGCGGGTACAGCATCTTTGTTTGTATGTGGTGCTGAGGATCGAACCCCGGCCGCACGCATGCCAGGCGAGCGCGCTACCGCTTGAGCCACATCCCCAGCCCTAAAATGTTTTTTTATTTGCAAAAAATGATGTTTTGGGTCGGTAATGTAGCTTACTGGTAGAGCACTTGCTTAGCATGAGCAAAGACATGGGTTTGCTCCCCAACACTGAAAAAAAACTATTTTTATTTATTTGTCTATTTTTTTCCTTTTGGCATGGGGGATTCAACCCAGGGATGCTATACTGCTGAGAGGCATCCCCAATCATTTTTATATTTGAGGCAGGATCTCACTAAATTGTCGAGGCTGGCCTCAAACATGTGTGATCTCCCTGCCTTCACCTCCCAAGTTGCTGAAATTATGGTGCGCACCACTGCACCCAGCACCAGCTTAATTTTTAAAAAATAAAACTTCTGTAAAAGAGATTGTCAAAAGTGAGCTGTCAAAGTATACTCAGTTTTACATAATAAATTCTACCAATTACTTTTCAAAAAGATGAAGCTTATTATACTTCCATAAGCAAAGTAAGAGAATCGTTATTTCTCTATAACCACATCAGTATCAAACATTATTATTTTTTTAATAATCCATCAATTCGGTAGATGACCAATGGCATATTGTCTTATTTTGCATTTTCCTGATTACCACTAAAATTCCATATCTTTCACAACATTTATTATCCACCGCCCGTTCTTATATCATGCCTATGTTTTCTCATTTAGTTATTTTTTTCAACTTGTAAAAAACAATAACTAACTTACAGCAATTTTGGTTTAAACAATTGAGTATCGTTTTAACAAAACCAGTATTGTTGTTATGAGTTAAAAGTCAACTGGTATTCAAGAACTACGTATTGATTTGAGTGTATGTATTAATTTAATCATTACATTTAAATTTTTTACTTACTATATATTTACTGTTAATGTTATTCCTTTTTTCTCAAAAGTGTTACCAATTATTTGTGTTTATTTTTCCACCTATCACTTTTATCTTCATTTTGTTTATCACATGCCTTTTTGTTTTGCTTGTTTTTTACAGTGCTAAGGACAGAACCCCAGGGCCTTGTGCATCATAGGCAAGCACTCCACCACTGAGCTACACCCAACCCTTTCAGTGCTGCTTATCATAAAGAAACGTCTGGTTTTGTTTTTGTCAGATGTGTTAACCTTCTCCTTGATGGAGTCTTGTCTTCCTAACTTAAGAAAGCTTTTCTTCCCCTCCTCAAGCCCCAGAATGAGTGTGCGTGTGTGTGTGTGTGTGTGTGTGTGTGTGTGTGTACCCACAAAACTCATAGATTGAAGCCCAGTTTCTAATATATTGGTATTTGGAGGTGGGGCCTTTGCAAGGTGATCAGCCATGAAGTATAGTCCTTCTGTATGGGATTTGCACTCTTACAGAAAAGACCCAGAGACTCCTTTGAGCCTTCTACCAGGTGAGGTGAGAGCAAGAAGGTGGCCCTTTGCGAAACAGGAAGCGAATCAGGAAGTGAACCAGACACAGAATCTGCTGGTATCTTGAGTATGAACTTCTCAAGGAAATAAATTTGTTGTTCATAGTCACTAGTCTGTGATATTGTGTTATAGCAACATCACAGGACTAAAAAAGCTACCCTGGCGGATCTAATTTCCTAATTTTTAAAATTTCCTTTTATTTTACTAATGCAATCCAAATGGAATTTATTATATGTATAATGTGTCAGCCTAACTGACATCTGAAGAACTGGTGTGTGGGGCAACATAAAATAAATAACTATCCACTCTCCAAAGTATTCCTTAGAAGATTGCTCTTTTGATGTGTAACTTTAGATCTTTTTCTATGCACATACAGTCCTTTGATTTGTGTGTGTTTACAAATACACACACAATTAAACGCTGTATATGTAGCATGATTCATTTTTATTTTATTTTCCTTCAGTTTGGTTTTTTTTTTTTTTTTTTGTAAAAGAGCTTAAAATGTTGGAAAAGAACACCAAATCAGTTCTTATAGCTTTACTTCCTTCTCTTAAAAGCCATAACAGCATGCTATCTTAAGAATTAGCAAACCTGTCTCATTAAGGCATGACCAATTTACTTCTACCAGCTGAAGAAATCCCTTAAGTAAAATCTGGCTGTCCCAGTCCCCCAAATCCTGCTCTGAATCTTGGTCTCAATTTTCTGCAAAGTTCTTTACTCAACTCCCCCGAGATGAGCCATAGTCAAATCCCTCTATCTTCAAAAAGGCATTCCTTCTTGAGTGCCACTGGTACCAGGTGAGCCCCCAAAGTCTCTCCACATAACCTGCTGGCTTTTCCCTTCAAATCCTGCAGATCTGGCTTCTCCATTTATATTCTGCATGAAAAAAAGGAGGAGTATCTAAGGCACCACTGTTCTATTACTGGACTTTGGGGGCATTTTTAAATCTGTGTAGGTGGGGATGAATGCAGTTAAAAATAACAGACTCTTGCAATATTTATTGATCTCTCATCAATCTTTGATTCCATAGATAGGTACCACTTAGCCAAGCCATGGTGATATGGATATTGATTCACAATTCTTAATCTTCCATCCGAGCTTTTACTGCCACAGAAACTCAATCAGGGTTCATCTGTTCCTCAGATATTTATTGATGCCACTATTTACCAAGCACTGTGTTAAGTGCTATAAATATATTGGTGAACGAAAAAGTTATAGGCATCTTTGAAAAAATTCTACTACTAGGTGTGATTAAAAGCATTTTTTTTTTGCCCTCAATTAGCTTTTGAAGTATCTATCCAAATATGTGACGCAGATTTCAAGCTTCCTTACTCCCTCCTGCCATAATAAAAAGAATACAGCGTCATTTCCTACCCAGAAGAGAAGGTTTTATTGTTTTGATTTGTTTGGGTACTGGGGATAAAGCCCAGGAGAGTGCTTTACCACTGAGCTACATCACCTGAAGGGTTTTTTTTTTTTTTTTTTTTTTTTTTGAGACAAGGTCTTTCAGCTTGGGAGTCCGAGGCAGGAGGATTGTAAATTCAAAGTCAGCCTCAACTTAACAAGTCCTTAAGCCTCTTATTCAGACCCTGTCTCAAAATTGAAAAATAAAAAAGGCTGGAGGTGTAGCTCAGTGGTAAAGCACACATGGGTTCAGTCCCCAGGAACAAACAAAAAAGAATGTCATTTAGTATTTAAGAAGTATTTATTGAGCCCCAACAACAGTTAGACACTGTTCTGGGACATAGCTTGTAGGTGTTTTGTCCTCATTGTCACTGTTGCTGTTTATTTTGTGCCATGGACCCCTTTAGCACTCTGAAATGTATGAACTCTCTCAGGACAATGTTTTCATATATGTGTAAATGAGAATAAATTGTACTGTCAATGAAATTAATCATCTATTCCTTGATTAATAATGCTAATACTTACGAATCTTGCTAGTAACTCTTTTTGATAAAAACAACAATAACAAAACAAAAATACAACTGCATTAATTTTAATGGGAAACTTTACTGTGTAGCCCATCTGATCCTAAGACACCCCCAAAATTTTCAAAGATTATATGTGTTTGTGTGTATCTCCACAAACGTACATGTGTAATAGGCAAGTGCAAGTACAGGTGTAAGTAATAATAAAGAATTTGAAAACAATGGAACATAGTAATCCAATGAAATTTTACTACCTTCATTATCTTAGTCTATTTTACTACAACAGAATACCACAGACTAAATGGGTAAATTATAATGAACAGAATTCTATTTTGGCTCACAGTTTCAGAGATTGAGAAGCCTAAGAACAATGGTGCTGTCTCCAGTGAGGGTCTTCTTGCTGTGTTATACCATGGCAAAAGTCAGAAAGGAAAGATAGCATTGGCGAGAGGGTAGGAGCCAAATATGGACCTTTGTATCAGGACCCACTCTCATAATAATGGCATTGATTCCTTTGGAGCCCTCATGATCTGATCCCTGCTTGAAGATCCTACCTCTTAACACAGTGGCAATTAAACTCCAACATGAGTTTGAAAGAGCCATTCAAACCATAATGCTCTTCAAAGGAGAAAACCATGACTTATAATGGTCAATGAGTGTAGATGGAAGGACTAAGAATTTGGACTAAGAATTAGAAAGTTCATTCTTCTTTCTGTACTATTTTCCTTTTTTTTTTTTTCACATACACACACATATTTTACTTCACTATGTAGCGTATCAAAGTGTTTATGCACATTTTCTTCAGGAAGTTTTCAATATTTGAGGGGGAGCTCCTTATTCTTGAAGTTGATTTTGCTTAAGATATATTTCTAAAATTGTCTTTAGAGTAAAAATAAAAGTGAAACACAATTTGAACCATGTGGAGATGGAGCATGTCTACAACAGACCAAAGGATCATAAGAGATGATGTCCACCAGCAAAGCAAGTACATTTGGGTACATCCAAATAGGGCAGCCAGGTTAATCCAGTACTTTTGACTAAAAACTCTCTTCAGAGAATGAATAGTGTACATCTAGAATCAGAATGTGGAGAAAATTTCTCATAGTATCCGTATTTAATATGTTTTGAGTGAAACAGTCCTTATACTAAAGATAAAAAGGAACGTTTTGTCAATCATGATGTGATTTTTTCAAGAGTTGTCTTGCCGAAAAGTTATTAGCTGAACATGCATCTTGTGAGGTGCTTCTTGTTCATGAACATATTATTCTATCCACAAAACTTGAGAATCCACAGGTTCAGCTAGGGATGAGAAGAAAACAAAACACAACAACAACAACAACAACAACAACAAAAACCCTGAATTAAACAGATGTGAACCTTTCCTTCTTGGGAACTGACATTCTTCAGACTCGGCACAGATGATCATTCCTTGCACAGGTCATCTCATTCAGCTCACATAAGGTACATTCGGTCCCTGGTCCATACTGGAATTCCAACACCGCACAGTCCTCTTCAAAATCAAAGCTCAAGGGAAAAGACTTATTCCATTAAAACCTGGTTTGCTTAGATGGTTAGTCTAACCTCCCGTATCTGCTATCATCATCATCTCTTTGACACAACTTGATCTGGGTGGGTGTAGGTAAAGTGATGTCCAAGTGCTAAATCTGCTTTCTCTCTACTTTTATTTTGTCCATAAGCTTTATGAAAATATAGCCATGCTCTGATTTTCCTCAGCCACTACTATTTGGATATGATTCATCCCCCCAGAGGTTCATATGATGAAGCTTTGGTCCCCAGTAGGTAGTGTTGAAGTAATGACACCTTTAAGAGATGGAACACAGAGGAAGGTAATTAGGTCCTGGGGACTCCACCCACATGCATGGGTTAATGCTGTCTTGTGGGAGTGAGTCAGGATTTGTAGAAGTGGATTAGGTCCCACAAGAGTGGGTTATTATAAAAAAAATAAGCCTGGCCCCTATCCAGTCTCTTTCTTCTTATTTCGTCTTGTGATCTCTGCTGCATTGCTCCTTCCATGACAATGCCATTCACCATAAGGCCCTCACCAGTGCCAGCAGAGGCCAGGACCAGGCTCTTGAACCACCAGAACTGTGAACTAAATAAACCTCTATTCTTTGTAAAGTACCTCGCTTCAGGTATTTTGTTACAGCAATACAAAATAGACTGAAATAGCTGCTTCCATTGTTGTAATAGCAGAGTTAAGTAGTTGTGACAAGATCCTCTAAGGCACAAAGTCAAAAATATCTATTCTCTGGCCCTGTATTAGAAAAAGGTTTACTTAATCCAAATCTAGATACCTATAGCTTCAAATATAGTGTTATTTAACATTTGAGCAAATCTAAAGAAGCTTCTTAAGAGATGCAGATATCCTACAAAGCGAATAAGAGACAGATCTTCACCTTTTAATTTCCCTAATTTCAGAGTGCTTTGTCCCCATTGCTCTGGTATTTGGTGCATATAACTCTTATGATAAAAATTTGATCTGTCATTCCTCAGCTTAAAATTCTTGGATGGCTCCCTCCTTATTCTTTAATAAGACTAATATCTTAAATGTAATTTACAAGATGCCTTGAACTCTGATCTCACTTGGTTTTCTAGCCTTAATTAGTGCACGTACTCCCCCCCACCCTACTACAAACGCATATTTATTTTCCTTGTTAGGACCATAGGATCTGCTCTGGACATATTTCTCTTGTCTTTGCAAATTTCTTTAGTTGGAGCATCGCTTTTCAAACTCCCACACCAATTAGGTCAGTTATTTTATTTATTTATTTATTTATTTAGAGTCAGGGCCTTGCTACGTTGCTCAGGTTGGCTTTGAACTTTTGCTCTTTCTGCCTCAGCCTACCAAATAGCTGGGATTACAGGAGTGCACCAGAAGTCTGGGATTTGGGATTATTCTTACTCATTCTTTGGATCTCTGCTATAAAAGTAACTGTTGTCTGACTTCCCTCTGGTCCATCTCCATTTTGATTAAATTTTTCAAAGCGCTCTGATTCCTTTTCCATGGGAGTTTTCAGAATGGCAAATAAGTCTGTTAATGTTATTTGCTTTATTCTGTCTTCTTAACAGATTTCACAAGGTATGAGGCCAGTTTAATATGTTTATGGATTTGTCTCCAGTATTTAGCTAACACCTCACACAGAGTAGGCAATCAGATTTATGGAATGAATTGATGCACAACATGGAACTTACACAGCTGACCCTTGGCAGTGAACTTGTTCTCAACTGTTCTTGGGAGAGTCAAACTAAGAGTGAACTGTCTGGTCCTTGTTCCCCTGGCTGCCTAAGAAAATGTAAAATTGACAGTTATGGAGGTGCATGCCTGAAACCCCAGGGTCTCCAGAGGCTGAGGCAGGAGGATCATAAAGATATACATGAGATATATAACAAGGAATATCTGTATGGTACAATCCACTAATGGATCTGAGTTTAATGCTAAAAAAAAATGTTTTTCTTTAATAGTATATTTTTTAGTCAGTAAAAGCAATGTGTTTTGTTGCATTTCTCTTTTTCTTGATACTAGAAAGTTCAAAAGTAAATTTATTGTTTATTTATAACAATTCTATCCAAACCTAGAATATTGGTTTTTTTAAAAAAAAAAAAAAAAACTTTATTTCTACCTCCTTTTCATGGCTTATTATGTTTTTACTTTTTTAATCTGTTAAACATTTACTCCATGTCAAGTTGCCTCAACTTTCACATAATTGTTATCTTTTTTGTTTGTTTGGTTTTTGGTGGTGCTGGAAATTAAACCAGTACCTCATACTTGCTGAGCATGGACTCTACCACTGAGTTACATCCTTTGCCCTCATAATTATATCTTGAACCTATTTCAGACTCAATTTTTCTCAATGGAGTAAGTCCAGAAGAGCACATAAACAGCATCTTTAGGTCCATATCTGAATGTAGATCATCTCTAAAGTTTCTAAAGGTCCCAACTAAAATTGCAAGTGGTTCAAAACCAACCTCAAATTGAAAATAGTTAGACCTAGGACAATTGTAACTATACTGAACAATGCAGACTGTTTTCTTATCATTAATACAATGCTTTATATAGCACTTACATTATAGTAGGTATTATAAGTAATATAAAGATGCACTCAAATATACAGGAGGCTGTGCCTAAGCTATATGTAAATGCTTTATCATTTTATATAAAGGACTTGAGCCTTAGTGGATCATGGTATCCTAGGTGTCCTGGAGCCAATCTTCTGTGGGTACTGAGGGAGGATTGCATATAACTGCTTTGTGAAGGAGAAGAGGGGTAGGGGAACAGCGGTGATCCTTGAAGTCATTTTTTTTAAATGGCAGAAAAATAAACTGAAGCAGGTTATCCATTGCTCATGAAATATAAATAGCCTATAAGTACACCGTGGCAACCACCAGGCAGAACTCTGCTCTCTGTGCCAGAACTGCTGGGTGTGCCCTTCCACATGGTGTCTGTCATGAGAGTGGGGACTTCCAAAGCCACATCTTGTTTCTCTGGTGGGCTGCCTTGACTCCCCCTGCCCTCTGATGTCTGTCAGTCTGGGGCGAGGAGGTGAAATGAAACATCAGTTTCGGAGGTGGGGGTTTAATCATAAGCTTGCACTTTCTTCAGATGATTAAACAATGAGTGTTTATGAAATCAAGAAGAAAAAAAAAAAAAACCTTCTCCCCTCAGAGTTTTCTTTTCAAAACCCTCTCTGTGCTCTCTGGCTAATTTATAAAGAGCCCCATAGGGTGCTTATTTTTATACACATATATTGCCAGAGTAGTTCCTGTTTTGGTTTAAATGGGTTCCTTCTTTTTAGTCAGATGAAAGAGAACTTTCTTTAAAAAGGTCTTGTCTGCTGATGCGTGGTTGTTAGAATGAGCCTAAATCAAGCTTCTGTTGAAGACTGAACTATTTAGTTTGATCCTCTTGGCTGAATTATCTGGGAGGTTTTGTCCTTCCATGGACTATGTAACTAGAGTGTTCTCATTACCCTCTCTTCTACCTGAAATGTGCAGCCCTGAGAACCACTCCAGAGTGAATGCCTTGAGGAAGGGGTGTTCTCCCTCCTTTGGTTCACTTATTCTTTGGGCAGTTAGATGTTGGGGTACAGGAATTGGAGTGTGTCAGGCACCAAAGGTAAATGAATGATTAATTCTGCAGTGGTAAAAGGCTAGAGGGAACTGCCTAGGTCAAACTGTGGGTAAAGGACATCTTGAAGGCTTTGGAGATGGCAAAAGAATATCTGAAGAGGAAGGACCATGGAAAGGGGTAGAAGAAGTAGCCTCCCAATGTTGCCCATGTTATAGTTCAGATCTACAATGTCCTCTGAGGACTTGGTGAGTTGAAGGCTTGGTTCCTAATGCAGCAGGGTTCAGAGGCAGGGCTTTAAGGAAGTGATTGGATCCTGAGGGCTCTTGATCTTATCAGTGGATTAATCTGTTGATAGCTAATGGACTCTTGGGAGGTGGTAGAAACTGCAGACAGGTGGAGCAAGGTTGGAGGGAGAGGTCATGGGGACTTGCCCTTGAGGAATATCTTGTCCTTGGCCCCTCCCCACTTTCTGTTTACTCCCTGCCATGAGGAGAGCAGCTTTCCTCTGCTACTCCCTTCTGCCATGATATTCTTCTTCACCTCAGGCCCAAAGTAATGGAACCTGTTGACCATGAACTGAAAACTCTGAAACCTTGAGCCAGAAGACACTTTTGCTCTTCCAAGTTGTTAGTGCCAGATATATTATTTTTCATTTTCATTTTTGAACTGGGTTTGAACCCAGGGGTGGTTCACCAGGAAGTCACATCCTTAATCCTTTATGCTTTTTATTTTAAGATGGCGTCAATTGAGTTGCTAACAGTCTTGCCAAGGTACCCAGGCTGACCTCCAACTTGCCATCCTTCTGCCACAGCTTCTTGAATCTGTTGTTTTATAGGCAAGTGCCACAGCACCCGGTTGTGCCAGGTATTTTAGTCATAGCAACAAAAAGTTGACTAACACAGCTCAGGTCATCCTGGCCTGCAACTAGAAAATTAAGCTTTCTTAATAAGAGTTTTTCCTTAAGAGCCAATTCTGAGAAGATACAAAAGGATAAATAAGTAAACAGACAATGAATTCTCCATGCATGTTAAATAAAAATGGATGAAACTCATCCTAATGTGCCTAATGTGCACATGGCCTTGGGTTCGGTCCCCAGTACCAACAACAACAACAAAAAAGGACCAGACACAAGAAACCAGATATTGCATGATTTTGTTTATATGAAATGTCCATAAAAAAAATCTATAGAGACAGAAATTAGATTGGTGGTTTCCTAAGGCTAAGGTGTGAGTTGCCTGTTTACTGGGGGGGTCATGAAAATGTTCAGAAACTGAGTATAGTAAGGGTTGCATAGCCCTGTACATTTACTAAAAATCATTAAACTGAATAATCAAAGAGGAAGTGTTTTATGATATATAAAATATATTTCATTCATTAAAACTTTAAAAATGGTGAGACTATCACCTGTTCAAAGGGACTAAGGATAAAACTGTTTAAGCACAAAGATAGAGCACTCAGCTCTCATCTAAACATTGCACAGACAGCTCTGTTTCTACAAGAGAGAAAACCAAGGAAAGAACTGTTCCTTGAGGGTTCTAAAGGCATACCTTTCCTGGTCAAGTCACTGGTTGAAAAAACAGAATGGGAACTATTTCCTGGGTTTGATCAGCATCACAATAAGATTCAAACTGGTTTTCAAAGAATAAGGATTTTGCTTTAATGAAGGATTTAAAGAAAAGACTCACTTTTTAAAAAAAAAAGGAAAGAAGGGAAGGAAGAAAAAGCATGCAAATAAGTAATGTTTTTAACACATGCATTAATGCCAATAAGAGCATTCTTTGCTTTCACATTTAACTAAATCAATTAAGGGACTGGGAGGCTGTGAATATTATCTAGGCTGAAGATTACTTTTGCTTCACTTAGGGACTGGTATTGACTAAACAAGTGGATAAGAACACAAGATAATGGGAAGCCTGTCACTTTACTCCTGTCAGAAAATAAATGGCAATTTGATATAACAGTCACAACAACAAAATTTTTTTTTTTTTTTTCAGTACTGGGAATTGAACCTCAGGGCACTCTACCACTGAGCTATATCTCCAGGCCTTTTCTTATTTTTATTTTTTTGTTTTGAGACAGGGTCTTGCTCAGTTGCCCAGGCAGGCCTTGAAATTGTGATCCTCCTTTCTGAGCCTCTACAGTAGCTAGGATTACAGGTGCCCATGCCCAGGATATTTTCCCCTCTTTGGAAAACTTCTACATAACTATATTACAGTATAATCTTTTCAGGAATTTGGATCCCTATCTAACTTGTGATGCCTCATAAATTGAATATATCCTAAATTACATTTTTCAGTGGGGTTTCAATATTTGAATTCTTGCTGAAGTACATCCAAATGCCTGGCAGTCATCTTGAGTATTTATGTGCATAGGGCCTCTACAGTTGTTTGTTGTACTTACTTTCACAAAACAAATGCCCTTTTAGTTGACAACCTAGTTTCACAGGAATGATGTAACATGACCTTAATACATTTAAAGGTCTAATCAAGGTGTGGTTGTACATACCTATAACCAGTGACTACAGAGGCTCAGGCTGGAGGTTTGCAAGGTGCAGGCCAGCCTGGGCAACTTGGCTGTCTCAAAATAAAAATAAAAAGAGCTGGTGATATAGTGCAGTGGTAGAGCATCTCTTGGTTCAACCCCAGTACCACAAGCAAATGAATAAAAACATTTAAATGCCAACTTACTTGAGATTTTAAATTCAAGATACCATAAAAAAAGACAAGTTGTTTGCTTTTCTGGGATGTGAAGACAAAAGCATAGAATACACCAGCATTTGATCAGCTAATTATTTTACCAAGCTTCTGGAACATTATTCTCTTTTGTTCAGTTTCTTTTCTTTTTTTTTTTTTTTTTGTACCAGGGACTGAACCCAGTGGTACTCAACCACTAAGCTACATCCCCAGTTCTTTTTATTTTTTATTTGAGACTGAAAAACCAGCCTCTACGTCAGAGCAAAGCCTGTCCAAGGAAGGGGGCATGACCCTTTTCCTTGGAAAGACCCACAGAGCACTCCTAGGCACATACCCACCCTGCTGATTTGTTTATCTACAAATAACAGGAGAGATCTGTGCAGCCAGGTGTCCCTGACTCAGTCAGGCTAGGTGAGGACCCATTGCATCCCCCTAGCAACCACCAATCAGCATGAGACAGGGAAAATACCTGGGATTCCAGGTGACCCCCCAGTAGTTTATGGTGGTTGATAACATGTGGGGAAACCATGTAATTCAGCACTTACACCCCTCATGGTCTAAACCAATCAGTTCAAAAGAATCCCCCTCTTGTACTAACCAATCACCCCTACCCAACTTGTTCCCACCAGTGAATGTGCTAATCAATGTTAAGAGTTGTTGTTTGATTTTCCCGAGGTGTGTGATGATTTGCTAAGAGATGCTATGATGTATGTGGGGGTCCCTGCCTTCCCCCAAAGGTGTTGCAAACCCTGGGCTGGGGGCCTCTCAGCGTCACCAGTTGCTGTGTGCGCTCGAAAGACCGAACTAGCTAGCTCGCAATTAACGCCTCTTTGCTGCTTACATTGATCTTGGTCTCTGGTGGTCTTTTGGGGGTCCTGAATTCGAGCATAACAAGACAAGGTCTCACTAAGTTGTTTTGGGTCTCACTAAGTTGCTGAGGCTGGCTTTAAATTTGCTCTTCTCCTGCCCAAGCCTTTCAAGCCAGACGAGCACCACCATACCTGGCTTATTCTCTCTCCCCTTTTTTTTTTTTTTTTTTTTGTTGTTGTTCTTTTTGTTCTTTTTAAATACACATGACAGTTGAGTGTATTTTTGACATATTATACATATCTGGAGTAATGGCTTATTGTCTCTTAAGAGCAAAATGTGGACATAGTCACTAGACCAGATCATCTCTATTATTATTATTATCATTATGCCTAATGTCTACAAAACCAGAAAGAATGGAGTTTATTCAATGTAGAAACTCTGGGCAGCAAATAACAACTCACCCCAAATTTGGTTGATCTTTAAAGAAAGCTTTCATCTATTAAATTACTGTGTTAACTTTTTTTCATTTAAGGGGAAGAGATTTCTATTTGAAGATAGTATAAACCTGGAAAAAGGTATTTGTTTGTTTTTCTGGTGCTGGGGATTGAACCCAGGGTTGCTCTACCACTGAGCTACATCCCTGGCCCTTTTTATTTTTTCATCCTGAGACAGTGTTTGCTTTAGTTTCCCGGGTTGGCCTGGAGCTTTTGATCTACCCACCTCGGCATCTGGAGTAGCTGGGATTGCAGGCATGGGCCACAGAGTCTGACTGTTGTTGTTTTTGAAAAAAACAGAATTTTACCACTGCTTTTTCAAAACAATGGTTCCCAAACATTAGTGTCTAAATAACTGGGCCACATCCGCAGAATTTGTGATTCAGTAGGTCAAGGATGGAGCCAAAATTTTCATTTCTGATAAGTTCCCAAAGCTCTGCTTAGGCTGCTGGCCTGAGAAGCATACTTGGGGCCCCACAGAGAAGTCCCAAGTCCCTGCCCTAGTAGTTTGAAGGGAATTAGAGGCCCACATGTTCCATATTCACAAAGTTATGAATACAACAAGCCAGATTCATAAATTCATAACTTATAAGAAGTTTGTATGATTCTCAAGAGTCTGCAGTGTTCCGGGGATGATTTTGATCTCTTGCCTCTCTTCCTAAAGCACTGGTGGACCTTAAATTTGGCCACTGGGTTGACTCAGGTAAACACGCAGTAAAGGGTACAGCTGGCCATCGGGATCTTGTCCTGGGAGACAGTGTAGAGGGTGGGAGCTTTACAAAGAGGCAAATTGATGGAGTCAGGAGGTTCTGCTCAGAGGAAGGAAAAGAAAATTCTGGCAGGACTCTGGTTTTCAGAAAAATCAATGAGAATTCCTGGGGGGGGCAGGAGATCAGATCCAACAGGGCTGTGCCTGAATGGACACAGAACTGTAACAGAGGTTCACTGACTATATCCCTTGTGGCTTTGAAACTTACATATTTTTTTTTTCTTTTTCCCAATCTTCTTTTCCCTAAACTTCTCCTCCCTGATTTTCTTTTTTATAACCTTCTCCTTCCTGATCTCTCCCTAATCTAATTTTCTCTGAATCACCTCTGTAAAAGCCCCCTGTTGCTGCGGATGGGCAGAATCACAGCTTTTGGGACAGGAATCCCCCGTGTTTCTCCTTGGCTAGCAAAGCAATAAACCTTCTTTTTTCTTTTTCTCAAAACCACGTCCTTGTTATTGGATTGGCATGGGGACAGGGACCAAGCTTTGGCAACAAAACCAGCCCTCCTTGCTGCCCTCCAGCCTTCCCGAGGTCCTCCCAGTGGTCACAAGTTTTGCCTGTGTTGCTGGGTGGGAGAGATAGCTGTTGGGCTCCCTGGTTCTTCCCACCAATTCAGGCCAAAGGGGGAAGTGAAGAGTTTGAAATGGACTTAAATAGAAGTTATTTTTGCTGCTTTCTCTTATCTGCCCCTAGGGAAAGTTTTCATTCCAATGAAATTATTTTATTTGGCAGATTAACTTTTTAATATACCTTTGATTCCTTTTTTCAGGGAGTCTTTTAATAAATGTAGCTGTTTTTTTCCTGGGTATTTCAACCCCAAGATGTCTCCTTTGCTGCCTTGTCCCCTCCTTGTCCCCACTGTCTCTACTCATCTCCAATAGTATTCTAATTTTATCAGGTTTTAATCCTCATAGTCCCTTTTAGAAGAGGTATCACTCCTGCAACCCCTACAGGGAGTTCATATTGCCAAAAGCTTGGTCTTTGTCCCCGATGCCAATCCATTAATGAGGACATGGTTTTGAAAAAAAGGAAAAAGATGGTTTATTACTTTGCTAGCAAAGGAGTAACACAGGAGATTCCTGTCCCAAAGCCTGTGATTCTACCCATCCAAAGGAGAACAGGGGGCTGTAGAGGTGATTCAGAGAAAATGAGATTAAGGAGGAGTGATCAGGAAGGAGAAGGTGAGGGAAAAGAAGAACAGGGAAGAGAAGTTTTAGGGAAAAGAAAAAAAAAACATGTAAGATTTTAAAGCCACAAGGGATCTAGTCAAAGCATCATCAAATGAACCCCTATTACATTCAGAATTCAGATTTTCCAGTCTACAGCGTGAGAGCTCAAATCTGTGTGGATCCTGGGAAAATTGCACATTTTCTTTGAGACTGTCCTCATATATGAAATGCTGTCAGCTAAATAGGGGTTTCTGGGAGAAATAGTGATAATGCTTCCAAAAACTTAGCCTAGTGTCTGAAGCATCATTAGTGACATTAATTTGTACTGTTGTTGCTGTTGTCCAATGCTTCACTCCTCTTTCACAATCCAAACCATATGAACTGCTTTAACAAGAAGAAGCCGAGCTTTGTCCAAAATCTGTATGTGTCACCTTCTGATGGCTGGTTCTTTCCCATTTTCTGAATCCCAGATCTATATCAGTTCAAATGGCTTGGGTTGTGCGCTTGGATTCAAATCTAAGCAAAGTTAAGACAAGGTTCCAGGGGGAGGGAACTAAAATTGTTCTCCTTTTTAGAGGTGACTGAAGAATAAATAAATAAATAAAACATGATAAATAGATTTCAAGTTGAAGAGATAAGACCACAAGAAACACTAAATTATTTAAAGATTTAAATAAGAGTTGGAGACAAAAATAGAAGTCATTTCAACTTTACCTCTCTCCAATCCATCATCTTTGGGGCTTTCCAAAAACTAAATCTAATCATCTCTCTTCTCTGCCCAAAATATCCCAAGTACCTTGTGTACCCTTCCACTACCAGTGTTTTCAACAATATTTATCAATGTTGGTTTAAGCTTCTAAAATACTCAAAGACCAGGTCCCCCCTCTTTTTTTTTTTCCTTCCATGGAGGCATAATCATAGATCCCCTTTCACTTTTGGGGTTTTTTTTTTAAGAAGAGAGAGAGAATTTTTAATATTTATATTTTAGTTTTCAGCGGACACAACATCTTTGTTTGTATGTGGTGCTGCGGATTGAACCCTGGCCACACACATGCCAGGTAAGTGCGCTACCGCTTGAGCCATATCCCCAGCCCAACTTTTGGGGTTTTCTTCGCCGCTTTGCCCCCAAATGCATGTTCGAAAATGAGTGCCTTTTCTCTAGCTGACATTCACACTCCAGAAAACTCTCCTGCTCTACTTTGGATTTGCTGGTTAAGCTTTAAATTTTCTGGACATCTATAAATGGGTTTATAATACAACAAACATAACTTCAGTGATACAGGCTGCCTCTAGCTCATTCTGGAAGTTGTCAGCCATGGATGTACCTTCAGGGGAGGGAAGGTCCAAAGGTTCTGGATGGAAAAAAAACATTCTAGATGGCATTAGACAGGGAGATAAAGAAGGTCTTCTGGGTAACTTTGTGACCTGTCATATAGCCATTTTTTGAAATCTTGGATTTTCCCAGCAATAATCCAGGAATTCTATATCACTTAGATAAAATCGGAGATTTGAAGGACAGGAAGGATGCCTCAGGAGCATGGAATGACAGATAGAGTGCCAACAAGAGAGAGCAGCGCCCAAGAAAAAGACACCAGTGGGCAACTTGATATACAAAATATTAAAATATGCTGGTCATGGTGGCCCATGCCCATGAACCTAGTGATTTGGGAGGCTGAGGCTGGAGGATCGCAAGTTCAAGGCCAACCTCAACAACTTAGCAAGGCCCTAAGCAATTTAGTGAGACCCTGTCTCAAAGTAAAAAATGAAAATGGCTGGGGATGTGGCTCAGTGATTAAATTCCCAGGACCTAAAATAACAACAGCAATAATAACAATAAAAAATATGCCGGCCAAGCATGAGGACAGATTAAGGATTGCAGATGTAGCTTAATGGTAGAGCACATCTGGTTCAATCCCCAATACTACGAAAACAAAAATGACAACAAAAAAGCAATTAAAGCATTGTGGTGTACTTTATAAATCTATATAATTTTTGTCAATTACAAAAAAAAATACTTGCACAATAATTTATGACAACCAGGGAAGAAGAAATGCACAGTCAGGTTACCTGGTGGTGTCCCCCAAATATGACTGCAAATATTAAGCAGCAAATAGCTATCTATATTTTTTTTCAGTTGAAAACTGGCAAGTAATCATTTTGGGGGGTTTTGTTTGTTTTTGTGTTGGTGGGGATCAAAGCTAGGGCCTTCCTTGGTAATGCTAGGCAAAGGCTCAGCCACTGAATTACACCTCAGCCCACCAAGGTGATGGTTTTGAATTCATTTCTATGTCAATCTGTCTCTTCAACATCTTTCCTCAGCATTTACTATGTGTCAGGACCCATCGGATAAAATACTGAATGACATGCCGGCCCTCAAAGAGCCTAGAATTTTTAAGATTTTGGAAATCTTGAGAAGGGGACCCAAGTCTAAACACAAAATTAATTTATGTTTCATAGTCACCTTAGACAGGTATCCTGAATACAATTTTATACAATATTTTTAATATTCTGTGTATGACACAAGGTTTGTGTACAATGAACTATCGGAAAACAAAGAGGTTGCTGTCTCAGCTACCCAGGTAGACAGCCTCTGGTTAGGTTGACTTTGCCTTTGTTCCTGACTAGAGTTTCTAGGCTACAAATAAGCAATCATTTTCTTGCCCTTATTCACACCACAAGCAATTAACAGTAAAAAAGGAAAAAAAAAAGTTGTATCATTTTTCAATGAAAAAAAATAGTGTTCGGGTAACAGTAGCAGCACAGTAGCATCACCTGTATTGGCTGTAAACAACAGCAACAGCAAATAACCACAGCTCTCAGTATCCTTCCAAGATAAAAGAAACTATACATTGAATTTTTTTTTCTTTCTTCTTTCCCTTCCTTCCTTCCTTCCTTCCTTCCTTCCTTCCTTCCTTCCTTCCTTCCTTCCTTCCTTCCTTTCTTTTCTTTTTTTTTTTTTTTTTTTAAGGTGAGTTGTAGGACAGAGAAGTGGTTCCTCTGGAGAAGGCTCTGTGCTGGGCGATATCTTTTTTTTTAAAATTCAAACTAAATTTATTTTTAAACTGATACATAAAAATAAAGCTTGCACATATTTGCATACCTTGTGATGATTCAACATATGTATACATTGTATGATGTTTAAATCAGGTTATATGTTGTCTGACTTCTCAAACATTGATCATTTCTTTGTTTTTGAGATATTCAGGATCAAACTTAACTGAGCCACATTGGCAGTCCCAGTTTTAGTTTATTTATGATAAAAACATTCAGAATCCTCTCTGGGTTCGATGGTGCATACCTGTAACCCCAGTGGCTCTGGAAGCTGAGGTAGGAGGATTCCCAAGTTCAACGCCAACCTCAGTAACTTAGCAAGGCCCTGAGCAACTTAGAAAGACCTTGTCTTAAAAAATAAAAATAAAAAAATAAATGGGCTGGGGCTGGGGATGTAGCTCGGTGGTTAAGCACTGCTGGGTTCAATCCCTGGCACAAAAAAAAAGAAAAAAAAATCAAAATCCGTTCTTTCAGCTTTGGGGATATATGGCACATAATTGAAACTTTGTTTTACGCATGAGATTATGAAGAAATTGCATACCAGAATTTCTTGCTACTATCTAACTGTAACTTAGTCCCCTTTGATCATCCTTTCTCATCCCTCCCTTCCCCTTTTTCTCCCAGCCTCTGGTAACCACTGTTCTGTTCTCCACTTCTATCAGCTTTTCAATATTCCACATGAGTGAGATCATATGGTATTCATCTTTCTGTGACTAGCTTCTTCTTCACACAATGACCTCCAGTTCCATCTATATTGACACAAATGACAGGATTTTTTCCTTTTTTTTTTTAATGGGTGAAATCCTATTCTACCATGTATGAATCTTACATTTTCTTTATCCATTCACTAGTTGTTGGACATTTAGGTTGATTCTACTTCTTGGCTATTATGATCAACACAGTAAAAAAATCTTGGGAGTATGGATGTTTCTTGGACATACTGAGTGCATTTCCTCTGGCTATATAACCAGTGGTGGGAATATGGGATCATGTGGTAGTTCTATTTTTAATTTTTGGTTTTTTAAAAATGTTTCCTCCAGTCATCTGCCTAATTAATAGTAGTTTTTGTCTTAGAAGTCTCTTTGCTTTTATCAACTCAGATCATTTGTTATGAATGTACACTGCTCTAGTCCTTCAAAAAAGCCTATTGCATATTTTTACCATGTCATTTATAGGCTCTTTTCTAGACTTTCTGACAGTGTTAATATCATCTTTACTATTATCACCATCATCTTGACTTAGGATTTTTTTGTTTGTTTTTGGGTTTTGGTACTGTGTATGGGTTGAACCCAGAAGCACTTTACCACTGATTCACATCCCTGGTCCTTTTTATTTTAAGACAGTTTCTCATGAAGTTACTTAGGGCCTCACTTAATTGCTGAGGCTGCCCTCAAACTTGCAATCCTCCTGCCTCAGCCTCTTGAGTAACTAGATTATAGGCATACTCTCCGTCGGGCTCTGATAAAGTACCTTGGGTTTTCTTATGTTACCTTAATCAACTTATTAAATGTTTGGTTTCCTTCCATTTTCAGTTCATGTTTATCTTTTTTGTTTTGTTCAGTGTCATGAGCTTTCTATGACACTAATGGACCAACTCAAAATACAATCAAGATCTTCATTTTTAGCTTTATGCAGCATTTTTCTATTTTCCATTGACTGTTTATTACTTTCAAGATAGAGCTTCAATAATGTGTCCTTCTGTTTCTTGAGGTCATGTGTAATAGTCGTTCCTTACTCTTCTGGAAGATGTTCCTCACTTTACACTGCTGTCCTCTTTCTCCTACAGCTTTGCTTTCCTCGGTGTGGATAAACATAAATGCTTCCCCTTTTTTCTTATTGGCCTTATCTAAATGAAAATCACATACACAGTGGATAATGTACACAGGTCTTGGCCCAACATGGGGTATCATGGGGAACTGGCTGTTGGCTCCTTTGAGGTGCACAACTGGCATTTTGTTACCCTTTGTGGACATGCTTTTCAGGTAGGGAATGTTGAATAAACTTTATGTTGTGTGCCTGCCTTTTGACTGCCACCTGTCACATGAGGGGAGATATGGAATTTTCCACATGGGATGTCATGTCACTTCACATTTTGGGTTTTGCAGCATTTAGAATTTCAGATTTTGGGATTAGTGATGGCCAGCCTGTATGATAAGCTCCAGAGCCAAGACAAGAAGAGTAGACCCTTAAAGAAAACTAGAGGATCAGGGCAAGGTTCTTGGAGAAAAAAATAACATTTATTCATAAAGGAAAACAGATGGTTGGTAAGTAAAGAATAAAGGGTAGAGGTACCCCAGGTGGTAGAAATAGAATATATAATGAATATCAAAATATCTTAATGTAGTGGTAACATACTCATAAATGAACAACTTAAAGATCTTCCAATGTAGGGCCATGATGAAATGCAACAGGTAATGTTTAATAACTTTAAATTTATTCAATTAAAAACATCATGCTGGGCTGAGGATGTAGGTTTTGCCTTGCATTCTTGAGATCCTAGGTTGAATCCCCAGCAGTGCAAAACAAACAAATCATGCTTCATTCTGATACTGATACCATTCCTATTTTGGGGGTGCTAAGCTGTCATCTTCTCAAACGAGTGACAGCACATGGTAATGTGATTTAAAAAAACAAAAACAACTTTTGCAAAATAAAAGGTTTTCAATTTTCTGTTGATCCCTAAAATTCTGAATGAAATAAAGTTCATTCCCCTATTCTATACAAACATTTAATTTTCCTTCTTTTTGGTTAAAAAAAATCCCAATACTCAAAGTCTATAGGAAACTCTGATTTGTTAGTCCAGAGTTAACTGTTCTAGTAACATCTGAAATAAGGAAACATAAACCCTTGGCCTTTTGAAATTCTAGTTAACTGTCCAATATTTATCTTTATAGAAAGTCCTTTCTGAACTGTTAAGCACCATTTTAAGGACCCAATGTTGGTGCTTCTTTTGCCAACTTATTTTGAAATCTGGCTTCATTTTTAAATTTTCTTTTCTTTCTTCCTCTCCTCCCCCTCCTTCCCTCCCTCTCTCTCCCCCCTCTGACCTCCCCCTCCCTCCCGCCCCTCCCTTTTTTCTCCTCTCCTCCCTCCCCCTCCCTCCCTCCTCTCTCCTCCCCCTTTCCCTCCCTCTCTTTCTCTCTCCCCCCTCCTCCTTCACCTTCCCTCTCTCCCTCCCTCCTCCTCCCTCTCTCCCCCTCTCCCTCTCTCTCCCCCCTCCTCACTCCCCCTCCCTGCCTTCCTCCCTCTCTCTCTCCTCTCCTACCTCCCCTTCCCTCCTTCCCTCCTTCCCTCTTTCTCCCCCCTCCTACCTCCCCCTCCCTCCCTCCCTACTTCTCCCTCCTCCTACCTCCCCCTCCCTCCCTCCCTCCCTCCCTCTCGATTTTTCTTCCTATCTACCTATCAGGGACTGAATCCAAGGGCACTTTACCACTAAGCCACATCTCCAGTTTTTTCTATTTTGAGACAGGGTCTAAGTTGCTGAGGCTGGGCTTGAACTTAAACCTCCTGAATAGCTGGGATTATAGGTGTGCACCACTATGCCTGACTTAATTTTTTGGGGGGGCCGGGGACAGAATTCTTAATACTTTAATGTTTAAATTTTATGTTTTAGAAATGAATTTGACAATATTATCAAATTACCTGATAATATAAACAGCTAATATATATTTCAGTGTTTATCTTGTGCTGGTCACACTAAGTAGTCTCTTGAAGTTCTCCCATTTAGTCCCCACAACAGTCTTTGTTTCATTTAGGAAGTTACCATGCAGAGAGGTTCAGTAACTTGCCTAAAGATACACAGCCAGGAGCTAGTTGTGTAAATAGTTAGTCAAACCCTGTAGTTCAGTATAACAAAATTATGAGAAAGTATCTTCGTAGTTCAAAATCTATCAGAAAATACCAGCTTGTTTCCTAGAAGAGAAAAGCCTGAATAAACTTCTGAAAACATTGCTAAATAGAGATATGTCCAGAATGGAAAACTACACATTAGCAATTAACACTGTGCACTATCTAGGCTTACATATAGGACCAATATTTATCTCCAATGTTTTGACTATATCTCAGATCCCCCTAGGTATGAAATTAATTTTTATACATTTATTTCTTAAAAGGATAACTTAAGGTTGAAGACAGAAATATAGAATAATATTTTTTTAAAGAAATCTTCAGTGGAGGAAAATCCTCCACAAGTACATGGGTTAAACTTTGTTTCTGTTTAACTAATTTTTTTAATAAAGTTTATTTGTATGTGGTGCTGAAGATCAAACCCAGTGCCTCACATGTGGTAGGCAAGCACTCTACCATTGAGCTACAACCCCAGCCCCTGTTCAACTAATTTTATAAAGTTTTCAAAATGGGTCCTACTAGTGCTTGGGCAGGCAGTTTAAAATAGTGAGAGAACATGAACTGGGGAGAAGTCTGTGTTCACATCCTGGCATTTTGTTAACTTCATTATTTGTTTTGTAAATGAATCATTTAAGGTCAACCTCATTGGGAATCCAAATTAGAGATCAGGCTTGCAAGATATGATTCCTAATCTAGACTCAAATGACTAATAATGTAAGGGGAAAAAAATAGAGCAGATGATTAAGGGTGGGTGGGGTTAGGAGGAATGCCAGAAGACCTAAGGCCATGACAGTTTCATGCATTTACTTTTGATGATCTCCTTTTAAAGTCCTAAAAGAGGTTTCATGCCCCAAGTGAAATCATCATCACGGGTTTGTTTTAGCGCGTTCAATCTGAGAAGTTTGGAAGAAAAAAATATACCTATGTACCATTATTTATGTATTTATTCAAAGACAATTAATATTTTCACAAATCAATACTTTTAATACTATCTTTAAAGCATTAAGCTACATAACTACCTAATTTTGTGTTAGTGAAAACAATAACCTAGAATTTAACCTTTCAAATCAAAGTTTATATATTTGATCTTTTAAAAAGCCCTTTCTCCTACTATTTTATAACTCCTTCTTTTGCTTCTTTTCTATACCCTTTGGCTCAGCATTAAAAAAAAAAGTGGCATGTTTTGCAATATTGATGACCAACTAAGCTCAGGATATTTATTTCCATCTGGTAGAGTTCAACTTCTGCCTCTTGTTTGCTTTCTCCATCTGCCTGCCTGGCCTTCATCTTTTTTTTTCCCTCTCCTCCTTAATGGAGTTCAGGTTAACCCTGTTTTAGGTCTAATCGTTTTAGCAGGCTCATGCCTTCTTACCACAATCTGTTTCCAAAAGATTTTGCAAGTAGAGTTTCAAGTAAAATTAGATGTGTACTAAATACTCTCGAGATTCAAAAGTTTTTTTCTTTCTTCTTCTTCTTCTTTTTTTTTTTTTTAAGATTAGCAGAACTCTAAGTCTTAAACAGTATTTGAACGGGGGGGGGTGTTGTTTTTGTCTATACACGTTTTTAAATGCATACGCAGACTTTTTAGTTTTCAGTTACAGGAGCCATGTTACATTTATGTTCAATGACTGGCTTTCCTATACACATTAAACTGGATTCGATAAAGTTTCAACTCTTCTTTAACTCCCAAAGTTACTGAAACAGCAGCCACAAATGGCATTACTAACCTACTTATTTTGAAATTTAAACTTTGACAAAGACATTTCCTCATTCTTCTCCCTGTGTGGAGTAGAAACGGCTTCATGGCGTTGGCACCTCTTCTGAGAAGGGACTGGGATTCCCCAAAGATGTAGTCTGGTTTTTTTGGGAAGGATACCTCATGAGAGCGATTTCCCTATCCGTTTCCCTGGTACCCTCACCGCTCGGTTCCTGCACATATAAAGCCTTTACCCGCACCCCATCCCGCTGCACGCTCTTCCTGCGTGTGGAACTAGCCACGCAGATCCCGAGCGGGGATGACACGTAAACACCGAGTGCGCAATGGGAAAGGAGCTATGGATTTGAGCCCGACCAGACCAGCCAGCGCGCGTGTAGACACATCTCACACAACACTAAGCCTCAAGCTCCAGTCAGGCAGCGCACTCCTTGCAAGAGGATGCGCTGGCCGAGGGCCTGGACTTGCCAAAGCGGGAAGGAGGAGCTACGGGGGAGGGCGGAGCTTTCACATGCGCACCCTCCCTCTGTTTCCTTCTTCGCTCGGACCCAGCAACTTGGTCTCCGGTCGCCACTCGGGGTTTATTTGTTTACAAGCGGATTACGTCAGCTCCTCCCTCTCTTCCCGGTCTCTGGGCCCGCCCCCTGGGTCCTTTTTCCCGCCCCCTCAGGCTCCGAATCTGCTTGCGTCACAATGGTGCGATCTCCGGATTGGCTAGAGTCGGCCGTCACGCTCCAGCTACGCCACTTCCTTTCCGCGGCACTATAAAAAGTGCTGCACGGCGGCAGCATCTCTTCGCCCCTCGGAGCTGGAAATGCAACTCTTGGGATCTTTGGAGGCTACGGAGCTGGAGGCGGAGGCGGCTGGGGAGGTCCGAGCGATGTGACCGGGCCGCCATCGCTCGTCTCTTCCTCTCTCCTGCCGCCTCCTGTCTCCGAAATAACTTTTTTACTCTAAAGCAAGGGGAAAAAAAGTAGCCGTCCGCCCCTCACACCCTCCCTTCCTCTCAGCCGTCTGGTCTGTGAGGGAGCCCGGGGTGGCCGCTCCGCCGTCGGGGCCGCGCCGCCGAGCCCCGGCCGCCCCGGGCCGCTCCCGCCCGCCGCCCCCATGCATCCCTTTTACACCCGGGCTGCCACCATGATAGGCGAGATCGCCGCCGCGGTGTCCTTCATCTCCAAGTTCCTCCGCACCAAGGGGCTCACGAGCGAGCGACAGCTGCAGACCTTCAGCCAGAGCCTGCAAGAGCTGCTGGCAGGTGAGCGGGTCGCGGCTGGAGGGCGCGGGCAGCCGGGGCGTCGGGGTACATGGGCCTCACATCCCGTGTCGGACCGGGCAGTCCGCACTCCGGTCCCGCGGCGGCACCTAGGTGGCCGCTAACGGCGGGTCCCGGCAAGGGTTTGGGGGCTGGAGTCGAGGGCGCCCCCTCACCTCGGCTTGCCAGCCAAGGGGGAGAAGAAACCAGACGCACAACAAAGAAACTAAAGCCGACGAGGCTGGAGTCGCGGTCCGAGGACCGTCGGTGGATTTGGGGACAAAGGAGCCGCGGGGCTGGGGTTGGTTCGACGTCCCCTCCCCCAAAGTCCTCCAACCGTTGCGGGGTCGGCGGCCCGGCCCCGGGGTGGGACGTGGCGCCGCTGCCCGGAGCTAGCTCGGGACCGACGTGCCGTCTCTCCGCACCCCCTGCCCCTGCCCATTAATCATCGGATTTGTCACCGGCACAATTACAGCCCTGCCCTGAGCGTGGTTTAGGGTTTCTTGTTTTTCCTCGCTTCGGGGTTAATAGTCCGGTGCGTTTCTCTTTTCCAAAGCCATAAACTCCATTGTGTGTGGCTGGGGTGGGGTGGAGAAAGTAAACAGGTTCCCGCCTGGCCGTGGTGCGGTCCAGCGGTCCGGCTCCCCAGCTGGCCAGACTGCGCGCCTTATTCTTGTTTTGGCGGCTCAACCGGTTGGTTCCTGGAGCTTGTTTTGTCCCACACTACTGTGTTATTTCTAAAACCCTGCCCGCTTTTTCTCCATCATCGCGCGCGCACAGCAGTGAACACAATCCTGCACATTTTTAGAAGTTGGTAGTTTTCATTTTCGCTCTTCAAGGGAGCTTGCAGGAGGAAACTGAGAAGCTAACAGTACCGATCTAAGCATTGTTTCTGTGTTCTTTTCTTCTGTAGAACATTATAAACATCACTGGTTCCCTGAAAAGCCGTGCAAGGGATCAGGTTACCGTTGTATTCGCATCAACCATAAAATGGATCCTCTGATTGGACAGGCAGCACAGCGGATTGGACTGAGCAGTCAGGAGCTGTTCAGGCTTCTCCCAAGTGAACTCACACTCTGGGTTGACCCCTACGAAGTGTCCTACAGAATTGGAGAGGATGGCTCCATCTGTGTGCTGTATGAAGCCTCACCAGCAGGAGGTAGCACTCAAAACAGCACCAACGTGCAAATGGTAGACAGCAGAATCAGCTGTAAGGAGGAACTTCTCTTGGGCAGAACAAGCCCTTCCAAAAACTACAATATGATGACTGTATCGGGTTAAGATATAGTCTATGGATGGATCATCTTATAATGGATGGATAAATTTGATTTTTGCTTTGGGTGGGCTCCTCTTGGGGATGGATTATGGAATTTAAACCATGTCACAGCTGTGAAGATCTGGCACAAGATAGAGTGGTAAAAAAATTTTTTTAAGTGACAGTGCCATAGTTTGGACAGTACCTTTCAATGATTTAATAGCCTGTGAGTCCAAGTAAATGATCACTTTATTTGCTAGGGAGTGAAGTCCTAGGGTGGTTTCAGTTTCTCCCAGACATACCTAAATTTTAACATCGATCCCTTTAAGGAAAATCTGTATTTCAAAAAACCTTTCTCTGCAGTAGATCTTGCAGAGGAATTTGCACTATTAGACTTGAAAATTGTTGTTGATAACCTTTTTGGCAGCTCAGTAGGAAAGCTTGTTTTAAACATGGTAGTACTGGAAATTTTACAAGACTTTTACCTAGCACTTAAATATGTATAAATGTACATAAAGACAAACTAGTAAGCATGACCTGGGGAAATGGTCAGACCTTGTATTGTGTTTTTGGCTTTGGAAGTAGCAAGTGACCAGAATCTGCCATGGCAACAGGCTTTTAAAAAAGACCCTTAAAAAAAGACACTGTCTCAACTGTGGTGTTAACACCAGCCAGCTCTCTGTACATTTGCTCGCTTGTAGTTTTCTAAGACTGAGTAAACTTCTTATTTTTAGAAAGTGGAGGTCTGGTTTGTAACTTTCCTTGTACTTAATTGGGTAAAAGTCTTTTCCACAAACCACCATCTATTTTGTGAACTTTGTTAGTCATCTTTTATTTGGTAAATTATGAACTGGTGTAAATTTGTACAGTTCATGTATATTGATTGTGGCAAAGTTGTACAGATTTCTATATTTTGGATGAGAAATTTTTCTTCTCTCTATAATAAATTGTTTCTTATCTTGGCATTTTAATCAATCTCTTGTCATGATTATAGAGGTTCAGCTAAATACTTTTCTTAAAAAGACTTAGGTCCTATAAGGTATCTTAGTTGCACACTGGTCATGCTGTCTGTAAAAACATTGAGGAATGAGGGTGATCACATCAGGGTGATCTGTCTATACATATTTAGGTGTTAGAGAAAACAGAAGTAACATTTTTTAAAATCTTGAATCAAAACATGGACACATTCACAGGCCAATGATCTCATGAAATGAGGATAAAAGACAAAAGTGTAACATCTTCCAAAAAAGGGATATTCAAAGGATTATATTTCATTGCTTCCCTGTTGAAGTGAAGATATAAATGTTCCATTCTGCCCACCTTTGAGAAACAGTTATTTTACCCCATGGATTTCTTGTTCAATTAGAAAATCCTAAGGCAGGTGATCCATAGTCTTAAGAGAACAGGCTAATCACCTCAGAGATTGGTTGCTTTTTGGTTTTCATCACCTGCAAGATTTACATAAAAATCCCTTAAGCTGGAATTCAACAAAAGGTATGTTTATGAATTTTTATTCTCAAAAAATTGAAATGCTGACCTTTTCCTCATTTTTCAGACTTATTTCAGAAATTCTAAAAACCTAAATGAATATTGAGGATGCTGTATAGGTTAGTTGCTCCCTGTCCCACATATTAAAGACTCAGTGGAAATTCTTTGGTTTGAGAAGATAAGAAAGGAAATTTAAGTGGAAATTGAAAGTGCAGAAATTGGAATTTTGCTCTACAGTTAAATAAACAGTGACTTTGGGCAGGGGGATATACATGTAAACATTTACATTGGAAAGATATTAATACAATTTGAAATACTTAAAAGTCAATAATCACTTGAAGTCAGTAATAACATTGAGAATTCTTTCCTATGTGTAAGATTAAATTTTCCCAATTTGGTAGACTATACCAAAATACACTGCTAAACATACCATGTGTTTAGAATACATGTTATTTCCCTGGACATTAGCAGGTCATTTCATGGAAATTTGAATTCTTACAACCACAATATATGGATTATTCTTGGGAATTGTCCAGTTTCTATTTTTCAGTCATTTCAGTGAAAATATCCTCAGTGTTTGAAGCTCTAATTTATGATAAAAACAACAGTTTTTAAAAGGGTCTCACTTGCTGTTTATTAACTGCATATTATCCGGTAACTCCTTTGAAGCTAATTAACTGGTACAGTTTTGAATATTGAATCAATGGAACTTAAAAGTAAGGATTGAGTACCAAAAATTTTTTTCCATAAAACCTTTTCTCACACTTTTTGGTATTTAAAGAAAAAATGGTAAGAAGATAACAAAATGCTTATTTTGGAACAGAGGTGATATCTGGTATGTGAGGGGCTATTTATTAGGTTCCTCTTTAAAAAAGGCTTGCAAACATCACTCATATTTAACATCCAGCTGTTTCCTGTGACTTGAACCTTATATTCCCCAGGCAATTGAGCCAAGCCTGTGTCTACAATACAGTAGCTGTTTGATATTTCTTGTTCACTGCTTCTGGGGAATGTTTTGCCTAGCTATTTTGACAAAAACATTGAGTGTCTGTCTGCTCTGTTCATGTGCAGGTGTATGCCAGACTGCCACATGTCATTTATACCAGTTGGGTTTTTTCCTTAATATAACAGTGGTATAATTTTTAAAAGGTTTTACACTGCTTGAGTTAAAAAGTAGCTCATTAGAAATCCTTTTAAGAAAGGATGCCTGCTTTCAAAATTATTAGTTGCTTTTGGCAGCAGGAATTCATAGTTATGATTGGCAATAAGTTTGAGGAATGTTACTTGCTAAGTTTTAACAGGTAGTTTTTAGATTTATTTCTCCAAATGTAAATAGTGTCTTGCTTTGGAATGCTGAAACAAGGCTTGAAGTGGATTATATAGTAAAGTTACCCTAGTTCATGCAGTGTGGCTGTTACCTCTGTCATCTAGAATGGGAATTATGTGTCCTTACTTATAGTATTTCTGTAATAGACCACCAGAAAATGACTTTCAGTTACAATTGCACAAGTAGTTCCCATACAGGTAATTAATTTTTGTTCTGCATAGGTGTTACATTAAGGAATAGGGCTTCATAGTTACAAGGAAGGAAGCAGTATTCCATTTCTAGTGTTAATGAAGGTTTCCAGGCTCCTTTTAATCTTAGGAATAAATAAATTTGCTATTAGGCTTTTATCACTTGATTTTTACACTTGAGATTCTCTTAGTTTCCTCTTAATATCTGAAACAATTTTGCATATTAAAGTTTGAAGATAATTCTCCTGTTTTAGCTTGTATTTCAGATGGTGTTGGAAAATGCTAGTGGTAAGCTATATGGAGACAATTTGCCAATTATCTATGCTCCTAAAACTGCATAGATTGCTTATTTATCTGAAAGTATGCAGACTACAGATAGTTTTAGTCACTGGAATTGAACTTTATTATATGTATGGCTGCTGTTGACATAACTAGTTTATTTTCATGATATATTTGGAAAATGATATAATAATATGAAAAATTTTTTATTAGTAAAATAGTTTGCTAATAGTTAGAGTTAAGATGCATATCTAAGGCCTTCAACCATTTTTTTCCATATTTTTATTGGTGCAGTATAATTGTACCAAATGGTGAGATCTGTTGCATATACATACATGCACATAATATAAAGCATATAATTTGGCCAGAATTCCCCAGTATTTCTGACTTCCCTCCTTTGCCTCCCCTTTTCTTTACTTGACTGATTGTCCTACAGTTTTCATGATATTCCTCCTCTCCCTACCACCTCATTTACTTTAGTAAATGGGGACTGTACAGACCAGAGAAATCTGATGTTGTAATTTCTGACTGTATGTGTAGATCTTGATGTTTACATCCAAGAATATCAAAATGAACATGGTTATGAAGATGTTAAATTTTGTTTGAGATGCTCCTAAATAAACTTAAGTTATATTAATAGATTTAACAACCCTTTTTTCCCCCACAAATTTCCAGAGTAATAATAATCGAAACCAACTTTTTTAACTACAGTTTTAAATTGGTTTAGCAATGTTTTTATGCATTGCTCTGTCAAGAAGGAATAACAAACCATAAGTCTTCCATTCATAGAATTCTAGTTTGTTTTCTTTCTTTTTTTGTGTGTGTGCTTCCTGTTATGATTAACTAATCTAAAGGAGCATTTAGGAGTTCACTTCTGACTTACGTGATCTTTTTCATGATATTTACCACTTAAGTGTTGATGTTGCAATATTCTTATATGTTTATAGGGAATAGTGACGCTGAAGGATGAAATGTTTTGAGTCTAGTCCAGGGTTGAATAAAAAGGGAAAGGATAGAGGGTGGTTATAGGTATACATCTAAACGTTTGTGCTACACAGTCTCTGGCAGAATTTGGGAATCCACTATTGTAGGGATTTTGTAATTCATGGGTCTGAAGCAAAGCATCCCTCTTGTTTTTTTTTTTCTTTGAACATTCTGGTCAAAGTGTTAGTACAGCCTTATAGCCCCATTTTCAGAGGAGGTATGGAGGAGGAACATAAAGTATACTCTGTAGACATTTTTAAAGAAAATCAAACTGGGCATTCATCTTTTCTGTCTCATTATTCTATAAAGAGAGAATATTTTTTATGCTATTATGAAACGCTTGACATTATGAAGGCCATTTATGACTGTTCCTAATGATGGAAGGATGGCTAAGTACAGGCCAGACCTCTAATATCCTAGAGGATTACCAGACAGGAGAAAACAGTTGTCTTAATAGGATTTCTGTATTTGGAGAATATTACATTAAACATTACTTAGTTGAAATTGTTAGCATTGTTAGAAGACATTCACCTATTGGTACATTTAATTTGAATGATTCTTTAGATGGTCATTTCCAAAGTTTTTTTATAACATTCTCTTAAAATGTTTTTGCATATGTTTTCATGAAAATTACTGTATATTCAAAAAAGACATGGTATATATTACATAAGCAAATCTCCATATATTAGAATACACTAAAAATTTTATTGATAGGGATGAATGTTCAAAATGTTTAGAGACTATTTCTCATCACTCAAATAGGTATTTGCTCACCCAAGAATAATTCATAATTATGTTTTTTCTTAAGTGATAAGCCTTAAAATGAGAAGAGAATTATATTATAATTTTAGCTTACCAGTTCTTATTTGTAAAATTAAGTCATCTTAATAGCCAACAGATATCCAAAATTGAGTGTAATTGCTAATTCAAAGACAGTATTGTTCCTATATTTTCAAGAATGTATTGCTATGTGGAAATTCACATTTTATCTTTCGTAGAATTTTTTTGTAAAATATTAGGTACTTGGTGACATTGATATGTATGGTTCTAAGGGAACTGAATTATTGAAGTCATAGATTGGTAATTAAATTATTTTTAGTAGTCATGGTTAAGCCAGAATTTCCTGTTTTCTTTTTGTTTTGAGCCATTCCTGAATTTTTGGACCTCATTTGAGAGGATTCCTAAAATGGACATAAGCCTTATTTCATTAGACTTGAAAATTGTACTATTAAGTAGGATTGAATATATTTTCTAGTTTTCCTGATTTATGACTCTTTCATCCCCTCAAGTCAATAGATTGAATGAAGTTGTATTTCTTAGAATTGCACTTGGGAACCTTCAGGTTATCAGTACATATTCTTACTGAAACCATTCAACAACTGGATGAGGTTGACAAGAAGGTTAGTATTTTTTAATCTTCATTTTATGGATATCAAAATCTAAGCTTAATTTTCCCTAAGCCTGATAGCTAATGGACTATTTGAACAAAAGGCCTTTCTGAACCCAAAACTCGAGTGCTTAACTATTGGTATATCATTTTATTTACCTTGTTGGAATATGTTTGAGTTCCCTTTACTACTTGGCCATCTTTGGTCATTTTCAGTATGGAAACTCTGTCCGCCCAGGAGATGGATAACTGTACCACTAGGCTTCTTTCTTTGAGGAAGTTGGGATTTATTGTGAAGAATACTAGACTCAGAAGAATGAGTTGGAATCTTGGCTTGTGACTTTGGAGCAGTTAGCTAGTCAGTGTCTGAACCCATCACTCCATATATAAAAATGGGGGTAATAAATTTGTTCTCAAGATCAAATAAACATGAAAACATGAAAGGTTGGATTTTTTTGGAATTTGAATTCTTTTATCAATTAAATATAGCAGACTTTTTTTTCTTGAAAATTTTGATCATATTGTGATTGTATTTGATGTCTTGAAAGTCTGCTTTAGCCTGTGGCTACAAGAAAAATACTGTGTTTTTGAAATAATATAGGAAGAAAAATGAGTTGTCCTTTTGCAGTATGGAAATATAGATGACTTAGGGCTTGCATATTTATTTTACAGGTTTCTTAACATGTGGTTTTCCTTCCCCCCCACCCCTCAGTAAAATAGAAGGAATCCTTGGGATCCTTTGTCTATATTGAAGACACTTAAGTTTCAAGTTTAAGAAATGGCCCCACACATGTTAACAGTGTAGCCCTGTACAAAGCAGTTGTGCCTCCATTTTGTTGCTTAATCCTCTCTAACCATTTGCTATAGGAAGGAAGGAAGTTAACTTTTCCCAGGGTTTGCAGTCCTTTAAGCCATTTGTTTTTGGCCATGCTTTTACAAGAGACTTTCAGTTATTTTCAAACAGGACTCAGTGGTGCCCAATCTCTTCTTAATCTAGAGTGGTGTGAGTACTTCCTTCACTGGAAAGAAAAGCAGCCTTTTATAAGTTATCAGTTGGGGTTTGAGTTTCTTCTTGTAATGTAACCTGATGCAACATTTGCCTGAATCACTAATAATGTAATTGATTTCCACCAGTCAATCATAAATGAGTCAGTGACCACGGGTTCCTTTGGTTTAAACTCAAGTCCTTTTCCCTACGTGATGATAATCCTCATTGAATACTTGGTGCTGGCTTGTATAGCATTACTGCATACCTTGGTGAGGTAGATACCCAGCCATCAGGGCTTCATGTTAATTTATTTTCCAATGATACAGGAAAGAAACAAAGGGCGCCATTCATAAAAGAACTTCAAGGGACTTGAAGGCAGAATTCCCTTTGGCCCTTCAGCAATCTTGCTTCTTACAAACCCCTGTGTGGTTCAGGACCTGCTTGGAGTTGTGCAAGTGGCTTTGTCATCAGGCAGTCACTGTGCTCCTGTTATGTTTAACATTGTGATGTGAAAATATGAGTTTGGAACTAATTAGAAGAAGGCTAGGTAGCCTGTGTTGTCCCTTGAGACACTAGTTATGGTTATAGAGTTGGGGTTGGAGCCTTTGTATGATATTGAAACACTAGATAAAAGCTCATTTCCTTGAGTCCCACTACCATTTAAGTCTCTGATTTTTTAATTCTCTTAGGATCTTTTCTGAGTATTAAAATGACTGATGTTTCGTCCTGGGTCTGCCAGCTGTACCTCTCAAATTCATTGAAAAAATACTTGGAAGTGTCTGGGCCAAATGATTGCCTGGGTAAGCACTGTGGATGCAAAACTAAGTCACTGTCCCTGTTTTCAAGCAGTTTGGAGCTTAGTAGCAGAGAGCATTGCTAAGGAAAAGAAGATGGTGGAGTGGTGTGGTGGATATGAATGCCATAGAAAACTTTCCCAGAAAAAGGGACCTAGAGCTGAAATCAGAGGTGATTTAAGAGGAAAAGGCAGGAAGAGGGAAATATATGCACAAACTCTGTCTGGAGAGTGATTGTGAAAGGGGAGGGGTTGAAGGAAGACCAGTGCCACTGAGGGTGGAGAGGAGCTTTGAGAGTGAGTCCAGGGGCAAGCTTTACATAGAGTGGCCATATAATTTGATGGATGAATTATTATCAACCAAATTGTGACTTTTTGCAGTAAAAACGGATGCTGTTAATTAAGCGCAGACTATAAAACATCAGCCAGAACGTATACATATGGACACTTCTTCCTTTTTTTTTTGGTTATTTTTAAAAATTTTTTTAGATATATATGACAGTAGAGTGTATTTTGACATATTACACATACACGGAGTATAACTTATTCTAATTAGGATTCACTTTACTTTCAAAGGCCATGTCTGTTAACAGTATCACCTGTTTTTGTTTTTTGTTTTGGGGGGATTGAACCTATGGTGCTTTACCACTGAGCTACATTCCCAGTCCTTTTTATTTATGTATTTATTTTTGAGGCAGAATTTTACTAAATTGCTGAGGTGGGTCTCAAACTTGGTGATCCTCCTGCCTCATCCTCTCAGGTCACAAGTAACTGCTGTTTAGTATTACCTCTTTTTGTTTTTTGGGTTTTTTGTTTTGTTTTGTTTTGGTACCAGGGATGGATGTTTAGCCATGGAGCCATATTCCCACCCCTTTTTATTTTTTATTTTGAGACAGGGTCTTGTTTAATTGCTGAGTCTAGCCTCAATTTGGAATCCCCCTGCCTCAGCCTCCCAAGTTGCTGGGATTATAGGTGTGTACCACAGTGCAACATTACTTCTTTTTAGAGGCTTTACAACCAGCAGTGTATGTTACTTCCTAGTTAATATATTAAGGAATTAGAATACTTTACCTCGTCCAAATGAACACAATTAATATTCAAAGGGTGTGTTTTCCCAGACAGCTATGTTGTATGATTTGTTCTGGTATCCATTAAATGACTACCGTTTTTAAGGTTTGGCATAAAAAGATGGGCTTTACTCTGAGGTACTAGATGGACTAGAGTTATTTTAAAGTCACTGTCAATAGTGTATGAAAGAGTATAATTCAAATACATTGAATATTTTTCATTTATTTTTTGTTACGACATTTGTCATTTTTTGCAAAAATGTTTTAGTTTCTAGTCTAAGCTTACATTTTAACTGTTACTTACCTCCTGACCATAACTTTCAAGTATGAGTCATTTTTTTTCTTCAAATTGATGGGGAAATCTATATAGTTAAATAAATAGAGAGAGCTCAGGGAATTTTGCACACCCATATAATCCACACCCTGATCAAGAGATAAAACATTTTTATCACCCCAGAAAATTCCCTTTGGGGGCACTTAAAATTTGATTTTTAAGAAATATGAGTGTGGAGCCAGAACTCAAATTAGAAATGAGTTGTTTTTCTTCTCCTCTTTATAACTTTATTTTTGCTTCCTAAACATGCAGCAATAGTTACTTTAAACATGAAACAAACTGTCGCCAGAACAAACCATTGCCTTTCAACTAGTTATGATTTAGTGGTTACTAATATAGTACATCCCTACCCAATTTATTATGTCTTTTTAGGCCTTTAAAGTGAGGAGTCAAGTCTGAGTCATATCCCTAGCACTGACTCACAAACAGTCCTAAGATTTTGGAATCTCGGGTCAATCGAAAAAGATTGTGATAATACCACATTTATATAATACTTCTCCATGCTCCTTTTTCTTAGCTTGATGAAGTCACTCTGTAGTGGCTTTTACAGATAGGAAGACCAGTGTCCAGCCTATATATGTAGCTAAGTCCCAGCCTTGAGCATTTCTTTTCATCTAGTTTTTAGCACCAATTGCCAAAGAACAGTTAGAATATTGACCTAAGTCACAACAAAATTTGTTGCAAAGTTGATTCAGCTGACTTATGGGTCACTAAAGATTCTTGAATCAGAGACAGAAAGATTTGTCCCTCAATAGATTGTTCATAATTAGTTTGAGATCCACTGAGGGACAGTGATGGGGATGGGTTCACTCCTTTTTTTCTGGGTAGGTTTAATATTCTGATTGGAACCTGATCTGGAATCAGATCTTGAATGAACTACTTTTTTCTGAAAAGACAATGTGTTCTTCTTAGCAAATCCTCTGCTGCTAAAGCAATGGTGCTTTGGGACGGTGGTGGTGGTGGATGCGGGTGGTTTCTGGCATTTTTTTTTCTCTCAGTGCAATAATATTTAATATTTTCAGTATCAATTGTACTTTGTTTTTCCCCTCCATTCCATTTTAGAAAAAAATGGCAAATCAGTGAAAAATGTAAGAGAGGTTAAAGCCATAATTGCTTAGTAGTAAAACTTGTCAACCTGTTGCCAATTGGAGAAGCCCCAATTGTGGATTTTACTCTGATATCTCTAGCAGGTTCATTCTGTATTTTTTAAAAATAAGGGAAATGTCAATGTGTTGCTTCATTTTATGCATTTTGAGGAGAGCTCCTCCTTCACTCCTATCTCAGGCTTTATACAGTCAAGTTTTCTGATGTCACTGGACCAGCGAACATCTCCCTGTTCTGCAACTCTGCTTCTGTAAAATTCTATCCTGATGCTGCTGCCTCTTCTTGCAGACTTCCTGAGTGCCAGGACTGCATGTCTCCTTGCTGACTTCTCATCACAAGTCTGTAAATATAAACATTTGTTTTTACAGTCATCTTTGGCTCAAGACATTGTCTAATAGAAATGTTATCTAACTTGCCAAAAGTCATACAACTGTCGGCCTATTGAGGGCTACAATACAACTTTATACAAGGTCAACACCAGCTCCTAACCAATATCAGCCTCCTCAAGCACTCTTTTCTGATCCTGTTGCATTGTAACCGTTAACATTTATATCTGGTTTTCCCATTAGACAGGAAGATGTTAAAATCAGAAACTCTTCGACTGTAGCTTTAGAAGATGCTAAAATTAGATGAACAGATTGTTCATGCGTAAATATTTATTGAGCACCTACTATGTGGCCAAAGTTGTTTTTAGCACTTGGAAATAACCAAACAAAAACCCCTGCTCTCAGAGAGGAAGGTAAACAAGGAAGGAAGATGTAGGATGTAGCAAACAGTGACAGGTGCTAAGGCACAGGACCTAACTGTGGGTTCTAGAATATTGCCCCCAGCATTGTGTAGTATTCTGCATGGGCCCCAAGGAAAAGGGAGTTAGGGAGTTAGTGGCTGGGGTGTGGGGGGTAGGAGGGCAGGTTGCTATTTTAAGTAAAATAGAGAAGGCTTTACTGATAAGGTGACATTTGAGCAGAAACTTGAAGGAAACCAGAGAAACAGCATAGGAGAAAAGGAGCATTCCATTCATTCACATAATTGAGTGAATTCCAAAAACCATTCAGATTCATCCACCCCTAAATATAAAGTTGTACTTTGGCAATCGTGGACTCTATTATAAATAAGCCAACTAACCTGGTTTATGACAGTTATTTTTATTACCACTTTATACTTTCTGATTATTGCCACTGCACAGAAATCAACACTACTTTGATCATTTGAAAACCCAGTAGGATTTTTAAAATTTTTTTTATATATTTTTTTTTCTTATTTCCTCCTCTCCACCTTAGAGAGAGTTGCAAATCATAATAGATAGGTTGATAAGAAGTCCTGAACTTTGAAAAATCTGTCTGATTTCTTTAGATTCCATATCTATAATAGGAAATGAGAAAGTGTTCAGTATAATGATAAAGATTTAGCTGCTTACCCAGTATTTTGTTAGGATGCAGAGCTAGACAATCTAACAGACAAGTATTGGAAACAAAAAGAAATTTGGTTTTTCTCTGATATTTAGATAACTAGAGAATTCAGTTATCCAAATACCTATTCCTTTCAAAATCTGAGATCACAGTACAGGGTCTTGTAATCATTTAAAGCTCCTGGCCTTTTGTGTATGAGTCTGAAGATAAAAGCAAGGGTACATTACTTTCATTGAATAGTCACTTAAAAATCATGGAACACTTCCTCTTTTTAAGGTACTGGCAGGTATATGGCCTATTCTTAAGTTAGAGAAAGTCCCAGGTGTTAAGATCTAAAAATGAATATTTATCTCGTTTCACTTAACCCTTATCAAAGACGGGTGGAAAGGCACTTTTCCAAATACATTTTACCATGATTTCTGCCCCACTCATGCTCCCCAGCACAAGAAGTAAAACTATTTCCCTTCAAATAATGTGAAATGGGTTGTATCTGTCCAGTCTTGGTTGTTTTCTTTTTTTTGCTGCATAAAAATTGGTTGAGTCCAAATCACTATGATGTACAGTTCTCTCTGACTCCGAGTGAGGCTAGAAAAGAGACAGAAGTGTTTTTCTGTGTTGAAGAAAGAACCCTCTTAAAGCTCCCAGATAAATATAAACAGATACTTCTGGCATTTGTCTAAAAACAGTGAGATGAGACAGTAGGGAGTAGGGGAAGGATTGAATGGAAAAAAAAGGTGGAGAAATACACTGAAAAGCAATAGTGATATTATGTAGAATTTCATGCAGAACTAGAAATTTTATGCAAACATTTTAAGCAAACATCAAAAATAATATGGGACCTTTTTTGGGTGGGGGATGGAGATAAGTATATTCTTAAATTCCCAAACTTGTTCTAATAAATGCTGTCTAATTATATCAAAATTATCTTCAACACCAACATCTAAATGATGATAGGCCCCCAGCCCAGATTCCCTAATGCTAAATTTGGGAACACAAGTAAAATAACTATGTTAATTTGAAACTTGAGTACCATGGATACAGAGAGTGATTATAGCCTTGCTAGTCTGCTAATAATTTTTGTTGCAATAATCTGTGGCATCTCTCCCAGAAGATTTCTCAGATTCATCAGTGCAGATCAAAGTTCACTCTCTTATCAAAATGCTGGCTGTGATGCAGAGCCTGCAAAAGGTGTGTTTGCCCTTCTGTTTTCATGAGAGAAGTCCCGCCTTCATTTCTTAATGAGTGTCCCTTTGTTTTTCTTCTTCCCGCCTCCACACAATGAACTTGTTGACTTAGGAAAATACTCTGCTGCATAGGATGAAATAAAAACATCTAAATGTGTGGTTAGGCAAGCTTATTTTTAAACTCGACATTTGGTGCAACACTCTGTGTGTTAGGCAATAATTAAAGTTATGATAAAGCTAATTGAAATGGAACTACTTAGTTGGCTATTTCTGTAGTTCAAGGTTTTTTGAGTGTTTGGTAAAAATATATATCTTTCAGTGGTTTGAGTACAGTTGTTTGGTCAAATATAGTATGTGTGTGTGTGTGTGTGTGTGTGTGTGTGAAGAATCACTAGAAATTTATTTCAAAAGAACAAAATACAGACTTGTGTGTATGTGTGTGGGTGTTTTATGTGTTTTCTGGGAGAGTAGGTGGGTAGAATTAACGTTGCAAAGAAGAGAAAAATTCAAGAGGGGAGCAAAGATTTGTGAACATTTATGTGTCACATGTATATGCCTCTGTCCTTTAAATTAGTACAAGTAAATAAATATGCTAATTAGGTTTAAAAGTTGTTTTTTTTTTTTTTAAGTGTGGTTTATTCTCATGCCTGGTCACCGAAAGTTACAGAGAAAAAAAAAAAAAAACGTGATTTCTTTACCACTGTGTGTCATCACATTAATAGAGTGTGTCCTTGTGTACGTAACAGGAAGTCTTACCCTTTTTGATTTAAACTGAAGCACCTGGCAAAGGATTATGAAGGATAGATTTTTCATAAATCACCAACTTTGGGGGAGTGCCTACTGTGCGCAGGGACTTTCATTGCTACAGAGTTTTCTCTTCCTGCTGGAGAGGGTGACACACAGGGCACACACTGACAAGTCACCAGCTGCAGGCTGGCACTAAAGCACCAGAGCCTTGTTTTAGGAGGAGAAGGAGCAGGTGGAGCCTCATAGTGCAGAAAGAAGTGGGAACATCAGCATCCCACTTTAACATTGGACCTGGATCAAATGCCTGTTTCTTCCCACATTGTTATTGGTGTATTAAAATTGGGCGTCAGGGTGGGATTTGTTGTTACATGTTCTTACATGCACACAACGTAACAATATCAGTATCACTTCCAGTGTTTCTCCTTTCCTTCCTTCCTCCCCCTGGTCCCTTTCCTCTCTCTTAGTGATCCCACTTTAGTTCTCAAGAGATCTGCTCTTTCCTTTTCCTTTTTCCTCTCTAGCTTCTACATACGAGGGAAAACATACAACTCTTGGCCTTCTGAGTTTGGCTATTTTTCCTTAACATAATGGTCTCAAGTTCCATTCCTTTTCCTGCAAATGACATAATTTCATTCTTCTGTATGGCTGAATAGAACTCCATTGTGTATTTATACCACATTCTCTTTATCCATTCATCTGTTGATGGACACCTACACTGGTCCCTTCATTTCATTGTTGTGCGCTTATAAACATGGGTGTGCATATGTGTTAACTTTATGATGCTATGTTGACTGATATATGATGACAATAAATACTGAGGAGTGTAGTGAGGCCAGGTCACATGGTGGTTCCATGCCTAAATCTTTTGAGGATCCACCGTACTGACTTCCATAGTGGCTCTCCTAATTTATCATCCCATCAACAGTGTAGAAGTGTTCCTTTTTCTCCACATCCTCTCCAACATTTATTATTGTCTATTCTTGATGGCTGCCATTTTGACTGGAATGAGATGAAATCTCAGCATAGTTTTGATCAAATGCCCATTTATAAATAAAACCATAATACTAGTGTAGAAGCACTCATCAGAGGGGTGCTGCATGGGTCACACCAGAAGGACATGAGGGAGACACCAAAGCTGCTGTGCTGGCACCCAACTGTTGTGTGGCCTTGTCTGACTGACAGCCTGCCTACCTGCCTTCCCTCCCTCTTTCCTACCTTCCTTCTGTCCCTCCTTCCTGCCTTCCCTCACACCTACCCTCCCCCCTCTTTCTTTCATTTTTTTCTTTCTCATCAAGTTCAAGTTCAGCCATTGGGATTTTGAATTGAAAAAACAATGGATGTCAACCCTTTAACTGTTTTGACAGACATGGCAAAAACACAACCAACTGTTCATTCCCATGGACATTCCCAGGTTACATGTGACTCCCCTATTCTCAGTGGCACTCCACTCCTTTCTTTCCCCAGAGAAAGCTTATTAGACTGTGAGAAGGTAAGAAGAGAAACAGTACTCCAGGCTGTAACTCATGTATGCATGTGAAAAATTAACCCCATTTCAAGCAGAATCCCTCTGTATCTTCATAACTGAAGGGACCCACCCCCTCCTCCTCTGGCCTGATAAGGTCAATGTCATTTGTAGGTTCTGGCACATTCCCAGGTGACACACCCTCTCTTCTGAAATCTGGACCTGAGCTCTGGCCTCTGCTGGATTAGGTCAGTTTGGTGACTGTTTTACCAGCCTGCATGGCCTGTGCTTTTTGCATACTAGCCAGTTGCTACGCTTGGCCTCCTCTCTCCCCGAAAGGTTCATAGGAAGAGCGTCTTCCTGTTCATCTGACTTGGCCGAGGCTTACACTGAAGCAACATAACCATTTTGAATTAGGATTTTTTAAATGCTTGGATTATTTCTGGATCTCAGACTCCAGGTTATTCTCTGGTCCTTACCCTGTCCCCATTTCTCCCTTCTCTTTCTCACCCCACCTCCCTCCCCTCTCCCCTTCTTTCTCCCTCCTTCCACTTCCTCCCCCCCCCCCCAGTCCCCTGTTTTCCCTTTCTTCCCAGCTTTGTCTCTTAGGCACTCAAAATTCCTAGGGGAACAAGAGACCAAAGCTGACGTTGCCTTTCTACTAGAGAAAAAAACAGTGTCCTTTCTACAGTCATTTTCTAGGTGAAGTTGTCAGAGAAAGACAAGTAATGAGGAAGAGGGAGGCCAGAAGAAGACTGAGGATAAACAGAAAGGCTTCGGACACCTGCATTCGCCCAGACACCCAGAGAGCCTGAGGGCCAGGATGGTGGGTCTCAGGCACAGGCTATGGAGTCAGAGATTTCCTGGTTGAATCCTGACTCCAACACTAGCAGTAGTGCCAAGGGGCAGAACACTTCATCCTCTCTACCAGTTCCCTTGCTGGTAAGATGAAGTCAACGACATATCTGATGTTCAATTCCAAAACTTCTGAAAACAGAATTTTTAATTTTTAATTTAATTAATTTTTTTTAAAAATCTAGGCTTGGCAAAGACTCTTTGGTCAGTAAAACCTGACCTGACGTGATATGACGCCATTTAATGTGTTCCTCATTCTTTTGTGTCTGTCCACACATTTGGGGGCAGGAAGGTCAATGCATTGGAGTTCCAGTCCCCATGGAGGGGATGAATACTACACAGTGTATGCACCATATTGTCTTTCTAAAACCTGAAATGCGCTGAATTTCAAAAACACAACTGGTCCTTGGGGTATTAGATAAGGATATCTATCTCAGCATTTGGGATCATGAATGAATTAATGCCTGTGTGGGGATTAATGTAGGGACTGACACCTAATAAGTGCTGCCTGCTGTCACCATCCTTGGATTACAATCCCAAACGACCATGTGAATGCGTTTCCACATGACTGTCTCCAGAAATAGCAATAAAAGTTTGTGATAGTCTTAGGAAGTACATAATACCCACTAGTTTCCAGCTTATTTTTTATCTATTTATGTCTGTCTAAAGTATTAAGATTGCTTCTGAGTTTTTTTAGATGCCTTCTCTGTGCCAACTTCACTTTTTTTTCTTTGTTTTCTTTTTGCTTTTTGAAATTTTTAAATTGTTTTCCTCTTTTTAATCTTTTCTTCTCTACCTCACCCCAGTTTTTTAACTGAGGAAAATAGTATGTGTTTTTCTCTCTCCCTCTCCCCCACCCAGGGTGCCTCCCCCTGCCCTCTCAGGGATCCCAGGGTCTCAGAGAACTGGAGAGCTGATCACTCTCGGGGCTGTGTGAGCCTTCCTCTGAGAGTGGTGATTAATGGTGAAAAGATGCTAAATGTGAAACAGTCATTCAGCAAAGCTCTCAGGACATTTTTCTCAGGGGCCAGATGCTAAGAACTTCTCACAGGGACATCTCAGTGGATGAAATGGAAAATGAACATACAGTATATAAAACTCTGGATATAAATATAAGATGATTTGGGACCAGGGCAGAATGGTATTTTCTCCATATAAGCCTTCTTGCCTGAAGTAGGGAAAATTTTTTTTTCCTGCATATAAACTTTGGAAGTTGAATATGAGGAAGAATAAATTGGTGCAGGCTTAGAGAGCTTGACTGAAATAAAAAATTAAAAACTTTGTCCGGTAGTGATATAATCATCACATCTTTCTATTATTAAAAAAAAAAAAGTTACTTAGTAAAAAATAACAAAACTGGCAAGAAGTTGTGTATTAATTTTGCTTGTCTATGTCAGGGTCCCCAAATTCCAATACACGGGAGACCATCTTCTGAACATGCACTCCATTAAATAATTCCAATTGTTTTGTTGTTTTGCTGCTCTAAGGTGAATTCTGTTAACCTATTCTAAGATCTGAATTTCTTTGTTGTTACCTTCATTTAAAAAAAAAAAATGTAGCAATGAGTGGAATGAATCCTTATAAAAGTGAAAAAGAGTTGCAAACGACATCAGAAACCTCAAGTTTTAATGACATTTTATGCATATGCATTCAATCACAAGTCATTTCTTTTTGGCAGTTATTTTAGAGGCCAGATGAATAAATTTGCCTTGCCTACAATTGTTATGAATTTTTTTTTTTTAAATAGAATCCACACTTTTTCCTCTTTCATTGACCTGGCTGTCCGGGTTCTATATGGCATGAATCCCCTACCCCAATCATATTGCCTCAAATAGAGAATTTGTAGAAAATTAAGTACCCACATTTCCCTTCTGTAAGGGAAAGAAAGAAATCTCACAAGTTCTTTCCTCACTTTGTAATGGAAGAGTACAAGTAACCACATTTTTTTTTTTCTTGGCTGTCTCTGAGGAAGCCTGTCGCCCAAAGAATACACTGGAGAATCAACCAGTAATCCCCCGTCATCCACTCTGAATTTCTTCCGTCTCCAGGTGTGGTACCTAACAAGCAAAGTCTTGTCTCCCTTCAAACACAATATAATTTAATCTACTTTTGCTTCTTACTTTCCTTTCTGAATTTCTGAATCCTTTTGCTTCTTACATTTTTTCTCACTTGGTAATTGTTTTTATTTTGATTTTAGTGGAAAGGTAGATAGCTTCTGATATCTATATCTATATATACATACCAAAACCCCATGCATAATAATTTTCTAAAGAACAAGGAGAAATTGGCTCTTTATTGAGTGATGTGTTTAGTAGAAAAAGAAATCAGGATCTGGAAAAAAAAACCTATATAGGAAAAGATCTGGGAAAATCTCAAAAGGACCTTGGTGGATTTTTTTTAATGTTCTTTTAAAAAAAAAAACTTTTAAAATTGATTTTAATTAAATACATATGACAGCAAAATGCATTTTGACTCATTGAACACAACTGCAGCACAACTTTACATTTCTCTGGTTGTACATGCTGTAGCGTCACACCATGTATGCAGTCATACATGTACCTAGGGTAATGATGTCCATCGTCTTATTCCATCATCTTTCCTAGCCCCATTCCCTGTCCCATCCCCACCCTCCCTTTTGATGGGACCTTGGTGGTTTTTAAACTTGGTTCTAGGCTGTTGTCATGTCCATTTTAGCCAATCCAGGCATGTTCTTTGTGACTCGGCCAATTTTCCCTTTCTTTTCTTTTAAACATGCATCAGTATCTGACTTTACGACTGTCGCCCAGGTGGGCAGGATGCAGCTAAGCCCTAATGAGAACTCAAAGGTGCTGAAGACAAGAGTCACAACCACCGGGAAAGACATTTATAAGCTGTAGCAGGACATTTTGTGACATGGTAAAGACAGAGTGGAACAAATTTACTAAGGGAGGAATAAGGGAAGGCTTCATAAGTGGCAGCTGGAACCCATGGTGGGGTGAAAGAAGCCAAGAGTGAAAGGGAAATGATGTCAAGGCTGAAAAGTGAAGGCCACATACAGTGAAGAGGGGCCTCCAGTTTACCTAGAGCACAAGGTATGTGGATGAACTAAGGCCTTGTCCTTATGAGAAAAACCAAAAAACAAAAACAAGGGCCTTCTGGTGAGGGAAGAATGTCAATAAACAATGAGTCCATTTTGCACTCTTGAGTTATGCCGAAAGTGCTTTGGAATCTGGAGGATGGAACTGTAACAGAAGATGTCAAGGGCTGGTTGGAAAGCTTCAGGGAGGTTTAAATCCAAAAGGAGGAGACTTCACTTTGCTCAATGAAAATAAGAAGGTGGCAGGTGACGTCACTATGGTAAGAGCAAGTGCTTATGTGTGAGGCCCTCCCTGGGTTCAATCCCCAGCTCCTAAAATAAATAGATTAGAATAAATAAAAACAAGAAGACAGAAACAACAAGATGAAAAAATATAGACAAGTTCTCCCCGTCCTTTGTATAAACACGCAACCTTTCTAGGGTTTTCTAAGGAAATGTCAAGATCCTGCTAGACAGTGGTTCTCTCTTCTTTAGATTGAAGTGTAGGGAGGCTGAGTTCTACTTTTTATTTCCTTAAGAATTTCTCTTGATGTTTTTCTCACCTGTTCTTACTGTCACCAATCATTTTTTTTTTTATTGCTTTGTAAAAATTCTCTTTGCTTCTCTCCCAACCTGGATCTTATAGAAATCACCAATGCTGTTTCAAAATTCAGAGGAAGCTCCCAGTCCATCATGGTTACAGGTTGACTAAGCAAAAAAGGGAGCTGCTCTAAAAGCAGGGCAGGAACCCTGCTTTTTTTGTAGTGTGGCAGTCACCTGTCTACAGATGTGCACTGAGAGAGCTGTTGGATTACTCAGTTCTTTCACTTTCTAAATGTTTAATCTCCAAAAAAATTCTCAATCCCTCTGTGCCTCAATTTCCTTCTGTAATAGAAATAGCATAGTATCTACCCTACAGGATCTTTGTGAGAATTAAATGAGATAATCCACAGAAAACACTTGTCAACTTCACTAGGCCACTGGATGCCCAGTACCAAATTAAACATTATTTTTGGATGTGTCTGTTACATTTCCAGAAGAAACTAGCATTTGAATTAGTGGAACTGAATCAAGATCTCCCTTACCAATGTGATCAGGCATCATCTCTATGGAAGGCTGGAAGAGAACTAAAATGCAAAGGCAGGGTGAATTCTTGAGTTAAGACTTGTGTTTCTCTTACCGTTAATTTTCCTGGTTCTCAGGACTTTAGACTTGGACTGGAAAGTAAATCGACAGCTCTTCAGCTCTCAGGACTTTGAACTATACCACTGAATTTTCTGGGATGCCAGCTTACTACATTAGTACCTTTCATGGGATTTCTCAACCTCCAAAGTTGATTGAGATTTGAACACACACACACACACACACACACTCACACACACATTAGTCATGTATATGATATATATATACATACATACATATATATAGTATTATATTAGTATTAATGTGTATACATACATATGTTCACATTAGGATTCTCCAGAGGAACAGAATCAGTGGACTATATATGTAATTTTAAGAAGGGATCTATGAGATGAGCTTACATTATCAGTGGTTGACAGTGACCATCTGAAGGCTAGAAGCTGGGGAAGCTAGTAGCTGCTCAGACCAAGAACCTGGAAGCCTTAGAACAAGAAGGACCAATTTGAAGCTGGAGGCCTGGAGGTCACCTAGAGAGTCGCTGGTACAAGTCTGTGTTCAAAGGCTGAAGAATGTGGCCTCTGCAAGGGATGGAGGCAACAAAAAATGTTCCCACTAAGAAGAGTTGAGAATGCACCCAAGCTTCCCTCTTCTCCTAATTTTATTCCATTCATGCTCTCAGCCCCTTGGACGGGCCTACCCACATTCAGGGAGGGTCTTTCCCACTCAGTTTACTGACCCATATCCCACTTGTCTCCGCAAACACCCTCACAGACACATTCAGAAGTGTGCTTTACCAGTGTTCTAGGCATCTCTCAATTCAGTCAAGTTGACCATCAAAACTGACCATTTTGATTGACCACATCTTCTGTTTTTCTGGGGAACCTTGGCTACTGTGTGGTTTGCAGCCAACAACATTGGCATAGTCTGGGAATTTATTAGAAGTGCAGATTCATAGGTCCTCCCCCTGTCATTTTAACAAGGTTTCTGAATGAATCATATGCCAGATGCATGTTAGAGTATACAATTCCCTTATTTCCCACAAAATCCATATTTTTATGATGCTCCATCTACTATGAACAGGCCGTCTCATACCACACACTAACAGAGACATCTTTCAATGGAACAATGCTAATTTTAGCAAAGACAGAGGTCAGGTAGAACCAGCTGCATTTCACTTGGTGAAACGATTGTGAAATAAATGATACTTTCTAAGACCTATTCAACAGCTCTTGGAGCAATGAGAGCTTGAAGGACAGATTCCTACCTTGAGTGTATACTTCCTGGTACAGTGTAGGCGGAAAATAGAGACTTTCAAGGGCATTTTTTTATTTGCCTTGCTGTTAGGGAGCAATCTAGATGAAAGTTGGGTTGGGGCAAGGAGGGAGCTGGGAGTATCTGGGAGTCAAACATTTGAAAAAGTTGAATACATAGCAACAGGTCAGAAACAACCACCAACGAAAAGCCATTAAGCCAGGTGCTCACACCCTGGCCTGGCTCTCTGTATCTTTTCACTTTGAAGGGGAGAGTGAACAGAATTTAGGAGATGTGTTTTTCCTCATGAGATTGACTGGGGTGAGGATTAAGAAATTTGTGCCCAAAGGCACTTTCCACATAGGAGCTTTAGCTATGCACCTACTATCTGCTCTTTTTTTCTCTATTGTCTGAAGAACTAAAAATTTATAATCTCTCAGTGTCCAAATTTCCAGCCTTTGTTGTAAGGAACTATTCAATGGTACCAGGTAAACACTCAATAGATATGATGGTAGTCTACTAATGCAGTTGGGCTAATAATTTCAGAAGCAGCAGAAATGGTGCTTAATCAAATACAAATAAGAAACAGGAAAAGTGGGACTTCCTTGTAAATCATTTTTTTTAAATAATGGAAAAGAAACACAATATATAAAAGAAAATACACATTAGAAAAATAATTACCTTAGGAAATAAAAACAATGGATGAATTTCCTCTGTTCTCTCATGGAATTAAAGTCACAGTTAATGGAAAGGAAGGTTGTCATGCCTAAGAAAGAAATTCTGAGGGAAAATGGAATCAATTTTGAGATGAAAACTGCATTAGAATCAGAGAAGAGCAGAATTAGCATTGAAAAAAAGATCACAGATATCATCACAACTCTGTGGTCACCCCGGCATCCAGCTCACAACCCCAACTAATTCAGAAGCAATCAATACTTCTTATGGACTAACCTTCTACCCTGAAGTTTCCCTGCTTCCCTACTTTCCTACTTGCCCTACTTTCCCTACTTCCCATAATCCTCATAAGCCTCTTCCTTATAGTCAGAGAAGGTTCACTGTAAACAATTAAGGCCTTTCTTGAACCAATTATCATTATTAAAAAAAAATAAATAAGTAAAGTGCCCTTAGCCCTGGTCCAGCAGACAATTTCCCACTTCTCCCTAGTCCTGCTGCAGACAGCTTTGGGACCTGGTCCTGTTTTAGTTTAGCATCTGGAATAGCTCAATAAACCCTTTTGTTTCAGAGATTAAAACAAAAACAAAAACAAAAACAGATCAGAGATATAAAGGGTAAGCAGGAGAAGAAACCACCGAGAAGGCCAGAGAAAAATCCAAGGCAATGTAAATTTAAGTCAGAGCTCCTAGATATGGAGACCCAAGTTAGGCATGATTTGTGTACCACAGGTGAGAAACTAGCATGGGCTGGGGCTGAACAGGACATCAACATCTTATAAACATAGTGTTCTCCAAAAGAAACCAAAGCAAGTGGCAGAAGAAAACATCCATATATTTATCACTGATTTATAGCTTAGAACATGCAAACATTTCTCTATGGATAGCACATTGTGAGAATATAAAGCAATAGATGAGAATAATAAGTTCCAAATTCAGGGGAGTGGCAACCTCAGGGGATTGGGGAAAAGAATCTAAAATATGCACACAGTGAGCTTCAACTACATTGATTATGTTCTTCTTCTTCTTTTCCATTTAAGGTATTAAGAGGATGGTTGTTCATTGTATATTTATGTCTCTTTATTTTGTGCTGGTAGTGATGTGAGAGAATAGGTCTTCTCATGCTTTATAGATGGCAGTGAGAATTATGTTAAATTATTTCTGAAGCTCAGAGAACATCTTTAAAATTTGTGTTCTGAATTTCTTTTATCCAGGAAAGTGTTTTTCTATTATGTCATAAAATTTATACTGTGAAATACCTAATGTATACAATAAGATTGAAAGAGAACCTTTGAAACTCTAATTATAGTTGTATTAAATGTATATTCTTATTTATAAAGATTAATATTTAATGAGATTATGTCTTTCCAACTAGTGTAGTAAATATTATTACTTTCATTCATATTTTACATTTTTACATAAAATATATTTTTCTGATAGGGTCTTTTTTTTTAATAAGAGGGTTTATTTATTTTTGAGAGAGAGAGAGAGAGAGAGAATTTTTAATATTTATTTTTTAGTTCTCGGGCAGACACAACATCTTTGTTGGTATGTGGTGCTGAGGATCGAACCCGGGCCGCACGCATGCCAGGCGAGTGCGCTGCTGCATGAGCCACATCCCCAGCCCCGTCTTTTCTTATTTAATATATTTTCAGACACTTTTTGCTCTATATCTTTATTATGTCATGACACCACACTGGAAAATTCCATACTATAAAATATTGTTTCATGCACAAAATGATTAAGAATATCATTTAAAATTACCTTTAGGCTAAGATGTATGTGAAACATAAATTAATTTAAACTTGGGTCCCATCCCCAAGATATTTCATTAAGTATATGCTAATATTCCAAAATCTGAAGAAATCCCAAATTTGAAATACTTCAGGTCTCATTCATTTCAGATAAGGAATATTCAATCTCTATTGTACATATTTTTTTTTGTATTTTTATGCCTTAACAAATTTTCTTATTGACCCTAATATATTTTTTTATCCGGGCCTTTTGAGTTTTATAAACATATATAGTAAAAATTGTAAACAAATGTATCTCTTTTCTTCCATTTTTTAAATTTAGTTTTCTTACATTACTCAAATTCTCTTAAATAATTTTGAAAAATATGTATGGTAAATGGAATTTCTAATGTGATTTGATTTTCATGGCAAAGACTTAAATTTTATTATTTATAAAATATTTGGCTGCTAGTGGCATATAGCTATAATCTCAGCTACTTGAAGCCTGAGGTGAGAGGATTGCTGAGTCCAGGAGTTCAAGGCTGATATAGTGAGACACCCATCTCCCCAAACATTCAATTTTTTTTTTTTCCTTTTTTTAGTGCTGGGGATTGAAGGGCCTTGTGCATGTAAAGCATGTGCTCTAACACTCAGCTACATCTCCAGTCCCCATTGTGGCTATATTATTAGAAGTTCCTTACTATATTTAGATTTCTTAAAATAAATATAAGAATAAGAAATAAAAATAAGAGTGAAATATATAGATAAATGACAAATGATAATATATTTAATGTCATTCTCAGTTTTTTAAAAGAATTTTGGTAATAAATTTATTTAAAATATAGATATATTTTAAAATATAGGCATAGCTACTGGCATAATATTTTTTCTTTGAATTTTTACTATAATAATTATGGTTTTCTGAAATGTACTTACTTGGTTGTATTGCTCTTTTAATACCTGACTACATTCATCATATAAATATTTTATTTAGAACATTTGCACTTATATTCAAAAGTAAATTATCTTTCTTTCTTGTAATTTTTAAAAATTATTCAATTCAGGTATGTTTGTTAATAGCTATTTCTGATCGTTTTTAATTGCCTTTGAGAGTTCAGAATATTTTGAATAAGATAAATATAATAGGAATTAAAAATATTTTTTTCAACATTCAGGTCTTTTTGGTGCCTGAGTTCAGAAAACAAAAGTTCAGATAGATACTACAATATCTGATTCACAGTCAGTTTCTGAGACTTGGGTAGTAGCAAGAACTAAGAAACCAAAGGATCTATTACAATTTTCTGATTTTATTAAGCTACTAAGCTGCATGATAAGAATTGAGCTAGTGAGAAATAGTATCTGAACTTCCGACATTTTGAAGGGTTACTTCATCTCTGAATTAAAACTTTCTGGGCCTATCCTCTTTTTAAGTTAATCTAGTTCTAATGGCAGGTCTTTGACAATATTCCAGCTTCTTAAGTCTCTTCATCTTTCTTTTCATTCTAGGATCAACTTTGATTATTGATAATTGGTATAAAATAATACAATGTCATTAATTTGCACTCTTTTCTTTTCTCAATTTCTTATAGCAATTTTAGTGGGTTTTTTTGTATCTGTACTTATATTTCTAGTCCCCAAATTCAATGTTGTATATTTTTTATTTCATTTTAAGATGAACTAGTCTTCTAGACTAGCTTTTAATATCCAAACATTTAAATTTTTGAAGTCATTTTGTTGACATGCAGTATTTATAGATAATGTGTGATTAATATTTCTGTTTTTAAAAATGTATTAAGATGAACCTAAGACAAAAATTTATACACATTAGCTCAGTAAAAATATTTGTGGGTCTACAATGTACAAAGCACTGTTCTTCAGGCAGTATACCAGACAACTGAGTTTGCCTTACTCTTTAATTGAGCTTAGGTTTTCACGGAACTATATAGACTATAAATAAATAAAAATACATTTTAGAGAATGGAATGCTACATGGTGTCAAATATTGTGGATAAAAATCAAATGGGAAGGAAGCTGGTAGAGTTCCAATGTTGTGGGAGAGGTAGGTAGTTGCAGTTTTAAATGAAATTTTCAATGAGGGCGGATTACTTGGGTGGACATCTAAAGGAATTAAGGAATGGATCATGAGAGTGGAGAAAAGAAGTTTTAGATAGACACAATACAAACACAGCAAGATAGGATAGGAAATATTGGTAAGTGGTGATATGATTTGAATCTGAAATGTCCCCCAAAGACTCATGTGTGGAAGGCTTGATTCCCAAAGAAGCAGTGTTCAGAGGTGAGACTCTTGGGAAGTGACTGGATCATGAGGCTCTGGCCTCATCAATGGATTGATCCTTTGATGGATTAATAATTTGATGACAATATTGGAAAGTGGTGGAAACTATAGGAGTAGGGCCCAGTTGAAGGAAGCAGGTCGCTGAAGGAATGTCCTGGAAGGGTTAATCTTGTCACTGGCCCCTTTCTGCCCCTTGCTTCCCAGTGGTCATGAAAAGAGCAGCTTTCCTCTGCTACGCCTTTCCACTGTGATATTTCTGCCTTGCTACAGGCCTAAAAGTAACGGAGCCAGTGGACACGGACTAAACCCTCTGAAACCATAAGTCAGAATAACTCTTTCCTCTTGTAGGTTGTTTTCCTCAGGTATTTTGTCCCAGCGATACAAAGCTAATTAATGCAAGTGGTTCAGAATTTAGACTGGATGGTCATGGAAGCCCTTTCTGAAAAAAAAAAAAAAAACATTTTCATTAAGATTGAGGAGTAGGTGGGCATGGTGGCACTCAACTGTAATCCCAGTGGCTTGGGAGGCTCAGGCAGGAGGATTTTGAGTTCAAAGCCAGCTTCAGCAACTAAGTGAGGCCCTAAACTACTCAGCAAGACCCTGTTTCTAAATAAAATATAAAAAAGGGCTGGGGATGTGGCTCAGTAGTTAAGTGCCACTGGGTTCAACCTGTGGTATCCACCTCCCCCGCAAAAAAAAAAAAAAAAATTGAGGAATTAGTATTTCAGGTAGTGGGAAAGGCAAATATTTATCAACCATAAAAAAGAAAGACTAAATTACCTTCCTGTTTTCTCTAAAGAAACTTTATTAAAATGATTGCTATGTTGAAAAGCAATTAAAGGCATGGTCAAACTAAATAAGATAAGTCAGGCACTCATTAAAAATTGTATGTCATTTTTGCTTGTGAGTTATGGCTTTATCAGATTTTTTAAAATTTATAATTTTGTGATTTCTTTTGTTATTCTAAGTAAATATAAACTTTACAACTAATATATGAGTCGACTTTTAAGTGTTATTTAAGATGTACCTCCCAGTCTTAAATTGTGTGAGTTTTAGGCCACTTGTATCTTGGGTCTATCCTTAAAGTGTGATATTCTGTAAGTGGAGAAAGTGTTTAGGAGAGGAGGCATGTCAATGAATGGATTAACTTGGTAAAATAGGGGTGGAATGTAGCTCAGTGATATAGCTCTTGCTTTGTATGTGCAAGACCCTAGGTTCAATTCATAGCACCATAAAAATAAATTTCAAAAAATAATAATAAGTGATACTTGTCTTAGTTAGCTTTTTCATCACTGTGACCAAAAGACCTGACAAAAACAATGTAGAGGAGGAAAAATTTATTTTGGCTTGCAATTCAGTCCATGGTCTACTGACTCCATAACTTTCAGCCCAAGGTGACGCAGAACATCACGGCAGAAAGTGACGGTGGTGGAAAACAACTGAGGACCATAGAACCAGGAAACAGGGAGAGCAAGCTCTGCTCACCGGAGGGCAAAAAATTAACCCAAAGCCATGCCCCCAGTGACCCGCCTCCTCCAGCCACACCTTATCTGCCTACAGTTACCACCCAGTTAATCCATATCAGTGGACTAATCCACAGATTAAGTTAAAGCTCACACAATCTAATCATTATACCTCTGAACCTTCTTGCATTGTCTCAAGTATGAACTTCTGGGGAACACCTGCTATCTAAACCATAACAGTACCCATAGATCTAGAACAACGAAGATGGTATTCATTAGATTTAGTAATATTTGGCCCTTGATGACTTGTATAAGTGCAGTTCCTGTTAGTGATAGTGGAAGAAGCCTGTGTAGAATGGGTTCATGGGACAGTGAAAGAATTCTGGGTAGGAAGTGTGGACAACAATTTTCTAAGGGGCTAGAAAGAAATGGGTGGTAGCTGTTGGTGAAAGGAAGGAGGAAGATGGGGATGAGGCCAAGAGAGGATTTGTTTAGTAAAGAGGAGAAATAGCATGCTTCAATGGCAAAGAATAGATAGGGATAATGTCATGGGGAATAAAAAGGGTAATTTTTTAAAAAATATTATATTATTTGAATGACATTTATATTCTCTATATCCTTACATATTTCTATTTACTTGACCCGTCACACTCTCTTACAAAATTTACCACTATCACTGTGATTTTTATGAAAGTTATACCTGTCTTTGTCAGAGTTTTGCTTCATGTATTTTGCTACTGCTCATTTTGGCATACAAGAATTTACTAATTTTACATTTACACTTCCTAATATGTCTCCCCACCCCCTCCGTTTAGTGGTCTTTCTCTTATATTCTTATCTAATTCTTTAATCTTGCCATTTCTCCTTTCTGTTTGCATATATTTAATTGGTGTACTATTCCACATTCCTTTATTTCCGAACTGCTTTTTGTCATTTCCTTTTAGACATGTTTTCTGAATATAGCATTGAACTGGTGTATCCTTTAGAATAATTTGACTTTCAAATACTGCATACTGATTTAAGAAATGGAGTGGGATATATTTGCTCTTATAAAGATACAATATAGGGCTGATTTCAATTTTTTTTCAGTGCAATTTAATTTCTCTCTATTCTTTTAGTTTTGTGTTCCTTTGTTGGATTACTTGTCTCATGAAGAAAATGGTCAATGAGGTTTGCTTCCAGGATTTCTATGGGTTTATACCTTACAGGCCAGAAAGAGAATTCCCATTCTGGAAACCCTGGATGCTCTTGAATCATGTGCAGTATCCCCTAAACTTACTCTGACTGGTGGTGTAGTATACCATGCCATTTGGAGGCCAGGTCTGGGAAATTTACCATTGAGCTAATCACTTTAATAAGGGGATTGTTATTATGATAGATGAATAGTTTTAGTGAGTTACGTCTCTAGCCTGTAACTGAAGTTTGACATTCATTCCCATCCAAGCTGATGTGTCATTATTCAAGAAAAAAAGGGGAGAAGGATGGATATTGTAAAGAAGATAGCATAATTCTCACTACTGGATTGCAATATAATTCTCTGTCTTCAAACACCAAGTGCACAAACTGATAAAACGTGCCAGAAATAATTAGAAATAATAAGTAAGATTGTTGTTACAACATTAATAATGGAAAAATTTAAAAACTATATTACATATAAAGAATAAATAATTAGAAAATATAATTGAAGAAAATATTCCACTTACTTTAAAAGTAAAAAAAAATAGTGGAATAAAATTATTAAGAAACATGCATAATTTATATGAAAACATATAAAATTTAATTAAGATTTCTAAAATGTTTCCAGCTAGGAAAATTCAATGTTATAAAGATTTTGCTTCTTCTTAATTACTCTCTGTAATCATTGCAGTCTTAATCAAAATCAAAATGGTTTTCTTTTTTTGTGTATATATTTGGACAGGGAGGCTTGCCAGTCAAGACAAGAGATTATAAGGTCCATGTTATAAAATTAACTTTTACTTTAGCTAGGAAATTTTAAAAACACAGGTTTTGGAGACTGTGTGGAAGAAGGAAGCCTTTTTTCATCATATATATTAAATATAAAGCTATAGGAGTTAAAAACAATGGAGTGAAGATAGAAAAAATAAATATAGCAAGTCAGTAGACGAGAACTTAAAATTCAGAAAAATCCTTAAGTAATATAAAATTTGCTTGGCATATTAAAGGGGTTTTGAATTTCTCATATTGTCTGTCTGGAAAGAGATAAATATACTCATTTACCTTAGAATTCAAGAAGTCTTCTGTTATAGTACATTTTGTCCTATTATAACAAAATAACTGAGGTAATTTGTTTAATTAGTTACACATGTCAGTACAATGATCTTGACATATCATACATTTGAATCAAATGGGGTATAATTTCTCATTTTTCTGAGTGTACAGGTTGCAGAATCACATTGGTCATACAATAAATTTATTGACTCACAGTTATGGTGGATGGTTGTCCTATATGAAGTTGCCCAGCATCTGGAAAATGTCATCTTTCCATCAGCCCGTGGTAGAAGAGCAGAAGAGAAAAGAGAGGTGGTAGAGAGAAAAAGGGCCAAAGTTCTGCTTTTATAAAGAACCCACTCTTGTGATAATGGCATTAGTCCAGCCTAATTACCTCTTAAAGTTTCTACTTCCTATTACACTTACAATTTCAACAGAGTTTGAGAGAGAACAAATATTCACGTTATAGCACTGTCTTATGCATGCTGCAATCTGTAAAGTAAGAATTTAATAATAATAATAGAAAATAACGAATAGCCAAGAAGGTAAGAGCGAGAGAATGGAATTACAAAAGTAATCAGTGAAAAGAAAGTATCTAAAAGGAAAAATAGATAGTATAGATAAAAAGCAAACAGGAAAATGGTAGACTCAACCCCTAATCATATCAATAATTACAATAAATGTAAATGGACTAAATAATGCAAATTAAAGACCAATATTGTAACACTGAATTTTAAGAAGCACAAGTAAGAACTAACTATACATTGTTTATAAAGGAAATGCCTAAAATACACAGAAGAGCTTAACAATAAAAGGATAAACCATTATATCATGTATAAACTTAACCAAAAGAAAGCTATTGTGGTACTATCTTATGTGATTAAAAGCAGGCTTTTGAAACCTATAGAAGTTAAACTTGGTGGGGAGAAGACAAGAGAGAGAGAGAGAAAGAGAGAGAGAGAGAGAGAGAGAGCAGATTTATTATGTCAGCAAGGCTTTTGAGGTAACCTGGTTCTCTACGGAGTGCTAGGGGCAGAATATAGAGGTTTGTTAATGTGGAAAATCCATGTAGTAATATTGAACTGGAAAGATGGTACCAAATAGGTAAAACATGTCAAGATATTTTAATGGGGATTATGTGTCCATAGGTTTGGTCATGACCTTAAGCAACAAGAAGTTAGTATATCTATGGTTAGTCAAAAAGAAAAATCAGAATTCAACACTTGTCATTATCTACCCCATTAACATCTTTTAGATGATAGGGAAAAGTCTATTTCTTATCTGCCATTACTCTAAAGTTTTCAATGAAATGATATATTTTCCTTAACCAACCTCAAATATTATGGTGGTAGTGAAGCGCCCTTAGTTTCCTTGGATTTAAATCCTACCGTCATATTCTGCATCCAGTTCTTTCTGGTAGTATGACAATGAGCAGAGACTCTCAATCAATCTGTGTCTTTGTTTCTTTATCTATAAAATGAGAATAATAGAAGAATTTAACTAATAGGATTGTGGTGAGGATTAAGTGAGCTAATACCCATGCAATATGAGAACAGTGAGTGACTCATAGCAAGTCAAAATAATGTCCATTATTTTTGTTACTTTTACAATTCTATTATATATATATATATATATATATATATATATATATATATATATACACATACAGTAAAATGCTGATTTTCTAAGTAAGAGAACATGAAATGAACAATCTAAAATATCCTTTCTTTCTGGTCTTGCTCTGTCCTTAACTCTTGATTATAAACCAGGAGCTTAGTAATGTGGGCATGGGTTTCATATTTTCTGCTTGAAATATATTTGCAGGAATCTGGCACATAATGATGTGCTAGTCACTGCGTTGGACACTGGAACTCAGTAAAACCTTTGAAAGAGCTTATAGACTGTGAATAAAGGATTTCCCTGTGGTGGGATATGGTAAACGGAAGAAGGCTTTATTCCAATACATAGAATGAGGACTGCCCTTGGATGCAGATGACAGAGAAGGATGTTTTTGACTGAGGAAGGTTTCACGATGAATGGGACAGAAGTTAGACGTTGGGAAGGAGAGTCAGGAGAGGATGCTCCAGGGATAAAGAATAGCCTGAGTACAGAGATAGGCTGGTGTGGAAACCACAAACCATGCTTGGGGAGGGGCAAAAGGTCCATTGTGTCATCCATCAGATGAACAGAATGAGAAGGAGTAGTTGGGAAGAGAAGTAGAACACACTTGAACTTTGTGACTGGTTTTCTAAGGAAGCTGAATGCTGCAAAACTATTTTAATGGCAATTATTTTAAAGTCATGCCTAAGATAATGGTTTTTGGTTTGTGGAATGTTCCCTGAGGAGTCCAGTGAGTTTTGATAGGAATTTAGGTTTAGACATGGAATTATTCTTTCTGAAGCTATATTAAATGTGATCTCATACTTGTTGAACTGTTTCGGTATTTAGTTATGCAAACTGTGACTATAATAACAGTAATGAAAATAATAGCATGAGTAATAATAATGTTATCTAACAAACCTTTATTGACAGATTTTTATGTGCTGGGAATTATTGTAGAATCTTTTAATGTGGCCATATTTAGACTTCACAATATCTTTATGAGACAGATCCTGTTACTGTATTTATCAAAAAACACTTTGTAAACCAGTAAAAGCACTATACCAATGATAATGATAGGTTGTATTATTTTCTTTACATGAACCTTAGGTCTCATTTACCTCTTGTTTTCTTTGAAAGCCCATTTTTTCTCTAGTTTTATGCTATAGGCTGGAGAGACAGAGAGAGACCAAAATGGAAGAAGCAGCAGAGAGAGAAAATATCCAAGAAAGTATTATCCCTAACTGGTTACAATTTGAGTTTTTCTTTTTAAAACTTATTTAGAGGGGAAAAATGCAGCTATATCATATAATAATATTATTCCATCTTGCTGCGTGTGCCTGGGTTGAAACTTGTGCTGATTTAAAGATTCTAGAAGATGCTCTAGATTTCAAGCAGACTGGGATTCTATCTTCGGTACTTGCCTATCAAATAAGCACTATACCATTTCTTAATCATTCCTCTCCCCACTTAACACGTTTGCAAGAAACCAGGGATCATCTCAAGGAAGTCTAACTTTCCACTTACACATACTTACATGGGGGTAGGAAACGTAGAATGAACATATGAGGCTCTCAAATAGTTGTCAGAAAGAAGTCAGTGGACATCACTGTAAAAATGGAATTAATTCTGTAGGAAAGTGAATGGATAATAATCAATTTAGGGATTTAAACTTAGATTCAAAATTAAAAATAAAAAAACAAAAACAAAGGAAGGGTTTGCTTGAAGTTCTATTTAATCCCCAGCAACTGTAGGTAGGTCTAAGATTTTTGTAAAACGAGAGGAAAGGAATTATGTGTAATTTTCTCATCTGAGCAAGTCTTTTTCCCACGCCTCTGCAAATTTTGGCTACTTGGCATGTCAGCCAAATCCTACAATGAACATCACCTTTGAAAAATCAGAATGGGAAAACCACAGAGCCCCACTTCTTCAAAACTCTGCACCAACAAATCCAGAATAATCATAGGAAATACCTCAACAGATTAAGTCATATCTAAAGCATAATTATAAGACAGGCCAAAAGTAATTGATTCTTCTAGGATAATTTGAGGACAAAGATTTATTTGACTTAAAAACAATGGTGTGTCACTCCTTCAACTTGAAAGCAAGAAGAGGGGGGACCTTATTATTTTATTTTTATTTTGTTTTTTCTTTTTGCCAGCACCGTCTTGCCTCCTCTATTTTAGTACCTGTCACTGTCTGTTGCAATTCTCATTTTGTTTACTTTATTTCTTTTACTTTATGAAGAAAAGAAACATAGCTCATACTTCTGGAGGTATAATGTGTCTGATGCAGGTTCCCGGAAGGGCCCTTCTGAGCTGTGTCACATTATGGTGGGAGGGAGGAGAGAGAGTGCACAAGAGAGAGAGAGAGGGAGAGAGAGACTCAAATTTCTTAGTTTAAATGCTTATCTCCATTATCAAACTGTGAGTTCCTTGGGAGCAGGGATCTCTTCTTATTTACCATTACAAAAGGTATTGTTAGTATCTGCCCCAGAGTGTGAGTGTGGTAAGCCATCAGCCAGGGCACCAGGAGCCAATTCACTCCAGGACAATAAAAGGACAGAAATAGTCACAAGTCCTGGATTCTGGTTCAAGCTCTGTTGTTAACTTAGTTTAAACAGTTGATTCAATGTTTCTGCAACTTCAATTCAAGATTTCCTCTAGTAAATGTTTCTTTCTACAGCAAGACATAGTATTTTATAAAATGTGTGAAGCAGATGTTATGAATATACCAGAAACCTGACTATCATGTACTATTTTTCCCCCCCTTACTTTGCCAAAGATTTCAACTACACTCTATTCTGGCATATTTTGTCTCTTTTTCACTGAATCTTAGGGAGAAAAGAAGTGAGGAAAAGAGTCATTGCGCGTTGAGGATATTTTGGGTCAGAGAATTTACTTCTAAGTGCTGGCTGCGAGGGGCCTCATTTCTCTGAGTTCAAATTCCATGCCAACTTAAAATAGCAAACTCGTCCCTTTACTGAGAAGGGTTATAATTCTACTACAATTTGTCAGAGTGAAGAGAAAAACAGTGGGAGATGATAGATTAAGTTGGATTTTTCTGAGAAAATTTCAAACCTCAAGTTCATTATTGGGTAGCAGGTAGCATCTACTAAAAATTTAAAATACATATGGCTGTCTAGATTGGTACCATCGTGTACAGGTGACAATTGCCCTAGACATTTTGTGTGCTTTGAAAAGATTACATAATTGCTGAACCGGCAGTTGCAAAAATCATGCCTTCATGTGAGTTTACACCAGAATGGGAAGTGTCTTACTCAAAATTTCAGGCTTTTGCTCCTACAGAGAAGGAAGGGGGTGAGGTGGGTGAGATTAGGAGGAAAAGTGCAAAAGTGAGGAAGAGCTTGTGCAAAGGGTGGAAAAATCATTGATGAGTTCATAAACACTCCCAGCACACCAAGACAACCACATTTAAGACTGGAACCACAAAAACAACTACAACAACAACAGAACACACAAACCCAATCATCTGCCCCCACATCAACAGAGAAGGCTGATTGTCAATTGGTTTTTCTTCTTTTGTATTTTGAAGATTGATGTCAAAATAAAGGCAATGAAACACTCACATTATTTTCTTCCCTAATTTGTCAGTGGAAAATCAACTACCCAGAAAGCCGGATCTGGAGGGCGCTGTAGATGAGTTATCTCTAGGAGCCATCACTTCAGAACTTTATTTTTTTTTCTCCTTAATTGTTAGAGAACCGTGAAGGGCTCAGAAATTTCTAACCAGAAATCATTTTAAAGAAGTCTCTGATGGAAAATGGGGGGGGGGGGAGTACTGGTCACCTATAATCTAAAATCAGCCGGGAGGATTTTTCAAAATAATCGATAAAAAAGTGTGCCTAGGAGAAGATATTAAGAAGTTATTTTATAAGGGAGTCTAGTTAGGAGATTTCAAAGCCAGCTTCTTGACATTTCCCCAGAAAGCCTTGTTGCCTGGAAAGAATAAACTTTTAAATCCTCGTCTCCTCCTGTGTGTGTGTGTGTGTGTGTGTGTGTGTGTGTGTGAGAGAGAGAGAGAGAGAGAGAGAGAGAGAGAGAGAGAGAGTTGAGATTTTAAACAATTAAACAAAAAGACAAATGAGGGGTCCTTTGTCCTCTTTCTCTCTTCTATATCCTCCCCCCACCCCATTCTACCCCAGGCAACCTTTGCTCTTGCTGGTCCAGGGCGGCTTGGCCTGTGTAAGACAATAGATATACAAGATAATAACAGGGCAGTTGCTCTGTGGCCTTGCCCTTTATCAGGATTAACTGTTACACCAATAAGCAAAACAGGGTGCTGGGGTTTTTCCATCACTGGCCTTTCGGCTCCTGGGTGCCAGATGGCATTATGTCCATGACAAAAAAAAAAAAAAAAGTGCTGCAAGTTGTAATGTTGACCAGGCACTGTTACTTCCACTTGATCACACTGTTTGGGGCTGTCTTTGATGTACAAAACACTCCTAAGATAATGAAATGCGTTGGCAGCTGGCTAATGGCTGGGAAAGTGCAAACCCTGCATTGAACCCTTCCCATCAGACTATTCAATGGCTAGGTAACGTCAGGCCCACGCTGGAGCAGGCGCAGAGAGTCCTGTTGCCAGGCAGGCCAGGGACTTCTGGGCAAACGGCTGCAGAGGGACGGCAGTTTTTTCTCTCTTCAATAGATGTGGTCTGTGCCTGCAGCAAATGAGAAATAAATCCATCAAGGCCAAGCTCAGGCTTATTTTGAGCCGGCTGCTGGAATTTGCATAAGAACCTTGTGCATACAGGTAAACAAAGACTTCCTCCAAATACTCATGTGGAGGTGATATGAGAACTGTTGGTTTTTTTTTGTTTGTGTACAAAGTAGGGCCTCATCTTTATGCAAAAAAAAAAAAAAAAAGGAGGGGGGTAGTCTTCTGAATTAAATTTGATTCTGCTGCTGCTGCTGATCTTTTCACTGGCCTGATTCACTGGGAAAGTAGAGCATGCATAATTCAAGAGGGGCCTTGTCTTACCCCCTCTGTCTCTTACCACTCTACGGGGCCAGTTCCTTGGAGATAGACCTTGGGTATCAAACCCCTTGGGGAGCCTTCCGGTGCTCCTGCACCCGCCCCCCTCCCCCAACTTCACTGATTCGCTGGGGCTCTAACAGGGTAGCCACTGTCATTATTCCCCTTCTTCCCCAATCTAAGCAGAAATCCTCTCCTTGTGAAAGGCCTCCTTTATCTCCAGTTTGCTCTTATCTGTGTTGTTTAGAATGTAAACTTGAGTCAGGAACTGTTTGAGGGGTCAGCAAACCACAGGCCAGCCTATATCCTGCCAACAAGCTAGAGAGTGTTTTTGTACGTTTGAATGATAGAAAAAAAATCTAGAGAAGAATATTTTGCGTCACATGATAACTATGAAATTCAAAGGTCAGTGTCCATTGGTAATGCTTGATTGGAACACTACCCTTCCTTTATAGACCGTCTCTGGCTGCTTTTGTGCCTCCGTGCAAGCCTCTGGCAGGTGCTTCAGAGCCTGACTGGCTCATTGAAACCTAAAGTGCTTACTACAAAAGTTTGACCCCCACTTGAAGCTCTTTGCAGAGCTTAATTCACCTCCTCCCTCCTAGGACCATTTCTAAAATCGTATGAGGATTAGTTTAGCTGGGTGAGAAGCTTTCCACCATATTAGTCTTCATCTTTACCTGAAAAAATAGTCATTAGTGCTACCAGTTAAGACAATTTGTTTTCTAGCTTAAAATGGAACCAATTTTGAAGTTCTTTCTCAAGTTTCCCATTTTTGTACTCAGCCCCAGTCAACTCCCAGGTTGGTCTTTAAACACAAACTTCAGGTTTGAAATGCCCCAGGGTGTCAGTTCAGCCTGAGTGGAAATGTAAGGGGAAGCAGGGTGGATGTGAAGATAAAGCTTCTCCTGGTGGTCATTGTCACTTTCCAGGCCCCTGCCAATCATTGGGCTGGGTTTGCAGCCCAAGGTTCCAAGCTTATCTGAACCAACAGAAATGAATCTGCCTGTTTTACAACTAGGGTCTGAGTTTCTGCCCTGTGCTCTGCCTTTGTTAATTCCAACAGTGTGTTTTTCAAAAGAAGTCATTGACCACCTTTTGGCTTCCTCCTCATCCTGTTTGTCAGGGTCTATGGGGCGTGTGGTCTCTAACTTCCTACCTACTCAACTTGATCATATGATACTGGGACTTTCTTTTTTTGAAATTTAGCTTTTGCAAAATTGTTGGCCACAGATGTTCTGGGTCTCTGAAATACAAACTCTGTCTTCATCAAAGTGGTTGGCTCTGTCAGGTGGATTACCGGTGATTCTTTTCCTCTCTGTGCTTTTCTGTTTCCTAAGTGGAATATGTTTCCTTCATATCAACAAGAAAGTTTAAAAGAATGTTCTACAAGTATCAGTATGGTAGTAACCTTACTGACTGATGAATATTTAAATTCTTTCCTGCCTTTCATCTCTTCATAGAGAGTGCCTAGACACGTGCAGACAATATTTAAGTCAATAAAACTAGATAGATCCACTCTTTTTAATATAACACAAAAATAATTATGTATGTAAGAAAATATCTGAGAGTGTGTTTTATTTACATTAAAGAAACAGAATTCCAGTTTCTGGTATGCTATACAAGGTAAGCAAGTGAAAAACTGAGCAAATGAAGAAACAAAAATTTCTGGAATGATTAATGAAATTCTTAATTATGGCTATCTCTATAAGTAGTTTGTAGGGGGTAATAGGTACTTTTACTTTCTATTAAAGTTGTTTGGTTTTTTTAAAATTATGATTATGTACCATTTTATAATGATAAAATTATTTGAGAATAATTCAAAAACTCCAATTTCATAACATATTTCCATAGATCTTTGAATATCTATTGATCCCACTCACATCTGCTCTTAATCAGCCCCTTACTCCACCCTCTCCCAAAAGAAGAAACCCAGTCTCCTAAACTCTATGTCTCCCACTATGGAACATTTGGAACATGCTAGCGTTATAGCTCATCTGGGATGGGTAATGGCAGTTAAACCTCCTTTATGGCGTCAGAGTTTTGGATATTCATGAAAAGCCTTAAAAAAAAAAAGAAAAATTGCCATTTTTTCCTAATATTTTGTTATTTGTGCTTATTGCACAATTTTGAATCCCCATGGAATCTGTGTGTATAAGATAATAATCTGGTGTAGCATGTTTTGACCACACTATTTTGTAATCAACACAAGTTAATGCTGACAGTTACAAGTGTATATGGTAAAATAAGTCATTAACTAGTTGCTTCCGGAAGAATAAAATCTTCTAGACAAATTTATATTAAATTTGACTTGGGAAAATTTGACCTGGTAAAAACAATGGTCAAGCCAGGCACAGTGGCACATGCCTGTAATTCCAGCAGCTCAGGAGGCTGAGGCAGGAGGATCACAAAGTTCAAAACCAGTCTCAGCAATTTAGAAAGGCCCCAAGCAACTAAGGGAGACTCTGTCTCTAAATAAAATATATAAAAGGGTTAGGGATGTGGCTCAGTGGTTAAGCACCCCTGGGGTTCAATCCTCAATATCAACAAAACAAAACAACAACAACAACAAAAATCAATGGTCATAGAAGAAAACTAGGGGTGGCAGAAGTTTTAACTAATAAGATTTGACAAGGATAAAACAATTTGCTGTAAATGATTAGAAACTTTATGTGAAAAGAATTTTGGTCTCAAGGAAAAATAATTTCAAAAAGATAAAACATAAATAGTGATAATTGGAAATGTTTTTAATTGACTAATTAGATAATTGATAAGGAAAAATAAAACTGATTTAATTCCAGAAAATTTCTCAAGGAAATTTTTTTTTTTTTAATAAGGCAAACATTGGTTTGTTTTTTTTTTTTTTTTTTTTTTTTTTTTTTTTTTTTTTTTTTTTTTTAGAGAGAGAGAGAGAATTTTTAATATTTATTTTTTAGTTCTCGGCGGACACAACATCTTTGTTGGTATGTGGTGCTGAGGATCGAACCCGGGCCGCACGCATGCCAGGCGAGCGCACTACCGCTTGAGCCACATCCCCAGCCCTCTCAAGGAAAATTAATCAGTGTTTCTGAATTGCCTTTTAAAAGAATTGCATGGATAAAATCAAGGAAAAATAATTCTTTGGGGCCAAATTGGTGGAGCCAAAATTTTACTATTTATGGAGATCATACTTTATTTTTCTAAATGAGTTGCTCATTTTTCTGAGACCATGTAGGTAATGCATGTAGGCATTAATCAATCTCTTCTCAAGTCTTTGAAGTGACCCTTTTCATAGAAGTGACCCTTTGCAGAATTCTCGGTACCTGGATCTATGTCTGGATTATGCTGCATTTCAGTGACCTGCTTGCCTCATGTGCATCATTTAAAATATTATTGTAGATTTAAAATGAGGTTAAAGGGAGAAGCTTAGACAAATTAAATTGAGCAGAATCTGGTTGAGCAAAGAACAACTCACAAACTGGGCAGCCTTCAAGAGCAGGTGCAGAGAACTGGCATCTGTAAGGTGAACGGGTAGCATGGATGGACAGGAAATGGAAGTGAGGAATAGTTAGGCAGCTCTGCTGGTTACAGCTGCATGGTTTTCTTATTTGAACATGGTCTGGTTGGTTGATAACCTGTGACTGGGTCAAGCTGAGCTGCTGTGATTGGCCGAGACTCAACATTTGTTATAAAAATATATTCCTAAATGAGACTGTCAGTTAATTTACCTAGTTTAAATAACTGTTGCAATTTGTTATATAAAGGACTCCAGTATGGAGCCATCTTTGGGCCAGAGTTTTAGTTTAATTTAATAGTAGTGTTGACAATAAGTTGACCAAGTACCCATTACAATTCCTTTTAAACATTTCCTTAGCTGTTGTCTCTCTTTACTGTTCCACAGAATCTTAGCATCATCTAGTTATAAATAGACCTGATTTTTATAACTCATTGACAAGCTTCACTCAGTAGACATTTTAGTTTTAATAATCTACTTGGCTGCTTTTTTTTTAAATATAGAGATAAGGGTATATAGATATGTATGCATGTTACTCATGTTTGGTTTTGAGTTTTTAAATTAATCAAATTTATTTTTGGCTTCAGATCTTTTTATTTTGAGCCCTGTTATGACCTTTCGTTCCTCTCTTTTGAAGATAATTTTAGTTAGAATATTATATTTTTACATGTTCATTTCAAATAGGCTTGAGATCTTTAGCCCTCCTGCTGCTCCAATAGAATATAATTTTGGCACCTGGTTGGAAGTAAAAATGGCAAAGAAAGTTTTATGCATTTATTTATTTATTTTTGAAATTCAATCTGTACTCTGAGGGCTGGTGAAGAGCCAAGATATTTAAACAGCCTTGCTAGTGGGATTTCCCTATGTCTTCTTTCTCTTTTCCAAAGAAAAAGAATCTATTATTTATCCTGTCCTTTGCTGTGTCCTCTAAATTCTTGGATGAAATTCACAAGGAGCTTTTAAAGTCTATTTCCCCCTTTGATGATAGTTTGTGATTTGAATTTGCATTCTAATGTGTCTTCTAAGAGGAGAGCCTTGACCTTCACAATGTTTTACTTTGAGAATTTGATACAAGATACTGACCGGTTCTTTGAACTGCAGCCTTGCTCATACATCACTTGTTTATGCTTTATTTTCAGATTAACCACATGGCCTTTGGTGTCTGGTGTTTATTTATTTATTTTTATTTTTGCAAACTACTTTTCATGTATTAATCATATTCCATGAAGACAGAAATTTGGTCTAAATTCTATTCCATTCTATTCAGCATACAAAATAATGCCTGGCACTTAGAAAGCACCCATTAAATTCTTGTTTCCAAACACAACTTTCGAAGAATGCCAGATCAGAATGAGCTATTTGTCTGACCAAGATACCATTGCAGCATATCTGAATAAAACCCTCTTTATCTGAAATAAACCCTCTGATTCTTCTTATTCTAAAATTCGGCTATTCATGTCCTCCTCCTCATAATGTTCAGGCTCACAGCTTCTCCCTCCAACCCCACCTTACATCTATACCAAATTAGCCACCAGATTGTTGATTCTACTTTCCAGAGCCTCTACAACCCTGGTTCACATCTTTTAGTTCCCATTGCCCTGGTTTACATCCAGCTCCCTCTCACTTGGCTCTTATCATTTCCCTTCATTGGAGGGCTCTCTCCCTTCTTTTCCAAAGTTTCTTTTGACATTGCTTCTCGAACAATCCATCCTTCAACAGGTCTGACCCTGTGACTACATACAAGTAATGAGTTCTTGTTTCCCAGAGAACATATTTAAGACTCTTGAGACTGTGTTGCATGCTCTTCCAGAATGTTCGGGGGTCCGGTGGTCATTTCTAGGTTAATCTGTATCCTCACGGCACATTATTATCCAGCCGGGGGTAGTGCACTATCATTCCCAGACACACCTTGCAATCCCTTTGCTGCTGACCTTTGTTCCGTCTCTCTGTGCTCCAGCCACGCAGGCCTTCTCTCATTTGATCCCCCTCCATGACATCTCCCACCACCGCCTGTGCCAGCACTGCCCTCCCAGATGCACTTGGCTGAATAATTTTTGTCACTCATTCTCCCAGGTCTCATTCTGAAATGATATAGCTATATGACGAAACCCAGGGCTGCACACATGCTCAGCACTCTACCATAGACCTCCACCTCCATCCCTTTTTATTTTTATTTTGAGATCGGCTCTAACTTGTTCAAGCTGGCCTTGAACTAGCCATCCTTCTGCCTCAACGTCCCAGGTAGCTGAGTTGACAGGTGTGCACCACCACGCCCAGCTCCCAGGTCACTAAAAAGTGACGTTTCCATGATCCCTTCACTCTCCATCTCCCACCTTTATAGACATAGCTTTGGTACCAAATAGTGCCTAGTTCAACATTATATACATATTTGTGAGATCATTTGATGAAGAACTGTCTTCTCCACTTAACTCTGTGAAGGAAGAGAGCTAGGCCACTTTATTCACCATGATATCCCCTGAACCCAGCACAGGAGTGCCCACTAAATATCAAATGAAGAAGTGCCTGAATGCGTCTATGAAAGTTCTATCCATGCTCCTTCCCAATCTTCTCCAGAAACCGTCCATGTTCTCCATCCCACCTTTGAATTCATCTCTTTCTTCCCTTTATTCCTATCACTCCACTTCTTTAGTAGGTGATGGAACAATTCACAGAGTAGCTAGGTTAACACAGGAGAAAATGGTCAGGATTGTATTTAAGGATGGTCACTAACACAAGCCTTTGTTCATAGGAGTGAGTCATTGAAGTTTATATAAGTCAGAGTCTTTGCTAAATTTGAAATGTTCAGAGTATTATATCAGGCTTCTAAGGATGCCAAGTGCGAGGCAGACACTCATCTGAAAGAATGCCCTTTGATTATACCTTAATCTTAGCCTCTCAATGCAAAATGTGTGAGGGTGTTAATGAGGGAGACTGGGATGCAACTTGTGATGAATTCAGTGGGGACCCATGTCTGACTGATGTCCTAGGACTGATAGGTCAATGGTGTCATCTTTTCCCATTCTTACTTGGATTTCTTTTGCACAGCTAACTTGATACTCTTGTTAACAGATGCTAGCAGATAGTGATAATCAAGAAATGGTGGGAAATCATGATTAGTAAATCTGTGTTTATCCTGTCAGGTGTACCCTACCTGGGGACACATGCCCTCTTGAAAAATTTTGAACTTTATTTATTAAATCTTCTCTAAGAAAAGGAAGAGTAATGCATAAGATTTTTGTTTAGTTTTGTTTTGTTTTTTATCAAGGCTGCAGGTCTGCTGTTCTTAATTCTACTCAGGACCAAACAAGTTATCCATCAGCCTGGTTTTACCAGGCTTCCATTTTGACTAATGGATAGTCTATTTTATTTTTAAATTTATTTTTTGAGAAAAAAAGGGAAAAGAAGGTTTATTGTTTTGATAACAAAGGAGAAACGCAGGGAACTCCTGTCCCAAAGGATGTGATTCTTGAATAGTCTATTTTAAAAAAAAAAGATGTTCGAAAGGTGGTATCACACCATTAGGTTTGTACTGCCACAGAGGGTTTGGGGAATTTCCTGGGGCCCATGTGTAAATTTGGAGTCACAGGAAAGAACATGGGAAGGAACAGGAAACGCTGTGGTTATCCTCTATCCTGGAGTTGCCAAGGGGGGCAGGGGGTGGTGATGGTGTTAATGGGATCTTGCTGGACTGCATTAGGAGTACTTCCTTATCTTAACCATTAAGTGTTGGGGTAGGTTTTAAGATCAAAGAATGGATTCCTTTGTCTTTCTTTGGAGAATGTGAGAAAACTAAAAGAGATCTTTCTTCTGAGGGTCAGAAAATGATCTCTCTGGGTGCTGAGAGGCACACATTTCTCACTTTGAGAGCACAGCACCTGGTGTGTTTCTTAATTACTTCTTTGATCTAAAGGATCCTTTTTGGAGGTAGGAGTATGCTATTCTTCCTAAGGGTTAAGGCCAGAAAGGGGAAAAAGTCAGACTCTGGTAGTCCAGAAGGAAAATCTGGGCTTTATTTATTTATTAATCTATCTATTTATTTATTTATTTTTGTGCATTGCAGATCACCCTCTTAGTGGGGAGCCAGGATCTACCGATCAGAAAAAAAGACAGTAAGACTGGGTATAGTGGCACACACCTGTAATCCCAGCAACAGAGGAGACTGAGGCAGAAGGATCACAAGTTCAAGGCCAGCATCAGCAATTTAGTGAGGCCCAAAGCCCTCAGGAAGGTGACATTTAAAGAAAGATCTGAAGAAAGGAATAGAGTTAACTATGTGGTTATCTGAGGAAACATGTATTTCAGGCAGAGGAACAGCAAGTTCAAAGGTGACTCTGAGACTACATTAGACAAGCAATTCATTGGTTCAATGTAGTTGAAAATTGAGAGTCTCAAGACTGACTTGAGGCATGGCCTCATAAAGGGATTGAGACACCATTATTTTCTCTGCTTTTTTCTCTGTGCTGGTTTAGTTCTTACATAGTTTGGTCTTTTGTGGCCATGAGATAGCTATAGCATTCATGGTTCTTACATCTTTGTACTACAAACTGTGAGGAGAGCTAAGGTCTTTGTTTCAGCATTATCAGCAAAAATCTCATTCTGCCTTTTTTTTTTTTTTTTTTTTTTTGCTCTGTTTGGGTCATTGCTTATTTCTGTACCAATCACTGTGGTCAGAGCAAATGCAGTGTACTGATTGTTTTATGTTTGTGTCACTTGCTTTACCAGAACAGCAGAGATGGAGAGAGTATGTATGTGTCTGCTTGGGTGAGGTGTGGGGGACAATAGAAGGCGGGGGTGGGGGGGAGACCCCCTGAGGGATACTGGGGCACCCAGAGAAGGTTAAATGGATTCTTGGATTGCAAAATCAGTGAGAGTCTATCATACTGTGCTTTTAACTTGAAAGAGATCCTTGGTAGAACTAGAGCTGGCACACACTTGCTGGTAAGGGCCCTTTATCTCTGTTGAATCTGTTTTTTTTTTTTTTTCTCTAAAATGAAGTGGTTGGTTTCATGACATTTAAAGTCATATCCTAATTTACACTGCTCAGTTTAACGAACTTTTAAAAGTCTTATATTTTTTTAAAAAAATCAGAATTATAAGTAAGTTCATTGAAGGAAAGTAAAGAATGGAGTATTTGCTTTTTATTATGGCTGCTGATAAGTGGCATAAGGGCCTATACATGCCATCTGATAGAGGCTTAAGCCAGTGTGATCAAGTCCAGATTCTTCTGTGTTCTCATTTACTGTCTGCTTGATAAGCTATTGGAAGACAGATACAAGGAAAGGGTGTGTATCAGGAGCTCTGCTGGATCAAAGTCCAGCTGGGGGTGGAGAGACACAACTCTAAGAGTAGCTCCAGGAGCCTTGTTGTGTTGGCCTCCCTGATATTTTAATAACATGAACATAAGCTCTCCTGAAGTTAGATGGTGCTTGGAATCCATCTCTTGGACTTACAGGACTGCACAGTCCTTCTTTAGTGGTAAATCTGTCAGATTCACCTGAAGTACATGGACATTCCCATAGGCAGAATCTGGAGACTTTTCTGACGCTGCCAACAAGAAGTGACTTATAAGAGTGCTCCTTCTGCTTGATATCAGAGCTTAACATTTTATATTGAATTTTATGTTACGTTTCTAGACATACGTGTCTGACGCTTGGCAATGCCTACGAGAAAGGTATCTCCTTCAAGCTTCCTGCATGATTTAGACAACGCTTATATGATGACCTCCACGTGTCAGGAACAGTGCTCTTAGGGAACCCTTAGCCTGTCTCTGTGAATCTTCCCTTAGAAATTTCCATATGCTTCAGCACAGAGTACAAAGCCTACATAAGACTTTGTCCTTCTTATGGCAGATTCAGGGATTTATGCACTCTGGGCTTCTTAACTGAATTAAGATAAATTTTTATCCAGTCTCTCAACATCTTTGGGGTCCTATGAAGACCACTCAATTTTCTCCAGCAGTTTTTGTTTCACTTTAGAAAGGCAATTCTGCTGTCCCTCTTGGAAAGTCCCCACCCCACCCAAACATTCCCCTTATCATGGATTTGACATGGTTGATTCATCAGAGTAGTATTTGTCCCTGAAATATTTTTCTAAAATAAAATATACCCGATGGTTCATTATAATACACTCTGATGTCAAAGTGGTCCCATATGCCAAGTATTATCACATCCTCTCAGTCAATCAGCGTGGACCCAGCCAACGATTGCACAAGTTTAGCTAATGAGAGCTATTCTGCCTTTCCTGAGTTAGGTGTGTCTGCATTGGATGATGTTTCTTCTACTGTAGTTTCTCTTTCTGCCACTTATTTGTGTTCTTTTCATGACTAACAAAAAAGCAACAGCAGTAACATTGCTGCAAAAGAAGAAAATCATTCATAAGAGGGGCTAGAAAGTAATTCTTACCAAGAAAATGAGAGGACAACTGTGGGAGGCCAACCTTATGGGTGACTGAGTTACACTCCCCAGCTGGGTGCTGAGGTGCTCAGTCACAGAAATGGGTGTGTCTTGCTACAGCCCATGGGTGAAGCTATGCTCACCTGTTCCTTTGTAATATAACCCCTTGCCCTGTTTAGGATAGAATCTTCCATGGAAGTGCCTAGTGTGTGTCCCCTTCTCTTACTGTGCCCTTGGGTGTGGCCTACCCAGGTGTCAGTCAACCTGCTGACAGTGGACATCATGAAGCTAGACTCAGCCCCCTGAAACCTGTCCCCTTGCCTCATTTGAGTAGCTTCTCCTCAATAAAAGGGGTCAGTGTGTGTGTGTGCTCTCTCTCTCTCTCTCTCTCTCTCTCTCTCTCTCTCTCTCTCTCTTTCTGCAGACCCTTAAGGTCAGAGGAGCTGTCACAGCAACCCCAAAGAAAAAGGTATTTGTGTCTCTTGTGTGGTTATTTCGTGCAACCCAGTTAGCCCAGTTTAACTAGAGTGACCCCTGAGCCTTTTAGTTATGAGAACAGAAACCCGGCAGAGAACCAACCGCTGAATAGGAAAAAATATTCACCAAAGACATAGCAGATAAAGATCTATTATCCAACATATAAAGGGACTCTTAAAACTCAACATTTTAAGAAAACAAACAACCCAATTAAAAATTAAGCAAAAGACCTAAAGACACCACACCAAAGAAGATATGCAGGTGGAAGACAGGCATATGCTAAACTCATATGCCATCACAGAATTTCAAATTCAAATAACAATGAGATACCACCATACATCTACTAGTCTGGATAAAATCCAGAACACTGACATCATCAAGGGGTGCTGGTAAAGATGTGAACATCAGAAACTCTCATTCATTGCTAGTGGGAATGCAAAACAGGACAGCCACTTTGGAAGCATTTGACAAAAGTAAACATACTCTTACCATGTGATACTCTTACCATGTGATTTAGCAATGAATTCTACAGTCTACCCAAGGGAACTGAAATCCACACACAACCTGCAAACAGATATTTACAGCAGCTGATTAGCAATTGCCAAAATGTAAAAGCACCCAAGATGTGCTGCCGTAAGTGAATGGATAAATAAACTGTGATACATATAGACAATTGAATATTATTTAATGCTAGAAATGAAATTGCAATCAAGCCATGAAAAGGAGTTCTTCTGCATTTATTTATTTATTTTTATTTTTTTCCACATTCCAATGTATATTATTAAGTGAAAGAAACCAATGAAAAGACAATGAACTATAGGATTCCAAGTATATGGCACCTGCAAAAGGCAAAACCAATGGAGAAAGTAAAGAACAGTGGTTGCCAGAGGTTGGGTGGTAATAAATACACAAAGCAGAGAGGATTTTTATGGCAGTGAAGTTTTTCTTTGTGACACTGGAAATGTAGATAAATGCGATAATGCCCTGTCTAAACCTATAGAAGTTACAACACCAAGATTGAACTCAAATGTAAACTATGGACTTTGGATGATAATGATGTGTCAAAGCAGGACAGGTGCACTACTCTGGTGGAATAGTGGGGAGGGCTGTGTGTGTGCTGGGGGGAGGCAAGTGCTCTCTGTGCCTCCTGATCAATTCTGCTTTGATCCTAAAACTGCTCTGAAAATAAAGCTCATTTTATTATTTATTTATTTATTTTTTTAATAACAGGGTCAAATGGTGGTTCCATTACTAGTTTTTTTTTTTTTTTTTTTTTTTGAGAGAGAGAGAGAGAGAGAGAGAGAGAAGTTTAATATTTATTTTTTAGTTTTCGGCGGACACAACATCTTTGTATGTATGTGGTGCTGAGGATCGAACCCAGGCCGCACGCATGCCAGGCGAGCGCGCTACTGCTTGAGCCACATCCCCAGCCCCAATAAAGCTCATTTTAAAAATGCAAGTCTTACATTGAGGTGCTCTCATGCAGAAGCTCTTTGACATTATAAGGGACATCCTTGCCACAGCCTGGGAGGGGCCTAACATTCATCTCCATGGAAGTGAGAGACAAAACTCCAGGGTGACAAGGCATGCCTTTAGGGTCCTGATAAGCCCTGTGGTAGCCCCTGTTTAGGGCCATTTAGCTGGCAAGCCAGCTTGTCTGGCCTTTCTCCTGTTTAGAGTCATGCACTTGTGCCCCTCACCCCGTGTCTATTTTGCAAAGACTGGGGAAGGAAACTGGAGAGGGACTAGCCCTCTTGAGTTTCTAAAAGGCCTTGTTTGTAGATAGTCCTCCTCCCTTATCAGAGCTGGGCAGTATCAAGGCCAGCCTTATCAGGGAGGACAGCTGACAACAGCTGAAGTTGTGTTTACCAGTATGGCTGCCGCCCCGGCAGCAAGGGTTTGTCCCCTGCAGTGACCATCCCTGCCCCATTGTGACTAAGCAAGGACCTGGAATACCATACTGAGTGACTTTGGCTAACAATGACGGTAAGGCAATGGCAAACGTAAGATGATCGCACGTGTTGCTCCAGGTGGAACACTCTGTGTGTACATGGATTCTCTCCATCCTCAAAAGAAGAATTGCTAGCAGTACTTTCTGTATGTCAGGCATTGTTCTCTGAGCTTGAGGCACGCTATATTAATTGAATCATGATGAGAACCTAATGAGATGGTACCATTGTCTTTCCTGTTTTATAGATGAGGAACCTGAGGCTTAGAGAAACAGCAACCTGCTTCATATCACACAGCTGCTAAGCAGTGTAGGGAATAATTAAACTCAAGGTTAGCGTGACTCCAGAATAGTCCTTTAATCATAGTTGGGCAGAATCGATGTATTGTAATTTTATTTAGCTCCAAGATAATTTGCAAAAATAAATTGCGTATAGAAATCCATCACAGCCACCGTGAATACAAATTCCCTCCCTTGTCCTTAGTGTGCCATATGTTCTTGGCTAATGAGAAATAGCCAATTAACTGTATCATTCACTCTGAATCAATTCAAGTGATTGCCTCCAATGATGATGATGATTGTTGAAGCCTAGAAAAGAAAGCATAAGGCAATGTTGGAGAAGTGGCAAGAGAAGTGGGGTGACCATCAGAAAGATTTTACAGGTTGCCATAAACTTGGAGAGTTTTCCCAGTGCAAGAACTGGCCTACAGTTTGCAGAAACTTGATCTGATCAGTCCATTGGGATATTCAATTTCTCTATGATGGACTCCTAGAAACTCCTTTAAAACCCAGAACATCAGTTTATCAATATGCAAGGAAAATTATAACTGTCAGGGGAAACAGGGCCTCTCATCATTGGGTCAGAGTATGATCTTCCTGCTTTGCAGAAAGTCAAATTATAACTATAATTAAGTTGCTGGATGAATATGGGATTGGACCAAGGGAACTCTTTTCTAAAATGCAAATATTTAAAGGTCATAATAGTTGGATACATTCCATTTCACTGCAAGGAGAAATGCCTCACCAAAGAGCAGCTAGCATGAATCTTTGGGCTTGAGTCACATATTGGCCACTATACTCTTAGCCCTGGGTAGAGCTTGCCCCTGTGAATTATTTAGATGTGAATGACAGAAAAATCCCAAACAAAATAAATGCTTATTTCTTTTTTTAAATGTCTTTGCATTTATATTAGATAACTACGCATTTTTGATACACAAATAGCATTAAAAAATACCTGTTTCTCAGGTCATTTTCAGCATTACTGAGCTAGAAATTACAAATAAAAATTTTGTATATTTAAGGTATACAACTTGATATTTTAATGAATTATGCATTGATAAATAATCAACACAATCAAGTTAATTAAAATAGCCACCACCACACAGTTACTATTTTATTTTTGTGGGTGTGAGAACATTGAAGGTATACTGAAATGGATCACATTTTTTTTCCTTTTTTTTAATGCCATTATACATGTACTGTTTTTTGCATTACAATTCTTTTATTTTATTTTATTTATTTATTTTTTTAAGAGAGGGAGAGGAGAGAGAAAGAACTTCAATATTTATTTTTCAGTTTTTGGCGGACACAACATCTTTGTTGGTATGTGGTGCTGAGGATCGAACCCGGGCCGCACGCATGCCAGGCGAGCGCGCTACCGCTTGAGCCACATCCCCAGCCCCTGCATTACAATTCTTAATACACATATATAACACAATTTTTCATATCTTTGTTTGTATATATAAAGTATGTTGACACCCAATTCAAGTCTTCATACATGTACTTTGTATAATGTGACCATCTCATTCCACCATCCTTGCTAATCCCCTTCCCTCTTCCTTTCTCTCCGATCCCTCTTCCCTATCTAGAATTAATCTAATCCTCCCATGCTCTCTCTCTATCCCACTATGAGTCATCCCCATTATATCAGAGAAAACATTCTGCATTTGGTTTTTTGGAATTGGCTGATTTCACTTAGCATTATCTTCTCCAACTCCATCCATTTACTTGCAAATGCCATGATTTTGTTCTTTTTAATGCTGAATAATATTCCATTGTGTATAAATGCTACATTTTTTTTTATCCATTCCTCCACTGAAGGACATCTAGGTTGGCTCCACAGTTTAGCTATTGTGAATTGTGCTGCTATAAACATTGATGTGGCTGCGTCCCTGTAGTATGCTGTTTTTAGATCCTTTGGGTATAGTCCAAGAAGAGAAATAGCTGGGTCAAATGGTGGTTCCATTCCCAGATTTCCAAGGAATCTCCATAATGCTTTCCAAATTGTCTGCATCAATTTGCAGTCCCACCAGCAATGATCCTTGGTCCTTTTTATTTATTTATTTATTTATTTAATTTTTAGACTGGGTACAGTTAAGTTGACTTAAACTTCTGCCTCAGCCTCCTAGTTGCTGGGATTGCAGATGTGTGCCACCAAGCCTAGCATAGTCCAGAATTGAATTCCAAGGCTCCTTGCAAATAAATCTGGAAAATTAAGACTATCCTGCAGAGCCAAATGTTCTGCCAAAAATCAGGGGACAGCTGGGCATGGTAGTACATGCCTGTAATCACAGCAACTTGGGAGACTCAGGCTAGAGGCTCACAAATTTGAGGCCGGTCTAAGCAACTTAGTGAGACCCTGTGACAAAGTAAAAAAATAACTCAATGGTAAAATGCCCCTGGGTTAAATCCCCTACCCTACTCCCCCCCCAAAAAAATCAGGGACAAAGTGGGTAATGGATATTGGGTGAGAGGTAAAGATTCATCATCTAAAACTGTTCTCTCAGGGCTCTGACCCCAGCCCTCATTGTGTCAGGGAGGAGAGGTGCGATGCTAACCATGAACGTGATGCAGCCAATCCTGCTGATATCTTCTACATTATGCTGATCACTTTGGAGTGATCTCTGCAGCCACTAAAACTGAACTGATAGGAAAGTCCTGGAGTCTAGGTTCTGCCATCTCATGATGCTATTTTTCCACACTCCTGACCTAGTAAGGAGAAGTGCATTATTAATTGTGTGCTTTAAAAGTCCCCCATTTGAGAATTAAGGTCTCTGTCCTGGAGACTTATACCCAACCCTTCCAATTTGCTTTGTGCCACCTCATAATATGACGAGTGAAAAATCTTGCACCAACGGCTCCAGCTGCTGCTGTACCTTGGGTTCTTCTCTCACTTGTGATGCTCCAGCAGCTCTGAATGTGAACTGTGTGGCTTTCTGTACTTGTTTGGAGGACATGGGATGCCTAGCAGTCTGCACAAATAACAGAATTATTTTCTGTCTTCTACATCTTTTTTTACCCCTGCATCTACTCCTTTTCTATATTCATTCTGTACAGTATATTCTTTCCTGTGTATTGAAATGCTTCTGATCAGTTAAGCCCAGTCTGCTGGCCTGAGCATTCTCTATTCCAGTTCTTCAAGGGCCACTTTTTTCTCCTTTCCACTTTATTTTGAGCTATATGATGATACTCTGTTTTTAACAGAAAAACACATTTACTAAAGAAGAATGTTAGAGAAAATACTGCCTTAGATTTGTATGCCTCAGCAGCAAGATAGTTAGGCCTTTCCATCTCTTTTCTCTAGCTTCGTTTAGTATTGACATAATATTTAAGGAATATATGAGGTTGCATGAACAGAATTTATGCAATAAAGAACTACTTAAAAAAATGATTGTGTCTTTGAACATAGCAATACCCAAGGAGCATAATATACTTTATTTTTTTGACATGGAAGAACTAAAATTTGCTTTTAAAGTATTTCTCTGACCAAATAAAAGCTTTTTATATTTCAAGAATTTCACTGTGTACTACAGCAGGAAATGAAAAGCTACCGGAAGAACTGAAGGAAAAAAACCAAAAAAACTATGGGTCTGGAAAGAAATTAATATATAGCAAATGAAGTGCTTTTCTCTGATCCCTCTTTCTGCAAATTGCACCGTCTGCTTTGGAAACACTGAATTTCCCTTATTGCTACACGACTTCATCTAGCAATAGTGCATTGAGAAGAGTAAATTGCAATAGTTTTAAACAAGAATGAAGAGGAAATATCATAACAATAAAAGGAAGAATCACCTCTGCCAATAATAAATTTTGTACTTGTTGACTGAAAGAATGTTCCATTGTCAGCTAGATCTCACTGAAATCTACCTTTGATGGAAAAAAGTAAGTACTGTTTCAAAGCTAACCACATTTCTGAGACTACATAGCTCCTCTTCTTTAAAAAAAAAAAAAAGCCCAGAAATGGAGACATTTTACCATGTAACTAAAAATGCCAAATCAGAATGCCTGATAATTTATTGTCTTTAAATCTGATTTTTTTTTTAAAAAAAGAATTTCTAGTGAGATATCTGATCTCAGGAATTTAATCTTCTTTAAAAAACAAAATCAAATTTAGACACACAACTAGCACTCCTCTAAGTGGAGTAAATGTCATTTAAATCCATCTCGGCCTGTTCTTTCATAGATGTACCGAGTGCTTTCTTTAGCTTTATTCTATTTGCTTTCTCCTTGAGTCAGTCCTGTTTTCATTTGCTATCTGAGCTAGATTGGACTTGTGGTCTCTAATTGGAGCATAAGCTTCTTATCTCTCCATCCCAAATCACTCCAGGCATGATTGCCAGAATGCCTCTCTTCAAGCACCAGGGTATTTTATATAATAGGCTGCATGGTCTGACCCAGGTTTCCTTTCCAGCTACTCTTCCTACCACTCCCCACCCTGTTCCCTAGGACCGCCATACCCAGTTACTTGCTGTCTCACCCCAGGTTACCTGTATTCCCACCTTGGTGCCACTGCACAGCTGCTGAGAGACCTCCTAGTCCCTACAGAAGTCCTTGCACCCTTCAGTCTCAGAGTCAGCTTCCCTCCTCTGCATCCTGTAGCCTCTGCCTTGGGAATGGTCCCTTGTTCTCAGTGTCATCTGCACACATTTCAGTTCACTTTTAAAATTCTCCAATTTAATTCATAGTTTGAACCCTATTCAACCTCTTAGGACCTCGGCTCTGGTCGATCAGGATACTTTTCCTACCTTTCCTCTGGGATTATGTTTAAACCTATGCCATTTGGACCATTGATCTAGACTGATGGCTGTAACATCACTTTCATCACATCTTTGGAGGACCCTCAGATTCAGCAAACCTCCCAGCTTTGTCGTCTTTTTGGGCCTCTGACAATTTATATTCCCAGTTTACGTTGGGAAACGGGGAAGTTCAGGATACTAAGACCCTGCTCTGTCGAGAATGCTCTTAAGCATATAAGATCATTCTGTTAGCTCAGCAAGGCTGTCTGAGGCCCTGTCCCCTGGGATACAGCATGCTGACATTTCTTCCTTGGTGTGTGGATGCTTCTCCAGGATTCTACGGAAGGAGGGAAGTATAGGTTCCCTGTGGTTGGAGCCCTCCATCTCACTTAGGGTCTTGGCATTCTGCCTTTCCCTGCTCAAGACTCTTCTGACCTACCTGCTGCTCTAAGTTCTTCTCTGTCCTGACTTTTCTTTCTCCCTGCATGCTGAGGAAATGTTATGCAGTGGATGGCGACATGGGTGGAAGGTGGGAGGAGGCCTATGAGAAGACTTACTCTAACCCCATCCTGTTGTCTCTGAGTTCCCAGAGAGTAGGCTTTTGAAACTCAAAAACTTTCAGTCTATCTTTTGCTATAATATCCTTTTGGCAAAGATTCCCACGATACTGAAATGATGCCAAAACATGGAGTTCTAAATAAGAAATGGTGCTAAATGTTTCAAAATGTCATTCTACTATGATAGTGCTTTCTCTTTTTTTTGTTTGTTTTAAAATAGATTTATTGAATGATATTGACCAAATTGTATTGTGATATTGTGTGCATGTATATTCCACCATTATGTACAAATATAATGCATCCATACAGATGTGGAAAAAATAGATTAAAAAAATCTTTCTCCTTCACTAGACTGTGAGCTAATACTTTTCTTTCGTTAACTCTAAATCATGACAGAACCCCAGAGAAAAGATGGAGGAAGGACCCTGATTTACCTGAATGTAGGTATCTCCGAACATGTACAATGAAGGGTCAGAAGGTGAATTAAATTGAGTAATAGAAAAAAATTATATGAGCTGAAATATGTACCGATGGCATCAAATAAGGGTATGTCTAGGGCTCCAGGATGTTAGTGCAGAGAGGAGAGTAGAATCTCAACCTCTGGTAAGTGAACTCATCAGTTATATGATTAATGCTACCAGTTTTCATTTAGCTAATAGTGCCTACCATCTACCAGGTGCAAGTCAATTTGCTCAGTCATTTTACAAAGGAGTCATTGTTTCCCCTACTTAGACTTGAAGAAAGCAACAGAGACTTCCAACATCATTCCAACACAGGTTATAGCTGTTTGATCCCAAATTCTTAATGCTTCCCTCTGCTCAGACTGTATAATCAATTTTGTTTAACTTATGACATGATTATGGGTTCAATATCCAGTGTGAGATGTGTGTATGTGTGTGTGCATGTGTGTATACAGTCAGTCCTCCAGATCCATGAACTTGATATCTGTACATTCAATGAACACTGAATCAAAATTATTCAGAAAAAAAATTGTGTCTAAAAACACAGACTTTTTTTCTTGTCATTATTTCTAAACAATACAGTATAATAACTATTTTCATAGCACATTATATTAGGTATTGTAAGTGACATAGAGATGAATTAAGGTATATCAAAGGATGTACAAGGGTTATATGTAGATACTGTACCATTTTATATAAAGGACTTGTGCATCCTCGGATTTTGTATTTTCAACAGTCTTGGTGTGTGTGTGTGTGGGTGTGTGTGTGTGTGTGTGTGTGTGAGAAAGAGAGAGAGAGAGAGAGAGAGAGAGAGAGAAAGAGAGAGAGAGAGAGACCTTTGCTCTATGGGGAATTAAATGTGTTTTTCAACCATCAGAAAGGAAAGAGTTCAAATATGGTTCCTTGCCCTGGTATGCATAGCATTTTGGTGAAGTCATTCTCTGAGAAGCTTATTGATTCATCTAATATTTACTACCTCACTTATTACTAAAAGCAGGGTGCAGTCTCACCATTTACACTTGGGATCTTGGTATGTTTTAGCCAAATGTTTAATTTATCGTTTAGGCCATTTAGGTGTTGTTGGGAATGAAGAAAAAAAAATGTGTGGATTATGTGGAGATAAATGTTTGCTTTCTGCACTGCCTGGCAAGATGGCGGCAGTATTTTTTTTTCACAAATAAAATATGTAATTGTGTGGATATTTCAAGCAGCTTGTTTATATTTTCCCCCAGGGTTTAACTTTCTTAGATATCTAAAATACTCTGAGGGGAGGGAGGGAATGCTATAAATTTTTACAATCAGACATTGTCCCTGTTTCCCAGGCAAATTCAATGCACCTTCTGTTGAGTAATTGGAATCCAAGAAGTAACATGGAGTGTTTTAACAAAACATGAGTGAATGGTATTTATAGAAGAATGTCAGAGGTTTGGAAACTCAAACTATTTATGTGAGAAAAAGTGATAAAAAGATACCATGAGAGATCAGAGTATATTGACTCGGTTGCAGAACCTGGCATTCAACACACAGGTTAATGTGAGTAAATATTTCCAGAGGACTGGCCCCACACCCTGTCTATTTCTGGAGGAGAGTATCACTGAAATTTGCTACTAATGCACTTTCTTCTATATGGGGGGAACATGGTGGTGGTAAACTGAATCATTAGAAATGTACCTTAAAAAGTATAGCTCAGGGGCTGGGGTTGGGGCTCAGTGGTAGAGTGCTCCCTTGCATGTGCAAGGCCATGGGTTTGGTCCTCAGCACCACATAAAAATAAATAAAATAAAGGTATTGTGTCCAACTACAACTAAAAATAAATATTAAAAAAGTATAGCTCAAAGTGGTATCATATTTTTTATTTCTAATTTGGATTAATTTTTATAGGAAAAAGCCATTTGATGAGTTGTGAGTGAGCCTCAGATTGGGTCATTTGTGTACTAATACCCCCTTTTATAAAAGGCAATGTGTGTACATATGTTTGTCTGCATAGTGTGAGTGTGTGTGTGTGTGCGTGTATGTGTGCACACATGCACACGTGTGTCCTTAGGACATCTGAGCTCCTAGCGTTTGATAAATGTAGTAACTCCACACTCAAGGTCACCACACTCACTGCACAGTGTCAAGAGCCCAAGGCTCTTGTAGTCTTGCTACTAGAACCAGACGGGTGAGGCTGGGCTGTGCAGAGTGGAATGAGGAAGAGGAAAGGGCAGATCATGGTTTACAAAGCTCTGTGAACTCTCCATTACCCCTCACATTTATTCTTAAAGCAGTGCTTGATGAAGATTTGCTCATATGAAAACATAAAGATGCCTGTTTCCCTCCCCTCTTCCCAGGTATTTAATTTTCCATTGTGTCAATTGGTTTTAATTTCTTTTAATATTTTCAGGTTGCTTTTTCTTTCATGTGAGACTTGTGGTTGTTTTTCTTTTTCTTCTTCTTCTTCTTCTTCTTCTTCTTCTTCTTCTTCTTCTTCTTCTTCTTCTTCTTCTTCTTCTTCTTCTTCTTCTTCTTCTTCTTTTTTTAGAGACAGGGTTTCACTGAGTTGCTTAGAGCCTCATCATTGCTGAGGCTGGCTTTGAACTTGCCATCCTCCTGCCTCAGCCTCCCGAGTTGCTAGGATTACAGGCATGCACCACCATGCAGGGCTTCTTCTTCTTCTTCTTCTTCTTCCTCTTCTTCTTTTTTTGAGGCAACTGAACAGCCAAAATGTCTATGTCTTTATCCCTAAAACCTGCAAAAGTGAGATTGTGTATTCTTATGTGGCAAAAGGGACTTTGACGATGTGATTAATTTTTTTTTTAAAGATAGAGTGAGAGAGGAGGGAGAGAGAGAGAGAGAGAGAGAGAGAGAGAGAGAGAGAGAGAGAGAATTTTTCAATATTTATTTTTTAGTTTTCAGCAGACACAACATCTTTGTTGGTATGTGGTGCTGAGGTTCGAACCCGGGCCGCACGCATGCCAGGTGAGCGCGCTACCGCTTGAGCCACATCCCCAGCCCTGATGTGATTAATTTTAAGGACCTTGAAACAGGAATTGTTTAGGTGAATTCATCAACAATAGGCATCTGTATTTGCTCATATGAAAATTCAAGCAAATACAGAGCCTTCCTATGCTATCTGAGAGACAAGTGTGAGAGCAGAAGCAGGGCTGGAGAGATGCTATATATGGCTGGCTTTGAAGACAGAGGGAGGCTACAAACTAAGGATTGTGGGTAGCTTCTATAACTTGAAAAGGCAAGAATTTTTTTTTTTTTTTTTCCTAGACCCCTACAGAAAGGAGTCTAGCCCGGCTCATTCCTTGATTTTAGCCTTGTGAGACCTGTGTCAGTCTTCTGACCTTAATACTGTAAGATGATAAATTTGTGTTGACAAGGTGGTAAGAGGGTAAACTAAGTTTGTGCTAATTTGTTATGACAGCAATAGATAATAAATATAGTCTTGCTGTTAAAACTGTTAAGGAATTTAAAGCTATATCACTTACATTAGTGTACAAATTTAAATTTATTTTTTAGTTGTTGATGGGACTTTATTTTATTTATTTATATGTGGTGCTGAGAATCGAACCTAATGCCTCACACATGTGAGGCCAGCGCTCTACCACTGAACCATGACCCCAGCACATAAAATTGTTTTTAAAATATTTTTTTAGTTGTTGATGGACCTTTATTTTATTCATTTATTTATATGGAGTGCTGAGAATTGAACCCAGTGCCTCATACATGTGAAGCAAATGCTCTACTATTGAGCCACAACCCCAGCCCTACACAAAATATTTTTAAATTTTATATAATGATGATTCTTGAGAAGGTGCCTATGGATCTTAAGTGTTCTTGAGTCCCAGAATGGGAAACTTTTTTTTTTTATGTTTACATTTAAAAAGAAGTAGACTGGAGGGCCCATAGATTGTTTTCAGGGGGGTTTGTTGGGATGAACTTGTAAGTTCCTTAATTGCTTCAAACTTGTTTTGAAGCAATTAATTAAGGAAACAGGTATCTTTTTTTGTGAAACAGATATCATTTTGCAAAACAAGTATCTTTTCCCATGGGCCCAGCCACTTTCCTTTATAGAGATTTAAACTCATCACCCTCAGTACTTGGGTTATCAGTAGTAGCCTCTCTATGATACATATTTTACAATGCATTCTGTAATCACAAGAACTTATGTCTTTCTTTCATAATTTAGGATTTTCCTGTTTAGGAGTAAAAGAGCAGATTGGTTCATTTGCAGTGAGATTCTTCTATCTAATAAAAATGTAGCTAGTTTTTCTTAGTAATACTTTGAACTGTAGCTGTGTTATTTCTTGGAATATTTCACTTGTATCATGTGGAAAAATATGCATCTCATTCATACAGTGTTATTTGTCTTCTGCCCATCTAAATTCATTGATAATAAAAAAAAACGAGAGAGAGATTGAGAGAAAGAATATATAATAGGTCAAGAAAGGATCTTGAGAGGTCATCTCTTTCATTAGAAAGGACTATATCTACAGAATTCTGAACAGATAAATATATATCCTAGGGATGGAAATGGAATTTTTCTCCCCCTAAGGGAGCCTTAAATATATTTCAGTTATCTCATTTGCATGAGTCATTTACATTGATTTCCATGAGCCATTCCTAGGTCTCTATTCTTCATATAACCCTTGACTTAACAAAACCCTTCTCCCTCTCTTTCTCTCTCTCTTCCCCTTATTTATTATTCATTTGATGCATATCAATGGCCTACACTGGGAATGGTCCCATGCAAGGCATTATGAGAATCTCTGAGAAATAAAGCACACAGCCCTATTCCAAAGAAATGACAGTCTCCTGGGGAAGCCACAGTGTGGACCTAAGTCCCAAATGACTACACAAGAAGTGTTTATGAGACACTGTATAATGAAGGGTTAATGAAGGATGATAACAATAGATAAAGTGTGAACAATGGTGATGACGGAATAGACAACTGTGAAGGACCTACTCTATCTAAGGCTCCTGTGTATGTTATCTCTTAATTCTCAGCAAACTTTTGAAAGGGATATTTGCATCCCTGTTTGTAAAATTACAAAATGGAGCTTAGTAATCAAATGGGCTCAGATTCTTCTGAGCCTAAACCCCTGCTCCTTGCATTGGGCCACACTGTCTTTGACAGGCTATCATGGAAGGAAACACTCTGTGAACTGAAATGTTCTGGAAGGACTTAGCCATGCTTAGATCCATTCATTGAGTATTTTCTCTGTTCCAGGTTCATTCTCCCATACTATAAATGAGGAAATGGAGCTACAGGGAGGCTAATTTGCCTGAGGACACATGTTAAGTTAGGGGTAGAGCCAGGATATGGATTCACATGATCTCATTCCAGTGCAACACTGCTTCCTTGGTACTGTGTGGCCAACAGGGTTATAATACCGAGTGGTGTTAAGAAGAGCTTCTCAGCCATTACAGAAAAACATGGAGAGAAAGCAGTAAGTGATACCAACAAAGTATGATAGCTATTCTGATTGAGGAAGTAGCAGGCTGTGGGAATACAGAAAAGGGTTTCTAACTCAGACAAGAAAGAACCTGGACTTGCTTCTCCAAGGAATGACCCAAACCTGTGGGGCCATTTTGAGATAGCCAGGTGAAGAAGAAAAGAGCCAGAGCAATGAGGTGGCAAAATGGTAGCCATACCTTAATTTGGTGGTTGGTTCGGGAATTGGCTAATTTCTTTTATTACCCATTCAAGACACCCACTGGTTATTCCTTAACTTCATTGAGGTCTTGAGTCAGTTGGCACCTTCTTATTGAGGTCTTTCCTAGCCAGTTTATTTAAAATGACACCACCAATTTCTCTTCAAGACATCTTTATTCCCCACGATATCTAACTGACCACATTATTTATTTATTGTTTTTTAATCGCCTATTTGCTCCGTAGCATAGTTTTTAAAAAAAATTGTTTTTGTTTCCTGTTTTGTCTTCTTCTGTATCTCAAGCACCTGGGACAGCACTGACAGTGTGGTGGCCACTCTATGAATACTTGCTGAACGAGCGATGAATGGAGTGATTCACCTCTCCACAGACTCCTGACTTCCTGAGTGCTGTCCCACGTGAATCAGGAGCTCTCACTGGGACTTACCAAAGTTCTGACTCCATGATGCTCTACTGCAGAGGTTCTGGGAGCCCTCATGCCATGTGAGAGCCCTCATACCTCTTAAAAGACTGTTCTTCATCACCCTAAACTCTACCAGAGAGTTGTAGCCAACTTTTAGGGGCAGAGGATCTTAGCTTTAGTTTCCACCTATCACCTGCATGTTGGCAAACTTTTCTCCTTGACCAAATTTTAGTTAGGCTCCTTTGAACCCTCTTCTTGCTTGGCTTCAACGTTGGCCTATTGTATCCAGTTTCAGGATAATGTATGTAATTTGGAATAACATTCATACATGTATGTAATTTCTAAATTATGTAATTTGGAATATTAATCCTGCCACGTCACTTTAGCAAGAATCCCCCACTCTTGGTAATTTTTTGCCTACTGATTTCCTTATTCTTTTTCTTGGATATAAAATTCCTAACCATCTTTGTTGTATTGGAAGTTAAATCCAATCTCTCTCCCCAATTGAAGTGGTCCTGAAAAAGTCTCCTTTGCTGCTTTTATCAAATGTCCTGTGCTGTTTTTTTTTTTTTTTTTTTTTTTTTTTTAACAGCATTCTCTTGGATTTCTTCTTTCTTTTGAAAAAGTTTATTTCTAGATCTTTTTGTCCAGTCAGTCCTTTGGGCTTACCCCTGTGGTACATTCTTCTGCCATGGTGTTTGTTATGTCAACATTGAACAATATACTTTACTTTCTCTTAAACTAGGCCGTTTGTTGACTAAACATATTTAAGTCCACTAGAAAGGTTTAATATATCATAGCCACAAGATATATCCTATGTTGTCTCAGTTTGTAAGCTTATATTATTTTCTCAGTCCATTTTACAAACATAAGTTGGAAGTTGGTCCTTTGCTTCTTTAATTTAAATCTAAATTAGAGGTGGTGAAACAAGGGATATTGCCTACTCCCTAAGATTTTTATTGCAAAGGAATATAAAGACATTGGAGGTAGGAGAAATTCAGAGGTGGGGTGTGGGAGAAGAGATGGAGTATTGATTTTTTTTTTTTTTTTTTTGGTGGTGCTGGGGATTGAACCCATGGCCTTGTGCATGCAAGACAAGCACTCTACCAACTGAGCTATGTCCCCAGCCCAGAGATGGAGTATTGAATACAATGATCGAGCATATTAGGAGTCTGACCAAGAATCTGCAGAACAAGATGGTTGCTCTAACCCTCCCTCATGGAGATGTCAAAGAGACTTGGAATTCTGTTGCTCTGGTTATGTGCTACTAATGTGAAAAGAGTTTGATCATGGTTATCAGGGGACTTTGGAAATAGTTTTTGGATTCACTGACTAATGGGTAAAGCCTGTCCATGTAGTACTGTGATGGTCCTTCTGCCAGGAGTGATGGTCCTTCTGCCAGGAGAGAAAAAGTATACCATCTCAGAACTGGAAAGAACACTTCAGGTAGATATCAATGATTTTGCCTGCCTGATGTGACTGGAACAGGATTTTGTACAGTGATGGCCATGCCTAGAAGAGGCCAAGAAGACCAAGATCTGAGTAGATACATGCTCCTGGCTATCATTTCTATGCTAACCTCATTGCAGTCCTTGGACGCAGGCAAGCTTTATTTGAAATTTCCTTGCTGCAGAAGCAATGATTTAAGGTTCTTTTTTAGATAGTCTTTTCTTCCTTCAGTATCAATTGAGAAAAAAAAAAAAAGAGTCTTTCCATCAGTTGGGTATTTCCTTGATATTTGAGCAGACAATTAACATGAAATTCCTGAATGCCAAATATGTAATTTGGAATAATATATAAAAGAGGATTTCAACAGTGTCATAACTGTTGAATTTCAGTGTAACTGTTTCCATGTGTGCCTACTGATGAATCAACCTATATTCATTTGTTTCATTAAAAGCATTTTTTTTTTCTTTTCACAGTTGTTTTGTTTTTGTATTACATTTGTGTTTCTCCTCATCATACCACATAAAATCTCCTATTTCCCAAGAGAGCTCATGAATGAGAAAGAAGAAGGTGCAAAGCCAAGAAGGGTTGAATACAGTCAGTTGGATACAGCGCCAGGACTCTCCTCCCGGGAAGGGCTAGCAAGGGTGGAGTGCACAGTAGGAGCAAAAAGTTGCTGAATCACACTGGCGCTTTTGTTCCCACACTGGGATAAGAAAATCTCGGCAGAGTGAAGAAAGTTTGTTTGTGAGAGTCTTTCCCGGGGTCACTGGGATGTCTAAACCACTCCCTGTAGTGGTTTACACTCACAGCAACACGACATCTGGCAACTCGACTCTTAAAAATTCTTCTCTTTGACTCCTGCCATGACTGCTCCATCCAGAGCATTTCACGAGTGGTTTGTCGATGGTTCAGAAACAGATGTGTAAAACATTTGGAATAAGGTAACTTCTAGAATTAGTGTGTTCCATATATTTATCGAATGCCCATTATGTACCAGGCAATTTTTTTTTTTTTTAGACATAAGGATTGATTTATGAGTCCCTGCTCTATGGAGCTTACAACCTAGTAGAAGCTGAGAAGTGGAGAAGACAGGCATTCATCAAAGAAGCCAATAAACAAATTTGATGATTTCTGATGGTATTTACAAAGAAATAGATCTGGAATTATGTCTGAGAAAGATGAAGGTAAGGTGAAAGGGGGAATATTCTGGAAGAAGGGCCGGAATGTACAAAAAAAAAAAAAAAAAAGCATTTGAGAACGCTCTTGTGAATCATGGCAAAAGTTCTGACATCACCAGGAAGGCAGGAACCTCTCGTCAGCTGGTGTTTCAAAACTAGGGAAACACCAGGCCCCAGGCAGCTTTCCCCTAATTAAGGAAAAAGAGTGGCAATTTGCCTTGTGTCTTCTATTGTCATCTCTGTCTCTACCCACTTTTTGAACAATCTCATCTTTAGGGGCAGCTACATGCACAGTCCCCACACACAAAAAAAAAATGCCTAATAAAAGCATTTGAAAAACTTCTGTAAATCGCTCTAGAAATAACACCATCATTACAATAAAGAGAAAAAAATGCTGTATCTGGATAAATTTTCGTACATTAATTCAGTGATTCTGTTCTGGGAGTGGCTTTGCTCCCCTCCTCCTTCTTCCTAGGGGGTGGTTGGCAATTTTATCTGGAGACAATTTTGGTTGCCACAACATGGGGGATGAGGAATTTAATGAGTAGAGGTCAGAACTACTGCTAAACATGCGACAGGGCACAGGACCAACTCCCACAAAAAGAATTATCTAGATCCACATTACATGTTGAATCAAGGCTCTTTTAAGTTTTCTTACCACCCTCAGTCCCCAATATTGCAAGGTACAGAGTGGGTTCAGACTTTCTGGAGCTTGCTAATCTCCCGCATCTATGACTGCGTTTCAAATCTCAGTTCTCTGACTTCCTAGATATGTGACTGAAGGTGGGGTGGGACGATGGGCATGTTCCTTAACAATCTGTGTCTTCATTTCCTGATCTGTAAAATGGAAGTAATCATAGCTCAACCTCATAAAGTTTATATTGAGGAAAATGTAAAACATTTGATTCTTAATAGAGTTTGGTAGACAATGATCACTCAATAGATGTTTAATATTAATGCTTTCTGTTGCTGTGGCCTGCTTTCTGGAGTATAATTGGCGCAGATCAAAGGAGCAGGTGGAGATGACCTACATTAGCATACCCTGTCCCCCCAATACCGCCAGGCATCCTGCTGGGGGATGTGGAGATGGCTGTCAAACATTGTAGAAGTTCTCTCCATGGTTGCAGCAACATAATGACCAGAAAAGCAGCAGAGGCATATGTTATTTGCTTGAAGGAAGAGCTAATGTTTTGAGGATTCACTAAAGTATTTTGGCTATTTGAATGTGTCATTGCACCCTTAACTGCTGACTCCTGAGCATTGTTCAAACTGCATTTGAGGCATCTTTGGTACCTTCTAGAAGGCTAATTAAGCTGCTTAGAGATAAACTTCAAAGGGAGAAGGAGGTGTGAACCATTACTGGGTGAGAAGAATATTTGAACCTGGGTGTGTTCAGTAGCAGAGGACCTCCATGTGTCCTTATCAGAGGTATGCTTAGTATAACTAGCCAAGAGGTAAGTCCTTTGTTTGAACTGAGCCTGTTAGGTGGCAGAAGTCATCCCCCATGGCAACAGTTTCCAGGGGATCTTTCCAGAACTGCAAAGAGGCTCTGATTTTGTTATTGACAGATCCACATCCTCCGTTTTTATTAACATTGTGCTCATATTGTATTTTTTTCTGCAATTTGTCATAGTTAGACAGAAAGAAATCCTCTGCATTCTGATACTTTTCTTAGATTCCTGCCATCTTTGCAGAGCTTATTGATATGGATCAGTTGAAGTCCCATTGTCGTATTGAACTTCTCACTCCCTGATTGGAGTAATTTAAGAGCCTCAACGTTGGTAGGAAAAATCCCTGAGGAAACTGACCAGAGATATGAACATAAATTGTCATTTGTTTATAATCAAATTCATTCCTCTTTAATACATTTTGTATTGGAAGCTGCCAAATCTAGCCTCAGCTTTCTGTTCTGCCTGCAACCTGGACACAGAAGCGCCCCATTCATACATCCCTTCTAGTGACAGATTCCTCGCCAGGAACTCCCAGTGTGCACTGCCATCTGCTCAGCTCTCAGTGGCTCGAACCCACCCTGCTTCCTAAATTAATGCTAAAAGCCATTTTCTGAAGGCCGATCCTAGTCTTTTAGGCCACTGCTAAGTCCAGCCTCATTTCAGGTATCAGGATCCATCCACTATTCTCTAAGAAGAAACAACAGCAATAAAGCCAGGAAATCAAACCTACCTATGTAAGTGGATGGCCCAAATTAGCTGTTTGGTTTTTTTTTTCCCTTAAAAAGGGGGGGCTGCAGTCTGAAGGCATGCATACATTGCAAAGAGAACATCTGAATCTAATTTGATTATTTGTTATCGGATTTAAGCTGGAGGACTCTTTAGAGGCAAATCCTTTTTCTGCTGTTTTCTTCTTTTTCTGTTTGTTTACTGTGGCCTGTCCAGGTGGAGTCCTCAACTCAAGACCTTTGGGGAGAAAAGTTTGCAGATCAATAGCTCCTAATTTTCCTTTCTATTTAGCATTTGGGTAGAATTAGGCATTTGATTTTTCTTTTTCAGTATTAGGGATCAAACCCAGGGCCTTGTGCATATTAGGCAAGTACTCTCCCACTAAGCTACACCCCCAGCTCAGACACTTACTTTTATGTTGGAAGATTCTTCTCTTTGCTATGAAGATGTTGTGCAGAAGAAGGGGAAGAGAAGTGGGGTGTTGACCTTGAGAAAACCTAAGTGTAGGAGTTTCCTGGGGCTATTTTAATGAAGCACCACAAACCAGGTGGTTTAAGCAACAAAATTTTATTATGTTGTAGTTCTGGAGGCCAGAAGTTCAAGATCAAGGAGGTGGCAGGATTGGTTCTTCCTGAAACCTAGGAGGGAGAATCTGTTTTATGTTTCTTTCCTGGATTCTGATAATCAGCTGCCAATCTTTGGCATTCCTTGGCTTATAGATGCATTGTCCCGATTTCTTGTTCACATGGCATTTTGTGTGTGTGTGTGTGTATGTGTCTTCCTATGTGTCCAAATTTTCCCCTTTTATGTTGCATTAGTATCTATCGTAATTTCATATAAGACCTTATTTTCATATAAGGTTGTAAACACAGGAACTGAGAATTAGGATATCAACATGTTTTGGGGAGAAACAATTCAACCCATATCACTAGGATTGACTGAAGCTGGAAAAAGCTGTGGTCTTCTTTCTGCCCTCTAACTTGAATCTGGAGGAGGTGTTACATTTGTATGCATTTGCATGCAGATCCCAACACGCATGCTCTTTTTGTGGCTTAGCCATCATCCTCGATGAGCCAGCTTGTACCCTTCTGTCTTCCGTGTCTCACATTACTGCATTTCCTTATATCATTTTTAAACGACTTTGTTGCTTTCAGTGTATTTCCTCATATAAATGACAATATATGGGATTTGGAAAAGATCAACAAAAATAAAACTTGATTTTATTTCCAGCACGAGAAACGGATCAAAATCTTACGACGCTTAAGTGTGTAGAAAATAGTAGGAGTTGTTTCTGAGTGAGTCCTCACTGGTTATTTTTTCCATGATCCTTGCACTCATGGCTCTTTCACACTGTCCTGTGCACACATTCATAAGATGCTAAAGAACACATGCACACACACTTAGACACATATACACATAGAGAAAGCAGAGTTCTTTCAAAGAAGTTTGTATTAGTCCTCAACACAGCTCACTGGGTGTTGGCTTTAATTTCTCACATGTGGTAGTAACCTCCTTCGAGTTCCACTTGTTTTTTTTCTAATTTTTTTTTCTATTAACTCCCATAGGCAGATGGCTGTATTAAACGTCCAACCAGCTATATGCCAGCATCAGAGCAAGAAGAAGATAAACTGCTACTGATTTCCCCCAGAGTAAACCTCTTTTATCTCAAAGAGCTGATTTGCCAGTGGGGTTGAGTAAACCTTGGGGTTGCAACACAGATGAGGCACAAAGTTCACCACCAACGTAAAACAGCCAACCCAGTTCTGCTTTTTAATGTCTTCTAAACTGACGGAACTGAGCAATATAAACAAGGGTGAGGCAATAGCCTCAGGGGAATAAGAGCCGTGTTATATTGACAACTAATGAGTGAACAACTATTTTATCATCCTTATGTGCAGAATCCAATTTTGTTTATATGTCTCCAAAGTTTATTGGGAAATACGGGACAAGAAGAGAAAAGCTATGTGGAAATTATAAGAGAGACATTCATTGTTTATTTCTTGCTTGGTCAAATGATTCATGGGCTTACAGAATTAGAAAAACCCTTTCGAGAGCAACAAGTTCAATTTCCTTGTTTACTTATGTCCTCAAATACTGGTAAATTAAATGGCAATATGGTCTCATGCAGAGCTTAGAGGCTTTGGGTTCAAGGCTCTCACTTTGTACAATAAGAGATAAAAATTCCTAGTTTATAGGTTGTTATGAAGTCTGAGAGCAGAGTTCCCAAATGGCCACTTAATGAGTTACCTTCTCTCCTTTGACCAGAGTCACTTGGTCAATTAGTCACAGAGGAGGGACTAGACCTCTTAGTTCCATGTCTCACCTCTGCTCACTGTTATCTCAGTGTATGTAGGATTAGATTCTTGTAATCCCCCAAGGAACTCCAAAAACATCTTTTCAGTTAGTTGTCTTCAGTGGCCCCTCCAGCAAGTTTACCAGAGCTGCTAATAATTAACCAAAGGGAGTGACTGGATGGAAACTTTTCAGGACTCTCCAGAGTGAACCTTGCCAAAAATGGTGTGGGAGGAAGCCAGAACAGGGCAGGGAAGGGGAGGTCGGGACCCTGCAAAAACACAACGTGTGCAACTGAAGGTCTTAGCTTTTGGACAGACTGAGTTGTGTGACTCAGTGGAGCTTCATTTGTGTTATTTACAGAGTGAAGATGTAGTTCAGGGTCCAAATTCACAGCAGTGGGACCCACGTTCTGGATTTCCTCAGTGGCTTTTACTTGATGCAATAAATGAGTAACTTCTTTCTGTAGTCCTATTTTAACTTGATCTTCCTAGGGAGACTCACACAGTCAATATGGAAAGGACATGGAGTAGAGACTCATGGTATTTGAACATAAAGCACTTTGTTGTTGACGCTCTGGTTCTTGGCATGTCTTCATGAAAGTTGGTAATCCAAAAGTGTGAATCAAAGAATTAGATATGAAAATAGAAAACTCACAACCCCTATCTTCTGTCTAAAACATTAGTGTGGGATATTTGCTGCCTGCTGGTGTAAGGCTGCTAATTCAAGACTGCTTTTGTTTCCTTTTTCTTGTTTGCTTTTATGGACAAGTTCAGGTCAGGTAGAATTGCGGTGTCATTGAAACTCCCCTTTTCTCAGGAGGGGTCAGAATCTTACCCCATGGTGGTATCCAAGGAAGGCCACACAATTTTATTTTATTTTATTTTTCACCTAGTTTCAGAATAAGAGGTCAAAATGCACTAGGGCCAAACAAATTGTTAGCCAGCCCCAACTACCAATTCAGTCTGTCGTGGCCACCAGCAAATCCTCAGGAGCTAGAGTTATGCAGAAGGTGTTCACTGCCTTCTTTCTAAACAAATGAGCGTCAGCATGGCTATTAGAAGGGCGGTTGTCCTTGACTTAGATGAAATCTCGCCAACTCTGGCTAGTTGGGTAGACCAAGCTTTATATATGGTATCCTGTTAAATTCTATCTTCTAGACGCAGACACCACAGGGGGAAATCAAGATCACAAAATAAGCAAAGAAAACAATTTTATTTTAATTTTTCTAACATTCTATTCTAAATCAATGAAGGAATAAAATTTGAATCTCCTCTTGTTGAGAATAAGGATATTAACATCGCCTGAGTCAGGCTATTGCGAGGATTAATGAGTCTGTACATGTTTAGAACTGCCTGCCAAGGGCAAGGGCTCAATAAACCCTAGGTATTTATATTGATGTTGTCATGGTTTGAGTTTGGTTTTAGAGTAGATTTTCAAGCTTCTTGTAATTTCCCATATACATAAGCTTGCATGTAGTGATACATAAATGCATATATGTTATCTCACACACATATTTATTTTCTCTTTAGAAAAGTGTCTTGCCAGTTGTTGTTTAGCTTCTGCTTCCCTCTCTTTTCTCCTTGCATTCCCTTGGCACCCCTCCAGGGCATTGAATTCTTGTTAGTGACCTAAAATGTATTTGTATATTTCTCCCCTTGTTTATATAATCATATATACACATTTTTCATTTAATCATATATACACATTTTTCATTTAATCATATATACACATTTTTCATTTACATGTATGGTGAAGGTTTGGTTACTATTAGTACCCAACAATGTATATTTTCTGCATTTTTTTTTTTTAAATTTTAAAGTGGAACTTAACAGAAATCCTTCTTAAGCAACTATTTTGCTCTCATGAGTCTCTTTGGAGTGGCTGCTACTCATCCATGCTTGGATACCGTGTCCCTCTCCTTTCCATGCTCTAAAGCCACTCCCACAAAGTGTCCTTTTACACAGGCCTTATGTTCTGTTAATTTGTGGGAAGGACTGAGGAGAGAAACTTGAGGGATAAATGGCACATGCATTTTTGTTAAATATATGTTAGTGATTTTCCATAACTATTTTTACATTTAAAATATTCTCAGCAATCATTTCTCTACATAAATATGATCAAGAGAGGTTATTGATTATTTCAGTTTTTACTAGATAGCTATGCATCATTATTACTTTAATTTACAGCTCCCTAACTATGATATAACACGCGCCATTTTTCCTCTGTTTGTAGCCATTTGGGTTTGCTCCTCTGTGCATTTCCTATTCTAATACTTCATTCCTTATTTATTTATTTATTTTTAGTTTGTTGCTATGGATTAAATGAGTGAAAGGAAGTTCTTGTGTCAGAAACTTAATCCCCAATGCAGAAGTGTTGGAAGACAGACCAAACGGGAGGTTTTTAAATCAAGAAGTCTCTGCCTTCGTAAATGGATTTATGTCATTCTGGCAAGAATCGGTTTGCTTTAAAAGTGACTTTGTCCCCCTTTGGTCCTCTCCTGCCCCTTCTGTCTTCCACCATGGGATGATGCAGTCAATCACCTGTTACCAGCACTTGATATTGAAATTCCAGCCTCCAAAAGGAGTAGATTTCTATTGTTTGTAAATTATCCAGTCTGTGGTTTTCTGTCATAGGTGCAGAAAGCAAACTAAGACAGTTCATCGTCTTTGTTTTTGTCAATTTGTAAAGAACAATAAATAAATAAATAAAAGCTTAGTGTCATCTCTGCTACAAATATTTCCAATCTTATCATTTGTCTGTTGACTTTGTTATTGAAGCTTTGTTTTGCCCAAAAGTTTAATTATATGGTAAAGTTTTCTATATGGTAACATTTTCATCTTTTTAAATATCTTCTGTACTTGCTCAAGAAAATCTTCTTCCACCTGTAGATTGTACATATATGTACATATGATATCTAGGGAGCATTTGGAAAATGATTGATTTGGAATCTACTTACATATTAGCTTTCCATATATGTGTCAATTTGTTCTCAGTATGTGTATGTATAGTGCTCGCTTTGGCAGCACATATACTAAAATTGGAACGATACAGAGAAGATTAGCATGGCCCCTGGGCAAGGATGACACGCAAATTCGTGAAGCATTCCATATTTAAAAAAAAATATGTGTATGTATAGACACAACATATATATGTGTATTCACATTTTTATAAACATGCATAAATACATATATTCATATGTGTAGGTGTATATCCAATCATTGGTTCCCTATTTATTTTCACTGATTTCTACTATTGCCTACATGTTCCATAAGCAATTTGATTCAGGTGTCAAAGAGAGCTTTGAGTCAATTGTGGAGGGGAAGAAAGCTAACTGCAACTATAGATTTCAAGTTAACTATAGATTCTAAATCCAAGCATTTTGAGCCTGTAAAACCATACTTCATTCCATTTTTAAAAAATGAATCACAATCTTTTTCAGAGAGTATCTCTTTATCCATTCATCTATGGAAGGGCACCTAAGTTGGTTTCATAGTTTAGCTATTGTGAATTGAGCTGCTGTAAACATTGATGTGGCTGCGTCACTGTAGTATGCTGATTTTAAGTCTTTTGGGTATAAACCTAGAAGCAGAAAGACTGGGTCAAAGGATGGTTCCATTCCAAGTTTTCTGAGGAATCTCCATACTGCTTTTCAGAGTGATTGTGCCAATTTGCGGTCCCACCAGCAATGTATGAGTGTACCTTTTCCCCACATCCTCACCAACACTTACTGTTGCTTGTGTTCTTGATAACTGCCATTCTGACTGGAGTGAGATAAACTCTCAGTGTAGTTTTGATTTTCATTTCTCTGGTTGCTAGAGATGTTGAACATTTAGCCCATTCATTGATTGAGTTATTTGGCTTTTTTTTGTGTTAAGTTTTTTGAGTTCTTTATATATCCGGAGAATAGTGCTCTATTTAATGTGTGTGTGGTAAAAATTTGCTCCCATTCTGCAGGCTCTCTCATCACCTCGTTGATTGTTTCTTTGGCTGAGAAGAAGCTTTTTAGTTTGAATCCATCCCATTTATTGATTCTTGATTTTATTTTGATTTTATTTATTGTACTTTAGGAGTCTTGTTAAGGAAGTTGGGGCCTAATTTGAAGTGATGATTTTTTGGGCCTACTTTTTTTTCTATTAGGTGCAGGGTCTCTGGTCTTATTCCTAGGTCCTTGATCCACTTTGAGCTGAGTTTCGTGCATGGTAAGAGATAAGGGCTTAATTTCATTTTGTTGAGTATGGATTTTCAGTTTTTCTAGCACCATTTTTTGAAGAGGCTATTTTCTCTAATATATATTTTTGGCACTTTTGTCTAGTATGTCAGTCTGTGTTTTTTGATTGATGAGTTTAAGGTATTAATGTTTAAGGTTATTATTGAGATATGATTTGTTTTCCCAGTCATTTGAGTTTATTTCTAGTTTTTAATTTGAACTAGTTTCTCCCTTGATTGAGCATTCTTTTAGTGTAGTTCCTCCCTTTACCAGTTTTCACTTTTTTTAAAAAAAATTTCATCTTCATAGAATATTTTGTTGAGAAGGTTCTGTAGTGCAGGCTTTCTAGTTGCAAGTTCTTTTAACTTTTGTTTATCATGGAAGGTTTTGTTTTTCATTTTCAAATCTGAAGATTAATTTTCTGGATATAGGATTCTAGGTTGGCATTCATTTTCTTTCAGAGCTTGGTATATGTTATTTTAGGACCTCCAAGCTTTGAGGGTCTGGATTGAGAAATCAGCTGAGATCTGAATTGGTCTCCCCCTATATGTAATCTGACATTTTTCTCTCACAGCCTTTAAAATTTTTTCCTTATTCTGTATGCTAGGCATTTTCATTATAATGTGCCTTGTTGTTGGTCTGTTTAATTTTGTACATTTGGGGTCCTGTAAGCCTCTTGTATTTGATTTTCCATTTCATTCATTAGATTTGGGAAATTTTCTGATGTATTGTATCAAAAAGATGGTGCATTCCTTGGGTTTGTATCTCCACACCTTTATCTATCCTGATAAATCTTAAAATTTGGTCTTTTCATGTTATCTCATAGTTCTTGGAAATTTTGTTCATGGTTTCTTAACATCTTCTCTCTGTGATCACCTCTGTTTTCAAGATGATATATTTTGTCTTCATTGCCTGAGGTTCTGTCTTCCAAGTGGTCTAGCCTGTTGGTGATGCTTTCTGTTGAATTTTTAATTTAGTTTATTGTTTCTTTCTTTTTGAGGATTTCTATCTGTTTGTTTTGTTCAGAATGTCTGCCTCTTTATTGAAGTGATTGTCCACTTCTTATATTTTCTCTTTGATTTCATTCCATATACCATTCTTTATTTTACAGATCAGTTTAACTATGTACATTCTAAACCCCTTCTCTGACATTTCTTCCACTGTGGTGTGGATGGATTCTGTTATTTGAGTGTCTTGGTTTGCTTGGGGCAATTTGTTCCCTTGCTTTTTCATGTTGTTTGTGTGTCTACCCATCTAACAGTGTGGATCTGAGGCAGTAGCATTTCTGGCCCGTGAACTTATAGTGTCCCTGAAAGTATCCAGTACTTCACTGTTTAGGGGAAGACAAATAATTACAACAACCAATGCAAAAATAATACATCATTGAACCAAATAGTTCCTACTATGATGTGTACAATGTTAATTATCACAATAAACAGAAATGATATGCTCAGTTATTGCCTATAATAAAAAGAGCAAGTTTGCAAAAGGGTTTACAGTTTCAAATGGTGGACAAGGAGAGAAAAGGAGTGATATAGGATGTGATGCTTATGAAGGAGAAGGGGAGAAGACAAAGGGAAAGATTAAAGGAAGAGTGAAAGAGAAAAACAGAGATTGGCTGTTAGTAGAAGAAAAGAGAGAAGCAGGGGAAAAAAGAGAAGAAGGTACATATAAAGTAAAATTTTTAAAAGTTAAAAATAAATATAAAAGAACATAAAACAAAACTAAAATATACTAAAAAAATCCTAGTTAACAAAAAAATCCATGTAAAATAACTGGCTTCAAAAATGCTAGAAATGAGAAAAAATATGAAACTGTATAAATGTTCATGTATCATCAAGGTCATAATTAAACAGAGAAAAAGAAGGAAAAAAAAGAAAGGAAAAATCTTGATGAAGATTTTTAAAGAATTCTTACTGTTGGAGTTCAAAATATTCTCAACTTCTCTTCTCAGTAGTTTTAGGTGGGATCTTTTGGGGTGTGAGAGGTAATCCCGAAGGTGGAAATCCTAGAGGCAGTTAGTTTAGGCTTATATAGGCTCCAGGCTCTTCTCTGAATGCCAGTTGGTCTGAAGATTTTAAAACAGTGCCCAATACTTGCTGGCCCATTCTGGAAGACTTTATCCCAAGGATCTTCCCTGGGTTCCACTAGAATTTTGGGGGAGCCAATTCTTAGTCCCCTGTGTCACCTGTGGACCCCATGTTTCCTGGCTCAGTCTCCAAACAATCTGTACTATCCTGTCCTTGTGAGTTCCTGGCCAGATGTGTCTTTCCTAGGGGTCCTGCAAGCAGTCAGATTGGAGGAGGAGGGGTAGAGCCAGCTGGGTTTCTGAGGCTACTTGTTTCCTGTGTAAACTTCTCTCCATGTTTGATTTTTCTTCTGGTCACTTAAGCACACTCTGTATTTTGCAGGGTGTGTTTACTGGGCGTGTGTTTGAGACCAAACTCAGGTTTGTCAGGAATAGGCTTCCTGAGCTGCCGGTCCCCATGCAGTGACTGCCAAATGGTTCCTTCCTTTGTTTTCCACAGGCGTGGAGTGATGGTGGCTTCTTTCCCACACATGGATATGGTGCTGCATGTCTTTCAGGTGTGTTGAGTATTGTCCTTGGTCTCTAAATGCTCCATACCCAAACATGCCTAGGCTTCTCCAAAATGTGTGTTCCTAATTCCCTCATCCCTCTACTATGCTCATAGAGGGACCTCTCTGGTTGGAGCTTCTGGACCCTCTGCAGCTACAGATGTGCCACTGGGGATTTCTTCCTTATTTTATTATATCCAACCTCCTATGTCCCTGGTCTGCTTTGAAGGTCCAGTTTTAAGTTCCATTAAGGTGCCTGCCCCTCCCCCCTTTCTTTTTGTTAACCCACCTTGAAGAGAAGCTGCCCGTCTGCTTTCTTGGCTTTACATCAAGGAGCAGCCAGGAACGTGAACTCCTCTATTCCACCATCTTGGGTGAGTCTCCCTCTTAATTTCTTTTCTTCAAATGTCCTGTGTGCTAATGTTGGTTATAGAAACCCAATTTTACTTATTTCTGGACAAAAGCTGTGGATATTTGCCAGCAATGCCAGCACAATTATAGAGTTGCATCCAAGCATATCACAGAAGCACAATTACTTATTATGAAACATTTCCTATGAATCTGGGTTCATGGACCTTGAATTCTATTTAAAGTCATCGGGGAAAAAGCAGGGCACAACAATTTCATTATTTAATATGAAATATGATGTACAGCAATGATGCTCTCTCTTCTTAGTCAGATCTCATTCTCATTAGTGACTAAAGGCTGATGTTTTTTTTTTTATGGGCTTTCCATTTGGTGACCTTCATAAAAAGACCAAGGCAAAAACTCTAGCTTGTTCATCTCTCTTCCTCTCACTGCTCTAAGAGAAGCATCAAGGAAGTGCCTTTTCTACCAATCAAGTCCCTATTCAGTGCCAAAACACTTTAAGAAATAGAATTCCATAGGTAGATGCCCCACCCCATGACAACTTTACAGTCCTCAGGACATTTTGTGGGGAGAGATGGAGGACATGCTATGATATTTTATTATATAAGGCCTGTCTTTTTCTTTGTTTTTTGTACTTAAGCAAAATAGATCTGTTTCTTCTCAGCACATGAACTTATAGCATCATAGGATCTTAGAATTGTAAAGGGCATTATAATTCAGGTTGGGTCACATCAAACTCCAGCTAAATGCTTCATTTCTTTCTTCATTTCCCAAATTGTCAGTTGTTTTAAAGGAAGACAGGATTCTTTAGATGCCTGGACTCATTTTTTCAGGCCTTACTTCTTCCTCTGAACTTTGTTTCCCTGGTTTTGCCAGGAGAACTTTCCAGGGGTGGGGCTTTGTGTGAGAACACATTGGTGCCCTTCATTTTGGAGGGGGGTGATCACAGCAGGGGATTTTTGCTTCATGGAAGGAGCATGTATGAGTGCATTTTTTTTTTTTTTTCCTACTCAGCACAGCTGGTAGCTCCCTGCTGACTGGTGTTTGTTTTGAAGTCACGTGGCAAAGGGGGTTTCTGCCAATGTTTACTCATTACACATTCAAATATGACACCCAGACGCCCATTCACAGGAGAGCGTCAGTGTTGCTACCCAGTTCTCCTGCCAGAAATGGAAAGTTTATTCCCAGAGTGAAAGTTGCTTTTTTTGTTGTTGTTGTTGGTTTTGTTTTTTTCTGAAATGCAGAAGGTTTAGCATTTGACAGGGGTAATTTAGAATTGTTCCTTTTGCAATATTAAATGTATTTGGCTTTTATATTATTTAAGATGACTGCTTGGCTGATTATACTTAAAATATCTCTCAATCAGTACTGCATTTATTAGAGAAGAACCTCACAGGACGAGGAAAGTAAGCTCACAGTCACTTTACATGAACTACAGTGACATAAATTGAAACACTCTGACTCTTCTTCAGGGCCCCTCCCTGTAGAAAATACACCCATGTGCACAAGGCCATGTGACTTGCTTTGGCCAATGAACTGAGAGTGAAAGCCACTTTCTATCAGAAGCCCCAGGAGACAATGTGGGGGCTATAATTGAGACTTTTTCACCCTGCCACTGTGACTGGAAATGTTCCAGACAGAGGCTGCTGCTGTCAGCTGGGGGTTTCTGAAGCAAACACAGAGTAGATCACAGCTCATGTGGAATATGAGTAAGAAATCAAGCTTGACTACTGTGAGTTTTTGAGATCTGAGCACCCCTTATTTCTGCAATGTAACCTGGCTTACTCTTTCTACTGCAGATTATATACCAGAAATAGCAGAAAGAACCCAAGTTCAAATTCTGCTTCTGCCATTTAATCATGAGGTGAACTTGGACATTTCCGAAGTACCAATGACTTTTGCAACTTGCACCCGTTTCTTCTTCTGAGAAATGAGCATAATAGCTGGCACCTTCCTGGTGGGGCTAAAATGGTATCACTTAAGTCGTAGCACAGAAAAGGACCACACCCTATGTACAGGAATGGATTTTTTTTTCCTCTTTTGGTGAGTTGTATGCACTGATTTTCATCTCTTTTCAACTATCTAATAAATAAATGTTCTGAGGTGTATATTATTGTAAAGTTATGTAAACAGTCTAGCACAGCTATTCATATATACTTGGCTGAGAATGGCACTTCTGACTGTGGGGCACTTTTCCTTTTAAACTTCCAGCTTTGAGATGGGGACACACATGAAGTAGTGCTGACACATTAGATACTTGTCTGGCCATGCCAATCAGCCCGATAATCTTTTCTGAGACATGAGCATCTCATGTTCTGGCCACTTTGTTTTCCCATTCTGAGAGAACATTCTAAGTAACAGAGAAAACTGTTATTTATTTTGGTGGAAGAATTAGGTAGTGGAAACAGCATTAGCTTTATTTTTTTATTTTATTTTTTTTAAAGAGAGAGAGAGAGAGAGAATTTTTTTTCTAATATTTATTTTTTAGTTTTCAACGGATACAACATCTTTGTTTGTATGTGGTGCTGAGGATCGAACTGGGGCCGCACGCATGCCAGGTGAGCGCACTACCTCTTGAGCCATATCCCTAGCCCCAACAGCATTAGCTTTAGAATCAAAGTTGGCACGCAGTAGTCACTCAGTGAATATTTGTTGAATAAATGGATGTATCAACTGAAATCTGGTCAATCGGTTCTAGCCATGTGATGTTACAAAAGTTGACTTAATTTCTCTGAGGTTAATTTTCTCACCTGTAACAAACTAAATAATAATCTCTACTTTGTAGGATTTTTTTTAAAGCGTTAATGAAATGGATTGATGAAAGTGTTCAGTAAAGATTGAATAAATGTGAACCTTTGGTTTATCAGCCATGTTATACCCTGGAACAGGTGGCCAGCATATAGAAATAAAAGAATGAGCCTTTGGCTTTGTTTGCAGGGCTTCGTTAATGAGGTTTCTAGATATCTTCTGGAAAAAAAAAATCAATAGCATTTTGATAAGACCATACTTCTTTGCCACAGAAGCAATTCCATATGAGTGCACCGAGGAAAGCATTTAAAATGCTTTTGATACACAAAAGCTTCAAGGGCTCTGCCTTTGGAAAGCTTTTCTACAAAAGGAACTACACTGTCTCCCATGACCGGATTTCTAGATTGGTTTCCCATCCCTTCTCAACTGCACTGCCTTTATCTATTAGAGCGGCCTGTATCTGCCTCTTTAATATTTTTGCAGGTGCTTGAAAGACCTTTATGCGGGTTTTTCCTCAATATCAAACTTAGAAATTTATATGAGCCACAATAAGATGGATGGTCAAACTTTTAAAGGATCTGCATCAACCAAAACAGAAGAGGTTTCGTATGGCTGAATACCTGTTATACACCCGGAGCTTTTCAGTGTTTAGAATTTCATTTAATCCTCACAGCAACCCTGTAATATAAGTGGTTTCATATATTTATTTATTTATTTATTTTGCAGTGGAGATTATAAAATGAAGACATGAAGGTACAAAGAAGTTTAGGAATTTGCCCAATGTCACATAAGCAATAAGTGGCATCACTGGGAATCGAATGCCAGTCAGTTTCATTCCAAAATCATGTTCTTCCTGTCCCTCCCCACTGACTCCTGAGTACTCACTGATCCTCTGCATGCTGCATCAAAGAAGTCTGACAGCTCCCGGGTGTTGTGGAGAGAGCAGAAGGACCTGGGTTCTCACACCAGCAATGTCATTTACTAATTATGTGGCCTTGGGCAGATTACTTATCATCTCTGAACCTCAAGTGCCTCATTAGTAAAAAGAGGAAAATCACCCCTTTCAGTCTGCCATTGTGAAAATCAGAGACGTTATAGATAGAGTGCTTGGCAGAGAGGAGATATTCAATGCATGCATATCACTGATGTTATTGTTATTGTTATCCTGAATAAATGCATCCCTGAACTGGATGATGAACCCCACAGAACTGCACTTAGTAAGTACCCAAGGGGTGACACAGGTATCATGTATACCTGAAAGGAAGTGCAAGGGGAAGATTGTTTCTTACTGAAACAACCGAGACCCGATTGCAACTTAGATCTGTTACAAGACTATAAAGTCCACCAGGGTAGGAATGGGGGCCTGCTTCTCTTAGCATTGTCTTTCTAGGATCTAGGATATTAGGCAGCATCAAACAGGTGTTAAATAAACGTGTGTTGATGAAGTGAAGGAAAGTTGATCCTTGATGGATTTTGAAGGAGCATAAAGGAGGCTGGAGGGAATACAAAAGTGAATTAAAAATGTGGCCAGAAAACATAGCATTTACAGGAAACAGAAAGTGAAATGATATGCCTAGAGAAAGGATATATTTAGAGAAGTAAATCGAGAGGTCAGAGAAAATGGGAATTTAAGATATGGCATGACCATCAGTGATCTATTTTCTGCAGTGGGTTAGAAGAGAAGCTAATTCAATAATCAGGCAATGAAGAGACCAGTGGTTGTCCTTATAAGGTTATTGTAGTGCTGCTGATCTAGTTGCTGTGAGTATTAAATGAACTATTACACACGAAGAGCCTGGCACAGCGCCCGCCACATACCAGGCACATAGTGAATTAGTTACTACTAATATTGAATTACTTTTTGTCATTTTGTGACATTTTGGTGGGTGATGATAGCAGAAGCCACATTGTGGCAGTTGGAGCAACAAACCAGAGAGCTCACAGATACTGACACCAATGAAGAACATGTAGGTATGAAGCACGGCCCAAGCCCTCCATGGGACCCAGAACTGAAATGTCCTGTTGTCCTCCTCTGTTCCCTGGAACACTGACATGTCCCTCAAGCATCTTATTGCCAGGTGCAGAGTCAAGGTCTCAATAATGAGTACATGACCAACCAATTTTGAAAGCCCATATTGTGGACTTCTTCCTGTGGCACTCCCCAAACCCAGCCAGTTTCTCTCCTGTACCCAGGTGCTATCCTGAGGGTAAAAAAGGAGTAGATACACCTAGGTCCTGCCCATTATCCAAGTGTGACTGAGGTACCTAATGTAGCTTTGTTTCATCAAACTGAGATGACAAGATTGGATTAAAAATTCACTTTTATTTTTTTCCCCTTGTTTCCAGCAGGTCTTAGGAATGGGAATAGGGAAGTTGTAGATTAAGTAGAGAGGAATTTTAGAACAAATGCTCCTTGCATAACTGAGTATTGTGTTAGCAGTTTTATGGCCTCACTATGCAAGTGCTTAACTATAACACCAGTTAGGAGGTGATAAAGAGCATGTAAGTGCTGTGGGAATTTGAAGGGATTACTTCAGTGAATTGGGAACAGTTTTGTGAAGGAGAAAGAACTGGAGCTATTTTTTTTTTCTCCAAAAAAAAAATTTTTTAGAACATATAGAAAAATGGAAAGATTCATAGAATGAACCCCCACATAAACTTCCACGAGATTCCATATGTAGTACTCTCTTGGTGTATTTGCTTGCCCTTCATACAAAATATATATGCATCCGTATACATTCTTATATATGAAAGGCATATTTTTTTCAGGGCCATCAGAGAGCAAGTTGCAGACGTCATGTCACTTCGTTCCTAAATACTTTGGAGTGTCTCTTGTGGATGAGGTTCTCCTGCATAACCACGACACCATTATCATGATCACCAAAGGAAACTGAGGAATCGATTGGGATTTGGAAGAAGGGTAGGATTTGGAAGTTGGTGATCAGCCAAAGGGCAGAGGACACTAGACCCAAGACAGCCCTAGTGCCCTCCATTTGATGGTCCAGCAGGCTCCAGTGATTTGCTAAAGGAAAGAACTGGGACTAGAAACCACATTTCCTGATTCCTTTTGCATTGCTCCCCACCACCCTCCTGTTCCTGGCACGATGCTATATTTAGAATGTGACACTCTTGGCTTTACACAGGGGCACCTTGAACTCCATCTCAGTTAAAAAAAGATTGTTGTACAGCACCTTTCCATGTGGGTTTCCACGATGTTGCCAAGTGAATCCTGCCAGTTCTCCTGTAAGATCGAGATTTTAAACAGGTGGAGAAATAGAAATAAGGGTGACTAACTGCACATGAAGTCATGGAAAAAGCCAGGAGTAATATTCCAGGTTCCTGAAGAAAAAAAAAAAACCAAAAAACAGTGCTGTAGCCTGAGCTGGCATTCCCTTTCTTGCCCTGTGGCCTTTGGGGCCTGGGTGCCCCTCCTTCCCCCTTGTTCTGCTTCCCACAGTAATAGAGGAGGAACCAGCAGATGTGGGTGTGGAGCTTGCTGGGCTGTGAATCAGGACACTTGTATGCTGGTCTGGCTCCGCTCCTGACTCTTCCTGTGACTTTAGACAGTGGTTCTCAACCAGGGGTGACTTGGCTCCCCTGGGGCATATTTGGCCATGCCTGAATATCCTTTTGGTTGCTGCTAGTGACATCTTGGTAGAGGTTAAGAATGCACTCAACATTCCGCCTCACACTGGACAGACCCCACTACCAAAGCTTATTCAGTCCAACATGCCCATAGCACTGAGGTTTAAAGACACTCTGCTATCGACAACGCATTTATTTTATCCAGGTCCTAATAGTTTCGATTTGAAATGGGCGCATATGATCTAGCTCAGGGGTCTTTGACCCTGAGCATGCTCCAGAATTCCCTGGGATGCTTGTTAAAAAGTTACGGGTTCCTGTTCCCTTTAGGGACCCCATAAATGATACACAAAGTTTACACCTTGAGCAGTTCTGTGCTGGGTGGTTCCTAAAATCCTTCTTAGCTCACCTGTTTTCCAATTCCGAAAGTGCTGATGCATAACCAAGGTACTTCAAGTTCCTACCTGAACACAGGATGAATATGCAAATAGGAAACGATAATCTTACTTAAATCTGCACACATCTCTACACTCCCTTGGGCCCCATATGGTCAGGTACATTGTGGTGAAACTTGAAACCCAGTTCTTTTTGCCCTTCCTTTGAAGTCTGTGCACCCACTGACACCTGGTGTGGACAATGTTCTAAGTATGTGGCAGTACCACTTATGCTGGAACACCTGGTGTTGACAGTACATGATGGCACACCCATATCCCCATAAATTCAAGGGTCAACTCTCCAAGCGCCTTTTCAGAGGTATTTTGTAGCACAAAACCATCATCGGGCATGGATTAGTAGGTAGGGCATTATCAAAGAAGGCATAGACATACTTGTTTATCATAGAATTTGGAAAGGAATTACTTTTGAATCATGTGTTATCTGACGAGAAGGGCAAGGTTGGGTGTGCTGCTACTGTCATTGAAAGTGTGACTCCAAGTGTCCTCATGCCTATTAATCATTGAGCATCTTCTGTGGGTCAGATGACATGCTCATGTGTCATCACTTAACTCTCAAAGAGCCCTACAAGGAAGAAGTTATTTTTTTACCATTTACAAACAAGGAAACCTCAATTCAGAGACATGTAGTGACTTGTCCAATATCACACTTGGTAAGTGGCAGAATCAACTTATCAACCTAGAGTGTTTGATTGCAAAACTCTGTCCTCTGTCATTATTGCTTAACTGCTCCTGTGAGGATTTGCTGACTACAGAAGGACAGAGACAGGGAAAGTCAAGAACACCAGACCAAATAGCTTCATATATGGCCTATCCCCAAACACTTATTATATATAGGTAATCAGGCTTGAGTTTTACTTGAAGCTTATTTGAATATATTGGGGTAAGATGCCATGTCTGTTTATTTCCTTAAGTATTTAAACTTCTTCCGCAATATTAGTATCTTCTAAGGAAGCAGGATTTAAATAAGCCTTTTATGTATCTGCATTTATTTTCATAAAACCTCACATCAGAACTACTGAATTAGAGTCTCTGAGTATAGTGCTTAAAGTTTTTTGCTCCATCAATCTTCAAACATTCCACCAATAGGACCCCTATTGTTTTCTTTTCCTTTTCTGTTCTTTTTTGGTTGAGGATATTTTCTCTATAAGGCTTCAATTCAAATGCAAACATGTTATATACAAGCGGTAACACAGTGAATCACTGCCTCAATCAATATACTGGTGTGGGCAGAGGTTAGATGTGATCTGACCCCTGCCCACACCAGTATATTGGAAGCAAGCAAGCAAGCAAACAAAACCTCTGTAGTATGTATGAATAGATGTGAAGATACATCTTTGAGAAGTCTATGCATCTTATCCAGAGTGTAGTCAACAGAGAATCTGGCTGGGTCCTTGTGAGAAATTCTAAGAAATCGCTTATTACCTTTTATTACTGAGAACATGGGAATTGGATTTTGGAAAACTTAAATAACAAAGGGGTTGATTAGAAGGAAACACAAAAGGTAAATCCTTTTATTTTGCTAAGATTAATTGATGGTAAGGACATCGCTATATGTTTCAAAGGATTTTAAGTTCAAATTCTAATGCTAATCAACAATTTATTAGGTATTTTGTAAAATACACGACTGCGGAATGCATTACAATTCTTATTACACATATAGAGCACATAGGTGTATTTTTAAAAGAAATAGAGATTAGAGTTTTTACTCTGCTTTTGCCACAAAAAGAATAATACTGTGCCATGTATGCTATCTGATTGGAGTGATTATTCTGTTGGCAAATAAGTGTGCATTTACCATTGGCTGTAGACTACTTTTTATCAAAAACAGTAATGCTGCATCTTTGTTATTTTCTTTCTAGCATTTAGAATCTTTAAATGGACAGCTCATCTCTTTTCACCTTTGCCTTCCCTGTTTTATTTTGTTTGTATCTCTGTAATAGCATTGACAAAGTTCTGTTGCAATCTATTTGCTATGCATTGGCTTTAGTATATAGTGAGAAGACCTAAGGATTGGAAACTGAGTACTATTCACTTTGGTATACCCACTGAATGGCATAGAGAAAGCATTTACTAAACATATCAAATGAATAAGCAATGTATTTAAAATTTTTTTTTGTAGTTGTAGATGGACAAAATACCTTTTATTTTGTTCATTTATATGTGGTGCTAAGGATTGAACCCAGTGCCTCACCCATGCTAGGCAAGTGCTCTTCCACTGAGTTACAGCCCCAGCCCAGCCAATGTATTTTCAATCTAAGGGAAGTCAGGCTTAGGTAGATTCTCATTAGCCACAAAATTATTAGAAACATAATTTTTAAAAAATTTTTATATGGGGGCTGGGGATGTGGCTCAAGCGGTAGCGAGCTTGCCTGGCATGCGTGCGGCCCGGGTTCGATCCTCAGCACCACATACCAACAAAGATGTTGTGTCCGCCGAGAACTAAAAAATAAATGTTAAAAATTCTCTCTCTCTCTCTCTCTCTCTCTCTCCTCTCTCACTCTTTCTTTGAAAAAAAATTTTATATGAAGGTAATTCTGTTGATCTTTTGTCAATACGAAATGACAACATGGAGTGGGTTTATTTATTAGGAGCATTCAGGGATTAGTAGAGTTCAAGTCACACATTTAACCTGGGTTTGTTATAGTCACATGTAGTTTAATTAATTTTTTTTTTTAAGCACTGGGGATTAAACCCAGGGCCTTGCACTTTCCTAGGTAAGTGGAATATCATTGAGTTTAAAAATTAGTTTTTATAAAAAGTCTTTATAAAGTACATATAATCTTTATAATAATATTTTGTTTTGAGGCAGGGTCTTGGTATGTTGCCCAGTTTGGTGTTGAACTTGTGATCCTCTTGCCTCAGTCTCCCAAGTACCTGAGATTGCAGGTGTATATCATGGTACCCAGCCTAGTCACATGAATTTTAGATTGATACCTTTTACTGTTTTAAGATTGGATCTTTAATTTCTATTTTCCTATTTATCTTTGAATATAAAGGCAAGACATGATTATTACAGAAAAATATAGACATGTATCAAACAGAGTTCTGTAGGTATAAGTGATAGAAACCAACAAGAACTAATTTTTCCAAAAAATAAAATTCACTGAAAAGATATAAGGAGAATTCCAGAATGAACAGGAGGACAGAGGACTAGTTTAAGGAATAGGCTAGGAAGAAGGCAGCTCTAGGTATTAATGTGGTGAGAATTTGTTTGCCTAACACAGGCACTAGTATAAATTAAATAAAAACTACCATTTCAATATATCTCAGCTGAGAATCTTATCAGTTTGTCCTTGGATGCCACAAGTTTCTGGGCTTGTACTAAGCTATTGAGAAAAAAAAATATGGCCAAGGGACCAGCAGGGACTTTCTTCAGCATCACTAATGGGAAGCAAGAAACCTTGATTATTATCCCATCAAGATGTGCACATGAGGAAATGATTCTCCAAAAGGATTTGAGGGTACTAGTGGAGAGTAGAGAAAAAAAATTAATGATCTAAACTATAATCATGCTATCACATAATGATAACATTTGGTGTTCTTTGTTTTCTTTCTAGACTTTATTTTAATCGTAACTATGAAAACCAGATTAGGAACTTACTATTTATAATTTTACGTATAACTTTAAAAAAATTTAAGGTATGAGTATTTCCTCATTTAACATACTTCAAAAGCACCCTAATAAAGCACAAAGCTTTATTTTTGTCCATTCTGTGGCATATGGAACTAGTCTGTAGAAAGACATTTTGGTAATTTTTCAGATCTCTGTTATTCTAACATAGTGACAAAGTGACCAAAATGGGCTTGGGTGTCTGAGGTAACTCTAAAATTTAGTTATACCATCCCCTAGTTAAGGGGCTCTTAGGTAAATATCTGACTTCTGAATACTAGTGTCTTTATCATAAAATAAGGATACTAATATTACCTTACAGATTTGGACAGTGTATGGATTCATCTTGACATGAGTACAGCCATCTTGAGTCATAACCACCATAATTGACCCAGAGTAACCTGAGTTCTTTTTTTTCCTGTTTCGTTTCCCAACAAACTATACATACACAAAACCATTAGAGTGGAATGTGGAGCTTTCCAACCAGATCTGCTAGAAGGGATCAAGAGAGGATATTGCTTTTTAAGTGACAAGAGGAGGTCTGAACAAGGTTTCAGGCTGAGGAAAAGAAGACCGTGAAGAGGGAGAGATGACAGAGATAAGAAAAAAGGGAGAATTCCTTCACTGTTCACTTCTTTCATTTGTTTGTTTATTTAACAAAGTGGAAGTAAAGTGCCTACTATGTGCTGGGAACTGTTCTATGCACTGGATACAGCAATGATCACGACAGGTCAGGCTGTACTTTCACCAGAGGGCATGTGTTAATAGGAGAATGCTGACAATAAAGAATAATGACACAATGGCAACACCACACAAGTAACTTAGGAAAGAAATATTAGGGGACAAACAGTGTTCATAATGCCTCAAATAGAGTCCTTGTTTTGTAATGAGGGACTCATTTAGATTGGACGGTTGCGCCTAAGAAGCTGATATTTAAGCTGAGGACTACATGACAAGGAGGGGACAATTGTGTAAAGATCAGTAGAAAGAGATTCAAGTAGAAAGAAGGGAAAGTTCAAAGGCTCCAAGATGAACTTGGCACATTTAGGAAACACAAAGAAGGCTAAGGTAATGGATAAGGGGAAGATTTAGAGCTGCCATCAGAAAGGAAAGCAGAGGCCAGATCTTGAAGGATACTGTAGGCCAAGGTTTTATTCCAGGTGGGAACAGAAGAGAGTCACAGGGCGATATGCATGTTTTGAAAGGGTCATTCTGGCTGCCGTGGGGAATTATTGTTAGGTGGTAGAAGCAGAAGATGGGGGACCAGTCAAGAAGTGATTGCTATAGTCAAAACAGGTCGTGGCGTGGCTTGGACTAGGAGAGAGAATACCTGAAGTGAGTGAAATCAGACCAAAGTTCAGAGTAGGAAAAGGTCAGGTGGATGAATTGGAAGCGTGGGAAAAGAGTCAAAAAGGGCTCATTGCTGAAGGACTAGGCAGATTTTGTTACTGCAATAGTGATGAGTGGGAGATCTGTGTAAATCAAGAGTTTTACCCTGAACATGGTAAGGAGAAGACTGATGGAGAAATCACTTGGAAGAGCATGTTTATTTCCAGTCCTATCTCTAGCTCTAGAATTGCTATTGGATCTGCGAGTCTCCACGTTTTGAAAGTAATAACAACTTGGACTATCTACTTCTTGACCTTGGTCACTGTGTCTTGTGCTCATTTGACCATCCATCTGTTTCCTGGTTCTGCCTCTGACTTCCTCATCTAGTTCTACAAAATCATTTATCCTTTCTTTTTACTTCTTACCCAGCCCCCCCCCCCCCCATTTGAATCTCAGCTCTGCAGACTTCCTTGATTTCAATGTTAGGCTCAGCTTCAAGATAGTTCATCAGTGATTACAGGAATTCCTTACCCTGTTTCACCATTCTCCACCACATGCTTTCCCTTAACACAGGGGGAAGAAAATTCAGCTATTTATAATCTATTAAAACTACTAGGTCTGTTAGGTAAATTCAGTCAATGGTTTATGCATTTCATGGTTGTTATTCTTAAAAAAATCCTCTTCTGTTCCAAGGACTATTTTAAACCAGTTCATTGTTAGGAGTTTTATAAACATGGCTGGGTTTAGATGTTCACTAAGCTGGAACACTGATATGACCCTGTTTCAAGTGACCATCTTCTGATACTTGAACCTTTGGAAATCCTCCTAAATGGTCTCTCTGTCAAATCAATGCATTCTCCACAATGTAGCCAGGGTAATGTCTACCACATAAACCTGACCCATCCCCTATTTGTGTTTTATCATTGTCTTTTGAGTAAAGTCTGCTTATCCTAGCAAATCTTAGCAGAGACATTGGTGATTCCCAAATGGTCCACATGCTCCCTACATTTTTATCCTCTCTTTCTGTTGTTAGGGTCTTTGTGACTAGTGCTGGGCAGCAGGGGATAAGGGTGTCACTTGGGGTCTGAACCTTCCTCAGTGAAGGTTCCTTCCATGTCTTTCCATCATCTTGCTCATTTTACACCATTGCAACTGTCTTCAAACAAATTTATCTGTCTTGCTGGTCTATTGGTTTTGCCAGAATTCAGATACTATCTTTCTTGTGTGTCACTAGATATCTGGTCCCAGCACAGATTTGACATTTAGTAAGGACTCAGTAAATATTTGTTGAATGATGGAATGACTGTTTGAGTGAATGAATGATTAATAGTAGAAACTCAAAGGCAAATGGGAGAGATATTACAAACAAAAGGGGGAGATGTAGTATATAGTAAGGTATACAATCCAGTGTGCAAGAAGTATGGTTGGTGTGTTAGTCAGCTGTGCAGCACTGTAACAAAATATTTAAGAAAAGCAACTTAGAAGAGGAAAGATTTATTTTGGCTCACAGTTTCAGAGGTTTCTATGCATGATCAGCTAGTTCCATTGCTTTTAGAACTGTGGTGAGGCAGAAAAAGCATGGCGGAAGGGCATGGTGGAACAAAGTTGCTCATCTCATGGCAACCAGAAAAACAAAAGGAGAGAAAGGGGACAAAGACAAGATGTAATCTTCCAGTTCATGCTCCCAAGGAAACACTCCCTTCAGCTAGCTTCCACCTCCTACAATTTCCATTACCTCCCAATAATCCATTCAGCTATGTATCCATTAATGTATTAAAACACTGACGAAGTTAGAGCACTCAGGATAGAATCACTTCCAAAGAGCTCCACCTCTAAACTTTGTAGCATTGGGAACCAAGCTTTCAACACATGCACTTTTGGGAGGACATTCCAGATCTAAACTATTACAGCTGGCCTAGCTTTGCAGCATCCTAGGTAGCCATATAAAATACTGACAACAACTGGACCTTCTCATCTGTCCTCGGTGATATTTAATTACTTAATGAAAATAAAATCTTTCTGCTTTAAGAATCCCTGATGGCTTCCTCCTGCATGTAGGGTGAAGTCCAAATACCTTAGCACTAAAGCATGAGTCAACTGAAGGCTGGATTTTGTCTTTCCTCATCTCCTACCAACTCCTACATGTGTCCCTGTGCATGCTCTGCTGAAATCAGAACAAATGCTTTGAATGCTCTGAAATAGTGTGTGAAAGCCACATCTTGGCCCCTTAGCCAAGTCTTACTTATATTTTAAGTTTCAGCTTAAATATCACCTCCTCTGTGAAGATAATTCAAATCCCCCAGGGTTAGCTGCTCAGCAATTTTGGTTCTGGAGATGCAGTGTCTGTGGTGTGTGTTATGGAAGTGAGCTTCTCTGAGTAGATACTATGAATAATTTACTCATCTTTTCCTTCCTATCGTAGTGTTTAACCAAGACAGCAGCTCTGGGAATCTTAGCTTGTTGAGTGAATAGGGGTTGAGTACAGAGAGAACAAATAAATAAAGAGGCTTCACCGAAACAAAGCTGGAACATTATAAGCAATGCAATTTCCTTTTTTTGTTGTTGTTTAAAAATATTCACTTTTAATGAGTGAGTACTCAGGCAATGGGAGTGTGTAATTTTTCTTCTAAAAATCTATTTTTCTGGGCAGGGTGGTGCATTTTGGGAGGCTGAGGCAGGAGGATCTCCAGTTAGAGTCTAGCCTGGCAAACGTAGTGAGACCCTCTCTCAAAATTAATCTCCACAACAGTAACAACAAAAGAGCTGGAGATGTGTGGCTCAGTGGTAGAGTGCCATCATACTGTGGTGGTGGTGGTGGTGGTGGTAGGGGGACGGGGTCCTGGGTGCTATCTCCAGGACCAAAGAAAGGAAGAAATAAAAGTAAAAATTCGTTTTTTACTTTCATGTTTTCTCTTGGGACTGGCTAGATTTCAACATGCAGTATATTTCATATTCCATTGCTATTTATGGTTTGGTAGCAGAATTTTTATTCAGAATACACGTACTTTTGATTACTGTCAAGTAGAAAATAGATTTTCCCAATTACCTGAAAATGTATGTTCTGAATATTTTTTAAAAATTGAGCTTTTCTAAAAGTTTCTTTCCTTTTTTGAGACATATAGAATTGCCATTTTCCCTATATTGAAGATACAGAGGTTTTAGTTTACACTGATCTTCCAATTTTAAGTGTTCCATGAATTAAAACAAACAAAGAAAAAACCAACAAAACAACAACAACAAAAAACCCCTCAAACAACCTGTTTTGTACATTTGGCCTTGAGCACTAGGGAAATTCCTTTCCTCCTTCCTCATTGAGGATAATAGGGTGACAGGTTATGAGTCTTGACAGCTTTCCAAGATTGTGTCCCTGGTGCAGGATGTGAGGCTGATAAAACCCCACACAGCTCAGAAGGAGTGGGTGGCTTCTTAATCACCTATTGAAATGCTAACCTAAACACCAGGGCTGGTTTGGGTGAGGTGCCTGTCTAGTGCCCCTGTCCCTGTTGACACTCAACTGAGAACCTGATACCTCTCCCTGAGAGGTGACTTCAGGGACTTAGAAGACTTTAAGGAGTAACTGTTCAAGCCTTGAAATAGCCCAGGAATAAATAATGTTTTGAGGTACAACATGGGCAGCTTAGAATCTCTAACTAGGGGAAGGTTCTTGAAAATTTTAGGAACTTCTCACCCCTTTTGGATCTGTCTAGGGGTCATCAGGATCATCATGAAACAGACATATAGATGTCAGTAGGAGCAGAAGGTTGCTGGTTTCCATTATGCATGATCTAGAACTGTCATCCTGACATATTTCAGTTTAACCTGGCTGAAAGATTCCTAACATAATCTTAAAGACGCCAAGAACAATTTGCAGGTACGTGTGTGTGCATGATTGCACGTGTGTGCATGAAAGTGTACATGCATTTGTGTGTGCATGTGTGTGTACATGTGTGTGTGCATGAGTGCATGTGTCCATGTGTGTATGAATGCATGCATATGCATGTATATATGTTTCCTTACATATATATTTTCATTCCAGGAGGACAATTGGCTTACAGGTGTAAAGTTCTGTTTTTTTCCTCTGTTAGGGTTTTTGTTACACTCAACAGGCCTTTTGTCTAATGCATTGACACGTTAATGAAAAACAAAAGGCAGTTTCATCACAAGAGACAAGATTACTGGAATCATAGATGGAGACCATCAGGGAGGCTAGCAACAATAATAATAATAAATTGCAGCGATTGTCCACAGAAACCTGCTTTTCTAAGGTACTTTTGATAATTACCTGTCAATGTTTCAGTGTCAACACCCACTCTTTTGAATTGATGGAGCCTATTTATAATCACATGAAATTCTTGTGTTTACCTCTTGAAGTGCATTCATTCCCAGGCATGACTAGGGCAGGGGTTATTTTCTTTTTCTAGCTAGGGAAAGTGGCCTTGTTTGAGTTTGAGACATATAAGCATTGCTTTTGGGTGGAAGGGAAGCCAAACAAAATTTAACAAAGAAGCATCAGCTGCCCTGGAAAAGCAGACGAGAACATTAGCTGGCCAGGGTGCAGGTTAAGTTGTGTCTGTCTCCAACCTGACACTTGTCCTTCTCTCTGTCAAACTCTGGCAGAGCCTAACTTGTTACATCTATCTATCCAGGCGCTGTGTTCAACAGGGGAGATGGGAAAAAAAAAAAAAGAAAAGAAATCTAGTGAAATCTATGTTAGGAGTGTAGGAACTTTAGGGGTTATCATTTGTTTGACCACTAGCATCCAAAGAGACTATGTATAACATACCTAGCCTGACTGTGTTAGAGATGAAGAAACAGTGTCACAGAAAGGGTAAGTAAATTATTTAAGATCACGCAGATAGTTGGGGGGGGGTAAGTGATGAGCCACATTTTAAACCCAATTCTCAGATGGATTTTTTTTGTTACTATTAAGCTTTAGTGTGCATCCATAAGTGAGACAAGGTTATAATCATGGAATGTTAAGAGCTTAAAAAAGGAGGAATTACATCCAGTTTGAGGGATAAGAGTAGGACTTTGTGGAGAAGGTGAATTGTAGCTGGGGAGGATTAAACTCAGTGAGGTGGAAACATATCATGGAGGTCTTTGTTGAAGGAACCACAGAACAGGGTCCAGAAGATGCTGTGATAAACATGTGGTGGCATGGTTTGGAGTAGGTTTGTCACAAGGTCATTAGTACCAAAGCCTAGGAGGAATGGGAAACAGAATGGCTTAAATCAGTCAGGAAGACCTCACTAGTGGGAGAACAGCATTTAGGTGGAGCTTCTGTTGGACCTGGCCTCTCCCTTAATCTTTTTCTCCCAACTTTTGATTTTCTACCTCCCTATTGCGTGCCTTCTAACTCTATATATGTTCTAGTTCTCTCCTCAAGGAGAGGCCCATCTTTGCATCTAATATGGCCATTGGACGGCACAAAATAGAGTAGAAAAATGCCCAGAATTATACAGTATAAAATATGGTAGAATCCCCCAGTTCCCCATCATTCCTCATGTTTTAAACAACTGGGTATTTCCCAACTGGAAGCTCATGGATCCTACATATGGATTCCGCACCTAGCTAGAGCTGTTACCAGCTATATTCGTGTATAACTCAACTAATGTAATTACTAGATTTTACCAAAACCAATTTTATATTTTGCTAAATGTATACGGTTATCACTAAAATTGCCACTGACATTCATGCTTTCTTTTGGTAATTCTTTCTTTATTTAATGGTGCCAGTAATGTGAACTATTCCATCCACCTTTAACCAGCGGAGACCAAGCTCACGATGTCAGCCTGTAGGATGAGAGCAGGCTGCAATTTCCCACTTTCTTGCTGCATGTGGGTTGCCTCCTAGTGGGGTTTCCAGGCTTCCATTCCACTCAACAAACTTGGATTTCAGGAGTTCCACTCCTAGGCAGAGTCTCATTTCCAGAGATGTTGCCTTTGCATAATTTTACAGCTGGGGATATCTGTAGCTCAGGTAAATCAAATAAGTTTGTGCCTCTGCACAAATAAAATCTTGTTCCCTTTCCCCAGGCCCCCATCACCCTGTTATAACCATTGCTTGGGCTCTGGTTCTTTCTCAGACCTCCTCACCATATTGCTTTTCATGCTTAAAAATAACTTAGGCATCCAGCATTACCACTGCTAGGTATATAGATCCAAAGGAAATGAAATCAGTATATCAAAGAGACATCTGGAGCCAAGTGCAGTGTTGTTCACCTAGAATTCCAGCAAGTGAGAGGCTGAGGCAGGAAGGTCACAAGTTCAAGACAAGCCTCAGCAATTTAGTGAGACCCTCTGAAACTTAGAACTCTGTACTGAAATAAAAAATGAAAACCAAAGGACTGGGGGATGTAGCTCAATGGTAAAACATGCCTGGGTTCAATCCTCAGCATCAAAACAAAAACATACAAAACCCACATCTGTACTCCAATGTTTATTGGGGCACTATTCACAGTAGCCAAATTATGGAATCAATTTCAATGATCATCCAACAAGACGAAGGGATAAAATGTGGCATATAATATACGCAATGGGATATTATTTAATCATAAAAAGGAAACTGATCTTGTTATTTGCAACAACACAGATGAACCCAAAGAATATTTTATTAAGTAAAATAAATACTGAACGATCCCATTCATATGTGAAATCTAAAAAAGTTGATTTTGATGATGCATCAGTTAGATTTAATCATAATGCATATATCCTTTAATATATATTATACATGATGAATGCATACAATTTTACATGTCAGTTAAAAGAAAATTGGGGGAAAAAAAGGAAAAGAGAAAGAACTTTGGCTTTGCAGTTATTTTCTACCCCTCCTCTATATTCCTTGCTATGAACTTGAGACCTGTAGTTGTCAGCACTTGTGGTAGTACAGCCGTAGGTGACCTGGGCTCAATTGTTTCTGTTCCATTCAATGTCCAGCCACCCCCATCACCTGCCTGGTCAGCTGAAGGAGTCTTCTGTACAAGTTCCTCTGCTTTCTTTCCTACCTCTATTTTATCTCCATAGAGTGGATAGAATAATCACATAGTTGGTTATTATTTTTTTAATCTAAAAGCAATATGTATATATAGATTTTTAAAAAGGAGTCAAGCTCAAAAGTCCATATGATGAAAACTAAGACTCTCAGATAAGTGAGCCCTCTGGTCCCCAAGGACGTCTTCCTATAGGCAAACACATTTGCAGTTGATTTTGTGGTTTTCAGAAATAGTCTGTGTATAAGTGTATGCTATGGTTTAGCATACACTATGGTTTAGATATTAGGTATCCCCCAAAAGCTCACATGTGAGACAATGCAAGAAAGTTTTGAAGAAAAATGAGTGGGTTATGAGAGCCTTAACCCAATTAGTGAATTAATCACCTGATGGGATTAACTGAGTGGTGACTAAAGGTGGGTAGGGTGTGGCTGGAGGAGGTGGACATTGGGGGTGTGCCTTTGGGGTATATGTTTTGTATTTGGTAAGTGAAGCCTCTCTGCTTCCTGGTGTAATATTTTGAGCCACTTGTCTGGACCACATCCTTCCATCCTGATGTCCTGCCTCACCTCAAGCCCTGAGGTACGGAGCTGGCTGTCTATTGGCTCAGATCTCAAACATGGTTTTTAAAGTGCCTGTGTGATCTACCAGCCTCTTTCCTGACTGTGAAACTCTGCCTGATGTCCTCTTCCTCTTCATTTTTTATTTTCCACACTAGACACATTAGGTCCTCAAACATCTTATCTTACCGCCTAAGATTTTTTGCATGTGTTTTCTTGTTGACCAGAGTAGCTTTCTCTTTGACATGAAAGTTTTGGTTGCTTCTTTCATATACTTACCGTCCACCCTTAGCAGTCATGTGGTTTGGATGAATAGACTTACCCTAAAATATATAGGTCCACAAATCCATCCTTCTTTCCACAGTGATTGGTTTAGGCATCTCCTGATGACAAGGATTAGTTTGGAGATGACTTAATGAGCATTAAAAGGAACTCTGTCTTTCTCTGAATGTGAATAAGCACAGTGTGGTTGTTCCTGGGAGACATTATCATGATAGAAACTAGGAGACGGACACCAACATATAATTTGTAAGGATAGCTAAAGTCTCTGAGAAACAAAGTCAGTGCCTGGATCTAATTGTTCCTGAAGCGGTTAAGAGCTCAGTGACCAATAAATATCTTTGTGTTTTAAGCAGATTTGCATTGGGCTTTCTCTGACAGTCCAGACAACTTAAAGCATCGTGATCTATGCTCCTCTTCCTCCCACCATTCTCTTATCTGGCTAACTTTTGCCCAGTCTTAAATGTTACTTCCTCAAAGAAGCTTTTCCTGACTTTCTCAGACTCAGTTCTGTCTTCCTTTCTTTGTTTTCCTTGTACTGAAGTCTTTTCCTCCTGTACACTTGTCACAATTATAATGGGTGATTATATTTAATATCCTTCTCCCACCATGGACTGTCAATCAGTGAAGGTGGGCCATGTCTGTCTGGTTCACAGCTCTTGACCCAAGCTCTGACATGTACCTCCTGAATCCCCAGAATATGTTACTAGCTAAAATCCAATTTTTGTCAGTGAATCTAATCTCCATGGAGAGGATGTGTGGGTTATGTTTAAGAGCTCCATTCCAATGCAGGTCAGAATCCTGGATCAGAAGCCTCAATCCTCTATGTTACTATTTTTGGTTTGTTTGTTTGAGAGAAGTTACTGAAAATTTTCAGTAACTTTAAGCTTCCATTTCTTTGTTTTTAAAACGAGGATTATAACAGTATCTGATCCATGGAGTAATTGTGAGAACTAAATGTCATGATGCATGTAGTATGTCTACTGCAATAATAACTACTCAATATTTTCTATCACATAGTAAATAATAAAGATATCACATGATAATCCCACATGTAGCTATCGGTTATCATTATTACAATTGGATTTCCACTTCTTGAATCGCAAAATCCGATTTCTCTTAATTCTGCTCCAGTGCTTTTGAGGGGCCTTTCTTATGAATGATTTAGCAATTTACATAGAATTGACCGAATGCTGGATTTTTAAAAATTATTATTATTTCTACCTGATTCAGGTTCTTGTGTAATCGGGTTCGTTGGAACAACTATTATTCTTCAAAGACGAAAATGGATTTGGAGGAGTATTTATATTGATTTACTGTTGGTTGTTTGTTGAAATGTAAATAGCCCTGAACGTGCCACTCACTGGGAAAGGACAGTGCTTTTCATAACGGACAAAATCGCCTTGTTTCACGTTAATAACCTGCTTGTGGTCAAACCAGTCATGGGATTCCTTAAACACTGAAGAATGCCTGCTATTGTCATTTGCATGTCAATGAACAGACGTTCTCTGCTCCTTGCCTTCTACTACACAGCACTGGCCGGTTTCCTAACTTGGGGACTGCTCTGTTTAGATGTGAAATGCACATGTCTACCTCTTTCAAACACACAGCGTGTCCCAAGCACAGGCAACAGCTGCTGAGGCGGTTCTCCCACTTCTCTGTTGTGTTTTTGTGGAAGTTGTAAGGGTGAGAAATAGGTTGCCCACCCCGATATGATATGGGCATATATGTATGTCTTTCTTTCATGGCTGTATGCTGTGAACAATCATTTTGAGTTTTCAAATTGGATTCATGTAAGAATAAAAATAGAGCATGGGATTACCCAGGAAATCCAGACTTTAAAATTCCAAAGGAAACAACCTAGAACTGATTCCTCCACTTATCATCCCATTTCTGCCAATACCTTTTCCCAGAGTTGGAAATGGTCTTTCTGTTCGACTGACTTGGAAAGAAATGGCATGTTATCTCTCCCGGAAGGGCCACTGAGGGAACTGAGGTTGAATGCAGAGTTCTGTGATTCTAGAGCAGCACAGAAAGAGGGGACTGCAAATTGAATGATGATCATCCCTAGCCTTCCTTGGCTAGTCCTAGAATAATGCCTTTAATCATGGTTTTAAGAGACCTTAATTGCCACTGCAGCATTTAATAGCGGTTTCACCAGAGTCACAATATGGACATGGATTTAGTATTCAGAGAGGTTTAGTGGGAATGGGAAGCTAAAGACACCGTCTCCCAACCCTCTCAGGCTAGTTATTGTGTTCCATCCTGGGAAAAAACTAATTTTGGTAAATACCTGTATGTCCCCAGATTTTTGTTGTTGTTCAATTGAAAATTGATTATCACCAGGCCTAGTGGCACATCCCTTATAACCCTAGTGGCTCCAGAGGATCCATCGTAGGAGGATGGTAAGTTCAAAGCCAGCCTCAACAACTTAGCGAGGCCCTAAGCAACTTAGCCAGACCCTTTCTCAAAATAAAACATAAAAAGGGCTGGAGATGTGGCTCAGTGGTTTTACGCTCCTGGGTTCAATCCCTGGTACTAAACAACAACAAAAATGATAAAAAAGAAAATCGATTATCAATATTATGCTCTTTCTTAGAAAAAATCAAGAACTCACATTCACACACAGGAAATAGCAATGATCCTAGATGTTTTCTGCCTGCGACTGTTCTAGATTCCATCTGGGAATTAAGTCGGCCAACTCTCTTCCACAACCATACAATGAGACATAATATTATTATCCAATTTTTTCTGTTGAGCCGCTGAGGCAAGGAGCCGTCCATTGACTTGCCCATGGCAGAAGTGCGTATGTGAAAAGCACCGTCTGTCTCTGCTGTGGACGTGTGATACTAACCAGAGGCAGCAGCTGCTAAGGCAGTTAACCAGCTTCCCTACTGTGATTTGTGGAAATTATAATGGAAAGAAATAAGTGGCCTTCCCCCACTATCTTGCTATACAGATTCAAGTAAATGCTGGAGCTACTAATGAAAACATTAATAACCCCTATTAATTGAGTGCTTCCTAAGTTCCACCACCACTTTTCTATGGGCTTTCTGTGTAGAGAGGATCCCCAACTTGACAATGGCTTGACTTAATGATTTTTTTTTGACTTTCAGATAGTATAAAAGTGATATGCACTCAATAGAAACTTTAGTTCCTATTTTGAATTTTAATCTTTTCCCAAGCTAGTGCCATGGTGTGACATTCTCTGATAGCTGGACATGGCAGTGAGCTCATACGACCAGGTGATCACAAGAGTGAACAACCGGTCATTTGCAGTGTCCTGAGTTGCCAGTGTTTTCTGGATACAAGTATTCAATAAATTTCATGAGATATTCAGCACTTTATTATAAAACAGCCTTTGTCTTGGGCACGATGGCAAATGCTTGCATTCACAGCTACTCAGGAGTTTGGGACCAGAGGATAGTTCAAGCCCAAGAGTTCAAGGACAGCATGGGTAATGAAGTGAGACCTGGATCAATAAAACATATAATAAAATAAACAATCAGACACTATGTATAATTAAAATTAGGCTTTGTTGTTAAATGGTTGTACACAACTGCTAGCTAATGTCAGTGTTCTGGGCATGTTTAGGTTGGGCTAGGCTGAGCCATGATGTTTGGTAGGTTAGGGGTGTGAAATGAACTTTGACTTATGACCTTTTCAATTTATGGTGAATTTATTGGAAAGTAAGTTGAGGAGCATCTGTCTTAGTCCTTACAAAAGGCTCAAGAGAGTCATTTTTATGCTTATTTTGGGGGTGATGGTTTCTAAGGCAGACAGAGGGAATGCTGAGCCCTAACTCATTTCTAGAAAATAAGAGAGCAGGGATTTGAACTCCTAAACTTGCATGATCACCACTCATCGGTAGCTCCTCTTCGATGGGAAAACTCTTCCTCCAGGCCTCTGGAAGAATGGCGTGGGCCCCCACACTGTGGTGGCTGCCAAGGGCACGAGCTCACCTATTGGGTTTCTTCTTTTTCTGCCAAACCTCAGGATCTTTCCTGAGATCCCTTCCCTCCATCCCACACAGGCTCCCCTGCTCTAATTTCTTTCAGAGCTGACTTGGGCTTGTTGGCAGCTGGCCAACTGAGAACCTACTTCACAACAACATGGAGCGGGAGCAAATGAGTTAATATGTTCCAGATACTTACATATTTTTGGCATAGAATCTAACCAATATAATCACAGCTTATTATCTTTCACAGGCCACAATCATTCTGTTATTCGTTCAATAAACATTGAGTGACTGTGATGGCCTGGGCACGGTGCTTTTGCGATGGAGTGTTTTGGAAATGCAATGCCCCATTCATCCGAGGGGCTTTAATGGTGGAAGCCTTTGGCACTCTGGCCAGCAGGCTTTTTGGCTCTTCTCAAGTCTCATTAATTCAATGGCCATTGACTGCTTATCTGAACGGCTGGTCTCACTGGCACCACCTTTGAAAAAAAGTGGTAGGATTTGATTCCATTGTCAAAGAAGGGAAGAAAATGACTTGTCTGGGGTTGGATGACTCCACCCCCACCCCCAATTCTACAGGATGGCATTTTTCTGACCGACAAAAACAAAATTTATAAAATGAAACATAACTGATAGGAAATTCTGCTTCCAAAGAGAATTTTCCGTTTGCCTCTATGATGAAATCAGGACAATGCTCTTGTCATTTTTTTTTCCTTTTTTTTTCTAGTTGGTTTGTTTCAATGACGGGTTTTTTTCTTTTGTCTACTTCCAGCCCATTAGCAAGCCTGCTTCTTTGGACAGGACCTGCCCCTGCCTACAGCATTGTTTAGTTTTAGCTTCTTAACCTTGTCTCGGAATCTCATACAGGACGTCTGGGTTCTGCTAGTGCTTTTCTTGGTGGAGAATCCTCTCTGACTCCAAAACAACCAATTTTGAAGCCATTGAACATTTTGGGGACTCGGAGCTGCAAAATACACAACACACAGCGTTTTGAGATCTAATGAAGGGACTCTGTCAGGCCTGATTTGGATCTTTTTAATGAGGGTCTGATTGAATTTGCCATCTTCACAACAGTTGTGGGTCTTTGGGGCCAGTCAATGAGTTCCTTCCCTGTTCTGCACAGGGGCACCGATGACCTTGAGTGGTCAGTGCCAACACTGGTGTGCCACAAGTTGTCAGGGGGTCACACATTTGGTGGATGACTTACTAGGTCATCTCAGATAAGCCCATTGAATCTTTCTGTGTTTTGGGTTTTCCGTCTGAGAACACAGGATCACACACACTGGGCTTCTCCGGAAAGTGCTCCGAGGAAGGACAGAGGTGTGCTGCCTGAGGGGCTCTTGTGAAAGAGCTTTGCCTCACTTCTCATTAGAAAGAGTGTCATCTTGAGGTGGTTTAGCAACTTTTTGGCAGGACAGTCCGAGGAAAAGGACTTGCTGAAGAAACATCAGAGCCAAAGGAAGGAAGGGTCCTTCCTGGTATTTCCTGTATTTCCAGTGGACTTCTCCAAGGGCTCATGGCTACTGTTATTTCTCTAGGAAAATCTGAAGTTGGGAGGACACCTTTTGTGAGTCCCAAATTAAATGTACCCACAATTGAAAAAGACATTTCTCTGTGCTCAGCTTCAAATCATCAATGATCAACAACCTCTTGGTGGTGGTTTGGTTCTTTCGCTCCCAGGGGACGACTTCAGTGTGGAAGGTGGCCTTGTAGCTGCTTGTCACACAGAGCACATAAACAATGGTACCCGCGTTGCCAGTCCTTGGAGTTCTGGAGGTCAGTACCCTCTGGTTTTGTCCTTCTGTGTTATGATCCAGATGGCCTTAGATCTCCCAGAGCAGATATGCTTTGTAAACCAAATCAACATTTACTTGGGGGTGATTCAAACGGTTCCAGTAAATTCCTTAATAAGAACCCTGCGTGGAAATACCTGAAGTCGGAGAATGGCGTTTCTTCCATGAACTTGCAGTTCCTGCATTTCCAAACACGAGTTGAAAACTTTTCGTGGATGTAGGTGAAACTTAGTGGAACCCTTTATTTCCCAATTACTATCTTGCTTACCTATTCTTCCCCACCCCTTTGAAACTACCAGAGTGAGGCCTGTTCCTTCATCTGTGTGAACTTCCCACTGGCCACCCCCACAATTCTGAAAATCATCCTGTTTCCTCAAAGGGAATCATCAGATCTCCATGGTGGTGTGCTCTTCTTCTCTGCCTGGGCCTGCCCACGCTTCCTTACAGAAATGTAAACAGAGGTGCTGCCGTTTTGCCCCAGAGCTGAGGGTGGGACTTTGTGTCAGTAACATCCCCAAAGGGAGACAGGAGACATGGCTCCTCCCCCTGATGGATTTGCCGGAGGAGGGGCTCTTTGGGGGTAAAAAGCCACCTAGTAAGAGCTGTGACAATTTTTCAGTCTGTGTTACTCCACCCTTTAGAAATTGCCAGCAATGTCATTTCTGCCTGTCTCATGGGGAAATAGTTATGTGGTTAGAGCTTCAAATCAACAGTTAGGTTTATAGTGTAGTGTTTATACCAGCTCAGAACCCGAATGGATCCAAACACCCAGTAAGATGAATCTGATAAAATGAATCATGAGGTCCATCTGTCTCTTTCTTTTTCAGATATATATATATATATATATATATATATATATATATATATATATATATATATATATTTCTACCATTTAAAAATGGGGATGTAAAACAGTGGCTTTGAAAAACAAATTTGTATTAGAGATACCTTTGAAAAGCTTTAGTGAAAGCTAGAAGCCCTCCCCCCCCAGAAAAAATATTCATATGGTCAGCATTTTCATATCAGGAAATTTCAACAAATACTTGTCTGTCACTAGAAGGTTAAGGATTCTTAACATATAGAACTGAGATAAATCATATTTAATAATTTGGATGAATGGAGTAGTGGCACCAGCAGGTTACAAAAGAGTATAATCCTGTCTTTGTGAAAAAAAAAAATAAACCCCACTAAATATGTAAAGAGAAAGCTTTGAAAGGCAGACTGTGAAGAGGTTAGCCAGGGCTTCTCTGGCCTGATATTATCCTTTCTTTTTCTCTTCTGCCCTCCATTGTTCTTTCATTTCTTTGTTCTCTTCTTTCTTCTTTTTTTCCCCCTCCCTTTATTTTTTGCTTATTTATATCTTCTAACCTTTCTATAATTAACATAAAACTGCTTTGGTAAGAAGAAATATGTCGGACAAGTTTGTTTGGATTTCTTTTGAAAAAGAGCTGTCTTCCCTCTGGCCAGTGTGTTAGAAAACCCGGGGACATTTTTAGCTCCTTTTTTTTTTTTTTTATTCAGTAAGTGATGAAATTCGAGGAGAAAGGGACATTAGAATGAAGGGCCACTATTTCGGAGTGAGATTTAATTAGGACCATATGAAAGGAGAGGAAACAGTTTTATGGGCTTCTCTTTAACATGAAGTACAGGAAAAAAAAAACATAAGAAAAAACACAAAATGAATCAGAACAAATTCATACATCTCAAAACCACGCACAGTGACCAAGAAAAGCTTTTCTATGGATGGCCCTTTGGCTTGACATCAAGAAGAGATGCATTTCCCTTTCCCAAAGTCCTCTGCAGCTTGATGCCTTGGGGGATGGGGGATCAGAGGTCTATTCCCAGAGTTCCTATTTCTTTTGCCTTAGAAGGGGTCTGGGAGAAGTCTTTCCATTTTTGAAGACTTTGTTCCCTCCATTGAAAGGTGAAATTGGCACTTTCTCTGCAAGTGTTTAAGAACAGAGAAGTTTAATTTTTGGACCACGAGGACATTTGCTCAGCACTCACACCCACTTTCTTGAGTGATAGGGTGACTTCATCTCCCTTTGGGAGACTCTCATCTCATACTCTGAATTGCTGTGGCCTGAGTGGGGCTGGCATCAGTCTCCATCCAGTCTCAGGATGACACACGACTCAAGCTCGGTCAGTTAGGGATGCCCCTCTCTCTCTGTGTCTCTTTCCCTCTGTCTCTGCCACAATGTTGGGCTCAGAGATGGGTCTATTGACCCATTAGTGAAATACAAAGAGAACTTTTGATAGAGCCAGCGTTTCTCAGCTGGGAGAATATAAGCCTAGAATTGTTTAGGAACCTGCAGAAGAATGAAGGCCAAACAGCCCAGCAGAGCCACGTGAAGGAAGAAGGTGGGGTGAATATCAAGTTCTGGGACTTCCTTTGGGCCCAAGATCTACATGTGCCTAAATCAAACTTGGCAATCATTTCCATTTTTTTTTAAGCCATTTTGAGTTAAGTTGGTTTCCCTTATGACCAACTGGGTTCTGATTAATATGTTTATTTAATAATAAAAATAACAATTGAGTGCTTCTCAAGTGACAGACACTGTAAATCCTTGCCATGCATTTTCAGTCAGTTCTCCCATAAGTGAATTAAAGGAAACAGGTTCAGAAAGGTTAAGTCACATGCATGAGATCCCTCCAACAATAGTCGTAGATCCAGATGCAAACCCAGATATGTCTGATTCTAAAATTCCATCTCAACCAGCATGGTATCAGCTCAGCAGTGACCCGTGATCAAAGTCAGGCCCAACAGCCAGTGGACTGCACAGTGGGATCATTTGTTTTTTAACTGCTATTTACAGAGGGGTGCACTCAGGCTCACAAATGAGCACCTACTGAGCATGTGCAATCTTAGGGGTCAAACTCTTCACCTTCAGGTTCCTTATCAGTGCCTCCTTTTGTTATCTTGTTTTGCTTTCTGAGTACCAGAACAAGGTTCAACAGAAGAATCCCACCTGACTTCTGTGTCTTCATTTTGCAGCCGAAGAGTGGGTGAAATGTCTGACACACACCCTACAAGTGCTTCAACCACAAAAGAGCAGAGCTGGGGTTCTATAAATCCAGAGTGGGCTTTCTTTCCATTAATAAAATGAAAATAAGGAGGTCTGTCATTTCAGCACTGTTCTTCTCTAGGGTAGGGTTTGCTTACATTTTATAGAACACGAGAGTTCTCTCTTGAAAATGAAAGAAAACAAGGTAAGCACTAGCCTGGGAAATATGGTTTTGAGTCTACCTCGGAGGTTTGTGCTGTACTCATAACATCCTGTTCTTCTCAACTGGTTTTGATGTGGTTGATAGCAGCCCCTGCCCAGGGTGTGAACAGCTGAGCTCAGTTTTCATAGAGATGTTGATGGTAAGAAGGAGGAAATGAGCCACTTCTCCCTGCCCCTTTGTCACTCTGACAGTTAAGGATGGGTACAGCCAGGTGCTTTGATAGTGCACTTTCTATTTTACCTAAAATTAGGTCTTTCATTCCTTTGGGATATTTGGTAAACTAAGATTTTACTGGGAACCCAAAAAGTATCAGTAAATAGAAAAACTACAAAAAAAAAATTAAAAAGGAAAGAAAAGAAATCATGTGGTTATCAAAGGAGGAAGCTGCTGATCTGTTGAACCTTGCTCCTGTAGAGTCAGGGAAAGAAGAGTGGCTATTGGGGAAAGATGGGGGGTGGGGGAGAGGGGAAGCCTGATACCGAGAAAAAAGTAAGTATAAGTGAAACCATTTACCTTCCTAGACAATGAGATTTCAGACTGCTGATCTACTCCCTAAATGGTTTTTTTGGTACAATATGTTTGTGTAAGCTTTTAAGTGGACTTTGTGTCTAAAACTTACATCTATTGCAAGGATGTAAATGTAATAAAGAATAACATCTCACTTCTGTGGTCAGGGAGTTGACCTACAATTAGCTCACAAGTAGAATAGGATTGACTTCTGCAGGTCACATAAAAAAGACAACGTTTCCCTTCTGTCTTCTCTACCGAGTCACAAAGTCACTGCTTGGCCATCGGAGCTGGGCAAAACAGCAGGGTGCGTCTTTTGATGGTTTCTTTTAGAGAGCACAATGGATGTACAGTGATTGTGTTTCTCATCAGGTAGTTCCAAACCTTGCCTCATCACTGCAAGAAAGTGCTTTTTAAATGCTTTCTAAAAAAGTTCAAGGGAAGTTCAAGAAAATGCTTTAAGAAGAATAAAGAGATCTTTCGTCAAACTGATACCTACTGAATAGAAATACATCAGAACAAGGTCCAGCCATCTATAATTTTATGGAGGTGAATCTTATAATGAAGTGGGGAGACGCTGTTCTAGTCTTCCCTCACTGGGATAGATAAACTCATCAGATTATCAGCTTCCGCCACTCATTCATTGAAATCTGGAGACATGACTCCTGGGCAGGACAGTTCTGTCTTCTGTTAGGGGCCCAGGTAGGAAGTAGAAGTTCAAGATTAGAAGAAAATGATAGTAGTGAAATGACAGCTGAGGCAAATAGTCACATGCCCATTGATTCATTCAATCATTTAATTAACTGCCATTAATTGAGCAAAAACCAATACTTGTCAAGCACGGTGCCAGGTGGTGGGAAACAAATTTACCTTAGGGACAGTCACAGTTCCATGGGCACATTAAAAAAAAAATTATACAGAGAGGGAATGATCAGCTCTCTCTGGATGGGAGGAGAAGATGTGATAGGAAATCATAGAACAGGTAACACCTGAACAAGGCGTTGAAGAATGAAAGGGAGATGATTTGCCTGGGAAATGGGCACAATCTTAAACTGAGGCAATAGCTTGAACAAGGACACAGAATGGCCTGGTGGGTCTAAACAAGTCTGTGCAATTTGCTAGTACAGTGTGAGAGAGAAAAGTGGTGGGCTGTGATTTGGTGATTTGGCAACATGCACACCATGCAGGGTCTTGAATGCCTGCTTTGGTTTTAGGGGAAAGCACTTGGCACAACTCAAAGACCTGAACTCATAAACAGGGAGCAGAAGAAAACAGAGGTTGCTGTTAAAGACACAGGTGAGTAGGAGCATACTCTGGCTTTCATTATGCCCATACCTTGAGATTGGGGTTGTAGGAGTTTACCTCTAAAATATGATCCATATAATAATATGGCAACTCATGACTTTTAGGGAATTGCTTTGCTTTTTTCCTAAGCTGCAGAATATGCTTTAAAAAGAGAAAAGAGAAAAGAAAAGAAAACCACTTCTAGCTTCAATTTTAAAATGCCTTAATTTGAGAGACCATTAGTCATGAAGGTGTTTCCATAGCAAATGTGTGTGGGATGTCCTAGCTTTGTTGGCAATGGTTCAAGGGAACTTATATCATTAAATTGGGACAAGGCCTGGCATGATGGCTAGAAAATTCATGGCACTGTTCCCATAGCATGAGGCCTCCATTTAAGGGCAAGATAAAGGAAAGGCAAAGAGCAAGAGGAGAAATGCTGGAATGAAAACAAGTAACAAAGGAAAGATAAAAATGGAAATCACAGTTCAGTGTGAATAATAGGAATGCAAATGGTGCCACTAAAATAGGAAGGAACATTACTTTTCAAAAAGGCAAAGCAAAGGAAAATTGTAGTAGCAAAAGCATTTTGCATGGTAAAATTGTACACTGTGTATGCCTCTCAGAAGCAAAGCCACCTACTCTAATTTTTCCCAGCACGATGCCGTGATGCTGTGAACTTGGTGAGTCATTTTATGAAGATTTACTACAAAGCCCCAATCTGCATATTTTTTTATAATACATTTCGATTAAATCTTTTTTTTTTTTTCCAGCAGTAGCCCAAACAGCCCATTTTATGGCCAAAATTTCTCATCTGGGCTGGGATGTAATGCACTTTAAAAAAAAATCAGTAAGTTTATGAAATGATCCCTAGGGCTTTTTATTAAGTTAAAAAATTTTGTGGGGAGAAGTGTCTATAGTATGCCAGCCTTTAAGGAAAAGTAATCTGAATATAAATTTGCTTGCATTAAAAAAAAATCACAGAAAATGTTTATTCATGGGAGAACGAGGAAATGGAATGGAAGACACAGAAGCTAGATGTGTCTGAATATATTTTGTTTTTGTTTTTGTTTCAAAAGCATATAAATGTTTAACATGATTATAAAAAATTGATCATAAAATGGAACAATTTTTTTAATTTGAAAGGAAAATGATATAAATGAAACCAAATCTCAAATGAGTGGCTTAATCTCATGCAGAAATTATTTCAAGTGATGCAGTCTATAGATATACCCTAAGAAAAATGGATAATTCACTGTTGGTGGGAATGTAAATTAGTACAGCTAGTATGGAAAACAATTTGGAGGTTCCTCAAAACACTAGATATAGAAATACTATTTGATCCAGCAATCCCATTGCTGAGGTTATAGCCAAATGAAAGAAAATCAGCCTGTCAAAGAGATATTTGTACCCCCACCTCTATTATTATTCTTAGCAGCCAGAACATGGAATCAGCCTAAATGACCATCAGTGGATGAAGGATAAAGAATATGGCATATGTACCCAATGGTGTATTACTCAGCCATAAAAAGAATGAAATCTTGTCATTTGTGACGACATGGTTAAGCCTGGGGGACGTTATGTTAGTTGAAGTAGTCCAGCACAGAATGGCAAACATTCTTTGTTCTCAATCATATGTGGAAGCTTATCAGCAAATTGATTTCAAAGAAGCAAAGTGTAGAACTGAGGTTACTGCAGGTTGGGAAGAGTGGGGTGGTGGTGGGATAAGGAGAGATTGACGAATGGTACAAAATTATATCCATAGAAGACAAATAAGTTCTAGTTTTCCATAACACAGCAGGGTGACTATAGTTAGCTATAATTTATTATATATCCTAAAATAGAAGAGAGAATTTTGAATGTTAGCACCACAAGGAAGTGATAAATATCTAAGGTGATGGATATGCTAATTATCCTGATTTGAATATCACTTATTATTGAAATATCACACTGTACACCATAAAATGTACAATTAGTATGTACAATTAAAAAGAAATCAAACTGTTTTCTTAATATTATTGTTGGTGATAAAGTTGTTTTTGTTTACTTCCTTTCCTCCCTTTCATCATTTTTTCTTCCTTAAAGATAGAAAAATTTGGCCATTAATAAAATAGTACCTGCAATAAATTGAAACACATCAAGTATATTTAAACCTATAGAGATATTAAGACACACATGTGTAGGTGCATCTCAAAAGCCAAAGACCATTGGTCATCTTTGGAGGATGTTGGATAAATAACTCACAAATTTGGGAACTAGTAAATGAAGGGAAAACGTTGAAGATGTACAATCTTTTTTCTATATCATTGGGTAACCAAATAGAAAATAATTTGATTTGAATCAGAAAAATTAAGCAAAATTTGTAGATAATTAAAGGAATGTTAACAATGAATGAATAGTTAGCAATACTTTGTACTTACTGTTAATTATCTTTATTTTTGATAATTAATTGTGGTGATATATAAGAAAATATTCTTATCTTTGAAATGTGTATGTGGGGGTGGTTTATACTAAGCAATGTGATATCTTGAGTTTACTTTAAAATAACTTAGTGATATTGAGGGGAGGAGTATTAGGTGAGGGTATATATAAGACAGAATTGACCAGAGGTTTATAATTATTGAAGGTGATACATGGCCTTTATGATCCTATTATTTTATTTTTTGCATGTATTTGAATTTTTCATTTAAACAGCTTCAAATAGATTGATTGTTTTGCTCATCTTTCTGGCCCTGTAACCTGATAATCCTGCTTTCCAGTGTATTTTTACGTTCATGTGGGCAAATATTCAATAAATGTTTGGAGACCAGCGTTCTGTTATTGTTGGCAGAGTCTCTGTAGCATCATTCAGGGTTCTCATTCTGGATGATGATTGGACCAGTAGAGAAATTGATTCTCAGCACTATTCAAGCCAGTTAATAGGTAGGTAACTCCTTGTGGGCAGTCATGAACTTTCAGACATCTGAAGTCTGGAGTACTTTTTTGAATTACAAGAAAGCGTTGCTTCTCAACCCAACTGCTCCCAAATTGGCATGATATAGCCTCGTGACTGATTTAATTAACTGCAGAGAGACTCAATCATTCATTATTTCACCAGAAAGCAGTTGAGCTTATGATTACCTTTGTTTCTTTATCAGCCAAACTCATGTTTCAGTACATCGAGTTAGGTCACTCGGGGGTATTTGCTGTCATTCTGAAGGCTTTAATCTGTATAATCCTTCAATTATGATACATTTTCTTATATGAATTCATTGGTAGCTCCTGCCAGGTTTATTTCTTCTGAAAGAACAATTCTCATCTCTGATCTCCTGAACTGATCCTGAATTGTCCTCCCCCCACTTATGATTGCTTTCCACCTCTATTATTCTCCTCTAATTCCTGTGCAGTTTCTACACAGGAAATTGTGCTTTTAATTCTGTTTATTTAATTTCTTTTGTTTCTGCAGACAGAAAGAATTCTTCATTTTATTTCTGGTGGTTTCTTTAACAAAGAGAGAGAGAGAGAATCATATTGTTCGTCACTTATTTCATGGATAAAATATCTTCCAATGTTTATCTCCCAGTGTCATTTCTTAAAAGTTTTCTTCTGCTCTCTGAATTATCTCTGTTTCTGCAGTTTTGTGTATTCATTGTTTTTTGTTATTGCTACTATTTTTGTCTTTGCTTCTCATATTTGCTAATCCTTGGTTGGCTATTCACATCTAAGAATGATGCTCTAAATAGCTGTTGATTGCTGTGTGCATTGAGGCTGAGTCTTACTGACTGCTGAACTTCTTAGTAACCAGAGTAGACAGAGTTTTTTGTTTTTATTTTTGTTTTTTTAACTGGGGATCCCCAAAGGTGACATTTAAAAATATTTAACGTCTTATATGGTCTAGATGTCATTCAGTCAGAGGAGACATCCAGCCAGTCAGGATGCATTAACCATAAAGGGCTCATATAAGAATACTGTATAATATAGGCTGAATTCAACCCTATAAGTAGGGTTTTCCTTTGGGCCTAATGGTTTCCTTAGAGAGGGCTTTTTCAGACTCCTGTCTTGGTGAAATGGAAATAATAATCCTGCTGCTGAGGTTGGAGGGGTCCCAGAATTTTAATGCAGTCTTTCATTGAATCTGCTCTATTCCTTGTCCCTGAAATATAGAACTTTTGTGATTCAATGTTTTCAGAATCTTTTTTTTTTTTTCTGGTCTTCTTCGGGTAGGTATGAAGTAATCACCTAGTTATTGGTATGGGAAAAATTTTGGGGTTCTTATGTCTTTCCCATTTTCATAGATGAAACTCCAATTGATTCCAATCATTCTGGGTTTCTTTTGTGTAAATGGTCTTGCTTCCTGGTTATCAGTCCCTTTTTTAAACATTAAGTTAGCCTCTCCCAAACTATTAAATCAGTTACCACTTATACAACCACTTTCTTCTCTTTTTCTGTCCTGTGTCTTGGTCTCCATCTTTCTCTTTTTATTTTACAAACCTCATTTGCTATCATTTCTTTTCCAATTCTCTTTGCTCTTATTGGTTTAAAACATCTGTTTGTTTATGTATATGTATGTGAGCGAGCTATGTGGGTGTTTAATTTCCTTTAAAGTTTTTAGCAGTATTCTAAAAGGAAATAAAATAAATCTGTAAAGCTAATCCATTATGTTTAACTAGAAGTTTTATTTTAAATCTGTAAGATCTTTCTTCAAACATAATTAGTTTTTGACTGCAGAGTTCATCAGCATTTGTATGTTCCCAGAAAGCAAAATGAGAGTGATAAGTATTTTCATTTTCCTCTGCCTGACCACCTTCAAATTTGGGATCATTTGAAATTTTAATTTCAAATCGTAATAAAAATAATAACTTTTACTAGTAGGCACCAATGATTTGAAATGATTTAAACGGAACAATACACATTTAATTGTTTTTCTCTTGCCATGATTTCTTAAATCCCATATCATTCTTTTTCTGGCTTCTTAGTTGGAGGATGTATAAATGCTTGTACTCATTTGAATTGATTCAGATTATAGGAGCTTGTCTGCAATGACTGTGGGGACAGAACAGGACAGCCTAGCAGGAGGAGATGGAACCTCTCACTGTCCTCCAGGGTATCATCACTAGGTCCCTGTGATAGTGAATGGCCCCCTCTCTTTGGTCTCAGGGCTGGCACTAATCTGCTTTAGTCTGTGGGCAATCTCTGTTCTCTGGGCTGGCTGACCAGGCAGTTGCTCGAAATGCACTGCACAGATTAATCTCGGAGACAACTGTTCCGTCACATCCTTCTGCCAGAAGTTCCCATAATCCCTGTCATCTCCACACTGCTTCTCTCCTCGGAGTTTTTCTGTTGTCTTATTTTGCCAAGAACTTGATGCTCTCTGTTCTGTATCTTTTATGATGATCTCAACATCTCTGTTGTTGACATCACGATTTCTTCTTTGCCAGTGCTGTCTGAATGTGTTTAATGTATTCAGTCATGTCAGAATAATTGGGATGGGAAAGAAAGTGTGTTCAGTCTGCTGTTTGTTCCTATTTGTATACACACACTCTCACACACACACAGTATAATGTTCCTGTTAACCAACTTGTCTACTATTGTTTACTGTTTCAAAAAGAAAATTGACTTAGTTTTTCCGTCTTTTGATCTTATCATTTTAAAAAAATGTTTATCTTTCATTTTGCTTAGTATGATCCAACCTGAAATCCTTTATAACAAGCCTCAAATAAAACAACAACAGAATCTTAACTCTGATATTCACTTATTGCATATACTCTGTCAGGTGTCAAAGAATGCGTCTGTAAAGACATGGTCACATAAAAGACCCGAAAACTTTTGATCAAAGAAAGTCAGGTTGTCCAAAACAGTTTTCTTCCTAGGGGGTATTTTTATTTTATTTATTTTATTATTTTTTAAGAATAGTTTTCTGTAAATGTACTAATCTTAAAAGGTCTATGTTCCTTCAGGGAGACTGATACTTGTTCTTCCCATATTTTTCATTGGTGATCACCCCGGTATCTGCAACCTTATTACTAAATTCATTTTTTGGCACTTTTATCCGTATAGAGAATATTTGATTTTTTTTTTTAGAAAATTAGGTTTTCTATAAAATAGATTATTTTTAAAGAAGTATAGCTGTGCTGTTTAAATGTTACAGTTTGGATGCGAGGTGTCCCCCAAAAGCTCATGTGTGAGACAATGCAAAAGGTTTAGAGGAGAAGTGATCCCTTTTGGGATTTTTTTTCTTTAATTTTTATTGTTGGTTGTTTAAAACATTACATAGTTCTGGACATATCATATTTCACACTTTGATTCAAGTGGGTTATGAACTCCCATTTTTACCCGGTATACAGATTGCAGCATCACATCGGTTACACTTCCACTGTTTTACATATTGCTATACTAGTGTCTGTTGTATTCTGCTGCCTTTCCTATCCTCTACTATCCCCCCTCCCCTCCCCTCCCATCTTCTCTCTCTACCCCATCTACTGTAATTCATTTCTCCCCCTTGTTTTTTTTCCCCTTTCCCCTCACTTCCTCTTGTATGTAATTTTGTATAACCCTGAGGGTCTCCTTTCATTTCCATGCAATTTCCCTTCTCTTTCCTTTTCCCTCCCACCTTTCACCCCTGTTTAATGTTAATCTTCTTCTCATGCTCTTCCTCCCAACTCTGTTCTTAGTTACTCTCCTTATATCAAAGAAAACATTTGGCATTTGTTTTTTAGGGATTGGCTAGCTTCACTTAGCATAATCTGCTCTAATGCCATCCATTTCCCTGCAAATTCTATGATTTTGTCATTTTTTAATGCAGAGTAATACTCCATTGTGTATAAATGCCATATTTTTTTTATCCACTCGTCTATTGAAGGTTATCTAGGTTGGTTCCATAGTCTTGCTATTGTGAATTGTGCTATGAACATTGATGTAGCAGTGTCCCTGTAGCATGCTCTTATTAGGTCTTTAGGGAATAGACCGAGAAGGGGAATAGCTGGGTCAAATGGTGGTTCCATTCCCAGCTTTCCAAGAAATCTCCATACCGCTTTCCAAATTGGCTGCACCAATTTGCAGTCCCACCAACAATGAACAAGTGTACCCTTTTCCCCACATCCTCACCAGCACTTGTTGTTTGACTTCATAATGGCTGCCAATCTTACTGGAGTGAGATGGTATCTTAGGGTGGTTTTGATTTGCATTTCTCTGACTGCTAGAGATGGTGAGCATTTTTTCATGTACTTGTTGATTGATTGTATGTCCTCCTCTGAGAAGCGTCTGTTCAGGTCCTTGGCCCATTTGTTGATTGGGTTATTCATTTTCTTATTGTTTAATTTTTTGAGTTCTTTGTATACTCTGGATATTAGGGCTCTATCTGAAGTATGAGGAGTAAAGATTTGTTCCCAGGATGTAGGCTCCCTGTTTATCTCTCTTATTGTTTCTTTTGCTGAGAAAAAACTTTTTAGTTTGAGTAAGTCCCATTTGTTGATTCTAGTTATTAACTCTTGTGCTATGGGTGTCCTATTGAGGAATTTGGAGCCCGTCCCCACAGTATGTAGATTGTAGCCAACTTTTTCTTCTATCAGACGCATAGTCTCTGATTTGATATCAAGCTCCTTGATCCATTTTGAGTTAACTTTTGTGCATGGCGAGAGAAAGGGATTCAGTTTCATTTTGTTGCATATGGATTTCCAGTTTTCCAAGCACCATTTGTTGAAGATGCTATCCTTTCTCAATTTCATGCTTTTAGCCCCTTTATCAAATATAAGATAGTTGTAGTTTTGTGGATTGGTTTCTGTGTCCTCTATTCTGTACCATTGGTCCACCCGCCTGTTTTGATACCAGTGCCATGCTGTTTTTGTTACTATTGCTCTGTAGTATAGTTTGAGGTCTGGTATCGCTATACCGCCTGATTCACACTTCCTGCTTAGAGTTGTTTTTGCTATTCTGGGTCTTTTATTTTTCCATATGAATTTCATGATTGCTTTATCTATTTCTATGAGAAATGCCATTGGGATTTTGATTGGCATTGCATTAAACCTATAGAGAACTTTTGGTAATATCGCCATTTTGATGATGTTAGTTCTGCCTATCCATGAACAGGGTATATTTTTCCATATTCTAAGATCTTCTTCTATTTTTCTCTTTAGGGTTCTGTAGTTTTCATTGTATAAGTCTTTCACCTCTTTTGTTAGGTTGATTCCCAAGTATTTTATTTTTTTTTTTGAGGATATTGTGAATGGAGTGGTTGTCCTCATTTCCATTTCAGAGGATTTGTCGCTGATATATAGGAATGCCTTTGATTTATGCGTGTTGATTTTATATCCTGCCACTTTGCTGAATTCATTTATTAGCTCTAATAGTTTCTTTGTAGACCCTTTTGGGTCTGCTAGGTATAGAATCATGTCATCTGCAAATAGTGACAATTTAAGTTCTTCTTTTCCTATTTTTATGCCTTTAATTTCTTTCGTCTGTCTAATTGCTCTGGCCAGTGTTTCCAGAACTATGTTGAACAGAAGTGGTGAGAGAGGGCATCCCTGTCTTGTTCCAGATTTTAGAGGGAATGCCTTCAATTTTTCTCCATTCAGAATGATGCTGGCCTGTGGCTTATCATAGATTGCTTTTACAATATTGAGGTATGTTCCTGTTATCCCTAGTTTTTCTAGAGTTTTGAACATAAAGGGATGCTGTACTTTGTCGAATGCTTTTTCTGCATCTATCAAGATGATCATATGGTTCTTATCTTTAAGTCTATTGATGTGGTGAATAACATTTATTGATTTCCATATATTGAACCAGCCTTGCATCCCTTGCACCCCTTGATCATGGTGCACAATTTTTTTGATATGTTTTTGTATCCGATTCGCCAGAATTTTATTGAGGATTTTTGCATCTAGGTTCATTAGAGATATTGGTCTGTAGTTTTCTTTCTTTGAAGTGTCTTTGTCTAGTTTAGGAATCAGGGTGATGTTGGCCTCATAGAATGAATTTGGAAGTTCTCCCTCTTTTTCTATTTCCTGAAATAGCTTGAAAAGTATTGGTATTAGTTCCTCTTTAAAGGTTTTGTAAAACTCTGCTGTATACCCATCCGGTCCTGGGCTTTTCTTAGTTGGTAGTCTTTTGATGGTTTCTTCTATTTCCTCAATTGATATTGGTCTGTTTAGGTTGTCTATATCCTCCTGACTCAATCTTGGCAGATCATATGACTTAAGAAATTTATCAATGCCTTTACTATCTTCTATTTTATTGGAGTATAAGGATTCAAAATAATTTTTGATTATCTTCTGTATTTCTGAAGTGTCAGTTGTGATATTGCCTTTTTCATCCCGTATGCTAGTAATTTGAGTTCTCTCTCTTCTTCTCTTCATTAGCATGGCTAAGGGTCTGTCGATTTTATTTATTTTTTCAAAGAACCAACTTTTAGTTTTGTCAATTTTTCAATTGTTTCTTTTGCTTCAATTTCATTAATTTCAGCTCTGATTTTAATTATTTCTTGCCTTCTACTTCTTTTGCTGTTGTTTTGCTCTTCTTTTTCTAGGATTTTAAGATGAAGTATGAGATCATTTATTTGTTGGTTTTTTCTTTTTTTAAGGAATGAACTCCAAGCAATGAATTTTCCTCTTAGAACTGTTTTCAATGTGTCCCATAGATTCCGATATGTTGTGTCTGTGTTTTCATTTATCTCTAAGAATTTTTTAATTTCCTACTTGATGTCTTCTATAACCCATTGATCATTCAGTAACCTATTGTTCATTCTCCAAGTGATGCCTGATTTTTCCTTCCTTCTTTTATCGTTGATTTTCAGTTTCATTCCATTATGATCAGATAAGATGCATGGTATTATCTCTACTCCTTTATACTGGCTAAGAGTTGCCCTGTGACATAATATATGATCTATTTTTGAGAAGGATCCATGTGCTGCTGAGAAAAAAGTGTAACTGCTTGATGTTGGGTGGTATATTCTATATATGTCCATTAAGTGTAGGTTATTAATTGTGTTATTGAGTTCTATATTTTCCTTATTCAACTTTTGTTTGGAAGATCTATCCAGTGGTGAGAGAGGTGTGTTGAAGTCTCCCATGATTATTGTATGGTGATCTATTAGACTCTTGAACTTGAGAAGAGTTTTTTTGATAAACATAGCTGCACCATTGTTTAGGGCATATATATTTATGATTGTTATGTCTTGTTGGTGTATGGTTCCCTTGAGCAGTATGTAGTGTCCCTCTTTATCCTTTTTGATTAACTTTGGCTTGAAATCTCTTTTATTTGATATGCGTATGGACACTCCTGCTTGTTTCCGAAGTCCATATGAGTAATATGATTTTTCCCAACCTTTCACCTTAAGTCTATGTATGTCTTTTCCTATCAAATGCGTCTCCTGTAGGCAGCATATTGTTGGGTCTTGTTTTGTGATCCATTCTACTAGCCTGTGTCTCTTAATTGGTGAGTTTAAGCCATTAACATTTAGGGTTATTATTGAGATATGGGTTGTTCTTCCAGCCATATTTGTTTATTTATGTTACTTAACATGATTTGTTTTTCGTCTTTGATTATTTTTCCCCCCTTTACTGTACTACCTCCCACTGTTGGTTTTCATTGTTATTTTCCATTTCCTCTTCCTGTAATGTTTTGCCGAGGATGTTTTGAAGAGATGATTTTCTAGCTGCAAATTCGTTTGACTTTTGTTTATCATGGAAGGTTTTAATTTCATCTTCCATCCTGAAGCTTAATTTCGCTGGATACACAATTCTTGGTTGGAACCCATTTTCTTTCAGTGTTTGAAATATGTTATTCCAGGATCTTCTAGCTTTCAGAGTCTGTGTTGAAAGATCAGCTGTTATCCTGATTGGTTTACCCCTAAATGTAATCTGCTTCCTTTCTCTTGTAGCTTTTGAAATTCTCTTCTTATTCTGTATGTTGGGCATCTTCATTATAATGTGTCTAGGTGTGGATCTCTTATGATTGTGCACATTCGGCAACCTATAGGCTTCTAGGATTTGGGATTCTGTCTCATTCTTCAAGTCTGGGAAGTTTTCTCATATTATTTCATTGAATAGATTGCTCATTCCTTTGGTTTGGACCTGTATACCTTCCTGTATCCCAATGACTGTTAGGTTTGGTTTCTTTATGTTATCCCATATTTCTTGGATGTTCTGCTCATGGTTTCTTAACACTCTTGCTGAGCTGTCTATGTTCTTTTCAAGTTGAAATACTTTGTCTTCATTGTCTGATGTTCTATCTTCTAAGTGTTCTACTCTGCTGGTAGTATTCTCAATTGAGTTTTTAAGTTGGTTTATTGCTTCCTGCATTTCTAGGATTTCTGTTTGTTTGTTTTTTATAACCTCTATTTCCCTGTATAGTTGATCTTTTGCTTCTTGGATTTCTTTATGTAATTCATTGTTGAAGTGATCTTTCATTGTCTGATTTTGCTGTCTAATGTCTTCCTTGAGACTCCAGATCATCTGAAGCATGTATATCCTGAATTCTTTATCTGACATTCCATCTGCTGCAGATATTACGTCTTCTAAAGTTGAGTTGACCTGCATTGCTTGTGGTCCTTTCTTTCCTTGTCTTTTCATACTGCTCGAATTTCTTTCTGCTTGGTTAAACTGTTGTGTTATTGACTTTTCCCCCTATATATTTATATTGCTCTTGTATAGTTGCGAAGTCTCCCTAGAAGGCGCGGGCGGCGGCTCTGCCCCTCCTCCAATTGGGACAATGTGCCTACGATGCCGGCAGGCCGCTGGGCCTGTTCTGCCAGTTGGTAGCAGGTCTGCCTACCTTGCAGGTGCTGTCGGCGGTTCTGCCCCTCCACGGGCCGCTGGGCCTGTTCTGCTGGTGGGTCGCAGGTCCGCCTACCTTGCAGGTGCTGGGGTGGCTCTTCCCCTCCGCAGGCCGCTGGGCCTGTTCTGTTGGTGGTTGCAGGACCGCCTACCTAGCAGGCAAGGGCGGCGGCTCTGCCCCTCCCCCAACCAGGGCGATGCATCTCCCCTGATGGGATTAAGTAAGTGATTACTGAAGGTAGGAAGGGTGTGGCTGGAGGAGGTGGGCCCTGGGGGGAATCCCTTTTGGGTATATATTTTTTTATCTGGATAGTGGAGTCTCTCTCTCTCTTCTTTCTGATCACCATGTGAGATGCTTCCCTCTGCCACACTCTTCTGCCACGATGTTTTTCCTCACCTGCAGCCCTGGGGAATTGAGCTGGCCTTCTATGGACTGAGACCTCTGAAACTGTGAGCCCTCAAGTACACTTTTCCTTCTCTAAAATTGTTCTTGTCAGGTCACAGCAGCAAAAAAGCTGACTAAAACATTAAGGTTTGCTGTTTTCATTTATTGGTGTCAAATTATTGCTTTTGTGACAGAATCCCACCACTGAAATTATAATGATAAACCTAGGAACATAAGTTAATTTATAGAATTTCATTTCACTCTGTGGTAGGGTTAGCATGATTGCATTGTTTGAAATAAATGCATGCCAAGAAGCCTGGTGCACCTAAATGACTTGCTTCTTTCTTTCAAGAAACCTATTTAAAAGTCTAGTATCATTGCTTCTACCAATTCAGAAAGACTGATCAGTGCATAAACAACATTTGGTTAAGCAGAAAGATCTTCACGTGTTTAAAATGTTCATGAGTGGAGGTCTATTTATTGGGAGCAGGTTTGCACTAGCATTTCACGACCTATCTGATTCCTGGGCTCTTGGCAAGATGTTTTTCCTTTAATGTACATGATTTATGTAATAGTACACATTTGATTCATGTATACTTCTAGACTTGGCATGGAGCCTGTTTTGCTGTGTATATTATTCTCTTACCAGATCTCTCTGTCCCTGGGACCTACACCAAGTCTTGTTTAGATTTTAGGGGAAATAAGGGCATTTTGCTGCTGTTACAAAATAATCATTGCAAGTGTTTCAGTGTTTACATGAGATAACAGTCCTACAGAAAGAAATGCCAGTTATTTCTTCACAGCTGTGTGGCACCACCCAGCAGCCAGAGAAGGTGGAGTAGGTTTCACAGCTCTTTCCTCCTGCCTCTCTTTAAGCCATGTGACTCAAGCTAAGATGACACCAAATTTCAGGAGATAGAAATGTGTTCTTAGAACAGGGAATGTACATATTAAATTTCTGTCTTGCTTTTGAAGATAAAATTTTACACCTAAAATTTATTTTTTCAGTTGTCTCTTTTCTTCATCAACTATAGCTGAGTTTATGCTATTTGAGTATATAAAATAAATTAAGTTGCTAAAGTAAACCCTGAATAACCACAGAACATACATGAATGTCACCTTGGAAAAAATTTTTTTCCTTGCCAAAAACTAAGTATAATAATACAATATTAGTCCTTGAAAGAGTTCTAGTCTGTTCCACTTGGGCTTTTATGTTTAAACATTAAACACTTTTTCATATAATATCAATCTCACAAGTACAAGCAAAGTATTTTGGGTAATTGTGCGTTGTCTAAAAGCAGTTTGTTAAGTTGAATTAACAAAGAACAGATTTTTCTTTCTGTTTGCTATATAACACTAGAGGAAGACTTGATTAGTGTATACAATCATGACCTGCATAATGACACTTTTATCAGCTATGGGCTGTGTATATGATGGTGGTCCCATGGATTAAATTGCTAAGTGACATTATGGTTGTCATAGTTTGTGCACTTTATGATGTGTGTAGCACAAAATTCCATAGCAACATATTTTTCAGAATGTGTCCCTGTCATGAAGCAATGAATAGTTGAAAACTTTGCCTTTAAGATTTTTTTTTTAGTCATGTTCGTGTGTGTGTGTGTGTGTGTGTGTGTGTATGTGTGAGAGAGACACAGAGAGAGTATTTTAAAAGCAAACTACTACCTCTATGCCTTTGGTAAATTAGCACTCTTAAAAAAAAAAAAAAGAACAGGTACCTTGCAACTTGTTTTGGAAGGGGGAGCACAGAATCAGGAAATCTGAGTTCTCCTTCCACCACTGATATGCCTCTGGGTGTGATGTTGAAGAAACATTTTCTGGGACTTGGCTTCCTGATCTTAAAATGAGAGAGAATAGGATTTTATTACAAAACGGCTTCCCAACTCTCAAATTTCACAATTCTCTGAAATAAAATGAGTTTTCTTAGTTCACTGATCCTTACAAAATAAAATGATAATGTTTAGTAGTCATAATCATTGGAATGATTTGTTATATCATTTTCTTCTCCAGAAGAAAGGCATGCGAACTGTAGTTTGTCCTACAGGACTCAGTCTACATTGAGAAGTAATTTTTTTTCTTCTCCATCAACTTAGCAAGCCTTATCATTTGGAACATATTTTCAATCTTTTGGATATTGTAATCAAAATTGCAATTAGACCTGTTTACCAAAATCAACACATCATATAATAAAGATTTAAAAATTATTTTCTCTGAGAGGAATAATATAGTTTGTACATATATATATATATATATATATATATATATATACTATTTTATTATCTGTCTTTATATCAGACTATAAGTTTCAGGAAGCAGGGATCACTTCTGTTTAGTTCACAATTACATCCTTGAGTTTAGCATGGAGGCTGCCCAGCTCCTAGAGTGTATTACATGAAGGAAGAAATTTAGTTGATCAGGCTGACTAGGGTGGTTCTGTATCAGAGACCATATGTCATCATGGAATCATCCCAGAATTGTCCATAAAGAAAATATATGGCTCACATGAAGTCTATCTGAGTTCTTTGGTTTGTATGGCTGATGGGGCCACATTTTTTATTTTTTTATTTTCGAAGCTATTGATGTTCTCCTTTTCGGAGGAGAATGGAGATGGCATTGATCTGTCATGATCAATTTTTCACCACCCCTAGGTGTGAGAGAGTTTTTAGATGTTTCCTGTATGGGCTTTGATCTGTAGAGAAAGGCTATTTATAAACCAGACTTCAGCAGCAACCTTGTGAGGTCTCTTTTGTCCCTTTCATGGGAACTTCGGATGACTTCATATTAGTCCCTAACCTCCATTTACTGAAGTACTTGGCCGAGCCATCTGACTCATCACCCTGTACAAGGACAGTGTGACTCACACCAATAAGCCGGAAGCAGGCCTGAATCGAGGCAAGGCCAGAGTCAGGACACAACTAATAGATGCTGGAAGTGTTGACGGAAACCACTCTTGCAGAGGAACAATGCGGGCTGAGCTTCAGTTGAGGGCTGTGACATCATGACCCAGAGGTGAGCACTTCCTTGCATCAGATATTTTGGTTGTTTGTTTTATAATTTTCTTTCAAAAATCCTGTTAACTGTGCAATGCTTAGATGCTAGCAATACAGTGATACTTGTTTGAAGAATTCTGCCAGGATTAGGGTTGGGTAGTGTTGAAAGCAAAATAATCTCAAATCCCCTTCCTTTCATTCTTTCTTATTCCCTCCCTCCCTCCCTCCCTCTTTCTCTCTCTTCCTCCCTCCCTTTTTTCTTGCCTCCCTTCCTTGCTTCTTTCTTTCCATCAGGGTGTTACAGTGAACGAGCTTGAGTTTGAGTCAGGCAGTTGTAGTTATTATCTAGAATCTTGATTGACTTGGCCATTTTCTTTCGAATCACTTTAACCTCTCTGAGGCTCTGCTTCCTACCTGTTAAAAGGCAGATAATACATCGCAGTGTTGTCGGGAGGCTTAAGTAATATCTTATGGATAGCTGCTATTTATTAAACACCAAATAAATGCATTATCTAAAGTAGTCTTCACAATAACTTTTCAAGTAAAGTGTGTGGTACATGGTGGGTGACATAAATAACAAGGTGAGGGTCATCATACCTTTCACCTCCACAGTTGCTGCTACCAAAGTGAAACATGTCAGTCACTCACATAGTCATTCAACATGCATTCCTTGAGAAACTTCTATGTACCAGGTATTGTAGATTACTCAGGGGAAAATGAAGGGCCAAGAATAAGGAAAAATTACTAACTTTGAAGGGTTATTAATTAGCAGAGATTATAAATACATACAATTATAACTGTGAAGAGTACTCGGAGAACCAGAAATGCAGACTGGGTGTGGTAGGATGGGCCCTGGATTCCAATTTGGGGAATTGAAAGAGGTTTCCCTGGAGGAAAAAAATCACACATTCACACTGAAAAAGGAAGGACAAATAAGTGGGAATTAGAGATTAGAGTGTGTTCTAGAGAACTGTATATGCAAAAAGCTATTGGGTTGAGAGGGGCTTCGATCCTGGAGAGAAATCAAAAGCGGTTCCTTCTGGAATTTGAAGCGGTGAATGATGAGAGTAGAAGCTAGTGATAAGCAGGACTTCTGGGTCACAGGAGGGCTAGGGACCCCATCTCAGGGATACCCTGTAATAGCTGTTACTGAGTTCTCAGTCTCTGTCCCTTATCTTAGTTTGGGGACAAGAGCCCTACTGTGCTGCTGACCACTTGGACCTCTGATATGAGTGGGCAGAGGGTGATGTGGCTAACCCCACCCTTGTGTAATCTCTTGCCTGTGTTCTTGGTTCTGAGAGACAAAGGCTTCTCTTGCTAGTTACGGGGCTGGATGTTGTGGGCCAGTTGGCTCTCTCTATCGTCCCTACCCTAATCTGAGAAGTACTGAGCTATGGCTCCAGGAGGTTCTCATTCAGGCTCCTTATAGCCAGCACTGTACAGTCAGGAGTGTCCTCAGAGCAAGGTTCAGAATCAGTCAGCTCTCACACCACATGGCCTTCGGGAATCTCCATGCCGTTGGAAAACCTGAGCAAGTCAGACTCTGCGACATGATAGCCTAATTATCATTTCCCTTTTCTTGGGAGGGGAGAGAGAAATGACATATAGATTGCCCAGCTAGATCAATGAGTGAGGTGGAAGACTGATTCATTTATTGACTCACAGAGAGTTTTTCCTTGAGCCAGTGCAACAGAAAGGACCATCCTTGTAGCTGGGTCCGCCCTGGAGTGCTGAGAAGTCTGAACTGTGCCCAAGGCTCAGAGACAGAAAAGCAAGGAGGTGTTTTGCAACACGTCCCTCCATGCTCACTTTGCTCTTGTGCAGGCAGTCCAGAGATAATTAACCCTGAGGAAGGCGACCCTATATTCATTGTCCATGTGCAGACATTTTAAGAGTGAAAGGGGTTGCTTTTAATTGGTATATTGGGATGCCAGGCATAAACTGGGAATATTGTAGGCCAACCAGACATACCTAACCTGATGACTATTCCCTAGTTGGTGCTATCTGTGCTTAAGGAGAGATCCTAGGGCCAAGATGTTTCTGGATCTTTTTTTTTTTTTTTACATCTATTTTTTTCACATTCTCAAAGGCAGTTTTTGGAACATTCTTCATTTTTTGAGATCCTTATGTTTCTGAGAGGTCAGTGTTAGCCAATTTAATCCAAGACAACTGATTTCTATTCAAAGCAGAGGAAGGGAGTGGTTAAAATGGACAGTTTGAAGGGAAGATAATTTTGAAAAGGACAACTTCAGCTGTATCTTCAGGCTCCTTATAGTCCTTTGGTAATTAGAATGCACAGGCTGAGACATCATTTTTAAAATCATCTTACCCATAAATCATCTATCACACATTATTAGCTCGGATGACACAAGTCTACATGAGTGGGGATCATTATTCTTGTTATTATTGTTTGTCCAGAGGGGTGACAAAGAAGAATATGCATCACACTCACCTGCCAGACAAGAGTTAAGCAGGTGCTTTTTTTGATTTATAAGGTGTTTCCTTCTAAACATGTTTCTTAGTAAAACAATTTTTAAAATGTCATTTTTCCACGAAGCCAACACCATCAATGATGTAGTATTTTCCTGCACCTCAAATTAAGCAGGCAATGGGAGAATTTGGTGACCAAGTGTCACTATCACTTGGCATTACAGTGTAATATAATATAGTGTAGTATCATATCATATCACATCATATCATAACATTTTTAGCATTCTGTAGCAGAGGCTCTCAGTTGAGGGTGGTTATGCTCTCAGTGAACTTTGATCATGTTCCACACGGTTTTGCTTGTTCCCACAGGGGTGGGTACTATTGGCATCTAGTTCTTAGGGGCCAGTGATATTGCTAAACATATTAGAAAGGCACAGGACAGCCCCCCTCCCAAACAAATTAATTACCTGGATGTAAACGCCAATAATGCTGAACTTGAGAAACTCCTCTGTAACATCTTAATCCTTAATTTATTCATCCAACTATTATTTACTGAGAACCCACTATGTCCCAGCCGTTAGAATGCTGAGGATATTGGGGTGAACGAAACTGGAGAAAAAGTTTTCACTTTTGTTTTTCTTTGGATTCTAATAGGAGGAGTAGATAAGAAAGAAGATAAATAACTAAAATATTGAGCATATCAGAAAGTTATGTGTAGAAGGCAAAAAGAATAAAAAATACAGCTGAGCAGTGGGGAGGGAATGTCAGTAGAGAACAGTGAGATTGAAGCCTGAGGTCACTTGCCAAGGTAAGTGCATTTCTCATTGATGGCGGATGAAGGATCTGAGTGAAGGACTGAGAGATAAGGCTAGGACTCCAGGTTGGATGTTTCTGACTCTTTGGTGATCTAAAATGTTATTTCCACTAAGCTGTTTTATATATTATTGCCAGAAGCCAGGGTTGTCCTTGCTTCCTTTTGATGAAGTTCCTCTTTCTTAACTCACTGATAACCACCTCCAGCCCTACCCAAAGCCTTCATTTCTAGCATCTATGCTTTTGTTGCTCAGAACATTTCTGGACTGTATCCTCGTCCTAGACTCATTACCATCATTAAATGCACTCAACTCAATGCTCTCTTCTGTTGAAACAAGAAAAACAAAATAGAGCTGGGGATGTAGCTCAATGGTAGAACACAACCCAGCATGTGTGAGGCTCTGGATTCTATCCCCATCCCTGAAAAAAAAAAAAAGACAACAATAACAATAACAACAAAACATAAAAACGAAAAGAAAAAGTCCCAAAGCCCCAATCTTAACCCTAAATGCTCCTCTGGCCTCATTTCTCCTTCCTTTCATAGGTAAGTATAAAAAGATGCTCCGACACGTCGCATGAAAAAATGCTCAACATCTCTAGCAATTAGAGAAATGCAAATTAAAACTTCACTGAGATTTCATCTCACTCCAGTCAGAGTGGCAATTATCAAGGATTTAAGCAACAATAAATGTTGGTGAGGATGTGGGAAAAAGGCACACTCATACATTGTTGGTGGGACTGCAAATTGGTGCAACCACTACGGAGAGCAGTATGGAGATTTCTCAGAAAACTTGGAATGAAACCACCATTTGACCTAGTCATCCCACTCCATGGCCTATACCCAAAGGTCATAAAATCAGCATACTATAGTGATGTAGCCACATCAATGTTTATAGCAGCGTAATTCACAATAGCTAAACTATGGAACCAACCTAGGTGCCCTTCAACAGATGAATGGATAAAGAAAATGTGGCATATGTACACAATGGAATATTGCTTAAAGAAGAATGAAGTTATGGCATTTGCTGGTAAATGAATGGAATTGGAGAATATTATGCTAAGTGAAATAAGTCAATCCCCAAAAACAAAACGCAGAATGTTTTCTCTGATAGGCAGACGCTAACAGTAAGGAAGGTGGTAGGGAAAAAATAGAAGTATTTGGATTAGACAAAGAGGAATGAGGGGAAGGGAGGGGAAATGGGAACAGGTAATGTAGTAGAATGAATTGTACCTTGCTATCCTATGTGTGCATATGATCACACGACCAATGTAATTCTACATCATGTACAATCAGAAGAATGAGTTATACTCCATGATGGTATATGTCAAAATACATCCTTCTGTCCTGTATAACCAATAAGAACTAATAAAAAAGAAATATTCTCCATATGTGCTTTCTCCGTTCTTTACATTCCCCAATTGACTTGTAATTTGGTAAACCGTCCATTGAGGTCACCACGGATCCCATGAACTCCACCTGTGCAGGCCGTTTAATCGGTGGCTCTTTCTTCCTAGGTCCCAGCCACAGCGATTGCTCCCCAGGCCCATTCTCTGTTTGTACCTCACCTGCTTCCTCTCCCTTGACTTCCATCTTGTAGCTCTCTGGGGTTTCCGTCTTCCTCTGACTTCTCCTTCCAGGGAACCTTCATGGGTTCCTCTATCACTCCTTCACTCACAGGTGTCCCCCAGCATCCTGTCCTCTGCTTTCTTTCCTCATCAACTGCGGCTTGTACAGAAGTTTTGTTTAGAGAAATCCGAAGCCCTGTGACATAGTTTGTCATTTGCCTAGACACGGGTGTGATGCGGTGCAGGGAAGGTGTGATGTGTGGGCATTAGGACCATCTCCGAGGGGAATGCAGCAAAGTATCCAATATTTTCTCCCTTTACAGCTCAGGACCCTGCTCAGGGTCCACAATGCTACCCTCAGCTGGATGCTGGCCAGAGCACAGCAAGAGGATGGTAAGAGCTCTCTAATGGGTCTCTGTCATCTTAGTTGTAGCTCCTTCCTTTGCTCTTGAACCTGGTCATGACCCAGATTCCACCCCTTCATCTTTCATGACATAGCCCCCCTCCACTCATGTTTTCATGCTACTGCACAGTTCCCTATCGGCCTGCACTTCCTCCCCTCCCCACCCCTGCTCCACACAGTCGACCTTGGGAAGTCCTCCTCATTCTGCAAGGCTTACCTCAAACATCACTTTTGTGTCCCTTTCTAGATTTCTAGAAAAAATTTTTTATCTCATATATATACTCCCATGCCACCCACGTCCAATTAGGTTGTACATTCCTTTAGGGAATATAGAGGAAGACTCAAGAGCAAAGGTTCTGTCCCCAAGAAAGCTGATCCATGAAGCAAGTATTCACTGTTTTCTCATTTTATAGCTTCCATGATGCTCCAAAATCCAAATTTTAAAATGTCTGATACAAACTTGCTGTGTGACTCTGTATGTTTCACTTAATGTCTCGGAGCTATCATTTTATCAAACCATATTCTGGCAAATAATATTCTCATTCCAACTCAAAGAAATATATAAAATTCTTTGAGTGTTTGGCAAAAAGATGCCATAAACCAAAGACAAAAGACATGATCATTCACTGAAGATTCTATGTAACATTTTTTATTGTCAGACATTTTGTTCAGATCCCAACAAAGTGTAACTGTTTCCAAAGAAAAATGTGACCTCTATGTATCTTTAAAATTTGAAGCCACTCATGACATAGCAAAACTTTGCCACATAATTTTTTTTCTTGTGGGTGAGATAGTCACTCATCTTTTTCTTCCCTTTGTTCCTAATTTTTTAAAAAACTGAAGGTTTGCCTTTTACTTCCTTTCTCTTTCTTTCCCCCCTAAAGGGAAAGCATTTCATGTCAGAGGCAGAAGTAGATAAAATTATGTGCTAGATCTTGATCTAAATTTCTCTTAAATCACCAGCAGCACTGTCACAGCCTGAAGAAAAGAAAGTGAAGCAATGATGACGGAGGAGTTTGAAGAAAACAAGATGTAAAGACGAATGTTGGCTAACTTCATTGTTCTAAATTTTAGGACTCAAATTAATTTCTAGAATATTTTGGTGAAATGGGAAAATGCAAATGTGTGCTAGTGAATAATTGTAAAAGAAAATAACACAAGGGGTGGAATTTTCTATCAGAATCTCACAAAAGTGGGCACTTTTGTTTCCTAGGGAAAACATCCACGAAACTAGCTTCATCCATGGAAAACTGAAGTCTATATAGTATGGGTGGGTGGGTGGGGGGGGGGAGAGAGAGAGTATAGATTTACTGATTGCATACCTGTGCTATGTGTTCATCTAACTTACTTCATCTAATAGTTTAGTTCAATAGCTCTATGAAGCTTATGTTTTGTGCAAAACCAGCTAGAGTTCACTGCAGTTAGTGGTAAGTAGAGTCATATGAAGAACCTATGGTTTTCTGGCTTCAACACCATATCACATTGATGTCCTATCATATAGAAAATAAGTGTCATGGCCTTATGCAGTTTAAAATCCAGAAAAGAAATCCAAATGTCTCTGTAAGATGCAGAGGTGGTGCCACATATTTACCCTTTAAATAGTATAAAATAACTCCATGTGTACAGTTATGAACAGTCAGCCACACTGTTGGGAGGACATTGTTTTGTTTCCCCTGGGTGGTGACGTAGAAATGGAGATGCTACTTTGCTAACTTTTTTTTTTTTTTTTCAGCAGACAGTGTAACATGTCACACGGATTCAACCTCTTCACTCGCTGTGCAAATTTGGTAAGATATTTTATTTATCTTAGGCTCAGTTTCCACTTGCAAAATTGAGACCATGATCTTTTCCTTGTAGGCCTGCTCTAATGACTTAAGAGTTACTTGGATTGTGCGTAGTCCTCAAAAAATGGTGGTTGTGATGGCTTGTGGCAGTCATTATTGGCATGTATTTCAATGCATTTGGAGAACTTTGATGGGAGATCTGACTGTGATCCTTCATGGGGCTTCTTCTATACTCACTGACCAATGGTGCTTGTTATGGTTTGGATCTAAAAGTGTCCCCCAAAAGCTATGTGTTAGGAAACAGAGCCGTGTTCAGAGGTGAAAAGATTGGGGGATGAGGCCTGTACTTCATCAGTGGATTAATCAACTTGATGGATTAGTGATTTGAATGAACTACAGGGTGATAACTGTAGGCAGGTGGGAATGGAAAGAAGTAGGTCACTGGGTGCGTGCCTTTAGGCACTATATCTTGTCCCTGGCTCTGCATACTTGCTCTCTCTCTCTCTCTCTCTCTCTCTCTCTCTCTTTCTCTCTCTCCTTCTTGAGTGCCATGAACTGAGCAGTTTTTGTCCTCCACCACCCACTTCCACCATGATGTTCTGCCTCACCTCAAGCCCAGAACAATGAAAATGACGGACCAGGGGCTGAATTTCTGAAACAGTAAGCCAAAACGATATTTTTCATTTCTAAATTGTTCTTTTGTTGTTGTTGTTGGTACTGGAAATTAAATTCAGGGGTGTTCAACCACTAAGCCACATTCCTATCCCTATTTTGTATTTTACTTAGAGACAGGGTCTCACTGAGTTGTTTAGAGCCTCACTTATGCTAAGGCTCGCTTTGAACTTGCAATCCTCCTGCCTCAGCCTTCTGAGTTGCTGAGATTACAGGTGTGCACCATCATGCCCGGACTAAGATGTTCTTGTCAGATATTTTGGTCACAGTAATGTAAAGCTGACTAACAGAGTGCTGGGCCACATGATGTGTGCACCAAAGTGCTAAGTATTTGGGTATGTATAGAACAGATAGCAGGCAGGGGAGATGGAAAGAAGGAACCAAGAGTTCTTCTAAAAGAACAGCTCACCATTGGTATTTGCTGGCTCTGTATCTGTAGATTTAACCAACTGCAGACCAAAAATATTGAAAGAAAAATTGTGTTTGACTGAACATGTACAGATTTTCCTTTTCATTATTCCCTAGACAATGAAGTATAACAACTTTTCACATAACATATACATTATGTTAGATATTATAAGTAATATGTGCAGATTATATGCAAATGCTGTTCCATTTTACATAAAGGACTTGAATATTGGGATCCTGGAACCAATCTATCTGATACCAAGGAGCAATGACCTTTGCAAAATCAAGCCAAGGAAATGGCAGGGATCTATGGAAAGGAAATGGGAAGGGGCCGGCATGAGGCCTGAATTGTTTTTTTTTCTTCTTCTCTTAATTGAATAATTCCTGGACCACTGGCCATAGAATTCTCCTTCTGGGGAATTCTCTTTCAAAGAACTTGCCTTACAAACACAAATTACAAAATAATGGCATATGTTTTCTCTCCCTTATTTCATTCTTTCATGTAATACCTTTAAAGAAGAAGCTGTTTCACGTAAACCTGATTAACTCTGAAGAGAGTGATAATCCATTCAAACCAATCCAAATGAAGGTAAAAGGAATAATCAGGCTTCCATTATGCAAAATGGTGCTCAGTTAATTTATTGTATTGCGCTGAATAATAAGCTGTTAGGCTCCACATGGCTTTTTTCACGTTAAATCAAATTGCTTATTGCTGCTAGAGTTTATTTCATATCGCATAAAATTTGGATATATTATAATGGAGTAGATATTAGTCCATTATAAGAGACAGGTTTAAGTGCTTCATTTATAGAATCCCTCCACTTGGAAAATGGTAAGGGAGAAGAAGAAATGCAAACAAGGTAATGGACAGAGGGGATTTATGTACATTGCTTGATGGGCCAGCTCTGCCTCGGTGACTGTGGTTGCTGTGCACAGGACCCAGTGCATTGGAGAAAAATCAGCATTTCTAGTGGAAAGAAAATCCAGAGCGAGTTTATATTCTTTCTCAGCGAAGTGTTGACATTTTAATTACTTTCTGTTTTCTTTGGAGCTACATTTGAGAATTTTGGAAGCAAGTTCGAAAAATAAGAATTAGCTTTATTAGAAATAAGAGGAATTGACATGTAGACCCCAGTTGGAAAGGGCTGAGGCTGGGTTCTTGACAATATGAAGTCTGCAGCAGGACCCAGAAAGCCAAGAAAACTCAGCCGCTCGAAGCTAACTGGAAGAGTTCCTGCTTGGTCAGGGCTTATCATCCCGGAGAGCAGACTGTGCCTCTGTGTGCAATCTAATCTTTTCCGGATGTGCTTCACTTTTTAATGTTTTTTTTTTTTTTCTTTTAAACTTTGGTCTTTCTGTAAACAGGGGTTTGTGAGGGTAAGTAAGATCGAGATACAGAAAAAGAAAATGGTCAGAGGGAGTTGGAATGAGCTGGGGAAATTGATAGTCTTAGAATTAATTTGGAAGATAATATAATTGTCTTTTGATATTTCATAAAAGAAAAATATCCGTGGAGGCGAGGGTGGAACGGAGTAATTGGCTTTAGGAGATATGATATATTTGCACTTTTCCTCCCTGCACCTGGAGTCGCCTGGAATTGATTAAATAAATATTTAACAAACCAGGGCGCCTACATGTATGTTCCAGGATCAGCAATCTAAAAATAGTAACTCAGCACAAGATGGAAATTAAAAACCCTCTAATCAACATCTTTGTGGTGCTTGAAAGGGTGATAACCTCAGGGTGTCAGCCCTGCCTGCCCCTTGCCTGCCCCCTCCCCAGTGTGGAAACACCATCAGGTTCAGACCAGCCAGTTCAGTAATGAACAGATAAATCTGGCCGCTTAAATAACCTAGTGTCTACTGCATGCCAGGTACTCTAAATATACTTTTTAAATTTTCAGAAAATCATATAATATGATGTTGTCTCTATAATAAATATTATTATTTGTTTTACAATCGAAACTGAAGCTTGGTCAGGTAGAGACCATTTCTCAGTTATGTAAACTTTTATTCTAAAACATTTCAGACATATACAAAAGAATATAAAGTATAATGAGCCACCAAAATTCCTTACTTCACCACTCAGGGATGGTCACATGCAACTGTACCGGTCCCACCCCATATATGACTTCATTGCATCACGTATCTTCCAGTGTGTGTCTCTAAGAGGTAGGGATTCTCAAAAATAAAATAAACACAATAACTTTATCACACCCACAAACATTGCCAGTAAGTCATCATTTCAGGAAATGTGTAGTCAGTTTGACCGTATATTCCCAATTGTTTTACAATCTACTAATTTAGGTTTAATCACAGTCTATTAACTTTAGATCCAAGCCCTACATTCTGATTGCTTGATTTGTATCTCAAGGCTTCCTTTAATATATGTGTTCCTTTTTCATCTCCCATTTTTTCTTAGAATCACTCTTTGGTTGAAGAAATGAGATTGTTTTTCCAGGACAATTTTGAATAAGCCGGATTTTCTTGATTCCATTTCCTGAGGAGTTCTCAAACATATTCATCATCTTGTCCTTTGTATTTCCTGTAAAATTACAGTTAGAATTGGAGATTTTATCTGATTCTGGTTCCACATTTTGGTAATACTACTTCTTAAGTAGCGGTATTTCTGTAACTAGAAGTGTGTGTGTGTGTGTGTGTGTGTGTGTGTGTGTGTGTGTGAGAGAGAGAGAGAGAGAGAGAGAGAGAGATATTATCAACTCTTAAAAATGTTTATGTGAATCCATTAATTCATTAGTTATAAAAATTGTTGATATCTTAATTTTATAATTTTTTTTAAAAAACTTTATTTTCTAGAGCAGTTTTAGGTTCACAAGAAATTGAGTGGAATGTAGGTAACATTCCCACATAATCCACTCCATATAATCTCATTATCCCCCATGACCAACATCACTCCCCAGAGTAGGTGCTTATTTATGAAGACCAATAAACCTGTATTGACCCATGCTAACCACCCAGAGTTGATATTTTCATTAAAGCTCACAATAGTACATTCTATGTGTTTTGACAAATATAGAATGATACATATCCACAAATGATTTTCTTTTCATTTATTGAATTTCCTCTATGGGGAGAAACTTCACCCCTCATTAACATTTGGTTAGCTGAAGTAAAAGAAATCCAGATGAATGTATTCTCATTATTATTATTATTTATTCTAGCACAGTCGCTAGCAGAGGAAGGGGATACAATACACACGTCTTCATAAATTGAATTGTATTTGATTCATATTAGAATTTGCTCCAAAGAACCTGTATAGGACAAAGGAGGACACCACAGTATTAACAAAGACTAGAACTTAGTACCATGAAAAAGCTTAAAAGAATCAAATCTCAGTAAAGGCTCTCAGTACTAAAGTGAACACGGAGGCACTAGTGAATCACACAATTCTGGTACGGCCCGTGGCCAAATCTCATCAATATTCACCAAAGTATTCTTTCCCCAGCACAGGGAAAGAAAGAAAGAAAGAAAAGAGGGACAATTTCTGAATCACTCCCTCCAACCACGGAAATGATTTTAATTACCAATTCATCTGTTGGCAGACTCTTCTGGCAGATGTACCTGCAAGTTGGAAAGATAACAAATGAACCCATTCCTTACTCCAGAGTTGACACTGATAGTGCGGACTGAATTTGCTCTCAGAAAAGAATCCTGGGCAACAATACATCTGGCACTCTGCTCGAGGAATTTGTCATGTCGTTGACATGTTCAGCCTCCATTGTCCATACCACCCCGACAGCAGGTCCTTTATGTTTCAATGAAATTGCAGTCTGAATTAATATAATTAGAATGTAACTGCTATTCACTGCACACACACTCCTTATTTCCAGGAGTACAGATCTGATAGCATATCTGTGCTCAAAATCTTTCCGTGATGGCTGAAGGGGAGCGAGCAGAGAGGGGAATGATAGAACATTCACTAGTTCATCAACCTTATAAAGTATGAGCTAATGGAAATATAGGAGGAGAGAAAGGAAGTCCTGACCTTGGCATGTCTAAAGATAAATATCTGTCAAGTTTCCTAGCCTGGATAGCACTGTTATAAAATATGTACTATAGTCCGTCTGAATTGAGAGAAAGAAGTGAACTAGGAAAGACCAGTTGTCTTGCAAAAGACAATTATAGGATGTAGAGTGGATAATTCATGGATAGAATTACAGAGTGAAGAGGTGGATGGACAACTTCCTTCTTTCTTTCATGTTTTGCTTTGAGCAGTGGATGTCACTCACCAAGCAACTGTCATCAAGTGAATAATGAATTTTTTTACTAGAATCTTGAATTTCAGTCTTCATTAATTTTCTGTTCTTACAAATTCTTGATATGATAGAAAAGGACATCAACAAATTTTTTTCTTTTCTTTTCTTTTTTAAAATAAGATAGACTCACATTCTCTTAATTGAGTTTGAGTTTTCACTTGGATGATCCATTGGAGGGGAGCACTGCCCTGACATTATCAGTATGTTGGCTGGAATTCATGGTTTTGGCCTCTTTTCTTCTCTGGAGAACTGTGCAACTTGTGTACTGGATGCTGTGTTCCTCCAAATTCTATATGGAATCCCAAACCTCCCATCTGATGGTATTTGGAGGTAGGGACCTTGGGGAAGCCATTGGATTTGAATGAGGCCATGAGGATAGGCCCCCATGATGAGATTTGTGTCCTTATAAGAAGAGGAAAAAGAAATCAGATTGCTGTCTCTGTCCCCCTCCACCAAATGAGAATACAGCTAGAATGCAACTGTCTGCAATCCAGGAAGACAGACCTAACAAAGGACATCAACTGACTTGTACCTTGATCTAGGATTTCCCTGCCTTAAATACTGTGAGAAATAATTATCTGTTGCTTAAGCTACCACCCGATCTGTACTATTTTGTTATGATGGCCTGAGCTAAGACAGTGCATGGTATAATTTGAGCATGTGCCCTAAAGGTTCAAGTGTTGAAGGATTGGCCTTCAAAGTGGTAGCATTGAGGTGGTAGAAATCTTTTAGATGTAAGTCTCAGTGCAAGGTGATTAGGGCTGAGGGAGGTATTGTCCTTGGGAAGGATTCATACTGGTTTTACAGAGTAGTCAGTTTTTGAAAGGGTGAGTTGTTATACAAAGAGCAAACCTGGAACCTGAATCCCTCTTGCTTTCTGTCTCACTATGTGATATCTTCCGTATACTCTCCTGCAATTTGAGCATCTTGAAAACATCAACAATGATTCCTTGCCTTCATGCTGTCCTGTGAAGCATTAACCTTCTCTCCCTCAATTTGAAGGAACTGTCCACCATTTTACATTAACTAGCCCAGGGGTTTTCAGAATTAGGTGTGTTTCGGAATCATATGTGGTGGCTGGTGGCATTGGAAGAGGATTTTTTAAAATGCCAATGCCTGAATTCCTTCTGGATCCACAGAATCAGAGTTCTCAGCTGTGGTGCCCAAATTTTGTGAGTTGAAACCCACTCCAACTGCTTTGGACTTGACACCTCTAGGCTGATATTCTCTTTCACAGATACAATATTCAAATTTACTATACTAGCAGATATTTCTATAGATGATAAGCATCATTTCCAAAAAATATATATATTTAATGTATATAAGTGGAGGTCTGTTTAAGAAGTTTTGAGAGGGGCCTATCAGAATACTTGTGGGGCTACTGTGACCCTCTCCAATGTATACATTCTTTTTCTCCTTTGTTAACAGCATGCTTAGTTTCCCAGTCTGACTGTTCACTCTGGGTTAGATAGAAAAATTGACATCTCACATTTTCAGGCAATTTACTTCGAAAATTAACACAATAGAGATTTATATTTTAGTGTTGAAATCCTTTAATAAAATAAATAATTGTCTCTCTTTCCAGTATATTTGTCTTATTACTCTGGATGCTTAATCATAGGATTATGTGTTATAAACATGTGTTTAGGCATCCAAATGTATGCACAGATGGAAAATCTCAAGCTTACATTCCCCAAAAGTGGACACTCATGAGATCTTGCCTTTGTTTTCTCCAAGGACTAGCCAAATCAGAGTTCAATGAAGGAGGTTTAGGGAAATCTCGTCCCTAGTCTCCTCGTTTCCACCCACAGCAGGCTCTGTCTTTATGATTTAGTGGCCTTCAGAGAATTCTCATGGGGGTGGATAGGAAGTGGATTGGGCATGGACTTGAGTTCCTATCTGCTGTTTGACCAATGGATTTTTGGATAGACTTGTCATGCAGAAAATAGCTTGATTTATTCCCGAGTGGTAGTAGAAACAGACTCCCAGGAACCGGCTGCCCCTTAACACCCCAGAGGACTTTATTCTGAATAACTCAATAAACTGATTAGTAGAGCAACTAGGCATAATAAGTATACTCCAAAAAAAAGATCTTTTTTTCCAATTACAAAAGTAGTGCATACTCCTTGAAAATAATACTAGAGGGGAAGGGAGAAATGTAGGAAAGATAAGAAGGGAGAAAGTCCAAGCGAAGTGCTGACTTGACAGTCGAAGGCTTGTGGACTAGAACCCAGCCTTCCTTGTCGTCTGCTTTTGAGTCAGTTACGCCACACCTCTGGGCATCCTTCTCATCTGTGAAATGGGAACCACGTCTCTCGCAGGGTCAGGGTGTGTTAAAGCACACTCTGGGGAAGGGTTTAGTGAAATGACTGGAGTGGAGGGAGCAGCTGTAACACCATACACCAGAGAGAACAGTGTTGTCGTGGCTGGTAGCAATGGGTGGTGGTTACTGAGTATGTCCTTTCTGGGCAAGCAGACTTGACTTTGAACCCCTTTTGCTTGTCGGCAGAGTTATTTCTATTGGTATTCCTAGTGTTCTAGTCAGCTTTTTCATTGCTGTGGCTGAAAGAACTGAACAGAACAGTTTTAGGGGAAGAAAAGTTTATGTGGGGGCTCACGGTTTCAGAGATCTCAGTCCATAGACAGCAGGCTCCATTCCTCAGGGCTCAGGGTGAGGCTGAACATCATGGCAGAGAGTGTGGTAGAGGAAAGTGGCTCACATGATGATCAGAAAGCAGATAGAGACTCCACTCTCCAGATACAAATTAGATACCCCAGAGCTATGCCCCCAATGAACCACTTCCTGCAGCTACACCTCACCTGCCTCAGGTTCCCACTTAATTAATCCCATCACTGCTTAGGTTAAGGCTATAACCCAATGGTTTTGTCCTCTAAACCTTCTTGCATTGTGTCATGTAAGTTTTTGGGGGATACCACATCTAAACCATAACACATAGCATTAAAGCTATATCTTTTTTTTTTTTTTTTTTTGTACCAGGGGTGCTTAACCACTGAGTGACTTCCCCAGTTCTTTTTATTTTTTGTTTTGAGACAGGGTCTCTCTAAGTTGCTAGAGTCTCACTAAGTTCCTGAGGGTGGCTTTGAACTTGCAATCCTCCTGCCTCAGCCTACCGAGCTGCTGAGTGTATCACATTTTTTAAAGAAATTTTTGAGCTCTCTTAATATTATGATTATCAAAAATAGATTTCAATTACGTCTGTTTTCACAATTTATTAACTGAAATCCCCTAATCCTTGCCTTAACCTTACAAGCATTTTTCTTAGTTTGTAAGGATGATTAAAAAAATAAAAAATAAAACCCTCAGAAACAATTAATGTTCCTAAGAAAGTAAAAAAAAAATATCTTTGCGGCAATGTTTCATTTTATCGTCATATTTTTCCTGAGAAACCAATGAAGAATGGCAGTTTTATATGTAAAACAGTAGTTAGCCTTTATACGGCTGACATTTTTTCTAAAAGCCTAGAAATATTTCACATTTGAAGAAAAACACCCGGTTCCCATGTTGGATCCGATTAAAATTCAAATCTATATTAACATCTCATTACTTTTTGAAAAAGCCAACTGCACACTAATGGAAAATGCCCAGCGTCTGCCAGCCCTGCTTTCCCCTGGTTCCTTAGCAAGGCTGTCCTGGGACCTGGGAGGGCTGGGCCACAGTTACATCCTTGTTAAAACAGCAGCCTGAATGCTGGCCCTCAGTTTTGGTTTTTCCTTCCTTTTCCCTCTTCCATCCCTGCATTGTTTCAGCTGCCAGTCTCGCAGTATTTTCTTTCATGCAAGGGAAAAGGAAGGGCAAAAATGACTTTGAAAGAATAACATTTCTTTCTCTGCACTTAAATAGAACACTCAACACAGAACATCCTGTGTTTCCTTTTAATGGATGACACGCTGACTTGGTGGTGAGCTGACTAAACACCAGGGCTTGACGTTCAGATAGGTGTTCTTGCAGTCGCACTTACCCGCTGGAGAACATTCTGCTCGGCTATTTTAAGTGACGATCTGTCTTCTTCCAGGCACTCTGGTTCTTCTTATCCCCTGATGACTTTTCTCTGTTATACTTATCACCTTCTGACGTGTGTTTATTATGGTTTTTGTTTATTCTCTGACTTCCCTGGTCATAGGTAAATACCACAGGAGCGAGCATCTCAGTTTTGCTAGCTGTTGGATTCCTTCTAAAAACAGGACCAGGCCCAAAGTAGGCACTTAATAAATATTTGCAGCTGCAACAAATAAACTACTTCCTACCTCAGTGTTCTCTCCTGTACAATTGGGGGAAAATAATAGATTAAAAAATATGTTATGAACACATTCTATAAATATTTTTAAGCCTAGTAGATACATTGGAGATCACAGGTCTATTTGGAGTGTAGTTGAATAAGAAATAAATGAGTTGGATGAAAGAGCAACATTCCCTTGTCATTCTGTTCTCCTATTCGGCTTTATTTTTCTTTCAACACCGAGTCCCCACATTCAATATAATACACAGTTCTTTATTTTTGTCTGCCTCTCCTTAGTAGAATGTTAAGTTTTTTTTTTTTTTTTTTTTGTATGGGGGGTGGGTACCAGGGATTGAACTCAGGGGCACTCGACCAATGAACCACATCCCCAGCCCTATTTTGTATTTTGTTTAGAGACAGGGTCTCACTGAGTTGCTTAGCATCTCTGTTTTGCTGAGGTTGGCTTTGAACTAGCAATCCTCCTACCTCAGCCTCCAGAGCCACTGGGATTATAGGCATGCGCCACAACACCCAGTCAAATGTTAAGTTTTATAAGGGCAGGATCTTGGGTGTTTTGTTCTCCATTGCTTAGGCCAGTGTGTGACCCAGAGCAAGCACCAAAGACACAAATATGCAAATGTTTCCCTGAGTGTATTCACTCCAGACTGTATCTACCCTTGGCCCTGACTCTATCAGGATTTGTGGTGTGATCGGTCACTAATATCTAGGTACTGCTGAGGCGAATGATGGATGGGGAGATGAGAAAGGAAACAAGATGATCAAGATGATACTGATATTTTAAGTATTTCAATCACAGTGACCAACTATGGGTATGGTGGGAGAACAGACAGGATCTGGCACTTAGTAGCTCGTCAGTAACGGTTAGCTATCACCACCATGATTATCATAAACCATATTAGCATCCAGGTGTTGGCACATTAGAGCTTATGGGCCAAATCCAGACTGTTGTCTATTCTTATAAATACAGTTTTATTGAACATAGCTCATTCATTTTCTTTTTGTCTATGGCTGTTTTCATTCTAAAACAGCAGAATTGAGTAGCTACAGAGACTGTATGGGTTGCAAAACCCAAAATATTTAGCATCTGGCCCTTTACAGAAAAGGTACTTGAACACTCATCTCGAATATTGGTCTGTCTCCAATATAACTAAGCCTAGAGCCAATCAGGCATGGTCCACGGAGAAGTTTGGTCCTCATTCTGAAATGGGAGTGCAGAAACTAAGTATTTACAAACTTCTATAACAATTTGTCATTGAAAACCCAGTGCATGATTTTGGTTTATACAAAAATGTTGCTTTATGAGTTTGGAAATTGAAAAGGATCTGCCCTTTCCTAGAGGGATGGGTCTGTTTTGTAATGGGATGTTGATCATATCAGTAACTTTGGTAAGTTATGTTCATGTTGGTCTTAGATGAAAACATCTGGAAGCACATCAGGTGGGAGTGACAAGCGTGTCTTAAGATTGCAAGTGACCTGGGAAGGTTGATGAACAAGCACATTAATAACATCGTGAAAATGGATTTTCTATGTAGATGAATGGTTCAGCCAGCCACAGTTCACTTACCAGCTAATATAGTTGTAATGTGTTGCTTGGTATGGAGAGAAGGCAGTCACTTTAGGGTGTTCGGGATGTTTCATGCACATATATAAATAAATTCTCTTTGGGTAAGAACGTTGTAAGCTGATACATCACCTTCTTTGAATAAATAAATTCTCTTTTGGTAAGTACGTTTTAAGTTGATATATCATCTTCTTTGAATAGCAAGTCATCAATTTTCCTGGAAATCTGGCGAAACAACAGTTATATGACCAGCCTTATGTTTTGTTGCATGTGCATGTAAACAAAAAAAAAAAAAAAAAAAAAGAAAGAAAAAGCAGACTGACTTTTTCCTTTTCTGTTTTAGAATCGGTTCCAAACAGTCAAGCCTGCCAGAAAAAACAGACAAACTCTCAAGAACAACAATGCCTATTATGTGTGGTGGAGAAGCCGCCAGATTTTGATTACCGGCCAGACATTAACTCCTTTGGTGTCTCATGCAAGAAATACCAAGTCTGAATCCAGATATTTTCCAGAATAGCATGAGATCTGCAATTTACAGTGTCTCCTGAAAAAAAAAAAAGGCAACTGAGAGAAGGAAGTACAAGTTAAAGACCACATCTCCTGGTTTCTTGAATTCTGCCATGACTCTTCCTGGTAAACGGACAGACCTGTGCTCTTCCTTTTTCAGGCCTTAGGTTGTGGGCCAGAAGCACGTTACTCTACCCACCTGTCCCACCTGTGTTGTCTTGATGTCTAAAGGACTGTTGAATTCTGCTGTCATCGAGAAAATGCGTGGGTTCCTGGAGGCCACCTCTTACAGTAAAACTGTGAGAAAGAAGAATCCTTGCAAACTCTGTGATCAGCATCCCCCCCATCCCCCCATAGACTCCCTGAAGACTGTCAGACTCTATCCTGCTTTGAGATCTCAGATAAAGCAGAGAGCAATGCGATTTTCAGAGGGAGGATGATAATATAAGTTTTTAGACCATCGTGTGTATGTATATCCTATGTGTGTATAAATACTGAATATTTATTTTAGTATTTCATTTGTTCTTTCATTTACTCTTTAATACATATTTACGGAGAGTCCTCTGTGGATAACCAAGTAAGGTAGCATCACAATGTCTACCTTTTAGCCAGATCTTATTGCATATCAGCATTGTGTTAAACATTTTACATTCAAATGCATGAATGCACTTAATCCTTAAAACAAAAACAAAAACAAAAACAAACTCTGAAGAAACAGCTCTATTTTACATCTTAGTAAATTGACTCCCAGAAAATTCAAGGGCACACATGTAGTCAATATCAGAGTAGGATGCACGTACAGGTATGTTTGATGCAAAATGCATTTCCCTATTTACTTTGATGTTGTCTTCCCAAAGATGAATCAAAAGATAAAACCACATTAACTTTCTTTCTCGGAATTCCCCTTCTGTTTGGTGAGGAAAGAAACCCATGTGATCTCATTCTGTTGAAGCGGGGAGAAGGTAGGAGAGGGTAGAGAAGCCTCTGTGGCTGGAAATTCACTCAGCAGAGAGAAAGGAGAGAGATTTTGGCTGAGTGTGTCTTTATTGGGTTATCAAGAGAACTGAACTCACCCAGAGGCAGAGATATTTCTAGCTCAAAGAGTAATTCTGTCACACAGAATGGAGGGACTGGTCAGTGGGAAATCCTTTAAGGCTGTTTCTCCACTTAATTGCCCTTATCTTTTCCTCCTTTTCATTCTTAGGTTATTTCCAGTCCTTACTAAAAGAGGACGCAGGGAGACTGTGAACTCAGCCAGGTGGAAGTGATGATGATTTTAGAGAAACCACAGGAGAAGGAAAAGCTCCCCCAACCGTCTTCTCACTACCACAATGGGACCCGTACGGATTAACTCTTTCAAGGATGGAGGTGTCTCCTCTCCCTAGAAATAAAAATGCAAGTTTTACGTAGGTTTTAGTGTTGTGTGGAGGGAAAACAAGGACTGATCTATTTGATTCTCTTCACTTGATTCCCCCTGAAGGGCTTGCTGCCCTAGAGATAAGTGGACAGATGAAGAAAAGTAGTGTCCCCAGATACCCCCATGAAGCCAATGCTCTCTGAAAGGAAGCAGCCACACATTCAGCCCAGGGAGACCTTTTTGCATCCAGGAGAGTGATTTGGGTCAAAGGAAAGGAGAACAGTGACATTACTGCCAGACAGCTTCTCTAACTAAGCCTTTAGCTCTTCTGTTCAGGACAAATGGGAATCTGCCAGCATAGATGTGACCTGTCCTGTCTGCTGGCAACCACAGTATCATAATTCACTGGAGTTTCACTTTAAGTATTTTAAGAATTACCTGTGAGATTTTGAGGGTCAATATTTTAGACTATCATCACTATTGGGCTATTCATTTGAATATTTCTGGGGTTTATGCCTCTTTTCAAAAGAAATAGTGGGCTTCCCTATATTCATTACAAAGTCTTCCTAGTCTTCAAATCTTCCTGTGAAGTGTCTCTTTAGTCTTTTAAGTGTACCGTGTGACTGCACATGATGATGGGATATTTACATGTATCCTTGTCTATTGTGTCAAAGATCATTAAAAAAAAAAGCCTGTCGTTAAAGCCCCCAAGTGATTGGATTGGCATGAGGAACAGGAATGGGGCTGGCATGGAAGAGAGGATCTGACTCTGGGATTTCATGAAATCCAAAACAATAGGACAGCTGCTTTTCCATAAACAGATGATTATTATTATTTCTACCTAGACAGCTTGATAGCAGCCATTATCTTCTTTCTGGGTGTCTTATCAAGTTCCGGCTGTGTGCAGCATGGGCGATAAGGAATGAGGAATGTCACCCATGGGATTGCCAAGGATTATTTCTATGCACTGCTGGTCAGCAACGGCCAGGCCCTCAGAACTGAAAAGGAGCCCTATTGTTCATGAGGGCAGTTGCTATTCTGACGACACCAAGAAAGCAGAAGGAGGATGTATTTGCCATTGTGTGTAAGATTGAAATTTCATGACTCTCAGCTAAAGTTCAAGCAGTCTTGATTTTTAAAAGCATAGTCATTGTGGAATATCTTTGAAGAGGGAGAAGACAAGGGAAGGAAAGAAGAATGAAATGAGTTCAGAGCTCTTCAGAACTATGAGAGAGTATAAAGAAAGAAGAGAGGTGTAACACTCTCAAACACTGGAACTTAAAATGCTAGGCATCCGGGCCTCAGAGGAATTGAGCAGCATCCCATAACCATGACTTGTGCTCTAGTTGCTTAATGTAAAGACTCCAGGCTTCATTACTCATCAGAAAATAGCCAATTTGCTGGATTTCTGTTTCATTGTCTCTGTTTCATCCCAAATTCTTGAACACAATCAATCTGTTGATATTAAATTTTTTTTCCTTTTCTCTTCAATGAAGAAATGAATGTTTTATTAGAGAAATGCTGGCTTTGAATGTTAGAGGAAAAAAAATAGGATCTCTTTGAATTTTTATTTCAGTATTAGAGCTTCCCAACCTTTTATCTTCTTAGAGAAAAGACTGCATTAGAAGAATATGAAAACTCAAATGTACAACGAACCCACACTATGTTCATATAAAATTCCCCCAAAGGGTTCTGAGTGCTTCAGCCTTCTTCATGCAGTTTTAGGGTCATGCTGACAGTGTAATGTAAGCCGCTTGGAAGTGGGCCAAATCAAATTTTTCCAACATTTTAAAATCGCTCTTCTGAAATTGGAATTTCAAATGAATAAAATACTTTGCTCTTGTATCAATAGCTTCAGAAAAAAAAGAACCCAGTCACAGAATCATTAAGATGAAGCATAGAAGAAAGGGCAAAGGAAAGGGCAAAGAGAGGGCACGAAGAAGTCAGGAGGACTTGGGAGGAGAGAAGGGGCTTTTACTCCCCTGTGAAGAGCCTGATTCCAGCAGGGCCAGGACCTGGTTTCTGTGTTTCTGCAGTAGCTCACATGGAGTAAACACTCAGGAGGAATCTGTCGGCTTCAGTGTTAAGATCTCTGAAGGAACATCACCCTAACTAAACAAGTTGTTTTCGATTTTCAGCCTTTAATCATTTAGTCAGAAGCCTAGATTATCTTCTTTAACACAAATGTGAAATATCTTGTTAAAAATCCAGAGTCTAATTCAGAAACCTTGGGCTAGACTCTGAGACTCTGCTGAGAATCCCAGACCATCCTTTCCGTGGAATGCACTCTGAATAAGCAGGTATTGGGATCAGGCATGGTGGCTTGGGCCAGAAGCCATGAGCTCTGAGTTCTAGTCTCCGACATGAACCATCTGTGCTTTCAAGCCAGTTGACTGGCTTTCCGGGCTTCAGCCTCACCACCTGGATAATGAGTGGATAGATCTATATAATTTCTAAAGTTCTTATTAGCCTTAATATTTTAAAAGAAAGAGAGAATCCCCAGTCTCATTCGGTCCCTCAAAATCTGGGGAGGCTGAATCACTCCCTTCTGAAGCTGCATAGAGAATTTGGCATAAATGCCCAGTGCTTCATCTGATTCCCTGGTTTCGAGTACAGTGATTTTTCCACTATCATTTTTTAATCATTAATTTTTAATGAAATACCTACAATTTATATGATGCAAGGCCAAGTGCCTGGAATACAAAGATGAGCAAGTTAAATTTATTACAAAATCCCTTGCTTGATTAACATGCCATAAGGTGACAACCAAGAATCTAATCAATGTCAATGCATAATGTTCATGTTAATATGCTAGGCTTTCCTTCTTTATAATATTAAACATACACATATTTTATATGTTTATGTATTAGTTCTGTGGATCAAACCCTGAGCCTTGCACATGGATGTGACATATTAATGGCTACAATAGACTGCTTGAATATGATCCTAATTCTCTACCTCTTTTCATGCCCATTCATTCTTTTTGCTCATGTCAAAAGGTGGCATGTCTTTCTCCAGTCCTTGAATTTGGGCTGGGACTGTGACTTGTTCTGGCCCAGTCTATGCAACAGGAAGAACAACGTGCCAGCTCTAAGCTCAGGCTGTAAGCAACTCTGTCCACGTTTGTTTCCTCTCTTGGACTCCTGCTCCTGTCACAGGAACAAACCTGGGAAAACCTGGTGGACAAAGGATCAGAAGAAATGACAGTTGTCCCAGCAGAGGCCAACCTGATCAGGCTACAGGTGGTCATCCCACAAATGTGTATGAAAGTCCAGCCAAGCGGGGAGCAGAATTGCTAACCCAACCCAAGATAACCACAGATATATACAAGTGAACTGGGCTGAGAGCAGAACTGCCCAGCTGACCCAGAAACTTGGAAGCAATAAAAATGCTTATTATATGTCACTAAACTTGGCGTGATCTGTTATGCAGCATAGCAGAGTGGTATGAGGGCCTTCTGAACATAGAGCGTGAACTCAAATAAATGGGTCTGGTTTGTATTCTCCCTGGAGCACAGTAGGTAAGATATTGTGGGGGTAGCACAGAGTTTGCTACTTCTTACATGACTTTGAAAGAAAGGAAGAAGTTAACTCACAATTATTTTTAGTTTACTGGTAACAGAGAGATGTGTTCTATAAAAGGAAGGAGTTCTCTGTTTAGAGGGTAGAAGCATAGAAACAGGGCCAAGATCTAAGATCAGGAAAAAAAAAAGAATTTTCAAGTTCTGGATTTGCTGTGTATATGTGTACACACACACACACACACACACACACACACACACACATATTACCCAGAGCTTCAGTCTTATTCCTGATAGCTACCTGACTTCCTTGAAAGGTGTTCATGAGAACCAACAGATGTGGTAAATATCAAAATGCTCTGTAAAATCCTAAACAATATTCCAGTGTTGTTGCATTTGAAGATTCTACTGTTTGTTTTATTTTTATATAATTGTATCTAATATTCATTTAAGAAGTTAAAAATCCCTTTCTAACTCTAATAATACCTACTATATATACATTTCAATTTTCTAGTTGCTTTTGTATAAATTACTTCATTTTTGATTCTCTAATGATGTCCTGAATAGCATATTTTAAAATTTTCTCATTTTGCACATGAGGAACCTCTACTGTCTTCTAAATGGTGGAATTTACAAAAGGGAGATCATGGATAAGGTTTTCTCAAGCAGAAATACCACAATCTTGGAGTTTTCTTTAAAAGAGTCAAACTTGATGAATCCATCAGATCTTTGACTTTTGTTGTCTCGTGTAAACCTGACCTAGCATTACAATTTTTTCATTTATCCCAATTCTTTTCATAATAGCCATTGTTCTGTGAAATGTCATTCTTTTTCTTCCCAAGACATTTTTAAAAGGAGAAAAACATAATGGTTACTCTGAAACTGCATCTTAGCTCAGGATTTATATTTTTAAACCATCAAATTGTCTATATAATGAAGTTAGTGGACTGAACATATAATTAAATCAGAGACTTCAGCTAAGAATCTTTATTTACAATTATGTGGTTGCTTTGGCTGATGATGTAGATACAGGTAGAGAAAGATTATACGTAAAATACTACAAAGGCCTAACTCTCTGTTATTGGCTGGACACAGACTATTGATTTAAGTTTAACCCAACAATTTTAGAGTTAATTAAAATTCTAATTAATTTTCCTTCCTCTACTTAATTTCAAGTCCTATAGTTAATTTGAATATTTCTTATAACAGTTCCAGTTGTATCACATTTTGATATTGTGAAAGGTAATTTCTATTTTGACTATATTATAATAGCTCATTATAATGAGAACCCAACTTCTAAGTATTTAATTGGCTTAACTTATATAATTTTAATTGGTTTAACTCATATAATTTTCACAAGATCCCCATCAGGATGAGGTTTATTATTATCCCCATTTTTTAGATGTAGTAACTGAGGCACAGAGAGATGAAATGATTGCTCAAAATCATATGGCTAGTCAGTGACAGAGCTGGATTTTTAGCTCAGGTCATTAGAATAGGAAATTTTTATAATATATGACATACTATTTGTTTCATTGTCAGCCTTTCTTTAAGTCAGATACCAAGAAAAATGATATGTATCCATCTAGCTATGGCAATGCTATATCATCAAAAATTATATGTGTTCACAAGCCATCTGGGGAGTTGTGGCAATCCATCTCCAGTAGGATATTTTCCCATGTATTAGAAATATTAAGGGAAATAAAATGAGTTGAAGAATATTACCTCTTATTGAACTTGAAGTTTTAAGGGAAAGGATAATCTTTTGGGGGGTGAGGGCAAAGACAGAGTTGGTTCTATAAATTCTTAAGGTCATGGTAGGGAGGGAATTGATAGTAACCCTTGAATTTACTTCAAGACACAGTTGTGTCTGCTACCCCTTGAGATATGAGTTATCTCTAAACTCAATTTCCCAACTTGAAAAGGCTAGGCCACTCCAAAATATCTTCTCAGTCTTTTCTGAATAGCCTGGTGGATAAGTGATATCTCTTTCCACATCAATCCAGATGTAGAACTCAACCCCTTTATAGGGTTCCTCAAGAAATCCAATCTATACTACTTATGGTTTTGAATCGTGTGCCACAAAAATTCAGTTGGTGAAGTCTTAACCTTCAGTCCTCAGAATGTGACCTTATTTGGAAACAGTGCTGTTTCAAGTGTAAATAGTTGAAATGAGGTCATATTGGAAGAGGGTAAGCCCTTTGTCCAGAATGACTGTTGTCCTAATAAAAAGGGGAAGTTTAGACCCACCCAGATGCAGACGCAGGGAGAACCCCCCAGGAGGATGGAGACAGAGATCAGTGACACTTTTACTCACCAAGGACTGTCAAGACTGTGAGAGAGCACCATCAGCTGGAAGACAGGTGTTATGGTTTGGATGTGAGGCATCCTCCGAAAGCTCACAGGTGAGCTTTTGAAGGTTCAGAGAAGAAATGATTGGGTTATATGAGTCTTAACCTAATCCGTGAATTAATCTCTGGATAGGGATACACTTTGTGGGAATTAAAGTAGTAGGGTGTGGCTGGAAGAAGTGAGAATTAGGGTATATATTAGTATCTGGCAAGTGGAGACCTCTCTGTTTTCTGATTATGATATGAGCTGCTTCCTTTTACTACACTTTTCCACCATGATGTCATTCTGCCTTACCTCTGGCCCCAAGGAATGGAATCTGCTATCCATGGATTGAGATCTCTGAAACTGTGAGCCCACAAATAAACTTTTCCTTCTGTACTGTTGTTCTGGTTGGGTCTTTTTAGTCACAGCAGTGAAAAAGCTGAGTAAAACAACAGGCATGGAGCCCTTTGTGCCACCCCCTCCACCAACACCTTGATCCTGAATTTCTAACCTCCCGAAAGGTGGGAATGAAGTATGTTGTTTAAATCACTCAGTTTGAAGTACTTTGTTAGGGTGGCCCTGACAAATCAACACAACACCCAATGTGTACCAAGCTGAGAGATTTTACTGGAGAGATCTGGTAGGAGGTACATCACGGGGAAGAATCACATCATACAGATCTCAGCATTTCCCCAGTTAAATCATTCCACCTCTCTCCATTCCCTCTCCTACTCCACCCCTCCAACCTGAGTTAATCCCCAAATGTCAAGATTTGAATTTGTCTCACTGTTTTTCTCCTTTTCAGAGTAGCTTTTTCTCCTCTTTGAAGTTATGGCAGCAACCAACATCCAGGTCCTGGAGCTCGGCTTCTAGCCCAAGCATTAATCAAACTACATATCTAACACAAATAGTCCATTCACTTAGAGGAATTCCTGTGCAGAATGTAATTGTCAAAATATTTTCTAGGTGGCCTGGTTTCAAATCTCAGTGGCACACAATTCAAAACTGCATGAACTCAATGACTTCACTTCTTGAAAATGAGGATGATGGTAACATTCCATAATGTCTGTCTTAAGTTTTTTATGCTCCCCCAAATAGATTCTGAGACAGACATTTGTGTTCAGATAGTTCTCTGGGGAAGACTTCCAGAAATAGCACTGTAAGGGCCTGAGAGGTGCAGGATGGAGCACAGAAGGAGGCTGGGCAGTGACACAGGTGGAACAGAGGCCTCGGCCCACTCCATGGGGAGCTGTAGAGCTGGATGGTCTTTCTGAGTGGCCACAGAGCAAGGGGCTGGGTCTTTGTTCACTCTCACCCACAACTAATCATTGGAAATACGCTGCCCCTGGTGAGTGGTCGTAATCTTAGATGAAGCATTTTCCTTGACTGAAAGCAATTTCAGAGAGCAACTCAGATCTGAGCATTCATTTTGCCAATTTTGGCTAGGTGGCTGAGGAAGTGAGGGTCTTGTCATCAGTCGTCAGGAGATATATCACAGTATTTACTACAGGACTATTGTGAGCACTGAATAAGTTAATATGCAAAATATGCTTTGAATAGTACCTGGCACATGGTAAGTGCTGCATAAATGACAGTTGTCACTATATTCAAGACTCACATGTGCAATCCTTTAGTTTGTATAGTAGCATATAGATTTGTAAAAGAATTTTAAGTAGATTTGGACCCTGATAAAGGCTCTATGGGTGAGTGAAGTACATATGTAATCCACAATAATTTATATTAAGAAATTAATGTTCAGAGCAGTTCAATAACTTGTCTAATGTTGCTCAGTTAGTGGGCTCACATATTTTCAATTCCTCTTCTCTCTCTACCTCACAGCTAATTTTTAAAACCACACTCATGTATAAACCCGCCTTTATCAACCCTAATTTTAGAATGGACTGTTTTAAGGACTTAAAGCTCTGCAGTGCCCTAGTTTAGAACAGATACAGCATGAATGACCTTGCTTCCTTGGTCCTGCCCTGAGCCATGCTGAAGTTGCAAAGCTGGCCTGTGGGAAGGTTGACCAGTTGACTGTAAGAGCCCTCCTGAAGCCGTCTGTACTCAGCAGACTCTGTGTTTTCATGTATGTCTGGCTCTCCACTCTGAGGACCTCATTTTGTGTTGAGAGTAGGGTAGATTTTCAGGGGAAGAGCACACTAACAGACAAGACTGAAGTTTAAGCCAGAATCCTACTCAATTAAATTGCCCAAATTCTTGAATCCCTAGAGCCTCTTTATAGTCAAACTATAAGCATTTACTTGCTGAGAATCAAATCAGAACAATGGAATTTGGTTTATCTTAAAAGATATACCTCAACTAAAATAACTGGAACCCTTTTCCTGTACTGTAGGATTACCTACCAAATCTGCCCCAGTGGTTTTGCCAGGTGACCAAAGGCCTCCTCTCATGTGGTTAGGGTTGTGCATGTGCTGAGGTCTTCTTCTCTGGGAACTTCATTTTGCTGTGTTCCATGCTTGACCACTTACCCTTCTGAGATCATTACATTAATAACTCTATTATTATTATTAATAACACTGGCTAGATGGCTATTCTGCCTCCTTGGAGAAATTTTGCATATCCCTGTGTCAGTTTCATAGCCTGACTCTCAGAGGGCGATATTATGTCCCCATCCCAAGAGGCAGCAGAGTGAGCTGGACATTCAGAGCTCAGGCTGTCAGTGAGGGCTGCCTGGGCTTATGTTCCAGCTTGCTTCTGTTCTGGACTTTTTGTTGAAGATTGAAGATTGATATTTTGAGATAAATGAACATATGCTGTGACGTTCTGATATGGTAATGACTTTGATATTACCCTTGGACAGCCTTGGGTGACATGACATGTTGATTTGTGTGACCTGGGACAAGTTGCTTCAACTCTGTGTGCTTCTACTTCTTTATATAAGTAATAGAGGTGTACTACTCTAGACTTTGCAGTATTGTTTAATGATTTAAGGAAATCATTCATAGAAAGCCCTTGGAAGAGTGTCTGGCAAGAAATAATGGCTAATTCAATCTTAATTATTATTGCATACAAGGTAATTATCCGAGTAGACATTTATTGAGTATTTATGCATTCCAGATATTATTGAACGTCTTACCTGAACATCACTGGAAACTTCCAAAGCTCAGTAGCATGAAAACTATTTCAATTCTATTTTATAGATAAGGCAATGGAGACAGAGAGGTAAGAAATCGCAGCAAAGGGGCAGAGCAGGTGACCTGGGGAAATGAGCCTACTGCTGCTATGTGTCATTTACATGTTCTAGTCTTGCAAGGAAGGAAGCATCAAAACTACTCCCTAAATGAGAGTACATTCTTTAGGAACATGGTTTCACCAACTGGGATCCTATAATGCTTCTTCCAATGCCACAAGAAAGAAACTAGAAATTCTCAAGTCACCAAGAAGCTGGAGCTCTAGCATGTATAGATTTCCTTTTCTGTGTCTCCAGGCTGCCCATCTCAGCAACTGAGCAGTACTGTGACCTGGATTCCCTTTATCTGCAACTGCCCCAATATGTAGTTCTCTGACTCTTCACTGGAGTTCCCAGCATAAGCTGTCACCAGTTCCCTATCTTTCTTCCTGTGGGCATCATATCGTGCTTGCCCAACTGCATGTCTTCCAAGCATAGGCAATTAGGATGTCCCATCTTGTGCCTCACTGCCTACTCTCCTCCAAGGCTAGGGCCGAAGGAAGTGTTTCATAGGTCTTCATATCTCTCAGGTTGCCTGTTTGATAGTTCTTAATTGGAGAAAAGCCATTTAAGCCTTAGATCACAAAAGACATAACTGGAATAAAGCCCATGTCTCCTGACTACCTTCTTCATTACAGTTGGGGTTGGAGCTAGTGATTTGGGCGGAAACTACACTGATGTACATAGGGCCTGGAATCTGACAGCTAAGGCTCCTGCAAAGTGCTTCTACACAAAATAATAAAGGATGCTAGGAGCCAAAGACCAAGTCTGGGTCCCCTTAAAATAGAGTAAGTCCATATACCAGTGCTGATTCATAAAACTACAGGGTCAGAGGAGCAAGAGGTAGGGATTGAGGTTGAACTGCATAAAAACAGTTTGCAGTTAAAAGAGTTTGGAGGGCATTTAGACCAAGACTGGCAAGAGGGGGTCCAGATATCACAGCTAGATATCACAGCTAGATATCACAGCTCTTTTAATGCACCTCTCTCAGAAGTGTGGTGCGTAGGGTGGATGGGGAGGTTCAAGCCAGTTTCAAGGGCTGTGATCAGTGAGACAGCCTCAGATGCTTTTTCTTTACCACCTTCATCACTTCATCATCTCAAGTCTTAAACACAGGTGTTATGTTTAGTTGTAGAGAAGACTCTTCTAGATCTTTTCAATCTGTTAAAGATTGTTGGGACTTTTTGTTGAAGATTAAAGATAGATATTTTGAGATAAATGAACATATGCTGTGAGGTTCTGATATGGTAATGACTTTGATATTACCCTTGGACAGCCTTGGGTGACATGACACTGTATCGACACCTCAAGTTCTGACCTTTGCATATGCTGTCCTTTCCGTAGTTTGTATCATTTTCTTTCTTTAAGACACATCTGGAGCATCCTTTGGCTTTGTGATTCTTGTGCTATGTCTGCATGGTAACAAGAATACCTGATGTTTATTGAGTGTTAATTATGCATCAGGCACAACCAATTTGGGAAGTATTATTATCTCAATTTAACAGATGAGAAAATAGGGTTTTTTTGTAAGATAATAATTATCCCAAGGTAATTTCTGGAAACAAAAATTCAAATCCAGAGAAGCCAAATATAACCACTATGTAAACTGCCTGCAGCTCATGCATCAATCTGTTCATTCATCCATACTGCAAATATTCATTGGATGCTTCCTACATAGAAGGAACCACTCTCATCCCTGGGGATACAACACAGAAGACACAGCTTCAGTCTCAGCCCACATGGTTTTACATTCTATTGGGGGAGGATGATAATAAACAATACATGTATAAATAAGTAACATGATTCCAGGAATTATAAGTGCAGAGAAGAAAAATATTAAAGAGGGAGTTACCTTCCTAAATGATAGAGGGGTGAAAAACTGCTCTGAGGAGATACATAAGATTACAGACCTGAATAAATGACATCTTTAGCATACCAAAAAGTGTGACTTTGTTTTTGCAAGCAGGACTTGGTTTTATTTTTGTATCCCCAACATGCTTCTGGATTTATAGTACTCAAAAGATGATCATATGATGAAAAGAGAATCAGGACCATGAACACCAAGCAACAGCTAGAAATTCACATTAGGCATAGGGAGAAATGAATGAGAGCATTGGCCTGGATTTTAACTGGAGGAGACTGCAGTGAGGAGATTTCCTCTGGACTCCTTGTATTTCAGGGACCAACGACTTTCTGGCCAAGAAATACATGCTATTCCCTCGCCGCTGTGTTTTCTGTGGCTTGCATTTTTATTGGTTAAATATATTTCAATCCACAATCCACAGCAGGGAGCTTTGGTCTGCTTTCTTTTCTTCCAGGAACTTTACAAATAGGAATGATTGCATCTGTCTACTGAATATTCCTGTAACTGCTGGCAGCACCAAAGATCTTGAAAGCTAAAATGATCAAACAAGGAAGGAGTTCTGAAACTGTATTTAAGTCAGGTACAGCTCAATAATTTCATTACCTCACAACAGCTCCCGAAGAGAGCTCAATTTTATTAGTGAATGACACCCATGGGGGAATGGAAGCTCTTGTAGTTTCTTGGTGATAGAAAGGAGGGCTTGGATATTTATTCAGATTTTATTTATCTTGTTTGTACTATAGGTATTAGGATACTCCAAACAAATAACCAATTCTCTATTCAAATCAATAAGAAATCTGAAGACTGACTTTGCAAACAGTGTCAAATTTCAGAAAGTAGTCCCTAACTGAATGGACCTAATGAAATAATAGAAGAAAAAAAGTAAAGGGGTATTTGCAATTTTTATTTAGTTTAGTTGTTTTGCATTTCAATATCAATGTTTGAACCTCATGTTGAGCCTCTTAGTCTTTGAACAGGATTACAAGTGAACTGGAGAAAGAGAGCCCAGGGTCAGATGGCAGGGATGGAGTTGGGAATGGAGGAGAGATGTTCAACACGTGGTCTGAATAGATTTGTTGAACTTTGATGTGGAAGCACCATCTTGGGTGTTGCCAAAATTTAGCACACTTTTAAATATTCTGATCAGTCTTAAAAGTACACTCTTTCCCCTTCATTTTTTTTTCTCCTCCTCCACATCTCTGCTTTACTGCCTGCATATTGAAACACTGAACACACCCAGTCAGATGCCAGACAGGGCTGTCTCAGGGTCTAAAATTACCCACCCAATGTGCCATTGATTAAAACCATCCCTTGGAGCCCATCCAGAAGTCCAACTCAGAGAGTTTGAAATAAGTATATGATTCTCTTTATAGTCTGACATGCAAATTATGAATTTAACTTTTAATGAAAGGCATTTGAATATTTTATTTCCTAGTCTGGCAAGAAATAATAACTTCAGGATGGGAAGTAGGTGCCATTCCCTCCTCATGAGGCCATGACAGGTGTCATTCATCAGTCTGGCCACTCCCTTCCATGTGTCTGGCCTTGGTCTCAGAACACTTTACAACATTGTGCTCCAGGTGGCAACTCCCAACTGGTCATATTCGGCTCATAATTGACATCTTTGGCATTCTGTTTAACTCACTACAACAGGAAACTGATAACCTTGTCCTACCTGTGTGACATATCTTAAAAAATAATATATTTAATATTAATAAAAACAGAGTTTGCATAGTTAAACAAGATTGCATAGTTGTCTTGGCTTGGGAAAACAAATATCAAAATGAACTGTTGTGGACTGGGGACGTGGCTCAAGTGGTAGCGCGCTCACCTGGCATTCGTGCGGCCCGGGTTCGATCCTCAGCACCACATACAAACAAAGATGTTGTGTCCGCCGAGAACTAAAAAATAAATATTAAAAAAATTCTCTCAAAATGAACTGTTGTTTGTATTGTAAACATGTGTATTAGAATAGATTTTTGTAAAAACCCTTTAGTGTTGAGAATAATGATGGTATGGATTTCAGAAAATGCAAACAAATCAGCTATGGAGTTTGGTAAAGGCAATAGGTAGCTCTAGGATACAAAAAGCATTAGAAAGTGTGGAGGGATGTGTAGAGAAGGACAAGGAAAGGGGGAATAAGTCAGTTCTTTCCTTCCCTGTGGGCCGTCTCTCTCTGTCCCTGTCCCTCTCCTTTTCTCTCTTTCTTTCATACACATGAGTAAACCTTTACATGGCCATAAAGTATGTCTTATATATGGAGTCTTCATTCATCCATTTTATGTCAAATTATGTTCTCAGTTTTTCTGGAAAAGACAGAAAGGATAAATAGAAAAGAATTTTAGAGTCAAAGGCCTTTTTGTGAAAGCCTGGTGCTGCCGATGGTGCTTTCCTGCAGAAATCTGGGAATATAATTTACCATCTTGGAGCCTTGGTTTCCTCAGGAAAATGGCTGGCAGTAATGAAAAGCTAATAATATTTACCTTAAAGGTTTTTATGAGAATTAAAATGAATGAACTTTTCTGACAACATTTGAAAACAATAGAGCACTGACAAATATGGGCAATTTTTGATAAATGATGAGGGGAATACTCATAAAATTCTAAATCACACAGTAGCTATCATTATACATCAATATTCCTATGAATATTTTTAAATTTTCAATTAAAAGTTTTAAAATATAAAACTTTTTGTATTCTGTGTTTCTTACAGAGGCAATATCATTGAACTTGGGTAATGTTTTATATTAATTCTATTTCCTCTGAGTATCTTTATAACTATATATATAATCATATATATATGCACTATACACACACACACACACACACACACAACTTTATATACTATTCAATGTAGATTCAGTAGCGGCTTCTGTTGACTTTGTATTAGGAGCAGTGTGGCAGTCTCTATTGGTTGGCCCACATACATCTTGTGAACTTCAGAAAACTAAGCAGTGCCTGATCTCTCTGTTTCTCTAAAGTTAAATTTGGATTCAACTTGGTGCTTTTGTGGTCTACTGATAGCCAATTAAGCAGCAATCTGTTTATTTAATGTTTAGTCTAGGCCCGTGGACTGAATTAATCCTCCCACAAACAATCCTCTCACAAACCTGGGTCCCTCACTGAATTCTTCCTCAATTCTCTTTTCTTTAGAATAATTGTGGACACAAGTCATTTTTACTGTCTGTACCAATGAAAGTAGAGCTCAGTTACAGCTTATCCAAAGGCAAGATGCACTGTCGGAAGCATCTCGAAGGTACATGCATGGAATCCAAGAGGAATTTTCTATGCCCATATTTGTTAGTGCCTTATCATTTTCAAGGATCCCCACCAAAGTGTTATCTCCCTGAGAACTAAGAAGCACTTCCCTCTTGCATCTTCACTGTTATGGTTTGGATTTTAGGCATCCCCCAAAAGCTCACTTGTTAGACAATTCAGGAAGGTTTAGAGAAGAAATGATGAGTTTGTAAGAGCCTTAACCCAATCAGTGAATTAATCATCTGATGGGATTAATTGAGTGGTGACTGAAGGCAGGTAGGGTTTGACTGGAGGGGATGGACATTGGGGGCAAGGCTTTGAGCTCTATATTTATATCTGGCCAGCGGAGTTTCTCTCTCTGCTTCCTGATCACCGTGTGAGAGGCTTCCCTCTGCCACACTCTTCCTCCATGATGTTCAGCCTCACCTTGAGCCCCAAGGAATGGTCCCTGCTGTCTTTGAACTGAGACTTCTGAAACTGTGAGCCCTTAAATAAACATTTATTTCTCTATAATTGTTTTGGTCAAGTCATTTAGTTCCAGCAGTGAAAAAGCTGACTAAAACAATCCCTCCCGTCTTCACTGTTTTGCTGGTGGATCGTGACTCTACCCAGCTCTGTGCCTGATGCCACAGTTTGTTTCTTTCATCTTCTGGGGTCCTGTCAGTTAACAGCCTGGCTGCACTTCTGAACCACGCTGTGCCATTAGTTGAGTCGGTAGTGTTCCCCAGGAATGATCCTTGAGGCTTTTCAGAGTTGCATTCTACTGTGTCTCAGTATGTGACCTTAGTATTCTAGCATTTAATTGGATTGCACAGGTTCCAGAACATAAGGAAGCATTTATAGTTTTCATCCCTCTCCGTCGATTTCTCCTGCAATTGAATCTTGGATGAGTAGGATTAACTGGTGTAAGGGAAGCCAATTGCTGTCATCAGGACTGCTGATGGAATTGAGTGCCCACGGCTGACCTCTGCCTTCACGCCTGCCTTCTTCTTCTCCAGTGCGGATGTTGGACTCCAGTATTGATGCACCCAACTTTATGGACCTAGATTGACATACAATATTTAAGACAATGTAAGCACTGTTTTAGGGCTTTAGGGCTTTTGGACTTTATGCTTTTCATCTTTAAGACACAAGAGAAAATCGGAAAGGAGAGAAGCTATGAATGAGAACTTTCATCTTCTGTGTCCATGTTCAGATTCTTCCCTGATCCCAGTGCATCATGGGAATGAAAAACATGGCACCTTACTCTTCTGCTGCTCCTCCTCATCATGTATGGTATGTGGATTTCCAACTCAGGTGAAAAAAAACAAAGAATTTGGACTGGGTATTGACTTAATTTTACTTATTTTAAATAATTTTTAACCATTTGCCATTTACCAATTTTTATCATTTACATAGTCAGGTAACTACTTCCTCTTAGCCCAAAAGCTCAGCATGACAATAGCAATAAGAACTTGACATGAAGATTTGTGTCTATGTGAAAAAATCCAGTTTTAAATGAAGGAGAGGCAGAGTCTAGCATTCTGAAGAGTTGGTAAGTTGTGTATGGTAATGAATGCACCCTGCACAAGAAGCTGGCACTGCTCTGTATCTTGAAAATGATACAAATTGTTCCACAGTGTCACTGATCTCCAAATATGCTAAGCAATTTCTGCATCAAGGCCTGCATCTTCTCTGCTCTTCCCTTTACCTGAAATACTTTCCACCCAACCAGTTCTCTGAATCCACAGATAATAGCATCTTCCCATCATCTCTAATCATTCTCTTTCTCTCTTAATCTGTTATTATTATTATTTTTTTTAGAATGCAACTCCACCTGCATATTGTACATGCATTTGGCTTATCAATTTGCAGTCTCCCCCCACTAGAAAGTATCTCTTCTCTGCTGAATTCCAACAGTCTGGAACAGTGCTGGCCACATCACGGGCCTCTCTAACATTATTGGCATAAATGAATACATGCAGTCTGAAGGTATCATCCCATAACCTTGTAACATTAAGTTTATCTATGGCCCAGAAGATCTGGCATGTCCTTTCAGAAAAATTTATAGCCGCCATAGCTTACAACTTACTGAGTGCCATTTTCTAGTCACTTTTTATATCATATCATTTTATCTTTATAAGAATCCTCTAACACTGGTTTTATCTCCAATTGAGAGGGTGAGTAAAAGGTAGTTCACAGAAGTCTAGCAAAGTGGCAAAGGCCACGGTTATGAAAAGGGGGAAGCAATGTCACTATGTCACATTCTCATGACTCCTAGATGAAGTTTATATCATTTTACCTGGCTACTTCTCAGAATAAGAGCAAAAGAGCAGAATATTTCACCAGTTAATGAGCAAAACTTTGCTTAATGAGTGCTAGTTAATTTCTAAGGTTAGCTAACTAGGTAACTAAGACCCGACTTGGAATTCTAGCTCCAGCCTTGGAAAGGATAAGATATTGAGCATGGTATTTTCTTTAAAATCAGCTTTGTGGAGGTGTAACTTATATATAATAATACATACTCAAGTGTACAGTTTTAATGAATTTGGACAAATTTATATGCTATGTAACAAACAGCACAATCAAGATACAAAATACAGGGCATTATAAAATATCAAATAGTTCCATCACCTATTAAAGTTCCCTAGTGTCCTTTTACAGTCCAGCCCTTGATGCCCCATGTCCCCAGACCCCAGGAAACTACTGATATGCTTTGGATCTCTTGTATTAGTTTGCATTTTCTAGAACTTCCTATTAGTAAAATCGGGCAGTGAGTACTCTTTGCACTGCTTTTTCTGCCCAGCAGCAGCTTCAAAGATCTGTCCCTGTTGTGTGTATCAATAGGTCATTCTTTTTCATTGCTGAATGTGTCCCATACTCCTTTCTGTGAGTGAAACACAAGTGGAAAAATACAATGTATAGTTATATTAAAATTGTATGGAATATTTTAATACATTCTCCTGCTGATGGATCTTTGATTGTTTCCAGCTTGAGCTGTTATTGATAAGCTGCTATGAACATTTGCATGAGTCATTTGCAGGAGTCTTTGTGTGGACATAGGTTTTATTTCTCTTCAGTGGATACTTGAGAATGGAATTACTAGGTTGCCCATGTTAACATGGCAAGTCTGTAATTAACTTTATAAAAACTGCCAAAATGTCTTCAAAAGTAGTTGTACTATTGAGATATCTCTTAGTGTTGTATTGCTTATTTGTAAACCAAAGGTGTTTGATTAGATAATCTCTAAACTCTAGGATTTATTGTGTTAAATTTCTGGCCTCTGCCTGTCCTGAGCTACTATCACTTTATTATTTCTCCTTTTTATTTTGCATATCTTAATTTCCAGAACTTTATCTTGTTCTTCTTAATGATGATGATGATGATGATGATGATGGAGGAAAGCTATTTGTGTCAGATGCAATGCAAAATGCTAAAAAGAATTTGCTCTTTTAGGCTTTATAGTAGTATCAGCAGTACTCTTTTCATAATCTGTCTTGGCAATGAAGAGACAGAGGCTCAGAGAAGTGAAGTAACAAACCCCAAGTTAACAAACCTACTAACTGGCCAATCTACTGGGCCACTTCTCAGTTTCTGAGCTCCCAGCCTTTACTTTGGTATTCAATTTCCCACTTCTGCTTTTTTAAGAGAAAGATCTCTTTACCTAGATGAAGTCTGGACCTATCAGTTTCTTGGTGTTGTTCACCAGTTTTTCTCCCATATCCTGGCATGATATCCGTGTTCAATGACCCAATAACTTTCCAGAAGGCAAAAAAAAAAAAAAAAAAGTAATTTAGAGAGTGAGGCAGGCTTACGATCATCTTACTTATGTCAGCTCCATTAAGTTTTCATTAACAGTCAAAATGGGGTTTCTCAAGTCAGCATAATACCAGTAAGCTTTGCTTTGGGAAAAAAAAAAAAAAGAAATGCTTAACTAATAAGATCTCCTGTCTACCTTTTATCTGAATCTAGAGAGTCCAGTCATTTCAAAGCATCTTAGAGGTCATTGCCAATTTTGCACTGAACAATTAGCATCCTCCTTCTCATCAAGTGGTGAAATTACCATGCTAGCTCTTTGCAGGAATCAGAACATGTCATTGGCTCTTCAGGTTTCTCTGTGCAGTCATCATTAGGCACAACATGGACTCAGATATTGAGTATTATCATTTAGATTAGTAAAGGATTGTGTGAGTATTCTGAGCATTTCCCATTCAATTATTTTTCAGGATAATCTTAAGAGGCAAAAGTTGATACTGTATCAATTTCATTCTTCACATGCCAGCATAATGCCTAAGCTACATTATGTGGCTTGTGAGCAAACCATTTCTCATCTCCACATTATTTACAGTGCTAATCAACCAGTAACACTTAAAAAATTATTGACTCTAAAAAGTCTTGATGAGAGTTCTGAAATTGCTTTCCTGAAGTGACCTCTGTGTCAGTCTTCACTTGTAACCTCGAGGAATTAACTGAAATCCCAACTCCTCCTCGTCTTTTGTTTTCATGAGTCTTATTCTTTGCATTTCTAGGTCATTTATAATCACGCTTAGACAATTTTAATTTAACTATGCATTGTATTTCACTTGTGTTTCACTCACAGAAAGGAGGAGTGAGAACACTGAATTCAAATACTGGCTGCACCACTTGAGAACAATGGGTAAGTTCCACATCCTCTGTGTGCCGCAATTTCCCCACCTTACACAGCAGAGAGTAGTGTTCGCAATTTATAGCAGTAATAGCTGTTTCCTGAGTTCCTTGCAAGCAATAGATGATAAAAATGTATGAAAACTAGTATGTAGTAAATGCTAAATAAGTGGTAGTTCTTCCTTCCTTCTTCTTCCTCATGCATACATGCTAAAAACTCTCTGAGGTATAGTTACGCCTTATGCCTCTGGAAATATTGTATCCATTCTAGGATTCAGTGAACTTCTAATTGGTACCTACTCTCCACTTGTTTCTATATGTGGTCATGAACAAACCAATTGTCTCTTTCCTTGTGGCCTTATGGTTTAGCAGAGGTTATAGACGCGAGGTAAATGAAAATGTGATTATATGGTTTCATCACCACTTGGAACATCAGGGAATTCTCTGTACTATTAATAAAATCAAGTATGTAAAGCAATTTACTCCGGAATGCTGCTGGAGAATAGAAAAGTTATACTTATGATGGTGCCTCTTCTCACTCTCTGGCCTTCATATTTGTACATCTTTCACATTTCCCTTAGAAATATTTTGGAATTAAACAGATGTCTACTATAGACAGAAACTAGTTTCTTTCTATTTTTTTTATAATTATGTTACTGTTGTTGTTTCAAAGGGTTCTGTGGTAAAAAATGTAATACTTATCCAGTACATGCTTGTAATCCCAGTGGCTTGAGAGTCTGAGACAGGAGGATGGTGAGTTCAAAGGCAGCCTTAGCAACAATGATGAAGTAACTCAGTGAGACCCTGTCTCTAAATAAAATATAAAATAGAACTGGGGATGTGACTCACTAGTTCGGTGCCCCTAAGTTCAATTTCTGGTACACCTCTGCCAAAAAAAAAAAAAAAAAAAGAAAGAAAGAAAGGTAATATTTAATAGTTAAAGTTTCAGTGTTAGAGTTATTTGACTTTTTTTTCGTTTTTTTTTTCTCATTCCCAAGTTTTCTGATTGTCTGACACCACCACGGCTTTCTGTGATTATTACCAAGTATATTTGTGTATCTATGTTCCTTGACTTAAGCACTGTGCTAGGAACCTGCAGTGATTCTATATGGAAGAAACATAATTTAGATAGGGAAACATTTAACTGAAAAGATAATCTGAAATGCAGAGCTAGTCTTTGTTTGGTAAAATGAGGCTGAAAGAAACTAAAATTACTAGATAAACTATAAAATGCATTCATAAAAACATAGAAGTTCTAACCTGGGATAGTCAGGATGGTTTTTGATTTAGAATAGAGAGTGGTAAGCAAATCATTGCTTTGGCCTTAAAGACATCTACCAATCTAAATTAAATTAAACTACTGAATACGGTTGGCTGTGTTGAAGAACTCAGTACAGAGGCAAACGGAAGTAAACCTTCAGAGCCTGCCAAGGTTGCCTAATGAGTAATAAAGATGGTAGTGTCTGTTCCCAATCCTAGGACACCCGATTTGGGTACCATTGGACACGTTGGTCAGTAGAAGCCAACTGAAGTGAGAAACCTAAGATGTGAATAAATTGAACCAAAATACTTATTGTGGAGAGAGAAGAAAATTTCTAAATGAAGCAATGGACTTGACCAAATGTTCAGACCAGAGAGGACAGTTTCAAAATGGAGAGGGGGAGGTGAAGCAGAACTTCTTTTTGGAGTTGGGGTTTGAGCAGCTGGATTTTATAAAAGATAAGCCAGACTAATCATATATATATATATATATATATATATATATATATATATATAAATCAATAATGAAAGGGAGGACTAGTCAGTGTGTACGGCTGGAATTGTAAGCAATGTTTACTAAAAAAGTGAAATTTGGCCCCTACTTCACTTCTCATATCCATAATTCCAGCTGCATTAAACAGTTTAAGGTAAAATGTCTAGCTATTACAGGAGAGAGAGAGAGAGAGAGAGAGAGAGAGAGAGAGAGAGAGAGAGAGAAGGTGAGAGAGAATCCTCAAACAGAAAAGGTTTTTTGCATTTCTTGAACAGGGAAGATTTTCTATGTCTAAAAGCAATGATAAATTCCAAGAAGAAAAGATTAAGAGAAGCAATATTATCAAAAGTCCCTCTCCCCCTATTTTTCTAATAAAGTACAAAATTTGAAAGGCAAAAAATTATTGGAAATGAACCTGCAATATATATAACCGAGGGATAATATTCTGATACACACAGAACACACTAAAATTAAAATATTAAAATTAAAATGTTAAATTAAATTAAAATATTAAGGTTATAATAGTCAGTGAACATTGAGACTGTATAAAAGGGATATAACTAGATAATAAATGAATATGATAATATGATAACATCAGATAATATTCACTCAATATATAGTCTATGCTGGGCACCATGCTGTGTATTTGCACATATTCTTTAACTTAATCTTTAGAACCGTGAAAACTAGGTTCTATTTTGAGCCTTAGTTTATTGATACACAAATAGGCAGAGAGGGGCCAGGTGTCCTTAGGGATAAGTTTTACATTTCAATTTCTTTTGTGTTTACTGAATTTAGTCTGTTGTTATTCTCATTATCTTTATCAAAAGAGTATTAATAAATATTTGTTGTTCATCATAGTGTACAAAAACAACCTCAGACTCATTCCATTTGCACAAATATTATTTTTTTAGCACACTCTAGCATATTGGAGATGATGTGAACAAATAGACGTAAATTGCTGAGCTAGAATATAATATTATTAAAATGCCAATCATGTATTTTATAGGATCTGGTGAAAAAAATCATAAAAGATCTTTTTTATGGAAATTTATTTGGAACCTAGCTGAAAATGTTATAAAAAATTCAGAGAAATAAAAGAGAAAATCTTTTATATGTTGTGCGTGTATGCATTTTCCTGGCATAGGTTTTTGAAACACATTTTTAAAGCATTTAAAACAATTGTGTACCTATTACCTTTATTTTTAGCTCTTGAAGAGAGTGTGATTTTTCAATTAACTTTACAAAAATCTATATGCATTGTGAGGATATGGTAAATATATTTGATGGAAGATAAATTAAGAAGATTTTATTTATTGAAGCTGAGAAAAAAAATAAAACTTGCAAACAAATTGGTTCCAACATCTGTCATGTTTGGACAGAGTGTTTAAACCACAGTTTGAATACAAATGGAGTTTTGGCTGGCAAACAAGTTCTTATTTCAGAAATAGTTTACCTCAAAAACATTTTGAGGATAAACGTTTTTTTTTTTTACCTTTTCCAAACATTCATGCTAATTCAAGCATGGGCAAGTTTATAAGCAGAAAGGAGAAAGCTCTTGGAAAAAAAAATGGATTGAAGATACTAGAGAGAAAATTGCCCTACTATTATCCCAGCATGGAGCCTTCTGGATTTGATTTCTCCTGTTCCTTCATCACTCTTATCAAATCAACCAGTCCTATAAATTCTTTGTCTACAATGTCTCTCAGTTTTCCCTATTTGCATTTGCTAGCTTCCTTTTTTGGATTTTGACCCCCTTACTCCTGGGCTATGATACTAAATATTTCATTTCCTCATTTCTGGTTTCTCTTACCTTCAGTCTGTCTCTAACAGGCCACCACACAGATTTTCCTTCAAGGACCACTTTCCCCATCTCTTTCCTGCACAGAATTTTTATTGCTTTCTCCTTGCCTCTAAATTCAGCTCCTTAGATGACACTGGAGATTCACACATCTGATTGGCTACTCCAGACATCTGGTGTAATTTGTCTACTTTTCCAGACTCATTTCCAGCACTCCTGGATGCCAAGACATACTCGTGTACTGCCTACTTATTATTCTCCAAGTGTGTTTTAAATTTTTTTTTCTGGCTGTATGGTTTTGTTCAAGAAATTATCAATTTTCTTAAATTTGGTTTTCCAGTTTTATAACATATAGGTAAAGTCTCATAACTTTTTTTCTAGACTCTTGAACCTGGGTGTTGCATGTCCTAACCCACCCGGTGCTTCTAAATAGACTCTATTGTTTTAGAATAGCTTTAGATTCACTGAAAAAATTGAACAGAAAGTACAGAGAATTCCATGTATTCACCCTGTCCCCACACACTCACAGCTGTCCCCACTGGCAACATCCCCTTTCAAGATGGTGCCTTTGTTACAATCTGCTAAACTGTGCACAGATGCCTTAATATTACCCAAAGTTGGTAGTTGAAGGTAGAGTCCAATCTTGCTATTGTACATTTTGTGAGTCTGGACAAATTTATAAATGACATATATCCACCATTATAGTATTACACAGGACAGTTTCACTGCCTTAAAGATCTTCAGTCTATAATTCTTATTTTTCTTTCCCCCACTAACTCCTGACAAACACCGATCTTTTTACTGTCTCTACAGTTTTGCCTTTTCTGGACACCCTATAGAACAAACCATGCCATGTATAGCCTTTTCATATTAGCTTATTTTTTTTCACTTAGTAATATGCATTTAAGCTTCCTCACTATATTTTCATGGCTTGAAAGGTCATTTCTTTTTAGCATTGAATAGTATTCCATTATCTTGATATATCACAGTTTATCCACTTACTTGTTGAAGAACATTTTGATTGCTCCCAAGTGTTGGCAATTATAAATGCAGCTGCTATATGTATGTGTATGTTTTTGTGTGCATATAAGTTTCTAACTCATTTTGGGTAAATACTAACAAGTACTATTGCTGGATTATGTGGTTTTGTAAAAAAACTGTCAAACTGCCCTCCAAATTGGCTGTGCCATTTTTCATTCCAACTTGGAATGAATGAGAATTTCTGTTGCTCTATATCCTCAGCAGGATTTGGTTCTGGGGTTTCCCCATCATTTTTAGAATTTTTATACAATTTGGTCTAAAATGTTTCCATGTACCTGAAAGCTTTGGGTGACTAGTTTGGCAAGTTCAAGATTAAATAAATCAGTCATATGTTGGTAACATAAATCTAAATTTGAAATTTCCAATTTTTAAAATATATATATATATATATTTAGTTTTTGGCAGACACAACATCTTCATTTGTATGTGGTGCTGAGTATCGAACCTGGGCTGCACACATGCAGGTGAGCACGCTACAGCTTGAGCCATATCCCCAGCCCACCAATTTTTTTTTGAAATAAAAAATTAAAATATCCGTTACTAATGATTGTATAGATACAATAAACTGCTGTAATGTCTTTGTGAAAGTTGTTTTGAGCAAATTTTAGAAACAATAAGCTATTTCAATTTTGAAAAATATATTTTCATTTACTTTAACCAGTACATTTAGTTATGTATTTGTAATTATTGTAGGGATCAAGAAATTGGGAAATGCATCTTTTTATTTTATACCCTGAACCCTATAAAATAAATTCTCAGTAGATATTTATTAAGTGAAATATTCTTACCACTTCACATGCTTACATTTTTGATGAATACTCCTGAGGTATGTGTACACTCTAATAACACATGAACGTAATTTGTGAGGCTCCATCAACTAGCCTTACTAGAGTGCCATGGGGTTAGTTTTTATTTCAGAAAATAAATGAAATTTGGCCTCAGTCAAATGGATGATGACTGCCAACGTTGAGTACAGCAGATCTTGTCACTTAGTCCACTGATTTTAATGTCAGTTGGCTTTGGAGACATCCCCATGGACACATCCAGAAATAATATTTTACCAGCGGAATATCCTTTGTCCACTCAAGTGTACACTTGAAATTATTCATCACATGACCCTATTACAAGCTCTCTCATACAATTTTAAATAACAAGCAGGCATAAACATAAAAATAAGTAATAATAATATCACATATTTAGTTAGATCAGAAACACTCCTACCATCTAGTTTTGAGTATAGAAATCTGGGATGTTGATCCTGCTCTAACAACAGTAGCAACAATCTTCAGAACCAGAATTTTTCTTGAATTTTTCACAGACTGATAACATGGGGTATCTAATTAGCCAAAAATCTGAAGAAAGACAGTACCTTAAAGGAGAGGTAGGAGTGAGGACAGTGACTTACATGGGTTCTGACTTACGTGGACACAAGTTTATATGGACATTGGTTTGCCTGGTGCAGAACAAGGGAGGAAGTCAGTGATATCACATGAATGAATAAAATCATTTCAGAAAAAAAATTAATTGAATTGTTAAGGACTATGGGTGGCTTTCTGAGAATATAGAACTCATGGGAGCTGTAGATGCAGGCAGATTTTCATTTACTATGTGTGTTCTTCTCTGTAGATCACAATGTATGCTTTTGAGAAAGATTGTGGGTGGAACAATGAAATTGAAAACATTGATTTAGTGGTGTAGGGTAAGGGAGAAGGACAATAACCTTTATGGAAAAGATGCTAAGCTTGGTCTTGATCCTTCTCTCATCTGTCTCTTGTATAGAACGAAAGAAAGAAAGAAAGAAAGAAAGAAAGAAAGAAAGAAAGAAAGAAAGAAAGAAAGAAAGAAAGAAAGAAAGCTTTCACCATTGAGGAATGAGAAAAATTGCTATTGCTCCAGATGCAGGGACTTGATAAAAGAAATTCATCACCACTAGGGAAAGAGCAAAAATCCATCCTGCACACAGATTACTAGAGATCTCCTAGTGTTAGGGAGAGAAAGAGTCACTGAAAAATTCCTGCATCTAACAACCCAGGGACATAGGACCTGCATAAGATAGAATACAAACCCCCCAAAGAGAAAACTCCCCTTTGTCCCTTGAACACCAATTAGCAAGTGTCATGCAACATGTCAGCACACTGTACCACTGTGATTGTTAAAGGAGCATAGAAAAGGACCCTTAAGGAGGCACAACATTATAGAGAAAGTTGAAACCTGAGTTTGAAACAGAAACATTGGGAAAAAAAAATTGTCTAAGCACAACAAATACTAAAGGAATTTGAAATTGGTGGCACTCTGAGGGTAATCATAGCAATATTATAATCCAACCTGAGCTCAATTCATGAATAGATTAACTCATCCACCTCCATCCCCCCAAACAACAACAAAATGCAGAGGGCCAGCCTTGTCCATTTGCAAACTTAAATTGTGTTTCATTATTTACTCTTGTCTTATGCACAATGTCCAACTCTCAACTAAAAATTATGAGATACACAAAAAGAAAAAAAATCTACCCATTGTCAAGAGGTAGAGCAATTCTAGAGTTAAATATGGTCAGGTATTGGAAACATCAGACAAGAAATTTAAAATTACTATGATTATTTCATGAAAGGATCCAGTGAAATAGGTGGACAAAAGTCATGAATAGCTAGGGAATTTCACCAGTCAGATGGAAATGCTATGAAAGGATCAAATAAAAAATCACAGGGAAAAACATGGTAACAATTAATGAATGCCTTTGACAGGATTATCAGTAGACTGGATACATCCAAGAGAAGGACTGGGGAACTCAACAGGAGTTTAACAGAAATGATTCAAAACACAAAGAGAGAGAGAAGTAAAAAAAAAAAAAGAAGAAAAACATATGAGGGCTGTGAATAATATAGAATAGTCTAGCACATGTGTAATAAAAATCTTAGAAAAAGAAAAAATAGGGAAAAAGATAATCTTGAAAAGTAAGAGACAGAGAATTCTTATCAGAAAGAATACAAATCAGAAGAGAATGCAACAGCACCTTTAATTACAAAATTGTTAAAGTCCTTCAGGTAGAAGGACCATGATACCACACAGAAACTTGGATCTATAGAGATGAAGAACACTGAAAATAGTAAACACAAAGTAAAATAAAATTTTTTTAAAAATATTTTTATCTAATAAATAATTATTCATTTAAAGCAAAACAGAGCTAATCTATTCATTGTATTTAACATGTATAATGTCTGACTATCATAACCTAAATAATGGGAAGAAAGACTTGGTAGTATACAGTTGTAAGGTTTATACACTATAAGAAAAATGTTAAATTGTTGAAAGCTAGATTATGATTAATTGAAGAGTTATATTTTAAACTTAGACCAACCACTGAAAAAATTTCAGAAAAAAATAAGATCAGATATATATTCTTTCTGGTTGCTCACTTTATTCAGCATAAATATATTGTCATTCTGTTTTTATGATTTGATTTCCATTTGTAGAACACTTTTCTTTTTATAGCCTCTTTTTAGATTTGTCTTCAATAACTTCATATTAGAGATAGATATTTTAAAGGATAAATATATATTACATTGATGTTCTGTGAAAATGAAATGCAAGAAAATAAAATGGGACAAAAACAAAGTGATATCATAATTATACTGAAAACTACATCAGTTGTCTGCATTTGAGGATTCAAGATGCAAAGAACTGATTTAAACAAGAAACTTGAAAAATGAAAATGCTGGTGGGAAAATATCTTTGCAATATTCCCTTTCTGTGAGCACATGAAACACATTTGATTTGCAATATAAACAGCAGATCTTTTCAACAAGGAAAGGAGTTAATGTGTACAAACACATGATACATCAAAGGGTGGAAAAGCCATATGCTTATTCTAATAAAATATAGAATGAACATATAATAAGAAGTGCTTATTGACAATCCCAGCCCAGAAAGAAAAGAAAGCAATGCTCAAACAAGGTTTTCATTTGGCCTTGCTACATTCATATTCACTGGGCCTAAATTTTAATAAAATATACATAAAAAGTGGAGGCAAAATTTGGCAATTAACTATAACATTCACTTGTTTGTCCATCTGGGTCACTTTATGATGGTGTTCCTTTTTTTGATTTTCTTAGAACTTAATTTTAATGGGAAGTTAGAGTTGGCAAAAGGTGGATTTTAAAAATAACATGAAATTAGTTTGGCTCTCCATTTAGTCTGTTGTTTTGATAAGTGACACAAAATATTCAAGTTTAACTAAATTTGGCAAATATGGTACAGGATTTGGAGTTAGGCTGGATTTGAGTGTATACTTGTGCAAGTTGCTTGAAATTTTTGAACTTCATCTTCCAATGGGTAAGATACTTAGCAATTTTTCTGAATTCATTACTAAGTCCAGGTAGAATATCTGACATGATGCTTGTCCTTCAACACATGATATGTATTAATGGCATCAAGGGATGACAGCCTGGATCCAGACAAGTTTCCAATGCTCCTGATTTGAAGAACAAATTCTGAGGGGTCTTAGGTGGCTCCTTCTCCTTTTCTGTTTTTTGATTTCTTCATCTCTAAAATGAGGAATATGCAATAGATGAGAAGTTTAAACATTTTTCTAATGGCAAAACCCTTCATGCAAATAAAATCTTAGTCAAATGTCAATGTTTGAAAACGATACAAGCAAAACTGTTTGAGTTGAATTAAGTGTGGAGTAGGATTGACCTCCTCCTGCCTCACCACTCCCTAGGGCTGCTTGAGGGCCCTCATGGGACATTGTGGACTCAACAGAAACTAGGAGGAGACAATTCCAAGATGCCTGAGAACAAGATTTCTTGTTCTACTATTGTTTGCACAATGCATTAGCTGGATGACTTTTTATAAAACCAACTAGGTATTTAGTTTCTCTCAGAATGGGACCAACAGTAGTCTTTAAAACAAAACTAATAGATGGATGTAGTTTATTTTCATGAGTAAGTAAATTTAGTTATTTAATCCCTTGCATAGAACTCATTATATTAATGATTGAATTAAAGCATCATAACAACTTGGTATAGTTAGAAACTTCTAGTCAGGTCCATACAACCAAACTACTATAACTGGGAATGTCGAGACAATATATATATAGACATTTTTATCTATCACTTCATTTTCATAAGAAAGGTATCATTAAATTCATGCTGAGCAAAATATAATTCCTAAGGTGAATAAGGTTAATTACTATTTTAGTGGAATATTCTCAATTCTAAATAAAATTCAAAATTGCCAGTATATACTAGGTTCTGTACTCATTTTACCTTCAAACAATCCTTTGTGAGATGTGTCCTTATTTCCTTTTTATAGATGCAGAAAATATAACTCATGTTTAAGGAACTTACCTGAATTTGTATTGGCTATTAAGTCCCAAGGCCCATGTTTGAGTGCAAATTTTGTCATTCTACATCTATCCTCTTTTTGCTCAGCTTATAAGAACTAGTGCAAATTCAGACAGCATAATGCACAAGCTTTTCTTTACTAAGAATATGTTCTCACTGTTTTGCTTGAGAATTGTAAGTAGTTCAGAGAAGTTCTCTGAATCATTCAATGACACACAGTTAATAAGTATTCAGGATGCCCTGGATTTTTCAAAGGCATAATGGGTAAATATTCTTCATGTTTTAAATGTAGTGAAAACATTTGCATTCTGATATTAATATTTATTGATTTTTTTGAGGTTCAATGAATAGTTCTCATGATAATTTGTAAGTCTTCAGAGAAAACCTGCATTCATAAATAACAAATTGTGTCATTATCCACATCTGTTCTCATTTTCTATAGGCTTAAAAATCTCTATTCATTATGGGAGCCAAAAGAAATGGGTACCCACCAGAGTCTGTCAGATTCTGGCCCATTTCTTCACTTAATTCTTTATTTGAGAATGCAGTGCTTATCCAAAATAAATAAGGGACCTACTAAACTGCAGTGATTAGCATGCAATGAGTCTCAGATTCCATTTACTGATGGAAATCAAACAATATCTAACATTTTAGCAGTACTATTGTGATGTCAGCTGCCCGATTAGGCTGTTAAAACTGCAGGAGTTACTACTTTAATATCACATTAGCACATCATTAGCTCAAACCATGCCATAGCAGTATGAAAATTAGCAATTTTCATTTTTCAAAAGCGACAATATGAACTTTTCCTGCTGCTTAAATTTGTTTTATGTGTGTGTGTGTGTGTGTGTGTGTGTGTGTGTTTTGGAATGGGGGTGGTGATAGAAAATGCATAGAACAGTTATATTTTAAATTAATAATAAGTTGCTTTTACAAAGTATGTGTATATCCAGAAATTAAAGTTTAGGTATATTTTTAAAATAAAAAAATCAAGATAATATTTTCTAGTTGTCAATGTACCTTTATTTTATTTATTTATTTTTATATATGTGATGCTGAGAAACAAACCCAGTATCTCACACATGCCAGGCAAGCACTCTATCACTGAGCCACAACCCCAGCCCACATTTTTAATACATTTGTGTTAACTGCTTGAAAATCTTTTTTGTTGTAGGGTGGGTGAGAAATAAACAGGCAAATAGACAAATAAGCAAAACATAAATAAAACTCCCTTACTTTATAGTTTGAAATTACTTACTGAAGCCACGGTAAAAATAACTTTTGAATGAATGAATAAAAATTACGATCATCATCTACTAACAATGTGGCAAAATGCCTTTTTAAAAATTTGCACAATGTATTCTGTTTTATTTTTATTATGATTTTGAGTTGTGCAATGTTTTGTAATTCTGAAAGCACTTTAACATATATTATAATTATTTCAGTTTCACTTAATCATATTATATGGTCAGGGCAAATATCTGTATCTTCATTTCATGGATGAGGAAATTGGATTTTTCTTTTCCTAGATCACACTAATCCTCTTATATTATTTGATGTTTATGTGACTTTGGAAGAACATTCCTGTTCTATAACTCAGTTGCTACATCTATAAAATGGAAATAACAAGTAGATATGTCTTTCAAAATTGTTACAATGAATAAAGGAGACATTCCATAAAAAACTCTTGGTACAGTGATTGGAACAGGGCATCTATCTATAAATGTTCACCTGCTATTTTTTTTCTTATTGATTTTTTTAAATTTTATTTTTTTAATTGATTTTATTTTTTTAAATACACGACAGTGGAATGAATTACAATTCTTATTACACATATAGAGCACAATTTTTCATATCTTTGTATTTAAAGTATGCTCATGCCAATTCATGGACTTTTTTGCATTACAATTCTTATTACACATACACATAAAATTTACAATTTTTCATAGCTCTGTTTGTATATAAAGTAGGTTGACATCCAGTTCGAGCCTTCATACATGTACTTTGGATAATGATGTCCATCACATTCCACCATCATTGCTAATCCCCGGCTCCTCCTTTTCCCTCCCTCCCCTCTTCCTTATCTAGAATTCATCTATTCCTCCCATGTTCCCCCTCCCTACCCCACTATGAGTCAGCCTCCTTATTTCAGCATTTGTTTTTTTGGAGGATTGGCTAACTTCACTTAGCATTATCTTCTCCAACGCCATCCATTTACCTGCAAATGCCATGATTTTATTCTCTTTTATTGCTGAGTAAAATTCCATTGTGTATATATACCACATTTTTTTTATCCATTCATCCACTGAAGGGCATCTAGGTTGGCTCCAGAGTTTAGCTATTGTGAATTGTGCTGCTATAAACATTGATGTGGCTGTATTCTTATTGATTTTTGAGGAACCAATTGGCAAAGACAACCATATTATAGAAAATAATTGAAATTTCTGTCATACTACCAGTTTTTGCATCTCTCTGGCCAGAAGACCTGAAAAGAACAACTTATAGGAGGTAAAGTTTAATTTGTTTCATGGTTTCAGAGGTTCAACCCATGGTTGGCTGACTCCATATCTCTGGGCCTGAGGTGAAGCAGAACATCATGCAGAAGGATATGATGAAGTAATGCAGCTCAGGACACGGCAATCAGTAAGTGTGAGTGCACGTGAGACAACACTTCTCACCAGAGATAAAATATAAACTCTAAAGTCACACCCCGAAAGACTACTTCCTTCATTTACACTCTACCTACCTACGGTTACCAGCCAGTTAATCCATCAGTGGATTAACACACTTACTAGGTTACACCTCTAATGATCTAATCATTTAATCTGTGAAAATTCTTGCATTGTCTCACATGAGAGCTTTGGGGGGACACCCTGTGTCTAAACCATAACAACTAAGTGTCAAGAACACTTCTACAATGCCTGTCTAATGTTAAATGCCAATATATTTTCTTTAGATTGGTTTAGTTGCTCATAATTGCTTCTTGTTCCCTTAACTCTTGGGGTTCATGTCCTTCCTCGTCTATGTATTCATCAGTACTTCTTTCGTGAGGATCTATGAGTGGTAAAGTTAGTCATACTTTGTGCATCTGAGAAATTCCCTTTTTTTTTTCATTCCTAAATGATGGTTTTGGTGAGAACACTCTTGTTGCCAGGGTGGACTTTGATGTCCATTTGATTGTCTTGGTTGAAATGCTGTCTTTTCTCTCTACTAATGTTTAGGATCCTCTCTGTATTCTTGCTACTCTGCACTTTAGCTATTATGCCCCAGTGTGTACAGAGACTTATTTACTCTGTTTAATATCAGGCAACTGCTTTGAATTGGACACTCACATATTTATTGAAGTTAATTCTACTTTAAATGTGTTTCCCTATTTCCTCTGATATCTCCTATTAAATATAGACCAAAACTTCTCACGCTATGCTTCATGTCCCTTAACTGTTCAGCCATATTTTTCTATCATTTATTTCATTGAATATTTCACCTGAATCTGAATTATTATTGTAGACATACGTTTGTATGTTCTCTCTTTAACTTTGCCTGTCTACTTATTATCTTTAAATTCTGCTTGGTCCTTTGAAATCTGCCAATCCTTTCCTTATTAAATGATTAATTGTTTTTAGGTTATTTTCTCTTCCTTTATCTCCTTGAAAGTTTAACCATATTTAGTTTAACATTGCATTCTCTTTGCTCTATTTTGTGTTTCCTTGGTGTATTTTCTCCTGTTTCTTCTGATTCTTTCTCATTTGAAAAAACAAATTGGCCAAAAAAATCTTGTACTTTCTTTCCTGTGAGCACATTTTGAAGTGAAAAATGTTATGATTTGTCATAAGTGTTATAAACATTTTCTAGAGGCAACATCATGAACCCTGGGGAATGCAAGAGTCTCAGATCAGTGTCCGTTCAAGTTCTGAGCTTAAAATTTTCACAATCAGGGTTGCATAGAAATTCAGCTTGCACAGAGGCTACAGGCTGAAGGTTACAAGCTTAGGTGGCTGACTCAGTTTTTATCCATGGACTTGAAAGACTTTGGTCCTGCTTGTTAGGGGTTAGTAAAAGGAAGTGGAAAACCCATGAGAATACTGTGACCTTGTATTCAGCAACATGTACCAACAATTCAGAACAGGATGCTGTCACCTCTGCTCAGAGGCAGCATCTAGTCAAAAGTCCCCAAGTTTCTGCTGCTAAGACTTTGTCCTTGTGAGGTCAGTATATCTGTGGCTTTTCCCTCCAAGATCCAGAGTTTAGGTGAATATCTGTTCCATGTTTATTTTTCTTTGCATAATTGAGATTATGCAAACTAGACTTTAAAAAATATACTTTTGTGTTTGCAATGATAGGACAACCATTATGGGATGTGATGTTAAGGGGTCCGAAAAATCCTGTGGCCTTAAACCCTTTCTAGCCAATGTTTTCTTGCAGCTTTCTGATATTCTGGCATTGGAAATTTATTTATTTATTTACTTTTAGATCTGATGGACAGATGTCAACTGCTAACAGGTGAGCAGAGGTTAGGCATTAATGCTATGTCACTCAGTAATGCCTCACCTTCAACAGCATCATAGATGGTCTTCCTGCTTTCAACTCTGCTAATTTCCAACAGTGGCAGATACCAGCTTAAGGGAGTACAAGGAGACTGAGGTGAGAATAGCTAGAAAAGAATGAGTGGGTAATGAATAGAGAGGTGCAGATGACAGTCCCAAGGAGAATTCAACTCCATGTAATCACATGCTCTGAGTAATGGTGCAAAGGCTGAAATCATGATTTGAGGATCACAGGGGTGTGTAGATGAGTCTCTCATTCAGTAGTAGTTAGTGGGCATGGAACACATTGCTTGATGCCTTGGATTTTCAGTGTTTGATGTGTATTGTGTAGTTATTAATACATTAATTCTCTCTGATCCATGGTTTAGTTTTTTGTAGTTTTCATTACCTGAAATCAATTATGATCCTAAAATATTAATTAGAAAACTCTAGCAATAAACAATTCATTAGTTTTAAATTGTGCTTTGTTCTGAGCACTATAATGAAATCTCATGCCATCTTGCTCTGTCCTGCCTAGGACATGAATCTTCCCTTTGTCTAGTGTATCCATGTTGTATGCACTATCCACCCATTAGACACTTATTATTCCTCTTGCTTATCAGATTCACTTTCCATGTATGGCAGTGTTTATGTTCAAGTAAAGCTTATGTGGTTGCCCAATACTCTGTCACAATGCTGTGTTGTTTACCTCACTTCATCCCAATATGTAGAATTTGTGTTATCTCACTCATATCATGAGAATAAGGGTGAGGAGTACAATAACCTATTTTGAGTGGCAGAGTAAGAAAAAGACCACATTTACATAACTTTTGTTACAGTATATTGCTATTATAGTTGTTGTTTTATTAATAGTTGTTTTGAATCTCTTACTGTGCCTAATTTATACATAAAACTTTATCATAAGTGTATGTGTATAGGAAAGAAAAAGTTTGTATAGGATTAGTTACTATCCTGTTTTGGGCATCCACTGGGGATAGTCCAAAAATAAGGGGGGCGGTATTGTTCTTACTCCATAGATCATTGTGATGAATGAATGAAAGCTATGAAAATGGTGTGTAGTAATTGGTCTCTCCTTCCTCCCACCTCCACCATTTTAATCAATACATAAGCCCTTGAAAGCAATGTTTTTCATAGCCTGTTCTATAAAAATGGCTTTGGCAGTAGCAAGGCCAACAACCTGAAATGCTGTTTTGAGTAAATTGTTAGAAATAAGTTCTAGTAAACCATGATAGCATTCCTATCAAGTTTCAGCAGGACTACTTAGATATAGTAAGCCTATTGGTGTAGTTACTCAGTTGGTGCAAATATAATGTCTGGTGCATAATAGGTGCCAAATAAATACTTATTGAATGAATGCATGCAGAAACAACTTCCATAAGTACAATTTTTATGGCTTGAAAACTCGTAAGAATTACCTATATTTAGTTGTTTCTTATGGTTATTAATATTCTATGTGTCGTTAAAAGACAATATTTGTTTACATGAAGAGTTACTCAGGACACAGTTGTATCCTTTAATTATTTTTAAATTAGAAAACACTGAAGTTAAAATCTGACACCCTGTGAATTTAAGTTCAAAGACCCATCTGCAGGCATTCTACTTTCTAACTGCCACCACTTTAAAAGCAATTAGGAAGTTTTTAGCATCATGATGTCTACTATTCTTAATCTATATGGTTATAATATTCAAAATATGGAACACTGTGCTTGACACAAAATTACTAAAATTTAGAAAATAAATAATTAAATTAGAAAATAGATAGTGTGCAAAAATAGCCTGAAACTCTTGACCATTTTCAAATTATTTTTTTCTTAAACTTTTGAAGGAACAGAAGGAAGAAGTAGGTTTTTCAAAGATAAATTACATGGAGAAACTGATTTTCATTCATGGCAAACAATGCATTCATGGCAAATTATGGCCACTAGTGCAGGGGATGGGTAAAAATGAGCTAAAAATGAAAAAAAAATAAAGAAAAATAGCATTAATTACAAGAAATTTGTCTACTAATACAGTGGAACCTATGCATTCTTCAAGTTTGTAGCATTGTATTCTCATATAAAAGTATGTTAAATAAATTAGTAGAAAAGTTTTGAATCTCCCTCTTTATAGTGTAAAAATACAAAAGCCTTGTCTTTTAAGAAGTACAATATTTTCATTAGCTGTGGAATTAGTACACAAATCGTATTAGTGATGTGCCATTAATATTGTTTTCATCAGGTTATGTTAGCTACAGGTAATTAAAATGGCACCAAATAGGAAGAAGGTAGAGGGAAGGGGTGGAAACCTAGCAGTATAAGATTGAAATTCCTGACTCTACTTTGTGGATGAGAAGCTCTGTGTTCCTTTGCTTCTTCCCCTGAAAAATGAGGACACTAAGGCCTCCTTCACAGAGTTTGAAGAAGATTAAATAACACCTGACATTTTGTAATTGGATCTCAAAGAACATTCTCCCTAGACCAGTAGCATGGGCACCACCTAGGAATTTGCTAGAAATGCAAACTCTTGGGCCTCACTAGAGACCTGTTCTATCAGAAACTCTAGGGATGAGGTCTAGCAACTTGCCCTTTAACAAACCTTCCAGGTGACTCAGCTGCCTCCACAGGTTAAGAACAATCATTCCAAAGTGCTATACAAGTGTCAGGCATTGTTGTTCCATGATGGTCAAAGACCTAAGATACCAACCAGTCTTAAATTATATTTTCTCACTGGGCCTTTCTCTGCCTGCAATTTGCAGAACCAATAAACAAGTGTAGATTAAAGAACAATGGCCCCAAACAAAGAACAAGAATAAAACAAAGGTGCTTCAGTATGGCTTGCCCCTGAATTACCTGCTTGATAACCAGTGCATCATCTGGGATGGAACTTTGCCCATGATTGCACATTTTCTCTGGAATGAGATGCTTGGGCTCTTGGGTAGCCACACCTTTGGTAGGACTGTGAGTGGTTTAAGGAGCTGTCACCAAGAAGAAAGAAAGTTGCCTCAGTTAAAATTTTTCTTCTTAGTTGCTTGGATGCTCATTTTATTAAAAGACACATTTTTATTAAAAGCTCCTAAGCTAAAACATGAGGATGGTTTAGAGTAGGCTGTTTTGTAAGTGTAATGGGAATAAAAAGGACTAGACCTTCCTGTTGCTATCACCAGGGCAAAAGAAGTGGAGATAAATTTTTGACTAGTTTTCATTGGCTGCTGTCTGAAATACTTGGAATAGCCTTTGCTCTGCAGCCCCATCTCAGAAACACTCTGTGCCATACTCTGTGGAAAATATTTTGAGGTGTCATCTCAGTGTGTATGAACACTGGTGATTTTCACTGATGAAGAAAAATGGCACAAAGAAGGTAATTAAATTGTCTCAAGACACAAAGTCAGTACTTGTCTGAGGCAGAATTTTAAGGATACATCCATGGTGTTGTGGTGTTGGCCAATTTGGCAGGTTGTGTTGTCTTCTATTACTTGGAAGAATCTAAGCATTCATGATAGTTATATCAGTATATCAGAAAAATGTTTAATCCTATTTGATGAATACATATTTTTTCTTCTTTGTTCAATTCCTGCTTCTCTATAATCAGCTACCTCTCAACCTCGTCCATGAGGTACCAGCTATAGAGCCCAGACAGTCATTTAAATCAGTGAGACTCTTTTTGCCAGTAATAAATTGGATCACAATAGGTTTCCGACACAAATTAATTCAATAAGTGTTGATCTTGTAGGAAAGTTTGGGACTAGAGCAGCAGTTGGTTCCAATGTAGACTAAAAGAAAGAGACAACAGATATTGAGATAAAATTAGATGATTTGAGAAGAGATAATCTCAAGAATATACCAGTCCTTCTAATATCAATGCTCTTCAAATTATTCCGCAAACTAGAGGGTGGTGGAACACTTTCAAATTCATTCTATGAAGTCAGCATCACGGTCATACCAAAACCAGATAAGAACACATTAAGGGAAGAAAACTACAGACCAATATCTCAGGTAAACTTAAATGTAAAAAATCCATAATAAAATATTAGCAAATTTTATTCAACAAAATATTAAGAATACATCATGATCATGTTGGTTGTATTCCAAGATTGTTTTACATATGTAAATCAAAAATTATAATTTACTATATAAATAGAATTAAGGACAAAAATCACTTAGGCATCTCAATAGATGCAGAGAAAGGCTTTGGAAAATTTTAGCACCCATTCTTGATAAGAACACTGAAGAAACTAGGGATAGAAGGAACCCACATAAACATCGTAAAGGCTCTATATGAGCAATCCAAAGCTAACATCATAGTGAATGGGGAGAAACTGAAAGTATTTCCATTAAAATATGGAAATGGTTTTCATTCTTATCACTTCTACTTAATATAGTAGTAGAAATTCTAACCAGAGCAATTGGGCAAGAGAAGGAAATAAAAGGAAAAAAAATAGGAAAAGAAGTCAAATTATCACTGTTTGCAGATGATATGATCCTATAATTAGAAGATCCAAAAGTTCCACTAAAAGACTATTAGATCTAATAAACAAATTCAGCAAAGTAGCAGGTTACAAAATGAACATACAAAATCAATAAGTTTCCTGTATACCAACAACGAACCTACTTAGAAAGAAATCAGGAAAACATTTCTATTCAAGTAGCCTACCTTATATACAGAGATACAAAAAAAAATTGTGCTCTATATAGGTAATAAGAATTGTAATGCATTACATTGCTGTTGTGTATTAAAAAAATAAAATCAATAAAAGATTTAAAAATGTAAAAAAAAAAAAACAAACCCTAGGGACAAATCTAACCAAGGAGTGAAAGACCTCTACAATTAAAACTGTAGATTATTATATTATAGAAATAAATTGAAGAAGAACTCAGAAGATGGAAAGGCCTCCCATGTTAATGGATAAGCAGAATTAATATTGTTAAAATGGCCATACTACCAAAAGCAATATATAGATTCAGTGCAATCCCCAGTACAATACCAATGACATTCTTCACAGAACTAGGAAAACCGTCCTAACATTCATTGGAAAAATAAAAGACCCAGAATAGCCAAAGCAATTCTAAACCAAAAGAGCAATGCTAGAGGCATCACAATACCTGATTTCAAGTTATACTATATAGCTATAGTAACAAAAACTATATGGTACTGGCCTAAAAACAGATAGTACAGAATGGTGCAGAATAGAAGACACATAGATGCACCCAAACAGATACAGTCCTCAGATCCTTGACGAAGATGCCAAAAACATAACTGGAGAAAAGACAAACTTTTTAACAAATGGTGTTGGAAAAAACTGATTAACCATGTGTGGAAGAATGAGACTAGATCTTTATCTTTCATCTTACACAAAATCAGCTCAAAATGGAACAAAGACCTAGGAATTAGACCAGAAACTATGCAGCTTCTTGAAGAAAATGTATGGTTAACCCTACATTTAGGTAGAGACAACACTTTCTAAATAAAACCCCTAATGCTCAGGGAATAATGTCAAGAGTTAATAAATGAGATGGCATCAAATTTAAAAAGCTTCTGCACAGCAAAGGAAATAATCAGGAATGTGAACAGAAAACCCATAGAATGGGAGACAATCTTGGCTGGCTACTCTTCTGATACAGGATTAACACCCAGAATATATAAAGAACTTTAAAAAGTTAACAACAAAAGGCCCCCAAATAACCCAATAAATAAATGGGCCAATGAACTAGACTGATGTTCCTCAAAAGAAGAGATACAAATGGCCAACAAATATATATAAAAAAATGTTCAACATAATTAGAAACTAGGGAAATGCAAATCAAAACTCACCTAAGATTTCATCTCACACCCGTCAGAATGGCAATAAGCAAGAATACAAACAATAATAAGTGCTGGAGAGAGTGTGCAGGAAAAGGAAGACTTTTACACTGTTGAAGGGATTACAAATTAGTCCAACCACTATGAAAATTAGGATGGAGTTTTCTCAAAAGACTAGAAATGGAAACACCATATGATCCAGCCATACCACTCCTTGGTATTTATGCTAAAGAATTAAAGTCATCATACTATAGTGATACATACACACCCATGTTTATAGCAGCACAAATCACAATAGTTTAACTATGGAACCAGGCTGGGGGTCCATCACAGATTAATGGATAAAATTGTGGTATTTATACACAGCAGAGTTTTATTCAGTCATAAAGAAAAATAAAATTGCGTTATTTGTAGGAAAATGGCTGGCAGATGAGATCATTATGTTAAGTGAAATAAACCAACTCAGAAGGTCAAGGATCATGTGTTCTCTCATATGTAGAAGCTAGAGAGGAAAAAAAGGAAAAGAAGGATGGTGGAGGGGTTTTGTGAAAATTGATGGAAAATTAGTAGAATAAAGTGACTGAGGGAGGGAGGAGGGAAAGACAAAAGGAAATACTAGGGGATAATATTGGCTAAATTATATTGTTATATTATTTGCATGTACAAATATGTAACAATATACCCCCACGTTATGTATGACTACAATGCACCAATAAAAATATGAAAAAAGAAATGAATATTCTAGTTCTTGGTCCCATGTGCCTTCTGAAGTTCTTGTTCTTGTTTCTTAGGATATTCTTGTAGCTTTGTAATGAATTATCCTGTACCCACATAAGCCAGGCTCAATGGTTACCAGTGGTTTGTAATCCATTATCTTATTGTCGATGGGCAATATCTTCAGGCAATGCTCAGAGAAGAGTTTTGTATCCACGGACTACTTTCTTTGACTGCCCAGGACCTTTCAGTCTTGACAACTCCATTCCTTTTTCTTTCCTGTGTAATAAACTTGGTTGCTTGAGTGTTCGGTTATATATTTAGTGGTTTCTTCACTCCTCTCTCTCCGTCTCCACATACCTGAACATTGCTCTACCCAAACCCCTCTCCTGTCCACAAATGCTATATGAATCTTTCCAATATTCATTTAAAAATATTTTGTCAAGTTCAAGATTCTGAAAAGCTTCCAGTCATTTTCCTCAAACACCATTACTATGGTTTGGAATTTACTGTTTAGAACTTTGAATGACCTTCTTAGTGGTTTATGTAGTTAAAAGTCAGTGCCAATTCCCTATAGTGAACACTTGAAACATTACAGTCTCATCTGCTTTCCTCTTTGAATGTATTCAAAATCCCATTAGATACTAAGACTGATGTGTTCCATCCCACATCCCTTCATGGGTAAACCATGTTTAGAAATAGAGCTTTGGAAACTTAGATTTAGAAGATACCCAACATTTTCTAAATGCAGGAGACTCCACATAACTTCGGTTATCAAATCTCTTCAAAGACTGTCAGTGATGGAGAATTACACAATTGTATAAAGGATTATTTCCTTCTCTGAATACATACCTTTTGATTATACCCAAATTCTGTTGCATGGGTTACCTTAGAGCAAATATACTCACTGTGTGGAGAGCTTTGCCTCTGAATTCTTTGTTCTTGGAGAAAACACCACTAAGATCTCCAAATGATTTCATCAAATGAGCTTATCGAGTTATTTTCATTTAATATTCTTCTTTTGAACATGAAATTCTTTCACAAAGACTTTCATGTAGCCCTTCAAAATTGAACATAATAATTGAAGTATGACCTCTATGTCTATCCCAATATGAGAGATGAGGACCACGTTTATATTCCTGACACCTTTATCATCTTATTGGATCTGTTTCATATGCTATGTTATCAAGTATTAATATGGCTGAAAACAGGAGGCTTAAGGCACTGTCTTGAAGCTGAGTCTTGTATTGCCATGGTGTAAAACAAGAAGTTCAGGACTTACATAACTCCGGTAGGATATCATTGAGGAAACTGGTTGCCTTCAATTCTTGCTGTACCCTTACCCTGTCTTATCTAGACTTCTCTTCATTTTCTCTCCATTTTTTAAAAGAATAGGATGAGATGACTCTCTTTTTCATCAAAGCTAATCTCTACACCCATGGAATTCACTTGCTTTTTCCTCTCTGGGACTTAGTATCATTTATTCATTTATTTATTTCTCTTTTACTGGCTCTGCCACATCTGCCTCTAAACTGAATCAAATCTCTTCGATTACATATGAAACAGAATCTCATTTTTAGTTACTACCTTATCTTTCTTTTATTACAAAGCTTCTTAAAGAAGTACAAGCTACACTTACCTCTCATTTATATTTTAAAATACACTTTAATTTGTCTTCCATCTCAACCACTCTGCTGAAATTGTGCCCATTAAGTCTAACAATCGGTTTGCCTGTGAAATTTCGAAGGTCCTTTTAAAATTCTCATCTTAATGGATTTCTGCATTGCATTCAATACTGAAAATCACTTCGTTCTTAAAATTTGCTGTTTCTATGGCTTCTATGACCCAAGACTCATGTAGATTTCCCTGTAGCTTGCTGATCATCCTTTCCTATTTCTCTATGGATTTCATTTATTTATTTATTTATTTTTATATATCACAGCCGAATGCATTACAATTCTTATTACACATATAGAGCACAATTTTTCATATCTCTGGTTGTATACACAGTATATTCACACCAATTCGTGTCTTCATACCTGCACTTTGGGTAATAATGATCATCACATTCCACCATCATTTCTAACCCCACGCCCCCTCCCTTCCCCTCCAACCCCTCTGGCCTATCTAGAGTTCACCTATTCTCCCCATTCTCCCATTCTCTATCCCATTATGAATTAGCCTTCTTATATCAGAGAAAACATTCGGCATTTGTTTTTTTGGGGATTGGCTAAATTCACTTAGCATTAGCTTCTCTAATTCCATCTATTTACCTGCAAATCATGATTTTTTTCTCTTTTATTGCTGAGTAATATTCCGAATGGATTTCTTTTACTCCTTCTTCCTTAAGCCCTGGAGTGCCCTCAATAGCACTGCGTAATGGTGGGTCGGATCTTTTACTCCTCTCAACTGATTCCATGCCTGCAGTCTTTCCCTTTCCTCTTTCTTTTTCCCCATCACATTCTTCACACCACTGGCAGAGTGACCCCATGAAATACAATCCTGAACATGCTGCTTTCTAGTAAAATCTCTGCATTCACTCCCCAAGCCTACATGGTAAAGTTACGCTCTTCCTCCGTGGGTTTACAGTCTGCATAACTCCCCTTCTTTAGCAGCCTTTCTTCCATCTTTCTCCCCAGCATTTTGGAGATCAGGATTTTCTGCACGCATGCACTGACGAAGTTTTACCTATGTGTTTTTTTCTCATGCTATGTCCTCTGCCTGGAATATAGTCTGTAGCTTAAGGGCCCATCTCAATGGGATACTTTCTTTTCACCTTTCACTCCCTATTGGAGTGAATTAAATGCTGCCTTTCTGCACTTATTTGAATACACCTATCTTCATACTTTTTTTTTCCCTATGGATCTCACTCCTTAACTAGACGTGTATTATAAGTTATTGAAATATGCCATCCTTTTATATTTTGTAATGTTGCATTTCCTTGTAAAGGACCTAAATGAATAATTAATGATTGCATGAAACTTTTGCTATTCAGATCTTTCTACATTTTTATAAACAACATTCTACAATTTGTTTTAGTCCAATATTCCAGGCTGCCCTGCTCTTTTTAATTTTTTAGTTGACCCTCAGTGCTATTTATCTATTAGCCATTCTTTGTGGTACTGACAAATCAGATTTCAAGCCACCTTAGTCTTTACTCAAATAATTAAAGAAAATGAGTAAGATGGATTCTACAATAGAATCAAAGAGCTGGTGAGTGGTATTCTTACTTAGGAGTGTCTTGTTTTTCTTTTTTCACAAATTGCAAAAAGAAAGCCATCTTTGCCAAATAACTGTTCAGTTACAGATTGGGCTTATATATTGACTTCAGTCTGTCTTTTATCTCCTCCTTTGCAAATACTTTATCTAATGTCTCCATTAAAAGACAATGTAAAATATATCTTTAATGGAATCTGTGCTATAGCAACAATCTCAATCTTTCATCTCTGGATGCCAAAGAAAGAATATGAGGAAAAAGGTAATATGAGTTAAATAAACTTTATTTTTAATGAAGAATATAAGAACATGGCCAATTTCCATTGGTTACATTAATGTCCCTGTAATAGTAATTGCAAAATACACTTTCTATTTATGATAACTCCACAGAAAAATAGTCCAATATTACAATATAAAGTCACACATTTTAGAATCACATAAAACATTTTGATGTTGACCGAAGAAAACTAAATATTAATTATATTAGTTGAATCTGCATATGTACCAGGAACTTTTCTCAAGAGTTTTACACACATTTATTCATTACTAAGAATAACTCTATAAAAGAAATGTTATTACCTGCTTTTCAGATTAGATACTGAAGCACAGAGAGGTTAAATAACTTATCCAAGGTTATGTAGTTAGTAAGTTGTATGGTTAATCAGACTGGGTTCTAGAAGATTCTCTGGTTGATAGAAAATTCTAATCCTTATTATCTTACTTAACAGATAGTCATGCCCATATTAGAAAGCAATGTTGTCATGTTCAATACATTATACCAGTTCCCTTTGTATGAGTTCCTGGGCTTAGAGTATAAATGATGGAAACCCTAGTGGATGGAGAAGAAAAAAAAGAAAAGAAAATTCTCTGTCGTATTTTGTTTCTGATGAGTTAAGAAAGGAATTTTGAATAGTAAAGGCCAATCGTTATCTTCTTTATCATAGTCCTCATCATTGGATTCATTGTGGTAGGAAATGATCTACCCCTTTCTCAATATGTCTCCCTTGGCCCATAAATGGAAACTTGGCCTTCTTGAGTATATTAGGAAAATAACATGGGTGTTCCCCTCCACCTCCACCCACCTTACCTTCACTCCTCCCTGCCCAGGGAGCTGTGAATCATATGCCTGGAGGATAGCTGCACCCAACGGAGAGTCCCATGGCCCCTCCTTTCTCTAATTGGAGATCTTGTCTATTCTGTATCCAAATTTTATTCTCATATGTAGGTGAATTATTTACTCATGGCTTCTCCGTTCTGTCTTGGGTAGCTAATACTATTTCAGGGTGAGAGGAATGTAAAACTCCTTTGTTCAGGAATGTCAGCTAAAATTCTGTAATTTCTAAATCTAGACTTAAAGGTAGAGCAATGCGCGTTTTACTCAGTATTCATTGACCAACTACCATGTGGCATACACTATTGTAGAAACTGAAATGGCAGTGACTCGGCCCCCGGAGGACCCAAAGGAACAACAACAAAAAAAAAAGTGTTGAGCATATCAGATTTAGGAATAAAAATTAAGCTGGTGAAAGGGAATGGGAGAGGGCAGTGTGGGCGGAATGGTGGATCTTTGTCAAGGAGGGACCCGAGAAAGCTACTTGTTAGCTTGATTTGAGCAGAGAATAGAAAGACCACAGTGAGGTAAGCCCACCCTTGCCATCTTTTGAAGAGATACAGGAGGACGGTGTGGCTGGAGCAGAGTGAGGAAAGGGGGAAAATGCAACAAGAGAGAAAGAAGAAGAAAACTAGCTCACGCAGGACCTTAAGGAGCAAAGGGAGGAATCTGAATTTTGCTTTTCAAGACATGAGAAATAAGGATTTTGAGCCTCAGAGTAACATGATCTGCCTTGTGCATTTAAAAGAGGTTCTGAATTTACTGTGGACTATAAACACACACCTTGGGGGAGACTGTGGACCTAGCCAGGAGGCTCCTGTGAGTTCAGCTGAGAGATGAAGTAGCTTAAGTCAGAAAGGCAGCGGTGGAGGTGCTATGAATTGATGTGCTTTAAACGTACCTTGAAGCTAATGGCAGCAGAATGTGCTGTTAGTTTGAGTGGAGTGTTTGACACTGGCCATGTGGTATTTCATTTGAAAAATTTAAAAATATTTAAAAAATTTATTTTATTGTAAAAATTTAAATAGGCTCATAATTAAAAAGACTAGTAAAATGAACTCCATATATACATTGCCCCGATCTGCACATTGATAATTTAACACACTTGCTTTAATTATCTGCTTTGAATACTTTTAATTTGCTGAACTATTCTAAATCAAGGTAGAAATCATGGGGGGTAACCTGGAGATCAGGAGAGGATATCAAGGTAGAAACCTGGAAATCAGGAGAGGTTATCAAAGGTGAGTAATGGATGTTGTAGCCTGATGTTATGCAGATATGCAGGGAGAATGATCTGGAACTCCATAATGAAGAATGAGAAGTGTAGCTACCCTAATACCTTTAGGGCTACCATAATAATTGTGCATGGTGAGCTGATGTGGAGAACAGTCAACTCCCATGAGGCCTGCAGGGAAGGTGGTGTGCTTAGGGGTGATCTGGTCTCTGCTAACACAAAAAAGGTGAAAGGATCATTCAGAGAAGTGACTGAGGATATACTGGATTTGGAGGATAAGGACTGTGTGTTCTAGGAGGTGTACTAAAGGGCCTCAGGGGAAACGAGAACAGAAATCAAGTGTCCTGGCTGTGTGAGGCTTAAATGAGGAAGGTGAGGGTAATCCTGGGATTCTGAGATTCTTGTGGTAGAGGACATAAGAATAGCAAAAGTGGTTTCTAGGCAAAAAAAATGGCAGCAAAGCTGTGAGCTTTAGAATGCAGGAAGTTCTGATTATCAGAAGCCCTGTTTAGTGACTATTGATACATACAAAGGGTTTGGGGACAGTTTAATCTGAGTGCACTTCATTAACTCCTGTGGGGTCCTGAGTGGATGAGCTGGTCACGAAATCTCTTTCCAACACATATTGAAGTAAACATATAACTTTTAAAACACATTTCCATACTCTAAATTATTTTCCATATATCTTCTCATGTACCACACTTTAAGAATCATTGCTCAATGTTACCTCGGAACCACCTTCATCATGGATCAATACCCAGGAATGCCATGAGTTCAAATAGCTTTAGAGGTAATTTTGGTGAATATCTCCACACTGAGTATTATAAAAATGCAAAGATGAGTGGACCACGGTTTCTCAAGGCATTTGCATACCTGGGAAAAACAGATACACAAGTAATCACCTATGATAGAAGAGAGAAAAAAAATATTTTGTGCAGGAAAAAAAGTGATGAGTTCTGAGTGTGGAAGGATCCTAAGACAGGGACTGGGGTGCTGCTCTGCAAGAAGTGGAATGTTACCCAAGCTTTGATGGAGAGATGGGATGTCTTTATAAAGGGGATGAATGAATGGTTCATGCAGAAGGAAGGGCTTCACAAGTTGTGATGGTGTAAATGTGTCTGATCTTTGTCCACCCAATCATAAGACAAGAAGTATTACCTTTGATTCTCTTCTCCCTGCCTTCCATAATGTCTATAACCAAATCTTATTGGTAACACTGTTACAAGTCTCTCTCTCTCTCTCTCTCTCTCTCTCTCTCTCTCTATATATATATATATATATATATATATATATATATATATAATTTTTTTATAGGTGCATTATATCCATCACCCACTCTCTTCTGTTTCTCTGCTACTTCTTCAGTTCAGGCTCACTTCTCCTCATTTCCTTTTCCCTAGGCAGCTGCAACTGACTTCTCACTGGTTTCCTTGTTTGTGATTTATGCTCATTCTAATTACTCTTAGACACTGTCACTAGAACTGTCATTGCCAAATGCGAAACTGACAATGCTTTGAGCATCGATTATTGAATAGATCTTCTGTTCCTCTGTCAGTTACTCAAGGCCTTTCAACATTTCATCTCAACCCTCTTTCTGCCCTGATTCCTGGCCTTGTATTTTCTGAGTCACCATGTACTTTACCAGAGTAAACAATTTTGCTCCCTAAATAATGCCTTAGTTTTTTCCTGAGTCTACATCTTTGTTGAAATTACCAACCCCAGCCTTCAGGGTCTTTTCTCTGCTTAACTGATCCTCTGAGGCCAAATTCAATGTTATTTCCTTCTGGGAAGCTTCTTCCAGCCCCTACTCGTGTCAAAATAAATCACTCTTTAGATATTGCTTTTGCCATGTAGACCACGCTTTGTATTATAATAATTTACATTCATTCCCATTTCTCCACTAGACCTGACCTCCTTGGAAGAAAAGGTCATATTTGGGTTATTCTAGACTCAGAAAATATTCCCCTCAGGATCTAGCAAAGTGCCTTTTCCATTTCTGGTTCTCTTTACACGAGTGCATAAAATCATTTTCTTTCACTTGTAAGGTACGCTGTCTTCTAGAAGCAAACCTCAATAAATTTTAAAGCATCCTTGTCATGACATCTAGTTTGACATAGTACTGAAAGTCACTGAATGTGGTTAATTATATGATGAGTTATAAAATTTAGGTCATAGCATGTCCAAGCAGGTAGTTAGTTTATCATTGGGAGATTCACAGCTTTGACTTCCTTGTAGACATGAGACATTTCTTCTTCTTCTTTTTTATTTTGTTTTTGCTATGCCCATTTTTCAAAATATTTTTCTTTATAACTTGAAGAAAGCATGTCATACTTAAAAATAAAGTATCTGACTCAGTCAAAAATGCAAGATTAGGCTGAAAATATTTTCAGCTTTTAAAAATAGGATACATTGAGAACCTAGGAACAGTGACATTACATTGGGGTGAAGATATATTAAATAGACTAAAACATAGTGTCTTTTGATTGAGTGCATTTTTAGCATCTGGTTTTATATATGAAGTGTTCACCCTGGACCAAGATTCTCATTACAGCTTAACCGAGATAATGAACTGAACGTCGAATTAGGTGCGGGAGAGCAAATCATCATGTTTCTAGTCTAAGTCTGATTCATTCAGCTCTTAGATTCCTCCCCCCTTGACATTAAAAGAAAATAGTAATTGAATATTACGTACATGAACGATGAGACTAATAATAAAATCATTAGCCATTTCAGTCATATGACTTCTTGCCCTGAATGCCTTTTTAAACATACTTTGCTGTGACTCATTATGTGAAGCATATAAAATATTTAAACATTGAAACCAACATCAGATCCAGATTTGTGCTTTAAAATTATGTAAATTTTAACAAGGGGAAGTTCTAAACTTTTTCCATAATTTAGTCAATTAAGAAATACCTAACCGATTTTTATGTACTTCCACCCTCATCTACCTAGCCCCCAAACTTGAAAAATCTGTTGTCATAGCAGACATTAAACAACAGAGAAGATATATTTTTGTCTATTGAAGGAGTGTGTATACACACACAGAGCACACCTCTTCAATCATTAAAGGTTAGGGCTGCAGCTCAGCGGCAGAGCGCTTGCCCAGCATGCGTGAGGCATTGGGTTCCATCCTCAGCACCACATAAAAATAAGCAAATAAAATAAAAGCACTCTGTCCATCTACAACTTAAAAAAATTTTTTTTTTAAAGTTACTTTGGCTTTGGGACAAATAAATAGTTAGAGGCACAGAAAGATGCCTGTTCAGACGTTCTATTCAAAAGTCATTTTTTTTTTCAATTACACAGTAACACAGAGCAGGGTTGACTTTTTCTAATATGATCTGGAGATATCTTGGATAGTAAAACCAAGGTTTATTTGTATTTAAAAAATAAATTAAATTGGAATCCATAATTTTGTTATTTACTGATAGCATGATGCTCTTGCAAATGTTTCCTATCCTAACGTTCTGCATTTTCTTTTGTTTGTGTAAATGCAATAGATTTTTTTTTCATTGTTATTTACTGAGAATACACCAAACCCTAGATGAAAACCTTGTATCAAAAATATGAAGAATAAAATAAAGACTTTGAGGGGGAGAATATTTGTTTCCTGAAATAATAATTATATAATTTAAATTTAATTTTTATAGTTAAAGTATACTTCATGAGTATGGGAAGTAGGATGAAAATATAAGGCAAGATAAATGTTTGCCTTAAAAGTTGTTCTATTATGTATAAAGGTGAAGCCAAGGATTTTATTTTTAGAAATCATGTCAAATGAGGACTAGAGGAGCTGGGGATTTTGTCCTGAGAAACAGATGACCAAAAGGAGGCAAAAATTTCCGCTATTTAAAAGCTTCTCTGGAGTAGGAGGAACAGGCCTGTTTTGTATTACAGGGACTCTGTCTCCTGAGTACTGCAGTTTCTGGGCCTACCTCTTCCTGTTAACATTGGGGTGTGTGCAAATTAAGGAGAAACCAAATCTGGTGAAGGAGAGGCAGGTGGCCAGGGTGTGAAATCACATCTAGAGTTTTAATGATGGCCTTGCCCTTTATTCCAGTACTTCCACCAAATCTTATTAACAGTAGTGATGGCAACAGTAACGACAGGGGAGTAATAGCTTTCTCTAAGGACTTTAGAGCCTGAATGTATTTAAAAATAAATGTACCCTGAAAATAAAGCAGCAACCAGTCTTGGATTATTTTATTTAGTCATTAAAAAAAAATCTTACCTACAAGCACAAATATATTTTCATATGAAAAAAAAGACAGTCTTAAAATACTGATAAAGCTAGAATGATTCAGCCTCTTAGACAAAGGTAAGATTTCAGGGAATCAATAGGGCTCTTTTGAGACAGATATAAAAGGAGTCTCACAAACAAGCTGAGGTTTTAATGGGCTTCATTATATTGTTCAACCAAAATTAAAAATCTGAGTAGTTTTTAAAATCTCTTACTATCATCATCTTTCCTAGTAGAGCTGCTCCTTTGCTCTTCTGTCTTCTCTGGGTCTGGCTGATTTTATTTGAGACGGTGTTAGGAAGAACCAAAGCAATATATCTGTTTTAACATGAACCCCAAATATCCAGCAATGACATAATTTGAAGTGAAGCACGATATTCAACATTGACAATGGTTATTTCCAATCCTGGTCTTGTGGATGTTTCCTTCCTATACACTTCCTGTAGGAGTATATAGGAAAATCATGTCAATCTATTTCTCCAGTGTTACTTCTGAATATCTCTTAGTTTGTGTCACAAGAAAAACTTTTGATAAAGGTTTTGCAGTTGCTCACACAAAGCTTCTGTCCAATCTTGCAAATGGGTTTGTACCAGAGAGTTTTTAAGAGCCTGGTATATATATATTGGCATATTTACTAAAATTCATTTGATCCATTTGTCTATATGCTAAGAGAAATCAGAAAATCTTTTTTTCTTCTTCTTTCTTCTTCAATATTTCTGCATGGAATTACATTTTTGAAATCAATTGCTTATCAGTGTTTTATGTTCCATGTCTTACAACACTCTGCCAGTGGTTGTTTTGAGATGCAGAGTAGTTGGATACATAATCTATTGCATGTATCAGGGAATTCAGTGAAAAACAGATATTTTATATAATTAGACAGGCAAATATTTTTAGACTCAAGGAAGCACAAATATGAAAAGGCAAATATGATAAATTGCCTAAATGAAATTTTTCTGCTATCCATATGAAACATTAAAAATAAAAAAGCATGATACAGGCTGAGAGAAAATATTTTCAATATATGTGGATATCAGATGAAAGATTTATACCTATCATATATAAAGAGCCACTACATATCAATAGTAAAAGACAAGAACCCAGTAAGAAATAGGAAAAAGACTAATAAGATTTGAAGAGCCATTTCACAAAGCAAGGCATATAAATGGATGATAAGCATATTACAGGTGATCAGCTTCAGTAGTAAGCTGGGAAATGAACATTAAGCCACAGTGAATTACCACTGCACATCAATTAGGATAGTGAAAATTAAAGATGTAATGTGGAATAAGTAGAGCTTCAAGCATTGATAGCAGGGGAGAAACATGATGAAACCACTTTAGGATACTGTACACCATTTTTTATAAAGTCATACAGAAACATACCACAGGACCCAGAAATTCTAGTTACCAAAAAAAAAAAAAGATCAAAATAGGTATTCATAAGAAGACTTGCACATAAATATTCACAGCAACTTCATTCATAACAGGCTTTACCTGGAAATAGTAAAAATGTTCATCAACAGGAGAATGAATAAAGTATTTGGGTATAAGTAGTACCCAAATAGTCAAGTTTGGGTACTACTCAATAGAAAAGGAGCAAACCATTAACAAATTAAAAAAAAAATAGGCAAATTATACAAATGTTATGTTTAGCTAAAGAAACCAGATTTAAAGAGTATATTATATATGATTCTCATTGTACAGAATCGATGAAACCATGACATGAATCTATGTAGATAAAAATTAGAACAGTATGAGTCTATATTTGGAAAAAGTGTTGATTTGAAAGCAGCACAGAGATTGCTTTTCTTGCTAGAAATACTCTATATTCTGATTTTAGTATGGCTTTCAAGAATTGATTCATTGTCAAAATTCACCGAACTGTATGCTCAAGTTCTCTTCATTTTAATGTGCATATATTATACTTTAATTTAAAAAGGATATGTTAAAGAAAGTAATAAGGTGAATGAGGAGGAAGAAGGTAAACATGTAAGGGTCGGATGGAGAACAGGGTGTAGTGAGAGATACGACTGGAGGGCCATTGATGTTAGCTAAAGGCCTAGGTTTTTCTTTATTTATAAATGTGTTGTGAAAGAGGTCTTACAGAAGGAGTAATATAATGACAGCCATGGCCTAGAGATATCCACCTTGGTCACTTGTGAGGAATAAGGGAGTGTACTGGGAAGAGATTAGGATCTAGGATGCAGAACAGGAAAGAACAGGAGGTAGTAAATATGAGAGATTTCCACAAATGAACAATCCACAGATTTAGTAATAGGATTAGCACAGGGAAGGAGATTAAGAAGGAAAAGCTTTAGGGCCCAGCACAGGGCTCTGGCACATAGCAGGGGCTCTATAAGTATCAAGAAAGTTTTAAGAAATGAATAAATGAATTACAGGAAACTACAGCCTGAGTAATTGGAATAAGTTTGGTGCTATTGATAGAAACAGTAAATATGGAGAAGGAATTGGCTGGGAGAAATGGATGAGTGAGATTTTATTTTAGACGTGTTTTTATGTAGTTGTCTACTGGACACCTAGAGAGGAGAAAATAGAATAGGCAACTGGAAACATGGGTCTGAACATCTGGAAAGAGGTCAGGGTTGGATATAGAGGTTTTAGGAGCACTAATGCACATAGGATATCAGAATTGTGGGGCCAGATGAGATCATGAATGGGTACTTTGGAAAGGAGAGAAGAGGTTTGAGAGATAAATCTTGGAAGGGTGGGAATGAAATGCAGGCCACCAGGGAGCCCGAATAAGTGAGAGGACTAGGGACAGAATGGGGCATGCTTAAAGACATAGGGCTTCCTGGAGGGTTGGTCCCCAGGTTCCACAATCCAGGAAGAAAAGATGGATAGAAGGAATAGACAACAAATAGAAGAAACACAGGGCACCAATAGACAGAAGCACAAGTTTCTTTTTCTATTAATTAAAAAAAAAAACAAACAGAACCCAATGTGAGACCATTTTCATTTTTCATATTGGCAAAGATTTAGAAAAAAAGTATCATAGATGGATAGAAGTCAGAATTTCTGGGATGCTATCGAATAGTACGATGACAAGAGATGCCGATAATGTACTGTGTATTTCAAAAAGCCAGATGAAATGAGTTGGAATCTTTTTAGCATAAAGAAATGATAAATGTTTGAGGAGATATGTTTAACCAATTTAAACAGCACACATATGGTACCACCTAAAATGTTTAAATTTTATGTCTTTATGTATCAGTTAAAAATACATTTAAAAAAAAAGACTGAAAATATGTAACATTGTCTCAGCTGGGCTAGAGAGCACTGGTATGTAGGAATAAAGGGCAAATGCATATGGGGGTTTCTATAGGGTGGACACTGGTTTACCTGCTGCAACAAAAAGTCCAATACTATGACTTTGCTCTTGACCTAGGGGTCATTATTGATCCTTCCTTTTTCCTCCCCTTCCCCACATTCTGTTCCACAGCATGACATGCAGACCATACTTTGAAATACATTTAGAAGCCATGCACTTCTCTAGATTTTACTGTTACCCTCTTGGATTACAGCATTATTGTTTTTGTTTAGTTTTTTTTTTTTTTTTTTTGGTAACATAGCCCATTACATCTTTTTTTAAAAAAATTGTTCTAATTGATTACATATGATAGTAGAATGCATTTTGACACATTGTATGCAAAATGGAGCACAACTTCTTCCTCTGGCTGTACACGGTGCAGAGTCACATTGGTAGAGTAATCATACATGTATATAGGGTAATAATGTCTGTCTCATTACACCGTCCTTCCCATCCCCACACCTCTTCCCTTGACCTCACTCCTCTCTGCACAATCCAAAGTTCCTTTATTTTTCCCTACTTCCCTCCAAACACCATTATGGATCAGCATCCACTTATCAGAGAAAACATTCAGCCTTTGGGGTTTTTTTTGGATTTGGCTTATTTCACTTAGCATGGTATTCTCAGCTCTTTCCATTTACCTGCAAAGGCCATAATTTCATTCTTCTTTATGGCTGAATAATGTTCTATTGTGTATATGTACCACATTTTATTTATCCATTCATCTGTTGAAGGGCATCTAAGTTGGTTCCATAGTTCAGCTATTGTGAAATGAGGTGCTATAAACACTGAGTGGCTGCATCACTGTAGTATGCTGATTTTACCTCCTTTGCATATAAACCGAGGAGTGTGATAATTGGGCCAAATGGTGGTTCCATTCCAAGTGTCCTGAGGACTTTCCAAACTGCTTCAGGTAACTTTTATTCTGGCACCTTTTCTTGCTTCTACTCACAAATTTCTACAGTCTGCACATTCTCCATAGTGCAATCAGAGAGAGAGAGAGAGAGAATTTTTGATGTAAATTATAAGATGTCAAAATTTCTGCTTAAAATTACGTAGTATCTTTGAATTGAGCTTACAGGAGAATTTAGACTTCAAGGTTTTACGTTTTCTGACCTGGCTCCTGCCTGCTTCTCAAAGCTTGCATTTTTCTCTTAATGGCTATTGGCTTGCTTCTAACTTGAAGGCAAGTCCTATTGTCATTTTGGGGTAGAGGAAACTTCTCACCACTCTCAGATTAGCTTTTTCAGCTTCAGGTCATGGCAAACTGTTCTGATCAGTTGCCACAGATAGACCAAAGAAGGCTTTCAGTTCCAAAAGTTCTAATTCTGTGATGAATCCCCTTATTTTCATGCAGATGGATTCTACCCCTTCTCTACAGGATTCCTTACCCGCATGGCCCTGTTTCAGAGGCACCACAATTTTGTCAGTTGTGAAATTTAGAACAAGCCCTAATTCTAGGTCTCTGCCTTATGTTCATGGAACACCTCAAGTTAAATTTATATTTTCATGACTTTGCTTCCTTTTCTGGACCCTGTCTCGTCTCCAAATTGTTAGTGGTTTTTGCTGTTCTCATTTGAGTTGCCACATGATTATGGGAACCCTACAAACTTGGAGAGGAACTAGTTATTAGATGGGGCACATAGAGTTCGGAACAACTTATTAACTGCTGGGTGGGGCTCACTCAAACCTGGCAAGCTCAGACGACAGCCCTTCTGTTTGGATCTACCCTGGGGAAGAGGCTTAGCTAGGAGTTCTTTAAAGAGTCCAGGATTTAGTGCCAGGTGTTTTCCTTGTAAAACAGCTGACCAATTTTACTCAGTGCAGTCAGAGTCTTGGGTTGCCTCCCACAAGGAAAAACTGGTCACCCATTTCAGTTAGTACTGTAGGAAACTTTCCTTGTGACCTAAAATGGTTTTGTGAAACAAGAGAAGAACCTACCAACTGAGTTTTGGACATTTAAAAAAAATATATATATATATATATATAATATAAAATTTACTATTTGCACTATTTTAGAGTGTAGAACTCATGCATAATACTGTGTAATTATTACTACCATTTAGTTCCAGAACAGTTTCAGTACCCCAAGAGTAAACCTGGTGCCCATTAGGCAATCATTTTTACTTTCTCCATTACCCTAGCCGCTGGAAACTACAAATCTGTTTTCTGTTTTTATAGATTTGCTTATTCTGGATAGTTTAAATAAATGTAATCATATAATATATGGCCTATTATCTGCTTCATTCACTTTATGCATGTATTTAAGAGACATTTTTGTTGTGGTATGTATTACTACTAATTACTTTTTATAGTTGCAAAATATTCCATCGTATGGGTATGCTACATCTTGTGTATGCATTCATCTGTTGGTACATTTAAGTTGTTTCTACCTTTAGGCTAGAATGAATATCAGCATACATGTTTTTTAACAACTCTTTTTAATTCTTTTTGGTGCATTCCAATGATTAGAATCGCTGGCTACATTGTACTTCTATGTTTAACTTTATTGAGGAACCACTGAACTTTTTTTTTTGTTGTTGTTATAGTGGCTAAAGAATTCAGTGTGCTGCTAGTAATGTATGAAGGTGAGTTTTGAAGAATTTTAAGAATGTTTTATAAATGTGCCTAACCCTTTTAGTGAATCATTAAAAGGCATTCCAATAGTAAAAAAAAAAAATAAAATAAAAAAATAAAAAAAGAAAAAAAAGAAAACTGAGTCATGCTTTTAAAATGTTGTGAATTTATCTCCTTCTCCTTGAGTGAATTCTCTCTTTCCTGGGGATAAAAATTGACCAGGATGGCTAATCATGAGTCAAGTCTCAAAAGTTCTGAGAGCTGTGTGGTAGGGGAACCATATGTAAGATTCTCTAGATAGTGTTTTGAAACTGTCAGAGCTCAGCTGTTCAGAATACAACCTCACCTTTTCTGTTACTGAATTCCACTTAGCTCTGGTGATACCATTTTTTTTTTAATGTTAAAAACCTCTTAACCTTGCCACTGAAAAGTAATCTAAAAGTCAAATCACCTACCAGGGTTGTTCCCAGGCTGGCACTCTTTACCCTCCCCCCTCTATTCTGGGAAGTCACCATCCTCACCACACTGGGGGAGGGGTGTTTGCTCCATGCCCAGTTCCCAGGTCCCTACTTCTCCTGCTTGGTCTTTTGATATGAACTTTGTCCTTTTTATAAACTGTGTGAAAGACACCACCATAACCTTGCCTCTGTCCTGTGGAAACAAGATAAGGATCCCCTGAAACTTCTTTTCTCAGATTGTCAGCCTCATCGAATCCCCTGTACCACTCACTATTTATATTCCAGAGCATTTCCCCATCACTCTACCTCCTTAACTGGAAACCAAGTTCATTGGTCTGATGCAATGTTATGTGGTAATAACTCTATTTTCAGGTAGTAGGGCATGATTTGAGCTCATTAAGCCTAAATAATGGTGTTGGTTGATGTCCTATAGATAAGAAGTCAAATCCACAACTAGGATAAGTGTTGGCAAGTCAAAATTAATCTTCGTTCCTTCCAGGATAGAAGAGGTCCAATGGAGTCAATTTATAACACTAAGGGGATTGTTAGTCTCCTTGGGGGATGTGACTATAAAAGTGGATAAGCATCCATCAATACTGATGGAAAATTGGACATTTATAGTTGCTTTGTTGAGCAGAAACCCATGACTGAGGGTCAGTGCATAGCTCTTTGCCTTCATGGTTCTACCTTTATAGACTTATTGTGCCATCTCTGGGATAGCTGATGGCAGAGGCTGACTGATGTCAACTGGTAAGTCATTCTCTCTATTTGGACATTCAGTGCATCTTCTTTGAGGATGGTCTATATTTGAGGTGATATGAAGTAAAAATGAAAAAAATCTGTTTTGAGTCTAAAGTTCAATCCATATATTTTCATCTCAGAACTTTTGGTCCCTGATCCTCAATATGTATTTTCATAAAACAATAAGCAGATGAGCTATTTGTTGATTCTGTGCATATTTTATATTAGGACACTTCTTTTTCCACATATAAAGAGATCAGGTCCAGTGGGGAGAATTTCACCTCACACACTTCACCTTCAAGACCGTCACTGAATGGAAAACATAGTGTGGTAAAAATCCATTTTTTTTTCATATAAATAAGCCAAGTATGATCTCATTTAATTGGGTTTTTAAATATGCATGCCTTAAATCTTTTTTTTTTTATTGTTGGTCATTCAAAACATCACATAGTTCTTAATACATCATATTTCACAGTTTGATTCAAGTGGGTTATGAACTCCCAATTTTACCCCGTATACAAATTGCTGTATCACATCAGTTACCCTTCCATTGATTGACATATTGCCTTTCTCGTGTCTGATGTATTCTGCTGTCTGTCCTATTCTCTACTATCCCCCCTCCCCTCCCCTCCCCTCCCCTCCCCTTTTCTCTCTCTACCCCTTCTACTGTAAATCATTTCTTCCATTTGTATTATCTTGTCTTACCCCTCCTTTCCTCTTATATGTCATTTTGTATAACCCTGAGGATCGCCTTCCATTACCATGCGATTTCCCTTCTCACTTCCTTTCCCTCCCACCTCTCAACCCTGTTAATGTAAATCTTCATCTCAAGCTCTTTGTCCCTACCCTGTCCTTGTTTCCTCCCCTTATATCAAAGGAGTCATTTGGTATTTGTTTTTTAAAGATTGACTAGCTTCACTTAGCATAATCTGCTCTAATGCCATCCATTTCCCTCCAAATTCTATGATTTTGTCATTTTTTAATGCAGAGTAATACTCCATTGTGTATAAATGCCACATTTTTTTTATCCATTCATCTATTGAAGGGCATCTAGGCTGATTCCACAATCTTGCTATCGTGAATTGAGCTGCTATGAACATCGATGTAGCAGTGTCCCTGTAGCATGCTCTTATTAGGTCTTTGGGGAATAGACCGAGAAGGGGAATAGCTGGGTCAAATGGTGGTTCCATTCCCAGCTTTCCAAGAAATCTCCATACTGCTTTCCAAATTGGCTGCACCAATTTGCAGTCCCACCAGCAATGAACAAGAGTGCCCTTTTCCCCGCATCCTCTCCAGCACTTATTGTTGTTTGACTTTCTAATGGCTGCCAATCTTACTGGAGTGAGATGGTATCTTAGGGTGGTTTTGATTTGCATTTCTCTGACTGCTAGCGATGGTGAGCATTTTTTCATGTACTTATTGATTGATTGTATGTCCTCCTCTGAGAAGTGTCTGTTCAGGTCCTTTGCCCATTTATTGATTGGGTTATTTGTTATCTTATTGTCTAATTTTTTGAGTTCTTTATATATTCTGGTTATTAGGGCTCTATCTGAAGTGTGTGGAGTAAAGATTTGTTCCCAGAATGTAGGCTCCCTGTTTATCTCTCTTATTGTTTCTTTTGCTGAGAAAAAACTTTTTAGTTTGAGTTAAGTCCCATTTGTTGATTCTAGTTGTTAACTCTTGCGCTATGGGTGTCCTATTGAGGAATTTGGAGCCTGATCCCACAGTATGTAGATCATAGCCAACTTTTTCTTCTATCAGATGCCGTGTCTCTGATTTAATATCAAGCTCCTTGATCCATTTTGAGTTAACTTTTGTGCATGGCGAGAGATAGGGATTCAGATTCATTTTGATGTGAATGGATTTCCAGTTTTCCCAGCACCATTTGTTGAAGATGCTATCCTTCCTCCATTGCATGCTTTTAGCCCCTTTATCAAATATAAGATAGTTGTAGTTTTGTGGATTGGTTACTGTGTCCTCTATTCTGTACCATTGGTCCACCTGCCTGTTTTGGTACCAGTACCATGCTGTTTTTGTTACTATTGCTCTGTAGTATAGTTTGAAGTCTGGTATCGCTATACCGCCTGATTCACACTTCCTGCTTAGTATTGTTTTTGCTATTCTGGGTCTTTTATTATTCCATATGAATTTCATGATTCTTTTATCTATTTCTACAAGAAATGCTGTTGGGATTTTGATTGGCATTGCATTGAACTTATAGAGAACTTTTGGTAATATCGCCATTTTGATGATGTTAGTTCTGCCTATCCATGAGCAGGGTATATTTTTCCATCTTCTAAGGTCTTCTTCTATATCTTTCTTTAGGGTTCTGTAATTTTCATTGTATAAATCTTTCACCTCTTTTGTTAGGTTGATTCCCAAGTATTTTATTTTTTTGGGGGATATTGTGAATGGAGTAGTTGTCCTCATTTCCGTTTCAGAGGGTTTGTCGCTGATATACAGGAATGCCTTTGATTTATGCGTGTTGATCTTATATCCAGCCACTTTGCTGAATTCATTTATTAGCTCTAATAGCTTCTTTGTAGACCCTTTTGGGTCTACTAGGTATAGAATCATATCATCTGCAAATAGTGATAATTTAAGTTCTTCTTTTCCTATTTTTATGCCTTTAATTTCTTTCGTCTGTCTAATTGCTCTGGCCAGTGTTTCGAGGACTATGTTGAACAGAAGTGGTGAGAGAGGGCATCCCTGTCTTGTACCAGATCTTAGAGGGAATGCCTTCAATTTTTCTCCATTCAGAATGATGCTGGCCTGTGGCTTATCATAGATTGCTTTTACAATGTTGAGGTATGATCCAGTTATCCCTAATTTTTCTAGCGTTTTGAACATAAAGGGATGCTGTACTTTGTCGAATGCTTTTTCTGCATCTATTGAGATGATCATATGGTTCTTATTTTTAAGACTATTGATGTGGTGAATAACATTAATTGATTTCCGTATATTGAACCAGCCTTGCATCCCATGGATGAATCCTACTTGATCATGGTGTATAATTTTTTTGATATGTATTTGAATCCGATTCGCCAGAATTTTATTGAGGATTTTTGCGTCAAGGTTCATTAGAGATATTGGTCTGTAGTTTTCTTTCTTTGAAGTGTCTTTGTCTGGTTTCGGAATCAGGGTGATGTTGGCTTCATAGAATGAATTTGGAAGTTCTCCCTCTTTTTCTATTTCCTGAAATAGCTTGAAAAGTATTGGTGTTAGTTCCTCTTTAAAGGTTTTGTAAAACTCTGCTGTATACCCATCCGGTCCTGGGCTTTTCTTAGTTGGTAATCTTTTGATGGTTTCTTCTATTTCCTCTATTGTTATTGGTCTGTTTAGGTTGTCTATATCCTCCTGACTCAATCTGGGCAGATCATAAGACTTAAGGAATTTATCTATGCCTTCACTATCTTCTATTTTATTGGAGTATAATGATTCAAAATAATTTCTGATTATCTTCTGTATTTCTGAAGTGTCTGTTGTGATATTGCCTTTTTCATCCCGTATGCTAGTAATTTGGGTTCTCTCTCTTCTTCTCTTCGTTAGCATGGCTAAGGGTCTGTCAATTTTATTTATTTTTTCAAAGAACCAACTTTTAGTTTTGTCAATTTTTTCAATTGTTTCTTTTGTTTCAATTTCATTAATTTCAGCTCTAATTTTAATTATTTCTTGCCTTCTACTTCTTTTGCTATTGTTTTGCTCTTCTTTTTCTAGGATTTTGAGATGAAGTATAAGATCATTTATTTGTTGGTTTTTTATTTTTTTTGAGGAATGAACTCCAAGCAATGAATTTTCCTCTTAGAACTGCTTTCAATGTGTCCCATAGATTCCGATATGTTGTGTCTGTGTTTTCATTTGACTCTAGGAAGTTTTTAATTTCCTCCTTGATGTCTTCTAAAACCCATTGATCATTCAGCAACCTATTGTTCATTTCCAAGTGATGCTTGATTTTTCCTTCCTTCTTTTATCATTGATTTTCAGTTTCATTCCATTATGATCAGATAAGATGCATGGTATTATCTCTACCCCTTTATATTGTCTAAGAGTTGCCCTGTGACATAATATATGGTCTATTTTTGAGAAGGTTCCATGTGATGCTGAGAAAAAAGTGTAACTACTTGATGTTGGGTGGTATAGTCTATATATGTCAATTAAGTCTAGGTTGTTGATTGTGTTGTTGAGTTCTATAGTTTCCTTATTTAACTTTTGTTTGGTAGATCTGTCCAGTGGTGAGAGAGGTGAGTTGAAGTCTCCCATGATTATTGTATGGTGGTCTATTAGACTCTTGAACTTGAGAAGAGTTTGCTTGATGAACACAGCTGCACCATTATTTGGGGCATATATATTTATGATTGTTATGTCTTGTTGGTGTATGGTTCCCTTGAGCAGTATGTAGTGTCCTTCTTTATCCCTTTTGATTAACTTTGGCTTGAAATCTATTTTATTGGCTATGAGTATGGACACTCCTGCTTGTTTCCGCAGTCCATATGAGTGGTATGATTTTTCCCAACCTTTCACCTTCAGTCTATGAATATCTTTTCCTATCAGATGCGTCTGCTGTAGGCATCATATTGTTGGGTCTTGTTTTGTGATCCATTCTACTAGCCTGTGTCTCTTAATTGGTGAGTTTAAGCCATTAACATTTAGGGTTATTATTGAGATATGGTTTGTTCTTCTGTCCATATTTGTTTATTGATGTTACTAACCCTGATTTGTTATCCTCTTTGACTACTTTCCCCCCTTTACTGTCCTACCTCCCATTGTTGGTTTTCAATGTTATTTTCCATTTCCTCTTCCTGTAATGTTTTGCCAAGGATTTTTTGAAGAGATGGTTTTCTAGCTGCGAATTCTTTTAACTTTTGTTTATCGTGGAAGGTTTTAATTTCATCTTCTATCCTGAAGCTTAATTTCGCCGGATACACGATTCTTGGTTGGAACCCATTTTCTTTCAGTGTTTGAAATATGTTATTCCAGGATCTTCTAGCTTTCAGAGTCTGTGTTGAGAGATCAGCTGTTATCCTGATTGGTTTACCCCTAAATGTAATCTGCTTTCTTTCTCTTGCAGCTTTTAAAATTCTCTCCTTATTCTGTATGTTGGACATCTTCATTATAATGTGTCTAGGTGTGGATCTCTTATGATTTTGCACATTCGGCGTCCTTTAGGCTTCTAGGATTTGGGATTCTGTCTCATTCTTCAAGTCTGGGAAGTTTTCTCGTATTATTTCACTGAATAGACTGTTTATTCCTTTGGAATGGAGCTCTGTGCCTTCCTGTATCCCAATGACTCTTAAATTTGGTCTTTTGATATTGTCCCATAATTCTTGGATGTTCTGCTCATGGTTTCTTAGCAGACTTGCTGAGCTGTCTATGTTCTTTTCCAATTGAAATACTTTGTCTTCATTGTCTGATGTTCTCTCTTCTAGGTGATCTACTCTGCTGGTAGTATTCTCAATTGAGTTTTTAAGTTGGTTTATTGTTTCCTGCATTTCTAGGATTTCTATTTGTTTGTTTTTTATTACCTCTATCTCCCTGTGAAATTGATCTTTTACTTCCTGGATTTGTTTGTCAATGTGATCTTTCATTATCTGATTTTGCTGTCTCATGTCTTCCTTGAGACTCCAGATCATCTGAAGCATGTATATCCTGACCTCTCTATCTGACATTCCATCTGTTGCACCTATTACCTCTTCTAAAGTTGAGTTGACCTGCATTGCCTGTGGTCCTTTCTTTCCTTGTCTTTTCATACTGCTGGCATTTCTTTCTGCTTGGTGAAACTGTTGTGTTTTTGAAATTTTCCCTCTATTTATTTATATTGCTCTTGTATGGTTGAAAGATCACCTTGCAGGGCAGGTAGTGGCTGTGATCCTCCTCCAATTTGTGTGATCCATCTACTACGCTGGCAGGCCCTAGGTCTGCTCTGCTGGTCGGTCAAAGGTCCGCCTACCCAGCAGGCACGAGGGGCACCTCTGTCACTCAGCAGGTTGCTGGGCCTAACATCCCGATGGGTCGAAGGTTCACTTAGCTTGCAGGCACTGGGGGAGGGGCCGGTTCCACCCCTCAGCAGGCCGCTGGGGCCATCCGCCGGTGGTCAGGGTCCCGCCTACCTTGCAGACACTGGGGGAGGGGACGGGCCTGCCCTTCAGCAAGCCGCTGGCCCTGTCCTACTTGTGGGCCCTGTCCGCGTTCCCTGCAGGCGCGCGTAGCTGTTCTCTCACTCGGCAGGTTGCTGGACCTGACCCGCCCATGGGTTGCAGGTTTGCCTAGCTTGCAGGCACTGGGGGAGGGGCCGGTTCCGCCCCTCAGCAGACCGCTGACCCACATTCAAGGACATAAAATAGCCCATTCATGAATGAAGCTAGACATGTTCCTTCCTTTATCCACTTTCCCCAGCAAAAGTCATTAATGGAATCATGATAGATGATACAGACCTACGTCCTTGTGTCTTACTTGTGAACCTCTGGCTCTCCTTTGGATTTGATCCCAGATATTTTACTTCCAGCTTGTGATAGATGGCTTCTGCCAATTTGGTGTGTCTGGCAGAACCCAGCTCCTACAGAGAATTTGTGGATTCGTGGCGAAGCTGGGCTTCATAGTCAGGCACTTAGTCTTTCCCAGGGCTGAGAACATTCTTAAGTAATTTTTGAAAGGTGTCTAGTTCTCTTTTGTTCATGTCATGGCCTTGTTTTAAAACTATTAAGCTGAATCTTCTATTGGGCTTTATAGCCCATTCTTTTCTCACCTATCTATCTATCGAACAGGATCTGCTGAAGCAAGTGATCCAAATGTGAGATTATCTATACCATTGCCCACCTATGGTATAGATGCCCACCTTGTTGCTGGGAGAGCCAATTATGGCCCTTGACCCAACACAAAGCTGGTCATCTTTCTTGTCACCTCATTTATGTGTAAAAAAAAATATTCAGATGCAATTTACCTCTAGGAATGAGACATGAACTTGGTTGAAGTGGCCCTTCTCAGTGGAGAACACTTTCTAGTAAGGCTGATCAGAAGCTGCTAGCAATCTCTGCATTAAGGATGGTTGTTGAGGATTAAGTCTCTGTAGCATCAAAATGGACTCTAGTAGCATATAACTGAGTCTGCTATGGCCTCAAGTTGGTAGGATGAAGATGGAGACCTGACATGTCAACAACAAAAATAGAAGCCACGGAGAGTGGAACAATATCAGAAATGTGCTGAAAAAAATTACTCTCAAGGCTCTCACTCTAGTTTGGATCTTTAATGTCCCCCAGAGGCCCATGTCTTGAAGGCTTGAACCCCAAGATGGTACTAATGGGAGGAGATGGAGGAGATGGAGCCTCTCAGAAAATTCTTAGGTCATTGGGAGCCTGCCCTTGACTGGGCCCCTTGCCCCTTGCCCCTTGTCTCTCTCTCTCTCTCTATCTCTCTCTCTATCTCTATCTCTCTCTCTTGCTTCCCTACCATGAAGTGAAGAGTTTGCTATGTCCCATGCTTTCTTTTTTTTGAACCCATGGATTTAATTTTTTATTATTTTTCAACATATATATTGTATGTGTGTTACATATATTGGATACATATATATTTTTGTTTGTTTATGGCACTGAGGATCAAAATCTGGGCCTCATACATGCTAGGTAAGTGCTCTACCACTGAACTACAGCCCCAGCCCAAGAAACTAGACATTTTTCTTGTTCTTTTTAGGTACACATGACAATAGATTTTATTTTGGCATATTATACATACATGGAGTATAACTTACTCTAATTAGTATCCCATTCTTGTGGTTGTACATGATGTGGAGTTACACTGGTTGAATATTCATATAGGAATGTAGGAAAGTTATATCTGATTCATTCTACTGTATGCCCCATACTTTTTGCCATTGAAGACTGGCACACCAACCAGAAGCCTAAAAAACAACGAGTCAATCCAATCATGGAAAGGAACCTGTGAAGCTATGAACCAAAATAAACCTTGTCTCTTTATAAGTTATCCAAAGCATTTTGCTATAGTTATGCAAAGCTAACCAATGTATTACTATTTTATATTCCTCTAGTATCCTGTATGAATGAATGAGAGATAAAATCATTTTCAGGCAAACGAAGAGGAAAAAAAAAAAGTGTTTGCCTCCAATGACCTCTCCCCAAAGCAATTATTTCTAATGGATATACTTTAAGAAGAAGGAAAATAGCCTGAAATGGATGCAAGAAGAAATGAACAGAGAATATGGTTCACAGGTGTGATAATTCAAGTGAATACCGGTAAAATAAAATAGCATTAATAATGACTTGTCGGCTTTATTTAACAATCTTTTAAAAATTGTTAATATCTGAAAAATATATATATATATATATCACTTAAACATAGAGTTTGATGCCTCAAAGAAGCCAAAGTAAAAAAGTAACATGGGTGTAAATTTGTGCAAAAATCATGTTGCAGACAAAATATAGTGGCTTCTCTAAAATGAACCAAGAAACAAAGGCAAACAAAAAACAGAAAAAAAGGAAGAAGGGTACACAAACAAATATTACCAAATACCATAAAAATAAACAGCTTTAAATATAGATCATCACATGGAAATTCACATCCTTGCAGCCATTTTTTTTATTATTATTTAATAATAGATGATTTAAAAAGTAAATAAATAAGACACGGGGGTTAAATTACATTTTTCCTATTTTTCCCCTTTAAGAGATCATTCCACACAACTTGTCTGGTATATATTGATTGAAAACCAATAGACAGATGGAAATTACTCCATCTGTCAGCAAAATGCAAACACCTCTGGAGTGAAACCAAGCAGCTGCTTAAATGCTCAGAGCTTCGCTAGACAAAGAGGTCCTCTTCCTGAACACAGGCTCTGTTTACACCATTCCAATGACTCACTCAGGGAAAAGCACAGTCTTCCAGGTTGTGTAAACACAGCCATTATTTATAAGGAGCTTTAGAAGAAGTCCTAAGATTAACTAGTTCTCAGCTGAGGAATAACTGAATACTAGAGCAAATGAGTGTGTGTGTGTGTGTGGGGGGGGTGATTTGTGAATTCAGAATTGTTTGCATTTGTAGGTCACACTTTAAAAATTTACAATAGCTCAGTCTCCCTCTTTTGCAAAATAAACTCTGAAACTTGGAATAGTCTTAGAATCTTGACAGAATTTGTAAAGCAACCTACTTACGGCATAAAGAAATTAGCAGATGTTTTCCATATAAATAAAGTCTAACCTTTGTCAGTATTCCTTAGTTATTTCTTTTTTCAAGGGAAATTGAGTGGCATGTAGGTTCTAGCTTCTGCCTGGGTTTGCAAACCAGCTCCACCATCAGCTGCCTAAATGACATTGTGTAAGGTACTTCTCCCTGACCTTAGTTTTCAAATCTGTCAAGTGGCAAAAATATACCACACAGAATAGTTGTGAGGCTTACCACAATTATAAAAATATAAACTGTTTGGTGTAGTACTTGCCATTCAGCACTCAATACAGTTACTTATTATTATTTTTATACCGTGAGATATTTTTCTGGGTTTAATATCAATGATCCTCCATTACTTAATATTCAGCTCTGATAGCTTTTAGCAATGAAGTTGTTTTTTTTTTCACATAGATTTTTGAGAAATGAAAACTGCTGCCAGTCACTAAGTTCATTCTAATAACAACTGAGGTGTTCAATAGTGAATTATTTTAATTACTCATGACTGTACCTTATAGTTAATGTATAGCTTCAGGCATCCTGGGAAGCTATGCTGTTTAAAACCAGCCACTTCATAGTTAGGATTCTGGCAGGACAACAGTGACAATTCAAACTGGGTAACAGAGGAGACTTTAATAAAGGATTATTTACAAAGTTGTAGGCAGGGATTAGGAAGAAAAAGTGATAACGAAGCACCCTGGAGTTAATAAACCTGCGAGAGCAGTTACCGACTCTAAGCCTGAGTGGGCAGGAAGTGTGTGACTATGGTACATGGTGTGGAGAGCTGTACAGACAGCCTGCTGACAGGGGCTCTGACCTTTGGTGGAGAGACAGAGCTAATGCTGCCATCTGGCCAGGAAAGAGCTGGAAAAAATACCCCAAGCTCTCACCCTCCCTGTTCTTCCACTCCCTTTTCAGAGCTATCAATTGACCAGACCCCATCAGCTGCCAAAGTCCATGGAGCCTGCTGAGGAGGTCCATGCAGCTCAGTCTTCTAGAGCACAGAACAGTGAAAAATGGGTTCAGAGGAACAACTAGAAAGCAACCAGAATTGTGCTTTCTGCGGTTTTCCTATAGCTAATTTAGGAACTGTTAAAATCTCCTGAAAATATGTTGTAATACCAGAATCTCTCTCTACTGGACTAGGTGGTATAGAGTGCTGGTCCCAAGGAGCATGCTTCAGCTTCTAGAATGCCCACAAAGCGGTTCCATAAGGAAAGCACAGGCTTGACTTCAGATCATTTCCACGTGGAAATAGGATATGTTTTCACTGGTTACAAATCCAGTGAATTAGCCTTAGTGACCTTCAAACCATTAAGTCCCCCAAATTAGAACACCAACCTGATCATCACCTACAAATCGACAAAGATCATGTTTAGGAGGAAAGAGTCAGATTTTTAAATTCACATGAAGTAACTCAATAAGTGCTATAACACCTATAATTTGGGTCAGTTTGCTTTGATAGGTGAAATGGAGGATCCATGGAAGCTATGTTTAGTGTTCTCCAGCCCCAGTAGAACCTTGAGGTCACTGCAGTCCCAGTGATTGGTTGACTGCAGCCTAGTCAGAGACCCTAAGTCCTCAAGGGTGAGCAAGGACAATCAATCTCCAAAAAGGATTCACCTGCCTTCCAGGAGCTAAGATTATCCCGGCTGCTTGATCCCCAGAAATTGTATGAGACAATAGCTTTTGTTGTTATTCCACAATGGATACTTCTCACAACAATATTCAAGATGTTTTGTAAAAAGGCATTCATTGAAACTGACAGAGGAGTAGTCTTGAGAAGAATGAGCTTGAAGTCCAGGAAAAATGGAACTAAATCATCTGGGAAAAGCAAATTCAGCTACATTGTATAATCAGAGCAAAAAAAAAAAAAAAAAAAAAAAAAGAACTGATGCATATTTTGTCTGTCTATCTATCTATCTATCTATCTATCTATCTATCTATCTATCTATCTATCTATCTATGGCATCAGGCATTAAACTCAGGACTGCTTAATCACTAAGCCATATCCCCAGCCCTCCCCTCCCTTTTTAAATTTTGAGACAGGGTCTCCTTCAATTGTGTAAGGCCTCACCAAGTTGCTGAGGCTGATTTTGAACTTGTGATCCTCCTGCTTCAGTTCCCCAGGCTGCCAGGATCAGAGGTGTGCCTCACCATGACCAGCTATTTAAAAAAGATATAGCTGCTAACAGGGGGTGAAGAAACGTTTACTGAGAGTATGGTCTGTTTATTATTTATTCTATGACAGAATTCTGTGGCTCTGTGAGATACATCTTTATTAGGTAGGTAAACACTTGTGGGATGGGAAATAGAAATACCCACGCAGCATCACACAGATAGGAGAACACAGGACCAGGATTAGAGCCCAAGCCAGTCTGTCTCCACAGTTTGCTTTCTTTCTGTGCCCCTGTGTTCTAAAGAAAGGGAATACTGAACAAGAGAGGTTAGATTGAGAGATGAATTCAGATAAACCAAACAGTTAGGGAGAAAAAAAATTCAGCCTTTTGAAGCAGGGGGAAATGGCCTACAGCATAAACAAAAGAAACCCCCGGCAAAAACAGATGACTGATCAGAAGGAGGAAGCCAAGCTGGCCTCCCTAGAGAATGAAAGATATTTTGGTGATAACAGAGGTTAGAGGGAAAGAAGCTCCACCTGTAGCTCTCTGTTCAAGGCCAGTGGAAGCAGGTGGAGCATGAGTGGTTCTATTCATTTGCTGGTCAATTCTCCTCACTCATGACTAACAATGCACAAGGAAAAGCAGCAACATGAAAATATGGACACAGATAACTGCTTGGCTCAGGGCAGATGGGGAGAAGAGCAGGGCTCATAAATTCCTCCAGGAGGAGAGTGAGAGAGTCAAGGAACGATTTGCCAAGAGTGTACCACTTGGTACCATGGCTTTCTATGCCGAGTGTGAATATGGTCCACCTAAAATGAAAGCCACACCAAATAAAATTTAAGAATGGATGTATTCTTGTGTTACTTGTAGTACTGAAAGAATATGTTGTAGGAAACAGATTCAGAGACCTTAAGTTTTAGGAAAAGTTTTTTAAACAACAGGACTTAGTGGGTAGAGTGGTTAAATAATAAAGTCCTAGATATAGCTGTGCTAGAGCAGAGGAGGGAGTTTAATAGAACAACCTAGGAAGAGTTATGACTGCCACATTTTGGCCTGAGAAAATTTTACTTTTTGACCTGACCCCCAATAGAATTAGAATATCAGCCCTTGCTCAGTAAACCAAGTGATATCAGTGTTTTTTTTTGATACCATAGAGGACAGAAACATGGGTAGAAAATAATATAGAATCCTAAGAGTGCACAGCTCTAGCAAAATCAATTCAGACTTGTACATAAGGTCAGACCCTCAGCAGTTTTGCTAGCCTATTGGTTGATCTTAGAAATACTATCTTAGGTTGGCCTCCCATCAGAAAAAGGAGTCTAAACACATCTTTTACATAAATAGTTTGCTTGGGGATGTGCTCTCAGGAGCTATGCATGAGTGGGAGACTGGGAAGGGTCAAGTAGGGAAGGATGGATGGCTAAAATAAGAATATGTTACCCAGGCCATTGGTATCTTGAGGGCCATATAGAATACACCTCTGAATTTACAGTGAATGAGAAAGAGAAGCTGGCATTTATTCACTGTCTCTAGCTGTTATGGTTTGAATGTGTGATGTCCTCCAAAAGCTCTCATGTGAGACAATGAAAGAAGGTGTGGAGGAGAAACAATAGGATTATAGCCTTAACCCAACCAGTGAATCAATCCCTGATGGGATTAACTGAGTAGTAGCTGAAGGCAGGTGAGGTATAGCTGGAGGAAGTTGTTCATTGGGGGCGAGGCTATGGGGTATATATATTTTGTATCTGGAGAGTAGAGTCTCTGTCTGCTTCCTGATTACCATAGGAGCTGCTTCCCTCTGCCATATTTTCCCGCCATGTTATTCTTCCTCACCTGGAGACCTGAGGAATAAAGTCAGCTGTCTATAGATTGAGACCTCTGAAATTGTGAGCCCCTAAATAAACCCTTCCCCCTTTACAGTTGTTGTGGTCAGGTCCTTAGTCACAGCAGTGAGAAAAGCTGGCTAAAACACCAGCTCTGCATTGACCAAGGTGGCCCCATGCAGTGCCAGTTTTGCAGATTTATGCAGGCAGAAGTAACAGACAGATATTTGGTGGGCATTCCCTATCAGGTGAAGTCCAAGGGCAGGAAGTAAGAGAAGTCGGTGCAACTGAGAGAGGGTCCTGACAAATTTTAGCTTCCCGAAGGAGACTGTGGCTGCCATGGGTGGAATAAAAGATGTAAGGTGAGGCTCCAGAAGTGCTTAATATCAACATCATCAGAAAAATTTGCCTAAGATGAAAATCTTGAAACCAAAAATAATGTAAGAACTCTGTGACAAAGAAACACGACCCCGCCCCCATGACACTGGTGCCTGGCGCACAAAATGCTCAAATGAATATTAAAGAGAATATATTGACTTTATTTATTTATTTAAAGTTGTGTCTCTCTTTGCATTGCTAGGATGTCCTCCAACTCAGATCTTCCTACCTCCATCTCCTGAGTTGATGGGATGACAGGAATGTGTTACCACGCCTGGCTTGAAAGATGACATATTTTAATTGAATGATTAATTATCTTTCTCATTTTACTAACTCCTGTTTAGGGATGAAAATGGAAAGGACTCAATCTCCTGTTACTTCTCATTTGTCATTTGTTTTATGAAAATATATTTAAATACTTGAGGTTCACTCTCAGACCACATCCCCAAGTAAACTACCCTCATAAGAATATGTTTAGTTAGTTGTTTAAATATTCTTATGTAGTTACCATTTCAGTGAATGGGTTCAGTAATTTTCATCAAATTATTCTGCAGTTCTTTTTAAGTTCTAACTCCTCCCCCACGAGTTCCTCCTCCCCAACAAATACATATAGATATTTTTCAATACCCAAATTGGTTGAATTGGTTGGACTACAGTAAATATTGCAGTGCTCTCAGAAAGAAAAATCAGATAAGCACATTTTCTACAGATTGGGTTTCAGGCTGTGTGTGCTCGGTGTTATGATAACCACCTTTGTGGGTTCCTAAAATAGGATTGCTTCCCTGAGCTTACATTAAATCATACTGGGTGGTCCCCTCAATTCAGAACAAATGCCAGTCAGAAGGAAACATAGGGAAAAAAAATCTTTTTTTTGTTCAAATAGAAATTTTTTAAAAACAAACCACTTATTGTATATCTTCTATTTGCTTTATCTACAGATTTTTCAAATTTCCAAAAAGCACATGAAAAAAGATTTTATTGTCTCTGCTTTTACAGGAAAGCAAATGGAGGCCAAATGAGGTGAGTTGCTGAAGTTCTCGTGATCAGAAAGAAGCAGAGCCAAGATTTAAATGCAGGCAAGCCTGGCTCTGAAGCTTGGTTCTCTCTCTGCACCTGGGGTCTTGTCACATGCTTTGTGCTAGTCTTCCTGGAAATTAAGCACCTCCATCCACTGCCCCTCACTTCCTTATGTAATAACCTGGAGGATAGGGAGAGCCATCTGTTTCAGAAATAACATATTTGTGTCCATAAGGCAATAGGTTGGCAGAGAGAAGGATTATGACATTGCCATTTGGCATTCCTGACTTACTCTGCATTTATATAATAGAAATATATTGTCCAACATGTTGATCTCACAAGCCTTCCATTATCATTGATTCTGAAATAAGCATGGTCAGGGACATCATGTACAGAATAAGGAATCCTTATTTGTGGGATGATGTCAGGTAGGAGGAGTTTTTTACTCCTACTTGAAGTATTAGCTACCAGATGACTTCATGAAGAAAGGATACTTTGATACTGAAGTCCATGAAGGAAAAAACAAGCAAGTTAGAAAATCTTAGGGGTTGATCTTAAGAATGTGCAATCACAAGATGATTTAAAGATCTGGAATAAGAACAGTGGTTCCAAAAGAAGGCTGATTATCCAAATTCACCAGAAGAGTATCTTTACATACTTGAACTGACTTTAAGCAGTCTCCAAAAAGAGGCTCAGGCATCTGCATATTAAAAATTTCCTGTAATTATTCTAATGATCAGCCTCAGTTTAGAACCATGATTAAAAATTTGTAAACTAGTATATGGGGAGCCCACTTGTGATTTTAAAATTTTGAAGAATAAGCTCATATTTTTTCTTTATGTTCAAGACAAATGCTCAAAACAGTGTAGATTTTCAGTAGAATTTCTTGTCAATAACCATTTAGAAATACTTTCATCGGTAATAAATCACCTAATGATGAAAAAGTAAGGCAGATGTCAATTGGTTTATCTCAATCAATTACACTTTAATGGGAAAGAAAAAAAAAGCCCTAATGAAGTGGTTAAGTGTGGACTAAGAATTTACATCAGCCATTTAATAAAAGAAGAATTTAAAAACAAATAAGAGGCTGGGCACGAAGGTGCACTCCTGTAATCCCAGCAGTTTGGGAGACCAAGACAGGAGGATCCTGAGTTCAAAGCCAGCCTTAGCAAAATTGAAGTGCTAAGCAACTCAGTGAGACCCTGTCTCTAAGTGAAATTCAAAATAGGGCTGGGGAATGTGGCTTAGTGGTCACATTGAAGTGCCCCTGACTTCAATCCCTGGTACAAAAAAAAAAAAAAATCAAAATTTCTTAGGTACTTTTGAGAAAGATGGCCCTTGTGGACCTCGGCTGCCAGCGCTGAAGTTGGGGAGCTCATCCAGGTTTATCTGGTCTATGTCTATTCCACTAATAATAGCCTCACTTCCCACCTTAGAGAAGGAGACATTAGTCCACTTTCAAGCATACAACATATGGAGGAGATTACTCTGAAACGTAGTTTCCAGATTCTCCTCTGCTATACAGGTGTGGCAACAAAGAAGTGGCAACAAAGAAGCCAACATGATCCTTAAGTGCCTACACTAGGAAACATAATGGAAATAAACAAGATGAGTACTTACATTAGTTGAGATTCACTCTGGAAAACAAACTTTAGTAGGTATCTTAACAGAGAAAATTTAATATAGGGAGTTTATTAGTCAGGTGGTAGAACACTACAAAGGGATAAAGGACTCATTAGATGGAATCCTGACCCAATTTAAAAAAAAAGAAGTGCTACTCCCTGTGGACTGGAGAAATAAATAGAACCTGGGATCAGGAAGCTAATCAGGACCTAGAAGCTTTATTGGAGGAGCCCAAGGAATAGGACTGGGAATTCCAAGGAAGGTGCCACCTATGTGGTCGCTGCTGGTATTTCAGGATCCTGGAGGCAGGACTTCACAGATTGCGGCTTTAATCTCTGAAGAGAGGCCACCACCCAGTTGGTACTACTACCTCAGAAGTTGGGTAGAGGTTCTGTGAGTCTGAGACTGAGACACGTAAACAGTTGGCACTGTCTAGCTGTGCCTAGGAAGGGACACAAGAATACTGTTAGTTGGAGCATTCCAATAAGCTGAAATCTTATTGACTATGTATTAATGACTACTTCCAGGGTAAAAGGCCATGATGGGGTGACTTAATAGGAAAAATTTAAAAAAGCATAATGAACAAGTTTCTTCTCCTTGTTGAAATGCACGTTAGGATTGCTGACAAGGAGACACATCATCCAGATAGCAGTTGTCACAAAGCAGAGTATATAAGGAGTGCATTTGGAATCCAACACTCAACATACCATTCAGTGGAAAAAGTTTGAAAAATAACAATAGAAAAGGCCAATAGAAATTATAGGGTATAAATATAATAAAGGAAAGAGCAGAAATAAATAAGATATGCCCCTTTGCAAAACAAAATTTTGAGTTTTTTTTTTTAATTAACAAAGTAAAACCCTGACAGAATTGAGTACAAAAAAGGGGGAGAAACAAGAGATAGTATTTCAAATGAAAACAATATTAAGTAAAAATGCAGCAAAGTTAATCCAGTGAAAATGTGAACAACTATATGTCAACAAGTTTGGAACTAGATAAAATAGGCATATGGTAGAACAATGCAATTAATAAAATTGGCCCATAAAGATATAGAAACTTGAGCCTCTAAAGGATTAATAAAACTGAAGCAGTAGTTGAAACTATTCGCATACCCCACAAAATTTTAAAACTCTAGAATCAGACCGTTTCAAGAAACAGATAATCCCTGTTGTTTGCTTACATTGGGTTTTATATCCTTAATTGTTGTAAACATTTCATACATCTCTGTTTTATGTGTCATTTCAAATTTTACTTGTCATGTCCATTTCTTCAATGAAGATATATTTCCTCCAGAGACGGTTGACCTCTGAATCTGCTTCTGCTTTTACAAGTAGCTGCTTTAAGTCTTTAGGATCAGCAGCAGAAGGGGCTTCTCTACCTTGGCTCAGTCTCCAGCAGTAGCATTGTTACTGGGATGCATGCTGAGCAGGGGAGGTTCCTACTCATCTCCCTCTGGTTCCATTCAAACTTCCCCTTCTAGATCTGCCCTGGATAACTTTTGGAAAATCATAAATGCCTTCCTTAATTGACTATGTCAAATAGCCTTTCCTGATTAAGTTATCTGTGAACAATGGGAGCTGAGGAAGAGGTTTAGGGATGTGAAGGAGCTGGTCTACCAGGAGACATGCTCCGATGGAGCTGGGCCAGGATACATAGTTTTGTGCATTTGTTTATGGAATACATGAGATTACTCTTGGAGTCATCCAGGTGAATTTCAAACATAATGGTGTGAAGCTTTTACAGATATTGTATATCAGAGAAATACTGTATATCGTGAACCTATAAGTTAATTGTGACCCTGGGGACCTGGATTATACAAATATATGATAGCCTTAGTTCTTCTTTTAGTTTTGAGATGATCTTTGAAAAAATTCAAATTTTTAAATTTGTTGTTTTTAGTTTTACATGATAATAGAACATATTTTGACATACCATACATACATAAAGCATAACTTCCCATTTTTGTGGTAGCACATAATGTGGAGTTGCAATAGTATTGTGTTCATATATAAATAAAGGAAAGTTGTGCCCAATGAATTTTACTGACTTTCCCATTCTCATCCCTTCTCCCATCCTGCCACTCACCCTATCCAATCCTGTGAACCTCCATTCCTCCCTCCCTGCCCCCACCTATTGTGAGTCACCATCTGTGCACCAGAGAGAACATTTGGCCTTTGTTTTTTTTTGTGTGTGTGTGATTGGCTTATTTCACTTAACATGATAGCCTCTTGTTTCACTCATTTACCAGCAAATACCATAATTTCATTCTTCTTTATGGCTGAGTAATATTTTATTATGTATATGTACCACATTTTTTAATCCCTTTTTCTGTTGAAGGGCACCTAAGTTGGTTCCATGGATTAGGTATTGTGATTTGAGCTGCTATAAACATTGATATGGCCTTACCATTATAGTATGATGATTTTAAGTCCTCTGGGATTAAAGTGAGGAGTGGGGTAACTGAGTCAAATGGTGGTTCCATTGCAAGGTTTCTAAGGAATCTCCATAATACTTTCCAGAGTGGTTGCATCAATTTGCAGTCCAACCAGCAATGTACCTTTTCCCCCACATCCTTGCTGTTATGGTTTGGATGTGAGGTGTCCCCAAAAAACTCATGTGTAAGACAATGCAAGAAGGTTCAGAGAAGAAATGATTGAGTTATGTGATCCTTAACTCAGTGATTGAATTAATCACCTGATGGGGTTTATTGAGTGCTGAGGGGGGAGTTGAAGGGTGGAGTATGGCTGGAGGAGGTGAGGTGCTAGAGGCATGCTTTTGGGGTATATATTTTGTATCTGGTGAATGGAGTGTCTCTCTCTCTCTCTCTCTCTCTCCCTCCACATCCTGATCATCATGTGAACTGATTCCCTCTGCCATACTCTTCTGCCATAATGTTCAGCCTCACCTTGAGCCCTGAGGAATGGAGTCTGCTCTCAATGAACTAACCCCTCTGGAACTGTGAGCCCCCAAATAAACTTTTCCTCCTCTATAGTTTTTCTGGTTGGGTTCTTTTAGTCACCATGGCAAAAAAGCTGACTAAAACACTAGCCAATATTTATTGTTATTTGTATTCTTGAAAATTGCCATTCTCCCTGGAGTGAGATGAAATCTCAGTGTAGTTTTAACTTGTATTTCTCTAATTGCTAGAGATGTTGAACATATTTTCATATGTTTGTTGATTGATTGTATTTCTTCTGTAAGGTGTCTATTCAGTTCCTTAGCCTATTTATTGATCGGGTTATTTATTTAATTTTTGGTGATAAGTTTTTCAAGTTCTTTATATATCCAGGAGATTAATGCTAAATCTGAGGTGCAGGTGGTAAAGATTTTCTCCCATTCTGTAGGCTCATTCTTCATATTGTTTATTTTTTCTTGTGCTGTGAAAAAGCTTTTCATTTTCTATCCTCCCATTTACTGATTTTACTTCTTGCACTTTAGGAGTCTTGTTGAGGAATTGGTTCCTCAGCTGAGATGATAGAGATTTGGGCCTACTTTTTCTTCTAATAGGCATAGGGTCTCTGGTCTAATGCCAAGGTTCTTGATCCACGCTGAGCTGAGTATTGTGCAAGGTGAGAGACAGGAATCTAATTTCATTTTGTTATCTATGGATTTCTAGTTTTCCTAGCATCATTGAAGAGGATATCTTTTCTCCAACGTATGTTTATGGCATCTTTGTCTAGTATGAGATAACTGTATTTATGTGGGTTTGTCTCTGTGCCTTCTATTATGCACCATTGGCCTTCATGTCTGTTTTGGTGCCAATACCATGCTGTTTTTGTTACTATAGCTCAGTAGTATAATTTAAGATCTGGTATAGTAATGCCATCTGCTTCAGTTTTCTTGCTAAGTATTGCTTTAGCTATTCTGGATTTCTTATTTTCCCAGATGAATTTCATGACTGCTTTTGCTATTTCTATGAAGAATGTCATTGGGATATTAATTGGAATTGCATTAAATCTGTATAGTGCTTTTGGTAGTATGGGAATTTTGACAATATTAATTCTGCCTATTTAAGAACATGGGAGATCTTTCTATTTTCTAAGGTCTTCTTCAATTTATTTCTTTAGAGTTCTGTAGTTTTCAGAGTTCAGAGGTTTTTCACCCCTTTGGTTAGATTGATTCCCTATGCTTCTGTATTCAGGTGTCTTGGATCTTTGTTCTGGATCCAGTTGATCTCAAATCCAGTTCTTTTTTTTTTTTCTTGTGTTTCAATTCTATGTAATGCTTTTTGGTGTTCCCATAGCACATCACATACCCTGGAGAAGCAATTTACAAAATGGAGCCACAGTACTTAGAAATATTAATTCCACTATAATGGGAACAGTCTCTTCCCAGAGTACAGTGCTTTTGCTGTATGATCAGGCCCATTGAAAGAGCAGCAAAATAGCAAAGATATCTGTTAAATTCTTATCTGTGGGTCAGGATATTAAAATGCAAGGTAATTGGAGCTTCTCTTTAGAAATAGTAGTAACTATTGCATTGAAAACTGACCTAGTGGTAAATGAGAAAACAGCAAGCCAGGTGGGTTTGTATCATTTCGCTTAATTCTATGTTCTACTCAATTTACTAAGAAAAAGTAAATTATGTTCGAGAATCAGTCATGCAATATTACTGGCCACTTTTCATAAGAATTGATTACCTGTCAGTTCTTTGAAGTTTTAACCCTGTATGCCACGGTAATATTTTAGGATAGTGCTATGAGCCAGAGTTATGCAGGCATATCTGAGGACCCACAAAGGCCTGCCCTCCTCCATATATTGTGTGCACCTCCAGTCTTCCTGTGTTTCTGAAAGGGCTGCTTTGGTTCACCACTCAAAAGTCTTCTGAAGATGACAAATTATTTACCCTTGCCATTTGCCTGTTCTGTCATCATTGGTGAGGAATGTTCAGTTTACAAATCAGAACAGTGTTGTTTTATTAATTAATTACTTTCTGTTATCACCTGGAGACAACCTAAGTCTGGGTGACTCTGCCACATGAGTAGGTAGTAAGAGCACTAGTGGTAATGTGATTGTTGCTTGGATGGAGGTACAACTTGCATAAAGTGAACCTGTGTTCAGAGTTCAGTTCAATGAATTTTTACATGTGTCTAAGTCACTACCACCCACAGGCACTCTCCTGGTTTTTCTCAGTCAGTACCCAGCTCTGTCTTCCCTCCTACACACCCCAAGAGGTAAACACTGTTCTGACTTTCATCACCACAAGTTGGTTTTTCCAATTTTAGAACTTCTTATACATGCAATCTTTCAGTAGGACTCTTTTGTGTCTCGCTTTTTAAACCACACATTATGTCCGTGAGATTTATTGATGTTCTTGCATTTATCACTAGCTTGCTTTTTTTCACTACTCTTTATTCTTGTATGAATATACCACAATGTATCCATTCTACTATTAATGATTATTTGGGTTACTTTTGGTTTTTGACTATTTTCAATAAAGCTGTTATTAACATTCCTCTATATGGAGCTTGGTGAACATATGTGCTCTTTTCTTTTAGATATGTACCAAGAAGTGGAATTGCTGGATCATGGGATAAATTTTTGTTTAGCTTTAGTGAAAAATGCCCAACTGTTCACTATAAGAATAATTTTGATATGAGGTCTACTGGTGGTTCTCTGCTGGCCCATGTAGATATATTTTCTATCTTACTCTGTGTCCTGATTCACCTTAGTTCGCTTCTACTTTGGATCATGATTGAAGTCAAGCAATGAGGAGCAAAAAGTTATGACAGTGTATTTATTCCCTCTGATCTCTCCATATGTCACCTCCATTAACAGTGGCTCCATTCTTTATAGCCACTGCTCTTTTTGGATGGCCCTCTTCCAAGGCTCCTACTTTAACTAGTCCATCAACACTGTGCCTTTTTAGATCCAGTGGGTTATTATAGATTCCCATTTTTGCTAATTCCTCAGTGATTTTTCTCCATTTTGTCTATTGCTCTTGGTCAATCAATTAAAAAACTGAGATTGCTATCTTGTAGTGATTGTGACTCAGATTGAAGAGAGGATGAGTGTGTTGTGGCATACCAGAAAGTTCCGCTTCCCATGAAAATTGGCACAGGAAAGAGACTACACTAAAAGTAGTTACTTAGGGTAATTCATTCAGTAAATACTTAGAGTATGGGGACTAAATCTCTAGGCAATGTAAATACAATGCACCCATTCTCAAGTTTTGTTGACAAGTAGATTTGAAGTTTGATTCTGACTATATGCAACTCTGTTACTCTTAATTTCCTACCTGTATAAAATGGAGATGGTGAGTTTATCTGTTTCAAGTTGAACAGAGGCTCAACCACCACCAAATTTCCAAAGCATCACATAGTAAAGAAAATCAAGGTAGCCACACACCAAAGGTGAGATAGAGTTTTTGTGATTTCATTAAAGGAATTCATGCATCATTAAAGAATTACCAGGAGGGATTCTCTGTTTTTGGGTAAGGAGAGGGCTACTAGGGGTTGAACCAGGGGCCTCACTCTTGCCAGACAAGCACTCTACTACTCTGCCAGTAAGCCATATCACCAGCAATCAGGGAGGGGATTCTTGAATTATGGTGAACCTTAGAGCCTGCAGCTACCAACCAAGGATAGAGAAGTTTGTTTCAGGAGTGAAAGTCTATCATAGTAGTTAAGACAAAGCAAGGTCAGGTCCGGGTAGCAAGTTAGACCCTCCATTATTAGCTATATGCTCTTGGACCACTGACGAACATTTCCTAGTCCACTATAAGTGGGGATAATCATTCTTATGCCTTTTATGGTAGCAATTATTAATGCTTTCTCATTCACACATGATAAGATATATAAACACACACACACACACACACACACACACACACACACACACATATAGATATGGTCCTTTCTACCTCAGCTAAGTATTGCTTTTAGCTCTCAGGAAACAAAAAATGGAAATAGAAGTCAGATCTAAAGGTAACTGCTGTGAGGATGAGGCTGTAAGTAGATGTGTTGGGGCAGGGAGAAAGATGCTTGGGAAGGTCTGGGGATGGTGGTGCTGAGGACTGACATCTGTGACTCCTGAGTCTCACTCCAGGATACAGAATTAGAATGTGATACGTCTGAATAGAAGATGCCTAAGAGGCAATTCATCAGAGTATGTCACCTAGATTGTCTGCAGGGTTATTTTGTTTGGTTTTTCTTTGAACAGCAGTCGTTTGAATGTAAGTTCCCCTTTCAAAAGTTCAGATCTCTATGCCTACCATCTTCTTTTTGTTCATCTTAAAGACATAAAGTCCAGTTCAGTCCTCATCTCTGTGTGTATGTGTGAGTTTTTATTATATCACACATGCACACACAATCACATATTGTTAGGAACTGAGTTATTTCAAAGCAAGGCCTGACAGTAATTAGCTAGAATAGAAGCAAGAATAAATAAAGAGCTTTCTAAAAAAATATATATGATTTCCATCTGTGGGCATGCATACCAGAGCAAAAAGATTCTGAAGACAGCTACAGCTTTGGACAAACTCTAATAACCCTCAAGGGTACGGAAACAGGCAAGGAAGCAAACAGTGTGATTGTGGAGTCCTGCTGGTGATTGAGAAAATTCTAATTCAAAAACAAGAAAGTATTTTTCAAAGGTCTTCTGACAGAGCCGACAGCTCCTCAAGCTGTCAGAGGCTCTCTCGAGACCCTAATGAGCTCTTCCTTGTCAGGTGTTTCTGTCTAAACAAGAAATTGCTAGTCTCTCTATCTGCCACCCCACAGCGAGTGCACCTACTTTTGCTTATGCATCGTATAAATTATTGTTGAATGCAAACACTTGTTCAGGTTGATCAGTAGGTTGTTTCTGTCAACCTCCATCAATGTGGTCTTTAATGTGTAAATGATTTACCAGCAGGGATGGTGTGTAACAGGTGGTCAGAGAATGATTTTCTACTGATAAACCGATAGGTACCCTAAGGAAAATGCTACAACTACCTTCAGGACTCAACATTCCAGAAGCTTTTCTGAATGGTCTAAGTACCTTATCTTAATGGAAAATAATATGTAATATAACTAATTACAATTGAGGGCAATAAAGATGACATCTCAGAGAAAGAATGCTTCTTTAAATATCTCTAAAAATCTCTCTGGTTCTTCACTGTAATATTCAAAATGCTTGCCTAGTTCTGTACAAAGAGATTGCCATTTCAGTTTTAGGAGTCAGAAACCCTTTTTAAAATCGGCTTCTGTTTAGATGATACAAAGAGCAACATTTTCTAGAGTAAATTTTTTTTTTTTTTTTTTTTTTTTTTTGCTAATTTCATTGGGTTCCTTGAAAAAAAATCCTGCACTGGCTTTCTCTTTTCTCCACATTAAGTGGTGTTTTCCCATCCTAACTGTCAATATTCTTCTCCAGTGTGGCATGGGTGATCAATAGCATGGATCAAGCTCCTTTCGGTTTTCTTTCCCTACATCCACAACTTCTCCTGTCATCTGATGAGTCATTAATATATTTAGAATTATCTCCTACTCTGTCATAAGATTTCCTTTGCTTTTATCATCCTGAGACACTTCAATTCTCTTGGTAAATTTGCTGCAGATGTTTGAAAAGGAAAGAAGATACCCATTTCATGAAAAAATAAATAAAAAATGAAACAACCACACAAAAATCAAAATAATCCTTAAATAAGCCATTTTCTTCAAAGTTAGCTTTCACAACCAAACCAAATCAAACCAAACCAAACAAAAACAACAAACCAAAACCAAAAACAAAACAAAACAAAACAAAAAAAAAAAGAGGAGGAAGAGAAGAGAAAGAAAAACAAAAGTTGAGGGGAATACAAAAAGAAATCATTGTTTACATTTCATAATCTGAAGCTTGGCTTTTGAATGGCCAAGTCATCTCTTATCTATAGTAGTCCTCCTATAGATAATAATTATAATTCTAGGCAATTTTTTTAAGAAAAAAATCCTTACAATACCACAGAAAGAAGAAAATCAGGCAAATGTTAGAGGGGTGTTGATACTTGGGTGAATGGAATGGCATCTGTGACTACTACATTTCTGGGATTGGTATGGTCTTTCTGGGCTGCAAAAATAGATCTGAAAAATCCAGGTGTTAACAAAGTCAAGGAGAGATTCAAGAAAGCACAAAGTGAGAGCGAGAAGCTCCAGTTCTTATGTAAATTCTGCCCAAATTTCAAACCCACTCCCAAACCATGCATTTGTAAGGTAGACCTTCAGGAGTCCAACCAAGAATAAACAATTTCATTTGCCTCTCTGAAGACAGCATTTTCAGTTTGAAACCAACCAAATTATTTGCTCGTTAAAATGAAAGTGACAAAACTCATTCTCATTTTATTCTTTATGTTTAGGACACAGTTCAAAATTAATTGATGCACAAGAATTTGAGAAAACTATGAATGAGTCTCAAAAGAAAAGATTATCAACCAAGACTGACCCCGAGAATAAACAGATGTTGGATTCGCAGACTAAGGAGTTTAAAGCAACTGGTATTGGTAGGCACAATAAAATAAAGAAAATTGTGTTCACAAGAAATGAAAAATAGAAATCTTAGTAGTAAAATTGAAAGCATTCCAAAGAATCATATGTAGGTTCTTTGAAAATGTGAAATCTGTTCATGAAAATGGGAGAGTACAGGATGGGACCAGGGTGAGGGAAGAGTGGAGGAAAAGGGGATGTACTAGGGAATACAACGGATCAAATTATATTGCTATGTTGTGTGCATGTATGAGAATGTAACAACAAGTGCCACCACCATTATGTACAATTATGATAAATACATATGAAAGAAAGAAAAAAGTGAATATGAAAACTGAAATTGAAATAGATCAGATGAAACAACAGAAGAGTGACCACATAGAAATTAAATTAGTAAACTTTAATACAGATTAATATAAATTACTCAGTCTGAGGATCAATTGAAAAAGAGTTCCAGGAACCCATAGATCAGTGTAAAAAAAGCGTAACATTTGTGTGATTGGAGTTTCAAAGGATAGGGGTAAAGAATGAGTCAGGAAATATGTAGGAAGAAATAACGGGCAAAAAAAATATGTACCAGAATATTTAGTGAAAGATGCAGGTCGTCCGATGTAAGAAGCTTGGTGTTTCCAACAATAACAACAACAACAACAACAATAAAAATCAAAGAAAGCTGTGCCTGTTTAAAACATGATAAATCTGCTGGAAACAAAACTTGAAAATCTTGAAAGTGGAAAAAAAAAAAGACAAAGTAAAACAATGATTAAAACAATGATTAAATTTTACTAATTTCTAAACAACAACAACAAAAACCTTAAAGGCCAGAAGACAGTAGAACAACATCTTTCAAAGTGTTGAAAGAACAACTTGAGCCAAGAATTCTATACCCAGCAAGGAAAAATAAAAAAAATCACTAGGAGATCTGTGTTATTAAAAAACAAACAAACAAACAAACAAACAAAAACGGTAAATTCTTAAGTCTTAGGGGGAATTGATAGCATTCACTTCCAAAGGAATAAAGCACATCAGAAAATGTCTGGATAAGCAAAAACTATTTTTTACATGATTTCTCAAAGTTTATATGACTATTTAAATGGAATGCTATAATATTTTTCTATGAGATTCTCACAGTTTGAAGATGTAATGCAGGTGATAATCACGGTATAAAGGAAGAAGATGGAGAGAATTGTACAGATCTACATGACTGAAAATCTGCTTTGTTTTATGTAGAATGGCACAATGTTAACTTTAAGAAAACTGAAAAGTTAACTATGTATATTTTCTTTCAAAAGCAATAATCAAAAAGTAATGCAAAGAAGCAGGGCTAAAAAAACAATAGACTCAAATTTATTTAAAATTTGGATCAGAAAATAATTGAAAATACCTGATTCAGAACAATTTGATTGTCTTTTGCAATACTGAATGTATGATTTGGGCTGGGGATATAGCTCAGTTGGTAGAGTGCTTGCCTCACATGCACAAGGCCCTGGGTTCAATCCCCAGCACCACAAAGAAAGAAAAAAAAGTATGAATTAATGAAGAAAATAATGCATCAGAAGACTTGTCATGAGTTTTTTTGTTTTGATTTAAGATGAAACAGAGTATTCTGGATTAAGACTTATAGGGTCGGGTTAAATGAAATTGTGGTTGAAGACTTTGGATCTAGCTGTTAATATTGAGTGAAATAAGGAAACCATTCTGTCTTTCCCATGAGAATCACTTTGACCTTATTTCCCTTCTACCATATTTAGTGTGCTCCTGGGAAGTTTCTGTCTCTTCATTGTTCCCATCCACATTCTCGGAGCAAATCTAGAAGCTTGAGGTGGGGAAGGGTTGTGGATATCACTGGGAAAATAAACCAATGGACCTAAAATTCCTATAACACTCATGGATTAATTTATCTTCTTATAAGAATAGATTAAAATAAATAATTATAATCATTATTTTAAGCAAGAATGATGATCAAGGTCACTAAAATCTCACCTGTAAGATATCTGCCTATCTCATTTAGAAATGATAAATAACATATGCAGATTCCTTTTTACCTTAGAATTTTTTGGATATGTCTGTATCTTTGCACATAATATTCATATTTATATGCATACATTAAAGAGAAATGTGTGTATTTCTATCTAAAATAAAGCAAAAATTGCAGTACCATGATTTCACCATGGGCAGAGGACATAGTCAGATTTTACCATAGGTGGTCGGCTTTCCATCTGGATTTACAGGCTATTTTAAAGGGTTAGAACACTCTCCTTCTCTCGTGGAATAGCTTCTTGGTGTTTCCTGCAGAGAATTAATTATCAAGTTCCCATAACCTCTCTATTCACATCTTCCTGCTGCTTCTTGCCCTATTCGTGAATAAGAAATCCCAAATTCTGGGCTTAGAACAATTTGAAATAGCTGAAAGTGTGTATGAGGAATTTCTAGATGCTATTTATACATTTTATTAACTATGGAATAAATGCATAGGAAATCTTTTCCCTTGTCTCAATTGGTCTGAAATTTGCATCTCTTGCTTTAATGAATATAAGTATCTTTCGACCCCAAAGAGAGGAGGACTTGTTTCTATGAGTTGTTGATTCTGCCTAGAATTTAATCCTAAGCATGAAGGATGCAGTAAAGTATAATAAATGAAAGTGTACATAAATTTCTGTTCCATTCTATTCCTAGCTGCTGTGATCCTAACTTCTTCAAGTCTTGATCTTCTCATCTTTAAAATACAGTGATGATTTTACCTATATCATAGGTTGACAGTAAATATAAAATCAAATAGACCAGTTCAAGTACTTAATGTAATGCCTAGCACATGCTAAGTAGTCTGTGAATCTTAGTTGCTATTATCATATGTCTGTCTATTTGACTTTTTCCATCTCAAGAAATCTCCTTTTGGTCCTTTTGGGAAGAAACCAAAGCCACTGTTAACTCATCCCATCAAGCATCCATTAATAATGCAGATAGACAGGTTCATGTTTTATAGCCAGAAGCCCAAATTACCCAGAACCATCTTGTCCAAAAGAGGATAAAAGTCAGCAGGTTGAATTTTTTCCAAACTTCAGCTTGTAGCCTGGAGCATCTTGGGTCTCAGCTACTTCAGCAGAAACCTAACTTTAGCTGCCTTTCTTTCCTTTTCTTTCTTTCTTTTTTAATAAGCTACTTTCCATTCAATGATGAAAGAGTGTCAAGATAATGTATTCTGAAATGGATTTTTGGGCTATTCAAGTTATAAATGCACAGGAAGTAACAAAAAATTGTGAAAATAGTCATTGGTTGAATCTCATATTTCCTAGTCTTTATATAAGCATATCCTACAAATCTACAAATGACTTAAATATTTTAATAAGATGAACATAAAACTTCCAAAATACAATTAATCTAAAACATGTGTATTTGGTAATATTTAATCAAAGTCCGTCATAATCAGAGAGATTAAATAATGAAAAATTCTTCTCTGGCTAGTGATTCCAACTCTTTCATTTCAGTTTAAAGACATCATCTTATCTTTCCTTTGTACCTTGTCAAGACATCCTTTCACTTGTTTATCTTTCAGTAAAATTCCACTGTCCTCACCCCTAATCATCAGAAGACACCCTTTGGGTATCTTTCCAATTTATAGCAATTATTTTTCTTGGGGAACTGGTTTTACTAATGGGAAACACCTAGGGAGTTTACTCAGAAATCATGCTTGCCCTGTGTAATCCTGGTTTCCTAGTGAAAGCCAATTGACCAGAGGTGGACTCCTTATTAAAACGGAACCAATCAGTTCACCCCAGAGATTTGGACCTGGAAACAAGAGAACATCTCTGGAGTCATGGATGAATAATGACATATTAAAATGTTACAAAGATTGAAACTCAGAAGAAATGGAAACTGTGGGAACAAAGTAGCACAGAAAGCCAGTTAGGGGGCTAGAAGAAAACTGAAACAGAAGTAAAAGCAGAATATGTAACTTGTGTTTCAGGCAACTTTCTAGAACATAGTTTTGGTCTTCTCTTGAGAGCCAGCTATAATTCTGCTCCTTATTTATTCATTCAATAACTCATTTGCTATACATTTTTAAATGTCTACTAGGTTCCAGACATTATGCAAAGCATTTTGCGTACTTTATTCCAATGAATCTTTTTTCCTAAGTCTAAACCACAATCAACCCACCAATGAACCAGCCAACCAAGGACAATGGTAAATGTCTAATACATCAAGACAATATCTTAGTAAAACTTGGAGACTTTAGTCTGGCTATTGTTGCAAGTTTTCAAGTAAATTTACAATTGGTTTATAACTATTCTCAGCTAGGTGATCTGAAATACATGTTTCTATTTATAAAATGCAGTTCCATCTTCTAATATTGCACCGACTAGCAAATGATCACCTCTGGTTATTATTATGACCCATTTAAAGTTTTATGTAATCATGGGAGAAAGAAAATTCACAGGATAGCACAAAGAGCAATTGTAATGTTTACTTGTGAAATACCAATGAGTTGAGGGTGTAAGGCTACTAGTACCTAATGCCTTATGACAAAAGAAAAAATATCTCTTGACCTACTATTTCCTAACCTACATCTATAATAGCATAACAGAATATATCCATGAATAACACTCTCCAGGGAAAATACATTTTTAGATTATCCTAAATGCAAGATGTGGAGAAATTATAATTTGTCCAATGAGTAGTTAACTTTACAAAAGGAAAGAATGCTTATATTTAGGTAAGAGATGTAAGTTACTCATCAGGGAACTGATGGTTCATTTTCATTGAAGTTACATGAATGTTAATTTTAGATCAAGAAATTCAACATTTATTATTTATTCATATTAAATACAAGCTAAGGTTACACGGGATATTGTGATAGGGAAGGTATAATAGTCACTTACACTACCTCAGTCCTATTTCTTAACATTCATTTAGTTTTTAATGCATGGCATGTCTTTCAAATATTACCTTATCAATGGGTTTTTCCTTACTGCTGAATTTCATAGACTCCTTCTGTTTCATTTAGAGAAAGATTTGATTTCCTTTCATACCTTTAAGACCATACCAAATCTGCATTAGTCAGCTTTCTGTTACTGTGAGGAAAATACCTGAGATAATTAGCAAACACCAAGGAAAGGCTTAATTTGGCTCATAGTTTCAGAGGCTTGAATCCATACTTGCTTGGGCATGTTGCCTTCTGGCAGCACAGTAAATGGCAAGAGCACATAGCAAACAGTCTCCTAACTTCAAGGTGATCAAGAGGCAAAGAAAGAGGAAGGAACTGCATCACAATCACATGGGTCTTTGGGGGACACTTCAGATCCATATCATTGTAGTTGCTTAAATTAGCCTTTCTTTCCAGTCTCACTTTTTGCCTACACTTTCTCCTGGCTTCTAAGTGATGTTCAAAGTAATTCAAGAGAAAGAAATAATTGTATTGTTTTGCTAGAACTTCCATAGCAAATTACCATGGTCCAGACTGGTTAAACAAAAGAAATAAATTTTCTCATAGATCTGGATGCTAGAAGTCCAAGATCAATGTGTTAGCAGGGTCAGTTTCTTCTGCAGTCCTTTTTCTTGGCTGATAGACGCTGTCTTCCCCTAATGTCTTCATATGGTTTTCCTTTATATGGTATCTTTGTCCTGATTTATTCTTATAAGGACACCAGTTATATTGGATGAGGGCTCATACACATCACTTTATTTTACCTTAATTAATCCTTTAAAAGCCTCATTTTTAAATACAGTGACATTCTGATCTACTGAACATCAACATACAAATTTTATGGAGGCTGTAATTCAGCCCATCCCCACCGACTTCTTTGAACACTGATAAATATGCTCTGTCAAGTTTGGACATGCTCGTGTCAAAGTCAGAAGAGGGTTGGGTGTCCTAAGGCAACAAAAGAGGTACAGATTCAATGGCCTATAGAAGATTTTGGTGTGATGGGATCTTGAGCATCTTGTGTCCTTGGCCACATAGATTTCAATAGGAGGTCTCATGACCATATTCTCCCAAAAGACACCTTCAGGGAATCAAAATAGGAGAGGAGCATGGCAAAGGAGGACGTGATAGTTACACAGGATCAGAAACTCCCAGTACTATCCCCATAGATAGTGGGTCTTGTGAAAAGCGGCAGTGTAACAAATTCTTTCCTTTCCATTTGTCATAAACTATCCAATAAAATGACTATGCCAATTAGCAAGCGACATGGTGGATTAGGGAAGTATTACTGAGGAATTTAGAAGCAAATATTTGTATATGATTCTTAAAAATGTTTTTGAATAAATAAATAAATACTTCATTGTCTGATTCAGGCAAAGATCCAGAGAATTCATCATGGCATTGAAGTAAAAATAAGAGAACATTTAGTATCGTGAAAGATTTAGGAAGCCTTCCTCAATAAAAACTCATCTTTAAATGAACTATTTCCTTATGTAGGAAAATAACAACCTAAAATAAATAAAGGTAAATAAAAACAGTGGATCTTTAAAACGAAACAACAGTGTGATAACGGGCTGTCCCAGGGCCACGTCTAAATTTTCCCCAAAGAAGAGAACGTTTAAGTATTTCTCACTCAAGTTGGAATCCTATTTTGTTCCCATTGTTTGTGGAGAATTTAAAAAACTTCTTGGGGAGCTGGGGATGTGGCTCAAGCAGTAGCACGCTCGCCTGGCATGCATGCGGCCCGGGTTCGATCCTCAGCACCACATACAAACAAAGATGTTGTGTCTGCCAAAAACTAAAAAATAAATATTAATATCTCTCTCTCTTAAAAAAAATTTAAAAAACAAAACAAAACAAAACTTCTTGGATATTGATGTTTCTCTGAAAAAACAAAATGCAGCAGTAGATCAAAGGCTTTTCCTGGGCTTTTTAGAACAGCTGGTTTGTACCTACTAAGGCAAGTGCCAGATCCGTGCTTTCAGATTTTTGTAGAGCAAAGTGTGTTTTTGAATCCACCTTGGAGTCGCCAAACTTTCATGAGTCTTTACTTAGTCCTAGCCTGAGCCATGTTTAGATCAGGACATTTGATGGAAAATATCTTTAGCGTTAGAAAGGGTTCCTGTCTTTCCTCTTTAATCTGCAATTCTCTCATTAGTCAACTGGGGTCTGCTTATGACACAATCCTTGTGGTGCAGTTAACTGAGATTTGGAAGCTGTGACTCTTACAGGGGAAATTTCAGAATTCCACCTAAAAACAGTCAATAGCATCATCTGGCTCCCAAACTCCTTTATTTTTATTTTTTTAATTTTTTTTTAAAAGAGAGAGAGAGAGAGGGAGGGGGGATAGTAGGGGATAGGAAAGGTAGCAGAATACAACAATTACTAATTGGGCATTATGTAAAATTGTGGATGTGTAACCGATGTGATTCTGCAATCTGCATTTGGGGTAAAATTGGGAGTTCATAACCCACTTCAATCTAATGTATGAAATATGATATGTCAAGAGCTTTGTAATGTTGTGAACAACCAATAAAAAAATAAAATAAATAAATTAAAGAGAGAGAGAGAGAGAGAGAGAGAGAGAGAGAGAGAGAGAGAGAGAGAGAGAACTTTAACATTTATCTTTTTAGTTCTCGGCGGACACAACATCTTTGTTGGTATGTGGTGCTGAGGATCGAACCCGGGCCGCACACATGCCAGGAGGTCGTGCTACCGCTTGAGCCACATCCCCAGCAAACTCCTTTAAAGGGAAAGCTGCATAGCTATGATTTCTGTACTGTGCAATAATGATGTTTGTGGGGGTTTGGAGCTGGCAGGGGGCATTTGCTTTATTTTTTATTGATTGAAAAGTTGACAGGTAAATAAAATTTCTAGAAGAAACATTCTTCTTTTTAAAGAAAATTTTATAATAATTAGACATGCCCTGGGATTTATTGGTAGAACAATTAAAAACTTAAGATTTGTATGTTAATCTCTGTGGGAATTTGGTATTTTGGAGATGATTTCCTAGATTTAAACATCAAGGGATGATTTTAAAAATTACTTCTGTGTCCTAATTTTTACTGAACTCTACCTAGAGATAACATGAGTTGTTCTCCCCTTTTATTAGGACATTTCAACCTGCTATTGAGTCATTCTTCCTATTTGTTAAGACACAGACAATCAAGGCAATTCAGGTCTTTTGGACATGCTATTCTTAGAATCCATTTACCTACAATCGAGGTGGCATGGCATCTGTTTTTCACATAATGGAATAACATGAAGCTTTATCAATAATGCTACTTTTCAGGGAAGACATGTCTTGGAATAGAAAAAAAATGCATTCTGTGAGTTTTCCAATTTTAATAACAACTTTGAATTTAATGACAAGTTTAAATTAAGTTTATGCTTAATTCTACTCTCTGAGTTATTCATTACCATGCAGCCTAGACACACAATTAAACTCCTGTGAATTATACATATTCCAACTTGCACATCAATGAATGACCTTTGGCAAGTCTTTCACCCTGCTCTGAACTCAGGGTACCTAATCTTTCTGATAAGGGATTAGACAAGATTCTCAGTTATGGCGGCACATCCAAAGTAGACCTGGTTTCTGTCCGTCTTGGTCAGCTCCAGCTGACCAAGGTAATTCCCTTGTGCAGTGAAGGTTGACAACTACCCAACTAGATAATGTTAGCCTGCTAGGACTGCTATTTTAAGATGTGATAATTTTTCTTATATCATAGTAGGTCATCCATCTTTATTACTGGAGATGGAATTGGCATGGTTGTGCCATAATGGTGAGATTTTTGAAGTGAGGATTGGAAGTTTGTCCTGCTTTCTGTGTGAGAGCCCCTCCAAGGCTGTGTGTGGATGTGGGAGAAGGGGCCAAAGCAGGAGAAAAGTAGCACAGAAGGGAAAGCAGACTCAAGAGGATACCATCCACTATTCAGGAGACTGGGGTAACAATCACTGAAACAAAGTGGCAGGATCAGTACTGAAGGGTCAGCGTTTCAGATACAATGACATTTACTCAGCGGAATCTGAAAATCATAGGATTTCTAAAAAGGAAGAAGCTAAATTGTCCAAGTAAATACAGAGGCATTTTCTTGAATTATGAAAGAACACAGGCCTGTAGAAACGGAGGATGAAATGATGCTGTTGGAAGAAAAATTAAAAGTTCAGCATCTCTGCAACTTGACCTATAGATTTCCAGAAATAAAGTAAGGTCTGAGCCTTTTAGTGACTTCTTCCAGATGTTTCCTCTGCATAAATAATCATATAAAATATTCAGCAACCTATCCATGGATATGTTAATTAAATTAAAGTCACCAGGATTATATTACAATGCTGTTCTGTGACTTTCTTCTTCTTTTTTTTTTTCTAATTTTTTGAAAAGATATAAGATATATTCCAAATCATGTCAGTGTCTCTCATTCCTTGAGGGGCTATTTGGTATTTTTGTTGTAAAGACGTTCCATCCCAGTTGTCTCATAATGGACTTTGCAATCATTTTAATTCTTAGTATACATGAAATATTCAGTTGTGAACATACTTGTTCCTAGGTGTTTGATCAATTGTATGGCTATCTCTGTAGAGTAGGTCCAGTGATTTAAAATACTTGGAACAAAAGGATTTACAATGTAAATAAATTTCCAAGTTTTTCTTCCAAACTGTGATATTGCTTTAGAAGGCTGTCAAAGACTACATGACATTTCTGTTTTGTCAGAACCTAAGGGAATATCAGTGTGTTGGACGTTTTGCCATTTTGATGAAGAAATTGTTATTGTGCAGCCTTAATTTGCATTTCTTTAATTATTAATACAATTTTTCAAAATAAGAAAATTTGAAGAGAGAGTCTCACCTACCCACATCAAGAACAAAAAAATTACATAAGGTTTGTACTTAGATGGTAATGAAAAGAAACAACTGAAAGGATATATTGGAGGAATTTAGGCAGAATGCAGGCATTCATTTGCATTTTCTAATCAGAACTGCATTTATTTTTCTCTTTGTCCTTTGTGGTTCTCCAATTTGAATATTCAGCAGGAGAAGAAGAAGGCAGACTGAATGCTTAGATTTAACAACAATAGTTAAATGTATTCTTTTCTTGTGATTCTGCTCCATCTTTCTAAGGTGGAACATTTCAAGTAGAGCAAATCTTCATTTTGAATTCAGATGGCTCACTGCTGAAATCATTAGGAACACAGTGGAAAACGGGAAACTTCTCAGAATATTTTACCTCTGAAGACAAACGGGCACTTCCAAAGAGCATTAGCATGACGTGGATCCATGCATCACTGTCAATCACATTCTGTCCACCTTCCCCCAAGCCTTGTGGACGCCAAGGTGAATGGATGCCCTACATTGAGGATAGCACTCAACATGAACTTCCTGTGCGAGCTGGCCGGCACCATGTTTTTCCAAAATGATCTGTCCGGGCACATTTGTTCTCTCACCAGGCTCTCCTTTTTCCTTTTTCCTGTCCCCCCCTTCTCTTCCCTTCCAAGCCTCTCATTACTCTTCTGGCAGAATCTTTCCTAGCCATAGGGAGCAACCTTCTTCAGCCAGCACAGTCACACATTTGTCTCCTGGGATGCCCATCAAGGGGCGCATCCTCCATTCACTGTGGCCCCATCCCTTGGTATCCTGATTTCTTTTCTCTCTCTCCTCTTCCCTGATCCACCTCAACCAGACCCTTTCCTTTTGTCCTACATTAGTTTATCAAAAATCCGCTCCATTAGTCAACTGTGAAGGTCCAAGCACATGCACTTGGATCAAGCCAAGGCTCTTGGCGCTGCCAAGCAGAGTAGCATGCATGATGAATTATGAAACCCCCTTCTTGACGAGTTTAGAATCTCTGGTTCTGCCAGGGCACTGGACCAATGAATGAGAACATGTGTGACAAATCAGAGAATCTTTCTTGGGAAATGCTTGGGAAGAGAAATCTGTAGTGGACTACTGTGACTGACTGAATATCTGATAAAGGTCCCTCTGGGGGTGACCTGAAAATAAGCCAATTCTTATTTCTCTTTTAAATTTAGGGACTTCTTAAGATTTAACTAATGTAGTCAGATTTGGTTTCTAAAGCTCCCACAACAAACTCTTTTTCTTTTTTTTTATATAGTTTTCTATGGTATCTTTGTACATGAGTTAAATTTCTATTGCTGCCATTAGCACAAATATGCATTTGATGAATAGGATTAATGTTTTCATGTAGTTTAGACAGCAAACAGCATCTTTCTTGCAAGCCTCTCTGTCTCTGGGGGTTGGCTGTGCAGGACTTACTGTTCTGCTTCAAAAGGGGTTTCCATTTGGACCTTATCCTACACATTTTTTGTGTGTCTCGTAACATGTATAGAGAGACGTGCTTATAGGTGCACGAGAAGGATCTGAACATAATTATATTCTGGCCATGCTCTGAGCCACATCTGACAACCTCACCAACAATTCTATTTAAAAAAAAAAAAAAACAGGTTGTAGACAGATGACTCACTGTCTTGTGTCATGCACTGAAGAGTTGATAATTAGGGAACCCCACCATTAGAGTTAGGTAAACTTTAGTTACTATCACAGACTGCCTAGGAATACTATCAGTATTTATTATGAAGTTCTTGCCATCCTCAAAGATTTTTTTTTTCCAACTCTAGGAGGAAAATCATTTTTAAGTACTACTAAGTCTCTACCACCTTGTAGTTTCTGTTTGATTCCAGTGAGGGGAAGCTTGCAGAGATTCTGTGGACTGAAATAGCTGGAAATGATAAGAATGGAGGGGAAACTTAGGAACAATTAGGATTAAAATTGTACAAAAATAGTAGGGAATCTTGGTCCAGGATTTCTACTAGTGGTGAGTTTATCCAGGTTTTCTCCCTCTCATTCTCTTGTTATCACAAGACTGAGAACCTGGGTTGGTTGACCAGTCACATTCAGCATGCGATATACATACTCATGCACAGGAACACTGCTCTCATTTCTCAACACTCATGAATTATTCAACTGGGTTCTTTTCTCCGTGCACTAGGTACAGATTCTCCTTCTTAAAATCATAAAGGAGGAGAGACCTTTCTCTTCTTTTCCTTGTACCTTCCTTTCTAGATGATAATTACTAGAAACAGTTGAATGCTGATTAACGTCACTTTTAATTAGCTTGAGACAGATATCTCACAAGAGGGATCGCCTCTTCTTGACACTTAAAGTCCATTGTCTGCTTCGTCCCTACCCAATGCTGTGTCCACATTGGGATAAAAATTACTACAAGTCTACAGAACCACTTGTATTTGTTACTTTCTCCATTCAGGGAGAGGATGATTTTACTTCATTTGACTTTAATCACAGACTATTTCAATTTAAACTTAAATATTGATGCTGTTTTTGACCTGGAGATCTTGGATTAATACCTTATCCTGTGGTTATTAGTTTATGATAATAGTTTATCTGTCCCCTTAAACATATATGGAAGAAAAAAGTTGAACAGCAACATTTCAGTAAAATCAGAAAAAAATTATAAGATTTTGAGGCTAAGTGTTCTATGGTTTTTTTCCTGCTATATCCTTAGAGCGTGGTACCCTATAAGTGTTCTCCCAAGTATCTGTCAAATGAACTGGGAGATGATAAATACTGAGACAACTTGTTCCTATGTCTTGTTTCTTCTTCTTTTTTTTTATGCTTGTTATTTTATTTTATTTTATTTTATTTTTTTTATTGGTCGTTCATAACATTACATAGTTCTTAATACATCATATTACATGGTTTGATTCAAGTGGATTATGAACTCCCGCTTTTACCCCGTATATAAATTGCTGTATCACATCAGTTACCCTTCCATTGATTGACATATTGCCTTTCTAGTGTCTGATGTATTCTGCTGTCTGTCCTATTCTCTACTATCCCCCCTCCCCTCCCCTCCCCTCCCCTTTTCTCTCTCTACCCCTTCTACTGTAAATCATTTCTTCCATTTGTATTCTCTTGACTTACCCCTCCTTACCTCTTATATGACATTTTGTATAACCCTGAGGATCGCCTTCCATTTCCATGCAATTTCCCTTCTCACTCCCTTTCCCTCCCACCTCTCATCCCTGTTTACTGTAAATATTCTTCTCAAGCTCTTCGTCCCTACCCTGTCCTTGTTTACACCCCTTATATCAAAGGAGTCATTTGGTATTTGTTTTTTAAAGATTGACTAGCTTCACTTAGCATAATCTGCTCTAATGCCATCCATTTCCCTCCAAATTCTATAATTTTGTCATTTTTTAATGCAGAGTAATACTCCATAGTGTATAAATGCCACATTTTTTTTATCCATTCATCTATTGAAGGGCATCTAGGCTGGTTCCACAGTCTTGCTATCGTGAATTGAGCTGCTATGAACATCGATGTAGCAGTGTCCCTGTAGCATGCTCTTGTTAGGGCTTTAGGGAATAGACCGAGAAGGGGAATAGCTGGGTCAAATGGTGGTTCCATTCCCAGCTTTCCAAGAAATCTCCATACTGCTTTCCAAATTGGCTGCACCAATTTGCAGTCCCACCAGCAATGAACAAGAGTGCCCTTTTCCCCGCATCCTCTCCAGCACTTATTGTTGTTTGACTTCCTAATGGCTGCCAGTCTTACTGGAGTGAGATGGTATCTTAGGGTAGTTTTGATTTGCATTTCTCTGACTGCTAGCGATGGTGAGCATTTTTTCATGTACTTGTTGATTGATTGTATGTCCTCCTCTGAGAAGTGTCTGTTCAGGTCCTTGGCCCATTTATTGATTGGGTTATTTGTTATCTTATTGTCTAATTTTTTGAGTTCTTTGTATATTCTGGTTATTAGGGCTCTATCTGAAGTGTGTGGAGTAAAGATTTGTTCCCAGGATGTAGGCTCCCTATTTATCTCTCTTATTGTTTCTTTTGCTGAGAAAAAACTTTTTAGTTTGAGTAAGTCCCATTTGTTGATTCTATTTGTTAACTCTAGCGCTATGGGTGTCCTATTGAGGAATTTGGAGCCCGATCCCACAGCGTGTAGATCATAACCAACTTTTTCTTCTATCAGATGCCGTGTCTCTGATTTAATATCAAGCTCCTTGATCCATTTTGAGTTAACTTTTGTGCACGGCGAGAGATAGGGATTCAGATTCATTTTGGTGCAAATGGATTTCCAGTTTTCCCAGCACCATTTGTTGAAGATGCTATCCTTCCTCCATTGCATGCTTTTAGCCCCTTTATCAAAAATAAGATAGTTGTAGTTTTGTGGATTGGTTACTGTGTCCTCTATTCTGTACCATTGGTCCACCCGCCTGTTTTGGTACCAGTACCATGCTGTTTTTGTTACTATTGCTCTGTAGTATAGTTTGAAGTCTGGTATCGCTATACCGCCTGATTCACACTTCCTGCTTAGTATTGTTTTTGCTATTCTGGGTCTTTTATTATTCCATATGAATTTCATGATTCTTTTATCTATTTCTACAAGATATGCTGTTGGGATTTTGATTGGCATTGCATTGAACTTATAGAGAACTTTTGGTAATATCGCCATTTTGATGATGTTAGTTCTGCCTATCCATGAGCAGGGTATGTTTTTCCATCTTCTAAGGTCTTCTTCTATTTCTTTCTTTAGGGTTCTGTAATTTTCATTGTATAAATCTTTCACCTCTTTTGTTAGGTTGATTCCCAAGTATTTTAGTTTTGGGGGGGATATTGTGAATGGAGTAGTTGTCCTCATTTCCGTTTCAGAGGGTTTGTCGCTGATATACAGGAATGCCTTTGATTTATGCGTGTTGATCTTATATCCTGCCACTTTGCTGAATTCATTTATTAGCTCTAATAGCTTCTTTGTAGACCCTTTTGGGTCTGCTAGGTATAGAATCATATCATCTGCAAATAGTGATAATTTAAGTTCTTCTTTTCCTATTTTTATGCCTTTAATTTCTTTTGACTGTCTAATTGCTCTGGCCAGTGTTTCGAGGACTATGTTGAACAGAAGTGGTGAGAGAGGGCATCCCTGTCTTGTACCAGATCTTAGAGGGAATGCCTTCAATTTTTCTCCATTCAGAATGATGCTGGCCTGTGGCTTATCATAGATTGCTTTTACAATGTTGAGGTATGATCCTGTTATCCCTAATTTTTCTAGCGTTTTGAACATAAAGGGATGCTGTACTTTGTCGAATGCTTTTTCTGCATCTATTGAGATGATCATATGGTTCTTATTTTTAAGTCTATTGATGTGGTGAATAACATTTATTGATTTCCGTATATTAAACCAGCCTTGCATCCCAGGGATGAATCCTACTTGATCATGATGTATAATTTTTTTGATATGTATTTGAATCCGATTCGCCAGAATTTTATTGAGGATTTTTGCGTCAAGGTTCATTAGAGATATTGGTCTGTAGTTTTCCTTCTTTGATGTGTCTTTGTCTGGTTTCGGAATCAGAGTGATGTTGGCCTCGTAGAATGAATTTGGAAGTTCTCCCTCTTTTTCTATTTCCTGAAATAGCTTGAAAAGTATTGGTGTTAGTTCCTCTTTAAAGGTTTTGTAAAACTCTGCTGTATACCCATCCGGTCCTGGGCTTTTCTTAGTTGGTAGTCTTTTGATGGTTTCTTCTATTTCCTCTATTGTTATTGGTCTGTTTAGGTTGTCTATATCCTCCTGGCTCAATCTGGGCAGATCATAGGACTCAAGGAATTTATCTATGCCTTCACTATCTTCTATTTTATTGGAGTATAAGGATTCAAAGTAATTTCTGATTATCTTCTGTATTTCTGAAGTGTCTGTTGTGATATTGCCTTTTTCATCCCGTATGCTAGTAATTTGGGTTCTCTCTCTTCTTCTCTTCGTTAGCATGGCTAAGGGTCTGTCAATTTTATTTATTTTTTCAAAGAACCAGCTTTTACTTTTGTCAATTTTTTCAATTGTTTCTTTTGTTTCAATTTCATTAATTTCAGCTCTGATTTTAATTATTTCTTGCCTTCTACTTCTTTTGCTGTTGTTTTGCTCTTCTTTTTCTAGGATTTTGAGATGAAGTATGAGATCATTTATTTGTTGGTTTTTTCTTTTTTTGAGGAATGAACTCCAAGCAATGAATTTTCCTCTTAGAACTGCTTTCAATGTGTCCCATAGATTCCGATATGTTGTGTCTGTGTTTTCATTTAACTCTAGGAATTTTTTAATTTCCTCCTTGATGTCTTCTAAAACCCATTGATCACTCAGCAACCTATTGTTCATTCTCCAGGTGATGCTTGCTTTTTCCTTTCTTCTTTTATCATTGATTTTCAGTTTCATTCCATTATGATCAGATAAGATGCATGGTATTATCTCTACCCCTTTGTATTGTCTAAGAGTTGCCCTGTGACATAATATATGGTCTATTTTTGAGAAGGTTCCATGTGCTGTTGAGAAAAAAGTGTAGCTACTTGATGTTGGGTGGTATAGTCTATATATGTCAATTAAGTCTAGGTTGTTAATTGTGTTATTGAGTTCTATAGTTTCCTTATTTAACTTTGTTTGGAAGATCTGTCCAGTGGTGAGAGAGGTGTGTTGAAGTCTCCCATGATTATTGTATGTTGGTCTATTAGACTCTTGAACTTGAGAAGAGTTTGCTTGATGAATACAGCTGCACCATTATTTGGGGCATATATATTTATGATTGTTATGTCTTGTTGGTGTATGGTTCCCTTGAGCAGTATGAAGTGTCCTTCTATATCCCTTTTGATTAGCTTTGGCTTGAAATCTATTTTATTAGATATGAGTATGGACACTCCTGCTTGTTTCCGCGGTCCATATGAGTGATATGATTTTTTCCAACCTTTCACCTTCAGTCTATGTATATCTTTTCCTATCAAATGCGTCTCCTGTAGACAGCATATTGTTGGGTCTTGTTTTTTGATCCATTCTACTAGCCTGTGTCTCTTAATTGGTGAGTTTAAGCCATTAACATTTAGGGTTATTATTGAGATATGGTTTGTTCTTCTATCCATATTTGTTTATTGATGTTACTAAACCTGATTTGTTATCCTCTTTGACTACTTTCCCCCCTTTACTGTCCTACCTCCCATTGTTGGTTTTCAATGTTGTTTTCCATTTCCTCTTCCTGTAATGTTTTGCCAAGGATTTTTTGAAGAGATGGTTTTCTAGCTGCGAATTCTTTTAACTTTTGTTTATTGTGGAATGTTTTAATTTCATCTTCTAACCTGAAGCTTAATTTCGCAGGATACACGATTCTTGGTTGGAGCCCATTGTCTTTCAGTGTTTGAAATATGTTATTCCAGGATCTTCTAGCTTTCAGAGTCTGTGTTGAGAGATCAGCTGTTATCCTGATTGGTTTACCCCTAAATGTAATCTGCTTTCTTTCTCTTGCAGCTTTTAAAATTCTCTCCTTATTCTGTATGTTGGACATCTTCATTATAATGTGTCTAGGTGTGGATCTCTTATGATTTTGCACATTCGGCATCCTGTAGGCTTCTAGGATTTGGGATTCTGTCTCAATCTTCAATTCTGGGAAGTTTTCTCGTATTATTTCACTGAATAGACTGTTTATTCCTTTGGAATGGAGCTCTGTGCCTTCCTGTATCCCAATGACTCTTAAATTTGGTCTTTTGATATTGTCCCATAATTCTTGGATGTTCTGCTCATGGTTTCTTAGCAGACTTGCTGAGCTGTCTATGTTCTTTTCCAGTTGAAATACTTTGTCTTCATTGTCTGATGTTCTCTCTTCTAAGTGATCTACTCTGCTGGTAGTATTCTCAATTGAGTTTTTAAGTTGGTTTATTGTTTCCTGCATTTCTAGAATTTCAATTTGTTTGTTTTTTATTACCTCTATCTCCCTGTGAAATTGATCTTTTACTTCCTGGATTTGTTTGTCAATGTGATCTTTCATTGTCTGATTTTGCTGTCTCATGTCTTCCTTGAGACTCCAGATCATCTGAAGCATATATATCCTGAACTCTTTATCTGATATTCCATCTGTTGCAGCTATTACCTCTTCTAAAGTTGAGTTGACCTGCATTGCTTGTGGTCCTTTCTTTCCTTGTCTTTTCATACTGCTCGCGTTTCTTTCTGCTTGGTGCAACTGTTGTGTTTTGAAATTTACCCCCTATTTATTTATGTTGCTCTTGTATACTTGAAAAGTCTCCCTTGCAGGTGCGGGCGGCGGCTGTGACCCTACTCCAATTGGGGTGACGTGTCTACCACGCTGGCGGCTCTCTGGGCCTGTTCCGGGAGTGGAAGGCGGCTCTGCTCTGTCCCTATTCCAATTGGGGTGTCGTGACTACAATCCTGGCAGGTCGCTGGGCCTGTTCCGGGCGTGGGCGGTCGGCTTGGCTGGCGGGATTCCACCTAATGGCAGTCCCTAACCTCCCTGCTTGCTAATTAATGGCTTCTCTGAGGCGCCACGCCTTCTGTAGCTGCGGGGCAGGCCGCGCGAATCAGTTGGCCTGGATCTCCGGGGTCCTGCTGCTGGCTGTTTTGATGTTGCAAGCTGTTGGAGAGTGGTGGTGTATTCTTCAGCTTTCCCGGATGGTGGCCGCTGACTGCCTGGATGGAGTGTCCGCTGTTTTGATGTTGCACTCTGAAGGAGAGTGGCGGTGTATCCTTCAGCTTTCCCGGATGGTGGCCGCTGACTGCCTCGGTGGAGTGTCCGCTGTGGGAGATGGGACTGTACCGCTTCCTTCCCCTTCTGAGATCCCGTGCTCGGCCCAAGGGTCCGTGTGGGCTTGGCTGGTGGGATTCCACCTAATGGCCTTCCCTAACCTCCCTGCTTGCCAATTAATGGCTTCACTGAGGCGCCACGCCTTCTGTAGCCGCAGGGCAGGCCACGCGAATCAGTTGGCCTGGATCTCCGGGGCCCTGCTGCAGGCTGCTGTCTTGTTTCTTCTTTATCTCCAATCAAGTCTAACTATTTCTGTAATGGCCAGATAGTAAACATTTTATGTTTTGTGGGTCATACAGTTTCTGTTACAATTCTTTGACTCTGCCAGCATGATAGCAGCTGTAGACAAATATATATGTAAAAATAAATTTGAGTCTGTTGCAATAAAACTTTATTTATAAAAAGAGGTGACACACTGGATTTGGCCTATAGGTGAAAGTTTGCTGACGTCTGTCATAGACCCATGTCTCCCTACAAAATGTGAATGTGATGTTTATCTGAATTAACTTCTGAATGGCATGGTGGAGGGATGAACAGAGGGATCAGTAGTAACCAATATAGACCTTCACTTTCCACACTCCTGCTCATTAACATCCCGGTGGAAAATATGCATAGCTTCTTTTTTAATCCAAAAGTTTGTGAACAATCTCAGGGAAGCTTCAGTGTCATTCCAGGGTCAGCTATTGCCAATTGCAAAAAGCATCAGGAGAAAATTAATGATGTTCAGGTTTTTTGGTTGTTTATCAAAAATTAAGTGGAAATCACAAGTTGGGGATATTCTCCAAGAAAGCATCTTTCTGGGTTCCATTTTCCAGAGAGACAATCCCTCAGGGGAATGGGCTTATGATTCACAGGGTAGTTCCCCTAGGGGTTAAAGAGGGGGTTTGAACATTGCCCTGGGGCCATTGGGGTTCCAAATAAGAAATTTCAAGACACAAAATGTGAGAACCGCATGAAACCTCTGGAATCAAAAGGAGGTGAATGATGAGTCTGTCGTTCTGATTAGAATTTAAATCCAGGGACAGTTTCTCTCTCAATATGGACTAAACACACTGTACAGAGGTCACATAATGTCCACCCTTAAGTGTAAGAGCAAAGGCAGAGGAGTTTCCAGAGCTGGTAGAAAGCATCTTGCAGTCAGGCAAAGGGTTGGTCAGGGAGCACTGGTTGCTGGTAAGATCCCTGAGACTCTGGGTCTCTGAAAGTTTTGCTTGCCTAATGTGTTTTCAGGGACTTACTGGTGTGACCCTTTGACCAGAAAGAAAAGGAGGTTTCCATGAACATAACTGTTAAATTGTCTGGTTCAGATGCAAATAAACAGCAAAGGCAGAAGCAGCACATAAACACAGAGAGGTTTTTCTTGATGGAAAAATATGTATTTGGTATTTCTAATCATTTTTTTTCGTTTCTTTTCCCTTTCACTGAATTCCTTTCTTTTACCTCTTTTTAACTTTTTACCTGTTCAGTCATAGAATATTTTCCTGTTTCATAAAGTGTCTCTTTCCTTTCATAGTACAAAAGGATCTTTTAAAAATATATTATGCTTGTTTTTCATATATAATTTTTTCTATTCTTTGACTCACTCTCTCTTATCTCCTAGACTATTTATCCCTTTCTCAAGTGCTAGTCATCCTTCATGATTCAGCCCAGCTATCACTTCCTCCTCCAGAAAGTCCTGCCCTACTTTGTGAGCCTCCCCAGGCATAGAGATTGTACATATATGCCTATCATTGCCTTCATGAAATCATATGATGGTTATCTATTAGTGAGTTCTTTGTATTGAATCATCCTTGACACCCCACCTAAGCCCTGTGCCTTTTATGTCTTTAGTAGAATGAATAGGATTTGGCACTAAGGCTCATGGAGGTTAAACATGATCACAGATAGAGAGGTAAGAAGTGACAGATGGAGGATTCCAGCCTGAGTGCACCCCAGCTCCCTAAACCACTGCCTGTTCAGATCAACCTACTTTCATACTTTAGTAATGCCTGGCCATCTGCAGCAGACAGTTAGGTAAGAACAATATTCAGCCCTTTCTCCTGGGGGTTTCAGCTTTTTCCCTATTTTCATGTTCCCAGCCAAAGTAACCATCTGGTTCCTCAAAGTCAATCCCCCAATGGAGCCCATGGAACGTCCCTGGGTGCTCCTTAGACTCTGCTAGTTTCTTGCACAGATTTCTCTTGTGGGGATTATCTCTTCTCTCTGTCCCTCCCCTGATATTCTAACTCCAAATGTCAAAATCTTCTGTAGAGCTCCTTCTACAAAACTCCAGAAACTATAGCTGCTCTGTTCAGGCCCCTCTCTCTCTCTCTCTCTCTCTCCCTCTAATAGAATTTTTTTAAAAAAACTTTTAGTTGTAAATGGTTCTTTTATTTTATCGATTTATATGCGGTGCTGAGGATTGAACCCAGGCTCTACCACTGAGCTACAACTCCAGCCCCAGGCCTCTTTTTAATCGCATAAAGCTGTTAATACAGGATACATAGAAATGATCTTTGGGTTGACTAATAGTCACATAGGCACTGCTGTTTTTTCCAGAATTAGGAGAACCTATGTAACTACCCATACTTGTGATATTCTGGTTTTCCTAGTATTATTCAGGAAAATAGATTCATGGTTCACTTTAAACACACACACACACACACACACACACACACACCCCTCTGGGGCCACTCACCCCATAAGACATCTTCTATTTCAGTGTTAGACTTGCTTGAGAAAGAAGCAGGCGGATACTGATGTCACCAGCATGCATTAAGCCAGCTCTGTCTAGTGGAATTTTCTGTAATGATGTTAATATTCTATATTCATGGTGTCCAATATAATAGTCACCATCCCCTTGTGGTTGTAGAGCCCTTGAAATGTGGTTAGTGTGGCTGAGGAACTGCCATTTTTATTCCATCCCATGTATTGAGGTTAGTTGAAACTTAAGTAGCCCCACATGGCTAGTGGCCACTGTACTGGCTTGAAGCTTGAAGCTGCTCCCCTGACTTCAATATGGAGGTTTAGAACAATCTTACTATTGAGTGTTTGAATGGCAACAAATCAACACATACAATTAATTTTGTTTTATTAGAATACCTTTCCATAATTTCCCACTTGAGGATAACCTTGATAATAATTCTTGAAAAACCTTGTGGAAGGGGAAAAGGACTTATCAATTATATGAAAAGGGATTCTCAAGTATAATCTGTATATTCCATTATTTTTTTTCACAAATCTTCCAAAGTTGTGTTGTATGTATGAAGGCAGATAATTCATACTTTATGTGGAAGCTCACCAGAGGCTTAGACAAGGGTGATTGGGGACAGAGTGAGTCTTGAGTTCAGGTAGAAGCACATGGGACCTTGGGTAAATCAATCTCTTCACATGTATGATTTTTCATCTAAATTAGAAATGATAATAATACCTACTCAAACTATCCCACAGGGCTTCTGTGGCTAAATGAGGTAATGTAGAGACAATCACCTTGAAAAATGCTTTGCGGATGATGCTTACTGTTGAAATTGTAATTAATATCATCATTCTGTAATCCTTCCAGGGGGATCCAGTGTGAATAGCAACAACATGGGCAAGGAACCCCTCCTTCCTCACTGTCTGTTATAAAGTAATTTTGAAATACGAAGAAATTGTACTTTCGTGCCTGGTACAAAAAGAGGGATCGATTTCATGTTAATTCACAGAAATATTTGTGGGAGTGTTTTAGTGGACGCTACAGTTCTAAAAGCCAACCTGGATTTGAAAACCAAATCGTAACTTACATGATTTTCATTTCTGATTAAACTGTCTCAACTGTAAGTTTTCCCAAGAAAATCATATTTCATACAATTATGGTAAACGTTTCCCTTCATTTCTCATAACTCACCCAGTATCTTGTTTTACGATCTCCTGTGCCCTGGCCAGAGCCTCCAAGGCAAGCGAATGGCCAAATTGGGGAAGTGAAGCGTTGAGTCAAATGGAGAAGATCACCACATTTGGTCAAGATGCCTTGATCATGGAAACCATTATCATTCACACTTACAGAAATAATAATAATTTTAGACACAAAATTCATTTGTTATTATTATTATTATTATTATTGCTGTTGCAGTTGGGTGTGTCAATTCATACCCAAATGACTGTAAAGTGTTCCCAAATGGAGGGGGAGCATATACACCCTCTTCTCATTTTCTCTACATTGCGAATATCTAAGAGAATTTCCAACTTCTTTTACTCCATCCAGAGCACTTTTTTAAAAGAAAGAAAACTTATTTCTTATGGTCACCTGCTAAGGTTTTTTAAATTTAAATTTCACACTTCTGGCTACAATATTTTATTTATATTTTCTAATTTCTGGGCTAAAATATAAACATTCTTTTGTTTGAAAAATATATGCAATGGTTTCTAAGCCAGTCTATTTCAGTTTCTTTAATGCATATGAAATAATTGAAATGTTGATTTTATTTGTAAGCATTTAGTAATGAAGGTGCTATTTATTCTAAACAACAAATGAGAGACGGCCTTGGCGATCCAGTCTAGTTTCTGCCAGTTTGAGTTTCTATACTTTAATATTCTTTTCCAAGCCTGGAGTCTAGATGTTTTATGGTTTGTCTATGAATATACTTTTAAAATATTATGCCATTCCAAAATATACACTATGAACATTCATAACCGAAGCCTTTCACGTGGTATAAAAGTCTCTGAAATGTAACGTGAGTGAAAGTTCCAGCATAAATTAATGTCAGCTGGGTTAGATCAAATGTTATATACATTGTGGAGATGTGTTTTAATTGTTAAGATTTGTGTCAGTTGATCTAAGATAGAACATGCTTTTAAGACTGCAGGAGAATGAAACTGAACATTGCGCCTCCTTCTAACTTGACAGAAAATCTCAAAGGGCTGAAACAACTATGAGAGTATAGCTAAACTGTATTCAAAGAAAATATAGCGGCTTTACTTATGTTCAGACATTCCCATAATTATTCCTTGGAAACAAACCTGATGTTTCAAGCCCCTGCATCGACTATTTTTGGAATTACTACCATATTATGGTTTATTGGAAGCCTTGTGAGTGGCAGACATTGTCATTAGCACAGCATCTCATTTAATTCTCAGCCACCCTTTTGTGATGTAGGCTACGATCTTCAGTTTATGTACTGAGGAAACCGGAGCGCAAAGAGGCTTGATCAAATTAGCAGACAAAATAGTTTTAGCAATCAGAGATGTGGTGTGGTTAGATTTTCCATTTTTTTTTTGATGGTTGAAAGAAATGGAATTTGTGGAAAACAAAACAAAACAAAAACAAAAACAAAAACTCACACAGTACCATGTGGTGCCCTACTCATCATTTAAAGGAAGATTGTGGATAAGGTCTACATTCCCGCTTGCATATCTTCTCTCCTAAATTCATACTTTCCCGGCAAAATTTTACTAGTACTCCAAGGTTGAGTCCAAATTCTACCTCTCTCTTATGTCCCAGCATGAATGCTCACTTTTCTTATGTTCCCTTATTGTCTATATTTCTACCAGAACACCAGCAATAGTGCACTTATTAAATGAAAGGAGATTTATTGACTACCTCTTTGTACTTGGAACAACAGTGATGATGATATCTCTGCTTGAGTGTAGGAACGTTGCCCTCCTCTTTTTTGTGTCTCTCAGGCATGTATCAGAGAGACTTGCTCATAGGTACACCAGGAGGAATCTGAACAGAATTATATTCTGAGGCACATCTAACAACCTCACCAACAATTTCATTTTTAACCAAACAGGTTTGTAGACAGATAACTCACTTAGGATACTGTCTTGTGTCATGTATTGAAGAGTTCATAATTAGGGAGCCCCACCATTAGAGTTAGGTCTACTTTAGTTACTATCACAGACTGCCTTGGAATACTGTCAGTATTTATTATGAAGGTTTTGCCATTCTTAAAAGTTTTTTTTTTTTTTCAACTTTAGGGGGAAAATCATTTTTTAAGTACTACTAAGTCTCTACCACCTTGCAGAGATTTTGTGGACTGAAATGGCAGGAGATGATAAGAATGGAGAAAAAAAGGAGCTACAACATCCAAAAGCAATTAAGCCTAATAAGAATTAAAATTATATAAAAATAATAAGGAATCTTGAGGAATTCCTGGATACTGAGAACCCATGATGTGCACAGTTAGCTATAACCTAGCATCCTCCTATGTATTCAGTAATTAAAATATTAAGTAATTTAATTTGGGGGAATATCAAGAGAGGCTACTTGTCTATCCATCTAGCCAGACCAGAAAGCCTACTAAGAACCTCATTGAAGTCATTCCCACAGGTCAGACAACAACCAGGTTCCATGGAAGAACATGTGGAAATTAATAATTAGACTTATATTCATGCATCCTGTAGAAAATAATCATTTATTAAATACAATTTTAAAAATATAGGCATAAAATTCTAGTATTTATGTAGTCTCAGGCTGACTTCTTGCTGAGAATAGCAAGATGTGTAATTTTGACATTTTCTGAAGTGCAGACCAATGTGGAATTACTCATGCCTATTCTAATTAAGGTAGAAAATCTCACTTGGAAACAAACTGGTAACTAAACTTGGTGATAGATATTGAAATTATTTTGCCAGCTATAAAATTTATAATACTTCTATTTTATATTTTTTAGTTGTAGTTGGACATATATCTTTATTTATTTATTTATTTATTTATTTATATGTGGTGCTAAGGATTGAACCCAGGGTCTTGCACATTCTCGGTGAGCACTCTACTATTGAGCCATAGCCCCAGCCCCTCTAATACTTCTTGACTAAGAATGGTCTTCTGTGTTATTTATTTTTATTTATTAAGCTCAGGCCATAAATAAATAATAAGTTTCAATCTCCTACATTTGAATAGAGCTTATAAATTCTTCAAAATATTTTCACCTCTCAAGGAGAAATTAGTATTTATTTAGAGTGTCAGTTGTGTAGGATTTTTATGTGTCATCTAATTTCATTCACAAAATAACTCTTTCAGATATGGTTCCTCTTATTCTTGTGGCAGAAATTAGAACACAACAAGTATGTTTTGGTGTGCTGGAGGTTAAACCCGGGGCCTAGAGTACACTAGATGAGTGGTCTACCTTAGAGCTACATTACCAGTCCTCAGAAATATTTGGATCTTGTTCACGTTTTGTACCAGCTAACACCAGAGATGATATTCAAAGTTAAGTTTTTTCTGATTTTAAAGGTCTGGCAATTTCCCATTTGAAATCAATAACAAGGAATTGTAGTGATTTTCCCAATGTCGTAATTCATGGTGGATTAGAATCCAGACTTTCCATCTTTTACTATTACCATATGTTCTATTACTCTATGCTTCAGGCATAGATATTAGAAAGTCAAGATTAACTTCTATTGTTTAAAGATTTTCATTTTCTTTTGAAGGTTATATTTGGTTCAGATAGGAAAATCTGCCTCCAACAACCACATACCTAACCAGAAATTCTATATAGAGCCTGAAGCAAGTGTCTGAATAATTAACCTATATGATATAAACCCTTTTTCATATGGTCATGCTATATACAGTAACTGTTATCTTAAGCATCACTTTACCCATCAGGAAGTATGCCTCTGAAAAATCTTTCCCCCTGAAACTCCCTAAGATTGCATAAATGCCATCTTTGGGCTCTTGCAACCTTCTGATAAGAGCTGTCCCTTGGAGTTAAATTGTATTCAGTGAAATTGTCAACTTTCTAAGAAACAGGGACTGTCTTCTTTGCACTTGATTTCCTAAATCTCCAATATTAATGTAAACATTATAATGTACATATTTGAGTAACTTGGTTGGAGAAAGCTTTGGAACACAGCATGCAAATCTGGATTAATATCTGTCAAAGCTTCCAAGACAACACTCTTATATAGGTAGGTTTTAATGATTAGCTGTATTCAACCAGAGAGGAATTAAAGCAGCAGATGTCCTTTTCAGAGTCTACTTCCTTGGATATACATGCCTAGCCCCAGAAGTGTGGTCCTATATATCTACTCCTTAGAATTTAGTAAAATCAGGGAATAATCTATTGAGTTCATTGGGCTAATAGGAATCAAAGTGAAGTAGTAAACAAGTTTGGAAATTTTTGAGTTTCAACTCTTACATGCAACCGAACACAAACTTTTTTTTTATGTTTTTATTTCAAAATTTTTTTTATTGTAAACACCGTATACTGCCCTTCCTCAGGTCAATGAAACCAGAGATAGAAACTGGAGATGTTTGTTTGTTGAGGCTCAGATCCAGATGGCATTTAGTAGGTTACTGTTGCAATGTTCTAAATGGTACTACAGTGCATGTATGAGTCAGTGTGTCTCTGAAAATACCTCATACCCAGGGACTGGATGGGTCATGCTAAGTAAGCATTAGCAATATCAGATAATTACAAACAAACAAAAAAATCTAATCTCTCAACAATCTCAACATCCAGGCCAAGGAATCTGGGAGGTATTGGCTTATGGGTATTTATAGCTGCGTACCTTCTTAAGCAGCAATTAGCTCTTTGATGGCATGGATCCAATTGAGGAAATGCAGAGTTCAACCTAGAAATGGTCACCTGTTTCCTATCCTTTGTGTTTAGGGTCTAGAGTGCCAATTATGAAAAAAAATCTTTGTTTCATAAAGTATTTCAATTTACATATTTTCCTATTTGCCTGTTGCCTGTGATAGTAGCTCAAAAATCTTGACGACTCAAACTTTCAAGTGCTAGGAATGTGATTTGAAAAAGCTGTATATATAATTCAGTCTAAAAACAGTTGATGTTTTATCAAGATGAGATGGCCACATGAGATAAGTGCAAAAATGCAAATATTCTCCTGATGAGGGAAAGAGTTTAATACAGGCATGATCAGTTTGACCAAAGCCCTATTCTATAGACCTTTCATAAGAGGGATCTACCAGTCATGTGAATTCTAAAACATTTGTTCCATGGAATAATGGAGTAGTGCCTGAAGTCTGTGCTGGACCAGGGTAAGTTCATTTTGACTAAAATGAAAAATAATAAAAGAATCTCAGAATTTAAAGAAGCTCTCTCAGACAATTAAGACTGCCTTCCTGAGAACTATGTTAAACCCTGATAAAACATTTGTCAGAAATGGGTATCACTTATCTGGCACTTCTAGGACTTGGTATATTTCTGAATAATTTCTCAACTGTGGCTGAGATCTAAATATTGTGTTCATTTTTCAGAAATTAAAATATTAAAGCCTACATTCAAGTGTAAGATACTAAACAGAATATTTTTTAAACTAAGTTTTCAATATATTCCAGAACAGGATTGAAATGTTTCTTTGTTTTTCATTTAAACAGATTTGTGTGTTTAATTTATACTATTCCCACCACCCCCCCAAAAAGTATAATGGATCATTCTTAAGATTTAGAAAGGATTTTTAAATTTTTTTCACAAAAAGCATTAGATAAAATTACAGAATAGTCTCTTGACAGCCAATCCAACACTTAGCATCAAACTCAGCATGGTTCTGATTAAACTCTCTTCCATTGGTTTTTTGCATGAGCATATTAATTTTTGAAAGCACATTTTCCCTTCATAATGCTTTATTTAAATGATACCATAAACAAGAAGTACCCAATGACTTTGGTGAGACTAGTGCTGCACAGCGAGAGGTTTGATATATATATATATATATAATATGCATATTGACATATATATATATATATCTATATCTATATCTATCTGTCTATCTATCTATCTATATATCTGTATCTATCTATCTATCTATCTATCTATATATATATATATATATATATATATATTTTTTTTTTTTTAATAGAATATATAGGCTGTGAAAGAAAAGGAAGCAATGGATGGACCCAGGCCTGTGGTGCGTGGTGCTGTGCTTATCTTCAGGGAAGTGTCATGTATTTCATGTCAAACTGGTTAAAGACACTGCTTTAAAATGGCATGTGGTTCATTGGGAATCGTTAATTTCCATACTTATATTCCTTTGGTTTTCCCTAAGGGGAAACAAAATATCCCATCCTTTTTCAGAACTCCAGGGAATAACATGGGGCCCTGAAGCATGAGGACTTTGTAACCAGCTGAATTAGGTCTTGGGCACAGATTTCATTATTCAGTGATAACCTATCTGTCTAGCTCTCTGTGACTAGTAAGTCCTTACCACTGTATAACCGGGTCAGTAGTTTAGTTCTGATTGAAATACATGTTCAATTAGGAGATTTCTCTTTTAGACCTGTAAGTAATAATGATGGTTTACCAAGAGCTTTCAATTTGAGGGCAATTCTTTATTTACATCATCAATGGAATATTTTTTTTTTAAACATAGTTTTGAGGATGCAATGTTCCCAGGAAACATATCCAAGTAAGTATTTGAAAGGTTTAATGTCAGGATTCCTACGTGGTTTATGAGAACTGCTTTTTTAACTTTCTATAAAATCACATATGGGTGTTAACATTTCAGTGAATAAGATGTTCTATTGTGTAAAACAATGAGTTTCCAGCTTTTATGCTGCAATACATTTCCAGATCAAACCATTTCATTTTTTATTAAGTAACTATAGGAACAATTACTGTAATAGTTGTGGATTGACACCACACCTTTACATGTCTCAGTTTACCCATCTGTAGAATGAGGAATGTTGTTATGAAGGTTGACTAAGAAATATGTGTAATTACCAGCCCACACTAGAATAGCAATCTCATTGATATTACACATTTACATTGCTTAGGACTCTTGTCACTTTGACAGAGCTACACATGGGGTCAAGTGGAACATTTTTTCCCAGGTAATCAAGCCTGCAAAGAAATAAATAACACTGCTCACTGAATGACTCTCCATTAGGATGGTAAGAAATACAGCTCTGGTGTTCTTGGTGAAATAGTGCTAATGACGAATACATTCTTATTTTCCTCTCTCAAAAAACCTACAATTATACTCTGAGGTCAGTTTGACTTAAACCTAGTTTCTGGTCATCAGGGCACAGTGTTGAATACTTTAAAAAATTTAGGATTCTGCAAAAGAAGAAAACTTTGAATAAGGCAGTTAAATTCATATAAAACTATAGCATTGACTATTGTGCTTTCTCCTTAAATGATCCTTTGTCCTTGTATCTGATAATAGTACCGAGAAAGGCATTTTTTTTTTAAAATTGATTGAATAACTCAAAGACAAATGCTTTATATTTTCCTGGGCACATTTAATATTTGGGAAAAACAATTTAAAAGTCGGATTTTTATATTGTAAGTGATTAGATTATTTCTTGTATTTCTTGTATATTTTTTCCTCTGCATATAACATGTTATGTTGGTCAAATACCCCATCCTCTGAATTTTTAAAATGAAATATATATATATATATATATATATATATATATATATATACACACACACACACACACACATATATATATACATATATATTTATATTGTATGTATCTTTATAGATATATAAATGTAGACATATATATATATACATAAAGATACATATATGCATATATATGTATATATACATATACATATATATACATAAAGATACATATATGCATATATATGTATATATACATATACATATATATATATAATTTTTTTTTTTAAAGAATCATATGGTATCGACTTAGCTGCAGAGTACAGAAATTTCCAGAATGAATTGGCCGAGATACTAAGCTGGTTATGTGGCTGAAGGGCACGCTCATGGCCATCCTAGCTCAGTGGCCAGCAGTTGTTTCTTCTATAGCTCTTGTTCACAATATGCAACATTCAACCAGTTCAGACTCTTTGTAGTCCAACACCTCATCACAGATAAGCATCAATAGTTAGATGTTTTGTTTTGCTTTCGAAACTTGTCAGGCAAATCTCTAAAGCTTTGTCTCCATTATTTTCTTGTTATTTCTCATTGTATTTGTGTTGGCAGTGTTCAATGGGTTTTAAACAGTATATCCAAAAAGAATATTTTATAAAACCCCTTTTATTAATCTATGAATCTAGTGGTCGATTATGTCTTGTCTCCTGATTCATATAAACCAGGGATTTGGACTCAGGCCTGTCTCTAAAGCTCACAGTGATTTCCTCATGTTCCTGCTATTCTTTCTAGAATAACACAGGAAAAATATAAGCCAAGAAATAAAATCCTCACCTTTGTATGGTCCTGTGTCTTTTCCTCGTCCTTCCCCTTCTTTCCCCATTAGCCCTTCCATCTGTCTTTGCAACATATGTATTTTGAGGTTTCCATTCTTGCTTTTGAGGCTTTTCATATCTGGTCTCACATCCTACTCTGGTTAACCCTTCACTGAATGTTACTCTTCTGGCCATCATTTCCCTTCAGAGAAGAAACCATCAATGTGGATAGCAGGAGAAATGTCACATGGCTGCTATTTTACAGTGTGAACTTCATGTTCACTTGGTTTCCATGTCATCTTCTGCAAAATGATCTGGGGTTGGTGATCCAATTTTAGAAATCTTTTAAACCCTACCCAAGAAGGTGCTAGAAACTGTATGTCAGACTGGCGTACCTGGATTGGAAGTCTTGTTTTAGTGTCTACCATTGCTGTGACATGTCCTATTCCTTCATCTCTAAGAGCCTTACTTTGCTCAGCAGCAGCATGGACAGAACAATTTTCCCTTCAGATTAATGTTTTTAAAATTAAGTGAGAAACACAGACATAACACCAAAAGATGACCTAATACATTCTAAGTGTTCAACAACTACTGGCTGTTACTACAAGGCATTTCCATTGTCTTACATTAGATTTATAAAGTGCTTTCACTTATGATATTTCAATTAATCATAGCAAAAATCCTGATATAAAGATGAATAATGAGGCCCAGAAAGGTTAATCACAATTAACTGTCAGTGACAAATCAAGAAGTGGAACTCATGTCTCCCCAGTGTTCCTTCAACTAAATAAACAGCAATATATTTAAAATACAATTAGTTTTTTAAAGAGAGAGAGAGAGAGAGAGAATTTTTTTAATATTTATTTTTAGTTTTCGGCGGACACAACATCTTTGTTTGTATGTGGTGCTGAGGATCGAACCCGGGCCGCACGCATGCCAGGCGAGCGCGCTATCGCTAGAGCCACATCCCCAGCCCAACAATACAATTAGTTTTTCATATATTTATTCTTTAGTTGTAGTTGGACACAACACCTTTATTTTATTTATTTATTTTTATGTGGTGCTGAGGATTGAACCCAAGGCGCTCTACTGCTGAGCCACAACCCCAGCCCACAATTAATTTTTTAATGGCTTATGTTGCAGATGTTTTGATCTTTATGAGATTTTGTAGGACACTCTACTGATGTAATAGGTTATTATTTTGTGCTCCATGGTTACTAAGAATTATCATGATGTGTTTACCGAACTACCTAATCTAGGAGCAATGTCCATATTCATATAAAACTGAGTAAACTTGGGTAAAGTCTAAAGTGAAAGCATATTCTACTGTGTTTGTCACCCATACTTTGCAGGTTTTCTGAAGATATAGGTTGGGTAGTGAAATGGTCCCTTGTAAATTTCTTTTGAGGATTAGTATGCAAATAAAAGCTGTGGATTTATGTGGCACTCCCAGGAAATTCTGCAACTGTAAGATGAACTGAGAGTATGTGTGTGTGTGTGTGTGTGTGTGTGTGTGTGTGTGTGTGTGTGTGTTTGGGTCTAACCATAAGCATATGGAAAGCGTCGGCAGTCACCTTTGGAAAGCTACACTAATACGTTACTGTTCAAACACATTAATGAAAATTCCCACCTAAGTGTTTACTTGGAGGAAGAGGTTCAACTGCAGGCCTTACTGACTTGGCCTCTTTACTGAAAAAGAAAGAGTGCTTTTTGTGCTTATGAGGGTAAGAATACGGATAAGCTCAGAAAGCTTCTTTTTTCCTTTGCTGTTCCTGTGACATCTCCTGATCCACACCTGGCAATTCTCTATGAGGAGAACTTGCAGAGGAAGAGAGTATAGGGCAGACAATCAGAAGGCAGAAGGAGAGGAAGAGAATTGGAGTGGGAAGTGCATTTGAAAAACTACGAAAATGGGAAGATTCGTTTATTTCTTTTAAAGAATTTCCTTTTTTTAGTTGTAGATGGACACAATACCTTTATTTTGTTTATTTATTTTTTTTATGTGGCACTGAGGATCAAACTCGGTGCTGCATACATGCTGGGTGAGCATTCTACCACTGAGCCACAACCCCAGCCCCTTATTTATTTTTTTGATGATGATAAAAAGGTACTACTTGGTGGAAATATAATTAAAGATCAGCCAGGACCCAACCAGAGCAGAGCCATCAACAAATTTTCTGCCTTCATCCTTGGTTAACCAGACTCATTATTTTTGTTTCTCCCATAAAAGGTACTACTAGTTATTGAATGCATGGTTTATGTCAGGTAGAGTTCTAAATACTTCTACTGCATCATTATTTTCTTCTTATAGCAATTGGAATAGTCCTGTGTGGTGGATGTCTTGACTCCTGTTTTATAGATGTCTAGAAAGTTTATATAGTTTTCATAGAGCAGATCAGTTGAATGGTCATGGTTTGAACACATTTCTGCCTTGTTTTGGAACTTGAAATCGTGACCACTGTGCTCATCAGCATGTGTTGGGGATGCGTGTGATGGTTAGGTACCCAGACATTTGATCAACCATCATTTTAGATATTTCTGTGAAGGGATTTTTAGATGAGGCTGATATTTAATCAGTTAATGTTGAGTAAACAGCTTAACTTTGATCTTTATGAGATGTTCTAGGATGCTCTGTTGATATAGTAGGTGTTATTATTTTGTGCTCCAGGGTTACTAAAAATAATCACGATATATTTACTGAACTACCTAATCTAGGAGCAATGTCCATATTCATTTAAAACTGAATAAACTTGGGTAAAGTCTAAAGTGAAATCATATTCTATATAATGTGCATGGGCCTCATCAGGTCAGTGAAAGGCCTTAACAGAAACTCTGACCTTGCCAGAAGAAGAGGGAATTCCAAGAGCAGACAGCATCCTCATGTGAACACCAACATTGACTCTTCGCTAGGTCTCATCTCCAGCCTGTTGGTCTATCTCACAGATTTTGGACTGGTCAGGCTCCATAATCATGTATACCAATCCCTTGAAGTAAATCTCTGTATGTACGCCTATCCTGTTATTTCTCCTTCTCTGAAGAACCCTGACTGATACGGAGCATGTTTTCATTTGCCTTTCATTTGGGTGAGTTAACTAAAGGATGAGGTAGAATGTGTTTGTCTGCTGTTCCTCTGTGTGTCAGGGGATCCAGGTGGGTGTCATCAGCCTCTGAGACCTTTCTCTAGGGTTGGCACAGTGGTTAAGAGCAGGTCGACCTTTTCTTCTCTAATGCAGTACCTGGACTCACCAGCATACAATGGAGCATGTTATCCTGTATTTATAAATACATTTTAGTTTATCTTGGAAATAAATTCAGAAATTCGCCCACAATTAGTACATGTATGATACATAGCTCCTTATATAAAACTAACATTTTTTAAGAAGTCCATTAGAGGCTAGGTGGATGACAGACTCTTTCCATGTCCAAAAAACTGTGTTATCTTTTGCCTCTCACAAACAACTCTAGCAAAACTAATGGTTGCTCCTAATTTTCCAGGTGAGAAAACTGATACTCAAAGATAGTTGGGAGCATGGGAGGATTAGATTAACTCTAGATAGGGAAAAGGGGTGGAAGGGAAAGGGAGGGGGAAGGGTATTAGGAAGTATGGTGGAATGTGATGGTCATCATTATACAAAGTACATGTATGAAGACTTGAATTGGGAGTCAACATTCCTTATATACAAAAAGAGATAAGAAAAATTGTGGTATATATATATGTATTAAGAATTGTAATGCAAAAAACGTACATGTTTAATGGCAAAAAATAAAGACAGTTGGTAACTTGTATTAGGTAAGTAGAAAAGCTTGGATTTCAACCATTTCTGTTTGATTTCAGAGTGCATCTTTTGGGCAACTAAGGTTAGGACCTTCTTTAATACAGTATGTCTTCCTGAAAATAAGCACAATAATTTAAAGTATGAAAATCACATAGAAAATACTCTATTATCAAAGACTAAAAAGTTATATAGCATTCCTAATTAAATTCTGATATTAGAATAATCTTTGATAATGTACTTCCATTACTTCATGCTATTCTTTAATTGTTTTCTTTTGTGGCCTGACTTAGTATAACTATCTGGTGCCATTTTATTATTATGATTTTACTTCTGCTTTAATAATATTGGATTTACAAAATTTACAATTCATGATAGAATTGTTTTCATTTATTCATATTCACTCATTTAGTACACATAGGAATAGAATACAATAAAACAAACTCAGCTTTACAAACCAAAATAAGAATTTTTCTAAATCTGAATGGTTTTTTTTATTGTTGGTCTTTCAAAACATTACATAGTTCTTAATACATCATATTTCACAATTTGATTCAAGTGGGTTATGAACTCCCAATTATATACCCCATATACAGATTGCTGAATCACATCAGTTACCCTTCCATTGATTGACAAATTGCCTTTCTTGTGTCTCATGTATTCTGATGTCTGTCCTATTCTCTACTATCCCCCCTCCCCTCCCCTCCCCTCCCCTCCCCTTTTCTCTCTCTACCCCTTCTACTGTAAATCATTTCTTCGATTTGTATTATCTTGTCTTACCCCTCCTTTCCTCTTATATGTCCTTATGTATAACCCTGAGGATCGCCTTCCTTTTCCATGCGATTTCCCTTCTCACTCCCTTTCCCTCCCACCTCTCATCCCTGTTTAATGTACATCTTCTTCTCAAGCTCTTCGTCCCTACCCTGTCCTTGTTTACTCCCCTTATATCAAAGGGGTCATTTGGTATTTGTTTTTTAAAGATTGACTAGCTTCACTTAGCATAATCTGCTCTAATGCCATCCATTTCCCTCCAAATTCTATGATTTTGTCATTTTTTAATGCAGAGTAATACTCCATTGTGTATAAATGCCACATTTTTTTTATCCATTCATCTATTGAAGGGCATCTAGGCTGATTCCACAATCTTGCTATCGTGAATTGTGCTGCTATGAACATCGATGTAGCAGTGTCCCTGTAGCATGCTCTTATTAGGTCTTTAGGGAATAGACCGAGAAGGGGAATAGCTGGGTCAAATGGTGGTTCCATTCCCAGCTTTCCAAGAAATCTCCATACTGCTTTCCAAATTGGCTACACCAATTTGCAGTCCCACCAGCAATGAACAAGAGTGCCCTTTTCCCCGCATCCTCTCCAGCACTTATTGTTGTTTGACTTCCTAATGGCTGCCAATCTTACTGGAGTGAGATGGTATCTTAGGGTAGTTTTGATTTGCATTTCTCTGACTGCTGGAGATGGTGAGCATTTTTTCATGTACTTATTGATTGATTGTATGTCCTCCTCTGAGAAGTGTCTGTTCAGGTCCTTGGCCCATTTATTGATTGGGTTATTTGTAATCTTTTTGTCTAATTTTTTGAGTTCTTTGTATATTCTGGTTATTAGGGCTCTATCTGAAGTGTGTGGAGTAAAGATTTGTTCCCAGGATGTAGGCTCCCTGTTTATCTCTCTTATTGTTTCTTTTGCTGAGAAAAAACTTTTTAGTTTGAGTAAGTCCCATTTGTTGATTTTAGTTGTTAACTCTTTCGATATGGGTGTCCTATTGAGGAATTTGGGGCCAGATCCCACAGTATGTAGATCATAACCAACTTATTTTTCTATCAGATGCCGTGTCTCTGATTTAATATCAAGCTCCTTGATCCATTTTGAGTTAACTTTTGTGCATGGGGAGAGATAGGGATTCAGCTTCTTTTTGATGCAAATGGATTTCCAGCTTTCCCAGCACCATTTGTTGAAGATGCTATCCTTCCTCCATTGCATGCTTTTAGCCTCTTTATCAAATATAAGATAGTTGTAGTTTTGTGGATTGGTTACTGTGTCCTCTATTCTGTACCATTGGTCCACCCGCCTGTTTTGGTACCAGTACCATGCTGTTTTTGTAACTATTGCTCTGTAGTATAGTTTGAAGTCTGGAATCGCTATACCGCCTGATTCACACTTCCTGCTTAGCATTGTTTTTGCTATTCTGGGTCTTTTATTATTCCATATGAATTTCATGATCCTTTTATCTATTTCTACAAGAAATGCTGTTGGGATTTTGATTGGCATTGCATTGAACTTATAGAGAACTTTTGGTAATATCGCCATTTTGATGATGTTGGTTCTGCCTATCCATGAGCAGGGTATATTTTTCCATCTTCTAAGGTCTTCTTCTATATCTTTCTTTAGTGTTCTGTAATTTTCATTGTATAAATCTTTCACCTCTTTTGTTAGGTTGATTCCCAAGTATTTTATTTTTTGGGGGGATATTGTAAACGGAGTAGTTTTCCTCATTTCCGTTTCAGAGGATTTGTCGCTGATATACAGGAATGCCTTTGATTTATACGTGTTGATCTTATATCCGGCCACTTTGCTGAATTCATTTATTAGCTCTAATAGCTTCTTTGTAGACCCTTTTGGGTCTGCTAGGTATAGAATCATATCATCTGCAAATAGTGATAATTTAAGTTCTTCTTTTCCTATTTTTATGCCTTTAATTTCTTTTGACTGTCTAATTGCTCTGGCCAGTGTTTCGAGGACTATGTTGAACAGAAGTGGTGAGAGAGGGCATCCCTGTCTTGTACCAGATCTTAGAGGGAATGCCTTCAATTTTTCTCCATTCAGAATGATGCTTGCCTGTGGCTTATCATAGATTGCTTTTACAATGTTGAGGTATGATCCTCTTATCCCTAATTTTTCTAGAGTTTTGAACATAAAGGGATGCTGTACTTTGTCGAATGCTTTTTCTGCATCTATTGAGATGATCATATGGTTTTTATTTTTAAGTCTATTGATGTGGTGAATAACATTTATTGATTTCTGTATATTGAACCAGCCTTGCATCCCAGGGATGAATCCTACTTGATCATGGTGTATAATTTTTTTGATATGTATTTGAATCCGATTCGCCAGAATTTTATTGAGGATTTTTGCGTCAAGGTTCATTAGAGATATTGGTCTGTAGTTTTCTTTCTTTGAAGTGTCTTTGTCTGGTTTCGGAATCAGGGTGATGTTGGCCTCATAGAATGAATTTGGAAGTTCTCCCTCTTTTTCTATTTCCTGAAATAGCTTGAAAAGTATTGGTGTTAGTTCCTCTTTAAAGGTTTTGTAAAACTCTGCTGTATACCCATCCGGTCCTGGGCTTTTCTTAGTTGGTAGTCTTTTGATGGTTTCTTCTATTTCCTCTATTGTTATTGGTCTGTTTAGGTTGTCAATATCCTCCTGACTCAATCTGGGCAGATCATAAGACTTAAGGAATTTATCTATGCCTTCACTATCTTCTATTTTATTGGAGTATAAGGATTCAAAATAATTTCTGATTATCTTCTGTATTTCTGAAGTGTCTGTTGTGATATTGCCTTTTTCATCCCGTATGCTAGTAATTTGGGTTCTCTCTCTTCTTCTCTTCGTTAGCATGGCTAAGGGTCTGTCAATTTTATTTATTTTTTCAAAGAACCAGCTTTTAGTTTTGTCAATTTTTTCAATTGTTTCTTTTGTTTCAATTTCATTAATTTCAGCTCTGATTTTAATTATTTCTTGCCTTCTACTTCTTTTGCTGTTGTTTTGCTCTTCTTTTTCTAGGATTTTGAGATGAAGTATGAGATCATTTATTTGTTGGTTTTTTCTTTTTTTGAGGAATGAACTCCAAGCAATGAATTTTCCTCTTAGAACTGCTTTCAATGTGTCCCATAGATTCTGATATGTTGTGTCTGTGTTTTCATTTAACTCCAGGAAGTTTTTAATTTCCTCCTTAATGTCTTCTAAAACCCATTGATCACTCAGCAACCTATTGTTCATTCTCTAAGTGATGCTTGATTTTTCCTTCCTTCTTTTATCATTGATTTTCAGTTTCATTCCATTATGATCAGATAAGATGCATGGTATTATCTCTACCCCTTTATATTGTCTAAGAGTTGCCCTGTGACATAATATATGGTCTATTTTTGAGAAGGTTCCATGTGCTGCTGAGAAAAAAGTGTAACTACTTGATGTTGGGTGGTATAGTCTATATATGTCAATTAAGTCTAGGTTGTTAATTGTGTTATTGAGTTCTATAGTTTCCTTATTTAACTTTGTTTGGAAGATCTGTCCAGTGGTGAGAGAGGTGTGTTGAAGTCTCCCATGATTATTGTATGTTGGTCTATTAGACTCTTGAACTTGAGGAGAGTTTGCTTGATGAACACAGCTGCACCATTATTTGGGGCATATATATTTATGATTGTTATGTCTTGTTGGTGTATGGTTCCCTTGAGCAGTATGAAGTGTCCTTCTTTGTCCCTTTTGATTAACTTTGGCTTGAAATCTATTTTATTAGATATGAGTATGGACACTCCTGCTTGTTTCTGCAGTCCTTATGAGTGGTATGATTTTTCCCAGCCTTTCACCTTCAGTCTATGAATATCTTTTCCTATCAGATGCGTCTCCTGTAGACAGCATATTGTTGGGTCTTGTTTTGTGATCCATTCTACTAGCCTGTGTCTCTTAATTGGTGAGTTTAAGCCATTAACATTTAGGGTTATTATTGATATATGGTTTGTTCTTCTATCCATATTTGTTTATTGATGTTATTAACCCTGATTTGTTATCCTCTTTGACTACTTTCCACCCTTTACTGTCCTACCTCCCATTGTTGGTTTTCAATGTTATTTTCCATTTCCTCTTCCTGTAATGTTTTGCCAAGGATTTTTTGAAGAGATGGTTTTCTAGCTGCGAATTCTTTTAACTTTTGTTTATCGTGGAAGGTTTTAATTTCATCTTCTAATCTGAAGCTTAATTTCGCCGGATACACGATTCTTGGTTGGAACCCATTTTCTTTCAGTGTTTGAAATATGTTATTCCAGGATCTTCTAGCTTTCAGAGTCTGTGTTGAGAGATCAGCTGTTATCCTGATTGGTTTACCCCTAAATGTAATCTGCTTTCTTTCTCTTGCAGCTTTTAAAATTCTCTCCTTATTCTGTATGTTGGACATTTTCATTATAATGTGTCTAGGTGTGGATCTCTTATGATTTTGCACATTCGGCATCCTGTAGGCTTCTAGGATTTGGGAATCTGTCTCATTCTTCAAGTCTGGGAAGTTTTCTCGTATTATTTCACTGAATAGACTGTTTATTCCTTTGGTATGGAGCTCTGTGCCTTCCTGTATCCCAATGACTCTTAAATTTGGTCTTTTGATATTATCCCATAATTCTTGGATGTTCTGCTCATGGTTTCTTAGCAGACTTGCTGAGCTGTCTATGTTCTTTTCCAGTTGAAATACTTTGTCTTCATTGTCTGATGTTCTCTCTTCTAAGTGATCTACTCTGCTGGTAGTATTCTCAATTGAGTTTTTAAGTTGGTTTATTGTTTCCTGCATTTCTAGAATTTCAATTTGTTTGTTTTTTATTACCTCTATCTCCCTGTGAAATTGATCTTTTACTTCCTGGATTTGTTTGTCAATGTGATCTTTCATTGTCTGATTTTGCTGTCTCATGTCTTCCTTGAGACTCCAGATCATCTGAAGCATATAAATCCTGATCTCTTTATCTGACATTCCATCTGTTGCAGCTATTACCTCTTCTAAAGTTGAGTTGACCTGCATTGCTTGTGGTCCTTTCTTTCCTTGTCTTTTCATACTGCTCGCGTTTCTTTCTGCTTGGTGCAACTGTTGTGTTTTTGAAATTTACCCCCTATTTCTTTATGTTGCTCTTGTATAGTTGGGAAGTCTCCCTTGCAGGGCGGGTATTGGCTGTGCTCCTCCTCTAATTATGGTGGTCTGTCTACCCCGCTGATCAGTCGTAGGTCTGCCCCCGGTGCGGGCACGGGTGGTGGCTTTGCCCTGCCCCCATTCCAATTGTGGTAACGTAACTACCACGCCCTGGGGTTGTTGGTCCTGATCTGGATGTGGGTGGCGGCTCTGCTGGGCCCCCACTCCAATTGGTGTGACGAGTCTACCGCGCTGGCAGACCTCTAGGCCGGTGGGTCGTAGTTCTGCACAGCCCCCACTCCCAATGGGGGTACCTGACTACCTCTCCAACGGGTCGCTGAGCCCCCTCCGGACCCGGGCGGCGACCCTGCTCCACCCCCACTCCAACCAGTGTGACGCGACTGCCTCGGTGTTACGTGTCCACCACGCTGGCAAGCTACCTGGCCTGTCTTGCCAGTTGGCGGCAGGTCTGCCTGCCCTGCTTGCTCGGATGTCAGCTCTGCACAGCCTCTACTCCAAATGAGGTTACTTGGCTACCGCGCCGCGGAATCGCTGGTCCTGTTCTAGGCGTGGGCGGTTGCTCTCTTCAGCCCCAGCTGCGTTTGGGGTGTCATGGTACCACGCCGGCGGGTCACTTGGCCTGCTCTGGGCGCAGGTGAAAGCTCCACTCTGCCCCTCCAGCACCCCGCTGGACCCTGATTGAGAAGCCGTCACTGCCGGTTCCCTAGCCTTGGGCCAAAGAAGCTTAGGTAGCCGGAACCCTGCCTCTCCGATCCTGATACACTCTCCGCTGGGATCTGGCTCCAGGGAGCGACCCCATGGGTTCCCCAGCCCCAGGCCAAAACTGTTCCGGGAGTCAGAACCCAGTCGCCCCAAGCTCAGCGCACGCTCCACTTGGAGCTGGCCTCCACCGGCAGTCTCCGCAGTTTCCTCACACCTGGGCCAGGTTAGCCCCGGGAACCAGAAACCAGCTGCTCAGTGCCCGGCGCATGCCTTGCCCAGCACTCGCCTCTAGGAGTATTCTCCACAAGAACCCCAGCCCCAAGCCTGAGCAAGAAATCTGTCTACTAGACGCAGGCAAATACCAGCCTGATATCACCTGTTCCGTAGCTGAATGGGCTGAGATCAGTAGAACACGGGGATGATCACATCATCTCTCCGAAATGGCTGCTGCTGTCCTCCACTGTGGTCCGACCGGTGTCTGGAACCAAACTGGTCCGCTTCTCTCCTCTGTTTCAAAGCCGGAACTCAGCACTAAGGGCTCCGATGTACCACTGGCGGGAGCCCCCCCGGATCCGTATCGCTGTTCCCCCGCTCCGGCACCCTGCCGCTCCCCGGCGCGCGCCACAGACTCCAGCCTCCGGGCGATCGCCTGTCAGGCTATGCGACCCTCTGTGCGGGGAAATGGAGCTCTCAGAGCCGAACTTCTCACGATGGAAATCTGTCCACTAGATTCTGGAGCACCTCAATTTCACTGGAACTTCCCAAAGATATCCTTCAGCTGTTTTGCATCGTCTTTCTCCCACTTAGTGATGCGGCGCCCTGGGGTGATGCACTCCCTTCGCCGCCATCTTCCTATTCTCCTTGAGTTATCTGTGCTCCACAGGAAGGAGGATCACTTTGATTTTTTCTGCTTGCCCCTCCCCCAGTGCTGGCTAGCCAGGTTTCGTTTTGGCTGCTACTGGGAGGAGGGGTTGGAGGTCAGGTGTCTCTAGTTTCCCCCTAGTCTTTATGGAGGCTCAGCTTGATACTCCCTCTCCCGGCAAGCCTAGGAGAGATTTTATGCGAATTCCCGATGTCTGGGGGGTGAGCTGATTGACACAAACCTGTTTTGATGCTGCACTCTGTGGGAGAGTGGCGGTGTATCCTTCAGCTTTACCGGATGGTGGCCGCTGACTCTAAATCTGAATGGTTAACAAGCAAGTTCTACCACTGGATAATTTTGAGCATTTCTTCATTTATCAGTTAGTGTACAGTGGACGTTAATGTGTAGTGCATGAATATATGTTAGCATTTTCATATGACTACTTGCTTAATGTTGGAGATTAACTTGCAAAAGTCAGAGATCATCATCTTCTTTTTTTTTAAATGTTGATGCATCTTTATTTTATTCATTTATTTATATGTGGTGATGAGAATTGAACCCAGTACCTCACACATGGTAGGCAAGAGCTCTACCACTGAGCCATAACCCCAGCTTGTCTTCTTTTTATAAAATTTTTTATTTATCCTGCTTCCCATCATAAATTATCTTTCAGACTTTTGGAATTCAGTTTGGTTAGGCTGCAGTTTATTACAAAAGTGGATTAAGAAAAGTTAAAACCAAGGAATGAACATAAGTAAAATTTAGGACATTTTGTAAAATCTCCTCGATAGTTTCCAAGTCACAAGCATATTTTTACCAACTTTGTTTCCCACCATATTTAATTAGAAAAATCAATGGTAAACACACAAGCACTTACCAACTTGAACGGAGACCAACATGTTTGAAAATTCATGAATTTCCATGGTACACCATTGCCTCTAACTAATATCTCTGGGCCATATTTTCTCTTTGTCCTGGAAATCAGTGTGACTGAGTAAACTAAGGCCTGAAAACCATTAGGCCACTTTTAGAGCAATCAGACTGTGGTGAACAGACAATTGTGGGATAGGCCTACCCAACATAGAATGGAGAACATGGGAGCTGTTGCACTTCTGAAGGTGGAGATGTTTTGCCAAGGCGTGTGTTGTCACCATTTCAGTGAGTGCCATAGAGACTGGGAAGTGTTGTAAAAACCCATAGTGAGCTGGTACCAAGGGATGAGTTTGTGACCTTTACCCAAGGTGAACAAGGTACTACCAAAGAGAGACCATAAAAGATGCAAATGTGAACCAAAGGGACATTACAACCTAGAACAAACAGGATAAGCTTCTCCATAGCCTTGGTTTATTTCCAGTAAGCCCTTTCTTTCCTCTCCTACCCAGCTAACAAGTTCAATTCAAAATAAAGAGCTCAATATAAACCCCTACATTGATCCAATGATCTGATTATTATTTTTGCCTATTAGAGGAAATGGATACAGTTCCAAAACAGTGCATCCAAGTCAAACATAACCATGGCTTTATATCCACAACATTTTGTAATCTCAGGAAATCAACCAGAACAAAATGTCTAATTTCTGTAAAGTTCAAGTGGACTTTAATATTACAGCCACTCTGTGGCATTCTCTGCAAGTCAATTTGAAGGATGCAAATGAAATAGATGAGATTTCTTCAAAGAGAAGAGTGTTTAATTGATATAAATGATTTGGTATGTTGAATTACCATTTGTTCTGTGGCTTAGCTTCTCAGCATGTTGGGGGAATGAGCCTGGTCCCCATTTGGTGGAATTCTGCAGAACTGATATGCACATCTTTCTGCTAAAAAACAACAGATGTCTTTTGGATGATGGAAAGAGGCATATCCGCTTTGATACAGTTCTTCAAGGGAGAACTTGGGTGAGTGAAAGGCTACAGGATGTGGGTGTCTGGCTCACAGGGAGAGGCGGCCTCATCATGCACGCGTTGACATCAGTGACAGCAGGGACATTTTTCTTGGGTTTCACATGAAGCGTAACTGAGCCTACTGCTGTGAGTCTCACGGCACAGGGCATCAAGCAAGGCTTTGTGCTGTGGCATCTCTTGTGGCCCTGCCATCCACAGGACCTTACAGGGAATCTGTGTTGTCAACCAGCCTTTCCCCTTTGTGACCTGCCCTGTCATCTAGCTGTTTTCACTGTCATGCCAAGACTTGGCTCACAAGGAGCTATAGTTTGCTGGGAAAGGCGAGCTCATGGCCAGCTACCTGAAAGACAGGCACTGTCCTTACTTCCCTCTCTTGTTCCAGCCTCCTCGATAACAGTGCAAGGTACTGTCCCTAAAACATGGTAGGGCTGGTGGTGATGGAGGCATGCACCTTCCTGGGGCCACCATGACCCACCACATAGACTTCATGTGATACAGGTCATGTGTGTGTCTAAGTCCTATTCCTTTGACTGAAGTCAGGAAATATGGTATTTTATTGTCGACGGCAGTTATATGAGGCCCTGAAGCTAATTAAATTGAGTTAATTCCAGAAACACTTTAATGCAAAATATTAAGTGTTTATTGAGCTCACCTGATTGTTGTGAGAAACAGTTCTTTGAGGCCGTGTAGTGGAGGAAACACCCTGTCATTAGCTGTGAATTGGAAGACACTTAGCTTCTAGTGGTCACCCACTTGTCCTTGCTACCTGATCCCTCTATAGGTAATATCACAGCCTCTTAGTTTGCTTTATATCTGAGGCCAATAGAAGCACATCCCTCTGGTATTTTACCTTCTCTTGAAGCAATTGCCTGATTAGCCAGGCCCACCAAGAAGAATCTCTCTTTTGATTAACTCAAAGTCAAGTGATCAGTAACCAGAGAGGTCCCCTCACAGGCACTGTCTCTGCCCACATTCAAGAGAAAGGTATTATGGCAGGCTGGTTGTTATACTTTGGATACGAGCTTCTTTTCTGCCATACTCTTCTGCCAGGATATTCTGCCTCACTTGCACTCACTCGGCCCACCATGGACTAAAAGCCTGGCACTACATTTCTTAAACCATGAACCAAAATAAACTTTCATTCCTCTAAGTTGTTCTTATCAGGTATTTGGGTCACAGTGATGAAGTGTTAACTAAAACACAGGTATACAGGAAATCAGGATCCTGGGGGCGATCTTGAGATTCTTCCTACTGAAATAGACCTAGAAAAAGTTGAAAGGCATCCAAAACTCAAGTTTTCTGTAGATTTTTCCACTTATCTACCCAGTTTGGGTCCCTATTGATACAATTTAAAAATAAATCTTTTAATGGGATAATGACCTTCCTAGAGATGATCATCCTTCAGGGCCTGTGGTGGATAGGGATTCTGAAGAACCCAATTCTGGGGATGTACAAGTTCGTTTATGAAATGGTAGAATATTTGCATATAACCTTTGTGCTTTAAATTATTGGTAGCTTACTTTTAGTACCTAACACAATGTAAATGCTATGTAAGTAGTTGCTGTACTGAATTATTCAGAGAACTGTTTAAGGACCAGAAAAAAGCCTGTATGTGTTTAGTGCAGATGCAATATTTTAAAATATTTTCAATCCATGGATGGCTAAATCATGAAAGCAGAACTCACATAAGGAGGGCTTGCTGTGTGTCTAAAAATGGTCCTCACACTGCTTTAGGGGTACAGCTTCGGTGTAAACGATCTTGCCAGCCACCCTCAGGAGGTCACAATTGTTCTCTAGGACAGAGCATGGAAACATGTGTCAAATCTCCCAGAAGGTACGAAATACAATGGGATTTGCTTTTTGTCCTGGGCCCAGGTGATGCACAATCTGGCCTCAAACCAACTACTCATTTGTATTTTAATTATCCTAAACAAATGACTGACAATTTAATAACTTCATTTAAAAAGTTTTTACTATGGAACAACCCAAACACATGGAAGTACACAGACCTGTGCTCTGTCTCCTCATGTACTTAGCTGTCACCCAACTTCAGGAGCTAGCACCCTTCACTCATGCTTTTCCCCCTAAACCACCTCTTTCCTGGTCTCCTCCCATTTATGACTACTTCTTTATTCAGTTCTTTTGGAGGAAAAATTTATACACACTAAAATGCTAAAATTGATCTTAATTAAAATCTTGGCTAATGCATATACCCCATAACCCATGCCTCATTAAAATATAGAATATATTTTGTCACCTCAGAACCAATAACAACAACAAAGTCTGTTCAGTGTCTGTCCCTCCCATCTCTCTTCCCAATATCTTTTTTTATTATTAGTTGTTCAAAACATTACATAGTTCTTGACATATCATATTTCATACATTTGATTCAAGTGGGTTATGAACTCCCATTTTTACCCCGTATACAGATTGCAGAATCACATCGGTTACACATCCATGTTTTTACATATTGCCATACTAGTGTCTATTGTATTCTGCTGCCTTTCCTATCCTCTACTATCCCTCCTCCCCTCCCTCCCCTCCCCTCTTCTCTCTCTACCCCCTCTACTGTAATTCATTTCTCCCCCTTGTTTTTTTCCCTTACCCCTCACTTCCTCTTGTATGTAATTTTGTATAACCCTGAGGGTCTCCTTCCATTTCCATGCAATTTCCCATCTCTCTCCCTTTTTCTCCCACCTCACATCCCTGTTTAATGTTAATCTTCTTCTCATGCTCTTCCTCCCTACTCTGTTCTTAGTTACTCTCCTTATATCAAAGAAGACATTTGGCATTTGTTTTTTAGGGATTGGCTAGCTTCACTTAGCATAATCTGCTCTAATGCCATCCATTTCACTGCAAATGCCATGATTTTGTCATTTTTTAGCGCTAAGTAATACTCCATTGTGTATAAATGCCACATTTTTTTTATCCATTCATCTATTGAAGGGCATCTAGGTTGGTTCCACAGTCTAGCTATTGTGAATTGTGCTGCTATGAACATTGATGTAGCTGTATCCCTATAATACGCTCTTTTAAGGTCTTTGGGGAATAGTCCGAGAAGGGGAATAGCTGGGTCAAATGGTGGTTCCATTCCCAGCTTTCCGAGGAATCTCCATATTGCTTTCCAAATTGGCTGCATCAATTTGCAGTCCCACCATCAGTGTACAAGTGTACCCTTTTCCCCACATCCTCGCCAGCACTTGTTATTGTTTGACTTCATAATGGCTGCCATTCTTACTGGAGTGAGATGGTACCTCAGGGTGGTTTTAATTTGCATTTCTCTGATTGCTAGAGATGGTGAGCATTTTTTCGTGAACTTCTTGATTGATTGTATAACCTCCTCTGAGAAGTGTCTGTTCAGGTCCTTGGCCCATTTGTTGACTGGGTTATTTGTTTCTTCACAATTTCTTAACCCATAGATTAGTTTTGCCATTTTTAATACTTTATAATGAAATGGTACAGTATGCACTCTGTTTTTAAAAATATATGTATATCTTTAGTTATGGATGGACATAATATCTTTATTTTTATGTGTTGTTGAATATCGAACCCAGGGCCTCACACATGCTAGGCAAGCGCTCTACCACTGAGCCACAACCCTAGCCGGAGCATGTATTCTCTTGTGTCTGGCTTTTATTTTTTACAGCATAAGGTCTGGGAGATGCATTTAAGTCATGGAGTGCATTTGCAGCTTATTTCTTCGCATTGCTAAGTAGTATTCCATTAAAAGAATGTACCAATTTACTACAGTTCTTTACCTGGTTGTTTTCAGTTTGGGGCTATTATAAATCAAGCTGTTATGTACATTCTTACATATATTGTTTTCTGTGGTTGTGCATTTTCTTATTAGTTAAATATACAGGAGCAAGATTGCTGAAGCCAATGGACAGGAACATGTATAAATTTATTAGGAACAGCCAAACTTTATTTTTGTGTAGCATTTTACACTTCCATCAGCAATATATGGAGGTCACAGCTGCTCTCCACCCTCCACCAGAGCTTGGCATTGCCAGGCCTGAGTGCAGTCGTTTGGGTGGGTGCATAGCAGTGTCTCATTGTGGTTTCAACTTGGATTTCCCTGATGACTAATGGTGTTGGATAATCACATTTAGATGTGATTACTTAAGAGTATTCGTTTCAGTATCACATAATCCTATATCAAATCCCTGCTGCTTTTATTCCTGACAAGATTCTTGACTTCTTTGCAAAAGGAATATACTTCTGCACATATGAATATACCATAATGAATTCCACCATTATGTATATAATTATAAGGTACTGGCAAAAAAAAAAAATAAAGGGATCTACTTCTAGTATCTCTTCCCTGGGATCGATGGAAAAGTTAATCGAGATAATTCATTTAGAGTTCTTAGCAAAGTACATACCCAGCAAATAGAAGTTTTATTATTCAAGAAGACTATTGAAGAAACTGCACTATGGACACCCTAATAGGTTGGCTATTGTCATTATTTTAAAGTAGAGGAAATTGAAGGAGGGAATTTTTGGAACACACAGAGATCACCATCCCAAACACCCATCCCTTTCCCCCTGCACCTATAGTGTAGCCAAGCCTGTCTCTGTCCTTGGTGACATCTGCTGCAGCACCCCAGAACATCCTGTAATGCTTGGTCTTGGCTCCCCATCTCAGCTTGTTTCTCCCCAAATCAATGGACGTGACTCCCAGGCTAGAGCTTCCTCTATAGATAGATTTTTTTTCAATGTTGCTTCACAGAATGTAGTGTGCCCTGCACTTCTCTTTTCTCTTCCCCAATCTCCAGTTTCCTCTTTTCGTTATTTTCAACATACACCATATTAAAAAGACTCCTCTCCCTCCTCCTCTTCCTCCTTCTTCTTTAGAAAAATGGCAGGTCAAAGTGACTCTTAGAAGAAGTGTCCATTTAAGGTAGGAGAGAGGGAATATATCCTTTGGGGGATAAGGGAAGAAAAATGAGTTCTGTTTTCTCAAATGGTTTTGAGTCAATTTCACTAAGCATTAAGGTAGGTGGTAATGCACTTCTTCCTGCCTCTATTCCCAACATAGTGTGAGGTGCATCAGAACAGCCAGGATCTTGGAAGAGGACAGGAATGGCTCAAAGAATATCCCAGGTGATCGATAACCTCCTAAATCTCTTTGAGATGCTTTAGAACCAGAAGCAGAAGTGGGTGAAATACAGAGTCTGGAGCTTTCCAGAAAATATAAGAAATGACTGAAGCAGCTCAGAGGTTTGAAGGTGAGTGGCCAGCAAAACAGGAGCAAAGTCAGGAGGAGACATTGCTGCCCTGGAAGGGAAGGGGATGAAAAAGGATAGGAAACACTTCCAAGAAGAGAAGTGGAAAGAAGGATAAAAAAATAGGTCAGCAGAACTGGAAGCTATGAGGTCATTGGTGATTCTTCATGACAGGTGTGTTGGTCTGTACTGTGGGGGGTGGAGAGTGAAAGAGCAAGGAGAAGATAAATGAGTTCAGATCTCTTCTTTAAGAAATTATTTAAGAAGTAGAGCAGAGAGGAGAGAAAAAGAGTGAAAAGATGACATCTAACTTTGGGCGAATTACTTCTCTGGGCCTCGGTTTCTATAAAATAGAATAGTAATACATATCCCATCGGAATTGGTGAGGACTGAAATATTTAACAGCTATCACATGCTTGAAACAGTTCAGAACCCTGAGAATTACTCAAAGATGTCAACAATTATTATATTATTAAAGGAGAATAGAGCAACATCTTCTTCTTACCTAAAATGTTAAGGATCATTAAATCTGACCCTTCCCTTTTTTATTGCCAATACTCATTATTCCATTTAGGTGCCTCTTTCAGATACCAGATCCATTATTCCCTAATTCAATTCCAATTGCTCCTCAGCTCAGCAGTGACACAAAAAAATTCTTTAATCTTTGAAAAGTTTTTTTTTCCTTCTAGTAGCTACAAGACTATGATAACATAAATAAATAAACAAGTAATAAATAAATGGATAGATAGATAGATAAATACACAAGTAAATAAAAAATTAACAAAAACTCACACAATTGGTGGAGAAGTTATTGGGAACCTGGAAAGAAATGGTATTTGTTCTCATCGACCTGTGTTTCAAAGTAAATTGGAAGCAGCCCTCCATGTTCTGAGCCTAATACTTTTCTCTCTCCTTCGTCTTTCTTCTCCTCGACTGTCATTTTCAGTGCTATTTTACAAGCTTTCTCAGGTAAGGGTCTATATTTTCCAAAGTCTTGGAGTCTTGCTTCTTACTCAGCACCCCTTGCCCTCCTTGCCATTTTGAAATGCTGCCTCCTGTGTCTACTTAATCACAAAGCCGATGTGGAATCCTGGGCAATTGAGAGGACAATGAATAGAAACAGGTGACGTGGTGTAAGAACTCGATGTGGTACCAAGACGCCAACCCAGTGCAAGACTTGGTGTGCACACATCCGCCACTCCCCTGCCTGAGCTTCCACAGGGAGCAAATGCATCTAAGTTTTCTCTCAGAGAAGAACTCAGCTGCATCCACTTCAAAGTGGCTTCTGATTCATTTTAGCTCCATTTTTGACAGGATTCATTGATGGAGAATCAATCTACTTCAAATAAAGGGGACTGGGAGCTTGGAGATGGTTCTAACATCCTAATGCAAATGACATGTTTACTTAAGTGCAATTAGAGTTTGCTGATGCTGTACCCTACATGAGACTTAAGGGAAGCACATACTTACCTAAGAATGTAAGGTCAGAGAAGGATGTCAAATCCTAAAGAGTTAGTCCCTTGGGGTTCACAAATTTTGTGAATACTACAATATATGAATGGAGTGGGGGGTTTTCTGTGTTTTGTAGAGGGCCAAAACATGGACCAGCTAATTGATTTTTTTTTCTTCACCTTGAAAGGACAAGAGCCTTCATATGTACAGTAAATAGTGTTTTTGCTGTACCAATATTGTTGTTTCAACAACTCTTGCTCTGACACATGCTATCTATCCGCCTGCCTCTGAGTATGGGCTTCCAGCCCCCAGTAGGAAAGAAGAGTTTCCTCTGCAGAGTTACCAGCACTTCTCTCACACCTCTGTCCAGATGGTCTTCCAACCAGGAACACAATCTACCCAAAGAACTGCGCTCTTACTGTGCTTACTGACAATGGAATTTCCAACATGGGGATTGGCAGGATCTGATGCACAGTTTGATATCACCTCCCTAAGGGCTTGGTAGCCTCTTATTGTAAAAGGTTATAGTCACATACTTTGTGGATAAACACCTGTGCCAGCCTTTGTCAGAATAGCTTTTATTCCAAAGTCATATGTCTGTTCCCAACTAGAAATGACTTCCATTTCAAGATTTGGGAGCGAGAGCAACATTGCCTGTAATTAATATATGGAAAACATGTTTTAGCCAGGCACAGTGTAATCCAGCCTACTTGAGAGTGACCCTGGGTTAGCACACACACACACACAAAACAAACAAACAAAAAAACCCACGTTTTTTGTTGTACTTGGCTTTGTATACACTTGCATGGAGTTTTAACATATACACACTTTTGCTTTCAGGGTCTATGGTGTGCAACAATAAACTTAGCTTCAATTCACTCAAGGAAGGTTCCTCTATTTCTTGAATTTCTTTTTTTTTTCATGGGAGCAAGAATCATATAGCAAATCATTCTGTCTACAGCAAAACCAGAGTCCTTACGAGTTAGAGGTATGTTTCAGCGAGAACTTGATTAGGCTTAAGCCTAGGGGACCAAAGGCAGATAGTTCCCATGGAGATGGGTTTTTAGCAAGAAGGAATCCTGAGGTCAAGGTGGCAACTCTGAGTAATTTCATTGATTATTTGAAGTGGGTGTGTAAATGTATTATAATCAGGGAACTTATGGCCATGTGATGATTTGCATTTTAATTTTTTTAAGATTTCCCTTCAAACGGAAGCTTTGCTTCCACTGCAGAGAGGCATCAAGGGCCCCCCTGGGCAGAAAGCTTTGTATTTTTATGATGGTTGGAAGAACCAGAATAGTGAATGTTGGTTCACGATTTCAATGTAGAGATTTCAATATTTTATTGTAGGGTTCAAAATTAAATACCCACTTTCTACTGACCCAACCATGAAAAACTAGGATATTCTTCTACATTTATAGATGATTACTGAGAACTACGACTGGCAAATATTCTGACATGAATAATCTTAAGTAGCACACATATACATTTATTTGTTTTTAAAGGCAGATTTTTTAGGAATTAGAATGTGTCAGTGTTTAGGTTTTCCATCAACTTTTCATTTAGTATCAACCCATAACAAATCTAGGTGAGGTAGTGAACTGATCCAAAAGCATCTTTCTCTCTGTGCTCACCTCTTCCTGTCTACTCTTTAGCTGATACCTCTTCTATCCCCCTGAGATTTTCCTCCAGAATCAACACCTGCAAAATGATCTTGCACACGAGTGATATTTAGGATGTTGTAAGTCCATTTATAAAGACAGTGGGAGGCTGAGTCTGGCACCCATTGCTCCCTCCCCAAGACAATAGCTGCCCACAAAGTGTTAGCCCTAGGGAGCAGTGGGCAGCAGTTTTCCCAGGGGTTTGGGGAGAGCTTGGTTCCAGCTCTCCTGGAGCACTTTCAGTTGTAGGGGTTCAGAGGTACTGAACTCCTTCCCATGCACGAACACTATTTAATTTCTGTATCATGATTGATTAGTTTATTCCTTCACTTTAGAACATTACCATTGGTACAGTAATCCTTCGTGATTGGTGGGGGACATGTTCCAAGACCCCAACGAATGACTGAAGTTGTGAATAATTCTGATACCTGTTTTGGAAATCAGGATCTGGTCTTTGTTTCTCCAGTGTTGATGATTCAACACCCAATAATGGCCAAGGCAAGCGTAGAAAGTAAGTTTTATGTAAGAGAACAATAATAGATGGAGATAGACTTCTTGGGAGAGCAGGGGACCCAGAGCTGGGTATCCTTGGGAGTGGGTGTGTCTTGCATTTTAATGTATCTCAGGATTCCTCTCACTCCCTACCTGATTAGTGCCTAAAGGCAGGAAAAACATGTGTGTGGGGGGGTCAGTGGGGGTGGTGGGAGGTATATGTGGGGGTTGGGGATGTCCTCAAATTCTTCATGAAGGAGCAATTCCCCAGACCCCAGATGTGTTAGCAACCTGTTTTCTTTTCTTTGATAATTAACCAATTAACCCTCATCTCTCCCACCCATCATTTACTATCTATGCTGACCACCTGTCCCTCATGCAGTCTTGCTTCCAAACCTTATATGTACTGTTTTTCCTGTACATATATACTTGTGATAAAGTTTAAATTATAAGTTAGGTAAAGTAAGAGATTAACAGCAACAACTAAGAATGAAACAGAACAATGAAGACAAAATATTGCAATGAAAGTGATGTGAACGTGGTCTCTTTCTTGAAATATCTGATTGTACTGTACTCACTGTTCTTTGATGATGTGAGATGATATAGCTCCTACATGATGAGATAAAGTGAGGTTAATGATGTAGGCATCCAGAAGTAGCATTAGGCTACTACATAGGGTTACTTGAAGTTAAGCACCGTGATACTGCAGTAGTTGATCTAATAACAAAGACAGCTACTAAGTGACAGATGGGTGGTGAGTATATGGTTAGCATGGATACACATCATAACCTGGATTGGACGGAAGAGGATGACATGAGATTTTACCCCACTACTCAGAGTGCCACACAATTTAAAACTATATGAATTGTTTATTTTTTACAATTTTTCATCTAATTGTTTGATTTAATTGTTTTCATATACAGTTAATGATGGGTAACTGAATCACATCAAGCCAAACTGAAGTAAAAATAAATTTAGAACCTAGTCACTAATTTGTGGGACATGGAAAGGGTGGCCGAGGGAATAGCTGGGATTCCAGTAGAGGCTCCAATATTTAGTTGTGTGGAAGATACAAAGCAATAGAGCCAGTTTGAGGCTTATCTGTGCTGCCACCTCTCCTTGTCCAAGGCTACAGTTTCCCATCACGTGCAGCCCTAGGTATCAGTGGGCTTCACTTGTTCCAAGGGTGTGAGTACCACTGGTGGACCAAGTTCCATTCTACTCTTTGTACTTCAACAGTGAGCTGTGAGACTGACTACAGGGTCAGGAGAGACTCAGGAGCCTAATGGAAGCAGGAAGGCTCACTTAAAGCCAGAGCCTTCCTGCCCTTGCTTTTGCTAGTGAAACCCTCATTTAAAGGAGTCTTTAGAAGCTTGTTCTTTACTTCCCATCTTTGCCTTCTTTGTAGCTAAGATCAGACATGTGACATAATTCTAATTGCTCTGTCTAAGGGGAGAGGGAGAGAATTTCTTGTGGCTATTATCAAGTGGCCTCCCTATGTGTAAGAGACTGAGTACAGATAAATCAGTATTTCATTATAAACAATACACAGAGTATTAACAGTCTGAAAAATTGGATTCAACACCAGACTTTATTGCTTTCTTATTGTGGGACCTGGGGCAACTGTCCTTAATATGTCTGAATCTTGCTGAAACTTCTACTTCATCCACAGGAGCTTTGCTGCGCTACATTCTAACTGTGTGGCCACTTCATTTGTTTTCTGTGTTAGTCTAAGAACATCTTGGGAGAGAGGGCTGCTGCATCTACAGTAAGTCGCAGAGTACCAGAGCATGATACAATAAGAAAAGTCATTCAAATAAATGAATTAATTATAAGAGACCAGTTCCTATGACTTTTATATTATTTCTACTTCTCAAGTGACTGAGAATTTTGTGATATGATGTTGAATTGCAACATGAATGGCTCTTCCTTAGTAAGAATAGAATAAAAAAATTGACACAGAGGAGCCTGACATATATTAAGTACTTTATTAAGACAGTGTAAAAAGATGATAGTAGCATGACCTGAATTCTATAACTAGAAGTGGGAAGGATCTAGGGAATTAATTGTAGGTCTGCAGGGATCCATCACTCTCTAAAGAACCCATTCCATTTATATATGGAAATCTCAGCAACATTTCCTCATAAAAGGTTTGATTTTCCAAATACAATTCAAGTGGTTGTTTTAGATACTGAAGCCATATTTTAAATTTAAAACCATTTCATCTGTAGAGAGGTATGCATCCAGACTAGCCAACGACAGCTACAATCCATGATATTTCTACAACCTTGACCTGTGTGACCAGGTGTTTCCTGCTCACCCGCTCTCATATGCAATCTCAGTCTTACAACACCAAGAGCTGAAATCATTTCATATACTAGATTACAACGTAGATTTGGATATAATACATTGCAAAATCTACAGAGATGATCACATACAATTTAACTTTGCAAACTAAAATTGAAATATAACTAGCACCTTTATGAAAGCATGCAGGAGGGAATGGTCTCCAATCACCTTTTCAGTTTATCATAATGATCTTAAAAGCACATCTCTTAGAGTGGACAAGAAGGGCTAACAGGCCAAAAGGGAAAAGTTGACATTTCTGATAGAATTATTTTTCTTATGATCCTAAATGGAAGCTGGGAGCTGACCAGAACAATTTGAGAGAAGTAAGTAGGAGACCATGTCTTCAAAATCAAAAGCCTCCTTTACCTACTTGTTACAATTTCAATTATTCCATTTTATTTATTTATTTTATTGTTCAATTTTTAGCAAGCTTTGTTTGGTGCCCTAAGATCTTATTCTTGTTCAACTCCTCATTATACAACTCCTTATTCTTGTTCAACAAAAGACACACGTCTTCACCTGTTTCTATTCTTGAATCCCTCCTGGAGAAATAATGGAGCAAACAGCACTTTTATTAAACAATATGCCAATTTTCAAAAGCACATACCATCCACCACCTCACCAAATAACAAAGACTTTTGTTGCAAAGTTTGCACTGTCATTCTTTTGCCTCTGTGCCACACAGAACATTCTAACTGAGGCCATGACAACAGGATACTGATGATCACCTGAGAGTGATGTTCAGTGTGTTCAAATTCCCTTTCCAGTATTCTTAGTAAAGTGGGGGTAGGGCATGCCGTGACAAAGCACATTGAAAGAGGAGGGTCAACAATGGATATTATAGTGCCCGTGTGGTTACTCAGGGCTTGAATATGAAATGCTTCTTGCAAAAAAATAAGTCACAGCCAGTTAAAATCTGCCATTCATAGTTGATGCAGGGAAGTGCTGTTATCCAATATCTAAAATGAGTAGGGACTGATTCCAGGCAAAGTTTTTTTTTTTAATATTTTTTATTTCCATGGCTATTGTTCTGTCTACAATCACCATAGAACGGACATGCAGGAGATATAGCAGCAGACTCAGCAGTAGCAGTCAGAGGAAACTTGGTCCATTCTTCCCTGGCTGCACAGCAAACACTATTAAAGGCAGGGGAAGCCATTTGTTCATGAATATACATTCGATACTTATAAATGCTTTGTGCCATGAATATTTATCTTTTTCATGGATTGCAGCTGTTGTGTATTAAAAGCTATTAACAGGTTGGAAACCATCCTTTAGAAACCTGTGCCTGTCATTGGTGTGCAAAACCATCCCTAGAAATTTATCTTTTCCCTCCTCTCTCTTTTGTGGAAATGACAGAGTACTCCTGGGGTTTATAATGAGGGTTAGTCCTTTCATAGATAGAGGAAAAGATTTGATAAAAATGGAAGGCAGTTTTCTTAGGTTTATTTAAACTTATTTAAACTTTATTTTGTAACTTAAGTTGTTTGGGTGATATTACATCTCACGCAGCGTTTTGTCTACCAACTGGTCTGCAGGTTTTGAAGAATGTTCTATTGTTAACAGAGCTGAAAACATCAGACATTAAATATGAAGTAATTGTCGGGGTGGAGAATATCAGATGATTTCTATCACCACAGTTGGGAATCTTTAAGCCTGTGGATATTCTTGTTCTTTTGGATGGAATAATTAGTTGTTTTTTTTCAGACTTAATTCTTGTACTACTTCATGTGTTCTATAATTGAGCAATTCTTAACTCTTCTTTTTCCCCAAACAACAATGTTCTCTCATGCCTCAGGATGCTTCTTAATTCTGTTCTCCTTGTCTGGAATATTTTCTCTCCAACAATTCCTAGCACCCCTCGGGCTCTCCATTTAGTCCATTTCTCCTGAAGAACTAGTTCAAACATTTGTTTCTGGGGGTATCTTGTAACATCTTCTATGACCCACCCCTGTTTCAATGAACCACTTCTACCAATGCCCACTCTCATGGTTAACCTCTTTTCTGGACCCTTCTGCCATGTTTCTATGGAATATCATACAGGCACTTACTGTTTTGATATTATTTGTTTTGGAGTCTCTCTCCTTCAGGAGGAAGAAAGTTTCTTGAATACAAGAAAAGGTCTGTGTCACTAAATTTTCCATCACGATGACAAAATAAGTCTACTTGTGCAAAGTAAAGATTTCTTTGAGCTCACAATCTTAGCGTTCTCAGTCCATGTTTAGTTGACGCCATTACTTTTGGGCCTGTGATGGGGCAGCATGGCAGCAATGTGCAGTACAGGAAGCTGCTCCTCTGATGGCAGCCAGGAAGCAAAGGAGGGACAAGATATGATTGAGGTCTTCATGGTCCCTTCAACCATCTTATGGCAGGAAGACTTCCAAATGGGCCCTGCCTCTTTTAGTTTCTACCTCTTTTAATTGGTCCATGACATGGGGATCAAGTCTATAGTACATGGGCCTTTCAAGGACACTCATCTAAACCAGACTAAGGTCCAGCACACATATGACTCTACTACAGCTAATGAAGTATTTAACACTAATTCTTTGCTCAATTTATCCTTCTACTCAATAGGGTGGATACAGTAAATATCTGTAAAAGATATTTTGCTCATCCTGTAACCCAATATACAGAGCCAAATGACAGATACCCTTTCCCTTTTTACAATTTTTTTTTCCTGTCTTCTCTTTGTGTTCGACTCTTCTTGTCCCACTCTGAATTCTCCATGAAAAAGGACAACAGGGGTCAGAACTGCTACTCAACACACACACACACACACACACACACACAAACAACAGAAAAATCTACTCATTCCCTATTGTTCTTAACCTATCCCAAACTGCAGAAAAGATGAACTGCTATGAAATACATAAGGACTTCTGATTTCTAAGAGTTCATAATGTATATTATAATCTTTTGCTTTTATATGTTATGTAATTTTAGTAGAATGAAACCTAAGTTTTCAGGTGTTTGATATCTATCAGTGATGATACTAAATGTGTTTATTTATTGCTCCCCCTATTCAATGCTCATTCCTATAATTTAGTTTTCTCTGATATGCAAAATATGCCTTGGACTACTCTGAATATGGATCCACTTACAGGTTGTGAAAAATTTAAAAAGTGTCTTCAAATACTTTTCTTCTCTAAATCTGTGCCCTTTGCAATGTGACCTGGTACTTCTTCTAATGCAAAATTAAAAATGATGTCTTTACTCCTTGAATTTGGACTGACTAATAAAATGTGCTAGAGCAAATACTGTCTACATTCTGAACCTTAATCTTTTGCCTTTGTCATCTTGGGACTCTGCAACCAAATTGTGATAAAGTCCAAACTTGCCTAACGGAAGATAAAAGGGATGTGAAAAGAAGCCCAAGTCATCTGAAATGTCCCAGAAGTGATCATCATAAACCAGCCCAACCTAGCAAGTCAGCCAGCTGAACCACAGATGTATGAGCAAACTAAAAGATAAGTCATGACTAGCACAAAGGCAATCATCAATAAATTGGTGCACTAAATGCATGGTTTAAGCTATAAAATATGAGGTAATTTGTTACACAGCAAAAGCTAACTGATACAATGACAGGACATAAGAGGTTCTGGTAATTCTAGCAAAATTTCATACTGAGTCAAAATAAAATAAATATCAGGGGTAATACAGAATTATGGATTACTGTGAAACAATTTACACTGGTTCTGACTGTACCTATTCTCTCCGATCTGGCTTAAGGTGGCTTTCATAATGTTCATTTACTTCGGCATGATGTTTCTGCCTCTACCTCCAATGGATTTTTTCTCTACTGAGTAGTTCCTTAAGGTTTCTGTGATAGGCAGGTTAGTTCTAGTCTCTCCTACCAATATCTTCCACCAAAGTTTTCTGCTCCTGTGGTTCAGACAAGTATCCTCAATTTGAGTTTTGGGGGAGAGGCAACAATACTAGCATTAGCTATTTTATTTGCTGAGTAATTTGACTATGGTCTGTCCCTCCAATTTTATGTGTTGAAAACTTAATCTCCAAAGCAACAGTGTTGATAGGTGGGACCTTTGGAGGTGAATAGGTCATAAGAGCTCTGCTCTCATTAACAGATTAATTTTATCACAGGAATGGATTTGTTATGCAAATAGGTTCACTGTCATGACAGTGGGTTGCTGGAAAAGCAAGTTTGGCCCTCTCTTGTGCCCCCCCCCCCACTTCTCTCTCTTTCTCTCTTGCTGTCTTCTGCCATCAGAAGCAAGAAAGTCTTCATTATATGTCAATCTCTCCAGCTTGGACTTCTCAGTCTTCAGAACTGTAAGAAATCATCTCTGTCTTTATTAGCCAGTCTTGGACATTTTGTTACAGAAGCATAAAATTGACTAAGACAACTTCATGTTCATAAAGTCATTGAACCTTTATTATAATTTAGGCAGTAAGAACCAGAAGACTAAGCTGAGAGGTAGGGAGCATGAAAGCAGATTATGAAGTGCCTGAGAGAGATATGAGAGAGTTCATAATTCAGGAAGGGCTGGTGACCAGGGGACATAGAATTCAGGCCAGGCCTTAATATGAGGAAAAATAGGCCAAAAGCAATATTCAAAGAGAAATCTACTGACACTAGGATGGTAGTTACTTGTCCTCTTTTCTATTTTCAGATGCTTGGCTCTGCCACCGTCAATATGTCCAGGCCCGGGCTTACAGGTATGTTCTGCCAACGAGAAAGACTAAGTACTGACATGCCTATCGTTTGGTAGAATGTGAAAGTCTCAGCCTTTTAGTACATTTGTATATCAGGTGTGTTAATAAAATTTCCTGAGGATGTCTATCCAAAATAGAGTGACATTCATTCTCTCTTCTCAGTAAATATCTTTCCCCCTTTTGAACAGTAAGTAGAACTCACCTGGAACAAACCAGAATGTTGCTTGATTGGTAGACAAATACCTCATACACTGGGCAGGAAACTTTCTTTCTCGGTTATCCAGATTACCCAGCTAACACTGGGTCCCATTCTGGGAATACAATCTTCATCAATGTTCAATTTTTCTTCAAAATGTATTCAGTGTAGCATACTGCTTGGGAAAGTTCTTTTATTGACCAGTGATTCAAATCTCTACATTTACTGGGCTTATTCATTTCCCTTTATTCAGGCTAAAGATAAAGACCTTCTGGAGAACTCATTTGTACTAAGTTCAGTAATCCCATACTACTTTGGGGTTTACAAATTAAATTGGACCTAGCGTTACATCTTTCCTTAGCTATTTCTGTTTAAACTTGAAATTTCTTCACTCAATTTCTCAGAGAGGGTTATTGCTCTCATCTGGATTTTATCCAAGATTGCTACAACTCTGTAATCATAAAGTCCGCATTTGATTTAGAAATTCAAATGGTGTTTTAGGAAAGCCCTTTAATGCCATCGATTTGATTCCAATCAGTGAAATCAAAATTATTTTTCATTTATTAATTATACTAAAGATATTAAGAAATACTAACAAGAAATGTTTGGCACTTGTGTATGTGTATGTAAGTCTGGATAAAGATCTATGAACACAGATGTACTATATATATTCCTGTCTAGATAGATACAACATTATGTACATTTGCATGTTGTTTACATCTGTCTATCTATCATCTATCATTATCATCTCCCATCATCATCATCATCATCTCTTTTGGTGTATAAGTATAAATAGATATCTTTACATATGCAAATGACTTATGATTATTGATATTAAAAGAAATGAGAAAAGTCCAGGCGGCTTTCTACTTAGGGACCAATTATTAATTCCTTTTACTCCTCTTGCCTTTCTCTTTCATGTCGAGATTTTAGCTATTTCACTGTTCATTTAAAATGTCCTCCAGGGGAAGAAGATGAGCTCTTAGCATCTAGTGCAATGTGCAGGGCTCCAGGGATACGCGTTAAGTGTCTGTTGACAATGACAATGATAAAATTCAAATCAGTTAATTGGATCTGCGTCTATTACTAATGTCTGTGGAAGTTTGCATTGAATATAGGTTAAAAAATTGGATTTTTCTTTCCTTTAATAAAGATTCTCCTTTTATGGATGAGAATACTCATGTAGAGAGCGTTTCTCTCCCATTTCTGTCAGCGCTGGTTGGAGGCATAGAATAGTCTGGGCCTGCGTGTAGACAGCAGGCAGGGGTGACTGGGGATTGTGGTCTGTGAGGAAACATGGTCTTCTCTACCTATTATTCCTTTACTTGAAGGTTACCATTTGGGATAGTATTCCTTCTAGCCTTTGCTATTTAGGCTTATGCAAGAAACTGTAGAAACAGAAGAATACTTCAGAGAGGAGAAGTGTCCTAACTCAAAGGGGGCATTTCAGCAAATTGTTGAAGGGCATATGTCAGCAAGCCAAATGAACTGGAATGTCTTTAGGGAAGTCCTTTAATGCCAGGTAGAGATGCTTTCTTTTTTGTCTCAGCCAAGATAGGCCAAATATTTCACTTCCTGAAATGGAAGTGGGTGGATTATGAAATGCCTGAGAATGAGAACTTGGAGGAAGACAAACTCTGCCCATCTCATAATCTCATGGGAGCCCCTCAGTGCAGGAAGAGAAGTTCACTTCATTTTCATAGGTGAGAAGTTTTCCCTTTTGTTTCTTAAATTTTTCTTCATTGTCTTCTGCATTAATTTCAGTAACAATTTTTGGTGCTTATTGACCTTAATGGCAAATACAAGTTAAAATAGAAGTTTGATCCCTATGGCACATCTACATTCCTTATAAAGTAATTCCCATTACATTATTGAATGAATCCAAGCTAGTCTGGGAATACAGGACAACTGATTAGTTGGCAAATAATGCTACTACTAATAATGTGCATTTTATTTAAAAAGTAAGTTTTGTAAGATTCAAAACCAATTTCCCAAATCGAAGATTAATTTCATGAAATATATATGAGTTTGTGCTCAGAGACATTAAGGGGAAATTTATTCAGGAAAAAGTTGTTTATTTTATGTTACCCCCAAATTCCATGTTAAAATACTTCCTACTTGTTTCAAATGTCTTTTTTTGCATTAAATGAGCCTGTTATTGACAGACACAATTCTCCTTGCTTCACCTACCATTACCTAGTTTCTTTTCTTTGTTTAAATCCTTTTATTTCCCTTAGAATTTTATGCCTATCAAATTTAAAGAAGCCTTATGGTTTTTAATTTCCACAAGATCTCCAAAATGCTAAATGCATCCCAAACTTCTATTTTTATTGTCTTTGAAATGAAAAGAACACACACACACACACACACACACACACACTTACTACAAACAAGAATTCCAGTGGTTTTGTTTTCCATGAAAGAAAATACTTAAAGAGGAAGAAGAGGGAAAACTGGAGTTTATACTGGAATCTTAGCAATCAATAACTAACACCTCTCTCATTCCTGCTAGAGTTTAAAACTCTCTGAGAAATGAAAGTCACAGTGATCATCACAATGTGAGCTTTATTTCTGATCAAGATCAGTTGGAAAACATGAACTATATGTATAGAAAAATAGTGTTGTTATTTCATACCCTGGATGGGATAGATGTGCCAATCTGTTCACTAGGCAGAGGAAGAATGAGCTCTCCTGACCTGGACATTTTTAGGGAAAATTTTAGGGTGGGTGCCTCTGCCAATTTCATAGTTACTGGAAGCACAGACCACTTCTTTCTTCAAAGTTTACTGGTCTCCCAAGAGACTTAGAAGACCCAGCAGAGAAGAGTGGTCCCAGTTCCTTCTTTCAACTTGCCAATCACATAAAGAGGAGAGAGGGAGGCAAGGGAATGGGAAAGAGGCCTGAGTCTGTCTAGTAGTAGTGATCCCTCCTTAGGAAGAGCTCAAGACAAGGAAAAGGAGGAGTCTCTGATCTCTGAGCCCCACTGTTTGAATTTAATTAGGACACTCAATTTTCTGTAGGCCTTTGGCACACGCCATGGTAACTCTGAACTATTCCTGGTTTGCTGATGTCTTTCAAAATCATTCTTTGGTTAGTTCTGAGGACCTGGCTCTCGGGAAAGAGTACATTTTGTTCTATCTTAGCTAACCCAGAATGGACCCAGATCTGGGTGCTTTCAGAAGAGAAACTTTATATTGATCACAAAAATGAAAGGCAATAAAACCTATTAGATCATCTGCTTCCTGCTCATCCTAAGTCCAGGGAATATGGGCTGCTTATTTTCTTGAGTTTCCATTGTCTAGCAGAAAAGCAACTAAATAAAGCTTCCTCAGAAATAGATACAGAGGGGCACATTATGTGTCAGTGTGCATGGTTCAGAAATGTTTCCAGAGAACATGAAGCAGAATGCAAATGTATCAAAAGAAACCTGTAATGGGAAGGATTTTTCTTCTTTCCATTAAACCAAATTTAATTACTTAATTAACTTCATACCTAATATGCTCAAGTCATATCCAAAATTCTAATGTTCATTTTTATTTTTCTAAAATTATTCTCATCAGAAACATTTTGCATGTCAGATTTTTCAATGAAAACAAACTGTTGCTAATCAAGTTTTAAAATTCATATCAATAACTTAACTATAGCATCTACAGTTGGAAGTTCTCTTATATAGTCAATATATCTACCAAGTTCATTTATTCTAAATCAAATATTACAGAAAGAAATTTTATCAAAGATATGTTTCTGTCAAGTTTTAGTCAATCACAAGTTTATTGTGTAAAATTTTTGTTTTGTATCATTTCAATATTAAGAGCAAATTGAATAAAAGAAAATAGATTTATTCCTTAGCTAATTCTTAATAAAAAAAATCAAGCAATTCACTTCTGCTATATCAGAATTGCTGCATTGTAAAGGACTACACATCTCTGTCATTAGCTGGGAAGTCCTCTACAATGTACATATTTCTGAATATTTTCTACAATTTTGGGTATTGCATAATAAAATTCCCAGTCTTTTTTTTTTCAGTTGGGATAACTTCCATTTTTTTTTTTTTAAAGAGAGAGTGAGAGGAGAGAGAGAGAGAGAGAGAGAGAGAGAGAGAGAGAGAGAGAGAGAATTTTTTAATATTTATTTTTTTTTAGTTCTCGGCGGACACAACATCTTTGTTGGTATGTGGTGCTGAGGATCGAACCCGGGCCGCACGCATGCCAGGCGAGCGCGCTACCGCTTAAGCCACATCCCCAGCCCTTCCATTTTTTTATTAGTTGCTCATGACAATACAATGATCTTGACATATCATACATTTGAATCAAATGGGGTATAATTTCTCACTTTTCCAAGTGTACAGGTTGCAGAATCACATTGGTTATACAGACACGTATATACATACCTCAATACTAGTGTTTGTTTTATTCTGTAGCCCTTTCTATCCCCCCTTCCTCGCCCCTCCCCTCCCATCACCTCTCTCTACCCAATCTAATGTGACACATTTCTTTTTTTTTTCCCCCTCACATCATTATACATGTATTTTGTATAACGATGAGGGTCTCCTTCCATCTTCAAATTCCCAGTCTTAATCAGTTTGGGCTGGGGCTTCTATAACAAATATATGTAGACACAGGTATGTCCATAGGTTTCTAATAGTTATGGAGGCAGGGAAATCCAAGTTCAATATCAGTAGGTGTGGTATCTGATGAGGGCATTTCCTGGTGATTTGCAGATGGTAGCAAGATATCTTTTCATTGCATCTTCATGTGGCAGAAAGCATAGGGAGAGAGGATCACTATTGCTTTTATGCAGATGCTAATCCCATCATGGAGACTCTACCCTTATGAGCAATTCATCTACCAAAGACCTCACTTCCCAGAATTGTTACATGGGTCTTCAGCATATGAATTTAGTGGTAGTGGTTGGGACTGAAACATTCCTTCCATAGTGTATCCCTTCTGCTTGTTGAGAGGAGGGAAAATGGCAGATTTAAAATGTTTTACTTTGTATTTATCAATATTTGAGAGACAATAAGTAGCAATGTTAAAAGAACAAGAACCAACTCTCTTCTCTTTGATTCCCTAATATTTCCCTCTCTATTCCCTAAGCTTTTTAGCTCTGCCTAAGTTTCTCCTGCTCATCATCTTACTCTTCTGAAACTCTTCCACCCTGTGTGTCTGTTTCCCCTGTCCTCTTTCTGCATGCTATTGGCTCTTCCTTCTTTTTCTCACCCCCGAGTCTCACACACTGACCCTGACAGCTCCCTATAGAGTTATTTACCCATCCTTTCTCCTGCCACCATCTCTTACCAAGAGTTGTTTATCAGAGTGTTCAGTGTCAGCAGATGAAGGCTCAAGAAGAAAAATTCTTACCTCTGCCACTCACCTCCCACCTGGATCACACAATCAAAACTGAAACAGTTTGTGAAACTCTAACACTTATGACTTTAAAAGCAGCTCTGAATATAGTTGATTATATGGGGCAAGAGGATAGATGATAACATCCAGGAGGCCCTCACCTGATCCAGGAGCTCAGATTTACTGGACGCCTGTTGGGTGTTTGAAGCTGTATTCAGTGATTTCACCCTTCAGTCCCTGAAATCTAGTTTCTGTCTTCTTTGAAGATGATGGAAGTTTTGTGGTGTTGGGCTGAGTTTCTGCAAGATTTTAGAATTCTTTCTGTTATTATCAACTACAAACTAGGCTTATTTGCCTTACCAGTTTAGTAATTTATGGTATATTTAGAGTTGTGTAACCACCACCACAATGTAATTTTAGAACATTTTCAAAATCCCTAATAGAAACCCTAACCCATATCCATTAGCAGGCCTTCCCCATCCCACCATTCCAGCCCTGGGCAACTATTCTATTTTCTGTCTCCATGGATTCGCCTGTTCACCATATTTCAAATAAATGGAATTATACAACATCTGGTCTTTTGTGACTGGCTTTTTTTTTTTTTGCATAGCATAATGTATTCAAGGTTAATTCATGTTGTAGCGTTATCAGTTTCTCATTCTTTTTATTGTTCAATGATATATGTTTGAATGGATAGGATGATATATTTTCTTTATCCATTCATCAGCTGATAGACATTTAAGCTGCTTCCACTTTTTACTATTATAAATAATGATGTTGTGAACGTTCACTAATGAGCTTATATATGGACCCATGTTTGCATGTCTCTTGGGTATATCTGGGATTGGCATTGATGTGTCTCATGATGAGTCCTGGTTACTATTTTGTGAAGCTGCCAAACTGATTTCCAAAAAGCATCTGCACTCTTTTATATCCTCAAGCAATGTATAAGACTTCTGGTTTGTCCTCACTGACCTACGTCTGCCTCTGGCCATTTTAATGTGTGTGAGATGGTGACATCATCCTGGTTTTGATTCGCATTTTCCTCATGATGACCATGTAGACAATCTTTTCATGTGAGTATTAGCCATTTATATGTTATTAAGAAAAGTATCTATTCAAATCCTTGACTTTTAAATTGTGTTGTCTTTGATTATTAAGTTATTAAGAGTTCTTTTGTATGTTCTACATACAAATCCTTTGTCATAAATGCTTTGGGAATACCTTGTGGCCATTCTGCTGTTGTCCTTCCATATTCTAGATGGTGTTATTTTTTAACTTTGGTAAAGATTTACTCCTTGGTTTTCTTAGTTTGTTAGTTCTATCTCTCCTATTTATGTGTGTGATCTATTTAAGTTTTTTTTTTTTTAAATATGTTGTAAGATAAGAATTCAGCTTCTTTTTTTGGTATGTACATATCAAGTTGAGTTGTCTTAGAATAATTATTCCAGGTCAATTGACCACAAGTGAAGCATTTTTTCCCCCTCTGGATTCAATTATTTTGACCTGTATGTCTAAGTTTTACTGGCAACACATTGTTTTGATTACTGTATATTTATAGTAAGTGTAGAAAATGGGAAATGTAACATCTCCAAATTTGTTCTTTTATTTCCATGTTGTTTTGACTGCTCTAAATCCCTTTAATTTCTACATGAATTTTAGAAATATCTTGTTAATTCCTACAAGAAATCCAGATGAAATTCTCATAAAGAAGCCCATTAACTTTATAGATCAATTTGGGGACTATTTCATCCGAACAATGCTGTTTTCTTATCTGTAATGTAGAATGTCTTTATTTATTTTTAAATTTCTTTAGAAGATTTTAATATTTTTCAGTGTGGGGGTTTTATGCTTAAAAACTTATTCCTGAATATTTTATATGTTTTGCTGTTATAAGAGCCATTATTTTCTTAATTTTATTTTTAGGTTATTTATTGCTAATGAATGCAAATAAAATAGACTTTTGTCTCTTGAGTTTGTATCTAGGAACAGTGTTGAACTTGTTCATTCTAATTGGGTGTGTGTGTGTGTGTGTGTGTGTGTGTGAGAGAGAGAGAATTCCTTTGGATTTCATATGTATAAGATCATTTTGTCAGTCAGATTTCCATCACTATAAACAAAATACCTGGGAAAAATCCACTTATAAAGAGGAAAGGTTTATTTTGGCTCAGTGTTTTGGAGGTTCTAGTTGGACCCATGACTTTGGGCCTGTGGTAAAGGAGCACCTCATGGTGGGAACGTATACAGGAGAAACACTGCTCACCTCATAGCCAGGATCAGAGAAAGAAGGGCCCCAGATCCCACTATGCTCTTCAAGGGAATGTTTCCAGTTACGTAGAATGTCCCACTGGGCTCTGTCTATTAAAGATCCCACTACTTCCAAGTAGCCTCACTCCAGGGAGCAACCATTAATGCGTGGGTCTTTGGAGGACATTCATAATCTAAACTATAGCAATCATGTTTCCTGGAAATGGAAATAATTTTACTTCCTCCTTTCCAATATTATGTTCTTTATTTCTTTTTTTTAACCTGATTATTCTAACCATAAAATTTAGTATAATGTTGATTACAAATGTTAAGAGTATACATTCTTATCTTGTTTTTGATCTTAATGGAGAATATTGGTTTCCACTAAGTACGTTTTGCTTAATGTCTTTTATCAGGTTAAAGAGGTTCCCTATATTTGTAATTTTTGAGTCTTTTCAGCAAAACAAAGATGTGGGATTTTGTCAGCAGCTTTTTCTGACTCTATTGAGCAGATTCAGTTAGTATTTGTCCTCAATTGTTTCATTGGTTGATTTTCAGCCTTGCATTCCTGAAATAAATTGCTTTTAATCATGGAATATAATACCTATGTTATGTTGCTGAATATTTTGTGTGCAGGTATTTTGTTGAGAATTTTTCCATCCTTGTTCATAAAATATGTTGGTATTTGACTCTCTTTGCTTTTATGGTGTTTGTTTTATTTTGGTATCAAGATAATACTGGACTTATATAAAGAGTTTTTTTGTAACATTTCCCTTCTCTTTTGCTTTGTTGGAAAAGTTTTTGAAAAATTGGTACTGATTCTTTAAATGTTTGATCCAATTCACCTAAGAAGTCATCCAGTTATGGGTTTATGTTTGTTGATTAATAATTTAGTTTCCTTACTTATTATATGTCTTTGTAGACATATTCTCTGTGTTCTTAAGTCAGTTTTGGTATCTTAGGTTTCTGTATGCTGTTACCTTTTCATTTGTTCATTTCATCTTGATAAAGTAGTTTACTTTATAATTCCTTTTATTTTTTTAAGGTTATTTTAAAAATGATGTCCCTTCTTTTATTCTTGATTTAGTAATTTATGTTTTTTTCTTTTTGTTTGGTTACTTTAGCTAAATATTTGCAAAGTTTTGACCTTTACAAAGAACCAACATTTTCTGTCAATTTTCTCTATATTATTATATTCTATTCTTACTTGTAATTCCTTATTTTATTTGGCTTAAGTTTAGCTTTTCCAACATTTTCTATTTTCTTGAGGAGAAAAAATAGGTTTTGGTATGCTGTTATCTTTTCATTTATCTCAAAGTCTTTTTCTAATTTTCCTTATGCATTCTACTTGACTATTGGTTATCTGGGAGTATGTTTTAAAATTGTTATGTATTTATGGATTTCCCAAATTTTCAACTGTTTTTGATTTCTAATGTAATTTATCATAGTCAGAGAACATATTTTGCAGTTTTAAAATTTTAAAAAATATGTTGAGGCTCGTTTTACACCCTACAATATCATCTGTCTTGGGGAATATTCCATATACTCCTAGGAAGAATGGGTACCTTTCTGTTGTCAGATAGGGGGCCCTTTAGAATTATGTTAGGTCTAGTTGGTTTAAATTCAGCTTTGTATTTTCTTACTCATCTTCTGGTTATTTGTCATTTTGTTTCTTGAAAGTCAGGTGTTGAAGTCTCTAAGTATTTTGGATTGTCTGTTACTCCCTTTAATTCTGTCAGTTTTGCTTCATACATTTTGGAGCAATGTTGTTACATGCATTTATGGAACACATTACACATGTTCCTTATAAGTGTATTGTTGATAATTCACTCACTTGCTATTGACAAATATCTGTCATTATATTTAGTGAATTTTTAATCTTTAAGTCTAATTTTTCTCCTATTATTATAGACACTCCAGATCTAATTTAGTCATTGCTTGCATGGTATTTACTTTTACATGCTTTTATTTTCAGTCTAGTTGTATCTTTTAAGCTAAAGTGTGTCTCTTTTAGACAGTAGATAGCTGTCATATACTCTATCATATGCAACTGTCACATAGAAGAGTAAGATATCCAGGCTTCTTAAAAGTATATGACAGCTATATATTATTTTTCTGTTTGCGTTTTTTCTAATCTTTGTTTTTTGATTGGGATGTAAAATCTATCTACAGTTAATATAATTACTGATGAGGTGGGATTTAATTCTAACATTTTTCTTTTTAATTTCTGTATATGTTCTTGTTGTTGTTTATCAATTTTTTATTTGCTGTTTTCTTTTTTTCTCAAATAGATATTCCTTCTTGTTATGGTTTAGATATGAGACATCCCTGAAAAGCTCATGTGTGTGACAATGCAAGAAAGTTTACAGGGAAAATGATTGGGCTCTGAGTGCCTTAACCTAATCAGTTCATTAATCCACTTGAATGGATGAGCTGGGTGGTAACTGTAGGTAGGTAGGGTGTGGCTGGAGGAGGTGGATCCCTTAGTGTGCCTTTCGGGTTGTTAAGGTTTGGATGTGAGGTGTCCTCCAAAAGCTCACATGTGAGACAATTCAAGAAGGTTTAGAGGAGAAATGATTGGGTTATAATCAGTGAATTAATCCCTTATGGTGTTAACTGAGTGGTAACTGGAGGCAGGTGGGGTGTGACTGAAGGAAGTGGTTCATTGGAGGCGTGGCAATGGGGTATATCTGTTGTATCTGGAAAAGTGGAGTCTCAGTCTCTCTCCCTCCCTCCCTCTCCCTTACTCCTTCTCCCTCTCCCTTACCTCCTCTCCCTCTTTTCCTCTCTCCCTCTCCCTCTCTCCCTCTTCTCTCTCCTCCCTTTCTCTTCTCCCTCTCCTCACTCTCTTTCTCTCCTCCCTCTCCCACTCTCCCTCTCCTCCCTCTCCTCCTTCTCTTTCTCTCCTCCCTCTCCCTCTCCTCACTGTCTTTCTCTCCTCCATCTCCCTCTCCCTCCCCTCCCTCTCCCCCTCTCTTTCTCTCCTCCCTCTCCCTCTGATATTTAGTGAATTTTTAATCTTTAAGTCTAATTTTTCTCCTATTATTATAGACACTCCAGATCTAATTTAGTCATTGCTTGCATGGTATTTACTTTTATATGTTTTTATTTTCAGTCTAGTTGTATTTTTTAAGCTAAAGTGTGTCTCTTTTAGACAGTATATAGCTGTCTCTCCTCCCTCTCCCTCTCTTTCTCTCCTCCCTCTCCCTATTTCCCTCTCTCCCTTTCTTTCTCTCTCTCCCTCCCCTCTCCTTTCTGATCATCATGTGAGCTGCTTCCCTCAGCCACACTCTTCTGCCATGGTGTTCTGCCTGGAGGAATGGAGCTGGCCTTCTATGGAGTAAGACCTCTGAAACCGTAAGCCCTCAAATAAACTTTTCCTCCTATATAATTGTGCTGGTCGGGTCCTTTAGTCAAAGAGGTGAAAAAGCTGACTAAAATAGGGGTTTACAGTTTGTCCCTGGTGAACCAAGCTTAGTCTCTCTCTGCTTCCTAATTGTCATGTCCTGAGCTGCTTTCCTCCATCAGATGTTTCGCCTCACCTCTGGCCAAGAGCAATGGAGTCAGCCCCCTGTGGACTGAAACCTCTGAAACCAAGAGCCCCCAAATAAACTTTTCCTCTTCCTTTAGTCACGGTCGTGAAAAAAAACGACTAAAACACTTATGAAATTTTTTCATTCCCTTTTAGTTTCTTTTTCTATATTTATTTTGGATGATATTTTTAATGGTTGTTTTAAGGATTACTAATTAGCATCTGAATTCAAAACATCTAGCTTTGATTAACATTAATTTTATTTCAATAAAATACAAAATCATTGCATGTGTCTGCCTTTGTTCCCTTTATAGTACCTTTGCCATATAAACCCAACATCTTTGGATTATATAAGCCCATGAACACAATTTTATAATATTTCATTAGGCACTTGTTGTAAAAAGGAGAAGAATTGCAAACAAATATACAATTACATTGGGTTTTGTACCAATGCATTTACCTTTATCTGAGCTCTATTTCTTTAGGTAAATTCACTTACTAGTCAGTGTCTTTATTTCAGATTTAAGGATATTCATTACATATTCTTTATATCCATATATAAGATATTATATACATATATAATATAGTATTTTTATATATGCATATGTATTTTTATATTCTTTTCTTTGGTACCAGGGATTGAACTCAGGGGCACTTGGCCACTGAGCCACATCCCAGCCCTTATTTTATTTTATTTTATTTTTTGTACTTTATTTAGAGACAGGGTCTCACTGAGTGGCTTAGTGCTTCACTGTTGCTGAGGCTGGCTTTGAATTTGTGTTCCTCCTGTCTCAGCCTCTCGAGTCACTGGGATTACAGGCATGAGCCACTGTGCCCTGCTTCATTATATTTTTTATAGGGTAGAACTGCAATGATTCTTCTAAAGTTTAGTTATCTTGGAAGGACTTACTTTCTCCTTCAATTCCGAAAGAGTATAGATAAATGTGGAACTCTTGGTTGATAATCTTTTTCTCTCAACACTTTGAAGATACTACTCTTCTATTGCCCATAGTTTCTGATGAGAAGTTTTTCACTTTTCTCTTGCTGCTTTCAATACTTTCTCTTTGCTTTTGACTTTAATCTGTTTTACTATAATGTGTTGAGCTTTGAATTTATATTACATGAGTTCATTTAGCTCCTTGTATGTATAAATTCATATCTTTCATCATATTTGGGACATGTTTGGCTACTATTTCTTCAAATGTTTTTCTATTATTTTCTTTCTGTCCTTTCTGGGCCTTTCATTATAAATATATTAGAATGCTTGATGGTATCCCACAGGTCATGCAGGTTTTATTTTCATCAGTCTTTTTCTGCTTCTTAGGTTGCATAATCTGATATCTTCAAATTTGATATATATTTTTTTGCCCTTGAAGATCAAATTGATCATTGTGTCTCTGTACAGAATTTTTTTTTATTTTTAGTTTCAACTTCAAAATTTATATCAGGTTTCTTTCTATAATTTCTATTCTAGCTAACTCTGTTGAGTCTGATACTTCCTCATGATAAGATACTGTTAGGTTTTCTTTAATTCTGAGACTTAGTCTCCTCTAATGCTTAAACATTCTGAAGTAGCTGACTAAAATCTTTGTACTAAGTTTGAAATCTGAGCCCTCCCAAGCATTTCATGTAGCCTGATGTTTTTCTCCTTTTTGTGTGGTATACTTTATTACTTTATTTTGTTTTTCCATGTATCCTATTTATTTGTTAAAATGTGGATATTTGATATAACCTACTATCCTATTTTTTTTTTTTTGCTTGTTCAGTAAATGTCGTAGGCAAATTCCATTATCACATATCCCTGTAGCATATGGTTGTAGAGTTCTCTGTTAGCTTTTTTGTTGATTTGTTTTTTAAGATAGTTCTCATTTTTATTTTTAGCTTTTGTTGCTAAGAGGGTCTCACCTGAATCAGGATTATTTAATGGCTAATGAACTGCAGAGTTGTTAGAAGTTCTGCTTAAACATCTTACTTGTAAATCTCTCAACATTGCCGAGTTCTATGTGAGAAAGGAACCCTTCAAACACCACACAAGTTTATAAGACAGATTTAGCTCTCAATTCCTGCTTATGTAGGTCATCAGTGTCAGTGAGAGGGGAAGGACTGGCAGCTTCTCTATTCACATGTATTTTCTGGTTATACACACAACCTTATGAATGCAATAACTTCTAATATCCTCAGGGATGTGTTTGAGATTTTCAAGCTCCTCCATGGTCCTCTGATTCTCTTGCATTTTCTTTAAACTCCTGACTAGACTATTATTTGTTATAATTTCAAATTACGAACTCAACCAGATTCTGCCAGAACTTTGATATTTCGGTAATATACTGGGTGTAGGCCTTTCCTTTTTCCTGCTGAGTTAAGCTCTGAGTCATACCAAATAGCCAACACATTCTGAGAATGGAACTTTTTAGGGAGCTTCAATTTCTTAAAGGATAACTTTTGGGGGGGAAGGAGATAATTTTTATATAACTCCAAAAAAAAAAAAGTGATCGGATTTCTCCCCTTTTCAGTGATGTTGTCAATTTTAGGTTACCATGTTACCTAAATAGGGAATGAAGGTGAATGGGGACACCCCTCTGTTAAAATACTTAAGCTCATTGTCTCATCCAGGTTCTAGATTTCCTCTAGTTCTGTGGCTTTTTCACTTTGCTCTGTGGCTATTTGTCAGGCTTATAAAGTGGTTGATTTTATTTGTTTTGTCTGCATTTTCTTTGTTTTAGACAGGAAGCCAATTCACTGGGGTCTTCACCATTTTAGAAGTCTATCTGCCTGAGTCAATTACTGAGCCAAATTTTAAAAAATGAATAAAGTACCATACATAAAAATAAAGCACACTGAAGATTTATTTTTTGATTCACAATGCAGAAAACAGGCAGGTAATATAACTGGTTCAAGGGAGAATCCATAAAGAGATAAATTTGTAGATTAAGAATATAGAGATGAATATGCAAATTGAAGCAGACTGTTTTTTTTTTTGAGGAGTATGGATGGAATTCATTTGCTTGTGCATAGTCAAAAATTATTTTGCATTGTTATCAGTTATCTACAATTCCAAGTTACAAAATAGCTCCTATTGAATCAGAATCCAATAAAGCAGAAAAGTTTGTTATAGAAATGCATAGTTTTCCATGGACGCATAAATTATTTCCTTCAAAACTGGCAATAACACTTTCAGAAAACATACACTTTAAACTACTGGAGGACAGATGGCATAGAAGGTTTTTAAAGTTGATTTTTATTTGGCCAAACTTGAACAAAACACAGATCAGAGTGACAAGGCATTGGTACTCTTAACTCCCCAAGTACCACCTTGTATTCAGCAAACAGTTCAATTTGGAAGACTCTTATACCTACCAAAATTCAAGTATGCGATGATCTTTCAAATTTCAGGCCAGAAAATTACTGCTTGCTTTTTACTTTATGAAATGGGTATAGCTATAACAGCTATGTCAAGCATGCACAGAAGACCAATGTTGTTATGACTTCCAAAATACTTAACATGGTGTCCTGAGTAATTAATCAACATTCCAAATCTTGTTTGACACACAGTTCATGTCTTTAATTACAAAACAGAAATATACTTTTTGGTTCAACTTTCTAAATCCTAATGCAGATTTTCTTATAATAAAATAATAATCATAGCAGTAATAAAATAAGTACATATATAAACATAAAAGCCACCCAGATGAAATATTGTCTTTCTAGATTTTTAATTCAGGCTAGTTGTACACACTTAAAACAGACTTGCTATTTGAGACATTATTCCATTTTGAATTTTTAGAAAGCCTGGTTCCTATTGTCAAACATGGAACGAAAGGTTGAATGATGAGGAAAAAAAATCTATGTTGTTGTACTTATTCTAATAATTGCAATCAGTGTAAGATGACAGAAGGCATTTTCTTTATAGAAATCATTGATCATTGGCTGGAGTTGGAGGAGCATATTGGGTAATCTTGGTGTGTTATTGGTGCATAATTACAAACTTTGGCTGAGGGAAACACACATCCACTAACAGAAATGGCCATTGAGTTTTGAATACTTGGAAAAACATTTTGACTCTTGCATTAGAAGGTTGAGATTGAAAAAGAAGCACTTTAACTCAATTTAAGAAGTAATCTTCAAAACAAAGAAATTTCAGCCTATAAGGGGTTCTGGTAGGTTAAAAATGATCCCCTAAAGACACCAAGACCTAACTCCTGGAACTTGTAAATGTTACAGACCTGAGATGAAAAGAGTGTTTGTAAATATGATGAAAGACCTTGAGATGTAGAGATTATTCTGGAACATCAGGGTAGGCTCTAAATACAATCACAGGTTGCCTTGTCAGAGATCAACAGAGGAAGATTTGACACCATACAACAGAGAGAAGGTAAAGACAAGACCAAGCAAAGACCTATCGGAAGATGTTTACCTTGAAGATTGGAGTGATGCAGTCACAAGACATGGATTGCTAGAAACCATCAGAAACTAAAAGACACTAGGAATGAACTCTCCTTTAGAATCTCTAGAGAGTGTAGCCCTGCAACATCTTGATTTCAGTCCCTTGATATTGACATCAGATTTCAGGTGTTGAAATCCCCCAAATTGGGAAACAATATATTTCTGCTGTTTATGTCACCAAGTTCATAGTCTATGGTTTAGATACAAGATGTCTCTGAAGAGCTTCTGTATTATTGCAGGAATATTCAGAGGTGAAATGATTAGATTATGAGAGCTGTAACTAATCGGCCCTTTTGGTGGGTTAATAATTTGGAAGGACTAACGTACTGGGTGGTACTGTGGGCGTATGGGGTGTAGCTAGAGGAAGTGAGTCGCTGGGAGGGTGCCCTTAGGGATTATATCTTCTCCTCCTGGCTCCTCTTTTTCTCTCTCCATGAGGTAAGCAGCTTTTCTTCACCACACCCTTGTGCTATAGTGCTCTGCCTTACCTTAGGCACAAAGTGATGGAATTGGCTGACCATGGTCTCAACCTCTGAAATTGTAATCCCAAAATAAATTTTCCTCCTATAAATTGACCTAATAGGGTGTTTTGGTCACAGTGACAGAAAGCCGACTAACATATCGTTCTAGTCTACAAAATATCATCCCAAACTTTGTAGCATAAAGCCATCACTATTTATTTATGCTTATAAATTTTATGGAACAGAAATTGGGCCAAGGTATAATCAGATGGATTCATCTGTCCCATGGTAGATGGGGCCTTGCTAAGAAGTTAAAAATGGCTAAGGAGCCGGAGTATTACATAATCATCTCTGAGAACATGACTGAAGACTTAGACTTTAACAACTCAGAAGATAGGCTTACCTCGCTCGGATGGTTGTCTAGAATCCCTCCTTGATATAACCTCATAATACGGTTTCTCATGACATGGTGGCTAGGTTCCAAGGGGGATACTTTTAGAGGGAGTATGGAGGCACTGAGAATTCCAAGTCACATGCCAGTTCCATTATAACCCATTATACAGAATATTGAACAACTTAGCCAGATTCAAGGAGAAGGTTCATAGGCTCAGGCTTTTTAGAAATGTGCAAAGACTTGCTGCAGAAGAGAATATGTGCATGGCAGATATTGTGTGGCTATCTATTCAAAGTGCAATTATGTACCTGCATTAGAGTATAGTCCCTTTTTTTACCTGGATATCATCTGGTCTAAATACAAGTTTAAGAAATTTAGTCTATTTATATGACCAATGCCAAGCACTCAATAAATGCCTGATGAGGGAATAAAGTTTGGAAAGAAAAAGAGAGAAAAGAATGTGAAAAAGAAAGAAAGAACCTGGAGATTAACTAATCCTGCTGGCTTTATAACAAGTGAGAATTTCTTCTAAAGTAAAAGTGTGGGGCTTTATCTTAACCTAATCTTCCCTTCTGCTTTCAATTTCTTTTCTATTCAGCCAAGACCCAAACATTCATCATTCCAATGGCTCTTTGCCATGACCTTCAGTTCCCATTTTTATTTCTACTTCGTCTTGGTAAAATTCTGCCCCTAGATCAACTTAACCATTTATGTTTCTGCTTGTACTCTATGAAACATTGATCATTTCAAGATAAAATTCACATGGACTTTCAGGGTGTTATTTCAAGTTCACTGCTGATATTTCTGCTAGTCAGTTTGAGCAGGTCTGTAGGTGGGCTGGCTTGGCTCCAAGCTTTGGTTCATCTGCCATTTCTCCCTGTAAGGTCCAGGCTAAAGAGGCAGAAACTGTCTGAAGCATGTTCTCATGGTAGAGGTCAGAGACACCCAGAGACCCTGAATAGAAATATGAACTGCCTTTAAGACTAGGATGACAGCTGGCGCACCGTCCTTCTGCCATTGTTCAGAGCTAGGCAAATGTCATGAAGTTAAGATGTATACTTTCCACGTAGACAGAGGCTGAAAAATGATATAAAATACCTCCCTGTTTTTCTAAGCTTTCTCTGCAGTCTCTTATACTATGTGTCTCCAGTTGATGTTTTCCCTAACTTTCCCCAAAGCCATTTATAATTTTCTTCAAGATTCCAATCTTTTCATTAACTCACTCTTATTCTGAGACAATAATGTAATATTCAACTTCAAAGATAAATTAGAGATCTTTCAGCAGGAACTGTCTTAACTGTGAGAGCATTCTTACAACACCCCCTTATCTGCATGCATCCCTTCTTCATGATCTTTGTTCATTTTAATGCTAATCTTTCCTCCTCTTCTCTGGATCCTATCCCCTATGATCTTCTCTGAGCTTGACACGATTAATTACATCATTTTTAACTTTAAATTATTCTTTTCTTTTTAGTAAAATGACCACAAGGCAGTATAAACTGTGAAAGATGTCCAATATTCTATCATACATTATTTTATGATAGGAAGATATTGTTTTGAAAGAGGAAAAGGCTGAAAGGGATTCAGAATATAATGAAGTAACAGGATAATTGAAAGAAGCAAGTGGTGTGAACACCTGTTTGGTATGATTCAAACTGATACAAGGACGTAAATTCTTATATTTTATTCTCTGCAAAATAGGAACTGTAGAATGCTCAGGATGGTGGTTGAAATATCAAGAAAATTTTTCTCGGATACTTTCACTCCTAGATCTTAATAGAGTAATCTTTTGCTAAACCAACTCAGGGGAGATGATGAATTTGTTTTGTATTGCTGAGTATCAGATCATCATAAACTTAGGGACTTAAACTATCTATCTATCTATATTTTTTTCTAGTCATTTATTTGGGTCAGGAGTCTGAGTTTGGCATAATTGGGTCCTCTGTTCAGAGTCTTAGCAGATGATGGGGTGGGGTCCATAATCTATTTAAAGCTTAGATTATCTTCTTAGTTCACTGGTTGTTGGCAGAGCCTCAGTCCTTATAGCTGTGGGAGAGAAGTCCCTGTTTTATTTCTGGATAGAGGTTGTCTTCAAGTTTTGCCACTTGGTCTTTTTGATAGGCAGTTCACGGTATAGTTATTTATGTCTTTCGGGATGATAGGAGATTCTATTTTGCTTGGAAATCCCTTTTTTGGGAATGCCTGGACTCTATCATAAATGGTTCACCTGATTAAATTATACCCACTCAGGCAAATCACTCTTGATTAACTAAAAATTACTTTAACCACACCTAAAAAATTCCTTCTCCTTTGCCATGTAATATAAAGTAACATAAGAGTGAATCACGTCATATTCTCCAGTTTCACCTACACTCAAGGTAAGAGGATTACAGAAGGTGTGTACACTGGGGGAGATCTTGGGGTCCAATGTACAATTGTCCCAACCATATATTTAGAACCACCAGGTTACCCTGCAATGCAATCTATACATTTTAGAGATGCCATATTTGTTTTGTTAATGATAATTCATTTTTAGTTTTGGTAAGTATTAAAAATGACTGTAGAAATAAAGTAAATAAAAGCTTTGTATTTGTTTTTATTTTATCTACTAAATAATTCATGACTATAAACCATCTAGATTTTTCTTTACCTTTACTCTTAGGAAATTCCTTAGTGTCTGCTATGTTGAATTTTTTTTCTTGGATTATTGCTGAGGGCCATTACCAAGTAGGTGTGACGCATTGTAATCCTTGCCAGTGTACCCCATGTTAAATGGACTTGCCTTGGAAATTTGCTGCGACCCCCCCACTGGTGCTTAGGCCTATCCACAAGCATGGCTGAATGCTGGACCGGTAGTCAGTGACGGGTTGATCTGGTTGCAGTGGATTCAACCTAAGACAGGAAGTTGACGCCCAAAGGTCAGCTCTCCCATGACGGGTAAGAACCACATGTTGAATTGGACAACCTACCAGGCACGGTCCTAAGCCACATTGCTTGTTGTTTAATTAATCAGAAGGGGGGAGATGCTGAGGGCCATTACCAAGTAGGTATTGACGCATCGTAATCCTTGCCAGTGTACCCCATGTTAAATGGACTTGCCTTGGAAATTTGCTGCGACCTTGCTTGTGTGTTTGAGAAAGATGACCCTGCTCAAGGTGATCGAGGGTGGATCCAGGTTTGAGGAAGTATCCTGCAGGTTTGAGGAAGTATCCCGGTCCTTGGGCTTAGGGTGTTCCCGGTTTAAGGCGTTTCCCGGTTTAAGAATATGGGTTTTAGGGAAGTTGAGGTTGAAGATTATTGCTGCTGGGATTAGGGTGTTCCTGTTGCTTGTTCCCGTTGAGTTCTTGTGAGATTCAAATGGGATTTTGGAAAAAGCCTCGTGGAGTAGGTGAAGTGTGCGGCAGAACGAGACTGCCCCTGAACGTGTGTGGAGGCTGGTGTGAGATCCGGAATAAAGAATTGCTGTTTGAACCTACAGAGCTGTGTGGTGCCTCCTGATTCTGGTGCCCCCCCAAGACATCGGCAGATTATATCTTTTCCCCTTCTGGTTTATTTCCTCATTTTAATATTGCATATCCTCCAGTAGTATCCTGAAAGCAAGTTCAAGGAAGATAAACATTTTGAACTCATGTTTACCTGAAAATACCTTTATCCTAGTTTAATATTTTACATAGTTTGGCAGGATATAAAATCCCAATTTGAATATAATTTTTCTTTGGTATTTTATGAACATTGTTCCAGTCTTTTCTAGGTTCTAATGTGGCTATGAGAAGCCCAAGGTCATTCTGATGTTATTCCTTAGTTCTGATATGTTCTAGTCTTGCTAGCTGTTTTCATATTTGTCTTCAGTGTTCTAAGAATTTATAATGTCCTATTCTATACCATTAGTCTACATGTCTATTTTTATATCAGTATCATGTTGTTTTTGTTACTATAGCTTTGTAGTATAGTTTAAGGTCTGGTATTGTGATGCTTCCTAATTCACTCTTCTTGCTAAGAATTGCTTTGTCTATTCTGAGTCTCTTACTTTTCCAAATGAATATCATGACTGCTTTCTCTATTTCTATGAGAAATGATGTTGGGATAATTGGAATTGCATTGAAGCACTTTGGGTAGTATGGCCATTTTGACAATATTAATTCTGCCTATCAAAGAGTATTAGAGATCTTTCCATCTTCCTTAGATTCCTTCAATTTCTTTCTTCAGTATTCTGTAATTTTTATTGTAGAGTTCTTTCATCTCTTTTGTTAAACTTATTCCCAAGTAGTTTTTTTTCTTTTTATTTGTTAAACTTATTCCCAAGTAGTTTTTTTTTCTTTTTTTTTTTTTAGGCTACTGTGAATAGGATAGTTTTCCTAATTTCTCTTTCAGAGGATTCCTCACTGATGTGTAGAAATGCATTTGATTTATGGGTATTGATTTTATATCCTGCTACTTGGCTGCATTTATTTATTAATTCTAGAAGTTTTCTGATGGAATTTTCTAGATCCTCTAAGTATAGAATCATGTCATCAGCAAATACTGATAATTCGAGTTCTTCTTTTCCTATTCCTATCCCTTTAATTTCTTTCATTTGTCTAATTGCTCTGGCTAGAGTTTCAAGAACTATGTTAACTAGAAGTGGTGAAAGAGGACATCCCTGTCTTTTTCCAGTTTTTAGAGGGAATGCTTCCAAATTTTCTACATTTAGAATGATACTGGCCTTGCTTATAGCATAGATAGCTTTTACAATGTTGAGGTATGTTCCTGTAATTTTATATCCTGCCAAACTATGTGCCTCTATCTTTAGTTTTTTCTAATGTTTTGAGATTCATTAGAAAATTTGGAATGGAACCACCATTTGACCCAGCTATCCCACAGTTTGGTTTACACCCAAAGAACCTAAAAATAGCATACTACAGTGACACATTCACATCAATGTTTATAACGGCACAATTCACAATAGATAAACTGTGGAACCAAACTAGATGCCCTTCAATAAATGAATGGATAAAGAAACTGTGGTATGTATACACAAAATGAAATATTACTCAGCATTAAAATAAAATAAAATTATGGCATTTGCAGTAAATGGATGGAGTTGAAGAATATGCTGGGTAAAGTAAGCCAATCCCCTAAAACCAAAGGCCAAATGTTTTTTTTTTTCTGGTAAGTGGGTGCTAATTTATAATGGGGGAGGGCATGAGATGAGTGGAGGAACTTTGGGTAAAGGGAGGATAAGAGGGGGAATGGAGATAGGAAAGATGGTAGAATAAGATGGGCATCATTACATGTATGATTGAGGTACATGTATGATTGCACAAGTGGTGTGATCCTACTTTTTGTACAACCAGAGAAGTAAAAATTGTGCTCCATTTGTGCACAATGAATCAAAGAGCTGTCATGTATAACTGATTAGAACAAATAAAAATTTTTAGAAATTTAAAAAGTTATAATATTATAATAATAATTTATCGTATATATCTCCTTAACAATGAATAAACACCTTATGTAAATTGCATTGTTGGAAAAAAGAACTTATATGACCTGCAATGGTGGGAAACTTAAAAAAAATATATTTTCTGCTAGCTTGGCACTTTTACTCCTAACTTGATAACTTTTCTAGTATTATTTCTTGCTAATTTTTTCCCTCCATGTTTTTTTCCTGTTGTTTCTTTGTAGAGCTCCTTGTAATCAACTAATAAGATTTCTGTGTTAATCCTGTGATTGTTTTTCCTCATATTTTTACACTTTTATCTTTTCATTTGTTCCTTGACTTTATTTCCAATTCTTTTTTAATTATTTTAAGTTTAGCTATATTTTCTAATTTCTAGGAACTTTTTCTTTTTTCCTGAATTTTGTTCTACAGTACCATGTTTTGTCTCAAGGATACAATAGTTCTCTTTATCTCTTTGGGAATATTAGTGTTATTATTTTAATAATGTTTTTCTCCTTTCATTGTCTATTCAGTATTTCATGTTGAATAGTCTCTTCAAATTCTTGCTTTTCCTTAGGGTCCAAAAATATTGACCATAATGGACACTGTGTACTTGGATATGGCTTCTTGAACATTGGATCTGCTTTAGGTTGTTCATGTGGGGATAATAAAATTTCAATGTGTAATTCTCAAATTTCAAATCTTTCCAGATATGCATATGTGATAATACTTGAAATTCAATTTGTTGAAGACTAATAGTAACCTCTAATTTAATACATAGAGTTATTAATTTCCACTTGGTTCAGCTAGAATACTTAAATTTGCTTTTTACCCTACTTTTGTCCCCCAACTTGTATCGTTTCTGATTTGATTTTTCTACAGACTAAATCCTAATCTCTTTCTCAAGCTGAGAAGAAGTATTTATCAAAAATAAGGCTATCTTATTTGGTTCTTATTGTCACTGCCAGGGTCTCACTGGTCAGGACTCAGGTAAGTTGCTTGTTCAGAAGGCCAAGCCTGGGGAGGCGGCAGCCACCCTCCCTGGGAAGCACTAAAGTGCCGAAGTGTCTCTTGGAATCTCCCAGAACATTGCTTTTAATAAAGGACACACTGGTCTTTAGCTTCCAGAGCAATTCTTCTGAAACCTGCAGTCACAGCCTGGATTAATAAAATGTTTCAAAGCACAGTGGCCAGCAAGCGAACTAAGCAGCCAGTCTGGCCTCCTGCTGTGGCAATGGTGTGCTCTGCAGCCAGGTGTCCAGTTTCCTGCAACCACTAGGTGACTCTGACATCTAAGCAAACTTAGCTTCCATATCTGCCATCCAGAAGCTGGAGCCCAGTTGGGGGTCTGACCAATGACACAGCCAGTGCTGTCACTGGCCTCCTACAGCCCGCCTCCCGTAGCAGGAGAAGGATCCTGGCTCCAGTCCTTGGTTACAGGCTGTGGTCTCTGGTCTTCTGGGTCAAGGCCAAGTGATGCTACCTTGGTTTTCTCGCCTTTCACCTTGTGGCACCAAGGTACCCATGGCCACTGTGGGGACAGGCCATGCTGGGCACTTATGGTCATAGTGTCTACACCATGATTGCCCTCCATTCACCCCCAAGTTCTATGACTCCAGTTTAGTTGCCAGGCAGAATCTACCATGTAGTTGGATGGCATTGGTATTCTACCATAGGTGTGAGTCTTCTACACCTTGTGAACCCCTGGGTCTTCATAGGAACCCACTTCTGTGCCCTAATGCAGACATGCCCCCACAGTGAGTGTCTGCTGGGAGAAGCTGTGACGGCAGGCCCTGTGACCCTATCGCAGTACCAAATGTCCACATGGGCATGTGATAGTTTTCTTGTGGCTTATTCATTCACTTAACTGCTTCTGAGAAAAATAGTTCCATGTAATCCATGTTCTGAGTTTTATTTAATTTTTCAAAGAGGGTTTTTAACTCTTAGGTACAAAAGAAGCTGTTTTTTTTTTGTTGTTGTTGTTGTTGTTTCTAAGAACTTTTTTTAATGAACAAATCAAGCATTACCAAGAAATCAAAACAATAAAAAATAAAATAAGGCTATGTTAAAATTTTTGCTGATCCTCTGGTTTCCAACCCTACCCATCATCTCTGTTTTTGCATAATTTTCTTCCCACTTTTGGAGTTTCAGTTGATTGTGTCTCCTTGACAAATTTGATTTCCATTTCTTTAAATTATTTTATACCAAAATACATCTTTTCCAGATGTGTTAATATTTCTTTTCTCTGTCATTTTCATTTGTCTTCTTCTTGGTCTAGCGCGTGTATTTCCTTAAAGAAATCTTTTCTGACGTTGCAGTGGGGTTTTTAGTGGGGTTGTAAAAGGAAGTAGAGCTTACAGATTATAATTCATTTTTTCCATTGCTTTTCTGGCATTCAGATTCTAACAATTTCTGGTCTATTCATATGTGTATCTCAATGACAGCTGGACATCTTGGCTGCAGATGCATCACAGGGACTTTAACACTCTGGGTCTCAAAGCTCTCCTTGTATTTTACTGACCTTACAAATAGCATTAGTATTCCCTGCTGCTGGCACCATAATCTCGGGCATCATTTGACTCTTTCTTCTCCTTATATAATCAAATTAATTTTGTCAAAATCTCCATCCACATTATCTCCTGACCATCCTTGAAATGTGTCACTTTGCTCCCATTTCCGTGGACATTGATCTGGTTCAATTTCTCTTTAGGTCTTACTAGGATTCCTGCCGTGTCTCTCCAGAACGTTTCCATTACTGAAGGGTTACTTCTTTCAATTCCATCCTTCTTGACTCCACTACTGGCATCATAAGAATCTGCTTAAAACCTGTGAATGTCCCTGATAGGTATTATTTATTACTCTATGCCAAATGCTGCATTTTATTTTGGGCATATGGTATTCACAAGAGAGATATTTGGTTCTCTTTCCTCCTGGAGCTTACAGTCTAATGAAAGAAATGGCTTTTAACAGATAACTATAGATATCAATGTTTAGGAATAATTTATTAAAAGAAGCATAAAGGAAGATCAGTGGGTGATATGAAAGATGATAACTAGGTCCTTACATAGCAAGGAGAGTAAAGAGAGAACTTTTCAGAGGTAGGATCACTTAAATTCTGCCTTCAAGGAATAGAGACTAATTGCAAATCAGGAGTGGAAAGTTGGAAAGGGTAGTGAAAAGACAGAAGAGACATATAAGAAAAGATTTCCAGATGGATGATCTGGCTTCCATGTGAAGATTGTAAGGTAGACAGAATCTAATTTCAGTTTCTCAGGTTCATTCTAATTGCATTTACATATAATGAATCTGAATATTCAAGGCTGGAAGGCGGTGATTTTATGGTTTAGTGTTCTTGCCAAGAAAAGGCAGTGGCTTAGACTCTAAGGAAACTGGTATCCAAGCTAAGTGGGTACATTTAGGATATATTTAGGTATAGAAAAGACATCAACTGATAAATGAAGTAGTTCTAATGCTTTGAAAACATCTCGGTTTTTGGATCATGAAACAACATGGGTAGAAAAGGATACTGAAAAGACAAGCAAGAGCACTCTTAGGTTTGAATTGGCACTTGTTAATGTGCTTCTGGAATTAGATTAAAGGTCTAGAGAAGTCAAACATCTGACAGCCACTGATATAGAGACAGTATTTAAAAGGATGAGTATAGAAGAGAAGTTAGCAAATGCTGAACACAAAGAAAGAACGCTCAGAGCAGAGCCATGGAAAATTGTAGCAATTAGAGGTTAAATAGAGAAAGATGAACCACAAAAGTGTATGGAGAAGGAACTAAAGAAGGAAGAACACTGACATCAGCTGGAATGATGGTTCCATGATGAAGTAAATGCCAAGAACAGAGATTCTGCCAAAGAGTTAGGAGGAGCTGTTGATGTGGAATACTGCTGAGAGGTCAAAACTGTCTGAGAAGTCTCCCTTCAGTCCTGCCACAGAATGGTCAGCTACAGATTGACCTCAGCAAGAGTTTTAGTAGCATACTGAGAAAAGTTAGCATGAAATCAGTTGAAAAGTTCATAAGAAGCAGGAAGCAAGCAATTTTCTCAGTCCTTTAGCTGTGGAGAAGAGGCAAGAGAAAGGATGGTGCCTGGAGACAGCTCTCAGGTTAGGGAATTTTGTTTATTTCTAAAGTTTGCTATAGTTGCTAACATCTTCGAATGCTGATAAAGAAAGATCTAATACACAAAAGAGGTAACCTGAAGAATCAGATATAAGGATTTTTTTTTAAACTAATGAAAAGAAGGTTCCTGAAAGAGTGGGAGAGTATGGTACCCACAGCACAGGTGGAGAGGTGAATCTTAGAAAGGGAAGACATGTTGATTCTGTAGTTACAGGGCAGGGGTGAGGGGAGATGTATTCATATAAGACAGTGTGTGGATGTGGTTAAGGGAAAGGAAAGTCTAAACTGAGAGGCTGGGACTTAGAGAAAGTGAGGCTAAAAACTTCTTGGAGATATGTGTTTAGACTGCTAAGTGGTGCTGAGAGATGTGTTGAAGTTGGTAATCCTGAATTTTTAATTATGTCAATTATTCTAGTTATATAATTTACCTCTAAAATCCAAACTCCTTCGCATAATGATTCTTAACTGGTAATTTTCATCAAAATTACATGAGAGCTTTCCCCTATCCCTCAGGCCTAATGATTCAAAATTTCAGGCTATGAGGCCTCCCACATGTTCTTTTCACAACTTCCAACATATTTCTTTTCCTCATTTTTCATGCACAGAACCACTGTTTTGTCATAACATCTATGTCCCTGGTTGGGCTGCTTTCTAACCTGTCTTTCTTTACTTAACTTTGCTGCTTGCTTTGAACCACACATGTCCCTAATAACAGGTTACATGTTATGAGCACCCTTACAAAACAATGTGCCATTTCATCATTTCACCTCTAGTGACCTTGAATGGAAAGCTAAATGAGTATCACATCTTAATTCCTCATAAAATTTAATCCTACATTCTTGCTGTAGAGCACACACCCATTCCTACATGCTTTTCTATATTTCTTACTGACTAGGGCTCTGGCCAGAATTATTTGCTGCTTTAATGAAAGGCAATTCAGATCATTGAATATCTTGGCAGCACTGGTGGAAGCACAGAACGGAATGTTCTATGTAGTCTCAAATCAGGGTACCAGTCTAACGAAGATAGGAGAAGAAAACCAAGCCAAATGAAAGTCAAGGGGGTCTGAAAGCTACGGATTTATGGAGTGCCAAGGGGCATGGTGCTTCCAAGAGACATGACAGAAGCTCTCAGCATGGGGAGAAAGCAATTGAGTGGGTCAAGTGCTACAGACAGTCATATCAGATAAGCACTAACAATTATCCATCAGCCTTGGAAATGTGAAAGTCCTTGATGACCTTTGTGAGAGCAGCTCCAGCGGAGTCAGGGAACAAAAGCTAGATCACAGCAGGGTAAGGAGTAAATTGCTTATTAGGAAGTAGAGCTAGCAAGAAGCAGGGAATTCTTCAAGAAGCCTGTCAGTAAAATGAGTGAAGGTAGAGGGGAATCTGGGGTCACAAAGAAGCAGGTAAATGGATGGAGTTAGAGAAGATAATGCTAAGTGAAGTTAGCCCATCCTTAAAAACCAAATGCTGAATGTTTTCTTTGATATAAGGAGGCTGATTCATAAGAGGATAGGGAGAGGGAGCGTGGGAGGAATAGATGAACTCTAGATAGGGCAGAGGGGTTGGAGGGGAAGGGAGGGGGCATGGGGTAATTAATGATTAATTAATCATTAATCATAAATGTGACTGTAATGAAAATGTTGAATGGGATGATCATTATTATCCAAAGTACAGGTATGAAGACACTAATTGGTGTGAAAATACTGTGTATACAACCAGAGATATGAAAAATTGTGCTCTATATATGTAATAAGAATTGAAATGCATTCTGCTGTCATATATAAATAAAAAATAAAAAAGAAGTATTTTGTTATTCAATTTGGAGAGACTTAACTGTCCATATTGTACTTCAACATGTACATAAATTTTAGGAAAGATTCAAGAGAGAGGGGAAAAGGGGAATAATAGGGGAGAGAGAGAGAAAGAAAAGGAGGAGGAGAAGAAAAGATAGAGATGGAGGAGGGGGAGGAGGAGGAGGAGAAATGAGGTCCCTGAGAAGTTGTTAATCACAGAAGAGAGAGACAGAGGGAGCTTTAAACAGAAAGAGAAACTTCTTTTTCTCTTAAAAGGCAAAGATTCTAGAAGAATGGAAGTAGATTGCACTCTAGAAACACAAAGACTAAGGTAGAAGGCACTGTTGTTTTATGGGCTCACCCACGTGGTGATCAAGTACAACACAATGTCCATTTGTATGGGAAAGGAGGAGGCATCAAGTCAGGTTTTAGGGAGAAGTGAAATTTTAAATATAGCCTCTGAAGGAATAAGGGAAGGGAAATGGTAATTAACACAAGGAGAAGTCTGTTAAGAGTGGAGATTCAAGACCATGAATCTAAATGTTCCTGGTTATAGGATTTTATAGGTTATAGCTAGCAGCTCCGAGCATCGAGGTTTCTGCCTCTATGTATAGACATTTATATGAGGCACTGTTCTTTAAGTTTCAATGATATACAGCAGTATCTTCTCATAGGATAGGTTCATTTTCAAGTTCATAATAAATGCCAATTTTGATTCTTCCAAGGACCTTGCTAGGAGGATTCATCACAGATTCCACATATGAAATGGTCATGATATATATCATCTAAGAAACCCTGCATATTGTACTGCCTAAACAGATGGCACAGCTCTGCAATGTAAGCAGCAATACCCTCACCAGCTGCTGATCTTGTTGGCAGAACTGTAATCACTACACAATGGCTGGTGGTTGCTAATGAAAAATGTATCTAAAATAATCCCATGAGTTCCAGGAATGATGAGATATACATTGTTTAGGAAATGTTGGGGTAAAAAAGTTACTTTATTACTGTATATTTTTTGAGCTGCAGAGAAAATATCATATTTATGTTTGGGTGTGCTTTAAAGTAGAAAAAAGACTCATTTTGTAACAGGTAGGAAGACTTCTGACTAGATGCCTCTGCTGTGCCCTAAAACCTGAACTTCACTTTGGCATCACTGATATTTTCCTGTACTTGAATGTTTTAGCTTTTTCTTCTTCTTTTTCTTCTATTATTCTTGAAATTTAGGGGATTTTCATGCTTATGATCTTTATGCTCTTTCCGTATACTGCTAACGCCTAGGTCATCTTTGCTTCCACTTAAATTGCCTATCTGCTGTCACCCATGGGAGCTGAGAAGAGAGATCGAAATTTAGAAGTGAGGTAGACACTAAAAACATGCCTGGAAACAGGTAGGTCAGCTTACAGAAGAAGCCATGCCCTCTCTCTCTCTCCTCTGATTAAACCAGTGCACATGTATGTAGTCTTAACCCTAATGAAGCTAATAACAACTAAAAATAATTGTGTCAGTCAGTTTTCTATCACTATGACGATATACCTGAGATAATTAACTTGTAAAAAAATATAGGTTTATTTTGGATCACAGTTTTAGAGGTTTGAGTTCATGATGGGTCCTATGGCTTTGGACCCAGTAGTGAGGCAGTACAGAGTGTGTGGTAGAGCAAAACCCCTCACCTCATGGCCAGCAAGCCAGACAGAAAAAAGCCAAGGGTCCTACTATCCCCTTCAAGGGCATGTCCCCAGTGACCTAAAGACCTCCCACTAGGTCCCACCTTTTAAAGGTTTCCCCAGCTCCCAATGGTAACAAATTGGGAACTAAGTCTCTAGTGAATGATTTTTGTGGGGGGTATTAACTATCCGATTGATAACAATAATAATTAATAAGTTATTCTATATTCTGTATGTCATACACTGTTCTAAACATTCTAAATATATCAACCATTTTATCCAAACCCAAACTCGTGTCCGCATTCTGGAAATCTGTGCACATACATTTACCTTCTTTAGTAGACATTAAAATCTTTCCAGGAGAGAAGAGTTCTATCATTGATATTTTTTATACCCTATGGGACTTCTTATGCTTCTAGCATTTAATATGTGATAAACATAATTGCTGAAGGACAAAAGGAAAAAGGATCCACATTTTTTTTTAAAAGTTGAAACTATTTTTTTTATGCTTTTTCAAGTAGAATATAGGTTGTTTTAGGGGTAGGATTTTTGTTTGTTTGCTTGTTTGTTTGTTTTCCTCCACATGGCTTTCTGATGAAGACTCAGTACTTGTTTGTTGACTGATTGGCTAAGCTGAGAATCTTGGGGGCTAACGCAAAGTGGGAATTTTCTGAGTGCTGGCTGCATACCTTGCCACAGACCTGATGTCAATCGTGTTGTTTGGTTCTTTGGATGTGATTTTAGTATTTTATATGATTTGGAGAGTGATTGCCAGGTATGTGCACTCCATTGTCCATTTCTGCTTGTGGCTGTGATTAACGACTCATCTTCCAATGATTTCTCTTAAGTTCGTGCCATCTACCACTCTGGCATTATGGTGGATGTCCTTTTGTCTACCAAAGATAACATGTTAATACATTAAAGATGCTTTAAAAAAAAGTTGTGCATGAATAGTGGACACTTTAAATGAATGCACATCCTCTAATCCATTTTAAGGAATTATTCAATTTATAAAAGGGTCAATTTCTATTGATGGATGACAATGTAACTATACCAGGAATAATCACCATTCTCCACTGGTGAAACTGGAGAAGTAAGATATTTAAGTGATACAGATTGAATGTTTTTATTTGGCTAAGGATTATTTATTGTTTAAACTGATTTGAAGTTGATCTGTGAGGAGATCTGTGAGGAGATGCAACTGGAATATCAATTTTCATTTCCTACAAAGCAACCTAACAATTCTGTGCTGATTAGTACATAGTAAAATATAGTTGAAATGAGTTACCAAAACAAATCTATCTCTAATTTTTGCCAAAAACAAGAGCAAATACTAATTACAAAAAGGAAAGCGCTTTGTTTTGAGATGCTAGTAATTTGGTTTTGACTACATAATTCCTACATTTTTCTCCAATGGGACTATATTATCATTCAAGATATGAATATATCCTCATTTTCCTGCGCGAGGTGCCACAGGTCCCCCAAGCAATGTATAGAAGCATCCCTTGAATTTGGTCTGGAACCAACTGTTTCTTGTGATTCTGTTTTTTCAATATTTCACTTCCTGTTCTCTCATTTCTGACACCTAGCAAAAAATGGGTGAGTGTGTTGATACTTGATACCTGATGGAAGAAAACACACATCTCAGGCCATGCCCCATGACTCTTTCAGACAGGTTGAAGAGTAATTTGTATTTCCATATGGAGAGCATGGGATGAATTGTAGATGTCCTCTGCTACCCCTACATATGGCATTTAGTAGAAGAGTGATTTATATCTTCCCAAGGAGCTTTTATCCAATGGCATTCTTTTAACAGTGTGTCTTTCAGGAATTAAAATGAATCCCTTCACAATAGAAAACACAGAGAAATTCACAACTTTTTCAAGGTCTGTAATGTTGATTTGTGTATTTCAGTTCCAAAAGAAGCATAAAGACATTTTAAAGCACAATAAATATTTTTTTAAAAAGTCTATGCCCACCCTAAGAACAGATTCTGATATAATTCAGGTCCAAATAAAGAGTTCTATTTTCTCAAAAAGTTAAGCCTCCAACAAATTGGAACTAATTTCTATATGTAAAGGAAAAGATCAGCAACATTCTGAAAATATCCCTTGTCCTTGAGATTGACCAACACCCACTTTGGAATAGCTGGAGTTATAAGGTGGTAAAACTGTCAGCAAGTCAATCAGTGATTTAGGCTAAATTGTTCAAAAAAAGTTCTCTAACTGTAGTGTCTATGGAAAAACCTAACATTCTAGAAACCTAATTACAATGTCTTTGTTTAGAAACACCTTTCCATCCAGAATCAATTGCTGCTTAGTACAATTGTCTAATAAATCTATTGGAAATCCATCAGACAACAAGCCTATAAAGAAATAACTAACTTATTCAGTAGACAGTTTGCTGCCAACCAAGACCTCAAGAAAATGTCATTTTACATGCATTTGAACAAAACAATGAGAAGTTTGATAATATCAGTTGTGCAAGAGATGTGGATCAATAAGTTCTCATACATTGTTGGGGAGAGGATAAATGGTATTACCACTCTGGAGAAAACAATTTGGCATTATCTTGTGAAAATAAACATTCACTTATTTTATGATTTATCAATTCTTCTTCTTGTAGATATAAACTCAAGTGACACACTTGGCCAATGTGTGCTGGAAGATATATATAAAATTTATTTATATATCACAACATTGTTCATAATTCCTAAATGAAGAGAAAAAAAAATCTTTAAAATGTGAATAACTACCAAGAAGAGAATGGCTTAAAAAGTCATTCACAAATGTGTTGTTATACAGTATCACAAGAATATCATAGTTATTGTTGAGAGTCAAGGAAATCTCAGAAGCTGTAAAGAACATACTGATGTGATTTTTTTTTTCCCTCTTTGGAGTGCCGGACACCAAAGCCAGGTCTTTGCACATGCTGGAAAAGTGTCTTAACACTCAGCTATCTCCCTAGTACCAACACAGTAGCCCTTAAAAAAAATGCAAAAATATCTCAGCATAAAAGTATTGCTTAAAAAATATTGCTTGAGCTTATATATATGATAACACAATTATTTAAAAGCAAGACATCTTTGGTTGGGCTGATATAACAAAATACCATGGTCTGAATGGCTCATCAGTAATATAAATTTATATCTGAGAGTGCTGGAGGCTGGAAATCCAAGGTTAGGGGGCCATGATCAGCTTCTGGCGAAGGGCCCTTTACAGGTCAGCTGACTCTTGTTCTGTGCTCACCTAGTAGGGAGCAGAGAGGGGAAGCCAGCTCTCATGAGTCTTCTAAGGGGACTGATCCATTCACAAAGGTTCCACCCTCATAATATCAATAGTCTCTTCAACACTCCATCTCCTGATGTCATTGTATAGGGATGGGATTTCAACATATGTATCTTGGGGGAAATGCAAACATTTAGTCTATAACACAAGCGAATAAAAATGCAAAGTCAGGATGATGGAGAACTTGGAATAGAGAATTAGTAGAACAAGATGGAGTGGAACAGATACCTCATTAGTGTTGCCATGTGAACAAATGGCCTAAGCATTGGTTTCACAGATGTTTATCACTTATTAAAGAGAACGAATGAACATCTAAGTAGAAGAGCTGAATAAATAAGAAGCACAAGGAATCTTTATATACTCATGATATATGAAAACAGACCTTCAAATGGGTATTTGTGTTTGGGCATTGTACAATCTAAAGCCATTGATAAATATGAACAATCACAGAATATGTGGGGCACAATGAGGAACTTCTTTTTATTTTTTAAGTTTGTTCTTTTTTAGTTATACATGACAATAGAATATATTTTGACATATCTTACATACATGAAGTACATCTTCCCATTCTTTTGGTTGTACATGATGTGGAATTGCACTGGTTGTATATGAATATATGAACATAGGATAGTAATGTCTAATTCATTCTGCTATTTTTCCTATTTCCATTCCTCCTCCCTTCCCTTCATTCCCCTTTGTCTAATCCAAAGTACTTCTAGTCTTCCCTACCACCCCCCTTATTGTGAATTTGCATCTGCATACCAGAGAAAATATTTGACCTTTGGTTTATTATTGGCTTATTTCACTTCATTTATTGGCATATACCAAAATTCCATTTCTCTTTATGGCTGAGTAATAGTCCATTGTGTATATATACTACATTTTCTTTATTCATTCATCTATTGAAGGGCACTTGGCTGATTCCATAGTTCAATTATTGTGAAATGAGCTGCTATAGACATTGATATGGCAGTGTCACTAAAATATGCTGATTTTAAATCCTTTGGATATATACCAAGGAGTGGGATAACTGGGTCAAGTGGTGGTTTCAGTCTAGATTTTATGAGGAATCTCCATACTTCTTTCTAGAGTGGTTGCACCAATTTGCAGTCCTACCAACAATGTATGAGTGTACCTTTATCCCCACATCCTCACCAGCATTTATTTTTATTTGTATTCTTGGTAATTGCCATTCTGACTGGAGTGAGATGAAATCTTGGTGAGATTTTAATTTGCATTTCTCTAAATACTAGAGATGTTGAACCTTTTTTTTATATATATTTGTTGGCTAATTGAATATCTTCTTCAGTGAAGATATCACTTGACTATTAAATCTAGACTTCACTGGGATTTTGTTTTGGGTGAGAAGATTGGCACAAATATTTCCTTCGAGGGAAGACATTTTGGTAACATAATTATGGATCAATATGTCAAGAGTGATTGGTTCTGCAGTTATGTAACTGTAATTTACATAATGTTAAGTTTGTATATTTTGATGAAGGTTTTGTTTCTTAGGACTTTATGTCAACTACATCATAATACTTATATATATATATACACACACACATACATATATATACACACATATACATAAATACATATACACATGTGTATGTATATATATGTATGTATATATATATATATGTATGTATATATACATACATATATATATATATATATATTCCATCTTGTTAACAGAATTGCTGCATTCTGTGTGACATATTATTACTAATACTGCCCATCAAGATCCATAGTGACCTGGACTAAATGACACAGAAAAACAAATCAGTCATTTACATTTTATTTACATTTTATTCAGATCATTTTGATTTGGACAATTTAAACTCCTAAATTCTAAGCTTAGAGCCCTATTTCAATAGGCAGTTATATCCTTCATAAATATAATTCAGTATTTTTAGTTCCCTTGACTCATGGGAAAGTCCCCAAGCAGTCAAAATTCGTGGTTGGGATTTTAATTGAGGCATCAAAATGATTAGGGTCTGATTTCTCCCCCTCTCTCTTTTTCTGTGCGTGTGTACATGCATGCCTCTGTGTGTGTGTGTGTGTGTGTGTGTGTGTGTGTGTATGTGTTTGTGTGTGTACATTTGGGGGGACAAAGATATAGGTAAGAATGGGAATATGTTTGAAAACCTATCCAATCAACAGCAACAACAGCACATTTCCTCCACCTTCAGTCTTTATTGCAAATTGAATGGTTTAGAAAATGTCTGTTATATATACATTTTTTTTTTTGTTTTAGTCTCCTTTATGAAGATGTTGGAACCATGGGGCAGGGGTTATTGCTTACCATTGGATTGCAATGCTAGCTCCAGTGCCATGCACTAAATATTTGCTGAATGAATGACTAGGCTCTCATTAGGCAAAGCAGCGACTTTAGCAATCAATCTACTTAAATGACATTATTTACTTGCTGAAAATGTGCTTTCCACATTGGCTCAGATCTTTAATTTACACGGGGCACTTTGCCACACTGCCCTTTCACAGATCACCTTCCAAACACTCCCATGGCTTCTCTGACCTCCTTCTCACATGGAGACACGTTGAAAAGCAAAACCAAGTGCAGCTATTTTCATTTAACAGCCCTGCCCTGCCCTACTCTACCCCTACTTCTAAATTGCAATTCTTTGATTTTTCACTACAAAGCTAACATGCCTCAGCCTGGTCTGTGATTCTATAAACTCTTTAGCTTTAGGTTATAAACAGCGCTGCAATTCAAGTGGAGTCTTGTCTGCCTGTTTACTAGGCTGCTTTTGAGATTGTTCAAACCCAAACAGCCAGGGGAGAGATGGAGACTTAAATTTGTTTCAGGCTTCAATGCCTGGAGGCAAGGCAGGCTCTCAGTTTCCCAGGGACAGACTACTAAACATTTTCAGGTGAGCAGAAAAGACTTTGTGTGCAGGCCATAGAGTTTTCCCAACAAGTACGATCACACACTGGATCGGCAGCTTACCTGTCAAGCACTGAGTAAGACCCACCTACCCAGGGAGTTGAGCAACTCTTTGCTTGTTTAATACTTTAATCCTTAGTCAGTTAAACAGGGGCCCAAACACACCTAACAGAAAGTACAACAAACAATCGGCATGCCAAACTTGATGGGACTTTTGCTTGCTTTTCTCTGCCATCTCCTTCCCCAGTCCCTACTGGAATAACAAGTTCTCTATAGCTCTCTCTGTTACCCTGGAATCTGTTGCTCTTGGGACAAAAGGCTAAAATCAGGGTAAATGGAGTTGCTATGCAAGACTGAAACCAGTTGTTTCAAAGAATGATTTTCCTGCAAGAATTAAGTTTGAAATTCTAATGTGATAAGTGGTATAATATGGGAAAAAAATCACTGTTTTTGTTTACTATATCTAAGGAATGCTGGTACACTGAATGTATCCTAAACCAATTTAGTTTAATTCAATTTACTTCAGTAATTATTTAGGAACACCCATGATAAAGCCTTGAATTGAGCTATATTTTAGACATGGTAGGGAAAGAAAAAAAAGGATTCTTCTTAGGATGTACACAGTTTAAGGGTTTCCTGATTCACATAGGCTAGCTAATGCTTGTGGTTAACAGAGACCAGTACATAATGGAAATTCAGTGAAATGTGTGTTGTTGCATTACTGTTGTGTTACCTTGTTGTGTTACTTGTAATATGGTGTTGTGCTGAGAGTCAATAGAGTGTTGTCAATATAGATAGCCCTCTATCACCACTTTGTGTCAAGTGTTATAGGAATGCCTAGATAATTTTATGGTGCTAGGGAAGGCACACATAAAAATAAAGCAATACAGGTACTGATTCTTGAATAACAATCCTGCTGTAGTAAGCAGGGAAGGACATTTAGACCTAAGGAGTGGCACATTCAAAACATCCATGGCACGAAGAAGCAGCCAATCTGGTGGTAAGCAGTGTTTAGATCTTTCTTGGCAGGCCAGACACATTTGGCCAGAGAACTGTCCACAGCAGCCTGGTCCACACCTAATAATCCCAGCCCGGGTCCAGACCAGACTAGGGCAGCTCCAGCAGTGTAACCAGAGAGAGGATTTCAAACGCTTAAAAAATGCAGCCAAAATAAGCAGAAAGTGAGGCCAGTGGTCCAGTTGGAAGAGCCAGCTCTAGCCACAGCTGAGGCAAGGAATGGGTAAGGTGGCCGTAGAGAGTCAACGGGGTTTCAAAGCAGGGCCAAAGGAAGGTCTGGAAATAGGTCAGCTGGATCCTTTTCATACAGAGCATGCTTAACATTGGCATCACTGAAAATAAACACAAAGAGCAAAAGAATGGGTTGGGAAGCAATAGTAAGTTCTAAGTAGTAGGTGGTAAAAACTTGAAACAAGACCGTGTTCCTGAGGGCAAGTTTAAGAAAAGTTGAGGAGGCAGAATACATCACTCCTGATGAACAGTGACTTTGTGGTTGAGAAGACAGACGTAGGAAATGCTCCGAATGTACCCGGGGCCTACACTTGGCAAAGTGCACAATGTACCTGGAACTTTGGGGCTGATGCTGGGTCACCTAATAGCTAGAACTCCTGGGTCAGGGAACCTAGGGATGGTGGCAGTGTTCTCCTTGCTCATTCTCATTCTTAGTTACGAATCCATGTGGATTTGTGTTTTCCATCACCTCAACCTCAACTTCTGCTGAGTTAGAGGTCCCACTTCTCAGTGGGGAATGTTCCCATGGGTGACAGGTAGGGGTGTGGCTGAACTTGAAAATATGACTCACCACTACCATGTCCACTACCATGTCACTTTGAGGTCTTTATATTACTGACTCTGAATGCAAAGATTCAGGGTACAATGACCCTGACATAAGTAAAGGTGATTAGTTACAAAAAAAAAAAAGAATATAAATCCAGAGGATGAATAAATTTGATAAAGTTAAGGAATGCAAAGATAAAAGTCCAAAAGATGGGTTTTTAATCAGGCAACACAATTATTTTCCTCTTAATAGGGACGTATAAGAATGTCAGCAAGCTGCATATTATTGTACTGTGTAAAAATGTTTACAAATATCCTTTTGAAAGTATCTCTGTTGGGTGAGAAATGGTGCATCTACATTCAATCTAGTTGTATTTTATCAGACTTGGTGATCTTGTCTAATCTGGATTTTTAATAAATAATAAAGGAAATTAGAAAATAGCTCTTGATAGCTAGCATCCATATTCTTCTTAATGCCCTTCGAAAATATTTTTTTCTTGTATATTTAAACCATATCATTTAGAGTCATGATACTTTTGGAATTCAAAATATTTTTAGTATAATGATTAAAACTAATAAACATACTCAGGGAGAGTTAAATAGATTCAACTTCATTGTCTTGACCATGTGCCTCTTTTTGTCTTGACCATCTTGCCTCTTTTTCTAGATTCAATTCATATTTCAGGATAGACATAAATACAGTCAGATAATGAAAGGCTACAAAATATCAGCTTGATTTATAAGGCCTAACTTTTTTTCTAAGTAGTATTTCTGCTTCCATTCCCCAGCAGAGGGAATAATTTAGTTTAAATGGTGTTCTGCTGAAAGTCAATATAGTGTTGCAACTAAAAATAGGAGTTCTGGAATCAGATTCATCTGGATGTCAAGGTCTAGGCATGGTGCTAGCTGTGTTATTATGTTTAAGTTCATTAACCTCTCTGGGCTTCAGCTTCTTTATGTGTAAAGAGATAATAACATGATTTATTTACCTCTTAGGGTTTTGCAAAAATGAGATGAGCTAGTGCAAGAAAAATAGTTACCCAATTTGAAGATTATGATGAATGTTTGATAACCAAACCCTTTCTGTTAATTTTATAGTACTAGCATCTGTGGTAGTTATAAAAGTAATAGTAGTAGTAATTGTTGTTGTTAAAAATTAATTTTACAAACAGTAAACCATGACTTTCAAAGACACATAAAAATGAACTCATGTAAAAGACTTTGTGTTACTAATCAATGAAGGAGCTAAGTAGATGCTATAACTGGTTTGAAAGAGAATCCAAAGAATAGACATATTTGAGGATTCAGAGTATTCAAAAGGATGTGAAAAGAGAGACCAGACCAGCACCCTCCATAGTTGAGGAGGGAGAAAAGACTACCCACACGGCAGAACTTACCTGTCTATACACCAGATTTCCTTTGCAAAATTGTACTCAGTTATCTACAGCTTATGGAGTTGTAGAATGGCTGTTATAGAAAAAAACATTTAAAAATATTTTTATTTGTTCTCTTTAGTTATACATGACAACAGAATGTTTTTTTGCCATATCATACATACACGGAGCATAACTTCTCTTTCTTGCAGCTGTAAATGATGTGGAATTTCATTGGTCATATAAGAATATATGAACCTAGGAAATGTATGTCAGATTTATTCTACTGTCTTTCCTATTCTCATGCCCCCTTCCTTCCCTTCATTCCCTCCTGTCCAATCCAGTGAACTTCTATTCTTCCCTACCCCACCTTATTGTGTGTTAGCAGCTGCATATCAGAGAGAACATTCAGCTTTTCTCTTTATGGGTGAGTATTGTGTATATTCTATTGTGTGGGGGTTGGTGAGACTTTAGGGCCCAGGTGGAAGAGGTGGGTCATTGAAGGGTGTATCTTGCCCTTGACTACTTTCTCTCTCTCTCTCTCTCTCTGGCTCTCTGTCTCTCTCTTTCTGCTCCCTGGATACCATGAGGTGAGCAGTCTCCTCTGCCACACACTTCTACCATCATTATCTCTTTGTCTCATCTCAAGGCCCAAAGCAATGGAGCCAGCTAGGGTAACTGTGGACTGAAACTTCTCAAACTGCAAACCAAAATAAATCTTTCTTTCCTAAGTCGATTTTTCTCGGGTATTTTATCACAGTGACAAAGGCTGTCTAAACTGCCTCTCTGGGTTTTGTTTTCCTTCTCTGTGAAATTAGGCATTGAAACAAAGGTTCTCCAAACTTTCATCCTGGACTCAACATCTGTAGACAGGCAGAGATGAAGTATTGATGGGAATTTTAATGCAATGTGTTCTGTGGATAATCTACCCATGGATAATTGAGACTTGGCTACAAATGAGCAGTGTGATTTGAGTTACTGACTTAACAAATCTCAGCAAATGACAAGTCATTAGGGCCTTTGAAATGTCACCCATTTTACTGTGTATATTTAATGAAATGCTAATGTAATTTTGCTAAATATGCAGTACTTATCATTACATGTGATGGATTGGAGATATGAGTTTTCACTGGTAGTAAACTGTCATAGAAATAATGATTAAGCACCAGGATTATGGGAACACCTACCTTTTGTATTAGAAAGTGCTTCCCCCCCACCACCAAAGCTTGTGTCAGTATAATTGACAAAAGAGGCAAATGTGAAGTAAAGGATGTGTGTTGAAAGCATGATTTAAGAACATTCAACTCTAACTCTGCTTGCGTGGCACCAGCCAGGTGGGCAATAGCTGCCCCAGGGCATTGTGGGTACTGACATGAATTTAGTATGTGATTGTCTTAATGCTGCGCAACCAATTACCTGAGATATTTGCATAACTGTTAGACTGTAAAAGGTTCCCTTTTGTACAATAATTATTTATAATGAAATAAATTTTAATAAAATATTTATGATAAAGTTAATAAAATATTTCCTATAAAATATACAGAAAACCAAATAAATATGTGCTTTGATGAGTTATTATAATGCACCCATCCCTTAAATGAAGATACAGAATTTTGATAGTTATCCATGAGACCCTTCAGGTACTACTTTATCACAGCACTCTTTCTTCTTCCTAAGTGAAACCACTACCTTGTACTTGAACCATTTCCTTTCAATTTTTTTTTTTTCTGTTTGATTTTGTTTTGTTTTGGTACCAGGAATTGAACCCAGGGGCGATTAACTACTGAGCTACCTCCCCTACACTTTCTTAAAATTTAGAGACAGGGTCTCTCTGAGTTGCTTAGGGCCTTGTTAAGTTGCTGAGGCTGGCCTCCTGAGGCACTAGGATTACAGGCATGTGCCACCACACTGGCTCTTTCATTTCCTTATAGTTTTGTCATCTAAGTGACATCTTGAAGTTCAGTTTGGGCTGCTTTTTTTTTCCCCCTAAACATTCTAAACATTTCTCCCCATCTTCATTCCTTTTGAAAACTTTTGATTTTGTTTTGTTTTTATAATTTATTGGTGGCAGAACATGGGTCATTTGATTCACAGAATGTCCAATACTCTGAATTTCCTGTAAATAGGTAATGAGTTACCTAGGCTGAAGTTCTCTTTTGAAGGTGAGGGGATGCAGACACCAGCAGCAATGAGAGCCTGCTAATGTGTGTTTGTGATGTTGGTTGCCATGATGCTTCATGCTGAGATCCTCAAATCTACTGCTCATGTTCTGGGCTTGATTTCTTATATAGGTGACCATTTTAAATCCATGTATAGATTGCTTATAGATTGAGACTGTGTGTCCTTGTTGTGTTATTAAGCTGGGTGTATTTATATTATTTCTATAACTTTAACCCATGTCATCTTTACCTTTCCTGTTTCACCCCAGACTATGATTCTACAGGGACTCCGAATGACTCTGGGAAAGCTCAGTTGAAACTACTAAAATGGCATTTGCAGGTAAATGGATGGAGTTGTAGAATATAATACTGAGTGAAGTTAGTCAATCCCAAAAAAACAAATGCCTAATGTTTTCTCTGATATTAAGAAGGCTGATTCATATGGGGTTGGGACGGGGGCAGCATGGGAAGATTATACAAACTCTAGATAGGGTAAAGGAGAAGGAAGGTAAAGGAGGGGGAAAGAGGTGTAAAAAAGATGGTGGAATGAGATGGACATCATTACCCTAAGTACATGTAAGAAAACAAGAATGATGTGAAGATACTTTGTATACAACCAGAGATATGAAAAATTGTGCTGTATATGTGTAATATGAATTGGAATGCATTCTGCTGTCATATAGAACAAATTATAAAAAATAAAATTTAAAAAATGGGTTTCTAAATTGATTCCCCACATTTAGAGATATTGTGAATGTTCATAACAAATCTTTTCAACAACATCTCTTTCAATATGTCAAATTAGGACAATTAATTTTGAGCCAAGTTCTGGGGTAAAACAATCAAGTTGTTATTGTCATGAATATTTCCTGAATTGATACTCATTCAGGTTCAGCAAATTTGCTTAGCACTTACTTTGTGTAAGGGAGAATCCCAAATGAACTGCTCTGGTATTCTGGAATTGAGAATTTTCTCAGTCAAGGACGCACTACAGAATACAACATACACTAGTATGGCAGTATGTAAAAAAGTAGATGTGTAATCTTTGTGATTCTGCAATCTGCATATGGGGTAAAAATGGGAGTTTATAACCCACTTGAATCAAATGTGTGAAATATGATATGTCAAGAACTCTGTAATGTTTTGAACAACCAATAATAAAAAAAGAATTGTAATGCATTCCACTGTCATATATAAATAAATAAATAAATACAAAGGGGAAAAATGTATGAAATACGATATGTCAAGAGCTTTGTAATGTTTTGGACAACTAATAATAAATAAATAAATAAAAATTAAAAAAGGACACACTACACACTACAAAATGTCAATCTCAGAAAAGAAATGTTTACCTTGAGCTTGATTTGAGTCTTATCCGGTGTCATATCCTATTTAATTCTATAGTTACTGAGAAAAAAATGAATGTTTTCCAGCCTCCTGTTCTCTCAAATTTGAAGATACACATTGTATAGAACTAAGCTTAGCTGCTTCCTTCAACAGGGTTTCTCAACATTGGTACTGTGAGAATGTATCCAAATTGGCTGGATGATTCTGTATCGGGGGATCTCCTGTATACAACAGGATATTTAGCAGTGTGCCTAGGCCCGAGCCATAGATCCAGCAACCCTCTTCACAAGCTGTGACAATCAAATATATAATCAAATATTGCCAAAAATCTCCTGGAGGCAGGAATCTCTTCTCATTGACAATTCTGTTCCAAAAAATTCAAAAGCATGGATGTAATGTGCCTAGAAGAAAGAATCTGTCTGTAGTTGCACATAAAATACCCCAATTTTAATAACGTTTTGAAATGATGGCACTGCAGAAGAAAATGTATAAATACATTCATGTAGAAATACACTATGTTTAGATAATATTTAATATCTCTAAATTATTGAGATTAAAAAACTTTGTAATTCTTGCTTATATTATTTATACACATTTGGTATATAAACCACAGAAAGAACTCAAGAAAAAAGAAAGTTTTCTGTAATCATCTCTTACAAATCTAGCTCTTATTTAAAATTGAGGTTCATTAAGAGAGTATATCTATTCTAGCTATTCAAGTCCTTATACCATTTAGCTATAGAGTTATATTATAGACACAAATTAACAGATAGTATCAAACACATTTTGTGGTGTTTGGTACATTGTGTAATGTACATGGCTACACTTCTTTAATGTGATTTCCCAAATATTTATTCCTCTTTCTTGAAACATTTTTTATTTTATTTTTAAAAACTTACATTTACTTTTAACTGACACTTAAAAATTAAACCAGGTTTGGTGACATGTGCCTGTAGTCTTAGCTGCTCAGGAGGCTAAGGCAGGAGTTTACTTGGGTCTAGAAATTTGAGGCCAGAGTGGCAACACGGAAAAAAAGCTATCTTCAACAAGCAGATAAACAAATAAACAATCCCATGTGCATGTTAGTGGGGTGCCTGGAGATATTTTAATAAATATATATATTTGGTAATGCTTAAGTCATGTTAAACCAATCTATCTCCTCAAACATTTATCATTTCTTTATGATGAAAACATTCAAAACCATTTCTTCCACCTTTTTGCAACATACAGTACATTACTATTCTCTACATTTTGAAGCAAATCTCAGGCATCTCATTTTCATCCATAAATTGCTACACCTACATTTCTAAAAGTTAGGAATTTAAAAGGACACTATCCACAATACCTCAATGTATCTCTTCAAGAATAAATAATAATTTCTTAAAATTATAAAATTTCTAAAATTAGCTGATTACTGATTAAAGGAAGTGAGCACATGTTCAATCTAAATTCCTGTACCACACTGTATTTTACCAACAAATGACTTTAAGAAGCTAGAGAACAGAAATGCAAACAAAAGTTCCAATTTCTTGAAGGCAGTATTTTTCACACAAGTCTTTTACAATTGTTTCCTGGACCAAACCAGGGGGATTATTTTAGGCAGGAGTTTGTTTTCTGCTTTTCTATTCTCATGGTAGCCCCCTGGTGGCCATGTGGACAGTGCAAGCTTTCCCTAGCTGTATGTAAAGTGTGTGTGTGTGTGTGTGTGTGTGTGTGTGTGTGTGTGTGTGTGTAAGCACCATGGAGAGGAGAAGAGGAGAGAAGAAGAGAGACTTTGAGAAAGCGCCAGAGGGAATGCTAATGTATTTCTTTCCCCACAGACAGAAATACTCTTAGGTCCACTTAAAGCTGTTAGAGTCTCTATGTCTGGTCTCAGCTATGGAGGAGCCAGAGATTTTGATTAGATGCAGCCTGGTACAGAAACCAGAAGACTATGGACAGAGCCCTCCATAGGTCAATTCTCTAGGTGAATTTGGGCTTTAGTTTCTGATTTTTAAAATAAGAAAGCATAATACATGAACTGCGGGTCCCCTTTTAATCCTTCTGAATGCTTAAATTCTATAAAATAGAAACTGTCTCCTCCAGTGGATCCCTCAGAAGGCAAATGTCACGTCACTGTTCAGTTTAAGGTGTTCTGAATTGGAAATGCCTGGCTAGACATGCACAAATTTCGTTATCTTTTGATGAAACCCTTGAAATGCTTTATTTTGCAGAATTTCAATTTATAAATATGTATTCATTCAAAAAATGTTTACAGAAAATCTACCCTACTAACTATTAGAGTGAGAATGAGGAGAGGAGATAACCATAGGGGAAACATAAGTAATCTCTCTTTAAAGTATATTTTAATTTGTGGATGACGAGATTAGCAACATAGGACCCACTTTGAAAACATATTTAAAATCAACAAAATGAATCATTGAATAGTTATTTGGACCATAGCAGCAGTTGAGCTCATGCTGCTATGTAGAAACACAAATGTGTACACACACATGTGCACATACACAGTTATTTGCAATGTGTCTTCTTCACCCATTGTGAATATGCAGTAACAATAATAGGGATACAGACTGAGCCAGATGTATTAGATGTATTATCTCATTTCTTCATTATAATAATGCACCGAGAGAAGCATTGTTATTATCTTCATTTTATATCTGAGTAAATGAAGGTACCCCAAATCCAAATTACTTACTCAAAGAACCAGTGAGAGATGTAATGGAGATATCACCCCCCACCCCAGCTAATTTTTTCCTCAGCACAGTCCACTACTTTTGGCTCATTTTCTAGTTGGACTGTTGTGATACTTAGGTCAAGAACCACTGTTTTGGAGGCAAGTGCTAATCACTTTCTTTAGTCCTAGGGTATTAAATAGCAATGCATTGAAAATATTTCAATCCTTAAGATTTTTTATAAAAGTACTCAATGGAAGAAGATTTACAAGCAATCAAGATTAGCAATAGAACATTAGTGAATATAGTCTTTATTGTGATAACATATTATTTTTATTGCAATAAGTTATTCAGTAAATCTATGCTGGTAACATATTTAAAGCATCCAGTGTAGTGTTAACTATATGCACAATATTGTACTGAGCTCTCTGGAACTTTTTCATATGCAGTGACCAAAGCTCTGTACCCACTGAGCAACAACATTCCATTTCCTCTTTCTCCAGCTCCTCAGAACTATCAATTTACTTTTTATTTCTATGAGCTTAACTACTTTAGATACTTCATGTAAGTGAAATATTGCAGTACTTCTCCTTCTGCCTTCCTTCACTTTGAAAGATATCTTCAAAGTGTACCCATGTTGCTACACATTGCAGAATTTCCTTATTCTTCAAGGCTGAGTAATACTCCTTTGCATGTATATACCATATTTTCTTCACCCATTCATCCTCAGTGGACATTTAGGTTGCTTTTAGCTGTTGGTTTTATGAATAATGTTGCAATAAATATAAGCCTGCAAATATTTATTCAAGATCTCATTTTTAATTCTTTTGGATAAATTCCCAGAAGGAGGCTTGATGGATCCCATGACAGTTCTATTTATAATTTTTGAGGCACTTTCATACTGTTCTTCATAGTGGCTGCACCATTTACAATCCCATCGACAGTGCACAAGGATAAAGTTTCTTTATATTCTCACCAATACTTGTCATTATCTTTTTTTAAAGACAGGCGCTTTTTTTGGGGGGGGTAACTTTTTATTCTATGTATTTATTTTTATGTGGTGCTGAGGATCAAACCCAGTGCCTCCCATGTGCTAGGCAAGCGCTCTGCCACTGAGCCACAATCTCAGCCCTTAATTTTTTTTCTTTTTAACAGTGTCTATTCTAATAGGTATGAAGCGACAAGTAATATCTCATTGTTACTCTGATTTATATTTCCCTAATTATTAGTGATATTGAGCATCTTTACTTATACCACTTGATCATTTATATGTCCTGCTTGGAGAACTGTTTACATTAGTGAGTATTTACTTTGCCTTTTGAAGCAAAGTTTACTCTTCTGCATGAAAAAAAAGTTAATTTAATTTAATTTGGAATAATGAACATATATTAAAAATGCTGTGGAACATATGTTGAACCTATTGGGATGTATATGTTCCCAATATTGAAAAGTAGATTAAACAACAGAAAATGTGGAAAAAAAAGTCATCTATACTCAAACTCTAGTATCAGGCAAATTCTGAGATGTGTTATAGTGTTGGTTATTAGTTATGGTAGGGATGCAACCCAGAGGAATCACCAAGAGCCATTGGTTAATCACATATAAATTTGATTGGATGAGAATTTTCATAGAGATCTGAGGCTCAGAGAAGTCAAGTCACATGTCCAAGGTCAGTGCAAGTTGATCAGTATTTGAACTGAATCCAAAACCTATGATCTTTTCTACCACCACATTTTGCATTCACTATTTTGGGAATTGAAAATACTTCAGAGAATTTTTACTTTAGAGCTGAATCAACAAAGGATGGATCTGTGTTGAACATTAGGGAAGAAATGGTCTTTCACTGATCTTTCTGCTATCTCTGTGATCTGCCTTAGGAAAAAACCTGGGACCTGAGGAGAACAGGGGAGGGGGACCTCTCTGAAGTACAAGTTAAAAGCTCCCTTTACCTCTAGGGCACTCTTTAGCTCACAAGAACCTCCTCGTATTTAGGAAGGGAGGTTTCTAATTAGTCAGTGGGCATACATAACTCTTCCTCTGTACTGACCCGCTCTCATTTTCCATGGACCTCAGACCCCCACGTTCATCTGGAGTAATTGCCCTTCAGTGAACCTCTAATAGCTACTGATAACATTTTTGGTCTGTCTCCTGAGCTTTCAGCTATTTTCTAATTCTCAAATGCAAATGATCATTCATTGATTCTAAGGGCAACATTTGGAGTTACACAGTTACTAAGCAAATAAGGATTATAAAGCTGGGTACAGAGGCAAGAACTTTAGCACTACCAGAGACTCCCAAGCTAAACATATGTTGTAAACAGGATTTGAGAGTTCTGTAGAGAAAATGTCCTTGCCTAAGGAGGCTGGTCATGGGTGGTGGATGGCCTCTGAGTGTTTATTTCCATCCGGAGTTGTTAGCAGAGGTGAGTTTCTCATTAGAATCAGCTATGGAAACTCAACAGATTTATAATGTCTCCATTCATTCATTTTCAGCCAACAAACATTTAGAGGCTAGAGAACATTGCAGAGGTTAGCATAAAGTTCTGTTTCATCCAGTTATATCCAGAAGAAGGGAAATTGCATTTCCCTTCTCCATGAAGCACAAGGTCAAGATTGTGAGGGTAGCATGGGAACCTGCCAGCTCACCCAGGCTTCTACTGACCACACACTGAGGATACCTCATCTTCTTATCTGAAATGTAGGGGAAACAATGGATGCCTCTATGGAAATGCCTAATCACTGGTCCTGTTAAAAGAACAACTTCAAGCAAATTAAATTTAGCAGAATTTATTTGAGCAAGCAAAGAAATGATTCGTGATTTGGGCAACGCTCAGAACCAGAGGTTCAGAGAGCTCCACCAGGCAGCTTGAGCAGAGAGCTTTTACTGGTCCAATATGGGAGCAAAGTTAAAAAAATCATCCGATTGGCTACAGCTTGGTGTTGAACTTTATTGAGGATGCAGTGACCTCCTGCATCTATACTCAAACTCTATTATCAGGCATTTGTCATCCTGGGGCATAGTGTGATGAGTTGACTGCCTGTAATTGGCTAAAGCGTGGCTGTTTATGATTGTCTGAAACTCTGCTATTTGTAATAAAAATATACTCCTAAGCAAGGCTCAGTTTGTTACTTAAGAATTCAAACCACAGAAGGAGCCTCAGACCAGTGACTCTGCTACCACCAGGGGTTTACATAGATACCCTTTGGAAAGCAATGTTGGGTGGTGAGAGGTCCAGAAGAGAGGCAGACATTGTTCTGAATCCTGACTGCCACTAGCTGTGTGATTGGAGGCACGTAATTTTGTCTCTTAGTTCTTGGTTTATTCATTTAAAATATACATCTGTTAATGCATGGGTTTTACAAGCAGGTAAGTTAGATAAATGTTGTGGCTCTTTCTGTTACATTGCTTGGCACTTGATATGTTCCTAGTGAATTGCATTTCCCTTCTCCATGAGGCACAAGAACAAAGGGAATTTGAGGTAGTATGTGAATATACTGAAGCATAAACTGAATTTCCCCCTAGTGGGAATAAACAATGGACTTAGGCAATATACTTAAATCTATGATAAAATTGGGATGAATAATATTGGCAGATAATACTCAACATATTTGAAAAGAAAATCAATTTTAAAAATTTATCAGTACATTCTTTCAGAAAACTTTCTTGGAGTTCTTACCATGTTTATATAACTGAACTGAACTGGAAACTAGGTGGTGAAGATGATTAAAGTAATATAAGAAATAATGTGACCTAAGAGAAGTATGCAAATAAACTAGGATTGAAGGGCTTAAGGGAAAAATATTATTTCAAACTGGCAGAATCAAGATGTGCTTTATAGAAAGAAATGTCTTCTAAAAAAAACCCCACACTTTATAGCACAAGTTGAATTTCAAAGAAAAGAAATTCAGAGAAATATGTTTCAGTGACGGCCTGAGCCAAAGTGGGAGAACCCAGAATTAAAATGAGAAATGGGATGGCTCAGTTTGATGGGCGGCCCCCAGATTCCATGGATGTGTGGACCATGTGGATCCCCAGGGTCCTGCCCTTGGTTTATTACTCTGTTGTCATCATCTTGAAATTTTTAACAATTTTTTTGTGTCCGCTTCTTTCATTTGCATTTAGAACTGGACTTGGAAAATCATGTAGCTGATCCTGACTGGAGGAAAAAAAATAATTTTTGAAAATTTGAATTTAAAATAGAAATCCTGAAATCCTCTATAATCTTAAATATCAGAGTAAAAACCCTTAAATTTTATTGAGCTGGGGAAAAAAGAGAGCTTTGAACTAAGAAATGACATGACTAGGGTTATGTGTGAACCAACAGGAGTGTTTTGTGTGTTGGGTGAGAACAGAAGATGGTAGGGGCAGGGAAATAGGAGGTCACTGCTGGGATTGCCACATGTCCCTGTTTCCATAGGGTTGCCCTTATGACAGCTACCTCAGGATAATTATTAATAGTGCCCTCTTTCATCACAAACATCCAATTTTCCATGATAAATTGTTTGGTCATTCACAAAGTCTGGATCTTAAATGGCCCCCAAGAGCCTATGCATTAAAAGATTGGTCCCCAGAGTAGTGGCATTAGAAGGAAACTTTTAAGGGGTGAAACATAATGGATGGTCTTTTAGGTCGGTAAGGCCATGCCCTTGAAGGGATGTGTGGGACCCCAGGCTCTTCCTCTTTCTTTTCCTCTGGGCTATGAGATGAGTGCATATGCAATCCCACTGTGATGTGCTGCCTCACCCCCAACCCCAAATCAATAGGGTCAATTGATCATGGACTAGAATTTCCAATATAATGAATTAAAACAAAACAAAACAAAAAAACCTTCCTCCTTTTAAGTTAATTATCTCAGATTTTTTTTAGGGAGAGAAAGCTAACACAATCACCTACTTTATTTTGATAGTCAAGGTAAATTAAATCCTGAATTTGGATGACAGTAGGACGTGGCCATCATTAGATTATAGAGAAGCAAAAATAGTGATATATCAAAAATTATCAAATTGTGAATCTGAATTTCCCTTTTAGCATAATAATATTCTGCAGATGCCTCTGTGCTAGTAGTTGAACTTTTAGTATCTATTGCTTGAGAAAATTTATAATGACATAAAATTATTCTGAATTGAGTGTACACAAATATATATCTGTTTTATTAATTGTTAGACATTTGAAGAGGAATATCATATATCTGAGGGACATAGTAAATGTCTCCCCATGCTATATGTCCCTTTTAGATTGTGGCTTTCTTACAAAATTCTAGTCCTCTTTCCATAAAAATAATGCATGGTTCAGGATGGAGGAATCCTTAACTTACAGTTAAAGCTCAAATTCATTAGCATGGCATTCAAGGAATTTAGTAGAATCAAAAGGAGAACCTGTATGTTACAATTAAAAAAAAAATCACCAACAGATGGTTGACTGCCCACCATGGCAGTAACTTATAACATTTGTATTTGTGGTGCGTGTATGGTGGGGGGGGATTTGTGTGTCAGGGCAGAATAAGTGGATGTGGCTTTGTGCTTCATAAAAGCTTCACTTTAATAACAGAAATATCTGATTTTATTTATGGAGGGGGTAAGAACATATGTCCTTTGAAATATTTTTGAAATCCATCATGGTAGAAAGAATTTTGTAGAATTCCAGCTTTAAATCTTTGGATCTACAGTGTACTAGTGTTGTGAATTTAAGCAGTTCTTGAACTTCACTGTGGATTATGGATGCCACTCCGCAAGCTGTCATGAGGGTTAAAGTAGGCGTAGCATATGAAATGCTTAAAAAACTCTAAATGAGTAGTTCTCCAACTTTTGCATACATCAGAGTCACTTGGCTTGTTAAAACACAGATCGTTGGGCCCTACCCCCAGAGTTTGTGATTTGGTAGAATTTGCATTTAGCAAATCATTGCCTGGGATTTTGATACTGCTTCTGGAGCGACCACATGTTGAGAACCATTGCTCTCAGCAAATGTAAGTCTTCTTGGTAAAGTTAAAAGAATAACTCCCAGCTGCCTATAAGATAGATTCCCGGGGGAAGTTGCACATTATAAAATCAAAGAAACATAGAATTATGAAACAAAGCAATGCATGCAACTTAATATTTTACTAGAAAAGGAAGATCTTGGCTATGTGAAGTAAAGAATAAAGATGGCTATGAATCATCTGTTGGCTTCATGCAAACTGAAGCCAAGGATTATACTTTCAGCTTAATTTCAACTTTATAATGATATTCTTTAATTACTGTATGGGACCAAACATGAAGAAGCAGCACTGTGAAATTAATACTGACAACACTGGGCTTGTCAGGGCTCTACAGATTAGCCAGCATTTTACTGCATCAATAAAGGAATGGGGAAATAAAATTAAAAACTGATAGTGAATGGAATTACTTATTGGAAGCTAGTGATTATGTCAAGCTGTCACTCCCACAGACGGATTAAGCACAGAAAGACAACCAGATAAATTATAAACCACTCTACGAAGCCCGTATCCATCTAGTCCACAGGCTGGGCGACAATGGGAATCTGAAATCGACTTGGTCATGGCAGATTTGGGTTGCATGATTAGCATTTCATAGACTCTGAGCATCTTGAGGAGTAGAGATCAAAAAGACCTTAGAGGTCATGTGAGATTAGATTTCACTTTTTCAGGCATTATACTGAATTATTCAATCTAAAATGGGAAAAAAATAATAAAGGTTTTTCCCCTTTTTCAAAAAAAATGACTGCAATTCAATTTAGAGAAAAAATAATATTGCTACATAATATACCTAACACACATTGAACCATAGAAATCACCTTATAATATAGCAACAGCAGTTCTCTGCACTTTTGAATAGGCAATGTTCGTTTTAGTTTTCCTTTCCTTTTCTTTAATTATCTGTTTTCTTCCTCTTCTTTTGATCAGTGTTTTTTTTTTTTTTTTGTAATCTAAACTTTTAGGTTACCCCAAATCCCATTAAAGTTGGCTGGAGCAAAGATCCATTTCATTTTTTTTTGTATTTGTTCTTTTTAGTTACACATGACAGTGGAATCTGTTTTGATATATTTATACAAAGACAGATAATAACTGACTTCTGGGAAAATTGTGGCTGATAACACAAGGTCTTGGCTGTGACAGAAACCAGCCTGCGCTTTCTTCTGTATAGGTGTAAGAAATTATAGATTCATGAGCCAGATGTGCAGGGGTGCACCTCTGTTAATCCCAGCAGATCTGCAGGCTGAGGCAGGAAGATTGTGAGTTCAAAGTCAGCCTCAGCAAAAGTGAGGTGCTAAGCAACTCAGCGAGACCCCGTCTCTAAATAAAATACAAAATAAGGCTGGGAATATAGCCCAGGGGTCCAGTGTCTCTGAGTTCAATCCCAAGTACCAAAAAAAAAAAAAAAAAAGAAAGAAAGAAAAACGGAAGAAATTATAGATTCATGGAACCTTAGATTGAGCATGACTTTGGTAAATTTCTATTACCTTGTCAAGGCATGGCAGTGCATGAGTCCCTGGCTTCATTGAAGTTTTACTATTGCAATTCTGACTTTTCTTTTCTGTTTTTTAAATCACAGTCAAGCTTAGGATTTTATTGGAAGAGGTCCTTCATATTAGCTATGAGACATGCTTATATGGTGGCTTGTCCTTTTGGAAGACTGTAAAATCTGGTGTATTCATTTTAAGACAGAATGCTGAGCACCAAAAGCTGAAGCAGGATGTAACTTCACCCTGAAGAAAAGGAGAAGGAGATTATGGGCTGAGGACATCAAAAATCCAATTGATGATGGAATCTCCATAGAATGAGAATGAGCCTGAATGGTTAAGTCCAGCTTGGATCAAGAGTGTTCTCTTTCAGATAGTGGATGCAATCAGACCCCCCCTCTGCCATTTTGGAGTTTAATGGTTAGATCTTAACAAATACAGTGGAACTCGGAATCTTAACAGATATGTTTCTAAATCTGGTATGACAGCCACCCTTTTCTGTTTGGCTAGAATTCTCAGTGGAGGAAAGAATAGAACAACTGGACCTTCTTCTTTTCTTTAAGAACTTTCTGTCAAATAATTTCATTGTATTTGTCAATTTATCTTAGCAATCTTCTGACTTCCCCTTCAGTAATCTCAAAACTTGGGCTAAGACATGAAATCTTCTAGTTAGATGGGTTCCCTGTTCATCAAGAGAACAGCATCTCTGATTTGGGGTTTACGTCCTCATTACTCGTCACAAGGGTCCACTCAGACTTTCTTGTAGCCTTCTGTGGGTGGAGCTCTATATTTCATTTTAGCTCAGGCTTATTGTTGGAGCATTCTTTAAAATGAAAATAAACTCTCCCCTCCTTGTGCCAGAGAAAGTGAAGTTGATCCACCCTCTTAATGCACCGGGTGTGACTTCTCTAAATGCTGTGCATACTTGTTGTATAAAGTAGTTATACCTCCTCACCACTCACTGTTCAATAACTTTGCACTAAACCCTCATGCTAATGATAGGTCGTATTATTATGCCTGTTTCACAGATGTGAAAGAAGTTTTGAGAAGATTAAATACTTTGCTGAAGTTTTCATGGGATTTCAATGAAGAAACTTGGCATTTGCAATCAGGATGTCTTTATTGACCTCTAGGAAAACTACCTTTGATCTAGTTTTGGCAAATGCTTTCCCTCTCTATACTCTGGGTGATTTGTAGTCTTTTTTTTTTTTTTTTAAGAGGTGCCAGTGGCATTCATTCAGAACCAGGGGCCCAGGAACTTTGATACATACAAAACACAGTTCAATGTATGGAAAAAGGTTCACTGCTGGTGGGACTGCAAATTGGTGCAACTACTCTGGAAAGTAGTATGGAGATTCCTCAGAAAACCTGGAATGGAACCACCACTTGACCCAGTTATTCCACTCCTAAGCATATGCCCAAAGGACTTAAAATCAGCATACTATTTTGATGTGGCCACATCAAAGTTTATAGCAGCTCAATTCCCAATAGCCAAGCTGTGGAACAAACTGACTCAGATGCCCTTTAACAGATGAATGGATAAAGAAAACATAGTATATATACACAATGGAATATTACTCAGCCATAAAGAATTATGGCATTTGCTGGTAAATGGATAGAACCGGAAACTATCTTGCTAAGTGAAATAAGCCAATCCCCAAAAAACAAAACCCAAATGTTCTCTCTGATATGCAGATGCTCACTCACAATAAGGGAGGAAGGTAGGGAAGAATAGAAATACTTTGAATTAGATAAAGAGGAATGAAGGGAAGGGAGGAGAATGGGAATAGGAGACAATAGAATGAATTGGACATAACTTTCCTATGTTGTCATATAAATAAATGACCAGTGTAACTCCACATCATGTACAAGAACAAAAATGAAGTTTTACTCCATGTATGTATGATACGTCAAAATACACTCTACTGTCACGTATAACTAAAAAGAACAAATAAAAAACCCCACAATCCTAATATTTAGGAATGTTTCTTAAGTATCATTTAACAAGTTAATACAGCTAAACATACTTCCTAATAGGGGAAAAGATAAATGAAAGTCAATGGAAGATAAACTTGGTAGAATCTAGGGAGCTATCGAGCTTATAAGTGATGCATTAATAGGTTTTTATTGAATGTCATTATAAGAAATTGATCTCAGATGGTAGAAAATGGAAGTGCTGATGGAAATCCTAGACTCACCCATACCCAAGCATGTATTTTTCAGTTCTTTCCAGCTCACCTCCCACTTACTGTCAGAGCAATAAGAAAACATGCAAATTAGGAAAAAAAATGTTGTAAGCTCTTCAAGAAGCATTCCAATTCAAGTGAGGGAGACAGATTTTTTTTTTAAGCTTTCAACCTGAAGTTTACAGATAAAATTTACAGAGAAAATAAAATATATTAGTATGTGTCTTTAAAAAAAAAAGCTTTCAACCTATGCTCTCTGAGTGATCTGATGATAAACTAAAAAGGCAAAAATGAAAAACAAACAAAACAAAACTTTATCTGGGAAAAACCTCTTTATGTGGATATATCTCTCTTTCTCTCTCTCTCTCCTCCTGTGTGTGTGTGTGTGTGTGTGTGTGTGTGTGTGTGTAAGTGTCTGTGTGATGTATAACTCATTATTTTCCATGCAGGCTTCTAATATTCTCAGAATTATTTAAAAAAAGTAATTAGTGCAATATATTAAAGATACAAAGAAAACACAAGCAGTGGCAGCAAATAGATGAAATAAGCTTCATGTTCAATACTTAAAAATCAAATATAAAGGAATCCTAATGGCAAAGGAAATATCTCAAAGATAATTTTAAAGCTGAGTTAGTATTAATAAATCCATATGTGTCTTACACTGAATATTTTCTTAAGAAACTGAACAATCAACACAGGAAATAGTTATTTCCTTTCTGACTGCCAGAATTCATCAGATGAGAGATTAAAAATATGAAGTGTGGAGTATTTTTGGACTTTCCCTTATAGGAGTCATTGTAGGTAGTATGGGGATTCAATGTTTTCTGCCTTGGGGTTATTGCTGGGCCTAATGGAGATGCTTGTGGATTATGTTATAATTACTATCCAGACTAAAATCTATGACCCTCCCACCAAAAAAAAGTTGTAAGGTATAATTTCTAAGATTCTAAGACAAAATAATGCCTTTATGTATATAGCCCCTCTGGAAAAAAAATAGAACATCCCAAATATTCAAAACAAAGCACAGTCTAGATTTTTAACTGCACACCATCTAGTAATCTTTGCCATAATATTCAGTGGGAATAAAATAAGCTACCATGAATAAAATAAGCTACCATGGTGCTCCTGTATTTGTTTCATTATGGTTAATTAACTACTCATTTGGAATTAGAGATTGATAACCAGTGTCACCACTGGAAGCAAATATTCTAGCAGATACATTAAGGTTTGATTTTTCTATAAGATATTTTCCAGAGGGAAGGGGAAAGAACTGAGAGCCCACAACATGAAATTGAGAAGACATCTGTCACAGTGGCCAAACCTCCAGTAGGCTGAATAATGATTATGAATCTATTACTGTTGATATATTACATAAAGCTGTGGGAATAGAGAGCTTTTCAAATTACACAGAGAGTAATCAACTGCCGACAGCAATAGCCCCAGGCTCTCACACCTGCTGCATGCCTCTCTCGGGGAAAATGCACATGTCCAAGCCCAGCATTACTGACAAGATGGAGGAATTTTCTCTCACCTTTAGTTTTGAACTTGAAATGGCAAATGATCAATGAAAAGTAAATCACTGATTATTCAATCTCCATATAGGGATGGTAGGAACCATGTTCAAGTCCTAATGTTGGAACCATCTTCTACCTGCATTCTTCATATCTCAAGCCCAATTACTAAAACATGCACTCTTGTGAGCACTCTTTCTCTCCTTAGTCTCTATTATACAAATCACATACATGCTTTAACAAAATTCAAAATAAAAATTCTCCTGCAAGGAGAGAGGGTGAAGTAGGGTGATAGAAAGATGGAGCATATGAACGAGAGAAATGTATAGGGTGTCTTTAGAATTTTGCATAAAATTCTCAGAGAGAACAATTTTTATTATGAAAATGAAAATTTAGTTGTAGGTTCAGGAAACTATTTTTAAAAAATGATGAGCTACCACGTGTTGTTTCTTATAGCTAGGGGAAGAATTCTTTAGGGCCCAAAGATTTAATACCTGACTTCCCATTCAGTACACAGCACCTTGTCTATCCTTTAAAAGTACAGCTGTTAATATTGATGAGAGGTTAAGGTCATCGAGTTTTCTTTGTGGCCTTCAATCACATTTGCATTGTACCTGTACAAAAAATGATAACTGGTACCTGTTTTAGTCAGCTCTTTTTTTTTTTTCTGCTGTGACTAAAAGGTCTGAGCAGAATAAATTTAAAGGAGGAAAAGTTTATTTGGAGGCTCATGTTTTCAGAGGTCTCAATCCACAGACAGCAGATTCCATTCCTCAGGGCTCATGGCAGATGAGTGTGGCAAAGGGAAGCAGCTCACATAGCTCACATGTTGATCAGGAAGGAGAGAGAGAGAGAGAGAGAGAGAGAGAGAGAGAGAGAGAGAGAGAGAGAGAGAGAGAGAGAGAGATATCTACTTGCCAGATACAAATATGTACCCAAAGGCCTGCCCCAATTCCCACCTCCTCCAGCCACACCCCACCACTTCAGTTACCACTCAGTTAATCCCTATCAGGGGATAAAATCACTGATTGGGTTAAAACTCTTACAACCCAATCATGTCTCCTCTGAATCTTCTTGCATTGTCTCACACATGAGCTTTGGGGTCACCTCACATCCAAACCATAACAGTACCACTTTATCTTCTTTACATAAATTTGAAAGTGGCATCTCCTCTTCCTTTGGATATGCTATTATAAGTCATAAATTAACAACAAATGTATAAATTGGTTGTGACTAACATATGCAGTACTCTCTAGATCTGTGAACTCTGCCACTCGAACAACTGAATGCAGTTATTTTGATAAGTTGTGTGTGCTTGGTTTTCCTAATTCCAATGGATTGGTTATTGGCAATCCCTCACTATGCTAAGTTCACAGACATACCTTTTGATCTGTGTTTTCACTGGCCTGACACCTATAGTCACACTAGTCTTCACAGGAGGTGATGACTGTGATACCAGCAGTATTTGTGACAGACATTCATCACCTCCTTCCCTGTTAGTATACTTCTTGCACTTTCTGTCTGATCCCATCCCAGTTCCTGACACCTGTCTCCTCCTCTTATATGCTTTTGTTTACAGAAAGTTCTTGTCAATTATCAAGTTAGAGTTCCTGCATCATATAGACTCATGTAAGTAAGCACATGAACACCAATGAAAGGTCATTTTTTAATGATAAAACCACTGAAAATTAGAATAAAAAGATGAGAGGACCATGCCAAAAAACTATACCCTGAGATATCTGCAATTTTTTTTTTTTTTTTATGGAGGAAGCCTAGCAAATACTCAAATAGGGTCACAATGGCATCCTTAAGCCTAATCTAAAATGATTGTAATTCAGAAAATCCAAACTGCTTGCAAGAGAGAGAACAAGAATGTTCAGGGTTTATCCTGTACTACCTGGTAGAGATGGCTCCTTGGAACTAGAGATCTGACCTCTATGTTTAGGTAGAACTCTTCTTTGCTCACCGTGGGTAGGACAATTCATATGGCCATGGTTATCTGCTGGAATTGACCCTGTTTTCATCAATGTATAATTTGGTCTCCTGAGTAGTCTTATCACATCCAGCATCAGTCTTGAGTCTGGATTTAGGTCTGGATTTCACTGCGTGAAAACTGAAGCTAAGGCTTGTGATTTTGTTGGTTTTGTTATTGTTCCAGCTTTTCCTCTGAAGGTTTGATAATTAAGTCTACTGAAAGAAACTGACAATAGATATTAAGGGGAGAATAGAGACATATTCTTTACTGTGCATAGGTACATGGAGAGCCATACAAAACATAAATCTCAATAAAAAGGAGGAGATTGAAATGCCCTCTTCATGGGGGAATGGAAGGTGAGGGAGGGTGGCTATAAGCCCACTTGAAGAGTGGGGAGAATCATTTTTAGTGAGAAAGATGAAACCACCGCCCCCCCCCCCCGACTTTCTATTTTTTTTAGCTTAGGTAAGCTCTGTATTTAAATGCAAGAATATTATCTGTGACAAATCTATAATTCTGAATTTTTACTAATACACCTAATCTTCTCATTCATTACTTTAGTCAACCAAATTTCCATGGTAAATGCATTCCAAACTCATATGTGACCTAGGGAAAGTCACTTACAAGACTCTTAGTACAATGGGGGGAATCATTCACAGAGGGTTCATGAAAATGGAGTGAGTTAATACATAGAGTCTGAATAATAGCACTTGGCACACATAGAAAGCACTAAATACACTTGCATTTTATAATTATGTATATACAATATTACTGTTGTTAGCGATGTTCTTTCTCTACGAAAAAACATATTTGGAACCCTCTTAATGTTTTAGCCTAACTTGTATTTCTAAAATGGAGTTTTAATTAGTATTTCCAACATCCCAGAGATAAATTCATTTATGAATCACTTTACTCATTCTTTCAAGCAACAAGTTATTGAGCACTCCCTATATTCATACATATTTCTATTTGTGGGAAGATTAGCAATAAGCCACTATCTAGAAACAATCTTATTTATGCTGCTCAGTTTGGGATTTTAATTAATAAGATGATTTCTGTTGATTTAAATTTTATCTGCATTAATCATCCTCCAGCTTTAGAGAAGATGAAACTGATAAAAAGATGTTCTTTGAAGATAATTCTGTAGTATACACCTAGATGTCAATGTTTGCTTAATAAAGTGAAAGGGACAGAAAGGTGAGTGCATTTTAGGTTTTATAATTATGCATATGATTGAATTATTAAGAAGATGGACAAAATCCCACTAGGGATGGTAACATGCGCCTTCATCTTGATCCTTCTCTAAAAAGAAGGTTCTTTGATGCTTGTGAACATTTGTTCCAACTGGCCCACTGAGTATTTGAAGCTTATTCAAAGGTCACATTTTTGGGCAGGACTTCACTCAGACAGCCCAGATGGGCTAAAATACAAAGGAATGTAAATACTTGGAAGTTACGGCAGTTAAAGCAAGGATTTCTAGACTGATGTTAGATGTTGCTTAAACTTTAGAGAGGTTCATTTGGAAATGTCTTGAATAATTCTTAGGAGGGTCCAAAGGGCATTCTAAACTACCACCACCAATATACACAACAAAAACTAGCATGAACCAATATGAGAAGAAAACTTTTCCCTGGGCAGTTCTAAACTTTTCTTTTAGAAATTACTGAAAGTATTACTGAGGTCAACATTCATCTCCCTAGTTCACCAAGAAAGCTAAGGACATTAAACTAAAGTTGGACACCGAAATATGATATCAGCGACTTTCGCATGTCATAAGTGGCCATAATTGCACTTTTTGGGACACATTCCACTTTAGGAGTTTCCAAGGTTCAGTCTTTTACTTTTCTGTACCATGACACAGTCTCAATTTCTCACCCTGTGGATCTCAGCTCTATCAGATTAATACATATATATATATATATATATATATATATATATATATATAATTTTGTACTATATTCTTTTTTTCTTATTTTTAAAATTTTATTTATTCTGAGGTGTTATATATGACAGCAGAATGCGATTCAATTCATAGTATAATATAGAGCATAGTTTTTCATGTTTCTGGTTGAACAGAAAGTAGAGTCACACCATTCCTGTCTTCATATATGTACTTAGGGTAATGATGTCCATCTCATTCCACAGTCTCTCCTACCCCCATGGCTCCTCCCTTCCCCTCCCTCCCCTTTGCCCTATCTAAAGTTCCTCCATTTCTCCCATGCTCCCACCCATCCCCATTATGAATCAGCATCCACATATCAGAGAAAACATTCTGCATTTGTATTTTTTTTTAGATGGGCTTACTTCATTTAGCATTATATTCTGCAACTCCAACAATTTACCTGCAAATGCCATGATTTTATTCTTCTTTAATGCTGAGTAATATTCCATTGTGTATATATACCATATTTTCTTTATCCATTCATCTACTTCTTTCCTTTTCTGAATGAAATTAATAGATGAAAGAAGTAACAACAATGTAATTTTTAAAGCTCAGTGCAATATTCTAGATTTAATAACTTCAAGACCTAAATGGAAAATAATTTTATTAAAATTATTTGCAAATTGGAGAAAATATAAAATTCCATCTGATGCCTGCACTGAAATGTCTGAAAGGAAACACAAAAGTTATACAGGACCAGCTAAGCATTTTCAGGCCACTTAGCAGTCACAGTCACTAAATCCTCAGCACTCTCATCATAGTGTAACCAAAAAAAATGTCCCCCATGAAATTCTAAAACTTCCCGAAGTAGCCAGTACTACCCTCACTGCTATTTTTTACCAGTTCTGAAAGACAATTAAACCATGATTCCAAATGACAACAGCTTAGTCAACTTATCAATGTTTAACATGGCATATTGTTTTTGTAATCATCTTTTTAAATACAAATGGTCCAATTCATGTCTTCATACATATACTTTGGATAATCATTTCCACCACATTTCACTGTCATTGCTAACCCCCTGCCCCCTCTCTTTCCGTCCCATCCCTCTGCCCTATCTAGAGTTCATACTTTATATACAAAGAGAGATATGAAGAATTGTGCTCTATATATGTGTAATAAGAATTGTAATGCATTCTGTTGTATGAATGTTAAAAAATAAAATAAATTAAAAATAAGTTTCAATAAAGTTAAAAATTATTATGTGTATGTTAAAAAATAAGATCAATTTAAAAAAGAAAGTAAAAATGAATGAATGAATGAATGAATGAATAAAAACGGTCCCAGAATTATGCTGCCTCCACTTATAAATTGCCAACTTTACAACAGTGCAAAAGTGATATCCATTCCAGAGAAACCACACTTTGAATGTTGATCTTTTTAAGGCTAGTGATTCGTGATTAGATACTTTCTTGCAAAGCTAGGCAATGGCAGCAAGGCACAGTTCCAGTCAATCATGAGGAATCTAAACTGTACTGTGTGGTAGGATAGCTGTATTAAATGCGTTTTCAACTCTGGTGTTTCTAATTTGTGATAGGTGTATTGGATGGGATATAATCCCATTATAAATTGAGAAAGCATTTGTTTATCAACAATTTCTACCTCTCCATAATTCAGACACAATTGTTTCTAAAGAGTTGTTTATTTGGTATTTTTTATTTGCATAACTCCAGGCATAAATATAATGTAAACTAAATAATCTTTTTTTAAGAAAATTTTCTTGTTTTAGAATAATATAAGATTAACACTCTTTTTTATCAAGGATTAGTAAGTCTTAATATATCATTACATGTTACAGAGATTTCTCAAGAGCAAGGACTATTAAATGAAAACACTGGGAGTATCTATGCATTGATTTATTTCTATTTCCAGATAACCCTGATGAACCAGGGCAGTCCATGCACCAAGAAAAAAATCCCAGTGTTATATAGGATCATAACATTTGAAAATATATGCTACAGGGATCCAAATAGTTGCCATGTATAGTAACAAAAACTAGTGGAGTATAATGAGCAATTTTAATTGTAAGGTTGAGAGATGTCCATTTTAATTACAATTGTTTTCATACTCTATTTTGATTGCAAAAAAAGATATTTCCTATCTTCTAGTTTAGATGATTGGTCTAAGATCTATGTTTATATCTTTATCAGTATCTCTACCTGTATTTAAAATATCAGTTGGTTTCTTTCTTTGTGGCAGCATATGGGAGATTCTGGTGGCTGAAACAGGATAAAAGTGACCCAACCAGACATAGAACAATATTTTGAGTTGATTGTAAATCAACCAGCATATAAATGGACTCTTCAGCAACATTCAGCAGTTCTTCTTCAGCAGTGACTTATGTTCCAACTACAGCTTCATGGATTATTTCTGAAGGGTACTGAGAAAGGAACACAGGCTAAAACTGGTATAATGCTCTGATGCCCTGAGGTGAACAAAACTCACACATCCAAGATTTTATTACCTTTATCAGATTTCCTGATCCCTAATACTATACTCTATGCAATTACTTGAAAACGATGTGCTTACAAATGAATCATTCTTAAAACAAAACAGGCATGGTATAGCTCAAGCCATGTTGCCACTTAGAGACATACAATAAATAGCTTAAGTTTCAGCTAAGTAAAAGCACACAGTTTTTTTTTCCTTTTTCTTTTTAAATCTCTGCATATTTGAATGTGGCAAATTTTATGGATTTTATTTGAGTAAATTAGTTATTTATTGGTGGTCATGGAGTTACTTGAAATCCCTATATAAAAAAAAAAGTAGCAAAAATATTTTACTTTCCAACTTCAACCAAATGAGTTTAATTTGCATGCAACCAAAGTACTGAAAACTGTGCATTGCATGCAGCAGCTCTCCCAACATCAAAGACTCTCTAGAGATCAAAACAAAATCAAGTTCTGAGGAAGTGATTCTCTTATTCTCCTTCTTAATAGGCGTGTTTGTGTTTTCTCTCCTGGCGTTGGTCAATTGAAGCAATATCAAAGTCTGCAGATGCCATGGATGTTTGAATGACTCCATCTCATTCTCCAAGGTGGTGGAAATGTGAAAATTCTGACCCCTGAGCGTCTGCGATTGCTGGGGCCCTGAAGTTGAACTGAGAACGAAGGCCCTGGTACGAAGGCTGCTTTTCCCCACTCCTGCAGAGGGGTGCGATTGCTGTCAGAAGATTGGATTTATGTTGCAACACCTCCCCTTCCCTTTTAATTTTTTGGCATGAGATCAGCATGAAAATCACGATGTCCTTGTTAAGCCTGGCTGAGCCAAAGAATAATGACCTTTTTCGTGTTCTGTCATTTGTTGGGTGGGTTTGTCCCTGTCCTCTTGCTTTGTTTTCTCAGGGATCGGAGAATTCAGAAACCCATCAAACTGTAAGATCCTGGCTGGGTTAAAACCAGGCCAGGGTGGCCTAAGCAATGCTCACACTTTTCAGAGATCATTATTTCGTGACAAAGATTGAAAGGAGCATAGAAAATAGCACAACGGGATTCAATGCACGTGACAAAAGGAAATGGTACAAAGTTTAATCCATTCCCATTACAGTCTCAAGATGGTAATCTCTTTGGATGCTGAGCCTAAGAATCTTTTTTTTTTTCCCCCTACACGATGCATCATCAAGTTGCTTTCGAAGCAGGTCCGTAGGCTGGAGGGAGGCGGCACAAGTTATATAACATGCAATTTAAGATAATGGCCTTTGAAAAGGAGAAATTAATATAAACAGACGAGGCCAACAAAGCTTCAGTCATCTAGAAGGTAGTTTCAGTCACCACTGACATTAAACAATATCACCCCCACTGCGTCCACGCTATGTTTATTATCATTTAATTTCTTGCCCAAATCCGTGCTTTCTTATCGTGATGTCGCAGGGATTGTAAGCTCTGTTATGACTACAATCAGTAGAAAAAAATGCATTCATCTAAGCGGGTAACAAGATAAAGAAATTGAGCTCTCTGTCTTAACCTTTTAAATATTCTACCAAAAACATTAGCAAAAAAATGGAAGCTATAGCGTTTCCATAATTATCACAGCACTGTCTTTGTTCTGGTAATGATAGAATCCATACTTTCAATTTGCAGTGCTTAATAATAGCAGCTGTCTTGTCTGCTCAACTGTGGGGTGTTAGGGCTCCCATAATTATTCATTTTCACTCACTTGACAGTGGGTGTTTCCTTGAAATATTTCAGGCCACATCAGAAGAAAGAATTTTAAAATCCTTTTAAGGGTTCCGTTATACATAACAATATTGAATTATGCATTAATAAAACAAATTTAATTGACTTGGAGGTGCACGAGCCCTAATTAACAATATACCTCAATACTGAAAACGGATGGCTATAGATCATCAGGCACACACAAAAGCAGACATAATGATTCTTATCATTAATGTATGAGGGTTTGTTGTCTTTCAGTCCTTAAAACCACACACTTTGCTTTTTCTTTCCCTCTTCCATGATTTTCTCTTCCTCATATCCTTCCTTCCACTTTTCCTTTTCCTCCATTTCTTATTTTTTTATAATATTTTTGGGAATAATTTTAGTAGGTGTGCATAGATAGTACAGAGATTCTGATTTCCACCCAACCCTCATTTTTTTTTTTTTGGTCAAACTTATTAACTGGAGGGTAGCTGAAAGGTAATTGGCAGAAGCAGAAATCTATCCACAGAAAATGCAAGCAGCACTCCATTTTTCTGATATGCATCAGCTAATTACAATAATAAATAAAATATGAATAAGGGGAATAAATAGGGTAAATCATTTTCCATTATTATTTATACTAAATGAAAGGATGGCTTCATAGTGAGAGATTATAGCCTGCGTGCATATGTATACGGCCACCAACAGCAGCAGGCCTTATCATTATGGGTGCAAATTGCGTGTTTCGGAGTGTGTTTATATGTGCCAAGAGAGTGGTTCAAAAGATGAGGAAGGTAGTTTTATGGACAAGTCTGTAGAGATGCTGCACAAGATAATTGAACGAGAGGTTTGTATGACATAGTAGGGGCAGACACAGAAAGAGAGAGAGTATGTGTTTGTATGTGTGTGTGTGTGTGTGTGTGTGTGTGTGTGTAGGGGGTAGGGACAGGGTGAGGAGGAATTCACAAGCAGTTATAGGATGCTCTCAGGATATTTTTGCTCAGATGTTTATCCTCTTTACTGGCCCTTAATGTGAAAGAATGAGTCCTAGTGAGAGTTGAGATAATGCGTCACATTATGGATGGTCCTCTATGTTGACTCTGAGCAATTCACTGATTGATTTTGTTTTTAAAAAAACAAGTACTATATATTTTCTATAATTATAAAGTTATAACTATTTAAATTTTGTACATACACTTTTAACTTAAAACATATAATTCCTTGTCATTATTACACAATTTTGAGAATTTTTAAGAGCGCTAAGAAGAAATAGTGACTCTTAACAATTCAATGCATTTTATTTCAATTTATTTAATCCATTTTTCTACATTATACTTTATACTTGTCTTAATTATGGTTCATTATTGTTTGGTTATTTGACTTTTAAGTCAATTTGATTTTCATATCCAATTTTGAGACTAGGGTTCCAAATAGTTCACAGACAATAGCATCTTTCTCTAAATCCTATAAAAATATTCTAGAAAATGCTTCTCACCATACAGAGGCAAATTTGTGGATATAACTACTGGCAAGCAATAAAGAGACCATTCCAAAGGTAGAAGGTTTCTACTGACTCTCAAACACATGTACGGCTTTGCTCCTAGATAAAGGACAGTATTATTTTAAATTGCAATTTTAGAACGTTAATTGCCAATTGTCAGCTCACCTTTTCCCATGCCATTCTTACATGGAGTATAACATCATACACATTGCTATAGCTTTTCTCTTTTTGCAATCTCTGTAACCATCCTTTAAAAAGTTGACTCACAGGGGCTGAGGTTGTAGCTCAGTGGTAGAGATCTTACCTAGCATGTGTGAGACACTGGGTTCATTTCTCAGCACCACATATAAATAAGTAAAATAAAAGTTCATTGGTGATTAAAAAATATTTAAAAAAAAGTTGAGTCACCTGTGCTCCATGCAACCCTAGCACCATGATCAGTCTGTGCTCACATTTATTGAATGAATGTATATGTTTACCTGTGAGGTAGATCAATGTCAAATATGGTCCAGAGAAACTGAAGTGCTATCAATAGACTTTTAGAGGATGTCTCAGAGTTTCCAAACTATTCCAAGAATGAAGACTGCTGTGGACATCAGCCACCATCCCACTCCATAGCAGCACCGTCAGTTTATTTAAGAAACACCAGCTTTCCTAAATATGCTACATGCAGATGATGCCTCTCAGGAGGGAAGCCACAATCCAGAATGTCTTTTTCAGAGTCACTTAGGATATCCCCAAATGTACTTTCTCTGAATATCAGAACAAGAGTAAGAATCAGGAACTATCCTCAAGTCTGATAGTCACTTGGAAGCACTACAGGTAGCAACTAAGTAGTTTGAGAGCAGTGAAATTCTCAGGTGTAGTATATGAACATTTCAATGCAAAATTATTTAAATGGAAATATAAAGTGAACATTGTGCAGAATTTTTGGAAAAGATGAGTATATTATGGAATTAACACCAAGTAGAACAGGGTGTTGGAATTTCTGAAGTCTGACACATCAGACTTTACTTGGTGAAATAGACTATGACCTCAAGATTAGGCAAGGGAAATTAAAATAGAGTAAAATGAAGTAAAATGAAGTAATTTGTATAGGCTAATGCACCTCACTCATGTCAAAGCACAATAATTAACTGAGAATCTGAGGCTTTCTTAAATTTTAAATTCTCCCCAAATGGTTCTTAAGACTAGTGGTTTAAGATATTCATTTTAAGTTATTAAATACCTATTTACCCCCCTCCCTTTTTTTGGTACTAAGAATTGAACCCAGACACACTCAATCACTGAGTCACATCCCCAGCCCTTTTTATTTTTTATTTTGATACAGTGTCTTACTAAGTTGCTGAGGCTGGCACACCTGACATTTTTAGCACTTTTGATATGCTAAGAACTGTATGAGATACTGGAACCAAATATTGATGCAGACAGTTCAACATGCAGGTCTATGGAGCTTACGATTCAACAAGAAAGTGAGATCATCAAATATACAATTATTAGGAAGGGTGATTTTAGTTATGACAGACCAGATTTAGTGAGGACTCAGAGTACAGGTGTTTGGCACTCGGTATTTAGAAAAGCTTTTCATGCACAGTGATGGCTACACAATGACCGGACTAGAGGTAAAGTTTAGTACCTTAAAGCTGAGATGAGTGTGACAGAGGAATAAAACAAAGCAGAAGAACTAAAATAAAAATCACAGCACAGCCCAAAGCTGCAGCTTGAGAAATACATGAGTGACCTGACAAGGTGCAGAATGGGAAGAGATGTGTCTGCAGAACCCATCAAGCCTTATTTTCCATATATCTGGGGAAAGTTACTAGGTTACATAATAATGGTCAATGAAATTTAGGAAACTTGTGTCATCCATGTAGGACTTCAGAGTCTTTACAACATGAATTAACACCACAAATGTATAGATTTCCTGAATAAATCACTGTTGTCTTTTTTTTTAGGGGGTACCAGGGATTGAACTCAGGGGCACTTGACCATGAGCCACATCCCCAACCCTATTTTGTATTTTACTTAGAGACAGGGTCTCACTGAGTTGCTTAATGCCTTGCTTTTGCTGAGGCTGGCTTTGAACTCTCCATCCTCCTGCCTCAGCCTCCAGAGCCACTGGGATTAGAAGCTAGAACTGTGACCACCCCTCATTTTTCTTGACCCTTGATGAAAACAATAGTGTGACGGAAGGTGATCAAATGGGATGTAGTGTCAGTATTTGATTTATTGGTATAATTCCACTGGGCTGAACCTATGTTATGGCAAGTCCACTGCAGAATCTTGGCTAATTTCAAAACCTTCATTGTTTTCTAAGGGAATTATTTGAATGTTGACCCCCATACAGTGTAAAAAGCAGGTAGGCATCAACCCCATGAAACTCTAGAATTATTTTTATTTCTCATTCCTGGAGCTGTGTTTCACCCCCATTAGGTGCATGTTTTGAAACTTTTAAAGGGTTCTACCATTTCAGGGGCTAATTCTCTTTGGGAGCCACAGTTACCACACCACAAAATTAATGAATGAGTAAATAAATATATAAATAAGTAAGAATATACCATAGCCAAGAGCCATTTATCTCATTGGCAGAAAATCAATATACAGTGGTTCTGGAAATCGAGACCATTGAACTAAATTTTTGTTTACTTACTAGATGATTTCCATTTCTGCTGTCATCGGGATGGCAAAGGGAGAGCTTTTCCACCTCATAAAAACCGTTCATGGGTCATGCAATCTCTTTGTAATTATGTTCATTCACATGCTAAATTCTGCCCAAATGCATTTGACAGACTGCAGACAGCAAAGTAATAGAATGGTACAAATAAATTCTGTGTATGATAATTATTTATTGATCTTCAAAGTGCATTGTATTTGGATCCATACTAGAACAAAGGCATGGATGTGTGGGAAGCTCATCATGATCATATTGAGAACAATGTGTACAAGTACATCTCCATGGCATAAGCCAGGGCTTAAATACTCTTGCTAGAAGAGTAAGATTTCCTTTGGTTTCAATTTTCTTTAATATATAGCTGTTGAAATGTTAGTTGTTTCTTGTTTCATGCTAAAATCCAGATTCAAGAGTCTCCCTTTTAAATATTTCTTAGCACTGCAGCCATGGCATCAAACCCTGTTATTGCTTAAAATTTATTCACTTAAAAGTTAAGATTATAAATGGATGATCATTTAAATAGTAATGGTTTAAAATTTCAGTTAGCAAAAGTTTCATTACACTAAAATTCTCTTTGATTTTTCCATTTATTTTGGAAACAGATCTGATCTATTTTAAGTGAAATTGTCTTGCTGTGACCTTTGAAATGGTCCTGCTCAGGACATGTGCTGAGGGGTGTTATCATAGTTTACTCTGTTTGCCGGGAGTTTAGCAGATGTCTCATGGTACCTATAACCCTCTACCTCATAGATACAGGAGTAAACAAAACATGTAACTTTAATTTCCATCAGACCAGTCCTCAATTTGAAGGTGCCATGTCTTATCTGAGATGCTTGAACTAGGTCCTCAAGCCAAGACATTATCTTTTAATAAGTCTAAAATAAATTCTAAAAATTGTTATTTTTAACACTATTCCCTTTGGTTCTGACGCAAATGCTCCTTCAGCTTATAGATTTTTATCTTTGTATTCCTGGCATTAAACACAGCACCAATTATCAGACTCTTAAACTATTGGACTCCTAAAAAGCATAGTTTAAAATTAAAGAACTGAAATTTGATTGGGCAATGAGCATAGCTGTATTAGTGAGAACAGGATGGATTACACATTAGGGAAGAAACACCACTAAAGTCTCAATTATTAACCTAACATAGGCCTCTTTCTCAGACTGATGGTCCAGGCCATTCTCAGAGACCACTAGTGTCCATGAAACTGCTCAGGGATCCAGGATGCTATTATGTAGCTGCACATTCTAGCAGTTGTGTGGCTTTCAAACTCACTATGCAAGGCAGAAGGGAGAAAGTGTAATGAACAGGTTTTTACTTGAAATCCATTGACCAAAAGCGGTGTGTGGTCTCACCAAACTGCAAAGTAGCTTGAATGTGTGATACTTTCTGTGTCCCCAGAAGGAAAGAAAAATCAAATAGTAATGAATGTTAGGAATCTTGAATTCTAGAGTAACAGGTACAAATTATTCATTTTTCATGTGCTTTTTATATGATTTTTGTTAAAGGTAAACCTCAAAAACCATTCCTGGACTCTTCTACTCTAATGCCTCTGTTTTGGCCCAATAGACACAATATCTTTGAAAACATTTCCACAAAGACTTGTGTTAGTAAAAATATGATATAAATAATATTCACATATTAAAATCTAAGTTTTAGAGAGTGAAAAATTACACTCAGGGATTTGAACACATAGCAGAAAAGATCTCCAAGTTTGGTTGGTGGATAGATACTGAATCAAACTCTTGCAGATTTTATCACATGAGTGTCATTGACAATTATTTTCCTGAGATGAAGTCTGTATTGTACATGCCAAATGACTCTGGATTGGGAATCCATATAAAATGATGACAATATACCCAAAAAGGTGGGAGGAGAAAGTTCTTGTGAAACCTCCTACACAAATATAGAAGGAGGATCCAGTGGGCAATTAAAAAATTAGCTTGAATACAAATTAATAACTGGCTTTTTAAATTTAGTCAAAAAATTCATTTAAAAAATAATCTGAAACATAGGCATTGGTTTTGTTAGAGAAAGCCTAGGAATGCTTGTGGTTCCTGTGGTGCAGGAAGGTGCAAGAAGAAATCCCAAAAATGTGTTAGGGAGGGAGGGAGGAGGTAATCTTCTGTCCAATCTTTAGGTAGGGATCAAATCAGACTTTGGTTATATTCAAAAAACATCTGAAGAAACCCATGTGCCCTGTATGCATTTCCTAGGTTTTGGGAGCTGCCACAGGCCCTCCATATTGTCCCAGCCTACTGCTACAAGGAACATGGGGCTGATAAAATATCCAAACCCTCTCTCTGGAGTCCTTCAATTTCTTTGTCCGGTGCCGGGAGCCTTCTGTGAAAAACACATGAGGATCTTCTCTTGGCACATAGCCAGAGTGATTTTAGGTTTAAGCTTGGGAACTATCTGTGGCTCTCCCAAGCAATAGATTGCCCTAGGCACATGACCTTAATCTTTGCTCTGCTAGAAAAATCTCTCATGGCCACTTTGGAGATGGATGCAACCCCTTGGAAACTGGCAGCCTACCTGTAAACTTTTTTTGGAGAACATTCTATGGAAGGCCTTTGGTGTCCCCGGATATAAATAAAGCAGGCGTGGGCCCCATTTTGCCATTAGTAGAGAAGCTTGATCCATATGATTGGCTTGCCCAACCTGTTCCAGGTTTTTGAAATTATTTTCTATGTCCTTTGGTTATTTCACCGTTCTATTTTTTCCTAACTTTTATTTACCAGCCAGCCTCTTTCACCGAGGGAAACTCTACTCCCGTTACTTATGTGGGATGCGGGTGAGACTCTAAAATCAGTGAACAGTATGCTGGGGCTTTTGAAGCCTTGGAGTGACACAATTTTGTTATTTTGTGAAGAAATATGATAGCCGGAATGGCACTCACAGTAAGAGTAGTACGTTTCCCCCAAAGTTTTAAGTAAATGGTTAAAAATATTCAATTAAGTATTACAAAACTGATATATAGTTTTTTATACAATTCAAACAAAAGGAGGCACCAAATTTTCTTCCCTAGCCTCCTTTTTAAATCTTAGATTTTAAGATCTTGTTTCTTGATGCATATTCTTCTAAACTTTTGCTGTGTCTATGTAAATACATACCTACAAGTAAGTGCTAATGTTTATATTTTTATTCTTGTGTCATATAAATGCAAATTGACCTCCTATGAACTCAAGTATCATGAAAATAAGGAATGCCATTTTTCACTTTTATCCCTCATACCAAACACAGCATCTAGCTCTTTGTAGGTGCCTAATTAATTATCTGATGAATAAATGAGTATTCAATTAATAACACGTTTTAGCTTTCTATGGGAGGCTTGTTATTTTGGTTGGCACATGGTATGTGTGCATATTTATGGGGTACAGTTCAATAACTTGATACATATATAGAACGTGTGATAATCAAATCAACGTAATTAATATTTCCACCTTCTCAAACATTTATTACTTCTGTATGTAGAGAAACTTCAGGCTCTTCTTGTTGTTTGAAATGTAGCATAAATTGCTGTGGATTATAATTTCTCTGCTTTGCTGCAGAACACCAGACATAATTCCTCCTATCTAAAGTTTTCATTTGTTACCCATTTTAGCCTCTTTCTGTCCCTTTTACCCCCCTTATTCTCAATCTCTAGTGATTACTATTCCACTCTTCTTTGGTAAATTTGATTTTTTAAACTTTCACAAATGAGTGAAAACATGCAGTATTTGTCTTTCTGGGCAGGGATCATTTCACTTCACATGATATTTTCCAGTTCCATCCACTTGCTTTCTTATGTATGGCTGAAAAATACCTCGTTGTTTATATATACCTCATTTTCTTTATCCACTCATCTGCCAATGAGAGCTTGCTTGTTTCCATATCCTGAGTCTTGTTATTTTTAATGACAGTATAGTCTTTCATGAGACAAATATGCTGTAATGCTATTGATGAATATTTACTTTCTTTCTGTCCTTTCACTATTACAAATGATATAAAAATAAGCATTCTTGAGAGCTTGTCTGGAGGTTCTAGCACAGTTACTCAGATACCCTGGACTGAAGAAGGATCCTCAGCTACAGGTTGTCCTCTGTGACTGGGTGTGCAGCTTTGGATGCCCAAGGAATGGGAGAGGGACACCTATCTAGCCAGCCAGGTCAGCCCAATCAACCCTGGTCATCAATGGGATGACAGATGTGAAATCCAGATTGCCCTTACATCTGAAAACAAACATTCTTGGTCATAAATTAGGATGAAATTATGAAGGGCTGATTTTTCAAAATAGGATATTTAGTTTGAAGCCCTGGATGATTCAAATGTTGACAGATACTACTACCATGGTTCTTCACCTTTGTGGGAGAAATCACAGAACCACTTGATGATCTGATAAAAGCTAATGTGCCCTATCTCAATAAACTGTACCAATGTCCTATATAATTTCAGAGGGACCTAGGCATGACTCTTAGGTTAAGAACCCCTGCTTTTTCTATCAACAATGGAAGTTGTTTAAATCATAAATGGTCTCACCCTCCTAGTTGCAGCATGATCGGCTCTTTCTCTTTCTTTCAGAACACAGATGTTCTCTGAAAGGAGAATTATGAGATCTTGAGACATTACATCTAATCTGTCTCATGCAAACTTTCTGTGCAGCTTACCCAATTTCAAAGGCACACGCTTGTGCCAGTGCAGCCATGTGACTTAAAGAAATCCCATAATCTGCCACGTCAAAATTCCAAGGGAAGACATCTTTTCTTATGTCTTGCTTTGTGTTTCCCCTAACTCCGCCAGCTACAATGTATTAAAAACATCTTTTTAAGAAAATGGGAAGCCTTGTCTTTTTGTTTCCAATTTGAATTAAATAAGAACTTTAATTTTACCTAGCTCAAGTGTGAGGCTTGCCCTAAGTCATAAATGAGAACTTCAGGTGAAAACAGAGACCAATAGTTAGGTGAATACTTGGTCAGTCGACATGCAGAACATGATCTACTGGTGATCAATGACAAAGTCAGACCCGTCCATCCATGGGCTGTGGTCAAAGGAATTATTGTTTTATAATTCTTGGGTCAAAACAAGAAACTAAGTTATGCCTGGGCTCAAACACCAGTCACCCTCTGTTACATGCACACCCTAACTTCTTAGTTATCTGCTGGGGACAAAGGGGACCAAGGACAATTAATGCAATTAGTTTTATTGTCCATTTCCAGAGGAAACACAGCCCGAGCGAGAATATGAGATGCCCGTTTTATCTGCCTTCAGGAGGAAGGATGCTTTCATTTAAGCGACTACAACTGATTTACAAGGGAGTAAAGTGCTCTTGGTTTACACATCCACGAATGATAGAGGCCTTTGCTCGTTTCACTTCCAAAAGAGCAACATTTGGATATAGCAGAGAGCTGACTTTGACATCTTTAGAGAGTGGAGTCACTTGGCTGGGCTCATTTCCTGGTTCCTGTGTTTTCATAGCACAGTTTCAAAGACAGTGTGAAGCCAACATACACTTAAAATTCTTGGTCTCTATCAAAACAAATCTGCCATTTCCTGCTTTACTTTTTCGGTGAGGTTCATTACAGTGCTAAATTTGAACCTCATTAAAGAATAAAGTCTACACCTGTCTTTAGATCAGTTCTCAAAACAAAAACTACTCTCCTGTTTTGTAGTAAATGCTACTGTCTGCAAATTTGAAATCCATAATTAATATTATTGAGTAAAAATGTTACCAGACTTGAATTTGAATAGATGAAAGAAGCAGTTCTTTGCCCACCACCCTTTAAAAATTATACTGGAATTTAGCTGAGGAAAAATAGTTAATGTCAAGAAAAAATTTTAATCAAGGCCCTTGCTATTCAAAGGGTGATTTTTGTGCCAATCCTATCACCTACACCCCAGAAGCTAATTAGAAATACAGGATCACAGGAACCCCAGAATTACCAATCAGGACACACATTTTCATAAGATTTCCAGGTGATTTGCATGCGTAGTGAAGTTTGAGAGAAACGGATCCAGGCCATGTTATGAAGCTACAGAGAGACACAGGAATGTTGCAGAGAGTGAAATTCTTGTGTGATGGATGCCAACTACCATATGTATTTACAATTCTCGAGATTACAAAACACCACGTTAATTCTTTGAGCAGGACAGGTGTGGAAGAGTGTGTCCTTGAAGAAATCTAATTGAAAAAGGAAAGTGAAATACACACCCAAGTTCTTCATGGCCATATTAAGATTCACATGTAGAAGACACTTCTTCAAAATGACCATCATGTTAACTCTTGTCTTCAGACAAGTATGTAAAAATCAAAGGCTCAAAATAATGAGTTTAAACAGATTTTCTATGTTTTAGCTTAATTTGCCTAAATCGCTAATTAAATATATTGCTTATCAAAATTATCCTTTAGTAAATTTTATCAATTTAGTATGAAGAAAATAGGACTAACTTTTCTCATTTCTCTCTTTTTCTTAACAGAATTTCTGCAAAGCAATACTAAAATTGTACTGACATATTTAATAGATGTTGTTCAATGCTAGGCACTGTGTTAGGTGCTTGAAATATATCAGTGAATAGAAAGATTGACCTTATGGCATTTACTTTCTTATTAAGAGACACAGGCCATAAATACTACAAAAGGGGGGGATTGAATAAAGAATAGGGTTGTGAGTAGGTAAATGGTTGCAACTTTAAATAAGATGATAATTTGCACATTTAGTATTGAGGGAAACTTAAAGGAAATGAGAGAAGCAGGAGGAAGAATTCCTTTGAGATAAATGTCAATTCCTTCCATGTATTTACTATTTTCTACATTTAAAGAAAAGCCAAGTTGGTGTGGGGATTGTTTTTTTCCTAACTTATAATCTGTTTGTTGATTCACTGCTTTAGCAGTAAATATAATTCTATATATCCTTCTTTCTGGCTAGCCATACATTCAGCATCATGTTAACTCAGATTCTATTTTTCAGTTGCATCTGAATGCATAGACTTAACATCCTTATATTAAGTGTGATTGCAACTAAAAATTAAATCTGTAACAATAACTTTATTATTGTTACAGATTTAATTTTTATGCTTGTACATATTATTAATTTTTCTAATCCTGGACAGAGGTATTATTATCCTTGTTTTAGAGATTAAAAGACAGAGGGTTCAAAAAGACAAGAGTCAAGTTCCAAGGTTAGAGAATATGTTAGTAATTCAAGCAAGAATTGAACTTGGTTCTCTCTGAAGCTACAGTCACAATCTTTTAATGAAGTCACCTCCCCGGATCACCATCATTTTGCATCCAATGCATTGTGTTGGGCTCTGTGCTCTTTTATATCATTATGAGTTTACTTACAACGTGCAATATGCTAATTTCTCTTTAGCAGACTTCATACATAACAAGAACACAAAGGCTACTACACAGATATCTGAATCATTTCCTGGCCACTGAATTCTTACCCCCAAATAGATTGAGATCCTAAAATAGCTTTTATAGAAGAACGTTTTATAAGTCTTTTTATCTATAACCAATAACCAGCTCCACACAATTATGTTCATTTATTGAATTCTTTCAATGAGGTAGAGATTACACTGTGTATTCCACAGATATAACTGTGTTTCATATTATCATTTCAGAGATGAGAAAACTGAGATCTATAGATGTTAGGTAGAACCTGTGATCTCTATTCACCATGACCTTAGGCACTACTAGTTCAGAGCCTATATAAGAAAATGTTTAAGGAACTTAATCCAGAGACATTTAGGAAAAGTCCATCCCATCTGAAGATAGCAAATTTATGGGGTGGGCAAGAAGTAGGTATCTTTGACTCTGAGAATCAGGAGGAGAGTAAAAATTCTCAATCCTGTCCCTCTAGAAATTTGACCCAGAGTCTAAACACATTTTGTAGCCATATTCCAGCGAGGGAGGTCTAAGTGCCCCTGGTCATCATAAATAGTTAGGCACACTGAGATGAAAATCGACATTAAAAACATAAAATTGCACTGTGTGTACATCGAAATACAATCACCTATTGATAACAGAACCCAAGTCATTAAGAACACATTTAAGGGAACAGAGATGTGTGCAGTACATGATAGGAAGCTTTTCATCTAAACTGTTAAACTGGAAGTCTTTATCTGGCAAGTTTTATGAACTCTACTGGAGAACGTACTTGATGTGGGATTCTTATTTCCTGACAAGCCTGGATAGATCAAGCCTAGCTGTGATAATGTTCATCTCTGCGTATTATAATGAAGCTGCTATGGTAACACCAGAAGTCATTTTTAAAATGTGCAATTTTAAAAGTTCATTTCTTAGAAAAAGATTAGCACAGCTGTAATACTCATAATAATCTAATGAGACTTAAAAAGAATGCTCTGATTAAAAAGAGAGAGAGAGAGAGAGAGAGAGAGAGATTTCTCAGATTTCACAGTAACATAGCCCTCCTGAGAATGACGTAGTCCACCCATGACTTTCCTAATCAATGAAAGCAGGGGGACATTAGGTCAGAGACTTAATTAAATTTTGATGTGTGTAATTCAGCAGTAGGACTCATTCAGCTCCTTCTTAGCTCAAGATGCTTGCTAAGTAAATCATAGAATCCCTTGCATAGAAAATTTTATGTACTTGTCATTTTCATGATTTAAGGAGGCAGGTACAATAAATGTTCTCAGCATTAGTTATTTTGTACGGATTGACAGTACTTTTTATCAGTGGTCACAGAATTTCAGACAAGGAAGGAAACTAATGTGATGGTTGGGGAATTGGGTTCATTTCCAAAGTTAAGACCCCCATTGCGTCAGCTTCACCACCCACCCACGTCCAGCTTGACAAAAAGAAAAAGGCATAAATCAGTGCCCCTCGTCTCTGTACATTATTATGGAAAGTCCTCACTATTTTTTCCTAAGGGAGATTATAACTTTTATAAATTTAATTGGTTATTGGAGACTGAATCACAGGCAACTGATAAAGAGGCCTGGCATGCTGCAGGAAGCTTCTGTTGTCCCTGGGACCTCATGGGCACCAGAAGCAAGCATCCCCAGGGGCACTTAGTGACAGATTCTTGAAGCAGCAGGTTTAATTGGAACGTCTTTTCCTGCGCTTTCCTTGAAGGCTTATAATTTAGGATTAGAGCCATGGCTACAAATTCAAATAAGTCCAATTTAATAAACTTATAGCAGAAAGCTTTTTGTGGGCGTACACTAATACAAATTTTTTAATCTATATGTAGAATTTCACTTCGTTTAGAAAATGGTGCTTTACAAAGTTTATGCAGATTTTTGACCTCACAAATGGCAAGTTCTGTCTTCCTTCCTTAGCTTCCTTTCCAAACCAAGAAACAGTGAGTTGGTGACTGATTTTACCTATTTAGTTAAATAAGGGAAATAATGAGACTATTAGGTCCACCCTACCCCCACTTTATTCTTACCACAATCAGTTTGCATTGGGTATTTGATATTGTGTGGACAAAGTAATAGATATATTTTAAGTCATTGCTTTTGACTTTATGTCAAATCAGCCTTGCCATCAAGCATGATTTGGGGTCTCTGGATAATTTCTAGACATGCTGGTGGCTGTAGAATCAGATAGAAGTGGATGAGTTGCCTTGAAATTTATTCTGTGATATGCAGTGGGAACAAAATGCAGAAAATCAAATTAGGCCAATCAGCCTATGGAAGAGGTTCATAGGCATATTTGCTTGTCAAAGTTCTAAGAAATGCTAGCTTTGCCCTAAGAACAGGGACAGTGCTAATTCTGCCTCTAGGCATGTTTATCCTGAATCTTTCAAAAGCAGCATGCCTATTTCTTGGGGTGCTTCCTGCCTCCAGTAACTTAAATACTAAGTGACTACAGAATTCTAGTTAACAGATGAAAGCAAGAACCAAGGGACCCAGAGTCATCACTAATGCGGTGCCCCATTTTATCCATAAGCTGCTAATGACTGGACAAACTCCACCCCCACTTTCAAAATTAATAGCAACGACTCCATTTGAGATTGTGTTTTGAGCACTGGGCCCCAGGGGTGAAAAAGACAGAAATCCTGTTTTGAGGAAACTCACAAGCCAGTTTGGGCACCAACATGGAAGTGAACTATTCACTGCAGGAGTGGAAAGAGAAGAATGGACCCTCTTTCCGCACAGCAACAGGTTTCTCCATATCCAGGCACCTGGCTTCCCCATTCCACCCAGCAGTTTTCCAAATTTTACCTCTCAGTGACCTTCACCATCCTGATGAATGGTACCTGCCCCCAATAGACATGAAAAATCATAGATTTCCTCCATTTCTATCCCTTCCACCTCATTAACTTTACTGAGTTCCTTTCTTTTGATGCTGTTCCTATCTCCTTGTAATCCATGGGCACAGCTGGTCTCCTTTAGACCCCTCTATCTCATGCTGCCATTCATCCTAGAACAATTTTGCAGGTTTGTCCAACATGAACACTGGAACTCAAATATCAAACCCATTTTGTATCTTTTCTTTCTCTTATTTTTAATTTCTTTTTTCCCCTGCTTTTATATCTCTAATTTTCAAATAGATATTCCCCCCCCCCTTAAGCAAAAGGTGGGGGGAGCATAACTTTTCTTTAATGTTATTTATATTATCAAGTTACTGCGATCTTATCCGTGTCTTGTCTGTGTCTTTGAAGGATGTACATTTGTTAGCTCCATTTTCTTTAAATACATATGACTCAAATCTTCCTTGTTGTAAAATGAATATGAAAAATTTGACAAAATGCTTCAGGGTCCTAAGAAGAGAAATGAACACCATTCACAATCTTATCATCTAGAGAAAACTTCTAGAACGAGGAAGGCTTATTTGAGCAGTCTCTGGAGTTGGACTCTTAATTCTGGCTTCATAACAGACCACCTGATTAACTGGCCAAGCAACCTGATGACCCTGGGCCTTTGTTTCCCTGTTTGCAAGAGGTATGACCGTAGAGGATAGCTGTGAAGTCTGCACAGGTAAATGCCTGGGGAAACTGCACTGGTAATTAAACTGTATTTAAGTTAGTGCTTTTTATGGGTAATGTGAGTAGTTCTAGCCTTTTCTCTGTGCATATATTTAAATAGGTTTTATTCGGGGTCTTGATGTATAAACTGTTTCATCGGCTTGGTTTCTCACTTGACATCCTTGTGTGTCTCCATGTCTCATGTCTCCTCTGTTCTGCAGCCTGGCACCTGGAATTCAGCAACTTAGTCAGAGACAAACACCAATCCCTAATGACAAGCAAGGAGATGTCCCAGTTCCTGTCTTCCCTGATTTCCCTACCTTCCCTTACTGAAATTCCTTTCTTAACTTTGCTGACAGTGTTCTCACATTGTTCCTCTTCACATGGATTAGTCTCCTGAAGATGTGTGCTCTTTACTGTCAAACTGCTAACCAGCCTCAGTTCTCCAGGATACTAAAAGCGTATTTTTTACTTTGTGTTCTGCTTCCTCCCTCACATATACTGCACACGCCTCAAGCTTAGATTTTCAGAACGAACCTTATTTTCTTCTAAAATGGGTCTTCCAACCATTGTTCATCCCATCAAGTTAATGGCAGTGCCACCCACCCAACCATCTAAGTCATTTTAAAAGTTTTCTTTTCCCTAGAGGATACCTTACTCAAAGCACCTAACCTGGTGTAAAACTGAACACAGTGCATCCTTCACACCTCTGAATCTCTCAAAGCCATTTTTGCTCTTATTGTTTCTGCCTTAATGAGGGCTTCAGTGAGAAACAAGGAAGCTGTCCTTAGTTCCTGATTTCACTTCTTTTTCCACTTCAACCAGCTATGACCTCCTTTTACTGTGACCTCCCGCTTGCCCCCACCTCCTCTGCCCTCTCAGATCTTAACATCTCCTGCTTGGGTTACTGTCATAACGTCTGGAGTGGGTTGAACAGTGTCTCACAGGAATGCATATTGACCCAGAATTTGGCTTGACTTGAAAATAGGCAATTTGAAGATGTTCTTAAGTTTAAAGATGGAGATAAGATTCTCATGGATTAAGGTGATCCTAAAACTGGAGGAGAGGGTCCTGTAAGAGATTGAAAAGAATACAGGAAGGCCCACAAGGAAGGCCCCCACATGAAGATGGAGATAAAGATTGGACTCATGGAGCCACAAGCCCTGGCATGATAGGGGCCACTGGAAACTAGAAAAATCAAGGAAGAGTCTCCACTAAAGTGTGGTCCAGCTGATGCCTTGGTTAATCTATTGCTTTAAGTCATCAAGTGTGTGGTAATGTGTTATGGAAGCTCCCAATGAGTGTCCCCTACCAATCCACCTTCTATGCTCTGGCAGAACTTTCAACCTCTTTAAGCCTCTGATTAATATCTTTCAATAAAACATGAATGGGCCTCTTCTCAGTGTGGCCTTCTCTTATCTCCATCTGTGCACTTTAATACTTCAGATTACGTGTGGCTCCTGAACACAAGTTTTGTCCCACATCTGAGTCCTTTTAGAACTGTGCCTTTCTGCTTGGAACACCCCCATAGTTTTGGCCTCCTTATGCTCTTGGTCATCCATCACAACCCAGCCCATGTGTCTCCTCCTCTGTGTGCTCCTTCTTGACTTTCTCTGCCATCTTTGTATCTTGTCATTTTTTTCTATAATTCTATTTTTTTTACACATTGTAATTTTTAGTTAACAAACTTTAATTCATCTTCATTGTCTTAATTATTTTGGCAGAGGGCCAAACACCTAGTAGGTACTCAATATGTTTGTTGAATAAAAGAATTCCTCTTCCCTTATAAATTGCAACAATGAAATGTGTTAATTTTAACTTTACAGAATCATCTTTGAGTCCTCTCTGAATCTTACTGTCTTGGTTCAAGTTATCATCTCTCCTAAATGGTTTTCTTGCTTGCTTTATCCTGTCTTTCCATTTTGTTTTTCCTTCTGCTATTGATAGTATATTCATAAAACCCCTCTAGGACCGTGTGATTCTATCAGTTGGAAACTTAAATAATTTCCCATTAGCTTCAGGATGAAGTTCACATTTGATACCATGAATCACAAAGTTGTCCCAGTCTTTCTTGCTCCATTGATAATGCTGTTCTTCAATTCCATTAGATTTCCTGAAAATTCTTATACTTTTATCTATGTATAGTCTTCATATCCTTGTTCCTCAGCTTTCTATTCCTAGAACAGTTTTATTCCTAGTTTATGGAGCTCAAATGCTACCCCTTCTCTAAGATTTTTCTTAGGCTCTGGAGTTGGCATGAAGTGCATTATTCTCTCTCTTATCTTCCCACAAAACTCTGTCCTCACCTCTTCATTGGAATTTGACATGGTGTGCACAGTTGATGATGTGTGTGCCTCTCTCTGCCTCTTTAATCTGTTCCCACTCTGATGATGAAAGCCTTGGAACATGGGACCTTCTACATAGACTGAAGAGCCAACACGCTCTCTCAAAATGACTAGGTTTAAGTTAAGGAGTTTGCTAATTTCAGCCATAACATATAAATACATAAACATACATGTGAACAATTGTGATGACTATTTTTAATTTCATGTGTCCATTTGGCTGGGCCACAGTACCCTTTGCACTGATCCCAAACAAACATGAAGTTATTTGTTTTTTCATGGGAACATTCAAATCAGTGGGCTTCGTATAAAGCAGATTGCCTCTTGTAATGTGAATGGACCTCATCTGATCAGTTGAAAGCCTTAATTGAAGAAAGAACTCCCTGGAGAGAGAAGGAGTTTTGCTACTAGATTGTCTTCAAACTCAAACTGAAACTCCTTCTTGAGTCTCTAGCCTGCTGGCCTACCCTGCAGATTTGGTACTTGAAGGCTTCCACAATTGCTGAGCCAATTCTTTAAAATCTCTGTCTCTCTCTATATAGATACGTTTTATTTGTTCCATTTCTCTGGTGAACACTGACTAATCCAACAGTCAACACATGTCTCCTCTTACTGGACACATTTCATTGATCCTTTTTTCTCACAAAAATTTCTACAGCACAATAAAACAAACCAAGTTATAAATGAAAGAGGTAAGTCTGGATTTGGAAACTTGTGTTTGTGTCCCAACAGCCATGGAGTCAACCAGAACTTGAGTTCAAATTCTGACTCTAGCAGCTAGGTGACCTTGATCAAGTTACTTACGTTCTTGTTTTTATCTGGGACTTCATTTGAGAATGGTGTTATGGTTTAGATGTGAGGTGTCTGAGCAGATTTCCTCTGCCACACCCTTTCACCATAATGTTCTGCCTCACCTTGGGCCTGAGAAATGGAGTCAGCCATCTATGGACTGAGACCTCTGAAACTGTGTGCCCCAAATAAATGTTTCCTCCTCGACATTGTTCATGTCAGGTCTTTGGGTTACAGTGATGAAAAAGCTGTCTCAAACAGATGGGGTTAGGGAGCCTACCTTATATGACTGCTGTTATGAAGATCAAACCAATGAAATATGGAAAGTATCTAAAATGGTGGCTGGTACTACAAGTAAGCTCTGCAGCAAGTGCTCACTGAACGTCAGCTGTCACATTTACAAAGCCTCCTCTGTTTGCCTAATTGTTTCAGTTCCCTGATTTTCCTTTGTTAATCTACTACTGAAAAAACATGTATTGTATTTGCTTGTCTCCAGCTCCTGAAGTCTGGAAATTGACACACATAATGCATCCTTTACTATAAAGTTCAACTATTAGAGATTTTTGGATTGCTTATGCTGCTCGATATAGTGATAATATGAACGTATTCATTGGGTGAAGTTTTTTTAGTTGCATGTTGTTTTAATAAACTGTCTACTTTGATTAGAGTATATAAGAACTATGAAAAGTTCAAATATAATGATAAAATAAAAGATATTTTTATTGAGTTATTCTACGATCAAGACAGAAAGCATTAATGAAGTAATTGCTTAAGGGAATAAAACTGTTGTTTCCAAGTTTGCTGGCTATTCTTCTCTGCCAAAGCATTGCTAGAGCTCTGTCTTTAGCTAAAATATATGCAAATGCATACATAATAAAAGCAAACCCTGGGTTTCCTTACTTGTGAAAGAAAACATTGTCTCAAAAAATAAATTTCAAAATAAATTTTGTTTATAGTTTGTCAATGCCAAATCACATGATGTGATGGTGATAGTGGAATTACTGGGTTTGTCTTATGAGAATGTGTTTGTGTTTCACCCTAATCTAAAACAAGACTAAAATCAGTTTTCATTTCTAGGCACACTCTCTACTTATTATTTAAGAAAGTGTTCCAGAATAGTGTTTAAAGAAAAGGAGTTAAGAGGAGGATTGTGTGGGGAGAGGCTGCATGTGTGCTCATGTGGATATGGTACACCATATGTGTGTGTACCCACAAATTCCATAAGGCATTCCTTTATCCTCATTACTTTGTGTTTTCCTCTGGTGGTATTAAATGTCTTTCACCTCTTCTTGATAAAGCATCTTGTCCCCAAGCTATATACTAATGTTAAAAGGAACATTCCCCTCCTCTTTTAGTTTGTGGTAGATGGATGATGGAGACACTGTCCACCGTCTCTCATGTAGATTTCTCTTTAGATCATTACTAGTTATCTGGCATTCAAAGGCACTTGAAAGATGTAGATGAAACAATCTTCGTTCTTTTTATCAGTGGCAAAAGAGGTTTTGATTTACAAATATATCAAGAAGTAGGTATGCACGTCACTGAAATAAATTCATAACTATCTAAAAAATACATAAATATATATGATAATGATAACTAGGCATAAAGCAATATCAACTAGAAGAGCCCATATTCCTGAAGTTATTTAAGTCATCTCCTGTCTTCCAATCAGGCTTCATTAAATCAATATAGATTGATGAGTGTTTAATCTCTCTTCTACATTCCAGGAAGGAAGATGCCTCATTTAAGGGTAATCATTACCTATGTATGTACATATATGTGTGTGTGTGTGTGTGTATATATATATATTTAAAAAATTCAAATTGAGTTTGAACTTGATATAACCTCACATTAAATATTTTCCTGTTTTTTTTTTTTTACTTTCTACAGGACATTCTCATTATAATCCTGAGAAATAAGTACTGATATCCCCATTTTACAGAAAGAAAAACATGAGGCATAGTTTTGCTCACATTCTACAGAGAGTTAACAACAACAACAACAACAATAACAAAAAGTGCTTTTCTTTCTTTCTTTTTTTTTTTTTTGCTTCTTGCTTTATTGAATGCCAGTTTTTTTCCATCCATCCAATTCTTTCTAAAGACTTAATTGTTTGTCACAAAGCTATTTAGCTATTTTGAATGGAAGAAAATTCTCAGATGGCCTAATTTTTCACACCTTATCTTTTCTACCATAAACAAAGTCTCTAATGTTTGAATAAAAACAGCTTCTTATCACACTTCATTGATGCAATATGGTCACCACAGATTAATTTTGCCCTCATTGTCAGTATTTTTGCATATACGTGTCAGTTTGGTTTGAAACCCTTGTGCTCGGCTGTTTTTTAGGCTTGCAGACTAATGGAGATGCATCTGGTGCATTTCCACAAGTTTCAGATGACTTGAGAAACAAACCCAAAAGCTCTCTCTCGAAGCTGAGCCCACTGGGTTCTGGGGTAGTTGTCTGCATCTATGATCAGCTCAGTTTGGCTGCATAAGGAATGGGAGACGTTTCTGAATATTTCAGTTGAGCCCTTATTAGAAATGACCCAAGTCTCACCTTTAACTGGACTCTTCATCCTACACGGCTCTGTCCCTGCTTTTTACTCCTGCTCTATCCCCCTATCAACTTTTCTCTCTTCTCAATGTTAACACCTTGGTATCTGAAGAGGCTTACTCTTACCAAAGCCCTTTCTCTCTGTGGCTGCTAAGCAGATGCTTATTTCTGTGTCTCCTCAAGCCTGATCTCTAATCGGGCCTTCTTTTTACTCGCTCTGATGCTCCAGTTTTTCATTTAGTGCAAAAGGAGTTTTCCCTAATATGCTCAACAGATGCTACCTCCAAAAGCCATCTTCGCGGAGCGCCTGAAAATGCTCTATTGTGGAGCCTAGCATATATGCTAGAATATACAAACACAGCAATGCTTCTTTTCTTTATTGACTTGCACTGAAATCTGTGCCTCTGCTAAATAAAACCATTCCAATCTCAGGCTGCCCATGTGCTGAGACATTTGTGTCTCCTTTAAATTCATCAGGACTTCCCAGGTTTGCCTCCAACCATATTTTAACAGATAGTGTGCTGCCAAAACCCGATCAAACACTTTCCAAATCTTCTTGACAGCATTATTGATGACAGATGGTGAACCTCCACATTTCACCAACCGTAGGACAGTATTAGGAAGAATGCTGCCTCAATAGGATTATGCAGTGGGACAGCATATGTAATCCCTGTTCCCCTCCTGACCCCTGCGAGTACATAAATATTTAGAAGATTTCCAAAATATCAGAAGAGCTATAATTGCACATGGTTTTATGCGAACTGTTTACTTACGGATACCCTTAGCTAAGGCAGAATTATTTATTTGCTTTTCTTTTCATAGGAATCTTGTCATTCTACTATATTTATAATGTCCATTCTTAGAGGTTACCAAAGAAAGGCAGGCTAGTTTTCCATGAGTGAAAATGCTCTGAAAATAGATGTACTCAGGATTTGAAAATGTGATTTCTCAGAAGTTCACTGTTTTTTTCCAGTTAGGAATTTTTTAACCAGAAATCAAATGATCTATTGTTTTTCCTAGTTACTGTGTTACTCTCTGTGAATGTTAATCCTTGGCCTGTAGGTATAAAAAGAGCATTTAATATTAGACAAAGCGTATTACTAATATAACTGCTTATGTAAAAAATTAGAAAGTATGGGACGGTTACAAATTTGGATAATTCTCTTGGGCACCAAAATATGCTATCGTGATAAAGAGCTTATTTTGAATGCTTGGAATGGCTGTTTCCTAATTTCCAAGTACATGCAAGCATTATTTTTCTAGATTATAAACTCCTTGAGGGTGAGGATTACATCTGTTTTGTTCACTTTTGAATTCCCAGAAATCATCGCATACCACATTGCCACATCAGGCACTCAATAAATACATGATGGTTATTTGGTTGAATAGATAGATACATACATGAGTGGATTTATCTACCACTGAAAAGCACATTGTAGCATTTATGTTTTTCTAAAAAAATAATATAATGAGAGTAGGGTATACTTTGTGTTTAAAAGTCTGGTTTCCATTTTAGTTATTAGCTTTAGAAAGGTGGAAGATTTTTAACATCTAAAATCTGAATTTCCTCATATTTAATATGAGAATAATAATTTTTTATACCCTAAAAATAAAAAGGCTGTAGAGTCATGGTGCTCAACACACCGGCTTCCTTATTTCTGAATTTGTGTTTTCCACATAAGTCCCGTGCGGTCTTGCCCCAGGATTTTGTGAGGATTTGATAAATTGACCCTTTTACCACTTAGAATTACACCTGAGACTTAGTAAGCACTCAAAACAAATGTAAGGTATTTTCATTGTACAATCCTTTTTTTTTTCCTTTCTAGAGCCAAATGAATTTTTTTTTTTTACCATTTGTTTCTTACTGTGATTAATTTAATAGAAAAAGGGCAGTAATTGCAATTTAAGAGCTGTAAAATATGAATTCACTAGTTAAGCAATAAATGTGAAAGAAAAGGGCTTTAGGGCTAGGAGAGGTGATAGAAAAATAACCCGTCAATGTAATAGGACTCTCTAGGAAAAAGATTAATTTGTTTCTTGTACCCACTTTGCTTATATATCCACTCAACCACATATACTGAGCCCTGGCTCTGTGGCAGGCCCTACTCCAGGTGCAGCAAGCAATTACCAGAAATCCCAGCCTTCCACAATGCTTAGAATGGGGTGTGTGTGTGTGTGTGTGTGTGTGTGCGTAGAAAACAATGATAAGCACAATGAATAAATACATATTAAGTTAAATTCATGTCGGTAATTTGTTTTAAGGAAAAAATAGCTCAGAGAGAAAATTTAGAGTATGTGTGTCCAAATTTCCTTAGAGGAGACAGGAGAGTCCTTATTTGCACAGAGAATTTAGAGAGCAGATCTAACAGAGATGAGGGAGTGAATCACGTTAGTGTCTTTGGAAAGAACAGCTGGACAGAGTGAGGAACAACTGCAGAGACTCATGTCTCATGAAAGAGTCATGCCACCTAACACTTCTCAGTGACAATAAGGAGGCCAGTCTTTCCAGAAGCAAGTTCCATGAGGAGTAGCCACAGATGAAGTCAGAAAGGTTTATGGGGGTGGGTTTGATTGCGTCGGGTTCATAGGCCAATGGAGCAATTTTAGATTTCACTTGTAATGAGGTGGGGAGTCACTTGAATGTTTTTAGCAAAAGAATGAGATTATCTGATGAACATTTTAACAGAATAATTTTAGTAACTGTCTTGACATTATACAATAAGTATGACGAAGGTAGCAATAGTCAGGTGGCTTTTGCAGTAATCCAGGTAACAGATTAGGTGCTCTTGGACTAAGGTTTCACAGTGGAGACTGTCAACAGTAGATAAATTCAGAAAAGCTATTTGAAGTTAACATTAATAATATTTGTTGACACATTAAGATGTGTCTGTGTGTTGGAAGGACACACATATACCTCATTTAACCTTGAACTCAGAAAGAGTTGCCATTAACTGTTCGGGAAGGCTGAAAGGGATAAGAATGAGGTAGACTGTTTTAGAGGGGGGAGAATGCTTAGTAAACAACTGTATTTACATATCCGAAATTCAGGATAGAAGTCTGGATTAGACAGTAGCATCTGGTAGCCATTGCCACTGTAAAGCCTCAGAATATTATTGCTAAGGAAGTAGGTACAAGAAAAAAGAGAATATGCATTTGGGGAACACAATTCTACCTATAACAGTCTATTCTCTGCTCTCCAAAATATTCATGTCCATGCCATGTGTAAAGTACCTCCATCTAATTCCAACTGTCAACTTTTACAGCAATGCACACTAAGTTCAAAATCTAATCTAAATATTATCAGCCCCCCAAATACAAACTTCATCATGAAAATCAGGTATGGCTGAGATTCTAGGCATGGCCTCTCCTAAGGAAAGTTTCCTGTCCATCTGTGGACACGAGAAACTTGAAAACACATTAATTGCTTCCAAAACATAGGGGTGGTGCAGTCATGATGGCACCAATTTCTCAAGAGGAAGAAATTGAAAGGAATGAAAGGGTCACTGGTTATAAGCAAGGTGGAGTTCTGCAGACTAGATTCCATTAGATCTCAAAATTCTGACAGTGCCGACTATGGTGGTCCATGCCTGTAATCCCAGCAGCTCAGAAGGCTGAGGCAGGAGGATCGTGAGTTCAAAGCCAGCCTCAGCAAAAGCAGAGTGCCAAGTAACTCAGTGAGACACTGTCTCTAAATAATACAAAATAAATAAATAAATAAAATAGGGCTGAGGATGTGGCTCAGTGGTTGAGTACTCCTGAGTTTATTAATCTCCGGTACTCAAAAATAAAAAAGTCTGACAGTAATCGCTTGTGGCTTGCTTTCTAATCTCTGTGCCTCCTTGGCTGAACAGTCTCTTTCATTCCTCTTCTTCTCCTCCTTGGGAGCTTTGTTGGCTTCTGCCTCTTCAGCACCTCTTGTCTCTGAGTCAATTTTCTTTTTGCTTTTTAATACAAATTTGCAGTGGAGTGGCTTTGTTGGCTCATTTCCTGACTGCAGAACTGTTTTTCAACATTCGAGAAGTTTGATCTATAAGGTTTACCGTTACTCCTGGGCGTAGTCCTTCAGGGGCCTCTAATAAAACCCAGAGTTGTACATCAGGGCCTTTCCTCGTCTCTTCGGTACATACTGAACTCCAATTGCCTCGTCCCTAACCCCTTGACACTTCTGAAAGTTTTGCTCCGTTTTTCAGATTTTTGGCCATCACTTTCAAGACTGACAAACATTTTGTGGTGAAACACAGAACTAAATGTTATATTTACTTCAAACTGTTTATCTTCTCCAAAGATCTTGATCTCTCACGTCTTTGCTGAGTTGATAGCTCTCTTTAACTTTTAAACTTTTTGCAAAAAATCATTTTGTTTGTATTTTGCAATTCTCTTTGGCAAAATTTCGTCATGGTTAGAGTTGAAAATATTCTTAAAGTCATAAATGGTATTTTACTGTGCATGCTATTCTGATAATTGATTATTTTTTTCACTTTAAAATATATTGGAGAGTTTCATATATTGTATAAACTTTCCTTGTAGTTTTAATTACTCCATGATATTTTATGTGCAATGTTCTCTTTTGGTCATGATGCAACTCATATGCTACACATGTCTCTTTTTGTTTTCATAATCAAAATTATTATATATAAAACAGAAAAGTCTAACTGATGATTTTGCTTTTTCACTATATAACTCTAGTTTATACTCCTGCTAATAGAGAAAGAATGAAGTTAACGATTTTTTTTTAAATTAAGGTAGATACAATGAACTTTCAAAAGTTTATTTCCTACTGCTATTTTTCACAAAAAATAAAAACCTGACAGGATGTTTCTAATTGATTAATTTGGCAAATCGTTATTGTTCCAAACATGCTTTGGGGCAATGAGGAAATATCAAGGGGGAAGCTGACAAAGTCCCTGCTGTGTTGGAGATGGTTCTGGGTGATATGAATTTGATCGCTTCAAGCAGCTTGATTTGGATGATGAGGCATTTTAAAGGCTATTTTATTTGGCTCAATTTCTCTTACATTCTGTAACGGTTATGACTCTTTCTGAGAATTGAAATTTGCAACAAAATGTTTTAAGCTTTTTGTATAATTGTAAAAAGGCAATAAATAAAATGACTAATGTCAAGTTGGAAAAATATTTTGAAACTGATAACGCAATGGTAAATATAAGAGGATTTTCATTAAAATGAAAGAAGTGCCAATAATAGTTAACTCAAAAAAAAATCAAATGGCACTAAAACTATTAGGATGCTTAAACTTAAAGATAATGACATATTTGTACATAAAAACCACACTGAGAGAACATTCTTCACTTATCAGATTGCCAAAAATCAAGGACTTCAACCATAAAATTTTTTGCAGGAGTCTAGGGAAATGAGCATTTTCTTTTATTGTTGCTGGGAATAAAAATGTCTTTTGAAGGGAACTTAGAAATTCCCAGAAAAATAGATGTCTTTATTCTTGTATGTAGCAATGCTTTCTAGGAATTTATCTGAAGATGTCTTCTCAAAAAGTACAAAATGACTTAAAAAATGTTCTCTTTAGTTAACAGTATATTTTGACATATTCATACAAACATGGAGTACATCTTATTCTAATTAAGACCCTAGTCTTGTGGTTGTACAGGATGTGGAGATTCACTGTGCTTTATTCACATATGTACTTAGGAAAATTATATCAGAATTATTCACTGTTCTTCCTATTCCCACCCACCCCTTTCTTCTCTTCATTCCCTTTTGTCTAATAAACTGAATGTAAGTTCTTGCCCTCCCCACCCCTTAAAAAAAGGAATTGCAGGGATCCATATCTTTTAGGACTACTATGGGTATTAAATAATCTAGTAGATATGTTGTGCTTAAAACTGTGTCTGGCATAGAGTGGGTGCTGTGTGATGCAAATGAATCATCTTCATCAGTATTTGATTAAAACTGTAAGAAGAAAAAAAATACAAACTACCTGTGGATAACAATGTTGATTGTGACATTATCTAAAATAACAAAAGCCTAGAAACAACCTAAAAGTGCATCCATAGTGAGCTCATTCAATAAATTATAATATGACCACATGATAGAGAATGAATCCTTTGTAAAATGTCATGAGGAAGAACTCCATTTACTGATATTGGGTCACTTCAGGACATTTACTTAAGAAAACAAAAATGCTTGGAGAAACAAACAAGCAAACAAAACAAGTTAAAATACTTACACTTCTCAAAGTGATCTGTAGATTTAATGCAATCTCTACCAAAATCCCAATGATATTTATTATGAAAATAGTAAAAGCAATCTGAAAATTTATGTAAAATCATAAAATACCCTGAATAACCACAGCCACTTTGAGCAGAATGTTATTCAAAATACATTATAAAGGATAAGAGAAGAAAAAAAGTGGAGTAAACAGAATAGAAACAAGATTTTTCTAGGTATACATTGCATAATGTTTTCCACTTTGTAACTTACGATTTTTTACAATATTAAATAAAAATAAAAATACTTACTAAAAATGAAATAAAAATTAAATGATTTAAATTTTATATCATGTGTAAAATAAGTACATAAATAAAAGACTATTTCATGTTGATTTTTAAAAAGGCTATTTTTACTGTACAGCTTTAACAAGACAAAATATATTTTAAAATATTTGACCAAATTAATAAATTTGTTTTTTTAAAGTTCTATCCTTGTTATTTTGACATATGATTAATATTTTGAGTAAATGAAATATGGTAAAATTAAAGAAATCAATTTAATTCTGTAATTTGAAAGGCCAATTGGCAATATCACAGAATTCTTGTTTACGTGTGTGTGTGTGTGTGTGTGTGTGTGTGTGTGTATGTCTACTGAAAAGACCTAGATGCAATGGCAACTACTATGTGCATTAATAGTCTGTAAATATTATTTTCCTTAAAAGCATTTGAAAAATAATAATTTCACTGAAGGCTGGTTTTGCTAGGTTTGGAGACAGAGATGTATAAATGTCTAAAATGAATGGTGGTCACCTTTTTCTAGAGATCAAGGAAGTTGTTAAATAATATTATCATGTCAAAAGGTATAGGAGCCGATTCGAAAGAACTCCCAATGGCCAAAAATGAGACAATCTGATATTGAATAATGTTATCTATAGTCAGTTGAGATACATTAAATATAAAAACATTCATGAGTCCATAATGATCCTCTAAAAGCCCTATTGTTAGTGGATGTCTGGTGATAATTATTCTAAAAATGGGAAAAAAGTAAATACTGACTTTGATCTTATAGTATGAAATTTATTCCACCATAACAATAAAGAACAGAATATTTGTTCTTTATCACAGAATTTTATTTCATGCACACAGAAGAAAATATTAGAATTATAGAATTAATATTGTTAAAATACTCATAGTTCTAAAAGTGATCTTTAGATTTAATGTAATTGCTATCAAAATCCCAATGACATTTATTATGACATAGTAAAAGCAATCTGAAAATTTACATAAAATCATGAAATACCTTGGATAACCACAGCCACTTTGAGCAAGAACAAAACTGGAGGTATGGTACATCCCGATTTCAAAATGTGTTACAAAGATTTAGTAAACAAAACAGTATGGTACTAAAAAAAAAAAAACAGACATATATTCCATGGATTAGAATACAGAGCTCAGAAATATATCCATATACATGGAAAAAAAACCACAGAAATATATCTACATAGAAAACCACACAGAAAAACAATTACTTCATGTGATTTAAAATATGTTATTTTTACTGTATAGATCTAGCAGCATATATCCTAAAGACACAATCTACTTTAAAACATTTGACTCAATTTAATAGACTTGCATATATAGTCAGCTGATCTTCAGCAAATGTAGCAAGAATACACAGTGAGAAAAGGACAGTCTTTTCCATAAATGAAGTGAGAACTGGATATCCACAGATAAGAGAGGGAAATTTAACCTTTATGTTGTACCATACACAAAAAATCAACTCAAAATGGATTAAAAATATGAATGCAAGATTTCAAATCATATAACTCTTAGAAGAAAACATGAAAAACAAACAAACAAACAAAAAACACATCTGGAGATTGGTCTTGGCAATGACTTCTTGGATACCACACCAAAAGTACAAGTTATAGAAATAGACTAATGGGTGACATCAAATGAAAAACCTTCATCACAGCAAAGAAAACAACCAATAAAGTGAAAAGACAGCTTACAGAATGGGACAAAATATTTATAAAGTGTTAATAACCAAAATAAGGAACTCAACAACAACAAAAAAACCCAATTACAAAATAGGCAAAGGAATTAATAGTCATTTCTCCAAAAAAAGACATATGAATGGTTAAGAAGAATATGAAAAGGTACTGAACATAGCTTATCAAGGAACTACAAACAACCCCACAATGAGATATTATCACATGCTTATTATGATGGCTACCATAAAAAAATTAAAAAATGGTGGTGAGGATGTGGAGAAAATGGAAATTTTCTACAGTCTCTGGTGAGAATGCAAACTGGTAGAGCTACTTTATCAAATACTATGAAAGCTCATCAAAAAATTAAAAACTGACAAGCATGCAATCCTGCTTCTGGGTCTATAGCTAAAGGAAATGAAATTAAGCTCTCAAAGAAATATCTTTACTCACATGCTAATTGCAACATTATTCACAATAGCCAAGGCATGGAAGCAACATAAATGTCTATTGCTGGATGAATAGATAAAGTGGTACCTGTAATACCAGGGACTTGGAGGCTGAGGCAGGAGCATTGCAAGTTTGAGGACAGCCTTGGCAATTTAAAGACCCTCAGCAATTTGCATGGGGATTTAGCCCAGAGGTGTGTTGCATCAGGTTTCAATCCGTAGTATTGCAAAATTTCCAAAAATAAATAAAATAAAATAATAAAAAAGGAAGAAAACATTTACAATTGCATCAGTATGGGGGAAACCTAAATACATCTTTCATAAATAATGCAGACACAATAATCCAAGACAAATCCTATATAATACAATTTATATGATGAATCTCAACAGTTAAATCAACAGAAACAGAAATTATCAAGGTAATTGCTCTGAGTATAGTAAAGGAAGAAACAGGATTCAAATGGAACAAAATGTCTGTACGCAAGATGAATAACTTCTAGAGTTCTATTAAACAGCAGAGCACTATAGTTAATAATATCATATTATATCCTTAAAAAAATTTAAAGGGTAGATCTTTAGATAAATGATCCTAGCACATCATCATCATAGGTTAAAAGGTGGGAGGAAACTTTTGGAGTTGATATTTGGGTTTATGACATAGAATATTCGGATGGTTCATGGATAAATACTTATCTCCAAAGTCATCAAGTTGTATAAACTAACTAAATAAAGCTTTTTGGATATCAATCATGCCTCAACAAAATAAAGGGGAAGAAAACTTTGTTGGCATTTTCATTGGGGAAGGGGAGAGAATCCCACCCTAGGTGATGATGGTCTATGGGTTCTAAAGCCTAGTGATGGAAAACATCATTAGATGGGGATGAATGGGGATGACAAAAGTGGAAGTTATGGCCAATTTTAACATTGGTTAGATTATAACAATCAGACACTATATATCTCCTCGTGTGACAGATAAAATGGTGACTATATAACACTAAGCATGTCTTAGTCTTACAAGAATATTAGGAGTCAAATCAGATTTCCAAAACAGAGAAGATGAAGAATAAATACTAAGATCTTATATGAATCAGTCCAATCCTGAATGTGAAATTTTCTCTAGGACAATAACCCAGCTTTAATGAATAAATGGCATGTGGTTATGGTTGGAGGGGGGCTCATGGCAAGGGGGTGGGAGAGGGAGGCTGAAGAGGCACTGTAGATATAGTGTAGTATGATGTCATAAAGTGCATCCTGACCCAAATCCATTTTAAAAGATCATTATGTTAGGATTTTCAGAAAAGAACACTTTGAATGCAATCAGGGAGATCTGAATGTAGATTGGGTAAAAAATAGCATTAAGAAACAATTGTTAAAAAATGTTTAGTGTGAAAATTGCACCAATTATGTAAAAAAGTATCTTTATATTTATATTGAAATATTTATAGATGCAAAGCTTTAATTGGGGTATTTACATTAAAATAGTCCAACTAAAACAAGAAAACAAACAAAAAGTGTTGCTTAGATTAAAAATGATTGGCCAAATAATGATGATAATTGAAATTGGGCTCTTATGGTCCTATGCTCTCTTCATTTGTGGTTGTCAAAATTGCCATCATTATTTTTTACAACAGTGTATTATTGAACTTCTGATCCCTTTGGTCAATTTGTCAGTAAAATACAGTACTGAATTAATATTGGCTACTGCATGGTGGTTACACAATAAATACAACTTTTGACTTGGTAATGTATTTTTATGGTGTAAAATTTAAAATAACATTTAAAAAGGGATACACCACATTTACCTCTGTCTCTATTCACCCAATTTCCTCTGATCTCTACATGTAATAACTCTGATATCTGTACATTACAACTATTCAGTTCTGCCACATCCTATTTTTACATTTGATTCTCTTGAGTTACCAGTTACATAATCAGATAATCATCAAAAAGAGATTTACTTCTTCCATTCCAATTTTTGACACTCTAACCTCTTACATAGTTTCGTTGCAATGAGCGTCAATATAATGTTAAATGGAAGAGTGACTATGGATACCTCACTATTTTTCTCAGGGCATCAGAAATGTCTGTGATTTTCCACTAATTAAAAGGGTGCAACCAAAAAGAAGACATTTTCCATAGTCTCTCCCTTTTTAAGGTGTCCTGTGGTATTTGATACAAAAATCATTATTATAATGTTTCATTGTAAATTGCATTTTTTACCATTATAAAATGTCTGTATTTTTTAAATGTTTTTCAGTCTTAGTTCTATCTGCTCTGATATGAAGATAATCAAAACTGATCATCTTTTGGTTCATACTTTCTTTCCTTAAACATCTTTTAGCTGTTCTCCACTATTTTTGGCACTAAAGGCTAAAAAATATCTGATACTAACTCTGTTTTTTTTTCCATTATAAGAGTATCGATGCTCTTGTCTAATAATTGGTTATTCTGAAAATTTAAAAAATTAAAGTCAAATTCTCATCCAGACATTACTGATTTTAAAGAACAGATAAAAATATTCAAGAATGAATTTTTATCTTTACTGTCTACTAATTCTATTAGGCTACATCTTGGTGATGAATGGTACCCCAATATATATATCTTTGGTGCACACAACTTTTCTTGGTAGATAGTCAAAATATAGATTCTCTTCTTCATTTAGCTGATGTTCAAATGATAATCAAAACCTTTTAGTCTATCGCATTGTTTTTCTTTCTCAGACCCTTCCATTGCCCATGCACTAAATTTTTTTTTTTATTATTTGTATTTGTATCTTTCTCCTATTTTTTCGTCTTGTTTCATTAGGTGACTTCCTCTGGTCTCAGTGCCATCACTTACCCTCCTGCTTGCGGGCCTTGACAATTATTCTTCATTGTTGACATAATTTTGTGTTTCTTTAGTGGTTCTGCCATTTCCATTTTAGCTTTTCTGGGTTTTTTTGGCCGCCACGTCTTGTTGTGTGACTATGTCATCTCAACTCTTGCATTTCTGCTTTGTGCTGTTCCTTCATCACTGAAAATAATTCACTGCTATTTTAAAAACTCTTCTTGAAATCTAGGATTATAATTTTATCTGCTGTGTAGCAACATCTCTTGTAGGAACATCTAACATCTCTATAATTTCAATATTTTCCTTATACTATTTCTGTACATTTTTGTTTTTACCTTGCAGTCTTTTTAGTACTCATATTTAAGTGAATACAAAATAGTGAATATGAAGTAGAGTAGGGTGATCAAGAAGAGCCTCCTAACTCATGGCTTGAGCTAGAATGTTATGGGAACCATCCAATTTAAAACAGGCTTCTCAGATTTAAGAGATTTAAGAGAGCAAATAAAAGTACACAGACGTGAAGTTTTGATGAATGTTAATCCTGTGTTTAAAATCATTTTCTTACAATTGCAGAATTTCTATGTTGGCAAGGTCTTCTTGCTTTTCAGAATCTAACCTAGCTCTGGAGGGCTTCCTCCTCCATCCCTGTGTCCCCTGCTCTCATGGGTGGCTGCTGCTACCAAAGGACATAGGTCTTATTTTCTAGTGTGATCCATTTACTTTAATTAATTATTAACTTATTTTGGTACAAAGACTTGAACCCAGGGGTGCTTAACTATGGAGCCACATCCTCACCCCTTTTTATGTTTCATTTAGAGACAGGGTCTCACTAAGTTGCTTAGGGCCTTGCTAAATTTCTGAGGCTGGCTTTGAACGCTCCATCCTCCTGTCTCATCCTCCCAAACCACCGGGATGAGAGGCATGTGCCACCACGCCCCTGAGTTTTCATTTACTTTTAGAAAGTGGAGTTTCTAGGCACACTTGAAAAATATCAGCTCCTTTGAGCTTGTCTGTGGCATTCTTGTCTTCCTTCTGGCCCCAGGGATCATTAATTGCCCGGACACTGTTTGCAACACTTTGTCCTCGTTGGGGGACCCTGGCCTGTTTGGACAGCCATTTTTCTGTTGGTTTCCAGGAGTGTCCTCTGCAGCGTCAGTGCTCCCTGGTCTTTCCTACCACTGAATCATGGCTGCTCTGGAGACTTCCTGCTGGTTCGGCCGGGTTCACGTTCTTGACTGCATATACACACAATTTGAAGTTTGTAGATTATTTTTTCATCTTCTATTTTAAGTGAAGATGGAGTTTAGGATTTTTTTTTGTTCTTTTCTTTCTTGTTATCTTACTGCTCATTCCAAGATAAGTAGAAAGATTCAGAATCAAACTGACACTGTGTGCCAGCATCATAATTAATATAATTATTTTTGTTCTAGTGACATGTGAAGCGTATTCCCACTTCAGTCAGGTAAACAAAGAATGGACTTTTCATATGGAAATACAAGACTCTCTAAAAGACAGATCCCCAAGCAGAATATATTCCCCACTGGTGAGTTTTCAAGATGTGCTTTGGACATAATTGAGAAAGGGAAGCTCCATAAGCTTGTTAGATAAGCAAATCTATGCAGAGAGTCTGTCACTCCCCGAGAAATGAAAACTGGGTAGAGGAAAAGAGTCAGATTTACATGTTACAAAAATGCTGTTCTTTATTTTAATCGACAGAATTGGATTAGACTCCAGCCTCAGCATGCATTTCCCATTGTTTTCTTTTTATATTAACTACAGGAGACTCATTAGAATTTCATGGATGTAATTGTTTCTGGGTTACATCCTCAATTAATGACTATAATTGAAAGATGGGATAGGACTGGGATGACGTGACTGTAATTTAAGTGTAAGATGTCTGGGCCTCTATTTACAATGCATTTGTTATTATTTTTTTTTTCTACTGTGGGGGAGTATTTACGAGAGGCAGAAATAAATGCATTTCAAATAGCAATGTCTCAATCAAAACAATGAGCATATTGTGTGCTGGGTGTTGTTTTCCTGGGCTGTTTTATGACTCTGAAGCCCTCGGCATGATATGTGTGCATATAAAGAGCTTGTGCTCAGATCTTCTGGGAGGACTTAGGGGAGGAGAACATACTTCAACAAAGAGGTGATAGAAGAGAGGCTATCTCTGCCCCTCTTCAGGGCTGTGTTAAAACAACTGTTTAAAACCCAGCAGCTCAGATTGCTCTTGTCAAGGATTCCCTAATCAGTTTTAGATTATGTCATGGGGAAAGAAAAGAGAAACTCTACCAATCCTTTAATTATGGCTCTTCTTCTCTGCTTCCCTCTCCTTATGTTCATTCCCCCCTCAAAAGCAGATATTAACCTTATTAGCTTTTGGAGCTGGGTACTGCTGATTTTTGGCACACGAGCCTCGAGAGCAGCTGCAAGGGGCAGCTGAACAATTATCTGGGGTTAGCTGGGTTTCATCCAGACCCTGGGATCAAAGTCCTTAGACTGGAGCTCCTGGGTTCAGGGGTGTCTGTTACTGCTCTATCCATGTCAGCAGTGGACTGTGTAGTCTATTGTGTGTCTTTTTTAGTAGTAATGACCTTTCTTTCTCTGCTAAATCTATTGAATTAAAGGGAATGGCAAAGGGAGCCAAAGGATTGAGGGTGTGACAGCTGAACTGGAGAGGCCAAGACATGTGGCTGGACTAAACCACCATGCAAAGGAAAAGAACATGCGAGACAAAACAGGTATGAACAGCAGGTTGAGAGCCTGAGAGCCGAACAGGAAGGGCAGTGCCACTGATTCAGAGATGCCTCTATAACAACAGGGGCGTGTGGGCACCTATAAACCTTTGTATAGCTCTTCAGCTTGCACTAGCAGCTCAGGAGTATCTCCTAATATGGGATATCTACTTCAAAAGCATAAGGGAGCTTGGGGGAATGCAATGGCCTCCCTGCTGATTGATGAGAATCAAAATTTCTGAGTGTAGGAAATTTTTCAAAGACCTCATGTGAATTTGGCAGTCATGAGAGTTTAAGAAAGAGTAGGGCAGAGGCAGTGGAGAATAGAAGGAATGGGAGCCATAGTGGGGAGCCAGATATGTGGCTAGGAGTAAATGAATGGAATTCAGGTTCAATGAGCACATGTGTGTTCCACCTATACCAATAAGGGGGCTGTGAGTCAGAGGAGTTATCTATTCCTCTAAGCTGCATATATAAGTGCCAGAGCCATGATTTGCACATAGAAATTTCTAAGGCCAGAGTTCTCTCCTTTGACCAAGTTTAAATTGATAGGAATAGAAAAGTGCTAGGATTTGGGTGGCCGATTCCCTGAGGAAGGGGCCATGATTTGGGAACCAGGTTTTGAATTGATTATTTGCCAAGATATGGACATCTTTCAGAAAAATGGTGAAAGACAAAATGTTTTTCATATTTTTAATCCTATATTCTAAACTCATCTCATTTTCTTCTCTGCTTCCTTCACCTTATGTTTCCTTTTTGTCTTATACATTATTGTATATTATCTGTAATATACTCTTTTTTTGTTAAATTGATATTTTTTTAAAAAAATTAGTTTGTGCTTAACCCACAACATTTTAAAATAATTGAAACCGATTTTGATCTTCTGATTCAAATTGATGCCTCTTTCTACCACCTCCTTCTTCCCACTGTCTAGGGCCTGTCTATCTTATCTAAAACTTCATGCTTATTTGATTGATCGGCTCAGCAATGATTTCCTCATGATGTATCTTAGATCACTCTCTCCCTTTTTGGAAACTTTACCTATCTCTCTCCCTATTTCGTTGATGAGAAATGTCTTTGAAGTGTTCAAGTGAAAAAAGTGTAAAAATGAACAAATAAATAAGAACATACTGATAGTACTAAAGACAGACACATGACAAGGATGAGCCTGTAGGTAGGATGGACAGGGAAGAGCCTCTTGCTTTGGGAAGGTAGGAATGATGAGAAGAAGGCAATGGAAAGGCAGAGATGTGTAAAACCAGTAAATGGGGATGAACCTGAAGGCCCTGGAAGGAAGAAGGACAAAATCAGGACAAAGACAAAGAAAACAAGCAGGAAGAGAAACAGGCAAGGGAAAGAGCCTGTTGGCTCTTGGAGCCCACCATGTACTCCAAGAGCAATGGAAGCCATGGGAGGGGATTCTGGGAGGAGGAACATGACCTAATCTTCAAGGAAATGTTCTGGAGAATCTCAACTAGCTGCAGCTTGCCTTTGAGTATGATATTATGCCTGGAAGATTACTCTCCCTAACCCAACCAGTTTTTTTGTTGGTTTGCTTTTAATTTATTTCATCTTGTTTCCTTTTGACTCTAGATTCATCTGTAAAGAAAACATGATTAACTTTGCTGCATTCCACATTTCTTTCTTTTTTTATTTATATATGACAGTGGAATGCATTACAATTCTTATTACAAATATAGACCACAATTTTCCATATTTCTGGTTGTATACAAAGTATATTCACACCAATTTATGTCTTCATACCCTAATCTCCATCATGTGAGATTAGGCCCCAAATTCCTTATTAAGACTTCAGTGGAGCAAGAATTAAAATCAAAAATCAATAATTGGGATGGGCTCAAACTAAAAAGTTTCTTCTCAGCAAAAGAAAGCATCTGTAAGGTGAATAGAGAGCCTACATCTTGGGAACAAATCTTTATCCCTCACACATCAAATACAGCACTGATCTCTAAGGTATATAAAGAACTCAAAAAACTAAGCACCAAAAAACTAAATAACCCAATCAATAAATGGGCCAAAGTCCTGAAGAGACACTTCTCAAAAGATGATGTACAATCAATCAACAAATATATGAAAAAAATGTTCATTGTCACAAGCAATTAGAAAAATGCAAATCAAAACTACTCTAAGATTTCATCTCACTCCAGTCAGAATGGCAGCTATCAAGAATACAAACAACAATAAGTGTTGTTGAGGATGTGGGGAAAAAGGTACACTCATACATTGCTGGTGGGATTGCAAATTGGTGCAGCCAATATGGAAAGCAGTGTGGAGATTTCTTGGAAAATTGGGAGTGGAACCACCATTTGACCCAGCTATCCCTCTCCTCGTCTATACTCAAAGGACTTAAAAACAGCACACTACAGGGACACAGCCACATCAATGTTTATAGCAGCACAATTCACAATAGCTAAACTGTGGAACCAACCTACATGCCCTTCAATAGATGAATGGATAAAAAAAAGTCACATTTATGCACAATGGAATATTACTCAGCAATAAAAGAGAATAAAATCATGGCATTTGCAGGCAAATGGATGGAGTTAGAGGAGATAATGCTAAATGAAGTTAGCCAATCCCCCCAAAAAAAATGCTAAATGTTTTCTTTGATATAAGGAGGCTGATTCATAGTGGGCTTGGGAGGGGGAGCGTGGGAGGAATAGATGAACTCTAGATAGGGCAGAGGGGTAGGAGGGGAAGGGAGGGGGAATGGGGTTATTAATGATGGTGGAATGTGATGATCATTATTATCCAAAGTACAGGTATCATTCCACATCTCTTAAGCTCATTTGACCACACAATTTTTACATAACATATCTAGAAATCAATTGCTCCTATAACAAAAAAAATCTCCTCTGACTAACTCACTGATGGCTGATTTTGTTTGTTTGTCTCTATCTCTCTGTTCATGGTTCAGTGTATCACTGCCAGTATAGTTTTTGTTTCATGGATCTAGAAAAGGTAACTTTTCCTAAGAATCTTACACTGATGTATATTGCGTACTGTCTCTCGAGTCGACTCCCCTTTGTCTTTCGATGGTTGGCCTTGTCTTCTAAGCACTCTGTAGAGAGAGGGGCTTATAAATCTACATGAGGAGTATCACTCTTTACATTTTTAACTTTGCTTTTCATGAAATTACCAAATGGAAAGGAGCAGAATATTGCTCTGAGTTGCAGTGGTCTCAGTCCTGCTTTTCTCAATGCAATAAGAGTGCTAGGGACCATGCATTCAAATAGCAATGACCTAGAAGTGTTACTTCTTGTTCTTAAAAAAACTAAACAAATCAAACAAACAAATAAAAACAAAAAAAATGGAGGAAAAACTCTTAGTTTTTAAATTAGACTATCTAACTGAGGTGCCTTTTACTTTCAGATGCCTCTTGGGTATTTTCTAATCTCTTTGCCTTCTGACACTGCAGCATTTTCAGGAGGGGATCCAAGCTACCATTATGATCCAAGAAACAGCTAAAACCCCAAAGTAAACTGTGACTATTTCCTGCATTAGCAACACCTGTCCAGAACATTAAGTCAATTTTTATAGCGAGTTAGTAAAGCAATCCATGCCACAAAAAAATTCACGTGCCAGAAAGAAAAAGTATAAAAAGAACTGCATACATATTTTCAGGGATACTTAAAATTAAAAGATTCTAAAAGGTATAAAAATGCCTTTGTTAGGAAAAAAAAAAAAACTCTAGTCAGTGAGAGAATTGCTTGTTGTCAGTTGATTTCTTGATTATTTCTGAAAATGTTCTTGAAGATTTTGCACTTCTTGACGTTCTTGGTTTTCTAGTAGCCGAATCCACCACCACCATCTCTCTTTCTAGATTTGCTTTCAATGCTGTTCACATTTATATCAACAGAAGGGCACACCTTAAAAGCAAACGATATTGCCACTTTAGGCAAATTCCTTTCCTAACATCAAAGATCTGTTGCAGAAAACAGGTAACATATACTCATGTGGATGACTTACATGCTTCCTGGGTGGACTTGTGAAGAATGGTGTTCTTTTCTATCCATTATTCAAGTGGAGGCTGAGTGTTAGAAATTTTAGGCCAAGAAAAGTCAAATTCACTCAACGGAACCTTGGATCGCATCAAGTGATGAGGTAAACTCAAGTAAGAGTGCCAGAAATGAGCAGGGCATGCCCTTGCCCTTGTAGGCCCCTGGTCATTTAATCTGCATGACGAACATATTCCTTAGGGTCATAGGGAAGGTCCTGCTGAATGATCCAGTTGACTTCAGGGTTATCCAGCCCTCTGCTCTGCTGCCGTGTCTGTGCACAGCACTGTTGCATCTGCCTTGCAGAACTGGAGGAATGTGGCTAGACATTTATTTTGCATTCACTGCCCTGATTGCCCCTCATCAATGGTCAAGACAGAAAAATCTATGTAGTTCAACAACTTGTCATGGTATTTCATAGACTTACAGAATGAAAAGAGTACTATGAGTTTCTTCTTTGGTTTCTTTTCAAGAAATGTAACAAGCAGAAAGAATCTCTTTTTGGAGTGACAAATAACATAGGGTAGATTTATGGAGAGACTTTTTTGCAACTTTTCCACTGTTTCTTCAACCCTGTCTTCATTTGGGGCTGCTGACAAGAATTCACACATTCGTAGAATCCTTTAAGGCTTTTTTTTTTTTTTTTTTTTTAGCTTTTTCCCCATCTCTCACTGCTTATTCATGAACATCTCCATTTTGAGTTTTGATACACTCATAGCTGATGTCCCCTCTGTCTTTAGGTTTCACTGCTGTGATCTGAGGAATAACTTTGTCATGGCGCTACTGCGGACTCCTCAGCACTCTTCTATCCAGGGCAAGCACACAGTTCAGACAACTGGAAATATATCACAGGACTGCTGGGGCCCAGAGGGTGGATACACTTCTTCGAGCAGAAATGATTTGGGACATATGCACCATGGTCCCTCTTGGTGACCAGATTCTATGCAAAGCTCCTCAGGGAAATGGAGGCTGATGCTGCATGGGTTCACCTTGTTCCAGAGCTGGCTACATCCTTGCTTTGGGTCTGTGGTGCACTGTACATCAGGGTGAGAACACATGGTAAAGGAGGCTGCTCACCTCAAGGCAGCCAGGAAGCAAAGAGCATGGTATGGTCATTCTTTGCTGATTACCTTTGTTATTAGTATTCTCAGAAAAGAAACAGAACAAAAGCACTAGCCTGTTTTCTGTGGTTATATCAAAATAAATGAGTCTGGATACGTTATTTTTTTAAAAAAGGTTTATTTAGCTCATGTTTTGGAGGCTGAAAGTCCAGGGTTTGTTTGTTCTCTGGTTAAGGGTCCCCTACTGAGTCACAACATGGCAAAGTAACAGATAAAAAATAGTCACATGCAAAAGCAGTTAAGTATATAAGCAGTTAAGTATAACAACTGCTCTCACAAGAAATAATGAACTCCGTGAGATACTTTAATCCTTTCTGAGGGTAATGCTTTCATGACCTAAATGGCTTGTGTTAGGTCTTACCTCTTAAAAGTTCCAGCATTTGCTGTGGAAGCCAAGGAGCTGACAGTCCTGAAGAGGGTCAACCTGCATCTAGGATGGTGAAAAAGGACAGTCCAAGAAGGATGTGGTCAGAGAGAATGACTCATTTGAAGAAGGACCATAAATTAGCATTAACACCATGTTGTGGCTGGGCACAGTGGTACACACCTGTAATCCCAGCTACTTGGGAGGTCAAGGCAGGAGGATTGGAAGCCTGAAGCCAGTTTTGGCAAAGTAGGAAAAAAAAAATGAAAAGGGCCAGGGATGTAACTCAGGGGGTACAGTGCTTCTAGGTTCAACCCCAAGTGTCAGGAGCCATCGTTGGGTTGCATGTGGGTCACCACACATGGAAACCTAGTGGATAGAGACATCTTGTGTCTGTGAATGACCAGTGGACACTTCCTCTGGTCAATTGCCCAGGAACAATGTGAATCTCTATCCTGCTCTGCTGTGGCCCACACAGCATCTGAGATGGGTGTGACCTGCCAAGATGTCAATCATCCTGCTGACTGCAAGACATCATGAAGCAAGACTCCACCTTTGAAACCTTATCCCTGCCTTTGATGTACCCCCTTAAATAAACCAACAGAGCCATCTTTTCTTTGTCTAGTTCCAGAACCCTGTGGACTAGATCTATCAAGCTTCACCCTTTATAAATATATTTCTTAATATTTTGTTATTTACTATATTTGAGATTTTAAGTTTTAGGATGGCTTACACCCTCCTGGGCAGGAAGAAGAACCCCCTAATGAGACACTGCCACCAACCCCAGTACAGAAAACAAAGAAACAAATAAATAGATACTCCCCCCTGCAAAAAAAATTTCCAGCATATTAATATCACCACACTGGAGATGAAACTGCCAGCCACATAAAGCTTTTGGAGCACACTCAAACCTTATACAACATATATAAACTAGTGTGTGTGTGTGTGTGTGTGTGTGTGTGTGTGTATGTATACACATACATACATAACTCCCTTTGCACATACAGGGTAAGGTGGGGGATGGGGAGTGGAAAATTATGGAAGCTTGCAAGTCCAAAATCTGAAAGATGGGCTCTTATTTTGGACTAAGCAAAGCCAATATTGCAGTTCAAGTCTAAGGCCATCAGACTTGGAGAATCTTGTAAAAAGCTTATGATGTAGTTAGTGCGTCAAGGCTGTCTACTGCAAAATTACCTCTTACTCAGGGAAAGTCAGCCTTTTGCTCTATTTATTCCTCAGCTGATAGGATGATGCCTAGCCACATCATGGAGTGCCCTTTGCTTTACTCAAGGCCCACCAATTTAAATGTCAATCTCATCCAAAGATTAACAGAAGCTTCTAGAGTAATGTTTAGTCATATATCTGGGCATCTTTTCTCAGCCAGAATGATGCATAAAATTAACCATCATATCTTTTTTACAGGACAAGAACAAGGAAGAAAACCAATTGTTTCATTTTTAAGTGAAATGTTTTCTACATATAATGATAGGTGGATTTGGATAGATGTAGTTTTTGATGCTTCCAGTAAGTCAGTAAACATGAGATCCACAACTTCCTTCCAACATTGGTCATGTTCATAAAACATATTCCTGAAATAAATCCTAAAGACATAGCAATCAGAGAAAAAAGTTAGATGAGAAGAACAGACCGAGGGTAAGAGAATGAAGTAGATCAGGCTAAAAAGAACAGAAAAAAAGAGTGACAGAAATATACTGATAAGATTCACTAGTAATAGAGAACAGAGACAACTATTAGCAACCTATACTTTGCTGATGCAGGATGAGACAGAACATGAATACTTGATGATGAATTTTTTGTTGTTGTTGTTAAGAAAGAAGCTTTAATTGATCTGCACTTCATGCAAATGAATGATGTGGGTGAACCTTATCAGCATGCTGGAAGCTTACAATTATTCAAATTACATAAAGCCATCAAATTTGTGGAAATAAAAACAACAGAAAGAGCCATTAATTTCCATTCTATCCTTGAACATTCTAGGGTTTTACCCACTTTTGTGCTGGGAAGGTACTTCAACCTTGAAATTAAACAGGGAACATGGTGTGGTGATTTAGTCACATGCTCACCATTTCATTGTTTTAAAGGTGATCTAGGCAAATGTACATCATTGATATATGCACATTTTAGTGTGCAATCCAATTCTTTTTGTGTCTTGCATGATGGATTTGAAATTTCAGATAATTCTACTTAACAGGAAATGTGTTAATTAAGATCAGTTTAATAGTGGTGTTTTTAGAAGACTAAAAGAATGTTTAATTCAAGTAACACATTTCCATTCTGAAAACTAGGATGAGTGGAAGAGGAATATGTTGGTCATGAACCATCTATGAATATCAACCTTCACAAACTGGATTTCCTCTCCCAGCCTTCCTTTACCTCTTCACACACTTGAATGTCAACAGCTTAAAATAGGGATCCCAACCAGAATTCTGGAACACCATTATGGAGAGACCCCCCAGTGAAAACAGGCTCTTTAAGTTGGAGAGGAAATTCATGGCACAAGCATTTATACCCACTTCCTATTAAGTTGAGTTCCATTTATAATTTGACCACTAGAGCTACCTCCTGTATGTCTCAAATGTGTCACTTAAAGATGCAGGGAAAATAACTTGATGATAAATTCTGCCCACAAAAGAGATATCTGGCTAAGGGGCTGTGATGATCTGGGAAATCCACTATCACTATAAGCTGCTTGGTCTGAGAAAAGCTGTCAGTCTTTCTGTGGTCACATTTCTTCATCTGTAGAATCAATACAGCTAGTGTTTATTGAAGTTGAATTATGTGATATGCCCTTTTTCATGATTTATTTTTCTTAATCTTCACAACTTAGGAAGTATGCATGATTATACACCCATTCTTTCCTTTGTAGAGGACATAACTGATATTTAGAGATGGCAACTATTGCCCAAGATCACACAAAACTCAGAAGCAGGATTTGAAAGAAAACTTACTATAGTACTTGACCTTAATTATAGGACTGACTGCCAGTTTATAATTAGCACCTACGTCATAATATTGTTCCTGGGATAAATTTATATCAAGCTTATAAAACATATAACACAGGAACTTGAATATGGATGCTAGCTTTACTATTTGGATACAGCAGCACTAACAATAAAGAGTTCTTAGGTAACCTTTTCATTAATCCTCTCTCAAAAATCCCTCATCTTCCTTCAGTGCTAATGAATCGGTAGCATCTAACAGGTGTCTATCCATGTAATCGAAACCTTTTAATTGTTCCCTAATTAGCTCTTGAATGAATATGTTGTCTCCATAGTTTCGATTGCATTAGGCAGCATAGGAGAGTCAAGGAGTAACAGGTTCTTGGTTAGAAGGCCAACCTGGCTTCTTAGTTCTTCCAGTGGACAAAACGTCAGAAGTTCAGTCTTTTTATTTCTAAAAAGGGAATGATAATAACTTTTCTTCACTCCTATCAGCACTAGAATAAAATTTAAATGAAAGAATAATCTGAAAGGCTTTATAAACACCATTGTGCCACAAAAGTGTGAAGTTGGTATTAGCAAGAGTTATGACATCCCTGCTATTATTTATCTTTTTTATGTGTCTATCCACATAAAGTTCAGTAATTTTTGATTTGTAAATTTTAATGTTTAGATACAATAAATATAGAATATGGTGTGTGTGTGTGTGTGTGTGTGTGTGTGTATTGGTGAATAATTTAGAGACCACTGTTTTTCCTTCATAGTTTCTTTCTTTCCTGAGATGAATGGTCTCATTCATATTTAGACCAAAATTTCAAATAGTTTTCAGGCAAGTATTTAGTTTCTAAAAGTTCCCATGAGCTAATTAACATTTATAATTAATGTTTATGGAGGTAGGTTGGTTGATTTTGTTGCATTATTTGATTTTTGTTGTGCTTGGGATCAAACCCAGGGCCCAAGCATCCTACTCACACTCCATCTCACTGAGTTACCTCTCCAGCCCTGGTTGGTTGGTTTTAGATGTTGTCTAAGTTGAGATCCCTCAGAAGAAGGCTCAGGCAGGAATTTGAAGGTAAGAAGTGCACCCTGAAGTTTTCTCAGCTTCAACACCTGTGGTGGGAGATAAGGATGTATTGGGCAGAGGAGAAAAGTAACCTCAGTCAGACTCAGGAAGAATCTTAGCAGATGCCATGGGGAATTCTAAAGTGGAACTCAGAGCTGTCTTGAAGTGAAAGAGAAGTACTGGGTTTTTGCAACTCTAAATCAACCAGTCTTGGTGTGGACTGCCACAAATAGACTGACAGTCAGAAGCAGTGTTAGCAGCTGGGAAATTATGTCCATTAGTTCTTAAAAGGACCCTGGGAAGCAATGACAGCATCCACTACAGATGGACATATTTTTCTAGATCCATTTTTAAATCTTATCTACATGATGACAAATGGTCACGCAAATTTAGGTTAGTCATTATCTCATGAGTACCTCTGCCCATGTCTAGACAGAAATAGCTTGCATAATATTACATTGAGGTTCATATTAGGTTAAAAATCTGAACCCAAGTTCATTGATCCTTGAATAGAGAAGATTCTAATTAAACTCTGCTAACAAGCTCAACCTGGCACCTGGAAAAAAGTTTAATACACAGGAATTGCAAAGCTTGATGAAAGAATAAACAGTAATATAAAATTCAGGGTTTATATAGCTAATGGCCACTTTATTAGTCTATATTCACAGTTCTTTGAGCTATGGGTAAAAATAATAACTAATAATTATGGAATATTCACAACATGTCAAACACTCTTTTGATATCACAATCATCCTATAGAATGGGCATTATAAACCCTTGTTTTATGAAGGAGTAAAGGCTTAGAGAAGTTAAAACACATACTACAGTCATATAACTAGATAATACTAAAAACTAGATAATGCTCTTAAATCTTATAGTGGGAATCATAAAGAAATTGGCATCCATGCTTTAATATTTATTCATTTCTTTAGTCAACTTTCTTATCAATGTGAGCAAAATACATGGTTAGAACTACTTAGAGGAGAGAAATTTTATTTGGGGTTTGTGGTTTCAGAGGTCTTAGTCCATAGGTGGTAAACTTCATTGCTTTGGGTCCAAAGTGAGGCAGCACATCATGGAGAAAGGACACAGCAGAGGCCAGCTGCTCAGCTTATGGAGGGGTCAGGAAGCAGAGAAAGAGAGAAAGGATGGTAGTGGCTTCAGGGAAGATGCACCCATCCAGGGCACACCCACAGTGAGCCACCTCCTCCAGCCATGTCCCACCTGCCTGCACTTACCACCCCGTCATTCAAACTCGGGTGGACTGATTAGGTTACAGCTCTCATAGTCTAATCATTTCACCTCTGAATATTTCTGTTTAACAGGATTTTAGGGGGAATACATTATATCCAAACCATAACATCTTCTTAACATTTTTTTTTTTATCTTTGCCAGATGTATTTGTTTGCTCAGACTGGCTAAAAACAAAATATCCCAGATTGGGTGGCTTACAAGAATTGGCGAGAATATTAATTTAATCAATGACTATTTCTTAAGTTCCTACAGTGTGTCTAGTTTTGTGTGACTCACTGGTGGTAGAGTAGGTAACCAGGCAGACTCTCTGCCAAACACTCAGACAGTGACAGATATTTATTAAGCACCTATTGTTTGTTAGGCATAAGAACAAAAGCTGAGAGCACAGCAATGAATAATATAAACTTTCTTTTCTTAAGGTGTTAATGCTTATAAAAAATACATTAGCAAATATGAACACTCCTACCACCAAAATGTGCTAAGAAAAAAAAAAGTAGGGAAATATGACAAAGAGGGACTGGGGCAGTTTGGGAAATTTATCTGAGGAGTCAGAGAAGACACCTCTGGGAGGTGGGTATTTGAATTAAGAGCTGAGCAAGTAGAAGGAGGCAGTCATCCAAAGATCTGTGAGCAGAGAAGGGCTGCCAAGGGCAAGAACATTGACTAGGAATAATTTTAGATTGTTCCAGAAAGGGAATGAAAGTCATTTTTCCTAAAGTTTACAAACTAAGGGGAAATGAAAATAAAAATGTTGGGGGTATAAGTGGATAAGAGGTTTGACCTTTTTTCATTAAGCTACTTGAGAAATTTATTAAGGGAAATTACTTGAATATAAGTTTTAGAAATAACCCTCTGGCTGCTATCTGTAGGGCAATCTGTGGACAGAATCAGCAAGACCACTTAGATGGCTACTGTATGGATCTCAACAGAGGATGATGAGTCTTTGGGGTAGGGTTATAGTAGTGGGATTGATGCGAAGGAATTGGAACACAGACATGTTTTAAAATTAGAGAAGAAAGAATTTTCTCATAAGCTAAATGTATGGTTTGAATGACAGATAGAAGGTATAATATCCCTCCATCAAAGAGCTCACAAGATAACACAAGGCAACACAGAAAGGGAGCAGTTTCAACTCACTTTGATAAGTTTATTCTTACAGTAAGAGTAAACTGGATGGAATTCTCAAAACCATTTGGGAAAACTTAAAGGAAGGTTATGGTTTCCTCAGGACTGGTGGGGACACATTTTTCATAGCTGATATTTTGTTCCCATTTCAAAAGCTGGGGTGCTTATGAGAAACAGCGTCCAGTTGGTTTTCTGCTCAGAGAGAACCTATATCACTGCTGTTTCATGTCTGCTGAAATACAATGGCTGCATATTATAGTATTGAGGAGCCAATTGATAGAAAGAGAGAACGTATTGGAAGCAGAATTCAAGACTGACACCTATACCTCTCTCTAATTCGAGATGAGCCAGATTTGAGGCAACTGGGTTTTTCTTTTTTTCCCCAAGTTGTTATACACTATATTCACCATATTATACAAGAAATCTGTCTTTTATTACACACTATAGTCACCATATTATACAAGATCTCTCTCTCTCTCTCTTTTTAAAATATACCTTTATTTTATTTATTTGTTCTCATGTGGTGCTGAGGATGGAACCCAGAGCCTCATACGTGCTTCTGAGCCACAATCCCAGCCCCAGGTATTGCTTTTGAAAGGAATCCCATGCAAGAACATGATGGGCAGATACATAATTCATCCAGGGCCAGTCTCTGAGATATTTCATGCTGTAGAACTCTGGATCTCCCCGTACCAATGAATGTTCTCTCAAAATATGTAGTGGGCTTCCTCAGAAAGAAAAAGAACCCAAGAGTTGTACTTGTATGTCTTCATAACCCCAGGTGACATTTCCAGGGACTGCAGCATCTACATCAGCATATAACAAAACTTGCAGTGGTGCCGACTTTGTCAGTGCTCCATGTTAATTGCAACAGGAGAGAAACATACCTGTTGTTGCCAAAACATCACAAAACTTCCTGTAAAACCTCAGCACATCTTACCTTTGTACAAGTACTTCATACGCTTGCCTTCAAATATGAGAAATTTATTTTGACCTTGACCCAACATGGTGCCTCATCTTGCTGTTCTTCTGAGATTCTGACCACTAATTCATTCCTGAGTTTTCTTTAGAACCTCTTCTTGTATAAAATTTCTCCTGGCATTGCCTATCCCATTAATGTGCTTACCAGGGCTCTATTTACTTTACCTCATCCTCATGATGAGCTATTCCAACATGCATTTTGTTAGTCTATGATTTACGGGGTGATTTCTGTGCTTTGTCTTATAAGGACGTGTTACGTCTTTCAAATAAGCTATGACCCCTTAGAAATCTGCCTGAAATTCAAATTGTTGTCATCATTTAGGATAGTGAGTTAAAAGTAATAATTCATCTGTCTAATCATAGACTGGAAGTGAGAATAAAAATCAATATTTTCATAATCAAGTGTGCTTTTCTTTAAACAGAAATCTCCTAAATAAAATATTCGACATAAATATTGATTAAAGTCAGCAGTAAAAAAAAAAAGTACAGGAAAAGTAATGCAGCACAAGTTTAAAAATTACAATTGTGTAAGCACTGATTGGTGCATTTATAATTCTCTCAACCAAATGTGTGTGTGTGTGTGTGTGTGTGTGTGTGTCTGAATTAATTTCCATACCCTGATATCTACTCTAAGTTCATAAGATTTTCAGTGCTGTGCTCAGAAGTTAATAGCATTTGGAAGCTTGATGTTTTGGACAGTTTTTTAGAGAGAGAGACCCAAACCTTAATTGAGAGAAAAAGTAGCTAAAGCTTCTGGAAATTCCCTCAGTTCTTTCCTTAAGCCTTTCAACTGCTTACCTAAGGCCACTATTTCATTTGACAAGAACAAAAAGCAAACTTCTTTGTAATATTTCTCATAAGGCATCTTAAGGAAAAGAAATTAATATGCATCAATTTTCCTTTCTTTCCCTAGGACTAATTTAAGAAAGTTCTAGGTATTCTCTTATTAATTTCTGCTTTCACTCTATTTTTTCAAAAATAATCAGCAACCTTTTATAACATGTTAATTAATTTTAAAGATACTGCCACTCACTTGTAAAGACACTGAGCTCTACTGCCGTGAAACTTTTAATATATCCTGAACAAATAACTTAATAACTGGTTAAGTGAAGCCAGAAAATGGCTTCCTTCAAAACAGCAACTGGTTTTCCAAGTGAAAATAATTATTTCTTTTAGTCTAGTACTGAATGAAAATCAAGATCATCAGTTTGGAGCATAAATAAAACAAACTCTAGGTATCTTCAATCTTGATGAACGGAGCAATAAACACATTTAAGTCAAAAATAAATATTATGTGAAAAAGCTTGAAAGCTCACTGCGTCATTACAGGTTTTGAAAGAGAAGGAACATCCATTAAAGCATTGTTTGAGTCAGCTTTCCCGCTACATGATCAAAAAAAAAAAAAAAAAAAAACAATTAGAGGAGGAAAAGTTGATTTGGGGCCTCATGGATTCAGAGGTCTGAGTCCATAGCTGGGCGACTCCATTCCTTGGGGCTTGAGGTGAAGCAGAACTTTCTGGCAGAAGGGTGTGGTAGCAGAAAGCAGCTATGAACATTTTTCAACATTATGATAGGGCAAAGTTGACAAGCATTCTGGAGTAACTGTACTTTGGATTTTGAATTTTGACCTTTTCCCCAGCTAATGGCATGCATTTTGATACTCTTTCATGACGCTGGGCAGTGATAGAGAGCCATAGCTCTCAAGTCCATTCATACTTGTCAGTATATTGTATTGCTAAGTTGTGATATTCAGTAGGTTCATACTGAAGGTTTAACCCAGGGATTCTTTAACACTGAGCTGTATTCCCAGTGCTTGTTGATTTTTGCATTGACACAGGGTCTCACTAAATTGCTTAGATCCTTTTTGAGTTGCTGAGGCTGGCCTTAGATTTTTGATCCTCAAGTCTTAGCCTCCTGAGCCACTGAAATTACAGGTGCTACCACACCCAGCTAAATGCACTTTTGACCTAGGATATTTCCAACATATTATGAGTTTATCAGGATGTAACTCTATCATAAGGCAAAGAGGATCAGATTTCAACATTAGTGTCCAACCAAAACTAAATGCCTGCATCAGTCCTCATGTCCTGCCCCTCCACTTAAAAGTGAAGGCTGTGGGTGTGAGCTGAGGGAGCATGTGAGGTTGACCTAAATAAACCACAACTAATTAAACAGCCACCAGTAAAGATAAGACACTGTTGTTACTGTGTATTTTCCTGCTAAATGAGCTCCTAGATACTGCATCGAGTCTAATTTCTTTCTGCAGGTGAAGTGCTGGATGCTTTTTGATAGTAAATGGGAAGAAAATCAAGAAAAAAATATCATGGTACATTAGTCATTTGGACATGCATGCACTGGGATATAAAACAAAATACTGATATTCTAAATAGAGTTTTACATTCATGGCAACTAGTAAGGATTAACTATAGTGGTGTTTTGGCATATGTTTTGAAATATATATATGGCAAGTGGGGTGTGGCTAGAGGAAGTGGTTAATTGGGGCATGGTGATGGGGTATATATTTTGGATCTGGAGAGTAGAGTCTCTCTGTTTCCTGATCATCGCGATGTGAGCTGCTTCCCTCTACCACCATCTCCCACCATGATGTTCAGCCTCACCTTGAACCCTGAGGAATGAAGCTGGTCTTCTATGTACTAAGACCTCTGAAACTGTGAGCTCTCAAATAAACCTTTTCTCCTCTATAATTGTATTGGTCTGGTCCTTTAGTCACAACAGTGAAAAAGCAAATATATATATAATAAAAAGAAAAAGCTAATATAAATATTATAGTCAGCTTTTATATACATACATATATATGTATATATATATAATTAATATACAATGAAATTACTCAGAAAATTTGGAGGAATATAGTAATTTTATCATAATTCACACATTTTTTTCTGAAAGGATTCACTTTCATGTAATTCAGTATTAGTTCTGCACAATGGTATCTTTTTAATACTAATTAGACAAAAATGTAGGCATTGTGATTGTATCATAGATTTATTTTAGGTTGTGTATAGAAGTAGTTGCCTCTGTTGTAGATTTTCATTTTTGTTTGAAATTATTCATTACCAATAGTTTTTGAGGGACATATTTAGAGTTGTTCTAACTTGTGGTATGGGGGGCATTAAATGTCACTGCCGGATTTTGGATATTTTTGTAGTTTGCATTTCTTTTAATGTTCACCTAGCTAAGTGATTATATGTCATAGAACAATAATCAAAAAGGTGATAAATACATTGATATTCTGATGTAGAAGGATTGACCTGATATGAGGATACTCAGGTGTGAATGCAAAGAGAATTTTAATAGTTATTTTCTCCCTTAAATTTACCTGTGTGGCTCACCAATATCTGTTTATACTCATTATACTATTTACAGATTTTGTTTTGTTTTGTTTTTGTAAATCAAAGGAAAGGAAGCAATTTTATTGGGGGTAGAAAAATAAGCATAGGAGAATATTATAGCTTTTACTTCTTCATACCCTCTGATTTTGTTGTTTCTGATTACTTAGTGTTAGAGAAGTTATTTTGATGACATACTTTGGAAATCAGTGTATAGTACATTTTGTTTTGGAATCTAGAGGAGAAAAACCAGCCAATAATTTGGAGAAGACGGTTCTTACCATCTATGCTCAAAACCTTGTGGTTTTGTTAGCCTTGAGAGGCAGCCCACTGGGTGTACATGCTATTATTAGAGGGAACAGCAATGAACAGGCTCTGAAATGATTTTTTGGCACCGTTCTTTAAAAGGAAGAGCCAAAGAAGAAGCAAACATGATGGGTGCCATAGCTGACAGTTCACGTAGCAAACATATCCCATGTGTACTTTGAGAGACTTCCTGGAAAACATGGGAATTATAAAAAGATTGGTAATTCTGCATACATAGAATACAGTAAGAAAAGACATTGGTTCATTGATTATTTTTTGTGGACTCATTAGTATTTATAAGATGATATGGCCTGATATTTGGTGATTGCACATTTCAAACCCTGTGTTAGTTTTAATCCCATGGCTCTGATCATAGAAAAATAAAGCACAGATCCGAAAACATCATTGGGTTAGGATAGTTGGTGCTTGCTGTCTCAGTGACATGACACATAATGGTTTGTTTCTTAGGTGAAGTATGGGGCAGATAGGGTGTCTTCCATTCTGAAATACAGGACCTAACAATTACATTTCTCAATTCTGTTGGTTAGAGCTGCAATTTATAACTTCCTTATTCCACAATCCATTCTGTATCCCCTTTACCCTTATAGGTATCTCAGCAAGTCATGGTTCATTATCTGATAGGGCAACCCCAACTTTCATTCTTGAAGGGTCTCAGATAGGCTTCCAGGAAGTAGAGAGAAGGACTTAGAATGTCTGGTGAACCCTAACTACTTTAGTATGATAGCTGAACACTTAAAGTTTAAAAAGAGATGCATAAGGCTGTGAAAATCAATTGTACCAAAGCTAAAAAAACAAACATTCAGGTTTACTTTTGGACTTTATAAGGTAGTTTTTGAGGGTCAATCCCATATTTTCTGTCAGAGTTTAAAAAGCAAAATAAGACAACCATTTGTTGTTGTTGTTGATGTTGTTGTTTTGCCTCAGGTTTGGGTGACTCTCCTACTCTCCTATTGATCCTCCCCATCCCATGGCTGATCCACATTGGCCATTTTAGGAATTCTCAGTCATTCTCACAACAGACTATCTATTAACCAATGAGGAAGTCACCCAGGCCAGTCAGTAAAGCAGAAAATCATGAAAGACTTTAACATTATGTAGACAGATCTGAGGAGTAGACAAGCCTATCACCCTCCACCAACATTCCTTTTTCAGGAAAAGTACCTATTTGGATTAAGCAATCAGAAACCAGTATTTCATGGGGTTATTCCATCTTTACTCATAGAAAATGGTGCTGCCATTCAATAATCTGTGCCAAAATATCCATCAGACACGTCTAAAATTGTAGGAATAATGCTTATATATGGTTAAATATTCTTTTAGACTAAGCTATACATTGGGAATCTTGGAAAATTTCTTATTTATCCCTTTCCAAGCCACCCTCCCCCCCCCAAAAAAAAAAAAAACTAAGTAAGAGTAATAGCCATGATAATAAATGAACTGAATAGCCACAGTTGAGTGAGAATAGATCTAAACCAGAAAGAGGAATAATTAGAAATCATACTGCCAAATATATATGTATATATATCCCCATATATCTATATCTATCTATCTATATCTATCTATCTACCTACCTATCTATCTATCTGGATTCTACCTCCAATTAGTGAAAGGATTTCCTGTTTTTTCTTTATTTCTCTGTTACCTTCAAGTCCAATCATTTCTATAGATAACAAAACTCTGTTAGCTTTAGTCAATTAAATAAAATAATTAGACTTATGCTTGTCATCGTATGGCTGAAATGAACAAATGGATTCTCTACTCATTTTTTCCTACTAAATTCTCTTGGGCTTGGGATTAAGGTTTCATGGCCTTGAATCTATTAACCCACAGAGGAAGGTTATATCCAACACAACTTACTCCAATAAGGTGTGTCTAGTAGAGGTATTACGAAGTCACCTGGTTTTTATTTACTTTATGTTCTGTAGCTCAGCAAACTCAGGACAATGTACTTCATTATGAATATTTTTGGTGCAGGGACTGCTTGTTTGTTGCCATGTATTTTTGTATAGAGTTGGATGTGCAACAAATTTACAGTTATTTTGAAATTAGATACAATCAAATCCCCATATAAGTTTTCCAATTTTCCTTAGCTTGTTCTTCTAACTTTTTTAAAAAAATTTTAACTGAGTTTATTTATACTTAGTTCTGAAAGAATGTGGCTGATAGCACTGTTTTGTAACAATACAAATTTTCAGTCAATATGTCTTGGGTATGATCATTTCCTCCCCTACGCTACTTATCTGCTTTGATGTTTCTGACTCCTTCTTTAGATAGGATTTCTTGTTATTTTCTTCTCTCTGATCAAAGAAATGTCACAAAGCCTGGGGATTTCATATCTTATTGTAAAGAAAATTCAAGGGTATGAAGGTCAGGAAAATTTAAAAGAAACATCTGAGTAATGCAGCTGTGTGGAGTTTGGTGATTCTTGAAACTTTATGTTATCACCTCCGGGAGTTATGACTGAGGCCAGCTCCAAATATCACAATATATTTCTTTGGTATTATATGCGATTGACCAAAAAAAATCTTATATATCAGTTTGTGTTATATTTGCAACAACTGTAAAGAAAGATGGTGCAGATATTTTTATTCTTATTTATCCACAATAAAACCAAGGCTAAGATTTAAATATGAGTGTTTTGCTAGTAGAAATGCATTGGAAATCATCTAATTGATTGTATTTTAAACAATTCCAGTTCAGGTTTATACAGGCAGGAAAGGACCAAACTGGGAGTCAGATGTTCCTAGCCAAAATGCTTGAGTAAGAATGGAGACTCAAAAACAGGAGAAACCAGATATATTTGTGCAGTTCAAACATTAGAGTGAGATTATAAGTGAGCACTAGAGCTAGGGATCAGAGTGATCCAGTGAGACTAGAAATGGCTTCAACAAGCAGAAGAATCCTGGGTTGGTATGGAAAAGTAGAAATGGGCTATGAACTGAAACTGGGCTAAGTCAATGGGTTACATAGGGAGAAAGGTTCAGGGTTGGAATAGAAAATGCTGTCTCTTGATATAGAATTTCTGAGCTGTGAAAGGAAGAGAATCTGACCATTGGATTCACTCTGTTAAATTAATGTTTGACCCCGACAGATTCTAAGACCCTAAAGGGTAAAATTGGAAATGGAGAGCTAGTGTGGACTTAGGGATGGAATTTGTATAGCAAGACCAAGTACCAAGGTGGTGATAGGCCTCAATGGTACTGGAGCTCTGGTCAGTCCTGGGAGAGGGCAGGGAGTTGATTTACATAGGGTGAATGTAAAGGAAAAGCAAATTGATTTTCTATACCCCCTCATAAAATATTTCTGACGTCAAATATGTGGGGGTGTTTTTCAGTTTTCCAATTATCAGAGGATACCGAGTGGGTAGGCTGCCAGTTAACTCAATTCTGACACAGACTACTTGAAATGGGTGCACACCCCACAGTGTGGGTCCCCAAACTATTCAGAACTTCTGTTTGTCTTGGCTCCAAATCAGAGGTTCCCACAACCTATTCCTTAGTTTTAGTAATTTGCTAGAACAGTTCACAGAACTCAGGAGACGTTTACCTATTATTACCAATTTACTATGGAGAATAATACTAAGGATAAGAATTAACAGCCAGATAAATAAATATGTGGTATAAGGTTTGAAAGGGTTCTAATCATAGGAGTTTCTGTCCCCATAGAGTTTATGATGTGTTTACTCTCCTGGCATATGGATACATTCACCAACCCAGAGGCTTTTTAATCCCTTAGTTGAGAATTTTAATGGAAGCTCCATCACAAAGGCATGATGGATTACATCGTTGGCCACAGGTGATTGAAAAATCTCCAGTCATTCCCTGCTGTGAAGAGATTAGGGGTTGGGTAAGGCTAAAAGTCCCACCCTCTAGTAACATTGTTGGTTCCCCCTGACAACCAGGTCCCCATCTTTAGAGACTTTCCTAAATTACCTAATTAGCATAAACCCAGGTGTGGTTCAAAGGAACTTGTTATGAATAACAAAAGATGTTCCTTTCACCTTTTTAGCTCTAAAGTTATTTCGGGAATTGTAAAGCAAAGTAAAATATTATAACAAAAGATGCTCCTATTTCTCTGTTCTGAATACTTAGGAAATTACAAGGGTGTTAGGAGCTGTGGCCAGGAGCTGAAGACAAAGATCAAAGTATATATTTCTTATTATCTCACAATATCTCAGAGACTCTCAGATGAATTGATGAAGTTGAATTAGGGAGGGCATTAGTAAAATACTTTTAGCTCTGAATTTCTTTCTTCCAAAGGTATTATCTCAGTTGATATTCTGTTGTTAACAGCAGAATAACTGAGACTGGGTAATTTACAAAGGAAAGAAATTTAGCTTATGGTTCTAGAGGCTGAAAAGCCAAGATCAGGTGGTTGCATCTGACAAGGGCCTTGTGCTGTCTTATGACATGGTAAACAGGTGGAAGGGCAAGGGGCAGCCTTGCTTTAATAACAATTGCTCTTTTGGTAACTTATCTAGTCCCCAAAATGAGTATGATTTCCTTTTAAAGATCTAATCACTTCTTAAAGAATTCACCTCTCAACACCACCACAACACCAATCAAGTTTCAATATGAGTTTCAAAGGACAAACATTATTAAAACTACAGTAGATATTATGCATGTTTACCAAATTTATAAAAGAGATAGTGTAATAGTAGCCACTCACTGGGAAATTGTCCTTTGCAGAGTTGCTTGGCTCCTTCTGTCAAGATTTCTAAATTTTAAAGTTGAACCTGAATGATAAAGGTGATAACTGTTAAATATTATCTTTAGATTTACAGAACCCAAAACATCTGGTGATCTTCATATACATAAAAGTATTATGTTTGTGTAAAACTGGCCCCAGGAGGTCAAAGTGGATTAGAATGTTTAAGTTGGGTGATAAAAACACAACCCAGCACATGTTCTTCCTGCCAATTTCCCCCTGTACTTCTTTTCTCTCCTTACAAAAGACCTTTCATGGGCCTGATTTCTCTTAGATGGTCATTTTTTTTTTTTTGAGTGTGGTACACTGGAGGATAATATTTTCTTCCATTTTCTTAGGGTCATTAGATTTCCCTTCTGTCAATATTCATTTTCTAAGTATTGGCTTTTGAGTGGTGAGCAGATGGACTTGGGTCTGGCAACAGTAAAGTGGAGTTGTTTTGATGAAATATTGGGGATGAGGCAGAGTAAGCCTCCTCTTTCCATGTCTTCAGTCACCCCTGAGTTACATTTAAGAATCCCTCATGTTCTGCAGAGAATTGTTTGAAAACACTATATTAGACAATTTCATACTTCTACTGCTAAAAAGTATTGGGAGGCTGAAACTCTAGACACAGGCAGAGTTTCAGGGACTGCACCTGCTAGACACAGGCAGACTTTTACATTTAACTAATCAGAGAAGAAGGGCATGTCATTGTCCCAGTTTATGATGCTTGTCTATACTTTGGAAATTATTTTCTTATGGAGAAACAGGTCCCAGTCTTACTAAACTCTTACTAAACTCTTAAAAGTGGAATTCAATAGGGAATCAGGGCAAACATATGTGTTCAAGCTCAAGTTCCTGCTTCTCAGTCAGACCATTCCATTGCTTTCTGAGGGAACCTAGTCCTATGCTCCAGACAGCTCAAGAAATTGGATGTTTCAGGATAGGCAGCATCTTCTGTCACATCAGGTTTCATTTTCTGGACACAGAGCAACTGAGTAAGTAGAGTGGGTAATACAGCTGCACAACGCACGTCTCCTCCTGCCCCTCACCCCTGATTTTATCAATTTCCTGATTGCAGGGTCTTAGGTTTATCAGTCAATATAGTGATTGTTATGGCATTTATCATGCTGTTGGAGATTTGAGGAACCTAGAATCTGCAGCGCAGACTTGCCAATTTTTAGAATTTTGATCTTAGGTACGTTATGGTTGTTGGAGGAATAAACAAGTCACAGCAGCACTGTCCATATTGTCAGGTGTGTAAATGCTATCTCTAAATTATAGGTACAAACATACCAGCAACTGTCATAGCACTAATACAACTTCTTATCTGTGGCTAGTGTTTTTGGCAGCAAAATCATACTATCACAGCAACAAAATAAATAATAATAATAAAGTAATCCTAATAAGCCCCTTTCTCAGAATAAGGAATCTTATATTCTATCCAGGAAACTTTGATCTCTCTCTGGGGTCAGATTCACATATTTGTGGGGGTTAGCAGAATATTCTATTATGATCAATCCCAAAGTGTTCTATAGAAATAACTTTGTCAGCGACTTTCGTGAAGGGAAATAGAGAGAATGGAGTGAGGTTACTTGCTATATGTTAGGGACAGGCATGGGACAGCATTTTAATATTCTTGGAGACAAAATGTTCTTGCCTGAGTTAACATCATTTATTGTCAGTGAAGTGTAGGAACCCTTTCTTTGCTTCTGATATAATGAATGGGTGACATCCAGCCTCTGAGGGCACACATTTTCATGGTGCATCAGTATTCTCTTGCTTTTGCTGTTACTGACAGGAGATATATAATTGGCCTTTCCTCATTCATGAAGCTTTATCATTTGCAAGATTTCAGAGTTCAATAATAAGATATTTGATTGATAGGGGAAAACTATAGTTTGAGGGAAACATATAATGGATCATCTATGATGTGGAATCTTACAATATTTTCTAGCAAAATATGATGGATGCCTCTGAATAAATTCAAACCAGGAAGAAACAATATTAAATAATGTTAAATATCGCAATGGAGTTTGGGATACCAAGGTTGATTGGGCTATTTGTTTTGTGATGTTCCCAAGGGTTATTTTGTTGAGAGTTTTGCCATTAAGTGGTCTAATTGTGTCAGTGGATGGGGGCCTTTTCAATTTGCATAATTTCCTCAAGGGACTGCAGCTGCTAATTTGGTGATTAATTATCCATATTACACATTGTTTATTTGACCATGCCTAGATTAATTTCTTTTTCCCAGCAAATCACATTTAGATATGAATTTGCATATCTTGATTACATTTTAATGTCTAAGCTATCATTGTCTCTTCCCCGGACACCTCATGAGATTATAGAAGAGTGCTCAAGCAGAGAATGATGGAATGTCTTAAATGACATTGCACATCAGTGGACAGATAATGCACATGACTTATTTTTAATGAAGAATGTGTTGTTTTGTAATCTAGTGAGTTATGACATCTAATGTACAATATATTTGTACTTTGTTTCCATTTTACCAACCAATTTAAAAAATAGATTTTATTAACTTTTGACATATTACTATAAATAAATACGTTTATCTCTTTGTGTGGGCAAATACTTTATTTATCTATAGTCCGGCATTGTTACCAAAAACTTGGAAGCTGTGTTAATGCTCAAGGTCTCTACTCAGCCAATCTCCCAACCAATTTTTCCAAACTTGAAAGTCACTGGGATTCTGGAGGCACTAAAATATAATTTCCCTTAGAAAATTGAGAGACTGTGCCTCAATTTATTTTTTATCCAATAAAGTATCTTTTCTAGTGTTGTCATATTTGAAAAAGTAGATACTAATTAATATTTCTAGCTACATTTTATTGAATATTGTATCAGTTCCATACCACATTAAGTGTTTTATCCGCATCACCTCCTTCTAATTTTTAATCTTTTCTGTATGAGGAAAATATTATTATACTAGTTTTACAGAGAGTTATGCAATTTAGAGACAGAGAGAGAATAATTCATTCAAGGTAAGATAACTAGGAATTTGTGGAGACAAAATTGGGAACTGTTTGATAGTGAGACTATGCTATTGTTCAACTGTATGGATACAGAATACTAAGTGATAAATTCTGTGAACAAATAAGAAATGAATGTCCCACTAAATGGAAGCAGAATGATAAGTGGATTCATGTTCTTAATCACCTATGAATGAATGCTTACAAAAACTGTATGCACATAGAATACTGAGTGAATGAATGAATGAATTGTGGCACAATATTCTTCTACATAAGAGATACAATCATATAAAGAAATCCATTCTCAACCTTCCATCCAAATGTCAAGACTAGAAATAAGAAAGTAAGATCTAAGACCTTTCAGAAGTAAGGATTGGCAGCCTTAAAGTGATGAGTAGGTTGTTTTTAGACTAATGGACAGGGCAAATGTATCCTTGACCTTCTCCTTTGTGCTGAACTCTTCCTAAACCCTATCTACTTAGTGGAGCATAGAAATTGGTATTAAGGAAATCTGCATAAAATATGAACTCCCGTTAACATTTTGGTTTTGGTATCTGCAGGTAAATAATAGCGAGTGCCAAAGAACCCTACTGCTTAAGTTGGGGAGGAGCTTTACAATACACTGGCTTCAGCTTTCCTGATTTTTCCTAAAGAGAAATGCCTGAGGAACAAAGGCTCATTTCCACCTAGTGGGAAGTCCCAGGGCCTCATATGCTTGCTTTAGAGCCTACCCACATAAACACTTTTCCAGGGAAGTTTTCACCATTTCCCAGCCATGGAAAGATGTTAATCAAACCACTTAACTTCTCTTTATTTCAATTTCCCCACTTATAAAATGAAATAATAAGAGTATTAGTATATTTTTAATATATTAATTATGTATAATTTTAAATATACTTATGCATCACTATATAATTAATTTCAATATCAATGAAGTATTAATAAATAATAGTAATAATACAAAATTATTCTAACAAATGTTACTGCTTATACACTATTTGGAATTTTGCCAGTCATTCAATATGCCCAATACTTTTATTTTCACAACAACTTTAATGTTTTTGTTGTGAGGTGATGGTCTTATGAAGTTCTTTCGATTTGTTCTTAAGTAATTGGCTTAAAAAATTCAAGTTCAGTATCTTTTCTTCCTGCTGTTTCTGGAATCCATTGTTCTTTTTCACCATATAAAATAATATTGAAATTAATGTAGTTAATAAATATTTCCCATAAATGAAAATTCTTCAGTACTGACCTAAAAAAAACCCCCTGTCATCCATATACAAAATTTGTGAATGAATAAATGCAGAATATACATACTTATGATGGTCAATTTTTAACTTTATGTGTCAACTTGACTGGGCTGAGAAATGCACAGATAAAATAGTATTTCTGTGTATGTCTGTCAGTTTGTTTCTGGAAGAGATTAGCATTTGCACTGAACAAAGAAGATTTGTCCTCCCCAATATGGGCATCATCCAATCCCTTAAAAAGACGAAGGATACATTCGCTCTCTTCTTGAGCTAAAACATCCTTCCTGTTCTTCTCCTAGAAATCAGATCTCTTTGTTCTTGGACCTTTGGACTCTAAAACTGGTACCTGAGCTTTCCTCAGGCCTTCTGTTTCAGACCGGGAGCCATCTCACTGGCTCCCCCGTTGTCAGGCCTTCAGCTTGGACTGAACAACACCGCTGGCTCTCCTGATTCTTCAGCTTGCAGATGGCAGACGGTGGGACTTAATGACCTCCATAATCACATTAGCTAATTCTCATTGTAAATACATTGTTAGCACTCTGTATCCATGACTTCACTTCTGTGGACTCAATCAACTGTAGACCAAAAATATTTAAAAAATTTACGACTGCATTGGATACATTATAGATATTTTTTCTTTTCATTGTTCTCTAGAAAATATAGCATAATAGCTATTCACATAGCATTTATATTGTCTTAAGTATTATAAGTAATCTAGAGATTATTTAAAGGATACAGAAGTATATGTTTGGTTATAAGCACATACTGCATAAGTTTATATAAGAAACTTGATCAACTATAGATTTTAGTATCTTCAGAGGGTCTTGGGACCAATACCTAGGAATAGCAAGGAGAAATTACATATATATATATGTATACTCTGATACTCTGGAGAAGAGTGCCTAATACAATTTGGAGGAGAAAAAGCTTGTTTTGATTGACAGTTTCAGAGATTTAGTCCATGGTCAGTCAACTCCATCAATCTGGGCCTGAGATGAGGCAGAACATCATGGCAAAAAGGGTGTGATGGAGAAAAACTGCTTAACTCAGAGTTTCTGAGGGGTGGAGGAGGGAGGGAGAGGGAGAGATTGAAGTGCCAGGGACAATGTGTAAACCTGAAGGTATCTGAAGCCATGCCTCCAGTGACATACTTCGTCCATTCACACCCTATTTTCCTACAGTAACTCCCTAGGAGAGTAGTCCTTTCAAATTATTAATCTGTCAAATTTATTAATCCACTGATTAGGTTACAGCTCTCATAATCTAATCACTCCACCCTCTGAATATTCCTGCAATAACACAGGAGCTTTTGTGGACACCTCATATTCAATCCCTAAAATGATCTAATCTCTAAAGATTAAGTAAAATCACAATAAAGACAAATAAAACAATATTGAAACTGCCTATAGCAACTATGAATTGAAGTTATACATGGTAGAATAGCTTTGGAGCTGGTAGATGCTACTTAAATCTTCTTTCTACTTTGTGCTAAAGATAGTTAGAAGGTTGATTTAATTCCTTTAAGCATTTTTAAAATCTAAACATGGAGTATTTTAGTGAGAACGAAATGCAAATATCTGGGGAAGCATTGCACATACAGTGTTGGGCATAGAGTAGGTGTCCTGTGTCCCCCAAACATTTCTTTCCTCTTTTATTCTTCCTTCATCTCTAGTGGTTCTCCTCCCTTTATCCTTTATTTCCTCCATTGCTCTTTTTCTTCCTTTCTTTTCTTCCTGTAATGCTCCTTTTTTTCTTTCTTTCATCATCTCTTAATAGTTATGACCATATATCATAACCAATCTCTTGCTATCAGTATTCTCTTTTAAAATGTGTTCACCATTTTTTACAATGTCTCTCTGAAAAAATTGATTTATTTCTCAAACACTTTTTAATAATTTTCTTAGGATGCATTCTACTTGCCTCTCAAATCCTCTTTCTCTTGACTATGACTTTCATCCCCTCTCTGTACTCCCAATGTCCTCTGCTTGCCTACATCACCTCTGCCAGTGCCTACCTGTCCTCCATTACCCAGGACTCCTCAGCATAGCTGGAATGTGTCACAGAATTATAATGTATTCTCTATATTTTTCTCACTTTGTAACTTAAGTTTCATAACTACTTCATGATTTTTGTACATTCCTTGCTAAAAAAAACTGAATATTTTAATTATCTTACAACTTCTTTGCATTTTGTGTGTTTCTGTGTGTGTGTGTGTGTGTGTGTTTTGATGGTACTTCTTAGAGGGGAATCTTTTTTTTATTATACCATAATTTATCATATCTCTGAGTATATATAAGGTATGTTGTGGGTTAAGACTTTTTTAAAATTTTTTTATTGTTGGTTGTTCAAACATTACATAGTTCTTGACATATCATATGGGAGTCTTAATTCTTTAAAAAACTGGCCTATCTCCTAAATTTATATGTATTTAGTTAGATAATATTTATTTAATAAATGATCTGTGAGAGATGTCATAAACAAAAGGAATTCAGCTGTACCCATTACGTTGTAGCTTTCATAATCTAATCACTTCATCCTCTGAATATTAGTTTTTTTTTTCTCTCATGAAACTGATATTCTATCAAGGGATTGGCAAAAAATACATAAACAGATAAATAAGCAAGTAGTAGATAGAAACTAGGCTACTTATCCTCTGAAGATTACGGTTTCTGCTTTAAGAAATGGTAAAATTTAGTTCTTCTCAGCCTTTTAGGACTTGTCTGTACATATTAGGCCATGCTCGTGTTCATTACAAGATTACAGCGTTCATGACAATCAAAGTGGAAGGACTCTTAGATTAGATGCTGGGGACCACAATTCTACGCACAACTTAGACAGATTAGGTTGCGTCAATTATTCTCATTCAGTCCCCAGTGACCTTACCTACAAAATGAAGGAGTTGGTCTGAGTGATTGTAAAGGCTCATTTGAGCTTGGACCAGTACATCTTTATGATCTGTGATGTGGCTGTTCATATATACAGGCTCCAATGAATTTGTTCAAGCCTGCAGAGTAGCTTTGAAGATATTGTAACTGTCTTCTGGGAAGAGTTTTATTTTAATAACTATTAGGACAACAGGAACATTGTGTCTTTTAATAAATTTGTCTGTTCCCTGGTACTGATAGTATCTTCTGAATATAAATTGTGCAATAGAATATAATAAAGCACCGTTTAGAATTGTTTTCATAATAGTACATGCCATAGTACTAGGCCATAAAATAAGAACCAAAAGTACATCTTGTTCTGTAAGCTCATAATTTTCAGCTGTCTAAAAATTGAGAGTAAAAAAGGAAATTAATAAGACAAAAACATTTCACAGCATGCTTGCACGGCTTTAAAGAAGATAATGTTCTTTTTAGAAAAAAAATCAGGAACTTCATTCTTTTAGAATTTGATAACTTAAAAAATAGCATATTTAATTGCTTTGTTTTTGTGAGTGATTGTCACTCCTCATTTATTTACTTATTTGCTTATTCTTTCATTCTCTTAATAAGCAGTCTTATGTGCCCATTTGTACTTTGAGATTAACAGATATGAAAATCCATTGGATCTTAAAAGAAAGGGTAGTCTCAGAAGCTTCTAGAGCATATAATTTTACAGCAAGAATAAGTAAATGTTTAACTGATGTTGGAAAACTTTAGTTTTGCCCACCTATAGGATTGGTTTGAAAGTGGTTTATTCTAGCAGAATTGCTCAATAACCTTTAGGAGATCATTAGTCATCACAGATGACTAATCATAGATATAAGAACTACATTAGGTACCAAAAGCAGTGTTGGTACAGTTCTGTTGATTGACTTTCTTTTCCATTGAGACTACAGGCATGGGTTTGATTTTTGTGAATGTAGATAATAATGGCATAAGTAGATCACCATTTAAGGTATACATAATTATGCCATGAGCTTCATACCTTTCATTATATTGCTATCACTTTACTGTATTAGAGGTACAAAAAAGAAGAAATGGCCAGACCATTGTTGTCAAAATGCTAATGCAGGAGGTTCACAGCTGGTGGTACTGACAGATGCCAAGTTGTGGTGATATGGAAACACAAAGGAATAGGAAGCAGCTTTGGAATTAAGTTCAAGAATACACTTTTCTGCTCCTTGAACACCGAGGAGGCTCACTCCTTTGGGGCTTCCTTTGCACATGCTTTTCCTCTGTGTGGAATGATTTTCTCCAGGTATTTGATTCCTCACCCAGATTCTTCACTCCATTCATATGTTTTACCAAAATGCACCTTTTATTGAGACTTTCTCAGACTATTCTCCTTAAAATTGTGTCTTTATTTCATATTTCCCCTTCCTGTTCTGTGTTTTTCCTTGGCAATTACCACTGCCTAACGTAATTGATATTTTATTCACTTGTTTTACATCTTATCTATCTCTTCCACCTATGGAAAATAAGTTGTAAGTATATATAAGTGCTCTAAAGATGAATTATCTGGATAAAGATCTCAGGCATTCGATTTTGTATAAGCACAATCTGAAGATAATTTTCATCATAGAAATGCTTATATCCATTTCTTAAACCAAGGGCTATTGTACTGTAACAGAGAAATTTGGATAAAAGGTAAATTTACCTGGACATGCATGCAGCTATCACAGAAATAGCATAGGCCTAGTTGATTTAAGAAATTCTCCCTAGGAAAGCATCATAAAACAAAGCATCATAAAATTTGGTTGCTGTCACAATGTGAAGCAAAGTTTCAATATAGATTATTCAGTTGTCGCTTCAAGTACAATTTCTTTAGTAGATAAGAAATCTGTGGTTCTGGCAAATATAGGGTAGATATATGTATATGTATGTGTATATATGTATATGTATATATACACACATACACACACATATATATGTATGTATATACTATATATCAATAAATGTCTGCACTTTCAAGTTGAAGTTAATATAATGAATGGAATTGTGTTTTCATCCATCAGTACTGAGAAAGTGCTGTCCTTACAAATGAAAAACAAGGAAACATTAAGTTTATATTGAAATATCTTTAAGACAGTTGAATAATAACAGGAGAGTGAGTAGGAAATCACTGAGAATCCTTTTAACACATATTTTCAGGACTTATTATGTGTCATTTAACTCTATAGTACCATATGGTATCTACTAAATATTACTGTGTCTACTAAATGTTGCTTTGTTTGTTAGTGTACTGTAAGTGAAAGCCATATTAACAAGGATTGGGTTGCTTTCTCCATTGTTGATTGTGTTCCTGCTTATCCACCTCATATACCAGATCAAATAGGAAGCAATAATAAGCCCAAACTGGGGACAAATTCAGGAAACAATGATTCTGTGGGATCAATTGTGGGATGATCAGTGTTTCCAGCATCATGCAGCAGGGTGAGGATTTCCCCAAGGACTTCCATATAGTTGATACAGAGGCGATCTGGTAACCTTCAGATAACTAGTCTTGGGATGATTTTTAGAAATTCATGGTCATTTCTAGATACTGGGAATACTATAGGGAAAAGTGCAGACACAAATGCCTTTCATTATGAAAATGGTGTGGTATGGGTAATGGATGGATAAGTAAATATATATAGCATAACATAACATCAGAGATATAGATACTCTGGTCTGAAATTCTGTATCCCCTCAAATGTATCTGTTGCAACAGTCTTCAGTGTGGCAATATGAAGAGTTGGGGATTTGGGAGGTGATTAGGTCATGAGGACAGAACATTTGTCAGTGGGATTAGTGTCGTCATGAAAGGAGCCTGAGGAAGCTAGTTCACCCCTTCTGCCATATGAGGACACAGAAAAGCATCATCCATAGGAAATGCGCCTCACCAGACACAGAATCTGCTGATACTTTGATCTTGCACTTCAGAGCCTCCAGAACTGTAAGCAATATAGTTTTGTGGTTTATAAATCACTCAGTATAAGGTATTTTGTGAAGCAGCTGAAAAGGATTAAGAGTAGAAAATAATGAGGCAACAACAGAGTAAAGGGAGGCTGCTCTTTTTTTTTTCACTTTTTTTTATGAGAAGGAAAGAAATGATTTCTCTAAGGAAAAGGCTGGGAGAACAACTTGGTGAAATCATTTGTGGAATGATCTAGGCAAGACTTCTCCAACCAGAGGGAATGCCAAGATTCTGGGGGTGATGGGGAAGGGAGAGCATGTTGCTGTATTTGAAGGACACCCGAAAGCTGGTGGAAGTGCTACTGCGGAAGAGCATGGGGTGTAGGGTTTTAGAAGTCATGGTCAAGCCTTTGGCCTGAGTTCTAACTAACTCAGAAAGCCGCGGGGGTAGGAGGCTTTGGTTTGCAACACAGGGTGGATATATACTTCATATTTTAAAGGACCATTCTACCTATCGTGTGCAAAGTACACTCTAAAGGGTGCCAAGTGGGATTGGAAAACTAATGAGGATGCTATTCCATTGGTGCAGGGGAGACATGATGCTGGCTCACACCATGTGCAGCGGAGAACTGGGAGGAGCTCTGTGACTCTAAGGAGAGTGAGAGGAGGCAGTTGGAAACATAGTGTAGGTTTACGACCTCACCTGTTGGCTGAGGTAGAAAATACTTGGGCATAGTGAAGCTTGGGGAATGCCGAAATGAAGAGTTTGTTTTAGGCTCATGACTTTCAACGTTAGGTATCCAACGATTAAGGACTAATGTCAAATGGACCATAGTATAGATGAGAGTGAAACTCAGAGGACTGGCCCATGGACAAAATATGAACCAAGACAAACAACAAACAAAACAAAATGAACTTGAAAATATCTGCATGTTGAGAAAAGAGAACTGTTAGGTGCTCCTATCTGATCCATCCAAAAATACAATGAAAGCAAGAGCTGGAGAGCTGTCAGGAAGAGTGAATTTTAGGTCCTACACAACTTAGTCCTCTGCAGGCTCACAGTGCTGAGTACTTACCAACACACATTCAGGCACAGGGCAGTGGGCTGCTTTCAGCTCTTATTCTTGGTACCTCATGAAGCAGGAGGCCCTTGGTGTAGGACCATTATTTACTGTCAACACTACTGTAGGTCAGGTCAAGTATGTCCTTTACATCATGCATATGGGGTCCTGCAGTTCTGGCTGGCTGAGTCAATTAATGATAAGGGCTTTCCCCAAAAGAATTGAGTTTCAATTTTGCCAACATCTTCTTAAGTAGTTGAAAACATTGATTCAAACAAGAAGGCCTTGGAGTTAATACATGAATGATTCTTAAACAGTGGCCGCAAGTCCAGCTTTGATTAGTGAGGGGACATCACCCTCTTTGGGTACTTGTAGCTTGTGCTAAACTCGTATGCTATGGCAACCCTTTTTTTTCCTCTAAGAGAACAAAACATTTTGGACCTAAAAATACTTTCCTTTGATACCTCACTAATCCTCTTCTTCAATTTTAAATAACTGGTTTTAACTGGTTCATATCCCCAATGGGTTCATTGGGTCTTATCCTGTCTGTGTGCAATTAATCATTTATGCATATTTTCTTTTTTTTTTGCAGCAAAGCTTCCTCCCCAGATTTATTAAGGCATAATTGACAAGTAAAAATCATATGTATTTATGGTGCACAATATGATGTTTTGATATGTTTATATTGTGAGATGACTAAATCAAGTGAATTAACATATCCATCATTTTACATACTTGTCATCTTTTGTGGTGAGAATATTTAAGATTTATGTTCAACAATTTTCAAGTATACTATATATTTATAAGCTATAGTTACTTTAATTTACATTATATTTCCCAAAATTATTTCTCCTGTCTAACTGAAATCTTTATATACTTTAATCTCATCTCAACATTCTGCAGCCTTCCACTCTCACAGATCCAGGCAACCATCATTACACCTTTTTCTGTGATTTTGATATCTTTAGATTCCACATACAAGTGAATTCTACGTATGTCTTCCTGTGCCTGGCTTATTTTTCTTGACTTAATATTCTTTTTTTTTTTAAGAGAGAGAGAGAGAGAGAGAGAGAGAGAGAGAGAGAAGGAGTGAGAGAGAATTTTTTTTTAATATTTATTTTTCAGTTTTCGGTGGGCACAACATCTTTTGGTTTTTTTTGTATGTGGTACTGAGGATCGAACCGGGGCCACACACATGCCAGGCGAGCACACTAACGCCTGAGCCACATCCCCAGCCCCGACTTAATATTCTTTAGGTTTATACATTTTATCATAAATGACAGGATTTTCTTCTTTTTAAGACGGAATAGTGTTCCATTATAGATACATGCATTTTCTTTCCCTAGTCATCTATTCGTAGTGGCTCAGATTGTTTCCATACATTGGTTATTGTGAATGATGATGCAATGAACGTGAAAGTGTTGATATCTTTTCAAGTTATTGGTTGAATTTCCTTCAGATACATACTCAAAAATGAGATTGTGGGCTGGGGATGTAGCTCGATGGCAGAGCCTTGCCTAGCATGTGTGAGGCACTGGGTTCAATCCTTGGCACCATATATAACTAAAATAAAGGCATTTTGTCCATGTATAACTATAAAAAATTTAAATTAAAAAGATCTTTTTAAAAAGTGAGATTACTAGACCATATTGTAGTTCTATTTATAATTTTTTGAAGAACAATCACACTATTTTCTTTAGTGGTTACATCAGTTTACATTCCCATCAATGAGTACAAAGGTTTCCATTTTTCTAATATTTTCCAACACCTGGTACCTTGTTTTTTCAAAAATAGCCCTTCTCACAGGTTTGAGGTCGTATATTATTTTAAAATATATCAGTTGTTCATTTCTCTGTCTACTTTTCAGAAATGTCTATTTAGATATTTTGCCCATTTTTAAATTGGGCTACTTGTTTGGGGGGCTTCTTTTGGTATTTAGTTGTTTGTTTTGTATTTTCAATATTAATCCTATATCATGTGTATGATTTGAAAACATGATTTTCCAATTTACTAGGTTGTCTCTTTACATAGTTGGTTGTTTCCTATGCTGTGATGAGTTTTAGTTTGAATAAGTTTTGTTTGTCTTTTTGACTGTGCTTTTGGGATTATACTCAGAGAATAATAATTCTTATTATTATCTTAATAATAATAATTCATAGAAACATACTATGTTTTTTTCAGGTAGTTTTACAATCTCAGATCTTACATTTAAGTATTTGAATCATTTTAAATATATTTTTGTATAAGATGTGAAGCAAGGGAACAATATCATTATTCTTCATGTGGATATCCAGTTTTCCCAGTAAAATTTGTTGAGGAGATTGTTCTTTTCTCTTGTGTCTTCTTTGCATTTTGCCAAAGATCAATCGACTGTAAATGCATGGATTTATATAGAATAAGTTTTCTACTTTGTTTATTTGGTCTATGTGCTTTTAGGTTACTACAATGATGTATTGATTACTATAAATTTGTAATACGTTTTAAAATCAGCGAGTGCAATTCCTCTAGCTTAGGTCATATTGCTCAGGATGGCTATAGCTATTTAGGATTTTATGTATTTCCAAACAAATTTTAAGATTTTTTTCATTTCCTTAGAAAAGTTATTGGGACTTTGATAGGGATTCCATTCATCCTTAGATCACTTTGAATAGTTATCATATTTTAACAATAGTAATTCCTTCAACCCACGAATGTGATGTATCTTCTTATTTGTGTCTTCTTCTGTTTCTTTTAATAATGCTTTATACTTTTTTAGGATCTAGATTATTTATCTCCTTGTTTATTTTTTCCCTAAGTATTTTGTCTTATCTTTTGATTCTATTTAATTCTTTCCTTATTTATAGTTAAATATTTTGTTGTTAGCATTTAGAAATGCTACAAATATTTGTATGTTGATTTTGTATCCTGTGACTTTACATAGTATTTAGTAGTTCTGACAGTATTTTGGTGGAATCTGAGATATTCTATATGCAAATATATGTTATATACAAACAGAAACAATTTTACATCTTGCTTTCCAATTTGTCCTCCCTCCTTCCCCAGCCCCCTCACTCTTTCTTTCTTTTTTTCTCTTGTCCAATTGCTCTGGCTAGGACTTCTAGTACCATATTGAAGAGAAGTGACAAGAGTGAGTATCATTACATTGTTTCTGAACTTAAAGAAAAAAACTTCCATCTTTTCAGAATTAAGAATGTTAACTGTTAGCTGCGGACTTGGTATACATGGCCTTTAATGTATTCAAGTACATTCTTTTTATACTTAATTTGTTGAGAGTTGTTCTCATGAAAGCATATGGAATTTTGTCAAATTATGATGCATAAAAGTATAGAAACTTAAAAAGTATAGAAATCAGATGATTTCTCTATTCCATTATTATGGGAGACCAACCTTGCAAGTGATTGAGTCACACTCCCCAGCTGGGTGCTGAGGCGCTCAGTCACAGAAATGTGGCAGAGCTTTCCCCACCCTTCTTGGGTGCGAGAGTCGGTGTCTGGTGCATGGGTGTGTCTTGCTCCAGCCCCAAGGGTGAAGCTATGCTCACCTGTTCCTCTGTAATATAATCCCTTGCCCTGTTTAGGATGGACTCTTCCATGGAAGTGCCTTGTATGTGTCTCCTTCTCTTACTGTGCCCTTGGGTGTGGCCTACCCAGGTGTCAGTCAACCTGCTGACAGTGGACATCATGAAGATAGACTCAGCCCCTTGAAACCTGACCCCTTGCCTCATTTGAATAGCCTCTCAATAAAAGGGGTCAGGTGTGTGCGCTCTCTCTCTCTCTCTCTCTCTCTTTCTCTCTCACCCCTAAGGTCAGAGGAGCCTTCACATTGACCCCAAACAAAAAGGTATTTGTGTCTCTTGTGTGTTTATTTTGCACAGCACAGTTAGCCCAGTTCAACTGGAGTGATCCCTGAGCCTTTTAGTTGCGAACCAAAATCCGGCACATTATCTTAATATGGTACACCGTATTTATTGATTTGTCTATGTTGAAAAATCCTTATATCCTAAGGATAAATTCCACAATTGTAGTGTATGAACTTTTAAATCTACTATCAAATTGTATTTGCTGCTGTTTTGTGGATTATTGGGTTTATGTTCATGAGTGATATTAACTTGTGATTTTCTTTCTTTTTAGTATCCTTGTCTGGCTTTGTTACTAAGGTGATGCTATCTTCACAAAATTAATTTGGAAGGATTAATATTAATTTTTTAAAAAATTATAGATTTACCTGTGAAGCTATTAGATCTTGGACTTTTGGGGGGTGGGCAAGTTTTGATTATGGATTCACTTTTCTCATTCATTATTGTTCTGTTCAGATTTTCTGTTTCTTCATAATTCAGTCTGGGTAGCCTGTATACTTCTAGAAATTCTTCCATTTCCTATGAGTTATCCAACTTGGTGGTGTGTAGCTGTTCATAGCAGTCTCTTTTAACCCTACTATTTCTATGGTATCTGTTGTAGTGTCTCCACTTTCATTTGAATATTTTTTCCCCTTAGTCTCTCTTGCTCAAGATTTGTTAATTTTGTTTTTCTTTTAAAAAATCCAACTTTTATTGTCAATTATCTGTATTATTTTCTAGATTCTATTTTATTTAATTCTATTCTGATGATTAGTTCCCTCCTTCTGCTGAATTAGGGCTATGTTTGTTCTTTTCCTACTTACTTGAGGTATGAAGTTAGGTTATTTACTTTAGATGTTTCTTTTGTTTTTAATGTAGGCATTTACTATTACAATGTACCTATATTTTATATATATATATATATATATATATATAATGCTGAGAATTGAACCCAGTGCCTCACACATGCTAGGCAAGCACTCTACACTGAGCTACAACACCCTGGTCTTATTTTTATTTGTCTCAACATATTTTTCATTTTCCTTTTGATTTTTACTTTTATTCATTTGTTGTTCATGAGCAAGTTATTCACTTTTGTGAACTGTGTGATTTTTCTCTGGTTACTGATTTCCAGTTTCACATCATCGTGGATAGAAAAGATACTGGATATTATATCAGTCTTCTTAAATTCGTGAATTTTTTTTAATGCCCTATTTTATGATCTATCCTTGACAAACTTTTTACATTCTCTTGGAAAGAATTTACATTCTTTTGCTATTGTTATTTGCTCTATTGTGTTGTTTAAATCTGCTCTTTACTTACTGATTTTGTGTTTGAATGATCTATCCATTGTTGAAAATGTTAAAGTTCCTATTATTACTGGGTTGCATCTATTTCTTCCTTCAGGTCTATTAATATTCACTTTACATATTTAAATGCTCCACAATTGGGCACACATATACTAATTGTTATAGCTTCATAAAAAAATAAACCCTTTATTATTATACAATTAACTTTTCTTGTCTCTAATGACAGTTTTTAACTTGAAATCTATTTGGTCTGATACAAACGTGGCTACCCCTGCTCTCTTTTGGTTAAAATTGTCATAAGACATCTTTTCCCATTCCTTCTGTTTCCATTTATATATGTCCTTAAAGCTAAAGTGAGTCTCTTACAGGCCAGACCTACAGTGGAGTGGGCCTGAAGCTTGGGTTAGGCCTGGAGGCTTGGTCCACAGTGATGGAGTCAGATCCATGAGGGTTAGTCTACAGTCTGGGCTGTGGGTGCTGACCGGGAAGGTACATCCTGGCTGGCCTAAATTCTGTGTCCATGGGGGTCAGTTTGACATGAAAACCCACATGACAAGCCTGGACACTGGGTCTGCTGGAGGCCAGAGCCATCAGAGCTGGCCTGAAGTCTTAATTTCTGCCTAGAACTGGAGTAGCCCTAATACTTGGTATCTTATGGGTTTCCCTGGTGCCTGGGCTCCTGGCCTTGTCCTGGATTTCACTAAGGCTGGCCTAGAACTGGAGTCTACAGCAAAGTCGATGATTAGTTTATTCTCTTTCCTCCCACACAAATGCTAACTCTTTCTACATTGTCCAGGTTTGTGGGAATGGGGAATGGTGACCTGGATAATGCTTTTATGCTACAATCAAGTGCTATAATCTTTTACCTGACTCCTCAGTTCATACATATATATGAATGGACAATTCTTCAAACCTGTTTTTCTCTGGGCTAAGAACTGGAAAGCTAGAAAGTCTTAGTCATCATCCCACCTACGTCACTCCCAGTATGAATTTCTTTCTTCAAGCATTGGCTGTTTTAATGGAAATAAAGGGATAGCTATTCTAAGATGCTCAAATATGCTGATGGTCAAACTCTGTTTGGCTAGGAAGCTTTTACCTCGAGGGAGCAACTTAATTGAATTTATACTGAGATATTTAATGGGTTATGTTTGGCCCTTGGAAATCTCACATGGGAGCCTACACCAAATCACTACACAAATGTCTCCTGTAGGAACAAATTCTTAAAAATGAAGACACTAGGTCAAAGAGTTGGCACATTGAAAATGTGGTTTGTCCCCTGAAGACTTTTACTTATTATTATTTTATTCATTTTTTTTTCAGGGCTGAGGATCAAACTCAGGGCCTTGTACTTGCTAGGCAAGCACCCTGCCCCTGAGCCAAATCCTCAACCCCAGACTTTTACTTATTTATGTTCTATCAATAGAATATTTACATGGTTATTTCCTCATTTCACAGGTGATCTTGGATACCAAAATTTGTTTTCATATTTATCAGATTTTATTATTATCATAGTGCAAAAAGTTTTCAGATACCCCTCCATTATTTTTCTAGAAAGATTTTTTTTGTTATTATTGTATTTAATGTATGGTAACCCATATTTTTCTCTAATTTGCCTTTTTGTCCTAAAAGTTAAAGTGTATGTTTTCAGATCATGGCAAAATGATATGTGCCATTGATTTGACTTTATTTGAGGAAGTTGATTTGATGTACAGGAATATCTTAGTCTTACTGACACACTTCATAAAAAGATTTGATTATACAAAGTTTTTGGCTTCTTTTGGATGGTGTTTTCAAGTTTGTGAGAGCAGATATAGATATTAAAATATCTTATTATATTTGTAAAGGCTGTTCAATCCATTGCTATGCTATTTCCCTTGGTATGAACAAAACTGATTTTATTGGAATATTTGCCAACCATAAGCTGTATCTATAGACAGTGTATGTGCTTTATATTAAGCTACTTCAAAGCCTGTGTTAATAGAATCATCAAGTCCCTTCAGTACAGACATACTGTACTTGTAAATTGCTAGTGTATCCTTTTATCTTTCAAGATCTTCTGATGTGGAGAGTGGATAAAAGTTTGAAACCATTTTTAAAGACTCATTTAAAATTTCATCCATGTAGACACAGACTTTATTTGTATTTCTTTTACTCAAATGCCTTTTTTATTAGATTAGTCCACATCTTATCTTCCTTTTAATCTATTCCATGCATTCACATTTTAATTAGGTTTACCATTTTTGGATGTCGAGTAAACATGTAGCCTCTAATAAAGAATTAGATCTCCCTCTCAGCCCAATGCAACAATTAAGAAGCATAGAAAAGGTGAAGGCCAGCTGTTCTAACTATTTTCTACAGAACAACTAACAGTTCCTCAAAGGAAGAGGAATGGCTGATCTTATTTTAACATGATTTAAATAAGAAATAACACTTATTAAAGGGTAATTACATGCCAAATACAACTGCAAACATTTTGCATGTATTAACCTACTTTATTTTATGCACCCTACTTTTCAGATGAGGAGACTGAGGTCTAGATTAAGGCTAAAATGTCTTGCTCAAATCAAATGGATTTTGCCTGGGTCATCTCTCTGAACCATTATGTTGTACTACAGAAAGAAGGAAGTTTGCTTTAAACAACACAGGATTAGCCTTTTACCATATTTTCAGAAGACAAATGCAATTTAGTGTAATAAATATTTGCTATCCCTTCTCTCCATCACCATTATGCTGCATTAAAGATGTAGTTTTGCTCTGTGCTGATTTTGGTAAGTCAAAGGAGAGCCATCCCTGGGTCTGATTATGATTTACTAGCAAATATTAACTTGCAGAAATTGGCAATGATAAACTAATTTAGACTAAAAAGAGATTTTTTTCCCACTTGATAAGCAAGTGAGAAGAGAAAGGAGGATGAATACCCAAGAATTCAATCAGAGTATATTAAAATCCAACACAATAATTAAAACTTAATAAGCACCTGAAACACACTAATGGAAAACAAATTTCTTTTAGGAAAGCATTCTAAGTAACTTCTTTCTCATTCTTTATGGAAACTTTCCAGCTTATGAACCCTAATAGCAATGAGAGTAGTAATAGTAATAGTGGCAATACTAGCTTAGCAGCAGCTGTGGCCACAGTAATAGTATCAGCATGGAATTTAGAATCAGATTGACTCGACTCTAAAAATCAAGATCTCCCACTCAATTATTTTTTGAAGGTACAGAAATAAATCTATTCAAGTGCTAGTTTATTTAACTAAAAAAGTAAATGTTAAAGCATTTATCTAATTAGATAGTTAGGGATAAGTGAGATGATTAATATAATCACCTAGACTACACCTGATACAACAGGTCCTTAATATGATGTAATGCTAGTTTCTTCTCCCCTGCCCCATCTTGTTATTCTTTTTTCTTTAATTAGAATGGAAAGAGCAGGCTGTCTGATTGTTTGCAAAAACATTATTTGCCCTTCAAGATTGGCATGCTCTTGTTTGTATCTCCAATATCACCTACTCCCAAGATCTGAAATAATTATTGATGGGTGCAATATTTTAATTGGACAGGAAAAATAAGATCTAGTGTTTTATTGCACATTAGGACGACTATAGTTATAATAATGTATTGTTTATTTCAAAAGAGTCATAAGGGAGAAATTTGAATACTCTCACTAAAAATAAATTCCATATTTAAGTTGATGGATATGCTAATTACTTTGTCTTGATCATTATATAATACAATACATCGTATTATCCCTGAAAATTATGTATATTTTTTACATAATAATAAAAAATTAAATACAAGAAATCAATAAATAAAATAATTATTGAGTGCTTTTTTTGTAGGATTGGTAAGGTCTTTCTACTGTTTCCTTGTTAGTTTAGGTACATGCAAAAATTATTTTTAAACACATATATTCAATTTTCTATTCTTTATAACAAATCATCATGGATACCAAATTTAAAAATTTCATGCACAAATACAATTTATTAGGCCTTCTATGCCTAATACTTTTATTTTATTTACATTTTTTTCCCATGACATTCAATAATAAGACAGTTGGAACTTTTCATTTATAGACTGAGATATGGTGTGTATTATGATGATGCCTGTCCGGTAATCATATTTTTGGTAATAAGTACAAGTGTCAACCTTTATTATTTATTTATTTATTTTACAAAAGAACAATCAAGCACATGCATGGAATAAACGAATGATGTCAACTCAGTGCTGACTGGAAACAGTACTTTTCCTGGTTCCATATACACTGTCATTGTCACACCCTTCCTCAAGTATACTGATAGAAAGTGTTATCAGTCACTCCCCAGTCAATGCACCCAACAGAAAATGATTTTAGCTAATTCCTGTAGAAAAATAAATAAATAAAAATTTAAAAGGATATCATGGAGTTGGATGGTAAGTAGAGCAATGGGAAAGGTAATTAGAAGAATGGAGGGAAGATTGGAGAGTGGAGCTTTTGTGAAGGTGAGACTCAGGGAAAACTCCTGATTTTATGTAAAAAGAACTGCTCAGCATAGATGTTCTTCAGGTGATAATGTCTTCCTGCCCTTCATCACATACTCCTTGAGAGTTCAAGTCTTGCAAAATAGAATCTAGTTGTATTAGCTGGGCTTAGTTGGGGGAGGGGTGTTGCAGTAATTCACTTGCAGGTCAGCATGGGAAAAGAAAGAAAAAGAAGAAGCAAAGCAAGCAAAGCAGCAGCAGAAAAAAAGTCCTTTATTGTGTATAAGCAATCTTTTTATAGTATTGTGAACAAAGAAGGCAGCCTTCCAACATCAATAAATCAGGTCTTTCAGCTAATTAAACATAGCGCATAGAAGTTTTACTTTCTAATCAGAAGTGACCCGCTTCTCATGGCTAATCTACTTTTGACCTGGAGTATGCTGAGCTCTGCTCTTAGTTTAGAACGGATAAAAATTTTTCTCAGCGCCCTCCTAGCCCATTTGGCAGAACATCCCGTTTGCAGGCAAGTTCTCCCAAGGTCAGCAAACACCTCGCTTTCAAGCATGGCTGTTGTTACCTATCTAAACCTTGAAGAAGCCTCTCGTTTGCGAGCAGACTCTCCCAGGGACAGCAAACATCTCGTTTTCAAGTATGTCCGCTGTTACTTTATCTAAACCTTGAAGGAGCCCCTCGTTTGCGAGCAAGCCCTTCCAAGGACAGTAGACACCTCGTTTGCAAGCATGTCCGCTGTTGCCTTTCTATATCTTGACAGAATATCCTGTTTGCAGGCAAACTCCATCAAGGACAGTAATAGTAACGCAGTCACATCTGATTCTCTACAAGGGGAGTGGGCAGGGCACAGTAAATAAGAGTCCCATCATGACTGTGCTCCATGGAGACAAGGTCATGCCATGAATTACTAAAAGAAGAAAAAAAGCATGAATGGATGCTAAGCCAGCACAAATCTAGGAAAAAAAAAAATACCCCATATGGAAAACAAGAAGTTCTTTCTGGCAATGACCCAATTGTTAGAAATCAAATTTTTATAAAATTGTATGCATGTTTTATAATAACTTTTTCAAAAATAATATATTATTCAATATGAATTAGAATAATAGGTAATAAAAGATACTGAAGTAGCAATGTTTCTTAGCCATTCTTAGCTACAGTAGGAACAAAGGTGGATTTTATCATTCTGAGTGTGCTACAACCAGCTCTGACTTAGGATTGATGATATTACCTCTCTGAATATCTAATTTTTTGAATATTTAAAATAAAGAAGTTGGGCAAGTATCTCTTTCAGGTGTCAATCACAGCACAAAAGTGATCCCTTGCCCCCCCAATTCCTTTTTTAATCCTATCCAAAATTTACATGGTCAGTTAGGCTGGGACTATGCCTTCAAGCTTTGGCCATAGGGAGCTGGATTAGCTTTTCTTGATTAACTCATCTTGTAACAATAAAAAAAGGAAGTTCCATAATTATTCTCGGCAAGCATCCAAAAATATGCCTCACTACCCAGTTCCAATTAATAATGTGTGACTTGTTAAAAACAGATTTTGTTCATTTGAAGGTTTTAATAGCACCCAGTTTCAACTTAGTTCTCTTGGGAAAATATTTAGCATGCATTTAACTAGCTTGACACATACAACTAATTAATTTGTCTAAAACAAAATATTATATGAATCATAAAGAACTAAAAATTGAAATAGTGCCAGAATTAAAGCTTGTACCCTATGCTTAATTAGCTTTGGTTGGTTTTTAGTTGTTGTTGTTATTTTGGTCCTTATTTCTACTAAATAAGGTACTTAGAATAATATTATGTCATCTCCAGATAGAAAATTAAAAATTTATATAATTATGAAAGTGAGCTTTATATATATTTTTGGAAATTAATAGAGCTTTCAGAAATATGACTTTTAAGAGTTGTATTTAAATGACACAGATCAAATAGAGAGATTGTCAAACAAATGGGCCTCTATTGTTCTCATTTTTAGCCCAAACCTCGAGATGCATAGAAGCAAGAGAAAGGTTGATGTAACTAAGTTAAATATTTGAAAGGCAAAACTTATTTTATATTCAATACTTTCTATTTTGGGGTATAGGTAAACTAATTAAACCTTCGATTTTTTTCTTTCTTTGATGTGACTATATATGTACTATAAAATATCTTGGGAAACAGAAATTCACTATGTTCTACTGTGAGAGTGAAACCATTCTTCAAAGTAGACAGAGGATGATTAGGCATAATGAGAGGAGAGAGGTAGATAGATTTTAGTCATGATGTTTCCCCAACCACTGTGCTACCTACTAGTATTGCCTTAGGAAGACCACTGCCTACACAATAATCAAGGCAAGTTAGCTAAACAGCAATGCCACATGTGCTATGGGGCTCATAGGATAATATGTAGCTTAGGTGGGGCTCAGATAAGACGTACAGGTAGACTGTCGGCCTCTGTTCATTACTTCTTCTCCATACCTATTTCTCAAAACCAGAGGGTAAAATAAAATTGTATTCCAGGAACACAATGTTGATGGAAATTCAAGGTAATTCTTCATGAGGTAGATTTGCCTGGGTTGAGTCTATAAAGCAAGAAGCCCTGTGTCTTGAGGTACATTCCTTCCCAAGTCCCAAACGTATGGGAGTCTGCTAAGAAGGTAGTGAGCTACTTCGATTGCTTCTCCCTGTACTAATGTTGAATACTTCCAGAGAAAAGCATATCACAGGGAACCCAAACTACTTATCTGAGGAAGACAATCACTACACAGGACAGATAACACATTCAATAGCTTGCATTAGAAAAAGCAGAATTAACCAGAAGGAGAAGGCATTCATAAAATCTCTTCAAAAAGACATTTACATAGCCAGGAGTAAGCAGTTACACACAAGAACTAATTTGAAGTATTGTTGGCTGAAATAATTCTAACAAACAAGTCAACTAGTGGGTTGAATAGCAGGATAAGCACTTGAAGAGTAAATTAGGGACCTGAAAGACCAAGTTTCAAAACTCTCTTAATACATCTTAGGAAGGGATTGGTAAGGGATAGAGAAATGAAAAAAAAAAAAATCAAAATGGAGAGTTAAGTCATATGGAGGATAGAAGAAGTTTCAGCAGCTATACTATGGATTTCCCATAAGTGAGAGAAAGAATAATGAATGGGAGGAATTAGTTGAAGAAATAACCTATTATTTTCTCAGATTACAAGAAAGAAAGCTCTCATTTTGAAGGAACCGATAGAAAGTCAAATAAAAGAGAACAAACAGAACAAAGTTAAACAAACAATAAAACCTCTAAAAACATTGAACTGAATTTTGTAAATTCAAGGGGTTCTAAAAGCTCATTAAAACTGCTTTATGAAGAAGATTTTGAATGGTATCACTCTTCTCAAAGCATTCTAAAAGAGTGCGATGAAATATTTTCAAAGAAAAAGAAAGAAATTCTAACATAGAATTTGATATTTGTTTAAATTCACACAAATGTAAGAGTAAGACATAAAGTTCTCAGGTTTATACGATCCCAGAAACATTACTGCAGAAAGATGAGTTTTGACAAGAAGAATCTTGAAAAAGTAATCAATAGAAAGAATGAGGATTCTAGGGGATTGCCACAAGATATGTGGGAACCAACAATGAATAGAATTTAATACATTTTTAAGTAAATGCACATTAAAAATGTCTTTCAACAGTAATTCAGAACTGAAATTTTATAGTGCAATCAGAAGCAGAGCATATACTAAATTATCTTCTTTGTGAGGAAGATATAAATAATAATATTTAAGAAATTCATGTAAAATAATAAGCACAAATAAGAGTCTTCAATGATTTAAGTCCAATATTTTTGTTCAAATTCTGAAGAGCTTAATGTATGAATTTAATCAACCAAAAGCAGGATGTGAGAAAGCAAAAATAAAGGAGTAGTATGATAAATATGTAAGCTGAAATAAAACGCAGAAAATGGTAGAAAACATCTGTAACCACAGTAAATGTAAACCAATTCAACTTGCTGATCGAAAGTTACTCGGAGTGGACTGAAATTATGTTTTTGCCTAATAATTTTAGTTCTCCAAGAAATAGACTTTGGGACAGAGATCTGTGAGCAGGAAGTCTAGGGAGTATTTCTCAAAAACCACACTTGTTGGCCCATGCCTGTAATCCCAGTGGCCGGGGAAGCTGAGACAGGAGGATCGCAAGTTCAAAGCCAGCCTCAGCAAAAGTGAGGCACTAAGCAACCCAGTGAGACCCTGTCTCTAAATAAAATACAAAAATAAATAAATAAATAGGGGAGTCTGGGGATATGTCTTATTGGTTAAATGCCCCTGAGTTTAATCCCTGGTAACACCCCCCCCACACACACACATACTCACAAAAAGAACCACACTGTGGGAAAGAAGATTGAAGACAGGAAGAACCTGAGCCTGTGATCCAGTTTCAACAAAACCCTCAGCTCATTCCACAAGGAATTATTCTGAAGCTGGGATGTCCTTTCAGCTGTGTCTGAGATTGAGGCAAGTTGCTGGCACTTTATACAGACACATTGACCAGAGAGATGTTGGGCGTGGGCTGACACTGAGAGGTGCCATGACCTTGAGTTAAGAGCTCGATTTGGCCAAGGGAAAATCCCTGGACTGCTTCTCAGCTGTGAGTCATTAGACCAGTAGCTCTGGCAGAGTGGGAGAAGGGAGTTTCTCAGTCCTGAAGAGGGGAAAGGAGGAGGGCAGCACAGTTTAAAGGACAGTCTGCCCTTTGAGTCACCCAGTGTCAATTGCCTCACGAAGCTAGTTTATGTATCTCAGAGCAGATTCTCCAAAATTCCAGCTGGTAACCTTCTTCTGAGAAAATGGGACCACAGCTGCTACTCATCATCTTCCTGAACCCCTTCAAGTTCATGTAGCAGGTGTATGTGACACTAATGCCTATGGGCAGTCCAAGCCTCCAGGTGAGTCTGAGTTCATTCTCTGGCTGCTGCACTACTTCTTTTATTGCCAAGATGGGAGAGGGTGATAACAAGAAATGCCACAGGAGATCACTAGGTGTCAAATATATTCTCTTCTGCTTCCAGGTGTCATAGCAGTCCTACATCTCCATGATGACCAAGGTCAAATCTTCCCACCAGGATGTGTCTACTTTCCTGTCCTGATCAGCTGGTCTTTTCACCTGAGGAACCCGGAATAATTAGGTGGCATACAGCCACAGCTAAAAAATTTCATGGAAGGATTGTGGCACATTGCAGTAGAAGTGCTTCCCTCTGGGAACCAGAATCTCTAAATCCACAGAGCCTAAAACTCCAGAGATAAGAATCATGTATTTCCCGAGTGAGTGAATTGCTGAATGAAATGGTAAGCTGCTATTTTGGTCCTTGGATTTCTGCAGGCCATTGTGGTTTTAGATTAGATACTATTGCCTAGAAGATAAACCCTGTCCTTTCTGTGTACCTTCCCAAAGCTGGTAGCTCAGTTGATGGGTAGTGTAGACCACTGGTGGGATCAGTGTGTTCCATGGTATGGGAGGAACATGTCACCTCCTTTGTGTGAATGGAGTTTCTTCCACTGAAGTGATACTATGTGAGATTCCACGTTGTTCTAACAAAATTTGTAAGTCCTCATAGAGTGATGTAAACTGAAGCCACTTAGGCAGAGAGATTCAAATCCATGCCAAAAATAAGTGTCAGTATGTTTCCAGGACAGAAGAAGTCCAATGTGGTTAATTTACTTGTTACTAGGTGTCATCTGGTTTCGTTGAGTAGGAAGGGCTCTGTTGCTGGCAAGGTCGACATCCTGAAGTGGAAATACCCACAATTGATTACTTTTGATCATAGATAGCTTTTGTGCCAACACTGAGGTAGATACTGAAGCAGAATGATACCAACTGTCCAAACTGCTTAATTTTTTAGTGCCTCTTCCATGGTAGACAGTCTTTGATAGGCATGAACATATACACAAATTCTCATGCTTTGTGAGAATTCTTGAATGTCTCTCCATGTGCCTCTTCTCAAGGCTTCCTTGTCCTGGATCTGTCAATACTTTATTATTTAATACTCTTAGAGACGCTTCCAGGCCATTTGCCACTGCCTATAAATATAAATATATTAGTACCTCAGGACAGTTTCCTTCCACATCAAGTGGAAAGCCAGGTTCATTGCCCAAAGTTCTGCCTGGTGGCAGTGTTCATCCTCATCGCTGTCTCACAGGGAACCCAAATAATGTGGATGGAGGGTAGCTGCAGTCATTTGTGGCCTTCATTATCAGCATATTGAGCCAAGCCATTTTGAATCAAGTTTACACTTTATGTCATTATCCCCATGTGGAAGTTATTTCTTTTCTCCAGGTGGAATGAGTATACACCAAAGGGCAGCAGTCAAGGGTGACATGAGCATCTAGACCACCTGCTCCTGAGCTTATTCATGTACTCTGCAATAATTCCACAATAGCTAGCTATGGGCCCACACAGTCTGATCCACTTTGTGATTGACTTGCTGATGCTTGCCATAAATTCCCTAAGCATATTTTCTACCATAGGCACCTCTACTATCATAGATTCTTCTGGTGGCATGGCCCAAGAGACAGGCATGTTTGCTCTGTAGCTTTTATACTTATTGTTATGTCTGTTCTTAGTCTGGGCCTAATTCAAACAGCAGCATCGCTTGGTAGATATTTGTGTTTGTTTTATAATAGTGGGATAGATGAGCTTTGATAGGTTCTCTGTTATTTTTGAAGGGATTTTCCAGCATTGCCCAAATCAGCATGTCCTTAAAATATTCATTAATATATAGGTCCTTGCATCTTTGATAGCATGAGTAACCAACACCTTAAAAGTTCTTGTTCATCCTGTCAGTAAAAGTCTTGCTCACCCAGATGAAGATTGTACTTTGAAAGAATGTACTCTAAGGAAATTTTGCAAAAATTCCACAGGGTCCAGGTCCCTTCAATCTCTATCATGAGAAAGGATGGGAGAGTTGGTATAAAGTGGTCCATCCCCTGTGAAGAAAATGTGCTTCCTTCTGATCCTGCTTCTGGTCCTGATTCCCAAGATGGATGGAAAATGATACACTTGTCAAATAAGTGGCTGCATAACATGTACTTAGTCTAGGCTCATCTGTTCCAATAACTTTCCCTACAACTTGAACAGAAGCTACTTTTTGGTAACGTTTGGTTAGTCTATGTAATCCATCAAAATTTGTTTTTTTGAAAGGACTTGGGACTAGTGAATTAAGTAGAGATATGACAAGAGCCATTACCTGCGGGAAGTCATCTATGAGCCATGGTGAACTGAGCAATGTTCAAGCCATTAGGCAGGGAAGCCTGGTTTTGAGAACTCCCAGTCAGAACCCACTATTCTGAGAATGTCCGATTCACGTGGTGTCCTGTCCTACTTCACAGCTCAAGTTCAAGCACCGCCTCCCAGAGATACGTGTAACTTGCCAAATGCCCATCAGTCTGTTTACTGCAAAAGCCCCTGCCACACCAAGAAACAAGCACCAAAACAAGACTCCTCCCATTGAAACCTTATCCTTGCCTTTGATGTACTCCCCCTTAAATAAAGAATTGGGGCCCTTTTTTCAGTTGTTCAGTTCTAGCTCCCGTCAGGACTGGAAGACCCATCAGATGCTCCGCTTTTTAAAATCTAACCTTTGGCTTTGTCTTATTTCTTACTGATGAGTTCAGACTTTCAATTTTCTCAGGCAGCTCACACCTCCTGGGCAGGAACCTGCTCTGTCCATGTGCTGGCCACCCTGTTATAATTACCTGTGTATCATTTAGTTCCTTCGGGGTGGCACCAATCTCTCTCTATCCGTGGGACACAATATTGCTTTGTGTTTATTATTTTTTCCTTGTCTTAGGGGTTAGGTATTTTTAGTCTTTCTCTTTGACTCCCCTACTCTGAGAACTTTTCCACCAGAGGAATTAATACATCTGTTCTGCCACCTAGCAAGTATGACCGTTCTAGTAGCTGGGGAACTGACTCAATGAATGTATCTAAAAGCCCAATGAACTTACTGTAAGCTGAATCTAGACCCTAACTCCATTAATTTGTCCTGTACATCCTCATTCCAACAGGGGCATAATGGTTATGTTTCACGTCCCCAAACTATCAGTATCAACTCTCATTCAGTATTCAACATATTTTCTAATATCTGAGTAGTCTAAAAGTCCCCCCTCCTCCACTATAGAGCTATTTGCATCAATGGTTATAATACCCTTTGAAGAAGGTCTAAGAGGATAAGTAACAGTGCACACTGGCGATGGTATTATAGACTACGTCCTCTTGTGGATCTGGCTTCCCCTTCAGTCATTCAGTTCTGGATTTAAAATCTGACTCAGATCTATAAAATGGTAGGGTCATGGTTTTTATTGGAGTGAATACCCTCAACTTCCTAATCACCCATCCTTGAATTATTTCGATTGCATAGATTGAGGAATAACCCATGTGGGTCGCCCATCCATCTTGCCTCTTGGGCACCATGTATTGTATAAATACCTCCAGAACTCTGTGCAGGTCAGCACTCCCCCACTCCATCCCACCCCCCGTCCCCCATTTTCTGGCTGCCATTCAGACCTTGCTCCTTATTTCTGTAATTGTAGCCACCTGCCTTCTCAGAGTTAAACACCACCAGCTGGCTTCTATTATTTTGAGATCTTATCACATCCCACTCATATCAATTCTATCATAGTTCTTCTACCGCCAGATGGCGAACTCCTCAGTGATGTTGATATACTGTTCAATGGTGCATTCCTAATGGTTTTGGAAAACCAAAGGTCTCTGCATTCTCCCAAGAAACAGTGCAGGATGATAGGTTTTCTAGTTGTTTTACATATCACTGGGGGAGGCTATAAGCTGAAAGGGGCATGTTATGGCTGGAGCAAGTGTCAGTCAGCAAGAGAATGCAAAGATCCAAGGTGCACAAAATGATCCAGATGGTATCTGTTGCAAAATAATTGACTTTATTTTCTTTAATAAATCAGTTCTTTCTTTCTCTTATATAATATATGTACAACCAACTTTAACCCAGTGATTCTTACAAACAGGAAAATTAAAAACAAAAACCTTGAGCCAGATTCTTATTAGCATTAAACCCATCTATTTCTAATTTTATTTCTGAGTTATTAAAATCTTTAAGTTTATTCTTTAAGAGAATAACATTAACTCTAGTTTAAATTCCCCACTAAAGTAAGAAGTCTGGGTACTCGGATTCAAAGTCACAAAGATTTTCTCCTATATTTTCTTCTAGCTGCTTTATAGTTTTCAGTTCCACATTTAAGCTATGGCCAATTTTGGGCTAGTTTTTGTATATGGTGTAAGGTATGGATGTGATTTTATTTTATGCCACATAGAATCCAATTATTTATGCTGTGTTGAAAAGATAATTGTCTTTTACTAAACTCTCTTCTCTCCTTTTGTTGAAAATCAAATGACTATCTACACATAAATACATTTATATGTATATGTATTTATTTCTGTACACCATTTTGTCACATTGATTTATTTACCTAACTTCATACCAATACCACCCTGTCTTGATTACTAAAATTTTAACAAAAGTATTGAAATCAGATAGTGTAAGTCCTCCAACATTCTTTATTTTCAAAGTTTTTTTGGGTGATGTAAGTCTTTTACATTTTCATTTTAAAGGTATAACCAAATTGACAAGTTCTACACAAAATCCTCCCCTCAAAACAAAAAAACTTGTAGAGATTTTTATGGGGATTGGATTGAATATATACATCAAATTGGAGAGATCTGATATCTTAACAATATTGATACTTTAAGTCCAGGAATATAATATATCTGTTAACTTATTTAGGTCTTCTGTAATTTTTCTCAGCAGTAAGATCCTATTTTTGGTAAACAGTTTTGCATATATTTTGTGAGATATATCCTTCAGTGTTTCATGTTTTCTTGATGCTATTATAGACTGTATTTTTAAACTTCAGGTTCTAGTTGTTCAATCAATGAGTTTATACAAGTATAACTTAACTTTCTACATTGATATTTTATCTCATAAAATTGGTCAACTGACTAATAAGTAAAAGTAATTAGTTATAATAACTTTTTGATTGTTTCAACTTGGACAATGATTTTATTTACAAATAAGGAGTTTAACTTGTTTCTTTCTAGTCTAAATAGTTTTTATTCCCATTTACTGCCTTAAATAGAAAGTTCAGTACAATTTTGAATAAAAGTGAGTGTGGATGTCCTTGCCTTGTACTTGATCTTAAGAAATAAATTCAGTCTTCAAAATTAAGAATAATATAAGTTATGGGCTTATTATAGATAGAGAAAGGTTTTTATTTTCAGTGTGTTAAGAATTATTATTTTTAAAATATGGAATGATGTTGGATTTTGTCTATTTTTGCATTTAATTAGATTATTATTTTTCTTTTTTATTTTCTTAATGAAGTGATTGGCATGCATTTGTTTTCAAGTTTTTGACTAGACTTGTTCTGCTGAGGTAAACCTCTTGGCACTGATGTCATATCTTTCAATTTAATATATTGGTGGTTTCGACCTGCTGACATTTTGCTGGGCATTTTTGCATCTTTGTTCAGAAAAAAACATTCATCTGTTTCTTGTCACATTTTTCTTTGAGTTTCAGAAAAGCATTTGTTTCATGAAGAACTTGTAAAGCTTTTCCTCTGCTAACATTTTTCTGGTAGAATTTTAATTATTTATTTCTTTTCTGTTTGATAAACATAACTCATAAATCTATGTAGGCCTGGAGCATTCTTTTTAAAAGACATTAATGTAAAATTTAATTTATTCAATAAATATAGGAGTATTCAGGTTATCTGAGAAGATTCAAAGTTCACTTCGACCACTGACCAAACTGATGGACTCACTTCTGAAGAGAACAGGGACAAAGGAGCATTTGCCAACACTAGAGACTTGAAAGGGACAGAGGAAAGAAAATAGAATAAAGTTAGTTTCAATGAGAATTTTTAAAATTTTACTTATGAATTATGGCAGTGGGAAAAATGATGTCAAGGGGTTTTCTTAGTCTAATTTTCTTAAATTTATAAGTTAGGTTCTTATCAGATTTCATTAACTTCCATATGTCATATAAAAGTAATAAGCTAGATAGCTCACAGTTAGTAATACTGATATAATCAGGGTAACATAAATATAAAGAAATTACAATCTTTTACTCATGAATTTTTTTGAAAACTCATTTATATATTTATTCAATTGTTTTCTTAATGCATTCATAAAGTTAGTCATTCTCAACCACCATTTACTCAAAGAAGTTTATGTGCCAGGCACTGTTCAAGGTTTGGAAATTTAATGCTAAAAATGTTAGAACCAGAATAAGGAATAAAATAAAAAATAAAAACATAAATCTATGGTCATCCAAGATTATGATAAAATGAAGCCAGAAAATGGGGAAGATAATGATCCAGGAGCTGCTGTAGATTGGGAGTTCAGACAGGTATTAGTATGGACTTTAAGTTAAAACCTCAAGGATAAAAAACAACTTGGCACAAACAAATTCTCACAAAGGAAACAATTCATGTTGGAATAAATGGGAGGCCTATCTGAGGATCTCTGAAGCCAGCAAAGCTGGGGCACACAGGGAATTGCAGCCAGGGAAGATGAAGTAAGAAAAGGATCAAACATAAGAGGCCTTTTAGGCCAAAGTACTTTAGTGTAAGAGGAGGGCCTCAAGTAGAAAAGTGACATTCTATGATTGACGTGCTTAGGGGATTACCTCAGATAGTAGACTCAAGCAAGAGTGGAAAGAGGTAATCGGGTGACAGATGATGGTGGTTTGGAATAAAGTGACAGAAATGAAGACAAGCTGATGGGTATGTGCTGTAGGTTCACCTGAATAAGCAGAGGTGCTGGTGGATTGAATATGGAATTGGGGAACATCTCCCTTCAGTTCATTCTCAAACTTTTGGCCTTGGCAATGGTGCATGGTGCTGTCATTTTCTGAGATAGGAAGTACTAATAAGAAGATTTGAGGGAAAGGGAATAAAAACACCTTGTGGATATGTTAAATTTGGAGTCTCCAATGGAGACTCCAATGGAAATGTCAAATATGCATCTATATGTCAATGCAGAGCTAGGGGGAAGCTATTCATTGATTTATTGATTCCACATGCACTTGTAAAGAACTATTATGTGTTAGGTAACTGTGTTAGCAGTGGGGATATTGATAAAAGGAAAAGGTAAGATCATCCCTTACTTTAAAACATTTGCTTTCTGGTGGGAGAAACAGATATATAAACGCATAATTACTATATAGTACAATAAGTAATATAATAAAGGGGAAGAACACTTTATATATAAGATGATGGCAGAGTTGTTTCTGCTAAAGGGAGCCAGTAAAGGACTTAGTAAGAAGGGACATTTTAGGGAACTGGAGTTGTGGCTCAGCAGTAGTGCACTTGCCTGGCATGTGTGAGGCCCTGGGTTTGATTCTCAGCAGTGCATATAAATAAATAAAATAAAGGTCTATCAAAAACTAAAAAAAAAAAAAATCTAAAAAAAAGAAATGACATTTTAAGAGTTGCTAACAATTTTATTTTTTTTTTTTTTTTTTTTTTTTTTTTATTTATTTTTTTTTATTGGTCGTTCATAACATTACATAGTTCTTAATACATCATATTACACGGTTTGATTCAAGTGGATTATGAACTCCCGCTTTTACCCCGTATACAAATTGCTGTATCACATCAGTTACCCTTCCATTGATTGACATATTGCCTTTCTAGTGTCTGATGTATTCTGCTGTCTGTCCTATTGTCTACTATCCCCCCTCCCCTCCCCTCCCCTCCCCTCCCCTTTTCTCTCTCTACCCCTTCTACTGTAAATCATGTCATCCATTTGTATTCTCTTGACTTACCCCTCCTTACCTCTTATATGACATTTTGTATAACCCTGAGGATCGCCTTCCATTTCCATGCAATTTCCCTTCTCACTCCCTTTCCCTCCCACCTCTCATCCCTGTTTACTGTAAATATTCTTCTCAAGCTCTTCGTCCCTACCCTGTCCTTGTTTACACCCCTTATATCAAAGGAGTCATTTGGTATTTGTTTTTTAAAGATTGACTAGCTTCACTTAGCATAATCTGCTCTAATGCCATCCATTTCCCTCCAAATTCTATAATTTTGTCATTTTTTAATGCAGAGTAATACTCCATAGTGTATAAATGCCACATTTTTTTTATCCATTCATCTATTGAAGGGCATCTAGGCTGGTTCCACAGTCTTGCTATCGTGAATTGAGCTGCTATGAACATCGATGTAGCAGTGTCCCTGTAGCATGCTCTTGTTAGGGCTTTAGGGAATAGACCGAGAAGGGGAATAGCTGGGTCAAATGGTGGTTCCATTCCCAGCTTTCCGAGAAATCTCCATACTGCTTTCCAAATTGGCTGCACCAATTTGCAGTCCCACCAGCAATGAACAAGAGTGCCCTTTTCCCCGCATCCTCTCCAGCACTTATTGTTGTTTGACTTCCTAATGGCTGCCAGTCTTACTGGAGTGAGATGGTATCTTAGGGTAGTTTTGATTTGCATTTCTCTGACTGCTAGCGATGGTGAGCATTTTTTCATGTACTTGTTGATTGATTGTATGTCCTCCTCTGAGAAGTGTCTGTTCAGGTCCTTGGCCCATTTATTGATTGGGTTATTTGTTATCTTATTGTCTAATTTTTTGAGTTCTTTGTATATTCTGGTTATTAGGGCTCTATCTGAAGTGTGTGGAGTAAAGATTTGTTCCCAGGATGTAGGCTCCCTATTTATCTCTCTTATTGTTTCTTTTGCTGAGAAAAAACTTTTTAGTTTGAGTAAGTCCCATTTGTTGATTCTATTTGTTAACTCTAGCGCTATGGGTGTCCTATTGAGGAATTTGGAGCCCGATCCCACAGCGTGTAGATCATAACCAACTTTTTCTTCTATCAGATGCCGTGTCTCTGATTTAATATCAAGCTCCTTGATCCATTTTGAGTTAACTTTTGTGCACGGCGAGAGATAGGGATTCAGATTCATTTTGGTGCAAATGGATTTCCAGTTTTCCCAGCACCATTTGTTGAAGATGCTATCCTTCCTCCATTGCATGCTTTTAGCCCCTTTATCAAAAATAAGATAGTTGTAGTTTTGTGGATTGGTTACTGTGTCCTCTATTCTGTACCATTGGTCCACCCTCCTGTTTTGGTACCAGTACCATGCTGTTTTTGTTACTATTGCTCTGTAGTATAGCTTGAAGTCTGGTATCGCTATACCGCCTGATTCACACTTCCTGCTTAGTATTGTTTTTGCTATTCTGGGTCTTTTATTATTCCATATGAATTTCATGATTCTTTTATCTATTTCTACAAGATATGCTGTTGGGATTTTGATTGGCATTGCATTGAACTTATAGAGAACTTTTGGTAATATCGCCATTTTGATGATGTTAGTTCTGCCTATCCATGAGCAGGGTATGTTTTTCCATCTTCTAAGGTCTTCTTCTATGTCTTTCTTTAGGGTTCTGTAATTTTCATTGTATAAATCTTTCACCTCTTTAGTTAGGTTGATTCCCAAGTATTTTATTTTTTGGGGGGATATTGTGAATGGAGTAGTTGTCCTCATTTCCGTTTCAGAGGATTTGTCGCTCATATACAGGAACGCCTTTGATTTATGCGTGTTGATCTTATATCCTGCCACTTTGCTGAATTCATTTATTAGCTCTAATAGCTTCTTTGTAGACCCTTTTGGGTCTGCTAGGTATAGAATCATATCATCTGCAAATAGTGATAATTTAAGTTCTTCTTTTCCTATTTTTATGCCTTTAATTTCTTTTGACTGTCTAATTGCTCTGGCCAGTGTTTCGAGGACTATGTTGAACAGAAGTGGTGAGAGAGGGCATCCCTGTCTTGTACCAGATCTTAGAGGGAATGCCTTCAATTTTTCTCCATTCAGAATGATGCTGGCCTGTGGCTTATCATAGATTGCTTTTACAATGTTGAGGTATGATCCTGTTATCCCTAATTTTTCTAGCGTTTTGAACATAAAGGGATGCTGTACTTTGTCGAATGCTTTCTCTGCATCTATTGAGATGATCATATGGTTCTTATTTTTAAGTCTATTGATGTGGTGAATAACATTTATTGATTTCCGTATATTAAACCAGCCTTGCATCCCAGGGATGAATCCTACTTGATCATGATGTATAATTTTTTTGATATGTATTTGAATCCGATTCGCCAGAATTTTATTGAGGATTTTTGCGTCAAGGTTCATTAGAGATATTGGTCTGTAGTTTTCCTTCTTTGATGTGTCTTTGTCTGGTTTCGGAATCAGGGTGATGTTGGCGTCGTAGAATGAATTTGGAAGTTCTCCCTCTTTTTCTATTTCCTGAAATAGCTTGAAAAGTATTGGTGTTAGTTCCTCTTTAAAGGTTTTGTAAAACTCTGCTGTATACCCATCCGGTCCTGGGCTTTTCTTAGTTGGTAGTCTTTTGATGGTTTCTTCTATTTCCTCTATTGTTATTGGTCTGTTTAGGTTGTCTATATCCTCCTGGCTCAATCTGGGCAGATCATAGGACTCAAGGAATTTATCTATGCCTTCACTATCTTCTATTTTATTGGAGTATAAGGATTCAAAGTAATTTCTGATTATCTTCTGTATTTCTGAAGTGTCTGTTGTGATATTGCCTTTTTCATCCCGTATGCTAGTAATTTGGGTTCTCTCTCTTCTTCTCTTCGTTAGCATGGCTAAGGGTCTGTCAATTTTATTTATTTTTTCAAAGAACCAGCTTTTAGTTTTGTCAATTTTTTCAATTGTTTCTTTTGTTTCAATTTCATTAATTTCAGCTCTGATTTTAATTATTTCTTGCCTTCTACTTCTTTTGCTGTTGTTTTGCTCTTCTTTTTCTAGGATTTTGAGATGAAGTATGAGATCATTTATTTGTTGGTTTTTTCTTTTTTTGAGGAATGAACTCCAAGCAATGAATTTTCCTCTTAGAACTGCTTTCAATGTGTCCCATAGATTCCGATATGTTGTGTCTGTGTTTTCATTTAACTCTAGGAATTTTTTAATTTCCTCCTTGATGTCTTCTAAAACCCATTGATCACTCAGCAACCTATTGTTCATTCTCCAGGTGATGCTTGCTTTTTCCTTTCTTCTTTTATCATTGATTTTCAGTTTCATTCCATTATGATCAGATAAGATGCATGGTATTATCTCTACCCCTTTGTATTGTCTAAGAGTTGCCCTGTGACATAGTATATGGTCTATTTTTGAGAAGGTTCCATGTGCTGCTGAGAAAAAAGTGTAGCTACTTGATGTTGGGTGGTATAGTCTATATATGTCAATTAAGTCTAGGTTGTTAATTGTGTTATTGAGTTCTATAGTTTCCTTATTTAACTTTTGTTTGGAAGATCTGTCCAGTGGTGAGAGAGGTGTGTTGAAGTCTCCCATGATTATTGTATGTTGGTCTATTAGACTCTTGAACTTAAGAAGAGTTTGCTTGATGAATACAGCTGCACCATTATTTGGGGCATATATATTTATGATTGTTATGTCTTGTTGGTGTATGGTTCCCTTGAGCAGTATGAAGTGTCCTTCTATATCCCTTTTGATTAGCTTTGGCTTGAAATCTATTTTATTAGATATGAGTATGGACACTCCTGCTTGTTTCCGCGGTCCATATGAGTGATATGATTTTTCCCAACCTTTCACCTTCAGTCTATGTATATCTTTTCCTATCAAATGCGTCTCCTGTAGACAGCATATTGTTGGGTCTTGTTTTTTGATCCATTCTACTAGCCTGTGTCTCTTAATTGGTGAGTTTAAGCCATTAACATTTAGGGTTATTATTGAGATATGGTTTGTTCTTCTATCCATATTTGTTTATTGATGTTACTAAACCTGATTTGTTATCCTCTATGACTACTTTCCCCCCTTTACTGTCCTACCTCCCATTGTTGGTTTTCAATGTTGTTTTCCATTTCCTCTTCCTGTAATGTTTTGCCAAGGATTTTTTGAAGAGATGGTTTTCTAGCTGCGAATTCTTTTAACTTTTGTTTATTGTGGAAGGTTTTAATTTCATCTTCTAACCTGAAGCTTAATTTCGCCGGATACACGATTCTTGGTTGGAGCCCATTGTCTTTCAGTGTTTGAAATATGTTATTCCAGGATCTTCTAGCTTTCAGAGTCTGTGTTGAGAGATCAGCTGTTATCCTGATTGGTTTACCCCTAAATGTAATCTGCTTTCTTTCTCTTGCAGCTTTTAAAATTCTCTCCTTATTCTGTATGTTGGACATCTTCATTATAATGTGTCTAGGTGTGGATCTCTTATGATTTTGCACATTCGGCGTCCTGTAGGCTTCTAGGATTTGGGATTCTGTCTCAATCTTCAATTCTGGGAAGTTTTCTCGTATTATTTCACTGAATAGACTGTTTATTCCTTTGGAATGGAGCTCTGTGCCTTCCTGTATCCCAATGACTCTTAAATTTGGTCTTTTGATATTGTCCCATAATTCTTGGATGTTCTGCTCATGGTTTCTTAGCAGACTTGCTGAGCTGTCTATGTTCTTTTCCAGTTGAAATACTTTGTCTTCATTGTCTGATGTTCTCTCTTCTAAGTGATCTACTCTGCTGGTAGTATTCTCAATTGAGTTTTTAAGTTGGTTTATTGTTTCCTGCATTTCTAGAATTTCAATTTGTTTGTTTTTTATTACCTCTATCTCCCTGTGAAATTGATCTTTGACTTCCTGGATTTGTTTGTCAATGTGATCTTTCATTGTCTGATTTTGCTGTCTCATGTCTTCCTTGAGACTCCAGATCATCTGAAGCATATATATCCTGAACTCTTTATCTGATATTCCATCTGTTGCAGCTATTACCTCTTCTAAAGTTGAGTTGACCTGCATTGCTTGTGGTCCTTTCTTTCCTTGTCTTTTCATACTGCCCGCGTTTCTTTCTGCTTGGTGCAACTGTTGTGTTTTGAAATTTACCCCCTATTTATTTATGTTGCTCTTGTATACTTGAAAAGTCTCCCTTGCAGGTGCGGGCGGCGGCTGTGCCCCTACTCCAATTGGGGTGACGTGTCTATCACGCTGGCGGCTCTCTGGGCCTGTTCCGGGAGTGGAAGGCGGCTCTGCTCTGTCCCTATTCCAATTGGGGTGTCGTGACTACAATGCTGGCAGATCGCTGGGCCTCTTCCGGGCGTGGGCGGTGGGCTTGGCTGGCGGGATTCCACCTAATGGCAGTCCCTAACCTCCCTGCTTGCTAATTAATGGCTTCTCTGAGGCGCCACGCCTTCTGTAGCTGCGGGGCAGGCCGCGCGAATCAGTTGGCCTGGATCTCCGGGGTCCTGCTGCTGGCTGTTTTGATGTTACAAGCTGTTGGAGAGTGGTGGTATATCCTTCAGCTTTCCCAGATGGTGGCCACTGACTGCCTGGATGGAGTGTCCGCTGTTTTGATGTTGCACTCTGAAGGAGAGTGGCGGTGTATCCTTCAGCTTTCCCGGATGGTGGCCGCTGACTGCCTCGGTGGAGTGTCCGCTGTGGGGGATGGGACTGTACCGCTTTCTTCCCCTTCTGAGAACCCGAGCTCGGCCCAAGGGTCCGTGTGGGCTTGGCTGGTGGGATTCCACCTAATGGCCTTCCCTAACCTCCCTGCTTGCCAATTAATGGCTTCACTGAGGCGCCACGCCTTCTGTAGCCGCAGGGCAGGCCACGCGAATCAGTTGGCCTGGCTCTCCGGGCCCTGTTGCAGGCTGCTGGGATCCCTGGCACTCTATCGCTTTGATTTTTTCTGCTTGCCCCTCCCCCAGCGCTGGCTAGCCAGGTTTCCTTTTGGCTGCTACTGGGAGGAGGGGTTGGAGGTCAGGTGTCTCTGGTTTCCCCCTAGCCTGTATGGAGGCTCAGCTTGATACTCCCTCTCCCGGCAAGCCTAGGAGAGATTTTATGCGAATTCCCGCTGTCTGGGGGGTGAGCTGAATGACACCGACCTGTTTTGATGTCGCACTCTGAAGGAGAGTGGCGGTGTATCCTTCAGCTTTCCCGGATGGTGGCCGCTGACTGGCTCGGCGGAGTGTCCGCTGTGGGGGATGGGACTGTACCGCTTCCTTCCCCTTCTGAGAACCCGTGCTCGGCCCAAGGGTCCGTGTGGGCTTGGCTGGTGGGATTCCACCTAATGGCCTTCCCTAACCTCACTGCTTGCCAATTAATGGCTTCACTGAGGCGCCACGCCTTCTGTAGCCGCAGGGCAGGCCACGCGAATCAGTTGGCCTGGCTCTCCGGGCCCTGCTGCAGGCTGCTGGGATCCCTGGCACTCTATCACTTTGATTTTTTCTGCTTGCCCCTCCCCCAGCGCTGGCTAGCCAGGTTTCCTTTTGGCTGCTACTGGGAGGAGGGGTTGGAGGTCAGGTGTCTCTGGTTTCCCCCTAGCCTGTATGGAGGCTCAGCTTGATATTCCCTCTCCCAGCAAGCCTAGGAGAGATTTTATGCGAATTCCCGCTGTCTGGGGGGTGAGCTGAATGACACCGACCTGTTTTGATGTTGCACTCTGAAGGAGAGTGGCGGTGTATCCTTCAGCTTTCCCGGATGGTGGCCGCTGACTGGCTCGGCAGAGTGTCCGCAGTGGGGGATGGGACTGTACCGCTTCCTTCCCCTTCTGAGAACCCGTGCTCGGCCCAAGGGTCCGTGTGGGCTTGGCTGGTGGGATTCCACCTAATGGCCTTCCCTAACCTCCCTGCTTGCCAATTAATGGCTTCACTGAGGCGCCACGCCTTCTGTAGCCGCAGGGCAGGCCACGCGAATCAGTTGGCCTGGCTCTCCGGGCCCTGCTGCAGGCTGCTGGGATCCCTGGCACTCTATCACTTTGATTTTTTCTGCTTGCCCCTCCCCCAGCGCTGGCTAGCCAGGTTTCCTTTTGGCTGCTACTGGGAGGAGGGGTTGGAGGTCAGGTGTCTCTGGTTTCCCCCTAGCCTGTATGGAGGCTCAGCTTGATACTCCCTCTCCCGGCAAGCCTAGGAGAGATTTTATGCGAATTCCCGCTGTCTGGGGGGTGAGCTGAATGACACCGACCTGTTTTGATGTCGCACTCTGAAGGAGAGTGGCGGTGTATCCTTCAGCTTTCCCGGATGGTGGCCGCTGACTGGCTCGGCGGAGTGTCCGCAGTGGGGGATGGGACTGTACCGCTTCCTTCCCCTTCTGAGAACCCGTGCTCGGCCCAAGGGTCCGTGTGGGCTTGGCTGGTGGGATTCCACCTAATGGCCTTCCCTAACCTCCCTGCTTGCCAATTAATGGCTTCACTGAGGCGCCACGCCTTCTGTAGCCGCAGGGCAGGCCACGCGAATCAGTTGGCCTGGCTCTCCGGGCCCTGCTGCAGGCTGCTGGGATCCCTGGCACTCTATCACTTTGATTTTTTCTGCTTGCCCCTCCCCCAGCGCTGGCTAGCCAGGTTTCCTTTTGGCTGCTACTGGGAGGAGGGGTTGGAGGTCAGGTGTCTCTGGTTTCCCCCTAGCCTGTATGGAGGCTCAGCTTGATACTCCCTCTCCCGGCAAGCCTAGGAGAGATTTTATGCGAATTCCCGCTGTCTGGGGGGTGAGCTGAATGACACCGACCTGTTTTGATGTCGCACTCTGAAGGAGAGTGGCGGTGTATCCTTCAGCTTTCCCGGATGGTGGCCGCTGACTGGCTCGGCGGAGTGTCCGCAGTGGGGGATGGGACTGTACCGCTTCCTTCCCCTTCTGAGAACCCGTGCTCGGCCCAAGGGTCCGTGTGGGCTTGGCTGGTGGGATTCCACCTAATGGCCTTCCCTAACCTCCCTGCTTGCCAATTAATGGCTTCACTGAGGCGCCACGCCTTCTGTAGCCGCAGGGCAGGCCACGCGAATCAGTTGGCCTGGCTCTCCGGGCCCTGCTGCAGGCTGCTGGGATCCCTGGCACTCTATCACTTTGATTTTTTCTGCTTGCCCCTCCCCCAGCGCTGGCTAGCCAGGTTTCCTTTTGGCTGCTACTGGGAGGAGGGGTTGGAGGTCAGGTGTCTCTGGTTTCCCCCTAGCCTGTATGGAGGCTCAGCTTGATACTCCCTCTCCCGGCAAGCCTAGGAGAGATTTTATGCGAATTCCCGCTGTCTGGGGGGTGAGCTGAATGACACCGACCTGTTTTGATGTCGCACTCTGAAGGAGAGTGGCGGTGTATCCTTCAGCTTTCCCGGATGGTGGCCGCTGACTGGCTCGGCGGAGTGTCCGCAGTGGGGGATGGGACTGTACCGCTTCCTTCCCCTTCTGAGAACCCGTGCTCGGCCCAAGGGTCCGTGTGGGCTTGGCTGGTGGGATTCCACCTAATGGCCTTCCCTAACCTCCCTGCTTGCCAATTAATGGCTTCACTGAGGCGCCACGCCTTCTGTAGCCGCAGGGCAGGCCACGCGAATCAGTTGGCCTGGCTCTCCGGGCCCTGCTGCAGGCTGCTGGGATCCCTGGCACTCTATCACTTTGATTTTTTCTGCTTGCCCCTGCTAACAATTTTAAAGTTGGTAGTATTTTATCTTTAGTGCATACATGATGCCAATTGGCTAGAGTAGAACTTCTGAAAATAATCTTGTTAAATGTGCATGAGATCATTGAAAGCTGAGCTTAGTACCTTCAGAAAAACAATATGGGAAATTATCTTCAAATATAAATAGAGACACATAGAAGAATCAATGAACTAACTGCATGGGCTAAAAGTAGCACATTTCTCATATGTTGTATTTTGTCTGATTAGTTTTATGATATTTTTATAAAATACAATGAGTAATTCAATGGACATCAATTTCCTTTTCATCTCCTTTAATATTGTCTAAGCAGGTGAGAATATTTCAAGGTGTATTTTAAAAATAGCACTAAGCATTCATATCCTTTAGGTAGTTTCTTGGCCTCAAATATATACCAGATTTTATTTTTAAAAGCTTGCTACTATTATTATCTCTTCTACTTAATTATGGACTCTGTTAACTTCTTGTCCTACCTCTGTCTCTTTCTGTTTCACATATAGCCTTGAAAGCAGCAGTGAAACTGTTTGAAACCAAAAGTTTAATTGCATCCTGTGACCTCCTGGAAATTGTGAGGGCAGGAAGGAGATGAATGATTAGGTAGATAATTTTTTTCTCTGCATTCCTGGTACAGAGTAAAGAAACAAGGAATCTCTACAAGGAGGATGCTTTCTGTCCCCTGTCTCCCTCCCCAGTTCCTTGCTAGCCCTTGGGATTATCCACAAAAGCCAATCACATCCTTCCACAGAGCAGGGGCTCTTCCCACCCTCTTGGTTCTGCAGAACCTGCCTCCTGCAGACCCTGGTTATTCACTGTGCTCTGGAGTGTAATCCCCATGGGGCTCTGAATTGTATGTGCTGTCCTCCTTCCCTGGGCTGTGAGAATATGCAACTAACAAATTGCTCTTTCGATCTCATCTATCCAGTGTTCAGCCATCCCCACAACCCTAGAAGAAGATTTTCTCCATCACCATTGGAGTGGATAGGAGATAATTAAAACAAGTTGATACTGGAATACACACAGCTCTGTGCCCTGGCCTAGCACAGAGCACGTTAAGAACAGGGAGAGTGTACCTTTACTACAAGAATAGTGATTGGATGGCAACTAATTTTTCAAGACAACCACAAGAAATATTTTTTGTTCCTATTGTACCATCTTAATCTTTCCTAAATGCCTTGGAAACTTGATGCTGCATGTCCAAGGCTCATGTTTTCTTCCTGCCTTCTTGCTTTCACCATTTGGTCTAGTCCTTTACCTGTATCCTTTTTTTTTTTTTTCATTCTCAATTCTGCATGAATTAGTTCTTTTTTAATGATACTCTCCTTCCTGGGTGTGTGTGTAAGGTGGTGGTGGTGGGGGGTGTCTTTCAAATGTATATATCAGTTGTTTTCACACTAAGCTACCATAGGAAAGGGGTCCAGAAATAAATTTTCTGCCCCATCAAATCTTTCCCATTCTCTTGTGGCCCTTGGCTTCTTCAACTATGATGCTTCAAGTTTGGGTTGGAGCCTATTCTTTGGGCATCAGATCCTGTCAAGTTCAATAGTTAAGATGCTTGTGTGAGTCTCATCATTTTGATTGGAGTATTTATTATATATTTTCTATTGCACTGGGCAACTTTTCTTTAGAAATGTGAAAAAAAAATTCCTTATAAATCCAAGCATCAGCTACAGGTATTACTTATATTTCTGCTTCTTGGAACAGCATGGTGAATCAAAAGTTGACTAACATCTATTAACCATATAGGTGTGCCTGAGACTATTCACACTATAGGCTGTGACCCAGCTGCAGTTCAGTCTCCAAGTGCATGGGATTTTTCAGGAAAATAAGAGTTAACATACCAACTTTGTAGCTATTGCATGCACATGCGTAGCCACCATAATCACACATGGTATACACATACAGCTACTCATCTCTTTCCCATTTTTACATAATCAGTTTCTGCTTTATTCCCCATCTGCCTCCCCCACTGCAAAAAATATTCTATTTCCATTTAACTCTGATGGAAGATGTGCTCCCCTGTGTAGGGGACACCTGATTGTCCTATGAAATGGAGCTGCAGTGAAAATACTTTGCATTGTCAGTGAGGAAAAGATTGATTTTCTGCAAATGGAGTCAAATTGCAACTGAAAGTGATAGCCCCAGAACTGCCTTCCCCTTCTGTCGGACACTGATTGTCTCTCCATGTGCCAGCTTGTTATCGTATGGGCAGAGGGGAATTGCAGCTTGACGTAATTCATAGCAGTTTCACAAGGGGGAGAGATTGGAAAGAGAGATTGGCACGATGCTTTAATTGACAGAGGTTTGCAGCCCACAATGATGGCATGAGCCATTCGAAGAGGAAGGAAAGTATGTGTGGACTAATGTTACATTTAAATGTCACAGAGATCATTTTGAAAATGGTAAGAAACCCCATAATACCCAATTCTAGTCCAAGCAAGTATTTAAGAGAATTGTCTGTAGTAACATGACATTTCCCAGCTCCGATTTCGGTCTACCCTGCAGCTTTATGATAATTTAATTCCCTTTTGAGTCTTTGTAATGCCTTGGTGAATTTCCAAGGGCAGATTAAAGACAGTTCTTGGGGTATGGAATACATCACCATTACCCAAGTTAGGACATGGTAATTGGTACCAATGAATGAACGCATTGACTCTGGGAAGGTTCTGAGATCAAACAGGTCTAATGAAATTGTCTTAAAAGGATTCTTCACATCATTCTTAAAAAGTGTCTGTAACCCCATCAATTTACATTAAAAGTTTCTTTCAGCCTTCTGGAAAGATCAGGGTGGACATTTACTTTTCACAAATCCGAGTGGATGCCGTCCTCTATTACATAAGCTATGTGCATCCAAGCATGCTCTCAGTCTCTGTTCATCTAAGACTTTTTTGCATTAAATATTGTAGACAATAGAGTTTTAATGGAGAAGGAAACTAAGGGAGATAGGAACAAAAACTTCCTCTTCTCAGGAAAGCACTTAATTGAATATTAAAATACATTGCAGAACAGGAGCAGAATTTCTGCAGCCACAGATTCAGGTTTTGAAGAGTGAATACAGTCATTGTCATGTCAGTGGTGTAAATCTTAGGTAAGACATAGCTCTCATCTTCCCTTCAGTTCCCAATTGTTCCTTGACTTGGATGCCCTACCACTATGACCCTCACTCACAACAGACAACATTGTCCCTGTGCCTTGAAAAGACAGCAGTGGGAAGCAGAAACCTGCACACATGTCTTCTCAACTCCCTTACCAGCAGCTTCTTGGAGAGGAGACCATGTGACTCTTCCTTCCCTGCATGATCTCCACCTGCTACCCGCCAGCTCCTCGCTACACTGTTCCACTGGAAAGTTTTCTACCATCAACAGTGACTTTCTCACCAGCAAATTAAACCAGTATCCCCTGCATGGCAATACTGAAGGTTAGTGGCACCTGATTTTTAAATCCACTCTTCCTTTGTCTTCTGTTTTCTTCTAACCCCAAATACCATTTTCTCTTGTTTTAACTACCCCTCCCACCCCACACTTTTTTTTTCTAATATCTCAGATTTTCCAATTTCATTTTGCACCAAGATGTTCCCTATGCTTGCTTGAGATTGAGGGGGGAGAGACATACATTTGACTCTAAGTATTCTTGGATAGATGAGACCCCTTAATGCTGACACCTCTTCTCTGCCTTTTTTAAATGTGTGGTTACCCCTCTGTTACCATTTCCCCTCCAATTCTCTACACAGGCATAGGGATAGAAAGTCGCTCAATCAATAATTGGTACATAGTAAATGCTTAATTAAAATCAGCTAATAATAGGTAGATTTAAATAAACTATTATAAATATTTTAAAGTTTTTTTATAATTTGCTTTTGCCATTAATTCTGAATAGTGCTTCCCCCTCTTTAAGCCAATTTAATTTACATCCAAATTGAAACCATCCATAAATTATCCTGTCATTTCTTTCTTCCTTCCTCTATATTAAATAATTTCTTTTATTGGACTTTAGGTCAGTAGCTCTTTATATATTTCAACAGAGTACCAGTAAGCTTTTCCATAATTTCTTACATAATTAAAAAAATACATAATTACATAGAACGGGTGTCAAATATTAATTTTATTGTAAAGGTAAAGGTATTGCTTAATGAAATGAAATTGGAAGTTACATATTTGCTTAATTTGGTCATTCAATTATTCTAAAAGCTACATTAGCAACAGAAATCACCATGTAAAACATTTGTGGATTTAGTTTTCATCACAGACACAGAATCTCACTCCAAAAAATGAGCCACACCCTCTGGCTGGCATAAGGAGAGCACAAGTATGAAAAAGGAAAAAAGAAAATATAGAGAAATCAAGCATTTAGGTTTGTTAGAAAAATGTAGAGGACCAAAATTCAAGTTACACCTTCAGTACCGCTAGCTTGCTGATAGTACATTTAACATCTCTAAATGGGATTTTTTTTTTTTTGGAAGGGGGCGAGATGTTGGATTCAGGAGATTAAACCTAGGGATACCTAAATGGGATTCTATGAGTTGGGAAGAATTCCACATATTTCCTGGTAAGTGCTGAGTTGTTCTTTACAAACACTAAGTGCTGTATACATCTAAAAGGTTATTTAAACTACCTTCCATCCAATAAATATACATTATCTCCTGACTAAGTTAAATTGAACCACAGGAACCTCAATTGCCTTTTTCCTAAAAGACAACACCTTCATGGATCATGCAGATGGCTCCTGTACTGCCTGAAGCAAACTGTTCTTACAGTCCTATTCCATTATCTCCCTAGGTTTACTTTGTGCATCTATAAAACCTTGTTGAAGGAGTTGTAAGGAGTTACTGAGATACTACAGGTACCTGATTGACACATGGTAAACAGTCTACATCTCCGCCTACTTTTCTTTTTTTCATTTCCAATAATTCTTTCATGTCCATCTTCAGGAACTTCTTATACTACCCTGTGTTCAAGCTCAGCAAGGTCACACTGTCTTATCCTTGCCTGCTTTCACTCCTCTCTGGGGAGCATTTTTCTCTCATTTGCTTTTCTGCTCACGTTTGTCCTGCACAAATATGTGTGCCTCCATAAAGACTGTTCACTTGTCTCCCTGATGTCTGTCACTCCCGACCGTGGAGGTGAGAACTTGATTCTTGATTTCTGTTTGGAATGAATAACTTCTATTCCAAAGCACTCTATGACTATGTTAGCCAGTTTTTTTTTTTTGTTGTTGTTGTTTGTTTGGTTTTTTTTTTTTCTATGGTTTAAAAAAATGGTAGGCAAGCTAGGACATCTGGCAACATTGGTCACTGTCCTTTAGGTAGGATGTTTCTTTTATAGTGCTAATGTTTGAAAAAAGTCTATAAAAAAAAAAAAGCACTGTCAAAAAATAAAGCAATATCTTTAAAACATGTCTAGACTTGAACTACTACAAAAATCTAAGGAGAACAAAGCTCCAGAAAGATGAGAAACTGTTGTTGTGCAAAGAATTCAACTTTAAGTTTAGCTTTTTAAATAACCGTCTTAATGATTTTAAAGTGTTCCGTTCAGTAGCGTTCAGTACATTTACACAGTTTTACAACCAAGCTCCAGAATTCTTTTGCTTCCTGCAAAACTAAAATTCTAAAATCCTTAATCCTTCATAGGTCTCTACTTGCCCTGTCTCCTCAGTCCTGTTTCTAAGAGTTTGACCATTCTGGGTAACTCAAATGAATGGAATCAAGCAGAATTTCTCTTCTTTCCTTGCCTCTCCCCCTCCCTCTCTCTGTCTTGTGGCTGGTTTGTTTCACTTAGAGTTATTCAGATTTTCTTTATCTTCATGTTTTCATTGAGGCAGGTTTTGTGATTTTAGGAATTTGTCTCTTTCATCTATGTTATCACTGTGTCTTGGTGTACAGTGACTCAAAGCGTCCTCATCAGCAGTTAATTCTGTAGAATCAGGATTAACATCTGATTTTAAAGAGTGGAACATTCTCTTTTCCCCTCAGTCTATCTAGGAAAGCATTGCCAATTTTGTTGTATTTTTAAATAACTTTGGTTCCATTGATTTCCTTTATTTGTTTTTCTTCTTCTCAGTTTCATTTATCTCTGTTTTAGTCTGTATTATTTTCTTCCTTCTGCTTTTTCAAGACTACATTGTTTAATTTCCAAAAATTTGTGAATTTTAAAGTTTGCCATCAGCTGTTAATTTCAATTTCTTCCCATTGTGGTCAGAGAAGATACTTTTATAATATCTATCTTCTAAAGCCTATTAAGACTTAATTTGTGGCTTTGATTAAATTTAGGATAATTTAATTTAAATTGAATTTAAACTCTGGAAAATTCTCATGACACTTGAGAAGAACATGCATTCTGTTTATTTATGTATTTATTTTTTCCTTCTTCTGGGGATTGAACCCAGGGGTACTCTACCACTGAGATACCTTCCCAGTCCTGTTTTTTAATTTTATTTTTAAGACATAATCTTGCAAAGTTACTGAGGTTGACCTCTAACTTGTGTACTGCCTGCTTGAGACCCCACGTCTCTGAAACTGTTGGTTTTTTGTAAAACATTCTGTATATGTTAGATGTAGTTGTTTTATTTTATGCTGTTTATGTGTTTTCTCATTTATTTATCTTCTATTTGATTGTTCTATTTATTAATTATTAAGTGGATTATTAAAGTCTTTTAAAGATTATTGAATAACTGTCCATTTCTCTCCTCAATTGTACAATATTTCTTTCTCATATTTTGATGGTCTACTAATAGGTATGTAAATGTTTACACTTGTTATATCTTTGTGTTGTTTTGAAACTTTTATTCTTATATAGTGTTCTTCTTTGTCTGTTTTAAGTTCTATAAGTTTAAAGTTTATTTTGTGTTATTAGTACAGACATGCTATTCTCATTTAATTATATTCTCCTTTTTGACTTTCTGTGGTCAGTTTTCACTTCATTATAATATTTTCACCTTCAGAATTTATATTTTGATTCTTTTCACATTTTCTATTTTATCAATATTTACATTTTATTCATACATCATTTTCTTTACTTTTTCCATATTTTCCTTTAAGATATTTATTTTAAAGATTTTTGTCTTATAGAATCATCACTAAGTTGTTTTTGGAATTTTGTTTTTTTCTTAAAAAGGAGACATAATTTACTGTTTATTTATATGTCTTTTAATTTTGTTATTGTTGAAAGTGGATATATAAAACCAAAAGTATGGTAATTATGAATATAAGATTCTTTTCCACACCAAGATTTTTTCTCCCTTTCTTTCTTTTTTCTTCTTTCTTTCTTTCTTTCTTTCTTTCTTTCTTTCTTTCTTTCTTTCTTTCTTTCTTTCTTTCTTTCTTTTTTAATTGTCAAAGGCTCTCTCTGTGCCAAGAATAAACAGGTGTAAATTGTAGGGCTTCTTAGGTCTTTTCTGAGCTAAATATTTCTCTGGAAATTCAAAACAACATTCTAATTATTCTCATGTGTTTGATTGCTTTTGAATGTCCTAGCTTTTGTTGTTGTTGTTGTTACTGGAAATTGAACTCAGGGGCCCTCCATCACTGAGCCACATCCCAGGGCCTATTTTACATTTTATTTAGGGACAGGGTCTCACTGAGTTACTAAGTGCCTTGCCATTGTTGAAGCTGGCTTTGAACTCTCAATCCTCCTGTCTCAGCCTCCAAAGCCGCTGGGATTACAGGCATGTGCCACTGAACCAGGCTGAATGTCCTAATCTTTAATATACAAATCCCAAGAGGGGATAAAAAGTAAACTGAAGAGATAAGAAGGTACCCGCTCTTTCAGTTCTCTGGATGGGAGCTCAACCTATAGAGGAAGGACTGGCAACAATGATGGGAAATGCCAAAACAATGGCTCCACTCTTCACCTGTGAGTCAGAAGCAGTATGATCAGTCCTAAGAAAATAGATCCTCAGTATTTAAAGGACAAAGTTGTTTTTTTTTTTTTTTTCCACAGTGTGGCTCCCGCAAGTTGTGTGCAAATTTTTCTGAAATGAGCATATAGCTGCCTAACATGGGGCTGAAGCATGGGTGATGAACAGCTGCTAGTGTGCACACAAAACTAACTAATCTATTGTTCAAGTTTTGCCCCTTGAACTTGCATACCTCAAGTAGGTGCAAGAATTCCAGAGTGATTGCCTCAGAGATCCTACAAGCAGTACTCTCATCCAGGTGGGGATGCTTCCTGTTCTACCTTCACCCCTGGTTCCTTTATTCATTCTGTCTTTCAAAGATATTCCACATATTGCTTTAGTTAACACATTTCATCATAATTGTTTGTATATTTGCCTCTAGAGCAGACCCAAGAGACCTGTTATCCTTCCCTTTGTTCTTGCTAAAATACTAGGGTATTTTTTGAACAGCTTTATACCCATCTAAAGGCCTCTATTCCCCAGAATTCCCTGCTACTAAGACTAACCTCATGGCACAGTTCTAATCAGTGGAGTGAATGAAATATTACTGGTGATTATTAAATAATTTTGATTGTTGGTGTCAGTTGGCCTTCTTCATGACTGGATTTCTGTTGAGAAGCTAGACATAAAGCATCCATTTTGGAGTCATAAGGTAACCATAAAATAAAAGTCATATAGAAAGAATTGTGAAATAAAAATGTAAAAAGGAAGCTATAGCAACATTACAGAGCTTGTTTATCATTCCTGAGTCTGCACTTTGGATTGTTTTAATACAAAAATTATCAACCTTTTTGGTAAAGCCAGAGTTTTCTAATTTTTTAACATTATAAAACACATAGAAAATTGAAATATTTGATAATTGTATAGAAAAGTAAATTCATGGACAAAGTTGAATGTTCATAATGCTCTGTCTACTCTCAGGTAGAGAAATAGGGATCATTAACTTTTCATACCTATAACACATTGGCACAACATGGCCATATTTTACAGCACATCTGTTGGAAGTCCCTGATAAACCATAATAGATTGTTCAGGCAGATGAACATGATTTCTTGTTGATTTAGGTTTTTTTTAGCTACATGATGAGATTATTCAGAGAAAAACTATCCATTGTTTATCTTGTTTCTCTCTCACAACACAGTGCCAGAAACTTAGCAGTACCTCAAAAAAATGTGTTTTAAGTAAGCAAAAAAGAAAAAAAAATTCAATGGTCCAGACTGACTAGATTCTTCACAGTTCTGTTGATTTCTGATTCAAAGCCTTTACTCATTTTCTCTCTGCCTGGAAAAACTTGACTCCTATCCACATAGCCAAATTCTACTCATCACTTGGTATCCTTCTTCAGTCCACCTCTTCTGCGAAGCTGTTTTAAATATTGACTTTTAGGCAAATATCCTGAGATGGATTAGCTGCATCTTTTCAAAATATGAAACTAGGAGAGTTGCACACACCAAATTGGTCAGAATCTCTCTGAAGTCAGCACTATGCTTTTCCAGAATTCCAAAATTCTTGGAACCACATACAAAGATACTATTATTTATCACAGAATTTTTACTGGATTTGATATGCAGCCCAGCTTATGAAGATGTTTTGATGGTAAAGTAGGATTCAGATGCTTTTATTTTCAGGTTTTTTATTTTCTTGAACAGTTTACTGCTATCTGACTCATCAACCTTTAGCATCGTGGAGAAGGGTCCACGTGTCTGGAAATATTTAGATGCCCCAGATCAATGCTTACAGTGTTGCCCTGAACTCTAATTTTGACCTTGAACGATAGAATTATTTTTTGTTCACTCTGAAACTTCTTCCTTTGAGTGCTCATTTTTTTCTTCTTCTTCTTCAGTATTTGGGGCAAAATATTTGCCCAGGTGTATCTGGTTAGGTGTACTTTTACACCACCCAAAGTCATTTCCACTTGTGTACATATATGCTATCAACTGGACTCTGATTAGACAGTCTGAAGTACTACCTTTCTACTGGGTTCCTTTAGTGGTTTTTGGAAAATTATACAGAAGGTAATTTGGTTTTGCCACAAGGAACATTGCCACCTAACATAGCAAGTGCTTTTGTATATTTAAGATTCCTTCAGTGGTTTCAATTTTTTTTTTTAATTTGTGATTTTTGTGCTAGGGATTGAAGCCAAGGCCACCTTACCACTGAACTATAATCCCAGTTCTTTTTATTTATTTATTTATTTTTATTTTGAGACAGTCTTACAAAGTTACTGAGGGTCTTTCTAAGGTAATTTCCAATTTAATGTATGCATTGTTTCTAGAATTTGCAGCCTATAAGGCTTTTGTTATTTGATGGGATTGAATAACTAATTTCTACTCATAAAAATGACAGAATTCTTAGAGATGGCAAAGAGGAGATAAGTATTGAAAAAATGAACACCGGTAAAAGGACCCAAAGTCTCTACCTTACCTTTTAAAATCTATGTGACTTTTGGCAGTAAATATGTTTATTTGAGACTTAGCTTTCTTACTTTTAAAATGAAGAGGGTTCTAAACTTATCTACAAGAACACGGTACAAGATTCACATAAAATATCCAAAGTACTTTGTAAATCTAAGAATTATTTTGAAAATCCAGCTGTATTTTTTTGGTTATCTAGTAGCTACATATTGACCTTCATTTTCCCCACTAAGTGGGAATTAAACTGTTTATATTTTAGAGGCCCATTTTCTATTGGATTTGTTCAGTTTGCCTTGAACAAATATTCTGAATCATTGAAATAATTTACCCCTCGACTAGCTCTGTGTTGGTTTGCTCCCAGTTTTGCCTCCCAGTTGAAGTATTTCTGTGCCATAATTTCTACTCCATGAGGAAGGAAATACTGACTTGATTTAAAGCTGAGGTGATAGCTTGGAACTTTTCCTTTACCTTCAAGGTAGACTAGATCAGTTCATAGAGGCTCTAAATCTGTGAGCATTTCAGCACTTAAGGCTTATTACTGGATTTGGTTGGATGTGTCCTATTTATTTACCCTTTTAGTTTCCAAATCTAGTAGTCTTCAATCCTGAAGGAGAAGTAGCTCCATTAAAATGTATTTAAAACAGACTATTCACTTACCATTGGCTAGTCTATTGCCCTGTAAAATTTGCAACTACTTGACTCAGGGTGAGATGTATCATTGGTTTCTTCTAAAAGGAAGCTCACAGGGCCTGTTTACCTATAATGCTGCCACATACACTCAACTTGCAACTGTTTTTGCATTCAGAGACATAAGGCTTTCTGCAGGTATGGCTCTCAGTCAGTTGTAAAATGCTTAAACAGATGGGACATTGTTATTAACATGGATAATATAGTTTCATTGTATTAGAGTTGCAAGTGATTTTCCAGATAATGGCTTAGACAAATGTTTGTGGAATCTGTCCAGTTAATCTACCAAAAATGCAGCCTGACTTTCAGAAGCAATTCTACTGTTATTGAATGTTTTCCATTAAATATTTAACTTCAGTGAATTTCTCACAAGATTGTTGAAGGACCTGTTCGTTTCTCATTGGAGTCATTATTGTTGCATTATTTAGAATGATAGTTACCTTCAAAGACCCATTTTAAACTAAATAGCCACATGCTTTATTATATATCAGGTGATTCTTTAAAAAAAATACTCTGCAAAGATCTTTTAGAGGTCTCATGGAGTAAAGGTCAAAGGGTTGTTTGATAATTATTATATGAAATGCTGTAATAAGGACCCAAAGATTAAATTGTTTACTCTGCAAGCTATGAACTAGCTACAAAATGTAATATCATCTATTTATCCCATCAACAGATTGTCTCTTATGTAGCAGTCACTGTATTAGAGGATGATGACACAAAAAATAGAGGATTCAAGAAGATGAGAAAATGACTGAAGTTTACTCAGGACTATTTGTTGGACTGTACTATTTAATAGATGTATAACCTTGACTCAATTTTCCTATTGAAAAGGGAGGAATTATAACAATAAACACCTCCAGAGTTGTTGGAAGAATTAAATGAGATATGGCTGTCTAGTACAAATGTAAGCTCTCTGTAGAGGTAGAAAAAGTCAAGCAAACAAAGAATCAAAACTAAGGTTTTGAAGAATTAGGCATTGTTTTAGTCAGCTATTTGCCAATGTGACCAAAAGACCTGACAAGAACAATGAAGATGAGGAAAAGATTATTTGGGGTTTATAGTTTTAGAGGTCTTGGTTCATAGAGGACCAACTCAATTGCTCTGGCCATAGATGAGGCACACCATCAAGGTAGAATGGTGTGGCAGAGGGAAAGAGCTCAGGACATGACAATCTAGAAGAAGAGAGAGAGCATATCAGGGACAAAAAATACCTATAAGGCACAGCCCCAGTGACCCAACTCCTCCAGCCACACCCTACCTTCCTATAGTTACCATGTAGTTAATCTCTATTGGGGGATTTATGCACTGATTAATTAAGTTTAGGCTCACATAACCCAATTATTTCTTGAATTATCTTATATATGAGCTTTTAGGGACAGGAGAGCAGGAGTCCAAAGTAGACATCACTTACAGCTTTCCCAAGATTTCTCAACGGATTAATACCTTAGCACCTTTCTTCAGATTTTATTAGTTCCTAGATTCTTTGCAACTCTTAACCTTCCTGACTTATTAATACCTGTGAGATTTGGTAAACTGCCATATCTACTCCTGGTTTGGGAAACTTCCTTTTCCTGCATTATATCCACCTCAGATTTTTTTTCTAAATTATAAAATATGTACACCAACACTAATACCCCTTCACCAACCAATAAGCAAAAGACCGTGAAAATAATCCCAGTTCTTTCCTGTTGTTGTTATAACCGATTACCATAAATTTAGTGGCGTAAAGCAACACCAGTTTATTGATGTGCAGTCATGGAGGTCAGAAATTTAATTTGGGACAGGAAGTAAGCTCCTTCTGGAGACTCCAGGGAGACTACTTTGCTTTGCCTTTCCAGCTTCCAGAGGCTGCCCATATTCATGGACCATGGCTCCCAATCAGTCCAACCTTAGCTTTTCTTGTCATATTGCTTTGTCTGACTCTTAACTCTGCTGCCTCCCACAAGAGCCTTTGTGACTATCATAGTCCCATTTGGGTCCTCTGTAACATAACATATTCATAGGTTCCAGGAATTAACACATGGCTATGTCTGGGAAGCCGTTATTATTCTTACCACAATAGCATAGGAAGATGAAGAGAAATCTGATCAGGCAGTGAAGAAATATGGCACTTTCTTTCAATAACCATGATCAAATTCATTAGGATCAACTGAGAAAAAAAGTTTAATGAAAAGTGTGAGTTATAGAATTTTGTTTGTAGAAATAGTATTTTTTAAAATAATAGTTTTGAATAAAATAAAAGTTGATCAGGTCTAAGATAGCTGGAAAGGGCATAAGAGACATCGCTGATAAATTTGTCTTATAAAACATGCAGGAATATTTAGAAATTAGCATATAGATTCATAATGAAATAATCATAGTTTATTATTTGTTGTAGGAATTTAGAAATCACAGAGAAGTTTCTTGGATATTATTTTCTTCTTAATACACTGAACACCCTTACATGCTAGATGGGATGTAATTTGAACTCTGAGATTCTGTGGTATTGAATGAGAAGCTCAGGGTTGTAGGTTGGAATGCCAGTTGAGGGTTAGAGTGGCAAAGCTCAAGTTTGTGGACTCCAATGCTTGAGGGTACCTGATCCCCTTAGTCACTGAAAATTCCCTTTCAAGTCTTGTTTATAGTATAGAAGCTCCTTGACATTCTGGAAGGCCATACTCTAAAACTACAGAAAAATTTCTTAATTCACAAATAAGCATGGTTCTTATTTTCTTAATTCTAGTAGCACTTGTATTGCAAGCACGGATGTGAGTGGCTACTACCTTCCAGGTGACTCTTATTCCACCTTCTGTTACCACCACCTGAAAAACTATTGTCTTTTATTTTCTGGACCATTTCTAATAAAGGATCAAGTGTTTTTTTTATCACTTTTGAAAATGACTTGCCTGAAATTGCTTTGAGAATTATTAATTGCTGTTGAATAAGGAACCATGCACCTGCAGCTATTCAGCACTGGATGTGGCTTACCAGAAACTTCTCATGTGAAAGGCAGAAGCTCTGCAAACCAAATCTCCACTCGAGTGCATCTGCTTTTGGAAGGCTCCATGTGGGGTTTATGGTACATGTGCCATCCGTGTTCTCCTTCTTCAGTCTCTTCCCTTGAGGGTTCCTACTCAGGTCAGGGGTTTGATGCTCTCACTCCACTGAATACATTTTGTATGTATCAGGAAGTCAATGTTTTAGGTCAGACCAAGACAAGTATAGACCTAAAATTTGGTACAAAATCTTCAGTTATATCTGGTCTCAAGGATAATACCTTATCTATAAACTATCTCCAAAAGATCCCAGAGTGAAATTACATCATTCTCAATTTATTCTCTAGATATAACCAATTAGTACCCCGCTGTTTTCCTGGGGTAAGACAAAAATCTTCATTTTTATATAAAGGTAAAAAATCCTGTTTATTGAGAGATGGGTAGAGAAAAACAAAATAAAACAAACAACCAATAACAAAAATCACCAAATGCTTTCCTGGGCTCTCCAATTTTACAGAGACTATGATTTAAATTTGTGCCTATGCAAAACAAATCACTGTGTTTTAGGTCATAGGTTTCATGCCCACATAATCCACCTGAATATTTTTCAATCTTCTTCCAAATTTACTTAGCTAATTTCATAAGTATCCATTAGTAGGATCACAAATAGCTTATAAGTGAACTAAATAATTCAGGGAAATTTTCAGTCTAGTCTCTGTGTAGATCACTTCCGATCTGCTTATTGCATTTAGTCAAGTGCATCTAGGAAAACCCTTACTCCATCTACAACACCTTTTTCTCCACCCTCTTCACAAGCAGTTTGCTTTCATCTTATTAAAAACAGGAAAAGCTGCTATTGCATCTTCTCGGAAAAACTTATTTTTCCTTAATAAATTCCATCACGTATGTTACTATTCAGCCAGGGTTATGACTAAGGTGGAAAGGAACCAATGAAACAAAACATTTGCAAGGCACTCTATCATTTTGAAAGATTCCAGTTCCATAAGTCTTTATGACAGACTTGTGCTGTATTTTGTATCAACAGCTTGTCACATGGGTTCCAGTTCAGAGTACGGGTCATTATTTTCCAAATTGAATTTGCTTATCTCTCCCTTTATGGAAAACACTACCCAGGAAGCCAGCTCACACTGCTTTTAAGAGTATTCATCTGAACTCTATTTCTCTCTTTTTTAGAGCACTGTGCACTGGAATTAATAAAATAATGCATGTATATGATAAGATTTATTTTAATCAGACTCTTCTGTTCCTCTGATGCCTGAGACTTCAGGAAAAAACTTAAAACTTTGATTCTTTTCTTTATTTCACTTTGAAAACACTCATTTTACTGACTTTTGCTGAAGATATTTTTTTAAAAAAAAAAGCCTTGCCATTTGGTTCCTTGATCATTTAAAAGTGTTAGGTCTGAGATCCATCCCCCTCTTTTTCCTCCCACATATTCTCAGAGCAAGTGACCTTGTTTCAAGCTGAATATAGTGCTTTGCTTTGATGTTTGCATCCCGCCATCTTGTACGCTCCCATTACTGTTGTCTGTTCTTATTGGTGTTGACGGACTCATCCCTAGGAAACAGCCAACCAAAGAAATTGCCCTAGGCCTAAAGTGCTGGGGACCTTCAGATTTTTATTAGTAGGCTGCAAATCAGAGCTGGAGTTGGGGTGAGCCAGAAGCATACGGCCATGGCAGGGGAAATTCTCCGACAGAGAATATTGTCAGAACCACACATCTTTCAATGGTTTATCAGCCTCACCTTCTACTCTACATCCTCCCTTCCCCCACAAGATATAAGCAACACAATTTCATCTGTGCATTTATGTATCCTGTGTATTAGGTTTGGTTTCAGGCAATTATCATCACATCTGGCTGTCTCTAGTTAAAGTGAAACTTATTGAGCTGTTATGGGGCTTACAATATTAATAGGAGGCCAAGTGTAGAAAAAAATGATATAAACTGGGGAAACTTGAGGGTTGGGTAATAGGAAGTATGTCAAAGGTCACGATGCAGAATGTTTCTGCAGTAGCTGAGATGTCCATAAGGGCAGTTTTAGATACAAAGTCCTAAGAACAAGATCTGAGTGACCACAGAAACTGTGTAGTCAAAACTGAGTTTTTGTTTGAATTGCAACATCTCTTTGGCTGACACCTCATGTCGAGAGAGGTAGGCCTATAGGTAATAGCCTTGGTAAGCAGCTGAATTGCAGTCCCCATTGGTCTCAATGACAGATCACCCTTATGAATAAGATAACATGCTCATCCTTCCTGTGACTCAGCATTTGGAAAGTGGTACTACACAAAGTGGGGAATTCCCAAAAGTTAAGAAGGGGGTGGGTAATTGAAAAGGAATTTAAATATTGGAAACATATTGAGAAAAATCCACTGCATGCCTAGGAAACTAAAGATCTCCTTTGTTGTTTATTTGTGCTTTCATTTTCCCCTAGAATGAAACCACTCACAGGGTCAGAAAGAGGCCAAAAATAAAAAGGATTTCCCTACTTATGATTGGTGTGGTCTCCAACATGTCTAAGTTCAGTTCCCATAGAATTTCATAAGATTTCATGCAAGTGATATTATAGGAAAAAGATAAATTAGTGGTTTTAAGAACTAGGGAATCATTTTTACTATAGTGATTATAACATCTTTAGGAAGTGAAAATTTTACAAGTTGTATAATTTATGCATTGTGACATTTAATAACATGGAAGTTTAGACTGGATTTTGGTTTTGCTTAAATTAACTGTGTCCATATTCGTAATAATATGTTCTTGGTATAACTGGAATAATGTAGCAAAACATCATTTAAGTTTTTATTTTGAGTATTTGTAACCATTAAGTAGCTTCCTGATTAAAAACACAGGCTTTTAATTCCTATTCTTCCCCAAGATCGCAGTAAAGGTAAAGAGTCAGAAATGGTAAACACACACATACACACACACACACACACACACACACACCAGATTAGACTGAAATGACAATTTTAGCAGTAAATGGAAAGTGGAGGGAGGAGTTAGCAGAACCAGGAAAGCTATGTTGAAGTTCTAGGTGGAAAGAAAAACAAAATCTGTACTTAATTCTCTCTCCAGAATCCTGGAAGCTTCTGGAAGAGGGCATCATACAAAGCAGGAAAAGGTGTGGGGCTGCCATGAGGAAGGTTTCAGTCTTTCTGGAGGTAGGTAAGTTCTCTTTCCCTGGGGTGTACAGACAACATACTCAGTCATTCTAAGCCTAGCAGGAGACTGGGTGGATTTATACAGAATCAGAACAAGAGGCTCTGGGCAAAGGGGCAGAAGATAGAATAGAAAGCACAAGAGAGAAGTCAAACTGAACACAGAGTATTAGGTCAAAGTTTACACACCAAACTGCACAGCCCCAAGTTCCTGTCTATAGATTGGCATATACCACCAGTAGGGGATAGAAGGGTTCATCTCTGGGCAGATGTCAAGCTTGAGTGTAGGGTTTAGGGTTCCCAATATGAAATAAAAGGGTCCCTAATAGATCATTGTTAAAGATAGCTCTCTCCATTGTAAGGCTCCATCTTCATTTCAACTTTTAATGCTTTAACTTATAAAATAAATGGACAACCAATGTTGTTTACTGAGGAAGATCTCCCCCCCCACCAAAAAAAAAAAAACACTAAAGACCAAAGACAAAGAAAAAAGGAATTCAGAAAACATAGAATGAAGAGAACAGATGAAACCTAAAATTAAACTGTAATTTATATTCTCAGATAAATGAGAAGTCATTGCATCCAATAGGGTAGTAAAAATGGAACTGTCAGTTTAGTCAGATAAAGCTCTTGAAAACTAAAACTAGAAATATTAAAATAGAAATGGGAGTTTCATTGAAAGAGCTAGATTACAAAACTAAGGTACCCTCATAGATTCTAGAACATAGCAAAATGGGATTACAACAGGCATAGAAGGATTTTAGTCCTGGACATACAAACATAGTGAGAGGTTAAAAAACAAGAAAGAAATTAGAAATAAATAATCAAGAAAAAGTTTCAAGACTTAAGCACCCAAATATCCAGATCAAAAAAAAAGAAACAAACAAACAAGGAAGAAAAGAAAGAAAGAAAGAAAGAAACAAACAAACAAAGAAACAAAGAAAGACCTAGCAAATGTTCAATGCAAGGTTTTTTTCATAGTGATCACACTGAGGCCAAACATTAGAGTGTTTAAAATTACTTAAACATTTTTCAAATAACAAAATTAAATAGGTCACATCTAAGGAAATAATTTAGTATCATATTGAACTTCTGAAGAGAAATACTTCTCAGCCACAAATCAGGGAAGAAATGCTGATAAAATTCCAAATCTTCCAAAACCAGAAAAAGACATTACAAGAAGAAAAACTAGAGATAAATATCTCCCATGAACATAGATTTAAACATCCTCAATATATTAGCAACTCAAAGCCAACTACATATATATAAAATAGATCTGTCAGCAAACTAGGTAGAAAAGGATTCTTCAACTAGATGTAGAACATTAGCAACAACAACTACCACCACACCTAGAAAACATTTACCATCATGCATAATGGTGAGTATAACTAAATGCTTTCCCCCAATGAATAAATGTCCTTCTTAGTACTTTTATTCAACATCACAGTAAAAGTTCTAGCTTATGCAATAAGACAAGAAAAGGAAATACAAAGTATACAGATTCAGAGGGAAAACATAAAACTTCATTCATAGATGACATGATTATATAAAAAACATCTCAAAGATTTAACAAAAACAATAAAATATTGACAGTATAACTGCTGGTGGGGATGTAGAGTAACAGGAACTCTTATTCTTTACTGGAAGGAACACAGAATGGTGTCCATTTGGAAGATGGTCTAGCAGTTTTTTAGAAAGCTAAACATAGTTTTATCACGCAATCCAGAAATCCAGTGTACAACCTTTGTGGATCCATTTGTTTTATTAAATAATATGCGCATATTACACATAAGTTTCCTCCATATCTTTTCATGGCTATATAGCTCATTATTTTTATTGCTGAATAATATTCTGTTGTTTGAATGTATTAGAGTTTAGTTATCCATTTGACATTTGAAATTCAAATCATGGGTACATACCTGTTGAATTCTAGACAATTGTCCCACAAACAGAATGAACTTACTCTTCCACAAGACTCCCCATTTTTTTTAAATCACTTGTAGGAGGGAGCAGGTTCAGGCTCGAGTCCAGAATGTTTCACTATCTAAATATGTTTTAGTAGAGTGGGGGTAGGAAGAGGTTTTTCATAAAAAGTTTTTTATTCAAAGCTTCTTGAGAATGGTTTCTCTTTCCTTGAAGGTTTGTAAACTAAGAAATTATTTGACTTCTTCTTCAAACTCTTACTATGCAAGCACCCATGATCAATAATCACAATTTTTAATATAGGCAAATAGCAGGCCCAGAGAAGTTGCTGGTAAATAACAATTTTAAAATCCAAGCAAGCACCAGTTCATTCCAGTATTTGATTAAGGTTTATTTCTATTTATTTCCATTTTCCACAACTGACTTTCAGTACTTCTTGATAAGTCTTCTTCTTTTTTTTATTGGAATATAAATATATAAAATATAGTTATAATATGCATTGGAAACCTCAGTTAGGTTTCTTTTTTTTAAGTGTCATCTTTGTATTTTCTTTATTGAGATGTCTGTTCAAATTTTTTGTCCATTTCTAATCAGGTTCTTTTTTTTATTGTTGGTTGTTCAAAACATTACATAGTTCTTGATATATCATATTTCACACTTTGATTCAAGTGGGTTATGAACTCCCATTTTTACCCCGTATACAGATTACAGAATCACATCATTTACACTTCCATTGATTTACATATTGCCATACTCGTGTCTGTTGTATTCTGCTGCCTTTCCTATCCTCTACTATCCCCCCTCCCCTCCCCTCCCTTCCCCTCTTCTCTCTCTACCCCCTCTACTGTAATTCATTTCTCCCCCTTGTATTATTTTTCCCTTTCCCCTCACTTCCTCTTGTATGTAATTTTGTATAACCCTGAGGGTCTGCTTCCATTTCCATGCAGTTTCCCTTCTCTCTCCCTTTCCCTCCCACCTCTCATCCCTGTTTAATGTTAATCTTCTTCTCATGCTCTTCATCCCTACTCTGTTCTTAGTTACTCTCCTTATATCAAAGAAGACATTTGACATTTGTTTTTTAGGGATTGGCTGGCTTCACTTAGCATAATCTGCTCTAATGCCATCCATTTCCCTCCAAATTCTATGATTTTGTCATTTTTTAATGCAGAGTAATACTCCATTGAGTCTTCTTCTTTTTCCTTAGAAATGCACTGTGTTTGGACTGAGTAGCTTTCTTAGTCTTCTTCCAGCTTTATAAACTTTGGGAGGTCCAACACCTCTTTTCAGTATAAGTGAACTCTGTCCAATGCAGTTAAAGTCAGCAGTGTTTCTACCACTATAATTATCTTACAAGTTGAGTTTCTTATACGAGTTACTTTATTCCATTGGATAAAACTCCTTGAGACAGGTTAAACTCTACTATATGTTAAGTATAAGGTTTTTCTAGGTAAGCTTTAAGATTCTTAAAGACCTTCATCTAGATAAGAGACTCAAAAATACAATCTTAAATGTTTCTGAGTTCACAAGGTGTCTTATGGTGTCCTTTGATATGATCTTTACCCTGGGGCCATATTTTCTTGGTAATGTCCTAGCTTTAGCCTCTGCCCTGAGACTATTTCTCAGTTTTACCTTCTTTTGGAGGAAAGACCATGATAAGAACTGATCTTAATTTTCAACACACCAAGACCTGATTTCTTTATATTTCTTATAAATAAATTCTGCCTGGAGATGACAGTCACTTTTATTTTATTGCTCTTCTTACTCCTCCAACACATTATCATAAGCAGCAATATGAACCCAGATAATATTTTTGACATTCTGCCTAGGAATCCCTTCAGCCATATTCACAAGTTCCCTAGGTACATGAGCTTCCCTTCACATTACCCCAGGTGGCAATTTCACAAATGACTCTAAAAGTACACAATTCATATCCGCTTATCTCCAGTCTCAAAGGCAACATTTTCCCAGCTTTTTCAGAGTCTAGACTAGTTTCAAAAGTGAAAGAATTATGAAAGTACTACCAACTTCCCAAACAAATGAATGTCACTCATTTCAGATTTTCATTATAGCAACACTTGACCTTGAGACAATCATTTTATTTATTTACGTGTGTTTATTTTTTTTTTAATTCTCGATGCACAACAAATACCCCAACACCTAATGAATTCAACCAACAATCATTTTATTTGTTTTAAAGTTCTGCAAGAAAGAAGCACTGCAGCTTAGAGGTTATTTTGATAGTCTTGCTCATAGGGGCTCATCTGTCTACTGTCCCCTGAATCCAGAAGGGGTTGGTTTAGATAAGGTGCTGCAAGACTTTCATCTCTCTGCTTCCATCTACCCTCTCCTGCTCCATGGCATCTCTCAATGTGAACTCTCCTTACACAGAAACTCAGGGCTCAAAAGAGCAAAGAGTGGACACTGCGAGGCCATCTCAGGGCTTGGTCTTGTAATTATATGACATCACTTCTGATAATTTCTATTAGCGTCAGTGAGTCATAAAATAGACATAAACCACATTTAAAGGGAGGGCCCCATACAAGGGCATAAGCACTGGGAAATCTGATCAACTGGGGACCACCAATGTGAAAGGGTACCACATTCCATATTTAACCCAACAGTTTGCTGAAGACTCTAGCATCGCTATATGATTGAACCTTCCAATCCATTCTCTATTCAGTAACCAGGGCATCTTTCAAAAGTACAAATAAAATAATTTATTGCTTACAATTCTCTAGTGGATTTATATCACATTTAAAATGTTTTACAAGATCCCACATACTATATATATATTTTTTTTTGTTTTTATTCTGCCATCCTGACTCTTCTCATTTTCCCTTAGGTGATAGCCACACCGACCTCCTTTCAGTTCCTTGAACATATTTAACTAATTCCTGCTTTGAGATCTTTGTACTAGCCATCACTTCTCCTTGCAGTGTTCTTCTTTCAGGTATTTATAGGTCTGAGCCCTTATCACCCAAACTTCAGCCTCAACAGGAAGACCTTGAAAGGGACTTTTTGTCAATTCAAACAAAGGTGATCCTTTGCCCTTCCTCAATACACAGGATTTAATGTTTCCTATTTAATTTTTATTTTCCTTTGCTCATTCAAATGTAAGATCCATGGGGCAGGGACTATGTACGAAGGGTCTAATATAGTATCTGTTATATAGTCACACATGTTTGTGTAAATCAATAAATGAGCATCCCTACTTGTGGTGCTATTCTTACCACTATTGTTATGGTTGCTTATTTAAAATAGCAATTACAATAGAAATAGTTCAGAAGAAAAGCTAAATGTTTCCATTATAGATGGTTTCTGGATTAATTGTAGAGTCCTTGTGGCCAATCAAGTGGGTAGGGAGGGAAGATATATTCCCAAGAGGTCTCATCACACTCTCTCTTGGCCTACAACTGCATGAGACTTCCATGTCACTGGAATTAACTATTCTTGGTCCCAGTTTCCTATTTTTTCACAAGGCTATTAAAAAAATTAAAAATAGTATTATAGCGCTTGACAGAGGAATCACCTCTGAAAAATCAGCTGTCATTATGGTTAAGAAGAGAGGGAAAGAACCTCCAGTCCTGGAAGGGATCCTCACCTTTCATTCATCATCTATACGTTAGTCTCCAAATGCTGGACCATGAATGTAGTTAGTGTGTATTTTCTCATTATGGCACACATTAGTGTGTTTCTATTTATTTAAATCGAGATCTCCATCATGAAATGTAGAGTAATAACAAGAATAAAAGTAATAATGTATAAGGAAATATTGTCTATGGGAAAATTTTACTTACAATTAAAATGGTTGCTGAATATATCATTTAAAAGCATAGTCAAGTTACTTATTGTTAAAACTGATTTTAAAAATTGGGGCATTTCCATTTTTCCATAAATAACCTGTGACACCACCAGGCATTCTTTCAAATGGAAGGGAAATGCTAATATACTGGGATTATTTCCCAGCTCTGTCTTTTTTTTTTTTTTTGTCTTTGTGAGGTCTTCCCATACAGCCACACACTCATTTTCATGGGTGGCATTATCTCAGTGTTTTTTTTTATTCCTGAAATTTCATGTGCCAAGCACTTCATATAATTTTCAATCCTCATGACAACTGCAAGGCAGGTATTATAGCAGGGGAAGACAAACGTTCTTCTGCAAAGTGCCACAGAGTAAGTATCTTAGGCTCCTTGGCACATATGGTCCCTATGGTAAACTTTTGCTGTTGTTATCATGAAAGCAACATAGAAGGCAGAGAGAGACAGTATGCAAACAAATGGGCATGGCCATATTCCAATAAAACTTTATTTATAAACCATAAAATTTAAATCCCATGCAGTGTTCACGTGTCGCAAAGAATTATTCTTTCTTTGATTTATTTCCAATACTTAGAAATATAAAAATCATTCTTAGTTTACAAGCCATACTAGATCTGGCCCACAGACCATAGTTTACTCAACCCTATGGTGTATACTTTAGGAAACTGGAAGGTCATAGAGTCCCAGAACTTCCCCAAAGTGCCTCCCTCAACTATGGGGGAATCAGCACTCAAAACTCAGTAACTCTTTCTCAAACTTGTAGTAGACAGCTGTCTTCACTCTTATTTTAAAATTAAGTCAAAAACGCTAGTTCAATAAAAGCAGGGGTTCAGATCACTTTTGTTTTTAGCCTAGAAACCCAATTGCTACTTACAGTATTACTTATATGGCTAAAAAAAATTCTATTTTAAATTCACATTTTTATTTGGGGATTATGTTATGTTCTGGGAACAGCCTAGAATCACATATATGCTCACATACGAAAACATATTTCTTCCTCCTACAAGCATTTAAATGATAGTGTTACAATTTCATCTGTGATGATTAATTTGTACCAATGTGTAAATAGATACATTTTCTACTAAAAATCAGTTTCTTCTGTGACCTATTCATAGTGCCAACAGTTGCAATCCCTCACCCTTACCTCCCAGTTTGTGGGGAAAGAGGCTTGCTCATCAGCTAGACAGGAGACCATAGATTTCCCCTGGATGATTCAGAATGATCATAATCATTGCACAATGCTCTGGTCTGCCTCCTGTTAGTGCAACTATAACTATATAGCTGAATGAGCATCTGGGACAGAGCAGGGTACAAAATGATTTTCTCAAACCTGAAAAAACAAACAAATGCTTATGTTTCTGCCTGCCCCCCCCACACACACACCCACTATGTCTTGGGCACCCCACTCCACAGATATTTTCTCTCTTGGGGAGGCATGGCCCCGTCTGTTTGCTGAGGCTCTACTCATTATCTTGAACTCTAAAAATCTAACCCTTCATATTTTAATTCAAAAGAGAGCATTGTTCCAAATCATCCATTATTTTCAACAAGGGCAAAATAATACAGGCTGTCCAGGGCCCTCGAACACGGGTAATTTATTGCTTTGAAATATTGGATTGAATGTGTTCCCCCAGGAAAGCATTCTTCAAAACCAAATATCAGGCACCACCGTGCAGGAATCAGACTGTAAATGATTAAAAACACGATGGATCACTGGTCAGTTGTTCAGTCTGTCTAGAATCATTATGCTTGGAAGAGAAGTTAAGAAGCTGGGAAAGGAAATCCTTTGAGGTCTATTCTCTATAAAGAAAGAGGATTACAAAGAAAGCTGGGTCCTCCTCCCCCAACATCATAGACAGCGTATGTATATATACAGACAAACACACACACAGCCATATATTGCTCAAATAGCCCAGGGCTAAGGGTTAAGGATTATAATGGAAAAGATTTAAAAATACAAGTTTGAGCAATGATTTAAAACAGGGAAGAAAGAAGACCAAACACACGAGCATTATTTAATCCTATAAATTTGCTATCCTATGCTCTACATAAAGATGTAGGTAAGAGGCATTTGTTTGCTCACTGTTGTGGCTAGAAGCCTAGAAAAATAAATGTATTCAAGCATGCCAGTCTGTCTGCAAAGACTTCCATTTTGCCTTTTATGGAAATCTCGAACAAAGAAGAGTATCTTTGCTTCTGTCAGGAGAAGAGTTTCAATCAGACTGATGAATAAAAAGCAGAGCTGCCAAAAATGATCCATGGCAGGGTAAAGTTTAGGTGCCCAACTGCCCATTTTTCTATTAAAATATGTCATTAGCACTGGCCTGGACTGATAGAGCAGGGCGATACAGCACTCTAAATTGCTTCTTAATTTAAAAAATATCAATTCCAGGAAGAATTCTGTAACATAAAATGTAGAACCTCAGTATCATAAAACAGAGACTGTTCAGTATAGAAAAAGATTTGATTTTGTAGCCACTGAGTATAGGTTTATGCCATTTACATATTTGATAACTCTATGATTATGCATGTCTCCCCTGGAATGAAGTCCAATAAAAAAAACTTGTGGAATATTCATATCTTTTGTCTGAATAAAGGGGCCCAGTGAAGTCAAATTATTTTATTCAAAATGGGCATCTTCTAATATCTGATATTTCTAATGTTCTTAAATAGTTCTGAGACCTTAGAAAGTTCCATGAAACCTAGATAACATTTGTTGGATAGGCCCTCGCATTGCCATTGAGAGTATCTGGGATAGAATGAATATGACTCCCTCAAACTACATGCAATCTTAAATTCTACACCTAAACTCTCCACATTCTCAGTGGAGAAACACAGAATTTGTAGGTTCTGAATATTATTTCCATAAAGTGACACCTGATGTTTGGATTATTATAGACAACAAACAAAACGACAATAAAAAGATATCTACAAGAGTGAAAAATACCTTTCAAATGCTGCTTCTGCTATGTTCTATCAAAGTTGTCTCTGGTGTATCCAAATAGCGTTAACTCCAATCTCCTAGTGGGCTGTTGCTTCCTTCTTTCGTGTAGTACTTTGCTGTACCAGAGAAACAGCAAAAACCTGTTTTCAATACATATGAATTTGGATTATCATAAAAATAAAACAGAGAATAGGAGAGAAAGGAAACAGAGTACACCATGCCAGAATGTCATTTTATTTTTGTCTGTTTTCAAACTAATGGCTTTAAGTCCTTGTCTTCCTTTTTTATTTCTCAAAGATTGTTGTTTTAATAACCTATTGATATATAGCAATCACCCATCACTTACTAGTTTAAAACAATAAGCATTTATTGATTCATAGTTCTTTGGACCAAGATTCCAAATGTGGCTGAGCCAGGTCATTCTGTCTTATGGTCCCTCCTAAGGTTACAGCTAAGACGTCAGCCCAGGCTGCACCATCTGATGACTTTGATGAAGATCTGCTTCCAGAACAGATTACTCATGTGGCGCTGGCAGTTGGCAAAGAGCCTCATTTTCTCCCTGAAAAGTCCCTCTATGGAATTCTTACTTGTTATCTCAATATGGTGGCTCGCTTCCTCCAGGAAAATCAATCCAAAGCAGAAGCCACCAGACTGTAATGACCTAGCATTAGAAGTCACACAGTTTTGAGAAATTAATTTCCTCACTATTCTATTGATTATTGTATTAGACAACATTTTGTCTCTGTCACCAAAATCCATGACAGGAAACACTTAGAAGAGAAAGAGATCATTTGGGGCTCACAGTTTCAGAGGTTCAGAACACCAGGGTGGAAGAGTATTGTGAAAGAAAGCTCTTTAGCTCGTGGAAACTGGAAAGCAGAGAAAGAAAATGTTGTGCCAGAGAGAAAATATAAACCCCAAATTATGCACCAATGACCTACTTCCTTTAGCTATGTCCTGCCCACCTGCCTACAATTACTATCCTATAATCCATTTAATTTCTTAATCCACCAAATAGATTAAGCCACTGATGAAGTTACAGCTCTCAGAATCTAATCATTTAACTTCTAAGCATTTCTGCATTAACATATGAGCTTTTGAGGGATGTATTTCACATCTAAACCACAATATTTCACTCCTGGCTTCCAATAAGCTCATGTGATCATGTAAATTGCATTAAATCTATCTCTAAGATTCCCAGAGTTGCTACAGTTCCAGCATTGCCCATGAGAAACCAGCCTCTACCTCAGAGCAAAGCCTGGCCAAGAAAGGGGGCATGCCCCTTGTCCTTGGAAAGACCACAGAGCACTCCTAGGCACATACCCACTCTGCTGAGTTGTTTATCTGCAAATAACAGGAGAGGTCTGCAGAGGGGAAATAATTTCCTGTCTGTGGTGGGTGTGGTCTTCTGGATTCTTGAAATGCTCTTAAGATCTTTTCTATTGACTCTGAACAAAGTGCTTAGCTCCTCTTTAGTGATGGTAATCTATTCAACAATCACACCTTCTTTGGCCCAATCTTACACGTGCTTTTTTGATCAAACTGCAAGATTTAAAAATCTTTATTTTTAGGTTTATTTTATTTACTATTAGTAGGTCCTTGCTTAGCATCTGGATGGCCATCTTAAGAAACACTTCTGCTTTTCTGCCCAAAGGCCTTTCTGAGAAAGGCTCACCACTCCCTCATACCAATCCAACCCTTAACTGCCCACATTAGGACTCAGCTGGCTCTAATCCCAGAATCTCCCCCATAAAGGTCTTGAATCCCAAGCCTGTGTTGCCTCTCTCTCCTATAGAGAGATGGCCTTTATTTGTCAACTCTGACAAGTAAACTCTTGTGTGTATCTCATGCCTTTCATTCTTACTTCCCTGTCTCCTGGTTCCTCACTTTCCTTTCACGATTGTTTTCTTTGTTTGTTTTTGGTTTTATTTATTTATTTGGTACTGGGGATTGAACCCAGGGGTACTTATCCTACCCACTGAGCCACATCCCCACCCCTTTTTCTGTATTTTATTTAGAGATAGGGTCTCACTGAGTTGCTTAGGCCCTCACTAAGTTGCTGATGCTGAACTTAAGAACTTTGAACTTGTGATCCTCCTGCCTCAGCCTCTTGAGTAGCTGGGATTACAGACATGTGCCACTTTATCTGGATAGATTTTAAAATTTTATCTGCTTTCTGCTCCCAATTCTCATGTCAAATCTGGCTAAAATCAGCCAAAAGCACTCATGCCATAGCTTGAATGCTGCATTGCCTTAAAATTTCCTCTGCCAGATTAATAAGTTCATCACCTTTAAATTCAGCCTCATAGAAAGTCTCAGGACATGGACAAAATGTAAAGTTACTTATGAAAATGTAACATAAATGGCCTCTACTCCAGTTCCTAATAGAGTATTCATTTTCACTTGAAACTTTGTGAGCATTGTAAGGTCCTTGCTTAGCATCTGGACAGCCATCTTTAGTAACAGCCGCTATCTTAAGAAAAAGTTTTGCTTCCCCACCCAGGGCCTTTCTGAGAAAGGCTCACCACTCCCTCATACCAACCCAACTCTTAACAGCCCTCATTAGGATCTTCCCAGCTCTAATTTGTGATCCTGCCCCCATAAAACTCCCAGAACCCAAGTCTGGTTTTCCCCACTCCATCTATGGAGAGATGTGTCTTTACTTGTCAGCTCTGACAAATAAACTCTCCTGTGTATCTCTGCCTGGTCTCTGTCTTTCATTTCTAGCTCTCCTATCTCCCTGTTCCTCACTTTTCTTTCAAGCATAGTCTTTACTGTTCACATTTCTATCAGTATTCTGGTCTGAACTCTCAAAAGAAATGTTCATTAAGTTCTGCTAACAATATTTTAAGGCTTCTCCAACCTGTATTTCCAAACTTTCCCAAATTTCTCCCACAAATCCGTTCCAAAGGTGTCTGAACAAAGTGGTTAGATTAGTCACAGCAAGGACCCTGCTTGTCAGTACCAATTGCTGTGGGTCAGCTTTCCATCTCTGTGACTAACATACCTGAAAAGAACAATTTAGGGGAGAAAAATTTTCTCTTGGGCTCACAGTTTCAGAGGTCTCAGTCCATGGTCAACTGATTCTATTGCTCTGGGCATGAGATAAGGCAGAATATAATGCCAGAAGGGCATAGCAGTGGGAAGCGTCTCAGCTCAAGGAAGCTGAGAGACAGAAAAAGAAAGCAAGGCATCAGAGAAAAAAATATAAACTCAAAGAACATGTTCTCAGGGACCTATTTTCTCCATCAAGGCCCCACTTTCCCACAGCAAGTAAACCTTTCACATTATTCATCTGAAAAAAGGAATAATCCAGGGATCAGGTCATGGCTCTCATAATCTAATCGTCTCACCCCTGAACATTATTACATTCACAAATGACACTTTTTGGGGGACGCTTCACATTCAAACCATAACATTTATACAAATGGTCCTGAGATAATATGGGAAGATTCCACAAGGGACAAAGACCCACACTGGGTTCATTGTGGAAGCTTCCCTGACAACTGTGTTCAGTTAGTTAGAATTATGTTGTGTCTACCTTGGGATATTTCCTTGATTTGGCTAAATGGGCTGTTTCATTTAAATCACCTAGTTATTGCCTACTTTAAACATACTATTGTTTTCTAAAGCACTGATCTTTATTATGATTTAAATAATAATGATGATTAATTTAGCTCTGTACTATTGATAAATATTTTTATATGCATTATCTAATTTCATCACAACTCTCACTTTTCATAACTTTAAAAAAATTTTTTAATGACTTTAGCTTTATTATTTCATTGCATTTTTATAAAGAGTCTCACCATATTTTCCAGGCTGGCCTTGAACTCTGGATCTTCCTGCCTCAACATCCTGAGTAGTTGGTATTTTAGGCATGTGCCACGGTATCCAGCTGAATTGAACTGCAAAAAAGAGTTGCAAAGATAATGAAAATAATTCTTTTATCCCTTTGCATAGCTTCTCCTAATGCTGACCTCTTTCATAGTCAAAGTTCAGTTGTGAAATGAGAAATTAACATTATCTAATCAACTTAGCAAGAATCTGTCTCAAAATTTAAAATAAAATAAAATAAAATGGGGCTGGCAATATTGCCCAGTGGTTAAGCACCCCTAGATTCAATCCTTAGTATCAAAGAGAAAAATGAAATTAACATTGTTACATTATAATAAACTAAACTATAGATTTTATTCATATTTCTTCCATGCTTCTTAGTAACCATCCTTTTTCTGTTCTAGATAATAAACTAAGGTTGCAGAGCATTTACTAATCACATTCCTTATTATTCCTTATTATTATCAGTTACTCTGATCAGTGACTATTTCTCACTCTTTCTTTTTCACTCACAACTTTGACTTCTGTAAGAAGTAGTGGTCAGGTATTTTGTAGATTGACCTTCAATTTGAGCTTGCCTGATCATTTCTCACTAGACTGAAGTCATGGATTTTAAGGAATAATACCAGAGAGGTGATGCCACCTTCTCATGATACAATATGCCTTATTATCACTCTTGATGTTAATCGTGGTTACTTGATGAAGTTGCTCTCTGCCACTGTAAAATTACTGTCTTTCAATGTTCACGCTGTATTCTTCAAGGTGAGTCATTAAATCAAGTCCTATTTGAATGGGAGGAGAATCAGGCTCTACTTTCTGCAGTGAGATATGTCAAAGATTTTGCATGTTTAGTTAAAACCATCATGGAATTATTAATCATTTGGGTGAGAGACTGAGAAGCTAGGTGAATATCCTTCTTCTTAACGGTTTGTCCACTAATTTTGACAGACATCAGTGGGTCTTGCTGTGGTATTCTGGTTCCTGCATTCCTTCTAAATGCATTCATTGCCACTATTCTTTAAAGAAGAGCCCACTTTATACTCCTCCATTTGCTTGTGCATAGAATCCTTTTTTTTATATCAGTATAAGTTCATGATATATATGTTTTATGTATAGGCTTAAAACATAATATGATCATCACTTATTTTAGTGGTAAAATGGTAACAGGTTTGGCTACTGGAAGTGTTTTAGGTTGCTGTCTGTGTCTTTTCCATGTGACATATCTCTCCCACACCTGTTTTTTATTTTTTAAAGTAGAATTTTATTTTTTAGAGTAGTTTCAGTTTCACATAAAATTGAGCAGAAGGTACAAAGAATTCCTGCATATCTCCTGCTCCTACGTAGCTTCCCCCATTATCAAAATCGCCCACCAGAATGGCATATTTGCTAGCACTTTCTTAGTTTCTGGCGCATATATATATATATATATTTTTTAAGCTTATCTTAAATTTTTTTTCTGCCCCAGTTCTGGAACTGTGTTTTTTTCTTCAAGAGATTCTATTTCTTTTTTATTGGGAGTGATATTTGGAAGCCAAAATCTGAACATTACTTTTGCTTATCGTTCTTGGGGCAATGAATGTGCAGTTACACTCCATGTGCTCAACTAGGAGCAAAGATCAAAAGTGGAGGGATTATTTTTCAGGTTTCTCCACTGCAACATTATTGATTTCAGTTTCCAAATTCTGTTCTTTCAAGTGAGTCATTCAATCCAATCCTACTCAAATGGGAGAAGAATTAAGCTCTACCTTCTGGAGGAAGGAGTTTTAAAGATTTTGTAACTTTACCTCTTTGCAGATAGAGATAAGAAGTACAGCTGCGTACTTCTTTTACTTTTGCTTGGTTTCTATATGCAAGGCACAGTATTTGGAATTATATAGCATTTAATCTTAAAATTACAGAAGCTTCATGGTAATGGTTCAGATTAACCTCATGGTATAAAGAAAGTAATAAAAACTCCAGGTTATGCCACACACCAGAGAGGGGGAAACTGAGACTACAAACCAGCTTGGTGGACTTTGAATCATATACACTTTTCGTTGAGGCAGTTTATTTATTTATTCATTTTGCACAACTTTTTAAAAAATTAATTTATTCTAATTTGTTATACATGACAGATGAATGCATTTCAATTCATAGTATACATATAGAGTACAATTTTTCATGTCTCTGGTTTTCCATAAAGTACAGTCACACCATTCATGCCTTTATACATGTACTTAGGGTAATGATGTCTATCTCATTCCACTGCCTTTCCTGTCCCAATTCCCCCTTCCTTCTTCTCCCTCCCCTTTGCCCTATCTACAGTTCCTCCGTTCTTCCAATGCCTAATCCCCACCCCCATTATGGATCAGCATCCACATATCAGAGAAAACATTTGGCCTTTGTTTTTTGGGGATTGGCTTACTTCACTTAACATGATATTCTCCAATTGCATTCATTTACCTGCAAATGCCATGAATTTATTCTCTTTCAATGATGAATAATATTCCATTGGTTATATATACCACAGTTTCTTTATCTATTCACTTATTGAAGGGCATTTAAGTTGGTTCCACAGTTTAGCTATTGTGAATTGCACTGCTATAAACATTGATGTGGCTGTGTCCTTGTAGTATGCTGTTTTTAAGTCTTTTGGGTATAGACGGAGGAGAGGGATTGCTGGGTCAAATCGTATTCCATTCCCAATTTTCCAAGAAATTGGAGAACTATCTTTTTAATATGGATTTTGTATTCAACTTGCCAGAATTTTATTGAGAATTTTTGCATCTATGTTCACTAGAGATATTGGTCTGAAGCTTTCTTTCTTTGATGGGCCTTTGTCTGGTTTTGGGATCAGGGTGATATTGGCCTCTTAGAATAAGTTTGGAAGTGTTCCCTCTTTTTCTATTTTATGAAATGATTTAAGGAGTATTAGTATTAATTATTCTTTGAAGATCTTGTAAAACTCAGCTTTGTATCCATCAGGCCCTGAGCTTTTTGTTGTTGTTGTTGGTAGGCTTCTGATGATGTCTTCTATTTCACTGCTTGAAATTGATCAGTTTTTCTTGTGTAATTCAATTTGGGCAAATCATATGACTCTAGAAATTTGTTGATGCTTTTATATTTTCTATTTTATTGTAGTAAAAATTTTCAAAATAATTTCTAATTATCTTTTGTATTTCTTTAGTGTCCATGATGATACTTCCTTTTTCATCATGGATGTTATTAATTTGAATTTTTTCTCTCTTTTTCTTCATTAGAATGGCTAAAGGTTTATCAATTTTATTTATTTTTTCAAAGAACCAACTTTTTGTTTTGTCAATTTTCAATTGTGTCTTTTGTTTCAATTTCATTGATTTCAGCTCTCATTTTAAGTATTTCCCGTTTTCTACTGCTTTTAGTGTTGATATGTTCTTTTTTCTGGGGTTTTGAGATGTAATGTTAGGTAATTTATTTGTCAACTTTTTCTTCTTTTAAAGAATCAGCTCCATGCAATGAACTTTCCTCTTTGTACTGCATTCATAGTGTCCCAGAGATTTTGATATGTTGTATGAGTGTTCCCATTTACCTCTAAGAATTGTTTAATCTCCTCTTTAATGTCTTTCGTATCCCATTGTTTATTCAATAGCATATCATTTACTCTCCAGGTATTGGAGTAGTTTCTATTTTCTATTTTCTCATAGCTTTCTAATTTCATTTCATTATGATCTGAAAGAATGCAGGGTAGTATCTCTACTTTTTTGCATTTGCTAAGACTTGCTTTGTGGCATAATATATGGCCTATTTTAGAGAAGGATCCATGTACTGCTGAGAAGAAAACGTATTCACTGATAGATGGATAAAATTATATATATATATAAAATTTCTGTTAAGACTAAGTTATTGATTTTATTATTGAGTTCTATAGTTTCTTTGTTCAGCTTTTGTTTGGAAGATCAATTCAGTGGTGAAAGAGGTGTGTAAAGTCACCCAGAATTTTTGTGTTGTGGGTCTTTTGGTTCTTGAACTTGAGAAGAATTTGTTTGATGAATGTAGTTGCTCCAAAGTTTGCTCCAAATTTATAATTGTTATGACTTGTTGATGTATGATTCCCTTAAGCAGTATGTAATATCCTCTTTATTCCTTCTGATTAACTTTGGCTTAAAGTCTACTTTATTTGATATGAGGATGGAAACCACTGCTTTTTTCTTCAGTCCACGTGAGTGGTATGTTTTTTCCCCAACCCTTCACCTTCAGTCTGTGGATGTCTTTTCCTATGAGATGAGCCTCTTGGAGGCAGCATATTTTGGGGTCTTTATTTCTTTTAATTCAATCTGCCAGTCTATGTCTTTTGATTGGTGAGTTTAGGCCATTAACATTTAGGGTTATTATTGAGACATGGTTTGTACGTCCAGTCATTTTGGTTAATTTTTGGTAATTTAACTTGTTTTCTCCTTTGATTGGTTTTTCCTTTAGTGTAATACCTCCCTTTGGTGATTTTCATTGTTGTTTTCCATTTCCTCCTCATGGAATATTTTGCCAAGAATATTCTGTAGTCCTGGCTTTCTAGTTGTAAATTATTTTTAACTTTTGTTTATCATGAAAGGTTTTTATTTTATCATCAAAACTAAAGCTTAAGTTTGCTGGATATAAGATTATTGGTTGGCATCAATTTTCTTTCAGAGCTTGGTATATGTTGTTCCAGGATCTTCTAGCTTTCAGGGTCTGTGTTGAAAAATCTGCAGAGATCCTAATTGATTTCCCCCTATATATAATCAAATTCCTTTCTCTTGGGCTTTTAAAATTCTCTCTTATTCTGTATGCTAGGCATTTTTATTATAATGTGCCTTGGAGTATATCTGCTGTGATTTTGTACATTTGGTGTCCTGTAAGACTCTTTTATTTGATTTTCCAATTCATTCTTTATGTTTGGGAAAGTTTTTGATATTATTTTATTGAATAGATTGTTCATTTCTTTAGTTTGTAACTCTATGCCTTCCTCTATCCCAATAATTCTTAATTTTTGTCTTTTTATGTTATTATGTTATCCTATAATTCTTAAATGTTCTACTTGGTTTTTTTTACCATCTATACTGTGTGATCAACTTTATTTTCAAGATTATATATATATATATATATATATATATATATATATATATATATATCTGAGTTTCTGTCCAAGTGATCTAATCTATGATGTGTTCTATTGAGTTTTAATTTGATTTATTGTTTCCTTCATTTCAAGGATGCTTGTTTTTTTTTTTTTTTTAAGAACCTCTATCTCCTTATGGAAGTAATCTTTTGCTTATGTAGCTTTTTATCAAAATGATCTTTTGATGTCTATTTGCTTTCTTTATTTCACAGAACATTTTAATTATGTACATCATGAGCTCCTTGTCTGTTATTTCTTCCGCTGTGTTGGCCATGGGTTATAATAATTTGGTATCTTTGTTTGTCTGGGGCACTTTCTTGTTTTTTCACGTGTCTTCCCTTCTATCCCTGTGGATCTGAGATATTACCATTTTACCCTATAGGCTTACAGTGTCCCTTCAGGGTTGGAAAACCTCTCCTTTAAGGGGGAGAACAATATTAACAGATCCCAATACAAACAATATATACAGCCTTAAGCCAAATAACTGCTATTAAGATGTTTATGGTTTTGTCACAATATACAAAAATTTTGAGTTTAATTATTATCTACAATATAAACAGTAGGTTTTCAAAAGAGTCTACAGTTTCGGATAGTGGACAAAGAGAGAACCAGGGGTGGGGTGTAGGATGAGATGTTAAGGAGGTCATAGGTGAGGATATAGAGTTATTAGATCTTAGTGTGAAAGACTAAAGAACTTGACTAGTCGCAGGAAAAAAGAGAGAAAGTCATTTTGGGGATACAAATAAGTGGGAAGACCATAGAGAGAGTATAAAAAACAAACAAACAAAAAACTTAAGAAAAATAAAAAATTTAAAAATAGGAAATAAAATAATATACAACACAACTGCAATATACTCTTCAGAGATCCTAGTCCTCAGTAGCCTAAATCATAAATGTACTTAGTTTCACAAATGTTGGGAATGTGAAGATGGGAAAAGAGAGGGAAAAAATAAGAAGAAAAGAAAAAAGAGGAAAGAAAAAAAAAGTCTTGAAGAAAAATAAAAGGATTGTTTTTGTTGAATTTCAGTATCTTTCCTGCTTCCCTTCTCATCCAACAGGTGGGGTAGTCTGTTGTTTGCTGCTATCTCCATCCTCAAATGGTGAAGTTTATTAGGGTGGAAGGATTGGTCTTGGAGGCAAGCTCCTTGAGGTGGCATGTAACACTTGCTGGTCTCTGATGGAAGACTGCACCCCAAAGATCTCCTTTGAGGCCCGCTCATGTGATGGGGGTCCCTGGTCTTATCTTCTTAGATTGCCTGTAGACCTTACAATTCCTGGTCTCTAATTTAGTCTCTAAACTGTATCTCACTCACCCCCTCCTTTTCTACTTCCCAATCAGGAACCTCTCTCTCTGAGGTCTTCTGGGCTGCACTCTGGAGGCTGCACACCCCTTGCAGAGAGCTGTTTTGTATTGGGCAGTTCAGGGCCAGGCTTTGTGAGCTATGGACTGGCCACATAGTTGCAAGCACTCTGCCCGGTTAGTGGCTTCAGGGTAGAGGGGGGAGTTGGGGACTATAAGTACTTTGATATCACTTCTAGGGGCAGGTGTCCCAATCTCCAGTTGCACCAACTAAAGACGGTGACAAAAGTGTCCCAAGATGGAGGTGGCTGCTTTCAAAGATGAGTGTCTGGTTGGGTTGGGCCAGGTGATAGTGTTTGGTGGTATGTTCAGAGATGCAGCTCTGTGGTATTCAGTATTGTGGCTGGCAGCTCTTCCCAGACCCTGTGTCCTGTGTCCCCAGGTGCAGTCTACCACATATAGGGGACTGTGGCAGTGGTTGCAGTGTCCCAAGATGGAGGCGACCAGGGCAGCCCCACATTGGTAGGAGTGTGTCCACCGCATAGGAGTGGCGGACAGACCTCCTGTGTGTGGGCAGTGGTGGCCAGAATTCCTTTGTGAGTGGGCTGCTAGGGGTCCTGCACAGGTGCTAATGACAATGGTCCTGCATGGGTTCGGTAGCCAGAGGTCCTGCGTGGGGGAGTGGCATCCTGCCCCAATGCTGAGGCCTGGGGACCTGTGTGGACATGGCAGCTGGAATTTCTATGCAGGAGCTGCTGTCAAGGGTTCTCTATCTCTCACAGAGAAATGGTATTCCCACTACTAGAATCACAGGTCACAGAGCAACACAGAATGCAGCCTCCCTCTAGCCCACCATCTTGAATCCCCTTGAGGCAGTTTAAATAGTGTTTTAGTCAGCCTATTTTTTGCTGCTGTGACTAAAGAACCCGACCAGCACAATTATAAAGGAGGAAGAGTTTATTTGAGGACTCATGGTTTCAGAGGTCTAAGCCCATACAAGGCTAACTCCATTCTTCAGGGCTTGAGGTGAGGCTGAACATCATGGCGGCACAGGGTGGCAGAGGAATGCAGTTCACATCATGGCAATCAGGAAAGAGAGAGACTCCACTCTCCAGATAGAAAATATATACCCCTTAGCTACGCCTCCAATTAACCACTTCCTCCAGCCACATCCCACCTGACTCCAGTTACCACTCAGTCAATCCCATCAGGGATTAATTCACTGATTGGGTTAAGACTCTTACAACCCAATAATATTTCCTCTAAATCATCTTGCATTGTCTCACATGTGAGCTTGTAGGGGACACCTCACATCCAAACCATAACAAATAGTTGGACTTTTCCCCCTTCCATGTCCCTCTTTTTCTTTTTCTGTTCTTATATTCTTCCCCATTTTCTGTCCTCCCCTTAGAGTAATTGTATCATAAAATAATAGATGAATTGTGTGTACATTTAATGCATTGAGTCTAGTTAGTAGAACTACTGTGACTTTTGAAAAAAGTTTAGCTTCAATTTTTACTTTCTCAGAAGTGTGATATTTGAATTGAGACCTATCAAGAAATTTTCTTCAAGAAATATGTAATATTATAATCCTTTATTCATCATTTACATAGATATTCATAATTGTGTTGTACATGGCCCAATTATTGAGGCTTGGAACATACTGGAAGATGAAATCAACAAAAGTGTGTGGAAGTTATCATTTACAATGGAAGAAAAACAGGGATAAAATATGATCAAATAAAATAAGCAAATCCTAGTTTATTAGGATAGTAAGAAATCCAGTTTATTAGAAGGAAAATCAAGAAAGGGAGGTTTTATAGTTTTAATCCAGGATGCTTCCCCAAATTCATGTGTTCAGAGGTGGGGATTTGGGGAGATGATTTGGTCAGGAGGGCTTTCACCACATCAGTAGAGTCATCCAATGATGACTGAATGAACAACTGGGAGTGGGAACTACTTGGAAGCAGCTGGTCACTGGAGGCATGCCTAATAGAGGTTTATCTTCTATCTGGCCCTTTTCCCTCTCTCTTTTTCTTGGTTGCCATGATATCATGATGTTCTGCCTCACCTTAGGTTCAGAGCAATGGGGCTGCCTGACTATGGACTGAATCTTCATTTTTTTTTTTTTTTATTGGTTGTTCAAAACATTACAAAGCTCTTGACATTGGACTGAATCTTCTGAAAAATGGAGTCAAAATAAACCTTTTCTCCTTTAAGGTGCTTTTTTAGGGTCACAGTAATGAAAGGGGATGAGAAGAGTCAGAGGGATCATAATCTCCAATAAACTGATATCAGTCTCACTTACAAGGTCACAACTGATGGAGGAGTGTGGGCATTGTGTGAGTGGTCTCCAAGAATTTCTGGGGGCAACGCATTTTGTACAGGAAGAAAAGTCAATGATCAAACAAATAGAAGGTCAGTGTGACATGAGCCAAATTAGCCTAAGAACAGATGATAAAGAATGGAGTGTTATGAGATGGGAGTAAAGTACATATAGAACTTTCGAGGTCACGTAAAGGATCTGGCCTTACCCCTCAGCAAAATGGGTGACATCAGAATGACATAAGCACAGAAGTGACATGACCTAACTTAAATTTCAAAATGACCACTCCACTTACTGAATGGAGAGTAGGAAGAATAGTTGGGATGCTCAGTGTGATTCAGCGATGGCTTAGAGAAGTGTGGTCAGTCTTCAGGTGGTGAAGATTTTCCAAATATTGAAGACAATTACAAATTGAGCCAAGAGGATTTTCTTAGCCATTACTTAATTAATGTAAAAGGCAGGATTTCCAACAATTTATTAAAAGCAACTGGAAAGAGGAAATTGTCATCAAGGTAGGAAAAGCTTTGGAGTAGGTGACAAAGGGTTCAATTTTGGATGTGTTAGACATAGAATGTCTGTATATGATTTGAATGATGTGACATTTAATGAGCCTGGAGAAAATCAGAAGCTCTTTTACACAGAGAATTTGTTCTAGCTATATAACCTAGGCATCAGAGCCATGTCCTATTCCATGGAGGTCAAAGGTGTACCATGGGTGGCTGTGTATTCTGGAGAAATAGCAATCTCAAGATGAGCAAAATTTCCAAAATATCCACCACAGTGGATCACTCAACTCTAAATATATTTATGTTTTAAAATGTAATTTTTATTTCCCTTCATTATTACAATTTAAAAGAAGACTTTCTTTATTTTTGTTAACAATGAAATTTGATGGCAATTTTATATTCATCCTAAACCTACTTTATGTGTCAATGAGCATTTGTCTTTTCTGACTATTCAGGTCTAAATTTTATATTCTCTTTTCTGATGATCAGTCCTTATTGAAAAGAATTTCCAACAGAAATTACTTTTCCTTTTTTAAGAAGGTCAAATAAATAGATTTTACAGGAGCAATTACAAAGCCAGATAGAAGCTCATGTGCATACATGGACAATGATTTAAAAAAAAAAAAAAGGAAAACATCCTAATGGTGAGATGGAATTATTTTTATCAGAGACTGCTTCTTCAAGGAGAAGCTCCAACCTAGCTTTAAAGGAAATGAAGGTACTTTAAAAGGAAGGTCTGTTTGTAAGATTGCTTAGCCTGGGTGTATGAGTACAATTCAAATGTGCATTTTTTTAAGATAACTATAGATTTTCTCATTCTCTTTTACTTTCTATTTTCGATAAGCACACTATTTCTAACTCTCCTCATGTAGTTTAAAACTAACCTAGACATATGTTGTTAATACTTTCGTGTATCAGGAGCCTAAAGGGTAGAAACAATTTTAACTTGAACTTTTTAATTGTGGTTTCCTGTCATTGCCTCTTTCCTGACCTCGGGAATTTTACAAAGCCAAAAGTTATGAATCATCCCCAACTCAAACCAAAAACCAGAGTGACGTGAAACAGATGATTGATGACAAAGAAAACCATGAGGTTCAGGGAACTATCCTCATCCTCTGGCATAAATTTTAGGGTGTCTCTATCATGCAATTGCAAAGACTGACAACTACAAAATAATAATTAAAATACAGGAAGGAGAATAATTTAAAAAAAAAAAACAGTAAGCAAAGTGTAATATGCTAGGATGTCTTTTCTCCATAAAAACGACTTAAGCCTTTGAGGACAGGCAGCATGTCAACCCCAGTAGAGAGGTAGATTATGGCAATAGTAGCCCTGTGAATATATTTAAATTGAATCATTATGACTCATTTTTTTTACATGTTAATTTTGCAGTCTGAAAAAAGATCAACCCTATTTCTCTCATTGGGGGAGTATTTTCAGATGGCTGTTAAAAGGCTTTTTTTTTTTTTAACCCCCCCTTTCTTTTTCTTTCAACTGCTGCAGAGCAACTAGAAACAAATCTGTTCCTTGGAATAAATGTTCAGTCCATATGTTATTTTTCATGGTAACTGATGGAAGTGTGAAGTCCTCCTCAGTAAATTCTGCCTGCGGTCTTGCTCTACTTCCCCAGCCCCCACCTCCTGCCATATGTAACTCATCTTGGGCATGGTGAGAGTCATTCCTTTATCATTCGACTTTTGTAGCTTGCATTTTTCCTAGAGTGACATAAAATTTTAAAGAGAATCAGGAACAGTACAAAAAGTGCACCGACCACCTTCCCTGTTCTGAAAGGCATTAGGGAGAAATGATGGGAAATGGAAAGAAAAAAGAAAAAAAAAATGCTACAGCTGTGAACACAAACCATGTTCCCCAGATCTCTGTGCAGTAGGAGGCAGAAGAACAACTGTCATGGGCTTTGGAAGCAGAGAGTCTTAATCAGCTCTTGGTGCCACCACCTAAGTATGTAAGCTAGGAAGTTCCTTAACCTGAGTCTGAATTTTATCATCTGTAGAAGGTGGTACCTAACCTCATGGTGTCAATGCAAGCATTTAACTAAGTGATTCAATTAAAATAACTAGCACATGGTAAGTGTTTATTAAATGTTGGTTTCCTTCTTTTCAACCTTTACCTGTCATTCCTGTTATTGATGAAAAACTCTGGTTTGTGTTTCAATGATTTATGAGCAATCAACCAAGACCATGAATGTGGTCAAGTACTATTTAATGACAAAAGATTTAGCAGAAGTTTTCTTCTATACTAAAAAGCCAGCCAAAGTTGACTTCTCTTGGGAAAACTTCCCATGCTGCTCGTTGAAAACTTGGGAATTTGAATACAGACCAATATTTTAGGAGAAATTAACCCCAGGCCTAATGTTTTATGCTGAGAAAATAGTCTTTGATGTTTGAATGGGTCTGACTGTTATGCTGAGAGCCAAATGTGTGGGGTAAGACCCCTTGTGAATTGAAACATCAAAAAAGATTTGCATTAATTTCCTGCAAACCAAATATATAGAGTTTCATGCCGCTTTAATTGAAATGTAATAACTGTTTACAGATTTGACTACGCCATCACCACTGAGTAATTGCTTTTCCACACCAAGAAAATGGGGATGAAGTAAATGTGCCTAGAAGGGTTTGGAATTTGGAATTTCAATGAAATGTTTCTCAAATGACTGTTAGGAATGGTGTCTTCCATGTTTTGATCTCAGTCAGGGCTAGACCCCTATAGAGTCAAGTCACTGCTGACCTAGGGTGCCGGAAAAGACCCTTCGATATTGCAGCAAGACCTTTCAAAACAGGAGATCGCATTATTTCAAAATGTAGCATTTAGGGCAGTTTTTCATTGTTGGTTTTTCATATGTTCTGCATAGTACTGGGTTCAACAAATGAGAGGCATCTTTGCTTTTATTCATACTGTGTGTGTTGGCGTCTCTGCTGACTGTAGAAGGACAGAATGCACTGAACAGTGACAAGCTTGAAAATCTCTGATGAATCCCCAGGCAATTTGTTCATTGAGAAAACGCTCAAGAATCATTTATAATGGAATAATGACCAAGTCTGCTCAAAGCAACTGAAAATGTCATGTTTTTAATGAAAAGAAAAACAAAGCAGTACTTGGGAAACAACACAATAAGAGCTTTACTTCATCCTCAGGCCCAAAGACTTCAGGATATCTTTATAAATGGAAAATGATCATTCCAAAAGGGAAAAAAATATATAGCTTTAGAGAATGTTATAAAAAAGAATACTTTGTAAGAGAAAGAATCTGTCTTTTATGAGAATTTCTGAGAATCCTATGAAGCTTGTTTTACTTTTCTCCATGTTAAAGAAAAGGAATCTAAAGCTCTAGAAAGTCAATTATTTTCCACAAAGAGAATAAGTTGCAAAGTATGGTCAATCCAGTTTTTACTTTCTCAAAAACCAGTGGTCTTCCTGAAAAAGTGGTTGATTTCAAAAATCAGTTTTTTTAAATCAAAATATCTACCATAATTTTAAAGACAAAAAAGTATTTTATTGTTAGAAGATAACTTGAAGTTTAGGTCATTGTTTTCACATATTAAATGCTGCTGTTCAGAAGGTTTAAAAAAATTGGGAGGATCATTGAAATACAATAGGTAGTCTACAGGTTCCTATCCTAATAGATAAAAAATGAGGATTTTCCCAAAGGCACTGTAAAAACCAGTTAAAAGGCAGTTAAAAAATACCAGTTGTTTTCGTATCAGGCTCAGTGGTGCACACCAGCGGTTGGGGAGGCTGAGAGAGGAACATTGTGAGTTCAAAGGCAGCCTCAGCAAAAACAAGATGCTAAGCAACTCAGTGAGACCCTGTATCTAAACAAAATTCAAAATTGGGGTGGGTATGTGGCTCAGTGGTTAAGTGTCTCTGAGTTTGATCCCCAGTAGCCCACCCTCCCACCAAAATAAATAAATATCAGAGTTTTTCATGATGACAGTTCCTGGTAACAGAGCCATATTGTTCTAGCATGTGACTGTAAGCATATCTGAGTTGTAATGCCAGTTCCACTGGAGTAATAATAATAACCTTAGTTTCTGCATGTGTAAAGTATCTCACAATGTAGGGCAGTGCAGATGAGGGTTATAGTGTGGTTAGCGTTTAGCAAGGATCCATTATTGATTTTTATTAATGCACTAACTCTAGCAATACTGATAACTAGCAAGCAAAAGAACAATTGCATATTTTCCAAATAAAAATAACATCCTGTAAATTATTTTAGGTCTTTGTCAACACACCTCACATGAACCATAAGAACATTTTCCAACTGCAAACATTGGAAAGGTATTTTTATAATGACTTTAAGATATTTTTGGTTTTAATACAGCTTGTATGGGACATTCTAGAACAATGACATTTTTACATATGAAACACACCTTACCAGAGAATTTTTACATTGATTTTTATTCATTGCTATATTTCAAGGTTTTCCTACCGCCTCCTTTGATATGAAGTACATGTGGTTAAATAGGAATCTTGAAAACCCATCAGCCAACATACTTAAAATAAATAGAAAATAGCAGGGCAGAGGTACTATGGAAGGCAAAATTATGCCCTTCTCCCAACCGAACATATCCAAATGCCAAAAAACTATGAAATGTTCCCATGCCTGGCGCTTTGTAGATGTGATCAAGTCCAGATTATTGATATGGGAAGGAAGACTATCTTGTATTATCCCCGTAGGCCCAGTGAAATCTCAAGAGTTTTTAATAAAAACAAGTCAGAGGATCTGCATCAGGAAAAAAAAAAAAAAGATGTGACCAGGGAAGCAGAAGAATTTCATGGCTGGAATAGGTCATGAGCTGGAATGTGGAGACAGTTTCTAGAAGAGGGAAAAGGTGAAGAAGTGGGAGTGGAGATCTTCTAGAGTCCCCAGAATGAGCACAGCCCTCTTTACACCTTGCCTTTCATCCTGTTGGAACCATTGTTTTGACACCCAGAAAAGTAAAGCAATACATTTGTGTTGTTATAATCCACCAAATTTCTGCCTATTAACTCTAGCTGCAATAGAAAACTAATATGATGCCTTTTCATTTTAAGTACCTATTATAGAGATATTAAAAGTTATTATAAAGATGAAAGCAACTTGTTTTTTTGTTTACACACACACACACACACACACACACACACTTGTCAAAGATATGTCATAATAATATTACCTTACATGTTCTTTGACTTTAAACAGCCGTGTATGAAATTGAGGATAAAATCATCTTAGAAACAAATGAAAGTGAAATAGATATGGTTGCATTACTCAGACTTTAAATGAAAAAAAAAATTCTCTTTTTTTTTCAAAACCATTATTATAGGGTATTCAGTAACCTTAACCACAATCTAAAAATACTTGAGAAATTGAGTTCAATGCATTTTAAAGGAAAGGCTTCCCCCCTCCCCCACCTTGTGGCATTTTCTACAGATTTTGGATCTTACTGCCCTAGGACAGACATTTTCTTTTTATTTTATTCAAACATGTTTTCAACAGCTGAAAGAAAAACTGAAAAAAAAAATTAGAAGATTTATTCTGTGTTCTTCAGATGTGTCTCTTAAAATGGGAAAATGAAGAAGTGATTGAAACAAGTAACTAGTTTCTTGTCTTTTCTTGTGATTAAGATGTCAAGAGCTTTGTAATGTTTTGAACAACCAATAAAAAAAAAAAAGAAAGGCCACCTATCCTCAGAAAACAGTAAAAAAAAAATTATAACAAAATGGATTTATGTGGCAAATATATTGCTTCCTAGGTTGATAAAATGAAACCCAAAAAATTAAAAACCTTTTTTCCCCCTGTTGTTATTGGTTAAATGACTGTTGAAATAGGCCAGCTCTGTACATTGGATTCCATTGTTTTATTTTGCTCATCGACCTCAAGCTAGTCATTGAAGTTGTTGTTCCTCATTCAAAACATAAGGGAGAAATAAACTTGCTTGTAAAAATAATTTTAAAGGGCTTTACTAAAATATTTCAAGCATATAAACTGCTCCACAGACTATGTTCCATGCCTAAGCTGTTAAAATTAACATTGAGCTGTTGAAATTAACACACAAAGTGTCCTGAAACCATAACATTTTTGTTGGTCCCTAGAATAAGACTGATGAATGACCATGACAGAACTTTAACACTGAGAATGAATTTTGCAGTCTATGTGAATTCCAAAACCAAGTCCAATCCTGACTTGGTTTTATTTTCAGGTAAATATTGTGTAATAATCCAGGTAAGTAGTGCCTTGTAGTCATATAACTCGGAGATTCATCGTAGATTAGAACTGGAGTGGATCTTAGTTACAGATCTTACAGTTGGACACCTTGAATTTACATCCTGAGGCAGATGACTAGAAGTTCCCAGTTGTGCAGTTAGATTGGGGCAGGGCAGAAATTGAACCTTAGTCTACAGCTTGATGAAGTGTGCATTTCACAAACCACACTATTTCTCTTTGGAAGTATTTCCAGCAGGTGTAAGACCAAAAATATTATCCTTCATTTCTGAGATTGGTTCTTGTGGAGTTGTAAATGCCAGTTTTTCTAAGTTCCTTATTGCCTGGCCCATACTGCTAGCTAGAATAACAGTCTTAACTTCTAGTCCCCAGGTGGTACCTATTGAAGCCAAGTAGTTAGACTAGGGCAGAACAGTGACCAAGAGGGTCGTAAGGTTGGGGAAGAGGTTGGAAAGTGAAGAAAAGAAACCAAATCAGCAATGATTTAACACATTTTATATCCTTCTTTTCCTCCTAATAGATAGCTCATCCTAACTTTTGTTATTAAACTAGGATCAATTGGAGGACAAATTTCAAACTGTATTCACTTTTTTACTTTTTTTTTTTTACCTTTTTTTCTTTATTCTCAACATACTAAACTCATAGTAAATTCCGTAAATTTGTTAAACGAATAAATGATTATATTTCCTCTTTATAAAGTGCCCCAGATTGTCTAGCTATAAATCCCAGCTCTACTAACTGCATATTAGCTGTGGAGCCACGGCGGCTAATTAACTTACCTGCCAGCATTTCCACAATTTGTAAAACGGGGTTAAAACAATATTTACATTGTAAGGTCATTTTTGCGGATTAAGTAAATTTATATTTGTAAAGTGCTTAAACTGTGTTTTTGTAGGGGCGGTAAAGTTTTACTTATACCCTATTAGGGTTGTTGGCTGGACCTACACATTCAACTCATATAAGATGGATTCATAGGAGAAAATTTGATTGATAAAAAGCTTTGTATGACTCAGGAGCCCTCTAAAGAAATGAAGACCCAGAGAAGCTGTTAGAGTAGAACACGTACATGCTAAATTGGACAAGTAATGAACTGTAAACGTGACAGGGAAGGGGATTGGGCTCTGGTGATCAATCACAGGGAAGTGGCTGGAACAGGAAAGCTTGTTTGTAAGGTGGGGTGTTCAGGTTTCTCTGGGCCTTGACTCCCATCCCATCCCTGGTGATGAGAACGATCTCTTCCTCCCCCCTTACCTGGTTTCATCTCCTCTCAGGAAGCAAGAAGAGGCCAGGGTACTCCTCTTGCACTGTTGTTTTTCAAGTGTTTTTACCTCAAAATAATCCTTATGTCAAAATGACACATCCTTCACTTAGGATGTCATAACTTCTGAACGAAACTCTAGTTATTACCAATGGTTCCTACCTAGGAGTAAATTTTGTTCCACAAGGGACATCTGTCAATGTGTGGAGACATTTATGGTTGTCACAACTGAGGGAATGCTACTGGAATCTACAGGGTGGAGGCCAGAGATATGCTAAACACTCCACAATGCACAACACAGACCCCATGGCAAATATTAAGACAGCTGGAATTATCTGGGGCAGAAGTATCTACCCCAAAGTGTCACTTGGGCCAAATCTAAGGAAAAACACCTCAGGATTATGAGCTGTTGCTATTGCTGTTACTACTATTGCTGCCACAACACCTGAGTCATGCAATATGAGTACCGTCTTTCTTTTAAAAATGTGTTGTTGTTTATTTGCAAATAGGGATACATCATTTATTTGTATTAGGTAATTATAAGAACAGCTTTTTGGAGAAAAAGGAATTTAGTAAAGCCTGATAACTTAATGCAAAATTTCTTCTTACAGATGATATGTTTAGTAGTTTCAGTTCAGAGCGGGACAAAATTAATGTTTTAAGAATACCATGAAAGCTGGTCAGAATCTTAGGTGTTAAAATTCAAAGTGAGTTTCAAAGGCCAGTTTAACATGCACATTCTCAAAGATCAGGAGACTGCATTTGTGACTTAATCAAAAGCATTCAAGTCTGCTAGTTGGATAATTAAGAATGTTATTTGATCACATAAAACTCATGTTCATTAGGTTACTGATATCACTGAGGTCCTCAATGTGTGGCTATATTATATTTTTCTAATTTTTTAATTCAGCTTGCTCAGGGGATGGAAATAGAAAGATGAAAGCAAGGAGTGAGAGAAGGAAATTGTATTCTACTCCATTGTAATCTCCCACTCTCTTTGGGATTAATTAGAGCTGGGAATTTTATTTGAAAGCATGTTTTAAATTTTACATGTTACAGTTAATTAATTCTGAAGAAGATTCCTCAGACTTTCTTTTCTTTGTCTGGTGTTATTTTCTACTATGAGTCTGAGAGATAGATAGATACAGAGAGAAAAATGTTCACGATTAAAAATATGCACCGGTATATGCCACATCTGCATTTTTTTTATTGTAGGACAATGTTGATGTTATTAAAAAGACCATGTGCGAAGATCTTTCCAATTTTTAAAGCTGAAACATTTTTTCTGACCATAATTTAATCTTACACCAAGTGACATTCTCTATATAGTTTCAACATTTATATCTTAAAAAGTGTTAATTAGCTTTGTGTAGTTTATCACTGGGAAGAAAAAATGAGACTGATGTGTTTTGAACGTGACTTTGGATAATCTTTAAAATATTTTAATCATGGAAAAGTTTAAAGTTCCACTTACTCTAACTTACTAATTTGTTGAAAACATCAGGTCATGCTGGGCTCAGTAGCACACGCCTGTAATTCCAGTGGTTTGGGAGGCTGTGGCAGGAGAATCATGAGTTCAAAGCCAGCCTCAGTGACTGCAAGGCTCTAAGCAACTCAGTGATATCTGGTCTCTAAATAAAATACAAAATAGGGATTAGGCGTGTAGCTCAGTGGTCGAGTAACCCTGGGTTCAATCCCTGGTACCAGAAAAAAAAAAGAAAAGAAAGAAAACATGAGGTCATTTCCTTCTTTCTTTCTTTCTTTTTTTTTTTTTTTTTTTTTTTGACTTTCTAACTAGGTCACCAAAATTTCCACTGCCATCTTCCTTTTCCCACTTTGCCCTCTTATCTTCCTTGTTGTGATGAAGTTCTGTGTCATTGGGATTTGGAAGGAGTTTAGAAACAAATGTCTTTACTAAAGGTATGGAAGCAAAGTCTATCATATGTGACTGATGACAGCATTTTGTGGAATTCCTCTCCAGGCCTGGTGATTATCTCTCCAGCATAATTCTTTATGATCTTTCATTAGAGATGGCAAAATCTCTCTCATGAGCAGGATCTTTCACAGATGGTCCCACCCACCTCCCACCTTCCTCTTCAGTTCCTCCTTCACTGGGACCTCATCTCAGACTATAACTAGATAAACATCTCCCTCCACGTAATCCTCTCTTCCCCTAACCACTTTGGTGAAAGTAAACCCCAGCCCTCATCAGGTTAAAACCTAACTCTCTATCTCTCCTTTACTTTCTTCATAGCACTCGCTGCCCTTCAAAACCCATGTCTACATTTCTGCTGTTTCACACATATATTGCCAGTGTCATCCTTGGACAGTCTTGGGCCCACTAGGCTACTTTTTTTGGTTACATTATTGTTGTACCCTTTTGTCTAGATTGGCATTGGCACATTATAGGTATTTTTTATATTAGCATTTTTTTTGTTTTATTTCCATATTGCAAAGTACAAAACAGAATAGAGTTTTTTAATGAATCATTTATTCTCTCATGATTTCAGGTCGAAAGTCTAGCCAGGACTATCATATGTTTTCTGCTTAGAGTCTTATCAGAAAGAAATACAGGTATCACCCAGGCTGTGTTATTTTCTGGAGCTTGGGAATCCTATTTCAAGTTCACAGGGCTTTTGGTAGAATTCAATTCCATGTGGTTTTGCCACAGGGTCCTGTTCTCAGAGGGCTATTTACCAAGGACTGCTCGGAGCTCCTGGGGACCTCCTACAAACCCTTGTCATGTAGGCCCTTCCCGAGGCCTTCTGTTTTGAACCTTTCCAACATATTCTGTTTGAACCACTATCACCTGATTAGTTCATGCCCTCCCACCCTCAAGGAGAAAGAATTATGTAGGAAATGAACACTAGGGTTACGTATCTTTGGTGCCAGTTTAGATTTCTGCCAACCCCATGCTCAATAAATTCTGAACTTATAAAGGGCTGCCATTATACGGATGTGACCAGTGTCTAAAATGAAAGTGCAAAATGTGAAGATAATAAATGACCATTTATTTAGCATATACTAAGAAATACTTTCTTGTTTCTTTGTTTTAATCTAATGCTATTATGTATCTTTTTTAAAAACTATTTTCTTAGTTGTCAATGGACTCTGTTTATTTGTTTATTTATTTATTTATTTATTTATTTATTTATACATGGTGCTGAGAATTAAACCCAATGCCTCACACATGCTAGGCAAGTGTGTTACCACTGAGCCACAACCCCAGCCCTTATTTATCTTTTTAACTAAATTTTGAGGATTTGGTCTCTTTTAACTCTCAAATATAATTAATCTGAATTTAGTTTCCTGTTTAGGGGTATACATGTTCATAGACAATTAACCTTTCATTAGAAATGTAATATACAATAATATACAATAATCATGGGAGACTTCAACACACCTCTCTCACCATTGGACAGATCTACCAAACAAAAGTTAAATAAGGAAACTATAGAACTCAATAACACAATTAACAACCTAGACTTAATTGACATATATAGACTATACCACCCAACATCAAGTAGTTACACTTTTTTCTCAGCAGCACATGGAACCTTCTCAAAAATAGACCATATATTATGTCACAGGGCAACTCTTAGACAATATAAAGGGGTTGAGATAATACCATGCATCTTATCTGATCATAATGGAATGAAACTGAAAATCAATGATAAAAGAAGGAAGGAAAAATCAAGCATCACTTGGAGAATGAACAATAGGTTGCTGAATGATCAATGGGTTTTAGAAGACATCAAGGAGGAAATTAAAAACTTCCTAGAGTTAAATGAAAACACAGACACAACATATCGGAATCTATGGGACACATTGAAAGCAGTTCTAAGAGGAAAATTCATTGCTTGGAGTTCATTCCTCAAAAAAAGAAAAAAACAACAAATAAATGATCTCATACTTCACCTCAAAATCCTAGAAAAAGAAGAGCAAAACAACAGCAAAAGAAGTAGAAGGCAAGAAATAATTAAAATCAGAGCTGAAATTAATGAAATTGAAACAAAAGAAACAATTGAAAAAATTGACAAAACTAAAAGCTGGTTCTTTGAAAAAATAAATAAAATTGACAGACCCTTAGCCATGCTAACGAAGAGAAGAAGAGAGAGAACCCAAATTACTAGCATACGAGATGAAAAAGGCAATATCACAACAGACACTTCAGAAATACAGAAGATAATCAGAAATTACTTTGAATCCTTATATTCCAATAAAATAGAAGACAGTGAAGGCATAGATAAATTCCTTGAGTCTTATGATCTGCCCAGATTGAGCCAGGAGGATATAGACAACCTAAACAGACCAATAACAATAGAGGAAATAGAAGAAACCATCAAAAGACTACCAACTAAGAAAAGCCCAGGACCGGATGGGTATACAGCAGAGTTTTACAAAACCTTTAAAGAGGAACTAACACCAATACTTTTCAAGCTATTTCAGGAAATAGAAAAAGAGGGAGAACTTCCAAATTCATTCTACGAGGCCAACATCACCCTGATTCTGAAACCAGACAAAGACACTTCAAAGAAAGAAAACTACAGACCAATATCTCTAATGAACCTTGACGCAAAAATCCTCAATAAAATTCTGGCGAATCGGATTCAAATACATATCAAAAAAATTATACACCATGATCAAGTAGGATTCATCCATGGGATGCAAGGCTGGTTCAATATACGGAAATCAATAAATGTTATCCACCACATCAATAGACTTAAAAATAAGAACCATATGATCATCTCGATAGATGCAGAAAAAGCATTCGACAAAGTACAGCATTGCTTTATGTTCAAAACTCTAGAAAAATTAGGGATAACTGGATCATACCTCAACATTGTAAAAGCTATCTATGATAAGCCACAGGCCAGCATCATTCTGAATGGAGAAAAATTGAAGGCATTCCCTCTAAGATCTGGTACAAGACAGGGATGCCCTCTCTCACCACTTCTGTTCAACATAGTCCTCGAAACACTGGCCAGAGCAATTAGACGAAAGAAATTAAAGGCATAAAAATAGGAAAAGAAGAACTTAAATTGTCACTATTTGCAGATGATATGATTCTATACCTAGCAGACCCAAAAGGGTCTACAAAGAAGCTATTAGAGCTAATAAATGAATTCAGCAAAGTGGCAGGATATAAGATCAACACGCATAAATCAAAGGCATTCCTGTATATCAGCGACAAATCCTCTGAAACGGAAATGAGGACAACTACTCCGTTCACAATATCCCCCCAGAAAATAAAATACTTGGGAATCAACCTAACAAAAGAGGTGAAAGATTTATACAATGAAAATTACAGAACCCTAAAGAAAGATATAGAAGAAGACCTTAGAAGATGGAAAAATATACCCTGCTCATGGATAGGCAGAACTAACATCATCAAAATGGCGATATTACCAAAAGTTCTCTATAAGTTCAATGCAATGCCAATCAAAATCCCAACAGCATTTCTTGTAGAAATAGATAAAAGAATCATGAAATTCATATGGAATAATAAAAGACCCAGAATAGCAAAAACAATACTAAGCAGGAAGTGTGAATCAGGCGGTATAGCAATACCAGACTTCAAACTATACTACAGAGCAATAGTAACAAAAACAGCATGGTACTGGTACCAAAACAGGCGGGTGGACCAATGGTACAGAATAGAGGACACAGTAACCAATCCACAAAACTACAACTATCTTATATTTGATAAAGGTGCTAAAAGCATGCAATGGAGGAAGGATAGCATCTTCAACAAATGGTGCTGGGAAAACTGGAAATCCATTTGCATCAAAATGAATCTGAATCCCTATCTCTCGCCATGCACAAAAGTTAACTCAAAATGGATCAAGGAGCTTGATATTAAATCAGAGACACGGCATCTGATAGAAGAAAAAGTTGGTTATGATCTACATACTGTGGGATCAGGCTCCAAATTCCTCAATAGGACACCCATAGCGCAAGAGTTAACAACTAGAATCAACAAATGGGACTTACTCAAACTAAAAAGTTTTTTCTCAGCAAGAGAAACAATAAGAGAGGTAAATAGGGAGCCTACATCCTGGGAACAAATCTTTACTCCACACACTTCAGATAGAGCCCTAATTACCAGAATATACAAAGAACTCAAAAAATTAGACAATAAGATAACAAATAACCCAATCAATAAATGGGCCAAGGACCTGAACAGACACTTCTCAGAGGAGGACATACAATCAATCAATAAGTACATGAAAAAATGCTCACCATCTCTAGCAGTCAGAGAAATGCAAATCAAAACTACCCTAAGATACCATCTCACTCCAGTAAGATTGGCAGCCATTAGGAAGTCAAACAACAATAAGTGCTGGAGAGGATGCGGGAAAAGGGCACTCTTGTTCATTGCTGGTGGGACTGCAAATTGGTGCAGCCAATTTGGAAAGCAGTATGGAGATTTCTTGGAAAGCTGGGAATGGAACCACCATTTGACCCAGCTATTCCCCTTCTCGGTCTATTCCCTAAAGACCTAATAAGAGCATGCTACAGGGACACTGCTACATCGATGTTCATAGCAGCACAATTCACGATAGCAAGATTGTGGAATCAGCCTAGATGCCCTTCAATAGATGAATGTATAAAAAAATGTGGCATTTATACACAATGGAGTATTACTCTGCATTAAAAAATGACAAAATCATAGAATTTGGAGGGAAATGGATGGCATTAGAGCAGATTATGCTAAGTGAAGCTAGTCAATCTTTAAAAAACAAATACCAAATGACTCCTTTGATATAAGGGGAGTAAACAAGGACAGGGTAGGGACGAAGAGCTTGAGAAGAAGATTTACATTAACAGGGATGAGAGGTGGGAGGGAAAGGAAGTGAGAAGGGAAATCGCATGGAAATGGAAGCCGATCCTCAGGGTTATACAAAATGACATATAAGAGGAAAGGAGGGGTAAGACAAGATAATACAAATGGAAGAAATGATTTACAGTAGAAGGGGTAGAGAGAGAGAAAAGGGAAGGGGAGGGGAGGGGAGGGGGGATAGTAGAGAATAGGACAGACAGCAGAATACATCAGACACTAGAAAGGCATTATGTCAATAAATGGAAGGGTAACTGATGTGATACAGCAATCTGTATACAGGGTAAAATTGGGAGTTCATAACCCACTTGAATCAAACAGTGAAATATGATGTATTAAGAACTATGTAATGTTTTGAACGACCAACAATAAAAATAAATAAATAAATAAATAAATAAATACTATTTTCTTAGTTGTCAATGGACTCTGTTTATTTGTTTATGTATTTATTTATTTATTTATTTATTTATTTATTTATACATGGTGCTGAGAATCAAACCCAGTGCCTCACACATGCTAGGCAAGTGTGTTACCACTGAGCCACAACCCCAGCCCTTATTTATCTTTTTAACTAAATTTTGAGGATTTGGTCTCTTTTAACTCTCAAATATAATTAATCTGAATTTAGTTTCCTGTTTAGGGGTATACATGTTCATAGACAATTAACCTTTCATTAGAAATGTAATATACTTTCTCATTTTAAACTCCTCTCTCAAAAATGTTTATCTTGTTCTTCCAATTTTTTTATTGGTTGTTCAAAACATTACAAAGCTCTTGACATATCATATTTCATACAGTAGATTCAAGTGGGTTATGAACTCCCATTTTTACCCCGTATACAGATTGCAGAATCACATCGGTTACACATCCACATTTTTACATAATGCCATATTAGTAACTGTTGTATTCTGCTACCTTTCCTATCCTCTACTATCCCCCTGTTCTTCCAATTTTTAAAAAATTTTCTGTTAAGAATGTAGAAGATGTCATTGACAATACTGTAATTCTCTTGCATGTTTCCTTATTCATCAGTGTTTTTGTCTCCAAAGTGAAAATACAAGAACAAATAAAGCTTTATTCCCAGTTATTGCACATAGGTGTTTTTATCCTGATAGACAGTAAACAAGAATGAGCAGGACTTTTGGACTTATCAGCCTTTGTTTGCATTTTGACTCTACTCTTTAAGTAATGAGAAGCATATCTTCCTTCCACATTAGTCTTTCAATATAATGGGAATAACAATGCTGAGCTAAAAAGATTGGTGTAAAGAAAAATAAATCAACTATTTGCAAAAGTGGAATAGAGTAGGCCTCTGGTGAAAGTGAAATTTCTTTTCCCATGTGGAAAACACAGCATAGACATGGGTACTGTTTCCATGAACATGATCCAAGGGTACTTCCTATTTTATCTGCTTTTAGCAGATTTCTAGATCCTTTTTTTTAGAGCAACCAGGTCAGATAGTTTAGAACAGGCCCTGGGAATCTACATCTGAAATAAATACCCTAAATTGGTATTTGTGCACTAATGTTTGAAACCAAAGACAAGTATAGAAATAATTCATTAGGGAGAAATATAATGTATTTTTAATATATTTAAAGAGTTAGCAAATACATTTAATATCTTTAAAGAAATAATCATCATGTGAAAGCCCAAGTTTTACTCCTTGTTTAGTTAAAATCCACTTTCTACAGAATTCAGATCTGCAGATGCCAGACTGAATTAAAATACACATTGCATTGTTCCAAATGCTATTTTCACTTCTTTTTTTCTAGTGTGTTGCAAATTGAAATTGCTTCATCCCTCCCACCACCCAGTGCCTGATAGTCCTGTCTCTATTTTCAACGAACAATATTCAAGAAGGCGAGTAAGAGCCACATTCTGACTCCTTGGTTTGACATGATAAAGATGTGTTTATTTCTATTCATTGATGTTTGGTCTTTTGATTAAAAGCAGAATAGTGATGATCACAAACTACCAGCAGCCTAATCTTCTACAAATGTGTGTATAGGATGTGAGCATATTTGGGGAATAAAAAAAGATCAAGATGTGATTAAAATGGAAGGCGATTAGAAAATATTTTACTATATTTGAATATTCAAGCATATCCTGGAAAATCCACCAAATCCTGAGGTTCACTAAATGTTCATATGCATAATTACACTACTGAATGAAGAATGAGGAAAAGCTCCTAGATGTTTCTCTTTTAGTGTTTCATGTTTCAACTGGTATCGATTAAATTCAGAAAGACGTCTCTCTTCCATAAGCCCTCCCCCCACCCTGACCTTGAACTGTCTGTAGCTCTTATTTTTGATTGTAACCATGTGCAGCAATATACTTTAGTAGGATGGAAGCTGATGGCTGCAGAGCAGCATAACTGAGGCTCGTAAAAAGCTTTATTGCCATCGTCCTTTGAAACTGGTAGAGAATGTGGCCCATCTTCCACTGTGTCACATCAGCCCAGCAAATTATATTTTTTCCCTTCATGATAGACTGCAAAACGCCCAGATGTTTTTTTGTTTTATTTATTTATTTTTTTCCCCAAAGCACAATCTGAAAATAATGAGACAAATTCTGGACACAACATGCTCTTGACAGAGGCCACTGAGTGGAAAGTGGAAGTTTGTGGAGGAGAATTAATGTGGCCAGATGCAGCCACTAGAGCATGGCCTACCTCACTTCTGTGATTGTTGGGCCATTTGGATTTAGGTGATATCCATGCACCGATCAAAAATTATATTCTGAAATGAATGAGGCCATTTTAGAGTTCTCAGTGGTATATGGCTTTGAACTGGGATAGAATAAAAAAGGTGAGGGGGGTAGCTACTTATTTATGTGGGTTAAATTGCTCACAGGAGGATATGGATTTTAAACTACCATCATCCTCCCAAATGGTATTGGTTCGTTTTAATTTTAAACAAGTAAAGGGATTCCAAAATTTCTTTAGTTGATTCTATCGTGATATTCAGAAGATCCTCTGTGACAATAAATGATAAAATTTATATAAAGATCTCGTATAGTTAATAAAATTAATAAATAAAGAACATAACAGTATTTAAAACTAATTTACAATGAATTGTATGCCAGGTTGCCTACTGAGGGAAGAGACTTTAGAGGCAGAATTATTAGCAAGTTTTGAACCACAGAACTTTAGAGAATTTGCTTAAATATTTGGGACCTTGGGCTGGGGATGTCGCTCAAGCGGTAGCACGCTTGCCTGGCATGCATGCGGCCCAGGTTCGATCCTCAGCACCACATACCAACAAAGATGTTGTGTCCACCAAGAACTGAAAAATAAATATTAAAAAATTCTCTCTCTCTCTCTCTCTCTCTCTCTCTCTCTCTTTTAAAAAAAAATATTTGGGGCCTTACTTTCTTCTCCTATACTATGAGTATAGAAATAACCACTTAGAGTTGTAGTGAAGAATTAATATATATACAATGCTTGCAATACTGTCTAGCATATCCTAAGTACTTAATAATTATTATTATCACCAATGTTAACCTTAACTTTCATCATTAACAATTAGTGATAGTGACAGGGAACAGACAGACATGAGTGGTGGGAACATGAGGTTAAGGAAATATAAGGAAGTAATTCTATAAAATGGTCCCACTGTGCTGAACTCCATATATTTTCTTGTTTTTGAAAAAAGCAATTTACCTGCAGCCCTGCCTGGCTTAAGTGAACAGGGTATGTTACATTCCTCAGCCAACAACCTGTTATCTGCAGGAGAAATGCAGGCCTGAAATGCCGATAAGAACAACACAAGTTATGCTGGGAGGGGGCACTTTTGTGACACTTACATAGACCAGATGCAAGAACTCAGGGAGATAAGGATAATTCCCCCAATCATAAAACCTGTAAGAACAGGTTCTAATTAGAACCAGTAAGCCTGGTCACAGTGACCTAGCATTGTCATGGCAGTGGGGACTTGAAAATCTGATGTCATTCTGTTGTCACTCACAAGTCAAGAGGTGGGCTTGGGCAGGACTTTCTGGAAATTTGCTTGGGGCCTCTAATAAAACTGAACGGCAGGAGAGGTACACCATCCTTCCCTCTGAGAGGACCCACTCTCTCCCTTGAGAGTGTCCCCTTTTCCCTCTCCCTGTCCCTTCTAATAAATTCATGCCTGTTGCTCTGAGTAACATGTCTAAAATCTTTCTGGTATGATTGTAAGAATGAGACTGAAGGGGGCGGGGGCTTCTCCTTGTCTCAGGTTTGCAGAAGGTCCATGTCTTATAACAATATCATTATCAATGTTAATGTTACTAGTTATTATTAATCATCACTCTGAATGCTAATGTTACCACTAACGATAGTTATCATTAGTGAACATATTATCATTATTGATAAAAATGATCACCACTGTAAGTAGTGATGATATGGGATACCTGTCATTATATTTTAAACTTTCTCTCTTGTGATTGTAGAAAACTCTTTTTAACCCTGGTCCTAGCTTCCTTTTATGAAGATGCTAAATTATACCAAGTCTAGAAAGGAAATATAAATTTCTTGAGATCATATGATCAATCATTGGTAGCACCAAGCAGAAGTTATCTGTCCATCACCAAACTATGAGGCATTACATATTATTATTAAACAAATATCTTTTTAAAATGTTACAAAGATAACTTCCATTTTCTAGTGTATGCTAAAATTTAAAAAAAAATTGTAAATTTAAGAGGCAGCTACTCATACAAACACCTGCACAAAAAATGGTTCTAGCACATTTCTTTATAATTGCCAACACTTGGAAGCAACCAAGATATATACTCCAGTAGATGAAGGGTTGAATAAACTATAGTTTATCTAGACAATGAACTGTTACTCAGCACAAAAAAGAATGGGTCTGTCAGGCAATGAAAAGACAGGGAGAAAACTTCAGCACATATTATTATGTGAAAGAAGTCAATAGGAAGAGTCCACATTTTGTATGATTCCAACTATATAAGATTCTGGAGATAGTAAAAAAGAAATCAGTGTTTGTCAAGAGTTGAGGGGAGGAGGTATAAGCAGGTAGAAAACAGAGGATTTTAAGGGCAGTGAAACTAGTCTGACTGGTTCTGTAAGGTGGATCATGTTGCCATGAATGAACCCTAATTTAAACTATGATCTTTGTTGAGAATGGTGTATCAATGCAGGGTCATCAATTGTAACAAATGTACAACTCTGGTGAAGAATATTGATGGTGGGAAGGTGGCAGGGGGGTAATGGGAACTCTACTTTTTGCTTAATTTTGCTGTGAAACTACAATGGCATAAAAAAAATAAAGTCTTAGGGGAAAAAGGCAACTACTGATTGCTGGACTCCTTCCATGCCCAGTAGGGTTCTTTCTTCTGTATCGAGATTCTTGTTTTCCCATTGAGAAACCTAAAAGTAGGTCTGCAGCTGGTTTCTTTCACTATAACAAAGTACATATGGAGAAGGGAATATGTGAATAGGGAGGTTCCTGTCAAATCTCTACCACCCTCCTGCAGCATTCTTAGTAAGTAGTTATGAGCATCCTGGGACACTGAAAATAAGCTAGATAGGACCCAGGCAACATCCATGACAAAGATTCCATCCATTCATTTATTCATTATCAAATTGATCTCCCAGATAGTGTTCCAGGAATGGCGGAAGATGGTGGGGGGAGGGTTGGCACTGAAAAAAGGAAACAAATATTTCTGTTCACATGGAGCTTACAACTGCACAAGGAAGACAGAAGAATAACCAAGCAAACAAATACCATATAAATATTTATAAGTGTGAAGAGCTAGACTTTGCATGACAGAGAGTAACTGGGTGGTTCTATTAAATCTTATGATTAAGGAGGATTGCTCTGAACATGTGAGTGAATGGGAATGAAAAGAAAGAAGCAGCTATGGAAAGGTTAGAGGGAAGTACATTCTGTGAAGAATGAAGAGTTAAGAAAAAAATGTCCCAGCGTAGGATAGCTTGGAATTGCTGAGGTCTGTCTAAAAACCAGGATGGAAGGGGATGCTGCATACTATCTTCTAAGAAGAGCAGTAGAAAGTGTGTTTGGATTAGTAGATGGGGGCCAGATGAATGAGCTCCACAAGCCAAGTTTCCATTGCCAGATACCACTGTGAGTGGCAAGATAAGCCATCAAAGACAGTAGAATGATCTGATTTGCCTTTTGACATTCTCAATGATCCTGGTTGCTGTTAAGTATGGATTTTGATAACACAAGAAAAAGAATAGATCAGTGAAAAACTACCTAGAAGTTTATTACTGGATTCCAGGTAAGTTGGCGATGGAATGGATTGAAGGACTTATTAAACAATACAGGGAAGTGAACAGATCTGGGGCTGAGCCTGTGAGGTAGCGTTGATGCTCTTATCAAAGTGTTTTATGTAGATGCATAGGAAAAGAATGAAGGATGGCTATAACTTCTAGTGGTCAAAGGTCAAAGTTTGCAGTTGAATTTTAATGTCAATAGGAAGGACAGCCAAGGTGGTACCTGAACCTAGAAACAGGATCCCATTGGGGATTTGGGGTGTTCCTGCCTGTGGAGCTGCTGAGGTGTGCAAGACAGAAGGTGTGCTCCCCATCTCTGGATGTTCACTCCCCTTCAGTTCATGTGGCTCTATTAGATTCTGTTTCCTAATTTGGGGGTTCAATGACCTTTACCTCCTCAGTCTGATTCTCTGCTGTAGATGACCAAAGACATACTCCTAGTTTTAGGAGAGGTGGTCTGCTCTCTCACTCATTGCACATTCCGCCACACCTCCTGCCTAAGCACCCAGTTCTTCCATTTCTCAGGTCTAGACTTCTAAACTAGAAATGCTACTCCATGCTACAAATTCGCTTCTTTTTTGTTTTTATCTAGTCAACCATCACTGCATCATAGATTCTGGACAGAAATTTAGGTTCATTGGCTGCCTACTATCTTCCATGAGTTTAAGAAAATATGCAGTGGGAACTTGTTAGACTAACTTGTGTTCCTCACTCATGTTCAAGAATATATCATAGAGGGACAAACAAGATTGCTGGGGTTCTATTTGAACTGGTGCACAGGAAGCTTTCTAGAAAAGAAGTCATCCAAGAGGTCCAGATGTAAACCTTTACTTGTTGCAAACTGGGGGGCCAATCTGAGAATAGAAGGGGCCTGGAGGGAGAGAACAGCTCTTAGTGGTAGCAGCTTAACTATGAGTTCTTAAGGAAACAGATGAATTATGGGGGTGAGGAGAGTGGACAAGAAGAAAGGAAGGAGAAAAGGATAGGAGACGAGGGGAGGGAAGACAAAGAAAACAGGAGAGAAAGAAAACAGAAGATGCATGCAGTGTATTTATTCATATTACATGTATATGATGAGAAACCACAGAGATAAATGTCAGGGGGTAAGAAGAGGATAATTTGATTAGAGCAATACAATAGTTGCTGGTTATACAGTTCATATTCTAATCTGTCAACCCAGAAACTAAAATCTAAAAATCTTAATAACATTGCCAGATTTATATAACTAGAAAAAAATTAAAAAGGAATTAATTTTTCAAAAATTATTCATGGGCCACTTACTATATGTATCTAGCATCATTTTAGGCATTGAGGATACATGTGAAAGATGGTGCTGCTGACATAATGTAACGTATATGTGACAGCAAACAAAATGTATATGGTGCATCAGATGATGATAGATACTGCAGAAAAAATGGAACAAGTTTAGAGGAAGAGAATGGAGGGGGCAGGAGGGACAAACTATGTCATTTTTTTTTATCCGGGAAATTTTCACCATTGAAGCACTTGAAATTGTTATTGCACCAAAGATTGAATAAATGTGCCTGGTCTACACACTTGATCTCAGAAAGCCTGGGTTGAACATATGTTCATTAAATATGTATGATTCCAATGACCATGTAATTTTCTGGTTACAGCAATATCTTATTCATCATATACTCAGTTCTGCATGTAAAATAATGTACAGTGTAGATGAGTTCTGGAAGAAAATTTTCTTTAGGATATTAAAAATCGTAAACCACGCAATTCTTCTACCTGCTTGGATTGAGTTGTATTACCAAATATAATATCGCAAATCAGGACCATACAATGAGAAAAAAAAAATTATGAGGACATACAAAATCAGAGGTAATGTAGAAAACTGAGGTAGGTGATTGAAAGATAAGGAGTCGCTTACATTTGCTCTGTAATCGGAGACATTCTGGTGCCAAAACACCATTACTGATATTTTATTTTCCTTAACACCAAAGGAGACCTTTCAGATGTTTTTATTAAAATAGTTAATTCAGGCTCTCAGGTCTTATTGAATCAATTAAAGAGAATCTTGCTTGAATTTTCTTTAACTTTACAAATCAAAATACCAATTGTGTTTACATCCCAAATAAGGAAATGAGTGGAAGCATATTGCTAGATTTTGGGAATTGCTCATTTAATTGTGTCCTTGATAATTCCTTAAGTTTGAAAACTAAGAAATTGATATTTCTATAGACAAGCAAGGATGTGATGCTAAAATATTACCAGGGAAATTGGCAGTAAACAGCCTCAAAAGTTTGGGTGGAATATTTTCTGAACCCTGTCACCTCTACCCTGGTTACCCAGGGACTAAGACCTACCATATGTCATGGTGAGAATGAGGCTCTAATTTCCTGTTGCAATGCTTCTGGTTTCTATTCGGACCTTTTCATACTATGAAATCTTGAATCTCTAGATCATTGCTTCTTCCTCTTTAAAAGAAATGTTAGATATTTCTAAAATCTCTTTACGTTCTAGTCATCCCAAGTCTTTCTAAAAATCGTAAGAACATTTGAAGGCTCTGAAATAATTGAGTGCTTTTTGAGTCAGATAAACATGCATTTGAATCCTGATTCCTCAACTTTTTGTTGGCTAATAATTTTTTTTCCTATTTAAATTGATGATTAAAAACAGGTCATTTCTTAAAAGAATAAATGATGAATGGAAGTACTTAGTTCAATGTCCAGAATTTAACTATTCAATAAATAAATATAGTCATGAGTTGTACAGAACATTTTCTTAGATTCCTGCTAGAAGTTGATTATTGTTCTATTCATCATATTGCCAAGCAATATTATTTAAAAAAATACAGAAATTAGAATGCCTACACAGTCAGCATTTTTAAGTTTAAAGAAAACATCCTCTTTGAATGAAGAAGATGATGAGATGACAGGTGCTCGACTTCCGCCTAGCCAGGAGCTTCCTTGGGCTTCTTGTCACTAATAGTCCTTCCAGACCAGCAAGAGAAATCATCTTCAACGCAATGAAGAAATGTCCAGTTCTTAGTTTCTATCACATTTTCTGTTATCCTATAATCCCATGGCGAGGTCCAGACTCAAGGAGAGAAGATTCTAGCCACTCAGGGCCCTGGGTAAAGGAATTGAAATTTATGGCCACTATTTTCCAAAGAAACCTATCATAAATGTAGGTGCTCTGTTTATTAAAGTTAGTTGCTATCTTAACATCTCTTTATAATGCTAAATATTTACTAACAGGAGTAAATAATTCCAGTCATCTTAATGTTTGCTTTTAAGAAAATCCTTTAGGCCACGAGTGGTGGTTTGCACCTGTAATCCCAGCAGCTTTTTTTCTTTTTTCTTTTCTAACTTGATATATTTCAACATTACATCCTAGTTACCAAAGTTTTCAAAAATGGTATGTCCAAGCTGGGCATGGTGGTGCATGCCTTTAATCCCAGCGGCTGGGGAGGCTGAGGCAGGAGGATCTCAAATTCTAAGCCAGCCTCGACAACAGAGAGGCACTAGGCAACTCAGTGAGACCCTGTCTCTAAGCAAAATATAAAATAGGACTGGGGATGTGGCTCAGTGGTTGACTGCCTCTGAGTTCAATCTCTAATACACCTCCTGAAAAAAAATCTTTCAGAATTGACACTTTGTCAGTTACTCCTCCTTATTTTTTGTGTTGAATAACTCTGCAATATAAACATTAAATTAAGCAGGACATTGTGCATAAGAAAAATAGCATCTAAATATATTATCTTGGGAAATCTTGAAAACAGTGGGATTTTTCTTCTCTTGATTTATACTTTCAACAGTGTAAGGAATATAAAAATTTCAAATTATCAGCCTCTTCTTTTTTATATTGCAAAGCAACAATGAAGAAACCTATGGAAAATATTAGCAATTTGGCTATAAGTATTTGTGTTTTTCTAATCTCTTTCAGCAGTTCCAATGAGAACACAGATAAGGAAAACAAAATGTTTAAGAGGCTCCACTCTTTCTCTTACATGAGTAAAAAGGGGATATTAATAGTTAGAAGACAAGTCTGAAACTAGCAATAAGATGACTTCTCCAACTCTTCAGCTCTTCTCCACCTCCCCACCTTCCAAGTCCCTGGCATTATAAACCCAGCAGCAAGGAATTTACATGCATTTCATGTACACTGGGTCTCAGACATTCTGTTAATTATGTAATAATATTGTCTCATTTATTTTCACTGTGTAGTTTATTATTTGGGATTCCAAATCTGCTGAACAGACTAGAACAGGAAGTGGTTTACACTTGGCATCATATGCCTTTTAGATTCTCAAACTATAAAAAGTAAATTGCATGGCTTTGTGGCTTTTCATTTATAACAGGGGACAATTATATACAGAACCAGAATTATGTTATTCTCATGCCTGATGAGAATTTTTCCAAAAGTCTATAAAACATAAAATAATAAGCTTAAGGTTACTTCTTAATTTAATAGCTCATTTATCAAAAATTTATATAGGATATATAATGTGATAGACACAGTCTAGACACTGGGAATAAAAGAAATGAATGGTGGGCAAAGGGCAGGATGCTAGGAATGGTTTTGCCCAGATACAGGCAATTAGAGGATGCCGTTGTCCACAAAGAATTTGAAGACAATAATAAAGGCAACCAAAAGTCAGTCTTTTGTTGTCATCATATACTGGAAATTGTAAACAAAGCCAGTGATAGTGTATTCCACCCCATCCCCAAATATGTTGTCAGTGAAAACAATTGCTGTAACTACTATTCAGATTTTATAACACACACACACACACATTCAAATTAACACTTTTTTATTATTTATCCTTTAATGATTTGATTGACACTCTAATCTACAGAGAAGTTAATTTGAAAAATTTCAATTTATACTGTTAGGCACACATCTGTGCATCCAACCCTCATGGCACTATAATATACCTTAATATAAACAACTGTTACTAAACATACAAGCTAGCGCATAATAAAGAAAGAGAACCTGAGTCACTACAAGCCTAGTTTTCTATGTGTATCTACTTGGAATTTTTATTTGTGATTAAATTTAAGACAGTGAAATAGAGTGTAAGCTCTCTGGTGTACTATATTTGGTTGGTAGGTGCAAATTTGAGTTCATCAGTAAGCATATTCGTTGCACTCTGTGATTATTATTGAAAATAATTTTGTCAAATGGGAGGATTTTTAAAAAATTATCTACCAAGGTTTCAAACATGCTAGAAGTGGCACAGAATAAAGTGCAATTAAAATGTATTTCTCAGCTTCAGGAGAGTGCAGTATACTAAAGAAAATGGATGTTAAGAATGAGTAATTGCAATACTGCATCAAACTCAGAATGGAGATTTGCACATAAGTCTCATCCATAGCCGAGTTTCCAGGCCAGTGATTAGTTTGCAGACAGGCTAAAGAAAGTGTCCAATGACAGTATGGGAGAAATGGGATTTATTTGGGAAAGTTTATGAGAGATCAGTGACTGCTCCAAGGAGAGTTGAGACGAAACAGGCTGACATATAGCACTCTGACCCTCATGGTATATGTCAAACAGTGCCTTGTAACCTTCATGGTATTTTGTCTATTGCAGCCTGGCTGCACAGGCGATGCCTATTCTTTCCATAGTGCTCTCAGTTCCACAACTAATCCCACTCAGAGAGAGGTTTTATACCTTAGACTGCAGAAGTGATCACATCACTGGCATTGGCTTGCTTAGTTTGCTTGTATGACCAGCATCCCAAAGAGCAACTGCCACAATGAACATATAAGAAAGTAGCTTGGTTTTGCCAAGATACAGCCAATTAGAGGAGGCTGTAGTCCACAAAGAATTTGAAGACAATAATAAAGGCAACCAAAAGTCAGTCTTTTGTTGTCATCATATACTGGCAATTGTAAACAAAGCCAGTGATAATGTATTTCACCCCATCCTCAACTTTTCCAGGTTCCCAGTGTGCATGAGAGAAAGCCAGTGTCCTTCAAGATAATATGTCTTTGGGCTTTTTGACCCAAGCTTGCACTCATTTTTGCCTTAACTTGGCTAGGTTTTGGGGCACAGAAAGGGGGCACTCAAGAGTATAGTGTTTTTACTGTCCCCGTTTTACTTTAGGATGCAACACAGCACCCCGTTGGAAAGGAGAAAACATCAGTATAAATGGTTCTTCTTTAAAATTGCTCCAAACCAATTGACAGCAACCCTAAAATTCTCAGCAATTACCTTGGAAGGAGTTCCACTCTTCTTGCTATTATTTTCCCTCATACTAGGACCAAGAAGAAAGTTTCTCAGATTAGAACAGTACATGTCAACTGCATGATTGCATTTCCATTCCAGTGTTATCTTTAATATTCTCTTCATTTAAGTGTGATAAAATGTATAGATGCAAATAAAAAGAACTGAGTAATTGTTAGCTAGACATATTTACTTCTTAGAAATCTTGTGTTTTATTATAATTTTCACACATCTCTTTGTGTATGTCTCTGTATGTACACATGTTTAATTTCAACTAAACTTTAAGACTGCATGCCAATCATTAACATGTCTCAATGCCAGAAAAGATATTCTTTTAGGGGAAATTTAAACAGGTTTGTTTAAATAAATGGATTGTAGTTAACTCTAAATTAAAGTATGCCATTTTTCTAAAAAAATTCTTTATTTCTAACCTTTTTTGGAATGATATAAGTAAAATAAATCTTACACTTTTATTGTTTTTTTTTCTAAAATATGTTTTAACCAATATCATAGAATTTAAAAATATGTAATACACAGTAAGTAGCATGAGAAAGAAGTCTTGATGAGATTGCAAAATCTAACAAACTTGATAAAATGAGATCCTCAAATATGAGGCATTTTCAAAGATTAGAACATGAGCTGGGCACAGTGGAACATCCCTGCAATCCCAGCTACTTTGGGCAGGAGGGTTGCAAGTTCAAGGCCAGCCCCAGAAATTTTATCAAGAAAGACTTTGTCTCAAATTAAAAAAAAAAAAAATGAATAAAAGAACTGGGGATGTTTGTAGCTTGGTGACAGAGCTGCTACTTAGCATGCATGAGGCCCTGGACTGAGGAAAAGAGTTAGAACATAGTAGATGCAGAAATAAATTAAAACTAGAACTAATTTCTAGCCTTTTCTAAAAGTAGGTGTGTGTGTATGTGTGTAAATGTGTGTGTGTGTGTGTGTGTGTGTGTGTGTGTGTGTGTAGGACACTGATTAACTGAAGACCAAAATATAATAAGAATCTACATCTGTAGTATAGTAAAGGTAAAAGTAATGGCAATCAGGCAATGCCATAATATTTTAATATACCCCCCTTTTAAGTAATTCATATTTCTTTGGAAATCAGAGACCTCAAAAATCAATATTTAGAATGCACAGGACATAGAAAAATATTGGATTATTCAAACTCAAAGAGGAGATTCTGTGTTTTTTAATTAGTTAATAAAAAATATTTCTGCTTATGAGGTCTGTTTTTTGTACTAAATAATAGCAAAATATATAATGACATCAGAATGATGAACAAAAGTTAAATTGGATTTCTGTGCAAAAATACAAAGATAAATAAGTTGTGTTACTTTGCACAATGATTTTAATATCTAAACTTATAATTTTTTATGTGTCAAAATTTTTTCTTTGCATCTGATCATTTTTTTGAAAAAACACAAGAGCCAGCTCTCATGATACTTGCCTTTAATCTTAGCGACTTGGGAAGACAGGGTAGGAAGATCACAAGTTCGAGGCCAACATGGGCAACTTAGCAAGACCCTGTTCAAAATTAAAGAAAACGAAAAGAACCAATAAAAAAAAAAAAGAAAGAAAACAAATGGGCTGGGGATGTGACTCAGTGGTAGAGTGCCCCTCTGTTCATTTCCATCAACACATACACAAACACATACACACACACACACACACACAAACACATGCAACTCTCCCCCTCCTTCCACAGGAACTAAGACTATCTGGGATCCGCTTTATAAATATACAAGGTAAGGACATAATCTCCTTAAATTTCCAGTAGCAAAATTAATTCGGTTTTCTAGGTGTTCAAGGTATTAGGCTTAAGATAGCTATTATAAGGGCCCCCAGAGAAGTAAGAAAACATGTTTTAGAGTAGATGGAAATGAATTGATATTGATTTCTCATTTCTTCTCATAGGAATTTGTCTAAATTCTCTCAGAGCAAACTTAACTCAAATACTATAAGACATAAATTTTCCCCTCATTAATATTTATTAGAAATGAGCAGTCAAAATATTTTTTTCATGAAGAAGGATGGAAATATAAACCTTCATAAAAGCAGAATTTGCCAATAGCATTCTCTTCCTTGTTACTTACTCTTCAAAGATATCTCAATCTGGTTGTTGAGAGTTTATGTAAAGTAATACATGTTAAACTTAGTATAGAGGATGCATTCTAACATTACGGCATTGATTTTATTCTATTACCAGTGTACGTTCTTATCCATTTGTCACCACTTTGCTTTTGTTATATAAAATGTTAACCCGCTTCAGGCTTCCTGAGTGTGTTACAGTTAGCACTGGGTACACTCTTCGTTTTTAGTCTTCAGAGACGGTGAAATCAATAGGAATCCAAGAATTCAGCTAAATGTGATCTCTTTTTATTCTATACACACAATGAAGTCTTCAATCAAAAAATAGCTTATTTTCCAATGGCTGAGACCAACTGTGGACATGGTGCTGAAGCTCCATGGACTGGAGATGTTTTCATGATTTTTTTCAGTGAGGTCTTAGGGGTTCCAAACTCGCAGACAGATTCTCGTGACTTTCCTTCAGAGCTGATGAGATCAGGAGTCCAATCAGAATTTCACACAATGTCCTCATAATAAAAAGAATTCAGACTTGTAGGTTACTGGCTTTTGGAACTTGGAGTTCCAAATGTGAAATGTGGGTATTATAGTCTGGATATGAAATAACTACCAAAGGCACATTTATTAAAGTCTTGGTCCTCACCTAAAATATTACTGAGACATGGTAGAACACTTAAGAGATGGATCCTAGTGAGAGAAGTTTAGGTCATTAGGTGCTTGCCATTGAAGTGGATATCGGGACCCCAGTCCCTTCCTTTTCTCCTCTTTCACACACAACCATGAGGCAAAAAGACTTCCTCTTTGATGTGCTCCCACCATAAGGTACTGCTTGGCTACAGGTCCAAAGCAACAGAGATGGTAGTTCATGGACCGAAACCTCCAAAACTGAGTCAAAATAAACTTTTTCTCTGTATAAACTGATTCTGTCTGTTATTTACAACAATGGAAAATTGACTAACAGTGGTTTAATTGAAAGACTAAGTCCGTTTAAATTCAATAATGGATAGGATGTAGAGAAATCCCATCCTCAAACTCCCAACTATCCTGTGCAGATTCTAAACGTAGCTAAGAGATAAAGACCAGTAAGTCTTTATTTGAAAGTAGAAATTGGATCTCCTTTCACAGCAATTTTGGTTTATACTTGTTGCCCTATTGTGTTCCAAGGTGGGCACCCCATGCATAATAATAGTTATCATGGTTTGTGGTTTGTGCTTTTATTGTGTGCTAAGTTCTGTGTTAATGCCCTATATATTTTGTTTTCCTGAATTCTCACAGCAATGTATTCATATTTTCAGACAAGGAGGTTAAAGTTTAAGCATCCCTATTAATTAAAAGGTGGTGTTTAAAAATGGATGTGTGCAGGGCTCAGTGGACCACACCTGTAATCCCAGGAGCCTGAGGCAGGAGGATCACAAGTTCAAAGCCATCCTCAGCAACACATTGAGGCCCTAAGCAACGTAGTGAGACTGTGTCTCAAAATAAAAATAAAAGGGCTGGGATGTGGCTCAGTAGTTCAGTGCCCCTGGGTTTACTCTGTCCCAGTGTAGTCTTCTGGGGGTTCGCATTCATCCTTGCTGCCATACTTATGCTGTGTTTTCAGTCCTCAAACAGTGATATCTACTGTGATGTGGTCTCAGGGGAAACTGAGGAACTAAGTGTTTGCTAATGGAGGAAAGTCCACCCTCAGTATAAAATCGCAAAGAACTTGGCTGAGTTGTGTCTGGGTCCTAGAACTTTGTGAAAGGAAGAACTTGGGAAGTGACAAGCTGGCATGTTTGGTGGAAAAAGTCTCCTAAGCTGCAAAGTGTTGAGGGTCCTATATGGTTTTCCTTCAATGGTAGTAGTAAAATGTGAGAAGATGAAGGATTTTAAGTTGGAAATTACAATTAAGAAGGAAATAGAACATAAACACTTGAAACACTCTCAGCCTTGTATAAAGAAAGAATTTGAATGTGGCCAATTGACTTTGCATAAGGATACAGATGAGGATAGAAGGAAGACAGAGACTATTCATCAGGACAATGGAAAATGACTCAAAGGTAAATCAGTCAGCTTCCAAGCTGCCATGCCCATCAGTAGCCTTTGGAGAAGCAGGGTTTCCAGAGAGGGTGCCTGCAGGGGCTCATATCTCCCTGTCCAGACTGCCTCAAGTCTCTGATCCCTGCATTTGGGTATAGTGTTTCTGGGCCACCCTAGCTGTGGTTGAAGCTGGCATAGGTGCCACTTTCTCCGCTGCTGGAGAAAGCTCAAGCAGAAAGCTTTTGTGACATCTGTGGTGCTTACTCTGCAGCACACTGGTTACCTCCACTTAGATTCCAAAGCATGTTTCGAAGAGGCTATCAGCCTATGAGAGCAGCATATTTGTGGGAGTGAGGTCCCTACTAGGGTAGTGCTCAACAGAGTCATAGAATCAGGGCCACCTCAGAGAGCTCCCACAAGAGCAATGCCCCGTAGAGTCTGGGCACATGACAATGCCTGTCCATGCAATGCTCACCTGGGAGAGGCATAGGTCCCTGACTGCACCTCCTCAGAACTGCAGCATGGAGTGTGCCCAGTGAAGTTGTGTGACTGGGACTCCCTAGGGAACTTTGGACGCAAAGTTTTACCAGCATGTCTAAGAGGTGGAACAGGAGTCAATGATTATTCCCAAACCTCAATACATGTTGTTTGACTTGTTAGGTTTGGGATTTATTGTGGTTCTATTACACCTTTCTTTTATCCAGTTGCTATCTGGCATGTCTCACCATTGTGACATGGAAACACATGACTTATTAATTTCACAGCTCATAGCTAGAGGGGAAATTGTCTCAGGATGGACGGCACCTTGAGTCTCACACATATGATGATATTTACATGAAACTTTCAACCTTAAGGTTCATGTTGGAACAAGTTCTGAATTTGGGATGCTATTGAGAGAGAATAAATGCATTTTGTTCTTGAGAAGAACATGAATTTTAAGGGGTTGGGACACAAAGCTATAGTTTGAATAATGGTGTTCTCTCCAAAATTCATGTTGAAGCTTAATTTCCAATGCAATAGTAGTGAGAGGGATGGCATTTGGGAGTGATTTAGAGGTGAGGGCAGAACCCTCATGAATGCAATGGGATGCTCTTCTAAATGGGCTTGATGGCAGTGGTGCTTCCTTTGCACACTTTCCATTCCTTGCCCCTGGTGAAGATGCAGCAGGTTGACCCTCTGGAGGTTGCTGTAGCAAGTTGCCATCTTGGGACTGGAGACCCAGGCACTCACCAGACACAGAAAATGCCAGTTCCTGGATCTTGGCTTCTCAGTCTCCAGAACCATGAGGAAATGAATTTCTGTTTATTATAAATTACCCAGTGTCATATATTTTGTTATAACAGCACAAATGGTCTGAATCATTTGGTTAATCCTTAAAATACAATTATTTTCTATATCATACAAGAATATGTTATCACTTAGGTAGATATAATTTTCTTAACAAATTCTAGTTGCTGTATCTAGAATGGTTTCATGGAATGGTTTTGTGATTTTATTTAAATTATATTCACATTTCTGAGAGAAGATATATATAGTACCCGGGATTGAACTCAGGGGCACTTCACCACTGAACCTCATCCCTAGCAACATCCCCAGGATCTCATTACATTTCGTAGGACCTCATTAAATTTCTGAGGCTGGCTTTGAACTCGCTCTCTTCCTGTTCTAGCCCCCCAAGCCACTGAGATTACAGGCATGTGTCATGGCACCTGGCTAGAAGTAATATTCTTCCGTTATTATGAGTAGTGATCCCCAGGAATCTGACTCTCTCAGATGGGTTTGTCACCTGCGTGCTAAAGACTATGTGACCTAGGCAAACTAGTTAAACATCCTATTAAAATATACTAAACTATTCAGATACATATGGACAGGTTAATGTCTTTTCAGTATGATTATCTCCCTAAATAACACCAGATCTGCAGTCTACTTTTATTGACTTCTCTTTTATACTCTGTGCTATGCTCCACCCAGAACCATAGGAATATATGATCTTTGTTAAAAGATTACTTCTGGACCTCAGACTTTATCTGATATAAGGCAGGACCATCTATCAGCCCCATCCTTAAGAGTTTTCGTCACTTTCTTTGTAAGTTTGAGCCAGAACAATTCAGCCTGACACACACCCTTGATCCATGCGGGTGCCAGATCCTTGATTCCTGGACAGTCATTTTGTCTCCACTTGTCTCTCTGTTTCCAGGCTCTCAGAAGCATATACCCCCATCGTCAGGCCTTTGATTATCTTCCACCAACATTTATATGTTCACACCATAAGGCTATATCATCTATAGAATGTTTACAAGAGGCAACAGAGTTTCAAAAAATGAAAAATATCATTACAGAATAGTAACAGTCCATATGTTCCTAAGATTATCATATATACAAGTGCTTGACTTTTTTTTCCCTAAAGAATTTAAAACCTTATGTTCTTTTCTGGAACTCCAAGTACTTATTGCATATTGCTTTTCACTGAAAAAAAATATGCATATTGCAGAGAAATAAGTAGAACATTTGCATTTCAATTTCCGAAACAAGGGGATGAATCGACTATTATGATTTTAGGAACAAAACATGTGGCCACGTGTGACAGTGATCTGAAAGACCAGTGATCCTCATTTTGATGGATAGAAGGACTCAGATAGCATTGATGTGAAAGCTCAAAGTCCTCTGAAAATGCAGTGCCTAGACTTAGCTCTTTGTTCGCTCACGCATCTGACAGGCATTGGTTAATGTCAGTGTCTTGATAACACGTTTAGTGCAATCTCCTCCTCAGTGTGATTAGCTGTAATAGGGCTTCTGCTAGAAAGGTGTGCTTAATGTATTGTAAAGGGTCACAGATGGGAAGAATTAAGTCCATGATGCCCAGCTAGCTAGACTATGAAAGACATAATCCATATTTAATATCCTTTCTCATTAACGATAACAGTCACATATAAGCGATTCTAGTTAAGAACTAATCTAAAGCCGTAACAAAGTTAGATGGCATCCTTAATTATAGAAGGTAGGGCCCCATTAGTCCCTCCCACTATTGGTTGTTCACCAACTTTGGCAGAAATTAATGTGAGTCTTATGACAACAGGGTGCCTAAGGCAGATAGATGCTTAAGAAAAAAATATAGGAGGAATAAGTTTATTCCACCTCTTCAGCCCATTTTTTTAAAAGACATAATTTAAAAATTATCCAACATAAGGTCCATTTATTATTTTCCTTTAATTTCTAAAATTAGAGGCTGTTTGTTGGGAAATTTTTTTCAGTATAAATGAAACCTCTTTTAAAAGATGACTATTTCTGAATCACCTGATTTTGCTTGCTGGGACAAATTAAATTTACTTTATTTCCTCCTGGTAGGCTCTCTTCTTGTGGATAATACATTACAAAAATTATCTAATTCATTTGCTAATTTACAATGAGATCAATTATTATAAACCCAGAGTTTCTAGCCCTGAAAGATATTATTCTCAAAGAAATCGTAGCATGAACAAGTTATAATGAAACTATCAAGATCCACACACTTGAATGTCTGTCTTATCACTTCTGATTTAGTAGTAATTTTACATATGAGAGAGAGACTTTATGCTCACAGTTTTGCCAATTCTCTATCCCTCCTCCTTGTAGAATCAGCAGCCAAGTATGCATTCCTAACTGGCTTTATTCCTGTCATAAGTATTTCTTAGTCACCACACTGGTCAATAAGTTAGGAGTTAGAGAAGCACTTGTAAACAGATTCTGGCCTTAAATTCCAACCTTAGTAGTCTAGTAGGGAAGACAGCTTGTTCAATAAATACAAACATAACCGTGTACAAAAATTGTCATGAATTTATACAAGATAATTTATATAAATATCTAAATGTCTTTATGTTATAGTCAGCAGTGCTCTGAGTTAAACTGGGTGAAATGGTGAAGACATTTTTACAGGTATACATTAAATGTGGGACAAAAAAAGATGAATAAGATCTAATTGGAGAGAGGGAAGGAAATCTTACATAGGGAAGAGCACATGTATGTTCATGGATGGTCATGAGCTTGGTGTCATCAGAAATCTGAAAGAAGATCTGAGTGGGTTTAAAAAAAAAAGTATTTTTCACATGATTAGTCCTGATGCAGAACTTACAATAAGGTGGCAAAGAATAAGTGCATATTTTTGTCCCACTATTGAACCTATTCTGGCCTAATATAGAAGTCTTATTTCACAGTTTTACCTGGCTTTGTGCCCAGCACCCATATACTCTGGGCCTTAGGACAAAGTGATATCCATTGCAACTACTGCAGTATGGATCCACATGAACTAATTCCACCAGCAAGCACCTTTGGGGATAAACAGATGAAAATTCCCCAATTTATTAGTATTTTATCTCTCATCAATCAAGCATCTTACATACTTAAAACCAATTTCCAAAGATCACAGTTAAGACAAGTAAATTTATTTTTAAATAGCATCTCTCTTCATATTATCGGACAAAGTACTTTTAGGTGTAATGAAAATGAAGAAAATGAAAACAAAAAACAGAAAATATTTGCAAAAGGCACATCCGATAAATGACTGTTATCCAAAGGATACAAAGAACAGTTAAAAGTAACAACAAGGAAACAAAAAAACAACAACAAAAACTTGATTTAAAAGATAGGCAGAGAGCTTAGCAAAGAGTATGTACATAGGAACATAGGAAAAGATGTTTGAAATCATATATTATTTGGAAAATGCAACATTTTTAAAAAGAGATACTACTACCTACCTCTTAGTGGGCAAAATCCAATATGCTAAGATCAAATTCTGGTGAGAATGTGAAACAACAGAACTCTCATTCATTGATGATGGGAATACAAAATGACACAGACACTTTGGAAGACAATCTGGCTTATCTTACAAAATCTGACATACTCTTACTATGTGAACCATCCATCACGCTCCTTGATATTTACTCAAATGAATTGAAAAGTTATGCCCACACAAACACTTGCGCAAGAACGTTTATAGCATTTATTCACAGGTGATAAATCTTGGAAATAATCAATGCATCCTTCAGTAAAGAAATGGATAAATCAACTGTGGTATATCTAAAACATGGACAAATAAAGCACAAATAATTCAGTACTGAAAAGGAATAAGCTATCAAGCCATGGGAATACAGAGAAAATTTCAATACATATCGTCTGGTTCTAATTATATGACATTCTGGAAAAGGCAAAACTGTGCAGACAGTAAAAAGTTCAGTTGTTGCCCAGAAGTAAGTGGGTCCAGGGGTAGGGAGTGGGAGGACAGGGGGAGCACAGAGGAATTTTAGGTCAGTGAAATTCTCCCATGCAGTACTGCCATGGTGGACATGTGTCATTATACATTTGTCCAAACCTGTAGAGTGGAAAACACCAAGAATAAATCCTAATGTAAACTGTGGACTTTGGGTGGTAATGAAGAGTCAATGTAGGTTCAAGGATTTTTACAAATGTAACTCACTGGCATGGAATTAGGAGAGGCTGGGCTTGTGTGGAGACAGATGGTAGGATGGAAATCTTTGGACTTTCTGCTCAAGGTCTCTTGAACCTAAAAATTCTATAAAAAATAAAGTTTACATTCAAGTATATTAAATGTTTTCATATGTGTGTATTTTTTCCAAATATAAATATTACAAATTATAATAAATTATAATAAATCTAATGAAAGAATTATAATAAATCTAATGAAGGAAAAGTAGAGACAAGAGCATAACAATTTAAATTGAATATAATTTAAATCTTCAAGATGATAGCTGTTAGCTGGACAAAAATTAGGAAAGACAATTACGTCCAGAAGAAAAACAAACACGTGAAGCCCTGAAATAGGAAAGCATTATTTAGCCAATGAGGTTTGTGTTCAGGAACACACTGTGGTGATGAATGTGATAAAGGTATTGGAGTGGGAACACTAATAGATATGAATTATTTTTCAGGCTCCCAGGCTATACATCTTTGGTTTCATCCTCCTGTATTAGTGGAATATGTTTAATAAATATCATAACACAAATTAAAACGTGGTAGCCTGGAGTGAACACTGGAAAAGGCTATGTGGTCTGTATTTCTTCATAGAGCATCCTGTAGCTACTATATTTACTAATTTGTAATATCAAGGGACGTTTTCATTCTTTGGTGTGTCACTTTTCATACATTGTTTATGTATTTATACTGTCTACATAGTTTGGGATTTTGTTGTTGCTTTTACTTTTAGATATGAGCTGTAGTCAGGAAACCTGCAGTGCAAAGATGCATTTTGCCTTTGGACTCCTCACTCTGACTGCACCTGTAACTTTCCGGGTGTTCCGCAAACCACCCTCAGGACTCATAATTCATAGAAGGACTCACTAAGAGATTCGAGTCATGGTTTGCTAGAGGGAACCAGCCAAAGTTATGAGCCAGAGTTCACGTGGGTTCCACATGGAGCGCTCCCTTTTGCTCAGGCTGTCTTAACCTCCTAGCAAAGACAATGATAATGTGCAGAGAGTATTGCCAGTCTGGAACCTCACCAAAGCTTTGGTGTTTAGACCTTTTATTGAAGCTTCATTTCATAGGTATAATTGATTGATAATTGTCTACATGATTAAATGCAGTCTCCAATCATTTCCTACCATTCCCTAGAGATCAGGCTGATACTACATGGTCAGAGAGGCACACCATGGGTCACCTTGCTAGCAAAATGTATGAAATGTGGCCTTGGGAGCTCACCATGAATAACAAGATGCTTCTGTCACACTCAGTAAATTTCTTCTCCTTACTGACCTCCCAAGAATCTAGGTCAAAAGACAGACCTTTCTTTGGGGGAGGCTAATTTTTTTTTTCAGCCCTGGGGATCCAGACCAGAGCCTGTATATTGCTGGGCAAGTGTTCTACCTCTGGGTCATATTCCCAGTCCCCAGTTCTTTATGACATACTTTATTAATGGCATTTTCAATGCAAAAGTGTAGTTTTATACTAATTTCAAGAAAACAATGTAGTGCAGGCTCTAAGTGTTAAGTGTAGCACCAAGTCTGACAAATGGAGAATGGGGAGAGAGAGTAAATGTACACACTCACACCCAGCTATTGCTATGAAGCAGTCAGAGTATCACCCCTATGGGCCACCTGGATCTACCATGATTATAATTGGAAAGGGATTAGTCATAGCACTGAACATATCAAAAAGTTTCCAGGCATGAAAAACAAATGGCAGTGGTGTCCAGTGAATAGTAACTTATATGAAATGAAATTGGAAGACAACATCAACCTTTTGTTTTGGTATTGAGGATTACAGGGATTGAACCCAGGGGCATTTAACCACTGAGCCTCATCACCAGCCCCCCTCCTTTTTTTTTGTATTTTTTTAAAGACAGGGTCTCATTGAATTGCTTAAGACCTCACTAAGTTGCTGAGGCTGGCGTTGAACTCTCGATCCTCCTGCTTCAGCCTGCTGAGCTGCTGGGATTACAGGTGTGTGCTCCAGGCTCAAGATCAACCTTAGAACCTTTGAAATTTCTGTTAGCATGATTTCATGGTTGGATTCCATAGAAGTCAGATGGGCAAAGTCCTAGGAAAGGTAGACTAGGTGATAGTTATGGCAGATTCTCAGAGCTATAGCCAATGTGTATTATCTAATTAGACAAACTCCTTATGTATTATATGCTTCACATTTCACTGAAAGAGAGAGAGAAGAAATCAGGGCAAGATAAAGGGAGGAAAGTGAGTGGGGTAGGAAGCAAGAGAAAAAGAAAGAGGCAGAGAGAGAATAGGAGATGTTTCATTTATATTTTTGCAAATTTAAATTTTGATAAATTGGAACATCTAAAAAGATGCTATTTTAATTTCAACACATATGAAATGTGTTGCTTTATAGTTAGTGATATTTTGATTTATAAACTACATTTGTGTAAAAGCTAAACTTTAAAGTTTTAAAATGCAGCCTTCCTTAAGCCAACAGCAAGAGGATTTCTGGATGGCTCTGTTTTAAGAATGAATAAACAGGAGGACAATACAGACAGGAAAATGAAGACAGCATTCAAAGTTCAGCATCTATGAGTAAGCCCTAAATGAAATGAGATTGTTTATTATTTTTCATGGGAAAGAAATGATTTAAAAATTTTTGATAGGACATTATAAATGTTGATTATTTCTCATTATCTTTCCTAGTTTCCAAAATACAATTATCAGACTGTTGAGAATAAATTGATATATGATAAACATTAAAAATTTTTAAAGGTAAAAAAAAAAGCATGAACTGCAACTTTTATGTCTTTTAAATGGGAACTGAAAGGGCAGTGCAGGTGCCTACTAGATGTCTTATTCAGATGTCAGAAGGGGTTCTTTGGGGAAGAGAGGTGAAGTTCATCTAAGCGTGCAATAAAAATAAAACATGAAAAAAATACATCTTGTGAGCCATAGAAAATAGAAAAATATTGATTGATGGTCCATTCAATCTGTATCTATTCTAAACTAGTATGTGTAAGAGAAGGTGCTGCTAGACACTGAGATGGGGCAATAAACAAAGAAAAGGAGCTCCAGCCCTCAGGGAGCTTATATTCTAGATGTTGAGTTATGCTACATACAAATCATTGTGCAGATCATTATAGTTAGGATGTATCATTGAAAGAGAATTACAAGCTGCTGAAGAAAAACCCAGGTGGGAAATGTCACCAGGAGTGTATGTATGTGTGTGTGTGAGTATGCACATGTTTGTTTTGGGAGAAAGGGAACAATTAGAAGTGTTTTTTTCCAAAGAGTTGGTTTTTTAAGTCAAGACCAGAAGGATTAAAAGAAGCTAACCAAGGGGGGAAAAACAAAAAGGGTAGTGAGGACAGAAACTAAATATGCATATATGACTTCATGGTTGAGACTTAGAAAGCAAGAGGCATTGGAGCATAAAGTGAAGTTACTAAGGTTGGCATGTGCCAGATGATACAGACCTGACGTGACCTGCTAATGACTCAGGCACTTTATTGTCAGTAATGTATGAAAAGACGTTAAGGATTATCCAAGTTGATCAGTGTTTTTAAAATATCACTCTGTCTATAAGATAGAGACCAGATAAAGCAGGATCAAAATGAAGTGTAAAAAGACCAATTAGGAGCGTGGGTTGGTAAACTGTAAAGCATATAATAGTATCTGGTACTGGACTGGCAGGGTCAACATGGAGAGGAGACAGATTTGGGAAACATTTTAGGAATTAACATTGACAGCACTTTAGTAATTGACAATATCAAGGCTCAGAAAAGATTAGTGCAAAAAATGGCTTATAGTTGTTTTTTTTTTTATGTCTCATTCTGGAACTTAATATTTCAAAGGAAAACAAGAGTTGGTTATAATTTTTTTTTTAAAAAAAGATGCTTGAATTTCTGACATAGAAATCTGACTCTGTGTTTTGATGTTTGTGAAGATGCCCTTCAATAGAATTAGACACACTTTTGGTAGACGGGATTCTGATTTTTCTAAGTGCTACATCAGATTCATTTCTTTAAAATTGGGGTCGAGGATAAGGGCAGCTTCGGGGGATGGGAAAAATAGTGGTCGGGTGGCAGTGTTGAAGTGTATCTGCTTGTCTCTTGGCAGTGACCTATATTGTGAAACTCTACTACCATTTCTGACAGTTTCATTAGACAAGTCAAGTTCAGGATTGTCTGGAAGGCTAAGCTCCTTTTACAAAGTCTTACAAATTGGCCTAGAAGTCTACCAAAGAATACATGCACAAAAGAGGCTAGGACTGCTATCCTTAGCTCTTGGCACCTTTTCAAAAAGGGTACATGTGTGGCTCACATTGTATTCTTCTGCCTTCGCCCACTGATGACAGCACGAAGATCCTCTCTCCACGTCAGTGCTTTGATCTGGAATTACCAACTTTAGAACTATTGGCCTTCAAATTTCAGTTGAGTATAAATTACCCAGTCTTAAAGATTTTGTTATAGCAGCAGAAAGCAAACTAAGACACAAGTTTCATGAATAGATAATATTTCTCATGTATTGTTACAAATCATTGGCTGAGGGAGTTAAGAACATTCTGTGTGACTCCGCTGAGACAACTCTTGATATCTTGGGCCTGGTTGCCTGTGAACTTTGCCCTGGGTGCCTTCTCTGTGTGGATTTTGATTTGCATCCCTTCACTTAACTTCACCTTTTGTCATGAGTGTGACTGTAGACTGTCTTCATAGTGAGTCATCACACTTGGGATGATCCTGGGGATTCTTGACAAGCATATTCCTAGGGAACTTTATTTTGTTATCACCTAAGTTATTGCTCTTTGAAAGCACTGGGAACAATTAACAGTATAATAATTCATGAGAGCAATGATCTTGTCATGTAATTGTGGTGGAGATTGTTTAGGACAGTTGCAAATATAAAATCATCCCTTTACTGCATCTCCCATTTGCCAGATTCATGGGAGGTAGACAGAAAGATAACTGCAAATTACAATCCTGTTTTTTTTTTTTTTTGCATTTCATTAATGTAAGACCTTTGGATTTTATTTGTATTAAAGATTTTTTCATTGTTCTCATTCATATTTGGGGGTTATAGTTACACCATAAAGCTTTTTTTTTTTTTTTTGAAAAGACTCTGGTATGTGAAATGTTTTATAAACAAGGCTAAAATACCTCATCAAAAATCACGGTGAAACAAACCAGATTCAGGAAACAGCTGAAACGGATCAAAGCTCCTGGGGCCACAGAAGATGGTACAGTATCAATAATGCTGTCAACCACACGTGATCCTGGACATGAGCTGTGATTATGGAAATGGCCGTGTCCCTTCATTGAGGTAATTACTAAGCCTCGTGGAGCACCTTGTGTGTGAGGGGCCCAAGATTCTCATTACCTTCTGAAGGCTTTATTACTCTGCACAGATTTAGCACTCACTTGCTAATGCTCTGCTTTATCAAATTCTCATAAAATATCAATAACATGCCCTGAAGAATTCCCATTCCCTCCTTATGGAGCCATCATGAGGTCCTTTAATCTTGGGTTATTATTTTTCAGTTGAAACCCACTATGTTAGTCCGTAAGTGTATTCTTTGTCTCACCTGGCCCTTGGCCCATGATTTGATTGCCTGTGTGTGTTTGTGTGTGTACCTACTAAAATGTCCTTGGGTAAGAATAAAATGAATGGTGAATATTAGTTCACACTCCACCTAAGATGACTTTTCAAAATTATTTTTAAGCTTTCTGACGCTTTGAAAATAAAAGTTCAATATTTACCAAGAGGTTATTACTTGCCCAATGCCATTCTAAATCTATTAAACATGTTAACTCATCCAAACCTCACGGTAGTTCCTGAGATAAAGTCCAGTCTCATATTTTTTTATATTGATGAAGAAGCAAGACACAGAGGTGTGAAGCCACTTCCCTGAGGTCACACAACTACTGAGGGACAGAACCAGGGTGCCAGGGATAGTCTGCTTCCTAAGCCCATGGGAATTACTGCCTCTGAGCACCCTTCCCTTGTGTTTTATCTTGGCTGTTGCTGTAACGCCTGGCCCCTTCCAACCACACTGCTCATCCCTGCTGCAGCTAGTCTGCCCACGCTTTCATCGCTGATTTGCCTGATCTTGTGCCTCCTCGTCCTGAGACGCTCTCCTCTTGTGCTCTTTCTTCCATGAAGCTTTTCACAGTCTGATAGGCAGCCTGAGAATCGCCATGCAATATGCGCGGGCACAATCATTGCCCGTGGGGCTCAGGCTGTGAACAAAGTGTGAAAGATTACTTCTGATTCCATTACTTCCAATAATTTAGACTGGCTTTCCCCAGTCTGAGGAAGGGGAACTAACCCCCACTCCAATCCAGATTTCTAACATCAAACAATGCAATTCCAAAAGACAAAAATTCTAACAAAGCAGGGCCCAGCCTTGCGTGGCCAGTGTTGAATCTGTGTTCAGACTTCAGGTCGTGTCAGACAGTTTTAAACACAAGCCGTCAGTTTCTAGTGGAAGGCTTTAGACCATTTTCCCTTCCAGTGAAATTATATAATCCTCATTAAAATGTTATCTTATGGTTCAGATGATGAGCAAGTACTGTATTCTCCGAATCCAAGAAGCCTGACATTTTGGAGGTGAATAAAATTCTTCTAACTACTCCATGTTTTGTTAACAAGAATCTCTCCAGCTTCTCAGCATAGAATTCCATTATTCTTTCTGTAGTTATGTAACTTTCTGGAAGCTTCTAAGTCACACTTTCTCAGTCTCCAGTTGCTTTGTCTCAGGAGTAAAATATATTTTGAGATGAATGGCAAAGTGTTTATGGTATAGCAATACCCATTTCTCATTCTCTAGATATCAGGAGGGTGGACCTGAAGGCAAATCTGTAGGTTTTCAAGTATGGTCTTCTCGTAAAGGACAGAAATTTTGAATTTTTTTGTCCTGTTTCCTAAGGAACTTTCCTAGTTCATGTCCCCAAATGTAACTTATATGAATAAATTAATCACAACAGAAAGAAAAAAAAATTAGTTAATGATAAGACCAACCTGCCTAACATATTTTTCAGAAAAATCAATTTTTTTAAATGAATTTCACTTTATGACTACCTCTCAATTGTTTAGGTATGAATTATCTTGGAAATAGTAAGAAAACTTAGACATTAGCTAGAGACATTGGATTGGGGGAAAAAAGACATTATGTAATACTTGATGATGTTCTTTATTATATTAAAAATCCATAAAGTAAAATCGTAAGATTGTGTCTTGCAAAGTCAACTTTAGATTTTACAAAGAAGGCTTACATAGAAGGTAGATTATGGAATTCACAGTTTGTAAAATTTATGATTCAGATCCCACTCACATTTCTTAAGCATCTGTAATAATAAAATCATTCAGGTAGTAAGAAGGTAAATAATCAGAAAATATTCAGGTGGAGGGATGGGTGGACTGAACACTCACCTTACAAATAAGGTGATTTCTGATTATTCTTTCCCCCACTCTTATTTCTTCCCCTGAGCTCTAGATTCAAATATGTGTATCCACTTGGATGCTCAGTAGGTATTGCAAATGTAACGTATGGGAACATCTTCAATTCTTCCCTCTCATCTATTTTTCTCTGCTCTTACCACTCTGCAGACTTTCCAACATCCACATACCAGTTATTTACATGATCATATTTGATTTGTTCACCAGTCTTTTTTTTTTTTTTAAGAGAGAGAGAGAGAGAGAGAGAGAGAGAGAGAGAGAGAGAGAATTTTTAATATTTATTTTTTAGTTCTCGGCGGACACAACATCTTTGTTGGTATGTGGTGCTGAGGATCGAACCCGGGCCGCACGCATGCCAGGCAAGCGCGCTACCGCTTGAGCCACATCCCCAGCCCTGTTCACCAGTCTTAAAACTGATACAACATCTGGGATTTCTTTCTTCAGCACCTCCCTCCACCCACTGTACCAAGCAGCCCTGGCACAAAGCTACTATCAACTCCTATTCCATTACTCAGTTTTATTTTCTTCAAATCACCTGTTATTACTGAAGTTATAATATGATATATATTTAATTGTTGAACAGCTTTCTTCCCCCAATAGAAGATATACACCATGAGACAGGGTCTCTGTTTGTTTTATTAATTTCTGTTTCCAGTAACAAGTATAGGTGTTGCCACACAGTTGAGTACAAATAATATTTGTTGCACGAATGAACAAATGAGTAAATGGAACCTGTCAGATAATTTGCACAACCAATTTGTAAGATGAGTAGCACCAGCGCGGGAATTTCAGAGCTACAAAATTAGCCTTCTCAAATCATACTGGGTTGAACCCAGGACTCTTGACACAGTTTCTACTTTTATTTCCATCAATGATGGTTCCTCTCGAAAGTTTTTCTTTGGGAGGAGACAGTTGGATTGATGTTAAATAATGGCATCACTCAGTACATCCCCAACCTACCTTAAAAGGAAGTCAACTTCCCACATGTCTTCAACAGCAAACTGTGTCAGGAAAAAGACTTGAAGATTTATTACTGCCATGCAGAATGAGAACAACCCAGGAACTGCAAATTAACTGGACACAGTTTCGGTTCTGCTGTTCTCAAGAGCCCTTTGCTGAATGAGAAAATAAATGAGGAGAAAGCGTAAGTGAAAAGGAGCAGCTTTCATCTGGGACACATAGCCAGTAGAACTGAAAACGCAGACATATGCCCATCACTTTTAGAGAATTTCAGAGTCTGAAGAGCAGGGCTATTCAGGAAATGAGCTAATACTGCCCAAACAGAGAACAGTGTCAAGACAAGAGAGTATGTGGCTGCTGCTTTTTCGGCTGATTCATTTTAAATACCTTTGCCAAACTATCAAGTATGAATTGATGTCCCAGCAGGCATTAGTTGAATTCACTTTTCTAATGAATATCTGTGATAAAAAATCTTGGGCTTTAAATGAAGTTCTAGGTTTATTTCTGTGATGGTAAGAAAGCAAGGACTCTTAATGCTTTTCACAGAAGGAATTTTTATATGGAAATATTACTCTGTAATATCATGTGACGTAGGGACTTCACATAAGAGAGGGTGACCCAGACATAGGCAGCAGAGATCCTGAAATAGTTGATGTTTCTAAAATCTTGATAATTATTAATACCAATAATGGATTTAGCACCAATTTTGTGGAATGACTAACAGTGAAGATAAATTTGTTATACAATCAGTCAGGGATACCGTAGTCTCTTACGTGAAATAGATCCTAACTTATCCTCTACTCTTGCTTCTTCATAACACACTAATTCCTTCTGGAAAATTTCCCTTTAAGAGGTGACATGTCTAGTGCTTTCTAATCCAACAAGTTGCCTGTCTTTTGTTATTTCCAAGGGTTGGTTGTTTCCTTTGTTAATTCCCTAATGTTCTTTCTCTAAGTTACCTAGAGTCCTAGAGTTGGTTTCTGCCATTTGCAAATAAAGGATCCTAATTTTTACACTGAGTCCTGAAAGACGTAGATTTATATTGTTGGAGGGCAATTTGACTACAGGAAATACACAGAAGTAGAGAATAACATAAAGACCTCTTTATTATTTTTTACTCTAGGAAGAATCTTAGCATTACTAAGGGCATCTATTAAATACTTGCTGTATACTAGATGAGTCTTCGAGATGAAAAATAAAATTCTAATCTTTGCTTTAGTTTTTTAAAGATAGCAGATTGATTCAAGAGCTGAAAAACCCAAAGAGTCCTATCAAAGAAATCATTCTTCACAAATCCACAAAAAAAGAGGTGATAGAGAAAACAGTTGTGAAAGTTTGAAGCATTGTATTTCTTTCTCTCCTCACTGGACACTTTTAGTCAGGCAGGAACAGATGACTCTCCTACAGGGATCAGCACCAACCCCTGAACTCAGAGAAATTGGTGGGAGAGGTGATGAGATGCCACCTTCCCATGAGGCCAAAGGAAGGGCATCAGAACAAGGCAGAAACTTGCAAGAACTTAGATCTACATTGGCCTAGTGAGAATGGGAAATCAATGTGTTTGGTGTGATGGTGCAGGTGGAAAGCGGGCGATGACTTCTGCCCCACACCTGGTGAGAGTCATGAAGTGCTGCGTGTATCTAGTAAGGTGGAATCACCAGCCCTCAGAGGCCTTGAGCAATTGCCAAAACCAACCATTGATTATAAGAGTATGAGGAATTTTGGTCTTGGCTTAAGGCAACTCGAATTCCTTATTCTTATGACACTGGGAAGACCATTCTATCTTCACTTCTCTCGACCTTCCTTGATGCAGGTGAGGACACCTGGCCAATTTACACCTGATGAAATGATCTGGATTTGTTTCTACTTGGCATAAATGACATTTCCGGCTCACACCTGGTATATGTCTGATGATCCTTTTCCTATATGCTTTCCTAAGGATTCAAATAATTGATTCTTTAATCAACAGTTCAAGTTCAGGTCATAGCACTTTAACTGTACAATAATGTATTTCAGTAACAAATAAGATTTGAGAGTAAACATAACTCTGATATAGTTTATTTTCTCTTGACCTCTTTAAATGAAACAAATAAAAATTCTTTTATTGGTTTGTTGGAATATGGAGATATAGCTCCATTTTAGACATAAAACATTTGGGAAAATTAAAATGAATTTAACATATTATTCTCGAATATATGTGTATATATCACATGAAGATTATCAAGATATCGTTGAGGTAATTTTGCTATATGTTTAGTTTGGCTCATTCATTGGGGGCTTAGAATATTGAAGGACAGAGCAAAATTCAGTTGAAATTAAATTTAAAAATGATTATAAAATATGCAGATATCAAAGTACACAGTATTGAGAATCACAGAGTCTTTCATTAGCATATACACATACTCATAATCATCATAATCACACTTCTCAATTGTGTACTGACTTAACATTTTACACTCAATTTTATATTCTGTTCATAAGAGGGGTGGATATAGTTCTGGTTTTGAGATTTTTTCCCTCCCACAATATGAATAGATTAAAAATAGAAACAGTGTAAAATATATCAACATATGGAAAATGGGTAGGTTTGTTTGTTTTGTTTTTAAATTACAGTTTACAGGAGTTTCAGATCCACCACACATATACTCACATTTGTGAGCTGTTATTACACTAGTTATTATGCTAATGGATAAACAGATGGGAACATGACACAGGGGCTTCCTAGAACCTGCTTTCCTTGGTTGTTCCTTTTGTGGTTCTAACAGTGCTGATTTCAAACAATAAGATTGCTACCCAATTATATATTTCACTGATTTTGAGAAAAGGTAAATAAAATTTGTTGAATGCTTACTTTATAGCCAACCATTCCGTGGAGAATGTCTTTTTGCTATTTGGCTAAACATTTCCGGTACTGTCAAGAGGCAGGCATTACCTCTATGTTAGGAAACTGAGTCACAGACATTATCTAGCTTAGCAAAAGGGTTATCTAGCTTTAGTGGCACCAGGCTCCAAATCCAAATCTGTTTGACTACATGCTCTTTCCACTGCTTGCTAAATATTAATTTTTTTTTTATCAAGTACCCCTAAAGGCAAAGGAGAGTGAATATATAGCCCTAGGGAATCTGGGGGTATAGTTCAAAGGGAATCACAGTCAGTGTGAAATTTCTTTGAAGTTTCATCTTTTATCTTTAACATGCATACAGTCTACTCCATAATATATCTATATTTGTTTTAATATAAAGTATGTTTGTTTTCCCAACTCTTCAAGGGAAACTGAAGCCCCAGAAATATGCATTGTGTTTATCCTATGGCTTCGAGATTCTCCCGTGGGTATCTGCTATAAGAAGCACAGCCATTCACCGTACAATTTTTTTTTTAAATGAGCCATACAATTTTAACCCTATTGATTTCAATGTGAAATCTCAATTTCCCACAGTGGTTCTTTAGAAGTCGCTTAAAAAATCTTTCTATGCTTTAATAGCACACTGAAGTCTCCTTTCATGGCATCTATCATACTTATAATTATTTTTACATTATCTTTGCCTCTTAAAGCTGTAAATTCCACAAAGTTGGGATTCTATGTGTTGGTTCCTTCCATATTCATAGCACCTATTGCAGTACTCAGAAGATAGTGTTGCCAAATATAAATTTGCTACACAAGTAATTCTTTTTTTTTTTTTTATACTGGGGATTGAACTCAGGGGCAGTTGACCACTGAGCTACATCCCAGCCCTAATTTGTATTTTATTTAGAGACAGGATCTCACAGAGTTGCTTGGTGTCTTGTTTTTGCTGAGACTGGCTTTGAACTCACAATCCTCTTGCTTCAGCCTCTGGAGCTGCTAAGGTTATATGCATGTGCCACCACGCCTGCCAATTGATGCATTTTATATGTAAAATCTTCTTATTTGTAAAATTAGAGTAAGAAATGGCATAGGTGGGATACTCTTTGTTTCATCATAGGACTGATGCAGATTTAATACTAAGGTTCATGTTGGAGGTTTAAGAACGATGACTTCCAACTCTGCACACAACACTGGTTTCTTTGGTAGTTACAGAGGAAATAATAATAAGACAGTGATAAACTTCCCCTGGTTTCACAGTCTTATCTAGAATATGTAGGTGATCAGATGTCAGGTGCTCACCCTTGGATAAGTGTGCAATCCCCCATCTAGATAGGTAGGTGCTGGCTGAATATTAGCCATACTTTCAAAAGTCCCAAATTGACTTATATCAAGCTAGCATGGCAAACAACTTGGAAGCTCAGAAAGCTATCTTCACATCAGTTTGTTTGTTTGTTTGGTTGTTTTGCAAAGATAGCACAGTCCTCATTTAGCAATTGTGGGGTAGTAGATCTGATTAATAAGACGTTTTCTTAGGCCCTGAGACAGCATGACCTTGGCAATGTGCCACATCCTTAGGTAACTTGTTTCTGGGAATCTTCATACTCCTTCCTTGTAACATAGGAGTTCTTTTCTCTAGGCCTCATTAGGACTTGGTATAAACTTTCTGAATGCATTTATCTGTAATTATTTAAGATTTGTTTTATATCTTAATACACCTGTTTATTTTACTTGAAAACCTTTATTTGAAGATCCCCTTAGAGACAAGTACTTCCTCTTAGTCAATTTGTTTCTCCAGCCTGGAGACGGGTACATAAAAATGCCCCATGAATGTTCCTGCACTTACTGAGTGAATAAGCTGTACCTCCATTTTCTAGGACTTTCTGGTTTTCATGCAGGTTCTTTGGGATGAAGATGAAGTTTCATTTGTATTAAATAATTACATGAGTAAGTGAAGTGATTTAATATTACCTGTGGTTACAGCTACCAAAAAGGGTGCAAGGTTGTGGTACCAGAAATACTAGAGTTCATGAACTTCATGAGATTCATATCCATTTTTGGCTTTATTGAACCTAGAAAAACTTTCTTTTCTTCCTCAAAGTGTCTTTCCCTTGTTAAAGGTCAGAGGTGAGTAAGGACAGCCCTGAGATTGCATAGGGGAACAGAATGATGTGAAGATGGTAAGCTGGCTTGAGATGGAGCTGTTTGGTTGGAGAATGTGCTTGCATTGCTTGGTTCCTTCGGCCCTTGGTGTGTGGCAGCCAAATCCTTTAACAATCATGAATGGGCTGCTGCTATTGGTGTCTACAGAACAGTATCAGAGCAATGCATCTCCTTTCTGTGCAAGGAGTTGGTCAAAGCAGTGCAGAATCTGCAAATTTCTGAGCATTTTCTTCCTACACTCCTTCCCTTTCCAAACTCCCAAGCTGACAGATTGTATCCTGGGGAGATTTCCATAGTGCTTATCCTAAAGTGTGCAGTCAGGTCAGAAGACATCCCTGAGGGAGTAGGGTTATGGCTAGTTGCATTGAGCCTCATCTTTCCCATTTCTAAACTTGGTGCTGCTGTTGTCATAGACTACTGACAATTAAAAGTTATCACTGCAAATACATTACAGAATAAAGAAGATGATATTAGCACCCTTAAGCAAGTCTGAAAGACTATAAAAGGAGGCAAGCACAAATATTAGGTACAAACACTATAAGAGTTGGAACAGAGAAAACAGATAAGATTTTTTCAAAGATCTGCATTCAACTGGTGAGGGAAACTAAGTTGGAAGATCAGAGGGAAGAAGGAAAGAATAGAAGAAAGCTCAGCTAAGAGATGGTGTGTAGAAGTAGAAACTCTAAAAATGTATGGATGGAAAACAGACCTTAGGAATATGTACTTTGTTAAACCTCTGCAAAATATCCAAAGTGATGGGAATTCTCCACTCCTCATCTCCTCCTCCTCCTCCTCCTCCTCCTCCTCCTCCTCCTCCTCCTCCTTCTTCTTCTTCTCTCTTCTTCTTCTTCTTCTTCTTCTTCTCAAATGCATTCTTCTTCTTCTTCTTCTTCTTCTTCTTTCTCTCTCTCTCTCTCTCTCTCTCTCTCTCTCTCTCTCTCTCTCTCTCTCTTCTTATCTAATGTCAGACCTCAGCATTCTTCTGGACTCATCATCAGTAGTATTTAACACCCTTGATTTCCCCTCCTCCTTGAAACTCATCTCCACTCTGAACATGTGCTGGGTCTCCTCCTATCCACCCTCTGGTCACTCCTCATCTCCTCACTGGATTCTCTTCCTCTTCTCATCAAACTCTGCTTGTTGATGTACCTCCCTGGGCCTTGGCCACTGGACCTTTTCTCTATGAATACTCACTGCCTTGAGGGTCTCTTTCAATGTAGCATTAGGGTGACTCCTGAAGATGTACCCTTAGGCCCCAACAGTAGCCCCACTCTGATTCACATGTCCCCAGACACCAGCACTCACCATCCAAGTTCCTGTCATCATGTATGCTCACACTGGCCACACTCCATGTAGAGAGCTGTAGGCATTTCTCTAACATACAGGACTGCTCCCAGGCTGATCCTCCATGGCACCCACCTCGGCTCTCTGCCTTCCATGCCTTGTAGTGGACTGAATTGCAACTCTCGTGATTCTTCTGTTGAAATCCTAACACCTGGGAATGAATATATATATTTTTATATATATAAAATATTATATATATATATATATCCATATATATATGGAGATTTAACCCTTTATATATATAGTCTTTAAGGAAAGAACAGTAGTTATACAGATGGAGCCCAAATCTGATGAGACTGGTATCCTAAGAAAAGAGAGAGAGATCAGGGCTTGCTCACACTTGCTGTCTGTCCCTCTCTGTGGTGTGAGGACACAACAAGAAGGTAGCTGTCTGTCAGCTGGGAAGAGAGCCCTTATCAGAAACTGAACCCTTCCATAAGCTTGATTTTGGACATTCCAGTTTCCAGAACTGTGAAAAAACAAATGTCTGTTGTTTAATCCACTTGGTCTGTCTCCTAAGCTAAGGCATGCTTCTCCAGGACTCTGATGGCATTCTTTCACAACAAAGCATACTGCATACTAATTATTTGTTTACTTCTTTCTCTCCAACACAATTAATAACTATTTGACTGCAAAGTCTCATTATATTCTTTTTTTTCACAACAATTTGCAAGTACCCAATGCATAGTAGAAGTAAAGAAATAACTTTGCTATTGAATTAGCCTCCAGACTTGAGAAAGGGCACATTTTGTGAAACTCTGGGTCTGACACATTTCTCAGACCGAAGATAGGTTACTTCCTACATAGGATGGGAGCTTAGGAAAACCAGCAATCAGGGCATTTTACTCAAAAGAATAACAACAGCTTTTGTATTTGTTGATTATTTCAATTATTTGTTAAGAAAATCCTTGTGTTTGGGGCTGAAAAGAAGGACAAGATAATTTTATTAGGAAAAAGATGAAGGACCACTCTTACCACTTACTTGGTCCTTGTGAATGATCTGAATTTTTAATACACAAGTATCCCGTTGGGCCCTTTCAGAAGTGGGGGCTTTAAATTGTAACCCACATACCTGAATTCAAGCATCCACATGTACCAGATAATGAGACAACATTTGAAAATACACTATTGAACATTAAAGAACAGAGTATCTACACTCATAGAACTGGTGACATCTGATCTAAGCAGCAACTTGTCTTTTATTTTGTTTTTGTAAATGTTGGGAATATGCAACAGATACAATGATTTTCTTTTAGCATAATTGCTATAAAAATGCCGTTCTGACAATAGTTAGCCAGCAGGTTTAGCTATTCCCAAGAACTAGTTTTAGATAATAAACCATTATAAGTGCCAAGATGAAGATGCACCTGCTGTATTCCTTAGCTGAGACATGTCATTTGATCTTTGTATTGCCACTGCATATCACTGTGGCTGGCATCCCAGCAGCGTTGAATAAATGTTTGTTGAAATTAACTGTCATCCTATTTCTTATAGCTGGAGAATACATGTTCAATTTATGTAGCAGTGGTGACAATTTATTTATATATAAATTGGAAAGAAACAGGTTTTATTCACAACTGTAAGTTATATCTAGGGGAAAAGTACCAATCAAAACACATATTTTATATTTAAATTAAAACTTTACCAAAGAGGTCAGCAACTTAATGTGACACTTTTCCTCATCTGTTTTTCTGGACTTAATGAGGAATACTATTGCCTTGTTCACATTTACCAGCCAAGAACTAGAATAACTATATGTGGAGTGACTGGTTGCTGAATTTAGCTAGGTGGTTGTTCAGTACCACGTTTATTTGATTTAAGGTCTTGACCCATGACACGCTTCATGCTAACTTCTGGTGTGTTAAGAAGAAAAATGGAATACTTCTCAAATGCATTTGTTTCTCTCTCCCCCGTTTCAATCACCATCTCTCTACCCTAGACTAGAAGTACCCTACACACTTCCTCTGTCTTCTTTTCTATCCATCCTCAACAGTGCAGCCAAAGTGAACTTCTAAACATGCAAATCAAATCTGGATGCTCCTCCACCTAAAACCTTCATGAACTCCAATCACATGAAAGATCAAATCCCAAATTCTTAACCTTGTCCATAGGATTTGGTCTTACTCTGCAACATCATCTCTAACCCTATGCTCCTCACCCATTATTCTCCAGAAGGTTTTCCCCTTCCTCTTTACATTTTAAATCTTGTTATTTCTACAGAAATTTGCACATTTGGTGTGCTTTGCATGGAATGAAACATTTCAGATCCTGCCCCACTCACTGTTTTTAGACTTTAACTTCAGTGCAAATGTCATTTCTTTTGAGGGGCTTTTCCTTACTGTGCCCAACTTCCAAATCTACACTGAGTTCTGTTATGATAGCCTTTCACAGTACCCTCTATATCGTCTTTACAGAACTTAAGTTATAATTGCACACTTTTAAATGTGTTTAATATCTATCTAGCTATTGGAATAAATTGGGAGCTTAACTGTAGTGTTTAGTATAAAGCTGTCTTTTGAGATATTCACATACTTGATGCTTCCAAGAAGCAGTAAAAATTTTTGGCACAGAAAATAAAAGCTATATCCATGGAGGGGATGAGCACCTGGGGAACACAACAATTGCAAAGGGAGAGGAGAATACTGATGAGCATTTGGTAAATAAAGCAAACATGGCTTGAGTAGAGGAAGAAAGCCACACACTAGCCAGGAGAATCTTAACAAGTCTAATTTAAATTTTTTACTTTATTTATTGATTGATTAATTGATATCAGGATTGAACCCAGATTTGCTGAAACACTGAGCCACATCCTCAGCCCTTTTTAATTTTTTATTTGGAGACACGATCTCACTAAATTGCTTAGGGCCTTGCTAAGTTGCTGAGGCTGGCTTTGAATTTTTGATTGTCCCGCCTCAGCCTCCCAAGTTGCTGGGATTACAGGCATGTGCCACCATGCCTGGCATACTTTAAATTTTTATGTGATGAAGTCTTTAAGACAATAAAGCTTCCTGAATAAAAACGAAATGTATAATTATGGCTAGTTTTCTGAGAGCTTACCAAACGGAACACTTTATATTCATTATTTCAGGCAGTCCTTTCCCTGATCCTGGGAGGAAGGTACCATCTGACAGAATAATAAAGAGCTGTGAGTGGCAAAACTAGGGTTTGAAAAGTCAAGCAGCCTGTTCCCACGTGAGTGGAGCCACCGTGCTATTATGCTGATTTGATTTTTAAAAACATGCATTGTAGAAAAATCCTCCATAATGATTTTGTTGAGTACTCTTCATGTACCAGGAACTCCTTTAGGCCCTGAGAATTCAGCAGTGATCCCAGATTGTCATCCCTGATAGTCTTTAGGTATTGGGACAAGGACTCTCTACACAAAGCAAAATCCACAGATACTCAAATCCCTTCTGCATGAAACCGGCAAATGTTCTCTCATGTACTTTACATCACTTCTATCCCTATAATACCTAACGTGATGCAAATGCTATAGAAATATTTGTTATTCTGTGCTCTTTAGACAAGAAAAAAAAAGTCTGCAGATGATCAGAAGCGATTTTTCTTGAATATTTTCTTTTTTTAAAATAGGAATAATTTTTAATCTGAAATTCTTTTACAAAAGAAATATTGGTTGAGCTTGGAATTATTGAGCTAAAATAACATCCTGTAGTTTTTATCTGATCTATTCCTGTTAACTTGCATTCCTTTCACAGATTGGTTTTTTGTTATCAAGTCAGTAATTCTTTGCCTAGCTATAGATCCAAAAAATTTTTCTCATGTTTTTTACTTAAAATTTCATGGTTTTGCATTTTTACATGCATGTTCATGGTACACTTTGAGCTATTTTTGTATAAGGTGTGAGGTTATTGTTAAAGTTCATATCTTCATGAATACACTTCACTGGTTTTTGATAAAGATGATAAAGAAACTCAAGACAGGAAGAAAATGATGCTAAAGCATTGGACTCTTGAATATTTTCAATTTGGCATTGCCTGAATCTGCAGTTGTGGAATCTGGGGCTGGCTGTATTTCCATTGCTCTCATGAAGCTTATTTTAGTAGCAACACATGATGAGCAGGTAAACAAAGAATTAATTTCAGAGAGTAATCTTTATAAACAAAATGTAGCAAAGTCTTTCCAGCATAGATGATTGTCGTAGAAGGAATCAAGTTTACATTGGATGATCAAGATGGGGATGTCTAAAAGAGCCATTGAGGCTTGAATGACCTGAGGGCCATTCAGGTCAAAGTCTGGGAGAGAAAAGGTTTGCAGGAGGAATCCTGGCAAAGACAAAAAAAAAAAAAAAAAAGAAAAGAAAGAAAGAAAATTCAGAGTCATGAAAGAAAGCCACTGTGCTAAAAGAGGGTACTCAAGGAGAGGGTTCATGAGAGACTTAGACAGGCAAGGGGAAATCTAGAGAGGGCCTTAAAGATTTTGGTAAGTAGTGTAAATTAAATCAGAAATTTCTTAGAAATTTAAGTTATAGGACTTTTCTGATTTCAATTTAACTTCATTATATGGTGATAACTGCTGTTGGTAAAATTGTGTTATGATATGACTTCAAAAGTACTGACATAATTTTATCAATCTTCTTTTTGAAAAGAAGTAAAATCGTCTGTGGAAGGATCATTCCTAGGGTCATCAGTCATTTATTCCAAGGGAGACTTTTTCTGAAACAAATCCTTATAACCCTGAAAAGATACCAAGGATTGAGTTCCCTAATGTTATGCCTAAACAATATGCAAAATAAGTTAGTAATGATATCTCGGTAAATAATAACTCTGTTTTGAATAAATTGGATTTTTCTTTTGATATCTGAAAATTCAGCATTGATAAAAACCCTGCAACTTTTCCATGTGCTCAGCTACATACTTTGTTGAGTTTTTGATTTAAAGTATATTTTCTCTCCAGCTACAGAAACTGCCATAGTTAGAGACATTTTGATAGACTTTATCATAAACAATAATAATCTACCATGAAAGGAAAAGTACCCTTTAATTTAGAAATGGTTAAAAAAAGAGAATATTCTCTGCAACTCTTCTTTTACATTTTATTTCAGTTAATGAAAAAAATGCAATTTCCCCATGAAATTATGGGACAGCTAAAAGTGTAAAGCAACATTAGCTAATGCAATAAAATATAATCTATGATTAATTATTGAGCACATATTCCTGAATTAGGCCCTACTGGAGGTTAGGGACATGAGCAACTTCACTGAGGGAGAAAATTAAATTTACCAGGCATAAGCTCTTTCCAGTGTCATGACTCAAACTTGACTATAATAATAATATAATAGCCATCATTTATTAAATGCATACTGTGCGTCCAGCATTGTGAAGTGATTTACATATATTATCACACTTGTTCTTGTAGAGCCCTTCAAAGGAAATATCATTACCTTCAATTTGTAGATGAGACCGGGGCTTCCTTCAGGTCAGGGCATCTGTCCACATTCTCACTCCTGGTCAGTAGCAAAGTTGAACTCAGACACAGGCTATTGTGTGTACTGCTTCCTTTTATGGTTTGAGTTTCTGTTTCTTCTCAGCTTTTCCTTGGTACTATTAATTCTGCATATTCCTTAAGTTCGATAATTTTTCAAGATTTTTATTTTTTTTTAAAAGTAAGCATGGCCCTTTACAGAATTATCATATAGTTAGCTGTACATCATTTCTTTCAAAACTGGCCTTCTTTGCTTTGAAAAACAACTGTACTGAATATGAGTTCTATGCCCTTGGAAAAAGGGCAGAGCTAAGCTCTCCAAGTCTCAGTTTCCTCATCTTCAAAGGTGGAAAGGATATAATGTGTATATCATGGGGCTGATATGAAATAATGCATTTTATAAAAAAAAAAAAACTTTAAAATATTTTTTCATACATATTCAAAATATTCTTCATTAATTATTATTCTTCATTATTCACCAGTTATTGGTATAATTTAATACTGTAAATTCATTAATTGCCTAAAATTTAGAAATAAAAAACTTTTCAAATATTGAATTTAAAAATCATGGAGCTTTTGTAAACATGTCATTAATGAAAAAGAATATTTCAGATAATACTAGAGTATTTAAAATTTTTTAATATTTATTTTTCCGTTATTAACTTCAGTCTTTCTCCATCTTATTCCTCTGAATTTTGCCTTCTCCTTTTTTAATCGCTGACTCTAAAAGAAATGAAATGGAGTAGTTATTAAAATCTTATCTTTAAGGCAAAGAGCTTTCTCTCTCTCTCTCTCAATCTAAGTTGCGAATATGAAAAATAATTAAGGGCTCAATATGCCTGCCTGCTCAAGACAAGTTAGCAGGCCGATCCTCCTGTCAGAAAGATAATCTATTTCATCTCTGTGTTAATAGGATAATACTCAGCTACTGGAGCCAATAATTCCTGTTTAGTTTCTGCTGGTCAGTCTTCCCTTGTGAAACATTTGATGAAAAACATCGACGAACTGGAGTGGCCCCAGAGGAGAATTACCTGTTTATGCACATGGCAGACTTTAAATCCACTATGTGAGACAGCCGCGAGTTTTGGAAGGCTTAACCTTGAAAGGAAAATACTGTCTGAAGAGCTGCCCATAGGAAGAGGAATCAATTCAACCTTTTAAAGTGTCCCCACAAGGGGAACATATTTCAAACCAATGCAGCACAAAATTTGCAGCATGAAATCCTCCCTTGTATGTGGAGTTGGCTTATTTGTGAGTTCACATTATGCAAGTTTACCATCAGTAAAGTTTTCAAGAAGAAGCATTATGTCTCCTTACAGAGGAGGTTGAGGACTGGACTCCATCAGTATTACTTATACTTTAATTTGGGAACAAATGACACTGTATTCACAAAATGGGAAATAGAATAGAAATGCATTTAATTTAATTTTGTGTAAAGACAGTTATGCTTGTAAAGAACAGTCTTTGTTCTAAAATTATATTCTTCTTTCTTTTTCAATTGTATAACTTCTTATCATGTGGGGATTAAAATTGTGACATAAAATCTCTCTGGCTCAAACTGTGGCCAAATGTCCTGGCATCTGTGCAGTCCTGGGCTGTTTAATGTCTTTCTGAGACTCATTGTTCTTCACTGTATAATAGGAAGAATGCTGCTAACCATATAGGATGTTCTGAGGATGGAAAAATCATGATACCAGAAGGTTCTCTGCACACTCTTTGGTGTATAGTAAGCAATCGTTAAATGCCTACTTCCTTAGGGGATGGAATCTTGGTGAAAAGGAATTATGGTGTTGGTAGAAAGAGCTTTACATATTTAATTTATTCATTTTTCTATTGAATATGCTATATATTCATATAGTCCAAGATGCAAACTGTTTTAAAAGGTTTCATCCCTGCCACCAGGTACTTCCGATTTCTCTTCCTTCCTAACATTGGTTATTATCATGTTTCCTCTAATATACTTTCAGATGTATTTTATGCAATATATGCAAGTGCATATATGCACATGTATTCTGCTTCTCTTTTTTGCACAGCTAACTGCACACAATATTCACTGTTCTCTGACTTATTTAAAAAATAACACAACTTGCTTATCATTGCATGACAGCATATAAAGAAGTTCACCATTATGTTCTGAATTCTATTGAATTGAGTTCTATTGATATTAAGCTATGCTAACTTGTTGACTAATCTCCTGGGTCTTTAGTTTTCTTTCAATATTTTACTATAAAAATCGATGTGCAATAAAGAACTTTGTACATAGCTTATTTCTTATATGGAGTTATCTGGAGGAAAGATTCTGTAAAAGTTTGTGTAGGTATTTGTTTTTAATTGTGATAGATTTTGATATGTTACTCTTTGTTGGTGTTATCACATTGAAACTCCTACTAGCAATATATCCAAGTTTCTGGTACCTTTCTCCTTCATTACAATATTATCATACTCTTTGATCTATGTCTAAATAGAAGGTAAAAATGCTATCTCAGTTATACTTAATTTATATTTCTTTTGTGAGTAAAATTAAATGATTTTTTATGAATACATGTGGCACGCAGAATTCTAAGATTTTCATTCTTGCCATAAAGAAAACCTAATTAAACACTAATTTAGTACTGTGATGAAAGGACTTTGCAGATGTAATTAAAGTTTCTATCTGCTGACCTTAAAATGGAGAGATTATCCAGGATTATCTCAGTGGGCCCAATCTAATCACAAAGTCCTTACAAATAGAAGAAGAAGACAGGGGAGATGAGGCAGAAGGACTAGGCAGGTTGATTCAAGGCATGGAAAGAGCTCAACCAGCCATTTCGGGCTTTTAGGATGGAGCAAGAGGTCATGTATCAATGAATATAAGATCCTGTGAACACAGAGTCGCATAGGCTCACCATCAGCAAGGAAATGGGGATCTCCCTGTCATAAAGACTTGGAAGACAATTCTGATAACGGGCATATGTTTGGAAGCTTCAGAACTTCATAATAAAAATGATGAATTTTGTGAATTTGAATGTATGTAAATTTTACCACAATAAGATGAAAAACACAGGAAAGCAGTGAAATATGTATTTTAAGTTAAAAGTGATAGAACATTTCCTACAAACTTAGGAAAGAAATATGAGACATAGATTTTTATTACATCCTTTAAATGTAATACCACTGACAATAAAATAAATTTTGAATAGGGTGGACATCTGGGAATATTATCCACATGAGCCTTTCCTTAGGACTCTATTAGGAAATAAGCCCTTGCCACCACAAAATGATTACAGATACTTCATCATAAAGTCTATGGGAAGGGAATCAAATATCAAATTGAACTTTAGAGGATGAGAAAATAAAGGTAAAATTAACAGAATAGTATGAAAATATAATATTCCTTAAAAATATGTTCTGCAATTATTAATAGGATGTTAGGGAAGGGAAAGAAATAATAAAAAGCAAAATTAGCTCCTTGATACTTTCCTAGTTATTATTAGGGGCTATAATGGAATAAGTTGAAATTCACAAATCAGGCAGAAGTTAAATATACTTAGAAAAATCATTTAAGCTAAAACTATGCCCACATTTAAAACTGGAAAAGCAAAAGAGTAAAGAAGAAAGAGAAGTGAAGAAGGAAACAGGTGTTGCTGCATTTCAACATTGCTTGTAGTAAAACCTATGTTTCCAAAGAAAGAGGTGTCTTAAGTGTATTATATGAAGGTATTACTTTAAAGGTAACAAGTAGAACAAAAACAGGCACCTCTAAATACCCAAGGAAATGCCAAAACCGTAGACTAATCAAACCATAATGTGAAAGACATAAAAATAATATGAAACCATATTATAGAACTAAGAATCAACCTATTAGTAACATCAATCATGTAAACCTATTGGGCATATTAGAATAATACTTTTCAGTTTGGCTAACAAAGCAAAGTGCAACTCAGAGATACAGGTACAATTAATGTGAAGACATTTAGATGATTAAAGTGGAAAGGACTGGCAAAGAAATAATGGGCAAATGGAAGCACAAAGAAAATATGAGTCATGATGTTAATAACAGATAAAATAGAATTCAAGCAAATAAGAGCAGATTTCTTCGGATCCTTTTGCCAATTCAATATAAATAATGGCGTTTTCTCTTATTTTAAATCTATATAAGAAAGATGACTGATTAAATGGAATTCCCACATGACCAACTCTTGGCTTCAACTGTTATCAAAATTCTGCCATTTTTGTTTTAGCTCTACTTCTCCCCCACTCCCCAGTTCCCACTGGAGGATTCACTAGTCTTGGCTATCTTTTTATGTGTTAAATGTATATACCTTTAAATCCACAAATTGTCATGCATATTTCTGACAAATGGATGCACTTCTTAATCTCACATCCCATTCAGATATATTCCCGTCACCCAGAAAGCTCTCTCATGCCCTTTGCCAATCAGCCTCTTCTCTCGCCAGAGACAACATCCTTTCACTTATTATTTTACTATGAATAGGTAGATTCTAGAATCCTGCTTTAATGGAAGCATACACAATATGATATTTTACATCCTTTTTTTTTCCACTTAGAATATTGTCTGATATATTTGTTACTGCTATTAGCTATGTTAGTAATTTGTTATTTTGGGTGGCTTATTATCATTTTATAGTTTAAATGTTATTTGTATATTCTTCTGTGAGTCATGAATAAAGCTAATATAAATATTCTTTTAGAACAACATTATTTTAATGGACAATTATCATTTCTACTCTATAAATACCTACAAATAAAGTTTTTGTGACCAGAGTACTTTTATAAGAAAACGACCAACATTTTCCCCCAATTTGGATCACTGACATCTTCACCATAATGTGTAGGTCTGGGTTCTCCACATCTTCCTAATATCTGGACTCACTGACACTTAAATTTTACCATTCTAGTAGAGGTATTGTGGTACCTAGCTGAGGTTTTAGCTTGTAAATTCCTAATCAAAAATAACTCTTTTTTCCTGGACCAGGTGTAAAAACCTACATATTTTTTGAGCATCTATTTTTTTTTAAGAAAAAGAGAGAGAGAGAATTTCAATATTTATTTTTCAGTTTTTGGCAGACACAACATCTTTGTTGGTATGTGGTGCTGAGGATCGAACCTGGGCCGCACGCATGCCAGGCGAGTGCGCTACCGCTTGAGTCACATCCCCAACCCTTGAGCATCTATTTTTGAAGTTAGTGTGTGTATCAGGTACCATTTATTGTAGAAGTTCATTAGAAGGAGAAGCCAGAATTGGGGTATTTACATTTTTTTTTTTTAGATTTGGACTTTGTTGTGAAAACTTATTTACTCTATACCTTTTTCAAGTCAACGGATATGGTAGCTATGACATATTTTATGAATTAATAAAAAAAGGGAAAATGTATGTTTTATGTTGCTGTCAGGAGACAAACCACTTCTTTCAACAACAGGGTATCATTCAGCCTCCCTCTGCTTCTTACAACAAAACCAGAATTAAGTTCCTGTGTGTGGTGGATGTTGTCACTCACTTTAAATGCTGCAAGCAGGTGCTTAGTTCTTATTTCAGAAAGTGACTTCAGAAAAGCCCCATGGTGTTGTGACATCTACAGTTTCCATGTTCTCTGCCACACTTTCGCTCCTTTGCTGATGCTTCTGGAAACCACTTACATTTTTTCCAAAATTTGGGGCTAACTCCCCATTTTGTTGAGTGTATATTTTGTACTTTTGTTTCATGACCTCCTTTCTGCTTTGCATGATTTTAGGAAAAAAAGAGGGAGATGCTCAATCTCAGCTGCCATCTCCAAACTAGTAGTGGTATTGTTCCAGAGGCTTTTCAATGTACAAAAAAAAATTCTATGTTAATATCTTTCCTCTTTCTCTCTAGTTAATTTACTTTAAAAAGTTAATTCTATTTTCAAATATTCCTAATCCTTGCTATTCAAAAGCCTGCAAAGTACAGGATAGGACAGTGGGATTCTTTCCAGTTTTCATTTTAAATGTTTTCAGTGGTGGGGACTGAACTGTTTCCCTCCCCACTAGTAGTGGAGAGAGATGAATGCAAGCTGCCATTTGTCATAACAAAGATGTTTTCTGGGGGCTGAGCCATGGCTTGGTGAAGCACTCCTTCTGCTCAGCTCCTGAAGGCTCAAAGGCTTGTGTCTACCCTGGCAGACTCTTTAGTCAAGAGACAGTGCTGCTATTGTTTTTCTGACACAATGCTTGGCAGGAGTTTAGTTGTGTTTATTTGAAGTTGTAGAACAAAGCTTCTTCACCAGTGGCCACACAAACAGCCAGAGTTTTTAATTCATTTAAAAGATATATAGATATATTTGGAGAATGAGTATGTTCATGTCCGTGTGTGAAAGTATATGTTGATGGTAGCTAGTTACCCTTCTCCCATGGACATTCAATTTCATAGTTTCACACAAAGTTTAAGTAATATACTTTAGTAATGCAGTGTATGAGAAATACATATTTACAAGAATCATTTGACAAAGATTTGTAGATGGCTTTAAATAACAGACTTTCACAGAGCATTTCAAAAGAGTTGATGAATCCCACCCGCCTGCCAAAATTTTTATTTGGAAAAATTTAGGTACATATCAGTGGTATACTATGTGGTACCTACACAGGTATGTTTGGGTACTTCTAGAAGTTAGAAAATCCTCTGATATTGGTCACAACTAATCATTTGATAGTAGAAGCCAAGTTACTTCTGACTTCAGCTACAGAACAATCAGACTCTGTACTAGAATACCACTTTCCTTAGGTTTCAAATGAGATCATCAATGACTGCAGTGAATGAATGATCCAGGAGGAGTATACATGCCTTTGCACACTGTTTAAAGATGTTTGAACAAGAGCAATGCTGTGGTGCTTGTTTTATGAGCAAAGTATGGCTGCAATTACAAAGGATGAGGGAAGCCCTCAGTTTTGCTGTGCATTCAGATACTAGATGTTCCCAGTTCCCTCAGATAATCAGATATTCTGCAAGCGTAACCCATGTAAGCAAATGCTGGAAATATTTCTCTATAAACTCATTCTCAAATTTGCTATATGCAACGAATGCTGTACTTTTCTCAGAACCAAAATATGAATATTTTGCTCATCTTTTTCACAGTATCAAGGGGAAAGTCAAGGGAAAGAAAATTATATTTGCTGAGAACCTAATGTGTCTTGGAACTTTCATTGAATTCTGAGCAATTAATTCAGTTCAGAGTTTAATTGTTAGTGCATGTTAAAAGGCCGATGTTGTTTCCATTCTATTATTATATCCAGAGAAATAGAATTAGTTATCTGAAGATTTGGGGTAAATATGAGAATAAAGCAAGGGAGCCCAGATGATCTTGAATCATGAATCATCCAGGATCTGTAAAATCCCAGTGATTTGCTCTATTTCCTTAGCTGTTTTAATTGACATAATCACAACTGAGTCAGGAACATTTAATTATTTAAATCCTAGGTTAATTCAAAGCCTCTGGCACATCCTGCCCTTTCTTTTCCTATTTATGCTCCACTTAAGGACTAAGGTTGCTAGTTTTTCTAGTGAAACACTTTTCTATCATTTGTAGACTTCCTCCCCTCAAGAATGCCAAAGGGGTGCTTTAAATTCTACTCAGGATCTTCCCATTTGCATCACTGATGGCCAATACATGGGTATTTTAATTTTCACGTGCATCATGGAACAGATGTGTTGTTCCTTTCTTATCTATTGGCTGTACATCCTGCCATCTACAACTTCAGTAAGGTTTATCAAGTACAGTATAAACTGATTCTATTCAAATGTGTACTTTTTTGTTTAACAATTCTTCTGTCTTGGAATCTCAGCTATTTTCATCTTTTGTACAATTTTCCAACTATGCAAACTTTCCTGTTCCATACAAGTGGCCCCATGGTGACGTTGTCCCTCTTCCATAACTTCATGGCCAATCAAGATTTTCTCCCAAGAATTTAGAATCTTGAATACAAAGGCCACAGTAGTTTTCCTAAACCAACTTTCAAGAGAAAAGTTTTACCAATTTCCATTGCTGAGACCCCCTGAACTACATTAGTTTATATTCTTCCAGAGACTTAGTTTGGTGGTTGCTTGAATTCCATGAGTTATCTAAGTACAATTCTAACATATCAATCCTCTTGTGGTTTAAGGATAGCCATTACCTATTTTGATTACTTGCAACTAAACACATTTAAAATCACCATCCACTAATTCTTTTTATTTATTTTTTTAAGTTGTTAATGGACCTTTATTTTATGTATTTGTATGTGGTGCTGAGAATCAAACCCAGTGCCTCACACATGCTAGGCAAGTGCATTACCACTGAGCCACAACCCCAGCCCACCATCCAATAATTCTTAATATTGTTTCCTATCCTGCTAAACAGAGCCGTACAAGAGAAGGGGAACATCTTATTCTTTTTACTTTCCTCCCATAAATCCCAGACTCCAGAATTGACTCTAAGCTTCCAGCTCATTTGCTGCCTCTACTGAGACTCAAGAAACAAATGTTCTTCCCAGGAAGTCACTGAAAACCCTCAGTGGCAGCTCTGATGGTGCTGCCTCCACTATTGCCCACAAATGGAAGGAACCAAGGGCAAGAGCAGGCTCCTGTAAGTCCTCTTTGTGTCTTCACAGGAGGGTTAGCTCCCTCAGGCCTTGTTACAGCTAAGAGAAGGAAACAGATGGTGAAACTTTATTATCCCTTCTCAGACTTTTCATTTCTCTAACAGCTTCATTATATGACATTAAGTGGAACCCCTGTCTTTGGAAGAAAGTCTCAGGATAAAAGGGTATGAACAGTAGTATTCAAGTATGCCCCAATTCCTTAGAAAAATCAGTCACCCCATCATTATCTCATGCCCAACATGCAATGGCACTGAGCCGTTAAAATACACACTGATCCCGGCTTAGTCAATAATATGGTCCTAAACTGCCTATGGCATTTAAATGACCCACATTATTCACATTGTGTTTGTTTGAAAAGCATCCGTTGCAAATTGTGACTTCTCCCTGAACTTGTATGTTGGGCCCACCCTAAAGACAAGGCACTGACTCTGTTATTCTCTTTACCTCTTCTTGGCTCGACTTTCTTCCATGTTGATACCATTTCCAGGCCCTTCTTCTCTAACAGAAATAAAACAGTTGCCTAAAGCTTCAGATTTCTATTCTCATAGTTGAAGAGTGGCAAACAGAAGCATTCACTGATAGCAACAGTTTGACCTGAATCTTGGGTTTAAAGCTCATTGCCCCCCATAGGGCCATGTGCCCATCTTCAAATCAGTCATGGCTGCAAGAGACACAGAAGAGGCTGGTTGGTCTAGCTCTGTGTCACATTATTTTCCTAGAAGTTGAAATTGGGGTCAGCTCAATTCAAATCAAACTGAATGGGAAGAAGCCAAATAAAGACCAAGCAGTTAAAAAAAAAATCAATCAAAAGTAAGTTGAAGGGTTAAGAAGGCAGAGTTCTTTGTTTTAGAGGGGAAAAATATGTTAGTGCACCAAACACCAGATTGAAATTGTGAAGTTGTTTGTGCTAAAAAGCCTTGTTTGTCATGGCACTTAAAATAGTTTTTGTTAATAAAGTGTGTATGTATGTATACAATTAAGTGCACGCACATACATGTATGTGTATACATATTAACATACACACAAACATTGTGTGCACAATATATTACATACATAAATGACTCACACATAATATCCATGTCTTAATTATTTCTCCTTCTACCTCATTCCTCTAGTGTAGGACCTATATATTTCCCAGGCAAGAGGCTAAATTTTAATGTCATTAAAATGCAGATGTCAGGTATTAAATATTTTTCACCCAGTCCAATAAATCATCACCAGACACAGCATTAGACTTATTGTTTGTGTAATATACTTTCAAATAACTACAAATAATGCATTTGCTCAAATATTTGTGTTTATATATATATATATATAAACACAAATGTCTATGTATATGCACACTTTGTGTGTATGTCTTTTTAAGGTGTGTGTGTGTGTGTGTGTGTGTGTGTGTGTGTTAGCCAAAGAAACCACATTATAGTGCAATTGCCAGGGAAAAATGTTTGCTGCTCCCTTCCCATATGGGAAGCATTTGTAAACCACTGCTTGGTTAAATCACTCTCCCAATTCCACTCTGAACATTTTGTTTACCTGGAGCTAAACAGATTGTTAAGAATCTACCAGATATACCTACATGCTCTAGTTAATTTGCTTGACAGTCATTCATTTATGAACATGTCAAGCAATCCTGAGATATTTGGGGGATCACTGCTTCCAAGAACCTCAACTCTAATTCAGATTTTGTACCACCATTTCCCAGAAATTAAAACAGAGAGGAGAAAAGCCAATTTTAATTTATTCCCTTCATTTCTGGGAAGAGTGATATTTGCCTCTTCTCCTTCCTTATCAAGTCTTACATAGCTTATTGCCATACACAGAGCATCTTGATTCACTCTAACATTCTCAAATTTCTGTTTTCTGCTAAGGAATAGAAAGTAGTGTAATTCTTGATTCTGAGCTCTATGCAGTATTTTGAAGTTAAAAGGTACAAAGTTCATGGACTTTTTTACCCTCACACCAGAGCATGAAGCTATATCTCTCTTTCTGCTTGTTCCAGCTCTATGAGTTGAAGAGGAAGCTAAGCAGACTTTTGTGGAGTCCTATGAGGGTTCAATACTAATTTTTACAGATTAAAGATGGTGTACAGGAGATGACTTTACTTAGTCTGAATGTTTCTTTCAATTGCAAACCTTCCCTGTTGGCTTGTGTGTGCATGGGCTCTGTCACTGAGCAGACAAGCTGCAGTAAGCTAAACCACATGTTTATGTAGAATGCACCCTCCTGTGAGCACCTACCTGTGAGCTCACATCTTCCCTTGCACACACGCACTTGACCTAAGGGTTGATTTTCCCTCTTTCTAAGGTTCTACTAAGACCCTGCAGTGGAGAAAGAATAGCTGGGAATGTAGCTGTGGGGACTATTTCAACCATAAACCTAAAATCTAATTTCAAGATTCAGAAAGGAAAGGAAATAATGCAATCCTCATTATTTCAGATTAATGGATAGAATGAGGAAATGAACATAAAAGCCCTGGAACTGAATATTTGGATACCTCCAACTAAAACTACTTTGGATTCATTTTTCTCCACATCTATTTAGTGTGGAAATTTGTGGGAAAGGACAGAGTGGAGAGGATAGACAGAATTATCTGGATAAGTTATTTTTTTACATTTTGTAATTATTGAGAGACAAAACCTAGCATTTTTAAAAATCCACTAATTTAATTATAGACATTTGCTTCTCAAATTCCACTTAAAATACTTGCAGTCTTAATTTTAGAAGAAAAATGGACACATGTGCACAAAATACATATTATGTGTACACATGCATACACACATATTTAATATTTTCTTCATTAGAACAACTCTAATGTTTTAATTCAATAAATTTGCATAAGAATTTGATTTATGCATAACACTGAGCTAGAATAAACAACCTGACATGAAGTTGTTATTGAGGATGATAAGTCACAAATTACATACTGAGAAAAACAGCAACATATATGATTTCTGTCATCATGATGGTTGATATTCAGCTTTATAGCATTCGCTGACATATTCACTTAGTGAATATGAAAACTCAGTGAATGAAATAGGCTTGGTGCTATTTTTAACCCTATTTTTCAGAAGTGAAAAATGCGTAATTCGCCCAAGGCTGTGTGGTTAGGAAGTGGTGGAGCTAAAATGTCAGTAAGTCTTTGAAGGAAAACTCTATGCTTTTTTTCCACGATACCACAAAACTGATCAAATAACAACTGAAGGTCACCAAGCGCTTACAGAGGCACCTATTGTGTTATGGCTGTTCAGAGGTGAGAAAAGTATCACTGCAGGCAGAATGGGTGCAGGTGTACCACATTTATGGAACAGGACACTGTCCAGGGCTGCCCTGAACTTGAATGGCCTTGACAGCAAGTGCAGAGTCTCTAAAAGGGGTATACTTGGAAAGAGTAAGAAAAAAAAATATCTCAGGGGAGAAGCATGCATAAAACATGGGAAAAGGTAGAAAACGGGAGGCTTGGAATTGGAAGGCTGATATTCAAACAGTGAAGAACAAGGTTGAAAATGTGAGTCCAGGTCTCGTCATACCAGTGCCTGACTATGGGCTAAGGAGATTGATCTAGTGCCATCCACTAGAAGTTTCTGTGATAGTGGAGACACTCTATCCCTGAGATATTCAGTGTCGTAACCACTAAGCACATGTGACTATTGAACACTGGAAATGTGGCTAGTGCAATGAAACAGCTGAATTCTTAATTTTTCTTTATTGTACTTAACTTAAATCTAAGTGAATACACGTGGCCGATGGCTTCTGTGTTAGATAACCTATCACTGAGATCATCTTCAGAAAAGTCATTAAATACCATCCAATTGAGGATGGTCAATTGACTATGTTTGAGTAAATTACAGTGACTGTGCGAGATTTGTCTCTTAGGAGACATGCGGAACAGTTTGGTGAAGATTATTTCTATTGACTCGGATTTGAATGCACAAAGGTCTTAGATAGGAGGGGTGACAATAAAAATGGAAATAAGAGAAACCACAAAGAAGCAATTTATGGGTTTTGAGTTCTTATTCAACGTAAGATCAGTTTTCCTTCTTTTATGCCTGAAGGATAATGAAATAATTGAAAACAGAAATAGGTTAATAAGTAGAGGTGTTAAGGTGTAGGTAATTTAATATTTTTAAAGGCATTTGTATAGTATCTAGAAACTGATCCATTAAATATCAAATGCAAGCAGAGTGTCAATTTTAGGGTACTTTATGAGGCAACCAGTGTTGGATTTAACGTCTCTGTTTGGAAGTATCTGGAGACAGATCATGGTAAAGTCATGTGAGAAGCAAAGCTTGTGTTCTCATCCAGATTCTTCTTACTCCAGGTGGAGGGACTGTTTAATTGCATCATTGTCATATTCTCAAAAAATATGAGAGGGATTAAAAAAGAAAACAGGAAAGAAGAGAGACCTTAGAAGTGAATCACACTCAGCTCTTATGAGGCTTGCATGGATGGACTCTTAGATGCCTGCATCTTGAAGGTGTGGCTTTTCTATCATGATCTTCATCAGTTAGATTTGAAGCCTGTAGATGAGTGAGATTTGGCCTTTTTTTCCCCCTGTGATATTTAATTCATTTAGTGTTGGTTGAACAATGTCTTTGTCCAAGAAACCATAGTCATAGGGATAGCTATAGGACCAAGCTTTCCCCTAAAGGAATCTATCATCTTTGGGGAACTCCAGGATGAAGCACAAATATCTGTGTTGCAGGAAAAATATCAGGAATGGGTAAGTGGAGAAACTGTTTATTTTTCACCTTGCACGGAAGGAGATTTGAAGTTCTTTCATACAGAGATAAAGCATTCAGGACATAGTAAAGAACAAGAGAGATTCTCTAAAGTCAGATTTTAGTGGGAAAAGGACAACAAGCAGAAATAATTTAAAAATTAAATAGTTTTAATTGTGGAGATTTCTCTTAGGAAATTATAGATGGTACCTGAGTGAAAAAAATAGTTGACTAATGGCATCCTCTAAAAAGTCAATAAAGACTTTTCTGAGGAGGGGACTGTTCAACTTAGACCGGAAAGGGATGTGGACATTAATTGAATAAAAGGGATTTAGAAAGTTGGCAAGAGGTTGAAGAGGTTGAAGTTTCCATGCATGTTCAAAGGTCCTGAGGCAGACATAAACTTGCTTATCAAAGACCTTAAAAAAGTCAATATGGCTGGTATGCAGTAGTGAGAGGGTAGGTAGTGAGAGATCAAGTTCAGGAAGCAGGTTGGGACAATACTGGGAAAAAATCATGCAGGGCCTTGTGGTCCACTTGAAGCAATTTGACCTTCATCTGAAGGACAATGGAAAGCCATGAATTATTTCTGAAAGTAGGTGGTGTGAGGTTGAGGATACCATATCAAGCAGGGTTGTGATTTGCCAATATTGTAAACAGCTTTAACTAGTTTAAGCAGAAAAAATTATTAAAAATTTGAACTAGTTTCAGTAGAAAACTTAAATAAAAAAGATTAAGCAGTTTAAAGAGAAAATGAAATGATTGAAGAATATTGGGGTAAGAGAATCAAGGTATAAATCCAGGGCTGTAGAATTGTTCCTTTCATACTCTACTGCAACTCCTTCTGCTCTGAGAAGGGAGCACAGATTCCATCTCTGATGTTGGCTACAAGATGACACCAACACTACTCATCTCAAGATGACACCATATTCCTTCTCCTTTGATTTTTATGAACCCCCACCCCCCCCAGATTATTTCTGACACGTTATGCACCTTCTACCTTGGGGAAGTGTGGATTTCAAAATTGGAAAAGCCTCCATAAAGAAAAGCTACAAGCTGAGCTGGGTGTTGTATGCCTGTAATCCCAGAAGCCCTGGAATTTACCCAGGAGGGTGACTTCAAAGCCACCCTCAGCAATTTAGGGAAGCCCCTGTCTAAATAAAATATTTAAAAGTGCTAGAGGGCCAGGAGCTATGATGCATGCCTGTAATCCTAGTGGCTCCGGAGGCTGAGGCAGGAGGATTGGGAGTTCAAAGCCAGCCTCAGCAAAAATGAGGCACTACACAACTCTTTAAGACCTTGTCTCTAAGGTCTTAAATACAAAGAAGGGCTGGGGATGTGGCTCAGTGGTTGAGTGCCCCTAGGCTCAATTCCCGGTACCAAAAGAAAAAAAAAAAAGAAAGAGAAAAAGAAACAAAAAGTCATTTAAAGTTCCTGGGTAACCGGAATGATGCAAATGGCAAATGTTTATAAGAGGCTACACTTAAGTTTATAGAAGTCATAAAAAAGTTTGAACCAAAATCCTATGACTGGAGCTGTATTTTGGAAGAATAAACACAACCATCACACACATCTAGTATCTGGATGCAAAACAGAAGCAAGAACTTTTAAAGGACCCACAAGAAACTGGCAAACAGAGTTGCTTTGGAGGAATGAAATTTTTGTAATGGTAAAACTTTTCTAAACACTAGCCTTTTGTTTGTATTATGTTTGCTTATTTTGTCTCAAGTTAAAAAAAAATAGCTAGTTAAAGAAAACAACTAGATATGGTTCTATCTACACTCTAAAAAGAGAAAAGAAGTGAAAAGAGAAAAAGAAGAAATAATTATTCACTAAAAATAAATGAATAAAAAACCTATGCAGCAAGAACTTATAAGTATTTGAGGTGATGTATGCTGTAATCAACTTATTATCCTAGGTATATATTTACCTAACCATCATATTTTACCCCCCCCCCAAATATGTACAATTATTTGGTCAATTAAGAATAAGTAAAACTAAAAAAAATGTAAAACAAAACACACACATACACACACACAACCATTATATGAAGTCTGATGGGTGTGAAGTCTGTTAGGTGAATTTTGCAATATTTTAAGGAGGCAATAAGTTTCTGTACTGGAGAATTGGCAACAGAAAGAACTTTACACATTTGAGAAGCATTTTGCACAAAATGAGAAAGATCATGGATGATTGTTTTCAAACCAGTATGACTATGAGAACAGTGAAATCAGTAAGAAAAAAAAAAAACTTAATAAGTTTTGAAGATGCTTTTTGCAAATGCAAATGAAGATATCCAGTGGGTAGTTGGAAATACTACTCTAAAAAGCAATTTGGTAGTTACTCATAAAGTTAATACTCTTATGCATTATACTCCTTAAAAAACTGAAGTGTACATGGCTGGTGGGACTACAAATTGGTGCAACCACTATGGTGAGCAGTATGGAGACTCCTCAGAAAACTTGGAATGGAACCATCATTTGAGCTAGTTATCCCACTCTTCAGTTTATAGCCAAAGGACTTAAAATCAGCATACTACAGTGACATAGCCACATCAATAGTTATAGCAGTTCAATTCACAATTCACTATAGAACCAAGCTAGATGCTCTTCAACAGATGAATAGATAACAATTCACTATAGAACCAAGCTAGATGCTCTTCAACAGATGAATAGATAAAGAAAATGTGGTACATATTCACAATAGAATATTACTCTGCCTTAAAGAAGAATGAAATTATAGCATTTTTGGGTAAATGAATGGAGCTAGAAAATATCTTGCTAAACAAAATAAGGCAAACACCCAAAACAAAGGCCAGAATGTTTTCTCTGATAAGTGGATGCTAATCCATAATGGGAGGTGGTGGTGAAAGAATGAAGAAACTTTGGAATGTGCAGAGGGGAGAGAGGGGAGGGGAGGGGATGTGGGGATGGGAAAGAGGGTGGACTAAGATGAACATTGTTACCCTTTATACACATATAACTATGCTATCTTTGTAATTCTACAGCATGTTCAGCCAGAGAAGGAGAAGCCCTGTTCTATTTGTATACAACGTGTCAAAATGTATTCTACTATCATGTATAACTAACTAGAAGAAATTTAAAAATAAAATAAAACAAAAATTGAAACTATAGCCATAATTATCTTTGCCCAATGAACTGTATGTGTGTGTGTGTGTGTGTGTGTGTGTGTGTGTGTGTGTTCATAACTTCCAAAAAACCAGAAACAGCTCAGGCATCCATCAACAATAGGACGGAAAAATATCCTTCCCTTCCCAATTGGTATATTCACACAGTAGAAAATCACTCAGAAATAAAAGGGAAGGACAACTGAGACATAATAACAGAAATAAGTTTCAAAACCATTCTACTGAGTGGAAGGATCAAGTCACTAAATGGGTGTATACTTTATGACTCTCTATATATGCACTTCTAGATCTGATATGGAAATATGGTAAGATAAATCAGAGCAATGGCTGCTTCCTGGGGGACAGGGAACAGGCACAGAGTGAAAAAAAACAGGTCTACTTCTTATTACAGGTGTGGATATAGACATTTGTCAAAACTGAACAGTTTTGAATGGTTGAACAATTAGGATCTGTGCATTCCATTATTTGTAAATCAGGTTTTAATGAAAACATAGATAATAAATGAAGAACCCTTATTTCAAATTAGAAATTTTATCAAAGTTAAAATTCTAGCAAGCACTTGTCTAAGTTTGAACAGCTAATTGAGCTTCAGTTTAACCTGGGCATCAAGAACTTCTCTAATCAAAGTTTCTGAAATGTAGAGAATAAATTCTTGATACTTCTTTCCATCAATTTCTAATTCGTGTGTGAAATTGTATTTTGATTTTAACTCCATTGATTTTTTGATTAAATTAGAAATTTTATTTAATCTTTAATTTCTCTCTAATAATTTAATAATGTCAGGGAATTTATATTCACATTAGGAACATACATAGATTGTGAAAGATTTCTAAATTTTTCTTTCCCCCTGGAGAGTCTTTATTCTTTTTATCACATGGGTACCTGACATTGTCCTTTGATTTTAATTTTATTGGAGAACTTATAACATGCTATGTTGATCAAGAAAGCTGAATAAAATTTGGATAAAAGAACAGAAAGCACATTTTTAACCTTAGTACAGAGCTTTCTGTTCAAACTTGACACTGCCTAAGGATGCCCAAGGTGAGGAGATTTGCCAGCGTCCACACTAGTGGCTAATGGGCCAGGAATTATGAGGACTAGTTAGCCAGCTCATTAGGTTCCTTTGTAAAACTGTATCCTCCCACTTAACCTTTAGTGATACAAAAGTGGTTTTGTTCTCCATCTGCAGATTCATGGTTTCTATATTAATGTAGAATTTGGGTAAGGTGGAGACATAGAGGTTTCTTTAGAGGTGATATTTCAAATCAGTAATGCTGAGGTTATCCATGAAAAGAATAAACAGAGAGTACTGAGGAAGAATTCTTAAAATGCATTATTTATAAAGACAGGAAAGAAGAAAAGGTGTCCATATATGAAAAGAAGAGTTGGTCAGTGAGAGTCTGGAGACGCTCTTGGAAGGGTAAAGACAGCTGAAAAATAGTATTGGGAATGTCAAGTCAGCCCGCTTCAACGATGCAGAGGTTTAAGAGGAGGACAGATCAGAATAGCAATTCCATGTTCTGATAGCTATTCAATTACAAAACATTCAGGAATCTCCAAAGAGCTTCAAAACACATTGCCATTGTTCACTGATAGACTAGAGTCATTATTGGAAGGAATCTAAGCTCCTCAAGAGACATGGCTCTGTGCCCTTCACTTGTGAGTGCCAGGACCGGGACCCTGGGTGCACTGAGCAAAGCATTTATGGAATAAAGGATCTGATCTTTCCTCACCATAATCCTGAGTAGATATTTTCCCTCTTTTGTTTCCTTACAAATAAAAAGACAAAGTACTTGGGTATGACCACCAAGACAAGTTCATGCTAGAGTCAGACCCATTATCATGGGGAACTATGCTCTGTTCTGTGGCAGGAAGACACCCAAATCTCCTCTCCTCCTTCCCCTCCTTGGAGTCTTTGTTCAAATGTCAATTTTATAATCAGGACCACCTGGAAATTCCATTTAAAACGACACTTCCTCTAATGATCCTCACTCTGTTGTTTGTTCTTCACAGTGCCTATTATCTTCTAAAGTGTTATAACATCAACAACATTGGCTGCATTTCTGGCTTATCATTGGTATAGAAAATGAGCTAGGAGAGAGCGATTCTTCTCAGCTTTATTCACAAATATGTGCCAGATGCTGGCAGAAGTGACTGGTATTAAGCAGATATTTAAAAAATATATTTGTGTTGGAAACATAAAAAAATGATTTTTTTTTTTGGTCACAAAGTTTAATTGGGTTTTAGAGAATATAGCACTCAAGCTTTCTTACTGTTCACTGTTATAAAACCCCAAATCTAATCAATGAGTCAAAAACTAGTGGTACTCCTATTTCATTGCATGCTAACTACTTGGCAGAAAATGGCTCTAAAACATAATATATGTTAACATATGTAAAGTGGAAAGTGATTGATTTTCAAAACATTATTCATACATGTGTGACTTTAATTAGGAGGCTATAATATATACATTATGAATTTTCATGAAGAAACAAAGCCAGAATCTGGACTTGAGACTCAGCATGAAGAGGAATCTGAATTTCTTTTTCCTTTTCCAGGATCTATAAAATCTATATTTCCTTAAGATAGAATTTCCTCAGAAATAGCAAAATGAAACTGTAGTCAATAAAATTTCACCTTCAACGTTAACATAAAAAAAGTCCTACAATTCCACATTCTTTATTTTCTCCCAGAATTATGATGTAAGTGTATTTCCTCTGGTATTTCATACATGTATTTTTGGAGATATGCAATGTATACAAGAATATGTATCAAAAGACATTTATGTTTTTTGTTTTTTCTTAAATTATCAATAGCTGTAAACTGTCCTAGGTTTGATTTTTTAATGCCAAAAAAATATTTCAAGAAAATATTTACTACAAAAATTAACAGAAAACATTTGAAATCTTAACTATATTAAATCCTTATAAAGAATTTTCTTCCATGTATGAACAAATTTTGCCATTTGGAAATGTACATAGTAATAACTTTTTAAATTTGCTAACATTTCCACTTCTCTCCTACAGCACTTATATCTTACATAATATAATAATTACTAAATGTCTCATCATGGCTTCTTTAATTTATCACCTCTCAAAGAATTTGAATTTCCTAGAAGGCAATAACCTATCCAAATATTATCATTTCCCCCTATTATTATTAAAAATAAAATATTCAAAAACATTTGTTTGGGGGCTGGGGTTGTGGCTCAGTGGCAGAGTGCTTGCCTAGTATGTGCAAGGTGCTGGGTTCAATCCTCATCACCACTTATAAATAAATAAATAAACAAACAAGTAAGTAAAATAAATGTATTGTGATCTAAAAAAAGATTTAAAAACAAAACTTTTGTTTGTTCTAATAGTTATAAATTAATTAGTAGTACCCATTCAGTAAAATAGCTCTACATATTTATGCAAACAGGGTTGTCATTATCATTATTTAAGCCAAAAAAAAAATAGAAAATTATCCTAAAAAATCAGGAAGGTTTTTCTACATTTTGTGAAATATTAAATAATTTAATGTTGCTTCTTTTTAAAATTTCTTGATAATACACATGGCTTAGATTATTCAAAGTCATTAATATATGTGTACATATATATATATGTATATATACACACATATTATGTCCAACTCTTAGTTATATGCTCTTAGAAACATTAGCATATGCTTTATTTTCACAATATTTTAAAAATATGATTCTCTTCATGTTATAGATGAAAAACAGAGACTTAGAGAAATATAATTAATGTTCTATGGTCCTACTGGCAGTGCAATTAAAGTGAGGATTTAAATGCAAATCTCTAGAATACTACAAATTCAATTATCTTTCCAAAGTAACAAAGCTGACTCTTTCTCTCTCTCTCTCTCTCTCTCTCTCTCTCTCTCTCTCTCTCTCTCTCTCCCCATATATATATCAAGTAGAGTTGAATTTCAACCTTTTGACTCCGCCTACTCTGCACAGATAAATGTGATTTTTTTAAAGTTGGGGGATCAGATAATCTTCATCATCTACATCTTTTCATTCACTCTTAATTATGTTCCTTCTTGAACTACAAATTAGAAATATTCATATTTATTGTTTAACAATTAAAAAAAATCCCATAGTCTAAGTTCAACTTCATAGTATTTAGGTTATTTAATATTTGCCATGTGTTAGGCATATGCATAATATTCAAATATTTACTAAGTCAAGACTGTATGTTGATTTTCTCTGAAACTAAGATCATAGGTCAGTTAAAGTACTCCCTCCAAACACTGAATTATACAGCTGATTTCCATGAGCTTCCATCAGGCTGTTTGAGCACATTTTCCACCGACTCTTCGGCATCTCTGATTTTATTGCACCTTTAGCAATTACAACAATCAAGTTGAAAGCTCATTTGTACATATTCTCTCCATAAGCAGTTTCTGTAATAAATGTCAAAGCTTAAAGATTCATCAACATCTCCATACAAAGCGAGAGTTGTAAGATAAAACTAGAATTTTTAATTATTACAAACCCCGATTGAAAATACCCACTTCTGGGTGTGCTCTTTTCACAACTGTAAAGGCCACTAGCATGGGCTGCATCCTTTTGTAATCTGTGATTTGTCTTCTTCCATTCTGAGAAAATAAGCACTGAGGGGGGTCTAGTTTCCATCACTGAAATAGGACAATGGCTCTAATCTGCAATCTTCTAGTTTGTTGCAACTGTTCAAAGACCAATTTCAATTTAACTTGTCTGTTTTCCCTTGTCTCTCTATACAAAGCTGTTTTGATTGCAGGAGGGGTGGAGGTGGCAGTGAGATGCTGGTGGGGAAGGTAGGTATGTAAGTGTGGTGTGTGTGTGTGTGTGTGTGTGTGTGTGTGTGTGTGTGTGTGTGCGCAGCATACATGGGCTGTATTTGTTAATCTGCTTATAAACCTAACAGATTTTTCAGCTGAAATTTGGCCAATGTTAATTGTACATGCAGAATTCATGCTGGGAAAATCTCCTTGGGGGAAAAAAAGGCAGAAAGCACAGCCGGCCTGTTATGTAAGATGTTTATTTTCATCCAAACCAACCCACCATACACAGTACAGAAACTAGGCCAGCGCTTCTGACCAGTGACATTACCTTGTCATCAGGAGAAAGTGGGAAAGGCTGGTCACCATACTGTTGATAAAGAGGGTAATTTCTCTTCATGATTGTTTTTCTTGTGGAAGCTTTATTTCTGGAGACAGTGGAGAGATCTCATCTCCCTTTGATGCTGATTTCTTCAAATTCTGTAATAAGAGTGAAGCTACCTGGAATTCAGTTCTTGTATAATGCACATAAATACTTATTGCAGTATCTTTTTCACAGGTCTCTAAACTTTATAGGATTGGACCATGATAGCAGAATATTGACCATCGTAAGGAAATTTGGGGGGAGGATATGTACTCATCCTAATATTTAATCTTATATAGTACTTTATTCAGCATTAGGTAATTTGCTCTGCCGAAGGTTTTCTCTGCTTAACCCACTTTACATATATACATTTGAGTCGATGCTCATCATAATTATTTCATGAATACTGAGAATTGAATGCACAGCTTTTAAAAAGTGTTTTAAGAAAATCATTATCTATACTATTATATAGACATTTTATAATTTGTAAAGAATGAAGGGGGTGAAATTGTGTGTGTGCGGTTTTTTTGTTTGTTTGTTTTTACTATTAATTCAAAACTAAAAAGAAACTGAAATCTTCATCCTGTTTACCATAAAGACTGAGTCAGTTACTTAGAAAAATACTGCTTTTTTTAATTAGAAAAAAATAACCATTCTAAGTTTTATTTCAGATAGCTTTAGAAAAATTACTTTTTTTTTCTGTTAAGGTACAATCTTCAGGATGTCTCTAATTCACCTATTTTAAAATAAACACGATTAAAATGCGTATTCTTGTTTCACTCTCCCTCTAGAGGAACTTAGTGGGTATTACAACTCAAATTTTAAAAAGAGATAGAGAACCTCATATACCAGCAGGACTAATTTAAAAACAAACATGACACTGAGGTCTTGCCTTCATTTATTTTCAACTTAACTCAGTCCTAGAAGTCATTATCTTAAGTAGCTCTAAGTTTGCAGCATATTTTCTTTAAACCGAATGTCAGTATCTTAAAATAGTTTTTTCTTTGAACAACAAAACCAAAATCTTAACCCTGGTAGTTTCATTAGAAAAGAAAAATGTACTGAAAAATATTAGAATATAAGCTTATAAAATAATGAATGGTATATGTTTATGACTCCAACAGTCTTGATTAGACTGTTCACATTTCATTTTCTCATAATTTTATGGGGATATTAGATACAATTTAAAGAGGAAAAACTGAATATCACCATAAAAAGTAGCTTAGTAACCTGAAGATATGACAGTCAAATATTAGGATTCAGACAAACATCCTTGTAGAAATTCAAAACCACCATCTATATAAGAAAGATCTCCCTTTAGTTGGGCTTAGTAGTTCACACCTGTTACCCCAGCATGACTTAGGAGGCTGAGGCAGGAGGATCTCAAGTTTGAGGCTAGCCATAGCAATTTAGTGAGAACCTATCTCAGAATAAACAAATAAAAAGAATGGGGATGTGAGTCAGTGGGGAAGCAACCCTGGGTTCAATCCTCACTATGAAAAAAAAGGAAGGAAGGAGTTACCTTTCCTGCTATCTAAAAATATAAGTGGGTTGATTTGGGGACTACACTTACTCATTCAGAACCCATTTTGTCTATCAGTAAAATGGGAATAATTATTTCTCCTTCTAGTAGAAAAGGGACCAAATAAAACATATAAAGTGCTTGATGTGACTGAATCAGAGAATTTTTTTTCTCTTCCATTTTTGTAATTAAATGTCTCTGGTGTGTGCCAAGAAATACAAACAAAAGAAACAAACCATTCCAGAGATTTTCCTCCTATTTAAATCTATCTTTGTCTATGCTCTTTCTTTACATTTTAGAGTCATAACATGATTTTTGTCTTCAAAACGTTCTTGCAAGACTCTTAAAAGTTCAGTCACATGTACACAGTCTGGAAGACAGAAATCTGTGATTCTGTGTTTCAGTGTGTCTGTGGGACAGTGTTTGTAGAGGATTGTAGGAGGAAAGGAACAGGTAGATCTGCACATTTTGATCTGCAAAGAAGTTTGGCATATAAAGTTTAAACAAGCAAAAGTAGTGTTATCTTGTATATTCTAACTGTATTTTGGAAGCCTAATAAATTATTTTTGTGACTATTTCCAGGAAGGTGAGATTAGGAAGAGATCAAGAAAAATTTTCCTTTCTTTATATTACCTATTTATACCCAAATAGGTAATTCACAGGGCATATTTTGATAATCTAAAAAGTAAATATTTCTCCTATTTCCAAATCCAGTATCTCATATTCTTTCCCGAAGATACTCACTGCATAGTTTATTTTATCATCTTAAGATTTTTCTAGACATGATACATACATAAATGTATAAATACATTTGTATATGTATGTTTATATATAAACATACATATACAATATATTCATATATATATATATATATATATATATATATACACACACACACACACACACACACACACACACACGATTATCTTTATTTTCAGAGAGCAAATAGTTACAACTATGTCATTGCTCTTATGGGAAAGGCAGAATTAAGTTCTTACAAGCGTCAGATCTTGGTATTGTTATAATTGATCCATATGCAACCTTCTTTTAAATGTATTTCTGTCAAAGACATTTATGATTTGTTACCGGTGAATTCATAGCAGTAGCCCCAATGGGAGGCCATGAGAAGTACTAGGGAATAAAATCTACCCAATTTTTCTACGTCTATGTATAAATACACCACAATGAAACCAATAGATTTATACTCATGCCTGAACAAAGTTTACCTAACACAAATATTCTCTTTAACACATATAATTGCAATCTTATGGTTGGGAACAATAGCGCTTCAGCACCTTGTTTGGGCACCATTTAAAACAGTGCAATTATCACCAAAAACCACAAAAATGAAAAAATCTGATCCTAAATAGATCATGAAAATGATATTTGTTTATATTAGGGAAACTGAAACAAAAAGCCAGAGTATTATGTTGCTTGATTTAGAACCATCTGCAAGTATTGATTTTGGAGTTACAAATAAATTTGAGCAAGTATAAGAATATATGAATAATAAGGACTAATCATATGTGTATGTATGTATGTTTGTTTTATAACACACCAGCCATTCATCACACACAGTATCCTGAACATTGTTTACCATATTTCTCCACTGTTAATAGCACAGACATCCTGAAGTAGACTGGGCTCAAATTCTGACACATTGCCCTTTACCAGCTGTGTGACCTTACACAGGTTCCCTAGCTTTCTGTGCCTCTGCTTATGTAAGTATAGTATAGAAATTGCAAGACTATGTATTTAATGACATTATTGTGAGGACCAAACAAGTTAATATATGAATAATATTCAGAATACAACTGATACATCAAAAAACATTATGTATTGCTTCCATATTGTATTCCATGTTGTATTGTATTCCATATTGGCCCATTTTTCATTTTCTCATTGTTTTTCAAAAGAACCTAGTATTATATTATATGAATACAACACGATTATTTAACCTGGTACTCACTGAATACAGTGAGGTAACTTTCTATCTTTTGCTTCAGTGAGAATTAGAATACATTTCCACATGCATGTGTGGCAATCTGTCTCTATCTAGGCAAAGAGCTTGCTCAGTTTTAATTTTGATTTGTATTGCCACGTTGTTCTTATGGATTTGTTATAATCATTATGTCTAATCAGAAAATAAAATCCTTTTCATTTCAATTAAAAGAGAAAAATAACAATTTTTACCTTTCTTTCAGATGCAAATATTTGCTTTTTTTCCTAAGCTAAATTGAAAAATGATCTCATTGTTTACTATATATGCAGTTAAAATAACATTTAATGACAGCTTTACACATTAACTATAGAAAAATTTACAACTATTTGGAAGAAGTTATATGAATTATATGAATTCTTTACAAGCCCAGGAGTACTGAATATTTTGTCAGTCCAATAAAATTTTACCATCTCACTTAAGTAGGAGTAAAGCTATCATTTCCTCTACATGACAGCCATCTTTGTGTTAGAAACTCTCTGATACATTTACTTGATTATTATATTACTTGGGAAATGAAATAGCAAGATCACAATAATTGATACTCTTTGCATTTTATAGGCACCAGTCCTGGCAGTCAAAATTTAGGAAAAATACATTACATCTTTCTTAAAAGAATTTTTTAAATGCAAAAACACACTAATGATTTCCACAAAAGACACTGAGCCATACTCCCCATCTCAATAATTCAAACATATTCTGAATATTTCAATATTTCCACCTTGTTCATACCTGCCTGCCTCCCAACTCCTTACAGGGTAGGCATGACTGAATTTTTACTTCCTTTCACAACTCCTTCAGAGCAAATTTTATTTCACTTCTTATCTTTTTTTTTACCTTTTTCTTTAGAAACATTCATTAATCTCTTTACAAGCATACAAGCAAGCACTAAGGTATCTGGAATTCTGATTAAGGGCTCTGGAGACAATAGCCTCAAAAGAACTGAGCAGAGGTGAATTCTCAGTAAGGGAAGGGCATTCTGGAAGCTCTCCATACAACTGGGAAAAGATTCTAGAAAACAATCTGACTCACTCTTATTAGGAGAGTCAGAGGGACAGCAGCTGTGCAAAATTAGTACTGGTATCGTCCTACCCTCCATTTTAAACTTTTCAAAAGATTTTTTTTTTTCCTGGTCAATTCCTCCTGAGAAGGGCAACCTAATCAGACATAATCTTTGCTTTTAGAGGTAACCATGGTGACTGGACAGGACAGAATATCTTTTCTCAGCACCATAAACACACATTTTGTAGGGTGCTACATAAGCCTGCAACTATCAGTCTTTCTTAGAGTGATACAACAAATAGGGAACACTGAAATTGTTCACAGCAATCAGAAATGATATTTCCCCATATTGATTTTTTTTCCCTTTCCTTTTGCCCTTTCTGTGTCTGTGCCGTGTCTCTTTGAAGTATACATCAAGGCACAATGCTTATTACTGCAAGCAAAGTAGAGTGAATCCTTTTTGAAAAAAAAAAAAAGTGGACTAGAATAGTGAAAGATTTACCTGGTATTTATGTTCTGTGAAGTGACAGAACATTTCACTCACCAAGGCCGGCACATAACCGAGACTGTCAGAGACAATCAGGCAATTTGTGGTTAAATGAATATAAGAGCAGTCACTAATCACTGGGATAGAAAAAGCAATGCACAATATATTTTTTTTAAAGTTTTTAGTTGTAGATGGACATAATACCTTTATTTTATTTATTTATTTTGTGTGGTGCTGAGGATCCAGCCCTGTGTCTCACATGTGGCCCTCTGGCCACTGAGCCAGAACCTCAGCACATAATAATGTTTTTAGCTTCTTTTTTTTTAAAAAAAAAAATAGAATTTATCTTTTTGAGGAATCTTGGGTATTTGAATGGAGAGCCGAGTGTCCACATAACTCTTGGATCCCCTACAGCCTTCTACAACATCAACAACCATGCCAGAGTAGAAATTTGTTATCAGATGAATTTGAACTGGCATGTCATTATCCCCCAAAGTCCTTAATTTACAGTGGGGTTCATTCTTGGGTTTGGACAAAAGTCTAATAACATGTATCCATCATCATAGTAAATTCAGAATAATTTCCTCTGTGTTTAATGAATTCATTCTTCCCCTTTAAGCCCTGGTAACCACTGCCTTTATAGTTTTGTCTTTTCCAAAATGTTCACAAAGTTGGAATCAAACACTACATGTAGACTTCTCATATGGTCTCATTTTTCTTTCATAATATACATTGAGATTTTAGCATTTTTCAAAGGAAATCCCATTTTTCCTTTTCCACCATGTTGATTACTTCATTTTTCTAAGGCTTTGGAACAAAATGTAGCTGGTCAGAAAATGCCAAGCATAAAGTAGCTCAAAATTTGAAATCAGTCTCTCAGGTGACCAAAACCAAACAACAAACAAACAAACAAAAAACCCCAAAACACACAAAAAGAGGAACAAACAGAAATCACCATCAGCAGAGAAGACAAGAAGGCAGGAGAGGGTCTAGCCTACAACCTGGAGTACATAAGCCTTAAAAGTAGATTGTAACAGGAGAGAGATGCAGGAGATGGGCTGGAGGACTTCTAACAGTCAGCCTGGATCTTTGTGAAGAGTCCCTTAGCAAAACTGCTTTTGAATTCTGAACCCTCCAAAGTGCACAAATGTATTGTCCAAGGTTTGAAGAATTGAGGAGTCATTGCCTACATTCCCAACCAAATTGCCCAGAGAGAAGATTAAGTGTCCAGAGAGCTGTTAACATTCTCTTTCCTGGTGGACTGTGACTCAGTGCTAGATTTGAAGATCTTCAATCCCCTGATTAAAATTAATTACCATCCCAGTGTCCTCAAAGCTTTTTGTTTATGATGCGTGGGAGCAGACTAATCATTTTAGGTGTTGCGTTACTATTATTTATGTACTAGTCTTTCCTCATTACAATGCAAATTTTTCTAGACAGGAATCTTGTTTTTCTTTAACTTTATGTCATGCAAAGTGCTTAGCAACAGTAAATGTTCTATAAACACTGATAAAATTCAACTGAATTTGAGTTTCTAGGTGTCTGATACGAGCTCCCCACAACCACAGAACAAGGTTATTCGTGGATGGCAAAGTTTTATTTTACCAGTTTTACCACTGTCTAGCAAAATGGATGTGGATGATATGAAAACAACATAGGTAAACATTTGGAAAGAGTATCTCTTTCCATTTCCATAGCTCCCCATAAGTCTTCCTGAGTTTTAGTTTACAAAAAAATCTAAAAACTTAGGAGAAGGAATTTAAAGGGATAGACAGATTACCTTAAAATAAACAGGCACACAAAAAAACAATCCCCATATACAGAGTCCTTTGTGTTTGTGGGGGAGAAGTGGGAAATTAAACAGAGAGGTCCATGTGTCCAGAAGGCAGAGGAAGATTACATTGCAGTGCTCCTGGGTAGGCCATGAGACCCACAGAAAAAATGGCTGTGGGAATTTATGGCAGATGGCCCCCATATGCAGTATGGTAAGAAATTTCCATGTCTGAATTGTGGCTCAGATCAACAGAGAATCCCTGGATCTGAGGGGTACCGGCAGATGGAGATGATGGATGTTCCAGGGAAAATCAGTGTGGACAACAGACTGAAAAGCAGATTGCTTTGCCTCCCACACCTGCGTTCTCCACCCTTCCAACTCTCCTGCCTTTTGTAAGATCCTGGAACTGAAGCTATAGTATGATCACAGGGAAGAAATCCTAAAAAGTTTACAAGGTTTAGTTTCCCTTAGTGGTGGAGGAGGGGTTTTATGTAAGAAATTAGGTTGAAGTACAGCCAATAAATCAAGTTTTGCTCCTTAAGCCATTGCATGTGTAGACCTAGGTTTATACTTATTAGGGACAAAAATAAACTCTTCCTCATGGATCTCAGACCCTTTAAACAACAGGAGTGAGGAAGACGTAACTGAGCCAGCGCTTACCTGAAACACTGAAGGCAATAGAATTTAGCCATAAATTGCTTAGATCACGGGTCTCAAAATGTGTCTCTGTTTAGAATTAGGTGAAATTGTACAAAGTAAACAAAACTGAACTCTGGATGCTACTATCTGCACATTGGTATTTACTCATGAGAATTATTATTTCGAAGGACACAGTTCCCAGCCCAACAAAGGAATTGAGGCCATTGTCATGAAAGCACGATGTTCCAAGGGACAGCCTTGACACTGCTTTGCCAGGCCACGGCTGCTGTCACTCCCTTTGTGACTAGAGAACCGGATAAGAATGCTTGTTTTTGGATTTGTTTTTTGATTTGGATTCCACCCCTTGGTGTTTCAAGAGAATTAAACAATGACTAGAATTGCACATTTTATCCAAGCACCCTAGCCTAAGCTACCACACTTATCTGTTAGTACAGGAACCTCTGCCTAGCTCCTATTTCATAAGAAAAGGGTGATGACCACTAATCATGGTCCCCATATACACAGACATATACAGTCATGCACCATATAATGCCTTTTCAGTCAACAACAGCCCAAATGTATTATGGGGGTCCAAATAAGCTTGTCTTGTTTGGCTATCTCTGTTTTTCTTACCTTACCCCAAAAGACATCTCTCCCTTCAGATAACTGCCATTCATATATATATACTTTTCCTAAATCAGTCTGTGTCTCTGAAAAAAATATTGCTTAGTGACATCAACATCATTAGTCATCTTAGTTTGTAAAACACACTCTGTGTGTCACATAATGAAATCTCCAAACAACACATCTTTCAGGTGTAAACCATTGTGATGCACAATTGTATATGCAGGTATGCCTGTTCATACACATAACACATATGTATTCATATATATTCGAAAGATTCAGAAATACTCCTTTGGACCCCTTCTCCTATGCACTCTCTGATTTTACTCTGACCCAAACACTTTATCCTGGCAGATGAGATCATTCCTTGCCTCTTTTCCTGTCTTATTTCCAAGCCTAGCCCTTTCTTTTGAATGTGTGCTCCCACTGTGTTGGGTGACTTCCATTATTTAATCCTGCCCTGTTATTCCACCCTTTCATATGCAGCTCACTTCCCTACATCTATATAAGATTTCTGATGAACAGAAAGGCTGACCAAAGCATCTTCCCTGTGTGTCCCAGACTTTCTTCTTCCCTGCCCCCAGGTAGAATTTCCTACTGTTTTTCCTCTGCCCTATTGTATCACACACAACATTAGTTCATTCATACATCAAACACTTAGTAAATATGTGTACTCTGTGCTGACTCTCTAGGTGTTGCCCTACCACGGGAGGTGGTTATGCTCTTGGTGGCCATGCATAACAGTTGAACCTGTAGTTGAGTTGTGTCCTAGCTCTATTAAATTAAGGATCACTGAATATTCATTTTTGTGATTACAATACCTGGAGTCTAGAGCCTAGAGGGCATTAAATAAATAAGTCAAATTCAATTTTTCCTCTTGCCCTTAATGACATAATCGAGTACACCAAGAGATTCTTATCTTTTTTTCAAAAAAGAAACCACCTATTCAAATTTAAAAACTAATGTATATTTGTTATAAAAATTAAGCCATATGAAATGATGAACTCAATGACTTTCTTGCTATATCTAGTTTCACCAAGAAAATCAATGTTAATAATATGAACTTATTTCTCTACTCCTCATTGGAAGCTGCACAAACAAGCCCAGAGATTTCATGTGCCTATTTTATAAAAACATAATACATACTTTTGTTTATAGTTTTCCTTCCTTCTTTCTTTCTTTTTTTCCTTTCCTGTAATTCTTTTGGGGGAAGTTTTGACTACAAATGCAATCTGTAGTATAAACAACTCTAAAAACACAAGATGTAATAATATAGAATTATGTGTACGTATGCATGTATATGCATATATACTTAAATATGTATGTTTGTGTATGTATATACATGTGTATATATATATATTCATGTGTCATATATACATGTATATGTAAGCATTTATTATGGGAAAATGAGTTAATTTAAAAAATAGTTTAAAAAACAATAGTTATTTATTAACAGCTATTGCTCAGAAAAATTCTAGACATTTAAGATTTTTCATCTCTAATAACTCTCATAAGAAATTTTGAGATTATTTTCATTTTATATTCGAGGAAACAAGAGACAAGAGATTTTGTAAATGGCAAACTTAGATAGTCTGACTCCATAGACTGAGCTCTTAACTGATTTTTTTATGCTTTTAAGAAAGTCCTTAAATGAAGGATTATAAGAGAGATAGTACAAAAACAGTTATTTGAAAAAGAAGCTGAGGACTGGGGTTTAAACTCAGTAGTAGGACCTTTGCCTAGCCTGCATAGGGCACATGGCCCAATTACTGACAAAAAAAAAAAATTGGCGCTAAAATCAGCTAACACCAATAGAAAGTAGAGAAATGTGATAGGGACAGTTTGTCCTTATAGAAGTAGAGAATTAAAATATAATTAGAAACACAAAGCAATAATGGAACCAAATTCTCAGAAATATTAAATCAGCAATATATCAGTAAAATGAAACTTAAAAACAAACAAATGAAAAGCTGTTTCTGACTCTGGAAATACTAGAAAAGATGAAAACTATAAGGAAGAGTTTGCAAGCTTTGAGGGTTGGAGAGTGGGGAATGCAAATGAAACACAAAAACATAGAGCATTCCTCTCCTGACCAGCTAAATTGAATATCTACAACCAGAAAGTAGAACTACTCAAGTGCAATCTCTGACCTCAAGTACAAATTTTTGAGATTTTTCTTGACCATTCTGAGCAAGATTACTGGTAAGCATCCCTTTGCACTAAAGGAATGTTAATTATAGGTAGAGTCTAAAGGGGGACCTAACCAAGTATACATTTCATGTTGTTATTTGCCAGAGTCTTTTTTTACATATATTTCTATTTATGAAATCTTGACAGACCAAATATGTGCCAGTTACTGTTCTAAAACCTTTAAATGTATTATCTCATTAAAGCAATACTTCAAAGATGACATTATTGGGGGAAGTACTGGGCCTACACTGGAACCAATTATATTCCATGCTTCTTTAATTATGTCTAAATGAACCACAAATACTACAATTATTATAATGCACAAATAAAAATATTTAAAATATTTTATTATTAATAATAGTAGAGTAAGGAATCAAAAGAGTTCAGGTAGTCAGACTCTAAGAAAAATTATCTTCATGCTTACTTTTGGGCAAAGAGTGACAATACAATCAGCCCTCTGTGTCAAAGATTCTACATCTCCAAAATCAACCCACTGTGGGTCAAAAATATTTGGAAACCTGGACATTATAGTTATATATAAGAGTGAAATTCACTGTGATATATTTATATATACACATGACATAATTTGGTCAGTTTCATTCCATAGTTCCTCCCTTTACTCATTCTTCTTCCTTCTCCCTTTGTCTCCTCCTTCTGTTTGTCCTATCTTATATTTCTCACAAGAAGTCCCCTGCCACAGTCCGGCTGCAGCAAAATAACCGGGGGTGGGGTGGTGGTGGTGGTGATGAGCAACTTGTGTAGATTGATACAGCAGGAGTGGGAGCCGTTTATTGTAGGACAGGAGGGGTATATATACATTCCACACAGCTTATCTTAATTAACATAAACTAGATACAGCAGTCAACCAATAAGGAATCTCCACACTTAATGGCTCGCTGGTGCCACCTTACAAACCACTCCCTCTGGCAAAATGCCAGGCACCATCCTGACTTGTTTACAGACCCTAACAGTCCCCCCGACACCTGCTCTCTCTTTCTCTTTTGTCCTTAATTCTCTCTGTCTTCCATACATGAGAGAAAATATTCAACCATTGACTTTCTGAGTCTGGCTTATTTCACTTAGCATGATATTCTCACTTACATTCTAAGCGACATTATAGGTAATTGATCTAAGAAATATAGGAAGGAATGTGAAAGTACTACTGTTTTATACAAGGAACTTGAGTATCCTGTATCTTAATATCTGCTGGGAATCTTAGATGCTCTATATATGTACCAGAAAATGACCTAATTTCATTCATTTTCCTGACTGAGTAAAACTCCATTGTGTACATATATAACATGTTCTTTATTTGTCTGTTGAGATATTTCAGTTTTATCTATAACTATAGTGCACCAATAAATAAATACAAGGAAGATCAGTTGAGTAGAGGAAAGGAATTAAAGGGAGAGCGGGGATAGGAAAAGGGGAATTACTGGGAATTAAAATGAAACAATTTATTTTGTATGTATTTATGAATGTGGCAATATGAATCCCATTGCTATGCATTAGTAAAAATAAACACTTATTTTAAACACTTCAAAATGAACAGCACAACTTGAAAAAAAAACAAAATTTGATCTATAATTACCATGTAGATATTTTCCTTCTTATTAATTTCTAAACAACCAATATACCAAATTTCATATGGCACTTACATTCTAAGCAACATTATAGGTAATCTAGGAATGATCTAAGGTATATAGGAATAAATGTGAAAGCACTACTGTTTAATACAAGGAAATTGAGTATCCTGTATCTTAATATCTGCTGGGAATCCTAGGAAAAAAAAATCCCACGAGTAACAAAGCATGACTGAGTTTACTATAGGCAAAGAGTCCTAAAGATTTTCAGCACTTTCCCATATTTTAACACACTTAATATTCAAACTATCTAATACTCCAAATTAAATGCTCCTTCAGAGGAACCCTTGCTATCACTATTTTACAAATAAGAAAACTAAGATTCAAGAGACGTTTAAATGATTTTCCTGAGATTTTGATACCCAATGATAGGTGAGAAGGAGTCAAGCCTGGATCTTCTGATAACCACAATGCCACATTATCTTCTGTGCAACCAGAATCTTTTGTGATAATTCACCCAGAGTCTCCCTAGCAGCTGACATCAGGTCCGCAGACCATGCTAGAAGAATCTAAATTCATGCCAGGAGAGTGGTGGGTCAAGAGTGATCTGAGGAATAAAACTACCATGCCCTCATTTGAACTTACTACACAGCCTCATATAATTTTGGAAATTCAGCCTTGGGACTGTTAACAAGAAATTCAACTTTGGACTCTCTGAGTATAGTTTTATTTTGTTTCCTGTAAACTCCCTTCATCTGAACCATCCGGGCAGAATTCAATTTTCATCATGATCCAGACTGACACCAATGCATAAGTCATCTAAAAGTTATATCCATTATGTCTTATGGCACAGGGAGAGTTATTGCTTTTAATGTCATGTGTCTAGTCAAGGGCGCTACTTAAAAGCCTCAAAAATGTAAGGGAGGGAAGTTTGGAGGGAGGGAGGGAGGAAGGAAGGAAGGAAGGAAAGGGAAAAAGAAAAAGAAATAGAGGGAAGGGATAAAGTAGGGGAAAAGAAACTAACTTCCTACCCCAGGTGAGCTCTGAGGACCTTTCTCCATGCCCTTATTCTGGAGGGAAATGCACATCCACAAGGGAGACTCAAAATTAAAATGGTTAACTGTTCCCTTTTAGTCAGTAGAAACTCCTCGGTTATTCCAAAAGAACTCTTTTATTTTCATTTCAACAGTTTCCCCCTCCCATCCCAGTTCTATTTGAACATCTGGAACGTTAGGCTTGCTTTCCAGTAAACTTGCCTCATAACTCACTCTGGGGTCTACGCCAGTCAGTGATGATGGTCCACCTTCAGTCTACTGATGTGCTCCTGTGTTCCCATTCTTCCATTTGCTTCAAGTTTGCTTTGTGTTCGTTGGCTGTGGAGCATACAGAACTGTATGTCATTAATTCCAGGGCTTGTTCTGAAATTTGCCCCTGAAACCATCTTTTCAATTGCCCTCCAACCTGAGACACAAAGTCTCATATTTTTCTATCAAAAGGGTTTACATTTATCATTACTTTTTTTCACATTTTTTTCCAGAATAGTGTCATCTATTTGAGTTTTTATTTGACTTGTATGGCCAAAGGATTCTGGGCCAGAGTAATTAAATGAAGCAAATGAAACATTTATTGACAGCAATATGTTATTGACTGAAGGGGGAGCATTTTAGCAGTAAAGATTTTTTTTCCACAAGTAATGCATTGCCATCTGTTCCCATTTCACACAAATCAGTACTGAGGGAAAAACATGGAAGGGAGAACTGGGTCAACATTTACATTTCAAGTCAGGTTAGATTTTGCTTTGTCAGTTTCTCTAGACTAGAAATCTAAAGGTTAAAAGATTATTTCAGGTATGGGCCAGGCAAGCTAGGAAATGGATCCTTCTGGGTAGTTCTAAGAAATTATGAAACCCAAATAGAGGTAAAACAATTACAGGGAAAAAATAATGTTTTCTAGGATCTAGGCCTGCCTTTAGACTTATGAGATCAAATAAATGAGAAAAATCATTTCAACTTGATAAATCTCTGTGTTCAAACAGCCCTTATTTTTCTAACTACTTGGTCCAAACATGTGTTTCTTATGGAGTTATTCATCTGTGGCCTAGAAATATCTTGTACTTTAAAAAAGATAAATCTCAAAGCATATAAATACCAAATATATACTATGTTTACCATCCCTTCTTAAGGACTAATATTTTTCAAAATCATGGAGTGATCAAACTATGATCACTCAAGGGAGACAAACAAAATTAGGAAAGCAGATTTATCCTAACAGAATACCTTCAAAGATTCTGAGCCAGAAAATTCAACTCTCCCTGCTGACTCAGCACCTTCATTCTCTTCATGTGTGTTTGTGTGTGTTTGTGTGTGTGTGTGTTTGAGTATATGTGTGTGTGTGTGTGTGTGTGTGTGTGTGTCTTTATTGGGAATAGCACTAAGTTAGAATCTCCTTCTGTGTTTCTTACTCATTATTAGGCCTAATTTATACCTAAAAATCTCTCTTCAGTCTGTAAATTTTATTCTTACATGTTAAAAATGATTTGATGGTGATAACCTTTTTGTTTTGTTTTTAAAATTATCATGGCTCAAATCTGCTTGAATTTCTTGTTTAACACTCTCCTAATGATATTTGAGGTGGATTTTGGTAAATAGACAATACATAATTCACTGTCAGCTTTATTTCATTCAGTTCCCTGTTGCATTTTTCCAAATTGCTGTTTGGATTAAATACAATTTTTTTTTATATTGGTGTGAAAGATCAACTGGTCAGTTTATAGGATTTTCTCCATATTGGGTTTTTTTTTTCTTAATTCACTATCTACATGCATGCTTTACTCAGTTTTTGAATGTTGTGTTCTAAAAATGTCAAGTAGGTCAACTGTTTAACAGGATTATATTTTTACCAATATTTTGACCTACTGTCAGTTCATTTTATGCTGCCATAATATAAGAATACCCAACACTGGGTGATTTATAAAGATCAAGGATTTAATGGGTTATCATTCTGCATGCTCAGAAGTCTAAAATCATGGTACTTACATCTGACAAAGGCCTTCTTAATGCATCACTCCATGGTGGAAAGCAAGTGAGAGACAGTCAAAGGGGGCTGGACTCATTCTTCACCAGGAGCCCACTCCTATGATAACCAAGAAACTCCATTAATTTAAAGTGAAAATATTAATCTCCTAATGAAAGAAGACAGCTTGTGACCCAATCAGCTCTTAAAGTTACCACCTTTCAACACTGTTCCTTGATCACTTGGTAAATTTCTAAAACATAAACCTTGGGAGACACATTCACTCACTTTTTCTAAAAATTACTGAGGGTTATTAAAATCTCCAAATATGAAGCTGGTGCATTGAATACTCCTGTAATCCTACCAGCTTGTGGGGCTGAGGCAGGAGGATCAGAAGTCCAAGGCTACCTCAGCAAATTAGGGAGGTCCTAAATAACTTGGTGAGATCTTGTCTAGAAAAGCCAAGGAGGAGGGTCACTGGTAAAGTGATTCTGGGTTCAATCTCCAGTACCAAACTAATATAAATAAAATAACAAACACGATTTGATTTGCCTTTTCTTCTTTTTTTTCCCTGTTTTTCATTTTTAATCTCTATGTTTTCAAGATTCTTTTTTAGTTTCATACACATTTAGGGTTTTTGTGGTTTCTTGGAAAGTTAAAAATTTTATTATGAAGTATCTCTTTTGATTTCTGGTAATATTCCTCATCATAAAGTCAAATTGGTCTGATATTAATTAATATTAATTTATCTACATCATCTCTCTTGCACTTGGTTTTAAAATATTTTAATTTCAATCCATTTGGACTTTCTATTTAAAAAAGTGTATTAGAGAATCAACATGTAGTTAGTCCTGATTCCTTTATCCAATTTGAACAAAAAAATAGAGTGTTTAATCCAGTTACATTTTTAATATTCAATTGATTTTTATCCTTTTATTTTGAAAAATTTTTAGTTCATATAAAAGCTGTTGCACTACCCAGAGTTCACATGCATTCTATATATTGATAGTCCTATCAGTACAACTTTTAAATTAGTAAATTATCATTGGTGGAGTACTAAATGAATTTATCAACCTACAAATGTTACTCAAATTTTCCACTGAAGTTTATTTTCCTTTCAAGATGCAATTCATGATCTCACAATGAGTTTTCTTATCGTGAGTATCCAATCTGTGATAGTTTCTATGTTAGTCCTTATATTTCATAACCTTGACATTCTTAATGAGCACTGACCAATTACTTTGTAAAACATTTGGATTTGTCTGATGTTTTCTCATGACCAGACTTATATTGTGGAATTTTTTGTTTTTGCAAAATACCACAATGCGTGTTCTACTCAGTTCATTATTTCAAGGAGTACAAGATTCTGATGTGTCTTATTGCTAGTGTGTTAGCCTTGATCGCTTGGTAAAGGAGGTTTCTAGTGAATTTCTCCACAATAAAGTTATTATATTTTTCTTTATAGAAAAAAGATCAACATCTTTGGGAAGTTACTGTGAGATGATGCCAAGATCTCCTTTCTCCTCAAACTTTTGCCCATTGATATTGGCATCGCTATTTGTTAGTGGGATATTTCAAATTTGTAAATACTGTTCTGACACATTTATTGCTGACTTCCAGAGAAGAAAGACCCATTGTAGCATATATACATACTGTCCTGTCATGTAAGGCATATAACCTAGCAGTACCACAGAACTACAAGCATCTGCAGTATAAAAAGGTGCCAAATGGAGCCCCTGGCAAGTGCCAATTGGAGAATCACAGCACAGACATCTAAGGTTATGAAACTAGGTCATGCCATCTGCAGCAGGGAACTTGTATACCATTTGAAAAGTGCTGCATGACATGTTACAAGGTCAAGGTAAAAACTGGGTGTCTGAAAGGAAAATCAACCAACTTTCATGCACTGATTACAATGAGACCACTAAGATGTAAAGCAAGGAAGATGATCAGTAACTTACCATAAGATGATGTACATGTACATATGAGAGTGGAATTGAGTGGGCCATAGATTACAGTAATCTGTGCAAAGAGATATAACACCACTCCCTCAGCTTACACCCATGACTTTCATTCATTAATGCAGACTAATGTACAGAAGAGGAAAATCCCAACTGAGTTCATGAATGGGCCAAGATATGAGTGCATTTCTAGGCTGTACAGTATTTTCCATAAATGAATTTTTAATACCGTATTTTTAGTGGAAACTTGGTTAATAAAAGACAAGTTCAAAGATATAACATGGAACCCTCTGGTCCTAATTCTTCACTGAACAGCATGATTTTTATTGTTTCTGAAATGAGATCATCTTTCCCTTCTGCTCTCACATTAACTAGATTTGCTGAATGATGTGACGTCATGGCATCGGTCTGGGCTATGGCATGGTTTCCACTAACTGAGTTTTAAAATACATCCATTAGCATGCAGTGGAGGAAGATTTGATCTCATCACGCTATAAATCACTTGTTTTCCTGAGAAAATTGGAAATATGACAGGCAGCTGTGCTTTATCAATGTTTCCATGTATTCATATATCTTTCCCACTTCAAAGTTCTCAAAAGAGAAGTGAGATAATGTGATTAGGTAGCCAAGCAAATTCAATGTTCTGAAAACTAGGTCGTTGTTAAGATTAACTGATGAATTAAAAAGGGTTTAGAAAGGTGGTAAATTTTTGATTTGCATATTTCTCTGAAGAGTTTTGATTCTTGTCAAGTCCCCCTCCCACCTTTTATAGAGCATCAAGCCATAGCAGTACATCTAGCAATTTAGTAGTTGCAAATTACTCTTGCCTTCTTCTCTTTTTTTTTTTGACCTAGAGCAAATTATCAGTATTTCCACACTAGATTTATTTTCCATAATCCATCAACTGCATTGCTTTGGGGGCACTGAAAATGAGACAGGAGAGTGCTAATGTGACAGATGAGGACTGAAATAATTAAATAGTGCTCAGCACAAGGCTACTATACATCTCTTGGACTAGCCATCCTTTGAAAACGCCTTAACTGCCAATTAAATAAAGACCACTTAGTGTTGAACATTGTCAAATGTTCAACTATTCCTTTGGCAATTTTGGCCTCATCAATGACATTTTCTGAGAGATAAATTAATAGCCTTCTAGTATAAGGGTGAACATAATTTATGCCATTTGGTTTCTTTAGTTCACTGGTTAGCACTTTTTTTGTATGACATGTAAAGATTTGAGACACAATTCTTCCTGGCAATTTGAAATATGAAGAAAAAACTGAAATAACTATTCTTCTACTCACTTATTTACTCAATCATTCATTCAATAAACAAGCTCACATATTGTGAGGAGAGAGTCACCTAAATACATGATGATAGTAGAACCAGTCCTTGTAACAACAGAGGTGTGTTCATGGTGCATATTTAGAACACAAAGAAAGGACTTTAGTACATAGGAGTAATCCTGAGAAGCGTCTTGACAGAGATGATGCCAGCAGCCATATTTTGATGAAGGAATTAGAACACCATCCAAATAAGGGGTAAGATGAACAGTACCCTGGGTAAGGTGAGTTGTGGGGCAAAATGCAGGGCATTTCAAAAAGGAAGAAAAGTAGATGGGAAATGAGTAGGGCATGGCTAGATGAAGACAATATGGAGGAAATTCAAAAGAAGTAGATTTTGAAAATGACACAAGATATATAGGGATACCAAAATTGAAATCACTTTTTTCCCTAGATTTTCTGTTGGCAACATTGTAGATGCATTATCTAAGTTAATCATTTATTATTTGAGGATTGAGGGGTGGAATTGGTATGGCTTGGCTTTGCTCCTGGTACCTAAATTGGCATTATGTTTGCCTAGGTAATAATCCGGCAATTCACCAGGGTGGAAGGGAGCTGGCATAGGAAGTACAGATGTAAAATGAGTCTCAAGTGTTTGGCAGGTTCCCGTCATGCATACATCCTTGTCAACGGGCCAAAGTGTTTGTCCTTTCTGATGACAACAGGAGGTCAATGAAAATTTAATAAGTTTTAATAGAAAAGGGACATAAGATACTGATAAAAAGTCCTAGGGCCCTACTTACTTAATGCACATTAAGTTCTAAGTCATAGATATGCAAGTTATGGTTAGGTAAAGGCAAAATAAATTTCCAAAGTCATTATTTTCATGTTTCTATATCTTTCTGCAGGCAAAGTTTTTTATTTTTATTATTTTGATCATAGTGTTTTTTTTCCTTCTGTAATGAAGAATGTTTTCCACTGGGACAAAGAATGTCAAAGCAGTTTCTGGTGGATGGTCAAACATATGAATAAAACAAGACACTTTTATCCTGAGCCTTCAATGTGCTCACTGCTGTACTTTCTTCTGGGAAATGTCAGTGAACATATCATGAAACAACTGCCTATAAAGGATTTAATGTAAGTAATTTTATAAGATAATCCTAAAGCCTGAACTGATTCATTTGATTAATTTACCATATAATTGCTTTATCTTTCATGAAAGACAATTCATAATGTTTTACTTTCTGAAATCCTATCTAAACAGTTGTAACTTTGATATATATCCAAAATATAATGTTTATACTCTTAGTTTTACATTTTGAGATACCCTTGGAAAGCTGGATGCAGACAAGTTATTCATATTACTTAATCTTATGATTTTTTAGAAACATCAATTAAAGAACAACCACTTTATGAATCTAAAAAATACACACTCTTGACCAGTCAAATTAGTTTTTTACATAAACAAATTGTGGCTGAAGGTGAAGAACAAAATATCTCAGCAAAATCGCATATGTTGAACCATCAGTATTAATTACAAGGCTAGGTAAAATCAATCACGCAGCCTAATTAAATCTTAACATTTGCATTTACAGTTAGAATTGTGTGTAGCATCTGTATATATTGTTGTGAATATACATAGTTATAAGAAGTCAAATGGCACAGGGATGTCTAAGATAAAAAGTAAAATCCATCTTCCTTTCTCTCTTTTCCTAATCCCACACCAAGGGTGATGAATGTTACTTATCTAGTGTGCTATGGGCTGTTTTTTATTCTATGCATTCGTCAATCAATGTGGCTATGATATTTTTAAGCAGCGATAACACCAAGCATTCTTTTCTCTATCTTGCTTTCATTCATTCAAAATGCACCTGAAGACTTTTCATGTCAGTATCAATTAGAAATTCCTTTTCCCTTAAAATGATTATGAGGTCATTCTTATTACAACAAAGCCTTTACTTACATAGATACTAGATGGCTGTTTGAATATTTCCTATTTGTATAGATTCTTATCAAAATTTTTATACAGTGCAAACTGTGCTGCAATGATCCTCTTTGTGTATATTTATGGTCAAATGCACAATTGTACATGCTTTGATAGGATGAAATTGCTAGGTTAAAATTCATACATTTTTCTAATATTTCAAATGTTGTTAAGCTACAAAACCATTTCTTTTTTTAAACTTTGATTTGTTATATATGACAACAGAATGCATTACAATTCATATTACACATATATAGCCCATTTTTTTTATATCTCTGGAAGTACACAAAGTAGAGTCACATTCTTCGTGTCTTCTTACATGTACTTAGGGTAATGATGACCATTTCTTCCAACAATGTATGAGAATTCTCATTTATCTACATCATTGCCAAGACTGGGTTTTATAAATGTTTTAAATTTTATATAATTGTGTGAACCAAGTGTATTATGGTATTGAAGGGATTGTGCATGGGCTGTTTTTGTAACCAGAATTATTATTCATTGAAATTATGGGGATAAAAGAAGGATGAGTGGCAATGAAAAAAGATTTTTCTAAAACTTCTGCTGCTTATGTTGAATATAGTTATAGATAAAAATTCACTATTACATAAATATTCAGGTCTCCTATCAAATTATCACAAAAATAATATGATAAAAAGTAGTTACACACCTCTATATCACACACTTCTGTTTTTGTGCAATAACGTAACTATAAAGTGAAATGTTATAATTAAGAAAAGCTCTTATCTTTTTTATTGTGCAGAAAATGTCATTGCTGTAAACTCATACACAGCTGTTTGACTAATCAAGTATTACAGAAAATTTTGCTGATTCAGAGAATAATAGGGGTAAAATTATAGATTTACGCTTTTTGGAAGAAAATGTTATTATGAACCTTTATATATGCTGTTGAGCAATATAAGAGTCATACTTTATTTTGTATTTGGTTTGTTATTTAAAAAATTAATAACTTCCTCATGGATATGATATTTTATTTTATTTTTAAACAAAAAGACAATCACTTAGCCATGTGGATTTCAGTCTTTTGTTGAAACTATCGTACACCATATGTCTTCAGGCTGATGTTCACAGGCAAATAGAAAAGCAGTGTCATACGGAGAGGGATTATGTTTCTACCATAAACTGATAACCACCTAACCTAAGGAGTTACTTTAATCTTCCCTTGAGTGAAAAGGTAAAATAATGATGATAATTATAATCATGATCATGATCAATACAGGAGGCCAAACAGCCAGTGATAATTCAGAGAAATAAAATGGGGATTCTTAATTTAGAAAACCCCCAAAGCTAGAAGGCAAATCTAGACTTACATGTCATACAAATTAATTTTACCCTTTATGAGTACTTTTTCCTGTTAAGTTTCTTAAGTGCCTTCATTACTAAATTGTACATGAGCAGGTTAATTAAGCAAAACCTACATTTAAAATGTAGGAGTAAGGAATATAAAGTTCTTGTGTGCTATTGCACAAAAAGATGAGTATAGATAACAATAAAGTACTATGCATTTCAAAAGACTAGAAGAAAGGATCTTGAATGTTTTTACCATAAAGAAATGATACGAGGACTGGGTTTGTAGCTCAGTGGTAGAGCACTTGCCTAGCACATATGAGGCACTGGGTTTGTTCCCCAGCACCACTAAATAAACAAAATAAAGGTATTGTGTCCATCTATAACAATAACAACAACAACAACAACATAAGAAATGATTCAGGAAATAATGATTCAAAAGAAGTGGTTCAGGAGATAAATACGTTTAACCTGAATGAAACATCACATTACATAAGGCATACATGTATCTAAACATCACATGGTAACTCATCCATATTTACAAGTTTATGTTGTATATCTGTTAAAATAAATTTTATTAAAAATGTAAGAGTTTGAAAGACATAGCAGAAATTCATACATAAACAGAGGGGGGGGGCATACCTTGTAATCTGTAATTACAAGGTATCTCTGGAGGCTGAGGCAGGAGGATCACAAGTTCAAAGCCAGCCTCAGCAACATAGCAAAACTCTGTCTCAAAGTTAATATATATATATATATATATATATATATATATATATATATATATATATATTTAACAATATATATGTGCGTGTATATATATATATAAAGTTAACAATATATATGTGTGTGTATATATATATATATATATATATATATATATATATATATACATACTGGGGATATGGTTCAGTGGTTAAGTGCCACTGGCTTCAATCCATATACAAGATTTATTGACATGTGTAAGATTTTTAATGGAAGAAGGCTAATGCTCTTCAGCAAAAAATAAATAAATAAAAAATAAAAAGTAACTTAAGCTAATAATTGTGAAGTCAAGTAAATTTTTTAATTTTATAATTTTTATTTTACTTTTGTTTTTGCAGTGCTGGATAAACCTAAGACCTCACATGCTAAACAATTACCCTACCACTGAGCTCCATCCTCCATCCTTTTCATTTAATTTTGAAATAAATTCTCACTAAGTTACCAAGGGTGTGTTCATATTTTTGGTCCTCCTGCCTCAACCTCCCAAATAGCTTGGGATTATAGAGATGTGCCAATGGCACCTGACCATATAATTGTTTTTAATGATTACAGACAGACAGCTATTCAGTGCTATACAAATAACCATAGTCAAAGTACTGATTCATCATAGGAATGAGAAACACACATCATTCATTCTTCTATTTATTTGTTTCTTAGATACAAATAAATACTTCTATTTATTTGTTTCTTAGATTCAATTAATGTGCTGGCACTTTGTAATGTATTGAAAGTCACTTTAAACAATTTGTTCTAGGATCAATCTATTAGAAACTTCTTAATCTGAAGATTCCCCTCAAATGCCTTCCGGATCCCAACTCTGACCTTACTTTAATAAACATTTTAACTGCCAAGAAGTATCCTCGTTATCTGTACCTTCATTATTCTCTCTCTGCATCTAGAGACACCTAGTGCAACCTGGCTTTCTTGTAGCATTTACTAATTCACCCAGATTGTCCCCTCCTCTTCTCAGATCCTCCTTTATGCTCAACATTCTCCTTGCATTGTTATCTAGCTACCAAACAAGATGTGGAATAATCTATTCCTATTTCAGGAAACCATCTCACATGTAGGTAATTATTCCAGGGAAAGTTTTGCTCTAAAAATTGGAATACATTTAGTGAAGCAGTAGCTACAAAATAAAACTCAGAATTTTTGAAAAAGCAAAAAAAAGTCAGTCACATGGACACAGATGAGCTGATCTTTACTTTTCTTGTTCTGTTTCAGTTGTTCATGCTTTCTTTCTGGCTAGTCAAAGATCTTGGGAGTCCTAACTTCAAATACTTTTCACTCTGGCAAAAAAAAAGTAACTACTTTTTGAAAATGGCCAAAAGTTCCTGATTTCGGTTTTTCACCTCTTAATAGACAATAGTATTACATTCATGGCTTTGCGGGAGGAAGGCTTTGAACACAAAGTCAGGTACACAGGACCAAGTACCATCAATTTCAGCTTCTTAGGCACATCCCTCTAGAGGTCCCAGGAAACTGGAAAGAACCCAAAGGAGAAAATGTTTTAAACCCAGAAAAATATTTTCAAACATTTTGTGCTACTTTCTAAATACTGAGTAATTTGCAAGATTGATTTTGTTACCCCGGTAAAAATAATTTACCTTTCTTAGAGTATATCTGTAAAGAGTTACATCAGTAACTCCAATGAATTTGGAAATATAAAGGAGGATTCAAAATATTTATATAGAAAATGTGATTTGAAAAGACTGAAATCACTTCTCACTAAATTATCAAAATGAATATATATATATATATACACACACATATATTTATCTATAAACATATAAATATATATGTATATATACATACATACGTATATGGCAGGGTAGTTTTATTCATTAAAATTTTAAGTTTAGATTGAGGCATTTCTAATATATCAGTAATTTTTTTGTTCTGTCAAATGTATCTTACAGCACTAGAGTCGTGTTTTTGCATCTTCGTTAACGTGATTGAACTTATACATTATTCTTTTTCAAAAACACTACTTTGAACTGTGATTACTCTGGCTATTTATTCTTCTCCAGCACATTTATCATTGAGTGATGATGGTGTTATTTCACATGCAAGCTCCAACACCATTTCAGGCCCTTTGACCTCCTTCAAATAGCTAATTCCCCGGGGCACCAAGGTGGTGGCAGAATTGGCAGCACGTGACAAGGTGCTGAAAATTCTATTGAGTTCATTAGCTACTTAGCTGTCAAGGTCTCTATTTATATGCAAGACTGATTAAAGTTAATATGATTTAAATAGATTGAAGTGATTTATATGAAAAATTTAAAAGATTGTGATTCTTAAGGACAACTGTGGTTTTACATCTATGTATATTTTTATGACTGTTTTTTATTATTATACTAAAAAATTAAATTTTCATTTTAATATTCCATAGTCATGGAAATATCAATATTATCCAATGAAGATTTGTAGGAATGGTCATTTTGGAATTGTCTGAAAGAAAATCCAGTTGAAAGAAGAAATTTTCAATTGTCTTTGTTAAATTTGTGTGTTGCCCCTGTGGTAAGCTAATTCTAAATGACCTTGCTCTTGCATAATTTCTCACTGAGTGTGGCTGGAACCTATGATTACAGGAGATATCAGTGCCATGATTATGTTACCTTATATGACTGAAGGATATTGAAAATGTGATAAATAGAGTTAAGTTTCCAAATAAGCTCACCTTAAAATATGGGGATTCCCCAGGTAAATTTGACCTAACCATGTTAGCCTTCAGGGTCTAGGAGGACAGAGACGAAGTCAGGAAAGCACAGAGATTCAAGGTGCAACTGTTAATCTGAAGGTGGAGGGAGGCCTGGTGCCAAAGAATAAATGTGGGAGAACTTTAGGATCTGACAGCAGCCCTTGACTGGCAGCTGAAAGCTTGCAAGGAAACACAGATTTCAATTCTACAAAAGGAAGGAACCAAATTATGCCCACAAGAATGAGTTTGAAGTTGGGTTTTCCCTAGTGCCTCTGGCAAAAAAAAAAAAAAAAAAAAAAAAAACAGCCCTGTAACAAGATGACTCAGTTTTAAGACACCTTGAGAAGTGAAACAGCTGTGTGATACCACACTTCTGGACCTACATAACCATGAGCTAATAAATGGGTGGTGTTTTAAGTTGTTAAGTCTGTAGTACTCTGCTATCCAAAATCACCCCTTTCCCCAAATTATTTCAAATTATCCTTTTGTTTGCAAGGTTAAAAATAGTCTTCTTTTCTTCAGGTATCATCAATTTTGAGAAGTACTTTTTGCTTTTAATATCATCTTCAAATGTTGTGACTTTGAGCTAATGTGGGAAACTTCTCTGAATATTCATACTCTATTCTGTTTCATGTCTTCAATCTGAGTTTGAAATGTTCATTGATGCCCAGATAGGAAAACAAAAAATATATATATGCCATTAAAATTTCTCTCTGTTAAAATCCAGATTGGAAAAATAATAAATCTACTTGGCTTGCTTGAACGCATCATATTAATGCTAAATTAAATGCAGAAGATGAGCCTAGAAGCAAACAGAAATGTAATTCAAAGTAATTGAGCCAAGAAGAAATCACAAGGAAAATTGTAGGAATTGGAAAAGGAATTTCATGGAGAATGATACTTTTGAAGATACTATCTATTATCTTCTAAACAGGGGAGATTCCAGAGAGAAGATTCAGGGGAAAATATTTCCTAACTTATAATAGAGGTGCTCACATTTTTTTTTTTGATGTAAGAGAAGAATGGCATTCTCAGGAACCAGTTCCTTCATTTATTTATTTTTGGTTTGGTTTCAGATGAGTGAAATTAAAGAGTTATTTCCCTTTACACTAACTAACAGACAAGCCAGGAAACTTGCCAAGTGATGGTATAGAAGATAGGCCTTGTTTTTGATTTGTCAGTTAATTTTTCTCCCAGTTCAATATGCAATAGTAAATGCAATATTCACATTCAGAACAATAGATCTAAAAATCAGAAAGACTCATTCTCAAGGAAGAGCCTTCCATTGGGACTCTCCTTCAACAAGTTTTCTGATGCTCACTTCAAGATGACAGGTGGAGTATACCGAGCAATTTTTTGTGTTGTACATTAAAAGGTTCCTTCAGGCTTTCTCAGCTGCCCTGCAAAATGCTGCAATTTTTTTTTTTTTTTTGGTAGAAAAAAGGGCAGTTAAAGCGTTCTTCTTCACAGCTAAATTTTGATTTAATTTAGTACAAGAGCTACGAGGAAAGCAGAACATTTGCAACTTCTTTCATCTAAGAACTTCTAAGTTAAAATTACAGCAATTGACTAATGAGGTCAAGATTTACTTTCTGCGGATACAGCCTTGAGGAAAATTGCAGCATTTTGCAGGGCAGCCAAGAAAGCCTGAAGGATCCTTTTAAGGTGCAATACAAAGAAGTTGATCGGTATGCTCCACCTGTCATCTTGAAGGGAGCATCAGAAAACTTGCTAAAGGAGAGTCCCAATAGAAGTCTCTTCCTTGAGAAAGAGTCATTCTGATTTTTTAGATCTATTGTTCTGAATGTGAATATTGCATTTACTAGAAATTCATAATGCTACAATGTCTTAAGAAAATTATTACGTGTTTTACTTCTCACAGAAAAGCCATTGGAATCAAAATTACTAAATATAATGACTGCATGACCTCTAGTAATAAGAGAAAACACACACACACACACACACACACACACACACACACACACATATATATACATTATATACACACACTTATACATATATAGTTTTTATTTCTTGGCTTTGACTAGCATTCATTACAGAGACAACTCAGTACTTAGTCTTTACAAAGTGTTAATACACAAGAATGACTCTAACCTAAAGGAGTTACACTTGTAGAAGGAGCAACTTTGTCTTTTTTCTACTACCCTCTATATTTCTTTTTTCCCCAATTTTTTTCACATTTTTATTGGTGCATTATAATTGTACCCAACAATGGAATTTGTTGTTACATGTTCATACATGCACAACACATAACAATATAATTTGGCCAATATCACTCCCCAGCACTTACCCTCTCCTTCCCTACTTCCCACCCTTTGGTACCTTGCATCCAGTGATCTTCCTTTGATTTCCATGAGATCTGCCCACACTTTTCCTTTTCCCTCTCCAGCTTCCATTATTTCCAAACCTAATACTCATTCACTATTGCACTCATCAAACATTCATCAAATCTCCATTCGATAAAATATGGAATTAAACAGGTAAAGTCTCCCTTTATTTTTGTGTCTTGCTTATTTTTTATTTTTATTGAAGGAAATATCAACACAGTTTGGAGGATGAATTCGAAATTTAAACCCAGAAGTGAAATGTTTATTGGTAAAGTTTCAGTAATGCATGCAGAAATGAGTTTCTAAGGTTTCTGATCAAGATGAACTTATTGATAGAAGATTTTTTTTTTCCCCCAAGATTCTGGATTCAGTGTTTTGATTCTGACAGTGAGCCTGGTGGTATCCCCTAAACAAAGTTTAAAGTACAGAGATTCCTCAAAATCCTCTTCCCAAATACCCCTGGACCAATCAGCATCTGGCTCTATGGTGCTTTATGATGCTCAAAAGATGTGCATGGTTGGATAGTTGGTGGCACAGTTTACGGTACGGGACCTAGAAGTTTAAGCTGGATGGGTGTCTTCAGTTTTATACTACACTCAAAACTATGCTCCTCAGTGTTTCTTTCTCCTAAGAGTCTTCAAATGTATTGAATTTTAACTCACTTTCCATCTCACCCTTATGATTTTAAAGCAAAGTAACCTCTTTCTGGCAATGATAACTCTCCTGGAAGAAAGAAATCTTGGTTTGTTAATGGTAAAGTGGTCATATGTTCTACTTTCTCCAGTTTAGTTCTTTAATCACGTTATCTTGACTTTGTTAATAAGTTTATACAACCAACTCATTTAAGAAGCTCTGGTAAGTACTTGCGTGTTGGCTCCCAGATGATGATGCAATCCTAGCTTCAATCATAATATATATTGTTAATTATTTTGCTATATCATCAGGAATCCACCATGAAGCATAAATAATATAGTTTTTTTAAAAAGAGAGAATGAGAGAGGGAGAGAGCGAGAATTTTTTTAATATTTATTTTTTAGTTCTTGGCAGACACAACATCTTTGTTTGTACGTGGTGCTGAGGCTCTAACCCCGGCTGCACACATGCCAGGCGAGCTCACTACCGCTTGAGCCACATCCCCAGCCCAATAATATAGTTTTTTAAAAATCTAAAGTATCCCTCAAGATGACTTTGAATTGAATGAGTAGGTAGATCACCCTCACTGTGGGCCTATGTTAGTAAAAATTTGACTCTCCTTTAACCCATACTTGTGGTTTTATGAAAGGTTTTTCCATTTGAACATCAGACAGAGCAGAAAAATAGTTTGAACCCAAGTTACAGATGATTCTGCACTATAGAATGAAAACATCTGCAATTGTAATTCTGTGGTGTTACAACCCAAAGGATATAACGCAGGAAATAAACCTGGTGAACAGAATTTAATGAATTACATCTCTTCTAAACCAATTTTTCCCAAATGAGAAATGATCAATCTGTCTAGATCACTGCCTGGAGACAGAAGTTTCACTAGTGAAGAATGATGACAAAGAACATGTCCTATGTCTGGGCCATTCAAAATGTTGATAGCACTTGGGCCCATGAAAATATGCAAGAAAGTTGTGATCCTGTACAGAAAGCTTTAAATGACTGTGCTGATGCTTTTCTCATTTTGCAATTACCAGAATTTCTCCTCTTCAGCTACCTATAATATGCTCAGTGGACTCATGAAGACTGTGGCTATGATGTCAGAGATAGATGCACTTTCAACTAGAACAAATCTAGCTCTGGCACAGTTAATGTCCTTTACAACACTTACAATAAATATAAAACCACTATTTTGTTTTCATTAAAAAGAGAATCATGGTACAAAATTTATTTGAGACACAATTAATATTGAAAAGAGCCATTTGGTTTGTATGTTTTCATTGAACTAGATACTTATTCTAAATTTATAATTTCCTTATTAATCTTGCTCTTACCAGGACTTCCATTCAATAAATTTGCATAAGGTAATCCTTATTTATGTTTCAAACAAGTAACTCCACTAACAGTGAGAAAAAGTAGACTAATGCCCATGAGATTCACTAGCTTACTACTCCTGGAATTTTTAATTGAGTACTGATCTGCATGTGAAAAAGCTAGTTTATATGGAAAAAAATAAACATGCAAAGAAATTAGAAAACAAAATAGTGTCCAAATCACCAAGGGGTTGGGAACAGAGCCTATTACTAAAACTAAATTCATGAGGCATGTATTAAAGTACTAAAAATAGTCTCGTTTCAGTAGCGGAATAAATTGTCCCATAAACTGCCATGGTTGATTCACAAAATCTAAAATATAAAGACCCAAAAGAATCGAACCATTTCCAATTGAGCAACAGTTTTCAGAACACTGTTCATAGTGATTCTTATGAATAAAAATACATATACCCAGTACCCCAAAATTTAAAATATAGAATGACTAGGATGCAATAAAATATGATTAGGTGCAAAAAGATTCAAGGAAATATAACCCATGATGAGAACACTCCATCCATTTAAATTAATAAGGAAGTGACATGTATGATAGATTTATTAGGAAAAAATAAAATAGTTATAAATATATTCCATATGTTTAATAAGCTAGAAGAAAAATAGAACAGGTGAAGTAGAGGCATAAGAGCTATAAAAATGATGGAAAATCCTATAATTTGAAAGCCACAATGTCAGAGATAAAAATATGTCTGGACATTAAGGGAAAATTTGACAGTGGAAAATAAAAGGTTCATGAATTTAAATGTACAGCAATGTAAACTGTTCAAAATAAAATGGGTAAAGAACAGGTTGATGATTGGTTCATTAAAAGACCAGCAATTGACTGCATAATAATTTAGGCTGCCAAATATTCATGTAATTGGAGTTTTGAAGTAAGAAGAAAGGTACAATGGAAAGAAAAATCTGTGAAAATGGCTAAAAATTTTCCAGAGTTGATTAAAACCACAAAGTTGTGACTACAAGTAGCACAGGAAAAGTAAGTAAGTCATGATCAAACTGTATCTAAAAGTAATTTTTTTAAAAAGGAAAAGGCGGAGGAAAAAAGATGTTACATAGAGGAATAATGATAAAAATGACTGTGCTATTTCTTTTTTGGAAATAATGCAAACCAGAAGACAGTGGATCAATATCCGTAAGGTACTAAAACATGAGGACTATTTAAACTCTACTTTTAATAAAGAAAGAATAATTTATAACTAGAAGTGAAATACTGACACTTTATAAATGTAAAATCTGAAAGCATGGAGTACCAGAAGATTAAAAAATAAGGTACATTAAAAATAAGGACTCCAAACAGAAGGAAAATAATACCAGGTGGAATTTGGGCTTACACAAATGAAGAACACAGACATTGTAACTACAAAATGAAGATGTTTATTATTATATATCTCTTTTAAAAAATTCTATTTAACTATTTAAAGCAAACATTATAGTTATGCATTATGGGGGTTTATAGAATGTAGGACAAAAATAGCTCAGAGCCGGGGCAAAGGAACAAGTATACTAGGAGTACAATGTTGTACAGTTCTTTTTTTTTTTTTTTTTTTTGGTACAGAGGATTGAACTCAGGGGCACTCAACCACTGAGCCCTATCCCCAGCCCTATTTTGTATTTTATTTAGAGACAGGGTCTCACTGAGTTGCTTAGCACCTTGCCATTGCTGAGGCTGGCTGTGAACTGGAGATCCTCCTGTCTCAGCCTCTCATGCTCCAGGGATTACAGGCACACACCACCAGGCCTGACTTATTGTACAGTTCTTATGCTAATGTGAAGTAGTGTAATGCCACTTGAAGATAGACTGATGAACTAAAGCAAAAAGTAAACATGAAAATAACATTAATCAGATAGCCACTAGAGAAGATAAAACAGAAATATAAAATGTATGTGATCAAAAAAGAAGCAAAGGTAGGAAAATTTTAAAAAAGAAAAAGTCAAAAGAACAAAGATCAAAATAATATAATTATGTTAAGTATTAATGTGATAAGTACCATAATTAAGAGGCAGAGACTATCAATTGTATAAAAGCATAAGGCTCATCTGTATATGATCTATAAGAAACCAACTTCAAATATGAAGTGAGATAGATGCAAAGCAAAATGGTATAGAAAAGATATAGGGTGTTCACACTAAACAAAAGAAAGCTGGAGTGACAATATTAGTATTAGACAAAGTAGGTTACTGAATTATAGATATTACCAAGCATAAAGGAGATCATGTCATAATGCAATACATAAACTATAGAGTCATATACTATTAATGATAATGAACCTGCTGATAAAAATTCTTTCACAAGAAAACCACATGTCTAGATGGTTTCACTGGTGAATCCTATCAATATTCAAGGAAAAATGATGTTAATTCCACATAAATTATTCTACAAAGTTGAAAGAATGAATAATTACCAACTAATTCTGAGGTTATTATTACTAATAAAAAAACCAAAGGAAAACAGTAGAAAAAAATGAAACTATAGACAAACAATATCCAAGAACTCACCTGTGAAAGTGTTCAAATATTTAGTGAAAGGATCTAACCAAGCATAAAATGGATAATATATCATTACCAAATAAAATTTATCTCAGGAATGGTTGGCTTAACATTCAAAATCCAATCAACTTAATTCCCCACATAATATTTTAAATTTGATTCATATAAAAGACATTGCCATTTTAATATTTGCAAAGTATTTGCAAACTTCTGCATTCTATCTGAATAAAATTGTTCAGCCAAGTAGAAATAGAATGAGATCTCCTTAACTGGTTAAAAGGCATATAAGGATAATCTGTAGATAATATTACACTTAATATTGAAAATCTAAATGCTTTCTTTCTGGACCATGAATAGATAGGATTGTCTGCTTTCACTGCTCCAATCAATTCCATAAAGCAAGAAAAATAAATAAAAGGCATTCATATTTGAAGGGAAAAAATGAAACATGAAGATGCTGACTGTCTAAGCAGAAAATTCTCTGAAATGCATAAAAGACTAGTAGAACTAATATTTAATTTTTGTAAAATTTTAGGATTCCATGTGAAGACACAAACAAATCACTACCAACAAGCACTAAGAAAATAAAATATGTTAACAATACTATTTTAGCATAATGGGATCCAAACTGTGAAATACTTAGAAGTGCACAGATAAAATAAATGCAAATAAATATTGTATTACGAAAATTAAGAAAAATTAAAGACCTAAATAAGAGAAGCATCAAATTATGATCATAGACCAGAAGACTCAGTAATGGTAATGTGTCAATTCTTCAAAAAGTTAACTTTTCATTCAAATCAATCCTCATAAAATTCCTGACAATTTTTAAATAGAATTTGGCAAGCATGTTATAAAAAAAAATTGTAGAAACACAAAAGATCTATAGTGATCAAACTACTTTTAAAAGAAAGATTGATATTAGCTATATCCTATTCTAATTTCAACATTTATTATAAAGCTACAAATGATCAATAGAACATAAGAGAATGCAGTAAAAGAACCACCTGTATGTGATCAATCGTTTTTAAACAATTGCCAAGTTACTTAAATGGAGGAAGAATTTTCTGTTCAACAGATTACTGCAGAACAATTAGACATTGATGAGTATATTAGTTTGCTAAAGCTGCTGTAAAAAATACCACATATCAGATGGCTTAGAAATAACAGGAATTCATTGTCTAAGTTTTAGGGGATGGAGTCTGAATCCAGGTGTCAGCAGGATTGGTTCCTGCTTAGGACTCTGAGGAAGGCCAAGCTTCTATTCCATCTCTTGGTGTTTGTGTGTTTGTTTTTTGATTGTTTGCTTGTTTGAGTCAGCTTATTTTTTCTTCTTTTGCTATGGTAACCAGAAGACCTGAAAAGAATAAGGTAGAGGAGGAGAACTTTATATGAGGCTCAGGGTTTCAGAGGTTTCTGTCCATAGAAGCGAGGCTCCGTTGCTGTGGGCTGGAGGTGAGGCAGAACATTATGTAGAAGGTTTTGGAAGAGGAGAGCAGCTTAGGACTTGGCAAACAGGAAGCATAGAGAACTGTGCTTATCAGGGTCAAAATATATTCCTTAAAGGCACAAGCCCAGTGATCCACCTCCTCCAGTTATACCCTACCTGCATTGAGTAACCTACTACCCAGGGAATTCATTCAAGTGGATTAATGCACTCATTAGGTTTAGGTTCTCATTGCCCAATCATTTCACCTCTAGATTTTCTCACATCATCTCACACATGAACTTTTGGAAGACACCTCAATAAACCATAACATTAGTAGTCAACTTGTGATATTCTTTGTCGTGTAGATACATCAACCCAATCTCTGCCTCCCTGTTGCCATGGAATTCCCTGAATGTATTTTTCTGTTGCCAACTTTCCCATTTTTATAAGAGTGCCAGTCACGTTGTATCAGTACCTCTTCATAATGATCCCATCTTTACTCAATAAATTTAAAAGTTTCTATAAATAAATAAGATTATATTCCTAGGTACTGTATGTACAGGGGTAGGAGATTTTGACTCCAACATCTTTGGCAGGGGGACACATTCAACCATAATGAATTTTAATGTAGAACGTAAACCATATACAAAATATTGACTCCAATGGATGAGAGGTCTCAGTGTGAAATTTAGAAGCATAAAATTTTTAGAGGATAAAATGAAAGAAAATATTTGTGACCTTTGGTTAAGAAGAGTTCTTCTTATACCTAACACCAGAAACACTATCCACAGATGAAAAGAAATGGACATCATCAAAATTAAAAACTTCTACTCTTCAAAACCCTACTATAAAAATGAAAAAAATAGTCAAAGACCATGAAAAATTATTCTCTAGCTATATATCTAATAAAAGGCTTTTATTCAGAATAGATAAATCCCAATTCATCAAGAAACCAAATAACCCAATTAAAAATGATCACATATGTAACAGACACTCTACTAATGAAGAAATACTTAAAGCAAATAAGTACATAAAAGATCCTTAATATCATTACTCATAAGGGAAATGTAAATTAAAACCACCATGAGATTCCAATACACACCTACTAGAATGCTTAGAATTAAAAAGTCTAATAATTTCCATGATACATGTGAAACTGTTATACATAACTGGAGGAAATACAAAATGATACATCACCTTGGAAAAAAGTTTGGCAGTTTCTTCATAAATCAAGCATATACCTACTATGTGACTCCACCTACATTCCAGAGTATTTACCTAAGGGAAATGAAAGCAGATTCCCTTCAAAGACTTGTACACAAATGTTCTTTGCAGATTCTTTTGTGTGTATGGGGGAAGATTAGAAACAACTCAAATGTCAGCTAGCATGGAAATTAATAAATTTTAGTCCATCTAATAAAATTAATACTACTAAACTACAAAAAGAAATTTTGGAACACACAATAAGAATGAAAGACGCCAGGTTAAAAGATGGGCCTATAGTATGCCTCCATTCATATCAAATTCTAGAAAAATCCAAACAAATCTATAATGCTACAGTAGATAAGTAGGCGACAAGGGTTGGAAGGAGAAATTATAGAGAAGTATGAGGAAATCACTAGAGGTGAAGGATATTTTTATTATCTTGATTTTAATGGCAGTTTCACAACTTATATATCCATTAAACTTATCAAAGTGCAGTTTATTATATGAATTGCACTTCATTAAAACTTTTTATAAAGGGTAACAAAAAATATTCAGATTCTGGAGTGGTAAAGTTATAACAGCACTGTGACCTGAGGAAATTACTTAACTGCTTAGTCTCAGTTTTCCTATCCTCAATATGGGTAAAACTTAAAGCATCCAACATGCAGTTTCCTTAAACAGTGCCTACCAAACAATAAGCGCTAAGAAATATTGTTTCCATTGTTAACAATGGCACCTGCAGAACCTATATTCTCAGGATCAACTCCAAAAACAAGTTTTTTCCTTTTTCAAATTGAAACATTCATTATATTTGTTCTATCTACCATATGATTTTTTTTCTAGTCTCCGTGATTGGATCAAAAGTTTTATTACCATCATAACCCAAAGAGAATCCCGTATCAAATTAGAAACCCAGAAAGCCACAACTGAGTTGGTTCAGCTAACATGCCACTAGGGAAACATGTAAAGAAGGGGTTGTAGTGTTGACTAAGCTGATCGTCCTTGGCAATCAAGGGAAAGTAAGACAACTACTTCCAAATAAATTCAGGGATTATGAAAAGAAGTAAAGGACATACCACAAGGTGACTTTTTCTACTATCTTGCCTGACGGTAGAAGTTGATAGAAGACTTTGAGGATATAAAATCAGCAGAATTGTCAAGGACTATATATGTACTGAAAATTTATTACATTAGTAATATCTGAAAGCAAGAAGACAAAGACAAAGAAATAGAAATACCATTTAATTGTTGCATATTCGATTTAACAAAAGAATTGAATTCTTATCCTTATTCATTTTCAAAATGGTTATTTCTATTAAAGTATAATACATGACATGCATATGATGTATATGGTAAAATGGGTACATCTTAAATTGAAGATTGGTGTGATTTTAAAAATTGAACATATGTATGTAACTTGCAGAAGGCCATGACATAGAATATTACCAGCACCCTAGATGTCACCATTGGGCCCTTGCCCAGTCATTGAGTGCTTCCTATAATAGTTAGACAGCATTGAACTGAACCACTTTCATTTTAATTCTTTCTGAACTTGAAAAGTAAAAAAGTTACAAATGATATTCATTTTGTGCCTGAATTTATTTGCTCATCTGTATCTGTAAGTAATATTTTTGCATTATTTCCAGGCTACTGTTCAGATTAAAAACTTACGTTTAGTTTCTGATAGCTTTACCATTTCATGCCTAGATGTGGTTCTCTATGAGTTTATTCTGCTTATAATAAGTAGAACTTTTTAAAATTATAACTGCTCTTTTCATCAGCTTTAGAAATTTTTTAGCCATTATATCCTCTCTCCTGCTTTTGCACCATCTCCAGCCTCCTCAAACCTCTGCCTTCTACATGTTAAGCATCATCACTGTGTGACTTTCGTGTCATTGTGTCCAAAAAGAGACCTCAACTCTTTTGAATTATTACTTTTTAACAAAAATCTGCATATTTCCCCCAATTTATCCTTCTGTTCTCTAATTATCTTTACTGTGTTAAGTCTATTACAACCATCCATCATGTGGTCAATGTCAGGTTTTTTAGAAACCCTATTATATACATTTGGTTTTTAAATAGATTTTTGTTCTTTGTTGAAATTCTTCATCTTTTCACATATTTCTTTAATGATGACGATGATAATGACAATGAGTTTTTCTCTAAATATGGATCTTAATAATGTTAATAGTTGGATCACCTGTTGAACTGTTTTAAAAATGTTTTCTTCCTGTTTTAACCTTTTGGTTGTGCTTTCTGGCATATCTGATCATTTGTTTATTGAACTGTGGACGTTATGTATGAAATCTGCAGTCTTATGAATACTGTCCCTTACTTCCTAAAGGAGCGGCTTTATATTTGGCAAGCAGATACATATTAAGTAAGTCAATTTAATCCAGATGAGGTGACACTCTTTCTGGTTGGCCTTTGACTGAGTATATAGCCTTTTTAAAGTTTCATTCCATGGCTAGGATTCTAATAGAGGTCTTTTTTTTCCTTAGTGAAACTTTAGTTCTAATTTTGTCTCTCCAGTATTAGGGGACAGGCTTTTTGTTGTTTGTTTGTTTTTAAAGAATATCTGTTTATTCTTTTGGCCACTTTAACCCCTTGTCAACTGCTTTCTACTTTTCCTCCGGAGTCTCACTCTGTGCATTTACAATCTAGGAGTCAGAAATTGCCTCCAGGGAAAATTGACAGGAGAATATTGCGCTCCCTTTAACGTATTTAACTTCTAAGATCTTGGCTTTTTCAAGTCCTTGTCACTTTACTTTTCCACTGATGCTTTTGATCTGTTCTTTTAGGCATTTATCTAACATTCTCTGTAAGAAATGTTGTTTCAACCAGTTACTTTCCACAGACTTTGGTGGATGTAATACATGCATGTATATATTTTAAGCCATTACCATATTTTCTACATGTCTTCTCAAATATACTTCACCAGGTATGCAGTGCATGGTGATGTTATAGCTTAAATATACCATTCAGTCTGAAGTAGTGCAATCTAATGTCAATATTATGTGAACCACATACACAATTTTAAAATTTCAAGTACTTATGTTAAAAAAGTAAAAAAGTAACAAATAAAATTAAATTCAATAATATTTTACTTACTTAAAAAATAAAATATATATTAAAGCATTACCATTTCAAAATGTTTTCAAAGTATAATGTATATTTTAACTTACAGCTCATCTCAATTCATATTAGCCCAATTTCAAGTGCTTGAAAGCTAGTCTCAGGTGATTTGTGGCTATCACACTGCCTTATGCACACCTATAAGTTACAGAACATTCAAGAGAGATGCAACACAACCACAGACAAATGTATGTTACATAGTGATATTGACTTGAATACTTCAATTTTTGTCGGCATTTGGGGAACAAATCTATATCTAACAAATCTATATCTAGTTTTACAAGGAATATTTCATCATGTTAGGTGGAAAAAAGTTGCACACAGCAACTTATTACTAGCTCAGCATGAATTGCCCCACCCTATTCGAAGAAACAACCCAATATTTATGATTCAATGAAAAGTAGGATTCAGTTTTCCTGGACTGAATCCCAAAGTATGAAATGCTCTCTTTGTGCATTCTTAAAGGTAGAAGTCAGACTTGAAACTCAGGCTGGACCAATCATGTCTTCTCACAACTCAGTATATTAAATTCTGAAATATTTTAAAAATATTCCCAGAATGTTTCAAGATATTATTAGAAGTAGACTTGACTGAGACAAAAGGGAGGATCAGGGTGACCTTGTGTTTGCAGTGTCATTCTAACCAGAGGACCTCTGGGTTGTAAATGCACTAAAATTGCTATTTTCTTCACTTTTCTCTTGCAAATGTTCCAGGCTTTTCTGTGAATCCTTGACTTCCAGGGGTTTTGTGGATCCATGATTTCAATTTTTAGTACAACATGTGCATAAGTTCGGGAGCCAAATGAGTTTGAATACTAGCTTTGCTACTCAAGAACAGCCAGGACTGAGACTTTTTTTTACACTGTTTCCTCTTAGTTTCTTCATCTATAAGTAAACAATAATAATTGTTCTTCTTGGGCTGTTAGGATATTTCAATGAGATAATCCATATATTGTAAGCATTCTTATTATATGCGCTAGTTACATACTGAATATTCAGTTCCAGATAACTCAGTTCTTTTTATTTATTAAAAAAAATGTATATGGAAGGTTTACTGTATCCCAGATTTTTTTCTCACATTTTTTTTACTGGTGCATTATAGTGGTACTTACTGATGGTATTTATTGTCACATATTCACAATCAAATTTTTAACAGTTCTCATGTTCTTTTTTTCATCTAAGATTATCTAGGGATTGGGGTGTTGCTCAATGGTAGATACTTGACCTAGCAGGTGCAAGGCACTGGATTTGATCTCCAGCATTACACATACAATAAAAAGTGTGCAAATTATCTTACAAAATTAGAGTTTTCTGCATTCCTATAGTCTGGGAAAGGAGCTATACAGAGACAGAAAAAGCCCTACAAGTCTAAAATATCCTTGTGGTCTTGGATGTATCCTGCATTTTATTTCAAATATACATTCTTGAAATGAATTTAAAATTGTTTACATTAAGTAATGCACCTTGTTTATTTGTTGACTTTCAGTGTACTTGGCACATAGCCCTCTACCCCAGTCTACGAAATATAGAGAAAATGATACAACTTAATGCCAATAATAAAGCTCCAACAGGGGTATTACTATTTCCATTTCTAAGATTAAAAATTGATTCAGAGAAGTTATATAACTTGCCTAAAATTTCACAGCTGGTGTATATATTTTGCTTTGATTGTGAGTTGTATTTTTTCTATATGAGGGTTATAATATAGTATGAGATGGCCCTTAATTACTTGGCCTACAGTTCTTAAAAGATTTCTGCTTTTACCAGAGCATCCTTGATATTTTTGTATGGAAAGCCAAGTCTCAGAGAATACATGCCTCATAAATTCATTACATTTCACTGATGTTACCACTTGCTTAATCATTCTTTCATCTTCTTGATTTTTTTCCATTCTTTTCCCAAGTTTGTGATCATAAATATTCCAATAACTGCAAACAATCCATTATTTAAATAGATTTCATCTAAAAGAATTCTGGAAATTTGCTTTAAGTAAATTTTTAAGGAGAGAGAATCATGATTCATCTTTTGAGAGAATGACTTCTAAATTCTCATCTTTGTGGCACTAACCAAGACAAATAAAATCAGGTTGAACAGAAGGCACTTGCTTTTTCCTAATGTCATTGTTTGGCTTTTCCAGAGATAGAGCTTATCTGATGATGTTGATAATGGCATAGAGTGGACTCAACTCTTCCAGGAATTCAAATCAAAGATTCAATATCTAAATGTCTGCATCTTTTAATTCCCCATATTTGAAATTTTTTTTGTCAGATGTTCTAAAACCTAGCAGAGGCATTGAAGCAGCAATGGGACTTTGCTGTCCAAGACCTCTTTGATGACACTTTGACTTCTAACAATGACCTTTTTGAATTCTCTTCTGCCCTCTCTAAATTATCCTAGGAAGTTTCTTATTTCACTTCTATTTAGATGGCACTCTTTGCCATTGATTTTTTTAAAATGACTTATCTTAAACACAAGGAATTAACTTCTTTGTCTTTCTCATAAATGAAAAGCATCTCTATGCTGAAGAAACAGTAGTCAGCCAGTGTTTTCCACCTGCGATGGGCTTTGCATAATGAACTTGTCATGAGAAATAAAGTGCCAGACTGATTATTGAAAAGTCATACTTATTAAAAAAAAAGCAAAAGAAAAACATACACCTCCTTTCTTTCAGGAAGCGTAGATATCCTTCCATTTGCATTTCCTGTGATGTTATTCCAGGTACAGTCTAATACTGGATGAATAACAATGATGAAAAAAATGTGTTGCCAAGTGATAGTCAACTCATTCAAATCTCACTCATCCATCATTTAAGACTCATGCCAATCATGTTTAAGAAGTAAATAATAATCCTTTTTCTTTGCTTTCTGGATCAGTTTGAAAATATCTATGTATAATTCAAGAGAAATGAACAGGGGAAGGAAATGACAAGGTAACACATGCACAGTTATCAGCTCTGTCTTCTCTCTTTTTAAAAAAATTTATTGGTGCATCATAATTTTACATATTAAAGGGATTCTTTGAGATATGTTTGTACATGCATAATTCACAATTTGTTCTTTTATTTCTTCATATTCTGCCTCTTTCCCCAGGGATCCTACCTCTAGTCTGTTGGTCTCTCCTCTATTTTCATTGGGTCCCTTTTCTTTCCATTTGTTCCTCTAGCTTCCGCATATGAGAGAAAACACAGGACTCTGACTTTCTCATTCTGACTAATATCACTCACTTAGATTAATATTCCACCCATTTTTTTCTGCAACCCACATAACTTCACTCTTTTTTCCCCCCTGTTTTTCCTTTTGGTACCAGGGATTGAACTCAGGGGCACGTGACCACCTTTCTGTGCATCAAATGAGTGCTGTAATGCAGGTGGCTCACATACATCCCGAAGCACATCATTTGCAAGGCTCTCTACCTTCAATTTTTATTCTGCTTCTCCTCCAAACCATTCTCTACACCATGGAGTGATCATTTAGTTATATAAATCCCTGTTTGGAATCTAGTAGGAGGACCTTGTTGGTCCTCCAGGTAAACAGGTGGCTACATAGAAGGATTTAGCGGCTCTGGATATCTATGCGTAGAATCACCTTTATCACCTGTAGTCAAAGTGCTGTATCTTTGCTTTTGGGTGCTTTCTGGTGCATTTCACTGCATGCAGCACCTTCCTTCCTGTCTTGGTCTCTTACTCATGCTCATGTTTCTCTCGTGGGACTTCATTTTCCCTGATACTCATGTTGTGGTCTTATGTCATTCTCTGAGCTTCAACAGCAAAACATAGTTCTCCTTTTGCAATAATTCTAACATTTATAATAGTTTCCTATTTATTCCTCCGTTTTTCTAATTAAACTGAAAATCACCACAGGATTAAAAAGTATGCACTTCTTGTTTATTGCTGTATTTCCACATCTAACATATGGACAGGAATATAGAAAACATTTAGTAACTATCTGGTAAATGAATAGTCCAAGAACAAACAATTATTAAGATTTTAGATAAACAACTACATTTGTAAGAAGAAACATCTCAAAGTTCGAAGGCATTAGAAAAGAAATCTAGAAACACTTTAGAACCAAAATAATTGTTGAAAATTAGAATTGGGTAATTAGCAATAAAGAAAAATGTTTCTGATTTCCCCCCCAAGTATTTTACATCAGTCAGGACAAATAAGCAGCAGATATTTTAGATCTTTAATTCAGACCCCTATAACCTCATCTAATAATTTCCTGATCTTTTCAATGTTAACAGTGTTAAAAACATCAAGGTGCCCCCCAAATCAAACACATGCTCAGAAGTGGGTGAGGAAGGTAAAACTTTATTTCTGCCAGAAAGGCATGCTATCCCTAAGCTGGCTCTCAGTGTGCCTGCTTATAGCCCTATAGCAGAGCTGCCCCTCATCCTGATTAGAGGAATTGGGGCTACCATCTACATGATGGCTATTTTAAAATTGGGGTGGGCACCATGAACAGCCAGGGGAATGAGAAGTTGTGCTCTCCATTTGTGTACAATATATCAAAATGTATTCTACTGTAAAATTAATTAATTAATTAATTTTAAAAATCGGGACAGGCAAAGGGAAGGGCTGTAATTATAATGGCTATAGTTGAGTTAAAAGCCTACAATTAAAAGGCTATATTCTGAAAATGAGCCACCAGACTTTCCATTTTTCATAACGGTAAGTATCTGTCTTGCTAAATGCCCAGGGAGAGAGAGAATTCCTCCTTAGCAGGTCTATCCTCTGGACTGCTTTCACAGGATCAGCAGATTTGCAGCTATACATCCCTCCTTTTTTCTAAAATCAAAATTAGGCTTCTCTTCTTGACCAGGTCAGATGCCTGATCGCACTTGTCCCCTATTCCAGTGGGCAAATCAAATCAATAATAGCTGGCATTATAAGTGTATTTGCTGGTATCACTTATTTTCACAGTAACCCTGAGAAACATTTGGTGGTGTTGCTATTGCTGTTGTTGTTGTTATTATTACTATTATATTGATGAAGAAATTGAAGCTAAAAGAAGTTATGTCTTCAATATCAAGTAGTTTGAATTCAAACCATTGTTTTCAATGACATGATAGTGCATGTTACTTCCAGAGAATTTGAAATGAAATATGAAAAATGAAAATGAAAATATGTGCTGTCTCCAAGGAATGTATCACTAGGAAGAATTTCATAGTGTCATCTTGACAGATATTGGATTATCAATTATAATGTGAGTAGTAGTACTTTAATGGACACTAAATTAATTTATTTGAAGTCAAGGACAAAGGAGAATCATGATGTCCATGTTCAGATTTAAGTACCAAGTAAATTTATCACTTTACATGTATTATGTGTAGGAAATTAATTATAGATAACTCTTGAGTTTGTAAGCCACACAACAGATTATCTGAAAACTTTTAGTAGCTCAAAAATATAATGATTTATTATTTTTCACATCTGTGTGGTTTTACATGGTGGTTCTCCTGTAAATTCCCTGGACTTATGTGTGAAATGTTGCCTTCACATTTCAGGGGTCTAAACAAGGGGTCATAAAGAAAAATCCTTAATTTGATTTTTAGCCATAAGCTCCACATCACCTTGAGAATTTCTTAGTTGTCGGCAGCACTTCGGAAGAAAGATAGTTTTGTTTTTTAGCTTAGTAAATCTGGACCTTATACTATTTCCTCTAAATTCTGCTCACAAGTCAAATAGTTAATCCTTGCTGTCTTTTCATTCCTTACCATGTGCAGCTAGAAGAAGCCAATTGGCACTTTTGGCATCCTATGCAGATGTAGGGATAAATAGCCAGGTCCACAAATTTATTAGGTTTATTCCCTGCCTTTCACATTATGGCAGGAAAGTCTTTTGACATTGTTATTCTCTGAAACATAATATGGGTCATCCCTTCTCTAACCTCCAGCATTTTTTGGCCATAGCATTTTCCTTTTAATTTCTTGCTGCATTTCAGCCTCTGTCATTGCTACATGGTTTAGGTTTTGAGAAGAAAACACCCCATTTCTCAGAGTCTAAACCAGTCAGTGTTCAGTCAAGGAAGAAGAACGATTTTGAGTATTGTGCTTTAGGGAAGATACTTTTAACCATTTTTTCAGAAGCAAGGGGACAGAAGGGCAAGCTGCGGCCTACATGGAGAATCTCAGAAGCTAAGCAGTTCCAGCCACGGAGGTGGGACTCTGAGGAGATGTCTATAGAGGGGTCTGTTGCTCCTAGTGGTCCCTAGGTAAGCACCTATTGATGGTGCTGGGCACATTGTGGATCATAATTTTCAGAAGCCAAGATGAAGAGATGAATGTCTTTGACTATATGAATGATACAGTCAAAGACCAACAAGAAAGTCACCAGGTACATTTGCAACTGACAATTTTCACTGCGTCTGACCATGAAGACCTTCTTTGAGTAAAGCTGTCTGAATGTTGCCTTCCAAAGTTCTCATGCTTATTCCACTATCTCTTTCCCCCTGTCAAGTTACCACAGTATGAGTCTTAGGAATTCTGGAAATGTATTTTCAGTTTGATCAAGTTGATAAAATGACTTGGAAAAGGAGGTAAATAAATATTCTGGTCATGAAAGAAAGAGAACTTTCTGTATCTTTATGCAGGTCTGGGAGTGCTTAAATTCCTAAGCAAGACCAAGGCCATAGTCATGTGTCTAACTACAAATAAACAACCACAGGTGACCTTGGATGGTGACTGAGCTCATCTAAATTACCTTAAATCTCAGTTTCCTCATTTACATATGTCAATAAGGATAGCATCTATTTGATGGAATTTTTGGAAGAATCATGCTTAATGTGGCATAGAAGAATACTTGTTATTTTTAATAGGTGGATATTAATTGCTATTTTAAGAGTTGTTAAATAATATCATTCTTTTTTAAATGGTCTTGAAATGTTATCGAGATATGATACTGTAAATATTCTCCATTTATTGCCAAAGAAATAGAGTTATATTCTTCGTGCTCTGATGGTGTAGCCCTGTGGAAGAAGGGCTGTGTACATAAATGGCTGGAAGAAGGCATAATGGATAACAAATTCTATATATAGGCATGTATTCCCTGACATACATTATACAGGTGTTCCAGGTAAATGACTAAGGGTAGGCATAATGGGCAATTGATTCTATAATAAGGAATACATTGCCTCACATATACTCTACATACATATCCCATGCAGATTTCTTATCTCATTATCAACCTGTTTGTTTGAAATATAACTGACAATGGCTACAATGTTTTAATAGAATAACTTACTGTCAGTGACCAAACATATTAACAAGAGCTGGGCTGATTTTTTTTCTTGCTTTCTTAAAAGAATAATTTGCAATTTACTTTCTTTTTTATTATTGGATATTTGCAAGAATTAGAGTAGTACAGTTTTAGCTTTTATGACCCTCATACCAAGTATGTTCCTTATGTCGGAAGACAAACGAGGGCTATTTAACTTAGGGTGAATTTATAGAGAACCTTGAATTTCTCCAAATTAAACAGAAATAAATAGTTCCAAGAAGATTAAGAAAATAGCTAATGATAGCTTTTTCCAGTATATATTTACTTGTGGTCCATTTTACTTCATTAACTTGTATATGTGGGTACAGTTATAACACCTTTTCTGTTATGTTATTTCCACATGTGCTTATGTATCTCTTCTTCCTCATTCTTCTTATCACTTATATTTTTTTAAAAAATTGGGATTATTCAAGAAGCTAAACTGTCAGTTTAGTGCCTGATCTTGTCCTAATCCATCAGTGTAAATATAACACCAATATTAACTGTTGGTATTCATTCAAAATTTACTGCAACAATCCAACTTTATAGATAGAAAATCTGAGTTTTGTAATAACATTCCAATCGTTGCATCATTTGTTGAAATCTTGCTGAACTCTTATTCCCAGGAATGTCTCATCTTCTGTATTTATTCATCACTATCATCATTGTGCTGTCCTATACTTGGATTATCCATCAGTTATTTCTCCAAAATGCTATTATTATAGTTTGGATATATGGTGTCTCCCAAAAACTCATGTGTGAGCCCATGCAAGAAAATTAAGAGGTAAAATGATTGGGTTACGAGAGATTTAATTCTGATTAAACCTTAATCCACTTCTTAATTCAGAGATTAACTGGGTATTAATTGTAGGCAGGTGGAGTGTGGCTGGAGGACCTACGTTTCTGGGGATGTGCCTTTAGGGTTTTTATATTTTGTCCCTGGTGAGCAGAATTATCTCTGCTTCCTCATGACATGTCCTGAGATGCTTTTCTCCACGACACTCTTCCTCTATGATATTCTATCGCCCCTTCATTCTAGAACGATGGAGTCAGCTATGTACTGAGACCTCTGAAAATATGAGCCAAAATAAACTTTCCCTCTTCCTCGTTGTTCTGGTAAGGTCTTTGCGTCACAGAGACAACAAACTGACTAAAACAGTCATCCACACAAATCATTTGTGGGTGAGGCAAATTTTACCAAGAAGGGTCCCAAGTGGCATCAATTCCCAAACTGTTTAATACTGCGTGTTAAATGGCCCTGCCCTGTTTGTTACTCAGAGTCTTATGGCCACCAGCAACTCCATGGGAATTTGATAGTAAACACAGATTTTGAAGATCATTATCCTGCCATGTTGATCTATTTTCTTCCTCTCCTCCCCTACATCTCTCTCTTCCTCTCCCTCTCTCTCTTTCTCTCTCTCTCTCTCCTTTGTAAAGAGTAAGATCGGACTTTATGTCTTCTTCCTTACATGTCTTATTTCAAATTCCTGTTAAATTTTTGGACAGAGAAAAATCTCTCTCTCTCTTTTTTTTTTTTTTGTAGAATCTTTCCAGAACCTGTCTTTAGGGCTCACATATCTAAAAATAGCATATCAAGGTATTTTCCTAAACAAAGATAGTTTTCTCCCTACAGGGAACTCTGAGCCAGCTGTTGACATTACAATTTATTTATCCTGCCACCTTTGCTTAAATAATAAATTCAATGAAGGCCTTTTGGGATTTAACTTCTCCAGGGAAAGGCATAAGTGACATGGCAGGAATATTGTCATATAATTTTTCTTAAAGTTGTTGGTCATGTTGATATATATAATCCAGCTGTTGTAGAGCCCAGCACATTGTTAAAGAAGACCAGATTCATGGTAATGGTAATACATACTTGTTTTCTTCACATATATTCATGTAATTTTCACAAATACCTGTTCCAAACCAGAATCATTTGTCTTCAAATCCAGTTGTCATATATTTTCACTTTTTCCCTCACAGTAACCCCTTTCCTTATTTTCTTGAAGGTATTCATTTGGTTCTATAAATAAATCGGGTGATCTTCTAAAGATGGACGATTGAATAGGAAAAAAGGTAGAGATGCCAGGAGCACAGCCCATTGAAGCCAAGAACAATGTTGGCTAAGTTCACTTGTATCTTATTTGTATGTTTAATGATCATGATGTTTCTTTTTCAACATGGTGAGCCAGTGCTCATCCTCGGCGTTCTCACAATTGAAATCTAAAAGGTCAGGAACAGTTTGGTCATAGTACTAGCAAGTACATTTTGATAGTGAGTCCATTGTGGGCAAAACCCCCTATGAAGAATCCATGGAAGAGATGCCAAGGAGTCCATAAACCACACCACTCTTATGCATAGAATTGCTGTTCAAGGGAAAACGAGGGCAAAAGTAAAATACCTTCCTTGTATACACAACATATGTGAGTCACATATACATATGCATGTAGCTGTGCATTTTTGTAAATATATTTAACAGGTAATCAGATACCCAGCCTAACCCCTTGCCACAGCCAGGCAGTAACAGTGAGCTGCTTGTTGCTCTATATTGTGCCTCTGTGACATGCACTTTAACCCCAGAGTCCTTCATAATGAACCATTCTTCTCCAAGTAATGCTTTTCTATCCTGTAACATTCCTCCTTTGAGTCAAATTTTCAAGAACTTGGTTGGAGAAACATATTGACACACAGTCACATTATTCCTTGTATTTTGATTTCTCTTCACAGTGAGTTGTCACAACCAGAAGATGTCAGGTCATGTTTCCAAAATTCTATGGAGGTTACTAATCTGGCCAGTGGAGATCCATTAGTTTTCCTTCCCACAGTGACCTTTTTTTTTTTTATTAAGCAGTTGTGAAAATTATATCATTATATAATTCTTCCCATAATCTCCCTTGCTGATTACAATTCCCTTCAGAACTCATCCTTTGGAGAAGCCTCTGCTGCAATTTCTAAACTTGCTTCAGAAATGAAATGGTGAGGCTGAGTTATATACTTTTGTAAAAGCAGATGGATCAATCACAGAATTCAGAACTTAATGCATTTCTCATCTTTCTCTTAACAATTTCTGGTGGGCTCAGATTATTTTTCTCTTTCTATTTGTTTCTTGCAATGCAGAAAAAGGAGAATCACATTCTATATTCAGACTATAGGTATGTTTACTGAATTAAGCTGTTGTTGCAAGTTTGGGGTATTAGATTATCAACAAGTCCTGTTTTTTTTTTCTCAATGCATAATTCTTTTTATTTTTGCTTTACATTAGGTCATGAAAATTCATTCTCAAAAACACTCTGATGTATCTGTTGCTTTCAGTGAGGACCATAGCATAAACTAAAATAAATAAACTTTATTTGGAAGATATAATACAAGGAAACATAAGGAAAGCTTACTCTCAAGTCTGTTCCTGATGGACACTGGTTTTCGTATTTTTGCAGTTATCTGCACACACTATTTTACACACAAATGGTGAGAGGCTTCCTGAACTATCAAAGTTATTGAACAAGTGAGAACCCAATTGCACATTTTCCCCCAAATCTTCTGTACACACACACACACACACACACACACACACACACACACATACACAGCTATTCACTCAAGATTAGAGATCAAACAACAAAGTTGGCATTGTGTGTCTGCTTTGTTCAAATACTATCTGCAGACCAGTTTCTCAAATTACTCTGTTTCCAACAGAACTAATTTTAAAATGAATCTCCCACCGACTTCAGGAGCTTTCATCTCTTTAGGATGGCAATGAAGCCTAAAAATGTGTGTGTGCCTGGTACACCAGAATGCTGAAGAATGAATTCTTGTGTCATTTCAGCCCAGCAGTGTTGAAATTCCTCCCTGGGTCCTGATAATCAATCCCTGGGAAACCTTTCAAAGGGTTTTCAGTGATAAGCTAAGAGAAAACAAGCCCCAGGAAAAACACCAAAATTCTATAGCTATATCATAAATGAAATTGCTCAGTATACAATTCCTTTATGTGCTGTGAATACAGAATATGGTAGCTTTACAATTTTTGCCTTATATTTTTGTACACGGAATGCAAACTCAATTGCAGTGTGATAAGAAATAACACAGGAAGTTGCTGTAAACTTGACATCTCGGCATCCTAGAAAAATAATAAACTCTAAACAGCTTCCAGGAAATTAAGATGCTTTAAAATTGCTGGACAAGATGAGAAATTAATCCTCAGAAGAAAGCATGCACACACACACAAACACACACACAAAAACTAATTATGGCATAATTACTGCACAGCTGCTCCAGAAATTTGGAGGTACCCTGCCTTCTCTGTTGATCAAATGTAATCTGATTATGTTCCTTGCTTGAAGTATCTCTGGCCCTTCCATCTCCAAAAATAAATTCTCATTGACGTCTGACATTTCTAAATCTACTGACTAATTACTTTAAGAGTGGGATTTGTTTTGCATGCTTTTGTCATAATCCTTTCACTCATGTAGATAAGATCACAGTTGAGGTTAATCAATGGGATAAATTTCTATAGGTGCATGGTCTATCAGAATCCTGCACTGTGCGATGGTCTTTCCTCTCCCCTGTTTATAGTCTGACCAAGCATAGGCAACCAAGGCTTCGTTCATTTACTCAGATACCTTCTTTAGGGATGTTCATCTTCTCTTTCTTCACTGGATCTTTCTCCAGGTTTTTCTCCATTTCACTTTTCCAGTCCTACTTTGAAACATTTGTGTTTTTTCCTTGTTTCTGCCATTGATGCAGGTTTTCCTTGTGTCCTTCCTCACACTTCCAAGAACTCAACACAGCCAGCTAGTTGCATCAAATCCTAAAGTACTTGGGAACATGCTTCCTCTCTCTCCACTTCAGATAGACAACACTAATGTTTTTTTGTGTCTGTGTGGTGCTGGTGATTGAACTCAGGACCTTGTGCATGCAAGGCAAGCAATCTACCAACTGAGCTATACCCAACCCCTGAGACAGCTCTTACTCACGTTTGCTTGGACTTTAAAATATATGAAGTATTTTCATGTCTACAATGTTAGCCTTTACAACATTTTAAAGATTTGTTATTAATTACTGTTATTTGATAGGTAAAAAGATTAAGTGATATTCCTTAACAGGTACAAATAGCAGACTAAGGAGAGATTTGAAACTGTGTGTGTTTATTTTGAAAGCTTACTGGTATGTTCTGCATCACATGCCTCATTCAAACAAAAGCTTTAGATTACAATAATATGGTAAGGTGACTTAACAGTCACTCAGCCCCTGCAGAAATGAGCCTTGTAACTCTAGACAATAAATGATTTCTATCATTATCAATAGAAAGTCATTTGTAGAGAGTAGATACATGAATCAAAAATTGGTGGTCTGAATGTCATCATCTATCAAATCATATAAGAAATTAGGACCTAAACCAGACAGATTGGAATCCTACTCATAGCCACTGTTTATTAAAATCAATTAGGTAGTTTGTCTTTCTTGCCAAAAGCTGATAATTCAGATGATACAACACTTCTTTTAGGATGACTTTTATCAGCGGGAAGTCTTATCACATTAGATTTTAAATGCAGACACTTTCCTTGAAATAGCTGTGGAATGAATTGCTTTCCAAAGGGTTTTGCATAATTTTAATTTGCCTTTTTATTGCTATTAATGGACCATCTGTACCTGTGGTTTCCTATGAAATTTAAAAAGAACATACTGAGCAAGTATTATAATTTAAAATGCAGAAACATATAATTAAATAAGCCATGTCAAGTGGGATTTTAAAAAAAAGTATATTGATAAGTCCTGAAAATCAGTAAAATCAGGATTTTAACATCGATGGTAGATGTTCAAAAATTTGAACTAGCAAACTCTAATTTTGGATTGACAACCTCATTGTTAGCATCCATTTTTGTGTTCAATTTGTGAAATCTAAAGGGACAACAATAAATAAACAAAAGTTTAATTCAAAATCAAACACTATTTCTTTTAATTGGATTGAAGTTAGAAATCAGGAATAAGTGAGATCACATGAACTAATTTAAATTATCAACTGATTGTTGTTCCACTGTGGAGATTTGATGACATTTTATTGAAATTTGTATGGGATAACTGAAATCTTGAGGGGGAACTGAGATCATTAACAATAATCATGATATTATTTCATAGACCTTTTTTTTTAATTGTAAGCATTTTTTTCTCAGTAATTAGGAATACTTCTTAATGTTCATTCATTCATTTATATATAACAGTCCTTTACATTTCATTGGTCCAAGTTTCATCACACGGCTACCCTAGTTGCTAGTTATTCTGGAAAATGTCTTTACTGGGTATCATTGTGCTGATGGTTCCAACCTTAAACATATGTGAACTGCTACTGAAAGAGAGAAAAACCTTAGAGATATGGGAATTGTTGACAATTATCTGCCCCTTTACACAACTTTCTCTGCACACACAGAACACATATACCAATCTTGATAGAATCACACATACCCTGTTCATTTTCTGCATCCATTTTAAAGTCCAGAATCTCTTACTACCGTGAAGCATTCTTTTTATGACCCCTTATCTATAAACTAAGAGAAATAGTATCTTTCACACCCACCTCCATCAACACACACTCGATGAAAGAGTAGAAACAAAATCCATTCATAGAAATGAAGTCTAGAGCCTCCAGCAGAGGCTATGTCCTGGTAGTTAGGAACATTGAAATATGCCCGTTTGTGTATAATTCACCCCTAACTTTTCTCCCCGGGATGATTCTCATGGCCATATTTTCCCTGATGCCTAGAGTCCTCTGAAAATATGAGTTTGCATATTTTATATTGTAGCCATATCTGAAGTGAGATTTAGAGGACAAACTCTTTTGGGGGGCTGTGTAATTTTTGCATCTTGTTGAATTGAGGAAACTTTTGGACAGCTGGGAACCTAGAGGCTTGCTTGTAGGGCAGCTTTATGACTTTTTCTCTCCCTTTCTCTGTTTATCTTTTTGTTCTCCTTCTCCTTCTTCTTCTCCTTCTTGTGTTTTTTCTTTCTACTGTGACTAAAAGACTTGATCAGAACAATTGTAGAGGACGAAAAGTTTATTTGGGGGCTCACAGTTTCAGAAGTATAAGTCCATGGAAACAGGCCCCATTTCTCAGGGCAGAACATAATGGCAGAAGAGTGTGGCAGAGGGAAGAAGCTCACATGATGATCAGGAAGTAGAGAGAGACTCCACTTGCCAGAAGCAAAATATATACCCCAAAGGCACACCCACTACATCTACCTCCTCCAGCCTCCTCCAGCCACACCCTACTCTCCTTGAGATACCATTCAGTTAATCCCTATAGGGGATTAATTCACTGTTGGGTTAAGGTTATCATAATCCAATCATTTCTCCTCTGGAGCTTCTTGCATTGTCTCACATGTGAGTTTTTGGGGAACACCTCATATCCAAACCAGAATATAACGCAATGTGAATTCCTTCAAAAAATAGTGAGACTTCTATTTGCTCTCCAATCAGTTCCATATGAAAATGTTTTTTTTTTTTACATGAGTTCTCCTAAATATTTCTTAGACCTGACTATTCTTCATGTCTATTTTCTATGCTAAGATGAGGACCATCTTTCTGAAATGGGAGGCTACAGTAAGAAATTAATACAGCTTTATCTGATCTTTGTAGAGGTGTGAAGTTCCCAATATTTGTTGGAGAAGAACAAGTAGGAGGCTTTTGAGAAAATCTCTGAGCACAGGCCTTATCTTCAGGTAACTGAGACACACAAGAAGAGGATTTCTTTTTTATGAGGCACCAGGTTTTTTCAAGTTAGAGTTAAAACCTTTGTCAGAAATGGAAACCCTTAGCAAGGTCTACTACTTTCTAATTCTGTTTGCATAATGACAATCCTTACTCAAGGATTTTCTCTTTTACAGTACTTGGCTGAAAGCATCCTAGGACTGCTAACATAGGCAGATATTTAGCATTTTCTTAACAACCTCCTTTAATGCAACATAATTTAGAGGTATAACCTTTTTGGTATAGTCAATAGTTTTATTAAATAATTTGCCATGCCATAACTAAGACCAAGTTCTTTATTAGTTGAATTGATAGCAGAAGAATTATCATAAAGAAACCTCAAAATATAGGTTCTTTGACTAGATAGACTAATATTTCTGTTTCATCAGATTCCTAAAAACTCTGATTGACCAGTTGGCTATATCAACTTTAAAATATGGCCTACATCTTTGAATCTGAGATCAAATATAGCTGCTGTTTCTGGCAAAAACTAGCAGAAACAAAAGTATAGGGCCAGCAGTTTTCTTTTTAAGGAAAAAATATAGAAATTTATTTTTAAGGAAATAATATAGAAATTTATTTTTTAAAGAAACAATGTAGAAAGTGCAAATATTTTTGTAATTTTCCTTTGGCCCAAAGATGTCACTTATTTTAAGGGAGAACCAGAAAACAGTCTTCCAGCTAAAAGGCCATGCTTGTAGGTCACCAAAGTAAATTTGAAATAACTTGGATAAAAAGAGAATGGCTATTAGAAGAGACAACTTCTTTCCACCATTTGTTTTTCTTTGGAGGAAAAAGTATAAGAAATGTTATCTTAAGACCTAAACATATAGGCCAATATGCCAATATTCTGATCAAATTTTATGACTATTAGTTTCCATTAATATAACCCATTTCTAATGTGGAGAGAACTTTCTCTTCTAAACCGTGAAAGGCTTCATATTTCCCATCAGTTATATAAAATGACTATCAATATTTTTTTCACTAACAGATTATTTTAGTTTTGTAGTCTACTTTTTATTAGTCTACTGGCACAAAGCATTTTGAAATATTAAAATCTTCAACTTCTTTTAATCTAATTATTTCCAAACACATAACTACTTCATTTTTGTAAAAGATGTGCTATTTGATTATTAAAAAATTACTGAACAACTATTAAAGTAGCTAATGATTCATTTTGTCATTTTTATTTTTTCTAAACTTAATATATCCTGATACATATATGCTTCATTTAGAATATTTCTTTTTTATTAAGACTGTTGTCAATTTATTTTCAGTTTCAAGTTTACTCAAAAGCTCTTAGTCATTTGAGCTCAAATTTCTGTCTATTCAAAGAACTTGTGTACTTGTTTCTCTACCATAAACAATATTTATTAAGCAGGTATTGGCATTTTATGGACTAATTTCTTCACTTATTCTCCTACTCTTCTGTATCATTCACAACAGTGCTTTTAAAGCTGTGTTCTGCAGAGCCTTGGAATTCTGTATAGAAACCAATGCAGGAGAGAGATGAGGAGATGGATCTCTGGGCTCCTCTGAGATTTCTAATCCATATTACAGATCAAAGAACAATACTTGTGTTACACTGAAGTTCTGCTGAAGATTTTCTTTGAGAAAAAGTTCTACTGCTTAAATGTGTGCTCAAAACACAATTAAAAATCAAAAATCTAGGAAATTCTATGCTATTATTTCTAACTTCCTGCAATTGGGGCTGGGATGTGGCTCAAGCGGTAGCGCGCTCGCCTGGCATGCGTGCGGCCCGGGTTCGTTCCTCAGCACCACATACCAACAAAGATGTTGTGTCCGCCGAGAACTAAAAAATAAATAAAAAAAGAAAAAAAAAAAAAAACCCTGTCATGGAAAAATTAGGAGAAAAATAAAAGAACCAAATGGAACTTCCTGTGCTGGAAGTTCAAATAGCATCCTCTAAATGGTCTTCTCCAGACAAAAATGCAGAGTTAACTTTCTGTTCTTCGTTCTCAGAAATAAGCATAAAAACAAGTGAATAATATTGTAAGTCCATCTTTTTACAAGCTTTGTATCTATAGTTAGAAAAGTCACAATTTACTTGATAAAATAGGTGGACAGGTTGTGGTCATAGGTTGTGTTTGCATTGGCATGATAACCACTGACTATTGTCTAATTGTAGTAGAGAGGTGCCACTAAAAGGGGCTGGGAATATAGCTCAGTTGGTAGAGTGCTTGCCTAGAGTGCACAAGACCCTGGGTTCGATCCCTGGCCTCAAAAAAAAAAAAAAAAAACAAATAAAACAGCAGAGGTGACACTAATTACAATGAAATAAGTCACAACCACTAAGTCATTTCTTAGCTCCTCTGTTGAATGGTCACCTTGACTTATATTTCGCCTAGAGTTTCTTATAAACATTGTAAAAATATTATAGCTCCCCATATGCACAATTTCATAATTTACCAGTCTTGAAATTTAATGCCCAGCATTGAGGAGAATCATCTGGGCATGTTACCATTTGGCCCTTTATTGTTTCAGCATATCCTTGTAATGATTAAATAAACAGTAAAAAGCAAGTTGGTACCTTTTGGAGTTTCTTCTTGAACTCAATTCCTGGAAAAAAAAAATCATGCCTTCTACTGACTTTTCTGAAAGAATACCTCTCTAATAAATATGCATTTTGAATTTTTTTTCAGTTCACCACTATTGGGCAAGGTGGAGGCTGTTCAGGAAAACAAGAAAACATTTATGTTTTTCAAGCTTTTGAGCATTTTCTTTTAAGAATGGAGTAAATTTGCCAGGTGTGGTGGCATACACCCATAATCCCCGTAGCTTGGGAGGCTAAGGCAGGTGATTGCAACTTCAAAGCCAGCCTCAGCAACTTAGTGAGTCTTGAAGCAACTTAGCAAGAGAGCCTGTCTCAAAATAAAATTAAAAAAAAGATTGGGGGTGACTGGGATGTGGCTCCTTGGTTAAGCACTCCTGGGATAAATCCCTGATACAAAAAAAGAGAAAAGGAAAAAAAAGAATGGAATAAACTTAGCTCTTACTTTCCTTAGTTTTTATTGTGTAGATGGGGACAGTATGGGAGAGAGAAGAAAAAAACAGAAGAGGAGTCTGGATCTTGATCCAGTTTACATTCTATTATTGTATTTGTCACCAATGGAACTTGAATGCACTCATCTCTAAAGCAGCAGATAATATTTTTGAACTCCCTTGTTCAAACAGTTTCCATTAATATTTTAGTTGGAAAAGATTAATCACAATTATTAAGAAATTTATGCTCCATTCTCAAATAAATGAATTTAAAATGCAGGTTTTTTTTTTTAAAAAAAGTTTATTAAATTGGAAAAAGTATCTGAGAAACCTAGTAACCCCATTCTTGATGTACACCCATTATATCAATTATGTGAATCTTTTAATACAAAAAATCAACATTTATGCTTTCTTAAATGTCCATAACTCGGTCAAAGGAAAGTAACTTTTGTGTAGTTTTCCTTTTCCAAGCAATAGCTCTTGAAAAGAAGCTAATGAAAGTCATTGTTGGTTGAGATGGGTCATGTTTTGCTTTGATTTGTTCTATTAAAAAGGTATTAAGGGGAAACTAGAGACTTAATTTTACTTATTCATGAAGTTGCATATGCCAAATTGTATTTTAAAAGTAATGCATGATATTTTAAATTGTATCAGGCCATTTGCTCTTTTAGAATGGATACTGCTGATTAAATAAACTTAAATTTGTTTTTTAATCTTTAGAGGAGGGTTATGTGGTATTATTCAGTCATAGTTTATTCCAGTTGCTCACATTAAAGAGATATTTCAAACTCAGCCAAGTGCATATCTCTGTAATGCTCTGGAGAGCAGGCACTTGGCTCTTATTTTCTGGGACAGAGTTTCGAAAAGGCTTAAGGCATTTGTTTTAATTTTAATTCCTGAGGCCTTTAAAATAACATTCTGAATAGTTGGAGAAGGTTTTTCTACTGCAATAATAAGTTTTCTTGGAATCAGCCCAATGCTGCTGGTTGTCATTGATTAAAACAGTGGACTTACACCTCATGGCTGTTTAAGATACTATGTAGTCATTTATTTTAGTATAAATAAATTCAGGACCACTTTTTAAAAACCAGCAAGGAGAGATTTTGTTGTGATTTTTCTAAAATGATGAATATGGCTTTTAATGCTACCTGGAGAGAACCCCACTGTGTATAGAAAAACAGGCAGAATTCTTCAAAGCTTATTCCTGACAGATGTAACATAATCTTTCCCTCCACTGCCAATCTTGTGTATCATTTCTCTTATTTGAATGCAATGGTTTAGAATTCATTCATTACAGATTGTGGAGCATAATAAAAGGTAAATAATGTCTTTGCAGAGTTCTCTATAAGAGCTGTCTGAATTTATAGGAGGAAAATGTAATTACTAAATTAAGAAATGTAATTACTAATTTCAGTATAAATTTACTTTTTATTTTCATGTATGAAATGAAAAGAAAATTCATAGAGATTGAATCTATATCCATTTGTCGAAGCATATGAATTTGTTTGAAATTCTTTCCGCTACACACCTGGGTACCATACATTCTGTATTCTTTGTTTTGAATATGAGTTTTGTTGGAAGAAAGCATACTTTGACACAATTTTACATTGTAGAGTGCAGTTGGGTTTGTCTCAGGTTATACAACAAGATGATTATAATATTTCCAACATTACGTGTAGGAACAGCTTAAATGCTATGGCAACTTCTGACCAGGCAGTGTCCCAGGTTATGGAATAGGAAGCATCTGGAGTTAGACACTTGGTGTGAAGACACATCCTTCATATGGATGCTCAATCCATATTCAAAATGTTGCCTTACTCTAATCAGATGGTACCTGGATGATTTTCACACAATTGATTTGTGTACTCCTAGAGGAAATAATGGTTTAGATAGTGTAATAACTATCTTCTTTCTTATTTATCTCAGAACAATTTTAGGTGCAAGTATTTAATCCACCAGGCACTTAGAGCTAATAGACTGGACAGAGTAGTTCTAAGAGAATCTTTCCTTAGTTTCTAGCTTGAAATGAATGTCTTCATACAGTATCACTTTCTAACTGTACAGATTTTAGAGACTTTATGTAACCACAGTGAGTGAAAAAATGGAAGTCTATTGTAGTTTTGGTATATTTTTTCTATCATCTCTAAGGGCACATGTGCACATATAATTGTTCTTGCTGTAGATAATTTTAAAGTATATTCCTCATTATACCACCAAACATTCTTTGAAAATATAATTTTAAACTGATGTAGGATTGAAATCAACCGAGCATAATTTTACACATAATAATGTAACAATAAAAGTTTTTCCAAGTTTTTGTAATATTAAAAAATTCAATGATCAATAACATTGTATGTGAGCTCTGTATGCATCTTTGATTAATTGTATTCAAATAATTTTTGTATTCAAAAATTGCATGGTCAAAACATTTCAGTAGTTTAACACTACTGGCAGATATTATTAAATGCTTTATGTGTGTAGTGAAGCATCTCAACCCTAAAGCAATTTATAGTCTCCTTGATTGTTCATCTTATACTTTAGTTTCAATTTACCAGAGTTGACTACTAACATTACACATACACACACACACACATACACACACACACACGCTCTCACACAAACGCACATGCATGCCTGCAAGGATAACACTTTTAGGATTTGTTCTGAATTGGATGTGAATTATTCATGAAAACTCATGTGTAAAACAATGCATCAGAGTTTCAAGATTAAATTATTTGGTTATCAGAGTCTTAACCTGATCAGTGTATTAATCCATTGATAGGGATTAACTGTGTGGTAACTATAGTCAAGTAGGGTCTGAGTGGATGAGGTGCATCACTGGGGAGCATGTCTTTGGGGTATATATTTTGTCCCTGGAGAATGGAGTTTTCTCTCTTGGCTTCCAGTTGGCCATGTCCTGAGCCACTTTCCTGCCAAGATGTTCTGTCTCATCTCCCGCACAGAGCGATGGAGTTGGCCATTTATGGACAGAGACCACTGAAGCCATGAGACCCAAATAAACTTTTCCTCATCTAAAATTTTTCCAGTCTGATCTTTTGGTCACAGCAACAAAAAGCTGACTAAAACAGAGGTTATTTATTCTAGTCATTATACTATTTTTTCTTACTAATATTTAGTTTCATTAACTTAACTGACCTTTCCTATCAATAAATGAACAAGTCTCTGATTCTATTTTGGTATGATGCATACCCTGGACTTTATATCTAGTATTTTTTTAAGCTACACATTAACATATCAGTATATCTGAAGTTATCAATATGGTAAACTGTGTTCTTATGTGCATTGTAGGGTGAACTTTACTACTACTAGACTTTTCTTGTCAAATTAAGCAAAAATAGAAACTGGAATAAAAGTTGCTATGTAAATTTGTATAATAAGAATTAAAGATTTATAATATCAACAATGAAAATACTCTTATTCATTGAAAAACAGAACTCCTTAATAATAAAGATTTCAAAGGACAAGACTCATTATTTGCTAATTATATTCAAATATGATCATATACTATTATAGATGTGTATGCTTCTAGATATCTAATTTAATCCACACATGCCTGCTCCCATAAAGCAGGAATAAAATTAATTCATTGGGATCTGAATCTTGGATTTGTCGCACATTATCTTTATAACCATGATCAAGTTACTTAATTTGTATGATTCTATAATTTCTAATCCTTTAAATGAATAGAAGCCTGCTTCAAAGAACTTTCACTAAAAGTTTAAAAATAGAAATGAATATATGCATATCTTAGATAAAATAATGATACAAAAATGTTATTGCTTGAGTCTTAATTTCTATGAGGTTTTAAAATCATCACTTTAGGGAAGCCTTCTTTAAGGAAAAGCATGTTTACTACTTCAGAGGTTAAAATTTTCAGAAATATTATTTCTTTATGAATTATAATTCCTCAACTAGTCTTGAAGATAGTAGAGATTCCATTTCTTTCTAGAAATCTGAATTTTGTCAGTGTCATAATCATAAATTTTAATTCCTGTCATTTTAAATTAATTTCTGGTTTTCCAAAGACATCAGCACTTGGTCAGTATCCACTTATTTTGGGAAAGTATCATCTGACACATACAAGAAAAACTCTAAAAGAATATTGAAGATTTACAAAGGTATCTCCTTTCCTGGCAAGTTATAGAGTGTTAATCATTTCTATACTCAAAGAGCCTTTAAAATGAACACTTTGTAGATTTCATTGGCGGTTTAACATTTTTCAAATTTTGCCTACAAACACAAAATTTTAAATTTGTTTCCTTTCACAGAGAAAAGGCATTTAAAAATAGAGAACATTTCATATTAAAGTTCATGAAGACCCACCAGATGTTGATGACCATGTGCTCACTCTTCTTCCTTATATTCTTGTAACACAAACACAATCTTGTCTTTCTCAGAGTCACTTTGGAGTTCTTTCACATTTAAGCTTGCAAGCTTTCTTGAGTGGAAACTTGGTGCCTTGGAAATTCATGGTAAGAAAATCCTTTGTGAACACTAAATAAAATACGAGAAAGAATAGAGTGAATAAAGGAAGATTAAATTGCAGCTAGAGGGAATTAAATGAGGCAAAGAAAACATTTTAAACTCATACGTTTTGTTAGTTATTGAAATAGGTTCCCAGGGATATGTCTTTTTTTCTTTATACAAGTATTTTAGCAAATCTTAGGAAAATGGCTTAGATGGTCTTTATTTTTTTCTAAACAGGAAGTAATAAATGTTAATGAACAAACACTCCATTTTTTTTTTCTTTTAGTCAATGCCCAGTTTAGTTTGCAAATGGTCATTGTATCACTACTGGAGGCAGTGTTGAGCTCTAATAATTTGGTCAGTATTATCCCTTCTCCTGTGAAAGTTGTACTTGAACTTTTTTTTTAACCACAATTCTAACTGCCTGTAGAAATTGTTCAATGCTAGTTACATTTTCTAGGACTTTATTCTTTGTTAATCATGCATCTCTAACTCCATGTAGTGCCATTTTGTATGGTGCTGTTTTGTATACTATTAATCTCTAAACAGTTAAACAATACAGTATGTTAGAGACCCATAAATGAAGATACTTTCAGATTTTTTGTTTTTTTTTTTTTTTTAGAATTTTTTATTTTTTAGTTCTCGGCGGACACAACATCTTTGTTGGTATGTGGTGCTGAGGATCGAACCCGGGCCGCACACATGCCAGGCGAGCGCGCTACTGCTTGAGCCACATCCCCAGCCCCAGATTTTTTTTAAAAAATGAAAGAATTTCAAATTCTATGTAGAAATTGTTCAATAACCAAAGATTAAATCAATAACCAAAGATTACAAAGTCAGAGCCATAAAAAATAAGAAATATAGTGGCGATGCAGGGGGCAGCATGGGAGAAATAAACAACCTTTAGATAGCACAAAGGGGAGGGAGGGGAAGGGAAGAGGATTGAGGGTAGGAAAGACAGTGGAATGAGATGGACATCATTATCCTAAGTATGTGTATGAAGACACGAATGGTGTGACTCTACTTTGTGTACAACCAGAGAAATGAAAAATTGTGCTCCATATGTATACTAAGAATTGAAATGCATTCTGCTATCATGCATAACAAATTAGAATAAATAAAATTTATAAAATTAGGGAATTTATATTTTTGATCAAAGCAAGTAGTGTTCAGAAATAAATGTATTGTATACAACAATGCAGAGTAACAGATGCATTTTTATGATGCTGGTAGGCCAGATACTTAAAAAAAAGTAATAATATAATAGAGAAAGTATATGTAAATCAAAAGTTATTTAAAAATCAACATTTGATAACAAAAGTATTAGGATCCCAACATTCTACTAATTTTTACTTATTAATTAATTTATTTTTTTGTTTGGTTTTTGCTCAAGACTACTTCTTGTTTGCCTGATTATTTTTTATGGAAACCAGACATAATGAAATACTGAATTAGCATGGGAACAAGAGGATGTTGTCTTTGTGCAGAGAGGGAAGCATTACTGATGGAGTTTTTCTTAAAGGACTGAGAGAACATGATGTTGGCCTATGAAAATGTTTAGGGATGATGGCTGATTGGCTCCCACTTCATTCTTATTTAAGGTGTGGTCCTTATGGCTTTCACTCTCCTCCTCATGAATCGATGAATAGTGGTGCCCATCTCTCCATTTCCATGTGGCTACCAAGCTCTGCAGTGTCCCAATTCTTGAGCCACACTTTTGGCAGTCAGCCCCACAGCTAGCTAGCTAGTTAGATACAGATAGACCTATACATATATATGGGTTTCTGTCTATCTATAGATCTTCAGTTCTGTTTTTCAAATCTGTTTCATTATTTTTGTTTGTTTATTGCTCCTTCCATGTGCTTTTGATTTCCTCTTTTAAAATCATATTAAACATATTATGATTACTTTAATATGTTAACTCTGATTCTTGAAGCTGTTTTTCTGCTTATTCTGCTTCATGACTATCTTATGTAATGTTTAAAAACAAATGCAATGTCATATTTAAAGTTTATTATGGGGAACTATTTAACGTTTGTATCAAAATGCATTCTTCTAAAGGAGTTTCTATTTCTCTTTTCTGGGAATATGGAACAGTGAGCACTATTAACCTGGCATAGAAGCTAAATCTAATTCTCTCCTAGAGGCTTCTCAGATTGTGAATTCATGGGATTAAAAAATATGAAAGTCAAAGGATACTTGATTTCTCCCTATAAAAAAGTAACATTAAGGTAGACAAATATCCTTTCTGATCCCTTTTGTAGAGAATTGTCCTTTTTAATGGGTCACAATTTATCCAAGGACCTGGAATCTGTCTGACTTTCTCACCTCGAGAAGACTTAAGGCTTAGTTATTTTGTATTGTAATGCTGTTTAAATCTCAAGTGGAATTAGAAGGTGCTGTTTTTCATGCTTGTTTACCTATATGGATACATGTTTCCATTTTTTTTAACCTCTGAGGAGTTAGCTTATTGCACTGAAATTTTAACCGTGATTTTAAAGAATTTTCAAACCAATAGTTTATGGAATCTTTTCAGATGATTTGAAAATGAGAATAAAGTAACAAGAGTAGAATGACTGACTCCATTCAGATCTTCAGCATCTTCTCCCTGGAGCTTTTGTAATTATCTTCTAAGTTGGGGTTTGGCAAACTATGGCCTGTGAACCTGAACTGGAACTTTACCTATTTTATAAATAACATTTCAATGAAACATAATCATTTTCATTTGTGATTTGCTTTGGAAAGGTGTACTTTGGACATCTGTTGTAGTGTGTAAGGGGGTGATATTTTTACTTTTTTTTTCTATTTCTCTTTTCTCTCACTCTTTCTTCTTACCATGGCAAGAGCTTTCTGCCAAGGACTCAATCCAAAACTGTTAGTGTATGAGTAAAAGCCAGTGTACAGGTTGACCCAACTCAAGGCTGTCCATGTTCCCTGCTCCCCACAGGCCTTCAGCTCATGGCCTGCACAACCACCCACACAAGGCTTTCTTGTCCTCTTTCCATAAGGTGGAGGTTCTGGTTTCAGTAAGAAGGCAGGCTTCAGCTCCCACATGCCACACACAGTACATGCAATCTCCTTTACCGTGACGGGAGTCAAGTTCTTGGTTCCCAATACCACCCCATTGCACTGCCCATACATTAATTGACGATATCTCATTGCAGAGCCATAAATTTCTTATGTGAATCCCATCATATCTTATTCATATTTCACTCATGATTACCATGTGTTTAGAGCGGAAAGAATTAACAAAATGTGAAGTTGGTGTATTGTCTTTCCTAGAATTTAACTTCATGTAGTGCTTTCAAAGGGGATTTTTTTTTTTAATCTGCTTGTGGTTAGTATATCTTTCCTGGCTTCTCAAAGGGGATTTTCTTTCTTCGGGGTGGGGGGGGGGAAGTGTGTTTAAAAAGTAGAAGAGACAATGGTAATGCACAATATGCAAGTTCATATTATATACCTTAAAAACATAGTATATGAAATGTGAAATGCTTTCATTAGAATGTCATTATTGTCAGAAGCATTTTCTAATTACTAGGAACATTCTGGAATACACAGAGAATGTTAAATTACTATGATCATTGACTTTTGGAATACTTTTTCAAGAAATGTAAACCTTTGGGAGTGCTGAAGGAACATCTGTGGGACACTTGTTATTCAGCATGTGTCTAGAGGACAAGAGGGACAAATGACAAAAGCATTTAGCTGGGCAGTGAGTTCCTGCTGGAGTGGGGGGGGGGGGCAGTGAGCAATGTGTAGTTACCCTCTTGGGCCTTTGCAGTGCAGAGAAATGATAGCGCACCATCAAAGAGACCTCAGGACACAGAATATTCACCGATTACTGTGTTGGTTCACTGACAAACTCTTTATGCTTCAAACTGAAGGGACAGTCTGTGTGTGTGTATACACACACACACACACACACACACACTCACATTCTCTCTTGTGATAAGCATAGTGACACATGCCTGTAATCCCAGCAGCTTGAGAGAAAGAGGCAGGTTTTCAAGTTCAAAGCCAGCCTCAGCAGTTTAGCAAGCCTCTAAGCAATTTAGCAAGATCCTTTCTCAAAATAAAAAAAAATAAAAAGGGATAGGGATGTGACTTGGTGCTTAAGTACCCCTGGATTTAATCCCTAGTATCAAAAAGGAAAAAAAAAAAGGAGTTACCAATATATTCTCTCTTTCATAAGATTGTTATGTATTAAGGAAGCAGCAGACTACATAAGGAGGTAGAAGCTGTATTGTTGACTCTGTCACTGATTAGCTCTGTGATCTTGGCCAACTCAATAAGATTCTCCAGGCCTGTTTTCTCCTTGATAAAACTGGTAGACATTAGACTTCTTATATATAAGGTTAATTCCAACTATAAAATGCTTTCTAGTCTGGTCCTGATGGTGCATGCCTGTAATCCCATCTACATGAGAGGCTGAGATGGAAGGGTCACAAGTTCAAGGCAAGCCTGGGCAGCATGATGAGATCTCATCTCAAAACAAACAAACAAAAATTTTTGTGCATGGCCTATGCATGGCCTTGTATCAGAGAAAGATCCATCACCCTCTTTTTCACCTGCAACAATACCTGGACCAGTGGTGTACAGGCAGTGCTTGCAAGATGCCTGGGAGGCCCTCTGATGAATATCAGTGCCCTAGAGAAGTTGGTAGAAGGGAAGCTCTCAAAGAACAGCTTCTCTAGTGCTCTTCTCTTGCTTCTTGCATGCAATTTCTATTTGTTCATGTGTGATATATTGTAAATTATTATTTGAAGAAAGAATTTTTCTATTTTAAAATATATTAAAACTTCTGATCAAAGCTGTTTGACAGGAATGGATCAATCTTAGTAATGGAATAGTTCTCCATTCAAAGCCTCTATTCAGTGTCTTTTGTATACCATTGAAGTAAAAACTTTTGATTTTATGACAAGATCAAAGAAAGGGAAGTTTAGCATATTTTAGCAGACATGCTGGTATTAACTCACCTTATTTTACAGGCTACATACGTTTCCTTTAATAATTTAATGTAGAAGTTATCAAACTGGTTTGGATAAAGTAAAGTTATATAATTATGTGTTTTAAAAAAACAAAATGTGAAATCTTAGAGTTCTCTATCAAGCTAGTTTGAATTGAATTACATATGTATTCTTGAAAGATTAATCTTTATCTCAACATTCATGGTTCGATTTTTCATTGTACTTTATCAATGTAGTGGTTACTCATTAAAAAGGGCCCTACATTTGACCTTTTAATTTCCCTCACTTATAAAATGAGGATAAGGCATGCAATTGAAAAAATTACTAAATGGTTTAAATCATGTTTATAACCATGCAGGGAGGTTAAAGCATTCAGCTTAGTTCTTGGCACGTAGAAGACAGTACATGGTACTCATTATTGTAATCTATAGAAAAAGTTTTATCTGAGAATCTAAACTTCATGAATTTGAAGTTTAGATTCTCAGATTCAATTTGAATCTATTCATTCTCTGAAGAGCTGTTTCACAAAATGCATTTTGCATAATGCCAACCCCTGAAAGTATGAAGTTCAATAAATTCAAGAAAACATTGAGTAAATTTTTTCCTTTCTGAAGATTTACCCTAGCCCATTAGAGGCTCTAAGAAATCTTGGGGTCAAGGATTAACTTTGTCTAATCAAGAAGTTTCCAAACATATTGGAGCACAAAACCTCTTATAAAAATAACTTCCATTACTTTTCTTATAACTTGTGTGTTCTGCAGAACACATTTTGGAAAATACTGCCTATAATAAAATGAGTTTATTGCATAAAATCAAAACAATAATATGGGAATCATATCCTTGCCCCATTTTCCCATGCTATTTCATTTGAATTTTACTACACTCTGGAAGGTGGGCTAGGAAGGTATTATTATAGCTGCTTCACAATGAGAAAGCAGGCTGATGATTTGTGACAATGGAAAAAATTACACAGTCCATAGGTAGTAGAACCAGGATTTATGGCCAGGTGTTCCAACATCTAGGCCAAAATCCACGCCCCTCTCCAAAACTTCTGCCTCCTCCTAATAAAATTATTCAAATGTCTGATGTGTGCACTGAGAATTTTATGCATAAAAATTTGGGGGTTCAGATGTTCACAGACGTTCAGCCTTTTTCTTTCCCACAGAGGGAATTTAACTCACTGTTGTCCTGTTGTGTGCTACTACCTGTCACCTGTGTTGTCTCTGCTGGGCAGGACTGAGTGAATGAACAGCTGAGAAAGCATTATGGAAAAGGCAAACCTGAACCCTAAGCAGGTTTAAAAATAAAGAATCTTCCTTTCAAAATCCCAAGAGTATGCGTGTCTTTTTATATAAGATTAAAACAAATTAATTCAGCAATTTTTTCCAACATGACAACATATAGGTGGAAGAATAAAAATAAAAATCATGATACCCCTATTTAGGAAGAGTCATTGCCATTTTTCCTCATATTTGGAGAAAATGAACTTGTATCTGGTAGTTCAGGAATCACAGAGGAGCTTCTCATGAAAAGCAACCACAGAGGTGCATAAATTAAAGCTATGTTATCAGTCAAGGTCAGAGACCATGGAGAATTGCATCTTGATCCAAGGTTGTTGAGATTTGGGTCATAGCTTCAGTAGTTGTGCAACAGCAAAATATGATCTCATAATTTTGATAAAGGCCCCTAAATATCTTATTAAATTCTACAGTCACAGCGAGTGTTACTAGCTGTGAGCCTTCAACTTCTTTGAATCTCACTATAAGCTGGGGAGGTTAGTGCCACTTTATAGGAAATTCAAATGAAATTTACAAGTAAATGTATCCTACAACTCAACAAAGGTGTTTTTACTTTTTAAAAAAAAGAACCTGCTGAAGTAATTTCAATATTTCCTATTTAAACCAAGAATGAAGTAAAGCTCAGAGAGGTCAAAATGTATTTGAAGTCATGCAGCTACTAGAAAGTGGGCAGAAGGGTTCAATTAGATTTTATGAATCTCAGTAATCCCTACTTTACTGTACTCCCTTTTCTTGTTTATTTTCAAGGCATAAGGGATGGGCCTCATTTGAAATATTTATCAACTTTGCTTCATATAGGACATTTGACAAAACTCTATGGATTCATAAAGATCCTCCTTTATGAAGTCTTAATGATTAATTACATTTATATGTGATGCTGTAACTATATTATGATCATTCCTTTCTTTGAAAATGTTGATGTACCAGTATGACTAGTGTGGCCTGTAAACTCAAGACTGTCCATAAGTTGATCATCTTTCTCTATTCTGACCACAATAGCTTTACAGTATAATAAAACTCAGAAGCAGATATTGGGAGCAAAGCCAAGTATTGATTAGCTCTTATGTGCTGTTTCACACAGAAGAAAATGCAAAGTGTTTTGAGAAATCATTGCAAGAATTTCACACAGATGATGACTGATTCCATTTCATACGTGTACACAGTAAGCTGAAACACTTATTTGGGCAACTCTGTCCTCAGCTTCCATACAGGAATCCTCACTTACTACAAGTTAATGGAGATTTCGGTGAATATGAACAGGATAGCATGTATTTATGTACTCTCTACATATTGAGTTAAAATATTTTCTTGAATATAAACTTCATCTCCTCTACCATTGATTTCATACAATGGTTGAACACAGTCAAGGAAAAACATTATAAAATTATTTTTAATATTTGGATTTACTAGAGCTAAGGAATGAATGGATTTACATGTAAGTTGACGATTTCAAGAAGTCTCTTTAATTTAAAGAATAAATATCTTATCCTTCAGTTAATAAGTATGAATAGATCATCTATTGTATGCAAGTACTTTAATCAATATTAAGGATACAATAATGGGAAAAAATGTGTATGGTCTCTTGTTTTCAAGGAATTTATTATTTTGTAGGAAAGATAGACGTGAATAACCGTAATATAAGTGCCAGGAAGAAGTCTAGAGGGTTGGAGATGACTTCAATAATGAAGTGACCTTGAGACAGATAGTAAGTTAGTAAGATGGAGCTTGGGAGAAGGAACACAGCAGTGTCCTTGAAATCTCTGACAAGAAAAAAGTGTGGTCTACACAGGGGACTGAGTGAGGACCATTAATGGCTGGAGTTCAGAGAGAAAAGATGATATTTATTTGTAATGCAAATTGGGATGGTATGGAGGAGAGAGATCTAAGAGGATCACCTCAATCATAGTGAGAATTTTATGTAAGTTGATAGATACTACATCTTATTTTGTTTGAAATAGGTGATCAATATGTAAAACAATTGAACCAGCTTTAATTAAATTTCTATTATTATTATTAATTTCTATACAAACTGCCAGATTGACTGTATCGTTAATTATGTAGTTTGTGGTTGTTAAAACCACTTGTTCTACTGATTTTCATTATGGGATGTAGTAATTATTTAACATGTCATCTGTTTTTTTTTTTTAAATAAACTTCAGCAAACACATTCATTTAAAAAATGCATTGCTTTCTCCCACAGCAGAGATATAAAAAACCATTGAAACATAAATGTTCAGCTTAAGGTGTTAATATGATTCTAAAGTTTAGTGTGAAAAGCCTAAAATTAAAAGCATCTTTGATTTTGTAAGAGTTTTTTTTTTTTATAACGTTGTCTTATGTATTTATTTTGTCTCACAAAACAGGACATCTCATCTCACCTGTGGATGCCTGGTGTAATAATTTTCTTAACCATTACTTTCTTTCCAATCATCTCTTTAATAAGAAAGATTTCTGCAACAATTTTAGCAGGATCAATTATAGTATATTCTGTAAGTTTTTGGCTTACTGAATATGCTCTGGGATACGCAGAGGGCAGTTCTAGGATTTGGCAGTCACACTGCATATGAGAAAGGAATATGATATGAAAATGTAGCGTAGTCTCAATAAGTAATGTTTGTATAGCACATTTCCACTGAGAAAGCACATTAAAATGTGTGATTTTATGTGAGTAGTTAGCAACTTTGGGAGCTATAATAGTGACATTATTTCTATTTCATAGCCCAGGAAATTAAAGGTTAGAGGCAAAGTTCTGTGCTAAGAGATTCCTAATAGTTGATCAATATGGTGAAATCCACCACTCTCCATATATATTTTAGAGTTGGTAAACAGACTTTGTAGAGGCATATATTATTTATTTAATTACCTGTGTAATTATGTATCTGGCAGATTGGGAACTTTTCCCTCATCCCTAGTATCAAAATCTGTCCCAGAAGAGAGTTTCTAAGGACTAGAGTGCATCATTTCACAGAGACATCTTTCCCCTTTGATGTCACTCATCCTTTTCAATCATCTCCTTGATTTATGAATGCTGTAAGCCTCAGATATTGATGAATTTTTAAAAATATGAATTTTTAGTATTTCTTTCCAACTATGTTCTTCTCTTGGTTTCCATATTAGTGTTAGTGAGGCACTATTCTTCCTGTCGCTGAAGAAGATTTCATCCTCTGTGTGATTTTGAGACCCTTTCTTAATTCCCTCTGACATACAGAATGGATTAAGCCCAACATGTTTTATAACAGCCCTGCTTGAAGTTGTTTCTTTCTTTCTTCTTTCTGAAGTAGCAATCTGGAGACATACCCCCAGTTTTCATGAATTCATGTTTTCAGAAAAAAAGATTCAACTCTTACTCTCCAATTATTGTAATCTGCAACATGATGATTCTTAATGTTTCTTCAGTTTGGGTTACATGTTCACATATGAATGAGACGTTTAGGATCAATTAATTGGATCATTTACCCACTGCATTAACATCTCATCTATACTCTGAGCATCTTCATATAATGAAGAATTTTATTTACATAGGGGGATTTTCTGGACACCTGAAGTATATTCCTTTATGCACCAACATTTTTGTTTTAACTCTTTCAACTAAAGAATATGGAATGGCTGACTATTTATCCGAGAAACAAATGGACGTCATTGTATCCTCTATTAATTCCTATATACTCTATTGGTTCTGTGGCTATTATAGAATATATTTTTTGTGTCATCTAGTTAATTATTTCGGGTATAGACAACTGCTTTCGGTTTTTGCAAAATAAGTCTGTATCATTGTTGTCTGCTTCTTTGAAATGAGGTATAGTGTGGAAGAAATGAATGTTACAGCTATCGTATTGTTCTCAGGATTCCTACTCCATTGTTAGGACAAAGGAGATTTTTTTTATTTGGTCAATCTGTTGTACCTGGTTGCATAGTTCTTTGTTTCGACCTCCCTTAAATGAAGCTCCTTCCAGTGAGTTTACGTTGTGAGACCCCACAACAATTTCCCAGATGGAACTAAATATCCTTGAACCTCCATCACTAGAAATAGACTTAGATTAAGAGACTAGCCCTACTAGAGAGCTACAATATGCCCCCATTCCCTGACTTTTAAGATAGAATTATTGAGTATTTTCTTGATGTCTAAGCCTCTTCTTTAAAACAGCAAATAACTCTAAAATACTGGGTTGGAATGGTATGCGCAAGAATTCCTATTATGTACAGGGCAACATGACCTTAAGCTAAATGAACTCAGAAAATGATGCTACTTGGAATCTTTCATTTACTTTTTTACAATTTTCTGCTCCCTTTCAGCTTGCCACTCTGCGGATATTCCTTCCTACTGCCAGACGGTTTGCTATTATTTCTCTCCAGAAAGCAGAACAACCACTGTTATTATTCCCTCTGTATTGCACCGCATGCCTTTCTCAAGATATGTCCTTAATTAATCTTTATATATTTGCTGTTTTGAATTTGAAGTGATTTGCAAAATTTCATTGGGCCTAAAACAACTGTAAGTATTTCTTGAGGGAAGGACTGAGAGATCACCTCTGGATAAAGTGAAGAAGCTTTAGTTTCAAAATTTAATAAGCTTTTCTGGGTTCACCAAAGATTTGGGTTCTTTTTTTTTTTTTTTTGACACTTTTTTTTTTTAATTACTGATTTTCAGTTCTGTTCTGGTTAGTTGATTACACACAGAAAAGTTCTTTCAAATAAATGTTATTTTTACATCAAAGCATGTTTAGAAAAATTTTGATAAATCAAAAAGGAAATACCTATGAGATATTTGGGATAAAAATTATTCAGAGAGGACATCAAATGATAACATCGTCAAATGATTAGAAAGATCACCTTTTTATCCCTTCTGCTTCAAATATGTTATTGATACTATAATTTCATGTCAAAAAATTAAAGTTTTTAAGTGGCCACAAATTTAAATATTAACAAGCAGATATTTTCAAATATCCAAATACCTGACATTTAGTTTCATAGGGAAAAGGAAAAAAAATAAAAAACAGATGTAGGTATCTAGAGTTGCCTTAGAAAAAATCTGTCAGCTTTATGTTAGAAAAGAAAATGATGTGGACATAGTACCAGATTGAATACTTTTTAATATGCAAACAAAATCAAAATTTTGAATATAATTCTTTTTTATCCATTTTGAAACTGACTTTATACTTTGGGAATTAAGAATCATTATTTCAACAGTTGTCCTTTTGAAAGTGATGACCAATGTATTTCTGGCTGAAAGTTTCTTACCAAGTTAAAATTGGGAACCAAAGATGAGAGGAAGCCTCAGAGGTGCTCTATAAAGACAACAGTTATTTGTGTACTTTTAAAGGTGCTACCTAACTGTGCTTGACCTCATGCAGGGTGACACTCCTTGGGGGACTGAGTCTGGAAGGAATTACTCCAGAGTAGTTTACAGAATTAAATCACTTTTCACAGTAGCGTGTCCATCAACCATGCACCAAGTAAGGGGGACTTTTGGCCCATGATAATGGCCTATTCTGACCAGTAGGGGAAAGCAAGAACTTTTTCTAGCGGGGAGGGGATTCAGAGACTTGACAAAGTCAAAAAAAAAAAAAAAAAGAGGTAGAGATACACTAAAACTAGAATTCATCACTTTTCTCCCTCTAGGATTTTCTTTCTCCATAGAACACTGACTCAGGGTCACATCTTTACATAATTTTTTTCTTCTGACTTTGGGGAAAAAATTTCCATTGCCACTTCAGACTCTGCAAAAGGATCTTTGCTGACCTATATTATTGAGGAAGGAACAAAGGGATCACATATAAATAAAGTGAAGAAGATTTAGTGCCAAAATGTATAATGTGTCACATTCACAGGAAAGCAGACCACATTCAGATAGAATTTTTTTAGGGGCTCTATATAACACCATCTGATAGTAGAAATATTCATGATTTCCTCAGTCTATTATGTGTCTATATTAAATGCCAAAGGGCCTTGTCAGCTTAGGGCTTTATGGAGTCAACAAAAACATTCATTGATAAAACATAAAATATACATGTAGTTCTCAGTATGGACTGCCTTAAAATGCATGCCTTGCCTTCTGAGACTATCGTCCATTCTTTTTTCAATAGGGATGGGGAATCGGATATTTTTATTCAATTTGGGAGAATCTTCCTGTGAAATCAGAGTTTCTTTTGTCCCAACTTGCATCTTTTCCTGGCATGTCTACTTTTTTTTTTTTTTTTTTGATTCAGGATATCTCTTTCTAGCTGAATTCTTATTTCTGCTGTCTCAAAGTACCATTTCTATGTACAAAAGTTGTATGTTTTGATTTCTTCTGGAAACTTTGCTTTCTTCCAACGCATTCTGCAAACGGTTGCAGAGATTGTGATGTTTAAGCTTTCTGTTTCTCTAAGAATTTAAGTCTCCATTTCCTTTGCTGGCTGCATTGGTTTATTGTTTCTGATGAGAATGCTGTTTTAAATCTACTTTACCTTGAAAAGTTCCCACCAAATATGAATCCCCTTATTGTGCAAAATACAGTCACTTTTAGATTTCCTTTGCATCCTTCCAGCAGCAGTAGCTCAGAAGTAGCTCCAGGGAACTGATGGTTCAATCATTCCTTGTCCAGTATCACATGTGTTACACTAACATAATTGTTTTTCTATCAGATGGCCTTGTAACATAATCCAAGTGCTTTCAGCAACTACTTTGAAGGCAATGCCTATACAACATTATACATCTGAATAAAGAGTAAGGGAATCTGTTTCATTATAAAACAAAAAGTAACCAGCTTTGAGTCTTGGAATTAATTATGAATTTATGTTCCTTCCAGAGTGATTGTAAGTTAGATATGAAATACATGTGGTAATGTTTAACTCAGACAAATTGGATTTAGTGGGCATACTATGGTCAAAAGGCATAAATTCAACAATAATTTTTTAAGTGTAAATATTGGGTAAGGAATCCTGGAAGTTACAGTGTTGATCAAAACTTTTTTCTTTTAAAATATGTTTAATTGAAAAAAATGAAAAGTTCTGTACTTTAAAAAAAAAATTTAAAAGAGAGTCCAATCCTTGGCCCTGTCTTTGTATATGGATAAAATTTAGACTTCTTTGGGCATTAGGATTTTGCTCAAAGAACCGATTACTTTGCCAAAAAAATTGGGACTTATTTTGCACCACCTAACTTGAGGAATTGGATCTGAAAGGGGGGGCTGGGGATGTGGCTCAAGTGGTAGCGCGCTCGCCTGGCCATGCGTGCGGCCCGGGTTCGATCCTCAGCACCACATACCAACAAAGATGTTGTGTCTGCCGAGAACTAAAAAAAAATAAATAAATATTTTTAAAAAAAAAAAAAAAAAAAAAAGATCTCACATAACAGTAGATAAAGATGGAGGAGGATAGACCTGGGGGGAGCGGCCTGAAGTCCAACTTCAAGCCTCATCCTGAAGATTGACTTCATGGAATTTTTTAAAAATTCAGCAAATAACCAATTTTAATAATTTACTATATTCAAATGACTGCATACACTTTGTAATAACTCCTCTCAAAATAGGGCAGTATTTCTGGTGTATGTTCTCCTATGACTGTTCTCAAATTATTTAAGAAAATAAAATTATTTGTCTGATGCTCAAAAACATTACATTTATACAAACAACAGATTATTCATAACTAGAAAATAATTTTAAGTAAAATGTCTCTGTTAAATATTGTTCACACAGAAACAGAAATATTTGTTCCTTATGAAAATATCTTCCACATGTATTATCAAAGAACATCACTTGGACTGGGATTGTGGACAGTGGGGGAGTGTTTCCTTAGCGTATGTGGGGGCCTGAGTTCCATCCTCAACACCACATAAAAATAAATAAACAAAATAAAGGCATTGTGTCCATCTACAACTAAAAAAAAAAACTTAAAAAAAAAAACATTATCACTTCAATTCTGTGGAGACAGGAGCTATGAGCAGGAACAGAAGAAGCAGGATTTTATAAAAGATTCTATGAGACCTGTGTTCACAAGCCACACACTTTCATTGTAAAATGTGTCAATGCAGGGGAGGAAATAGGGACTTTTTTTTTCCTGTTTCTATGCAGGTCACAGAAAATTTGGAATAATACGATAATATTCTGTAATATGTATGATTTGCAGCTTCGGGGAAATCAAGAAGCTGTGCTAAGAAAAAAGAATATGGCTAATGTTGTGTGGTAGCAAAGATGACGACGATTCATGAGTTCAAGAGAAAAACTCCTCAGAAGAAGGAAGAAATGTCAGGGAGTTCAAAACTTGATATTTAGCAGGGATGGGCAATGTGATTATTATTGCTACAAGTGTAGCAGTCATAATCATGTTTATTCACATTGTATTCCCATTGATAATCACAGGCCCATACAGCCTAGTAAGCCCTGCATATAACTGGAAATGCAAGCTTATGGGAGAAATAATAAACCAGTCTAATTTATCATTGAATACCCAGAGGATGCAGGGATGTTTGGGGAAATGTGAAATATTTAAATCTAGTCGGTGTGCTGGGGACATGGAAATTCATAATGGGGAGAATATTGGTCAGATGAAGAATGAATGTCAAATGCCCTGGTAAATTGCTGAACTTTGTTTCATGATAATTGGCAGCTACTGAAAATGTTTCAGTTGGACTTACGAAGGAAGCAGGGTCTACTCTGCCTAACACTTCTTATGGCATACATCTTGCTCCATTCAGTGTTGAAACGCAAATAAAGAACACAAAACAGTGAATTTAGTCTTTCAATCATAGAAAGAGAGAGAGACCAATACTTTTTACAATTCATACATATGTCCTCTTGGGAGGATTAATTTCAATGAAGTTACTTTGCTTTATCGAAGGGAATGGAAACTTAAAAGAAGAACCAAACTTGTTCACCTAAGCCCAAAGAGATTTGGATTAACATGGTGTTCTAGGTATGCTTCTCTAAGATCTGGAATTTACAAAATGTGAGAAGTCTTAGTCAAGAAGATGGGGCTGTCTGGCTACTTTCAGGGTGACTAGTGTCAATCAATGTCTTCAAAGAATAATTACAAAACCACCTCAATATATATGCATAGAGCTTTTGTTCTTAATTTTTCTCAAATGTTTCTGAAAAAAAAAATAAGACCATCATTCTAGTTTCTATTCTGTACCAGTTTAATTTGTTGATGACTTATATCTATATAAAACATTTTTATAGGTAAAATCAAAACTAACATCATATTTCAGATTTTCCTCGTAGACTGTGTTATTTATTTATTTAAAAGCCTAAATGTAAATTATTGAAATTATATTTACATGAAAGTACAAGTTTGTGTTGAAAATATCGGTGAAAAAGAAAAAATTGGGGTGAGTCAATCACTTAGTTGTTTTGGATATGGCATAGTGTGTCATGGGAAGAAAATGAATTTTGGAGTTAAGAGTTCTGCCTTTCAACAGGAGAACTTGTGAGCTATGTGCTTCTGGAAAAATCATTTAATTTTTATGGGATCAGAACATCCTTTATAAATTGTGATAAAATACCTATTGGTGAGATTTTTTAAGTTAATTAAATAACACATGGAAAAATACATTTCATATTGCAGTGCTGATAGACAAAATGATTTGTTATTTTATTCCCTTTCAATTCTATATTAGGTAGTTGTTTGAATTTTTTAAATGAATGTTATTGGAGTTTCTTTTTCATTTCCAACATGTATTCCTAGTATTGCCTATATCTTGCCACCATCAAAATGAATTTAAGATAATTTACATTATTAAAAAATGTTACAAAACAATTTTTAAAAATTATGTACAAAATAAATCTCAACAGGAAGATGAGAAAATAACTGGTATGAATTAATAAGTGAATTTTTCAACATGTCTGTTAAAGCCATGCACCCTGCCCCAAAAAAATCCTATCTTTCACATTTATTTCTTATTTCTTGGTAATGAACATCTTCTACTTGGAACAACCAGGCTCTTTGATAATTCCTGTATACTTCCTTTACTTTTCTTTCTCCTAAAATGCTTCCTTCCCCTGTAAAATTTGAATAAAGAACAACGAATCTGGGCGCAGTGGCACAGGACTGTAATCCCAGCAGCTAGGGAGGCTGAGGCAGGAGGATCACAAGTTCAAAGTCAGACTTAGCATTTTAGAAAGGCTCTATGCAACTTAATAAGATTCGTTTTCTAAATAAAAAAGAAAAAGGGCTGAGGATATGACTCAATGGTTAAGTGCCCCGGGTTCAATCCCCATAACAACAACAACAACAACAACAAATAAAAATAAGAAATGCTGATATATTTTGTACAGTCCCAGATGTAGATGTTTCCTTTTCCTCCTTTATATCCCTTTTACTCTGTCTTAGGAGTCATCAGGTATTGTTCTGCCCAGGGTAGATCTCTTGCATTGGCTCATCTCCCTCCAATAATAATGCTGAATTGCAATCTTCCTGAAGTGTGAATTCAGTCATGTATCTCTGGCTGGCCTGTTGCACCCTGCAGAGTATTTTTGTTTTTCATTCATTATCTGAGTTAAATTACACTAAATGGGAATTTAATATGGAATCGTTCTCCGAGCTTCCTGACAACCCAGGGGAAAAAAGAAATTAAATTGTATAATTTAGTAGTCCACTAAAGAAAGTATAATAAGTCCATTTGGAAAGACTATCTTTTTTTTTTCCTCCTTTGTTGTTTATATTTGTAGAATGAATTTATCTCATAGTTCATTATACAAAATTATTTACATGATAATTGAACAATAAATGAAAGCATAGTTCTTTCTTCAAACACACACACACAAACAAAAAATTCTTTGTGAGGATGAATTCCTCTTTTATTATACATCATTAAAATAATATGCTAAGCACCAATTTAACTTCAGGAAGATGAATGACATTATTCCCTAATGTTGTCTACTGATTATTTTTCTTAACCTTGGTCAGAGCCTGAAGAAAATGTAAGAGTAGGTGGTTAGCTTGTCTCTTTAAATCATACTACTTTAAGTAAAGTTTGACAAGACCTGGTTATTTGCAGTCAATTTGTGGCATAACTCTTTGACAAGTGCCCAAAGCGCATATATCTGTGTTGCTGATTAAAGAGCACAACAGGCCTCTTACATACCAGATGTGCAGATGACAGTTTAGAAATCTTCTGAACTGTTAGGGACCTGTTTTGCATTCTCACTCAGATAGACAGCTGTATAATTTCCAGAAAGCATAATGGTAGATGTAGAAGGCGTAGGTATTGCCTGTGTGGGGGCAGGGGAAATGGATTAAAGGAGAAAAATGGCACAGATAAAGGTTACTGGACCTTTAAGTTGGCTCAAGCGTTAGATTATCCTAGAGTTTTGTCTCAAAATTTGGAAAAGAAAATTATGTTCTAAAGTACTGATTTTTATATGAATTATCAACTTATTGCTTTGACCAGAAAAACTATCACAGATGTTCTTGAAAAACCAAAAACAAACAGATGGAAAACTCCTTTCTTAGTAATAAGCAAAAGTATTTAAATGAGCCAAATGCTTTACGGAGAATAAAGACCTGTAATTCATGGATTCTCCTTTCTTTGTCCTTTTTCAGCAATAAATATTAGGTCAGATACCTCAAATTAGATCAAATACATCAAATTCTATGGAACTCCTGAATACAGTAACAATTTTTTCTTTCCTCCTTTTTTCTTCTTTGCTCTCTTTATCTCTTTCTTTTTTTCCTTTCTTTGTACTTACTATCCTAGGCACGAAGTGCTGTAGAAGGGCCAGTTGTAAATAAAATCAGACAGGATCTCCTACTCTCCTTGGAGATTATAACTGATCTCTTTTCTAGTGGTTATCAATTTGCATTACAATTAACCTATCTGTCCTAGCCCAAGAGCTCAGTTAAGGATTGTACCACAAATGCAGGCATCCTATTTATGGTAGCAAAATCAATAGGTATGGCTGTGTTCTCACCAGAACCCCTTCCAGCCCCAACCCCAAGTTACCTGTAAACTTTCATAGAGTATCACAGGGCTCCCTAGACTCCTCACCTCCTATGAATCTCTCCTAAACTAACCCCTGACTCCTTTTGGAAGATTATTTTGTTTATTGCTATGTTTCAACAAAAGTTTCCTAACGAATAAAACAAGCCACCACCTAGGGCTAAAATGCAGAAGAATCATTGTGGTTATATATCACAGTGGCTCTTCACCTCTGCTCATCCTCTTTATGAAACATTGCAGCATGGACAACATTTACTTCCCTCTGTCTTACCCAGGCATGGACATAAATGTTCATGATTCTCATTCTGCAACCCCTACCCTTCCTACTGATGTGTGATCTGAGACATCATTTCCGTTATTCTCAGGACCTATAAGACCCCAACACTTAACATTCATGGAATCAAAAAATTTTGCCCATTTTCCCTGTTTAATGAGCCTTATATTCTTAATAGTAACTAAAATCTTTTGTAGCCTTAAGTAAAAGGCTGATAGGAAGTACCAGTAGAAACTAGAGTTCCTTTGGCAGGAATTTTATAACTAATGAGGTGGAAATATTTGTTACTGCCTGAACATGTAAAGACAGAATTATTTTCAGGGAAACACTTGTTCTGTGTGTAAAAATAATCTTAAGAGCTTTAGAAAGAATTTTGTTTTTAGTAATTACGGACTAAGGAACTCACAGGACTCCTCCCACTTAGAAAACATGAAAAACTTACAAAAGTAACCAAATAATTCACTTAAAGTTTTAGAAAGCTAAACAGTTATTGAAAATCCAGTTTGAGATCAAGAGGAAGATAAAAACATATAAAAGTAAGAGGTAGACATTAGTTGGGGGAAGACTGTCCCCCAGAGATATTTACTTATAATGAAAGAATTGCTGTGGGCTGAAAGCTGAGTGCTACTATCACATGCCTTGGGTGGATGTAAATGAAGATTAGGGCACTGGATCTATGAGAGTGTGTATGGTACTGGTAAACAACCTACCATCTGCAAAAGGAAGACATTTAGGCAGATGTGGAAGCAAGCCGTGAGTCATCTCAATCTCTGAAATCAGATTGAAGAAATTCTAAATTTCTTGAGTCAGACATCTGGCAGAAACACACACACATTTATACATATACATACACACACATATATACACATGCATATTTATTGGCTAAAGAGATGCACAAAGTTATTTAATAAATAACAGGACTATGCCTATTAGCCAAACAAATAGACAAATAAAATCTAGGAAAGAATATAAATGTTTATAGCAATATTATTCATAGTACCTAAAAATGAAAGATAATTCAAATACCAGCTAAAACATTTGGTTAAACAAATTAAAATATATTTAACAAAATATGGTATTTCAATAAGAATAAACTATAACTACAAACAATATTATGAACAAATCTTACAAATAAATATCTTGGAGGAAAGAAGGTAGAAACAAAAGGGTACAACACGCTTTATGGTCTCTTTATGTAAACTCTCAACAGATAAGACTAATGTTGTTTTAAGAATACACAATAGTATCTGGAATGGAAGTTGCTAGGGTCTGCAGGGGAGCTAACTATGTTCTGTTTCTTGATCAGTTTGCAAGTTAAATGAGTGTCATGGTTCATAATTCTTTGTAGAGCTGTGCACTTATGACTCTTTTTCCCTTTTCCATAGGCATTTTATAATTCAATAATATGTACCCAACAGTAGATTCTATTTAAAACAATATCCAAAAATATCAAATCACCAAGTATAACTACAACAAAAATGTGCAAGCCCTCTTCACTGAACGCTACAAACTATTATTAAGAGAAATTAAGAGGACATGAATAATTAGGGAGACATACCATGTTCATGGTTTTGAAATTCATCACTGATACAATGCTTAATTAGTAAAACATTACTATATTTTGAGGTGTGCCTATGAGAGTATTTCCAGAAAAGATTAGTGTGTAAGTCTAAGTGGACTAAGGGGGGAAGATGCATCTTCAGTGTGTGTGCACATTAGCCAATTGACAGGGAGCCTGCAGAGAACAAAAATAGAGGAAAGGTATATGTGTCAATCTTTATCCCCAGCTGGGATACATTCTTTCCCTCCTGTTCTTGGACATAGGGACTCCAGGCATCTTGGCCTTTGAAATCCATGATTTATGCTCATGGTCTTGCCTCCCAGGACCTCAGATTTTGGGCTTCAGACTAAGAGTCATACCACTGGCTTCCCTGGTGTGAAGCCTTTGAACCTGGACTGAACCAGGCTTCTAGAATTCCAAGGTCTCCAGCTTGCAGACAGCCTGTTGTGGACATCTTAGCTTCCATAATCACATGAGCCAATCTCCCTAACAAATCTTTTCTCCTGTATCTATATAAATCTACATCCCTGTCTGTACCTATTTACCACTCCATTCATCCTATTGATCTCTTTCTCTGGAGGATGCTGATTAATATAAAAGATACTGCTTCATTCAAGTTGATGTTAAAATTAAATATATCCAAGGCAAAATCTCAATAAATATTTTCATAAAACATGACATTTCTTTTTTTATTTTAAAAGGGAAGAAAATAGCCAGGGCACTTTTACACAATAATAATAATTGTAAAGGGCTTATTTTAATAGTTACTAAGACTTATAAAGCATTGTTAATACAATGTGTTATTGATGCAAAGATAATATGAACTGACCAAAGAAAAACAACCAAATATTCCAAAGTGGAACCACATGTATATGAATGTGATGTTTTACATTATTTTATTTAATTAATGTTACCTGTTCTTTTAAATATATGCTGCTGGAGCATTTAAATATATGTATTTTTAACAATTAGCACTTATCAAATAGCATGAATAGAATTTACCTTAAGTATATGTCTTTGACTTCTAAATGTGGAAAAGCAAAATAATTATGTTCCTAGATCAAAACATGATGTAAATGTAAAGACTTTGAGATGAGATTTCTTAAGTAGGACAAAAAATAAATAATACAAGAACATACTTTTATTTGTTAAAATTAAGAGCTTTAGCTTAGAAAAGATATGATTTAGAAAGCCAAAAAAAAGTAAACCAGGGAGTGAAAGAACATATTGCAATGTATATAGCTATCATGAATCTCGTATTTGGTATATGCAAAAAAAAAAATACTATTCATAAAAAAGGAGAAAAATAAGACAATGGAAAAAATTCAAGTCTTGAATAAATGTTTCAGAAAAAAAGATAGCCAAATAAACTGATAAAAACGAACTAAATTCTTTAGTAATAAAGAAAATGAAAATTAAAGTCAAAATGAATTATTTCTATAGATCAAACAGAAAAACTAAATTTAAAGTTTAATGATACAAAGCATTGGAAAAAGTAGACCCACCTTGTGGATGAAAAAAAAAATGGTGGATTTCTTCTTCTGTCTTACCTGTTACAGAAGGCAAATATAATACTGTGTTCACATAGGTTTGTTTCTAAATCTAGTGACTATGTCTTGACTTTTGTTTTCTGTTGGACACCTTTTTTACTGGATAGGTTATTAATATAGAATATTTATTCCAAATCATAATTCCCCTATTATTATTTCATTTGAATTCTGAAGAAGCCTTCTCTCATTAACCTCTCCAGGTTTAATTAAATAATAATAATAATAATAATAATAATAATAATAATTCTCCTCCTCCTCCTCCTCCTCCTTCTTCTCCTTCTTCTTTTTGTTTATTTCAGTCTCCCATTATTAGATTTTGAGAAACTAGAGCCAAAGAAAGTAGTCTCCAGATCATTCCACAATGATTTTATTCTTACAATTTGTTATATAAAGTAAGGGCATATCCCCAAAATACAGATCCCCTCAAGTCCTTATTTGTTCAGAGTACAAAAATTTTGTATTTGATTTATAATCATCATAATCTCACTAGTTGATGATACTCACCTCCAATCAGAATATTTGAAAGAATATTTGAAGCCTATTTTCTTTTCCTCCTAAGGATGGATACAAAAAAAAGAAAGAAAGAAAAGGGATTATTAAATAATCACTCATATTAATTTTTGATTAGAGGTATATATGTAGTTTCCTCCAGACTTATTCTTCAGAGAACAGTTTAATATTGTTATTGCATATCACAATAAACATTTATCATCTATTTATTTGTCTATTTTAGTTGTTCTAAAAATAATAAAGATTGCTGATAGAGATTATTTCCTTCTAGGAAGTCACATGATAGCATCAGGAGAATGAGACAGAAAAATAAAATAGGATCTCAAAACAACTACGGAAATATTTGATTTATTCATTAATTGAACAAAATGTTATGAAATGTCATTAAAATACAAGAAGTATCTTATATAGTAAGATCACACTTTTGAGATGTACATCAGTGAACAACAACAAAAACAATACCCCAAATTTGTGTAAAAGCTGTTAAATTTGTTGACAGTTATGAAGGGAAGTAAAATGCTTCCCAGAGACAGTGTCCATGGTTGCCCACTTCAGAAAAACTGGACCCATTCACCAAATTAATTTGCCTAAAACTAGACTGAGAAGAGAATATGAAAACTCCTGGATGCAGCTTGGCCTGCAAACTTAAGGAGTAAGGAAGATTGAGCTAAATGCAGAATCATGTTGGAACTCTTGTAGCTGCAGGAAGCAGTCCTTCAAACAGGCAGGACACAGGAGAGGAGCACTGCATGTGAACATCCTTGCAGCGTCAGTCTCAGGTATCTCAGAAAAGCAAATATTAAATAATTCATACACATAACTCTGAATTATATGGATAGCCACGGAAACCATGCTGGCTCTCCCACTGCATAAAATACTTGCCAATAGTTTGTTTTAGAAAGACTCACCTGTTTCAAAATGAGTCATAGTCATAAAGGAACTATTACAAAATCTCCTAGGAATGGGTTGCCACAGTGATCAAAGCTGTTTCTAGTTTTCTAAAGCAACAGTGATGATGTTCCCAGCAATGACATCCGGTATTTAATACTGGTGGTATCAGAAGACCAGCAACTATGTCTCACTCAAATGTCAGCAATGGTGTCTTCATGAGAGAATTTATTCGTGTGATTTTTTTTTTCTTAGAGAGAGAATTTTTTTTAATATTTATTTTTTAGTTTTTGGTGGACACAACATTTTTATTTTATTTTTTATGTGGTGCTGAGGATCAAACCCAGCGCCCCACGCATTGCTTGAGCCACATCCCCATACCCCTTGTGATTTTTTTAAGCTGTTCTTAACAGCGAAGACTCTATTTCTATGACTCTCATCCCCATAGAGGTCTATAAGTCATCCAGCCTTCTTGAATATACTGTTCTTTTAAGTTAGGCAAAAATAGGCATTGATAGAGGTTTTTTAAAAAGATTTGTTTATACATGGGCACAATATCTTTATTTTGTTTATTTATTTTTATGTGGTGCTGAGGATCGAACCCAGGGTCTCACACGTGTGAGGCCAGCGCTCCACCGCTGAACCACAACCCCAGACCCTTGAAAGTTTTGAGGGTAATTATGGCTAATTTAAGTCCAACCCTTAACCTATAGTGTGCACCTGTGGGATAGATGTGTCTAGAGGAAACACAAGTACATAGAGCTTGGTCATATTTGAAATTCATAATCTCAGCTGAGTCTTTAATACTGTGAGAAATTCTGTTGTAGTAGATGAATCAAATTGTATTTATAGGGCTGGGGATGTGGCTCAAGTGGTATGCGTGCGGGCAGAGTTCTATCCTCAGCACCACATACAAACAAAGATGTTGTGTCGGCCGAAAACTAAGAAATAAATATTAAAATTATCTCTTTCTCTCCCTCTCTCTCACTCTCTCTTTTAAAAAAAATGTATTTATATCCTTTCATATTGTCAAATGTGTAGGTTATTTCCAAGTTTTCACTGATAAAAACAAATTGCTGATAGACATTTTTCACTTAACTAAATTTGTGTCCTATCCATAATTATTTCCTTTGATTAATTTATTTTCTAGAATTAGAGTTCTGATTTCAATTATAATGGAGTGATGTTATTAGATAAACTTTCCTGCCATTTACATTTATTAAATCTGAACAAAATATAAAATGTAATCTTTGAAGACCCTGGAATACAACCACAGCAGTTAGGGACAGGAAGGACTGCCACCATTATAAGGAAAGAACCATACTAGGTGAGTTTCACAATTACCCAGTTTTTCTGCTGAGTGCTTAGAGTTTTTCTGCTTTGTGAGGGAACAGACCCTAAGCAGAAAACAAGAGACCTACAGGGCCGAGGATACAAAATTATAGAGTTTGAGACTGAAAGGGAAGGTGCAAATCAAATGACAGCACCCCAAAAAGGTAGAAGTTTCAAGAAAGTCCCCAAATTTCCACTGATTCTTATCTAGATATTCATGGATTCTCAGTTTTGCATGTTAGAAAATTAACAGAAATTAGCAGCTGGGAAGAAAGATGGAACAAATTTTGGTATTTGCCTAGGGCTAAGGAAAGAGATTAGAGTTCAAGGTTGACTAAATCAGAAGCTCCTGCTTAGCACTCATGGTTCTTCACTGAGTTTCCAGAGTACCATTCCAAAATAATAAGGATAAAATAGAAACATCATAACTATTAACAAAACCAAAATCAACTCATGAAGGAATAAGATGATGTTCTAGTATTCTACTTGCCTTTCACAAGCAAACTGAATCTTTGGAAGAAGATGACATTATCGAAAGAGTATTCATGTTCAAAAAATCTATTATTCTCAGTATCAAATTAAAAATAAAAAAAAAAAACATGCTCAAATGCAGGGATAATTGAAAATAAACATAGAAAAAAAAAACGAACAATTGAAGCAGATCCAAAGGTGAATCAGACACTGGAGTTATTTATTAGGAGCCTTAAAATGACCACAGCTGAAATAGATCAAGAAAATAAATAACCACAATTGAAATAGTTTAAGAAAATAGAGCACAGAATGGGAAGCTTCAACAGACACTTAGAATCTAAAAAAAAAAAAAAAAGAAAAAGAAAAAAAGAAAAAAGAAAAGAAAAGAAAAAGAAAAAGAAAGAAAAAAGAAAAAGGCAAAACAAAGGGAAACTTTGCACTATAAAATATTTTTAAAAATATTTTTAGTTGTAGATGGACACAATATATCTTTATTTATTTTTTTACATGGTGCTGAGAATCGAACTCGGTGCCTCACACATGCTAGGCAAGAACTCTACCACTGAGCCACAACCCCAGCCCCTACACTACAAAATATAATGGCAGAATCAAGAATTCACTAAGTAGTGAGTAATTTATTAGCAGGTTAAAATTAGCAAAACAAAAAATCAAAGAATCAGTTAAACAATAAAACTGTAGGAAATATCTAGAACCATGCATAGAGGGAGAAAGCATACACACACACACACACACACACACACACACACACACAGCATAGGAAACATGCAAAATGCAGGGGGGGAATCTATTCAACCCAAAAGGCAATTGTTGAAGAAATGTTGGCCGGGAATTTCCCAGAAGTTATAAAGACAACCAACCCACAAATTTGAGAAGATAAACAGATTCCACACAGCAGAAATAGAAAGAAAACCATACTTCGTGGGTACAACAAACTACAGAAAACCAATCTAGAGTGAAATCTTCAATGGTAGCCAGAGGAGGTGGGGGTAGGGGATAGTTCAAGAAATATAAGACTCAAGTGTTGTGAGTTTTAAGATTGTGATGGGAATTTTCGACCTACTTTCCAGAAATGCAGGACCTTTCCCCCTATGGCATCAAATCCTTGTGGGTCTTTAACATTCTGAATTGTAGAATGCTTTTCTTTCTTTCTTTCCTTCTTTTTTCAAAGAAGGAGAAATTTTAAAGCTCTTTGACTTTCAATCTGCTTTGGTTTCTGAATAATGAAATGAATCTATTGGAACTTTTGGAGAGATTCAACCCTTGTGAAACTTTTAATGGATTTTGACTTTTTTTTGTCACTTAAACTTAGACTTTACTTGGTAGGCTTCCCATGTGTACTGTGTGCTAGATTGTGTCCATATATATTTCAAATAAGGTTGATTTCATAAGTTTTTATGTTTATTGTTTTCTACCTCGAAGAACACACTTGTATGTATATATATACACATACATATACACACACATATATATGAAGTGTGTGTGTATTTAAATATTATATATATATGTATAAAGTGTGTGTGTGTTTAAATTCAAGCCACACTCAGTCATAGAATGGCTTATGCATTACAGTGAGTTTTCCAAGTAATTTTGATTTTATTGCATCTCTGGGTTTCATAACATGCCTTCAGGTGTCCTTGAAAGAAGTCGCTTTCATCTCTGTGTATTCAGATGCCCTCCTTTGGCTTCCATGGGCAGCAATTATGGTGTCTTGTATCATCTAGTCTCTTTGTACAGCCATCCCCATGAAGCTGAGATGCAAAAATTCTACCCCCAGTGATTTAGGTCTGGCCTCATTCCAAGCCTTAATTGATGGAGACTGTGTTCTGTATTTAGTATTCAGCATAAAGCAAAGCATTTCTCATGAAATGGTTCCAGGGGATGAAAATGACCTAGCTGCTTCAAACCTCACAGCAAAATGGAATTACCTTCTGGTCCAGGACTGAGGCTCCTCACCATGCTGACCACTTTCCCTTACCACACAATTGCCTAAGAGATCAACCAGGTGCATTTGGAAAATGTATAACCCTATTATGTATATACCATAAAGTGAAAAGGCAGGGTACAAAGTGTGATTTGCACACATTCAAATGATAAAAAAATAATAATTAATAAAAGCATATGAAGAAAGCCTGGAAGGAACTTCCAAAATTATAACAGTAGTAGTTTGAATGCTAGAATAATAGGCGATTATTTTTCTTTTCACCATTTTACATGTTTCTTAGATCGTAGTTGTATTACCTTTATAATTAAACAATACATTTCCTTTAAAAATGATGTTAAAACATCTCTTTGATAAAGATTTTGGCAACCTACTTTTATAATCTCCTATCCTTAGCATTAGACCTAGAATTATAACAGTGGAATGTCATAATTAAGATCATAACATGTTAATAACCACACTGGGTTTTCTGACATTATGCCTTGCTTATTTTGCAATACCCTTCATTTTAGCACCTGTACAATTCAAACCTTTTAATTACATTTTGCATGAATGTCAGGCTATGTAATTGCCAGCAAGTTTCTGTATATGCATTTTTCTTGAGTTTGACTTCTTATAGCAATCCCAATGTGGTGAGAACACAGCATTTACCCAAGCAGGAAGACAAAGGAGTAATTGTGATTTCACTCTAAGTCACGAGGAATGCAATTTTCAAACCATCTTTTAAATCTTAGAAATGCCTGTGCGGCCAAAAGTAAGATTAATTTATCAAAATATGTGTAGATCTCATATGTAGCCTCTAGCCTATCTTCTAGACTACAAATGGAAAAATTATGAAAATTAAAAACTAATATAAAATATTTTTCTTGTATATGTTTTTTTTGCTTGACTCCAAAACAGATTTAGAAATAGAGACAGAATCAAATATTTTTTTACGTGCATTTACTCTATGTTCTTCCTGATATTGTTCTTCAACATTAAGCTTGTATGGTTTGAATACATAAGGAAAATATCCATAGCATTTTTAAGTTAGTGTAGTTTTCATATTTTGCATGCATGACTGGAAAAATATTCAGTTATCCTTAAGCTAAAATAAACTTACTTTTCTTATAGACATCAATTGCACAAAAATATCCTATTCTTAAATGTTCTAGGATCAGGAACCACAGACACAGTTTCCATCGAGAACATGACAGTTGTACAGTTACATAGCGGCATATTTCTTCTCTGTATTTCTGTAGTAAGGCTTGAAGAATAGTTTGTCTTTTTGGCAAGTTTATGCCAGTTTTCAAGGTCACATGATAGATATCCTAAATATAATCTTTTCTTGCCTGGAATGAGTATGCTAGGACCAATTAATAGTACAGTATCATTTTCTTACTTAAAAACATTGAGCAGGTAATATCAAGTGAATTTTCACATGGTATGGCTTCAACTTCACACCATGCCACGGAAAGGAATGTGTCCCGACTTTTGCTGCTCTGGGCTTTGTAATCTTGGATTATTTCATAGATTCATAGATAAGTAGTGCCAAAAGGAAGTTTTAAGCCAGTGATTTTGGATGAAGTTAAACACTTTCTTTCCCCAAAAATAAATGTATAAAATCTTAATACATGAAATGATCTAAGTGGAGATTCTCCATCTGACTACATAGAAGGACTCTGAGTACCTCTTCATTCACTTTGCTATTTCTTCTTTCTCCTGAGTGTTGTTCACTATCTCTACAGAATAAAAGAAATCCTCAGGATAGGTTACAAACAGAGCATCTAATTCCAATCTCTCTCATATTACAGACAAGTCAACAAAATCCTAAAGAAAGAAAATAAAATAAAAGTTGCCATGGTGTATGTTCTATTAGTAAGTGAAGGAGGCAATGTAAAAATCTAGGGCATTGCTGTTCCCATCAAAAATTATTGTTGTTTAATAGAATGTTCTCTTCATTTGCCTGAAAGTAATGAGAGGAAAGTGTAAAAGAATGTTTTTTTTGCAAAAATAAACCCCTCAAAACCAATAAGTGAGCCTGGGACCTTACCAAACATTTGGAAAAAATCTTAGTGTGCTGTCCTGAGGGGACTGCAAAATATTCAGCTCAAGTACCCCTGTTGGATCCCTGGCTGCCACTGGAAACATGAATGCTTCATTGTGTACATCTGGATATCTCAGAGTACCAGAGGTATTTACAAGAGAGCTAGTTTCCAAGAACAAGAGCTGTGGCCAACTCAAATTGGAATGATGTTCTCCCAGACCCTCAGTGTAGAGGACCTATGATGAAGATTGTGGTTGAGTTCTCTAAAGTGACAGAAATTATCAGGCATATGAAGCTCCACAAGCTCTGGAACTCTAGGTTATTCTGACTGCTTGAAAACTGCAGTGTGTTGTGGCATACATTCTCACTTCATGATATTTTCCATTTTTGATGTAAATAGAACAGTTGATTTCCTGTTATTCTATAGAGGAAGGCTCTTTTTCTACCCACACATTAGTTATCTCATAGTGGAAGGTTGTACCAGCATTTAAAGAAATACAAAAGAAGTTAGTTACCACAATATGAAAATAATACAATGAGATTTTTTGGGTGTTTCTCCGAGTTTCATCACAGTCTGAAAGTTGAGATGATGGAAGGAGAGGTATTGTTGATTATCTAAGGGAGGAACAGATTCATCCTCAAGTGCCCAAGTTCGTCCAGCTGTCCGTACTCCCAAGGGCCAATTTGAAGACAAATTTAGAGATTGCTTTGAGAGCAAATTTGATGAAGAGATTTAGTAAATACATATATGACTATCACATACCCTTTTCTCTTTTATCACATGGGGGAAGCTTCTCAATAACCACTCAGAGACTGGAACGTGTGTCAAAACATGAGATTGACTTTTTCCTAACAGGCATCCAATCCCTAGCTAGATGCTTGTCAGTTACAAAAGCACATACATCTGTCCAAGCTTTTAGACAACACACCTCCAGTTTGGCATGTGTTCACAACTTTGTGGAGCCTGAGAGAATGGTGCTTGTCTCTTGCCTAAAAGATTCTGAATTCAGGAGCAGGAGGGTCTAGAGAATGGACATAAAGGCAGGACACAGATAAGGAATGGAGTGAATGAGCCTCACTTGCAAAGCATGTCAAGGAAAGATGAATGAATTTTCACAGGAACCACCCAGAGTACCCAGACAAGTAGGTTGCCCTGAATACTTTTAAAATGACTCGGGAAAGGTGCCTGCCAAGAGGAAAAATGGAGGACCATTTTGATTTATTGCCAGTAGGGAGGGTGAGTTTAAGAAGTCTTAAGGGTTCATGGTTTATGTCACGAAAGGTGTGGTTCAGAGCTACCCAGTAAGGGGAGCTGTGTCCTAGGAAACACATTTTGCACTTTCTTAGCTCCTAGCCACCAAAGAATTAAGATGAGGCACAGAAGAGATTTCAAGGACAGATTAAAATAGGATCAACAGCTTTCCGTACTTTTGGACTCTATAAACTCTGATTAGACCCAAAATCATATTTGAAGTCAGTAGGGACAGAAAAGAATGAATGATTACTTTATTTACCCTATTGAAGATGGTTTACTTGGTCTGCTAGTTATACTTCAGTAAACTTGTTTTATCGTGGAGGATACTGAAACGCAGAAAGATGATTGTCCCAAGGCCCAGACAGGGGAGATGACAAAGCAAAGTGTCTGTGACTCCAAAATAAATTCCTTGAAAGAATACTACCTTCCCTTCATTGAGAGGCAGCCAAGAATTGGAGCATCATTCATGTATCCTACACTATCTTTTCCTTGTGCATTTTCAAATGTATATCTTAGAATAATCAAATAGAAACATTGTGAATTTGGGATTTTTGTGGTACTCTCTGGGATGTTGTGGTTAAGGGCCTTCACTTTCTTAAGTTTCTTTTTTTCTCATCTATAAAATGAGAAAATTAGACCAACTGAGTTCTAAATTCCTTTTCATATTTTATGAAGATATAATCGTAACTTGGAGAGAGAGAGAGAGAGAGAGAGAGAGAGAGAGAGAGAGAGAGAGAGAGAGGAGAGAATAGGACAGGAGTGGGAGAGGAGGGAATTCAGAAAATATTCAACTTTGGATAAGATCCTACATTCCTTGTATATTCTTCTTAAATTTGCACTTTTCAGGAAAGTCAGAGAATTAACTTAGGACTTCAAAATGTGACTTTGTTTCTATATTCTCCTCTTTCTCTTTCCCATTGCTTCTCTTAGAGGCACTACTAACCTAATTTTATAATAAAAAGAAAGCACATAATTTTAGGAGCTGGAAGCATTTCATCCTCTCTGGAAAGCATTCAGTTGTGGACAGTAAAGAAAATTCTGTGGCCTCTGAAAGCCTCCCTATAACTGAGTTCCCAGGGGAAATGGTGGTGTGGAGTTTAAAACACACACACACACACACACACACACACACACACAATGGGGATGAGACTGGGAAATTGTAACCTCAGATGGGTTTGTTGCTGCAGCTTTCAATCCTGTCACAATAAGTGTCATGAAGATGAATAAAGTTGGTGCCATCTTCTGTTTTCATTATCATCCGAGGGGCTGGGATCGGAAAGGATTCATTTTGTGCCACTGTCATTTCTCATTACTATCTTTGTCATGAGAGTGAATTATAACAGCCCTCAGATGCCAGCTATGGCTTTGCTCTCATTACAGACTTTCATTCTTGGGATGAAGATGGTAATAAGAGTGGAATGTCGTGTAAAAACAGAGCTCACTTTCATGACAGTTGGAAATTGGTGATGAAAATGGAAAATGGCAGAAAAAAATTAATCCCTTTTTTGTGGCAAAAATTGTCCTGCAAACAGCCTCTTGCACCCAAGGTATCCTTCACAGAGGCAATGACATAGCAGTGAAAGGGAAACAATGAGCAGCTTTTGGAGCCAATGAAGGGATTCTGAAACATCCATCTTGCTTGGTGCTTTGGAAATGTATCCCTTAATCCTGAATAATGTAACATCCATTTAGCTCCAAAAGTAATGTGATAGGCAATTAGGAGCATCTCTATTCTCCTTTCAGTGATGTGAATATCTCCATTACACACTGGCAAAAAGGCTGCACCAAATTTATGGAAGCCATTAGAATTTCTATATAGGGCACCTCGTGCACACACAGACACACACCCATACACAATTCTGGAAAAGTATGCTCTGTCTCAACATTATATTGTCCCAAGGAAGGAATTCCACCTTCTGTTTTATACATTCTTGCATTGGTTGATATTTTTTAAAACTAGAATCCTTACCACTCCGAAATACAAACTTTACCATCCATATAAATGGTTCTGTATACCACTGAATTATTTTTTACGACTGGAGTCTGTTTATTGTCAATTGTATATACACATTCTCTAATTAAAACTGAAGAGGGAAAAGTACCATTTACGTCCAAATTTTATAATGAATGCCCTCAGTCTCCCTATTTTTTTTTACAGATTCTTTTTACTACTGTATTCCAACTGTGATGTTTTTCTTTTCCCACCCAGAGGTCATATCTTTTCAGAGGGAGGGCTAGAGCTTGCTAATGGTAGAAAGAACTTGGTGTGAAATGGTCTTTTCATTAGATTTCACTTAGAGCAGTCTACTTAATGTTTTATCATTTGCCAACATACATAACAGATATTCAGTATTTATCCACTTTTCAACACATGTCATTGTTGAGAAAGGAACACAGGCATTTTAATATGCACATTGAGCACTGAAACATTTATAAGATGGTATGGAATACAGAAACATTTATTATGTGCACCTTGGTGTCTGGCATTCATTTGGGTTTGCTAAATGTTGACACAGTTGCCTGTGTTATATGGACAAGCCAGGGAAAGAGGCATGAGAGACCATTTTATTCGTAAGAAAAAAAAAAAAAAGGCAATTTCGCTGTAAGAAATCACCTGAATTCACTTGGTTCCTTTTACTTTGGAGTAGTTCATAGCAGGGGCACATTTCAAATCTGGAAATCCTTTAAACTTACTTTAAGGGGCTGTGGTGGGGGATATAAAATGGTAATTGTTAGGAAGAAAGGAAAATTATTCTTTTAAACTAGCAGAATTTTAAAAGAGGAAATATTCAGAATATGTTTACATAGCTCTACCAAGTCACTGATGGAATAGTCTCAATTAAAAATCTGCAATAGCATATTATCTTAAAGCTTTTTTTTTCTAAAAATAGTTTTGTGTAACTGCTAGGAAGGGTGAAAACATAGAAACTTTCGAGCCATAGAAGGAAAGTTCATTTCAGTGTAGATATTATTAATCATGTTGGAAAAATAGTGTGGCATTTGCTTTTAAATATCAGTGTCCAGAGTTTCTATTTTAGTAGATTTGCAGCAAGGCCCAGTTATCTGTAGTTTTTAATTTGTATTGCATTTTTTAAAAAATTCTGATATATACCTGCATTGGCAGCCCCTGTTTTGAAGCTTTAATTCATAAAATATGAAGTAGCATGGTATTTATCTTTTCTATGGCTTTCTTGAACAAATTTTTGTTTTGTGTTAATAATACTTGGGAACCACGGGAGGTAGCACTTGTAATCTCAGCAACTCACAAGGCTGAGACAAGTGGGTCATGAGTTCAAAGCCAGCCTCAGCAACAGCGAGTCACTGAGCAACTCAGTGGGACCCTGTCTCTAAATAAAAATACAAAATAGGGCTGGGATGTGGATCAGTGGTTGAGTGATACTGAGATTAATCCCCTGAACCAAAACAAAAAAAAAATGCTCTTGATTCCAGCCATATATGTAAACATGTATGTGAGTATCTATTAGATGCCAAATGTCAAATTCTAGGGGGTTAAAATACAGTGGTTACTGGGTATAACCAAAGATTTCAAGGAACTTACTCATCGGGAAGGGTGAGATAGAAAAACAAACACAGAAAATATTATGCTAATCATTGTTATTGCAGGAGAAAAATTCCTTCTCTATGAAGGTATAGTAAGAAGTAGATCTGGAAATTGCTTTCCCAAGCACAAAATGCTCAATCAAAGTATGAGTAAGTCAGGTGGGAAAAATTGGATAGAACAGCATGACCAAAGTAATAAGTTTTTAGGATCAGATTGGAGGTTGAGCTATAAGTTTGGAACATAGTTATCATCACTAACATATATAGTCCTTATCATGTGCCACAAACACTGATCTGAAGGTTTATCATTTCATATTTACTACAACTGTAATGGTAGGCATTATGAGGATTACGAACCTTCTATAAAATGAGTAGTTTTTGTAGATGTGGAAAACTGGACACAGAAACATTACAAGGAGGACTTTTACGAATATAAAGTAATTTTTTAAAAAAATTTTTGGTACCAGGGGTTGAACTCAGGGGCACTTGACCACTGAGCCTCATCCTCAGCCCTATTTTATATTTTATTTAAAGACAGGATTTCTAAGCAACTCTAAGTGAGTTGTTTAGCTCCTCACTTTTGCCAATGCTGGCTTTGAACTCATGGTCCTTCTGACTCAGCCTCAGGAGGCACTGGGATTATAGGCTTGCGCCACCAAACTGAATAAAGTAAATTTTTTTTAAGATAATGAAGATTCATTGGAAGATATTAAGCAAAGAAATTAGTGGCCAATATATGCCAAAATTCCACATGAGTGTACTTCACTTTTTATCTCAAGCATTTGCCTGGAAAATTAAATATATTTCAAAAAGGATGGCAGTAGAATGTAACTGTCTCAGTCCAATACTTGCTGAACAAGATGCTCTATGAAAAAATATTGGTGAGTGTTTCATTTCTATTAAATTCAACAATTTTCTATATATGTACTTAATGCCTTGAGGTATGCTTAGCAATATGAAAAAAAAAGAAAAAAGAGGAATAAGTCTCAGAGTTTATCAACCAATTAGTTGCACAAACAATAATGTTAAGAAAGTGGAAATACATTGTCAAAATATATTTATTAAGGTAATTTTTAATTTGTCTCATCAGTGTTTTCTATTTTCAGCATAAAATATTGCAATAGCAGCTTAGAGTCATCTTTAGGTGCTTTATTTTCATTCTATTCTATCATACACTATGCAAAATTTAAAAGTTATTTCAGTTTCCAGGTGTATGATACTAGGATGTAAAAACATAATTGATTTTCACATGTTGATCATGCAACCTGTGACTTTTCTAATCTTATTTGTAATTTTAACAAGGTGATTTGTAGGTTATTTAAGATTCTGTTCATAGATGCCTGATTCTCTGCAGATATAATTTTCTTCCTTTTTAAAACAATATGCATTTTTATTTATTTATCATACCTTATAACATTGTCTAGGATTTCCTGTTCAATGTCACATAAGATATGATAAAGTTACAGGACCTTTTACTGTTCACATTACGAGAAAAGTGCTATTCTTTGAACAAAGTTCACTGTTAGTTGCAGATGTCTGTAATTCTATAAAATTAATGAAGTTTCCTTCTACTTTTAGATTGCTGTGAATTTTTGTTGTTGTTGTTGTTGTAAACAGGTGTTAGCTTTTAAAAAATTATTCCATTGCATCTGTTCAGATAATATATTTTCTACTTTCCTGCTTTGATATGGTGAGTGAATGTTTGATTTTCAGATGATAAACTAGCCTTATATGCCAGGAATAAATGCCATTCTTCATGCTGCATTATTCTTTTCATATTTTTGAAACTTCGGTTTCCTAATCATTTCATAAATAATTTTTCATGAGAAGATGGTTTTCAGTTTTCTTTCCTTGTCATATCTTTGTCTGGTTTGGGTAGCTCAAACCTCATAAAATAAATTGGAAAATGTTCTCTCATCCTCCATTTTCTGAAGCAGTTTATGTAAAAGTGGTGTAATTCTTCTTTAAATGCTTCATAAAGTTCACACATACCTCTATCTATGCCTGGAATTTACTGTGGGGAAGACTTTTAACTACAAATTCTGAAAACATAGCAAATATTCAGTAACTTGCTATTCAAGTTACCTCCTTATTGGGTGAGCTTCTTTAGTTTCTTATTGGAATGAATTCATTCATTTCATTTGGAATTTCAAATTTATTGGTATAAGATTCATAATATATTATTATCCTTTTAAGATATCTGTTATATATACATATATGAATTTATATATATATGTATGTGTGTGTGTGTGTGTGTATATTTCTTCATACATATCATTTTCTCCACCATTTTTCTTTTTCTCTTTATCATTTTGGATAAAATCTTTTCAATTTAATTGAGCTTCTGAAACAGTGAATTTTTAATTTGTTGATTTAACTTTCTTCTTCCTGTTTTATTTTGCTGTGTGTGTGTGGTGGGGGGGTTCAGTGATTGAATCCATGGACATTTTACCACTGTTCTGCTTTTTTAGATTCCACATAAAAGTGAAGTTATGCAATATTTGTCTTTTTGTTTCTGGCTTGTACTTCCCCAGTCCTTTGTTTGTTTGTTTCCTTGTTTTGAGAAAGGGTATTACTAAGTTGCTTAGAGCCTTGCTAAATTGCTGAGGCTGGTCTTAAACTTGTGACCCTCTTGCCTAAGCCTGCTGAGCCTCTGGAATTACAGGTATGTGTCATCAGGCTCCGCTATTGTTGTTTTCAAAGTCATTAATTTCTGTTCTTTATTATTTTCTTCCTTTTAATTGCTTTGGTCATAATTGTCTACTTTTTTGGAATTTTTTGACTCCCATTATTCCTTTTTTGGTTTCATAGAAGTAAAATTGGCAAATTTGTGTAAATTTAAAGTATATGACATGATTTAAAGTACATATACATTATGGGATGATTACTACAATCACATTAGCTAATGCATCTGTCACATCACATAATTACAGACTTTTTATAGTAAGAACACTCAAATTCCAAATATACAATGTATTATTATTCACTGCATTCACTGTAATGTACTGTAGCTTCTTAAAACTCATTCACCTTGCAATCTAAAGTCTATACCTCTTGCCCAATATCTCCCCATTTCACCCCTAGCAAGCACTATTCCATGAGTTCTGCTTTTTTGCATTTCACATAAAAGTGAAATGATGCAATATTTGTCTTTGTATCAGTTAGAATAATGTCCTCTATGGTCATTCATATTTTTGAAAACAGCAAGATCTCCATTTTTTAAGGCTAAATGATATATTATTGTACACATACAAGTATACACTGCATTTTCTTTATCTATCTACTCATCTGCCTAAAGATATAGCTGTTATTGTAAAAACTTCAATTGAACATGAAGTACAGATTGCTGTGCAAGATACTTATTTCCTCTCCTAAATATATATCCAGAAATGTGATTGCTGCATCAGGTGGTTGTTTAATTTTTAATTTATTGATAAATTTCTGTACTGTTTTCTGTAATTACTGGACCATTTTACATTCCCACCATCAGTATATGGGTTTTTCTTTTGTCCACACTCTCACCAACACTCATTATCTCTTACCTTTTGGATAATTGCCATGCTAATACCTGTAAGGTGATCAATTGCTCATTGAGGTTTTCATTTGCATTTCCCTGGTGGTTACTGAGGTTGAGCACCTCTTCATGTACCTAAAACCCATTTATATATTTTCTTTGGAAAAAAAAGTCTATTTAAGTCTTTGCATTTTTTTAATCGGGCTGTTTTTCCCTTATTTTTTGCTATTCAGTTGTATGTGTCCCTTTTGTCTTTTGGATATTAAACCCTTATCAAATATATAATTTGTAAACATTTTCTCCCATTTTCTAGGTTATATTTTCATTTTGTTGATTATTCCCTTTGCTGTGTAGAAAACTTTCAGTTTGTTGTTGTCTCTCTAGTTTATTTTTACTTTTACTGCCTATGTTTGGGGATAATATCCAAAAAAATATTGTTTAAACCAATGTTAAGAAATTTTCTTCCTTATATCTTCTTCCAGGAGTTTTACAGATTTAGATTTTATGTGCATGTCCATAGTTCTTTCTGCGCTTATTTTTGTGCATAGTATATGATAAGTGTTCAATTTCATTCTTTTTTATTTGAATATCCAGTTTTATCCACACCATTTTTTTGACTGCCTTTTCCCAGTATAAATTCTTGGCAACCTCAACAAATTATATATGTTAATCCTTATTAATGATACCTGTCACTGATACTTAATTAAAAGGTTTAAGTGATAAGAAGACATTTTATCATTGATTAAAATGTATGTGTGGATTTGTTTCTGAATGCTCTTTTTTTGTTCCTTATGTCTATTTATTCTTAGATAATGCCATAGTGTTTTGATGACTATAACTTAATGAGATAGTTTGAAGTCTAAAAGTGTGATTCCTTCAGTTACATTTTTTCCCCTCAGGATTGATTTGGCTATGCAAACACTTTTCTGCTTCATTCAAATGTTAAGAATTTTGTTTCTATTTCTGTGAAAAAAAAATGCCTTTGGTATTTTAAAAGGTTATGCATTTGATCTGTAGGTTGTTTTATATAGTATGAGCATTTTAACATATTGATTCTTTAAATCCAATCCAACGAACACTTTTCCATTCATGGGTATTACTATAATTGGGACTTTAAATAGTCCCCTCAGGCCCATGTGCTAAAAACTTGATTCCCAGGAAGATTGGGAATCTCAATTGGGATCTCTCTTGGGAAGTCATGGAACCTTTAAGAAGCAGGGCCATTTGAGCAGTCCTCAGGCCAGTGGGGTCATGCTATTGAAGAGTGTAGTGGGACCCCAGACTCTCCTTTCTCTGTTTTGCTCCTGGGCCATCAGGCAATAGTTTTGCTCTGCTTTATGCTCCCCAGCATGATTGCTGTCCCACCACATGCCTAAAAGCGACAAGACCAATTGGTCATGGACTGGAACCTCCAAAATAGATTGTTCTTCTCCATCCGTTGATTGCCTTGGGTACTTATCATAGCAGGAGAAAAATGACCAATACGTCCTCCTCAGATTCTTTCATAAACATGTAACCATTTTTAGTGTAGAGATCTCTCATGTCCTTGGTTGAATTTATTCTTAACTATTATTTTCAATGCCATTATAAATGGTATTATTTTCTCTTTTTTTGATAATTCATTTTTTATTGGTTTATCAGCATTACTAGCTTTAAATTTCTATAAGGAGTTTTTAAAGAAATGGTACATTACCCGTGTTCTTTTGGTATAGAGGACAATTTCACATAAGAAAACCTGGATATTAATGACTAACACAAAGAGTGATGAAGAAGACTCATGTTCTGAATGTGCAGATATTTTAAGAATATCATAAAGTAAATACATCTTTTTATGTAGACACAAGACACGTATTACCATAATTGAAGTTTAAGTACATCTAAAACATCTTGTTTAGAATTTGTAGTTAAAAGGTTTAAGTGATAAGAAGACATTTTATCATTTGATTAAAATTTTTCTTAGCTGTGTATAAAATAAGCTGAGTCTTATAAGCAACGGTATAAAACTGAATAAATTTGTTAAATGTTCTGTCCATTTGTAATAAGTTTTTAACAAGTCCTAATAGATAGTTGTTTTAGTCACTTCTATTCCTCTTTTGTGAACTCTTTTTCTTATAGGCAAATTTTTTTATTTGATTTAAAAACAGATTAATTTTCTCAAATCTATCTAAATATTTACTTAAATCTTTAAATAGTTACTTTAACTTTTGATCATTTTATATGTTTTTCTCTGTGACAAAATAAGATTTCGTATTTAACTCTAACAAATATTACGCACAATCACAGACCACCAAATCCTGAAAGAAGAAAAGGAATAGATAAAGGTTGGTTATTTTCTTCTTTAGAACAGATTATATTAGTTAGACATTACCATAGAAATGACATTTACCAACAATCTAAAGTTTTATGTTATATTTCAAATTATAAAATAAAGTATTATTGCTTTAGCAGAAACAATGACTACATAGATAAATTACTGGCTTAAGTGTAGTTGCATTGTTCCCTAAACCTAGGATCAAGATTTTAATGGTTAAGATAGAGTCTTTTGAAACAACTTATTTTCTTTTTGAATTTTGTTCAACCTCCTCCTTTTTTTGTGTAAGAGAAAGATTTCTCTCTCTATACCTGTCACTGATACTTATTTGACTCATAATTGCTACTCCTGTCAAAAGCTGCAGAGACTCTCAGATAATGGAAAGGCAAAGTTGAAATGGGCTCGTCCTATGAAGTCAGAAATGGGAGTTTTTCTCAATTTCTTCCATTTACTAGCTGAGAAACTTTTAGCAAATTACCTAACCTCTCTGTTTATTTCTTTAACTGCTAGATGGGGCTTCAAATAATAACCTGTATATCCATAATTAGCATTTATAGACTACTTAGTATTCAGATAATACATTTAGCTCTCTCTGCATGAATCTTTTTTGGTTCTTACATGAAGCTAATGGAGAAGGTGCTGTTTTGACCTCCGTTTTATAGATGAGGGCACTGACAAGATCACTACAGAATTTGATAAAGTAATAATTATCACACTCTTATAGAGAGCCATCAATATGGTAATGATGATATGTCCAAGATGACAGAAGTGGTGGCAGTGATAACAATGACAAAGATACAATTTCCATATGTGGACATAATGCTCTCATCTTTGATGAATATTCATTTAACCTTTAGAAATATGATATTGACAGTTTATTTAGTAAATATTTATTGACAATCTTTTAGAGCCAGACCCTGAAGATTACAATACCAGACTAAGATATAAGGGTGTATTCAAAGAGTCCTTCAACTAATAGAAAAGGAAAACAAAAAGTATGATCAAGAGGAAAATGTTAAGAGGAGGAATGATGGGGGTGGGAAGGAATGAAAAGGAAGAAAACATAAAAGAAATAAAAGGAAGGCAGGGTAATCGTGTAGGAACCACACAGCTTCATTTAGACTGTGCAGTAGGAGAATGATCTCCGGGTCTAGTACAGGGCCTGCACCAGTGCCCATATTCAGGAATCGGGGCTGGCAAGACACATAGAAACAGAGGAAGAGAGGAAGAGTTTTTCTTAAGGATGTATATATAGTGTTGCATAGCACACGTCAAACTCAAATCTGGCTTCACAGAAAATAACTTGCTGGATCACTGGTCCTAATTCACTAAAAGAAAAAAAAAATCTGTAAAAAGAACCCACGTGCTGCAGCACATGTGTATACAATGGATACTATGACAAGATGCTAAATCATGAAATCCAGTGAGAAAGACAAGGATTATTATTTTCATTTATGCTGTTATCAGCACTCCTTTTTTATATGCATATCTAAGGATTTGGGGGAACAACAACAACAACAACAAAAAAAATCATTTGGGAGGGATATGGAGAGAAACACAAGAGGGAGGGAGAAAAAAAACTACAGAAATATTACAGTAGCTTCCAGCTGCTTCCAATCCCTTGGAAAGAGATTTGATACAATTTTTTTTTCAGGAAAAAATACGTGCATTCAATAGCTTTAGATGCACTTTATGCTGATACGGTTAATATGTCAAAATGCTCTGCCTCAAGCAAGAAGACAGAAAAGTGATGTCACACCACAAAGGGGCATCTTAATCCCATCTCTCCTTTGTTGCCCTCCAAGGAAATAGCATTATGTAAGCATCTGATTTGTATGGGAGGAGGGCAGCCTTGATTCCTCAGAAAGCTGTTTGCAATTCAATAAGCTCCAAGCACAATGTTGCCTTTCATACGATTCCTTATGGAGCTATTGATAATAATCATAGTAGTAATTTCCCCCAATGGAGAACATTGAGGGACTGATGAAAAATCAGACTTGTGTTTAAATTAGGGAACATACCAAGATCCAGAGAGCTCAGCCTTCCTATAGTATGATCTTTCTTGTGAGTTATGAAAGTTTCCAGAAAGGTCACTGGGTCAGGTGGAGGCAAGTTTGAATTAAAGGACTTGAAGTGAAAGCTGGAACAGTTTGAATTGTGAGGGAGGGAGGAAGGGAGGATGGGAAGAGGAAGAGGAACCCAGAGGGAGAAGGACAGAGAGACAGAGCCAGAGACAGAGAAGACCCAGAGTCAGAAGACAAGGAAGAAAAGTTGCTTGGGAGAAATCATGGAAGAGAAAAAGCAACTTTACCACCCATGAGGTCAGAAGTTCATATGAAATTCATTAAATACTCATTTTCCTCATCCATTCGCAGCTTTCCCAGTGTACTGGTTATGCCACAGTATCTTGTGAAACCTGGGATTCTTTTCATTTCCCATTCTGAATAGTTAAATAACAACCACCTCCTTTATAGTCCTGTAAATCTTAATCCTGTTTTCATCTGAGCCGAGTTGTTAAAAAGTTAATGATTAGAGCTGTTTCCTGCTTTGGCTTGCTTACTCTTTGACAGAAAACATGTGAGGTAAGGCTTTTCATGGGATGAGCATGGCTGTATGTCGCTTCACTTTCCAAGACAAGTGGCTGTGCTTTGGGAAGCAACCTCTAGTTGAAACAGCTCTGCAAACGTGAAATAAGTGTCAGGGAATGCCTCTGTTCAATAAAAATTACACAAGTTCATTGTTTTGGGCTAAGCTTCTGTGCTAGATCCCAATTGATCAGAAATCAAAATGGAGTCACACCCATCTCACCAAACAAATGGAATTGTTACCCAACTTCTGATAAATCAGAAGAGAGAGAGAGGGAGAGAGAGAGAGAGAGAGAGAGAGAGAGAGAGAGAGAGAGAGAGAGAGAGAGAATATGCCACGTGTGGTTACCCATACCTGTAATCCCAGTTACTCCAGAAGTTGAGGAAGGAGAATTTAAAGTTTGAGATCAGCATCAGGGACTTGATGAGGCCCTAAGCAACTTTAGTGAGATCCTGTCTCAAAATACAATACAGAAAGGCTTGGGAATGTTGATCAGTTGATCAAGCCCCTGAGTTCAAACCCTGATACCAAAAAATAAATAAAAATAACAAAGAGACCAGAGGCCTGTTTCAGTCAGCATATGATATAGTTCTTTCTGCTTTAATCCCTAACAAAAGATAACCTGAAATTAACCATCATTATTTTCCAATTGTTCTGTCTCCCTGTTTCCATCGTATAAGGAAAGTTGCTTTGAAACAATCAATCCGTTTTTTGTTCTTTGTTTCTGCTTTCTTCAGCTCCCTCTGCTCAATTCATTAGAACATTTACTCTATTTTATAGAATGAAGTGTTACCTGATTTTAGAATCACAAATAAAGTCATTCAAGATATTTAAACAAAACATGTAATTTTGGTTTTTTTTAACACCACTGACCTGGGGGGAGGATAAAAGTGGAGAAATGATGAAGACCTTGAGAACAGGCACCCTGTGTTTTGTAGCAATCACCACAGAGACTAGCTTGGGACAATACACAGAAATGATGCTCCAGACTCATTATTCATTCAAAAGTGCAAACAGGTGCTTATATTGAAAACATGAAAAAAAAGGAAAAAGATTTCTAACTTCAGTTTGCGTGAAATAAAACTGCAGTAAACCAACATGAGAGTTGTAAATATCTTCACACATTATCCTCATGCAACTTTCATGTCCCAAATTCATTCTGAATGACATGCAGTATTTTAAACATATGAAAAATATATAAAGTTGACTTTCTCAACTTGACATTCTTGACATTGTGAGTTACATAAATCATTGTGGTGGAAGTTATTCTCCTGAGTGTTACAGGATGATGGCAGTATCCTTGGCCTCTTTGAACAGGATGCCGGTAGCTACTTACTTGTTGCACTAACAAACAAAAATGTACCCTTTGGTGGAAAAACATTCCTGGTTGAGAAGCATTGCCATAGAATATTCAGGGTATTTTGTTTGTTTGTTGGTCACTTGAATTTTCTAATGTATGCAGTAAAAGTGGCAAATTGCTAAATTTATGAAAACCATCCTCTCCTTCTATGGCAATATAAGCTCACTCACAATATAAGCTCATCTCATCTTCTTCTGTGGGTAGATGTGGACATGTGGACTACACATAGTAACTAAGCTAATAAAGTGATGAGTAGCACTTTCAGCATTCGTGTTAAAATAAAGAGCATGTTCTGTCCTCTACCTTCCTTTTTATTTCTACTGTGAGCTGGGACAAGGACAGTAGTGACGCAACTTCAACAATGCAAGAAAAGCAATACCGTAGAGTAAGGACAGTAAAACAAGGACATAGAATTGGTTTGTCAGTGACAAATTCCAAGGATTTCTTTGCAGAACAGAACAACATCATCACTGTTAACTACCCACCTTGACACTCTTATATGGAAAAGATAAAACCTTTTATTTTATTTAAGCCACTGTGGTTTGGACTTTCTTTGTTACTGAAACTTAACCTTTACTGTAACTGATAGATATTCTGTGCAATTCTGTGCACGTACATATTTTATACGAATGCTGTTCTGGTGAGGTTTCTACAGAGAAACAGAAGTGATAGATAAATAAACAATTAAAAACGATTTATTATGAGGGCTTGAGTCACATGGTTATGGAGGCTGAGAAGATCCATGATCTGCCACAAAGGAGCTGGATACCCAGGAAAGCCAGTATTCATAGTTCTCAGCCAAACCTGAAGGCCTTCAAACCAGGGAACCAATAACATAAGTCTTAGTCCTAGTTCAAAGGTCTGAGAACCAGAAACACTGATGTCCACAGGGAGGAAAAGGTGAATGTTCTAGCACAAGGAGAGAACGTGAATACACCTTCAACTGTTTCTTTGTTCTAAACTTGCTCCAAGGATTAGATGGTGCCTGAATTGATCAGGATGATTTTCTTCACTCAGTCAATTTCAAATGCTAACTTCTCAAAATCACTCTCACAGACACACCTAGAAATAATGTTTGCCCAGCTGTCTAGTCAGCACTTAGTTCTAACAACCAAATTGACACATAAAAGTAACCGTCACACACAAGCTCATGCATGCATAGGATCAAACTGCAAAATTCTGGCGAGGCAAGACATTTTTAAAAAGCAAACAAAAATGCATTGTCCATATTATAATAATGGCCTTTTCTTATTCATAAAGACTATGTTCCAAGACTCCAAGTAGATGCCTAAAATTGTGTATTATAGAATCCTATATACTAATATTTTCCCACCCTATATCCATATGATACTGCTTAATTTCTAAATTAGGCACAGTAAGAGATTAACATCAACAACTAATAAATAAAATAGAATGATTATAACAATATATCATGATGAAAGTCAACAAAGTGTGTTTTCACTCAAATAGCTTGTGTGCTGTCTACGTACTTCTTCTGATTATGCTTTGAGATGATGTTGTGCCTTGGTGACAAGATAGAGCAAGGTGAATAATGTAGGTATTATGAAGCAGGTGAAGCTACTAAAAAAGTGTGACTTGAGCACAAGACCTGCAATACCATGATAGTAAACTCACAACAGTTGGATCCTAAGTTACCAAGGAGCAGCAGTCATTATCTGAGCCACTAGGACATTCTGTTTTAGTCAGAAACAGTTTGTTTAGGCACTGTCACCAATTTCTGACATGACAGACAACCCACTCACCTGAATACTGAGCAAGCCCTGGAAAGGAGCGCCATGTCTCTTTTACCATGTGCATGACGTCTCTGGAAAAAAAAAAAAAAACTTAACAGAACTTAATTGAACTTTTTAAAAAAATATTTATTTTTAGTTGTACACAATAACTTTTATTGATTGATTGATTGATTGATTGATTGATTTTTATGTGGTGCTGAGGATCGAACCCAGGACCTTGCAAGTGTGAGGTGAGCGCTCTACTGCTGGGCCTTAACCCCAGCCCCATTGATTGTACTTTTAATGATTCATCTTTCTATGTTCTTCCACCTATTTTCCAAAGGTTGTGATTTTATATCAAACAGATTGTCCTCTTTTCTGAATTAAATCCTGCCTTCCAACATTTAAAATATAACATTTCTCTCCATCTAAGGAAACTAACATTTGAAAATACACTTTTATAAAATGGGCACATGATGATTCAAATATATTTTCTTAAGTCTAACTCAACCTACTTTATGCAAGTCAATATGCAGTACACCAAGTTCCTTGTATTCCTGAAAAATTTAACTATGTTAAACAAACAATTGACTGGGTATAATGTTTTTCTTTTCCTTGAAATTTATAATCTATAATACAGGAAAAAGTTATATTTTATTTTTTGTGAGTTATAGTTACATCTAATTATAACAAAGTCTATAATTTCATATGCATTACATAATAGTGAAATTTATCTTGAAACCTCACTATATCCACCTTTTACCAGATTTTTCAAATACAATTGATGTTCCGGTGAGCTGTACTCTAAACATTTCTCATACTTGAACTTGAAAATTAATTGTACTGAATCTTGGTATCAATTTCTCTTATTTCTTTCCTTTACAAATACCTCATCTTTTTTAAAAAATCATAAAAAATTTGATCCCCTCTTCAAAAAAGATTCTCTCTCTTTTTTTTCTCCTGATCTATAGTTGCAAAAGACAGTGTCTCGTCATTTAATCTTGTCTTCTTGTGGTAATTCAATAATGTTAATTCTTTCCTTTGAAGAGGCTCAGTTCTTCCGTTACATCCATATTTAACTCTTTCATGGAGGCTGTAATGAAGCAGTGATTCATGATAGAGTTTAATTGTGAAAATATAATGCTAAATTTTTAAAAATAATTTAATTTTGATATTTTGCTAAAATATATGATAAACTCCCTCAATGAATTTCTGTGGTTGACTACCTAGATTTAGCCCAGTCTTTGCAGATTAAAAGCACAGTCTCTAACACATCTGCCTTCCTTCAGACAAATTTGGTGATGCTCAGGCTGCTTGTACTACCGAGGACTTACTACTGATTAAAGAGTTGTAATTGTCCCTTTAGATTTGATAGATTACTAGAATGACACACAATAAATAAGTATAAGTATGAATACACTTTTATTATATAAAGGTTATGAACTAGCCAAGACATAGATATACAGGATGAGGACTGTAAAGTTTCTCAAAATGAAACATCTCAGGAATCAGTGTCCTCAGGATGCATCACTGTCCTGGCTCATTAAAATATGAATAGTGACCAGGAAGCTCACTGGAGCCCCAACATCCAAAAATGTTATTATGTATGATGACGTAGACATGTTGATTGAATCATGGACCGTACCACAGAACTCAATCTGCAGTCTTTATTCCTTCCTCAGAGGTTAAAGGTCAGGATGAAGTCACATGGCTCCATGCTCCAACTCTCTTTTCACGTGGTTGATCTTTCTGGAATGACCAGCTCCCTTCTTGAAATGCCTATGGGACTACCCTCAGTCATCTTATGAGCATTAACTAAGACGTGTCCCAGGAACCCACCATGAATAACAAAAATCTCCAACTCAGGAAATGCTAAGGAATTAAAACTCCCTCCTAGGAACAGAAGACGGAGACTTTTTAAAAATCTTTTCATTTGTTTTAATTATTTATACATGACAGTAGAAAGCATTTATGCACTTTGGTATATCATATATAGATGGGGTATAATTTCTCATTTTTCTGAGTGTACATGTTGCAGAATAATATTGGTCATGTAGTCACATATATACATACAGTAATAATGTCTGTTTCATTCTACTATCTTTCCTATCCCCACATCTCCTCCCCTCCCCTCCCATCACTTCCTTCTACCTAATCTAAGGTAACACTATTCTTCCCTAGTGCCCCCAAACCTGCATATTGTGAATTAGCATTAAACAACAGTCCTTCTTTTAAAAGCAATTTTTATGTTATATGCCCACATCACTAAAATACTCATAAAGTGATTTCAATATTTTTTTTATATACTACTATTCTTTTCAGGAGGAAGAGCATAAAAGAAGTCTTTCTGGAGGAAAATGAACTAAGAATAAAGTATATGTGTCAAGAGCAGCCTTGAGCATAACTGTAAGATAGTTAGACATTTGAGTTTTAGAACCTGAAAGAATTTCAGAGATTTTCTAATTCTACATCATTGCTCTATGGAAATGAATAGGTCATGAGGATTAAGCAGTTTGCATGTGGTGGAAAACACAACTCAAAAATAAGAATTTAAATTCACATTTCCTAGCCCTTGTCACTGTACCACTTGAGCACTCTTTAGAGCAAGCTCTTCCTTAGGGTCCATACCTCCTGGTGTCCCTAATCTGCTCTCTCAGTTTTCCCATCATTAGGGGAATTCATTATATTAAACTCTCTTCTTATCCCTATGCCCTCCTCTCTCTCTCTCTCTCTCTCTCTCTCTCTCTCTCTCTCTCTCTCCACACACACATACCACCCCACCTTGTTCTCCTTTTGCACTTCCCTCTCTCATTCTTCATTCTTTAGCAATTTCAATGAGCCAAAGAGTGACCTACAAACTCCCTTCCCTGCAAGTCCTGATCTCTGAAACGTGGCAAGGGCAAAAATGTGATAATTAAGTCATTTGCAGCTCTCCTAGATATTCTGATACCTGAACTCAGCCCTTAAAATTAACCTTCTACTGGTGTTAATGAGGGAGATCTCAGGAATGAGGTCTTGGCACTTCTGTGTTCAGAGGGGGTCATGGATGCCATAGTAGGCAGTAGGGAGTAATTTCTTTAAAGCTGCCTTTTGTGGATAGGATCATGAACTGAATATGCTGCTTCATGTAATAGGAGAGTCACAAGAAGAGAGATGTGCAGATGTGCCTGGAGCATCATCTTAGAGTCTTTCCAATATTCCTCTCCTAGAGTAACCTTTCACAAATCAAGTTTTATGTATAACACAAGGCTGGGAGTCTGGCAGAACCTCTCAGAGTGGCACGCTAGGGCTACTGCCTCTCTTTCAACATAATCTCTAGCTACTCACTCCAGTCACTATGCTTTGTACCTCCTCAGTCACATTATACTATTGAACATTTTCCACATGCTGTTCCTCCTGCTGGAATTCTCTCCAGCTAACTCTCCTGGCCCTACACAAACTCTTTGGAAAACCAGTGTAAAAAATGACTTCATAGAATATTTCCTTAATACTTAGATCTGACTAAGATATTGACCTTCTGGTCCCTGTAAGCAATCTTTGAGATAGCACTTTGTATTCTGTGTATGGATGGGGTCATTAAGTAAGTGTGCTCCTCTCAAATGGATTGTGAGCTCCCCAAAGCCAAGGATCATGTGCTGTTTGGTTTTGTATTACCAAATCTTGGCACTTAGCATTCATTAATGATTGATGAATGAAGGAATGCCTATCATCCTCACCCACCTTCATCTTTCCTTGAGAATAATATAAAGGTTCTTTATGATGTAGACTTTTAAAAATAGCATCCACTTTAGGTTTTGGAAAAGTATCTTCAGCAATATCTCCGTGTGTGTGAGTGTGTGTGCACATGAGAACACATCTCATTCTCTCCCTCACTTTCTCTTTAAATTCCCCCATATTCACAGGATATTATTTGGAAATTGAATTTGAAATCACAATTGTTTCCCCAAGGAACTTGGCTATGATCTTTGTTTTCAAGTATATAAACAATAGCATTTCAGGGTGATGTGAAAGGTAGATGTTCGAAATCCTTATTCTTTGCAGGGGCAAATATTTCAAAGGAGCTGCAAAAACACTCTCTGCAGTTACATCCACAAATGTGATCTTCTCTGTTATATTTTGACAAAATATACATGGAATTTGGGAAGTATCTTGAATAAATATATTATTATTATTATTATTATTATTATTAATATCTTAAAGGCCACTGTTTTCTCCTGGGCTTCTACTGTCAGGTCTTTATATCACAAATCCATCCCATAGTTCAGTCAATTCTGTACAACTCTCAGACTGTGGAAACAGAAGCCTGAGTCCATAACATTGTAAATTCTCCTGGAATCTATTGACAAAGTGTTGACAAAGCAGGCCTCCTGCCTCCTCTATAAAAGTCACCTCTGTAACTTGACCCTCACTTCCACCAGGCTAGAGTGTGTTGCTTGGATTTTTTTTTGTTTGTTCGCTTTAAATTCATAAGTAATGGTTGAATTAGGAGAAACGAATAAGGTATGATGTAATATCTAGCTCTTCCATGAGTGACATTTCCCAGGCGAGAATGTATGTTCAAAACTGAGACCATGGTATGAAATGTTAGTATGTGTGATTGGATAAAGGAGTGATTTGGAATTAAGACATAGAGAGCAAAAAAACTGAAATTGAACAACCTACTTCAATTTCAGCTTGACTTATCATATCAGAAAAGTGTAATAATAACTCAGCTGTTGGGCTTTGTATGCTGCTCTTGCAGGTCAATAGGTACTGCCTTTTAAAAGCTTGAGTACCCATTTTTGTATACACATGCATAGCTTCTCTGATTTTGAGACTTTAGCAGACCCCAGGGCGCCCATAATAATGCTGGAAAATATTACATGGGCTGTTGTAAAATAAGCACAATGGGAAAAATAAAGCAATACCCAAGATCTTTGCATGAACTCTCCTACAAAAATTAATGAGAGCTGAGAAATAGTGCTAGTTCCTCTCAAGAAGATTTAAAACTCAAGCAATGTTCTATTTTCTTCAACTAAAATAAGTTGACTTATTAAAAAGTAGGTACAGTTGTAAATTTTTGGCATTTTTAGGTAACAAATTGAAAATAGTTAATTTAAATGTTCTCTCTTTTTAAGACTGAAGTATCAAATTTTAATATATTATAGATAGTAGTTTTGTTATATATATCTCTGTGATTATTTAAGCATTAGTTATATTATTATATAGAGTATCCAGAATTTGGGGAAAGTTCTTAAGTCAAAATAGTGAGAGCTTTTAGATTCATATTGCCAAGACCTTAAGAGATTGTACAATATTTAAGGTTAGGTCTAACTTCAATACCAAAGATTACAAGTTTCAATTATAATTTACGTGTGGAATGTATCTTTATAAATGGCTGATTAATCATAATTTTCTATTAAATCATTTTTTTCTCTTGAAAACTAAACCTTTACTATTCATACAGTTTCTTAGAACTATTGGATACTATAACTACCTTAATCATTAAAAATGTTAACATTCAGGTAATGTTGACAGGTAAGGCAATGATTTGATTGGCAGTATTATTGTGTTAGAGGTAGCATATTCTTTGAGGGAAAAATGTAATTTTTTTCTCAGCAGGGCTTTCAGTTTTCTAACTCTCATTCTCCAAATCTACTGTGTGATTCAATTGATTGGAGGAAGGGGGATGTATCCAAGAATACTGTGTCTTTCTGCACATGTTGAATCCCAGAAGACCTCTGTAAGAGACAGTGGCTGGTTTGCAGGTCTTGGAGTAATTTAATTTGAAATCTTGGTGATCCGAATGATGAGCTCAAAGAAAGCTATAAATAGCAATAAGTGCTAAAAGAAAATCTGTAGTTTACTGTTGATAGAGCATTTTGGTAAAAAGTCTCATCTTCCTCTGAATGTTCTGATGTAAAAAGGTTACAGATCACAGAATTCGTAAAGGTCAGTGAGGTTAGGAACACTTAGTTCTGCCAACGAAGTTGATGTGTGGTCTATGGGAAAAAATATTTAAACTTCAGGATTTGTACTTTCCCATATATGGAAAAGAAATAATATCACTTAAGTATTTTCCAGTGTGTTGCAGTAATTAATTCATCTGAAAAGCTTTGAAATAAACATCAAAGGGATTCACTTATGTGCTTTAGCTTTTGATTTTGTTTGTTGATGAGAGAGAGCATGCTTTGTGGGAAGAAAAAATTTATTGATTATATAATGATAAAATTCTAGGCATTTTATTAAGTTTATTTGATTCCACTTTTAGAAATAGGAAAGGCTCCTTCCATTTTACCTAGATGGTGACGGAAAAAGTCCTAGAAATGATGACCACCAACCTTGTAACCAGCACCACCCCTAACTAAATGTGTACGGTGTTACAGGTGCAAGATTACATTGCAATGTACATTGGGGAAGTTTTCATGTTTACAGGATTTCCTGATGCCACTTATGGTTGACAATATCACTGAATTGATTAAAATGGGTTTGTCAGAGATGATTTCAAAAAAACATAACAGAAAACTCATGCTGGCTCTTGGCAGTAAAGGACAATCTTAGGCTCACTTGATTAAAAGTTTAGAGGTGAGAGTTTTTGTCAATTTCATTAGGCTGTGTAGGTCACACAAAGAAATCTAAAATTGAGATGACATAAAATAAATGTTTCTCTGTCTTTCTTGTTACTTATCAGCAGATGCCATATTCTGCTCCATGGGTCTTTCACTCTGGAATCCAGACTGAAGGAGGAGCCTCTGCCTAGAGTAGCACAATACATAACATAAAATGGATATATTGGTAGAAATTTGGATGGGGGACCATATTTATGGGTTTTAACACTTTTTCTCAAAAGTTGCATGCATTTTCTTTAAGTCACTTATAACTGGTGAAAACATATTGTAGAACAAAGACTTCTGTCAATAGAGTGGGAAGGTATAATCCATATGTGGACAAGTAGTACATATTCTAGAATGATAATGGAACCTGTCATACAACGTTTAGGTCCAGTTTGATCAGGGCCAGCAGCTTTTCTCTATGACTCTACCCTTTCTCCTGTATTGGATTTGATCTCAGATCAGATTTCCACAAGGTGCTAAGCTGAAAAGCACTCCAAACCTCAGACATGAGAAGAAGAGGACTTCTCTTTTCCCAATCATCAGAAAAAGTTTCAGTTGTCATTTGGAGTGAGCCCATTTGAGTGACATGTTCAATGCAGAAATCATCATGGCTACATAAGGCCAAAATGGATTTTTTCAAGACCTAGAATTCAAATTGCCCTATGAGATGCAGGCTAAATATAGGATTGAGGTCCATTAATGCTTGCTGGCATACATGAGGCCCTGGGCTCAATATCCAAGACTGCAATAAATTAATAAATTAACTAATGAAAATAAGAAAAGAGAATAAATGACATTAAAGGCTCTGGACAATAACTCTTAGGAGCTAAAGCACCTATGTGAAGATCTTACCTAGTGTAGACCTAGTGTATGACTGCCTAATGTGATGTTTGATAAAGTATTGTAAGAGTTTAGAGATGGCAGCCGTCACAGCTCAAGGTAGATTAGAAACTCTTTGTGGATCATGTAGCATTTAAGCTTGCATTTAGCATCTATATAGAATTTCCACATGGCGGATCTTTAGTAGACAAATGGTAATCATCTGAGGCTTATGGGATGATGTCTAGTAAGGACACAGAGTTGAGAAAATCTGTGGTTTGTTCAGAAAATGGGAATAGACAAGCTTAGAGATGTGAAATCTCTCATTCACATCTCCTTCTACATATTTTTCCCCCAAGCTGAGAAAAGTCCCTTTACTCCATTGGCCAGATTTTCCACATTTGTGACTGTGGCTTGACCCCAGCTTCCTCCTCTCTGGTATTGCCTCAGTCTGAAAGAGAATGTACTGCATTCACACTTTTCACAAATCACTGCTTATTCAAACAAGGGATTTTGAATACCTTTTTATCTATTTTCCATGCTATTATCTATCTAACTTCTGTGTTAATAATCCATCATTTTAAACACACTACGGGCATGAATAAAAAATATATAGTTTTATTAAAAAGTGTGAATAATTCTACTTTGCTGACTTAAGAGAAAAAATAACTCTCCCGAGTGGAATTAATTTTATTTCCAAATGAGCAATTAATAATGTATACTATGAACATAACATACAGTATTCTTCATTTAGATTATATAAAATTCATTTCTTCCAATTAAATCATGCTTTGTCAAAAAGTATATGTGCATTATTTATCGCTGATCTTGATTTCAAGAATGAAAATAATTTCATGCCATGGAGTAGTTTCGATCTCCTTTGATAGGTTCTGTCCTATTATGTTTGACATGAACTGGAAATATTAGTGAGCAAACTCATTCCACAGACCATTCACGTACCAAAATATCAAATGAAACATCTGAAAGTACCCAATGTAGAGTATCATTTCAGTTGCCTGTATTCAGTCTCTTTTTTTCCTGATCTTTATAATAAGTATTTTAATTCTTTGGTTTGAAATCTATTCCTAGTGATTTTCTGGTGATCTGTAGGCTTTGCATAGTGAATAGAACATGCTGAGTTTCTGATATAAAATATTGGGTCAAAATTTTTGAAAAAGGACATAATAAGCATGGATAAAAACAGCTAAGGAAAATAAAGGGAAATTCTCTGTTAAGAAAATATTGTATTTTGAGTCTGCACACTGAATGTGTTGTTAGGGTTTGTGGTTTGTATATTTGCTGGCATTTTTAATTACTATTGAGTAGTCATTTGTATTGCAATTGCTGTACCAGTTGAGGGGAACAAAGACTCTTTGGTACAATTGTGAGGATAGAGAGAACTTTCAAGAAGACCCATGAGAATCCAGTGTAAGTCTTAGCTGTACAAAGGTTAATACTCCAGGAATTCCTGCATCCCTCAAAATATCTCTGGAAGTGTTTAAGCTAGGAAATATCAACCTATCATCTTCAATGAATGATAGCTTCAAATAAATATCAAATGTGTTTAGTCAATAGGACCTGTAAATTCCACTTTGACCCTATCAGTCTGATATTTTAAAAATACTCAAAAATTATTTGAATTAAAGTAAATAAAATGTTTGGGTCATATGTCCGGTAGTGGAAAATTTTGCTTTGCGTCATAATGACCTCAAGGTTAATTCTTTTCAATCTCAGTTTGGATCTCATCATTCAGAACGACCAAAAATAAAATATAAAAACAAACTTGCATAATGGAAATTTTTATTCCTAGACATTCTGAATGAACTTTGACAGTATAAAAAAGTCAAAAACCTCAGATATATGGATGTTTCTCTGTAAAGTTTAAAACTGGAAGAAAAGACAAAAAGTTCCTTAAATTTGAATTTCAGTCAAGAAAAAAACTTTCTGAAAAAAATAAGTAATTTTATTCCATAAGATAGCAAATTGTGCATGTATTTAAGAAATTCAAAATAATTTAAATATCCAAAGAAAGCATATAATGATATGGACTTAGGAAAAACATGTATTTAAAAATCATTTAAAAGAAAAAAGAATTCACAGATCTATGTATAAAAGTGTTTTCTTATTTAGGATGCCTCTGTTTCTTTACAGAGTACTGTCATCATTGATGTTGTTCAATAATAAAACAATATGCAGAACACTCTAGTATAATTTTTTGTCTGCCAGGCTTTCCTCTTACTTCACAGGAGTTGCCAGAAACTCTTTTGAGGACTAAATGGGATAATAGATTCACAATTGCCTTGTGAAAGTTTATGTACTTGTCAAATTTAGCTTGTTTTGCCTCACAGAAGACCAGTGTTAAGTGTCTTCTGAAGGTTAAGATGAAGCAAATTATCTTATATGACTATTATCTTATATGACTATTTTGTCCCCAGAAAATTCTTACAATTATTCTAGGCCTGAGTATATTGTTGAAAGTGAAAAAAATATTGTCAATTATATACTCAAATAACTATTAGCTTAGACTTGCTATTACTTAAGGTTGCCAGTTCCTTGGATTTGTTTGTTTATTTCTACTATGGATATGGCGGTTTTTGCAAATTATGCTCTAGGTATATAGACAAACTGAATTTGGAATAGAGGTGAAAGTACTGGTTTCCAGAAAAAAAAATGTTTTTGCCTGTGTTAGTCAGCTTTCCATTACTGTAACAAAATACCTGAGATAAGAAACTTAAAAGGAGGCATTGTTTATTTTGACTCACAATTTTAGAGGCTTTAGTTCAGGATTACGTGGCCCAGTTACTTTGGGTCTATGGCAGTGCAGTACACCATTAGCAGCAGGAGATCATGTTAGAGGAAGATTTCTCTTCATAGTTGGCAGGGAAGTAGAAACAGGAGGGGCCAGGGTCCCACTGATGCCTTCAAGAACTAACTTCCATCCACTAGGCCCCAACTCGTAAATGTTCCACTATTTCCCAGGAGCTCCACTGGCTGATAACCAAATTTTTAGCAAAAGGGCCTTTGGAGAATATTTAAGATCACAAACTGTGACAATGCTTCCTATTTTATTGTCAGCACCCCTGAGCTCATTCCTTGGGGACCCTCCCACAATGACAGCTCTTTTTGCCGTTCCTTTGTGAAGGGTTGCTCACAGAACATCAACTCATGGACATGGTATCCTCTAGTGTATTTTTTTTCCATTTCAGATGATTACCTTCTACCCTGGAACTTATCCAAGTCCTTTTCTACCACTCATAATAACATCGGGCACCCTTCTCCCTATCCTCCACCCACGCCTGGCATTTCATTACTCAGAGAAAGCTTAATGCCATCTGCAAACTGAGAAATTCAATTTAGAGAAGTTGAGAAAATGTGAAATATAATTGATCTTAGCACATTTCCAGTAGAACCCAGCTCTTAACCCTTTCATATCTATTTGAATAAAAGCTTTGGAATTCCCAAGTAATTTTATCTCTTTTAAACATACATGGTATCCAAAAGTTTTATACATTTTGATTTTTTAAAAATAACTTTAGCACATTCAATTTTTTAAAGTATTTTATAATAAAAACATCATGTAACAAAGACTTATTGTGAGCTAAGAACTGTGCTTAATATTTTAATTTAATCCTACAGCTACCAGGGAAGTAGCTATTATGAATTCATTTTACTATTAAAAAGGCAGCATAGATTTGTACTTACCCAGGTATAAAAATCTACTAAAAGGTGAAGCAACAATTTGAATCCATCATCTGAATACTTATCAGTTAAATTTGCATAACTATAAATACTTTTTAAAATCTGTTATTTTCTTTTTGACAATAAGAAAGCACATATGTTTTAAACACTCAAATAGCACATATGTTTTAAACACTCATGGAAATGCATGTAAAAAGAAGTGCAAATTCTGTTTGACACAAAACTTTCAAACAGTAATTTAGGAGACTAATGAAGTCAGATCAATCTTGGCATTCAAATTATCTTTCTAATTTTCTGAGTTGTTTATGAAATAAAACATCTTGACTCACAAATAGGAAGTTGCAACCTTGTGTTTTTGTGTGTGTACAGACATACACAGAGCTAAATTACTCCCCCTCCCAAAGCAGCATAGAGCTAAAACCATCTTAATCATTAACACATGTTTTCAAGTGTAAATATAGTCCCAGAGATGGTAAGAATGATTTTATGTTACATCTGGCACAAAAATGAATTAACCTGGCAAAAGAATTTAACATGCTAGTGGTCTACCATGTAAAATTTATGTATCACAGATTTGTGTGTCTTAGTAATTTTTAGTTAAAATATTAAATTAGAATAAAATGCAGAAAGATCTTAAAACACCTTTAAGAATTAAGGTTCCATAGAAACCAATTATAAAATCATCCATCAAAACATCATCTCCACAACTAAAATTCCTTTATAAAGGAAATATGATCCTTTCAAATCTCTGCCTAACCTGCAGATCTTCACATCAGATAGCTGGCAAGCATCAGAAAAATTATGTGCATACACACACACACACACACACACACACACTACTCTAATAACCTGTAGCCAGCACACATCATAAGTATATTGGAAACATATTAATAAATATGTGTTTATTAATGAATATGTGTTAACTATTGTGTTTTACATATATATATATATACATATATATATATATATTTTTTAAATTCTGTATTTTTACAGAAATATGGGAAGTTCTTAAGCCAACAATTCACGATGTACTATATAGGAGGTAAGAATTTTATATGAAAAAAAATTATATAAAAAGAAAATATGGAAAGTTTGAAAAGAAATAACTCACAAATCAAGCAATTAATTTTGGGTTAGTGGTTAAAATTTTATTCCTCGATAATGTTACCAATGGTTGTCAAACTTTCATTTTTTCTGTAAATACATTTTCCTTTTTTTGCCATTATACATGTACTTTTTTGCATTATAATTCTTATTACACATATATACCACAGTTTTTAATATCTCTGTTTGTATATAAGGTATCTTGACACCCAATTCAAGTCTTCATAAAAAGTACTTTGTATAATGATGACCATCACATTCCACCATCCTTGCTAATCCCCTTCCCCTCCTTTGCCCTCCCACCCCTCTTCCTTATCTAGAATTAATCTATTCCTGCCATTTTCTCCCTCCCTACCCCACTGTGAGTCATCCCCCTTATAATAGAGAAAACATTAGGCATTTGTTTTAGGGGGATTGGCTGACTTCATTTAGCATTATCTTCTCCATCCACTTACCTGCAAATGCCATGATTTTGTTCTTTTTTTAATGTTGATTAAACAGGGATGAGAGGTGGGAGGGAAAGGGAGTGAGAAGGGGAATCGCATGGAAATGGAAGGCGATCCCCAGGGTTATACAAAATGACATATAAGAGGAAAGGAGGGGTAAGACAAGATAATACAAATGGAAGAAATGATTTACAGTAGAAGGGGTAGAGAGAGAAAAGGGGAGGGGAGGGGAGGGGAGGGGGGATAATAGAAAATAGGACAGACAGCAGAATACATCAGACACTAGAAAGGCAATATGTCAATTAATGGAAGGGTAACTGATGTGATTCAGCAATCTGTATACGGGGTAAAATTGGGAGTTCATAACCCACTTGAACCAAACCGTGTAATATGATGTATTAAGAACTATGTAATATTTTGAAAGACCAATAATAAAAAAAAAAATAAAATAAAATTCCATTGTGTATAAAATGCCACTTTTTTTATCCATTCATTCACTGAAGGACATTTAGGTTGGCTCCACAGTTTAGCTATTGTGAATTGTGCTGCTATAAACATTGATGTGGCTGTGTCCCTGTAGTATGCTGTTTTTAAGTCCTTTGGGTATAGTCCGAGAAGAGGAATAGCTGGGTCAAATGGTGGTTCCATTCCCAGATTTCCAAGGAATCTACATACTGCTTTCCAAATTGGCTGCACCAAGTAAGTACATTTTCTTATTGGAAGTGATTGCTCAATTAGAGAGCTAGCTCTCTGTCTTTGTCTCTCTCTCTCTCTCTCTCTCTCTCTCTCTCTCTCTCTCTGTCTCTCTCTTAAACACACACACACACACACATTCAGAAATTGGTTGTTTTAAAAGAATTTGATATTGGAAATTATAAATTAGATTCCATGGAAAGCAGATTTTCAAGAAAGTTTGTGTTTGTTTGATGGATTGATTCTTCCTGGGACTTGAACTCAAAACTACAAATGATCCCCTGAACTAAGCCTCAAAGTAGTTTTGCCACTCAATTAAGTAAGACCTGGAAAGAAACCCTGTTGTATGGATTGTATGGATAATAGAAGAGCCATGCTAAAATATAAAAGGCAGCCCATGTCTTCATATTTTTAAGATGTTGACCTCACAACTATTGAGGGATTTAATGATCTTCTTTTGAATTCCAATGTGTTATTCTGGGTTGGATCAGCTTTTATCATTCATTCTGTGACTGGATAGAATGAACTGTAGCACTGAAAAAAACACACACATGAGGAGCTAATTTAACTTCAGTTCCCATCAAGAAGGAGGAGGGTCTTGGTTTTATGCCAAATATGAAACTGAAGGGTGGCGTTGAGTTTTTCTTTTTGGCTAATCCTTTCAAATAATGGTTCTCTATGTGGGTTTTCCAGCTTGCTGGTGCTCCAAGAAATTCCTCTACAGCAGTCTGTACAACAGTACAATATGAGTCACAGAGGGAAAAAAGACAATTGTATAAAAACCATGACTTGTGCTATATAGAGAAGTTAAAAACTATGGGAAGACTTATTTAAAAATACTTTGATGAGGCTTTTTACTTTTTTTAAGTAGCAATGCCCAGCAAACTATGTAGGCCATCTGAAAAGCCTTGACTCTCTATAGTCTGAAAGGAAAATATTTGGAGGATTCTGAGCTTTATTTACAGAATTGATTACACATATTACAAAGTTTAACAACATTGAAAATCTATTGAAATATAGATTCACAATGTCTTCCATAAAATTATCAAATTCATCTGTTTTGGAATTCTGAAAAAGATAATGTAGGACATATGCAATACATCATTAGCACCAATAGTGATGTCTACCTGGGACAATATCCAGTTAAACATACAAATACAGCAAAATATCTGAATACTCCCATTAAATGGGATAAAGAATATTAAATAACTGCATTTCCATTATTTCAGAGCATTTTGCCGACAAACCTTGTTTTTAGGGTAGTCTGAATTTCAGAACTGTAGTTAAGAGAGTATGAACCTCTTTGCCTATGGGGACTCCAAGATAGCATGTCCATACACATTCCCATCAGCATCTACAGAATGATATATTGGCATGTCTTAATCATCTTTGAGTTAGTGTCTGGCATGGTGTCTAACTTCTAGCAAGTGTTAATATTTTAAATTGAATTGTTTAAGTAAAAACATTACTCTCAAGAACAGAACCAAAATAACTTCTGGGGAATGTTCAATGTGCAGTCACTGGAAAATAAATTTAAAAACAAAACATGAGGTTTATTCACACACTGTAATTTGGTTGGAGTAGTAGGCTAAACTAACTGAGTTCTGCATTTCACAAACATTGTGGCTCCTCAGGTATTTAAATGACCATGTTCTGTGCAATCAGTTATAGGTTCACATGGCCTATCCAATTTAGGAATCAAAAGAGCTAAAATGATGTATCAATATAAATATAAAACAACAGGAATCTTTAATAATTAGTTTTTTTAAGATATTTGTCCTAAAAGTAGATCTTGTCTTGGAATATATCTCAGAAAGAAAGCCTCTTTTGGTCTAACACAAAACAACTAGGTATCAAGACTTTTCATATTTAATTGTGAAAACAATTATTTTAAATTACTTTCTTTGATTGACTAGAGAGATGTCCTTCATGGCTCTGGACCACCAGCACCTTACAAACGCCATGGCTGTGAGATATGTCCCTTTAGACAGTGAACAATCTAGAAATGCAATTATCATCAGCTCTGAATCATGACAATGCCTAGTGAATTTCCTCTGAGCATCAAGATCTTTATCTTTCAGGAATTATAAATGTGTAGAGAAAATGTTAATACAGAGATTAATTTTTTATTTGCCTACCCTTGTTTATCATTCCTTCTGGACCATCTCTGTCACTCTACAATAGTAATCTTTCTCAGTGATGAATCCTCTTAATCATTTTAGTTCTTTTCTTAGAAATATCTATTGGTTCTACTTAGATTTAAAAAATAGTTCTTGTGTTTGAGATTTTTTTTTTACTATTATTCTGAACCTACCTATCTCATTTCAACCCTATGTGCCCCAGGTAAACCTGTGGCTTCAGTATCATTAACTCTTTGCCCTTCTAAAAACATCAAACTCTTAATTTTCTACCTTTGTACACAGCCATCTTTCTGTTTGTGATATTGTTTTGGTTTGGATGGGTGTTCCCAAAATTCCATACGTAAATATTACTGCCATGGTGATAGTGTTGAGAGATGCTCAGGACTTTTAAGTGGTGGAGCCAACAGGGAGGTACTTGGGTCATTGAGAGTGTATCCCCAAAAAGGATAGTGGAACCCTAGCCATTCTCTCTCTATGCTTCCTGGCTTAAGATGTGAACAACTTTTTCAAAATGTTCTCCTACTTTACAAGGTGTCCAGTTCAATAGAATCACCCAATCTTCGTCTGGACGATCCAAAAAAATGAACTAAAATAAACCTCTCTCTACATGTAGTCTGTCAGGTATTTCCATAAACAGTATGAAGATTAATAACACAGGTATATTCCACTCTTTCTCAGACAAACTACTATTTATCTTCCAAGGAAAAGTTTAAATGTCACTTTCTGAGGCTGTTTTGTCTAATGACATCCCTCTGTGTTCCTATAACATTTCTTGCATTCATAGACAGTTCACATTATTTTAAATATTTTATTGCTTTTCTCTCTCTTCTTAATTATCTTTGTATCTTCTCCAGAACATCTCATTTTTCGAAACACACTTCTGGTCCTCTATAAATATACCTGAATTCTTAAAAATGAATGTATTTCATGGATTCATAAACAAATTTTCCTTTGAATGTAGGTTGATTCATGTTGCAGTGTTTAATAATGGTACTCTACTGCAATAATGAGGAACTCTGTGTGATTTCCATTGAACAATGAGGCAGGTTGTCCTATAATTTTTACTTTTTTCTTTTTCTTTTACCTGTAGTTCTGGGGATTGTGATGTGAAATTTGTAAGCAAATACTACCATCTGTCATAATGAGAGAATTCACAGATCTATTTGAACAATTGAATTTGGAAAAGTCCTCTGACACATGATGTAGAATGGTCCAAATTGTAGGAAATGTCAGTAACTCAGGATATGAGAATAACAAAAACTTTTGTTAAACACAATTCTTAGGACACAAAACACCTTTAAAAAAATAATAAGAACAAAGTCACTCAAGTCTTGTTTTCAAAGTAGATCTGAACTCAGTATCCTTGTGGCACACACTGAGCTGGTCCATGGAGCAGAAGAGTTTTCTGTGGACTGTTTCTCCTCCCCAGGCAGCAGAATGCTGGGCATCTCTAATATCCCATCTTGCTCACTGTCTCCTCCAAATGACAGGATATCTAAGCATAAACCAAGACACCCAGAGAACCAGAGCCTTTACCTAATTCATCCCATAAAAGATAAAATAGCTTCATCAACTCACAAGGCTTGTTGAAGATTTTCCATTTGGCATAATTGACTTGTCTCTTCTCATAATGTGGCAAACTTTTGTTTCTAAATTTCTATTTTAGAATTCTCATTTGTAGTTAGGAGAGTGTTAAACTCTTTTACTGAAGTTGATATAACAGCATAAACTCCTTTATCAAACCTTTCCCTTTTGGGAGTGGAAGGTGGTTGGCATACATATTTCTATTCTTCTACGCAACATTAATTCTATGTTTTTATTTCTGCAGTCTTGACAGAAAAAGAAAATTTATACTTTTGTTCTGATTTGAAATGATTTTGTTTCCCCAGAACTTATAGAATAAATCAAGAATATTTTAGAACTCCCATATGTTATATTGAAATAACAGGATCTAGTTTCTAGATGTTCCTATTAGGAATTAGGGTTATGATGTCCTAATTTTTTGTGGTTTTTACATAAGCATATTATTTTGAACACTCATAAAATTTTCTTCATGTAAAAATTCAACTTTTTCTATCTCTTAAATATGGACTTATTGAATTATTTTTATGTTATGACACAATATGTTTCTGTCTTCTATACTTTCATAAATCTAGAAGTCAGTGTGATTTCTCCAATTTCATTCTTTTTCTTGGAAATTCTAGGTTCTTAGCATTCCCTATGCATTTTAAAATCAACTTTTGGATTACTATAGCAAATTCCTACTGGGATTTTGATGGGGATGGAATCTATAGATCAATTTGGGGAGAAAAGACACCTTCATAATAATATATTCTGGGGGCAGGGGATGTGGCTCAGTGGTAGAGCACTTGTCCAGCATGTGCAAGGCCCTGGGTTCAACTCTCAGCACCACATAAAAATAAATAAATAAACTAAAGGTATCGTGTCCAAATACAACTAAAAACAATAATATATTCTTATCCAATCTTAACAATGTTGGGCTTTGGAAGGAAATGAAGATAAAGCTATGGGCTTTTATTTAATCTCCTCACTGGAAGCTATGTTTATGATTTTTAATCTTTTTCTAAATTTAGTCTTCTTCTAACAGAAAGTTTCAACTTTTGTTATGATATACAATGTCCAACTCACATAACACAGTCTTCTATCCTAACTAGTTGTCTTTCCTCCCCAACCAGATGATTGGAGCTAACCACCACTCTTACATGCTTGAGATCTAGTTTTGTTTCTAGCTTCACACCACCAGTCCCTGGTGTTGCCCTTCCAATCAGAAGGTTCTTTCACTCTGTCATTCTCTTTTCCATCTTTCTCACTACTTTGAAACTTCGTTCTTGTATTGAATTCCATGGATAATATTTTCTTTGTTTAGCTCCCAATTTCTTTATAACAATTGTAGGATCTAGCATAGTATTTTCTAAAAGGTATATCAGAAAGCACTAGTTTTCATGTTACCAATTGACAAAAAAATTAAAAATAAAGTAACAAATAGTCATACACATTAGGCAACTCAAGCTCAAGATCCATTAATGCAGAGATTTCAAAATGCTAATGTACATCATGTATCATGATATATATATTTTTTAAAATGCACAGTTTAAAAAACTTTTCTATGGACCATTTTTCAGAACCTTTCCGAATGTTTTCAAAATCACCAGGATGGGGAATGGGGAGGTTGCTCAGTGGTAAGTGCAGGCATATCAGCTGAGCATGCACAAAGCTTTGGGTTCAATTGGGTTCAATCTTTAGAATAAGAAGCAAAACAAAACACCAGATGGGTGATACAAGATCCAGTTGTGAGGCACTAAAAACAGCTATGCCACTGGTCACAGTGACTCATGTTTGTAATCCCAGCTATTTGGAAGGACTGAGGAAAGAGAATAACAAGTTCAAGGCTAGCCTGGGAAGCTTAGTTGAGATGACCCTCTCTTAAAAAGAAAAAAATAAATAAGGCTAGGAGTGGGAGTGCATCTCTTTGGTAGAGCACTTGCCAAGCATGCACAAAGCCCTGGATTCAATCCTTAGTCCCCTCACCAAATGATTATCTTTCCATGTGCACAAAGCAAAGCACAGGAGCATTTGTGCTTGATAAATGAAGAGGGATGACATGTTCATTTTACATATGATTTATTTAACAAACTTTCTACATTGATTTCTGACTTGGGTTTTTCCACTCACATGTTGCTTAATATTTATTTGGAAAATAAATATGCTTTTGATTTAGTTTTAATATTGAAGGCCTGCAAATTTAATCAATATTAAATGAATATTAAAAACATATTTCTCTAGAATCAAAAGCATGAGGTACAACACAGAAGGAAATATAGTTTTCCCCTATTAATCATTTAAAGATATTCAATATTTGTGCTGCCTGCTGGGTGATTTAGAACAATGAAATCTTTTCTAATATTTTCTCTATACTTAACCACAATAAATAGCCTAGAATTCAGTTTATTTGGCTATCAAGATGTAGAATTTTATAACATTTCAAGATAATAAATTATCTAAAATCCTTAATTACCTTGTTTTGATATGGGAGATGTTCTAAAGAACTGGGAGAAAGATTTTCATTGTAAAGCTGATTATACAACCATATCCTTAAAACAATGCATTAATAGATTTATGGTTAAAGAATTAATATTTGAGAGTATATGATGATTAACTGTAATAGCAGTTATTTCATAAAACACCAATCTTGGTGTAGCTATGTAAGTATTTTGTAAATATGAATAACCCATTAAATCTCAAGTTTTGAATTTTGTGAATATCTCAATGAAATTCCCACAGGTGTATTAAAATAGGTTAATGTAGAATTATAATGTAGAATGTATTATGTAGTTTATCATGAATCATCTTAACATTAATAATATTAATGAATATTATCACTAATCATTTATTGACTACTTTTTCAAAAGACTAGAACTTGAAAAACCTAAATATTTATTTCAAAGTTTCCATAAGTGAAATATTTGTTGCCATCTTTAAGGTTTTTCTGGTTTATTATAAATTGTTCAATGTGACATAATGGGTTAACAAGTATACTCAGTGAACTTTCAGTTAAGGAAATTGTTCTCCATAATTTGGGTGGGCCTGATCCAAACATTCAAAAACTTTTGAAGGAACTGAGTTTTCCCTATAAAAGAAGAAATCCCACCCACAGACTGAAGCTTCAGTTCCTGTCTGAGAGTTTCTATCTTGCCCTGTTGATTTTGAGCTTGCCTCGCTAGCCCCCATGCAAATCCAATTGTTTATAATGTTGCAACAAGATATATCCTATGCGAATATATGCACACACTTTAAATATGAAATATGTGTTTGCAGCTAGTTTTTGTCTAGAATAGGGAGGTAGAGAATAGGAAAACTTGATCAATGGGTACAAAGCTACAGTTAGATAAAAACAAGAAGCCCTGGGGTGCTCTTGTACAGTATAGTGCTATAGACACCAATGGTGTACTGTACATTTCAAAAGCCTAGAAGAAAAGATTTTGTAATTTTGCACCACAAAGAAATCATAAACTTTTGTAAGAAAAAATGTGGTTAACCTGATTCTAACATTATATAATGTATACCTGTATCAAACATTACATGGTACTCCATTGATATGTATAATTTTTCTATTTTATTTCAGCTGAAAACAAATTCAAAATACAAGAAAATCTTTTGTGTCTAATTGTAAAATCCATGTATTTCTTTTAGTTGAGGAATAATTGCAAGATATAGTGTGTGTGTCTGTGTGTGTGTGCAAGTCTCTATGCACCCACAACATTGGTTCTGTTTCTATGGAGGAATCCTGAGTGCTACAGAGCACACAGCCTTCTCTGTCCATCTCTTCCTGAAAGACTATTCCTGAAGCCAGTAACCTTCCCTTCCCATCATTATCCAGCACAGAATCCTGCCTCTTTTTCTTATAGAATTCATGACAATCTGCAAATTTATTAGATTTAATTTCTTAGAGTCACTATAATTGACTGAAATTAAATTTTCTGAGGTTAGACTCTCTAACCTCACTGTCTCATTCACTAATTGAGGGTGTGGGGACCAGAACACAATCCCTGTGGAGGGCGTTGACCTCCCTGGGATGGCATTGACTTCACTTATTGATTCCTGGTGACTGATATGTCCCTAGGATATAACACAGAGCCTGGCTCATAAAAGATGTTTGGTTTACTGGATGAATGGAAAATAAATGAATTATCTCATTGAAACCTCATAAACTTTCTGTAACCATGGGGTGTATCATCCCAAACCTCAGGGAAATTAAACATTTTGCATCAGACAACACAAGTAGTAAGTGATGGATCTGGTATTTGAACCAAAATTGTCTTCTTACCAACATCTGTTCTATTTCCTTTGCATTATGTTGACTAATTATTGAATGTGGAGGCTACAATGTGTTGGATCTCACCTAAGCATTGTTTTAGTCAGCTTTGCACCACTGTGACCAAAAGAACTGACGTCAACAGTTTAAAAGAAGAAAAGTTTATTTTGGCTCTTGGTTTCAGAGGTTTAGTATGTAGTCACTGATGCCATAGCTCTGGGACCTAGGTGAGGCAGAACACCACGGCAGATGGGTGTGGTAGAGAAAAGCAGCTCAGGACAGGACAACCGGGAAGCAGAGAGAGAATGTTACTCTGAAAATTACTTGTATTGCCTCACACATGAGCTTCTGGTGTTAGAGTCTTGTAAACAAGTCAAGATGGCACCTGGCATTTTGCCAAGGGGGGTGGTTTGTGAAGTAACGCCAGCGAGCCATTAAGTGTGGAGATTCTTTATTGGTTGACTGCTGTATCTAGTTTATGTTAATTAAGATAAGCTGTGTGGAATGTATATATACCCCTCCGGTCCTACAATAAATGGCTCCCACTGCTGCTGTATCAATGTATACAAGTTGTTCGTCACCCCCCGGTTATTTTGCTGCAGCCGGACTGCGGCATTCTGGGGGACATCTCCTATCTAATACATGGTAAGCATGTGGAGAACATTCATAGTAATCATACACCATGATCTGGCATGGCAGCAGATATACTGTTACTCAGACATGTGCACACCAGTGGGTGAAGCAACTGTATGGGTGACACTCCTGATTGAGAAACTGGGAGGAAGACTCAGAGACAAGGAATCCATTCAGGTGGGCCTTGAGTTGTGGAGTGACATTGTGAAGACCAGTTCAAACATAACAGTCAATAATGTCAAAGACATAGGCATTTTCTGGTTATTAATGTTAGAGGAATGGTGACAAAGGAGGTTGTTTTCAAGTGACATGTGTCGATGGGGAGGGAATATATATGACACCATTGTGTGAAATAATCTCAAATTATGATTTAATCCTATAGATAGTTGTGGAAACCATTCTAGGTCATGCTTTGGGCTTGTTCCATACTGAAAATGTAAAATTTTATTTTAAAAAATGGTATTAATGTTAGTCTTTGAAGGTAGAGAAATTAATAAATATCTTTGGAACACAGGAAAATTCTCAAGAGACCTTTTTTTTAGTATGTCATTCCAGTATTCTAAGAAACAGATGTGAATATAAGATTAAATGTGCATAGATTTTGTTATGGAATACAACTGAGAGAAAATGGGGATTAAACCAAATGTTCTGCAAGTTGAATATACATAGTGCAGGTCTGATCCCTAGGGAAGTAGAGAGGATGAGGGATTGAGTGGATTTGACCTAAACTGATCCACAACCTAAGGAATGATCAGCAAAATCATCCAGAATCCTTGTGTCAAAGGTGGCTATCAGAGGAGCTTCAAGTCTTGCAGGAGGACCTGCTTATCTCCCTCTACTGGGCTGGCTGTGGCCTATGAGGGGCAAAGCAGCAGTAGGGTCATTAGGCCAATATCTCTGTGTGCAGTTGGAGGTCTGTGAGATGCAGTCTTCAGTTACATACATTGGGTAGTGTGTGTCCCTGTAGAATTAAAGCACCTTTCTTTCCTAATTTGCCGCAGCCCGGCTGGCTGGGCAAACTAACTGGGGGGTGACGAGGAACTTGTGTAGATTGATACAGCAGGAGTGGGAGCCATTTATTGTAGGACAGGAGGGGTATATATACATTCCACACAGCTTATCTTAATTAACATAAACTAGATACAGCAGTCAACCAATAAGGAATCTCCACACTTAATGGCTCGCTGGTGCCACCTTACAAACCACTCCCTGTAGCAAAATGCAGGCCCCATCCTGACTTGTTTACAGACCCTAACACTAATTAATAATTTAGATTGGAGTCTTCTTGAAAACAATTACTTATTTTGGGGAGTGGCTGGTGATTTTGTGTACAATTATTTTTTCAACAAAAAGCTAATAAATTTATTTCACAATTAGACTTTACCAAGTTCTCTAACTGTGAAAAACTGACTGTTGAGTGTGCATTTGATGGCTTATAACTGAAGATGCATACTTCTCTTTTAAAAGAAAGATGTGAGCTACCAAGTGGCGGTCCATGGAAGTGGGGAAAGGAGGGTTATGCTCTTCAAAATGCATTCTTTCTTCCCAATTATTATTTTTATGCCCATTTTGTTAAGGTATAATCTCAGCCTCAATGAAACAGAGAAGTAAAATAGATCAAATTCAACAATGACTGTGTTCTTTGTTCTGTCCCATGCTGCTTTTAGATCCTTATTGTGAGGTGACTGTACATCTTTCAAGGGTTAAGGAAGAAGACATTGGTGTTCACAAGACAGAATCTCACTGTCTTCATAGATTTTCTAGGTCAGTTCTGCTTCCTTTGAACTGTGCTGTCAATTTTGAAGCTTGGGGGCTAGGACCACTGGGGAATAAGTCAAAACCAGCTATAAAAGCAAACAGAGATCAAGAGTACTAAGAGGCTTCCCCACACAGACATTGACCAGGCCTGAAGGAGACAGACTATCTCCTCTTCCTCCTGTGCTGATGTGAATGGATGGGAAATCCCACGCTCTTTTTCGGATTTGTTCTCTTGACTTTCATTCCTTCTGTGAACCTTCCAGATTCTGTGGTTCTTTAATGACTTGTTACTACATTGGTTCATCACACTATAACAAAATTTTCACATTTGTCGTTCATTTGTTGGACACGTTATTTCTACTTACCACCTATGTGACAGATACTGTGTCAGGGCTGGGAATAACACTAAGTAAGTAAGTCTTGGTCACCACCATCAGAGAACCTGCTTTCCAGGGACAGCAGAGAAGCTGCACTTATCAAACTATTTCATGTTTTGCAGTATGCATTTATAAATAATCTTAACAAACTTCTCTATTTTTGAGCCCTCCTGCTCAACCTACCCCCAGCCCATACCCCTAAAACTGATTCTCCATACAGCTATCAGAATTGTTGCTCTCACTGTACCATCAAAACCATCCATCAACTCTAGACTTTCTTCAAACTCTAGCAGGTCCTACGAAGTTTTCTACGTGCCATGACCTAACATTCTAGCCTTATCTCTGGCCATTCCCCTTCCATTTTATTCTTCTGCCACACAGAAATGCTTTATGTTCTCTAAATTTCTGTACATGCAATCTCCTTTAAGAGAAATGTTTTGCTTCCGAAGCTCTTTCATCAGACAAACCCCTAGAATGCTTGCTTTCTCTTGGAAGAGACTGATCATCTCTCCCCTGGAGAAACAATGATTGACTCATGCTATGGTGTATTTTGCATTGTTTACTGAAGCACATGTCACCTTTAGTTTGTTGAACTCCTTAAAGAGACCACATCTTTGTGTTTCTGAACTTTCAGTGCCCAGAAATGTTCTTTATACCTGGTACGGAATGAATAAATGGTGAGTTGAATATATTTAATTTGAATTAAGACTCTAGTGAAGAAAACTTAATTTTAATTATTTAGAATGAACATTAATCCCCATCCAGAAACATCATTTAATGGAACTACATAAGGGTACCATATTCTCATTCTCTGCTAACTAAACATTTAGATGGAAATCTAATCAGAATAAGTCATATTGTATGAATTGTATATATGTATTTTTCAACATTTTGTTAATTCTGATTTGAGATAAAGACTGAACATTTGAAAATAAAATATAATGCATTATAAGTGTTTATCATTTCAACATTTCAAGTGCTATATAATATGATTTACCTTAAAAATTCAGGATTTGGGCAAAACTTACCTTAGAGACAAATGGAAATCTCCACACTCTTAAAATAGCTGAATGTAGGCCACTCCTGAAGCTGTTTATTTTTACATGATATACAATGAAAACACTATAATTAAGAATGGGTAAACCCAGCTGTGCTTTGGGTCTATCAAATTTCTTAAAGTTGCTTTTTGACTATTTTGAGTCTGTGAAAACTAAAGTCTACTTTCCCAAGAATTTCCCCTCAATTTTTAAATCAGTGTTTATTTTAAAAGAAGTATAATCCATATGGTTTTGATTCCTCCACACTTAACTCATCCAAATGCAGTTTTGTAAGAACTATTTGAAGTCAAAAGCTTTTTGAAATTTTTATGAGCTTTCTTGTCTTTTTCCCTCTCAGAACAGGAAGCAATACTTTGCCAAATGTAAACAAAGTTAATCACCAAACAGTTTTATATCCTAAAATAATGAAACTGGATTGGGTGCCGAATTGGACAAAAATAGTCCTTTTATCCTCAGTAAAATTCTTGCCTAAGCTCACACAGAGGCTGCCTTCTCTGAAGGATAGCCCCAGGCAATACCAGCACTGTGCCATCCAGATTTCCAGATCCTGCTCAGCACAGCAGCTAGCCCACTCTTATTTCCCAGCCAGTTTACTTATAATATCTTTATTTTGTTTCAGAAGCTACAAAAGAAGAGTATCAAATGTCGTGAGAACATACAAAATGTTCGGGCATATAAATGGAGAAGCTGTGCTGTATCTCTGATTGAGCACTTCTTAGGGTGGTCATACTTGAGCAGAAAATCAAAGATAATAAGAATTCTTGCTCCCATGGATGCTCTCAGACTCACATGGAGAAGAGCCAGCAGCAAACTGTAGCCCACAGACTAAATTCAGCCTGCTAACTATTTTGTAAATAAAGTTTTATAGATGCAGCCACATTCATTTGTCTATATATTACTTGTGGATGCTTTTGCACTAAAATGGCCAAGTTGAGTAGTTTTAACAGAAACCATATGGTGGACAAAGCCTAAAATATTTACTTCCTGTCTTTTATAGAAAAAGATGGCTGACTCCTGACCCGGGTGACATGTGGCTAACTCTTAGCTTCTCTGCTTTGGCAATAATACAAAGGTCTCTGAATGTAATATTCTTACTCCTGATGAAGATTAGAAGAATAGAGAGAGAAAGCTGTGTGTGTGTGTGTGTGTGTGCATACACACACACACACACACACACACACAAAAGATCTTCCTCATTTGCAAAAATAAGATATTATTGAAAAATAAACAAACACATATGTTCCATGTTATTTTCATATATGATAACTGACATTTGCTGAAATTTCCAACTTCTAGATCTCTATGACCAAACATTACAGGGACTTGAACATAGTACATGGTTTTTCCATCACTAAAGCATTTATGGTGGCAATATCTTTGGTAAGGTTTTATCCCTCAATTATTATTATTATTGTTGTTATTATTATTATTATTATTATTATTATTATTTTAAAGAGAGAGAGAGGGAGAGAGAGGGAGAATTTTTTAATATTTATTTTTTTAGTATTTGGCAGACACAACATCTTTGTTTGTACATGGTGCTGAGGATCGAACCCGGGCCGCATGCATGCCAGGCGAGCGCACTACCACTTGAGCCACATCCCCAGCCCCAAATTATTATTATTATTGTTATTTTGATGCTGGGGCTTGAACTCAGGACCTTGTGCATATGAAGCAAGCACGCTACCAAGTGAGTTATATCCACAGCTTTTATCCCTCAATTATTAAGAAACAGAAAAGTAATAATCAGACTTAATAATATTTCCTTTGTGCATGCCACTAATGCTGTAATTTTTTCATGCCTTATGATTAATTCTCACAAAAACTGTCTTATTTTGCAACCATGGTTGTCAGTTTTCTCTTTTGTAAAATGAAGACATATTATTGCCCCCTTTGTAGAACGACTCTGAGTATGTATCATACTTAGGACAAGGCCTGTATCATCTGTTAAACCCTAAGATGACCCCCTCCCCACAAATCCATCTGAGTCAACAGAGCTCAATATATTAAACTTATTGCAGTAAGGGAAATTTCATTCTATAATCTGAGGTTTCATTTCATTCTATAATAGGAGGTTCTCAGAAGGGGGTAAATCAGAAGGAGTACACACACACACACACACACACACACCCCTATATAGGTGTACATATATATTCCATGATTCCAAATTTGTACATATCTTTATAGTTATATATCTTTATAGGTATATGTATGAATCTGGAATCATGGAATTAAAAATTTGGAGTGATAAATCTGAAATTAGAGTTGGAATAATAGTTTCACAAGAAGTCTTAAAAAATAGGAAATGAATTGTAACTGGGTAGTTTATAAGCATGATAGTTAGGAACTGATAGGCATAGGGAGATGACAGACTTTCTACAAGTTTTGTAGAGCAAGCGGAAACAGGAAACAATGTGGACTTCAGTATTTATATCAAATGTAGTAAGTACCAATATGTTTTACAAATTTATTATTATTAATATTAGTAGTAGTAGTAGTATCATTGTTTTACAGGTAAGGTACCTGAGACTTTGGAAGCTTAGGTGATGTGTTCATGGTCACTCAATCCAGATAGCATTATTGCCTGCATTTTCTTCATATCTCAGTGCAAAGATGAAGGTGTACAAGTAACAGATATTTACTATATGCATCTATCTGCTGGTTCAAATGAGCCTTATTCAGAAGAAAGAGAAAAATTGCATGTAGAATGAAAGTTCTTAATCTTAAAGTTTTTTTTCTCTCAGGACTCTGTTTGGAATCAGTAAGATTTGCTTGATCTGAGGTGGTGTGTGAAGGGTATGAGCAGCAGTGGTGGGTCGGGGGGGCTATGGCCATCATCCCCAACTCTTCCCCACCCCAGAACACAGAAAAGGCATTCACCAGGCAGTCAAGTTTATCAGATCTACAGGAAGCAAAAATACCAGCTGGCAGGTCAGATCTTTCTCCAAGGGAAACATCAGAGCTAAAAATTTGCCAGGTTTTGAGTCTAGCCATGTTGGTTTAAGGTTATTTTTTTAAGATAGGAAATTGATTGGGCTGGATAAAATTTATGGTAGAAAATTGGTAAACATGGTGAGGCAAGTGTCTTCAGTCAGTTCTGGTTAGTAAAATATTGCCTAATAAGTGAGCTATTTGACAGGGGAGCAATCTGTTGCCCTGAAAGAAGTACTGTTGTCTAGATGAGCAAACTATTTGCCCAAATTGGTTTGTACGTATTCTATGAAGCTAGGACGGAAATTATTTATTGGTTATATTTTTATCTTCCTGGATGAGAATTTTCCTGGAACAAACACATAAGTCATGTTGACACAGGTGGGCTCAGTTCTCTTCCTTGTAATTAAGACATGTGGCTATAGGTGACTTCAGTTCTCCAAGTAATGAATTATACTTAGGTCGATGATTCTCATTACCAAGTCATCCCTTTTTCAAAATCCTCTTCGGCTGTATTAATCCTCTAATCAGTTGAGTTGTCCATAGATTTTAAAAAATTCATTAGAATAAAAATTGTTAGGCCAACAAACCGACTTCACATTGATTTACCTTACTTGCAACATTCACATAAGATTGATAATTTATCAAATGCAAGCATTGATTCGTCTACTCTCTAAAATTTCACTACTTTGTAATGCTGTATTAACTTGGATAAATAACTTTTTAAAGCTAAATGTCTCCTAGTCAGTTTTGGTTTGTATATATCTGTGTACTTAATGTATATACACACATATATACATATAAGCTTATATTTTCTTCCTCTTAATAGTAAAATTAATGGGATATATCTGTTTTCTCATGCTGTGACTGGTTTACTGCTTTGAGTTTTACTTATAATTACTAAACAAAGAGAAATAAAAATTTAACAAAATCAATTATATGTAACTGTACCTGAGCAAACAAATTTCCTAAGCCCTGAGATTAATAGCCATAAGACTATAATGAGTTACACAGAGTTCAAAAGGGAATACAAGTATATTAGGCAATGACTAAATTGATATCACAAGGAAGGGAAGAAGGATATTAGGGAGAAAAGCAAAATTTTTAAAAAAAATAATGAAAATCACTTTTAAGCAGATGTGCTAAAATATGATTAGGAGATTTTTTAAATGAAAGCAGGAAATCATGTAGAAAGGGAATGTCCCAACTTTTAAATATATTGACTCAAAATTACAAAATATTTACAATAAATCAAATTCACTAAGATAGCATACTGAAAAAGTAAAAAAAAAAAAGAACTAAGAAATGATCAATGATCAAGATTGATTAGAAGTCCAATAAAGAACTATTATGCAGAGACTGTATAAGTCAAGCAGACATGGATTAAAAGTAAAATGCTAGAGTATATCTACCCAAATAATGTTATTATATTTTATTGTATTAATGTCATCTCTCTTTATTAAGCAACAAAGCTCTGTAGGTAAAATTGTCTATCAAGTAAGCATTCTCTTTCTGTTGTTGAATGTACAGAAAGAAATTTAAAGAGAAATGCAAATGAATGGCCCTGTCTTGGAAGACAAAAAACAAACAAAATAATGAGGAGGATATATTCTGTATTCTAACAAGAACCATAGACATCTGACAAGCCACTACCAATTATATATTATAATTCATGTTAATAATAAATCAGCCTGTCTGTTTTTCCAGCTTTGTGTGTGTGCATTGCACTTACTATCAAGTAGAGAGGAAACAAAGCCAGCAACTAGAAGCTGAAGCCAATCCTCACAATATGGCAGCCAGAGACAGTTGACTAACTGCACCACATGGTCAGTGTTTTCTAGAAAGGCCATATCTCCCAGGCACCTCACAGCTGTCAGGGTCCACACATTGTGTGCCATCTCCCTATATGTTGGGGAACATCTCCTCAGTGGTTTTGTGGGCTTCTCGTCCTATAGGAAAACTTACAGAGGGAGGTGAATGGGATGAGTAAACCCTCATCACTACAGTTGGTCTTGGGTTAGAAACTAGTGCTCATTCATTCTCTCCTCAACCATCAGGGGCTTACAGGAGACCTTGACCTAAACTCTCCAATATGAGGAATCTGATCCCATACCTGTATGGCAGGTGCTGTTGTTCACATCCATTCATAATTACAGCAGGATGCGAGACATGGGACTTGAGGAGGTACTGAAGTTTCACACATTTTTCCCTAATTCAAAGTGTAAAAGCAGCTTCCTCCTACCATGGAGATTGATTACTCCTCCATGATGGGAACTTTTTTTCTTGCCAAAAAGAATCTAAAGAGCACAGCAGTATATAGTTCAACATGACCCTTGCTGTTTCTCTGGCTAATGTGTACCTTCTTCTAGGGCAAGTTTCTTGGCTTTATCACCAAAGACATTTTGGCTTAGAAAAAAAAACACATTGTGATGGGAGGGTTGTTCTATTCTTTGTCAGGATGTTTAGCATCATCACTGACCTCTACTTTCTAGAAGCAAATATTTCCCACCCAATCATGATGGTCATCAGGGCCACCTGATGCTATTCCCTGGATTTGGGACCCCATACATTCTTCCTGTTGGAACACAGGCAGAGTAGGGACCTCTGATTTAATTCCTATGCCACTTTATAAAGTTGGCACATCATCTTTTCTCATCCTTTCCTCTGAGATAGGACTTCAGCTGGGTCTTGATAGCATGTTCCAGGTCTCTGAATCATTACTCTTTATTTGCACAGCATATGATGCTGTTCGTTGCTGTACATCTTTTACCCTGCTTTGGTGGCATGCTAAACTCTAGATGGACAGTGGCCTATATTGTAAATAAGCTTCTCGTGCTTGTAAAAAGATTCACACTCTAATTTTTCCTATCATTCATATTTGCGATATCATTGGGTCTTTTAAAACTTGCTACACTGTTGGCACCATAGACCAGACAAGCAGCAGAGATCTTTCCTGCTCTGGGCCCTACACAAGGTGGGAAACCCTCCATGACAATTAGGTAAATGGTTCAGAGAAGGAATTTGAGGTGTATAATATGTTGCCACCATATCCATAAGAAGTCAGTAAGGACTTCTTATGTAGGAGATTTAAGAAGCAGCAATTTTGTCTTTTATTTTTGGGAACATCCTAGCATCGCCACAATAACTAAACACCAAAAAAACTACGTTGAAGTGTCAGGACTGAAAATTTTCATTTCCAACTCTCTAAAGCATATTTTGTCTTATCAAGATTTCTACTATAATAGACACATCTTGCTCTCCCTGTCTAATCTGAATGCTGTTGTCAATATAATGATCCATACAATGTTTCATGGGATGTATCAATGGTCCAGAGCTTCTCAGATTATATTATGTTGTAGGAGGGGAGTGTAGTTAACAGAGCCCTGATACAAAACTGCAAATTAGTTTTGATGCACATGCATGCAAACTTCTTGTAAATTTCTTTCTAATGGGAATAAAAAAAATGCATTTGTCAAGCCAAATATTCATGCCATAAACCCAAGGCCTTTTAATCTGTTTTAATAGTGATTTCACATTCAACACAATAACTGCAATAGGTATTAATAATTGTTTGTCTTGCAATAGTCATTAACCAAGATCTATCTTATTTCTGCTGGGGCTTCACTGGTTAATGAAACAGAAATATGAAAGTGATACTTTTTAATTGATGACACAAATGTTTTTCTGGCCTTCTACTTTGCAGTGTGATACAGTTTCTAATTTCCTACCTTGGCTATGTAGGGTCAATTTTATAGGCTTCCAATTGCCTTTCTCACTGTGATAGTTCTTAGTTCACCAACCAACAATCTATTCTGGAGGGTACTATAAATGGCTAGTGTATCAATGACAATTATATATTCAAAGCCTCTTAAAATGATTGCAATGTGCATCTGTAGACACAAAGGTTACACTGTGAACTGGACTTCAGGCAGGATGGTCATAAGGATGCTTTGATATCTGGGTAGGAATGCAAGCTTCACCAGAGGTCCTTTGGGGAAGAATTAAGAGAATCATTGTGATATCTACTTGCTGCAATGTTGTAGGATCCTTAAAACTGAAGACCTAGCTATTTTTTCAATCAGTAGGTTCCAGATCTGAAAATGTTCAGTAACTATAGCAAAAATTGTGATGTTTGATTTTGGAGACTGCCTTCAACTTCCTACTATTCCATTTCTTGACAATGTTTGGCTGTAGGTATGAATCGGAAGTTTACTTAATTGACTGTCTAGTCTACTCTTATGGAAGTCATGATCTAATAATAATCACCTCCTTAATTCACTGGAGCTCACACCTCTCTGAGTGTCCCTCTGATCTTCTTAATGGTGATTGTGGTCCCTGGGCTTCTGGTAATTGAATGCTGCTACTTGGCCTCTATTTGTTGTAGTCTTGTTGTCTCCAAGGATGTTAACAAACCCAGCTCTGGTCTATAGAAAAAACAACTGCTGAACTCATCAGTGATGTTGTGCCACAATCACCAGTGGACTCATGATGGATTTGGTGCATGATATCCTCTGGAACCCACAAAATATAATCCATAGCTGAGTCTTCTGACCTCATGTGTCCAAGTCCAGTGGGTCCACTTTCCTAAGCATCTTTATTCCTTTTCTTCTTTGCCAAAAAAAATTAAGCCATATCACTTGCTCCATGTTGGACAACAATTTTAATCCTTATGGCCACAATGGCAGCAAGTTTGCCCATTCCAGCCTCCTCGACAAGGTTTTAAGCCATTCGTCATCAGAGAGTGCTTCCAACCCTGTGAATTCTTGCCCTCCTTGGTCAAGTCCCCTCAAAGATCCAAGGTTAATAAGTAAAGGCCAGGGTGGCCTTAAGAGCACAGAAAATTTTCAAGATAACCGAAGAGGGGGAAATCCTAACACATTCTATGAGGCCAGCACTAATATGACAAGAAAATTCCAAAATTCATAGAAATTTAAAAATACAATCACAAGTATTTTTTAAAAAAACTTTGGAAGAGTATAGTAAGATAGGAGAGTTTGCACTGACTTATCATAAATCTATAATCATGCAGATAACCCAAGCTTTGCATAAAGATAGACATATAAATCATTCTAATAAGATGGAGTCTAGAAATAAACCCAAGAGTAAATGCTCAATTGATTTTAACCAACCAAAATTTAAAATCAATTTAGTAGGAAAAGGATAATTTTTTTTTTCAAAAATGGGTGCTGGAACATTGGATATCCATATGCAGAGGAAAACAAACAACAACAAAAAACCCATTTCTGTATCTTGGAACGATTATGAAAAATAACACAAAATGGATTATAAATCTATGAATATCACGTAAAATTTTAAAAGGTCTCTTAGGAAAATATTTATCAGATATAATTCCAAATACATAATTAATTTAAAAAATTATAAACTGGACTTTATCAAAAATTTTAAAATAACAAAAAAAAAAAAATTTGCACTATAAAAGTCACATCTTTCTCTATGAGAGAATGCCAAAGTGACGAAGGTTTAGGAGCATCTCACCACCTAAGAGGATGAAACGATAAGCCATATACTGAGAAAATACTTGCAAATCGCATGCCTCCTATAGCCAGACTCTAAAGAACATTCAAATTCCGTTATTAGGAATCAAACAATGCAAATTTAAAAAAAATCTAAAGAAACAGGAAAATTATTTAAGCATATTTTTCCAAGAAGACATGTGGTAGGCAAATAAGCAGAAAATTATGATAATGATGATGAGGACCCAAAATAACAAATTTAGTAAATAAGACCTATTAAGCTAATTCTTACTCAGGTGGGATCACTGAATTTAACAAACTGTGCTGAAAGTTCTCTTTAAACTTTGAGCCAGAATTAAACTGTAAGCCTATGTTAGATTAAATATAGCTGTATTCTTTCTGCTATCCCTATTTGTTGTCTTAATTCATGAGTTTTATATTTGTGGTAGCAAATAGCGAAGTCAGGAATTATTTGGTTTATCTAAGCATAGAGACTGATTTAATATTTGCTCTGGGAACCCATAAATGTTATCTGCTGTTTTTGCAGTTTGTTTGTAATATTTCTTAGTTGTAAAAGTGCAAAGGTTTTCCCAAGATGGAGGTAGGGGGATGGGGTGGAGTGGAGTGCTTCTTGAAAAACCCTTTAAAGGGGACCAAGAAACAATGTTTAGTTGTTAACCCAAGTAGAAACAAAGTGGGTCCTGATTATTCACCAAACCATTTCTCTTAGAAATACTGGGCACCCCAGGGCTTAGATCAGAAATGCCAGGGGAGTTTGGTCCACAGAAGGCTAGAAAGTAGGTTCTGGAATAGACTTAAGCACTGTGGCCACTTGAGTTGAAGTCTTAGTAGCTTCCTTAAGCATTAGTGTTAACAAAGGAAAGGGGCAAACGATCTACTTGATCATTCAAAGACTTCTCAGCATTTGACATTTGTAGATGGGGGATGCATTAAGAAAAGAGCAGACCTCATGTCTACTTTCTTGAATTTACACTTAAAGTTAGCCTTTGAAGTCATAAGGATAAGAATTTTTATACTTAGGCAATTTCTTACTCCAAATAACGTCGAGGTTGCTAAAACTTAAAATCATAGAAGCAAACCTTAACATAACATCAGGCCACATCAAGAGTATGTTGCCCAATGACCAAAATGTTATCATTAATACATCCCAAGACTCTCAAAATTCCACTCCTGGCCAGGACCAGAAGCAAGTGATTTGGGTGAGCAAGGCAGTCCAGATAAACTCTTTATGTGTCTTTTACCAGTTTCCATGCCAAAACCTCTTTCACAAAGAATGTAAACCATGCATTCAAATTGCTATAACTTGATGAAATTTCAACTCACTTTATTGGGAATCTCAGAACTTTAATGGATTAGGAAAGTTATGTGAAACAGAGATATTCAGATGTTTCCAGAAATTCAGGAAGTTTTATTCTCATTTCATTTTACTCAAGATAATTTTTAGACATGCTTTTATTTAATTTGGTTGATATTAATGTTAATTACTTTATTTACACACCAAATGGGCCCCAGCATTCTAACATATATTTCCTTGAGCATATTCATTATGAGAGATTCCTACTCTAATTCATTTTGAATGACTTTCTCAGAATTTGATATATTTGAATAGGGTACTGAAATAAAGGAATCATTTTCTGCCAAATATTTTCGTGTTAATAAATGTAACATTTTAGAGCTGTACAATATACTGCAAAAATTACTAGTAATCTAATGAGTACTTACTATGTGCAAAAAAGCATCAGTGATTACATGCATAATTCATTTTTTATCTTCAAAACAACCCTATAAAGAAGGAATTATTGATACTTTAAATAGATTAGGGGAAATCGAAATTTAGTAGAGTTCAGAAAACCATACAAAGTTCCCTTCATCTTAAACTCTGTACTCTATCCCTCAGCACATATAAAATTCCCTTGTTTTCAAAAAGCTAACATTCCCAAAACATGTTATTTCTTTTTTCATTGCTATTTCCATTCACAGTTTGGCCTAAGATTTGGACTATCTTTAGCTTTGATTGCTTGCAAAATTGGCAAATGAGTAACATGGGTAAGGGTAAGAGGATATGATGAAATTTCAACTCACTTTATTGGGAATCTCAGAACTTTAATGGAAAGAGTTTATTTCATATTTTAAAAGGAGGGTGTGTTCACCACGAATAGTTTTTTGTTGAAGAGTTCTCAGGCATCAGTTAAACTTAGATGACCAATATAATTGCACATAATGCAAGCTAAAGCACATTAGTCATCTTCTGTACAGAAGTAGAAACAGGTTTAGAGTAGTTGAGAAAAACAAGAGGAGTGGTTTTCTCTACTATCTTGTTCTCTGTGAGATGTGCAAAGCAAAGATACGAAGTTCAACTCATAATACTAGATGGAATGGGGCCATATCTTCTGATTTTTGCATTATTGATGTTCAAATACATGTACCTACAATCTTCTTAGTACAAAACTAAAATGATTCATTTTTATTTTGGACCATAAGCAGTCAGTTTCTCTTTCTTTCTTTCTCCATCCACCCCCCTCCATATTTCAAGGTTATGGATTCAGTTAATATATTTAGGATGTAAACTTTCATAATACTTACCTCATTTTTTGATGTATAATACTAAAGCCCAAAAATAAATGCATGATTATAAAACTGAATTTATATCATGATTTGGGGTCATTGTATATTTGGATAAGACCATTTTGTAAGGAAGTGAGTCACAACCCTAAAATAATATCATCCACACAGGAATATATTTTCAGTGTTCATTTGAAAAGGAAACCACATATTTACACCATTTTTTAAAAAAATCTTTGCTTCATTATGGTTAAATGTGTTTTGTTTTAATAAATCATTTTTATTAGTGCATTGTAATTATACATGGTTGTGGGATACATTGTACATATTCACACATGCACATAAGATAATATGTTTAGTTTCATGTTTTTAAATGCTATGATGTAGTTATTTTAGATTTGCACTTTGAGATAGGATAGATTGTTAGGAATTTAGAAGAGATATGCTCTGTGTTATCAACAAAGAATGGAATGCTTGCTCCTGTGACAATTGAATGAACATTTTTTTTCCTATCAGAACAAAATTATTTATCATTAAGGAGAAACAGGAAGCCTGCTAGTAATATGAATGAGCAAACTTTACCTAATTAGGCAGGAGACTAGCTTTTATGAAGATCAACATCCTTACATCCTGGCAAATTAATTTCTCCTAGCAGGAACCAGAAGGAAACTGGAAAGGGGATGTTGTCTCTATCGTCCACCAGAGTGTTATTATTTTTATGATGGTGGGAGATAGCAAGAGTGAAGGTAAAGAAAGACAACCAGATTCTGCCTTTCATTAACTGACTTCTTGAAGTAAAACACCAGATAATATATTTATTATAATTCAGTACCTTACAAAAGTTGGAAGTTACATATGTGTTAGCAGAAGTTAGGGGCATACACAACTGTGTATAAGCACGTGTGTGTATTAAACCTATTTTCACACTGGCTATCAGGTTTTGCTCACTAAAAAGATGAACAAAAGGAATGTATATTTCATTGAGACAATCACAGCTATGAGAAGAAAGGAAAGATTATATCAAGGAAACATAAAGTTGCAAGACACTTTTTTCTGAACACTAGGGAAAATCTAGAAGTATATTAAAAGATTATAAAGGTAGAGGAAAAGTGAGTAAAGGAGTTTAGTACAAAAGCATTATTGGTTCTTTCTTTAACCTTAAGCGCTCTCTCTCTCTCTCTCTCTCTCTCTCTCTCTCTCCATTTAACTCAGTCTTTACTTCTTACCAGAAGAACCAACTGATAATACTGATATTCTAAGTGATATGTAGTATTACTGAATAAGGTAAAATTTTACAAGTGGATCATTTCCCACCCACCATACAATAAGGATCCGTACATACTTTGGTGTAGGGCATGGACAGAAGTCCAGTTGTTAAAATTTAATCATTGATGACTTTGGAGAATGTTGTATTGGGGGTGAATATCCTAACCAGCATTCAAAAATAGAGTGAGAAATACAGAGAAAGACAATGGAATTGACCAATTACTACTCACTTGCATTGTGGGTTATAGAGACACTAAGTGTAGTGAACAAATTGCTGAAATGTCAGCATGACAGCCAGAGGCATTCTGGGGTGTTGAGGTGGGTGGCAATAAAGAGTTTCTTATCTTCTCAAATAGACAGTCAACATAGTTGGAAAGGAGATTCAGGACAAACAGAGGTGTAAAGATGATTGGATGCTCAGTTGAAGATTTTCTTATCTTCATGTCAAAGATCTGTTTGGGGAAACTTGGGGCATGAAAATGTAGGATGGTAACATCTAAGTGAATTCTTCCATGAATCTACAACCTGAGAGTCTGAAGAGTAGGCCCACTATTCTCTACTAACAGCTAGATACTTTCTTATGCTAGAAGATACTTCAGAGCCTACTTCCACATAATGTAAATGGAACATGCCTCAGGAGTTGTTCCAAATTTCTTTCCTGGCTTTTAAGCTAAAAATTATAGTTAAATTCTAGCATAAACAAACTGAGGATAGAAACATACTGGGACATATAAGTTAGTAAAGAGGTGATATATCCCTGAAGCATCAAATATTGGTGAGCATGTGCTACAGATTTCAAGGTGGTACGTGCGGGATTGGGTTTTCAGAGAACCTTCTCAATAGAGCTAGAAGAATTTGGGACACCAGAAAAGCAAAAGTTTGTTGACATAGGGGCATTCTCTTGAAACATTAAATTTAATACCCTTGCAAAGACAGTAGAGCATCAAGGAAAATTTGATGCTAAGGTGTAGAGAAAATCATGGCAAGTTAAAATTTCTGGATGACCATGAAGATGATGGAAAAATAAAAGGAGTACAATGCTCAGGTAAGTGGGGATGTTGGAATGGAGTAATATAGTTCACAAAGAGCCCAGATGATGCATAATTCATGAAGGCCACAAGGAGTGAGATAAAATACCTGAAATACCTCTATTTTTAATCACGGTTTAGTCTGAGGGGCTGAGAGTAGAAAGACAGTCACATAGCTTGGTATGTTAATAGCAATGGAGATGAAAGAGATCTGAAGAAATTAAGACTAGATGCCAGTGCATATCCACTGGAAATCAGGAAGATGCAATTACCATACTTGATTACCACCATTGAAGAAATGGCGAAAAGTCTTCATCTCCAAAGAGATCTTTTTCAAAAACAAAAAGATTAGAAATAATTTGCATTCACATGTACCCTCAGAAATATATGTTATTGTCTCTTGGCTATGTCAGCTCTCCTTCCTTTTGTCATAATGTACTTCCAAGAGATTAGAACCATTAGGAAATCTCATAGGACATCGCCTTTCTTCACTAGTACAAGTTGTTCAAAACACTCTCAGAAAGAACTAGAACACTCAAAGATTATGTGACATGTGGACTCAAAGTCACATAAAACCTACCAAGAATCAGGACCCTGACACTTCTATTAAGATTTGAGGTTGCACATGATCATACTCTTTGATATAGTGGACAAATTGATTGATCTTGCATTCCTATCACAAAAAAAAAAGGAAGCACAGAACTTGGTGTGAGTCTTCAAGCTCTGTAGGTGACCTGTTTCATACCTAATAATAGTATCTGACCCATGTACTATATAGCTATATAGCTCAAAAACAATACTAGGGTCTAGTTGAACTCAGAGCAAGAAAAGGCTTTAAAGAAGATTCATATGATCTAGCAGACCATGTACTATTGAAGGCATTCTGTCTATGGGAAAGATACAGTTTGGAGTATATACCAAGAGTTTATGGGAGAATCACAACATTGACTTCTGGGGGTTTGGATCAACCCCAGACCTCCTGCAGTTGAAAATGATGTACTTCATTAGGAAGTCCAATAACAACAAGTGCTGGAGAGGATGTGGGGAAAAGGGTACCCTTGTTCATTGCTGGTGGGACTGCAAATTGGTGCAGCCAATGTGGAAAGCAGTTTGGAGATTTCTTGGAAAGCTGGGAATGGAACCACCATTTGACCCAGCTATTCCCCTTCTCGGTCTATTCCCCAAAGACCTAATAAGAGCATGCTACAGGGACACTGCTACATCGATGTTCATAGCAGCACAATTCATGATAGCAAGATTGTGGAACCAACCTAGATGCCCTTCAATAGATGAATGGATAAAAAAAATGTGGCATTTATACACAATGGAGTATTACTCTGCATTAAGAAATGACAAAATCATAGAATTTGGAGGGAAATGGATGGCATTAGAGCAGATTATGCTAAGTGAAGCTAGCCAATCCTTAAAAAACAAATGCCAAATGACTTCTTTGATATAAGGGGAGTAACTAAGGACAGAGTAGGGACGAAGAGCGGGAGAAGAAGATTAACATTAAACAGGGATGAGAGGTGGGAGGGAAAGGGAGAGAGAAGGGAAATTGCATGGAAAGGGAAGGTGATCCTCAGGGTTATACTAAATTACATACAAGAGGAAGTGAGGGGTAAGGGAAGAATAATACAAGTGGAAGAAATGTTTTACAGTAGAGGGGGTTGAGAGAGAAGAGGGGAGGGGTGGGGAGGGGAGGGGGGATAGTAGAGGTTAGGATAGAGAGCAGAATTCATCAGACACTAGAATGGCAATATGTAAATCAATGGAAATGTAATTGATGTAACTGATGTGATTCAGCAATCTGTATACGGGGTAAAAATGGGAGTTCATAACCCTTTTGAATCAAACTGTGAAATATGATATATCAAGTTAGATGTAATGTTTTGAACGACCAACAATAAAAATAAATAAATAAATAAATAAATAAATAAAAAGAAAATGATGTACTTTTTTTTTTTTTTAAAGAAAAGGCTGCTTTCATACTCCTGATCACTGGAATCAAACAAGTGATCATGCACCATGGACTTCCCAATTCAGATTAACCCCAGCAGAACTAATATAAACTAGAAAGTGTACATTCAGGATCTAGTCAATTATGGCCACAGAATATGAATAAAATGCATGAACAGGAAATTCAGCTCCCATGTTATCCACACTGGTTGAACCACTGTCCTTTCCTTCATGTGTATTGATTCCATAAGACCAAGAGAAAGTATGAACTTGATTTATAAATGTTTCAGCTTATTATATGGGTGCAAGTTGAAACTATGTATTAGAAACATTATAACAACAACCAGAAATGATTTTACTTAAAATAATTAGAGGAAATTTTCCAAATATTTAGAGCTTTTAGTCATGCTGTTGTCCTTTTATTTTATAAGGAACAAAAAGTGACCTGGGGTCAGACTATGTATGGAATCATGGATGCATCACTACAAAAGAGGCATTGATCAGTCAAGTTTTTTTTTCCCTTAAGTCTCAGCCAGTTGATATTAGCCACAGCAGAATAAATGGACACATCACCTAGAGGCTATAATGACTGACATGAGAAAAGTCTAAGCCCAATGACATAGATTCTTACTTACCAAAGCCGTTTCTAAATGTCCAATCCATCAGCTGTGGAGACCAATACTGAGCCCTTGTATGACATAATTCCTTGAGAAGACCAACTTTCCATTTGGCTAAAAGTTGACAAGATGGAAGCTCATCTATCTAGAAGGAGCCAGTGATATGTTACTCTAAGAACTAACACCCATTCTTGGTGGGTTTGCCTCTCTTTGCTGTACATCTTCGGTCAACCTCACCATTGGGAGACTTTAGGAGTACATGATGTACAGACTTGGAATTCTACACAAAACAATGAAAAAGAATCTACTTCACAACAAAAGAGGTATCGGAGTGGGTCATGAGGACAGAGTATACTGTTGGTATCATGTACGATCCATTTAGAAACTGCCAATCTGACAAAGCATCAGAATGATGTACTCAAGGTTGAAGCAGAAGCACAAGGAGGCGATGGTCTGCAAAGGCTATGTACATGCTATTTAGACTTGGGATGCCATGGAGAATGCTCTGAGGGAGAAAAACTGAGGACATCATGGCCAGAGCTTGCATGTAATGCTGGCAGTATACACAACAATGCTGAAGTCAGAGGCAGGCTGAAGTGATGTGACATAGGCCACCAAGTACTTGCATTAAATTCTATACATTCCTGAATTTTCCATCTCCACCATGAACCTGGCATGTCCCAGAGAGTTGCTGCCTCTTCAGTCTAGATCCCAGAATATGCCATGAGAAGCTAGAGACAGCAGAGTCCGGTTGAGCCCAACAGAGGGGAAGCCAGCTCAATTCCCCTGTAACATAAGCAAAAACTGAACATCATGTCCTGCTGTCATCTGCAAGTTCATGTCTCCCCCAAAATTAGTAAGTTGAAATTCTTACTTCCAAGATAATATTATTAGGAGGTGGAGCCTTTGGGAAGTGACAAGAACAAGGGAGAAGAGCCTCATGAAAAGGACTAGCATGTTTAAAAGAAGCCTGAGAAGACATGCCTCACCCCTTCTACCATGTGAGGCTGGAGTGAGAAGAAGGCTGTGCAGAGGATGAGAGCCTTTACCAGGACCCAGACATGCTGACACCTTGATTTTGACTATATAGCTTTCACACTCTGAGAAATAAATTTCTCTTGTCTATAAGCCACCTCATTCATGGTATTTTATTATAGGAACCTAAACAGACTTAGATATCATAAGCCATTGATATTTTAAAGTTTCTAACTAAGATTTCACTAATACACTTACAAGGTTTGAGTTGAGGGTTATATAAATTTGTTTCCTTATTCTTTCACTTTAGTTTTTCACTTTACTGCCAGAAAGAAGTCAACAGAAAACTTGGCTTTGCTGGGTATAATATAGAATTTCTGTTATAAAATCATTAATGAGTATTTAAAAATTTAAAGAGAAAGGTGGTAGTTTTTTAATATATATATTTAAGGTGTAGAACATGATGCTTTCATATACTTGTACATAGTAAAATGATTACTCAACTGCTCTTTTAAAAAACAATCTAGACAGAGTGCTGTGCTAGTCTATGATATTTACAACTTCAGAAACATTTCATAAATCATATTCTATGAACTTTATCTATTTAAAACATAATATCTCTAAAAACGATTTAAAAATATGTAATAAGAGCTCTTGGAAAAGCAATAAAGCATTTCAAAGACTATTATTTTTGCCGCCTTGGGAATTTTTGTTCATTATAAACCTCATCAAAATGTACTTTCATGAAAGAAATTCCTCATTTAAAAATCAACAGTGGTAAACAAATATTTATTTAGTACTATTTTAAAATGATAGAAACCCAGTAATTAACTGGGTTTTAAGTAAATAAAGATAGTAGCTCAAGATAACTAGTAAAACTGTACATATAGAACAAACCAGAATGTAGTAGACAGCATAGAATTTCATCGAGTATTTCACCCTGTTTCCCAATAATACATAAACTTGATAATTATCACAAAAATGTTATTACCTACAGATGAAGTTCAAGTTGATATTATCTTTTAATCGTTAAACAAGAAAAACAATGTGAAATGCGACTGAGTAATTTGAATAAGATGTTTCTGTCCTGTAGAGACAAGTACACATTTGACACACTGTTGTTTGTCCAGTTTCTTTCATCAGATAAAAGCAGCTCCCCATTCTGAGCTCCCATAGTCTTTTAAAACCTCATGGACCTAGGAGGGGCTCGAATTGAATGTGCCTACTACTTTCCAAGTAAAGAGAGAGAAATGATCAAACATAAACTTCTGTTTAATGTTTTCAATGCATTTGGAGTTTAAAGCTCTATGTCCACCCAACTTGAAATTCAGCTCACGTAGATTTCCCATGGTTGCTGCTCCTGGGGAGTTCTCTATGGCTTTTACCTCCCTTCCTCCTTGTCTCACAGAGGATCTTCTTCTTGTTATACAAGCACTGAGATGACCAATCTTGTTCTACTTTGCTAAGAACTTTCCTAGTTTTAGGATGGAAAATCCAGCATCCTCAGAAACTCCTTAGGCATGAGTAATCCAGGGCAGTTAGCCACCCTAACCCAGATCAGCTCCAATCTCATTTGTTTTTACTATATAATTTACCTTCAATAGTAGAGTCTGCAATGATGTTGGAAGGAAAAGAAAAGGAAGAAAGAATAATTGAGGATGTGAGAATGAGAAATGATAGAGAATATCCAAAAGCAATTAGGAATAAGAGGAAGGAGTAGATGCAGGATTCCCTTCTTTAAATGACAGTATTCCTCCTTCACAGCTAGCTTTCCTCAACTCTTCATTCTGATTATTGTTCGCCCCTCACTCCAACGGTAATTGAGAACACCAGCCCTGGAGTCAGAATACCTGGATTCAACTCCACTTTCACACGTTGTGCATGGAGTGACTCTTTGTCCTCAACTACTCTGGATGAAAGCAGCTCCCATGTCATAGAGTTGTAGCTAAATGAGTTGATACATGCGAAGCACATAGAGTTGAATAATTTACCATTCTTACTCTCAACCAGCTCAGAATCCACGACAAAATGTCTTTAGGAGCCTCAGCACTCCATGTCAGGCCCTGACAGGCTGACTTAGGTTTCTCACCACAGTGTGGCACTGTTTCAGGGAGCAACTGACTCTGGCTTTGAAACAACTTACAAAGAAACTATTGGAAAAGAACTTGATCATAAGCAGGCAGCTGCCTGTAGGCCAAATAAAATTTATATTGGATTTGTCATTCTCATGCTTTGTCGCTAGAGCTGATTGTATCTCAGAGCAAAAAATCTGGCGTAAACCTTTTGCTCATACATTTTTAATTTATGGATTCAAAAGTTTGGAATAACATTCAAAGTCACAGATGCTTATCTGAAACAAACCCAAAATATCTCAAGGTTTTCGTATCAGTAATAACCATCATAAAAAGTATAGTTAGAAAGGAAAAACTCTTTGCCCCCCCCCAAAAAAAAGAATAACAGATTATTTTTAGTATTTACTGTGAGAAAAACTACTTCTAGATTTATAAACTATACATCACATTTATATGTATAGAGATTCAGAAATATTTTTATCATAATGGAAATTTAGGTTAAAAACGTGCACCTAAAATAATGAATGTTCCCCTTGAGGTACAGATTCAGTGATTTCTGGACATTATGATTTTCAAAACTAAAATTATTTCTAAAGAAGACACAATTTGGGGGTATAAAAGAGGAAACATCATGGCACTTGGGATGGGGCTTGGGATATTAGAGATAAAGAGAGCTTCTCCAGGTGCTATAGAAGATAATTCTGATAGTAGATCTGAGAAATAGGTTGCATACAATCCAAACCTGCTTCATATGATAGGTAAATATGCACTCTGGCAGAAAAGCTTTTATTTAGTAGAGGGCTAGTTCACCAAGATAAGTAAATTTCACCAAGAAAGGCAGGTACAACTATGGATGACTCTGAAGAACAGAGTTCAATTAAACTTTGAAGATGGATGGCGAGAGTTTGTGGGTTTCTGGGTAGGGCAATTTACAAACTGCATCTGCAATACTATTTGTGCATGAGAAATCATAAACTGAGTTTGCCATGTACTAAAAAAATCGCAGTAATTTCCAGTGTTGTAGACAGCAAGTATGTGTTTCAGATTTTTGATGTGAGACACAGAAGCTAAAGGTGGCATGAGCCAAGGGTATTAAATATAATACAATGAACGACCAGTGCAGGTGAGACAAAGCTGTGTTCTCTCAGTCCAAGAAGGGCAGATATTGGGAAATTATGGAGTACTGACGTAAAAATCTCTCCTAGAATGTCTTAATTCCTTTCCCTGTTAGTTTTGCAGAGGGAGGAGGGAATGTCAAAGTTGCAATCCTATTTTCTATCTGAAATCAAAACTGGAAGAGAGTTTGCCTATGTACTGAATGAATTTGTGGTTAATTATACTATTGGAGTTAATGAAGGAGAAATAAGCAACAAGCTGAATAAGAAATATAGGAATGCGTGCGTATCTGTGTCTACATTAAACCCAATTGGATGGGGTGGTAGTTTCATGAATTCTTTACTCACTAATTCCTTTGGTTTTAAAAACTTCATCAAAATAATTTTGTTTGTAGGAAATTTGTCTGTCAGTGTTTTATTCCTAGAAGGTTGCTTTTAAAGTAGGCATAGTTCTAATCTATATTTCACATTTACCTTTTAAAATCAATATCTCGTGTATCAACATGCCACCTCCCTCATGTCCCACTGCATGTCCCATTTCCTTGTACACCCACTCACCATGCTTTACAGTGGCTTTGTATATGCTGCTGCTTCTACTTTGGTCTCCTTTACCTATTCTTGGTCTGACATTTCTTAGTTATTCTACAAGTTCAAAACTAAATATCCTCTATCTGCAAAGCTTTCCATGGAATGCCCAAAGTGTCACCTATAATCCTTCTAGCATTTTGTGTATAGGTCCATCCTGACTGCACAGTGCTGTATGGGCACCTGCTATACCAGCATCCCTGAGTCCTTCTATTCCTACAATGAACAACTTGTCTGCCTGTTCTAGTAGATTGAAGCCTCTCAAAAGAAATAATAATTTCTTAAGCTTTTATGTCTTTCTACCTTCTAATACAATGCCTGAAAAACAACTTGACACTAGGGGAAAAAATTGGTTTCAGCTTTTGTACATAATGTTTAACTGTTATGGATGCCAAGGACACTTGTGGTGGAGGATTCTTACATGGTGCTTGTGCTGACAGAGAAAGAGTTCCATGATTAATTATTGATGCTTGTCATAGGAGGAAGTTGGGGGTGGTAGCAAGCACACATACAGCTCTTTGCTGTTTTGTCACAGGTATTTTATAACTGTTGTTCAGAGAGTAAATACATGAGGAAATCTAGTAAGATATATCACCCAAAATTTATCCAGCAATATTAGATAAAAAATTCTTTTTTAAATTCCCAATAAGACATATTACTTATAGAAATCATATAATTCACAGAGATATTCCTACATATGTAGACAACATACATGGATCATACCCACCCACTCTTCTTCTACCCTAACCCTCCCCTCTTTCTCATCTCATCCTCAACTACAACCACCACACTCTTCCAATTCTCTAGACTCACTCTTCTACTTTTGGGTTGACTTTATTTTTTTTTTAATTTCCACACATGAGAAAAAATGCAATACTTGAATTTCTATGACTGGTTTATTTACATAACATCCTCTAGTTCTATCCATAGTTACAAATGACAGGATTTCATTCTTCTTTATGGCTGAGAATACTTCATTGTGCATATACATCATGTTTTCTTTATCCATTCATCTGTTTGTAGGCAGCTAGACTTATTCCATATCTTAACTATTGTGAATAATGCCACAGTAAACAAAAGCATGCAGGCCTCTCTTTTGTATGCTGATTTCATTTTCTTTGAATATATTCCCAGGACTGGGATCATTGGATCATATGGTAGATATACTTTTAGTTTTTTGAAGAGCCTCTGTACTATTTTCCATAATGGTGGTACTAATTTACATTCCTGCTTACAATGTATAAGGATTCTTCTTTCTCTGCATGCTTACCAGCATATGTTATTAAAGTTTTTAATAATATCCATCCTAACTGGGATAGGATGGAATTTCAAGTTGTTTGGCTTTGCATTTCCATGATCTCTAATGATATTGAGCATTTTTCACATAATTATTTTCTATTTATATTTCTCTTTTTGATAAATATCTGTTCTAATAATGTGCCCATTTTTCAAGTAAATTACTTGTTTTGTGTTGTTAAGTTTTTTGAGCTTTACCTATATTCTGGACATTAACTGTAAGATGAATTCCTGTCAAAATAGCAATGGCATCCTTCACAGAACTAGAAAAAAAATCTTGAGATTCATATGGAAGCCTCAAAAACAGTGAAAAGCCAAACTAATATTGAGCTAGAAGAACAAAGCTAGAGATATCATGATGCCTATATCATGATACTTTAGAGCATAGTAACCAACACAGTATGATACTGAATAAAAACAGAATAGGAAAATCTAGAAATAAATCCATGCATTTATAGTCAATGAATTCTCAACAAAGCTGTCAAAATATACATTGGAAAAAGAACAGCTTATTCAATGAATGGTACTGGGAAAACTGGATATATATGTGTTAAAGACTAAAACTTGATCCTGTCTCTTGCACTATACAAAAATTAACTCAGAGTGTATCAAAGACTGTAATGGAAGATCTGAAATTCTGAAAATACTGAAGGAAAAGGAAAATTTATGATGGTATAGGAAATGACTTTCTGGATAGGACTTGAAAAGCCCAGGAAATTAAAAATTAACAAAAAATATGACATCAAACTAAAAAGCCATACAGCAAAATAAACAATCTACAGAGAGAAGAGAAAATCTACAAAATGGGAGAAAATATTTGTAGGGGGTAAGAGTGTAGCTCCATGTTAGAGCACAGGCTTAGCAGGAATAAGCCCATGAGTTCAATTCCTGGGGATAGGGAGGGAAGCACAAGGTAAAGCAAAAATAGATAAAATTTTCTTCACTTTATTTTATAACCACTGGTTGTAAGGATCAACCAACACACTACTATTATGTCACTGGTCACTCCATTTTTGTTTTATATGTAAATATTCATTTCTCATAGAAGGGAATCTAAAATTCAAAATCAATACAAACATCATAGTGTGCATAAAATAAATGCTATTTTCATGTTAGCAAATACTCGGGTTGCCTGTTTCTTACAGTTACTTGATTAACAGCTTTACACAGCCTTAAGATTACATATTCAGTTACAAGTAGGCCTTGGATGTCATACTATTTGACATACAAATAGACAAAAATAACTTATAGTCCCTACTGGAATAGTGAGTGAATGGGGTGCTATTAGTGATTATGCTAAATAAGAGATGAAATGAGGTCCACTCTGGGGAATCTGGGATCTATAGTCATCTGCTTCATATAAATGCAATGCTAATTCTTTAGAAGGTTATATTAATTTATTGCTTTATATACAGCCAAAATTGTAATCCCATTTGATGCTCTGTGGCTACTTGGGGGCCCTGAATTATTGATGGTTAGATTTCCTATGTAGGTAGAGGGTAACCAGGTTCTTGCTAATTCTGTGATCTTACTTGTAATACTTTGGATTTCAGACTTACTATCTATAGTTTTCAGATCTATCTGTATGTCTCAGGATTCTAGATTCTTTTTATACCCACTCATAATCCATTAACACTTTGGCAAAATTAGTTCCAAAGTTGATTATGAATAACTCTGTTAATTAGGAAATTTCTGAGCTTCAGGTCCTGGTGACCAGACTCCTTCATGCAGTGTAGCTGTGGAATCTTTTGTATCCCTTGCCTTCCATCTTGTAATTTCCTAGGTCTGACCAATTTCTTCCTGGAGCCAATATCTATCAAAATTCTGACTCCTCTTGAACTTTCAATCTCAAAATCTCACTTCTAAGCCAGTGTTCTTTTCAGATCTTGTAGTTCCATTTCCAAAATGAACAATAAAACATGATTGATATAGATAATACTTAGGAGGATTTCACTACAAAATTATCCAGGAAAGTACCTCAATTGTCAATTTTTTTTTTTTTTTTTGGCACAGGAGACAGGAGCCTGAATGATCCTTGCCAAATCTCTCAACTTAGTGTTATAAAACCTTTAAAATGTTTATTAAATGGAGATTATAATAATGACAATCCCAGAGAGTATTATGAAGTATAAGCATAAAAGAGAGAATGGCCTGCTTATAATGCTAAATGAAAAATACTTGCTAGAACTCCATTACAAGATTGTACCACGAATCAAATTCAGTAATGGTGAACATATTTGTTGGAAAATATAAAGTGTGTTTTCTGTATGATATAAATCTCAGATATACCAAAAATGACTTTTGTACCACTTTTCCTAAACTAACCTTCTTTTCATTCCAAGACCCATTTCTGCCATACCATCAAGGATCCTATAGCCTTCCCCCAAATAGGACCAGAGGTTGGGACTTGTACATCTCCCTGAAGACAGGAAAGAGGCTATCATCTCCCAAATAACATAGTCACACCTAATTTTCTCACTATCCAAGAGATCCCTTAGAAGTTTAGCAGCTCTGAGGTGCTTGCTTAGGATTCTGGGGTGGGAATCTTTGGTAGGGTTAGGCACCTGGGTGTGGCCACAACTCCCTGTATCCATCTCTCATGACACCTAATGTTGAACTCAGGAGTTGCTCTGACTCTCCTGCCTGGATCCAGGGACCAGCGCTCTGATTCCTCTGTCTGGGGTCCATAGTCAGTGAGACCATCTCCTCTAGGAGAAGTCTCTCAGCCTTGGCTTGTGTCAGACATTACTTGTCTTCCTTTTAATCATTGCTCTGGGCCTGGAAACCAAAGTCAGCAAGGCTTCTGCTCCTTACTTGACCACTTCCCCCTCTGAAGGGATGTACATGCTGCATGAAGTCTGTCTGTTCCTCCCTGGAATGGAAAGCAGAGGCAAAGAGCAGAAGGGAAGCAAGGGAGAAAAGGGAAGAATAATAGTATTTTTAAAATATACAATTTATGCAGGCAATTGTGAAAGAGTTTATTTGAGTGATGACCAGCCACACACACACACACACACAAAAAAAAAAAAAAAAAAACACACACACTTTGGTCACACTTTGGTTTCCTCAAAGGAAGATGAAGAGAGCAGTTTCCTATGTGCTTTGGGCCCAAGCCTCAGGACTGTAACAGTGGATGGAAGAAGATGCTGTTATCATTCCCACCTCTTCTCTCACTGAGCACCCCAGTGTTGGCACAGTGGCAGCTGTCCCGGCTGGGGCTTGAGCAACTAAGCAGCATGACAAGTGCAGAGAGATAAGACAAGCATACTCTTCTTTCCAAGACCTTTTCCTCCAAACCACCCCATTATGCTACTAACCTCACCTCTAGATTCCCCTCATGGATAGTTTTAGTGACACATTTGTGTAAGATGAATTCCTTTAACTGGCTCTAAGCCCAAGTGATAAAGCAAAGACTGTAAAACTCACCAAAGTACCACAAGGAAGCAGAGCCCACCTTCTTTCCAGACTTGCATGTTAAAAACTGTGTATGCATGGTCCACTGAGGATTTAGTTGTTTTGTTATGTAAGACCTAGGTGGGCTTTATTCCTTTCATCTTCTTACTTTCAAAGGAAAATATTATAAATTGAATGTAATAGAAAGAAAATGAAAACGCTTCCTTGTTTTTGTATTATTTGTTAGGTATGACACTCTATCCCACAGTCTCTCTTGTTTGCATTCATGTTTTATAGCAAAATATCAATTATTGGCTTATAAATGCAATTGCAACCAGCAATCAAAAAATGCAATATTTTATGAACACATCATGCATTTTATTTAACTGATAACTCTTCAAAAAGTATCACTCCTTTGTTAAACCTGGTGAGACAATAAAAGTATGATTTCATTTTACTAAATGATTGATTTTATCAGGTCTCGTGTACCACACTTAGAATAAAGGTTAGTTAAGATTTCAATTCATCATTTATTATAAAAACTGTGTTCAAGCAAAAAAAAATGTGTTGAACTCATAGTTTTCTGGGAGAAGAACACGTAAACAATTTGCTATCTGCCTTTCTTTGCCAGTGGTGTTCTGGACTTGGTAACTTAGACAGATATCCTACAGAAGAGTTAAAAATGTGTATTCTGTGTGTTTCCTAAGAAGTTGGAGACTAAAGCATCACCGCCATCTTTTATTTATCTTCTATACAATAAAACCAGTTTCAAGCCAAGGAATGGTTTATAGTCTCCTATGTGTTACATAATAGCTCGAGGTTACTGTCGCAACATTCTGTCCTTTATGGCATTTCAGTTCCATGTGAAGTAATCTGTGTTGTTAAGGGATGTTCTGTCCCATAGTGATGACCATAAACCATGTTTAAGGATTTCAAACACCGACTCCTACTCCCTTTTGTCCTACCTGAAAGGCACCTACCAAGCCCATTTTCTCCTTTCATTTCAGATTGAAGTGGGGAAGGCTGCTCTGAAGAGGGTCTTCCACTGTGCAACAGTGACCCCTAGAGGCGCGATGGCTTGAAGGCGGTCACAACCTCCCCAGCTCAGCTCCTCGCTGCAAACCAAGTCCCGCTTTATTTTGTTTATCCCGAAAGCTATCTCAGCGTTAATCGGCAACTGCCTTTATCTGAAGAATGTGGGCTGTATCTTTTGGCCAGAAACCAAAGCCCAACAGTTTCGGAAGCCTTACTACCTACTCTCTCTTGTTTTTGTGAGATTTAAAGGAATCGGGAACTAATTGCTTTCTCTTCATTAGCAAGTCAGCAGAGCAGACTTGCATACAGTCAAAAACACAACCCCTCTGATTGCTTTTTGTTTGGTTAGAGGAAACGCTTGAAGCATAAGTTAAACCTTCAGGAAGAAAGATGAAGGAGGAGGGTGGGGGAAAACGAACAAACTCCTAAAAGCTTTTTCTTTTGGGTCTTGCAAATGTTTGTAAGTTAGGCACCCAGATGATTCATCCTATGAAACCCCAAGAGCTCCATTTGTTTTGTGGATTTCACTACCCCTTTGTTCTGCTTCAAACCTTTCAGAGGGCTGAAATGCATTATTACCTTGTTAAATCTCAACCAAAATCATTTCTACAGCCTGAAGCTGTTTTGACGTGGGTTGAGCATCTCACACACAAAAGAATTGCTTTTGTTCCCAGAAGCTCTCATTGGATGAATAGTCTTCGCTCTGAGCCAATCAGAAGGTAGTTGTTAGGCTGGGCCGGCTATTTTTAGCCTAACACGCAACAACACTTGGTCTTGGAGAGGGTAGTCTGGAGAATGAACGCCCGCCTAGTAAAAGCCAACAGCTGAATGCATTTTGGATGTCACGGGGTGTTTGACATTTTCTCTTTAATTCTTCGCACACTGTTACATTGACATGTGATTTTGTAAACAACAATCTTAGAAACAGAGCTGTGTCTCCTCCCAGTTCTGAAAGATCCATTTAGGAAGGAAGGAGGAAAGTCTAAGAAATCGTATTTCTTTTAAATCCAAAATCAATGCACGACAGAGACGTGTATTTCATAAACACAAATAAATACCACTTACTCTAGAGAGAATACTGTGTTCTTTCCGAAGGATTTTTGTAATTTTTCATCTTGAGTTAATAGAAAATTTCAAGGGGCTTGCTCATCATAAATTATAAAAAGTCACAAAGTTCGTTTTTTCCCTTGCCCTTTAACTATGTGTATAATTGTACAAACGTGTGTACACATGATGTGTAGCAATTAAAATCATAAATATTCAGTGTTTGATGTGTTGAGATAAAGGATTCTTTGGAGCATGTTCTTCATTTAAGCTATTACTCAGCAAGCACAAGAAGTATTTTTCCCCCAATGCACCTCAAGTGACAAGGCATTAAAATACACAATTTGTTGATTAAAATAAACAATATTTCCAGGAAATGAAAGTTGCCAAATGGGAAAAAGTGAGGCCCTAAACTTTTCTATGCTTCCCTTTGGATATCTTTATAGAAGAAGGAAGAACCCAGTTTGAACCACAGTTTTATAACACAAAACAATTATATTGGCAGGAAGACATACTTCTTCCTGAAAAGAACAGACAAAGAAAAGAGACCCATCAGTGTCCAGTTCTCAAAAGAAGCTTTTGGTTGAAGATTTTACAGATAGTTATTACTCAAGTTTTGAAATATGACCTTGCTTTTTGTTGTTGGTTAATATTAAGAAAAAATCCTTTTTTTTGTTTTTTTTTGTTTTTTTTTTGTTTTTGCTCCTCGTTGCCAGCCATGGAGGTGCCATTTAAATGTGCTAACAGAAAATCTGGAACATGGGAACACTGGAAGCTGGGAGATTTTAAGAAGAATCCCTTCCTGACACTGTACACATGGTTTTCTGTGGTTTCTGTAAGTAAGAATGGCCAAAGATACCATGGAATTCAAGGAAAGTTCTACCACAATGGAGGGAACACCACACCGCAAAGTTTTGGGAGAATAGGGTCCTTGTTTGAAGCAATTCAGTTTACCATATGCAGGAAAAATGTCCCTTGGATTTCAGAAGGTGAATTGAGTGACTGCAATGAGGCACTTGGGGAAGAGATATCTTATTCTTTCCAACATCAATTTGGTACCCACTGGGACAGATTTTAAGAAGCTACATAATAGCTCCCAGGAGTTCAGCTAGGTTTCAGTAGACAACCAGCTGCTAACAATTTAGCTTAATATGAAGTCTTAGTAAATTAAAGGAATCTGATAAATCGAGACCCAGCACGATTTTTATTTGTTTGCTGTGGAATAGAATGTTGAACCCCAGCAGAAATTAACCCAGTACAATTTTTCTATTCAAGGCCCCCACTTTATTTTCTTATTTCCCTGTGCCAGGTGTTTCTGCTCCTGACTTGGTTATCTAAGTAATTCCTTATTTTTATGCTTGTCTGGTTAAAAAATAAATACACAGTAATAATAAAAATTTTAGAAGGCCGTTTGTTTCTAGTTCTTTCCATGTGTTTGTATTTAAGCTCCTGATGGCAAAAAAAAAATAAGTTAAATAAAAGAGGTCTGTTATTCTTTGTCTCTTAACTGCTCTACCTAGTATTTGGTTAGTCTTAATTTTGCATGGTCTACATTTTGTTTTCTGCAGGATCTGGTGCCCTTGGGGAGGAGTAATGTGTAACTGTGAGTTTGGCTGCATCTTCATGGGACTAGTAACCAGAAAAGGGGAGCGATGAGGCCAGATTTCAGAAGGATACAGGGGATATTGAGTGACTGGAAACACTATATTGAGACTTTATTATTATTTTTTAGTATATCTACAAACTCTCTTGTTACCTGTGATACTTATTGGAAAAAACCACATTTGTTAACTGACAGATAAAGATAATTGTTCTAATATTAACTGGAAAATGGTTGAAATTACTGGACTTTGGTACTCATACTACAAATTCATAGACCTAATAAGACAAAATTATAACAGTTCAAATATTAATTCTATTTGATGAAGCCAGTTTTTTTCTTAGGAGTAACAATTTGCCATGTACCTGGCAAAACTGTATTGGAAGTCAGCTCTGAGTACCTCTGGCATCTCCTGCTTTCTTCTCACTTCCAGGGGTCATGTTTCAAGTTCTGTTTCAATTTTCCAGTAGATTCAGCCTTCTCTCCTTGGGCCAACTCCCCTCCCCCTCAACACCCTTCACCCACCTCCCAGACTTACAGTTAGGAGTGAATACTTCTGATCCTTCTTTCTGTAAACTAAGTGAAAAACATAGCTGATACTTCTAAAATAATTCATTCTCTTTCAGGGGTACTTATGTGTATGTGTGTGTTTCTTATTATGCCATTGAACACAAGTATATAGACAGTGCCTTAACATGCCACAGAACACATTCATTGTCACACATTGTCATTTTTGCAATCAGATTAACCTGAGGCCCCACAGAAAATCCATTCTATGAGTTACCTCTGCTTTGTTCATAGTGCAAAATATCCATATGAATAAATCTTCTTCTAGGCTTATTAGTTTCTCCTTGATTGGCATTATAACTGCCTGTCACTTGTCCCTTGACCTATTTTATCTTGTGAATGGTTCAACATTGAGAAGACCATTTGGGCAATGTTAATATGAAAACCTTAAAATATTAGAGACATGCATAATTTACTGAAGAAATGGAAATACTGTTCTAAAAAAAAAATTCAGGACTTTGTAAGAAATCAAAACCATTACTGATATGAGGATATCACAAGTTGGAATTAGGGGAAGTTTGAGGGAAAAGATTTAAGTTAGAGGGTGAATTCTTGCAAGGATGATTAATATTTGTAAATTTTAGTATGCTGGCTGCAGTGAAACTTACAAATTAGAGCAACAACAATTTTAAAATATACCATCTAGGTTAGATTTTTATCTAGAATGAGGCAGATGCTTTGGAGAAAAGAAGATTTTGTTGTGACAAGCAATTCGAGATCAAGTATAAGTCCTTGCAATTTTTACAATTATGAAATAAAGATAAAAGAGACCATGGCTAATCATGGGAACAAAGGAAACTTCTGAATATTAAAAATAAAAATAGATCATGTGAAAGGAATTTATACTTCCTCAATTCTGGCTTTTGTAAAAAGATAAAAGCACTTGTGTGTTTCTAATAGCTACTCTAAAACATATTTACCAAATGAGGAAGTAATTGTATTTACATGATGTTGTAAGGATAAACTTAATGATGTTTTCAAAAGTATGTACTGAAAAGTATAATGATAAAATTCAGAATAATAGAAGAAAATTAAAATGTTCCTGTATTTTTAATAAAACATCAGAGCTTATTATTATGTCTTCTACACTAAGAAAAAAAATATTAGGAGAACACATGTGAAGGAGATGAGTGGAACAATAACAAATTGAACACTTGTTGGGAAAACATATTATCTTAGCAAATTGTTGGAATCTGTGACTACCAGCTGAACATTCTTTTCCATTGGCATCCAAAATAAGTAATCATGTGATAATTCATTGTTTATTTAGATACCTAACTCTTCAGAAGGGCTGCATGTTGGTCACATATGAATTTTTTTAAACACAAAATATTATAGAACTCTTAAGTGTTATGTTGGGAAGCAGGAGGCAAAGGTGGCCGCATATAGTGACACTCTCAGGAGTCCCCATCACAGTGCGTGCCTAAAGGGTCTTATTTATGGCTGATCCTTCTAATGGTAACTCTCTTCTTTCATGCATCTTGAAAGCTTCTGTAATTCCTAAGTGAGGATGATTTATTGGTTACTTCTGACAGAACTACCAAAGAATGCTTTTAAATTGTCCATTTTAAACCCATTAGAACAAAAATGCTGTGAAAATCCCTTAACTTTTTTGGGTGGGGTGGGGCTCAGTTGGCAGCCGGAACACCTCTGGCCTTTAGTGGAAACTGTAAAAGTAGAGCAACTGGTCATGTATTCATATATAATGGTGGGAAACACACTGTAATGGGATCCTAAATGGAACACATTACACTTATTCTATGAATGTATAATATGTCAAAATACACTCTACTATCATGTATATCTAGAAAGAACAATTTTTTTTTTAAAAAAAAAAGAATCTCTAGGATGTAACCATGAAAATGAAGATTAGATATTTTATGAAAGTCTTAAAAAAAAAAAAAAAACTACAGCCACTGCAGTTTTTCTTGACGCATGATGACTTTGGCTTGTTGTGGAAAGGCTTTTAGTTAATCAATGTGTTTTCCATTTAGATGTGGGAACTCCTGTCCATGCCAAGGTCAAGCTTTGTTCTTTCTTCACTTACTGACATGTCATTTCTATGATTCTTTTGGTTCAAATAATAAAATCAGTGACAAAATATTTTGTAGGACCCATGAGCCCATGGTCAGTGCCTGTGTGCCTCACTACATTTGTCAAATAAGCACATGTACTTTTCAGCAAATTACCCTCTAAAAGAGGTATTGGGCAGCCTTCTCCAAGACCTCACAGCTGCAGCACCCAAATGCTGGCTGATGGGCCGCTGGAGTCAGCATGGGGAAAGGAATTGTGATGTTTTGTGGAGGACTCAGTATTAAAACTTCATATCAATAGCAAAATACAACACAAATTGATGCTGGATGCAGTCACTGAAAGCTGGGATATTACTCTGTCACCATTGAAAAACATTACTCTTTACACAATGGACAACCCCATTAGCCTTTAGGACTAAATCTTCATAAATCTTATCCCTGACTTTCTGCAAACTTTGCTATAAAAGTGCAGTCATTGATATCAAAAAGGCAATGAGACGATTTGGGAAACTGCACATAAAAGCATCCTCTGACAGAGAATATATACCAAGCATGGGCCTTCTACATGCTAAAGGATAAGGAATGCTAGATAACCCTATTGATCTACAGCCTTTTGCCCTGTTTGAATTTGTAGGACGACATAGTCAAAAGGTACCTGGGAGAAAAAAAAAAAATCAAATGCCATTAATCCAAAAAAAAAAAAAAAAACAAGTAGAACTCCTCTCTCCCTTTGATCTTTCTTAATTTCTTATTATTTTACAGAACTACTAGGAATTATGGCAAGTTCACAAGCTGGATTTTAGCTCCTGAGTTACATTATGACCACTAGGTATGTTCATTCTAATAGGATCAGTCTAATGGGACATACCCAACAGCCAGAACAAAGGAGGAGGTCAATTCAGAGACTTATCACTAGTACTTAGAAGTTTTTTTTTTTTTTTCCTCTCTTGTATTATTGCTAGGAGGAAGAAATGACTAGATCTACAAGAATTTGGGTAGAGCCACTGATAAAGTCAGAAAGAGCCTAGGTCACAATGACTATGAAAGGAGGTAAGTGACCACAGGATTTTTCTCCAAGTAGAAAAGGTGACTATTCCCATGAGGGACATGGTTATGGGCAACAATTCTAATGAAAAGCATTTGGGGCAGTGGTATGCATTGTTCTATCTTGATTTAGGGACTTGGACAGAAAGCAGGATTTTAAGCACACTCAGAGTAGATTTATTTTAAACTCTTGGTGACTTACCCTAGGTTATTGTAGGTATTTTCTTATCTTATTTTATTTATTTATTTATTTATTTTTTGTACTGGGAATTGAACTCAGGGACACCCGATCACTGAGCCACATCCCCAGCCCTATTTTATGTTTTATTTAGAGACAGGTGTCACTGAGTTGCTTAGCGCCTCGCTTTTGCTGAGGCTGGCTTTGAACTCTCAATCCTCCTGCCTCAGCCTCATGAGTCTCTGGGATTACAGGCACACAGCATCACACTCTCGGCTATTGTAGGTATTTTCTTTCTAGACATTCACTCATTTAACACTGAAGTATCATGTAGAAGTGAAGAGACCTCCTGCTATTCTTAAGAGTTACTTTTTATTGAGATCTAGATGTAAGGATGCTTACCATGAGTAGTTAAATGCTCAAGTGAACATACGCTTCTGTGTAATAGGAGGATTGCAGAAGGATACTTAAGTCAGAGACAACATTGCAAAGATTTTAAGCTAAGACCTGGAGTGTGAATAAGTATCAAATGGAAGAATGACAGTGGTGGAGTGAGGACAGAGAGGATGATACAAGCAGAAGAAACAGCATGTGCAAAGGCACAGAGGAAAAATATTCAAGAAAATAATTAATTAGGGTTGTTTAGTGGCAGGGAGTGGAAATGGAATAAAATGAAATCAGACAGTCAAATGGGTCTGGATCATAAAAGCCTTATATGTGATTCTATAAATAGGATGACCATATAATAGTCCAAACCAGAGCGCTTTGGAGAGAGATAAGGCACTGTTAATAATTACCCTAAGGCATAAGCCAGGAATATTCCTGTTGAACTGAGACATATGGTTACCCAGCTCTCAGCAAAGGGTGACATCAAAGAACTCAGAAGAGAAAAGTGGTGACACACTATGTTAAGGCCAGGTGTCACTATCACCTTCATGTCAGTATCAGGGCTGGTTTTATTTTCAGACAGGAAGAACCAGAGTTTAGGGAAAAACAAAAACAAAAAACAAGAACTTTTCACTACTGTCCAGATTTTCCTCAGGGACTAAGGATAAACTCACTTGGGTGAGCAAACCCTCCAGGAGACTCCATCAATCCTGAATTAGTCCTTTTGCGTTGCTGTCACAGAATATAATGGAGGGGCTAATAAACAACAGAAACTTATTTCTCCAGGCTCTGGTAGTCTGCACTTGGAGAGACCTGCTTTTTGTGAATGGCTGGCTTTTCACTGTCCTGCAGTAGAGGGGAGAAGGATGTCTCTTTATGATCTCATTCATGTGGGCTCCACCATCACACCGTCACTTAAGTGCTTAAAAGTCCAACATACGAATTTCAGGGGACATCTAGACACTCAGCTTACTCGTGTTTAAGAAATGACACTGCTTTGCTCTTTAGAGTCATAGAAACAAATCCTTGGTGAGCTGGTCAGTAAACAGGGTTAGCTACCCAATTGTCTGTCTCTCTCTCTCTTTCTTTATTTTATTTTTATTTATTTATTTGTACTGAGGATGAAACCCAGGGGCAATTAACCAGAGCAACATCCCCAGCCCTTTTTTTATATTTTATTTAGAGACGAGGTCTCACTGAGTTGCTCAGTACCTTGCTAACTTGCTGAAGCTGGCTTTGAACTTGCCAATCCCCCTGCCTCAGCCTCCAGAAATGATGGGATTAAAGGCATGCACCACCACTCCTGGCTTGTCTCACCATTTTATGAAAGTCCAAAAGAAATATAGGTAAGAGAAAGACTGGGGAGCTGGTGAGTCACTATTAATCTCTCTCTCTCAGGGATCCCTGAGCACCAATATTAGTGTAAACAGCAGCTCAGACAGAGTCATGCAGCCTCCTGGGTCCTTGAACACTGCTCCCTACAGTAATGTGTGGCTGAGACTCTGAGAGAGAGGTCTGGGGGGAGGTGGGGGCATTTTAATGTACAGGACACATTAAAGCTTTAGGAAAATCACTCTTGTAAAGCGACTGAGCCTGCAGGGAGTACAGCTGTTTCTGCCCCTCTTGGAGTGTTTCAGTCATTCTGCCACAGCCTGGGCCAGCATCTTTCACTTTTATTTCTTCTGTCTCCTAAACTCTGATTTGTGATTTCAAGTTTTACCAGAGGAAAAATAATGGGTCTTGGAGGCTTCTCTGTTTTATATTTGCTTTCTGGCTCCCTTCTGTGTTCGTTAGATAATGACCAGTTTTCTTAATGCCTCATTTTCACATCTTATTTTACATTTCTCTTTTTCAACCATACATTTTATGACAGTTCCCTGAGGCAAAATAACCCTAGCCAAAGTTCCTATACAGCATTTTTGTATATATATCAAATCCGTATAAACAACATTATGGTTTTAGACATTTAGCCTTTTCTAAATGAGTACTGACTCTCCTGTTTATGTATTTTAAATTAGGCTTGGTACAACAAAATCTTTTGAAGCGTACTCGTATTTGAAAAATTATTCTCTTGATGAAAAGAATTCCCATTTTCATTCATTCATATATTACATGATTATTTGTTGAATCTCTATCATGTTTCTGGCCCTGTGGAAAATGTTGAGCACGTAGCAGTTTGAAAGACCCAATTCTTGCCTATAAAGCATTTGCATTTTTGTTTTGGTGAGATGGAGTGGGGGATTGATAGAAATAAATAGGCTGTTTATAGAGAGAGAGATCTTTCTCAGAGTGGTCCCAGTACCAACAATGTCTGTATCATAGGGGACTTGTTAGAAATGCAAATTCTTGAGCCCAGCTCAGATCTGTTGACTAGTAATTCTGGAGTGTGACCCTGTGGCTTGTATTGAAGAGTCTTCTTTGTTTAAGAGACCTTGATGCACAATCCTTTTTGAGAACCACTGCATTGCATTAAGATAGGACATAGTGTTGGTTAGAACTAGATGATATGTGGAAGAAAGACTCTCTGAATCCTGTGTGACTTCTCAAAGAAGTTATTTCTAAGTGGAAGATTGAAGGGTTGGTAGGGATTAGCCAGACAAAGATAAGATGGAAGTGATCATGAATTAGATCAGGTGATGGATAAGGTAGAGGTGAAGCACAACAGAGCTCCTTTATTCAGAAGGAGTTCAGAGAGGCTGCAACCTTGAACATGGACTGTTAACCTCCAGAAATGTGAGAAAATAAATTTCTTTCATTGGGTTTACCCAATTTGTGGCATTTAGTTATGTGGACCTTGTTATATGTTCAGGAAAAACAAATATATTCTATATGTCTGGGGACTATTCTTTCAGATCTCTCAATTTCATTTAAAAAGACCTCAAGGTTTTTCCACAATTGTTTTTTTTTTCAAAATATGTTTTTTTTTTGTAGTATTGTAGTATTTCAGATGTGGGCCTAAACCATAATGTGCAAAGAAAAGTTCCAAGTTGGTTCTTAGATCTTTTACTGGTGGGTTTGCTACTGCTGGTGAGCCAGGGACAAGGACAACTTCACAGAAGAGATGACATCTGGGCTGGGTTATGGAATTAAATAAAAATAAAATGTTTGTATAAGGATGACAAGGAATATTTAAAGAAGAATCTGAGGTGCAGAGAATAAAAATTGAAAGTGCTGGGGTAGATGTAGGTCCTTTCATATTCCTCCACATCTTGCTCTCTGCCCCCAGGAGACTGAGTGTATGTGTGCCCCACATCATTTTTGCTTTTTCTCTACTTTTTGGAATCCATCAATGGCAACATGAAGCACCACCAACATATTAAAAGAATGTTGGGAATTGAGGCCAGGGATTCAGTCCTTTTACTTTCTCCCTGCAAGGTTACTGCAGGGTTGATTCTTCTTTCCAAAGGTTACAGCTTTCAGGGTGACTTCAAACTTTCAAGTCCTGTGAATGCTACTTGTGCCCACCTTTAGACTGAGAAGGTAATAACTGCCATTGATGCGAGCCTCAGCAACTACACCTGCACTTTCTTGCTTCCTCTCATCTATCTACATCTGAGTAGATGGCCCTGCTGTAAACTTCTCTCAAAAACTGTCCCACTTGATGCATAATATTCGGATGGAACCCTGATTGATATATTTACATGACAGAACAATTGAGGAAAAAGCAAAAGTGCATTGTTACAGGTGGTTGGTCAGTTGTTAAGTGTGAGATTTAATTGATTGAATGATTTCCTCTGTCCCCCCATCCCGTCTTCCCTATTGAGATGAATGTATATTTAACATTATTAAGGATATACAGGATGCTTTGGAAGTTGTCTTTGGAAAACTAGGCATCTTTGAGATGAGGAAATTATCTATCTATCTATTTATTTATTTATTTATTGGAATACTCAGGGGCACTCAACCACTGAGCCACATCCCCAGCCCTTTTTTGTATTTAAAGACAGAGTCTCACTGAGTTGCTTAGTGCCTCACTGTTGCTGAGGCCGGCTTTGAACTCGAGATCCTCCTGCCCCAGCCTCCAGAGGAAATTATTTCATATGATATTTTCCTGTTATCTCCAAATAGACCTCCTAAAAACAAATCTGCAACAGTCCTCAGACCCCATCTGACATTATTCAGTGGTGCCAAAAACTGACTCATGGTCAAAATCACTACACTGCTCTCTCAAAATAAGTGTATTTATGTTGCCTGCACCTCCTCCTGGGGATTGTTCATGGCAGTCTCAAGATTTTTGATTATTATTTTTTGATTATTATTTTAGGTTCCCTAGCATATGATTCTCATTAGAGGAGTGTGAGAACTAAGGACTTCAGAGTTTCTCTCACTTTCCCAACTCAGACAAGACAGAGACAGATAACAGTCACTGCCCCCACTCCCTCTTATCGAGAATAAGGTAGATGGAGAAGTGGGAGAAATCAATAGTAACTTTGGAAAATGTTGAACACCCCCATTTGGGAAAAGATAACACTGAGCAGAAATCCAGGGAAACAAAGTTGCCTTTCCCAATCTCCAAAGTTTTACATTTATCCCATGTTCTCTGGAACTTGCTCAGATGTTAAGACTCCCATCCTGTTGGTATGGACCTTCTGTATCAGTTGTTTCCAAGGATGAGGTGATACTGAGGCATTAACCAGTGTTATTTACAAACCCTAACTGCAGTTCCACAGGAAGAACTCAGTGTTCTGATAAGAGATGGAAATAGTCATTTCATAAATCAGATGATAAAGTCAAGTTATTGCTTTGAAGTCTTACTGATGTTTTCTAACTCATTTCCTAAGGATAGGAAGCTTGCCAAAGCCTTCAAAAAAGATAAACAATATTTGTCCAGTAGAAATCCAGAGTCTGAAGATAATCAATTGACCAAATATTTTCTACTAAAAATCATATAAAAACATTTAGATTGTAAAATATTCTCTTTATCAGCATAATTTGAACAATATGGAATTACTTAGTATACTCTCCCTTTACTGAGAAAGTAAGGATAGATTAGAAAAATAGAAGTAGCTCAATAATTTTTAGCTTTAATGAACTTCTTTGGCTTGATAACTGAAAGCAGATATTTGTTTGGTGTTCTCCATTTTCTAAAAGTGAAACAGAAAAATTCTCTAACAGCAAAATATAATTTAGAGTTGTAAATGATCTTTGGTTATAAATTACCAACTTATCTTCAGGCAGATTTCTCCATAATGATTCAGCTTGTCTGAGCCTTCATTATACAAAATACATGTAAGAAGAGTTGAAGTTTGTATCAACATACCTTATATACAAATAGAGATATGAAAAATTGTGGTATATGTGTGTATTAAGAATTGTAATGCAAAAAAAGAGTATATGTATAATGGCATAATTTGGCTTGAACATATTTTATATACAGAGTTAAGAAAACTTGTGCTGTAAATGGGTAATAATGAGTGTAATACATTCCACTACTGTCATGTATATAAAAAATAAATAAAACTTAAAAAGAGAGAGAGAGAGAGAGAGAATAAGAAGGTAGGCTGGGATTCTCCAGAGAAAACAGGGAGGCCTGGTCAGTCTACCTTTGGCCAGTGCCTAAGATCTGAAGCACCTTCATATATTGATAAACATCATTGTCACCATTTAGGGAAATTTTTATTATTTATCCCTTGGCACCTCCAAACCCTCCCAGAACTTTCCTCTGGGTTCTTAGTTGGAGAATTCCAGGTTCCCCTACTAACTTCAAACTTATTTATGTAGATCTCTGTTTCTGAATTCCTAAAACAAATACAATGATGCATCTTATAAGAGCACAAGTTATAGTTGCATATAGTTTTGCTTAAAAGAAAGTACACGAATATAACACAATTTTTTGGAAAATATTTGGCAATGAGTTATTTTTCCAGCAAACAAGGAAACCCTGTAGAAAACCATAAATCATGCAATTTCATATATTAAGACCTTAATTTCTCTTATTTAATTATCTTCAGTTTTGCAGGTTTAAAATCTCATGCCTCTTGGAAATGATCTCAGTCTTAAGGACTTTGTATGGAGTTGTAAGAAATACTTGATTTTACTCTTTTAATAAAAAGAGGATTTTTGAGCTCTGAAATCTTTTACAGTTCATCAATTGAGGATGACACATTCAAGTCACCTGCACTTGAAAAAAATAAAAATAGAAAATCTGTGTACATTGGATCTCTGTGACTTGTATTCAGGAATTTTGACCAAAAAAAAAATTGCCTTATTGGCCACTTGATGTCACCATTGTTCTCTCTCAACTTGGGAAACAGGAGGCTTAAAAGCTTGGGACATAGGGGGAGATGAGGAAATATAAAGAAATTATTTTTCCCTAACTGTATTATTATTAATAAACTTGAGAAAACTACTGCGGTATTTTATATGGCAAACTCCCCTTTTTATGCCATTATTAATCTGTGGTTAAAGCAATGGAAATACTTTGAACATATTAAGATCACATTCATACTATTTTACTATTTGTCCAATTTCAAACAACAAATAGAGATTTTTAAAGTTGTTTTGGAATTCTAAGTTTTAAGTCCTTTCCCTTTTCATTACAGATAGACACTATTTAATTTAGAATTTTTTTTTCCAAAAATAAAGTTACTCATCTACCCCTCATCTGTACAGTATCATAGATTGAATTTGGAACTAATTTGTAGAGGAATAGTCTTTAAGAGAAGCGAGTGAGTGGAGCAGGGCAGGATAACGGGTCAGCTGAGCAAGGACATGTGTGTTCTCAGCTGCAAAAAAGCTTTGGCCTCACCCCTGGGAAGCTGTGGAGCATAAACTGCACCTCACAATAGGTCTTTGTTTTATTGGACCTTGTCACTGTAACCAAAGGACCTGACAAGAACAATTTTAGAGGAGGAAAAGTTTATTTGGCTTACAGTTTCAGACGTCTCAGTCCATAGACGGCCAACTCCATTACTCTGGGCCCAAGTGAGGCAGAACATCCTGGTGAAAGGTTGTGGAGGAGGAAAACAGCTTGGGCACGGTAGCAGTAAAGCAGAGACACAGAAACAAGTTCTAATCACTAGGGACAAAATTTATACCCCAAAGGCTTGCCCACAGTGACCTCCATCATCCAGCTGCACCCTACCTGCCTACAATTATTACCCAGGTAATCCATTCAAATGCATGAATCTGGTGATTAGGTTAAGGGTCCAAAAGCCCAATCATTTCACCTCCAAAAATTCTTGCATTGTCTCCTACAGGAGGTTTGGGGGTCTCCATATATCTAAATCATAATAGTTCTGCACTGATGTAAGTACACCACCATTTTTATCCTTGGTCATTAGCCATTACATGTACAAGGATGAGGTAGAATGGACATAATCTCTCAGGTCAAGCATTACTGGCTTGCAGAGGGAAATTGCAGAGGGCCATAGCTGTGAGCTGTGACATCTAACTAAGTGGAAATATGTACATAGTCTATGCAACAGAGACCTGGTGTGGCAACAACTCGCTCTTTCCAGATAACAAGAACACCTAGTCATTCACTTCTGAGTTAAATAGTTGTCAGTTTAATAGAATATTAACTAGAAAAGCTATTTTCCTTCTCTTTATTTATTTATTATTCAAATTTTAAAAAGAATCAGCTTTTACCCAATCAGAAGGATCTAGGTTTTATTTCTGATCATATCTATAATGCCAAAAATTTAAAAAAAAATATTACAAATACCAAATGACTCCTCTGATATAAGGGGAGGAAACAAGGACAGGGTAGGGACGAAGAGCTTGAGACGAAGATTTTCATTAACAGGGTTGAGAGGTGGGAGGGAAAGGAAACGAGAAGGGGAATCGCATGGAAATGGAAGGCGATCCTCAGGGTTATACAAAATGACATATAAGAGGAAAGGAGGGGTAAGACAAGATAATTCAAATGGAAGAAGTGATTTACAGTAGAAGGGATAGAGAGAGAAAAGGGGAGGGGAGGGGAGGGGAGGGGGGATAGTAGAGAATAATATAGACAGCAGAATACATCAGACACTAGAAAGGCAATATGTCAATCAATGGAAGGGTAACTGATGTGATGCAGCAATCTGTATACGGGATAAAATTGGGAGTTCATAACTCATTTGAATCAAACTGTGAAATATGATGTATGAGGAACTATGTAATGTTTTGAACGACCAACAATAAAAAAAAAATATTAACTTTTCTGGGCCTTATTATTTTTTAAATATGTAAGTAAAGTAATGAAAAAAATCAAGTTATAACAAATAACAATCAATTTCCTCAAATATATAGTAATTTTAATATGTCAGAAATTAACTATTAACTCCATAAATGACATTAAGGTAATTTGTAGGGCAAAATTTCAAAACCACTAGAGCAGTTACAACTGGCAAAGATGAAATGCTTTCACTCTGCAGGACAGAATCTGACTTTGAAATCACTTTTAACCCAACACATTTGGTAGGCAGACATTGTGATAACTCTCTCTTGTAAGATGGAACTGAGATCCCCAAATTTTGAGGGACTCACCTAAAATGGTACCTTTACTAGGAACAACTAGGATTTTTATCATAAAACTAGAGTATTTTCACTAAAATCGGGTTCCTTGGTCTATTTAAGTTTTCTGATTAGTAAACTACCTATGTATTTTGAGTTAACTATTGATACTGAAAATATTTTCCTAGCCAATTTTTCTTGGTTGAAAAAGAAAGTTTGCCATGGACATCAGCTTCTAAAAGACCTTTTTTTTTTTCCTCATGGAAAGTGCCAGATGAGTAAATGGTAATGGCTGATGTCAATGTTCAGAGCATAGTTCTTGTTTATAGTTATGTATCATAACTATGTCCAAATCCTACTACTGCTTGGAAATTCAATTCATCCAAATATTGTGGTTTTTACAAACTGTACAACAGGGCTCTGAAAACTGCTTTTTGGTACTTGAAAAAGAGGGAAAAAAAGTTACTTTTATCCCTCTTCCTTTTCTCTTTCCTCAAATCCTGTTTCTTTAGTCCTTTTTACATGGCCTTTTTCAGTTGGTTGGTGATCTCTTCAGCTTATTTCTTGATTCTCAATGCCAAGGGCTAAAACGGGACCATATTTCTCTTACTGCATGTGGCCTCATGACTTTAAAGGAAGTCTCAGTTCATGGGTGCAATATAGCTTAAAAATATTTCTGTTTAAATTTAAACAGAAAATTTATTCATTAGGAATAAGAGGTCTGTTATTTTCCAGATTTTGTGGCCAGTTTTTCACCACTGCTTTTCTGCTGTGTATGCACTTTCAGTTGCTGTATTTTATTCTTGCATTCCTCGTTTGCTGTGTTTTATTCTTGCATTCCTCGTGCTTCTTTAATTACTCTTCCAAGGACTCTGTTGATAGAGGCTGAGGAAGAGAGACCTGATGTTAGCAGGGGTAAAAGGATTTGGCTGTCTTTATATGACTTTACAAGATACCTGGTCTCAATTGTTGGTAAATACATAACTGAGTTCTCATTTGACTGAGGAATACAGAAAACCTCTTTCATCCTCAATTTTGAGTCCCACCAATTACAAAGCAGCCGGAAATAGGACACACAGTGTCTGTTTTTTTGATAGTGGGGATAGAACCAAGGGGTGCTTTACCACTGAACATATCTCTAGCTATTTTATTTTGTTTCATTTTTTTATTTTGAGAGAGGGTTCCACTAAGTTGCTTTTTTGCTTGCTATGTTGAACATGTGATGCTCCTGTCTCAGCTGGCTTTGAATTTGAGACCCTCCTGTCTCAGCCTCCTGAGCCACTGAGATTTCAGGCATGCACCATTGGGCCCAATAGTATACAAACAATTTTGTCATAAACACGTGATTTTATTTCAGTTCTTTCTTTCTTTCTTTTTTCTCTCTCTCTATTTTAATTCAGAGAAAATGAAACTCAAAAAATTTAAGTGACTTATCCAAAGTCACACAGAGGGTGGAGTTAGAATTGGTATTGAAGTTCAGGCTTCCCTGGCTCCATGCATTGCATACATTCAATAAGGTTTTCTGTCCAATGTCTTGGGAAATTTTTCTTTAGGTTTTAGCATGTATTAGATGAAACAACAGAATGTAAAATATACAAAGAAATTTGGGCTTGCCTCTGTATATGAGAGGATGGGGCCAAGAGCTTAGAAGGAGGTTCCTGACCCAGGAATGTCCTTTACCTCTTTTTGCACTCTATGAGGAATCCCCTGCCATCATTTGGGTGGGTGTGACCTCAGTAGGATGGATCTGGGATAAGGAATCTTATCCAGGAAGGAGTGAGTAAAATTAGAAATTTTTAAGACCTAAAGAAGAAACGTCTTTAACTTCACATCCAGAGGGTTAAATGGAATCCGGGGTGCAATAGGTAGAGTTCCTGATGGAAGGTACCAGCAGAAATCCTAAAATAATAATGGCTCAGCGGCAAGCTCAAGGCCATTGAGGCAGAGAACTTTAGGGTTCTGAGACCTGGGAGAGAGGTCTAGAAAATTGGGGACTGTGGCTTCCAGAGTTGTGGTCCATTGCCCCACAGATGTGTCAACTGAAGAGAGGGCTGCAGCTAGCATAGGAGTTGAGGCGTGAGAATCCCAGTGTCTAGACTAAGGGAAGTACCAAATATGGCACCTGTTTCTGGCAGCCAGCACAGGTTTTTAGTAAGCTACCCAGAGCATAACTGTTAAACCTAAGCTGAGACTAACTTGATATTGTGAATCACATTTGACATGTGAAACTTTCTCCCTATGCTTAACCAATGCAAATATGTGACCAAAGGTAGCCATAACAGTGAGTTTTCAAGATAAAGAGGGTAATAGTTGTTGGCCAAAATAAATAAATAAACTGAAGAAAAAAATATTATGGGCATTCATTTTGACTGTTTGTTATTAGGTATCTTTGATTAAGTATTTACTGAACCACTTATTGTAAGGACAAAGTTGTATACGACCTAGTAATATAACTTTGAAGACATTAATAAGAAGACATTAATGGTAAAAGTGCAAAGACAACGTACTGTGTTTCAAGAACTAGGCACAATTACAGATACTGAGGTTACTTACATCTTCAGCCAAAATATGTGGTCCCACCCTTATGCAGCCTTTAGGCACATAACTGACCTTAAACAATGAATTCTGGATAATAGCACAATATTAATAACAGAGTTGTGATCAGTGATTTTCATAAATTTTGGGGTGCTATCAAAGTATACATTATGGAATTACATGTGTTCTAACCTATCATACCTCAGAATGTAAAAAAATAAAATAAAATAAAGCTAAAATGAGGTCATGAGGGTAGACCTGACTTAATATGAATGTTCTGCTTATAGGAAGAGGAAATTAGGAAACAGGACCATGAAGAAATATAGGGATAAGAGCCATGCATAAGGCAAAGAGAGGCTTCCGAAAATAAAAACCCTGCCAGAAGCTTGCTCTTGAACAATTTCTCACCCTCCAGAAAGGTGAAAAAATACATTTCTGTTGTTTAAGCCATCCAATCTGTGGTATTTTGTTGTATCAGTGCTAGCAATCTCCTACTGTATGACATAATAAATCCATATTTAGGAAGGGGAAAGAGAAATAAGACATTTTTGAGTCCTAAAAAAGAAATGTCTGTGTCTGGACATCGAAGGGCTAAATGGAGTCAGGTGTGATAGGTAGAATTCATGACAGACAGTATGGACAGAGTTCCTGAAATAAAACAAACTGAACGGAGGACAAAGTCAAGGAAGTTGAACCATAAAGAAAAAGCTGTCGAAGGCTTTTAAAAATATGTGAAAATTTGATTTACTTCATATTGTATTTTTTAATAACTGAGCACACAATTTTACATTTAAATACTTGTAAAGTCCTAATATAACAAGAAAATTTAACATTAGAATCAGCATCCAGGAATCCAGCTTTGTTTATAGAGTGTATTTGTATCGTCACCTAGTGGTGGGATTCTGCATTGTTCTAGCATACACTTGATAAATGCTGTGTGCACAGATACAGATTTAGAGCCATTCTCAAGTGGATTTATTCATTTTTTTTATTCCAAAGTTATTTGTTGACGTCATCTTGCATATACAGCACTGTTTTTTCTCTTACCCCTACATTTTGCTGTAATACATACAATATCCAAAATTATCAGTTGCTACCATTATTTGAGAGATTATCACATTCTAGAAATTACACTAGGCAGATTTTATATTTAATGCCATTTGACCTTGATGACCAATTTCAAAGTTGTCATTCTCTTCTCAAGTGAAGAAAGTAAGACTCAGAGAGATAAGGTAATTCGCACGAATTACCATTCCCAGTAAAGCCTATTTCCATTCTGCTCTCCCATACAACATCATATTTTTTCCACTTTTTTATTGATGCATAATTATTAGTGAGATAATTAGTGAAATAATAGTGAGATTCATTGTGACATAGTCATATGTGCACGCAACAAAACGATATTAATTGGCCAATCTCATTTCCCACTCTCTCTTTTTCTCTTCCCTCTTCCTTCTTGCCTGGTTCCCTTACGCTACTAGTCTTCCTTCCATTTTCATAATATTTTCCCCACATATTCACCCATATTTTTTTCTTATCTTCCACATGTAAGAGAAAAATATATGACTCCTGACTTTCTGAATTTTAGCTTATTTCAATTAACATAATTCTTTCAAGTTCCATTTATTTTTCTGCAAATGAAATAATTTCATGTTGCTTTATGGTTGAATAAAATCCCATTGTGTGTGTGTATGTGTGTGTGTGTGTGTGTGTGTGTGTGTGTGTGTATAAGTTTCTTTGTCCCATCATCCATAGATGAACACTCAGGCTGTTCCATAGTTTAATTTTTGTGAATAATGTAGTTGTACACAAGGGTGTGCATGTATTGCTATAGTATGCTAACTTTAATTCTTAAGGATAAATATTGAGGCATAATATAGCTGGATCATGTGGTAGTTCCATTTCTAGTCTCTTGAGGAAGCTCCATACTGATTTTGATAATGGCTGTGATAATTTGTAATCCCACTAACAGTATAAAAGTGTTTATTTCCTCCATACCCTCTCCAGCATTTATTATTATTTGTATTCTCAATGGCTGCCATTCTAACTGGAGGGAGATGTAGTCTCAGTGTAATTTTGATTTGAGTTTTCCTGATTGCTAATTATGCTGAACATTTTTTTTTCATGTATTCATTGATCATTTGCATTCCTTTTAAGAAGTATCTGTTTAATTCATTTGCCCATTGATAAAACTGGTAATTTGGGGTTTTGGAGTGGAATGTTTTTTGAGTTATTTTTATATTCTGGATGTTAGTTTCCCATTGAAAGAGTAGCTGGTAAAGATCTTCTCCAATTTTATACCACACAACATCTTAGACAATTCATTTATAAATTCATTTGTGTAACATATATTAACCTGTGGGTTGATACTTTATTGTATATGTCTGCGTGCATGCATGTGAATGAGTACACTTGTGCATGTGTATGTGTGTGTGTGTGTGTGTGTGTGTGTGTGTGAGAGAGAGAGAGAGAGAGAGAGAGAGGGAGAGAGAGATACCCCTCTTACATGCCAGGGACAGTCTTATAAGGTTCATGTGTTGATTCATGAAATATTAATATACCATACACATGTTGTGAAGAATGATTGACCAAAAGATGTGCTCCCTGCCCTTAGTGTGCTTAGAGTCAAATACGGTAGAGGGAAATTTTTCACATATCACACTACTAGTAAATTGCTATGATTATAAGCTGACATATACTTTTATAGAAATGAGTACTCAAATATACTTATATAAGGGTTTTATTGCTTTTTTTTTTTTTAGAGTTTAAAAGTCCCAAAGGATTTTCTGCTTCAGCTGAGATCTAAAGAATGAATGTAACCTAAACATGTATGTTGTTTAGAGAAGGTAGTTGTAGGAACATGGGAGCAGGTAAGAGGGGTGCTCCTGATAACTGGACACCATGTGCAAATACCCTGCGGTCATAGAAAGGAATACACTGCCAGGAAAGAGAGAGAAGAGGTAATGTGGAGTCAAAGGTGATGGAAGTAGATACATAAGGGGAAAGTCCACCATGTAGTCTGCCCATCAGACAGTGTGAATATTTTCACCAGTGTCATGATACAAGAAACTCTCTATCCACATCTGACCACTGAGCAGATAAGTCTTAGCCAAATATTTAGAGAAGAAAAAAGTTACAATAGGCCAAGTTCAATTTCTGTAACACAATCTGAAAGCAAACCAAGCACAGAAAAAGCGCCTGACATTCCCTACTCTTTTGTCTGCCTTTGAAGCAGACATCCGCATAAATTAGGATCTTCCTGAAAGGTAAACACACACACACACACACACACACACACACACACCAAAACCAAGGAGAAATCCGGCAAAGCTGTTAAGAAAAATAATAAAATACAGATGTGTTGAAGCCTTCCTATGATGAAGAACCTCTCTTACACACAGCACTCTGCATCCTGAGTCAAGTGCCCTTGGACAGTATCCATTGCTCCTTATGTCATTACAGGAACAGCTCAGAGAACAAGGTGCCAAGGTATCCACGTGTTAGACAGAATTTGCTTTTAACAGTTGAATTATCCCACCTTCAAGCATTCCCAGTTCTCTGATTCCAAGGATTAAAGATGTGCAGTATGCAGATGATAAGAGATCTGTTGCAATGAATAGACGATAGGCCAGGTAAAGACTTAGGCATCAATGTCTGCTGAAGATGGAGACGTGAATCTTGCATTTGGAATTGATCAATAGCTTCCACTAAAAATCTTGGCCCAGATTGATCTGCAAGCACTTTTCTGGACAGCTTGCCAAAACCAGGTGTTGCAAACCAGCATGTTTCTTTCTTCTTTTCTTATTCTAAGCCCAAAACTCTCAGATATGCCATTCCACTAATGACTTCTGGTTTCTTCAGTCTACAGCTCACATTTTAGACTTTTGGTGCCTTGCCAGACTGGCCTTTGCCTGAGAGTTATTGCCCTTTGTCATTGTCTCCTAAATTCAGGGTCAGCTCCTGGTACTTCCTTTCACCCTCCCTGGATATCCAGAACGTAGTATGGCAGATTTTTACTAGTTGTTTTCTGAATATCCATTCTCTAATTCTGCTTTCATAATAGAACTAATAGACTCCAGGCAACAATGCATCCAATGCACCAATTACACATCTCCGCATTTATTTCAGCCACATATAGACATCAGTTGTGACTGATGGTATTAAGAAAAGGGTTGAGTAAAGGCTCTTCATTCTCCTTAGTTTATACGGTCCCTTGGAAATGGAAGTTTTCCTGCCTGGGAATCATTTCACTGTCCTGGGCAGGGTATAGATAGGAAGGGGCATAGCCACTTGGAATCTAGTTAAGGGCCCGCAGGACGCAGGTGTATGGATTGTGAAGCCCCATGTTCCTCTTCTGCGGTGGTCAATTTTTAGGACAGGAATGTTAATGTGTGAAGGGGATATCCTTCTACCTCTCAGAACAGTTCCACATGGTGACACCTACTGGCATGCTCTCCTCTCCCTGTGCCTGAGTGTTAGGCTCTGAAGGACACTGCAGGTAGCAAAGGACAAGGCAGCTGAGACGCTCTTTCTTCCCCGAACTAACAGTCCCAGATGAACTTGGATAACTAAGAAATCAAGGAAATCTCCTACAGGAGCCACAAAACCCAGAGAATGCCTTCAATTCCCTATGATTAGTGGGTCCAGTCACACTGGGGATCCTCAACAGTTTTTTCAGATGGAGTGACTTTTCCAGAGTGAGATATTGTATGTTCAGTGTTTCTCACAAGGTTTTGGCAAAAATGGAAATTACCAAGAGACCATGCTAAGCCTTCACAACAAGGAAGATGGCGCCTTGTGGTGTAGCTTCTTGTGTCCCTTCAGAGTCCTGTCAAGAATAATTATGTCACTAACTAGATTGTCACTGCAAACTCATTCGTATTCCCAATATTTTTTTTTCTGTTAATTAATGAAAATTGTCAGACGTCAAATAAATAACTAAAAGCATCTTTTTATGAGTGAGAGAACCCCAAGGGGAATATATTGGTGCAGTGTGTTTGCTTTAGTTTTGCCCTCACCTGCCAGGCATAGTGGATAGCATCCCCCTCTCAAGGTCAGCTGAAAAATACTGTCCAAGGGCACTTGACTCAGGATGCAGGGTGCTGTGTGTAAGAGAGGTTCTTCAGCATAGGAAGGCCTCCACACATCTGTATTTTATTATTTTTCTTAACAGCTTCCATGGATAGCAGATGCCTAAAGACTACTGGAAGGAGAAACTGGGCCATTGATTAGTACATCCTTTTATTAGACCCCATAATTCCTTGATTTGGCAATGTGATCTTTCCAAGTTCTAACTGGAAACAGGCAAATTGATATCCTTCTGCATTCTACAGGTCAGAAGTCTAACCCATATTCAAGGGAATGAAGAAGTAGTCCTGTGATTAGAGAAAATGTAAGTTTCACTGCAAAGCACATGAAACAAGGAGGTAGGTACAACTGGAACCCTGCCCACAATCAATCCATCTGCCACAGTATTATAGCACAATGTGCCCAGGGTACAGCTAGAACATGCAGATATTTCAGTGTGAAAGATCAGGAGATATTTTCCATATGATGTAATTTGGGGGCACAATCTTTAAGGATAGTTGTCATCGAAAATTTGAGGATGAGAGTGGTACTTGTAGGCAGAAAGGGTGACCTAAACAGCGTAAGAGTCAGAACATAAAAGTTGTGAATATTATAGTATTTGTGATGGTGAAATGAAAGATCACAGAGGCTCAAATAAATTCTTAAAATACAATTGTCTATGCATTTTTGGAAAGTCCCTATTCCCTTAACCAGTGGAATTTGCTTGCTTTTTAGAAAGAAGCCTTGTTATCTTGCTGTTTGACTAAGAAGTATGTTTTTCTGACCAGCAGAGACATAGGAAGATATGTCTTAGAAGAATGTAATTTGAGACTTTCACTGTGCATAGAAATGTATTTTTGACAGAGTTGTCCTTACTCCCATGTTTTGAAGGACTAATGGACACTTTTGGGATATCCCAGAAGGAAATCATTTATATGAATGATGTGTGTATAGATGGTCATCAATCAATCTGTCTAAAAAGCAATTCTCCAAGTGCCATGGTGAAAAAAGCTAGAAGGGATTTGAAAAGAGAAAACATGACTTTTAGGCCATTAAGGGGTTGTTTATATTCTTTAAGTAACAGATATGATGAGAGGGAGAGAGAAGAAAACTCCAACAGTCATTTACACATAGAACTAAAGGACAGATATGCAACATAGAAATCAATAGAGGCATTGGTCAAGATGTGTTATCATGAAGCCATTTGATGCTAATCATTTTCTATTGATTCTTTGGGTTATATGATACTCCACAACTTACAATGGTTTTAGTTTTCATGGCAAACAAAATACCAAATTTTGTTATAAGTTATGAAATACTGACTACAAGCTAAATTATTTTGTCAGAACTGGGATATTTTCATAGCTATAGCTATTATTTCTTTAATAGTGTATTTCAGGGATTTAGCATTTCACATCTAGAATTTCCTCTTGCCAACTACCTGGGCACAAAACTTGTATTTAACTGAGACTTAACTCAAGTTTATATTTTCCTATGATACCCTTTTCTGTCTCTGCACCTCTTTCTTCCTCAGCTTGGCAGAAAATAACTGAAGACTCTCCTTTTATGTGCTAGTACTAACTCTCATCCCCATCTCTGACTTCTACTTTGATATCCGTTATCACAACATGCTGCACATGTTAGTGTTTGTCTTTGTTATTTGGCTGTCATTTGCTTAAGGGAAAGGTTATTTTCATCATCTTTGTGATGACATAGCAATTGCTCCATATGTGCCCCTGGAACTTGGCTGTGAACATATGAGTGACTCTCAATTGCAGGTGCAGCTTTGAATGACAGGGCATTTGTTTCCATACCAAAACTTTAGTACGAATTTCTATTAACTTAGATTCATCTTAATAATTTCTTGTTTATAAAGTCCTTTCATATACTCTTTCATACAACTCATACTTACAAAAACCATAGAAACCCTATTTTTAATGTAAGAATACTCACTCGGGTTTGTAGGAAGTTATGTACCTCCATGTAATCTTGAAAATCAGGTAGTTACCAATCTTATATTGCACACTGTTGAAGAAAATAGCGACTAAAGGTGATGGTAGATGTGCAGTCAACGCCCTATAACATAAAAGTAGGGTCTTTTGTTTTGGGTCTTTCATTTTTCTTGTTTATAAATAAGGGGGTACCCAAGGTGACCCCGGAGTTTCTTTAAACTTACGTGAAACCCACGGGCTCACCTCCTCATTAAAATCTCAGCAATCGGCCTCTGCATCATCTGACCACTAGATGGCGGCCCAGCTTAACTCACTATCGTAGCCTGTAACACCAGCATCTGAGGAAAGCTGTGCTCAATGCAAATTCCCTGTCAGAAATGTTTGCAAATAGACATTGTATTATGGTTGAGAATTTGCCACCTCCCTTTTCAAATATGACCTCCTGGATTTCTCTAATGGGGAAGATGTTTTGGGATGCTAACTACCCCTCTGAGCAAGCAAGAGGACCCCTCAACTTGAGGCAGAGCTAGTATACAGATCAGAAAGAAATTCATTTAAATGAGCAAAAGTAAAGTGTAACATCCGTGCCAGGACAAGCTCACCAACTGTAAGAGTCCATATGTAGACATATTGGGTCCTCACCAGATTCTAAAATCCATTATTACAAACACTGGGTTCATTTCACTCTTTAAAACACCCTAAAAACTTAGAGTGAACAATGTGCCAAGCAACCCCTGGGAATAAATCAATGTGACAGAATCTAGGGAAGACATAGTCATGCCTCTGGGAGAGTTCCCAATCAGACTCATATATTCAGCGCATGCCTAATGAACACTTACGTTCCAGGCTCAGGTGTTAGGTCCCAGAAAAACAGCAGTAATAATGGCTAGTATTATGTATTGGTTATTTAAAGTCTGCAGGGTTCTCTAACTATTTAGCTCATTAAATCCTTATGAAACATCACACATTAAGGTTCTTAGCCTTCTCTGACAGATCATGGAAGGCAGGCTCAGAAAGGTTAAGACAGTTTGCTAAGATCATGACCAAGGTGAGTGACTCCTGTCTTATAATACTAGAAAGACAAATATACCAAAAAAAGAAGAGAGGCAGACACCAGCAAATATAACACATGATTCCAGAGAACAAGCACAGTGAGGGACCCTTTCAGAGCAAATACTTGTTCTTTCTTGGTCCTTGAAATTTACCTTCACAGGTTCAGAGAAGGGAATAGGTGTGATTTCTGACTTGTTTCACAAAAATCATGGTCTGCAATTCTCCCATGACTGTGTGGTCTTCAGAGGGTCACTTGATGATCTTTAATCCAGTCCATTTCTTACCTGTGAGAGGCCATCCTCGCACGTGATTTGAGTTACCTCCCTGGCTGGGTGAGAGGTGCTTAGGCACAGCTGTGTCAGAGCTTTCCCCACCCTTCTCCAGGTCCCAGGGCTTGTCTGTGGAGAGGCATGTCTGGCCACTACCCCAAAGACCCAATTGTCGCCCCTGACCTTGGGATGCTGCCCCTCTTAATCTTCATTGGATGAGATTTTCCCCAGAATTTTTTGTTCCCCAATAAAAGTCCACTCCCTGGCATGTTCTCTCTCTCTCTCTCTCTCTCTCTCTCTCTCTCTCTCTCTCGCTAGCCTCTTCAGTAAACCTCACTAACGGCATTAGGTGGCTTGAGGCTGGAGCTAGGAAGAGCCGTCCTGGAGCTGGTTTTAAAGGTAATTAGAGTCTTGTTTCTTTAATTCAAAACTCCCTAACGGTTTCTCACGATTTGAACCTTCTTTCATGAAGCCAGCGCGGGTCACAGGCTAAACTTACCTAATGTGTCATCATTGCCACCTCTTCCTCTAGGAAATGTTATTTCATAGACAAGACCTCTCCACCTGTGCATAGGCTAGCAAAAAGGCAAAGAAGTCCTCCCCAAAAAATGATATAACAAGACTCCCTCATTCCAACTTTGATTTTGGACCTCTGTTGAAACATAGTATTTTTAAAAGTTCATATTTTTTTCTATCAATGTGCATAGCCTGTCCTTAATTAGAATGTATTTTCTAGGTGATTAACTTAAACATGAAATAATTCTATGAGATAGCAAAACACTACTACAACTTTTAGATATTCAATAACTAGTAGCTGTGTATCCCAAGTTATTCTTATCCCATGGTATCTACTGTGGGGTATCACATTCTCATTTCCGCTCTCACTCTCTTTGTTTTAGTTGCTGTTTATGCATGTACTTCAAATATCATACTTAAGTTTCCCCCAGTTTGATACATAAATTTGGCTTTATGGCCAGTACCTCTAGTAGAGTGTAGGCAATATGGCAGAGTAGTTGGATCCTCCACTCAGGAGGCAGACTGCCTGGGTTCTAATCAAAGTCCCAGTACATATTTTTATGGGTGAGCTTGTGCAGAATACCTCAATATGCATCAATATGTCCATAAAGGACCATGATGCATTGTGCAACAAGAGTTATATTTATGATATACCTTATAGTGCTCAAGTAAAAATCACTAAACAAAGCAGACAAAAAAAAAAAAAAAGAAAGAAAGAAAGAGAGAAAACTGCTCCATGGAATTTTATTCTAGTAGCATATGTTGGAGGCAACCAAATAGGAACAATAAATAAGTAAATTACATAATTAGTTAGAAGACAAAATATACAATGGGAATAAATTAATCCAGGTGAGGGGAATTTACCATGCACTTTATTTACATTCTTAAATATGTTTATATTACTACAAATAGCTCAAGAGATTTTAATTTTAAGAATTTCTGACCCAATGACATGTAAACTATATTTTTTTGTGTGTTCATTTTCATAACAATCCTGTCCTATAGAACAAGCATTATAATTTCACACATGAATAATCTAAAGCACAGAGGCGTGGAAGAAATTATCCAGAATCTATGTAATCTTGTTTTCTAACATCTGTTTCATTGCTTCTTTATCCCATGGTTAGCAATTGAATATACCTAGAAGATAATAAATGTGACATATGGCTTTATTTTATTACTAAACTATTCCATCCCAATGAACTACTGACCACAAACTGTGAGGGAAATACCAACTCATATGTTACTGAATATATTCCGAACATTGTATTTCTGTGCTTGTGGCAGCTAATGTTGTGTATAGGGCTTGCAAAAGACCTACAAAGATCTATGCAGTACCATCAATCTCCAGCAGGGTGGAGCCTTTGTTGTAATTGGTGAATCTACAGTTGACATTAGGAGTCACTCTTATTGATGTACTTTCTGTAAATTTAGACAAATGCCTGTATCCATATTAAAGTGTCACACAAAATATTTTCATTGACCTCCAGATACTCTGCTCTGCCAATTCATCCTTCCCCTCACCCACTCCCTGAAAACCACTGATATTTTCACTATCTCCATAGTTTCACCTTTCCAGAATGTCATATAGTTGGACTCATATTTAATTTCTTCTGTTTGGCTTCTTTCACTTAGTCATGTGTATTTAAGTTTCCTCCTTGTTTTCAAGGTCTGATGACACATTTATTTTTTAGCACTGAATAATGTTCCATGCTCTGAATTGTCACAGTTTATCCATTCACCTAATTAAGGACATCTTGGTTGCTTCTAAGATTTTGGCAATTATTAAGAAAGCACTTGTAAACATCTGTGTGCAGGTTTCTGTGTGGACATAACTTCTCAACTCCTGTGGGTAAATAGCAAGGAGTGTGATTGCTGAATTATAAGGCAAGAGCATGTTTAATTCTGTAATGGGCTGCCAGACTGTCCTTTCAAAGTGAATACAGCAACTTTCATTCCCAGCAGAAATGAATAAGAGTTGCTGTATTCCACATCTTTGACAGCATTTGGCGGTGTCAACTTTTGTGAGTTTCAGCCATTCTGATAGGTGTGCAATGGTATTTCATTCTTTTTCTAATTTGCATTTCCCCGATGGCAGATCACTATGGTATGAATGCTTGCGTTCTCCCCAAATTCTTTGGATGAGTTGCTAATCCTCAAGGTGAAGATGGTTTTGGAGGGGAAACTTTTGGGGTATGATTGAATCATGACAGTGAAGACCTTCTGAATGGAATGTGTGCCCTTTATTAAACAGACCCAAAGGAGCTCTTCTGATCTTTTCACCATTGAAGGACACGGTGAGAGGTCCACAGTCTACAACTCAGAAAAGGCCACTCACTAGAACCCAGCAATGCTGAAACCCTGAATTTGGCCTGCTTGGTCTCCAGAACTGTGAGAAACAGACTTTGCTTACTTATCAGCTATGCAGTTTGTGATATTTTGTTACTGTAGCTTGAATAGATTGACAAAAAATGTGGTGCATATTTCATATGCTTATTTGGCATCTGTGTTTTTGGTGAAGTGTCAGTTCAGATATTTGGGCCATTATTTAATCTGTTTTTTAATTTTTGAGTTTAAGAGTTCTTCATATATTTTGGAGAATAGTTCTTTCAGATACGTCTTTTGCAATTTTTTTTTTCCCAGTGCACAGCTTGTCTTCTCAATTTCTTGACATTTTTCCTTTGTAGAGCATGTTCCAGCACCATTTGATAAAAAAAAGAAAATAATAAAAAATAAACCAACCAACCAACCAACCAACAAAGAAAACCCACCTGTTTTTGCTCCTTTATATTTCTTAGCTCCTCCATCAAGGATCATCTGATTATGTTTATGTTGATGTGCTTTTGGATTCTCTATTCTCATCCATTGACCTTTTTAGCTCTTCTTTTACTGCTCTGTTTTTATCACTGTTTCTTCCATAAACCATACCTCTTATTTTCCTTAGAAATGTTTGTAATTTATAATTTTGATTTCCTTTATTTATACCCAAAGAGTTACTGATAAGGTTATTTTAAAAAACTACATTCATACATATTTTGTAGACTTTAGCTTGTCAATTTCTTACGTGGTATTTGTTTCTGGAGTTTGTTGAGATTTTCTGTGTAGTTTACTTCATGGCCAATTTTACTATACATTTCATGAATAAAAATGATGTATCATGTTTGTATAAAATATTCTATTAAAAGTTTACTCTTCCTAATTACTTTTGGTAGTTCCTTATAAATTCATTCGGTTATTGCTTGTCAATTCTACTGCCTTACTGGCAGACTTACAATGTATATTGGATATCAATTCCTGCTGAATATTAGTCCAAAGGTCAATATTTATAAGTGACTGATTTGAATATTCCCTTGTCTTAGAAATTGATTGATTTGGGAAATGAAAAGAGCCCAGTGCTGGGCAAGGACATATGAGGGGTCCACTGAACAGGCTCTTATCTATATGTGACCCCTGAAATGGGGAACCCATCTGTGGCAATGAGGGAGGAGGCTGGAACACATCTTTATAAGGGCAGAACAGAAGGAAGGAATAGAGCCTTGTTTCTAGTGCTGCCCTTCAACCACTTTGCTAATCTAAGAATGTGACTGTCACAGGTGTTCATCAAGTCAGGGGTAAATTTCCCTTTTACTCAGAACATCCTGTTGGACACAGTTTTTGGAACCAAAGTGAGAATCTGCAAATAACAGGTTTTATGATATAAAATTGACAAACTGTGATGGTCCGAAGGAACTTTTATTTTACTCCTGCAAAACCTTTGGTTACTATGATGCTTGTAATGAGTTGGGTTACAGACCATGTGCTATTTCAGGTGGAAATAAATAGCTATTTTTTACAGCATTCAATTTTGTCCTCGAAGTAGGATTGTCATATACAGCCAATAAAAATACAATTAAATTTGTAATTTGGAAGCTAAATTAAATTTTAATTTTAGATAAGTGATAACTACTTTTTTTGTATGAATATTTCTAAATATTGGGATATACCAATGTTTTGTTTATTTTCTAAATTTTAAATGTAACTGAACACCCTGTGTGTGTGTGTGTGTGTGTGTGTGTGTGTGTGTGTATATTTTGTTTGTTTGTTTGTTTGTTTGTTTGTTTTCTGGCTGGAAAGTATCAGCCTGTACTGAAGGAAACTTTTATGAAAGTAAAGAAAAATGAAAACAAACAGTGGTCCTTTCACCTCTGGCTTATAATCTAAAATTTAGAAAGAACAAGTAATTGAAGAATTCCAGGACTGAAAACAGAAAAAAATTTATCACAAACTAAAAGTACAGGAGGAATAGAGCCACTTAACTGGCTTCCATCTCAGTAAAGGTGGCATCTATTACAGACACACCAGAAGCAGAGATTTCTCATTACAATTGTGCCTTTGTATCCAAGTCTGATTTCTCAAGTGCCTCAAAATACAGATATTAAACTGAAGGACAGAGGTTTGGGCAGAGTACAGAGGACAACACCTGGGAAACAAAAATTCTCAACAATTATAAATATTCCCTTTAGCTTTTCTTGTTGGACACGAACCTATTGTGGAGGATTTCTTTTTCCTTTATCCCTCTTTGTAATAAAAGCCCTTGTGACTGAATTCCTCCCCTCTGATGGAATGTGCATGCAATTTATGGGCCCAACTTCCACATCAACCTCTTTCCTTGGATGTAAGGACTGAAAACTGGAGTTGATAGCAACCATCTCCAACTCCTGACAGCTTATCACTTACAAGAAAGACTAATGTATGATTGTCTTGTAACATTTACTACATTTTAAGGTTACTTTCATTGCAACAGCTAACTAATACAGAAATTAGTGCCTGGATATTAATCATGAAAATCAATTAGTTAACAATCAGGTAGCAGATGTCAAACAGATAGTTATTGCAGCTTTGTGACCTGGTCACTTTTGATATAAGAAAACACTTGGTAAAATTAGTACCTGTGATGGCTTGTCTACAAAGTGCTTAGCTATTCCAGGGCACAGTTGAAATAAAAAGAGAAGTGAGTTTTCCAAATTCATATGGTTGGACTGGAACCTGAGTCTTCTTGTTCATTGTTCATTTAATTAAAATACAAAATAATATATTCCTCATCATCCCCTAAAACAAATATCCAATTGCTGCAGGCTGCTCGGCCCCGGGTCGAGCGGGCTGGCTGAGCTCCGCTCCTGCCGCTGCGCTGCTGTCGCCGAGCACTGCCTGCCGCACTCCTGCTGGGCGCTTCCCTACTGGGCTGTCAGTGCAAGCCGGCTTGCAATCTTGCAACCTGGTTGGGCACAAAAACACAAGCCCAAGCCAGTCAAACTGAAACAAAGTTTTATTTTGTGAGAGGCCGTGTGCGTCCCCTAACAAGTGGGTCCATCCACGTGTCTGTCCTGAGCAGGGGGGGGGGGGGGCTCCACTTCCCCCGGAACACCCTCCTACCATCCTTTCCCAACCAATGGGAACTCTCCCATTACAAGAGTGACATGAGTAACCTGAGTCCCAAAACGGGCCCAGGTAAACAGCAGGAGTCCAATTAGCATATGAATGTAACTTAACATAATCATAATTTGAATGGCTGGCTGGCAGTCACTAAACCCAAAGGTGCCTGTATCAATATTTTTGCTGTGGCTCCTAGCATCCAATGACTCTTCAGCTACATATCTGTTAAACTAAAAGGTATTCATTCCTATATGCTGTACCAATATTGAATCATTGTCTAAATATTTTATCATTGTCTTCCATTAATATAATAAATGTAAAAGTACATTTCTTTGGAGGATGTTGGCAAAGATTTTCTTCTTGATTAAACTCTAAACAGGTTCCTCTGCATTCTCTTCTGACTTTTGAGCTTCCATGTTCATCTCTGCATTGTCCTGTCTTAGCAAGAATCTTACTAATTCGATTTAGCCAGAATTCCCCACCATTCATATCTGAGAATGGACAAATCCAGGTGATGTCTGATCACCTTGACCTGCAAGCAACAAGAATCCATTTACCTTGTTTACACACCCCCACCTTGATGTTTCTTTTGGGACATCTTTCATCACTGACTACTTACCTGAACCCTACACACTGACTATACATTCCTACTTTTTCTTGTTAGGGATGAGATTGGGCTCAACTTCCCAATCATAGAATCCACTGCATTGGCCTCTACATCTTTGTGATGGTCCTTATCATTCTTTCCCAAGTGTCATGAATATGTTTTTCTTTAACCCATTAAGTTCCAAGGTTTTAATTCTGTAAATATGTCAATAAAATTGTCACAGGTGATTTGCAATATGTGGGAAATCATAAGATTGTATAAATGTTATTATATTAATGTCATAATCATATCATACAATTATATATAACATGCTATATTTTAGTTTTTATTCATGTTTCACATCTGGGATAATGGAACAAAGTGGATTAATGAGAGTAATAGATAAAATTAGTCTTTACAACCTACTCCTCATTTTTGCTGTTTCTTTTACACATCAACCAATAATGTAAAACAGAGCTGAAAATGAGCTCTGATTGTGTCTTTTCTCCCTGTAGTTTGCACCAAGCCCTCTCCCTTTTGCAAACAGCTGACATAGCTTAATCACAAGGATGATTCACACTGAGCCTCAACATCTTTCTCGACTCATCCTCTAAACAGCACTGCTTGTTAATAACACCAGCATAGAGTATGAACAAGGAGAGAAATGAAATTTATTAGGCTCACTGTGGGACACATTTAAGACACAAATGGCCCCAAAAGTGAAATCCACGTCCTCCTCACTCACACTGACTTGAAGGCAATTTCTGTTGTCTTTGCAAAGCCAGAAAAGAGATTCTACCTCTTCCCACTGCAAAGGATAATTCTGTTTGATTTCCCATGAGGACCACCTATCTGAATTCCTATGGTGTGGGATTTCATAGCAATTTTCTAGAATTAGAGTACCATTTCATTTTAGCAACTAACAGCACTGTCCTCAGTTCAAGTTGGTAAAGAATGCAATTGGAGAGCAAACATTCAGGAGTAACTACCATTTAGGATTTGTAATTGTTCTCTGCAAACTTTAGATGTGGCAAAGTGTAGCTTTCTACCAGTGTAACTGACTGCCTACTTATTCCCAGCAGGCCTGCAAAACTCATCTTTGAAAAGTGAGGAACCATTATCATTCTCTGCATTTTACTTTGGCATTTTGGCATCACCTTGGAATTTCCTCCCACTCTCTGTTATTCCAGTTTGCACTGTGACTAGGGGCTGTTATTGCCATTATTTTGTTACTGCAAAGGAAAGAATGTTCTATAGCTTTTCAGGGAATATTTAGCAACCCAACTCCACAATTAGTGTGTTTAAGCATATGCCAAGTTTTTTTTTTTTTAATTTATTTTACATTGAAGGGCCTTAAGTCCATATTTTAAAATAACTTTTTAAGATTATTTTAAGAGTAGCTTTGTCAAAATTATTTAAATAACTCATCAGGAACTTCTTTTCTTTCTCTAAATAAATCAAAATAATTGTTTTCTTGAGGTCAAATTTAAATAAGGAAATGGGTGAAGCTTAGCAAAGATTAAATTATGTAGCTTGATGATATCTACTAGAAACCTATTGAATAATTTCATATTCTAGGTGAATTTAGGTATGAGAGTATTTTAAACACAATTCTTGATGCCTTTTCTGCAATACTATAGTTTTAGGAACAGAAAGAAAATGTTCAATTTGATTCAGTTTAAAGCATGATTTTTGATTAATTCAAGAATTAGAAAAAAAAGTATGTCTATATTTTAAGATATCTTCATAATAAGAGAATTTCATTTGTGCATGTGGGTGGCAACCTTTTGAAACTGATAGTCCAGGCCTTTATGACAGTCAGAAACCTAAACAAAGAATACCAGGAGCCCTTGGCCTCAAACCAAGGTTTCCAGGCCTGGGTACCATTAGAACTTCTATGGAGGCAGCAGCATTTACCCCAACAGTGTAATATTGGAGGCAGGAATCTGCAGGAGGTGAGGAATTTACATTTATTTTATGCAGCCCTTCCTTTAATTAAGAATTCTAATTGTATATATGGCATACTTTTTATATTTACCTTAAGTTATTATAGGAAAGGCTGGCATGAATATAATTTAATGAGGTCCAAAATAGGATTAAGAGCAGCAGGATCCATAACTATTTCATAATCTTCACACATTAGTCATGTCATCTCTTATTGCTTGGATGCAAAATGAAGAAGCAGGGTCTTTCCATAGATCTGAGTAGTTTAAAGTAAAGAGCCGAAAGCATGAAATTCAGACATAGGTTAGAATTTCAGCTCTGCCTCTTTTTCTACAGGCTCTTTTTATGTTTAGTTTTTGATAAATAAATGAGGGTAGGAATATCAGCAATCCAAAAACTGTGAGAATTAAATGAGCAAATAAAATTCTAATTCCATAGAAAGGTAATAGAAGCTTTTAACCATTGCAGGTGTAACACTGTGTGTTTCTACTAGTGCCTTCTCTTCCCCCCTACTATCATCATACATCCAAATCCCCAACTCCAACCAAATCTGTCTTCACACTGATTGGTCCAAATGAGACCTATGGATCCAGGAGCTTGAAAAACGTAGGTGTTAGAAACAAAGCAATACAACCCTCTTGGGGGATAAGCTGTGAGATATCACAGAATAACATCTATGTTTTGGGGAAATGCCTCCTTAGTTTCTTTTCTCAACTGTATCTATTACAATATTTTCATCCATCCATTCTTCATTAGTGTGGATTAGGTTTTGATTGTGCCAGGTATTTGTCCTGTTCCTTAATCTATCTCCTTTCCAAGTTAGCATAGGCTGAAAATACATGTTGTGAGTCAAAGTGGTGAATATTTTCAGTGCCAATGGTTATATAATTATCATTTTCTCTAAACACCAAGGTGGCTTTCTTTGTTTAATTCCAGACTATTATATGACATATGGTTTGTTTCAGATATTTTCTTCACACTTTCCTAATTAGACCCACATTGTGTTCCAACCTCCTCTTTAAAGTATCTTCCGCGATCATTTTCTGGTTACTTGCATTTTTGAATGCGAACATAAGTCTATTCAAGTTTCTGTGACTTTTCTACACAGGCGAAATGTTATTCCCTTTTAACTTTGTTTTGAAATGTACTGACATATAATGGGAAGACAGAAGTCATTGTATTGGGGCAAATCACCATTTTAAAGAAGGAAAATCTAGGAGTCCTTAGGAGTCCTTGTCATACGTCCTTTATCCTGTGCTATTTATAAAATATTATGCAAAAGGCAGTCAGAATGAGGGAACATTGAATCTAATCCCAAACTTTTCAAGGATAAGTTGTGCAAGGGGATGTAACAGTTCTGGCCCTCAATTCTGTAACTTGAATAAAGAGAGTATAATGAAAAATAAAATTTGATAGATGTATAATGGAAACTTGGTAATTTAAAACAAATACTAACAATTATCCTGTCTTGGCTCAGACCACGAAAGCTGGTATGGCTGTGAGAAGACTTGGTTTGCAGTTGAATCAGCAAACAGATAATGCACAGGTAAGCACTTGATTAGGGATACTATGGCAAGGGGGCATGAGGACCTAGCTCCCTATTCCTTCATTTAGCCTCACAAGAGATGTGTTCTGGGTGAAAAGGTCAGATTCGGAATCTCTCATAGAAGGGGCATTTACCAGGACAGAGGACCCGAGGACCAAAGGACTTCTGTTTTTTTTTTTTTTTTACTTTTTTCCCAGATGGATGGGGATGGAGAGTCTATATATATCAATATGCAATTATCTGCCCTATTTCCATAAAAGAAAATCCTTGCTACTTATGGATGCATTCAGAAACCATTTCTCCTGGTGTTATTAGGCCTTGAATTTTCAGTCATCTGAACATTGTGTCCTACAAGGCTCTTCTGTAAAAGGAGGACTCTAGCTTTGACTTCAGTCTCTTAAATTCTTAAATTACTAAACTTAATGCATAGGGAAGATGAGGTATGTAGCAACCACCCAAATAGTAGTTATTAAACAAAGAGACACAGAACCAAGCATGAGTCCTGGGTAAACTGGATTATCACTGAGTTATTACTACTGTGGTTATTGTTTTCCTTTAGATTCCTGCAACTTTTCAATAATGATCCTCTCTGAGCAGCCTCTCCTCACACCATATTCTCCTCTGCCCTGTAGTAAACCCACCAAACCTGCTTCATCCTCCATAAAAATACCTCCACAAAAATACCTGCTTGCACTGCAGGAACCCACTTAACTACCTACCGCCTTGTCCATTTCACAGACATCTAGATCTTCAAGACCAGTCTTCCAAGGAAGAGTCCCTCACCCTTTATAAAATATATGGCAGTACAACTTAGGAAAAGGACTGCTGACTTCAGAATCACACAGGGCTCAGAATGAATCTGGGTTGGTTGCTTGCTGGTGGGGGGTTTTAGAAAAATGATCTAATCTCTCTAAGTCATTGATTCCTCAAGAGTCAAATAGGCAGGATGAAAATTGAGAGGTGACTGTGAGCATGGCTATAATTTTTAAATGATGTGCACATAGTAGGTTTGTCAACAAATTTGCATTTTCACATTTGCTTCAGTCTACAAGGTTGACAATTTCAGAAACAAAATAGTAGGGATTCCATCTTAGAAACTTATCTATGGCTGCCAGGACGGTAGTTCCCCTTTAACTGCAGTGGACATGCTGTAAAACCCCCAGTGGATACCCGAGAGTGTGAATAAAATCAAACTCTATAACTAAATGCCTTTTCCATCTTCACTAAGCACTTAATGCAATTAATGAATTGCAGTTTGAGGTTTAGCGGCACAAGTAGAACAGATCTTTTTTTCTTTCTTTACAAATTCACAGATTAATAAAATGGTTCTTACTATAGATCTTGGAAACCCCCACAGAGGATTTTTTTTTTCCCTTAACATGTGGAGAACTTTCTTTTCACCTAAATTTTCACTTAAAGTCAACAGTTTCTCTTTGTTATATCTGAATTGCTAGCATCACTATTCTCACATTTTGGAGTCATTATTAGGTAACCAAAGATTAGTTGGACACAAGCACTAAGGTGTTGCAGCAATCAATTTGCAAACCAAAGCAGCTAAGTGACTGTCAGGCAGGTAGATATACCATGTGGATGTCCCAGACAAAGCTTTGATTCACATCCTGGTTGGGAAGGGGTGAGATGTGCATAATTTCACAATGCTACCTTGAATGGCGTGCTGTTTGCAATTTATGAATTGTTTATTTCCATATTTTTTCCTTTAATATGTTGGAATCATACTTGACTGTAGGTACTAAAACCTTGGAAAACAAAACTGTGAGTAAGGGGACTACAGTACTCTCAGCTGCTCCTTGCCTCGCTGACTTCAGTTTTCTACAAACTGTGGTTCAATCCTTGAAGAATTGAGATGGAAGATAAATTATCTCACATGACATATTTGCACACATTTATTTCCTTCCTTCCTTCCTTCCTTCCTTCCTTCCTTCCTTCCTTCCTTCCTTCGGTATTGGAGACTTAGGTATGCCTTACCATTGAGCCACACTGACAGGCTTTTTTTGTTTGTTTGTTTTTATTTTTACTTTACTTTTTACCTATCACTAAACTGCTGATACCCTCTCTAAATTGCTGAAGCTGGTCTCAAACTTGTGATCTTCCTTCCTCAGCTTTCTGAGTCACTGGGATTATTACCAGTGTGTCCCACTACAACATTGTTTTTCAAGAACAGTTCAATTGGTATTTATTTTTTATAAAATAATTCTCAAATATATTGACCGTTTGCCACTGATTAGGCGGAAAGTGGACAATTATTTTTGTTTAATTTTGATATATTTTTATATCTAACAGATTCAAGTTATGTTAAACTCTTGGATTACTTTGATCTTCATTATATATATATTTCTGAATGTTTGCATGTGGGAGCACATTCATGGTAATGGAAAACATTTAGACAAAATTCACTTTTTTTTCTTTTTTAAAATTTGTTTTTTACCCTCACATTGTTCTTTCTTTTGTTAGCACTGAGCATAATTTATAGTTGCAAATACTTTATTTGCAGAAATCTGTACCTAGAATATGTATGTGTTCTTTAAGATAAATGGAAATGACATGCACCATGGATGCACACTCAGATTCTCTTTTGAAATTCTGAATATTAGATCCATTATACTATTCACCAGAATTATTTCACAACTTATACTCTGTAGGGGAATCTTTCTACTTCTGGGAAATGCTCTAAAACCTGAAACCTCTAAAACCAGCTAGGATTCATGGCAACCTCCTTTCTCTAGGTTTACTATGTGCCTTGATGTCTTCTAGGTCTTCAAGAATTAAAAGAATTTTTACTAAATTAAGGGAATTATTGAAAATACTTTAACAATTAAAACATCTAGTTTAGATGTGAATGCAAGTTATCCTTCAATTTATGTGGCAATCTGAAGATTTGGTAAGTACCTAATAAGACAAAACTTGCAAATGCCCAGAAATGGAATAAAAATGGCACATGTGAAATGCATGGTGATATATATATATATATATATATATATATATATATATATATTATATGTATATACACACGTATATATACACACACATATATATATGTGTGTGTGTGTGTGTGTGTGTGTGTGTGAATAAATATGAATGAAGGAAATCTGGTAAATCAATGAAACAATGAAAATATTGAGAGAAACTATGAACAAGAGAAAACAACAACAGAAAAGACTGAATAGAAAACTTTGGCAATATTATATTCTCCATTTTAAAATAAAAACCTCTATAGCAGCATAGAAAAAAATATATATTTTATATATATATTATATATATAGTATATATAATATATATATTATATATATATGCTTAAGTCACTTTTAAAGCAAAAAGAAGTACCAACAAATGATGATTAAAGTTCAGTCCAATTCTGTTAACTATCAGTACCTTTGAAAGAAGTTCAACCTTTTGTGAATTTGCCAAATAAATATCAGCAATCTCTTAAGTATTTAATATGTTTTCAGTACTCATTGGGTTTTGAAAAATGGACAGATACTGCAGAAATTGATATTGAGTCATATTTAGTGATAGAAATGTTCTGTAATATAGAAAGAATGTCTTATGGTTTTGATCTATTAATTCCCTGAGCACCTGAACTAACTTCAGTAACAAAGCTGAGAAATTCTTGACCATGTGGAATCCACAGTAATTTTTTTTCTACAAGTAAACATTATATATATTATAGGCCCTGAAACTCTGGGTATGAGGAGACAACATGGTCCAGTTATGTTTTAATTCTTATTCATAATGCTGAATTCAAAATGACTTGTTCAGGGATTATGTTAAAAATGACTTTTTAGAAAATTTTGTAGTTTAAGCCACATGATTCAGTGTCTTAGGCTATATATTCCAAGTAGAGCTAATTTAAACAGCTTCTCTTTCCAAAGAGAATAGTAAATGTTGGATGGCTGCAATGACCATGTATTTGTGGTATCAGTAATATGGGTACTAGGGGCCCCTAGATTCTGTAAATGTCTCATAAATATTTTGGAAACTAACAGGTTAGGCTTTCCTGAGAATTTGTGTACTGTCTACCCCTGTATTAAAACTGGACAAGCAACAGCCTTCCGATGAATTTGTAAAGCAAAGGAGGACCTAATAAATTTTATCTAGTTCCAGAGAAGACATAATTTCTACACTGGCTGAGTCAGGATTCAGCAGTTTCTTATTACGTTATCCTTACAATGTAGCTTTAAAGGTGATCTGTTTGTTATTTTTTTATGAGCGACTTAATGGAAAGATCTTCAGGGCATTTGAGTTCTTAATGGAGAAAAACCCAACAATGTAATTAATTCTGTCCACTTTGTTTTTTTTCTTGTTTTTTTTTTTCCTCTGAATGGAGTTGTGTCTTTCTTCCCTTGACTTCTTGTTTTTAACCTATACTCTTTAAATTCATAATCAAAAAGGAAGAAGTATCATTCCTCTGTTTTGGAAGAGTAGATAGGTCTGCATACTTATCATTGAATAGAATTTCAATCATGCTTTTTACAATGGAAGTTAGGAAATCATCTTAAGCTAAAGCCTACATATGACCCAAGAAGTGTCTGACAGAGGCAGAACAAAAGATACCATTCATCTTTTTTTTTTTAGAATCTAACTAACCAAAATAGAGTTTATAAATTTTTGCATTATCTTTATGTGTGCTTACTGCTTTGCATAAGAACATATTTCTTTAATTTAGCCAATATAAGGAATTTTCATGATGTGATTGTGTTCATCTTTTCCTGAAAAACATTGACATTGAAATATGCTAATAACTTTATAAAGGGAAAAAACCCTAAAAGCATATTATAAATAACAGCTTTATGGGAAGAAAATTCTTGACAATGTTTCTTACTACTTAGGTTGTACAGTAAGCCGAAAACGTGTACGAAGCTCATTGTTCAAATTGTTCTTGCAATGACAAGTATTGCTCACCAATCTAAACTGGTTCCCAGGTGAACTTTTCAAATATACATCCTTTCTCAATTTTTCTCATGTTGAAACTCAGCTGGTTCCTTTTATCCTTCTTATATTATTGAGCGGGTGATGAGAAATTGACACAAGCCTCTTTGAAATTCTATGCTTTAAATCTTAGAAGAACCAAGCTCAATTCTATCATCTGTATTTGCCATTGCTGATCCAGATGGACACATTCAAACATGCATTAAAAATTGAAAAAAAAAATTCAAAAATATACAGCAATTACAATGGAATTTCACAGTGGTATTAAATGTACTCAAAGATTAGAGACATATTGAAACTCAAAAAGTGTGAAAAGAAGTTGATGACATGTACTTAGAGGAATCAGAAGTAAAAATAATTTATTTTGCAAAGGGTTTTTAAATGTAAAGGGAGATAACATGTATTTGATTGAAGACAGTAAGCTGAGGGATCCTTATTATGTAAATCTGATTCTTAGTATGCTCCATTCTAGCCATGCTGGCCATCTGGCTATTTCTTGAATATATACAAGCATACAATTGCTTTTGCTCTTTGTCATTTGCTGTCCTCCTTCCTGGAACAGTCTTCTTTAAGATATCCATGTGGTTCACTCTTTCACTTTGTATAGAAATGAATGCTCAAATGTCATCTTATTAAATGAACTTTCTGCCATTTTAAGACTACCTCCCCAATCAACACCTAATCTATTTTTCTTTTTCTTTTTTTGTGACGTTTATCATCACTTAAAATATATTTTGCCATTGTGCATTTACCAATGCCTAGATTGGTGCCTCTTCAGGTGTTCAACTTATACATGTTGAATAGATATGTTATGTGAATGAATATGTTATATATTATACATATAAAATCCAGTGAAATGCTTTCAATCTATCTCAAATATTACACTGATTCTTACTGAGTATGTAATTTTTTTAAAAAGTAGAATAGAATGATTTTGAAGAAAACTCCATATTTTAAAATACTATTTAAAAATAACTTTTTGAAGATTTTTATCTTCAAAAAGACAAGGATATCTTAGTGCTTATCATATAATTTGTTCTCATTTTATAATCCAAAACTTTTTTTGATTTACAGAATTCTGGTATGTAAACTTTACTTTTTTTTTTTATTGAACTTCATTAGCTCCTTATGATGTGTTCCAATGTTCTCTTTCAGGTTTTCATTTCATTTTAGGATTTAATTATTGTTTGGGGACTTCCTGTGTTTTCTAACTGTGTTTGTCAGCTATTTATTACTGTGGCAAAATACCTAATTTAAAAAAGAAATATTTATTTTGGCTCATGGTTTCAGTGTTTTCAGTCCGTGGTCAGCAGAATCTGTTTCTTTGGGCCTGAAGTGGACCATCTTGGTGGAAAGGGTTTGGAAGAGCAGAGATGTTCATTAAAATAATGGTGGCCAATAAGTAGGGGAAAGGGGGAGGAACTGGTGACAAGATATAGTCCCCAAGGTAATGCCTCCAAGGATTCATGTTTTCAATTAGTGTTCCACTTCCTACATTTCTCATCACCTCCCAATAGTTATGAATTCATCTATATATCAATCCATTGATGAGGTTACAGCCCTCATGACTCAATCATTTCCAAAATCCCTACCTCTGGACATTGCTGCATTACAGAAATGAAACTTGAGGGACATTCCAGATCTGAATCATAATGATAACAAATGAGTAGTTCTAAGCAACTAGACTATACAGGAGCCCATTCTGTCTACTTGACACATGTTTGAACACATCAAGCTTGTACTGGCAATCGAAAATCCTGACATATGTCTTTATAGATGACGCTAGTTGCCATTTGTGGGAAACCATTTATTAGTTATGACTTCTCATCTCGGAAGTCAACAAGTAGCATAAGAAGGAGAAGTAGGGATCATTCTAGGGTATAAATCCTAGAAGCTTCATTGGATTCTTATGTATTTACCTTAAGGAAATAGGTTTTGTGTACTGAAGTATAACTTGTGGTAGAGAATTACAAATTTTAGACGAACTTTATCTCTCCTCATAAAAGTACCTTTTCAAAATCCTCTGATGTAACCACTTCACTTTACTATAACAAATTTTCATAGACTGAATGGTTTAAATAGCAAACATTGATTTATCACACTTTTAGAGGGTGGGAAGGGTCAAGGATCTGGTGTAGGTCAGATATCCGGTAAACACCAGCTTCAGGGTTTGCAGACGTCTACTTAATGCACATGGCAGAGAGAGAGCAACCTCTTACCTCTCTTATAAGGCCTCAAATCCCATTCATGAGTGTTCCACCTTTAGGACCTGATTACTTTCCAAAGTCTGCATCTTCTAATATCATCTGAGTAGAAGTTAGGATTTCAATATATAACTTCTGAGAGACCATAAATACCCAGTTTATTACACATTCTTAATTCCGACCTATACTGTCACCATAATGACAGATAATCATAATAAACAGAAACAGATATTATCAAGCATACAGCAGGAGAGCAATTTGCGACTTTTATTGGAAACCCTTATCCAATGATCTTACATGCTCATGATACATTGGGATATACAGAATGTGTCACTCAGCAATGGAAAACTCTTATTTTGATCAGAGGATTCCCAAAGCATCAGGAAGTATCTCAAAACTACAAAAGCCTACCTAGCTTACCTTCTTTTTAGATTTAAAAAGAAATAGACCTTTAAACTCTATGGCATCATGAAGACTTTGAAACTTTTAAATAAAACTCATCCTGATCACCAAAAGTGATAAAAATCAAAATGAATAAATTTCACTGAAAATAAGGAATAACCAAATTTTATAATAACTTTAATGAAAAACTGAAAGATGATTCAACATCAAGTTCATCCTCACACAAAAAAAGTGAATTTCACTTCATGTTCTCTCTTCCTATTATTCCTGAAATTTGATTTTCCTGCATAATTCTTGCACTGTCAGGGTATTTTACAGGATTCAATTTACTAAAATTTGGTTAGAAGTTTTGTGTGCATATTAATGAAGAATATCTGTGTATGATATTATTTTATGCTAATGTCTTTATTTGTTTTTTTAAACTTTTCTAACTGTGCTAATTTATCTCAGCTAAGTGGTATTTATACTAGAAATATGAGGCTGATTCAGCTCTCAAAAATCAATCCATTTAATATACTATCAAAATACTGAAAAAGGTAGAACAAATGAATGTTTCAATCAATGCATCTCAGACAATCCAATATCCATTCTTGATAATACCTGTCAGCAAAGTAGGAAGAGGAGGTAACTTTTCAACCTGATACAGGACACGTATATGAAAAGTATACAGTTATCATCATGTTTAATTGTGAAAGACTGAATGTTTCTCCAAATCAGGCAAAAGACAAGGATGTCTAGTTTCATCAATTCTGTTCAACATTGAAATGGAAAAAAAAAGGCATCCCACTGAGAAAAGAATAAGTTAATCTTTACTAAATTTGTATAAAATAATATAATGAAATCCATGGAAAAGATATTGAAGTTTACAAATAAATTTAACCAGTTTGTAGAATAGATGACCAATATAATAAAAATCAGTTATATTTCTATATACTATCAACCAACAATTAAAATGAAAATTAAAAAAAATACAATATAAAAAATTAAAATATAAAGTTATTAGAAAAAAATCTGATAAAACTTGGAGCTATTAAAAAAACACATAAAATGAATCTTAGAACTTAATATAACATTTTAAACTAGAGCTGTCTCTCCCGCTGGAACTGGCCTGCAGTCTCCCTGGACTGTGTATTTTTTTGCTTTACTCCAAAAGCTTTTTGCTCTGGAAATGGTCTCATTCTCTCTTGAATGTGTTTCTACTTTCCTGAATAAACCTCTGTCTGTGCCTCTGGCAAAGGTTTTTTGGTACCAGAGATTGAACCTCGGGGCTCTTAAACATTAAGTCACATCCACAGTATTTTTTGTTGTTTGTTTTGATTTTTTTTTTTTCTTTGAGAGAGGGTCTCACTAAGTTGCTTAGGGCTTTGCTAAGTTGCTGAGGCTGGCTTTGAACTTGCAATTCTCCTTTCTCGGCCTCCTGAGCTGCTGAGAGTTGAGGGTTGCGACACCACCCGCAGATTAAAAAAAAATTAAACTACAAAATTTCAAGAGGGGGAATTCTTGTGACCTTTAGTCAGCCTGGGATTTGCTGGATACGATACTTAAAGTATAATCCATGAAGGAGAAATTGATACATCAAATTGCATCAAAATGAAAAACTCTGCTTTTTCATAAGATGATGCTAAAGAAATGAAAAGGCACTATATATAACCTTGGAGAAAATATTTGCAAAGCATAGATACGATAATAGCTATGTCTTCAGACTATATAAAGAGCTCTTAAAAGTGAATAAAAAAAACTAAAATTGGGCAGGAGATTTCATTAGGTTCTCTGTCAAATAACACATATGAATATAAAATAAATATATTAAAAGGTGCTCATTATCATCAATTATTTGGGGAATACAAAACCTGATGAGATAACTTTGTATGTTAAGTATTGGCAATGTGATAGAGGAACTAGGACTGTCTTACATTCTGGTTAGGAGCATAAAATGGTATAATCACTTTGGAAAAAGTTTGGAAGTTTATTAAATCTTTAAACTAAAACTATTTGACTCCTAATCATTTATTCGAGACAAATAAAATCAAATGTTTGTTAGCAAAATCTTGATCAACTAAAAGTGGATCAAACCTAAGCATTAGACCAGAGACCCTGTACCTTCTAGAAGAAAATGTAGGTCCAACTCTCTATCATGTCAGCTTAGGAACCAACTTCCTCAACAAGACTCCTAAAGAGCAAGAAGTAAAATAATCAATAAATGGGATGGTATCAAACTGAAAAGCTTCTTCACAACAAAGGAAACAAACAATAATGTGAAGAGAGAGCCTACAGAATGGGAGAAAATCTTTGCCACCAGCACCTCAGATAAAGCATTAATCTCCAGGATATACAAAGAACTCAAAAAACTTAACACCAAAAGAACAAAAAACCCAATTGGTAAAGGAGCAAAGCAACTGAATAGGCACTTCACAGAAGAATAAATACCACTGGTCAACAAATATATGAAAAAATGTTCAACATTTCTAACAATTAGATAAATTCAAGTTAAAACTACACAAGATTCCATCTCACTCCAGACAAAATGGCAATTATAAAGTGTACAGTAACAATAAATACTGGTGAGGATGACAGGGAAATGTTCACTCATACATTGCTGGTGGCAATGCAAATTGGTGCAACCACTCTGGAAAGCGGTATAGAGATTCATCAGAAAACGTAGAATGGAATCACAATTTGACTCAGTTTTGCCACTCCAAGATGTATATACCCAAAGGACTTAAAATTAGCATACTATGGTGATGCAGCCACATCAATGTTTATAGCAGCTGAATTTACAATAGCTAAACAAAGGAATCAACCTAGGTGCCCTTCAATAGATGAATGGGCAAAGAAAATGTGGTATACATACATAATGAAATATTACTCAGTCATAAAGAAGAGTGAAATTGTGGCATTTGCCAGTAAATGAATGGAACGGGAAACTACCATGCTAAGTGGAATAAGCCAAGCCCCAAATCCCAAAGGTGGAATTTTCTCTCTGATATGCTGATGCTAACCCACAATAAGGGGGATTAGAGAAGTTCACTGGATTAGACAGGGGAGAATGAAGGGAAGGGAGAAGGGATGGGAATAGAAAAGACAATAAAATGAATGGGACATAACTTTCCTATGTTCATATATGAATACACCCCTAGTGAAACTCCACATCATGTAAGGCACAAGAATGGGAAGTTATACACTATGTATGTATAATATATCAAATATACTCTACTACCATGTGTATCTTAAAAGAAAGAAAATTAAAAATTAAAAAAATATTGTGCATGAATGTTCATATCAGATCTATTTATAATGACTAAAAACTGGTAACAATCCAGTGTCCACCAGCAAAAGAATAGATAAATGAACTTATATATTTGTAGACTAGTCAGCCATGAAAAGAAATTTATGCTACAACATGAATGTAACTGTCAGCAAAATAAGGGTGTTGAGTAAAGTTAGCTATTTAAAATAGAATACAGGGGGCTAGGGATGTGGCTCAAACGGTAGCACACTCACCTGGCATGCATGCGGCCCGGGTTCGACCCTCAGCACCACATACAAACAAAGATGTTGTGTCTGCTGAAAACTAAAATAAATAAATAAATAAATAAATATTAAAATAGGGTACAATGTATGATTCTTTTATCCACACAAAATTCTAGGAAATGAAAATTAACATACATTGGAAGAAAGAGATCAGTTGTTGCCTTGTATGGGAAGAAGGCAGAGAGCAACCAGAAAGTGACTACAAAGGCAGGAGGGGAATTTCGGAGGTGACAGGTTTGTTTAATGTCTTGAACATGATGATGATCTCATGGGTGTATATGTAAAGGCACACACACATATGTGTTCATGTCAAAAGTTACCAACCTGGACACATTAAATGTATGTAATTATTTTATGTCAAATGTCTCAATAATTCTTACAAAAGTTAAAAAGCCCAAAGCAAAAAAAAATCTCCACTATAAGGACCATCATTCATGTCCCTGGATCTTTTGCTACAGGCGACCTCATGACTATCACTGGTTGTATTAGCTGGGTTGCTGAGTCAAAGGCCCACTGTTGGATTTATCAGCTGTGGCTAGCTTGGGGCAAAGCCTCTATGTGTTGCCAGCCTGAACACTTCCATTTGACAAATTGCATTAGGTGGAAGGGCAGTGCTAGTTTTAGGCTGCATTCACCACTGAATACAAGGCAAAATGTAAAGGTCACCAAGAAGAGAGAAGAAATCAGTAACAGAGATCTGAATGTCCCTTGCCCTCTTGGCTGGTTCATGCATCCAGTTCAATTGAGACCCTTAAACCTTCTCCCACACTATAATAACCCTGCAAATTCCAAGTTTCACAATCCACATTCCAGAAAAATTAAATGGTCCTGAGATTTTGTATTTTGCTTTGAAACATGATGCTATATTTTACCAGGCACCTCATTTTTATACAAACTTTTGGCAGCTGCTTAAGGCTCTTAATTAATGTTCCAGGAATTTACAATACTTCACGAGGGGACCAAGAATGTTAAGCTAATCACAAACCTTCTTAGCATTAGCCAGTGAAGAGATGCCCATGTTGCACTGGTAAATAATACACAGATTTCAATTCTCTTTGCTTCACACAATTTAGTTTTACTTTCTTAAAAACGTTACTCCAGTAGAATGATTACTAATTATTTGTGATAACATATTTTACAAAGGTATTAAGATGATTGGAAAGGGGGAAAAATAAGATTAAACAAATGACAAAGCAGATATTAAACATTATTACTTCCATACATTTTTTGACCAAGCATTTCCTTTGTGCTAGGTATTTTACTGGGATAAGATGAATGCTATTGAACTAAAATCAGCCTGTTTCTTGCCTTGACAGAGTTGATAGTACAGAAGTAGAGTGCAGTTAAATATGCAGCCCAAACTCCAGCTCCTGCTTCTTCTTTTTCTTTTTCTCATACAAATGATCTTCAATCTATAAATGCATTTTCTGTTCCGAATGTCATGAAACAACTAGGGATAAGAAATTTTGGTATCAATATTATGTAAAGATAATCTCCACCCCCTGCAATTATCCATCTGCATCTTTTACTCTGTCCTCTTCCTTTCTATTTTACCATTTTCAATTTTTAATTTTGAAATAATTTCAGGCAAAATTTGCAAATATGGTACAAATTATTCCCATATACTCTCACCAGACACCTCAAATGTGAACCTTTCACCATTCTTGCTCTCTCATTCTTTTTCTCTCCTTCCCACCCACCCATGCCCTCCCTCTCCCTTTCTAAAAATAAGGATATGGATATAGATATAGAAGAAAACACAACATAACCATAGATATATTTTTTCCAAGTAGGGATATATTTTTCTAACATTATGGCCTTTGTACCAAATGCATTTGTGTAATTTTACATAACCACCTTAAAATGAATGAAATCAGAAAACTAACATTAGCAACACTATAATCTGGAGACAATAGTCAAATTCTGTCAATCTTAACTCAAGTATCATTTTGCACATAGTTTTATTGTTCTTTTCTCCTTCCTTTAATATGGAATAGATCTTAGTGTTTCTTTCTCATCCATGATTTGGATATTTTTGAAGAATATAGACCAGTTGTTTTATATAACATTCCCCAGGGTTGAGTTTGTCTATTTCCTTATTTTTAAATTCAAGCTATGAATTTTGGGCCAAAATACCACAGAAATGATGTGTCTTTCTCAGTGCAACATGCTGTTGGACTGTGAAGCAATGGTTTAACATGGTCCATTTGGTAAAGGTAGTGTCTGCAAATTGTCTCTAATGTCCAGTTATTTTTTTTATTTGTAATCAGTGACTATTATATTGAGTGCTACTTTGAGATTAGCTTCACCTTGTTTCTCACAATACATTTTTACTATACTCCCTTGAGAACTCTTGCCTGAGACAATGATTACTAGAGTTGGATTCAAATAGTATTTTTATTTCTCTGATTTCTCCTATCTTTATTAGTTGTAATTTTAGTGTAAGGAAGAGTTTGCTTTCTCCCCCAGTAAAATGCTTCTCTGAGTTCTTTTCATTCATGTGTCCACCCACTTATGAATTTTTAAAATTTTTAATTGATCCATTGTATTATTTTCTGTAGTTTTGAAGAGTTCCGTGATGTAGGCCTATTTTCATTTTTCTCACTTAGTTAAATTTTTACAAAAGATTTCTAGTGGTTAGGGGACAAGATCACAATATTATTTCTCCAAAAATGACTAAGTATGCTTGAGGGATTTTAAAAAAAGAGTTTTAAAATTACTCCTTTCTATGTGATTGAAAACTAAATTACATAAGAAAAAAAAAAGGATAAGTCTATTCTTTAAAATCTGTTGTAGGCTCGTTTGTGAGGGAGGGATTCAATTTTCCAGAAATGACTCATCTCTTTAAATTAATCCACACATAATAAGCAAGTGTGTGGACTCTATGTTCTTCTCCTAATTTCTTTGTCAGTAGAACACCTCATTGAATTGCAGGCTGCAAATGTAAATCTCACAAGCCAGATTTGATATTCCCATCAGGATTGATTGGGTATCCGACTCAAGTCTTACTCTTTATATGCATTTCAAATAAAAGATTTCTCTGTCTTCTCATAATCTCTTCACATCTTTCCATGGACTGATCTCATTTGAATATCCCAAATTTGAAATTTTAGTGACAGTATTCCAATCACTTGTTCAAAATAGATATGGAGGCAAACTCTAAAGGGTCACAAATGAAATCAATGAAGTCAATTTAACCTAAATACATTGCAAAACAGCAGTGCTTACAAACATTCATCTTGAAATGTAGAAGAGGTCTTGGTTTTATATTTTTTTCTATGTATACAAAAATTTCAAAATAAAAGACAATATAGTTAGAAATTCTCCCTTTCCAGTGCCTAATGTATGTCCCAGGTACTTTACACAAATATTCAAAAGTCTCATAAAATTGTAGAAGGTTCATGTGAATCTGTCATTCAGAGAGCTAAATTGAATTGAGGTCAAAGATAACAAGGGTAAGGTCTAGAAATCAAATCTAAGTTTGAAAAGGCCATATTTTCTCTCTGTATTCTATTGTTAATGTACTTTTTAGTAATAATGCTACAGAGGAATAAATATTATAGTTATGAAATCAAGAAGTAAAAGTTATAGGGGGTTCTGGGGCAGAAAAGGAAATTCTCAGAATACTTGAGTTGAAAGTGTTTATTTCACTTGATTTTGTTACTCTTATCTATATTTTTCCTTGTAGTATCCATATATTTAAAAATCTGCAAATATGATTAAACAATAAGCTATTTTAAAGCCTTAAGTCTGAGAGAGAATGATAACTAGGTGCTCTGTTCCCATATGATTACAACTAGTACCAACTTTTAAGCTGCCATACCTGTCACCAAAGCATGAACACACCAACTTGAATTTTCTGTTTCAAACAGCAGGTGGTGATGCTGAGTTATACTGGCAAGTTTTAGTGCTTAATTGTAGATACTTCTCTCTCTCTCTCTCTCTCTCTCTCTCTCTCTCTCTCTCTCTCTCTGTGTGTGTGTGTGTGTGTGTATGTGTATATATATATTTTTTTATTTTTATTATAACTTGTTTTTTTATGTGGTGCTGAGGATTGAACCCAGTGCCTGCCTCACACATGCTAGGCAAATGCTTTAGATACTGCTATATTGCTAAAAGCAATATATGACATATATTTTGATTTCACAACCATTTATATTACTCTGTAAATATTTACTTTATAGATGATATAGGTGATAAAATTATATTATTTTTAAAATATTATGTATTCATAAATCTTATAGAGGAAAGAAAATGGTCATAAATATCAATAAAACACACACCATTTAAATAATTTAAAGTTCAGTTCTTCCTACAATTATTTAAATAATTTTAACATGTATTTTAGCAATAAATGTGGTTTAATATTAGAAATTAAATATTTACATCAACTATTCTCTAAATTTGTAATTATTATAAAAATAATATTGCTTAATGTCAACAACTAAAGGAATTTTTGTTGCTTACTAAAAGAATGAGCAGAAAAATACAGCATTTTGCTTATTCAATTAATTTTAGTTGAATACAATGATTATTTTTAATCACTTTCTATTAAGATTACAATGCTCTCTATATATTCTATTGCATATCTATGTCCATTTCTGTTCTGCTGTCTTCAATGTCACTAAATAATTTATTTTGAGTCTCAGCTGTATTTTATCTCTTGGTTGGTTCCTAGTAAACCTTAGAAGGGGTTTGGCCAGAAGGTGAGATGGGATAAGGAAAAGGAGGATGTTGTATTCTATTAAAACTGTTGTTCTTATTGATGAAACAATATTTAAATATTGCATTCTTCTAGGCCATTCTAATAATTATGGTAAAAAATATTTGCATCATTTTCTCATAAGTTCCAGTACACACAGTGCAAAGGTAATATTTATAGTCTTGAATGATTCCCAGACAACAGCAGACAGCAAAGGGCATCTCTAAATATCCTAATCACTTCCTTTGCAGAGCCTGCTTAATGCTGTGGGGAGACAGGTAGCTGAGAACCTTGTGAATGAGGTAGAGTCAGGTTGTTGGCAGGAACTAGGGGTTCTATGCAAGAAACCAAGCTTAAATCTGAGAAAGGAGTTAAAAAGAAGCAGAATTAGCATTAGTATTTAAAACACATTATCCTGAATTCTACAGAGTGGAGATGTGGGGACCACTTACATTTCACTTTAATTCCAATCTATACAACTTCAACATTTTTTATTTGGCCTTTGTGAAATTGGACCTGAAGTTTCAAGACAAGTTTACTGCCAATGGTTCTTCATTGTTGGTTGAGTCTATGGCAAAGTCAATAAATATTATAACCAATACTTTCAAATGTCTGCTCAAAGGGCTACTTCTAAAGAGAATGCTTAACCCAACTGAGCCTTCCATCTTATCCTTAGTCCCTGGCAGTTGTTATCACTTTAGAATAAAAAGCCAATAAGCATAGCAGTCAAAACTTCAGCTTATCCTGAAATGAATGTGATTAACAGATAAACTGTAAGTGTACTTTCAATTTCAAAATTCTTGCCTTTATTTAATACTGAATGTGTTATCCAAATATCAGCAGATTCAACTGTAATACACACACACAAACATACACATGGATTATATGTAAAATATACATATTATATATATCCATATCAGATATACATACATACACACATATCTGTATCTGTATATCTTCCTTTGTCTGCAAAACAGACAACTGAAACAGAAGCTCTGCTGTTTATTTGGGAATAAACTTTTCTTGAAATGTCTCAAGAAAACTATTAGGCACAGTATAGTTGAGAATCACTAGTTCGAATACTTTAATGAATGTTAATAAAAGCAACACTTTTGCAATATAAAGAAGTAACACAGATCTGGTGGGGAAAACAATATTTGTGAGGCTTGCATGATGCCTGCAAATCATGTGGCCCTCTTTATACAATAACATAAAAAAATTCAATTGCAAAATTAGATGCACTTCTTTTAGAGGAAGTTTACTCCTGAAGCGTGGACATTGAGGCCAACTTCAACTCTCACTAGCCTAGACATGTTTCTGAGCCTTTCTGGATTGAGAATAATGACCTTGTGAAGTTTCCAAGACCAAAAGAGCAGTTAAACACCCTGCAGGTATAGAGGGTATGGCCCTCTTCATCTCCACTACCTAGATCTGTGCAGCGGTGTGAAGTGAATAGAGAAGTAAGAGCAAGATGTTGAGATTCTCAATAGTACAATTAAACACACTTGCATCCTCTATTCTGCTCTAGATTTCTATAGAAACCCTTCACTCCTCCACACTCAAGGTTTAAGGAGCATATGTTCAGTAAGTGACTGAATAAAAGACGATTGAATGAAAGAGTTAATGAATGAATGGGTATACATGGATGAGTGAAAGGAAAGGCTCATGTCCTACCAGCTACTATCATAATACATATATCAATTGGGGAAAGCCTGGGAAGTGATTGTTTTTTGGAGGAATCCAAAATTATTAACTCTATGTTAGGGTGAATGTGATTAAATGAGCTGAGTGGAGTTTATCCCTAAGAACCTCCTGGCACAAGTGCCTTTTTGAAAATCTTTGGAAGGAAGGGGCATGTGCTCATGAGAAGCAACATGAGAGTTTCTGGCTTGGAAACTTTCTAAAAGCTTAATAACTTTCTAAGCTATTACACAGTCACAAGATTTGGATTCCAATATTCAATCATATGAGAAGTAAGATTCAAATTCTAAACGCTCTGACTTTATTATACCCATTTTATACTACTACATAATTTTAGGAATCAGATTTTTTTTCCATTTTGTAAAAGTATTGGTAGACAGAAACATTCTGCCTTCTAACAGTGTGTCATTTAACAATATAAGAAAGATATTTTTAATTATATGCATGGTGTTATATAACGTTTTTACCAGGGTCAAAATAGGTTATAACAGGTTATAGATTTACTGGTCATAATACTATTTAATCACATTCTTCTCTCACACAACATGGCATAGTACATGAAACCCAAGTTACACACACACACACACACACACACACATACACACACACAAATCATGCACTCATATTTGAATATATACACATATATGTTTGCTTACATATATCTACTCCTTTAAAAACTATAAAAGAAATTTAATCACCATGTTTATATGTTTGCTTCTTCCAGTATATAAACAAATCCAAGGTAAAGTACATAATAGTTATCTAAAAATTTGACCAATTTGTAAACAACAACAACAAAAAAAAAACAGCGGAAAACAATAAGAAATATTCTGGGTATGCAGGCTCATTTTAACTAAATATATATTATAATCTATAAGGATTTAATGGAAGCTACCCATCAGAGAAAATAAATTAATCAAATAATCATAATTAGCTTTTTCTCATTTTTTGCAGGCTGTCATTAGTCTTGCAGTGATGAAGAACCCTGTTTTAGACTTTCTTATCAGAACAAATGTGCTTTATTTTGTGTGTGTGTGTGTGTGCATGTGTTTATGTGTATAAGCATGTGACTGTGTGTGTATGTCTACACCTTGAAAGGTGTAGTGAGACTAACAAGGACCATTGTCTTTCCAGAACCAAAAAACTGGGTTTTAGGTATCCTGATCTTACTCTATAGGCATTTAAACACTTTAAAATATTTTATTTTTCTCTATTTCTGGTAATTCATCTCTTTTATACTGACATGGTAGTAGAATCTGAGGTCACGTGTTCTAGATGCATATGGTTGGTGATTGTTTCTTTTGCAACTTAAACTCACAAGAGCAACACCAGATGAAGTAAGTGGCCAAATTCCAGAAGTTCTATGCATCAGAGGATTAGATATAGGGATTCTAATTAGGAAAATAATATATTATTGTCTCTGAGCTATTGGAAGCTTGTGAAAAAAAGGTTACATTTCTTTGAAATATTTATATTTACTTTTGCTTGAAGCTCCAAAGTATTTTTGCAGACATGAGGTTTAAGGGATACCTTTAAAATGTCTCCCCTCACTTAATTTTTATGGTTAAAATTACTGTGGATTATTACTATTGATTTGATTCCCAAATCCTGGTAGATGTCCCCAAAATAAAAAAAAAAGATATTATAAAACTCCATACCCAAAAGTGCCCATTAGTCAGATCTAAGCATGCCAAGTTGTCAAACGATAGTTATGATCTTTAAAGCATTCAGAAAAGCTGGATAACTTTGTGCAAAAAGCTGTATTTTATGGCTTTCTGCCTGTGCCAAAGGGTTTGTCCAACAGAAAGTACCCTGGTAAGCCTAATTATTACTGCACATATGGTACGTGGCATTATAAGCTATTCTGAGGTTTTGGGGAAAGAGAGAGCCATGAGTGACAATCTCAGTGGGGCGTGCCTAGGAATGTGAACTCCAACTCTACCCTCCTCATGTTGGCAGAGCATAAAACACATAGTGCTGCTTTAGTAATCATCCTCTCACATATTTACTTAATTTAAGGGCAAATGATTTTGATAAATTTACAAGGTGGGGTAGAAAAGAGAGTGATATAAAGGTCAATGCAGCACATCTATATACAGTGAGGATTGTTCCCCAAAATATTATGCCTGCCATTTATAAGGGCAGCTTTCATTTAATACTTTAAAAACTATAGAAATTTTATTATGATTTCTTTAGAGAATAATGAAAAATAGTATTTCTGCTACAGCTTAAGCATTAAAAAATATTTGATTCTCGTAGATGTGGGTGATTGCACAAACAAAAAAAGTCTTGGGGAATTGAATTTAGAGGGACATGGAAGCCATCATCAGTCATGTATCAGAGTTGCTTGTTTGTTTTTAGTCTATTACATTTGAAAGATTCTTCATAGAGAGAAGAGAACTTAAGGACATTAAGCAAAGAGGGTTGTTTTATGATTGTGGTTTCAATATACCCACCCAGTGAGAACTGTCTAAGCCAACTATGGCTTCCTCAATTTGCTTTAAAATCAAGTTCAGACATCTCTCTTCCACCCCTTTTTAAAGGCCAGTGTTATTGATTGTTTAGTTGAAGAATTTTTGCTCAGTGGACATTTTAACAGTGGAGGACACTCCTTAATGTCTTGAAAGTGTTTATACATTTAAACCAGTAATTTTGCTTAAATCCTCTACTGAGTTTTGTGGGAAGTTTGATTCCATTCTCCAAGTTAACAAAGCCTAGCAAATTCATGGTACAACTTTGTCCCCTGATTCTGCAGAAAACAAATAAGTATATTCTTGTCAAACAAAATAAAAGGATTGGGCTCTTTGATTTTACATTTTAAATACTAAAAACTACAACAAGAACAACAACAGCACTCTACTTTGTAGTTTAGGGTTATCTTATCCAGACTGAAATGAATGGAAGTAAATTCTTCGTATTTCTTGCAGATCTGTATTCATGGCCAAGTCTAAAAAAGAAAACAACAATGTCATAATGTGCAATAGTGTTTTCTCCTTTTATTATTCAGAATTTTTTTAATTCTTATAGTTGTAAGTAGACAGCATGCTTTTATTTTATTTGTTTATTTTTATGTGGTGCTGAGGATCGAACCCAGTACCTCACACATGCAACGCAAGCTCTCTGCCACTGAGCTCAGCCCCAGCCATCAGAATGTTTTAAAATACAATCAGATATACTTATCTCTGTTTTTAAAATGAAGATAATGAAATACAGGTGTTAATTCAGCCTTCACTTACAGTTTTAAGTGAATTATTTATAAATCTCCTTGATATATAACTTGTAAAGATTGCAATGAGTTTTAAATGACATGTGACCGTTCATTTTTTTGCTTTGAGAATAAAATAGAATTGATGGTCTTCAAATTTGGCTTCGCTCCTGCTATTTCTATTTTCTCCAAAAGGTGGCACTTGTGCAATCTCCTGCTTTATCAGGGTGCAGAGAACCAGGGGAGCCAGGGGGACCAGAGTGAAATTTCAAAATTCTTTTTCTTCAGCAATATCCAGGTGGCCAAGTCAGAAATCTGCATTTCTGCAACTACAGCTCCTTTATGCTCAAAACACTCTTCAAATAAGAGACACTTTGATTTTGTGAAAGAAAAACATGATTCCTGTCTTAGTTTGGTTTAAACTTTGGAGTTCTTAATCTCAAGTTTATTTTACAACCTTCTTCTCTCCTTTTGATCTTGACTCACATTTGAGCTCCCCCCCCACACTTTTTAAAAAATAACCTTGATTCATCTGTATTTGTCCTCCTAGTTAAAATGCATAAGCAACACAGGAGTCTGTCTGGACTCTGTCTAAACAAACCTTCCTGGAAGCAGAAAACCAGAAAGATAAGTCTCTCAACTGGGAAAAATCTTTTAAGCTATGGTCAGATGAGAGAAGGTCACAGGCACAGAGGGAAAGGAAAACATGTTGGGGAGATCCTGATGGGGAGGCAAAAATTAACTTATGAGACTTAAATCAAACATGTATGTTATTCTCAGCAATTCATGTGCATTTGGTCCTAATAGCTTCAGCTAGAGAAAAAAAAATATTAATGAAGTCCAACCAGTGCATTTTAGAGATGAGAAAACCTAGATCCAGAAAGATAAGGAGTGTGTTCAGTGGAATTCATGCCTATTTCATTGAATTTTTAATTAAGTAAAATTAAAAATTTAGTTTTCCAATTGAATTAGGCCCATTTCAAGTATGCAGTGCTATATGTAGACAATGGCTACTGTATTGGACATGTAGAATTTTCTATCATTGCTTAAAGTTTTTTTGGAGAGCCCTGTGATAGAAAATTAACCGTGGGGAGTAAAGAGAGTACAACACAGTTGGCTACCTGGAGTGATAGACTAATTCAGTGTACAATTGCTAAAAAATATTTGGTGTACATTTACTGAATTTTGTAAGCAAATTTCCAAATAGCAATAAAAAATTACTAGGTTAATGTCATTTTATGCCCTTTCCCCTTCCCTTTACTGTCCACGTTTGCCTTCTGTAGTATTTTTTCCCTTTTTAGAGCTCAGTAAATCTTTGAGAACAAGGTTTCATTCCTCTTGTGTGCATTTTTTCAATTATATTTCACAATTTCTGTTGAATGTCTCCTGTGCAACAGGCATTGAATTAGGCAGCAATAAGACAGATTCTGTGTGATAATGAAGCAGTCCTATAGGCACAAGCACATGTTTGCACAGCCCAGTAAAGGTAGGAATGAGGTTCTTAGGAAGTAGCAAGTTAGTGTGATTAGCATAGTTGGGTAGATTAGGAAATGAATGCTTAGTCTGAGGGGTTAAGTGAGTTTCCCAAAATATTCCAAATGATAAAAAGCATGTCCTTAGATCGAAATCCATGTTTTTGACTCTCAGCACAATGCATTTTATAATCTCTCTGTCACCAATCCCAGAGTAGAGATTGGGTTATGCCAATTTCCTAATTTCTTCCAAACCTCACTAAAGAACCATAAAAGAAGTTGTGCCTTGCATGCATGGTACATTCTGTCTCCTTTTTCTAATTCCAACTTTTAGAATGTCCTTTCATATAAACAGAATGATATTTGCATTTTTATATAAACTTCTCTTTATACCTCTGAATTAAGTTCTAGAAGATCTCTGTATTGAATTATTCTGTGCTTGATATTTTTACAATACCTTGAACTCTTAGGGATTTTTCAAACTTAGATGCAAATTAAATGAGTGTACTCTCCTGTGCTGTATACACACACACACACACACACATGCCTAGTAACATTGCTATGTTTTCTTATCCTAATCCCTGAATTTACCTTTCAGTATTTAACACTCACACACACACACAGAGGTAGATGAATAGAATCACACTGTTTGCAGGTAATCAGGTCAACACCAGTAGCATACACCTTATCAGCTTGGACATTTCTCTTCCCTTTCCATATAAAAGCATAATTAATTTAGGCACATCTGAGTTCAGATGCTATCCTGACTCTAGGTCTTAATAGATTTTCTCTTTACAGATGCCCAAACTTGGAAATTTGGTAGCACCACCCATTATTCTTTCTGCTCCACCTATACCTAATAGTACTTAGTAGGACCTCTGTATGAATTTGTCAGGATGAACCCAACTGCTATGAATAACTATAAAACTCTAATAAAAATTTAAAATGAAGAAAAGAAGTTCCCCTTGGTAGATAATTTCCCTCATATGCACGGGTTATCAGAAAAATGATAATTTTTATACTTTGATTGTTTTTACGTACTATGTATAATTGTAATTCTTTCAGTCAAAAAATGAAAGTGGTACTACAATTTTACAAAATAAAGCTAGCTAGAGATTATGCTTGTTTTTATCAATAGAAACTCCCAGTAACATTGCCATGTTTTCTTATCCTAATCACTGAATTCATCAATCAGTATTTAATCTACTGAAGCTTTTCTGGAAGCTTTTTCCAGTCTTCATGGAACACTGCCCAATATCACCATTGTTTTCATTTTGTCATATACTCTTGCCAGAACAAACACAAGCAAAACCAACCAACCAGTGAAAATCATCTTTTCTACTCTCAGTGGGTTGGTCATCTTCCTCTCTGATTCATCAGTTTTCTTTTGAAAAATCTTCCCATTTGTATCCACAATTCCTTTAATCCTTTCTTTCTTTCAGGATTTCCTTCTAATATTCAGAGTTTGAAGGTCCTCATTGCCCAAAGCACTATTTTATTGTTTTTTTTTTCTTTTGTTTGTGTATTTCAGATACACTATTCTTGTACAACAAAAGCACATTCCTGTACTGAATTGTGTATACTCACCAGTGTAGAGGAACAAATGGACATTTTCATAGCAAAACACTTCCAGGCTGTGTGTACTTGGGCACATGACTTGATTCCATTGTTACTATCCATTTTGTAATAAGAGATTTCCATTAAAGCAAAAGATCAATGGGTACTAAGTGATAGTTGGATAGGTGTACTATTGCACTCTATGATGACTATGTATAACAATATAGCATACATTTCAAAAAGCTAGAAGATATGATTTGTAAAGCTTTTACCACAAAGAAATATTTAAACTTTTGGAAAATATATATGTTTAAATTGATTTAAACATGTCACAATATATACATGTGCTAAAACATCACTTGGTATCATTAACATTTACAATTTTTTTTTATATAGCTGTTAAAAATACATTAACGGACTTGGGTATAACTCAATGGCAGAGGGCTTGCCCAGCATTCACAAGGCTCTGAGTTTGATACCCTGCACAGCAAGCCCCTAACAAAAATAAACAAATAAATAATGCAATTTCAAAGCCAAATAATGATAAAAATGTATCTTACTTGAACATAACCACACAGAATTTATTAACTTATTAATTGAAAGCAAATGGTTTTCATTGCTTCAAAAAAGTGACTTTAACTGGGACACTGGTGAATTTTTTCGCCTACACGGAAATTCTGTTAATCTCAAAGATGAAGTTGAATTGAAAGATGAATATACTGAGAAAGGGAGCAAACTTCTTTCTGTTATTTTTTATTCAAATTTTTGATGGTGCAGAATAATTATTTATTATCATGGGATTCATTGTGACATATTCCATGTGGCACATATATAATCTGGTTAGTTTCATTCCCCAATAATGCCCCTGGCTTCCCACCTCCTCCCCCAAACAGGTGTCTTTCTTCTTCCTTCTGGTCTCCTTCCATATTTTATGAGATTCCTTTTCCCTTCCATTTTTCTTTTGAGCGTCTACGTCTACATATGATCTAATGTTATTTAAATAGAAAAATTTCTAAACTCCCTTGCCTCAAATTTAGTTATGGAGTCAGTATTTTTTGATGTTCCTTCTCAACAAAAATCATTGGAAATTAAAGGGAGACTGGGAAACTATAATTTTACTTGAGCTTGCCCAGATTAAAGGAGAGACAAAGTTCTGAACAAACTCTCCTTTGGCTAAAGACCAGAACCACTTAGTTCCAAATACCCACCTTTTTCCCCCTGTAAAACAACAACAAAAAAGGAGTTCTTTATGAAGAAACGAATATTTTCATTGAATTCATTGATTATATTTAATGTGACAAATTTCAACAATCTCACATTATTAGGTAACATGAACTTGTAGAGTTTTTTTCTTTTTTTTTCTCTTTATTTTTTTTTAACCTAGAATGGTGATTAAACAATTTCCTACCATAGCCATAGACCCACTGGATGCCAAAAACAGGAAACAAAAAAGTGCAAAAGATGGATTAAAATGACATTGGCAAATTCTTTCATTTACAAAAATTGAAAAAAAGAGAGAGAGAGAGACATTGTCTTTTATCTCTGAATATTTATATGTACAACATAAAATGAAGTCATGGAGACATGCCTATCTGTTTATTTTTCAAAATCCGTGGTGTCAACAGTTTAGAAGTTTCCAGTAAAAACCAAGAATGAAGGCATTCCTGTGGGATGTAGTCAAATCAAGGAACTCTGGCCAAGTCTTAGAAACAAACAAAAATTTTGGCTTATTTTTTAGAAGAGTTTGAATCGTGCATCCAATTTTTATAATTTACAAACACCCTCTTGATTGATTATATGTGTATTTGATATGTGTATATTTAAGCTAAAATCACAATAAAAAGGAGGCACTGATGAATGTGAAAGCATTAATGACCTAAAGCACAACTCAGACGCTGGTGGCACTGACTGCAGACTAGCAATGGGAGGAGAATGTTAGAATATTGAGGCTAGGGAGAATCATTTTTATATGCATATAGTTTACTTGGACTTGGCTATGGACATGAAACCAAATCTCAAAGCCTATTTAACAGCTCTTGTCCTCTTAGTCTAAGATGAGCCTTCTCGGCCCATCTGGATCTTAGAAGGTTCGTTTTTGCAAACTGCCCCATCATGGCTCCACTGCTCATTGACTTCTGCTTAGAATCATCCAGTGATCCTGGGGCACTGAGAGAGGAAGCTAAGAGGAGAGAAAGTGTGCATTTCTAGCCCTGTTCTTCTCTTTATTAGCACATGGACCCTGGTACTCTTTTTTCCCCACTAGAAAGCCATTGCTTTGTAATTCCAATCCTCAATGGAAGTCAGTAACATTTCTTTCTCTTGTCACTTTGTTAATGGTTGTGAAGACTTTCCACTGTGCTAGTTTCTACATGCCATACAATCCCTTCTTCACTACTTTTACAATTCTGTTGCCTCAACAAGTACTTTGTTGGTTGTTCATTTGAACCATCTGGAGTGAGTTCTATATCCTATCAAGACCCTAAATAATAAAAATGACTGTATTCTTTAAAACTCGATATTAACATGTATAAGAATGAAATTGAACCCTTAAACCACACCATATACAAAATCAATGCAAAATACATTAAATACTTAAACTTAAGGCATGAAATTATAAACCTACCTGTAGAAGGCATGTGTGGAAATCTTCACAGCATTGTTCTATATAATGATTTATTGGATACAGCCCTGAAAACACAGACAACAAAAGCAAACATAAACAAGTGGAATTACATCAAACTAGAAAGATTGTGCATAGCAAACAACAGAGGTAACCCATACATTAGCAAAAATACAGTCAGCCTTCCATACGTGTGAGCAATCCACAGATTCAACCAATTACAAATAGAAAATATTTTTAAAACTTGCATCTGTAACAAATATGTACAGGCATTTTTTATTACTGTTTTCTAAATAATACAACATGCTTATTATTTATAAGCGTTTACATCGTCTTAGGTATTATAAGTAATCTAGAGGTGATTTAAGGTATACTGGAGATTGTGTACAGGTGATATACAATAGCAATTTATATAAGGGACTTGGGCACCATAGATCTTAATACCTTCTGGAGTTTGAAAAAAAAATTCCCAAAGATCCAGAGTGTCACAATATTTGTAACTTATACATCTGATAAGGGATAATATCCAAAATATATAAAAAACTCAAATTTTCACTACCAAGAACACAAAAGCATAATTAAGATATGGGCAAAGAAATTTGCTATGATCTGAAACTTCTCTCCTCAATTCACAAGTTGAAACTTAATCACTAATGCAATAATCCTTTAAGATGAGCCCTTTAGGAGGTGATTAAGTGCTGAGGGCTTCTCCTAACATTGAAGTCCTTGTTAAAGAGGCTCCACACAGGAGTTGACCATATTGTTCTTCTTCCTTCTACTACGGGAGTACAGAGAGGCCCAGTGCCATCCTGGAAGCAGGAAGCAGCACATTGATCTTGGACACCTCAGCATCCAGACTGTGATAAATAGAAATTTATTATTTATAAATTACCCACAACTTGTGGTATTTGATTAGAATAACACAAATGCACAAAGAGAGACCCCAAGAGTCATTTCTGAAAGAAAATACATGGGAGAGCCCAACAGATAAATGAAAAAACACTATCTCTAATCATCAGGGGAATGGAAGTTTAAATTACAATGAGATATCACCCCACACCTAGACTGGCTTGCCTAGAAGGTTAAAGATAATGAGTATTGGTGGGGAATTGGAGAATAAGGCTCTAGTAGACTGTTGGTGAAAATGTAAAATATTAATGCTATACTGAAAAACAGTATAGAGATTCTTCAACAAACTAAAAATACAATTTCCATATGATCTAGCAATCTTACTTATTGATGTATATGAACATACACATATACACATGTATGTATATATATTTATATATATGAAATTATATGCTGAGGAAATATCTGCACTCTCACATTTATTTTGGCATTATTCACAATAGCTAAAATATGAAAGCAAACTGAGTACTCACTACCAGAATAACTGATAAAGAAAATGTGGTATATATCCACAATGGAATTCTTACTACACAGCCTTATAAAGGAAGGAACTTCTTTAATTTGTGATGAATTAGCCTAGACATTAGGTTAAGTGAAGTAAGCTTGGCTTGGAAAGACAAACACTATACATTTTCACTTATATGCAGTACATTAAAAAAATAAACAACAACATCACCAACCATCAGGGAAATGAAAATCAAACCACAATGGGATATTACCAACCTCCAGTTACAGTGACTATTATAAAAAATACAAAATGGAAGAATTACTGTTGAAGAAGTGAAAAAAAAGGGAATCCTTGCATACAGTTGTTGGAAGTGTAAATTAATATAGCCACTATGACAATATGGTATGAACATTCCTCAAAAAACCTGAAAATACCATTACCACATTATCCTTCAAACCTACTATTGCTTATATATCCATAAAGCTTAAGTCTCTCTTTGGAAGAGACATTTACTTCAGAATTATTTACAATAGTCAATAAAATAAACAAGCAAAGCGTCAACCAACCAATAAATTGGAAAAGACCATGTGATATAGATACAATGAATTACTATTCAGCCTTCCAAAAGGAGGGAAATCCTATCACTTGTGACAACATGAATGAACTTGGGAGATATTACGTTAAGTGAAACAAGCCAGGCACAGGAGACAAGTGCCATATGACTTCACTTAGAATCTAAACTAGATGATATCATGTAAGTGAGAGTAGAATGCTGGTTACCAGAGGTTGGTGAGAGTAGGGGAAAGGGAGGCATGGGGGGAGGTTGATTAACTGCTACTCTTTATAGTTAGGAGAAAGAAGTTCTACTCTTCTGCACAACATTATAGATAACATTGTACTATATATATTTAAAGTTATAAGAAGTATTTGAGAAATTTTTCCCAAACTAACCGATAAATGTTTGAGGAGACAGATGGTCAAATTAATTCAAATATTATACAACGTGTACCTGTGTTGAAGCATTGCATGGTATCCCATAAAGAAGTATAATTGTATGCATCATTTAGAAATCAAAAAATAAAGTAAGTACTAAAAATAAAAAGGAATTCATATTTATGACTTTATATTTTTTTAAAAAAATGTATGACATGGAAAAAAGGAAATAGAAAAGGTAATAGTAATTAAATTTGCTGATTGATTGCAATGAAGTAGGGATTTTAATTGTCTAAAATTTTAAGTACAGAAATAAGATACTGAGTGTGACGGTCAAAGGCCACTCATCAATGGAGTAGTTGAGGAAGAACTTGAGCTCTAGGACAGGAGCTTTATAGGGATATAATCTTGGAGTCTGAACACTTTGGGGAAAAGAAACAGTAAGGGGAAGGATATATCGTTTGATTCCCACTCTGTGTTGAGAAGTTCAGAAGCTACTCTCACACGCATTACTTTGTTTTTTTTTGTCCTCTGACAGCACTTGACACTGGTGTCCATTCGCTACTTACAAAATGCTTTCAAGAGTGTCTGGGTTCTGGGTTCCATGACACCATCTGTGCCTCTGGTGTCCCTCTTTTCTTTCTACACTCTCATTTTCCCTTGATGTCTTTTTCTTGCCAATTGAACTCTTCGTATCTGAGTGTTTTAGGTTTCCTTTTCATTTGTGTTCTTTCTAGTTGAGCTCATCCAACCAAGTGGCTTTAAAATGCCAACGGTATGCAGATGACCCCTTTCTTTGTTTATAACCTGCCCCTTCTCCGAAGTGTCATACCTGTGTGTTTGATTATCCTTCTCAACAACCTGTTTCTAAAAAGTGTCTCAAACTTAACTTGGCCAGAGAAACTTCCTTTATTTTTTTTCCCCTCAATATACTTTTCTCTTTGTCAACTCAGTTTAATTAAATAACATTATTGCCTATTTCAAGGGATCAGTCTAATAGTCAAACACTTATGATTCCCTCATCCCAATATCAAAACACCTGTACCTTTGTGAACTATACATCCAAACCGTGTTCCAGTCTGTCTCTCCCTGCTCACTACCTTCATCTTTTGTACCTCAATCACTGTAATGTTTTCCCACCTGGTCTAGACTTTCCAGGTCCTGCTTTCCTTCAAGGATTTGTACACATGTTAGACAAAGTGATTATTTTAAAGATATTACACCACTTTACTGAGTAAAAAAAAGTCTTTATTAGTTTCCAAAACAAAATGCATTCTGATTTCTCCTTTGCCTGCAGAAAAAAAAACCTTCCATTAGTTGCTTTCTGTTGAATAAATGAATCCCATAGCAGGAGAGGAGTGTTTCGTCTGCATACTAGCTTTTTCTAAGTCATTCAATGACACCCTTTTACCAGTACAGAAATAGAGGCAAGATGGATGATATTTATATTTTCCTTTCCCTCCGGGGTCCTGAAATCAGCTAATAAGTGACCTTGTGATGATAATATATCATAAACAGCCAACATTTTCTGAATTATTTACAATGTGTTAGGCACGATATGATGGTAGGCATTTTTTTTCGTGTATTAGCTTAATAATTGTTTTAGTGATAGTTTGAGGAAGACCCTGTGGTCTCCATTTGGTATCTAAGAAACAAGTGTCCCTCCCTCAGAGTCACTGTGCTGATTAGTTCAAAAGGTAGACCTGATACCAAGTCTGAAAATCTGAAACCTGCAGCCTTAACCACTTGGCTCCACAGTCTCATCAAGATGGTGCTACCTTTTCTTATTTCTCAAAATTATACACACAACCTGGTTTATTTTCTCTTTCAAGGAACTTGAACTTCTTTGATGGGGTTGAATATCATGGAGATGCTATTTGTAGATGAAAGGCAAAGATGGCAATTTTGTTCAAAACCTGGCAGGAGGACATTTACTTTGAATATGTAGTTTATTAAATAAATAAACTTTTGACTGATATCTTGATCAAACTTGCTATGGTTTTTAATTTAAAAAATAGAGTTTATAATTTTAAAAAATTCATAACAAGGAAATGTAATTTACACATGAGGTTATGCTTGATACTGCAGTTACAAAGGGAAATAGTTACATTTCAAATGGTTTGGATTCACACTGAGAAGAAAGAGCACAAAAATATTGTGTTAATACTTAACTGAGAAAGTCTATATAAGGACTGTGTCTCGTTCATGCCACAGGAGAAACATGTTATGATTACAAGTTGAGCAAAAATTGTTTAAAATTGTCAGGGTCCTGGTTTAGTACAAATCTTACTGCTCTGACAATAGTAAGTACACTAATATACTCCAAGTTTGTTCCAAATTAATGTTTTGCAGAGCTATTTCCTTTTCATGCCCATGGAAATCACAAAGGGAATATATTATTCCATTTATTTGTTAAAAATTATGAATCAAGTTTTCTTCCTTGCCTTGTAAAACTCCTGCAAATAGATGTAAGAAGTTTAATAATTTGGTCCTTAAGGCATTTTAAACTGAAAACTATGTTCAGTGTTAGATTCTTATTTTAGTACTCTAAATTGATCCTTAAAAGACAACCAATAAATATCCAGATGTTATGAAAATATGCAAATATATAGGAAGAATAATTTTATGGGAATAATTTTCTTGTGTGAATTAAGAACTGATCCCCATGAATAGTCCCAGGAATTTTTATTTGGAAAATGTGTTGTACAACATCATTGTATGATAATTCCTTTGATGGCTATTATAAAAGACACCAGCTATGTCCATGTTCATAGTCTTCTAAAATCATTAGTTTTTAAAATTATACCTGGTGCTTGATTATTTTTGCTTTATCCTAATCATGATAGTCATTGTACCTCTACCTCACTTCTCTGCATTTTTCCAAAATATCTTTAATGACATACACCACAACTAGTAATGAGTCAAGTAGTTATTTCTTTTGATTAATTTCCCCTCCCTTTCTCTGATAAAGTCTGCAATAGATTTGAGAACATTGAGTAATGATAAAATTGGATGTGGACCAAACCCAATTAGAAGCTTAAAAATTTATAATGTAGCCTATCACACATGATTGGTCTTCTTTCCAGAGTATCCACTGCTGAAAATACCCTCAAAGTGAAGTTGTCCCCTTGATGACCCTCTCAACATGACTTGGTCTTTATGACTTGGAAATAAATATGACTATGACTTGTTCTTACCAACGTATCTGGAAGACATGAGATAGAAACTACTATAAAGCATGACTCCCATAACTCAATATTTTTTGTTTGATTGCTCAATCAGTCTTTTAGAAAGACTTGGAGACAGAAGGAATGAGAAAGTCTTCAGTATTTTATTGACAATGATGAGAATGTGAGGATAAATACTGGGAAAGCCAGAAGAATCGGTCAGAGTTCAAGTACAGCTGAACATCTGACCGAAATGGTCCTGGACTTAGAGGAGTTAGACTCTAAGTCCTTCTCCTAACTAGGCCTCCTTCTTAGGCATTGTGCTTGGGTCTTATCTTCAGGTAGGAATTGCACAGTTTTAGGAATAATCTTCCTAGGTCAACTTAGTAAGAATCCCTGACCTTTATGTCTCATCAAATTGTTCATCTTCTGATATCCCCCAAGTGAAGTCTGAGAACCCTGTATTGCCTTCAGCAAGAGCCCTATTAGGTGAGTTTAGCCAGAATTTTCCCTTGTTTTGGTGTCTCCTTTTCCTAATTTTACATCTATCAACAACACCCTTCCACCCTGCCCCACTACTCCTTGACTATAACATTTTATTTGTTTTTGTCATATTCATAATTAAATCCAGTTCTAGACACAAGTCTCTTTTCCACTAGTGTAATAGTTCCTGGATATAATCTGTTTTTAACTATTTAACTATCATCTAGCTCTGTTTTTTTTCTTCTTTATTTTAAGAGCTTCAAATATATTTTGAAGGAAGGTAGGAAGATGTATTGCTAATAAATGAATAAGAGTTATTGTTGAAGGAAACAGTTTTTTGTTTTTGTTTTTGTTTTTGTTTTTTAAATGTAATCCAAAAGCACAGGCAAAAAAACCAAAAATGGGTAAATGGGATTACATCAAACTAAGAACTTCTTCAGAGCAAAGGAACCAACAAACAGAGTGAGGAGACAACCCTATATAATCCAGGTATACTACCTCTGGGTAAAATACATAAAGGAAATGAAATCAGTCTATTGAAAAGACATCTGTACTAGTATGCTTATTGTGGCACAGTTCACAATATCCAAGATACAAAATCAATCTTGGTGTCCACAGGACAATGAATGGGTGTAGAAAACATGGTAATATGCACGACGGAATATTATTTAACCATAAAAATAATAGCATCTTGTCATTTGCAGGAACATGAATGGAACCGAAGATCATGTTAAGTGAGTTAAACCAGCCACAGGAGAAAAAAAAAAAAACAAATATTGCATACAAGGAAGCTAAAATAGTTGATTTCATAGAGAGTAGAATAAGTGTTCTCTAGAGGGTAAGGATGGTAGCAGGAAGGGAGACAGAGAGAGGTTATAAAATAGATACTAATATAATTAGGAGGCTTAAGGAGTAGTGTTGTTTAGCACAACAGGATGACAACAGTTTACAAGAGGCATTATGCATTTCACAAAACCTAGAGGAGTTGAAGTTTCCTAACATGAAAAAATTATAAATGTCTGAGATGGAAATGATAATTATCTTGATTTAGTAATTATACACTGTATGCATCTATCTATCAAAGTATGTCCCATAAATTTGTATAATTACTATGTACCAATTAAAAATTTAAATTATTCTGCAAAACTAAAAATTAATGAATGGATGAGTGAATGAATGAATGAATGAATGAATGAATGAACAGGGTCAGAAGGGTAGAGAAGAACCAGTAGGGAAGGAAGGGATTTTCCTGCTCACTGAGGTGACAGGTAGGCATATTCCAGCATGTCTGTCATGGAGAAGTGGAAACTTCCCAACTTTCCTCAGATGAGTGTCCTTGTTATTTTTACTTCTGCAGACTCCTTTTTTTTCTGCTCTGCTCTCTGTATCAAGCTTTCCAACTGGTTGGTCCTTGGTATTTGCCATTTACTCACTCTGTCACTTTATTTAACTATATTCTTTATTTATGTTTTTTTTTCTAGCTTCTGGAAACAATCTCTATTCTTGTGATGCAATCCCTTCCCATCAGTCTTTAATGTAGTTTGCTAGGATTTGCAAAAAAAAAAAAAAAAAAAAAAATGAACTGATGTCATCTTCTTCCTTCTTAATAGTGAATCATAAAAATAATACTGAAGTACAATTTGTAAATACACCCTTTGAATGCTGTTTTCTTTCCTTTTGGACGGACTCTTTCTGCCTTCCTCCTTGGACTCAGGATCTGTTCCTCCCCAACTCCTACACTGACTTCTCTGGTCATCTTTGTTCAAAGCACAGCAGACACCACCTCATCTCTCAGAGATGCTTTTTCTCTAGTTGCTTTTGTCCTTCCTCTTCCTGTTTCTTCTTTCCTTCCCAGTGGATTCTTGTGGACTTGCCTCTTTTGTCTGCTCTTCTCAACAGCGTTCCATTCCACAGTGAAATGACTTTCAGTCACCATAATGATTCTTTTTCTTTGGCTTTTTGTCTTGTCACCACCAGAAAAACAACTTACTTTCCTTTTTCTTCTAAAGCCATTCATCCTGCCTCCATTTCTCTTAATAGTTTTTAGGTCTTCTCTACATTGTTCAGGGAGCACAGTTTGCCTCTGTGTTCTCTATCTCCTCAAAATTTTCTCTGCTACAAGTTACTGGAAAACTTTGTTTTTGTTTTGTTTTGTTTTCCCAATCTGTTCTTGGCATTTCTTTATTTTTGTTTATTGGATTTTTGTTTGTTTGTTTGTTTTGTTTTGTTTTTACTATTGGTATTATTCTGTATCATGTTGTTACTTCAAATTAATATTCTCTTATAATTGCCTGAATATATGTGTCTTCCTAACATTAATTCATGTGCTAAAATCCTAGCTCCCAAAGTGATGTTTTTAGGAAGTGGGGCCTTTGGAAGTAATTAGATCATGGGGAAGAGCCCTCATGAGTGAGAGTAATGCCCTTAAAAAGAGTTCATAGAGAAACTTTTCTCTTCTACCACCATGTTGGGGCGCAGCTGGAAGACATCACCTATGAAGCAGAGAGAGGGCTCTCCCTAGACCATGAATCTGTTGGTATCTTGGACTTTCTTACTTCCAAGATTATGAGAAAGAAAATTCTGTTACTTGTAAGTTACCCAGTTTATGGCTTTTTTTAATAGCAATCTAGAGGGACTAAGATCCTCCCTATTCAAGTTCCAAATCAGTGTCATATTGCAACATCTAACATGTCAGAATGACTGTCCTAGAGCCACTTTATTACCCTCCTAATCACCATGGAAACCAAATGTCTTTCTACCTTGCTGTCAACATGATTGTTTGACTACCACTATTAACTTTACCTGGAAGTTCTTAGAAATGCACATGCTTAAGTGAAACCACGAACATTGTGAATTGCAATATGGACTTTAGAAAGATTTGTCCATAACTTGTATTCATGGTAAAAACATTAGTAGCACTGATATGTACGTACATTCAAATTGGAGGAGATTCAAGAATCACTTGAGTTTACTCAAGTGTTGTTCCCAAATCACATTGCCTCAAAGCCTGTTAACTTCTCTGGGAAGTCATATATAACTACTGTTCTTGAAATGTTATGCAAGAACTATTGAAATTTTTATGTCTATGCTCTTTCTCCTAACTTATATTTACTAAATATTCTGCTTCCTGGAATGCATTTTGGTCACAGAAATGAACCATAAATGAGCAAAATCAGGCAATTTACTTTACTTCACAATTTACTAATAGAAAAACGGAGAAGAAAAAAATACATAATTTTCTTAGGATCATCCTGCTGATCACAAATACAATGAAAATATATACTCAAACTTTCGAAACCCTTGGTCTAAAATATGTTGCATTACCATACTATTGCTTATTAATAGAACATATAAGGCCCTAAATACATTTTCCTAGTTATGGTAATATTTTCTAATATTAAGACATGTGCTCCAGATTTTTGTCAAAGATTTGTTGAAAATGTCATAAGATTTGTAGCATTTTATCAATAATACATTGAGAGAAAGTAATCAAAAGAAATTGAATCTTCAGAATTATATGCAAGAAACAGTACCATGTTTCTTTAAAAATACATAAATTGTAATGGAGAAATTTCACAAGAAAGAAGTACATTAAGCTCACAAGTCTTTTATGGAATATTACTAAAACTATTCCTTTAAGCTACTATTGTCTATTCATCCATTTTTCTCAACTCTTTCCCCAACCCTCCCATCAGCTCACTCTGTTTCTCTTCAAATCAATGCAAATGTTATTACTTCTGTTTCAAATCTCCCTGTATCACAAACATTTTAAAATTTGATCTCAGAGGGAAAATGGTTTGGGGGAAGAAATAGAAGCACACTGGGAGACATTAAAACCTTTATGAACATTCATAAAACATTGAGAACTATTTGTTTTCACAGTGAAAGTAGAATCATAGTCTAATTTATGAGTTCTACCAACTAGTCTCTAAATAATTAAATAACTTTTATACCATAGTGGTATGTAAAATAAATGTATTAGCTAGTAGTTTTGGCATGTAATTAGAAGATGAACATCTGTAGCTGAAAAAAAATATGCTACTAATTTATAATTCAAAATTCCATTAAAATGCCTCCCTAGAATCTCCTCATTTCTCCATTGCTATAAAAATTCTTAATTATTTGCATACCACAATGTACGATATGGATATAAATGCTATGGATGAAATCCAAATAAAATATGTACCATGTGGATTGAATATAGGATTGGTGGTCATATGTAGGGCCCAGTTTAAACTTTATATCTGCCACATATTGTGTAAGCTTGGATAAGCGATGGAGTGACCAATTCTTCCTGGTTTGCTCCAGACTTTCATGGTTTTAAAACAGAAAATTCTGCATCTTGAGAACCCTTTGATTTCAGGTAAACCAGGACAGATGTCTACCAAAATAAATGACTTAGCTTCTCTAAGCTTCATTTTCTTTACCAGAAATGTATACATGTGAGATGAGATTTAGATCTTTGTCCCTTCACATATACATGTACATTCTGCCACAGAAACCTAAAAGTTAATTCTCCAGGACATATGGTGAATGTAATAGACTAGTTGTAGTTATATGAGGAAGAAAAACATGACAAATTGAGCATCAGAAATTGCACTTTGGACACAAATAGTTTCTCCAGCTCCTGGAGTAAAGTCAAAACTTCCTTGGAAAATAAAATATAACCTTGACTTAGTAATGGTGAAAGGAGTCAAGGGTTTGTAATATTTCACAGTCTGGAAGTCAAGTTTACAGTGCTTCAGAGTAGACTGTTTTGGCAGTACTACTTAGTCCACAATTGAAATGAGGGAAACTGATGTCATTTTCCAGTGAATTTAACCGAGGTGCATGGGAGGATGTTCCTCAAACAAAATAATGTAGATGGCTCTGTGATTCATTTCCCGATCTCACCCAGTTAGGTTTTAGCAAGAGACTTTGTGTCATGTTGAGACTCCTGATTCCTGTGGGAGAGTTCCATTATTTAGTTGTTCTTGCTGTCCTGAAATAAGCACATGCTGGACTTTTCCACGTCGGGAAATGAATCAGAGGTCTTGCCTATGAATTTGTCATTCCTACTCATAAGGAATTCATGATGTAGGGGGGGGGAAATTTAATGGTTAAAATATTATTCGATGCATACTAAGTCAAAGTCTTAATAGCACTATGGAGTAAAAAATGAAGAGTACTGTTTGCCCAAAGGAGTTACGAGGGCTTTAATAGCTTGAAACACTGGAGTGGATTGTCACCAGGTGAGTTAGAATCCACTTAGCAGAGCAGAGCCAGTAAGGCATTCCCCAAAGGGAAGAGTAGCACAGGCATCTTCAGGGAAGTGTAATGGTGGCAGAGAATTGGGATCATCAGAAAGATGGGCAGAAATGAGTTTGGAAAGACTTTTATAGCATTATTTGATACCATGTATACCTTTATCTTTTTCTCATATATCTCATAGGAAATATCAAAAGTCTTTAAAGAGAAAATTGAGAAGCTTGAGTTACTTGCTTTTGAACAACAACAACAAAAAAAAAAAACAATATTGGTAGAAATGTAATGAAAAATGGGATGAAAAAGACTAAGAGTAGAAAACTCAGAAGACTATTGTATTTGAAAGGAAAGACATGAAAACAGCCAAAGTAAGCTATGGGTTGTGGCAAAAGAGAAGACAGAGGGATTAAGTTGGGCTTTTTTCATGGGATTTTTGATTGCCCAAGGAGGAGTACTACTGGAAAGATTTGTTTGGGCAACTAGTCAGTTAGATGAAATTTTACTAGTTTAAACGATCTCTGTCACATCTGGAGAAACATAAAAGGAATCCGTGTTTGACCATCAGAACCTTTGGGGGCCATTGCGACTTTGAAAGCCTGAAGTTTAAAATAAGAATTGTGCTTCAGGAGAGAGAAAAATGTGTGATCTTAGAGTCTGTGTTCTACTTGAATGAAGAAATGGTTCCAGGAAGAATAGAATTTAGGTCATCAAGGTGAGGCTAGGGTACAGAAATCAGATGGTGACAGTATACGGGAGCAGAATGTGCACTTGGAAGTTCAAAGGGTCTGCTTTCAAGTTGCAGGTAGGGCTGCTCTTTCACAGTGTCTCATGCTCTCCAGGACCCGAAGCAATATTCAACATTTATCTTGGGTTAAATCTAGAGTCTTTGTAATTCAATAAAAGAACTGTCTCTTAGAGAATTGAGCCAGCAAATAGTACAGCACTATGGAAACTGGAATTCATGAAGAGAAAATTGTGCCTTTGGGTGCTGGCAAAGCATAAAGAACCTAGATGAAATCTTTAAGTAAACAGAAGTAGAGCAATGAACTGTGGTAAATTAATAGATAAAAGTGTCGTAAGTGGAAAGGACTTACCAAAATCCCCTTCTCAACTTTGTCTGCACAGTCCTCTTGACATGACATAAATACTTGTAGGATGTAAATAACCATTAAAATAAAAGAAAAGCTGGCATAGCCAGATCAATTTCAAGGGAGTTAATGACAGAGGACAAGAAACAACTGGTATTAGGAGGCCTACATGGAAGAAGCTGAAAAGATGAGGTTACATGGAAAAGACAGAAAAGTGCTATGGTTAGATCCATGAAGAAAATATTTTAGATTTTAGAAATAAAAATCCATGCTCATTGTAACAAATAAGACAGTTTTTTAAAAAAGTGCAGGGGGGTGGTGGTGGGAAGCAAGTTAAAAATTTCTCCAGCCCATCACCAGCCTCCTCCACTGGGGTACTTTATTTATTCTGAGAGTGACAGATTTTTTGTGTGTGTGCAAACCAATATACAGATGAATTGTGTTTATATGGCATTGTTCAGAATTCAAATATGACTGTATCTTTTTCTGCAACTTTAGTTTTTCACTTCAGTGTATTATAGAATTTCTCCAGAGAGGTAGACAAAATTATTATTCCATAAATTAGGGGCACTCAGATTATTCCTATTGTCTGGCAACGTAAGCAATGGTGCAAAATAATAAATAAAAGTCTTGTACCTATGTTCTTACATGGGGTTCTATCATTTAAGTAGAGTCAAACAAAGAGCTTATGAAATTATAATATGTATTGCCAGAATTTCACATATTCCTCCATTTATTTTAGTTCTCTTTAATTTATCTCAATCATGTTATGTATTTTTCTATTACAAATCACGATCATCTTTCTTGCATTTTCCCAGCTATTGGATATTTTTATCTAACTGTGACTGATGTTAATTTTTAGAAAAATTATTTTCATATATTAATCTTCTAACTAACAAATTTTGTAAACTCATTTATATCTGATGTTTTATCTAATCAGATTTTCTATGTACCGACAACACTGTCAAGACAGTTTTGATTCATTTTCTTTTTTTAATTTATTTTTTTTAAAAAGAGAGAGTGAGAGAGAGAGAATTTTAATATTTATTTTTTAGTTTTCGGCGGACACAACATCTTTGTTGGTATGTGGTACTGAGGATCGAACCCGGGCCGCACGCATGCCAGGCGAGCGTGCTACCACTTGAGCCACATCCCTAGCCCAGTTTTGATTCATTTTCAAAGGTTATATTTTTAAAGGATTTTTATTGGAGAAATCTGCATGTGTGAATGTGCTAAACTATATGTATAGAGCTTGATTAACTATCACAAGTTGAACATATGAAAAAATTATTTCTAGGTGAGAAATAAAATATGACCTAAACATATATTAGCAATTTCCATTAAATTAGACATTTTAAAATGTTTTCTAACATGTAGAAAAGAATTTATAGTACTGACCTTAATTTAACAGTATCATACATGTATTAAATTGAGTTTTTCAAATACCCAGAACTAAAATAAACATATATATCAATATCTCTCCATCTCTGTATATCTCAGAATGTAAAGGAAGCATTTATCCATACACATCTGTGTGTGTATGTATATATATCCATATATATATATATAATCTATATATTTACATATATCAATAAATTTATATCCTAATATATCTGAAAGCATCTGTGCCACCTTTGTTAAATTAAGGAAATGAATAAATCATTGATACATGCATAGACCTATTACTTATTCTTTCCCTTGGTTTACTCACCTATTTTTGCTATAATATTGTGTTTAGTTACAGTAGCTTTATAAGAAGACTTCAAACATAGTTCAGATTTTTAACTTTATTATCCTTTACAAGCTTGTTTGGGCATCTTGACCCTTTATAGTCCATTTGAAGCTTATGGAGATAACTTCTTTTCCTGACTAAACAAAATTTGCTTGAGCACTTCATTGGGGTTGAGTTAGATCTGTAATTTAATTAGGGAAATTGAAATAATGACAATATGGAGCATTGTATTTTTTTATTATATTAGTAAGACTTCAATAGCCCTATAAGTTCTTTGTTTTTCCACATTTTTCTTAATAGTAACTTTTGATTTCTTGCATAGGTATTGCTCATTTTTTGTAATGTCTTGATTAAATTATAAATTTAAATCCTTTTTATATTGTTTGTGTCACTGATTTTTTTTTGCATGTTGATATTTTATCCAATAACCTTCACAAATTTATTCAGTGATTTCTGATGATTTTTCTGTAGATCTTTTGGCTTTTCAATAACACAATCATGACCTACTTAAATAATTAAGATTTTTTTCCCTTTGTTTATAGTCATCATGCCTTTTATTTTTCTTGTCATTTACATTAGCTAAAATATCTAATACAATGTAGGAAATTATCTTTTTTTTTCAGTTTTCAAAGAAAAGCTTTTAATATTCCTCCATTAACTACATAAACCTCATCAGAGCAAGAAAAGTGTTCTATTTATAATTTACTAAGAGGCTTTTCATCATAAATGCATTTTGAAGCTTTTCACATGCATTTGCTCCATCTGTTTGTATAATGATGTTTTCTCATCTTCAATGAGGTAGATTATTAAAAATTTCTAAGTGTTGGGCAATCTGTACTTTCATCATTAGTCTATTTTGATTATATTATTAATGCACATTATTAACATGGGATGTAGTTGGCTTTTCATTTGTTGTTTTTCATATATAAAATTGGTTTGTAATTTGACTTTTAATTTATCTAAATTTCTAAGTTTTTTATTAGTAGTCTCATAAAATAAGTTGAGAATGGTTTTCTTTTCTATTCTTTGATAGAGATTGATGTTCTACATTCCTTTCCCCTGGCCTTTAGTTGTGCCAGTAACAGAAATTACCCAGTCTGTACAGGTTATTGTAATGGATTGAATCATTGAATCATGTTCCCACCAAATTCATATGGGGTAACCTCAACCCCCATGGAGCTAAATTTGAAGACATCAACTTTGGGGGAGATTATTAAGGTTAATGAGATCATAAACTCAGGGTCCTAATCTGAAGATATCTTAAATCTTATAGAAGGAAGTGATACTGGCAATCTCTCTCTGCTCATACACAAAGAAAAGGCCTTTGCAGAAACCAACCATCCTGGCACCTTGACCTTTAATTTTTTGTTTGATTTTTGTGGTGCTGGGGTTTGAAGGTAGGGTCCCCTGCATGCAAGGCAAGCACTTTACCCTAAAGCCACATCCATAGCCCTTGAACTTTGATTTTTTACTTCTAGAACAATAAGAAAATTAACTGCTATTAAGCCATTCAATCAGTAGTACATTTTAGGTCAGCCTGAATAGATAAGGTAGTCATTAGGAAGTAAAAGTAAAATTAAATGGGACCAGAGAACTCTTCTGTTGACTTCCATGACACTTGATTCTCCACTCTGTGGCCACTTTTTCCTCGTATTTTTTTTGCCAGTTTGTCTCATATCCACCTACCTGGCCTTTAAACATTAAGGGTAGTCATGATTCAATCCGAGGCCTTCTCCCATTCTTGCCCTATACTATACCATATTCCTCTGCCATCTTCTCTAGTGACATGCTTTTAAAATTTGTACCTCCATTCCATATAAATTTTATTTTTTAATCCAGACTCAAATCTTACTGCATATGTTGGATCTTCATTTTAAATCTTCACAAATTTCAGAATCTCAACTTGTCTATTCGTAGATAGGAAGAGTAAAGAAAGTCAAACTTTAAGGTAGGTGTGTAAATGTGATTGTAGGTACCATTGGCTGGGATATAGTGAAGGAAAAAGTTTTTGAACAAAAAAGTCAAGAAATTAGGAAACGTTTTCTATGAGAACAGCGAAATGATCTAGACAATGGCATGAATTGCAAATTGAAGAAATTTTTGAGCTAAGGAAAATATTTGATGCATGTATATAAACACACACACACACACACACACACACACACACACACACACACATATATATATATATATATATATATATATATATATATATATATATATTTAAAGATTTAAAGATGCTGAGAAGTCAAGGGTGGGAAATGTCCAGTTGTTTGAGTATTACTAGGGTTATTTGAGTCCATATGACAATCCATTTTAATGGCAAAAACAGAATAGAAACCACATTGAAGAAGGTGAATAAGAGGATGGCCAAATTTAAAATCAAGTTATATTAGCTACTCTTCTCGTGTTATAATCTGATGGATAGAAGGTAGAGGAGAGAGGGCTTGTTCATTTTAACTATTTTAGACCACAATTTGTGATTAATTTCCCTCTGAAATTTCTTTGTCTCTATAGACAGAATTCTTTTTCTCTATATCCTGTTCTGATAGACCTCCAGCACCACCTATAACACCATTTGCTCCTCTTACCTTCCCTCATTGTTGTTTCAAATTACCATGTTTATTTAATGGAAAATTCTCATCCACTCTTCCCCTTTAATGGATTCTTCATGCAAATTCAATGTCATCTTTAATAAACACAAATTAATACATATTTAAAGTACTTTGATGTCTTCCCATTGTTCTTAACAGAAAGACAAAAATCCCTTATCTAATTCATTACACCTCCTGTGATGGATTCCTTCTTTGTTCTTTGACTTAATCCATCTCCTGATATTTCCATACTTTAATTTCAAGTGCACTGGATTTGTCTCAGTCCCCTGACCATGCCAAGCTTGTCCACCCAACTCCAAATTTCAAGAATGATGGAATCCAATTCCTCTTGCTAAGTACACTTTCTCAGGCTCTCACAGGTACCTCATATTACCAAATATCTAATAAAGATTTCTTCAATGTATCAACAGCACTTCTTATGCTTAAAAAACATAGAAGGGAAAGGAAGAAATGAGGGCAAAGAAAGAATAGGAAAAAGCAGAGAGGAAGAGAAAAGGCATGAGCACAAAAGGAAGGTTGAAAAAGATTGAAACAAGAAAGAGGGCAACAAGTATCATTTTTTTCCCCAGATAAAACCCAAATCTTCAATGTAGCTCTATTTTACACAACTTAAAGAAATATCTCTCTTGACAAAACTTGAAATTTTCTTCTGATCATCTGTTACACACTCTCCAATACATTGTTGTATCCGTAGCCTGCACTTGAACCTGGAAAGTTCACCTGCATTAATTGCTTGTGGATTAATCTGTTATTTCTTATATTCCTCTGACCACTAGAACTTTGAATTGCTATTGCTTCCTTGTGGATCAATTCTTTCTAGTCAAAGTCTAAATCATTTTAGAATATTTTATAAGTTTGTTTCTCAGCTTAAATCTTGCTTTTTTTCTGAAAGTTTTTCCTTTTAGCACTCTACTGAAGGATTAGCAGTACAGGAATATATAAAAAATATTGTTCTCTGTACACAGTATGAACTTATTAAATAAGAAACATTATTATTGCTGTTGTAGTTGTTCCTGTTTTAATATAATATTTGGAGAGATGGAGGAAAATATGTTTTGTTTTCTCACAAAATTCATTACTGAGCTACAAAGGGGAATTTAGAGTTGAATTTTAATAACAACTGTGGGCCAAGAAGATTAAATAAACTACATTAACCAAATTCCTATTAGTTTTAAGCCACATCTGACTCACAAACAAAGGCACACTAGCAGTAATTAAGAAATTTGTTGTTAAATATTTTATTATCTTTGCAAATTTTTTAAAATGTCAGCCAACAGTCATCACAACACAAATTTATCTTTGTGGGGAGTTTAAAAAGATTAAGAAAACCTTTAGTGATGTACGTGTCCTGAGTTCTCAGACAGAAAGTGAAGAAGGGATGCATTTCTTTGAGAATGTACAGGGACAGAGTAGAGCATTAATCTGACAGTGCTAGTTTCATTAAGGAGTGAGAATCTTCCTCTTGTTATCCATGATTTTATTCACCTGAGGAGACAACTTCAAATCTTATTTTATTGGCTTTGACAAGAGATAGTCTCAAGAATAATGGCACATCCTTGGTTTTATTCTGAGGCAATTAGTCATATTTTCTTTCAGATGGCCAAGATCTGAAACAAATAAAAAACTAAAATAATTTTGGGGACTTTATAAACAGGATATGTGATCAAATTTTGGAATCATTCAGAATCTATACATCTGTATATATGATAGATGTTTCCAGATTTCAAGTACGGTAGCACTCAGGCTTTACATGGTTAATGCAAGCATTTCTCCGGAGGAATCTAAACAAACCATGTTTTAGATAATTAATTATAAATCTATGTTGGAGCTACTCTACAAATCTAATTTGAGAATAATTTCAAAATACTGAGTTAAGTTAATCATGATATAGAATATACCACATATTTTAATGGAAGGGAATAATTTATTCATCAAATACATATTGCATGTCTACCCTAAGAAATATGCATACTCATATGCTGAGTCCATCAGTGAAAACAACCATCTCTGCTATTCTGCAGTCCAAGTCTGCAATGGGTGGAGAAACTAATAAGTACACAAACAAATCATATGTGTCAGAAAATCTTGAGTGGTATGAAAGAAATGTAAACATGGTGGGAGAGGAATTGGAAGTACCAGGAGTGCAGAAAGCTGAGGATTGAGAAAGAATGTGAGGGAAAGCTCTGATGGAGTGGACCAAACCTGGAAGTGTAAGGAAGGTGGACACCAGATACCTGAAGGAAGAGCATTCCTAAGGGCAGAACCATGCAGGGCTAAGACCCAGGGCTGAGGCTGTGGGGGTTGATTAGGAAACTAGTGGGAACATGACCCTAACAGTGATTGGCTGTGCACTGTGAAGGACAAACTCAGTGGAGCTGTGGGAAGTAAAGAAACCTCAAAAGTGAAAGGTTGTGTTTGTAGACAATAAACCATCATGAATCCCCACATGGGCAGCGTTGGGTATAGTGTCTGAACTAGCAGCTAAATTCTTTAAGGGATGAATGGATTCACCCTGAGCTTCATAGGTGCACACAACACAAACTTGGTGCATTTTGCTAATAGGACTCCCAGAGTAAAGAGTTTTATGGAGGAGAGAGGGAGGGTGACCTGAAATAAGCAGCTTCTGGAGGAGTAGAGAGGACACCTGGTTGGTGTGACCAGGAGAATAAAGGGCCAGGGCCAGGGATTTCAGGGATTTGAGGAGAAAACAGTCCCCACTGAGAGGAATGCAAAGCAAGAATTTCTTCAGGGATAAGAGAACTCATCTGAGCAACTGAACAAAGGCAGAGAGTCAAACTCAGAGGCACTGGATTTTGTGGATAACATACGGCAATCAGTTACAAAATACTCAGTAATTTGTCAACCTCAAAACAGATTTGTGGTTTGGCCTCCAAGATTTAATTTTTAAAATCCACACCCACAAATCACTTATCATATGTGTTCAGATTTAGAGGCAGAGATGCAAATGATGCCAAGTTTTCATGAATAGCCTAAATGTAAAATACTCAGAGCCTTGGCTTTGCTTCAATTATAGAAATGATTGTAAACATTCTTTTAAATTTAATTTCATTTTTTCACAAGAGGGGCTGTGAGCAGGCCTAAATGTAACAATCTACCAAAGTGCCCAAGGGGAAAAAATGTAAAAAATGCCATAAAAAATATCCATATGGACAAGACAAGAAATGATACTAAGAGGACTTTGGAGAGTTTCAACAGAAATTTTTCTAAATTCCAGGAAGTTTTCTTTGGAGAAATAGTGATGTCTTAAAACAGCTTCTTTTCTGGGATAGGAGCAATTTCTGGTCTTCTTATGTGACTTAGGGAGAAATAAATAATTCATTGTGGAAAAATCCTAGTTATCTAAAGACAACTCATTAGTAATGTCATGGTCTGTCAGGAAAATGGACACATGTCTTCTTTTCCTTCTCATGACTCAGGGAATAAGTGGAGGAAAAATATAATTTTGGAAGAGCTGTTGGTTCAGCTCTTACCTCTATGTGGGCTTATATTTGTGTGCGTGTTAATAGGCATTTTCCCTACTTCCTCTTAAGCATTCTGGTAAATTTGTGCAATCCCTCCTTACTCAAGTCAGAGAATGACTCATGTTGCCCTCACATCCTCCATATTCTGGAAACACAATAAATATCTGAATCTTGAATTAACTTGAAAAACATGAGCCATTATTATGTTCCAAATTTGTTATTATTTAATAAGTGAGTGATCAATAGTACTAAGAAAAGCTTCCAAGAGTAAAAAGGAGGGGGTGACTACCAGCAAAAAATTAAGTAAAAATAAGCCCAAATATAAATGCGATGTGGTTTGCATTTGTACCTGTCTTCTCTTTTACTTTGTAGACTTACTTGATATAAAAAATCCTAGCTCTGAAGAACACGGGGTTGATATTCTTGAATGTATGAAGTTACTGCCCCAAAGAAAAATTCCAACCTTCAAGTTTGATAGATGTAAAAACTAGCTTCCCAGTGGTTGAGAGAACTCATCGGTGGTCCAGTGCCAACATCATTTTCAAATAAGAGCCAACCAACCAAGTTGTTAACATCAATTTGTATCTTTACTAGAATTGCCCTTGAAATCATCAAAAAGGGTTAGATTTGAAATGTATTCTTATGCTTAAGAAAACATCTAATATCTTTTCTTTTAAAACATCACCCTCAAAGAAGTGTCTGCCCAAATCTCCCCCATTCTTCTTTCCAACACTACCCCAACCTCGCCTTTGACTTTGTAGGTGTTGACCTATATTTTTTCCTCCCTTGTCGTTATTCTAACCCATGACCTTTTGGCAACTCCATTTACATAAAAATGTTCAGAAATCTCTTGGCAACACCTAATCTTCAGCTGCAATGAGAGAAAATTGGGCTGTGAAAACTCAAGCTTTCTGTCTTAATCCCAGCCCTTAGTGGGGGCTGAGTAGAAGTGAGAAAGAGAAATCTTTGTTTTGTTCAAGATTTTCAAATTTAAAACAAAAGCAAAACAGACTAGTGAAATGTATTCACATTAAACTGCTTATGTTCAAGGAATTTGCTGGACCTTTGTTTTAGCTTAGATTTAAACAGAAATGAAAACTTCTCTTGGCTCTCACTCATTTAATAATTAATATTCTTTTGTTCTATGGATCTTAGCAATTTTCTCACTGGCATGCCTATGAAAGAGAGAAAGTCACTCAAGGAGAAGATCCTAACACTGAACTTCATAGAAGGTTGAGGAAAAAAGGGAACTACCATCTTCCAGAAGGTTCCTAACATGAGACAGAACACATACTCTCTAATTAGCAAGAGCAGACTCAAGGCAAGCAGGCACCCTTCTGTTTACTCCAGAACTAGGAGAGAGACCAGCTGGCTCTCCCTCAAAGATAGCAAATGCTATTTATTGCTGTGTGAAAGAACCTTGCCAGATTAAATGTATTTGGAAAAAAGAAGAAAGTTCACATTAGTATTTTTTCAAACCTTGACAAAAAATGGGTTTGTGAAAAGAAGATGCTCTGGAAATCAACTTGATTTTGAATTATCCAGCCTTTTAAATTTATTTTGAGGATGATTATAGAAGATAATTTTTATGTGTAAGCATGTGAATGAATATAGAATTCCATTTACCATATACAAGTCCAAAATATAACTCTGTACAGGCCAATGATGATGATGATGATAATGATGATGTTAATTCAAAAACTTGATTTTGTTTTAAATCAAATTAACAGGACAGCCAGGCACTGTGGTGCATGCCTGTAATCCCAGCGGCTCAGGAGGCTAAGACAGGAAGATGACATGTTCAAAGCCAGCCTCAGCAATTTAGTTAGGCCCTAAGCAACTCAGTGAGACCCTGTCTCTAAATGAAATATAAAAAAGGCTGGGGATGTGGCTCAGGAGTTAAGTGCCCCTGAGTTCAATCCCCAGGTTAAAAAAAAAAAAAATTAACAGGAGAAGGGTATGGACTACTGGATTCTCATAGAGCATGTGGTACATTTAGAAAATAATTAAATAGTGTGTGTGTGTATATATATATATATATATATATATATATATATAGATATTATATGTATATATATATATATATATATATATATATATATATATACTATTAAAATGTTTTCTTTAGTATTCCTACATATGATGAATGAAGCAACTTCCATGAAAAATGAAAACTTAATGAGAGGTTCACACTATGAACAGAAAATAACAGGAGAAAAAGTATAATCAAATCTCATTCCACAGCAGATTATTTTAATAACATAAATTACAGCAAAATGCAGGCTGATAAATCACTGACATAACAAGCTAGTTTTAGGCTTAAAAGTCACCTTTTCTATTGAATTAGAACAGAAAGGAAAATCATCTCACAGGTTTCTAGGACCCCCTTGGCCACTGATGAATCCCAGCCCACTTTTACTGGGAGCCATTGTGCTGTTTGCATCATGAATGAAGTTAATCGATTCTCCAAAAAGTCACAGAAGGGCAAACCTTGGAAGTACCTTTCCATCTTGGTGCATTTCCACTGGCTCATGCTGCTTCTCTCCAAGTCCCCTTAAAGTGCAACTGGAACAGCTCTGGAAAGTTCCACAGAACCCTCTGAGATCACTTCTCTACAGTGGAAACTAGAAGACACAGCAAAGGGAGTTTCACTCATCTGTATTCTTGTGAATCCTTTGACCAATTCACTATGAGTGCAAATAGGATTTGTAATTTTTTACAAAAGTTCTCTTTGGTATCTTTCTCGCTATTCACAAGACAGTTGAGAACAGAATATTTTCTAATACTCTGGGAAGTTTTTCCTTCCATTTTTATACAATGAAAGATATCACACCAGATGTTGTTCTGAGCGTTTTACTCTTCTGCATAATTGTAACTCCCACATTAGCTCTCTGCTCCATTTAAACAGTAAGAACTCCAAATACCATTTTTCTTCTTATTATTTTCTCATTCCCTCTGTTCTTTATCCTCCTCCCTTCTAACTACATAATGTGATGTCGCATTTCCACATTTCAGATATCGATGCTCATATACTGGAAAAGAGCAAAGTTGTGGCAGGATTAAATAAATGAACTGGGCCACTGAGAACACAAATGACAAAACACATTTTTTTTTCTAGCTCTGGCATTTACAAATGTGGTTTTTTAATAAGGGCAGAAGGCAGGCTAGATGAAGTCATTTCCAGTACTAACACATAAAATATCTATTTTGAAAACTGATGGTACCCTTTAGTGACAAAAGACTACCAGCTTCCTGTAGTAAGTTAATTGAAAACCTCCCTCTTAAGTGCTGTACACACTACTCTACTTGGGAGATTTCTTCTTTTATTTTCACATATTTTCTTCACCAAAGTCTTTCATCCCATATAAATTCAGATGGGAATTAAGTTGAAATAAAAAGAGACTCAATGTACTACCAAGTTACTTCCTTCTCCCAGGTTGGGCCAACTTCTCTCTTCCTCTTCCTCTGAATCCACATTTGTTGCGATTTAGTAACCCTTTTGAATGTACTGTTGTCATAGAAACATGTGTTCCTAGTTGACCTTTTATTTTTCAAGGGGGAAAATAAACATGCCACCCACCATGGGGGCCCAACTACAGGCTATTCCCAGAGAAGTGCACCTGCCCAGCTGCAGATCAGTGTCTCAGGAGAGCAGTCATCTCCCTGTCCTGTTGGCAGCCACAGGCAGAGAGAATGGACGCCAGCTGTACTAGGGCTGGAGCTTCATGAACCTTTTCCTATTAGGCCACATCCTGTCTGTCTGTTAGGAGTGAAGGAACGCTTCGGGTCACATGAAGAACAGCAGTCTTATGCAATATAACCCCCAGAGCTCATCTTTTGAAAATAACAGCAGGCAGGCCACCTGAGGTGAAGGATAAGGAATAAAATCTTCCCCATTGGATGGAAATAGGCTGCATATTATAGGTTAGAATGCTTTAAGGGAGGAAAATCCTAATGTTTGTAAGTCCTGCAGACTGTGAATGGAGTTTATAATCAGAAGACCACTTTGGGTATTTTGATTTAGACTCTAGACCCAAATCAAAGAGTCATTAAGGAAACATATCTTGGGCCTTCGTGGTATGTTTTTTAAAAAAATGCTCTCTGGGGAGATGCTGCTGGGAACCTCTGTATAACAGAGCAGCTGCCCAAGTGTATGAGGGTACCCTGCTAGAATATCTGTCTTTATGTATGGTATCTTAACTTAAATGTCAGGCTGAACACAGAACTCTTGTTTTTTTTTTTCCACAACCCTTTTTCTCCTCCATAATTTTTGTCACTTTGATAAATGGGAGTTACATAAATGGGAGTTACAGTTGTGTAGGCCAAACTCTCAGGATCATGGATTTTTCCCCTTCTGGTGACACCCAATTCCATTTGCCACATATCGGCTGCTGGGAAGTTCTTGAAGCTCACCTCCTAAGTACTTCTGGAAAGGCCTTCTTCTGTTTTCACAGCCACCTAGAGCAGAAATCTCACATTCATCTCCTTGCCCCCTATGTTTTGTTATTGTATTCCATTTTCCACAAACAGCGACCAAATTCTTCTACCAAGCAAAATACGCTAAGTCATTTCCCTACGAAAAGGCTTCAGTGTCTTTGAAATATTTTTAGAATTTACTTCAACATCCTTACTGTGAACTAAAGTATGCTATATGGTCTGACCCCTGCCAAGCTCTGTCTCCGTCCACCTCACACTACTACTGTCTGACTCCTGTACTCCCATTCTCTTCTCTCGCACGTACCAAACTGATCTCTGCTCAGAGCTTTGAAGGTGCCAATCCTCTGCCAGATCTCTTCTTTCCCTAGAACATTTCCTAGTTCCCAGCATGTGCAACTTCATTTCAGTTAGCTCTGGGAGCTATCTAATGGCATGTCTTTGGAACAGCCTGAGAACACTTTTTATAATGGTCACAAAATTAAATTAATTAATTTAACTAAAACATTGAGAAAACTTGTTGCCAGGTACTATTATATCACCAGTTTATTTCCTCCATTACAGTTATTGTAATAAGAGCTTATCTACTATTTCCCTACTTATTAGCTATTTCACCCCAATACAAAGTAAGGACTTTGACCTTGATTAAAACATTACTTGACAACATAGTAGAGGCATTAAGTAAAATATAAATAAATAAATATTCCTGTACTTCAAGAAGTTTAATATGAGAAAGCCAATCTTAACTTTGTCATTGATGACAACTTGATATAGTTTGTTTTTTTACTCTTTTTTTTATAGTTTCCTTATTTCCACAGTTGAACCAATGCATAACTTAGGCTTTATGCAAAGGGGGAAAAATGAATTCATCTGTAGCTAGTTTTGTATGGGTCTACTCCTGATGATCTAGGGCTCTCTATTACCATTTCCCAAAGGATCCTTCTCAGGAAAGCACTTAGATTTGGTTCTTAAAGGGAGATTTAGAAATGATTTTCCCTCCCTGATTTGGGTGCAGAAGAGAGAATAAACAAGCTTGGACTCACTACAGGCTTCAGGGCATCTATGTGTAGATTAGCGTACCACACGCTGAGAATTCTCCTGGAACTGCACCCATGTCATCCAAACAGAACACACCCTTGACTGAGTTCAATTAGCTCCTGGGTGGTCTGGCACTAGAGTACTCTCATGGATAATTCAGGGTATTTTTCATGGTGTCATGCAGTAAAAAAAAAAAATAATAATAATAATAATTAAATATTAGCTCCTCCCATCATTACATTGTTAATATTCAATAGAGCAATTTCAGTGATGATTTTCACAGATATTTTATCAGGAAAAAAACACCTACTTATACCTAGACTTTCAGTTATTCTTCTATATTCAATGACAACAAACTTTCCACTCTTGACTCTCGTTTTTTCTAACAATAAAATAAGTAAAATTAAGTATTTTTTCGCTTTACCTCTCTATGGGGATACTCAATAAAATTAGTTTTGCTTCATATTTTGTGTCTACAAATAGTTTCACCCATCAAATTATAAAAGATATTCTCTTTTCCCTTCTTACTTTTAATGAGTCTCCATTCATGACAGATGCAGGTAATTTGCTCATTTTTAGCCCTTTACATGGTAATATACATTTGTTAATTCTAAGAGTCATTGATTTAATCCATTAGGAACCAGCATGTGATTCCTCTATCATGTCTCTTCCTAAGGTAGTGTCTCATTCTTAATATGGAATTCCATATTTGTATGAACTATCGATTCACAAACATTGGTTCTCTAAATTCTTAAAAAGAGTCAAATTGAAGTGTCAAAGTGTATATATGATGAAGAAGGAACCCAGAGGGCAAGATTCAGATCTCTTGCCTCCTCTTCCCCCAACAAAGATCTTCTTGGTCTGTTGGAATTTTTACATTACTTATTTTGAAGAAATTGTTTCCACCCCACAAAAAGTTGAAAATTGCCATTTGATTCATGTCTTGTAAAGCTCTCAACAGCACCAGACAAGGACCTGTCTGAAGCAGGCTCAGCACACCTGTACTGCCCTAGGACCTTGAGTCTACAAGACTCCAGACTATGTATTTACACTTCTGAGTGGTTTTTAAATGTGACAGTAGAACTCTGGCTTGTGAGAGCTCAGCACTCCCATGTATGTGTCTGGGATCTCTCTTTCTTCCAAACAGAATTTAAACCATTGTTGTTAGGGTGGACCATGTTCCTTGGTTCTTAATTGTAGTTAACCAAAATAGTAATCTATTGTTATGTCCTTTACACTTTTTATTTCCTCTCTTTTGCTTTTGATTATATTGCCCCTTAAGTCTAGTACTTCACAACTTTAATCCTTCATAACTAGTAGGATTCTAATCTGACATTGCTTCTACTTCCAGACTTAACTAAAAATATCTTCTATGAAGCCCCTTATGATACTATCAGTCAGAAATAATTGTCACTTTTTGCTTAGTGCATGCCTTGCGCTTTTATGCAGGGCTAAAATCTTCTTGACTCATTTTATAACTGGTCCATGCAGTGCTCTTATATTTTAGCAATCATATCTTCTCCTACCCCAGTATTCCAGAACATTAGATGTTTCTTGCATTTAGTGAGTACTTAATAGATCACAATTTGGGATTTGTTAGAAAGATGAAAAGTCAGGATTCTAAATTTTAGGTATCGTTAATGATGTTAGGCTAACTTAAGTGAAAAAAAAAAGGAATTTAAAGTATTTAGGATTCATGCTTAGAAAGATCTCCAAAGTGACATCAAAGACTTGGTCCCATAATGATCCTTGTGCAGCCACAAGGCACAATGATAGCTGTTGTACAATGAAACTATGAATGCTGAAACTGGGAGAGCCTGATGGAATCACAGCTATGGCCTCTTCTGGAACTTGATGCATTTCAGTGGCTGCTCACCTCTTGCAAAATGGATTGCTAGCCAGTCCTGCTCCTTTTCATTATATGCCTTTGGGTCAAAGAGTTAGAATTGCTGAGGTCACATCACATTTTAAAAGAAATTGAATTCTAGCTACAGGAGGTTGGGGGAAAAAAAGCATTTTGTTTTTGTAGAAGTCAGCCTCTTCCCCAACCAAGATTTACCAGACAGAAAAGTGACTAAAATAAAAATACACTTTAGAAAATAGGTATATGAAATATATATTATTACATGTATAATTTTTAATTTTGTACTTCAAAATCTATATTTATTGTAATAGCCACATCTTTGTTTTCTCAATTCTAAGGGAATCAATTGTCTCTTTAATTTTCTATTTGCCTTAATGCACATGATTTGGTTACTTTCAGTTTTGTCAGACTTCTTACAAAACTTCATTTGTATTACCTTCCAAGTGCAATCCAATTTTTTTGTATAAAACAAAGTGTCCTGCACTGAACTTATTTTATTTCACACTTTTTTTAGCCATCTCTATAGGATTTCTTTGGTTATTCCCTGTTTGCATCAAAATGGCTTACTGTCAATTGATCAAACCAGTAACTGTTACCCATGATATAGGGATTACTTTTTCCTTACTACAAATGTCTTTGCTATACTTACTCTAGCTCAAGCTCTAAAACCATCTACTATAATTTCTGTAACTGTTGAAATATCTCAATACTTTTCTATCAGGGCACAGCTGTGCCTTCATTTACTGTTTCATTATTGAAAATTTTTTCATTATTGAAAAAATATTTTTTCATTATTGAAAAAATTTGTATTTTTTTATGTTACCCTAATTCCTTTGCACTAATATATTCTCTAAAATCAATTCATGATCTCCCATCATCTGAAGCTTACATAAAAGCTTCTTTGGAAACTTGTACAAAATATTCTTTGGACCACAAATATGCTTATTGTTATAATTCTGTAACATAATTATCAAGATCCCTATATAATGCTATGCTGGGCATTTCTTCTCATTCCTTATTAAGTGGGCTCATTATAGTATATTTTTTCCTAAAAGTTCATTCCAACAAACGTTTGTTTAGAGGAAATATGAATCAAATTGTTCTTGGTGTTAGGAATAGAAATTAGGAAAGACAATTAGATAAGACAATCTATTTACCATCACAAAAGTCATAGAAAAACAAGGGAATAAGATACTGTATTAAATGTTACAACAGTATGTAAAGAGTACAAGATTAAAAGTAGGTTCAAGATATTATAATACTGTAGTGGGGGTGGGGAGGTGGACAGGTATCACACATTTTTGAGTGGACAATGTTTAACTTGGTTTTGCAAAATGCATAGGAGCTTTCTATGGTTGAAAAAAAGTTTATAGTAAAGAAGGAACAACATGCACACAAAAAAAATCAAGCAGCAACAATCTTAAATGCTAGGAGAATTTCCAGCAGTTCAATTAACAAGTTGGTGTGGCTGAACAAGTTATGTAGAAAATAAAGCAAGCAAGTTATTGGATGCCTGCCAAGGATGTTCAGCAGTAATTTTGCTCTAATCCTGCAGGTGATGTAAAGTTGCTGGAAAATTTTTATGGGAAAATGACATGATGAGACTTATATTTTGCATTTATTAAAGAATTACCTCTCGGCAGCATGTGAAAGTAAAGATGGAGGAGGATAAGATTCAATGTAAGAAGACCAGTTGAATAGGAAACTATTGAAGTAGAACATTTAAAAGGTAATAAAAGCTTAGTAACTAAGGTAATGAGGAATAGATTTGATCCTCAAGTTTCTTGCTTGATTGAATATGTGCCTACAACCAAGACAGGAAATAAGAGACAAAAGTTCAATGATCATGAGATAAAGAATAACTTCCAGTGAGATATTTTTATGCAAATACCTAATAGAGAGTAGATTCTATAGGTTAAGCATATTACAGTAAAGTATAGAGTAGGGCTCCAATGTTGAAACTTACTGGCATGCAAGTTTTGGGAATTCAGTTTTCTTAAGAAAAAACATATAGGTGGAAAAGATATCTAATTTCAGAAATATAGAAGTTTGAATAGAAGACAAAAACATTTTCAGCAAGCAAATAAGAAATGTAAGACGAGAACCAAAATAAAATGTCATAGAAAACAAGGGCAAAGAAGGAATAATTACTATATCTACCATCATAATGAGGTCCAGTCCTTTAGACTTAGCTATAAGATCATTTATTATTTCTGCCAATACCAGTTCAGTAATATATGAGTACAAGAGGCAAGCAAAGCATTTTTTTTTTCAAAATGCTGGCTGGAAATATAGAATACTGGAGAAACTTGTCAAAGGTGAAGATTAAGAATCTAGTGAAGCTGAAAGGAAAATAAAAGTTTCAAAAGAAAAATGAATAAACCAACATCTAGAGATAAGATGAACAGGACAGATGGGCATTCTAGCCTCGAGAAAAATGTGTGAAATTTCTCTTTGTAGACTTGAGGGAAGAGAAGAAGATTCATGTGGATGGAGGTTCTATTATAATTTTAGAATGTGGAGACTTCTGGTCCTCAGTGGTGTCACATTTCTGTATCAGGTGAAACACTGAAATGGGCAACTGATAGGGTGCAGTTATAGGGTGTAGCCTAGACTAGACATATCTCATAGGAGAAATTAAAAGAAAGCCTTATTAAAGAGTACAGAAATTCTTTCCATATTCATTGCAAGTTCCTCTGTCTTTATTTTAATGTCATTTCCCCCATCTCTATGTATTACAGAAATTTAATTGATTTACTTATCTCTCGTTTATCATTTTCCTTCTTAGTTTATGCTCTCCTGCTTTTCCTTGCCCCTGTCTAGTCTGCCTCCAATTTTTAGGATTTCCTGTTTTCCCCCTTTTTCAAAATTTTGTGACAGTTGACATCCAGCAAGCTCCTGAGTGGGGGCAAAAGGGGACTATTCAGGCCTGGGAATAGCCAGGTTACAGCAGTACATACCTGTTGCCTCCTTAAGCAGGTTTTTTTTCTACTACTACATCTGAATGACTTGTGCTACATTGATCATACAGTGTTCTGTCTTTTCATTTAATTTTTCTAGCATTCTGAAATACTGCCTTAAACCTCCTAGTGGTCCAACCTGTTCTTCTGCCTCTTCCTCATGACTGGCAGCCATACTGGATTTTTACTAGTTTCATTAAAAAAAAATTATACACACACACACACACACACACACACACACACACACACACATTTAGAGGAGATAGACATGCAGGGATTCTAGCCTCATCTCTCATTACTACTCCACCTAGAGAAGGATGTTCTATCTCAAAAAATTGAATAACACATCCGAACTTCAATCCAATTAGTCTAATCTGAACAAATCACTTTAATTTAGAAACTGGGCTTCACCAGAATTGGCTTAGTTCTGGGTCATTGCCTACCTCACTCAGGTGATGAGGATAAATTGTACTAATTGTTTCAAAGCAATTAGGCCTCACTTAGATCTGATGAGGTCAATATCATGTCAACCAAATCAGCCCTGATTGGATACTATGGAATCAATAAGATGCTTACTGCCATAGGCTCAGGGGTACTTACTGATGCTCAGTCTGTCTTTGGGGGAGTATCCCATGTGCAGTGCCAGATTCATGATTAGGTAATCTACATAGTCGCACACACAGTGTACCTAATACATAGCATATTATGTACACAATACATAAAAATGGTTTCAATTAATTACTGCATTTTTGTCCTTCCTTGTCTGAACCCATGTGTGAAAAGGAATATTGCATCCTTTCTCTATTACTAGGACTTAGCATAAAGAGTATCTGTGAAGCTAAGAACTGACATTCACCTTTTCAAGACAGACCATTCTTTTGTATTCTCTCTTCATCACCTGTGGAGATGTACCTTGACCTCCAACTCCATTAAGGAAGCTGCATTTGTGATCCACCATATGGTCTTCGTGCAGTCTGCTTAATTTATTTAATAATCAGTGGAAGTGATGATAGTTATTGCTATTTTTCATTGGCATATTCTGAAGGACCCCTTCTGTTTTTATGTATCGATGCTTGTTTATTTTTTACTATCATTTGTTATGAATTTAATAATAATATTTTAAAGTTTTATTATTCATTTTAAATATTTCAGTTTATCAAATTGACACTTTATAGTTCCTAAGCATTACAATAACAGACTATGGAAACTTATTTAGATTTATCCAAATTTTCAATTCAAGACTTTTGAATGTGAGAATGTCATATGTTTTCATACTTCCTGCATGGTAGACTCTGGCTGCAGCGAGATCCCAGGGAATGGCTGTGCAAGGCTGTTACATGCAAGCAATGCCCTGCACACTGTGGGTGGTGTGTGTGTCAAGCACACCGCAGGCTCTATGAATGGTGCTTTATGTAGTTGTGCAGCCCCATAAAATGGAGAGCTGCTGGCAGACATCCACATTATTTCAGTATTTATATTTAAATGTTTATAAAGTATCTAGCATGAATGCATGTTTCTTTTAAGAAAAAAAAAATAACCACAGAAGTGATAACTTAGTGCTCCTGAAAAAACAATAAATTGATATAAACATAATTTAAATGTGGATATAAACTTTTAAATTACCAACATTTTAAAAATATAGTTGTGGCCCTGTCAACTGACAAATTTGACAAATATCAGAACACCGGTGGCCTTGTCTCTGAACTCTTTTCCATCATTAGTCTATAAACTCAAGCATCTTGCACAAGGGCTATTCCAAACCCTCAGTGTTTTTTTTTTGTTTGTTTTGTTTTGTTTTGTTTTCATGAATAAACAAAACCCTGAAGTAAATAATAGGAGTAAGATGAATTTATATTTTATTTATAATAAGACAGTGATTATGTTGTTGTTGTGCATGTTTTTCATTTCTTATTTGTCAAAAGAGAATCATGACCTTAATTGGGAACCTGCACATGGGAGAAAGGAGACTATTCAGATAAGACAGCCCACCAATGGTTGGATTTGTGTCTGGCTGGATATGATGACCCCTGAAAACCCCAAGCTTAATTATGGTTCCCGTTGAAGGGGAGGCATACACAGGCCAGGTCAAAAGGGTGGGATACTGATAAGCTCCAACTTTCCATAAGACTATTGGCTTCATTCTCCTGGTCATTAAACTGGTAATGGGATCTCCATGCTTGACATGTGGAGTATATCTATGCTATAGATATATAGCATAAGGATGGCTACATGGAAGTCCATGAGCCCTCTGCAGCCCAATAAAATAGTTGCCCTGACCAAAGTGACTATGCAGTTATTTATTTGGAAAATGCAGTCTTTTCTGCAATTGATAAACCACAGCCCACACTCTTCACATGCCTGAAAAACAAATAACACAATTCATTTCCATTTTTGTCCTGGCAGTATATTAACTCTCTCAACCTCTGTCATGATGTAGTCCAAAGAGATAGAGGCCATCTGAATATCAATGGAAGGATCACACTGGTCCTTTTTACTGAAGACATTTTGCCATTCAGTCAGCACGAGCTGTCATTTACTAAGATTGTAGGGACTTTGGTAAGACATAAATTATCCTAAGTATGAGATAAACTCTATGAGTATTCAAGGAAATGGCAGTTCAGTAAAATATCACAGGAGTCAGTGACCAGGACCAGGTCAGATAACTCCTACAGTGTAAAATAAACTTTGCATCATGATCCCTTATGGTAGATAATGAAACACAATGCTTGGAGGAGCTTTTGGGTTCCAGGAGCAACAGATTTAACCTCTAGGTCTACTTCCTTGGTAAGTACACCATTGTTACACAAAGTCTACCAGATGCAAGAAAAGCCAAGAGCAGTAAAGGGCTCTACATCAAATTCAGGCTAATGCAGACATCCCTGTCATGTGGGCCATATGATGTGGCAGTCCTGTTCTGTTTGAAGAATAAGTGCCTGAAAGAGTCACAGTATGATCTTGTGAGGATTCAGGAAGGGAATCATGGGATAGGCCCTGGAGTTTTGCAACATGATCATGATCATATCCTCAGGAGAAAATTAGCCTTTTGAGAAATAGGTCTGGGAAGTTACTGGGCTTTGGAAGACATGCAACAATTAATCACATGGCATCAATTGACCATGACTCTGAAATTTTTACAATAGGCTCTGAGGTCTGTCTGACCTGCTAAGAATAATGACAGAAGAGCCCAGCAGCTGTCTTTTGTCAGGAAAAAAAAATAGAATTGATTATGAGCAGGATCAGAGGGCTTTGTAAGCAGCGTGGTCAGGTAACTCTGATCCCTGTATTACCCACAAGAATTGCATCAGTGACCTTCCTTCAGTTTCCATAGCATCTATGGACATGTGAGTGTCATGTACAGATAGATAAATTAGGGGATAAAGCCCAAGGATTTTTGTTGTTGTTGTTCTTGTTGTTGTTGGAGAAGTCAGCATGGTATGTGGGTATAAACCAAAAATAAATGTAGAAAGCATTAAAGGTTCAGTGGAAGTAAAAGGACTAGAAGATCAGAGATAAGGATGTACAAAGTAAAGGCCTGTGAATGGAAGTGTGTGAATCAACAAGCAGTGTGATGATTTTTGTTATTACATGTTACTATCTATCAGAAAGCAGCCACCCTAGAAGAGACACTGAACAACTGATAAGAATAAATGGTTCATAGATAATACTCCAGAACTGGCACAATGGTTACACGAAAAAATAGTAGACATGGTAGCAGTGATGGAACCTGTATATTGACCCAGTGGATTCCCATTTGCTAAGACTAGAGAATACTCTGTCTAACCTCTCCAGTCACAGGGACCAATACCAAGCACTTGGCAACTCATATACATTTTCAGACCTGAATTTTATTTTTCTACCAGTGAAGCTTCAAGCCACATTGCAATATTACTGTCCAGTGAGTTATATAGTGCCAGACCTCTAAATAGAGAATTCTACACAGAATAGCATTTGACCAAAGGGAGCACTTCATAGCCAAGTAAATGCATGAGCAACCATGGAAACCACATAGTGTAGATTACATCAAATACCACATCTGTACTATGAGTGGAAAGGTAAAGGCACAGTTGAGAGCCAGCTTGGAGAACATGCACTGCTAGGATAGGGTGCTGCCCTCAAAGCTGCAGTATACACATTATATCAGAGGCCAGTGCATGTTGCTATGTTCTCACTAGGAGAAATATGTTGGTACAGGAAACAAGAGGTAAAAGAAAGGAGTGATCTGTGTTAATATTCTTCCAAATGACCAGTTAGGAAATGTTCACACATCCTGTCTCCTAAGTTTTGGGTTTTTTAGAGTGTGGATTATTGGATCTACAGAGTAGCATATTTTATCAGGTTATGCAACAGTGCTCCATTAAATTGTGAGCAGTACCTCCACCTAGGCACTTTTAAATCCTTTTGTCCAGTGTCTAGTTGGTAAAAAGAGGAGACACCATCTTGATCAGGGCAGTTGATAGCAAGAAGAGTTAATCTCCTTCCACTCAGTGAGGACATAGTAATATGTGTGAGACTCAGAGTATCTGCTTGGGTATCTCTTGGTACTCCCATGACTTATCATAATTTGGAATTGTGATGAGACCAACGGCTAGCTTAAGACCCCTTAGGAAAAGAGTTTATTTTACATCAAAAGGAGGCCACTAATCTGCCCAAACAAAAGTTGAGGTGGAGGGAAACTAAGAAGGGATAATGGAGGAGGAAGAAAATGACATTTATTAGTTGCATCTCTGGGATCACTGCAGTAGTCGATGCTATAATTTGTCTCATAGGCTTCTTTTACCCACAGGAAGAGGCCTGGCAGCACCATGGAGAAACTGTTCCCCAAAGGCATGTGGAGAAGAGGATCTATGTAAAGTGAGGAGTATGCTGGGGCAGCTCTGGAGCAGCTAGACCTTCTGTGAGAAGGACAGGTAGTTTATAGCTTCAGCTGTGAAACTTTTCGATTAGTTACAAAGATCACACTAAGGCCATGCTCTGTCAGGACTATGTCAATGAGAGAGCATGTCAATGAGAGATCAGAGCAGGTAAGAGGCCATTCCTGTTCCATTCTTCACTAAGGGAGAGTCTTTCCTTGGGGGATCTCCATGGAGATGGCTGAGACTCTCCTAGATATGTCCTTTAGTTGGAAGCTCTTTCCACCTTTTCTTTTTTTCTATGTTTCAGGCCTACCCACCTATCTACTCTTGTTCTATCCTTCACTTTTTTCCAGGTGTTTACCTCAAAAAAAATATCTTTCACGTCTGTCTTGCAGTTTCTATCTAGAAGACCTGAACTGACACAAAAGGCAAATCCGGAATCTTTCCTAATCTGTGGAGCAAGTGGAAATTGTACTAATTTTATGGAAATGTGGAAAGCAATCTTATTGCAACCTCATGATTTTCCCTGTCTCCTTGATCTCTCTGAAAATATGGGATAGAATATCCAGGCCTGATCCCACTGGCATGAATGGAGCCCAATAAGTAAACAGACTTTTAGTTACACAACAAATCATACTCTTTCTGTAGAAAATAATGCCAGATGAGTTTAATTCAGAAATCTTGAGTTGGTCTTCCGTGAGGGGAAAAACAAAAAAGAAATAATGAATAAAAGTCAGGTTTAGGAAATTAAATTCTTGAGCAAAATCCTCTTTTAATTTCCCCTCAAACAAAACTCTTTGTGTAGTTTTGGCCAAAACATAAACTTGAAGATTTATATATTCACTAGAAACTCTCTCTGAAGTTTAAAACCTTCAACATCTTGAAGTGAATATATGGAGATCTCTACACTAAGCATTAATTAAATTTTATTATATTGCTGGATAATATATTAAAATGGCTATCAGGAGCCAGAAATGTGAATATGATTTTAATCTATTTTAAGTTATTAATAGAAAGGTTTAAGACCCAGCTCATAAAATTTCATGTTTCATGAGAAACTATTAAACTTTCTAACTAATTGTAATGCTGGAATATTTATAACATACTCCTGATACAACATTGATGAGTTAATTGTAATATTTACACTTGGTCTAAAGAAGCATGATATAAGCAAAGGAAATCTCCATTGGAGGTTTCACATTGGATCTCCATCTCAGTTCCACCACTAACAAATTACATTCATTTGAGCAAGTTTTCACCTCTCTCTGATCCAGTTTTCTCATCTGAAAAAAAAAGTGAAGATATGAACTAGCTCAGTGGTTCTCAAAGTGATACTGAACAAACATTGGCATTACTGGGGACTTATTATGAGAATAAATTTGATGCTTACCCCTTTACTAAATCAAGAATTCTGCAGATATGCCTAAACAATCTGGGTATTAACAACCTTCTTGGTGTCTGAGTTGCTCAAAAAAATTTGAGAATCATTGCATTAGATAGTGTCCAAGGCCCTTCTTGTATCCAAACTGTTTTCATTCTATAATATCTTCCTCTTAAGTGCTTGCCTGGCATTTTATACTTCTCTTACTTCCTAAATCACATATTTTATGGTAGATTTATTATTGCTCTTTTTTTTCTTTTTGCATTCCTGGGGATTGAAACCAGAATCTCACACATGCTACACATGTGCTCTACCCTTGAGCTATATCCCCCAGAATTATTTCTAAAACATCTCTTCCATCTTAGATAAATGTGTTTTGGAAGGTAAGGATTTCATTTTACTTATTTTTATATCCAGGACAATGTCTAGTCCAGACCCATACACATATGCAATTCTTGGCAAATCTTTTTAAAATTGAATTCTTCATTAATTTTAATCTTCATTGGAAAACAAAGAGAAGTTTACAAATGAATTTACAAATGAATTGAGCTGATTCCAGCTTGTGAGCAGGGAAATAAGAGAACTCAGGTGTAGAGATTAAGCTTGCATAGTCTGACCAGGGGAGGGAAGAGCTATTCAAAATCAATTACAGACAAATATTAACTTTTCAGGGTTTTGCACTAAGAAAGATCCTACTTGGAAAAGGATCTACTTACATTCTGTATATATAACACAGAGAATTGTAAGGAGTAAATGGTGCAAGCTGAGTCCTGATGAGTGTGTACACTATAATATCTGGGAAAGAGAATATTGGGGAGACAATGTGGCATCAGCTAGGGATTGTGAAGAGAAGAATGACATTACAGAACATAAAAAGCTGAGTGTTTTGACTGTCAGAAAACTGTTTTATTTAGGTGTATCCAAAAACAGAAATGGTAAGAAGTCACTAAGGCATGTAATTGAGGATGACCCAGGGATGGCCCAGCGATGGACATGAGGCTGGCTATTCTATCTATAAAGATGAAATCAGCCCTGAATTGTGTTGCTAACTGATGAAACCCTGGGACCCAATCAATAGGATAGATGACATTCTTACCTGAAACTTCTTCTCTTTACTTAATGAATATTGATAGGAATGATACTTATTTTTTATTGATGAATGGTTTAGGGAGGAATAATATGATTTCTCAAAGAAGTGATATTATGAATATAACCCATTCTCTCCCCATGCAATATTATGTATCCTGCCTTTCACCTGCTTCTTTCATGTGGTTTTGGCTGTGTGTCAGATGACATCCCTGAGTGGCGTTTTGCTCCTTCTTTCTTACTCTTCAATTAAGAGGGAATTAGGAAGCAACATTCAGGCCATGGCCCTTCACCTCAAGAGAAAAGAGTCTTCTGTTCAGGTCATGTCTGGTTCCAGTATAGAGGCAATAACAGCCTGTAAACCTGATGTCCAGCAACAGAATGAGTAATGGGGTTTGGATCTTTTCAGTCACTCATTCATTCTCCTCTTGTCCCAGGGCATAAAATCCTCTGGAAAACCGAAAATCTATTAGAAGAATTGATGTTGTTCCAGTCTCCCTAGTCAAGGAGACTTAATGCCTGATATAGGACTTTATTTCATTGTCCTTTATCTCAAATAAATTTCTCTCCTGGGCAAGTAGGACTTTTATTCAAATATGATAGAGTAGGGTAATAAAAAGTATTACTTTTTTTAAAAAATGATCTAATGTAGCTTGCATAATTTCATCTCCAAATTAACCTTATTTGTTTTCTTTGATTAAAGGAAATGCATATCAGAAGTTTTATAAGTTTTTTATTTAACTTTCATAAAAATAAAATGATGTAAATCATACCTTTTTTCAAATAAAAAAATAATTTGCACCTTGTAAACAATAAAATTCATCAATTCTAAGTAAATAATGTATGATCTTTGATAGATATATGCATTCATGCAATAACCCCACAAGCATGATATGGAATCCTTTCATCTCCTTGTGCTTTTTTGTAGTGGCTCTCTTTCCCTACCTATAGCCATAACTAGGAACCATAATCTTATTCCTCTCAATAGTTTTATCTTTTGTAGGGTTTTATAATCCATGCAGCATGCATTATTTTTTCTTGAGATCCATCTACGTTATCATGTGCATCAGTAGCTCATTTAATTTTATTGCTCTGTAGCATTCAATTGCATAGATATGTAACATTTTGTTCCTTCATATACCAGTTGATAAGCCTCTGGGTTGCTTTGGATTTTTGGCTATTATATAAAGTCATATAAACATCTAAGTACAGTTGTTGTAAGAATGCATATTTAATAGCTCTTGGTAAAACACTTAAGAGTAGACTGTTAAAAACTGATAAATTAAGCTTCATAAAAATTAACAATCCTTTGCTTTTCAAAAGATATTTAATGAAATGAAAATGCATACCACAAAATGAAATATGGAGTGAAGCATGCATCTGATAAAGTAGTTCTGTTGAGAATATATAAAGAACCCTCATAATTCAAAAGTAGGACAATCTGATTTTTTTAACACAAAGAACAAAATAATTCAGCAGATACTTGAGAAAATACATGAGTAGAAAATAAACCATCAAAATATGCTCAACATTATAAGCTATTAGGAAATAAAATTAAAACAAAATGAATTAAAATACTATCAGATTAGCTAATTTAAGATACTAATGACAACAAGTATTGGCAAGTATTTGGAGCAATCTGAACTCTCATGTACTGGTGGTGGGCATGCAAACTGCTATTGTCCCTTGGAAAAGAAGTGAGTTGGTACTTTCTTATACAGTTAAGCATGTATATGTTATAGTCATTTTATAAATTTAAGAATATTTTCATATTCTTCAAATATCTTGAAATAAAATATATTCATTATTCATTTCTATTAATTACTGGGTGACTATTGGTGGATTCTACCACCAATACAATGAACAACAGTTATTAATACAATTTTGTATTAATACACCCACTAGGGCTCTGTTCCTTGGTTGTTGTTGTTTTTGTTGATATGATTTTCCCACAACAAATCAGGACAAAGGGTAATTTATGCATAAAATTATCCTAAGCTTTAGAAAATCAATTTCATTTAATTAGGCTCAAGTCTTCTATCTAGTCAATGATAGCCATTTAAATACTGTGAAAATGATAACTGTTAACATTGTTATTGTTGATCATAAAGAAAAATGATTTGTGTGGTATCCAGTGTCTGTTTTTCTGTCTACTTTCCATGCTTCTTTGAGTCATTTAACTCAATCAACAACATTAAAATAACAATGGGAAAAACAAAAAAGAGTGAAATTTCCAATCTTATGTAATTTTACCAGAGTTTTTCTTAACTTCAGTCTTTATAAATATGCCTTTAAATAAAAAAGAAAGAAGAAAAATTAATAATAATTTTGATGTGATCTTCAATCCTTCTGTATGTACTTTTCAAAAATAAAGGAAGTGAGTGACTCTTGATAACAAATTCATTTAATATGTGATAATTTTCAATTCTTTGCTTTCAACAAAATTAAAGGAATGTCCACTTAATCTGTTAATTCATTAACATATTTAAGCAGATTATTATGTAATTTTTGGAATATAAATTTAAAGAAGCTTTAAAAATGTTAGGTTTTGTTGTAAATATTCTATTTTCTAATTTATATTTATGCTAAAATGGTTTGTGAACATTTTCTTTTATGAAAATAAGTTTTGGGTCTTTAAAAATATATCCTTAAAGATGTAACTTGCCTGGGATTGAACTCAGGAGCTCTTAACCACTGAGCAACATCCCCAGCCATTTCATATTTCATTTAGAAACAGGGTCTTGCTGAATTGCTCAGGGATTCTCTCAGTTGCTGAAGCTAACTTTGAAATCACAATCCTCCTGCCTGAGCCTCCATCCTGCTTGGATTACAGGTAAATACCACTGTACCAGGCAGTCACATATTTTTATTGTTCTATCAGTTGACAGTGATACACAAAATATTTTAGCAGCTAGAGCCATATGATTCTAGAAAATTGAAAAAAGTACAAATTAAATAGCTATATTTATTCATAATATAAATTTAATTCTATTACATAACATCAAATCATATCACATACTAAATTATATGTTTAAATATATTTCAAATGTATAGAATCTAAGTAATTACTTTTTGTTGCTGACATGGGGAAACCATAAAAATGTTTTCAAGTTTTAATGTATATTACATTTGAAAAACTTCAAATAATTGAAATGAAATATTAGTTTAAGGATTAGTAATGTTAGTAAAAGGATTGAGGGACAATTCTAACTACATGCAAGTCTGTCCCTGTGCAAATGAATAAATAAAAGGGGATATTAATGACTTCAAAATTTAAATTTCACTGGCAACTTTTGACAGAGAGATACCTTTGTCTTATTTTTAAAACTCAGTATTTATGTTATACTAGAAATGAAATCCTTTGTCACTATATACATTTAAAATAAGAATTTTAGACATCAAACTTAAAATGATTCTTTGAAATATTTTTAGATCTTAAATGAGAAAAACAGGGCAGATCTGTGCTTTATCCCACCCAACATAGATGAGACATGCCATCTTGTATTATCTTGGGCATTCTTCAGCCATAAAATAGGCAATTTTTTTAATGCTTTCTCTAGTTAAAATGAAGTTTCACGGTCCATGTAAATGGTTCTGAGACTGAGGTTGTCAATGAATGTTTAATGGATTATTTGTGTTCGGATGCATATTTCTCAGTGTTTTTATGTTTTCACACCAATATTCATTCTTATATTCTATCTATTGAAATTTAAGATCTCCATAAAGGGGAGTCAACATTGTTTTATAAAGAAAGAATAGCATTTGGGGAAATAGTCTCTCTCTGACAAAATAAAATAACCCTGTTACTCAGACAAGTCGTACATTCATTGGAGCCAATCAATACTTTATGTGTAAAATCCAAGACAAATTCTGAAGTCCCTTCTGTCCCTAAATCTACATACTTTTCCTCCTGTGCTGTGTAGCTCTACGTGCCCTATTTCAATTGTCACTTATTTCTCATATAGTCACAGGAGAGAATGCACAGGCAGGGCTGCTGCCTCATTGTTCTGGCATGACTATGCCTTTGGCAAAAAGGAAAGAATTGTGATGGAAATCAGTTGATAGCTATCTAAATTACAGAGTTCATACACTTCATATTAAAATGAACTATATATATCCAGTAGCTATGCTTTTATTTTCAAAATGAGAAAGAACATGCCTAAGAATCTTAACTCACTTGTCCAAGGTAACACAAAGCTATTATCAGAACTTGCTGTAGAAAGTAGTCTCAGTAGCAATCAAGTTCTTGTTCCATCAATAATAATTAAGAACACAAGCTTCAAAGTCAAGTGCATCTGAATTCAAATCTCCACCATGGAGATTTGGGAAAGCTAGTTATAGCATCCATTTAAAAAATTCCTTTCTGATATAATACACTAAAATCTTGATTCATAACATATTTTGAGGTTATTAAAGAAGAATTGGAAAGTCTTAGGTATTTGGAAAAGAGATAAATAAGTCATTGCTATTATTATTATTGTATCATTCACACAGTGCTGAACATATCAAGCTGGTAATACTAAATTTACCTTAAAGTTATATCTAAAAGAAAAAAAAATGACTCTCAAAAAATTATGTCTGTTTATTTTTTATTTTATGCTGGGATTGAATTCAGGAGTGCTTTTCCACTGAACTATATAACGGTCCTTTTTCTTTCTTATTTTGAGACAGGGCCTCACTAAGTTGCCCAAGATCTTATGATCCTCCTCCTATAGCCTCCCAAGTCACTAGGATTCCAGGCATTTACCATTGAGCCTGGTTATGCCTATCTACTTAACTTTTGAGCTTAAATTTTACTAAATATCTTGTCAATGGCAATGAGACCTACAATCTAAAATGTACTTATACATTAATTAATCTATCTATTTACAAATTCATCAGTTATCTAAAAATTCAAGAAACACATTTTTAAACATTGTTTGCTAGTCTCTGTGATGAGTGCTTGGAATCCACCCAGGAATAAAGCATAATTCAGGTTCTATTTTTGATGAATTCTAAGTTGAGGTTTTGATTGAAAGGTTGAAATAAGTGTATGTGCCAGTCCTTACAGGATCTATTCATGGTGATACTATACCAAATTTAAGAAATTGTATTTGACTTGAATAGACATTTCTCAGAGAAAGAGAGAAAGATAGATCTACATAGATATAGAAATACTATATATATATATATATATATATATATATATATATATATATAGAGAGAGAGAGAGAGAGAGAGAGAGAGATACAAATATCCAGCAGATATATAAAAAGACAATCAGCATCACTAGGCACAGAGAAATGCAAATCAAAACTACAATGAGATGTCACCTCACACCTACCAGAGTAGGGCTATTATCAAAACAACAACAACAATAACAACAACAAAAATACAACAGTTATTAGCAAGGATGTGGAGAGATTGAAATCCTAATACACTGTTGGAAGAAATGCAAAAGTATGCAAACATTATGGCAAACAGAGTAGACATTCCTCAAAAATTAAAAACAGAACTATTATGTTTCAGTAATTTCTGAATTTTTATTCAAAATAGCTGAAATCAAGATCTCTAAGAGAGTTTACCTCTCCTGTGATCATTGTAGCCCTATTCAAAATAGTCAAGATGTGAAGATGACATGAATATCCATGGACAGATAAATGGATAAGAAAATGTGGTATACACATACAATGAAATATTATTCTTCCTTAAAAATAAGGAAATTCTGCAATGAGTCATGACATGGATGAACCTTGAGGACTTTATGACATAAGTCAGCTACAGAAAGACAAATACTACATGACTCAATTTATATTAGGTATCTAGCATAGTCAAAATCATACAACGGATGGATTGGTTGGCAGTTTTCAGAGTGTAGGGGAAATAGCAAATCATAATCAACAGGCATGAAGTTTCAATTAAGCATGAAGAATAAGTTCTAGGGATCTGTTATACAACATGGTACCCATGGTCAGCTCTAATGTCTGGTACACTTAAAAATTTAAGGAAATAAAATTTATGTTAAGTGTCCTTACCATAATAAATTCAAATTAATAAAATAAAAAAGAAAAAGAGAAATTGCCTTTGTAACCCATGATACATATCATATATCCCTTGTCTTTTTTAAAAACTGTCTTACCCTATATAGTATTAACTGAAATATAATGAAAACTGTTATATCAGTTATTTCCTAAGTGATGAGAAAAATTCTCTACATAGAAGTTAAGCCTACTCCACCCATTTGAAAGAGATTATTGAACATGGTATTTAGCTGAATGGAGTGAAAAATGAGAGCACATGATTCTGCATGAAAGAAAAGCAGATTTACAGATTTCTCTGTGCTCAAAACAGTTTGAGTTTTGTAATCCAAGCTCTCCCAGATGTTCTCAGGGCAATCAAGTGAAAAATAAGGATATGAGGCAATGAAAGAACTATATTTCCTGGGGATTTGTTTCTTTATAACAAAATTCCTTTAAAGTAGTTGATCAAAATCACTCAAGAACTGAAAATGTTTAGCATGGCTTCTAAAACCTCAGGCTTAGTGCTCTCCTTTTGGGAATTAACAAAGCTGCAGACCATTGTGGTTTGCGTCTTTTTTATAATGTCAGATTGCCAATTGGCATAGGTTGGGGTAAGAGAGGGCAATAAAGAATGTGGTTAGAATGATATAGTGGGATGGAAGGTTGGAAGCTACTAATAGAGCTCATACTTGAGGTCATTTTTAAAGATATTCTTGTAACTGTTGAGAGATAGGGGTGTAGGCTCATTCTGCATGTAGTTATCCAATTTCCCCAGCACCATTTATTGAAAAGCCTGTTCTTTCTCCAATGTATATTCTTAACAGGTTTGTTTGAAAATTGGTCGGCGGCAGATACATGGATTTACTTCTAGGTTTTCTAGTTGGGAATTTTAATCAGTGGTTATGTGCCCCCTAGGTTCAATTCCAAGGACCAGTATCAAAAACAAAACAAAATGAAAAATATCCAAGAAAGAGCTGGGAATATAGCTGAGTGGTAGAATGTCCCTGGGTTCCATTCCTAGTAACACACACATACACACACAATGAAACAATGTGTACATGTAAATAAAACATTAATTAAAAGAGCAAAATTTATTTTTGTTTTTGAACAAACAGCACATTCTGTGGACTTTCCATAAACATCAGGAACTAATCTCTTACATAAGCCATTTCTATTATCTTCTCCAAAGTTGAGATCATACACCAGGGAGATAGGGATGGGCTTTTTATTCCACACACGCCCTTTGTTGGCTGACTAAAATATATAAGTAAATCTCTTACTCTGTTCGTTTTAGGAGCTGAAAAATGATTGTTTTTCATACCGATGAGAAGAATATACCTCTATAAAAAGTAAAGATAGAGATTACTTTAAAATATTTTGGAGTATTTTATAAAAAAAAAAAAAAAACACAGTTGGGACAGAGTTTGCTGCCAGCCAAAGAACTGTTTTTAATTAAATCCTTGTTCAACATGCTTACTGCAGGATTTTCTTATTTTTCCTGTTATATAAAGATGTACTGATTCAGCAATTATTGAACGCTGGACACATTGTAAAACTTTCTTCTGAGATTACTTAGCCAACAAAATCAGCTGTGATTCATTAGATAATAATATTATCAGGGGCAATGTTCCCTATGTTATCCTTTAGTAATAGGCCTTTGGTGACTCTGGAACGTGAAAGCCCCAAATAAGAAAAGAAGCTTCTCATTTTACATATTATAGAAATCTTTGTAGTGAAATGGTAAAAAATATATTTGTATATGAAAGGCCAATGGGTCTATTAAATGGTGTAAAAGTTAGGTAAACCAGCTTCCATTCACAACTTTGTTAATCATTGCTTAATGATATACCCAAGAAAAGCTTCTATTACTCAATCCTTAGCACAAAAATTGAAGTCAACTATGTCTACTGAGAAGTGCTATTCAATTTTCATACGATGTGTGCATGTTATAGAATTACACAACAATTTATTCTTAATGGGAATCACAAAGAACTATTTTTCAGCATCCTCTTAGACTCTTAGAGACTTTCATTTTTCCCACTGCCAAAGTTTGCTACTTCTTCTAACTCCAAATTTGTGCAAGAGACTTTGTCACTAGTTATGTGGAATATATAAAATTTAATTTATATTATCATTGTACTTTCTGAAAAAGGATATTTGCAATAGTGAAAGAATAAATTCAAGATTACATTACCAGGTTTTCTAACTTTGAAGTAAGTACACCAGTATCTACATAATCCTCATTAAATAACAAAACCACTATTAAAGTTAGAAAATTAAAAAAAAATTCTCAGAAATTTCTAGAATTTCTAGGCAGAAAATCTGCAGAAATATACAAGAAGTGAACAAGGTAATCCATTATAATAGTAAATTTACCATTTATAGAATGCTCCATCCAAAACCAATTAAATACATATTTTTTAAATACCCTTAAAATATTCACCAAGGTAGAGCAAGTACTGAGACATAAAGTTTAAAAGAATTCACATGATAAAGAGTATGTTCCCTGACTATAATGGAATTGAGCTAAAAAATAATAACAGGTATATAACAAGACAATATCTGTACACCAGAAAATTAAACAATGCACTTCTTAATAATTCAGGGTTGACATAGGAAGTCTCAGAGTAAATTAAAATTCATAGATCCAAATGGGATTGAAAAGGTAACATATAAAAATATGTAGGTTCTATCTAAAACTGTTTTAAGAGGGACAGATATTATATGAAAGTTTTGTGTTAAAAAAAGTCAGAGGTCTTAAATCAATAATCTAATGTTTAACTTCATAAAATGAAAATTAAAAGTCCACAGTAAAATAAGGACAAAGCCAGCAAAGAATGGAGTAATAAGGACAAGAGCGGAAATCAATGTGATCCAATTCTGTTCTCCACCTTAGAAACTGTTCCCTTATCCTCAATCAATAAATAGCATTGGATAGTCCTTGATCCCAAAGAAAGGAAAGAAATTTGGAGAAAAATCAGTGAAACAAAAACTAGTTGTTTGGAAAAATATAGTTAATGAATCTTCAGCAGAAGTAACAGAAATAAATAAAAGAGAAGATATGAGGTATAAATATTAGAAATGAAAAACATGTAACTATGGTTCTTGCAACTCTTCAAAAGATAAGAAAGAAATACAGTGAAAAGGCTATGTTCATGAATTTAACATACACTAAAGGAACAATTCATTTAATGCCATAACTATAAAAATTAAAGTAACATACATAATTTGACTAGTCCTACAATCATTAAACAAATCAAATCAATAATTAAAAGACTTCCAAATTTAAAATCTCCATACATAGATGATTTCATTGGAGAATTCTGTCTGAATACAAATTTCACATAATATCTTTTAGAAAAAGAAAAGGAGAAAAAATTTCACTGATATCAAAAGACAGTGGAAAAAAAGAAAGCTATAAAACTATATCCCTTTGAGTCTGTGTATATGTGTGAGTGTGTATATACACATATTTGTATGTGTGTGTATATTATACAAATATATTTGTATATATAATACTTTTATATATGTATATATACATACAATGTATATGTATAAATATTATATATAAATATGTATAATTCCTACGTAAACTAATCCCACAATGTATAAAAAAATTTTATGACTAAATGAGATGTATTTGATACAGAATGCTGATTCAAAATTCAAAAATCAATCAATATAATATAATATATCAACAAGCTAAAGACAAAATGTATACAATTGATCAATTAAAACAGAAAAACTTGAAAAGAATCCAATACCCATTCAACATAAAATCTTTCAGTAATAGGATTACAGAATAATAACCTCATGATAGCAAATATCATATAATAAAACCATTTATAGTTATCAATAGCTAACAATATGAATTGGGAAAAGTTGAAAGCTTTATTTCAAGAAATAAGAAAATATTGCCTACTTTCACTACTTTTATTAAACGCAGTGCTTGAGGTGTTATCCAGAGCTATCAGGCAAGAAAAACAAATAAAGGACATCTAAATAGGAAAAGAAGAATTTGAATAATCATAATTTGCATATAACATGGCCTTATATATATAGAAGATCCCAAACAATACATCAAAATCTTATGATAAATGAAATTAGCAGTGTTAAATGATACAAAATTGACATAAAAATCAAAAGTGAATTTTCTGAAATAGAAATTGAGAAAGTAATGCTAGTCACAATAGCTACAAAAATATAAAATACCTAAGAATAAATTTAAGCAAAGTGGTAAAATTTAGATTTCTCATTTAAATTATAAAACATTAATGAAAGAGGACACACAAAAATGGAAACAACTTCCTCGCATATCAACAATTAAAATAATTGACAATATTAAAATGTTAGCAGTACTTAAAGTACTACAAATTTAATATAATTCCTATCAAAATGCCAATGATATGTTTCAAAACAAAAAAGAAACTGGAAAAAATGGTACTACAACCCCAAATACCCAAAGCCAATTTAAGCAAAAAGAAGAAAGCAAAGACATTATGCTACCTCTCTTCAGAATATACTAACAAACCAAAGCAATCAAAAGAACATAATAGTGGCATAAATACAGACACAACAACCAATGGAACTAGAAATTGAAACCCAGATATAAATCCATGCATCTACAATCAATTGATTTTTCCTAAGCTGTCAAGATTAGGCATTGGAAAAAGAATAGTCTTTCTAATAGATGTGCTGAGAATATTGGTTAGCTGCATGCAAAATAATGAAACTGCACCTCTATCTCTCACCAATTACAAAAATCAACACAAAATGGTTTAAAGATTAAATATAAAACTTGTAACTATGAAATCCTTCAAAGATAATATCAGGGAAATTCCTAAGATCATCAGTATGAACAATGATTTTCTTTTCATATGTTACCCTAAAAGCACAGGAAACAAAAGCCGAAATATAAAAATGAGATTGCAGCAAACTAAACACCTTTGGAATAGTAAAGGAAACAACCAATAGAGTGAAGATAATCAATGGAATTAAAGAAAATTTTTGCAAACTATACATCTGACAAGACACTTCTATCTATAATATATAAGGAGTATGAAAGCTCAATAGTAAAAATAGAATTACCCAACTAAAAAGTAAGCAAAAGACCTTAATAGATATTTCTTAAATGAAGACACTTCCCCCTTGCACAAAAATCAACTTAAAGTGGATCAAAGACTTAGGCACTAGAACAGAGACCCTGCACCTAATACAAGAAAAATCCCCAAATTTTCATTCACCATTTTGGCTTGGAACTGACTTCCTTAATAAGATTCCTAAAGCACAGTAAGTAAAATCAAGAATCAATAAATGGAATGGATTCAAACTAAAAATCTTCTTCTCAGTAAAGGAAACAATCAATAACATGAAGAGAGAGCCTAAGGAATGGAGAAAATCTTTACAATATGCACCTCAGAGCATTAATCTCCAGTATATATAAAGAACTCAAAATATTTAATACCAAGAAAACAACCCAATCAATAAGTAGACTAAGGAAATAAACAGACACTTCACAGAAGAAGAAATATAATTGATCAACAAATATACAAGAAAATTTTCAACATCTCTAGTAATTAGAGAAATGCAAATTAAAACTTCTCTAAGAGTTTTTTCTCATTCCAGTCAGAATTCCAGTTATTAAGAATACAAGCAACCATAAATGTTGACGAGAATGTGGGGCAAAAGGTACAATCATACATTGCTGGTGGGACTGCAAAGTGATACAACCATTATGTAAAGAGTATGGAACTTCCTCAGAAAACTTAGAATGGAACCACGATTTGATGCAACTATCCACTCCTCAGTTTATACCCAAAGGACTTAAAATTGGCATACTACAGTGACACGGCCACGTCAATGTTTATATAACAGCTCAACTCACAATAGCTAAACTATGGGACGAACCTACATGCCTTTCAACAGAAGAATGGATAAAGAAAATGTGGCATATATACATAATGGGATATGTCTTAGCCTTAAAGATGAATGAAACTATGGCATTTGCCAGTAAATGGATGGAGCTAGAGAATACCACGCTAAGCAAAATAAGCCAATCCCCAAAACCAAACCCTGAATGTTTTCTCTGATATGCAGATTCTAATTTATAATAAGGGGTAGGGAGATATGAAACAATAGAGATACTTTGGATTGGACAAAGTGAAGGGAGTAAAGGGAGGGGAGTGGGTAGGGGATAGGAAGGATAGTAGAATGAATCAGACATTATTATCCTATGTTCATATATGATTACACAACTGGTTTGATTCTACATTATGTACAATCAGAAGAATGAGAAGTTATACTCCATTTATTGGTGTCAAAATGTGTTCTACTGGCATGTATCTCTAATTAGAACAAATTTTAAAATACCTAAAATATACACACACAAAAAATGTAGAAATGTCAACCAGATATACAGAAAAATGTATTCCAACATCATTAAACTTGAGGTAAATGCAAATTAAAACCAGGATGAGATGTTACCTTATTAGCTACTATCAAAAAAGACAAAAAAAAACAACACCAAAAAAAAAAAATACTGGAGGAGAACTGGATTGCTGAGAGCCATTGCCAAGTAGGAATGACGCATCGAAATTTCCTTGCCAGCGTACCCCATGTTGCTTAGAGGAAGGACTCTGGAAATGGACTTGCCTTGACATTCGCTGTGACATTGCATGTATGTTTGAGAAAGATGACCCTGCTCAAGGACCAGGGTGGATCCAGGTTTAGGGAGGATCCTACTGGATTAGGGCAGATCCAGGTTTAGGGTGTATCCTGCAGGTTTTAGGGAGTATCCCACTCCTTGGGTTTAGGGCGTTCTCGGTTTAGGACAATCTGGGTTTAGGGCGGTTCCAGGTTTAAGGTTATTCCTGCTGGAAATAGGGGTATCCTGCTGCCTGAGTTCCTGTTGAGTTCTCCTGGGATTCAGAAAGTATTTGGGATTCAAAGTCTGGTGGAGTATGTGAATTTGGCGGGCAGAACTTGAATTTCCCCAGAATGTGTTTGTAGAGTGCCGGTGTGAGTTCGGGAATAAAGAATTGCTGTTTGAATCTACAAAGCTGTGAGTGGCTCGTGATCTTGTGCCCAGCCAGACTGCGGCACTGGATAAAAGAAAATTATTTTGCACTGTGGGTAGGAGTGTAAATTAGTACACCCATTATGAAAAATAGTAGGAAGTTTCCTCTATAAACTAAACATAGCACTACCATATGATCCAGCTCTCCCACCACTTGGTATATACAAAAAGGGAATGAAATCTGTATGTTTAAAAGACATCTGTACAGGCATGTTTATTGTGGCACTATCTCAATATCCAAACTACGGAATAATCTATGTGTTCACACATAGATAAATGAATAAAAAGATGCATATACACTGTATACTATTCAGCCATAAATAGAATCCAATCTTGTAATTTTCAATGACATGGATAGAACTGGAGATCAGGATGTTAAGTGAAATAAGCCAGACATAGAAAGACTAGTTCCATATGCTCTTATTCATATTTGGAATCTAAAACAGTTGATCTCACTTAAGTTAGAATATAATGGTGGTAAGAATATGTGGTGGGCAGGATGAGTACAATGCATGAAGAAATGGGGAAAAGATAGTCAATAGATACTAAGTTACAGTTAAATAGCAGCAAGGAAAAAAAGTGTGCTATTGAAGAGTATGATAATTACAGATAGCACTCATGTACTGTGCATTTTGAAAAGCTAGAAGAAAGCATCTAGAAAGTTTTTACCATAAATAAATGATAAATATTTGAAGAAAAAAACATACATTGAACCTGATTTAAACATTTCACAATTATACATTTATTAAAACATAATAGTACACTATTCATGTACCAATTAAAATAAAATTAGTGAAAAAGGCAAGCCATATAATTGGATTAATTTAAGCAGAGACATTTGAAAGAATCCAAATCCTATTCAAGATGAAAATACTGAGCAAGTTAAGATTAAAGGAGATTTATGTCATGATAACAAACATCTAAAAGAAAGTTCTATGGCTAACATCATGTAATAGTCAAAGACTAATAAAAGTATTGACCCTAAGATCAGAAAAATCTCAAAGACATGTATTATCATTTCTTTTATTTAACACAGTACTAGAAGATCTGGCCACTATAATGAGGAAAAAAATAAGTAAATAAATAAAATAAAATAATAATATTATAGGCATATAGATTGGAGCATCAGAAATAAAATTTTACCTTTTTACAAACATGATTTGTCCATGAAGAAAATCCTAAGATATGTATAAAGAGGTTCCTACAACTATGAAGGTAGATAAGTAGATGCAAAAGACAATAATTTGAATTCCTTCCAAATATAATGAAACTTATGTTTAAGCTAAAGAAAACATATAAGGAGCCTCTATGCTTAAGGTTCCAAAATACTATTGCAAGAAACCAGAGAAGACCTGCATTAATGAAGATACACATTGTGCCCATGAACTGGAAGACTCCAGATGTAAAATCACCCTCAAATTGATCTATGTTTAGTGAAAATCTCATCAAGATTTCTGCAAACATAGTTAAGTATCTTCTAAAATTTATATGGAAACATACAAAACCAAAAGTTGATATATCCATGTTAACCAAGAAGGGTACTAGGGAAGGAACTATTCTGATATTGAGGCTTATTTTCTTGCTACAGTAAAGAAGACAGTGAATAATGGCTTATAGATATAAACATAAGTCAATGGGAAAGAACAGAAAGTCCATAAATAAACTCACACAAATACTAAACAGACTTTTCACAGAGGTTTAGAAGCTATTTGATGGATGGAGGATAGCATTTGAAACAACTACTGCAACTCTATACCCATAAGCAAAAACAAGCCTTGACTTCAACTTCACATTTTATTTATAAACAAAGTCAAAATAAATCACAGATTTAAATGTAAAAGTTTGGTAAATTTGATGTCATCAAAAATACTAACTTTGTGAAAGACCTATTGTGAGGATCAAAAGGTAAACCACAGATCTAGAGAAAACATCTACAAACTAATATCTAAGGACTAATGTCTACAACTTATAATGAACTTTCAAAGCTCAGCATCCAAAATAAAATAATTCAATTAGAAAATGGGCAAAAAAACAGAGCTGAAATTTCACTGATGAGGCTATAGAAATTGCAAAAACATAGGTGAAAATATATTCAATATCATTACATATCAAACACATCCAAATTAAAACTATCTTTAGACATTACTACAAAAAATATCAGAATTGCAAAACTAAAAAAAAAAAAAAAAGATTAATGACAATACCAAATGCTGGAGAAAAGGCAGAGAAACTTGATCCATTATAAATTGCTGGAGTGTGAAATGATTTAGCTTTTCTGGAAAAGTCTATTGGTTTCTTTAAACTTAAGGAAAGTCATTTTATATGAGGTCACTTTACGACCCAGGAATTGAATTCTTGGGAGTATATCCTAAAGAAATGAGAAGTAATATTCACACACAAGGAAAATCTGTACAGAAAGATTTATAGTAGTTTTATTCATAATAGTCAAAACATAAAAGACAATTCAGATGTTTTGCAATGAGTGAATGGTCACAAATTGATGCATTTATGCCATGGAACACACACTATTCGGCAATAGAGATAAACAAATTACATTACTGATAAGCATAATGACTCAGATAAGTATCAATTTATCAGAAGCCAATGCAAAAAATGTTACATATTGTATGATTCCATTTATGTAGCATTCTTGAATGGACAAAATTATAGATACAGAGAAAAGATTACTGGTTGCCAGATGTTGTGGATGGAAGGGCAGGTAGAAGAAGGCAGATGTTGTTAGGAAAGTACAACCGGAAATATGCTAACAATAAAAATTTATAAATAAATTAGGGGCTGAGGTTGTGGCTCAGAATGTTTGCCTAGCATGTGTGAGGCACTGGGTTTAATCCTCAGCACCACATAAAAATAAGTAAATAAATAAATTAAATAAAGGTGTTGTGTCCATCTACAACTATATTATATATATATATATATATATATATATATATATATATATATATATATATAAATAATATTTGTCTACAGTTTTTTTACAAAAGTGAAAGAAAAATTAAAAAGGATTTTTTAATACAATCATTTTCACAATTTTATTCTTTAAACTGATAAATAATAATTGTCATATTTATGCGAGCAATTCTTAAAATTATTGCTGAGGTAACAAAAGAAATAAAGAAACAAGAGATCCTATATGGCATCAGGAGGACTTCAAATTAATGTAAAACAATAAATATCAATGCACTCATTAATGGAAAATGCATATTCAATGATAAATAAACACGTACTCCCCTTGCAAGGAAAAAAAAAAAACTTTAGATGTGATAGTGATACTCATATTTTCATAAAGTATCAACCAGCAGTTCTTATTCTTGGAAATTTCCATGTGGTTATGTAACAACTGTCAATACATGCCAGTAGAGTTTGCCATAAAACTCAGTCCAATCTTGGCATCACAATTTCACAGGATTATAAAACATTTCAGAGTATTTAAAGAAATTTCAGAACATGATTAAAGAGTTGGAGGAAAACTCTAACTGAAAGCTAAGTTGTAGCATAGTTTGATGTAGAACAGAGAATGACACAAGGAAAGATCAAGTTTACTAGTAGGTTATTAACTAAAGACAGTAATTGGTGATTGTCTGACTATACAGAGAATGAAGCAAGGTGTCATCCATTTACTTATCCACCTGAAAAAATTTTAGCCCAATAATAAAACTACTTTACTGAGGGCACATAAGAACTTAACATTATTTTACCCTCACATTACTAAATAGACAGTGTTGCACATTTATATAAAAGGAGACATGGTCATGAGGCCTATAGAATACCAAATGAACAAAATTACAAAAGATCTACACCAAGACACATTATAATAAAGTTGCCTAACATACAGAATAAGGGGAAAATTTTAAAGGCCACAAGAGAGAAAAATCAGATTACATATAAGGGAAGACCGATTCAGATCTCATCAGATTTTTCAACCCAGTCTCTCAAAGCAAGGAGATCCTGGAACAAAATATACTAAGCTGGAAAAGATAATAGATGACAACCAAGAATCTTATAACCACCAGAATTAAGCTTCAGATTTGATGATGAAATAAAAACCTTCCATGATAAATAATAGCTAAAATAATTTACAGCAAGAAAGCCTGCACTACAGAACATTCTTGGCAAAATATTACACAAGGAAGAAATAAAAAACAACAATAAAAATCTGCAAAGGGAAGAACTACAATAAAGGAAAAGCCAACTAAAGGAGAAACTAAGTTAGACACCAAAAATAAACAAGATTGACTGAAAATATAAATCATGTCTCAATAATAACCCTGAATGTTAATGGCCTAAATTCACCAATCAAAAGACATAGATTAAATTAATTTTTAAAAGCCCAACCATATGCTGCCTTCAAGAGAGTCATCTCATAGAAAAAGACATTCACAGGCTGAAGGTGAAAGGTTGGGATAAAATATACCATTCACATTGTCTGTATATACAAGTCCGGGGTTTCCAACCTCATATCAAATAAAATAGAATTCAAGCCAAAGTTAATCAAAAGGGAAAAAGATGGACTTTTCATACTGCTTAAGGGAATCATACATCAACAAGCCATAAGAGTTATAAATATATATGCCCCAAACAATGGAGCATCTACCTTCACCAATCAAACTCTTCTCAAATTCAAGAATCAAATAGACCAAAACACAATAATTCTGGGTGACTTTAACACACCTCTTTCACCACTGGATATATTTCATCTCACTCCAGTCAGAATGGTAATAATACAAACAACAATAAGTGTTGTTGAGGATGTGGGGAAAAAGGCACTCATACATTGCTGGTGGGACTGCAAATTGGTGCAGCCAATATGGAAAGCAGTATGGAGATTCCTTGGAAAACTTCGAGTGGAACCACCATTTGACCCAGCTATCCCACTCCTCAGTTTATACCTAAAGGACTTAAAAACAGCAGACTACAGGGACACAGCCACATCAATGTTTGTAGCAGCACAATTCACAATAGCTAAATTATGAAATCAAACCAGATGCCTGTCAGTAAATGAATGTATAGGGAAACTTTTGTATATATACACAATGTAATATTATTTAGCATTAAGAGAATAAAATCATGGCATTTGCAGGTAAACGGATGAAGCTGGAGAATATAATGCTAGGTAAATTAAGCCAATCTCAAAAAAACAAAGTTGGAATGTTTTCTTTGATATGAGGATGCTGAATCATAATGGTGATGGGGGGTGGGGAGCATGAGAGGAATGGAGGAACTTTAGATAGGGCAAAGGGGAGGGAGGAGAAGGAAGGGAGAATGGGGGTAAGAAAGATGGAATGAATTAGACATCATTACCCTAAGTACATGTATGGGGACATGAATGGTGTGAAAATACTTTGTATATAATCAGAGACTTCAAAAATTGTGCTCTGTGTGTGTAATATTAAATGAATTGTATTCCACCATCATATATAACAAATTAGAATACATAAGTAATTTAATAAAAAGCTCAGGTGTTTGTATTTTGCACAGAGCTGCAAAATAACAAACTTTTGTTCTAATTAAGAATAGCTCATCTCAATTTCAGGTTTCTAAGCAACGTACCACGTCAGAGATTGGCAAAATACAACCATGGGAAAAATCAGCCTTGGCCTGTTTTGTATCATCTAATAACTAAGAATGACTTGCATATATTTAACCATTTGAAGGCTAAAAATATCAAAAGAATGTCTCATGACAAGTAAATTTGTATTATTTGGAGTTGACAAGTTGGAACAGAGACTTTCTGGACCACAAATTTTGAAATGTTTTTTTACAGGAAAAATTTACTAACCTAAGCAGGAAAGTTCTCTATGTACTCTAAAGCTACATAAGATATTTTCAACTTTGTTCTAGTCTAGGGAGTGGGGTATTACAAACCAGGGTATACAGTAATGGATAAATTTATTGATATCTTAAAGATAGTAAAGCAAACTACACTGAATTAAGACTTTTTTTGTACCTTTAAACACTAGAAAATATGTAATAAAACTGGGATTGGAATCTGATGTTTCTCAAGCCACTCCACAATTGGAACAGTCAGCAATTCATTACATTTAAGCTGGCTAGAACATGCAATCTGGATCAATGTGTGCCCAAATCATGCAGACCACCTTTTGTTTTCTAAGGTCTAAACTGACTTAAAAAATCATAAAATTAATTGCAAGGTGATTTTTCTGAAGATATTTCGAACAAATAAATACATTTACCAGAATGTTTTTCTCAGGAGGCTGAGACAGGAGAATCATGAGTTCAAAGCCATCTTCAGCAACTTAGCAAGATCCTGAGCAACTCATTGAGACAGACACTTGTCTCTAAGTAAAATATTAAAAAGTGATGGGAATATGGCTCAGTAAACAAGCATCCCTGTGTTCAATCCTTGGTACAAAAAAAAAAGATATGCTATTAGTGTATTATATTTTCAAAATAATCTAAGGTGTCTACAGAAGAATTGAATGGAAAAAAAATAAAAGTTATAATAGTCAAGGCTCTCTTTCACAACTCACAAGGAGCTCCTAGGCTGAATAGTCACAATAATAAGGACAGTCCTTGGAAACTGCTCAAGATCTCTTCAAGAAACAGGGGGTTTGGGTAGAGATGGATGGAAGAGTAATTCCACTGTACTTTGCTTATTCTTTCCTTTATTTCTGAGATATTGTAGACTCACCTTCACATATTCCACATTTCCTAGAGGATCCTTCTGTTTAGTTTATATATGAGTGAAATTCTTTTGCAATTAGAAGATAGTGAAGGCATAGATAAATTCCTTGAGTCTTATGATCTGCCCAGATTGAGCCAGGAGGATATAGACAACTTAAACAGACCAATAACAATAGAGGAAATAGAAGAAACCATCAAAAGACTACCAACTAAGAAAAGCCCAGGACCGGATGGATATACAGCAGAGTTTTACAAAACCTTTAAAGAGGAACTAACACCAATACTTTTCAAGCTATTTCAGGAAATAGAAAAAGAGGGAGAACTTCCAAATTCGTTCTACGAGGCCAACATCACCCTGATTCTGAAACCAGACAAAGACACTTCAAAGAAAGAAAACTACAGACCAATATCTCTAATGAACCTTGATGCAAAAATCCTCAATAAAATTCTGGCGAATCGGATTCAAATACATATCAAAAAAATTATACACCATGATCAAGTAGGATTCATCCCTGGTATGCAAGGTGGGTTCAATATACGGAAATCAATAAATGTTATCCACCACATCAATAGACTTAAAAATAAGAACCATATGATCATCTCGATAGATGCAGAAAAAGCTTTCGACAAAGTACAGCATCCCTTTATGTTCAAAACTCTAGAAAAATTAGGGATAACTGGATCATACCTCAACATTGTAAAAGCAATCTATGATAAGCCACAGGCCAGCATCATTCTGAATGGAGAAGAATTGAAGGCATTCCCTCTAAGATCTGGTACAAGACAGGAATGCCCTCTCTCACCACTTCTGTTCAACATAGTCCTCGAAACACTGGCCAGAGCAATTAGGCAGACGAAAGAAATTAAAGGCATAAAAATAGGAAAAGAAGAACTTAAATTATCACTATTTGCAGATGATATGATTCTATACCTAGCAGACCCAAAAGGGTCTACAAAGAAGCTATTAGAGCTAATAAATGAATTCAGCAAAGTGGCAGGATATAAGATCAACACGCATAAATCAAAGGCATTCCTGTATATCAGCGACAAATCCTCTGAAAGGGAAATGAGGACAACTACTCCATTCACAATATCCCCCCAAAAAATAAAATACTTGGGAATCAACCTAACAAAAGAGGTGAAAGATTTATACAATGAAAATTACAGAACCCTAAAGAAAGACATAGAAGAAGACCTTAGAAGATGGAAAAATATACCCTGCTCATGGATAGGCAGAACTAACATCATCAAAATGGCGATATTACCAAAAGTCCTATATAAGTTCAATGCAATGCCAATCAAAATCCCAACAGCATATCTTGTAGAAATTGATAAAAGAATCATGAAATTCATATGGAATAATAAAAGACCCAGAATAGCAAAAACAATACTAAGCAGGAAGTGTGAATCAGGCGGTATAGCGATACCAGACTTCAAACTATACTACAGAGCAATAGTAACAAAAACAGCATGGTACTGGTACCAAAACAGGCGGGTGGACCAATGGTACAGAATAGAGGACACAGTAACCAATCCACAAAACTACAACTATCTTATTTTTGATAAAGGGGCTAAAAGCATGCAATGGAGGAAGGATAGCATCTTCAACAAATGGTGCTGGGAAAACTGGAAATCCATTTGCACCAAAATGAATCTGAATCCCTATCTCTTGCCGTGCACAAAAGTTAACTCAAAATGGATCAAGGAGCTTGATATTAAATCAGAGACATGGCATCTGATAGAAGAAAAAGTTGGTTATGATCTACACGCTGTGGGATCGGGCTCCAAATTCCTCAATAGGACACCCATAGCGCTAGAGTTAACAAATAGAATCAACAAATGGGACTTACTCAAACTAAAAAGTTTTTTCTCAGCAAAAGAAACAATAAGAGAGATAAACAGGGAGCCTACATCCTGGGAACAAATCTTTACTCCACACACTTCAGATAGAGCCCTAATAACCAGAATATACAAAGAACTCAAAAAATTAGACAATAAGATAACAAATAACCCAATCAATAAATGGGCCAAGGACCTGAACAGACACTTCTCAGAGGAGGACATACAATCAATCAACAAGTACATGAAAAAATGCTCACCATCGCTAGCAGTCAGAGAAATGCAAATCAAAACTACCCTAAGATACCATCTCACTCCAGTAAGACTGGCAGCCATTAGGAAGTCAAACAACAATAAGTGCTGGAGAGGATGCGGGGAAAAGGGCACTCTTGTTCATTGCTGGTGGGACTGCAAATTGGTGCAGCCAATTTGGAAAGCAGTATGGAGATTTTTTGGAAAGCTGGGAATGGAACCACCATTTGACCCAGCTATTCCCCTTCTCGGTCTATTCCCTAAAGCCCTAACAAGAGCATGCTACAGGGACACTGCTACATCGATGTTCATAGCAGCTCAATTCACGATAGCAAGACTGTGGAACCAGCCTAGATGCCCTTCAATAGATGAATGGATAAAAAAAATGTGGCATTTATATACTATGGAGTATTACTCTGCATTAAAAAATGAAGATTCCCATTCTTATTAACCAAACTGGTCTTTAAGAAGCGCAGTATTAGAGAAAGCATGTAATCTTTGAAAATATCTTGTGACTCAATCAAATATAATGGAACACTTATCCAAACAAAGATTGCCTTTCTCTTCTTTTCATTTTTTTTCTCCATTCATTACATAAAATAAACAATCTCTAACTCTTTTACATGGCCACCCTGAAACCACAAATAACTCTGGAGGCTAATAAGATAAACATGATAATAGACATTGACCTTTTAGAAAATAACTCATCCTATTTACTCAATTAAGTAGTGTCTTATTTTCATGTGGTTTTGGCTTAAATTAGTTAGGAGGCAGAAAAGAGACATTTTTAGGACAATCAGCCATTTCATTCTGGCAACACAAATGATCCCAGGTCTTCTTTTATGCAGTCAATAGAGCTAGAACTTGAGTGAGATTACTTATGGTGTAACAAGTACAGAAAGGAGATGAATTCTGATTGGGTTGGGGCTGGGAGAAGTCTTGAAATGATTCATTAGTGGCTTTAATAGTGGATGTTAAGAAATACCCAAAAAGTTCTGTTTTCTCTGTGACTAAGAGAGGATGTCTTGAGAGGTTCAGAAAAAGTTCACATTGCCCTTGAACAAATATGTTTTCCATATTCATTGCCAGAATGGAGAGAAGCAGAAGGCCAAAAATTAGTGAAAAATTCTGATCTCACTTTGTGTTTCTGGACTTCCCTAGTGTAGAAAGTACCAAAAATCATACTGGAGAGCCTCATGCTTTTTTCCCATTGTTTTTGCCAGAAGAGAAAAGTATTTCAGAAACTCTATGCTGGAGGTAACATCAGACTCCAAAATTTTCAATCTCTCCAAGCTCTCCACCACTGACACATTTTCATTTATCCATTTTAAAGAGTGAAATATTCCAAAAGAAATAAGTGGAAATCGTAGCTAACTGTAAAACAAATATTATTTATTTAGCAGTGAACATAATTTCTTTCCCCCTATAGAAATGATGACTTAAAGATATATTTCTATCTAAACTTTTAAGTATAATTCTTTCCTCTGTCATGTAAATGTCACTAATTTAAAAATTCTACTACAACATAAACTTAAAGCATGTAAATGGCACTAATTTAAAAATTTTACTACAATATAAACTTATTCGAAACAATCCATAGAAATTTAAGCTGGGAGATGTTGAAACAATTTTAATTTCTTCAATTTCTGGATTTATATTCATTCATTTGTTCATGCATTCATTCAGTCATTTATAGCAGATCCATGGACAATTTTTACCAATGTAAAACACAGGGTGCTTTGTTTGCTCTATTCCACTATCATTTTTAAAATTCTCATGACACAAAGAAAATGATGTCATTGTTATGGCTTTAGGCATAGGAGGAAAAAAAATTATACCGATTGATCTTCAAATTCTAACTTTAACACAAATTAGCTGAGAAATTGTAGCAAGTTACTTATTTATAGTTTCCTTATCATGAACATGGGATAATTATCCACACTTCTCTTTGCAGTTACAGGTATTAAATATTCTAGAGAGTGATCCTGGCATCAGGCTCATGCGATCCATAAATAGTGGCTTCCTTTCCTCTGGCTATCTCTATCATTGTTTTCACAGATTATTTTTATTCTTTGCCTTCAAGACTAATAGTAATGATAATGATTATGTCATGAGATTATATTGAGGGACTCTTTTTCTGTGCTCACAACAACTCGTAATATTGTCAGGGTCTAATAAATATTTACAGAATGAATGTCAAGTATTTTTTATTCAGAAGGGCTTACGTTGAATCTACAGCTCGAATGTTCAATGTCAAAATAACTACATGTGTTTTAGAGAGTTTACCATTTGTAATTGGACTTGAATATTCTTTTTGTTTTGTTTTCTTTTTATTTAATTTATTTAGTTTGTTTTTGTTTGTTCTAATTAATTATACATAACAGCAGAATGCATTTCAATTCATTATACACAAATGGAGCACAACTTTTCATTTCTCTGGTTGTACAAGATATAGAGCCACACCATTAGTGCAATCATATATGTACTTAGGGTAATAGTGTCCATCTCATTGCATTTTCTTTCCCACCCCTATGCCTACTCCCCTCTTCTCATTCCCCTCTGCCCAATCTAAAGCTCCTTCATTCTTCTCTTCCTTTGCCCCTTCCCCATTATGGATCAGCATCCACATATCAGAGTAAATATTTGGCCTTTGGTTTTTTGGAATTGGCTTATTTTGCTTAGCATGATACTCTCCACCTCCATCCATTTACATGAAAATGCCATAATTTTATTCTCTTTTAAAGCTAAGTAATATTTTATTGTATATACATACCACAGTTTCTTATCCATTCATCTATTGAAGAGCATCTAGATTACTTTCACAGTTTACTTATTGTTAGTTGAGCTGCTATAAACATTAATGTGGCTGTATCATTATAGTATGCTGATTTAAAATCTTTTGGGTATAGACCAATGAGTAGGGTAGCTTGGTCAAATGATGGTTTCATTCCATGTTTTATGAGGAAGCTCCATACTGCTTTCCAGAGTGGTTACACCAATTATCAGTCCCACCAACAATGTATGAGTGTACCTTTTGCTCCACATCCTCATCAAAACTTATTGTTGCATGTATTTTTGATATTGCCATTCTGACTGAAGTGAGATAAAATACTTTTGATTTGCATTTTTCTAATTGCTAGAGATGTTGAACATTTTTTCATATATTTCTTGATTGATCATATATCTTCTTTGAGAAGTGTCTGTTCAATTCCTTAGCCATTTATTGGTTAGGTTATTTGTTTTTTGGTGTTAAGGTATTTGAATTATTTGTATATCCTGGAGATTAGTGCTCTACCTGATGTGCTTCTGGTAAAGATTCTCTCCCACTCTGTATGTTCTCTCTTCCTACTATTGACTGTCTCCTTTACTGAGGAGAAGTTTTTCATTTGGATCCATCCCATTTTTTGATTCTTGATTTTAGTTCTTGTGCTTTATGAGTCTTGTTAAGGAAATCAGGTCCTAATTCAACATAATGATGATATGGGCCTATTTTTTTTCTTTCCCTAGGCACAGGATCTATGGTCTAATTCCTAGATCTTTTATCAACTTTGAGTTGAGTTTTGTGCATGGTGAGATATAGTGGCTTAATTTCATTTTGCTGCATATGGATTCCCAGTTTTCCCAGCACCATTTGTTGAAGAGGCTATCTTTTCTCTAATGTATGTTTTTGATGCCTTGTCTGGTATGAGATAACTGTATTTATGTGGGTTAGTCTCTGTGTCTTTTATTCTGTACCTTTGGTCTACATATCTATTTTGGTGCCAATACAGTACCAATTATATTACTGTAGCTCTGTAGTATAGTTTAAGTTCTGGTATTGTGATGCCCCCTGCTTCATTCTTCTTGATTAGGATTGCTTTAGTTATTAGGGGTCTCTTATTTTTCTAAATGATGTTCATGATTGCTTTTTTGAGTTCTATGAGGAATGCTACAGGGATTTTATTTGGAATTGCATTAAATCTGTATAATGCTTTTGGTAATATGGCCACTTTGACAATTAGACGGATGAAATAAATTAAAGGGTATGAATAGGAAAAGAAGAACTCAAACTATCACTATTTGCTGATGACATGTTCTACATTTAAAGGATCCAAAAAAATTCTAACAGAAAACTTCTAGAATTAATAGATGAATTCAGCAAAGTGGCAAGGATATAAAATCAATACCCATAAATCAAGTGCATTTTCATATAGCAGTGATGAATCCTCTGAAAGAGAAATTAGGAAAACTACCCTTTTGCAATAGCTTAAACAAATAAAATAAAATACTTGGGAATCAATCCATAAAATTCTTGGGAAAGAGGTAAAAGATCTCTACAACAAAAACTACATAACACTAAAAAAAGAAATTGAAGATGACCTCAGAAGATGGAAAGTTCTTCCAGGTTCTTGGATAGGAAGAATTAAAATTCTGAAAATGTCCATATTACCAAAAATGTTATACAGATTTAAATGTTGTTTTGGTGCTCAAAACCAAATCACATTATCAATAATTCATGTCTAAACTGTGTACTCCACAGGTCAATACAAGCATCTAAACTGTTCGGCAATATATACCAAATGTTCCTCACTTTTTAGAGAGACTCAGTAAATACTCATTTCATGATTGATAAAATAAACAAATGAATAAATGAAGAATTAAATATACCATGGCTATTTGTCTTTCACAGTTCATATCTGTGCAGTCTGCTATGATATTTTGTTAGAAGTTTTGCTTAATTTTTTTGTCCGCACTTTACTTTATGCTTTGGAAGTTACCTTGAAAATCCACTAGTCACTATGCTTAAGGAGATACAAAATCTGATCAATTTTTGCTAAACTATCTTTGATTGGCAAAATCTCGAGATTGATTTATCTGGCTTGATATTTATCTGCTAATGGAACTTAAGGCATGTATCAATGGAAATGTAAAATATAACAAGGATATTGTCCTTCAAAGTCAAGGTCCTAGTCCTTTAAGAAAGCAGACAACTGATCCACCCACACCTGCCTCTGCAGGGCCCAGGTGCACAGCAGGCCTGGTCCACCCCTTTCCCGGTTTGGCAGACACTTGCCAGAGCCTAGCCTCTGGTGCAAGCCATCCCCTCTGACCAGTAGGCTACAGTGGGAGATCAAGCCCAGTGGCCCAGATCCACCCACATCTGCCTGTGCTGGACCAGGTACACAGCAGGGTCAGTCCACCCCTCCCCAGGCAGAGAAGACACCCAACAGAGCCTACCATCAAGCTCAGGACTGCTCCTTCCAACCAGGAGACTACCATAGGAGATTAAGCCCAGTGGCCCACATCCACCCACTTCAACTTATGCAGGTCCCAGATCCAGGATGCAGTAGCATTCATTGAGGGACACCAGCAGAGTCTGGAATCCCAACATCAAGGTGAGGTATAGACAATCTGCATGGGTACTACAAGAATATAGGGAAGAAACTGTAATATCTCAGATCCACACTGCAAGAAAGGAAGACACATAGACAACATGAAAAAACAAGGAAGGAAAGTGCCTCAAACAAACCATACACTATAATAACAGAACCCATCGACAACGAAGTTGATGAAATGTCAAAGAAGGAGTTCAGAAGGTTCTGAACTCCTTATCTGACATTAAAATGATTAAAATGATCTGTGAACTAAAGAATGACCTAAATGAGCAAATACAAGCAAAAACTGATCACTCCAACAATGAGATAAGAGAAAAAATACAGGTAGCAAAAGATTACTTCAAGAGAGAGATAGAGACTCTGAAAAAAAAAGTCAGAAATCCTTGAAATGAAGGATACAATAAATCAAATAACAAACTTAATAGAAAGCATAATCAACAGACTAGATCACATGGAAGAAAGAATGTCAGATAATGAAAACAAAGTATACAATCTGGAAAATAAAGTTGATAATACAGTGAAGAAAGTTAGAAACCATGAACAGAACATCCAAGAATTATGGGACATCATCAAAAGACCAAATCTAAGAGTTATTGGGATAGAGGAAGGCACAGAGTTTCAAACCAAAAGAATGCACAATCTCTTCAATGAAATAATATCAGAAAATTTCCCAAGCATGAAGAACAAATTGGAAAAACAAATACAAGAGGCTTACACCACACCAAA